>NC_083324.2:36907959-42483590 GCF_963455315.2 Globicephala melas | reverse complement strand
CACTCCCTCGACTACCACTCGTCCACAGAACCAAATGAACTCATACCATTTGCAGCAGCGTGGGTGCAGCAGTAGATGATCTCACTAATTCTGGTAGAGACAGCAAGACACATATCGCAGGCTATCTCTTATATGTGCGGTCTAAATAGGGATACAAAGGAAACACAGGGTTCACAGAGGGAAGAAAGAAGCGTGGAGTTCTCAGAGGGGGAAATTGGAGACCGGGGAAGGGTGAAGTGGGAGGTTGGGATTCAGAGAAACACACTTAACTTATCAAAAAGTGCTCATCAAGGGCGACCCCCCCGAAAGCACAGGGAACGCTGCAAAACATTCCTCAATCAACTAACAGGGCAAAGAATCTGAAACGCTACGGGTACAGCTACGTTTATAATTGCATCAAGCGGCTGTAGAACTCAGCAGACGCAACACTGTATATAAACTATGCTGAGAGGGAAAAGGATTGCTCAACGACAAGGCAAAGAAGGGGTTAAGAAACGCCTAGTCTGTTACCTCAGGCCTCTGTGACATCGGCCGGTGTCACACCCCTGGAGCCTCCGCAGGCCTGGGTCCCACGGCTGGAGTATGCTGCTGCTGAGGGAACAAGGTAGCAGGACGTGCCACCTGACCAGCGGCCCCTCGGACCTCTACTGCCCATTCTCCCCTGCGTGGTACCACAATGTCCCGATCCAACGTGGCCCTCCTACAGGTAAGTAAAGCCTGGTGCACCCAGATGATGGTGGAGCAGCTGAGAGGGAAGAGCTGTGAAGAAACGGGATCTCCACAGTTCCTGCTAGGCAGGTTCCCACCTCCAGCCCACTTCCTTAGAGTCGACCCACCTGCGAACCACGGCACCCTCCGAGTAGCCCACTTGCAAGACTTGCGATATGCCTGGGGTGGGCAGTGCAGGTTAAGGGGCAGGAGGCGAGCATACGCAAGCCCTGGGGTGTGCGCTTAGCCACGTTCGACTCCCCATTTCCAATCCAACACCGGGAGCCCCGCAATGCCTTTGTTTCCCCAAGTTACCGGAGGGAACGCGCAGCAGTGCTGCCGCCTTGTGGCACACTGTCGTAACAACCTTACAAACTGTGCCGAAGGGCTCCTATCATTCACAAGGCCTGCGGCCGGCGGCTTTGCAAACACAACCCTGCCCTCAAGAAATATCCTGGGCTAGGTAATCTGAAACGAATTCAAATCAGGCCCGACTCTCAGGCAGAAACCTTACAAGACCTCAGTGGTACTCACGCGCGTTTTAGAAAACAGCACATTCAAATGAAAAGATGCTCAGCATCTGTCTTGATTAGAGAGTGCAAGGGAAGCTAGACGAGGGTTTCCCTGGCTGCAGTCCTCACAAACCCTAAAAGCGTAAGTGCTCAAGAGGGCATGCCCAACAGGGAAGCCTACTATTGCTGTGGCTGGCATTGTAAATTGGTAACAGCCGGTCGGAAGATCAGTAGGCAAGTTCCTTACCAGACTAAACACTGGAGGGACCACGAGATTGGGCAACCCCGCTGCAGGTCGGATAACCAGAGACTAGCATCATTGGAAGGAAGCACTTGCACCCCAGCGGTCGTTGTGGTTCCCTTTACCACAGCCAAGACACGCAAGCGCACGAAATATCGAACGAGGGGTGAATGGAGAAAGGTGTTCTGCTACCTACACTCCCTCGACTACCACTCGTCCACAGAACCAAATGAACTCATACCATTTGCAGCAGCGTGGGTGCAGCAGTAGATGATCTCACTAATTCTGGTAGAGACAGCAAGACACATATCGCAGGCTATCTCTTATATGTGCGGTCTAAATAGGGATACAAAGGAAACACAGGGTTCACAGAGGGAAGAAAGAAGCGTGGAGTTCTCAGAGGGGGAAATTGGAGACCGGGGAAGGGTGAAGTGGGAGGTTGGGATTCAGAGAAACACACTTAACTTATCAAAAAGTGCTCATCAAGGGCGACCCCCCCGAAAGCACAGGGAACGCTGCAAAACATTCCTCAATCAACTAACAGGGCAAAGAATCTGAAACGCTACGGGTACAGCTACGTTTATAATTGCATCAAGCGGCTGTAGAACTCAGCAGACGCAACACTGTATATAAACTATGCTGAGAGGGAAAAGGATTGCTCAACGACAAGGCAAAGAAGGGGTTAAGAAACGCCTAGTCTGTTACCTCAGGCCTCTGTGACATCGGCCGGTGTCACACCCCTGGAGCCTCCGCAGGCCTGGGTCCCACGGCTGGAGTATGCTGCTGCTGAGGGAACAAGGTAGCAGGACGTGCCACCTGACCAGCGGCCCCTCGGACCTCTACTGCCCATTCTCCCCTGCGTGGTACCACAATGTCCCGATCCAACGTGGCCCTCCTACAGGTAAGTAAAGCCTGGTGCACCCAGATGATGGTGGAGCAGCTGAGAGGGAAGAGCTGTGAAGAAACGGGATCTCCACAGTTCCTGCTAGGCAGGTTCCCACCTCCAGCCCACTTCCTTAGAGTCGACCCACCTGCGAACCACGGCACCCTCCGAGTAGCCCACTTGCAAGACTTGCGATATGCCTGGGGTGGGGCAGTGCAGGTTAAGGGGCAGGAGGCGAGCATACGCAAGCCCTGGGGTGTGCGCTTAGCCACGTTCGACTCCCCATTTCCAATCCAACACCGGGAGCCCCGCAATGCCTTTGTTTCCCCAAGTTACCGGAGGGAACGCGCAGCAGTGCTGCCGCCTTGTGGCACACTGTCGTAACAACCTTACAAACTGTGCCGAAGGGCTCCTATCATTCACAAGGCCTGCGGCCGGCGGCTTTGCAAACACAACCCTGCCCTCAAGAAATATCCTGGGCTAGGTAATCTGAAACGAATTCAAATCAGGCCCGACTCTCAGGCAGAAACCTTACAAGACCTCAGTGGTACTCACGCGCGTTTTAGAAAACAGCACATTCAAATGAAAAGATGCTCAGCATCTGTCTTGATTAGAGAGTGCAAGGGAAGCTAGACGAGGGTTTCCCTGGCTGCAGTCCTCACAAACCCTAAAAGCGTAAGTGCTCAAGAGGGCATGCCCAACAGGGAAGCCTACTATTGCTGTGGCTGGCATTGTAAATTGGTAACAGCCGGTCGGAAGATCAGTAGGCAAGTTCCTTACCAGACTAAACACTGGAGGGACCACGAGATTGGGCAACCCCGCTGCAGGTCGGATAACCAGAGACTAGCATCATTGGAAGGAAGCACTTGCACCCCAGCGGTCGTTGTGGTACCCTTTACCACAGCCAAGACACGCAAGCGCACGAAATATCGAACGAGGGGTGAATGGAGAAAGGTGTTCTGCTACCTACACTCCCTCGACTACCACTCGTCCACAGAACCAAATGAACTCATACCATTTGCAGCAGCGTGGGTGCAGCAGTAGATGATCTCACTAATTCTGGTAGAGACAGCAAGACACATATCGCAGGCTATCTCTTATATGTGCGGTCTAAATAGGGATACAAAGGAAACACAGGGTTCACAGAGGGAAGAAAGAAGCGTGGAGTTCTCAGAGGGGGAAATTGGAGACCGGGGAAGGGTGAAGTGGGAGGTTGGGATTCAGAGAAACACACTTAACTTATCAAAAAGTGCTCATCAAGGGCGACCCCCCCGAAAGCACAGGGAACGCTGCAAAACATTCCTCAATCAACTAACAGGGCAAAGAATCTGAAACGCTACGGGTACAGCTACGTTTATAATTGCATCAAGCGGCTGTAGAACTCAGCAGACGCAACACTGTATATAAACTATGCTGAGAGGGAAAAGGATTGCTCAACGACAAGGCAAAGAAGGGGTTAAGAAACGCCTAGTCTGTTACCTCAGGCCTCTGTGACATCGGCCGGTGTCACACCCCTGGAGCCTCCGCAGGCCTGGGTCCCACGGCTGGAGTATGCTGCTGCTGAGGGAACAAGGTAGCAGGACGTGCCACCTGACCAGCGGCCCCTCGGACCTCTACTGCCCATTCTCCCCTGCGTGGTACCACAATGTCCCGATCCAACGTGGCCCTCCTACAGGTAAGTAAAGCCTGGTGCACCCAGATGATGGTGGAGCAGCTGAGAGGGAAGAGCTGTGAAGAAACGGGATCTCCACAGTTCCTGCTAGGCAGGTTCCCACCTCCAGCCCACTTCCTTAGAGTCGACCCACCTGCGAACCACGGCACCCTCCGAGTAGCCCACTTGCAAGACTTGCGATATGCCTGGGGTGGGGCAGTGCAGGTTAAGGGGCAGGAGGCGAGCATACGCAAGCCCTGGGGTGTGCGCTTAGCCACGTTCGACTCCCCATTTCCAATCCAACACCGGGAGCCCCGCAATGCCTTTGTTTCCCCAAGTTACCGGAGGGAACGCGCAGCAGTGCTGCCGCCTTGTGGCACACTGTCGTAACAACCTTACAAACTGTGCCGAAGGGCTCCTATCATTCACAAGGCCTGCGGCCGGCGGCTTTGCAAACACAACCCTGCCCTCAAGAAATATCCTGGGCTAGGTAATCTGAAACGAATTCAAATCAGGCCCGACTCTCAGGCAGAAACCTTACAAGACCTCAGTGGTACTCACGCGCGTTTTAGAAAACAGCACATTCAAATGAAAAGATGCTCAGCATCTGTCTTGATTAGAGAGTGCAAGGGAAGCTAGACGAGGGTTTCCCTGGCTGCAGTCCTCACAAACCCTAAAAGCGTAAGTGCTCAAGAGGGCATGCCCAACAGGGAAGCCTACTATTGCTGTGGCTGGCATTGTAAATTGGTAACAGCCGGTCGGAAGATCAGTAGGCAAGTTCCTTACCAGACTAAACACTGGAGGGACCACGAGATTGGGCAACCCCGCTGCAGGTCGGATAACCAGAGACTAGCATCATTGGAAGGAAGCACTTGCACCCCAGCGGTCGTTGTGGTACCCTTTACCACAGCCAAGACACGCAAGCGCACGAAATATCGAACGAGGGGTGAATGGAGAAAGGTGTTCTGCTACCTACACTCCCTCGACTACCACTCGTCCACAGAACCAAATGAACTCATACCATTTGCAGCAGCGTGGGTGCAGCAGTAGATGATCTCACTAATTCTGGTAGAGACAGCAAGACACATATCGCAGGCTATCTCTTATATGTGCGGTCTAAATAGGGATACAAAGGAAACACAGGGTTCACAGAGGGAAGAAAGAAGCGTGGAGTTCTCAGAGGGGGAAATTGGAGACCGGGGAAGGGTGAAGTGGGAGGTTGGGATTCAGAGAAACACACTTAACTTATCAAAAAGTGCTCATCAAGGGCGACCCCCCCGAAAGCACAGGGAACGCTGCAAAACATTCCTCAATCAACTAACAGGGCAAAGAATCTGAAACGCTACGGGTACAGCTACGTTTATAATTGCATCAAGCGGCTGTAGAACTCAGCAGACGCAACACTGTATATAAACTATGCTGAGAGGGAAAAGGATTGCTCAACGACAAGGCAAAGAAGGGGTTAAGAAACGCCTAGTCTGTTACCTCAGGCCTCTGTGACATCGGCCGGTGTCACACCCCTGGAGCCTCCGCAGGCCTGGGTCCCACGGCTGGAGTATGCTGCTGCTGAGGGAACAAGGTAGCAGGACGTGCCACCTGACCAGCGGCCCCTCGGACCTCTACTGCCCATTCTCCCCTGCGTGGTACCACAATGTCCCGATCCAACGTGGCCCTCCTACAGGTAAGTAAAGCCTGGTGCACCCAGATGATGGTGGAGCAGCTGAGAGGGAAGAGCTGTGAAGAAACGGGATCTCCACAGTTCCTGCTAGGCAGGTTCCCACCTCCAGCCCACTTCCTTAGAGTCGACCCACCTGCGAACCACGGCACCCTCCGAGTAGCCCACTTGCAAGTCTTGCGATATGCCTGGGGTGGGGCAGTGCAGGTTAAGGGGCAGGAGGCGAGCATACGCAAGCCCTGGGGTGTGCGCTTAGCCACGTTCGACTCCCCATTTCCAATCCAACACCGGGAGCCCCGCAATGCCTTTGTTTCCCCAAGTTACCGGAGGGAACGCGCAGCAGTGCTGCCGCCTTGTGGCACACTGTCGTAACAACCTTACAAACTGTGCCGAAGGGCTCCTATCATTCACAAGGCCTGCGGCCGGCGGCTTTGCAAACACAACCCTGCCCTCAAGAAATATCCTGGGCTAGGTAATCTGAAACGAATTCAAATCAGGCCCGACTCTCAGGCAGAAACCTTACAAGACCTCAGTGGTACTCACGCGCGTTTTAGAAAACAGCACATTCAAATGAAAAGATGCTCAGCATCTGTCTTGATTAGAGAGTGCAAGGGAAGCTAGACGAGGGTTTCCCTGGCTGCAGTCCTCACAAACCCTAAAAGCGTAAGTGCTCAAGAGGGCATGCCCAACAGGGAAGCCTACTATTGCTGTGGCTGGCATTGTAAATTGGTAACAGCCGGTCGGAAGATCAGTAGGCAAGTTCCTTACCAGACTAAACACTGGAGGGACCACGAGATTGGGCAACCCCGCTGCAGGTCGGATAACCAGAGACTAGCATCATTGGAAGGAAGCACTTGCACCCCAGCGGTCGTTGTGGTACCCTTTACCACAGCCAAGACACGCAAGCGCACGAAATATCGAACGAGGGGTGAATGGAGAAAGGTGTTCTGCTACCTACACTCCCTCGACTACCACTCGTCCACAGAACCAAATGAACTCATACCATTTGCAGCAGCGTGGGTGCAGCAGTAGATGATCTCACTAATTCTGGTAGAGACAGCAAGACACATATCGCAGGCTATCTCTTATATGTGCGGTCTAAATAGGGATACAAAGGAAACACAGGGTTCACAGAGGGAAGAAAGAAGCGTGGAGTTCTCAGAGGGGGAAATTGGAGACCGGGGAAGGGTGAAGTGGGAGGTTGGGATTCAGAGAAACACACTTAACTTATCAAAAAGTGCTCATCAAGGGCGACCCCCCCGAAAGCACAGGGAACGCTGCAAAACATTCCTCAATCAACTAACAGGGCAAAGAATCTGAAACGCTACGGGTACAGCTACGTTTATAATTGCATCAAGCGGCTGTAGAACTCAGCAGACGCAACACTGTATATAAACTATGCTGAGAGGGAAAAGGATTGCTCAACGACAAGGCAAAGAAGGGGTTAAGAAACGCCTAGTCTGTTACCTCAGGCCTCTGTGACATCGGCCGGTGTCACACCCCTGGAGCCTCCGCAGGCCTGGGTCCCACGGCTGGAGTATGCTGCTGCTGAGGGAACAAGGTAGCAGGACGTGCCACCTGACCAGCGGCCCCTCGGACCTCTACTGCCCATTCTCCCCTGCGTGGTACCACAATGTCCCGATCCAACGTGGCCCTCCTACAGGTAAGTAAAGCCTGGTGCACCCAGATGATGGTGGAGCAGCTGAGAGGGAAGAGCTGTGAAGAAACGGGATCTCCACAGTTCCTGCTAGGCAGGTTCCCACCTCCAGCCCACTTCCTTAGAGTCGACCCACCTGCGAACCACGGCACCCTCCGAGTAGCCCACTTGCAAGACTTGCGATATGCCTGGGGTGGGGCAGTGCAGGTTAAGGGGCAGGAGGCGAGCATACGCAAGCCCTGGGGTGTGCGCTTAGCCACGTTCGACTCCCCATTTCCAATCCAACACCGGGAGCCCCGCAATGCCTTTGTTTCCCCAAGTTACCGGAGGGAACGCGCAGCAGTGCTGCCGCCTTGTGGCACACTGTCGTAACAACCTTACAAACTGTGCCGAAGGGCTCCTATCATTCACAAGGCCTGCGGCCGCCGGCTTTGCAAACACAACCCTGCCCTCAAGAAATATCCTGGGCTAGGTAATCTGAAACGAATTCAAATCAGGCCCGACTCTCAGGCAGAAACCTTACAAGACCTCAGTGGTACTCACGCGCGTTTTAGAAAACAGCACATTCAAATGAAAAGATGCTCAGCATCTGTCTTGATTAGAGAGTGCAAGGGAAGCTAGACGAGGGTTTCCCTGGCTGCAGTCCTCACAAACCCTAAAAGCGTAAGTGCTCAAGAGGGCATGCCCAACAGGGAAGCCTACTATTGCTGTGGCTGGCATTGTAAATTGGTAACAGCCGGTCGGAAGATCAGTAGGCAAGTTCCTTACCAGACTAAACACTGGAGGGACCACGAGATTGGGCAACCCCGCTGCAGGTCGGATAACCAGAGACTAGCATCATTGGAAGGAAGCACTTGCACCCCAGCGGTCGTTGTGGTACCCTTTACCACAGCCAAGACACGCAAGCGCACGAAATATCGAACGAGGGGTGAATGGAGAAAGGTGTTCTGCTACCTACACTCCCTCGACTACCACTCGTCCACAGAACCAAATGAACTCATACCATTTGCAGCAGCGTGGGTGCAGCAGTAGATGATCTCACTAATTCTGGTAGAGACAGCAAGACACATATCGCAGGCTATCTCTTATATGTGCGGTCTAAATAGGGATACAAAGGAAACACAGGGTTCACAGAGGGAAGAAAGAAGCGTGGAGTTCTCAGAGGGGGAAATTGGAGACCGGGGAAGGGTGAAGTGGGAGGTTGGGATTCAGAGAAACACACTTAACTTATCAAAAAGTGCTCATCAAGGGCGACCCCCCCGAAAGCACAGGGAACGCTGCAAAACATTCCTCAATCAACTAACAGGGCAAAGAATCTGAAACGCTACGGGTACAGCTACGTTTATAATTGCATCAAGCGGCTGTAGAACTCAGCAGACGCAACACTGTATATAAACTATGCTGAGAGGGAAAAGGATTGCTCAACGACAAGGCAAAGAAGGGGTTAAGAAACGCCTAGTCTGTTACCTCAGGCCTCTGTGACATCGGCCGGTGTCACACCCCTGGAGCCTCCGCAGGCCTGGGTCCCACGGCTGGAGTATGCTGCTGCTGAGGGAACAAGGTAGCAGGACGTGCCACCTGACCAGCGGCCCCTCGGACCTCTACTGCCCATTCTCCCCTGCGTGGTACCACAATGTCCCGATCCAACGTGGCCCTCCTACAGGTAAGTAAAGCCTGGTGCACCCAGATGATGGTGGAGCAGCTGAGAGGGAAGAGCTGTGAAGAAACGGGATCTCCACAGTTCCTGCTAGGCAGGTTCCCACCTCCAGCCCACTTCCTTAGAGTCGACCCACCTGCGAACCACGGCACCCTCCGAGTAGCCCACTTGCAAGTCTTGCGATATGCCTGGGGTGGGGCAGTGCAGGTTAAGGGGCAGGAGGCGAGCATACGCAAGCCCTGGGGTGTGCGCTTAGCCACGTTCGACTCCCCATTTCCAATCCAACACCGGGAACCCCGCTAAGGCTTTGTTTCCCCAAGTTACCGGAGAGAACGCGCAGCAGTGCTGCCGCCTTGTGGCACACTGTCGTAACAACCTTACAAACTGTGCCGAAGGGCTCCTATCATTCACAAGGCCTGCGGCCGGCGGCTTTGCAAACACAACCCTGCCCTCAAGAAATATCCTGGGCTAGGTAATCTGAAACGAATTCAAATCAGGCCCGACTCTCAGGCAGAAACCTTACAAGACCTCAGTGGTACTCACGCGCGTTTTAGAAAACAGCACATTCAAATGAAAAGATGCTCAGCATCTGTCTTGATTAGAGAGTGCAAGGGAAGCTAGACGAGGGTTTCCCTGGCTGCAGTCCTCACAAACCCTAAAAGCGTAAGTGCTCAAGAGGGCATGCCCAACAGGGAAGCCTACTATTGCTGTGGCTGGCATTGTAAATTGGTAACAGCCGGTAGGAAGATCAGTAGGCAAGTTCCTTACCAGACTAAACACTGGAGGGACCACGAGATTGGGCAACCCCGCTGCAGGTCGGATAACCAGAGACTAGCATCATTGGAAGGAAGCACTTGCACCCCAGCGGTCGTTGTGGTACCCTTTACCACAGCCAAGACACGCAAGCGCACGAAATATCGAACGAGGGGTGAATGGAGAAAGGTGTTCTGCTACCTACACTCCCTCGACTACCACTCGTCCACAGAACCAAATGAACTCATACCATTTGCAGCAGCGAGGGTGCAGCAGTAGATGATCTCACTAATTCTGGTAGAGACAGCAAGACACATATCGCAGGCTATCTCTTATATGTGCGGTCTAAATAGGGATACAAAGGAAACACAGGGTTCACAGAGGGAAGAAAGAAGCGTGGAGTTCTCAGAGGGGGAAATTGGAGACCGGGGAAGGGTGAAGTGGGAGGTTGGGATTCAGAGAAACACACTTAACTTATCAAAAAGTGCTCATCAAGGGCGACCCCCCCGAAAGCACAGGGAACGCTGCAAAACATTCCTCAATCAACTAACAGGGCAAAGAATCTGAAACGCTACGGGTACAGCTACGTTTATAATTGCATCAAGCGGCTGTAGAACTCAGCAGACGCAACACTGTATATAAACTATGCTGAGAGGGAAAAGGATTGCTCAACGACAAGGCAAAGAAGGGGTTAAGAAACGCCTAGTCTGTTACCTCAGGCCTCTGTGACATCGGCCGGTGTCACACCCCTGGAGCCTCCGCAGGCCTGGGTCCCACGGCTGGAGTATGCTGCTGCTGAGGGAACAAGGTAGCAGGACGTGCCACCTGACCAGCGGCCCCTCGGACCTCTACTGCCCATTCTCCCCTGCGTGGTACCACAATGTCCCGATCCAACGTGGCCCTCCTACAGGTAAGTAAAGCCTGGTGCACCCACATGATGGTGGAGCAGCTGAGACGGAAGAGCTGTGAAGAAACGGGATCTCTACAGTTCCTGCTAGGCAGGTTCCCACCTCCAGCCCACTTCCTTAGAGTCGACCCACCTGCAAACCACGGCACCCTCCGAGTAGCCCACTTGCAAGTCTTGCGATATGCCTGGGGTGGGGCAGTGCAGGTTAAGGGGCAGGAGGCGAGCATACGCAAGCCCTGGGGTGTGTGCTTAGCCACGTTTGACTCCCCATTTCCAATCCAACACCGGGAACCCCGCAATGCCTTTGTTTCCCCAAGTTACCGGAGGGAACGCGGAGCAGTGCTGCCGCCTTGTGGCACACTGTCGTAACAACCTTACAAACTGTGCCGAAGGGCTCCTATCATTCACAAGGCCTGCGGCCGCCGGCTTTGCAAACACAACCCTGCCCTCAAGAAATATCCTGGGCTAGGTAATCTGAAACGAATTCAAATCAGGCCCGACTCTCAGGCAGAAACCTTACAAGACCTCAGTGGTACTCACGCGCGTTTTAGAAAACAGCACATTCAAATGAAAAGATGCTCAGCATCTGTCTTGATTAGAGAGTGCAAGGGAAGCTAGACGAGGGTTTCCCTGGCTGCAGTCCTCACAAACCCTAAAAGCGTAAGTGCTCAAGAGGGCATGCCCAACAGGGAAGCCTACTATTGCTGTGGCTGGCATTGTAAATTGGTAACAGCCGGTCGGAAGATCAGTAGGCAAGTTCCTTACCAGACTAAACACTGGAGGGACCACGAGATTGGGCAACCCCGCTGCAGGTCGGATAACCAGAGACTAGCATCATTGGAAGGAAGCACTTGCACCCCAGCGGTCGTTGTGGTACCCTTTACCACAGCCAAGACACGCAAGCGCACGAAATATCGAACGAGGGGTGAATGGAGAAAGGTGTTCTGCTACCTACACTCCCTCGACTACCACTCGTCCACAGAACCAAATGAACTCATACCATTTGCAGCAGCGTGGGTGCAGCAGTAGATGATCTCACTAATTCTGGTAGAGACAGCAAGACACATATCGCAGGCTATCTCTTATATGTGCGGTCTAAATAGGGATACAAAGGAAACACAGGGTTCACAGAGGGAAGAAAGAAGCGTGGAGTTCTCAGAGGGGGAAATTGGAGACCGGGGAAGGGTGAAGTGGGAGGTTGGGATTCAGAGAAACACACTTAACTTATCAAAAAGTGCTCATCAAGGGCGACCCCCCCGAAAGCACAGGGAACGCTGCAAAACATTCCTCAATCGACTAACAGGGCAAAGAATCTGAAACGCTACGGGTACAGCTACGTTTATAATTGCATCAAGCGGCTGTAGAACTCAGCAGACGCAACACTGTATATAAACTATGCTGAGAGGGAAAAGGATTGCTCAACGACAAGGCAAAGAAGGGGTTAAGAAACGCCTAGTCTGTTACCTCAGGCCTCTGTGACATCGGCCGGTGTCACACCCCTGGAGCCTCAGCAGGCCTGGGTCCCACGGCTGGAGTATGCTGCTGCTGAGGGAACAAGGTAGCAGGACGTGCCACCTGACCAGCGGCCCCTCGGACCTCTACTGCCCATTCTCCCCTGCGTGGTACCACAATGTCCCGATCCAACGTGGCCCTCCTACAGGTAAGTAAAGCCTGGTGCACCCACATGATGGTGGAGCAGCTGAGACGGAAGAGCTGTGAAGAAACGGGATCTCTACAGTTCCTGCTAGGCAGGTTCCCACCTCCAGCCCACTTCCTTAGAGTCGACCCACCTGCAAACCACAGCACCCTCCGAGTAGCCCACTTGCAAGTCTTGCGATATGCCTGGGGTGGGGCAGTGCAGGTTAAGGGGCAGGAGGCGAGCATACGCAAGCCCTGGGGTGTGTGCTTAGCCACGTTCGACTCCCCATTTCCAATCCAACACCGGGAACCCCGCAATGCCTTTGTTTCCCCAAGTTACCGGAGGGAACGCGCAGCAGTGCTGCCGCCTTGTGGCACACTGTCGTAACAACCTTACAAACTGTGCCGAAGGGCTCCTATCATTCACAAGGCCTGCGGCCGGCGGCTTTGCAAACACAACCCTGCCCTCAAGAAATATCCTGGGCTAGGTAATCTGAAACGAATTCAAATCAGGCCCGACTCTCAGGCAGAAACCTTACAAGACCTCAGTGGTACTCACGCGCGTTTTAGAAAACAGCACATTCAAATGAAAAGATGCTCAGCATCTGTCTTGATTAGAGAGTGCAAGGGAAGCTAGACGAGGGTTTCCCTGGCTGCAGTCCTCACAAACCCTAAAAGCGTAAGTGCTCAAGAGGGCATGCCCAACAGGGAAGCCTACTATTGCTGTGGCTGGCATTGTAAATTGGTAACAGCCGGTAGGAAGATCAGTAGGCAAGTTCCTTACCAGACTAAACACTGGAGGGACCACGAGATTGGGCAACCCCGCTGCAGGTCGGATAACCAGAGACTAGCATCATTGGAAGGAAGCACTTGCACCCCAGCGGTCGTTGTGGTACCCTTTACCACAGCCAAGACACGCAAGCGCACGAAATATCGAACGAGGGGTGAATGGAGAAAGGTGTTCTGCTACCTACACTCCCTCGACTACCACTCGTCCACAGAACCAAATGAACTCATACCATTTGCAGCAGCGTGGGTGCAGCAGTAGATGATCTCACTAATTCTGGTAGAGACAGCAAGACACATATCGCAGGCTATCTCTTATATGTGTAGTCTAAATAGGGGTTCAAAGGAAGCAACATACAAAGGAATCACAGGTTCGTAAACGGAAAAAAGAAGTGTAGAGTTCCCAGAGGGGGAAACTGGGGATCAGGGAAGGATGATGTAGGAGGTTAGGATTAACAGAAACACACTAATGTATGAAAAAGTGTTCATCAACGAAGACCCTCCTGATAGCACAGAGAACTCTACTCAGCATTCTTCATTAACCTAAGAGTGAAAATCATCCGAAATACTCCAGGTATAGGTACATTTATAACTCCATCAAGTGTCTGTAGAGCTCAAACCAACACAACGTTGTATATAAACTATGCTGCAATAGAGTATAAAGATTAAATTTTAAAGAAGAAAAAGCAAGTAATGCCTACTCTATTACCCTCAGGCCTCCGTGACCTGGGCTGTTGTCACATCCCTTGATCCTGTGCAGGCTTGTGTCCCAAGGTTGGACTGTGCTGGGGCCATCAAATGAGCCCCTTTGGGCCTGTAGTGCCCGGTCCCCTCTGATGGTAACGCATTTCCATGTGCAGGCTCTCCCTCTCACAGAGAAGCTAAGCCTACTGCACGTAAATGATGGTGGACCCTCTGGGAGGCAAGAATTATCAATTGTTGCCCAATCTCCACACCTTCTGGTGGTGTGGTTCCTATTCCAGCCTCCTTCTCTACAGTCGTCCCACCTATATACCACAGCCCTCTCAGCATAGCAGTTTGGCACGGGTTTGGATTTGTTTATGGTTTGTAGTTTAAGGGGGAAGGGGTAATGAGACACAAGCCCTTGGGTGTATGTTTGGGCAACTTCCACTCTAATTTCCAACTCGGGAGTTGGACTTTCTGTAACACTCTGGTTGCCTGGGTAACTAGAGTTGGTCTTAAAGAGGTCCTGTCCCCTGTGGCCATTGCTGTTAATAATTACATTAAAACTGGTGCTTATGGGACTTCCCTGGTAGTACAGTGGTTAAGACACCGAGGTCCCAATGCAGAGGGCCCAGGTTCAATCCCTGGTCGGGTAACTAGATCCCACGTGCATGCCTCAACTAATAGTTTGCTTGCCACAACTTAGAAGCCCATAGGCCACAACTAAGGAGCCCATGAGCCGAAACTAAGGAGCCCTGGCTCCACAACTAAGGAGCCCGTCTGCCGCAACTAAGTCCCAGCGTAACCAAATAAATTTTTTTTTGTTTTTGCGGTATGCGGGCCTCTCACTGTTGTGGCGTCTCCCGTTTCAGAGCACAGGCTCTGGACACGCAGGCTCAGCGGCCATGGCTCACGGGCCCAGCTGCTCCATGGCATGTGGGATCTTCCCGGACCGGGGCACGAACTCGTGTCCCCTGCATCGGCAGGCGGACTCTCAACCACTTGTGCCACCAGGGAAGCCCCCAATAAATTTTTTTAAAAAAGGAAAAGAAAAAACGCTGCTTATGAGCACTTAGTATTCATAAGGCCTTTCATGCTGTAAATGGTACCTGTCCTCAAGAAATGTTTGCTACTTAATGGAAAAATTATTCAAAACAGGACAGAGTTTTAAGAAGCCAATTTCAAGATGTAAATTTTACTCACAGTTAAAAAAAAATGCACATGAAATTATCACTCGTTAGTATAGCTAATTAGTACAAAAAGGTATCAAGTTGCACCAGTCAGAATGCTTATCCTCAAAACACCTACAAACAATAAATGCTGGATAGGGTTTAGAGTAAAAAACCCTCTCTTGCTGTTGGTGGGAATGTAAACCGCTAACAGCTACTATGGAGAACAGTGTGGAGGTTCTTTATAAAACTAAAAATAGAGCTACCATATGATCCAGGATTCCACTCCTGAGTATATATCCAGAGAAAACCATAAATCAAAAAGACATATGCAGCCCAAGTTCACTGCAGCACTATTTATGTTACCCACGATATGGAAGCAACCAAACTGATCACTGACAGATGAATAGATAAACAAGAAGTGGTTCATATATATAATGGAATATTACTCAGCCATAAAAAATGAATGAAATAATGCCACTTGCAGCAACATGGATGGACCTAGAGATGATCATACTAAGTAAAGTAAGTCAGAGAATCACAAATATCATATGATATCACTTATGTTGGGAACCTATAAAAATGTTACAGGGACTTCCCTGGTGATCCAGTGGTTAAGAATCCACCTTCCAATGCAGGGGACGTAGGTTCAATCCATGGTCAGGAAACTAAGACCCACATGCCACCAGGAAACTAAGCCCACTCAACACAACTACCAACCCTGTGTGCACCACAATGAAAGATCATGCGTGCCACAACTAAGATCCAATGCCACCAAAAATAAATAAATAAATATTTTTTTTAAATATTACAAATGTATTTATGTACAAAACAGAAACAGACTCAGAGACTTCAGATATCCTTTAGGAAGAAAATTTTTTAAATCTAGTACAGATTATTAAATGTCAACCTGAAAAAATGATGCAATAATTTATATTGTAAAGGGTTTAATTTTCCTCAAATTAATCTATACCAGGCATTAGCAAACTAAACCTGCATATCACATCCAGCCTCCCAACTTATTTTGTAAATAAAATTTTATTGAATGACCAAAAAAACCCACAATGAGACATCATACCACACTTGTCAAAATGGCTATCATTCACAAGTCTACAAATAACAAATATTATTGAGAATATGGAGAAAATGGATCCTGAGTACACTGTTAGTAGGACTGTAAATTGGTACATTCACTATGAAAACAATATGGAGACCCGAAAAAACTAAACGTAGAATTATCATATTGGTGAACAATTCCACAGCTGGGTATATGTTGAAAGAAATGAAAACACCAATTTGACAAGATACATGCACCCCAATGTTCATAGCAGCATTATTTACAATTGCGAAGATACGGAAGCGAACTAAATGTCCATCAACAGAAATGGATAAAGAAGATGTTGTATGTATACACAATAAACTATTACTCAGCTATTAAAAAGAATCAAACTCTGACATATGCAACAACATGGATGGACCTAGAATGTATTATACCTAGTGAAATAAGTTAGAGAAAGACAAAGAGAAAGGCAAAGATTCCTCATTTATACGTGGAATCTATGAAATACAAGAATAAGTTAGAGAAAGACAAAGAGAAAGGCAAAGATTCCTCATTTATATGTGGAATCTATGAAATACAAGAAAGAAATGTATATAACAAAATAGCAATAGACTCACAGACAACAAATTAGTGGTTACTAGTGGGGAGAGTGAAGGGGGGTGGGAAAGATAGTACTTTGTTTTTGTTAATCCAATACATCTATGTAGAAAATAAACAAGGATCTACTGTACAACACAGGGAAATATAGCCATTATTTTGTAATAACTTTAAGTGGAGCATCATCTATAAATACATTAAATCCTTATGTTATACCCCGAGACTAATGTAATATTGTAAATCAACTATACTTCAATTTTTAGAATTCATAGGGTGGCTGTGGATTAAAAAAAGATTAATTATATACTGTGAACCAGAGCTTCATGTTAAATTTAAGACCATATACAGGATAAAATTGAATGAATGGAAAAAAGATATTCCATGCAAATGATACTTGCCTTACTAGTCTATCATCAGAAAAAAAAGACTTTACGTCAAACTTCTCAAAAAAACGAATGTTATCATATAATGATAAAGGGATTAATTCATCAAGAAATTATGACAATTATAAATATGTAAGTATCCAGCATTGGAGGTTCTAAACATATAAAGAAAATATTAACAAACAGAAAGGCGAAAATGTGTAGAAATAAAATAATGGTAAGAAACATCAATACCCAACTTTCAACACTGTATAGATGAGACAGAATACCCATCAGCAAACACTGAACTTGAACACACACTTGATATCAAGTGAACCTAACAGACACATGCAGTACATTCTACTCAAAAGTAGCAAAATTTCCAGGGCTTCCCTGGTGGCGCAGTGGTTGAGAGTCCACCTGCCGATGCAGGGTACACAGGTTCGTGCCCCGGTCCGGGAATATCCCACATGCTGCGGAGCGGCTGGGCCCGTGAGCCATGGCTGCTGAGCTTGCGCGTCTGGAGCCTGTGCTCCGCAACGCGAGAGGCCACAACAGTGAGAGGCCCGCGTACCGCAAAAATAAAATAATATAAATTTTTTAAAAAGTAGCAAAATTTCCATTCTTCTAAGCACACGTAGAACATTTCCCATGATAGATCAAATGTTAAGCCACAAAACAAGTCTTCAAAAATCCAAGAAGACTGAAATCATATGAACTATCTTTTCTAACCACAATGCTATGAAACTGAAATTCAATATTAAGAATAATTGAGGGATTAGGAACCAAGACCGCAGAGTAGAAGGACGTGCTCTCATTCCTTCTTGCAAGAACACCAGAATCACAACTAGCTGCTGGACAATCATCGACAGCAAGACACTGGAACTCACCAAAAAAGATACCCCACATCCAAAAGCAAAGGAGAAGCCACAATGAGATGGCAGGAGGGGCGCAATCACGTGAAAATCAAATCGCATAACTGCTGGGTGGATGACTCACACACTGGAGAACACTTTTACCACAGAAGTCCACCCACTGGAGTGAAGGTTCTGAGCCCAACGTCAGGTTCCCAACCTGGGTGTCCGGCAACGGGAGGAGGAACTCCTAGAGAATCACACTTTGAAGACTAGTGGGATTTTATTGCAGGACTTCGACAGGACTCGGGGAAACAGAGACTCCACTCTGGAGGGCACACAGAAAGTAGTGTGCGCATCGGGACCCAGGGGAAGGAGCAGTGACCCCAGGGAAAACTGAACCAGAACTACCTGCTAGTGTCAGAGGGTCTCCTGCAGAGGCAGGTGGTGGCTGTGGCTCACCATGGGGACAAGGACACTGGCAGCAGAAGTTCTGGGAAGTAATCCTTGGAGTGAGCCCTCCCTGAGTCCTCCATTAGCCCCATCAAAGAGCCCAGGTAGGCTCCAGTGTTGGGTCGCCTCAGGCCAAACAACCAACAGGGAGGGAACCCAGCCCAACCCATCAGCAGTCAAGCAGATTAAAGTTTTACTGAGCTCTGCCCACCAGAGCAACACTCAGTTCGACTCACCACCAGTCCCTCCCATCAGGGAACTTGCACAAGCCTCTTAGATAGCCTCATCCACCAGAGGGCAGACAGCAGAATCAAGAACTACAATCCTGCAGCCTGTGGAACAAAAACCACATTCACAGAAAGATAGACAAGATGAAAAGGCAGAGCGCTATGTACCAGATGAAGGAACAAGAAAAAAACCCAGAAAAACAACTAAAGGAAGTGGAGATAGGAAACCTTCCAGAAAAAGAATTCACAATAATGATAGTGAAGATGATCCAGGACCTCGGAAAAAGAATGGAGGCAAAGATCAAGAAGATGTAAGAAATGTTTAACAAAGATCTAGAAGAATTAAAGAACAAACAAACAGAGATGAACAATACAATAACTGAAATGAAAACTACCCTAGAAGGAATCAATAGCAGAATAACTGAGGCAGAAGAATGGCTAAGTGACCTGGAAGACAGAATGGTGGAATTCACTGCTGCAGAACAGAATAAAGAAAAAAGAATGAAAAGAAATGACGACACCCTAAGAGACCTCTGGGACAACATTAAATGCAACAACATTCGCATTATAGGGGTCCCAGAAGGAGAAGAGACAGAGAAAGGACCCAAGAAAATATTTGAAGAAATTATACTCGAAAATGTCCCTAACATTGGAAAGGAAATAGCCATCTAAGTCCAGGAAGTGCAGAGAGTCCCATACAGGAGAAACCCAAGGAGAAACATGCAGAGACATATAGTAATCAAACTGGCAAAAATTAAAGACAAAGAAAAATTATTGAAAGCAGCAAGAGAAAAATGACAAATAACATACAAGGGAACTCCCATAAGGTTAACAGCTGATTTCTCAGCAGAAACTCTAGAAGCCAGAAGGGAGTGGCATGACATACTTAAAGTGATGAAAGGGAAGAATCTACAACGAAGATTACTCTACCTGGCAAGGATCTCATTCAGATTCGATGGAGAAATCAAAAGCTTTACACACAGCAAGAGCTAAGAGAATTCAGCACCACCAAACCAGCTTTACAACAAACGCTAAAGGAACTTCTCTAAGTGGGAAACACAAGAGAAGAAAAGGACCTACAAAAACAAACCCAAAACAATTAAGAAAATGGTCATAGGAACATACATATCGATAATTACCTTAAAGGTAAATGGATTAAATGCTCCAAACAAAAGACACAGGCTTGCTGAACGGATACAAAAACAAGACCCATTATATGCTGTCTCCAAGAGACCCACTTCACACCTGGGGACACATACAGACTGAAAGCGAGGGGATAGAAAAAGATATTCCATGCAAATGGAAATCAAAAGAAAGCTGGAGTAGCAAAACTCATATCAGATAAAATAGACTTTCAAATAAAGAATGTTATAAGAGACAAGGAAGGACACTACATAATGATCAAGTGATCAATCCAAGAAGAAGATATAACAACTATAAATATATATGCACCCAACATCGGAGCACCTCAATACATAAGACAACTGCTAACAGCTCTAAAAGATGAAATCGACAGTAACACAACAATGGGGGACTTTAACACCTCACTTACACCAATGGACAGATGATCCAAAATGAAAATAAATAAGGAAACACAAGCTTTAAATGACACAATAGACCAGATAGATTTAATTGATATTTATAGGACATTCCATCCAAAAACAGCAGATTACACTTTCTTCTCAAGTGCACACGGAACATTCTCCAGGATAGATCACATCTTGGGTCACAAATCAAGCCTCAGTAAGTTTAAGAAAATTTAAATCATATAAAGCATCTTTTCTGACCACAATGCTATGAGTTTAGAAATGAATTACAGGGAAAAAATCGTAAAAACACAAACACATGGAGGCTGAACAATACGTTACTAAATAACCAAGAGATCACTGAAGAAATCAAAGAGGAAATCAAAAAATACCTAGAGATAAATGACAATGAAAACACGATGATCCAAAACCTATGGGATGCAGCAAAAGCAGTTCTAAGAGGGAAGTTTATAGCTATACAAGCCTACCTCAAGAAACAAGAAAATCTCAAATAAACAATCTAACCTTACACCTAAAGGAACTAGAGAAGGAAGAACAAACAAAACCCAAAGTTAGCGGAAGTAAAGAAATCATAAAGATCAGAGCAGAAATAAATGAAATACAAACAAAGAACACAATAGCAAAGATCAATAAAACTAAAAGCTGGTTCTTTGAGAAGATAAACAAAATTGATAAACCATTAGCCAGACTCATCAAGAAAAAGAGGGAGAGGACTCAAATCAATAAAATTAGAAACAAAAGAGGAGAACTTACAACAGGCACCGCAGAAATACAAAGCATCCTAAGAGACTACTACACACAACTCTATGCCAATAAAATGGACAATCTGGAAGAAATGGACAAATTCTTAGAAAGGTATAACCTTCCAAGACTGAACCAGGAAGAAATATAAAATATGAACAGACCAATCACAAGTAATGAAATTGAAACTGTGATTAAAAATCTTCCAACAAACAAAAGTGCAGGACCAGATGGCTTCACCAGTGAATTCTAGGAAACATCTAGAGAATAGCTAACACCCATCCTTCTCAAACTCTTCCAAAAAATTGCAGAGGAAGGAACACTCCCAAACTCATTCTGTGAGGCCACCATCACCCTGATACCAGAACCAGACAAAGATACTACAAAAAAAGAAAATTACAGACCAATATCACTGATGAATATAGATGCAAAAATCCTCAACAAACTACTAGCAAACAGAATCCAACAACACATTAAAAGGATCATACACCATGATCAAGTGGGATTTATCCCAGGGATGCAAGGATTCTTCAATATACTCAAATCAATCAATGTGATACACCATGTTAACAAACTGAAGAATAAAAACCATATGATCATCTCAATAGACACAGAAAAAGCTTTTGACAAAATTCAACACCCATTTAGATAAAAAAACTCTCCAGGAAGTGGGCATAGAGGGAACCTACCTCAACATAATAAAGACCATATATGACAAACCCACAGCAAACATCATTCTCAATGGTGAAAAACTGAAAGCATTTCCTCTAAGATCAAAAACAAGACAAGGATGTCCACTCTCACCACTATTATTCAACATAGTTTTGGAAGTCCTAGCCACGGCAATCAGAGAAGAAAAAAAATAAAAGGAATACAAATTGGAAAAGAAGAAGTAGAACTGTCACTGTTTGCAGATGACATGATACTATACATAGAGAATCCTAAAGATGCCACCAGAAAACTACTAGAGCTAATCAATGAATTTGGTAAAGTTGCAGAATACAAAATTAATGCACAGAAATCTCTTGCATTCCTATACACTAATGATGAAAACTCTGAAAGAGAAATTAAGGAAACACTCCCATTTAACATGGCAACAAAAAGAATAAAATACCTAGGAATAAAGCTAGCTGGGGAGACAAAAGACCTGTATGTAGAAAACTGTAAGGCACTGATAAAAGAAATTAAAGATGATACAAACACATGGAGAGACATACCATGTTCTTTGATTGGAAGAATCAATATTGTGAAAATAACTATACCACCCAAAGCAATCTACAGATTCAATGCAATCCCTATCAAATTACCAATGGCATTTTTTACAGAACTAGAACAAAATATCTTAAAATTTGTATGGAGACACAAAAGACCCCGAACAGCCAAAGTGGTCTTGAGGGGAAAAAAAACGGAGCTGGAGGAATCGGACTCCCAGACTTCAGACTATAATACAAAACTACAGTAATCAAGACAATATGGTACTGGCACAAAAACAGAAATACACATCAATGGAACAGGATAGAAAGCCCAGAGATAAACCCACGCACCTATGGTCAACTAATCTATGACAAAGGAGGCAAGGATATACAGTGGAGAAAAGACAGTCTCTTCAATAAGTGGTGCTGGGAGAACTGGACAGCTACATGTGAAAGAATTAAATTAGAACACTCCCTAACACCATACACAAAAATAAACTCAAAATGGATTAGAGACCTAAATGTAATACCAGACACCCTAAAACTCGTAGAGGAAAACATAGGAAGAACACTCTTTGACATAAATCACAGCAAGATCTTTTTTTGATCCACCACCTAGAGTAATGGATATAAAAACAAAAATAAATAAATGGGACCTGGGGCTTCCCTGGTGGCGCAGTGGTTGAGAGTCCGCCTGCCGATGCAGGGGACACGGGTTTGTGTCCCGGTCAGGGAGGATCCCGCGTGCCGTGGAGCGGCTGGGCCCGTGAGCCGTGGCCGCTGAGCCTGCGCGTCCGGAGCCTGTGCTCCGCAACGGGAGAGGCCACAGCAGTGAGAGGCCCGCGTACCGCAAAAAAAAATTAAAAATAAAAATAAATAAATGGGACCTAATGAAACTTAAAAGTTTTTGCACAGCAAAGGAAACTACAAACAAGATGAAAAGACAACCCTCAGAATGGGAGAAAATATTTGCAAATGAATCAAAGGACAAAGGATTGACCTCAAAAATATATAAACAGCTCATGCAGCTCAATATTAAAGAAACAAACAACCCAATCCAAAAAGGGGCAGAAGACCTAAATAGACGTTTCTCCAAAGAAGACATACAGATGGCCAGGAAGCACATGAAAAGTTGCTCAACATCACTAATTATTAGGGAAATGCAAATCAAAACTACAATGAGGTATCACTTCACACCAGTTAGAATGGGCATCATCAGAAA
The DNA here is from genome assembly GCF_963455315.2 of Globicephala melas. NCBI lineage: Eukaryota > Metazoa > Chordata > Mammalia > Artiodactyla > Delphinidae > Globicephala > Globicephala melas. Next base: position 42,460,413 of record NC_083324.2, on the reverse strand, counting down.
AGCTATAAACAACAAATGCTGGAGAAGTGTGGAGAAAAGGGAACCCTCTTGCACTGTTGGTGGGAATGTAAATTGATACAGCAACTATGGAGAACAGTATGGAGGTTCCTTAAAAAACTAAAAATAGAATTACCATATGCTCCAGCAATCCCACTACTGGGCATATACCCAGAGAAAACCATAATTCAAAAAGACACATGTACCCCAATGTTCACTGCAGCACTATTTACAATAGCCAGGTCATGGAAGCAACCTAAATGCCCATCAAAAGACGAATGGATAAAAAAATAAATAAATAAATAAATAAAATAAATTAAAAAAAATAGACGAATGGATAAAGATGTGGCATATATATATACAATGGAATATTGCTCAGCCATAGAAAGGAACGAAATCGGGTCATTTGTTGAGACGCGGATGGATCTAGAGACCGTCATACAGAGTGAAGTAAGTCAGAAAGAGAAAAACAAATATGGTATATTAACGCATATATGTGGAACCTAGAGAAGTGGTAGAGATGAACTGGTTTGCAGGGCAGGAATTGAGACACAGATGTAGACAACAAACATATGGACACCAAGGGGGGAAAGTGGCAGGGGGTGGGCTTGGAGGTGTGATGAGTTGGGCGATTGGGATTGACATGTATACACTGATGTGTATAAAACTGATGACTAGAAGAACCTGCTGTATAAGAAATTAATTAATTTAAAAAAAACACCACAATTAGTGAGCCTGCACTCTAGAGCCCGCATACCACAACTACTGAGGCCACGTGCCACAACTACTGAATCTTGCATGCCTACAGCCCATGCTCCACAACAAGAGAAGCCACCGCAGTGAGAAGCCTGCGAGCCGCAATGGAGTAGCCCCTGCTCATCGCAACTAGAGAAAGTCCACGCACAGCAACGAAGACCCAAGGCAGCCAAAAATAAATAATTAATTTTAAAAATTAAAATAAAAGACTGAATCATGAAGAACTAAAACAATCTGAACAGACAAAATTATTATTAAGGAGATTGAATCAGTTCTCAAAAACTTCTCCCCAAAAAATACCAGGGCTATGTTCAGTAGAAACTACAACAAATCGTAAAACAACTATACCCCAATAACAAAAAAGAAACATTTCCTACAATTATCAATTCCATTAACAAATCCAGAAATAAAACATGTTGATATTCTTTTTATTTAAATAAAATACTGGAACTAGATGGCTTCACTGGTGAATTCTATCAAACTTTTTTTTCTCTATCAAACTTTTAAAAGAAGTATTAATACTAATTATTTTTAATTGGGTAAATCTTATAAATCTATTTGTGGATGATACTTGTATTTTAGAAATACACTAGGGGAGACATACACAAATGATATAAAATAAGTTAGAGCTATCGGTTCTGAATCTCTGATGTCTGAAAATATTTATCATTTTAGTTGAGCTATGTTTCAGAAATTTAACACAATTGAGCATACATTAATAATATGATTCTTGTAGACTTTTTGGAAAATACAAAGAAGTGATAAGGAAGCGCATGTCTGTTACATGAGTGGGGAGTATAATGGAAACACAGAAGAACAAGCCACGACTGATTACAACCTCCACTTGACAAGCCAATATCTTCAATGGACGAAAGGGACAATGTTCATTTTTCAAAGCAAACTACAAGCAAAGGAAAACTTAGATGAAAACTAAGTTTCCAGATTTACCATGACAGTTTATGCACATTTCTCAGAGAATCACACCAAACCCTTACTAAACATAAAAGAAATATATGAACTTCATAGCAGAGGAGTCTTGCAGAAAACACCTGAACAAGGGAACATCAGGTATAATGGGACAAACAATTATCAGGTCACTGAAGCACACAAGACACATTATCCCTACTGTGGTATTGTGGGTGAAACACATAAGAAAACCATAATCTGAAACTATCATGAAAAAATGTCAGTTTTATGCAAATTTCAGACCACATATACCTCCCATGTTCTCTGACTCTAATACTGTATTTAAACAGTCTTTCTTATCAATATACAGAGCAAATCTGTCCTAATTCCTTATTTTTCCCAGAACTTTGAGTTATCTGGACCACTAACGCCATCCCACTTAAAAGTGCATTCATCCTGTTATGCTAAGTTGATGTTGCATTCAGATGTACATTAATCATTCCACTTTCCCCTTCTTCACTAATATCTTGACATCTGAAATTATCCCATAGGGAATTTTGGATATTAATGGCTTCCCATGTTGATCTTTCACAAAAGGAATAATTTCAATAGTTGAAGGTCGTTAATTCATGGTGAGAATTCTCCATGCTCTGTAGGGAGCCTAGATGCAGACAATGGGGAAAAGGCTCTGGAACACAGAGAAGTATTGTAAAGAGCTGACTCACTATCATAAGAAGGAAAAACACAAGTAGTTGAAAACAACGTTGCTAGGCAGGAACATCAGAAGTAGAAAATGAAACGTTTGCAGGTTCTCAATCCATGAACCCAGCAGCCCTCGTGCTTAAAACTGGCCTAAACTTAGAATCACCTGGAGTTAAAACAATGCAAATGCTCCCACCCAGATCAATAGACTCTGTGGGGAGGGCACAGGTGATGTTACTGCTAAATACTCATCATGCAATGCTAATGGGAAAGTGCATGGGAGCCACATAGCAAACATTTCTTCCAAAGCTTTAAAGTGCATAGAAATTTGGGGGGAATCTGGGCCCCACTTGAAGTTATGATTCTCCTGTGGGGCTCATGAAATGGCATCTTTAACAAGTTTTTTGTTGGTGCAGATGTTACTCCTCAGCCCCGTATCCAGTAGCACTGAGCTAGAGCTATCAGGCAGAGCACACCTGAGACCACTGAGTAGCGTGAAGGTTTCAGGTAAGAACTTCCAGAAGTGAAGGTTCCCTGGGCCTGATTCCTAGGGGCTGAGCCCCTCCTGGTATAGGTGTGGCCTTGCTGTTGTCTAAGGGAGATGCTGCTAGGTTGGTGGAAATCACATGGTGGGTTTAGGGTTGTGTGAGGGGTGGCCCGTAGAAATCTACCCAAAGGTACCCTTAGTCCTCAGGTCCTTTAGTCCCCTCTCCTCTCAGGGCCCATCTGACCCACAGGACTACCTGAGAGCAGGGCATGACCACCTGTCCTCAGGTGAGCCGAGACTCCCTACCCCCAAAGATCCAGAGCATGAAGTTGTTTGCATCACAGATTTGTTTGAAAATAAACCAAAGGCAGCAACGGAGGGTGGATTAACATTTTGTGTTGGGAATGGACAGAAGCCTTTGAAAATGATGCCATGAATGCATATTTGATGATTCACAAAGGAAGTCATGATCTATGTTAATAAAGCACATTATAACTGAATCAACAGATCAGAATTTTTGGTTTGTTGTATGTCTATGTGTGTGGGTTACAAATTGTGGTGTCAGAGTTTGTTCTCCCACCCCCCCTTATTTATTTTTACTTTCTCACATCTTTAAAGTACATTGATTAAGGTAAAAATTAGAGAAAAGCATATCCACTTTTTCAAATATTCTTTGAGAATATTGAATCTTTTAAATTTTTCCTTTTATTAAAAATTTTTTTAATTTTTATACAATTTTTAAAGGTTACTTTCCATTTACAGTTATAAAATATTGGCTATTTTCCCTGGGTTGTACAATACATCTCTGAGCCTATCTTACACCCAATAGTTTGTACCTCCCACTCCCCCACCCCTATAGTGACCCTCCCACCTCCCAACTGGTCACCACTAGTTTGTTCTCTGTACCTGTGAGTTTGCTTCTTTTTTGTTATATTCATTCATGTGTTGTATTTTTTAGATTCCACATATAAGTGATATTATACAGTACTTGCCTTTCTCTGTCTGACTTATTTCACTTATCAAAGTTCCCTCCAAGTCCACCTATGTTGCTGCGAATGTCAAAATTTCATTTTTTCATGGTTGAATAAGTAGTGTGTTGTACATATATACCCCATCTTCTTTATCCATTCACCTGTTGATGGGCACTTAGGTTTCTTCTATATCTTGGCAATTGCAAATAGTGCTGCTATGAATATTGGGGTGCATGTATATTTTTGAAATAGTGTTTTGGGTTTTTCTTGGATACACATCCAGGAGTGGAATCGCTGGGTCATATGGTAGTTCTATATTTAGTTTTTTGAATCTTTTAGTGTATCCAAATAATTGTTTCATAATCCACATACCAGTGTATTTAAAATTTTAAGTCCATTCTCTAGCAGGTCTGTGTCTTTATTCCTGTCTTACCCCTAGGTTCTTCATGACATTTTTTTTCTTAAATTCCATATATATGTGTTAGCATACGGTATTTGTCTTTCTCTTTCTGACTTACTTCACTCTGTATGACAGACTCTAGGTCTATCCACCTCATTACAAATAGCTCAATTTCGTTTCTTTTTATGGCTGAGTAATATTCCATCGTATATATGTGCCACATCTTCTTTATCCATTCATCCGATGATGGACACTTAGGTTGTGATATGGGGAGGAGGAAGGGTGAGCTGTGACAAAGCGAGAGAGAGGCATGGATATATATACACTACCAAACGTAAGGTAGATAGCTAGTGGGAAGCAGCCGCATAGCACAGGGAGATCAGCTCGGTGCTCTGTGACCGCCTGGAGGGGTGGGATAGGGAGGGTGGGAGGGAGGGAGACGCAAGAGGGAAGAGATATGGGAACATATGTATAACTGATTCACTTTCTTATAAAGCAGAAACTAACACACCATTGTAAAGTAATTATACCCCAATAAAGATGTTTAAAAAAAAGTGCAAATACAGGCTTCCCAAAGAAATATGACATTTTGCCTTAAGACTGAAAAAAAAATAAATAAAATAAAATAAAATAAAATTTTAAGTGATTTTTAAAAGAGTTTTTTTTTTTTTTTTTTTTTTTTTGGCCACACTGGTTGCAGGATCTTAGTTCCCCAACCAGGGACTGAATCACGGACCAGGGATTTAACCTGGGTCACAGCAGTGAAAGTGCCAAGTCCTAACCACTGGACCACCAGGGAACTCCCAAACAAATTAGACTTTAAAATAAGGACTGTTAAAAGAGACAAAGAGGGGCTTCCCTGGTGGCACAGTGGTTGAGAGTCTGCCTGCCAATGCAGGGGACACGGGTTCGTGCCTTGGTCCGGGAGGATCCCACATACCGCGGAGCGACTAGGCCTGTGTGCCATGGCCGCTGAGCCTGCGCGTCCGGAGCCTGTGCTCCGCAGCGGGAGAGGCCACAACAGTGAGAGGCCCGCGTACCGCAAAAAAAAAAAAAAAAAGAGACAAAGAAGGATACTACATAATGATCAAGGATCAATCCAAGAAGAAGATATAACAATTTTAGGTATTTATGCACCCAACATAGGAGCACCTACATACATAAAGCAACTATTAACTGACATAAAGGGAGAAATTGATAGTAACACAATAAAAGTAGGGAACTTTAAAATCCCACTTATAACAATGGACAGGTCATCCAGACAGAAAATCAGTAAGGAAACCCTGGCCTTAAAGGACACATTAGACCAGATGGATGGATGTATATATACAAAACATTCCATCCAAAAGCATCAGAATACACTTCATTTTCAAGCGCACACTGAACTTTCTCCAGGATAGATCGCATGCTATGCCTCAAAACAACCCTCAGTAAATTTAAGGAAATTGAAATCACATCAAGTATATTTTCCAAACACAATGCTATGAGACTACAAATTGACTGTAAGAAAATAACTGCAAAAAACACAAACATGTGGAGGCTAAACAATATGCTACTAAACAACCAATGGATCACTGAAGAAATCAGAGAGGAAACAAAAAATACCTAGAGACAAATGGAAATGAAAACACAACGATCCAAATCTATGAAACACAGCAAAAGCAGTTCTAAACAGGAAGTTTACGGTGATACAAGCTTACCATAGGAAACAAGAAAAATCTCAAATGTACACTCTAACCTTACACCCAAAGGAGTGAGAAAAAGAACAAAGCTAAAAGTTAGTAAAATTTTTAAAAATCATAAAGATTAGAGCAAAAATAAATAAAAGAGATGAAAAATCAATAGAAAAGATCAATGAAACTAAGAGCTGTTTCTTTGAAAAGATAAACAAAATTTAGCCAGACTCGTCAAGAAGAAAAGAGAGGGCCCCAATCAGTAAAATCAGATACAAAAAAGGGAAGGTACCACTGACACCACAGAAACACCAACGAGCATGAGACTACCATGAACGATTATACGCTAATAAAATGGACAACCTAGATGAAATGGACAAATTCCTAGAAATGTACAATCTCCCAAAACTGAATGAGGAAGAAATATAAAATATAATCAGATGAATTACCAGTAATGAAATTGAATCAGTTGTTAAAAAAAACTTCCAACAAACATAAGTCCAGGAGCAGATGGCTTCACAAGCGAATTCTACCAAACATTTAGAGAAGAATTAACACCTATTCTTCTCCAACTATTCCAAAAATTGGCAGAGGAAACTGCAGAGTCAGGAATTGTAGGGTTGGGGGAAATGGGTGCAGGGTCATGAGGAAACTAAGGACACTTGGTAAGTGATGACTGGAACATTTGGCGGCATTAGACATAAAGGACACGAGAAATGGGCTGAAGTCACTGGTAGGAGAGGAGGATAAAGGGCAAGGGAGAAGGAAGATAAGGATAAAAGGCTTGGGAGCAGTAGAAGGGGAGGAGGGTTGGGTTGAGAGCTCTGGAATCCGGAGGATAGAGGTTTCATGGGGACGGAGGTCTAAAATGCACAGGATGGACATGGGAGAGCAATAAAGAAGCCTAGAAGGGGAAGAATTCATTCTAGAGATATCTAAAGGTCACAGAGGCAGAGAGACTGAGGTCACAATGAGGAATAGAGGACGGTGGAGCAGAGGGATGGAGATGGGTGATGCTGGTTGCAGTGGGTGGAGGGTCATGAATTTTTTCTCCTGTTTAAGCAAACAAAACTTAATCCAGAGTCAAGGCACTTTGTGAAAATAAATTATGAACCACCAATCATACACAACCAGCAAGGCTTTCCCAAACTAAGGTGACTGGTTAAGACACAATCAATTATTATCCTTGCTTTGATGTGGTGTCTTCTTTAGAAAAACCCCTCTCTGAGTTCCTGCAGATAAAGTGCTCCTAACCACCTTTGATTTGAGTCGGCTGCAACTGAACAGAGGTCGGCTCAAATGAACTCTTGAAAACTGGAATGCTCATAAATTAACATTTTAACACACAGGGCCGCATTTCTTTTTGAGCACTAGCACCTCGTCGGGTCCCTAAACACCTTGCTCAGGTGCAGCGTGGCCTGAGGACTCAGGGTGAAGTCTCTCCCCGCTTCTCCCTGCCCCCACTCATTCACGCCAACAACACACCAGCACAGCTGTGTCCTCACTTGACCAGACTGCACCCTTGATAGTAACACCACACTGCCTGCACCAGCAGAGTCTCCCACCACGTGCTGAGCAGTGCACAGAGGACTTCAGGCACACACCCGCCCCTCCCAGGGCCAAAACTGCCAGTCACAGGCTCCTCCCTTCACCAGCCCTGGGCTCAAGATCGCCAGCCTTGAACTCCATATTAATGGAGCCCACACACCTGAGTTCGCAGTTCAGGCAAGCTGGTACCACAATCTGTAGCACAGACCAGTCCTCCCTCTGACCCGTGTTGTTACCCCTTAGGTTTTGACAGCCTTCCCTTTTTTGGCCTCTTCTTTAGCCCAAACCTTCACACAGGCACAGACAGGGAATGCAGGTGAAACTCATAAGGACTTGAATCTAGTACCTCTAACAATGCATATGACCCAAGAGCAGACTGGAATCAGGGACTGGCCACCCAGAATCACCCTGAGTAATATAAACACATAAGGCGCTGGTCAGTCCCACCTCTAGAGCAGCCCATCGGACGCCACAGATTCCTGTTTCATACTTCGGGCTTTACATTGCAGGCACAGCTCTGCTGCCCCAGAATTTCCACCCAGAATACAGTCCTTCTTCCAAAATCAGACTTGCAGAGCCTAATAGGAAAGGTCAATTCAGATTCCGTTTAAAAGGACCACTTAAACAAGCAAACAAAAAGTCCTGCCATGGCTCCACCCCCATTCCTTGGTCACCCTTTTCTGAGCAGTTAAGAGACCAGAGTTCCTGAAAACTCTTCCACCTTTGTGAATGGATCTGGCATTCATAATTTTTGATGCTCATACTCAGATAAAGGAGAGTAAAGAACCTGAAATTTGGTGGGTGGATTTTATGTTTATCATCCGTGATAATGAAAGAGAAAAGACAAAGATAATCTCTACTCCCAGGAAGGCAAGCCCGACAACTAAATCCTCCTGGGAAAGATGAACATAGAATATCCAGTTCCCAGCAGATTACGACAATCAACTCTCATAATGTGAGGATGTCAGCACAGTGTCTTGAACACAGTGCATCCTCACATACCTGTGAGCATACAGTAGATACCCATGAAACATTCCTTTCATGAATGAACAAATGTTTCCCCATAAGTTGTCCTCAGACCCCACTGCTTTCTCTAGTCCCTGCTCAATTTGAAAGTGGTGAGCAGAGAATGTCATCTTTTCAGAAGTTGTTAGTGGTCTTCACTGGGAACAAGCAGTATTTGTGTTCAGATAGGCACTCAGGCACTGTTCTTGATTTCTCTAGATTAATGCTGCTGGAAATGAGGTCTAGGGTAAGCGACTTCAGTGGTTCCTCAAAGTGCAAATTACTGACCTTCATCCCAACTTGGAGACTCATAAAGTCTGAGTGTGGGGCCCCAGTATCTGTTTTTAAGGGGATGAATAAGTGATTTGTATAGACATGAAATTCTGGTGAGCAATGTTCCCCAAAGTCATTTTCAGCCTTGACTCCCCATTGGAATCATTTATGTATATTTTAGAACTACCACCCTCTGTGTCCCACCCCTGTAGATTCTGTCCATTAGTCTTTGACAGGTAAACACTGTGAGGCTCCCAGCTTCATTTCTGATGACCTATTACAGGGTCTGGTCCATGGGGAAGCCTGGTCTACATAGACTTGAATGGGGGACACTCGGTCTATCTCACGTTCCCAGGGTTGTACTGGAATGTGTACGTGTCTCTAGGAGACAAGTACCTCCAGAGACAAGGGAGGAGAAACACACATAAACTCCATAAAAGAACTTTGTACGTGCACAGATTTTCCCAGGCCCCCAAAAGCAATGGAATAGCAGCCAGAACATGCAGACCCTCAGAGGCCATGGGGAAGCCTTTGGCTCTCGCTCTGATTGCCATGGAAGGTCACTGGAGCAAAAGGAAAACGCTTAGAGGGTTTAGGAGCAGGATACGAGTGGAGCAGGATAAGTACCTCTGTGACAGCAACAGACATACACCTGGGCTTCTCAAAATAATTTCCATGGAAGCAGAGCCTCCCGAACAACATATTAAAGCCTCGCTTCCTCCTTCACCTTTGTACATCACTCCTGTGTTATCTGCTTTATTCATTCCCACCTACCTGGGTGTATGACTGCTGTCTCCTTTCCTACACATCCCCACGCTCTTTGCTCAAAAAAGGTGACCACAGGCTTCCCTGGTGGCACAGTGGTTGAGAGTCCGCCTGCCGATGCAGGGGACACGGGTTCGTACCCCGGTCCGGGAGGATCCCACATGCCGCGGAGCGGCTGGACCCGGAGCCATGGCCACTGAGCCTGCGCGCCCGGAGCCTGTGCTCCGCAACGGGAGAGGCCACAACAGCAAGAGGCCCGCGTACAGCAAAAAAAAAAAAAACAAAGGTGACCAGGTTCAAGCTTAGAGACAGCAACACCTATTTATGAAACAAAGGAACATATTACTCATCCTGGATATTCTACAATTTCCAATCCAGTACTGTGTTCAGTAGAGAAGAGAGAACACTATATAGAAAATTACTTCACCAAATAGTATTTCCTGACAGCCCCTTTAAAGCACTTAGGAAGCATTTCTAATTTGCAGATCCTTAACTCTACTTCCAAGTAGTACTCAATCAAAAATAAGGAATGGATAGTCGATTCTAAGATGTGGGCAACAGTATCTCATTTCATTTTAAATACCTAGAATGATCACTGATCTACAGTGAAAGATGCAGATCAACTCAAGAAATGAGAAGGACAAGATGAAACCTCACGAAGATTTTTTTTGCATCAACAAACCCCTATTTCTTTGAAATGATTTCATTTCTCATTTGTGCTCATTATGTTATAGCATTTTAAGATACTTGAATATATACTATGGGACTCTTCCTGGAGATACAAAAAGTAAGAAACTAAGAGAATAACTGTGAAATGACAATGCAATTAAAAGGAAATTTACAGAACATTTACTAACAAAAGCCTGAACAAAGGTGAGAGCCTTCATTTTCCAAAGCAATCTACAAGTAAAGGGAAATGAAGTAGACGGGGAGTAGTCATATGAAATGTGATAGTTTTTGCACATCTCTCAGTAAATCCCTCCAAGACCCTATAATTGGAATATTATTAGCTTTTCAGTCGAGGAATCTGGCAGACAGCCCCTGAATCAAGTGAACAAAATTAACATCAGCTGTACTGGGACAAACTGATATCAGCTGATCAATGCAGGCAGGACTCATCATCATTGCTGGGATAGTTTCGAAAAGCAATCCCAAAACATTAATCTAATCATGAGAATAGGGTTAAGCACATTTAAAACCACACAGAGCTTCCATGTCCTGTACTCTTGTGTATTTTAAATAGGAAGTCTTTCCTTGAGGCAATTTAGAGCTCTCTTCCTTTTTCAGAACTTTGGGTTATTCTGGGCCATATAGCAACCAGCTTTACTGGTGCATTTTCATTATCCTTGACTACAGAAACTGCTGCTGCATCCACACAGGACCTAAATATTATATATTCTCCTTCTTTACTGATATCCCAGGACCCAACCTCATATTCAGTGGGAATCTTGTGTATCAACACATCCCCAAGTTGATATGACAAAAAGGGATATTTCTCAACATTTGCACATCAGTAATTTATGGTAGGAATTCTTTATGCTCTAAAGGGAGCCTGGATGGAGAAAATGGAGAGAAGGCGATGGGATATAAGTGAGGAATATCCTAAAGATCTAACGTTGGCTAACATTAGAGAAAAAAGAAAAGTATTAAAAATAAATTTGTTAGGCAGGACCACCAGAGGTAGAGCAGTAAATGTTTGCAAGTTCTAAATACATGGGATTTCAGCAAGAAAAGGGGACACAGCGACTGATCGGGGTCACAAATTTTACCTGAGAACCTGCCGTTTCTTCCTCTTCCTCCTCCACTTCTAGGTTCCTTTTTCAGGCAATATTATGTAGATACATGGCACCTGTACATCTCTGAGGGCATCAGCACAGCGCCTTCACCTGCTACCCCCACTCTCAGAGGCAGGAGGCCCCTGAAATGCAGAAAGACCACGCTCCCCTCTCCTTTGTCACGTGGCAGATTCAGGAAGAAATGCGCTCCTACATGGAGACCAAGGATATTCTCCTTCCCTGTTTTCATACGCCCTTCTGTCTCACAGTCAGCCAGAAATGCTGCTACAGCAATGGGGTATGTGGGGTGCACAGCCCTGACCCACCTACCCAGACTCTACTACCTTTCCTTAAACCAAAGACTGGACTCAAGTCTCACACCACAGAAATATGACAGTCCTCTTGCATAACCCTGATTTCACCCTGGAATTGCCTGGGAATGTAATTAAAGCGAATTTATTTGTAATCTATATAAATCATGTTCACCTGAAACTATGTTGAAACCCTGAATCAAATACAATATTGTATGTCAATTATACTTCATTTTTAAAAACCGCACACTCACCCAAGCCAGTAGACAGAATCTGTGAGGGAGATCACAGGTAACAGTAGTAATTAAAACTCTCCAAGTCATCTTTATTGTAAGCCTAGAGTGCAAAGCACTTATGTAAATCTTGCCTCTGGAACTTCAATATGCATACAAAGCATTCAAGCACCCATGGAAAAAACTGGGCTTCTGCAGGTTTGGAGCGGGGCCCATGAATTGGCAGCTTTAACAAATTTCTTCCTTGTACCGAGGATGCTCCCCCAGACCTGTTTTCAGTAGCACTAGAGAAAGCAGGCACACCACACCTCAGCCCCTTCCACCACATACCTTATCTCAAAGTGACTATTATTGGTTCTGTGTACTTAAAAAATTATTCACAACCTAAAAGTTGAGAGTTATGTTTTATTCAGCGGGAAGTTTTAGGGCTTCAAGCCCGGGAGGCAGCATCTCAAGTAACCCTGAGAACATTGCTCAGAGGAGGCGAGGTGGGGAGCCAGGTTATATAGACATTTTGCAACAAGGCGCAGGTAGTCAGGAACATAAAAGGATTATTGTTAATTCAAGAAAACCAGATATCCCAAGTTAAGGAATTTAGCGCTTTTCTATGTATGGGAAGATGCAAGAGTCTGGGCTCACCGAAATCATTCCTTTGATAGGCACCTCAGCTATCTGAGGCCAGTATCCTGTATTTTCACATTCTGAGTTTCCTCAGGGCTCACGGGAGGGAGTGGCTGCAGTCTGATGGCTGCTAGATGGCAGGTATTCTTTCCTTCCTGAGTTCCCTCAGGGCTCACCAGGCCTCACTGGAGGGCTGCAAGTGCTGATGACTGTGACATCCTTTGTTTAATGATATGGCAGGAAATACTCCTTTTCTCAGTTCCAAGAAAGACCACCATCAACATCTTGAAGGATCACATGTTTGGCTGGCACTTTAAAGTTTACAGAAGGCAATAAAGGCTGTAACATCTGAGTTAAGTCTCTACTTGTTATACAACATGTATATAGTCATTAGTGCAACGATTATTGAGCATCTACTATGTGTTTACAAGTAGGTTATGGTTTTGGAAACCTCATGGATATTATTGGGAGTTAATCTTCATAATATCCTGGGATTTTGGCACTTGGAGTCTCATAATAACCATGAGGACATAGATACTAAGACTCACTTTTCTCTCTCTTCTTCTGTTTCCCTATCATTGATTTTTTTAAAAAAGTGTTTGCAGGACTTCCCTGGTGGTGCAGTAGTTAAGAATCCGCCTGCAAATGCAGGGCACATGGGTTCGATCCCTGGTCCGGGAAGATCCCACATGCTGCAGAACAACTAAGCCTGTGTGCCACAACTACTGAGCCTGCGCTTTAGAGCCACAACTACTGAGCCAGCGTGCCACAACTACTGAAGCCTGCAAGCCTAGAGCCCATGCTCCGCAACAAGAGAAGCCACCACAATGAAGCCCATGCACTGTAAGGAAGAGTAGCCCCCGCTCGCCTCAACTAGAGAAAGCCTGTGCGAAGCTACAAAGACCCAACACAGCCAAAAAAAAAGTTGTTTGCATACGATAGAAGCTACCTATAGATGGCTTCCTCTTAATTCAGCTCCGCCTTAATTCGGGTAACCTGTCTTTAGGTAAGGTCTCCTAACAGAGGTGTGGAAACGGGAGGAAGAGGCTCCGATGAAAAGCAAAGAAGGAAGTTTCAGGAGAACTTGCAAGAGAAAAAAAGGGCCACAGAGATGAGCAGAGCCTGATCCACAAAAATACCAGCGCTTTTACAAGCCCTGCATTCATGGCCATCAGCTACGTTTTCAACATACCTACAGCCAGCCACCCAGGCCTAGAGCCGGAAAACTGCAAGCCCAGGAGTCAAGCCAGGTATTACAGGGTCCAGAGTCCTGCCTCTGGAGAAATAAAGGGAAGTCAGCCGGCAGACAGCCTTCACTCTGTCCAGCCACTAGGCCACCAGATCAGGCTGGAAGGGCCCCCATCAAATGCCGAAAGCAGACCTCTGTCCCCTATTTCAGGCAAGGCAACTTGAGCCCGAGGGTCAAAGCCACTCTGTAACCAAGCCCTCATGTCTGCCCGCGACCTTGAAGTTGCTCCAAAGCCGTCTCCTGGCCCTGAGGCCCAACCAGGGAGCCTTAGCTGAGTTGCACCAGTCCTCTGGCGTCGCCTGGCGGATGTCCGCTGGAACAACAACTCTCAGCCCTTCAAACAGCCTCCCTCCCCTGCCCTGGGAGCTACACTGGCCTTGGGCACCAGCCCGCCTGATATCCTATCTCCCCTTCCTCTAAGGACAGTGAAGTGCCCCACTTAGGGTCCTACTGTCTCGCAAAGTTTCCCAGGGCACTCATCCCTCCCTACAACACTCCATTACTTTATTCCAATTAGGCCTTAAAGTGACTTGATGTGACCTGGCTTTCAATCAATCAGCTCCCCCTCAATTCAGGTGCCCTGGCTTTAAGTCAGGTCCACAAACAGGGGTATGGGGACACGAGGAAGAGGCTCAGATGGTAAGAGAAGAAGGAAGTTTCGGGAGATCCAGCAAGAGAAAGAAAGGGCACAGGGATGAGCAGAACCTGACCCACAAAATACCAGCGCTTTTACAAGCTCTGCATTCACTACCAACAGCCTCGTTTTCAACATGCCAACACCCACGCAGGCCTACAGCTTCAAAAGTGCAAGCCGAACAGTCAAGCAGGGTATTTCTTGGCCTGGAGAACAATGGCAGTCAGACCTCAGACAGCCCGTCAGGCTTGTAAGGCCAACTGGCCTGAGGCAGGGGAATGCAATCAGACTCACAGGCTGCATCAGACCGAAACTTTCCGGACCACCCAGCTCCAGAAACTGACCTGGAGACTTTCCGGACCACCCAGTTCCAGGAACTGACCTGGGGACTTTCCATCCGGCCCAGCCTTCCCGCCTTTCGAGGGGCGGGGGCTAAGGGTCCCAAGACTGATGCAACGGGCAACGGATATTGCCACGATAACGGAAGAGACCACCAAATAAGGAATAACATGCGCCCTCCCGGATTCACCACACCCCTTTCCCTTCTTCCCCTATAACTTGTGCCCAAACCCTCGCCCAGGCGCGACTTCTCTGGCTCCTTTCTCTCGAACCAGTGAACCTCGCCCAGGAGCGTTCCCAAATAAAGCTTGTTTAAGGTCTCCCCCGTTTCTTGGTGCCGTTCCTTACAAGGCTGTCCAGCCACAGAACACCCAACGAGGCCGGAAGTGCCCCGATCGCATGCTTAGGCAGAACTCTGCCCCCTCTTTGAGGCGAGGCAATTTGGGCCGGTGATTCACAGGTGCCCACTACCCAACCCGTCTTCTCTGGGCACACCCTTGGGGTTCCTCCAAGCTCACCACCTAGCCATGGGGTCCCCCCCAGAAGTCGCAGCTGCGTTCCCCAGTGCTCTGGCGCTATCTGGCGGACATCCCTGTAACAACAACTCTCAGCCCTTCCTCCGGCCTCCCTCCCCAGCCCTGAAGGCTCCACTGGCCTTGAGCACCGGTATGCCTGATTTCTTTCCTCTGCCTCCAAATGCAAAGAAGTGCCCTGTGAGGGGGGTATGTTTCCTCTCTCAGAGTCTCCCGGGGCACTCACCCCTCCCTATCCCATCGCACTATTTTCAATCAGTCAGCCCCCTGAAGTCACGTGACGTGATTCCTGCTTTAAATCCAACCAGTTCTCCCTTAATGCAGCTGACCCTGCTTTAGATCTGGTGTGGCCGGGACCGGTGTGGCAACAGGAGGAAGCAGCTCAGATGGAAAGGGAAGAACGAAGTTTTCAGAGAGCTCTCCAGAGGAAGAAAGAATACACAGGGATGAGCATAGCCCACCCACCAAAATACCAGTGCTTTTACAAGATCCCCATTTAGGACCCCCAGCCCCGTTTTCCACATTCCAACACTCACACAGGCCTTTACCTCGAAAACTGGGAGCCCAAGATTCGAGCCAGGTATTTCTGGCTCCAGAGTTTTGCCTCTGTAGAAATCGCCAGTCAGGCTGTCCCGACCAGGCTGGAAGTGCCCCCATCGCAAGTATCAGCTCTACCGGCTCTGAGAGAGGAGGCAATTTGAGCCAGAGAGTCAGAGGCTCCGGACAACAAACCGCTCCTCTCAGGGCTCACCCTGGGGTTCTGCCAACCCCATCTCAGAGGCTGGAGCCGCAGGTGGGCTCCGCCAGTGCTCTGCCGCCCTCTGGCGGCTGTCGGGTCTGACGCCAACGCTCATCCCTTCCTCCTGCCTCCCTCCCTTTCCCCAGCCTGGCAGCTGCACTGGTCTATCCTCAATAAATCTTACCTTAAGGGGACTTCCCTGGTGACGCGGTGGTTAAGAATCCACCCGCCAATGCAGGGGACACGGGTACGAGCCCTTGTCCGGGAAGCCCATGCCGCGGAGGAACAAGCCGGTGTGCCGTAACTACTGAGCCCATGCACTGCAACTACTGAAGCCCCTGCGTCTAGAACCTGTGCTCTGCAACAAGAGTCGCCACCGCAATGCAAAGCCCGCGCACCACAACGAAGAGTAGCCCCTGCTTGCCGTAACTGCTTTTGGCCATCCTGTGTTTTCAACAGGAGGGTTATAAATGTGTGAGGTTTCTCAGTGGCTGGGGGAAGGGACAGAGAGTACCAAGGAAGGAAGGGAAGAAATGAACTACAAGACCAGAAGCACTAAAGGCAAACTGTTTCTCTTACCTCCAGCCTAATTCTCCTGGTGCCCAGACTGTGAGTTCAATTTCTTTGGAAGCTGCGTTGTGTTTTTTAACTACCAAAGCAAAATTCAAACAGTAAAAATTGACTTTGGAGTTTAATAGAAGAATGGAATAAAATTTAAAAAAGAAAGCTGATGGTACCAAGTTATTTTTCTGGTCAGCAATTTTCCCTCTCCCCCATCCCCTCCAGGACTGGAGACTGACTGACTGAAACCTTTGGAATGAACTTTGCCAAGGAGCACTCACTCATGAAACAGTGCAGACAAGCTGATGGGATTCATTAATTGTGCTTAGTGTGCCGGATTTTCTATAATCCTTGGTTGACTTTTCTGGAACTGAAAACAGGATCCAGTTTAGAAAAAGAAAAAGAAAAAAGAATGGCTGTGATAAGCGAAGGTGGACAGAAAAACTGTTATAGGGACCTTAATGGATTTCTATTGCCCACAGTCATGGTTCTCACAGTGGTCTTGAAATCAGCAATTTCTTCATCACCTGGGAACTCATTGTACTAGTCTGCTGAGGCTGCTATAACAAAATACCACCAGTTGGGTGGATTAAACAACAGACATTTGTTTCCTTACAGTGCTGGAGGCTGGAAGTCCAAGATCAAGGTGCTGGCCAGTTTGGTTTCTGGTGAGATCGCTCTTCCTGGCTCTTCCTCTTTTTATAAACCACCAATCCAATCAGATTAGGAACCCAGATTTACAACCTCATTTAACCTTAATTATCTCCTAAAAGCCCTATCTCAAATACTGTCACATTGGGCATGAGGACATCAACATGTGAATTTTGGGGGACAGAATTCAGTCCATAGGACTCGTTACAAATGAAAATTCTGGAGCCCTGCCTCAGACCTACTGAATCAGAAATTCAGGAAATGGAGCCCTGCAATTTGTGTCTTATTAATCTCTCCAGGTTATTCACATGCACGCTGAAGTCCAAGCAGCACAGACCTGCAGGGAAAATTCCCAACATCTCATTTCTTTTCCTCCACAACTTTTCCCATTTTTACTTTCCGACCTAATTTCTTACTGCTCTTTGACATGACCTCTGCTTCTGCTAAACTCCTTCTCACCGTGGCCTGAAGGATCATTCGTATTCTTTCAGACTCTTGTTTACTGTCCTTCCACAACTTCGCATTGTCTTTCGACCTCTTTAATGAAGCATCACTTTAACATCCCAGCCAGGGTCATGTCTTCTTTCTCCAGACAGCAGAAGCACTAATTGTCTGAACCAATCATTTTCATATTTTTACAGATTTTACTTTCTTAGAGTTCATAGGTTATACTTGTCTGTAATTTTAGCACAAGCCTTTCCATATAAAAAGTACTTAAATCTTCAAAATATTATAGACTTTCCTGCTTATAACTCTTCTCTGTAAGTGACTCCCTACAACATCGGCTCCAATACAACACTGATTTGGGGCATCAAACAGCCCATTGATCTCTGACATAACGCTACTTCCAAAGTTGCTTAATAGAAAAAATTATATAGTATTTGCTATTTATTAAATCTTTAAGTGCATCAAGTCCTATAATAAGCACTTAGTACATTACCTCATTAAATTCTCACAATCACCCTGATATAGGCATTATGATCTTTATTTGACTGAAAAAGACACTGGAAACTGAGGCAGAGGAGTTCAAGGAATTCCCCCAAAGTCACATACCCGAGGAGCAGCAAGGCCGAAAATTATGAATCTATGTTTCTCTAACTCAAAGCATATGCGTTATTTTTACTATGTTATACTAGAGACAGAGATTTAGTTATCTGTCAACGTGTTGAATTTACTGCCAAGAACCCCAGAGTGTGTGTGTCTTGCAGTAAAGATATTTCCAGGGTAGCCTTGTAAACTCTCTATTTTCTCCACCCCTAACGTACACATACACACATACAGAAGCACTGCTAAAAGTAAACCATCATGAAAAAAAAATTTAGGGAGAACTTGTTGAGACCAGCAGATACTATTAAATGACTACAGACAACAAAGAGCTCTGTTCTATATGCTATTTACCTGCAGACAGCCTTTGGTATTCTTTCATCTTTACATTAAAGACAACTGAAGAACTCAGTTGGGAGTTACTTGAAAGGGAATTACTCAGTTGGGAGTTACTTGAAAGGGAATTACTTGAAATTACTTGAAAGCTCACAAGGAACTCTGACAAACTTTTGCCCAAAGCAATTACTGATAACTGAACACTAGAAACACTCATACACACATATATATGCATAGAAAATTGAAAAAAATCTATAAAAACAACGGAATTAAAAAAAATTCGTACGTTCTTAGCTTCCTTTCCCAGAAAACAGCCAAAGTGGTTATATTTTACTTTCACAGCTGCCTGCACTTTAGACTGGACTGTTAAGATAATAAAGCCACACCTATTATATCGTTTCAGTCATACCAACCATCAGCTGAGATAGTAATGAAAAGTAACACTCCATTCACAGCCTACCTGGGGTGGTCAATTCACTCAACATCTTGCAGAAATAGGTGACATATTGTTCACATGGAGGCGCTATAAATGAGCTGAGTATTCTTCTGGGTTGTAGCCCACCAACCTCATCTGCATCTGCAAGTCGTGAGACACTATGGTCCATACTTTGTCCTCTGTGAGGAGAAAAATACCACGACGATGGGTCATTAATATGCAAATATATCTTCAAATGTCAGAAAATAAGTGAGCTATGCTTTCACTGGTGTTTTCCCCAAACTGCTGTAGAACAGTTAAGGACAGTAATCCTTAAAGTAACCCCTACCCTTTTCTGACACCTACATTCTGCTTCTATAGACAAAGTAGAAAATTCATGTTTCTTATTAGAAACAAACGCAAGATCTGGTTGATGCTCTAATGTCCACAGCATTGAATATGAAGCCCATTTTGTTCCAATGCCTTCCCCTCTCTGGAGCCCCTCACTCCTCACGTAGAACAGGATCAGCTCCTCCCTAAATGAACTATATGCTCTCAAGCCTCTGGATCTTTGTACATGCTGTTTGCTCTAATCAGAATATGCATCCTCACCTTGTCAACAACGGTTCTTTTCACTCTGACCTTTCAGGTAAAAGGAGACACTGTATGCTCTGTTACTGAAATGTTCTACACATGTGGGAAGATGCAAATAAGTAATTATCTTGGTGTTTTGTACCCTGAAAATTTCACTATGTGAAAAGGAGAAGCAGATATAAGATTGATGAGGTTAAATTAAAATCCTATAGGCATTGGGCTTCCCTGGTGGCACAATGGTTGGGAGCCCACCTGCCAATGCAGGGGACACGGGTTCGAGCCCTGGTCCGGGAGGATCCCTCATGTCACAGAGCAACTAAGCCCGTGCGCCACAGCTGCTGAGCCTGTGCTCTGCGGCCCACAAGCCACAACTACTGAAGCCCAGGCGCAGCAACAAAGACACAACGCAGCCAGAAAGAAAGAAAAGGAAAGTAATGCCTACTCTATTACCCTCAGGACTTGGCCACCTAGGCGGGACTTACATCCCTGGAGCCTGAGCAGGTTTGGGTTTCAAGGCTGGACAGGGCTGGGGCTGATGGAGCTAGGGGGAGGATGTGCCAGCAGTTGAGCCCCCCCATGGACCTGTAGTGCCCATTCACCTCTGCATGGGACCACAATCTCCAGATCCATGCTGGTCCTCTTACAGCCAAACGAAGCCTAGTGCACCCAAAGGATGATGGACCCGCTTGGAGGGAAGAGCTGTGAAAAGGTACCGGATCTCCATGGCTCCTGCTGGTGGGGTTCCCACTTCCATCCTCCTTCCTTAGACTCACCCCCTCCCACCTACGAACCACGCATCCTCACCATAGCACATTTGCAGGGCTTGGGATTTGACTGGGGGAGGGGGTGAAGGGTAAGGGGGAAGAGGCAATTAAGACACAAACCCTTTGGTGTGTGTGTTGGGGCAACTTCCACTCTAATTTCCAACCCAGGAACTGGATGCTCACTAAGGCTCTGTTTGCCCAAGTTCCCAGAGTGGGCATGAAGAAGTGATGCCGCCTGGTGGCCGTTTCTCTTAACAACAACTTTAAAACCGGTGCTCAAGGGCACTTAATATTCACAAGGCCTGCAGGGCTGGAAGTGACCCCTGCCCTCAAGAAATGTCCTGGGCTAGGTAATTGAAAATGGATTCAAATCAGGCCCGACTCTCAAGAAGCCAGTTTCAAGAGCTCAATTGTACTCACACTCTTTATTTATTTATTTATTTTTCGCTACGCGGGCCTCTCACTGCTGTGGCCTCTCCCATTGTGGCGCACAGGCTCCGGACGCACAGGCTCAGCGGCCATGGCTTATGGGCCCAGCAGCTCCGCAGCATGTGGGATCTTCCCAGACCGGGGCACGAACCCGCGTCCCCTGCCTCGGCAGGCGGACTCTCAACCACTGCGCCACCAGGGAAGCCCATACTCACACTCTTTAAAAAAAAAAGTGAAAAGGTGCTCAGGATCTGTCATGATTAGAGAATGCAAATAAACATAGACGAGGTGTTCCCTGGCTCCATCCCTCAAAAGTCTAAAAACAGTAAGTGCTCAAGAGGGCAGGCAGAAGAGGGAACCCTACTATGTTGTTGGTGGGAATGTACATTGGTAACGGCCAGTATGGAGAACAGTATGCAAGTTCCTTAAAAAATAAAAACAGACCTACATGGAAAACTGGCGATCCCACTCCTGTTTGTACATCCAGAGGAAACCATCCTTAGAAAAGTCAATGCACCCCAATTGTCATTGCGGCACTCTTTACCATAGTCAAGGCATGGAAACGACCGAAATGCCCATCGACAGATGAATGGATAAAGAAGATGTGCTACCTATACTCCATGGACTATTACTCAGCCAGAAAAGAGAAAGAAATCATGCCATTTGCAGCAACATGGATGGACCGGGAAATGATCACACTAATTCCAGCAAATCAGACACAGAAAGACAAATATTCCAGGATATCACTTATATGTGGAATCTAAAAACTGATAGAAATGAAGTAATGTACGAAGCAAAACAGACTCACAAATGTACAAAAGAAACGTAGGTTTACCCTAGGGGGAAGTAAGGAGGGGGCAAGCAAAATTAGGAGGTTGGGATTAACACAAACACACTAATATATCTAAAAGAGTTAATCAGTGAGGACCTACCTGTGAGCACAGGGAACTCTACTCAACACTCTGTAATAACCTACCTGGGAAAAGAATTGGAAAAAGAACAAGTGCAACTAGATGTATAACTGAATCAAGTTGCTGTAGAACCCAAATAAACAAAACACTGAATATTAACTATACTGCAATAGAAAGTAAATATAAATATATTTAAAGAAAGAAAAGGAGGACTTCCCTGGTGGTGCAGGGGTTAAGAGTCTGCCTGCCAATGCAGGGGACACAGGTTCGAGCCCTGGTCCGGGAGGATCCCACGTGCTGCAGAGCAACTAAGCCCCTGTGCCACACCTACTGAGCCTGCGCTCTAGAGCCTGCAAGCCACAACTACTGAGCCCACGTGCTGCATGTACTGAAGCCCGCATGCTCTAGAGCCTGTGCTCCGCAACAAGAGAAGCCACGGCAATGAGAAGCCTGCGCACCACAATGACGAGGAGCGCCCCCTTGCTGCAACTAGAGAAAGCCCACGCGCAGCAACAAAGACCCAACACAGTCAAAAATAATAAATAAATTTTTAAAAAATCCTATAGGCACCTCCCTGGCAGTCCAGTGGTTAAGACTCCCCTCTTCCACTGCAGGGGTCACGGGTTTGATCCCTGGTAGGGGAACTAGGATCCTGCATGCCTCAATATGGCCAAAAAAAAAATCCTATATAGTTCTGTATTTTAATTAGAAGTATCACTATAAACCCTTGATGATGTTATCTTTTTAAAAATGCAGATATATGTCCTAGCTCCGTCCACTGAAAAAGTCCCCAAACAAGGACAAACCTCTGGCACCAGACTGTCATCACTGAATACCATTTTCCATTAAGAGAAAACTAGGCTCCTGGGGAAATGGCTGATTCCAGGGCTGGAACTGGATAAGAGGAGCCTGGAACATATTGTCACATCAGAAACAAATAAACTACTGGAGACAGAGGGCTGTTCAAAAACCCCCAGGGCCAAAGACATCAATCAGAATTTCCTGCAATTAATTAAAATACATCAAGGATATTTAATTCTATGAGTTCCCTGAAAAAAAAGAGATGTTTAATTTTGGAAGATTAGCTAACACATTATTTTGAATATCAGTAAAAGAAGGCAAAAAATCCAGCATTTAGTCCATGTTACCTATATGAACTGTAATATAACTAAATACTCCCTTTATGGAAATACTTCAGCTCATAAATGAAGGCTAAGTGATAAATTAGAGTGTCACCATTTTTGGGGGGTCCTGGCCCCATGACATGTGGAATCTTAGTTCCCCAACCAGGGATCAAACCCGCACTCCCTGCATTGGAAGTGTGGAGTCTTAACCACTAGACTGTGTGTCACCATTTTGTAACTTGTAACAAGTTAGTAGGATCTAAGGAGGCTAATTCATGGCTGCTAACATATCCACAAGTGAAAGGAGAGGAGGTGTGCCTCATGGGGTTGGGAGGGGAGGGCACTTACGCAGCACTACAGTGAAGCAAGGCAGACACAAATCAGACTGGAATTTCACCAAGCTTATAGTCCTAGCTGCCAACTTCTAGAAAATATAGAGGAAAGGGGAACATGTTAAATGGCACCAAAGGGAAATAATCAGCAAAATCCATGCTGTGGAAAACCATAGAGATCGTACAATCTAGTTTTTCAACAGGTAAGCAATAAATTACAAGGGAAGAGACAGACAGACACACACACACACACACACACACACACACTCAGAGCTATAGATTTAAAGAGATGACCTCAACTTGCCCTTAGGCAAGGGCAACAGGAGTGAGGTCTTCCTATTTCAGGAAATGGCAACTTCATTCCTCCAGTTCTCAAAAGCCTTGGAATTGCCCTTAACTTTCCCCTTTCTTCTACCTCTGCATGCAGCCTGTCAGTGACTCCAGTCTGCTCCATGTATTCAGAATCTGGGTACCCCTCATCCCATCCCCCACCACTGCTCTGGTCGAAGTCCCTGGGGCCCCTCGCCTGCATCCCACAGGAACCTCTAACCAGCCCCCTCTTTCCACCCTTGTACCCTTGAGGCAGGAGATAGATGGGCCCCAGGCTGAGCATCTGGAGTTGTTCCCTGTGGACAGAGACTCCAAAATATCAATAGCAGGACAATCGAGAGAGGAGGCTGGGCCCTGCCCAGATAAGAGATAAAAGACCACATATCCCTCATTCTGGAAATCAAGGAAACCTCCCCAATACACATGTGCAAAAAGGCTCCCTGGAGGTCAAAAAGGGAGGGGGGCGCTACCCCTCAGTAAGTGATATCAACTACCCACAGACCTCTTCGCTAGAATCCATCTTGGCTAAGAGATACACACTTACACAGGGAGGACCCTGAGATAAACGAAATATGGACTCAAAACCAGGCAAAGCAAGATGATTGGTCAAAGGAAACCTGGAAGAAACTCCCCACAAGAGTGATTCAAACTACCACGAGGGTGTGACTCTCTCTCTGAGCCCACCCATGTGTCTATCCACACGTACTGTACTCTTTTTCCTCCTAATAAACACTTTACTTTCTTCATTAATTTCCATCTCTATGTGGAAATTCATTTCTACACAGCTGACAGGCCAGGGCCTTGTCACGGGCCACTGTGCCTGGTGGTCTAGTGGTTCGGATTCAGTGTTCTCACTGCCTTGACCAGACTTCAATCTCTGCCCGGGGAACTGAAACCCTGCTTCAAGCCACTGCAGGCCTAGGCCATCCAAGATCACCCTGATGCCTACGGTCAACACAGCAGCCAGGCTGAGCCTTTTCAAATACAAGTCAGATTCTGACACACCTCAAAGTCTTCATGTAGCACCCAGTCTTGTCCACAGTCAAAGTCTAGTTCTTAAAATAGCCCAAGGCTCTCAGCGATCTGGCTCCTTCCTGCCGCCCTGCTAATCTCCACCTTGCTGCCCTGCTAATCTCCACCTTGCTACTCGGGCTACACTAACCTCCTTGCATTCCTCCAACAGATCAGGCAGCCCCTTCTCGGAGACTTGCACTTGCTCTTTCCTGCGTCTAGAGCCATCTTTCCTCAGATCTCCTTGCCCCTCCCTCCCCTGCAGATCTGAGCCCCAGAGCCAAACTTCCCTTCGCTGAGTCCCACCCCTACCACAGCTGCTCTCAATCTACCTGCCCAGCTTTGCACGTGTAATTTATATTTTAATGTCTGTCTTCCTCCATTAGAAGGAAAGAAAGCAGGGATTGTTTTCAATGCTATACGCACAGTGCTTAGAATGGTAATTGGCACATAGTAGGGCTTCAAAAATGTTAGTTGAATAGAAGCATGAATTAACAAGAATAAATAGAATACAAATACTTCTTAAAGTCACTTTTGTTCAAGTTCTGCTGAGACTATCCTGAGAGACTCTGGACTGGCCCCTTCCTTCCTCTGAGCCAGAACTGCCCTTCATCTATTACAACACACCTCTCTTATCAGAATACTTTCCAGCTTCCTGTTCTTAAATCGATGAAAACAAGTTCAGTTATGGTGCCCCTGTAGTCATTTTCTATAGGGTAACGACTTTTCCAGTTCTGTCTTTGGCCTGATCAAAACTGCCTTCCTTTAGCTCCTCTGATACAGCAAGAAAAGCTACAATATATTTTGGTAATTCCCTCACTTTCTGACATGATTCTGAAAACAAACTGATTGTCATTTATATCCAGACCTGCAGATTTACCTTCGCCTAATTAAAAAATCATTAATTGAATTAGGTTGAAATAACAAATATGACTCCATGTTAGATCTGTTTCTTTTACCTTAACCTTTGTTTTCTGTTGCTTTTGCTACAAGTTATTCACTAAAGGTATGTTGCCTATAGCTGAAAATACACATAATGGCTCGTCTCTGGGAACCCTGCCCCCCATGCCGGAAGATTAAACTAACATACTTTGTTCAGCTCACAGGAAACATCCTGACCCAGCCCACCTGTGAATGGCTGCAGGAAAGAAGAAATTTACACACTCCCTCCCAGAGTTAGGCGGAAACCAGGACCTCTTTGCAATAACTTTTACTGGTCATCTCACTTTACCTCCTCACCTCCCTTTTTCTTTGTTCAATAAAAGAAACTAGCATCCAGACCCCAGCAAGATGGTTCTCTAGGACCCTTGTCCACCATCTGCTCGGAATCCTGGCTTTCCAAATAAAGTTGTTTTTCCTGCCCCAACACCTCTTCCCCTGATTTATTGGCCTGTCCTGCAGTGAGCAGAATGAGCTTGGACTTGGTCACAAGGTTACTTTTATCTCTTCTCTGTTACATTCAGCCCATGGCATAGAATTCTCAAATGTTTGACACTAACTTATTTTTTCCTCCCTCCCTCCTTCCCTCCTTCCTCTCTTTCTTTCTTCCTCCCTCTCTTTCCCTTCCTTCCTTCCTTCTTTCCTTCCTTCCTCCCTCCCTCCCTCCTCCCTCCCTTCCTTCTTTCTGAAACCACTAGGTGGCATTTCAGGGACACCAAGGAGCTCTGGTTCTTTATGTCTCAGCTCAGAAAGAATTCAGCAGGAGGCACAGTGATAGATAAGAGGTGATTTATTAGAAAAGGACGCTTGTGAGGCTTACAAGCAGGTGGGCAAGAGGGTGCCGCACCCCCAAAACTTAGTGGGCTACAGCTTTATAATCAAAGGAAAAGTGGGGAGGGGGGAAAGACTACCTTCCTCCTCATTCTTGAGTAGTCATCACGCATCCGTCATTAGCTCCTCCTCCATGTCGGGCAGGGGAGTGTTCTTGTCCCTACATGGTAAAGCTGGGACTGTCATGGCACAATGGAAATGAGCAAAGGGCTGGTAACATACGCTTAAAATGGTAAAACCTCAGGTTTTAGTATAATGTCACCTTTTCCTTATATTTCTGTTTTTAGTGCACACAGAGAAGCGTGTCCTAGGAATCATTAACCTACTGAGCTCACTGGGCAGGATGTGGGTCTCATGCCACAGTTGTATTACTGTTTGGGGGCATGTCTCATGCTTCTCCTGCATGGTTTTGTTGCTAAGCAAGCCGGCTTGGCTTTGTGGTTAAGCAAACCTGCTTTTTTTTTCTCTTCTTTTTTATGTATTTTTTATACAGTAGGTTCTTATTAGTCATCATTTTATACACATCAGTGTATACGTGTCAATCCCAATCGCCCAATTCATCACACCACCACCACCACCCCCTTGCCGCTTTCCCCCCTTGGTGTCCATACGTTTGTTCTCTACATCTGTGTCTCAATTTCTGCCCTGCAAACCGATTCATCTGTACCATTTTTCTAGGTTCCACATATATGTGTTAATATACGATATTTGTTTTTCTCTTTCTGACTTACTTCACTCTGTATGACAGTCTCTAGATCCATCCACGTCTCAACAAATGACCCAATTTTGCTCCTTTTTATGGCTGAGTAATATTCCATTGTATACATGTACAACATCTTCTTTATCCATTCATCTGCTGATGGGCATTTAGGTTACTTCCATGACCTGTCTATTGTAAATAGAGCTGCAATGAACATTGGGGTACATGTGTCTTTTTGAATTATGGTTTTCTCTGGGTATATGCTCAGTAGTGGGATTACTGGATCATATGGTAATTTTATTTTTAGTTTTTTAAGGAACCTCCATACTGTTCTCCATAGTGGCTGTACCAATTTACATTCCCACCAACAGTGCAAGAGGGTTCCCTTTTCTCCACACCCTCTCCAGCATTTGTTGTTTGTAGATTTTCTGATGATGCCCATTCTAACTGGTGTGAGGTGATACCTCACTGTAGTTTTGATTTGCATTTCCCTAATAATTAGTGATGTTGAGCAGCTTTTCATGTGCTTCTTGGCCATCTGTATGTCTTCTTTGGAGAAATGTCTACTTAGGTCTTCTGCCCATTTTTTTTTCTGCCCATTTTTGGATTGGGTTGTTCGTTTTTTTTAATATTAAGCTGCATGAGCTGTTTATATATTTTGGAGATTAATCCTTTGTCTGTTGATTCATTTGCAAATATTTTCTCCCATTGTGAGTGTTGTCTTTTCATCTTGATTATGGTTTGCGTTGCTGTGCAAAAGCTTTGAAGTTTCATTAGGTCCCATTTGTTTATTTTTGGTTTTATTTCCATTACTCTAGGAGGTGGGTCAAAAAAGATCTTGCTGTGATTTATGTCAAAGAGTGTTCTTCCTATGTTTTCCTTTAAGAGTTTTAGAGTGTCTGGTCTTACATTTAGGTTTCTAATCCATTTTGAATTTATTTTTGTGTATGGTGTTAGGGAGTGTTCTAATTTCATTCTTTTACATGTAGCTGTCCAGTTTTCCCAGCACCACTTACTGAAGAGACTGTCTTTTTTCCATTGTATATCCTTGCCTCCTTTGTCATAGATTAGTTGACCACAGGTGCGTGGGTTTATCTCTGGGCTTTCTATCTTGTTCCATTGATCTATGTTTCTGTTTTTGTGCCAGTACCATATTGTCTAACCTGCTTTCTTGAGTGATCATTAACTTACAGGGGTCTCCCATACTTTTTTCTTTACTTACAATCCCCCTAGTGGGATTAACTATTTAATTACCTACTTTGCCCCTTTACTCGGTCCCAATCTCTCCCTCCCTTCCTTCCTTCCTTCCTTCTTTCCCTTCTTTCCCTCTCTCTCTTTCTTTCTCGTTTTCTAAAAAAAAATCCTTGAGCCTTGTCCTATAGCAGTGTTCCAGACCTTTCTTTCTTTAACTCATGATGGAATAGCATTCTAATCTGACCCTCCTTTAAAGTATCATAAACCCCTTTTTAATATACATAATGTTCATAAAGTCAAACATTAAGCCAGTAAAACAAAATGATCACCATTATAGTCTCTGTCAATAACTTTTAAAATGCTAACCAAATTGTTAATATTGATGAATATTTTGGTCCTGGTTTCTTCATGGCCCTAAACTCTAGTTCCAACAATCTCACCACACATATTTCAGCATCAAAACCCTGTGCATTACCTCTTTATATTTGTTTTATAGCCATTCATTCATTCAACAAATATTATCATGTACCTAACGTATGACCGATACAGATCTAGGCGCCAGGGAAACCACAGCAAAAAAAAAAAAAAAAAAAAAAAAAGCATTCATAAATTTTTGCGGCTTACATTCTTGTGGGGAAAAGAAAAAAGATAACAAGCAAAATTAAAATAATACATGTATTTTGCAAGTGATAATGACGAGGAGAAAAACTAAATCAGAGAAGGGAAAAATAGGCTGTGTGTATGGGCATTGCATTTTTTTTTTTTTTTTTTTTGGCCGTGACTCATGGCTTGTGGGATCCTAGTTCCCCAGCCAGGGATCAAACCCAGGTCCCGGCCATGAAAGCGCCAAGTCCTAACCACTGGACTGCCGGGGAATTCCCCATATTTTTAATCCCAGAGGAAACCATAAAAGCCCTGAGAAAGTGACATTTGAATAAATAAGATAGTTATCCAGCAAGCCATGTAGATGCCTGGGGAAAGTATTCCAGACAGAGGGAACGCACATGCATGTGTTCTAATTCTGGAATATTCCAGAGACCACTCAGGTAGACAAGGAGGCCAGTGAGTGAGGAAGGGGAGAGTAGCAGAAGTCGAAGGCAGAAATGTGATGGCGATGAGTGGGACCTCACAGTGAGATGGAAAGACATTGGCAGTGGAAGGTTTGGAGCAAGTTAAAGTAGTTTGCTTTAACTTATTCTTTGACATACTATTCTTAGCTTCAATAAAATTATACTTCAGAAGGGTTTGAAAAATCATATATGTATATATGTTTATATCTATATATCTTTATAAAGATTTAAGACTTTTTAAAATGTCATGGCATTCTAAAAGGTAATACAGTAAGTCCCCTATGTAAGAACCTTCAAGTTGTGAACTTTCAAAGTGCATTTGCATGTCCAATCACGTAAGTTAGTTCATGTGTCTGGTATACATTGTCACATGTGTGAATCCTTTACAAGTGGTTGTGCTTTTGTATACTTTACTGTAAGTACTGTATAGAGTACAGTAGTACAGTATTTTTATTTCAAGCCCAGGATGTCCAGAAGCAAGTGTAAAAGCAGCAGTGATGTAGCTGGTACTTCTAAGAAGTGCCAAGCGATAATGATGGAAACAAAAGTGAAAATAATTGAGAGAGTGAAGCGAGGCAAAAAGATAGAATTGGAGGCCCAGAGAAAGGATGAAGAGAGACAAGAGGAAGAAGAAGTAACTGAAGAACCGAAGAGATTCATGACGCAGGAAATGACAAAGGGATTTTCTTTATTTGAGGAGGCACTGTTAGTTTTTGAGGCACAGGACCTGAACGTAGAATGGTACACGAAGGTTGCAGTAGCCATTCAGAACACAATCCAGTGGTACCGTGTCATTTATTACGAGAAAAAAAGAGCTACTATCCAAACGTCATTGGAACATTTTTTCAAGAGGGTAGATAGAATTGAATCCAACAAGCAACCAGAACCTGTGCCATCAAAGTCGGGTGTGAGTGAAATTAGAGCTTGCCCTCCATCTCCTATTGCTGACGATCCTTCAGCTCTACCATCTCCCACCTCCTCTCTCTCCTCCAGTCAGCAACTCTCCTTCCCTGTTCACACGATAGCAGCTGCTGTATGCCAGCTGTTGTACTGTACTACTGTCAAGGTATTGTACTGTAAGATTTAAAATGTTTATTTTTTGTGTTTGTTTTTATGTATTATTTGTGTGAAAAGTATTATAAACCTATTACAGTACAGTATTATATTGCCGACTGTGTTGGCTAGGCTAACTTTCTTGGACTTACGAACGCACTCTTGGAATGGAACTCATCATATGTAGGGGACTTACTGTATATAAGCTCTATGCTGATAACATAAAACAATTACTATTGATGCATCTTACAAATTATTTTTTAATGCTTGCATATTACACATTACAATGGCTCCTTTGGAGCTATTAACTCTTAAATGACAAATGGATATTAAAGATTTTGCAGGTATCCAAAATCTAGAAGAAAGTTCTGCTGTATAGATTTTTCTTTGCTAGTATCATAAGTTGAAAAATCAAGAATCTTATTCCCATATTCAAAGTGTGTTTATATAATATGTATTATCAGATATGTGTGTAATGCAAATAGAAGCTACTGTGTATGGAAACTTCGAAATTTCTTTCACTGTTCCATTTTCATGAAGAAGCAATTGATAAACTAGTATATTTAAAATACTCTTTTTGGATTAGTGTGTTAGGATAACACCCTTTGTGATTACTGAGAGCTTAGGATCTGTTTCATCATGCAATTACATATTTTAAAATTATCACATTGTACATTGTTTTAAATATAGCTGATTTAATGATAGGTTTCAAATACTAGGGCACATACGTAACATACTGTGGAAGTACATCTCTCCCCTTGGCAATTAAAGGGTCTTTGAGATTACCCAGCTTAGTTATGTTGAATATGTACATTAGAAAGGTCCTTTGCTACCTATATTAGTGACCCCCATATCCTTATCCTATCTGTAATTCTCAAGTAATTAACTTCATGAGAACCCAATTCCTTGTGTGGCTGGAGTTCTGATCAGGCTCTGATAAAGTCAGGAAATGACCAGTGAAAAAAGTAAGGAATAACTCCTCCTAGAACACAACCAGTTTCTTCATCATGAATATGGCTATTCTTTGACTCTTTTCTATGTTATCCATTTACAATCTGAAGTTCACATTATAGAGCAGGTCTATCTACAGTACATTTTAATAAAAGCCCAATCTGAGCTGAGTCCAGTAGAAAAATTTTTTGTATCCTATACATATGCATATGCATGTAAGTGTTTCTGATTTTCAGAAAATATCATGGTGCTGGTTAATGCCCAATTTGTTAATCTGAGAGCTTTTTTCACCTTTCTTCATACTAACTCTGAAATGATCTTTAAAAAGAAGGGAATAGTATATTATAAATTATCTAAATTGAAAATGTATAAAACCTGTTAGGTAGGCATAACCAACATCTACGTGTAGTCCAAAGCCCTTAGCAGCCTTATTATCTACTATAGTTACTCTACAGGAATAACTTTGGGTCTCTCACTCTTAGAGCGACACAACTGGAACTGAACTATAACACATGCTTCACCTAAGATTTTCCATACTGCATGTCAACCTTGGCCTGCTGCATAAAACTAGTGAATCCAATTTTGTATATCCTTAAATTTCTCCTCTCTCTCATAAACTGCATTCTGATAACTTAGTCTGTGGCTTTCTTTGAGCATGGAAATCTTACTGGGTGTTATCCTGATTCAATAAATCAACAATTGAACCTCAACTATGAGGAAGATATGAGCAAGGATCGCCAATGAAATTAATAAGAATTGCTTAAACATTTGCAGCCTTATAGGAGATCATAGCCAAGGGAAGAAGCCTACCATTCAAAGGAAACCATGTTCTCATGTGAAAAATTTTTGAGTACCAAGAAATATCAATATAATGTCATGTGAGAGAGCATCCATTTTGACTCTTTTGTATCAGAGATTAAGAAACCAAGTGTAATGGAGTTACCACATGATTCTACAATCCCAATCCTGGACATATATCCAGAAAAGATGAAAACTCTAATTCAAAAAGATACATACACTCCAATGTCCATAGAAGCACTATTTACAATAACCAAGATATGGAAGCAACCTAAATGTCCATCAGCAGATGAACAGGGAATTCCGTTGGTTAAGACTCTGAGCTTTTACTGCCGAGGGCCTGGGTTCAATCTCTGGTTGGAGAACTAAGATCCCGCAAACCACACGCTGCAGCTAAAAAAAATAATAATCAGATGAATGGATAAAGAAGATGTGGTACATATATACAATGGAATATTACTCAGCCATAAAAAAGAATGAAATAATGCCATTTGCAGCAACACGGATGGACCTAGAGATGATATTACTTATATGTAGAATCTAAAAAATAATACAAGGGAATTCCCTGGTGGTTCAGTGGTTAGGACTCCACACTTTCACTGCATGGGGCACGGGTTCGATCCCTGGTCAGGGAACTAAGATCCTGCATGTTGCATGGCGTGGCCAAAAAAAAAAAAAAAGAACTGTAAAGAGATTTGGAACCATGTCAGTTAAGGATCGACTAAGTACTAAAGTAACTGAGAAGTCCAAGATTATGGACTTAAAGATTATGTTAAAAGAGACTGATTTGTAAGAATATTTCAGAATTGACTTTTTCTGCATATTTACTAAAAATATTAATATGTATAAATAACTTCAGCAAGAAACTAAGAAAATAGAGTTGCATTTAAGTTAAAGGTAACAAGATTAGTGTTTTCCAAGATTACAAAGTTACATTTGTGTTGGAAACAATACTTTAGTTTTATGATATAAAGAAATAATTTGTCTTTGTGATTTTGTTAAAGGAAAGTTGAGATTTGCAGGCTTATAAAATTTCTATGATTTTTATAATTTAGGAACAATTTTACACTAAATATTTTCCCACTAAGACACCAAAAATTAATACCCCCTTTAAAACAAGATTACTATCATGTAGGAACAACTTCCATAGATTTGCAGTCTATTAAAACACCATGAGGGACTTCCCTGGTGGTCCAGTGGTTAAGACTTTGCCTTCCAGTGCCGGCGGTGTTGGTTTGATCCCTGGTCAGGGAGCTAAGATCCCACATGTCTTGAGCCCAAAAGACCAAAACGTAAGACAGAAGCAATATTGTAACAAATTCAATAAAGACTTTTTAAAAAATGGTCCACATCAAAAAATAAAACATCTTTTAAAAAATTAAATAAATAAAACAACATGATATAGGAATACTGAAAAAGGAAGCCTTAACACACTGACCGGTTTTGGACACTATTTTCTTCTTTCCTTTATTATGCTTCCATGAAAGGCAGAGTGATCAATTTAGGGGGCTGGTTTAATATACAGGAGACACATGATACAAGGGTGCTGATTGAATCAATGGGAGTCACTAATTACTGGTGACCGATTTAACAACAGAAGTCACATGATCCACGGGGCTGACTGCCGTGCCCGAGCCTGCCCCAAGGGGGACAGCTCCTCCCTGCCTGTGACTGCTCTGGAGGTGGGAGAAGGTGGAGTAGCGAAGCTGGTAATAAAGAGGCTTGTGTCTTATCACCTGTTTAAGTTCTTTAGGTCTGCCACAACAAATTGGCACAAACCTGGTGGCTTAACACAACAGAACAATATTCTCTCACAGTTGCGGAGACTACAAGTCCAAAATCAAGGTGTTGGCAAGGCTCCGGCCTCTAGAGAACAATCTGTTCCACCCCTCTCTTATCTTGTGGTGTTCCTGGGAACACTTGGCATTCCTTGGCATGTAGATGCATTGCTCCAATCTTTGCCTCTGTGGTCACATGGCATTCTCCCCGTGTCTCTGTCTCTTCTTCTAAGGACACTAGTCAGATTAGGGCCCACCCCAATGACCTCATCTTAATTTGATTACATCTGCAATTGACCCCACTTCCAAATAAGTTCACATTCACAGGTGCCAGGGATTAGGACTTCAATATATCATGTACGTAGGTATGTATGTATTTGCCTTGCTGCACGGCTTGCATGATCTTAGTTCCCAGACCAGGGATTGAACCCGCACCCTCGGCAGTGAAAGCTCAGAGTCCTAACAACTGGACTGCCAGGGAATTCCCAATATATCACAGTTCAGCCCATAACATCAGTCACAGCAAGAAAAAGGAGATTACAGCCTTCAGCCAGTACAGGACAGGGAGTTAGAACTGAATGTTTTGCAAAAACCCAGAACCCAAGGAGTCCAGGGATCTTAGTCATCCTGGCAACTCTGCTGCCTGGAACAGGCCTGGTCCAGAGGATGTATGTACTCATTTGTTTAACTGGGCAGAGAAATAAATGGACACAGAGGGAAAAGAGACGAGAGAGAGGAAGACACTGAGGTAAGGTTGGAGTGAAGGCTTAAGAGAGACAAGACATGCACTCCCTAGGTTGTCACAGGCCACACCCATCCTTCTTGTCGCACATGGGGTTGGGGGTGGGGTGGTTCTCATATTTAAATTCCCTGCTTGGCCCCTAAGCCCTCTTAAATTTGTAACTTTAGCTCCTAAAGGTGAGGGAGAGTCTGAATGGGTCTCCCAGAACTCAATAGGTCATCTTTTGTCCATAAGCCATCTTTGAGGTTTGTTTTCATTGCTTTTTTTAAATCAGATATTCATTTTTAATTATTATTTATTTATTTTTGGCTGTGTTGGGTCTTCGTTTCTGTGCGAGGGCTTTCTCCAGTTGCGGCAAGCGGGGGCCACTCTTCAACGCGGTGCGCGGGCCTCTCACTGTCGCGGGCTCTCTTGTTGTGGAGCACAGGCTCCAGAGCGCAGGCTCAGTAGTTGTGGCTCACGGGTCTAGTTGCTCCGCAGCATGTGGGATCTTCCCAGACCAGGGCTCGAACCCGTGTCCCCTGCATTGGCAGGCAGATTCTCAACCACTGTGCCACCAGGGAAGCCCTTCATTGCTCTTTAAATAAATGTGGGATAAGGTATTCCTCCCCCACCACACTCCCAGTTCAGGGTGCTCTAGTTTGCACCATGAGGCTGTCAGCAAGTTTTAAAATTTTATTTATCCTTTATAATCAAATCATAGTCTGTTCAGTCAGACATCTGTAGCAAGAACATGAGCTGGTCACAATATTGGGCACTGTGGCAGGAACAAAGAGAAAACGTGCATAGCATCTGCTTGATGGAGCCCAGTGAAGGAGGCAAGTATGTTGCAAGGCCTGTGAGTGTGCTGAGGGCAACGATCAATTACAGCCTTGCTACTCAGTGTGGTCCCCACTGCCCCACAGCATTAACATCATCTGGGAGTCTGTTAGAAATGCAGAACCTCAATCCAGCTCCAGACCTGAATCAGAATCTTCATTTTAACAAGACTGCTAGCAGGTGATACTTATGCACACAGTAGATTTGTCCAGGAGACAGAAATCACTTCCCAGCAGAGTGTCCAAAGATGGCATCAATTCAACCATCATCACCAGAACAGGGCCCTGTGCTGGGGACCTAGAGAAGAAATAAATGTGTCCTTGCCCTCTAGGAGGCTAAGTGGTGCAAAGGTAGGGGAGTAGCAGAGTCTGCTTTACATAGGTGGTGGCTCTGAGATGCTCAACTGCTAATGCTAGTAGAGGCATCATTTCTTCTAAGAAAACTCTTTATAGTGCATGCAGAGTTGATCCAGTGCAACACAATTCGATTTCCTGTAGGTTCCAAGTAACATAAGAGCTGGGATCACCTTTGAGCTGGGGTTCACACAGCTCTTTGTTCAGTGGCACAGTGCCTCTCTGAGCCTCAA
Source organism: Globicephala melas (assembly GCF_963455315.2). Taxonomy (NCBI): domain Eukaryota; kingdom Metazoa; phylum Chordata; class Mammalia; order Artiodactyla; family Delphinidae; genus Globicephala; species Globicephala melas. The sequence goes on along the minus strand of NC_083324.2, from coordinate 42,424,533 downwards.
TTTTCTCAACTGCAAAATAGGACAACTTGTACCACATAGGAGTTATCAGGGTTATCCATGCTTTTATTGGAGCCACAAAGCCACCTTGTGAGAGAGGATGGCAAATAAGGACTAACACGAAAACTTACTGAATGGAAAAAAAGAATGCTGCTGGACAGTACGTGCACTGTGAAATCAGGTTTAGAAAAAAAAGCCCCATACATATTATATGAACTTTTTTTTTTTTGCAGTACGCGGGCCTCTCACTGTTGTGGCCTCTCCTGTTGCGGAGCACAGGCTCCAGACACGCAGACTCAGCGGCCATGGCTCACGGGCCCAGCCGCTCCGCGGCATGCGGGATCTTCCCAGACTGGGACACGAACCCATGTCCCCTGCATCGGCAGGCTGACTCTCAACCACTGCGCCACCAGAAAAGCCCTATATGAACTATTTTTTAACGTGTACTATATATGAAATTATACATAGAGAAGAAGACCTGTAAGAACAATGACTTTCCTGGAGGGCAGAAGTAGGCCTTTATATACTTAAACAGTAGTTTATTTTCAAACAAATGTATACTTTTTAAACGAAAACATTTTACAAGTATTTAAGTGCATTGGGAATTGGAAGTAATGTTAATCCTGATTATCTGAGCAGGGTGATTATGGATGACATGTTCTTCTAATTATACTTTCTAAATTTCCTACAATGAGCCTGTATCCATCTGCGCCATTTGATTTGTCAGAAGCCCTAATTAGGGGACCTTCAAGATGGCTGAGGAGTAAGACATGGAGATCACCTTTCTCCCCACAAATACATCAAAAATACATCTACATGTGGAACAACTCCTACAGAACACCTACTGAACGCTGGCAGAAGACCTCAGTCTTCCCAAAAGGCAAGAAACTCCCCAAATACCTGGGTAGGCAAAAGAAAAAAGAAAAAACAGAGACAAAAGATTAGGGACAGGACCTGCACCACCCGGAGGGAGCTGTGAAAGAGGAAAAATTTCCACATACTAGGAAGCCCCTTCACTGGGGGAGACGGTAGGTGGCCGTGGGGAAGCTTCGGAGCCACGGAGGACAGCGCAGCAACAGGGGTGCAGAGGGCAAAGCAGAGAGATTTCCGCACAGGTGCCGACCGGCCCTCACCAGCCTGAGATGCTTGCCTGCTCACCCACCAGGGCGGGTGGGGGCTGGGAGCTGAGACTCGGGCTTCAGAGGTCAGATCCCAGGGAGAGGACTGGGGTTGGCTGCGTGAACACAGCCTGAAGAGGGCTAGTGTGCCACAGCTAGCCGGGAGTGAGTCTGGGAAAAAGTCTGTACTTGCCTAAGAGGCAAGAGACCATTGTTTCAGGGTGCACTAGGAGAGGGGATTCCTTCCCTGTCTGCCCACAGAAGGCAGAGCATTGCCTAAAAGAGCTCCAGAGACAGGTACGAGCCGCGGCTATCAGCTTGGACCCCAGAGATGGGCGTGAAACGCTAACTCTGCTGCTGCAGCCACCAAGAATCCTGTGTGCAATCACAGGTCACTATCCACACACCCCTGGGAGCCTGTGCAGCCCGCCACTGCCAGGGTCCTGTGATCCAGGGACAAGTTCCCCAGAGGGAACACACAGTGAGCCTCAGGCTGCTGCAACGTCACACTGGCCGCTGCTGCAGGCTCGCCCCACATTCCAATTATAACTTTCATACCCCTCCCTCCCCACAGCCTGAATGAGCAAGAGCCCCCTAATCAGCCGCAGCTTTAACCCCATCCTGTCTGGGCAGGAACAGTTGCCTGAGGGCGACCTGCACACAGAGGCGGGGCCAAATCCAAAGCTGAACCCCAGGAGCTGTGCGAACAAAAAAGAGAAAGGGAAATCTCTCCCAGCAGCCTCAGGAGCACCAGATTAAATCCCCACTATCAACTTGATGTATCCTGCATCTGTAGAATACCTGAATAGACAACGAATCATCCCAAAATCGAGGCAGTGGACTTTGGGAGCAACTGTGGACTTGGGGTTTGCTGTCTGCAAATGATTTGTTTCTGATTTTTATGTTTACCTTAGTACAGTTTTTAGCACTTGTTATAATTGGTGGATTTGTTTAGTGGTTTGGTTGCTCTCTTCTTTTCTTATTATTATTTTATATTTTAATAATTTTCTTTTATTTTTTTTCTTTCTTTTTTCCTCCCTTTTCTACTTCTGAGCCATGTGTCTGACAGGGTCTTGGTGCTCTGGCCTGGTGTCAGGCCTGAGCCTCAGGAGGGAGAGCCGAGTTCAGGACATTGGACCACCAGAGACCTTCTGGCCCCATGTAATATCAATCGGTGAGAGCTCTCCCAGAGATCTCCATCTCAATGCTAAGACCCAGCTCCACCCAACGGCCAGCAAACTCCAGTGCTGGACGCCCCATGCCAAACAACTATCAAGACAGGAACTCAACCCCAACCATAGCAGAGAGGCTACAGGAAACCACAAACAAGACAAAAAGACAACCCTCAGAATGGGGGAAAATATTTGCAAGCGAATCAACGGACAAAGGATTAATCTCCAAAATATATAAACAGCTCATGCAGCTCAATATTAAAAAAACAAACAACCCAATCCAAAAATGGGCAGAAGACCTAAATAGACATTTCTCCAAAGAATATATACAGATTGCCAACAAACACATGAAAGGATGCTCAACATCACTAATCATTAGAGAAATGCAAATCAAAACTACAATGAGGTATCACCTCACACCGGTCAGAATGGCCATCATCAAAAAATCTACAAACAATAAATGCTGGAGAGGGTGTGGAGAAAAGGGATTCCTCTTGCACTGTTGGTGGGAGTGTAAATTGATACAGCCACTATGGAGAACACTATGGAGGTTCTTTAAAAAACTAAAAATAAAACTACCGAATGACCCAGCAATCCCACTACTGGGCATATACCCTGAGAAAACCATAATTCAAAAAGAATCATGTACCATAATGTGCATTGCAGCACTATTTACAATAGCCAGGACATGGAAGCAACCTGACTGTCCATCGACAGGTGAATGGTTAAAGAAGATGTGGCACATATACAATTGAATATTACTCAGCCATAGAAAGAAACGAAATTGAGTTATCTGTAGTGAGGTGGATGGACCTAGAGTCTGTCATACAGAGTGAAGTAAGTTAGAAAGAGAAAAACAAATACAGTATGCTAACACACATATATATATACAGAATCTAAAAAATAAAAAAAGGTTCTGATGGATCTGGGGCAGGACCGGAATAAAGACTTAGAGGTAGAGAATGGACTTGTGGACACGGGGAGGGCGAAGAGTAAGCTGGGACAAAGTGAGAAAGTGGCATTGACATATATACACTACCAAATGTAAAATAGATAGCTAGTGGGAAGCAGCTGCATCGCACAGGGAGATCAGCTCAGTACTTTGTGACCACCTAGAGTGGTGGGATAGGGAGGGTGGAAGGGAGAGGCAAGAGGGCGAGGACACGGGGATCTATGTATACATATAGCTGATTCACTTTGTTAGACAGCAGAAACTAACACAACATTGTAAAGCAATTATACTCCAATGAAGATGTAAAAAAAAAAAAAGCCCTAACCATCCCTACCCCCCAGCCCCCCACCCCCCGCTTTCTCGCTGAATCTGCCGGTCTCTAGCGCCCTCTGCCAAAGTATCTCTACGTTTTGCGCTTCTCGAACTAGAAGGTGCAGGCCAGACTCCTGGGGGTCTTGCTAAAATGCATATGCTAATTCAATGGATGTGGGGCGGAGCCTGGGATTGGGCGTTTTACTCATATTCCCACGGGAAGCTGATGCTGGACCACACCGAGTGACAAGGATTGAAACTGCTAGGCAGCGAAGAGTTATTCTACAACAGCAACCACAGTACCAGTCAGCCTTGGACACCAGTCCAGCAGTGCTCCTCGGAAAGCCTAAACGTAACACGGAAAGCCGGCCACCCTCGGGAGAAGGCTGTCCTTGGCTCGGCCAGCGGCCCCGCCCCTCGAGGCCCTCGCGGAGCCTCAATTGGTCACCCCTCTCGCGTGAGCGTCTCGTCACGTGAGGCCGCCGTCCAATCGCGGAGTGATCTCGGCCCAGCCGGTGGCTGGTGCGGCTGGCGCACGGAGAGGTGGTGGCGGGCACCATGGAGGGAAGGCCTCAGGTCGCCGGCGGAGGGGTGTGCGCGGCTGCCTACCCCGACGCCTCCGCCGGATTCCCCCCGCACCTCCAGGCGGGAGCGATGCGGCGCCGCTTCTGGGGCGTGTTCAACTGCCTGTGCGCCGGCGCGTTCGGGGCCTTGGCTGCCGCCTCCGCCAAGCTGGCCTTCGGCAGCGAGGTCGAGCCGGGGGCGCCGCTGCGGCGGGCCGGCGGGTGGGGCCGGGGCAGGAGGGGCGCTGCGGGGCAGCGGGGCTTCGGGATGGAGCGGTGCTGGGAGCACAGGGGGGCCGCCTCACCAGCGCTGGCCTGTTTGGCCCACTCCGCAGCCGGGCACTACTGACAGCGTGGGCAGGAAGGCATCCCTCGACTCCATATCACGCCCAACCCACGTCCATTGTAGGTGGTAAGAGACTTCGGGGACTGAGGCTTGTACCCTTATCTGGGACCTAAAGTCTGTCCTCTAATTGGGCTAGTTCACTCTCGGGGAAGACGCACACCTTCCACATCCACTCTCTACCTCTCATTTTAAGTCCTTTGTGCCCGAACATTTCTCTCCACGTGACTGTAAAGGTGAGACACCTGTTGCCCATCTCTTTAACTCCGTAGTTAATGGCTGTTTTGACTGGTCTCCCCTGCTGGCGGAAACTTGGGAATTTGGGATATCCTAGGTATAAGGGAGACTGAGAGAAACATTCTGGACATAACCCCGATGTTGAGAACTCCTTAACTGCCTCCCCATGTCTGCTAAAGGCGTACCTTTGCCTCTCGCATCGCGAGTCATAGGCCACCTTCTGCTTGTTAAAGAGATTTCATTGCATCTGCAACCCAGGGTTAGGCCCTGACCTGGACAGTAGACAGGTTGATTCTTTAGGTTTAAGCTAATCCAGTGGGAGCTGCCATGCTCGAGGTTGGTATCCTGTTGGGTGTAATTCTTGGAGTAAGTGGTCCAAAGTAAGATGAGTGACTATGAGCCATGAGGTTTTTCTAGTCTTCTCAGTTGTGCATCAGACCGTCATAAGCCTTTACATAAGCAGGCTGGCACTGGCACATAAAATGCTTCTGTGTAAATTATACAGAGACACTCCATCCTTAAGACTGTATATTCACCTGCTGATGAGAAGTAAGAGGATGAGGTGTAGATGGGCACCATCCCCAGGAGAAGCAGCTCTGTCTGCAGGCAGGTTTATAACTCAAAACCAAACAAGGGGTCTGCATATCCTTTGTGTAGGAGGCTTCTAAAGATCCTCTCTTCTTTCAGTGCTCTGCTTAAAAAAAAAAAATATCTGCAAGTTCTCCAAGTGATGCCTGGGGTCACCAGTCAAATAGTCCCCCGTGTGGTCTCCCTAGGCATTGCTGTGTCCTAGTTTAGATCATGGAGCCACACTTCCTGGGCCTGAATCCTGGCGGCTCCCCACAGCTGTGGCGTTTTAGGCAGGTTACTTAATGCCTCAGGTTCTTTATCTGTAAAATGAAGTTAAGGAATAAATGAAAATGTACTTAAAACACTTAGCACAGGGCCTGGTACAGAGTAAAAGCTCAAGAATGCCCAGTGGGACCGGCCTGAGTGGGTTTTAGCCTTCACAGAATGGGGGTGGGGGTGGGGAGACGACTATTTCATGCTTTACCTGATCCCGGGAAGTGACGACTCCGCCCCTGATTTACTCATCCCTCAGACTGAGCAATAACCACTTGGCCTGCTGAGACTGAACTTCATGCACTCGTCACTGTGAGGCCAATAAGGGACTGGTGTTCAATAGAAGATAACTGGTATGGATTCGCATTTTACTTCTGCCCAAGGTCACATGGCTGGCAAGATGGCCAAATAGAGGTTGTTTCAGCTGTTAAATGGGTGTGCGCCCTGCTGAGGGTTAAGTGAAGCCCTGTGCAGGAAAGCTCTGAGGACCCCCAGGCTGTGGTGGCCCGGCTGCCAGCAGTAACCATGACCCTGGCTGCTGTGAGGGGTCTGCCGGTCATGCTGCCCAGGGCTGGTCGTGGCTGCAGTGACACTTTCTCCTGCAGGTGAACGTGGGCTTCTGCGTCTTAGGCATTATTGTGATGGCTACCACCAATTCTCTGATGTGGACGTTCTTTAGCCGGGGCCTCAGTTTCTCCATGTCTTCAGCCATTGCATCTGTCACAGTGACTTTTTCAAATATCCTCAGCTCGGTGAGTAGCCTGAGCGTACAGTTTCTCTGTCCCAAACCTGGGCTCTGGGAGGGTTCTGGGTGGGTTGTCCTTGGGCAACCCCTGCTTCTACATAGGAGAAGGGCCAGGAACTGAAGCAGAGGTTGGGCTGTGTCTTGACTCCTGGTGGCTGCCCCTCTAATCTCTAACTTGGAGGAATTCTCAAGTTAGATGGGGATGAAGTCCAACTGTCAAAAGCCTACTTGCTTGCTGCTCCTCAGGGGTCTGTGAACTCAGGCAGGAGCTGTGGAGGGTCGAGGTTCTTCTCTCCCAGGTGGGGCTGAGCCACTCAGCCCTGCAGTCCAGGCAGGGAGGACTTGGTGGACCAGTTGTGTGCTGGGCCTGGCTGCCGGCCTCTGCTGGGCTTTCTTGTGCACTTTGCTCGGTCCGATGCTGTGAGGAGGTACCCTCCCCACTTCTCCAGGTGAGATACGCTGAAGGTAACAGATGGGTTTCAGGCCCAAGACTTCCAGCGCCAGACCTTTCCTCCCGCCCTAGGAGGGCACTCAGCCACAGGGGAGTCATGTGGTGCCCACCCACTGTGGTCGCATCCTGTGGGCATGTGCCTGCCCAGCCTCACAGCTGTCTCTGTCCTGCAGGCCTTCCTGGGTTTTGTGTTGTATGGAGAGTGCCAGGAGGTCTTGTGGTGGGGAGGAGTCTTCCTCATCCTCTGCGGACTCACCCTGATCCACAGGGAGCTCCCACCACCCAGGAAGGCTCTTCCACACAAGCAGCAGTAGCACCAGCGGGCTGGGCGGACCCGCTGGAAAGACAGTGATGGCGGCTCAGGCTCGGGTTGGTGTGTGGGGACTGCTTCTCAGGGCGATCTGGGTGTGCAGCCTTCTGACCCTCGGCCAAAGAGAGATGCTTCCCAGGGAACCAGGCCTGTGACCGAGCAGCCTTGCGGGTGGACAGCTCCGGCTTCGCAGCAGTGTTCTGCCCGAAGCCTTCTCGGTCCGTCTGCTCGGTGCTGTTGATTCTCACGCTCCACAACCCACCCAGTGAGCCATGGCAGGTGTGGGAGACCCTGGGGTTGGTGGGCTTCCTGTGTGGACTTGAAACCATGCTGTAACTGCAGTCCTGTTGCCTAACAAAGGCCAGTCATGGGATTTTGGAATCAGTGACTGGTGGGGCTTTCGACAACTTCACACTGATATGTCAGGCCGTCAGCATCATGCTTCTGGATTATGGCAAGAGAAGGAAAATTAGATTAATAAATACTTTTTTTGTAAGTTAAAACTGCCAGGTGTGGAATCTTAATTCTTTCCTACTTTTTTTCCTTTCCTAAGTTTTTGGAGTAAGAGCAACCAGGGTGAGCTGCAATTCCTGGAGGGGGAGTTGAAACTCCTCCCGCTGCTTCCAGACCTGGGGCTTGAATGCTCTCTGCCTGCGTGGTTCCTTCCTGACTTCACGCAGGCTGGTGCTCTTCAAATTCAGGAGCATCTGTCCATTCTCTTGGTCCCAAGGAGAAAGGCTTGACCTCAATTTGGGGGCCTAGTTTTATTTTACTTATTAGGAAAGGAAACTGGCCCAGAGGTTGCTCCCACCCCCTCATGTTACCTCTTCTGCCTTTTGGTCCCGTGGCTTTTTTGTATCTTACACCACGTGAATCTAATTCCTAGTTCAAAACAGTCTGTTTGCTGCCTGCACCCTCTCCCCGTGCATAGCTTCAAGTGCGATGCTCACCTGCCCCAGTTCCCCGGGGCTCCCCTGGCTGTCTGAGAGCCCTCTCAGCTCTCCTGAGCCTGACTGCCGGCCCCAGGAGGTCTCCTTTCACATCCCCTGCAGGAGAGAGGGCCTTCTTAGCCACGAGGCTGGGGGAGAGAAGGGTCGTGTCCAGCTGGCCCCTCCTCCCCACGCACATAGCACCTTCATTGCTGTCCTCCATTACTCGTGGCAGTGGCCGGATGCTCTCCAGAGCTGTTCTGTGACTCCCAGTGACTTCGCTGTGGCCCAGCCCCCTCTCCAGCTGCTCCCTTGCTGCCTCCTTCCCTCCCCCACTCACCGTGCCTGAGTCACCCACATGTCTGCATCTCAGCAGTTCTTAAGGCCGCCACAGCCAGTCATGCCTCCATGCTTTTGTGCCTGCTTTTCCCTTTGCCTTGGATTCCCTCCTCCTTCCCCTGTCCCTGGAAAACTCCTCCTTCATATCCAACAGGGCACAATTTGCTGCTCTTTCTGAGCTGCCACAGGGGCCAAGGCCAAGCGGTGATTCACAGAATGGTAATTGACTAGCCCCACTTTGACACATTGAAGCCTCCCAGCCTCACTGGAACGCAGAGGCAAGGTCAAGGTACTGGAACCATGGGCAAGAAGAGGGATCAGAGTCCCCACTATCTGAGATGCCCCTCTTCTCTGTGGACTATGTCCATACACTAATAAACTTGTGCATATGAGTAAACACAAACGTTTATTAAGTACCTACCACCTGGTAGTTACACGGAATCTAGGCACAGAGAAAACGGGGGCCAGATAGACTACTAGTCCAGGAGCCTGGGGTCTATCAGACTCAGAAATTAGGGGTGCTGGAAGTGTCATTAGAAGTCTTCTTTTATGATGGCAAAGATTTTATCTCAAATGCCTTATCTAATCAAGGCACCCAGGGTACCCAGGGCAGTTGAGAATGGGCGGAAAGCCCCCAAAACAACTGTGATGTCTCCATGGACTCAGGATGGGAGCCTGGAGAACGCAGACAATTATTATTCCACCTTGAGCCCAACTTCTTGTTTTCCAAAGACAGGAAGAGACTTACCCAAAATAACCCAGTTCCATCCGTCTAGATTTCATCTAATTCTGTGCTTGATGATCACTCATTCGGGGGGACTATAATAAATGACCACACTCCTCCTCTCTAGCTTTTTGGCAGCACCTGAAGAGACTCTGCCCTTGGACTCCAATACCTACATGGGCAGCCTATGTTTGATGATGAACCAATCATCAAAAGTTTCATAATTGCAGGAATTCTAGAGTCCAAGGAAACGACCGCCTCTCAGGAGTTTGCATCTTTCCAGTACCCTGAGCTCCCTGTAGAGGTTAGCCACCTGCAGGCAGAAGGGTCTCCTGGCTGGAGTTCGGCCTTGGCTTGCGGGTGGGGCCCTAAGAATCCTGGAGGGGCCCCTGGTTGGCTTATTCTTTAGGTCAATTGTATTCCTAAGAAAAATGACACCTTGCTTTTCCAAATAATTATTTCTGGAGAAGTGATGGATCAAACAGTTTTTTTTTTTACATTTTTGGTCAACTAAATTCTTAACATTTTAATTTTTGGAATAAGTAATTACTTGCACATTGTACAAAATTCTAAACATGCAAAAGTTACAGGGGCCCACCCTCCTGGAAGGCAGTTAGCGGTCTTTCATTACCGCTAATTTCATTACCGCTTTCATTACCGCTGGCAGAATTGGCCAGCCACTCATCGGCACTTATATCTTCTAAAATGCCCTGCACATCCCACTTGCCACCCTCACCCAAGTGGCTTAGCAGAGTATTTCTTCCACCTCCTGAGAGAAGTCTGGGAAAACGCACCTCTCTCCAGGCAGTCATGGTTCCAGGGATGTTTGAGGTGCCTTTTTTTTTTGGTAATCTTTTATTTTTATTCATTTATTTTTATATTTATTTTTGGCTGTGTTGGGTCTTTGTTTCTGTACGAGGGCTTTCTCTAGTTGCGGCAAGCGGGGGCCACTCTTCATCGCAGCGCGCGGGCCTCTTCACTACGGCAGCCTCTCTTGTTGCGGAGCACAGGCTCCAGACGCACAGGCTCAGTAGTTGTGGCTCACGGGCCTAGTTGCTCTGCGGCATGTGGGATCTTCCCAGACCAGGGCTCGAACCCGTGTCCCCTGCATTAGCAGGCAAATTCTCAACCACTGCGCCACCGGGGAAGCCCTGAGGTGCTTTTTAACAGGCGCTCTAGCTTTGCTTGGCTGGCCTGCCTTTTAATTGGCTCTGACGGTATTTCAGGAATTAAGAGGTTTTAGCTAATATATCTGCGTTGCCAAAGGCATGGAGAAAGCACAGGGTGTTGGTGGGGAGTGGGAACTGTTTCGGAAGAGCTAGATATTTGGATGAATGTTACAAGTGAGGTGAAGCCTGAAAAATGCAAAACATGATGTAAGCCCAGGGGATCCCTGGGTGGAGGAGGGGCACCAGGCCTGAGGTGTGGGTCCGAGGAAGAGGGCTCATCTAGGGCCAGGTGGGGGAAGTGGTTACACCAGTGTCAGGTGCTCTGGCCAGATTAGAGGTAGGGGCACTCTGAGGGAAGAACAGAGCTTAGCTTCAGTTCTGCTTCTTTCTCTGGGCTGCTCTGTGAGGCAACTTGACTGACAGGCCCCTTTTGGGATTTGGGGTCTTGTCTGTGAGGAGGTATGATATCCAAGGGTATGGAAGGGAGCCCTGGTGTGGTGGGCGGGAGCCTGTGTATTAACCCTGGAGCTCTGGAAGGGCATCTATGGGAATCCTCCCTCACAAATGTCCCTTGTTTAAAGGGCCTTTCTGGGGAAGCCCTTGCAACTGTCTGTCTTGCTAGATGGGGCATCTGAGAACCACAGGCTGCAGATGGGGCTGGGTGGTGCAGGACGGTCCTTAGTTTGGTGAAGAGGGATCCCGCTTAGGGCTGAAAAGAGGCCAACATACAGGTCAGGCTTGAACTCTGGTTGGCATGGGATAACATGTCTTGAGTTCCTTAAAAGAGAGTCTGACAAAGCTCAGGATGTCAGGTTATTTATACATATACATGATTGCTGGCAACACCAGAAGCTAAAGAAAGGCATGGAACAGATTCTCCCCTAAAGCCTTCAGACAGACACACACACACACACACACACATTTTCCTGGCTTGATATAACGCATCATTTTGGTTCTATTTCTCTGCTTTAACTTACCATGAAAACATGTACCTGACTCACACACCTTCTCCCCCTCTTCTCATCCCCACCCCACCACAGCTGCCTGACACAGGCAGAATTGGCCAGCCACTTATCGGCACTTACATCTTCTAAAATGCCCCGCACATCCCTTTGACAGACACCAAGTCCTCTGTGGAAAGCCTGGGCGTCTCCCTGCTGTAGACCATTGACCAAGGGTGAGTCCACTTAAGCTGTTCTTACAAACAGTGCAGAAAATCTCTCCAGGACATAGATCTTTGCTCATGTGTGCAGGTATTTCTGAGATGTGAATTCACAGTAGGGGGTTATAGGGTCAAAATATAGATACATTTTGCTAATGCCAAATTGCTTTGGGAAGAGATTGCATTGATTTATTCTCCACCGACAGATCTTTTTGATTTTTGCCGATATAAATGGTTGAATAATTTCACTGTTGTTTTAATTTGCATTTCTATTTGTGAGGCTGAATATTTTTATGTTAATTAACTATCTCCTGTGAATTGCTTGTTCATATCCTTTACCTATTTTGAGTCATTAATTTGTTCGTATTGTGTGTAGTCTTTATACAGAAAAGTGTTATTGCTGCAAATCATTTCAGTCTTTTTTTAACCTCTAAATGCCTTTCACCACTAGAACTTTGCCATTTTAATGTAGCCAAATTTGTTAATTCCTTCCTTTAGGGATACTGGGTTTCATGTCACCCCAAGAATATGTTTTCTATGCTTTTTCTAAAACTTTTGGCTTTATACTATTAGGCACCTGGAATTTAATTTTTTAGCGTGTGGAGTGATGTAGATAGAGCTCCAACTTTCTCAAATAATCTATCATTTCCTAGTGTTTTGAAATGCTGCTTTCATACATCTGGGTCTCTGGACTCTTTAATTTGCTTATTTATCTTCTCCTACTGCAATGTCATACCATCTAAAGTATTGTAGTTCTATAGTACATATTGATACGTAGTAGGCAAATGCTCCTCACCACTGTTTTTCTTGTCCATAGAACTTTTAAAAGCTGTTGGGATTGAGATTGGCACTGCATTGAATTTACCAAGTTATCGGGGGGAGAATCATGCCAAGTGACTACACTGAGTCTTCCCATCTAGGCATGTGGGATACTGTTCCATTTATTCAGGTCTTCTTTGTTACATTTAGAAAAGTTTTATTGTTCATACACAATTTGCACATTCCTAGTTGGATTACTTGCAAGATGTATTTATAGCTTTTGTGAATGAAATATTTTTCATTATATTTTGTACTTGCTTGCTGGACTATATGGAAACTATTGATTTTGATACGCTGATAGATCTAGCAAAGGACTTGACCAAACTCTAATGCTTTGTTCCTGAACGAAGGTTTCTGACGGTCTGTTTCTTATAGGGTGTCTGAATATTCCAAGGAAAAACCAGTAAACTACTGTTTTCCTTAGACCTTAAGATACAGACAAATTAACTGGGGGAATATTGTTAAAATGTGTATTCTGATTCAGCAGGTGGGGTTGGAGGCTCAGAATCTGTGTCTCTAACAGGGCTCCCAGGTGATGCCAGTGTTGCCAGTAGTGTGGCCCCCAGAGCACATTTTAGTAGTGAGAGGCTAGATGATACGTTTTCTGTGATCCATCATAAAACAGATGTTCCTCTTGGATTTCATATGAAACAACTGTTGCTAATACGCATGGAGCAAGAACATCTGTAAACGCGGGCAGGATTCCTAGGAGGGTTTGTGAAATGTCAGAGCTGGAAGAGCCCCTGGAAGCTGGTTTAACCACCTTGCTTTACATCGGAGAATACTGAGGCCCAAAGGGGCGGTGGAGTCATCTAAAGCATCAGAGCTGTGTCCCAGATCAGGTAAGTGCCATACTGGGGCCAGTTTATTCTAACTAGCCAGGGGACTGGCCTTTAGCTAGCCTCAGAAACTGAACCTCAGTTTCCTCATCTATAAAATGGGGATAATAACACCTGTTCACCGCATGGCACATCCGTGAAAGTCAAATGGGCCAAACAGCAAGAGGAAAATGGACAGAGAATGGCCTGAGTGCCTAAGAGGACCCAGGTCTGTCTGGCTCCAGAGGTCATGCTTGTTTCTGGCCCTTTGTCTTCCCCCAGGGTGATGGTGAGTGAAGAGGAAGCCTATAGACCCAGGGGGCACAGACTCAAACTGGCTAGACCAGTTGGCGGTAACAATGGGGACAGTGGGGTGTTGTGGACAAACAGGAACAGGAAGGACCGTGGTAAACAGGAGTGGGTGCTGCCACTCAGCTCATCTAACTGAGACTGTGTAGGAACGTGGGCCCTGCACTTCCAGATCTTCTGACCTTTCAGAATAAGCTAGAGGAGTGTGTGTGTTCTTCTACAATGTAAAGCTCCTGGGTCTTAAAATGCGGCAATTAATTCAAGTTGTAAAAATCACTCTGTGGATCAGACACAGCAAGTCAGAGGTTAAACTTGTCCTTAGCTTGTCAGTTTATAAACAGTGCTGCCAACAGCTGAGATGCTACTGGCACCCCTGCCCCGCCCTGGTGCCCTGTTCCAACCCTGACAGGCTGCATCTGACTCTCCAGCATGGGTTTAATCATCAGTATTCATCAAAAGCTCCCTAGGTGCTTCTCACAGCACCCAGCATGGATGCCTACGTGCTGTGTCCAGCAATGGCCAGGACCCTTCAAAGAGGCTGAGCTGAGGTTGGGACTCTTGGTTTCTCACACAACTTACTTCCCCTCTCCTGCAACATCCTCAGCTGAATGCATGTCTGTGTGTCTGAATCTTCCACGACGGTGAAGCCAGGTGAGACCATTAGATTCCAAATAAAAGGCATCCCAACAATAGCTGGACTTGAGAAATTTATCAAGTTTAGTTCCAATCAGGTGAAAGAGGTTCATGCTGAGAAGACTGTTCTCATCACAACTAGCCTTTGCCTGATGCCTTGGAAAGAGGCAGCAGCTCTGACTGGCTCTAAGCCTTGGTTGAGCGTTTCAGCATTTCCTGCTTTGGGATTAGCTTTCAGATAATTAGATTTTATTACTCATTAGATTTCAGATGATTAGATTTGATTACTCATAGGAGGGCAGATTCAAGAGCCAGCTGGGTGAAAGCGTTCAAAGGCCAACACAAATCACAGGCAGCAGGACCCACTAGGCCAGGTCGTGTGGAATCACAGGGTAGCCTGTTGACAGCTAGAAACCCCCAGCCTGGGCCACAGAACCTCACCTCCCTGCCTTGAGTCATGGCCTCGAAGAGCAGGGCCACCACTATCTGCAGTCAGAACCAAAGGCGTCCACAGCCACAGAGTCCCTCCCTGGAGAAACAGGCTATCAGAAGCTGCTGCCCACTTGCCCCGTGAGGAGGGACCACCTCTTCAGCCCCAGAGTACATCAGCCCTGGAAGCACTAGCCAAGTAGAGTCTTCTGCCAGAACTGGTCTGGGCCTGCTGGAAATATATTCTCTCCTCGCTCCTCCTCCTGCCTGAAATCCCACCCCTGTTGCTTCCCTGAGGGGGGCCTACCTGAGGAAGAGCAGGTAGACGGGGCCTTTCCCTCGGATCTCTGCACACACCGGGCCTGGGCCTGGGCCTGCCTGCCAAACCAGAAGCAGGACTGAGGGCCAAGTGCTGTCTGTTCACCTTTGACTTTCGACAACTTCAGGCAACTTGAAACTATGGCACGTGAAACCCAACTTCACAGCCCCTACGCTTCCCCATGGTTGGTGAGCCTTCGAGGCACCTGTAGTGTAGTAGGCATGTCCAGTCTTCCACGTGGAAGGAGCCCCAGCCCCTTGGTGGTGGCGGATGACCCAGTGGTCCCTCCTACTTGATGACTGATGGTGTTGGTAAGTTAAAATCAGGAACCTTCAAGGGGGCCAATGAGGGGGTGGGGGGATGAGGGAGGGAGGGAGGAAGATGGTGAACAGCCCCACCTCTCCTGGTGAGGGAGCCTGCATACCTGCTCCCTCCATACAGCCCCTGAACCTTCTCCAAGGAAGCCACAGCCTCCTCACCTGGTCCCATCCAGACATTTCACTCTCACTCTAACACCTGAAACATCCCCCTCCTCCAGGCAGCGTTGGGAGTGATCGGAGAGCACCCCTACCCCTCATACCAGGCAGGCCCATCCCAGGCCCTTACCCTGCTGAGCACTCCCAGCTCACACGTGGTGAGGACAGCCAGCCCTGTGCTCCCCGGACATGCTGCTGGACCCCAGGTCCCCTTTTCAGGAATGCCTCTCCTTGGGAACCATCTTGGATGTGGCCCTAGATGTGGTCTGTGAATTTGCTGATCCTGTTGCTTCAGTTCCTCTCTCATGGCCAAGGAGGTAAGATCCATCCCTCTGTACCTCCCATTCACTCCCTGATCCCCAGGAATAAAGCTGCCTTTGTGACCCTGTGGGCCTCCACCTCGGGGTGCAGAGGGGGCAGGCCAGCCAGAGGGGTCCTGACTTGGACGAGACCCAGGAAAAGAAGGGTGTTAAACAAGGGTGCCCCTTCCTGACCTTTGGGGTAAAGAAGACATCCCAAGGGGTGCCCCACGTCTGCCCATAGGGCTGGCCTGGAAGCAGAGCTGTGGGCAGCAGCACAGGGACCCACCAGAGATGCCCTCTCTGGTGGTGTGTGGTGTGTGTGTGTGTGGTGTGTGTGTGTGTGTGTGTGTGTGCGCGCGTGCGTGCGTGCGTGCGTGTGTGTGTGTGTGTGTGTGTGTGTGTGTGTGGCGGGGGGCTCTGGCCACCACCCATCCTTTCAGAGAGACACGATGGGCACTGTCTTGGGAGAACTGGCCTAAAACATTCAGGCCAGATTTCTGGTCAGTTCTGCCCATGTGGGTGGTTAGACTCTCTCCAGGACGGACAGTTCAATGCAGTTCTCATAGGGGAGGTCAGAGTTCCGGTAGCTCTAAACAGGTTCTTCCTCCCGACCCTTCAGTGGGAACGGACCGATTTTTAGCCACAAGGCAGGACACCTCCGAGCTGACTCAGGGATTCTAGTATCTATAGAACGGGAGCTAAGTTTGGGTGTTACTGTCATAACTCAGGCTTGCTTCCAACCTCGGCATGTCCTGTGTGTGTGTGTGTAGCCTGCTGTTGGAGTCTTCTCCCAAACCAAGCCTGAGCCCTGAAGGTAGCTGAGGCCGCCATGCCTTTCTTCTAGTTTAGGCAGGCACCAGGGGGAAGCCCTTTCGGGGGAGTGACCAGAATCCCTTCAGCCTTTCCAGGTCCATCTCTCCTGATGCCAGTGTCCCACCCCAGGTTCCCAAGGCCAGCCCTGCTCTGTTCTTCCATCACAACCACACAGCCTTAGTTTTCAAAAGCCAGGAGCCTGGGCCCCAACCTTCTCAAGAGAAGACAGACATCCCAAGAAAGGACACAGGCCAGTTCTTTTCTGCCCCCAGGCTGCCCTATTCAGAGCCTCCTTTGCTGGGTGAGGGTGCACAGGCTGTGAAGGGCGCCCAGCCTCGGAGAATGGTTCCTGACAATCCCTCATGGGCAGATGAGCTCAGAGCAAGTTTCTCATCTTCCTCTGTCACCCCTAGTCCACCCCCATCCCCGAACTGGTCCAACGTGGGGAGAGGGAGGAGGGGTCAGAGGACGGCAAAGCCAAGGGGGTGGTGTGAAGGGAGCAGTGGGTGCAGGGGAGCGAGTGGTGCGCAGGAGCCCTGTGGCGATGATGCCGGCACGTAGGATGATGCGGCTGCCTGGTGCCTGGCCCTCTCCCCACAGTATCATTCATCTATCACCTCCACAGAGTCCTCGTCCTTCCTCTGCTCTGAGTGTTCCTCTGTTGTTTCTGTGTTCTCAGTGTCTGACAGCGATGCCACCTGTCGCACCCAGCCACTGTCACTGAGAGGCTTTGGATGACGCAGTCCGGAGAAGGGGTTGAACCAGTTCAGGGAAAAGTCCCCACCAAAGGTCTCTTTGACTGACTTCCAGCTGCTTGTGCGTTCCCTGGGCTGGTGCTTTCGTTTGAGGCGCTCAATGCCCTGGAGGGACAATGGGATAAAGAGGGTCAGCGTGGGACAGCCGTGCGCCATCTTACACACCCCAGGTCCCGGCACAGCAGAGCACCAAGGCCCAGAGCCAGGGGTTCCCAGAGGGTGGGGAGGGGCTCGGAGCAGCACAGCAAGCAGGGCCTGTGTTTCCCACCAACTGCCCTCCTTTCCTTCCACAGGAGCAAGGGTGCCCGGCCAGCTGCTGCGCAGTGACCAGGCTGCCCAGTGGCTAAGGGCCAAGGAGTAACATCTCAGGCCTCTGCAGGCATGAGCTGGGCCATCTGTCCGGAGACCACCCAGAAAGACAACCCCTCCCCAAGTATCCTGGGCCACTCCCCCTACAGCAGGCGCAGCAAACCCAGCACGAAGGAGGATGATGCGGTTAAGGGGGACAGCAGGAGACACACGAAGCGTGAGGTGAGGAAGCAGAGGTGTGCACAGCGAGTGCCAACATGCAGCGGGCAGCTGGAGGGTGCACGGGGCCGCTGCGAGGGGGCAAAGGCTGGCGTCGAAACTGCACATGCAGTAGACATGCCCTGTGGCCTCTCCCGAGCTGCCCACTCACCTGCCTCTGGGTGTCGGCTGCGCCAGGCCACAGAAGAGGGTGTTGGGAAGGGGGAGAAGCCAAAGGAGTTAAAGGCACAGCCAGGCCAGCTCTCCAGGCCCACCACACCCTCTGCAGAGGCTTTACCCCCACTGGGGCTCTGCCTCCTCCATCTCTTCTGGAAGCCAAGGAGATTTGTCGTGGGCTTCCCAGGCACAGGTACTGCTCACTGACAGCACTTTCCACCTCGGAATGACCTCTGAGTACCTAGTTCTAGGTTTTCTCTTCTTTTCCACACAAGATCCTTACATAACCAGCATAATTCTTTCTATTGTGCAGGAGAAACTGAGATACACGTACAGACTGAGATCTGGCCACACCTGGGCCAGTTCCTCTCCACCACTCTTTCTTCCCACACCATCTCAGAGGTTTAAGTTTCTTGGCTTTTGGAAAAATGGTAGGTTAAAGAACCTGATCTCAAAGTATCTCCTCATAAGATACTTCCTAATTACCGAGGGTAAAACAGTACCTTTACAGTAAGGAAACTTCGCAGATATAACTTTAACCAATTGAAGTTAACATCACCAATAATGAAATGTATCAACATCACGTGCCCTCCGATACGGTGCCCCAAGAAGGACAGAACATCACTTCACTGGTTTTCCTGCCCAAAAGGCATAATCTCAATCTAATTATGTGAAAACATCAGACAAATGCAGATGTCAGGATATTCCACAGAATATCTTCAACAGGATAATAATCTTCAACAGGATCAAAGTCTGATGAAATTGTTTTGGAACCAGACAGAAGTGGTGGTTGTACAATATTATGAACGTACTAAATGCCACTGAACCACACACTTTAAAATGGTTGCTTTTATGTGATGTGAATTTAACCTCAACTAGAAAGAGGATCAGGTTCATGAAAGACAGAGAAAGACTGAGGAGGAACTAAAGACACAGGACAAAGGATGCAATGTGGCATCCTGGAACAGAGAACGATACTAGTGGGACAACTGGAGAACTCTGAATAAAGTATATAGATTGGTTAATGGTATTGTATCAGTAAATTTCCAGGTTTTTATATTTGTGTTATGGTTTTATAAAATGTTTACATTTGGAAAGACTGATTGAAAGGCATATGGGAGCTCTTTGTACTATTTTTACTAATTTTTTTTTTTTGGTTAAGTCTGAAATTATTTCTCAATAAAAAGCTAAGAAAAATCTGAGACACGATTTATGCAATACAGTCTTGAACACGGATTAATAATGAGAAGTTGGAAACAATCAAAATGTCCAATAATGATGGCTAAGTAAATTATTCTATAAAGCACAACACTATGCAGTTATTGAAAGTGGCATCAACAACAAGGGCCTAATTTTCAAAATATACAAACAGCTCATACAACTCAACAACAAAAAACAAATAACCCAATCCAAAAATTGGCAGAAGGCCTAAACAGACATTCCTCCAAAGAAGACATATAGATGGCCAGTAGGCACATGAAAAGATGCTCATCATCGCTAATTATTAGAAAAATGAAAATAAAAACTGCAGTGAGGTACCACTTCACCCTGGTCAGAATGGCCATCATCAAAAAGTCTACAAATAATAAATGCTGGAGAGAGTGTGGAGAAAAGGGAATCCTCTTAACACTGCTGGTGGGAATGTAAATTGGTATGGAAAACATACCAATGGCTGCTATGGAAAACAGTATGCAGGTTCCTCAAAGAACTAAAAATGGAGTTGCCATATGATCCAGCAATCCCACTCCTGGGCATATACCCAGACAAAATTATAATTTGAAAAGATACAGGCACCCCTATATTCAAAGAAGCACTATTTACAATAGCCAAGACATGGAAACAACCTAAATGTCCATCGACAGATGAATGGATAAAGAAGATGTGGTGGGGAGATATACACACACACACAAACACACAATGGAATACTACTCAGCCATATAAAAGAATCAAATAATGCCATTTGCAGCTACATGGATGGACCTAGACAAATACCATATAGTATCACTAAATGTGGAGACTAAACTATAACACACATGAACATATCTAAGAAACAGAAACAGACTCACAGACACAGAGAATAGACTTGTGGTTGACAAGCGGGAGGGGAGGTGGGAGAGGGAAGGATTGGGAGTTTGGGATTAGTAGATGCAAACTATTATACACAGAATGGATAAACAACAAAGTCCTATTGTATAGCACAGGGAACTATATTCAATATCCTGTGATAAACCACAATGGAAAAGAATGTGAAAAAGAATATATATATATACATGTATAACTGAATCACTTTGCTGAACAGCATAAATTAACACATCATTGTAAGTCAACTATACTTCAATAAAATTTAAAAAAAAAGTGGCATCAATACAGTTTTACATACACTGGAAAGTCCTGTCCACGTGGTGACAAGGGAAGAAAGCAAAGTTGCATCTGACATCATTGTGGAACCTGGGGTTTGGGGATGGGATTTTATTTTATTTTTTTTAAATTAATTAATTAATCAGCTGAGTTGGGTCTTTGTTGCTGCGCGCGGGCTTTCTCTAGTTGCAGCAACTGGGGGCTACTCTTCATTGCAGCGTGCGGGCTTCTCATTGCAGTGGCTTCTCTTGTTGCGAAGCATGGGCTCTAGGCGCCCGGGCTTCAGTAGTTGCAGCATGTGGGCTCAGCAGTTGCGGCACATAGGCTCTAGAGCGCAGGCTCAGTAGTTATGGTGCAGGGGCTTAGTTGCTCCACGGCATGAGGGATCTTCCCGGACCAGGGCTCGAACCTGTGTTCCTTGCATTGGCAGGCAGGTTCTTAACCATTGCACCACCAGGGAAGTCCTGGGGATGGGATTTTAGATTTGATTTATTTCTGTAGACTTCCCACATGTTCCAAATTTTCACCAAGAAGCAGATGTGACTTTTATAATCAGAACAAAAAAGCTGATTCAGAAAATGGACCTTATTGACACAACTCTTGAGGGAACCTCACGTGGGTCTGGGGCACAGGATGCTGTGCTATTCACGGTCCGGCCCCTCACCAGGCCTCCCTCCTTAGCGGGAGCGGCAATGGCCAGCTGAGTGACTTGCTTTGGGGATTATGGGTTCCCTTCCTGAGTGATCATTTGCAGCCTGTTGAGAGGCGTTCTAACCATGACTGCAGGGGTGCTGGGATGTGGCCACTTGGCAGACCAGGCTGCAGAGGGGACACCCAGAAATGACAGACTGGCTGGGTCTGCACTGACTGAGCTCACTCAAAGCCGTGACTGTGGGTCCTTACAACCACCCCGAGAGGAGGCGGGTGTTAGTACTAACGCTCGTTATAGGGGAAGACAGGGGTTCTGAGAGGCTGTGACAGCGGCCGAAGCTCATCCTGCTGGTTGTGCCTCAGAACCAGGATGAGAACTGGTGTGTTCTCTCTGCTCAATGCATTTTCAACTCTACTGCAAATCCTCACTCAAAGGCAGAGAAAAGCTGCAGAGGGAAAGGAAGCAAAAGAGCCCACAGGACAACACAGATGGAAAGATGTATCATGTTCTTATACTGGAAGAATTAATATTGTTAAAATGACCACACTACCCCAGACAATCTACAGATTCAACGGAATCCCTATCAAATCACTATCTGTCTCCTAGAGCAAAGGAAATAAAAGCAAAAATAAACAAGTGAGACCTAATTAACCTTAAACGCTTTTGCATACCAAAGGAAACCATCGACAAAACAAAGACGATCTACAGAATGGGAGAAAATATTTGCAAATTATATGACCAATGAAGGGTTAATATTCAAAATATATAAACAGCTCATACAACTCAATAGCAACAAACAAACAAACAAGCTGCTTAAAAAATGGGCAGAAGACCTGAATAAACAGATCTCCAAAGAGGACAGGCAGATGACCAACAGGCACGTGAAAATATGCTCAACATCACTAATCATCAGAGAAATGCAAATCAAAACTACAATATCACCTGTAAGACTGGCTATCATCGAAAACAATACAAATAACAAAGGTAACAAGGATGTGGAGAAAAGGGAACACTTGTGCACTGTTGGTGGGAATGTAAATTGGTGAAACCACTGTGGAAAACAGTATGGAGGTTTCTCAAAAAACTAAAAATATAACTACCATATGACCCACCAATTCCACTCCTGGATATATATCTGAAAGAAACAAAAACATTGATTCAAAAAGTTACCGCAGGGCTTCCCTGGTGGCGCAGTGGTTGAGTGTCTGCCTGCTGATGCAGGGGACACGGGTTCGTGCCCCGGTCCGGGAAGATCCCACATGCCGCGGAGCGGCTGAGCCCGTGAGCCATGGCCGCTGAGCCTGCGCGTCCGGAGCCTGTGCTCCGCAACGGGAGAGGCCATAACAGTGAGAGGCCCGCGTACCGCAAAAAAAAAAAAAAAAAAAAAGTTACCGCAAGGTTCAAAGCAGCGCTATTTACAATAGCCAAGACATAGAAGCAACCTAAATGTACGTCAACAGGTGAATGGATAAAGAAGATGTGGTATATATACACAATGGAATATTACTCAGCCATAAAAAAAGAACTTTTGCCATTTGCAACAACATGGATGGGTATTATGCTAAGTGAAATAAGTCAGACACAGAAAGACAAATACTGTATGATATCACCTCTATGTGGAATCTAAAAAATACAAAAAACCAGTAAATATAACAAAAAAGAAGCAGACTCACAGATATAGAGAACAAATTAGTGGTTACCAGTGGGGAGAGGGAAAAGATGAGGGGCGATATAGGAGTAAGTTATTAAAGGTACAAACTGTTCTGTATAAAATAAGCTACAAGGATATATTGTACAACACTGGGAATATAGCCAATATTTTATAATAATTATAAATGGAGTATAACCTTTAAAAATTTTCAATCATATATTGTAACATATAATATTGTACATCAACCATACTTCAATCAAAAAAATTTAAAAAAAAATTTTTTTAATTAAAAAAAAAAAAGAGAGCCCACAGGATGATGATTTTCCCCTGTGGTGGCGTGTTCCCAGAAGAGCACTCTTGGTCTCTACTCAACCTCCTCAGCAAGCTCGTAAAAATGTTCCAGATGGAGCCTGGCCAGATGAACCTCCTCAGCAGCTAAGTAAACATCCAGGAGTGTCAGCTCTGGGTCTGAAGAGAAGAAAATATTCCAAACGAATCTGATGCATAAGAAAGGCTGAGGGTCTGGACCCTCAGGTTCAGGAGGAGCCAGTGGGGTTTCTTTTTCCTGGTAGGACGCAATTTTGAGTTCTGTGTGGATATAAAGGCGTCCTGAAGGCAGAGTTCTTAAGCTGGAGGTTTGCGGAGGCAGCAGTGATACCCACTTTAGGCTCATGCAGACAAGAATGGTTGATCCCTGGTAAGGGGGCAACAGCCTAAACCAGCACCTCTTGCAGGGAGTGTGTGACTTGGGCCTTTTGGGCCTGGTCTCCCTGGGTGACACATGAGCTGTGATCTATAAACAAACTCACGAATGCCCCAAAATGAATGTACCAGGACTACGGCTCCCCAGCAGGTAGAGACCCAGGCACATGCTCTGTAAGGACTCAGCTAAGGCCCACGGAGCAAGAGCAGGAGGTCCCCCTGCTCCCTGCATCTCAGACATAGAAAGCCGGAGGTGCTGCAGCTTACGCAAATGTGTCCTCCTCAGAGATGGCCAGACAACTCTCTCATCAGTGGTTTCACATCTTTTTAGTGCAGCCCACAATAGGAAATACGCTTCTGTTGCATATGAGCGCACGCGTGCACACCCGCCCCACTCCCCCCGGAAGTTTCATGAAACAATATGTATTTTACAAGGTGTAATGCATTATTTTTTATTTCTTTAAAAAAATTCTGTTGCAAACCAATACACTGATCTCAAACATCATGAACAGTTGTGTACATGGTCTGAAAGTACAGCTTCAACAGAGCTAACATTCCCTAAAGCCATACAATGTGCCAGACACCATCCTAACATTTACATTCATTTCTCTCTTTGAATCCTCACAGCAATTTTGTGATTTAGATTATCTCCCTGATTTTACAGACGAGAAAATTGAGGCTTAAGTAAATTACTGCCTAAGGTCACACAGGAAGGAAGTAGCTGAGCAGGGATTTGAACCAAAGACCAAGGCCAGGGCCCAAGGCCCCATCACCCCATGACCTCAGCTGCAGAAATTCAGGGCATCCTTTATGTCCATGTCAGAGCACGTTGTCTTCCCCCCGAAGGTTTTTGCAAACCCTATTCTGCAACGCTTTTCATAATTCCTTGGATCGGCGTCATCAGCTCCCGTGTGCGCAGATGAGGGATCCCTGGGACTCACTCAGTTTTGCTAGGGTAATCACGAGGCTCAAGTCATTAACGATTTTTTCTTGAGAAAGCGGGGTGGGGGAATGAAGTCTTTGGTTTGGGAGAGTAGACTCGTCAGTGGCTTGTTTCTGTTTCACTGTGAATCCTTTATCCTTTGTTAGGTGATTCTCAGGCAGATATGTATTTAAAAGATACAAGAAAAAGCCACATGGGTGTTGAGGTCCACAGATGGAAACCAAAGGCCAGGACGTTCATGTGCGTGGCCGCGCCAGGCTCTAATCACTCACTGGCCACCGCTCCCACTGGGAGGACCCTGGCTTCACTCTGTCTCCTTTTGGGATGGTTCTTCCAGAAACCAGCTGGCCAGATAAGATGTGGAGAAAGATTGCTGGACAGACTAACAGTTTGGCTCTCCTTCTAACAAATACTTTCCTTGTTTTCTCAGCATTCATTGGCTGGGGAGGCCGCTGGTTATGAGGGAAGAGGGGCTCACAGTGGGCACAGCCCACCCAGCACCACACTGAGCCCCGCAGCACACAGGATCGCTTAATCAGCAGGCCTTTCGGCAACCCCTGCAAGCCCCAAGTGGATCCTCAGACTTGAACATGCGTCACCATCAACGGGAGGGCTGTGAAAATCCAGATCGCTGCTGCCCCACCCCCTCAGAGTTTCTGATTCAGCAGGTCTGGAATGGAGCCTGAGAATCTGCATCTCTAATAAGTCCCCAGGTGATGAGGATATTGCTGGTCTGTGGACCACACTTTGAGGTGCACTGCCTCAGTACATCCTCAGCAAGAAGATTCGCAAGAGGGAATCCAGTAAAATCTTCTTCTCTTCACGTATCTTTGACAACTAAGGTCCCCTTTAAGGTTGGAACCCCTCACTTCTACTGGCTGGCTCACCCTGGAGGCATATGCACTACAAGTTTTCAAGTGAGAAAACCGTAAAACCCATTGGCCTAGTTGGGAGAGCCCAGCCCAGCCTCTCAAAGTCTGGGGTTTCTGTGTGATGCCAACCTCACGTTAAGTGTTTAATAAACATTGTTTAACCTACCTCATCAGGAAGGTGGATTATTTATTTATCTATCTATTTATTTATTTATGGCTGTGTTGGGTCTTCATTTCTGTGTGAGGGCTTTCTCTAGTTTGGGCGAGCGGGGGCCACTCTTCATCGCGGTGTGTGGGCCTCTTACTGTCGCGGCCTCTCTTGTGGAGCACAGGCTCCAGACGCGCAGGCTCAGTAGTTGTGGCTCATGGGCCTAGTTGCTCTGCGGCATGTGGGATCTTCCCAGACCAGGGCTCGAACCCGTGTCCCCTGCATTGGCAGGCAGATTCTCAACCACTGCGCAAGGGAAGCCCCCAGGAAGTTGGATTTTAAAAGCTGGTAACTCAACATGTCTCACTTTGGGTTCTTCCAAGGAAAAAGTATTACAAAGATGAAG
Organism: Globicephala melas; assembly: GCF_963455315.2. Taxonomy (NCBI): domain Eukaryota; kingdom Metazoa; phylum Chordata; class Mammalia; order Artiodactyla; family Delphinidae; genus Globicephala; species Globicephala melas. The sequence continues at coordinate 42,399,078 of NC_083324.2, read as the reverse complement.
TGGTATGATTAAAAGGAGACGTAGCACATACATTTCTACCCGAATCCACTTTGTGCATGACGTCACCAAGCCCATGCAAATATGCATAGATTTGTTTGCTCCTAAGCCTTTTGCATGGTCAGTCTGGTTGCTACGAACACAAACAGGAAGTTGACAGGCAGGAAGGAGTCACCTAATCCAACTGGCCAAGTCACCTTCCTCTTTATTTTTCCTTTCCACTCCTCAGAGCCCACATTCTGAAAGACTGTGGCTACTACTGTCTCATTTTCCCATGCACACACCATTCAGTGCTGTCAGGATTCCTGTGCCAAAGCAAAAGGCTAGGGCTGCCTTTGTGTAGAGGTGTCCTTCATCAGACGTCTGGGAATACTGAGGAGGGCTCAGGGATGCCTGTTTCTTCCTGTCACTATGCTGCAGAAGACAGCCACATTCCTTAGTCATTGTGCTCCTGGCAAAACGTTCTCCATCTCAACAAGATGAAATAGGAAGAACACAGAGGATTTTGAGCTATTCCTATGTTCTGAGTATAGCATTTCACTCTGGCTTGAGAACTGGGGAAAATTCGTTCTTTCAGCCAAAGGGCTCATAAAAACCCAGACAAAATCATACAGGATGTCGGAAGGAGACTCTCCCTCTGGGAAAGATATACGTGGTATGCTTAGGTATAAATGATGAGTTTCTATTTTTAGGATTTGAAAAAAATTCCATACATCTTCAGCACTATCTACTGTATTCCTTAGAAATTCCATGGGAGGAAGAACCAACTTGGGTCACTTAAAAAAATGCCCTTGAAGATGGGGTACTTTGAGGCATCCAAATACTTAAAAATATTCCCTGAGTCCTACTCTCTCTTCTGAAAGCACATGGGAAACAAATGCTATAAAGGAGATTTAAAAGCAGCATTAAAAAAAAAAGCCCAGATCACAGCCTTGACCATGGCGTAAATAGCACAGCAGAGGCAGGTCGAAGTTAATTGACTTAGGAAAGGTCACAGGGTTCCTTGGCTAAACACCCGAGGCATGGTGAAGAGCTCTTCAAAGCGATGTCCCAGGGCGTGTGTGGAAGCTTCCAGTGATTTCCTCTGGCTTGACTTTGCCTTCTGCTGGGTGGGCAGAAGAAAATGGGTCTCTCTCCCAGGCCCAACCCTAGAAGCAAACTCCACAGACCTGATGAGTTTTTCTGTAGCAACTGGGAGCCCACAACCATAAGAGAAGGGACGCAGGCAGCAGAAAGAGCCAGAGGAGAGAGGTCCGGTGGGGGCACCTTGTCCAAGACGGGGCTGTAAACGTCCTTTAGCGGCAACACAATAGAAACCTCATTCAAGAGAGGAAGCATGCATACATGTCCTTTAAAAGCAATGAAAGAAATGCCCAAACACAGCACACTCACGTTGACTGGATAATCGGCTCTCCCTGAGGGGTAACACTGTGAGAGAGGGGAGCTCAGCCAGAACAGGTTTTGGAAAAATTTTATTGCGTTTTGTTTCCATGTGGAAGCACTGACAGAATTGAAAAGAGGCAGCATGTTCCACTTACTTTTCTGAAAGATCACATAGCTAGATGAAGTCTCTCCTCACCCAGGGCTGATTTAATAAACCTCACCCCAAACCCACCCCAAGCAAAAGATAAAAAAAGGTTTGTGGTGATCGCTTAAAAAAACAAATCCATGTTGAGATGGTATTCGGATTTACGACCTCTGCATTTGATGCGTACTCCCTGTCCCTTCACCTCCCGCCACTGTCTTCAGGCCCTTCCTCCTTCAAATAAGACTCAACACACAAGTATGCAAATGGAAAGAAAAGCTAGTCAGTTTCAGCGCCACAGGCTTAGGTGTGTCTGCCGATTCCAGTGGATGGATGGCCATCTCTCAACTTTAAAATGTTTGGCTGTAATGTTGCCCTTGCATCACGGTCAGCCCACACAGGATAATGGTCTCCCAGGTTAAAATACAGACAAGACATGGGTATGTGCACATTTATGGGTCTAAAATGTCAGAAAGTAAACCCACTGCAGGGATTTACAAAATGAGGAAGAAGGGGTTGACGGTGGAGCTGAGGCTGTTTCACTTGGCAGTAACACTGCTTAACCGACACCTCGCTAGGAGAGGGAGGGAGGTGGGGAGGTCAGAGAAGAAGCAAACGTTAATGAGGGAAATGTAGTTCGCCTGAAGCTGGGTCATTTTCTTCTTCCTTTGATTGTATAAGGCATTTTGAACTGGAAAAACTTCTTCACATTCTTCCAAATAATCAGAGTTGGAATATAACTGGTGATTCAGAATACAAATAAGACCCCTTTCATCTCCATCCCCCACCCCACAAGTCATTCTACACACCCAGAGCCCATAACGTACAAGGCAGGAAATTGATTTTGTGAGTTAGGAGGCGAATCGTGTTCACATGGGGGATGAGGCCACTGTGTCAAGGACCCTTTTAAGGGCTCCATCCCTGATCCTGGCCCTCTCAGGTCACAAGGAGTAAGCATCCATCTTCGGTGAGGTTTTAACTCCCATTTGGGCGCTCGCCACTGCCTCCTGGGCAGTGGGAGGTCATGGGCCCTCCTGGCTCTCCTATGCGTCCCAAACAGGTGTCCGGGCCGGTCCATCCACGCACAAGTGTCACGACTCAGTTAGTACAAGGGGGCATGGCCTGGAGACAGCGCCCTCCACATTAGTCATGCCAGACAGACAGCAGAGAGGAAACCAGAGATCAGAGAAGTGATTTTAAAAAGGAAAAAAGAAAAGCAGCTTCGGTCACCAAAAAAATAGAAAGGATGATCTTTTAAAAATAAAACATGGGGACATTTTTTTTTCTCTGCAATGTTCAGCCATTTTACTTGAGACATTAAAAAAAATGTTTGAGAGTAGTTGTTTTGCTTTTTCGGTTTAAACGTTCATGAGAACGGATTGGATGGTAGTGCTGGGATGTGGTTTGTGTCTGAGTGGCAATGCTGGTCAGGGGTCCTTCAGACCACATACTGGTACGGGTCTGCCTTCCCTTGGTCTGGCGTGGCAAAGGGGCTGGCCCAGCCTAGAGAAAAGGGGTGGCCAAAAACGGCTTTCATGTTCATCCATTTTGTTTTTTTAGCCCATCTTCTCTCTTCCTTTTTCAATTGTTCTATTCCCTGAAAACAAGAACAATCATACTTTCAGTCAAGCACTTTACTGCTGTGGTTTTGGGGGAGAGATATCCATTAGCTTGAGGTGAATGGAGTAAATGCTTCCTTATTTTAAAGCCACGAAGCTCATCTACATAGTACATTTTTCTTCTCTTTCTCTCATAAAAAGTGCTAAAGAAAAAAATCATAATTTTTTTTTTTGGGGGTGGGCATATAGGCACACATGTATAAGTCCCTCCAGGAAGGAAGGGACAAATGAGCAAAGTCAGCAGGCCCCTAAGCCACTGTTCCTAGTTGTGCAATCCAGTGTTTTGTTAAGTGAGTCCTTGCTGGGTCTGCAGAGGCGCTTCAGGCCTGGTTCTGAGCTGTGTGTGCGGGAGCACTGTGAAGGCTGGGGCGCAGGAAGCCTCAGCTGGTGGGGAGCTTGAGATCATGATAGCCAAGGACGGCCATTAATTTGGGAACGGTTCATGGTAAGTCTGAAGCTACTATGACCACTTTGCAGACAAAAAAAAGAACCAAGTCAAAGGACCAGCTCTGGTGCTGTTAGGCCCCCCAGCCTGGGAGGCCAAGGAGCGCCCTGCTTAGCAGGACTGGCGAGGCACAGTGGAGGAGGTGGAACAGGAGGGAGAGGTCACCACAGAGGAGGAAGGAGAGGGATTAGTATAGGTTAGAAGGGCCGCACGGACAGACCGCTCAGCCTCAGCCTCAGCCCCGGCAAAGGCCTTCCTGTGCTCCTTTGGGGAGAAGTGTGACCCAAGGCCACCTCAGCAGTTGTCACAGAGCCCGCACGACCCCCTGGCCAAGTCTCGCAAGAAAAATGTGGCCTGGGGGAGCAGGCTGATCCCTCCCTTTTCCCTTCTCCTGAAGGAGCTGGTCGGCGGGTGGGGCCGGAGGACAGGGGGGAAGCAGCCTGGCAGGAGCCTGGCCAGGGTCCTGTCTGCTGTGGTCTCTGTGAGGTAGAGGCGCAGGGGTGGAGCCTGAGGGGACAGCCCAGTCTGAGTCTGGGCAGTGGGAGGTCATGGGCCCTCCTGGCTCTCCTATGCATCCCAAACAGGTGTCCTGGTCAGACACCTAGGTTCACAGCCTAGGGCACTGGGACAATAGAGGCCAAGGGCAAGATGCCCTTTCCCATGAGCTGCAGGCCCTTGGCTTCTTTCTCCTTTCCTTTCAATGTGACTCCCTTTAGGAGTACCCTTGAGGGGGAAGAACAACTAGGACCAGGGCCATGAGAGTTTTCCTTCTAGCTCCCCCAGACCATGGCTTGTGTGGCCTGGGGGGGTGTCCCAACAGCGGGTAGGGCCAGATAGTCACCTCTGGGTTCCCTGCAGGTCTTACGCAGAGAAGTTTGTCACATTTACTGCATGGATACACAGCTGGATCTACACCACTGGCTACTATTTTTACAGACACTCTTTTATAATGATATGAATGCTTATAAAAGAAAAAAGGTGCTGAGAGGCACCCAACCTTCTAAACCATGGGGAATTGCCGCAGATCCAAATGGTGGTGCCTTGGCAGCTGGCAGCATCGTCCTTCTCCACATGCTGAATTTCCACACCCACAGGAATGGGGCCTCAGCAGCAGCAGCAACAACTGAGTCTTCCTACGAGCCTCCATCTAAGGCTGACTACCCAATCGGCCGAAGTTCCCCCAGAGAACCCTAGACGATTGTTGAGAGCTGCTACCTGAAGGGGACTTTGGGAAGCCAGGAGGAACTCATGACCTCACCCCAGAGCTAAGGGCTGCCCTTCCTCCTGGGGCCCCTTACCCAGACCCCGAACCCAAACAGGGAAGAAATGCCCACATCACAGCCACGGACTGACCACCTGGAGGCTTCTGGACACCTTAGGAAGGTTGAGAGGTAGTGGCAGTGGCACCAGGGGTATGGGCTCCAGCTTGGCTGGGCCAGCAGCTTCAAAGCTCCCAGAGAAGGAGCTGTGAGCAGGGCGGAAGGTGGGGGCAGGTAGAAGGCAGCAGATGAGGACCAGAGCCGGGTCTTGCTGCCCACTGCTCTGGGGGCTCAAGCTGAGCTGTCTCCTGACTCCATCCTCAGGACCTGTTCGTGAAGGCACCTTCTCTGGGAAGCCGATCCTGTCTGTGCCACCTGGGTCAGGGTGGCCTTTGTCCACCACCTGTCTCCAAGCCTGTGGCCACTGGATGGGAAGGGCATCCCAGTGCCTAGCAGAATGCCCGACCCAGAGCCGTGTATAAGACAGAACCATCACAGGAAGGTGGAAGGGCTCGTAACAAAAGGGAACCCTTTGCCGAGGCTGCGGGGCCCCATTCCTGGTGTGATGTGAGTGCCAGTCCCAAGTGGGGAGGAAGAAGATCCCGAGTCACTGCAAATGGAGGAATGTGCCCTGCACACCCAGGGCCTGGCCGCTGGGCTCCCAGGTCTGGCCTGCAAGCAGCCCTCCCCCCACCCCAGCTGTGGAGGTAGATGGTGAGCAGGCTGCCCACTTGCTTACCGTCTCATCCGTGCAGATGGAGTGTACCTGGGTCCCAAACATGACTGATGTGAAAATGAGGAAGAGCAGTCCCTCGAAGCACAGGAGGATGAGGAGGATCACTGTGGTGGGTGGCGAGAAGGAGCTGCACTCTGAAAGAGAAGGGACACGTGGGGCTCAGGGCTGCCCCTCGCCACCCCCAGGGCTCCTCTCTGGCTTCGAGGCCATGGCAGGGGCCGTCCTCTCCCACACCTGGCTGCACCAGCTCTCCCTCAGGAAAGCCCTCCTCAGCAGGCTGGACCTTGCCGGCTTCCCCTCCCTCACACACACCACTCCCTGCTCTCCGTCCCTCTTCCCGGACAGCACGGGTGTCTGCATCCTGGTGCCAAGCACAGTACCCAGCACAGTCTGGAAGGACCAGAAGGACTCAGAGTTGAGGCACGAAGGCCTGATGACACCACAGGGAGACCCTCCTCTCCTCAGAGAGCAAAATGCAGGTTGCACAGGTGGAGGGGCCTCAGTCCAGGCCTGGTTTGGCCGTGGGTTTTCTGGGCATTCCTGTGCCTCTATCTGCTCACGGGTGAGAGGAAAAGCCAGGTCTGGAGGCTCACTCAGTGGCTGTGGGATCTACAGCTCGGCAGGGGGCAGTCTAAGTGCTGGGGCTTGGCCTGACCCAGTAAGCCCCACGGGGAAGGCCCGCTCTCGGGAGCATCTGCGTCCCTGAGACAGTCAGTCCTGAAGCTGGGGAGCTGACAGAAGAGCCACCTGGCCCAGAGCAGACACTTTCACTCCCCTGGCCCCTACTACGACCTCATCCTGACCTGGGTGTGACCCGAGGCAAGTCCTTGTCCCTCTCCAGGCCTCTACTCCCTCCACTGTAGAGCAGTGAGGTTTGACCAGATGTGTGGTTTTGTTTTAGGCAGCAGAATCCTTTGTCTGAGTAGTGTCTAAGGCAGAAACCCAGCCCACTGAAAAGCAGAGGTGCTGAGGGAGCTGGTGTGGGGTGAGCAGGCAGAGGACCCCTTCTCTGGCTCTTCACCATCAAGGCAGCTTCTCAGGAGAGCCCTGGACCACCTTGGGAGACAGGGGCCCCACTTGTGGCACTGGTCCAGGCCCCTTGGTTGGCACTCACTACCCAAGGACTCCTGCCCTTGCCAACAGCTGCCAGGCCTGTGACACCCGGGCCGTGGCCCATGTTTCTGGCTCTTGCAGTGCTCTGGCCTGTTTTCCTGACAGAAGGGGTCTGGTCCTGCAGGGCAGAGCTGGGCTTCACTGGGCTTTGGGAATTCAGGGAGTAAGTGCCCCCTCCAAGCTGCCCTGCTAGCTCCCTCACAGGAATGTCAGGAGAGGAAAAGGACATAAATCTGGAATGAGCTTAGAGACACACCAGCACTGAATGGGTGGCAGGGTAAGAGCATCTTGTCTAAATGCCGTATCTCCCCACATCTTCCTCAGAACTTAACACCTCCACATGACTTCCCTTCTTGGTTCCTTGCTGGGCAGGGTATGGTTAGGATGGCCCAGCAGCCTGACGGGCTGGCCCTGGGTGGTCACAGCTGGGGCAGGTACCTGCCTGGTTTCTGGGCTGGTCAAGGTGGTGGGCAGGACAAGGCAGACAGGGTGGGCATGGATCCTGTACCAACTCCTGACTATGAACTCTCACTAACATCCCGACCTTCCCCTCTCTAGCTTGGGCTGGAACTGTGGCAGTCACGAAAATGGGGAGACATGGTGTTATGGACTAAATTGTAAACCACCCCCTGAAATTCACATGCCAAAGCCCTAACCCCCAAAGTGATATTATTTGGAGCCAGGGCCCTTGGGAGGTAATGAGGGTTGGAAGAGGTCATGAGGGTAGGGCCCTCATGATAGGATTAGTTCTCTTATGAAAAGAGACACCAGAGAGCTTGCTTTTCTCTCTCTGCCATGTGAGGACACAAGAGGAGAGGGCCGTCTGCAAGCCAGGAAAAGGGTCCTCACCAGGAATGGAATTGGTTGGTACCGTGATCTTGGACTTTCCAGCCTCCCAGACTGTGAGGAATAAATGTTTTAGCCTCCCAGTCTATGGTATCTTGTTATGGCAGCCTGAGGTGACTAATACCCACGGGATTTCTCTTCCCCTAGATGAGGTCAAGCCAGGCAGAGATGGGGGCAGGACCGGGGAGATACACTAAGTCCCCTACATACAAACCTTCAAGTTGCGAACTTTCAAAGATGTGAACGTGTGTTTGCATGTCCAATTACGTTAGTTGGATTATGTTAGTTGGGTACCTAGGCTAACGTTGTTGGACTTTACGAACAAATTGGACTTACGAACGCACTCTCAGAATGGAACTTGTTCGTATATAGCGGACTTACTGTAGAAGGGGGGCAGATGCAAACTACAGAGGCAGGGAAAGCCTCAAAATCTGGTTGGGAGCTAAAGATACTGTCCTTTTCACAGCCTCACAAGTTCTGGGGGAAATAATAGCAAGAAAAAGCCTAAGAAGTCAGTATGTGCAGGAAGAGCAAAGCTCCTAAAAAATGATGAAATGAAGGGGGGAACCAATCAATGGAAAAAGAATGAAAATATGATGTTTCTGCTCAAGATGTGTCTCACAGATGTATGTGTGAAAGATGGAGCCCAGCAGGTGGCCTCTCTTAATTCCTCCAGTATCTGTAGTAGTCTTCCCCTTATCCTTGGTTTTGCTTTCTGCAGTTTCATTTACCTGTAGTCAACCTCAGTGCAAAAATATTAAACGGAAAATTCCAGAAATAAACAATCCATAGGTTTTAAAGTACAAACTGTTCTGAGTAGCGCGATGAAATCTCACGCCATCTTGCTCTGTCCACCTGGGACGTGAACCATCGCTTTGTCCAGCATATCCATGCTGCATATGCTACCTACTACCTCGGTTACCAAATCAACTACTGTGGTATCACAGTGCTTGTGTTCAAGTAACCCTTATTCTACTTAATAATGGCCCCAAAATGCAAGAGCAGTGATGCTGGCAATTCAGATACTTTCTTACTGTGCCTAATTTATAAATTAAACTTCATCATAGGTATGTATGTATAGGAAAAAACATGGTATATATAGGATTCTGTACTATCTGAGGTTTCAGGCATTCCACTGGGGGTCTTGGAACATATCCCCTATAGATAAGGTGGGACTACTGTACTAAAAATTGTTTTCTTATAACTTTTTATTCTTCTTTAAAAAAGTTTAAATTTTATTTATTTTTTCAGCATCTATATTTTTCCCTCAGGATTTATGCAATCTTGTGGTTGGAGTTCCTTCCTCAGCATTTGCATTTTTTTTTTTTTTTTTTTGCGGTACGCGGGCCTCTCACTGTTGTGGCCTCTCCCGTTGCGGAGCACAGGCTCCAGATGCGCAGGCTCAGCAGCCATGGCTCACGGGCCCAGACCGGGGCACGAACCCGCGTCCCCTGCATCAGCAGGCGGACTCTCAACCACTGCGCCACCAGGGAAGCCCGCATTTGCACATTTAAATGAGATACTTCAAAAGCAGGAAGAATTTGTCTACAATCTTAACGTAAATTGGTGATTAAGCAGTTAAAAAAAACAACCATCACACACACACACACACACACACACACACACACACACACACACACACACACACACAAAAGATTAACGAAAACCGTCCATGTCCTAGCCAGAAAGTTAAAAATGGATTTCTGCAAGGTTGGAATAAAATGACCTTCAATTAAAGCTCCTCACTTAAAGACATGGAAGCAAAAGCTCTCTCTGCAGGCACAGCTCCACTCCAGGGAATGCACCGCCCTGCTGGGGGCCTGCATTTTCCCTGGGCTCACTCAGGCTAGAGGGTCTGTCCAACTCACTACATTACCTGTAGAACTGACTTTAAGGGGCTGCTTTTTTTCATGAAGAGATATTTGGGCCTCTGCTGTTTCTTCCCTGATAGGTCCATGGGCTTGCAGGAGATCTAATAAAATGAGGTTGGCCCCTGGCACCAAGACGGAAACAAAGAGCCCACCCTGCTTGGGTCATGCGCCCCCCTGCAGCAAGGAGGGAAGCCCTGGCACATACTCACTTGTCCAGTCTTCTTCAAAGCAATGCAGGAAGTGGAATCCCACCATGATGAGGGCGTGCAAGGAAATGAGAGCTATGTACATCTGAAACAGGAAAGCAGTGCAGATGCCATTGTTGTGAGAACCTTCTGGCCGTGAAGGCTCCCGGGACGGGGTGCTCGGAACCTCCCATTCAGGAACACTTAGGCTGAGGGCTGAGCAGGAGGGGGGCCAGAGAGGCACCTGGTGATTTCTCCACTGGTCCCCCACCCCCAGCCCTGGGTCTGAGGTGAGCGGCCATTCACTGGTAGCGTGTGGGACAAGAACAGAAACAAGCACGTGTCACCAGGTGTGACCTGGGCTGCCCTGGGGGCTCCAGGCCAGCTGCTGCTCCTCACTTGAAAGGTCAGGGCGCTGACTGCCATTGGCCCCTCCAGCCCTCACATTCCGCCTACCTGCAGCTGAGGGAGGGTTGCCGCCTTCTTTAGCTACTTAGGTCGGACACCAGGCATAGAGGCCCAGAACACGGCCCTTGCTTATAGCTAATCAACTTGAGTCAATTTTCTAGATGCTCAAGTGAAGGGCACAGGAACGGGCACTTGTTGAACCAAGGAGAGCTCTGGCAGAAAGGCGGAGGTCTGCGTGGCCAGGCACTATTCTGAACAGCAGCAAAGAACACTGTGAGTGCTGACAATTCGAAGGAACAGAGCTCTCCATTGCTTCACAGAGGGTGGGGCAGAATTCGGAAGCTGACTTACTGTAAACAGGACGAAGTACTTCTGGTTGTTCTCGCCAACACAGTTATTGACCCAGGGACAGTGGTGGTCCATCTTCCGAATGCACCGCTTACAAACACTGAAAGAGCCGCAAGGCAGATCTTTAGGGGGGTCCTCACGGAGGCGGGAGGGTCGAGGGGACTCAAAACCCATGCTCCTGCACCACTCCTGGCAAGTGGCCTCTAGGGCGCCACCCAATGTTTTGCTGCATGTGTGTTGCAAGGGGCTTGGAAGGCAGGGCCAGGACCTCCAGGGTCACAATCATTCCAAACAAGGGGACAGTTATCCACCTCCAAGGCCCCTTATCTTGTTTCACATAAAAACAGGCTGGAACGACATGGCTGAGAAAGAGACTGCTCTTCTGAGGTAACAGTGGGCTGAAAATGTGGTTTACTGAGAGGACAGAAAGAAGCCGCACTTTCAAAAACTTGACAGGACGAGATGGGATACAGCTGCTCCTAATTTCCCCCCAAAGACCAAAAACCTGACCAGGGAACCTCCCAGGGTGCGGCTGATGAGAGAGAGCGCTAGAAGAGTTCAGAGTGGGGTCACGAGCAGTGCGTCACATGGCGGCAGGAAGTCCCCCTCTAAGGACCTTGCAGCTCTAAGATAATATCCACTTAGCCCAAAACAGCAGAAAAGTCATTTGAGCTTAAGTGTTGATCAGAAATCCCACTAATTTGCAAGTTACTAACTTGTTACTGGGATAATTTTTGGACTGAGACTGTTTGAAGCTTTGTTATTTGATAGCAAATACCTTCCCCACCCCTTTTTGGACCATACAAGTAAGAATCTGAAACAAGAGCATAAGGCTAATGGGACCTCAAAAGCAACTACTCCCAAAGCTCAAGTTCAGGAAGACCAATTTGCCAATAGATGGGCTCATTAAAAATTGTTTCTTGGGGCTTCCCTGGTGGTGCAGTGGTTGAGAGTCCACCTGCCGATGCAGGGGACACGGGTTTGTGCCCTGGTCCGGGAAGATCCCACATGCCGCGGAGCGGCTGGGCCTGTGAGCCATGGCCGCTGAGCCTGTGCTCCGCAACGGGAGAGGCCATAACAGTGAGAAGCCCGCGTACCGCAAAAAAAAAAAAAAAAAAAAAAAATTGTTTCATTCTCAATTCATTAAAATAGGCTCCCTAACATTTATCTTGGGGGCAGTATTTGTTCAAAACAGTTTGAAATACTATAAATACAAGCTTGGAAATAATAGAACTATATATATTTTTGACAGTCCCTTAGTTTACACCAGCTTTTCTTTCTAGTAGTTTCCATAACCAACTTTATCTCAGGTTCTTACTAAGGTGGACTATGGTGGGTGGACCCTGGGGGAAGGGTTGGCTCAGGGGCCTGCTGAAGAGAAGGCTGCCTCGTGCTCACACACAGTGCTCGCTGAGCTCTGGCTGACCCACAGAGAGGGCAGGGATGGCGCAGAAGGAGCTGTTCTGGGCATGGAGGCGAGCTGTTCCCAGACCGCAGACCGGGAAGCACAGACCACTCTGAAGGAGGGCTCACCTGCACCCCAAGGGGGAGGCGTGGGCTTTTCTAAGCATGGCATGAGCTCTGGTGGCAAGGCAGACCTGGGTCCCCCCCTGCCCCCCACAGGACGTGAGTACCGTTATAAGAGAAAGTGAGAACAGATGCTGGCTCAGACGAGTGGTGGGGTCATTCTGGTCTCCACCCTTGTTCATCCCACAGCTTCAAGGGGTCATGATAACACAGGCATATGGGGAATGGGCACATTTCAGAGATGCTGAACCAGCTCCAGAAATCTCCTTGGGAGCCAGAAAGGCGGGGTAAGAAAAGGACGCATGAAAGGGGCATGGAGGGCAATAAAGAGAAAGCCAGGTACCAGCAACTCCATTACTTGATCAATCAATCTCTCTCTCTCTCTCTCTGTATGTTACCGATTTGAATGAATGAATGAAAGAACAGGTAACACTTGTTCCCAGTGTACAATCTTGAAAGTACAGACAAGTAGGCAGTAAAGCTCCCTGCATTCTGGGCCTCAGCCAACACATTCCCACCATGGAACCACCCCCGTAGCCCATGTCTTGTATGTCCTTCCTCAGCTCTGGGGTTTCTTAATCCCCTCCCTATCTGGGGAGCTCCTGAGGGTAACCACCTCCCTGCTCTGGACTCTTGAGCAGTTTTTCTTCCACTTGTACTTCTTTGTAAAAGGGGTTTCAGGTGGGTGCTCTGAGGCAGTGTTTGCTCAGCAGCAGAGAGGTGCCAAATGGCCTGACGTCCTCTGAAAGCTGTCTAAGAGATTAAGCAAATCTGTCCTTTGCTCTTCCCTCCCAGCCTCTCTGAAGAGGCCAGGTGTGAACCCTGGGAAGCTGGGTTTCACAATGGGCTAAGTTTCACTGGGCAGCCAAATTAGAACACTACTCATCCTTCTAGAAGTAGGCAGGAGTACAGCCCACTGAGAGCTGCAAAAGTTGTCCAGAGTGTTGGTCTCTGAGTTTCCTATTTGCAAAGACAGGAAATGCCAAGATGGCGCCTCTCCCTCCGGCTTACAGAGTTGTTCAGAAGCGGGCTCCTGGGGCAGGTGGTAGTGCACGTGGGTGGTGGAGGTCCATCCATGTATGTGGCTGGAGGCGCTGTTTAGAGGCTAACTGACCCACGGCTCACAAAACACCCAGCCTGAATGGCTCTGGGGCTGGGGCCTGGAGAGCACCAAGGGCAAGGCCTGGTCCCTCAGTGGGCCAAGTGAAGGGTGCTCCAGGCCCAGGGGGTGACTGCCCACACCTGCCTGGCTATTTCATCTCAGGCACCAGCCCTCAGGGGGAGGACGAAAAAATGTGAGCCTTCCACAACCCCTGACACCCCACTGGGAATCAAGCACCTCAGAGTCAGTCTTCTTCCCAGTCCCTACAGCACAGTGGGCTCACTGGTGTCCCCTCTCCAGACACAGCAGGGCAGCTCAAGCACAGCAACCAGGGAAGGCTCCCAGAGGGCCCTTTCTCCACTCTTGCCTCCTGGCGAAATCCACCTTCCTTGGGGCTCCTGCCTGCACTCCTCTCTTGTACCAACTCCAGTGTCTCCTGTGCGAGACGCTGTGGACACAGACATGTCCTAAGCATTCAATGGCAGCTGCTAAAAAGACCAAATGTCCTCAGTGGAGGTATTTGGGGTGTTCCTACCTTCAGGGTTTCCCAGGCCCCTCCCGTTTTTTTTTGTTGGTTTGTTTTTTTAATTTATTTTTGGCTGTGCGCGGGCTTTCTCTAGTTGCGGCAAGTAGGGGCTATTCTTTGCTGCGGCGTGTGGGCTTCTCATTGCGGTGGCTTCTCTTGTTGCGGATCACAGACTCTAGGTGCGTGGGCTTCAGTAGTTGTGGCACGTGGGCTTCAGTAGTTGCGGCACGTGAGCCCTAGAGCATGCAGGCTTCAGTAGTTGTGGCACACAGGCTCAGTAGTTGTGGCTCGCGGGCTCTAGAGCACAGGGTCAGCAGTTGTGGCGCATGGGCTTAGCTGCTCCGCAGCATGTGGAATCTTCCCGGACAAGGGCTTGAACCCATGTCCCCTGCATTGGCAGGAGGATTCTTAAACACTGCACCACCAAGGAAGTCTCCCCCCCGGCCCCCGCCTTTTTAAATCCTGGTTTTACAAGAGGGAGGATGCTTCTCTTCTTTTCCTCCAGGTTCCCTACCATTTTCAGTCCCCAGAGCACTTCCTTCGCAAGCTTGGAAGAGCCCAACAAGCTCACCGGATCGTGTGTATTCAGGTTCCCTGGGGCTCATGCTCCCTCTCCAGGGAGGTACAAGAGCCCTTCCTTGGCACTCAGCCCCCAAGGAGCAGGCTGAGGTCCTCTTGCCCACCCTAAGTGATGGCCCTGTGACTCTCCCTACAGCGGCACCCACCAAACTGTATCACGGCAGACAAGTGCATCTGCCCTACCTGGGCAGGAGGCCCCTGGGTCAGGGCCATGTCCCATCCACCACTACAGTCCACAGCCAAGCCTGGGGCCCCGCTTAGCAAGGGTTGGAGGAGTGAAGGCTCTGACACTATAGATGGGGAACTGGGCTCCACCACCTCAGGCTGGGATGCCACAATAGATGAAGAGAAAAAATCATAGCAAGGAGGTACCAAGGGGACCATGCTCCCCATATAGGTTTTCATCTCACACCTCATTCACTATGATTAAAATTATAAGCAAAAAAGTCATCTATAACATCCTGACCCCAGCTCAGACAATGTGGGGTAAGGCAGTACCCAAACAGGGTAAGGCCAGTGGAAAGAACACATCTCTCAGATCACCACTTTGGGCTCTGGGCAAAGAAACTTAGCTTCTCCAAACCACCCTCTGTAGAACTAGCCCTGCTCTCTCAGGGTTAGAGATGATGTGTGTAAAATGCTTTAAAACCAATGCTAGTGCAATATAAATTTATCAGTAACTGATAAACAAGCTGGCAGGGGCCCTAAGCAGTCCCCAACTGTCTCATCTCAGTGTGTGTGTGTTTGTTGGGAGGGGGGGAGGGGTGTGAGGCTTTGCCAAGGTCAGAGGTCTCCACCGCCTGTGCAAGAAGAACCTAACACATAAGCCTAACACCTTGGCTGTCCCCGTTAGCATGACCCACCCACCCCAAGGATTTCCACAGGCTTCCATGATCCTCAACGCCAGGATGAAAGGAGCCTGCTTGGAAGGAAGACCCAGCCACGTATCACCAGGCTGGAAGGAACACCTACAGGTGCAAGATCAGGGAATATTTGTGGTACCCATCAGAGCTCAGGGAAAAGAGTTTTAAATTCCATGACACTACTGGGAGGAGAGGAAGCAAAGAGCTGGGCACAGACACATGCCCCTTCACCTGAGCAGGAAGACTGACACCAACTTTCTCTAGCAGGGTAGCAGGCCCCTTGGCTCACCCAGTCACAAACCCAGCTCTGTTTGGTGTGCTGGGGATTCTGCTTATCCAAAACCATGGGTCCCCAGATGGCCTGGGCCACCACAAGCCACCACAAAGGAGCAGGTGTCAGCATATATTTCCTGACACAGGAACAGGCGATGCACAGGCATCCTCACTCAGGTTCATCTGAATCAGCAGCTCTTGTTTTGCTCAAGCTGATTTGTTTATTAGCACTCAAGAATACCTCCCTTGGATCATCCTGGGGAGAGAGGTGAGGAGGAGGCGGTGAGGAAAATGCCAGGCGGTGGAGGCTGCCAAGGGCTCAGGGACGAAAGAGAAAAGAACCACTGTGGTCACTCAAGTTCTTTCTATAAAGTTCACACTTCCCTGTTTCTGGTCCAGCCTATGTAAACCCAGCACATCCCCAACGCTCACACATTCCTCCATTAACAGATAGATATTCATACTTAATCCTCACAAGCTAAGGAGGAACAACTCATTTTACAAAGGAGAAAGCTGAGGCTCTGAGAGATGTGGTGCCTGGCCCACAGTCCCCAGTGTGGCAGGGACAGCGCTGCCTTTCCAATGCTGACCTCTCCAACTTCAAGGCAGGAGCCCGCTCCACCACACTGGAGGAATGTGCCTGGAGGAATCACATCACCCAGGGGATGAGAAGAGCTGGGTTCCCGAGCCTCGGGGTGGTAGGAAAAGGCTAGACTGATGCCTCCATCTCAGGCACAAGAAGAAAGCATTGAATTAGTTTCTAATACAGATTTCAGAAACAAGATGACCCAGACACAGAAAACCCCACAGGAGATGGCAGTTCCCATGGTCCCTGCCCAAGCTCCTTGGCCCTCACCCTTGAGAAGTGGCAACTAGCTGGGGAGGTCTCCAGATCGCTCTCTCAGACAGACAGAAAAAGATACAGAAAAATATGCATATGGTTATAGCAAGTTACACAAGTCATGCCAAACTAGAGTTCTAGTGGAAAGAGCCCCAGACTCGGAGCCAGACACACCAGGAACCAATCCTGTCTCTCGTAGTCACCGGCTGTGTGACCCTGGAGCAGCCACTTAACCGCCTTGAGCCTTAATTCCTCATCTAGGGAGGGTCATGCCTATGGCAGAGCTATCTCTGGGGGTGAGCATGGGGATGACGATGAGACGGGGTGGGCTGAGGTGCCTGAGACACAGCAGGTATTGGGAGCTGACCACGGCATCTGGATGTTCAGACCGACTGCCCTCCTCCAAAAGGTGGGCAGTGCGGCCCGCACAGAAAAGCCACCTTTCAGCCGCTCGGACCTCGCACAAAACCCAGATGCTTCCACAGCCTCAGGACGACGATACCTCCTGACATCAGGAGCCAGTTCATTCCTCCACAGCCCCTCTCCACCCCGAACACACGCTAGTGTGAAAAAGGGACTAAGTGACAGGTTCGTGATTTCTGTAATTTAGCATTTAAAGTTCTCGTCATGATAAAATGCAATATTTAGCTGGAGGTTTTCTTTTGTCAAGAAGACTCAAAACAACAAAGAAATCTGAAAACCAAAAGGGAAAAACCACCACAGATAAAACAGGGAAATGGCTTTTTTGGCTGAACTCTACAACTGTCAGACCTCTAGAAGTTTTGTTTTAAAGAAAAGTCTTTCTTTTCTTTCAAGGACAACCCCCTCATTTCCCTATAAAATTTAAGTGAAATTGCACCTGCCCCTTAAATGTGTCAGGGGCTAGACATTCACAGAATGATTTCCTAAAGCTTTGTCTCACGTGCCCTTAATAAAGTAATAAAGCTGTGCGGCAGGAAGAGCAGGACTCCCCTCCATTTCACAGATTTGGAGACAAGGGTGGAGACAAGCAAGGGCCTGGGCAGGGCCCCCTGGCAAATGTGGCGAAGCCTAGTGTCCTGAGTCCGAACCAAACACCCTTTCCCACCCTTGCCCTCCTGTGCAGGTGGGGATGGAGAGTCAATGTGGTCACTCCGTGCCCAGAGCAGGGCACGTTCAGAAGTCCTGTTGCTGATGGCACCCATGGAGGGAGGGCGAGGGCGGGGGCGCAGGGGGTGAGGAGGGGAGCCCAGGCGGGGGCAGTGTACCTGCAGTGGTGGGCTCGGTCAGGCTTGATGCTGCAGCATTTGGGACACTTGTACACCACCTGCCCAGGCTTCAGCTGTAAACTCTCGATGAATTCTTTAGTGGCATTTCCTTTGGGCACCGCCCCCTGTAAGAAAGAGAGGTGTCAGGGTCAGGCTAGGGGTTCCCTCAGTTCTGACATTCCACAGAGGCGATGGTCATTTGAAAGCAGCAATTCCACATACGGGGACAGGATATTTTCATCCCAACGACATGTGGGTTCTGTTCAGAGTTACGCCAATACCAATAATAAGTTATTGACAAAGAATTTCCCCAAGGAACAGTGAATGATTTTCTACACTGGACAGTTACGTTGTTCCCGATGATCTTCTATTTTCATTTTACTAACACGGTTTTCATTGAATGCATCCTTTCCTATGTAAATATTACAGGGAGGATTTGACTCATCAACTACAATTTTGATTTACATTAGATTTCCCAGGGACAGTTTCGGTCTTTGTGAATTTTCATTGGTGAGCAGCGCATCTAATAGTCCAGTTTTCCCAGGTCATAATTCACAGCTCTGAATGTTATTGGGTTCTGTTTAAACTGGAATCAAGTTTTATTTTATTTTATTTTTTATCAGTACTATTGTTATGGATTGGTAATCTGTGCTTAGTTCTTATGAATCCACAAGCAACTGTAAGCCACTGCCCTAAGATATTCAAGTGCTCTCCACACCAAGATGCTGAAAACCAGATGTGACTCAGGATAATGATCACCTCTGTGGTGGTGAGGAGGCTGGGAGTGGAATGAAGTGGGGGTGGGGCATATAAAGAGGTTAACCTGTCTTTGTAACTTTTTTTTTTAATTTACAAAGCTGGGAGGCGAACACGTGAGTGGTCGTCATATTATCCTTTACACCCTTTCAACTGTCTTATGTATTTCATTAAAATTTTTCCTGAAAGTTCAAAAGAGAAGTGGAAAAAAAATACAACCTGCAAAATACAGTCAGATGCCAGAAGAACCTATCAAAGACCTTTTAAAAGCAAACAAACTTTGGTAGGCAAGGACTACCTGGTACATACAATGCCATTTATGCTATAGTTCTTGACATCAAACAGCCATAAAAGTACACAGCTATTGACATGGGAAACGTCTATGATAGACTGTTAAAGGGAAAAGTAGATTCCCAAACAGTATGTAGACTACAAACCCATTTTGATAAAGATTACACACACACACACACACACACACACACACACACACACACGTACATGCCAAAGTATTAACGGTTATCTCATGTAGTAAAATCACAGGTAATTTTTAATTTATTAACTATATTTCTTAAATGTTCTAATATGAACATGTGACTTTTGCAAAAAGGAAAAAACGCATTTAAAAAAACAAGCAAAAAAATATACTCAGGAAGGAGCTATGCAAAGTAGGAGTATGACCAACTTTCCTGAATTTTGTAACCGAAGTGCTGTGACTTATCTCACCTTGAGACATCTGAGGGTCCCCCCTTAAGGCCAGTGAAGGGTCAGGGTCTGGAAGTCTTCACAAAGGTAAGAGAGGGCCCAGATCGCCTAGATGAGTGGATTTTTAAAAGGGGCTTGGGAAGGGCGCTGGCCCAGGCAGAGGGGGAGGTTGCAGAAAAGCCCAGAGGGTCATACTTTAAATTCTCTTTAATGTAAAAAAGTAATTGAGTTTGGGTAACTGTGTGACCTTTTGTGGATCCTGAAGCCAACAGACCGCATCTGGAAGTCACTATTGTCATGTGTACAAGAGAAATGCACTAAGGAACAGCGTTTCCCCAAGGTGATGAAGCAATAGGGCTGTTTTCCTAAATGAAGGTCGTTTTTGGTTTTTTTCAGGTCCAGTTTTTAAGGTCACCACCACCACAATTTGCTGTAAATCTCAGGAGACCCTCCCCATAAAGGGCTACAAGAGCTTTACAGAACCAACGGCAATCAGAGCTCTCATTTGGTCTCCTCATTACTGCCTGTTATTTCAGACCACAGTCAGAGACATTCAACAGCGCAACCTTTCTAAAAGTCCCTCTTCCATGTGACTCCATTTGCACAAATCTCCTGGAAGGCTCATTCCCATCCAGGCAAGACCCCACCTGCCCAGTGAGCCCATCTCGCAGAGCTAGAGACCCACTGGGCCAGCCCCTGAGACTGAGTCCTCCTCCCTCCCTCACTTCCTCCCTCCCTTTCTCTCTCTTTCTTTCTTTCTTTAAAAGAATAGGCTCTTCTGGGCTCATCTCCACAGATTTCAGAACTTACTAGTTCATGGTAAGGGATTTTGTTCTGTATAACTCTTGATAGACGGCTGGGAGTTGGAAGGCCTGCTGAGACATTTTTGCCACTGCTGTCACGTGTGCACTAAGAAACACCCACTACCTCCACCCCTACCCCTGTTCCTATATCTCACAGGGATGGCTTGAAGCTTCCACATTACTGCACCCCGGGAGAACAAAACATACTGATTTCTTCCTCATTTCCAAAGTAATATTTGTTCATGATTTTTAAAAATGTATAGAGAAGAGAAAATTAAAAGGGAAGAATGTACCCTCTGATTCGATCATCCAAAGATTAGTACTATTAACATTCTGGAGTATAGTTTTCCAGTCTTTTCTCCTTGTAGGCTAAAAACACTTAAAACAATCTATACATCCATAAAAATGCTCATATGCTTCTAAAACATATATTTGGTCCCGCAGTGGAATCCATTTGAATCTGGGGGCAGGAGGCGTGACATAGCTCCATCAACCATTCCCCTCAGTGGCTAGCCCAAACTTCCAGTACCTTCCTCGACCTCTGCCCAGCACCTTTTCTATGTCAGAGGAAACGGAGGCTGCCAGGGTAACCCCCTCCTTACTCCTCCTCTCGCTCCTCCGATCCCTGGACTCACGGGGACCCACTGTGTGGAGGACGAGGGGCCCTCAGGGGCTCATACTTCTACCTCAGAGCTTTCCCTTCAGGCTCTTAGCAGACTCCATGCTCTCCTTCCTTCACAGCTAAGTTTCTCCAAGTTGTGTACATTTGCTGTCTCTGCTCACCTCTCACTGACTCTTTTTTTTTTTTTTTTTTGCGGTACACGGGCCTCTCACTGTTGTGGCCTCTCCCGTTGTGGAGCACAGGCTCCAGACGCGCAGGCTCAGCGGCCATGGCTCACGGGCCCAGCCGCTCCGCGGCATGTGGGATCCTCCCGGACCGGGGCACGAACCCGTGTCCCCTGCATCAGCAGGCGGACTCCCAACCACTGCGCCACCAGGGAAGCCCTGACTCTTTAGTTCCAATTCTCTGGCACCTGTTGCCTCCATACCACAGAACTGCTCCCACTAGGTCAACAAGCAACTCCCTGTGGCCAAATCCAAAGGTCAGTTCCCAGCCCTCATCTTTCTTGGGTCTCCTCACGCCCACCAGTCCCTCCTCCTGTCACTCTCTTGTGACGGCTCCATGCCCTCTTGGTCTCCACCTGCCTCTAGGGCTATGCCTTTCTCACTCTCCTGCCCATCCTGGACATGGGTGATCCTTGGGGCTGCACCACTAGCCCTCTTCCTTGTTCATCCTGCATTCCCCAGACAATCTTCCTCTATCACCAGCTCCAGCTCAGACCTCTTTTGGGGATGAAGATGTTTCTACCTGGTTGTTCAAAAGACATTAAAACAAAATAAAACAAACCCCCAAAATTCAACTTCACAGAACTGAACCCATTACTTTCTCCACAAACTGTACTTCCTATTCTCCCCTTCCTGGCCCATGAGACATCATTTACCCGGTCACCTGGGGTAGAAACCCAGTAGTCATCTCCAGCTCTTCTAACCCTCTGCCTCACACTCCCACCCACTCCACCAACTTAATATGGCCCCAAATGATGCCTTGAATCCAATGTTCTCCCCTCCGTGCCACTCTCACAGCCTTAGTTGTACCCCATCATCGTGTGCCCCAGACACTAGAGTCCCCCAGGTCTTCCTGCCTCCAGTCTCTCCCTGTATCCTGCAACCTCACCTCTATCCTTTCTCCCCACTATTTTCCAGAGTAAACTTTCTAAAATGTGCATCTGATCATGTTATTCCCCTTGCCTAAAAGCCTTCCCTGGCTCCCTAGAGCCTTCACATGGTACAGAGTCCAAGCTCCTGGGCAGGGCTCAGGCAAGGCCACCAAGATCCAGCCCTGAACCACCCTTCCAGTGTCACCTCCCTCCCCTGACAGTCCCACCCTGTGGACTACCTGGAGTTTCCCAGAGGCTCTGTGCTCTCCAAGTCTTCCTCTTGTGCCCTTAGGGACCCATATTAGCACCTCCCCTCTAGCCTGTCATGCACATCCTTGCCTCCTGCACCTACAACAAACCCACTCAGGGACCACATCCTCTGCCTTCTTTCTAATGGCCCCAGGCTACACCCAAGACAGAACCCATCACTTGGCCTTTCTGCTACCATAGCTTGTATTTGTCTTATAACACCTATCATTTAAGTATACGCTGATCTCTCCTACATGACTGTAAATTCCTGGTGGACAGAGACAATGTCTTTAATTTGTAGCCCAATGAATTGCCCAGGGCCCGGCACGGCATGGAACAAGTCTTCAATAAATCCAAGCTGAATAACAGTGATGATACAACAGACATTTATTGATTGCTTATATGCCAGGCACAGTTCCAAGGGCTTTACTGTACTTTGTCAATTAATTCTGACAATAAACCCATGAGGCAGAGACTATGATATTCCTCATATTATAGATGAGGCAACTAAAGCAGAGAAGTTAAGCAACTTCCCAAGATCACATGACTAACAGGTGGCGGTGGCAGGATTCAGACCCAAGTCTAGAATCTATGCCTCTATCAGAAGACAACTTACATATTTTATTATTTTTTAATTTTTTTATCTTTTTGGGTGCGTTGGGTCTTTGTTGCTGCATGCGGGCTTTCTCTAGTTGTCGCGAGCAGGGACTACTCTTCATTGCAGTACGCTGGTTTCTCATTGCAGTGGCTTCTCTTGTGGAGCATGGGCTCTAGGTGCACTCTAGAGCCCTACTGAAGCAGGCTTCAGTAGTAGGTGCGCAGGCTTCAGTAGTTGTGGCAGGTGGGCTCAGTAGTTGTGGCTTGCGGGCTCTAGAGCACAGGCTCAATAGTTGTGGCACACAGGCTTAGTTGCTCCACGGCATGTGGGATCTTCCCCAACCAGGGATCAATCCCATGTCCCCTGCATTGACGGATTCTTAACCACTGCGCCACGAGGGAAGCCCCCAACTTATGTTTCTATTCTATTAAGTGATTGAAAAGGGTTTTCTTTTTAATTGCCTTCATGCCATAATATCATTCTCCTGTGAAGTACTGTATAACTACACAAACATTAAGACTGAAATAGGCCCAAGATAACAAGGCCTGTTTCAATTAGTATCCAGGATAATATGATGATGTAAAAAGGACACACTTGGAAAGGGGTGGAGACAGGTTCCAAAGAAGCACCAATGATGCCATTTATTTCAAGCAACAAGTATGAAAACTTGCTTAAACTGTTTCAGGGGCCATGGGATCATGGCATGAGCACACCTGCTGGTCTAGTCAGAAACTCTCCCTCTAATAGCTCTGCCAGGAACAGGTGACCAGCCCCAGGCCTGTGTCAAAAGGCCACCTGTCTCCTCCACAGAAAGGTAGGAGGTAGGTAACCCCCAAATTGGTCACCTTCTTCTCTCTGGAGCTAGAAAGATTTTCCGGTCAGTGTTTATGGATTACTCAGTGGCAGGTATGAGAAACTGCTTGGCACTAGGCAGAGTGCAGCACCCTCCTCAAATGAACCCTGAGGCAAGTCCCTGACCTGATCCAGGGAATGTGTCAACACCTTTGGGCAAAGTGTGCGAGGCCCTTCTCTGGCTGCACGCAGCACCCACGTACATTACACGGCACACTGCAGGACGACCCGGTGCTATTCGTCCTATGCTCCCACGGACCTGACATCATTCTGCCACCGTACTTGCCCGAGTAAATACTCACTGATTCTGTACACAGTTGTGCTCAATAAGGTCACCGAGAGAGAGACTCCAGAAGGGATTACCAACTGCATGTTGAAGTGAGTCCTGTTATTCCGGTTTGGGCAGCTGAAACTCCAATCACTGGCCTGCAGTGGTCTCAGATAGTCATGTGAGGTCTGTTTATAGCAAGGTGTTCACAGGGTGGGATTCAAAGGCAGGGAGGGACACTGGCAGGCATACAGATGAATTTTCCTTCCCTTAACAACGTGGTTAAATTGAATTCATTTACATTCCTCGTGTTCTCAAATCTCAGATTTGAGATAATTTACAATGAGGTTAATAAACGATTAGGTCCAAAGAAAGCAGGGGCAAAAAAAAAAAAAAAAAAAGCTGATCATAGGGTTGACACAACTGCTGTGATTGTGTAGTGCTTGGCTTTGGGCTTTCAGCAGCCAGGACAAAAAGAAACACGCTCTCAGCTTTAAGCACCTTCTGGGAGACAGGTGTTGTCCCAGATCTAAATTTTAAATGGAATCCTTCAGGATTCCTGAGGGGGTTCCTAGGATGAGGAGTTAAAATGTATTTATAACTGGAAAAGGTCAGGTGGTGAATTGGGATGGGGCGGGGAGACAGAGCAGGTACCAAGGTCAGAAAGAGTCCCTGAGCCCAGGTTGCCTTCAAGAGGCTGCCTCCTCCAGGCAAGCGGAGCCACTCTCGACCTCGCACTGTCTCAAGTGTTTCAGGAACACACAAAGCTCCTTTGAAGACATTACACAACCTCAGAGCAGGCAAGGAGAGGGCAGCCTGAAATCAAACACCGGTCTGACTCACGCGCCCGCCCACACCATGCCACCTCCAGGCCAGCACACCTGCCAAGTGAGGTACGGCCCCTCTGTCCACCTGCCCCCTTCCCTCTTCTTACAGGCCTGTCTATCCCTTTCACCCCATTTCTCAAATGGGAGTTCCACCTCCAAGTCATTTCTTTCTCCCCTTTTCTGCTCAAGCTCTTCGTGGACCCACTTACTACTATGTTGGAGTAAATGACTGCTAAATGGTCCAGAAAGCTGTAGTGGTTGCAACTCTTCTGATGTTACATTTGGAATAAGAATTTCAAAGCTGAAAGGGCTACCAGTAACTGTCTGGGGGAGACTGCAGGAGTTTTTTGTTTGTTTTTTGTTTTTGTTTTACTAGTAATATTAACAAACTAAAATGATATACAATGCATACATTGTTATACATTGCTTATAACCTCTGGATATAAACTTTTCTGAAAAATTATACACAACATGAATTCTTGAGATACAAAACATTACAATCCTATTAGGGAACTCCTTAGAATCCTGCAGTGGTGCCTTTTTAAAAACAGACTCTGCCTGCAGTGTTAATAAGGAACCCCTAATTGACTTGCTTTCAGTGTGAGATCTGGGCTCCCCAATTCCGTCCCTTGGAAGCCCGGGGTGTCCCAGGGGTTCCTTCCTCTGCAGCCCCACCTCTCTCTGTTTTGTGTACTGGGTTTTGCATAAGATATCACATGTTGGGAGTGGGGAGAGGCAGGTGGCAGCATGAAGAGCCGGAGATGGGGCAGGTCTGCAGGGCATGCTTTGAGTTGCTCCCCTTACTAATGGTAGATATTTGACAGACGCTTTATTTTTTTGCCCCATTTTCTTTCAGGTCAACAGCAAAACACACCTATGAGAAGCTGAATGGTGTTTGGGATATAGTCTGTGGCTCTCATTTGGGATTGGAAGCCGAGCAACACCCAGTGAGAATCACTCTCTCCTGCATCCGACTGCAAGGGGCCAGACTGAGGAAGACCCTGGAGAGGGCACAACGTGGAGGTCAAAGAACACATGTGTGTGAGGGTAGCAGGAAGGCCAGGGCAGAAGCCTCTTCTCCCTCCCACCCGACATCCAGTTCCCTGATTCACATGCCTTTTAGAAACCAGTAAACTCCACACTCTACTCTCTGATCCCAACTCCCCACCAGCCCCAGACCTGGCTGTCCACTGCCCAGCTAGCACTCCTGCTTACACGTAACAGAGACACAGTTTGGCCAGAATAGAAGTCTTGATTTCTCCTCCAAAATCTGTTCTCCCCAGACTCTCCCATTCAATAAAGGGGACCAGCAAATCTCCCAGCTACTCCAGCCAAGACTCTGGAAGGCACACTCTCTGATCCCTCTCCCCTTTTGTCACTCTTCTGAATGGCGGTTCTCAGACCTGGATGAATATGAGGGATACCTGGGAGCTTTAAAGCACCCCAATCCCAGGGCCCCATCCCAGATCAATTAGAGTAGAATCTCTGGGGATGGGGCCCAAGGCATCAGTACTTTTCGAAAGCTCCTCAAGGGATTCTAATATGCAGCCAGGCCTGAGCATTAGGGGCTTAAAATACATTCCAAATCCAAAAGTTTCTCTCCCCCAGCCTCACCGCTCCCACCTTGGTCTGAGCTGCCACCACGTCTTGCGTGGCCCACTGCGATAACTCTCATCTTCCTGCTTCTACTTGCCCCACCTCAGAACCCTATCGCAAGCACAAGGCAGTGTCTTCTCAAAAATCAGGTCACATCGTGCCTCTCTGATGGCTTCTCACTGTACAATAGAGACCAAGGTTCTCACGAGGCCCACAGGTCCTGCCCGGCCTGGCTTCTGCAGCCCTCCCCACCGCTTCCAGCCCCTCTCGCCTCCGCTCACCATGCTCCGGTCACCCTGGTCTGAGTCCTGTTTCTCAAATACGCCAAGCACACTCCTATCTCTGGGCCTTTGTACCTCTCCTCTGCCTGCAAGGCACTGCCCTCTGACCTTCACCTGCCTGACCTACCCCTTCATGTTATTTAGGCCTCAGCTCAAGTGGCATCGCCTCAGGGGTCCTTCTCAGATCACCTTCATTTAAATAGTCCTCCTGGGACTTCCCTGGTGGTGCAGTGGTTAAGAATCCGCCTGCCAATGCAGGGGACACAGGTTCGAGCCCTGGCTCGGGAAGACTCCACATGCCACAGAGCAACTAAGCCCGTGCGCCACTACTGAAGCCCACGCACCTAGAGCCCGCGAGCCACAACTGCTGAAGCCCATGTGCCACAACTACTGACGCCTGCTCACCTAGAGCCCATGCTCCGCAACAAGAGAAGCCACCGCAATGAGAAGCTGGCGCACCGCAACAAAGAGTAGCCCCCGCGAGCCACAACTGCTGAAGCCCATGTGCCACAACTACTGACGCCTGCTCACCTAGAGCCCATGCTCCGCAACAAGAGAAGCCACCGCAATGAGAAGCTGGCGCACCGCAACAAAGAGTAGCCCCCGCTCGCCGCAACTAGAGAAAGCCTGCACGCAGCAACGAAGACCCAACGCAGCCAAAAATAAATTAATTAATTAATTAAAACCAAACCAAACCACTATGAGCTTTCAGGAGTTCCCTGGTGGCCTAGTGATTAGGATTCTGGAAAAATAAAATAAAATAAAATAAAATAAAATAAAAAATAAGTAAGTAAGTAAATAAATAAATAGTCCTCCTTCGCCCCAGAAAAGTCACTACCACAGCCCCTGGATCACACGGTTTTGCTGTCTTTAAAGCCCTTTTCGACTTCTGAAATTACCTTGTTCCATCACGTCTTTACTGCCTGACGCCCTACGCTAGGATGTGGGCAGCAGTAGGGCAGGGATTGTGGTCTGTCTTGCTCACAGCTGTATCCATTGCTCAGAAGGACCCTCTCACATAGTAGGTACTCAATAAACATGGCATCCATTTTGTCCCACTCCTCAGTGCCCCCGGGGCTCCTCCTCACTGCTGCCACGGTGATCCTTGTAAAATGACAATCTGATCTCATCACTCTTTTAAAATCCTCAGGGGCTCTCGCTGGCCCCATTTTCCAACTCCTACCCCACTTCTTTGGCACTCTGGTCACATCACCAAACCAAACCCATTCTCCTAAGTTCCTACCACTCCAAACAACCACACTCCTGCATTCCTGTGTCTCTGTGTATGCTGCTCCCTCTGCCTGGAATGCTGTCAGTGTCTTCCTGCCCTATCACCCTCCACCTTCCCTGCCCATGTACATTGTTCTGACAAGAACTGGCCTGGGCATCACCTCCTCCAGGCAGCCACCCCTGCCTAGACTGGTTAATTTTTGTTCTTCCACAGCAACTTGTGCTTCCTTCTGCCACAGCCTTCATCACACAGGGTTAACCTCACCTGTTGTCTCCTCTAGACAGAGGGCACCTTGAGAGAAGGAAGAGTGCCTGGGGCTCAGCAGACACTAAATTATAAGCTGAGACAAATAATGTCTTTTACTCTTGTATCCCCAATAGCAAGGGCACCATAAAAATTTATGAATGAACCCTTAATTTGTTTCCATTATGATCAAATTGATGCTGCTGAGGAAAACTGTTTATGCCCTGTGTTTCAGGGCACTTATAAACATGTACTTCGTTTCCTTCAGGTGACAGCTGTTCAACAATCCTACGAGCAGCTCTAACACTGGGCCAGCAGGCCCCTGCCTGCCAGTGTGTGCGATCTCTCCAGGCACGTGCATGAGAAGAGGCGCCATATGGGCCGGTCACTGGCTTGTGATTGAGCCGGGAAAGTGGCTTTCCCTAGGGATGGATTAACAATCCACCACCTGAACCAGCAGGAAATGGAGCCCTCTGAGAAGGGAACTAGCTCAGGACCCAGCATTTTTACTGTGCTTTCCCCAGGACTCACAGAAACGAAATCTGTGTGGCCAGTGCACTGACACTTGCAGTGCTTTCCCTTTCTTAATTTAAACACACTTGTCCCACGTACTGAAACAATTAAGCCATAGGAAGTCTTTATCAAATAACGCTCTCTCTCACTTTTCCCATACAAGATAATGAGCAGGAACGGAGACTTTAATACTCAACAGCCACTTGCACAGCTTGGTATATTTAGCTAAGTCATTGGGCAGAAAACCACAGCTTTACCCACAGATACTCAACCAAGAGGCACTTGCTAGGGCCTGAAACAGGCTTATCCAGCTTTTCAGGGAAAGATGAGCCTCGCCCAAACAAGGTAAAGGCCACTGTTGTGCAGGTTCCTGGAACTGGATAGGGCTTTAATTTCAGCTTCACCTGGCTCCAGTCCTATCTTCACTGGGAGGCCCCATCCTGATCCAACCCCCAGCATGCCTTCCACTCGGATCATCTGGCCCCACCTTCGTGGTTTTCTCACTGTGCCTTTCTAGCTAGAGGCTAAGCCTCCTCGAGATCAAACTCCTCCCATGGTAGGCTCAATTAATGCAGACACCTACATACAGAAAGCATCATTCAACCAAGACAGGCTGTGGTACAGATGGGGTCCCCTCGGTGGGGCCTGAGTCCACTTTCCCACCCCAGCCCTGGCCCTCCTATTCTCCACATTCCCAAGGTCAGGGGGCACATGCAGGCGGCGGCCATGCCAGGGCCAGAGGAGGAGAGTGTGGGCTGGTCAAAACAAGCCCAGACATACTCACGGGGTCCGTCAACATGGCCCGGCAGTGGGAAGCCAGGGCCAAGAAGGCCAGCAGGTTGAACATAATTCCATTGATGATGCTGTACACGTAGTCTCGCGATGGAATCAGCATGACAAAGAGGACCACAAACTCCGCATAGAGGACCAGAAACCAGGTGACAACGGCACAGGCGATGCCACAGCCATCACGGATAAACCACATGGTTCCCACAGGACTGGGGTGGGGAGGTGGGACGCACTTCTCTGGCTGGAGGTATTCTGGCTTCCGCTCAATGTCTCGGAAGTGGTGGGCGGGGATAAGCATCATAAGCTATTCTGTCCATACTGGCATCTGGAAGAGAGAAGAAAGAACCCAGAAATTTGGTGTGGTCTTGTCATCAAGGAGACTTGACAAAATTACCTTTCCAAAGCGAGCCATGAGTATCTATGTGCAAACTTCTTGCAGAAAAGCTGCCTAAACCTTCTGTTCATTTCCAATGTGAGTTCTTGTCCCTACTTCTGAAAGCTAAAACAGGGCCACCTTGCCCAAAGCCTTCACGTGACAGATAAAGAAAGGGGAGCCTTCAAAGGGCAAATGCCTCGTCTCAGGTCAGCCGGAGCAGCAGCAGCACACATAGCACACCAGCTGGGAGGCGGACTAACAGATATGTTCAAATTTTGACCTAAAAGACAAAGGGGTGGGAGGGGGAGCACCAGGCCCTCTGGGAAAACTCTCTTCATCAGTAACACTGCTGCCTCTACACTGTGGACAAACCCAGAGACTCGTGTTGAGGCTGGATTGAGTAGGAGGAAAGTAGTGGTAACCTAGGACTAGGGTTAAGCTGCAACCATGAAGACCTTCTAACTTAGTGCACTGCATTAGCCAATAATAAAGGCAAAACACTCACTAGGATGGGGAATGTTCTTGAAACAAGCTAGGGTTTTTAGCCCTATGGCCAAAATGGTTTATTTTCCAGGAATGAGTTCTGCTCTACTCATGGTGATAGGGCAAAGCGTAGGAATGTTGGACAATGAGTCCAGAGATGTTTCCGCACCACCTGCTTGTGGGGCTTCGTGAGTTCTGGTCTCCTGACCTAGGAAAACACCCACATTCCAGGCCCAGCCCCCTCCTCACAGTTGGTGTGAGGGTCGAGGGAGTTGGAGGTGCCTGTTACTCGTGCTGTCGACCGCAAGACCCTGCACACATCACAGGCGGTGTGCACGTCTTCTCTCTAGGAAAGACGTCAGTTACTTCAGAAGCAAGTGCTGAGCAACGCGGCCTTTCTTCCTCACAGCTGCAGCTGAGTCTCTGGAGAGAGCAATGAAATCACTAAGACGCGATAACTGAAGTCTCTCTGTCCACGGCACATGCTGCAAGACATGTCAGTCTAGATTCCCCTGCTCCAGTTCTTTATCTTAAACTCTGGGGCCTGTCGTTTCACCAACCAGGTTTCTCAGAAACCGCGATGGCTCCAGTTCTCTCTCAGATGTAGGGGCCATGGGAAAACCACCCGGAGCACAGTCTATGATGCAGGCAAGCAACATCTCAGTCTTTTGAGAACTCAAATCACTTCACAGCACAGGAAATCACTCAAAAGCAGCACTGGCTGTGTGCTTTTCTGAAGACTGCAGCTCTGAAGGGGAAGGGCAAACTTTCAATGGTTGTACTGGGTTATCCTTACCCTTTGCCCAATTTTCCTCCTTCCTCCACTGCCCTCACCCCCAACGAAGAAAGAGGATCTGAAGTGACTACAGTAGCGTCATGAAAAGTAAGGATGTGTCCAGAAAGCTGAGAGGGCAGATCAGTAACTACTACTCAAATGATAGACATTCTGGAATCAAAACTTGCACTGACTAATAATGAAAGAATAAGGCCAAGGCCTCCCCTCCCATGGTGGCAGAGAATTAATGGCTGAAAGGCAGTTAAATGTGTACTGTGTGCTTGTCCAAAGGAACACTGACTCAAAAAATACTCAGAGTGACTATCACATTCAACCAGAATTTTCCAATAGAGCAACCTTGTGCTCTTCACAAGATAGTGGCAATTAGTGTTGCCAGGGACAACCTAGAGGCATTAAAAGATGCAGGGATACCTTCTGAAGCACCAAAGAGAAGGACAGCAGGAGACTGAAAACTGGGGACATCTGGGACCTGACCTATGGCAAGCAAATTCTAAAATTCTAAACTCTGTACAAACAAAACCAAACGAACGAAAAGCTGAAATCCCATTATGATTCAAAAGCTGATGGAAGCTCAACATTTTGACAACCTCCAAATGCAAGCATTCTTTTTCCTGCTGCCATACTGATTTGTATGCATATCATCTATGTCCCCACGATTGCTATTTAAGTTCTAAACCAATAGTTTTATTGGACCACAGCCATACTATTCGATTACACATATTATATTCTCTATATCTTTTTTGCAGGGTTGAATAGTTGTGATGGAAAGACCCATTAGCCTAAAGTATTTCCTCTGGCTCTTTACAGAAGTTTGCTGGTTCTAGGTAGTTGTCACCCACCAAATAAATACAGGCACACCTCGTTTTATTTCTCTTCACTTTATTACGCTTCGCAGATACTACTTTTTTACAAATTGAAGGTCTGCAGCAGCCCTGTGCTGAGCAAGTCTATTGGTGCCATTTTTCCAACAGCATTTGTCTCTGTCACATTTTGGTAATCCTCGCAATATTTCAAACGCTTTCATTGTTATTATACTGTTATGTGATCTGCAATCAGCCATCTTTGACGTTACTATTTGATTAAGCTTAGTGAGGAAGGCATTTCAAAAGCTGAGACAGTCCAAAAAGCTATGCTTCTTGCACCAAATAGTTAGCCAAGTTGTGAATGCAAAGGAAAAGTTCTTGAAGGAAATTAAAAGTGCTACTCCAGTGAACACACGAATGATAAGGAAGCGAAACAGCTTTATTGCTGACGTGGAGAAAGTTTTCGCGGTCTGGACAGAAGATCAAACCAGCCATAATATTCCCTTAAGCCAAAGCCTAACTCAGAGCATGGCCCTAACTCTCTTCAGTTCTGTGAAGGCTTTGAGAAGTGAGGAAATTGCAGAAGAAAAGTCTGAGCTTATTAGCAGAGTTTGGTTCATGAAGTTTAAGGAGAGCAGCGATCTCCATAACATGAAAGTGCAAGGTGAAGCAGCAAGTGCTGACACGGAAGCTACACCAGCAAGTTATCCAGAAGATCTAGCTAAGAT
Source organism: Globicephala melas (assembly GCF_963455315.2). Lineage (NCBI taxonomy): Eukaryota > Metazoa > Chordata > Mammalia > Artiodactyla > Delphinidae > Globicephala > Globicephala melas. Next base: position 42,367,156 of record NC_083324.2, on the reverse strand, counting down.
AATTCATGAAAGGTGGCTACACTAAAGAACAAATTTCCAATGTACACAAAACAGCCTTCTATTGGAAGAAGATGCCATCTAGGACTTCCATAGCTTGACAGAAGTCACTACCTGGCTTCAAAACTTCAAAGGACAGGCGGACTCTCTAATGCAGCTGGTGACTCGAAGTTGAAGCCAATGCTCATTTACCATTCTGAAAATCCTAAGGCCCTTAAGAATCATGCGCAATCTACTCTTGCCTGTGCTCTATAAATGGAAACGAAGTCTAGATGACAGCACATCTGTTTATAACATGGTTTACTATTTTAAGCCCATTGTTGAGACCTACTGCTCAGAAAAAAAATATTCCTTTCAAAATAGTACTGCTCATTGACAATGCACCTGGTCACCCAAGAGCTCTGATGGAGATGTACAACTAATGTTTTTTTCATGTCTGCCAACCTAACATTCATTCTACAGCCCACAGATCAAAAAGGCATTCTGACTGTCAAGTCTTATTTAAGAAATACATTTCATAAGACTACAGCTGCCATAAGCAGTGATTTCTCTGATGGATCTGGGCAAAGTCAATTGAAAACCTTCTGCAAAGGATGCACCATTCTAGATGCCATTAAGAACATTTGTCCATGCCACTCTCTGATTCACTTTGTTATAAAGCAGAAACTAACACACCATTGTAAAGCAATTATACTCCAATAAAGATGTAAAAAAAAAAAACATTTGTGACTGGTGGGAAGAGGTCAAAATATCAACATTAACAGGAGTTTGGAAGAAGGTGATTCTAACCCTCATGTATGACTTTGAGGGGTTCAAGACTTCAGTGCCTCGAGGAAGTCACTGCAGATGTGGTGGAAACAGCAAGAGAAGTAGAATTAGAAGTAGAGCCTGAAAATGTGACTGACCTGCTGCAACCTCCTGATAAAACTTGAATGGATAAGGAGCTGCTTATTATGAATGAACAAAGAAAGTAGTTTCTTGAGATAAAATCTACTCCTGGTGAAGATGCTGTGCAGATTGTTGAAATGACAACAAAGGACTTAGAATAGTACATAAACTTAGTTGATAAAGCAGCAGCAGGGTTTGAGAAGATTGAGTCCAATTCTGAAAGACGGTCTACTACATGTAAAATACTATCAAACGGCATTGCACGCTATGGAGAAACTGTTCTTGAAAGGAAGAGTCAATCAATGCCACAAATTTCACTGCTGTCTTATTTTGCCACCTCAGCCTTCAGCACCACCCTGACTAGTCTGCAGCCATCAAGGCAAGACTCTCCAACAGCTTTTGCTGAAGGCTCAGATGATGGTTAGCATTTTTGAGCATTAAAGTATTTTTAAAATAAGGTATATGGGAATTCCCTGGCAGTCTGGTGTTAGGACTTGGCGCTTTCACTGCCATGGGCTCGGGTTCGATCCCTGGTCAGGGAAGTAAGATCCCGAAAACCATGTGGCACAGCCAAAAAAACAAAAGCAAACAAACAAATAAGGTATGTTGTTTTTTAGACATAATGCTATTGCACACCCAGTAGACTACAGTAGAAACATAACTTTTATATGCATGTGATTTGCTTTATTGTAAAAAAAAAAATTCATGTGACTTGCTTTATTGCAATTTTCACTTTATTGCGGTGGTCTGGAACCGAACCTGCAACATCTCCGAGGTCTGCCTGCTTCCCCTGCAGAACAGCTCAGTGTGACCTAGATGGTCAGTGACGACTCACCCTACCCCAACCCACGTCTGTGGCAGTGTATCCTCCTGTCATCTGCTGCCTGAGGGTCATCTCACCACAACCTGTGTACTCCATTGTTCTTCAATTATCATAAACTGTGTGGTTTTCAGAAATGGATAATCACTGAAAATAAATTTTAGAGCAATGCTCTTGTTTATATACTTCCAGTGATCACATTATGCTCATGGTGTATCTTCACAGTAGCTGACTGTATTCTATCTGTCCTCTGACAATTGCTCATTCTTGATTGTACATACGGCAATGAGTTGACTAAACTTGAGTTGTGTTTCATATGTGTGGTTTTCCTGAGGAATAGGCCCTTCCACACAAGCAAATTTCCCCGGTAACTGTGGCTTATTCCTAAGCAGAAACACATTTTAACAATTTGGATGGTTAAATTGGAAATATTAAAAAGTAAAACAAAAAACAACAAAAAAGGGATATTATAGCTCTTCCTGTCTTAAGTACAATAACCATCCATTTCTTCGGAATGATTTAGAGTCATTACCAGGAACATCAATTAATGGAGTGTGTTAGGTAATGTCCTCAGGGGGTACAGAGAATCACTGGGCTCTCGGCCTCACACCAACGGGCCTGTGCAGACTATTATAATTGTTAATTCTGGCATCTCCTTTGTGTGGTTCTTTGTCTTCCTCCTCCATTCCTGGCTGTCATTTCTGTGTCTACAGCTACCAATCTTCCCAACATACCCTCTATTTACTACTGCTAATTGGCTGTGGACTGGAAAAGCAAATAAAACTAAATCTTGTTAGATTTGTTTGTAAAAGAAAGGTATTCATTTTAGGTAACTGACCTTTAGGGAACACCAGCTATGTTCTCCTACCACACAGTCCTTGAGGGCTGGGAGCCCTGTCTTTTCATTAGCCAGTGCCTGGCACGTAGTAGCCACGTACTATCTGTGTTCATTACATGAATACAGGAGTAAAATGCCATGAGCTTTGTGTTCCCCGGCCCACCTCTTGGAGCCCTTGTTTGATTACTTTCAGGGCTGTGGTCATACTTTAGACGGCGAAGGGTGCCCCCAATAGGATTGTGAAATAGGTGGACTGTGACTCTTACTCAAGTTTCCAGATGTTCCACACTCAGACCACGTGAGACCAAAGGGTGGACAGAGGAGCTGTGTTTTCCCACTGCCCCTCACTGGTGAGTGAGAGCCTGTGATCTGGGAAAGAACCCAGCCAAGGGTGTCTGGCAGAGCCAGACACTAAGGGCTGAACTGAAGAGCATGTTCCAATCCACGCTTCAGAGTTTCAAAGAGTCCAATCAAAACCAAGGAAGGCACGCTGCTCTTAAAAATGTACTTAACTAACCCAGCTCCCCCAAAAGCAATGGAAGTAGCTTTCCTTACATTAGCCAACTGAAAATCTGAGGAATATGGGGGAAAACCCACCTTGAAACAAACTGTACAAATTCCCTTCACTCTGTCCCTAGTAACAAAAACAGAAAAGGCAAATATTGACCACTTTTCCTTTTCGAATTAGGGAAATTCCAATCCTTGGGGTTGAGGCTCTTTGCCAAGGACCTACTCCTGACATGAGTCCTTGCGTGAGAGGAGGTGCGCAGAACTGGCTGCTCAGCCTCTGGGGCAGGTCCACAGGGAGGTTGGTCGGTCCCAGAAGCCTCAATACCACTCTTGCCAGCCCGCTCATACCACAGTGGGGCAGCCTCCTCCAGTTTCCCTCCCTACCTTCTTCATCCCATGCCCTTGACCTGTTTGCTTTCTCAAGCCCCCTCTCTTCAATTCAACTCAAAAAGACATGCATGAAACAGCCGCTAAACACAAGGAACTGTGCAGGGCACTCACACCCAGGGATGACAATAATGTGTGTGTGCTGCCCTGGTCAGGCCCTGCCCTTCCCTCTCCCAGCTACCAATCTGGTAAAACTATAGGAGAAAGAGATGCACAGGATCAGAGGTGTTCTGGAGCTCCCTAGAGAAGGTGATCCTGATGATAAGGCAGAGATGGTGTCCAGAATGACAACCTGAGCTCTGTGGGGAGTAGGGTGTTGGAAGTCTAAGAAAACCATCTAGTCTTCCTTCTTAGAGTTTCAGAAGCAAAAACCAAGAAATGACTGAAATTAGTGCTAACTTCCAAAAAACGCCACTGCTTCTGGTCCAGAGAATTGCCTCCAGATTCACCTATAACACACGTGCTTCATTATGCCTGACCACAGTCAGGCCCTTCCACTAATCCAGATAAGCAGACAAAAATGTATTTAGTGAAGTTCCATCTAGAGTCCTGTGAGCCCCAGGGATTGGGGTTCTGGATTGGCCTTGCAGTACATCACTTATGACTCAATTCCCATGCTGCCTATCCATGGCTGGGCAACTGAAAGGGTTTGAAAGTGGTGATTCTAAGGCGAAGCTCAGAGGCCCCATTCCACTATGGCCCATAGGTGGTTGTTGGCCAGCCTAGCCTCCTAGCCTAGTGTTGACAATTAGTGATGGGCAGAATCCAGCTACAGTGACTGTAGTTAATCATTACTTGTTGAGTGAGGGGCAAACCCTTATAAACCCATCACCTGGCCTAAGAAAGTTGACCAAAAGTCCGTGCTTCATGAACAAGGTTCAAAGGCACGACCACATAAAAGTTCAGTACTGGATGTATTAGAACCCCCAAAACCCACTGTTCTCAATCCAGCAAATGTCCCAAGAATCCCAGATCTTCTCAGATTGCCAGCTGCTTTCCTGAGACAAGATACTACACTAAAGTCATGGGTGGCTCAGCTAGATCTAAAACCAAGTCCTTAAAGGCATCTCAAAGGACTTTGTGAAGATTACTTTCCTAAAACAGCACACCCACTCACATTCTCACATCCACACATGCATTCATGCACAACATACAAGCAGATCTTGGCACTGTATAGATTCAGAACTTCTCAAGTTTTAGGGTGATGGACTTCAAGTATTCACAAACCAGCCCTACAGCTTTACAGATGAATAAATGGCCCATTCCCTGGAAGCTCTGGAAATAAATCGGATCTAGCAAAAAATGAATTTATCTGAGTTACAATTCTCTTAATTTGTGTAAGGATCCAAAAGGATTGTAAATTTCATACCTATTTTTAGATGATTCTCAGAAAGAGAGAATGAACCATGAATCACTATGTTTGAAATGTTTCATAAAAAACCAGAATGAGTCACTCAACTCTTTCCAAAAGGTAAGGGTGTGGTCCAAAGGAAAGGTGCCTTATCTTACCCTCTGCACCACACCTTGCCAGGCAAGGAAGGTGTCCAGACAGGCAGAGCTGCTGGCCTGTGCTAGAAGATCTTTACCAAGGAGTCTACATTGTGTCTCTCTCTACAACAGTGTCTGTCTCCCTCTGCCTGCTTGCTGTCTCTGTCATACTTAACCTTTAACAAAAAACAGGAAAAAAGAAAGGAAGGGAGGGAGGGAGGGAAAGAGAGAGAGAGAGAAAGGAAGGAAGGGAGGGAGGGAAGAAGGGAGGAAGGAAGGAAGATATCACATGCCCAAACCAAATCCTATATATATTAAAATTCACTGAGGGAACCTGCAAGTGGTCAGTAAGCGAAATTTGCCTTCTTCCTATAAAAGCCACCTTCCTATAAAACCCACTCATGTGCAAACTCAGATTCCTAACAATGAGTCTCCATTTCAGAAAAAAGTTTGGGGATTTGGAAGCTCATGTAGGCTAACGGTTCCTCCATTTACTACAACTGACTATTACAGTACTACAACTGGCAGTTTACCACCTCCTAGCTTTCTAGATCTATTAAAAAAAATACACACCCACATATAGGATGACATATGTCACAAACACTGGGGATCAGTAGAAACTACCACTCGTTTGGGTAACACATTCATCCTTTTTTATGAGCGTACTTTATCATATGTTGCAACAATGAGAAAAAAATTAAAACAAGACCACGCATAAGATTAACTGGTAAAAAACAATCACTATCTGAGTCAGAATTTTAGAGTGGGAAGGAACCTTAAAGACCATCTAATAGGTTTTAGTCAAACTCTTCTGCTTTACAGATGAGGAAATCCAAGGGCATCTGAGATTTTACCTAGAACATGCAGTGCTGCTATAGGAATGGAGATGGGCACTATCATTAACTGAATGCCCATTAAGACTGAGGATGTACACAAAGCAGCCCCTCTAAATTCTCACAACAACTTAGCACAGTAGCTTTTATTATTCATTGTAAAGACAGAAAAGGTGAGGTATAGAGGGTCTTAATAATATTCCCTAGATCAGATAAAGCCAGGATCCAAAACCAGCTCTGTTTGCCGCCACAGACCACATTCTGAGCACCGCACATGGCTGCTTTTTCTTTCTTTCTTTCTTTTTTTGTTTTGCGAGAGGGGGACAGGAGGAATGACCAAGCAGGAAACACGAGCTCTGCTTCCTGCTCCCTCACACACAATTCATGGACCTAAGGAGAGGTCACTTCAACTTAGCTTCAATGTCTTCATCTCTCAAGTGGGGAGGCCTAGTTCTCTAAACTTTGTGACTCTTTTTTAAAAACCTTAGAAAAGGACTCTAAGCAGACTTTGCTTCCGCTCCTGGGAGGCTATAATACTCATTCTTTGGGGGAAAAAAAAAAAGAAGGAGCATTCTTTCTTCTATGAGCCATTTTGCTGCTGGTGGCTTCCTCTTTAATGGAGCACAGCACCCACCAGGCCACCTCACACACTAGGGCCCTCAAAAAACACGGCCTTTCGGGAAGAGACCATAGGGACTAGCTGACCTCTTCCAAACTCTGGTCCAGCCTCTTCTACAGATGGGTAAAGAAATGAAACTCAAGGAGTCAGCTGATTTCCATAAAATGGTTAGCGAGCTGGCTAACTTCCTATCTAGGTCTAAAGGATGGTATCCTCTTGTTGCTTATGCGGCCATCTCCCTACATTAACTCCTCCTTCCAGGAAGTCTGCAACCCAGCAGGAAACTCTTTAAAAAGGCAACAATATGTCACTGATTTAGCTACTCAATTAATGTTTGTCAACAAGTGTTATAGTACATGGAACCCTTTATAATCAGGTGCATGATCTCACCTGACACTGAACTGCCCTTGGCCTCTGTCAGGAGTAGGTTCCAAGATGCCTTCTGCTTGGCAGCTGCCACAGCGCAGGGCACACCCAACGTGGAGCGGGGCCCTGACTCTTACTGAAGGTCTACTATACTGGGCTGTATGCTAGACGCACCTCATCCTGCTCTATCCTCATAGCTACTCGACCTTGTAGGATAAGTCCTCACTTTCCCACCCCCTTTTAGAGGTGAGGAAACTGAGGCATGGAAAGGTTACCCTATGTTCATACTGCTAGGAAGCAGTGGAGACAGGATACACTCCCAAGCCTGCTCTCATTCCAGAGCCTAGCTTTAACTACTCACTACAATCATTAACTTTGCCCATTAACTAGAAACAAAAGGGGGAAGGGTGCTGATGTTTCTATCAGTGACCTTGGCTTACTTACTGTTTGAATCTCTTGCCCACACATGGTCACCCAGAGATGGCACTCTCGGGTGGGCCACATGCAGTGCTGTTCATAGATCACAGACCTGAACTTAAGCATTTTGTGCTCTAAGCTGGGGCCCTGGCTGAACACCAGCCACCATTCAGAAGACTGATCCTGCCTTAACTTAGGAAGCAGGAGGGCTGTGAAGCTTCAGCCATGAGGGTCACCCTAAGATTGAATCCCTAAAATCTGCTTCTGCTGGGGAACATTTCCTGTAGGGCCAAGTTCCAGCACGCTGCTTTTTCTGAGGGAAAGCCCACCCATGCTAGGCAGAGACCAACCAGCAAAGGCTGAAAATGGCACCTGGCCCCACACTGTGCTATGTGCAGATATGCAGCCACTATGCCATCACCCAGGCAAGAGCGTGGCTTTCTTAGGGACTAAAAGCAAAAGGGCTTAGAGGGATCTGAAAGAGGAGTTAGGGAAGGAGAAGAGAGAACCAGTTACTACAACTGTACCAGGCTTCAAGGAGGGGACCCATTTTGCTTTCAGGTCCCTGCTGATCCCACTCACCTCAGGCAGGCCCTGTAAGTGGCAATGCAAGAGCAGAGCCTTGGGAGGAACCTGGGCCCAAGGAAACGAGACTCTACAAGTCCACAGCCCCCGCCTGCCAGGCGAGGCATCTGTTAGAGGCCTTTGGAGATAGATGGGAGACTAGTGCTAAGCAGAATGAAGACTGGGCTTGGAGTCAAGAGGCCAGAATTCTACTCCCCACCCTGCTGCTCACTAACCTCATGATTTGGGGCAAGACAGTTACCCTCCATGGGCCTCAGTTTCCTCACCCATAAAACAAGAGGGAACATTGAGCTGATTGCTAAAGTCCTCTGCAGGGCTGAGATTCTGATTCCTCTGTTCTCAGAAACAAATTCAACATCTTTGTTAATTTCTTGGATTTTTTTATTATCAAAAGTATCCTTTAACTTCCTTTCCCCATTTTTTTGTTAATATTCCAAAAGAAACAGTTGTCTGTTAGCAATTTTCCTGAGCATGTTCAATTTTTTCAATGAAGTATGGCATGTAATTACCACTTCCTTTGTTCTTTCATTTAATGTTTTGCAGAGAGGGAAAAGCACTATCAAAATACATCAAATATTACAAAATGGTAAAAGAGAGAAGTCTTAAAGTCCAAAGTTAAACATGACCATTTTTCAGTGTTTAAATGTCTCTATATCCAAGATCTACTGTGACTTCTATAACCTGGTAAGATAGGCATTTTCGTGTAAAATGAGGTTTAGAGAAGTTGACTTACTCAAAGTCACAAAGCAAGTTAGTGGCAAAGTCTAGATCACTGGAATAGATGCCCAATAGTCTTTCCACCATAGATCATTATCTTCCTAGCCAACCTGCCTTTCTAGATTCTCTGCTACTCTTTCTTGGGTTAGAAACGCACACTTTGTACAAAGTCAAAACTTATTGCAACAGAACTGCGGCCAGAACTGTACTTGTCCCACTAGGGCCATTGTCCTAAGGTGAAAAATCAATCGTACCCCAAGGCATTCCATCCCCACTGACCCTGAACAGGAGATATTCATGTCTCAGGTAGACCAGAAAATCCAAAGAGTTCAATCAATGGAATGTTACCAGGAATGTTACAATTTGGAAGAAACTATGAAAAGAGGGAGTTTCCCTGGTGTTTCCTCACATTGCCTGGATGAATGGCTGAATTAGGTGGGACATGCAAGGTAGTTTTCTTACCTACACAGTCAAAAGTCAGCAATAACCTGGCCATTTGTCTCTGGAAATCTGCTTTTGAGGAGGAAGGCAAATGATTTTAAAATGCAGAAAACAGGAAGAAATTCGAGGCAGCATGGCATTAGCCTTCTTATTTCCCCCAAAAGGTCAATAGCCAGACATCACACCTTCACTGCTGCTTCAGCTTCTGCTACTTTCTATGGCTATCGGGGTGTGTATGTGTTTAAATACTTCCAGATTTGCTAATCAGGACATGTGATGCCCTTTTCTCACACATGCCCTAATGAAAGACATAGGAAGCACCCTGCCATTCGCTCAGAATGAAACACACGTGAAGACCCTTCCTCTAAATGAGAATAAGCTTTACCTATGTATTCCCATCAATTTTTCTATCACTGGAACCAGAAGTTATGATTTCTAGAATGACAAGACAGACAGACGTGCTGGCCTGACTATGACAGGTTATTTATACCGAGTATTCTTTAAGACAAGGCACAGGCAGGACAAATGCAAAGTGTTTAAAGGAAACGGATCTATAGGGAAAACAACAGCTCACTTTTGCTTTTCTGGGGTGCTGGGCTAATTGTGAGAACGCAAAGGAAAAGGCCTAAAACTTGGCTACCCGTGTTTAAGACTGGGAATAAAATGTTCCCTTGCTGGGCTTTTAAGAGGTCTCCTTCGAGAGCTCTCTGCAACTTCAGCACCACGGACTCAGCACTGCCCCAAGCTCTCCTGTAACTGACTGTTTTTGCTTTAATTAACCAAGGCTAGGTGGGACAGATTTACTCTGTGTAATGTTACTGTTATCTGCCAGTGGCTAGCAGCAGCTCTTTACCTGTTGCTCTTGAGGCCTGGCCTGCACAATTAGCACCTTATTATAGGCCGGCCTCTCATCTAAGTACCACATGTCTCAATTGAGCACTTTATTTTGTCTTGTTCACGTACTAGTTCAAGAACCTGGGCTCCGCAGTTATAAGAAATCTTAAACTCCTTTTAGGCAGGTGTGTGTTTTCAGTTTCTTATCTCTTCAGGCCCACGAGAACACTAGGGACACAAAGGCATGCAAACAAATACTTCCTGATTGTTTGAAGAGCTTCTAGAGGTCTATTCTGGGAATAAGCATGTGGTTGGAATCTGGGTCTCCATGCCTATCTCAACCCTCTGTACCTGATCCATTGGGCTTCTCTGCCGTTGAGGGATCTCAGGTACTTTGAGTTAAGCTCCACTTGGTCTATATGTAACCTTTTCCCTTACCTAAAAGAGTTGGCTGAAACAGACACATGAGCTTCCCATCAGCACCACGTTCAATGTTCCTCTAGAAAAAGGAACAGATTCCTTGCTTTTGGAATTAAAACTAACTATAACTTATAGGGCTTTACCAGTTCCACAACAAACACAGGCCTCCTTCAAATACTCTGGTGAATGAAATGAAAGGGGACAGCTACATAAGGGGATGGTTAGGAAGGCAGGTATGGGAGCTAGGTTTTCTGGTCTCAAATCCTGGCTCTACCGCTTACTACCTGTGTGACCTGAGACCTTGGTCAAGACAGCCTCTCTGCACCTCAGTTTCCCAATCTGTAAAACAGGATAATAGTACCTGCCTCACAGGGCTATTGTTAATAGGACTGAATCAGTTAGTCTTTGTAAAGTGCTTTAGAGCAGTGCTTGGCACATAATAAGCACTATTATACTTAAGTTACTGTTAGATAAAATTAATAAGCGTACAGAGATTTAGAACAGACAGACCTATAAATCAGTATGCCTCCAAAAGAATCTGACAGTGATGGGAAAACAAGCAGGTTAACAGAATAATATGCCATCCTTGGTGTTTTGATTTTCTGGCAAACATATAATCTTTGAATTGCTTCAGTAAACCAAAAAGAACTCTGGATTTATAGGCTTTTGAAATGTCTAACACATTATCACAACATATGTGATAAAAATGTTCTGGCTGCATTCAAGCAAAACAATCAGTGAAGGTGTCATTGTTTTAGTAGAGAATTTTAAATGAACATTCTACTGTTTACACCTCTTATATCTACTTTGTCTAACATGTCAGACATTGTTCATAATGTTATTTAGCAAATACTGCCAACCCTTCTCCAGCAAAGAAACTTAGTCAATTATCAGGGGAACACTTCAAATGTATGTTTTATATTTTAAAAGATTCATTGAAAGATGAATCTTTATATAAAGATGATTCCATGGTATCCAAACTCAGAATTTTCTTTCAGTGTCTTTTCTGATCTATTCACTGCCACTTTTTAAACCCTCAATCTTCTTAGATATCCTAGCTACTAAAATTCCACATCCAGGGTCTCTCCTTTCTGAGCAATCTCTAGCGCAAATACCATTTCTAACAACAGCAGTCCCTTGTTATCTCACCACGGAGGTCCTCTCTAGAATCCAGGCGTCCAACCACACACAAAGGCATCTATGTGCCACAACAGGTGGGGGCACCTGTACTTTCATTAGGGAGGAAACACTTCCAGTTTCACCTCTCCTAGATTCCCTGGAGGGCAAAGTTCAACAATGCAGGATGTCTTCCCTGTAGGTGCACCTGCAGAGAATTATGTAGAGACATCAGAAACAACTAATGTCCAGTCTACTAAGAAGTGATCATCTATTTTGGGGCTCAGCAGTTTAGTGCTTAAGAATGTGGGCAGGTACTTCCTCTCCATATCCTCCTCGGACTGACCTCCCTATCCCACTGTGTTCACTAGTGCCACTGTCATAGCTCTTAACCACCATGTTCTGTGGTTATGCTGGCCCTGGGTCCTTCCCCTCTGCCTGGGGAGCTTCTCTGGGCAGAAGTTGTGCTCCACTTGTCTTAGTGTTCCAAAGCCAGCACAAAGCCCATCTATGCTAAGCTCCCAAGTTATGTGTGAAACTGTATTTGAGCTACTATCTGAGAAAACCCAAATGTTCTTTGGATGATCAAGCTGTCAAGGGTTACTTTCACTTTTGAGTACAGGGAGGTTCCTCAAAAATGGAGCATTTGGAAAAGTCATCAGACCCCCTCTTTGTTTCTGTCGTTTGGGGTTAACTTTCCCCCATTTATCCACGTGGCCCCTTTAAAATTTTTTCGTGCCCTGTCAGCCCCGCCTTAATGGGCTCCTTCAGTGACCCCACATTCACCTTGCAGGTATCCTTTCTGAATATTCGAGGCCCATTCTTACGTGGCCACGAGCGGGGCTGGCATTTTTTTCGTCCACGGCTCCCAGCGATCACTAGTCACTGCTAGGAAGTGCTGGGGACGCCTGGGCACTGCGCCCCCCAGCCAGCGCCGACCAAGACTCTCCCCCCCTACTCTCTTTGGGACAATGCTCCGGCAGCCACCCAGGGCAAGGGGATCCTGCAAAGGTTCCGGGTCAGCGTTCGGTCAACCAGCCCCAGAGAGAGAGCGGGGGTGGGGGTGGGGGAATCCCTGGGGTGAAGACGCCTCGGGACTAGTGGGCATTCACTTCTGGCCCAGACCCTTCCCACCGGGAACGACCTAAAGAGGTCTTTATCGCCTCTTTCTTTACCACCATTCTAGGGACCAGAGAAATGCAAGACAGGGGGTAGGAAGGAGAGCAAGGAGACAGCCTCTCAGGCCAATCACGACGTCCGCCTCCCCTCACTCGGAGTGAGTATGTCTGTGTCTGCCTGTCTGTCTGTCTCTCTCAACACACACGACCTGCTACTTCAACTTCAGCTCTGAGCAAACTGCGCCGCACGTCTCTCCTACTACGAGTCCTCCAGCTCCGGCCCCGGCCCGTGCCTCTCGTCTCACCCCAGCTTTTTCACCCAATCCCAGTTTCCTCACCCAACTGACCGTGAAGCTGGAGGCAGTTCCCCAGTCCCAGGCCCCCGGTGGGGCTCGGCTGTCGCCGCCGCCGTCGCTCCCCCTGCAGCCCCCGACCCGCGATCCGGCCTCGGGCTGCAGCGATGGCTCCCCGGCACGAGGCGCCGCGGCTCCCTGGACTCGGCCAGACACAGGGCGGCGCGCAAGAGAAGCCCATCGAGCTCCCGGCGGTGGTGGCGGTGGTGGCGGCGGCAGCTGCTGGAGCGGCCGCCGCGCAGGCTGATGACGCATGGGCGCGGAGGGGGCGTGGTCCGCGGGGGAGACGCTGGCAGATGACATCTGGAGGCGGGGAGGCTCGGCAGCATGGCGTTTGTGGCGCTGAGTGAGGCGGAGAAGGTGTACATTGTGCATGGCGTTCAGGTAGCGGCAGCAGCGGTACCGGCGCCGGCCGTCGGGTTCCCCTAGGACTGCGGCTGACTGGGTTTACCTTGTGATTAAACCGCTCGGCGGCCGGCGTGTGCAGATCGAAGCCGGCAATGAGGGTGTATTTGGGACCGGGCGGCGAGAATCCATTTAGGATTGTATTTGTACTTGCTTCTTTCTGGGTCTACAAGGTTCCACACCCGGGTAGGAAGCGGTGGGCAGTCCCTGATTCTGTTAAAGACCCTCTCAGCCTTTGAAGGCTGAGCTGTCCCATTTTTGTTAGGTACATATTCTATCATAATTTTTATCCCATTGAATCTTTGTAACAGTCCTGAAGGTAAGTATTATCTCTACTGTACATATAAGGAACTATGCTCAGAGAGGTTAAATCAGTTGTCTGAGGTCACAAAGTAAGTGTGTGGTGGTGTTACCCGAAAACAGGGTTTGCCGCTTGGTGGGTGTCGAGCCAAAAGACACAACCAAGCCAAAGATTGGGAGAAGGAAGGATTTGTTAATTGCAGCAAGTGAGGGGACGCTGAGGATCTTTTCCAAAGCAGTGTCTATCCAATTAGCAAAATTGGAGAATAAGCTAAGGGCACATGCATATTCATGTGGAGGCTTGAGCAGAGGGGAATTTAGCATAGAATTGGGGCAAAGGTTAACAGACTCCAAGCTTTAGTTGATTGGAGTCTCCGAAGGTCATAAAGGTCAACATCATCCTTCCTCGTGTTGAGACCAGCTTGGGGTCTTATCCTGTAGTTACCATCCTCTAGCTGGGTGGGGGCCTTAGTTCTTGTATAACAAGTCAAAGATCTGTATCAGATTGTTAAGTATATCCCTTGAGGAAAAACTAGGGCTCTGTTTTATCTCAACTGTTATTTCTTCACTGCTTTTCCTTTTTTCCTGCATTCTTTACTTCCCTCAAGATCATTGATTACAGACACCTGTTCAAGGGCAAGCATTATGGTCAGGCTTAGATCACAACAATGCTTAGGCCTAAAATGGCTTCTCTTATGTCCAGAAAGCCATGCCTGGTTCTCTTTTTCCGGGGCCCCGTACCCTCTCTGATTACAGTGGACCTGGGATATAAATCCAGATCTTTCTGATTGCAAAGCCCACCTTGACTTGCATGCCACTTTCCCTTTTTTAAAATAGGGATTCAAAGGCAAAGGCCAGAGAGACTCCCCACTTCTACTTCTCTTTCTTCTGTCTTCTGAAAGCATGTTGGGGAAATAAGGGGGAGGGCAAGTTCTGAACCCCACCATTTTCCTAGACCTTAAATAGTATATTGACATATATTGCTGTACTGTTATCTTTTTAGGTAGTACTTTTTCCCACGTTGGTTCTCAGTTTCTTTAGAACCCTATTTTGCATTTCTTTGTACAACTTTTGTTTTACTAACTTGTATCAAACTGGTTTTTATATTCAGGAATTTGGGGGCAGATGTCAGAATATCCAGAATTAGCATTTAATCCTCTTTTGGAGTTTGCTTAACTAGCTAAATATGTGCTGCTTCCTCCATGAAAAGACATTGCTAACCTCCGTCTTAGCCCAGTGATTCTGAAACCTTGAAGCGCCTTTTACTCACAAAATACAGCTTCGCGGGCTTTACCTGGACCTTCTGAATCAGAATGTCTGGGGCTGGGGCCTGGGAATGGGTATTTTCATAAATGTTGGGAGATTTTGATGCAGTCACCAGACGTTGGGCTATGGGCAAGCCTCTGGCCTGGTCCAGCCTGGAGTCTGCTGCAGAAATCTTTGCCCCCCTGCCTGAGGTTGTTGCCGGAAGGGGGACCCCTTCCAGGGCCCGAGAGTGGGCTCTTGTCTAACACTCGGAAATGAATTGTCTGAGGGGACACATGTGCTGACAAAGCAAGAGACTTTATTGGGAAGGGGCACCCGGGCAGAGAGCAGTAGGGTAAGGGAACCCAGGAGAACTGCTCTGCCACGTGGCTCGCATTCTCAGGTTTTATGGTGATGGAGTTAGTTTCTGGGTTGTCTCTGGCCAATCATTCTGACTCAGGGTCCTTCATGGTGGCGTGTACATCACTCAGCCAAGATGGATTCCAGCGAGAAGGATTCTGGGAGGTTGGTAGGACATATTGACTGGTGTCCCCTCTCCTTTTGACCCTTCCCGAATTCTTCCGGTTGGTGATAGCTTGTTAGTTCCGTGTTCCTTACCAGGACCTCGTGTTGTAAGATAACTCGTGCAAATGGTTACTATAAGCTCTGGCCAGGCTGGGCGGTTTCCGTCAGTGGTTCCCCTAACAAGGTCACATGACCTCCTGCGTCTGTTTGAGTGAGGACTTGGAGTCAGACTGAGCAGGGATCCTTTCCCGGCTCCACCATTCACAGTAAGAGTGATTCTTACCTGAGTAGCTGAGCTAGCTCCCCCTGTATAAAATGAGAACATATCCATCTGGGAGCAGAAAGGGATTGTGAGGAATGATGAGAAAAGAGAATATGGACCACCTGGCATGTGGTCAACCCTGAAGAGAAGTTGGCTCCCTGTCAAGATTTTTCCATCGGAAGTGTGGCTTTGTCCGGAACCATCCATACTATATCCGCAACCTTCCTAGTGACCCCATGTGGGGTTCCGCCTCTGGCTGTTGAGATTTAAGCTCTTTTGATTTGGAGGGCTAGAGATTGTTAAATTGTCTCAAGACAAGGGGGATTTGTGGCCAGGCCTGGAAAGTCCCTAGGCAGCTCTGGGGCACTGCCTTTTCAGGGCTCCAGCATGGATCACATAGACTGTGTGACTCTGCCTGTCTTTACGTCTCTGGTGACAGCCCTACTTCTCTCTGCTGAAGTGTCTCACTTCTCCGCAGCCGCTTGCTGTCCAGCTGCCCTCCACCTTGGTACATGCCATCCCCCCACCTTTACTTCTGTGAGGCCTCTCCAGCCTCCCTCCACACCATGACCTGTCAGCTCCTCTTTAACTCCCTTTCGCTCCCAAGTATTTCCCAGATCAGAGATCAGATTCCAAGGAGTGAATCAGTTTCACGCCCCAAAGAGCTGGCCACTCTCTGGATTGTATGCCTTTGGGTCAGGCCCTTTGCAAGGTGAGTGGGATCCCATCCTAAAGGAATGCAGGCCCACCCAACAGGCTTGGAAAGTGGAACGAGGACAACATCTCGTTTTGCCTGCTGTGTCTGGGGCCTGGGCCTGCAAAGCTGGCCCTTTCCAAAGTAGGGTGGCTTTCTAGTAGGGGAGGCCGTATGGTCTCAGTTCTCCTCCAGCAAGCTCTGCACTCTTGGACAAGTCAAAGCAAGGTAGTGGAGGTGGGAGGTGGTTAGCATCGCCTCAGAGGACTACTTTAAGTCTAAATCCTCCCAAGTGTGTTGGATTAGGAGAGCCAACTGACAACTCCCATTAGGAAGTAGGACTGTGTTACCCGGGTGTGAGGAACAGCAACTCTGGGTTGGGTCATCTGTCCTGCCACTCTGTCACAAACAGGAGGTTAAACTTGGCGCCTCAATGTCCTCATTTGTAACCTCTCTCCGGGTTGTTTTTGAGGATTCAGTGAGTTAATATGTGCTGCCAGAAGCAGAAGGAGCTGCTGAGCAGGGACTCCTGTGTGCTCCACTGTGCTGAGGATTCTCCTATAACTCTGTAGGGTCGGGGTTATTCCCGCTTTATAGACAAAGAGACAGACTCAGAGCTGTTGAGGAACTAACTTGCTCAAGGTCAAAAAGCTGGCGTGGAACAGCAGAGTTTTAAATATAGGTTGGCGGTGACTCTGTGCCACACCCAACCAGCAGGGTTGTAGTGATCACACAGGTAACAACTTGAAAGTCACGAGGAGCCATCCTAGCATCCAGAAGGCCTTTACCTAGAAAGGTGCTCAGTCCCCTCTGCTGAGAACAGGGTTCCACTCCCTGGTGTGGTCTGTCACCTGTGGACATCTCTATTGATTTTTTAAATGGAGCGTTCACTTCAGGGCAGCCCATGTTTAAATGTTCACACATGGATTGATTCCTTAGCTCCTGAGTACTACAGATGAATAAAAATTATGGTAGGGCGTCAGGCTCTGAGCCAGGCCAAGCAGGTTTAGCGATTTCCTAAGCCTTTTTTTTTTTGCGGTACGCGGGCCTCTCACTGTTGTGGCCTCTCTCGTTGCGGAGCACAGGCTCCGGACGCGTAGGCTCACCGGCCATGGCTCACGGGCCCAGCCGCTCCGCAGCATGTGGGATCTTCCCGGACCGGGGCACGAACCCGTGTCCCCTGCATCGGCAGGTGGACTCTCAACCACTGCACCACCAGGGAAGCCCCTTCCTAAGCCTTTTATGAGGAAAAGTGGATTTTTAAAAAGTCCTGTGTGCAGTGATTCATGGACTTTGTTTTCTCCTGTTGTGTGCTTTTTTCTACGAAAAAAATTATACTTTACGCGTCCCTGGAAAGGGAAATTTGTAGCTTTTTTGTTTATCGGAAATTTGTAGCTTTTTTGTTTATCTCTTACTTGTCACCCGAGCCTTCCTGACTGAGCCTTCCCCAGGGGGCAGAGACTGATTTAAAGGCTGGAAAGGCAAGCTCTGGTGAGGCCCAGTTTTCTGACACCCCTCCAGCCACATTTTGGAACAGTGGGTTGTCACTACAAAGGGTTGTGACTAGAGTGAGTGGTAATTTAAAGCAATAGTGGGAAGCCCTGTAGCCTTGCGGCCTTCTTGCTTTCAGAGTCGTCATCACCATCATTAGGACGAACTGGTATAGCCAGCCAGTTCGTCCTTTGCGAGAGGCCTGTGCTGCCTCCTTTGCACAGTGAAGAGACTCTTTAGAATGCAGGAGACTGTGGAATTGGGGTTAAGAGCTCTGGCTTGGAATTCAAGTGCTATTTACTGGCTATGACGTTGGGCCAGGCATTTAGCATCTTTCAACCTGATCCCCATTTGTAAAATGGAATGAAAATTTGCTCTCTTACATTATAGGGTTATTGTGAGGATTTAACATGTTAACTGTATAGTGTTCCTAGCACGTTATCTGGTCGATAGTAAATGCACATTAAATAGTAGCTACTATTAGTTCTTGCAAATAACTGTGGCTCTTTTAATTTATAGATCCACAGAATTAGAGACGCACCTTTGAGGCCGTCGAATTCAATCTCTACATCTACAAATGAGGAAATTAGTCTAGAGGGGAAGGGTTAGGGTTAGGGTTAGTCCTAGGTCAAGCAGCTAGTTAATGGCAGGACCAGGCCTGGAGGCCATGACTGATGCTCCTAGTGACTGCTCACACTTGTGCCATACCTACAATCCACCAAGGACTCATTGTAAATGCTGTTTCTGGGCCAGGTGTTCACTTCCTAGCAAGGCACACCTGGGGGATGGGGCAAGCCGAGATTGACCTAGGATGCTTTCATGTGGGTGGGGGTAGGTGGGGTTGTGACGAGACACGGTTATATAGTTTTGGGATCCTCCAGGGAAGAGAACTCACTCTGTAGAGTTCAGGAGACTCATTCTTCTAGACTTGAAATTCTGTTGCTTTTCGAGAACATGTCTCCCCAGGCTTCAGATAGGGATTGCCTCCAGGGAGGGGATGGCTGGGAGGGGATGTCTTGGAGTCGACTGGCTGCAAAAGGACTTCAACCTGATTTAGGATGTTTATTTTCTCTCCTTTAACAGGAGTTTAAAGAGTTGAAACAAACACGACAGATGGTAGTAGTTGGTACTGTGTGGTGGGAGTATTCAGTGTTTTCCTTTTCTGTATTTTCATTCCTCAAAATAAAAAAGTCAATCAGATATGCAGTGAGCCAAGCAGTTTAAAGATAAATCTCTGACAGATACATACTTCAGAACAGTGGTGGCTTGTTTGTTTGGTTTGTTTGTTTGGTTTTTGTTTTCAGTATTTTGAGAAGCATTAATCCCTTTGAGAATCTGATGAGGCTAATGATTTTTTTGCTGAAAGAAAGAGCTTTCAAAAAATGTTTACAGAGAATGAGGACAATCTCTATGACCTGATGTGGAGTGATTTCCTGCATATGTATTGTTAATTGTTTAGAAAAAGAAGCTACGTGTAAAAGAGTATCTGTAGTATGCCATATTTTATAAAAGAAAATAAGGGATATTAAAAATACTCTTATCTGTTCTTTTGTGGAAAGGAAGTACATGAAAGATGGACTGGGAACTAAAGAGATTGGTTACCTGCCTGGCGCTGGTGGGAGGGGGTAGGAAGGTGAGGGGGGATGAAAATAGGGATGAGGGGTGAGTGACATTTCTCTGAGCACACCTTCTCTGATAGCTTTGACTCTTAGAGCCCTGGTGATAGTAATTAAAAGTAGCCAGGATGTGGGGGACCCAAAATGGAACCCCAGCAGTTACTAATGAACTGACAGGGGTACAGATGAGTAACAGAGGCACAGGAAGGATGGGGAAAGACAACTGGAAACAATATTTTGAGTGGGTGCTGTAAGGCTAAAGACAAAAAGAACTCTACACAAATACTGTATTAGTAAATTTGTTTTTCACAGGGGTATGGCGCAGTAATTCTGAAACTACTTTATGTATATACAGAGATTTAACAAATACATAAATACATTGTAGATAATGAGAGCCAGGTTCCTCCCTGTCTGAGAAAGAAGTTACAAATAAGACAAGGAGGTAGGTTAGAACCAACTCTCAGTATGAACACATGACTTTTTAACAGATATGTGGATAGATACAGAAATAAATATAGGTGTGTGTATGTGTGTGGGTTAGTACACATACGTATATTTTCTAGCACTGTTCTACTGAGACGATCTAGAAGCAATGATACCCCTGTAACAATGAACCTACTTAGCACCCAGATCCTGGTTTTTAAGTACTATTCTGCAATGAAGGGAACCAGGGCTCCTTGGAAAAAGGGCTGATCCCAGGGCTGGGGCAGGTAAAATACAAGTGGCTGGAACACCTTTTGTTGTCAGAAGTAAAGAAGTGCTCCGAAGAGATTGGAGACATATTGAGAGAATGCAAGAACCAACCCAAAGGAGCTCCCAGTGGCCAAATCTGGGACACTTGGAGCAACAAGATAAATAATGCAAGTACTGGATTACAACCACAGCATAAAATAGTTATCTATGAGTTATACCAATAGAAGTAAATAATTGAGTTAAGTAAATAACTGGGGATAAGACCAGGCAGTACGTACACCACCCTGAAACCCATCCTCTGTAGCAGGGGTTGGCAAACTTTTCCTGTGAAGGACTAAATAGTAATGATCTGGGGGCTGCAGGTCATGTGGTCTCTATCTCAACCCCTCAGCTCTGCTGCTGTGGTATGACAGCAGCCACAGAATACCTGAGCGAGTGGGCACGGCTGTGTTCCAGTAGAACGGCTTATGAAAACAGGCGGCCTGCAGGCCTAACTTTGTTGACCCTGTTCTAGAGCATGCCTGTTTTAGAAGATCTTTTAGAAGATACCAGTTAGTTGTTTTTAGCTATTTACAGACTAGATCTGATTGGGTTTGGGGGGTTGGAGGGCTACAGCCAAGACAGTTGTACCTGTATCTCTGACAATCCATACTTCTTGTGACTTCAGAATTGCAGATTCGGAAAGAGACCTCTTTTATTTTGTCTGTTCAGATTTTGTTTGTGTGTGCCTGTTCTGTATAGTGGTACGTAGTTTGGACTTCGTGCTCCGACAGACCTGGGTTGGAAGCTGAGCTTTGCTGTCCCTAGCTGTGGGACCTTGGACGTGAGTCACTTAACTTCTCTGAGTCTCCATTTCCTCATTTGTAAAATAGTAATGTTACTACCTATGAGGACAGAATATTTGGATGAATCACTAAGAGAAAAGGAGTTGTTGTACCACATATTTCTCTCTGGGGGGAAAGGAGTGAGTCAGTTGAACAGTCTGTTAGAGGTTTAGGATTATAACCTTAGGATTTTGATTGTTGCACTCAGGAAGACCTCCGCATGGATGGCCGTGGCTGTGAAGACTACCGATGTGTTGAAGTGGAAACTGATGTGGTGTCCAACACCAGTGGGTCTGCCAGAGTCAAGCTGGTGAGTACTGTGGCCACAGTCTGTACCCAGGTGGAGGAATGGGTAGGCTCTAGGGAACCAGTTGCAGGCCCCTCTGGGCTTTTGGAGTGCATATTGTTCCAAGGGAAATCTAAGACCCAAGCCAAACTCTGGGAGGGGGTCTGTATACATCTGAAGGACCCCTCACCTTCTCAAAGGGCCACTTTCCAAGTCCCGGCACTGATGCTAAGCGAGTCCCCTCGAGGCGTACATCTGGGAGAGGAGGGGGTGGTTGGGTGCCTGGCTGCCTGCCCTGAGTGAGGACCCTTCTTGCATGTGTCTGCAGGGTCACACAGACATCTTGGTGGGAGTGAAAGCAGAAATGGGGACGCCGAAGCTGGAGAAACCAAATGAAGGTTACCTGGAGTTCTTTGTTGACTGGTCAGTACTCTGCAGATGTTTTTAAAGAAAAATGCTTTAAAAGATAGAAGATTCAGAGAATTAACCTCTGGTTTCTTGTTGAGCCCACTTTTATTTTGTATTTAATCATCTTTCACCAGCCGGCAGGTATTTACTGAGTTCTCCTGTGTACCAGGCACTGGGAAATGTGAAAGGAGGCCTTGGCTCAGGTCCTGCCCTTGTCCTAATCAGCTGGCCCTCACTGGGCTTCATTTTCCCTGTCTGAAAAAGGAGGGTGTCTGCCAGGCAGCCCGGCACATGGTAGTTATGAGAGTCAAATTAAATGATGTCCTGTTTCCCTTCCTGCTCTAGTTTTGCAGAAAACTTCTCATGACTTGCTTGGCAGAGCAGGGAGTAGGGCAAGCCAAGCAGCCTGACAGGCCGACGGGGTGGCAGCTGGGCAGGCAGTGTGGGTACTGGGAAAAGCAGAGACTCTGCAGTCTCTGCAGCCAGCCAGCCAGCCTTGTTGCTGGCTTCCTTCTCTGGCTAGCTGTGTGACCTCAGGCTAGTTACTCAGTCCCTCTGCGCCTAAATTTCTTTATCTAAAATATTGAGATAATAATACTGTTGTGATGATGAGGAAGCGAAGTAATGAAAATAGAGTGAGCATCCAGCACAACGACTGGTTCAGTGGACTTTCAAAAGTGTTCTTTCTCTCCCTCGTGTTACCTCCCCTTCTAGGGGTTGGGGCTTTTTATCGGGTTGCCAGCCCAGTCTCATCTTCTATCTGTAACTCCTCTTCTAGCTGGGTGGTGACAGCAGACCTTCTTGAGGTGGGTAAGGCTCTATCGGCTCATGCTAGGTGCAGGTATATAATATTGGTACTTTACTGGGAGGGGTGGCAAGACCACCCCCCACATTCAAACATTTCCTGAAAGGACTCACAGGACTTAGCATAGAGCATGGAGTTGTATTCAGAGCTTTGATTATCACAGAAATGCAGCAACACGTGTGTGATGATTCTGCCTAAGAAAACGCATTAGAGACTCAGCACCAAGATTTTGATTGGGGCTGGTCACATAGGCACCCTCTGCTTTACACATACCAAAGTTCCAGACTCCCAGAAGGAAAGCAGGTGTTTAGCATAAACCACGTTATTTGCACAGTCTAGGCACAGGAGACCCAGTTTACTGTTGACTGAGTCCAGTCTGAGAGCCAAGTACCCAGATGCCAGCTGAGGACCAACCTTGCAAGCAGACCCTTCTAAAGGTAGCAGCCTTGCACCTGCAATGTCAGCCCTTTTCTGCAAAGATGGTAACCCACATTTGCACAGTGAGTTACAGTCTTCCAGTCTTCACTTCCAAACACAGAAATTGATCCTCACAACACTCCTGAGAGAGAGATGACAAAAGGGGTTCAGAGAGAGTAAGTGACTTTCCTGGGATCACACAGCTAGTAATGCCAGCTCAGGTCTATTCGGTGCTGAGTCTTTGCTCTTTCTGCTTCATGTAGCCTGCAGGAGCCAGCTTTAGAGGGATATCCTGCTTAGAGTTTTCAGAATGTGTCTGCATTCATCTTTCTGGCCAGTTTTCCTTCCAGCCCATCCCTGCCCCGGCCCTGGCCCCTCCAGAGCAGTTTCCTCTGTTTCTGCCCAGCTGCTCTCAGCAGTCTGAGTTGTCCAGTGGAATCGGCCCATCCTTTAAGTTGCTGTGCATGATGGTGAACTTGTTAAGGCCTCCAACTTATCCTTCCTTTGCTCGTGGAGGAAGAAAAAAATGCCTCTCCTGCCTTGATCTGCCTGATCCGGTGCAGTAAACAGTCACTGAGGAGCAGACGCCATGTGTTAGGGGCTGTAATTTGCTTTCCTTTTCTTCCTCTTCATTATCCTTCCGCCTCATTCATCTTAGGCAGACCAAAGGCAGTCAGCCCAGCCACACCAAAGAGAGGGTGTTGCACTCAGATGCTTGGTATAGGAGACACGTTTCATTGTGGCTCTGTGTCTGAACATGACTCCAGTTAGCCTGATGCTGTTGACCCTTTCTTGTCCCAGCTGTAAGAGGGTGGCTCCAGGGTGAGAGGAGCCTTTGAGCTGCCTCTTCCCAAGATCTGGCTTCTAGAAGCAAACCTCTTTCTCCTGGCTGAGAGTGGCTGCCTGCTGGTCTCTTTTCCCCCTTTGTAAGTCTCAAGAGAACCTCACCAGGCCCAGAAACTCCATTTCCCAGGGAGTTCTCCTGAGTCTGTTTCTCAAGGTGGCACCCTTCGGCGTCTTTAAGTGGCTCAGTGTGATCAGCCCAGCGGGTAGAATCACCATGAGAGATTCATAAAGCCCCATTTTCCTGCAAAGAAGAGCAGGTTACCAAGCACCACTGGCTGCCACCTTTATCAGAACCTCATTTGCATATTCAAGGAGCAACTCATAATTGTGTAAACAAATAAACCCCTTTATTTCAATCCAATGAATAGGAATGGCTTCTGGGTACCTGTGGCTATGCCCAGCCGTAAGGGTGCTGCCCCCAACCCCATCCGGGCCCCAGGCGTGGGGCCTCTGCTGGAGAGCTCAAGGCATGCACCCATCCACAGGCTGAAACAGAGTTGTTACCCAGTGGGAGGAAAGTTAATTGGTGGGGAGGGGGGGGCCTCCTGCCTGACTGAGCCCAGCTTGACTTAACTACTTACTAGCAACTTTCATGTTTTAATTATTTAAATTACCAGTGGTAATTACCAGAGAGGTCACAGAAAACGAATTGCTTTTCTGCTAATTCCTTCTACTTCTGTTTGTCTACTTGGAATAATATATGGAGCCTGGTGTAGACACCTTCGCCCACCCCAATGATTTTCCCCGGGTCTTAGAAATGATGCCCTTAGGAAAGGGTACCCATGACACAGACCCTGATCCCCATACCAGTGGAGGAGGAAAACCTTGGGGTTCCTGAGATCTGCTCCAGAGATGCCTGGCAGCACTTTGACTAAACTGGGAGCATACTCGGACCTTCTAACTCCTGTCTCTATGTCTTTGTTTTGTTAGTTGTAGCCTGAGAATAGGCCATTTTAAATAAGAAGCTTGAAACTTTGGGAAAAGATGGTTTCCATCTAAAGCCCAGAAGGTAAGAATTTAGTGAGCTGGTGTTTCACTCTGGTTACCACCATGTGGCAGACCATCAGGTCACTTCTCGGCTCTCTGGCCACCATGTTCATGGGTTTAGGAGCTGTGTTTGGTCTCTCAGAGAGGCTGCGGGTTGTAACTGGAGGAGGTGAGGAGAACACGTTTCGTTCATAGACATTTCAGCGTGCCCGGCACTTGTCACTTCTCTGGGATCTCAACTACTTTTAAATGTGACCACTTGTTTTTTTTCACTAATATTGAACTGGAAGCTTCAAGCCCTGAATTGGTGGGTGGAGCCACTTGATCTCTGTTCCTTACCTACTCCGTGCTGCTTGAAGGGGGCACCATTCTCGGCTGAAGGGCTGGGGGTGGGGGCAAAGCAGAGAGGCAACCTGCAGAAGTCATTTGAGGCTCGCTGTGCTTTGAATGTCTCCAGAGCTAACGATATAATTCTCCCAGGAACTGCAAACAAGGGCTTACGATGCAACACTCAGAATGTGCCACTGTTCCCATACCCATTTATAGGGAAGCTTTTGCAGGCTCAGAAGTGAGCACATGTGCTCCCTGAGGAATTGGGACCTACCTGGGGGCTAGATGACTAGAGGGGTAAGGCCCGGAGTCATCCCTGGCCCAGGTACCTACTAAATCACTTTTTCTGCCGTGGGCCTGGCCTGGCCTGGCTGTAAGCCTTCACAGATTTGCAGGCTAGATTGACAGCAAGGGAAACAACAATGGGCCTAGTGTCTGAAGTCCTGTTCCAGGTAGACATGGCCTTGATCTCAGCCTAATCCAGTTAAACCAGAGATGTGCCAAGCAGGAGGAGCACAGTCAGGAGGTTGGAGAACTGGGAGGGGCAGCGTTTCCAGGATTTTTATGTTTATCCAGCTCAATAAGCGATTTCCCAACAGCCCTGGAAGAGGGGCTGGGTCATACTTTATGAAGGATCTGAATTGGTTTTGGTAATTGTAATTATAGAAACCACTTGTTTTGTGCCAAAAACGAACAAACAAACAAACAAACCAAACCCAAGTATATATTCCTCTACTGAAAGAATATATTGTGATGCCTGCGAACAGGAGTCTAGGATTACCAGCCTGCATTCTCCCGCTCTCTTTTTTTACTTGGCACTTAATAGAGAAGCTTTTTATTTAGGACTCCCTTGGTCTGCATTCGTTGACTCCAACATTTGTGGTCTAGTAATAAGTCCCAAGACCAGAGCACCCATTCATTACTTTGAGGCATAAGACAGACCCAAGGAGCGCTAACCTGACTAATGTTAGGCTTCAAGCCAAGCATGCTGAATTACACATTCAGGGAGAGTCCAGAGCAGGAGCTTTCCGTAGTCTCCTGAGCATCTAAACCTTCCTTTCTCTGGCCACCAGCTATGCTGAAAGAGTTAACCTGTATTTTACAAAGGAAAAAAAAGAAAAACCTTTTAAAATGGGAAAATTTTCCACTTTAAACCAGCCCAGTGTCCAAAAAAAACCAATGGGGGGTGGTTTGGTAGGTAGATTATTTAGCTGATTGGCCTGGGAAGTTCTTAAACCATCCCTTTGGGCTGTTAGTGCGGCAATCCCCAGTAATTAGCCCCTCCTAGGAGGATGTGGCCCACTGTAATCAGGGAAAGGTCAACATTTTAAGCATAAGCATCTCTGCCTGGATTTGTTTACACAATGGTCTATTTAGATGCAGTTTTTAAACACTTAAAAGATGGGACTTAATGGCTTAGCATTTAAATTAGAAACAGGTTGTCTTTTGCTAGCTGTGCAAAATAATGAACTTGG
Organism: Globicephala melas; assembly: GCF_963455315.2. Taxonomy (NCBI): domain Eukaryota; kingdom Metazoa; phylum Chordata; class Mammalia; order Artiodactyla; family Delphinidae; genus Globicephala; species Globicephala melas. Next base: position 42,340,800 of record NC_083324.2, on the reverse strand, counting down.
TCTCTAGTGACTTGATTATTTTACCATAAATGAGCTTTTTTTCATGGCTTAGTGCCCGAGTCTGGCAGAGGCAGTGAGGGAACAGTGAGGTTGCTATGACAGTAATGAAGTTTCTCATAGGGGTTTTAAATTGGGGTTCTGCTGGCTCATAGTAGTAAGGGAACACTATGAGAGTAGCAAAGTTATTATACAACGATACACTCTTATTGTTTTAGGATTCATCTTACATCTATATTAGAATGGACCAGACAAAAGGGACACTTAAATATATTAGGTGAGGTTTCTTTCAGCATTACACAGACGGGGTGGGTACAGCCTTGAGCCTTCACATAGGTTTTGCTTTGCCTGGAATCCCCTTGGCGTTTCTGTGGTCTGACCAGCTTCTACTCATCTTCAGGTTCAAGGACTCCTATAACCCTCAACACTGGTTGACATCCCTCTTGACCCCCTACTCCTGTTTGCCCACTATCGTGTGACTCCCCCCAGCAATTGGAATTGCTGACTTAGGGTCTGCATTTGCCTTGCTCAGTCTCTAGGTCTCCAGTGCCTAGCACAGGGGCCCGGGACCTTCCAGGTGGATGAGGACCAGAAAGCTTCAATATGTGATTTTGTAGAGACCATACTAAAACAACTGATTTCTTATCTTTCTAGGCCTTATTTATTACAATAAAATGATTACTGGAATGTTTGTATATGTCACAAGTGTATTAAGGATTTGTTTTCATTAAGCCAGAACCCTCAAAAATTTCCTGTTAAACACTTTAAGTAGTGCTTAGGGTGGCAAATGTCAATGCTTGTTCATTCTTTGTTGAGGTGATTTGGCATAAAATTAAAGAGGCTAAAAAGGAAAAAGTTTTCTCTAGAAAAATGAAGTAAAAGAGAGAACCTAATATTTAAATCAGCCAAGTCTTATTTTCCTGCTTTTCAGTACCATGATAATCTAAAGTTAATAACATAACTCTGACATACTGTTATATATATATATCTTCTAAATCATTCCAGGAAAGTTATTGTACCTACATTGTGGTTTTTGTTTTGAGAGTATCATATCATCATCTAGGGATGGTATATATAATGTAACCCCTCTGTAGGCCAGACTGATTCTCTAGGCCTCTCTGGGCCTGCCAGAGAAGTCTTTATTATACCCTCAAGATATGAGTGTTCGTTATTACTGGCTGAGGTTCATCTTACCAGCGTTCCTGTTTCTCTTTGGATAAATATGGCTTCTGTAGAAGTCAGTGGGAACTCCCACCACACACACTGACACATCCAGAATATGGTCCTGGCCTGGCTCATTGCGTGTGTCTAGAGGCTGGAAAAGTGTCAGATGTATCCTTTCCTCATTTCAGTGACTTTCCTCATAGTCCTGGTTCTTCCAGCATCCCCCAGGGAAACTGGAACAAAGCCTGCCCTTTTGCTCTTTGCATTCGACAAGACTCACCCCTTTTCTGTTGCCCTTCTATATAGTTCAGCCAATGCTACCCCTGAATTTGAAGGTCGGGGAGGTGATGACCTTGGCACAGAGATTGCTAACACCCTCTACCGGATATTTAACAACAAGAGCAGCGTCGACCTGAAGTCCCTGTGCATTAGTCCTCGGGAGCATTGCTGGATTCTCTACGTGGATGTGCTAGTAAGTATCACATTGCTGTACTGGCCATACTCTACCTTTGTTGGAAGCCAGTTGGCTTACTTTCCTCCCACTGCTTTTTCCGTCTTCAGTTGAATGCTTTCAATTTCCAGGGTGAGGTTAGTTGGGAAAAGATTGGTCTCCTGTAATAATTTTTAAATTAAATACAACATAGTAGTACAGGTATAATGCCATCTTACAGTAAAGTTACAGTCATGTCATGGTAACACCTAAAATTATCCACAGAGGCTGTCAGGGGAGAAGAAAACAAGAGATGCTCTCCAGATGGTGCCAAACAGAGTTGATGGGCAGAGTTTAGACAAGAAGGATAATGGAAAGATGATGAGCTCTTTACATGCATTTTCATGTAACCCTTACAAATGTTTTGTGAGTGGGCACTTGTTTTCCCCATTTATAAGTGAGGGAACTAAGACACAGAGAGGTCAGGTAACTAGCCCAGGAGGTCTCAGCTTGTGAGTAGTGGTACTGGGCCTCAAAGCCAGGTCTGATTAGTGCCAGAGCTGGCTTGTGACCTCACCAAGCCATCCTCCCTCGAAAACACCCTGTAGCCCAGCTACTCTGAGTCCCTCGTTTCCCGAGTGAGGCCCCTGAGGCCCTGCCTCCTCCCTCCTCCAGAGTCTGCGCCTGCAGGAGTCTTTCTAGTCTAGCCCTCCATTTCCTTCCTGGTGCTTCCCTCTCAAATACTCGTCTGCCCAGTTTTTGGCGATTGGCAGTAAATTTTCTTACAGCTGTGATTACTTTTGCCATTCTCTTGTTCATGTACAGGCTTTTGTTGGGTCTATTTTATTCCTTTTCATTTAATTTTATGAACCTTGAGATTAGTGGCTACATCTTCCACTTCATATTGAGGGCACAGGGCTAAGCCAGTGACCAAACAGGTTCTTTAATGAATCTGAAGATAAAGCCTATCTTGTGGACTGATAGTGAACTTCATGCAATGAACAGCCCAGCTGTCTATAATTGTCGGCCCTGCATGAAACAGGGCAGGGCTTTCTGGATACTTTTAAATTAATTTGATAATAGATGGGCACAGCTAACCCAAAGAGAGCAGTGCTTACTATGGTCTAGCAGGTTAGGGCTGTTCTGAATGCTGATGCTAATGGATAAAAATAGTGAAATTACAAGTCCATTTGCTTCTTCTCACCTCTGGTAAGCGGGATGTATTTGTAGTTTGATTCCTACCAAGCAGGTAGTTTTACACGTCCTGGTTTTGAGGAGGCGGGAACTGGCAGCCTACAGTCATTACCGATAAGAGTCAGGCTTCATAGCTGCCCAGGGAGGTGCAGCCCTGCACACTTGTGGTTTGGTAGGAGGCTGGCCTGGTGAGGGGGCCTGATGCTCTTTTGATTCAGGCAAGAAGCCTGTTCTCTCAGCGCAGGCTCTTGAAAAACTGGTGAACATCATAGGGACGTTATCTCAGCTTAGAACCAGCATGCTTCTTCCATGAGCAGGGATATATGGTGAGCAGGAGTGTCTCGGGTGCATTGTGTCTTGGTCACCTGCAGGCCTTTCTTTCTTTCTTTTTTTTTTTTAATTTTTGGCCACACCCTGCAGCAGGTGGGACCTTAGTTCCCTGGCCAGGGATTGAACCCACGCCCCCTGCAGTGGAAGGCAGAGTCTTAACCACTGGACTGCCAGGGAAGTCCCAGGCCTTTCTTTTTAAGACTTTTTGCATTTGGATTTCTTCTCTAATATTTTTTTAAAGGTTTTACTTATTTTGGAAGAAGATGTGAGCTTTTGAAATGTTGTCATCTTCAGAAAAGTTTTTAATGAATTAGAAAAGCATTTTAAAAATTATATTATTAATGAGGTAGATTACTTTTTGTCATTCACATAATTGCTTTCTGCCTTGGTGGGAACGTACTTCATGCATGTGAGGTAGGAGATAGGCTTTTGTTTGGGGAGTAAGTTTTTGTCCTACATCTAAAAATACATTGAATACATTGAGTCCATGTTGAAGCAAAATGGTGGAAATCCAGTCCTATCACTGGGATTGCAAAAGATGAATCTCCTGTGATTTATTTTTACCAACTGGTCTGGGTAGTCCTCAGGCAGAGCCCATCTTTCAAACAAATATTCACTGGGCAGCCTTCCATGCTTTCATACTTTTATTGCAGGCACAATTACTTGAAACCTATTATAGTCAGATGATCCACCTGTTTCCAGTATTGGTTTTTTCCCCAGTTGCATTATTTTATGAGAGTAGAAATTTACCATCATGGAAACTTCATTCATCTTTGCTCTTCACAGTTCTTTAATGGCATACTTTTTACCCCAAGTGGGATAGCTTTGGACTTCATGGCACTGACGGTGTACAGGCGACCTTTGGTGGGGAGGTGGGTCACAAGGCTTGTCTTGCGAGGGGCCCCAGGAGTGGTGATGAGACCCGCATGTGGTCTGTGGCACTGGGCATGGGAGGGAAGGTGGAGTGGAGGAGCCACTGCAGCACCCGGCAGTGGCTGTGTGTGGTGCCAGGAGGTGCTCAACACGGGTGTCTGAGAGGACAGTGCGGGGAAACCCAGGAGGAGCAGGATTTTTGTGGGGAGGCAGGTTTTCTACTTGGTACGCTGTACTTCCTAGCAGTATGGTTTGGAGGTGTACCTTATGAAAAGAAGGCCGTCATCCTCAGAGGCTAACAGAATAAGTTGTCTTGTTCCCCTAAAAGAGCCATTGTTGTATTTGTGCATCTGACGGGAGGTGCATCTGTGACCAAGTGTGTCTTCCTTCCCCTTCCTCAGCTCTGCTCCTGCCCCACCTCTGTTACAGGAGGGGTTTTCTCCTCAGCGAAGGTGGACACCTATGACCTCTCTGGGACCACAGTCCAGTCTCTCTGTAACGCTAGTTGTCCGGCACCTCCCCGTTTCCTCCCAGCTCGCGTAGGCCTGTTCAGACAGCCCAGTCAGGCTGCTTTGGGTCTCCACACCCCCCCCCCAGTCTCCCCCTGCTTCTTGGCTGTGCCGCTGTGTTTAGCAGAAAGATTCTAGCTAGGCTGGGCCTGCTTGGCAGGAAGAGAGAAAGGTAGGGTCTCTGAGCACCTCTTATGTGCCAGGGATGTAGGGATGTGATCTCATTTAGTCCTCATGGCCACCCTATAGAGAAGCATGGCTTTGCTTCACTGAGGGGGAAACCGAAGTTCGGAGGACACCTGGCCAGCAAGCGGCCGAGAAGAGTGTCAGACGCACGCTGCCCGGCCTGGGTTCCTTGTCGTGCGGTACCCTGTGAGGAGCCAGGCAGGCAAGCTGAGGCCTGGAGTTGGGTGCCTGCCCTTCGGGGGCCCCTCAGCAGATACTTAGGGTTCAGCATTCTGCCCTCTCGATTTCATCTTTTGGTGATAAGCCAGAATGTTGAAAACCAGTGTTTGTGTCCGGCCTTAACGGGACGTGGTGCAGGACAGTAGAAAGAGCTCTGACTGGCCGGCAGGCCCCTGAGCCCACCTGTCAGGGAAGGGTTGGCCGAGGTGCTCTCCAAGTCCTCTCCAGCTTGGAGGCCTCACAGCTGCTAGAGCAGACGTCAGCATTTATCTAGCACTTCCCTTGCATAAAGCAGATACTGTGGGCAGCAGAGTGTAAAACGGTGGTCTTCACCCCTGGCCAGTCATCAGGACCACCTAGGACCTGGAGTAAAAAGCAGTTTCCAGGCCCTCACCCTGCATTGTTAATAAGCTCCCTGACCCTGCACAGCCAGGGTTAGGAACCTGGGCTGTCAACAGGGAAGATGGAGAACATGCAGATGCACTCAGACAGTCTGTGAGGACAACAATGGGAAGATGAAAGAGCAAATTAGTATTTATCTTAAAACACTTAGCTGACGCCTACTATGTGCCAGACACACTTCTAAGGGCTTTACAGATACTAAGTTGTTCAACACTTCTGGGAGATCGTGTGACTTTCACCCTCCATGAGGCCCAGAGATGTGAGGTCCCACCCCGGGTTATTCAGTTACCCAGCAAAGATAGGAATCAAACCAGACTGTCTGGCGCAAGAGTCTAGCCAGAGGTGGGGGCCGTGCTGTAGTCTGTACTTGAACCAGGGTACAGGAGAGCTAGTCCAGTTGCTAGACAAACAAGCTGCAGTTACAAAGCCAGTTGGTAATACAGGCTGGGGGATCATATTCTAATAAGCAGTAATTATACCAGGCTGTAGGAAAGATGGTGTCTGCACTGGAGGTTTGCCCAGAAAGCTTAAAGATGGGAATTAGAGTTTGCACTGGGTATGAATGAAGTGCATGAGACATACCAGGTGTGGTTGTTGATTCTTAGTAGAGTTTGGAAGGCCTGGGTTTAGGGCCTGCCTGTCTTCCATAATCACCAGGCTCCTCCTTCCCAGCAGCCCTTCCTCCTGGGCTCTGAAGATAAAGGAATGAACAAAACCAACAGGGTCCAGCCTCACGAGTTGACAGTTCAGATGAAGAGGAGATAGACTTTATAAACAAACACACACGGACGTACACAACTTTTCTTTCTACACGTGACTTCCTCTCCTCTCTTCCTGTTGGCTTTATTCCATAACTCAGGCCAAGGCTTCTTTAAAATAAGGAAGAAGGATGTGTTGCCTTCCTCTTAATAATGCGCTGTAACCCTCCCTGTTCAATGAGCGCACGAGTACAGTCTACACTTTTGCTCATGGGCGAAAACGTGTGAAAGACCTTAGTTGTTACTACGCTTAATGTAGAACAGGGAGTGTTAGGTGTTTGAGCATCAGATGTACATAGGTAATTACGTGCAGTAGTAACTGCACTAATCAACATGGCCCTGGTGGCAGCTGCAGCATCAGTGGCCACCATTTTTTACTTGTTTGGAGGCCAGGCATATGTTAGCAAAGATGAGAGTAACACTTGCCAAGTGCAACTGAGAGTTACCTGGGGCAAAACGCAGGTGATGATTTCCTCCTTCAGTGCAGGCCTGACTGGCTGAGGAGCTGCACCACAGGCTGAGGCCTCTGAGTGGTGGTACCACAGCCAGGGCAACAAGGCAGCGCGTGCGGTTAGGGTGAAGAGCCAGTGTGTGTCAGTGAGCCAGGAGAGCAGCCACGCGTTCTTGTCTTTGTAAACACTTGGTTGGCACTTCTCAGGAACCAGTGTCCTTTACTGGGGATAATACTTAAAGTAACAAATGATGCTACCTTCTTCTTCTCCCCCTCACTCCCCGTCTCCGTTAGCTCCTGGAATGTGGTGGAAATTTGTTTGATGCCATCTCCATTGCTGTAAAGGCTGCGCTCTTCAATACAAGGTATGTCTTCCTGGAAACAGCCCCCTGGGCCCGTGGAGAACCTGAGCAGCCACCTGTGATGAACCACTGAGGGCACTGCTACTGGAGCTCGTAGGAGAAGATAACAAGGGGTTTCAGCATTGACAATGCTGGTATTTAATTTTAAGCTTCAGAAAACAGATTTTATAAGTTATAACTAAATATATTTCTGTATTTATTTTTTTGGATTATTATTTTCATAAGTAAACATGTACCATATAGAAAAATATTAGAAAACTACAGAGCAGCAAAAAGAGTAGAAACCAGAGACACAGTCAGTTTTCCAAATACTGTCACTAGATAAAGCTCCATGGAGACAGGGGTTTTGCCTGTTTTGTACTCTGCTGTCTCCCCAGCGCCATCAACAGTGCCTGACACATACTCCTTGATTGGACACGTGAATGTTCTCAAAGCAGGGTAGCAGCCTGATGTTTGGTTTAAGTTAAGAGTGGGAAATGATGATGCCACTGTGGTTCAGCTTCCCAGACAGGCTGTGTAGCAGAGGACATGGCACTAAGCTTTCTTGGAGTTGACATTCCCTCTGACTGTTTGATGATACGGCCTTTTCCTTCTCTATGCACAAGGTTCTTTGAGGAAAGTTTGCAGCATTTGAAAATAAATATGTGGAGGAGGGTGTTCATTCCATGAGAGAGCTTACATTATGGTAATGGGGGGTCCTGGGGTACTTGAAAATGAGGATTAAAACTTCTAGGGATATAGCCTAAGGAATTAATTGGATAAGTGAGCAAAGATATTATTCGAAGATGTTTATCACAGCTTCTTTGTAGTGATGAGAAGTTGGAAACAACCTGAATGTCCCAACATAGGGGATTGAAGTCTACACAGCAGCATATTTAGTATGTCTGTAAATATATATATCCCCAGATGGTCATTGTGGTTATTTTCCAGTGCTCATATCATGGGTGATTTAAAATTTATCTGTATTTTAGAGTTTTTCTGTGGTGAATTTACACTACTTGCACAATTTAAAACAAAACAAACAAAAACAAAGATAAATAAATGTAGGTCAGAAATTGCAGGATGGAATATTTGCTGAGAATGAAAGCTATAGAGTCCCTTAACCCTAGCTGTGCCACTAGACTCCTGGCTGACACTAGTCAAGGGTGGGCCTGGCACTTGTGGCCACTGTGAGGGCTCAAGTACCAGATGCCATCAGCAGCAGCCTGGGCTTGGGCTCCGTTGGAGAAGAAAGGAAGTCGCCATCTGTTGTACCTCAAGCGTCAGAAATTACTTCCTGTCTGCCAGCTGGTTTCCATGGGCACCAGGGCAAAAAGGGAGAGTAGAACCAGATGAGGCGGTTTGGCTGTGGGGGAGGTGTTGGGCAAACTGTACATCAGGATGATAAACCCAGCTGCTCAGGATGGGGAGGACACCTGTCATGGCCATAGCTGCAAGTCTCATTCCCAGAGCAAGAACAGCCCTGCGGGCAGCAAGGGATGCGGACTCGGCAAGGCACTGGGTCCCTCTAGTGTATGGAGAGAACTTTGGTACAGCCAGGGCCTTTTAGAAGGGTAGAGACCATTCTCTTGACAGTATCCTCTAGCCCTTCTGCTGAACCATATTGTGGCCAGAGGGTTGGGAAGGGGTGTGGGTGTGTGTGTGTACGCTTATTTTATACCATGCCAAAATTCAAACTGGTTACCTGATTTGTTCAAATAGGATATTACTTAGTACTTACACCCTGGGGGCCCCTGACATGGAGACTTCATCCAGGGCAGACCCTGGCAGGACTCCTTAGTCCTTGTGGACATTCTCTGGCTGAAACTCCTTTGCTCTGGACGTTGGCTTGTGTAGGGATGGCCAGCAGGCTGAATCATAAGGGTCTTTTGTTAGAGGCACAGGGAAAAGCACCAACACTGTTTCTATAACAGTAGCTGGCTGGACCACCTCTTCCTTCCTGGCTCCACCCCACACTGGAATGCACTGACTTTATGGCTCAAATATATTTTCAGCACCCAGCTCAAGAAACAGAACACTGCCAGCCCCCCAGAAGCCCTCCCACCCTGTACCCCCATGCAAGTCGCTATACCCACGGAGGATAACCACAGTCCTAAAACAATAGATTGGTTGGTGCTTGATATAAATGGAATCATGCAGTGTTTTCTCTTTTATGTCTGCCTCGTTCACTGAGCATTATGTTTTGAGACATCTGTATTGTGGCCTGTAGTCATACTTTGCTTTTTGCTGTAGGGTGTTCCACTGTGTGAATATGCCACAGTTTATTTATCCATTCTTCTGTTGATGGATCTGAGTAGTTTCCAGTTTTGAGCTATTGCAAATAATGTTAGTAGGTAATGCAAAACAGCTTTCCAAAGTGCTTTTACCAAATGATACTCCCATTAGCAGTGTATAGAGTCTGAGTTGCCCTGCATCTTTGCCAGCCCTTGGATTTCTTTTTGTGTTTTTAGTATTAGCCGTCCTGGTGGGTATATCTTGGTATCACATTTTAGTTTTACTTTGCACTTCCCTGATGAATATTTAAGTTGAGCACCTTTCTGGCAATAAACATAGCCAGTATATTTATTGGCTATGTGAATAGCCTCTTTCATGAAGTTCCTGTTGAAGTCTTTTGCCCATTTTTCTGTTGGGTCGTGTGACTTTCTCTTATGTTTGGTAGGAATTCTTTATGTAATATGTGAGTTTATATACACATACACACACACAGAGAAATATTTTCTCCACTCTGGATTATCTTTTAGTTTCCAAATAATGCCTTTTAATTATTTATTTATTTAGGCTGTGTCGGGTCTTAGTTGCAGCACGTGGGATCTTCATTGCGGCATGCGGGATTTTTAGTTGCAGCATGTGAACTCTTAGTTGTGGCATGTGGGATCTAGTTCCCTGACCAGGACTTGATCCCGGCCCCCTGCACTGGGAGCATGAAGTCTTAGCCATTAGAGCACCAGGGAATTCCCCAAATAATGCCTTTTGACAAACAGAAGTTCATAATCTTAATATATATTATACACACACAGAGAGGCATATCTTGATTTTTTTTTTTTTTGCGGTACGCAGGCCTCTCACTGTTGTGGCCTCTCCCGTTGTGGAGCACAGGCTCCGGACACGCAGGCTCAGCGGCCATGGCTCACGGGCCCAGCTGCTCCGTGGCATGTGGGATCTTCCCGGACCAGGGCACGAACCCACAACCCCTGCATCGGCAGGCGGACTCTCAACCACTGCGCCACCAGGGAAACCCAGCATATCTTGTTTTACTGCACTTCACTTCATTGTGCTTAGCAGATACTGCGTTTTTTACAAATTGAAGGTTTGTGACAACGCTGCGTTGAGCAAGTCTATCAGTGCCATTTTCCCAGCAGTCTTTTCTCACTTCATGTCTCTGTGTCATATTTTGATAATTCTTGCAATATTTTGGACTTTTTCATTATTCATATATTTGTTATGGTGACCTGTGATCAGTAATCTTTGATGTTACCATTGCAAGATGACTACGACTTGCAGAAGGCTCAGATGATGGTTATCATTTTTTAGTAATAGAATCTTTTTATATTAAGGTATGTGCATTGTCTTTTTTTGTTTTTTTGTTAGATAAAATACTATTGAATACTTAGTAGACTGCACTATAGCGTGAACATAACTTTATATGCAAAAAATTCGTGTGACTCACTTTATTGCCGTAGTCTGGAACCAAACCTGCAGTATCTCCAAGATGTGCCTCTGTGTGTGTGTGTGTGTGTGTGTGTGTATTCAATTATAATATAATTGAATCTGTTATTTTTTTCTCCCCTTTACAGTGAGTACTTTCTGTCCTATTCAATAAATCTTTGTCTACTCTAAGGTCTTGAAAATGTTCTTAGTTTTTCTTATGAAAGCTTTATTGTTTTATCTTTCACCTTTACATCTGCAGTCCATTTGGTATGTGTATGGTGAGAGGTAGGGATCGGGATTCATTTTTGGATATCTGGTTGACTAAGCATCATTTTACATTTTATTTTTTAAGTTTATTTTTTTATTGAGGTATCATTCATTTACAGTATTATAGTAGTTTCAGGTGTACAACATAGTGATTCAGTATTTTTATATGTTATACTCCATTTAAAGTTATTATAAAATATTGGCTATATTCCCTGTGTGGTATAATATATCCTTGTACCTTATTTATTTCATTCATAGTACTTCATGCCTCTTAATCCCCTACCTCTTTCTAGCCCCTCTCCCTTTCCCTCTCCTCAGCATCATTTTTTTTTTTCCGGCCATGTGGCATGCGGGATCTTAGTTCCCTGACCAGGGATCGAATCTGGGTCCCCTGCAGTGGAAGCGTGGAGTCTTAACCCCTGGACCGCCAGGGAAGTCCCTCCCTAGCATCCTTTTTTAAAAGACCTCCTTTCCTCACTGCACTCAGTGTCACCTGTACACTTTTGGCAGGGCTGACACGGAGCTCAGGCATAGCATGACTTCATCTTGTGAGGCACAGGGATTCCAACTCAAGAAAAAGAAGTTATCATCCTTCCTTTCAGTTAGTGGGAATTTTAATTGTGCTTCTGCTTCTAGGATACCAAGAGTTCGTGTTCTGGAAGATGAAGAGGGCTTGAAGGACATTGAACTGTCTGACGACCCCTATGACTGCATCCAGCTAAGTGTGGAGAATGTCCCCTGTATCGTCACCCTGTGCAAAGTATGAGCTTATATCTCATGGTTTTTGTCTTCCCTGTGGATCTCCTTCAACGCGTTAAGGTTACCTAGTAGATTGAGAAGTTATAGTTTCACAACCCATATAGTAGTCTTAACCCTCGAATAATTTTGTTATATTAGAGACCACTACCATGAGCAGCTCTTTCTTTTCTTTTTAACTGGAAGATAATGGCTCTGGTCCCAGGAGCACACGAGTGGGTTCACAGTAACAGTAGCCAGAGTTTGCTAAGCCCCTTCTACCTACCAGGCATTTCACCAAAACACCCTGAATGCATATTTCCTTTAATTCTCTCAACTCTGTGGTGTCTACGCTGCTTGAGTAGTAAAAGGGTGGTTGAAAGGTGGACACTGTCCCCTCTGTGGCCCTAATGTCCCCATCTATGAAATAAGGGGGTTGGAGCAGGGCCTGGGTGTCTAATACATCAAGTGTGGTTTTTCCATTAGCACTGAGGCCTGTGGAGCATAACACCTGGCTGATGCTGATGTGTAACTTGCACCTCCCAAGGCTGTGCAAAGAGGCCTGTTTTGGCTGAGATTGTCGCTGACTCCACGCAGGATTCGTTAGATAAAAATCAGACTGAACTGGTCAGGTTTAATTCCACCAGAATCGCTTCACCCAGGCTCTGGTGAAGCATTGGGACGACTGGAGCCACCTGCCCTTGACTCATTCTTGAGCTTGTCCCTTAGCATGGGCTCTCTTGATTCATCTTTGTCATCAGTGAAACTTCCAGGGGCCTGTTAGAAACCCCCTGGTTGGCCTCTGACTTGGAAGGTCTCTGAATTATAATGCCACCACCCTTCCCCCTACCCCATATTTCCATTTCATGCTTCTGTTACACTGGTTACACAGTAGCCTGTGATAGAGTGATCGAACGGTACTTCAAATATTTCCCATATGAGCAGGAACTAAAATAAGACCCAAATGGGAGATACAGGTTCTTTGCTGGTGTAGATATTCCCTCCACGAGGCTCTCAAAAGTGGGGATCTGGGATGTGCGTTGCCCACGCACGTGCACTGCTGCCTGACTTTGCAGATTGGTTATCGGCACGTGGTGGATGCTACTCTTCAGGAGGAGGCCTGCTCCTTGGCCAGCTTGCTGGTGTCCGTGACCAGCAAGGGAGTTGTGACATGCATGAGGAAAGTGGGAAAGGGCAGCCTGGACCCAGAGAGCGTCTTCGAGATGATGGAGGTGAGACTGGTTCTGAAGCAGGTGCTTGGACCTGGCTGGGAGTATTGGCTGCCTCCTGCCCCCTTGGTCACGCTGTGGGAATTCTCCCCATTGACCCCCTTCACCCCAGGCTTGGGGCTTGGAGAGCAGCTGGTATGAGCCAGATGTCGCTGAGCTAGCTGAGGGTGGTGGTGGTGAGGGCTCTGGACCAGGAAATGGCGACCTGCTCATAAGAGTCTCTTATCCTTTCCCTCTCTCATCCTCAGTTCCATATTTCTGAATGAGAATATTGGACTGATAATGTGAAGAGTCACTTGTAACTCCAAAATTCCAAGTTTCTGTGATTTGATAAGGGAATTGAAATCCTGGCTGACTGCTTCCCATCCCTTGAAGGGAGTGAGCGGAGGTGGAGCCAGGGGGCTGAAGGATGGCCATCTCCCCATTCTTCGTGGGTCTGGAAGTGTTTAAGTGGAGATGAATAGGAAAGGTGGGAAATCCTCTTGACTGGCGGATTGCTCCCCTCAGGTCTCCTCAGGCCTGGCAGCACCACTAGGGTGCTTTCCAGCTGCTCTGTACTGATTGGTCGACAGGTCTGTCCCCCACATTGGCCTGGAAGCCCCTCTGCGGCAGGGACCAGGTCATGCTGACCTGTGTCTTTCCAGACCTTCCTTCCCTCGTGTCCACCTTGACTTTCCAGAAGTCTTTGAGGACTTTGAGACTGACAGACTGACTGACTGACTGAATTGCCAGGAACAGAGTTAGCCAGCCCCAGTTTTTTGCTTTAGTTAACCACTGCCTCACAACACATGCCCAGAGGTCATCTATACTCTTCTTTCATTTCTAGAAATAGTGACTTCTCACTATTTTGCACTTAATGTCTGTTGTTATTTTTGTCATCTTACTTGAAAGCATAAAATTGGCCTTGTGTATAGTGTTGAGGGCCCAAGCATAAGCTCTGAAGACAGACTGCCCGGGTTGCAAATGTGGGTTCTGGGCCACAGTTCCCTCATCTGCAAATGGGGATAACAACAGTAGTAGTGCCTGCTGCTGCAGGTGTTGTGAGGGGTGGGCAGGCTGACTGGAGGGGAAGCACGTGTCAGAGCGTCTGACGTGTCGTCAGTTTGCAGTAAGTGTCAGCTCCTACTCTGTGCCCCATTAAGCACCCTGAGTTCAGGTGTCTCCAACTGTGCATGGCAACAAGGGTTCTTCTTAAACAAAAGCTCTTAAAAAGCTTTATAATAAGTTCTACCAGAGGCCTCTAGATGAGTGGCTCTCAAATATTGTTTTCGAAGGAATTCCCCCCTCATCCCCCCACCAGGAGAGTTTGATGAGAATTGCAGTTATCTAAACAACAACAGAAACAATAAATAATAGTTAACGTTTATTGTGTGCTTACTACATGTCAGACTCTGTTTTTAGTGCTTTAAATAATATCGTGTCATTTACTCCTCAACAACCCCGTGAGGAAACTGTTGTTACCCTTATTTTTATAGACGAGGAATTAAGGCACGTAGAGAATAAGGAACTTGCCTACAGGCTTCACAGCTTGTAAATGCGGGAGCTAGGATTCAAACCTGGACTGTGTGCCTCCAGCCAAGAGCTATTTTAACCTCATAAACCAGGTCAGCCATGGATGGGTGGGAGAACCAGAGTGCTGTCCAGTGAGCTGGGCTTCATCTTCCCCTGGGGCTCGGGAATGAGGTCTGCAGACCCTGCTCAGAGGGACCATGGCCCTGAGGCCCTGTCTCACCATTTGCCTCACATGGGGAGGCAGCATTCTGGAGATGCCGCTCGTGGTAAAGCTTAGAAACCCAGGTTGTTGTGCGGCTGCCACCCCCAACCCCTGCAGTCTCTTTCCTGCAAGTCCAGGTTCAGACTTCTCAAGTCCTGGTGTCCTGTCTGTCTCATCTCCTCTTCTCCTCTCCCTGCCTTCATTCACGTGAATAATCAGTTCCTCTACTAAATCAACTTGGACATTTTTTCTTTTTTCTAACGTCATGATAAAAATCTTCCCAAAGTCACTTTGGACCTTAACCCTGACTTTGCATTTCACAGAACTGATCACTCCCCAGCCTGTAGACTGAGATCTTCTCTTCATATGAGTTTTCCGTAATTCTTAAGAGTCTCATCCCTTGTTATAGTCAGGGGTCAGGGGAGAAGGCACACAGCCCTAGGGAGAATCCACCTATGACTAGGAGGATTGGGGTGGGGGTCAAGGCCTGGGTGCCTTTCTCCCTGACATTGTTGGGAATGGAACCGGTGGCACAGGTGAAACTAAAACTGCTATGGGAACGTGGAAGGCTTGATGAAGAGACTTGCAATTGGTTCACTGTATTCTTAACCTGATTCATGGGATGGGAAAACAGTTGCCTAAAGAAAGATTTTTGTTGTATAGTTGGGTTTTTTTGCCGGGGCCCCCTTCTTTCTGCTGTGTAGGAAATCTGTGGGTTGTCTGACCTCCTGACCTGTCTTGATTCCAACATTTCACGCCTTTAGCATCTCTGCATGTCAGTAACATCAAAGACTCTATCCGGGTATTGACTTTGGTCCTATCTGAGCAGGTCTCCTTTGGTGGCAGGTGAATTAGAAACTGCTTGTTAACATGGGTCCTCAGCACCATCTGTTCCTTCATCAGACAGATTTTTGGATTCACTTGGCTTCCCCATGCCTTCTCACTGCAGCACAGTGGCTGTAACCAAGACCTGACTGGGTTGACAGTTTTGCTGCTTCTAGTGGCAGCAGCTAAGGACTGAGGCAGCCTTTGTTGCTTGCTGCTTTGGGGTTTGCCTTCTTCTTCTTCTTCCTTTTTTTTTTTTCCCTTTTTCAAAATGGAGGTTTTTCCAGAATGCAACTACTATGTAGTCGGGGTTTGGGGTTTGTTTTTATATCGACTTGTTAATTAAATAAAAGTCCTGTAAGGCACATGGAACGCGTGCAGCTTTACAATGGCTAGCTGGCGGGGAGCTTCTCTTGGTCAGAGTGTGTGTGCCTCACAAGCGGGCCTGTGCCCTCTTCCATCCCTTCTGTGTCCTGCAGACCAGCAAGCGCGTGGGCAAGGTGCTGCACACCTCCCTGCAGAGCGTTCTACACAAGGAGGAAAGCCTGGGGCCCAAGAGACAGAAAGTTGGATTCCTGGGATGATTTGCACATCAACCCCCAACTGCCACGTGTTTGTTTTCTACTTTTCCTTTTAAGCTGAATTCTGTGTACATTTTTCTTAACTATTATGAATTTAAGGCAACATTTGTACATGTAAAATTAAAGTCTGATTTATGATCTGGCTTGATATGGCTAGAGTTCCTCAGCTGTAAGCCAAGATGCCATTCGGTGACCCCTCAGGGAGTCTGACCCTTGTCTAGTGAATGACAGCTAAGTGCAGAGGTCTGCTCCAATGCAAGGGCTCTGGTCACAGGCCTCCCCAGGGAGACCTACCACCTGCCACAGGAGATCAGAATAACAACATCAAGACCTAGCAGAAAAATGGTTCAAAGGAAATGTTTATGATATGTATATTGTCAGTCTTTCTCCCCTGTAGAGCCTACAAAATAAGAATCACACACAAAAAATGTAAATTCGGGCTTCCCTCGTGGCTCAGTGGTTGAGAGTTTGCCTGCCGATGCAGGGGACACAGGTTCGTGCCCCAGTCCGGAAAGATCCCACATGCCGCGGAGCGGCTGGGCCCGTGAGCCGTGGCCGCTGAGCCTGCGCGTCTGGAGCCTGTGCTCCGCAGCGGGAGAGGCCACAACAATGAGAGGCCCACGTACTGCAAAAAAAAAGAAAAATGTAAATTTGCCTCGTGTATTTGGGGGCTTCTTGGTGGGGGAGATGGAGGAGGCACTCTGCTCCAGGTACAGACCCGGGGCTTCTGCCTGGCTGGTGAGCCTTCCCGAGTTTTGGGGGAAGCCCAGTTCTTGCTTCTTGCCCTCCAAGAGATTCCCAACCTAGCTCCCCTAGAGTCTGGGGCTTAACATGTACTTTGGTCCTTAGCCAACCTTTCTTATCACTCTTGTTTAGAACTTACTTTGTGTTTTACAGCCACTCGCTGGTGTTTTGTAAGATTTCCATGTTTTATCAGCATTAAGAGGGCTGCTTCAGAGATGTTGTCATTTGATTACTCAGCTCAGCTTCCTACTCTGGGGACAGAAGGAGAGGCCATTCTCAATGGCGCCAGGAGGCTCTTTCTATAAGCCTGTGTTCTACTCACAGTGCAGTGTGTTGGAATTAAGTCTATTCATGGGTTGAGCAGTCTCTATTTTTTCTCCAGGGGAACTGAAACTCCCCAATCAATCCTTAAAGAGAGCCCTGGGGAAGGAGCTGATTCATGAAAGAGCGCATTTCAGCCGTGGCATTTACTCTCTGCATTTCAGTTAGACAAATAGGGTAAGGAGTTAGGAAGTTATTGCCTAATGGAAAGAACAAAATGCGAGCTGAAGCCCTTAAGGACTGACTCCAGAGGTCCTGGCGTGGGCACCTCCTCCCGGCATGGCCAGGTATGTCCTGTGGAGAGAAGCAGCTGCCTGGACTTGGACCTGGAGTTGATGCCCTGTTGAGAAAATAGCCTGGGTTCTCTTTTTTCTTTATTTTTTTCCCAGTGATTGTCCTTACAGGCGCCATGACAGTGCTCCCAGGGAGGCAGCAGTCAGCCTGTTTCTCTTCCCCTGCCCCTGGTTGACTGACCGTGCTGGAACATTAACAGTGGGACTGCACAGATGCAACCAGAATGTGAATAAAGTTTAGAAACCTTCAGTTTTGATGATTAAAGACATCAGATAGTTGAGACAGGCAGGTGAGGCCTTCCCAGGCCAGTTGTACAACAGCTACCCAGCTGGGCCTGCTGGCTAAGCAGTTATGGTGCAAATGAAGGGAAGAAGTAGATGTTAGCGTCTGTGTCTACCACCCCATCCATACCTTCCCTTGAAGGCCACCCCACCTGGAAGAAGGGTACATCACAAATGAAACAAAATACCAAATGAGCAAGGTCTCTACAGGAGAGGCTGTATTAGAATTGTCTGATGGTTGCAGCTCTCAGAATAAGTGAAAACTGAAGGCAGAGACTGGCAAAGACTTGGAAAAATATTGTCCTGGGGAAATCCACTGCTTCATCCAGCAGAACCAGAGCTGTCTTTAGTGGCCATTAAATAAATGTCAGGGAGAAAAACTAAAGTCAGCCAAAAGGCAATCAACAGCTTGTGGGTGGGGAGGGTAAGGGTGGGCATAGAAGGAATGAAATGTTATAGAATATTCAAATTGGTTTTATTGTTTCTGTGATTCCTTGGTCTCTCAAATTGTGTAAATTCAAGCCTGCAAAACACATGAATTTAGAATACTGACAGCAGTTTGCATTTTGCTCAATAAAGGCTGTGGTCTCATATAACTGCCAGTCGAGCGTAAACCTGTGTTATTCAAAACTTTTTGGAAATAATCTGGCAGTGGGTATTAAAAGTCTTAAAAATTTCATGCCCGCTGACCTAAAACTCCACTTCTGGAAATGTAACCAAAGGAGAGTAAAAACATGAAGTATAAAGAAGTTCATGCCAGTATCACTGCTTGTGCAAGAATGGCAGAGCTGCAAAGCAGCCTGAAGGTGCATCCTTGGCAGGTTCCTTTGCCAGAGACAGGGCTTTCTTCAGGAAGAAAGGGACTCTGACCTGGGATAAAGACAGGATCTTGGTCCCTCATTCTCCCCGGAACACTTTAGGCAGGCAGAAGAAGCCCCTACCCCTAGCTAAAGGAGAGCAGCTGTTTCCCAAAAGAAACACTGTACCAGTTCCCATGCAAGGACCATACTGAGGCAGATGTCTCACAAGGTGATACTTGTCAACCTCTGCCCCACCTTCCCTCATTGGCTCCAGACCCATAACTAGGGTCTGATTACAGCCCATCCTGAGCAGGGAAATGCAGTCCCTGCCATGGGAAGAAAGATATTACTCATCAAAATAATTGCAAGAC
The DNA here is from genome assembly GCF_963455315.2 of Globicephala melas. NCBI lineage: Eukaryota > Metazoa > Chordata > Mammalia > Artiodactyla > Delphinidae > Globicephala > Globicephala melas. The sequence continues at coordinate 42,322,115 of NC_083324.2, read as the reverse complement.
CTGGCTTGGCAGGTACCAAGGAAATAGAAGTGGGAGTGGATCTGAGGGTGTTGGACCAGGGCCAGGGCTGAAAAGGGGGTTTAATATCCTAGCAAGGAGGTCTGAAGCTGTCCTAATTCACTGCTGGGATAGCCCCTGAAGTTGGACCTGGCCAGCACCTGAAATAAATGAGGAGGAGACACCAGAACTGAATAAACTGAAAAAGCAACAATGCTTCTTAGATCTGTAAGAGAAGTGAGGTCACAGGGCAACCACTGCTCCCCAAATCAGAGAGACCAACAGGCAAATCCAGCGAAATTAATATAGCTATTATGAAGCTTACTTTAAACATGAGACATATAGATTAAAAGTATCAATAAATGGAGGAAGAAAGATAAACCATGGTAACAATCAAAAGAAAGCTAGAGCAGCTATATTAATTTCAGACAGAGGAGACTTCAGAGCAAGGAGAGTTATCCGGAATAAAGAGGAACATTACATAATGATAAAGGGGTCAGTTATCCAGGAGGACATAAAAATCTGTAATGTGTATGTGCCTAACACCAGAGCATTAAAATACATGAGGTAGGACTTCCCTACTGGTGCAGTGGTTAAGAATCCGCCTGCCAATGCAGGGGACACAGGTTCTATCCCTGGTCCGGGAAGCTCCCACATGCTGCAGAGCAGCTAAGCCCACGCACCACAACTACTGAGCCTGCACTCTAGACCTTGCGAGCCACAACTGTTGAGCCTGTGGAGCCACAAGTACTGAGCCTGCGTGCTGCAACTACTAGGCACAGGTGCACCTAGAGCTCGTGCTCTGCAACAAGAAGCCACTGCAATGAGAAGCCCTCACACCATAATGAAGAGTAGCCCCCGCTCGCCACAACTAGGAAAGCCCACGCAGAGCAACAGACCCAACACAGACAAGAAAAAAAGATGTTTAAAAAATAAAAATACATGAGGTAAAAACTGATAGAACAGCAAGAAGAAATACATGAATCCACTATCATAACTGGAGACGTCAACACCCCTCTATCAGAAATGGACAGATGGAGCAGGCAGGAAATTGGTAAGGACATATTTGGACTCAGCAACACCATCAATCAACTGGACATAATGGACATCTATAGACTGCTGCGTCCATCAACAGCTGGATACACACATGGAACATTCACCAAGATAGACCACATTCTGAACCATAAAATGCACCTTAACAAATTTCATAAAACAAATCACAATGATCTGATCTCAGAACACAATAGAATTAAACTAGAAATCAATTACAGAAACATAGCCAGAAAATCCCAAAACACTTGGAGATTAAACAAGAAACTTCTAAATAACGCCTGGGTCAAAGTAGAAATCTCAAGTGAAATTACGAATTTTGAACTAAATGAAAACGAAAACACAACTTATCAAAATTTGTGGGTTGTAGCAAAAGCAGTGCTTAGAAGGAAATTTATAGCCTTGAATACATATATTAGAAAAGAAGAAAGATCTAAAACCAATCATCTAAGCTTCCACCTTAGGAAACTAGAAGAGCAAATTAAATCCAAAGTAAGCAGAGGAAAAGAAATAATAAAAATTAGAGCAATATAGATATCAGTGAAATTGAAATCTGAAAATCAATAGAGAAAATCAATGAAACCAAAAGCTTGTTCTCTGAAAAATTCCAGAGAAGGGAGAGAGCTTTAGAAGGGAGCAGTCTGTCACCAGTCATTTCATTCCCTGGGGGCATCTGCAGATTCTGGACATGGGCTCTATGAGGAGTTCCATGGGGGGAAAAAGAGAAACCGGCAAAACTTAACTAGTGAGGTTGTGCAGGGCTAGTGTGATAATTTGGAAACTTCAGGATCCCTAAATGCACAACTGGGTTTATATTTGTCGAATTTTAAGGCCATTTGTGGAGGGGTCGAGGGACAGGTGTCAAAAAGGCAGATGGAAATCTATAGTATCCTACAAAACTAATCAGATTTTCTATTTCTTCCTGTGTGAGCTATTATAGCTGAAGACATCAGGTAAGTGCAAAACGGCCACACGCCCAGTTTACTCTTCCCAAACTTACAAGTCAGGTCATTTACTGTCTCAGCCCTGGAGTGGAAGGAGTAAAGTGGTGGACAGAGGCCATGCATCTCTGAGGGCGGTGCACCTTCTCTCACCAGTCCTCCTTTCCCACACCTCTGCAGGTGGCCCAGCTGCCTCACATACAGGGTCTCCACATGCTCCTTACAAGAATCCCATTGTGTAGGCAGAGATTATTGCCCTATTTTATGAAAGAGGGATCTGGGTCTTGAATAACTTGCCCCAGAAAACACAGGTGCCAGGTGTCTGAGCTCCACTTAGAATCCAAGACTCCCAGTTCTCTTTCCACTAGGCTACTGCTGACCTTTAGGGACAAAACAACAAGGAATGTGGCCCCATGGTGCCAAGAACTTGGCTAGGTGGGGTATTGCCTCCCCCAGTACTGTGTGCCCCAGGGCCTGGCACACAAGGACAGAGGCAATACTTGTTGAATGAATGACAACAAGGTGTTAAAAAGGGTTCAGAAAGGAGCAAATGACTTTCCTAATGACGGTCATTGAGACCATGGTAATAGGCCATTTGTCTTTGGTTCTGACTAAGGGCCAAGACTGCCCTTGCAATATATTCTTGGAGATGTGCACCCTGGATGTTCTTACCTTTGAAGAGAGTGTGGAAATTCTCTGCTCCATAGGCGGGGCCTCATTTCTGTTGATATAGGGCCAGTGGAGCTAAAAGGAAACATCTGTGCAGGGAGAGGGTAGGGGTGGGGGATGGTTCCACGTTGGGCCAGAAGTTTTCATGTTGTTTGGGCTGACATGGGTGGGGTGGCCAGAGCTTGTTTTATATACTCAGACTTCCAACAGCTTTGGAGGGAAAAAAAAACAAAACAAAACAACGCTTAAAACCTGAAATGTGCCTTTTAGAGCTCTCTTCAGATTTTTCTGCCTCTGGCTTTATTGTCAAGATGATTCTTTGTGCAGGGAAACTGATGTGAAAAGACTGGGCCCTGAGGGTGGTGTGTTAGCTCATAGACTTTTCCTTGAGGGTGGGTCATTCGTGAACATTAACCCAGCATCGTTCTCCTGGCTGAAACCACCCCCACTTGCTGCTGCCCTACCGGCTGGTAGAGGCCTCTGGGACGGTGCCACCAGAAGATCTTTTACGCTGGGACGATGAAATCCATAGACCTCACCGGGGCTGCTGGTGAGTCCACTGGAGGTGGCTGCAGTGCTGGTTCTCACCTAGCCAGGGAGAGCTGGGGGTGGACAAGAGGACCCGGGGGTTCAATGGCCATAAGCTTATTAACACTGGCAGCAAGTGAGGCACGGTGGCTACAAAGAGGTGGGTTCTGAACAGCGTGTCCATTTGGACCACGGGAGGCACAGCCCCCTGCCCATGGCAGACTGCTTGAGAAAACACACCACAGCGAGGACAGTGACAAGCAGAATTCTATCCAAAGGTGATTTGGGGAAGATAAGTTCAGGAACCATATCTCAGAGGAAAAGTTGGGAGGAAGCGAGGAAGGAACACGGAGAGGAGGCAGTCAAAGAGGGACAGGAAGGCCAGTTGCAAACATTTGCTGGCCTCTTAAATGACTGCTCCAGAGGCCGGCGCCAGGGACCACAGGGTGATGTTTCGGAGGCCTGCCTGCCTCACCACAGGGGGACTTTATAACAAGCTGAGTGTCTAATGATGGAACCAGTTACTTTGCAGAGTAATGAGCTGCTCGTCCCAGGAAGGATTTAAGCAAGCACATGGAGACATCGGACAGGCTCAATGGAAAAGGACAGCCCATATCGAGTGGTGGTTAAACCAGGTGGCCTCTTCCCATCTGCTTTTTATCTCAAAGGTTGAGGGACGGTGGGCCACTTGCCTTTGTTGAGGCCCACCTCAGTCCCACTGGCACAGGGGGCCCCTCACATTGCACTCCCAGGGCCTCACACAGGCCTGGGCACATTGTGAAGTGAATGAGGGACCGATGGGGCAAGAACAGTTCCAGGTGGGTCCTGACACAGCCTGGCTCTGTGTGGCTCCTGTGGGATGACACCTAGAGCAGGGGGTTCCGGGTTTCTGAACGGCCACAGCAGAGCTTCTCTGGGACCTCCTCTCCAGCATAGCCAGGGCACGGCCTCAACAATCAGGCCTGTCCTGGCCTCACACTTGGAAACAAACTCCTCCCATTTCCCTGCTGCCAAAAAGCTGAGGTGAGAAAATCAAGAAAGCAATGGAGGGCTTCCCTGGTGGCGCAGTGGTTGGGAGTCCGCCTGCCGATGCAAGGGGACGCGGGTTCATGCCCCGGTCTGGGAGGATCCCACATGCCGCGGAGCAGCTGGGCCCGTGAGCCATGGCTGCTGGGGCAGCACATCCGGAGCCTGTGCTTCACAATGGGAGAGGCCACAACAGTGAGAGGCCCGCGTACCACAAAAAAAAAAAAAAAAAAGAAAGCAATGGAGTTTCAAAAAGTAAAAAAGAATTTTAATTTTCTCTTGCTATGTGCTACCCACCCAAAGTTCCAGGAAGCAAGGCTCCCTGCCTGTTAGGTTGCATAATCCTCAGCCCTAAACCATCCCACTGAGGGGCCAGCTGTGAATATAAAACCCTCTCCCACTCTTGAGAATGTGAGGGATGGCCCCTGACAGAAAGGGCCAACAGAATGCCTGCTGCCTGCCCCAGGCTCCTGCCCTTGGGGACCACAGCAGGGAGGTCAGCCAGGCTGGGCTGCAGGCACATCCCTCCCCAAATCAGATGGGGCAAGGCGGGGTCCCTGGAAGAAAAGCCTGAATTACATAGCACTGCATTTTCTTTTGGAACAATCTAAAGCTCACAGAAAATCTGCAACTACAGTACAAAGAATATTTTTCCCCTGAGCCATTTTCAAGTGAGTTGTCGACCTGATGCCCGAAGGTTGTGCTTTAGTGCATGTTTCCTATTGACAAGGCCACTCTCCTCCATAGTCACAACACACCATCCAAACTGGACAGTAACATCCAAGGGGTACATCCCTGCCACGTGCTCCTCAGACCCATCAAGTTTCTCCAGTTGTCCCAAGGGCGTCCATGAGAGCGGAAGGGTTTGGTCCAAACGCGTTGCTCTGTGCCTGCAATCTCCTTCAGTCTGAAACAGTTCCTCAGACACGTCCTGGACGGTTCTGAAAGTTGCTGGGCAGTTGTTTTGTAGAAAGCCCCTCAGTTGGGCTAGTGTGGCGTTTCCTCGGCAGGAGTCTCACGGAGGTGATGCCGCATTCTCCTCACCGCAGCCCATCAGGCGCTCAGGTGCTGCAGGCTCTCCATTTGGCCCATTACTGACGATGCTTACTTTGCTCACTTCATTCAAGTGACATCTTCCAGGCTTCTCCACTGCGAGGTGACTCTTTCCTCTTTGTAATTAATAAGTATTTTGTGGGCAAGTAATCTGAGATGATGAAAATACCCCGTTGCTCATCAGACTTCCCGTGTATTCGCTTATTTATTTATATCTGTGTATGCTCATGATTTCCTGTTTTGCTGTTACTGTCACTATTTTGATGTTCAAACTGTCCCTGATTTTGGCCCCAAGAAGCTCCTTCAAGCTGGCTCTGTGTCCTGGCACGTTCCCATCCTTCTTTAAACAATTCCTTGCTTTCTGGCAAAACAACTTGTTCTGGGCTCATTTTCTACTTTTCCTGCCCCAGCCCTGAAATCAGCCATTTCTCCAAGGTGCTCTGGTTCCTTTTAGTGGAAAGCTGTATTTATTATAGAAGGTGGCACTTGGATGCCAGGAGTGCTCGAGGCTTTGGAGGCAATTCTGCTCCACCCAGACAGCGGGCAGACTGATGTGCACATTTGCACTGACATTTATAGATTCCTCTTTAGGTGTCAAAGTCCACAACTGCACACCGATAGCTCCAATTTTAATCCTACACCATAGGATTCATTCTAGTTTTCTCTCTGTATTTGTACCTCCCTTTTCTGACAATGAGAAACCTGGCTCCCATGGTCTTTAATAAATGTACTTATTCGATGGGTGCCCCTGTATGTAACCACTCTCTCACCTCTGCCACCACCCGCTCTCCCATGCGGACCACCTCTTCTCCTCACCTGGACTCCAACACTCCATGTAGGGCCTCTGTTCCCCTGGGGGTGCCCCCCTCCACCCTGCTGCAGCACCCTGACACCCCACACCACACTGCTCCTCATGGGGACATTCTTTTCTCCCTGCTCCATCTCTGACACCACTCTGGGGCACCACAGCTGCCCTTCTCCCACCGTGGTCACCTCTGCTTCAGACAGGATAGTTGAGAAACAGAAAGTGAAAAAAGGAGAGGACTCCCTTGTATTTTTAACCAAAGATACATCAAGTGCATAGAGACAGACCACAAAAGAATCACAGCAAACATTCTAGACAATCCAGCAGTCAGCCCCAGTGCACTCTGTAAGGAGACATCATTGTGGGACCATTCTGGAGTCACCCCACTTGGGGTCAAATACTGGTGCTGCCCCTTACAGCTGGGTAGCTTGGGTTCCCTTAAACTCACTGAGCCTCAGTTTCCTCAACTGTAAAATGGGGAAATGACAGCACTTCCCTCATATTGCTGGTGTGAGGCCTCAACGAGGCCAGGGAAAAGTATGACCCAGCGCCTGCCCAAGGTAACTGCTCAGCAGATGTGAGCTATGACAACTAGCGTGTATTTCTCAGAATCCTAGAAAATAATGACTCTGTTTTAGAAGGCGGGGCCCGGATGCTGGGTGGGTGTTCCCTGGGCAGCGAGGCTCCGTGGCCCCAAGGGCTTCCTCCTTTTGCAAGCTTTTTTTTGGCACTCTCTCAGCCAACTCTGGGAGGGTTTCCTGGACAGAGGTCGTCGTGGCAGTTGCCTTAAGACGTGCAGCCCAGGCCACAGCCACTAGTGCTCTCTGACCCAGGTCCACTGCAGGCGGCAGCAGCAGCCCCAGCCGGTGGGTGCAGCAGCATGGAGCTTTGGGGGCCCTACTTGCTCCTCTGCCTCTTCTCCCTCCTGACCCAGGTCACTGCCGAGACACCTACCTCCAAGGTCAAGAAGGCTGCAAATGTTAAGAAAGGTAAGGAGGGGGGTGGAGCCCCTCCCCATCCTCCAGGGAGCTGGTCGCCCTCTCCTTTGCTGGTCCTCACTCTCCTTCCCCTCCTTCACTTTCCTTCTCCATGAGTCCAGGGAACTTCAATGAAGTACCCCTTGGGACCTGGGAGAGTCCTCCAGCAGCAGGGGCAATTGTCAAAACTGTAAGAGTCACTGGCTCTTAGAATCAGAAAGAAGCTTCCAGATCACCTAAACTGACACCCACTCCCCCACCACCCCAATATTTTACAGAAATCAAACCTTTGGCTCAGAAGTCTGGAGAGGTCCGACTCTCATCAGGAGTGTTGGCAGGCTTTGCCTTGGCATCTCCAAACCTCGGGTTTCTCAACTGTAAAATAGGGATTGTGGCATTTGCTCACAACGCTGGTTGTGAGGATTTAATGATAGAAAACATGTGAAGTGTCTGGAACGTAGGATATACTTGATGCACGGCGGGGGCAGGGAAAGAACAAGTTAATTCTTAGTTCTATAGTGTATCACAGCCTCGAGGAAATAAAAATGTTCAAACCCAAACTCGGATAGTGGAGGCAGCTTTGCTCTCCCTCTGTTGCCTCTGGGTTTGGGGTGTCCTTGGGTCGCCTTGGCCTCAGCAAGGCCTGCCCTTGGAGCCCTGCCTGCAGTGAGGTCACCGCGGGCTGTTTTGAGACAACATTAGTGAAATGCCATGGCAATGATCGGGGCTGTCACCCCCCACAGGGCTCCAAGGGGAGGAGAGAGAGTTCCAGGGGATGAGAGTGCTTATTAAGCAGAGAAACAGGTGGCTGGGGCCAAGAGCACAGAAAAGGTGAGGCAGAGGGGCATGGGCCGCCCTCAGGCCCCTCTCTGAGCCTCTTCCGTAAATGGACAGCTGCCCACTGGTCACGGACAATGTACATAAGGGCACATTAGGACAATGGAGACCCACAGGCCTGCAACACAGAATGGGCGGATCTGGGTGCTGATAGGAAATAATCCCCAAGGTTCAGTTCATAAAGTAAACAAAAAATTCAATACTTTGAATGGGTACTATGCTGACATTGGTTTTGAAAAAGGGACTTATATAAAAAAATATATTTACTTGTATATGCATAGAATTTTCTGGAAGGATCCACAAGAGTTAGTAACAGTGATTACCTCTGGGAAGAAAAACTAGGGAGCTAAGGGCAGACTTGATTGGGAAGGAGACTTTGACGTTCTGAACTGTTTGGGTTTTTTAAAGTTATATGGCTATATTACCTTTTACAAAACGTTCATTAAAAAAAAAGAAGACTCACAGCATGCATGGTGTGTCCACGAACGTTAGCTGAAATTGCCACCAAGGATGTTCTTTGTAAAGGATACACAGTTCCAAAGGCAAATAACAGAATTTTTGAATGTGGAAAATAGTTGTTAATTTCTCAAGTTTACCAAAGATTTAGTATGTATTTATTTAATCATGTAAATCATGTATTTGATCATATGGACAAGAAGGTCAAACCAGACAATGCCCTGGTCCTCTTCAGCTGTCACACTTGAACCCTAGCTCCATGTGGTCCCCACGGAGGTGGCCCATGGAGGTCCAGGAGGAGGCCCGCATAACAGCTGACAGAGCAAGAGTGGAGTGTCCTGTCCAGCCCTGCCTCTTGCTGAAACCCACTGCAGCTTGGTTTTCTTTCCTTCAACCTGCTGCCAACCTACACCACACATGCTTACAGAGCTCTTTCTCCAGGTAGGGGCCAGTATACATGCTGAGCACTCTAGCAGACAATTAGCATCCCTGCTCTTAAGATGTGAATCAATTTGCGAACCACGGTGGTTCTCCCTCAGGCATCATCAGCATCATCTGGGAAATACATTAAAATCCAGGCACCTGGGACCCACCCCCAGAAATGCTGGATCATGGGCCTGGAATGCTCCCCAGCATCTGCCTTTCCCACCAGTCTCCAGTGATTCCTGGGAGCAGCCAGGACTGGGAATCAAAGGAACAACCTAGTCAGGGGCCAGTGCACAAAAGTGGGGGAGGGTGTCCGGAGGAGGGACAGTCGTGCCCAAGGAGACCCCTCAGTGCCCGCTGAGTGGTGGAGAACAAGCTGGCAGGATGGACAAGGGGAGGAGAGGACAGAATGTGCTATGCCCCCATGCTGGCCCCCAGGGTGGGATGAGAAGGGGGAGAGCCCAGGCTGCTTCTGGGAGCTCATCTGCCCCTGGTGTGGGGTGTGGCCTGAGCCAGCTGTATGGGGGTCAGCCAGATGTGAGGCAGGGAGGGCTTAGGCGGCTGGAGCTCCAGAGGCCATGTGGCCACACCTGGCAGAGGAGCTCAGGTGGGGAGGATGGCCTCACAGGGGGTCACAGACTCTTAGAACAGGGACCTGAGGGCATCCATTTCAATAACATGCATTAGGAATCTGAGGCTCAGAGGTAGTGAGGGGCAGCACAAGGGCTCCGACTCCTAGCCCAGAGCTGTAGAAACACCCAACTCCTACGCCTTCCTCAGTGGAGTTCTGTTAGCACCTTGGTCCTTGGCCAGTCCCTGGAGGGCCCCTCGTACACTCGGGCACCTTGGTGCAAATCACAAAAGGCTCTCCGCTCTGAGCTGACAAATTATAGAAGAGCATCCCTTTCTCTGGTGTGGTCAAGCAGCACAGCCAGGGCAAGGCTTAGAGGCTGGACATGGGCCCCCACCTGTCCCCTCAGCTGAGTGCCCTTGTGTAGTACCCAACTTTCACAACTTTATGCGGTGCCCTGTGCTGGTACATCATGGGACTGAGTACAGAGCTGCTGTGAACCACTGAGGCAGAGGCCCACCGTGAGGCACACATAACCCAGTCAGGCTAGTTTGCCAGCCCCAAACACTCCCTGTTTTGCCTTGCTCATCTGGGTGTTAATTTCCTCATACTTGGTAAGTCACATCATGAATTTCTATATATGCCAGTATGTTTCTTGCTCACGTTTCCTGTGATTCCCCTGCAAAGGAATCTGGGGTGGACAAAGGTCTGACTTCACCCCTCATACCGTGGACTTTATGCAAGCAAAGCCAAATGGACCATGGAAGCGCTTCCCCACCCTCTACCCAAGCTGAGCTCAGCCTTTCCTGAAGCTCCTGGGATTTCAGAAAGACTGGGGTCCACCCACTTAGCTCTCAACTTACACATGCAGAGGAAGACATTTCACATCTGCCTCTCATGAATAACTGGCTCCGAACGGGCCTTTGTGCTCAGGAAGGCTCACATTAGGAAACGTGCTGCCATCACGGACGTGGGGAGAACAAGCTTGCAGCCGTGCGGACTTGGGTTCGGGCTGCTGGCTCTGCCAGTTCAGGCGAGTTGCTTCAGTCTGGCCTCAGTTTCCCGTCTGTGAATTGGTGGTGGTATAGAAAAGACACATTACCCACGTCACAGGGCTGACAATGAGCCCAGCGCTGGTCACATGCTTCATTTCTCTTAGTCTTTATTCTTCTTCAGAGTCCTTGGAGGTGGGGCTATTATCATCCCGTTTTACAGATGAGGACAGTGGATTCAGGGAGGCTGTGGAACTTGCCCAGGTCACCCGCATGCATGCAACCTCAGAGCCTGTACACACGTTCACCTGTGCTGCTCCACACAGCCCCAGGCCGAGTGCCTGCCCTGCTTGGTCCGTGCCTTGTTCGTCCAGCCTGGGGAAGTGAATCTGGGAGGTCTCAAGGGCCCCTGGCCCTCCTTCCTGTGCTCTGTTCTCCTCTAGAGCTGGGAGGGTGGTTGGGTGTCACCGAAGGAGCTGTCTGCACCCTCCACTCCGCTCCTGCAAATCCCAACCCCATCTGATCCCAGCAACTCTCCTGAACAACGCGGTACACGTCTCACTTTAGCAAGAGCAAGAGAACGATGGTCCCCCGGTAGAAGGAAAATCATGAGCGATCACTTAGACTACCACCGGCAGGGACAGGGAGAGAGAGAGTATGCCAAGACATCAAGGTCGAGGGGAGTCGTTTCCCTCGTCCCCTTGTGGCTGACAGTGGTCCACCCCTCCCAGTCCCTGCCCTGTCCCACTCCCTACTGCCTTTCTCACGTGTTCGTGATTGTCCCCACTTCCTTCTGACTTCATCCTAGATGCCGTGAGCCCGAAGATGCTTGAGGAGCTCAAGACCCAGCTGGACAGCCTGGCCCAGGAGGTGGCCCTGTTGAAAGAGCAGCAGGCCCTGCAGACGGGTGAGAGCACGTGGCGGCCTCTCTGGGCAGGGGTACATCAGACAGAGGGCCTCAGGCCAGCAGCCAGCAACCCACCTGTAGCCTCGAGCCAGTACCAGGGCCCTGGCTGGCCCCTGTAGTCCAGGGCACTGGATTCACAGAGCCCCCTCCTCAGCCTGCTTCTCTCAGGAAGATCCCCTGACATGTGGAAGCAGCAATGTACCGAAAGGACAACAAGCTCTCCCACAAGAATCCATTACCGCCCACTGGAAGTGCGAGCCCTGCAGCGCTCGTGGAGCAGAGGCAACCCTAATGAACCCCAGGAGACCCTCCGCTCAGCCAGCCCCCACAGCCCTACAGGGCGTGAGCTTCATTCCCTGTGTCAGCTGCTTTGCTGAGGCTGCCACTCTTAATCATCATCATTATGCTGAGGCAGGATTTATCACCCCTATTTTAAAGAGGGGAACTGAGGCATAGAGAGGTTCTGGTTTTGCCACGCCCACCTGGCTAGTTACTGCAGTTCAGGATGGGAATGGAAGCAGCCTGCCTGGTGCATGCTGGGTGTGAGGAAAGGTGGGCTTTGGTCTTCCTGGCCCTGCACGAACCAGCTAAACCAGGATGGACAAAATACACGGCTGTGGAGCCCGGGGACACAGCTCATAGCCACCTGCCCTAGCACTGCCTGGCCAGCCTGCCTGGGCAACCTGTTCTCTTTCTCTCCACCAAGTTCCTTTCACATTGTCTCTATTTTCCACACATCTCAAACTCACCTACTTCTTCGTGACCTTGCCCTGGAGAACACAGAATACAGACTAACGATAATACTTAACACATGGGGGAATGTTTAAAATGAGCACAGTGTTGTTCAGGGCCTCAGTTTCCTCAACTGTAAAGTCGAAGGGCGGGGGGTGGACTTGCAGGGCAAGCTCTAAGGTCTCATGTCTAAGCTTTGTGCTTGTGCCAAGACCATGCAACCCAGATGCCACTTGCCTCCTGAGGTGGGTGATGTGGTGGGGACCTCCCCGTGCAAAGTCCATGGCATATGGAGAACTAAACACCCCCTCCATGTCTGCTGATTCCCAGGAGGTTCATGGGCTCCTGGCCTCCTTGGGGACCTTCTCCCTCTCATCACCCGCTCCTTTACTACCACTACCTGCAAATCACCTTGTCAATAACCCCACACAAAGCACTCCTGACCTAACTGAAGAGTTGAGAGAATCAAGGGTTAGGGGAGCAACCCTCCCGTCCCGCCATCTGCCCCTTCCCTCCCCCAATCAGCAAACACACATGAGGTCCTCCCCCCAGCGAGCCTCTGCCAGGCACAAGGAGGCAGAGGTGACCCAGCCAGGGTCCCGCTCTGGGAGCCTCAATATATTCATGAAATCAATGTATTCACTGGAACCCGCACGTGTGGGAAGATAAAGAAGGATTCCAAGCAGAGGGCACGGTAGGAGCAAAGCTATGGAAGGCCAGCAAGAATCAACGGGATCGGGCTTCCCTCGTGGCGCAGTGGTTGGGAGTCCGCCTGCCGATGCAGGGGACACGGGTTCGTGCCCCGGTCCGGGAAGATCCCACATGCCGCGGAGCGGCTGGGCCCGTGAGCCATGGCCGCTGAGCCTGTGCTCTGCAACGAGAGAGGCCACAACAGTGAGAGGCACGTGTACCGTAAAAAAAAAAAAAGAATCAACGGGATCATGAATAGGCCAGAGTGACAAAATGTCAGTAACGATGGTAAGGCACTGAGAACTGATACTTATTGAGGACTAACTATGTTGGAGGGAGTGTTGCAGGTAGGGTTCCCAAGAAGCGGCCCCGAGGTGGAGTTTAGCCTGCAGGAGGTTTATTAGGGAGCACACCCAGGATGAGCACCTGGGGAAGGGAAGAGACAGAAGGACGCAGGAGTGGGAAGAGTGCCCTGCGCGTCTCAACGAAAGCCTCAGCCAACTGCAGAGGGAGCCCTGACGACCGGAGGGCCCTTCAGAGCTGTCCTGAGTTGGGGCAAGAGGGCTCATGGGCCAGTCACTGGGTACAGGCTGCTCTGGGAAGGGGGCACACCATGGGGGAGGGGGCTGTCTTCCGCTGATGCAATCCCCAAAGGGGCTGAGAGTTAAGAGTTGTCTCCCAGCAGCGCTACCAGCAGCTGGGGTAGTCAATCCTTCACCCCAAGGGGGTCTTGGTGGCGTGTCAAAGTCCCCAGCAGGAAGGAAAGGCAGTGTGGCGCCAGGCTGGGAAGGGCAATGAAACCTGCCTAGGATGAGCTGCAGGATAGCACGCGGTAGGGCTGGCTGCCTTGGGATGGCATCTGTGAGTAAAGACACCTCTGTGATGCTGCAGGCCCGGAGTTCAGAGCTCCAGGAGTGTCAGGTGCTCACGGGGACATGGAGATGTGTGTTAAGTGAAAGCAACTGAGTGAGAGGGTGAGTGAGTGAGGGGATGGGGGTGGGGTGGAGTGCAGACCTGCCCCTAACACTTTTGGGGTCAGCAGCAAGAGGACAAATGGAGGCATGTACCCCAACTGCCTAAACATTTAAGTTACAAACCCAGCTGAAGAACAAACTGCTGGGACTTCCCTGGTGGTCCAGTGGTTAAGACTCCACGCTTCCAATGCAGGGGGCCTGGGTTCGATCCCTGGTCAGGGAACTAGATCCCGCATGCCGCACGAAGATCCCGTGTGCCACAACTAAGACCCGGTGCAGCCAAATAAATAAATAAATATTAAAAAAAAAAAACAACCAAACTGCTAAGTAAAAACATTCTATGCTCCTAAGCTGACCAAATATATACCTTCATCACAACCTTTGAGACCAGATTCAAATTTAGACTCTTGGACTCGAGTTCCATGCCTGAGAGAGCTAGCCCCTGGCCCACCACCTGGGCCATCTCTTCTGTCCCAGGGGCTTGCCCGTCTCAGCTCCGTCCTCCCAGTCGCCGCCCCAGAGGAGGCCCCTGGCAGACTCTGGGAGCTTGCTTGGGCCCCTGGGTCAGGGCTTTGGGGTCCTGGGTACCTGGAGTGTGGTCTAGGTTCTGGGTAGGGATGTCCCCTGGCCCTGCAGTTTCTTGATCTTAGGGAGGGTGGGGCTGGAGGAAGATCAGAGCAGGTGGCTCCGCCTGGGCTCTCCAGGAAGCCCACTCTGAGATGGAGCTCATTTATTAGGGAGAGCCCGGGGTCCCAACTGTGAAGGGAGGGAGGTGTTGGAAGTAGATTGGGCAGAGGGGGAGCTGAGTAGCAGCACAGGCCCAAGGCCAGCCTCTGCCACGCTGTGGAGCCTCCAAGCTAAAAGGCCCCTTCAGAATTATCCTGCTTGGGGTAGAGATGACCCTACCTATTCCCCTGGGCACTGGAGGGGGCACCCAGGAGAGGGGTGTGACCTTGAGGGAGGGGCCGTGTGCAGCTGAGGGGGCTGACCTCACTCCCAGCAGCAGGGGCTCCACCACCTCTTAAATGGGGATCTGAGATGTGCATCAGTGCCCACCACAGCACGGCCCTCTGGCCTGGGTCTGGAGCCTGTCCAGGGAGGACAGGATGTACAGGGATGGGATGGAGGATGGTGTGACTACCCCTGGCGGTTGGCTCTTGGCTCCGGAACCGGAGGCCTTGGGTGACGTCCATTTCCTCCCCTCCCCCCTAGTCTGCCTGAAGGGTATCAAGGTGCACATGAAGTGCTTTCTGGCCTTCGTCCAGGCGAAGACCTTCCACGAGGCGAGCGAGGACTGCATCTCGCGAGGGGGCACCCTGGGCACCCCGCATACGGGCTCCGAGAATGACGCCCTGTACGAGTACCTGAGCCAGAGTGTGGGCAGCGAGGCCGAGGTCTGGCTGGGCTTCAACGACATGGCGGCCGAAGGCACCTGGGTGGACATGACTGGTGGCCATATCACCTACAAGAACTGGGAGACAGAGATCACCGCACAGCCCGACGGCGGCAAGGTCGAGAACTGCGCTGCCCTGGCCGGTGCGGCCAACGGCAAGTGGTTCGACAAGCGCTGCCGGGACAACTTGCCCTACGTCTGCCAGTTCGCCATCGTCTAGCGGGCCGAGAGGGGCGGGGTCGGGGGCAGAGTCCGGGGGTGGGGCCAGGGGAGGGTGGGATCGTGAGCCCCGGAAGAGGGGCCGTGGGACCTTCCCGCCCCGCATCCCTGCCCCCGCGCGCTGGGGGCCTCCTCTTGCAAATAAATTGGGTGCAGCTTGGCAGAGAGTGGCTGCGGTCTGTGCCGGGTCCGAGGGGTGGGGAGTCCAGGAGCCTGGCCGGGAGCCCAGGGAGAGGTCGCTTAGAAGGAGGCGAGTAGGGAGGTGGTGAAGGATGGCGAGCTGGGTGCAGAGGAGGGGGAGGAGGAAAAGAAGGGGGGGTGAACGAGGGAACCCCTGACTGCTGCTGCCTTTTTTAAATTAAATAACTTTATATTTCATTGGATTTCCCACTTACAGAAAAGTTGCAAGAATTCCCGTATACCCTTCATCCAGATTCCACAAATATTAATGTTTTCCCATATTTGCTTATCCTTCTATTTTTTCCTGAACCGTTTGACAGTGAAATGCAGACGTGATGCCCCTTTACCCCTAAATATTTCAGTGTGTTTCCTGAAAGCAAGGACATTTTCTCACGGAAGCAGAGCACTGTTATCAAGGTCGGGAAATAAACACTGTTACTATGTTGTTATCTAAGTTACAGGCCTTATTCAGATTTCCAGTCTTCTTACTGCAGACTCCACTTCCTCGTGTTGGAATCCAGCATCCCCTCCACAACTCCAGAGGAGGAGGGACACTTCCACCTGACACCCTCCTGTTAGGGATTCATTTCTGCGGTGCACTGACATGCTGAGTTCTGTCGGGGTGAGAGCACAGGCTGCCCGCGGGGGATATTTGCATCCGCCTTCTTGCCCAACAAGGGGGCTGGTTCAGGAGCCAAATATGACAGTGGCCAACATTGCCTGACTGGTGTGTCCCCCTCCTTCCCGCTCCTCACAGAAAGTTCCACCCTAGCAATACCAGCTACTACTTATTGAGCCCACAGACTCGCAGGCACTCCACCCAGGACAGGCGTGTTATTATCCCAGTTTTGTAGAGAAGGAAGTTGAGGCTAAGGGAAGTTAAGTGACTTCCATTGGTCACACAGCTAGTAAGCAGCAGAGCCAGGATTACAAGGGCCTTGGCCTTTCCACCATCCACCACCGTGATACTTGTCTCACGTTACTGGACCTTCCCTGAGATAAAACATCAGAGAAGTGGCCTAGTGACCCCCAGAGGCTATTGGCCAGCTCCTGGTGTGACCTGGCCCATCCAACCATGTAGGCCCAGCTCTAGTGACGCCCTTAGGGGAGGTCTTCCCTACCACATCAGCCATGGCATCATCCACTGTGTGGACTTTGCCACATCTTTTCTCCCTGGTTGTCTTCTAGTGTGTCTTGCCTTCAGTAATAAATTGATGATAGTTTGATTTGATCAAGGGGAGTGGGCTGGGCTGGAGTAGGTAGCTTACAATGAACTGTGTGCGTACTTTGTGCCAGACAGCCTGCTTGGCATTGTCACAGAAAGCATCTCGTGTAATTCCACAGTTATAGGAAGAGGTAATGATGGATGAGATCCATTATAGGTGCAGAAACTGAGGCTCAGAACAGTAACATGATTTTTTTCAAGACGGCCTAGTAAGTGAGAAGGAAAATGCGATGCAAATCTCGGTCTGGCAGCTCTGAATCCTGGGCTCTTTTTACCCCACTCAGCTATCTAGCAGGATGTAGGTGGCCACGGATTTTGTGAAGTTCCCTGCATCGGGTGGATGCCCGCAAGAGGGCACCAGGCCTCTGCATGTGAGCATGGGTCCTGGTGGAGAGGTGCCACCGTGGCATTGCCTGCTTCCAGCAGCAGGTGGAAGTATGAGCAAGAGAATCGTTACCCATCTTTAATCAGCCGGGAATGCTCTTACACTTGAGACACTGAGACTTGTGGACTTCCAGCTGGGGTACACCTGTCCTGGGATCCTGTCTTTAAGCTTTGATGTGTTTTTTTATCACAGATTTTTTGCATTAATTTTTTCTTTTTTTTTTTTTTTGCGGTACGTGGGCCTCTCACTGTTGTGGCCTCTCCCGTTGCGAAGCGCAGGCTCCAGCCGGACGCGCAGGCTCAGTGGCCATGGCTCACGGGTCCAGCGGCTGCACGGCATGTGGGATCCTCCCGGACCGGGGCACGAACCCGTGTCCCCTTAATCAGCAGGCAGACTCTGAACCACTGCACCACCAGGGAAGCCCTGCATTAATTTTTATTTTTTAAAACATCGTGTTCAAATATTTTTTATCATAATTACTGAGCTTTTAGGTACTTCCTTAAATTTTGTACCCCAGGGAGTGTCTCACTCACCTCACCATTCCTGGCCCTGGCTACAAAATTTGAATTTTCCAAGGCGTATATAAACAATGATAAGGTATTGGTTTCTAGATCTTCAAGGGAACTGGTTTCTACATCTTCAGCTTCTCCATTACTCTTTATTAGAGCTGATGGTAGAGCCATCTTTCACAGCCATCCATTTCCCTCTCTACTGTGCGTTGCCCTGGTGTGTAAAAAACTCTGAGGATGCACAACAAAGGGATAATTTGAAATACTGCTGTAAGGAGGCAAAAGACTGGGTAAAAACTCCTTTTGCAAGTTCAGTTGTCTCCAGTTCTTTGCCTTCAACAGCCTTGGAGAAGAGCCTAATGCTCACAGACCATGAAAAATACATTCTGATGACAGAGTGCTTTTAACCTGTACCTTAGGAGAAGTTCAAGTATTAAGTGACATCACTCTTTTCAGTGACACCAGCCTACTTATCTGAACAAGATTGGAGTAATATTGATGCTGAGCCCTGCTTCACTCTAGGATACATGAACCAATGAAAGAAAAATCCACCCATCTGATTAAGAGATTCCTACTTAATCATGTGAGAGGGCGGTTTCTGGACGGGTCTTTCTCTGTCTGCTTGTTGGCCCTTAACCAGTGTGCTGGAGCCATGTGCTCAGGCTCCAACTGAGCCTTGCTCTCTCCGCCCTGTCCCATCACCACTGCCGTTCCTATTCCTAGTCCTTTTGCATTTGGCTGTTCCTACCACCTTTCACAGCCTAGCTCATCCCAGCCAAGGGAAGGGAGAGTCAAGGGGAGGAAGTACAGATGGAGACCCCCAGTGTGGAGAAGGGGGTGCCCTGAGAGACCTGGGGCTGGTAATGGTGGCCCTTGCTATGGGATCCTGGAGAAGGCCTGTGGGGCATGTTGGCCCCCAATTTCGTCACCTGCAAAATGAGGTTTAGCTTAGATGACCTCTTAAGCCTCTTGAGTCCAGGATACTGCCCAACTATCCTCGGGAATGTCTTTTGTAGAATTCTCTCCAGAAAAGAAAGCTGTTTGGTGGTTGTTTCCTTGCCCAAACAAGCCCCCGTCCCCTGACGCTTTACTTTCTGCAGCGATCGTGGGCCCTGCTCTCTCTCTCTTAAATCCCAAACAGGTACAAATTCTGATGCCTGGTGGACACCGCCACCTAGGAGTCCTTAGGCACCTAAGTTAACATGTTTCAAAAGAGAACTTGGCATCTCCCACTCAAGTCTGCTTCTCTTCCTGAGATCACCATCTCCATGGTCGGTCCCCACCTTACCAGTCACTCAAGCCCCAGACCTGTGAGGCATCACAGGTGCCTCAGTGTCTGTCACGCTTGAGATCCAAGTCATCAGGACTTCTGGTGATTTTACTTGCTGAGGAAGTCTCAGATCACCTCTCCTGTTCTGCTGCTACTAGGCCCAAGGCTCCTGCTTGACCCTTAAAAATAATATCCTTCCTGGTTCCCATTTCCCGCCACATCTCTCCCAGCCTCCCTAAACCATAGCCTTTCCTGCATAACCACTAGCTAGCTATACAGCAGAGAAGGCTGGTTCAAACTTTGGTCAGAGTCGGTCCCTGGAATGCAAACTTCCCTCCCACACACGTACACATATTTGCTTCAACTGTAAGCATTAATGTGTCCTGGATGCCTTAAACCTCTAGGCACATTCTTCTTTTGATTTTGGCTTTGCTGAGAGACAGTGGAGATATTAATAAAAACAAAGAAGATGAGCAATGTGTGCATTCCTGATGTGTGCTGGGCACTGACCCACAAGCCCCTTACTATGTCCTGACAACAACCCAGGAATTACCTCATTTCATATTCATAATAACCTAGGAGAGAGGTATTATTAAGCCTATCTTACAGTTGAGGAAAATGGAGTACAGAGAGGATACTTTTTCTAAGAACATCCATGGATGGAGCTGGACTTCCAGCACAGGTCTGTTGAGTTCCAAGGCCCATGTGCCATCTACTATATGCATTCAGTTCTTCCTGAATCTTGAAGAAAGTTTTCAGATAATTCATGATGTGACTGTGAAAGTTTTGTGAAAAGGAGTTGATGGTGATGTGCACTGGTGTGTATTTGAGACTGCTGCTAGTGAATCCTGTAAAAACACATTTTCCACCCAGATTTTGCAGGGCTATTTCTGAAGCTTAACGTTAGATTCTACTTTACCTGCTTTCATGGGTGACTCATGAAAAGCATGGTTTATGAGTGTCTCTTTCAGGCTAAAAATCATGACACAATCTACGAAGAAACTAACCATCTTCTCCACTAGAATGTACTGCTATTTCATACAGTGTGAGAACACAGCCAGGGGAGAAACATCTCAGAGATCAATGCAATCTCCAGATGAAAAGACTGAGGCCCAGGGAGGTTAAGTGACCAGCCAAGGTCAAGCAGCTTGCAAGACAATGAGCCCAAGAGTCTCACTTTGTTAGTAGAAACAGCTTTGTGCAAACCATTTCTCCAAACAGCCACCTAGTAAGTACTGAGTGCCTTCCATGTGCCAAGCACTCTGCCAGGAGCTGGGCCATGAGACCTGGGTCCTGTTCTTGAGGTGTTCACCTGCTTGCTGAGGGACCTGGCATTTTAAGGAGCTCAGAAACAGAGGGATGGGGCTGGTTTTTGCCCCGAAGAGTAGCTCTCCTGTTTCGCGTTGTTGGGAAAACAACTGTGCAGTAGTCGTAGGAAAATGTCTTTCAGAATAGGACAGACAAGCCAAATAGCTAGGTCAGAGACAAACTGGAAAACTAGTGTTTCCTCCAGTTCATCACCAAGTTTCATCAGGAAAACCTTACACCAGGTTGAAGTTACTCATTGGTAGTGAAATAGGGTCAGGAAGAAACCCTGGATTTGGATTCCAGCTCTGCCACTTTCTAGTTCTGGGACTGTGGGAGAGTCACAGTCTCTGAGCTATGGTTTCTTTGATTGCATGGCTTGAAATGGGAGAACAGAGCATCAGAGCCAAGCTCATAGACATGGATGGAGACAAACTTCTTAGCCTCTCATGTTCACCAACCATGGCTGCCTTAACTGTGGTTACTGCAGTCTCTTCCAATCCCCTCTGAATTATTCTCTCCAAGGCCATGGGAGAAGGCATCAGAGAAGGGCCTGGAATCCGTATCTGTTAAGCTGTCACCCACTCTGCTTCCAGAAACCAATTCAACTTTCTGGGGTGATGAGAGGATGTGCCCTCGGAGGTGAGAGCAGAAAACCATCCCTTGGGGACGGTGGTGACCCAGCTTAGGATGAATCTCTGGGGCTGTTACCCATCTGTAGAGAGGGCATAATACCCCTCTCACACCACTGCTGTGAAGACTAAATATACGTAAAGCCTCTTGCCCACTGCTTGGCCCACAATTTTGAAGACCATGAGAAAGCGGTACTGTATTAAAAAGAGCTTTGGAAATAAGACTGCCGTATATAAAAGATGATAAAAAGCCATGACTTTTACCTGGGTAGGAAAAGCCACAATGAGCTCAACTGTGACCTAATATCATACTGAAAAGACGATTCTCTTAGAAAGATAGTCTGGCAATGTAGTTGGAGCTGAACTAATACGGACCAGGTCAAATTGAAGGTTAGGTCAGTGGTTCTCAACCCCAGCCAGACATTAGAATCACCTGAGGTACTTAAAGAAAAAACCAAACCCAATAGCCAGGCTTCACTGTAGACTGATTAAATCAATCAGAATCTGTGGGGAGTGGGACCAGGCACTGGGAGTAGTTAAAGATTTCCAGGTGATTCCAAGCTATAGTGATTGAGAACTACTAACTTAGGTGAAGCTACCTAATCTTAGGTTAAGATTTTGAAAGAAATCCATCAGTTCCAGACTATCTCCCCCCATGGTCTGCCTCAGTCTGAATTTCCTACCATTCTAAGCATTGGACAGTGGTACCCTGCACAGTAACCAGGATTGGCTACAATCAGTTTGGTTACTGTTCTATATTGATTTTGACAGGAAGTAGAGGTTCATCTTGAAGGACTTGGTATAGTAAGTTAATTTCAGTACGAATGTTTATCAGTTAGGATTAGATTTTGTTGCATATAATGAAAATCCAAAATAAAAGAGCCTTAAACAAGACAGAAGTCTAGAGGCAGGTAGTCTAACACTGGTATGGCTTCTCTATGGTCACAGGGGACACAACGTTCCTTTTATTTTCCCACCCTACTGTTCTAGTGGGGGCTTTTCATCTTTGAGGTCACTTCATGGTCCATGATGGCTGCTGGTGCTCCAACCATTATTATCCACATTATATCCACATCAAGTAAAAGCAAAAGTAGAATGGACAAAAAAGGTCCAGTCAGCTTCTTTAAAGAGCCTTTTCTTTTTCTTTTATCTCATAGGCCAGAACTTTGTCAAATGTCTATCGGCAAGGAAGGCTGAGAAGTAAAACCCTTTAGGTAGCTTCCTCTATACCCCAAATAAAATTAAACTTTATTAAGGAAGAAGGGGCAAGTGGTAGGTGACCAGCAGTTTGTGCCATAGAGCCATTGCAGATCCAAAGCCTGAACGTGGGAGGGAACTAGAGGCTAGGAGGCAGGAGAATTAAGAGATCTTGAAGGAGGAATGGTGATTCATTCATGTGGTTCCCAAAAACTTGCTGCCATGGGTCTTTCAGTAAGGGAAGCTTACTTTCAATTGTGTAGCTGGGTCAAGCCTTCATTCCTTTCAACAAGTTCCTAGTTTCTAGGCATGGCCATCTCAGCCTTAGTTTTAGATCAGTCGTCTCATAGGCCAGCCCTTTTCTTGAGGAGCCTGGACCTAGAAGGCTATTACACCTCAGGTGCCTTCCTGCCTGCCTACACCTGGATGGTAGAATCATTATTGCTGGTCCTGAGGCAAAAGCCACAGGGCATATCTTGACAGACCTTGGCTGAATTCTGTGAAGCTTTTTCTTTTCCGCTCCTCTGAGGAGTTAGATGCACCCTATGTCAGTTACAGTACCAGTAGGAAGCAGAATCCAACTCAGGTAATTCAAAGGACTATAACGAAAGGGGTACAGGCAGTCGTTGTTTTGCACAGCTCATATGCATGAATTTCAACGATCAATAAATTTCAATTATTTTAGTTAAGTAACACCAGTCCCCCAACAAGATGGTTAAAATTTCAGTTACATTTGTATATGAACTATGAGCAATTGTATAAAGCTGCAGTTGCTAAAGTATAATTGGACGGCTAGCTCATCAGTCCACAAATCACTATGTACATAACAAATGCACAGCATGATCATGACCAATCATGTCACCTCTTTCAAAGCCTGTTGGTGACTGGTCACTGGACATCTGTTACTCAATTCATGCACAGACAGAAAAGTGTGTGGTTGTGTTGCTTCCTTGTTTCCCAGTGATAAATCCATGTGACTTTTTACAAAATGGTTAACTGAAAAAGGGAACTGGCTAATAAAGATGAAAATGCAGCAAGGAAATGCAAAGTGATAATACTGGAAGTAAAATTTGAAGAGCATACTGACGGAGTTACAGAAGAAAGAGCTGACTATGGGAGTGTTGACACTGCTGCCATTGGAGACTCGATATGCAGCTGGAGGAACTTAGGGAAGGTGAACTTAAAACATAAATGAATAAGTGAAGAAAATGATGGAAGTGATGAAGATGTCCCAGAGGAAGTGATGCCAGCAAAAACCTGCTGGTTTTAAAGGAACTCTCAAAGGTATTCTGTGACACTGAAAGTAAAAAGGATAAAATAGTGGCAGCTGATCCAGACTTAGAGTATGTCAATTTGCCAAGGCAGAGGAAAGATGTTCACTCTCTATCAAGATATACAACAAGGAGGAGCAGGCAAGCACTGTTCAAAGCATTCTTGGTAAGATTTTTACGAAGAAATACTTTTTATCCTCAATGTTTCTAATGCTTCAAATTAGTTTATTTAATATTAATTTTTACTACTTTTTCTCTTACCAATAGTAAGAGGGCTTTAGTGTTTTGACAAACGTTTTGAAATGTCACAGAATAATCATATTTTTTTCCCACTGATTATTAAGGTTGTTTTGCACGGTCATTTTTACAGTCCCAAAACTACTGTGCAAAGTGAGGACTCCTGTAGTTACAGAGATGGGGCGCTATCAGCAAACGAGCAAGGGATGGCAGGGCATTTTAAGGCTAGCCACGACAGAAGGCACACGGCAGAAGGGCCAGGGGAGCAAATAGTGCATCTGGAGCCATGAAGCAGGTACACATGGGAAGAGATCTCTGTGTGGAGGGACACAGCCACAGACAGAAAATGCAAGCACAGAGGGGACTGGGAGAAACATCCTACCCTCCTGACTTTGCAGGTGCTTTTCACTGGGTGAATCCAGCTGAAAGGCAGCTTGCAGTAGGACCAGGCAATGCAGTCAAGTCAGACTAGGGCATACAAGAGGGTGGAGGTGGGTGGAGCTTGGAAGGGGGGCATAAGTACACCTAACACTGTGCTGTCATTTTTATGTCCATGCCCTACAGTTGAGGACAGAGTTACCTGCCTCTCTGACGCTCAGTAAAAACTAAGTGAACACAGATGGGAATCTAGGTTTTCATTCTCTCAATGTAAAGCCCCTTCTCATGTCCACTGTGCTCCAGAATTCCCTTAGTGCTGCTTGTCATATTGGCTGGGACACAAAACACAGAGAGTTAGAGGACGATTGGGAGGAGAAAAAGCAAACTCAATGTTTAAAAGAAAAATTTCTATTGACAGCCCCCCAAACTCAGTAGATTTTAAGCAAGATGGGCTAGGAAAGTGTCAAGTTACATTCTAAATACCACTGACAGAATGTCAGGGCAGGCGTGGGTACATCTCTCTCTCAGATGTGACTGAATATAAAGCATGTTGCTTAGGATCAAGTTTTAAAGCATCTTACTTTCTAACATGAGAGTTTCTACAACTTATATAAGAGATTTTGTGTGTTTTAGTTATGTCTTTGGAAAGCTACTGGAAGTCTGGGGCGTTCATTAATCAAAAACTTGCTATTTAAATAGGAAAGACGCTCTGGTTGCTCTTCTTCAGAATGCTTGATTGCTACGAATGGTCTGCTGTTAGGAGATGACTGTACATATTGCTATTGCTCTGGGGCTAGTCCATCCAGGAGGTTCCAGTCCCTGGGGTCTACCCACTAAGCCCATTTAAGTTACCCATGCTGCCAGCTTCCTTGCAAAAGGATGGAGAGGATCAACAGGGCAGAGTTTCTCACCCTTGGCACTACTGACATTTTGGGCCCTATAATTCTTTGTCAGGGGGGCTGTCCAGTGCATTGTAAATATTTAGCAATATACCTGACCTCTACCCACTAGGTGCCAGCAGTACCAGTGTTGGAGCAGGCAGATAGCTAGATAGGAACAGAGAAAGGGGGACACGGGCCAAATGGCAGGAAACCAAACATCTTGTAGTCAACACGGGTCCTTGTGCAAAGAAAAGCAGGAACCTCCGGACTGACGGGGAACCATACATTTTGGGGTGATAAGTGTCCTGGAGGCAGGCAAAGAAAGGTGGGAATCTCTGCTGTCTGAAGGTAACCTTTTGCTCATTATGCTCTCATTACAATAAAATTAGCCTTGCAGATAAGAAGATTCCATAATGCACCGAGGCCATGACACTTCCGATCAAGACTAAATAAGGACAAAATTCCCTCCTCCTCTCCACAAGGTGGAGCTGGGATGAATATCAGGGGCTACAACCCCAGACCCCTCCCTCCCCAGTGTATATTCTGCCCCTTCATTTCTACACCCCCATATAACCTGCTTGCCAAAGAAACTCTGCACAGCTACTCGCCTGAGACTGACCACTCTCCTTTTGAGAATGTGCTATCAGTTAAATAAATCCTCACTTTGCTTTCTTGACCTCCCTGTCTGTCTCTGAATTCTTTCTGCCATAAGACAAGAACCTACTCCCCGACCTTTGGCGAGCAACAGCCAGGAGACCTGCCTCAGCCTCTCCCCTCTCTTGAGCTTGAGAGGCGCTGCCTTACTTCCTGCCATTACTTTCTCTCAACTCTCTCTCCCTCACTATCTCTCTCTTTTGCTTTCTTATTGTGTGTCGCATTTTCAGACCTACTGCCCCAGTGATGGGGTCAAGCCGTAAAAGCCACTAAGATGCTCACCACAAGAAATCTCCCTTCAGAGGATGAGTGGGTCGTGCAATGGACTACAGAGACGGTGGGTCTGTCTGCCCACCTCAAGACAATTTCCACGCAATGTTTTAGGCACACAGTTAAAAGCATAACCCTGGGACTTTCCTGGTGGTCCAGTGGGTAAGACTCCGAGCTCCCAGGGCAGAGGGCTCGGGTTTGATCCCTGGTCAGGGAACTAGATCCTGCATGCATGCTGCAACTAAGAAGTCCGCATGCCACAACTAAAGAGCCTGCATGCCACAACTAAGACCTGGCGCAGCCTAAATAAATAAATATTTTAAAAGAATAAGAATAAGAATAAAAATAAAAGCATAACCCTGCCCCCTCCTCGCAGTTACCCTTATAGGTTTATTACTGGTCCACCTATACCTCACTATCCTTGTCTCGTCTCTGTGTCCCTATCTCACTCTTACTTTTGCACCTTACTCTGCTGGAAATGGGGGTAAAGAAATCTGTCAGGCATTTTCCAACCTTGTCGCTAGGTCCTGCACTTCTCATTGTGCAAGGCATGTCAGGAAAACTTTCTGGCCCTTCTCACAAGCAGCTAGGGACCCCAACCATAGGACCTTTACGTCCTTTGGGTTTGCCTTATCCACCACTTAATTAACCATCATCAGGTTCAATCGTGTGGAAATATAAAATACAGCCTTACTTAGAGTTTGCGCCCTGGCCATGGCAGCTGAGCTCCTTCAGGAGTTCCCTCACTCTGTGGGTGGTCTGTGGGTGTACCAGGGGTGTTGGGAAGGGGGACCCATGGTGGTAGAAGGACGCCTCAGGCCGCCATTCTTCTCCACCCAGCATTCCGCAGGCCCCCTCCATGGTCCCTCCCGTCCCCACTCCTGCCTTGGCCTGTAGGGGCGGGTCTGCTGTGCTTGCCTCCCCAGGCTTGAGGGATCCTTAATGGCCAGTGCCTGTTTTTGGAAACTTACCACCCTTTTAGAGAAAAGATGCTTCCCTGACTAAATAGGTCCTAGAACCACGAGGATGTCCATTCCAGGGGGACATACCCTGGAACACAGGGATTAATACTGCCATAGAGTCTATAGAGAAGCCTTCAGGAAGGTCGCTCCTCCTGGGTTCCATGGACGCCAGGATAGGACACAGGCCCCAGGACGCTGGGGCCAGCAGGACTGCCATATGGGGGAGTAGCTAACCCCCATTTTGGCTAGAGTTGACAGGACTAAGTGGAAGGGGACACCTGGAACCACTGCTGCCTGAGGGGGTCCCTACAGGTCCTCCTAACCCTAGTGCTCCTCTCTGTTATAGGAGCAGCCTCTACCTGAAGGAACGATGGGAAACACCTCCTCCATCTCCAAGGACTCACCCCTCCAGTGCATTCTGAGTCACTGGAATAAGTTTTCTCTAGATTCTTTAAGATGCAAAAAGCTTGTTTTCTTTTATGAAACAGCCTGGCCCCAATATAGACTTGAGGACGATGAGGCCTGGTCCGAGAATAGAAGCCTCAACTGTAATACCATCCTACAGTTTGACATTTTTGCAAAAGGCAGGGAAAATGGACAGAAGTTCCTTACGTTCAGGCTTTTATGGCCCTAAGAGAGAACCCGGAGCTATGCAAGTCCTACGTTAGGGACCCTTGCCAGCTGGGACCCATTCAGGCTATGAAAGCCCTCTCTAGTGGCATCTCTGGAGGAACAGGTGCCCCAGATAGAAAACCCAAGCCCCAATGCTCTTTAACCACCTTCAGCCCCTCTCCTGCCCTATAAGTCTCTTTACCCTTCTGTACCAGAAGTGCAGCTGGAGCTTCTTTGCCCCCTTCAAGAAGTAGTACACCCCTTTTTCTTTGTCTGACCTCAACCAGTGCTGTACTCGTTCGGGCAGATTCTGGGAGGACCCTAGCCAGTTCACCAAAGAATTCCAGGGACTGACTCTCTCCTTTGACTTTACGTGGAAGGACCTAAATATTGTCCTTTCCCACTGCTGCACCACTGAGGAAAAGACCCGTATTTGGGCACAGGCTGAAACATGTGTTGGTGGATTACACGTTGTCCAACCACAACAATACCCTGTGGGCACGATGGCAGTGCCTCTAATGGATCCCAATTGGGACTATAAACCAGGCCAGGCTGGTATCACTAGAAGGGACCACATGACCCTTTGCCTCATTGAAGGGAGGAAGCGATGCATAATTAAACCTGTTAACGATGATAAGGTTAAAGAGATCACCCAAGGCCAAGATGAAAATCCAGCCTTATTTCAGGCCCGACTGGTAGACGCCCCTAGAAAGTATACGAATGTGGACCCACACACGTTTGAGGAACACATTGTATTTGCAACCCACTTCATTAGCCAATCAGCCCCTGAAATCCATTGGAAGCTTCAAAAGCTTGCCATGGGGCCCCAAACCCCTCTCAACATTCTAACTGACACAGCCTTTAGTGTCTTTAACAATAGAGACCAAGCTGAGCAAGAAAGGAAGGAACAGCGTGACTTAAGAAAGGAACGACGGCAAGCCAGGCTTTTGGCAGCTGTCATGACAAGACCTCCTGGTCACCCCAAAAGTACTCCCAGAAGACCCCCCCCGCCAGGAAAGGGAGCCTGTTTTAGCTGTGGGAGCCCCAAACACTAGAGCAAGGAATGCCCCAGAAACACGTCCCAGCCTTCACCCAAGACACCATGCCCACTCTGTAAGAAGATGTGCCAGTGGAGGAGGGAACTGCCCCCAGCTCTGAAGGGAGTGAGGAAATTCCCCCATGCCAGTCGTGGCAGTGGTTGATTGACGGGACCTGGGACCTCCCAAGGCTCCCAAGAAGACAGTCATCATCGCACGGGAGGAACACAGTCATCAGTGGGTGACCACTAACGTGGCATGTAAGCTTGTCCAGTTTCTAGTGAACACAGGGCTACTTACTCTGTCCTGACTTCTCATGCTGGGCCCCTTGCCCCTGAAACCTGCTCTATTGTTGGGGTAGAAGGAAGACCAAATCTAGAACATTTCACCACCCCTCTAACTCGCACCTGGGGAAAGACCCTTGTCACACAAGTTTCTTGTCATGCCTAAATGCCCCAGCCCATTTATTGGGAAGGGATTTTCTCTCAGCCTTGGGGGCAACTCTTACTCTCCCTGAAAACCAAAACCAAGGCCTATTTTTGGCTGCGTTATGCATTATGGACAGCATAAAATATTCCCCGCAAATTAAAGAAACAAAAAACAAAAAAACCTTACAGATCCACAGGTCTGGGATCAGGGAATCCCAGGGAAAACAAAGTTTGTCACTCCTGTAAAAATCACCTTAAAGGAGGCTAATAACTTCCCTTGCAGGCATCAA
This sequence comes from Globicephala melas, assembly GCF_963455315.2. Lineage (NCBI taxonomy): Eukaryota > Metazoa > Chordata > Mammalia > Artiodactyla > Delphinidae > Globicephala > Globicephala melas. The sequence continues at coordinate 42,293,149 of NC_083324.2, read as the reverse complement.
TACCCTCCCTTTCCAGTAAACTCTCCAAGTTTCTCTGCTCTTTTGCTTCTCATGAAATCATGTCCCCTTTAACCACACCCATCCTAGTGGTTTTCCTTGTTATTCACATTGGCACAGCTCCAGCTTACAAACATCCACTCTCAGACACCATAAATGCCATTGCTAAAGTTAATAACTCATCTGACTGTCGGATCTGCCCCCGCAGCTGTACCTCCCCAAAGGACCTACGTCTTTTGGGACTCCCTGCCTCCTTGAAGGACATGGTGGCGCTAACAGCAAAATATTCTGGGTTCTCATTTACCACCCAGTGCGGTAAGGAAGGACTGGGGCAGGAACCAACTGGAGGCCAAACTCTCTGGAACAGACACCCTCCTCCAAATCAGAGGGAAGGGTATTTCATCTTTTAGGTAAAGGTAGCCTCTGTTATTTACTGCTGTTAGCATTCAGGGACAAGAATTAGGATGGCTTAATGAAACACAGTACAATCACACTCTACCTTTTAGTAATCACAGTTGGGTGACAGTCACCAACCAGACTGCCAATATCCAACATGTGGGGAACATCACTACCTGGTGGAAGAACCTAGTGACTGGAATAAATAAAACTAAAACTCACAATAAAAGAATAATATTCAATAATAGTTAACAATACACAAGAGAAGGCCAGCACAGGGACTGGACAATATTCCAGACTAATGTTTAATATAAGTAATAACTGTATTCAGATATACTCCAACTTCTCCCTGTTACAGCTGCTGTATCGAAACCTGAGGTGTCGAGGGAAAAAAACTCATGGCTTCAGAAAACTCCCAGGGATTTCAACCCATCTCACCTGAAGATGAGGACTGCCACCAGCCACTGGATCTACTCCCCACTCTCCATCTCCACCACTGTAAACAACCCCGAGATCCCTATCTCTGACAGACAGAAAGGAGCTCTGGACCCACAGGTAGGGACAATGCCCGTGCTCACTCGAAGCAGTTACAGAAGATGGACCATCAACCCTTTGCCCCTTAAAAGATTTTAAGGGTTCAGACTCCTTGAAGTGGGAATGTTAGAGCAGGCAGATAGCTAGATGGGAACAGAGAAACGGGGACATGGGCCAAATGGCAGGAAACCATACATCGTGTAAACAACGGTGGGGGGCAGGGGGGCTCCTCCGGCAGACATAGAAAAGCAGGAACCTCTGGACTGACAGGAAACCACACATTTTGGTGTGATAAGTGTCCTGGAGGCAAAGAAAGGTGTGGAAAGGCGGGAATCTCTGGCGTCCCGAACGTAACCTTTTGCTCATTATGCTCTCATTACAAAAAAACTTTACAGATAAGAAGTTCCCATCAAGCACCGAGGCCATGACACTTCCGATCAAGACTAAATAAGGACAAGGGGTGGTGGTGGTGGTGGTGGTGGGAGATTGGGATTGACATATATACACTAATACGTATAAAATAGATAACTAATAAGAACCTGCTGTATAAAAAAATAAACTAAAATTAAAAAAAAAAAGACTAAATAAGGACAAAAATTCCTCCTCCCCTCAGCAAGGTGGAGCTAGCATGAAAATCAGGGAATATGACCCCAAACCCCTCCCTCCCTTCCCCCTCCCCCCTCCCCCTCCCTCCCTTACCCCCTCGCCAATGAATATCCCACCCCTTCATTTCTACACCGCACATAACGGGCTTGCCAAGAAACCAGCGCAGCTACTCAGCTCTGAGAGCCTACCATCCCTTAAATAAATCCTCGCTTTGCTTTCTTGACCTGTCTCCTCTCTGAATTCTTTCTGCAATGAGAGGAGAGCCTACTCTCCCGCAACACGGGCTCCAGCTGTAACAGCCCAAAATACCTGCAGACATCGCCAAATGTCCCCTGCGGGGCAAAACCACCCCCTGTTGAGAAGCTGAGAAGCAGTAAGGGAGAGGGTACCTGGAAAGCCCTCACAGAAAGAAGCCGTGAAAATAAAATAACAGTTGAGCCAGACCTTGTTTGTTTGGTGCTTTAAATTCCAATTTCTTTCTTTCTCTTCTGTAGAGAGAAGTCTGTGCCTTTATTGGCCAGCCCGCTACTTGAGGGGAACGAAGCGGGAGGAGTGCGTGGCCCCCGTGCCCGGCAGGGCGTGCTACAGGCTTGTAGGTGATGAGAACTTGCCTAGGTAGTGGCCAGTCATCTCAGGGTTGGTTTTCACCTGGCTGAAGGTCTTGCCGTTGTAGACACCCTCCAGGCTGCCCACCATTTTGGGCAGGATGATCACGCCGCGCTGCACGTCTCCACCACCTCAGGCTCCTCCGTGGGAGGCACCGCCTTCTTGGCCTCGCGCAGGCGCTTCAGCAGCCACTCGAGGGCTGCTTCCTCCGCAGGACGTAGTGCGGCTGCCGCCGCTGACCCGGGCTGTACGGCTGCGTCAGCTGCGCGCAGGCCGTGTAAGGTAGCTGGTCGAGGTCCACGCGGCCGCAGGTGAACTTGCGGAAGGCACACTTCTTCTGCTCTACCTCCGTCACCTTGTTGGCACTTCCTAAATTCCAGTATCATCACTTACTTTACACGACGTATAAGAAAACCGTATTTCCCAAGCCAAAATTCAGGACATATGACTTAACAGAGGCTTAAAACAAAACACGTCTATGAAAGTATTTATTCGCCAGCACTCTACAGTTTAAGTCACACTCGTATAGGTTTGTTTTTTTTTTTTTTTTTTTTTTTTGTACGGTGTGCGGGCCTCTCACTGTTGTGGCCTCTCCCGTTGCGGAGCACAGGCTCCGGACGCTCAGGCTCAGCGGCCATGGCGCACGGGCCAAGCCGCTCCGCGGCATGTGGGATCTTCCCGGACTGGGGCACGAACCCTTGTCCCCTAAATCGGCAGGCGGACTCGCAACCACTGCGCCACCAGGGAAGCCCCTCGTATAGGTTTTTTTCCCCTCCTCTCTTACCCCTTTTATCCTTTACAGGCATTTCCCTTAACAAATCTCTTGCATGTCTAATCCTGTCTCGGCTCCTGCTTCTAGGAGGAGTTGACCTGTTTCAATGACTCAAAAAAAAAAAAAAAAGGTATTGGTGAAGGAAGAAACATATGGCCATCGAGGGTGCTGCTCAGATGGCTCTAACAGAACCTGCCGCCAAGAGCAGGAGCTGACTGACAACCTTGGCTGCCACCCGGAGTTACAGGGGCCAGTCTTTCGCTGGCTGCCTCTGGGCAGTGACTGAGCTCGGCAGGGGCACCAGCACGGAACTATTCCCGCCAGAGAGGTGACCCCTCTAAGGGGAAAGTTTAGCCTGGGGATTCCCCAGAGGCCTGGCCACGATTTTCTCAGAACTGTGCTGTGGTCTGAGGTTCTTCCTACCCAGTCCTTCTTCCCCCGTCTCTTTACACAGGGTCAGCCCTGTACTGCAGAGGGCTCTCTTCAGACTGCGGCTCTTGAGCCCTCACAGGTGTTTCCCCCAATCGATCTCCTGCACTTCAAATCCCATTTTCCTGTCTGCTTCTCAGAGGATCTGACATGTAATGGATTCCCCTAAATTCCACTAAAAAAAAAAAAAATTATATAGAGCAATGTAGTATGTAGCCAAACTGTATCCGAGGTAATCGAACAGTTATATTACTTAAAATCAGGGATGTACCAGAAAATTGGGATGTACAATCATCCTGTCTATGCTTCCTAGAAAAGTGGATTATATTTCTTTTTTTAATTAATTTTTTAATTGGAATATAGTTGATTTACAATGTTGTGTTAGTTTCTGCTGTACAGCAAAGTGAGTCAGTTATACCTACACATGTATCCACTCTTTCTAAGTGAGGATTTCTGTACTAAGAACGGCCACTTCTTATTGCCTTCCCCGCCCCTCTACCTGGAACTTCCTCCAATAATTCATGGGACACCTGCACACCAATGTTACCCTAATTCGTTCCCCTGCCCCCTCAACATGGCTTTGGAATATCATTCTATCCAGGTAGAGGAATAGAACCCTGGATCCATTCAGGTGACAAAGATATGAATCCTCTAAGCTAAGATACTATTTCACCCCCCACCCCCGAGGAAATCCCTCTCCTCCTTCTCGTCCATCCCTCCTCCTCTTCCTCTTCAAATGTGAGGACCTCTATCCCACCATGAAGATATGAGACTAGGATATAAAGAAAGTTGGAACTTGAGGATCAAGGCTTGGCCTTTGTAATGACAAAGAGAAAAACAGTTCCTACCATCAGGCACTCAGCTAGGCTGCAACATTCTGCTGTCGAACAGAGCCAGTCTCACAGATCACCAACCTCAGACAAGGCTGACAAACACCATTCTGTAGTCATGTCTGAGCACAGACAAATATGAAGCCACTGTGCAAACCACAGAAATCACCCAGCCCCAGCTGACACAAATGACAGCTGTCCCTTCACCAACCACGGCTTTAGCTCTGCTGCCTTTGTCTCACCTTCTCTATAAAAACTGAAATTCCTGAGCGTAGAATCGATCCTGCTTCCTGATAACATCCAATCCAGAGCAAACCCCTGCTTCCTTAAAACTTCCCCCACATCACAACACAAGCGCAAGTTCTATTACAAGTCCCTTGTGCTAAGAGGCCCCATGACTCCTCATCTATGCATGTACACAGCCTCCTTCACTGCAACAAATCAGTAAATCCAACTTTGTTCCTAGTGGTCTTCGGCTACAGGGCACAGGTGCTGGATCCAGCCAATGAAAGAAAAAGAGAAGAAATGAAAGGCAAGACAATGATGAGAAAAAAGGTCTCAGTACAAAGAGTCGAGGTGTAGATGAATCTCGTGACTAGGGTTCCAGTTCTAACTCGCTCTGTGCCCTTGAACAAGTCATACACAAGTGGAAATACATTGAACCTTCACAGGGCTGCAAAGTTAAGTCTGATGTCTGAGCAGTCATCAGTTTAGAAATGCACAGGACACCTGTGAGAATGGCTATCATCAAAAAGAATACAAATAACAAATGTCAGCGAGGATGTGGAGAAAAGGGAACACTCGTGCACTGCTGGCATATTGGTGTAGCCACTGTGGAAAGCAGTATGGAGGTTTCGCAAAAAACGAAAAATAGAACTATTTTATGACCCTGCAATTCCACTCCTGGGTATATATTAAGGAAAAATGAAAACACTAATTTGAAAAGATACATGCACCCCAATGTTCACAGCAGTATTATTTACAATTGCCAAGATATGGAAGCAACCTAAGTGTCCATCAACAGATGAATGGATAAAGAAGATGTGGTATATAAATACAATGGAATACTACTCAGCTATCAAAAAAGAAATTTTGCCATTTACAGCAACATGAATGGACCTAGAAGGTATTATGCTAAATGAAATAAGTCAGAGAAAGACAAATACTAGACAAATACAAATACAAAGACAAATGATATCACTTATATGTGAAATCTAAAAAAATACAACAAACGAATATAACAAAAAAGAAGCAGGGAATTCCCTTGTGGTCCCATCGTTAGGACTCTGTGCTCTTACTGCTGAGGGCCCAGATTCAATCTCTGGTCGGGGCACTAAAATCCCACAAGCCACATGGTGCAGACAGAAAAAAAAAAAAAAAAAAAAGAGCAAGCAGACTCACAGATATAGAGTACAAACCAGTGGTTACCAGTGGGGAGAGGGAAGGGGGGAGGGGAAATAAAGGGGTAGGATAGAAAGAGGTACCAACTATTAGGTGTAAAATAAGCTACAAGGATATATTGTACAACACGGGGAATATAGCCAATATTTTATGATAATTATAAATGGAGTATAACCTTAAAATATTGTGAATCACTATATTGTATGCCTATAACATATAATTTTGTATATCAACTATACTTCAATAAAAAATAAATTAAAAAAAAGAAAGAAAGAAACGCACATGTCTTTCAGGAGCAAAAACAGACCAGTAATGATCGTCGCCTTCCAGAGACTTAAAAGGCCAAAGTTAACGGCTCAACTTTTAACTTGTGGGCCGAAGTAGAGGGTACCAGTTAGGAAAATTCATGCTTCTAGGAGGGACCAGACTAAAGGAACTGTGATCGCAAAGAGAAGAAATCGAAAGGTGGGCAGAAGGTTTTCTATGCATCCTACCTGAGCCAAGTCAGCTTGAGCTGCGGGGAGGCTGCCTGTGTGGAATGGTGCCGCCAGCCAGACGGCCTTTAAGCCACCTGTTCTACCACACGGCTGCCACTTTTAGCTGTGTGCTTTACCTGGGGGAGGATCTAGGCCCCAGGTGGGGAAATGCAAGCTCCAAAGGCAAAGGGGGGCCTTAAGCGAGATGGAGCAACCTTTCTTGCCCTCAGTGGTGAAAATGTTAACCAGAAACGCCCTTGGCACAGTCTCACGGATGACCTGCCTATGCCCTCGACTGGAGATCCTGCAGTTTCCTTACTCACACGCTGGTGGCCCTAAACCTGGCTTTCACGGCCTTCTGTGCTCTGATGAGGGTCCAAGGTTCGTCACCCGTACCCAGAAGCTATGGGGAAGGTTCCTTGCAGGCTGGTGAGGCAGAGCTCTTGGCCTCCTCCGTGCTGTTCCACCCTGAACAGAGTGCGGTTCCTGGTTCTCAGCTGGCTCACTGGGCCTCAGGATACCAGCAGGCGGCCTGGACGGAGGCAGTCCAGACTCGCCACCAGGACGCTAACTGGGCCAACCGCCCTCCTGATCCCACTCCCCACCCCTCGCAACACCTCGCCTGGTCCTCGCCCTCCCCTCCCCCTATCTCGCTCAGGGCCTCCTCCTTCTCTGGACCTTGGGCTCCCTCAACTCTCCTCTGGGCCTCAAGGGTCTTTCTCACCCTCTGGGCCCCTCAGGCCTAGGTATTTTTTGCCCTAATTGTCCTCACCTGGTCCGCTTTAAACATAGTTTAAAATCATGTCTTAGAAGCGGGAAGGGAGGACGGGAGGCCAGGGCAGTTGGTTTACAAGTGTGCCTCAAGATGGGCCTCATCCTTTCCTGGGAGATGGGTTGGAAGGAAGGTGGGGGATGAGTCTGGCCTCAGGCCCTTGCCTCACAGCTCCAGGATGAGCGCTTGCTCTTAAACTAGAAAGATCTGGAAGGATTAGGAGCTGAGGTAACCCAGGATCCTTGGGTGGGGATTTTTGTTGTTGCTGTCATTTTGGGGGCAGGCCTTGAACACCTTAGGGAGGAAGGGGCCCCCTGAGCATAAACAGTCCTTTATTTAATGGTCCCCTGTGACAAGAGCCCTTTCACAGGAATTTGCTGGAAGAATTTGACCAACTGAGGAGACAAAGCTCATTGATTTCCTTCCTATGTTCTCATGTCATCCGTTATCTAGCATCTTAGGGCGGCTGTTCAGAGAGGAGGACAGTGTTTGTTTGGCAGAACCTCATCCCTAGCACAGCCATGATCTTCAAAACCCTCTCTCTAATTTTCTGGGTCCTCAAAGAACTTGGGAAAGGGGACCTGGAAAATGGCAATTCAGAAACTTGAGATGAGACCAAAGCATCATAGAAGGGCCCACCCTTCTCTATCCCAAACTCTGGGTATGGTGAGTTGGATCCAGGAAGCCCCAAGGTGCCACCCTCCCCAACTGAGCCTGTTTGGTTCCTTTTATTCCTCAGTAGCCTGAATATGGTTTTCATCTCTCCTTCAGGCAAGAAAATATTAGGTTGCTGTTCCTAAAGAAACAATAGTCCTCTGTGCAGAGGTTTGGAATCAAGGGTAAATCTTGAGATGACCTATGTCTTACAGGTGCAGAGTCTATTACCTTCTAGCTGCTCCAGCCCTAAGTGTTCCTGAGGGCCACAATAGAGTGCACGGTTTTCTTTTCCAGTATGCAAAATGAAGGTTATGGGTTAAAGAATATTGCTGAGAAATCATCACAATATGTTTTAATTAGTTTACAGATTAATGTAGCTTGTTTGCTAAATACTTGCAACCTGGTCTGTTGCCTTGGGAGCAGGGCTAGAAACAAAAGGTCAGAATTGGGAAAATTGAATAAAAATTGGCAAAGAACTCATCACATTTTATGACTGCCTCTCCAGCCAAGCCCCACATTCATTCCTCTTTCAGTTTAGAAGTGTCTTAACAACTCAAGAAAGGATCTAATGGAATCGAGGTAACCAGCACCTCGTTTGGTGCCATGTTTTTGAATGAATGAGCAAACATTGCCATGGAAGTTTTGTAATCTCCTCCCTTCCCCCACCCCACGTCCCAACCCTCCCTCATAGCACTTTACCTGGCAGCTTCTCCACCAGCACTCAGCCTTAGCACACTGTCTTGCGCATAGTAGGTATTTAATGAGTACATTGAAATAACTGGATACACAGCAGAATGAATACCACACAGTTGAGTGCTACCCACACTGAAATTCTTCATGAAGATCAAAGCAGAGTTGATGCCATGTTCAATTATTGCTCAACTCTTGGCAAGGATCTGAAGACAAATAGAAACATCTTGATCTATTTGTGCAAGAAGTCTGCTTGCAGCATCTGTAGCAAGTGTAAATTCTCATCTGAAAAACTGATGTCCCTGGCCTGGAGAAAATAGATTAATTTTTTTTTAACACCAAAGACAAAGTCTTTATTATCTCAAAAGGAGCTTGTTACCCATGTTATTTAAGGAAAACATAATTGAAAATACTTCATCCTGGATATAGTGGACTGATTTGACACTAGACCTTTTTTAAAAGGTATAAGGGGTTTTTATCTTCATTATTGGAAGTACCTATGTTACCACTATTTCTCAAAGAGACTGTTATTTGCAGAAATATCACCGGGTTGCTTTTCAAGAGGAAGTGAGGAAGATTTAAATCCTGATTGGAAAGAATCACCTCTGAAGAACACATTTCCCAATTATCCTTCCATCAGCTGGCTCACTGGGCCTCAGGATACCAGCAGGGGCCTCCTGGGTGGTGCCTGCAACCAGTGATGGGGTTGGATGGGGGTGGCCTTGGGAGGAGGTTGGAGGGCAGGTTCACCCCCAGCCCTCCAGGTGGAGGGTGGGGAAAGTGCTCAGCCTGCAGATAGCTCTGGTGACACTGCAGTTGGCAGGCTGCTAAGCAATTAGTGTCTCTTGAAAAGAAAGGGACCGACAACGGACTTGGCCCCTGCTGGTATCCTGAGACCCAGTGAGCCAGCCCAGGGTCCAAAGTACATACTGAATCCAAGTCTGAGGCATAATGGCTCTTTCACTCCCACAGGGCTATGGACTTGGATTTTGGCTAAAAATATTTTTTTCCTTTCGAAAGACTAAGTATCACAAAATGATTTTCTCTCCCTGAACTCCAAGGAGCCACCCAACCCCCTCCCAACCCTAGTTCCTGGGCTTAAGATCTGAGTGGATTCTAGTCCCTCTGGCCTGGATCCTGGAGAGGGCAGATCTGAACATCCTGGGCAATGAAGGGGCTGAAGTCACTTCACCAGCTGATGCCGGGACTCCTCTTTCCAGATGGGCGAGGGGAGAGTTCCACACCTCCTCTCCCAGGACTGGTTGTCAACCCCCGGAGGACTTCTTGGCCTGGGAGTATCAGCATTGAGGAATGGAGTCCCCGAGGTGCTGTGGAAGAGCCTTCTAGGGTGTTTGAGCAGCTACCACACCTTCCAGTCTTTTCTAGCCTTTAGCCTCTCTGGGAGTAACCTGGTATCTCTGACCAGAGGGGCATGAAATATGGCCAAACTGGTCTCACCACCGGAGGGTGGGGAGGGGAGAAGCGAGGCTTAAAATCTCTGAAAAACTGCACACACAGGAGGCTGAGAAGAGTAAAACCACCAAAGAATCTTGAGTTTTGACAAGTTTTTTTTAAAGTTTTTGTTTTCATTTTCTTTTATTTTAAAATAAGGTACATTTGCATGGTTCAAATTCAAAAGCTACAAAAGGGTATATGGGGAGGAAAAGTTTCCCAGTCACAGTTTCCTTCCATGAAGGCAAACACTGTCCACAGTTTCTGTTTAACAAGCTTTTTTTCAAACTTCTGTTTGAAACTTTTCAAATGCTTAGAGGCTATTTAGTGGCACTGACTTAGCTCTACATTGGAGAAGAAGTGATGAGTTTCTGACCATCTTTAAAGGAGTGGTACTGTTTGCCCAGCCTCTTGTCAGTGAGGAAAGGTGTCCTTTGCGGGTCAGGGTGGAGCAGGGAGAAAAGACTGAACCGTTGCTATGGTTACTTCAGGCGATAGGGAATGCCGCACCCCTCACATGTGTTTGTTGGGGTCCGTCTCTGATCTGGGTGCCTGGTCAGGCAGGCCCAAAGACCCAGGGCTGCCTCAGACACAGGCAGCCAAATATCTTAACATACTGCAATAATGTTAGAAAATGAAACCCCGCAGTTCCCAGTTCCTTGGCTGTGGAGCCCACACGGCTCATGCTGTAATGCTTCTCCCAGGAACATCTCTTTCCAGGGCTGCACAAATGCTGTAGGATCATATGCCAGCTTGCTGGAGCTGACAGCTAAATGAATTTGGAGAGAACGAGGTGTACAGCATCTTTGAATTTGACACAATTAGCTAGAGAACTGTCAGCTCACAGGAAAAGACAACCAGCTTGCTGGAGATGAGACCAAGCCAGATGAGCAGACTATGGGCGATATTCTTTTCTCTTCAATGCAGATGTAATGAAGAGTGGCTACTAAATCCAGACATTGTTATATACATCATCTCTCCCCACCCTGGCCATCACCTTTGTTAAATAGGTATTAGGATTCACACTTTACAGTTGAGGAAATTTTGGTTCAGAGAAGTTAGGTTGCCTGTTAGGGTACACAGGTGGTGCTTCACAGCTGCCTCTTAGTAATTCTGAGGTCTCTTCAGTCTGGGGATAAATGTTACTACTCATGCTGCACTTATGTAAATGATTAGGCCCAATTTAATGAGACTATATATTTCAAACAAAATATTCTTTGATTATCTTTGATAGAAATGGGGATAATTATAGAGAGAAATTCTATGTGTCAATAGAAAAAATCTAGTGTATTCTTGTGGGTTGTCAAATTCTAGCCATGCTCACTGTCTCTGAGCTTTTTGACCTCTTGCTAAACTGGCTCCTAACATTTGTGCATTTTAGTAATTAACATTTCCATTTTTCCTTTCCCCCTCCCAACTTGGTGTCACTGAGAACTAAAACCTGGCTGTCCAGATCCTTATTAGGACTGTCTAAAAAAAAGGAGAAGGAGCAGCAGAAGGAGGAGAAACCCTGCAAAGTGCAGCTGGACACCTCCATGCTCTGCACTGAGGAATATCTGTGACTGTGACGCTGATGTAGATGCTAGCACCAGACATTCAAATTGCAAACTAGGAAATTCGTTGGCTTGGCAATGCTATTCTCACTCCACCATCTAAAAATGTTTTGAGATGTGGCATATATATACAATGGAATATTACTCAGCCATAAAAAGAAACAAAATTGAGTTATTTGTAGTGAGATAGATGGACCTAGAGTCTGTAATACAGAGTGAAGTAAGTCAGAAAAACAAATACCGTATGCTAACACATATATATGGAATCTAAAAAAAAAAAGAATGGTTCTGAAGAACCTAGGGGCAGGACAGGAATAAAGACACAGACATAGAGAATGGACTTGAGGACACGGGGAGGGGGAAGGGTAAGCTGGGATGAAGTGAGAGAGTGGCAAGGACATATATACACTACCAAATGTAAAATAGATAGCTAGTGGGAAGCAGCCACATAGCACAGGGAAATCAGCTCGGTGCTTTGTGACCACCTAGAGGGGTGGGATAGGGAGGGTGGGAGGGAGACACAAGAGAGAGGGGATATGGAGATATATGTATACGTATAGCTGATTCACTTTGTTACACAGCAGAAACTAACACAACACTGTAAAGCAATTATACTCCAAAAAAGATGTTAAAGAAAAGAAAAAAAGTTATGGAACGAGGCAGGAGAGTGGGGGAGGGGGGAGTTGGATGAAGGTGATCAAAAGGTGCAAACTTCCAGTTATAAGATAAATAAGTACTAGGGATGTAATGTACAGCATGACTAATATACTTAACACTGCTGTATGTTATATACAAAAGTTAAGAGAGTAAATCCTGAGTTCTCATCACAAGAAAAAATTTTTTTAAAATTTTGTATATATATGAAATGATGGATGTTCACTAAACTTATTGTGGTAACCATTTCATGATGTATGTCAGTCAAATCATTATGCTGTATACCTTAAACGAATACAGTGTTGTATGTTAATTATTATCTCAATAAAACTGGAAGATAGATAAATAAATAAATAAATAAATAAATAAATAAATAAATGCTTTGAGCCCAACATCTAGAAATCTTCTAACTACCTTCTGGACTCAAAAACTGAGGTTACAGTTTGTTCTAACCATTAGCCCTTTCCCCCCTTCATTTTCTATAGAAGTGTCCCTCATTAAGTGCCTGATTGCTCACACTATATAGAGGCTTAACTTAAGTGGGCACCCTGCTCCCACCTGCAGTACCATTTCCTGAAATGAAACACAACTGTTTCACCAGGGTGACTTACTCCCACGTCTAAAGAGACTGATTCAGTAAGATATGGGGCAATATACTTAGATTTGCTCTTTTCCCCTTGTTCCATCTATGGTGCTTCCACCTTTGTAGATCTCTTATTTCAATACTTCGAACCCAAATCTCTCTGCACAACTGCCAATTCAACTTTTAATATATGAAACTTATTGATGTTTCAAATGGGAGAATGAGGGATTCAGAGTATCCCACCCCAAAACATGCAAGCCTGGTGTAAGGATCATTTTGAGCTGAAGGCAATTAAGAAGAAACAGACACAAGAAAAATTCTCTGTCCTCTCCCTCTCTACCGGGAAGGACAGTTTGATTCTTTAATCAACAGAGACAACTCTAGACTCTTAGCCCAGAGATGACAGCAGAGAAATCTATACAACACACCTTGCGAAAACCCGTATTTTCCATTAACTCCCCCCGTTTATTTACCTTTTCACAATTTGCCACTCACTCCTAGAAGCTCAAAGTACTTTTCCTTTGTCTTGTCACTTCTCTACAAATTTAATGCTCTTACAATGCAATATATGCATCCCCTTAAACCTGAGGCTCTGAGACTGATGCACCCATAGGCTAGAATGGATGTGACACTGTGCCAGCTTCCAGGCCCAGGCCTTGAGGGACTAGCAGCTCTGACATCCTGATGCTGGGAACACTCGCCCTGGGAAGCAAGCCTCTGTGTTGTGAAGAAGCCCAGAAAGCCCTGTGGAGTGAGTGGTCCACATGATGAGGAATCAATGCTCCCGGCTGGCAGCCAGCAATAACTTGCCGGCTGTGTGATGTACCATTTTGAAAGTGGATTCTAGTTGAGCTGCTCCAGAAAGGCCACACGGAGCAGAGATAAGCCATCCCTGCTGATCCCTGCTCAACGTGGGTTTGTGGCAAAATATGTGATTGTTCTTAAGTCACTAAGGTCTGCTGTGGTTTGTTACACAGCCGTGCTCGGTCTCCTCCGTGTACTTGGGTCTCCCCTCCAAGTGCATGGCAGGTGGTGGGGACCCGCTTGGAGCTTCCCTCTCCCACTGCCTTTCTGGTGGCTGGTGACCTGCACTGGGTGTAGAGCAGTCAGTGGCAAGGGTGGCCTCTGTGGGGGTCAGGTATTGGGAGGGTCACAGAGAGGGGGCTCAGGTTGCCTCAACAAGAACAGAACAAACTCTGGCCTCTCAGTCACTCATTGGCAACCCGGAGTCCAGCTTGCTGGGCCATAAACACATAGAGAAGATGGAATCTGCTGAGCCCATGTTGAACCTGGGAAATGAGGGCCTCAGCTGAACCAGGGGACAGGTCGCCAAAGCATTTAAACAACCTGATGCCTTTTTTTCTGTATATTTGTTTATTTAAAAAAGTATAGGAAATGAATAAAATGCTGCCTCAAAAGTATATACAACAAATAAATTATTTTGAGTTAAGCATTGCAGATCCACACAGATCAGTCCCAACCTTGACCCAGGTTATGTTCCATGGACTTATGCTTTTCCCCCATGACTCTTCCTTGAGACATCGCCCTCCCGTGCAAAATGACTGCAGCATTAACCAGTCCTGTCTGAGTCGGGCTTTGTCACAGGTACAGAGGATGGGCGTGAGGGCAGCCCGGCATCAGCAGACCCAGCGTGGAGGATACTGTGCTGGCACAAGCTAGGCTTCAACAAATGTGTTTGGTTTTCAGTGACCCTGAAATATTTTACAGAAGTGGGGCCTGAGCTTTAAAGAGAAGAGCCAGGGGTATGTTGGGCTGGCCCCTTCAAGGAGGCATGTCTTTGGAAAACATTAAATCTACCTGAGGTCTCAGGAAGACAGCAACTTGGCCTGGAGTTTTGAGCTCTCGGTTAAAAGAAAATGGCCACGTGGTGCCCTTGTGAGTAAAGGTGGCATGTGATGACAGCCATGCTTTAAGGGTGGGATTCAGAGCACTGACTGAGTGACTGTCAGAAGCAGCCAGGAGGTCAGAGAAGGCAGAGAATGGAGGGTCAGGGCCCCAACGATGATTTTAAATATTGATACAATTTCAGCAGAGGGAAGGAAGGCACAGCCCTCCTCTGGCCCTTCCTGGAGGGTGTTTGCCAGCATCTCATGTCGACGCTGAGGGTCCCTGAGCAGAGCCAGCCTTTCAGAAGTAAAGGTGTCACTGTCAGCACCGAAGGCATAATTTAAAAAACCCCAACATACTCTTCCTCCTGGAAAGAGTTAAAAAAAACCCTGGAACACACCATTTAGGAGATTGCAAAACTCCTTTTCATGGAGGCAAAGTAGCAGGTGGACAAGTCTGGGCAGTGTATTTCCAAGGTGAAGTCACTGAACACGACGACCTGCATCTACTTTTCTTTTTTTTTTTTTTAAAGTTAATTCATTTTATTTTTTAAAAATTTATTTATTTTTGGCTGCATTGGGTCTTTGTTGCTGCGCGCGGGCTTTCTCTAGTTACGGCGAGCGGGGGCTACTCTTTGTTATGGTGAGCGGGCGTCTCATTGCAGTGGCTTCTCTTGTTGCGGAGCACGGGCTCCAGGGCGCGTAGGCTTCAGTAGTTGTGGCATGCGGGTTCAGTAGTTGTGGCTCGTGGGCTCTAGAGTGCAGGCTCAGTAGTTGTGGCGCTCAGGCTTAGTTGCTCTGTGGCATGTGGGATCCTCCTGGACCAGGGTTTGAACTCACGTACCCTGCATTGGCAGGAGGATTCTTTAACCACTGCGCCACCAGGGAAGCCCTACATCTACTTTTTAAAGGAGGTTTTGCCACAGAAGTATCGACCTGGGACTGTACTGACAAGCCATAACACAATTCTTCTCCTCCCGGATGAGAACAGGGGCCACAAAGGCAAATGCCCACAGGAGCTGGGCTGGTAATTAGTATAAATGAAGGATGTGGGCTGTGTGTAAAAGAAACTTTCCTGAAGCACCCATCAGCCTTAAGAATTGTCTTCTTATTTCATATGAGATATGAGTCTTGAACTTTCCATTTCATTATGAGAAGCAACTCTGCAGCGTGTTGACCAATAGCAGCAGACCCTCAGCCTCAGTGTGTGAGGTGACAGGGTTGGTGGGCCCTGTGGTGAACTGGTGAACCAGATGCCGCATCTAAAGATGAGCTGTGTTTCAACTCCAGCTGGTTGTTGCTCGGTGAGAATGTGAGCCGCAGCATGGCCAGACCTTCTGATCCAGAATTTTATGTAAACATTTTATAATTTTAAATGTTGGTGACTAACTCTTTAAAAAGATGCACAGGCTAAACAAAACACACCTGTAGGCTGGATCATTCTCCAGTCTCTCCTGCAGGGGCAGGAAAGGTGTGGTAGGCAGAATAATGGTCCATGTCCTAATCCCCAGCACCTGTGGATATGTTACCTTACAGGGCAGAAGGGACTTTTCAGTGTAATTAAAGATCTTGAGATGAGGAGATAATTCTGGATTATCCGGCCGGGCTTTATAAGTGAAAGGTCCTTGTCAGTAAAAGAGGGAAGCAAGAATGTCACATTGCCACCATCTGAGGCAAGGAATGTGAGCAGTCTCTACAAACTGGGAAAGGCAAGGAGATGGATTCTCCCCTAGAGACTCCAGAAGGAGCACAGCTCTGCTGACACATGGATTTTGGCTCAGTGAAACCCATTTTGTGCTTCTGATCTCCAGAGCCCTAAGATAGGAAATTTGCATTCTTTTAAGCCACGATGCTTGTGGTAATTTGTTGCAGTAGCATTAGGAAACTAATACAGGCGGCCACCCTTTGGTGTATCCTTCAATGTTTTTAGAGGATGAAAACACTCTCTAAATTTCTATTTAGATATTAAAGTATTGCTGCAGCTGGGAGAGCCACACATGGCAATTCCATGAAATTTCTCTTACTTCTAGGTCAAAGGACAGTGAGACTCAAGATGGATTTCTATGGTAGGATAACCACACACAGAGCAAGAGAACCAGCAAGTCTCTTATCAAAGCAGATGTGCGTCAGTACCCTCAAACACGTACACCCTTTTCTGGCTGGACAGACTGCAAATTATTCCCACCTCCCAGGGGACAAGCACATCTAGTGGTGAGCAGAAGTCAAAACCCAGCCAACTAACCAGTTAGCGTGAGCTGTCACTACGTCAGGTGAAAAGAGCTGCATGGCTATACAATTGACTTCTTAAATACACAGGACCACCAAATAAATATAATAAAGCATACTGACATTTCCACCCAGGGGACTCCAGTGAGACCACGGGTCTCCGTGGGCTCCTAGGGGTTGGCACTGTCAACCTGAAGAAGTCTAAATCCAAATCCAGGGCTCACTGCATCCCTGTCCTGCGTGATTCAGCCTCTCCCCTCTCATTATGGACTGGTTACAACCCAACCTGAGTTTAGAAGGACTTTCACTGTGATGATTGTATCCAGATCACAATTCATCATTTTCAATGTCTCAGCACTGGAATGAGTCCACTTGGAAATCAGAAGTTGGTGGCATCCAGAAAAACCTCCTGCTATCCTTCCACAGAATTCCTCTTCTTCAGGATTTCTGGGTGGGAACCCTAAAGGGCATCTCAGTGCCCTGCTTTATGTCAAGTCTTAGGGGTGGGTCCAAATTATTCCCCAGGCTCCATGGTCTCGTAGGTTTCTAGCAAGGGAGGGTCTGTGTTCCCCTTGCTTATATTCCTGCTGCTGGGGTAGGAGAAGGTGTACGTTTCGCTCTCAGACTCAGAAAGGAAGCCAGAGGATGGCTCATCTTCGGTCAACTTTGCAGTTGGAGCCCTGGAGCATATGCGGGGTGGGGAGGGAGGGCAGTCCCCTGTGGGGCCCTGGAAGGGCCGGTAGGTGTCCACCTTTGGCTGGAGGAAGGACCCTTTGGAATCCTGCAGCAGATGCCCATACACCATGGTGTCATCGATTTCGGCATACACGTGGGATTCGTTGTCCTTCCGTCTTTTCTGAAACGTTTTTGGCTGCATCGGCATCTGGGTATTGACGTTACCATTGTAGATACCTACAGCTGGGCCCTTGTTGATCTTCTTTTTCCTACTGAGGAAGGGAACAAGACAGAAGTCAGGAAGAAAACGATCTTAGAGGCTCACCAACTGTACATCCCTACTGGAATGAAGATCATTCAGGGTTCTGACTGGGTCTCCCCCAAGTCCCTCAAATAGCTTAGCGTTTGAAACTGAAACTGCTGTCCTCAGCGAACAGTTAGAAAGGGACCAGCTTCTGTCTCCAGTTTTTAAGGTGGAAACAGGAGCAGAGAGTGGTTTAGAGAGGGCACTGTTAACACCCTCTGTGCCTGAGTTTGCTTTGATACCTGCGTGGTATCCAAAGGTAGAGACATCTGACAACCTCTCTTTCCTAGCAGAGACAGGTGGTGTCCCAAACCAACCACATCAAGCACGGGTGTACCTAGGCCAACCTTCTATAACTCTCTGAGTTCTTTCCTGTAGCTAATGCTTCATCTCAGTTTTGCATGGGCACAAACTACGACCATCTAGTTTCTAAATGATAGCATACGACACTCAGATACAACCTCAGGAAGGTTGTATCTTAGTTTTTAGCTGGAGTTGGGGACAGTAGGACTCAGCATCAGCAGAGGGATCCAGTCCCTTCAGCAGTAACCTCCAAAAGAGGAAAGAGCTACAAAGAAGACAAAAGTCAGGCTGGGGTGCCCAGGTTCCTCCCTAACACCATTAATGCTTGGTTTGTAATGTTCTTTGGTATTGGACATGGATGGGCATTTGCACTCCCTGCCTCGGAAAACAAAGCCTCGCCCTCCATCTCCACCAGTGAAAAGCAGGGGATGCTGACTTTTTAGCTGACCAGAGATTCAAATGGAGGACAGGAGCTCAATTAGCATAATGGACCACATAATGCATGGCTGGCGGTTCACTCATTGTGAACCTGTACTTTTCTCAGATAAAAATAAATCTAGTACATGTAGCTTGTAACACTGGGTTCCCTGGCCAGGATGACAGGCTGCAAGGCCTCCAGCCTGAAGCCTTGTAGCAATGCTCCGCCCATGTGCTCCTACAGCACCTTGCTTGTCCCCACCAAGCTCTTCTCACACTGTCCTGACACCGCCTCCTTATTTGCCTGCTTCTTTAGTCCCTCTGCCCCCATAGACGGCAGGAGAAAAGACTGTGTCTTGTGTATCCCCAGCACCTCTCCTGGTTCCTAGGGCCCAGGAGACCCTCAGGAAATACATGCTTCATGACCAAGTTCAACGGCACTGTCTGCCCTCCTTCTCATGGCAGGAACCCGTCCTCCCTCCCAACCCAACTTGGGGACAGACAAGCCTTATGCAAACCTGCCAGCCAGTGGCCTCCCCCACAGCAAGGCAGGGGCTGGTAATTCCCAGGCCGGGACTGGGGCACTTTAGGGATGGAGGCAAGTGCTGGCCCCTCCCCTCGTCCAATTCCCTCCTGATGAGGAACCTGGGGCCCAGTGTTAATGCCATGCTTTCCCATCTGGGTGGAACATACTGTGCACCCCAGACAGGAAAGTTTCCTGAGAGGAGTGATACAATGATGTTTCTTTAAAAGAAGTCCTTTTCCCTCATGCCAGATGTGTGCAATCACATTTCACAGAGAAGACGCCTCCCCCGAACCTGCCAACCCACCCTCATCAGTAGAGACATTTCTGATCAGCAATTTCAATTGTTTGCTCATGGCCCCAGTTAATAAAAAAAATTTTTTTTTAGTTTTTTGCTAAGGGAAATAGATTCCCCCCGCCCCCATGGCTTTAATTAGAAATAGGAGCAGAACTGATGAAATCTGGCAGCAGCATGTACTCTGTCTAAAAAGGTCAACACTTTCCTCTCATAAAACAGAAGCTGTTATCCTGAGGGGGTGGAAGGTGAGACTGAGTCAGTTAACTGGGTCTTCCTTCCTCTTGCCCACAGGGCTGGCTTTTTGATGCTTGTCTGGAGGCCAATAAACAAGCATAAAACAGACAGTTTGTTTAAGAAACTGGAGGAGAACAAGCTGGGCAGCGTGAGTGTGTTTTCCTCAAGGTGACGGGGGGAGCGGGTTCACAGGCCTGGTCTGGCAGGGTCTACGGGAGCGTTTTCCTGCCAAGATCACCCCTGTGAGGACCACAGTCTAATGAGCAGACAGTAAATGATTCACAGGGGACTTATGCTGAGGCAGCTGCGTAAAACTGCAGGCTAAAATGTCACCGCATGTGTACTTTTTTTCCTACTAGGTAGGGGATTTTTTGCCCCTCCAAGCATAATTCACATCCAGCAATATTATTTATTTTCCACTTCTCTTTTTTTTGGCCACGCCAGGTGGCTTGCAGGATCTTAGTTCCCCAAACAGGGATCCAACCCGCACCCTCGGCAGTGAAAGGTTGGAGTCCTAATTGCTGGACTGCCAGGGAATTCACCCCCTGCAATATTTATTTTTTTGGCCGCACTGCATAGCACGTGGGACCTTAGTTCCTCGACCAGGGATTGAACCGGCGCCCCCTGCACTGGAAGCACGGAGTCTTAACCACTGGACTGCTAGGGAAGTACCCGCCCTGGCAATATTATTTAACATTGATCTTTGCGGGGGGAAAATGGAAAGCAAGGGAAAAAGTCAATAATTAATGACAGCTCTGGTCTGTGTGATGTAAGGAGGTGTCAGCTCAGGTGAAGACAGTTCGAGAAATTCCACCTACTTCTTTTTCACAAAGCAAATGATGAGTCCGAGGGCAAACAGCAGTAAGGCGCCACCTCCCACCACCGCGAGGATGATGACAGTCAGGTCTGTGAACAGAGACACAAGGGAGGAGAATGGGGAGACACTTGGTGTCAGGCTGGTGATGAACTCCAGTAGACAGTCTTCAAAGATGGCTACCATCCATTCCTTCCCTCCTCGTACGCACATGCTGCTCCTCCCTTTAAGGGGAATCTGTTTCCTTTCCTCCTGAATATGGGCTGTGCTGGTGTGGACCTAACCTTTTAGAAACCTCGCAGCTTCCTGCGCTTCCTGAGGAAAAGCCAGCCACCATGTAAGAAGTCTGACTATGCTGAGACCATGCTGTGAGGAAGCCCAAGTAGCCATGTGGAGACTCCATGAGGAAGACAAACCAAGGCTCCCAGCCTTGAAAGTGAGCAAAGGTGAACCATCCCAGCCCCCCTCTAGCTATTCAAGGCATCTGGCTGAGGCCCCTCATATCTTAGAGCAGAGATGAGCCACCTGCTGTGCTCCATCCAAATTCCTGACCCATGGAATTGTGAGCAAAAAAAAAAAGGTTATTGTCTAAGCCACTAAATCTTGGAATAGTTTGTTATGCAGTGAAAGATAACTAAAACAAACTAGGGGACCTACCAGATATATTCCAAAGGCTACTCCTGGCCTATCCCAGCTGTGCTCCCCTGATCGCCACAGCCCATGTTGGAGGAGAGAAGAGCAGGGGGTGTAGAAGAAAGTAAGGAGTCAAAAGTCAGAGGTGAAGGAGTTAAGGAGAGGTTGTTTCATGTGTGCTGTCCTTCTCCTACAGTTGTACAAAGGAAAAAGAAAATATATCAGAGAGAGAGCTCTGCACCAAACCAGGATTTAGAATTTCTGGCTTGTTCAATAAGAAAACAAAAGGTGAGACTGTGAGAAAATAGGACTAGAAATAAATGACAGAAAATGAATGTAAGAGAGGAAGAAAACTCAGGAGCTAATCTGAGAGTGCGGGCGAGCTTTTCACTTGTGGCTTCTGGTCCCCGTTGGTTCTCTTGGGCTGACCAAGAGAATCTGGGCTGACCAAACCAATGCTGTCAAAGGGACAGGGTATGAGTTCCTAACCTAAGCGTCAGGACACCTTGCATGCTTCCCCCAGCCTCTCTTGGATCTCTCTGCCTCTGCCATGAGAACAGGCCCCAGTTTGGAGGATAAGAGACCATGCTGAGGAGAGCCAAGGAATCTCAGTTATCACGGCTGATCTTGGCTGGGCTCCAGACATGTGAGAGTGCCTGGTCAAGACTGACAAAGTCCTCTAACCAACCTGCAGCTGCCCACAGGTGCTTGAGTGAATGAACCCTGACAAGCCCAGCTCAGAACTGCCCAGCCAACATGTGAGCAATAACAAATGGCTGTTTTTAAGCCACTGAGTTCTGGGGTGGTTTGTTATACAGTATTATTGACACAACAGCTGACTGATACATGGACAGCCAGGACTCAAATCCATGCTTTCTGACTTGCCTTCCAGTCTTGCTCCTGATCCCTCAGCTACCAACTGCTATCCACCACCACACCCGAAAGACCTTACCCATGGTCCTTGGGGTAAGCGAGACCCAGAAAAGCAGGTCCAGCTGCTTCTTGCTCATGGGGCTGCAGTTGGAGATGTTGACCCAGAAGCTGTGATAGCGGAAGCTTGGCTTGGGCAGCACCTCCTCCTCCAGGCTGAAGATCTCCTCGGTGTGGGCCCGCTGCTCCTGGATGATCATGAACGCACGCCCTGTCTGGCAGACCACGCCCGTCCGCTCTTTGAGGAAGGTCAGGCAGGCCACCTGGTCTTGGGGCACGCTGATGTTCCAGGACACGGAGGTGAGGGATGGTAGG
This sequence comes from Globicephala melas, assembly GCF_963455315.2. Lineage (NCBI taxonomy): Eukaryota > Metazoa > Chordata > Mammalia > Artiodactyla > Delphinidae > Globicephala > Globicephala melas. Next base: position 42,271,222 of record NC_083324.2, on the reverse strand, counting down.
CCCTTGTCCCAGTTAGGGGTCCTCAGGTAGACCTTGCTTTTCGTGTCCAGGGTCACTGTGAAAACACCTTCCTCTGCAGGAAAAGGAAGAGAATCCACTCAGATGTTGTTTCACTCAATCAGGATGGAGAGAATAGGAGGGTGGAGGAGATGATGCTATACTGTCCAGACTACAGAGCTTCCTGCCATGATGGAGAGGCTCTGGATCTGCACTGGCTAAGAGAGTAGCCACAGCCGCATGTGTCTGTTGAAGACTTGAAACGTGCTTGGTGTGACTGAAGACCTGAATTTTTAATTTTGTTTACTATTAATTTAAATTTAAATTGCCACGTGTGGCCAGTGGCTACCATATTGGTCAGCAAAGGAATAGAGTCTCAGATTAGGTTCTCGGGCCTTTTGAAAAAACCAACCAAACAACCAACCAAACAAACAAACACAAAACAGGCCAGTTTGCCAAACTGGTGGTTGTCTCAGCTTCCTTTCAGAAATGCCCTCAATGGAGCTAATGTCTATCCAACGCCCTGCTCCATGGTGGGACTGGTGTATACTGATTTCTATTTTGCAGATTTAGAAAACTTCAGGTTCTGGGAAGAATTCTTTCTGGTTGCAAAGTTGAAAGGGTCTCTGACATGTCAACTAATCCACTCCTTATCTTCAGGTGAGATAAAACCCCAACACTCCACATTGAGGATGGTGTGTCTTATTTTCAAAGATTCCCCAGAAGGAGTTTCTCTGGTAACCTTGGAGATACCAGGCAACGTGGAATGACCTTAATCTTACGGCCAGATTCATTTCCCTCCCACTCATGCCTCTGAGAACAAAATTACAGGGTAAACCTTGAATTAAGGTCTTGGTCAATTTTAAAAATGAACTTAGCAACTTGTAGTGGTGACTGTGAATTTTAAAATCAACAATGTAGAGTTCACCGTTGTGACCAATTTAAACCTCACTTGCTGCCTGAGAAGATCATACACTAGCCTCCCAGGAGGGGTCTGCTCCCTCATGCAGGAGAACGCTCTAGAGATTCATCTCTCTCCCAGTATTCCTTCCTCTGTGCCCTCCAAACTGCGTTCTGAATTGTCAAAGCAGAATCATAAAAATATCTGCATAAGGATTTGTATGTTACCACTTCAAGAATCCAGGACTTGGGAATATTTGGTTAGTTCTCATTTATGCCCTGCCTGCTTCCAAAAAAGCCTTGAACCTGATTATTTGTTCTGCTGCCTACCAACCATCACCTCCCACTGTCAGACAGTCTTATTTCTAACTCCTGGAATTTTCCACACTAGGTTAATGGTAAAGTCAGGATTAGGACTCATCATCTTGTATAAGGAACAGCCCACTCAGCTATCCCTTCTCTTCAAATTGACAATTGAGACGATCAGAAAACCAAAATAAGATAAGTGTCCCCATAAGAAAGGCTAAGAGGGCATCGAGATGGGGAGAGAGTGAAAGACCACCTTACCTTTGAAGTGGGGGACAAAGGACACGGTCAGGCTCTGCCTGGAGGCCTCTTGCTGGAAGCTGGGGGCAAAGGCACGGAGGGTCACCGAGACGTTCTGCTTCACCTGAATCTGCTCGATGGAGCCTCCAGAGCAGAAGGAGCCGAAGTAAAGGTCCTGGCCGGGAACGGCACTGGCCACGAGGTAGCTGAAGCTGGTGTTGCAAACCCTCTCGTGAGTGTGCTGCTGCAGCTTCTGGGCAGGCACCAGTGCCAGGCTGATGCTGTCTTTGGGCACCAGCAGCTTCCAGGAGAAGTCGTGCAGCTGCACAGGCAGTTGGAGGATGTACCACGGCACCTGGAGCGAGTAGGCCTTCCTGTGACAGTACCGGTGGTCCAGGCAGCCTACGAAAGAGGGGTTCGTGGTACCCAGGCTGGGAGGAAACCGGAAGTGCATCCTCTCCAGCTCTCAAGTCAACCCGAGGCTTTCTCGCTTTTCCCTTTGGTCTCTCCTCTCCTGCTCTGTCCTGCGCTCCTGCCTCCTTGACGCCCCTTTCCTAGCTTCCCTCCTGCTCTTGCATTCTTACTCTCCACTAAACTGGCAGAACAACTTCTGGGGATTATTCAGGGTTGAAATTTTCTCTTCTTGTTTGCTCAAGTTCTCAACTAAGACAACCTGTGTCTTAGATGCTAAGTGCCACGTGGGCAGGGTACAGGTTTTTCCCTTCACCCAGCCCTGCTGCCCAGTGTCCCTGCCTGTGGGGAGGCAGTTCGCGTAGTGGTTAGAGCTGGGAGCAGAGTTGGGGAGATCTCAGCTGGCGTTTCAGCTCTGCCGCTTCCTAATGGGGTGGCCTCGGGCTGGCTGCTTTGCCTCTCGCGGCTTTAGCTACTGCCTCAGTGGAGACCCTAAGAGCATCCACATCAGAGATGATGGTGGCCCAGCAAGGAGGTGACTATTGGTTTTGCTGCCCTCCACTGATTAAACATTTCTATGTGACTAGCACATGTCGGGCATGGCTAGTAGCTAAAGGGATAAAAAATGGAAGAAGCCAAAGTTTTTGAGCTCAAGACTTGGTCTCATGCAACAGAAGACAAGTGAGCAGTGAGCGTGGAAGCAGGGGGCATGCGCATGGGGGAGGTTGGGGAAGGCTACGAGGTTTCACAGGAGGGAGACTGGAGGCTGGACAGAGGAGACGTGAGCATGGACACGGCGGATGCCACTTGCTTCTGAAAGATGCATGTTCCCACGGAGGCTGCTGGTCTCAAAGTGGGTGTGTTTCCACCTTGCTCTGTGCTTCTTGGTTGCCCTTGCTCACCCTCACTGCCGGGGGCATTTCTGATCATACTATTTACAAACCACCCAGTGGACCCCACTAAGACAGGGCAGGGAGGGGAGAACTCCCACAGCCTGGGAGGAGCACACTGAAGGGGCAGGGGCGTACTTATGGTTTTCTCGGCGTTGATCCACAGGCGTGTCAGATCATCACAAAGGAAGGAGATCTTGTGTTTGGAGCCAGCTGTCAGGGTGAGGTTGGTGCTGCAGGTCCGAGAGTCCAGACACACGAAGCAGCCGGGGACAAATTTGCGGCTCAGTTTGCCGGGCCGTTGCTCGATGGTCAGTGACATGGCTTGCTCGTTACTCAAGTCAACCACGTAGGTTTTATCTGGAACCACAAACAGAAAACAGGCATGAAGAATGGATCAGGATGAGGCCCGTGAGATGGCAAAAATGAGCACAAAATCTCTCATGGCTGGGGGACACTGGGAAATTTTTTTATTATTAAGAAAACATTACGATAGCTTGAAACAAAATTTAAAAAGAAAGTCAGTGGATTGCATTTTGTCCATCCTTATGTAACTGCTTTCATTTCTTCAAACTCATTTTAGTCCTTGTGCGTATGCATGCATATTTTCGCCTATTTAACAGTATGGTGTATATAAAATTTTATACTCAGATTTTACTTCATTATTTTATGCAGATACACTTATTTTACCATATAGTTTTCATATGCACTAAGCTTTTAAAATATTCATTAAGCTTAGTCATCTAAGGGAGATTTAGCATCACCTATTTAAATATTCTCCCTCTATGAAGAGTAATTAACAACAGCTGGTATTAGTGCAGGGATACAAGATTCACAGACAGGATGGAACCATAGATAGTATAATTTAATCTCTAATAAATGCTACATTTCAAATAAATGACAAAAAGAAGTATTCCATAGGTTGGGCCAGGAGAATGGTCTCTCCCATTAGTAAAAGAATAAAATTACACTAGTACTTCAAAGCAGTCACCAAAATAAAAACAAAGAGAATATCTTTATAAATGTGGAATAATTATAAAAATTATAATAATTATAATTATAATAATTATAATTATATATAATTATAATATATAATTAATTATATATTATATAATTATATAATTATAATTATATAATTATATAAATAATTATATAATATATATTATATATATTATATAATTATATATATAATTATACAATTATACAATTATATAATTAATTATAATATATAATTAATTATATAATATATAATTATAATAAAATATAATAATTATAATAATAATTAAAAATTATAAATGTGGAATAATTATATAAATTTTAAATAATTATAAAATTTATAAAATTATAAATTTTATAAAATTATAAAAGCAAAAAAATAAATAAAGATTAAAATATCTTTCTGACTTAGGTACCATAAATAATGTTTAAAGGACAAGGGACACACTGGGAGAAAATATTTTCTACAGAGAATGATGGAGAAGTTCACAGTAAAGGAAATATAAATGTCCAAGTAGCCAAAATATGAAGTGTTGTTAATATCACTTGTAATACTACTTATAACCAGAGAAAAGCAAATTAAAAGAAAGTGTATAGTATAAAAATAAAAACCCTACACCCCTATAACCCAGCAGTGTGACATGTGTATATATGCCCTCATGTGTATGTCAGTGCCGTGACAGTGACTAGAGTAATACTGGAATAGTTAAACAGACCATGAAACTTTCACCAATGGAATATTACGCAGCAGTTAAAAAGAATGAGGGAGCTCTAAATATACTGATATAAGAACCTCCAAGATATAGTATTAGGTAAAACAGCAAGTTGTAGAACCATATTTAGACTATGACACCATTTGATGATAAAGTCTCTATGTAAAATGAAATAGTGATTTCTACATGTACATACTTATGTATGTATGTACTTAATATTTAAATGAAGAGAAAAAAGATTTGGAGAGAAATATAACAAACCCATAATTGTGGTTACCCTAGGAGGGGGGTCTGGTAGTAGGGACAATACAGATGGTCAGGGGGGATTTTAGCTTTGTCTGTGATGTTTGAATTTTGAGTTAGAAAATATGTATGTATTTCTTATATAATTAGGAAAAACTGCCCAATTATTGTTTTTTTAGGTCACTTCTATGATTGTGCCACTAGAAGTAAAAGATTCTAATAAGCACATGTGCATGTTTAGTTTTTATCTGTTTCCTCAGGATAAAATCCCAGAACTGATTGTTAGGTGAGAGAATAGGAATATTTTTTCAACTATTTAGAATGGATTACCAGACTACTTTATAAAAGAGTCATTTCACTTTATAATGTCATTCCTAGAAGGCTCTACACTATGAACCCCTGCAAATCACTTTTTACTGAGTTGCTTTTTAATTTCATTCGTTTTGCTTTTACAGAAGCCATCAAGTTAGGAAGATGCCTATGCAAGGTGGTGCTGCCTTTGCAAGTCATGGGTTTTGCCGATGTGCCTATCAGGTATCTTAGCCTCTCTGCCTGCAGCTCCAGTGAATAAATAAGTCCCGTGCCAGTTGGGAAAGCTCTGTTTCCCAAGAGAGTCTGCTAGGCTTCCTCCTTCCTGGTAACAGAAACCATATACTTAATAGAATTGTTCCTTTTGAACTGGCTGCCAGGGATCTCAGTGTCAAATTAGGAGCAAAATTAGGGAAATGTCTTATGGTTGTCACATCTGCTGACTCCTTTCTTTAGTTCTTATTGCTTATGTCTAGGTAAATTTTACTGTAAGTTCTAATAGTGCTTTAATCAGAGAGATGACATACCCAGAGCTGGAGTATATATGCTAATGTTGTTAACTTAAATATGATTTGATTTAGAAAATGGTTAGCTTTTCAATCTCCTAGCCCCACATTCAGCTCATATCTTACTGTCCTTTAAAATTTATCTTCGTTGGGCTTCCCTGGTGGCGCAGTGGTTGAGAGTCCGCCTGCCGATGCAGGGGACACGGGTTCGTGCCCTGGTCCGGGGAGATCCCACATGCCGCGGAGCGGCTGGGCCCATGAGCCGTGGCCGTTGAGCCTTCGCGTTCGGAGCCTGTGCTCCGCAACGGGAGAGGCCACAACAGGTGAGAGGACCACATACCGCAAAAAAAAAAAAAAAAAAAAAAAAAAAATATCTTTGTTGTTACCTCTGGGAAACCCTCCCTACCCCTACCCTGGCTGTGTTAGGAGCCCTTTTGCTTCTGAAACCCCACTCACCCTTATCGAGGTCCAATCACAGGTTGCAGGAGGCTCCCTACCCGCTCCCTCTTTCCTAATTTGTACGGTATCAAAGTAGTGCACGCACAGAATTTAAAGCAGGGTTTCTCTGGCTTGGCACTATTGACATTTGGGGCAGGGTAATTCTTCGTTGTGGGGCTGTCCTGTGCACTGTAAGATGTTTAGCAGCATCCCTGGCCTCCACCCACTAGATGCCAGTAGCACCCCTATGGCCCTCCATTATAACAACCAGAAATGTCTTCAGACATTGTCACATGTCCCTTGGGGGGCAAATTGCTCCTGGCTGAGAACCACTGGTTTAACGAATCAAATAGTTTTCTAAGGTTTGTTATGAAAACAAAACTCCCTCCCCACTGTGACCACTCCCCAGAATAACAACTTTCAACTCTTTTAGCAGGTTCTCTTTACAATTACATCCACAGCACCCAACAACATGCTTCTATTGCTGCTTCTAGATATTTCTGTTTCAGGGTTTTTTTTAAAATTAATTAATTAATTTATTTATTTTTGGCTGCGTTGTGTCATCATTGCTGCGCATGGGCTTTCTCTAGTTGTGGTGAGCGGGGGCTACTCTTTGTTGCGGTGCGCAGGCTTCCCACCGCAGTGGCTTCTCTTGTTGTGGAGCTCGGGCTCTAGGCACGTGGGCTCAGCAGTTGTGGCTCGTGGGCTCTAGAGTGCAGGCTCAGTGGTTGTGGCGCACGGACTCAGTTGCTCCACAGCATGTGGGATCTTCCCGCACCAGGGCTCGAACCTGTGTCCCCTGCATTGGCTTGATTTCTTAACCACTGCACCACCAGGGGAGCCTGTTTCAGGTATTATTTGTTGGTTTCCCACAAAAGAAGATGAGGATTTCCTCTCCTTCACCCACACTCATGTCCCCCTGCCCACACCCCACACCTCGTATACAACATACACACACCCACAGTACACATGCCCAGCAAACATCCAAACCATACACTTGCTATCCACCCATCTTCCCAATCTTTACCATCATATTTTTAATGTTAGATCATTATTCTGTGTTGACATTATCATGCCTATGTAAACAATAGTAACACAGTGTTTACACAGTTACGTTATTTCCATGCTATTGATTCTCTTTCTTGCACAAGATTTTATTTCCCTAGAATTAGTTATTGCCATTTAAATCATTTCCTTAGTTTCTATGTACTTATCAGTAAGTTGACACCCAAACTCTCCCCCACTTGTATAAATCTCCTTTCAATACCTATGAGAACATTAGGTATATCATCAAGTTATCTTTCTGAAAAGTCTCTCCAGAGCCTTCTCAACTGCTCTCATCTAAAGGGGCCCAGGTATGGTCTTGGGTCCCCTTGTACCATCATCCTAAGATTCCCTTTGCCTCTCTCTTGAAAGAAAAGAATTTTTGGCCGCACCTCGAGTCTTGCAGGATCTTACTTCCCCGACCAGGGACTGAACCCAGGCCAAGGGAGTGAACGCCAAATCCTAACCACTAGGCCACCAAGGAACTCCTGAGATTTCTTACTTATCCATGGGGATAAGTCAGAGGCCACAATGTGTCAACTCTTCCAGGACAAATTAAAGACTCACAGAGGGGCTTCCCTGGTGGCGCAGTGGTTAAGAATCCTCCTGCCAATGCAGGGGACATGGGTTTGATCCCTGGTCCGGGAAGATCCCACATGCCGCGGAGCAACTACGCCCACGAGCCACAACTACTGAGCTCACGCACCACAACTACTGAAGCCCGCGCGCCCTAGGGCCCATGCTCCGCAACAAGAAAAGCCACTGCAGTGAGAAGCCCGTGCACTGCAATGAAGAGTAGCCCCCCTTGCCGCAACTAGAGAAAGCCTGCATGCAGCAATGAAGACCCAACACAGCCAAAAATAAGTAAATAAAGACTCACAGAGCAGGAGTTACCCAAGAAAAAACAAAAACAACGCCAACATTTAGTTAAGGGCTCCAGGTTGCTTCTGGGGGGTTATAAAAGCTGAAAAAGAAGCAATGCAACTACTTCCACAACCAGCATTTACCCAGATCAGTTACTGGAAGTATCTGCTATAACATTCTGGAAACACATCCATCTACCTTATTTGAATCATGTTAACCCAGAAACCTACAGGGCTTGAAGATACACTCACTCTGCTGGTATTTTCAGAGCAAGTAAACGTATCTTCCAGAAGCTAGAAGAGGATGCAAAAGGTAGTAGGCTAGCAGTCTGCTCCCACTACAGGGAGTAACATAGACAGGTAGACTACTATTAACTCATATGATTGTTATCAGCAGGGCCATTTGAACCTTTTAGAAATAATATCAGAAAATGAGAGACAGGCTGTGTGGGACAACAGAGAAGTTCTCTCTCTACGGTGACTATTAGATGAAACTCCAAGAGGACCAAAATCATTTTTTATATCTCCAGGTAATGGAGTGGTAATAATGCCAGGTATGGCATGGTAGTATTGTACCATCAAAAAAGATGAGAGGGGCTTCCCTGGTGGTGCAGTGGTTGAGAGTCTGCCTGCCGATGCAGGGGACACGGGTTTGTGCCCCGGTCTGGGAGGATCCCACATGCCGCGGAGTGGCTGGGCCCGTGAGCCATGGCCGCTGAGCCTGCGCGCCCGGAGCCTGTGCTCCGCAACGGGAGAGGCCACAACAGCGAGAGGCCTGCGTACCGCAAAAAAAAAAAAAAAAAAAGAAAAGATGAGAGTGCGTTACGGAGCACTGAAAAACAAGATGTGTTGGGTGGAGACAAATGTAAATCAAGTTCTCTGACATTGCTGAACTGCATGTTTTGGGCAACGTAAGCCATCCATGCTCACACATCTGGTCACAGCTGGCCAGATCAGCCAGAGCAGCTTGTACATTACTCATCTTAAGACACAGGACACTTGTGCTCAAGCCATGGAAAGATATTCTCTGCAGGAGTCCCCTGGGTCTAGTTTTAGCTAAATTGATATTGTCAGCAAAGTAGAGAGAGAGAGTAGAGAGTAGGGTGTGGGGAGAGACAATCAGGTACAAGGTAACATCTGCCTGCTGCCCACATTCAGAATTTGTTTTTTTTCAGTCTGGGCCCACTGTAGTCAGGTCCTACTGTGCATGCTGAGGGGTCAGGGTGCCTCTGACAGCTGCTTCCACCCTTGGTGAGGCTCTGACTTTGCATGGTTGCTGTGACAGCCATCCTCTTTGGCTTGAGAAACCCTCCCAGCTCTGCCTCCACTCTGTTTTTGATGCTCTTGTCCTTGTCTGCTTCCCCCAGCAGCCAGGCTCCTGGTGCTCCCACTGTGTCCCATCTACCTTGCCCCTTCTGAGGGGTTGTGCCTTTGGGCAGTGCATCTGGCTCTCAAGCCACTTTGGACAAGAGGCTGCCTCCTGAGATTAGTGCGACAGTGTTTATGGAGGGCCTGGAATGCGCTGGAAACTGTGCTGAGTGTAGGAAAAGAGAGGAATAAGACAAGATGCCTGATTGGGAGTTTAGTGGGACACAGACATTCAGATGGATAAACGAGACATGGTAGTGATGGGGAGGGAGACAACAGAATGAACCACTGAATGGGGGTGGCCGTGGGAAATTGTTTGGAGGAATCCCCTTTTCCCTGCCACGTGCACCACAGGGACTGAACGTGGGGAGACGAGGAGGGGTGGCAGGTCGGTTTGGGACATGTCTTTAGAGGGTGTTGAGGAAACACTCCCTTTCTCCAGCCACAATCTCGAGGCCTCCCAGCATGCCCCACCCTGGAAGTGTCAAGAGTGGCACCTTCTTTAGTCTAAGCCTACCCCTTAGACACCACTGGCTGGGGATAGTGCTTGCTGACCTAGCAAAACTGAAGGGTGTGGAGCCTCACTGTCCAGGGGTCATTGACATAGGAGAAGGGCAGTCTCCCTGGGTAGGCAATGGGAGGCTCTGCTATGACCAAGGGGACCTGCACACACATGTACAACGACTCACTCCCAGCACCAAAGAAAGGAATGAAAGAAGAGCCCCTGTCAACCCAAGTTCAGAGACAGTGGCAATGTCAGAATGCCTTCTTCATGCTCCACTTTTTCCTAAAGACTCCCCCGCTAAGCCTCTGAACTTGTCCTTGCTGGGTACAAATCCCCTTCTCAATGCACACCCCTTCTCATGAAGCCTCCGTTCCCACTCAGTCACCATCCTCCTCCCCCAAACCAAAGCCACTCTGGGCTCACCCTGTTGCCTTTCCAGGTGCAAAAGAAAGCCATGAAGGTAAAAAGACCCTTTCAAGGGGGTTTGAGAAAACCCGAGAGTAAGACTCCAACAATATTAGTCTCTTGCCACAGTCTGAATAAGAAAATGAGTCAAAATCAGCCAGAGCAGGACCAAGAGACCCAAGAAAAATCCACCACTCCAAGTAACGACTGGTACAGACAGTAAGTGCAGAGCAAAGCCAGGGACTCCAGAGCTATCTGCTGGTCTCCAATGGCCCAGCTAGCCAACCACAGAGACTGAATCTTTAACAGGGAGGGTTAAAACAAAGTTGACAGTTTGTGAAAGGCTCCTTCATCCAGGGGATGAGTGTGTGTCACAAGTTCTCTGCTGATGGGGAGGAAAGAAAGGAAGAGGCAGGTGTGTGACAAGGAATGGAGGTGGGGTCCTTCGAGGTGGAGGACCAGACTGGGTCCTTCAATGTCCAAAGTCAGCCAGACATTGGGAATAAGGACTGGGTGAGCAGTGAGCACCTGAGACAAATTCCCCCTTAACACTTTATCTCCTGTGCAAGGAGGAAAAAGGGCTCAGCACTACTGCTGGGGCTGGGGAGAGGGGGCCCAGAGGAGAGGCATGATGTGTTTGGGGTGGCAGGGCACCCACCAAAAAGGCACACAGATGATTTGCTTCCAGCCATCTACCTCTTAGTGGTGTGTGTTGTAACCTACCTTATGCTGTAAACAACTAAAGACCCTCAGAAGGGACAAAAACTCGCCGTACAGAAAAATCACCAACCCCAGCCTCCATAACAGTGTCTGGAGGCCACAAATCCCACATAGATTAGGACACCTTCTTGCTAAGTGACTTGGAGTCATGCAGTGGCCTATCCAGGTCAGGGCAGTGGGGATATTTCATTCCCTGTGAGGGAATAAAGGGGAACAGAGAATTTTAAAACAATAATAAATCTGAGTAAATCCAGGCTTGTTTTTATTGTCACTATGCTCTAGGATTTCTAAACAATGTCAGTAATAAACTACTCTCCCTCACCAAAAATTGTTCTTTTCTTTCCGAAATTGTTTGTTTTCTTACAGAGAACATAATTTTTAAGCAGCTCTACTGAGCAATAATTGAATTACAATAATCTGTACATATCTAAGGTGTATATTTGCCTAGTTTTGAACCTATATACACACCTGTATATACATCAACATAATCAAGATAGTGAATATATTCATCACCCACAGAAATTTCCTTGTGCATCCCCCTCCCTCCTCTCACCACCCCTCAGGGTGTTAGGAGGGGTGTTTTGTGATGACTAAGCCATCCCAGGACTACCATTGGCTGGAGCAGTGACCTGAGGACCAAGCAAAGCTGAAGAGTGTGGCTCCTCACTGCCTAGGAGAAGGTGTATGTAGGGAGATCAGGAACCCTGGCGCAGACCACTGGGAGGCTTCGGCATGGCTGAAGTTGCTGGCAAACCATAGGAGTTTAACACAGATATGGACCAACCAACCATAAGTACAAAACAAACACAAGCATGGAACAACCACCCCTAGCACAGAACAACCAACCACAATTGGGGAACAACCAATTACAAGCACAGAACAACCAACCACAAGCAGGGAACAGCCGACCACAAGCACTCAGGAAAGGACGCAGGGGACGACCCCTGCCAATACAAGTGCAGAGACAGTGCCAAGGTATGGAAGAGAGCCAAGTGGGTAGAGATGCCCACCAAAATTTCCTCTGAAACATCCATCATCTGTGCAAGAAAGTACAAGAGAGAAACCAGACCAACAGCATTTGTTACCACCAGCTGATGAAGAGAGTGAATGAAAATAACAGACAGAATCGGCTGACGCAGAACCGAGACCCCACCCTGGAGAACTCCGTCCATCCCAGTGATGCAGAGTGTATAGAGTCCTGGGCACCTACAACTATCCGCTGCATCCCCAGAGGAGCCCGTGGAGAAATGGCCACCCACGTAGAGACCAAATGTTACACCAATAGGGTACCCAGATTGCAACTATTAAAATAAAATCAACAAGATATGAAAAGAAAATAAAAAGAAGAAACTCCTTCTGGGAAGTGACCTCCTGCATCCTATAAGTCTCATCTGTCTTCTGGATTACAGGCTAATGTCTAAAGACCAGTGCTGTGTCTTTTTCAACTTTGTATCCCTTCCTTGACCTAGAGCCTTGCAGGATAACATTTAAAGAGTGCTTACTATCTGCCAGGCACTGCCACCTCATTGCTCCTCACAACACCCCTACGAGGACAGTCCTATTATCTCTACTTGAAGATAAACTGAGTCACACAGGAGTTAAGTGACTTGCCCAGGCTCACACAGTAAGTAGGGGAATCAGGATTTCGAATCCACGCAGGCCAATTCCAGAGTAAGTGCCTTTAACCACTGGGCCATGCTGCCTGCAAAACAAGCTGTCCACACATATTTACAGAACCAGACAAACGTGTGAGTGCACAGGGCTGGCAGCCTTGGGCAATCTCTTGAAACTTAGGGTCCACGTTGGGATTCAGAGGATCAAGATGGAGATGTCCAGAAATCAGAGCTCTCAGGGACTCCAGCATCGCCTAAGTAAAGATACTTCTGCTGGCCAAGTTCACTCACTTGCCTAGAAAAATGCAAACCATGCTTGATGTAAAGCCTTGACCGTGCTAAACACATCTAAAGTGCAGCTAACCACTATTTACCTCAAAACTGAAGCCATATCCTTCTTGATGCTGGTAATAGCATGCTTAACAATTTGATTATATTTAGAAATCAACCCAGCTGATGTTACAGGAAACAGAATTAATCAGTAGCACTTCACCGTGACTGAGATGATAAACAAATCCCTGCGTCTTCTAAAACTCAAAGCCACTCCATTTCTGAATTCCTTCATGGCTGTTTTCAACATTCTGATAAAATTGTGACATAGAGTCATCAAAATGTGTCAGTGGACACACATGCACATACACACATGTATATATAAAGTTATGCCTTGTATACGGTTATTGTGAATTAGAAGGAATCTTGGGTCAAGATATGAAGGAACTGAGGCTTCCTGAGGAGCCGGGCTCCAGGTGGGTGCCGAGCGGGCACTCCCAAGACAGTGTCAGATGGGCAACGCTGGGAGTGGATCCCACGTGGTCACTTTTCAGGTGTTTATCAGCCATGCCATTTCACATTCTCAATTTCTCTGCCTGGTTCTGTCTACTTCCCGGAAGTAAATAATATCAAAAACAAGGATGAGAATCGACTCTGTGGGCAGACCCCATCGTCAGCACACATCACAGATGTCCTGGTTCAAGACCACCTGTCACAACTCACAGACTCCAGCTCATAGATGAGCCCCAGGAATAGCCACTCCGAACTCATCCTGTACCTTTTTCTCAGGATCCCTGCCACTCCTCTCCGTGAAGCAAGGGCAATCCCAGAGAGTAAGTTTTAAGGAGGTGCTTACTCTTGGGGACTGACCTTGAACTGACACAACCCTGAGGGTGAGAGCCTCTGTGAGAGGGAGCTCCTCAGAGCGGGTGCCTCCTTCAGTGTTGTGCCCTGGGCATACAGCCTCGCTGTAGTCACGGCATCTCAGTAAATGTGTGTGGAATGATACACAACCTCATTCTCACAGAACCTGGGGTTCTGCGTGGTCCAGAAGCACGGGCTCTGGGTTCTGAGATTGCTCTGCTCCTGGCAAGCTGTGTGATACTGGGCTAGTTCCATAACCTTTCTGAAACTTCTGGTTTCTCATCAATAAATGAAGGTAATTCCTGTCTCCCCTGCAAGGCTGTAATAAGGATTAGCTGAGACCATGTGAGTGGTGTGCTTAGGGCAGGGCTTGGCACTCAGACAATAAAAGTGTTATCATCACTGCTCACGGTGCTGGTGACATCCTGATCCACACTGTAGGGTCAGTCAAGACATGAGCTCTAGAAGGTAACCTTCCAATGTCTTCATTAAAAACAATGTATCACCCCGAATGCAAGATCATCTTAGCTTCTTACTGTGCTGAAGTGGAACAGTATGCCCGGCATTCACCAGTGACCTGGTCTCACTGCCTAGCAACGCACTTCCTGAAAGTCTTACAGGGTCCAGAGTCCAAGTGTGCCAGAGCCACAGACAAGAAGTAGGAAGGGAACCTCAGCCCAAGCAGACTACCCAGGAAGGAAAGAAGGCACTGGAGGAGGGGGAGGGGAAGGAAAGTGGGGCTTACTTACTGCTTTCATTTTGTGGATGTTGGACCAATACTTGAAACTGCAGCCGGAGAATGCCTGGATTTTGGGCATCTTGGTCACAGCCCTGCAGAGAGAGGTTGAAGTTCCCGGCTATGTTCCCAGGCTGCTTGTCCTTCAGCTTGAACACCTCGGGGTTGGTGGTGGAGCCTGGGATGCAGTACTCAACCCGCTCCTCCTTCTTCACGCAGTTGGAGACACTGAAGTGGAGGAAGGAGACGCTCGCCCGCAGGTGCGCGGGGATGATGAACTGCCATGTCATGAGCTCGTCCTCGGGGAAGCCGTCCGGGTAGTTGGCAGACATCAGGGTGGCGGAGCCTTCACCTTCAAACACAGATTCGATGATGCACAGGCCTGTTGGGGGTGGAACCCAAACGAGAGAATAGGAGGTGATTAGACCCTGCCCTGGTCATCCATGGGTGTGGGGACAGGGGTTAGAGAAGAGGTGAAAGTGGGTCTTAGGTCCTGAGCACTGGGTCTGGATATGGCATGTTTATACTCAATTCAAGGTAGACAGTGAGAATGAGGATACATCAGTGGTGTGTGAGTATATGTTTAATAATCAACCCAGCAGGGGAAAAAAAATAAAGCCTTAATTTGTAGTGTCTGCCCACTTCCTTGGTGTAAAGACTCCCACTATAGCTGATTTCAGGCTACCAACAGGAGATGGATGAACGTGGAGTTGGAAGGAGATGGACAGCCCTCTCACCATCACATAGGATTTTCACCATACAGATCCAATGGGCATACCTAACTTCAAAGCATAAATAGTAAAATGCAGTGTATTAACTAGGAAGTAATGAGTTTTGAGTACTTATTACCTTTGTTCCTAAACTAATTTATTTAATTGTAAGTTTATATAATTTTATTTTTAGTAACGGCTCTGTTTAATACCAGCTCACAAAATTCCAGGACACTCAACAATTGGCACTCATGAGCTGCTGTGGGCCAGCTCTGGCATACAGATACAATTGTATCTGGCATACCGATACAATGCTAGAAACTGTGAAAGAGACAGAAGATGGGAAAAAGACATGAGAAACAGAGTCATTAAGGTCTGTAGAGCCAGTCCCATTTCATTTCTTGAAAACAAGCCTCACATACAAAGGACAAAAGAGTCACCACCTGGTTTGTTTAACAGAGGAGGGTGGGTTCACACCAGGACTGGCCCACATGCTTACAGAAGAGTGGGACTTCCTTTAAGGTATTCAGATGGAATCACAATTGCCAACATCTGACCATTTCTGATGGAGAGCAAGCGTCATTTTGTAGGTTTCAACCTCAGCAAACAGAGGGGAGGGCATGGCGAGCTCACGTTTTATAGACGACCGGTTTGTGATGCTGAAGCCGGAGACTTTTCTCTTGTGGAACCACGGGAGGGCCAAGGCCATTTTCACTCCCTCTTGCATTTTGATCCGGGACACAGTGCCGTTGCTGCAGAAGGTTCCGATCCTGACCATCTTGGTGTCAACGCGGCTGCTGATGCTGTGAGTGACTCCGTCCGGGCAGCTCTCCCCCTCCCCGATCTGCCTCAGGCGAGGGAGGGAGAACTGCAGTTCTAGACCGATGTTCTTGTTAGCTTTGACATCCCAGATGAAGGTTCTGTTGAGGGTGGGCAACACTGACATTGAGGGCTGAAGATGAACCTCTCCAAAAGGACATGGACCTGACATGCAGTCTGAAACACAGTCACAAAACAATCTGGTCACAAACGCTACTGGGCCACTCACTGCCCCTCCTCAGCCCCTATAGTGAACTCTTTGGAGGGGGGGTTTTCTGGGGCGCCCACCCATCTCCGGGCTACATGAAAGTTGGCTGCCAACGGCTCACGGATGCATCCCTCTCTGGGGAAGTGCCTTGGCTGGAGGGAGCTGCCTTGGGGCAGAAAAGCCTGAGAGGTTTCCCTGCCCCTGATTCCCATCCCAGCAGGGGGTGTCAACCCACAGCCAATCACTGCCAACCCAGGAGTGAAAAGCCTGACATCCCTGATTCACATGACACAGCCTGGCAATTGTCACTCAAGCTCCAGATCAGCCTGCAGCTAAAACCACATCTTTGCTTGCTGTCCTCATTCCACCCTGCTTTCCTCACTTCTTCACAGGTTTCTCAGGGCACTCTCTTGATTCATGACTTAAAGACAAGAATTCCCATGTCAAGCTCTGCTTCTAGGGAACCAGACCCAAGTCACCTCCTAACTACAAGTTTCCCCTGCTTTTTTTTTTTTGCGGTACGCGGGCCTCTCACTGTTGTGGCCTCTCCCGTTACGGAGCACAGGCTCCGGACGCGCAGGCTCAGCGGCCCAGCAGCTCCGCGTCATGTGGGATCCTCCCGGACCGGGGCACGAACCCGCGTCCCCTGCATCAGCAGGCGGACTGTCAACCACTGCGCCACCAGGGAAGCCCTCCCCTGCTTTTTGAACGTTCGCTTTATTCCACTTTGCTTTTACGAAAGACTTGCATTGGTACTTGTTTCCGCTAACCAAAATAAATCCAAAGAGAATTTTTGCATTTATGAAAAAGGAAAGCGCAAAGAGCATTCAGTGTTTGTTTTGGAGGGAGCCATTACAGAGGCAGTGGGTACCCCTAGAGTGGCACCGCCAAGCTCCTTCCCCGGGAACGACACAGCATCTCAGCATCACGCTGCTACAGCTCTGAACTCTGTCCGTGAGCATTTGTGCTTTATTTCAAATTACTTTACACATCCGTTAGCAAGATGTGTCCTACAAGTAATTGCTTCTTTGACTTAACGCCATTTTGGCTTGTGAAAAATGTCATAGGAACACTCTGCTTTTGGGATAGCGCGGGTCGGGGAGGGGGGACCCGCACTGTTTTCCAGATTAAGCTAGTCCAGTTGGTGGATCTCTGCCCAGGCCCTACTGAAAGCCAGAGGGAGGCCCTTTGCAGTGGAGCCTGTGCTTTGGCATACATATCCTACTTCCTCTATACCAAAAGAGTCATGATTTCTCAATTTTTAGGGTGCTGCGCCAAGCTCTACCTTTTAAAACTGGTTTTTCCATCAACACACTCATCAACAGACTGAGTACGCTCTGAATGTACAGCCCCTTAATGGCTGGAACCTGGAGGCAAGGTCATCTTCTTGCCTCCTGGCTTTAATGCTGGTGTTTCATTACCACTGCAGTTGAATTTTTTTTTTCCCAAAGGCTAACACTTAATGACATCCTTTGACGTACTTTGTTTCCTAAGCCTTTTTAAAACAAAGGGAGAGGGCTTCCCTGGTGGCGCAGTGGTTGAGAGTCCGCCTGCTGATGCAGGGGACACAGGTTCGTGCCCCGGTCCGGGAAGATCCCACATGCCGCGGAGCGGCTGGGCCCGTGAGCCATGGCCGCTGAGCCTGCGCGTCCGGAGCCTGTGCTCCGCGACGGGAGAGGCCGCAACAGCGAGAGGCCCGCGTACCGCCAAAAAAAAAAAAAAACAAAAACAAAAAAAAAACAAAGGGAGAAACATTGCTATCAGGGAGGCACTAAGAGAAAGCAGGCAGCCTAATAGTGAGGCTTTTGTTGTCTCCAGCAGGGAATCTGAAAGGTGCAATGGACTTTGGCCACTGTAATAATAATCTGCAAGGCTTTATTGCTGCTCCAGTGGAGTATTTGAAACTACTGCCAACTCGAAATAGAATTATGGGAGAATTTCAGAGCTGTCTAGGACCTCTGAGGTCATCACGTCAAAACCCTAATTTTTGCAAAGCAGCCCTGGAGTCTGGGTGAGTCGTGTGGCGCTCGCAGTGCACACACTCCTAGGACAAAAGCCCAGGCTGTGTTTGGTCGACTTCCGTTCTTGCCAATGCACTGCGTTGCTTAACCAATAAAACAAGGTTAGATAACAAGGTGACAAATGCAGCTAAAATTATATTTTGTGTGTAGGTAAGGATAGTACCTATTTTTTGGAGCTTGTGGAAACTTCATTGTTTCTATCAAGCCATCTCTTTCATAAGTTTTCAACTACACTTCCCATGTGCCCTACTGGGTTCTGTGTTCTTGTGGGATCACTTACCCCTACTAAGGCAGTGGTTCACAGCTCTGGTTCCACACTAGACTCACTTGGAGGACGTTTAAAAAATACACATGCCTGGGCCACCCAAGTGACTCTGATTTAATTCCGTACCAAGTACCGGGAGTCAAAAAGGCCCGTCTCTCAGCCATGGCTCTGCCACCAGCCATGAGACCCTGGCGGTGTCAGGTTGTGCAAGCACTTTTTAATTTGTTGCTAAGAGCTTTGTTTTCAGAATGGATACACAAGTAAGAGTAGTCAAAATGATGGGCATGCCTCCAAGTTTTCTGCTCCCCGTCCAGTGCAAAAATGTTAAATAACTAAAATGATTCCTACCCAGAGGACGGAGAAGTGTAATTTCTGAAGCGATTCACACCTCATTTTCCCCAGCACAGACTTCTACTTTCATTAGCTTTAACGAGGCCATTCAAGAAGGGATGACATTGTAAATCAGTTATACTCTAATATAAAATAAAATTTTAAAAAATAATAATTAAAAAAAAGAAGGGATGACTGCAGAGGAGCTAAACTTTGAAACTTTCAGAATGTTTATTCAGGAAAGGTTTTTAAAAACAAGAGGCAAGCAGAACACTGAACTTGATTCCAGTGTCTAGATTTATAATCTAAAATTTTTATTTTCAAAACATTTTCAAAAATTGTGAGCATGGGTTTTTATTATATGGTAAACTGTGTGTGGTCTGTGTGTGAGACTGGTCTTGTGAGATGTGTCTTGTGAGATAAGATTGTGGTACCCTTTTCCTTTTTTTAAAAAATAATGTTTATTTATTTATTTGGCTGCGCCGGGTCTTAGTTGCGGCACGTGGGATCTTTGTTGCGGCATGCGGGATCTTTTAGTTGCGGCATGCAAACTCTTAGTTGTGGCATGTGGGATCTAGTTCCCTGACCAGGGATCAAATCCGGGCACCCTGCATTGGGAGGGTTGAGTCTTAACCACTGGACCACCAGGGAAGTCCCATTACCCTTCTCCTTTTTCAAGAGGGCAGTCACTTTCTTGGCTTAATTGGTTGTAAAAGTAATGCATGCTTGTAAAAAAATGACACTACAGAAGAACAGAAAAAAGACAATGAATGTCACCTGTCCCCCTCCCCTACTCACTATAGAAATAATATAAGGCTAGCATTTTGGTGTTTAACCCCCCAGACTTTGGGCTCCATATGATTATGTGTATTCAATTAAGTGGGATTAAACTATACAAACTATTCTACTAAAAGCTGCATTGTTTTCAATGGAACAAAATGACCTGGGGCATCTTTCCATGTCAAATACATAGATTTACTTCATTCTTTTAATAGCAACACAGTATTCCTTTGAATTCTTAAGTATATCAATAGTCTTCTCAACTCTGTAAAAGCTTCATTGAGATTTTAATTGTAATTGACTTAAACTCATAAATTGATTTGGGGGAGAAATGACACTTAAAAAATACTGAGATTTTCATCAAGTAACATGGTCTATCTCTCCATTTATTTACATCTTCTCTTTGGTCTTTCAGTAAGATTGTACATTTTGCTTCATATATATTCTATGTATTTATTAAGATTAAATACTTAACTAGAACTTTTGAATAATGGTGACCAAAAGCATGCATGGTGAGAATCCTTATGTTGTTCCTTGATTTATTGGTAACGCTTCTATGTCTGGCTGTTAAATATATTTGCTATCAGTTTTTTTTTTCCTGGCCGCACCGCAAGGCATGCAGAACTTTCCCCACCACGGATCGAACCCATGCCCCCTGCAGTGGAAGCATAAAGTCTTTTTTTAAATTTTATTTTATTTATTTATTTTTGGCTGCACTGGATCTTCGTTGTGTGCGGGCTTTCTCTGGTTGTGGCAAGCAGAGGCTACTCTTCGTCACGGTATGCAGGCTTCTCATTGCAGTGGCTTCTCTTGTTGCGGAGCATGGGCTCTAGGTGCACGGGCTTCAGTAGTTGTGGCACGTGGGCTCAGTAGTTGTGGCTCACGGGCTCTAGAGCGCAGGCTCAGTAGTTGTGGCACACGGGCTTAGTTGCTCTGTGGCATATGGGATCTTCCCAGACCAGGGCTCGATCCCGTGTCCCTGCATTGGCAGGCGGATTCTTAACCACTGTGCCACCAGGGAAGTCCCTGTTATCAGTTTTTGATAGATACAATTTATTGGATTAAGAAAACATCCCTCTATTTCTGGTTTACTAAGAGCGTTTTATTAAAAACATTTAAGACCATCTATTAAGATGACCAAATGCAGTTTCTTCCCTTTCACCTAATCACACAAAGCAGTACGTTAAACTTCCATCTTCCAATAAGCTCTCCTGCTCTTGTTGTGTTAGTCTTTTAATGCAATTTTTTGGGTTTCATGTAT
The DNA here is from genome assembly GCF_963455315.2 of Globicephala melas. Taxonomy (NCBI): domain Eukaryota; kingdom Metazoa; phylum Chordata; class Mammalia; order Artiodactyla; family Delphinidae; genus Globicephala; species Globicephala melas. The sequence continues at coordinate 42,250,491 of NC_083324.2, read as the reverse complement.
TTATATTTTACTTAGGATTTTTTTGGCATGTATGTATATTCATAAGAGATTGGTCTATGGTTTTCTTTTTTATGTGGTGGAAGATTTTGACATCAGGGTGGTAAGAGCCTTATAAAATGAACTGTGAACCTTTACCCCTTTCAGTGCTCTAGACTAGGGTTTGGCAAATGGCCAAATCAAGCCAAACACCTGTTCTTGTAAATAAATGTGGGATATTTATTGCCCATTTGTTTACCTATTGTCTATGGTTGATTTTGTGCTGTAATGGCAGAGCTGAGGAGTTGTGACAGAGACCATCTGGCACATAATGCCTAAGATATTTACTCTCTGGTCTTTTACAGAAAAGGTTTGTCAACCTACCTCTAGAATGGTTTAAATATCATAGAAATTATCTGCTACTTGGAGTTTTATAGGACTCTATAAAACTCTAACTAGCGGCCATGGCTCACGGGCCCAGCCGCTCCGCGTCATGTGGATCTTCCCAGACCAGGGCACGAACCTGTGTCCCCTGCATCGGCAGGTGGACTCTCAACCACTGCGCCACCAGGGAAGCCCTAAAACTGGTTTTAAGTACTTTAATTTCTCCTTTTATTTTTATGAATTCCTTCTTCTTAAGGTTTATTTTATCCTTTTTCTTCTCCCATGATCTTTTGCCAATTCATTTATTTTCAGTTAAAGGTGAAGAAGTTTTCTGAGCATGGCTTTGATTAGATCAAAATAGTGTTCTCCCTGTTATTGATATATCTGTTAGTTCCTAGTTGGCATGCCACCTTAAAATGATTGGGAAAGTATACCTTTAATTCTTTCTGCCTGATTATTGTGTCTTATGTCAATCTTCTATCTCAAATTATGATTAATAATACCAGATATCTGTAGTTTGTTGAATTCTGGTGTGTCATGCACTCTCAATCCATAATTTTATTTCTTCCTCAAAACACCCCTATCGGTTGGTACAATGATTCTTATGTTACAGACCAGAAAACTAAATCACAGAGCAGTTAAGTAACTCATATGAAGCCATGCAATCAGGCCACATGATCAGTAGCCCTGGCACTTGAAGTCAAACCCAGCTCCCTCAGCCTGCAAAGCTGCTGTTTTTTCCCATTGTGCCTTGTGGACCCATTTCCCCACTCTTATCTTCTCAACCTTCCAATTCTTCTGTCCTCCAACTCCCTTGACTTTTGCTCCTGCTCAGCCAGATGTTTTTAGCACATCAGACAGAGCATCACCTGAGAATCCGTAGCTCTGTTACAAAACAGTGTGGCATAGTGGTTACAGGCAAAGACTCTGGATCCAGAATACTTGGGCTCCCATCTTGCTGCTACACACCAGCTGTGCCATCTTAGGCAAGTTATTTTCTTTGAGAACTTCTCCTAGGGCTGCTCTGAGGATTAAAAAACTGAAACCATGTAAAGCACTTAGAACTGTGAATGGCCACATAAAAGCTAAAGAGAGTGCGGAGTTTCAGAACAGATCTCACCTCCCTAGCAGTAGAGGCTGGCTTAGCGTGTAAAAGAGAGGCAGGGAGGCCAAACAGTCCATGAGTGCATACTTACCAATATTCTTCTGGATCTCGACAACAAAGTGATTCTCTGGATCCCGGCAGCTAAAGGAAAAGACTGCTGTCTCTCCGGCTTTGATGGACAATGCGGTTACCTGTCTTTTAGAAATGATCTGACATAGGTTCGCTGGCAGAGTTGGGGCCCCAGGCTTTATGAGGACTGTAATGTTGCTTCCATGTGGCAGAGAAATCTCATAAGTTTCTGAAGGAAGGAAGAAAAATGGAGTAAACAGGATGATTTAGGGTTGCCAACCTGCTGCCGTCCCCTCAGTTGGTCCAGGAGGATGACCTCCTTGACCCCTTTGTTCCTTCCCCCAGGTCTGAGAAGTGGGATGATGCAAAATGAAAGTATTATCCTTACCTGCGGGCAAGAACCCAGCCACTGAGGGCTGGGCATTGACACGCATCTCTTATTTGGCTGATTACTTTTTCTAAAAATTAAAAACACTACACCACATCCTAGGTGTCTGGAGCAGTATGTTTTCAGATACCCATCTGTGCAATATTAAATAGAGAGAAACTGCCACATCTCTTCACAATATGACTGTAGGTGAAAGTCCACACACAGAAACCATCTTTCTGTAGAGAGACATGCTTGTCTGTAAAGAGCTGCTGTCCCCTGCCCAGGCCACTTCATATGCCCTGTTCACACATACATGCAGTAGTGGAGGCCGGGAAAACTTGCAGAAATTAGATACAAACATATTGTGTCAATGAACGTGGAAAGTTAAAGCCAAACAATGCTGATACCTCAGACTGGGGCTCAGCAAAATTATTTGAACAAACATTATCAAGCAAGAGAGATGGAGGTTGGTTACTAAACAGAGGGGTGGGTGCACACCAGTCGGGATGGGGCCCTGATTCACAAACAAGCCCAATCTCCTTCCCATCCCTTTTGCTTTATGGATTTTTAGGTCCTCTCAGACCAAAAGGAAGAGCTACTTTTCCTCTAAGTAGCCACTGTCCCTTCCCTGACTTGGGTTCTGATTGTGGTCTCTGGGTGGCTGATGGGCTGGGAGCAGAGGATGGGAGGCCAGTTATCTGGCAGAGGGAATCATGGGGCTCACAGAGAGGGGCTGGCGTTGGTGCCTCTGTCCCACCGTGTTCTGCACCAACAGCTGGTCAGCACCTGTTATGGCGCCTTGTACATGGAGGTGCTTGGTAATTGTTTAGCCCGTAAATAGCAATTTAACCAAAAGCTTTACTTTTTCCCTTCCTTTAAAAATTTTTTAGAATTAAGTTTGATATAATTTACACACATTATAAAAGGTCCTACTTAAGAGTTTTGACAAATGTGTGTGCACATGTACACCACCACAATCAAGATATAAAGATATCCATTACCTCCAAAAGTTCCCTCAGCGCCCTTTGCAGTCGAGCTCCACTCCTGGCCCCAGAAAACTATAAATTAGCTTTGTCTGACTTAGACCTTCCTGCAAAATGGTGTGCTTACTTACGCCCTCTCGTACCTGGCTGCTTCTGCTCAGCGTGTTTGAGAGTCAACTGCATGGATCAGCAGTTTGCTCCCTTTTATTGCTGAGTAGTATTCCATTGTCTGGAAAGACTGCAATTTATTTATCCAGGCACCTGTTCAGTGACATTTGAGTTCTTTCCAGTTTTTGCCCAACCTCGTGCTTTCATTTTACCAGAACTACTAGCCTGCTCGAGAGCTGTACTCACTTCTCCTCCCACTTAGTGCATGGGCGTGCCTGTGTTCCCACAGCCTAGCTGCTGTGTGCGATCAAATGTTTGGATTTTTGTCAACCTCCTCTTGTACCCCTCTCCCCCACCATTCACTCTGCACCAGAGCGGCCAGCCAGCAGCTCTTTATATAGGGTGGAAATTGATCTCTCAACCTGTGATAATGAAATGCAAAAATTTCCTCCGGGTCATGAGGGAAGAACTTTACCCTCTTTGGGCCTCTGTTCCCTCATTTTTAAAATGAGGGGATTGGGCTAGAAAAGCTCTACCTTCCCTGCCAGCTCATCTATCATCAGTATCCGAGGAAATAAGAAGCGATTTTGCAAATGTAAGCATTCTCAACTACGGCCCAGCAGTGACACATCTCTCAGAGCACAGGGGCACCAGCACAGCTGGCTTCGTGACTTTGTTTTCAAGAGGGCTCAGGTTTGCATTTTTGGAGCAAGACTTCTTATCTCTCTAACCTCAGCTTGTACCCCTCTCCACCTTGGTCACTGTGCTCGGGCCATCTTTGCCTTCTTTCTTGAACATACCAACCTCAGGGCCTTTGCATGTACTGGTCCTGATTTCTAAAATGCTCTTTCTCTAGCAATAGCTGGCTCCTTTTTGTTATTTGGGTCTCAGCTCAAAGATCACCTCCTCAGAGCAGTCTTCCCCGACCAGCTACCCAAAATGCTCACCCCACCCCTACCCCAGCCATCCTGTACCTGCTTTCCCTTCATCCCTGCTCTCTTCTCTGAGAGGACCCGTGTTATTTGTTCCCACCTCCCAGTATCAGAATGCGAGTTGCTGCCTACAGGAAGGCAGCAGGAATTTGCCTGTCTTTTTCAGTGGTAGTCTCAGGACCCCAACAGTGCCTGGTGCCCACATGGAAGCAGAACTGATGACCCTCCCAACAGCACCATACAAAATCTCCACATTCTTGTCTTTGCCGCATTTAGTTTCTCATAGACTTACTACCATTCCTGTGTTTCAGTTTGGGCTATAAACCTTGGTGGGAACCAGGGACTCTGAACTTTTTAATTAATAGCCTCAGAGAAAGAAAACATCCTCTGAGGCAGAAGTTTCTTTACTTGAATGCTTCATCTTCAAGCAGCATGGTCACTAAGAATCTTCTGAGAAAGATCGGAAGGCCCAGGGGTTCTTTTAAGATACCAGATTAAAAATGAGTCCAGATGCATGTTCAGAAACCCAGTTGTCAGATGTATATCTGAGCTGAGTATGTCAACCCTTGCGTTCTCTTTCTGTAATCATAAAAAAGGTCTTACCATGTTATCTGTAAAAAATTATTGGGGTACTGGGTCTCTGAAGCCTCGGCACGCTCTCCCGTGGCCTCCAACCCTGGGTCTCCAGGGGGGCTAATTCACTGTCAAGTGAAGCTGTAATCCATCTCGGGGTTGCAGCCTGGCTGGCTAGGTTACCAATTTCTTTGTCATTTCTCCTCTTTGGCAAAAATATTTTAAAGTTCCTGATTCTACAATTATGATTACTGTTACTTTATTTTGGGCTGCACCTCATGGCTTGCAGGATCTTCGTTCCCTGACCAGGGATTGAACCCGGGCCCCCTGCAGTGGAAGCGCAGGGTCCTAACCACTGGACCACCAGGGAAGTCCGGATTACTGTTATTTTTCTTTTAACATCTTTTTTGGAGTATAATTGCTTTACAATGGTATGTTAGTTTCTGCTTTATAACAAAATGAATCAGTTATACATATACATATGTTCCCATATCTCTTCCCTCTTGCGTCTCCCTCCCTCCCACCCTCCTTATCCCACCCCTCTAGGTGGTCACAAACCAACGAGCTGATCTCCCTGTGCTATGCGGCTGCTTCCCACTAGCTATCTATTTTACGTTTGGTAGTGTATATATTACTGTTATTTTAATTGAGCGTTAGACCCTAAACAGATCAGCGGTTCCCTAAGGATGGAGGTGGGAGGAGGGGATGGAATACAAAGGGGCAGAGGAGACTTTGTAGGATGAGAAAACCATTCTGTATCTTGACCATGGTGGTGATTATAGGTTGTACACAAATGCCACAATTCAGCAAAACTGTGCACTTAAAATTGGTGAAGTTTATTATGTTTAAGTTACACCTTAATAAATAAAAAAGAAGGGAAAAAAACTTGTGCTGGAAAGATTGTATTTCTACACAACGTGGCACTTAATAAATGAAAAAGGAATAATCATGACCACAGTTAAAATATGGTTTAATAATATTTTGAGGTGGGCCTAGTTTCTCCCAAGGTATGTGTAATAATTTCAAATAGCTGTAAATTAGATTTTGAGAAGAAAAAGTTGATCTTACTAAAATTTCTCCGTTCAGTTCTTCTCTCCTGTTTTCAGCCATGTCAGTATCCCAAATAATTCTGCATATATGACAATCTATTCCATTATCAATGACAGCCAAAGAAAAATGTACAATCTTTTTTAGAAATTCATTTTTTTTCTTTTAGAATCTGAAATCTTCTATTCATTCAAACATTTTCCGGGTTCATATTATGTTCCAGGCATCATCCAGGGTGCAAAAGATTTAATGTCAAAAAAAGCCCTGGAGTTCCTGCCCCCTGGGAGTTAGTAGTCCAGACTAGGGGTTTCTAAGTGGTCTGTGGAGGGCTTTAAAAATGATGAAGTTCTAAGTTACAGTAGGCCCAACATGGGACCTGGGAATCTGTATCGGAACCACTTTTTTTTTCCCCTTTATGGTGGTAGGTAGGGATTCCTTTTGTTTATTTTTTTCCAGATGGAAAACCAAACCAATCGTCCCAACTCTAATGATTGAATATGCCAATTCTTCCTTCATGAATTGTTAATGCTACTTCTGTTGTTTATATTTTTTATTTGGGGTCTAAATAACCCAGATTTTCATCCAAACTCCTTTTAGAAACAAAGCAGATGAAGCCTTGTAAGGGTTAAATGACTCACGTGGGGGTGGACTTTTAACATTTTACTATGTTTCTTTGCTCTGACTTTGAGATGACCAACCCAGTATGTTCTACGATCAGGCCACAGTTCATATCTCTCCTTCGGTGCCTCATACCAGAGAATGCCCACCTGGCTCAGAGCCCAGGGAACACTAAAGGGCTTATCCATCTTTGCAGCAGGAGACCATTTATATTACATGCTGTTTCCTAGGGTCACAGCCAAGGCTACATCACACATTGGACTTTCATTTTCAACTATCCCTCCTCATCCTCAATGATAAATATACCAGCTGGAGGGGGAGAGCCAGAATGAGAAGATAATGATTCAACCACGTATACACTTGAAATCTGGACCCTCCTTACCGAGCCCCCACTAGAGGCACTTATTCTACTGTAATAAAAGTAGCAGAGAGACCCCCCACTGCTTGAGTAAAATCACTTATAACTTATTTATCACAAATGCTTAGAGTTTGAGAACGACATCTTGGTTGCACATTTTTCCCCTCTTCCCCACTCACCACCATTAATCATCCCTTGAAACTGAAAATTCCAAACCCGTAGAATAAATCTCAGCCTCCTGCCACCCCACCCCTATCTCCCAGTCGGGCTGGCACATCTGAGTGCTTGATAAATGTATTGTAATTTAAAGAAAATGGATGGGCGTTTTCTTCTTCAGTATCTCTTTCTTTTGCTTCCCTAGGAGCTTGGTATTTCATTGGTCCGGTGTTTTGGAAGACCTATTACCCAAGTTCCCAGAAACCCAAAGCTCCAGATTCTGGCGTGATTTTGAGATCTCACAGGCTGAAAGAAATCCAAGGTGACCCTCACATTAGCAGCGCATGGGCTGTCGGGCTGGAAAGCTTGCAGGCACCACACGTGGGCACATGAGTCACAGCTCTCATCTTCAGCTCTCCTGCCTTCCGACCTCTCTTTATTAGAGAAACTAACCTCTCGGTTAGTTTCTGCTGGTGTTTCTGCCTCACCAGCGGCTTCTCGGGCGGGAATTTCCAATTGTTTTAATCACCATTCATTATTCGCATATCACAGGATATTGTACAAATGCCCTGTTATTCCTTTTCCCGCCCTCCTATGTCTTTGTAAGGGAAGTAAATGCAAGGAAGGGGATTCACCAGGAAGTTATCTGTTCCCAGATGTGTCCAATACAAGTTAAAAGACTGACAAATGTAATTTACAGTTTCTTAGACGGGTCAGAACCTGCTGCCTCAAAGCTGGGTGTGGTTTCCTGGGACACTCTGCCCTCATCCACTTTCTCTGCCCAACGAAGATGAGCAGAATAGCTCCCAGCCAGGGACTGGACACAGCCTGGGCACCAGGAAATACATATGAAGACCCATGGGACGAATTCCCAGGATGTCGAGGACTCAGACTCAGGAACAAAGCAGTACGATTGTGAATCAGCATGGCCGATCAGTCACAGTCTGCGCGGGAGTCAGATTCCAAAGCAAGCCCATAAGGAGATAATCACTTTCAGGGAAATAGCCCTGTCCTCTCTCAGGAAGACGTCACACTGCAGACCCACATCGCTCTCTCAAGGAGTCCATGGGGCTGTGGCTGGTGTCTGCTCCCCCACGGAGCAGATCCCTGCTTCTCAGACTGAGCACCAGATAAAGCACTGATTTGATTTTAGGGACCAGGTTTGCAAAATCCAATTTGTTAAATTGTGGATGCACATATCATGAGAGCTGGAGGAAGGGACACCAGCAGAAGGGCCGGCGATTCACCCTTCCACCCTGCATCCACCCCGTGGGGACACTCACACCATTTGCATGATTTCTCCCGCCTACTCCCTGCAGGAGGCAATTGCTGAATTCACAGAAGTTGAATGTACGTTTGCCTGTCTGTCTACTCCATCAGACCCCATCAGACCCCATCAGTTAGTCAGCAATTTGAGGGCACCAAGAAAGGTCAAGGTACTCTGAAGATGCTGAGGTTAGTCATTAACTGTCTGGGGGTGGTCAAGGAAGATTTCACGGAGGAAACTTAAGATGGGTCTAGAAGAATGAATAAGGAGTTTGCCTATAGAGAAACAGGTGTCGGAAGGATAGGTAGAGAGAACGGCAGCGGCAAAGTCACAGGTGTGAAGACGACAGCTTCCTTATAGCCACTCCAGGGAGTTTGGTTTGGCCAGAGGGCAAGGAAATGTGGGTAGAGGAGGCTGGAGACAGGGGAAGGGGCCAGGCCAGGAAGAGGCTTTGTTGCTGCCATGGAGTTTGGGCTTCACCCAGTGGGACCAGCATATCTTAGCAGCTTTGTGTAGTGGTGAAGAGCTTATAGTCTAGAATCTGACTGCCTGGGATCAATTCCTGGCTTGGTACCACTTATCAGCTGTGTCCTGTTGGGCATATTCCTTAGCTTCTCTGTGCCTTACTTTCCTTACCTGCAAACGGGGGTAATAATGGAATTCTCGTAAGGACTAAGTGAGTTAGTACCTATGAAGTGCTTAGAACGCTGCCAGGTAGTCAATCGATGTTAGCTGTTATTGTTGATATTAGTAATGATAGAGAGCACATTACAACTACTGCTACTGGGGCAGTACTGCTGGGGCGCTGTTGAAGGGTGTTAAGTAGGGAAACAACTGTAGCAGCAACTAGGCTCTCAATCTAAAGCCCAGAGTCCTGGCTGGCTGGGCTGGACTCAGGGCGAGGCAGGTAAGGTGCCTAGGGGCAAACTTCATCACACTCAGGATTATGCAAGTGTGAGTGCTTCCTTAAATTTTCCACACCTCCCCTGCCCTGGCCTGGCCCTGCCCACTGACTATTAAGGTCCTTCTACATGTGCTTACTCATGTGACTCCAGCATGCCTTTGAGGCTCAGAGAAGTGACCTCAAGTCCCTGTTTGCTGAGCTCAGGAGGCAGCTGGGAGATTCTGGTTTGACCTCAGCACACTTGCCCTCCCCACCCCCCAGGGTACCACACTGAGCTGCCCTCCCGTAAGTTGCCAAAGCTGGTGGAATCAACCAGCAGAAGGGGAGGAAGTGCTGCCATTGTTATGAAGTACTTGGAGTTGTTGGCTGACACGGAGGGCCTGAGCATCAACACCAACATAACCCATCTGAATGGGGCCTGCTGTGATGAGGGGGTGCCGGACTCTCACACTACCAAAGTCATAGTGTTATTAATCCAGTGGACCTGGGGCAGCAAGGCTGGCAGGCTGTGGAGGAATAAATGGTGTAGACACGCTAAATCTCTTTGATCAGGTCTGTTTACAGACCGGTAAACCGAGGGGAAAGTCTCACCAATGGCAGGAAGACCAGCCTTCTGCCTGCCTGGAAATAGTTAATTTCCCACATTCACATCAAAAAGAACCACAAGGCAAGTTGCTGTTTCAGAAACCAATCTGCCTTTCTTGGATGAGAAGCCTTTGGAGTCTAGATACCAGGCCAGTCTTAATAATAACACTGAGTACTTAGTATGTGCAGGGTCCGTGCTTGCACTTGATAAGAATTTATAAATGCCCACAGCCACCCCACAGAGCAGGTTCTAATGTTAATCCACATTTTAAAGATGACGAAACCGAGGCTCAGAGAGGTCAAGTAACTTGCCCAGGCATGTATGATTAGTAAGAGGCAGGGCCAGATTTGTGCCCGAGCAGTCTGACACTGGAGACCAGCACATGAAAAATGGCTCGTCAGCAGAGCCAGCCCTGCCCAGGGAAGTCCACACATGGCCAGGAGCCTTGTGATGAGACTGGCCTATTATAATCAACAGTCACTCGAAAAGGAATAAAACATTTCCCAGCTGCTGGCTCTCTAGGGAATCTCCAGGATATCAAAAGGGAAAGGTATTTGTTTAAAATGCACTTTGTTTAAATAGGTGCTTCGTTTAAAAATAATTTGAAAATGTGGTTTGAATTTAAACTGAAGATTTAAAGTTCCCCGGAATTCAAAATGTTTGGGGCCTGGTTCTTCTTTTGTGTGATTTTTTGGGCAGCATCTCTAGGCAAGGACCTGAGAAAGGGAACCTGGCGTGTCTGGCCGTCGATGGCTCTGTAGCTTTGTGAGCCTTGCCTGGGGACTGTGGGCATGGGAGGCAAGTGGCCAAGTTGGTGGCAGAAGGAAAGCAGCCATAATTCTGGAACAAAGCACTGGGTATAAAGGGCTAGTGCCAGGTCTTGGAAGGAAAGCATCCCCCAGAAGCCCCTGCCCGAGGGGCTCACTTCTCAAGGCCACTGTCAGTGAGATTCATGGGCGAAATCACACCTATGTTTAGGAGAGTTCCCCAAATCCCCATCTCCTGAATTTTCTTCCCCTTTACTTGGGCTGCAAGACTCCCAACCCAGACCTCTGGTTGGCTTGGCAGGAAATACCTCCTCCTGGAAAGAGACTCCCACCTGTCCTTCCAGGTATCTGAGCTGTAAAGCTGCTCGTTCATTGGTTTGGAGATCAGGCAGGACCTGATTGAGAAGGCACACCAATGCTCCCCCATAACCCTGTCCCCCTCCCCACTCCACCCACCTTACTCCCCTGGCTGGCTTGGGAAAAGCAGCCTCTTGCGGTAGCAGGGCAAATCTTTTTTCATTCTCTTTCTCGGAAGTAAAGGGAAGTGGGCTGATGGCTACCCACACAGCATCCCCACAGAGAAGCTGAGTGTGGGGGCTAGGCCAAGCTGGGGGAATTCTTCAGGCTATTGCTGGAAGTATGGAGGAACAGGAGGTGACAGGACGGGGGATCATCCCATGCCCTGGCCCCAAATAGCATGTGCACCTCCCAAGTGAAGAACTAGCCTGCCATTCCAACACGAGAGCTTCATAGGCTCTTTAAAGGACAGGGCCACGTTTTAAGCCCATACACTAAAAACACTGCAACAGTCAGTTAACACACCAGAAAGGATTGAACATCGACTACAGTTATAAATAAAGTGCCTGGGGGTGACCAAGTGCAACATTGCATCAGGGTGAACTGGGACCCAGGCCTGCACTGGCGGGGCAGGGGTCAGGGCAGGGAAGAAGGCGCAGGAGGAGGACCAGGGCACGCACAACGGAAGCGGAAGGCCCGAAGACAACTTGGTGCTGCGATTGCAATGAAGGCTGACTTGGGCCACGTGACTCAAGGTAACGGTGAGCTGCTCTCCAGGCCGGGTGCCAGCATACAGAGATGCACCAGGCTGGGCCCAGCTTCGGGGAGTCACATCCACGGACTTCAGAACTCAAATGACAACATGTTCTCACCCCCTCAGTGAGAGACGCATGGTTCCCTTTAAAATAGTTTACTATTTCCATAGCTCTGAGAACAATCATAGAGGACAATAAAGTTCAAAGAGCAATTTTAAATAAAAGGAACCATGGGCATTCTTAGTCAATCTGACTTGTTGGAATAGTTTATCAAAACAGGGACCGTTGTGTCCATCCATTCACTCCCTACTCTTAATTCCCAAACTCCCTAGGAAAGAAATTTATATGCAATGATGCAAGTTAATTTTCTAAAGTAACTGAATGATTCTCCAAAGTGGACACTAGCGATCAACTGTCTGCAGGGCTTGTGCTTTGAATTACTTTTTAAAGTGGTGATGGGTTTGCAGGGAGCCATCCAAACCTTCTGTTGTATCTTTCCCTTTTATGATCAAAGACACATGCCATATTGGAGACGTATGTTAGAGATGCATTACGAGGTCATGAGCCCTGTCTGGGCCACAATCTGGAGCAAATGAACACATCTATGTATAAACCCCTCTGGGACTGTGGCCATTTTAAGGCTTCTTGCCGCGATAAGACCCGGACTTTAACATTTCACTCCACGTGGAATGGAATTGTACTGGGTGGAGGGATGATTTCAAAGAGGCTCACTGAAGTAGACAAATCTGCATAATAAGAGACTTTGCACGTGGGAATTGCAGAATTAAACAACAAATATAACTGAGTTTATGACCACTGCAAATAAGTCAGGATGATATGCTAAATTGCCATAGGGCCAGTGTAAATCACATTAACATTTTATGAAATGTTAAAAAGATTCATTTTGCCAGACCTTGAAGTGTGAGTCATGACGAACTTGAAAGTCACTGAGGATCACAAGGACAGATGGGGAAGAACCAAAGGAGCAGAGTTAAAAAACCCATCTGTATGTGTGCTCAGGGACACGAACAGAATGAGGGCCCTTTCCCTTCTCCGTCTGCCAGAAGTTCAGAAGTTACTGAAATTCCCATTTTTTTAGTGTTCCCTGAGTCCTTTGCCAATGGTCTCACCTTGCCATCAGAGATTAGCTGTTCAAGTTCCTCTGATAAAAAGCTAGCAGGGAGATGGTTAAATAAGAATCTACACTCATCAGGCCTAACTGCTGCTGCTTCTTTTTTTTTTTAATAGATTTATTTAATTTATTTATTTATTTTTGGCTGCGTTGGGTCTTCCGTTGCTGTGCGTGGACTTTCTCTAGTTACACGAGCAGGGGCTGCTCTTTGTTGTGGTGCGGAGGGCTTCTCATTGCGGTGGCTTCTTTTGTTGCGGAGCACAAGCTCTAGGCGCACAGGCTTCAGCAGTTGTGGCACATGGGCTTCAGTAGTTGTGGCACACAGGCTTAGTTGCTCCGCAGCATGTGGGATCCTCCCGGACCAGGGCTCGAACCCATGTCCCCTGCATTGGCAGGCGGATTCTTAACCACTGCGCCACCAGGGAAGCCCTAGGTCTAACTGCTTCTTAACTGCAGAGACCCAATCTCCTGATCACTTAGGGGGACAGGACTGGGGAGTGTGGGCCAGCCCTACCCCAGGGGCCAGGGCTGCAGCCAACTGGGAATACATCCTTCTGTTTAAACCTCTTGTTTTAGGGAGTAGGGGTTAGTACCTTTTGTTGTTGTTATCTCCAGCAATCTTTTAATATTTTTATTTAAATTTTTTTCTTCCAGTTTTATTGAGATATAATTGACATACAGCATTGTAAGTTTAAGGTGTACAATGTAATGATTTGACTTACATGCGTCATGAAATGATCACCATGATAAGTCTAGTTACCATTGTTTCCAGCAACCTTAAAGACAGGGGTGGGGGTGGGGGTGATCCATCCTCATAGCCTGACTTGGAGAGTAAGTCTTTGAATGAAGCTCTCTCAAACGACCATGGGCCAGTCAGTACAGTGATTCCTCCAGCAAACCACGTAACCCCATGGTAAAACAGGTCAGCAAAGGAAGCCTGCACACTCTAGGAGATATTTGGGGCCAGAAAGACACATGCTTTCTGCATCCAGAGGGGTCAGGACAGCCCCCAGGAGGTGTCATGTCAATGAGGAGGGCCATTATGGAAGGTACTATGTCAACAAGGACAGTCGTTATGGAAGGTGTATGTCCACGAGGATTGCTGTTACAGAAGGTATTAACATGGGAGGCGTTAAATCAGTAAGAATGGACATTATAGGTGTTCAGCCATCACGGACGAAATTATATCAACAAGGATGATCATTATGGAGGGTGTTACATCAACTAAGATGGCCGCTATTGGCACCTGGACAGTTCCAGTGGTGGCACTAGCTAATGATCTTAAGATAATTATGCCATAAATTCAGGGAGGTGAAAAACTGAGTTGAGGGACCAAGAATGCTGAGCTAGGGGTTTTGAGGAGGCACATTGTGTCTGTAGGTGGAAGAAAAAGTAGATGGTTATTCCTGAAAGGGAGAGAGGCTGTGGTTCAGAGTACTTTCCCTTTCATGACCCGTATTCCTTCCTCACAGCAGGAGTTGGTCCTGCTGCTAAGTGCTATTGCCAAGGAAGGAAGAGGAGGATGGGAACAAAACTCAGTTAGAAAATCCCAGAGTAATGTGGCATTTAATCATCATTCAAACTACATTCTGCTTCGCGCCTATAGCTGGTCTCCAGTCATGAATCATAAATTGAAGGATTACTCTTCATTACATTTTTCCAGATAGAGGATCACTTTGCAAGCTGTCTTTTCAGAGATGGTGGGAGAACACTTTTATTTTATTTATTTGTTTTTTTTACTGGGGTATAGTTGTTTCACAGTGTTGTGTTAGATTCTACTGTACAGCAAAGTGGAGTTCCCCGTGCTATACAGCAGGTTATTATTAGTTATTTATTTTATACATATTAGTGTATATATGTCAATCCCAATCCCCCAATTCATCCCAGCCCTTGGTGTCCATACATTTGTTCTCTACATCTGTGTCTCTATTTCTGCATTGCAAACCAGTTCATTTCTATCATTTTTCTAGATTCTACATACATGCGTTAATATACAATATTTGCTTTTCTCTTTCTGGATTACTTCACTCTGTATGACAGTCTCTAGGTCCATCCACATCTCTACAAATGACCCAACACTTTTAAAATATCAAAACAACACCATGGGATTACTGGTGATAAATGACAGAGCCGTACTTCTGTTCCAGGGCCTATTTTAGGGTTTTGCTATGATGTTCCACAGACCTCAGACACCAGAACACCTGTCCTCCTCCTTCTCTTTTCCTGCCTGTGGAAGGTATTCTCCATCCTCAACCTTTATTGCAGTTCTCATACATACATCTTTTGCTGTACTTACCACACTGCATATTGTCTCAAACTCAAATGCTTTCAGGGCCTAGGCAGGTAATATAAATGAGAAAAGCCAACATAGTGAGGAGGGTCTTTATTGAATCAGAGGATACATGCTCTACTAAATATATTGTAATTCAGCTTTTTTCAAAACACATCAAACAGAACTGGGCCAAGGTCCTCAGGCCACCCATTTGTAGCTCCTGGTTTACATGTTTGAATCCCTTCTGGGTGGTGAGCCCCCAGAGAGCAAGGGACTAGGGTTTTCTACCTCTCAATGTCCAGCATCCAGCACAAGGGGCCTCCAACATCTGGGGAATGAATGGAATCTGTTACCAAATAACCCAAGACTAGGCTAGATCTTTTCAAGATAGTCTAGGCAAAAATCAGATTCTCTAGGCCTGCTCAGTGCTAGGCCCTAACAGTGGATAGGGGGGTGGGAAATGCAGCAAATTGTTTTTCAAGAAAAGCTGCTCCAGGTGGAGAAGGCAGTTTTGGTCATTAGTTCCTTGATTCCCAGTGACTTAATACTTCTACTCCATCCCTTCTATACACCAAATTCTTGCAGGAAGCATCTGTAGACTTTTTTGAAGACAGAATCATTGCTATACCCATAGCTGGCTTTAAATTTTGTTTTTTAATTTAAAACTATTTTTAAGACAAAACTGTGGTGATAGAAGGCAATTCAATGGTTTCCAGGGGCCAAAGGGCAGGGCCTCTGCCTGCAAAGCGGTCTAGAGGAACTTTGCAGGGTGATTGAAACGTTGTACCACCTGACAGCACTCATCAAACAGTACAGTTGAGTGGTGAATTTTATGGTATGTACATTATATTTCAATAAAATTGAAAAATATATTTTACTTTTAGATAAAAAATACATGAAGCACAAAGTAAAATATGCAAGCATATCTCTATAAGGCACCCCTATGTTATTTCATTTCACTTTGCCAAAGGGTGGCATACCATCCTCACTGTTCTGAATCTTGTGTTTTCCCCTCAAGAATATATCTGGGGGGGTTATGCCATGTCTGTACACCGAGAGCCACCCCATTCTTTTAAATGGCTGTGTAGCATTCCACTGTTTGGATGTACCATCATTAATTTAACCAGTCTTCTAATCATGGACATTTGGCTTGTTTCCAGTCTCCAGTTACCAGGGGAAGAAGAAGATGCTTATCTGGAGTTTCAAGGTGCCAGTGGGACATACCTTCCTTGGTGTCCCACGGTTCCTGGCTGGAACTGGAATTGTATTCCCACAGAAGCAGAGACCAGGGAGGCTGGAAGATGTTATTTCAAGGGTTTGGCTGCATTGTGTTGGGATGGGCTTCTGCAAAATGACCCAAGCACTGTCTACAATTTGAAAAAAACGTCTTCTTTGTTGTGATAAGTTGAGAACTTGCTCCTGACAGCCCAGGGCTGAAGTGCCTGATAAGACTGTCAGCAACTTCAGGGCAGTTGGGCAATCCTCCACCTCTCAGCAGGGATGAAAGCAGGGGCCCTGCCAGACTCCACAGAATATCCAGCTCTGGTTTCATGGCCTGGCACACTCCAGCCCAGTGTCGGTTTATGACACTTGCTCACAAGGACAGCTGTAATCTTCGGAAGCCCACTAGGAAGTTCTTTTCACTTCTCATGTGTAATTGGGCCTGATGTTTAAGTTACATAAAACCGGTCTGGTCAGTTCCTTGGCTAAAAGGAAATGTGTGTGTTTGTGCGTGTGCGTGCATGCATGCACGCACGCACTGGCGTGCGCTGGTGCTTACCTGCAAACAATTTTTAAAAACATGTTCTAGTGTCATTGAGAACAATTTCTTGCAGTTTTTAATCCAGCAGCTTCTATTCTAGGAGCTTCCCGTTCCTCATAAGGGCCCAAAGCTGACCGCACTGGGATAGGGGCTGAAGCATAGTATGTAGTAGCAGAGGCTGAAACAAACAAAATGTCTCCCAAAAGCAACCTGGTTACACAGACAACGGCCTGGGCAGTTTGGTCCATGTTGTCTGCTGCTGAAAATTTCAATGTTCTTCTTGGGCTCAACTCAAATGATCAAAGTAATAACAATTATTAAGTGAGGAATCTGTTCGAGGCTGGACACTGTGCTGAGTGATTTACAGACGTTATTTTCATTGGGTCTATGCCTCGAAGATACTCCAGGGCCCCACTCCAGTGAGACTTGTCAGCAGGGCGGTTGGTGGTAAAGACAGCCCATCACCACAGGCTAAGTCCTCCCGAGACAGTGTCCCCGGCTGCCTGGGGCCTCCAGCATAGCGTAGACTTCTAGCAGGAGGAGCAGCATTTGATAACTTCACCCTCTGTGCTGCTGGCTCTTGGACTCTCCTCCGTGGCCGGTGTGCCACTGTGCACCAGAGTTAGGCGTCTGTCTGCCCTTCACACTCGGGGGCTTCATCTCACCATCTCTGCATCCTCCATGATGTCCTGGGACCTCTCACCAAATGTTCGTGAGTTGTTCTCAGGTTAAAAAATGTTTCAGCCAAACATCCTTGTTTGAAATAGCTTGATGTCCCCACCACCAGCCCAATGATGGAAGATAAAGCATCTGCTTGAAGGAATCTGGCACGTGCCTGGACATACACCATCCTAGCCCAGCTCTCAGCTGGACCACAAATTGCCAAGTGTTGAGAAGTCTCCTCATGGCTCCAAGCATTGTGTGACATTACTTGGAGATGGCCAAGTGGGCAGACCCCAAAACAAAAACAACAGCCTGACTTGAACTCTGTGTAATTTTTGGATGCAGAAAGTTGATGAACTCAATTCTGGAGACTGTCTTTTATTGTCCCAGCCAAAGACAGCACGTAGGCACCCATAAGTTTTTACAGAAGTGGCACATTTCCCCCAGAATGCTTTGGTTGTCTGCCATTGAGGGTAGGGAATATTTGCACTTCACTTAAAACAAAGGAAGTTATACCATTGGTGCTCATGGAACAGTTATAATTTGTTTTTTCAAAATATTTCCGAATTTATTATTTAAAGATGTTCACAGTCTAGGGTGAGGTGGTTAATGGCCTCATAGTATATTGTTGAGCTGCATTTCCATCTGGCAGAATGGACGGCCCGTCCAAGAGTACAGCCTCTCCCTGGCAAAGTCAGACTAACAAGGCTCTCAGGGGTGGCCTTGGCTTGGGCTGTACTCAGGAGAGAACTGAAAAGTGCAGATTATTTTTTAAGTACAGTAACTGAAGAAAGAACTTTACATTTTATAAAAGTTTGTGAAGTATATGTCTGTAAAACAAATTCTGATTTTCTACTGTATTCTATCACAAATCAGTATTACTGTTTAGAGAAATCCAAACCACACGAACCAAGCTGGGATCTTGTGAAGCAATGTGGTTCACATGGGAGAATGTGCAGGACAATACAAAGTCCTTGTCATGATCATCACGGCTACCAGCAAACCATCCTTCACGCAGGAGGGCTCTGCTGGCTACACTGTAGGCCAGATACTTCTGGTGTAACTTCTTCCTTCCAGTCTTTTTTCCTATGACTAGAGTCACACTGTACATACACACACTACTTTACACCTTGCTTCTTTCACTGTATCGCCATCATTTTCTAGTTTTTCCCTTGCAAGTATCCAGGAGTGGGGTTGCATTCCCGAAAACCCACCCACACCCCCATCCACTTCCTCCTGGAAGTGGACCAGCAGAGACTTATGAGCACGTTCTACAGAATGAAGATCCTGGGTCCTGAGGTGAGGAAGAGAACCCAGACCACCAAGGAGGTGTCTTCCACACCCTGAAGGGACACAGAAAGCTGTGGCTCCGTCTATCAATCCACATTTTCTTTTTTCTACTTTCTAGTTTTCCCAGTCCACACACGCAGTCACTGGGACTGTGCTTCCCTCCTCCTCCTCTTCTGTCTGATTTGCATCAGATTTGGAGCCAGAAGACCTGGGCTTTAGACCTTCTTGCCCTTGCCACCTTCTCACAGTGACCTGAAGAAGTCATCTAATGTCTACAAGCTCATACCCTCTCCTAGAAGGAACTGGCCTTGACCTGGATTATCCGTTTGTTTATTCCACAGATATTTATTAAGTGCCTGCTATGTGCCAAGCACCATTCCAGCCACTTTCCTAATTGGGATTGGATATGACCCTGCCTGAGCTCTTCCAATAGCTCGGGGGTCTCCAGAAGATCCACAAATCAGCTCATGTAAATCAGCTCATAAGACATTAGGGCTGGTGGTTCCTCTGCACGGTCCAAGCCCCTACATGAAAGTCTGGGAAACTGAGGCCTAAGGAGACAGGGCAACTTTTCCCAAGTCATAAGGCTAACTGTTGACAAGACTTGAAGTTAGAACCAGGTGTCCTGACCCTTAAGTCTGGCACTCATACCACTCTGCCCGCGACGATGACTTCTTCCTGGGTTCCCATCTATACTACATTTCAGTCTCCCTTTCAGGTGGATAGAGCCATGCCACTGAGTTTTAGTCAACAGAGTGGCAGCAGAATTGATACGAAACAAATTCCATTCCTGGACCATAAAACTCTCCATGTAAGACCCCTCCTGCTCTTTGATCTTCTATCAGTTTGATATGGATGAACACAGAAGCCACACTTCTTGAAGATGGTGGAGTCAGAAAGTGGAAGAAGCCTGGGTCCCCATATCGCTACTTGGAGGAGATCCCCTGTTTAGGACCTTCTGTGAGTAAGAAATAAACATCTATTGCATTTGAGCCATTAGACACATCTGGGTCTGTGTTACAGCAGCTCAAAGGGTGTTACACCTTAACTATTAGACTTATCAAGGTAAAAAGTCATAAAGAATTAATCAGTCCTCAATGCAAACATGAGGAGCTATCAGAGTGCAAGCCCATCTTCAGCCTTCTCAATACACAGTGCTCACGGCATTCTGATCACGGAACTGAAAGTAAATATTTGAAAGGAAATTCAAAATATTTCCCTTGCCTAAAGTTCATGATTAGTTTCAACTGGAAAGAATAAAGAAAGGAGTAAATTGCAGCCTGGGGTGGTTAAGAACCTGTACTCTGAAACGAGACTGCCCAGATTTACAGAGGGCACTACCACCTATTAGCTGGGCTCTTGGGCAAGCTGCTTCCCCTATTACTCACTTTCTTCTATTTGACATTTTCTGTACAAACGCTTTGACCCAGTAACTCCTCATCCAGGAATTTCACTTACAGATAAACCTGTCCATATACCCAAAAAAGTCAGCTGTAAAGATGGTCAGTGAGGCTCTGTTCATAGCAACAGACGATTGGAAACAATCCACTAACAAGTGGCTGGTTAAATATAACATGATGCTCCCACGACAAGAAATATTATGCAGCTGTCAAAAAGCATGGCAGCTCCGTATGTTCTGGTATGGAGTTAGAACCAAGATGGATTGCTACATGAAAAAAATCAAGACGCATATGGGACACATCCTATACTATATACTATATTTGTGCTCCTTTTTGTGTAAAGAAGGGAGGTATGTATATTTGTAAACTTGTACATGCTCAGGAACAATGCACAAGAAACCACAGCTGCCTCTGGGAGGAGGCCTGGGGTCAGAGGTAGAAGGGGATATACTCCCCTCTCCCCGCCACAGATCATTTTGTACTATTTGAAATTTTGTTACCACGTACAGGTAATTCTTTTTCTAAGTACAGTTTTTATATTGTTTACATATTAAAAACATATACACATTACCATATGATCCAGCTATCCCACTTCTGGGTATTTACCCAAAGATACAAACACACTAATTCTAAAAGATACATGTACCCAGATATTCATAGCAGCATTATTTATAATAGTTAACATATGGAAACAACCTAAATGCCCACTGATGGAAGAATGGATAAAGACGATGTGATATATATGTATAGATAGATAGATAGATACACACACACAGACACAAACAATGAAATATTACTCAGCCAAAAAAAGATGAAATCTTGCCACTTGCGATAACATGGATGAACCTTGAGGGTATTATGCTATCAGATGGAGAAAGTCAAATACTGTATGATTTCACATATATGTGGAACATAAAAAACAAACAAACAAAAAACAAAATAAATGAACAAACCAAACAAAAAAAAACATGTAGATTCAAAGAACAGAGTAGTGGTTACCAGAGGGGAAGGGACGGGGTCGGGGGTTGGGGGGCGCAAATGTGGAAAATGGGATCAACTGCACGGTGACAGACGGAAAATAAATTTTTGGTGATGAGCACGCCGTAGGGTATACATAAGCTGAAATACAATGCTGTACACATGAAACTTATACAATGTTATACACCAATGTGACCTCAAAAAAAAACATTTTAAAAACAAAAAACACACATTCCTAGAACAAATATGAACACAGCCCTCAGTAAGTGTTGGCTGATTTTTCAAAAAATGAAAGAAAATGTCTGGAGTGCAGACACTGTCTCTAAGATGACCAGCAAATGCTGTCTTTAGGAGTCCCACTGTGCACAGGGGGCATGGCACACTGGTGACAGAAGCTGAGTTCCGAAGTCAGGCTACCTGGGCTACCATCTCAGCATCACTACATACTTGCTGGGTAGCCCTGGGCAAGTTACTTTACCTTTCTGTGCCCCTCTATTAAGGGCTTATAGGAGTACTTGCTTGAGGCTGGAGAGCTAAATGACTAGCAGGTCTACTCAAGAACGCCTCCTGGATTTACATTTTCACAAGAGGAAACAGCTGAGTTTTTATTACTCAAACATTGTGTCATCTATCACAGTTATTTTTGGCCAATGTCTATTTAGGAAATATGTATATTTACATCTCCAAACACAATACAACATTTGAAAAAAAATGTATGTTGCAAACAAAATAGGCAGAATACGAGGATCTGGTGGAGACGCCACGACTGCCAACAAAAGGGGTGCAGGAAGTTATTACACACAAAGCAACTGTCTGTGAAGAGCCACATACAGTAAATGGTCTGGCAATCCAGAAGGGATGTCATGCATTTTACGTTTAATAGAATTGGTTGTTAATTATATATGGGTATCTTCTGGTGTTTCATTATGCTTTTGGAAACTGTTGGGGGTTTGGGTTTTGTGCAGTAGGTTTTTATAGTTTGTCCCACATGAAATAATGAGATGTAGGTCATCAGTTAGTGTTTTCATGCAGTATGTCTGGTTTTTAGGGATGAATTACTGATGTTAAGTGGGAGATGCTTACACGTAAAATACTCAGAAGAGTGGCTGGCACAGAGCAGAAGCTCAATATGTGTTAGGTATTACAAGTAGTAGTTAGTAATTAATAAAAAAACAAAAACAAAGAAACAAAAATCTTGTGTACTGAATACAAACCCAAGGGTACAAAGAGGTGAGGAAGGGGACTTGGCTCTCCTTGCTGGTTTCTCTAAAATGTTGCCAGCTGCCCAGGAGAAGGTGATGGGCTAATTACAAGGTTGTAGGAAGTGGTTTGAAATAATTTGATTGTGGAATAATTTTTATAATTTAGAATGATAATTAAGGGGTGTGAACTTTTCTTAATCACCCAGGTGGAGAGCCTTAGCTATGGCTCCCCCATATCACGCCCCCATTGTCCCACCCATCTTGACCTCAATCATGGATCCTTCTTACCAGCAAACTCCCCTTCTCCTCCATCCAAACCAAAGTCAGCACCACTGAGCAAAATCGAAGGTGAGGCTTGTGTTATAAGCCAAGGGACTCAGTTCTGGGTTTTTGTTTTTAGCAAAAAAAAAAAGTGCTGCTGGACTATTAGTACCACCTAGCTGGGGCACTCCTAAGATTCTTGAATACCCACCAACACCGTTCAGACCCTGCTTGCTGAGCTAGAGGGAGGAATGCTTCTCCCATAGTTGCTAGTGAAACAACAATGATGACAGCCCAGGGAGCGTGGGAAAAGGGCATTCATACTCTGTTGGCAGGAAGGTACACCAGAACAACAGGACAAGCTACCCACAGGGCAACATGGACATGTGTATCCAAAACCTTAACCTCTTCTCCACTCTTCATCCCAGCAATTCTATTTCCAGAATTTTAGTTGGAGCAAATAGTCAAGAATGTGCAGAATAGAGCCACAGGAACACATTCTCAGATATATCAAAATGGGATAATCCAGTTGACACTATTTTATAACCTTAGCAATGCAAAGATAATATCACTTCATGTCATTATAGAATCTGTGCTATATAATTTTTAACGTCTTTTCACTGAACAGACCCCTATTGTTGGACATGTTCTATTTTTTTAAAGCTTTTTAAAAATATATATATTTATTTTATTTTTGGCTGCGTTGGGTCTTCGTTGTTGCACGTGGGCTTCCTCTAGTTGCAGTGAGTGGGGACTACTCTTCATTGCGGTGCGTGGACTTCTCATTGCAGTGGTTTCTCTTGTTGTGGAGCAGGGGCTCTAGGCGCACGGGCTTCAGTAGTTGCAGCACGCAGGCTCAGTAGTTGTGGCTCACGGGCTCTAGAGCACAAGCTCGGTAGTTGTGGCACACGGGCTTAGTTGCTCCGCAGCAATGTGGGATTTTCCCGGACCAGGGATCGAACCCGTGTCCCCTGCATTGGCAGGCGGATTCTC
Organism: Globicephala melas; assembly: GCF_963455315.2. Lineage (NCBI taxonomy): Eukaryota > Metazoa > Chordata > Mammalia > Artiodactyla > Delphinidae > Globicephala > Globicephala melas. The sequence continues at coordinate 42,227,283 of NC_083324.2, read as the reverse complement.
AACCACTGCGCCACAAGGGAAACTCTGGACATGTTCTATTTTTAGTAGGAAAAATTGAAAGCAATCTAAATGTCCACCAATAGGGGACTAGTTAAAGCTATACAAAGGGATGGTCCCATTTTTGGTTTTACACACACACACACACACACACACACACACACTCAAATTGTGCACCAAAATGACCAAGGTGGTTTGCTCACAGATATTTTGTTATATTTGTTGCCAATTTTTCTACAATAATTATATATATATATTACTTAAAACATTTAAGTAATTTCAACTTCCTTTTGCCACATTGATAGCATGGGAGAACCCCTAGAAGAATGTGGGGGGGCAGGGTACAGTCATTGCAGACAAAACGGTAACATATGAAGTGACCCCTGAGGCTGATGGGTCAGCACTCGGGCACATGTCTACAGCCAGCAGAGAAACAGTCTGTGTGGGTGTGGGGGTTAGAGTGGGGGGAGGACTCATCAGTTCTGCCAGTTACACATTTGAATCTGAAGAATGATGAACACACACACTCACCAGGGTGAGTGAACACGTCATTTGATGCCTACTCATATTTTTGGCAAGAAACAATGGCGGCAAGAATGGGGTCACTGACCCAGACTCTGGTACCTGAGTGGTTCTTGGAAAGCCACTAAGTTGGTTTTTTTTTTCTTTCGTTTTCTTTTTTTTTTAAATGCTATCCTACTTGAAACTCTTAGACTAAACTTTTTTTAAAAATAAATAAATTTATTTATTTTTGACTGTGTTGGGTCTTCGTTGCTGCGCACAGGCTTTCTCTAGTTGTGGTGAGCGGCAGCTGCTCTTCGTTGCAGTGGGTGGGCTTCTCATGGCAGTGGCTTCTCTTGTTGCAGAGCACGGGCCCTAGGCTCGTGGGCTTCAGTAGTTGTGGCACGTGGGCTCAGTAGTTGTGGAGCACGGGCTTAGTTGCTCCGTGGCATGTGGGATCTTCCAGAACCAGGGCTCAAATCTGTGTCGCCTGCATTGGCAGGCAGATTCTTAACCACTGCACCACCAGGGAAGTCCCTAAGTTGAGGTTTTAACAAGGCTATTTTAACTTAACCAATCTTTCATTCTTAGAAGTGGGAGAGCTGGTGGGAATACCAAACTCAAACAAACACACCCCACCAAGATGCAAACTTTCCTTTACTCTTCATCTCTGCAGTGACACCAACATCATTTTCACTCTGCAGAGTCTTAAGAGAGTTCAGGGATTTATAAAATAAATCCACTGTGCTAGGCTCTCTGGTTCTCTCCATCTTTTCAGGACAGACTCTACTAACTTCTCGAAGGTCTCCACCAGTTAGATCAACCCCAAGACTCTGGGCAAAGCAAATGTACTCTGTGACTGCTCCAACCACAAAGGGATAACCTTTAGTTCAGCCCAGAGATGTGGTCTCACAGTTCCACTTCTTAAGACCACAGGAAAGATTTAAGAAGGTAAAATGGGAAAGTTCCTGGGCTTCCCTGTATCTATACAATGAACCAAGAGACACGGCTCCAACAGTCAAGAACTTCCTGGAAAGAACAGACTCCACTGGACTCACTGGAGACCAAAATGGCAGCCTCTCCAGGCCACAGGGAGGAATCAGACATGTAACACAAGCCAGTTCAGGATAAGCTGTCATAGTTGTCAGTAATGCACTGATGCCTTGATTTACACCATACTCTTACTGGAGGAGTTCTCAACTGTTATCACAGACAACCGGAAACATCTCAGACAATTCCCAGAGTTTCAAGACAGCGCTCAAGTGTGATGGGCACACTATTTTTCCTCACACATACATTTACACCTACTTTCATTAGCTAAATTACTCTTTATTCTTTTTTTTTTTTTTTTTTTTTTGCGGTACGCGGGCCTCTCACTGTTGAGGCCTCTCCCGTTGCAGAGCGCAGGCTCAGCGGCCATGGCTCACGGGCCCAGCCGCTCCGCGGCATGTGGGATCTTCCCGGACCGGGGCACGAACCCATGTTCCCTGCATCGGCAGGCGGACTCTCAACCACTGCGCCACCAGGGAAGCCTCTACTCTTTATTATTAAACTGACTTTTTCTTCAAGGGAATCTTGAAAACTCAGTCCAAATTACAATAAACACAGTAAATATTTTCAACGTCCCATCTTCTGTGCAGCAATATGTCACCTCACTGCTGTTGGAGAAAAGAACCAGGAAGCTTTCCAGTCTCGGATTTGTCATGATGGCAATTGCCGGAACGCCCAAGTTCAACTCATCTGCTTAGATCGATTCTTTTAACTTAATTTCCTCTAATATACCTGCCTGCCAAACACAAACGTCCCCTTAGATGCAGCAAAGGGTAATCAAAAATCCAAATCGCTTCCTGGATAGCTCTTTTAAAAACACAAAAGTTGTACTAGTCTCAGGAAAGGCCTCAAATCAAGTTCTTACATGAAGAGACCAGTACGGTTTTAATGCTTCCAGGGCCCACAGGGCTCCTCGTAGGCCCAGGTAGCTGGGATGTGGCGGTCCCTGCCCCCCACCGGAACTCGGAATTCCCACACAACTGTGGACCGCCCCCTCTGCCGACCCCCTTCCGCTGTCCAAGTCCACTACCCACGGGTGCGAGGGGCGGGGTCGTGCAGAGCCTCCGCGGCACAGAAGTGCTTTCAGTTTTGGATTAATGTTCCTAAACTTCGGGAGAGCGAGAAAGGAGCGGACGGACAGGGGAAAAGGTGAGAAAAAAGGTGGGATGTTGTGGCGCCAAACCACCGTTTTCTCGCCCCGTCTCTCTGACCCAGGCGCTGAGGTAGAGGGTGCGCCAGAGTGAAGTTCCCTCCTCACGCCCAGCCCGGCGCCATCGATAATCCAGGTAGAGCCCCCGAGCGCGCGGCGCGCCACCTCAGCGAGGTTCCCCGGGCCCGGCGTCCGCGCGCCCTTCTCTCCTTCTCTGACGACGCCCGGCTCGTGGCCCCGACCACCGCGGTGCTCCCCGCTCGGGGACACCTCCACTTGCCGTGGTCTGAGCCCTGGGCGAGGTCGCGCGGAATGCGGGAGGGTACGGCCACCACTCCCGTCGCGGCACGCCCCGGAGCCGGGCTTCCGGGGGGCCCGAGCCGTCTGTGTCCCCCGCCCGCGCCGCCCCGCCCCACCGTGGCGGGCGGTGTAGACCCTCAAAGCCCAGTGCCCCCTCAGCGCTCCGCGCACTGGCAGCGCCGCACTCACCCCATCCGCGGGCCAGGCGCGCAGCGCCCAGCAGCAGGACCCCCAGCAGTCCGACCGCGACCCTGCAGTTCAGGCCGGCCATGGCTCCGTGGCGCCTCGGTCTCGGCGGGGAAAGCGAATGTAGCCCGTGATTCGGAGCGGCGGGCGCGGGCCCGACCCTGGCACGGGCTTCTGTTAGTTCCGTCCCGTCTCGCTCACCTGAGCGCGGGCCGGAGTGGCCCTGGCTCCGCCTAGCGCCGCCGGAGCCCTAGCTGGGTGGGTCAGTCCCCTCCTCCCTTTCCTCCTCCCCTTCCTGCCTCTACACCCGCCTCTCTCGTCCAGAGCAGTGGGACCTGTAGCCACCTTCCGAGGGCTAGCTGGCGCTCCTCTCAAGACTTTGTCTACGGGCGCGAAGGTCGCCCTTGGGGAACCCAGTCAGGCCTCCTTTTACTTTCCGGGCGACAAAGGAGGCCACTGTGCCGCGCATTTTTCCGGGGGATCATGTCTGTGGATCATCAAGTCCTGGCTTCTGCCTCTGCTTCCTCATTTGGGCTGGAGGCTTGCTGGACTTTAACGCCGGTGCTACAGCTATTCTTTGCCAAACTGTGAGCCTGAAGCCAACTCCAGGCACTTCACAGACAGTATTTCTAGTGCTCACAGCAACCCTTCCATATAACAGTTGAAACATTTACTGAGTCACTCAACCTGCCCAAGGTCACCAGGCCAGTTAGTAATTTATGGAGGCAGGATTTGATAGCCCCTGAAGGGGTTTCCACAAACGGGGTTGCTTTGTTACATTTTTGAAGAGTGAATGAATGAGTGAATAAATGCATGAGGCTGCAGAGGGCCAAGAGAAGAAACCTGAACAGGTCCACAGAGGCCCCTTCCTTGAGTTGTGAATAGTATGTATGGTACTAGCGTGAGGCATTTACTCCAGTCGTTGGGCTGTAAATCAATGGCGCTGGGTATCTTTTCCTCCTCCCAGCTGCTGGTGTGCCATCTTTCTCTGGTTTCCGAGGTCCTATAGATTCTTCTTACCCCCTGCAGACCACACACCATGTCCAGGGTCACAGGGCCACAAGGAGAGGCAGTGGATGGTTCAGGGACTCTCAGCTAGCAGACCAAGGTTCTGCCAAAATGACTCCAAGGGCCCCCCTGGGTCTGTCTGTGCCAGTGGGCAGCCAGAGGCTGGGCCAGGGTCACCCAGAACAACCTGGAAGAAGAACACATGAAAGAGCATTGATCTACGTTCAGCTCCCACTTTTGTTTGATTCTTGGGGGAACTGAGCTTCTCCAGGCTGTCCCTATACTCATTGGGAGCAGGGCTGAGAAACCATCTCTTAGGAGCTTCATCCCCTCCTTCTGTGTATCTTCAATGATGAGAATAAAGCAAACTCTGCCCACAGTCCACGAGGGAGGCAGGGATGTCCAGGCTGCGGACATGACTGCCCCCCCCACCCTTCCATCTATGGCAGGGCCTGGACTGTGAGCTGGGGGGAACATCAGAGTTTACCTTCCAGTTCACTTTCTGCCTCAGGCAGACAGATGGGGAAACTGAGGCCTAGAGGGAAGGAAGAGGATGAGAAAAGTAGGAAAGCTTTTGGTGCTCCCCAAGGAATTGAGGGCAGCTTCATCAAGAGAAAGAAATTTTCAGAAAATCTAAACATCTTTCAAATATGTTTATGGTAACAGGAGAGTAAAGCAGATTGTGTCTGTTTTCCTAATTCTAAGCAGGCATATATACCCCAGCATCTTTTCCTAGCATGCATAACACCATTGTTTTCCACATATGATGATGATGATGATAATGACAACGTGTTGAATTGAAAATACTGGAAATACTTTGTGACAGCTTTAAGCCTAAGGAACAAGTCATTTCTTTACTGTATAATTTTCTGAAGTTTGCTTAACTTGTCTCACTGGGAGGGTGAAACTAACTTTCTGTAAATGACATGAGTCAATAATTCTCAGATGTGAAGGATTAGTGATGCTTCCAGATAATGGCAGCAAAGAGAAAGAGATGAGGAAAGTGGGGAGGCACTTCAGCATCCTTTGCATGACAACCCAGCTACATAGTTGAATTCAAGATGTCTTGAGGTAATAGCTTGGTTCTTGGAGTAGAGTGTAATCGAAGCATTGCCAAATTTTGGAAATGTCTTGTCTTTACAAACTTGGCTGAATGGAAGGAGTCCATTTTAAAAGGTTATTTCTGAACTGGAAGAAATCCAGGCAGCTTCAGTCTGTTGCCAGAGAAAAATGACATTGAAAGATGAGTTTTAAAACAGACTATTCTATCTAATTTTGACCCCTCTGGAAACCCTACAAAAACTACAAAACAGGAATTAAAAAGAAAAGACATAAGCCTACAAAGACAGGGAGAACAGACAGAAGACAACAGCAGGATCCTCTTGGAAGCTGGAAAGCAGATGGACAAGTGGTAACTGTAAGCCAGTAATGGGGAAAATTGAGAAGTAGCATGATTTATATGATAGAATTCTCAAAAAGAAACAAAAACAAAACAATAAACCAACCCTAAGGAACTGGCAGCACAAGGTATTCTGGAATGGGAGGGTGAAGGAGAGGCTAAAACAGTGAAGCCCGGGAGAAAGCTGTTTGAAAAACACTGTAGTTAGATCTCTGGAAACTGTACTCCATTCCTTCTGGCTGGGCAACTGTCCCTCAGCAGAAGTCTGAAGCATTGTTTTCTGAAGAGGTTAAAACTGAGGGAACTGGGCTGAGGAGTGCCAGGCATAGCTGAAGGCCTAGGAAACATTCTGAAAAATAGGTAGGTAAAAGGAACATATGCATTCTCTATGCTGAGCTCCCTAGCCGCCAGGCCCCAACTTGCCTCCCAGATTGCAATAGTCTCAGTCCATTCTGGAGATAGAAAGAGTCTTCTTCTGGAGAATCTGACCAGCTCAAGGGGAAAGACCTAAAGATACAGATGTTTATCCCCATCAATAGGCTGACCATATTGCTACAATGATGTTTCCAGTTGCTAAGCCACACCAATTCAGCTTTTTGATCTCTCACATTTAAATATGACCAGGCGGTAGGATTTCAAGACATCTGAGGAAAGCATCTAACATGATAGAGTCAAAATCAACCAACTAACTAAACAGAAAAAAGCAACTTGGAGAAGAGAGACTATATAAGGAGAATAAAACAAAACAAATCAAAGCAAAACAATTACTAACTTCTTTAGAAAGGTAGCAGATAATATTGTATCTATACAGTAGGAACAGGATTTTATAAAAAATGAATATTCAGGGACCCACAGAAGAGTTCTTAGAAAAATTTTAAAACTATAGTAGACATTAAAAAATAAATAGAAAAGTTGGAAGATTTCCCAGAAAGTAAAGCAAAAAGATAAAGGTAAAAAATAGGAGAGAAAAATTAAGGTAATTAGAGGTCCAGTTCAGGAGATCCAACATCTGAATAATGGGTTTCCTAGAAAGAGAGAGCAGATGAAATAGAGACGACATCATCAGTAATATAATTCAAGAAATTTCCCAGGCCCGAATGACATGAGTTTTCAGATTTAAAGACTCATGGAGCATCCAGCACAATGGATAAAATAGGCTCACATCAAGGTACATCACAGTGAAATTTCAGGAACCTGTGAACAAAGAGAACATTTTGTGATTTCCAGATAATTTCCAGGGTCTCATGAGAAGAAATGAAAATCAAAATGGCTTTGCATTTCCCAACAGTAACTCTAGAAGCTGGAAGACAATGAAGCAATACCTTCAAAATTCTGAAGGTATAATAACTTCCAACTAAGAATTCTATACCCAGCCAAATTACCAGTTAAGTGGTAAGGTTCTGATTTAGACATTCAAAATCTAAAACAAAAACAAAACCAACAAAACCTCCAAACAACAAACTCCCACACACATTTCTCAGGAAAATACTGGAGGATGTGTTCTATTAAAACAAGAAATGCACGATACACAGAGAGGGGTGAATGCAGGTGTGTGGGGCTGAACTTAAGAAAAAGAATACAGAATTACAAATAGAAAATCAAGTGGGGAAAATGATTATTTATTTAGAATAAGTAAAGAAATGACAACAAATCACAAACTTGAAAAAATTGAAAAATACCCCAAATGTCACAAAATCAAAAAAAAATGTGATGTCTTCACAATTAACTCACTGGTACAGCTCTGTATCATTCATTCATTCATTTCTTCAGTTCATTTTGCTTCACTGATGTGTGTACTATCTGTTCTGGAACTTCCAGATTTCATCAAGATGCATCAGATAAGGTAAGATGCAATCTTTATTTGTTGGCACACCTTAGACATGTGAATTCATACATAGAAATACTCAGTGTTTATAGAAACATTACAGTGTTGTGCCCTACAAATACAGGAATTCTTACAAATTCTATATGTGTGATTCTTATTAAAGGCCAAAATAGTGTGGGACATTTATAATTTTATATGCTGCATTATCCATTTATTTCTGACAGAAAATAGAAACCTTCATTTTTGATAAGACATGATGAGAACTGCATGTTCTGCTTCAAATTTTAGTTTTGATAATTGGAAGAATTTTCCAGACTAGCTTCTTTGATTCCTCCTCCTCCACTATCCACATACTTCTGGTTGGGCACGGTAGGACACATTCATAATATAATACCATCTCTGACCTTGCTCCTTTTGGTCACCTCACCTGATGAGTCAGCCCAGTGGATGGGAGGAGTATTCCTGGAAGCCGCTACTACAGCATGAGGGCAAGCAGCGACACGAAAGTGACCGTGCATTATGTAAAGATATCCTAGCAACCCCCAATTAAATGTATCTCCAATTCAACTTCTCCTTAGCCAGATCCCAAAATGCCCATAGCCACTCAATCCTGCATTGCATCAGGGGAGGTGGGATAGAGGGGAGGTGGGGGAAAACTCTTTTTGCATTTGAAATACATGCCTTTGCAAATTTTACAAGAAACATGACCAGATGAGTACATGCCTTTGGAAGGGCTGCACAGTGATATTTGAGCTTTCTTATCTTTATGATGTATTTGCCTCTGGACACAAGAAGCACAAGATCCAGCTCAAGGGAGAGGTAAGGAATTTCCAGGTTGATGTGCACTAGGCTTAGAGAAACTGGAGACCAGATTGAGTCAAGTTGTAAAATGTATGGCCAAGGATTGTGGAAGTCCCTCCTGAGCGAACCATTGCACAGAATAAAATCAAATGCAGTCATTACATTTGTTGATGAGATCCTCAAATAATAAGTGTTTGGCCAAGATGTGCCTACTCCACACCTCAGCATACCCATGCTCTTCAGATGCACTCGAGCCACACGCGGCTGAGCAACCAGAGACAAGGAGCTGGCACCGTGGAGTGACACAGCAGCCCTGAGGAATAAACTTTTTTTAAGCTTCTGTGATTTGGGGCTTCCAGTCCCTTGTAATGGAACCTCATCCTTAGGCAAGCACGGGATATTTTTCCGGTGCCGTGGAATGTTAAGGGAAAGCAGACCCAAGTGATTCACTGCAAAAAGGAATTTGACTTAAATGAGAGAGGTGGAATGGCTCAATGACTAACAATGCGATTCTGCAGTCAGATGTCCTGGATTCAAATACAGCCTCTGCAACCTACCAGCTTGTGCAACTCTATATATGCCTCAGTTTCCTCACCTGCAAATTGGGGCTATGAGAGGACGTCCTTCAGAAAGTGCTGTAGAGATTAATGAGATAATATATGTAACAGGTTTAGCACAGTGCTTGGGACATAGTAAATGCATAATAAAGGTGGCTGTGATTGCCTTTGCTATGGGGGTTGGTATGAAAGGAGAGGGTATCAGCTTGGTGGGGGTGGAGGGGAGGACTCTGGAAAGAGAGGTCTGGAGACCAACTTCTTCATGATCTCATTCAAGCACGAAAGCGTCAGTTCCCCAGGACAGGAAGTTGTCTCGTCTTTACTCATCTGGATGTTCCCAGTGCTGAAAACAGTGCTTGGTACGTAGTCACTGCTCAGCAGATAGTTGGGGAATGAATGGATTCATCAAGCTGATGAATGCGTGGATGGCCCTGCTAACCCGGCCAGCTGAGCCTGGGGAGCTCCTTGTAACTTGGGACCCTGAAAAGATGAATGGCAAGTGTTCATTTTAAAAAGGGGTGGGCCCCTGGCTTCCAGAAAGAGGCCATTGTGGCCCATGCCAGGTGTCTGGCAGAGACCCTGGCCTTGTGGGACTGGCCAGTGTCTGGTGGGCCAGGACTTCATCTGGTTTGAACAGAGGGGTGGAAAGAACATCTGTCTGCATGAGGCAGCTTCTCTGAGACTTTGCTTTCCAGGGGATTAAGCAAGTTAACAACGGGGAGATTCTTTCGGTGCACAAACAGCCCTTACTGTCACTGTAATGCCAACCACTGTTTCAAGGAGAAAACCTCCCAGTCACAGTTTGGGCAGAGGCCCCTTTGTGAGCCTTGAAACAGAGGAGTTCGCTGTGGTCTGGGGATGAGATAGGTGTTCCTAGTTTGCCAAGTAATTTTTTTAAATTAATTTATTTATTTTTGGCTGTGGTGGATCTTCGTTGCTGTGCTCAGGCTTTCTCTAGTTGCGGCGAGCGGGGGCTACTCTTCGTTGCGGTGCGCACGCTTCTCATTGCGGTGGCTTCTCATTGCAGAGCATGGGCTCCAGGCACGCGGGCTTCAGTAGTTGTGGCTCGCGGGCTCTAGAGTGCAGGCTCAGTAGTTGTGGCACATGGGCTTCATTGCTCCATGGCATGTGGGATCTTCCCAGACCAGGGCTCGAACCCGTGTCCCCTGCATTGGCAGGCAGATTCTTATCCACTGCAGCACCAGGGAAGCCCAGTTTGACAAGTAATTTGCCCAAGGGGGAACCATGTGGTACAATTTCAGTCCTGGAATGAGTAAGACAAGGAAAATCCTCAAGGAGCAACTAGTCATGCTGCGGACCAGGGCTGCGTGAACGTGCATCTGCGTGACTCAGGAACTCGCCAGCAGGCCGCCAAGCACCTTCTGTGCTCACCCCAAAGTTACCTGAAGCCCAGGAATCTGCACTTCATCACCTCCCCAAATCATGGCACCTAGGAGGTCACGGTAAAATGACAGGGGAGGAAAGAGGAAACGTGAAGCAGGAGACAGAGCTCTCCTCTCCTCCCTTTTTAAGCCTGTGCAGCCAGCTCCCTGTAAGTCTCTTGCCCGCAGGGTGAGGAAAGCCAGACCCTGCCCTCCCTGGAGAGCACCGCCCTCGGATATGACCCATACCCACGTCAGGCCTGTGCTTGCCAGCCTTGTTTCTTTCTTTCCTATATTTTCACTTGGAGTGTGGGAGGAAAACGGCCTTTAGAATGCCTTCAGAGATGTTCTTCCCCCGGGAGAGGGAACTGAGTCATAACCACTGAGCTGGAGCCTTGGAGCTCATCTGGTTGTCACCTCCTGTTGGATGGAGTCACAGAGACGGGATGTGACACCGTCAAGTCACACAGCAAGTCACCTTCAGAGCGGAAGCCAGGTGTCCAGCCAGGAGTCTGTGAGCTCTCCTTCCTAAAAAAAACTTGGTCCAGGGCTTCCCTGATGGCGCAGTGGTTGAGAGCCTGCCTGCCAATGCAGGGGACACGGGTTCATGCCCCGGTCCGGGAAGATCCCGCATGCCTGCATGCCGCGGAGCGGCTGGGCCCGTGAGCCATGGCCGCTGAGCCTGCACACCTGGGGCCTGTGCTCCACAATGGGAGAGGCCACAACAGTGAGAGGCCCGCGTACCACAAAAAAAAAAACAAAAAAAAAACCTGGTCCAACTCTGCCGGCATCCTCATGCCCACCACCCACTCAGCACACTACCACCTGCCTCTGACCTTGGCAGCCTGGCTTCCACCCCCACTGCTCTGCTGAAATGTTTCTCCCCAGAATGGCCAATGCCCCTCCCCATGGTCACACCAGGCCTGGTGACAGGAAGATGGTTTCAGAAGGAGGAGAGGATGGGGAAGGGGTGTGGGCCGAGGTTCTGAGACTTCCCTAGTCCAGAACTGGCTTGAGAGCTGGACGGGCAAAGACTGGGCTAACCCAACAACACCAAAGCCATTGGTCACTACCTTTGCCTGCAGTGCCCTCCCACCCCACTTAATGGGCTGAGAATCCAATCCATATCCTCAAGTGGCTCAGGTTGCACTTGTTGTGTAACCATCACCATCCACCTCCGGAACTTCCTGATCTTCCCAAATTGAAACTCTGTATTCATTAAACAACCTCTCTCCATTCTCCCTCCACCACCACCACCCCCCGTCCCCTGAGCAACCATTATTCTACTTTCTGTCTCTCTGACTTTATTATTTTAGGTATCTCATATAAATGAAATCATACAATATTTGTCTTTTTGTGTCTGGCTTATTTCACTTAGCATAATGTCTCCAAGGTTTATCCATTTTGTAGCATGTGTCAGCATTTCCTTCCTTTTTAAGACTGAATAATATTCCATTGTATGGATATACCACATTTTGTTTATCCGTTCATCCATCAATGGACATTTGGATTGTTTTCACCTTTTAGTTATAGTGAATAATGCTGCTAGGAACATGGGTGTACAAGTATCTATCTGAATCCCTCCTTTCAGTCCTTTTATTTATGTACCCAGAGCAAAATTGCTTGATCATATGGTAACAACAAAGCCATCACCACACCTACAACTAAATGGATGATGATGCCTTAATAGCATCAAATATCTAGTCAGTGTTCAAATTTACAGTTGTCTCATTAAAATCATTTTTAATAGTTTAGTTGTTTGAATCAAAATCAGAACATCTTTCCTGTATTGCAATTGATTGGTATGCCTTTTTTTTTCTTTTTTTTGCAGTACGCGGACCTCTCACTGTTGTGGCCTCTCCCGTTGCAGAGCACAGGCTCTGGAAGCGCAGGCTCAGTGGCTATGGCTCACGGGCCAGCCGCTCTGCGACATGTGGATCCTCCCGGACTGGGGCACGAACCCGTGTCCCCTGCATCGGCAGGCAGACTCTCAACCACTGTACCACCAAGGAAGCCCTGGTATGCCTTTTTTTTAAATAAAATAACCTGTTTAGTTTGGAATAATTTTATATTTACAGAAAAGTGGCAAAGTCAGTACAGAGACATCCCATGTACTCTTCACCCAGGTACCTCTAATGTTAATATCTTCCATAACATGAGAGATTGGTCAAAACTAAGAAATTGACACTGGTACTTTACTATTAACTAAACTCTAGACTTTACTTGGATTTCACCAGTTTCCCCACTAATATCCTTTTTCTGTTACAAGATTCCATCTTGGATACCACATTGCATTTAGTCATCATGTCTTCTTAGACTCCTCTGCTCTGTGACATTTTCTCAGTTTTTCATTTTTCATGACCTTGACAGTCTTGAGGAGTGCTGGCCGGGTATCCTCTAGAGGGTTCCCCAGTCTGGGTTTGTCTAATGTTTGTCTCATGATCAGACTGGGGATATGGATTTTGGTAAGGACAGCACAGAGGCAGAGCACTTCATCACATCCCATCAGGGGTGGGTGACATCCACAGGACATCACTGGTGATGCTCACCTTCATTTCTGGTATAAGTGGTGTCTCTTGGCTTCTCCGTCCTAAGGTTACTATCTCCCCCTTTCCCTGCTCTGTTCCTTGGAAGTGAACCATTAAGTTCATGGTATGTCTTTCAAATTCATTTTAATCAGTAGATTCCCCCATCTCTTAATTTTTTCTCAAAATTTATTTGTTGAAGAAACTGGGCCGTTTATCCTATTCCTTTGCCCTCTGAAGTTCCTTTAAACTGGATCTCAAAGCCTGATCTGCCTCATGCTTGATTTTTTCAGCAGGGCCACTGCACGGGTGGGGCTGTGGGCTTCTGTCAGGAGGCACCAATTGTCTCCTTTTTGTAACATTAGCAACTACTGATGCCCACTGTGTTACCCAGTTCTGATACCTTTAGATTCCTCAGGACTAACCTTATCATGCAGGTAACCTTTCCTACATGAAGACAGTTCCTTTTCTTCCTTCAATACGCATAATAGATTTCAGCAAATCAAAGATAGCACCCATGGTAAGAAACATTATTGTTTCTGTACAACCAAGAAAGAAAAAATGCTGTGAATTCACCTATGGCACATCGCCAGCCATAGAATACCAAGGTAGTGTTTTCCTTTTCCACTAACCTCATAGTTTTATTCTTTCCTCGGCTGAATTGTAGAAGTTCAGTCAAAATCAGCGGTTGCTGGCGGATGGATGTTTGGGCAGCCCTTGTTGCAGGGGCATCGCTCACACCGGCTTTTGTGGTTCAGGTGTCACATTGCCTTCATCAATCCCTGGGACTCAGTTTCCTCTACACTCCCTTGCATTGTCGCTTGCTGTGTGGTCTGCCATCCTTTTGCACACTTCTCAGTGACAAAACAGCTTAATGGAATTCTATTTCTTCTACGTCCTTTCTTAAGTCCTGTAAGCACTTGGTTATAGCTTTGCAAGAAAATACAAAATTGTAGTCATTCCTCTAAAGGCAGATAATTGCTACTGGGCTGTTACATTTGTGTCCCACTGCCCTGTTTCCATGCCTTCCTGTGCCCATGCCAACTGTTTGTTTCCACGGTGAATTATATTGTCATCTTTTTGACGATATTTTAAATGATAGTTAGACCCTGTATGCGTAGAACCAACCATGCATATAATGCAATGGAAGGTGATGCATTATGAACAGTGATGGTCAAGTGTGAGTGTGTCCAGTCATGATGACCGCGCTGCCACTGGTGGGCAACGACTGTGAGAAGTGCCCCAGTTACAGAGATGTTAAAAGTTTTTAAGACATGTGCCTTGCAGTTGATGAAACACAGAGTTTCTGGTTAAGTGGCTGGCAAGAATCCCATTTTATTTATCTGGGTGATCTCCCCAGACCTTAGCTCAGTGTTTACAACTATTTCAAAAATATTTGTGGAGGAATGAAACCAACAGTAAGCAATATGTATTTATTGAGCATTTACCAGGAACAAGGTCTAGTTGGGATAAATACTTGAGAACCCAAACCAATTCCCTTTCTTAAAGTTAATTTGCTTTTCCCCATTCTCATCACATTTCTGTAGCTGTTCTCGGCCAGGTTGAAGTCTTCCACTACTATATTGGTAGCCTTTCTGTTTCTTTTCCACTTGAGTAATAAATATACCCAACTGTCTATCTTAGATTTTCTACAAGAGTCCTGATTCCCATCTTCAGGTCACCTGAATGGATTTGGGGATCAGAAAACATGGTCATGTTCATGACCACCCTCTATTTCATTTTCCTCCATGGACTCCTGACAAATCAGCTGGAAGATTTGCCTGAACCACAAAATGTCCATGTCAGGATGGGTGATTTCCAGTTAAATTCAAGCAACATTACCTTTCTTTTTTTCCCCACAGGACAGATAATTGTCTCTTTGGATTCTTTCCTTCTTTCTTTTCTTTTATTAATAGGCTTTATTTTTTAGAACAGTTTTAGATTCACAGAAAAATTGAGCAGATAGTACGGCGAATTCCCATGTACCCCCCCACGACAGTTTCCCCTATTAATATCTTATATTAGTGTGGTACGTGTGTTACAATTAATGAAGCAATACCAACACATTATTATTAACTAAAGTCCATATTCAGACATCCCTAGTTTTTACTAAGGATCCAGGATCCCACATTACAATTAGTTATCATGTCTCTTAGGCTCCTCTTGGCTGATACAGTCTCTCTCCCTTTCCTTGTTTTTGATGATCTTGACAGTGTTGAGGAGTCTAGTCAGGTATATAGTAAGATGCCCCTCTGTTGGGATTTGTCTGATGTTTTTCTCATGATTAGACTGGGATTATGAGTTTGGGGGAGGAAGACCTCAAGGTAATGACATTTTCATCACATCTCATCAAGAGTGCAAACTATCAACATGACTTATCACTGTTGATATTAATCTTGATCAACTTATCACTGTTGATATTAATCTTGAGCTGGGGTGGTGCTCATCAGGTTTCTCTCCCTGCCCCCACTTTTCCATACAGGACTCTCTGGAAGGGGGTCACTAGGCTCAGTCCCACATTAGGTGATGGAAAGTTACAATTCCTCTCATTTAGGGTGGAGCTTGGATTTCTTTTTAAGAGTCAACCTCCTATGTTTCTCTCATCTCTTCTTCCCTTGCCCTCACCTCAGTTCCCTCCCAAAGTCTTCTTCCGAGGTTTTTCTTCCAATGTCTGTTTGATGTTTTTCTCTTCAGATTTAAATACTCCTGGATTTGGGGCTCAGTTCCCACATGCTCCTCTCTTCCTTAAAGTAGGTTTTTCTGAGTTGGTGCTACAGATCGCCCTTTCTCTGGGACACTCTGGTAGAAAAGGTTCTTTGGACCAATGCATGCGGAAAACGCTCATTCCTTACCCCTTCTTAGAGACTCAGAGCACACATGAGCATAATAAAAGGTCTGACAAGTCTGGCAATAAAGAGGCCTGATTAACTCAAAGGTTTCTCAAGCCTATTTCACCTTGAAACCTTTTACCATATTTCATTGACTCAGAGACACTCATTTTTTTTTTCTCACATATTAACATTTTTGAAGTTGGGTTGCATCTTACAGATCATTAGATAAGAAAATAGTATGTTTCTTCTTAGAGGTACCTGCAATAATGGTGTCAGATACACTGATGGTATTTGAGATTTGAGGACATACAGTATTCACGGCACATCTATAGATATTCTTCAGAACCAGTGAAAAGTGGAAACTGAATTAAGAAACTCAGCCTGCCAGGTCCTCAAACCCCACCTCTTCCTACTTGGATGACCTACCTCCTTGATTTTAGGTATTCTTCAGTTTGGGGTACAGATGTCCTTTGCTTCCTCTGTGAGATGTGCCCCAGGGCCCACTCCCCACCCCCTTCTGGCACAGCCAGCCATGACTGATTGGCTAGGCCAGTTTAACTTAAGAGTGAGGTATTAAGGAGTCCCTTGGCCACAGATCTAAGCTTTGTACTCTGAGCAGCTTTATCATTAATGAGGTGCACTATTGTCCTTAAGGAAACACATTCCTAGACTGCCTGGCTTGAAATCTAGCCTGCAGTGTGATCTTGGGCAAGTCAGTTAACCTCTCTGTGTCCATTTCCTCACCAGTAAACTGGGGATAAATAATTGCATCTACTTGATAGGGTTGTTGTGAGGATCAGATGGGATATTACATGTAAAGCACTGAACCCAGGGCCTGGCACCTGGCAAGCTACTGTAAAACATCGGCTGTTACTAGAAAGACAACATTTTTATCTTTGGTTCCTGGGTCATTTTTCAGGAATAAAAAAGGCTTGGAGACACTGACTAGCTTGGGTACTAATGGTGGCAGGAGGCAGTTGGTAGGAGGGCAGAAGAGAAATTTTCTGTAATAAATCACGGCCTGTGGTCAAGCTGGCCTTGGCCTGCTGCTCGGAGTTACTGACCCCAGCCAGAAGGTGGAGAGGAGAGAGCAAGAAAGTGATTCTCTTCCAACCAGCCCAGCCCCTAGAACAGAGGAACCTGGCAAAATAACAGCCTGAAGATTCAAAAGCAGTGAGTGGCATTCAGGCCCCAGGCGACTGGTTGTCTTCCAGGGTCCCCGCTGCCTGCTGCCATGTGTGCCGCCTTGGGCAGGACTCTGTCCACGCTATGCAATCTCCGCAGTTTCCTCCTCCTCCCCTTATTATTCAGGACATCTTGCTTCATATTCATTCCCCCACGGGCTCCATCCAATTTAATTGCTCTGTCACCAAAGATTAATCCCGACAGATAAGAAAAAAGACATCTGGAAACATTGACTCTGCTCCTTCTTATTGTCCCTCCCAGGGCCTTCACACTTTCAGCGGCTTCGCTTCAATGCCTTGTCAGGTTGTTGGAGTGGCTCATTTCAGGGGGTGAGCTCTCAGGGGTTCTGGTGCCCAGTGCTCCCGGAGGCTGGTGGCTGTCAGGGTCTGGCCACCTGTTGCTGTGCTGGAAGGACAGAGCTGGGACTGGAGGCAGGGCCATCTGGGCCTCAGGTCCCATCCCAGGCAGGACAGTCCTTTGCCTTTCTGAGTTGCTAAGAGACAGAAAGACATCCGAGAGGCAGGCTGCTTTAAAGAATATCATTTTTTAAAGGCTCATTCTAAATGGAACATCATCAGAACTTTGCCAAGATCTTCCTGGTTGTTCAGAAGATGGCCACTCTTTCTTTTTCTCACTCCCTTCCCTCTGTATCCCTGTCCCTTCGCTCTCCTTCCATCTCTCTTTTTAGCTTCTGAGGGCTCAGTCCTTGCTGGTCTGTTGATGGGGCTGAGCAGGGGTCAGGGGTGATGGGGTGGCGGGTGAGGTCTCAGCCACAGGTCAGCCTGGGGGCCCAGGAAGTGTTTGGGGAAACTGGCTTCACTTCATCCAACCATGTCTGTGTCATTCACCAGGTGGCCTCTTCAGTGAGCAAACTCTTACCCATGTGTAAAATAAAGTGATTATCTGGGGAACAAGCATCCACACTTTTCGTGATTGCCACGGATCATTGTGTAGCCGTTTGCTGCTCTCTGGGTCCCGAGCTCCATATGTATTTTTCATATGTGTATCTGGCTCTATATTGTATTTTTATACAAATAGTAGCATATTATCACCTTGTTCTAGCCCTCGGGATTTTTTTTCTTTCATCCTAACAAGAGTCTTGATTATCTTAGTGTGTCTGTACATAGGAAGCAACATCAATCGTTTCGTTTTGTTTTAAACCACTTCACTAGATTATTCTTTTTAAAAAACATTTATTTATGTATTTGGCTGTGCCGGGTCTTAGTTGCAGCACGCATGATCTTTTAGTTGCGGCACGCGGGATCTTTAGTCGCATCATGCGGGATCTAGTTCCCTGACCAGGGATCGAACCCGGGAGCATCCGGAGCGCAGAGTCTTAACCACTGGACCACCGGGGAAGTCCTCAGTCGTTTTCAATGGTTAATCAAACACTTCTGCTCTAGGGCACTGCTGCCAGCCCACCCTGAGGCCTGCAGACTATACAATGCATGTCCCCAGGCTGCTCTGTTACTCAGGGGGCAGGAAACAAGTGGCAACTCAAACCTGGTGACCAAGGAAGGCGCTGTTTACAAAGGTGTGGGTGCAGGACGGAGAACCAGCCCGGGTTGCGGGCACCAGGGCCAGCACCATCTAGTTTGCTCATTTTATCCAGTCCCGAGGGGCTGTGTGACTGGCCCCAGGTCACACAGCAAGAGGCAAAGCCATCAGAAAACCAGGTGTCCCGACTCCCAATCACTGTTCTTTCCTCTGGGTTTGCTTTGATTGTCAAAAATGAAACAAAACAAAAACACCCCTGGTTATTTAAATTCCAATCATGAGTCTAGGAAAGTTTTTTTTTTTTTTAACATCTTTATTGGAGTATAATTGCTTTACAATGGTGTGTTAGTTTCTGCTTTATAACAAAGTAAATCAGTTACACATATACATATATCCCCATATGTCCTCCCTCTTGTGTCTCCCTCCCACCCTCCCTATCCCACCCCTCTAGGTGGTGACAGATCACCAAGCTGATCTCCCTGTGCTATGCAGTTGCTTCTCACTAGCTATCTATTTTACATTTGGTAGTATATATAAGTCCATGCCACTCTTTCAGTTCATCCCAGCTTACCCTTCCCTCTCCCTGTGTCCTCAAGTCCATTTTCTACGTCTGTGTCTTTATTCCTGTCCTGCCCCTAGGTTCTTCAGAACCATTTTTTTTTTTAGATAGGAAAGTTTTTAAATTAATCTTTTCCACAATCAAGACCAATTAGTCAGCTCTTCTGTCATGAGTTTCCATAATTTTTCGATTTCCCTCACTTACAAATTGCTTTTTAAATCATAATTTGCAAATTTATTCATGACAAATGTTTTTAAAAGCCAAAATTTGGTATCAGCTTAAGTGTCCCCAAATAGGATAATGGGCAAGTAAATGAGGATACATCTATCCAGTGGAAAATTATGTATTTCTTAAACTTGATATTTATGAAGAGTGTGCAATAAACTGGAAAATGCTTAGCTGTAATGCTCAAGTAAAATTGTAATCTCCAGTTTATTTCGAGTATCATCAGAATTATGTTAATTCATACATGCACTGAAACAAACCAAAAAAACCCTAAAGTTACGTAAAGAAAAACAAATATGGTAAAGGAATATACCAATATGTTACTGATAATGATTATCTTTAGCTGGGTGAAATATGGGTGATTTTGATTTGCTTCTTTCAACATTTCCAGATTTTCTACATTGATCTACTAATACGTTCATAACAACAGCAACAACTATAATAATCACAATTCAAGATTTTTAAAAGTCACTGTGATAATTTGACGAGGGATGCATATCCAAAACCATACAATTCCACACCTCTGACCCAGTCATTTCTCTTCCAGGAATCTGTCCTGAGAAACGAATTCTGCTTTGGGGCAAATCTCTAGGCAGGAAGAAGTTTACTGCAGGGAAAAGCTGGAAACCACCTAAATGCCAAACAGTGGAGTAATGTGGTTCAGCTGCTCAATGCTGCTACGTGTTCATTAGGAAAGAAACTTATGACAAAAGTATGTGCTACAACATTTAACGGAAAACTCAGGATTCATAATTAAATGTAAAATATGACTCTAACAGGTTTTTTTAAAAAAAGGTGTAGGTTTGGGGGGAAAATACACAAAGATGAGCTTGATGAGCCGGCAGGGCGGGGTGGTGGAATCGTCAATAATTTTTCTTCTTGATTTTCTAACATTTTCTGTAATGTAGTTACCTTGCCTTTGTAACTTAGAAAACACGATAAATAGCTGTTCATCTGGGAAGTTGGTTCTCAAGTTGTACCTGCTAAGCCACAATCTCACAGGGAAGGCGGGTGGAGACCCAGCCCCGATGTTGGCAGGACGACAAGAGGAAAGTGTTCATCAATGAGGGCCTGATGAAGTCTGAGTTATTTACTCCAGGGGTGATGAAGCACTGAGTAGGTAATAGAAATTGCTGGGCCCTGCAGGGGTCAAGGTGGGGAATGAGATAAGTAGAAGAGATAAGGGGGCTTCCCCTGTGGCGCAGTGGTTGGGAGTCTGCCTGCCGACGCAGGGGACACGGGTTCTTGTGCTCCGGTCCGGGAAGATCCCACATGCCGCGGAGCGGCTGGGCCCATGAGCCTGCACGTCTGGAGCCTGTGCTCCGCAACGGGAGAGGTCACAGCAGTGAGAGGCCCGCGTACCGCAAAAAAAAAAAAAAAAAAAAAAAAAAAAAGAGATAAGGAGTGCAGAGCACACAGTTAAAACAATCAGTTCACTGACCAGGTCCAGCTGACAAAGCCCTCACACCTGTCAGGGAGAGAACTGTGGTCATGGATGCCCAGGCTGAAACAGTGTGCAGGCAGCCTGCAAACGGGAGGCACCCAGAATAGGGCCCTGGAGACATGGGTTCTGGGGTCCTCACCACCAGTCCTGAACCAAGGATCCCGGGATTGACTGGGGGCTCCAAGGCCCCTTCCAGCTCCCAGTGTCTGCGATCTGTACTGCCGTTTGCTCCTGAAATTCTCTTCCTCATACTCCAAGGTGTGGCACTAATGCCTTCACCCCTGCAGGACCTTCCTTCCCTGCCCCTGCCTGGACTGCACATCCCTCAGTCTGTGTGTCCACAGTGTTTGAAACCCAGTTCAGAACTGACTTGTTCCATCTGAAAACAAACAGAATAAACATCTGGCAGCTAAGGGAGCATTTAGGATGTGCCAGATATTGTACTTGGCTGCGTGTTGTCCTGAGATGGGCTTGTCTGTCCCCCGAGGACTGGGTTGGCGTATTTGTGCCCACTTACCTGTTACTGCACGGCAAACCATCCCGAAACTTATGTTTTGTTCACCTTTATGGTGATAGCTGGGGCAGGGCAAGAATTGTCTGAAGGACTCTCAGTCACACTCTGGTGGTTGATACTGGCTTTGGGTGGGACCACGGCCGGGGCTGTTGACCCACCGTTGGCCTCCTTCTGTATGGCCTGGGCCTCCTCACAGCAGGGTGGTAGAGAGATAGATAGAGAGAGAGAGCCAGACAGGAGGAAGTTGTATTCCTTTTATGACCTGGCCTCAGAAGTCACACAGTGTCATCCCCACTGTATTTTACTGAATAGAATCGCATAACTAAAGGTGACCCAAATACAAGGGAAGGGGAGTTGGAATTCGCCGTTTGATGTGAGGAATGTTCAAGAGCTTGCACATATGTTTTCTAACCACCACTGTTGGCCTTCCTTGTACCCCACTCTTCCTTGCGCCTGACACAGAGCCTTGAACTAAACATTAGCCAGAATTGTTGGTAGAGCTGAATTGCCTTTCGGGTTGGTGCAGACCTGGGTGCAGAGGATAGTTTGGTGTGAACCCACTTGCTTCCTGTTTATGTTGTTCAGAAACACAAAACACTTGGAGAAGCCATGAATTTTTTGCCTCTGGCTGCCCACAGGCTTGGGATCTGGGTGGGTCAAGGTTGCTGTCTGTCATCTGCCCCTATTTTCCCATCCAGCCTTTCCCCCACTGCTCCATAAACTCAATCCCATGCTTTAATCAGACAGGTCCCCTCACTCTGTCCCAGTGGGGACAGCCTTTACCCAGGTGGGTTCATCTTCTGGGATGCCCTCTCTCCTTTCTATCAATACTTTCCACCTGCTACCCAGCCTTCATGACCCAGCTCAAGGAACTTTCTCTCTTGGCATTTCCCTCTTACCACCACCAACCTCTTCCCCACCATTTCCTCGGCAAGAGAAGTGAAAAGCAGGCTTAATTCCCAAAGCTGCAGTCCTGAGTCCTTAAGGAAGCCCAGGGGCAGCAAAGACAAAAGCCCTGGCACCAGGCAGGTGAGGAGGCTGAGAGAAACAGGCTGGAGGCCAGCTAGACCACAGGAAGGACCACAGCCAACTGGTCTACCAAAGGGGGCAGCTCCTTCTTGCTTCAGCAAGTTGTTACCAGGGGAACTGAAGGACAGATCATCTAATCTTTCCCGAGAAGCAGAAAAATATGGATTTTTATGTGGGATTTCTTAATTTGTAATTATTGATGATTAATTTAAAATTTTAGAATTCAAGCTAATTCCATGGGCCACATTTGCCCCCCCTCAGTTCACAACTTTTGGCTGAAAAGATCTGGGGCAGAGAGAAGGGTTTGGGAGGGAGGGAGGGAGGAGGCTGGACAGAACTCCCCAGGCGGGGGCAGAGTTGAGGGGGCTGTTGAGGATGGAACTTCTGGAGGGTTCTCAAGGGGCCTCAGTCCAATGTAAGCTTCCGAACTTGGACTTTACACCAGGGGAAGCATACAGAACCTCAGCAGAATGGGGCTTTTGTGGAAGTTGGGTTCAGTTACAGAAAAATAAAATCCTACTTCTTGCTCCCCTGAGTTTGGGGTGAGATTCATACTCCAGAGCCTTCAGCGGAGGCTCACTGAACGAGGGTCCCTGTCTCAAGTCAGCTCCCCAGGGAAACAGATTTGGCATAGTTTCATCTGCAAAATCCAGGCTTGTGGGAGAGAGCTCTTGAGACCTCTAGGAGATAAAGAGAGCAGACCTGGCCAGAGGGCAAGGTTGAAAATGATTCAGTCTTGACAAAGACCTCAGTCCAGCCTATGGAGAGCTCTGGGTTCCTCCGAGGTCTTCCAAGTTGACCTGGATGGGGAAGAGGTTGCTGGGCCACAGTGACCAGGTACTGAATGCAGGCTGCCCTTGTGAACAGAGCTCGGCCTTGGGCAAGGGGGTTCTCTGCAGCAGAAGGCAAGTCCCAGAGAGACTCAGCGGGAGCCATCAGCAGGCAGAGGAGTGAGATTCCAGTTCTTGAGGGAGGAGGTATCTGGGTGGTTCACACAGTGTCCACTGCCCCTCGCACTACTCAGATTCACTAGTTTCATATGATAAGTTTTGAGAAGCAGCTCCTCCAGATTCCACTGGACCTCTTTTCCAGGGGACGCTTACAGGGGGAAGCTTAGAGGGATGGAATTCAGCTCCTTCCTCCCTGCAGCTGGTCTTGAGGGTGTAACTGATACCCATCATCCTCTCCTCTACCACCATCCTCGTATCCCCATACCCTGAGCTAGCACCTCCACTGGTTAGGTGGCTTGGATGGGGTAACTGAGACCCTCATCCTTGAGAGGTCTGCTCCCCTCATCACCAGGTCCTTCTTGGTCTATGCATTTGTTTATTTCCTGTTGAAATTGGGTACAGGAGAACCAAGAGCCATCCCAGTGAACCGCTTGGGTGCCAAACATATTCTTTCCTGCCCCCCTTGTGTATCAGCGACTTGACTGTCTCCTGACGACCAGGGTCCATTACCCATGCCAGGAAGGTGACCTGTGGGGCAGTGTTCAACCATCCACCGTCACCACCAGCCACATTTTTACACCAGGCTCCATTGCAGCGTTGCCTCCAGAACTCTGCCTGGGATGGAACCAACCACTCTGGGTTGGAATCCTGGCACTGCCATTGATGGGTGAGCTTTGAGGGCTGCCTCTTCTTTGGAACATGTGTGGTCTTAGTGGTAATTGGGTAAGTGGGTCTGTGTTTCTGGGTTAAAAAGACAAACAAGTAGGGCTTCCCTGGTGGCGCAGTGGTTGAGAGTCCGCCTGCCGATGCAGGGGATGCGGGTTCGTGCCCCGGTCCGGGAAGATCCCATGTGCCACGGAGCAGCTGGGCCTGTGAGCCATGGCCACTGAGCCTGTGCGTCTGGAGCCTGTGCTCCGCAATGGGAGAGGCCACAACAGTGAGAGGCCTGCGTACCGCAAAAAAACAAACAACAACAACAAAAAAACAAGTAGAAACACCTCCTAACCAGCCTAGATCAGGGTGGCAGAGAGGTACAGCCAGGAGTGTGGCCTTGGAGGAACAGATCTGAGACTGAGTCCCAGCACTTTTCTTTGCCATGAGGCTTGGGCCAGTCACTTAATCTCCTGAATTCCCAATTTCTCCAGATGTGACTTGGCACCCAAAATACTCCTGTTGACATCTGGCTCTGAAGATGGAGGGCACAGCCCAACTCATAAGTGTGTGTCTAGTGATGGTAACTCTTGCATGACTCTTGGAAGGTCCTGTGTTTTCACAGTCTCAGGTCAGATTCTTCTAGAACCTGGCCAAGGACTTGATGCCAGCTGTTTCTGAAGGCAGTGTTCTCAGGAGAACCAGGTCAGGCAGTGGGGAAAGCAGGAGAGGGAGGTGAAAGAGACACTCCCCCAACCCCACCCTCCCTCTGCCCAAGGGGGAGAGTTGAGGTGAAGCACAGCCTCAGCCTGATCCTGGGCATCAGGGAGCCCTGGGAGCTGGAGGCAAAGGAGCTGGTATTTGTCCTCTCATGTAGAGAGTTCTTGGTCACAGGCTGCTGGGGAGTGGGGGGATGCAGAGCTCCCAGGCCCTTCCAGCTCTCTGTAAGGGTGAGGCAGCTCCAGTGCAATCCCCTGAGAGTCTCAGGGACCGGCCCCAAGGAGCAGAGCATGCAGAAGCTGGGGGAAGGATTGGAGGAGATTTGTGCAATCTTGAATTTCCTCGCTTGTGCTCTAAGTGCTTTCTGAAGCCCAGGCTGCTGGGACTGGGACCCATTCCCTTGCCAAAGAACAAAGTTAACAAAATCTTGACTTTTAAGTCTGGAAGCCTTTGTCAGGTGTAAGACAGAAGATGTTTGGAAGGAAATGTGATTGAGTTCCTTTCCCCAAGAGAACTGGCCAGCCTCTGGGAAGGCCGCCTGCCTGCCCTTAGGCACCTGGCCAGATCTGACTCCAGGTTGGCACTCTCTCTGGGATGTGGGGATCAGGCAGAGGCTTTCCTCTGCTGTTTGGGGGCAGCCAGAGGGAACTGAGGGCTTAGATACCTTGTCCAAGGACACAGAACTGTTAAGTGGAGCTGGGATTTGAACTTGCAACTGCAGTGCTTATATTTACTACCTAATGCTGCATAACAAATCACTCCAAAACTTAGTGGCTTAGAACAACAAACATTTATTATCTCACCATTTCTGTGTGCCTGGAATCTGCCAGCAGCTTAGCTGGGTGGTTCTGACTCAGGGTCTGTCGTGGGGTTGTACTCAATCTGTTGGCTGGGGCTGCAGTCATCTGAAGGCTCAACTGGGGCTGGAGGATCCAATACCAAGCAGACTCACTCACACTGCTAATGACTGGAGGCCTCAGTTCCTTACCACTAGGCTTTTCATAGGGCTGTTAGAGTATACCCCGAAATGGCAGCTGGCTTCCCCCAGAGCAGGCAGTCCAAGAGAGAGCAAGGAGGAAGCCACGATGTCTTTTATTTCCCCGTCTTACACACCATCACGCACCGTCACTTCTGCCACATCTTATTTGTTAGGAGCAAATCACTAAGTATAGCCATGCTCAATGGAAGGGGAAGTGCCTTTTAGAGGGAGAAATATCAAAGAATTTAGGGACATGTTTTACAACCACTGCATTGTTATACAGCTGCTCCCCACCTTGCAGGTGTGCTTGGAGACTGCTGTCCTCAATCCCTGGGTGGTGAAGGCCCCTGTGTCATTCTGCCCCTGGGGTTGGGGGGGCTCTCTCCCACCTGTTGCTGCACGCACCCTTCCCCAGACCTGTAATACTCATGGTTCTTCCCTCCAAATCTCTTCTCTTCTTCTCTAGGCATCTCCGTTCTGCTTTCCCAGAGACGGATGTGAGTTGCTCTAAGACCTGTGATTTGACCTTTGTGGGAAAGGGGTGTTCAGTGTGGTCACATCTGCCAAGGATGCTGGGGAGGAGTCTCTGTGGGGCTGAGGCAGAGTGTCCCAGTCCCCATGAGCGATCTGAGCCTGTATGAAGCCTGATCCACTCAGCACACACCCACCCTTTGATCTGAGGATGAAGAAGTACTTGACCACATCATCCATTTCTCTTTCCAGTGCACCTGCGAGGTGGGGTGGGGAGGGAGGGGGAGGGAACTGGGGCAGAGATGTTTTTTCGTGACCTCATTTCAAAGAAGTTGAGCTGGGGCTGGAAGACAGGTGTCCAGTGGCAGCTGCTGCTGACCCGTCTGCCACTCTGGGCTTTGTATTGGGGTATGGCAGCTGTGAGCATGTGCCTTGAAGACCTCCAACAAAGGGGAGCTTAACCAACCCAGGGCCACAGATCCTGGATCCTGACTCCGCCCCCTCATTTGTGCTGAGGCCATGGCACTTCCCATGACCCATCAATACTGAGTGCAAAAGAGATACTAAGGCCAGCCCGTTTTGGGGAGACTCTTCGGATGTCCCCTAACTTTAGCTCAAGGACTCCCCAGTAGCTTTGCTGAACCTCCTTAGACAGCACAGCAATCTAGGACGTTCCCACTCAACCTACCTTTCTCCTTTGCTCAGAGTTAGGACTGCCAGATAAAATACAGGACACCCAGGTGAATGTGAATTTCAGACAAACAACAAACAATTCTTGTATAAGTATGTCCCCAGTACTGCATGAGATATGCTGATACTAAAAAAATTTTGTTGTTTATCTGAAATTCATATTTACCTGGGCATACTGGCTATTTATTTGCTAAATCTGGTAACCCTACTTGGGGTCAGGCTCACCTTGTAGCCTCCTCTGTTCCCTCTCTATTTCTTGTCACACATGCATTTCCTCTGATAAAATCCTTGCATGTTTAATCCCTCTTGGCATCTATATCTCAGAGGATCTGGACTAATACAGCAGGGCAGGGCTGGGAGTGGGGAGCTCAAGTAGGCAGCCTTGGCTTACAGACGTCTCGTTTCACTATAGCTGGCATGGTCCTGGCAGTGGGGCCATGTTTTGCTGCTCAAAGCTGTAGTAGTCGGGGAAGAGGAACTACTCTTTGGTCCAAATTGGAATGCACTTTCCAAGTGTAAGGAAGCTCTAAATCATTTATCCAATTTCAGGGTGCTCAAGAACTGCATGGGGAATACAAGGGAAGTGCAGATTCTTGGGTCCCTCCCTTCAGAAATTCCAGTTCTATAGGTCTACAGTTGGGGTCAGAAACTTGCATTTTTTGCAGGCTTCATAACTGATTTTAAAACTGCACAGGGAAGGTAACTTGGCATATTTTGTAAAACTTTCCATGAATGCTACTGCCCATGCTTATTCAATGCTCTCTCCAGGTGATAATTGGTTAGCATTTAGTAGTCAAGTTGTTAAAGCTGGGAGTAAGTTTGCTTTCCTTTCTTTCCCTTCATGCTTACTTTTCTGAAGGCTCTCTCTGGGTTAGAAAAATTTGCCAAGGGTCTGGGTCTCTGAGAAGATATGGTAGACTTTCTTTTGTTTGATAATGAGAGTGATAGTAAAAGTGATAATAAATCACTTTTCCCCTTGCCTGCTAGGAGGCTCTGAGCAAGATTTCTGTGTAAGTGGCAGTACTCCTCCTAAATCAGGATTTCTGATACAAGAAATTCCTGCCCCCTGCCAAGTAAACACACAGGGACTTCATTACACTGTTACTGTGGTTTCAATCCTGGCAGTAATAGTAGACTTGTGTTTCTCATTTTAAACAGCGGCCCCCAGTCCTTTCAGAATTATGCAAAGTACAAACCAGTCCTCACTTACCTGACTCCTGAGAACTGGAGGTGCTTCCCAGGGGCCAGGATCATCTGTTTCTGTGGGAGTTTTAAAGTAGAGGGTAAAGCTGCAGAGAGGGTGTGGGCCTCCAAGGAACAGCAAGCCGGGTGCCACCCTTAAAGGCAGAGCTGGGTGTGTATCAACATGAGGGTGGTGGCTGGCCGGTGTAACCAGTGTGTTTGGAATGGGTGTTGGTTGATTCGGATCCCATGCAGCAGGGTGAGTTGGCAGGGAAGGAATGTCCTGACTCATCCCTCTCTTGATTTCTCTTAGGGTGGAGGGCTGCCCCCAGGGGCTGAGGAATCTGGAAAGGAAAAGAGGGACAAGGGGGCTTAATATGAAACCTGTGGGAACAGGAGCCCTGGCCACAAGGGTTCAAGGCCTCTTTCATTCCGCTAACCACTTATTGAAGACCTACAAAGAGTAGCTCTGTACTAGGAGCTGGATTTAGGGCCCCAGGATATCTCCCACCCCAGAGACTCAGGCCACCAAGTGCTTGTTTTAGGATCTTGTTTAGGATTGAGGCATCCTTCCTCCCATTTCCCTGCTCGTTAGCCTCAGCTGGGTGACATGGGGTAGGTTACTTGAGCTCCATCTGTTGAATGGGTGCATGGGGTTGGCGGGGAAGACAGGGGGCTCTGAGTCCCAGTGTCTTCCTTCTCGTGTGCTGGCATCACTTCCTCCTCCCCTGGCAGTGTGATGGCTGGACATGCTGATAGAAGCCTGGTGGGAATAGACCCTGTCCAGGCATCTCTCCATGTGCCCAGCCCTGGGCTGCTGGCTCAGAGCCACCCCCAGAAGGGGTTAACTGGCCAGAGTGACCCCACCTGCTTAGGAGCCAGGAGCATCTGTGTTGCATCCGATCTCCTGCCTTTCACTGTGGAAGTCCCAAGGCCAGTGTTCTCATCAGCCCTAGGGACATGCACTTCTTTTAAACAGAACTCCAAATCTAAGGGTGTGGGGCTGGGGAAGTAGAGGTTCAATTCTGAGCAGGTTCATTTGGTCCATTTTCGAGAGGGGCTTCAAATGGGGATTCACCTACTGAAAGAAAAAGAAGCAACCCCTAAACCCTAGGCTTCTAAATATGAGACACAGGAGTGATGACACTACAAATGGGTTTCTACACCCAAACCAAAGGTGGCCGGAGGACACTGCTAGCAGAACCAGGCCATGGCCAGTGACTCTGCAGGTGGGGGATTTGGCAAAATGTGGCCCACAGGAGCCGATGACCCTGGGCGAGTCGCTACCCATCTTGGAACTTCAAGTCCTCCCAGTAACACAGGGAAAATCTGTCTTCTGTGGAGTTGTCCCAAGGCCGGGGTGATGCGTGTGTGAGTATACCAGGTACCAGGTACTGGGGCTCTCACTACAATTAGCTCCCCTCTGCCTTCCAGGAAAATGAAGATCAGGATCTTGGGACTCCAATCTGCAGGGGGAATACAGAGCGATTTGAGGCTCTGCTAGATGCATTTCAGGAAATTAAGTCACAGTCACACAAACACTCCTCAAAAGGTACCATTTCAGAATATGGTAAAATGACCCCTAATTCCACCATGTTGGTATTTTCCCAGACACTGCTCCACCCCTGGAGAGCAGACAATTTTCTGTCCTTTTAAAAAGTGAGCTGGGGGACTTCCCTGGTGGCACACTGCTTAAGAATCCACCTGCCAAATGTAGGGGACACAGGTTCGAGCCCTGGTCCAGGAAGATTCCACATGCTGCGGAGCAACTAAGCCCGTGCATCACAACTACTGAGCCTGTGCTCTAGAGCCCGCAAGCCACAACGACTGAGCCTGCGTGCCACAACTACTGAAGCCCGCACGCCTAGAGCCCATGCTCCTCAACGAGAAGCCACAGCAATGAGAAGCCTGCACACTGCAACGAGGGGTAGCCCCCGCTCGATGCAGCTAAAGAAAGCCCCGCGTGCAGTATCGAAGACCCAATGCAGCCAAAAAAAAAAAAAAAAAAGAATCCGCCTGCCAATGCAGGGGACACAGACAGGTTCGAGCCCTGGTCCAGGAAAATTCCACATGCCGTGGAGGAACTAAGCCCATGCGCCAAAACTACTGAGCCTGTGCTCTAGAGCCCACGTGCCACAATTACTGAAACCTGCTCATCTAGAGCTGGTGCTCTGCAGCAAGAGAAGCCACCGCAATGAGAAGCCCACGCACCGCAACAAAGAGTAGCCCCCACTCACTGCAACTAGAGAAAGACCATGCGCAGCAACGAAGACCCAACACAGCCAAAAATGAATAAATAAATAAATAAATTTATTTATTTAAAAACAAAGTGAGCTGCACTGAGCAGGCCTCTGGAGAAATAACTTGCAGTTTGTAATTAACACTGAGTGTAGAATCTCTGGCTGGTGAAGACAATCATTAGCTAATAATGCCCGAGGCCATGGGAACTGCTAAGTGTAGCCCTCATTGTACAAGGGAGGGAATAGATGGAAGTGTGATGGGGCTTGTCATGGTGGGGTCTCAGTGGTGTCTGTTGCTGGCAGGTAGGAACAGTAGCGGTGATAAGAGCTAGGTGACCCTGTTAAGTGGACGCCCATGCTAGTGGCCCACCTGCAGACTCCACCTCCACCACATGGCTACTCCGTTCATGAGCTCAGGGTGCAAACACTGGATGGTCAGGGACAGAGACTGACTCATCTACTGGCCAAGTCATCCTGTTCACTTAATAATTTAGTGCCTCTTCTGGAGCAGATCTTGATGATGGGCACTAACAGGTGGCACAGAAATCCTCACAATTTGTGCCTTCACAAATTGTCTCCACCATATGCCTTTCCTGGGACTTCTTTGTTCCTGATCTTCCAGTCTTGCTCCTCCCAGGCCTCTGATCAACTGGCCAAGTCTTTCTTCACCTCTCATGCATCTGTGTACATTCGTACCTCAAGCAAGGTGGTTGGATGACCAGGTGCTCTTTGCCCAAAGCCCTGCCCATCAGGGACACTCCCTTTCTCTCCTGTCTTTTCTTTCCTGTTTGTGTTAGCATGACAGCAGTACCTTCCGTATGGTACCCACGCACTGAGTTCATCACCCAGCAGCCAAGGTCAGGCCTTTTCCTCTCTCTCAGCTGGCCATAGCGACCCCTCATGGGGCCAAAGGGGTGAGCTGAGGGAGAGACGTCTGTGCAACAGTGATGGGTGGCCTGAAAGTCCATGCCACCTGGTCACGCAGCTTAATTTTCCCCTCCAACCCAGTTTATGCCTGATCCTGGATGTCAATCCTTCCATTGTATGAAGGATTGTTCCTAGGCCTGCCCACTTAATGAATTGGTGGATCTGACACTACCCAGCTCATGATGGCCAGTCCTGCCACATGGCCATTTGGTCAGTCCCTACCTGGGTGCAGTAATATGATTGGTGCTTCTTTTTGAGTGGCATGTAGTTCTTTCCTGCAATTGTATGACCTTGATCCAGAACCCCATGGGTCTGTGCTGTGCATGTCTTGTTGAGGCACACAGAGGCTCTGCATAACATCTTTTTCTACCTCAGATACCTCTAGCAGCATGGGATTTTATGGGTCACATGGCCCATGAAGCAGGGCTGCAAGTATATATTATAGCCAGGACCTACTGCAGGGCCCTTTCTTGCTCTGTGCCCCACTCATAACCGTCAGTTTTCATCTTTCACCCCAAAGATGGATCATAGCATTTTTCTCAAAATGCTACCTCCAAAACCCAGAGGCGTATGCAGTATTGTGCTACTTTCACACAGGTAGAAGATCAAAGGACAAAATTTTATCTTTTACTTTGAACAGAATGTCTCCCTGTGTCCCAGAACCATTGCACCCTGGAGTCTTTGTATGACCCATTCTTTGTAGTGACTGTGCATCCAAGGTACTTGCCATTAATCTTGCACATCTCGTCCAATTTATATAATGTCATCTATAGAGTAGATCAATATGATGTTCTCAGGAATATCTAGCTAGCTTTAGACTCTATTGTGGCAGAGGTGAATTAACATAGCCCTAGGGCAAAACCTTGAGTCTACACTGTTGTCTGTCCCAAGTGACTGTAAACTGATCTGTATGGAACACAATGCATTTGTCACACCCCTTACCAGAGGCTATGTTAATCTGCTCAAATAAAGGTACCATATCAGGTTTAGCAGCAGCAATATGACTATTGTTTACTAATTTTGTGGTAGACTACTGTCATCAGACTATGGTCAGAGGCCAGGCTGGCTTTTGCAGAGGCCAGGCTGTCGAATTAAATGGGGATAGATTGGGGATGACCTTCGTCTTTGTGGGTGGCCTGATCTCTGTCATCCCCCTGAAGTATGATATCGTTTGTGACTTTCTGCCTTGTCAGGAGAGGATATGGTTTTAGGAGCTTTCACTTAGTCTTTGCTCTTATTGCTCTTATTCTACTGATCAAGGAATCAATGAGAGGATTTATTTTGAAGTAAATCCATTGCAATTAAACAATTGGGAGCTGGAGAAATGACCACTGGATAAGTCCAAGGACCCACTGGACCCACTGTGAGATGAACCTGGGCTGGAGCTCCATTTATTAACTGACCCCTACAAGCCTCAGTCTCATAGGGGGAGCATGATGGCTCTTTGGTGCCAAAAGATCTGGGCATTTCCCTTTTCCCATTGTGTATTACCTGAGTAAATATCCATGGGTCCCTTTGGGGAAGGACTCGGGGGTTCACTCCTGTATTCAGTTGGCATGATTTTGCAGGGTTCTCCCTCATAGAGACCTGGCATCTCCTTCAAATGATGGGTTCTGAGTCTAAGAGCTGGCTCAAGTCTGGAAATTGAGCAAAGGATTGTGACTGTATATTGACGTAGCTAAACTTGGCCTTCTGTTCATCCTGATCACTCTTGATTTTGTGTATGAATCAATACCCTTGTTAGATGCCCGTCTATTTTGCCACTAGGAGCATCATCTCATATTATCCATATCCATAGATCTGTGCAGGTTGGGCACCCCTGGCTGCTATTCCAAAATTGTCATCCATAATGGTAATTACTCCCACCTTGACTCTGATGGTTATGTGTTGTCACTGACCTCAGCTATCCCTAGATCCCCGCATCCTCATAGTTACTAATAGGAGCCCAGTTCTGTAATAGTTCCTCTTACATTTATCCCCTGCCTATGACAGACAGCCAGCTCTGAGATTTTCAACAATTCTGGTGCCCCCTTACCGGAGCACTGCTTTGGTAAATGGAGTGACCTCCAGGCCCTCCCAAGGAACACAATTAGCTAGGGGGTCTTTCAGTCTTATACATTAGTCCCATTCTAGCTGCCCACTTTTTGAATCTTTTGATCCATTTCCCTAGAGTCTTCCCTGGTAGTTTTGGCATTCCAACCTAATTTAATGTATTAGGTATTGCTTTTTCCAAGCTTCCAAGGGTCATCTTGTTACCAACCAGGGTTCTTGGCCTCCTTAATAAATAGAAGTTGATAAGAGGCCAGACAAAAAATTCAGGCAAGACTTTATTGGGGCCCCTGCTGCAGCAGGGGGGAGTGAAAACAGGTAACAGTTTCCCTTGCTTGCTCCCCAAGGGGGGAGCGAGCTGGTTCCTTATATGTGGTATGTCCAGGGATCAGGCAGGAGGGGTGACTTAAGTGGTTTGCTCACCCTTTTGGTGGTGGTGAGTGCAGGATAATACCCTGCTTTTGCTCCCTATACCCTGTTTTTGCTCCCGGCTCTTCAGAAGCAGCAGTTGGGCTTTTGGTCTTTTTGTATCTTGTTTTTCATAATTTGCCCCAACTGGGCATGCACACAGTTATTTTTAGTCCCTCTTAGTTTCTTTATATTCTGTTGCTTGAGGAGACATTTGTCCAGGTGCAAGCACTGCAGCGAAGGGTCCCAGATCCCAGGTCCCAGGTCCCAGCCTGTCTTAATCTCAGCAGAGTATCAGGTCAAGCTCCTAGGACCTTCGCTGGGTGTTAAATCCTGTGTCATGGGAGAGTGTGCTCATATCAACAAACTCTTCCTTATTTAGTTTAGATTCTGGCCCCCTTGATCCAGCACCAAGAGGATCTCCTTCCAGGCATATTCTCCCAGATCCTGCTCGTACATATTAGGCGAGAACTTCGGCTCCTTCAACACAATCTGTCTCCTTCCTTAGCGTGGCCAGAACTTCCCCATCCGAGCAAACTAGCTATGCTAAGATTCAAGCAAGGCTAAAAGTTAACCCTAGTTGTACGTCTGGTGGCCAGGAGGGGAGGTGGGGCAGATTCTGAGGAGGGCAGACGTTGTCTTGTGTGGCCTCTGTCTCATCTGAAGCTTCTGCACAGTCACCGAGCAAGGGGAGGTACTTCTATCAAGGGGCAGTGAGCCACCCCTGCAGGCACAGAGGCTTCAGGAGAATCAGAGGTCAAGTTTTCCAAGTACATCTACCTAGATATTCCCATCCCGGGTCTCAGAGTCCCACTCCTTCCCTACCAGAGCTTTGACTAGGTGGAGAAATCAACTTCTCTGAAGTTCTGCTATGCTTATAGTTAGAGCCTAAGGCTGCTCCTCAGCTTGGTCTGCCCTTTGGTTACAGGAGATGAGGATTGCCTTAACCACTGCCAACGAGGCCCTCTGGCTTTCACATTTTGAACTTAATACTTGCCCTCAGTCTATTATTTTTTCTCTCTAAAGCATGAATGGTGTTCAGCAATAGTCTTACAGTTATCCTCTCTCTCTCCATATTTTTCACATGCCTGAGACATAATATGAGCCAGTGCACCCCTTCCACCCGTATCCCATCCCAATGAACAACACATGAAAATCTTAGCATTTGTGCAGTTATAGCCCACCAGGCAGAGAGAAGGAGGAAGTGACTTGCCCGGTTCAGCCAGCGAGTGGATAACCAAGCCAGGACCAGTGTCCTCCTTCTGGCTCGACTGCCTCACAGGGTAGGGGGAGAGGTGGGGCTTTCCGGATTCTAAGAAAAGCAAACTCCCTCCAATGACATCAACTAAGGGAAAGTATAGTTACTGCAAGGATTCACGAGCTCAGAAAGCCAGGGAAGCCCAAGATCCAGTCCTGGGAAAACCATGGAACTGGGTCTACTGAGGCCAGAATCCTTATAAGTACCTCTGGGACCACAGCAGGAGGAGCTGTGAATCTCCACCTGGGATCTGGGTACTTGCATGGGGCCTGCCCTCCTCTCTCCTCTCCATTCACTGGCCTTTTCTGTTCATACTTGGCAGCTAGGGAAATCTGACCGGCACAACTAATAACTGTTACACTGCTGGGAAGCCATTTGCTATCAGACCACATCCTGGGCTATTGACCAGACTGGGTATCAGCTGCCATTGGGCCAACCAGGTGGCAGCAGAGTACAGCAGGTGTGAGCAGAATCTGGGGCTGGCCTGGTTTCCAGTCCTGGCTCCACCACCCATGGGCTGTGTGTCCTTGGCCAAGTCATTGAACCTTTCTGTGCCCCATTTCTCATTTATACAACAGAGATGAAAATAGAGCCTGCCTCTGAGGGTTGCTAGGAGGGTTCCATGAGTTAATATTGTTTAAAGCCCTTAGAACAGTGCCTGGCACACAGTCCATGCTCTGTGTCTGTTGAAGAAAAGAATGTGACAGAGTGGAGTCGGAAGACTTAGAGGGGAAAACAGAAAATCTGCAAAGGAAGAAATTTGTTGAGGAAAGGACAGGTCCCTAGAATTGTTTCAGTTACCAAGTCTCCCATTTTCAGTTTAGTCCATGTACTTCCTGTAGGAGAACTCTTTTCATGAAGTAGTCTGAGTTGGGTTTTTCCCTTGCTACCAAAAAAGTCGGTCTAGAACAACCCCCTTTTCCCACTTCCATGCATTGAAGCCCTGCCCTCTCTTTCAAGTCTACATGAGCCTTTCTTTCTGTGAAGTCTGCCAGGGTTTCTCGTCAGACATCTCTACCTCTAAGCACCCAGAGCAGGGTCTGAATCTCCCTTAGGCCTCTTCCCACTGTCCACCTCACACTTTGGGTGCTTGTGCACAAGCCTCCCCTCCCCAGATAAACGGCATGATGTCCATAGAGTCAGGAAGCCCAGCGAAGAGATACAGCGCCAAGAGCTCTTCAATGTGTAAAATAATGAGATATGATCTACACCTCCGACTTCCTGGCTGCACCATAGATGCTTCTAGGGTACAGGAACCTGCCTTATTCTATCTTGAATGCACCCTCTTAGGACTCTATGACTGTCACAGGGAGAGAGGGGTCTTCCTAGGCTGTCTCCCCATCTAGCTCCTCCCAAGTGAGGAAGTATTGGCAGAATGGTTGGTCAGAGCCTGAGACATCCATTGGGCCAAGTTTTACTGGTGGGCAGGCTCACTGGGTGTTAGAAGTGTGGGCACATTAGTGAACTTCCTCTTGCCCTTTCCGTCTCCGGGTGATGAGTATGACAAAGAAAAACCTGTTTTCTCAGGGCAGGCCCAGCTGTCCTCTTTCACTTTCTGTTCCACGCAGACCTCACACCTGGCAAGGTCTGCCTCCCTTTCTGGTCCACTTTCTCCACTTGAGGCTGGAAGCTGCAGATGCAGGTATCTGAGATTCAGGGGTTGGGAGGTGAGTGAGAATCAAGGGACCACTTAGTGACCACTAACCTGAACTGCCTTCTCCAAACCAGCTTGTCCCTGAGGCTGTCGTTTGGGACACCATATAATCCATCATCCAAGTCAGGCATTTTGAGAATGAAAGGGGAGGTTATTAATATTGACCTTGGGAAAAGAGTCACAAACAGGGCACGTTCCAGGCCAACCAGGGCCCCTGGGCCCCCTCGTTGTCAGGCTCTTGCTCTGTATTCATGCAGTAGTACTTTATTTCCCATTCGGTTCTCATTCCTGGGGAGTACAGCTCCTTTGGCGAGAAATCACAGAGGGAGAGGAGAGGAAAGTCAGGATCTGAAAACCAAAACCCAACTTTGAATACCTTACATATGTAATAGACTGTCTTTTTTTTTTGGCCGTGCCTCGCGGCATGCGAGATCTTAGTTCCCCAAACGGGGATCAAACCTAGGCCCTTGGCAGTGAGACCACAGAATCCTGTGGACCGCCAGGGAATTCCCTAGACTCTTGATTAATGTGGGTGAAAGTATAATGAATGTAGCTGAATTATTGCCAGTGATAATAAAAGTAGCAGACGATATTGTGGCAATACTAGTAGTTTAAAAAATAACATGGAAGACATGTTTCTTTACTTTGATGGATCTGAGTTAGAATGGGCTTGGGATCCTAGCTCATCTCTTACTAACTGTGTCATTCTGGGCATGATGCTTAACTCAAGACTGTGCATGATCTGAATGTCCCATGGGGCCTTCCTGCCCCTTGGAGATTTGGCACATTTGACTTAAACATCCTGTGTAGTGGATTAGGTAATCCAGAGTTTTCCTCATCGTTTCTGCAAATTCTGATCCCTAATGTTTTTTTTAAAAAAACATTTTCCTTGATGCTGCTCTCTTTCCCCACATTCCATGTCTGTGTGTTGCCTCACATCAAACCCTGATGTGAACTTTAGCCCCATCGCTCTTTTTCCACAGGAAACCCAATCTTTCTCAACATCTGAGTTTGGAAACTTCATGGACTTGAGGGGTTATATGGAGGAGTTCATCACACACCACAACCATCTGCCGTCTGGGTGGCTCCAGACCTTCTTCCCTTTTCCACTTGGTTGTTGTTCAAAAGGAAGCAGCATCTCCTCCTGTGTGTCTCTTTTCCTCAAAGAAATAGTTCCCAAAAGCCACCCCCATAAACTCTCACTAATATCTCATTAGAATTGTTTTATCATATGTTCCT
Organism: Globicephala melas; assembly: GCF_963455315.2. Classification (NCBI taxonomy): domain Eukaryota; kingdom Metazoa; phylum Chordata; class Mammalia; order Artiodactyla; family Delphinidae; genus Globicephala; species Globicephala melas. Next base: position 42,189,900 of record NC_083324.2, on the reverse strand, counting down.
GTCTAAACTAAGCACAGGCAAGGTAATGGTACAACCAACTTGGGCTTAGACTAATTAGGACTCACTCCTGGGGGTAAAGCTGGACTCAAACCCCACAAATCTTCTAACTACCACAGTGGAGGGTGGATACCAGAGTAAAACTGAGTTTGTTGGACAAGTGACTGGGCTTGCAGCCATGTGTCTGCCACTGTGAGACAATTGAGATTAATTGAGCTTTGAGTCGTGGAAGACAGAGGGAAAGGAGGGCACAGCCAAAGAAGGGTGTCATTTCCCTGGCGGGGGAGGCACGAGATGGTGGGGCAGACAGATCTCTCTTCTGGGGTGATGTACTGCTGTCAGTTGGGACATTTTGGTGATTCCCTAAAAAAACCTCAAGGCAAATAGGGGCTGGGGAAAGTATTATCTGAGTGGCCATGAGTATAGGCTCTGTTGAATACTCTGCTTCTTGGGAGAGTCTCTGATAAGATCTCATTTGCATGCTGTGTTGGCAGTTGTTTCTGCTTCAACGTTTCCGTTTCAATTCCTTTTCCATTGACTTGCTCTAATACGGAGCATGTCTTTCCTTGTCTCAGAATCTTTAAAGCTATATCTTTTCTGTTCTTTTTCTTTTTCTTTTTTTACCAAGTCTTTAATTTTCCAAAGTTCTCAAGAAGTAGTTTCCTCATCATTAATGTTTTCTCTGGACACTCTAAGTAGGGAAGCAGCTGCAGATTTCAGCTCAGATTTTAAAATTTTTAAAATTAATTAATTAATTAATTTTTGGCTGCATTGGGTCTTTGTTGCTGTGTGCAGGCTTTCTCTAGTTGCGGCAAGCAGGGGCTACTCTTCGTTGTGGTGCGTGGGCTTCTCATTGTGGCGGCTTCTCTTGTTTCTGAGCACGGGCTCTGGGTGCACGGGCTCAGTAGTTGTGGCTCGCCGGCTCTAGAGCACAGGCTTAGTAGTTGTGGTGCACGGGCTTAGTTGCTCCACAGCATGTGGGATCCTCCCAGGCCAGGGCTCCAATCCGTTTCCCCTGCATTGGCAGACGGATTCTTAACCACTGCGCCACCAGGGAAGTCCTAAGTGCATTTGTTTTTTTAATTTCATTTATTTATTTATTTATTTTTATTTTTGGCTGCGTTGGGTCTTCGTTGCTGTGTGCGGGCTTTCTCTAGTTGCGGCGAGCGGGGGCTACTCTTTGTTGAGGCGCACGGGCTTCTCATTGCAGTGGCTTCTCTTGTTGCGGAGCACGGGCTCTAGGCGCGTGGGCTTCAGTAGTTGTGGCACACGGGCTCAGTAGTTGTGGCTCGCGGTCTCTAGAGCAGAGGCTCAGTAGTTGTGGCACACGGGCTTAGTTGCTCCGTGGCCTGTGGGATCTTCCCGGACCAGGGCTGAAACCCTTGTCCCCTCCATTAGCAGGCAGATTCTTAACCACTGTGCCACCAGGGAAGCCCCCAAGTGCATTTTTAAGTCAAAGTGTTTTGCAAATAACTCTGCTGTTATATGTTCCCATAATGGCACTAGTGTCTGCTCAAGTCCAGAATGAAACTTGCAATAATGCTGCCACAACATCTGCTAGGAAAGATTCCTGTAACTGAAAGAGTTTTATTGCTAGCAGCTTTTGTGTCTCCATTCCTTCACCCTTGTTTCACTGAAATGCAATTTAAATAGTCCTTTTCTTAATTTCTGTCTCATCAAAGGTCTGATGTACACTGTGGAGATGAGGGCATTGGTTGAGATGATTCCAGTTAAGAAAGCAGTTTTGGTGGGCTGCTCAGGGCTTCAATGTCTAAAAAAACACTCTGCTCCCACCCAGCATCTCTTTGGGTACATAAGAGCTTTTGATCTGTAATGAGGGGAGGAGGGATGAGTTTTATTTGGGGGATGGGCTGAAGGAAACAGAAGGACTACAGGAGGAATGTTATGGCACCTGTTCTTTGACCCATGATAGAGAAAGGGATTCAAGACTGTAGCTGCTGAAGTGAGAGCTTTTAAGACCCTGGATCCAAGCACAACTGCCTTAGGGTCCAGGGAGTACAGCAGGGAGCTGGCTGTGGGGCGGACTTGTCACCTTGCCTCTGCCCCAGAACCACTGAGGGTATGCCCTTGGCCTGCACCTTGGTGTTTGATATTGATGGTTATCAGATGGCCTTGTGGGCAGTGATTCCTGACCAGGAAGAGTGGGGGCTGGGGCAGGAAGTGGGGCAGTGGAGGGTAGGAACTGCAGCATTTTTAGCAAGACCAAGAGGACACCCCTCTGGGACGCCTAGAAGTAGCAGTTTGAACCACAGTGATCAAGCTGCTGGAGCTTGGTCCGTCACCATCTGGCTGCGATAAGGAAGGTTAGCATCATTTTGAAGTCATAGGCTGCTGAGGATTCTATCAATTTATTTTAAGGAAAGGTCCAGGAAAGGCAGGCAAACGTTTCTTTCCTGAAATGATTTGCAATGACTTCACCTCCCCACTTCATTTCCTGTCTAATCCAAACTTGGCCCGAACCACTGTTCCAGCTATCGAATGCTTTGTAACAAATCACCCCACTATTTAGCGCCTTAAGACAATAATCATTTTGTAACCTGCCGTGATCTCTGTAGGTGAGGAGCTTGGGAAAAGTTCATCTGGGCGTTTCTGGCTTGAGTCTCTTATGTGGTTACGGTCAGACAGTGGCCGGAGCTCAGAAAGCCTGGGCTGAAGCAGCAGGCAGCTGGCCAGGCACCTCTGTCTCTTCATGTGCTGTCAGGGCCTCTGTGTGGCCTCTCCATGTGGCCTAGTTTAGGCTTTCTCACAGCATGGAGGCCTCAGGGCAGTCAAAATATTCCAGAGGGCTGAAGGCTTCACGAGTGAGGACCACGGGTGGAATATGGATGTCTTTTATGGCCGAGCCTCTGAAGTCTCGCGTAGCATCACTTCAAGGGTGAGCTGCTAATTCAAAGTCACAAAAGGTCACTTAATGTCAAGGGCAAGGGAATTAGGCCCCACTTCTTGATGAGGGAGTGGCAAGGTTCTAGAAGAGTGTGGGGGTTGAGGAGAGGTGGAAGACTTTGCTGCACCCAATCTTTGGAAAATACACCCACAACCACCTTCTCCACGCAGGGTGAAATCATTCTTCTGAGTCTGTCTCCCTCCAAGGCTGGCTTCCTTTAAGACAGCCTTGATCTGGATCTTCCTCCCTTATCAGCTTTCTGCCACCTTTTCTACGTGCTTGAATCTCTGCCCCTTCCCCTCTTCTCCCAGCTCCTCAATCATGTTGGCTCATCTCCTCCCAAGCCCTATTTAATATGCAGGGCCTCGGATGGAAACCTCTCCAGGTCTCCTGCTTTCCTGCTGAGGGATCTTTTCCTAAAAAGGCACTGAACTGGCAGTTCTCGTGAGCAAAGAGAGTGCAGAAATCCATCAGAGCACTGACTAAGATGCAGGGCAGCTGTGGGACGCTGGCTGATTGAAACATCCCTGAGTTCTTTGATCTGAGCAAGGCACACACCAGGGAGGACAGAGGGAGTAAAGGGCTGGGGGAGAACGCCAGGATAATAAATGGACTTGGAAACCAGGAAAGGCTCTCAGGGAATATTTTCCAAGCTTGCAGGCATGTAAGGACACTCCCTAATTGCCAATAAGTGAATCATCACCAATTATCATGCAGCCCAGTTAAGGATAATTGTATGCTATAGGCCTAGAATCAAAGCCTTAAAAATGATATTATTAATAATATCATTATTATTAATAATATTATTTTTAAATCAACAGAAAAGAGAATCTGTTTAGAAGCCTGGAGGATGATCTAAAAGGAGAGGTCAAGATGGGAACACTTGGAGGCAGGACAGCAGAAAGACAGGGGTATTCCTATGTGACTGTGAGGAAGGGCAGGCTCATGGAGAAGCATGGAGCTTCTGGCCAGAAGAGACCTGTTCATAGAATCAGCTAGGTCCCCTGAAGTCACACTAAGCTGCCACCCTCTCCTCCCTGGGGTGTTTGTCCTTTTTTATGTGGCCGTGAAATAACCAGGCCTCACACGCATCATGCGTTTCCGTTTCTTTGCAGTAATTCTAGCCAGAGAAGGTGGCACTCAAACCCAAGTGTGAATTCTGGCTCTGTCACTATTAATCTGTGCAACTTTAGGCAAGGCACTTAACCTCTCTGAATCTCTGTTTGCTCACGGAAACTGTAAAATGGGGAATATTATACCTTACCTTTGTGTTGTGATAAAATGAGATCATATGAATCAAGTGTTTAGAATAGCCTTGGACCCAATTAGTGCTTAATCAAGTCTGTTCTCTTCTGTTCCCTCTTAATTATCCAAATAGCATCTTTTTTCATTTTGTAACCAGTCTCAAACTTGTTTCTTTTGATAGGCGTGCATTATTGCAAGAAAGCAAGACATTAAAAATCAAAACATGGTTATACTAAATGGCAGGCCATAATCATTTTGGGGGATTCAGCAAATGAAGAGTCCTTTCTCCTGGTTTCCTTTTCATGTGTGGGCCTTCCGAGATGCTACCGAGTTGGGAATGCAGCCCGCCCAGCATCCTGGCCTTTGTCCTTGGATCTAGGATTCCAGATTTCCCAGCCCTTCACCTGCTGCCATCACAGGTTTAGGAAGGGCTGTCTGGGGGTTTTGCTATGAGTCTGGGTCTGTGAGGCACACAGAGGCGTTGTAAAGGCAGATGCACATGCCCTATTCAAGTCCAGCCCCTTATGAACACACGCCACAGATCATCTATTCCCTCTCCCTGGGGTAAAACATCCTCCATTTCCCCTGAGAACTCCCCTCTCAAGCAGTGACTTTCTCCTTTGGGGCCTCCTAATGCCTGTGACTCGCCTCCATCACAGCAGCTCTCCCTCGGCATCCACATCCTGATGATTTGGGTGCACACTGCCCTCCCTGCCAGGCTCCTCTCACACTACTGATTCCCAGCAGAGAGCTTGGCACAGAGAGGTGCTCAGTAGGTATTTGTTGACCTGAATCAAACTGATGAAAGGCAAGACTTACAAGACTTTCCCAACCCTAATATTCCATGATTTTAAAAAGTACCTCCAGGCTTCCCTGGTGGCACAGTGGTTAAGAATCCGCCTGCCAATGGAGGGGACAGGGGTTTGAGCCCTGGTCCGGGAAGATCCCACATGCCGCGGAGAAACTAAGCCCGTGCACCACAACAACTGAGCCTGCGCTCTAGAGCCCGCGAGCCACAACTACTGAGCCCATGCGCCTATAGCCCATGCTCTGCAACAAGAGAAGCCACAGCAATGAGAAGCCTGCGCACTGCAACGAAGAGTAGCCCCTGCTCGCTGCATCTAGAGAAAGCCTGCACACAGCAACAAAGACCCAATGCGGCCAAAAATAAATAAATAAATTTATAGAAAAGAATCACTTCAGAAATGGAAAAAAAAAAGACTAAATCAAATTTGCCCACCTTTTCACCCACTTCCCCTCTGATCATCAAGGTGGTCAAAAAGCTGGGCTCAAGACTTAGCGTGAGCACCATCCTCCACAAAGGTTAGGGCCCAAAACTCAGCTGGTGCTCAACGAATTATTTATTGCTCAATAAACAGATCAAATGAATGTGCCATGGTAACACCAGGAAGTATACTCACTGACCCAGGATGTATCATCTGAGGTGCTGATTTATCTTAGGGGGTTGATGAAGCATTTCTGGGAAACTCACAGGGCGACAGAAATGCAGGCATTGTCAGGAAAGCGGATTAAGGTGTTTTGATTGCTGGGCAGACCTAGTCTTCAGCATTTCCCTGTGGTTACAGCTCTGGATTTTGATGACCTGTCTGAGTGTTTATAGAAGCACAGCCTTTCCAGCAGCAGCCGAAAGGGTCTTTTGGGGAAGCCTATGTGAAGAACCCACTGTGACATGGATGTCACCACAGGCTGTGATGTGTCTGATGGAAAGATGCAGCAGACCTGGGTGAAGGAAGTGAAGTCTCTTTAATGATGAAGGTTATAGAAGTACGTGGAAATGGTTACAGAAAGTAGGAGGCAAGCCAACCTGCTTCAAGGGAGAGGTGAAGCTTCCCATGTCCCCAAAGTCCCCACGAGGACAGCCCCCCACAAGTGATGCGAGCTTCAGAGTGAGGCTCTGCCAGGGCACCACGAGGTGCCCTCTGCCATCCTCATGGGAGGAGTGAGTGGGTTTTTCTCCTGTTACTTCCTCTGCAACCCCAGATGTTTTGGAGACTCTGGCCACTTACCTGCCTACTCACCAGGTACGAGGGATGGGACAGAATAACTCTAGCACCTTCCTGAGTGTTCACCCTGAAAGTAATAGATGAAGTAAAAGCCTATTTCTCAGGAGGATCCATTCCTGCAAAGGGCAGTTGCCAACCCCTACTGGAGATATGTATCACCCCTATTGTGATGCATATTGCCAAATTACATTCCAAATTGCTTTCACAAATTTATACTCTCATCAGTGCCTTCATGAAGACATCCTTGCCAGCATTACATATTAATATTAAAAAAAACCTCCCAAGGCTGGAGTTTTCACACATCAAGAAACCGAAGCTGAGAGAAGCTGAGTGATCATTCAGTGAATCATAGAGGATGGCAGAATACAGATATGACAAAAGAGAAGTTTCTATTCCACAGGAAGTACAGCTATTTTGGGACTTGGGGAAAGAATCGAGAAATAGGGCAAGAAAAGGCAGGCAGGGTCAGGCTGTGAGTGTGCTGATGCTTTCCAACCCACCCATCAGAATCAAACCCCAGGGGTAAGGGAAGATAGAAACACCCGGTAGTTTTAAGGGCTCCAAGAACACCAGGCTGGTGTCCGCACTTCCCTGGGTGTCCCCTGAGAAGGCTTCACACATTTCACTGGACCCTTGGGTCAGCCTGACGCTGCTTCCAACATGGCACCCAAGCCATGGAATAGAAATGACTGAAGGGGGTGCTTCGGTGGGTTGGGCCTGAGACGGCAGCCCTGGTTCGAAACGTCTGGTCCAGCATGAGATGTGGAGGAGGTCTAGAAGTTGCCTTGTGCCACAGGGGGACCCAAATAGTAGCTGAGGTACTGGCTGGTGAGTTCTCTAGGGTGTCACCCATGGCAAAAGCAAAGTGACCTTTTAACAGAGAGTTACAGGGAATTCCCTGGCCATCTAGTGGTAAGGACTGCACGCTTCCACTGCAGGGGACACGGGTTCGATCCCTGGTCTAGGAACTAAGATCCGGCAAGCTGTCTGGTGCGGCCAAAAAAACCCCCACAGAAAAACAAAAAACACAGAGAGCTACAGGATGGACTTCTCATACCAGGGATCAAGTGGCTTTCCCATGCAGGCCTCAGGGCATCAGTAGCCTCAGTGAGAGCCAGGTGAGACCTAGGTGGCAAGGCAGCACCTCCAACCTCGAAGGCAGCATACAGTTGTGCCACAAGACATGAAGACTTGTAAGCTTCCTCTGCAACGAGCTGTTATCTTGGAATGAAGAGGAGGAAGGAGAACCTTGTAGTGATCGAGAGACTAAAGATGAAGTAATTACCCAAAAGGAGATGATTTTAAACCAGAAAAGTATGAGATACCATGATGGCACAAACAAGAGGTTTTTGCCTCCAGTGGAAAAAGGGGGCTTGTGAGCTGCTGGGGATCTTATTGACAGTCGTGTTTTGCACATCTCAGCACACTCCACCTTCATGACTTCTATAATAACATACTTTATTTTTACTTGGAGAACAATAGTATAAAGAAGAAAATAAAAATCATCCTATGATCTCACCAACCACAGATAACCACTGTGCTATCTTGGTGTATTTCCTTCCAGTCTTTTTTCTACGTATACGTGTGTGTGTGTGTGTGTGTGTGTGTTACTGTGATTGTATGCTGGTGCTTCTTGTTTGTTGACAACAGTCTTTAATGTCTGAGGCACTTTTGTTTGTGGAAAAGAATACCCACCACTTTGTGTACTTTGTTTATTATCTGTAAATAATTAACAATTCTTAATGTTCACAGCACTCATGACCACCAAACTGAAAATGTAAGAAGTCATCAAATCCAATTTCCCCAGATGCTTAAACATTGATAGAAGTGTGATCAATTAAACTTCTGTAAACATTTGATTACAAATCTCCAATATTATCAGATTCTCTCATGTGCTGTAAATGCCTTAAAATGCAGACAGAACAGACCCACAATGACAATGATTTCTACACTGAGCAGCAGTTACAAAAGTGCTCATTTTATCTCATCATCTCATTCTTACTCCTGTGTTTATTTCTTGCCAGAGGCTTGGCTTCCTTTCCTTAGCCCAGAGATCTGGCTGCCTCTTCGCTGGCTGAAATGGGAGAAAGTGTTATGGGTCAGGGACTGCTCAGATTATCAGCTCTGACTTCTTAGATATGATATGATTTTTTTGTAGTCCTGTCAGATGGGGAGACTGACCTGATTTAGATAAAAACTTGTCACACTGAAAGTACAGCTTCTCTTTCTCATTGATTATTTTGACCTCTAATGTTGACACTATTCTTCCTCTTCATTTCATGTGCATTTCATGGGTGATTAAGTTTTCTTCAAAAAAAAATTTTTAATGGCTGCCTGACATTTACTGGAATGGATGCGCCACCATTTATTTAACCTGGTTACTTAATTGTTGGGCATTTAGATGATGTTCAGTTTGTTTTCAGTTAAACTCATCTCCATTTGAACAATGTACGCTTATGAATCTCAGTGTGCCTTTCTAGTTTCTTGGGTTAAACTCATAGAAGGGAACCTCCTGGGTCAATGGTTATGAAGATATTTAAGACTTTTGATACATAATGCCAAATTGCCTTCCAGAATGGCTCTGTAGGCCTCATTGTTCTGGTGTGGTCCCACATAGGATAGGAGAAGGCACTGCTGTCTCTCTTTAAAGGAGGAGAAATCAAGACATGGCAGAGTGGGACTTCCCTGGTGGTCCAGTGGTAAAGAATCAGCCTTCCAATGCAGGGGGCGCAGGTTCAATCCCTGGTTAGGGAACTAAGATCTCACATGCCACGGGGCAGCTAAGCCCGCACACCACAACGACAGAGCCCACGCACTCTGGAGGCTGCGGGCCACAACTAGAGAGAGAAACCCCCCACACACCACAACTAGAGAGAAGCCCGTGCGCCGCAATGAAGAGCCCGCACGCTGCAACTAAGACCCGATGCAGCCAAAAAAAAAAAAAGAGAGAAGACATGGGAGAGCAAATTGTCAGAGGAGAGGGTCACTACTGGAGGTTCTGGTGAAGGAAGATCCATGCCAGATTTCCAAACACTGCCCGGTTACTCACATATGGTAACTGTGCTTTTCAAACTAACAATTCAGACTCAGCCTGACAAGTCCAGGCATACTTAATGGACAATGGAAAAGAATCTTTGGAATTAGGACTGTTCCAGAAAAGCTGGAATGTATTATAATTAGCTATTCATCCCTGCATTGTCCAATATGGCAGACATCAGCCACATGCAGATATTGAGCTAATGTGACTAAGGAATGGAATTTTTAAATTTAATTTAATTAATTTAAATTTAAAAGCTGATATTTGATGCAGTTATTGGAAAACTTTTAATGGTGTTTGGAACAACTTGAACATGTGAATTTATTTTTTGACTCTAAATTTTATGAAACCTAACTAAATATGGTCAATATTTCCAGAGAAAATTTAGCATCCAAGTTAAGATGTGCTATAAATGTAAAATGCACAGTGGATTTCAAAGACTTAGTATGAAAAAAGAACGTAAGCTGTCCCATTAGTAAATGTTTTATATTGATCACAGGTTGTAATGATAATATTTTGGATATGTAAGGTTAAATAAAATGTCATTAAAATTAATTTCACCTTGTTCTCCTTTTTTAAAATAAACTTTTAATTTTAGAATACTTTCAGATTTACAGAAAAATTGCAAAGATAAAATGGAGAAGTCTCATATGCCCCACACCCAATTTCCCAATTATCAACATCTTAATATTAGTAGGATATAATAACCAACAAGGACCTACTGTATAGCACAGGGAACTATACTCAATATTTTGTAATAACCTATAAGGAAAAAGAATCTAAAAAAGAATATATATATATATATATATATATATATATATATAACTGACTTGCTGTGCTGTACACTTGAAACTAACATGATACTGTAAATCAACTATACTTCAATTTAAAAAAGTTTTTCAAAATTAAGTATATATATTAATAGGATATATTTGTCACAGTTAACGAGCCAGTATTGATACATTATTATTGACTGAACTTTATTCAAATTTCCTTAGTTTTTACCTAATGCCTTTTTTCTGTTCCAGGATCCCAACCCAGATACCACATTACATCACATCTCCTTAGGCTCCTCTTGGCTGTGACCATTTCTCACAGTTTCCTTGGCTGTGATGATCTTGACAGTTTTTTGAGGAGTACTGGCCAGGTGTTTTGTAGAATGAGGCTCAGTTGGAATTTGTCTGATATTTTCTCATGGTTAGACTGGGGTTATGGGTTTTGGGGAGAAGGACCATAAAGGTAAGATGTCCATCTCATCATATCATATCAGGAGTATATACTGTCAACATAGCCATCATTGTCAATGCAAACCTTGGTCACCTGGCCAAGGTGGCCTCTGTCAGGTTCTCCACTGTAAAGTGACTCTTTCTCTGCCCACACTTACAAATGAGGAGCTGTGCTTCACCCCCTTGGGAGTGGAGATCTGCATAGATCATTTGGAATGCTTCTGGAAGGAAGAGTTGTCTCTTCTTATATATTTACTTATTCAATCATTTATTTATGTCAGTATGGACTCATGGATATTTATTTTTATTCTTTGGGTTATTATCCAATACAACTTTAAATTTACGTTCTTAGTCTAATTGTTCTATAGCTTTGGCCATTGATTGGGAGCTCTCTCAGTTTGTCCTATGTCCCTTTGACATACCCCATTGTTGTGAGGTTTTTTGAGTGGGCTTCTTTTTTTTAATGTAGCTACTAGAACATTTAAAAATCACATTTGTGCATGCATTGTATTTCTATTGGACAGCTCTGATCTAGACTGTCTTGTATGCAGGCACTATGTACTTAGAAAATTCTTAACCTTGGGACCAGCAAGAGTGTCTAAACTGTGTGGGCATCCTAAATCTTGCATTCAGTTAATTTCTCCTCTTTGCTTTGGCTCCTGGGAAACTCAGTGCTGTTATTGTGATCCTTGTCTAGAAATATCCTACCATACTAAGTTTCCTTCTGGATATATTTCCTTTTTATCTCTGTTTCCCCATGGCCTCAACTCCAACAATTAATCATTTAATTTTTTTTGTATTGTACCTAATTTTGTTAAGCCATCCTGAACCCTCTATGGAACAAGGCATGTTTATAGGACAATGTTAATGCTCTGCTCAGATCTCTCAGATCCCTTTTACTGTTGTGTGTGTGTGTGTGTGTGTGTGTGTGTGTGTGTGTGTGTGTGTGTGTTCCCTGCTGCCACACTTCCAATAGCTGGCCCCTGTCTAGTCTCTGGAGATCTAGTCTTAGGCTATTGGGGGAGGCATTGCCTGAGAATTAACATCCCTCTGGGGCAGCCCTTAACCATTGACTGGTGGGGTGTAAGAAGTGGAAGCTTTGTTCAGGTGCCCTGAGGGCAGGAACCGGGGGGATTCTGAGGTGCTGCTTACACTGCAGAACCCTCTATGGATTCAGGCTACAGCCGCCCTCCATGGGACTTTGCCTGAGATGGCACCTTATCGTGGCTTCCCTGAGATGGCATCCTTCATAAGTCACTTGCATACGAAGCTCATCTCAGTGTCTGCTTGGGGAACATGACTTAAGACAGCCAGTGATACTTTTTTTTTTTGAATTTTATTTAATTTATTTTTTTATACAGCAAGTTCTTATTAGTTATCTGTTTTACACATATTAGTGTATATATGTCAATCCCAATCTCCCAATTCATCCCACCACCACCACCACTCCCACCACTTTCCCCACTTGGTGTCCATTCTTTTGTTCTCTACATCTATGTTTCTATTTCTGCCCTGCAAACCAGTTCATCTGTACCATTTTTCTAGGTTCCACATATATGCATTAATATATATTTGTTTTTCTCTTTCTGACTTACTTCACTCTGTATAACAGTCTCTAGATCGATCCACATCTCTACAAATGACCCAATTTTGTTCCTTTTTATGGCTGAGTAATATTCCATTGTATATATGTACCACATCTTCTTTATCCATTTGTCTGTCGAGGGGCATTTAGGTCGCTTCCATGACCTGGCTATTGTAAATAGTGCCGCAATGAACATTGGGGTGCGTGTGTCTTTTTGATTTATGGTTTTCTCCGGGTATATGCCCAGTAGTGGGATTGCTGGGTCGTATGGTAATTATATTTTTAGTTTTTTAAGGAACCTCCATACTGTTCTCCATAGTGGCTGTATCAATTTACATTCCCACCAACAGTGCAAGAGGGTTCCCTTTTCTCCACACCCTCTCCAGCATTTGTTGTTTGTAGATTTTTCTGATGATGCCCATTCTAACCAGTGTGAGGTGATACCTCATTATAGTTTTGATTTGCATTTCTCTAATAATTAGTGATGTTGAGCAGCTTTTCATGTGCTTCTCGGCCATGTGTATGTCTTACTTGGAGAAATGTCTATTTAGGGCTTCTGCCCATTTTTGGATTGGGTTGTTTGTTTTTTTTAATATTGAGCTGCATGAGTTGTTGAATATTTTGGAGATTAATCCTCTGTCTGTTGATTCGTTTGCAAATATTTTCTCCCATTCTGAAGGTTGTCTTTTCATCTTGTTTGTAGTTTCCTTTGCTTTGCAAAATCTTTTAAGTTTCATTCGGTTCCATTTGTTTATTTTTATTTCCATTACTCTGGGAGGTGGATCAAAAAAGATCTTGCTGTGACTTATGTCAAAGAGTGTTCTTCCTATGTTTTCCTCTAAGAGTTTTATAGTGTCCGATCTTACATTTAGGTCTCGAATCCATTTTGAGTTTATTTTTGTGTATGGTGTTCGGGAGTGTTCTAATTTCATTCTTTTACATGTAGCTGTCCAGTTTTCCCAGCACCACTTATTGAAGAGACTGTCTTTTCTCCATTGTATATCCTTGCCTCCTTTGTCATAAATTAGTTGACCATAGGTGCGTGGGTTTATCTCTGGGCTTTCTATCCTGTTCCATTGACGTATATTTCTGTTTTTGTGCTAGTACCATATTGTCTTGATTACTGTAGCTTTGTAGTATAGTCTGAAGTCAGGGAGTCTGATTCCTCCAGCTCCGTTTTTTTCCTCAAGACTGCTTTGGCTATTTGGGGTCTTTTGTGTCTCCGTACAAATTTTAAGACTTTTTGTTCTAGTTCTGTAAGAAATGCCACTGGTAATTTGATAGGGATTGCATTGAATCTGTAGATTACTTTGGGTAGTATAGTCATTTTCACAATATTGATTCTTCCAATCCAAGAACATGGTATATCTCTCCATCTGTTTGTGCAGTGATACATTTTTAAAGTAAAATAAGTTTGAAAGAAAAGAGCAGTTTCTGTAGGTATACTCAGAAATTTGAGTTAGTCTGCTGTACAGCTTATTAAGTAAAAAATGAAGCCAGACTTACTTCCCTTGACATATCAGTCTGGAGTCACAACTGTAGCAGCAGGGAAATAGGAGGGGGATCCCTGTGCATTATGGGTGCTCATACTGTGTCCTCTGGACACTGATGCCAGATCCTAAAGAACTTCTATGGGGGTTGGGATCATCTCAGAGAATGTGGAGCAGGCTTCCCTCCCTGCTGCCCTCCCAAGTGCATGGGTGAAGCCAGAGGCCAGAACAGGGGCAGTTCAACCAAAATAACTGTCCTGCTGCACCTGACTCGTGGGCCCCACACCCCAGGGCCACCCACAGGCCACAGGGAAGGAAGAGGCAGAGTACAGAGGGCTGAGTGGAGATGGAGTTTGATTTGCCACCCTGAGTGACCACAGAGAGGGTTTCTAGAACTCTCCACCCTCCTGGCAGCTTTGGAGAGAGGAGCATTCTGTCCTCCCACTGCTAACAGCTGGGGAAGTATGACTGTGGGTTATTCTACACAGCTCAAAGGTCCTGGGAGTTCTGAGAAGCCTCCTAATTCAGGTTCTGCCTTTTGTGGGAAGGCAGAAGGTGGACACCTTGGTTCTTCGAACTAGCTGGGTCACAACTAATGACCACTTGCTCATAGCGTCTAGAGTCTGCAGAGCCAGCCTCGGCTTCCTGGGAAGGGTGCCACCTCGTGGTGGGCACTCTAGGGATGGGAGCGCATTCTCTCTCTTGCTCATCTGGGGCACTTGGAGATGGAGACTAAACAGAGGTGAAGGGGTGGAGATTTGCCTCCTGCAGCCTCAGACTTCCCTGGCAAGTCACTGCCTGGGGCACATTTGCTGACTAGCTGTGATTGAGGGCTTCCTGGGGCAGTGGAGCCAGATGCTGCAATTCAAGCCCCATTTTCACCACTGTGGGAACTTAGACAAGCTACTAGAACTCTCCAAGCCTCAGTTTCTTATCCATAAAAGGGAGATCAAGGGACTTACCTCCCTTGATTCTTTGTAAAGAATGAATGAGATTAGGCATTATCTGAGTCTGAGTTCCCTAAAAGCAGATCCTGAGATTCAGATGTAAGTACTTTATTTTGGAGGTGATCTCAGGAAATACCACTTGGGGAGGATATGAGACAGGTGAGGGGAAGAAAACAGCAAGAGTGATTTATCCAGCAGGCGTTCTGCCACTGGGGCACCGGGTGGTGCTTAGTCCCTCTCAGCATTACCTGGCCTGAGGGGCATAGAGCTGGGGTATCTCCACTGATTCCCATCCGTCTCTGACTACGGGGGAGGTCCTGCTGGGGTGCTTTAATTCCCTAGCACTTCTGGCCTATTCAGTGCATGCACATAGCAGGCTCCAGCAGCCAGTGTCCTAAGAGTCAGAAATGATGATATTTGGAAGTTCGGCCAATATGTATGGAAATGTTCAGTGTGTGTGGGAGGGGTGAATCGCAAAATCTTCTATATGCATATTTAAAAGTTCTCAGAACAGACTGGGACACTAGTAACATCTCAATAAACAATAGTTCTCAATAATAGTACACATCAGTGACCCAATGTAGCCCACCTCTTCTCCACCAAAGTGGGATGTGGCTGACAAACTAGAAGGGGGACAGATAGACTGTGCCATGGGGAGCACAGGTGCCAACAGCCCTACCAGCAGGGGTTTGATGTTCCCCATTTTGTAGATAAGGAAGCTGGGGCTCACAGAGTATGAGAGCCTCGCCCTGGTCCTGGGTCAGATGACATCAGTGTTGGTCTCCCGTGGGCAGGTACCGCTGCTCCCACCAGTGCCAGGATTGTAAAGAATTCATTCTGTGCCTGAATAAAAATGCTCTCTCTCTCTGAGCCCAGCCATGACTGTGCAGAAATGTGTTTCCTTCTGTAAAATATCAAGGCTGAATCTTTTATGTTCTGCCCTCGATCTGCGCCCAATAATGAACTCCACCCAAGCCCCACGGCTGCCTCCAGCCCCTGAGACTCATTGGGAGCCTTGGAATAATAACAAAAGGACTAATTCTCAATGGTTGGAGAGAGTGAGGGAATGGCCTTATCATTCTTTTCCTGCACCACTTAGACCTGAGAGAGAAGAAGAGGGAATTGGTGGAAACAGGAAAAGGTTGGGGGCCTGCTCTCTCTCTCATTTCCAGTTGTGACCACATGGAATATTGGAGCTTGCCTGCCCATGGGGCCTGCTTCCTGTCCACCAGGAGCCAGAGACCCAGGGTCTCATTGCCAGCATCATAGCCTGGAATAGAGGGTCTGCTCAGCTCTCCTTCCTAAGTGCTGTGGCCACATCTGTCAGTGCTGGTGACGAGGTTCATGTGGTACTAGCAGGAGAGCAGCCTGGGAGTGGGCTGGGCAGGGCTGCCATGAAGAGCATCATGGTTTGGGGGCAAGGAACTGTTTCCAGGTGACTCCACTGGGCAGAGGACAAAACCCATCTTTAATGGTCAGTTCTTGGATGGAGTCAGGTAAGCCTTTTTCTTATTATGATTATTTAAATTTTTTTTTTATTGTGGTAAAATATGTAACATAAAACTTTCCATTTTAACTATTTTGAAATGTATAATTCAGTGACATTAATTACATTCACAATGTTTTGCAACTATCCTCATGCTGTTTCCAAAACTTTTTTATCACCCCAAACAGAAGCCCTGTCCCCATTAAGCAACAACTCACCATTCTCTCCTACTCCCAGTCCCACAACCACAATTCTACTTTCTGTCTCTATGATTTTGACTACTGTAAGTACCTCATAATACTAGTGGGTATGTGTCCTGTTTTTTTAAATTTATTTATTTTTGGCTGCATTGGGTCTTCATTGCTGCACGCGGGCTTTCTCTAGTTGCAGCAAGTGGGGGCTGCTCTTTGTTGTGGTGCGCAGGCTTCTCTTGTTGCAGAGCACAGGCTCTAGGTACGCAGGCTCAGTAGTTGTGGCACAGTTGTGGCTTAGTTGCTCCGTGGCATGTGGGATCCTCCTCCTGGACCAGGGATCGAACCCGTGTCCCCTGCGTTGGCCGGCGGATTCTTAACCACTGTGCCACCAGGGAAGTCCCGGTATTTGTTCTTTCTTGACTAGCTTATTTTACTCGGCATGATGTTTTCAAGTTTCATTCATGTTGTGGCATGTGCCAGAATCTCCCTCCTTTTTAAGTGAGATTATCCCATCATCTGTTGATGGAGGCAAGTCTTTCCCTTACATTTCTATCCACTGTGCCCTTTAAAAAAAAAAAAAAAAAAAAAACACTTTTGAAAGAAACAAAGAGGGCACCCAGCCCATATGACCCTCTCACAGCACTGGCCTGGCTTGCCCGGCCACCAAAGATACCACTGGTCACCGACACTCTTCGGTAACGCTTCTGAGAACAGCAGCTAACAGTAAGAATAACATACACGTTTCAGTCAATTACACATAAGCATGGATTTAATATTTTGGTCCTTGGAAGTGATCAGACTGGGCTGTGTGTTCCATGAGGGCAAGGTCCACGATCGTTTGATCTCCATTTTGTACCCAGGGCTCACTCTGACCTGCCTAGCATGTAGTACAGTAATACTAAATGAGTATTTTCTGAATATGGAATGAGACAGCTGGTCCACAGGGCTGGAGTGGATTGCTGCCCTGGAGTAATAATACTGCTAGTACTGTTTGTTGAGCACCGACATGTACCTGGTGCTTAACGCTCACTCTTCCTCCCAACAGCCCTGCAAAGGTAAGCATCATCATGCCCATTTTACAGACAAGGAAGTTGAGGTTAAGTATTTAACCCAAGGGAGTAGAGGGCAGAGCCAGGTCCCAGTTGGAATCTGTGTTCCTGGAAGGGTGTGAAGAGGAAGTAAACACTTCGCTAGGTCATCTTTTAAAATCTTTACAACAGTACCTATGGAGAGAGGTACTGATACTATTGCCATTTTACAGACAAGAAAACTGAGGCCTGAAAAGCAGCTAGCAAGTGCCAGGGCCAATATTAGAACCTGACCAGTCTGGCCTTACTGCCCACTGCCTCTGCCCCACTGGACTGGCCCTGTTTCTCACTTCGTTCTGCTGGAGTCACTCAACGAGCATTGCTGGGGCTTCGGCTTCCCTCCGAATGTAACTGGAAGACTGAAGTGAGTCTGTGGGAATTTTGCCATCTCATCTGGCTAATTAAGTGTGATTTGTGGGCTCCTGAATGATGTGGATGTGAATCATAATAAACGCGGGCTCATTCAAACTTAGTAACCCCACTAGTCATGCATCTATGTTTAGAAGGGATTTGGGAGCTGCATGAGTTGGGGCTGGGGCATTCCTGGAGGACCCCGTGTCTGTTTTTTGCTGCCTTCCTCGTAGGACAAGCACTTATCAACCAGAAGAGAACAATTTGCAGATAAGTTTAAATAAATAAATTTTATAATAACAAACAAACCATTGTGTACGAGATAAATTTTGCATGAATTTTAAAAAGAAAACATAATATTTTTTAAAATTGCCCCTTGCAAGAGGCAGCATTAGGTAACAACCTCAGCATGCCCAAGGTGGAGGGGCATTCTGTGGCCAGGAGACTTTTGCAGAAGGGTTTGAGAATTAATTCGCTGCATCATTATACCACCATGCCAGTGCGTCTGGCCGCCAGCTCCTGCCTCTCCTCTGTTGGCCTGCTCTGCTCACTGAGCAAGCAGGCTCTAGTCTGATGCTCAGGGTCAGGCACACCTGGTACCTGCCCTTGGGGTAGAGGTGGTGTGTGTGGTTGTCTGCTGTGTTCCCTGTTGTAATCTACCAGGTAGACAGAAAAGGGCATGGAACTTCTAAACGTGGTGCATAAGGCACCATCACACTTTATGTTGTAGGGTCTATCAACTCAGAGAATCAGAACTCTGATTCTTTCCATGTCCATGAGATGAACATTTCAGGGAAGATCAGAAAGAGTTTCCCCATGGCCTTTATTGCTCATCAAATGCTGTGTGCAAACACTCCTTTCCACACTGCTTCCATCTCTCTGCCTGCCTGATGATGGGACTCCTCAGTCATCTGAACCTGGGAGATGGATGGTGTAGAGCAGGCATCTGCAAACTATGGCAAAGGACCGTGGGCCTGTTTTTGTATGACCTGTGAGCTAAGAATAATTTTTACATTTTTAGTGGTTGAAAAAAATCAAAAGCATAATTCATTTTGTATGGAATTTAAGCAAAATTCAAATTTTGTATAAATGTATACAAAATTCAAATTTCTGTGTCCATATATAAACTTATAAATACATAACTTTATATAACATATATAACTGTAAAATAAATAAATAAATAAATAGCCACACCTATTCATTTACATATTCCTTATGGCGGTCTTTGAGCTACACCAGCAGAGCCGCATGGCCCACAAAGCTGAAAATAGTTACTACTTGGCCCTTTACAGGAAAACTTTGCCAACTTCCGGGTGTCTTTTTTTTTTTTTTTTTGGCTGCATTGAGTCTTCGCTGCTGCACATGGGGAGTGGGAGGGCTGCTCTTCATTGCGGTGCACGGGCTTCTCATTGCAGTGGCTTCTCTTGTTGTGGAGCACGGGCTTCAGTAGTTGTGGCTTATGGGCTTAGTTGCTCCGCAGCATCTGGGATCTTTTCGGACCAGGGATCGAACCCTCCCCTGCATTGGCAGGCAGATTCTTAACCACTGCGCCACCAGGGAAGTCCCCTTCTGGGTGTTTTGCTCAGAGCCCACAGGGATCCTGTAGGGGGGATAGTCACAATGACCCAGGAGCAATGTCTAGGGCAAGCTGTCTCTCCTCCCTCAGTAGAGTGTGCGTGCTGCTCCCAAATTCAGCTTCCCACGACATTGGTGGTTTCTCCCCCAGTGGGGAAGGCCGGACATGACCTCACCATTCCCAAGTCTACAGGTTCTAGGTAGCCAGCTCTCCCGGGACTCTCCTGGATATCTTGCACCCAAACTCAGAGTCTTATCTGGTGCATGGAAGAATGGTCTTGTTCCCCATGCGACACATATTTTTTAGTCTGGCACCAAAGATTATGATTTTAAAAAATAAGACAATTTCCCTAACTGACCACTTAATTTTTAATTTGGAAAGACATGCTAAAAATATACTTCTGGTTATCCTAAGTGAAAATATGCCTGGTTAGATGTAAATCTTCTAAATATGGTTTACATGGGGAAAAAAAAGAAAAGAAAGAAAAAAAGGATGCAAGTGTTGAATGAATTCACAATTGTTTGTTTGTTTGTTTTAAAATAACTTCCAGCAGAGAGTTACTGAACCGAGTAAACCTTAGCAAAGGGGGTGTGGATTCGAAGGAGGGGTGTGGGCTTTGTGACATTCTCCTGTGTCTGAGCCGTGAAAGTTATTCAGCCTCCCAGAGCCTGAGTCTGTCCATAAATATTTAAAATAGTGAAAACATAGCCTCCCTTGTAAGATTGCGGTGAGGATTTGGAAGGTCAAGTTCCTGGCATGTAGTAGGTGCACAACCCATGTTAATTTCTCCTGTTCCTTGCCTTGTGCAGACCACCTTAGAGTATGATACCAAGTGTTAACTCACAAAGTCAAAGAAGTCATTTTTTTTAATGTGAAAAATTTCTCATTTTTTGTTTGCTTCATTGTCTTGAAAAACCTTTATTCCATGGCTGTGGCCATTTGAATACAGGAAAATAAAAATCATAATTTTATAGATTATTAGACCCACACAAGAAGCCAGTATAGACAGTCTGGTGGTAAAAACCACTCATATCTTAAAACCCCTCTTCTCTAATTTGTACTATACTTTTCCCCTGCAAGTCACCCAGAAAAATGAGTGGGCACAATGGTACAATGAAGAAATGCTTGAGGGGTGTGTCTTTGTAGCTGGTATGGTCTGACTAGCCTGGAAGATGGGGAGGGGAAGCCAGAACACGAAACTGCAGGCCTGGAAGGACCAAGGCCTTGTCTTGTCCAACAACCTTGTTCTGTAGGTGAGGAAACGGAGACCAAACAGCTTATTAATGGCAAGGCCAGAACCCTAAGCAGGTGGCCCAGTGCCCTGTCTCATGTTACTACCAGTTTCCTGGCAGTCTTGGGGATGCTAATACTGTATCTAATGCTGATACTAATACTGTGGGACCTCCCTTATAATGCAAGTACCTGGGATCCAGGGCTTTGAACACAGAGGCAAATGGCAGGGACTTCAGACTTCATCAGGAAGGGCCAGCACGCTAGAGCTGGCTGCACCTCAGTTGGCACAAGTGCAGGACACCCGGAGGCAAGGCCAGCTAGCCAGACATCATCTGAGACAGGCCAGAGTCCTGGAGGTCAGCTGGCGAGTGGGACGGGGAGTTTAAAGTTCACTTGGTGCCTTTCAGCTTCACTCCCCACCTGCCACTACTGGGTACAGGACTCAAGAGCAAGGTGAGGTCTGCAGTGAATCCTGTGGGTGTCCCACCCCAGACCCCCTTTACAGGCCTGCGCACCCATCCTCCGGCTGCTGAGTGTGGTTGCTAATATCTCCCAGTTGCCTCTTTCTATGGAGAACTGGGCCAAGCTAAATGGGAGCTGCCAGGGAGGTGTTGCAGCCCGTACCCCCAGACTTTGGCCAACGACTGAAATGGGAGGACAAAAGACCAGCCCTTTGCATCAAGTGAAGAGAGGGTACAACTCTGTGGTGCAATTCCTGCACGAGAGCCCCCATGGGATCAGGCTGAAGCTGACTCCAGCTGAGACCACATCCTTGCTTTGCTCCTTCCCTGCCCCATCCTGATTCCTCCACTCCCTTCCTCCCGAGTGCACCCTTCAATCAATCCCTTGTGTGAATCTTTACATCTCAAGCTCCGCTTCCAGGGACCCCAGTCCTAGACAAGATCCCTCCTGGAAGGCCTTAATACGGTCCATTTATTGTGAGTGGTGCTGAATACATTTTGACCCAGTAATGGTTTTTGTCCTTGGCCGATTCCCCCACCTCTGGCCCCAGCTCTGTCCTTTCTCTGGGTAGGTTCTGTCTTCAGTCCCTGACCCCGACAGCAGAGGCATCTGAATGCAGCTGTTACTTGGCCATGTGGAGTTGTGACAGCTTTGGGGGCAGCATTATACAGGAGCAATATCCTTCTTGCTTATTGAATCTCAGAATTCATTTCACACCAAAGGCATCAAACAAACCCAGACAATACAAGGCAGCTCCATGGTTATGATTGGAGGAGATGAATTGCATTGTTCATCCTCTAAAGTTGTGTTCTGTTCCTTATCAGCCTCATCTGAAACCTCAGGCTCAGAGTAGAGATGTTTCTCCGGCCGGAGTGGAAAGTTTGGTCTGCTTTGTTATGTGTCGGAGATGATAGATTTGGGATGGGAAAGATAGAAGACCTCCCCAGCCCGCTCCCTGCCAACAATCTCCATCAAGCCTTTGGCCCTCAGATAGGTTTCAATATCCTGTGCAGCTGACTTCTGACCCACATCAGGAATACAGCCTTTATATACCCACTGCCCAGAGAAGCCCTCTATCACCTTCTGCAGAGGGAGGGACCCCCAAAGAGCCCCTGAGTAGAGAAAGCAGAGTGGCCTCTGAGAAGCAGGTGCCTGCTGTGGTTAAAATATGTAGAATATATGCATGAACATTTGTCGATAAATATTAGTCACAGTCACTGGGGATGCTGGGGTTGTTGCTGCCATTGATTTCTTTATCTTATGGAGGGTGTTTTCTCAGTTTTCTATGATGTAGCACTTGTATAATAAAGAAAAGTTTTCAAAACAGGTACAGAACAATTCCATTTTTAATATAAATAACTACTCACAGACACATATACATGTGTAAAAATAGACTGGAAGTATATTCACCAAAATGCTGGCAGGGCTTATTTTTGGGTAGTAGGAAGATGAGTTCTCTTTTCCTTCTTTTTTGTGTGTCCTCATTTCTAATACTTCTACAATGGATAGATAGTATCCGTGTTCAAGCAAGAATATAAGGATGATGCTCTACAGCAAATTGTCCTTTCTGAGCAGTGTTAACCCCCACGGGGTCATGGTGACAACCTGGAGCTGGCACTGTGGGATGTGCCTCTCAGGCTGGGTGAGACACAATTTGGAACTCAGTGATTCAAGCCCCTTCCAGGGCCAAAAGAGAAGAGTGTTTCAGGGCAGAGGAGAGAGTTGGTTGGGCTGTCCACTCAGGGGTAGCTCTTTATTTTATTTTTTGGCTGTGCCGCACAGCTTGTGGGATCTTATTTCCCTGACCAGGGATTGAACCTGCATCCTTGGCAGTGAAAGTGCAGAGTCCTAACCACTGATTAGCCAGCGAAGTCCCCCAGGGGTTAGCTCTTATAAGAGGGAGACCAGCAGAATCTGTTCCCAACTGTTGTCCCCATGTGCTCCCGCCAGTGCCCATCCCGTTGTAGGTCCCCCAGATGGCCTTCCTGTGGCCCATTCTTCACCTGCTTCAGGCTATGGCTCCAGGTCAACCACTCCATTTTAATGTCCTTTGTGCCTTTATGTGGGGTCTTTTATTGTGTGTGAGGGCAGGATGAGGTGGGAGATAATCTTTATGTTCTTAAAGCTGTTTTATTTTTTTAATCTTTTATTAAAGTATAGTTGATTTACAATGTTGTGTTAATTTCTGCTGTACAGCAAAGTGATTCAGTTATACATATATCTACATTCTTTTTTATATTCGTTTCCATTATGGTTTGTCACAGGATACTGAATATAGTTTCCTGTGCTATACAGTAGGACCTTGTTGTTTATCCATTCTATATATACTAATTTGCATCTGCTAACTCCAAACTCCCACTCCATCCCTCCCCCACCCCTTTTCCCCCTTGGCAACCACAAGTCTGTTCTCTACGTCTGTGAGTCTGTTTCTATTTCATAGATAAGTTTACTTGTGTCATATTTTAGATTCTACATATAAGTGATATCATATGGTATTTGTCTTTCTCTTTCTGACATTTATTTTTGATGATTTTTTTAAAATTTAATTTTATTTATTTTTTTATACAGCAGGTTCTTATTAGTTATCCATTTAATATATATTAGAGTATATATGTCAAACCCAGTCTCCCAATTCATCACACCACCACCACCACCCCACAACGCTTTCCCCCTTTGTGTCCATACGATTGTTCTCTGCACCTGTGTCTCAATTTCTGCCCTGCAAACCGGTTCAACTGTACCATTTTTCTAGGTTCCACGTATATGCGCTAATATATGATATTTGTTTTTCTCTTTCTGACTTACTTCACTCTGTATAACAGTCTCTAGATTCATCCACATCTCTACAAATGACCCAATTTCGTTCCTTTTTACGGCTGAGTGATATTCCATTGTGTATATGTACCACATCTTCTTTATCCATTCATCTGTAGATGGGCATTTAGGTTGCTTCCATAACCTGGCTATTGTAAATATTGCCGCAATGAATGTTGGGGTGCATGTGTCTTTTTGAATTACGGTTTTCTCTGGGATTGCTGGGTCATACGGTAATTCTATTTTTAGTTTTTTAAGGAACCTCCATACTGTTCTCCATAGTGGCTGTATCAATTTACATTCCCACCAGCAGTGCAAAAGGGTTCCCTTTTCTCCACACCCTTTCCTGCATTTTTTGTTTGTAGGTTTTCTGATGATGCCCATTCTAACTGGTGTGAGGTGATACCTCATTATAGTTTTGATTTGCATTTCCCTAATAATTAGTGATGTTGAGCAGCCTTTCATGTGCTTCCTGGCCATCTGTATGTCTCTTTGGAGAAATGTCTATTTAGGTCTTCTACCCATTTTTGGATTCGGTTGTTTGTTTTTTTAATATTGAGCTGTTTATATATTTTTGAGGTTAATCCTTTGTCCGTTGATTCATTTTCAAATATTTTCTCCCATTCTGAGGGTTGTCTTTTCGTCTTGTTTGTAGTTTTCTTTGCTGTGCAAAAACTTTTAAGTTTCAATAGATCTCATTTGTTTATTTTTGTTTTTATTTCCATTACTCTAGGCGGTTGATCAAAAAAGATCTTGCTGTGATTTATGTCAAAGAGTGTTCTTCCTATGTTTTCCTCTAAGAGTTTTATAGTGTCCGGTCTTACATTTAGGTCTCTAATGCATTTTGAGTTTATTTTTGTGTATGGTGTTCGGGAGTGTTCTAATTTCATTCTTTTACATGTAGCTGTCCAGTTTTCCAAGCACCACTTATTGAAGAGACTGTCTTTTCTCCATTGTATATCCTTGCCTTCTTTGTCATAGATTAGTTGACCATAGGTGCGTGGGTTTATCTCTGGGCTTTCTATCCTGTTCCATTGATGTATATTTCTGTTTTTGTGTCAGTACCATATTGTCTTGATTACTGTAGCTTTGTAGTATAGTCCGAAGTCTGGGAGCCTGATTCCTCCAGCTCCGTTTTTTTCCCTCAAGACCACTTTGCTATTCGGGGTCTTTTGTGTCTCCATATAAATTTTAAGATTTTTTGTTCTAGTTCTATAAAAAATGCCATTGGTAATTTGATAGGGATTGCATTGAATCTGTACATTGCTTTGGGTGGTATAGTCATTTTCACAATATTGATTCTTCCAATCCAAGAACATGGTATATCTCTCCATCTGTTGGTATTATCTTTAATTTCTTTCATCAGTGTCTTATAGTCTTCTGCATACAGGTCTTTTGTCTCCTTAGGTAGGTTTATTCCTAGGTATTTTATTCTTTTTGTTGCAATGGTAAATGGGAGTGTTTCCATAATTTCTCTTTCAGAGTTTTCATCATTAGTGTATAGGAATGCAAGAGATTTCTGTGCATTAGTATTGTATCCTGCAACTTTACCAAATTCATTGATTAGCTCTAGTAGTTCTCTGGTGGCATCTTTAGGATTCTCTATGTATAGTATCATGTCATCTGCAAAAAGTGACAGTTTTACTTCTTCTTTTCCGATTTGTATTCCTTTTATTT
This sequence comes from Globicephala melas, assembly GCF_963455315.2. Lineage (NCBI taxonomy): Eukaryota > Metazoa > Chordata > Mammalia > Artiodactyla > Delphinidae > Globicephala > Globicephala melas. The sequence goes on along the minus strand of NC_083324.2, from coordinate 42,164,563 downwards.
CTTTTTCTTCTCTGACTGCCATGGCTAGGACTTCCAAAACTATGTTGAATAATAGTGGTGAGAGTGGACAATCCTTGTCTTGTTCCCGATCTTAGAGGAAATGTTTTCAGTTTTTCACCATTGAGAATAATGTTTGCTGTGGGTTTGTCGTATATGGCCTTTATTATGTTGAGGTAGGTTCCTGCTATGCCGACCTTATGGAGAGTTTTTATCATAAATGGGTGTTGAATTTTGTCAAAAGCTTTTTCTGCATCTATTGAGATGATCATATGGTTTTTCTTCTTCAGTTTGTTAATATGGTGTATCACATTGATTGATTTGCGTATATTGAAGAATCCTTGCATCCCTGGGATAAATCCCACTTGATCATGGTGTATGATCCTTTTAATGTGTTGTTGGATTCTGTTTGCTAGCATTTTGTTGAGAATTTTTGCATCTATATTCATCAGTGATATTGGTCTGTAATTTTCTTTTTTTGTAGTATCTTTGTCTGGTTTTGGTATCAGGGTGATGGTGGCCTCATAGAATCAGTTTGGGAGTGGTCCTTCCTCTACAATTTTTTGGAAGAGTTTGAGAGGATGGGTGTTAGCTCTTCTCCAAATGTTTGATAGAATTCACCTGTGAAGCCATCTGGTCCTGGACTTTTGTTTGTTGGAAGATTTTTAATCACAGTTTCAATTTCGTTACTTGTGATTGGTCTGTTCATATATTCTGTTTCTTCCTGGTTCAGTCTTGGGAGGTTATACCTTTCTAAGAATTTGTCCATTTCTTCCAGGTTGTCCATTTTATTGGCATAGAGTTGCTTGTAGTAGTCTCTTAGGATGCTTTGTATTTCTGTGGTGTCTGTTGTAACTTCTCCTTTTCCATTTCTAATGTTAATGATTTGAGTCCTCTCCCTCTTTTTCTTGATGAGTCGGCTAATGGTTTATCAATTTTGTTTATCTTCTCAAAGAACCAGCTTTTAGTTTTATTGATCCTTGCTATTGTTTTCTTTGTTTCTATTTCATTTATTTCTGCTCTGATCTGTATGTTTTCTTTCCTTCTACTAATTTTGGGTTTTGTTTGTTCTTTCTCTAGTTCCTTTAGGTGTAAGTTTAGATTGTTTATTTGAGATGTTTGTTGTTTCTTGAGGCAGGATTTTATTGCTATAAACTTCCCTCTTAGAACTGCTTTTGCTGCATCCCATAGGTTTTGGGTTGACGTGTTTTCATTGTCATTTGTTTCTAGGTATTTTTTGATTTCTTCAGTGATCTCTCGGTTATTTAGTAACGTATTGTTTAGCCTCCATGTGTTTGTGTTTTTTACGTTTTTTTCCCTGTAATTCATTTCTAATCTCAGAGCCTTGTGGTCAGAAAAGATGCCTGATATGATTTCAATTTTCTTAAACTTACTGAGGCTTGATTTGTGACCCAAGATGTGATCAATCCTGGAGAATGTTCCATGTGCACTTGAGAAGAAAGTGTAATCTGCTGTTTTTGGATGGAATGTCCTATAAATATCAATTAAATCTATCTGGTCTATTGTGTCATTTAAAGCTTGTGTTTCCTTATTAATTTTCTGTTTGGATGATCTGTCCATTGGTTTAAGTGAGGTGTTAAAGTCCCCCACTATTATTGTGTTACTGTCGATTTCCTCTTTTAGAGCTGTTAGCAGTTGCCTTATGTACTGAGGTGCTCCTATGTTGGGTGCATATATATTTATAATTCTTATATCTTCTTCTTAGATTGATCCCTCAATCATTATGTAGTGTCCTTGCTTGTCTCTTGTAACATTCTTTATTTGAAAGTCTATTTTATCTGATATGAGTATTGCTACTCCAGCTTTCTTTTGATTTCCATTTGCATGGAATATCTTTTTCCATCCCCTCACTTTCAGTCTGTATGTGTCCCTAGGTTTGAAGTGGGTCTCTTGTAGACAGCATATATATGGGTCTTGTTTTTGTATCCATTCAGCGAGCCTGTGTCTTTTGGTTGGAGCGTTTAATCCATTCACGTTTAAGGTAATTATCGATATGTATGTTTTCTTAATTGTTTTGGGTTTGTTTTTATAGGTCCTTTTCTTCTCTTGTGTTTCCCACTTAGAGAAGTTCCTTTAGCATTTGTTGTAGAGCTGGTTTGGTGGGGCTGAATTCTCTCAGGTTTTACTTGTCTGTAAAGCTTTTGATTTCTCCATTGAATCTGAATGAGATCCTTGCCAGGTAGAGTAATCTTGGTTGTAGGTTCTTCCCTTTCATGACTTTAAATATGTCATGCCACTCCCTTCTGGCTTGTAGAGTTTCTGCTGAGAAATCAGCTGTTAACCTTATGGGAGTTCCCTTGTATGTTATTTGTCAGTTTTCCCTTGCTGCTATAAATAATTTTTCTTTGTCTTTGATTATTGCCAATTTGATTACTGTGTGTCTTGGCATGTTTCTCCTTGGGTTTATCCTGTATGGGACTCTCTACACTTCCTGGACTTGGGTGGCTATTTCCTTTCCCATGTTAGGGAAGTTTTCGACTATAATCTCTTCAATATTTTCTCGGATCCTTTCTCTCCCTATTCTCCTTCTGGGACCCCTATAATGTGAATGTTGTTGCATTTAATGTTGTCCCAGAGGTCTCTTAGGCTGTCTTCATTTCTTTTCATTCTTTGTTCTTTACTCTGTTCCACAGCAGTGAATTCTACCATCCTGTCTTCCAGGTCACTTATCCTTTTTTCTGCCTCAGTTATTCTGCTATGGATTCCCTCTAGTGTAGTTTTCATTTCAGTTATTGTATTGTTCATCTCTGTTTGTTTGTTCTTTAATTCTTCTAGATCTTTGTTAAACATTTCTTGAATCTTCTCGATCTTTGCCTCCATTCTTTTTCTGAGGTCCTGGATCATCTTCACTATCATTATTCTGAATTCTTTTTCTGGAAGGTTGCCTATCTCCACTTCATTTAGTTGTTTTTCTGGCGTTTTATCTTGTTCCTTTATCTGGTACATAGCCCTCTGCCTTCTCATCTTGTCTATCTTTCTGTGAATGTGGTTTTTATTCCACAGGCTGCAGGATTGTAGTTCTTGCTTCTGCTCTCTGCCCTCTGGTGGATTAGGCTATCTCCTGACTTATTGCACTTAGTATGATAATCTCTAGGTCCATATAGATGGCATTATTTCATTCTTTTTTATGACTGAGTAGTATTCCATTGTATAAATGTACCACATCTTCTTTATCCATTCCTCTGTTGATGGACATTTAGGTTGTTTCCATGTCTTGGCTAGTGTGAATAGTGCTCCTATGAACATTGGGAGGCATGTATCTTTTCGAATTAGAATTTTCTCTGGATATACACACAGGAATGGGATTGCTGGATTATATGGCAACTCTATTTTTAGTTTTTTGAGGCACCTCCATACCATTTTCCCTAGTGGCTGTACCAACTTACATTCCCACCAACAGTGTTAAGAGTGCTCCCTCTTCTCCATCCCCTCTCCAGCATTTGTTATTTGTAGACTTTTTAATGATGGCCATTCTGGCCAGTGTGAGGTGGTACCTCACTGTGGTTTTGATTTGCACTTCTCTAATAATTAGCCATGTTGAGCATCTTTTCATGTGCCTGTTGGCCATCTGTATGTCTTCTTTGGAGAAATTTCTATTTAGATATTCTGCCCATTTTTCAATTGGGTTATTTGTGGGGGTTTTTTTTGTTGAGTTGTGTCAGTTTTTGCATATTTTGGAAATTAAGTCCTGTCGGTCACATCGTTTGCAAATATTTTCTCCCATTCTGTAGGTTGTCTTTTCATTTTGTTTATGGTTTTGTTTGCTGTGCAAAATTAAAGCTGGTGTTTTAAATTCACGTCTCCTCTCCTGTTAGTTATTGTTTTCCCTTCTACTTCTCCCTCTCTAATTCAAAAGAACAATTAATAACAATAGTATTTTTGATGATGATGATTATTATTATTATTTCCAGTGTAGTCCTCCTCTAGAGGTTGCAGAATTATCTAGGAACACAGGAGGTGATTTAGGGTATAATGTTAAGAAACTCAGCATCTTTCGTACTAGGAGAACCAAAGAATATGGCATTTAACTCAAGACAGGGTACTCCTATGATCATAAAATATTCTGAAATAAGATTCCAAATTATTACAATGATAAAAATCACAATTCTAGATCGTTACACAGTGTGAATCATGATTTAAGTCCAGAGTGGCTAAGTGTACAAGGCCAAGAGCTAGGCTGCAATTCACAAGTATATCCTCTGGGATAGAACAACACGGAGCCTTGGACTGCCGGGAAAACAGCAGGGACTCAGAGACACTGTAGCACAGCCACTGGGAGGGGTTGGGGAGCTCTTCTAGGTTCCGAACAAGGTTCACACCTGCAGTCCAGGGTCAGACCGGGGTGGGGTAGAGAGCTATGCGGTCAGCAATTTTTCCCCACCCCCTCCCTGCCTGCTGACCCTCAGAAAGTCTGATAAAACTTCCCAGGAGCCCAGGAAGGATTCTGGTCACAGAGTAAAGTGGGGCCTGCTGGGTACCCCCAAGGTAAGTTATTTTCTCAAGTGCCAAAAAAGCTTTCTAGGAGACAATTTGTATGAAGAGTCAAAATGAGGCCTTAGGATGTTATCAAGATGCCAATTATTTTGACTTTCATCACTGCCCCTGTGAAAGCACAAAAAATAATGGGTCCTCAGAGGCACACTAACTCACCCCGGTACTTTAAGGAGACAGTTCTGGGAATACTCAGGCAGTAAGAACACCAGGAAAATGCTCAGGGTGAGGGAGGAGAGAGGCCTTTAATTGTCCTGGGTGAGCAGCAGCCATGCTACCAGCCCTCAGAGAACCACAGTAAATCCCCATCATCCTCAAAATATGCTTGGACCCTGGCCTTTCCCAGGGCATGGCAGAAATTACCACGCCTCAGCACCTGTGTGGGGGATGCCAAGGCTGGGCTGCAGACTGTGCGATCCTGGTAGCTGGAGGTGAGGAGGGAGAGATGGCAGCTTCTCAGGAAGAAGGTAGAGGAAAAGCAGAGGGCTGTGAATGGTAAGGGGCCTGCTGGTAGCAGAGACCCTGGCTTTGGAGAGAACAGCAGGAGCTGACCAGTGATGGAGCTGCCAGGTGGGGCATTAGGAAAAATCGCGTAAATTTAAGAAATTACTCAGAGCTGATGGGAGGTTGCAGGCCCAGAGAAGAGGGAGGTTCTTGAAGATTTCTGAGAGCTGGAGACTGCTAGGAATGCTTGTCCTTAGGGTAAGACCCAGGGAAGGTGAAGATCTAGAGAACAAGAGAACCAAGAGAACCAAGAGTTGGCAAGGAGGAGCTGGGGGACCTCGGGGTCTGCTGATGCCTAGTGTGAGCACACTGCACAGCACAGTTTTGCACTAAAACCAAAGACCCAGAAGGGAAGAGCCAGAGAGAGTGGTAGGTGGTATCTGGTAAATACCTGAGTTCCGGTTTCCGGTTTGTTCCCAGGCGGTCCCCACGTGCTTAAGTGGTTTGGCACTCCCAGCCCAGAAGGAGCCAAGTGTTGCACTGGGAGAGATGTCCCAGGAGATGCAAAGCAAAGGCATTGTCTGAAGGAGAGACTGCCCTGGTTTGGGGGCTGGGGACAACAGAAGGTCTACAGCAGGAGACCAGACAGGAGACGGGACGCTGATGACCCGAACAGGCGCTGTGGAGCACCCAGGATGAGGTGAGAGGTGTACAGCATAGCAGCCAGACCACAGCGACCTGGGTGGGTCTGGGCCATTGCCCTCTGTCATCCTCATCCTCTCTTAGTGACTTTTTCTCCCAGTGTTCCCAGGGAAAGGCTCAGCCATGCACTCAGTGTCTTTATATTGCTCTTAACGCTCCCAATCCTTGTAGCTTTAAACCTTTTAACCTAGCTGAGAAATGGATGATTCTTCCCCAGTGAAAGGAGAGAATTGGAACAGTGAAGACCAGCCCTCTTCTTGCCCCTGTTGTCAATGAACGAGTCATTTCTGTGCGGTGGGGGAGGGGCTAGGCCAGGTGAGGGGACGCCTGCTCTGACCTTCTCTCCATTCATTTCTTTCCTTTTTTTTTTTTTTTTTTGGTATGCGGGCCTCTCACTGTTGTGGCCTCTCCCGTTGCGGAGCACAGGCTCCGGACACGCAGGCTAAGCGGCCGTGGCTCACAGGCCCAGCTGCTCTGTGGCATGTGGGATCTTCCCAGACCGGTGCACGAACCCGTGTCCCCTGCATCAGCAGGTGGACTCTCAATCACTGCGCCACCAGGGAAGCCCCCTTTCTTTCATTTTAACTCCTTCCATCCTTCTGCCTTGATGACTCCTAGGTCATGGAGATCCAGAGTGTATTTTTGTCTAAATCTCCCCAGTTGAGTTCTTTTGGGACCCACTCTACCCAAACATTGGAATGGCCACCAGGCTGATGACCTCCATCACTCAGGAGACTTAAAGAATGAACTGTAATCTGGGAATTGCACACGTAGGTGCACACAGGCTACAGTGGCACACTTCCTGTCCCGTCAAAGAAGTACTGATTTAGTACTTTAGTAAACTGCATTTTTGGAAGTGTTTCACTACTGAGATGATGCAAATCAAACTGACTAGGAGCACAGACCCTGAAGCTGAGCCTGCCAGCATCTTACTTCCTTTACCCAGTGGATGGTTCCAACTTAGAGAGACCAACAGGACACAGGCTCCATCCTCACTTTGCAGTCTCCTGCTTAGAGCTCTGGCTCTTAGAAAGCAGCCAAAGTCAGCATAGTGAACTAACCGATCATCCAACGTGTGTGTGTGTGTGTGTGTGTGTAGCACGATTGATCGATAGATCTAAATACGTTTTAGGTGTGTGTGTGTGTAAAAATACATAGATAGAAAGTTTTATCAAGTGCCTGAGTGTCTCATTTAAAAAATTGATGCTCTCCGGCTCCTTTGCATTTGTGACTACACAGAATCTGACAGTGACAGGGGTGGGTCAACAGAGGATCAGACTCTGAGTGGCTAGCTCCTAATTCACCTAGAAAGGGCAGTTTCTGGTGATGAAAAAATAAGAGTCAGGGAGGCAGAAGACCCAGGTTTGGTTTCAGCTCTGCTTTTTTGTGTAGCTGTGTGATTGTAGGCAAAATGCTGAACCTGAGCCTCAATTTTCATCTTGGAAAAATCAGGGCGACTGTGTGTGTGTGTGTGTGTGTGTGTGTGTTGTCCTAGGAATTCTTAATATGCCTTCCAGAATTACAAATGCTATGACTATATTAAAATTGACCAAGGTTAGGAAAGTTATTGACTTTCCCCTGCTAGTTACCACAGGGTTAGAGAAAAGAGCAGTTCACAACCTACCTTGCTTTGGGGTATAAGAAGGTTTACAGTGACGCATGAGGCTAGCGGATTTGCATTATACTGAACTTCTCCAATGCCTGGATCAGGAGATAGAGGAAGACTGCCACCCTCATGCTTTCCTCTCTTAAGAGGCTGGCTTCTGCTAGAGATATCCTGGACCCCTAAGAGACAGGAACAACTGAAGCTACAGGGCAATGACCCAGACTCTCCTCCAGACAGATTCCTGTGAAAAAAGGGTCCCATTTCTTTGATATAATAGAGACATCTTGAGATAAAAGGAGGCTACATACTTTGAAGGTTCTCTTCCACTAGTACACAGTGGTTCTCAAATTTGAATCCCATCAGAATTTGTCACAGGGCTTGTTAAAGCAGATTGCTGGGCCCCACCCCAGAGTTTCTGCATCTGTAGGTCCTGGGCAGGGCCCCAGTTCTGCATCTCTAACAAGTTCCCGGGTGTTACTGATGTTGCTGTTCCAGGGACACCACTTTGAGAACTATCAAGAACGATACCTAGTATTCACTAGAACAGTATGCTCTAGAACAGTTATCAAGTATTCACTCAAAAGTGGGGATGGGGAGGAGATGGAACAAGAGAAAGTAGCTTAAATTTTTTTTAAGGTGTTAATTAGTCTGTAAGAGTTTACCATGAAAAAATCTTAATGCCAAAATAGCTCAGGCTTTAAAACCAGCTTTTGAAATGTGTTCGTATACTAAAGGTTACACATATGAAAAGGAAGTCTACATGCCTTTTAAAATGAGTCATTTTCATGAAAGACACCTGGCTCAGAGGAACTACCGATTTCACTGTTTTGGCACTTAACTTGGTGTTTTGCAGGGCCTGAGGGAAATGCGTAAAAAGATAAATCACATAAAACCCTGTATGCCGCCGTGACGGGTGTCAGTGAGGCTGAGGGGTGGGGGTGGCCGCGTGGTGAGAGGCAAAAACACTGCCATTAGGGTCAGTAGTATGGTTTCCATCTCCCGCCTCTCCCAGACAGGTAAGGGAGACAGAGTTAGCCCTTCTCTCACTTTCTGAAGATTCCCTTACTCACGTTTCAGGGGATTATCTTGTAATTCTTGGATTCCTTTTCCGAATCAAATAAAGACACATACGCATCTCTGGAGGAAAATGTCTGTATTAAAAGCCAAAAAAACACAGAAGTACAAGAAGAAATGCCCATCTGGCCACGTCACTGGATAGATCGACTTGGAAAAAGGTTAATAAAGTTCATTTTCAGCGGTAACAATATATCAGTGTTAAATCATTCCCATGCCTCCTCCCCCTTTTAAATAAATTAAAAAACAACAAACTTCAATTACTATGTTCAGATACAAAGAGCTTCCCTTACTACAGCAATAGCAATTTGATTTTTTTTACTAAAACTTTCATTTAAAACAGTTATTAAATATATAAAACAAATACACAGGATTTGGTCATTTTCTGCCATGGATATAGGGCACGTGGGTGCGGGGAGGAAGGAGGGCAGGGGGACGCAAAGAGGGGAAAGGGCCCCATTTCCCTCCTCTCCGTCTTCCAAGCTGCGGATCTCACCCTGCAGGGCAAGGGCTTGCATCTGCTTTTCGGAGCCAGAAGCGCGGCACAAACCTGGCTTTTCCCACACGCTGGGGCCTCTTCCGCGGACCCCTCCCCGGAAGAACTAACGGTCACTACTGCACGAAGCACACCGGCCGAGTCTCCCGGCGGGAAAGGCACCGAGAGCGCGGACATAGGGAGGACAAGGGGAGGAGTGGGGCGGGTCACTTGGTCGCCGCCCCCGAGGTGACGGCCGCGGCTGCTGCTGCGGCGGCGGCGGCTGCGGCGGCGGCGGCGGTGGTCCCAGCGGGTACGGCGGCGGGGGCGGCGGCGGCGGCGCTGGCGGTGGTCCGGCGCTGCTCCATGCCGTTGGGCAGGAAGCCGGCGATGATGGGCACCGGCCAGATGAGGGCGGCCACGCTCCACACGACGATGACCAGGGTCATGAAGCAGGCCACCAGCGTGGACTCGATGGGCTTGCGGTTCAGCCGCCAGCCCGGCTCGCCCTGCAGCTCCTCCAGGCTGAAGTCCAGGCAGCAGAAATGCAGCGGCTCTCCCTGCAGCCACAGCGGCCCGGGGGGCTCGGCCGCGGGGTAGGCGGGCAGCGCGGTGGGCGTCCCGGCGGTGGCGCCGGCGGGCCGGAGGCGGCCGGGGCGGCGGCCGCGCACCCAGCCGCAGCCCACGCAGAGGCGCAGGTCCTGCTGCGCGCCGCCCGCCGCCAGCCCTAGGTGCTCGATAAGTAGCGGCGGCCCGACTCGGTGGAAGGCGGCGGCGAAGAAGGCGCGGCCATGCGCGTTGGTGGAGAAGAGGAGCAGGTCGCACTGGAAGCCCCGCGGGCGGCCCCAACGCACAAGCAGCGAGCTCAGCATCTGTCGCTGCACGCTGATGTTGCACGGCGCCGCCGCCGCCTCCTCCTCCGGGCCGGGGCGCTCGGGGGCCCCGGGCGCAGCCGAGGCCAGCAGCCGCGGGGCGGCAGGCTCGTCCGCAGACGACGCGTTGACCGAGGCGTTGAGGGGCGCCCCGAGGAGGCCCGGCGCGTCCGCGGCCCCGCCGCGGGCGGGCGGCAGCGGGCAGGCGGCGGCCAGCAGCGCGGCGAGCAGGGGCAGCATGGCCTGTGGCGGGCGCCTACGCGCGCAGGGCAGGCGGTGGCTGCATGGCGCGCGGGAGACGAGCCGGCGAGCGGACGGCGGGACCGCGGGGACTGGCGGCGGGCGGAGTGAAGACGCGTCGGGCCCCCCTCAGCCCACGGGGGCGGCGCGGAGGCGGTGGCGGCGGCTCGCTTGGCGCGTGGCTCCCTCCCGGCCCGGCGGTGTCTGGGGTTCCCCGCCGCCTCCGACGCGGGAGCCCTCGGACGGCCAGGCGGCTCTGCTGGGCCCTGCGCTCGCCGGGAGCAGGATTCCCCGACTCGGCTCCGCCTCCCGCGCGCCTCGCCCCATCCCGCCCCGCCCTCCGCCCGCTAGGCTCGGAGACTCCGGGGAGGGCGGGGTTGCACGCGCCGCGGCGGGAGCGGGGGCGTGGTCGGGCGGGCCGGGAGGGGTGTAGGCAGCTTGCGGGGGTGGGATTCCGAGGCCTGCGCGTGGGCCCGGACGGTCGTTTCTGTGGCTGTTTTCCGATAGTTTGGGGTGGGGTGGCTTGGCCCGGTTCGCGAAGCTTGCGGACGCGCCCTGGCGGCCCCGCCACACCGCCGGAGTCCAACTCCAAGCGGCGAAGGCACTTTGAGGGAATGGCGTCCTCGGAGGGAGACTTTTGTCACGCCTGAGGCGGGCCTGAGATGTCTCACCTTAGTGCTCACCTGGACCTCGCTCCTTTTACAGAAGGTAAAACTGAGGCGGAGAGAGGGGGAAAGACTTCCCCAGGCCACCCCAAGAGCCAGAACCAGAACTCCTGGCCACGAGTGACTCTTAGGTCCGGAGAGTTTGGCGGGTTTTTAATGTACTTCCAACACAATAGATCCACTTGGTATTCTCACAGCAAGCAAACCCCAAAATTCCAAGAACTCTATGGAGTTGGGGTGGAGAGGGTCGGGTGGGAATGTGAGCCCCATAACCTTGCAGCTCTGGGGTTTCCTGATAGGGACTTTCATTGCCAGGGAACAGCTCCTCATGTGCAAGGCCCTGTCTGGCAAGTCCAATGAGCACGTATTTATGAAAGATTTGTATGTAGAGTCTGTTCAAGGGAGGATTCATCTCCGTTAGGATATTAAGTGGAGGAAGGCCTGTCAAGAATAACGTGCCAAGATCAGATTTATATTTTAAAAAACACTTTCCTAGCAGTTTGGCCTTTTACACTTGGTAAGAAAAATTCACTGATGCTGCTCCAAGAGAATACCCCTGTGGTTTGAAGCCAGTGTGCTGCGTGAGCACCAGCTATTCCTGAGTCTGAGAGGGAAGGGGTGGAGAGAGCAGAAACAGGCCATCACCGAAATGGCACTCCGTCTAAACCAGCTCCATTTCCTGAACAGAACTACATCGCTAGGCTTGGTGGCTGATTACATTTCTGGCAGAGTTATCCATTGTTTCTAACAATAAGTCAAACCAGGTTGAGGAAGATGTAAAAACAGCTCCAAAATATAGGTCGCAAACCTACCTGCCTTCTTTCCACTTGGGCAAGTTATTATTCTGACTTGGCCTTGGCTTCCCAATCTGAACAGTGGGGTCAGTGGTACCTGCCTTGCAGGGTTGCTGTGATCAGTGCACTCAACCCAGTGTCTGTCCATCTGTTCACAGAGGTGCTCATGCGTTGGCTGATGAGATGTAGTTCCTATCAGTCTAGCCCGAGCTGGCTGTCTGGAATGACCCTTGGTTTCTACAGAAATGATGAATTTCCTTGAGGGGATGGGACTCCCTTTTGTTTAAGCCTTCGTCACTTTTCTGCTGGGAAGCAAGCTACCAGAGAGAACAATGTGAATTTTCGTGCTTTTATTAAAAGTTAGTTTTCCTTTTAGACTTGCATGCCGGGAACAGAATTTATTGTCTGATACGGCAGAGCGGTTTTAGTCTGAGCCATGTGGCTGGTGAACAGCCCAAGAACAGGGGCCTCAGGTAATCTTCAGGGCTGAGAGAGGCCCAGTCTTCAAGGGGTGGGTTTTGAGTCCACTGTCTTTGACAGTAGGTGATGCTCTCCAGGGTTTCAGCCAGAGGTGGGAGCTTGCTGGCTTTGTCTGAGCAGCAGGGAGGCAGCAGCAAAGGAAGAAGACACAGAGCCACTTGGGGAGCCAAATAGTTAGCTGCAAGGCTGTGCCACCATTGCCCTGCGTCCTAGGAACCTGAATTCTGCCCATTTTTCCAGCACGTGTAGGACTCCAAAACCTTACCCTCGTTCAGAGGGACAACCACACAGTTCTAGATTGATTTGCTGTCTTTAGGGGCAATTGGAATTTGGGAAGATAAGATAAAATTACGTTGTTTTCGGTCTTGTTTACTTCTGTGTTACCAGCAATGGCAGAAGCACTTGAGCACAGGGGAGAGGCTGTGTTTGTTGATTGGACAAATTTGCCTGTTTGCTAATAGCTCTGACCAGCCACCATTTATTTAGTACTTTCCACATGCCAGGTGTTTTACACACATCATCTCTACTCTTTTCAACAATCCTATGGATGTGATACCTATTTTACAGTGAAAAGACTGAGGCTCAAAGAGCGTGAGTAACCCACCTGAGGCCCCACAGCAACTGGTGGCAAAACCGGAATATCAGTCCAGTCTCCACTGACTCGAAAGTTTGTGCTTTTCAAAGAACTAGTTGTGTCTTGTCTTATTGAGGTTGGGTACCAAAGTCTGTGCATAAGTTAAAAGAATATATGGTGTAATTCTAATTTCATTTTGATAAAAACTTTTGGTCGAGTTTCTTTTTAAAGATATATATATAACCAACATATTATAACAGCATTAGACAAAGATTGCAAAACAGTGGAGGAAACCATTAGAATCCCGGCTACCTGATTCTTTACTTCTCTGCTCTTTTCTGCAATCTTCGTATTCTCTAAATGTGCAACTAATACTTAAAAAAAAAAAAAAAAAAAAAGGAAATTGAAGTCCCACTACCTTTTACAGCCATTATCACTTTGTGTTCTTCCCTTCAGCCCAGAGGGGATCTGGGGTCCAGCCAGGAGCATAGGGCACTCAACATGCAGTTGCTGACTGAGTGAGTTGGCCTGCTGGTTAAGAATTCTGCCCAAGCTACAGGCGGAGACCTGGTTAAGTTGTCTGGCTCCTGGTCCCTTCTCTGATCCATCTCCTACCACTTTCCCTTTCCCTCACCGGCTCTGTTCCAGGCATACTGCCTTCCTTGCTATTCCTGGAACACAGCAAGCAAATGCAGACGCAGAGCCTTTGCCCATGCTGTTTCCTCTGCCTAGGATGCCATTCTTTCTGATAGCTATCTTGCTTGCTCCCTCCCTTCCCACAGATCTCCGTTAAGATGTCAGCTTCCCCAGAGAGGCCTTTCCGGACCAGTCCTGTAAAACAGCACCCATTCCCAGCATCCCCATCCCTCTCCATCCTCTTGTGCATGGTTCCGTGTCTTCCTGGTACTTATCTTCAGCCGTCACACCGTAGGTTTTTCTTCTTTGTTTAATGTCTATCCCTTCTTTGGAATGCTTGCTGCCTCAAAGCAGGGCTTTATCTGTTTTGTTCAGTGGAACAGTGCGTGGCATATAGTAGGGGTTCAATGACTAGCTGATGAATGAGTGAGTGAATTTAATAGACTGGGCCAACCCAGCAGGCAGGATGTCGAGGAGCGGTCAGGGAATTGAGATGGACAGAGCCACGCCAGTTCCACAGCAACAAGACTCACGTAGCCCCTACCAGCCTGCAGGCCTGGAGCCGCCCACCTGGCCCTGCCCTGCCCGGGACTGGTGGAGGAGCCAGGTCCCATGGGGAACCACCTGCGGGGCAGAGTTTGGCCTGGAAGACTGAATTGATCTCGCAAACCCTGACACCCAGCAGCACTGAGGGACATGAGTCAGGGCAAGCTGAATGACTAGGAAGAACATCCCAGATGAGCCCAGACTTCCCTTCTATCTAAGGAAGAAAGGCAAACGAGACTCCTTCCATCTCCTCAAGTCCTATCACTTTTATCAAACGAATGGAAGACTTTGATAAAATCTCTGTTTTGTCTATAAAATACAAATAGCAAGTTCTTCTACATGGACCGTATTGTTAGAAAACAATCATGAGGACTTCAAAGAAAATAATTACTAATGATGCCCAGTTGTTTCATTCTTTTCATTTCCTGTGTCCGTCCCCCGGTGTTAGCTAATTTTTCCTTATGCTGCCTACTGAAGTTATAATTAACAAAAAGATCTCCCTGGGTTATTTGAATTCCTTTCATCTAACGACCTCAGAGTGCCACAGGTACAGTAATTTGTTAGATATGATTACCACACGCTGTAGACTGAGAAGTAAGCAAGAACCACAAAAGAATCGTAAAAATAGGACAGAGGAAAGAGGGGCTTAGAAACCAGTGGTTCAGCTATACCAGAGTCACTGGTGAAGGCTGTGGTAGTTGGGTTGGCATGTGTTTTGACGGGGCGGGGAGGTGGGGGGGGCGGGCACTAGGAAATAGGGGAAGAATTCTTTTCATTCCAGTCTCCCTGTGAAATCCCATTCCTCAGATGGGAAACTTGACTGCAGGAGCAGCTGAAGAGCTGGGCCTTTGTACCAGGCACTGGGGGAGGGCTGGGGGCCCCCAGTGTTCAGGTGATTAGAGCCTGACCAGTCCTGTGCCCTCTGCTTCCAGGCTGCTTCGTGACCTCACCGGGTGGCTCAGCCAGATCTCCAGGGTGTGGATGTTTATTCTTCCTGATCACTGTGGTCAGAAGGGAGATTTCCCTCCGCGTACTTCTGGCAGCAATTATAGCCCACACAATTCATTTGGCAATTAATCGTGGGCTGCCTTGGGACAAGGCTGCTGTGGCCAGCTCAAGCTGTTACTAAGACAATTCAGTCTGGTGCATTCATTGTTTGCTTGTGGATATCCTCTGTGCATGGTGGGCAGGGCCACTGCTGGTATTTCTTTTCTATCCAGAGACCCAGACATCATGCTGGGCTTCTGGTAAGATTTCAGCAAAGACTTTTTGAGGCAATAAGAAGCTTGTGCTGTTATAGGAAGATGGAGAGTATCTAAGAGAGAACTGTGAGGAAGAAAATGGTGCCCAGGTGATAACATATGTGAAATAATTTGAAGGGGAGAGAAATCCTGCCAAGTGAGACCCTCTTTTGGGTTTGGCCTAGCATTGGTACCTTCACCAGATGATAACTGTCCCTTGACAGACACTTACTGTGCTCCAGGCACTGTGTCAACCACTTGAAATGCATCCCCACCGTAGTCTCCTGAGAAAGAGATTACTGTGACCATTTTACAGATGAGGTAAACGGAGCCTCGAGGGATTAAGTCACTTATGCAGAATCACAGTGGTGGAACCAAAATCCAAACCTCATCTGACAACAGTGTTCTTAATCACAGCCCTGCTAAATGGTCTCTGCCATCACCGACAGCCTTGTGAGTTGGAGGTTATTGTCCTGTTTTAATGATGAGGAAGCAGGAGCAGGATGTCTGGGCAGTTGGCAAAGGATGGGTCATCTGCATCTCTTCAGCATTCCAATTATATCTAGCCTACACTCAGTCCCAGTTCATAAATTCCATCAATACTGAAATTCTGGAGGATGTTTTCCCAATCTGGTGCATCCTTATGGATGGAGCCCTGGATTCCCCATGCCTGTTGCTCTACCTCCAGGGCCATCAGGGCTCCTGGTACTCAGTAAGTGCTGGTCAGGAACCTGGGATTCAGCAGGGACTGCTCAGCTGCGCAGACATCCAGCCTGGAGCTCCTGAGATACCTGAGAGCTTTCAGGTATGACGTTGATGGATTCTAAGATAATGTATTCACAAGTTACTTGGCGAAATATTCAAGAGGTATTGACTAAACCCCATTGATGGGGATAGCAGAATAGTTTCTGTGAAAAAACCGCCATTAAACACTTATTTCCAGGGTGAGCATCTGTCAGGCAAACTAACTGAAACTATCTTTTAAAAACTTTTTTTTTTTTGGTAATATGGTGATGTGCATTTCTAAAACTTTGGTGTTGCTTAAAGTAATTTCTTTTGGAAAGACAACCCTTAAAGCAAATGATATTTTGTTGTTCTTTTTTTTTTTTGCGGTATGCGGCCCTCTCACTGTTGTGGCCTCTCCCGTTGCGGAGCACAGGCTCTGGACACGCGACACGCAGGCTCAGTGGCCATGGCTCATGGGCCCAGCTGCTCCGCAGCATGTGGGATCTTCCCGAACCGGGGCACGAACCCGTGTCCCCTGCATCAGCAGGCAGACTCTCAACCACTGCGCCACCAGGGAAGCCCTATTTTGTTGTTCTTGTATCCACCTTATAAAAAATTAAAATGTCATTTAACATTTATAAATGTAAATTCTGAGAGTTTCAGTATGGCAAATATGGGAGACAGAGCTGGTTCATCAGAGCCAAGGCAGCTGAAATGTTCCCCATCAAGCAGTAACCAGCGTCATAAAAATTTACTTCATGCTGCTTCAAAACAGCACCAAACACTCCCTTCAAGTGAAATCGTTGGTGTTCCGTTTCCAGAGGTAGGGAGGAGACCGAGGAAGCAAGAGCCCATTTGGAGAGGGCCAGGAACATTGGAACACATTTGTCAAAGTCTTTCATGCCTTCTCACTGCGCCCCCTTCCTGCTGGATCTACTGGCCCCACATTCATGGGGACATCTGCCACTTGCCTGGGCATGTCCTGTCACTCAGGGGTCCTGCCTGGCATTGCCTTCGTGTTGAGTTGGCCTCTTGGTCTACCCATTCTTTCTCTACTAAAGTCCCCAGATTTGGAGATTTGAGAGAGTTGTGACTATGAACATGGCCTTTGGAGCTGGGCAGACCTAGACTGGATGCAGTACTTTACTGTGTCTCGGTTTTCTTGTCTGTGAAATGGGCCTAAGAGCTGCTCTCTTCTAAGGGTTAAATGGAATTCTTATTGCAAAACAGCATTCAGTGAGAGTGGCTAGCACTTTGGGTTCCAGAAACATGGGCACGCAGCTCTTCCTCTCTCCTTACACTGCTGTGGAAATGGATGTATTTGCACCTGCAGGGGTTCATCATTGTATGTGGAAAATAAAGAAAGAGGGATGGCTTCTGGCTTAAAAGAAGCTAGCGTACATTCCTGTCTACCTGGAGCCATCCCTAGTAATCAAGCACACTTGGATTCCTGTGGCCATGAGAGTTGGAAGGGATCGCAGAGGCCACCTAGTCCAAGCTCCTCGTTTTATAAATGGGGAAACCAAGGCCCAAAGATGGCTGCTGGCCTCACCAAAGATCACAGTCTGGTTGGCAGCAAAACCAGGGCTGGAAGCCAAAACCCATGGCCAACTGGCCATCAAACATGGCACCTCTGTAAGTACAGTCTGTTGCAGTGCTTTTACAGCTGCACTTTAAAAATGAGGTCCAGTTGCAAAGGGAGAGCAAAGAGCCTTTCTAATTTACTTAGAGAAGAAGAGGAAAATAATGGGCTTTATAATTGCCAGAATCACACTCCTAACTCTATTTACACGATGGAGGATTGACTGCGTGGGCTGAAAGTGTCAGCACACTTGGCAAGCTTCCATTCTGATGCATTGAAGCCTTTCTCCTTCCAGCTCTGCTAAGAACCTGGGTCAGGCCCCAGGAGACCCCGATGTGAGTGGAAGCCCAGGCTGAACCAACCCCACCCTTAAGTCCTGAAGGAGTCCATGGGAATAGGCAGGAACTTGGAGCCCACTGTCCAAGTGAGGCCACTGGGGCCATCAGGTCATGCTTCTTCCTGGTACCCGGCCTGTTGGCCAAACTCCTGCAGTCCTTTGCATGGTATGAGAATCCCCAGGTGACTGCCTGCTTGAAGCTATGTACCAGGGTCACCCAGAGCTGGCTGTGCCCTGTCCTCACCATCCAGGCTGTCCCCGTCAATGGCAGTCTTCATTTTGTTGGTACCTCAGTTTGCTTTGCCCTGTGCACTTTGGAGATGTGAGCTGTGAGCCCCTCCATGGAAGAACCCAGTGCCACCCTGGAACTGGGCCTGTGGTTCCAGCCCTGTCCACCCTAGCCCAGCATGTATCGCCCTCTCTGGCTGGCTGCTGACTAAGCAATGGAGCACACAGGTGGGAGGGATCAGATTTCTCTTAAAGCCAAACTCCTGTGGAAATCTAATGAGTGAAGCTCAGAGATTTCCCACACTGCCCACTTGCGACTCGCTTTTCAGTGACAGTAATGGAAAGGAAACACATTTGGCTTCCCATAGGCAGACAGTCTCACAATGTCCCATGCTCCACCAGGGCCCAACCATCTCACTGTCACAGAGACTGATACCTGCAGTCCCCTACAGTCCCCTGAGCAGGCATCTCCCAGAGGGGACCCATTAGGGTTCTGAACTGACCCCTGTGGCTTACACCTTTCTTAAATCCAGTTCACTTTAGTCTCTTGTTCATCAGTGATCTGGCATCTTGTTTTAAGCCTCAAAATGGCAGATCACTTTTATCTTGTAGGCTAGCTTGGATTGGCTGGAAGTCATTACCTGAGTGCTGTGTTCAGAAGGATTCTGAGGCTGAATCTTGGCTCAAGGGGGAAATATTGTGATGGACTAACAGTAGCTGCCAGGGTATGAAGGAATACAGATAGTGAATATCTGGTTTTGTCTGCCTGTTTCTTCAGGAAAGGACCTCCCTTTCTCTGGGGTATCTGCTGCTCCCTAAATCCGTATGGTTTTGGTGGTGCTACCAGTTAGAGTACCTGGACCCTGGTTTCAGTGATGAACATGTGACCCAGGCCTAGCCAATCATAGTGCCCCAGCCACCTAACCCTAATGATTTGCCCAGGGAGCATGTGACCCAAGCCAGCCAATCAGAGACCGTCCTTGGGATTTGATACATGAAGCTGGAGGAGAGAAGGCATCTCTTTCCTCTGGCATGTCTGGCTGGAATGAAGGAATACTGGAGTTGTCTGCAGCTCTGCCCACTCCTTCCTCCACCCCCTGCCCATTTCTCCTCTCCCTGCACACAGAAAGCCTGTTTACAGTAGGAAGGAATAACCAATAGCAGTTTCTGAGAGATGCCGGAAGGCTTGTTGTTATCATTTGTGACCCTTGATCTAGCAGGACTTGAAGCCTGCACTGCCCCTGTTCTGACCAGATTGTGAGCTTAAAAGCACAGTTGTGAAAATGGAAGCAGGCTAGAGTTGCGTGTCTGACACATGCAACCAAATACATGCAGCAGCTATCTGTCAGCCCTCTTGTTATCACTCAAAACACCCTCAGCTTTAGCACTGCTTTAATCTTACTGGGAAGCCCCTCTACTCCCTTTTCTCACAGCCCCCAGAATGCCAGCTGTACTCTTTGAACCCCTCTAATTCTCTCAAAGAAAGAAGACACTTTTTTCTCTCCTTGATCATATTCATAAATGAGCACCACTCCCTCCCCTGCTCAATCTCAGGGGAAATTTCTGTTCTCTATATAATTAGCATTTGAACCGAATCACTCAACATTTGTGAATCTGTGTTCCAAGGTCATAATCGTGAATAAAGAGAAAGTTTGTAGCTCCAAGACATTAACATGTTGTTTATGATGGTGAAAAATTGGAAACCAACAAAATGCCCCCCAGTAAGGGGATGACTAGGAAATAGAGAAATGTTCTCCTTATGAAAGAGTACGCAGCCATGACAATTCTCTTTACAGAGAGTTTTCTGCTGAGTGTGGCATTGAGACCATCATGCAGACTTTAGCTCCTCTCATGGTGTCCAGAGTGTAGAACCCCCAGAACTTTGGTTATTTGCATAACCTTCACCGATGCTTTGTGCAGTTTAGGGAGAGGGCACATTGCATAAGGCTTGTGATTCCACCGACAATATCTTGAGATACTCCCTGTTATGGGGGTCTCACTCTCTCTTCCTTTTTCCCACATAGCACCCAGCCTCACTGTCTTCACTCTCCTCTCCCCTAGATTTCCTCAGGGGACCTCAGAAGTCCTTCCCTTCTATTGTAAAGAGCAATCCAGTTCTTCCCTGCATCCTACCTCCCAATCTATCCTGGGACTCCCCTGACCTGAGCCATGCAGGGAACCAGACCCTTCCTTCTTACAAGACCATGGAGCCCTGGATTTTGCCACTGGAGCATGTTCTGGAGCTTCCCGATCTCCACCAAAATTGGCTTTCCAGACCTTAACTGCTCCTGAATCCCCTGGAGGGCCCACCCTAGTGGTTCTGATGCAGCAATGCAGGGTGGGGCCTGAGAATCTGCATCTCTAACAAGACCCCTGATGGTTTCCAGGTGATGCTGAGGCTGCTGGTCTGGGGACACACTTTGAGAACCACTGACTTGGAGCATTTCTCTTGAACACATAGAATACTCTCCCTAAGAGGAATTTTGTGAACAGTGTTTGCTCCATCTTGTCACATATTATTATAGTACTATTCCTGGAGATAGAAAACGTTACATAAAAATGTTTATGCCAGGGGCATCTGCTTCCCAGTTTCTCCAGAGAAGGGGATCCCAGACTGCCCATCATCTGGATTTGCTTAACTAAAGAGATCCAGATCTTTCCATGGTTTGGAAAGATGATTTCCAGCAACTAACCAGGGCAGCTTCCATGGTATCCAGGCCAGAGAAGGTGCCAGGATGGGGAGCAGTTTTGGGAGCAGGGCTGGGCCAGCAGAGTTTGGAGTCCGGCCCCAGAAGCCAGGTCAGGGACCAGTCAACTCACTGGCAGCTCTACTCAATCATCACTGTACCAAGCGCATGTCAGAGATGACCAGGGACACAGCTCTCTGCTGGTGGAGGAAGGGGAGCCAGGCCAAGTCAGCACGTGAAAATATGAAGTCACCCCAGACTCATGGTGGGCACTGACGGAAAAGCCACGGGAGGTGGGGAAGCCCCAGGGCACCTGGTTCTAGTCCTGCCCTGGTGTTGGCTGGTGAGCCTTCCATCTTGAGCACATCGCGTCACCTTTTTCAGTTCCAGTGTCTCATTGGTAAAACGAGGGGCCTGCACCAGATGATGTCCTTGGCTCCTTTAGATTCCACGGTCAAATGTGTCCTCAGGGCTGGCACTTCTCCTCTTCATTGGGACTGTCTTCCTTTTGTGGGGTAAGGGGGATAAAGGGCCAGCTCGGGTGTTGCGAGAACTTGGGCCGGTTAGCACGCCTTGATGCGTGTGACAGCCTCTTTGGTTATGAGGGGTCGTCAGGCGGTGAGAGATCCAACACGCTGTCTCAGTCCCTGGGGTGCTCCTTTTACTCTGACAAGTGGAAGCAGGATGTTGGGGAGCACAGGTGTGGAGATGGGTCGCATACTGGGCTTCCAGATGTGGGGAGTGCCCAGCACAGCTGGACCACATTTGGTCCCCACTGGCTGCTGGGATCTGAAGGACAGGAGGAAAAGCATCGATAGCTCTTGCAGGGCCTCTCTGGACAGCAGCCCTGATGGCTTAAAATGGATGTGGATTGTGAAGGGAAGGGAGGCACTCCACTGGGGCAGGGGCACCAAGGACAGTATTGTCGTCTGAGTGCAGGAGTGTGGCTCCTCCCTGCAGCCAGCCGTGGGATGTGGCATTGCCCACTAGGGTACTGCTGGGGATTTGCCGGGCATTTATATAGTTTCCCCAGGTTCTATAGTCAGACTGTTCCCAGGACTCGGAGAGCTCTCATCTGCCAGCAGGAGCTCCTGGTGGCCTTGCCAGCCTCAGGCAGGGCCCTTCTCTGGCCCGATGGGGCTTCCCCTGTAACTTTGGGACAGACCTAGGCTCTGGGTGTTTCCCCTGCTTTCTCCCTTCCTGTGTCCCTCTTTCCAGGTGCCTGGGGATTCTCTTAGCCGACAGCCAGCTGAGCACTTCACACTTCATTGAAAAGTCACCACAATAATTACCAGATCATTAACAAGGGATTTTGAAAAGGCACTTAAGCATCTCCCCCATAATTGCAAAGACAGGTGTAACAGTCTATCTGGGCAGAGAAGAATGGTTTAAAGGGATGTTGGGGACTGAGTGTAAAAATAATTAAAGTGGGCTGAGCAGCGGCAGGAGTGGGTAACCTTCTTATCTGAGCATGGTAACAACCCAGGCAGCAGTGAGGAGGCCTCACAGTTTTAGACAAAACACAAAACGTACAGACTTTGTTTCTCCTCTTACACTTTAATAAGGAATTTGACATAAATCCTAGGTCTTCCTTAGAACGCCTGGTACCTGTTTCGACAAGGTTCGTGTACAAGAAACATAACCTATCCTGCACCACGGGCTTCATTATTAATTTTATTCATTACAGTTAATGAAAAATCAAATGTCCAAATGGCTGGGGACGAGGTGGGCAGATAAGCTCTCCTTATATCAAAAGTCCCACAGGAAGGAAGATAAATGGTTATGTCTCAAATAGGTGGACGATTAGGTATGCCTGCTTAAGCTACCCCCTTTACTGAAACTTTAGATCAAGTTGTTGCCTCCTGACAAATCTGCATACTGTTTGGATGGAGATACAACCCTTCCCTACCTGGGAACCTTGTTTCCAGAGATCCTTGCCCAATTGCAAGTGATACCCGGGTGGCAACAGACTCAAGTACAGATCATCACCTTTCTTTGATGGTCCAAGTCAGTGGGTTTCAGCCCTGGCTGCATATCAAAATCCTAGTAACACAGGTGTTGGGACTCACACAAGACATGTGGAATCAAAATCCCTGGGGCTGAAAACCTGGCATCCATATTTTTAAACACCTCTCAAGGTGATTGTTGTGTAATTTTTAGACAACTGGTATTTGGGAACTAACCACAGGAACTGAAAATACTTTTTGTGAGGTTTTTTTTTTCTCCTTTTCATATTCAAAGCTGCTTTAGAGCACAGCTGCTTTAAAATGTCACCTGAGGGTCTTCAGCCTCCTTGAGAGGGCTGATTTGCATGAAGTATTTTCTAGATGCCAGGCAGAAAATGTAAGCTAAGCATAGGAGTGTTTGGGCTCGTGGTGACCATCTTTAGCATCAGGGAAGCATCTGTCTGGCACCTTGCAGGCTGGCGAGGCAAAGTGTGAAGTTCATGGTATTTCTTATTCGGAGAATAGCAAACTCTACCTAGGACATCATGCTATCTGGGTATGACTTGCTAAAATGCAACTGTGTCCGTCTGTGCATGAGATCATGCGTGCTGTGTGGGCCTAAATGTGCAGGTCCAAACTCCATGCCCTGTCCCAGATTCTCTGCCTGACTCTTGGACAGTGATCATGAAGCCTGAGACAACCGTGGTAGGAAAGGGAGGTCCTGGGTGGTCCCAGAGGGAATGAGGGTGATGGAAGATGCTGGGTAGACCTGGGGGGACAAGTAGATGGGAGGGGCTGGCTGTCTCCAGAAGGGATGGATGAGAGTGATGGGTGGGGTGCCGTGCTTAGGAGGAAGGTGTCACCAGCTAGATCGGAATCCACAGTTTGGGAGACCCGCTGTAACTAACAGATCAGTCTGCCCCTCCCCAAATCCTTAAATGTGCAGGCATCAACTTGTCATTTTGGATTTTATTAAGTTTTATTAAAATCACCTTGGAAATCTGCCCTATTTATCATAGACACCCTGATGTCTCTGAAACATCTCTGGGCATTGGGGTATTCACATTTCTCCTGCTCACCTCTGGCCCCGATTCCTGTTGGATTCGCAGTCTCTATTATGTGCTCTTGTTTTCCCCGTAGGATATCACCCCACCTCCCTCAGCCCTGATCTCTTCTTACCCTCAAAGTCCCACCAGCTCAAAGCTTTGGGAGGACCGACTTCCAGGCCCAGATCAGCAGAGTCCAGCCACATCACAAGGATACCCTTGCCCTTAGCCTGATCGGGACCCTTTACACTCATGCTGCTCCTCGTGTTATAAAAGCAAAGCATCCCATTCCTGGCCCATTGCCCCTCTCATCTAGCATCTCCTCACCCCTTAGAGACCTCTGACACCCCACTTACCAGGCCAACGCTGCCAGCTGGGAAGGAAGAGTAGAAAGATAGATTGAGGGAGGCAGAGGGAAAGACCCTCCTGTATATCTTAATTTCAGCATTAAAATCGAATAGCCAGAGATCCGATTCTGTAGACAGAAGCCAGTTACACACAAATTTTGGCAAATCATATGCAAATAACACATGTGTCTACCCTGGATTACATCTGCTTAGATGTGTTTTTCAGGAGCAGACGAGGAGAGATCACGGGGAAAGAGTGTTCGGGATGTGGGGGCAAAGAAGCAAGAGAGGGAATGATGGATTCTTAAAGCCAACCACATGCCAGGAAATTTTACTTATGTCATTTGCTCAGCTAGCCCTTCTTAAGTGGCTGTTGTGCGCTTTGTATATTGGCCACGTTTCTCCCTATCATTTAAAAGTGGCTGCCATTGCCCCAAACACCATGTCATCACACAGTGAGGGCCAGAAACAGAAAAAGAAAGGGGAAAGATATCCTCACGCCTTTCTCTCTTTCATTTTTCAGAGAAGACAATTGCTTCTCAAAGCTACCCAATAATCTTCCCAAGGCCACAGAGCTGGGAATATAGTGGAGCAGTGATTTCAGTGTGGACAGTCTGACTCTAGATGGTCCAACAGAAACATAATGCAAGCCACATATGCAATTTTAATCTTTTAGTAGCTACATTTAAAAAGTAAAAAGTAGGTGAAATTAATATATTTTATTTAACCCAATGTATCCGGAAGATTATTTCAACATGTCAACAGAAAAATTACTAGATATATTTTACATTTTTTATACTAAGTCTTTGAAATCTAATATATCTTTTATACTTAGAGTACATCTCAATTCAGTCATCATATTTTCACTGGAAATACTTGATCTGTATTTTATATTTTATAAAATTTATATATAGATACACATACTCAAGTTGTTCCAGATAGACTTAAAGTTTCCCAGTTATTGAATCAAGTAGTGGTTTTTGCATTCACATTTAAATTAATTAAAGTTAAATAAAATTTAAAATTTGGTTGCTCAGTGTTTCTAGCCACAGTTCAAGTGCTCAGAAGCCACATGTGCGGTGGCTACTGTATCGAATAGCATCGTCTAGAGTCAGCACACTTAAGCTCATTTTGATCAAATTCCCTGTACCCAGGTACATAGTGATGTGTTAGTAAGTGTCCACCTATATTTAAGTGATGCACAAACTCTCCAGCTAGAAGACTGGAGACCTGCCTTGTGTTCTTGCCCTGGTTCCAATCAGCTGTGTGACCTCAGGTGAGTTACTCTATTTCTCTGGCCTTTGTTTACTCATTTGTTAATGAGGTGGTATGTCTCAAATGTCTCTTCGAGCTCTCAAATTACCTATTTTTTCTCTTTTCTAAAAGAGAAAGGAATGAGGTCATTATTAAAGCCATGGGCACCAGGGTACGCACGTACACACACACACACACACACACACACACACGCGCGCGCGCGCACACACACACACACACACACACACGTTCTCCTCAAAGTAATATATACAATCCGTGTTGGCAGTCTCCAGTATCTGCTGAAATGCTGTGGGCAAGCATGGCTCCCAGGGTGTTCTCTTCCTCCCCTCCAGCACTGAGGGACTTTCTCCAGAATGCCCATGATAAAGAAACATTGAGGCATTGTCTGGCCTCCAAATTCCAGGAAATATTGCTAGTTTGTTCCCTTTTATACACTGCCTTTTAAGGAAGAAAAATCCTATACATGGAAGGAATTCTGCGTTGGTTTCTACAATGATTTTGAGTCACTGGCTTCCTGGAACAGGCTGTGTTCTTTTTTTTTTTTTTTTTTTTTTTTTTTTTTTGCAGTACGCGGGCCTCCTCTCACTGTTGTGGCCTCTCCCGTTGCGGAGCACAGGCTCCAGACACGGAGGCTCAGCGGCCATGGCTCACGGGCCTAGCCACTCCGTGGCATGTGGGATCTTCCTGGACTGGGGCACGAACCTGCGTCCCCTGCACTGGCAGGCGGACTCTCAACCACTGTGCCACCAGGGAAGCCCAGCTGTGTTCTTTTAATATATATAAAAGAAAGGGCCTTGGCTCTCCCATACTCCCCTTTGTTACAGTTTGTATTGTGTGCACCTGACTTGTTAGTCAGAATGGGCCTTTGGGTTTATTGGTTTTTATAAAAGCTTTTATAAAAGTTTTTTATAAAAGCTCAACTATATTTTAGGTACAGAGCCATGAAAGGATGGTCAGGGGATTCGAGTCAAACCAGAGAGTAACTACTGAGTCTGAAGGCCCAGCAATCCACATAATAATTGGATTTGACCAGAACTTGCCTTCCAAATGGAGGACATGGATGTGCCAGGGGCATAAAAACTTAACGGCCGTGTAGGAAGGTCTCAGTTCTGAAAAATAATTGCCCCAGACTGGTGACATTTTACTACTTAGAGTCTCATTTCTTTGGGTCTTGTAAGGTGGGCAAAGTGGAACTAGCCTCCTCACCCCAAAATGAGAGATTGTAGTCTGGGTTTGAATTTGGGAGAAGAGAATAATAAGAAACTGAATGAGAGAAGAGGGCAGGAGGGGGCAGGAGGAACTAAAACGACACTAAAGGAAGATGCTAAAAGTTGTCAGCCATTTTATGTGACGCTAATGCCATACTGGAATTTATACAGACCAGCAAAGACATAAAAAATCTGTCACCAGTTTATTCTCTGCTTAAAGAAAGACAGGCTAAAAAGAATCAGGAGTGTGGGGTTTAGTTTCTTCATTTCTTTAACCAGCGTGAGAATCAGAAGGAAGTTTATAACTCACTTATTTGTTCATCTTTTCATCCATTCATTGTGGTAGGTAACTTTGAAAGATGGTCACCATCAATTCTTGCCACTCCGTTCATCATGTCCTTCCATTAAGAGCTGAGTTTGTTTTCCCCTCCAGGTGATTCTGGGCTGGCCTGTGACTTGCTCTGACCAGTGGAATGTGCTGGAAGTGATGCTATGCCCTTGGGAGGCTGCGCTGTGCCGTAAAGGAGCTCAGGCTAGATTACTGGCTGATGAGAGGCCACGCAGAGAGGGAGAGGCCAGGAGGAGGAACCTGAGGTGCCAGAGGTGAAGGAAGCCTTCCCACCCAGCCCACCTACTGTTGGAATGCAGGTAAGTGACCTCAGTCAATGCCAGATGGACCGGAAAAACGGCCCAGCTTTGAACACTGCCCAAATTCAGCACCAACAGAGTCATGAAATTGTTGTGGTTTTAAGCCACTATGTTTTGGGATAGTTTGTCATCCAGCCATAGATAACTGAATATATATGTTTTTGGCAGCTGTATTTAAGGGGTTCCTTTTTTTTAGTTTTCTAAAATAGATTTTTGATCATAAATATGAGTTGAAATTTGTTAAATGACTTTTTCTGCCTCTGTTAAAATGGTCATGTGGTTACTTTTCTCCTTTAGTCCATTAATCTTTAATCTGCTCTGCATTTTTGGTTGTTTTTTAGCAGAGGTATTGCACATCATCTTTCATTAAATTTATCCTAAATATTGTATGTTTTTTGATGCTATTATAAATGGTACCTTAAAAAATTTTATATTCTAATTGTTTGTGACAGTATAAAAATAACACTGATTTTTCTATATATTAACATTGTATTCTGTGACTTTGCTAAACTCATCTATTAGTTTTAGTAATTTTTAAAAAGATTCCTTAGGATTTTCTATATACACAATCATATTGTCTACAAATAGAGATGGTTTCACTTCTTCCTGTCCCATATTTCTACTTCTTATTTATTTTTCTTGCTTTATTGAACTTGCTATGACCTCTAGGACTATGGTGAATAGAAGTGTTAAGAGTGAACATCCTTGCCTTATTCCTATTCTTAGGGGGAAAGCACTCACTCTTTCATATCTAAGTATGATGTTATCTTTAGGTTTTATATAGATGTTTTTTATCAGGTTGAGAAAGTTGTCTTCTGTTAATAATTTGCTGAAAATTTTTATTATGAATGGATGTTGAATTTTGTTAAACACTTTTTCTTCGTAAATTAAATGATCACATTTACTGTCCTTTATTCTGATTTTTTAATGGATTGAACTACAGTGTGGTTTGCAGCCCCTCACATGGTCCCCAGTAATCCCCTTCTCCTGGTATTCATGCTTTTGTGTAATTTCCTCTACTTGAGAATGACCTGGACTTAGTGACTCACTGACAATGAATGTAATACAGCAGAAGTAGTGGCTTGTCACTCTTGAAATTAGGTTATAAAAAGACTGTGGCTTCCATCATGGGTGACTTCCCTCACTCACTTGCTCCGAGGAAAGCCAGCTGCCATGTTGTGAGCCACCCTCTGGAGAGAGAGGTCCACATGGCATGGAACAGAGGGAAGCCTCTGGCCATTAGCCAGAGAAGAACTGAGGGCTTCAGTCCCAACAGCCCATAAGGAACTGAATCTTGCCAAGAACCACATGAGTCATCATGAAGCAGATCCGCCCTCAGTCAGGTCTTCAGATGAGATGACTATCCAGGCTGACCCCTTGACTACAAGCTCATGAGAGACCCTGTACCTGAAAACCCAGTTAAATAGCACCAGGATTCCTCACCCACAGAAACAGTGAGATAATAAATGTTCATTGCTTTAGGATGCTGCATTTTGGGAGTGATTTCTTTATGCAGCAATAGATAACTAATATATACATTGATTACTTTTTGAAGGTAAAATAAGTCTTGCATTCTTGGAATAAACCTCACTTCGTCATGAAACGTTATCCTCTTAAACACTGTTAAATTTGATTTACTAATTTTATTTTATTTATTTATTTTTTTGCTGTACGTGAGCCTCTCACTGTTGTGGCCTCTCCCGTTGCAGAGCACAGGCTCCGGATGCGCAGGCTCAGTGGCCATGGCTCACGGGCCCAGCTGCTCCGTGGCATGTGGGATCCTCCCAGACCGGGGCACGAACCCGTATCCCCTGCATTGGCAGGCAGACTCTCAACCACTGCGCCACCAGGGAAGCCCGATTTACTAATATTTTTGTGTCTAGGTTAAGGATTTTTGTGTCTAGGTTCATAAGGGATATTGGTCTGTATTTCTTTTGTAATGTGTTTGTCAGGTTTTGATATTAGAGATAAGCTAGCCTCA
This sequence comes from Globicephala melas, assembly GCF_963455315.2. NCBI lineage: Eukaryota > Metazoa > Chordata > Mammalia > Artiodactyla > Delphinidae > Globicephala > Globicephala melas. Next base: position 42,135,694 of record NC_083324.2, on the reverse strand, counting down.
TAAAATGAAATCCCTCCTCCTCTATTTTTTGAAAGAGGTTATATGATGTTCATATTGTTTCTTACTTAAATTTTTGATAGAATTCACCAGTGAGCCTGGAGTGTTCTTGTAATGAACTTTTTTTTTCTTAATTATAAATTCAGTTGTCTTACAGATATAGGACTATTCAGATTTTGTTTCTTCTTAGGTCACTTTTTCCCCTTCTCCAGCTTTAAATATTAAAAGAAAAAATATACGGGTTGATTATCAAAAGAAAGGCAATTATGTTGTAACAAGAACTCCTAAGGCTGCTTTGCGTAGCAGGATTGTACAACATAAAAGGAACACGTTGCCTGGAAATGTATTGATGATGGGAAAAGACAGCATGGATGAGAGTTATGTTGGAGCAGAAGAGTGAAAAAGTATTAGGAGTTTTAGGTGTTAGCGAGTAGAGAGCAGGAGACTTTAATAAGTTGCTATGGCCTAAATCAGATTCCCTGATATCTCTGAAAGAAACATGCCTTAAGATTAAAATTCTTGTCTGCACCAAGCTTAAGAGTAACACCCGTTTGGGACAACAATATGGATGCTTGGAACACACAAGAGGAGGGATATTCAAACCTTTGTAAGCATCACTTTTCCATTGCTCTGATGTCACTGAACTTCATTAAAATAATGTGTACTTTGTTACCATTGCTTCATAACAAATTATGCCAAAACTCTGTGGCATACAACAACCATTTATTATTATGCTCGTGGATTCTTTGGGTCAGGAATTTGAACAAGACATAGTAGGAACAGGAGTTGTCTCTGCTCCGTGCTGTCTTAAAGTCCCAGCTCTCTCCAGCTCTCTTTTTTTCTCTACCCACTATGCCTTCCAGGCCCAGTCATCTGAAAGTCTTTTACTTTCCTTAACACACTCTGCATTTTCTCTTACTGAGGTCCTTCCTCCATACATGCTCTTCCCAGTACAGAATGCTCTTCTCATATCTCCTTGTCCAATTAATTCCCAGTCTCCTTTGGGGACCACTTAGATGCTACCTCCTGTGACCCTCTGCACCTGCTTCAAGTGCCCTTCCTCCAGGCTCCCATAATCCTCTGTACTTCCCCATTGTAAAGCTCATCACACATTATTTATTTCCTGATTCTAATGTCCAACTCCTCAACCAGGATGCTAGCTCCATGAAGCCAGAGACAGCCTCTATGCTGTTCAAGTGCTTTCCCTAGCATGTGGCACAAGGCTGGATATTTACTTGTTGACTGCATTAATGGGCAAGGCAGGCATTGTTGTTCCCATTCACAGAAGTGAAAACATGGTGGGGGAGAGTAAGAACCAGGCCCAGTCATGGTCAGTTCATGACATAGCTGAGTCTAAGTGCAGGTCACACCACCATCCAACACTCTCGTGCAGCCTGGAAACAGAAAATTTGCAACAAGCCCCCGCAGCGGTGGTCCTTGATACTCTACCAGCTGTGTCCACTGTCTTTCCAGCCTGGACATGCCAGGCAGCTGGGTCCATGGAGGGAAAAGTCCTGGTTATTAACTTATTTTTATTCATTTGCTTGTGAACCACCCAGTGAGAGATGGTGCTTTTGACTTGTCTTGGTAAGACACAGCCAGAGAGATGCAAGTTCTATTCCCATGATTAAGACTTCTCCACAACTAAAATATTGATCTTAATTAAGAAATAATGCAGGGCTTCCCTGGTGGCCCAATGGTTAAGAATCCACCTGCTAGTGCAGGGGACACGGGTTCGAGCCCTGCCCGGGAAGATCCCACATGCTGCAGAGCAACTAAGCCTGTGTGCCACAACTACTGAGCCTGCGCTCTAGAGCCCGTGAGCCACAACTAGTGAAGCCCGCATGCCTAGAGCCTGTGCTCCGCAACAAGAGAAGCCACGACAATGAGAAGCCCATGCACCACAATGAAGAGTAGCCCCCACTCATCGCAACTAGAGAAAGCCCGCGTGCAGCAATGAAGACCCAACACAGCCAAAAAAAATAAAAACAAACAAATAAATTAATTTTTAAAAAAGAGAAATAGTGCATAAGGAGGATGCTGGGAACAGTGGCCATAGGCTATGGAGACAAGAGGCTTTTGTGAGAAGAGGAGAAGATGGAAGTTCCATCCGCTCTCATTGCCAGCGTTTTTCTTTCCCACTTAGAATAGTGACAAATAGTTTTCTTTTTTCCATTTGGGAGAAAAGTACCCGGAAAGTACTTAACTCAGGGAAAAACAAGCCCCAAAGCCAGACAACTGGATCACCCTGTCTCTTAACAGCTGCTACTAATGGGTGTAGAATCAATACCATCGAACCCCCAGACTTCCCAGAGCAGGCACTTCCAAATGCCCAGCTCGGAGCAGGAGGAACTAAGAGGTGAGGCAGGGCTGGACCAGCCAGAGCTGGGCCCATGAGATGGTAACCAAACAACAGGCCCACACTCTGAACCAGGGCAACCAAGGGCATGTGGCTGGATGGCAAGCAGAATTCAGGACTGCGGCATCTCAAGGCAGGGTGAGAGAGGTCCCAAGGCAGAGAGCTCAGGAGCTAGATAAACAGGAGGAAAGAGCACCTGGTTACCAGAGGTAAGAAAGCCAGACAGTCATGGGAATTTCTGCATTCTGTGGCAATGACAACAACGAAATAACCTTGATACAGAAGCCAGACCCCAGCCCACAGAGGAGCTTCCCATACACTTCCTTTTAAGGATGAAACCATTTTAATACTCAATAAATAACACACAGGAACACTTTAAAAAAGAGCTATACAAGTGTCCGCTAAGCATATGTAAAAGGTCTCCAATGTTTTAGTCATCAGAGAAATAACAACTGAAACCACGGTGAAAAACCATTTCACGCCACTAGGATGGCCAACCTCAGAATGACACCACCTCTTGGTGAGGATGTGGAACAACTGCCTGTAGGAATGCAAAATAGTATAACCACTTCGGAAACTTGTTTGACAAGTTCTTGTAAAGTTAAACAAATATACGTCTACCCTTTGACTCCGTAGTTTCATTCTTACTATTCTTACCCAAGAAAATGAAAACACATGTCCTCAAAATGATTTGTATATGAACATTCGTAAGCAACTTTATTTATAAATAGCCTCAAACTGAAAACAACCCAAATGCCCATCAGATTGAGAATGATGAAAATGATCATTCCAGGATGATGAAAATGTTCCATATCTTGCTTGTGGTGGTGGTTCCAAGGATGTAGGCAGTTGTCAAAACCTATCAAGCTGAACACCTAAGATCATTGCACCTTGCTGTGTGCTAATTATATCTCAGTTTTTAAAAGAAAAGCCATAGGCAAATTGAAATCTTTAGGTCTAGAATGACAAACACAAAGCTCATATGCTGTTGCTTCTGATTCTTCTCCCATGGCAGACATGATTAATTGATTTCAGCATTCTGTGCCCTTGAACTTCAGTGGGGCTTCAGAATACATCACAGTGTAGCTCTTCAAGCAGCCAGTATTAGTCCACCAATCTGTTAGAGGTCAAAGCCAGTGCAACTCATTCTTGCTACTGTGATCTCAACTTGTTTCTCTAGATTGGTGAGGCCTGGGGAAATTCAAGTTTTCTATGAAAATGATCCATTTCAGAAAAGTTTTAAAGTAACTCAAAATCCCACTCTCCTATTACCATCACTAATACCATTGAAGTTATTTCCTTGTATTATGTTGTCCTAGGTAGGCTTATTTAACATACAAATGCAGGTCCTGTTTCTCACTATTCTAAGAATTTTTCTAGGATACTAATAGTTGTCATAACTTCTTTTTATTTTTTAAATGGTGGCATAATTCTCTGAGCAGCTGCACTATCATTTACTGACCCTGCCCCTATGGTGCTCTGTTTTCACTCATTCCAGAAATATAGTTTTGTTGGGTTTATAAATCTAGTTGACAGTTATTTCTATCAGCACTTTGAAGGCTTGATTCCACTATCTTCTGGCTTCTATATTTGAGAAGTCAGATATTGATTTTTATATTTTTATAGATAATCTATCTTTTCTTTCAGGCTTCTTTTAAGATCTTGTCTTTGTCTTTGGCATTCTGTCTTTTCACTATGATGTCTGGATATGGCCTTTTTAATTGTTTATCCCGTTTAGGATTTTTGGGGAACTTTCTAAATATGAGAATTCACAGCTTCACCAAATTCTGCAAAAATTCTCAGCTACTATTTCTTTGACTATTGCCTCTTCCCCCATTCTCTCCGTTATCTGCTTTTCTAACCCTGATTGAATGTATGTTGAAATTTCTCACTCCATCTTGTCATTTTCTAAACCAAAGTTTTCCATATTTCTGCCTCTCTGAGCTGCATTCTGTGTAATTTCTTCAGATTTATATTTGAGTTCACTGTTTCTTTTTTCAGCTCTTTTTCGCTTTTCAACTCATAGATATTTTAATTTTTATTATAGCCTTCATTTCTAGAAGAAGTCTTTTTGGTTCTTTTGTAGTACATTTGCTGCTCATTTGTATAGTTTTTTCTTTTAAATTCTCTGTTATTTACATAATCATATTAAAATAATATTTTCAATTTGATAATTCTAATCTTTGTGAGTAACCTTTTTTCCTTGCTGTCTCTTACTCATCACAGTGGCTTGTTTGTTGCGGCATTTTCTGGTTTTATATTGTGAGCTCATATATGATGGAACTTTGCCTGCAGGAGTTTTATGAGGCCTGGGTTGAAGGTACATGCTTGCCTCTGTCAGGAGTTTTAGGCACTAAAGACCTGGGTCCCTCTAAATTAAATTCTTGCCTTGGGATTTTTTGGTATATTTCAGTGTATGAATCTATATGAGTGTTGGCCAGTGGCCTTGAAATCTCAGGGGAAGCTTTTTTTCTCCTCCAACAGAATTGGTCCTAAGTCACTGTTTCTTGTAATCAGCCTCTGATAGGCAGTATTTCTTCTACTTCACCCCTTTTCTCAGGGTGTAACCCCCTCTGAGTCCTGGATTGATGCCAGGTTTTGCTGCTCTGTGTCTGTATCACTACTCACATCTAAGGCTTGTTCTCCTTTCTCATCCACCCCTCACCCCAGTTAGCTTCTATGTGAGGAAATTCTCGGTCTCTTTTCTCTAAAGATGACCTCAGGCTGGGAAGTGCTTTTTGATTTTTATTTACCTTCAAGGGCTGGTATTCCTGCCGATTTTCTAAATCACAGATGATTCCCTTACTTTACTTTCTTGCAGACTATTTCATTGCTATAAAGGAGATTGTGTGTGTGTGTATCATGTTAAGATATTTTGTTGCTAGAAGATCTCAGGATGCTCAAATTATTTGCTACTCTTCTTCAATCATTCTGTTCTCCTTACATTGACTTATCATTGTTCATAATACCTATTCTCTTCTTTCTAATTGCATTAATATCTTTGTATTTTTCCTTTGCATTGTCATGATTATAAGTTCTTTTATGATAGCAATTTGATTTTGAGCCTTTTATTTCTTACTGTTTGTGAATTTTTAAAAAAATTATTATTTTATTTTTGACTGCGTTGGGTCTTCATTGCTATGCACAGGCTTTCTCTAGTTGCGGTGTGCGGGTTTCTCATTGCAGTGGCCTCTCTTGTTGCGGAGCACGGGCTCTAGGTGAGCAGGAGTCAGTAGTTGTGGCACGTGGGCTCAGTAGTTTTTGCTCCTGAACTCTAGAGCACAGCCTCAGTAGTCGTGGCACACGGGTATAGTTGCTCCGCAGCATGTGGTATCTTCCCAGACTAGGGCTTAAACCCGTGTTCCCTGCATTGGCAGGCGGATTCTTAACCACTGCACCACTAGGGATGTCCCTGTGATATTTTTATTAATTCTTTTATGATATTGTGTTTGTCCTCGATTTGTTTTCTTAATTCTGAAAGATCTGGTTTAACTGTGGTCTATTGATTTTATGAACTCACCTCTCAGTTCTTGTTCTGTTGAATTCGTGAGAAGAAGCACTCATGTTCTGTTTTTTGAGTTGTTTTCTTTTAGAATATGTTCTTCACTTATCTTTGGCATGCTTTGTCCTTTTCTTTCCTTTTGTTTATTGGGGTATTTTTTCCTAGTTTGAATGTGGACTGCTATATCCACACAGAGTATATTCTGTGAGAAATTTCGCTACAAGTATTTCTTGTTCTGTCTACTTTTCTGTAACATGAGAGCGTGGGGTAGGGGTGAATATTCTCCTAATTCACTGCGGAGTCCTAAAGCCCTTGCTTTCATCTGAAAAAGTACCTCCCTTCTCCTCTCAGTGGCTGTTTCCACTACTCTTACTCTCCCACCCAGCCCCCCACCCAAATAGAAGAGGAAAAGAAAATGTCACATTCTCTCCAGAATAGGTCTATAAGTAGAATTCTCAGGATCCTGTTGACTCACCAGAGTTACATGTAGGAGGTAGGCTGCACTCCACCGTATTCTGAGTTATTTTTTTCCCCTTTGTCACCACTTCTTGAATTCTTATGTCATTAGGTTATGCCTTTGTCTGGCTCCTACTAGTAAAATTTTCTGGTTTGTTTAGTTTTTCTTAGTGTTTTTGTCATTTCCTTAGGAGTTAGAGAAAAAAGCCTCTCTGATCCTATTTCACTTTGCCAAATCAGCTCAGACTCATCTGTTTTCTATCTTCCATAATTCTCTCAAACTTCCTGTTAGCTGTAACAGACATTATTGTCTTCCAGCACTTTTATAGTTTCATTCCTTAAACACACACACAGCCACACACACTCTGCTTGGGGAGCAGCCATGTATAAAGGATGTGTTTTGACTGAGGTGCCTGTTTACTTAGGGCAGCTCACCAGCTTTTGGCTCATATGGACTTTTCTGTGCCAACTTGAGAAAGGCTTCCTGTGAACTAAGGCAGTACTCTTAAGCAATTACTGCACTTCTGTACCCCACAATTGGCTAATGTCAAGTACACGAGTTGATTCATCAGGGCTTCTCAAACAGAGAAATGTCAGTTATCGGTGTTGGTGCATGAGGACATTTTTCTGAGGAAAGAGGCCTCAGCTTTCATCAGACAACCTCTCTAAGCCTCTGATTCCTCATCTGTAAAATGGGGATTATAATAAAGGTACCCACTGCAGAGGCTCATTATGAGGATTAAACAATGGAATTCTTATTTAATCTTATTTATTTAAGTAAAGCATTCGGCATAAGGCCTAGAATGTAGTGAGTACTATTATTATTCTCAAAGGAGCCCATGTCCCCCAGATTTTAATAACCACTGAAATAGAAGATTTTCCTTCTAGTTTTCCACTGCTATATAACAAAATGCTGTAACATCTGGTGGATTAAACAACAATTTCTTATCACTTGCTATTTTGTGGGTTGACTTGGACTCAGCTGAGCAGTTCCCACTTGGGGTCTCTCAAACAATTGCCATCAGACGTTGGCTGGAGTCATCAACAGGCTTGACTGGGTTGGCCATCAAGATGGCTCACCCTCATGGCTGGTAGTTGATTCTGGAGGCTGGCTGAGAGCTCAGCTGTGGCATGCAGAGCGCCTACACATGGCTTCTCCTTGTGACTTGGGAGCTTCACACAGCATGGGAGCTGGGTCCTAAGGGCAAGAATCCCAAAAGTAAACTACCCGAGAGACCCAGTCATGGAAACCTCAAGGCTCCTTATGACCTAAGGGAGTGAATACTGGGAGATGTGAGTCCTGAGAGGCTTGGTTCACTGGTGGAGGGGGAGGGACATTTTGGGGAAACTAGCTACCACAGTTAAAGATCTCTTCTAGCTCTAATATTCCACAGTTACATTGTCATAAACTGTTCTCTTTTCTCATTTCATGCTTATAAGCAACCTTTTGAACTCCCATTTTAAAGATGAGGAGACACAGACAGGGTAAGTAACTTGGCCAGGGTCCCTTAACTCCAAGTCCAGTACTGTTTGCCCTAGTGGCTTGTAAACACGAACTGGAGTGCTGCCATCTATTGAAACCCTGCCCACATTCCTAGCATGAGGCTGGGTACCCAGAAGAGGCTGAACTTGTGCTTGCTAATGAAGCAAAGGTCTTTTCTTTGAGAACTCACCGAAAGAAGGGGTTGCTCAAGTCTGTTTCCCTGGGGTGGTTCACAGGACTTGAGAACTGCAAACACATTTTCCTTTACTGACTATATGTAAGACAGGCAAAAATCTCTCCTTAAACAGCCGTCTTCGGGAAGAGAAATGTAAACCAAAGCACGCTGCAGCCACTGCCCAGCCTCTGTCCTTTGCCACAGACCTGGATGGGCATCCATGCTGTGCTGGGATGTTGTGTATCTATGACTGTGTGGTCACAGAGGAGGATCTTGACAGCTGAGCAGGCCCAGAATTAATCTTTTCCACCACCAAAATATAGATCAGCTCCAACCCATCCTGTCTGGGCATGTAGCTGCCCACACTGAAACAGGCAGCGTCAATTAAACACCCTTAAAATACCCTTCCCCAGAGGAACTAGTGAGAACAAAGTGACATGGTGGTTGAAGTTATGGCTGAAAAGTGTTTTCCTCTGACATACTTCCTCCCCCAGGGCATCGCGGGAGTTTGCCCAGCCTACCTGCCCAGGAGGGAGAGGAAATACCAGAGGCTCTGAGGGTCCCCTCTTAGTCCCTCCCTAACAACTGCTGTTCTGCCCAGCACCTCACAGTTTATAAATTCTCTCACATGCCTCTTCGCAGAGATCTTGTGAGCTGGGTTTTACAGGAAAGGAAAAGCAGGTGGAAAGAAGGAAGGGAACTGGCTCAAGGAAATGTACAGGCAGACCTCCTTTTATTGTAATTTGCTTTATTGCGTTTCGCAGATACTGTGTTTTTTCACAAATTGAAGATACGTGGCAACTGTGCATCAAGCAAGCCTGTCAGCGTCATTTTCCCAACGGCATTTGCTAACTTCATGCTTCTTTGTCTCATTTTGGTAATTGTCACAACATTTCAAACTTTTTCACTGTTATTATATTTGTTATAGTGATCTGTGATCAGTAGTCTTTATGTTACTACTATGGCTTGCTGAAGGCTCAGATGCTGGTTAAGGATTTTTAGCAATAAAGTATTCTTTAATTAAGGTATGTACATTGTTCTTTTAGACAATGCTATTGGACACTTAACAGACTACAGTATAGTGTAAGCATAACTTTCCTGTGCACTGGGAAACCAAACAATTCTTGTGACTGCCTTATTGTGATATTCGTTTTATTGCTGTGGTCTGGAATCCAACCCACAATATCTCCAGGGTCTGCCTGTAGTTAGTGAAGATCATAGTCAGAACCTGAATGATTGTCTTTGGACACCAAATGCCAGCCCCTTCTGCCTCCCTGCGGCCCCCACTGTCCCACAATTACAGTGGGAGCATTACCTGCCCCCCACGCCTCTTGGGGACCACAGTGAGCTACTTAGCCTTCCCCTCCCACCCGCCCTTGGTGTCTGCTGGTCTCCTCAGTGGAGCCACTTTGAGAACAGGACTACCCCAGCCAGGTCACTGCAGCTCCTGGTTTTCAGTTCAGTATGTTACACAGCACAAGTTCCAACCGTGAGACTTATTTTTTTCTTCCCAACCTTAAGTCTTTCAAAAACAGTCCCAGCTAAATATAATAAGGATGCCCTTTGGCACATCTTGCCAATCTTATGAATGAATCATAGAGCTCACTGAAGATGCCCAGGGACACAGTAGCTGCCATATAGTAAAAATAGCTGCTGTGCTGGAAGGTGGCACAGATGGTTCTTAATGAGCTCACCCTGCTCCTCCGGAGCCGTGCAGTGGTGTGCACAAGTGAGCCTGGCAGGGGACATGGTTACGCTGGGCTTCCTCTGGGCCTCCAGTCGGCTTGTCAGCCCAGTGGAGTTCCCAGAGTCTTCCCACAAGCCCACAGTGCTGGCCAGGCAGAGCTGGCCCCGTTCCACACAGAGTCTGCCTCCTTTGACCACCCCTGAGGCACTGTCTTTGGTTGGGTTCCCCAGAAACAGAGCCTGAGACAGGGGTTTACTGGGGGACTACTCCCAGGTAAAACCTGTAAGGGAGTGAGGGAATCAGGATAGGGCAGAGAGGAGGCTGGGCAAACGTGTAGGTCAAACTGAAGTCTAGTCTCAGCCTAATCCCACGGGGAGCTCGAAGGCATGAGTTTTTCCACCTGGAGGTAAGGCCTTTGGCCCTTGGACACGCAGACCAGTCACCGCCGGCTGGCAGCTGCTTCTGCGGGAGGGCAGAACCTCCCAGGCTTTTTCGGGTGAGGATGATTCCCTGGAGAAGGGAATCCATTAGTCACTGACACCCGCAGCAGCTGGGGGCTGGGTGCGCTGGCCAGGAAAAGAGGAGCTCAGTGGGACGCCAACTGTACCTACTCCAGGCACCATTTCTCACCTGTTGGGAAAACCAAAATGATCAAGCATCGGAAGGTAAGTCACTTGCTTATAGCAAAACATTATTTTCTATTTGTCCCAAGGGTGGGAGGAAGCCAAATACAGCATCAATTCATTTATCTTTCATCTTGCATTACGTCTGATTTTCCACACACAGGGCAATCCCTGTGGCTGAGGAAGAAGTAAAAGTATAAACACTACTGAGTCTTTCTTAAACATTCTAACCTCCTATATGACCAGGGAATGCCATAGTTTTCATCTCACTTCCTCAGTTCTTTCACTCTGAAATAAATTCCCTGCTGAGATGCACGTGGTGTGGGATACAGCAATGATGGAGTAAAGCATTCAGTAAGTCTACTGATGATGTTGCTGGAAGAAACATGGTGACAATGGAAGGCAAATTCAAATCCAGAGTGGGCCCTTACTACCTGAGGACAAACCATTGCCCGGTTCAAGATGGAAGGGATTATAAACAACCTGCCACTGGGTACCTGAGGTAGGTACCATATCAGATGCCCAGCAATGGTCTTTGCTGCTGGCAAACTGGGGAAACAGGAGTGGCAGTACCAGATCATCTTGGTGAGGGGGAGTCCCTATTGTTTTTAATTTTGGAATGCAAGAGAAGCTCTAGGGACTCCCTCCTTCTTGCTATAATTGTCTTTAGTCCAAGGTCAAAGAGTCAGTGTGGGGATTCTTCCTCTTGCTGAACTGGGAAATGAGCCATTATGTGCTAGGATATAAGTGTGTAAGATATCAGGAGGCTGACTGAGGTGGACTAGTACCAGAGTGTAGTCCTGGGTCCCTCAGAGCAGATGTCCAATGCTCCTCAAATGGTCTGATGATTTCCCTGTCCCCAGAATATAGTTACCCTGGGAAATGGCCACAGGTCCGTTTGGGAGAGTGGTGATGTCATGGAGTAAGGGCAGCCTGGAGAAACTTTGATTTCCCCATGAAAGTAACTTCTTTAGGTGATACCATTACAGGGCTCAAGCAAGGTGGGGAGAGCCTTTTCAAACTGGAGAGGAAGGGACATTTTCTGGCAAGTGGATTAGTGGGACTTCGTACCTCTCTTACTAAGCCATTCAGTGCCACTGGAAGAAGCCAGTTTATCCCAGTTAGGAATAAGAAGTTATGTACATACTTGTGATATTATCACATTATCCAGAAATTCTGGGTCTTCTAAATAACTCAGATCTGGGAACTGCTCTGGTGGCTCGAGTTAAGCTCCAGTTGGCCAAACTAGAGGTTTGGGGTTATAAGGTCAAGTGGCACCACAGTTAGCTGCCATCCTATTTTAGTCCTAAGGACCCCATGATCACTTGGCTACTCCAAAAAGCTCTGTGGTCAGACTATGCGAGTGCTACCCCAGCCTCTCTGCTGATTGCCGTGATCCCAAAGCACCTTCTGGAAGCTAGGCCACCTCTTGGCCTCAGCCACCTCTGTATCCCTTCACCCCCTGCTGATATCAGGGAACCCATTTTAATGCAGTCTCTCCCACTAGCACATCCAAACTACAGATAAGAGCTACAGTAGTGCCTTTCAAACATTCCCATTCGTTCCTTATTAATGTAATTCTCAATACTTTGGCAAAGAGAGTGTCTTCAGGGCCCGTTCAGGGGACATGTCTAGGGAATGACATGTCCCCTGACATATTATATGAATAGATCTCATATACTTAGTCCAACATTTATGGCTCCCTCCTCTGCATCAGGGCTTCATAACCTTGGGTCTACATTTTAATCATCTGAGGAGCTTTGACAAAATACTGGTGCCCAGGCCCCATCCACAGATATATATATATATATTTTTTTTTTTTGGCTGCTTTGGGTCTTCATTGCTGGGGGCAGGCTTTCTCTAGTTGCGGTGAGCGGGGGCTATTCTTGGTTGCGGTGCGCAGGCTTCTCATTGCGGTGGCTTCTCATTGTGGAGCACAGGCTCTAGGCGCATGGGCTTCAGTAGTTGCAGCATGCGAGCTCATTAGTTGTGGCACATGGGCTCAGTAGTTGTGGCTTGCGGGCTGTAGAGTGCAGGCTCAGTAGTTGTGGCACATGGGCTTAGTTGTTCCGTGGCATGTGGGAATCTTCCAGGACCAGGGCTCGAACCCATGTCCCCTGCATTGTCAGGCAGATTCTTAACCACTGCACTACCAGGGAAATCCCCATCCACAGATATTCTGATTTAATTGGTCTTCAGTGCAACCCTAGCATCAGTAGTTTGAAAAGCCCCTCAGATGAATCTAATGTGCAGCCATGCTTGAGAGCTGCCATTCTACATTAGACCGTGAAATTTCTCGAACTCTGTTTTATGTTGGCTGTCATTGAATTCAGGATTAAGTCCACCAATCAATTAGAGAGAGTAATTAGAATAGTAATCACCTGCTCAAGACAGTCCATTAAACATGGACTCTGGTCAGAGCACTCCAGTTGACAAATGCAGGTCTATCCATGTTATGTTCTTGCCTCCCTGGCCCAGCATCTTCAGAATCAATCCCTACACACGCCTCCATGCTTCTTTCTGGCACAAATTAGCAGGTTCTTGCACATCTTTAGATACAGATGCCTTTTCTTCCCAAGTTTGACTTTATATTTGGCCTCCTATGACTGCTGGGTTCTGATCTCCTGGTAGGTCTCAGGGCAATGAGTGGTGATGGCCGGGGGTGAGGGGAACTTGGAGGGATTTAGAGTTACCGGGCCAAGTAACTCCTGTGGGTGAGGCATTCCAGGCCCTCAAGCAGGCAGGGAAGTCAGGGGATACTGTTCTAACAAAAGCAGGATGGAGGGGCTTAGTGCTCCTCTTGGTGAGCTGTCCAGTGTACTGGGGGCAGCCAGTTTACCACCCGTCTGGCCCTGAATTCCTCATACTTTTCATACCATTTGATGGCAGCACCATTAGATCACCCTGAGCTTTGCCTTCAATGTGCTTTCCAAGGCAGCCACAGGAAAACACTGTTTTCAGGAGTCATGCCTTGGACTGCCTGGTCCCCTTCCTTATTGCCAGCTGGCCCTTCAGCGCCATCCCTTCCAACTAAGTCAGATAACAGGGTTTTGTAGCTGGGACCGACTTCTAGTCCCAATTTCTGGATAAGTCAGGTGTCTGATGGCAAGACTGACTCTAAGTAGGAAAGGCATTTATTAAAAACACATTGCCATAGCTCGTAGAAGTGTTGGGAGGGTGGAGAATCATGCTCACAGCTGAGCTCCCAGAATCACACTGCAGACCTGACTTGATGAAGACACTGCTGCCTCTGGCACTAGAGGAACACTCCCCCTACCTCCAGCCCACCCCTCTGAGGCTGATTTTTCCCCAGGAAGTGACTTTGTACCCACTGCTGACCCTGAAAGCTAGATGCCTCTGCCACCACCCTGCAGCAGGTTCTGAATAGAGCCGCCTTTGTTGAGTTGCTCATTTCTGAAATTGTATCTCACACAGGTGAGAGTTGACATATAGGTCGTGTGCCTGTGTCCCAGCAGCAATGGAGATTGGGGAACTGATTTTTCTGGGTTCTGCTCTCCATAAGCAGAATTTGTAAGGCTGGTATACGCGATTTAGCCTAAGGAATTGGCTTATGTGATTGTGGGGGTGGGCCTGAAACCCTCAGGGCAGCCCGGAAGGCTGGAAGCTTCCAGGCAGGAGTTGATACAACCATCTTGACGCAGGAGTTTTTGTTCCTCAGGGAAACTTCAGTTTTCCTCTTAACACTTTCAACTGATTAGATGAGGCTCTCCAACATTATCTACGATAATCTCCTTTACTTAATGTCAACTGAGCAACACCTAGATGGAGTGTTGGATTGAATCACTGGGCTCTATAGCCTAGTACCCATAAAAAGTTAACACATAAAAATACCCATCACAGATGATTATTTCTCAGAGTTAGCAGTGGTGTTCAGAAGGTCCTGGGAACCCAGAAGACATGGCAGATGTTTACGGTGCACCCCAAACTCACCACTAAAGAGGAGATGATGAGGATGATGGTGGTGATGACGACGCCTACAACAATTTGTTGAGCTCCTACCATGCAGCAAATGCCTAGTCTATTACTATCTCATTTAATCCTCACAATAATTCCATAAAGTGGTTGTAATTATCTCCATGTTATCAATAAAGAATCTGAGGCTCAGAAAGGTTAGTTCATGGGCACAGTGCACGTGGAGGAGAGAGGAGCAAGAGATGCTCTGCTGGATTCCAAATCTCCGCCCACTCCACACACTGCCTCTCCAATGGTCCTAAGAAGGCACTTTGGTAATTTAACTAATTCTCAACATTCGTGCTAAGGAGGGGACGAAGGAAGTCAGTAAAAGCAGTGATTCTCCAACTTTAAGGCACATAAGGATCACCTGGAGAGGTTGTTAAAGCACAGGTTTTTTTTTTTTTTTTTTTTTTTTGCACGCCGGCCTCTCACTGTTGTGGCCTCTCCCGTTGCGGAGCACAGGCTCCGGATGCGCAGGCTCAGCGTCCATGGCTCACCGGCCCAGCCGCTCTGCGGCATGTGGGATCCTCCAGGACCGGGGCACGAACCCGTGTCCCCTGCATCGGCAGGCAGACTCTCAACCACTGCGCCACCAGGGAAGCCCTAAAGCACAGATATTTTGGCCCTATCAGCTGTGATTCTGATCTCGTGGGTCAGAGATGGAGGCTGAGAGTCGGCATTTTTTAACAAATTCCCAGATGATGCTGATGGTGCTGGTGTGGGACCAGACTTTAGGTAGCAGGGGTAAAGAAATCCACACGTATTACGAGCATCTCTCCCCAGTGAAACCTTTAAGAGCGACATCTGTAAATAGCAGACAGCTGACTAGAGTGGGCGCTGTTTTCTCTAGCCTGGGGCTGACAGTGCAATGATCAGAAGTCAACGAGGTGATCCTGCAGGAGAAGCAGCAGCAAGGGGCAGCTTGCTAATCTCTTTGTCAAAGAGGAGCCACTGTCAGAGAACTGGGTTTCAGTTTTGTGAGCTCTTCTGCAAGCCTGCAAACACCCCGGCCCCGAGCTCTGAGGGAGCCCTGGTAGGAGGATTTGACACAGCATCATTTTCCCCACTGAGGAAACTCTAGGCAGAAGTTCAGCTCTTGGAAGAGAAGAGAGGATGGGCTTGGCATGGGTGGGGGCCATGGCCAGCTCACTCGTACCGGGTATCCAGCCATTGAAGTTCTACCCAGGCCCATGCTTGACTACGTGTGAGGAGACCCCACTGCTCTCTCCTGGCAGCTTACTGGAGTGGGGATTTAAGACACGGTCCTGAGCGGTACCAGGAGAGGAATGAGCATTCAGAAAATGGGAGAAGAGTTCCAGTTCAATCATTTAAGCTATAAAACATGAGTCTCAGTTTTTCACTTGCAAAATGGGATCTACCTTACAGAGAAAGGTTTCAGTGCATGGTTGTAAAATTTTATATTGCTTTGACTCTTTCCCTGCCTCATTTCCTTTTTTATTTTATATCCTTTTTTATTTTATGTGACTGATACTACAACTGAGCACAAACTGTTCTCAATTTAGAAGGAAGAACAGTCACTTCCAGATTCTTTAAGGATTTGGATAATCTGGACTTGATCAAATACCTGGGGGAACATGAGACAAGATAATGAGAAGGGTTTCTTAGCTTAGGCCTCTGGAAAGCAGAGCCAGAAGCAAAGACTAAAACATTGACATTAATTGTTTGTTTTGTTTTTTTCTCTTTTCATCAATATTTTTAAATTGAAGTATAGTTGATTTACATTGTTGTGTTAATTTCTGCTGCACAGCAAAGTGATTCAGTTATACATATATATACATTTTTTATATTATTTTCCATTATGGTTTATCATAGGATATTGAATATAGTTCTCTGTGCCATACAGTAGGACCTTGTTTATCCATCCCATATATAAAAGGTTACATCTGCTAACCCCAACCTCCCACTCCATCCCTCCCCCAATCCCCTCCCCGTTGGCAGCCACCAGTCTGTTCTCTATGTCTGTGATTCTGTTTCATAGATAGGTTCATCTGTGTCATATTTCAGATTCCACATATAAGTGATGTCATATGGTATTTGTCTTTCTCTGTTTGACTGACTTCATTTAGTATGATAATCTCTAGTTGCATCCATTTTGCTGCAAATGGCATTATTTTTTTGGGTTTTTTATGGCTGAGCAGTATTCCATTGTATCTTCTTTATCCATTCATCTGTCGATGGACATTTAGGTTGTTTCCATGTCTTGGCTATTGTGAATAGTGCTGCTGTGAACATAGGGGTGCATGTATCTTTTTGAATTATAGTTTTGTCTGGATATATGCCCAGGAGTGAGATTGCTGGATCATATGGTAATGCTATTTTTAGTTTTCTGAGGAACCGCCATACTGTTTTCCACAGTGGCTGCACCAACTTAGATTTCCACCAACAGAGTAGGAGGGTTCCCTTTTCTCCACACCCTCTCCAGCATTTGTTATTTGTAGATTTTTAATGATGGCCATTTTGAATGGTGTGAGATGGTACCTCACTGTAGTTTTGGTTTTCATTTTTCTAATAATTAGCGATGTTGAGCATCTTTTCATGTGCCTATTGGCCATCTGTATTTCTTCTTTGGAGAGATGTCTATTTAGGTCTCATGTAAATCAATGAAGCTAGAACACACCCTCTCACCATACACAAAAATAAGCTCAAAATGGCTTAAAGACTTAAACATAAGACATGACACCATAAAACTCCTAGAAGAGAGCATAGGCAAAACATTTTCTGACATAAATCGTACCAATGTTTTCTTAGGTCAGTCTCCCAAGGCAATAGAAATAAAACCAAAAATAAACAAATGGGACCTAATCAAACTTACAAGCTTTTGCACAGCAAAGGAAACCATAAACAAAACAAAAGGACAACCTACAGAATGGGAAAAACTATTTACAAATGATGCGACTGACAAGGGCTTAATTTCCAAAATATACAAACAGCTCATACAACTCAACAACAAAAAAACAACCCAATCAAAAAATGGACATTAATTGTTTGAGAAGTGTCTAGCCCAGGGTGGTGAGAGTGGGGAAAAAGAGAAGGGGGGCAGGGATAAGGAAAGATGCAAAACAACATGGTGCAACGTGCTACCACCCTGGGTACCACTTCACGACAAGCTGAGAAGGAAGAAGCAGGTAACTTAGCAGGTATGTTTATTCAGCACATGGGACTCCTCCACAATAATTGCAAGGGAGAGCTAGTCTTTTATGGTAGTCCATGGAAGAGAGAAAGGAGGGCACACTTGGTGCTGCCATTGATGAATGCCAAAGGGGGAAAGCCTTTGCCTCCCTCCATCTCTTGTTGTGTCTTGCAAATATGGGCACCTTGAGCTTTAGCTGGAAACTAATTGATGTTCTCTGGCCCCTTTCCTAGGGATGATGGTAGATTCTCTGATTCCATTCCAATCTCCCCACCCATGATATCTGTAGCCAATTTCCCCACTAAGTTATCCAAGAAGCAAGCAACTTCACCAAGGCAGGCATTGTCCTTGTTCCCCTCAGAGGTAAGTCCAGCCTCAATATGAGGAAAATGTCTGCCTGCCTTGAGCATGACTATCATACCCCTGGTATAATTGTGGCAAGATGAATTTGACTTTTTCTGTCCCTGCAAGTGTTGCCAAAGTGGCTATAAATGGCCTCCCTCTCAGCCACCTGCAGGGGTGGTACCAGCTCAGATTAAAAGTCTTCTTGATTCCAGTTCACTCTGACACAGTGGCTGATGCATAGGAGATGCCCAATGTGCACATCTGCCCCCTTCAACACTCCTCTTATTTATGATTATGTTGGCATTGATCCTATTAAATAGCTATTTTCCCCCATCACCTCTTTCTTTTACATTTTCTCCCTTCCCTCTTCTTTTATTTCTGGCCTCATCCTTGTAGTTTAATCTCTTCTTTGTGGTTTTGTATATCCTTTGTAATTATGAAGTGGAAGGGCTCTTTGGTGATAATTTCTTGAGAAATTCGTACCAGAGAAGAACAAGAAATTTAAAGTCTTCTCTCATCTCAACAAAGAGCTGTAGTTCCGTTTATGTCAGTAGAGGTGCAATTCAGAAGTACTAAACAGCCCAGATTAATGCTCCAAACAGCTTCTGTGTGGGTGGGCAAGGCAATTAAAAACTAGACATGTTCAAGTTTTTAGCGGATGTCTAGGTGATCAAAATGCTGTCAACACATCCAAAGAGGAGTCTGCCAGCTTTTGTTGGAACAACACAATTCTCGTGTCCACAAAGGAAACTCTCATCTTTTCTTCAAGTTCAGTGTCAAACTGGAGAGGAGTATTATTGGGAGCTGGGGGGTGGGGGTGGGGGAATGGGGATGGAGCAGAGACAGCAGGTGGCTTTGTGTTTAAAGGACAGCCAAGGAGACACCCATTAAAATCGGGATTATGCTACAGAACTTTAAAACACCAATCTCTAAAGTTCTAGATGAAAAAAGAGATGAGTTGCTTTAGGATGTCTCTAAAGGTCGCTTTCAAAAAGTTTGAAGGGCCCTTCAGCACACGCTGGGTTTGCAGCTTGAAATGGCTCATTGTCATTGCCCTTAAGTTTTTGTTGATTCTCTTTAGTGTAACAGAAATGTTGCCATGAGCTTCATGTATACTATCTCGCTCTTCACAATAATAGGCATTAAAATCTCCATTTTGCAGATGACAAGACTGGGTCTCACACAAGTTAAGAAGCAGAGCAAAAGTTACCCAGTTTCCAATAGTGAATAGTTGTTCTATTCACTATTGAAAGTGGGGTAATGAAATTTCCAAGTATGATTGTTGAATGGTCTATTTCTCCCTTCAATTCAGTTAGTTTTTGCTTCAATTATTTTAGGGTTCTCTTGTTAGGTGCATATATAACTATAATTGTTATATCTTCCTGATGGAATGACCCTTTTATCATTATAAAAAGTTCATATTTAACTCTAGTAACATTTCTGTTTTAAAGTCTATTTTGTCTGACATTTGCATAGCCACTCCAGCTCTCTTATGGTTGCTGTTTGCATGGTATATCTCTTTCCATTCTTTTACTTTCAATTTACTTATATCTTTGAGTACATAACTCAAAGCTCATTGAGTACTAACTCCAAAGCTTATTGCTCTCTACTCTCTGAGGAGACACTTCAGATTCAAAGTAGTCCTATTTTAGTCTACTACCACTACATTTTGTAAGTGACTCAAGTTTCATTCTGCTTTGTTCTCTCATTAGAATACATCCATTATGGTATAGATTAAAATTCTCTTTTATAGAAAGGCTTTCTGAAGAAGTTTTTTAAAATAAAAAAAAGTCACTTGAAAGCCAACAAAAACGTTATTTATTAAAGTTATATATCTAAAAGGAGCTTTAATCAATGAAAACTAGGAGTTGGATTAGAAAACATCAAAAGGATGGAAGAAAGACACTGTAATTTCTGTCTGATGTACTCTGGTAATTTTTCCTTTTCTCCATACCTAGTTGTTTGACCATCTGGAGATGTATAACTAATAGAAGACACTCCTACTTGCACGACCAACTGGGACCCATCATTAAACTGAACCCACACAGCTCCACTAGTTAACTGTGTAGCCCAACCAATATTTTTCACAAAAACAGACTTGAAAAGTTGTGCTGATTTAGGGAGACAATCTTTTAGACTACTAGGAGAGCTGTTAGTTCCAGAAGCTGCACCTGCAAGGCCAAGTCCTTCATTTGTAACCTTAGAAGGATTAAGTATTGGTGCCTGTTTTGGAGAAGCAGCACTATTTATGATCATTCTATTCAGGGATGGTGTCTCTCTCATTGGGTAGTTTGGATCCACAGAAGGAGGAGGTGTTAAGGCCTTAGGTGAACTAGTACTACTAGGTTTTCTTCCTAAGATTATTGGGAAAAAGGGAGCACTTCCACTTTTCTTTTCCTGTTCTGAAATTATGGATTTAAGAGATAATAAAGGGTGTTGAGTAAGCCAATACTTCTGTGGAAAACAGAACAGTGTCTGGCACATAGAAAGTGGTGAATACGTTTTAACTAGAGTTAGCAGAGCTTAGATGTTAAGGGCCTTAACACCACAGATCCTCAGTTTCCTAACCTGTAAACTGGGGATGACAATACCAATCTCCAAAGGGATATTGTGAGAACCAGTGCAATACCATGAATAATGCAATTAACGGAGGGCCTAGCTGTTACTGTTTGTTATCATCAGGCTCTTTGAGTCGATAGAGGAAAAGAATGAGATGTTCAAATGAGAGGCAAAGCTGACCTGCAGAGTCAGCAGAGTTTGGATGCCCATGTGGTGTCACAGAGGCCTCTAGTAAATGCAATTACCCTTTGGAGCCATGAAGACCAGGACAGTGCTGGTAGCAGCCAGTGTTAATTGACGATCAATGACCAGGCAGTTCTCTAAGTGCTTCTATAAGGTATATGACCTATTATAATACGCCTATTTTATGATGAGTAAACTGAAACAAGCCTAACTGTGTGATGTGTAAGCTGAAATATAGTGATGGGAAGAAGGCTACTAATGTGACACACTAATAGTGGTGGAGCCAGGATTTGAACCCAGGCAGAATGGCTGCAGAGGTTAGGCCCTTAACAACTAAGCTCTGCTAACTCTAGTTAAAACGTATTGAGCACCTTCTATGTGCCAGACACTGTTCTGTTTTCCATAGAATTATTGGCTTACTCAACACCCTTCCCCACCTCTTTCTAAAATATCTTCCTACACTTCAAAGACTGGAAAGCTAGGCATTTTCCAGACCTCCTAAAAGCTTGCCTCCAGTTGTTCTCCTATGAGACTTTGATTTACAACTGAGTTACTTGAGCAGAGAAGCAGGGTCCAAGGCTCAATTTTCCTGGCACAGGTTGGTCTAGAGGTGGCATGGTTCTTAAGTCAGCAACTGTAGAGTTCGCTTCCTGATCCTGCAGTTTCCTAATTAAGCAGAGGAACAGTTCTTTTTTTTTTTTTTGCGGTACGAGGGCCTCTCACTGTTGTGGCCTCTCCCGTTGCGGAGCACAGGCTCCGGACGTGCAGGCTCAGCAGCCATGGCTCACGGGACCAGCTGCTCCGCAGCATGTGGGATCTTCCCGGACCGGGGCACGAACCCGTGTCCCCTGCATCGGCAGGCGGACTCTCAACCACTGCGCCACCAGAGAAACCCAGGAACAGTTCTTCTGGTGGCCCAGTTTGGCACTGTGGTTTTGGCAGTTGTTCCTGGAAGCTCAGTCCAGAGCCAATTTCCTCAGCCCCTATAATGATTCTGTAAGTTTTCTATTCTCCCTTATAAATTTCTTAGCTAGAACAGATACTGTTGCCTGCAACCAAGGGTCCTCATTAACACCCTTGGATTCCCTCACCCTGGGGTTAGTCGATTTCTTCAAGAGCAAATTGAAACTCCAGGAAGTTAAAAGATTTGTCAAAGTCATACAGTAAGCCAGGAACTAAGATTTAGTTCTGTCAGACTCCAAAGCCTGGGATTCAACCACTGTATTTCACTGTTTTGGTCTTCTTGTTTGTTTGTTTTTTCCATTTTTCTGCTAGGCTCGAATATAATCACAACCCGTCATTTTTGAGATATCCTTATTATCAGAGGCAGCTATGTTCCTTTCTTCCTCTCTCAGTCTTCTTGGAATGTGGTTCTGAATATCTGGCAGTTCCAGCAGCATTACCTTTTAATGACTTATCCCCATTGTCATGTGTTGAGCTGGGCCTCATGCTGGGCATTCCACATCATCCTGCAACAATCCCAGAGATGGATAACATAATCCTCATCTTAAAAAGCAGAGAAGAGATCCTGAGGGCTGTTGATTGAAGATCATAGCTGGTTAATTAAGGTCATGCTAGCTGTTGGAACAAACCTAACAATATACAGCGGCTCAAACATGATAGGAATTTATTTTTCATTCACCCAAAGCCTAAAACTAGTGTTCCTGATTGGCAGTGGCTCCCCTCCAAGTGGTGATTTAGGGACCCGGGCCATCTCTGTCCTATGGTTTTGTCACTTTCGACAGGTGGCTTCCTCTAAGTCAAGGCAGTAGATGGAGAAAGGGCATGGGTGACCCCATGTGGGAGGGTTTTATGGACCAGGCCTGAAAGTGATGCTTGTCACTTCTGCTCACTTTCTATTAGCAAAGACTCAACCAAAAGGCCACATGATCTCAGGGGAGGCTGGGAAAAGTCTATGTAAGGAACACTTGGAAATGTAGCCTGGCCACATGCCCAGGGAGAAGAGGAAATGGGACTGGTGATCGTTGACCAGTGCCACACAGCAGCCTCAGCGGGGCCAGTGCCAGCCCTACTCTCCTCCCTGCTGCCCAATCGTCTTTGTCAGCAGTGGTGGTGCAGAGGGAAGGAGATTGGACTGGAGACAGGAGTCCTAGTGCTCACTCTGTCGCTGGCTACATGACTCTGGGTAAGTCATGTTACTGTTCTCGACCTCACTGTCCAACTCAGTAAAATGAAGGGGTTGGGCTAGCTATGTCTGCCGCCCTAGCCAGCGCTAACATTGACTTTGACTATGCTAATTGCTTTAATTATGCTTTTGTCTAGAAAAGATGTTCTTAAACCATCTTTTTAAAACATTTATTCTTTCTTCAAAAGGCAGATCACCTGGAAGCCCAATATAGGACAGATAAAAGGAGAGCTGCTCCGGCTGGAGGCAGGAGAGGGGCTGGGAGCCATGTGTCCTTGGCTGCCTGCTCCCTCTTTCCTGCAGTGGCCCCTGGAGGGTCTCTGTGGACCTTAAGTCTCCAAGAAGCATAGTCTGGAAACCAGTTGTTGAAACCATAGTGGTCGCTCCACATGTGCATGCTAGGTCTCTGAATAGCACAGGTAACCCCTAGATTCATTCTTTCACTGCTCCATCCAATCTTACTGAGTTCCTATTTTGAGAGGCAGGAGAGTACAGTGGTTAGTCATGTGGTATCCGAACCTGGGTTTCAATTTTGAATCTGCCACTTAATAGCCAAAGGATTAGATTTTGAACAAGTTCCTTAACTTCTCTCCACCTCAGTTTCCTCAGCTACGAGACATGGAAAATATGCATCTCATATGCTTGCTCAACCCTCTTCCTTGTACTGTCTTTCTCCTTAGCACTTATCACCTTGTACTATGTCAAGTAATTTACTTATTTATCTTGTTTCTTGTCTGTCTTCTCCACTAGAATATCCACTCCTTGAGGTGGTGACTTTTGTCTATTTTGTTCTCGGATGTATCCCCAGCACCTATGACCAAGCCTAGCTCAATAACCATTGCTCAATAAATATTGTTAAATGTTGTTAATTTCCTTAAAGCACTCAGAATGGGGACAGGTACATTATAAGCATTTAGTAAATGTTGACTGTTAGTATTTTTATTGAGTACTATTGATGAGGATACAGTGTTGAAAAGAATCAGATAGCGCTCCAGCCTTCATGAACTTTACAGTTCAGAGGGGAGACATATAAATAAAGAAGCAAAAATAAATATCTATTATATGTTACACATATTTAAATTTTGACAATTGTTAGGAAAGTTTAGGGAGCCATGAAAGGATGTAACAGAAAAATATCATTTGGTTTTGGTTTTTTGGAGGTGGACAGGGGTCCAAGCTGGCTTCTTTGCGATAAACCATTTAAGCTGAGACCTGACAGGTGAACATGAGTGGGCCAGGCACAGGGACAGTGTTCCAGGCACGGGGACAGGTATGTGAGGCCTCAAGGCAGGATGGAACTTGGAATTTCTGGGATCTGAAGGAAGACCAGTGGGGCTGGTGCCCAGTTAGTGAGGGGAACAGGAATAGGAAAGTCCGCTGGAGAGGCAGGGATTGGAGGGGACAGGATATACAGAACCTCAGCATCCCCAGCAGGGTGGAGTCTTGGCTCGACAAGCAATGGGTCCCACAGGCAAGTGATGTATTTAAAGAACAGAGGAGGGACATGGTCACGTTCACAAGATCCCTCTGGTTGCTGAGTGGGGAGGGAGCTGCAGGGGGAGGAGGGAAGCGGGACACAGAGGCTACACTTCACCCCTGCACCACATTCCACAGGTCAGCGTTCTTTTTCTGCCATTTGTTTTCCCACAAGTTTTGAATTACTTAGGCAAACTCTTTCCTCTGTTTACTGATCAAGTTCTAGTGCTTGATCTTGAAACTGCAGGTCCTTCTAACTGCTGGGGAAAGAATTCTCATGGCACTAAGAAAGAAAGATATTGCCTCCTTTCCTGCAGCTTAGGCAAACCTCCTTTGCCTTAGCAAAGCAGATACTATTCTACATCTTAAAACTGTCTTTGCATATGCTGTTTCTGACAAGGTCTTCTCCAAGATGCCTGGATTTTGGAGATGGTTGCTCTGCCCTATAACTACCTTTTTTTTTTTTTTAACATCTTTATTGGAGTATAATTGCTTTAGAATGCTGTATTAATTTCTGCTTTATAACAAAGTGAATCAGTTATACATATACATATGTTCCCATATCTCTTCCCTCTTGTGTCTCCCTCCCTCTCACCCTCCCTATCCCACCCCTCTAGGTGGCCACAAAGCACCGAGCTGATCTCCCTGTGCCATGCAGCTGCTTCCCACTAGCTATCTATTTTACGTTTGGTAGTGTATATATGTCCATGCCTTTTAACCTCTAAGATGTCTCTTGTCTTAATTGAGAACCCTGGTAATAATATTTAAAATGGCATCTTTATTCTCTAAAAGTGATAAGTACTTGCGAGGTTTCTTTCTCGAGCCTGGAGGAGAACATGAACCCTCCCTTCTTCTCTCTTTATAAAAAAAATACCATTTTGTATTTCTTTTTTAAACAGAGTTTGCTAGCTTTGGCTCACTGAAATTAACCCTGGAGACTCGTAGGGAGCTTTTGCAAAGTCAGGTGACAGATGCTGCAGGTTTGGATTGGGGGGGAGGGCGGTGGGGATGAGAGAGCTGGGAATTGGACAGAATTGAGAAAGATTCTGGAGGGAGAATTGACAGGACTTGGGAAAAGACTGAACTGAGTGTGGGAGGAACTTTGACAGATGACTCCCAGGTTCCTTGCATGAACCACCAGGAGGATTGTCCATGAAAAGACATGAGAGGGTAGAATGTCCCTCGGAACTCCGTTTACTCCACAATTAATGATGTCAGGAGGTCCTTTGTGCAAAATTTCCCTCCTCAGAGGACCCAGAGTGAAAACTTAAAGGTCATTGACTGTGTCTGAACAGTATTAGAGGAAACGGGGGTGGGGTGGGTCACGGGGGTTCTTGGTGACTCAGCAGGTGGATTTTCCTCCATAGACATCTCTGATGATGTACTGGGACGTGAATGGGAGCAGAGCTCCACCCTGAGCCCCCAAAGAGGTGGCATTTCTGCTTGAACTCCTCTCAGCTCTGCCCTCTGGGCACTGAGAGCTTAGGGGGTTGGGGGAAGACATCTCACGAGTCGGGGAAAGTCTGACCCTGGATTGTTCTGTGGGAAGTAAGGACAGGGCTGAATGGCTGAGGAGATGTGCTGGGAATTGAATTCCCTGTGAGTGATTAAATGTACAAATGCAGGCAGCTGGACCACATGTAAAAATAGAACTCTGACCCACAATCTGCTGCCACCAGCTCAGGAAGCCAACCCACAAGGCTCGTAACATTCTGCCCAAAATGACTGGGACATTACAATCAATAACTGCCAGCTTCCCTAATGTGTGTCTTCCTTCCAACTTAGGACCAATCACAGAAGGCCAAATATGCTCCCCTAACCAATCACATAGGATGCCCGGCTTCTAGTTAGCCCACCTCCAGCTCCCTCTGCCCACAGCCTCCAATCAGGACACACCTGAAACCTTCCCTTTCTCCACTACACAGCTTTCCCACTCCCCCGCCTGCCTTTGAGTCTCTGCCAAAGGCAAGTGCTGACTCCCTTGCTATATAGCAAGCTCTGAATAAGTAACCTTTGTTTGTTCTCATTTGGGTAGTCTTCACTTATTTCCGCACCTGGCACCTTCCAGGACTTCATCGAAGCTACCTTGCTGGGGACTTGGGGAGGGGGAAAGCAGACACGGACCTTGAGATCTCTGTATTTCTCAGTGTTGGGGCAGAAGGCTGATTCTTCATCAGAGGTGATGCCGGCAACATCTGGCAATTAATCTGACACCTTACCAATGTAGCTGGGGAGTATGACTGAGTAGGACGAGGGCCGTCTGCTGGGGCAGACCTTCTGAGAAACAGCAGTTTAAAGGGGTGTGTGTGTGCGTGTGCACATGTTTTTCTGAAATCGTTTAGCTCCTTTACAGGAAGAAAGCCCACAATGGCCACCAGCATAGCATTAGAGTTTAGAGCTGTACAAGTGGCCCACATGATGTGTTCTCCTTCCCAAAGAATATGTACAGAGTATGTGCACCTCTGACTGCAACTGAGTCTGAATCCTGGCTTTATCACTCTCCAGCTGTGTGATCTTGGACAAGTTACTTCCCCCCTCCCCCTCCCCAGGGTCTCAAAGTCCTCCTGTGTTTATTTCATGGGCATTTCCGTGCTGCCATGCTGGTTTAAGTGTGGTCTACATACCACCTGCATTTGAATCCCCTGGGGTATTTGTTAAGCATACAGGTTTCTGGGCCCACCGCAGACCTAATGAATCAGAATCTCTGGCAGTGGTCTGGATATCTATCAGACTAGCCAACTCTCCAAGTGATTTTTCCACTCATTAAAGTGTAGAAACCTCAGGGTTACTGCATCTTAGGTACTTGCGAGGTTACAATAATGATCAAGAGCTGATGCTCCTCCAAGGCAAAGCACATTGCAATAAACCCAGAAATGGAGGAACCAACAGCTGTGGGAAAAGGGATGGATTCCAATCTGGGAAATTTGAGAAGGCTGCATGAAGGAAGTGGTTTCCAGTCTAAGCCTTGAGGGAGAAGTAGAATTTCATCCTGCGGACATGGAGCCCCATCTGAGGTGCTGGTGGTAGGGAAGAGGAAAACCTTCTCCCTCCAGAGGAGAGAGGCATAGACTCAACGCTGCCTGGAGGTCACTTATTACAGTGGCACAGGCCCATTCTAAAGCCCCGTTAGATGCCACCTGCCTATGGGCTAGATAGTACTGTCCCTGTTTTATGCATGGGGGACCAGAGGGCCAGCGAAGACCTGGGACTTACCCAAGGATGTGCAGCTAGGAAGGAGGACGCCAGAGGTTTGCCTATGGAGTTAGAGAATCTGCAGGAAGGAGGGGGTTTCTGTGGAGCATTTGAGGAGCAGGGAGCCCCCGCTGATCGTTTTTTTTGGAAAAAGGTTGTGGTGCTGATTTGTCACTATGGGAAACCTGGCCTCAAGGCAGGGGTAGGCTGGTGTATGTTTAACTGGTCACCAGCTCTGGGGAGAGCAGGGGCCCTGAGTTGTAGCGTTTGCTGGTTGCTGTGGTGTAATCACTCCCACCATGGCCCATTTCAAGCTGTTGACATGGTGCCACTGAATAAAGTCGGGAAGAGATGCACCCAATGGGCTCTCGAGCCAGAAGAGTGGCTCCAGCACCCTGTGTCTAGGGCATGAATGAAGGGGAAATGTGAGCCAGACTCACCCATCGAGAATGAAGTAATGCCGTGGGCTGGTTTGTGGACTGACTGTGGCCTTCGGCTGGTTTAGAATGCCCCTTAGTCTGTTTGGTGGGCTGTGCCATCTTTATTGCTTCTTGGGCATGCCTTTGCTGAAACATTTGCAGTTGAGGAACCCTGGCTGTGAGGGAGGCGGGGAGCTGAACGCTGCTCTTCTCTCTCAGAAGGGAGTGCATCCAAGATCTTTACAATGTTGCCTTTGAAAAACAACCGGTCTTAACATGGTCGAAGGGGCTCTGTGGGCGCATGGAAGAGCCAGAGGAGAAAGAATGAGGGTGTCCTGGCCTTTGGGACACTGGGAGGAGAGGTCCTAGGAAGACAGTGAGAAATGAAGGGGACCTCCCAACCGAGCTGGGCTTCGTGGGGCAGAGACAAAGTGGAGGGAAGGAGGGAAATTTACTTTCAACAGACCTATGCAGAACCATGGCAACCAGATAATTAAGAAGTTATTATAATTTCAGCATACATATAAATATTGTGCTTTATGATTTTATTTGGAGTTAGGTATACGGAGGAGGCATGACAGATAATAGATGTCTTTTCTTGCCCAGGGCACTAAATGGATTCATCCAACCCCACCCCACTGCCTCCTGACCCATATCTGCCTCCTCCAGCCCCTCACCCCACTCAAACATAGCCCATGTTGGTAGTGGGAGAGGGAAGGGGTGCCATTTCTCCCCCTTGGAGAGGAAGCCAAGCTGTCCCTCTCTGAGGGCATCCTCAGTGACAAAGGGGGCCAAGCTGAGGCGGAACACACCTGACGAGGGCCATACCCACCATCTACGCAGAGAGCACCCCACCAGCAAAACCAGAGGGAGCCAGAGAGAGGCCTGAGACCTCACCCAATGATGGGAGACCATCCTTGATCCTTGATTCTCTTAGGTCCCCAAGACCTAAGGACCCAGGAGAAGGCATTTGGTATTGTAATTATTATTCTCTGGTGGTATCTTAGGAACCTCAGGGCTGGAACAATGCCTGCTATGTGGCATCCACTCAGGCATCTACTAAGATTGTGGGTAGGTCTTGTAACCCACTCTGTGGAGGACAGATTGGACAAAAGAGGCATGAAAAGAGGCTAGGAGAATGTGGCAATAAGTAATAAAGAGCAGGGTGGAATGATGAGGATGGGGGCACTCCACCTCTGCACGCTTCCTCCCAGAAACCCATAACCCCATCCAAGCACGAGAAAAAACATCAGACAAGCCCAAACTGTGATTGAAGAACTATCACACATCAGGGGAACCTAAGGAGAAATGACAGCTACATGTAATGTGTATCCTGGAGGGGATCCTGGGACAGAAAAAGGACTTTAAGGAAAAACGAATGAAATCTGGACAAAGTGTGAAGTTTAGTTCACGGTAGTGTACAAATGTTGGTTTTTTCGTTTAGCAAATGTACCATGGTAACCTAAGATATTAACATCGGGGACACTGGGTGAGGAGTATTTAGGAACTCTTGATGCTATCTTGGAACTTCTTCATAAATCTAAAACTGTTCTTTAATTAGATTATTTAAAAGGGGGTGAGGAGAGGAGGCATGGCTTCCTAGTGGGGCACTTGGGGACAGCATTGTGGACAAGGTGTCGTCTGAGCTGTTGAAGAGCATGCAGGGATTGGGTGGGACAGGGTTTACAGGGGTGGAGCAGCCTGAGCACAGACCCAGGAAACCAAGGGGGCTCGGTGGTCAACGGGCACTGCCTGTCCTCCAAGCAGAGGTGGACAAACAGCACAATGATGTCAGCTAGTATTATTTGCTTTTGACTTAAGGATTCTCTAAATCAGGAGGTAATTAGACCACCCCAGGCTGAACGAGGGCACGTGTATTTTCGTCGGCGAGGAGTGTGGCCCATGGGGGACTCTAGTGACCAGGAGCTCTGCTACAGTCTCAGATGGGCCCGGGACAGGGTCGGAGAGGGGCGTTGCAGTGGCTCCCTCTTCCCACTCCGACGAAAGACTAGTATGTTGAGTGTATACCAAAACCTGCATATGGATGTTTATAGCAGTTTTAATCATAATTGCTAAAACTTAGAAGCAACCAAGATGTCCTTCAGTAGGTGCATGGATAAATAAACTTTGGTACATCCAGACAATGGATGTATTGTATTATTCAGCGCTAAAAACAAATGAGCTATCAAGCTATGAAAAGACACGGAGAAACCTTAAGTGCATGTTACTAAGTGAGAGAAGCCAATATGAAAAGGCCACATGCTGTAGGGTTCCAACTATATCACATTTTGGAAAAGGCAAAATTAAGGCGACAATAAAAAGCTCAATGGTTCCCAGGAGTTGGAAGGAGGGCAGAGGCTACTGGGATGAATAGGTGGAGCACAGAGAATTTTTAGAACAGTGAAACTACTCTGTGTGATACTATAATGGTGGATATATGTCATTATACTTTTGTCCAAACCCACAGAAGGCACAACACCAAGAGCAAGCCCTAAGGTAAACTGTGGACTTTGGGTGACTATGATAGGTCATCAGTTGTAACAAATGTACCACTCTGGTGGAGGATGTTGATAATGGGGGAGGCTACGTATAAGTGCGGGCAGAGAGCTTATGGGAAATCTCTGTACCTTCTCCCTTAATTTTGCTGTGAACCTAAAACTCCTCTAAAAAAAAATAGGCTTAAGAAAAGGAAACAGAGCCACAAAACAAAACACAATAAAACAAGTCTGTTGGGAGTGGAATAGGGGTCCAGAGGAGCCACCCAGCTCCCTTTGAAGGCCCCCAGCCCTGGTCTGCCTGGGAGGCTTTGCCTGAACTGAAGTCATTCCAAGGCCCAGGGGAGTGCGGATCATCAGGTCCCGGGAGCAGAGCACACATTACTTTAGACTTTTAGAGGAGCAGTTTGTGGGGGAGGAATCATTTGAGCTGGAGTTTCATTGACTTCACCAGGTAGCCTAAGTCCCACCCTGGCCTCTCCATTTTTTCCCAAGTCCTCCCTACATGGGAACATTTTGTTAAAGACACTTCCACACAGGCACCGCTCCTTGTTCATAGTGTTTCTGCCACTCAGCTTGTCCCTGGGCCCCCTCCTGCCCTGGACACTGAGGTCAGAGTTCATGTGATGTGAGCATCACAGGGGAGGGCGTGGTGGAGTTGACATACTACCGGGCCCCTAGGTGGGCAGTTCTCCTTCCACAAAATCAGAAAGATAAGATCTCGAAGGCCCCTCCCTGCCTTGGAAAACCTGTTCTACCCTTATGACAGCTGCTCTGGAAAAGGGAAAGGGACAGAGTGGGAATTTTTCGTTCTGTTCATTCCATCCTGATTCCCAAATAATTGGCTTGGAGGTACAGATGAGCTCCGGCCTCCAGGGCATCTGCCTTTGGAAAGGAACCAGGTAGCTGCTAAGGAGCTGATGCTGCTTCAAAGAGTGGACGACTGTTTGTCCTCCAAAGCCTTGTCTGGATTGTCCCAGATGCAGATGGCAGCTTCTGGTGTGGGACCCTAATTTGAAGAAGATCCTGTGACCTCTGGACCAATTAAATCATGTCTCAGGAGCTGGGAACAGCTGTGTGAGGAAAGTGCTTGTGATGGCTTTGGGTAACAGGTGAATTTTTTTCTCCCACCAGAAGTCGTTTGAGCGAGGTGTTGACTGTGGGTGTTGTGTAGTTCAGGAAAATTGGTCTCAGGAGAAGCAAGAAAAGTGACATTAGCAACCTGCCTTTTTCAACAGAGGCTCTAATGAGGCAGAGCTGGTTTTGGGGGAATAATTGCTTCCAATTATCAGGAAAGTTGCCTGGACCAGAAATAGGAGAAGGTACCAGAGACATGCTACTTTGAGAGGGGCAGAGAGTTGGGGGGATTAGGTTTTGAACCTCTACCCCCAATCAGGCCACTGGAACTACATTCAAAAGTGTCCCTCGAGACTATTTTGTGGTGATAGAACTCTTCTGTATCTTGATTGTGGTTGATGGTTACAGGATCATATGCCTCTGTGAAACCTGCCATAAAACTGTAAAGTTCAAAGAGTCAATTCTACTCTATGTAGATTTTCCCTAAATTTAAACATACACAGTACACACATACACAGGGTCACTTAGGCTGGCTCTCCTCACCCAGACCCAGGTAGGCCTCTGTTGGTCAGATATTAACTCCAAGTCCTGCCTACAACTCCTGGGATCCTTGTATAATTTTTTAAAGGAGGGGAGAAGGAGGAGAAACGCCAATGCAGGATTATAAAAACTGGGAGGTCTCTGAAGCAGGGGCTTGCCACCTTGGCTGTCTCCAGCACCCCCTGGGAGCTCTGACAGCTCCAGGCCACACCTGACAAATGAAGTCAGAATCTCTGGAAATGGGACCCATCCTCAGGATTTAAAAGTCCCCCCACCCCAACCCCCACCCCATGATAGTTTTGTGTGAACGGTTTGGGACACTAATGGCTCTAAAATCATGAGGAGTGGCTCATATATTCCATCCTTCACTTACATCTTTGGAGTCAGTGTCCGAGGCCTACATCTGAGGCTCTGTGCTCTCCTGCCCCGCCCGCCCCCCGCCCGCCCTACAGGTTGCTGGATGCCCTTGGATTTCCATCTTGCTGCTATGATGGGACGTCAGTAGACTCCTTCCTCTCCCACTCAAGAATGAATTTGGAACTTTGGCCCTGGGTTCCCACTGCCTCCGGCCCCTGCCCTCCTCCCTCTCTCCCTGGGAATGTACATACATATCGTGTCCCCAGAGGAAGAACTTAGAACTGAACTCTGGTTCCAGCTCCCCATCTTGGGTGAGATTCCTGGAGGGTCCCAGGATAGGGCAAATCACTCATCCTCTTTGAGCCTCAGGTTTCTCACCAGTAAGATGGGGAAGATGGCTGAGATGATATGGGCACTCACTTTGGAAACCCAAGCATTCAAGCCCTAGTTAACATTCTCACCAATGGTTACCTGGAGGACAGGACTTTATATCCTACATTTCTTGGTTTCCAACAGGAGTCTCTGCAGTGTTCTCCCAGGGATGCCCGATCGTCGTTTGCCAAATTAATTACTGTTAAACCTTGTTTTTCATGGGGAAAAGGACCAAGCTATTTTCAGGCTGGTGGGTTAAGTCAGAACTCCGTGCAGGCTTCCAAAACAGCTGCTGGTTCCTGCTGGGAGGTTTCTGAAGTGGCCCAGATTTCTAAGTGCCCCTGTCCTGAGGGAAAGGCTGTCACCATGCCTGCCCGCCCACTGTGAGGGAAGAGGATGAGCACTGCCCTCCTATGTGTTCTGTTCTTTCCTGTACGGCATGGACAGGGAATGAGGCTCTCCCCTCTGGAGGGGAAAGTTGAGGGACACAGTGGGAAGTGGTGTTGTATTTTGAAGCTTTTCCAGAATTGATTGTTTCGAGGACACTTTTTTAAAGGGTCCCTTCTTGAATGTTGGCAAAGTGGCCAGACTGCCAGAAAAAGATATGGCATGGACAGTGTCCCTTTGCCCTCATTAGATTTCCCCACCCACTTCAGAGCCCAGGGAGGCTGCACATCCCACCCCAGGGTCCAGGGTTCCCACTCAGGGTGTCAAGTCTGGACTGTGTTCTACGCTTGGCAGAGCAGGGTGGTAGGGGTGTGGGGGGGCGCTTGAAACAACAGAAATTGATTCTCTCTCAGTTCTGGAGGCTGAAAGTCCAAAATCAAGGTGACCCATCCTCCCTCTGACAGCTCCAGGGAAAAATACTTCCTTGATTCTTCCTAGCTTCTGGTGGCTACTGACAATCCTTGATGCTCTTTGGTTTGTAGCTGCATCACTGCAATCTCTGCCCCATCACCACATGGCCTTCCTCCTGGTGTGTCTTCAAATGACCCTCTTAGAAGGGTCATTGGATTTAGTTAGTCATTGGATTTAGGGCCCTCTCTAATCCAGTATGACTTCATCTTAACCAATTATAACCTAGACCCTATTTCCAAGGAAGGTTTGAGTAGAGGTGAATTTTAGGCGGACACTGTTTAACCCAGTACAGTATCCCTGGGGCCTACATAACCTTATATATCCTCTGTGTGAGGGGTTTTGTTTTGGCAAATCTGAGCAGGGTGAGCTCAGCACCACAGTAGTGAAGACAGGCACTGTGGTGTGAAAGAAGGGCCAGGGCTTGGATCTGAAGACTTGGGTCAACTTCCTGTGGACCTGAGCAAGTCACTACCCTCAGAGCATGAAGCTACCTGCAGACCCACAGCTTAATAGGATTAAGTTCTAAGACTGTGTGCATTAAAATTAACCCTCCGACATTCACAGAAAGATAGACAAGATGAGAAGGCAGAGGGCTATGTACCAGATGAAGGAACAGGATAAAACCCCAGAAAAAAACCTAAATGAAGTGGAGACTTTTTCTAGATGTGGCAACCTTCCAGAAAAAGAATTCAGAATAATGATAGTGAAGATGATCCAGAACCTTGGAAAAAGAATGGAGTCAAAGATCAAGAAGATGCACAAAATGTTTAACAAAGATCTAGAAGAATTAAAGAACAAACAGAGATGAACAATACAATAACTGAAATGAAACCTACACTAGAAGGAATCAATAGCAGAATAACTGAAGAACCGATAAGGGACATGGAACACAGAATAGTGGAATTCACGGCTGCAGAACAGAGTAAAGAAAAAAGAATGAAAAGAAATGAAGACAGCCTAAGAGACCTCTGGGACAACATTAAACGCAACAACATTCACATTATAGGTGTCCCAGAAGGAGAAGAGAGAGAGAAAGGACCTGAGAAAATATTTGAAGAGATTATAGTCAAAAACTTCCCTAACATGGGAAAGGAAATAGCCACCCAAGTCCAGGAAGTGCAGAGAGTCCCATACAGGATAAACCTAGGAGAAACACACCAAGACACATAGTAATCAAATTGGCAAAAATTAAAGACAAAGAAAAATTATTGAAAGCAGCAAGGGAAAAACAAAACATAACATACAAAGGAATCCCCATAAGGTTATTAGCTGATTTTTCAGTGGAAACTCTGCAGCCCAGAAAGGAGTGGCAGGATATACTTAAAGTGATGAAAGGGAAGAACCTACAAACAAGATTACTCTACCCGGCAAGGATCTCATTCAGATTCGACAGAGAAATCAAAAGCTTTACAGACAAGCAAAAGCTAAGAGAATTCCGCACCACCAAACCAGCTCTACAACAAATGCTAAAGGAACTTCTCTAAGTGGGAAACACAAGAGAAGAAAAGGACCTACAAAAACAAACCCAAAACAATTAAGAAAATGGAAATAGGAACGTACATATCGATAATTACCTTAAACATCAATGGATTAAATGCTCCAACCAAAAGACACAGCCTTGCTGAATGGATACAAAAACAAGACCTGTACATATGCTGTCTACAAGAGACCCACTTCAGACCTAGGGACACATACAGACTGAAAGTGAGAGGATGGAAAAAGATATTCCATGCAAATGGAAATCAAAAGAAAACTGGAGTAGCAATACTCATATCAGATAAAATAGACTTTAAAATAAAGAATGTTGCAAGAGACAAGGAAGGACACTACATAATGATCGAGGGATCAATCTAAGAAGAAGATACAACAATTATAAATATATATGCACCCAACATAGGAGCACCTCAGTACATAAGGCAGCTGCTAGCAGCTCTAAAAGAGGAAATCGACAGTAACGCAATAATAGTGAGGGACTTTAACACCTCACTTACACCAATGGACAGATCATCCAAAGAGAAAAATAATAAGGAAACACAAGCTTTACATGGCACAATAGACCAGATAGATTTAATTGATGTTTATAAGGCATTCCATCAAAAAAAAGCAGATTACTCTTTCTTCTCAAGTGCACATGGAACATTCTACAGGATAGATCACATCTTGGGTCACAAATCAAGCCTCACCAAATTTAAGAAAATTGAAATCATATCAAGCATCTTTTCTGACCACAAGGCTCTGAGATTAGAAATCAACTACAGGGGAAAAAATGTAAAAAACGCAAACAAATGGAGGCTAAACAGTACGTTACTAAATAACCAAGAGATCACTGAACAAATCAAAGAGGAAATCAAAAAACATCTAGAGACAAATAATAATGAAAACACGATGATCAAAAACCTATGGGATGCAGCAAAAGCCATTCTAAGAGGGAAGTTTATAGCTATACAAGCCTACCTCAAGAAACAAGAAAAATCTGAAATAAACTATTTAACCTTACACCTAAAGGAACTAGAGAAAGAAGAACAAACAAAACCCAAAGTTAGCAGAAGGAAAGAAATCATAAAGACCAGAGCAGAAATAAATGAAAAAGAAACAAAGAAAACAATAGCAAAGATCAATGAAACTAAAAGCTGGTTCTTTGAGAAGATGAACAAAATTGATAAACCATTAGCCAGACTCATCAAGAAAAAGGGGGAGAGGACTCAAATCAATAAAATTAGAAATGGAAAAGGAGAAGTTACAACAGACACCACAGAAATACAAAGCATCCTAAGAGACTACTACAAGCAACTCTATGCCAATAAAATGGACAACCTGGAAGAAATGGACAAATTCTTAGAAAGGTATAACCTCCCAAGACTGAACCAGGAAGAAATAGAAAATATGAAAAGACCAATCACAAGTAATGAAATTGAAACTATGATTAAAAAGCTTCCAACAAACAAAAGTCCAGGACCAGATGGCTTCACAGGTGAATTCTATCAAACATTTAGAGAAGAGCTAACACCCTTCCTCTCAAAGTCTTCCAAAAATTACAGAGGAAGGACCACTTTCAAACTCATTCTATGAGGCCACCATCACCCTGCTACCAAAACCAGACAAAGGTACTACAAAAAAAGAAAATAACAGACCAATATCACTGATGAATATAGATGCAAAAATCCTCAATGAAATACTAGCAAACAGAATCCAACAACACATTAAAAAGATCATACACCATGATCAAGTGGGATTTATCCCAGGGATGCAAGGATTCTTCAATATACGCAAATCAGTCAATGTGATACACCATATTAACAAACTGAAGAATAAAAACCATATGATGATCTCAATGGATGCAGAAAAAGCTTTTGACAAAATTCAACACCCACTCATGATAAAAACTCTCCAGAAAGTGGGCATGGAGGGAACCTACCTCAACATAATAAAGGCCATATACGATAAACCCACGGCAAACATTATTCTCACTAGTGAAAAACTGAAAGCCTTTCCTCTAAGATCAGGAACAAGACAAGAATGTCCACTCTCACCACTATTTTTCAACATAGTTTTGGAAGGCCTAGCCACGGCAATCAGAGAAGAAAAAGAAATAAAAGGAATACAAATTGGAAAAGAAGAAGTAAAACTGTCACTGTTTGCAGATGACATGATACTATACATAGAGAATCCTAAAGATGCCACCAGAAAACTCCTGGAGCTAATCTATGAATTTGGTAAAGTTGCAGGATACAATATTAATGCACAGAAATCTCTTGCATTCCTATACACTAATGATGAAAAATCTGAAAGAGAAATTAAGGAAACCGTCCCATTTACCATTGCAAGAAAAAGAATAAAATACCTAGGAATAAACCTAGCTGGAGAGACAAAAGACCTGCGTGCAGAAAACTATAAGACACTGATGAAAGAAATTAAAGATGATACCAACAGATGGAGAGATATATCATGTTCTTGGATTGGAAGAATCAACATTGTGAAAATGACTGTACCACCCAAAGCAATGTACAGATTCAATGCAATCCCTATCAAATTAACAATGGCATTTTTTACAGAACTAGAACAAAAAATCTTAAAATTTGTATGGAGACACAAAAGACCCCGAATAGCCAAAGCGATCTTGAGGGAAAAAAATGGAGGTGGAGGAATCAGGCTCCCAGACTTCAGACTATACTACAAAGCTACAGTAATCAAGACAATATGGTACTGGCACAAAAACAGAAATTTAATCAATGGAACAGTATAGAAGACCCAGAGATAAACCCATGCACCTATGGTTAACTAATCTATGACTAAGAAGGCGAGGATATACAATGGAGAAAAGACAGTCTCTTCAATAAGTGGTGCTGGGAAAACTGGACAGCTACATGTAAAAGAATGAAATTAGAACACTCCCGCACACCATACACCAAAATAAACTCAAAATGCATTAGAGACCTAAATGTAAGACCGGACACTATAAAACTCTTAGAGGAAAACATAGGAAGAACACTCTTTGACGTAAGTCACAGCAAGATCTTTTTTGATCCACCTCCTAGAGTAGTGGAAATAAAAACAAAAATAAACAAATGGGACCTAGTGAAACATAAAAGGTTTTGCACATCAAAGGAAACCATAAATAAGATGAAAAGACAACCCTCGGAATGGGAGAAAAAATTTGCAAACGAATCAATGGACAAAGGATTAATCTCCAAAATGTATAAACAGCTCATGCAGCTCAATATTAAAAAAACAATCAACCCAATCCAAAAATGGGCAGAAGACCTAAGTAGACATTTCTCCAAAGAAGACATACAGATGGCCAAGAAGCACATGAAAAGCTGCTCAACGTCACTAATTATTAGAGAAATGCAAATGAAAACTACAGTGAGGTATCACCTCCCACCAGTTAGAATGGGCATCATCAGAAAATCTACAAACAAGAAATGCTGGAGAGGGTGTGGAGAAAAGGGAACCTTCTTGCACTGTTGGTGGGAATGTAAATTGATACAGCCACTATGGAGAACAGTATGGAGGTTCCCTAAAAAACTAAAAATAGAATTACCATATGACCCAGTAATCCCACTACTGGGCATATACCCAGAGAAAACCATAATTGAAAAAGACACATGCACCCCAATGTTCATTGCAGCACTATTTACAATAGCCAGTTCTGGAAGCAACCTAAATGCCCATCGACAGACGAACAGATAAAGAAGATGTTGTACATATATACAATGGAATATTACTCAGCCATAAAAAGGAACGAAATTGGGTCCTTTGTAGAGACGTGGATGGATCTAGAGACTGTCGTACAGAGTGAAGTAAGTCAGAAAGAGAAAAACAAATATCG
This sequence comes from Globicephala melas, assembly GCF_963455315.2. NCBI lineage: Eukaryota > Metazoa > Chordata > Mammalia > Artiodactyla > Delphinidae > Globicephala > Globicephala melas. The sequence continues at coordinate 42,096,938 of NC_083324.2, read as the reverse complement.
TATATTAACGCATATATGTGGAATCTAGAAAAATGGTACAGATGATCCAAATTTCTGGTTTGCAGGGCAGAAATTGAGACAGAGATGTAGAGAACAAACGTATGGACACCAAGGGGGAAAGCGTTGGGCGGGTGGGGTGGGATGAATTGGGAGATTGGGATTGACATGTATACACTGATGTGTATAAAATGGGTTACTAGTAAGAACCTGCTGTATAAAAAAATAACTAAAATAAAATTCAAAAAAATAAAATAAAATTAGCCCTCCGCTCTCTGCAGAATATTCCTGCCCAGGAAGATGAAGTTATAAATAATTGTTTTATTTGTCTTATGAACTTACTGAAAATCCATTTATCTGAATTTTTATTTATCACTCAACTAGCCTTCGTCAGGGTAAATAGCCCCTTTCTCAGAACAGTGGATCGCTCAGCTGGTTTTTGCAAATGACTGTTTACTCTTAAGGTTCATTCAAAACCTTCCTTTCTTTGTTTTTTCCAACCTTCAACTATTGTATCAGGAAGTTAGTCCAATTCCGATCAGCTCCCCACAGTTGAAGATCCACCTTAAACTAGACCCTCAAAACCTATAAATATGGTACCCTTGACCTCCCCACTTGCTGCAGAGCAATAAACTGAGCTTTGCGGGCCCCACAGGCTATCCAGGTGGTATTTTGCCTGGAGTTGGCAGCTGGCATATCTCTGAGTGTCAATCTCCTATATTTTATATTTATATTGTATATAGCAAATGCATATTCTTATATAGAAATATATTTTTACATTATATATTTTTATATTTATATTATAAAAAGTCTATAAAATGGGGATAACAGTTCCCTACTTTATCCACCACATAGACTTGTGGGTTCCCTGCTCACCCCTACCCCTGCACCAAAGAAGAAAATGGAGACTGGCAAAAATTCTCGTCAGCAAGGACGTACTCCAAGACTGAAAGGAACAGTTGCCCCCTTGGGAGCTTTGGAGTCTTTTAAATGTGATGTGTCAGTAAAAGAATTCTGTCAGTCATAGGCTGCTGTTAGATACTTTTGTCCCTCTACCCACAAACGGAAGCTTTTGAACCAAATAACAGAATCTAGTGAGGTAAAGTTGGTGACTTGTTGTAAAATTGGTCCCTGAATCAAGAGTTTCCTAGCTTCTGTTAATTAGAAGTAGACACGCGTGCGCACACACACACACACACGCACACCCCACCGGGCTCAGGATTAGCCTGGGGGATGTCAGGCACCCATGTGGAATGAGGGACAGTGCTGGGTGGTCTCCGTCCACCAGCCCACCCACAGCATCTTACATGTCCCCGCTGGTTGGGAGTCACGGGGTATTACTGTGCAGTAAGCCAAGATGTTGATACTTAATAAGTGGTAGTTACTGAAAGTTTAGTTACCAAAACTGAATTTAAATAGTTTTCTAATAGGCATTTTATGTAAAATGAAGAAAAATGTGCTATTTTGAGGTTGTGCAGAATTCCCCTTGGTTTAGGAACATACCATAATGGCCTCTCTGAGTGTGTCTATTATGGACTGTGATTCTAGGGGTGGGGCTTTTGCAGATCAGGTATTTGCCAGCTGGGTAGCACGTCTGTAGTTTGGCCAAGTGAAGATCAAAATGAAGATCCATATTTCACTTTCCCCAATTGTCCCTACAATGTCATTTGGACCTGACTCTGAGTCAGGACCCAATCAAGATTTGAACGTGGCATTTGGTTGCTATGCCTGTTTAGTTTTCGTTCATCTAGAATGGTTCCCCCAATTGTTTGTCCCTTATCATATCAACTTTTGGAGAAGATAATCGGTTTCTTTATAAAAGGTTCCATCTTCTAGATGTTGTCAACTTGTTTCTTCGTGGTGTCATTTCACTTATCTCTCTCTTTCATGCAAAGTGGGAGTTAAGGCTCATTTGATTAATTTTTAGCAAGAATATGTCACAGATTTTTAAAAATATTTTTTCAGATAATGAAAGCAATTCAAAGTTATTATGGAAAAATTTAAAGAAAAAATAAATAAAGGCAGCCCATAGTCCTGCCTTTCCAAAATAAATATGTTTTGGTGCATTTCTTGCCAGTCTTTTTTTCTCTGCATGTATATAAAGAGAAACAATGAGAGAAAATATATAAATATCCTTTTTAACAAAATTAAGCTCAGATTCTCTGTGTGGGGAAGTGTGTGTGTATGTGTGTGATCAACCCATCATTTGATCAGTTGTCCTATTGTTGGGCCTTGAGGTCATTTCCAGTTTTTGTCTTTTACATGTATGACAAACATCCTTGCATTCACATCCTTATCTATCTTCTTCTAAAATGGAACTACTAGGCTAGTACTATGTACACCTTGGTACACATTAACAAGGTGCCATAGTTGATTAATTTATACATCTGCCAGCCATTACTCGCCTGCCCATTTTATTACAACTTCACCAAACCAGAATTTTCTTTAAAAATATTTTGATAGATGAAGACATAATGGTATCTAATTTTAGTTTTCATACCAGATTGTTTAAGGAAGCTGAGCATATTTCCATACGCTCATTAGCCCATCATGGGGTTTTTTGAGTATAATTTTATCCATAATTTCTTGATTGCACAGTCCTTTATATTAAGAATAATCGTTTGTCATATATGTTGCTCTTATCAAGTTGGAAAATGAAAGGCCGCTCATAGCCTCAGATTTCACTCATAGCCACTCTCTCCTTGGGATCACGCTGGAGTCTAGGGCCTGTTGAGAGGGTAGGAGCTTGGTATAGAGAAAGCCCTTGGCACAGGGCCTGGCACACAGTAGGCACTCAGCAAAGGTTGGGAGCATACTGGTGATCCCAATAAGCCCCCGGGACACGTCCCCTCCTGTGACCCTGTCATAAACCACCAGGATGAAGCTCAGAACTCCTCCCAACCTTGCCTCCCCATTCCCACTTCATTCCCTTCTCTCCATCTGCTCCTCGTGAGTCCAGACCTGCTTGGATTTGCCTCTTGATTTTCCCTTTGTTGAACTACAAACCATCATCCCCAGTTGACAAGGGCCTGATTTGCAGAAGCCCCACCCCCAGAATCAGGTTCAGAGGACTGAACCTCTGAAAGCTGCAGAAGGTGAGGGCCGGGGTGGGTGCAGAGGGAGACTGGACAAACCTAGTCCAGGCTGGCCTAAGGCATGAGGACATCCTGGGCAGCCTAATAATTTGGTGCCCCATCACGCTGATATACTTTTTAAATTCTTCAATGGGAAGTAAATAGAAAGTAATTTTCTGTTTTAAAAAATAGCGTGCAGAGACAGCTCTCTCCCTCTATGTTCCCAGCACGGCTTCTCTAAACCTTTGCTCTGGTTTCCATTGTGATCACCAGCAACTGTTTATCTCTTCCAACCAGACTGTGAGTGCCTGGAAGGTGGGGACTTTCCCTCTTTGTCTCAGAGTCCCCAGCACCTGGGGCAGTGTCTGGCACATAGAAGGTCCTGGAATGAATTGCTGACTCTCCTTCTGTAAAAGGCTGCGTAGACACGTGGGCTCAAAGGGAAGAGCAAGAAACCCACACATTGCTGATCTCAGGCCCCTTTGGACACCGGGGCTCAGCCCTTATGACTTGGAGCCCCTATGCCTGGGCCCTGGAGGGAAGCCCAGGACTCCCTCTCCTCCCCTCAGTTCTTCTGGGAACTGCATCCTGAAACACATTTGGCTCTTCTTGTCCTGGATTAACTTTAAAATGCAGCAATCCCTCTTGGAGGAAGAGATGGAGACCGAGAGGGAGAGCAAGCTGGAAGTGATCTGAATGAGGGTGGGGGCTAAGTGGACCACGATGCTGCCCTGGACAACAAGGGTAGGAAATCAGATCAGAAGCCAAGAAGCTGTTGGCAAAAGGGTTGGGGGTAGCAAAAAGGGTGTCATAAAATACCTGTTCTAAAGAGAAGTCACTGGGGCTGAAAGGCTATGACCTCGCCACTCTAATCCTGTTCCCAGGTCTCTGCTGCTTCTCCCCTGCGAGAAGCCTGGCCTCACACTTCTATGCTGACCACATCAACCTAGGCAAATAATAATAGTTGCCATTTGTGAATGTCCTCTGTGAACTCTGCTTCACATATGCTTTCTCCTTTAATGTAGACCTCACCACTTCTCATCTGCTCTTTGATGTATGATGATACCTATCCTCACTTCCTTTTGTAGCTATAATAAAAATCAGTATAACATTAAAAAGCACTAGGGACTTCCCTGGTGGTGCAGTGGTTCATAATCTGCCTGCCAGTTCAGGGGACACGGATTCGAGCCCTGGTCGGGGAAGATCCCACATGCCGCAGAGCATCTAAGCCCGTGTGCCACAGCTACTAAGCCTGTGCTCTAGGGCCCGCGAGCCACAACTACTGAGCCCGTGTGCTACAACTGCTGAAGCCCACGCGCCTAGAGTCCGTGCTCCACAACAAGAGAAGCCACCTCAATGAGAAGCCCGCACACCACAACAAAAAGTAGCCCCTGCTTGACACAGCTAGAGAAAGCCCGTGCTCAGCAACAAAGACCCAATACAGCCAAAAATAAATAAATAAGTAAATATATATATATAAAAAATAAAATAAGCACTAAATTTTTTTTTTTTTTTTTTTGCGGCGCGCGGGCCTCTCACTGTGTGGCCTCTCCCGTTGCGGAGCACAGGCTCCGGACGCGCAGGCTCAACGGCCATGGCTCACGGGCCCAGCCGCTCCGCGGCATGTGGGATCTTCCCAGACCGGGGCACGAACCCGTGTCCCCTGCATCAGCAGGCGGACTCTCAACCACTGCGCCACCAGGGAAGCCCCAGCACTAAATTTTTATAACGAAAAAAAAAACCCTATAGATATGATGCTAACACCCCCTCTTGGAACAGAGCTTGGCTGCACTAGGTTCCCAGTTATAACTGATAGGCTTGACCTTAGAGGATAAATCACTGGGTTCAGGCATCGCATAGATAAGCCATGCCCTGCACCACCACCCCACTCCTATCCTCCAACTGCTCCCTCTCCCCAAGCCTGTCACATCAGAACTCAAAGCTTATGTTTACATTAATATATCATTTACATAAAGTTCACCCATTTGAAGTGTACACTTTGAAGAGTTTGAGTAACTGTATACAGTCACGTAACTACCATCGCAACACAGACCAGAACCATCCCCTAACCCTAAGAAATCCCTCCTGCCCCTGTGCAGTTGCTCCCCGCCCCCCACCAGCCTCATGCAACCACTGGTCTGCTCTCTGTCATTATAGTTTAGCCTTCTCTAGCATTACACATAAATGCTCTCATGTAATATATTGCCTTTTGTGTTTGACTTCTTTCACTTTAGCATAAAGTTTTTGAGATTGATCTGTGTTGTTCCATGTATTGCTATTTTGTTCCTTTTTTTAATATAAATTTATTTATTTTATTTATTTATTTTTGCCTGCATTGGGTCTTTCGTTGCTGCGCACAGGCTTTCTCTAGTTGTGACGAGTGGGGCTACTGTTTGTTGTGGTGCACGGGCTTCTCATTGCGGTGGCTCCTCTTGTTGCAGAGCACGGGCTGTAGGCGCACAAGCTTCAGTAGTTGTGGCACGTGGGCTCAGTAGTTGTGGCTCACGGGCTCTAGAGTGCAGGCTCAGTAGTTGCGGTGTTCGGGCTTAGTTGTTCTGTGGCATGTGGGATATTCCCCGACCAGGGCTGGAACCCATGTCCCCTGCATTGGCAGGCGGATTCTTAACCACTGCACCACCAGGGAAGCCCGTATTTTGTTCCTTTTTATTGCTGAGTAGTATGCCACTGTATGCATATTCTACAATTTGTTTATCCGTCCATCATTTGTTGCTTCCAGTTTTGAGTGATTATGACTAAAGCTACTATGAACATTCACACACACATCTTTGTGTGGACGTATGTTTTCAATTGTCATAGGTAAATATCTGGAGTAGAATGGCAGAATCATATAGTAAGTTTATGTTTAACTTTAAAAGATACTGCCATACTGTTTTCCAGAGTGACTGCACCACGTTGCATTCCTATCAGTAACGTGCAAGAGTTCCAATCGTTCCACATCCTTGTCAGAACTTGGTATTGTCAGTTTTTGTTGTTATTTTGTGTGTTTTAGCCATTCTAGTAGTTGCATTGTGGTGTATTATTGTGGTTTTACTTTGCATTTCCCTGATGACTAATGATGCTGAGTATCTTTTCATGTGTTTATTGGCCATTTGTGTATCTTCATTGGTGAAATGTCTGTTCACATCTTTTTCCTATATTTGTATTGTGTTGTTTGTCCTTTTATTATTGAATTGTACAATGCCTAATTTTTTAAAAATTTATTTTATTCTAGTATAGTTGATTTACAATGTGTTAATTTCTGCTGCACAGCAAAGTGATTCAACTATACGTATACATACATCTTTGTCATATTCTTTTCCATTATGGTTTATCACAGGATATTGAATATAGTTCCCTGTGCTGTACAGTAGGACCCTGTTGTTTATCCATTCTATACATAATAGTTTGCATCTGCTAACCCCAAACTCCCAATCCATCCCTCCCCCACTCCCCCTTCCTTGGCAACCACAAGTCTGTTCTCTATGTCTGTGAGTCTGTTTTGTAGGTAAGTTCATCTGTGTCATATTTTAGATTCCACATATAAGTGATATCATATGGTATTTGTCCTTCTCTTTCTGACTTCACTTAGTATGATAATCTCTAGGTCCATCCATGTTGCTGCAAATGGCATTATTTCATTTTTTTATGTAAAATGCCAAATTTTTAATAGCTAAATGTTCCCTATGACCCAGTCTGAGGCACGGAAGTCTGATTTCTGTCTCAACTGCTTTATCTCACTTAGAGAGACAGATTTAATAATAGTAAAATACGGAATGTACCTCCATCCAAGTCATGTTGACCACCGCAAAGTTATTTTAATCCACTGCACCTTTTAAAACTGAAAAAGCATTTGTCCTCTGAACCCTAAACATGGTTAATATGACTTTTACTTCCTTTTTTCAGGAACATAAACATGTAACAATGCTTGTGTAAGAAAACACCCACACTTTAGCTGACACCTGCTTTTTCTCTTCTTATGTCAACTAAAATAATCACCAACAGAACTTGGAGAAATCTATTCCAGAGATAAATCCCTTAGCTTCTTGATACTCTGATGGGTCATTGCGCTGAGTAAGAAAATCCTTACATCAGGAAATTTATGCCTTGGCTCAAATTCTTGGAGTTTCTGATTTTTACATAAAGTCCTAAGCATGCCAGGGGGAACCCTTACATACAGTTCGTCCATGTGTCTGTGCTTCATTCAATTCTCTCCCATGGTGGGACACAGAATAAACCTAGTAAGTTTGATAATTTAATAATGGTTACCATTGTAGATGGCTTACTGTGTGCCTGGTCCTTGGAACTTGGAGTCCATAATCTCATCTAATACTCAGATAAACCCTGAGAAATGGTGGCTGTTATTATCCCCACTTATAGGTGTGGAAGCTAAAGGTTACAGAGAAGTAACTAACCTGCCCGAGATCTCATAGCCAGCAGAAGCTGGGCCAGGTTCAAACATTGGATCCAGTGCTACTAACCACCCTACTGCACTGCCTCTCATTCTGTGTATCAGGATTACCTCATCTGTTCATCCAGAATACAGCGGTGCTTGCACGGTAGCCCCTGTGCTAACCACATGGGTGGGCTTTCTCCCTTTATTCGCCCTCACTCTATTTGACCGGTTGGAAGGCTAACACTGCATTTCCTAGACTTCTGGATGTGAATGAGGTTGTGCCAATGAGATGCAAGGTTAGGAAATGTTATAGGTTAAATTGTGTTCCCCCGAAAAGATATGTTAAAGTCCTAACCTCCGGTGCCTGTGAATATGACCTTATTTGGAAATGGAGTCTTTGCAGACATAATCAAGTTAAGATGAGGTCATGAGGATGTGTCACTGTCCAATATGACTGGTGTCCTTGTAAGAAGAGGAAAATGCCATGTGAAGACAGAGACACACGGAGAACTCCATGCGACGACAGAGGCGGAGATGGGAGTGATGCAGCTTTAAGCCGAGGAACACGGCCACCACCAGGGGCTAGGAAGAGGCAAGGAAGGATTCTACCTAGAGCTTTAGAGGGAGCATGGCCCCGCCCACACCTTGATCTCAGATGTCTAGCCTCCAGAGCTATGAGAGAATAAATTTCTGGTTTTAGGCCACCCAGTTCGTGAGACTCTGTTACCAGCCCGAGCTGACTAACACCGGAAGGTAGAGCAAGGTAGAGGCTGCTGGCAGGCAAGCTGGAGGCCGGGGGCATGAGCAGTTTCAGGGGCCAACTCTCCGCCCACTGCCATCACAGCTTGTGGCCAGAGACAGTCACAGCAGATCCTGGCTCTGGATCTTGGCGTTGAGGCTGGACCTTGAAGGCTGTGCTGCAGTGGTGGTCCCTGGCTCCACTTCTCCAGCCCTTCCAACAGCTTTTGTAAGTGCTCAATTCCCTGGATTAAATCCTTTTCTGCTCTATTTCCTGTACTGAACTCTGATTGACACACATTCCTAATGCTGCTAAATATTGGATAGACTTAAAAGTGGAGAAGATTCCCGTGTGGAAATCAGGGCAAGCTATACTAGAAACGCAGCTGCAGGGGGGGTGGGCTTCAAGCCTGCCTTGGTCCGCAGGTCTCTCTCTAATCTCCAGGTGACGCACCTTTCCGTTTTCCGACAGCCTGAATTCCTTTCGCAGAGCTGACATCCTCAGTGGGTTTCACCTCCCTTGGGTTGGCAACCTTTGCTGGATTGTTCTATTGTCAACTTGTTTACACTGGGAACTCTGTTTTCCAAGATTGCCTTCCTGGTGTGGTTCTGAGTTTGATTTGGCCACAGCTGAAGTTCTGCAAGACCCAAGAAGCAGAATTGCTGCAGCAACCCTGAAGGTTGTTATTGGTGGGAGGCACTGAAAGAGAGTTTGTCACACCCTCCTTGCTCTGTTTCCCCGCCTGACTGCCAGGTGCCTGACCAGTAATGGCCCAGGGTCACTGTTGGATGCTGCACTGTCACCTCCCAGAGACAGTAGCCACTGCTCTTTGGTTAGCACTTAGGATGGCTAATCCCTTCTTTGAATATCCTGTTTCTCCTTGTCCCAGAGCTAGGGGCACCGTCTGCTCAGAGTTCCTGCATTTTCTCCTTTTTTCAGGCTTTTTCTTTTCTTTTTTGGAATCAGGATGCAATAGGGTAGATTTCCTTCCAAGCCTCCATCTCTCTCCTGTTTGATTCACATGATTCAGGTAGTTTTCTTTGATGCTTGTCCTATTTTGAGGTTGGGTGATGGGGGAGGGAAGGACAAGGAAGGATTTAAGGGTCATTTCTTGTAGCAGGATCCAGTGGGGACTGTTATGGGCCTAACCGATGCGTGTACATCTCAAAATGTCAGAAACCACAGGCAGATTGGAGGGTTGAGAAAACTCTCAGTGAGAATCATCAAGCTGCTCATTCTGTGTGTCTTGATAAATGCCCTTTTTATTAGGGGATGAGGGTGTTATGGTGGTGGGATAGGGCTGAATGGGGAAGGGTTCGGTGTTTTGGTTTTATGTGATTATTTATAGGCAGGGGCATAACTTGTATGAACCACTGTAAAAGTTTTCTTCTCTGAGCTGTACTGAAGTCATGTCCTCCTAACACTGTGGACACCATAAGGGAGGAGAATGCCCTTTTCTATGATTCCCAGACCAGATCGGTTCCTACCTTCTTGGCATTGCCCAAAGACCAACAAGGAACCCACAGCTACTAAAGAGGGCAGGGAACAGCCGGGGAAGGTGACCCAGTGGCTGGGAATGGACGTATTTTATTGGTCATCTTTCCATCCATTTCTTTGGGCTCTAGAATTTGCACATGTTGGAGTGAAGTGTGTGGATGCAGTTCTGAACTCGTCATAACGTTCTGATGGGTACAGACTGCTTTCACTTGCAAAAAAGACACAGAGCCTGGCTGGAAAAAATCACGCGTCAGACTTGAGTCATCTGTCCTTAAGGAAATTCTTGGACTGTGGAAATCCTTTTCTGATATTCTGGCCGACCCCACATTTACTCACATATGGGAGAGCCTGGGGAGATCCTCTCAATAGCTATCATAACACTTCTGTCTCCACCTGAAATCTCGGGACCACCCAGACCTTCTCACCTTTGGCTTCCATGGCTCAGGGAAGCAATCATATTGCCACAAGCTCCGGGAAGACTCAGGCTTGCTTCATGCACACTGCTCTTGACTGCTGGCATTAACCTTGCAGGCAGAGGCCCTAATTATACCAGTCACTCTGCCCGATAGACCTGGAGTATCCCCGTGATTAATGGGAGAGATTCACTCAAAACACAAGATATCTCATTTCCTAGTGGGTGTACAAGCAAAGTACTGCGGAAATGTAGCCTCCACTACTCCAGCTGAAATGTCTCGGCAGGTTTCCTTCTATTCCCAAGCAATTGGAAACAGCAGGAGTGTCTCCTTAGCATCCAAAATCATATCCAGGAAGGGGTGGGGGAGGTAGTCATTAGAGGTCCCAGGTGGTTTTTTAACAAAAGTCACTTTATGTAAGTTCACTATAGAAAAGTTGGAAATTATAGAAAAATATGTAAAAGAAACCAAAAGTCACGCAGAATCCCACCAGCCACAGATAACTCTGGTTGGCATTTTTGGGTATCTATTCCCATCTGTTTTGATGCATACATAGAGTAATAGCTCACACAAAATACTCTGTTTTTTAATATTTTTTCTTTTACTTTAGCATACTATCCAAATTATTAAATACTGCCAGTCAACACATATAGAGCATTAGCTGTGCACTGGGACCAGTTTTCCACACTCCGTACTCTACTGATAATACCTCATTTAATCCTCTCAGCTACTAGAAAGAAAGCTACTTTTATGAAAGCTACTTTTATCCCCACCACTCTACAGATGAGGAAATTGAGGTGAGGAGGTGTTAAAACAACTTGCCCAAGGTCATTAGTTAATACACAGTAGAGTTAGGATTCAAACCCTGGCAGCCTGGCCACAAACCTGTGCTCTTAGCTGCCACTGTGCCGTGCTCTGGTTTCCAGTGCTGGCTCCCCAACAAATGAGCTGTTGACCTTGGTAGGTCTCTGGTCCTTCTTGTCACAGCTTGTGTAGGCCTGGCACCAAGGCATGCTGTGCAAACGTTTTCTGAGCACCTACTGTGTGTAAGGTGCTGTGGATTTAACAAACAAACAAATTTAGCAAACACAGGGTCCTGTTCTCAAGAGTGTCGAAAGGTCATAAGGAGACAAACACCGTTTCCTTAAAGGCTGGCACAGCCAGGGAATTCATGGAAAGACCTCCAGGGGGTGTCCTTCAGGCAACAGCGAGAGCAGGACCTGCAGTTTGCGGTGACCCTGAAAGTGGCCAGCAGCCCAGCTTTCAGCACCTGAAAGAGGGGGATTGCTCTAAACAGTTGTGGATCCTCGTAGGGTTGACCTGGCCAGGACCGGGGCAGTAATGCTGCTTGGAATCAGGTGGTGAAAGAGCCGTGTGTCCAGGAAGTGCATTTGTTGCCATGGTGCCCAGATAGCAGGAGGGACCAGAGAGAGAGGAGCCTCTGTGCTGTCTGCCCTGTCCCCAGGAAGGTATTTATGGGGGGAGGATGAGCCCAGGAAAGAATTAGGGACCAATTCCAGCCCCAGGAGGACAAGAGGAGGACGACGTTCCTGGCCACGGCCTGGTCTCCTACAGGCTAGACTCTTGGAAGCCTGAGCTTTGAGTGACAAGGATGCTCAGGGCAGCCAACGCCACACTGCCAGCCTTGGCCAGGACCACTCGTCCTCAGAGCTTGCAACCAAGTGACAAGCTGGGCTGCCACTCCTGTGTTCTCCCTCTTTCATCTGTCCTACTGTGTGGATGAGAGGAAAGGGAGATGCTTTGAATAGTGAAAGCAGCAGGCCAGGGTAAGGCGTCTATAGGTGTGCTTATGCCTGCAGAAAACTAGGTCCTCGTCATTAACCCATGTCTCATGAAAATTGAACCCGTCCCCCTCCAGGTTGGTGACTGGGCTGTGCCCCTCTTGTCAAAGAAGTGTCGGTGTCTGGGAAGCATGGACAGGCCGTATTTTCCTGCTAGAGAGTCCTGACTGCAGCCCCCAGGCATGTCCTCCGGGCAGGCACTGAGTCGAGACTTTTCTGTGCACTATCGCACAGAAACCACACAGCATGAGGCAGGTTCTAGGATTTCTCTTGTGTGGACAAGGAAATGAGCCTTGGGGAAGCCAGTGCCACACCGGGGCCACATTGGGGCGATGCTGCTACTGAGTGACAGAGTTTGGATTCAAACCCAGAGGCATCTAATCACAAACTGCTCGCTTGGTCTTGTGTGACTGCATCCATTTGTGTGACACTTGAAGCTCACTTTGGCCTGGAAATAAACTAACAATTTAAATCCTTTGGGCTCATTTGGTGTTAGTTTATTTAGGCAAAGTGTTACTGGGTCAGGGAACCAGAGAAGTGGCGGGTAGGTTCTGTCTTTATCCGTCTCAGAGCCCAGGTGTCCAGGTTCCAGTCCACACTCCAACCCCACCGAGGACTCCAAGGAGAGCTGGGAGGGGCGGCACGGTTGCCTGCTCACTCCTGTATCCACAGCAACTAGACCAGCATCTGCCCCACACCCAGGGCTCCATCCACACGCTGGATGAAGAGGGGGTGAGGCTCAGGACACCGAGGCTGAAGGCAGACTCCTATCCATCAGGGAAGCTCTTTCTCACCTGTCTCAACCAGCCTCCTTACCTCCCCACACACCCCCTGTTCTGGCGGAGGTCATCTGCACTCCACCCCGTCCCACCTCTCACTTTTGCTTATGACAAAAGTATGCCCTCCTACCAGGCGTACACCACTCCCATCTCCAAGGCCCAGATCCACATTCCTCCCTCCTGCACAGAACTCCCCACTGGCCAGTGGCTTCCTCCCCGTCTCAACTCCTGGCACATCTGTCTGAGCTATGAAAGCCTGGGGGCCCCTCCAGAAGGTCCCCCATCCTGCTCTCCTTCCCCTCTGTCTCCCACTTGCCATTTCATCCTCACCATTTGTGTGTGTGCTGGAGTGGGGGGATGCAGTAAGGAACTGTTGCATCACAGCTGTTGTATTGTTACAGGAGGTAGGAAATTATAAAGACATTACGTTTCTAGAATGATGCTTGCAGAATAATGTTTGTAGAATAATATTAGCACTAAGCATATTTCAGTCCCAGCTTCTTCTTTTGTTTTTAAGACGCTGAAATTCCAAGTCTAATTTTTCCGTGCCCGTTAAAAAATTGAACCTTCCTGTGGGCTTTTACCACCACCATCCCCCACTTTCATCAGGAGCTCAAATGAGCCATGTACTCACACTCCCACCACACAGGTAGCAGTCCAAACACACAGCAGGCCCTGATTCTGGACAAAGAGACCTCTGCCAAGGCTGGGGGAAGAAAATCGAATCCCATTCATTCATACTTTCATGTTTGCTGAGTATCCCCTATGTTCCAGGCACTGCCTTGAGGACACAGTAGTGACTAACATTCCAGTGCAGGGAGCCAGGAGTAGGCAGATAGCACTTTCTAGGGAGGGAAGGAGGTGCTATGGAGAAAGTAAAGCAGAAGACTGAACGAGTGGTGGGAGCCCAGCGTGGGCTCCAGGCAGAGGGATCAGCAAGCAAGAGCAAAGGCCCTGGGGTGGGAGCGTGCATGGCAAGCCAGGCCCGCAGGAAGGCAGAGGAGTGGACCATGGCAGTGGACCAGGGAGTCAGGTGCCGAGGTCGGGGCAGGGGGTAGATCGTAGGACCTTGCAGATGACTTCACATGGCTTTGTGCTGTGCCCAGGTCAGCTGGAGAACCTCTGGAAGATCTTGACTTGTTTTTTTACTTCTGTGTTAAAGAATCCCTCTGGCTGCTGAGTGGTGAACAGACTTGGGGGCTGGGCCAAACGTGGATGCAGGAAAACCAGTTTGGAGGCTGATGGTGGTCTAGGGGCTGGATTCTAGGTACACTTTCAAAGACAAGCTGATGGGATTTCCTGATGTCTTGGATGTGAGTGTTAGAGGAAAAAGAAGTTTGATGAAGTTGACTTTATATGGAAACCATTTTCAAAGTGCTCGTGTGCATATTATTAGGGTCTTTGATGACCCCTGGGAGGTGGGTGGGACTTCTCTTTACAGATGGAGAGTCTGAGGGCCAGAGAGAGAAGGGGCTTGTCCCATGTCACAGGTGTTGTTTCTTAGACCCAGGCCATTGGCTGCTCCTGAGGCATTTAATCTCGTTTCGTGCTTTATGTTCTGAGAGAGCCTGAGCAGGAGGGCTGTGCAGGCCGGGAGAGGGTGAGCTGGGCTCCAAGAGGGGGTCTGCACAGAGGCCAGTGTGAAAGGAGTTGGGGCACCACAGGCGGGGCCTGGGGTTATGGTCGGAGGCTGTCTCTGCACCCTCCACCCTGCAGAGAAAACGTCCTTCACCCTCAGTAGAAAGACTGGGAAGGTGGCACCCTTGGCTCTGCTGGCTCCCCTCTGGCACTAGACTGCAGAGTTGATTCTACTTATTACCACCCCGAGCTTCCACTCCAGCACCTTCCATGGTGGTCACAGCATGATTTGTTGGTGACACAGAGGTCCCACTGGCCTCAGAACAGTTGGGGAAACCCAGACCCTTTGCAGTAATTCAGGGAGGAAATGGGATAAATGGGAGGGTGACCCTGTGCTGCCAAAAGGCTCAAGACATCTTGTCACCCGGTTCCTCAGTGGGGTCCCAGCTGGAACAGAATCTAGCCCTGTGGTTCAAGAGACTTCAATGCTGGGACTGTTATTACAGAGTTTGGGCAGGTTAAGGAAACCCAGAGACCAGCCGCAATGGGGGCTGTTGTTACCACCGGACCTAAAAAGGAGGAGGAAAGGTATTCCTGGAGGCCCGAGGGCTGGAGCATGAAGGAAGGACTGCCCCGAGAGAGCAGCAGTCATGGGGCCACGGCCAGGGCCAGAGCAGGGCCAACAGGGCAGAACTTCCCCGGCTCTCCTCCCCGAGGAAGGTCTCGCATTGGCCAACCCCGCCAGAATCCAGAAGGCGAGGGAACCCCTGGTGCTGCCGTCCTCGGGATCAGCCTTGGGGTACACAGGGCAGGGCCAAGAACAGAAGAAGGGAGAGGCAGAGGGAGAATAACAAACACACCAGAGATGCCTCAAACCTGGGGGAAACGTGTGCTTAAACACTGCGTTGATCGTTCATTACTGCTTTCCCTGAACCTGTGCTTAAGTTACCACTGGAGAAAATCAAGTTCTCGGGAAAGAATATTCTGGTAGGAATAGTGATTAGGTACTAAAATCCAGAGACTGAAATCTTGACTCCTGGGGACTTTCCAAAACACACTTAAAAAATCACTGGCTTCAGATGTCAGAGAGCTTTCAGAAGGCAGAGGAATAGACCTAAGCCCCAGGAAGTCATTTCTAGCTCTAGTGTTAACGTATGTGATCCAGTATTTTCCAAAGTGACCTATATAATTTTGATATAATGGAAACATAAGTCATTTTCCAGGCAGAGTCTATACTAGCAGATAAGCTACTACTATGTAACCCTTTTCAGGGCAGACACATCTGGATAATTGGGATGGTGTAGATGGGTCTTAAAGTCCTCATAAATTCTAGATAATTAGGATGCTTTGGAACCAAAAGGAATTTGTTGTAAACTGGGACTAAATATGTTGCCTTCTTAGTGTGAAAATTTTTTTTAATTAAGACTTTTATTCCTCTTTTTCCTCAACTAAAATCTAGGTTTCCACAGGCGACCAGCTGGCCTTTTGATTTGAGCAGAATTTGCTACTGCTTATAAAGTCAAAGATCAATGCTTATCAAAAATCGTCAGCCTGGAAATCTCTTTAATTTCCTGAGCTGTGTAGGCGGCTTTTCTGATAACATGCACTCATTCTGATGCTACATTTTGGAGGCGGTCTGCATCTGAAAAACACCCTACAATCTGCTTTCCCTCCCAACACCCAGGCACATTGGTCGGCAATTCCCATCAGTCCTTTCTAGCTGCTCCATGGGGCCAAGGCTGGGTCACAAAGCTCTGAATTCACTCCATCTATCCAGAGAGAGGAAGATGGGAGCGCAGACCTGCAGGAGGGCCTCCACACTTCACTGAGATGCACCCTCTTTAGGTCCCTGTCTCCTTCGCCTTCTCTCTGTGGCTGCTTCATGGTGTTTTCTGTCCTTTTTTGCCCTTTTTTTCCCCTTTCTCCTCTGGTAGGGATTTTTGGGAAAGGATCTTAAATTGTAAGGGTTTGCACTCCCACTCCTTTAAATCATCTCTACATCACTTATAATACCTAATACAATGTAAATGCTATGTAAACAGTTATAAATACAATGTAAATGCTATGTAAATAGTTGCCAGTGCACATCAAATGCAAGTTATGCTTTTTGGAACTTTCTGGAATCTTTTAAAAAATATATTTTCTAGGGGACTTCCCCCAGTGGTTGGGACTCCCCTCTTCCGCTGCAGGGGGCAAGGGTTCAATCCCCGGTTAGGGAATTAGGATCCTGCATGCTGTGCAGTGTGGCCAAAAATTTTTAGATAAAATAAAATAAAAAAAATCTGCTACCCCTGCAGATGTGGAAGGCGGACTGTAATTCTTCTGAAAGAAAGAAGGCAACCTTCACTGACAGTGCATACATTCCTCCAGCTGATAGGGGCACTGCATTCGATTACTGTCAATACCCTAGAAATTTAAAAGGAAAAATTTGTATTTCTAGATACAATTAAACAGTTGTGATTTCCACTTTATTATCTTTCTTTTCTTTTATCATGCCATTTCTTTTAGTTCAATATAGCAAGAAGAAAGATGAAAAAGGAACTCAAAGCCTATGTAAAATCTTGTGCTGATGAATTAAACCAAAGCACCTCATTCATTCGTTCATCCAATCATTCATTCAATGATATTAACAAGGAATACTTTTTGAGTATTTACTCTGTGGCAGACTTTATGCTAAGAACTTTAGATGATTACCTCATTCAATCTATATAATTACTCTATGGGATAACTGCTAATATTATCACTATTTCATAAGTAAGAAATTTTCAAGAAGTATGCCAGGTCCTATGCTAAATGGGGAGGAACAGAAAAACTAACATATTTTCTTGGCATCAAGGATTTAGGACCATGGAGGCAGAGACAAATGCATAAACAAAAACATAAAATAAAACATTATAGGAGCCACCATGACCAGCTGTTAGGGTCCAGCTGGGCACAAAGGAGGGAATGGTCCCTTCTCCTTAGTGTTATTCAGCTGGCTGTAAGTCCTGAGGCTTTCCAATGGGTTGGGAAAAAATGGGCCTAGCACCAGCATCTCAGCACACTTGTTTTTCAGCCAAAGCTCTTGGCCACTCCCCCTTTTCCCAATCACCTCTGCTTGCAGGTTCTACTCCACCCTATTGACTGTGTTATCCCCCAGACCCTTGGGTATGCTCACCCCCAGTCCTAGAAAAGAAAAGTCCAATACTTTCTGTGATAACCATGTTGTGATGTAAAAAGTATACTCTGTTAACTGTAGGTACCCTAAGCCCTCTTAGGAAAGCCAGCCTGGGAAGATACCATGATCAACTTTTGAGGGCAGCGCAGGGAGGTTACAAGATGAAAAGTCAAAAGTAATGCTTAAAGCCGAGAGAGTAAGAGGAATTTTCTGTGCTCCTGAGAGGAAGAAGGAAAAAGAAATGAGGCAGAGAGAAGCCAGAGCTACCCAGAGGGTGGGTCCCTAGGGGTAAAAGTAGCAGAAACAGGTGGTCCATGCTGGTGGCCCAAGGAAACTTCTAAGAATGAGGACGCCTAGTGGCCAGTTGTAGTTGTAATCCCTTTCTTCCCATCCCCACCGCAAAAGACACACACACACACACACACACACACACACACACACACACACACAGTAGAGAGGTCTACCACATTCAGGAATACCTTGACACCTTTTGGAGGAAAACAAAGGGCTGAATCTTGTGTGAGGGTGAATGCACTGTGGCATACAGACAGGGAGCTAAATGCAGGGGCAGATCCAAAGTTCATGGAATCTGAAGCTCATACAGTTTGGTGAGATGCCCTTAAAGAAAAATAATACAAAAATATCAACCTTTTGCAAATTTTACCAAAACATATGACCACGTGAACACTTTGCTAGGGCCTCCCACAAGGGAACGGCCCTGGAATTTAAGCTTCATTAGCTTTCTTATAAATCTTTCACTGGGAAGACGTGACCACAGGAGAGCCAGACCCCATTTGAAAATCCTCAGAAATTTTTGAGGGGGCTTCGGGCTCCATAGTCCACACAGTGGGGGAGTTTGAGTCAAGCTGATCTAGATCTCAGGGGTTGGCTGGGTATGACTGACAGCTGGGTTATAATCACTTTCCTAGTCTCCAGAACAAACTACAATCTCAGAGGAGGAGAGACCACAGTGAAGGAGGGACTAAAGGCAGCTGCATCGGAACCTGGAAGGGTAAGTCTGAGAGCTTGCGTTTCTGGAGGGGATGGGAGGCAGGATGACCACAGGCCTGCAGAGTGAGGTGAGCCGGCTCTTAAAAAGCTCTTCAAGTCTTATTAGAAAATTGCAATGGAGAGATCCCCTGCCCTCTCCTCCATCCCAGGGTACACAGTAAGGTCTGTCCTCCACTCTGATTACCCTCATTTTGGAGCTCAGAAAGAAGCTAATCAGAAGACGTACATTGTACAAGCTACTTCAAGTGCAATTTAGAATTCAGCGTGACGAAGGGAGTCATCGGGTGTGTGATTATAAAGAAACATTCCAACATAATTAAGGCATGAAGGTGCAGGAGTGGGAGGGTGGACAGGGATGGTCAGAAGAAACAGGGCACAGCTTACCACCACTCTCGATAGTTCCCAGCTCTGCACACCAACCAATGAGGAAACACAGCTTCCCTGTGTTCCTGCATATCCAGTAGCATCACTAATAATCCCCACAACCCTCTCAGTGGCGTGTATTAGTTTTCTCTTGCTGCTGTAACAAATTACCATAAATTTGATGTCTTAAAATAATACATTTATTTTCTTATAGTTCCATAGGTCAGAAGCCTGAGATGAGTCTCACTGGGCTTAAATCAAGGATTGATGTCAGCAGAGCTGCATTCCTTGCTGGAGGCTCTGGGGAGAAATCATTCTCTTTTCCAGCTTCTAGAAGCTGTCTACACTCCTTGGTCATGGTCCCCTTCCATCTTCAAAGCCAGCAAGTCTTTCTGACATCTCATTACTGTGACATTGACTCTCCTGCCTCCCTCTTTCACATCTAAGGATCCTTGTGATTACATTGGCCTCACCCAGATAATCCAAAATAATCTCTTTATTTTAAAGTCCAGGTGATTAGCAACCTTACTTCTCTTTTCCCAAATAATGTAACATATTCACAGGTTCCAGGGATTAGGGAATTAGTATGTGGACATCTTTGGGGCCATTATTCTGCTTATCACAATAGGAAATATTATTATCTCCTATTTTCCAGGTGAGGAAAATGAGGCACAGAGAGGTCCTGTGGCTTGCTCAACATCACAGAGCCGGTGAGCAGTAAAGTTGGGATTCACCCAGGCCCATCTGATGTCAGACCCTGTATTCTTAACCTTTAAACTGTACTCCTTTCATATAATCATTGTTCTTTTGTTCAATACTTTATTGAATTTTATTTGACACTTCCATTGATAGAAGCATTTGAGTAAGGCAAAGGCTCTGGGGGCAGGAACTGTTGGTGGTATGGACATGCAGGTGTGGGAGAGGCATACTGTATACCCCATAACAGTGGGGGACCATCTGCCTGTGTTAGGTCACAAGAGACCGGGGTTCACATCTCAGCTCTGTCACTTGTATCTATGTGCCTTCCAGCCAATTGCTGGATCTCCTGAGTTTCCTCTGCAAATGATAATAACAGAACAGAACCCACCTTACAGGCTTGTTATAGTAACTAGAACAGCATGTATGAAGCTCCCAGCTGTGCCTAGAGCACAGGTGGTGTTCCATGAATGCTGCTGTTACTACCTCTCTCTCCTTGGCCCCTCTCCCCAAGGAACCTTAACTTCTCGCAGGTAGGTATTAACAGAGGAAATGGTGGCTGAGATTTCTGGATTCTGAGGAAGCAGATCTGGGGAAGCTGAATCAGAACAGGTAGGAGGAGGACAAGGAGCTCTGCTTTTATCTGTCTTAGGTAGAGTCCACATTAGATCTAATTAGAGAAAAAGGGCTCTGTGGCTAAAACACATTTTAAAAACACTGATGTCTCCCTCCCTCCCTTCCTTCCTTCTTTGTGTTTTCAGAAAAGTTTGGAAGAAGGAGAGGAGAAATAAAATGTCCATTAGATCTAGA
Organism: Globicephala melas; assembly: GCF_963455315.2. Lineage (NCBI taxonomy): Eukaryota > Metazoa > Chordata > Mammalia > Artiodactyla > Delphinidae > Globicephala > Globicephala melas. The sequence continues at coordinate 42,076,629 of NC_083324.2, read as the reverse complement.
GTTCTTGGTTGCAAGCAACAGAATCTGACTCTGACTAACTTAGATGAAAGTTGGAATTTAGTGGAAGGGCATGGGGTGACACCAAATTGAAGACAAAGTTGAACATCTGGGGCTCGGGAAGACAGGAGCATGTAGACAGCAGGAAGGAATAGATAGCCTCTTCAGGGCAGCAATGCCCTGAGTGGAGCCCTTCCCGCTGGCCCCCTGGGCTTGGCACTGGGTCCACTATCCATCTTCCTGGGAAGCAGAGTTACTGGACTAGCTTGGGACGCTTGCTGGCCCCATGTCTCAGTAGGCAGGGAACCTTGACTGACTGTCCCACCAGAGCATCTCCAGAGGGCAAGATGGGGTTCCCCAAGAAGATACCAGCAAGCAAACAACTGTCACCTTTGACAAAGGTCACCTTTGCAAAGCAACCATCGGTCACCTTTGCTATGTTTGAAAATGTATCTTTCACCCCTGACCTGCCTCCAGGACTCTCTTTCATTTCCTCATTCTTTCTATTTAAACTGCAAAATGTCATTTTTGTAGCTACTGCCACCCTCCCCCCCCCAAAAAAAAAGAAAAACAGGAAAAAGAAAAGCTTTGTACTTCTTGGAGTTGGGGAGAAATACTTTATGTTTTACCCTCAGTTGACTCGGGGTCAACTGAGTTTGGTTAATACGGGACCCTGAGCATAGTGGCTGTGTCAGCATCAGTCGAAAAAGGACCACTATGTCACAAAAGACTCACCTGTTAAAACCTCATATTTTACATTTGAGACACAGGTCGGAGATGCTCAGTGACCTGCTCAAGGTCACAAGGCAGTTTAGAGGCAGGATCTCTGCTGGTTCCTTCCATTAAACACCCTAGGCCTTTGGAGTGGCAGTGCCTCATCAAGAGGGAGCTTCCTCTTATCTGTCAGGCACAACGTTGCCCCATCATGGATGAGGATGTGAGTGGCGCCTCCTGGCATTTGCGGTACGATATGACGCTGAAACCCAGCACCCAGGGATGGGCTCCTGGGCGATGGAGCACCGCTGGCTGTGTTTGAGGTGTCCAGAGTCAGGTGCAGCTCCCTTGTCAGTCCGTGCCCCTGAGGGCTTAAAAAAGGAAAGAAAGAAAAAGAAAAGAGAAATGCTTCCAATCTCTGATTTTACAGAACAAGGCAAATTTCTCATTTTGACAGAATCAAAACCCAAATCCGCCTTACCAAGAGACCAGAGGAAAAAACAAAGTTCAATAGATTTTTTTTTCTTAAACTGTTGGATCCCATTTGAAAGGAAATGGGTTTCTTTCTTTAAAAGAGAGAGACAAGAGAAATGAGAGTCTCTCCAGGATGGAGAATTCAGAAGTATGGTGTCCCTACGTGCCCGGAAACCAAGGGAGGGTCAGCAGTTTCAGGGTGTGGTTGACAGGTGATTTGACCAGGGGGTGTAGAACTGGAAGAGGGTAAGTTCTAGAAGAACTGGGGCGTCTCTTACCGTCCAGTGACTTCCAAATGGCATCCTTCAGTTTCAAGGTGGGCAGGGCAGGGTGAGCTACTCAAATCAAAGTTGGCACTACAGTGAGCCTCCAAGCCCCACCTCCAAATGCTGGGCCTAATTGTCTTGCTCTAAAGTAGATGGAATCTAAACCCAAACACCCCATTCTACCTTTATTGCATTTCTAGGCTGTCATTGCCCCCAGACTTTTCTTCCTGATGGGCCACTTGAGTGAAAAACAAAACAAAATAACCCCAGACCTTGCAGCAAAATGAAGCAAAACCTATCCTGTATTTCACCAGGAATAAAGTATTCTGTTGTTGATTTTTAAATGCAGACACTTTGCCTTAGTATGATTTATACCTCATTTTATCTTTCCGATACATTTAGCCATCAGTGGGTGGGAAGTTTTCAGAGCCCTGCTCAAATGTCATCTTGTCCAAGAGATTGGCCATCCTATCCCCAAGAGAATATGCCTTAGTACCTAGAAAAGCCCTGGCATATATTAGGTGTCCAGTAAATATTTGTTGAATGAATGAATGACAAATTCTTTCACTCAGATGCGCCCAGACCCAGTTGTGCTGATGCCCACGATATTCATCGACTACCCTCTGAGGTAGATACAGTGGGCACTGTATGGGAGGGATAAAGGGAATAGTACCCCAGGCTGCCGCCCTGGAGGACTTGAATGTGTAATTTGGGAGGAAAAAAAAAATGTACGTGTTATAGAAGTTAGTTAACTCGTAACAGAAACAGAGCAACAAGGAGGCAAATGGGGCCGTCCATCTGCAAGTGATTTCATTCATCCATCAAATGTCCTGAGTGCTGACTGAGGCTGGCTGCTCAGCTGAGTGCTGGGGCATGATGAATCCTGAGGTCCACCCTGCCCTTCCCGAGCCTTGAGTCTGGTGGGGTGAAGGGAGAGTGAGAAGAACGCCCAGAGATAGGGAAAATTTAGGTCTCAGGCTTTATAAGAAACTTATTTAATATTCTTTAATTACCTTAAAATCAATGTAGAAATTTGACTAAGAATTGAGGATTGAAAAATCTATTTTAAGTTCACGTAATTGATTTTGTGGGATCAACTTTTAGAGCTGGGCAGAGCTTGGAGATCCTCTAGCCCACCCCACCCCCTCATTTATTATCAAATGTGGAAAGCGAGGCTCAGATCAGCCAATGAATAGTTTTCCATGTAAGAAAGAGGACCCACATCCCTAGGATGACAAAATCACAATCTCTATATGGTCATATATAGTGGAGAAAGCATACAATATGATAGCGACTTTGTGGTCATGGAATTTTACTTTTTAAATTTTATACATCATTAAAGCAGGATGTGAGATTTGTGTGTTTATCAAAATGAGAGTGTATGCCTGACCCAGTCCTCTGCCAAAGTAACACTGTTGTGAAAGATAATGAAAGAGAGGGAAACTGCCCAGATCAGAGGAAGCCATGGAGACCTAGTGACTGTATGTGCCATGATAAATGACTCATGGTTATGTAAGATGTTAACAACAGAGGGACCTAGGGGAAGAGCACACAGAATTTTCTGTACCATCTTTGCAAATCTTCACAATTATTTGAAAATAAAAAGCAATTTTTAAGAAGGAGAGCATGGTGTGGTAGATTGTATTTTCTAAAAGTGGATGCCACACGGTCTTCCAAAGTTTGCCACCTCCACGTCAAGAGGTAGAATCTATGTTCTCTCCTTTGAGGGGGCGCAGGTTACTTACCTTCTCTGTGCTTCTGCTGCCTCTGTAAAACGGGAAAACAGTGCTAGAATTGTTTTTACTATGAAATGGGAATACACATGTAAAGCATGTAGACAGAGCTTGGAAATGTTGGATGTCATTATTGTGGGGCACAAGTTAGGAACCCCGTTATCAGAGCTGGACTGGCAACCAAAGTAACTTAATACAGAATCCTGGGAATTCCTTAAACTCCTCCTGTTTCAGGGGAGAATCCTTGCCGAGGGTGGAGATGCCAAGTTTGCAGGTGGGCTCTGGGAGAGACGGGATGGAGAAGATAAATGCAGAGACCAGGGATGGACGATGATGTGTAGTGCATTCGCTCGGGGAAGGAGGAAACTTCCATAGTCTGTGTCGATCAGGGGTGGTGTCAGGAGGGGGTTAGCTGTAGCTGTACCTTGAAGGCTGGCTCAGGTGCAAACGAGCAGAAAGGCAGGGAAGGGTAGCAGAGGTGGAACCAGGGCCTCACCAGGGGCCTGCCTGGGCACACTTTTAATGTTATTTGTTATTTGCCTTTAGCTATCCTTCTTTCTCGATTTTTACCAATGTGAAATGGTGGAAAAGAATCTGTACATTTCATCATTTTAATGATAGTAGACTCTAGCCATGAACTCAAAGGTTCCTGCTGGCCTACAAGTACTCGTCAGCTAAGCCCTCTCCCTCCAAGGTCACATGTCCATCAAATGGCACAAATTGGAGCTTATACCCAAGACTGGTCACTTAGGACAGACACATCCATGTGCTGATGGTGATTGGTCCAGAGGTGGCCCTGGGACACCAGCAGGACCAATCAGTCACCTCTCCTGGGATCATAAGCTCTCTGGGAGAGACAGGGAACCCTTGTGGTGGTTTTAAGTCATGGCCACAAATTCTGTGATACTCCTGCCTTAGAATTGTAGCCCATGACTTTCCCCTTGAATTTGGGCAGGATCATAACTGCTTTGAGCACAGAATATGATGTAAGTAACACCAGTTGACATGTGGCTTCTGTCTTGTTTGTTGAAACACTTGCTTTTACAGCCTTGAACCACCAGACAGTAGAATAGAGGAGAGGAGAGGAAGGAGGGAAGGGGAGGGGAGGGGAGGAGAGGGGAGGGAATATGAGCCCTTAGTCATTTGAGTCATCCCACCCCTTGTGCTAGACATGGAGTGAAAAAGCACTTAGATGATACCAGCTCCCAGCCATTTGAGTCTCACCAGCTGTTATGGATTGAATGTTATACCCCCAAATTCATATGTTGAAGCCCTAATCCCTAATGTGATGGTATTTGGAGATGGGGCCTTTGGGAGGTCATTAGTGTCAGATGAGGTCATGAAGGTGGTGGCCTCATGATGGGACTAGTGCCCTCACAAGAAGAGACACCAGAGAGCTGTTGCAAGCACGTGCTAAGAAAAGACCTTCTGATCACATAGAAGGCAGCTGTCTGCAAGCCAGGAAGAAACCTGCACCAGAACCTGACTGTGCCGGTACCCTGATTTTGGACTTGCAGCCTCCAGACTGCAGGAAAATAAATTTCTGTTGTTTAAGTTACCCAATCTATGGTATTTTGTTATGGTAATCCAAGCACACTAAGATACCAGCTGAGACCCCAGACATAGTGGAGCAGAGAACAGCCAACCCTGCCATGCCCTGTCTGAATCCTTGGTGCATAGACTCCATAAGCATAAGAAACAGTTGTTTTATACCACTAAGCTTTGGAGTGACTTTTTAATATAGCAATATCTATTAACTGGATGATGGTTCCTATTAACTGGAACATTGTCCTTCCAGACCCTTAAGCTGGGGACTGTGGAAGCTTTGAGTTGCCAAAGGCCGTATCAGCTAACAAAGGGACAGAGAGAAGGAGCTGGCCTGAGAAATAAGCTGGCACAGAGCTGGCAATGAAGAGGAGGAAAGGTCCAGCCCTCCTTGATGATACCACTGAAACCCCTGGATCAAGCTGTGTCAATCTCCTCTTGAACTTTTCAGTTATATGAGCCAATATATATTTTTTTAAGTCTTAAGCCAGTTTGATTTGGTTTATATTCCCTCCAGTTATAACTGGAATAGAGATTAAGAGGATAAAAAAGGGAATTCCCAGGCAGTCCAGTGGTTAGGAATTCACAGTTTCACTGCCATGGCCTGGGTTCAGTTCATTGTCAGGGAACTAAGATCCTGCAACTTGCATGTGGGGCAGCCAAAAAAAAAGGAATGAAAAGGAAGACAAGAGAAATGGAGGAAGGCAGGAGGGGGTTAGGTGGGAAGGGGGACAAGACCAGACCTGTTCTGTTTTCCATTTAAATGTAAGTGGTATCTGTAGCAGACACTGTAGGTTGCCCATTTACCATCCATTCCCCACCTTCCACCTTATTAACAGAACCAATCCAGGTTGTCCAATGTTCCTTACCACTGATTGGCTCAGGAGTGGGCATGTGATGAAGTTCCTCCAATGAGATGTGAGGGGAGGTCTCTGGGAGGAGCCTTTGGGAAAGGCTTCCTTCTCTCCAGGAGGCAAGACAGGCCCTCTTGCCTTCTCACCGCAGGAGTTGGGAAGTACACCTGGAGGGGCCACAGCTACCTTGCAGAGAAGGAACCTGGGTCTTAGATGACATTGAGCTGCTGATTATACCTTGCCTCAGGCGCACTCTCTTCTGCCTTTTGTGTGAAATAACAAATGACAATCCGGTTTGAACTGCGGTTTTCTGCTACTTGCAGCCCTGATATTGCAGAGCCTGAGGAAGGCCGACTCACCACCATGTTATTTTACTGAGGAAGGAACCAAGGCCTAGAGGGACATCTGTGTGTCCAGGTGTCAAAACTAACTGATGGCAGTGAGAGACAAGAGCCTCACCTCCCTTCTAACCTAGGCCTCATCCCATGGTAAGACAGGTTCTAGAATCTTCCATGTTGCCTTGCCCCCCCCCCCCAGCCCTGAGCCTTCTGTAGTCAGCTGTGTATGCAGAAGCTCATCTGATTTGAATCCAGCAGGCTATATTCCACCTAATTAAGCAATTAAGAGCAGGAAGGCTACATCTCCAGAGCCTACCTGCTTTTCATGGTGAGCCTTTATAAGCCCTGACTGGTTGTTGTGATGGATGCCAGGGGCCGTGGAGACCTCTGGAAGCTGAGTCTTGCTGGGCTGGCCTGGGGGCTGTGGCCCTGACTTTTTATGGAATCTGAAGTCTGCCTTTGGAATAATTACCTCCATGTGATTGTGGGATTAATGTCACCTGGGCCAGAGGTCTGCTGTTTTCTGCTTAAGGGAGGAAAAACAAAACCCTTTGGAGAGGCTCAATGACTGCGAACTTGGAAATCGCCCTAAGAATTAGTGAGCCAGTGTGGTGAGGCCAGAGCACAGCCAGCAGCGTGCTGAACAAGTGTGCTCGTGGGTGAGGTAGAGAGGAGCCTCATAGAAAATGTGTTGATCTTCCTGCTTTCCTCACACACAGGCACAAGGGTGTGCAAATTCACTGAGAAGCAGGCAGCGGTGGGCTTCTGATATGACACCCTCTGTCCTGGGCGCCCGCTATCAGGAAAAATTCAAGCCAGAAGGTTCAGGAAGAAGATAGCTTGGGAAAAGCCGGGTCCAAATAGAAGCCACCCTCATGTTGGACACCTCAGCCATTGCTCTCATTAGTCAAGGGCCCGCCCTGCAGCTCAGATTCACAGGCAGTAATGTTTCAGCACCAAGGCAAACATCCTTCTCTCAGAAGAACTCCCTCAAAGAGACTGATGCTACAGGTAGAGGTGCCGTCTGCCACACGTCTGCCACTCAGCCAGACAGAGAGCTGCTGATAAGTGGGTGGGAGGCACCCCCAGCCGATGTTCTAGAACAGCATTTTCCCTCAAGTTCAGTGTGGGGCGGGGCGGGGGCGGATGATGTCCTCAGGCAGGTGCTCTGTGGCTGGTCTTGGGGGTTGTGTGTCTTTGTGGCCCCGGGTCCTGTTACCCTGAGTGGCTCTGTGGGACGAGTGGTGAGTGTTGGGGGTGGGGGAGGCAGAGTGTAAGTTGTCCTGCGCAAGCGGGTTGTGTGTGTGTGTGTGTGTGTGTGCGCGCGCGTTCGCTCGCTTACACAGGGACCTATAGGGATTTGGGTATCCCCAGATATGGGAAATGCCTGGTGCTTTGCAGGCAGAGCTCTAGACCAGGAATGTAGTCATGTTAATAAAACTAGAACGTGAGTTAGATATTAACTTTCAATTTTCTAGTAGCTACATTAGAAAAAAAGAAAAGAAAATCTATTTCCAAAATATATTTTATTTAACCCAGCATATCCAAAATTATCATTTCAACATACATTCAATATAAAAATATGTAAATGGGATATCTTACGGTCTTTTTTCTCTTGTGAAGTCTTCAAAATCTGGTGTGTATTTTACACTTACAGCAATATCTCAGTTTGGACCAGCCCCACGTCAAGTGTTCAATAGTCACGTGTGGCTCATGGCTGCTGCCCTGGACAGTGTGGGTCTGGAGACTTGAATCTGAGTCCCTGCTCGGTTTCTTTCTAGCTCTGTGGCCCTGAGAAAATTATTTATGTGTTCTGAGCCGCTGTGTAGCCATCTGTGTAAGGCCATTGATAGTCCATCTCATGGCAGTCATTCACGTAGCGTCCTATGTGTTGCTGGGTATCTAGGGTCCAAATCAGTGCTGCGGGGCTGGCTTGTACAGTGGTGTGCCAGAGCTGGACCATACATGCTCACAAGAGCCGATGGTTAAATATTCAGGAATTTTGTAAACTGATGGTAAACTATTGGTCTCTTGAAATCAGCCATGGTGGGAGAATGTTTACACCATGGAAATGAGCAAATGCTTACAAATCGGTCCCTGCCACTCCAGAGAGCTGGTTGTTAAACATTGACTTGCACGCCATGGACTTGGGTATATTTATATGTGATTGCAGGGGTGAGTGTGGTCTGGGGGCTGCTTCCTTGGCTGTTTTTTCTCGCTGAGGCCTCATCATCTCCCTTTAGGTGCTCCTGTCTTGTGGCAGCCCCTTCCAGATTACTCTTTCCCACTATGAGAGGCAGCATTGAGGAGTGGTTAAGCCAGCAGAATCTGGAGCAGACCCTGGATCCTCCATTTCCTCCTTTTGTAACTGTGGACAGGTTAACTTCTCTGTGCCTTAGTTTTCCTCATCCGTAAAAATAATAGCAGCTGAGAAATAGGGTTAAATACCATCCCCGTAGGGCTTCCCTGGTGGCGCAGTGGTTGAGAGTCGGCCTGCCGATGCAGGGGACACGGGTTCGTGCCCCGGTCCGGGAGGATCCCACGTGCCGTGGAGCGGCTCGGCCCGTGAGCCGTGGCCGCTGAGCCTGCGTGCCAGGAGCCTGTGCTCCGCAACGGGAGAGACTGCCGCGGCAGTGAGAGGCCTGCGTACTACAAAAAAAAAAGAAAAAAAAAAAACCATCCCCGTAAAGTGATAGAACAGTGCCTGGCATACAGTATGTGCTCATGAATGTTGCCTGTTCTATGTTGATGATTCGCAGCTGATGTCTGCAGCTCCTCCTGGCCTGCAGGCTCTAACTGTCGGTCACTGTGGAACAGTCGTGAAGGGGCAGTGTTTATGGCAGGGGCATCCAGAGGACGAGCTGGTGTGATGGTGGGTTAGGTAACACCACAGTCAGGTTGGACCTGGGGTTGTCTTTCCTTCCATTTTCCTCTCATCTTCTCTTTCTCATCCTGTCATGAGAATTGACCGCCTACTGTGTGTGAATTCTGTGGGGAGGGGATGGGCACACAAAACTGAGAAAGCTGATCCCTGCCCTCAAGGAGCTTACAAAAGCTCTTTGGGGTCTTCACTAATTTTTAAGAGTATAAAGGGGTTCTGAGATGGAAAAGTTTGAGAACTGCTGGACTGCGGGTATAACAAAAAGACTACTAAATGTGGGGGCCAGAGGGGTTGGCAGGTTTGAGCTCTAGCACATATTACTGTGTTTCTAATCCCTTGACTTCTTCTGGCCTCAGTTTCTTCCTCTGTAAAATGGGAGTGGTAATGTGGATGGATACCCCAGCCACCTCCAGGGCGCTGTGAAAGTACATTTAAAGACTCTGAAGGCCTGGGGGTGGGGAGGGGTTGCTGTAGGCACAAGCTGGGCCCTTGGGGACTATGTTCTAAAGCTGACATTTTACTATCTGGGGGATCTGGCTGACCCCCCTGAAGTGAAGAGAAGCCCAGAGAGTACCCAACAGGCTATCCCAAGCCCTGTCATCTGGCTTTCTGGAATACCAGGGATTCTCTGGGGTAATTCCCACATCAATGCATGAAAAGCAAAACCGACACATTTAGGTGACTTTGGAAACATTGCTGGAAAATGCAGGTGGCGAGTTCCCTGGTGGCCTAGTGGTTAGGATTCTGGGCTTTCACTGCCTTGGCCCAGGTTTAATCCCTGTTGGGGATCTGAGATCCAGCGAGCCAAGTGGCATGGCAAAAAAAAAAGAGGCAGGGAAGGGATTTGGAGCTTGAAATTTCCAGATTTCTACCACCCTTCTTTGACTGGAATTGACAGCCTCAAGTGTGTCACCTACCAGGACCAGTCTCAAATGGAGGGCTGTTAAGACTCCAGAATAGCCCAAAGGGGACATTGCCCCACCCTACCCTGCTCCTGACCTTCTTCCATCAACCCTGGCTTCCTCCAGGATCCAGTGCTTTTTTCCTCCCCAAAAGATGCTGTCATGATTGTTCCTACCCATAAGAACCCCTAGGTTGTCTCCCACCAGAACCCCTATCTCCTACCTCATTCCCCCAGAGACCCCAGCCCTAACCTTGGCCAATGACTAGGTGGAATGAGGAGACTCCATAAGAGCTGAAGAGCTTTTCCCAAAGAGCTTCAAAGGTTCCTGGGATGTTTAAATATGCCAATATTAATAGAGATGTTTTAAGTAGAAGAAAATGCCAAAATTGCCGCTGGTCAAAATGTTAAAAAACACTCCATGGCAAACTCAGCAACCAGCAGGGTAGAGAGGACAGGTTCTCCTTAGCATCACTCTGGCCAATTAACTCCAGTCCCTCTATTCCCCTCACTGAGGAGGAAGCCTTCCCAGCACCTCTCCCTTGCCCCTGCTTGTTAAGGAAGACAATTAGCATCTGAGCAGAGGTCTCCAAATGACATCCTGTCAGTTTTCTGTCTAGTTCAATACCATTTCCAACAGTGACTTTCAAAACAGAAATGATTTTTTTGTCATTTACTTACAATTTTTAATTTTTTTTTTTTTTTTTTTTTTTTTGCGGTATGCGGGCCTCTCACTGTTGTGGCCTCTCCCATTGCGGAGCACGGGCTCCAGACGCGCAGGCCCAGCGGCCATGGCTCATGGACCCAGCCGCTCCACGGCACGTGGGACCCTCCCGGACCGGGGCACGAACCCGTGTCCCCTGCATCGGCAGGCAGACTCTCAACCACTGCGCCACCAGGGAAGCCCTACAATTTTTAATATTTTAAATCTGTTTTACATAGTTGTGTGATTATATTCTAAAAACAATTTAATAGGCTGTTTAACATTTTAATATAATAAACACATTTTTTTTGGTTTTATTAAGCACTTCTTCTTCTTTTTGTTTTTTTTCTTTTCCAAAATGGAAATGGTTTTTTAAGTGTACAAAAGTAATGCATCGTTTAAGAAAAAGTTTAGGGGAATTCCCTGGCTGTCCAGTGGTTAGGACTCAGCGCTTTCGCTGCTGTGGTCCAGGTTCAGTCCCTGGTTGGGGAATTAAGATCTGGCAAGCCGTGCCACGTGGCCAAAAAAAAGAAAAAAGAAAAAGTTTAAAATAGGGAAAATAAAAAACCACTCATAATCCCTTCCCCCCAACTCTAACACAGCAATACCATCATATTGGTGCTTTTTCCTTGCAGTCTCTGTCCCTATAAATACATTTTATTTGAACGTTGTGATGCTTGTCTTGGCTTGGTTCCCCAGAAAGCAGAGTCTGAGACAAAGGTTTCTGTGCAAATATTTCACTGAGGAACATGATTTCAGGGAGGAGGAATGAGAAATGGGGAGCGAAGCTGGCAAGAATGTGTTATGGAACTGGCCACAGCTGAGTGCACCTGGGTGCTGGATCCAAGATCATCTGAGGAGTCATAGGAAGACCTTGCGTGGGTGGGGGGAGAAAGAGAGAAGCATTTTCCATTGGCTCCCAACCCCTGTCGGTCGGTCAAAGGCTTTCCCCATGGGGTAACTCACCCACATTTCTGAGGTGCCCTTGCATGGGTGCTGAGTGGGTTTCCCCTAAGTCTCAGGCGATGGCATTGACAGAGAAGCCCCAGGGTGAGCGGCATAAGCAGGGGACACATAATGTCAGGTTGCAGCTGTGAGAAGCTGGCCGGAGTTGACCCAGAACTGGTCACCCCAGCGTGGGCAGGACTAAGAGACAGGCAGGGCCAAGCAGATCTGAAGAGGTGCCCAATACAGTCTTGGTGATGCCCACCTAATTTTATCCTTGCTTTCCCCACTGAACTTTATATATTTTCCATATCGATCAATAGTTCTCAAAAATTTTTAATTGAAATGTAGTTGATTTACAATGTTTCAGGTGTACAACAAAGCAATTCAATTATACATACATATATATATTCTTTTTCAGGTTATTTTCCATTACAGGTTGTTACAAGATATTGAATGTAGTTCCCTATGCTATACAGTAGGTCCTTGTTGTTCATCTATTTTATATATTGTAGTGTGTATCTTTTAATCACAAATTCCTAATTTATCCCTCCCCCACTTCCCCTTTGGCACCCGTAAGTTTGTTTTCTATGTCTGTGAGTCTGTTTGTTTTGTAAGTAAGTTCATTTATATTACATTTTAGATTCTCTATGTAAGTGGTGTCATATAGTATTTGTCTTTCTCTGTCTGACTTACTTCACTTAGTATGATAATTTCTAGGTCCATCCATGTTGCTGCAAATGGCATTATTTCATTCTTTTTTATAGTTGAGCAAGAGTCCATTGTATACATGTACCACATCCTCTTTAACCATTCAACTGTTAATGGACATTTTGGTTGCTTCCATGTCTTAGCTATTATAAATAGTGCTGCTCTGAACATTGGGGTGCATTATCTTTTGGAATTAGAGTTTTCATCTTTTCTGGATATATGTTCAGGAATAGGATTGTTGGATCATATGGTAACTTTATTTTTTAAGGAACCTCCATACTGTTCTCCATAGTGGCTGCACCAATTTACATTCCCACCAACAGGGTAGGAGGATTCCTTTTTTCCCACATCCTCTCCAGCATTTATTATTTGTAGACTTTTTGATGATGGCCATTCTGACTGGTGTGAGGTGATACTTCACTGTAGTTTTGATTTGCATTTCTCTAATGATTAGTGATGTTGAGCATCTTTTCATGTGCCTTTTGGCCTTCTGTATGTCTTCTATGGAGAAATATCTGTTTAGGTCTTCTGCCCATTTTTCGATTGGGCTGTTTGGTTTTTTTGACATTGAACTATATGAGCTGTTTGTATATTTTGGAAATCAATCCCTGTTGGTCACATCATTTGCAAATATTTTCTCCCATTCCATAGGTTATCTTCGTTCTCATAATTTTTAATGGCTGCTTTCCAAGTAGAGGGAAAAGTTTAAATTTTATATATAATCGATTTCTATATATTGTATTATTTGCAAAACAGTGACAAGTTGGCCCACTGAGGTGACCTAAGAAGGGTCATTTTATACCTTTGTGGCATAGAGGGAGGTGTCATTCCTCAACCCAAGTGAGTGGAGGGAAGGCATTGATCTCCTTACTAAATACTTCTGTTTCTGTTTCAAATTCAAAACTTTTGGAATACATTGATGATTGGAAGTCAGGAGAAAAGAACCCTACTGACTTCAGTGTTCTCAATAAAACTCTATCCCTTTTCTTCCTTCCCAGCAGTAATACTTTTAGGACTGCTAGAGAACTCTGGATAAAGATGGGTTTAGGACTCCATTTGTCTCTTGGCACTCATCCATTCCGCAAATACTTATTGAGCACTTGCCATATGTCAGGTATGGCACCAGGCACTGGGGACCCAGAGACCACGGACCATCTCTGTCCTCAGGGCATCAGGTGATACAGGCTTGTAAACAATCAAATGTTATGACAATGCTATGATAATAAGGGCAAGACACAGCAGGGAAAGAATAGGTCTGACATTTCATTCATTCATTGACTGTATTTGTTATTTATTGCTGGGCAATAAACTGCCCCAATACTTAGCTACCTAAAACAATAATAACTATTATCACACAGTTTTGGTGGATCAGGAATTTAGGTACAGTTTAGCTGAGTGGTTTAGGCTCAAGGTCTCTCATGATGTTGAAGTCAGGATGCCAGCCAGGGCTGCAGTCATCTGAAGGCTTGACCAGGACTCAGGGATCTGCATCCAATATGGTTCCCTCACATGGCTCTTAGCAAGAGGTTTTAGTTTCTTGCCATGTAAACCTGGACTGCTTGAGTGTCTGTGATGTGGCTGCCCCAGAGCAAGTGATCCTACAAAAGGAAGTTGAAGTGTCTTTCATGAGCCAGCCTCAGAAATCGCACACCATCACTTCCACTATATTATATTGGTCCCACAGGACAACGCTATGCAGTACAGGAGGGGACTACCTGAAGAGTCAACATTAGGAAGTGGGGATCATTGGGGGCCACCTTGGGGGCCACTACCACGTTGGTTCATTGATTCATTCGATTGCCAGTTATTAAGCACCTGCCAGGAGTCTGGCACTATGCTCAGGACTGGGGATACCAACATGGCTGGCAATAATTGAGTTCAGGGACCAATTCTTTGTTTAATTTTATATCTCCAGTGCCTGGAACACAAAGTCTCGGTAAAGGCTTATTTGTCAAAAGGAAGCAAAATGAAGTGGTTAGGAGCTGGACTTATGGAGCCAGTATGCCTAGGTTCAAATCTGGCCTCCTCCTCCCCACAGTGATGGTTTTCCAACAAATCATGTTGGTTTATGTTGCTTACAACCAAGAATGCTAATGATATGCTCATTAGTTTTCCCACCAATCTCCTTTTATTGTTCAGACTCCACACAGGATCCCACATTACATTTAATTGTCATGTCTCCTTTAATCTGGGACAGTTTCTCAGTCTTGCCTTGTCTTTTATGACCTTGCCACTTCTGAAGAGTACTGAGTATGCATTTTGTAGAATGTCCCTCAATTTGGGTTTGTCTGAGATTTTCTCGTGATTAGATTGAGGTAATGCATTTTGGACAAAAGCACCAGAAGTGATATTATGAATCATATGAGGGATACGTGATATCAACATGTCTTATTACTGGTGCTGTTGACTTTCATCACTTGGTTAAGGTGGTAGGTATCTGCACAGTTTCTATTTTTTCCTTTGTAATTAATAATTATCTTGAGCTACTTTGAAACTGTGCAAATGTCTTCTTTTTTCGTTCTTTTACCCATTGATTTGGCATCCATTGATAATGCCTTTGGACAACAATTATTCCATGTTGTTTGCCTGTTCCTGATTTCCTATCTCTATCATTCATTCTACATTTATTAATCGGAATTTTACTTTAAAGAAGAATTATCCCTTCTCCTTCTTATTTACTTATTCAGGTATTTATTTATAACAGTATGGACTCATGGATTTTTTTCCCTATGGTTTATAATCCATTACTATGGTTATTTATCGCTCAAATTATCTCAGATTTGGCCATTGGGAACCCTCAAGCTGGCTCCTGTGTGTATAGGAGAAATTATTTTTAGTTTTAATTTTTTATTATAAAAGTTATATATGCCTGGGTGGAGGGTACATGAGACCTCTCTGTACTATTTTTGCAGTTTCTTGTAAATATATAATTATTTCAAAAAGGAAGGTAAAAAAGTAATGTATGCTCATTATAAAAAATCAGGAAAGGGCTTCCCTGGTGGCGCAGTGGTTGAAAGTCCGCCTGCCGATGCAGGGGACGCGGGTTCGTGCCCCGGTCCGGGAAGATCCCACATGCCGCGGAGCGGCTGGGCCCGTGAGCCATGGCCGCTGAGCCTGCGCGTCCGGAGCCTGTGCTCCGCAACGGGAGAGGCCACAATAGTGCGAGGCCCGCGTACCGCAAAAAAAAAAAAAAAAAAAATCAGGAAATACAGAAAAGTGTAAAAATTATCTCATCTCTTAGACTTAATCACTGTCTGTATTCTGGTATGTTTCTCTCCATTCTTTCATTTTAAATGCTATCATAACACAATTGTGGCAGCTCTGAGCACTGACATTCTAGTTTTATAATGGAGAGAATGCCAGCCAGGGAGACAGGGATTACTAAAACAGTAATACCACCAGCCCAACATCCATGTGTCTGCCACATGCCCCCAGCCCTCCTGGTGCTGGACCACATCTAATCCCTCCCCCGCCAGCATATGAGGTGGGGTGCTGTGTGCAGTACCCATCAGACAGGGTACTGGAGGGTCTCAATGTATTGATTCAGGTAGAAAAGAGTATCAAGTTTAGTTAGTAGAAACAGAAGGAGTTAAAGCTAGTAAATTCCGGAGAATGTACACAGGTCAGGCTGACTTGAGAGAAGAAGAGAGAGATTAAGATGATTAGAGGGAGAGAAAAGGGGAGAAAAGCAGAAAATGTTGAATTTTTACATTCTTGCTTCCAGAAAACAGAGGGCAGCCAAGAACTCAGTGGGTGTTTAACCAAGCAGACTTAAGGTCTTGATCAAGGATGAACTTCTCGCCTCCTCTCTAGGTTGCCCTGACAACCTTCTCCTTCTGGTATTGACATAATGATGAGACAGAAGGGAAAACAGGCAAATGAAGAAAATAGTCATTAGAGGCAGAACCAGCTGTGGTCTGGCTTGCTTCATCTTGCAGGGAGGTCTGGGGAGGAGTCCAGGAGGGGCAGAGGGCTCTTGGGCTGGTGTTTCAGACAGAGGCATGAGGACTAGAGGGAGAGATGGGGTTTCCTGTACAGGGATGGACTTGAACTCATGTGCTAGAGACACCTGAAGCTCCTCTCAGAAATTTTAGTGAAGCCATTCAATTTAAATTAAATCTCACTGGTTGCATATCCTCCTTGCTTCCCTGGCTCTTCAGATTAGTCAAGGTTGCTTAGAAGGAAACTCCAGAACCCAGGTTCAGGGAATGGCAGCCACCCACTCTACCAGCAGGGCTCAGAGTCACCACATTAACCTGGGGCTTAGAGCCCTTTCTCCTTTTCCATCACCCAGAAGGGTTGGGACCATCAGAGGAGAGAGAAAGAATGGAAGAGGGTATCAACAGTAGTTATTACTCTCTTCTCTTTTCAGGTAGGGAAACTGAGGCTGAGACAGTAACTCGCCTACGGTCACAAAACTGAGAAATGTCCAGGATTCAAACCTAAGTCAGATCAAGTCAAGGTTTTGCTGGGTAATTACCTCACTCTGTGATACAGAGCAGTGATTCCCAAACTCTATCGTGTGTCAGAATCTCCTGGAGGGCTTGTTAAAACACAGAAGGCTGAACCCCACCCCAGAGTTTCTGATTTGGTAGATGTGGGACGTGGCTTGGGAATTTGTATTTCTGACAAGTTTCCAGAAGATATTGATGCTGCTGGTCCAGGAACCACACTTTGAGAACTACTGACATAAAGCAAGCCATTTAAGCCTTGGACCTTGAGTATAGTCTTTGTAAAACAAGGAGTACCTTTTTCAGAGGTGCTTTAGCCATGGGGATACGAAGGTTGAGGGAGTTTTACTTTTAGCAAAGTAGCTCCTTGGATCTCTTTACATAATACGTCCCATGTGAGAGGTTATTGGAAAGGATGTTTCTGCTATTAAACATAAAACCAAGAGTTATAAACTAGTGACCTAAAAGATGTCAAATACTGTTTGTTCCTGTTATCTCTTGGTATGGCTTAAAACAACAACAATTTTAATACATGATTTTGTGGGTCAGGAATCTGGGCAGATCTACCCCTATGGTGCCCACCAGAGTTACTCAGGGCCACTCAGCTGGTGTCCGGGCTGGTCTGGAGGGTCCAAGATGGCTTCACTCACATGGCTGGAGCCTTGTCAGGGTGGTTGGAAGGCTGTTGACTGGAACATCTACCATGGCCTCTCCAGCAGGATGGTCTCAGGGTAATTAGATTTCATGACAGCTCAGGGTCCAGAGCAAGTGTTCCAAGAGACAGAAAGCAGAAAGCACCAGTCTTTTAAGGCCCAGGCCTGGAAACCAGCACAGCGTCACTTTGCCATCTGCCATCTGTCAGCATAATCACCAGAGGTCCCTGTCCCCAGATTCAGGGGAGGGCACATACACTGCCTTCTCAGTGGGCGGAATGTTTTGTGGCTGTCTCTTTGAACTCAAGCTTCATCCACACCTGAACCTTATGTCGATGATAAGCTTCTGATCCTCAAGCCAGATGTGGTAAAGGAATGAGACTTGGGGGTGGGGGGGATTAGTATATTTTGCATGTGGGCTAAATGTAAATAACTTGAGCAGAGGGTGGGTTGTAATAAGTTCTAGAACACCTCTATCCTGCTGGAGGAAGCCCAGTCGGCCCCATGGAGAAGCCCATGTAGAGAGAAACCTGGTCCTGCACCTTTCTCCCAACAGCCCAGCTGAGCTCCCAGCCCATAGGCAGCGCTAACTTGCCAGCCATGGGAGTGAGCCAGCTGGGAAGGTTTGGTCCTCCAGCTCCAGTCAAGCTTAGCTGATGGCGCATAGAGTGACATGACACAAAATAGGGCTGTGTGATGGTTCATGTTGTGTGTCAGTGCCCGGATGCCCGGATGTTTGGTCAAACATTATTCTGGATGTTTCTCTGAAGGTGTTTTTCAGATGAGAGTAACGTTTAAATCAGTGGACTTTGAATACATTAGATTGCCCTCCATAATGGGGTGGGCCTCATCCAATCAGTAGAAGGTCTGAATAGAACAAAGACTGACCTCCCCTGAGCAAGAAGGAATTCTTTTTAAGATTTATTATTTATTTATTTAATTTTTGGCTGTGTCGGGTCTTAGTTGCAGCACGCAGGATCTTCGCTGAGGCATGCAGGATCTTTTGTTGCAGCACGTGGGCTCTTCACTGTGGTGTGAGGGCTTCTCTCTAGTTGTGGCGTGAGGGTTTTTTCTCTTCTCTAGTTGTGGCGCACAGGCTCCAGGGCGCGTGGGCTCTGTAATTTGCGGCACGCGGGCTCTAGTTGAGGCGTGCGAGCTCAGTAGTTGTGGCACGTAGGCTTAGTTGCCCCACGGCATGTGGGATCTTAGTTCCCTGACCAGAGATTGAACCCGCATCCCCTGCCTTGTAAGGTGGATTCTTTACCACTGGACCACCAGGGAAATCCATGAGAAGGAATTCTGCAGCAGATCTTGAGGTCTTTGACTCTAACTGCAACTCTGCCATCTATGGAATACTAGTTTTTGATGAATGTTAATAAGTCCTCAGCTATTAAAAAAAATGTTTCCATGGTCAACTATGTTTGGGAAAACTATTTATCAAACAATGCTTAAAAGGTCTCTGTGTTGCAGAACTTCTAATTTGGCCATGGATCTGGAGCCTTGGAAAGGGCTGATCTGGGGTTATTGCGAGCTTCCTGACAGTGAATCTTTATTGTTTTGTAAGTGGGTCACCCTGGTCGGCTTCCACTCTTTTAGAGGGTCTCATTTATAGGAGAAAAGGAGTCTCCTTCTTGGGTAAAAGGAAAGCGATGCATCGCTTTGTTCTCTTCCATCAGAGCAGCACTGTGGGTCCATGTGTGAAGACTTTCCAGCCTGAGAGCTGCTGCTCCATCAGAGCCCTCCCCCAGCTCCTGAGGCTTCCCCTTTCTGCGAGGGAGTTTGGACCAGTCTATCAGATATTCTAGAGCAGAACCAATGAATTATTTATGTGCTTTCTGCTGGCAAAGATGCTAATGAGATGCTACAGCATACATTAGTGTAATACCTGGAGATTCTTTTTGCTCAGGACCACTGTCTCTGCCGCCTATTGGCTGTGGTGGTGGGTAGGGTATGGGGTGGCAAAGAAGCCAAGGAACTGAAGACTTGCCAGCCAGCAATTCATGACTAGGGAGGACAGAGGCCTATCCATCTTCCTAGATCCCGTGTTGGGGACTTGAAGAATGAACATCCCGAAGCTGTTTTCCACTCACACAAGCAGGACAGAGCTCAAATCACCTCCTCCAGGATGCCTTTCCTGACTTATCCCTACCCACTGTGCCCTCTCCTTCCTCTCCAGGCTGAGAGATGTGTCCCTCCTCTGTGTGCTGCAGTCCCTGTGCTGACCAGCATCATAGATGATGGCAGGGCTCCATTGTCTGTGTCCACCATTACACCCTGAGCTCCTGAGAGCGTGTGTTCAGTGCCTTTCTTCTCTTCCTCTCCAGGACCGAAGGTGGCGCTCAGTACATACAGGATGTTCAGATGTTGTTTGATGAGTTGAATTGAATTGTTCATACGTGATTAGTTCAATTCAGAAGGAAATATGGTTATTTTGATAGGGATTGGTCTTTGCCTTTGGAGCTGCTGAGCAAATTTAATGTGTAAACAAGACTCAGGTGGAGAGATGTTAAACACTCAAAAAAGAATCTTTTCCAAGTACTTTGGCAGCTTCCATTTGATGAACAGTTGGTTGATTTCAAATGATTTAGTTGTATTTATTCAAGTAAGTTCAATAGGACCAATCTCTATTTGGCAAAATTCTGTTAACTCTTACTGTCTTTTACTGTATGGCCTTAGCAGTAATTCATTTTCATTTCATCTCCCTTCCTTCCTTCCTTCCTTCCTTCCTTCCTTCTTTCCTTCCTTCCTTCCCACTCATTCAGATGAGAGTTTGCTCCCCAAATTAAGAGAATAAGTATTAGGAAGTAAATCTGTGGTCATGTATCTTGTCTGGTTTCTGCATTGCTTTCATGTTTCAATTGACACTGTCACACCAAAGCGATTGGTTAACTCTTTACCGCTTACAGTGCAGTGCATGGGCTGGCAGTATCAGCATCTCCTGGGAGCCTGCTAGAAATGCAGAACCTCAGGCACACCCCAGACTTTCTGATCGTTGGGTGATTCATATGCATGTACATGTTTGAGAACAGAGGTTTAACTAACCTGGACAATGTCCCTGTTTCATACCTTGGAGATGATGTGGGGACTGAACCAAAAGAAGAGGATTGAATATATACCTCTTTGCAATTTATCAGCACTAAGTGGCCTACACCTTTATGGGATCTACACACTGGAAAGGTTTCCCTACCTGTCCCACGCACACCTCCTGTAAGAAGCAGCACCGCCGCCCCTAAGGGGCTGCCATTAACCACTTTATATGCGTTCTCTCTCTCAGTCCTTACAACAAATCTATGAGGTAGGCACCACCTCTGTCTCTTTACAGATGAAGAGCCTAAAGACTAGAGAGGAGAAACAGCTTGCTTGCCGCCACCCAGCTTGGCACAGTACCTGGCCTGTAACAAGGGTTCTGTAATTGAAGGCTTTCAGCATCCTCCTTCTCTTCTTGGGGACAGGGTGTCCAGATTTAAATGGCTGCAGAATAGTTCAGTTGACTCATAAACTGCATTGAGGTGTCATATTCTGTTTTCAACCCTTTGCAGACTCTAGAATGGTATTTGCTACCCTGGGCCAAGAGCCAGGGATAGTATCTTATTGCCTGCCCCATCCCAAGGCTCCCACTTGTTCTTCCATGTACTTCTCCTCAATCTCCTCCTCCTTCTCTCCTTCCTCCAACTTCTCCTCTTTCTCTTTCTTGTCTTCCTCTTCTTCTTCCTGTTCCCTCTCCTCTTCCTTTCCTTTTTTTTTTAGATTTTTTTAAATTGAAGTATAGTTGATTTACAATGTATTAATTTCTGCTGTACAGCAAAGTGATTCAGTTATACATATATATACATTATTTTTTGTATTCTTTTTCATTATGGTTTATCTCAGGATATTGAATATAGTTCCCTGTGCTATACAGTAGGACCTTGTTGTTTATCCATTTTATATGTAATAGTTTGCATTTGCTAACCCCAAACTCCCACTCCATCCCGCCCCCACCCCTCTCCCCCTTGGCAACCACAAGTCTGTTCTCTATGTCTGTGAGTCTGTTTCTGTTTCATAGATAGATGTTTCCCTTTTTTCTCTTCTTTCTCCTCCCGTGGTCAAGCACTTGAACTCAGTGCAGCTCCTCTTTCTTCCATCCCCCTCCTTCCCTCCTTTCGCTCTGGGCTCCAGGTAGAGAATTCAGATGATGATGATGATGGTGACAATGATGACAATGATGATTTTATCATTGTTATTGTTTGGCCATGCAGGATTTTCGGTCCCTTTTCCCCCTTTATTCTTTTCATCTTCTACCCTGGTGGGAAGGAGGTCATTCAGCATAAGAACATGAACTGCTATGAAAAGCAACCAACATTAGGAAGAGAAAGCCTGGTTTGTCTTAAAGATCTGGAAACTCTGTGGGTGGGGAGGAGGGTCATGATGGGTAATAAGGACCGCAGGGAGTGAGGAGGGAGAGAAAAGAGAAGACACTAGAAAGAAGGAACTCCAGGGTGCTCCTCAGACACAGTCTGGTTGTTCTGCAAGGGGATGAGTAGGAAAAGCAGACTATTTGGCGCCATCCTCTCTACTTGGAGTGTGTTCATCACCAGCCACTGGGAAGCCACTGTCAGGTTAAGGGTATGCCGGCAAGTCCTTCCAGCCACATAATGATGTAATTACAGGGCAGTTACATCATTGTTACTGCTAGTACCAGCCCACCACTTCCTACACTCCCTCTGCATGCCTGGCACTTTTTAAATTCTTTCCATACACGACTCCTACATGTCACAGATTGGGCAGGGTAGGAAACTGAGGCCTGTGCTTTCTCTATTTATCTGCTGTACAGTTTGGACTGTAACACAGTAAACTAGATCGTTGGGACTGACACACAACTTGCTGTCCTCTGTGTACAAGACTATGCTGCTGATCAAGGACCAGAGGAGTGTGATCCTTGGCTTAATTAATTTATTGTCTACTTGGGAAGAGAAGACAGATACACATAAATTCAAGGGCTAATTACCTCTACAAGAATACAAGAGATGCCAGAGATGGTCTGACTAAACACCAAATTAATGGCAGGGATATAGGACCTATAAGATCTTACTAACATTTATTTATTAAAATTGCAAATATCACCAAAAGATGGACAAGATACATTTTATACATCTGCAAATAAATATAAGTAACCCATAACCCACTCTTAGACTAAAAATAACAAATTCTGAATATCTTCAGGTCAAATGTAACTCAGTACTGTTTTATACATTCAGTATTTCTTCAAATAAGATTATCTTTTTCTAGAAGTAATCACAAAGCCTAAGGAGATTTGCAGCAGTGGAAAGGATTTTTTTCTCCCCTGTAATGAACAGATCAAAAGCTTAATCCCAAGGTCTGTCTCTGTGTCCAAGGATAATTTTGGTGTGAGTCACTCCAAGTGGGTTTTTTCCTACACACTCAAGAACCGCAAGGCATGGCAGCAGGGTGGGGGAGACATAAAATTTTAAAAGTCAACAAAAGAGGTCACTTTC
This sequence comes from Globicephala melas, assembly GCF_963455315.2. Lineage (NCBI taxonomy): Eukaryota > Metazoa > Chordata > Mammalia > Artiodactyla > Delphinidae > Globicephala > Globicephala melas. The sequence goes on along the minus strand of NC_083324.2, from coordinate 42,053,968 downwards.
AGCAAACTTTGTATCCTGGAAGGGATGCCAAAAACGGGTACTTTTTTATATCAGGCACCTGGAAAATATGTACTGATTTTGCTCCAGGCCACTCAAGGCCAAGACTGCTCTTCAGAAAGGCATCTACTCCCATTTTCTTGGTTCCTGATCTCTTGGACACTGGCTTTGCAAAGATCATTATGAGTCTTTTGACCCACCAGTGCTAGGTTTAACTTTCAGGTCAGCAAGAACTATTAAAGAAAAAATTATCCATGACACTAGTTAAAATAGTGAGGCAGACTTTATTCAGGGAGACTTTTACTATAGGTGTAGGGACTACTGCAATGGGGTTTTGCAGTAGGGGAGAAAGATTAGGCTTAGCTCTGAATATAACAAAGAAAAGTGGGAATTTATAGCCAAGGAGCAGAGTGCGGGTCAGTGGATAGAAAATTACCAATGGGAAACATCAAGGGTAAGGGGAGAGTCTGGCTAAGCCAACCTAACAGGATGCTTGCTGAAGGCAGGCCAGGGTGATCAGGGATCACTTGGGGGTTGGTGGAGGAAGAGGAACCCCAGGCAGGGGGAGTCTGGCTAAACTGACTTAGCAGGATTCTTGCTGTGATTGGGCCATGCAAAGATAGACACAGAAGTGCCAAAGTTGAGGCCTAGTTGGGAAGAAGATTCTGAGACAGCTGGCTTCAGGTAGGGCTTGATCTGGCAGATCCTTCTGTAGCACCAGGACCCAATTCCTCTCTTAGCGTCCTGCCTTCATTCTTAGCAGACTCATCCATCTCGTTCTGGGATGGCTGCTGCAATTACTGAGATTTTTCTTTCCACACAGCAGCAAAAAGAATCTGGGTTCTAGTGTTCCCAGCAGAAGTCCTATGCTTTCGTCTGGTTAGTCCAGCTTAGATAATGTGCCTGCCTCAACCGTCTTTGTGGTCAGGGGATAGAATAACTGGACTGGATTAAGCCAGACCTCAGACCTGGGGTATGAGGGGTGGAGTCAAGTTCACAAGACTAAATGGCTCAGAGTTGGGGTGAGGGGTGGCTTTTTAAAGGGAAGTCCAGAAGCATTGATCGGAAAAGGGGAAGGAGTAGGTAAGGGGAAAAATCATAGATGATAAGCCTATCTACACCTTCAGTGGCTTGATTATCACAGCTGGGGCATTTTTATTGAAAAACAGCCCTGTATACAGTAGCAAGAATCTTGGGGTTGGCCTTCATAATGGAAGACTTCAAGTTGTTCCCAGAAGATCTGAATCAATGTCTGAAATGTGACAGCTCAGATAAGAATTTACATGGCTGCCTCAGGACTTATTTTTTTGAAAGGTCGCAAAAGCATGGAAATAAATGTCAAGTTGGAATTATTTATTACTCTTGTACCTCGAGGTCATTTCTAGTGAGTTTGCTTTACCTAGTGAGGTAAGCAGGGGAAAAGCTTGTTTTTACACTAAGGGAAGAAATGAATGAAGAAATGGAGACTCCTATTCCTGGAAATTCCTGACACGCAGGCTTTTGTATTAATCAAAGAGAGTGCAGAGCAAGGTGCAAGAGGTAAGGAAAATGAACAAAGGGTAGAGAAGTAAAGTTTCAGTGATTCAAATAAAACTCAAAGCTGTTAAGGGAGTCTGCAAAGAACTCAGGAAATTGGTCATTACAATTTTTAAAATAGTACTTGAATGAATCCGGAATGTCTAAACCTTGGTAGGGTCCAACAGAGTAGGTGGGGCAAGACGAGGTGGGAAGGGGGTGAGGAGGTGGCGTGGGAGGGACCAGAAAGAGACCAACTGATAAGGTGGTTGGGAAGAGAAAAAACAGTGAGAGAGGGAAGGGTTGGGGGGGGGGAGAAGAGGAAGCAGCAGGGAGAGGAGGAGGAGGACGAAGAAGGATAAGGAGAAGAAGAAGAAGAAGAGAAACTTGGAGGATCAGACACCATAATATGAAAGGCACACAGGTGGGAGGAAAGGCAGGGGCACCCAGGCAGAGAGAACTAGAGAAGCAATTTGAAGATGAGAGTCTCCCTGAGGTCAGAGAAGCGTGTTTTCTTCATCCTTGTCCACCCATTTCCTGATGCAGGGCCTGGCTCTTATGCTCTTATAGTGAAAACCAAGGCAGAAGAAGCACGCAGAGAAGGATGCCGGGAAGCTGGAGGGGGAGACACAGGGATGGGAGGTATGCAGTAGTTCAGGCTAAAGATCGAATGCCGGCTCTTAAAGGAGTAAACATGAGTAAATACGTTGGAAGGCAAGTAAAATTTTCAAGTCTCCACGCTATAGAAGCCTCTTACAATATGGGGGGAAAAGGTAGTATAATTTCTGAAACAAGATTGAGCCTAGAGTTTAAAAAAACAAGTCTTTTTCATTTTTTAATCACAAAAGTAATACATGTCTGTTGTTAAAAACTTCAGTGTTTTAATACAGAGAGTAAAATGTGAAAGTCCACCTCTGGGAGCTGGGCATCCTGCCCCCTCTCACTTTTTCAGGCTTCCCTCTTTCAGTCATTCCTTCCATGTCCGACACTGATTCCTCCTTTGACTTTACCATCTCCACCGCCTTACAAACATGTTCATGCATTTCCTATTCCTTTTAAAAAATGCACCAAGAAGGGCTCAGCCTTCACTTCTGTGGCATGTCTGCCCCATATACAAATCGTGAATTAAATCAGGAGGGACATTCTACAAAATACCTGACTGGAACTCTTCAGAAGTGTCAAGGTCATGCAAATAAAGATGGAGGAGCTGTCCCAGATTGGAGGAGACAAAGAAGAATTGTATCTCAATGCAGGGTATACCCTGGACTGGATCCTAGACCGGGTATTAAAGGAAACTCTCCTGATGTGATAAAGAGTGCATTAGTTATCTGTTGCTGAGAAAAATTATCCCAAAGCGTAGCAGCTTAAAACTACAAACATGTTCTATCTCATGCAGCTTCTGAGAATGACTTAGCTGGGGTTCCTCCTCAGGGTCTCTTGTGCTGTTTCAGTGAAGTTGTTGCCTGGGGCTGCAGTCTTAGAAGAGCTGACCGGACTGGAGGAACTGTTTCCAAGCCCACTGACCTGGCTGCTGGCAGATGACCTCAGTTCCTCACCATGTAGTTCCTCACCATGTAGCTCTCTGTTTTTATTTTGGCCGTGCCACTCCACACAGCATGCTGGATCTTAGTTCCCCGACCAGGGATCGAACCCATGCCCCCTACAGTGGAAGCATGGAGTCTTAACCACTGGACCACCACGTAAGTCCCTAGCTCTCTTTATAGCCTTGCTCATGACATACTCCCTCACACCCCATCACCTGAGTGAGTGATGCAACAAACACACACACCAAGATGGGAGCTGCAGTGCCTTTTACAACCTAATGTGGAAAGTTTAGGTACATAGAGTTATTTCTGCTGTATTCTATTGGTCACACTAACCCAACCCAGTATAACATGGGAGGGGATACACATGGGTGTGAAGACCAGGAGGTGGGGTTATCAGTGGTACTGGTGGTATCTTGGAGGTGGGATACCACAAAGAGTATTTACCAAAAACTTAAAGCAAGCATCATACGTTAAGGTAGAGCATTAGAAGCAACCCCAATCCACGTGAGGGACCGAGGGAGTAAGACAAGGATGTCCACTATCACGGCTATTCGCAGTGCTTACTCAAGTGTGAAAGAAGGCTCTCCTTCTCTTTAAGGATTATCTGTGGTATCTGGCATGTTTGACCCTGACCTGTTCTTCAAGTTGAGTCCTGGCCAAAGGAGACAAATAATGTTTGGGTGAGACTCTGGAGAGCTAGGCTCCTTTGACGAGACGGTGCCATGTAAAGAACCTTTCTGAAGAATTAGAATGTTAATAACATACAATGCCCTGTAAAGATGAAATCAAACAAATGGTGATGGGCATCACTCTATTTAATAAAAAGTCTTCTTAATCTTTTCTGTATACAAAGTCATAGAAGCTGAATAGTATACAAATTACCACACACTCGGTGGCTTAAAACAATACACACTTATTTCCTTATAGTTCTGGATGTCAGAAATCCAAAATCAGTTTTACTGGGCCAAAATCAAGGTGTCAATAGAAGTCCACTCCCTTCTGGGAGGTTCTAGGAAAGGATCTGTTTTCTTTCCTTTTTTTAAATTGTGGTAAAATAATCATAAAATTTACCATCTCGGGACTTCCCTGGTGGCGCAGTGGATAAGAATCTGCCTGCCAATGCAGGGGACACGGGTTCGATCCCTGGTCCGGGAAGATCCCACATGCCGCGGAGCAGCTAATCCCGTGCACCACAACAACTGAGCCTGTGCTCTAGAGCCTGCGAGCCACAACTACTGAGCCCATGTGCCACAACTACTGAAGCCCGCATGCTTAGAGCCCGCGCTCCACAACAGGAGAAGCCAGCACAAGGAGAAGCCCATGCACCGCAACCAAGAGTAGCCCCCACTCGCCACAACTAGAGAAAGCCTGTGCACAGCAACGAAAACCCAACACGGCCAAAAATAAATAAATAAATAAATTTTAAAATTACCATCTCAACCATTTTAAAATGTACAGTTCAGTGGCATTACATACATCCACATGGCTGTGCATTCACCATCATTCATCTCTGGACCTTTTCATCTTCCCAGACTGAAACTTTGTACATGTTAAACAATGACTCCCCATCCCCCCTCCTCCTAGCCCCTGAGCAACCACAATTCTACTTTCTGTCTCTATGACTTTGGCTACTCTAGGTACCTCATACAAGAGGAATCATGTAATACTTGTCCTTTTGTGACTGTTTCACTTAGCATGTCTTCAAGGTTTGTCCATGTTGTAGCATGTGTCAGAATTTCCCTCCTTTTAAGGCTGAATAATATTCCACTGTATTTATGTACCATGTTTTGTTTATCCAGTCATCCCTTGATGGACACTTGGGTTGTTTCCACCTTTTGATTATTGTGAACAATGCCTCTATGACATGGGCGTGCAAGTATCTCTTTAAGATCCTGTTTTCAGTTTTTTTGGGTATCTACCCAGAAATGGAATTGCTGGATCATATGGGGAAATCTATATTCTTGTCTTTTTCATCTTCTAGAGCTGCATTCCTTGCTTTCCTTTGCACATTGTCCTTCCTTCATCTTCTAAACCATCAGCACAGCATCTTGTCCAGTGGTCACATTGCCTCTTCTTCTGTCTCAAATTTCCCTCTGCCTCTCTCTGTCATTGCATTTAGGACCTACCAGGATAACCCAGGATAATCTCATCTCAAGATTTTTAATTTAATCATGTTGCAAAGTATCTTTTGCCATATAAAATAATATTCACAGGTTCCAGGGATTAGGACCTAGGTATCTTTGGGGACCATTATTCAGCCTACCACACAAGCTAATAGAAAAAGCAAAAGTAACATAGAAAACTATCATGAAGAGAAAGAAAGCCCCATAGAACCCCACTGTCCCTAGAGATCATCACAGGAAATAAATAGTATGAGACATATTTTTCTAGATTTCTTTTCATGCATATACTAACACATGTATTTCATTTATTTCCTTTCCTTTTTAAAAAATCAAAAATGGGTAACATTTTACACAGCCCAGCAACTTGTCTCTTTCATTTAATAATGTATCTCTGTAGCAATCTCTTTAAGAGTGAAAGAAATTTACTTTCATGTTATGTCTTCTTTGATGTAAAAATAGCAACTTTCCAGTAAAGCAAGTGAACTTTTAGAAAAATTCTATTTGAAATAATCTCCTAGAAATGTCAATGTTAACTTTAATTCATAAGAGGAAAGAGGTATTTTGAATCAAAATAAGGGTAGAGGCTACTTAGAATTTAGTGTTTTGGGTAAATTAGAGAAAGGGCACCCTAGTTATATGTGCATACAGCATGAAGTCCTTGAAGATTGAATTACCTTGTGTGGTATGTTGGTATGAGAGTCAGTGCTTCCATGGTGTCAATTTAAATTAAGCATCTGGTTTCAGGGGTGGAGAGATCAGGAGACCTGGATGGGAATCCTGACTCTGCCATCAACTAGCTGTGTGACCTCAGGCAAGCTGTAGCCAATCTCTGGGCCTCAGTGTCCTCATCTTCGAAATGAGAGAATTGGCCTGGAAGTTGTCTCAACTAATGATCTTTCATTCTGCACTTTGGGAAGGGCACTATTTTAGCAGGTTAGAGACCCAGTTTTGAATACCAAATCTTTTACAGTCAGCCCTCTGTATCCGCGGGTTCTACATCAGTGGATTCAATCAACCACAGATGGGAAATATTCCCCCCCCAAATTCTAGAAAGTTCCAAAAAGCAAAACTTGAATTTCCTGTACACTGGCAACTATTTACATAGCATTTACATTGTAATAGGTATTATAACCTAGAGATGGTTTAAAGTGTACAAGAGGATATGCATAGGTTATATGCAAATATTACACCATTTTAAGAAGGGACTTGAACATCCTTGGATTTTGATATCCTCGAGGGGTCCTGGACCCAGGACAGGATCTGGGATCCTGGTATCCCCCTGGGATACCTTGGGTTGACTGTACTAATTTGCTGTGATCTTGAGCTAGACAGCTCTATTGGGCCTCAGTTTATTCATCTGTAAAATGAGCCGGCTGGACTATTCTCAAGATCCTTTCTAACTCTCACATTCTAAGACAGTGAGTCTCAAACTTCAGTGTGCCTAAGAATTCCCTAGAGGTTTCTTAAAATGCAGAGTCCAATTCAGCAGGACTGGGGTGGGGCCTGAGATTCTATATTTCTAGCAAATTGCCAAGTGAGGCTGATGCTGGTCTGAAGTGTACGCTGAATAACAAAGTATTTGGATTTCGAACTGTCAGGAAACTTTGTTAAAGACTTGGAAATTGGTGAGAGATTAGTGTGTGGGTGGAGTACTGGTCTGGGGATTATCTGGTGCTGTGGGGTATGCACATTTGCTTGTCTTCTATTGTCCAGCTCTGCAAAAGTTAAGATATAGACTATAGATGTAGAATACAGAATAATGGGATGAACTTTGTTTGATAGAGGCACAAGTGATTTCAGCCCTGTAGAAAAAGATAGCTCTCAAACATTACTTTTTCTAGTCCTACATGATATCAACCAGTTTTGCACAAGTAGCAAATTTCTTTCAGTATTCCTGATTGCCCATACATATGTGTTCTTCTAAATCTCCTTTAAACAGGTTTTACGTTTTTGAAAATTATACTTTAACACCACTGTTCCTTTGCAATTCATTCATTGATTCATTCATTTATTTATTTATAGCAAGAAAGACTTGCCAGGGATGGGGAGGTTACAGGGTGGAATACATAAACTCTAATAGGAAAGTGGGTGGTCAGGCATCATGTTTTCCTGACTCCCAGCCCAAGTATCAGGTGAGGAAAGCACACTTTACCTCCAACTTTGGCCAGGTAATTCCCCTCCCACAGCTAGACCACGGATATGGTGGAAGATAGCTTAACCATCATGTGGTCCATTAAGGATCAAGAGGTTGAGAGAGGAGGAGGAGGCTGTAACTACGATGTACTTCGAACCGTGGCCTCGGGATTCCTCCAGTGGTCTTTACACCACGTGCCGCCTAGGGACACTAAACTGATGAATTTCACACGCCTGCTACAATTGTGAAGAATTTTATCCTTGGATATCCAGAGTTTTGCAGCCGCTAGACGCAGGGTGGAGGTCTGGGCCCAAGGGCGGGGCTTGGGGCCAGGGGGCGGTGCCAGTGACCGAAGAGCGGAACCCGCGACAGCCGCCCAGCGGCCCCGGCCTCAAGGAATGCCGGGAGTCAGGACCAGGCCGCTCTCTTACTCTTTCGGCTCCGCCCCCGCCTGTCTGTGTCTGCAGTGGCCGCCATCGATAAAGTTGTTGTTCTGCCAACATGGCGGCGCCCGTGGTGACTGGCCGGGCCGTGTTCGCCTAAGGTGGGAACCGAGGCGTAAGGAGCCGCAGGCCAGAGCCTGTGAGCAGGTAAACCCCTGACCCGGGCTCATAGGGGCAAGATACGAGGCCTGATCTCCCCTTTACCCGGATTGGTAGATTTCGACTTGCCGGGAGCCGAAGGGAAAGTGCGGGCTGGGTTTGGTGGTCTCGGAGCTGTGCAGTTTACCAGCTGGAAAAGTTTCTGAGATTCAGATCTTCAGATTCTTTGAGCCACTGACTCTGTTGACAGCTCTGGACCCTTTCCCAGAAAAACGCATATGTACGTATAGTTTTGTACTCAATTCCCTCTCTCCACCGCTCCACTACCCCGGCTGGTCCCTGGATCTTTGCTCCCGGGGCTGAGGCTTTAGACTCGAAGGACATCCATTGGCCCACATCCTCTCTGTGACCCACAGATCATTGTCACAGCATGTTAGGGCTCTAAGGTCATCAGAGAGCATCTGGATTTACCCCTTTATCTTAAGGAGAAGCTGATTTTCTAGGCAGGAAGTAATTTTCCTAAGGTCACAGAGAATTAGTTGGGGTTTTTTGTTGTTGTTTTTGCACATAGCTCCTTTAAGATTAATTTCCCAGGTACGTTCTCGGACACTTTCTTTTGGGCGCACACTAATGCCCTCGTGTGCTTCTCTGTGTTCTGTTTCTTTGCCCGTTTTTTCCTACTCTGCTAGGTTTCTCTGTCCGTATATGATTGTCATTTTGGGTCCAGTTCTCAGGCCCCTCCCTCTATGGTCACAGGCCGCTACCCCCACCATTCTCAAAAAACTTAACCTTAAGCCCTAAGTGAGGTTGAGATCAGGGCTGACTCTTAAAGAGGAGTGGAGTAATGGGGATTGATACTTTGGAAGGATGTGGAAGATGAGACAAGATTCCAAACATCTAGGCAAGGAACTGGATGTGACAGAGCTAAGGAAGAAAAGGGCCAAGTTGATCATAGCACGAGATATGAATCACACCTTTCACATTCATGGTAGGGGCATGGTCCTCTAATAAAATGGCTGCTCCTTATCAGGAAGAGGCAATGTCCATCAGGGCTTTGGTGGTGGAGTGTCCCAGAGCAGGGCCTGGGATGTAAAGAAAGGGAACTGGACTGAGCTCCAGGGCTGCAGTAAATCATAGCCCTGAGTGCACTTATGGCTGAGTTCCCCTAACATAAAGGGTGTGGACTTTTCTTAAAGGGTCTTGACACATATATTACCAGATTGCTCCCCAGGGAGTTGGAATCAGTTTGCATTTCACCAGGAGTGTATAAAAGTGCACATTTCTTTTTATAACAGGTTTTTACGAATCTGATAAGCAAAATATTTCCTTGTTGTTTTAATTTGCATTTCTTTGATTAGTTGTAAAGTCATTCTTTTTCAGGTATTTGTTAGCCAATTTGTATTTCCTCTTTTCTCCGTCTCCAATTTTTAAAATTAGGTTGTTACTCTTTCTCTTCTCATATGTGAACGCTTTATAGAGAAGGGTAATCTTTTGTTGTAGTTTTGGCAGTTTTCTCTCAGCTTGTTGTTTGCTTTCTAATTTTGTTCGTGGTGGTTTTGATATGCAGGTATTTTACATTTTTTAGAGAGTTTTATTAATATTTTCCTTTATGAAATCTTCCATTGCTTTTATGCTTAGGACAGAACATCCTGCACCTTTTACAAAATTAGTACATACTCATCTATATTTTTTCTTGTTTTATGGTATTTTTAAAAATTCTTTAATCTATGTGGGATTTACTCTGCTTTTTGGTTTGAGGTGGGGCTCTAATTTGAATCGGTCCCCCATTCATTGAATAGTCTATCACTTTCTAATCTATTTGTGCTTTTTGCTTTATGAACTTTAAGTTCTTTAAAATACCCAGATCCATTTCAGAATTCTCTAGTCTATACCATTGGTTTATGTACAGGAAAGGTTATTAGTGAGCCAGGTATTATGTAAACATTTTTAGAAAGCTTATTGTTATGTAGACAGGGAATGTTGTTATACGTTTTTTATAATTTGGTGCATAGTATAAGAAAGTTATAGAGACAGGATTAGAATTTTAAGTGAAATTAAGATTCCTTCCTTCATATTGCTCATATTGGTGATCTGTCTGCACTCTTTGGTATTTCTTTTTTCACAATGGCTAACCAGCATCGAAACAAAAATTTTGAGAGGATCAAGAATTAATGCCAGCTTAGAAATAGAGACACAGATGTAGAGAACAAATGTATGGACACCAAGGGGGGAAAGCGGGGGGTGGGGGGAGGTGATGAACTGGGAGATTGGGATTGACATATATACACTAATATGTATAAAATAGATAACTAATAAGAACCTGCGGTATAAAAAATAATAATAAATAAAATAAAATTCAAATCAAATCAAAACAAAACAAAAAAGAATTAATGCCAGCTCAGAGTGCCAGTTTCTTCCTTAATTTCTCTCTGGTTTTGAAAGGTCTGTTTTTGTCTGTTTCTGCACTATAGCTAATGCTGTTATGCAGGAAGGCAGAAAGTTTAGGCTATTTAGTCATAAATCTTAAATATTTGATGAACTGTCACCTTAGGCTTTAACACAGTGATAAAACATGAAACTTCTATGAGGTCATTTTTGGAATTCACCTTTGGAGGAAACCAATGAAACATTAAAGTTGAATTTTGATTCGCAGCTAGATGTCTTAGTGGGCCCCAACCTGTGGGTTGTATTCCAGAAAATCATAACACTCATCACTGTTCCACATGTTATATATTTATTTGTTTGTTTCTTATCTGCTTTTCTCTACTAGTATATAAGTGCCATGAAAGAAGGGACTTTGTTTTTGTTCACTGCTCTATCCCCAGTGCCCAGAATAGTGTGTGGACCTAGTGACACTCAATAAATATTTAGTAGGTGAATGAAGAACTAAATGGATAAGCAGTCTTCTAAATAATGGTTATTTCCTGGCTCAGCCTACTGAGTATACTTAGCTTGTAGTATGTATGAAGAACGCTAATCTTAGCTCAGAGTCTCCGATCTTCCTGGGAGACCTGTGTTCAGATCTCTTCTGATACTTGAGCCTAAGGCCAAGCCCAGATGTGCTTAGAGCTCTTCTGAAGCCTGGACAATGGGAATTAAAGCCTCCTGTACAGACCCTAGGCTGGCCTAAAGGCGAGGGCCGGAGGTGGCTCTGCTGCTTCCCACGCAAGCAAGCTGTGAGGTTGCAGCAGGAGCTGGCCCAGGTGGTGGTCTCCTTTTGTTCCTATGGGGCTTTTGTATCTTGCTGTTTAGGAGCATCGAACACGTTTAATATTTTCCAATTAAGAAGTTTGTGTTTAGCTCAATTGCACTTCTGAAATATTCTTTTCAGGGGAAGAAGTCATCAGAATAAGAGGAAAGCATGTGGACGGGCGGGGAGCGCTGGCTGTGCTGAATGGAAGGATGAGCTCGGGGAGGTTCCGGGCGGCTCACACGGTGTGCTTTCTGCCCTGTCTTTCAGGGCCTTCCCTCCTTTTGAAGAATGGCTCCTTCTTGGCAGAGGCTGGGTTTATATGCCTCTCTTCTGAAAAGGCAGCTACGTGATGGTCCAGATGTCATCAAATGGGGAAGGAGAGTGATTCCAGGATGTTCCAGAGGTATTTACAGTGCCACGGGAAAGTGGACCAAAGAGTATACACTGCAGACAAGAAAGGATGTGGAGAAATGGTGGCATCAACGAATAAAAGAACAGGCCTCCAAAATTTCAGAAGCTGATGTGAGTATTCTTTTATATATATATATATTTTTTTTTTTTTTGGTTGCACCAGGTCTTAGTTGCAGCAGGTAGGCTCCTTAGTTGTGGCATGTGAGCTCTTAGTTGCTGCATGTATGTGGGATCTAGTTCCCTGAACAGGGATCGAACCCGGGCCCCCTGCACTGGGAACTTGAAGTCTTATCCACTGCGCCACCAAGGAAGTCCCATGAGTATTCTAAGAGACGCTGAAAGGGTAGAGAAGAGGGACTAAGAGCTTGGACTGGGGTGAGACTGCCTGAATTCAAATAAGTTATTGAGTATGTGACATTGAGCCAAATTTCTGAATCTCTCTGGGCTTCAACTTTTTTTTATCTAAAACGGGCATTGTTAATAGTAGTGCTCACCTGCTTCCCAGGATGCTTGTGAGGGGTAACTGGGATGAGACCAACCTGGTGCTTGGAGGAGTTTCAGTGTGGTGCACATACAAACAAGGTGCATGCAAATGGTGCCACACTGGGCATTCTGGAGCAGCATTTACTGGGGAAGCTCATCAAGACAGGAGCCACAGCAGATGTCAGGTCCTCTGTGGTCCACTGCATGGTGGGGCAGCACACAGGGATCCAGCAGCGTCAGATAGGAGACGCTAGGAGAGGCACCTGGGCCCCTCAGCTGTGGAACTTTTAAGCTCCTGCATATTCTGAGAAGTACCTCCCTCTCTCCTCCCATGACGCTGGCCTCCAGCCCTTTTCTGCCATCATGGCTTGGGAGGTACCAGCCCTTCCCAGATGTGATCTGGGACTGGGGTCCAACCTCATGGTTGCAGCTATATAAGTTAGGGGACCCTTGGCTTTTGGTCTGTCTGCACCAGCTCAGCGCTCTACCTGAATTGTCTTAAGCACTTGGCTGTAGCCACTTTCCATGGAGTTCTCTGCTGGAGGCCAGCTCCTTCTCTGGGAGACCAACCTGCTGGGGATCAGTCTTGGATGCATTAACCCTTACCTCTCGATATTGGTCAAAATGACAAATGGAAGATATGATTTGTTGAATGAAATATTGAATCTGATCAGAGCACAGCACTATAAAATAGAGTTTTACTCTTAAGTTCTGACCATCCTTTCATAATAGTTACCAGTAAAATAATGCTGACCCTTTATGTTTAATTAAAGAGATTAGGCCAAAGGCAAGCAGTTGAGTAAATATATATCTGCACAAGATGACACTGCTTGAATCGCCTTTCCTGATTCTCCACTCTTATCAGACTCATTCTTTCTATGAGATTGATCATTATGAACAATGTGGGTGGGTAGCTATTTGTATTAAACTGAAGGATGGTTTTCGGCATTGGTTACAAAGAAAATCTGGTCTTTAAAGAGATGTAATGTGTAACACGTGAAATGATAAAAAGCAAGGTTTAAATATATTGCATAATTATACAATAAAAGCTTGACTTTTACCTCATTAGGAAGTGAAAATTCTTTGTGGCAACATGACCAGACTAATGTAACTAAATGTATTTTGGAAGCAGACCTTAGGGAGCAGTTTAATTCTCAATGAGGAGCATAAAATTAGCTTTTTTTCTTTTGGTTTAAATTTAGTCACTTCCAAACATTTTGAAGTTGTAGCTTTTTCTTCTTGTGACATTGCATTCTTAAGCGTATGGTTGTGTAAAAACTTAAATGGATCAAAATAAACTGTGTTTCACTAGTTGGGTAAATAGCTTGAGGGACATTTTGGGTCATCCCCTGGTGGCATTCTATGAGGGTTTGAATCAGGGAACGGCAAAGTGGAGAGAGCACTGGATCGGGAGCCTGAGCAGTAATACTGGCTCTGCCCCCAAATCGGTGTGATCTCATCAGCATCGTTTAACCTCTTTGATCCTCAGATTCTTTGCATTGTTTATCTCACAGGATTGCTTTGAAAATCAAATGAGAAAATATGACTGAACCCATTTTATAAACTGAAAGAGGATAAAAATGTGTGGTGTGTCTTTGTCAGGAATGAGAATATGACTAGATGCTGGTGGATTTTGAAGAATCTATAATCAACCTCCCTCTGGTATTAGAGCTACATTTGAAATCCACCTGAATGAGCTTCTAGATGCTGAATATTTTGCCATCATCATCATAATCATCATTATAAAAAGAACTTCCATTTAATGAGCATTTTACTATGTCAGCCACCATCTTTCCATTGATTATCTCATTTAAATCCTGAATCAACCCTGGGGGTGAGTAATATTATCCTCATTTTGGGGGTAAGAAAACAGGCTCAGAGGGAGGTTTGGTAACTTGTTGAGATGCACAACTCACTTGTGGCAGAGCCCAGGACTCAAACCCAGACACGTTTGATTTCTAAACTCATGCTTTCACCAGGAACCTTCTTTTGCCTTGCCTTTGATTTACAGATTGTAAACCGAGGCCAGAAAGACAAAGGAATTTGCCTAAGGTCTCACAGCTAGTGTCAAAGCTCGACCAGATCCCAGGCTGCAGGCTCTTATTGAGTGGTCCTTCCCCCTCCATCCTCTAGACTCAGCGACAGCTTCAGAGCATGATCTATAAAGAGGCAGAAGTTATCTTTCTCCTGATGTTAGAAGCTGACAAAAATAATAGGACCCACTTATAAAAACCATCCTTTTTCTATCGCTTCCAATCTTAATTTCTTTTAAAGGCTGAAATTCTTACACTTTTATATAATTATGAAAATTTCCCTTTCAATCAGATTCCTACTCAATTATAGTATAAACTCCCATAATTCCTTCTTTCCACTCCCAGAGATAGAACTCATTTCATTGTCACAGAGGAAAATGACTTAATTCACACAGAAAAGCAAAAGGCAGGGGCAGGCAATAAGCTGAATACCTTTTCTGCAATAAATAAAAATATTCATGAATAGTAAAGAGTTTTGCTAGCAATGCTTTTCTTTTTTAAAAAAAATTTATTTATTTATTTATTTATTTTTGGCTGTGTTGGGTCTTCATTGCTGCGTGCGGACTTTCTCTAGTTGCTTCGGGCAGGGGCTACTCTTCGTTGGGGTGCGCGGGCCTCTTATCGAGGTGGCTTCTCTTGTTGCAGAGCGTGGACTTTAGGTGCGTGGGCTTCAGTAGTTGTGGCGCACGGGCTCAGTAGTTGTGGCGCACGGGCTCTAGAGCGCAAGCTTAGTAGTTGTGGCGCGTGGGCTTAGTTGTTCTGTGGCATGTGGGATCTTCCCGGACCAGGGCTCTAACCTGTGTCCCCTGCATTGGCAGGTGGATTCTTAACCACTGTGCTACCAGGGAAGCGCAATAAATACTTTTCTATATATATTCTGTAAACTCAGTTTTGTAGTTCCGCTTAGCTAGTATGTAATGAATCCCTTGATTTTGCTATAAATTTAATCTTTGTTGGATAGACATACAAAATGGATATGTTAATGAAGAAGCTATATGTGGAAAATGTTTTGGGCAACATTGTTAAATAAACGTCATTTTAAAATATATGTCACTATAATGAAAACAAAGTGATTATAATAAAAAATAGGTTTAATGTAAACACTTTAAAATGAAAAACTAGAAATAGTTTATATCAAGGATTTTATTGTTTTTTTCAGGTCCCAAAGAACTCTGTAACAGCTGTTTTCCCATGTCCCTAAAAATTCCCAAAGGAAAGGCAGTAGGCCAAATCCATTGCAATGAGTAATGTTTGAATCGAGTGGGTAGTCTGCTTATTTCCGATTCTGCACCATGTATCAGAACGAGGTCTTGTACTTCCTTTGAGGGATTTGTTTACAAGCTGAGAGGATTGTCTGTCACTTGCCTTCTTAAAGAAGGAAAGTCCTAAGTCCTCACTAACTCCTGAATCTCAAGTCCTCTCTCATGCTCCTGAGGTTTTCCTAAGAGTTATGGATCCACATTAAAGTGCATGATCAACGTGGGCTTTCCATCCGTTTCTAGAAATCAACAGCAGCTGTCACTTCAGTATTCCAGATTTCCAAGTTTATGTATTATCCAAACTTCTTATTTATTCACTTTTCCCTTCTCTTCCTTCAGGCACCTTTACTTACCACTCAGTGGGTGATTTCCAGAAGATGGGCAGTACAGAGAAAAGTGCCACTCTGGTCTGTTTTGCCACCCTTTAGGGGCCCTGCTAAAGATTTGTTTAACTTCTTTGCTGAAGGAAGTGTAAAGCAAGGGGTCGAATGAGATTTGGAAAGAATCTGATTTCTGGTTTCTTCTGTTCCCCTGATTACAGTTGGCTGTCAATTATCAGTCATGCAAATACTTACCAAAAAATACCTCCCCAGTCCACACACATACCCAAAAGAGTGGTTATGAATATTCTGTCTTGCATTTGTTTTCATTCATTTTGAAGAAGCAAAGGCTTAAAGAACTCTAGTAGCGCTCACGGAAGGGAGTAAGGACAGAAAGAGAAAAATAGAAGGTGGCAAAAAAGTAATGATAACATCAGACAGTCCAGACCCTTAGTGACTAAACAGAAGCAGTTACCTGTTCTCTTCCTTTCTTCAGAGGCACCCCTTCTCCCCCATGGGAGGATTTAAGGTTGGAGAGGGGGAACATTCCTGTCACCTGGATAGGATTGGTGAAGTGTGCTGGGAAAAGTGCCCTTCAGTAATAAGTGCTCTGCAGAGGCCTGTTATCAGGCTTCAGAGCACAAAGGCCGACAAACATTTATCCAACATTTATTAAACTGGGAGGTGGGCAGCCGGGAAGGGGGGGTTGGGGGGAGGGATGATTAAAACATGGTCCTTGCCCTTGAACAATAGGTCCCCAGTAAGGAATCAATTAAATGATACCACCTTTCCTGTGGAGCCTTTTCCCCTCATGTGCACAAACTCGTGACAGCATTCACCATTTTACTGTGGAAGAACTAAGGTGCCAAAAGTCAGTGTTCCAGTGAGGACCTCCTGCCCTGTGTTCATTCTGTTCCAATGCATTTACCTTTTTTCTGTGTTTCTCATGATGAAGCCGCGTCTTTGGAAGTTGGAGAGTTATGTAACCCTGGCCTGAGGCTGCCTGTAGATCACCCCCTGGGAAATAGCTAAAATTTTCTCATTACCTTACCATTTCAACTTTTTCTGTTGAAAGATAAGCTCACAATACAGCAGAAAACCCGGGACCTGAACCGGTGCCTGAGGACCCTGCTCGTACTGTTCAATCCAAGTCTGCATGCAGCTACAGGGAATTTAGGGAGGGGCTCCATTTTTAGACATGTCACATCTCTGTGATTCACTATTGTTTCCTTGAATTATATGGACATATGTGTCAGAGCTTCATTTGGAAAAACATATAGTTCTTTAAGACCTAGATAGCTGTCCTAAAAGAGAAGCTTTTAAAAGAGAAAAAGACAGATTTAAAAATACATATGGGTAATAGGACTTTGAGGTTGTTTGGCATTATTTTGGACATTCTTTAGGTTAAGCCAGGGCTTTGAAGTTTGGTATTAGGCATTTTTGTCAGTTTACCTTATGGGAACGGTTTTTTTAAAAGAAAACTTTTAAAAATGTTAAATTATTACCTTGAGTAAAATGCCAAAATATTATGTGCATGCGGGTTTCCCCGTGAATGCTTAATAAATACTCATTGTCATTTTTTTGTCATTCTCTCCTAGAAATCAAAGCCCAAGTTTTACGTGCTTTCCATGTTCCCTTATCCTTCCGGCAAGCTGCACATGGGCCACGTGCGTGTGTACACCATCAGCGACACCATTGCACGCTTCCAGAAGATGAGAGGGATGCAGGTAAGGCAAGATGCCTGCTGGAATAGCACTTTCCTGCCTGACTCAGGACAATAAGAATGTAGAAAAAAGGAAGAAAACCAATCTTAGTTAAGATTAGGACAGCTTTGAAGATAAACGTGAAAAGCTCAGGGTTTCCTCTCATGAATTGGAGGACATAATAAAGCATCCAGGTTAATTGGGGGGCAGCCGTGTGTTGGATGTTGTGCTAGGGAGGGAGGTGGGGTGTGGATGCAGTGGAAGGAGGATACCAATGTGGGTACCACATGATATCTCCTCAGGAGGAGTTCACAGTCCAGTGGGGCTGACACCCATAAATAGACAAACATTGAACAGGGGAATGAATCCAATAGTAGAAATGAGGAACAAATGCTGTGAGTAGGAAGTGGGACCACAAGAGATTTTTCTCCTTGTATTTGATATTTTCTGTATTCTCTAATGAGCATGTATTTATTTTATAATGGAAAAAGTAAAATTTTCCTAACAAAAAAATATGTGGGGAGTAACAGCTCTGCGGGAGTTTGGGAAGGCTCCGCTAAAGAGGGAGCATCTGTCCTTGAAGGACAAGGTGAAATTTCCTGGGAGAGGAGGAGAAGAAACCTTGCATGTCTGATGTTGGTAGACGCCTTCACCCCACTGCCAATTACCCCAGAGCCTGCGCTGTACTCTTTACCAACACGTCATCTGTAAGATGAGGTGGCAATGATCATAGCAGCTTCTTTAATACCTTACAGAGAGAGGCAGGATTAAAGAGGGGCTGAGAGCATGGACCATTGAACCAGATGGCCAGCATTTGAATGCTAGCCCTTAACACTTAGTAGCTATTCGACTTTTGACTAATTACTAAATTAACGTCTCTAATACCTAGTTTTCTCTCATCTGTAAAATGGGGATAAAATAGTACCTGCCCATTGAACTGTTACAGGGATTGAAAGAGGATGACTGTGAAGCACTTAGCACATAGCTGGCACATAAGTACGTAACTAGTAAATATTAGCATTGCCAGTGGAGGGCTGGAGCCTGCTTGTACCAGCTCCTGAGAGCTGTGGGCATGTCTGCCCAACTTCATGTTAATTATTTGTCACCTTAGTAGCTTGAAATCCACCATGGTGGGAGTATTTACATCATGGAAATCAGCAAAGCCTACAAATCAGGGCTTTTTCTGCCAGAGAGTTGATTGTTAAACATTTACTGGCACTGCCACTGGCTGTTGCTATTATTAACCTCTCAGGGTCTATATAAAGGGTATCTGCCCCCTCCCAGTCCTTTATCAAGCTTTTCTTTTAGAAAGGTACGTGAATCCATTGTCACAATTGGTTTGAAAATTTGTGCTGAACTGACATTGGCAGCAAGAAGTATTCCTAAAAAGGAAGTCAGGGTATAATGTCTCTTTGTCACTTGAAGAGTTAATGACTTTTACTGTCAGATTCAGAGATTTGCCTTCTACAAGGGATGTCTCCCTGGGCTATGCGAGGTATTATTTTTCCCAGATACTGCTTTCCATCACTTCTGCAATGTTTATTAGAAAGAGGTGGTGCAGAATAAATTGACTCTTGTCATGAAGTATAATATCTGTGTTTCTTCAACTAGATTTATCTTTTTTTTTTTTTTTTTTTTTACTTAGGCCAACTTATTTTGGAAAATTAGTGAGTACAGGCCAGTTGCTGAAGATTAAACTTTTACAGCAAAACTGTACATTTATGGTACATTAGCGGATAAGTGGTTGAGGGGATGTAAGTGGGACGCTAATTCCCTTGGGTGGGTGAGACGTTACAGAGAAGGCTCAAGGCAGAACCCCAGGCCCAGAGATACTGGGACCCTTGTAGGCAGCTTAGGCCCAAAAGACAAAATGGAGTCCCTTACAGTAACTGAAGCCCAAGGTCAGGCTGGACCCAGGGACTGGGCAACCCAGGTTTGAACCCCATTGTACCACTTTCTCACTGAGTGACCCTGCACAAGTCATTTAATGTCTGTGAATCCCACTCTCCTTGTCTTTAAAATAGGGATAATAATATAATAATAATTATTTTTCCCTCCTGGGTCATTGTGTGGGTTAAATGAGATAGTACATGTGTCTGGCACATAATAGTCCCTTAATAAGTTGTAGCCCTGATTATTATTTATACTGATCTGACTTACTCTGGGAAGTCATTTAATAAATGAAATGAAATCTAATTCATTTAATAAATGAATCTGCTCTCTTCTGCTTGGGGCCTGCTGCATGGAGTTGCCTTCTGAGAAGTAACTAGACTGCAAATCATCACCTGCTATTTGTATTATCTATCCTGTGACTCGGTTGGTTCCTGAAACCACTCTTTGTTTTTTGGTTTATGGTATCTTAGTCATTGTGACCAGCAGGCACCTAGGGTTCCCTCTGTTCCTCAGTTTCAGTTGCTCTCTTTAAGATGATAAGCTATCTTGGAGGGGGGCGGGTATCCTCCAGGCTCTCTTGAACTTAATTTCTTGTTAATTTTCATAGCCCATATTTAAGTCAGATCATCCCCAAAATAACTGCCAAATATGGTGAAAACTTGTCCAGCCATTTCTAAGTGGTAATGGCAACAAAGAAGCAAATCTCTGTAATGGTCAACAGTGTGAAAGCCTGTTGAGCTTCCTGTTGTTTTAAAATCCTTCTCTCCCAATGTCAGGACTAGTCCCAGGGATTGGGATTCAGGTCAGGTTCAGTGATTCTTACTCTAAGGAGGGAAGGAATATCTGCTCTGCAATAGCAACGTCTGACATGTGTATTGATTAATTCATTCGGTACATAGTCCTTGGGCACCAGCTTTTCCAAACACCGGCCTTTCTACTGTATTATATAGTAGTATTGGAGTCTTAGGTTCAAAATCAGTCAGTAGGCCTAGGAAAAATTCAGTAAGCTTGCCTTTTTCTATAATTTGTTAATTTGTTGGTAGATTTGCTTAATTCTTTTCTTTTTTAAGATTTATTTATTTATTTGGTTGTGCTGGGTCTTAGTTGCGGCAGGTGAGCTTCTTAGTTGCGGCAGCTAGTCTCCTTAGTTGTGGCTCGCCGGCTTTTTAGTTGTAGCACGTGGTCTCCTTAGTTGTGGCAGGTGGGCTTCTTAGTTGCGGCTCGCCAGCTCCTTAGTTGCAGCACGTGGGCTCCTTAGTTGTGGCATGTGAACTCTTAGTTGCGGCATACATGTGGGATCTAGTTCCCTGACCAGGGATTGAACCCAGGCCCCCTGTATTGGGAGCACGGAGTCTTATCCACTGCACCACCTGGGAAGTCCCTGATTTGCTTAATTCTTTTTTTATTATTATTTTAAAAAATTAATTTATTTATTTTTGGCTGCACTGGGACTTTGTTGTTGCACGCGGGCTTTCTCTAGTTGCGGAGAGTGGGGGCTGCTCTTTGTTGCGGTGCGCGGGCTTCTCATTGCGGTGGTTTCTCTTGTTGCAGAGCACAGGCTCCAGGCATGCGGGCTTCAGTAGTTGTGGTTCGCGGGCTCTAGAGCACAGACTCAGTAGTTGTGGTGCATGGGCTTAGTTGTTCCATGGCGTGTGGAATCTTCCCAGACCGGGGATCGAACCCGTGTCCCGTGCATCGGCAGGAGGATTCTTAACCACTGCGCCACCAGGGAAGCCCCCTGATTTGCTTAATTCTTGAATGGAGATATGGAAGTCATTTTAAGGCACATAAGAACAGTAGATGAGAAGTAAAAAGTGGAGTGACATTTGCACCAAGTCTGCTCTCTTCAAGGCCACCAGTGACCTCCCTGGATGTGTCTCTGTCATCCTGTCTCATCTCAGTGGCATGTAATACAGTAGACCATTTCCCCGTCTGTGAAAGACTGTGCTCTTGGCATGAGACCCACTCTCCAGGTTTTTTTTGCTGCAACTTGGTTTCTTCCTCCCAGTTTACTCCATAAGGTTTTCCTGCTCCACTCCATCTTTGCATACTCTTATCAGGTTGGAAAGTTCTGCTTTAAAGGCAGACCTCAGAGATTGTGTGGGTTTTGTTCCAGACCACTACAATAAAGTGGATATCGCAATAAAGTGAGTCACAGGAATTTTTTGGTCCCAGTGCATATAAAAGTAATGTTTACATTATATTGTGGTTTGTTGTGTGCGATAGCATTATGTCTTTAAAAAAATGTACATACCTTATTAAAAAATAATGCTGTTGGAAAACTGGTGCCAATAGACTTGCTCAACGAAGGGTTGCCACAAACCATCAATTTGTAAAAAGCACAGTATCTGTGAAGTACAGTAAAGCAGAGTGCAGTACAATGAGGTTATTCCTGTATTTCTAGTTTGCTCAGAATTTTTATCATGAATGGGTATTGAGTTTTGTCATATGCCTTTTCTGCATCTATTGAGACAATACATGGTTTTTCTCCTTTAATCTGTTAATGTGATGTATTATGTTGATTGATTTTTTAAAAATGCTAAACCAACGTTGTGTTCCTAGGACAAATTTCATTTGGTCGTGATGTACTTTTTTGAATGTATATATTGCTGTATTCATTTGTCAGTATCCCTATGTGCCTGAAAGACACTGACCTGTAATTTACTTTTCTTGTAATATCTTTGTATTTAATATCAGGTTTATGCTAGCCTCATAAAACAAGCTAGGAAGTGTTCCCTTCTTCCCACTTTCTGAAAGTGTTGTGTATTATTAGTGTTATTTCTTTCTTTATTGTTCAATAGCATTCACCAGTGATGGTATCTTGACCTAGAGCTTTCTTTGTGGGAAGTTTTTAAATTACAGTTCTATTTCTTTAATGGATATAAGGCTATTCAGATCTTCTGATTTTTTTTTTTCTGTGTCAGTTTTAATTTGTGTTTTTCGAGGGATTTGTCTACCCTACCTCAGATTCTGTTCTAGACTGCCTTCTCTTTTTTTTCTCTATCCACTTTCCCTAGGTAGGCTCTATCCTCTTTAGTTTAAATATGATACTTTAAAAAATTATAAACATTTCCAACACAGGAATACAGAGAACATTATTCTAAATACTCAGACCCGCCATCCTGATATAATAGATATTACCATTTAATCTTGTTAATCTCAGCTTTTTTTCTTCTATGTTGCAGATACAGTTGTGCCTCTCCACAATCAGATTCCAGTCCTTCAGTTAAAAAAAAAGCTAGTGTCTATCCTTTGCCTTCTTGTTTTCATGCTTTTATTCTATGTATTGTTTATGGATACATACACACTTGTGTGTAGTATTGTGTATTTTGAGTCAGTTCAAAATACACAATAGTTTATAGTTCATCCATTATAAGTGCTTATAGTTCATCCATTAAGTGCTGTATAATTATGACAATATTTAATTATCTATTTTCACATTGATAGAGTTTTAGGTTGTTTTAGATTTTTGTTCCAATGAACATCCTTGCACCTAACTGTTAGCCTGTGGGAGAAGTGGCATTGCTGGGTCATAGAGTGTACGCTCCTCAGCATAAATATGTCTTGCCAAATTGCTTTCCAAAATGTTGGTGCCAATTTATATTCCTACCAGAAATAAATGGCATTTCATATAGCCCTACATCCCTGACAATACTTACTAATGTTAGGCTTTTAAATCTTTGCTAATTTGATATATGGGAAATGGCATCTAATTGTGTTTTCAATTTACATTTTCCTGAGTTCTGTCCTAGTGAAGCTATTTTTTATCTATTTAAGTTTCCTCTTCTCTGATTGGCTTGCTCACATTATTTGCCAAGTTCCTCATGGGTTGTTTGTCTTTTTCATATTGTTCTTACTGTTCATATAGTTCTTTTTTTTTTTGCGGGGGGGGGTCTCAGTTGCTGTTCACGGGCTTTCTCTAGTTGAGGTGAGCAGGGGCTACTCTTCATTGCTGTGTGCGGGCTTCTCATTGTTGTGGCTTCTCTTGCTGCAGAGCTCGGGCTCTAGGCTCACAGGCTTCAGTGGTTGCAGCACGTGGGCTTCAGTAGTTGTGGCACATGGGCTCAGTAGTTGTGGCGCACGGGCTGTAGGGTGTGCAGGCTCTAGGGCACGTGGGCTTCAGTAGTTGTGGCTCGTGGGCTTAGTTGCTCTGCGGCGTGTGGGATCTTCCCGGACCAGGGATCGATCCCGTGTCCCCTGCATTGGTAGGTGGATTCTTAACCACTGCGCCACCAGGGAAGTCCCTCATATAGTTTTTTATATGGTCTGGATTATTGATTCTTTGTTAGTTAAATACAGTGCAAATGTCTTCTCCCAGTCTGTGGTTTGTCCTTGTATTTTGTGAGCCCGCCAGACCGCAGATTGTAATTTGGGTTTGAGAATGGACAAGAATGATGATTTGGAAAGTTCAAGGTTGCTTTTACTTTGGTTTCCTCCTATAGCAGCAAATAAGTTGTGCAAAGGAGAGAAATGAGACAAGAGTGTAAGCAGATCATTGGGGTCCCCCACGTTCTTGTTGTAGTCAATGGAGATGTGCCTGAGGCCATGATCATCACAGTTCTCTTGGGGAAACCTAAAGTCACAAAGTTGGCCAGGCCTTGGGCATACAAGTAAATTACATGTGGACTTGGCAAGTGGAGAGGGAGGTGGTTTGGGGGTGATGAGTTGATCAGGAATCTGTGACTTTAGTCAGTGTCACTGGCCTCCCACCTGCCTCCTACCTCACAGATTTGTTGCAGGGTTCATGTGCAATGATCAATGAGAAAACTCTAAAAACCATAATGCAATTTTCCAGTGTAACCCAATTAATAATAGCAGTAATACGGTAGTTCTGAGGTTTGGATGTTTAAGCGGGGACCACTTGAAGCCAGAGATAAATCATTCTCTTTCAGGAGTCAGAAAAGACCACAGTGCCATTCGGTTTCTTCTTAAACTCATACAATGTCTGATGACATATTTAAAGTTTAGCACCATATGGTGATTTTGTTGTGTTTTCATATGTTGTGTGCACAGATGGTTAGAAAATAAAATTACCCGCCTCCCACCTCAGCTGGTCTCCTCAGCACCTTCTGGGCCAGAAGCGGGGCAATTAAAGCATCAAGCTGCCAAGTCCCCCTCACAGAGTTGGACCTTGAATAATTTGTCTCAGGCAAAACACCGCAGGGCACTGCCCAAGTAGTGTTTTCCGCTTGGGCCTTTTTGCTATCTCCTGTGGAGGAGGAAGGAAATTGAGGCTATGTGTCTGGCAGCTGCATGATCATAATGCAATTACCCACAAATATCAGGAAGTGAGGGGAGTTCTTAGCAAGTGAACCATAATATACGTTTCATCAGCTTTCAGTTGGCCAGTCAGTCAACAAATGTTTATGAAGTGCCCAGAGAATGCATCGCATGCCATTTAGTTTTCAGATTTTCTAATCTCTGGAGCATCTGAAAGTAGAGAGTAGATTTCCAGGGCTTATCCTCTCAGATGTAATTTGAAAGGGACATTGAGTTGCTAGTCCAGTATTTTGATTGGAAACTGCCTGATTTATCTGCCTCACATTCCCAGAGGTCTTCTGTTTTGGGTCTAGTTACTGTCATTTAGATTCTTTACCCTGAAGTATTCGCTTCATTTTGATCCCCAACCTGTAATAATAGTGAGTTATTAAACTTGCTAAACAAAATTAAATGTTGTGTTTCTCATTTCTTGGAAATAAAGTGTTGAATCTACTCCACAGAAACCACGGCACTCTCTGAAAATAGCAATTTTTTCAGAAGCAGTAACCATGGTTGCTCTTAATTAGAAGCTGAATTGGTTTCAAATATAAAGTTTTGTTTTATGATGAAAGGGAGAGAAAGCTGGACATTCCTGGGGAATTGGTACTTCTCTCTCATTGGGAGGGCAGACAATCAGCTGCCCCAGCTTCCTTCCCTTCTTAACCTCCAAAGTCTTCTTAACTCTCCTTCATCTTCCTTCCCGTGCTGGAGGAAGAACTGTACTTTTGCCTGTTTGTTTCTTCCTTCTTAAAAAAAGTATTTTTAAATTGTACATAAAATTCCATATTCTCCCCTTTAAAAAGGAGAGATACAACATAGATAAGGCTACAGTCCCCTTTGACTACCCACTCCCCCCAGGCCCTTCTAGACAGTGATCCCTATCATTTTCCAGGGTATACCCCTCCAGAGCCTCATCTGTACATTGTCACCTGTAACTGTGTTCTCCTGTATCCCTTCTAGTCTGCTTGCCATCCATCCTGCCTGCCATCCCTGAGATGCCCATAGCTCTGCCCAAATGGAGGCAAGAGGTCCTGTTGGGTAAGCCATGGTCATGTGACTGGGCCCACACCGGAGGCTGTTTTAGCTTGAGCTTCTAGGTCTCGCTTCCTGGCCAGCTCTGTCTAACTTGACAGGGCTCTGATCCCTGTGTTTGCCCCTCATCAGTAGCTGGCCCTCACTCCCCTTTGATATCTCGAGTCATGGTAAATTTTGCAGTCCTGTAGTGTTCCTGTGCTGGTCTTTGACTAGTTTGCTGTCAGATGGATCTCCTGCTTTGCTTTGTATGGTGGAAGGGCAGAACTCTGCAGGCCACATTTCCCAAGCTCTGGTGTCAGCTGGCCTCTGGCTGGTTTTGGACAGGAAGAATTCTGGCAAGATTGTAGGGGAGGAGGAAGGAAGAAGCCAAGGAATTTCTCTCTCTCTCTGACCTGGTTAGTATCTCCTTCATTATTCCAGTTCCATTTGGCCAGACCTGCCTC
This sequence comes from Globicephala melas, assembly GCF_963455315.2. Lineage (NCBI taxonomy): Eukaryota > Metazoa > Chordata > Mammalia > Artiodactyla > Delphinidae > Globicephala > Globicephala melas. The sequence continues at coordinate 42,028,078 of NC_083324.2, read as the reverse complement.
TTTCAGCTTCTGCAACTGATCTCAGCCTTTGGGTTCAGTTATCCCTGCTTCCTCCCTTTGTTCCTTCAGTCTAGAAGTGGGGGCAGTGTCCCACTCGTCCTAATTTCTGGGTTGTTTCCCTGTCCTCTTGGCTTCTCACTCAATTTAAAATACTTAGAGCATTTGTTAGAAGAACAGCTGGAAATGATGGTTTTTTACACCCTGGAAGTTTATTTTATGATTTCCAAGTTATAGCTGCCAGGACTTCTTGATTCCCTTTCTGCTGAAAGCACTCATCCAAGAAGAGGTTAACACCTAGGGGATTGGGAGGGCTCAGGTGGCCCTAAAATATAAATCCAGATGTTGGTGGGCGGGTTGTTGTTGTTGTTTTTAGGATAAATTGTCTAGTTGGCATATGTGAACTGTAGGTTTAGTTACTTGTGGAACTATGGAAGGATTAAACCAAGTTATGGTGATAGAAAAGAATAGAAATTTTAGAAGCCAAAAGGAGAGTTTAGAGTTCCTCCAGTGAATGTTTTTGATACTCTTGCCCATAGAGAAATCACAGACAAGAAAGTGGGCATTATATATCCAGAATGGGGGTATTTGATCTGGATGATGTAGAGCAGCGGTCCCCAACCTTTTTGGCACCAGGGACCGGTTTTGTGGAAGACAGTTTCTCCACGGACCATGGGTTGGGGGGGATAGTTTCGGGATGATTCAAGCACATTACTTTATTGTGCACTTTATTTCAATTATTATTACATTGTAATATATAATGAAATAATTATACAACTCACCATAATGCAGAATCAGTGGGAGCCCTGAGCTTGTTTTCACTTGCCACTCACTGATAGGGTTTTGATATGAGTCTGCAAGTAATTGATTTATTATGGTCCCTGTGCAGTCAAACCTCTCTGCTAATAATCTGTATTTGCACCCACTCCCCAGTGCTAGCATCACTGCCTCATCTCCACCTCAGATCATCAGGCATTAAATTCTCATAAGGAGAGTGCAACCTAGATCCCTCACGTGCACAGTTCACAGTAGGGTTCGCACTCCTATGAGAATCTAATGCTGCCACTGATCTGACAGAGGCAGAGCTCAGGCAGTAATGCGAGTGAAGGGGAGCTGCTGTACATACAGATGAAGCTTCGCTCGCTCGCCCGCCTGCCCGCTGCTCACCTCCTGTTGTCCGGCCCGGTTCCTAACAGGCCATGGACCTGTACCAGTCCATGGCCCAGGGGTTGGGGACCCCTGATGTAGAAGAGACCAAGAGGTGAACGAGGTGGGCAAAGACAGCACTGACACGGTGTCTTTTAAATAAATAGGCTATAACAATTTGACCGGCAACTAGAATCTGCTGCCCAGGGGAAAGGGACAGGCTTTGGTATTTTGTAATCTTGTTATAGGTCTTTATTTTGTTCCTCCTGGACAGTAGTGAGTCATCTTATGGCACAAGAGTGAGTTCTGCCTTTGGTCACTGGATGTCTGGGAAACCCAAGGTGTAGAATTGATTAGACCCTTTCCTGTTTCGTAGAAACTTGGTTCACAGGGACATTGAATCCAGTGGTCCAGCCCATGATGGAAAGAACTGTCCTGACTCCCCACAGTCTGTATTCCAGGGCAGACATTTGTTTTTTGTTAATTTTTGGTAAGACTGTGAAATATTAAGAAGCTCTAAGATTTTTCTAACTTTCTTTTCTTAATAGGTCTTTATTGGAGTATAATTGCTTCACAATACTGTGTTAGTTTCTGTTGCACAACAGAGGGACTCAGCCATATGCATACACGTGTCCCTGTATCCCCTCCCTCTTGAGCCTCCCTCCCATCCTCCCTATCCTACCCCTCTAGGTCATCGCAAAGCACCGAGCCAGTCTCCCTGTGCTACGCTGCTGTTTCCCACCAGCCAACTGTTTTACATTCGGTAGTGTATATGTCCAGGCACTGCTACTCTCACTTTGCCCCAGCTTTGCCCTCCCACCCCATGTCCTCAAGTCCATTTTCTATGTCTGTTTCTTTATTCCTGCCCTGCAGCTAGGTTCATCAGTACTATTTTTTTTTTAAGATTCCATATATATGTGTTAGCATATGGTATTTGTTTTTCTCTTTCTGACTTATTTCACTCTGTATGACAGTCTCTAGGTCCATCCACCTCACTACAAATAATTCAATTTCATTTCTTTTTATGGCTGAGTAATATGCCATTGTATATATGTGCCACATCTTCTTTATCCATTCATCTGTCGATGGACATTTAGGTTGCTTCCATGTCCTGGCTATTGTAAATAGTGCTGCAGTGAACATTGTGGTACATCTCTCTTTTTGAATTATGGTTTTCTCAGGGTATATGCCCAGTAGTGGGATTGTGAGTCATATGGTAGTGCTATTTTTAGTTTTTTAAGGAACCTTCATACTGTTTTCCATAGTGGTTATATCAATTTACATTCTCACCAACAGTGCAGGAGGGTTCCCTTTTCACCACACCTTTTTCAGCATTTATTGTTTCTAACTTTTTTGATAATGGTCATTCTGACCACCGTGAGGTGATACCTCATTGTAGTTTTGATTTGCATTTCTCTAATAATTAGTGATATTGAGCAGCTTTTCATGTGCCTCTTGGCCATCTGTATATCTTCCTTGGTGATGTCTACTTAGGTCTTCCGCCCATTTTTTAACTGGATTGTTTGTTTTTTTTGATATTGAGCTCTATGATCTGTTGGTATATTTTGGAGATTAATCCTTTATCTGTTGTTTCATTTGCAAATATTTTCTCCCATTTTGAGGGTTGTCTTTTCGTCTTGTTTATGGTTTCCTTTGCTGTGCAAAAGCTTTTAAGTTTAATTAAGTCTGATTTGTTTATTTTTGTTTTTATTTCCATTACTCTAGGGGGTGGGTCAAAGAAGATCTTGGTGTGGCTTATGTCAAAAAGTGTTTTTCCTCTGTTTTCCTCTAAGAGTTTTATAGTGTCTGGCCTTACATTTAAGTCTTTAATCTATTTGGAGTTTATTTTTGTGTATGGTGTTAGGTAGTGTTCTAATTTCATTCTTTTACATGTAGCTGTCCAGTTTTCCCAGCACTACTTATTGAAGAGGCTGTATTTTCTCCATTGTATGTTCTTGCCTCCTTTGTCATAAATTAGATGCCCATATGTGCGTGGGTTTATCTTTGGGCATTCTATCCTGTACCATTGATCTATATTTCTGTTTTTGTGCCAGTTCCGTACTGTCTTGATTACTGTAGCTCTGTAGTATAGTTTGAAGTTGGGGAGCCTGATTCCTCCAACTCCGTTTTCTGTTCTGAAGATTGCTTTGGCTATTCAGGGTCTTTTGTGTTTCCATACGAATTGTAAGATATCTTGTTCTAATTCTGTGAAAAATGAATGCCATTGCTAGTTTGATAGGGATTGCATTCACTCTGTAGATTGCTCTGGGTAGTATAGTCATTTTCACAATATTGATTCTTCCAATCCAAGAACATGGTATATTTCTCCAGCTGTATGTCATCTTTGATTTCTTTCATCAGTGTTTTATAGTTTTCTGAGTACAAGTCTTTTCTCTCCTTAGGCAGGTTTATTCCTGGGTATTTTATTCTTTTCGTTGCAGTGGTAAATGGGAGTGTTTCCTTAATTTCTCTTTCTGATTTTTCGTTGTTGGTTTATAGGAATGCCAGAGATTTCTGTGCATTAATTTTGTATCCTGCAACCTTACAAAATTCACTGATTAGTTCTAGTAGTTTTCTGGTGACATCTTTAGGATTTTCTATGTATAGTATCATGTCATCAACAAACAGTGACAGTTTTACTTCTTTTCCAATTTGTATTCCTTTTATTTCTTTTTATTCTCTGATTGCTGTGGCTAGGACTTCCAAAACTATGTTGAATAAGAGTGGCGAGAGTGGACATCCTTGTCTTTTTCCTCATCTTAGTGGAAATGCTTTCAGTTTTCACCATTGACTATGATGCTTGCTGTGGGTTTGTCATATATGGCCTTTATTATGTTGAGGTAGGTTCCCTCTATGCTCATTTTCTGGAGAGTTTTTATCATAAGTGGGTGTTGAATTTTGTCAAAAGCTTTTTCTGTATCTATTGAGATGATCATATGATTCTTATTCCTTAATTTGTTAATGTGGTGTATCACTGATTGATTTGCATATATTGAAGAATCCTTGCATCCCTGGTATAAATCCCACTTGATCATGGTGTATGATCCTTTTAACGTGCTGTTGGATTCTGTTTGCTAGTATTTTGTTCAGGATTTTTGCATCTATGTTCATCAGTGGTATTGGTCTATAATTGTCTTTTTTTGTGATATCTTTTTCTGGTTTTGGTATAAGGTTGATGGTGGCTTTGTAGAATGAATTTGGGAGTGTTTCTTCCTCTGCAATATTTTGGAAGAGTTTGAGAAGGATTGGTGTTAGCTCTTCTCTAACTGTTTGATAGAATTTGCCTGAGAAGCCGTCTGGCCCTGGACTTTTGTTTGTTGGAAGATTTTTTTTTTTTCAGCTTTATTGAGGTATATTTGACATAAAATTACAAGACGTTTAAAATGTACATCTTGGTGATATGATGTATGTGTACATTGTGAAAGGATTCCACCCATCTCGTTAATCAACACATCCATCACATCACGTATTTATCCTTTTTGGGGGGGAGGAAGGAACATTTAAGTTCTACTCTTTCAGTAAATTTCAATTATACAATACAGAGTTATCACTACAGTTGCCATGTTTTTCATTACATCCTCAGACCTTATTCATCTTATAACTGAAACTTTGTACCCTATTACCAACCTCTCCTTATTTCCCCCACCCCCGAACCGGGCAACCACTTTTCTGCTCTGTTTCTAGCCTTTGACTTTTTTTTTTTTTTTTAAGATTTCACATATAAGTGATTCTATGCAGTATTAGTCTTCCTCTGCCTGGCTTATTTTAGGTTAATTACATTTAAAAAGCATTCCAACCCATGTCCTCAAAAGCTGTATAATCTTCCTTTACAAATCAGAGTTTTTATTTAAATTGTATAAAAACCATATATGGTTTGCATTATTTTTTCTTATTAGACATCAGGTGTTCTTTGTTTTTTGTTTTTTGTTTTTTTTTTTTTTGCGGTACGCGGGCCTCTCGCTGTTGTGGCCTCTCCCGTTTCGGAGCACAGGCTCCAGATGCACAGGCCGAGCTGCCATGGCTCATGGGCCCAGCCGCTCCACGGCATGTGGGATCCTCCCGGACCGGGGCACGAACCCGCGTCCCCTGCATCGGCAGACGGACTCTCAACCACTGCGCCACCAGGGAAGCCCTAGTCATCAGTTTTATACACATAAGTGTATACATGTCAATCCCAACAGCTCAATTCATGACACCAGCACCACCACCACCCCGCCACTTACCCCCCATGGTGTCCATATGTTTGTTCTCTACATCTGTATCTCAATTTCTGCCCTGCAAACCAGTTCATCTGTACCATTTCTCTAGGTTCCACAGATATGTGTTAATATACGATATTTGTTTTCCTCTTTCTGACTTACTTCACTCTGTATGACAGTCTCTAGATCCATCCACGTCTCTACTAAGGACCGAATTTCGTTCCTTTTTATGGCTGAGTAACATTCCATTGTACATATTTACCACATCTTCTTTATCCATTAGTCTGTCGATGGGCGTTTAGGTTGCTTCCATGACCTGGCTATTGTAAATAGTGCTGCAATGAACATTGGGGTGCATGTGTCTTTTTCAATTATGGTTTTCTCTGGGTATATGCCCAGTAGTGGGATTGCTGGATCATATGGTAATTCAATTTTTAGTTTTTTTAAACAACTTCCATACTGTTCTCCATAGTGGCTGTATCAATTTACATTCCCACCAACAGTGCAAGAGGGTTCCCTTTCCTCCACACCCTCTCCAGCATTTGCTGTTTGTAGATTTTCTGATGATGCCCATTCTAACTGGTGTCAGGTGATACCTCACTGTAGTTTTGATTTGCATTTCTCTAATAATTAGTGATGTTGAGCAGCTTTTCATGTGCTTCTCTGCCATCTGTATGTCTTCTTTGAAGAAATGTCTATTTAGGTCTTCTGCCCATTTTTGGATTCGGTTGTTTGTTTTTTTAACATTGAGCTGCGTGAACTGCTTGTAAATTTTGGAGATTAATCCTTTGTCAGTTGTTTCATTGCAAATATTTTCTCCCATTCTGAGGGTTGTCTTTTCATTGTCTTTATGGTTTCCTTTGCTGTGCAAAAGCTTTGAAGTTTCATTAGGTCACATTTGTTTATTTTTGTTTTTATTTCCACTACTCTAGGAGGTGGATCAGAAAAGATCTTGCTGTGATTTATGTCAAAGAGTGTTCTTCCTATGTTTTCCTCTAAAAGTTTTACAGTGTCTGGTCTTACATTTAGGTATCAAATCCATTTTGAGTTTATTTTGGTGCATGGTGGTCAGGAGTGTTCTAATTTCATTCTTTTACATGTAGCTGTCCAGTTTTCCCAGCACCACTTATTGAAGAGACTGTCTTTTCTCCATTGTATATCCTTGCCTCCTTTGTCATAGATTAGTTGACCATAGGTGTGTGGGTTTATCTCTGTGCTTTCTATCTTGTTCCATTGATCAACATTTCTGTTTTTGTGCCAGTACCATATTGTCTTGATTACTGTAGCTTTGTAGTATATTCTGAAGTCAGGGAGTCTGATTCCTCCAGCTCTGTTTTTTTCCTCAAGACTGCTTTGGCCATTTGGGGTCTTTTGTGTCTCCATACAAATTTTAAGATATTTTGTTCTAGTTCTGTAAAAAATGCCATTGGTAATTTGATAGATTGAATCTGTAGATTGCTTTGGGTAGTATAGTCATTTTCACAATGTTGATTCTTCCAATCCAAGAACATGGTATATCTCTCCATTTGTTGGTATCATCTTTAATTTCTTTCATCAGTGTCTTATAGTTTTCTGCATACAGGTCTTTTGTCTCCCTAGGTAGGTTTATTCCTAGTTATTTTGTTCTTTTTGTTGCAGTGGTAAATGGGAGTGTTTCCTTAATTTCTCTTTCAGATTTTTCATCATTAGTGTATAGGAATGCAAGAGATTTCTGTGCATTAATTTTGTATCCTGCAACTTTACCAAATTCATTGAGTAGCTCTAGTAGTTCTCTGGTGGCATCTTTAGGATTCTTTATGTATAGTACCATGTCATCTGCAAACAATGACAGTTTTACTTCTTTTCCAATTTGTATTCCTTTTATTTCTTTTTCTTCTCTGATTTCTGTGGCTAGGACTTCTAAAACTATGTTGAATAACAGTGGTGAGAGTGGATATCCTTGTCTTGTTCCTGATCTTAGAGGAAATGCTTTCCGTTTTTCACCATTGAGAATGATGTGTGCTGTGGGTTTGTCGTATATGGCCTTTATTATGTTGAGGTAGGTTCCCTCCATGCCTACTTTCTGGAGAGTTTTTATCATAAATGGGTGTTGAATTTTGTCAAAAGCTTTTTCTGCATCTATTGAGGTGATCATATGGTTTTTATTCTTCAATTTCTTAATATGGTGTATCACATTGATTGATTTGTGTATATTGAAGAATCCTTGCATCCCTGGGATAAATCCCACTTGATCATGGTGTATGATCCTTTTAATGTGTTGTTGGATTCTGTTTGCTAGTATTTTGTTGAGGATTTTTGCATCTATATTCATCAGTGATATTGGTCTGTAATTTTCATTTTTTGTAGTATCTTTGTCTGGTTTTGGTATCAGGGTAATGGTGGCCTCATAGAATGAGTGTGGGAGTATTCCTTCCTCTGCAGTTTTTTGGAAGAGTTTGAGAAGGGTGGTTGTTAGTCCTTCTCTAAATGTTTGATAGCATTCACCTGTGAAGCCATCTGGTCCTGGACTTTTGTTTGCTAGAAGACTGTTAATCACAGTTTCAGTTTCATTACTTGTGATTGGTCTGTTCATATTTTCTATTTCTTCCTGGTTCAGTCCTGGGAGGTTATACCTTTCTAAGAATTTGTCCATTTCTTCCAGGTTGTCCATTTTATTGGCATAGAGTTGCTTGTAGTAGTCTCTTAGGATGCTTTATATTTCTGTGGTGTCTGTTGTAACTTCTCCTTTTCCATTTCTAATTTTATTGATTTGAGTCCTCTCCCTCTTTTTCTTGATGAGTCTGGCTAATGGTTTATCAATTTGGATTATCTTCTCAAAGAACCAGCTTTTACTTTTATTGATCTTTGCTATTGTGTTCTTTGTTTCTATTTCATTTATTTCTGCTCTGATCTTTATGATTTCTTTCCTTCTGCTATCTTTGGGTTTTGTTTGTTCTTCTTTCTCTAGTTCCTTTAGGTGTAAGGTTAGATTGTTTATTTGAGATTCTTCTTGTTTCTTGAGGTAGGCTTGTATAGCTATAAACTTCCCTCTTAGAACTGCTTTTGCTGCATCCCACAGGTTTTGGATCATCGTGTTTTCATTGTCATTTGTCTCTAGGTATTTTTTGATTTCCTCTTTGATTTGTTCAGTGATCTCTTGGTTATTTAGTAACGTATTGTTTAGCCTCCATGTGTTTGTGTTTTTTACCTTTTTTTCCCTGTAATTCATTTCTAATCTCAGAGCCTTGTGGTCAGTAAAGATGCTTGATATGATTTCAATTTTCTTAAAAATTTACTGAGGCTTGATTTGTGACCCAAGATGTGATCTATCCTGTAGAATGTTCCATGTGCACTTGAGAAGAAAGTGTAAACTGCTGTTTTTGGATGGAATGTCCTATAAATATCAATTAAATCTATCTGGTCTATTGTGTCATTTAAAGCTTCTGTTTCCTTATTAATTTTCTGTTTGGATGATCTGTCCATTGGTGTAAGTGAGGTGTTAAAGTCCTCCACTATTATTGTGTTACTGTCGATTTCCTCTTTTATAGCTGTTAGCAGTTGCCTTATGTATTGTGGTACCCTTATGTGGGTGCATATATATTTATAATTGTTATATCTTCTCCTTAGATTGATCCCTTGATCATTATGTAGTGTCCTTCCTTGTCTCTTGTAACATTCTTTATTTTAAAGCCTATTTTATCTGATATGAGTATTGCTACTTCAGCTTTCTTTTGATTTCCATTTGCATGGAATATCTTTTTCCATCCCCTCACTTTCAGTCTGTATGTGTCCCTAGGTCTGAAGTGGGTCTCTTGTAGACAGCATATATACGGGTCTAGTTTTTGTATCCATTCAGCCAGTCTATGTCTTTTGGTTGGAGCATTTAATCCATTCACGTTTAAGGTAATTATTGATGTGTATGTCCCTATGACCATTTTCTTAATTGTTCTGGGTTTGTTTTTATAGGTCTTTTTCTTCTCTTGTGTTTCCCGCTTAGAGTAGTTTCTTTAGCATTTGTTGTAGAGCTGGTTTGGTGGTGCTGAATTCTCTTAGCTTTTGCTTGTCTGAAAAGCTTTTGATTTCTCCATCGAATCTGAATGAGAGCCTTGCTGGGTAGAGTAATCTTGGTTGTAGGTTTTTCTCTTTCATCACTTTAAGTATATCCTGCCACTCCTTTATGGCCAGCAGAGCTTCCGCTGAAAATCAGCTGATAACCTTATGGGGATTACTTTGTAATGTTGTTTTTTGTTTTTCCCTTGCTGCTTTTTTTTTTTTTTTTTGGCGGTACGCGGGCCTACTCACTGTTGTGGCCTCTCCCATTGCGAAGCACAGGCTCCAGACGCACAGGCTCAGCGGCCATGGCTCACGGGCCCAGCCGCTCCGTGGCCTGTGGGATCTTCCCGGACCGGGGCACGAACCCGTGTCCCCTGCATTGGCAGGCGGACTCCCAACCACTGTGCCACCAGGGAAGCCCTCCCTTGCTGCTTTTAATATTTTATCTTTGAATTTAATTTTTGTTAGTTTGATTAATATGTGTCTTGGTGTGTTTTTCCTAGGGTTTATCCTGTATGGGACTCTCTGTGCTTTCTGGACTTGGGTGACTATTTCCTTTCCCATGTTAGGGAAGTTTTCAACTATAATCTCTTCAAATATTTTCTCAGACCCTTTCTTTTTCTCTTCTTCTTCTGGGAACCCTATAATTCGAATGTTGGTGTTTTTAGTGTTGTCCCAGAGGTCTCTGAGATTGTCTTCAATTCTTTTCATTCTTTTTTCTTTATTCTGATCTTATTTTCACCATTTTGTTCTCCAGCTCACTTATTTGTTCTGTTTCAGTTATTCTGTTTTTGATTCCTTCTAGTGTATTTTCCATTTCTGTTATTGTGTTGTTCATCTTTGTTTGTTTATTCCTTAGTTCTTCTAGATCTTTGTTAAACATTTCTTGTATTTTCTCAGTCCTTGCCTCCATTCTATTTCCGAGATTCTGGATCATCTTTACTATCATTACTCTGAATTCTTTTTCAGGTAGATTGCCTATTTCCTCTTCATTTATTTGGTCTTGTAGGTTTTTACCTTGCTCCTTCATCTGTGACATATTTTTTTGCCATCTAATTTTTTTTTTTTTTTTTTTTTTTATGAGTGGGATTGTGTTCCTGTCTTACTGGTTGTTTGGCCTGGGCTTCCAGCCCTGGAGTTTGTAGGCTATTGGGTAGAGCTGGGTCTTGGTGCTGAGATGAGGAACTCCGTGAGACCTCACTTGGATGAATATTCCGTGGTGTCTGAGGTTCTCTGTTAGTCCAGTGGTTCAGACTCGGACCTCCCACCACAGGATCTTCAACCCGACCCCAGGCTCGTGAACTAAGTTCCCACAAGCCGCCTGGGGTGGCAAAAACAAATAAATAAAATGAAGAAAAAGAACAATAACAAAGTAAAAAATAAAATTAGCCTAGGAAACTAACAGATATGTTAGGAAGAATATAAAAATAAAGTTATAGATGCATCAACAACTTGAAGGTACATCAGTACCACAACAGTAAAAAAAGTGGAGGAGGGAAAAGAAAAAAAAAGTGGGGACGGGGAAGGCCTTTGCTGTGGAGGGCAGGGCCTAAGCAAAGGCAAGGTTTGGGTAGTGGGTGGGGCCAATGCTCAGGACCCGTGGGGCTGGGAAAGGCCCTGGGGGCTGTGGGGGGGTGGAGCTTAGGCTCAAGGAACAGAAGGGACCCAGGTGTGCCCCCCACCTCTGGTCTCAGATGGTAGGGGACCTCACCTGGGAGCCCAACAGGCTTCCTGGACTGAGTGGGTGGGGCAAACGCCCTCTTCTCCTCTCCTCTGGTCTGGGAGGGCCCCTCCTGCGTGCCTCTACTGATCTCCCTAGCCTCCCTCCTATGCCCCCAAGGACTGACGCAGCCTGGAGGGGGGTTTGGAGGGCAGGTACCGGCTTGGGAGCTCAGCAGGCTCCCCTGCCCAAGTGGGCCAGGCGATCCCGCTCTGCTCCTCTCCCACGCTTCCCAGAGAGTCCCTCCTGCCTGCCTCTCCTGATCTCACCAGCCTCAGGGGCGTCAGTCCTGTCTGACCTCCACTTCTTCTCTGCCCTCAGCCCCGCTACGTCCTACCGGTTCACTTTGGGGTTCCTCCTGTCTCCTTGGGCATCAGAGTCCCCCACCAGCAGCAGGCAGGTGCCCTAGTTATGGGGAGGCGCTAACTCTGCGTCTTCCCACACCACCCTCTTGACTCTTCCTTCCCTAACTATATTTTCATAGACAGCTTGGGGTAACATGTGAACTAAGAATATATTTTCATGTTAATTTCATCTGAAAACAAAAATAGAAGTGAATAAGTATATTACATAAATCCAGACTGATTTTTTGACTGTCTCTGTATTGACTTTATTTAAAAACATGGATGGTAACCTAACAATGTTAATAGGCAGAAACATTGAACTGGTGCCATTTTGGCAGTTCCAATGAAGAAACCAAGTGGTAATTAAGTTTTCCCCTTTCTTGTGGAACATGGTTATACAACAGTTACATTATTCTGCCAGCGAAGTAGCCCTAGGAGAATTAAAGCATCGCTGGAAGCTGTACTCTAGTGTTATCCATGGAAGTATTTCAGAACTTTCTACTAATCAAGCACAAATCCCCAACATGGGATTATTATTATTTTTAGCTGTTGAAAATTAAAAAGAAAAAGAAAAATATGTGCAGGAAATGTTTTTCATCTATGGGTTAAGCAGTACTCAAGAGAAAGCTGTATTCTAAAGGGTGAGTGTTTTAGTCAGGATTCTTGGCTACCAGGGACTGAAACCCAACTCAGACCAGTTTAAGCAAAAAAGGAGGTTTTGTGTGTTTTTACAAATCCTGGTGTAACTCACAGAACCAAAGGAAATGTTGTAGGAATGGGGCCCACTAGGAATTAGGCCCGCGTCCTGGGAGCACATCAGTATCCCTAGTCTCTGCTTCCATTTCTGCATCTGTCCACATGCCAGCAGTATTTTCTTAGACATCTCCACCAGGTGCTCCCTCTGTGGCCAGAGGGGTGGGTTTTGTGATTCGCCGCCTGCAGCAGGACCATATGAAGTAGGAGGAGGAGCATTTTGCCAGAAGGGGAGGGTGCTGTTTGGAAAGATGAAACACTTTGGGTAGGACACATTTAGCAAGAGGAAAAGAGACCTCAGGTCTGAAAGATCAACTGGATTGGGTTATGTTTTGACAACTTCCTAAAACTACATAGACTAGATATTCCTAGGGAATGGTAGAATCTTTTTAAAAGACATGTATACACACACACACGTACTTACATATTTTGTACAGATGTCCATGATACGTTAAATGAAAAAAAGGTCATAAAATAGTGTATGACAGGTTCTATTTCCATAAAAACAAACCATCCAGCTCCTATATATATATATATATATGTATGTGTATCTTTGTTTGAGTGAAGAGAAAGGTGTGGAAGGATACAAAGGCTGATATTGTTGGTTACATCAAGGAGTTGAGAATAGGAGTTGGGGCTGGGGGAGATGATCAGCTTTGCCTTTATATATCATGTATTGTGTCATTTCACTTGTTAAAGTAAGCTTATGTTATGCTCGTAATTTGAGAAACATCCAATTAAGGAAAAAGAAGAGGAGCCTATTCCGACTGACCTCAGGGGCGTGGATGCAGGGATTGAATGTGATAGCTTGGGAGTCATGTCATTTTTTTTTTTTGGCTGTGCCGCATGGCTTGCAGGATCTTAGTTCCCTGACCATGGATTGAATCCGGGCTCTTGGCAGTGAGAGCGCGGAGTCCTAACCACTGGACTGTGAGGAAATTCCCCGGGAGTCATGTTATCTTAGGCTGGCAGGCCAGGGCATTCCACTCTTCCCAGATTTCCAGGACTGGGAAGCACGGCAGAGGATGTTGCAAACCAGACTGGAGCAGCAGCAAACTGGAGAGATCCACAGCACTGTTGTTCACCAAGTCTGTATCCCGTACAGAAAGCAGACCTAAGTGGATCAGACCTACCACCACCCCTGATATAGCAAAATCTCCTGGGCAGGATCCTTCCTACCCAGCACACAGATGGCTGCTTCTGCTCATGGACTACCCCTGCTCCAGTCAGCCATGGCAAGAACAGCTGGGCTACTTTCAAATGAAGCACCTGATCTGAGCCACTAATTATGCGCGATAGCAGAACTGATGCGCCCCTTTCATGGAAAAGAAGGCCAAACAGCTGGCCCTTTGAGCCTCATGGTCTGTTCGGTTTGGTTAAGAACTTCCAATACCTGGCACTAACCTGCTACAGAGGCTCTTATCATAAGTAACACACCCTTAGGATTGTACATGGATGAGGATATGTGTGAGGTCGAGGGGTCTCCCTGTCTGTTGTCACAGAACCACCATAATGAATGTGGCTAAAGAGACATGGGCTGAGGTCCTGACGAGGGAATCGGTGATGTGCGATGTTCTGAGGTGCTGAAGATCAAACAGACAACGGCAGCTGCCACTGCAGCCAGCCCTGCCATTTACTGGGTGCCTGGACTGTGCTGGGTGCACCACATACATCTTAGTGTGTAATTCTCAACGATTTGGGTGGCTGCTTTCAGTCACAGTTGATAGTTGGGACTCAGGGTAAGTGATGTGCCTCAGGTCCCACTGCCAGTAAATGGCAGGTTTGGGTTAGGACATTTCCCCCCAAACCACACAGCCTCCTGAGGAGCGAGCCTTTATTGCATTTCCCACTCACTAGCCAAAGGAGTTAGAGCAGCTCTGATTTTAGATGCATGGTCTTCATTCTTGAGATGGAATTGTTCCATCAGAACTAAAACCTAATTAAAAAATAATAATGTGCAGAATGGAAGGACGATGTAAGGCAAGTGGCTTCTGCCACTGGGAGGGCCATGCCTGTTCTCTTACTGCCACCTGCTAAGAGGGACTAGGGAGAGAACGGATCTGGGCACTGGGATTCGAGTGTGAACCCAGTTCGGGACACTAAATTGTAGGTGCTTATGGACCTGAGGCAGAGGTGGCCATGGGTGATACTCATTTGCATCTCAGAGAGTCTTTGAACAAGACAGAAAGATGGAAGAAAACTCTAGGTGCACAATGAAAAAAAAACAACACACAGAAATAATATGATCCCAATTGTTAAAAATTGGATATAAATTTACCAAATAACAGTTATGTATGGCTATATGGTAGAATTAAGGTATTTTATTTTCTTCTGAATATTTTTCTCTGTGTATCAAGACTATTTGTAGTGAACATGCATTATTTCAGTAATCAGGGGAAAAAGTTATTTATAAAAGAAAATGAGACCTGTTTCTTTAGTGGAAAATGTCCCATCATGATATGGGCGGGTGATAAGGTAGTGCCAGTAAGTGTGTCTGAGTGTCCATCACTATCCAAGATGTATGTGAACAGAAGCTCAGGTTCTCTGCATGATTACAAACAAACACAAAAAAACAAACAAACTCAGCTTGTGGCAGTTGACAGATCAGGAGCTTGATAGGAAGTAAGAAGGCCAGCTGTAAAGGGCTGTTTTCTAGAAATACTGGAGCCTTCTCAGGCCATCCTCACCCACAGGCAAGCTTCAGAAATATGGCTCTGGGAGAAGCTGTGGTTATGGCTTTGTGGCTGAAAATCAGCATTAGAGAAGGGTAGGAGTCTGAGTTTTCAAAGCAGGTGTCCTGCCTGGCAGTGGGTAGAGAGCCCAGCCTTCTGAGTCTGTCCCTTGATGCCACAGCTTGTGTTTCAAGCCATTGTTCCCATTCATGGCATGTAAGTTAGGTTGAGAGAACTTCCTATTGAAGCTGCCAGCTGAGCTGTGACTGGTCATCCATTTGCAGAAATGAGTGCCTATCCTGGTCTGAAGTAATTGCTTCTGGTGTGACCTAGCTGGGCTGCTTACTCTTGTTGGTCCATCGTTGCTTGGACTGTCAAATAAAGGAGTGGGGATGGAGGATATGTTTCAAAAGCTTCTTCGAGCTCTGAGATCTTAGGATCCCCTGTTCTTTGGAAAATGGAAATATCTTATAGGAGGTGATTCAGAGTGGCTTATTGTACACTTCAAAAGTGGCTAGTGTGACTGAGGAACTGAATTTTAAATTTTAATTAATTTTAACTAATTTAAGTTTAAATTTATATAACCACATGTGGCTAGGGGCTACCCTATTGGACAGCACAACTCCTTAACTGGAAAATCTAGCACGAGGTGAGCATTTTGAATGCCTATATATATTTTTATATATACCTATTTTTGAAATTAAAAGAAACTTTTTATAATGTCAGAAAAACGCTTTGGGTTCATTACACACAATACAGATAAGAAGAAGAAGAAAGTAAAAAATAGTCACGAAAATACCTACTCAGAGATAACTGCTATTGGCACCTTGGTGTATAACCTTCTAAATTCTCTTCTGTGCTTACGTCTTAGATAGCCAGCTGGCTTTCAAAAGCATAGTTTGAAATCATCCAGGAAAGGGATAAGATGTGTTAGAAAGAGAGAATGCCTGCTCATTGCCCAGAAGAGAATACTGATAAAGATTTTAGCAATCTGCCACGGCTGATGTTTCCTTTCTGGGTGCTAGGTTATCAATCCCATGGGATGGGATGCATTTGGATTGCCTGCCGAAAATGCTGCGATCGAGAGGAATCTACATCCAGAAAGTTGGACACAGAGGTATGTGTTTACAGGCATATTCAAGCACTTGTATACAGAACCCTTAAACAATTTTTTTAACCTGTGCACAAGAAATAGAAAGTAAAGCAAACAAAACATTGCAGTCTGCCGAGCGATAAACAGGATTGTCTGTATTTGGTGTTTGCCTTTTTGCACACTGTATTCTTATCTAAGAAATAACAAAGAGGGTTTGGATATCATTCATGTGTTCATTTGGATGCTTTGTTATTTAGTTATTCTTCCTTTGAGTATTTGCGTTTGGAAGGAAAAAGGAGAAGGAAAGGGTGACATTTGTTAAATTTCTACAGTGCTCTTCATCTTCGTGACTGTAGTTTGAGCCATATACAAATTCCACATTATAATTTTCTCTGCAAATTCTGTTAATTTTTTGCCTTCACCATTCTGAAGGAAGAGGAACTTAGATATTCAGCGAGGAAATATATGGCCAATTTATTCTGGGTGTGGCTTTCTTCAAGGAGGACAGTACCCACTGTGCCTCAGGCTTCCATGTACTTGTGGGCCAGCAGTACCCATCCCTCTCCCTCCTGATAAAGCCTTGAGGGCCTTATACCAGAACCCAGCAGAATGTTCTGGGCTCACTCCGGCCCCTTTCACAAAGCCTTTCCTCACCCTACCGGGTTCAAAGTCTATCCCCATTGTCTTTCACCTCCCTTTGCTTTATCTTGCCCAAGGCTACATTGTAAAAAGAAATATCTTCTGCACCATCTATTTGTCTTTTTTCTTCCTAATCCCTAGTTTCCACTTTTCCAATTATGGTTAATTCTAGAGTAATGGGAGTGATGAAAAAAGGAGGAAATAATGATTTAAATAAAATGGGTCAAATATGGTATAAGTTTGATGTAAGCTAGGCTAGGGACTGGCAAATTCCATGGGCCAAATTTGGCCCTGCCTGATTTTGTAAATAAAGTTTTATTGGAACACAAGCCACACCCATTTGTTTATATATTGGTCATGGCTGCTTTCATGATACAATGGCAGAACTGAGTAGTTGTGACAGAGACCATATGGCTCACAGAGCTGAAAACATTTACCATCTGGTCCTTTACAGAAAGTTTGCCAACTCCTCCAAGGAGGAGTAGTATGCTCCTCCAACTAGAGCATAGCAGTAAAGAAGATGGCCCCTGAATCAGGCCACATAGGTACAAATCCTGCCTTTCCTTCTTCCTAGCCATTCACCTTGAGCAAATTACTTAACCTCTCTCCGCCTCAGTTTATTTATCTGTAAAGGAGGGATAGTCATAGTTCCTACCTCTTATGAATGGATAAAGATTAAGCACTGTCTTAGTCAGCTGCTATAACAAAAATACCATAGTCTGGGTGGCTTATAAACAACAGAAATGTATTTCTCTCAGTTCTATAGGCTGGGAAGTCCGAGATCAAGGCACTTGCAGATTTGGTGTCTGGTGAGGACCTGCTTCTTGGTTCATAGACAGCTGTCCTCTCTCTGTGTCTTGACATGGTAGAAGGGGCAAGGTTGCTCTCTGGAGTCTCTTTTATAAAGGCACTAATCCGGTTACCTCTCATAGTACCTTTGGTTACCTCTAAATACCATTACGTTGGAGATTAGGTTTTAACATAACAATTTGAGGGAGACACAAACATTCAGTCTGTTGCAAGCACTTTTCTGTAAAATGCTTAACATGAGGCTTGGAATTAAAATAAGCTATTGTTAGCTAATCAGAGATCACCTAGAGAACTTCTTCATGGTTTTCCATATTTTCAGTCTGCTTGTACTGAAAGGGGACACAGTAGAAATTAATTAGTCCTTTTTCTTTAAAAAGAAAAAAGAGGACCTAGAGATCATCATATTAACTGAAGTCAGACAGAGGAAGACAAATATCGTATGATATCACTTACATGTAGCATCTAAAAAAATGATACAAATGAACTTACTTACAAAACAGAAATAGACTCACAGACATAGAAAACAAATTTATGGTTACCAAAGGGGATAGTGGGGAGGGGCAGGGGGGAATAAATTAGGAGTTTGGGATTAACATATACATATTACTGTATATAAAATAGACAAACAACAAAGACCTATTGTATAGCACAGGGAACTATACTCTGTCTTGTAATAACCTATAATGGAAAATAATCTGAAAAATATACTTATATGTATATATGTATAACTGAATCACTTTACTATATATCTGAAACTAACACAGCACTGTAAATTAACTATATTTCAATAAAAAGTTAAAAATTTTTTTAATTTAAAAAATTTAAATAGAAAAAAGTAAATAATATTTCATATTATATTAAAGTTGATTAATTTACTTCTCTCCTCTTTTCCAATTGTTGGAGAGTTTTCGGTTTTAGGTTTTGATTGACAAAGCACTGTATGGCTCCTCCTGGATTCCCGCAATTTGTATGTTAAGATTTTTCTTTTCAGTCGCTTTTAAATTTGTAAATGCTTGGCTTAAATTTGTGCAGAATACAGGCATATGGATGGGCCAGGAGTGCACAGATCAGAAGGGTTGCCTTCCTGAATGGCCTGGGAAAGGGTTAGTCCCTAGGACCAAAGACTATCATGGTTTTTAGTGGATTTTGCAAGGGTCCAAAGAATAGATGTCTTCTACTAGGCAGATATTTTCACGGATTCTTAGTAATTAATTTCTTCGCCAGGGCGAAACAACACTTAAAGCCCTTTGAAATAATCTAGACTTTTCCAGTTTCCTTTTCACATTCTCAAAGTGTAGTTTGTTTATGGCTTTTCCTGTTTCTAAAATCCAAACTCTTTTCCCTTTGTTTCGCAGTAATATTAGACACATGAGGAAACAACTTGATCGACTGGGCCTGTGTTTCAGCTGGGATAGAGTAAGTCACCTTTTTCCTGGAAGGTCTTTATTTTAACCAAGGTCCTGATTGAATGGGGGATTGTGCACATTTACTTTATCTTCCTTCTCTTCAGGTTGGGAGGAAGGAGGAAAAGAAGGGTGGCAGAAAGCAGGAGGGAAGGATTAGCACTCCACAAATAAAAAAGTATCCCCAGTGGATAATTTGCCTGCAAACAAGTAATTTTCTGTGGGATTAAGCTAAGAGAGTTAACTTCTTATTTAACTTCACAGTTGGCTATTATTTATGTGTGGCAAAAGCTTTGCACAAGGATTTCTCGTGTTCTCAGCAATAGTTTAAAAAGACTATTGGAATCTATGTAAAAGTGATGAAATGTCAACCCATGTGGTCCCTTTAGGTGATTAGGTGTAGGCTGATGGATCATTTATCTCTTTTGTTCCATGTTTGGAATTGAGGCTTATAACAAAAAGCCTTTTGGTATAAAATGTTTTCAAACTGTGTATTAAACCACTGGAGAATTCCAGACCTGGGTGGAGTTCAGTGAAGACCACCTGGGTGTTAGGAACACCCACACTAAATACGGCTGAGCCCTTTAAAGCTTTGGCCAAAGACCACCCCTTAGACATTGATGAGTGGTCTGTTAGGTAAGATGAACTCTTGCTTGTCCTCTCCACGAACCAATGTCGTGATCTCTCTTAGCATCCCACTAACTCCACAAAATGCTTTTCATTGCTGGGTCTGTCAAGTTCAAGTTCATATCCTTTTACTCATGCGAAGCACCTGGAACAAACCCAAATGCAATCACCTTCTCCTCCTCCCCCATAATTTCTTAAATGATTCCGATTTGATGAGTACAGTAAAAAAGTGAAAATCAAATACGTTTAAACAGTCCCTGCTTTTTTCCTTTTTTCTTTTTTAGCTTCTTTAGATAAGGTCATGGGTTGAACCAAGTTCTTATTGTAGCACTGATGCCATTTTTATCACTAACTTGCAAGGTCACCAGGGTTTCATTTGGTAGAGGTGTGAAAAAGTCCTGGTGCCTGAGTCAAGTTGTCCTGAGGAGCCAGTGGGGAAGTGCTGATGAAGAATGAACCGCATTCTCATGTGGAGAGAACTGAGTAATGCCCTCAGCTCTCCAGAGATGCGTTGGTAAAATCCTTGAGAGTAGAGATGGGCTTGTTAACCCTCTAGGATGAGAACTAGCCTAGTCCTACGCAGGAACAGCAACCATAAATAGTTCAAAAATTAATGGATTGTTTTCCTGATTATCATAGAAGATTAGAAAATGCAGACAAGTATAAGGAAGAACATAATGTGGTTAATGTGGTTAACCACAATGTGGTTAATTTAACGTCCTTGTATGGTTCCTTGTAGTCTTTTATTCTGGAATATTATATAATTTACTTTTGCAAAATAGAATTCATAATTCGTGTTTTTTATTTTGCTTTTTTTTACCTGCTATTCATGAACATTTTCCCAGTTTATTAAATATTCTTTGGAAAAAGTGACTTTTTATAGCTGTGTAGTTTTCCATCTTATGAATGTATCATAATTTATGTAACCTTCCCCTTATTATCATATGTTTAGATAGATTCTAATGTTCCTCTGTTATAAATATAGGTTCTTAATCACTCTTGTAAAAATCTGAAGTCCAGAAAGCTGTAAAAACGAAAAGTTTTTCTATAACTCATTTGACTGCAAAACCTGACCTGAACTGATGTTTATCTCACTTAGAATGAATATTCATATATTTTACTCTAGGAATAGTGATGTAATTGATTACTAGGTGCTCTCCCAGACCTAGTTAGGTAAATATACTGTTACCTTTTCATATCCAAAAAGGTCTTAGTTCTGAAGCACCACAGTTGGACCACAAGCATTTCAGATAAGGGATTTTGAACCTGTTAGTGCAGGATTGTAGATAAATATCGCCACCCCTTGTATCAGTGTCTAATAGTTACTGAACAATTCCCATGGGCCAGGCACCCATAATTCTCTCTTCAGATCTCTAGAAAGCTCTAAAATGTGGGTGATTTTATTGACATCGTTTTATTGCTGGTCACCCAAGTGGCAGGGCTGGGCTAATCCACTGGCCACTTTATGACTGCTGTGCTCACCCCCCGCACTTGGAGCAGATACTTTAGTACACATATTTTATTTCCTTAATATGACTTCTCAAAAAACCATGAGCAAGTTTAAAGCTTACAGTACTTGAATTTAAAGATACTTAAAGGTATAATTTGCTTATGTTACTTTGCTATTGCCAAATTATCCTCCATAAAGGTTATACATATTTACACTCCCAAGTTATTATATAGTTGTTTTCACCTGTACTTCTTTTGTTATTAGTGATGAGTTTTTCCCGTGCTTTTAATGAATGTTTGAATTTGGGGAGGGAGTGTGTGTGTGAATAATCTAATCATGTCTTTTGCCTATATAGTTAGAGGGTGTTTGTCCTTTTCTTAATGATTTTCATTTTGTTACAAATATTTTCCCTCAATTTATCATTTGCCTTGCATTTTGTTTGTAGTGGGATTATTGTTAGCACACAAATATGTACTTGGAAAGGCCTTTCAGATAAATACATTTTTATTCTCAATCTTTTGTTTAATTTTTGCATTTAACTCAACTGGAATTATTTTAGTATATGATATAAGATAAGGAATTCCTCCTTTTTCTGAATAACCAATTGTTTCTGTCTTTGATTTTCAAACATTCTTTTCCTCATTGATTTAAAAGGCTAACTTTATTATAACCATCTTCTTTTACACTGTTATTATACACTAAGTTCTGTTTCTGTTCATTTGATCCATTTATTACTATGTCATTGCTAAGCTATTTTTAGTTACAGTTGCTTTATAATTGGCTCTAATACCAGGTAACAGAAGTTTCTTCTTATTGTCTGATACTGACAGTGCCATCCCTACTATCTTGTGTTTCTGTTTCCTTGATATATTTTGCCCATTTGAAAAAAATTTTATCTTTTATTTGTTGAATTCTTTTGGTGCATCACTTGTGGATACAATTAATTAAAAAAAATTGGAAGATGGACAAAGCATATGGGGGAAACCTTTTAGCTAATCTAAAGTTTTTGTCTGTAACAGGGAAGTGTAAGCTATTTTATTTATTTTTATAACTAGTATAGCAATTCTTTATTGTGCTAAAAGATAGCTGTAAGGGTCTTAAACCACGTGTTTAGTATCAACATAAAAAATAAAACAGGGCTTCCCTGGTGGCGCAGTGGTTGAGAGTCTGCCTGCCGATGCAGGGGACACGGGTTCGTGCCCCGGTCCGGGAAGATCCCACATGCCGTGGAGCGGCTGGGCCCGTGAGCCATGGCCGCTGAGCCTGCGCGTCTGGAGCCTGTGCTCCGCAATGGGAGAGGCCGCAGCAGTGAGAGCCCCGCATACTGCAAAAAAAAACAAACTAAAAAAATAAAACAGAACATATGTTTTTGCCTCCCATGTGTCAATAAGATAAGGAGATTAGCTGGCAGCGTTGGGTCTTCATTGCTGCACGCAGGCTTTCTCTAGTTGCAGCGAGCAGGGGTTACTCTTTGCTGCGGTGACTGGGCTTCTCATTGTGGTGGTTTCTCTTGTTGCGGAGAATGGGCTCTAGGTGCATGGGCTTCAGTAGTTGCAGCACGTGGGCTCAGTAGTTGTGGCTCGTGGGCTCTAGAGCGCAGGCTCGGTAGTTGTGGCACGTGGACTTAGTTGCTCTGCGGCATGTGGGATCTTCCTGGACCAGGGACCGAACCCGTGTCCCTTGCATTGGCAGGTGGATTCTTAACCACTGTGCTACCAGGGAAGTCCCACACTTTCCACTTTCTAAATCTATTTTCCAGAGGTTTTTTTGGGTATGTTCTGAGATTTTAGGCCTAATTTCTTCTTCTTCTTTTTTTTTAAATTAATTAATTAATTTATTTATTTCTGGCTGTGTTGGGTCTTCATTTCTGTGTGAGTGCTTTCTCTAGTTGCGGCAAGCAGGGGCCACTCTTCATCGCGGTGCGCGGGCCTCTCACTATCGCAGCCTCTCTTGTTGCGGAGCACAGGCTCCAAACGCGCAGGCTCAGTAGTTGTGGTGCACGGGCCTAGTTGCTCCGCAGCATGTGGGATCTTCCCAGACCGGGGCACGAACCCGTGTCCCCTGCATTGGCAGGTAGATTCTCAACTACTGTGCCCCCAGGGAAGCCCCCTAATTTCTTCTTATTGAAAATTTTCTTATCATGTATCATTCCTTAAACATAGATCTTTGCTTTTGGTTTTAGAATCATTTTCATAGCAAATTACTTAAACTGAATTCTTCTTAAGTAGTTTCAGTGCTCATCATAGACCTTATAGAGCATGACCTTATAGAGCATGATTGCCCATTTTCACAACTTAGATTCATGAAAGAAAATGTTCAGATATTTTAGCTCTTGCTTTGAATCTTCCGATATTGCATGTTATTTTCATAATGGGGAATGACTTTTCATTACTTTCACCTATGACCAGCAACTTCCTGGGGTATGGAATTCTTTTTTCTTTCAAATCTCTTTAGTAGACCTTGATCCTTGATTTACTGTCTTAAAAAAATACAAATTATAGACTTACAGGAAGTTGCCAAGATAGTATAGACAGATCCTATGGACCCTTCACCCAGCTTTTGCCAATGATAACATTTTATACAACTATAATATAATATCAAAACCAGGAAATTAACATTGGCACACTACTATTAACTAGAGTATAAATTTTATTCAGATTTCACCAGTTTTTATATATACACACAGTGTGTGTGTGTGTGTGTGTGTGTGTGTGTGTGTGTAGGAGTAGTAGTAGTAGTTCTGTACAGTTTAATCACATGTGTAGAATTATGGAATGACCACCATCTGGCCCATTGGCCTCTGATGGAGAAGTCTGAGGCCAGCCCAGATCATCTCTTTGTAATACAGTGATCTTTCTACCCTCGTTTTGATGCTTGTCGGACTCCTGTCTCTGCCTTTTCCATTTAAAATTTTCATCAAAGTGTAGCTCAGTGTCCATCCTTTCATTTTAATTTTGCCTGGTGCTTGGTGACCACTTTTGATCTGCAGTGTAGATATTTCCTCCTGTTGGTTTTCTAGACTCTCTTTCTCAAGAACACTGACTTTGAGTGTTTGCTCTATTCACTGTCCTCCATTGTTTTCACCATCTTTCTCATGATTTTGGTCCCTTTGTTCTTCTCTACCTTTTGGGAGAACTCATGTTTGCTTTCCACATCACTGATTCAGTTTCTATTGAACCAGGGCTGCTTCATGTGGTTTCTAATGCAGACAGTGATGCTGTTGTATTTTTAGATTGATTCTTAGTGTTCCTCATCTCATTCAGTTCCCATTTTCTTTCTCAAGCCTCTTGGCCAACTGCTTTTTTTTTCTTCTTATTTTGCTATCTTATCTCATTTCATAGACTGTGTATGTTCAAAAATTTTCTTGAGAGTACAAGGTGATGCTCTTGAAAAATTATTTTTGCTTCTTGTAATAAATCTTTTTACAAGTTTGAAATGCTGTGCTCTCCTTGTTTGTTTCAGAAGCTTTTCATAGACACCTTGTGGATTTTTCCCCCATTTCCTGAGTGAAGTGGACTAGTGTATCACTTTAGGGATCCATCAGCATGAGGGGAGCAGAGTGGAAGCTCTGTCATACTCTCTGCCTCATTCATTTCTGTCCGGGTTCGGGGAACCCATAGCTCCTGGGGCATCTTTCTCTTTGCTCTGATCTTTACCCGGGTGTGAGTTGTGGTATCACAGATGCCCCTATGACACCCTGACTGCTTCAAATGCTTCTGAGGCACCACAGACAGGCGTGTCCAGTTGGTGGGCTTTTTACCTGCTCTGTAGCCCACTCTCCCCTCTGGATTTGCCGTTTCAAGTAAGGGGTGCCAGAGCCCTGCTTCTCAAGAACCCAGTCTGTCCTTAAGAGGGGGAGATGCTATTTGGCTTACGGTATTTTTCTTCAACCTAGTCCCATCTGCCAAAATTCCTTGTCATTTCTGGCGTGTCAGTGGCACCTGTGTTATTTCCTGTATTCGTGCAGTCCCCTCGGCCCCCATCTTTATATTCTCTTGGTCATTTTTTTTTTTTTTTTGCGGTACGCGGGCCTCTCACTGTTGTGGCCTCTCCCGCCGCGGAGCAACAGGCTCCGGACGCGCAGGCTCAGCGGCCATGGCTCACGGGCGCAGCCGCTCTGCGGCATGTGGGATCTTCCCGGACCCGGGCACGAACCCACAACCCTGCATCGGCAGGCGGACTCTCAACCACTGCGCCACCAGGGAAGCCCTCTCTTGGTCATTTTAATGGGAGTAATGGAAACAAGTTTAGATACATGTGTTCTTGACGCCATTTTTCCCAGAAATCCACCATTGCTTTTTAATGAAACCTTTACAATCTGATTGGTCATATAGAGCAGCAGAGTGAGGAGGTACAGGAATAGTTTATTTAATTGACAAGGCAGATCTGTACCCTTTGCAAATAACAATCCTAAAGTCCCATAAAAACTGGATAATTAAGCAGATGGGTATCTGACAGTTAACAGAATATTTAAAAAATACGATGGCTCAGAAATGTTATCTTCCTCCCCCAGGTGGAGAAAGCTAAGTTGAAAACGTGGGTCATGGACTCATTCTTCCTGTCTTTGCCTGGATGGGAATCCCTGTAGGAATGGTCCAGCTCGGGAGCTGCATTCTCATCTTTCTTACAGAAAATGCTTAATTCTCTGATTTAAAAGGAAAAAAGTATACATTTCTTGAATTAATAGTGAGCCAGAATGATAATCAAATGATGTCTTTTAGCTCAGCACTGTGTTTCACTTTTTCAGATATTATTCTGCAAATAGCTTGTATCATCTCGATTTGGAAAGTAAGAAACTGAAAGCTGAATTTGAATAGTTGAACATCTACTAAGGGAAGAGTGAAGAGGAGATAAAATTCCAAACTGTGCAGTGAGAGAGATCAGACATGTTTTTTTGTGGAGCACTTACTTTGTGGAATAACTGGCAGCCTTTCTGGAGAGGGTGTGACCCTGCATTCTGCTCTCATGGGTTCAGATTATGGCCTTGGTGATCATGCACTGGTCCTAGGAGATGCCCCCGTGAGTTCCTTGTGACAGTGACATAGTTAGCTTCTAAGTTGTGTGGTATGGCCCACTGAGGCAAGTGTGTCTCTGACTTTGATCTCTACCATCTCACCAGTGCTCTGGTGCCTGAGCTGGTTCTGGACCAGGCCTTGGCTGTGTTTTGATTGGCATAGACTCTGGGGCTTGATTTTTATCAGGAGTCATCTGGATAATTATGTGGGGAGCAGTGCCCTAGGAGTTCCCTTCAAAACCAGACAAGTATACGAAAGGAAAAAAACATCCAAACCAGATAGGATTCAAAGTAATGCCTGTGGAATCTGCGAGAGCAGGGCTTTATTAGCTGTTTATGGTGCTTGCTGAGCAATCCCCAAACACTCATACTCCAATGTAAAATCAAAACAAAACAGGAACATAGGACTGGGCATAAATGATGTTTGGATTAACTTTTCTTGTCTCCTTTACTAGAGTAATCAAGAGCTGACTCTGCTCAGTTTCTTTACTATGGAGATCTTATGAAATTTTATTTGCACTCATTTTCACTGGATTTTAAATTCCTGTGTTTGATTTCCTTCTCGTGTTTCTCCATTCTGCCTTCTCTGCATGTTGGTGCCCAGTAATAAGACTGATGGCTTTGCCCATCAGTCCCGTTGGGGCCAGGCAAACATAGGAATTACTGCCCCCAAGACAGTCATCCATTGAAACGAACTCAGTGTGCCCCCCACCATGTTCCCCAAAGGCTGAGCGGGCTAACGTGGATGTGTAGTGTGGTTATCCTGGAGCAGTGGAAGAGGCACATCGGAACTGGGCTCCATCAGAATTTTTACTGGGACAGGCTTTTATGATGTCGAGCTTTTCCAAGTTTTATCCATCAATGCTGCACAGCCTACATAAATTAAGGGGGTTGCTGAGGCATTTGTGGCATCTCCACCATGTGCAGATGGTGCTTTGCTTCTATTTGCATCTCTTTGCTTCTATTTCTCTCTCTCCGTCTTTCTTCCCTTTCACTGTCCTCTTTCCATTCCCTTATTCTCATCCATTCTCCTTGACTCACCTTCCTTCCTTCCCTCCTTCCTTCCCTCCTTCCTTCCTTCTTCACAATTCCATTATCACACCTAAAACAATTAATGATAATACCATAAAATCCTGGAATACCAGTCATTTTGCAGATTTCACTGGTTGTCTTATCAGTATTTCTTATTCCGTGGGTTTGTTTGCCTGCACTTCTGCTGGTCTTTGTGTAGCCTTTTCTTCCCCACCCTCATGTCATAATCATGGTTTGGAACCAGTACTCTCTTTTCATCCAAAACACACGCCCTTTGGACCATACCTGCATGAGTTTATTTTCAAAGACAGCATGATTTGTATGATTACAAAATGAAAATTATTATTGCTTCAAGACCCTTACTACCTCGGAATTTTATTTACATAGAAGACTAGACATTCGAAAGGAAAGATTAAACTCCAAGAAATAATGAGGGTTCCAGGATAATAGAAAGATATATTTTTAACGGTTTTTATTTTAAAAGAATTTAAAGAATAGCCTAAAACAAAAAGAATTTAGGGCAAGTGATTGCCTGAAAACCTGGTTGGGAAGATTCCCATTGTGAGAGCTCGGGGTTGTGGTTGCCTTGACAACGTGTAACAGGCCCTCGAAGTGTTTGACTCTCTGAGTCCTCTTTCAAGTCCTTACAGAGGTGAAGCAGTTGGTCTGGTAGATCTCTGACTCTAGATTACTTTCTGTCTCTCAGAATCAGAAAATTAACCTTTTTCCAGAGGTTTTTCTTTTGGTTGAGAGGGAAGAGGCAATACCTTTGTTTTAACTGAAATGAATTGGCAGCATATCTCTAGTGCTTTCATTTCAGGGAAGGTTGATGCTGGTGCATAAGGGTTAGTGTTCAGAATTGTCATCATCTCGAGGCTGAGAACCGTGTCTCATCATGAATACCTAGCACACATGCAGCTGACCTCATGCACAGCTGTGACAGCTCAGTCCTTACCAGCCTAAAACATGGAGGGAAGTTTTTCATTGCCTCAGACAGGATAGTGTTCTTGGACTCTTCAGCCCTAACTAAAGAAGGAGGTCTCCTGGGCCCGCTCAGCAAATGTGGCTATGCAAGGAAGTAGTTTGTTTTATCCTCATCCCCAGTGGTGGTCATGAGTCCTATCAAGGATGTACACTCTGGCTAATGGGAATAGAATTTACCAATTTAATACTTGTTAAATGCTTCTAGGAGATTGGATCTTGGATGCTCATTCCAGAGGCTTGAGTTTTGGTGATGGACTTTGCCATTCACACATGGTGGGCATGATCTATTGCTCCCTCTTTCCCCATGGCTGAATCAGGTCTCCAGGTCAGTTTTGCACAATAGCCAGTACAACCTTTGACAGAACAGGTGCTTGTAGGTGTACGATGCAAGGTGCTCTAAGCATGTGGTTCAAGTTCAGAAGGTCTTGAAGATGAAGTTGTTACTCCGTGAAAATAACAAGGATCATTTATTTATTTATTTTATTTATTTATTTTTTTTGTGGTACGTGGCCCTCTCAGTGTTGTGGCCTCTCCCGTTGCGGAGCACAGGCCTCGGACGCGCAGGCTTAGCGACCATGGCTCATGGGCCCAGCCGCTCCGCGGCATGTGGGATCTTCCCAGACCAGGGTACGAACCCATGTCCCCTGCATCGGCAGGCGGACTCTCAACCACTGCGCCACCAGGGAAGCCCACAAGGATAATTATGTGTGTGCTTATACCAGTGGTTCTCAAACATTGGCGAGCATCAGAATCACCAAGAGGGCCTATTAAACCACAGATTTCTGGGCCCCACCCCCAGAGTTTCTGATGCAGTAGGTCTGTGGTTTTGTTTTTCTATTCAGAAAAAAAGGATCTTAGGAATGATCGTGCTCCCAAACCTTATTAGGTAGGAATCATAAGAAGACCTACCATCAATTTTTTTCTGACGTGTGGTAGCGCATAAATGAATAATAAAAACAAAATTTTAAGAAATAGTCAATGTTTTTGCAAATACAAGATTATTTTTATAACTTCTTTCACTGTGAAATATTAAACGTGGATAGAGTAGAGCAAAAGCATGTATGTAAAGCTTAATGCATTATTGGAATGTACAGCTACCACCTAGGTTAAGAAATAGAACTTTGCAGCACCCAGCAGTTCTCTGTGTGCCCTTTTCCAATCACAACTCCATCTCTCCCCACTACCACTATCATAGGGAACCTCTGTTCTGGCATTTATGATAATCACTGCCTTGTTTTCAGTTTTACCACCTGCATATGGTTTTCATAGTTACATAAATGAACTCAGATAGTATGTGTTCTTTTGCGTCTAGCTTCTTTAACTCAACGTTACGATCAGAGAATATTCTCTGTATGATTTTCTGGAGGAAAAACATTCCTGTGTGTCTCCTGTACTCTCAGTACTCTACTACCGCACCTTCACTTCTGACACCAGATGTGTGTTCTACAACTTAACTCAATTCTGATACTATCTACATGGAGATGGTGTCAGATCCCACAAGTTAAAGGCTTAGCCCTACAGGACTTTCCCCGTCCCCCGCTTCTTATGACAATTACAAGTCCAGGTTGTTACCTATGCTTCTGACCAACTGGCTATAAGTCAGAGGTTTCCACAACCCTTCCTTGATTAATTTGCTAGCAAGAATTCATGAACTTCACAGAATTCAGGAAAGCGGTCTACTTACTAGATTAGTGATTTATTACAAAGGACATCAAAGGATACAGATGAACAGCCAGATGAAGAAGTATATAGGATGAGGTCCAGGAGGGTCTCAAGCACAGAATCTTCTGTCCCATTGGAACTGGGATGGGCCACCCTTCCTGCATGTTATCATCCAGAGGCCCATCAAATCTTACTGTTCAGGAGTTTTCATAGAGCAGGGATGGTCTCCCTGACTCTCCGTTTGAACTCCTCTGACACTGTCCCATTAGGGATAGGGAGGGGCACCTCATTACTGCTGGTTGGGGTAGAAGTCAAGACCCCACCCCTGTGGTCTCCACTGACACCACCAAGGGTTTTTTTTTCTAAGTTAACTTGCATTTTATTTTATTTTTATTGAAGTATAGTGGATTTATAATGTTGTGTTAGTTTCTGCTGTACAGCAAAGTGACTCAATTATACATATTTACATTATTTTTTATATATATTCTTTTCCATTACAGTTTATCATAGGGTATTCAATATAGTTCTTTGTGCTCTACAGTAGGACCTTGTTGTTTATCCATTCTGTATATAAAAGCTTAGCGGCCAGTACGGGTAGGAGAGTCCCGGCTTTCCACTCAACCTCCTGTGATGCCACACTGACACAGAGAGAGATTGGGCTGCCTTGTTATTGCCTCCCAAGGTTGTAAGTCTAGACTCTCCACTGAGCCCTTGCTGGCGAGGGTAGGACTGTCATTTTTTTTCTGTGGTGTTGACTAAGGTAGAGCAATTATTGTCTAAATTTTCTCTCTTGCTAGGCTGTCCCTTTCCTGGTACTCTGGCTAAAGAGAGCAGGCTGTTCTTTTTTTCTTCTCCTTCTTTTTAATTTTTTGTCTGTACTCCTTGGCGTTTCTGGATTACTGGCTTCATTAGCTCCAATTTTGGGACTTATGAGAAAATCCGTGGAACTCACCACTGTGTCACTCCTCAGGTGCTGAGGTCTCTAATTAGTCTACCTTCTCTTTTCAATTTATTGGAGTCTATGTTTGTTTTATACATATATATAATATTCGAGGTTTTTTGTTGTACTTAGTGGAAAGAACAAGGAAAAGTACATCTATTCCATCTTCCCAGAAGAAGACAGCGTATATAGTTTCAAATCCCTCCTTCTTCTTGTGAGATTCTGATCTGCACTTCCCTGCCCGTAATCTTTCCCTTAAACATCATTGGACTAAAAGATCTTCAAAATAATTTTCTATACTATTTTCTAAGTTTATAGTTTTATTTCTTAGTCTGTGTCACATAGGAAATCTTTTAAGCTGTGATGGGTTTCTACTACTCGATGCTTATGGTGCTCGCAGGCAGCAGAACAGCTCATTTTGGGCACTGCTGTCATTTTTGCATCCTAGGAATTGATGAATTGATATTTCCTCTTCCTCTGGATCCATGTCCGTATCTAACAAATAGCCTTCACATTATTCAGGAAACCTAGAGAACTCACATCTCAAAAATATCTTTCAGATGACTCTGCCCTGTTGATCCTGAAACTTTCAAGTATGTTGCAGATAAAATTAATGTTCTTTTCCTTCCAGAAAAATGGAACAGTTGTAGAGAGCTGGTTTGGCACGGATAGTTGAAATACTGGCATCTCCCCAAATAGACCGATAACAAACTGCAACTCAAACCCATTCCTCTCATCTGTAGTTTAATGAAGGGTTTTCTGGACAGTTTAATGGACAGTTCCCAACTGTCTAGTTAGAAAAGCTGTCTGTATTGTTTGACTGCCTTGATGAAATTCTTGTCAGCTGGCAAAGAACAGTTACCAGGAAATTAGGCAAATTGTTGCTTCTTGTCTGATTATGGATAGTTTACAGAATCTTGTGCAGTTTGTAGCAGGAGGCAGCTTTCAGGTTACCATAAAAATGACAATGCTCAAAAAATAATGGTCAAGGGACTTCCCTGGTGGTACCGTGGTAAAGAATCTGCCTTCCAATGCAGGGACGCGGGTTCAATCCCTGGTTGGGGAACTAAGATCCCACATGCCTCGGGGCAATTAAGCCCGCATGCCACAACTACTGAGCTTGCGTGCTTCAACTAGAGAGCCCACGTGCTGCAACTGTAGAGCCCACACGCTCTGGAGCTGGCACGCCACAACTAGAAAGAAGCCCATGTGCTGCAAACGAAAGATCCCTCATGCCTCAACAAAGATCCTGCCTGCTGCAACTGAGACCCAATGACGCCAAAAATAATAAATAAATAAATTAAATTAAATTAAAAAAAATAGTGGTCAAGAAAATAGCAAAAGAGGAGCTTACTGATGAGTCTGATTTCAGTTCAGAAAGTGTGAGTTGTCTTCAGAACTGCGAAGACCATGATTTCCCTTCACTTAATATTCATTCTCTAAATTGGCTTCAAGAACATGTAGAACATGAATCTTTCAAATTACTTGAAAATTTAGCTGTAGCCCTAGATTTGAAAAACAAGACCTTTAAGAATAAAATGCATGCTCTATAAAAGCAGAGTGTCTAGCATTTGTCATTTTCAATTTTCATTAAATGCTCATTTTCAGTCTAAAGTTAGTCCTGAGATGAAGAAACATAATTATGTAAAAATGAGTTCTTAAACAAATGCTTAGGTTCATGATTTATTAATTACCCTGATATTAACACCTGTTCCCTCAGTTCTGCAGAAAGGAGGAGAACAGGGAAGGTAAAGGAGGCCAGAGGGAGAAACTCAACCAAGATGGAATTAAACAGATGGTTGAAGGAAGAGGGATGAGAAGATAAAGCCAAGATGAAGCGGACAGTGAGGCTGAAGAAGCCTGGGCAGTGGCAGTCATGGGGGGTAACAAATAGTTTAGGAGGGAGGAAGCAGTGGCCGTGTGGTCTAGAACAGGGACCCCTGGCTAGGACTGTAGATGACAAAGAGTTGTTGGGAAAGCTGCAAATGCAATGGAATAAAGCAGAACTGGAGAGGTGGGAGGGATGGGTCTAGGGCCTGGAATGCCTATGGGAGGTGAGGTGGGTGATGGATTGCCTTTCTTTTCTCTCCGACACAAATGGGTGTGAATGGGATAGGAATGGGGCTGACAGTTCAGAGAAACTGCTTAAGGGAGGAGAGACTGTGAAAAGGCTTAATGTATAGGTAGGTGGCCTGAATCTTCATGCCCCCTGACCTAATGCCCATATGTTGTTGGTACTCAATAAATCTCTGTGGAATAATTCAGTGAGTAAATGAGGAAACAGAGCCCTGAGTTGGATGGAAATTCCCTTCTTTTTATTCTCTGTACCTCCATTTTCTATCATGATAGCCAGTTATTGAGTCTCTCAGGATAAGGACTCGGTAAGGTAGACTCTTGGTGAGTGTTTTCTCATTGGTGGATTAAATGGGGAGAAACACAGAATTCTGAACCAGTGTTATACCAGGGAGCTGAGAAACTGATCTCAAGTATGTCTCCTTTTGAAAAGCCATTTGTTTTTGATATTGTAGAAGTTGCTAATGGAGGTAAACGTGGTTCTTCGTTTGCCTTTAGAGGTTCAAAGCTTTTGCAGACAGGTTTCTTAGAACACTGGGTTCACTGTGAATTGGAGTGACATTTCTCATGTGAACCCCTACTTGACAACATTTAATGTGAATAAGCCAGACTAGTTCCAAGAACAAAGGCATTCTATTGATACTTTTTTAGAAAACCTGTTATATTTAAGAAAACTTGCAAGGGCTCTGTCTCAAAGCTTTAATTTGTTTTTTAAATATAGTGACACTTGACGTCCTGAATTTTGTTGTATTTGTTGCTTTAATGAAGATTTATTGAGCAGCTGCTATGCATAAATACTGGGCCAGACAGTGTTGGAAAGGCAGGCTGACCCTCTCCAGATTCCTTGATCCTCACAACAGTGTCGCAGTTTCCAGATGAGGAAAGTGAGGCCCAGAGAGATGAGTCATTTGTCCAGGGTTACCAGTGAGTCCACAGCAGACCCACAGACTGAGTCCAGTGCTGAGACCCTGGTCTTCAGCCTGCCTGCCCTTCACTCCTTCCATCCACTGACCTTCACCTGCCTCCAGGAGCTGACAGCCTGTTTAGAAAGGTGAACAAAATTTGGGGACTTAAATAAAAGGGTCAAAAAGTTTGGGTCCTAAAAGATGGAGATGTACTTGGCATTTAAGACTCAGCCAGGCAGGAGAT
This sequence comes from Globicephala melas, assembly GCF_963455315.2. Lineage (NCBI taxonomy): Eukaryota > Metazoa > Chordata > Mammalia > Artiodactyla > Delphinidae > Globicephala > Globicephala melas. Next base: position 41,994,339 of record NC_083324.2, on the reverse strand, counting down.
TGTGACCAAGGTGGCAGAGTAGAAGGACGTGCTCTCACTCCCTCTTGTGAGAACACCAGAATCACAACTAGCTGCTGGACAGTCATCGACAGGAAGACACTGTAACTCACCAAAAAGATATCCCACATCCAAAGACAAAGGAGAAGCCACAATGAATCAGTGGGAGGGGCGCAATCACAGTAAAACCAAATCCCATAACTGCTGGGTGGGTGACTCAGACTGGAGAACACTTATACCACAGAAGTCCCCCCACTGGAGTGAAGATCCTGAGCCCCACGTCAGGCTTCCCAACCTGGGGGTCTGGTAACGGGAGGAGGAATTCCTAGAGAATCAGACTTTGAAGGCTAGTGGGATTTGATTGCAAGACTTCGACAGGACTAGGGGAAAGAGACTCAACTCTTGAAGGGCACACATAAAGTAGTGTGCGCATCGGGACTCAGGGGAAGGAGCAGTGACCCAGGGGAGAACCAGACCTACCTGCTAGGGTTGGAGAGTCTCCTGAAGAGGCGGGGGTGGCTGTGGCTCACCATGGAGACAAGGACACAAGCAGCAGAAGTTCTGGGAAGTACTCCTTGGTGTGAGCCCTCCCAGAGTCCGCCATTAGCCCCACAAAAGAGACCAGGTAAGCTCCAGTGTTGGGTCACCTCAGGCCAAACAAGCAACAGGGAGGGAACCCAGTCCCACCCATCAGCAGACAAGTGGATTAAAGTTTTACTGAGCTCAGCCCACCAAAGCAACAGCCAGCTCTACCCACCACCAGTCCCTCCCATCAGGAAACTTGCACAAGCCTCTTAGATAGCCTCATCCACCAGAGGGTGGACAGCAGAAGCAAGAAGAACTACAGTCCTGCAGCCTGTGGAACAAAATCCACATTCACAGAAAGATAGACAAGATGAAAAGGCAGAGGGCTATGTACCAGATGAAGGAACAAGATCAAACCCCAGGTAAACAACTAAATGAAGTGGAGATAGGAAACCTTCCAGAAAAAGGATTCAGAATAATGATAGTGAACATGATCCAAGACCTCAAGTGCACACGGAACATACATCACATCTTGGGTCACAAATCAAGCCTCAGTAAATTTAAGAAAATTGAAATCATATCAAGCATCTTTTCTGACCACAACGCTATGAGATTAGAAATGAATTACAGGGAAAAAAATGTAAATAACACAAACACATGGAGGCTAAACAATATGTTACTAAATAACCAAGAGATCACTGAACAAATCAAAGAGGATTCAAAAAACACCTAGAGACAAATGACAATGAAAACACGACAATCCAAAACCTATGAGATGCAGCAAAAGCAGTTCTAAGAGGGAAGTTTATAGCTATACAAGCCTACCTCAAGAAACAAGAAAAATCTCAAATAAACAATCTAACCTTACACGTAAAGGAACTAGAGAAAGAAGAACAAACAAAACCCAAAGGTAGCAGAAGGAAAGAAATCATAAATATCAGAGCAGAAATAAATGAAACAAAGAACACAATAGCAAAGATCAATGAAACTAAAAGCTGGTTCTTTGAGAAGATAAACAAAATTGATAAACCATTAGCCAGACTCATCAAGAAAAAGAGGGAGAGGACTCAAATCAATAAAATTAGAAATGGAAAAGGAGAAGTTACAACAGACACCACGAAAATACAAAGCATCCTAAGAGACTACTACAAGCAACTCTATGCCAATAAAATGGACAACCTGGAAGAAATGGACAAATTCTTAGAAAGGTATAACCTCCCAAGACTGAACCAGGAAGAAACAGAAAATATGAAAAGACCAATCACAAGTAATGAAATTGAAACTATGATTAAAAATCTTCCAACAAACAAAAGTCCAGGACCAGATGGCTTCACAGGTGAATGCTATCAAATATTTAGAGAAGAGCTAACGCCCATCCTTCTCAAACTCTTCCAAAAAACTGCAGAGGAAGGAACACTCCCACACTCATTCTATGAGGCCACCATCACCCTGATACCAAAACCAGGCAAAGATACTACAAAAAATGAAAATTACAGGCCAATATCACTGATGAATATGGATGCAAAAATCCTCAACAAAACACTAGCAAACAGAATCCAACAACACATTAAAAGGATCATACACCATGATCAAGTGGGATTTATCCCAGGGATGCAAGGATTCTTCAATATACGCAAATCAATCAATGTGATACACCATATTAGCAAACTGAAGAATAAAAACCATATGATGATTTCAATGGATGCAGAAAAAGCTTTTGACAAAATTCAACACCGATTTATGATAAAAACTCTCCAGAAAGTGGGCATGGACAACATAATAAAGGCCATATACGACAAACCCACAGCACACATCATTCTCAGTGGTGAAAAACTGAAAGCATTTCCTCTAAATTCAGGAACAAGACAAGGATATCCACTCTCACCACTGTTACTCAACATAGTTTTGGAAGTCCTAGCCATAGCAATCAGAGAAGAAAAAGAAATAAAAGGAGTACAAATTGGAAAAGAAGTAAAACTGTCACTGTTTGCAGATGACATGATACTATACATAGAGAATAGTAAAGATGCCACCAGAAAACTGCTACAGCTAATCAATGAATTTGGTAAAGTTGCAGTATACAAAATTAATGCACAGAAATCTCTTGCATTCCTATACACTAATGATGAAAAATCTGAAAGAGAAATTAAGGAAATACTCCTATTTACCATTGCAACAAAAAGAATAAAATACCTAGGAATAAACCTACCTAGGGAGGCAAAAGACCTGTATGCAGAAAACTATAAGACACTAATGAAAGAAATTAAAGATGATACCAGCAGATGGAGAGATATACCATGTTCTTAGATTGGAGGAATCAATATTGTGAAAATGACTGTACTACCCAAAGCAATCTACAGATTCAATGCAATCCCTATCAAATTACCAATGGCATTTTTTACGGAACTAGAACAAAAACTCTTAAAATTTCTCTGGAGACACAAAAGACCCTGAATGGCCAAAGCAGTCTTGAGGGAAAAAAACGGAGCTGGAGGAACCAGACTCTCTGACTTCAGACTATACTACAAAGCTACAGTAATCAAGACAATATGGTACTGGCACAAAAACAGAAATGTTGATCAATGGGACAAGATAGAAAGCGCAGAGATAAACCCACGCACCTATGGTCAACTAATCTATGACAAAGGAGGCAAGGATATACAATGGAGAAAAGACAGTCTCTTCAATAAGTGGTGCTGGGAAAACTGGACAGCTACACGTAGAAGAATGAAATTAGAACACTCCCGACCGCCATACACCAAAATAAACTCAAAATGGATTAGAGAGCTAAATGTAAGACTGGACACTATAAAACTCTTAGAAACATAGGAAGAACACTCTTTGACATAAATCACAGCAAGATCTTTTTTGATCCACCTCCTAGAGTAATGGAAATAAAAACAAAAATAAACAAATGTGACGTAATGAAACTTCAAAGCTTTTGCACAGCAAAGGAAACCATAAAGAAGACAAAAAGACAACCCTCAGAATGGGAGAAAATATTTGCAAACGAATCAACGGACAAACGATTAATCTCCAAAATATAGAAACAGCTCATTCAGCTCAATATTAAAAAAACAAACAGCTGAATCCAAAAATCGGCAAAAGACCTAAATAGCCGTTTCTCCAAAGAAGACATACAGGTGGCCAAGAAGTACATGAAAAGCTGCTCAACATCACTAATTATTAGAGAAATGCAAATCAAAACTACAATGAGGTATCACCTGACACCAGTTAGAATGGGCATCATCAGAAAATCTACAAACAAGAAATGCTGGAGAGGGTGTGGAGAAAAGGGAACCCTCTTGCACTGTTGGTGGGAATGTACATTGGTACAGCCACTATGGAGAACAGTATGGAAGTTGTTTAAAAAACTAAAAATATAATTACCATATGATCCAGGAATCCCACTACTGGGCATATACCCAGAGAAAACCATAATTCAAAAAGACACATGAGGGGCTTCCCTGGTGGTGCAGTGGTTGAGAGTCCGCCTGCCGATGCAGGGGACACGGGTTCATGCCCCGGTCCGGGAAGATCCCACATGCCACAGAGCAGCTGGGCCCGTGAGCCATGGCCGCTGAGCCTGCATGTCCGGAGCCTGTGCTCTGCAACGGGAGAGGCCACAACAGTGAGAGGCCCACTTACCGCAAAAAAAAAAAAAAAAAAAAGGCACATGCACCCCAGTGTTCACTGCAGCACTGTTTACAATAGCCAGGTCATGGAAGCAACCTAAATGCCCATCGACAGACTAATGGATAAAGAAGATGTGGTACGTATATACAATGGAATATTACTCAGCCATAAAAAGGAACAAAATTGGGTCATTTGTTGAGACGTGGATGGATCTAAAGACTGTCATACAGAGTGAAGTAAATCAGAAAGAGAAAAACAAATATCCTATATTAATGCATATATATGGAACGTAGAAATATGGTGCAGATGGACCAGTTTGCAGGACAGGGATTGAGGCACAGATGTAGAGGACAAACGTATGGACACCAAGGGGGGAAAATGGCGGTGGGGGGGGGGTTTAGTGGGATGAATTGGGAGATTGGGATTGACATGTATACACTGATGTGTATAAAATTGATGACCAATAAGAACCTGCTGTATAAGAAAAAGTAAAATTAAATTTAAAAATTAAAAAAAAAAAAAAAGGAAGACTCAGCCAGGCAAGAGCATGGAGCACTAGGCCTCCCTTTCATTCCGTGGTGGCCTGGACAGCAGACTGATTCCACCCCACCACGGTGGGGAAGGGAGCGGGTGATCCTTAGATACCCCTGGGGCCCCTGACATCACCATTCTCCTCTCATCTATGTGCTAAGCATTTGCCAAATACATTGCCGACATTTTCTCATTTAATCTTCGTGTCTATCCCAGGATTTGGTCCAATTATTGGCTCCTTTTACAAATGTATTAGTTATTTATTTGCTGCATAACAAATTGCCCCAGAACTTAGTAGCCTAAAACAGTAAGTATTTATTATTTCATCATTTCTGTGGGATAGGAATCCAGGCATGGCTTAGTTGTGTCCTCTGGCATGGGGTCCCTCATAAGGCTGCCATCAAGGCCAAGGCTGAGGTCTCATTTGAAGGCTCGCCTTTGGTGGGATCTGCTTCCAAGCTCATTCATGTGGTTTTTAGCTGCTGGACTGAGGGCTGGTTCCTTGCATTTGCTGGCAGAAGCCTACCTTAGTTCCTTGCCACATGAGCCTCCATAGGGCAGCTCACAGCATGGCAGTTGGCTTTTTTCAGAGCAAGAGAGAGTGAGAAAGAGACAAAGAGAACAACGGCCAAGACAGATCCACAGTCCCTTTGTAACCTAATCTTGGAAGTGACATCCCATTACTTGCTGTATTCTATTTGTTAGAAGCAAGTGTCTAGGGCTCAGCCCACACTCAAAGGAAGGGGATAACATAAGGGTGAGAATACCAGGAGGCAGGGATCATTGAGGTCCCTCTTAGAGGCCACTTGCCACAACTTATGGGGAAAATGAGGTACAGATATGGATAAGTCACTTGCTTTGTATCACATGGCCCCTAGGTGGGATCTGAGCCCTAACCTCCTGATTCCAGGACACTGCATGCCCTGCCCCCACCCCACTCTTGCTCATTACTCGCAGGCAAAGGTGTCTACCTGGCCCTTTACACCCTTATAATAGCAACTTAGAAGGTGGGTAGGCCATCCTAGGCCTCTTACCCAGAGATTGTGGACAGTGAGCCCTCCTCCCCCGTTATATTTCCCCCGTGGTTCTGCATTTAGGCCAGATCCTTCCCTTTGGAGCCTGGGTTGTTGGAATTGGTTATATGGATACATACTAAGGTTGTCTGGGGGCCTTAGAGGTGGCCATGTGGTTGCCCCTTTATGACCCCAGGACATTTGTCTGTAGATGGGCCATCTCTAGTTCCTTTAATCTCTTCTGTGTGAGTCTCGGGGTGTGTATTCCAAGTATGTTGGAAAGCTCCTCACCAGGGCAAGGGTCGCATTGCTGTAGACCTAGCTCTTTGGTTTTCTTCTTCCTTTGAATCTAAAGGTTTTCTAGGACTGTAAAGCCATCGGTGAATTCCCAGAGTAATACACAATCACTATACAGCATCAGTGAAGTTCAGAAAACTTTATAATTTTAAGAAAATCACCCACAATCATCAATGTCATCCTGAGGCAACCCAATGTTTGTTTATATGTCAGCATTTTTTCTAGTATTCTTATCATTTTTCCCTTATATAATTGAAACCATAAAACATACTCCATTTTGTATCAACTTTCATGTTCCCATGTCATTAAAAATTATATATAGTTTTTATGTAAATCAAGGATATAACATTTAAAATATTTATTCTAGCTTTAGTGCAAGTTGTACAAATATTCAATAGAAAGACAGCTATGTGAACATTTATAACACAAGTTTAACTACATGTAGTATGTGTTTGGTTCATGTGGCTTTCCGTGTTTGAAAAGATCTAACGTGAAAGTCTTACAAAAGTTGGGCTGACATTGAGGGGAAGAAATCATTCGGGGTCATACGTCATCAAGTCACTCAGACACATGTTTGGATCCTAATTTTGCCTCCTACTGGCTATGTGATCTTAAACAAGTTACTTAGAGACTCAGTTTTCTGAAACGTAAAATGATTTATTCATTCAGCAGCCGTTTTATTAAACATCCATTGTACCAGGTACTGTTCTAAGCTCTTGGAATATATCAGTGGGAGGAAAAAAGACAAAAACTTTTTTTTTTTTTTTCCCTCACCGCGCAGCTTCTGGGATCTTAGTTCCCAGGCCAGGGATTGAACCTGGGCCATGGCAGTGAAAGCGCCAAGTCCTAACCACTGGACTGCCAGAAAACTCCCCAACAAAAATTCTTTCTTTAATGAAGGAACCTTACAATTGACTGGGGGTGGGAGGAGGGGAGACAAAGATAGGCAATAAACATAATAAATAAGTAAATAATATAGTATGTTAGGAGGTCATAAACGCTACAGAAATAAAAAAGTGGAACAAGGTAAGGGGTGGGGGACAGGATGGCCAGGGGTTAATTGCAATTTTAAGCAGGGATGTCAAGTCCACACTTGATAACTGTAATAACTGACTGCTTGCATCATAATAAGAACTAAGTGAGATGTTTCTAAACTGCCAAAATGGGACCCAGTACTAGGCAGCGCCTGGTAAATGTTTGCTATTATTACTGCTGTTGTTATTCCTAAAAGAAGATTCACTGCAGTATTCCTTTATCTAAGAGTGCTCCAACCTGTTCCTCCTGCTTGATTTACCCAGACCTCCTTGGAGCACGCATTTGAGTCAGTCTGGGCACAGCCTGGCTGTACTTTCCAAGGTGCTGTTTCACTGCCTGGTGCCTCTCTGAGCCCAGAGACCTGGGTTCCTCTCTTGATTCCGTCACCCAAAAGCTGGGCAGTGTTAGGCAGGCCACCCCCTCCTCACCGAGGTGCCGTTTCCTCGTGTGTAAAGCAGCGTCCATGGCACCGCCTTGCAGCGCCACCGTGGGACGCGGGACGGGAGAGGAGAGGAGGGGAGAGCTGGAGAAGTTTGGGAGCGCAGAGCCGTGTACAGATGTGTCCTGTTATTTGCTAATCAAGACTCCAAGCCAGGGCTGTGCTGAGCGGTCTGCCTCCACTCTCTATGCCCCCTCCTGCCTGAGGATCCTGTAGGAGCCTCTAAGTGAGGAATTAGTCATCTTCCCCCCTACCTCTTCCTGTGAAGCCCCAGGGGAAGGCCAGGCCACTCTTGTTGGTTTTCTGCAGCTTCTCTTCTAGAACCAAGTCTCCTCTGGGAAGAGGGATGAGCTGTCAGACAGTCTTGTATTTTTAAACAGCTGATCATTGAGCACAGTAGTTACCTAATCAAGTTTCTGTGTCTGTTGGATGGAGGTGGTTATTTCTTATTGTTTTCTTATGTTTATTTTGTGAACACAGACAGTGACGATTGACTGTAAGGGCAAAGAGAATCTGTGTTGGGGCAGGCCTGAGGCGTACAGGAAGGATTTGAATCCAGGACAGGCTCCTGGAGAGACCCTTCTTAGCACAGTGCACTGGGGGCCCTTGTTAGAAATCTCATATGGCCTAAATTGTGCCCTTAGCTCCTGTCGAAGCCCAGTTCATTAAGTTCCATGAAGACACAAGGGCAGGACAGAGGACCCTGTCACTTAATGCAGTATTTGGGAGGGAGATGTATTTGGGAAGAACCTCTCTGCAATGGTTCTCAACCCTGGCAGCACATGAAATTTCTGGGGGTGAGGTGAGAACCAGGCGCCAGTAACCTTTAAAGCTCCATTTCAAGGTGCAACCAAGTTTGAGAGCCAGTGCTAAGTTTAGAGGACTTCGTGCGGGGGTGGCCATACATGTCCTATTCCGACAGATGTTTCTGGTGAGCCTCCCTCTCCCTTCTTCCAACACAGCAGGTGCACAGAGCTGTGGACTGGAACCTTGAACCATCACCAGTGAGGAACATCTGATGCAGTATATATATTTACTCCTAAGCTCTGCAGTATGAATCCTGAGGCAGGTTTCTCCAGCCTTTAAGCTGTGCTATGCTTTCAGAACCCCTCCCCTTCAGAATTAGAGAACCTAGGAAGGAATAAAAGGCAAGGCTATTACCATACCTTTCCTTTTGATCCATTGCAGTAAAGAGCAAATGATAGAAATGCACAGAAAAGGTATGTGAGTACCCCCCTCTCTCCTCTGTTTACAAGATTGGTTGTTTTGGAGGCAGAAGGCTCTGTTGAGACTGAGGAGAGGGGAGACGATGCTGGAAACTGTGATGCATGGTGGTGGCTCACCTTTCTTACTGTGTTTATTTTCCCCGTGTACATGGCCACCGAATGACTGACTTGATAAAATGTTGCCTCAGGTTTTGGTTTGTTTCATTTTCTTCAATCCTGATAGCTGACCTAAACATTGTGAGGTTGCAATGCAAATTACATGCTTGATGGCTTTGAGTGGTTCTGTGATCTGGGACCAATCACTGTCAAAAGTGCAGTGGGACCAAGAAACAAAGACCCAACTAAATCCTGCCAGAGCAGAAAGGTGGGGTTAGGAAGCGACCTTGCTGGCTCTCCCTGCGGTGGGCATTGCCACCAGAGGTGACTGGGAGCAACCTGGTGTGGATTTCTCGGTCTGGGTCATGTGTTTTGGTCTTCCCCTCATAAGCACTATCTCTTTTTAGTCAGAAAGCCAACATTTGGTAAGGGATTGTGATGGCAAGCTCTTCTGACCCCAGTCCATTCCTCTGCCTTTTGCCCTGTCCCAGTAGCCCAATGAGGACATCAGCCGCCTCTGAGAGGGGTGTGGTGGTGGAGCCAGCCTCCCTCCTCTCGTCACACACTCTGAGTCAAGCAAGGGAAGTGGCACCATCGATCCGTCATATGTGCCCAGCGTGTGCTTTACACACATCATCAAATTTGTCCTTACAGCCCCTCTGACAGACCTCATCACCCCTCTCCTCTAGACAGGGAAACTCAGCTGTGGCTACAAGGCTAATGATGATGCAAGGACTTGAACCCAGTCAAATGGCTGCAAAGTGGGTTTTCCTTCCCTTGGATCTCTCTCTTTCTCTTTTCCTGGAGCAAGGAGTGTCAGCCTGAAGAGACCTCAGTGAGGTACACTGCAGTCAGTCACCTTCACAGATCAAATGCTGTTTTCTCTCAGGGACAATCTGGTGGACGTCTGCACCTCGGCCTTCTTGTGGCCATTGCCGAGCACTGTGTGCAGGCAGTCCTGGCAAGGCTGGCTTGGTTATTAATCTGTACAGTCACTGAGGTGTGGGTAGCAGGCCTCAAACGTTCACGTTTTGATCCTTACTTGTGTTCTGGGATGTGTCACCTTCTCTGTTGGGCCCTGGGTTTGGCTGTGAATGTGCAAAATATTTCTAATGCTAAAACATTTCTAATGCTAAAAGTGTGGAGGAATGAGTCTAGTTGAGATTCCAGATGCATAAATTTGGTCTCTTGGCAGCTAGATTGCACTTTCTAGAGCTCAGGGGGTTATAAAAGTCGACATCTTTATATAGATCTATGTGCAGCGTGGCCGAATTGCAGTTGCTTTTGGAGCTATAACTTTGAATTACCTGACTTTTTGTTTTAAAAAGAAGGATGCATTCACGTAGGTGTTGGCTTATTTGGAAAGCAGGGCAAGGAAGGCACAGGAATGAAAAGGGATTTTGGAAAACAGACAACAGCCCTCGTTTGACTCCTCTGGTGGTCTCACTGAGAAGTCTTACCAAGATGGTGCCGTCCCACAGCTTGAGGACAAGAATCCCCAGCCTGCAGAAGTAGGGCTCCCCTTTGGAGGACAGGCAGGGCTGGGCCTAGACATTTGGGTACTGTGGGCTGCATTCCAAAGGATGATCTTTAAACATTTTGTTCAACAACTCTTTCATGGGCGGGGATAAACTGATGTTGTGTCAAGAAAAACCTCTCTAACTTCAAAATAGGAAATTTATTACATGAATTTATTACAGCAGATTTTCCAGGTCAGACAGCTACTCGGAGGTATATTGAATGATTTAAAATTTAGTTCATAAAGTCAGTCAGTCCTTCTCAGTGAGTAGCATTATGTGTGCCTAACAGTTTCAGACCTGTGTCTTCTGGCACCCAACTTGCCAGATCTCCCCTCTGGTTGGTCTCAGCGTTGGTGGAAGGGCCGGTGGCTGCATCGTGCAGCATTCCCACCTGCGTTGCATGGTGTGCTCAACGGAGATGGGGTCACACCAGCTAGAGAGGGAAACTTAAGTTAATTTACTCCCGTTTCCACTCTTCCCAAGGACGTTTTATCGTTTTTACGGACTGCCCTCCAGAGTTGCTTGGCTCATTCCCCTTAATCTATGGTTACAGATTCAGACTAAAAAAGATTGAAATCCTTCGAGTAGGGTTTCTCCCTTTGGCATTATTGGCATTTGGGGCTGGAAAATTTTTTGTTCTAGGGGCTGTCTTGTGTATTGTATGTTGGGTTTTAGCAGCATCCCTGACTTCTACCCACTAGGTGCAATTGACAGCTGCCCCCACCCTCGCCCCCATCACAGTTGTCACAGACAGCAATGTTTCCAGTCATACCTGGGGAGCAAAAGTTTCCCCATTGAGAATCCCTGCTTTAGGAAAAGGAAGGAAGGGGTCTTAACATCTTTGTGGGTGCTGAAACCCCAGAAGACCTTTGTCTACAGGGCTGGGTTTTAAATTAGTTCCCAAAGCGTGAAAAGGGAGTCTCAATTTCTAGCCAGTTGACTACAGTGAAGCTTTTAAGCAGTTTAATTTCAGAAAGATATGTTTGATGCTTTTTACTAAGATGAGGCATTAGAAGACTAGAAATAGCTGTTCGGGTTTTTGTTGTTGTTGTTGTTGTTGTTTTTAATCAACAAATCAAGGGAGGTTCCAGAAAGGCTCTTTGACTTTTTCAAGAAATACTTTTCCGAGCAGGGTCTCTGACCTACCATGCTTATGGTTCTTGTGAGACTGGACTCCTGCTCTGGCATTTCTTCATGGAGTGGGCAGTACTGAGGGTCGTGGCTGGGCCCTGTGTGCAGCAGATGGGAATAAATGGGCAGGAGCGAGGGAGCGAGGTTCCTGTCCCCAGGATGTCCCCAGCCTCCTCTAGGCAGGAGCCTCCAACACTTCAGCAGGAGGGGCGGTGCAAGTGAGGTAAACATGAGTTGAAACAGTTCTGTTGGGTTTGGAATGACGGTGCCGGAGCCGTGGTTTTCGAGGTGTACTCTTTTAGCAGCTGATGTTACTTTTTCTTCAAATGACATGTGCAAAAACACAATATAAATAAAAAATGTCAGACCCAAGTTTGAAGGCAGAGTGAAAGAGGGGACCTGTACCCCACACACCTCATCTCACCTTGGAGCTGACACTTCCAAAGACAATGCACTTTGCATCACCCGTCTGACTGAAAGTGGGCTAATGCGTGGTTGGATAATCTTGTTTTTTTCCTCCCCCTGACTGGATCTATCATCTTTTTTCTATTTTAGATAAAAATAGTTTTCAAAACTACAAACCTAAGTGAAGAATATCATGCTGTTCCATTGCTGTGTAATTTTTACTCTCAATCTATGGAAGCAGATTCAGGGGCTGAGAAAATGCATATGTATGTACATACATACATATACATATTCATTAGGAGTATTTTGATATTTTGTTTTGAAAAACTTAAATATATAGAAAAATAGAGAAAAGAGCCCAACCCCTAGATTTAACAGTTGTCATTATTTTGTCATATTTGCTTCACCTATTTCTTTAAACCTCTACTGGATAAGAATTTTAAAGAACATACCTACCTTAACAAGGTCTGGGAATATTTCCACCACATTCCCCTTACCCCCACCCCATTCCCTATTCCAGTTCATCTTGCAGACCTGTGTAATTTTTCTTTTTTTTTTTTTTTACGGTACACGGGCCTCTCACTGTTGTGGCCTCTCCCATTGCGGAGCACAGGCTCAGGACGCGCAGGCTCAGCGGCCATGGCTCACAGGCCCAGCCGCTCCACGGCATGTGGGATTTTCCCGGACCGGGGCACGAACCCGTGTCCCCTGCATCAGCAGGTGGACTCCCAACGACTGCGCCACCAGGGAAGCCCTGATAATGCTTTTTAATGGGCCTTCCTAAGTAGACTACAGCATGATTCACATAATGGGATAAATGGAATATAATGAGTCTAAAAGAGCTACCAGTCCCCAGTTATATATAGAAGCACAGGTTTGTTTTCCAGTGAGGATCATACCAAAGCAGGCAAATATTCTTCCTGAATTTTGTGATTGCTTCTAAAATGAACAACGTTTATGAATTAGCTTCTTGGCCCCCAAATATGTTTATGCTGACAAGAATGGGAGTACCCAATTTTGTACAATGTAATTCAGCTATTACTTGCATACATGGTGGGTGGTGCTGTGCAAAAGACATGTCGAGTTTCGCATCATTAAACATGCCCTGGGAAAGGTGAGGGTGGGTTTCGATAACATCTCTCTTCCCAGAATAAATTGCTTCTTCCCTTACTTTGCAAATTGGTAAAAATATTATAGGTTGATAAATATTTTTGCAGTGTGATTGCTTTTCAAAATTGAATTGCAAAGCTGATGCATATGTTGGGAGAGGGGATATTTACAATGGCCTATACCTGATTTTCCCCCTCTTTGGCAGGAAATAACCACGTGTTTACCAGATTACTACAAATGGACTCAGTATCTCTTTATTAAACTCTATGAAGCTGGACTGGCCTATCAAAAAGAGGTACGTTAAAGTTAGCTCTGCTTTTAAGATTCTGTAAACCTTCTGTATCTTCTTAGAAGACATCATTGTTAAATAAGGAATAAAATAAACTCTGTTTGCACAGTAGCAGTGAAAATGTACACAACCTCACATTCATGAAATCAATCACAGCGGGCCCAGAGAGTAACTACTGTCTGGCTTAGTTTGGTGCCTCCAGGACAGGGCTTGAGCTTCTTTCACCCTTGAATTCCCAGCACATAACAATGTCTGTAATGCAGTCAAGAAGGAGGCTTAGGAGGAACACGTTTCTCAAATCCTAGCTACCTCTCATAGATGTGTGCCGGCTGGTGACAACCTTTAGGAATCATGGTTTCTCATCTGCTGATGGGTGATAATATCTTCCTTGTCGGGTCTTGGGAAGAGAAAGGTAATATTTAAAGAACAACAAGCACAGTGCCCACACCTAGTGGCCTCCCAAGAAATGGAATGCTTCTTAAAGCAGGAGGTCAGTAATAGTAGATAAGCCTTAGATGGCAGGAGTTGAGAGAAAGAGTATCATCACATGGCCTAGAACTGCACCGTCCAGTATGATGATAGCCATTAGCTGCATGTGGTTGTTGAAATTTAAATTTAAAGTAATTAAGATTAAATAATATTAAAAATTCAGGTCCTCAGTCATACTAGCCACATTCACGTGCTGGTAGCTAGTGTTGGACAGCAAAGATATAAAACATTCCCATCATAACAGAATATGCTTCCACATGAGAAAAGTACCAGATAGCACTGGTCTAGAAAATTCAGAAGTACCAAGTAGAAAACTCATTGTACCGTTATACTTTAGATGTTCTCCTTTGACCAGAGGGATTTAATGACATAGAATTATATTTACTTTTCTGTGGGTCACATCACATTGCTTCATCTTGCAAAGAATAGTACTTATAATATCATTATTTTTTAAATATAAAACATTTTACAATCAGTATAGAGACTCATATAGAAGGCTCAGTTTAGAATATGAGAATAACACAAAATGTCTTAAACCTTGACAACATAAAAAATAACATAGCTAACAAAAATCAGGAGGTGAGGGCTTCCCTGGTGGCGCAGTGGTTGAGAATCTGCCTGCTAATGCAGGGGACACGGGCTCGAGCCCTGGTCTGGGAGGATCCCACATGCCGCGGAGCAACTGGGCCCGTGAGCCACAACTATTGAGCCTGCGCATCTGGAGCCTGTGCTCCGCAACAAGAGAGGCCGCGACAGTGAGAGGGCCGCGCACTGCAATGAAGAGTGGCCCTCACTTGCCACAACTAGAGAAAGCCCTCGCACAGAAACGAAGACCCAACACAGCAAAAATAAATAAAATAAATTAATAAACTCCTACCCCCAACATCTAAAAAAAAAAAAAAAATCAGGAGGTGAAATTGGGAAAGAGAAGTAGAAGCAAGCGTGAGATGATCCCTACATCTTTCATAACAAGGAGTCATAGATGGAGAATTAGAGATTTATGTCTATTTTTTTTTTTAAGTTGAAAGGTAGCTATTAAAGCTAAAACTAACAAAGGTAGCAAAAACTAGAATAGGGGTCAGGTGGGAGGAAGGCTGTATGACTGTGCTGAATATCTCATATTATATGGTAGAGGGTCAGCAGAACTGTCTAAAGATAGTATATCAGGGACTTCCCTGGTGGTGCAGTGGTTAAGAATCTGCCTGCCAATGCAGGGGACATGGGTTTGATCCCTGGTCCGGGAAGATCCCACATGCCGTGGAGCAACTAAACCCATGTGCCACAACTACTGAGCCTGCACTCTATAGCCCGCGTGCCACAACTGTTGAGCCTGTGTGCCGCAACTACTAAAGCCCATGTGCCTAGAGCCTGTGCTCCGCAACAAGAGAAGCCACCACAAGGAGAAGCCCGCACACCGCAACAGAGAGTAGCCCCCGCTCACCACAACTAGAGAAAGCCTGCATGCGCAACGAAGACCTAATGCAGCCAAAAAAATAAACAAAATTAAATCTTATTTAAAAAAAAAAAAAAAAAAGAATATGCCTGCCAATGCAGGGGACATGGGTTCGATCCCTGGTCCGGGAAGATCCCACATGCAGTGGAGCAACTAAGCCTGTGTGCCACAATTACTGAGCCTGTGCTCTAGAGCCCATGAGCCACAACTACTGAGCCTATGTGCCACAACTACTGAAGCCCATGCGCCTAGAGCCCATGCTCTGTAACGAGAGAAGCCGCCACAGGTAGAAAAAGCCCGCACTCAACAATGAAGACCCAATGCAGCCAAAAATAATAATTATAATAAAAAAATAAAAATAAAGATAGTATATCATACTTGAGGTAGTACAATTTTATTACTTAAAGTTATAATAGTAAATACCAGAAGAACTAAATAACAGAACCTGCTAAAAGTGGAGAAGTATTTTAATAACCATTGCAGATAATTATGAGTATTCTCCTTTGATACTACACCAAAACTCAACAAGTGGTGGGTTCTTAAAGGTCAGTTGCAGTGTTGAATCTAAATATCAATGAACTTTTTGTACTCTGTTATATTAAAATGTGTTGGCCTATTTTACACTTTGAATGAACGTTGTACCCATGCATTATTATTATGATGAAAATAGTTTTGACCTGCAGACCCCTTGCAGGGGTCTCAGGGACCCCAGAGGTTTATGGACCACACTGTGAGAACCACTGTACAGCATATACAATCCCTAACCCACTCTCATCTTTAAATTAAGGATATTAAAATATTGGTTGTTCAAAATATTATGTTGTTATATTTGTTTTTTTAAAGAGACTATTCCGTCCCCATTAACATCTGGGATAAATTGAGAGTGAGAACTTTGTGGAACTGAGTCATACTGATGTTTAACCACTGTAGAGCCTCCTGGGTCAATTTAATTTCTTAACACACCATAGCTGTTCCTATGCTCAGAGCCCCGTTAGGTGAGGAGTGGTGAGAGACGAGTACCTGTTCAAAGTGCTGACTGCAACAGACCTTTTGTGTTGTTAAAGCTTTATTTTCAGAAGTTAAAAATATGACTCCCATACAAATATAAAATGAACATGTGTCAAGGATTTTATTCAACTCATTAATTAGTGAGAGAACCATTTGTATGTTAAGACTGGTTCAAATGAGATTTCAAGGAAGGGTGGTTTATAGGGTCACAGGCGTGCTGAAATGAATTTACTAATAGAATCAAAACTGCTTAATGTCCGTCCTACAAGGCATAAACCTAATCTAAATCTAACCTAAATCTTTTCTGTGAGACAGAAATCATTGGCATTGTCTTTGCATGGGAGCCATTTGCATCGCTCTCAGACATAAAGCGTTTTCGTAGCTCTGAGTTTTCTGCAAGTTAACCTCTCCTTTTCACCTAGCAGGGCTGTAAAATAACTTAAACAATAGTGAATAGGGAGTCAAACAAAGGTACACATCCCTAGAAAATCAGATAATCCCTGGGGGATGTGGGTCTGCTAGCCAATCCCAGCCTACACTGAAGGAGCAATCCCTTTTGCCTGTTTCTAAGTTTTGGATAATTTTTCTTAGCAGCATTATTCAATATCCAAAAGCAAAAGGGTAGGAAGAGAATTGGTGGGAAAATCATCAGATTTCCACTATGATCAACAGGTTCGGTGCTGATCTAGCAGCCTGGCAGACACCTTCCCAGAAGAGCCTCCCTTGCTCAGGTGGATTATAATTATACCCAAAGGGGGTTTCTACACTGGAATCACCCATGGGTCCAGGCAGAGGGAGTAAGAGATCATGAGCTACATTGTGTATTCCAAGTGATAGCAGGAAGGACAAACAAAAATTGAAGTTATAAGACATGAAAAAGCCACAGCAAAGCAAAGGGCGTCCTGCAGGTAAAACACAGGAAAGAGTGAACAGTTCTTTAAAGAGTGTAAGCAGTCGTACACAGCATCAATTAGATTAGCCAGGGTTACCTATCCTCAGTTGCATAGTTACTATTTATATGCATGGGGTATGAAATGATGTGACATGTTAATGTAATAGTGTAAACATTTCTTCCATGGAGCCCTTGGTTGTGTAATATCCCTTTACAAGACACTTGATTTTTTTATATCTATTTATTGTATAGTTAAGCTGACTTTTTGAATATATTGAATGTTTATTATAACATTTCTTCATAGGACACTTGCTTCTCTGTCTCCACACCCCGGGTTTGTTCATGCTGCTTCAGTTCTAAGCACATCAAACCCAAGTAGGAAGCTTAATCTCATCACTATTGGGTTGGATCCAAAGCCAATCACAGACAGCATCTTCGGAGCTGAGTAACTTTTCTGATGATGGAAGGGGTTTCTGGGGCCCCCCATTGCACAAGGATGACCGTGCTACTGGCTCCAGATGTCTCTCTTCTCCCCAGTTGTTTCCAAGTCAGTGTGACACTCCGCCCCCCAGCCTCACAATCTGCATACCCCTGGGGAATTTGGTCCAGTTTTCCCCTCTGACTACTTCTCTCATGGGAACAGACTGTATTCCTTTCCTGTTGCTGCTGCTGTAACAAATTACCACCAACTGGGTCGCTTAAAACAGCACAGATTCATTGTCTTACATGTCCATGAAATAGGTCTCACTGGGATAAAAATCAAGATGTTGGCAGAGCTGCCTTCACTCTGAAGGCGCTAGAGGAGAATCTCTTTCCCTGCCTTGTCCAGCTTCTGGAGGCTGCTTCTGTCATTGACTTTGAACTGCTCTCCAACTTTAAAGCCAGAGCGTAGCAACTTGAAATCTCTCTGACCTGTGCTTCCATCATCACCTCTCCTTCTCAGACTCTGAATCTTCTGCCTTCCTCTTTCTCTTATAAGAGCTTTTGTCATTACTTTGGGCCCATCTGGTTAATCCAGGTTAATCTCCCCATCTCAAAATCCTTCATTAATCATATCTTCAAAGACCCTTTTGCCATGTAGGTAACATATTCACTGGTTGCAAGTGACATGGGCTTCTGGATTCTGGATGACATAGGGTGTGGACATCTTTGGGGTGCAATTGTTCTGCCTACCACCCTCTTCTCCCCACTTTATAGGGTGTTACAAGGGTAAAACAGATGAATGCTTGTGGAGAGCCTGGGATGGTGCCTGGCACAGAGTATGTGCTTAATAAGTGCCTGTCTGTGCATGCCTGCAGGTACCTGGAGTCATTATGATATTTATTTATTTACTTATTTATTAAAGAAGGTGTTGGGGGTAGGAGTTTACTAATTAATTTATTTATCTTTGCTGTGTGAGGTCTTCGTTTCTGTGCGAGGGCTTTCTCTAGTTATGGCAGGCGGGGGCCACTCTTCATCGTGATGCGCGGGCCTCTCGCTATCACGGCCTCTCTTGTTGCGGAGCACAGGCTCCAGACGTGCAGGCTCAGCAGTTGTGGCTCACGGGCCTAGTTGCTCCGCAGCATGTGGGATCTTCCCAGACCAGGGCTCGAACCCATGTCCTCTGCATTAGCAGGCAGATTCTCAACCACTGCGCCACCAGGGAAGCCTCATTATGATATTTAAATTGGAAAAATAGAAAGTTAAAAAAAATCCTGAAGGGATCTGAAGAGACCCCTTCAGAAAGTTAAAAAAAATCCTGAAGGGACTTCCCTGGTGGTGCAGTGGTTAAGAATCCACCCGTGAGCCACAACTGCTGAGCCCGTGTGCCACAACTACTGAAGCCTGCGTGCCTAGAGCCCACGCTCCACAACAAGAGAAGCCACCACAGTGAGAAGCCCGTGCACTGCAATGAAGAGTAGCCCCCGCTCACCACAACTAGAGAAAGCCCACATGCAGCAACGAAGACCCAATGCAGCCAAAAAAAAAAAAAAAAAAAAATCCTGAAGCTTCCTGGCTAATTCTAAGGCAGGCTGTCCATGGGAAGGTATCACAGAAAAACAATGTAGATTGTTTCACGGATTTTCATTTAGAAAGATAATGTTCTTATTGCTAACTAAAACTTGCTAACATTGACTTAAGTGTTTTTGGTGTATTAATGTTTAAAAGTCACTATTAAATGACATGATCTTAAGAAAAAAATCATAAATAGAATGCAAACGTGCACAATTGGTACATTGTTTGAAGATCAGAGTTAGCTCTAATCCAAAGTATTTTTTCCAGGTAGATCTCCTTTTATTGGATAGCCATTTTCAAATTGGCTTTAGAACGTAAAACATATTGGTACTTCCCTGGTGGCCCAGTGGTTAAGAATCCACCTTCCAATGCAGGAGACGCAGGTTTGAGCCCTGGTCTGGGAACTAAGATCCCACACGCCATGGGGCAGTTAAGCCCTGCGTTGCACAACTAGAGAGCTTGTGCACCACAACGAAGAGCCTGCGCGCTCCAACGAAAGATCCCGCGTGCGGCAACTAAGACCCAACACAGCCAAAAATTAATTAATTAATTAATTAACAATTTTTTAAATTAATAAATAAAAACATATCGATGTCAGTTAACATTCTATTCCTGGGGTTTATTTCAAAATATAAACTTGAAATTAACATTAGAAAGTTAATTTACTTTAGAAAGACTGCATATAGCATACTTTGTAAAGCATATTTGGCAAAAAATAACTCACATATTAATACTTTTCCTCTAATGGCATTGTCATAACTTACTTTTTTAAAAGAAGATAGCCTTAATTCTTAAATTTAGTTCTGCTACAAGCTGTATAAATGGACATTTAGGGAAAGTATTTTAGCAGAGCATTACAAAACAGAACCAGAGTCTTTAAATCTTGTTCTTAACAAGCACTGTCCATCAGAATGTTTATTTTCCGTGCAAAAGGGAATCTCTTCTTGCTCTCACAGAACAAAATATTTTCAGCCAAAAATATGAATATAGAGACCTCTTCTTGGGAGAACATTAATTTCACCTCTTTGGTTTAAAAATAAATTATTCTGTGGATGTAGCTAGTAGAGAAAATGATGCTGTGTTCTACTTGGACATCCTAGAGACCTGTGGAGTGCCACCTAATTTATGAGTTTGTGTTTGGTTGTCTTTATGATTTCAGCGGCAGCTGCTTATAGTGCTATTTCACCTACCTAAGCTACTTAAAGAAACATGGTGGACAGACAGGCAGCCTTTCTCAGTCTGCCCCCTGGTGGCTTTGGAAGGTGGTGGCAGGTAACAAATAAACTGGCCTTGGGAACCTTCCACCCCCCATTCTGGACTGAGTCCAAATTCAGGCCCATTCTAGATGGAATGGAGCAAAATCAATTTTGAGAATTAGATCCTTTAATAAGATCTATATGGTGTTTCTTAATTAAATAAGCTTTTGTCGAGAAAAAAGCTAATAGACCCTGAGGAAATCAATACCCTAAAACATATATTTTACCAGCCTTCTGGAACGTGAAGCTACATGACAGGATACTCAAAAAACATCTTCAGTCATATAAAAGAAGAGCTTGAGGAGAAAGAAGCAAGGGAAATGATGGAGAGCAGCCAAAGGCCTGAAGAGTGATGCCTTGGCCAGGAGACAAAAACATACTAATGGAGGATGTGCTCTAGTTGGGACTGGCACCCTGTGAAATGGGTGAGGGCCAGGGACGCAAGGGGAAGGAGAATCCAGGGGAAGAGGAGGATGAGATGAGAAAGGATGAGATTTGGAATAGGAAGCCTGCTGGGCAACAGGCACCACAGCTGCTGTGTTGTGGAGAGGAGAGCTGATAAACTCAAAATCAGGATGAAATTGCCTTGAGAATCCCCGATGGACCCCGTAGTCACCCACACCTCCAGGAGCCTAACAGCCAAGAAGGGGAGGGGGAGGAGGCAAAAATGATGCAGCACCCACAGTCACTGTACAAAACTGACCCTGTGAACATGGCTGATTCTTGTTTAGAATCGTGTTGTTTAGAATTGTGATGTGCATTTATTAAATGCTTTCTGAAAGCTTCCCACAAATCACTCAAACAGACAAAAAATGTTAATCTTAGTGTTTAACCCTTGATCAACCGGGGAAGTTCTCTTATTTGGGATGGCTCATTCTGTGATGTTGCCAGATAACTTGTGTGAGGGAAGCAGTGGGCAAAATCGACTAGAGTCCAGTGTTTTTGCAAGTGTTTTAATGATTTCAGTATTGATTTAAAGTTGATTTCAAAGTACAGAGATAGGCTGTATTTTACTAAGACGACTAGTTCACTCTAAGGAGCATGGAGTTGGCTTCAGGAGGTGATAGAGACCAGCATCAACCAGTGCAGTGACTACAGTCAGTGAAGTTGTCCAGAAACTATATTCTATGTAGCAAGACTGTGCTTGCTTAAAAATCAGGGCATCTATCAAAGTAAGTGTTCAAAATGTGAAAACCCAAGAATGCCAGATGAGAGAAGACAGACTGTGGCTTGAGGGGAAGCTGTAGGATAGAGACCATTACATAAGAGGAGACCCGGAGAAAGGTATTTGGGAAGCAACTCCAGGGCTTCAAGAGGCCACAGGTGCTGTGCACCCTGGACCCCACAGGCCCTACATTTTGACCACCCATGGTTTTACCGCCAGCAGAAAGGCTGAGTCTGAACCCTGAAACTCTGTGCTTGAGGTGGATCACAGTCCTGGGAAGAAAAGAGAGAGTGGGTTCTCACAAGGATGCATCTTTGATTCAAGACTTTATTTCCTTTTGTGTTTTTCCTCTTCTCCACCCCCAAGACTTTCATTGCGGGAAAAATTGCTTTTGTGTTTTGCTTTTATTTGTCTTTCGTTCATTACCAGGGTTTTATTGCATTTTGTGACCTGGAGTCTGAGAGATGCCAGGCCATGTGGGAATGTTGATAGGAAAATAAAGTCCTATTTGTTTTTGCAATCTGCAGTGCTGAGTGTTTGCTTCTCCATGTCACCTGCAGGGGGCAGGAGACAGAGGTGAAGGCATATAGGGCTTTTTTCCCTCCCTTTCGTACTTTATACCATTTTAGTTGTACATGGGGTTTTTTGGGGGGGGGGCGGGCTTTGAAGGAGCTGTCCTTGTTACCAAACAATACTTGGCTCTTTCTTTTTATCTTTTATTTTAAGTGGTGTCCTTCCCCCAACCCCTAATATGGGCAATGATAATAGATAAGTAAGTCACCCTTGGTTTATCCACCTCAAGTTTTTAGGTCTAAGGTAATTTGTCCTATATTTTGTCTATATTTATGGATTCAAGGATTTGGGGGGCCCTAGAATCAGGGGAGAAAATCATTCAATGCATGTCTTTTCCACTCCGACCCTAGGCTTCACAGGCTTAAGTTTTTCAGTGGATGTACTACTTTTTAGTTGTAAAATCACAACCCATAGATGGGTTAGCCCCTCCTCCACTCCTACTTTTTATGTAATTTTTAGATATGTCTCTGAATCAGTCAGGGTCCCAGCAGGAAAAAGAGGGCCTACCCGAAAGCAGTCACTGAAGAAAATGTAATGAAAATACTGTCTCTGGGACTTTCCTGGAGGTCCAGTGGTTAAGACTTCGCCTTCCAAAGCAGGGGGTGCAGGTTCGATCCCTGGTCGGGGAGCTAAGATCCCACATGGCTCGCGGCCAAAAAACCAGAACATAAAACAGAAGCAATATTGTAACAAATTCAATAAAGACTTTAAAATAAAATGGTCCACATCAAAAACAAACAAACAAAAAGACTGTTTCTGTGCAGAGTTCAGGGAAACCCACAAGGGATGGTCAAGCACCTGGCACTGGGAACAGAAGGAAGCTTTTGCCCACCCCAGGCAGCAGTGGCGGCATCGGGAGCCATTACTGGAACTGGGAGAGCAGTAGCTGGAGCAGGAGGAGAGGCCTGCCCAACGGGGGCCGTGGCCCAACTGGGAAGAAGCCAGGGTGCCTCTCATTGGTTGAACCCAGCCAGAGGGCAAGGGTCCTGGTTAATGTAGGCACAGGGGACAGCTTCCTGGTGTACAGAACAGGGTAGAAAGAGGATTTGGATGGGCAAATTGACAACATTCAGCACAATCTCTTATTAAAATTGCTTATTAAAATTTTAAAAAACAATGTGTATTTTACTGCCTAAACATGTCTCTGTACTCATTGCCTTCTTTGTACTCAGTTGTACCTAAATGTCATAAAGGAGTGAATGTAGATGGCAGAGATACTTTAAATGAAAATAGAAACGAATTAGAACTCTATGGAGAGAAACTTCATCATGGTTAAGACTACAGGTTCTATCAGCCAAAGAAATCTATAGAGAGAGAGCTCAGAATATTGTTACCTTTTGCGGGGCGGCAGATGTTGATTGGGAGAAGGCACGACAGAATTTTTTGGGTTGCTGGGAATGTTCTATGTCTTGGTATGAGTGATGGTAGAAACTGATTGAGCTGTACACTTAAGATTTATCCACATTACTCTATGTATGTTATACCTTAATTTAAACAGAAGTTTTAAAAAATTGCAAAAATGTTTACAGTTCCTAGAGACCTGAGTTCCTACCTTGCTATCTCTGCCACTTACTGACTGTGTGACCTTAGGCAAGTTATTTAATCTCTCTGTTCATTAAGTTCCTCCTCTGCAATATGGGGATAATAATATTCTTACCTCAAAATGTTGTCCTGAGGATTAGAAGAGCCAACCTTAGGAAAGCACTTAGCACAGCATCTGGCACATGGTAATCTCTCGGTAAGTGTTAGCTATTTACATTAAAATAAATACATTTTTTCCCCTAAAATAACCCAATTTTGCTAAGTTCTAGGTACCAGTTTTTCTTCTTTTCCTCTGTTTACTAAAATTTCCAATCTGCAAGTCCATCCTTTCATACAAGCAGATTCCAAACTTGAGTTAGACACATGCTTAGAGCCTCCCTTCCCAAACCTATTCTAATAAAATGAAAGCACAGAGGCAGTTCACATTCTTTTTTTTACAGCTTGCTAGTGGCTTCCTTGCCACATGATGCTCCAAGGAGGTGCCCTCAAGTCTCAGAGCAGAGATACTGCCTTTGCGGACCCTCTCACATGTAAGGAACCTCAATATGATCCTATTCAGTATACTTACCAGATTGCATCATTTTGTTTCATGAATTATAACAGGCCTTGGTTAACTGGGACCCAGTGGATCAAACAGTGCTTGCCAATGAGCAGGTGGATGAACATGGCTGTTCGTGGCGTTCTGGAGCGAAGGTGGAACAGAAGTACCTCAGACAGTGGTTTATTAAGACAACTGCTTATGCAAAGGTGAGTGTCAGCCTGGAGGCTCCCCAGTAATGCGTACATGTTGGTAGGCAACACCAAGGTCTTCTCGGTATTGGAGAGCCTCACTGTTGGGGGTGAACTCTAGTTAGAGCTGTTAGAGCCATGGGTGTGCAGACAGGAAGCACATGAACCTCAGGGTCACTCACGTAGAGGTTGATGGATTTGGGTCTTTCAGTTGGAAATCAAGAATAGCACCTGGGGGTCATTGTAGGCCATTGTTTGCTGACCTTTCAACATATCATTGTACTGCCATAGAGGCCAAAAAAATTCATCTTCATCTGCAATTATATCAACAATAAAGCTAGAAAGGAAGAAAGTATCTTCACCTGTGCAGTTCTAGTAAGACCTCCGGAAAGACAGAATGACATTTCAGAGGGTCCAGAGAAGACCATCTAAAAGGAGTGAAGAGATGGCCAGTCTCCATGAGGGAAGGCCAGGGTGAAAGTGAACTAAGCCAGGAACCAAACTTTGGACTTTAACTCTTGTTGTGTCTCTGATTAATAGTGTAAACTGATGCAAGTCCCTGCACCTCAATTTCCTCATCAATAAAAGGAGAGGGTGCGACCAAGTGGTCTTTAAGGTGCCTCTGGCTTTTTATGTTTTCAGGAATTCAAGGCAAACCCAACCATTGAAAGGGGGAGATTGCTTACTAAATCACCAATAGCCTTGGCAAAATAACTTGTTCTGGGTATGCCAGAACCATTCTGTGCAAGGTATTCTTTGAGCCTACCATGTTTCAGGATATGGAATTGAGTGATCACTCCCTGAAACTCCAGAGAAAAGTGGTTAGAGCAAATCAGGGGCATTTCCCATGGCGATTTGATGATCTCCGTATTAGCATAAGACAGGAAGTAAGCAGGATCTGAAAAGGTAAAGGCATCATGAAGGGCTACTGATGGTATGTCATGGTAGTTCTTACCCTGGGGTAGTCACCATACAAAGGATAGTTGTACCTTTCCATAGTAGCCCATGGGTTGCTCCATCACAGAGAGGGTACTGGACTGAAATGGACTTTGGGTCAGATCCAATACTGCACTTCTTATATGCAAAGAAAGCACAAGTTATAAATAACCTCTGATCACTACAAAACTTTGCTGAATTAGAACTGTAGTACACCAGCTCACCATACCAATGCCATATGGTTATATGACCTCTAGTTCTCTCATTCAAAAGACATGTCTTAAAAATGAGACTGTTTTCCCTTTTTAATTTATTCAGAATGTAGCATATGGATTTGGAAAACTACTAATTAGAACTTGTTAACATAATGCCTTACTCCTTTTAAGCACACTAGTAGTATTGAGAGGCTGAATAATAATAAGGAAGCTGAGGACGTTGCTTTCTATAACGTCCCAGGCAGTGAGAGCCCCTACTTGCTGACAGTTGGGGTCGACTGCATTACTGGGAGGCATGGCAGGTCACCTCGCGGACCTGTCAGATGACTCTGTAATAGGCACTGGTGGAAAGGCCACCTAATTGTCCTCTGCCTCTAATTGGAAATGTAATAATCTAACTGAGTGGCATTATTCTTTAAACTGTCAGCTGTGAATTTTCAGCTCTTCAGCAGAAATGGTTAGTTACCATGGTGACTTGCATGGTTCTTGCTGAACTCCAGTGAAGAATTATTGAAAAAGCTGAGTTTGGAGATCAACACTTGGTTTGCTCTGAAAATCAGGAGAAGAGGGGGTGGCATGGGAGGTAGGGGTGGGCAGCAATCCATGTTCACTGCAGGTCCTTGGCTGAGGGCTGCACATGCACAAAGCAAGACTTCATAAGGCCTAATAGAAAATGATTACTATGCGATTGAGAGGAGAACAGAGATACCAGGGGGCTGCACAGTGCTCTGAAACCTTGGAGTTATGGCCCAGCCAAAAGTACGCAGTTGAGACCTCAGAAAGGCTATATATTACAAGTGTGGATGACACCCTAGGACCAAGGACAAAATTAAAATAGACTCACCTTAATTAAAAAAAAAAGTAAGCCTGACAGTTTCAAAAGGAACTTTCAGAACAAAACTCAACACCTTTAAAAGGAAACAACATAATCCAGACTTTCTGCAAGGTTGGTTTCATCTGCAATGTCTAACATATAATAAAAAAAAATTACTAGACTTGCAAAGAATCAGGAAACTGTGACTCATAATAAAGGGGAGGAAAATGGAGTCAGCCCAATAGAAATAGATCCTGAGATAATGGAACTTAAAGGAAAAGATGAGTGGACAGGGGAATCTCTGAAGAGAAATGGAAACTATTTTTTTTTAAAAAACTGGAAATCTAGAACAGAAAAGTGCAACTTCTAAAATGGAAAATTTATTGTTTGAGCTGCAGAGGGATGAGTACGGGTTAAGTAGGCCATAAAGCTATAGGGGAACCCCCATCCCCCCACATAGAGAACATAACAAGTGGTAGCCCTAAAACAGAAACGGATATGACAAGTTTGAGAAGCTGAAATAATGACAGTATACCTGAAACTAAGAGAGCCAAGAGGAGAAACTCAAGATAGGTCTGGAGAACCTGAATAGGTGGTTAGGGGCCAGATCAGGCAACACCTTTTAGGTCTTAAGAAATATGTACTTTATCATGGGGTCCCTGAGAAGCCATTAAAGGATTCTAAAGAAGGGAATGACGTGGTCAGATTTGTGCTTTTATAAATTCACTGTGGAAAGGGCAAGTGTGGGTGCAGAGAGACTAGTTAGGAGGTTATTGCAATGGTCCAGGCATGCATAACTTAGACTTAGATGGTAGTGGAAAGAGATGGGTAGGTTAGAAAAATATTCAGATGGTGAAATCTGTAGAACTTGGTGATAATGAATGAGAGTGTGTAGGAGATGATGTCATCAAGAAAGACCCTGACTTAGACACAAAGTGAACGATTAAGCTACTCACTGGGATACGGAGTCCTGGAAGAGACATAGTCCTGACCCTTTTGAGTTTGCAGTGGCCATGAGTCATTTGAGTAGAGATGTAGAAATAAATGGTGCTTGGATAAATGGGTCCAAAACTTCAAAGAAGATCAAATGAGATAGGACATCTACTTTAAAACCTGGTATAACAGTAATAGTGTTGAGTTAGTGATGAGGTCCTATTTAGATAAGGATGAGATATTGAGTCAACAATGCTTTTAGCTGCAAGTAAATAAAAACTCAAGCAGTAGCTTAACAGATGGGAGGTTACTTCCCACACAAGAAGTCCCAGTTGCTGGGACCAAATTGGGAGAGGACTCTGAGTTGGCATTTCTGTGATTCTCATGACCTTTCCTTCCTACCTATTACTCATGGTTGCAAGATGGCTGCTGCAGATCAGACATCACGCTTCCATTCAAGACAGAAAGAAGCAAAAGAGGCAGTGTGAGTGACTAGAATGCAAGAACTTTCCCACAAACCCAAAGCCAATTTCCACTGATGTTCTGTTAGCCCCGGTTGTGTCATGTGACTACACCCAGCTTCAAGGAAAACTAGGAAAGCAGGCTCAGGCTTTTTAGCTTCTATAGTCAAGATGGTTGGGGGAAGGGGATGGGGAATGGGTGCTGGGATGGCCGGTGAGCTGTGCCTGCCACAGTTATCTTTAGAGCTCTGTATTTACATCTAGTTTTGCAGCTCTGAGGGCTGCCTCTGTGATGTACAGCTGGTGGTCTGCTTGGAAGCATGGCTGTGAAGGAGCCCTCCTTTCATTCACTTAACTTCCAAATTATAAAGACGATGCCTGATGTAAAAATTACAGGGAACCCTGAAATATAAAAATCCTTTATTGAGGCTGTTCTGTGACATATTTGATTTTCCTCCCTTTACCCCCCCCCCCACCAAGTCTTCCTAGGATTGTTTGCTTTATGAAACGTTAAAAGTGATTTCAGCCACTCGTTCTGTGAAAAAGAAAACTGGCAGTAGGAGTATCTGAAGAAAATGAATTAGTCTTGGCAGAGATGTGTGGGAGGATGCTTGTGGGCAGCACCACGAGGTGAGAGGAAGGGGAGGAGGGCGGATTGGAGACTTACATACAGAAAGCAAGAGGGATTCAAAGCAGGATGGAACGAACACTTCAGTTC
Organism: Globicephala melas; assembly: GCF_963455315.2. Classification (NCBI taxonomy): domain Eukaryota; kingdom Metazoa; phylum Chordata; class Mammalia; order Artiodactyla; family Delphinidae; genus Globicephala; species Globicephala melas. The sequence goes on along the minus strand of NC_083324.2, from coordinate 41,965,910 downwards.
CTGACAACAGGGTGACAATTGGAAAGCGAGACAAATAGACAGCTTCCCGTTTGAACTTTTCTGATAGATTTGTGGTTTTGGTTTCTGTGCGGCTTCCTTTAGCCCCCAGAGGCTGACTTCTCGCAGGCCCTCAGCTGCTGGGACACTATACATGGACTCCTCTTTGGCGTTAAGATGGACATAATCATGCCCTGATGGTGCTTAGTCAATGCCCACACCAAATTGGTGCTTATGTTTTCTAAGTTTCCAGGAGTTACCCGGCAACTGCTAGAATGTGAACCAAGTCAGTGATCACCTCGCACTTCCTATCTGCTTGCCCCTGATCTGATCAGTTCTCAGGCTTTCACTTACACCATCTTATTGAACCTTCACATTATTCTTTGGAGGGTAGATACACCTGTTATCCCTGTTTTACTGATGAGGAAACTAAGGCTCACACTGGTCATAAGTAACAGCACTGGGATTCAAATCCAGGTGCTTGAGCTCTTCACTGGCAGTATGTGCCACTCCTCAGGTAGCCTGAATTCATTCTTTCTCTCCCCAGCTGTATTCTTGACTAGGTGCTAAGAATACAGGTGAGAAAAGCTGAGGTCCCTGCTCTTTGGGAGCTTGGAGGCTAGTGCAGGAGACATTCGCAGACATGAGAGGTCACAGCCATTGGGATCAACATCACATTGCAGGAGAGTGCAGGGGAGGCGAGGAAAAGCCCCAGCTCTACCCAGTGGTCTGAGTAGGTATCACAAGATGGTGATGAAAGATGGGAAGTGCAGAATATCTGTAAGGGAGTGTTTTGTTGCCTCCCAGACATGCAGGAAACTTCACGCTTCACAAGTATTTCCAAGTAGAATTTCTGCTGGCAAGAAGCAGATGGGCAACAGTGAGCCCTTATGAAATCAGGGAGGATGGGAGGTAATAAGCCGCCCATTTCCCTGCCCCCTCTGCGCCTCTCATCTTGGTTTCATGTTGCACTTGTGGGTAAAGTAGAGACGCCTTTACCAGAACGCACTGGTCTTGTTGGACAATGCAAAGAGTGAAACTCTGGAGTTGGAGAGCCAAGGAGGTGAGGGAAGGGAATGAGGCTTATGACAGGAGCTCCTTGGGGAGGTGGAGGAGGAGGCTGGAGCAGAAGGACAGCCCCGGAGGAGCAGCGGTACAAGGGTCTAGTCCCCTGGGTGCCCCTGGCTGCTTAAGAGTCCCCTGCACTCTGAAATGGGGACCCTTGGGCACCCTTGTTCTAATCCCAAGGCCTTGTGTTCCCTTTGAAAGCATTTGGCTGTCTGCTGGAAAGTGGGCTGTCGCCTGGCTTTCTGCTTCTACCCTCAGGTCCTCTCCCAGCCCCAGAACAGAGAGAGTGCCAGGAAGCACCTCCTCGTAACAGCATGCAAGTCCTCCTGTGCTCTCAGAAAACTTTGCAAAGGGATTGATCAGTGAGGTTTGGCGACTTGACCCCACCTTGTCCCCCTAAAAAGACCCTTGGCCCCAGTGTCGCCTGCTGTGTGTTCAGCCTGGCCCTTCGCACGGTGGGCGTGTGCACAGATTAGATGTTGGCCGAGGAAGCAAAGTTTCTGAGAACCAAGAGGAGCAAGTGAGAAACATTTAATGAACTGTCAGCTTCTCTGCAGGGCGGTTGGGATAAAAAGCCGTGAGGATCCAGACCAGGGCCAGATTTAACAGCGCTAATGCTGAGGTGTATCTACTGTGAGGGTTAGGGTTAAGCCCAGTGGCTTTAACGCTGTTACTGCGTTCACCCCCACCGTGCCCCTCTGTGGCCAGTCAGGGCTGAGCATGGCCTTATTCCTCCCTCCTTATAAAAAGCAGTTTATCAGCTCCTGCGTGGTAGCGGGGGCAGAGCCCATACAGCTCTGGACCCCGGGACTCAGACCAGTGCTCAGACGCATTCTCGGAACCAGCTTCCTGCCCGAGTTCTCCCCCAGGCCCTGGCTGTCTCTTCTTTTGGAAGCAGCAGACTCTGCTCCCATCCCCAGGATCTGGTTTTGACTCCCTGTCTCACAGAGCTAATTAATTGTTAAATTCTGTTCCTTCTTACATAATACTTCCTTCTGTTCTCTGTGTAACCTGCCTCTCCAGGATCTTTTCTCTCCTAAACCGTGAGCCGAACTCTACTCTTCACCTTCCGTCCTGTCCTCTCAGTCCTCCTCAGGGTGATCGTTGTCTGGTGCCAAGGGGCGCAGTGAAGTCCTTCTGGGGGCGCGGGTGGGAGGGGGACAGAGGTGAAAGGAAAGTAGGTGATTTGAGGCTGACAGTCCCCAGCACTTTGCAGGTGAGCGAGAGGCTGCCTGGGGTGTATCAGGAGACTTGTACGCCAGCCTCCCTTCCGGCCCGCAGCCCCAGCCAAGGGGACAGGCTCTTTACTGTCAGCTGGGGCTGAAGGTGAGCCTGCTGGGAGAAGGCCGCCGGCTGGCTCTGAGCAGGCCTTAGGGATAACTTCTGCCTGGAAGAGCTCACCAGAGTTGGTGCAGGGCTGGGTTCCAGCTCTGGATTTGGAAACCATGGTATTTCATGACAGAACAGGCAATGAGATTTCCTGTCCCCTAAATGCAGTGCCTTCCTGCCTGTCTTGGGAATGTCCCCCATCAATGCCTAATCACATCTGTATGTGGCCTCTATTAGGTCAGGTCTCTAGGGCCGCCTTATTTCCTCACCCCAGAGTTCTTGCCCACACCCTGTCCCTCCCATCAGGGAACTGAAGACAGCCCTGCCTGCACACCCACTCCAGAGTGTGTGAGAATGAACGAGAACTTCTGAAGGAAGGAGACACACAGTCTCCAGCTTGGCACACATACTCTGCAAGCCGGAAGGTTTCCTTTTTTTTTGTTTGTTTCAAGATGGAATGATTGCAAGGGGAAAATGGGAGAAATACATTAATAATATATTTCTTATTGTGTATTGACAATGAAATAAATTATAAATTTGATTAGGAAAAAAAATGAACAAAGTAAACATTATGTCTTGCTCTTAAACCCTCAGTAGCCTTTCTGAGCTCCCAGCCAGGTCCTTTAGGAGCGTAAAGGCCACCTTCTTTCTCAAGGTGTTAGCCTGGACTCCGTGGGAGGAAAAAGATTGATTAGCACCTTGTTGGGGGCAGTCCCTGGTTGTGCTCAGGAGCGCTAGTGAGTGTCACCAACGAACTCCTTTAACTTAGGGAGTCATCTGAATTTTAACACTAGAAGAAACCCGAGAGAACATTGTGCAGGCTCCCCGACATTAGGCTCAGTCTCCTGTGTTTTCTAATCACTGTCCTGATCTGAAAAACATAAAAGCCGACAAAAAAAAAACCCCTCATGGGGCTTCCCTGGTGGCGCAGTGGTTGAGAGGCCACCTGCCGATGCAGGGGACACGGGTTCGTGGCCTGGTCCGGGAAGATCCCACATGCCACGGAGCGGCTGAGCCCGTGAGCCATGGCCGCTGAGCCTGTGCGTCCGGAGCCTGTGCTCCGCAACGGGAGAGGCCACAACAGAGAGAGGCCCACGTACTGCAAAAAAAAAAAAAAAAACAACCCTCGTGCCTGCCTTTACTGCTGTCGGAAATTACGAAGTCAATATGGTGTCTAAAAACGAAGGGATAAGGTGTTGCTTTATTTTAAGTAGGCCACATCCTGCCCTCCTCCTGCTCCCCAGGGGGGCTGATGGCCAGCTTGAGATGTCCCTGAAAATTACCGCCTGATCCCATTCCTCATTTTATAACTCAGGCCCCCAAGGCTAGGAAAGCCAGGACCCAACCTGAGTCTCCCAAGCCCTAGGCCTGTGTTTCGTCCGCCTGCTCTTGAGCACTAGTTCCCAAGCAACCAAGTATTTCCGACAACCACATGCAGAGGGCAGACAGTCGGAGGGTGAGTGTTGCAGGAAGCCAACTAATGCAAGTTAGGAAATGTTATAGGTACAGGGAGAGGGCACAAATGGCCAGATAACGGAAAGTACAGTGATTAGAGGTTTTCTAGTTTGTTCTTGATGGAGTTGGCTTGTTGACCTCAGAACTGGAGCAGTGTCATGTTTTATGTCATTATTCTCTAATCCAGGGCCCTTTCCTTACCCCAGGGCATTCTAAACCCAGCTGCCTGGAGAACAGTGAGACTGATCCAGTGGCTTCCACTGCTATTAAGGAAGCGAACAGACATTAGCAGATACATACATATCCATATTATATTGTTCCGTTTTGTTTTTCAAAATGTGTTTTCTTATAGAAAGTGACCATTTTCCACAGTATCTTTCCATTTCTCTATTTATTTTGCTTACTATTCCAGGGTGGCTGATTCTGAGTGTCAGAATTGCTTAAAAAAGAGATTTAATCCTTTCTAGAGCTGTAGTAAGTTGTGAACTCTGGTAAAATGCAAACTCTAGTCATTTAAAAACAGTATATTAGCAGCATAATTTTAACTGTGTAAAAGCATATGCACAAGTACACACACTCATACTATGTTTTATCAGTTCTAACACACGATTGGTTTTAAATTTTATGCTCCACTGAGAATGAAAAATGCTCAATCAAAGGCACCATTGATTGTAAGACATGTCTCAATTTCAGAATTTGTGGGGAAAATATGCATCTCAGTATCACTGGAAGATGGGATATAAATAGGATGGAAGGATATAGAACAAATATTAATAGTGATCTCCCTGGATGCTTAAGTTGATTTTGGGTAACTGTAATTTTTTTCCCCATCCTTTTCTGTCTTTTCCAAATTTTCCATAATGGTTATTGTTATTTTGATAATCATAAAACAAAACAGCCTGATAGCAGGGTTATATCAGCATTTATTTACACATCTTCTTTAGACCTGAGTGTCTTGGAAAGGGATGGTCTTATGTTCTTGCAAGTTTTAAGTTTATAAGCAAGCTTCCAAATCGAAGGCATTTGAGCAGAATGTCCCCTGGGACTGCTGTCCCCATTTTGTTTTTCTTAATTAGACCAATAAAAGCTCTTATTATTGCTCCCAAAACTCCCCTTTCTCGGAACAAAAGCACCTTTTCAGGCATGGGTAGCCTAGTGCCACAGATTGGGCTGAGTACCATGTTCTGTTTGCAGGATAGTGATTTAATTTCTCCCTCCCCCTAAGAGGTACAGTTACAGCCTCTCTCTTGTACTGTGGAGACAGGGGCAGTGAGGTGATGTGGGTGGCCTCTGGGAACCAGAAGCTGTCTCATCAGACAGGTGGCTCTGTCACTGAGAGAGTTTGTCCTCTGTCATCTGCACTCTTAGGTTTTCAGAACCTATAGTCACCATCTCTTAGAAGTTAGTGGAATTTAAATCATTTTGCTGCTGAAAAAGTGGGTTACCTGAGACAGAGGGAAAAAACAAAAAGGCTGGTGTGTGGCCTGAGTTGATACATGAGTAAGTTGATATATGAGTTGATACATGGCTGCCACTGTAGCTTCCTGGTTTCCTTCACCACATCCTTTCCCACAGAGCATGCACACCGGGACATCCATGCTGGTCATACCCAGAAAGCACTTCCTTCTTTCCAGCTATTCGGAAGCTATTTAATAGCACTTGGTTTGTTCCTCCTTTTCACATGGCTCTGAGATACACCCTTGATGTAAGCATGGGCTGCTTGGTGCCTCTTTTCCTTTTGCCTCTGCAGTCCCATGACCCATACATTGTTGGCAAGTCATACATCATTTGCAGAGTGCCTTGCTTAGAACTGATTATTTCCCTTCTGGGTTAATAGCACCTTCACTGGAATTGAGACCCTTGGATAGCACAACTGAATTTGTAAATAAATGTTTTACATTGAGATGCCACAACAAATGGATTTTGCTAGAAATGCATATTATTTTGCAGAAGAGAGATTAAAGTAGAACCATCAGAGAGAGAGAGGTAAACAAGGTAAACATCATGCCAGAGCTTTTTAATGTGTTTATAATCTTCATGCACAACTTCATGCCAGAGCCAAAGCAGAAGAGGGAGACTAGGACGTGAGAGAGTTTATTCCTCTAGAATATTCCAGAGGGGACATCTAGATTTTTTAAACATCTTACTGCCTCCAGAATTGACTTTCCTTTATTACAACTCAAATATATACTGTGTCTTTGGAGTAATTGCACTGAAATGATTCCAGAAACAAAAAGAATAAAGAAATCTTGGCAACAATAATAAGTTTTAGAAAAAATACAGACAAATTATCGTTCAAAAATAATTGCTGGGCTTCCCTGGTGGCGCAGTGGTTGAGAGTCCACCTGCCGATGCAGGGGACACGGGTTCGTGCCCCGGTCCAGGAAGATCCCACGTGCCGTGGAGCGGCTGCGCCCGTGAGCCATGGCCGCTGAGCCTGCACGTCCGGAGCCTGTGCTCCACAACAGGAGAGGCCACAACTGTGAGAGGACCGCGTACCGCAAAAAAAAAAAAAAAAAAAAAAAATTGCTAATCAAATCATACTGATTCAGAAGAAGGCTAAGTGTTAAGCTTTTTAAAAATTGTCCATTTTAATTAAATCTCATTAAATCCTGTCTCAAATCTGTAACCAGCTCTCAAGGTTCCAGTTTCTCGACTTGCCCCTTAGTAGCTAATAAATCCACTTGTTTTAAAAGGTCTATATTTCTCAGTTTGCCTAAACTTTTTTTTTTTTTTTTTTACCAAGGTCTTTAAAATGTGTCATGTTTTTAAAACCACGTCTTCTAGAATTCTTATTTACAGTCCTGTTGCACCTTGTTCTTCCTGCTTTAGCTCACATCCTGTCTTCTCTTGGGAAGTATGGATTTATTCCTGGCATTATTTCTGCTTCTTTGAAGAAACAGTCAGATTAGCCATGTTATATCTAATCCTCTTTTTATCCCCAGCTTTGTAGTTTTCATCTTCCTCTTTCTTATTCCTGATTCTATTTTGTATTACTAAAGCCTTTTCAGTTGGATGTTTGCTTCAGCCCATCTCCTGGTGGTACATGCTCTTAAACACAGGCTCACACTGAGACTCATTCCTGTACAGTGTTGTTTCAACTTCTGAAGGCATCTTCATTCACGCACTGTACCTATGGAGCAACAGTGGCCATCTTTTCAGACTTATCCTAGTGAAATGATTATAATAGGTCCCCCCAATCCTAACCATAGTACTTCTATATATGCTAAATAATAACCACAGGGAAACTTTACAATTTGACTTCAGCTGAGTATTAAATACAATAATTATTTGTAAAAATTGAATGAGGAGCCCATTCACGTTGTTCATTTCTAGGTTTTGCATATGGAAGAAGTTGTCTCTTTTTTTAGTTTACAGAAAGATGCCTGAAAACTGAGCATGATGGCCCCAGAAAAATCAGATCTGGTGAATTCATTATTTGGGGTCTGCTGTTGACTTGGTCGAGTGAGCCATTTTTTCATTAATTAAGTGAAGGGAGTTGAATAATTAATGGTTTCCAAGTTGTGCCCAAGCCTTGGGAGTTGATGTAGAGGGGTTAGAGGAGAGAGCAGGGCATCTCCTAGAATAGTTCAGCTTTCAACTCCTAGATAGTGGGTTCCCTCAGATTTTATTTGAAAAGGGATTTCATAGCACTTTAATAAAGAGTCTCAAAACCTGGTACTTCCCCAAGTTTTTGGATTCTATGAGCCAGTAAGATTTCTATAAATTGAGGTTGGCCAGAGTGGGTAAGGGAGGCACTGCCAACTGGCAAACGTAAGGACTTGAGATGAATACCATCTACTGTCACTGTAATTGCAAAACACCACAAAAAGGATATAATCTCAACAAAAACCCCAAACAAACAAACAAACAAATGAAAACAGTTCTTTGCATTGAACAACTGTAGCACTGTAAATGCTCACCAGGCTCTTCTTGTTCTGGTGGAGACTTGGTGGGGCTGGCCCTGGGCTGAGGGGGGCTTGTTGGAAGCTGTTGGGCAGGTGCTTTCTGGAGCCCTGTTCTTCAAAATTCAGTCGTGAATAATGAGTTTATTTTATAGTGGGGACTAAAAAGGGCTTGCTGGGTTATTCTCAAGAGTTTGGTTTCGTTTTTTCTTTTTCATTTCTTTTGATTTTTAAAAAATATTCATAGATTTGGTAAGGTTTTAAGCAGGTGGACTTTTTTCCCTGCCGCAATTAGCATATCAAAACATTCACATTTCATTCTATTTGAATCTTCTGTCCTCATCGAGATCTGAATATTTTAAGCAAAGCACCTCCATAGGAAGTATTCCAGCTTTGACTGTTCAATCTAGAAGAAAAACACAATGAGAGGGTTTGTAAACTGTGTGGCTCAGTAATGCAGGGGAAGGAGAGGGGCGTAAAGTGTGTCAGAAATGGACCCCATCAGCTCCGAATTTTCTGTGGCAGGAAAGGATGGAGTGGGAGTTGGGGCTAACCTTCAGATCATATAACGTGGGTTTTATCTGATGGAAAGACATCAGATCCCGTGATACCACACATAGGTTTGCTTGGAAGTTAAATGGAATCTCACTAATCCTTGGAGAGGAAAAGCCGAGGGTCATTCTGAGTTCATAATGCCCTAGTTACATGCTTGTTGGCATTTAAGACCCCTTAAATCGCTGCATAAATTGAAAAGCTTTCTAAAATATGTAATTGTGTCAGAAGATTGAGTAATAGTTTATTAGCATTATGTTTTATTTTTCTAATATTAATTAATATATTCAAGATTTTACACTTTTGCTACAATGATATCAGACAGTATAGTTTCAGCTAATATAGATACACATCAGGATGTTGAACTTTTTTTTTTTTTTTTTGCGGTACGCGGGCCTCTCACTGTTGTGGCCTCTCCCGTTGCAGAGCACAGGCTCCAGACGTGCAGGCTCAGCGGCCATGGCTCAGGGGCCCAGCCGCTCCGCGGCACGTGGGATCCTCCCAGACCGGGGCACGAACCCGCGTCCCCTGCATCGGCAGGCAGACTCCCAACCACTGCGCCACCAGGGAAGCCCAGGATGTTGAAACTTTTAAAATCCATTATTAGTTAGGAAACTTTGTTGAAACAACCTAAAGTTACTCTGGTTAACTTAAGCCAAAAAGGCATTGGTCAGGAGAGGATCAGGTTCCTCACAGTTGGATGGGAAGGCAGGAGACCCCAGGCCTAGGCAGGAATCAGGGAGAACAAGAGCACAGCTGAAATCTTGTCCTAGGAATGGTCTGGTTAAGTCATTGCTGCCATTAGTACCAGCATCTCCAGCCTCTCAGTTCTGGTGTGTTATTTAAACCAGTTGACCCTCTGCCTCTAGGTCCCCCCTCAGTGTTCCAATTGTACTGAGCCTATGATTGGTTACACTATTTGTTTAGCTTCCACAGAGGAGGAGATTGGGATGGGAAAAGCACCCTCTTTCTAGCTTCCATAGTTGGTGGTGGGGCCCTGCCACTCCATCTTGCAATTCACCTCCCTACCCCTGCCCCCAAGAAAGAAGAGACTTCAGGTGCTGGGCAGCTTAAACAATAGAAGTTCACTGTGCAACTGGGGAGAAAGGTTCTGAGGAAGATGCATTGTAGTTAAATGAGGCCTGAGGAATGAGTTTTTAGCTTCACTCCAATTAGCTAAGTGATGTTGGGCAGCTTGCTAAACCTCTGGGAGCCTTTGTGTCCTTATCTGAAGAAAGGGAATTTTGATCACAACCCAAGCCCTATGACTATAACCAGAGTCTTCTTTCCAGGAAAAAAAATAAAAATATAAATAGGATAATAGAAGCAGGCAGATCTCTAATAAGTGTCTCTTTTAACTTAGAGAATGATAAGCCAAAACTATCTGAAATATGGTTGTGGGAAAGCTGGATTTAAGGACCTCTGCTGGAGAGTAGTCATTGCATAGTAGAGTATAGGAATGCGTATGAACTTAGGAGTCAGCTACACCTTGCTGCCAGTGCTTTTTCCCTGTTCCACCCCATACTTTTGGAGTGACTTAGAGGAAATTTCTGAGACTTGTTTTCTCATCTGTGAGGTGGAGATAATACTTCTTGACTTGTCCTGTTGTGAAGATTAAATGAGGCAACATACATAAAAGTGCCTGCTACATAGGAAGTGTTCTACAAAGGTTACTTCTCCCCTCCCTAGATGCCTGGGATCTGGTTTTGTAGTACTGCTTGCTCTCTGAGACTCTCCCTTGAGTGGAGGGAATTAAATGGGAATTTGATGAGCATTTGCCCAGTTCAAGACACAGTCCTAGGCTCTAGGTCAGGCCCCTTGTGGGGTTTAAAGAAAAACAAGAGAGTTTACACTTGAATCATAGAGATCACAGGCCAACATTTCTCTATGCCATACTCTGGGAACAGTGTGGGATAAGAGTTGTGACCTATGTAATACCAAACTTAGTAGTAAGTTTTTGTTTTGTTTTTACATTTTTATTATAAAATGAAATGCAGATAACCATATAACAAATATATAGCTTCTGAATTATTTTAAAGCAGCCGCCCTTGTAGGTCAAGATAGTGGATCTTGCCAGAGCGCTCCAGAAGCCCTCTACATGCCTCATCTCAACATAAGTGCCTCCCTGGCCCCAAAGTAGCTACTATCCTAACTTTTAGATAGTCACGTCCTCACATTTCTCTATAGTTTTAGCACCTAAATGTGCCTCCCTAGAGAGTATAGTTTATTCCTACCTTCACTTTTTAAATTTGATGTCTTTCAAGTACTTTAATCTACAGGTTTCCATCTTTATCCCTTTCTTTTTCTTACAATTTATCAGTTGAAGGACCTGGGCTGTTTGGCCCATAGTTTCCTGGGTTTTGCTGATTGAACACTCATGGGGCAGTTCAACATGTCCCTGTGTTCTCTGGATTTCCTGGTACCTTTTATTACACGAAACACAATGTCTTCTACAAGGGAGCTCAGTGGCCATATTATAATTGAAGTGGATGGGAGCATGGAAACTTTGGTACATGATTCATTCATAATTGAGATACCACATGCCATCTTCTAGTGTCCATAGCAGCTGGTTTCTTTTGAAAGAATTTCTAGGAAAGCCTTATTTTAGATGAAGTTTACATTGCAGTTCTTACCAACTGACTCATTTTTATCTCTCATGCATCTTTAGGTTAGTATATCAAAGATCAAATCCCAGAAATCCCATTAACCTCTGGGTTATGCTAAAATTAGTTGTTTGACTTTTCAAGTCTGTGCTGTCAGTAACAGAAACTCTATGTTTCTAATATTTGTTTTGTAACATTCTTAAAATGTTACATGTATGTGTAGCTCTGCAATTTCATGTTCCATTTATGTCGGCCAGGAAGGGAAAATATGGAGAAACTATGGTTTATCTGAAAGATTTTGGGAATAAGCTCTTTCAATCAAGTAAATATTCTCCTTAGCTGAGTGTGTTTATAGGTACCTTTACGTATATGGTTAGTTTCCGAGGAATTCATATCCAACTAAATACATATAAACTACATATGGAATATAATTCAACTTTTCTTCAGTGAATCATGATCTTATGCTGCCTTATGGCCACCCCTATGAGTGATATTTTTAAAAATATTTATTTGGCTGCACCGGGTCTTGGTTGCAGCACCTGGGATCTTCATTGCAGCGTGTGGGATCTTTTAGTTGCAGCATGCTGGATCTAGTTCCCTGACCAGGAATCGAACCCAGGCCCCCTGCATTGGGGGCACAGAGTCTTAACTGCTGAAGCACCAAGGAAGTCCTTATGAGTGATTTTTAAACACCCCAAAAGTCACATTTAAAAATAAACCTGTATCAAATAAATAAATAAATCTGTATCAATTTTTTTTTTTTTTGGACTTTTGTAACTTTCTCTTAAAGCACAAAGTTTGCAGACTTAAAATCATGGAATTGAGTCCTCTTGAGATCCATGAGGGAGGGAAAGAGAGGGACACCAATGAAACTGAAAGGCCACCAAGGGGCCCACTGAAGAGCCAGGTTCCTGTTGGCTGTGCCGCAGGAGGACAAGGCCACCTGTCCATGGTCAGCAGTGTGTCCCCTGGGACAGGTCTATTGAAACCAGAGCCTTGGCTGACCCAGGTTATTAGAGGTAGGCTTCCTCGTCATTATCAGGGAAAAGAGAAGGGGAAAGGTTTTGGTTTCTGCATTACCTTGGCAGGAGGCCCATTTCTCATTTTTTTTTCACTTATTCAAAATACCTATTATATATCAGAAACTATAGGTGCTGAGTTTACACTGGTGAACAGAACTCTCAGGGAGCTTATAATGCAGAGGAGGAGCCAGACCATCAACAAGCAGTCAAACAGACTAGCGAAGAGATGGACCATTAGGGATGTGGGAAGAGCAAGGAGAATGATAGGGGCACCTCTTTAGATGGGGAGACTCAGCAGCCACTGTATAGAGGGTGAGGAAACGGTGTTTCAAGGCAAGAACATAGCATGTGCCAAGGCCATGAGGCAGGCTTGGTATTTTTGAGAAACTGAAAGAAGGCCACTTTTTTTTTTTAAGTTTACAATAAATTTTATTGACTTTTTTATTCTTTATACAAAAGGAACTACTTATACACTGTGTGATTGTTGCTTTAATTTTTTTTTGAATTTTATTTTATTTATTTTCTTATACAGCAGGTTCCTATTAGTTATCCATTTTATACATATTAGTGTATGCATGTCAATCCCAATCTCTCAATTCATCACACCAACACCACCACCCACCGCTGCTTTCCCCCCTTGGTGTCCATACGTTTGTTCTCTACATCTGTGTCTCAGTTTCTGCCCTGCAAACTGATTCATCTGTAAATAGTGCTGCAATGAACATTGGGGTGCATGTGTCTTCAAATTTGAATTATGGTTTTTCTCTGGGTATATGCCCAGTAGTGGGATTACTGGGTCATAAGGCAATTCTATTTTTAGTTTTTTAAGGAACCTCCATAGTGTTCTCCATAGTGGCTGTACCAATTTACATTCCCACCAACAGTGCAAGAGGGTTCCCTTTTCTCCACACCCTCTCCAGCATTTGTTCTTTGTAGATTTTCTGATGATGCCCATTCTAACTGGTGTGAGGTGATACCTCATTGTAGTTTTGATTTGCATTTCTCTAATAATTAGTGATGTTGAGCAGCTTTTCATGCGCTTCCTGGCCATCTGTATGTCCTCTTTGCAGAAATGTCTATTTAGGTCTTCTGCCCATTTTTGGATTGGGTTGTTTGATTTTTTAATATTGAGCTGCATGAGCTGTTTATATATTTTGGAGATTAATCCTTTGTCCGTTAATCTGTTTGCAAATATTTTCTCCCATTTTGAGGGTTGTCTTTTCGTCTTGTTTATGGTTTGCTTTGCTGTGCAAAAGCTTCTAAGTTTCATTAGGTCCCATTTGTTTAATTTTGTTTTTATTTCCATTACTGTAGGAGGTGGATCAAAAAAGACCTTGCTGTGATTTATGTCAAACACTGTTCTTCCTATGTTTTCCTCTAAGAGTTGTATAGTGCCTGGTCTTACATTTAGGTCTCTAATCCATTTTGAGTTTATTTTTGTGTGTGGTGTTAGGGAGTATTCTAATTTCATTCTTTTACATGTAGCTGTCCAGTTTTCCCACACCACTTATTGAAGAGACTGTCTTTTCTCCATTGTATATCCTTGCCTCCTTTGTCATAGATTAGTTGACCATAGGTGCGTGGGTTTATCTCTGGGCTTTCTATCCTGTTCCATTGATCTATATTTCTGTTTTTGTGCCAGTACCATATTGTCTTGATTACTGCAGCTTTGTAGTATAGCCTGAAGTCAGGGAGTCTGATTCCTCCAGCTCCATTTTTTTCCCTTTAGACTGCTTTGGCTATTCGGGGTCTTTTGTGTCTCCATACAAATTTTAAGATTTTTTGTTCTAGTTCTGTAAAAAATGCCATTGGTAATTTGATAGGGATTGCATTGAATCTGTAGATTGCTTTGGGTAGTATAGTCATTTTCACAATATTGATTCTTCCAATCCAAGGACATGGTATATCTCTCCATCTGTTGGTATCATCTTTAATTTTTTTCAACAGGGTCTTATAGTTTTCTGTATACAGGTCTTTTGTCTCCCTAGGTAGGTTTTTTTCCTAGGTATTTTATTCTTTTTGTTGCAGTGGTAAATGGGAGTGTTTCCTTAATTTCTCTTTCAGATTTTTCATCTTTAGTATATAGGAATGCAAGATATTTCTGTGCATTAATTTTGTATCCTGCAACTTTACCAAATTCATTGATTAGCTCTAGTAGTTTTCTGGTGGCATCTTTAGGATTCTCTATGTATAGTATCATGTCATCTGCAAACAGTGACAGTTTTACTTCTTCTTTTCCAATTTGTATTCCTTTTCTTCTCTGATTGCCATGGCTAGGACTTCCAAAACTATGCTCAATAATAGTGGCAAGAGTGGACGTCCTTGTCTTGTTCCTGATCTTAGAGGAAATGCTTTCAGTTTTTCACCATTGAGAATGATGTTTATTGTGGTCTTGTCGTATATGGCCTTTGTTATGTTGAGGTAGGTTCCGTCTATGCCTACTTTCTGGAGAGGTTTTATCCTAAATGGGTGTTGAATTTTGTCAAAAGCTTTTTCTGCATCTATTGAGATGATCGTACGGTTTTGGTTTTTTTTTTTTTTTTTTTTTTTGCGGTACATGGGCTTCTCACTGCTGTGGCCTCTCCCGTTGCGGAGCACAGGCTCCGGACGTGCAGGCTCAGTGGCCATGGCTCACTGGGCCCAGCCGCTCCGCGACATGTGTGATCTTACCGGACCGGGGCATGAACCCGTGTCCCCTGCATCAGCAGGCAGACTCTCAACCACTGCGCCACCAGGGAAGCCCAATCATATGGTTTATATTCTTCAATTTGTTAATATGGTGTATCACATTGATTGATTTGCGTATATTGAAGAATCCTTGCATCCCTGGGATAAATCCCACTTGATCATGGTGTATGATCCTTTTAATGTGTTGTTGGATTCTGTTTGCTAGTATTTTGCTGAGGATTTTTGCATCTATATTCATCAGTGACATTGGTCTGTAATTTTCTTTCTTTGTAGTATCTTTGTCTGGTTTTGGTATCAGGGTGATGGTGGCCTCATAGCATCAGTTTGGGAGTGGTCCTTCCTCTGCAATTTTTTGGAAGAGTTTGAGAGGATGGGTGTTAGCTCTTCTCTAAATGTTTGATAGAATTCACCTGTGAAGCCATCTGGTCCTGGACTTTTGTTTGTTGGAAGATTTTTAATCACAGTTTCAATTTCGTGACTTGTGATTGGTCTGTTCGTATTTTCTGTTTCTTCCTGGTTCAGTCTTAGAAGGTTATACCTTTCTAAGAATTTGTCCATTTCTTCCAGGTTGTCCATTTTATTGGCATAGAGTTGCTTGTAGTAGTCTCTTCAGATGTTTTGTATTTCTGCAGTGTCTGTTGTAACTTCTCCTTTTTCATTTCTAATTTTATTGATTTGAGTCCTCTCCCTCTTTTTCTTGATGAGTCTGGCTAATGGTTTATCAATTTTGATTATCTTCTCAAAGAACCAGCTTTTAGTTTTATTGATCTTTGCTATTGTGTTCTTTGTTTCTATTTCATTTATTTCTGCTCTGATCTTTATGATTTATTTCCTTCTGCCAACTTTGGGTTTTGTTTGTTCTTCTTTCTCTAGTTCCTTTAGGTGTAAGGTTAGATTGTTTATTTGAGATTTTTCTTGTTTCTTGAGGTAGGCTTGTATATAGCTATAAACTTCCCTCTTAGAATTGCTTTTGCTGCATCCCGTAGGTTTTGGATTGTTGTGTTTTCATTGTCATTTGTCTCTAGGTGTTTTTTGATTTCCTCTTTGATTTGTTCAGTGATCTCTTGGTTATTTAGTAACGTACTGTTTATGTTTTTGTTTTTACATTTTTATGTATTTATGTGTTTATGTTTTTACATTTTTTTCCCTGTAATTGATTTCTGATCTCAGCATTGTGTTCAGAAAAGATGCTTGATATGATTTCAATTTTCTTAAATTTACTGAGGCTTGATTTGTGACCCAAAATGTGATCTATCCTGGAGAATGTTCCGTGCACACTTGAGAAGAAAGTGTAAACTGCTGTTTTTGGATGGAATGTCCTATAAATATCAATTAAATCTATCTGGTCTATTGTGTCATTAAAGCTTGTGTTTCCTTATTAATTTTCTGTTTGGATGATCTGTCCATTGGTGTAAGTGAGGTGTTAAAGTCCCCCACTATTATTGTGTTACTGTCAATTTCCTCTTTTATAGCTGTTAGCAGTTGGCTTATGTATTAGGTGCTCCTGTGTTGGGTGCATATGTACTTATAATTGTTATGTCTTCTTCTTGGATTGATCCCTTGATCATTACGTAATGTCCTTCCTTGTCTCTTGTAACATTCTTTATTTTATCTGATATGAGTATTGCTACTCCAGCTTTCTTTTGATTTCCATTTGCATGGAGTATCTATTTCCATCCCCTCACTTTCAGTCTGAATGTTTCCCTTGGTCTGAAGTGGGTCTCTTGTAGACAGCATATATACGGGTCTTGTTTTTGTATCCATTCAGCAAGCCTGTGTCTTTTGGTTGGAGCATTTAATCCATTCACGTTTAAGGTAATTATCGATATGTGTTTTCATATTTCCATTTTCTTAATTGTTTTGGGTTTGTTTTTATAGGTTCTTTTCTTCTCTTGTGTTTCCCACTTAAAGAAGTTCCTTTAGCATTTGTTGTAGAGCTGGTTTGGTGGTGTGGAATTCTCTTAGCTTTTGCTTGTCTGTAAAGCTTTTGATTTCTCTGTCTAATCTGAATGAGACTCCTGCCGGGTAGAGTAATCTTGGTTATAGTTTCTTCCCTTTCATCACTTTAAGTATATCCTGCCACTCCTTTCTGGGCTGCAGAGTTTCCACTGAAAAATCAGCTGATAACCTTATGGGGATTCCTTTGTATGTTATGTTTTGTTTTTCCCTTGCTGCTTTCAATAATTTTTATTTGTCTTTAATTTTTGCCAGTTTGATTACTATGTGTCTCGGCGTGTTTCTCCTTGGGTTTATCCTGTATGGGACTCTCTGCACTTCCTGGACTTAGACGGCTATTTCCTTTCCCATGTTAGGGAAGGTTTCAACTATAATCTCTTCAAATATTTCCTCTGGTCCTTTCTCTCTCTATTCTCCTTTTGGGACCTCCATAATGCGAATGTTGTTATGTTAAATGTTGTCCCAGAGGTCTCTTAGGCTATCTTCATTTCTTTTCATCCTTTTTTCTTTATTCTGTTCCACAGCAGTGAATTCCACCATTCTGTGTTCCATGTCCCTTATCCGTTCTTCTGCCTCAGTTATTCTGCTGTCAATTCCTTCTAGTGTATTTTTCATTTCAGTTATTGTGTTGTTCATCTCTATTTGTTTGTTCTTTAATTCTTCCAGATCTTTGTTAAACTTTTCTTTCATCTTCTCAATCTTTGCCTCCATTTTTTTTGCCAGGTCCTGGATCATGTTCACTATCATTATTGTGAATTCTTTTTCTGGAAGGTTTCCTATCTCCACTTCATTTAGTTGTTTTTCTGGGGTTTTATCTTGTTCCTTCATCTAGTACATAGCCCTCTGCCTTTTCATCTTGTCTATCTTTCTGTGAATGTGGTTTTTGTTCCACAGGCTGCAGGACTGTAGTTCTTCTTGCTCCTGCTGTCTACCCTCTGGTGGATGAGGCTATCTAAGAGGCTTGTGCAAGTTTCCTGATGGGAGGGACTGGTGGTGGGTAGAGCTAGCTGTTGCTTTGGTGGGCTGAGCTCAGTAAAACATAAATTCACTTGTCTGCTGATGGATGGGGCTGGGTTCCCTCCCTGTTGGTTGTTTAGCCTGAGGTGACCCAACACTGAAGCCTACCCGGTCTCTTTGGTGGGGCTAATGGCAGACTCTGGGAAGGCTCATGCCAACGAGTACTTCCCAGAACTTCTGCTGCCAGTGTCTCCACGGTGAGCCACAGTCATCCCCTGCCTGTGAGACCCTCCAACACTAGCAGGTAGGTCTGGTTCAGTCTCTTATGGGGTCACTGCTCCTTCCACTTGGTCCCAGTGAGCACACTACTTTGTGTGTGCCCTCCAAGAGTGGAGTCTCTTTTTCCCCCAGTCCTGTCAAAGTCCTGCAATCGAATCCCACTAGCCTTCAAAGTCTGATTCTCTAGGAATTCTCCTTCCGTTGCCAGACCCACAGATTGGGAAGCCTGACGTGGGGCTCAGAACCTTCACTCCAGTGGGTGGACTTCTGTGGTATAAATGTTCTCTGTTTGTGAGTCACCCACCCAGCAGTTATGAAATTTGATTTTATTGTGATTGTGCCCCTTCTACCATCTCACTGTGGCTTCTCCTTTGTGTTTGGATGTGGGGTATCATTTTTGGTGAGTTCCAGTGTCTTCCCATCGATGATTGTTCAGCAGTTTGTTGTAATTCTGGTGTTCTTGCAAGAGGGAATGAGAGCACGTCCTTCTACTCCACCATCTTAAACCAATCTTGTTGCTCTGACTTTTTTTTTTTGAGGTATAGTTGATTTACAATATTATGTTAGTTTCAGGTATATAATGTAGTGATTGAAAATTTTTATAGATTATACTCCATTCATAGTTATTATAAGATACTGGCTATATTCCTTGGGCAGTACAATATATCCTTGTAGCTTATTTATTTTATACATAATAGTTTGTACCAAAAGAAAGCCACTTTAATTCAAGTAATGAACAGTCAGGAACCTGAAGCAGGACTTTTACCACATTCTCAAAAGTCAGTTTTCACTCAGGCAAATACTGAAACATAATGGTCCTTTTGGGCAACTTAGTTGACCCATAAAGCATTTTGTATATCCTATGGAAAGCCATCTCACAAGCACAGATGTTGGAATATATCTATGGCATTGACACATGTTGATCTGCTTATTTTACTTAAAACTAGCAACTCTGGTTTTCCTTGATCCTGCCCTGGGAGATTGGGCAGTACGGTTTCATCAACATCATGAATTGGCTTAAGCATAGGTCATGCTGAATTATGAAGTTTCAAAACTTACCTAAAATATTTCTGAATCTTTGTCATCAGCTATTTGGTTCTTGTGGATCTCCTTTCCAAATGACCAGATAGACTATAAAATACCCATGGTTTCTAATTAATGACATTTCCTCATAAAAAACGTTTTTATCTTTCGTGATTAATGGTCCGGAAATGGGAGAACCCTAGAATCATTTTGTTGAAGATGACCTATAAACATGAGCTGGGTAGTTGGGTCTCTGCATGAGGATTATGCCAAGTGTTACACAGCTAGGTTCCTATTGGTAGCAAAAAGGAAGGGGACCTGCCTTTACTGAGCCTTAGTGTGACGTTGCGTTAAAAGGACAGCTTGAGCTCTTCACTGAGGCTTTCCAGTGCTCTCCTTTTCCAATTTTGCACACACGTCTGGTTTCTATTTTAATATTAGTGTAACTCCGTTCCCTCTTTCCTTTGCTTTTCTCTCAAAATTGACAGCCCCATGGCAGGAAGGCTCACCCTGTTACTGACTGGTCATTGCACCCTACTGTGGGCTGGGCAGGCACTCTTTAGTTGCTTCTTTTCCCTTCCTTTCTTTTCTTTTTGGAGCTTTTCTTTCCTCACCCACCCACTTCCTATGACTTTCCTTCTCCTCTGTGGTCCACCCCCCAAATCTTTTATACCTCTCCCTACTTTTCACTCTGTTACTTTTCTTCCCTACCCTCCCACTATTTTTCTTTTCCCTTGATTCATTTCCACGACCCGTGTCCCATCTTCTTTGATGCTAATAGCATTTGGCATTGCAGTTTGATCAGTTACCCAACGAATAGCAGCAGGCTCCATGTGTGCATTATTTAAACTTCATTTTAGGGACTCTGGCACATCCTGCTTTGTGTATGCCCCAGTCTCCAATGCCTAGATGAGGTCCTTGTGTTTAGGGTTGGGGAATTAATACATTCCTGGGAATAAACAAATGAATGAACACATTGCTGGTCAACTTGATGGTGTCCATAATCCACAATTTCTGCCTCAGAAGAAATTTCTGGATCTTGAAACTTGCAGCCTCTCCCGAATAAATGAGAATGGCTGGATAGATAGATGACAAGTGTAAAAAATGCTCTGTGTTGTTTATCACATGATAGAGTAAGTCTCTGCCCTGTAGGCAAAAGAATGCAGTTAGTAAGGTCTGGGTTTTAGTCCTGGCTTGTCCTTTCCTGCAGGCTTGCATGAGAAAGCTATACGCTTTCTCAGTGTGGGTTCATTAATCTGAAAGTGAGCTACCTTACCCAGAGTGTGTGAGAAGAGATGTGTGTAAAAGCACTTTATGAATTACAAAACACTACACGAATAAAGCATCGTTATGTTGCCTGTATTAGTCATAATACAATTAGGAATTTAAAATTGGACTCTTATTATAAACATATGATTTACTTTTAAACTTATTTGTTGAAAGAATGTATCTCATCTTCAAATAAAGGGATGGCATGAGCTTGAGACCATAGAGAATAGTTTATTGAAAAGCCTCCCTTTTGTAGGATTTTAGGATTAAAATTAGGCGATGAAAATAAATGTATGCTTTTAATAGTAAATGTTACACAAATCAATGTGATGGTTTCCCTTATGCTAATTTTTATTTTTTAAATAAACTTATAATGTTCTATATATGATACAGTTGAGTTGTAGAATAGCCATACCTGTGAATGACTTATCTTAGGGTTTAAAAATTCATAAACTTGAACTTCTTTTGTTTAGGTCCCAGACTGTGGAGGAGAATGCACTAACCACATCCATCAAAGATGTTAATCATGGTCTCTCCTTGTTAATTTTCTTCTCTCTCTGAAACCTTGGCCCACTCAAAATAGAGAAGTGAGTGAAACCCATCTCACTAAATTGAGTCATGATGAGTGCATCTGTGTGACCTTTGCTGGGCCTCTCTGATTGACAAGTGAAGAAGAAAAGGGCTAAATCCTGAACCTCCTTCAGTGTCCCCAGTTCTCCCACCTTAGTGAGCCCCAGATCACTTGCTTTGTCTTAAGTAAGCTGTGTGCTTCTACCTCTCCGTTCTCTTTTCATTCCTACAGCCCATGCAGGACGCGCTGGCAGACCTTCCGGAATGGTATGGAATAAAAGGCATGCAGGCCCACTGGATCGGGGACTGTGTGGGCTGCCATTTGGACTTCACATTAAAGGTGATCGAGCAAGAGCATCTCCAGCAATTAATGCTCAGAAACCCCCTTCTGCATTTTTAGAACTCTTTGAAGAAACCAGCAACTTGAGACTCTGCAACAGTGCTATCCAGTAGAAAGATACTGAGAGTCACATATGTAATTTCAAATTTTCTAGTAGCCACATTTTTTAAAGTGCAAAGAAACAGGTGAAATTAATTTTAATAACATTTTATTTAACTCATTACATCCAAAATTTTCATTTCAAGATGTGATCACATTGTAGGCCTTTGCTTCTTCACCAGGGTGAGGGATGCGGGTCTCTGAGCCACCTGGCTACTGTATGTGGAATGTCTTCTGTATTCTCTCCCTTGCCCAATATTTTATCATGAAAGTGTCTCCACCTCCATTCCTGGACCCACCTGAAAATGAGACATCTCCGGGGGGAACACTTTCAGTCCTGCAGGTACAGGGCCATGTGGCTGTGCCTCTGAGGCCCCAGGCCTGGCTCCATAGGTGACACCTAATTGGCACTCAGCCCATAGTGTGGACTTTTAGTTCTGGGCCCCAAGCGCTTCGCACATCATTGGCACTTTGTGAGCACATTGGAATGTGTGAACAAAGGAGGATCTGGCCTCTCTGTGTGCTCTGTGTCTGTCACATAGTTGGCATTCAGTTGGTGCCTAATGTTTGACTCTTCCTTGAAAGGCATTTAACCAGCCCTAGGAGCACTCATTCTTGAGCTCAGCTCAGGCTGTCCTTTCTTTCCTATTCAAAATGGAATTAGCCTCAGTGTCTTTTTCTGGTTAGAAATTTTGATGCCTTTATTTGTAACTTAAATCCTGGAGGAAAGTATATAGCTCCTTTCTCAGGACGAATAACATTGACAGTTATTATTGATTTGTGAACAAAGGAGCCAAGAACCGGGGAAGGCATCCTTCTGAGCATGCTTTGACCCCCTTTGATTTGGGGCCCCCAAGTACGCCTGGTTATTGGCACTGCGGAGGCCTCCTGAAAGAGGAGCTGTGACCCTCTTCTCTCTTGCCCTTTCTGCCCCTGCCAGGGACCACCTCAGGTCCCCACATCCCTGTGGCTATGGTCAGAAGCTGTCACCACTATCTGGGATTGGGGAGGGGTGGGAGGAAGGGATATGGCTGGGGAGCACAGCAGCCCAGAGGGAGGATTGAGGAAATGAGTCTGCTTCCCCCCTGCCAGGTTGATGGGCAAGTCACAGGAGAAAAGCTGAGCGCCTACACGGCCACCCCCGAGGCCATTTACGGCACCGCCCACGTGGCCATCTCTCCCAGCCACAGACTCTTACATGGGCACAGCTCTCTGAAGGAAGCCTTTCGGAAGGCTCTCATCCCTGGCAAAGGTGAGTTGGCAAGTTAAGGTTAAGACGGGCATTATGCCTTATGTTTCACAGAGTTCATGGTTCTTTCACATTTGTCATCTTGTGTGATCTGTTATTCTCCTTGGCCTAACTTTTCATGTTTTGATTTTAAAACATGAGGATCAAAAAGAACTTTGAAAATGTTAAGTTACTTTGAGTTACTAGTTTGTCCGCTTCTTAAGTTTTTGTTTGAAAGCTCAACTCTTTCCCTTTAAATATAATCTAGATTTAAAGCTCTTTTCTGATAGGAATAGAATCTGGTACTTAACTTATAATTTTATCATCAAACAAAACTATACTGGCAGGGACAGGAAGGAAGCCAATGACAATTAAAGGAAACATTTCAATAACTTAATTTTAGTATCTTTAAGAATTCACACAGTGATCTGAGCAGACAAGCGAGTCCTGCTCAATACAGGTCTTAAATGAGTGGATCAAGCTGACCTAGAATTGGCATAGCAGGTGTTGGTCAGTGAGGATTGGGAAGTGCCTATGCATTAGACAGTATTCCAGGGTTGCAAGCAACAGAATCCATCTCTGGCTAACCCAGGGGAGGAGGGGAACATACTGGAAAGCCGTGGGGAAGAACCAGTCTGGAAGAGGACTTGGACCAGACAGCCATGGGGGGTTGGGCAGTAGGAACTAATAGTGTCTTGCGTACCACTGACTGAGTGAATCTGCTCTCACCTCGCCCTCAGTGCTTGGGACAGTTGGTTTGAGATTCCTGTTGCAGAGAAGGGTGTTCACTTGGTATAACTGGGGACCCTGGCCTTTTTGTTGGCCAAGGGAAGGCCAGGCACCTTCCTTGATAGACCAACAAGACTGTCATCAGTGAGGAAGGGGTAGCTTTCTGAAACTCAGAGGCTCTTCCCAGAGGAAGGGGATATGATCCTGGGCAGGCGAAAAGAACTCACCTGTCATTTAGAAGTAGATCTCCAGAGAAATGTAAAATGTCTGTAAAAATCTCAGCCTCCTTCACTTTTCATAGACTATAAACTTCAACCCAAAAGCACACCATCTGAATTATTGGAGGTCTATTTGAATTATTTGATTAATAAAATTTTTTGAATGGTGGCATAAAGTTTTTTTTTTTAATTGCTATTCTTAAAATAGTCAGAATGAAAGATTTCCTGATCACATTGGAAAGATAAACAATGTCATCCCAGCTTATCTCTGCTTAGGACTTCTAATTGTTTACTTAACAACATCAATATTCAGATCAGTTAATACTTACTGAGAGCCTGCTACATACTGAGCACTTGGGGATGCATAGATGGCCGTTCACAGTCCTGTCTTCGGGGGGCGGAGGCAGGGTCATAGCAGAGGAGACCCAGATGCATATGTAATTCACTGGCACAGGACAGATATCACTTGGTTTCATCTCTTTTGTTGTTGTATATTGAAATGGAGAAAAGACTCTTAAGATTTCAGTGTGTGCTTATAAAGTCCAGTAGCTATCTCTCTCAGTTTTATTTTCCACGTATTCAAAAGAAAGATTGGATTGTTTTCAACTATTTAGTTTAAAGGGAAAACTT
Organism: Globicephala melas; assembly: GCF_963455315.2. Classification (NCBI taxonomy): domain Eukaryota; kingdom Metazoa; phylum Chordata; class Mammalia; order Artiodactyla; family Delphinidae; genus Globicephala; species Globicephala melas. The sequence goes on along the minus strand of NC_083324.2, from coordinate 41,941,993 downwards.
GTTGTTTTTACTTTCATGAGCATTTTGAGATTCCTTGAGGGCTATGTTGGTTGAATAATATCTAAAATTGAAAAACTGAAAAATATAAACATCTGGCCTTAGATTTTTTTCCCATGGTTAATTTGGGGACACAAATTAAAATGAAGTAATAGCAATAGAGGATTAACTAGCCAATAAGTTACAAGAGATGGAGTTCCTGACATGAAAGACACTATATAAATCCAAAACATTTTCATATGTAAGAAATTAAGAAATGATTTTAGCATATGCAGAGAGCAATGTTTTCATGATCATTTGGATATCAGCAGATCTGACTTGGCCTGGTTATTTCCTTTGTTCTCCCCTCTTTTTAGTAATCTCTGAAACAATTACAAATGGAACACTACACTTGGCTCTAAATTTTCTGATTCTAATTTTCAGAATGGAAATATTCTTTTTGCAGATGTCAATTTATTCAAAGTCTCTAGATTAATTTGCATGTCAAGTCTCTGGATGTTGACATGTAGAATCAGTCATTTATAGCCAGTACAGTGCTAGAGTGTAATGCAGTTTTCCCAATGAATTAAAATTACCATATGAATATGGATTTATGCCTCCTTTGGCCTTTGAGGTCACATTTTAAACCTGAACATCTTATCACTAGTGTCATTTACCATTGCCATGTGGCTCAAATCAGGCAAGCAGCTTGGTTTTCCCTCAAATGTCCAGTTTTGAGGATAACTAATGTTAGAGCAGTAACTGCTGCAAGTCATGGCAGCACACAGTTGTGACTGAATATATCACTTGCACAAGTTTAAATTCTCAAACATGAGTTCCTGTAGTTGCTAAGTTGATTTCTGCATATTGTCTCCTGAGTTGGCACAAGATGATCAAGGTTCTGATCCCAGATCCATCCTATGACTTAAGGATGGTCATTTCACCTTTGTAAGTTGAGTTTTCTCTGCAGTGCAGGTGATGAGGCTATCGGGCAAGGTGGGGTGGAGCGCTTGGTGGGAACAGAAGGAGGCCTGAGGGGTCTGAGGAGGAGGGTGACACATGTGGACAGGGTGATGCTTGAGTCGCAGAGTAGAGGCAGGAGAGCTGGCTTACCCCATTAGTTAGGGTGAGAGATGGTGAAGACCCTAGAACAGTGGCCATCAGAATGGAGGGGCGAGAACAGCTCTGAGAAGTATTTGGAAGGCTCCTGGGACAACTCCCTGATTTCTGGCCTGGCCAACTGGGTTGCTGATGTTACTGACTAAGTGTACGGTTTTTGCTCAGCATACTATAATTGGCACAGATTCCTTTAAGAGAGCAAAAATTAAGGTCCTTCTCTATACAGTTCTTGAAATTGAGTGTATTTCCATAATCATTGGCATTGCCTCCTTTTCTCAGCTGACCGCCTCTGATCTAAGTCATGTTATGTAAGCTGTGACTTGATAGGAACTAGAAACCATAAAAAGCATCAATAGGGAAATATCATCAGAGTTCTAGAAGCGGTTCTGACATTTCCTGGAGCCTTTTCTTACATTCCTAATATTAAAATATGCAAACCCTGGGGCTTTGGAACCACACATTTCAGCTCTGAGTCACCAGTGGTCTACACAATGTATTTTTTGCCAAAAGGGTAAATGAGGTCTCCCTAATGGGTGATTTAGAAACCCTATTTTTATTGACACATTAGAGAGAAGCCCCAGAGCACTGAATAATTTATTGCTCCCTATTGTCTTGCACCATCTCCATTGATTCAGCATGGGGGTGGGACAAAGGGTAAGGAACAGAATCCTGTGGATAATAGTTTATTCTCAATCAAACTGCTCCTACTAGCATCCTTTCAGCACATGTTAATAGATAACTGTGTGGAGGAAAGCTTCCGTGCTCAGGTAACCTGGAATAAAGCAAAAATAAATAGGTTTCTTTGCTTCTGGACTTTTTAGTGCCTTCGCTGTGCTAACGTGCACTGTGACTGTCTACGAGGGGACGTCATGCAGCTCTCCTCACGCTTACTTGACCAGAGGACCCTGTTTCCACAGAGCATCCCTGGGACCTAGTTGCAAGCAGCACTGCTTTGCTGAGTTATGAACAGAGACTTTGGTCTGTTTTTCCATGGGGCGTGAAAGACCTGCCTTTTTTGCAGTGGGGGCCCTGAGAGCAGAGGGCAGCTTCTTGACTGGAATGTTTCCTTTGTAATTACTAACTATTAAGTTAGTAATCCTTTGTATCTTCTAAAGCATTTAGCTATGACTTAACCCCTGTATGAACTGCTTCAGTTACTTGGGATTTCTCCTTGGCTTCCTGCTTCATGTCACCAGCACATGACTAATGAGAAATGTGGAGAATGCTAGGCCTGGCCAAGAACTTTTTTCTAATTGAAAAACTGTCATAATAGACCTTTTATGTGGGAAAATGGAGAAAAATTCAACCCTTTAATGCAAGTACTCTACTTTTTTTTCATATTTTTCTTGTAATGACTTTATTGAGATATAATTCACATATCATAAAATTCACCCATTTAAAATGTGCAATTCAATGGTTTTTAGTATATCTACAGAGTTTTACAACCATCACCACTGTCAATTTTAGGACATTTTTATCATCCCCCAAAGAAATCCCATACCCTCTAGCAGTCACCCCCATTCCTCCTATTTCCCCCAGCCCCAGGCAGCCACTAATCTACTTTCTTTCTACATAAACTTTCCTGTTCTGGACATTTCATATAAATGGACTCATATGATATTTGTTCTTTTGTCACTGGCTTCTTTCATATAGTATAATGTTTTCAAGGTTCATCCATGTTGTAGTCAGTACTTCATTCCTTTTTATTTCAGAATATTCCATTGTATATACCAGATTTTATTTATCCATTCATCAGTTGATGGACATTTTGTTTCTTTCCACTTTCCAGCTAGCTGCTATGAACATTCGTTCAGATTTGGGCCAACCCAATATCTAGGAGTAGAGTTGTTGGGTCTTATGGTAATTCTATTTTTAACTGGTTGAGGAACAATGAGACTTTTTTAAAACAGCTGCTCTATTTTACATTCCCAGCAGCAGTACATGGGGGTTCCAGTTTCTCCACATCTTTGCCTATACTTGTTATTGTCTGTCTTTTTTTTATGGTCATGCTGGTGAGTGTGAAGCATTATCTCATTGTGGTTTTGATTTGCATTTACCTGATGGCTAATGGTATTGAGCATCTTTTCACATGCTTATTGGCCATTTATATATCTTCTTTAGAGAAACATCTGTTCAGATCATCTGCCCATTTTTTATTTAGTTGTCTTTATTATTGTAATAATTTTTTATGCTAGATACAAGTTTCTTATCAGATATATGATTTACAAAAATGTTCTCCAGTTCTGTGGGTTTTCTTTTCACTTCCTTGATGGTGTCCTTTGAAACACAGAAGTTTTAAATTTTGTTAAAGTCCAATTTATCTACTTTTTCTTTTGTTTTTGATTTTGGTGTCATATCTAAGAAACCACTGCCTAATCAAAGATCACAAAGATTTATACCTATGTTTCTTCTAAGAGTTTTATGGTTTTAGATCCTATCTTTAGGTCTTTAATCCATTTTTAAATTAAGTATAATTTTTATATATAGCAAAGATAGGAGTTCAACTTTGTTCTTTTGTATGTGTCATAAATCTTTTAAATTCGTGTTCCCGCACACACTTATCTTAAAAATCAGACTGATTCTATCTTTATTTTTTGGTTTTTACTTAATGTGATATCAGAAAATATTTCTTTTTTAGGCAGGCTTCCCAATTGTTTTTTTAATCCATACATAATATTCTGTCAACTCAGGTGTACCATAATATCCTAAATCTTCCCTATCATGTTGAACATTTGGCCTTTTTCATGTTTGGGCTATTATGGAGACAGCTCTTTGCCTCTATAGAATTACTTCCTGAGGAAACATCCCCAAGAGTGTGATTTTTTTTGGTCAAAGTTTATGAACCCTTTTCTAGTTCTGTTTGCAAGTTGCTTTAATTGGTTTCTGAAAGGGCTATATCAGTTTAGAGTGCTGTATTCAATGATATATGGCTTTCAGTGCAACTTCACAAACAGTGATGGTACCCTTCTAAAAGTTTTTCTTAACTTACCAGGTGAAAAATAATAATACTTCAAAATTACTTTAATTTCCATCTCTCTTTATAAAAATTAATTTGTGTTTTTAAAAATCTAGGTGATATATGTATATTATGTGAAATTTCAGAGGGTACTAACAACAGCAATGACAGTAGCCTCCTTACCCAACCACTTTTAATTTTGGGGGGAATTTGTTACTTAGGATATAAGTTCGATGGCTGTGACAGAGTCCTAGAAAAACAGTGACTAAAAGGACAGAAGTTTATTTCTTGCCCACGTGACATGTAGAGTGGGTATAACAAGTCTGCTTTGTGGGGTGGTTGGGGCCGAGGCTCTTTCTGTCTTCCTGCTCTGCCCCTCTAGGATGTTGCCCTTATCTGTGTGTTCCAGATTGTTCTACACTTCATCTGTGTCGCAGTAAGAAGGTGGTGGGGGAAGAAGGGCAGCTCCTTCCCTTTGAGAGCTTGACCTGCAAGTTGCTTCTACACTTAACCCCATGTCCATACCCAGTGCAAGTGAAGCTGAGCAGTGCTGCCATTAGCTACGCAGTCATGTGTCCAACTAAACATTCTATTGCTGAATCAGAAGGAGAGACAGATATGGTGTCAACTGGCAGTCTGTTCCACCGCCGTTTCTCTGGTATAGACCGCCACATGTCTGTATAATATGCCTACACTGCTGTCTCTCCATTCACCAGTTCTAGACATTACCTAGTGACTTTTATTCTCACTCCACCACGCCTCACTGTCCATCCTCCTAATAACATACCATAATTGCAGAATTTGCAAATGTATACCTATTCTTTGAGAAGGGACCATATGGAATCAGAAATCTGGCTGTCCACTTTGAGGGTGTCAGCACTTCAGCAGCTCCAGCAGCAGGTGTCTTCCAGTCATGGTACCAGGGTGCTGGTTGAACGTCATCCCTAGAGACCCATTTGCATTGCATTTTCACTCTGTCCCCACCGTAACCCTGTCCTGTGCTTCCTGACACCCAAGGTGAAGGAAGATCGGAGCTGGCTTAGATGTTTACAGAGCCTATCTTTACCTCTCTGAAAAATAAATCCTAATTCCTAGGCTTTTTTTTTTTTAAGGTTTTTCTGATGTGGACCATTTTTAAAGTCTTTATTGAATTTGTTACAATATTGCTTCTGTTTTATGTTTTGGTTTTTTGGCTGTGAGGCATGTGGGATCTTAGCTCCCCATCCAGGGATTGAACCCACACCCCCTGTGTTGGAAGGCGAAGTCTTAACCACTGAACCACCAGAGAAGTCCCCTAGGCTTATTTTAACTTTGGGGTTTGTAGAACATATTTTAGATAAATCTATATAAAGTCTTAAAACATAGCGGGTGTAAATAGTAATAGTTCATAAATTATAACTGTAGTTAATTGCTTATGTTGCAGAAGTACAAATGAACTCACTAATTGTTTACCACCTCTCATCCCTTCTTCCTTTGGGACTTTATTGGGGTCTTCATGCTTCCAGTCCTACATATATTCAGTGAAGATTCATGTATGTATGATTTATCTCACTGCTGCAGTAGTTGTAATAAGCTTCATTTAAGATGACACACTGTTTGGATAATTCCAAATTAAGTGTTTTATTATGACCACATAAATATTGGTCACCTGAGCCAAATATACTATGATTACATTTTCCTTTTTATATAACTTTCTGTTTTTCCTGAAGTTCATGGTGTCCTCATTTTTTTAATTTGCTTTGTGTTCTTTGAATTTCTGACTGTCTTCCCACATCCTCCTAGAAGCTCTTTAAAACTCCTCTCAAGTTTTCTACATATTCCACCCTGTCAGATAATCTATCCATCCCCTTTTTTTTCCTGAAGATGCTTCCTGGGGCTCTCTGTCCTGCTTAAATCTGACCTGGTCATCCTCCAGGCTTCTGCATATCTGTCATCCTAGGACTTCTCTCTGTCTCTGCTCTGCAAATGTCCCTACCCTCTTTTCTTTGTTGGATCCTCTGTTTCCTAGATCCCATGTCTGTCCCTTTCTTGATTTACCCCTTCCTTTTGCTGGATCACAACCTCTGGTATCTCCTTAGAAATGGTACATGGGAAGGAACTGTTTTGTCCTTGAATGTGTGGAAATCTCCTCTCTGTTCAGTCATTTTCTCCTTTCCTATCCACTTCCATCTGTGTTATAGTTTAAAATTTCAGATATCTTTTAGTTTCACCATAGATAGATTGTTGTGCTTCTCATTCTTCTGTATACTTGAGGTACTTTTCAAAAGGAAAAGTGGGTGGTGGGATCATCTTTACTCCACCATCTGGAAAGTAAAAATGCCATTTTCATGTCTTTGGTTAGGAGTGCGAATGAATATTTTCATTTTTTTGTTTAATCTTTTGATTCTCCACTAGTGTGAATTATCTGTTAATACCTTCAAAGAACAAATTCTATAATAATTAGCACAAAAACACAGAAATTCTAAAGCTTATTTTTCTCACTTGTCTCCTCTGAGATTCAGATGGTGTTAGAGTCCCAGCAGATTGGTGTCCACAGTTGTTTGCTCTCATTTTCAGATTGCCTCACGCCCGTGACAGCTGTGAACATGCTCACCCAGCAGGAAGTCCCTGTTGTCATCTTGGCCAAAGCTGACTTTGAGGGCTCTCTGGATGCAAAAATAGGTAAGTAGCCATTAAAATGTAATCAGGATAGTGTACTTAGCAGGTTTAAGATCAAAATCCTAGCCTGGAAGAGCTGACTATATATTCCATGATCTGTTTTGCCTCTTTGTAAAAATGAATGTCCCTTCATTTCATCATCTCTTAGTTAAGCATCATATTTTGAAAACATATCAAGTATATTGCATCTTGCTAGTTGCTACTGAGAATAATGAAAAATGTCTGGCCCATGGATTTTGCCAGTAGAGCTAGTTGGTGAGACTTGCCTATACAATGTGGGGAACCATACAACTCAGATGAAAATCCAATTTCAGAATTCATAGAACCAACAGCAACTGCTGAGATGGGCGTTCAAAGCACACATGATCGATGTGGGCTGGGTTTTTGGTGAAGGCTTTGTGGAGGAGGTGAACTTCAGCTATGCAAGAAAGGGATCGTGAAATAGCAGTAAAATCGAAGTCATATTTAAAGCTGTAAATTGGATTTCCTTGGCGGCCTTACTCATTCCTAAGAGTTCTAACCTATCATCACTGAACAGGAAGTCTGGGATTGAACCAAGGTGTGAGACCTAATCATACCCCATCCAAGACCTGCCCTCAGGGTAGACCCGAGCAATCTCTACAGCTTTCCTGCTGTAGATTCCAGGCAGTCTCCAATGTGCCAGAACCTGCGGTGGAAGTTATTTCCACACTCTGTATCTCCTAGCACACAGAAGAAATAGCATTGCTTATTGAAATCATGGTTTTGCTCACAATTCTCAGATCCTTCTTTGGCAAACTGATTTGAAGAAACATCAACACAGAAAACAGATATTAAGCCACCCAAGTCATTCTCCTCTGACAATTTAAACCTAGAAAGTATGTTCCTTAAAGGAAATAATTCCTTCTATTACTTTAATGCATTTTATAATTAGTAAAATTCATTAATACAACCAGCCAAGATAAACAATAAAGGAAGCTCTTGTTGATGTGGCTTTTTTCCCTTTTTTTGTTGTTGTTGTTGTTTTAAAATATTAATTTATTTATTTTGGCTGTGCTGGGTCTTAGTTGCATCATGAGGGATCTTTTAATTGCGTCATGCAGACTTCTTAGTTGCCGCATGCAGACTCTTAGTTGTGGCCTGCAAACTCTTAGTTTCAGCATGCATGCAGGACCTAGTTCCCCACCAGGGATCGAACCTGGGCCCCCTGCAGTGGGATCGCGGAGTCCTACCCACTGGACCACCAGGGAAGTCTCCCCTTTTGGTATTTTGAGTCAAAGTACTAACAGAATATTGAGAGTTCTGAAGGATAAGGGAAAAAGAAAAAGGAAAATCTGATTTTCTTGGGTATGCATGGAAAATCATTTTTCCTGTTGTCTTGATTTCCCACACTTCTGTAATTAATGTTTTGTGAATTATTGGCTCTTGGCCTTCCAAGAAGAACAGAAACAAAAGTAAACAAGAGTTAAAGTGGTGTTTTCACCATCTCACCTGCATGTTACAAATAGTTCACATTCTACTGAGGCCCACATGACCAACACAGTGGTCCAGAGTGGTCTTTATGTGATCAAATAAATTCTGTGGTTACAATGTCTCCATTCGAAGATTGCTCCTAGTTACTACAGACCACAAACTTTTGGAATGCAATAAATGACTTTTTTCCCTTCTTGACCATGAACACTTTTCAGCAACCTTTATTGCTTGCCATTTGTCCTCACCCTTCAGTATCCTTCAAGTCCACTCTGAGAGTTTATTTGCTTCATTAGATGCTATTCATCCATAATCTCAGCTGGAACACTGCAGAACTTTCCATCATACCATGGAGTTTTCCATCTTACCAAGGAACTTTAGAATGTGTGTCCCAAACATTAAATCACCCTTTTAGGGCAGCATTCCAGAGAGGTTGTTCATGGACATCTGACGTAAGCATTTTGTGTATTACCCTTAGTTTTATCTCTCTCAGTTGCTGCGTGATGTGTAGTGTCCACAAGGATGTCAGCAGTCTTGACAGTTGACCCTACAGCAGTTCTCAACCAGGGGTGATTTGCAGCAGGCAACATTTGGCAATTTTAGAAACATTTCTACTGGTAGAGACCAGGGATGCTCTTCAACATCCTACAGCACACAGAACAGGCCCCCCAGCAAAGTTCAGAATGTCAGTAGGACCCAGGTTGAGAAACCCTGGCCTACAGAACCAACAACTAAAAAGCCTGTTTGTATTAATTAGCTGAAGATGAAACAGCATGCCTTGGCCCTCTGGATGAGTGATTTACTTACATTCAACTCCATCTCCTCAAGGGCATATGTGGGTTGAAGAAGAAATGTCTGTTCAGAATGTACTGTTGCCTCTGGGAACAAAGCATAGTTTGAAGAGACACATTGGCCAGCTTTCCACTTACTGACCAAGCAGATTTTTCTGGGGCACTAGGAGCTGCTGGAGGAGTCAGCCCTGCTTCTCAAGAGAACTCCACTGCCCTGTGTCACTCAAAAGAGACACTTCCCCAGATGCTTGTGATTTACTATTTAAGTGACAGAAGCACCCAAAATTGTATATTTTAGAATTACAACTATTTTTTAAAAGAAACTAAGCAATGGAAAAAGACTTACGGGAAGTAGTGCCAATATGGTAAACTATTGTGTTAGGGTAGTGAGTTTCTCCAAGACTGTTCTCCATTTTCCCAATGAATATGATGTGGTTTTATAATTTCTGTGACTAAAATCTTTTAGAGTCTCCCTTGAGAAGCTAACGCTGAGTGTCAGTGCTGTCAATTATTTGTGATTTGGCCATTTGCAAAGGAGACGTTTTGTGTTTCTTCCCCTAAACAGGAATTCCCAGCACCAGCTTAGAGGACACTGTCTTAGCCCAAACCCTGGGCCTGTCGTACTCTGAAGTCATTGAAACCATGCCAGATGGCACGGAGAGACTGAGCAGCTCTGCGGAGGTCGGTGCCCGTGGAGGTGGCCGAAGAACTTACTTATAAACTCAGGGCCTTGACATGAGCTTGATGACACATTTTCCTTTGGGTGCAAGTTACAACCTATCATTTCATTCATACCCACACTAACAGTCTTGCAGCCTCGTTTCTTAATCTATGAAAACAAAATAATATTCTTTTTCAAGATCTAAAAGCTTATCAGCTCCAAGTTGAACCTGATCCTAGGATAGTGTGGTTATCGAAGGAACTAAACTTTATTTTGTGAATCTTCTGCTTAAGAAAAATGACCTCTTCCAGGGAAACTGATTCCTTGGGACAGGTGACCAAAATTGGCTGTTCCTTTTAGAGATCTCTGTTCTCCCCAGATTACTGACTTATTCCCACCTAAAGTTTGACTCATTTTTAGAAATCAGCAGAGAAGTTTTGAGTCATGTTTATTTGGTCAAGGTTGTCTCTTGCTAGGTGGTAAGTCTGGCAGGATTTGAGCTCAGCCTTGATACCGAACTAGGCCAGAAATTATGATGGGAGAGGTAGGGTGAGGTGGGGAAGGGGGAAGTGGGAAATGGCTCAGACAGTGATTCTCAAACTTGAGCACACACCAGTATCACCTGGTGGCCTTGTTAGAACACAGATTCCCTGGCCCCCATCTGGAGATTCTGCTTCATAGTCCCTGATGCAACTGAAGAATTTGCATTTCTAACAAGTTTCCAGGTGATGCCACTACTGCTGCTGATCCAGGGACCACATTTTGAGAATCCCTGGGTTAGAACTTTGCCACCCAAAGTCTGGTCCCTGGACCAGCAGCGTTGGCATCACTTGTTAGAAGTGTAGACTCTCAGACCCCACCTGGTCTAGTGAGAACCCCATGTGATTTGTGTGCACATTAAAGTTTGAGAGTTCTGGTTTAGAGCACTCTTTCATAAACTTGGCTGCCCTTTGAGAACACCTGGAACGTTTTGAAAAATACTGATGCTTGAGTCCCACCCCAGATATTCTGATTTAATGGTTGAGGGAGTGGAGAGGACATGGATCGGACATCAGGAGAATTCAGTGCTCCCCGGGTGATTCTAATGTGCAGTAGGGCCTGGGAACTCCTGGCTTAACACAGTGATTGTAACCCGGCCATGTCTCAGAATCACCTGGGAGATGCTTACTGGCCCCACCTGGGTGATCCTGATTCCATTAGACCTGAAGATTCAGGTTTTTCAGGTTTGGGGCTACCTGGCTATAGGATATCATGTATATAAAAAATAAGGGAATAGCCAGGTTTTTTTTCCTGTGTAAGGAGTGGCAATGTTTTCTGACCTCATGTTTGTGCCTTCACTTCATAAATTATATCCCCAGACATGAGTTATGTTTTAAGATACTGAACCTTAAACCCTTCTTAAGACTGTGTGTGAGCAGGTTTCTTAGATGTAGAGCAGAGCCAAGCCAAGGTGCCAGAAAGGAGACCCGGATAACCCTCTGCAGGGTGAGAAAGAGGACAGTCATGGCCAAAATTAGTCTTATGAATTAGCCAGAAAAATGCCCCCTCCTTAGTATAGGACTGAGCATTAATTACGCTCCCTGGCTTCTTTCAAATAGCTTCAGGTGGTCTGTTGAATCTTCTGGTGGCCCTAGACTGAATATCTAGACTGGAGGAATTCTTTCAATGGATGGAAGGAGAATGGATGGTGAAAGCCTCCATGAGCTTCTGGGATGTGAAAACAGTAATGCATTGAGAAGATAGACTTTCAAGAGAGCTTGTGATCACCTGCACCATAATTACATGATAGTGGGAGTGTAGGACAAAGAAAGTGCTCTCCCAGAGTGTAAGTGGTTCCTTGGTAGAGAGCTCGGTCTTCAGGACATTTCAGACGCTTAATGGAGAAGGCTGCTTTTGATAAACGTAGCTGTACTTTCCTATTCTTTATGCCCCGTGGCTGTAAGCTCATTGAGGTTAGGGGCAGATCAGATTTATCTTTGTGCTCCCAACGCCTAGCACAAGCCTGGCACCTAGTAGGTTTGCGGTACACCTGCACTGAACCAATTCCAAGGTTCCCACGATCCCCTCGTTGGCAAGCCATGCTAGCCCAATTCTTATCATTAGTTTGGTTCTCTCAAAAGTGTCCGGTGGGGCTTCCCTGGTAGCGCAGTGGTTGAGAGTCCGCCTGCCGATGCAGGGGACATGGGTTCGTGCCCCGGTCCGGGAAGATCCCACATGCTGTGGAGCGACTGGGCCCGTGAGCCATGGCTGCTGAGCCTGCGCGTCCGGAGCCTGTGCTCCACAACGGGAGAGGCCACAGCAATGAGAGGCCCGCGTACCGCAAAAAAAAAAAGTGTCCGGTGAACAGAGAATTCCTCTTTTCTGCTATGAGTGTCCTGCCCTGCTGTCTCTCACATGGGAGCATTTAAATACAAAAGGGGTGGTCCTTCAAGCTGAGGCCTCAGTTTGTTCCCCTGCTTGCCCGAATTCCTTCGACTCTAGGACAATATGGAACTTTTCTTTTCTGGCCACCCCTGTCTCAAGAGGGGAGCAGTCATTAAAATAAATGTGCAGTTTTTTACTGGCAGCTGAATGCTGATATTTGCCTCTCTCTGTAGGTGCCACAGGGCTCTGGTGATAAGGAGAGCCCCAAGCCAGAGCCCACAGTACTCTCAGGGGCCCCCCAAAAAGTGTTAATTTCTTTAACATCAGAAGAAAAAAGTGAACTCTTAAGGTCAAAAATTATATTCATCTTTATTCACCACTGTCATAAAATATAAGTTTTAATACTGTAAGGAGGAAGGTGCCCACAAAGGCAACAGAGAGTCACAATGTGGCCCTGCACAGACCACACAAAAAATGGCAATCCAGGGTGGTGGCATCAGGGTGGCAGCTCATTCTTACCAAGGGAGGAACGTGATCTCTCTCCTTCCCCTCTCAGTTCACAGGTATGAACCGGCCGGATGCATTTCTAGCCCTGACTCAGAAAGCCCGGAGGAAGAGAGTGGGCGGAGAGGTGACAAGTGATAAATTGAAGGACTGGCTGATCTCTCGGCAGCGGTACTGGGGCACGCCCATCCCCATGGTCCACTGCCCGGCCTGCGGTCCTGTGCCCGTGCCTCTGGAGGACTTGCCTGTGACCTTGCCCAGCATCACCTCTTTCACTGGCAAGGGAGGCTCCCCACTGGCCTCAGCTTCGGAGTGGGTGAATTGCTCCTGCCCTAGGTAAGAAACCACGTTCCCCAGCTGTGACCATGTCTGGTCCCAGACTTCCACTTGGCTGGAAAGAATAACATAGGTCTTAGGTCTTTTGCTATCTTTGAGAGAAGGGGCTGGAATCTGGGGCCCAGCCCCTGTGATGAGCGCCCCGTCCTCTCTTCTGAGCCGGTAGAAGCAGCAATGTCAATTCATATCTTTCCCAGAAACAGCTGATCCAACTGATGGAAAAGCTACACATTTTCATGATAGCTTTGGAAGAGACCACTTTCCTCCATTTTATATTCCAAAGAGCTTCTCAGAGATGAGAGAAAATGCCTTACCGTTTTCCCACATAGTGACTGTGATAACAGTGGGGATTTTATCGCAAGTAGCAGAGTAGTAGTAGCTACGAGGACAAGTATGCTCAGGGGGTCTCATTCTTTAATATACTGAAACATACCATATCTCATTTCTTCTCATTTTGACAGTAGGATTATGTTTTCCTGTTAATTCACTGGCATGTCTCACATGTGATTTTTATGATAGCATTCCAGCTGATTAAACAAATAACAGATACCAAGCTGTAATATTTCCCTTCTTCCTTCTATGGAAAAGCCATTTTTCTCTGCCTTATAGATCATGATGGGGTTGTTTTAAAATAACTTAGTCCTCTTCTTAGCATCTCTAGGTCAGTAATTAGGTAACCATGTAGTGCAAGTGCATGGCTCAGAATGGGGAGTCGGACAGTAAAGGCTTCAAGTCCTGGCCCTGCCTCTTCCCTAGCTGTGTGGTCTTGGGAAAGTCACTTAACCTCTCTGAGCTGTGATTCCCTTATCGGGAGCTAAAATAACCCCCTCGAAGGGATTTCAGAAGACGAGAATTAATGCATGTAACACTGCAGAGTGACACCTAGCAGACACTCTGTAACTGGAAATATTAGTGCCATCCTGCCCGGGCCTGCCAACAGTCCGCCCAGGTCCTCACCCAGGCGGTTCTGAGGTTTGAGATGGGGTTTGCAGTCAGGAACATAGGAAGCTCTGGGCCATTTTAGGGTATCACCCTCTTTGTTGATAAGCAGTGACAAAGGGTTTCCCTGCCGGAGACATCAGCAGCCTTCAGCCCGCCAGTTGTGGCAGCCCAGGGCCTTGGTGGTGGGGATAAGTTTTCCTACCTTGGCTGCAGATTCCTGGAGGGCAGAGCCCAGGGCTTGGTCTTGGTCAAGTCTCCCTGATGATTCTAATGAGCACGCAGGGCTGAGAGCCACTGAGCCCGTGTGGCCAAGCGGGACAGCATGGTGGTAAGGACCACAGGCATGAGTCCAGCAAAGGTGGATTCCTTCCCCTTGAGCTCTAAGACCTTGAGCAGATTTCTTAACCTCGTGGAACTCTAGTTACTCAACTGCAAAATGGGGACGTGAGTAGTGTCTACCTCATAATCCCCAGGGTTACTAGGGACTAAATGAGATAATGCCCATGAAGCATTTGGCTTAGTGTCTGCCACCCAGTGTTAGTATTATTACTCTTGGAGCTAATAATGGTAATAACGTTGTCACCATTACCATCATCTGTCCATCCCACTTACCAAGTAGCTTCTTCCATGTAATCCAGCTTTTAGTGTCAGCAAGAAAACATGTTGGTTGTCTTCAAGTCCAACATGATCTTTAAAAAGAAAATCAGCATGGCAAGTTTTAGTCAGATATTAGTCCTATTATCAGGTGAATCCTACATTTTCTTCCTAACTTGTGTGGGTGCCCTAATGGTGAGGAAGAAGAAGTAACAGTTACCTTCTAATTATTTCCCAAAATAGTATGTGTTCTGGTTGATTGCCTTCCAAATAAAAAGACCTGGATTTTATTTATTTAATTTTTAAATTATTTTATTATTTTTTGCGGGCGGCGCGTTGGGTCTTTGTTGTTGCATGCGGGCTTTCTCTAGTTGCAGTGCGTGGAGGCTACTCTTCATTGTGGTGCACAGGCTTGTCATTGCGGTGGCTTCTCCTATTGCGGAGTATGGGCTCTAGGCGTGTGGACTTCAGTAGTTGTGGCTCACAGGCTCTAGAGCTCAGGCTCAGTAGTTGCGGCGCATGGGCTTAGTTCCTCCGCGGCATGTGGGATACTCCCGGACCAGGGCTCAAAGCCATGTTCCCTGCTTTGGCGGGCGGTTTCTTAAGCACTGCACCACCAGGGAAGTCCCCTGGCTTTCATTTAGAGATGCACTGTAGGAAACAGGACTAGGGTTCCCTTGGGGCTCTCTCCGATAAGCTCCTACCCCAGGGACCACCACTCTTCCCAGTGGGAGGCCCCCTGACTGAAATGAGGAGGCCCCTGGGAGCCCAGAGCCCTGCCAGATCTGGGCTCCTGTGCTCTCTGCTGAGCCACTTCCATTTAATAAGCAGAAGATGGGGAGTGGCTGTTTCCTCCAATAATATTCGGAAAGCCAGTATGAGCTATATCACAGATGCAACATATAAAGGCACCCCTTCTTTTATTTTTAAATTAAAAACAGACTGAAGCCCTTGCATGCTAACTTAGCAGAGGATTCATCAGTTCCTCTTGGGGTTCCTCATCCCCCTCCTCAAATTCTCCAAGAGCCCCCGAGGACCCATACTGCCAAAAGGGCAGCATTTGGAGAGGTGGTTGGTCCCACTTCATGCCTCAGAAGGGAGAGCCTGGAGTCTGAGCCATGTTCTCCTGCTGTGGCTTCTCACGGCCACAAAGGGTCCCTGCTAATAGCTGTCGGTAGCTGGCTCACCCCATCCCCTGCTGTTCCATGCCTCTGGGGGGTCTTCAAGGAAGCCAAGCACCCTCCTTGGCCAGGCTTGGCTCAGGGTACTCTCTCTTGGCTTCCCAGAAGTTGTGGCTTTTGGCTTCAGTCCCACAGGGCCATCACCCTACCAACATGTTTCAAAATTGGTTCAGCAGTTAGGTGTTTGTGGAACCTTAGTCCTCCCCAGGCATCTGCATGCCTAGGATGAGGATTGCTTTTTCTTTTCAACCCTTTACACACCAGGCATCTCACTTCATTCACTTTCTTGAACAGTGGGGCTATCTTCACCCTTCTATAAGGAAGCTTCCTTTAGGCAGTGGTGTGTTGGTAAGTGTGTACTAAATAGCTCTCTGGAGGGGAGCTTCTGATTTGTAGTGTTAGCCCATTTCTGTGGTATAGGTACTTCCACCAAGGGCTAATTTCAGACCACCAACTTGGCATCATTTGTCCCAGAGTTGGGGAGCGATCCCAACAGTTAGTCCTCACAAGCTGGTATGAGGTGGCTCCAGCACGCCTCTGCCTTTGGGCTCCCAAGGTGATTTATCTTCCTAAGGTCACCTCTTGTGGGTTTCTGCTCCCCTTACCCAAGAGACAGAGATAGAAAAAAAACCCCAAGTTCATTTTTCAGCACAGTATCTCACTACATTTGGTTTTCAGCTTTTCTTCATAAACTGATTTGCCTCATAAGGCTGAAGGCAATCTTGATATGCCTAAAAGAGAAGTGAATGCAGCAAAGAGACAAGATTCCTGTTAGATATTCTACCATGTTAAATTCAGAGAAGTACAGAATAGGGCTTTTAGTTGTTGAAGATTTAAATGTTTATTTTGTAAGTTTCTTTAAAACATCATGTACTCTGCAGTACAAAGAGAGTCCACACTGTGAATTATCTTTTCATGATGGAGCATTGTTCTTATGACATTTTAAATTCATAATGATTGTCATAGCTTTCTCAAAAGCTGGTGGAAAATGCATTAATATTTAAAAAGAAACCAATCGATGAACTTCATTTATTTCTTAGGTGCAAGGGAGCAGCCACGAGAGAGACAGATACGATGGATACCTTTGTTGATTCTGCTTGGTACTACTTCAGATATACCGACCCTCAGAATACTCAGAGGTAAAGAAAGCCCTGCTGAATTCTTGAGCATGTGTCAGTCTGGGTCTTCCAAGAAGCAAACACCAAGATGGAATTCGATGGGCAAGAGATTTATGGGGGCAAGTGCCTCTAGGGAATAAGGAGGTGAGGGAGCAGGAGTTGGCAGGGCGAGCCCTTGACTGTGATGCTGGTCTGACACCTGTGAAAGGAGAGGGCGGAGGTAGGAGGATGGCGTAGGAAGAGCCTCAGACCGCAGTGCAGCTTGAGAAAGTCTCGAGCAGGCTGACGGGAAGCCTCAAGCAAAGCTTGTCCATTAGAGAGTCTCAAGTCAGGAGGAAACGCCTGCTGTGGTCCGCTCCCTATAGGAGGGCATGGATTGTGTGAACACTCAGTGGCTCCAAAGACAGAAGAGCTAGAAGCTGTTGATCAATTGTGCTCTTTGAAACAGGCTCTTGTAGGGAGTGTGTTCGATTATTAAATTAGATTCTTCACAGCCAAGTAAGTCCCAGGTACAAGAAAAATGAAAAGCAGAAAAAGGAAGGAAGTGCTAATACCCTCGTTGGCCCTGTGGTGAACTGCATTTATGCAGTTGTAAAGGTGTAATGTTACTTACTTAACTGAAAATAATGATGTAACTATTCAGGGAGGATAGGAGGGTAGGGAGTGTGAGAGAGCTGAGAAGCATGACTTCTTAGCACATACAGTGCTAGATAATCTCCAAAATTGACAAACGAACAAAGAGCATAAACATTTTTTAATAATTGCCAGAAAACACAGCTGAAAGAATTAGAAGTGGCTAAGTGACAGGTGAGGGGTGGGAGGGAGGTTAGTGAAGGAATGGGGCTGGAGACCACTGTTTTAATTATAAAGCTTTTGGTACTATTTGATTTTTTTCAGCTATGTGCATGTGCTTCTTTGACAAAAATAAATAAATAAGGGAAAGAGAGCAGTAGGTAGATAGGTAAAGAAGGAAATGAGAACAAAAGAAAACTGGTACAGAGCACAGGAAAACCACAGACACTGTGCTTCAAAGACCTTGCCAGCTTGCTCTTGTCCATGGGAGAACAATTATACTGAAACCCCATAGTCCACGTATGAAAATGCCCCCATTTCCTTCGTTGGTTGTAAGATAATATATTTCCAGGGAGACAGGCGCTCCTGCCTGCCCTGCAGTCCTGCGGATCTGTGATTTGAGTCGAGGCTGTGCAGAATGAGCAGGATCCGGAGTAAATAGTAGCTGGCAGAGGCAAGAAAGGATACAGGGCGACTGCTGTGGCTGGGAACCACCAGGGCAGCCCCGGCTAACCCACAGAGGGGCCCCTCTTCTGGGTCTTCCTTCTAGAAGGGGCTTTTGGTGACTTCCAGTTAGGAAGAGCTGCCTTAGAATGCAAGGGAAATCAGGCTCTCCACCTCTCAGAATGCTTCAAGGGAAAACCTTCTTACAGATGAGACTCCAATTTAATGATGGGACCCTTAGCTGGTGAGAGGTGTGTCCCGAGACCTTCACAGCCCCCAGTTTGGGAATACCACGTATCACATCATTTCCTTTGTAAAATGCTGCTGTTTATTTCCATGCTGGCTTGCATTCTCACTAGGTGGTTTCCAGGAAAGATCATAGATCCCATCTCACTGCTCAATTTATTTCAAACTTACTTTCAGGCCGAGTACCATTCTTGACTTCCCTTGCTTTTCTGTCACCTGCATGAACAGTTAGATTTCTCTGGGGAAGCATTTTTCACAAAGAAACATTATTTAAAATTTTATCAGAATTCTGGCATAGTAACTGGAGGAGAGAAAAACAAGCTGCCTTAAGGCAAACACATGGTGTTTGGCCAGGCCCACCTGCTGAGCGCCAGGGAAAAAAGTACCTTGGGGTGTGGGGAAGAGAATTCACATATATGTGAAACCATGGAGTGTATACACACACACATACACACAGTGTACACACACACACACAGAGTGTACACACACACGGAGTGTGCACACACACGGAGTGTATACACACACAGTGTACACATATACACACACACACACACACACACACACACACACACACAGAAAATAAAGTGAGTGGCATTTCTTTTCCTCCCTAGCATCCATTAGGACTAGGGAACGATGCCTCCAGTGAGGAAGCCTTTCTTTTAGGACCTCTCTTGACTAAAAAGTATCTATTAGGTGACAGAACTAGGCTGTTTCATGTTAATTACTCCAAGTATGCTCAGTGCATTCAGGAAGCATATGCAGGCTCTTGCTGACTATCTGCATTTTGAGGCTGCTCTAAAAATAAGATTGAATTTCTGTTTTATTTATTTATTTATTTTTTGGTTTATAAAATGTAATTTTATGTTACTCTGCTGTTACATAGGGCATAACATTTTCACAAGGCATTTTTGGGACTACAGTCGATGATTATTAGCAACATACAATAGTGGTCCAACTCTCTAACAATCACCAGACAAACTGGACACCCTCTCACATGTGCACAAATCTGCATGGAAAAGTACTAATTCTAGACTTGGACTTGTGCACTTTATTTCCCCTTTCTAGTGTATGAAGAAATGACATGCATGTCATTTCTTAATGCACTAGGAAGGCAAATGAATTTCTGTCTTAAAATGAACTTTTAGTGTCTGCATGAGAGTCTCCATTGTACGTGCCATATTGCCCTCTATTGGTAAGAACTCAAAAATCTTGATTGTCTATGGTAATAAAAATTAAAATAAATCCAGATAGTCAAATATGCATTGTTCAGAAATACACTTTTTGCTGGTATGTTTTCCTTTTGTCCTCATTATATATGAAAATCACATTTGTTAAAATATGTCAATATGGCTTCTGAAACAGTTTTTATAAATTTCATAAATTAACACTGCTCTGACATTTTTCTCCTTTGTTATATAAGCTTCTCTCATTATATTTTAATAAGAAAATCAGTTTTTCTCTGACATAATTTATTTCAGGGAATATGCAAATTATGATTGGTCTAATTTATGCAATTGTGACAAAGCAGGGTTTTTTTATAAATGACCATCTCTCTTCCTCCCAGCCCTTTCAGCACAGCGTTGGCAGATTACTGGATGCCTGTGGATTTGTACATTGGAGGGAAAGAACATGCTGTCATGCACTTGTTCTATGCAAGATTCTTTAGTCATTTTTGCCATGATCAAAAAATGGTCAAGCACAGGTGAGCATTTATACTGCTTTGCAAAAGAATTCAGTTCCTTGAACAGCAACTGAAGGCAGGTGTTGGTTCTTCTGAAGCAAGGTAAATATATGTGGCAGAAGAACTCTGTTTTTCAAGCATACTTTAGAGGTCATTGTCAGCCTTAACCACTGGAAGTCCATTTATGTTGCTTAGTCAGTTCTAGCCCGTGGTGTTTGCCTGCTTGCATAGGATCTTCCCTTCAGCTTTTCTCTGTTGAACTGAGTTAGGTAGTTGAGATTTTCGCTTGTGAGGCAGAGAAGAGCGGTTCATAATGTCACACAGCTTTTTATAGCTTCTCATGTGAGGTAGTGTTTATCATATGGTCCCTTGGTGTAAGCTATGTTTCCAAGCTTGACTGAATCCTGTCTCAATATGTCATTCTGATAAAATGGATTAAAAACTAGGGATCACATTGTAAATCCATTGATAAATTCTTTTCTTGTTGGACTATAATATATTCCCCATCATGTTCAGAAAGATGTGTGTGTGTGCTTTTTTCCCATGAAATGTATCATATATATGTATATATAATATATATATTATATAATATGTATTTAATGTATTATACAATTTAAAAAATAAAATGAACATCCATGCACCCCCTCCTCAGATTAGGATATTGAGTATTACAGGTCCTTAGATTACCCAGGGAGCCCTCACTAATCAGATCATCCCCCTTCCTACACCACCCACCCCTCCCCCATACAATCCCTATCCTGAATCTTGAATTATCATTTTCTTGCTTTTCTTAAATGTATTACTTCTTTATATACATATATTTATTTATTTATTTTTGGCTGTGTTGGGTCTTCGTTTCTGTGCGAGGGCTTTCTCTAGTTGCGGCGAGCGGGGGCCACTCTTCATCGCGGTGCGCGGGCCTCTCACTATCGTGGCCTCTCTTGTTGCGGAGCACAGGCTCCAGACGCGCAGGCTCAGTAGTTGTGGCTCACGGGTCTAGTTGCTCCGTGGCATGTGGGATCTTCCCAGACCAGGGCTCAAACCCGTGTCCCCTGCATTAGCAGGCAGATTCTCAACCACTGCGCCACCAGGGAAGCCCATACTTCTTTATATATTTTTAAACAGTATGTGTTGTTTAGTTTTCTGTGTTTGAACTTTGTATAAGTAGAATCATATTTCATGTATTCTCTCTTGCTTCTCTTGCTCAGCATTTTTGGGGATTCATCCATGTTCCTGCATGGAGTTCTGTTTCATTCGTGATTCACTGCTATCTGGTATTCCATTACATGGAATGGAATTTCTAATACAGAGCTCAGTTTATGTCTATATCACCATTAATGGTCCTTGGGCTGTTTTGTGCAATTAAGAACAAAACTGCCGTAAGCATCCCGGTACGTTTCCTGACATACGCGTGTTAACAGTTCTCTAGGATGTGTACCTGGAGTAGGATTAGGGTAACCACATGTTCAGCTTCACTAAGAAATGCCAGACCGTTTTCCAAGTTGGTTATATAAACCTACACTGGCACCAACAGAGGTGAGGCTCCTATCACTCAAGATCTTCATCATTACAACGTATAGTACAGCCATCCCTGTGTATCTGCGGGGGATGGGTTCCAGGACCCACCACAGATACCAAAATCTGTAGATGCACAATTCTCATAGTCTGCCCTCCTTATCCATGGGTTCCACATCCTTGGATTCAACCAACCTTGGATCATAATCACAGAGGGCTGACTGTATTATCTAACTTTTAAAATTTTGTCAAACTTGTGGTTATATAATGGATCACTTTGTGAGTTAAATTTGAATTTAAAGACACTGCTTACTTAATGAAGTTTAGCATATTTTTATTATGTTTATGGACTTCTGTGTTTCCTCTTCTGTTAAATCCCTATTTGTGTCCTTTGCCCTTATTTCTTCTGGGTTGTTTTTTATCAATTGTAGGAGTTCTATAAATATTCTGGATGCTAATCCTTTATCAGCTATATGTATTGCAATATTTTTTCCCGGTTTTTGGCTTGTCTTATTTTTATGGTGTCTTTTGATGAACAGAAACTTTTTTTTTCTTTAATGATTATTGTGCTCTTTATTTTTTTTTTTCATGTCACACATGGATTTCATGTATCTTTTTATATCTTTATTGGAGTATAACTGCTTTACAATGTTGTTAGTTTCTTCTGTACAACAAAGTGAATCAGCTATATGTATACATATATCCCCGTATGCCCTCCCTCTTGAGCCTCCCTCCCACCCTCCCTATCCCACCCCTCTAGGTCGTCACAGAGCATCGAGCTGATTTCCCTGTGCTATGCAGCAGTTTCCCACTAGCCATGCGTTTTACATTTGGTAGTGTATATATGACAGTGCTATTCTCTCACTTCATCCCAGCTCTCCCCAGCCCCCCACCCCGTGGTCCTCAAGTCCGTTCTCTACATCTGTGTCTTTATTCGTGCCCTGCCACTAATGATGAATAGAAACTCTTAATTTAATGTAGTACATTTTAATAATCTTTTCCTTTATGGCTGTTGCTTTTAGTGTCTCAGTACCTTTAATGGAACAGTCCATCCATTTCCCCACTGATCTGCAGTGCCCTCTCCATTATAAATCCAGTTTTCATATATATGCAAGGGCCTATTTATAGGGTCTTTATTTTGTCCATTAGTCTATTTGTTTTTTGACTATAATTGGACCTTTGTTCTTCCATATAATTTCAGATTTAGCTTGTCAAATTCCACAGAGATTATCTACTGGGAGTTCAACTGTAATTGCATTGGATCAACATACTTACTAATATCTTTTTTCTCTTCCTACTTGCATCTCTGACTTTAACATCTGAAATCATTTCCCTTTTATCTGAAATACATACTCTCCCTTATACTGAAATATATCTCATGTTTTTTAGTGAAGGTCCATCTATTATTATTTATCTAAAAATACATTTATTTCAACCTCATTTCTTAGAGTTTGCCAGCTCAATAACACAGTTAAAACATTTTATACATGTTTTATATCTTATCTGACTTTTTTACTTGTTTTTCATCAGGACAATGATTCAGGCTCTCTTGTCTTCCATACTGCCTGGAGCATAGTTCCTGGGATTTTTTTTCAGTTTTTGCTGTGTTTTGTTTTTTTAATACAACAACCTTTAGAATATTTTTTAGTTGCAGAGAAGAAAAGGGGGGGGGGAAATCTGGTTATCTCCTTGTCCAGATAACTTCATGTTAACAATTTAAAAATTAAGTAATGAAAAAGTAATACATCTAAGGTTAAAATTTAAAAATTTAACAGCACAGAAAGTGAACATTGAAATCTCCCTCTCTGCATCCCACCCTCTACCCACCTCCTCAACCTGTTAAATTTCTTTTGATTTCTTCCAGAAAAATATTTTGCATATCTCCATATTTCTATTGATATATTCATTTTTAAATGTTACATATATATATATATATATGCCTTTTACATTTTTGATATAATATATCTCAGTGGTCGTTCTACATCAGCATTTACAATTTATGCATAGTATTCTGTCATGTGGATATACCATAATTTATTTAAGCAGTCACCTAATTTTCTAATTGCTATTAAAAAAAAAAAAAGTCCAATGATGCTCTTTATCTATATGCTTAGCAGGCATTTGGGATCATATCTGTAGGTTCAAGTCCTGACACTGGAGAATGCTGGGTCAAAGAATATGTATTTTTAAATTTTTGATCCTTAAAAAATATATTACTTCTGGAACCTCTGTAATGCAGACTAAAATCCAGTTTCATTAAAATGAAGTACCTTGAAAGCTTCGTCCCTTTTCACCCCATGCTCAGACCTGCTCCCTCATTCTGTGCATGCATACATGGATTAAAAGTCTACAGAAAGCTAATTTAGGATATAAATTAAATGCTTAAAATAATTTCTTCTCATTAGTCCCAGAGACCTTCATGTGTAAAAATTAACCCATCTGCATCAGAAGGACTAAACACATTAACAGTGTTAATCTTCAGAGAAATAAATTACAGTCATCCCTTGGTATCCATAGGGGATTAATCCCAGGACCCCCAAAGATACCAAAATCTGAGGATGCTCAAATCCTTCATACCAAACGGTGTAGTATTTGCATATAACTTACACTCATTCTCCTGAATGTTTTAAGTCATTTCTAGATAACTTATAATACCTAATACGGTGTAAATGCTATGTAAATAGTTGCCTGGGTGTACCAAATTCAAGTTTGCTTTTGGGAACTTTCTGGAATTTTTCTTTTCTTTGAATATTTTTGATCTACGGTTTGTTGAATCCACGAGTGTGGAACCCACAGATAAAGAGGGCTGACTGTCGTTAAAATGTTTGTAACTTGGATTATAGAATTTACCATTCTGCCTTGCATTTTCTCTACGGAAACTTCATTACCTCACTAGATAAAGATTACCCTGGAGGATGGAAACTGTGTTCTGTTACTATCACAGTCTCATGGACATTATATATTCTCAGTGAATATTTGTTTAAATAAGTTGAGGTTAACCCCTTGATATAAACAGATAAAAGTTTATGTTGTTCAAAGGAAATGTTCTTCTTGGGATAAGGAGAGTTGGATAGAGAGAGGTTTAGTTCAAAGGCCAAATACAACATGAGAAATATTTCCTTCTCATGTAGGTCTAGAAACAAAGACCATAAATGGCTTCTGGCTCCTTAACAGTAGGGCACATTTCTCAGCTTTGGAACAATTATTTGTAGAAGTAATGAATGAGTAAATAAATTATTCAGCGGCTCACTAATTTAAGGTGTAGGACAGGCCCTGGCTACTTTTCTGATTTCTTTACAGTGTTTTAAAACTATAGTCAAGGAGGAAAAATGTTTGTAGCATTCCGACATAATTTAAAATACAGTTTTGGATGTGACTTGTTTCTGTTCAGATAAATTTCTAATTTGCAAATCCTCAAGGGCCACCTGGTATGTGCCTTACCATCAACTTTAAGGAACAGCTGTATGGTATAAATGGAAATAGACCTAGGCAATATATTTTTTTAATTCTTCACAAGATGGTATGTTCTATTCCATGCCCTCCCACCCCCCAAAAAGAGGGAGATTTATTTTAAGTATTTAGAAGGCTGACTTTTTTGAGGAAGGTGCAGAAAGTCATCTTATTTCTGTTTCTCAGCACAGTTGTCAGAATTACTCCTGTTACATTACATCAGGGCAACAATAGCCTCTGAAAACTGTTTCTGAGTGTTACCTGTTTATCAGAGGTGTTTTGGTAAACCACTTGGCCTCAGATGAAATGAAAATCATCTACTTTCTGTGATGAGTAATTCAGAACTCTCTGATTAAACATTTTTTAAAGCCTCCAAACAATTTTATCAAGCTGGCCTAAGAGGAAATTTTGAAACCTGTCAACCTTATGTGTGTATTTCTCTCTGTTTATTAGCTGTTTTTCCTGAAATGTGTATAAATTGGAATTTCATGTCCATTTCTGTATTCTTTTTGATTAGCGTTGTCATTTCAGAAGGGATTTGAGACTACAACTGTTCACTTTTGTTTTCATTTCTCAGCCACGTGGCCACTGTCTCAAGTAGTAGCTCTGGACTGGGAGTCCAAAAAAACCTCTGTCCCGAGATCACATGGGCCTGTAATTAGCGGTGTGGACAAGAGACCTAACCCCTTTGGTTCTCAGTGGCCTCATAGGTTAGGGATTCAGTCACCTCTGAGCCCTCTTTTCACTCTATGATTCTGGTTAAATGTCTTCAAATATCAATATAAAAGTAAAGGTTTATGTAGATTTAATAATCTTCCTAGTTCCTAAAAGAGCCCTGGCCCTTTCTTTCATCACTGGTACATTTAGGTCTGCAGTTTGAACTTTCAGAAGGTCTCTTTACCCTTTATAAGAAACTGGCCTCTGGGTTGGGTATGCCATCACATGGGACAGCGAGTGCCTTTATTTTGTGTCTGAAACACCAGGTTAATGATTAAGCTGGAATTGATGTCAACAGGAAATTTGCAAAAGGAGAAATACAAGTGACCAATAAACATACTATAGAATGTTTATCTCTCTAGTAGCAAAAGGAATACAAAATAAACAGCAGTGAGGTACTGTTTTCCGTATAGCATCCCAATGAGAACAGCTCTCTCATATACTACAAGGCAATTGCGAACAGGCTTCATGAAAAGCATTTTGGCAGTATATAGTGAGAGCTTTAAAAATAGTCACACTTTTGGACACTACTTGCACTTCTAGAAATCTATCCTAAAGAAATAATCAGAAATGCAAACTTATACAGCAAAGCGTTCCTGTATTACTTCAAGTAGCTAAATACCCTGAACCTAACTGCTCCAAAATGCTGAGAAAGGGCAAAGTATACCCCATCTTAGGGAGGATTCTTGTACAAAGAATGTTGAATAACATGGAGAAATACATCTTAGTAATGAGAAGTGAAAAAAGCAAGATAGAAAATTGTAGATAGTTTGATTATCTGTGTCTTTATATGTACACACATACCAATACACATACCCAAAGCAAGAGAAAAGACTAGAAAAAATTATGTCAGCGTGCTAACACTATTTTTCTCTGGATGATGAGCTTATTGATGATTTTATTATTTTTTAATGGATTTTTTTCCAGATGTTATCCAATGATTATGTAACTTCATAACAGAAAATAAAGCAAAGTCGTTTACAGTTTATATTTTGAAGCAGGGAAGTGCACTGGGCCTGCCAGTGTGAGTATGAGGTTGGCACCAGTCTTGGCTGCTCGTCACCAGGATGCTGGAAGGCACAGAGGGGCACGCTCGGTGGGGGTACGTGTCTCTGTTCATCTCCACTGAACTGGGATCAGGAAGCCTTTTCTCCCCCTTTGTGAGAGACAGCTGTAACACGGAATCTTGTCAGTTTTTGTTCTTGCTCTTTCATACAACTCAGACACTAAATTCCCTGAATCGACTTTCTCCCTGCAGTTCGCAAACAATGAAGAGCGGGGGGGTGTCGGAAGCTGCTGCTCCCGTGCTAACAGCCACCTGCTGACCATTGAGAGCTCAGCAGGCCCCCATCCGTGGTCCGGGGAACTTTTTCTGATCACACCAGAAATGGAACTATTGGGAAAAGGCAAAGGAAGAGAAGAAAAGCCTTACTTGAGTCTCGCCGTAATGCTAAGGCTTCCTTCCATGCCCCTGGCTGGCTGCTAGGAAATGGAAACCGTGATATTTTAAGATGAGCCATGTCTTGATACTTAGAAACGGGCTAATTATGTGAACATGATGGTCCTAGACTCAGGGCAGGGATGAAGAGCAAGGTGAACTTAGTCTGAAAAATCCCAGTTAGAAACTATTTTCAGAGATCCATGGCTTTCTGTTTTCTTCTTTTCAGATCTATAGTAGCCTCCTGACCAGGCAGGAGAGTGGGTAGCAGGCTCTCCAGGTCTTCTTAAGTAGGGAAATGTCGTCTGCAGTGACTAGTTAGGGCTCTGATGGATCCTGAGATTCTTTTAGCCCATCTTCGTTAATGCATTCCTTTATGCAGTGAGTTTTACAAGGGTGCTTAAAATAGCCTATCTATGTTCTGAAATTCCTTGTTAATCCTAAGAATTAGTGACCTTCCTCCCTCCCTCCCTTCCTCACACCCACCCTCCCTTGCTTCCTTCTTTCCTTCCTTGAACAAAGGTGCCTTTCAATGACCAGCAGGTATTCATTGTAATTTCTGAATTAGTGCAGTCCAAACTATCAAGGAAACTGAAGATTCCGTCCCTTTTCATCATTCTGATGGCATATAGCTGTGCTGTGGTACAAAAAAAGGTAATCCATCTCTAGGGGTGGTATTGAAGGAGTGAGAAGAAAGCTGGCTCAGCAAAGAGCACAAATTTGTATTCATGAAAGTGAAACCATCTAGGCCTTCCTCAAGGCAGATGCCCTGCAGAACGCCTCTACCTTTAATGGCTTCAGAGTCAGAAGGGGTTTGTTGGTGGTTTACAGTTACAGACTTTTCACTTTCTTCTTCTTGTTTTTAATTTAATTTATTTTAAAAATCACAGAAGTCATGAATATGCACGTACCCTTAGCTTAAAACTTCCCGGGCTTCCCTGGTGGCGCAGTGGTTGAGAGTCCGCCTGCCGATGCAGGGGACACGGGTTTGTGCCCCGGTCCGGGAAGATCCCACATGCCGCGCGGAGCGGCTGGGCCCGTGAGCCATGGCTGTTGAGCCTGTGCGTCCGAAAAAAAAAAAACTTCCCAATTTTGCTGTTCAGGGAGACGCTGCTTTGGGAAAGATCCCCGGTGTTCTCCTTACTTGCTGCCAGTAATGATAAATCCTTCCTTCTCTTGAAAAATAACTAGCTAACTAGCTAAATAAATAAGTAAATAAATATCGTAGAAGGACAAATGCATGTTTAAAAAAATTCAAACAAGACGAAAGTGCATTAATACTGTCCACCCCCCTGTTCCCTGGTTTGTGTTTGTTGTCCAGTTTTCCCTTCAGAGGGAAGCTTGGAGGAGGGCTGTTGAGAAAGGCCCAGGAGCTAGAGTGGGTGGGAGCAGTGACCAGGGAGATGGTGGGCGGGTGGGTCCCTGGGACATAGCTTGGCTGGACAGGTGTCCCCGGGCTCCTTCGGAGGGGTCTGGGACCCAGGTACATGGCCTGGTCATGTTGGTCCCTTGCGGGCACCAGCAGCATGACCCACCCAAAGTGGAGGAGGGTGCCACCTACAAGAGAAAGTGCCGTTTGCACTCCTGACCTTGCTGGAAGTGCTTCCTTTTACCTTCAAATGGAGGAAAGTAGAAGCTTGGGTGCCCAGGCGTGGCCATCATCTTAACCCAGTGGAGAAGTTGTTCCCAGACTTTAAAAACATTCACTCTTCATTTTCTTCTAAAGCTCCCTGCTATACACAGTCATTGTGATGCGTGAATAACTTGTTTGCTTATACAGGTTTGTTCCCAGGTACCATTTGTTGAATGAATGAATGAATGAACAAATGGAAAATACATTAGTTACATTGTTATGAATCTGAGTAATGAACCTGGCAATGTGGTGTCATCTCTGCTCCAGAAGGACTAGACTCGAAGTCTAGCAGGGCCCTTGATGTCCCCTTGTCCCCCATTCCCATGTACCGTGCTTCTCTATATCACACTTCATGCCTCCTCCTTGTGGTGGTGGCGATTTATGACCATGTCTTGGGCCACCCATTTTACTGTAAGCTCTTTGATTAATTTCAGAGGGCTCTGTACCCAGTTGCCGCTCAAATACAAATGTGACTCCTCTTTCTGGGCTAAACTACACCTGAGGATGGATAGAATAAGAACCAGCTTCCCAGAGCCCTTTGGCCCTGGAAGAGTGGAGGGAGAATCACTGGGGGGTGAGCAGGATTCCAGGACCTGGGAAGCGCCCCTCCCCACTGTAGAATTTCTCTCTCTCTCTCTCACTCTCATTCCCTGCTGATCTTCCCAAGGGCTTGAAATAGAAAGAGTTTGAAATCTTTGAGTGTGCCTCTGTCTGCAAAAAGGTTCTGGCCCCACCTGGAAGCCATAGCGTCGAGTGCTCACTCTTCATCCCCTTTCTTCCTTCATCTCTTGTCCCCTCCACATTGTCCCCCCCTCTGCTGCTGGCAGATTTATTTATTCATTCATTTCAAACCAGTTTCATTAATTGAGCATCTACTATGAACTGGTGCTGGGAGGGGTCTTCACGGCTCCTCCTCTTCCTCCTCCTCCCTCTCAGGAGGAAGACGGGCAGCAATGCAACTCACCTGAATACACAGTAACATGTAGTATCTGCCCAATGCCGTCACAGGCACAACACTGGGCACACCTAGGAAAGAGCAACTAATTCTGACCAGGAGGGCCTGAGATGCCTTCACAGTGGAGGTGGCATTTGAGTCAAGCCTGGAAGGGGGAGTAGAGTTTTGACAAATGGGCAGTTTTGATAGCACTTCAGGGAACAGTGTGTGAGTGAGGACATGGAAACGCATATGGGCAACATGTAGAAAGAGCAAAGGAAGCGAAAAGGGAGGGATAGAAGTCCGATGGCCAAGCCGGCAGTTTGGACTTGATGTGGCGGGAGTTGATCTTCAGATCTGACTGGACTCTCTGTTCCTCCTTCCCAGCTCTGAGGTGGTCAGGCATTGGTTTGGTTCAGTGATAGCAGACAGGCTGGCTCCCTGAGGGCAGTAATTGATTTGCCCACCATGACATCCCTAATGCCTGGCTCAGTGACGGAATCATAGTCAGCACTCAATAAATACCTGCCGAATAAATAAATGATAGATTTCACGGCGTAACTCTGCTTTCTGAGGACGTGATACCAAGAATTCTGAGCCTCGGCCTGAGTCCACCAGGAAGTGCTGCCATGGATCGGTGATGGGGCGGGAGGGGCACTGGGGCAGTCTTGCCATCCCTACACTAGATGACACTTCCAGCCAGCCCTGTAGTGCTTCAGCCTTGGAAGAAGAAGGTAGCCCAGATGAGCCTCAGCTATCAAGTTGTGTTGTTGCTAACTTTTGGAAATTAAGATTTATTCGTTTAACTGGCAGGCCTTGTTTTGGGTGTGCTGCTGTGTGAGGAGGGTACGCCTGCCATTCTGGAGAAGGCCTCCAGTGTGGACGCTCCCCTGAGATCCCTCATTCTGAAAGGCTTAGAAGTGGTTTTGAAACAGGCAGAACTGATCTATGGTGTTAGCAGCCAGGCTGGTGGTGCCCGTGGTGGGGAGGTGTTGCCTAGAAGTGGGAGGAGGGGGCCTTCAGAAAGTAGGTCACATTCTGATCTTTGACCTGGGTACTGGTTACACAGGTGTGTTTATGTTGTGAAAATTCCTCAAGTTTTACCCGTAGGAATTATATGCTTTTCAGTATGTGTGCTTTACCTCATTTAAAAGTTTACTTTTAAAAAAGAGAGAGTTGTGGGCTTCCCTGGTGGCGCAGTGGTTGAGAGTCCGCCTGCCGATGCAGGGGACACGGGTTCGTGCCCCGGTCTGGGAAGATCCCACATGCTGCAGAGCAGCTGGGCCCGTGAGCCATGGCCGTTGAGCCTGTGCGTCCGGAGCCTGTGCTCCGCAACGGGAAAGGTCACAACAGTGAGAGGCCCACATACCCCCACATACCGCAAACAAAAACAAAAACAAAAACGAAAAAACAAAAAACAAAAGAAGAGAGAGTTGTAAAAGATGAGGTCTGAGAAGTGCAGCCTTAGGCGGAAAGGCTAGAGTTAGGGTCAAGATTCCAGCAGGTTGCAATTCTGTCCATTCCCAGAAGGGGGAAGCATTGCGCCACTTGATAACCTGCAAGACTGGAGAACAAGCTCCTTGTTTCTGACCCCGCCCCTTCTGGAGGCTTAACGCTACTGATTTTGATCATCCTACTGGTCTTTTATCTTTGGGATCCAGATTATTCCCTCCCTCCTTCCATCCCAAAGACATCTTTTTTCTTTCTCTTGAGAGTGACCAAAGCCATGTACTCAAAGTGAGAAAAGAGAGGAAAAACCTCAAAAACTGGTACAGGGACACTAGAGCCTAAGACGGTAACAGCAAATTCATCCTCCTGCCACTGAGCACAGCAGGGACAAGGTTGCAGTCTGTCTCTTTTGTGTTAGGCAGCAGCATGTAAAATTATTTGAGGAAGATTCTTGAAAGATAAGCTAGTGCTCAAAAACGTGCATCCTGGGCGTGTGAGAAATCAGTCCCGTCGAGCCACTGATGGCCACTGCGGGTTGGGGAGGCATCCCTTCTGTGTAGAACACTTGTGCAGTTTGCTTTGTAATCAGTCTCTTCATCTGCCCAGTGAAACGTAACCATACAATTTTCTCCTTCTGTTTTAAAACTGTGTTGTATTGTTTCTGTAATGAGGTTAAAATCCAGGTGCCACCTCAGATTGGATAGAAGGCAAAGATGGCTTCAGGAGCTGGCAGCCCCAAACATCCCGTGTCTTCCTCCTTCCATCCCACCATCTGTCTGTTCATTCGCATTTGTTCATCCATCCATCCATGTTTTGAACATGTTTAAAGAGCATGTTGTCTGTTGAGTACAGTGCTAAGCGCTGGGGATAGAGGGAAGGACAAGAGAATGCTCCTTGCCACGGTGGGGGTAGGGTGGGGGGCGGACGGGTATTTATGTTGTAATCACAGGGCAACCTGGTCATGCTCTTCACGGCAGGGTGTGCTGGACGTGGCAGGGCACAAAGGAGGGTTCGGAGCTGCGTGAAGGGGACTGTGTGCAGGGTACAGGGACAGCCACCGGAGAAGGGGATGCCTGAGCTCAGTGGTAAAGGTTGGGTCCAGGTTTCCCCAGGAACCCAGGCTGAGGTGGGCATTCCTGCTGAATCCTAGGAAGCACAGCACATTCTGGGAATGGTCAAGTGTCCTTGTGACCTCTGTGAGGAGCAGGGGCATTTAGATGTGAGAGGAGAGGCCAGGAAGGTAGATGGGACTGATGGTAGAGAACTGCATGCTTGGTCTGTGGGTACAATTCCCTGAGCTTCCTGAGGAAAATGCCGATCTGGGTCCTCGGGCATCAAAACCCCAACCTACCCTGGATACGGCTCATGTGGCCCGAGGACACAAGGTTCCCGCGGAGTCTGTGCCAGTGTTCCTGAGAAACAGGGACCCCAGACACCATTGCTCCCCCTTCAAGGTGCTTCTGTATTAAAATGCATCATGAGATCCAAGTGCATTGTATTTTTAAATCATTTTTCATATCTTTCCATCAGTCACATTTTCTGGGAATCTTGCTGGGATGTGGCACAAAAGGATGTCATTCTGCCAATGGTGACATTGCTGGTGGAATTTCTTGGAGGTGGAAGGAAGGCAGTTTTATGACTCAAAAGAGGTTATTATTAAGATAGATCTTAGAGCCGGAACAATGGGGTGACTATTTTTATGCGTATGCACATGTGAAATTTCTTCCAAATTAACACAGTACCATGCTGGATGGGCCCTGTGACACTGAATAATTTGAGGCTTCAAAAATACGTGTTACATTTCCATTTGATGTCAAATATATGGGTCTTTTCCACGTTGGAAAATACCCCCCCCACACACACATACCGCCAAACTCACACATGCACACATGCATACATACATACGCTCATAACAAGATTTTAAAATACGAAGGGCAGGAGTCCTTTTTTTCTAGCTGACCTTCATCTTTTTCCCAGTAAGCCTCTTTGTTCCACTTTGTCCCTCTGAATCCACTAGAAAGTTTCCTTTAAACTGCCTCTGTCCACACAGCTGCTGTGACAGGGGCTGCACAGTGTACAAATCAGAGGCCTGTCCAGAGGCCTTACCTTGTATCAGGGTTCATCTACATGAGCCTCGAGTGTGAAATGAGATCCTGTTAAATTAACAAAGACAGCGCCCTCTACCTCCATCACTAGGGCTGGGTTTGTGGTCGGCTTGGCCTCTTTGAGGTTATTGGGTTTTTGAGCCTCTAAATAAAAGCCATTCCATGTAAGTGAGCTTGAAGCACCCGAGGGTTTGTACATCGATAGGCTCGTCATGCTGGGGGTGATATTGGTGGAAAACATCAATCTGTCCCCTCATTCAGACGTTCCTACCTTCTGCTTTGTAAGAGTGAAATACGGCACATGCTCTCAGCAGAGGTTTCCACAAATACTTGGAGTTTGGAATAGCTCTTGCTCACATGCTTCAAAACTGAGTAACAATTTCAAATCTGAGACAAAGTAATTTCAGTAGGAGGGTCAACCCCTTCTTGTCCTCTTAAGAGAAAACATCTATAGTTCATTATTCAGCCAGTAAGGGTGTGACTAAAACAGCTTTTTTTTTTTTTTTTTTTGCGGTACGCGGGCCTCTCACTGCTGCGGCCCCTCCCATTGCGGAGCACAGGCTCAGCGGCCATGGCTCACAGGCCCAGCTGCTCCATGGCATGTGGGATCTTCCCGGACCGGGGCACAACCCCGTGTCCCCTGCATCGGCAGGCAGACTCTCAACCACTGCGCCACCAGGGAAGCCCTAAAACAGATTTTTAAAAAAATAGGCACTATTAAAAAAAAAAATAGGCACTATAAATAAATTGTAAGCCACCCATATGGAAAATGCTCGATAGATGTTTAAAAATGAAATATATCTGGGGAATTCCGTGGCTGTCCACTGGTTAGGTCTCTGTGCTTTCAGTGCTGGGGCCCCGAGTTCAATTCCTGGTTGTGGAAATAAGATCCTGAAAGCCTCTTGGAGCAGCCAAAAAAAAAAAGGAAATAGATCTGTATGGACTGATAGTAACTGCCTCATCAGAGGGGAATAGGCCTGGGAAGGCGGGGGCAGGGGTGTTTGAATTTGAAGAGAAAGGGCATATTCATATATAATTTGTACGATTTTAAAATTTTAAAAAGAATGTAAGCAGGCACTGTATAAAAGTTAAGGAAAGAGTAATCTTAACGAGCAAAACCCCAACGTAAACCTGTCTACATCCTCCTGAGCCCTTCATTACTCCGGGCTCAGCATAACTGACATTTGTATAGACCTTTAAAATTTACAAGTATCTTCATGCAGTCATTTCATTTAATTCTCCCAACAACCCTTTGAGGCAGGTTTTTTAAATCCCCATTTTACAGAGGAGCAGACTGATGCTCAGAGTAAGTGACTTGTCTGGGCTCATAAAAGTCTTTGAGAAGCAGAACAGAGATTCAGATCCAGGCCTTCCAGACGTGAGGCCTGATGTTCTTTCCACTTTGCCACATTGGAAAGTAGTTAACTTCTTCTGATTTGACTTAATTTCCTTATCACTTATTTGTAAGGAGCCATTTGTTCAAGTTGGATTTACAAGTGGCATTGGTCAGCCAGTTTTCATGCAGGGCAGTTATCTCTGCTCATCAGCTGGTAAGGTTTGTACTGCTGTTTTCTGGATGCTTTGAATCCCTGCCCCACCAGTTTTCTTTTTTTGTTATCTTTCCTCAGAGAGCCTTTTCATAAACTGCTGGCCCAAGGCCTTGTCAAGGGGCAGACGTTCCGCCTACCATCTGGACAGTATCTACAGCGAGAGGAAGTAGATCTCACAGGTAAGAATGGCCCATCTAGTCCCATCCAGGTGCTCACAGAAAACCAAGCAGGCGAACGCTGCCAGGCCCTGGCTGGGCAGGAATCTAGGCGAGTGACCCTTTAGCCTCATGGTCTCAAAGCCTCAGCTGGCTCTGGGCTGGTGCCCTCTGAGGCTGAGGCTGGCTGCCCTCAGCCCCATCCCATCCAGCTCAAGTGTCAGTTCAGTTTCTGGAAGTGTTTTCTTTTGTATATAACATGGAGTCAACTCTGGCATCACCTCCTGTCCTAGCCTGTGTTCGACAGCCCATCTCAGGAACAGAGCCCCCAGACCCAAGAGACATTCTTGTAAGACTGGGGCATTCTCGGCACATCTCCCCACGTGGTCTAGAGGGGCATTTCAGAACGTCAGGGGCCACCAGTCTACTTGGGCCTCCTGGTGGAATTCCTCCCCCTGACCCCCTGGACTTCCCCTTCTCCCAGCTTTCCCGAGCCTTTTCCTACCACCCTGTGTTTTCACTCATCCTCAAAGATCTCTAGGTGGCATGATGAGGGTGTATCACGTGCACCCAGCATACAAATAAATGACGTGTCAGAAAATTGGGAGGTGGCTGTGAGAAACTCTGGCAGTTAAAATTAGAATAACTCATGCTTAATGGATGAAATTAGGTAAACCCCACAACCCCTTAAACGGTAGGCAGGCTCCCAAGCCGAACACTAGAGAGAAGGTTTAGGTGGAAGCAGGCAATGGGATTACCTAGTTAAAGCAGTAATTCCTCAGGGTTTGGAAGGGTCACCATGGTCCTTGGGAGAAAAGGAAGCTGGAGAAGCAGAAATTGGCAGTGTTTCTCCAACACTTGCCAGAGGGAAAGGAGCTAAATCCAGGGGACACATAACTTTTAGCTGTTGGTGAAGGGCTGTCTGTGTCATGGGCAGGGCTGCTACGTATGACTGTGCAGTCTGTGCAATGTACAAAGGCAACCGGCTGAGGGGGTGAGCAGGGCCCGAGATCCAGCTACTCACCCAACTATACACCTCAGGGCCACATCTGCCAAGAGAGGGCACCTTTTTCTAACTTCTCAACTTCTCTGCCCAGAAAGATGCCTTTTTCCTAATTTTCACAACAGTGTTATAAAGGCTTGCTGCAGCCTGGACTGGGGTGTGGGGTAGAGGGGGCAGTGGTTCCCTGATCCTCACCACAGCTTGGATAAAACATCTTCCAGGACTTCAGTCTCCCTTTGCTCTGATGTCACAGGGTCAAGCATTGTTGTGAACATCTTTTCCCTTCCCATGCAGACTTGCCCCCAGGGGGAGAATATGGACGTGGATCAGCAAGGGCAGGCATCTGTCTACTTAGTGGGTGTGCCTCTCATGAAATATGGAGTTGGCTTGTAGGTATATACACTGGTCCCTTGGGGAGTGAGTTTGGTTGCTGTTAGAGGGAGTATTTAGCTGGAAGGAACAGAAATCCACGCAAAGGCAGGTTTCGCACAGGGATGTAGGGACATCGCCCAAACCCAGCCGCAGGAAGTACAACATGTAGGAAGCCGCCAGACCACTCCTCTCTCCTCTTTCTTGAGCCTCCAGTTCCTCTCCCTGCCCCTCTCTGTTCTTCTGCCATGTTCTCCTTCCTCCGCCAGGCTTGGATTCTGCTCTCCCTAATTTCAGTTTACAGAGTGACCTTTGGCAGCCGCAGAGCTACGTCTTGGCCCAGCTCCTTAGGACCTTCTGGTTCCAGTGCCCAACACCATTGAGACAGAGTTTCTGTCTCTTAGTTCCAATTCCTGAGAAGGAAGCTTAGCCTTCTCAGATGTCCTTCCTGGTCCCAGCCACTGGAGCTTGGCAGCAAGGTCACCTCCTCCAAACATGGCCATGGAAGGCCTCCTCCATCAGCACCGTGTGGACCGATGGTGTGTGGGTGGAAAGGAGACAGAGAACAGGGCTGCAAAACGGGACACCGCGTTTACTGTGAGCCCAGCAAGCTAACTCCACGCATGGGCTTCGATGCTGCGAGATCATGTTCTGGTGACTTCAACACGGACGGGGGAACTAGCCCCCAGGTGAAGTGACCTCTCAGGTGCTTTACTGCTTGGAGACCCTGACTGGTCATCTGCCAGTTTCCAAAGGAGACCCTGAATCCATAAAGGGAAGAGCAATATGCGAGTCTTCCTTATCCTTTTTCACTTCCCTTTTTGCATATAAGTAATTTACTTTTTTTAAAAAAGGGAAATTGGGCTTCCCTGGTGACGCAGTGGTTGAGGGTCTGCCTGCCGATGCGGGGGACGCGGGTTCATGCCCCGGTCCGGGAGGATCCCACATGCCGTGGAGCGGCTGGGCCCGTGAGCTGTGGCCGCTGAGCCTGTGCGTCCGGAGCCTGTGCTCCGCAGCGGGAGAGGCCACAGCAGTGAGAGGCCCGCGTACCGCAAAAAAAAAATAAAAGGGAAATTACTTTGTGTTGTTTTGTGATTGAGAAAAAGGAAGGTTTGTTATGGGAGGTGGGCCTCACTCATTTGAAAACAAAAACATTTTTATGATGTCTAGAGGGAGAGAACGAGTCATGTTAAATGAATTAGTGGAATTCTTTAAATTGACACTTATAATTGCTCACCCAGTATTTTCTTATTGAATATACTGTCACAGAACCAATTCGGCATCACACATCCCCTACTGTTGCAATTTTCTGGTGTCTAGGTTCTGTTCCTGTTCATGCAAACACGAGGGAGAAGTTAGAGGTGACTTGGGAGAAAATGAGCAAATCCAAGCACAATGGCGTGGACCCCGAGGCCGTTGTGGAGCAGTACGGCATTGACACCATCCGGCTCTACATCCTTTTCGCCGCCCCTCCTGAGAAGGATATCTTGTGGGATGTAAAAAGTAAGTCACCTTCCTCTTCCCAGCCTGCCTCCTCTGTGAACCGCCTCGGTGCCAAAGGAATTCAAGGAAGGAAATGTCTTTGCTGAGTCAATAGTAGGGTTCTAGGAATCAGCTCTGTGAGGCAAGTAGCAGTTTGCCCAACATCCTGTGCCATTCCTAGGCCAGTTTTCTCAGATGTAATGAGCGTCCAACCTTTGGGGGCGCTTGCTGTGACTGCAGACTCCCAGTCCTCACCACAGCCCTGCTGACCCAGCCCCCAGGCCAGGGCCCCGGAGCCTGCCTTCAGTGAGTCTGTGGCGTTCTCATGCAGGTTCTTCGAGGATCCCACTTTGAAAACGTTTCCTTGAGCCAGACTGGCATTTGTGGTACTCCTGGGCCCACTGTGGTCCACAGAGGCCAGTCCCCTTTTGGTCTAACCTGAAAGGTTTTTTCTAGAATGGTGTCATTGCCTGTCACCAGTCCAGAAAACCCCGCATGGGGCCTGGTCCTGATGTTACCTGTGACCTCTTCAGTCACCCACAGTAGCCTTCAGAGGCCCCCGCAGGGGAGATTCGTCCCTTCAAAGTTGTTTAGACCTAAAATGGTGTGAGGTAGAATAATCTCAGGTATCTGGATATCCTAGAATAAGCTGGCCAACAGTAATCAGTAATTCAGTTTTCCTTCATGTGGTCTTATCCAAGTGTTACGGGAAAAAGAAATCAGATGCCTGGAATCACCGTTCAGTTCAACACACCATTTCTAGTGAGAAGTGTGGTCTGGAGCAGTGGTCACAGATGCCAGTCCTGGAACTAGAATCCCTGGGGACACTCAGGCCCAGGTTCTGGCTCCCCAGCCCTCCCTGTGGGACCAGCTCCAGGAATCTGTCTCTAACAAGCCTTCCAGAAGATCCTGCTGTGCATCCAGGCTTGAGAACGTCTAGTCCAGTGGCTAAAGTGTAAAAGGCCTGAACTGGCCCTAATTTGGTTAGCCGTGTGACCAGGGCCACCAGGTGAAGCTGTTCAACTTCTCCAGATCAGATGAACAGCTGATTTGATGAACACATCTGAAATATGTGATACACACGGATCTGGCGAGGACAGGGGTTGTGTTAAAACACCTCAGACTGTGCAGCACTGCAGCTCAGAGTGCGGTCTGTGGACCACTGCCACCTCTGCATGTTACCTGTCCACGTGAGATGGGGCACCTGCACCAGTGTAAGCCAACCCTGTCTCCAAGCACACTGTTAGTTCCGAGGACACTTTTGTCACAGCAAGATTTCTTAACCAAGGAGGCAGTGCCCTGATGCACATCCTGGCCCAAGCTTCTAAGCTCGTTGTGGGCCAGTGACAGTTGGTGGAAACCCTTTGTGTAGCCCTGCCATCCTGTACTCTGAATATTTGGAGCTCTAAGAAATGATAGAGTCAGTCCTGGTCTGAGTTCCCAGACACTGGAAGCCAGGAAGGACCCTTCTCCGTGCCCTTGGAGAGATCCACCGGGCACAATGAAGTGTCTCTTCATTCACAGGTGCTTTGTCACTTAGGTATAACCAAACCAATCATTCTCACATGTCTCTCTTTCTCTCTCTCATTCACTGACATTACACTCAGCCGACGCTCTCCCTGGGGTGCTGAGATGGCAGCAGCGTCTCTGGTCCTTGGCAACTCGATTTATCGAGGCCAGGGTTTCTGGGAAGGTTCCCAGGCCTCAGCTGTTGAGTAACGAGGAGAAAGCCGAGGGCAGGAAGCTGTGGGAGTACAAGAACTCCATCATCTCTCAGGTCAGAAACCTTCCAGGGGACACTGGTTGATTCTGTAACTGAGCCCTCGTGATCTGTGTGGCTCACCCTGCCTTGGGGTGGGCACTCTGGGTCTTCCTCCTTTCTTATTATGGTGGCCCACTTGCCTTGATTAATTGATCTTACTGCTTTGGGTATTTCACCAAGGTGGAGCAACAGTGCAAACGTTGTCATGAACAGAGATGCTCTCAGGAAATGGCTCCCACTAATGGTGCCTCCCATTTATCCATCCCGGATCTCAAGAAGCTGCCCACTTTCCATGTTTCCATATTTAACACATCCAGGTAGAGAACCAAATTTAATATCATACTGATGACACACTGTATATGTTATAAAAACAGAAACAGAATTTTAGAGTTGAAAGGGGCTGGAAAATACTCTCTTCTTTAGCCTCCTCATCATCCCATCTGTGGGCAGAGCTGAGACACAGAGAGGTTAAATGTCTTATGAAAGTCACACAACCAGTGAGGAACAGAGCAGAGTTCCCTGATACTCAGAATAGCGAGTACTTTCCCACTCAGGTACTTTGTTACACAATGTTCACGTGAGTTATTGTGGGTTAAATTTTACAGGTAAAATAATTGTTCACTTTATCTTCTTAGAGAAGAGTATATTATTGTCTAAATCATTTTAAAAGATTCTTCATTGATAGCATCCCTTTAAATTGTTCATCTAGAGGTCTGCTGTAATACCATGACATTCACCTTTTTTAAGAACTTTGTGAAAAAATGTCATATATCTTTGAAAGAAGGCCCTTAGGAAATCTGAAGCTATTTTTTAATGGGTACCAGATACCCCAAATTCTCCTTAGGCTGAATTTTTTTTTTTAAGTTGTGCTGATTCAAGCTTAGAAAGTTAGCCAAGGTCACTTCGCTGGACTCTGGCAACTGATTACATTGAAGGAGCAGGGCTTTTCCTCTGGTTTGTATAACCTGCAGTGGCCCTGGGTCCAGCATGGTCTCATTTATTGACACTTCTTCAGCTTTATTTTCATCCTCTCCACTATAGTGCAGAGAAACAGAGCTCACGGAATTGAATTTAGTGATCTGAGTGATGCCTGAATGATCGTTTTCATACCCCATATTTTTCTCTTTGGATTTGGCAAATTCTTCTCTTCTGTCAGATAATGGAATTGGGTTATTTCAACAAGTTGGAAACTCTGGACATCTTAAGGATGTGTTATTTTTCTATATCTTTGCCCATGGTCAAAATTGAAAAGCACCAACAGGAAAAAGCTGACAAATCGTATTTGTGTTCTTGTGTTGACTCCGTGTTTGAAAATGTAAAACTAACCTTATCCCGTATACCAATAATCTTCACTGTGAATTGAAGTCATGTAACCACAGAGAGGTGACATCCTTTACCCCATCTCCTGTTTACTATCGTTTTGATGTTTGCTCATCAAATGGGTCCTGCCTCCTTTTCAGGTAATGATCAGTGTTTTCTTAGGCACCTACTATGGGAACCAACACTGTCCCAAATATGGGGGAAGAGTAACAGTCTTGAGTGGTGGAAACAACATTGACTTTGATTTTAAAAATCTTTGTGCTGGGATTCCCTGGTGGTGCAGCGGTTGAGAGTCCGCCTGCTGATGCAGGGGACACGGGTTCGTGCCCCGGTCCGGGAAGATCCCACATGCCACGGAGCGGCTGGGCCCGTGAGCCATGGCCGCTGAGCCTGCGCGTCCGGAGCCTGTTGCTCCGCAGCGGGAGAGGCCACAACAGTGAGAGGCCCGCGTACAGCAAAAAAAAAAAAAACTTTGTGCTGACGAAACATAAAGGGACTATTTAAGATAGTGAATACATTTATAAATATCTTTTATTACATGCATTTAGTTTCACATTTTTTGGATAATTTAGTTTTTTTATGGAAAGCTTAAAGGAAATTTGAATAAAGTGAATAATTCAACTTTTTACGAATAGGTGACTGCCCATTTCACAGAGGACTTCTCACTGAATTCTGCGATTTCTCAACTGATGGGACTCAGCAGTGCCCTCTCGGTAGGTGGCCCGTCTGTGCTCATTTGCTGGTAACCGAGGAGGGAGCGTGGCCTCCAGTCACGTGGTGAGGTGGCCTGCAGCTCCTTGAGGGCAGAGACTATGCCTTTCTGGACGTTTTATCTCTGAAGTCTGATGTATAGTAGGTGCCCCATAAAGTGAATGGGTGTGACTGAGTTAACTGATTAGCCACACCTCAGGAAGACACTGAGTGTTTGCAGGAACTGTCGAAGAATGGGGAGCCCTGAGCTCCCTGAGGGGCGCAAGAGGACCCCTGTCCTGGAGGTTCCACATTGCAGAACCTTTGAGCTAGTCTCTGTATTTCCCACTGGTTCTGTGCACATAGGAAACATAGCTGAGTGGTTAAGAATTAGGACCGACCTGGATTCTAATCTGGTCTCCATCTCTTGGTTAACCGTGTACGCAGGACAGATGACTCTCCCACTCTAACCCTTAGCTGCTTAATCTGTCAAATGGGGTAACAATACTGCCCTCAAAGGGTAGTAAAAACCAAATGCGTTAGCATCAGACCGTGGGCGTGGTTAAATGCTCAGTCAACAGTATATCTGCTCAGGAATTCCGTGGCGGTCCAGTGGTTAGGGCTCTGCACTTCCATTGCAGGGGGCACGGGTTCGATCCCTGGTCCAGGAAACTAAAATCCTGCAAGCCGCGCAGCACGGCCAAAAAGACAAATAGTAATATATCTGCTGTTGCTGCTCCAGCTATTTTTAATACTATGATTAAATAGGGAAAGTTCTTTGCCCAGAGCAAAAATGATGTTGAGGAGGGTTTCTTCCTGCCTGTTTGTGTCTCTGGATTTCACATACATTCATGGCCTTTCTTACCCAGGCTTATCTTGTACACCTCAGTGTTCTTACATTGCTGTTCTTTTCTGTTCCTCAGCAAGCTTCTCAGAGAGTTGTTCTCCACAGCCCTGAGTTTGAGGATGCTCTCTGCGCCCTGATGGTGATGGCTGCTCCCATGGCCCCTCACATAACCTCGGAGCTCTGGGCAGGTAGGTGGGGAGGCCTTGCTTGACCAGTTACTACTGAGCAGCATGTGCTCCAGCCTCTTGTTGAGCATTATTCAGCCGTGGGGTCCAGCGTTTGGCATCTGCACTTGGGACCTCTCTGTGGAAACGGGAATGAAGTGAGAAGGTGCTGTGCAGGAGGACTTGATGGTTATTCTGGGCCCGTTCTCCAGACCTTGTGTTCAGAGGTCTCCTGTGACTTCTGTGGATGTTTCAAAGGAGCTTGCAGAAGCCAGGCAGCCTAGGGATGCTGTGTTTACATCATGCTTTTATCTGGGGGCCTCTGAGAAGTGGCATTCATTTCTTTTTCATAATTATTTTAGCTCTTCTCACCTGTTTATTCTTCTCAGTAGAACTCTGGCATAGTTCTGTTAAGTTCTCCCAAAATGTCCTTGAGATTTTGATTGAGATTTGGTTAAACCTAGAATTAACTTGGGAAAGTTTCACATTTTTACTGCATCTAGGCTTCCATTCCAAAACATGATCTGTCTCTCCATTCATTCAAGACTTCCCTCGTGCCTGGGCAAGTTTTGTAATTTTCTTCATGTAGGTCCCACACATTTCTTAAGATTATTCTCAAGTAATCTTGCCACATTTCATTTTATTTTTGTTATTGTGACTGGAATCTTTTTTCTTTAATAATTTTTGACTGGTAATATCTGGCATATAATTTTTAATATTAATTTACTTCCTTATTTTCTAACCAGATTCCCTACCAATCTCTCCTCCTTCATTTAAGGGGTAGAATCCTCTTGGATTTTCCAGGAGTCTATGATCAGCAAATAAGGTTAAATTTTCTCCTTTCTGATAGTAATGCCCTTGTGTCTGTTTACTTTCTTTAATATACTGCTTAGAAAACCGTATGTAATGTTAAAGAATACTGGCAACAGCCAATCTTGTTTCATTTCCAGATTTAAATGAAACACTTCCCTGTTAGGTATGGTGTTGGCTTTTGGTTTACAGTAGATATTCCCTGTCATGTTAAGGAAGTGGCCTTCTAACCTTGTTTACCAGAACTCGTCTTAGGAATTGGGAGGTAGATTTTACTTAACATCCATTCTTCAATTGTTATGGTGTTGTATCCTTTGCTTTTAATTTTCCCCTTTGCCCTGTTGTCATGACCTACATCCAATTAATTGATTGCCTAATAGCCTATTGTGGGATAAATTTACCTTAACCATGGGGTAGTAAACCTTTAACATACTGTTAAATTCTATATGCTAGTGTTTTATTTAGAATTTTGCAATTATACGCCTAAGAGACACCAGTTTTATCTTAGTAGGCATTGTCAGGTTTGGGAGTAAGGGTTTTGCTGACTTCACCAAGTGAATTGAGTTGCTTCTGTGCTTTAGAACAGACTATACAGGACAAGACGTTCACCCATTCTTTGCTGAATAGCTAGAATGCCCTAAAGGGTGGGTGGTATTAGGTCCTGCCAGGCTACTGCCATATCATATTAGATTATGTAGCCTTTCATTATCTCCTTAGGCAGGAAACATGCCTCTTTCATTTAGCATTGGTGATCATTGTGATCATTAAGTCTTTTAAATGGCACGCTGTTAATTCTTTCCTAGTCTTCCCTTCTTTTAAAGCAAAACTTATCTAATTTATAATAAAAGTGTTTACTCTGACCCTAGAATATACAGATCTCTCCCTTTTATCATCCTTTTTTGTCCCACATTATCTGTCTGCCTCCTTCATTTCATTTCTCCCAGGAGGGACTGATGTAAATGGGGTTTTCAGAAACTCCCTCCTTGCATTGCCCCTCCAGTCTCTGTGTTTTAGGGCCAGGATTTGGGAGGGTGGCAGAGAGGGTCTGCTGTCTCCAGGGTCCTGTCCCTGCCCAGCAGGTCTTACCAGACAGGTGTACACTGTGGTGTTACCCTGTTAGTCTGTCCTTCAATTGTGTGACAAGATCTCCAGTAGGATATACACTAAAGCAGTACGGTAGCAACTGGCCCATTTCAAACTTTGCTCCATGTTTTTTTCCACACACAATACCAGTGGGCTTTTGTGAGCTGTGTTATAATAAGGAGTGGGTCTAGACTGAGTCTTAGTTTTGCTAGCATGTCTCATTCAGCCATTCAGTAAACATTCATTGAGAATGTATTTTGTGCCTGGCTCTGTTTTAGGCATTGGTGGGAAAGCTGGGGAGGGCATTCTGAGCAGCGGGCATTGCAGTCTGTGTTCATTCACTTGAGAAGATCTTCCCTCAAGCTTTACAAATTCATGGCAACTAATTTTTTTTTTTTAATTCGAAGAAACAATGGGAAGCCTTTGTCTCCTGGCTCTGCACATGTGTATGTGTGTGGCTCCTCTGAATGAGCATCGGGGGCTATAGCACAGTCAAGTGAGGAGTCCTGCACACCAGGCATATCACCTTGGTCATTAACTCACAGACAGGTCTTTGTCAGGTGCCTTCTGGAGAGAATGGGGCCACGACCCCTTCCTGCCTCTCCCAGCAGCGGATAAGGGCCAGTGT
Organism: Globicephala melas; assembly: GCF_963455315.2. Taxonomy (NCBI): domain Eukaryota; kingdom Metazoa; phylum Chordata; class Mammalia; order Artiodactyla; family Delphinidae; genus Globicephala; species Globicephala melas. The sequence continues at coordinate 41,897,077 of NC_083324.2, read as the reverse complement.
CACAAGGTGTTGAAAGTCCTTTGCAAACAGAAGTGCTATGTTGTGAGGGTCATTATTGTCATCCCACACTGTCAGTCACTCTTGTCTCAAGCCTTTGGGACAGTTTTTACACACATTTGGTTTATTCTAAAAGACATAGCTTTCATATAACTTCTGGTTTCATTCCTGCATCTTCGAAAGATAACCTCACAATGATTATAATGGAAATGTGGTCAGTGAGGGTGGGATGTTCAGAAATTACCATTTCTCAGAATTCTCCAGAGAAGCAGGTTTTCATAAAAGAGATCCTCCCTCAAGGGCAGCAGAATTGAGATCTGTCTTCTGGGGGGCAATTTGGGGTCCATGGGCAAAATGGCCATCATGGCTCTGGATAAAAGGAAACCTTTAGAGAAGCCCAGAGCGCTTCTCTACCGATCACTTTAAGAATCAGTGGAGACCCAAGAAACAGAACCAGTGTCTTGGCAGTGTGCACACTTCAACAGGATGAGGAAATCTTTTTTTCCTTCCTGAAACTTTGGATCTGAGAAGGTCAATAGACCACATCTGAATTTACAAATTTATCTTTTGTTTACCACCATAGAATACTGTCCTATCTATGAGGGTGTTAGGGAAATTTTGCATATTTGGAGTTACTGATACTGTTTCCACACAAAGGACACAAGGTTTCCTTTGTTGGTGGATAGTAAAAAAAACGGAAAATCACCAAACAGGGAGCTCCTTGGTGGTACTCTGGTTAAAGGTATCATTTTATCATCATCAAAAATGACCTTTCTAAGAATATACCAGCAATACAAATGAGCTGGTTTTATCTTATATGCAGAATAAGGGCAACTGCCTCAGGTCCCCCTCTTGGGCAGTTGGTGGGGGGAACTACAACAGCTACGCAGGTATAAAGCAGGGGAGGAGGCCGACAGCAGCTAAAATACTCTAACATGCACTCTCTCACCAAAGCTCCATCAGGAGGCTTGTTGTCCATCTGTAAGATCCACCCTCCCCCAAGTTGCTCTCCAGTCTACTGGCTGCCACCACCAACTGGGTTCAGATAATACAGACTATCCCTTGGTAAATGCTTTTAGGCATGGGTAAGTGTGCCTCCTCAGGATGACCCTCCTCCTCCCCTCTCCACAAGGAAATCATTCTAATGCACAGTGCCCAAGTTTCATCTCCATAGTCTTTTTCTTCATCCTTAGAGGGCACATTTTTTTTGGAAAAAAAAAGATCAGGGTTTGGCTGGGCATCTAGTCCAGTATTTAGCTCAAAATGATATTCCCACAGTATTCAGGTTCACATAAATTCATCTCAATTCAGTTCAGACTCAAATTCACTGTTGGTATTAGTCATCATATTACTAATCACAGTCTTTTACTGAGCCTTGCTCAGGGTTTGTTAGGAAGCACCTGTCTACGCCTTTTTCCAGAGGCTCAATTCTGCACCTTCCTTGGAAGGGTCACATCCTTGCCAAAACTCCATCGTGGGTGGTGGAACAATTTAGCTTGTGCATGCCCCCCCAAGAAATACGTAGCTAATGATAAGAATGTATGGTGTCAAACTGGAGAGGGACAAAATGATTCTAGTGACAAAATTATCTCTATCAGAGAGAAAAACTCTTCAGTGGGATTTTTTCCACAGCCTCCCATTCAGTGCTCTGAGGAGTTGCCTCGCAAATGTCCATTATTACTCTGCTCAGTCACACCCTAGGACAGCTCTAGCCCTCATTACTCATTTGTAATAATAATAATACCTTGCATTTAATGTACTGCTTATCATATGTATGATATGTCTTATAGCATTTATGATATATTTATTTACATTTAATTATAATTTAATGTATGTATTTTATAATGTACTGCTTTATCATATATATATATAGTACATTAAATTCACGATAATTTGATTCCTATCTGTGAAGTAAATAATTAACCCAGCAGCCTTGAGTTACTCAAATCTTGTACATTCTCAGAAGGGCCTACTTGTATGACTAGCCTTTGGCTGGCTCCTAGGAACTGAGGTCTTAGAATGTTCCCTATGCTACTAACTGATTAGGGCACTGTGCATGTTTGACGTCTTGAACCACATTATACCAGCTTGTGTGGATAGTTTGTGTAAAAAATGTGATTTATGGTGAACACCTGCTTTCCTTCTGGAAGGTCTGAAGTTTCAGTAACTGCAGTTACCACTGCAGTTACCCCAATAAAAACCCTGGACTCTTAGGCTCAAGCAGACTTCCCTGGAAGAAAACATTTTGCATGTGTTTCTGCAGTTCATTGCTGGGGGATTTAGTATGTCCTGTGTGACTCCACTGGGAGAGGACTCTTGGAAGCTTATACCTGGTATCCTCCAGCTTCTGCCTGATGTACCTTTTTCCTTTATTGATCCTGCTTTTTATCCCTTTGCTGTAATAAACTATAGCCTGACTATAAAAAAAAAAAAAGACCTTTCTAACAGGCAGCAGCTTGGATGGATCTCAAGGGGATTATGGTGAGTGAAAAAGAAGCCAATCTCGGGCTTCCCTGGTGGCGCAGTGGTTGAGAGTCCACCTGCCGATGCAGGGGACACGGATTCGTGCCCCTGTCCGGGAGGATCCCACGTGCCGCAGAGCGGCTGGGCCCATGAGCTGTGGTCGCTGGGCCTGCACGTCCGGAGCCTGTGTTCCGCAACGGGAGAGGCCACAACAGTGAGGCCCGCGTACCGCAAAAAAAAAAAAAAAAAAAAAAGCCAATCTCAAAAGGCTGTATATTCTATGATCCCATTTATAACATTCTTGAAAAAAACAAAATTACAGAGATGAAGAACACATTAGTGGTTGCCCAGGGTAGGGTTGGGGACTGGGCAGAAGGGATGGTGGCCATAAAAGGGGAAAGGGAGCCTTGTGGTGATGGAACAGTTCTGTCTCTTGAGTGCAGTGGTGGTTATATGAAGCCACACGCACACACGTTAGTGCTTATAAAACTGGTGAAATCTTGGGCTTCCCTGGTGGCGCAGTCGCTGAGAGTACGCCTGCCGATGCAGGGGACACGGGTTCATGCTCCGGTCTGGGAAAATCCCACATGCCGCGGAGCGGCTGGGCCCATGAGCCATGGCTGCTGAGCCTGTGCGTCCGGAGCCTGTGCTCCGCAACGGGAGAGGCCACAAGAGTGAGAAGCCCGTGTACCACAAAAAACAAACAAACAAACAAACAAAAACTGGTGAAATCTGAATGAGCTCTGTGGATTGTACCAATGTCCATTTCCTGGTTTTGATATTGTGCTGTAGTTATGCCAGATGTTACCACTGGGGGAGGCTGGGGGAGGGGTCACAGGACCTCCTGTACATTTCTTTGCAACCTCCTATGAATCTATAATCATTTCAATTTCTTTTTATTTGTTTGTTTTAAATTACCTTTCTAAACCCACAAGTCCTGAGTGTTGAGATTCTGGTTCTGGAATGTCATAGACGATGAGAGAGGAAGGAAGGGAAGAAGCAATTTATTTCTTGTTGTGGAAGGTTTTAACAGACACACACACACAACTGACCAGATGCAGCCATTCATCCCACTAGTGTGTGAGGCTCCCGTGTCTCCTGCATCGCTCTGCAGAGCAGTGTGAAGGAGCTCCTGGTGATGGGATGGGTCTGCCCTAAGTGCCCAAGGAGCGCTGCTCCTCGAGGGTGATCTCACAGCTATACAAGCCCCGCTTCCGAAGAAAAGTGCATAGAGCCAGCTGCAGAAAATAGCTTCACCCTCCAGTGTACCTCTCTGGGCTTCTTAAAGCAAAAGCAGAACCTAGATTTTTCATTGAAAAGTACATCTATATGCATATTGTAAAACCTTCAGTTCTTACAAAGGGTGTGTCCTAAGTTCCCTCCCATCCTCACCCCTACGTTCAGTTGCTCTCCCCAGGCACCTCCACTGCCAGTTGGATAGTTGATTTGACAGAAATCCATGCACGTATGTGAAATGTTTCTCTCTTACCATATGGAGTGTATAGAGTCGTTCTATATCAAAACTTACAGGCTGACCCTGTTCTTTTTTTTTTTTTTGCGGTACGCGGGCCTTTCACTGTTGTGGCCTCTCCCATTGCGGAGCACAGGCTCCGGACGCACAGGCTCAGCGGCCATGGCTCACGCACGGGCCCAGCTGCTCCGCAGCATGTGGGATCTTCCCGGACCGGGACACGAACCTGCGTCCCCTGCATCGACAGGCAGACTCTCAACCACTGCGCCACCAGGGAAGCCCTGACCCTGTTCTTTTTTAACAGCTATATGGTGTCCTACCCAGTGAATATTCCATAGGTTATTAAACAGTCATCCACTGATGGGCATTTGAGTGATTTCTCCTCTTTTTCTGTTTTTTTTTGTGCTGCTTTGAGATGAGCCTCTTGTCCAAAATACAAGTTATTTAAAATGTGGTGATAAGATCTCCATTTCTATTTCTCTGGCCATTTTTACAGTTTCAACAGTGATTTATCTATCTTGGTTTTTGCCTCCGGCTTTTACCTCTTGTCATCTCCAAGTCTTCCATCAGTACTTTAATTGTGAGGGTCACAACAAGGTGACCCTTTGCCTCTCTTAAGTTTCTGAAGTAACTCTAATCTTGAAGTATAGTCTACCACCATAAACCCATTTTTCTTAGTAAAAATGGTGGTAAAATATTGTAGCTATATTGTTTTGCTGTACATGTATGCTGTATTCATTAATTTCAACAAAACTGTAAATCTTGGGAATTCCCTGGCGGACCAGCGGTTAGGATTCCACGCTTTCCCTGCCAAGGGTGCAGGTTCAATCCCTGGCTGAGGAACTAAGATCACACAAGCCACGCAGTGCAGCCAAGGAACAACAACAACAGTAACAACAACTGCAAATCTACAAATAATCTGGAAGTGTGGGAACACTTCTTGTAAGGGACACTAAGATACTTGTAAGGGACAGTAAGACATCTGCTGATGTTCGGATGGTTTTATACATGAATGTGTATGCTGTGTCAGTGTTGTTATTTCAAAATAATGTCAACAGAACCCTTTCTGTGGGTAAAGGCTAATGTGAAGTAGCATCACTTCCGGTCCACTTCCTTGGAAGTGCCAGGGCTGGACGAGGCATGATGGGGATGAGACACCACAGAGTCCCCAGGTCCTCCTCTGTGTGTATATGAGGATGGGGGTGGGCTGGAGACAGGCCTGCCATCCACGGGCACCATGACCACCCGGCACTCACTCCGGGTGCCATGGTGGCATGGCAACCTCACCAGCTCTCAGAGCTGGAGAGGAGGCTTGTTTCAGTTATTTCACGGGAAGGTCAGCAACAACAGCTCTCCAGAGGAGGGGCAGGAAGGGGGTGGGCTGAGAGCGACAGCTGGCCCTGCGTGGTGGCCTTGTGTGCCAGGGCCTTGCCACTTCCCAGCCTGTGTTCAGACTTTCTCCACATGCTTCCCAAAGGCCAGCTCTTGACCTGACCTGTGTCACGTAAAGAAACCATTGTATTTGCCATGCAAATATTAGGTATTTTTACTACCCTAAAAAGAGCAGGAAGGCAAAAACACTACGTAGAACTGGGGGTGGTAAGTTTCTTTTCCTCCCTGCTGAGCAGGATGGCCCCACTCCCATCTATATGGAATTGCTGGCAGGGGCCCAGGCCGCTATAAATAAGCATCCAAATTGCTCCAGGAAGGCTGGACTTCCTCATTTTTTTTAAAGTGGAATTTGTAACAGCTTCTGCCCAGAACATTTGTGTCCAATGTCCTTTCATCTCCCAGGCATCCTGTACAACTGCCATGCGGAGATTTTGGAATGCTTCCCACTGCAGCTGGGTCACAGGACAAGGCGTGCTGGCCCAGCCAGCTAAAATAAAGAAGTAATTATCTTCCTTCTGTGACCTCTGTCTTGCGATATGAGTCTTAATAGGATCCCTTCTGAGGAACAAGCAGGAAGCTCCTTTCTGCTTCTGCCAAAAGGCACATCTGTTAGAAATGGAGTAAGTTCATTAGAAGCATGGGAATCCCAGGACACAGGGGCCAGATGGGCCCCAGGAATACATCTTTTATGCTACTTGATTCTCAGACCCCGATGGGCCTTTCCTTCCCTCAGGTTGACTGGCAGCACAGGGTTACAATAGGAGTGACAAATAGTAAAACATGTGAAGCTACAACAAATCTGTGATGCCTGCACAAGAACCAAGACAGAGGTCAACAGAACAAAATGGACCAGTGCTATTCAGAGTGGTCCGTAGACCTGAGGCTGGTCTAGGAACTGTCTCTAGGCCAAGATAAGGAGCTTAGTAGGTACATCACCTGTGTCACTAAGCACATATTCGTGTAAGACTGACCATTTTTTTGGTAGCAAGAATTTCTCAATGAAGGAAGCAGTGTGTTAATTCATATTCTGGCCCGTTCTTCAGCTCATCACAGACAGGCATTTTGAGTATCTTTGTAGTGAATAGTTCTGAAACCATCCCTAATATAATATATTGTAAAAGAAAAATCACAAACCAATAGGGAAGAGAAGGTTTATTCAACAGATTGGATTTGGAGAATTGACCAAGTTTTTTTTGTTTGTTTGTTTGTTTGTTTTGCGGTACGCGGGCCTCTCACTGCTGTGGCCTCCCCCATTGCGGAGCACAGGCTCCGGACGTGCAGGCTCATGGGCCCATGGCTCACAGGCCCAGCCGCTCCGTGGCATGTGGAATCTTCCCGGACCAGGGCACGAACCCGTGTCCCCTGCATCGGCAGGCGGACTCTCAACCACTGCGCCACTAGGGAAGCCCTGACCAAGTTCTTTTTAAGAATGTTTTTTCACATTATATGCAAAATAAATTATGGATAAATGGGCAAGAAAATGAAACCTAAAAAAAAAAAACTGAAGAAAAATCTCGAACTGATGTTATAGCATGGAAAACTGTTTTTAAATATCTTTTCTAATTACAAAAGTAATAAGTATTCCTTGTAGAAAATCTATCATTTTTTTTGAAATTTATGTTTATTCTTATAGTTCTAGTTATTCCATTTCACTCTGTATAATATTCTGTTGAATAAATAGCTCACAATTTATTTATCTAGTCCCCTACTAATGGACATATGGGCTGTTTGAAGTTTTAATTATTTTTACTATTAAAAAAACGTCAACAATGCTTCAGTGAATGCTCTGGTAGCTGTCTTCTTCCTAATACTACTAAAGGCCTAGAGAGAGGCAGTACATGAGAATTCCATTGTTTCGCTTCCTCACCAGCATTGATATTGTTTCAGTGGTGGTTTTTCATCATCATCAATAAATTTGTTTTTAATAGAAAGATCATCTATACTTCTGCCTCCCGGGGTTAATGCTTGATGCTTTTCTGATGTATTTCCTTCTAAATTTTTATCTGTTTATTTAAATATTTACTAAAACTGTGGCCATACTGTATATACTATTGTGTGTCATCCTTTTCCATGAAATTGATTATTAGTTTAAAATGTAGGAAAAAAGAGAATCCAAAACTATATCTACAGCAGGATCCTGGTGGTAGTTTGGTTTCATTTTGTGGAGTTGGTTTGTACATACAAGTATTCATTAAATACATTAGTATCTTTCAAAATAAAAAGTTAAAAAGATGCTATCCATGTAAACATGATTTTCTTCTTTGTTTTTAGACTTTTTACAAATTTTCTGCAAGGAGCGTGCATTACTTTTGTCATCAAAGAACATAAAATAAAACATTGTCATTCACAGCCCAGTGTTCGGGACTGGCATTGGTGGGCTTCATTCCCTCTGTCCCAGACTTGGCCTCAGACCATCCCCTGAGCTATGGGCCCGTCCCTCAAATGCATCTGCTGGTCTCAAGGCTAGTAATAAGGGGGAAGTATGTAAGGGCCACCCCACCTCCACCAGCCCTGGAAAAGCCATTCACAGCGTAAGGGCTGTGCATCTACCATAGCACCGCCCCCAGCGTGAGCACACGGGCCACATGCACTTGCCCGCTTGCCCAGGGCTTGCCTCTGGGAGGACCAGGAGGCAGCGGGGATACCACACAACAATTGCCCAGGGATCTGTTTTCTGCTCTGTGTATTTCCTGCCCATTTGGGGGCATCTTTTGTACTCATGAGATCAACAGAGGCTTGGAAATCCAACTTTCCCTGCTAGGAAGCCCCTGGTTGAAGTCGCAAAGCACTGACAGTTGGCCCTGAGCAGCTCTGGATGGTGAGCCTCCTCTGCTTTGGGAGCTGCAGCGTGAAGCACTCTGGGAAGAGAGACTGGAGAGGGTTTCCTTCCTCCCTGCTTCCTCGGGTTTGACCCACCCTGAGCCAAGGACAGCTCTTTCCAATTTGGTAATGGCAGGAGCCCCTCCTGAGAAGAAGTTTAGCGGAAAGGTTGAGCGCCCTCAGAGTAGGTCCAGGAGGAGCGCCCTCTGTTCTCAGCATGTTGGCTCTGGTGATTATGAGTAAAAGTACTCTGAGGCCACAAGTATTCATGGGCCAGAAAGGAAGCAAATGCAGCTCATTACTTTGGGATCCACTCTCAGGAGCACAAAGGATTCCTTCACCAGCAGGACTGCAGAGAGACCGAGTAAAAGCAGCAGCCTTGCTTTTGCAAATGCACTTGAGAACAGTGTGTCCATCCATCGTTATGGCTCTGGATGTTGTTTGAAAAAAAAGAAAAAGAAAGCTACCTATAAACTGGGATGATGAGCCAGGCTGAAGGAAGTAGGGGGCACCTGGTAGGCTGTGGAAAGCCATGGTGTGGCCTCCTGGGGCCTCAGACGGCTCCAAGCCAGGCTGTGTCAGGGCAAACGCTTTATTAGTGCTCCCAAGGGCCTCGTACGTGCTCAGTGACTCTCTGTGCCTTGGTGTTGCAGGCCTGGCGCTGGTGCCAAGGAAGCTGTGTACTCACTACGCCTGGGACACCAGTGTGCTGCTTCAAGCCTGGCCAGCTGTGGACCCGCAGTTCCTCCAGCAGCCCGATGTCGTACAGATGGCGGTTCTGGTGAGTGTCTCCTGCAGCCCCTAGGGCCAAGGCGAACCGGCCACACACACACGGATGGGTTTGGAAGTTTCTCGCCAGGCCTTTCTAGCCCACTCAGCTCTCCGCCCAACCCTCCAGCCTGTCTTCCTTTGCCAGCACCTTCAGTTTTGAAGTTACCGCATGCCAAAAGCTTGTGAGCATAAAACTTGTGGCCAGAAAGTGGAAAGTATCAACCTGTCCTACATTATAGGTTCTAATTGTCTTCCTTTCCAACTGTGTTTCAATCTCTCTAAGTTTCATTCAGCTGCTCTGGGCTCTTGGAGGGGGTAGGGTGATGGTGAGGAGGTGGGCAAGGAACACCTCGCGCTGCAAAATATATTTCAGAAAGGCTACATGAAATTTATTTTTTGGTAAATTGCATCATTTTAAATACATAAAAGTAGTTGATTATAGAGCAAATAACTCTCCTATAGTTTATCCTTATGTAATTTTTATGTATTTAATTTGTTTAATCTGAGACCCATTATGAGGAATATCTCCTAAATATGCTGATGTGGCTGAAGAGGGAAAGAAAACAAGGGGTGAACCTTTTAGTCTGAACCACACGTGGGCCAGCTAACTTACATCCCAGGTTTAATTTAACTCTCACCACCGTAAAAGATAGGCATAGCTGTTCCCATTTTTTTCGGCTGAGGACACAGGCTCAGAGAAGCTCGTCACCTTGCCCACGTTTATTTGTTTATTCCTCAGTCATTATCAAGTTACCTATGCTATCAATACATCAGGCACAGTGCTAGGCTCTGGGGACACAAACTGAAATGCAAAAAACAGGGTCCCTGCCCTCACGGAGCTTAAAGCCTGGTGGGAAAGATAGGGGAAAAGAAGAAGGAAAGAGAAAAATAAACAAAATAATTGCAAACTGTGGAAAGTACCACAAAGTAATCACCCTGGGGCTGAACAGGAGCCGGGCCTGCCAGGCCCCACCTGCTTCGTCTGCAAACCCTGGGCCCTGCGGGCAGATCCATGTTGGGAAAGCCAGTTGCCCCCAGGAGACTGGCTCCTTCACAGATGCTCTGTCTCCATACCACCTCCCCGACACTTAGTTCCTCGCTGCCTCCGATTTGCTCCCCCCTCCATGGAGGGGAGGAGGGGGGCTGCCCTGCTAGGCTTCTTCCCCAAATCCTCAAAACCGAAACCAGCCTGTGGCACAGAGAGGCGATTTCTTTAACTTGAATAATGTTTCTAAGAAATAACTATCTGTGTACCCCTAAGAACTCATCCTCAGCGCAACTGAGAAATACCAACCTGAGACAATGAAGTTTTAATCTGTGAAAATGTCTTTCCATTTTAAATTACCACTGAAGAAAAGAAATTTAGGTTTGATAATTGGTAAAATAATTTCAGATTATCATTGAAATAAAAATCCAAGATTTAAAATGTGTGGAGGACTCCCTGCAAGTACACCCAACTCAAGAACCTCTGGGTTGGGGCACTGTGCCATGTGGCAGGACTTCTGTCAAGGTCTGTGTTCTGTCTCCACGTGATCTCACTTGGTGCCATGGCCAGAAATAGAAGTTGCAACACAGAACAGTATAACTCGGTGTAATTCAGTTCAGCCGTGCCCGTGTGCTCTGAGCCCAGAGGCACTACATCGTCTTCACGGAGCCCAGCACCCAGGAGGGACAGTCTGGGGAGGTACACGCATTGTCATGCACACCGAGAGTTTGTGTAGCCTCCAGGTTAAGATGTAAGAGCTTGGGAGTTGGACCATCTCAGTTTTGCAAAATACTTAATTTCTCTAAGCCTCAGTTTCCTCAGTTAGAAAACACAGGGCCTGCCTTACCTGGTTGTTGAAAGAATTAGATGGGATAATGCCAGGAGGTACTTAGCCTGCTTCTGGACACACTAATGACAAAAGCCACTAACACGCAGTGAGTACCGACTAAGAGGCAGGGACTGCCCTTAGGACTTTCCAGATACTAACTCATTAACCCTACACAACAGCCCTGTGAAGCAGGCCCCGCTGTTTTCCCCATTTCACAGACGAGGCAGATACGTGCCTAACCCCATCTTACAAGTGAGGAAACAGTGGCAGAACAGGGCTTAATAACTCACTCAGTAAATATTAAATGCTGCTAGCATCAGCATCGCTGCCTCTGGCAGTTGGGGGATTGGAGGAGGCATCCGAGGAAGGGGATGTGGACCTTGGCTTTGAAAGAGGAGCAGCATTTCCCTAGTGGAGAAAGGAGCAAAGGCGGGGGAAGTCCTCACTGGACCGTGAGCCATGGAGGGGGTGGAACAGAGGCAGAGGCAGGGCAGCACTGGAGAGAAGGCCAGACTCCATCCCGAGAGGTTGGGGGCTGACAGGGAAGAGAGAGGGTCCATGGGGTCATCCCATCTCCACCACTTGCTGGAAAGGGGCCTTGGGTAAGTGGCTTCACCTCCTATCCCTTAGCTTTGCCCTCTGTGAATTGGGGATGGAACGGCTGTGACCTACCTCACAGGCTTGTGGTGGGGATAAACAGGTTCACTCAGGTGGATTGTGGAGCACAGTGCCTGGCACAGAGTGAGAACTCAGACAATGTGAGCTTTTATTGTCATTAGCCATTGCAGGGCTCCTGTCAGTGAGTAGTGGTGGATGGGGCGGGTGGATAGTGCTCATGGCCAGGGGCCCTCCAGGCAGCTGTTGGAAAAGTCCAAGAGAACAATGCAGAGGCCTGGACCAAGGCTGAGCGATGAAGTGGAGGTGGCAAAGCTGGAGGGGCGGAAGCTTGCAAGGCCCCCAAATGGGGACTGGGAGACCTTTCTAAAGTCAAGCAGCCGCTGTTTGAGGTGATGTCTTACTTGTCTCCCACCCAGTGATCTAGGCTAACGCAGCCCATAAGAATGCCACTAAATTCTACAGAAATCTGAAAAGATGAGGTGGGTGATTAAGGGATCCTGGATAATGTGCTTGGGTTGAAACTTCAGAAGTTATTCCTGGTAATTTTTCATAACACAGTGACTTTATTTTCCAAGTTAAAAACAGGAGCATTCGTGAAAAAAACGTAAACGTTCTTACAGGAGCCATGGGATGGAGGAATTGAAGCACGGCTGTTCAGAAGCTATTTGGGTCATGTGTCGCTTTCCTCGGTGGCAGTATCAGTTCATATTTGATGTGAAGTTTATCCTTATGAAACTAATATTCAGTGAATACCACTACGGCTAGAACTATACTGGCCCATTTTAGGCAAGAGTTGTGTGTGATGTGGGTCCAGCTTCCAGGTGGTCAAACTTGAGCGCCCCCTTCTGGAGCCAGTCATCAGGGAGGGAGGTTGCCTACACACCCCAGAAATTAGTCCACGTGAGATCTAGGTAAATCCTCGGTGACACCCCCTGTAGCCAGATCTAAACTTGATTTGAGCTTCAGTAACACAATAATCCCTCTACCCCCGGATACAGCCTAAGCCATCTCGTGCTGAGGATTTTTGACATAGTTTCCACCACAGCTGTGACGGGGCAGCACTCAGGAAGTACAGGGTGGCGCCCTCTCCCTCTCCTTATCCAAAGCGTTCAGGCGTTAATCCTACCCATCTAAGTGCGCTTTGTTCTTCGGGGAAGCTAGGTGCTGCCTCTTCTTTCTCTTTTCCCGTACTCCTTCCCCACACAGAGGCAGCAGTACCCTTGAGGGGCAGTGGGTATTGATGTCTGGCTGCCTGCCACTCTCAGGACTTTCCTCATTGTTTGTCTCGGCTTTTCACCTTCTCAGATCAACAACAAAGCCTGCGGCAAAATCCCTGTGCCCCAACAAGTTGCCCAGGACCAGGACAAAGTCCACGAACTGGTTCTCCAAAGTGAACTGGGTGTCAGGCTCTTACAGGGGCGAAGCATCAAGAAGGCCTTCCTCTCCCCCCGAACCGCCCTCATCAACTTCCTGATACAGGAGTGACTGCAGGGATGCTGCGGCTACCACGAGGGCTTGAGGCACCTCCTCCAGGTCTGGGATGAAGGAAGGAGTCTGGGGCCCAGGGGCAGGAAAAAGCCAAATGTCTTTTTTATATATATACATAAATTTTATTTATTTATTTATTTATTTATTTATTTATTTATTTATGGCTGTGTTGGGCCTTCGTTGCAGTATGCGGGCTTCTCTTTGTCGTGGCTTCTCTTGTTGTGGAGCACGGGCTCTAGGCGTGCAGGCTTCAGTAGTTGTGGCATGCGGGCTCAGTAGTTGTGGCTCACAGGCTCTAGAGCGCAGGCTCAGTAGTTGTGGCACACGGGCTTAGTTGCTCCGCGGTATGTGGGAATCTTCCTGGACCAGGACTCAAACCCGTGTCCCCTGCATTGGCAGGCGGATTCTTAACCACTGCGCCACCAAGCCCCAAGCCCAATGTCTTGAATGTCTGCCTTTGCACTCTGACGGGCTGGCATCAACAGGGTGCCCCTGAGGTGTGGCCTGGTGCAGGGGTGAAGGTGGGTGGAGGCAGAGGAGAAATATGAGTGAAGTGGGGTGGGGACCCAGTACCTTCCTCCACCATTGCAGGGTGGAGGAAGCATCTAGCCCCATAGGAAGCCACCAGAGATTCAGCTGGGTGGGAGCGAGAAGGTGAATTGAAAAGCAAGTGAGGATGAGCACGAAGCCTCTCGAGCAGCCTGGGAGCTTCTGGACCCCAGAAATTGCACTGCCTTAGGCAGGTGTTAGGAACATAAGGCTAAACTGAGGAGGCACAGGGGCTGAGGAGCAGCGTGGGCAGTCACTGTTGAACAGGTGACAGAGCCTCAGCATCGTGGTGGATTGTCTCCCGCCTTCAGCCTAGATGGAGAAGCCATTTGGGTCGTGTCCAAATATCCATATGCAGAGTGGACACTGGGGTCTTCAGAAGTTGCTCGGGGGAATTCCCTGGCGGCCCAGCGGTTAGGACTCGGCGCTTTCACTGCCGTGGGCCCGGGTTCGATCCCTGGTCAGAGAACTAAGATCTTGTGGGCTGGCGCAGCCAAAAAAAAAAGAAGAAGAAGTTGCTCGGAATCAAAAGGCAAGCAGGGCTAGTCTGGCTGCCAGCACTCCCACCACTTCTCAGCCCTGCCGTGCAGGCTGTTTCCACCCCAGCCCAGCTGGACTTGCCTGCCAGGCCTTCTCTGATCCTGGTACTCAGGCTCTTGGACGAAGTACCACTTCCCACTGTGAATGGTGAGCAGCGCTTCCTAACCACTCCCTCAGGGTGTAAAATTTGCTGTGAAGTGAAGCGGAACGGAGCTGGTTCCAGCCTCGGATGGAACCAATCTCGGAGCCCGCTGCAGCTCAACAGGGAGTCTGCTCATGTGCGCCGCAGATGGTGATGCTGCCATGGATGTGGCCCGCAGAGCCAGTCATTAGGAAGAGCAAGTCCACCGCAGGGGGTGGGACTGATGCCACCCAGGCATCTCCTCCTGTGCTTGAGCCACTGCAGTTGGCTGCCAGGGAGACCCTGTGTCATTGTATATTAGGGTGATCCTGGGTTTCTGTGAAGTCAGCTATCAGGTGCTCTTACCAGAACTGGCCTAAGCCACTGATTACTATTTAATAGGGGAAGGAGGAGGAGAATCTAGGGAGGAGGAGAATCTAGCCATTCTGTGACACTGAAAATCTGTATTCATTCTCTGATGCCTTTTTCTGAAGTAGCCTCAGATGTGGTCCCCTGCACTTCAGCAGTTAACAGATGACTTTTTTTAATGGAATAAAATGTTTGTCATGTATGACTTTGGGACATATGTGTGATCCTGGAATAGCCACCATATTCCAATTCTGGGAGTTAATCAGGAACAGATTGAGGTATTCCATCGTCATCTGAAGCACTGGCTATGTGCCTGACTCCACGTGGACTGTTATAAAGTGGGATGCATGGGGGACTTACAGAACATGGTAGACCATACTGACTCAGGAACGTTAGTAACAGCAACTAAGTCACTTGGCTCAAACTTAATATTCTGCCTGATCCCCATGCCCAGAAATCCTGGTTTAATTGATCTGAAGTGCACTTGGGCATCTGGGAAATCTTAAAAGCTCCACAGGTGATTCTAATGGACAGCTAAGTTTGAAAACCACCGGATTAATTGATGCATTTGAACCATATGTCTAACTAGTCCTTTCTCTCCCTAACCTTCAGCTTAACTGGGATGAATTTGGTAACGACCAAAACACAATGAAGTAGAGCTGGGAAAGACTAGGACCAGAAGGGAAGGCAGGGGCCGGAACTCTGGAGCAAATGTTTAAGACGTTCCTAGAGCTGACTTGAGTGCACACAATCCAATTCCATGTACCAGCAAATGTGGATTAAATATAAGTGAATGGATGAGGATATTTGGTACAAGGAGGCGAGTGAGTGTTTTTGCTTGATTGTCTTGTTTATTCCAGAAGTAACGTAAGTGGTCTTGAGTCTGTCAACAAGATGAGTGTAGGGAGCCCTTTGCACATAATCTGGCCAGAGCAATGGGCGAGTCCAGCCTCAAGGCCACTGGACTAACCAGCACGTCTTTGGAGACCTTTTTCTCCAAGAGGATAAAACTTTTAAAAACAAGAGCTCATTGGTACTACTGAGATGGTTGGTGTAATGGAAAAATTGAACAGAAAAATCTGATCCCTGGGGTGGGAAATGATCTCAGTCCTTTATTAACTGCCTTGATTAGGTCAAAAACTGGACTCAACAAGTTCACTTGCATTATGTCATTTAATTTCCACTAAAACCCTAGAGGGAAGGAATTATTCTCTCATAAATATGAAGATACCCAGGTTCTGAGGTTCAGTAATTTGCTCAGTTTCCACAGCTAAGTAGAAGAACCGAATCCAAACCCAGGTCCTCTGGCCTCCAAATCCCCTTATGCCATCCACTGTACCTACCAGTCCCCTCACCTAATTGCCCATCTTGCTTGAAGTCAGGAAAATTGAGATGTTGGCTGGAAGCTTGGGGCTTACTAGGGAAGCCTCGCGACTGAATGGAGTGGCCATTATTCCTGTTGCCTTTGCTGCCTTGGCTTGGGGTTTACTGATTGATGGCCTGAGGCTGCTGGGGGCAGATGGCCCAGGGGTGTGAGCTAGAGGTTTGTGGCCACATAAAGAAGTCCACCAGAAATCCTTGCAAGCCACTCATGGCCCACAGGCTTCTTGGCAGGCCGATGCTCAGACAAGATGGCCTCCAAACCAAAAGCTGAGGATCCGAAGTTGGCTTTGGTTTTCATTTCCAGGTGGTTTGATTCCTGAACTGAGCCCAAGTCAGGGTTATGAGGCCACTAGTGCACACGGACATGCAGCAACATGCAACTGGGCTGATGACATTTCTGCTGGGCCACAGTTGGCCATTACTCGGGCCAAAGAGGGCATGGTTCCTGCACCAGCTGCCCTGGCCTCCACCACCAGCTGCCTTCTTGGTGTTTCTCAGCCTAGGAGGAAAGGGAAGGAGGCAGACAAGTCTACAAGGTCATTCTGTGCACCAGGAACCGTGCAAGGGGTTTTGCTGGTGCTCTTAAATCCTCACATCAGTGCTACAAAGTGGGAATTATGACCCACATCCTATAAAGAAGGAAACTGAAGCCTAGAAAAGTATAGCAGATTACCTACATCATGCCACTGGTAGCTGCTCAAGCCAGGATTCAGCCCCAGTTCTGCCTTCCTGTTCACAGCTCATGCTTTCTCTTCAGCCCCAACCTGCCTTCCGGGAGGGAAGAAGTGGGGTGTCTTGGGAGGAAATACAGCTCTTGTTCTTTCTTTCCTGGGAATTCTGAACTGGAGCTCTGGCATGTATGTGGCCCTGCAGACTGGAGCCCCACACTCATGATTCACCTCCCCGCAGACACTCCTTAAAGAAGGGGGCTGGGCTTTTGTACCCTGAATCTGTCCATCACTGGCTGTGGGCCAACACCAGGTGGAGGGGGATAGTTAGTAATTTCCTGGGCGTCTTGGGATGAAGGGACTCCCACTGGCTCAGGGAAGGTTTCCACAGAGGAGCACAGCTGAGCCGTCGGCAGCCAGCATGCACGGAAGCTGGGGACAGGCACCCCTGCTTGTGAGGAGGACCCGGTGGAGCACCCAAGGCGACCCCCACAAGGAGAGAAGGTGAGAGTCCTGAGAAGCCTGAGAAGCAGCGAGTCTGTGGGTGAGTAAACGCTCTAGACAGACACAGAGTCACAAGAGACGCGGGTGAACATAGGATGGAGTGAGGACAAGCTGAGCTGCCTTGGGCCTGCCTTGATGCCCTGGGCTGGGTGGCTCCGGGCAGTGCTGCTGCATTCAAGGCAGTGGGTGAGACCAAACTGGAAGGCATCATTCCCCCTTTTGCAGATGACAAAACCGTGGCTCACACAGGCTGTGACTTGCTTAAGGTCCTACAGTAAGTGATGGACTATCTTGACCCCCATTCTGTGCTCATTCCACTCAGGGGCCCCTGCCCCTACCCTGCAGGAAAAGCCTGGTGGTACCGCCAGGCAAAACTTAGCTCAGGAGGTAAATATTCTTAATTGTGGAAACCATCAGGGTAGACAAAATGAGTAGAGTCTGTACTCCGTTTCTTCCTGTGAGAAGAGCAAGCAGAAAACATCTGTTTCATGGGCTGAGTCCCTGTCTGAAGCTCAGAGGGTGGGCGGCCAAAGGCTCTCATCCAAGCTGATGAGTCTGGAGATCGGAATCTGGGGTGACCCAACAATGAGCAAGGAGGAAGCCCCCCCCAAGGATGGGTGGGCAGGCAGTGCTGGCAGGGAGGGGGCAGCCTGGAACGGCTGAGGAAGGGCCAGTCCTGTGGGGAGCAGCCTCGGATCCCAGGGTGGGGCCAACAGCCATCCAGAACGGTTGACCTCACTCCAGATCTTCATTGCGTCTGCCCACGTGAGGGAGCGGATGCAGGGGTAACAAGGCCCTGCGGGGGTGGGGAGCCAAGCCTGCTGGAATCACGCGCCTGGAACCCAACAGTCATGACTCACCTCCATGCGCCTCAAGCCCTGAACTTGAATTCCAGTTCTTGTCTGGCTTCTGGAAGAGCAGGCCCGTGCCAGACACCCAGTGATGCCTGAGATGCCCCGATATCAGCAGCAATAATAACATTTACCACTTACCGAGGACTAGTTATGTGCCAGGCCCTGTTGTAAGAGCCTTACCACAGAAGGGGCCCAGCTCAAGACCACATGAGAGGCTGGCAGAGCCGTGATTCCGACCCTACTCTACCACATTGCTTCCCAAAGGCCTTGATGCAAACCAGCCCTGAACCTCCTGGGTTTTCCAAGACAGCCCTGATTTCTGGCTCTCAGAGTACCCTAGAACCTGCCAAGCCCACACTTCCTGATCTGAGGACACCTGGGTGAGCACCTCCCTGGTGCCCAGGGAGAGGTCTGGGCTTTCTCTCTGAGCCTGGGACTGACCACTCCCAGGGAGCCCTCACCTTTGAGGCCCATCAGTGAGACCTAGAAGTCAGGGGGTCAACTTTGCTCTACTCCACATACTGCGAGGAAAATTCCATGGAAGGGGAGACCTGGCCTGGGCCTGTGGGCACAGTGAGAGCTGCCTGGCCTCACAGCGGCTGGGCCAGTGTCTTCCCCAGAACATCCTTTCCTCTGCCCACAGAAGAACCTCATCTGTGATTACTTAGGGGTGGTTCGCCCCAGCCCCCTCTAAAGTTGGACTCACCTGCCACACCTGCTGCAGCTGCACCCTCATGGGCTGCCTCAGGACCAGGAGAAGAACCGGGCCTGGGCAGGGATCCCCTTCCTCAGACACTGTGAGGTGAGGGCCGAGTGTCCAGAGGGTATAGTGGACACTGTGGGGTCAACTAGGGAGGCGGGGCCACCCAAAAGGTGCTATTATTCACTGAACCTGGAATGTCATTCATCAGGGAAAAGGCAGCTCCCTTCCAATAGAAACAGGGACAGGGTGGGCCAGTGGGGCTTTGCGAGGTGGGTTCCCCAGGGGGCTCGCTGTCAGTGGGCAGGACACAAGGTAGCCACCACGTGGAAATAGGCTGAAAAGCCGGATGTCACCAAGTATCTCCATGATTAGTTGTCTGTTAACCTGTTAGTTATCAGATAACATGTTAGCTTTCTAGTAATATCTTAATTGATTTTTATTATGGCCTGAATGTTTGTAGCCCCCTAAAATTCATATGTTGAAATCGTACTTCCAAATGATACTAGCAGGTGGGGCTTTGGAGGTGTAACTAGGTGAGGTCATGAGGGTGCAGCCCTTGTGGGTGGGATTAGTGGCCTCATGAGAGTCACAACAGAGCTTGCTTCCCCTCTGCGTTCTGCCACGTGAGGACAGAAGAAGTCAGCAGTCCGCAACCCGGAAGAGGGTTCTCACCAGAACTCGACCAAACTGGCACCCTGATCTCAGACTTAGCCTCCAGAGCTGTGAGAAATAAATTTCTGTTGTTCATCAGCCATGCAGTCTATGGTACTTTGTTAGAGCAGCCAGAACTAAGACAACTACTAACATCTTAGGAGTCAGTTCCCCTCTTAGTGAGTGCAGTAGACCTCAGTTACAAGTTACCTCATGATTACCTGCAACCCCTTAATTGTGCACTAACACCTTAGTGGTCTGCCAGTATCTTGATTGTCTACCAATCATCTTGAGCAATAATTTTTCAAAAATTATCAGCTGTTAATGTAACTATAACAGATAAACCCCTAAGCCACAGTGGGCTCACTCACTCAGCAAACTATTTCTCATTCCCTAAGTCTAATCCTCTGGAGAAGGGAGCAGGGAGGGATCCTGTTCCATCCCATTCCAGCTTGATGGAGGGACCCAGGCTGAAGGAACCTCCACCACCTTCACCTCTTGGCTCTCAAGTTACCCTGGACGTTGATATCCAGCCCTCAGATATGGGCAGAGAGAGGTGGAATTTCATAAGGTGGTTTTCATGGGCCGGGTCTGGAAATGGCCATACATCGCTTCTGCCCACTTTCTCTTGGCCTCAGGGAGCTGGGAAATGTGGTCCCGGCTGGGCAGCCCCTTCCCAAGAACAACTCTGCCTAAGGGAAGGGGGACCCAAATCTTCGGTGGGCAGCCACCTGCCTCCACCACCTGAACAATCTTTGCTTTTAAATTCTTGGCTGTCTGTGTAAATCTGTTATCTTCTAAATATCTCAGTTGTCTGCTGACACCTGGATATATAGGCATCTCCTGAGTGACGACTGTTTACCTTCTAAGTGTGTGAATGCTGCCAACAGTGGCTCTGAAATAACTCATTCATCGCCTGCCGGCTGATGCCGGCCCTGCGCTCTGTCCTGGGCTCCAGGCCTCACTCCAGAAATGTATGAAATCACAGATCTGCTTTGTGCCACTTTATAAATGACTGATTTTTACTCCAAAGGTCCGTTTATTGGTCTCTAGTTCTCCCCACTTTCTTCCTCCGTGAGATTCACACATTGATTAATGCAGACAGTTTGGAGTGTTTTGCTGGTTTGGAAGATGTGGGGCAATTTAAAAGGTAGGAAAGGCAGGTTTCCCACATGCCCTGCTGGAAACCTGGGAAATTCTTCAGATTCCTGTTTCTGAAGGGTCAGAGCTGTTCATTAACGGTAGAAATGTGACACAGCCCTAAATGCTTCACCTTGTTTTGGTCCTGGAGGCTTAACACCCCCACCCCACCCCATCCCACCTCACACACACACACACACACACACACACACACACCACACATGACACACACGCCACACACACACACACACACCACACGACACACCACACACACACACACCACACACACACACGCCACACACACAGACGCCACACACACCACACGCACACGCCACACACGCCACACACACATGCCACACACACACGCCACACACACAAACATGTGGGCCACACACACACACCACACAGACCACATGCCACACACACACACACCACACACTCCTCAGACCACATACACACACGTCATACACACAGCCCATACACAACACACACATACCTCATACACACACACCCCACATATACACACCCACACCTCAACACGCACACACACACCCACACACACACACAGAGATACCACACACACATAACACAATACCACACATACTGCACACACACCCCGCGCCATACATGCCAGCATACAACACATGCACAAGCCCACAGCCAGAAACCTGCTTTGGGGGAGGGAACTGGTAATTCAGTTTTGCCTGACAGAGGATGAGCTTCACACCAAGTGACTAGGAGTGTCGTGGGGAGGGCAGTTTAGTCTTGAGGATTAATCCAAGCCACAGCTGCCAGTCAGGGAAGGGCCTGAGGCTGGGGCCAAGGCAGACAGTTACACAGGGAGGCCCCCATCCTCACCTGGGCTCAGGTGACACCATCACCGGAGGCATCAAACTGCAGGGAGCCCTCTTGTGACAGCACCCACCTATGGTGGGAGTCGTCCGTATTGTTGATGGAAGCACAGTAATAAGTCGGGACTCTACTGTGTATTAAGCTTAACTTTGTGCAGAGATTGAGCTCGGCAAATGGCAGGTGAGATGGGGGACCCTGGAACTCGGCTTGGCTGGAGTCCCCGCTCTCCCAGGTACTGGTCCTGAGAGCTCAGCGGGCCGCTTAACCCCCCGAGCCTCTGTCTCCTCACCTGGGGAAGTGGGGATGACAGTTTTAACCTTGGCGTTGTTGCGAGGGTTCGATGAGTTCATGTATGTAGAAAGGCTGATGACTCGGCCAGTGTTCTTATGATTAAATGCTTTATCCCATTTAATCCTCACCAGATGTGCTGTGAGGAGGTTAACAAGCAGGGCCCCACTTTACGGATGGGCAGACTGAGGCTTGGAGCTGTCGGGGAACCTGCCTGAGGTCGCCAGCTGGTGAGTGTCTGGAGGTGGGTGCTGTTGGTTTCCGTTTCATGATCTGGGTGCTGATGGCAGAGTTTATGAGGATTTGTTGACCTGTACGCTTAATGTGTATGAGTTTTCAGAATCTCTATTTCCTCAAATGTTCACTTTTTTTAAGAAGTCTATATAAGCTACAAGGATATATATTGTACAACACAGGGAATACAGCCAATGTTTTATAATAACTATACATGGAATATGACCTTTAAAAATTGTGAATCACTGTATTGTACACCTATAACTTATAGAATATTGTACATCAATTATGCTTTAAGAAAAAAAAAATCTATAACACCAAGTGCTAAAAGCAAAAAAAGCCAGTCATGACCTACCCAGCAGGACCCTGGGCCAGCCTCCCACAGCTCAGAGGCTCCACCGCCCCACAGGGACGGTGCCCACCAGGATGCGCGAGGTCATCAGCTCTGGTACACAGTGAGTGCTTAGCACAGGATAGTTCCTTTCTCTTCCCCTTTTCCGCGCTTTCGTGGCCTGAGACAGGGCCCTGCGGAAGGGAGCAGAGAAGGAGAGGAGGATTCAGAGACCTGACCTTGGTTTCCCCATTTCCCCTCCCAGAGCCCTCTCTTTCCCTGCGGCCACAAATGACTGCCTGGTGGTCACAGGTGGGGCAGTTGAGCTGAGGCACAGCCCCAGGGCCAGGGCAGGGGTCAGAGGTCTGGGCGGGGGCCTGCCTAGGGTAACGACAAACAGGAGCCTCCCAGAGGGTGGACTTGGAGGTCAGGGAGAGGTGGGGGCAGGGGGCGGAGGGGTCTTCGCTTCCCAGATCCCATCTCGCTTTTATCCAGGTGCTGATCTTTCAGTGCAAGAGCTAGGAATGTGAGTTGGAGGCCTCTCCCCACTCACTCTACCTGTGCCCCTCCTCCCCGCAGGAGGTCCAGGACAGATTCTGGGTGAGGACCGAACACCGGGTCACCCGCAGGGTTGAGCTCCCCCGCATCTGTTACTGCAGCCCCACAAGCTGCCATAAACCTCTGATCAGCCGTGCTTTGCTCTGTGCTGTGCTAAGCGAAGTGTACCTGGAAATGAATAAGACACCCGTCTCCACATGATGCGTCCACTCCCTCCCACCGCTGCCTCTCCACACTCCTCCGAGGTCACTCTGCTCCAGAAACACTGGCTTCTTTGCTGTTCCCCGGGCACACCAGGCACACTCCTGCCTCAACATCTCAGACTTAGAGTCCCTCTACCAAGAAAGCCCCTCACCAGGTCACTCCTTCTCTCACCCCCTGCTGGTCCCTGTGCTCGTAAGGTCTCCCTGACCATCCTATACCAAATACCACCCCATCCCCAGCATCCCCTACCCCCTAGCAAATAATGACACAGTTTGCATATTTATCTTATCATTTGTCTCTCCTTCCAGAAGGTCAGCATCGTGAGGGCAGGGACTCATGCAGCCTTATTTTATTTATTTACAGCAATTTTAGTCTCTGTTGTGTCTCAGACCCAGAACACCATCAGGCACACAGTAGGTGCTCAGTAAATATTTGCATGAATGATTCTAGTCCTAAGTGGGCTCAGTGACCTTGAGCAAGTTAAGTTGTTAAACCCAGCAGAGGTTTTTATTTCCTTAATTACAAATTGAGGGAATTCCCTGGCTGTCCAGTGGTTAGGGCTCTGCGCTTCCACTGCAGGAGGCACGGATTCGATCCCTGATCAGGGAACTAAGATCCCACATGCCATACGGCGAGGCCAAAAAAAAAAAAGTATAACAAAATTGACACAGTGATGCCAGCTGCTGGGTGAGATGGGCGTCCTGGAAGGGAAATCTGCTGAAAATAGTCTGGGGATATTTTGTAAACTAGAAACTGTTGAGCAGGCCTAAGTAACAGTCTGGGGGTTTCTCTGCCGGGGAACAAAAGGACAGCAACAGGATGGTTTCCTGCTCTTTCAGTTAAGCCTTCAGTTCTGGCCTCTCTTGCCTGGGCTGCCACAGAGTCATTGTTAAACATCAGTCATGGGGCATTATTGGAGCACATCAGCCTCTTGCAAATATTGTTTGTGTGTGTTTTAAAGTCTTGGTTGTCAAGAGTTGGGCTGACCCTAAGGACTGGAAGCCCTCAGGGGAGAGAGCTTCAAGTAAAGGCCACAGGGAGACAGTGAGAAGGCAGTGAGTTGCTGCTGGCGGAAGCGCTGTGGGTTTATTTTTAAGTCTGGAAAGGAGAGGTGAGAGAGCAAAATGTGATTCAGTAATCGGGGCCCAGCAGTCCCTGGCCTGTTGCTGGATATTTCCCCTGAGGAAGGAATGAAAAGGAACTAAGGTTTCTATTTATCATAAGGCTGGGGCCAGAGCCCACGGGAGCCAGGCAGGGTAGATGGGCGGGGGACAGCCATAGACCAAAAAGAGCCTGTTGCTATGTTGGTGGTTGTGGACACTGGCTGTGGATCACAATGACCCTCTCTGGGCCAGAGCCACAAAACCACTGGACAGTAGCATAATGCAAGACTGGAAAACAGTGACCCATGGGCCAAATCTGGCCCACCACCTGTTTTTATAAATAAAGAGTTTTATCGGAACACTGCCATGCTCGATTATTTATGAATTTTCTGTGGCTGTTTTTTTTTTTTTTAATTTTATTTATTTATTTATTTGGCTGTGTTGGGTCTTCGTTTCTGTGTGAGGGCTTTCTCTAGTTGTGGTGAGCGGGGGCCACTCTTCATCGCAGTGCACGGGCCTCTCACTGTCGCGGCCTCTCTTGTTGCGGGGCACAGGCTCCAGATGCGCAGGCTCAGTAGTTGTGGCTCACGGGCCTAGTTGCTCCGTGGCATGTGGGATCTTCCCAGACCAGGGCTCAAACCCGTGTCCCCTGCACTGGCAGGCAGACTCTCAACCACTGCGCCACCAGGGAAGCCCTCTGTGGCTGTTTTTGCAGAGTTCAGTAGTTGCAACAGAGACTCTATGGCCCACAAAGCCTAAAATATTTATTATCTGGTCCTGCACAGAAAAAGTTTGTTGAACCTCAGAATGATGGGAGGGACACTGGGCTTGGGGAGTCTGAAAACCTGTCTTAAGTTCTGGTGCACCTGTTTCCCATCTGGTGCCCTCAGGCAAAGCTTTAGACTCTCCAAGCCTCAGTTTTTATACCTGTGAAATTGGGTGTTAATGCTCATTCTACCTACTTGTCATGAGTGTTGAATAGATAATATATTTATTATATCTCCTTGTATTATTTTTCATGGATATTTGAGACATTACAATGTGCAACCTTAACCAATAATAGTCTTCCTTGAGTTAGTGTTGTAATCACTTCACAATGGACAAATCGAACTGTTCTGACACAACTATCCCCTCCTGTCCTTTTGTCAAATTATTGTCAAATTATTAGCTATTGTCAAAATTATTTATACATATGTTATAAATCCCACAAAAATTGCTTATTATTTTTGCTTTAAAAACAAAAAAAAATAGTCTTTTATATTTACCCAAATACTTACCATTTCTTATATTATTGATTCTTCCTGCAGATCTGGCCTTCAGTCTGAGATAATTTCCTGTTGGCTTAAAGAATTTTCTTTGGTATTTATTTTTCTTTTTAAAATTTATTTATTTATTTATTTATTTATTTATTTATTTATTTTTGGCTGCATTGGGTCTTCATTGCTGTGTGCAGGCTTTCTCTAGTTGTGGCAAGCTGGGGCTACTCTTCATTGCGGTGCACGGGCTTCTCGTTGCGGTGGCTTCTCTTGTTGTGGAGCACGGGCTGTAGGCATGCAGGCTTCAGTAGTTGTGGCATGTGGGCTCAGTAGTTGTGGCTCGCAGGCTCTAGAGCGCAGGCTCAGTAGTTGTGGCGCACAGGCTTAGTTGCTCCACAGCATGTGGGATCTTCCAGGGGAACCCGTGTCCCCTGCATTGGCAGGCGGATTGTTAACCATTGCGCCACCAGGGAAGTCCTTCCTTTCTTTTTTAAAAAATAGATTCACATGCGGTTGTAAGAAGTAATGCATACCCTGAGAAAACCATAATTCAAAAAGAGACATGCACTACAATGTTCACTGCAGCGTTATTTACAATAGCCAGAACATGGAACCAACCTAAATGTCCATCAACAGATGAATGGATAAAGAAGATGTGGCACATATATACAATGGAATATTACTCAGCCATAAAAAGAAACAAAATTGAGTTATTTGTAGTGAGGTGGATGGACCTAGAGTCTGTCATACAGAGTGAAGTAAGTCAGAAAGAGAAAAACAAATACTGTATGCTAACACATATATATGGAATCTAAAAAAAAAAAAAAGGTACTGATGAACCTAGTTGCAGGGCAGGAATAAAGAGGTAGACATAGAGAATGGACTTGATGACATGGGGTGGGAGGGCAAAGCTGGGGCGAAGTGAGAGTAGCATCGACATACACACTACCGAATGTAAAATAGTTGGCTGGTGGGAAGCAGAAGCATAGCACAGGGTGATCGGCTCGGTGCTTTGCAATGATTGAGAGGAGTGGGATAGGGAGGATGGGAGGGAGGCTCAAGAGGAAGGGGATATGGGACATGTGTATGCATATGGCTGAGTCCCTGTGTTGTGCAACAGAAACTACCACAGTACTGTGAAGCAATTATACTCCAATAAAGAACTATTTTTTAAAAAAACAGATAACTAATAAGGACCTACTGTATAGCACAGGGAACTCTACTCAATGCTCTGTAATGACCTATATGGGAAAAGAATCTAAAAGAGTGGATATATGTATCTGTATAACTGATTCACTTTGCTATACAGCAGAAACTAACATAACATTGTAAATGAACTATACTCCAATAAAAATTAAAAAGGGAAAAAAAAAAGTAATACAAACAGATCCTGTACCGTTTCCCCCAATGATAACATCTTGCAGAACTGTAGTACAATATCACAACCATGATAATGAAATTAATAGAATCTACCGATCTTATTCAGATTTCCTCAGTCTTTCTTGTACTGATCTGATGTATGTGTGTGCATGCGTTTAGTCCAGTGCAATTTGATCACAACAGTAGGTCCATGTGTCCCCCACCATAGTCAAGATACAGAACAGTTCCATCAGTATAAGGATTCCTCATGTTGCCCTTTTATAACCACCCCACCTCCCTACCACATCCCCACTCCTTCCTTAACCCCTGACAATAGCTAATCTGTTGTCCATCTCTATAATTTTGTCATTTCAAGAATGTTACATAAATGGAATCATATGCTATGTAATCTCTGGGATTGGCTTTTTTTTACTGAGCACAATTCCCTTGAAATTCATCTTAAGTTTTTGCATTTATCAGTAGTTCGTTCCTTTTTATTACTGAGATGCATTCCATGGTATGCACATACTATCTGAAGGACGTCTGAGTTTTTTCCAGTTTTTGGCTGTTACCAATAAAGCAGCTATGAACATTCATGTATAGGCTTTTGTGTGAACATGAGGTTTTATTTCTCTGGGATAAATGCCGAAGAATGCAATTCCTGGGTTATGTGGTAATTGTTTATTTACTGGCATGTTTTTGAGTTCACTGATTCTTTCTTATCCTGTGTCTAGTCTACTGTTAAACTTATATATATAAGGAATTCTTCATTTCAGATACTACGTATTTTAATTCAAATTTTTCCATTTGGCTTTTTTAAAATAAGTTTTCATTTTTCTGTTGAATTAGTCCATTTTTTCCCTATATTTGTCTATCTCTTTACATAAATTCTTTAATGTATTTAAAGTTATTTTAAATACTTAGTCTGCTGATTCCAACAGCTGGGTTATCTGTGGGTCTGTTTCTATTATTTGTTTCTTTTTTCCCCATGAAAGATCACGTTTTCCTGCTTCTTCATGTGTCATAATTTTTTTTTTAGTATATGCCAGACATAGGTATAAAAGCACACTAGAGGGCTTCCCTGGTGGCACAGTGGTTGAGAGTCCGCCTGCTGATGCAGGGGACGCGGGTTCGTGCCCCGGTCCGGGAAGATCCCACATGCTGCGGAGCGGCTGGGCCCATGAGCCATGGCCGCTGAGCCTGCACATCCGGAGCCTGTGCTCCTCAACAGGAGAGGCCGCAACAGTGAGAGGCCCGCGTACCGCAAAAAAAAAAAAAAAAAAAAAAAAGGCACACTAGAGAATGAGGTGGATAATATTCTCCCCAGAAAGAACTTGCCCTGTCTTCTGTCAAGAAGCTAGAGAGAGGGGCTGATCTCCTCATGTGCTCAGGAGTTGAACTCTCCGGGGGCTAATAGCTTTGGTAGTTTCAGTCACTTAGTTTCAAGTCTTGAATGGGTGTCAGACTTGAAACTGACAAGTTGAATGGGTGTAGGCTCAGTAGTTGTGGCACACGGGCTTAGTTGCTCCACGGCATATGGGATCTTCCCGGACCAGGGCTCGACCTTCTGTTCCGTGGTTTCAGGACTTAATGAAGCTCAGGTTCTTGATGTCTCATCGCAGAAAGAATCCAGTGAGAGACAAAGTGATAGGTAAGAAGTGGATTTATTTAGAGAGAAACACTCCACAGACAGAGTGTGGGCCATCTCAGAAGGCGAGAAAGGCCTGCCAGCAATCTTGACATTCCTCGCTTGCCCCTGTGTTGTCCCAACCTCTGCCTCTGTCTCCACATGGCATCTCCTCCTGGCTCTCTGTGTCTCTCC
The DNA here is from genome assembly GCF_963455315.2 of Globicephala melas. NCBI lineage: Eukaryota > Metazoa > Chordata > Mammalia > Artiodactyla > Delphinidae > Globicephala > Globicephala melas. Next base: position 41,868,754 of record NC_083324.2, on the reverse strand, counting down.
TCTTCTTATAGCGATACCAGTCATGTTGGATTTAGAGCCCACCCTACTCCAGTTTGACATCATCTTGACTAATGACATCTGCAACTCCCCTATTTCCAAATAATGTCACATTCTGAGGTTCCAGGAAGGACATGAATTCTTGGGGATGGGGTGGACACTGTTCAACCCAGTACAGGTCTTCAGCTGCTCTTTTCCATCTGATTTCTCTACCTCCTGCCTATGTTCCACTCACTGCCAGCCCCACACCTCCCCTTGGTAAATGATAAAATGACCCTGTTACTTCACCATCCCTCCCTGCTCCCTCCTCCTCTCCCATCCCTCTTCTCTAATCTCCCAGCACCCAGAATCCCTGGTTAAAGTCACATTCCCTGACAAACAAGAGGATGGACTGCTGACTGCGTCCCATTGCGCTTTATGTTTCTCAGTGTGAAGTCACATGTCCCCTCATACTTGAACATGGGAATCACCAGCTCACTGAGGTGCCCATCATGGGGACACTCAGTGACTTGGGCGGATGTGAATTAAGACAGGCTGGAGCTCAGTGTCAGCGCTCTGCAGCAGGCACCACAAAGGCATGGGGATGCCACCTGCACCTCTCATGAGGGAATCTGTCTCTTCAGAAGGGGACAGAGGGGACTTCCCTGGTGGCGCAGTGGTCAAGAGTCCGCCTGCCAATGCAGGGGACATGGGTTCGAGCCCTCGCCTGGGAAGATCCCACACGCCGCAGAGCAACTAAGTCCATGTGCCACAACTACAGAGCCTGCGTGCCACAGCTACTGAAGCCCACACATCTAAAGCCCATGCTCCGCAACAAGAGAAGCCACCGACCGCAATGAGAAGCCTGCGCGCTGTGATGAAGAGGAGGCCCCGCTCGCTAGAACTAGAGAAAGCTGTCACGTAGCAACGAAGACCCACCGCAGCCAAAAATAAATAAATAAAATAAGTAAAATTTTAAAAAATAAAATAAAATATATAAGGAACTCAAATTAAAAAAAAAAAAGGAGAAGGGGACAGAGGAATGACCCCAATTAGAGACAGACTATGGCATAAGACTGACCTTGCCCTCCAGGCAATGAACACTGGGGCTGTTTGCTACACTCCCATCAATTTCTGGAAGCTCCAGGTGTGCTAACTTGGATCCTCTGAGATGCAAATACCAAGATGAGATTCCAAGCCTGTGTAGGGGATGGGGAGGGAGATGCGGGAGGCTGGAGAAGGAGATGCTGGTTGACCCCTGGGAAGGAGAGAAGGAAGGGAGAAGAAAGGTCTTCCCCAGGCCAAAGTTGCCTGTTGGAGGAGCCCTGCATCTCCCAGGCACAGGCCTGTCTTAGCATCTGTCCCCACCAAGCTCAGCCAGGGGCTGGGAGCAGCCTATGGGACATGTAGCCTCAGCACACCTGGGTTCAGAGCCTGGCATCAGGCAATCGTGCTCCCCACAGCTGGAGATTGGAGGGCCTACCAGGGGGTCCCAAGGGCCAGCAGTTCTCTCCCAGCCCTGCCATAAACTCAGGCCCTACCAGGGGAAGAAGCCTGGGGTCTGGGGGATCCCAGGTAGGTCAGCTCTCAAGTGGGTGGGGGCTGCAGGAGGGGGCCCCAGGTGCCCTGAAGGTCACCCATGACAGCCAGCCCACAGCAGGAATTTCCATGAGGCATTTTCACGTCAATGAGGGCAGGATGCCTTCGAAGGAAATGAAACCGTGAAATCATTTTCAACACAGAAGGCCCATTTATTTTGACAAGAAAAAAAAATAGTCACTCCAAGCAGCCCTCAGATGTGGTGGGTGCCCTGTGGACACCCGCTGCGTCTTAGTCTTATGGTCACAGTGCTCGGAGGGCATGGAGCACATCTCTTCCATCTTTTGGGGTTGTTTTTTTACAGGTTTAGAGGATTGTGAGCATTTTTACTTCTCAGTATTTTGCATTTTGAGTTCCCCAGTAGACTGGTTGTGCTAAATTGACCAAGCGTAAGGCATAGCTTTGGCCTTAGGGGTACATTTTTAGCTCCTCAACCGTTGAGGCTCAAAGAAGAGGAGGGGGGTGGGTGTGAAGACGTCAGCAGATGTGAAATCAGGCAGACAGAAATAAACAGGGCGATCCTCCTTCCTGTCTGTAGGGCTCACGTTCCCCATGTGGCAGGGCACTTCTCCCATGTAGCAGATGGGGAGTGGCTTCACACCCAGGTCCTCAGTTCACAGTTCCTCTAGCAGCTCCGAGGGCGTTCCTCAGGCTGCCCGCAGGCTGCCCTCACAGCTCACACCCCAACCATGTTGGTTGATGAAAATGTCACAGGCACTTTTCTCTGTTTCATGTTGCTCTACAGACATAGCACAAAGGTCCCCAAGTCCTCTGGCGTGGAGTCACCCACTTCCATATCACCCAAGTGAAGTAGATCCAGCCCCTGCTCCCATGACACCAGGGAAGCCATGGCCCTCCCCACGGAAACTGCCCCCCACAGTGACCTCCATGGTGCAAACCCACAACAGGGATTGACCCTCCTCTTAATGTCACACACTCTTTCTTCTCCTGGTACCTCCCTGGCTGCTCTGCCTCAGGCTCATTCTCTGGCTCTTCCCTCTCTTTGAGCTCTTCAGGACTTGGTCCTGGGCCCTCTGTTCTTCTCTAGCTACACCCCCTGCCCAGGTGAACTCACTCAGCCTCACGGCTTCGAACACCAATGACTCCAAATCTAATGTCCAGCCAGACCTCTTTTCTGGCCGCTCAGCTGTCTTCTTTGCTTCTCCTCTTGATTTCTCCCTCCAACCCTGTTTCCCTCCAAGTCTGCTCCCTTTCAGTAAATGACCCGTCACCCGTCGCCCAACCATCCAGTTACGCAAATGGGAAACTTAGGAATTATCCTTGATTCTCCCCATTTTCTTGCCTCCCACATATCCATCCACAATCTCCAGGTATCTCGAGTCCGTCCACTGTTTTCTGGCTCCAGGGCCATCTCCCTGATCTCAGTGCCATCCCCTCAACAGCCCTACAACAGCCTCGCCTTCTCACCCGTCTCCCGGCGCCTACCCTTGGCACCAACCCCACTCCCAAGTCTATTCTTTTTTTTTTTTTTTTTTGCGGTACGCGGGCCTCTCACTGTTGTGGCCTCTCCCGTTGCGGAGCACAGGCTCTGGACGCGCAGGTTCAGCGGCCATGGCTCACGGGCCCAGCCGCTCCGCGGCACGTGGGATCCTCCCGGACCGGGGCACGAACCCACGTCCCCTGCATCGGCAGGTGGACTCTCAACCACTGTGCCACCAGGGAAGCCCCCAAGTCTATTCTTAACATGGCAGCTGTGCTGATCTTTTCAGAGCTTAGCTCAGATCACATACTTGCCTTAACAATCCCCAGGGCCAAACCCAGCGGTGGGCCATTGAGAGCCCCCTCCCTGTCCCAGCCCTGCTGGCCTCAATGCCCCCTCTCCCGCAGTGCTCCCTTCGTTCCAGCCACACTGGCCTTGCTGCCCCAGAACTGGGAGTTGCTTTTCCTCTGCGAGAATGCTCCCCAAGTATCTGGCTTTTCCAGATCTCCCCTTAAATATTCTCCCTAACAGGCTCCCTGAAAATGCCTGTGCCTTTATTGTACAGAGAACTTTCATCTCCCCCTTTACTTAAGCTCTTCCTTTTGGACTCTGAGCCGCATGTGTGTTTTGGGGGTAGGCGGGTGGCAGGCTAATAACCAAAAGGCTAACTGATGATTTTCATCTGCTCCAGGGCCTCACTGTTAGTACCACAAAGAATTGGCTGAACAAATAAATGACACCTGTTCTCTTGCAGAGCCACAGATCTCCTACCACACTTGTAGGTGGAGCCCAGGGTCAAGGGCATGTGCTTTTCTCCCCAAAGACTATCTCCATGAGCTGAAGAGGGACCATGAAAAATCCTATTCTCCTTCTTCTAGGGCAAACTGTAGGGGTCATGGCATTTCCCCTCCTTGCTTGTGGTGACTACTTAGTGTACAGAGCTCTTGTTAATACGGGGCAACTCCACCCCCTGCCCCAGCTCCTCCCTTGGCAGCAATGACTGAGAGGGGGAATCACCTGACTTAACCCGGCCAGTCAGAGTTCCTTCCCAGGAATTTGGGTTTGAGACAGAAAAAGCAGAGTCAATCTCCCAGTGATTGCCTGGACTCCAACAGGCAGGACCTGAGCGTTGGGGGTGGTCACTATGCAGCCAGAGAAGCCAATGGCGTGGCCGTGGTGAGCAGAGAGGAGAGGGCTGAGGCAGCACCCTGACTGAGCACCATCTTTCACACACCCAGCATCACCCACATTCCGGGCCTTATGCACCATGACATATCCTGCTGTCAGCTTCCTTTATTCTTAAGGTAGGTTGAGATGCGCCCTTGTCACTTGCAAGCAAAAGAATCATAAATAATTCAGTGGGGAAGTATTTGAAGATTCAGCCTATGGATGGTTAAATAATGGGGCTCTTTATGAAAAAGTCCCCTGTAGTCTGGCTTCTCTAGAACCAGACAGATCCCAGTGTGACCCTGGACTTATTACTTAACCTCTCTGAGACTCAGTGAGCTCATCAGTAAAATGAGGATAATAATGTGCACCAGTGGAGAAGATAAAAGGGATAAAAAAAGTTATGGCAACCAGGATTTTCTTATCATCTGTCCAAGGCTCTCTATTCCCAGGCATTGGTGTATTTGGCAATAGTATCAAAAGCCTTGAAGATGAGGCACGTACCTTCTGACTCAGCATTGCTTGTATAGGAACTTATCCCAAGGGAATAGTCATATTATGCTAAGATTTATGAACATCAATGTTTACCATAGCCGAGAATTGGAAACCACTCAATGGTAGGGAACCGGTTTCACAAGTCATGGTATATCACTGCCATAAATAATGTTTTAGATTGTGGGTCTTAACCTTTTTGGACCCCTTAGAGGATGTGAGGAAAACTACCAGCTCTGTCCTTGTGAAAATGCTCATAAATACACTGTCACGAAATTTAGCACATCATTTCAGAAAACTGGTGGATTCACAGAAGCTCCATTTAATGAATTATGATTTGAAAGAATCATTTAATGATATGTGTTAGTGTACTCAGTGGCATAAACTGAGTAGAAAAAATTCAGACTACCAAGCAGTCTGTACAAAATGATCACAATTTTGTAAAACAAAAATAATTTACGTACACACACATATTCACATTCATACGCATACATATGGTCAGCTCTCCCTTTAAGAGAGAACCTGCCAAGAGGAGGTAGTTAGCTGAGAGCCTCCAGCTGCAACATTGGAGCCAAGGCTACGCTGTCTCCTGGCAGCCACAACCAATGACTAAGTGTGGAGTACTCCGGCTTGGTCATTCCTGCCTAGCATGAGACTCTTCTAGGCAATCTTTGTGCTGGAGCTTTACATTGCGTTGGCCAAAACTCTCCCAGAGCTCACTGCAGTCTGAGGCTCTTCCTGCCCAATCCTCCTTCCTTCTCCCTTTGCCCTCACAGGTGTTAGACCTGCATCACAGTCTGTGTGCTCTCCCACCCACTCCTGGTCCCTCACCCCTTTTAATTTCACAGGTGATATTTGAATTAATCATTTGCACTTTAACACTGTCTTGGCTTTTGCTGCCCAGGGGGCTGGCTTTTATATTCTTCTATGTACTTGCCATGCTTTCCCAAATTTTGTCAATTAAATTATTTTTGGCATCAGAAAACATGTTTTCTTTTACATGAAACACAAATACATATAAAGATGATATCTTTATATTCACATACTCTCTGCAGATTTGAAGCCCCTGATCACGAAATTCATTTGCTTAACAAAACTTGCGTTTCGGGGCTTCCCTGATGGCACAGTGGTTAAGAGTCCACCTGCCAATGCAGGGGACACGGGTTCAAGCCCTGGTCCGGGAAGATCCCACATGCCACGGAGCAACTAAGCCCGTGCACCACTACTACTGAGCCTGCGCTCTAGGGTCCATGAGCCACAACTACTGAAGCCCGCGCGCCTAGAGCCCGTGTTCCGCGACAAGAGAAGCCACCGCAATGAGAAGCCCACGCACCGCAATGACGAGTAACCCCTGCTCACCACAACTAGAGAAAGCCTGCACACGGCAACGAAGACTGAACGCAGCCATAAATAAAATAAATAAATTTTTTAAAAAATTGCATTTCATTAACCTACATCAGTTGATCTCCTGTCTCACAAAGAAGACAGGATGCTTAGCAGCAGCAACAGAACTTTTGGAGCGTTCAGAGCAGAGGGCCAGCCCTGGGTGGGCTGGGTGTACACTCTCTGTCCCCACTGGAGCCCCGTGCTATGCCCCAAATCCTTCGTCATTCTGTTCCAGCATTCTGGATCCTCTCTGCGGGAACAGGGCTGGATAACAGAGACACGCACTCTTTTTTAGCTCCTTTTTTCCCAGATCCCGAGCAGATGGGGCCTCTTAAGGGTCAAGAAAGGTCCTGGCTGCTTTGATTCATTGAGACTCCCAGTATATTTGAAAACAAATAGCATCAAAATAGAGTTCAAAGTTTGTGGCATATTTTAAATATTTACATTTAACTAAATAGTATGTTTAGCATGCTCAAACTCACACAGAACTTCCACACTCAGCATGATTACATGATTTTTTTTTTTAACTGGAGTATAGTTGAGTTACAATGTTGTATTTGTTTTAGGTGTACAGCAGCCTGACTCAGACATTATACATGCATCTATTCTTTTTCAGATTCTTTTCCCATATAGGTTATTACAGAGTGTTGAGTAGAGTTCCCTGTGCTATACAGTAGGTCCTTGTCTCCTAATTTATCCTTCCCCCCCAGGATTTTTTTTGTTTGTTTTAATGAGTTCCTTGTACCCAATATGGGCAATGTGGCTGGTAAAGGGATAGAGGCATGAAGATGTGTGATAAATGTCTTCTTGGTTCAATCTTGGTGCTTCTCTGTTTGCCTTCACTTCAAGACAGAGATGAAAGTGTGAGCCTGGGGCGCTGTATGAAGGGCTGACAGCCCCCTTTGGCGGCCCTTTGGTAGACAGACCACCTTCTGCTTCTGTTCTGCCTGATTTTTTTCAGGTGGACCAGAGACTCAATGGTTTAATTTTTAGCTATCCTTTTTTCTATCTTTAAACTTTATTGGCCTTTCCTCCCCACAAATACAAACTGTAACCTATTTACCCTAAAACGTGAAAAGACATGGAGGCTTTACTAAATGAAGGAGCCAATCTGGAAAGGCTACATACTATGTGATTCCAGCTATATGACATTCTGGAAAATGCAAAACTATGGAGGCAGAAAAAGATCAGTGGTTTTCAGGGGTTAGGGAAGAGGGAGAGATGCGTTGGCAGAGGAGTTTTAGAGCAGTGAAACTACTCTGTAAGATACTATAATGGTGGACGCGCATCATTTTGCATTTGTCCAAGCCCATAGAATGTACAACACCAAGACTGAGCCTTCGTGTAAACTGTGGACTTTGGATGATAATGATGTGTTAACATAAGTTCATTGACTGTAACACATATACCACTCTGGTGCAGGATGTTGATGGTGGAGGAGGCTGTGTATGTAGGGTCAGGAGGCATATAGGAAATCTCTGTATTTTCCACTCAATATTTCTATGAAATTAAAAATTGTACTTCTGAGTACACAGAAGTGTACTTTCCACTCAACTTAAAACTGCTCTAAAAATTAAGTTTATTTAATATTTTAAAAAGGACGTGTGGTTATTGACCCAGTGGAGGTCAATTCCTAGGTGGGAAACTCGTGGATTCACAGACTTAGGTGCAGACTGACATCATTCAGAAATCACTCGAGGTAGAGAGCAGACATCCAGGGATCAAATCCCAACTCATCTACTTACCAGCTGTGCGTCCTTGGGCAATTGACTTAACCTCTGTGAGCCTCTGTTTCTCCATCTGTAAAATGGAAGTATAATGGAATTTATTTCAGACAGCTGTTGTGAGGATTAAATGAGATAATTTATGGCAGACTCCTAGCTCGTGCTCCATAAATAGCAGCTATTACTAGCATTGTTATTATTCAAGATAATATTCATTCAACAGTAACTAATGAGCAGTATGCAAGGTACCAAGGTGAACAAGGCAGAGCTGGTTCCTACTGTCACAGAGCTTACAGGCTAATCCAGTCCTCACTCTAGACACACAGGGTGTTGGGAACAGAAGACACAGTTCCCATTCAGGCTTTGCAGGCAAGCACCCACTGATATACACACCCTGGAAGCAGCTTCAGTAGCCAAGCGATTTCTTAGGTGATTTTGTTATGAGAGGTGATGTGGCACAGAGCCGGGCTGCCTGGGTTCCGATCCCAGATGCCTCCTAGCTGTGGAATTTCAGGCAAGTTCCTTACCTCCTCTGTGCCTCAGTTTCCTCACCTGTATAAAGGAGGGGATAATGGAACCTATCTCATGAGCTGTTGGGAGGATTCAACCCTGTAACATACGTAGAATACAGAGAATGGTGCTGGGCAAAGCGTAGGTGCTATGACGCTTTTAATAATCGTTGTTCTTGTTATGACTCATCAACGGTTCTAACCCTGACCCCAGTGAGATGGTAACCAGCAGAAAACAAGGCAGAGCTCCTTGCTGTTGATGAAGAAATCCAGGCAGCATGGTGGAGTTCTCAAGAATATACCTGCCTCGTGGGTGTTTATCCCATGGCTAGGCTTGAACAGGTGTGGTATGGTTTATAAGTCAGTCATGGCCACAGAATACGTAATAGCAAAAGCCTGGAAGCAGCCTAGATTTCTGTGAATAGGAGACTGGTTAAGAAATCTATGACTCACCCAAAGACAGAAATATTAGCCCTCTGAAAGAATGAGGCAGCTGCATGTGAAATGATATGAAAAGATTTCCAAGAGTATTGTTAAATGCAAAAAGCAAGGGGCAGTGCACTTTTACTTTCTGTGTTAAGAAAAAGAATTGCGCGTGCCTGTGTACTTTGGTAATATGCCGCTGGTTGTCTCTGGAGGGGCACTGGGGCTCAGGGGCAGGAGGGACTCCTTTTTCCACTGGGTGCTCATTTGCACCTTTTGAATTTTAAGCCATATACATGTATTACTTTAAAAAAAAAAATAAGCAGAAAATTGGTGCTGATTCAAAACTCATTCCAGTTCATTGTTCTGTTAAACATATTCCGCTGATCTCCGAGCAGATGGCCCGGGAGGGGTTGGGCCAGGGCCAGGGGGCAGCCTCCCTCCCCGTGGGTGTGTGGGGAGCCACGTGGGGCCCTGTGGCTGGCACATGCCTGCAGCTGGTCTTCCCGTGTGGCGGGAGGCCCAGGGTGTGGGACTGAGACTGGGGAAGGGTGGGCTTCAGTAGCCTGGCAGGGGCTGCACACACAGAGCAAGGTCATGGTCCTAAATCTGGGTCTGGCCTGGGCAGCTTTCCAGGGGAGACAATCATGAGACAAAGCCTCGTTAGAAGCACCAGGAAAGGGCCTTCATCGCAGCTGCTTCTCTCCATTCATGGGACAATTCCACAGTGAAACTTGGGAAAAGCCTAAGGCTCAGGAAACAGATTTGGAAGGACCAGGGCTTCCTGGCCTGCTTGAGACATTGGTGGGATGGAAAGAGCCCAAAGGAACCTGGGTTCTTATTTCTTCATCCATTTGCCTGGCTGAAATACAAAGATTCTTTTCAGAGCTCTCCCTGAAGTAGCCCTCCAGCTTTAGGACACACACAGCATTGTGTGCAGGGACATTCCCTGTAGCCAAGCAAAAGTGACAGAGAGGCCCATTCAGTTAACTGCAAAATAAGCAGGGCTCTGTCCAAAGACAGGAGCCCTTTGCCTCCTGGGCCCCGTGGTAATTCATAGGCTGTCTAAGCACCGTTTACTGCCTACAGCCTATTGGATGAGTGTTTTTCAAATGCCGTTTAGTCAATAATTCTTTATACACACTTATATAAAAAACATATGTATGCATGCAAACAGATATTCTTAAGTCCAATATCCTTTATACTTTCAAACACACCTACAATTCTATGTAGTCATACCCTTGACTAGCAAGATATATGATATGCGATGCAGATCAAATATTTGGTACAAGGTAATCAAACAAGATCTGCAGAAGGTTTGCAGTGACATACAGTTACAAGAGTAATAATACAGCCTCCTTTTTTTGCTTCTCTGAATGTGGGTCACCATTAAGTCCAATTAAGTCTTTCCACCTATAGATGGTAACATTTGTACTCCCTTTTTTGATGTGTCTCATGCATTCACTTACCAAGCATTTGGGGAACAGTGCCAGGCACTGTTCTAGGTTCCTGGGATATAGCGATGAACATAATATGCAAAGACCTGTGGCCTTGTGAAGTTGGCATCCTGATGAGGAGATAGCCGTTCACTGCGGTGGCAGGTAGGGATGGAGATGGATAGGGGGGCATCCAGACTCCCAGGGGAGTAAGTGTTGAGTGGAGACCTGAGGACTGTAAGTGAAGGAGTCACGGGGACATCTGGGGAGCAGGTTCTAGGCAGACAGACCGCAACTCTCTTGCCCACTCTAGATACGTTGCACTCACTTGGCAAAAGCCAGCCCTGGTTAGACCCAACTCTCCACCTACTCCACACCCACATCCGTGCAGCTGAACCTCCTCTGGAGAGACACATGCCCCATGCTGGCTGGCCTCGTAGCAATTCAGGCCCAGGATCTGGGGTGGGGAGCACAGAGGAAGCTTCATGCTTCCATTACAAATGCTTCTCCAGCCCATTCACTGTCTCATTCCCCTAGACGGCCAGTTCCCAGCAACAACTCCCTGGCCTCACTCTCAGCTAACTCTCTTTACCTCCTATCCCGCTGAGGAAATTAATCAGAAGAGCTACCTACCACTCCAAGATGCGAACACCTTACATACTTACCCATCAGATTATTGCCCAAATCCTTGCTCTTTATTACCATGGAAGAATGTGCAGGGGAGCCCAGCCCCCCTTTGCTTCTCAGGCATGCCACTCCCCAAATCCTCCTCTCTCTCTCCTATATTAGCAATTCTCCTTTCCCTGGCCACTACCTCATTCACATCTGCATAGAAACAGGCAGTACCATTTCCCGTATTAAAAAAAAAATTTTTTTTTTTAAACTCTCTCTTAGTGGCACTTTTCCCTCCATTCCACTTTACCCAACAAAACTCTTGGGAAGAGTTGTTCAGATGGCTGCCTGTCTCTAACCTCTCTCCTTCCTTGTACTGTTCTCCAAGTCTTTGCTCAGGGGTCACTTTCTCAGGGAGACCTTCCCTGACCATTGTATTGAAAATGGCACCCCCTCCATATGTCCTCTTCCCAGCTTCATTTTTCTCCCTAGCTCTCATCACTTGCTAATACCCTCTATAATGGATGTATCCATTTTGTTGATTATCTACTTCACCCCCCTACTGGGATGTATGTCCAAATAGGACAGTGATGTCTGCTAATTTGTTCAGCTGTCTGCCACATCCCCAGCACCTGGAAAAGGGCCCAGGGCATCAGAGGTGCCCAGCAATGTTTGTTTGGTGAATGAATGAATGCATGGTAAGGGTGGGGCGAGGAGCGGCAGGGAAATCACTGCAGCTGGAGCAGACTAAGCAGGGGGAATAGGGGAAATTAGGCGGGAGGGGTGGCAAGAGACCCGATCACATAGGGTCCAAGGGGAGGGTCTTACTCTAAGTGTGGTTTGGGACGCTGCTGGAGGGTTTGGAGCTGCGAAGGGACATGATCTGATTGATGTCACTGAGACTCTGGGCCGGTCAAGGTGAAAATTCCACATTTCCACAGTATGCTCGTGGGCAGGCAATTTTTACATCCTCGTGCTCATGAAAATAGACTTCAAGGAAAACAGACTTAAAGGAAAGTTCTGTGTTGCTGATGGCTTTTGTTATATAGAAACGGCTTTACAGGTAAAATAGAATGTAGGACATTTCTCACTCAGCAAAATGCAACACAACAAAACAAAACATTACTGGTAAGCACTTACACAGAACCATCCATGCTCACCTACTTATTGATAAAAATATTTAGCTCTTCAGTATGTTGCTGTGTAAACAGCTGGTGTGCAAGTATTAACACATTTTTTGAGATGTTAACCAACAGACATTTCTGAGCATACGGTACAGGCAAAACAGGCCTGTATTAAATAACCACAGCTGGGATTCTAAATGCTGGGCCCAGAATTTGAAAATGTCTCTGCCCCTTAAGCATTAAACAGCAGCAGTAAAACACCCAGCGGTCTCCTGGCGACGTCCAGCATTTCTAAGTACCCTTTCAGGCGGTATACTATGTGGTCCAATGCTCATGAGATGCCATCTTTATGAGCTGTTTAGTAAAGGTATAAGGTATTTGCTAAGAGGGGACAAGATAGTCTGGCCAGGAAATATGTGGATTGTGGGTTTAGGTCTGTGTGTTTAGTTGGTGGAGTTGGTGCAGCTGCTTCTAGAATTGCAGTGGGAGTGGGGAGTAAAGTCCACAACTCTGAGCGTTCCAGGCAAGCCAAAATGGGGGTATGGGGGCTTAGAAGGGGACCGAGGATGGTGGGCCCTGGCAGCTGCCAAGCTAGGATGAAAAGAGAAGACTGATTCTAAAGAGGTGCTGGCTGGTGTTTATGGCTCTTGTACCAGGGTCCCAGTTATTATAACTGAGCACACAGGAAGCTGGCTCTGGGCTTGCTAGACTTTGCAGGGGGGTGGCTGCATGTTCCCAGTGCTTCGTTAGCTCCTTCCCCAATACTGAGGGTCAGGCAAAGCGGGCCACAGCCTTCCACTTTGATAGATGTCCTCACCCCTCTGGGCATCAAGGGTCATTGCCACAGTGCTTCTAGGAAGCTCAGGACTTGGGACTCTAGACCAGTGGTTCTCAAGTGTGGTCCCAGCAGCAACAGCATCACCTGGGAACTTGTTAGAGATGCAGATTCTTAGGCTCCACCCCAGAGCTGCTGAATCAGAAACTCTGGGGGTAGGTCCCAGCAACCCGCGTTGAATAAGCTCCTTAAGGAATTCTGATGCGCGTTGCAGTTTGGGAACCACTGATATAGACCAGTTCCAGGCGATGCTGCTGCTGCTGGTTCTGGGACCATACTTTGAAAACCAGTGTTCTAGAAATTTCACAAGCAAATCACTCAGGTAGGTTATGAGTAAATCCAGTTATTAAATAACAAGTATTACTGAATACCTAAGGGCTGTTTAACAGTGATTGCCTCTGTACAAGGGGATTGTGGGCAACTCTTAAAAGTTGATGTATCTCTGTATTGTTCAAAGTTGTTATTATAAACATGTATTACTTTTGCAGATAAAAAAAGATATTTTAAAAATATAAATACCTCATTCTAGTATAGTTCTTTAGAGTAGTGCTTCTCAAACTTTACTGTGCAAACCATTTAGGAATCTGGTTCCATAGGATGGGGGCGGGGAAGGCAGGGCTGTGAGATTTTGCCTTTTCAGCAAGCTCCCTGGTGATTCCAGTCTACTGGCCCACGAACCACACTTTGGATTTACAGAGTACAAAGCGCTGTCATGTGTATTACATTTTTTGTTCCTTGTTACAACCCTGGCAAACAGATTCACTAATTCACTTATTCAACCATTAGGTTCTACAACATACATATACTGGACATACAGATATGGTCTAATGGGGTGGAAAACCAACCAACCACCAAAAAACCCACATGTAAACAGGTAAACAAATATAAATAGTGATCAGAACTGATCAGGAAATAAAGAGGGTGCCGAAAAAGAAGGGCTCTAGGAGGAGGTGATTTTGGCAGTGGCAGTAAGGATGAGCCACGGAGAAGTTCCAGGGCCAGCTCTCGGTAGACACCAGGAAGCTCCTGCAGCTAGCAGGCAGGGAAGGAAGACCCCCAAATCCGGACGGGGGAGGGGGTGGAAGCAGGGCCCGCCAGGACAGGAAGGCCGTGGTATTGGGCCGATTTCAATCCAAATGCGGGGTAAGCATTGAGGGTTTAAGCAGGGAAGTGACTGGTCTGGTATTTGCCTTGGGATCACGCTGGCTGCTGTTCAGGAAATGAAACCTCTCCAGGGTCTCCTCGGAGGTGGTGCAGGGAGTGCTGGGCCATGCGAGGGCGCCCAGGAGTCAGGCCCGGCGCCCTCAGAGTCGCGTGGATCTATTCGGGGGGGTCAGGAGTCCCCTCGTGAATAACGAGCCACCAGGGCACGTGTTTTTATTGCCGCACAGAGGACTTCAAATAAGCGCGCTCCGGGCAACAACATGACTTTTAACCCTTTCAGAGGACTTGGACTCGCATCCGCGCTTTGCTGGTCACGATGGCATCTTGGACACTTCCCCCTCGGTGCCTCAGTCTCTCTACCTGTCTAGGAGGACTTGGGCCAGCCCACGGGTGACACCCTGGGTCGCCAATCCTGCATCCCCGTGTAGGGGGGAGGGTACGGCTGGGGCAGAGGCGGCACAAGGGGCTGGCTTCCCACCCGGGAAACTGAGGCACGGTGGGGAGAGGAGCGCGCGCCCTCCAGACTCCCGCAAACTCCAAGCGGCCCGTCTCGTCTCCACGCAAGCTGTCCAGGCCGCCTGCCAGCCGTCTCCACGGAGTGGCCCCCGCCCAGCCCTGCCCGAAGACCGGAGCTGGGCCAGGCTTCTCAGGGGGCGGCAGTGGCGGCGGGGGACTCGGCGCCATCACCGGGCTTGAGCGCTAGAAGAGACGCGCGGGACACACCTCCAGCTTCCCCAGACCGGTCGGGCGCGGGCCTGCCCAGGGGCGCCAGCCTCTGCGCGCGCCGACCCCGCCCCTCGCCGGCGCCCCCGCCCCTCGGCCTCCTCCTCCGCCTCCGCCTCTTCGCAGGCCCGCGACGTGCCCGGCCGGCGACCGAGCTGCAGGGACGGCGTCCGGCGCGCTCACTTCCGCGTCCCGCCGCCCTCCGGTCCGCGCGCGCCCAGCCACCGCCGCCATCGGACAATAGGCCGCCCGCCCGGCTGCCGTGAACTTCCTGCCGGGGCCCGGCCGGCCCCTGTGCCCCGGACCCTGATCCCTCTCCGCGCCGGCCAGGATCGCAGCTCCGCGCCACCAGGGGAAGCAGCGGAGGACCGAGCGCCCGGGACGTTCCAGCGCCTCCCGCCGCCGCGCCTTTGCTCCGGCCCGGCGGGTAGGAGGCCTCTGCGCTCTTCGCTCTGGGCGACTTAATCCCGTCCAGCGGCTGCTGCCTTGTTGTGGGTTTCCGAGTTTGGCTGCTTAAGGAGGATGTGATTTTCCCCTCCCCCCCTTATTTCTTTTTCCTTTTATGATTTGAAACAGAGAAAAGAACTCACAGCCAGCTCGTACAGCGAAGTGCCACCAGCTACCCCCACGTGGACACCTCCGAGAGGAAAGGGAATTGGAAGCAAACTTGGTCCAAGTGACTTTGAGGCCTTACCCTCGGCTGGACTCTAAGGCCTGGGGTCATGACTCTCATGCTGGGCAGGTGGAAGGCTTTACCTGTCCTGGGCTGGACGTGAGTCTCTGCCCTTCGCCAGCACCTCCACCGGCCCACCTCCACACACTCAATACCCAGCATCTAGGTTAGGCCCGGACACTTGTCAGCAACATGGATAAGTATGACGACCTGGGCCTGGAGGCCAGTAAATTCATTGAGGACCTGAACATGTATGAGGCCTCCAAGGATGGACTCTTCCGAGTGGACAAGGGTGCAAGCAACAACCCGGAGTTTGAGGAAACACGCAGGGTGTTTGCCACCAAGATGGCCAAAATCCACCTGCACCAGCCGCACCAGCTCCTGCAGGAGGAGACCTTGCCCAGGGGTAGCCGAGGTCCCGTGAACGGTGGGGGCCGCCTGGGCCCACAGGCCCACCGGGAAGCTGATGGGGGCAGCAAGGTGACGGGGGATGGCGCTGCGAAGCCTCCTCTCGCTGCCTCGACAGTGGCCCCTGGGACAGCCACAACCATTGCAGCTGGGCAGCCCTTGTCCCCACCCCAGGAACAGAGGGCCAAGCTGTGTGTCCGTGGCGCAAGGCAAGGCAGCCAGGACTGTGGATCCAAGGAGAGCGTGGCGAGTTCTGAGATGTCTGCTTTCCATCGGCTGGGCCCCTGTGAGGATCCTTCCTGCCTCACCCACGGAGACTATTATGACAACCTCTTTTTGGCAAGCCCCAACTGGGGCGATGAACCAGCAGTGTCCCCCAGCATCAGGCTGGGTGTAGGAAGTGGGTGGTCTGGCACGCCAGGGAGTGGCCCGCCACTGTCCACACCCTCCAGGGTCCATCACCTATACCAGCAGCAGCTTTCCCCGAGCTCCAGCAGGTCATTGCAGAGCAGCCAGGATGGTGGTGTTGGTGGCCACAGCAGTGAGAAGCCAGCTGCTCTTTGGACCACCGCCTCCTCCCAGCGAGTGAGCCCTGGCCTCCCTTCCCCAGGCCCAGAGAACGGGACCCTACCGAGACCTGCTCAGCCCAGGACCCCTTCTTTCTCAGCGCCCCTGGCCCTGAACCGCTCCAGTCAGGGACCTCTTCCAAGAACAAACTCGGGGGTAGGGAGTGAGGTTTCAGGCATGATGCCCAAACCCACTGTGGACCTTCAACCCTGGTTCCAGGATGGCCCCAAATCTTACCTTTCTAGCTCTGCCCCTTCATCCTCGCCAGCCAGCATGGACAATATGCAGCTGGGTGCAGTCCCTGGGCCGGGTCCCAAGCCTGGCTGTACAGACCCTGGCGTTGGTCCCAAGCTCAGCCTTGTCCATCCAGTGATGTCTACCTTGCCTGAGTTATCTTGTAAAGAAAGTCCCTCTGGCTGGTCCTCTGATGGCAGCCTGGGGCCTGTGCTCCCAGAGAGCCCCGGTTCCCCCAGGGTGAGGCTGCCTTGCCAGACCCTCCTCCCGGGCCCTGAGCTTGGACCCACGGCTGCCGAATTGAAGTTAGAAGCCCTCACCCAACGTCTGGAGCGTGAGATGGATGCTCACCCGAAGGCCGATTACTTTGGTGAGTGAGAGACTGGTGTGATTGCCCATAGTGGGTGATGGGGCCCCTGCATTGGGGCATTTGGGGGAAGTGCCCCCACCAGGGATGCTGTAGCTCTCCTTGAGTGGCCTGCCTTTGTGTGTGTGTGTGTGTGTTCCTCTTTCAGCTGCTTCTTCTGAAACTTGAAAAGAAACTTGAAAGTATCCCTAGGCAGAAAGCGGATCTTGCAGCTGGGTGTTACCCATGTGCGAAGGGCAGGATTACTCATGACTGCTCCCCAAAAAGGGAAATGCTGTGATTTTGGATTTCAAAGGTTTTGGGGGTGACTTAGAGCCTCTCTCAGTGACCGGCTCAGGCAGGACTTGAACGGGCTTCTCAGGTCCAGGTACCCCGTGAGTGTTCCATCCGTAGCTGGCTGGGCCAGGTGGCTCTGACTGTTTGAGGACCAGTGGTCGGGCAGGGGCTCTCGGTGGCTCCCTATGTGTGCGCGTGTCTGCCTGCAGGTTCTGTGTTCAATTGAGGGAGGTGAAACACTGACGTGGAAGGCTTTGTTCTAGAGCAGTAGTTCACAAAGTGTAGTTTGGACCCTTAGCCTGGGAACTAGTTAGAAATGCAGATTCTTAGGCTGCACCCCAGGCCTACGGCATCAGAAACTGTGGGGTGGGACCCAGCAATCAGCATTTTCACAAGCCAGCCCAGGATCCTGACGTTCTGGGAAATTTGGGACCTGTGCATTAGGCAACTTCTAACTCAGGAACAGCACCCCTCCCCGCCCCGCCCCGCCCCCGCTTCCAGCTGGCAGCCAGGTTACACCCACAGTCGTGGCTCCCAAGAGGATAGAAGATGCTTCTTGCTGGTTTCACTCCAACTTTCAAGTTTTGTTTTCTTCTCTTTTAAAGCCACAAACTCTTGGAGACTGCTAGCTTCAGCTTTTTTCTCCTCACAGGGCTTGGAGGCAGCAGAAAAGCAGTGATCTGCTTCTGTTGAGTAATGATGTAGCCGTCTCATAGGAGAGCTAACTAGAAAGACAGCCTACTTTTAGAAGAGTCTGAGGGTTGCTTTTATTTTATTTTTTCATTTTTGAACTCTGCACAACTGAGGTCACGATTTCCCCCCATGAGGCCTGTGAACCGTGGGAAGCTGAGTGCCGCTGGGGTGGCAGCTCTGTCAGGCAGGGTCCGGGAAGGCCCTGGACGGGGAGGGTGACCGGCTTGCTCCTTTCCGTCTACCTCGTTCTGCGTCAGTGAGTGATTCTGTCCCAAGGTGCTTGGAGGGGTGGGGTCCGAGGCACTCAAGCTAGCACTGTGTTCTTGCTTCTCCTGAGAGCCGCGCGGGAACAGCTCTCACACCACCCTGGGCAGTCAGAGGTTGGGGGGACTGTTTACTGGCTTATGTTTTAGGGTACCCTCTTACTGTGAACTGTTTACTGGTTTATGTTTTAGAGCACGTAGCACCCTCTTACTGTGAACCATCTCTTCTCCTTTGCAAATCCCCCACTTTGGGAATAATACTTGGCTGGAAAAACTGTGGGTTTTTTAGTTCAAACTGTTGTTGAATTGTTTCTTCCCGTTTTATTGAGATGTAATTGACACAGCATTGTGTTAGTTTAAGGTGTACAGCATAATGATTTGATTTACATGCATCAGGAAGTGATCACCACAGTAAGGTTAGTGGACAGCCATCATCTCATGTAGGTACAAATTCAAGAAATAGGAAAAAATACTTTTTCCTTGTGATGAGAACTCAGGAGTTACTCTCTTAACTTTCATATAGAACACACAGCAGAGTTAATTATATTTATCATGTTATACATTACACCCCTAGTACTTATATACCTTATAACTGGAAGTTTATACCTTTGACTGCCTTTGTTCAATTCCCCCTCTCCCGCTCCACCCCCCTCCCACCTCTGGGAGCCACAAATCTTATCTCTTTTTCTATGAGTTTGTTTTTGAAGTATAATTGACCTCCAACGCTCTGTTAGTTCCTATTACACAACACAGTGATTCGGTATTTCTATACATTTCGAACTGATCGCTGCGATAAGCCTAGTTACGATATGTCACCTTACAAAGATACTATGTAGTTAGTGACTATATTCCCCACACTGTACATTTCATACCCATGACTCATTTGTTTTGCAACTGGAAGTGTGTACCTCTTTCCCTCACCTATTTCTTTCCTTCCCTACCCCTGTCCCCTCAGGCAACCACCTGTTTGGATCTATAACTCTGTTTATGTTTTGTTGTGTTTGTTCATTTGTGTTGTTGTTTTGATTCCACATACACATGAAACACAGTATTTATCTTGAATTTTGAATTCAAGCTCATTAAACAACAAAACAGCAGTTTTATTTTTTCAGGGAGGCAAGTTTATACACTGCCTCAGAGCAGAGATACTGGCTAACACTAGCCATTCATTCAGCCCATGTTTATTGAGTGCCTACTTTGGGCCATGGGGTACATAATGAATGGGACGGACAGAAACCCCTGCTTCCCCAGACCAGACAGTGCAGTAGAGGGAGACAGGAGATGAACCAAATAAATAAGCAAGTATGAGGGAGAGAAATAGGAAGAGGAGAGGATGGAGCCTCCGGGCAGGGAGTGGCAGGGAGGTTTCTGGTTTTAACTCAGGTGATCAGGGAAGATCCCATCGAGAAGGTGGCATTGGAGCTAGGCTTGAAGGAGGCAAGGGGGTGAACCCTGAGTCTGAGTCTGCCCAGGGAAAGGGCTTTCCCAGCAGGGCAGACAGCAAGAGCAGAGGCCCCGGGACCTGGGCTGTGCCAGGCAATGTGCTAGATACTGTTTAATTTACTCATGTAATCTTAGGAAGCCCATTTCACCGACCTGGAAACTGAAGCTCAGAGAGGTTAGATTATTGATCCCAGGTCTCACAGGGGGGACTGGGTGTAGCTGGGGTCTGAGGCCCACAGTTGGGGCTCCCTGCCCATTTTTCTAACCAGCATTGCCCAGCTGCCTCCCAAGCACAGATGTGAAAGTCTGCTTTATTTATCTATTTATTTTTATGGTTGTTTTTTCCTTACTTGAGGTAAACTTCCTATAACATAAAATTAATCATTTTAATTAATTTGGAATTAATTTAAAAAGTAATGAGTGGCATTTAGCGCGTTCGCCGTGTTGTGCAAACACCACCTCTATCTAGTTGCAAAACATTTTTATCACCCCCAGAGGAAACCCACCCCATAAATCAGTTGCTCCCTAATCCCCCAACTCTCCCAGCCCCCAGCAACCACCAGTGTACATTCTCTCTCTCTGGCTTTACTTATTCTGGATATTTGATATAGAGGGAATCATATTGAAGTTATTTTTTGACTAAGCATTACATTCACGTGTAGAAAATTCAAAAGACACAAAAACACATAGCGTGAAAAATGAGTCTCTTTCTCACCCCGGTTTCTAGCCGAGCATCCTGGTGTGATGAGTGTATATGTGTGTATCTCCCTGTGGGCCTGCTGGCCACCTGCGTGTGATGAGCGTATGTGTGTGTGTATCTCCCTGTGGGCCTGCTGGCCACCTGCGTGTGATGAGTGTCTGTGTGTGTGTATCTCCCTGTGGCCTGCTGGCCACCTGCGTGTGATGAGCGTATGTGTGTGTGTATCTCCCTGTGGGCCTGCTGGCCACCTGCGTGTGATGAGTGTCTGTGTGTGTGTATCTCCCTGTGGCCTGCTGGCCACCTGCGTGTGATGAGCGTATGTGTGTGTGTATCTCCCTGTGGCCTCCTGGCCACCTGCGTGTGATGAGCGTATGTGTGTGTGTATCTCCCTGGTATGTGTGTGTATCTCCCTGTGGCCCGCTGGCCGCCTGCTCTTTCCCTCTGAACAGTGCGCCTTGGCAGTTGTTCTGCATCAGCACGCGTTGAGTTGGCTCAGTGTCACCCTCTGTGGCTGTGCCCCGGGTCACGTAAGCAGCCTCGTGGTGGACCTCAGAAGGGCCAACTGCAAGGTGAAAGCCTAGCTTTGTGACAGACTCCCGGGGGCGGGGCGGGGGGTAGGTTGCAGGGCTGGGGGCTTTGTGGCCTTTAACTGTTGCCTAGTTGCCCTCCGCAGAGGTCATGCCAGGGACCCCACTGCCCATCGTATAGGAGAGGGCCTGCCCCCACCTGCTTTGGCAGCTGGGCTCCCAACCACTCTAACGGGACTGGCCACGTGGCCAAGGAGGACGTCTCTCCTCTGAGCACCTGGCCGTCAGCATGTGGCCCAGCCCTGCTGTGGGGCCTTGGACAAACTGTCCCTTTGAGGCCTCCCCACTCATCCACAGTACGAGGCTCTTGGCTGGTTGAGGGGCTCACGTCGGCAGATGTCTTTCCCTTCGCTAGATCTGGTGTTATTTGAAAGATTTAGTCTGTCCAACACGCTACATTTATTACATAAGGATGAAATTTTATTTCTAAATAGAAGAATATCTATTGATACGGGGCTCTTGGCAGAGAGAATCAGGGTAATGTTAACAGTCATCATCGAAGTCGATGTAATCCTAGCCAGAAGCAAAGCAAAGTTGCTATTTGGGTTGTTACCTGGACCCCTTCCTGGGCATTCGACCTGTGGGAAGAGCTTGTGAATCCCTGCTACCACCCTGGAGGACACTTGGCTTTGAAGACACCTCAGTGTCCAGTTATTGATTAGCTTATCACCGAGGACTCTTCTGGCACTTTCCAAGGCCAGGTCTCTGTGGCTTCGGGACAGTTTGGCCCCAGGGAGGCACTTCTTCCCCCTCTTTCTCTCCCATGTTCCTCTGTGGCCTCTTTGTGTCTTCCAGTCCTTGAGGAAAGAGTTAAGAACAAACTCTTGACGCTCCTTAGAGAACACTGTTGGGTCTCCAGCTCCCTGGGCCTTGCGCTCAGAAGATGCCCCCCACCCCACCGTGTGGTTGTTTTCACACCACTGTGTTCCCTGCAGAGGAAGTGAAGAGGCCCTCGTGCCGTTTGTTTACTCTCACCCGTCTTTTCTTCCACGGTAGCCATCTGTCCTCCTCACACTGGTCATCTCCCCCCTTTCTAAGGAAAAAGGACACAAATAAACCACCTGCCACAGGCTGGGTTTCCCGGGAAGCTGACTCTGAGACAGAGTCTAGCGTGCAGGGGGCTGACTAAGGGTGCTCTTGGGACCCTAACTGTGGAGTGAGGAGGAGGAAGCAGGAGTGGGCAGGGAGGACCCCAGCTGCCGTGCAGGCCTGACAAGCCTGGGTCGACCCCAAGGGGGCTCGGGAGCTGGAAAAGCCCTCAGGGCCGCCCCGCGTTCCGCCCCGGCGTGGAGGTGACCGGGCAAGGCGGCTCTGAGTCGCTGACAGGTGAGGCTCCCTCCTGCCCCCCCAGCGGCTGGGCCAAGACTCCTTCAGCGAAGGGATCTGGGTGTCCACCACATCCTCAGTCCCGGGCAGAGAAGACCCCATTCCTGGTGACCTTGGCCATGATTTTAACCATAGTGACATCTGTTGAGCGCCTGTATGTAACCTTCACAGGCAGACTCTGTTATTCTCTGTTTACAGTTGAGAAGCCAAGCCCGTGACATGCTCAGGACCACACAGGTGTCCGCAGTGGTGCTGCCACGCCAGGTGGGGCTCTGACCACTCGCACGGGAGAACTAGGTGGTCTTTCGGGGCTGAATTGGATGTTCTCCGTTTGCCCCTCCAGATTCACTCTCCGCCCAGCTGCTGTGGGGGCATCAGTGGCCTCCCTGCCCTTTCCAGGCCTTCTTCCCCATGGTCAGGACTCTGGACCTGCAGCCCCCGGCTCCTTCCCTCCCTGCTGTGCGTGGGTCTGGGGGACCAGGCACTGCTAGTGCCGCCCACGAGAGCCACACTCTGAGGCACCAGCGGGGTGGCGAGGCAAGAGGAAGCTGGTTTCAGGGTCTCTGTCACCCAGCAGGTGGACGGACGGGCCCTTCTCCACCTACATGGAGAGAGAAGCACCTGGCTCTGTCTTTAGTTTTCCTGTCTTGGGTGGACATTCCTGCTGCAGTATTTGAACTCAGAAAACTGCAACGGCAGACCTGCCTTAGCCTGAGAGCCTGAGAACAAGTGTGACTCCTTCTGGGGATGGTCCTGCCCTGCCAGGGACCAGGGAGCCTGTCACACTTGATTTCATTTTACTAGCAACGCAGGAGGTGAAATAAGCAGTCCAGACAAGGAACCCGTGAATGTCCCATCTGCTCCCTCCCATTGGACAGTCTCTTCAGCATCGAGCTGCGTGTTGTCTTAATGACCTTTCAAGCACGTCTTATCTGACTTGATCAGCAACAGATGCTTGAAATATGGGGCTTAAGTCCAGCCTTGAATGCAGAATTGAGGGTGATTTTCAGAGCATTTGTCATGTAAAAGGAAACAACATGGGCCAATCCTGTAGAAGAGGGGCCCCTCCAGAATTCAGGACAGGGGCCTGTGTGCACCCCAGAGGCCCTGCTTACCCCCCAGATATCAGGCATTGCAGTAAACCCAAACCAAGTGCTGAAGTAGCAGAAGTGGGCAGAAGATCATTAACCACCTGGCCCTGTCTGAGTAGCTGGCATGACCAAGTGTGGGAACTTCTGCACATTCCTTTTGGAGACATGGTGCCATAATTTGGACCTGCTGAATCCAGGCTTCTATAGCCATGGAAGTAAATTTCTGATCCTTTGGTAACTTTTGTAAATGACACTCAAGAATCCAATTCTGGGCTTCCCTGGTGGCGCAGTGGTTAAGAATCCGCCTGCCAATGCAGGGGACACGGGTTTGAGCCCTGGTCCGGGAAGATCCCACATGCCGCGGAGCAACTAAGCCCGTGCGCCACAACTACTGGGCCTGTGCTCTAGAGCCCACAAGCCACAACTACTGAAGCCCACGCGCCTAGAGCCCGTGCTCCACAACAAGAGAACCTGCCGCAATGAGAAACCCACGCACCACAACGAAGATTAGCCCCCGCTCACCACAACTAGAGAAAGCCTGCGTGCAGCAACGAAGACCCAATGCAGCCAAAAATAAATAAATAAAATAAATTTATTTTTTAAAAAAAATACAATTCTGCCTGTCTAGCCTAGCCAGTGTGCACCCTGAGACATGGGGATTCCCAGCTGTTTAGAAATTGAGTAGCATATGTGCATGTTTTTTTGTAGGCCAGGTAATCTTCCCCTCAAAACCAGGAAGGTATATATTTAAAAATTTTTTTTTTCTGTACGCGGACCTTTCACTGTTGTGGCCTCTCCCATTGCGGAGCACAGGCTCCGGACGCGCAGGCTCAGCGGCCATGGCTTGTGGGCCCAGCCGCTCCGCGGCATATGGGATCTTCCCAGACCGGGGCACGAACCCGTGTCCCCTGCATCGGCAGGCGGACTCTCAACCACTGCGCCACCAGGGAAGCCCTATATTTAAAATTTTTATTGATGTATAGTATACATATATTGTAGATGCTCACAAAGTGAAGACACGCAGCACACAGATCAAAGCACAGAGCACGACTAGCACCCAAGAAGCCCCCTGCGTGTGCCCTCTTACAGTCACCACTACCCGCCAGGGAGAGTTGTGACTTCTGACTGCAGACATGAGGTTTTTTTAAAAAATATTTATTTATTTATTTGGCTGGGTTGGGTCTTAGTTGTGGCACACGGGATCTTTCTCTTTTTCAGTTGTGCACGCTGGATCTTCAGTTGTGGCATGCATGTGGGATCTAGTTTCCTGACCAGGGATCGAACCCTGGGCCCCTGCATTGGGAGCACGGAGTCTTAACCGCTGGACCACCAGGGAAGTCCCCAAACATGAGTTTCTGAGCAATTGTGTGGTTTGAAGTAACTTCTGAAACCTTGAGATAATTAAAAAACCTTTCATGGCAGGTTTTTGGGTGGATGGAGAGCGCGTGGCTGATCCGAGCTGAGGCTGGGGCAGCAAGGAGTGGGTGCTGTCAGCAGGGCCGTCCAGCTCACTCTGTACCGGTGGCTGCTCCCGTGTGGTCAGTGGTCAGGGCTCCAACACTGTTTTGGTCCTCTGTGTTCTCTGGAGGGATGGACTTTTCATCATACGCTTTAGCCCTGTCCCTACTGCCCGCTCTCCCCACAGGATTCCTCTTCTGAGATTTCGGGGTAGGGGGACGATCAGCAACCCCTACAGTTCATTCAGAGTGATTCATCTGTTCACTGGGTCCACATGTCGGCAAGGCACGCTTGTCCACTCCCCGCTGTGCTCTTAGCACTGGGCTTGGGAGGACACTGGAGGGTCAGACTCAGCCCTTGCACTTGGAGTGACAGCCACTCTTCTGTCACCCCGGCCTCAGGCCTGCACTCGGGGTGTCCCCCCAACCCCGCCGTGATCACCGGCTTCTGTCGCACTGGCCTTGTTGCCGGTCCCTGAGCTAATGGAGTTCTTCCCCACCACAGGGCCCTTGCCCTTGCTGTTCCCCAGCCCACGTCCTCTGACCAGCATGCTGCTGCCCCTCTGCCATCCCCCTCGGGGCGGCGGGTCTCCAGCTGTAGCCCTGGCCAGTCCTGACAGCTGTTTCCCACGGCAGCTGCCTCATCCCATCAGGCTGTCTTTCTGAGGTTCTCCCTCCTCGGAATGTTTCTGCTCTGTTCCTCTGTGACCAGGAAAAAATGTCTTGTTTTTTCCGTCTAATTTTCCTGCTCTTTCCATTCATAATGCAGAACATCGAATTGACCTTTAGACATGACTATTCTTGCCAGAGGTTTTTTTTTTAAAAGTTATGTTTCTTTACATCTCTGGATCTCCTGCTCAGGAGAAGGAACCGTGGAAGAAATGCATCAGGTGTTTGGGGGTGAAGCAACCAGGTGTTCTGGGCTCGAGCCTACCAACAGCCCCAGGTGTGATG
Organism: Globicephala melas; assembly: GCF_963455315.2. Taxonomy (NCBI): domain Eukaryota; kingdom Metazoa; phylum Chordata; class Mammalia; order Artiodactyla; family Delphinidae; genus Globicephala; species Globicephala melas. The sequence continues at coordinate 41,843,104 of NC_083324.2, read as the reverse complement.
TGGGGCTGCTTGCTCTTCCTCTGTGCTGAGCCAGGGCCACCTCTGAGGGCTCTTCCTAACCCAAAGTGCTCTGGCTGTGGGTACAATCGGATGCCTGATTTTAGCTGATCGAGTAACAAGGGACTGGGCAGCAGTATTGTCCACAGTGGCGAGAGCCCGGAAAGGTAGAGGGCCGAATGGCCTAGCATCTCATCTCCCTTCCAGGCCTCTACAGAATTAAAAAACAACTTTTTTGTTTGTTTAGTTACAGTTACATTTTCAGTTGTAAGCGGTAGTCATTTTTACTGTAGGTATTCTGGAAAATACATACAGTTAAAACAAGAACCATGGATCACTGACATGCCTGCCACCCTTAGAATAATCAGTGTTAAGATTTTCTGCAGAAAGTTTCCAGTCCCAAGTAGTGGCCGGAGCCCACGGTGATGCAGGCTGCATGGTGTGCTGTGGTTCATGGCTCTTTGGCCAGATGTAGAAGCGTTTACTGAGCTAGAAGCCAGTTTGCTCTGCGGTGTGTCTGCTGAAAGTGAGATTAGGAAGGACTGAAGATTTCCTGTAGGAAACAACCACACGTGGGGAGCCACTGATATTACGGGGGTCACCCACCCTAGAGCCCTTTTCTTAAAAAATAAATTTATTTTATTTACTTATTTATTTATTTTTGGCTGCATTGCGTCTTCGTAGCTGTGCGCGGGCTTCCTCTAGCTGCAGTGAGCAGGGGCTACTCTTCGTTGCGGCACGCGGGCTTCTCATTGCGGTGGCTTCTTTTGTTGTGGAGCACGGGCTCTAGGCACGCGGGCTTCAGTAGTTGTGGCACGAGGGCTCAGTAGTTGTGGCTCTCACGGGCTTAGTTGCTCTGCGGCATGTGGGATCTTCCCGGATCAGGGATCGAACCCGTGTCCCCTGCATTGGCAGGTGGATTCTTAACCACTGCAGCACCAGGGAAGTCCCTCTAGAGGCCTCTTGAGACTCTCATTCTAATTAAACGTGGGGTCCCTAGTGTGGGGGACAGCTGGGAGCACTGGCCATGGGGCTCACTGAGCTTGTTTTTGTTAGCATGTCCCAGGACATCTCTGAGGGCTCTTGCGGTACCCTCAGCGTTTCTGGGTCTCAGGCTTGAAATGGGACAGTGGCCTTGGGGCCTGGCACTGTCAGGGCCCCAGATCGCGGGGCTGGGTGGTTGTCTGTTGAAGGGATGGAGGGGCCTCAGTTAGGGCGTGGAGGGGGAAGAGGAAGGGATGTTTAGCCGGGGTTACAGCTCTGAGATAGTTTTGCTAAAATTTATTGAGCAGGTTGCTCCGTGTCAGGCACTTTGCTAATCATCTCACACGCATTAACTTGTTTAATCCTCCCAACAACTCTATTTTATGATCCCCATTTTATAGACGGAGAAGCTGAGGTACACAGAACAGAACCTAAGTAACCTGCCTAATGCATTTATGAAGGAGCTTTGCTGAGTCCAGGATACTGACCGCCGTGCTGCGCTGGCTCGGAGCTCCTGGGAGCACAGTGGCTTTCTGACAAAGGGACCCCAAAGGGCATTGTGGCTATGAGTAAATCAGGCCTGAGGTCTCCCGCTTCTCTGGTGGAGCAATGAGGAGGCAGGCCGTGGATGGCTGCCCAAGCTGGTTAGAGGGGCGGATCCCACTCTTGAGGCTAGGGGTGCACCCAGGTTCATCTTCACGTCAGGAGCCTGAGCTTGTACTGGCCCCTCCCTGCCGGGCAGTGACAGAATCGTGGAGGCTCAGAGGCACATACATGGGCTGCGTAGGGGCTTTGACTGCCCACAGCCCCTTGACCCTTGACTTTTCCTGTTCCCCTGAAGGGTGTTGGTCAGGGCGAGCGGGCCATGCCCTCAGGGGTGCCTGTGTGACACCCCAAGGGTTGTGGGCAAGGGCAGGGGTGTGCCAGCCCACACTTTCCTTGGGGGCAGCTAGGATGCCTTGGTCTAAGGGTCAGTATCAACCCCAGGCCGTGTGCGGAGATGCTCAAAACCCAGCGTTGGATGAAACTACGCTCAGAGTCCATCTGGCAAACCGAACAGAAACCTTACCCTAAAACAAAACAGGCCTCCAAAAGTTCCCAGGCGTGTTAACTGCAGGGTAGTACTTGTCACCAAATATTTATATCCATTTCGGGTTTTGTTTTTCATCTGTCCCCTCCCAGGGAAGCCAGCTGGACACAGAATCTCAGGGTCACGCTGGAAGGCTGGAGGCTCTCTGCCTGAGTGTTTCCGAGGGAGTATTTTAGATCCAGGTTATTTTTAAATTTTGAGAGCCACGGTGTTTAGACTTGGCCAAGTTCTTCCCTCATCTGTTTTGTTCTGTAGTTTGTCTCTGTGTGTCCCAAGGGAGCGTGGCCCGGTTACTCCCGGTCACTGGAAGTTGGTCAGGAGCGTATCAGGGCCTCTACCTTCCTTCCCCCACATATGTCTTTGTAACATATTGAAAGTTCTGGAAGCCTGCCATGATGCTGTCTGTCATTCAAGAGGAGGGGACTTCAGTTCAGCGTGGGTCTGTCCTGCCGCTGATCCTGGGAGGTGTGGTGACCCAGGTCATTCAGGACGTCGTGGACAAGGCCCCCGTCTTATAATGCAGGCCCTGAGTCGGGGTGAACCCATCACAGCAGGCTCTGGGCCCAACTGCATGTGACGGTCACCTCAGCATGATAAGACAGTAGCAGATTGGCCTTTTGCTGCCTAGAGCCTGACAGTGGCTTCCCTGTTCTCCTAAACCTCCCCATGAGCTGAATTGATGGTTTCCTTTCAGCGGAGTGGAGCCGAGTCGTGGCCATGTTTGCTCACATGACGATCAGGGCTGGCCCCAAGGAGCCGGGTAGAGGTTTCCCATCTGCTGAAACATCGCCTGTCCTGTTCCCCTCTCCGGCTCCTTACTTTACGTTGCTTCCTGCTGGTGCAGTAAGATAGTGAATTTAGAGAGAGACGGATTTCAGGGCTGGGCCCCAGGGCATTTGCTGACAGAGTTATTGTCAGATGGAACATGCTGGCAGCAGGCTCGGCAAGATGCAGGCCTGCCTGGCGATGCTTGAGGGCTGTGCTGGCTCGGACACCCTGCTTCGCTTTGCTGCCCTTGGTTTCCTCACCTGACACGGACTGGAGGTCCTGTGCTCCTTCTACTTCTGTTTCCTTTCCTGTGCTCCGAGCCTCCACAGCCACTTTTGGATTCAGGGCTGTTGCCTGGGAGGAGACTCCTGGCTGTGAGGGTGACAGTGTTTGGAGGCAGGACCTGCTTCAGACACTGTATGGGAGGCATGCGGGCATCAGTTGAATGGAAGCTGGTGCCTCATTGGCTTGCAGAGAAACCAGCAACAGAGCGCAGAAGCCCAGGGAGGAAAGGACATGGAAAACAACAGACACGCCCCAGGCAGCAGGCCAGTGGGTGGTGATGGCAGGCGCTTCTGGTTGGCCCACCAGGTCCCTCCGTGAGATCATGTCCCAGCAGAGGTGACTCCAAAATGCCCTTCTCCCACTAATAATGCTTGGTCATCATCGGCCTTGCTCATGAACTCAGAACTCTATTCTTTTGGGGAAAAAAATGGATACTCTATGATAAAGCAGCCCTTAAGAAATAAGGAAAGTGAGGAAATAAAACCAAACACTGATTTAGTGATGAGATCCAATACACAAAACACGGGGCCTGGTCTATAGAAGTTACTCGTGAACTATTTGTTGAATGAATGAATCATGGCGTGTACTTCTAATGTTATGCAATCAGAGTAAAAAATCAGAATGTTTTAGTTACAATGCCTGTGGGCTGAGACGCGGCGGATGCTACAGACACAGTTTCTCTGTCACTTGTTCCCGGTGGTAGCTGTGACGCGCTGTGCTGATATCTGTGCTACCCCGTCTGAGTAGAAGGATGAACTTATTGGGCAAGGACCTGGGTGACATGGCCTGTGGCAGGTGGGCTAGTCTGTAAGCCTGGAGAAGTCCTGTTCCCCAGGGCAAATTGAGACATGACCATGTTGTGAGGAGGAGGGGATTTCGGTAGGACAGCGTGGAACCTGGGTGCATGTGAGGAGGAGGGGATTTCGGTAGGACAGCGTGGAACCTGGGTGCATGTGAGGAGGAGGGGATTTCGGTAGGACAGCGTGGGACCTGGGTGCATCTCTGGACGGTTTCCTGTCTTGCCTGGCTGGGTAGAGCTTTGGAGGCAGTCCTGAAGCAGGGGTTGTGGGCGTGAACCTTGAGTGGGGCACTGACTTCCCGGCCAGGTTCCCAAGGCTCTCACCGACCCCAACCCCAGTCCTACCCAGACCCTTCCCCCACCTCTGTCCATCACCACTTCCAGTTCCAAGCCCAAATAGCATATTCCCTCAAGAGCCATTATGGATCGCCTACTGTATACAAGAGACTGGATTCGAATTTGTGGGGCTTCTTTTGTGCCAGACTTATTGCCTGGCCCTCTGCTGGGTGTGGGGTGTCTGTGCTGGTCACTGTTGTACCCCCAGGGCCTAGAGCAGTGCCTGGCATACAGTAGATGCTCAGTATGTACTTGAACAAATGGTGAACGCCCCGGCCAGTGGAGGGAAGGCATGTTCCCTGACGCCCTCCTGAGTGGCAGTGCTTTGAGTGGGGTGTTACCCCTGTGGCGGGCACACAGCGCCGGGCTGGCTGTCCACGTCCCTCACCCTGACTGGTAGTTACTCGGAAGAGCTTTCCTATGTGTGTAGAAGGTGTCTCGGGTAGCTGAGGAGTGGGGGCCTGGAAGAGGTTGGGATGCCAGGTTTGTCTGGGTGGAAACTTCACCGAGCTCCAGGGAGCAGCTGAGCAGAGTCCTGGGGAAGTTTGGATGGGAGCAGGGAGATGTGCTGGCAGATGTGTTCTTAGCTGAGCAGACATTCCTGTTACACTAAAAATCAGAGTTTGAGGAGCTCTTTGTGGGAATGAAAAGCCATATAAGACTGTGGGCTCTGGAACTGCCCTGGGCAGACTGCTCAGCATCCTCATGCCTCAGTTTCCCCGTTAGGAAAATGTGGATATAGTTGTTGTGAGGACTAAATTAATTAGTACAGTCTGTACCGACCAGTGCAGGAGCCACAGCACAGGAGGCTACTAAGTACTTCAAGAGGTGGCTGGTTTGAGTTGAGACGTGCTATACATATGAAATATACTCTGGAGTTTGAAGGCTTGGTATAGGGAGAAAAAGTAAAATACCTCCTGAATATTCTTATACTGATCGTATGTTGACGTGAGAATACTTTGGATATGTTGGGCTGAGTAAAATACATCATTAAAATTAGTTTCATCTGTTTTTACTTTTTAAGCGTGGCTACTTGAAAGTGTAAACTGACACGTGGCTTGCATTATTTTTCTGTTGGACGGGGCTTCGCTATATGAAACCCTTAGAACAGGCTCTGGCATGTGGTGATCATTTGCTGGACAAGCACTTACACTTAGTATTTTCTCAGAAGTATCAAAGCACCTTTACCTTTTTCCATCTGAAAGCTAAGCTCAATTGATTCATTCATACCCAAAAATGCTTAAACAAAAGGACTGTAGTTTGTCCAAAGGAGACTGATGCCATGATTGCCACCTGCACCCCCTGAACAGGCCCACTGAGGCTCATGTGTATTCTGATGGAGGAAGCAGATACTCTGGGGTCTGAAGCTGGTGTCTGCACGGGGCGTGATGAAGCAGGCGGTATCTGCAGCTGAGCCAGTTTTCCGGGACCTTAAAAGGCCCCCTCAGTTTAGCAAGTACAGGCAGAGCATCCAAAGAGATCACCCATCCCATCTCTGTAGTTAGAGACGTGTTTCCTGTCAAGAGGTGGGAAGTGGGCCCTTTGGGATTTGGCCCCTCTGGGGGCCCCGCTGACAGGCTGCCCACCCCGTGAGCCTCCACAGGCTCTGGAGGCCTCGCCTGGGCGTGCAGGAGAGTGGCCAGATCAGGGTGGCTTTCCAGGCAGCTTCCAGAGACCCATTTATCTGGGGCTTGTTGTGAAGTAGCTGAGGCTTCCCTCTCAGGTGGGGGGGCTCAGATGGAGTCCCTTTGTTGGCCAGCCTTACGGGTCAGTTTTAGAAGCCCAGCGGACAGGAGACGGCAGCCCCTCGTCTGCCCCTGGTCCACCTGTGGCTGCCACCCTCATTACCCATGCCTGACAGTGGGCGTGTGGGTGTGGGGAGGGCAACTCTGCCCAGCTTTACAGCCAGAGAGCAGAGGAAGTCAAGGGAAGGAAATAACATACAGTGAAATAACGTGTAGTTCGATGAGTTTTGACAAACACATGCACCCGTGTAACCCACACTCCTATCAAGACAGAGCAGTTTCACCCCCAGAAAGTTCCCTCCTGCCTCTTCCAGGCAGTGTCCATCCCCAGGCAACCCCTGTTCTGATTTTTTTTTAAATCATTTATTAGTTTTGCCTGTCCCAAAACATAATGTAAATAGATCCATGTGGTATTCATACACAGTTGATCCCCATTATTCATGGATTCTGTATCTGTGAATTTGCCTACTTGCTAAAATTTATTTGTAACCCCAGATCAATACTCACAGCACGGGCTTCCCTGGTGGCGCAGTGGTGAAGAATCCGCCTGCCAGTGCAGGGGACACGGGTTCGAGCCCTGGTCCGGGAAGATCCCACGTGCCGTGGAGCAACTAAGCCCGTGCGCCACAACTACTGAGCCTGTGCTCTAGAGCCCGCGAGCCACGACTACTGAGCCTGCGCTCTAGAGCCTGCGAGGCACGACTACTGAGCCCACATGCTGCAACTATGGAAGCCCGCACACCTAGAGCCCATGCTCCGCAACAAGAGAAACCACTGCAATGAGAAGCCCGCGCACCGCAACGAGGAGTAGCCCCCGCTCACCGCAACTAGAGAGAGCCCACGCACAGCAATGAAGACCCAATGCAGCCAAAAAACAAAAAAAACAAATACTCACAGCACTTTGGTGATCATTTGGGAACATGTGTAGAGCGGCGAAAAATTTGAGTCACCCCACACATGTGCCCGGCTGAGGTTGATCTGGGAGAGTTATGCCTGCTTGTTTCTGCTCTCATATTGTAAACAAGTGTTCTTTTCATGGTCTATTTAGTGCAATGTGTTTTTTGCATTTTTGTGCTCTTTGTTGATGATTTCTCAGTTTAAAATGGCCCACGTGTAAAAAAAATGGCTGAAGTGACATCTAGTGGTCCTAAACTTGAGAAGGCTGTGATGTGCCTTACGGAGAAAATACATGTGTTAGATAAGCTTCCTTCAGGCATGACTTACAGGGCTGTTGGCCGTGAGTTCAATGTTAATGAAGAACAGTATATAATAAATAAGGTATCTTTAAACAGAAATGGATAAAACAAGTTGTGTATTTTTTTTTTTTTTTTTTTGCGGTACACGGGCCTCTCACTGTGTGGCCTCTCCCGTTGCGAAGCACAGGCTCTGGACGCGCAGGCTCAGCGGCCATGGCTCACGGGCCCAGCCGCTCTGAGGCGTGTGGAATCTTCCCAGACCAGGGCATGAACGCGTGTCCCCTGCATTGACAGGTGGACTCTCGACCACTGCGCCACCAGGGAAGCCCAAGTTGTGTATTTTTTGATGGATGAAAACGTTGTGACCAGAGGCTCACAGGAACCTAACCTTGTGTTTCCTCTGGGAGCAGTGATTCACTATTCACTAATTTGGTATTTGCGGTGACTTTGTGGAACATAACTGACTCAAATAGCAAGAATCTACTGTTGTACTCTTTTGTCTGGCTTACTTCACTCAGACAATGTCTGAAATTCATCTCTGTTGCCGCCTGTATCAGCAGTTGGTCCTCTTGTACTGCCGAGTAGCAGCCCATGGTATGAATACTCCACAGTTTTTCTATTTCCCTGTGGAGGAACCTTGGGTTCTTTCAGTGTAGAGCCATTATGAATAAGTCTGCTTTGATCATTTGTGTGGACATATGCACTCATTTCTCTGGAGTACGTATCTAGGAGTAGAATTTCTAGATCATATGGTAGGAGTATGTTTAACTTTTACAGCAACTGCCAGAAAGTTTCCCAGCATGACTGTGCCACGTAGCATTCCTACCAGCAGTGTGAAAGCCCTCCCGTGGTTCTTTTATATATACTTAATTGAAGTATGGTTGATTTACAATATTATATTGGTTTCAGGTGTACAGCTTAGTGATCAGTATTTTTGCAGATTATACTCCATTATAAGTTATTACAAGATAATGGCTATAATTCCCTGTGCTCTACAGTATATCCTTGTTGCTGATCTCTTTTATACATAGTAGTTTGTATCTGTTAATCCCATACCCCTAATTTGTCCCTCCTCCCTTCCCTCTCCCGTTTGGGAGAGGGAAAACCACAGAGCAGAGACTCTGGTCTCGGTTGAGTCTAAACCACAAGTTTGTTTTCTGTATTTGTGAGTCTGTTTCTGTTTGGCATATACACTCATTTGTACTATTTTGTATTATGTTTCTAGATCATGAGTCTCTGTTTTGCATATCATTTATTTGTGTTGTATTATATAAGTGATATCATACAGTATTTGTCTTTCTCTATCTGAGTTATTTAGCTAAGCATAATATTCTCTAGGTCCATCCATGTTGCTGCAAATGGCAGAATTTCATTCTTTTTTATGGCTGAGTAGTATTCCATTGTGTGTGTGTGGGGGGGGCACATCTTCTGTATCCACTCATCTGTTGATAGGTGATCACATTGCTTCCATATCTTGGCTCTTGTAAATGTGCTGCTATGAACATTGGGGTACATGTACCTTTTGGGGGTTGTTTTTTTTTTTGGTCACACCACATGGCAAGCGGGATCTCAGTTCCCCGGCCAGGAATCGAACCGGTGCCCCCTGCAGGGGAAGCACAGAGTCTTAACCACTGGACTGCCAGGGAAGTCCCTGCATGTACCTTTTTGAATCAGTGTTTTCATTTTCTTCAGATATATACCCAGAAGTGGGATTGCTGGATTATACGGTAGTTCTGTTTTTATATTCTTTCGGAACCTCCATACTGTTTTCCTTAGTGGCTGCACCAGTTCTGTGGTCCTTGACTCGAGCTGGCTCAGGAGTTTCTTTGGGCTCTCTCCGCTTGTCACTTTCTCAACCACCTGCTCTCCAAGCTGGTGTTGCTTGACTGATAACCTTCCAACTTCTTCTGTTGAAATATCTTCACAAGACATTTTCATCCCTTTTCTGGTAGTTACCATGCTCTTGTTTGTTTTTTGTTTGTTTGTTTTTTGTGGTACGCGGGCCTCTCACTGCTGTGGCCTCTCCCGTTGCGGAGCACAGGCTCCGGACGCGCAGGCCCAGTGGCCATGGCTTACTGGCCCAGCCGCTCCGCGGCATGTGGGATCCTCCCGGACCGGGGCACAAACCCGCGTCCCCTGCATCGGCAGGCGGACTCCCAACCACTGTACCACCAGGGAAGCCCTATGCTCTTGTTTTTTTAAAAATTTTATTGAAGTGTAGTTGATTTACAATGTCGTGTTAATTTCTTCTGTACAGCAGAGTGACTCAGTTATACATACACGCTAAAGGAACTGTGTTCTGTGAAGGGTTTGATTTTTTTCACCAGCTTTCTTCTGTGTTTTTTGTCATTTTTAAAACATTTAAACAAACAGAACTAACTGTAGAAAAGTCAGAACATATAGACAAAGATAATAGTAAAAGGCACCCATGGTTCTACCTAGGGATAATCACTGTTAAGACACACTCTTTTAAACACATAGATATTTAATTTTTTAAGCGTCTGAGTGAATTGAGACTTTGGTGAGAACTGTGCTGGTAGAAGGCCTCTCGGTATGTCACAAAACTAGAGATCAGAAGCCAGTGAATGAGGCACTTTCCATTTCTGTTGCTTGTTGGAAGTCGTACTTCCGTTTAGTTTCTGGAACTGCCCAGGGAACTTTGTGTCACCCCAGCTACTGTCTTGACTTTTTTTGCAGGGCCAGCGGCCAGTAATTATGGAGTCCTAACCGAGAGCTGGGGGCCTCTCCCCCCTCCATGCAGCAGGAAACCCTTCTTCCCTCCTGTGATCACCAGCAGCTCATGGGGCTCAGTCTCAAGGCAGCCGGAGAAGGGTCGGCCAGTTCTGATCATCAGAAAGTCTTTCTTCTGTCTGGCCAACCGTCTTCCTGAAGATCTGACCCAATTGGCAGCCAGGTTGAGCCTGTTAAAATGGCCAGGTCCTGTCACTCCTGGGCTCAGAAAAAACCTTTCATTCCCCTCTTCCCCATTCCTCACTCCCAGAATTAGAGCCATCATCCAACTAGCCTTCTCCGTCCACATCCTCCCCTCTCCTGGTCCATGCATGGTGGACATCACTGTTCCAAGCTCCTTCCTCTGGGTGGGTTAGTTGTTAAGGCCCTTTCCTGAAAGATATCTTGTTCTTGGTCCCCCAGGAAACTCATGTCTGTGTGTGCCTTGCAGGTAGCTCACCTATCCTGCAGATTCTAAATGGATAGTCTTAAAAAGCAATGTTTTGGGGCTTCCCTGGTGGCGCAGTGGTTGAGAGTCCGCCTGCCGATGCAGGGGACACGGTTTCGTGCCCCGGTCTGGGAAGATCCCACATGCCGCGGAGCGGCTGGGCCCGTGAGCCATGGCCGCTGAGCCTGCGCGTCCGGAGCCTGTGCTCCACAACGGGAGAGGCCACAGCTGTAAGAGGCCCGCGTACCGCAAAAAACCCCCCACAAAAAACAAACAAACAAAAGAGAAACGAGGGCTTCCCTGGTGGCGCAGTGGTTGAGAGTCCAGCTGCCGATGCAGGGGACACGAGTTCGTGCCCCGGTCCGGGAAGATCCCTCATGCCGCGGAGCGGCTATGGCCGCTGAGCCTGCGCATCCGGAGCCTGTGCTCCGCAATAGAAGAGGCCACAACAGTGAGAGGCCCGCGTACCGCAAAAAAAAAAAAAAAAAAAAAAAGAGAAACGATTTTCATTCCTGTTCCTTTCTGGTTCCACATGGTTAACTGTGGCTGTGGCATTGGACCATCGTCTGAGGCTTCACTGATCTGGGGTCACTAATCTCAGAGCTTCTCTGCACCACAGCAGTCCTCTGTGACCCAGATGGGGACTGGGCACCCCGCCTGCTGCGTTTTCCCTTGTGGGGTGGATGCAGAGCATCGGGAGGCTGGGAAAGTGCCGAGTAGGGAAATGCACGGAGCCGTATGGGCATCAGAGGAGCCGGGGCGGGCTGTGTGGGTTGATCCACTCATTCATTCATTCAATGAGCAAACGTCCATCGAGCGCCCACGTGTGCTGGGCAGGAGCAGTTACCCCTCTGTGCAGTTAGATGCCCTGGGGGAGCGGAGGGGAGCTCAGATCTGAGTGCCTGGGGGTCCCCCACAGAAGGACTCAGGAGTTTTGTGAGGTATTTGGAGTGTGGGTGCCTGTCAGGAGAGTGGCTGATATGTTTTCATTCTCAGTCTCAGGCCTGGTAGGTAACTAGGGAGGAAAACCCCTTTCCTGGAAAGGGAGGGAAGGAAATGAACTTTTTTGGGGTACCTCCCATGTGCTGGGAGCAGTTGCAGGCACTTACATGATCTCAGTTAATCCTCAAAGTTACCCCATGGAATGTATATGTTATTAAAACTCATCTGGCAGGTGAGGAAACTGGACTTGTGCCCAAGGTGGGATCTGAACCCAGTGTTTATGCCCAAAGCCACTCTTTCCAGATCCACCACAGGAGGGGGCTGGGCCATCCTCAGGCTCAGCAGGAGTGGACCCTGATCCTGGGGCTGGCGATGCTCCATGTCCTGATGTGCTTGGTGTTTACACAGGAGTGCTTATTTTGGGAAAAATCATTGAGTCGTAAACCATGGGGTTTTCTTTATGCATGTTATACTGCAGTAAAAGTTTTTAGAAAACAAAAACAAAAACAAAACGCTCCCTAGAAAAGGATAATGAACTCTAAAGTGTTTTAGCTGCTTATCTTCTTGCCTAAATTGGTCACCAATTGTGTGGACAATAAATGCCGCCTCTTCTTTATGCTTGAACTTGGGTTGCCAGATTTAACAAATGAAAATATAGGACACCCAGTTGAATTTGAATTTCAGAGAAACAATGAATATTTTTTTAGTGTGTAAGTATGTACCATGCAATGTTTGGGACATGCTTATACTACACAATTATTCATTTACCTGAGATTCAAATTTGCACGCGGTATACTTACACTAAAGAATTGCTCACTGTTTATCTAAAATTCACAGTTGACTGGGCGACTAGTATTTTATCTGACAACCCTTGTTTGAGCTGAGAGCTGAAGGGGGTGAGAAACGCAACTGAGCCTCCTTTGAGAAATCAGAGGATTCTGAGGCCAAAGGCAAGAAAATAATCTAGGAGAAAAGCAGGTGGTGGGGGAAGTTGGCTGGGGGATTCTGAGATGCTGGAGGGAAATTGAACCAATGTCAAGAGAGGGTTACGCAGAATAATCTGACAGGTAAGGGAGTAGTGATATAAATGCTGTACCACTCAGCCTTCAAAATGGGTTCTGCTGGAGGTTGACGTTTGTTCTAGCAGTTTATGTTTGTGCAAAGATCCTGGGGAAAATGCACAATTTTGAGCCTTCTCACAAGAAAGAGTGATGTTAGAAGTGAGCTACCTTGAGAAACTGGCTTCAAAATCTGTGACAATTTGAGCAACAAAACAAATAATGATAGAAATGGATTATAACCCAGAGAATAAAATAAATATCCATAAGTCCTTACTGAAATAAATAAATGGGGAGAATTGGGGGGAAAACTCTTGTACAGAAGATCCTATTAGTGAAATGTAGAAAGAAAGATGAAGATAGAAAGGTCACCATTTGAAAAGACCATTGTAATAATTGTTTCAGGCAAGAATCAGTGGAGGCTGAATAGTGGGCAAAAATATATGATGAAGAAATGGGTATTTGCTTAATGTCAAAGTGTTTTCCCATAAATGTCTTAATAATTACAAAGAGAAAGTAAAACTTCACAGTGGAGAAACCTGGCAAACTCTACCTTAAGAAGAGAGCAAAGTTGATCTCACCAGTAGTTAAGACGTATCAATAGCATGTATATCCTGATATGATGCGCTGTAAAGGGCACATCATTACTTCTGGGGTGTTCCTGCCAGATACACATAACCTCAATCTGATCATGAGAAAACATTAGACACGACCAAAATGAGAGACAGTGTGCAAAATAATTGACCACTACTCTTCAAAAGTGTCAAGGTCACGTAAGACAAAAACAGATTAAGGATCTGTCTCTCATAAAAGGAGACACTTACTAAATGCAGTGGATTTAGTTCTGGCATTGGCTCCTGGTCCAAGAAAATGACGTTAGTGGGACAGTTGTTGAAATTTGAATGAGGTCTATAGATTAGTGTATGTGTGTGTATGTGTGTGTGTGTGTGTGTGTGTGTGTGTATAATATATATAATATGTATTATATCAGTGTTAATTTCCTGATCTTTGGTAATTGTACTGTGGTCGTACAAGAGTTAACATTTGGGAAATCTGGATGAAGGGTATATAGAAAGTCTTTGTATTACTTTTACAACTTATTTGTGAGTCCAAAATCACGTGAGAAGCCCCTGAAAGTGAATGAACTTGGGGGTGGGGTGGGGGGAGCAGCAACTTTGTGTGTGGGGAGGGGCTGGTTGAAGGGCTGCAGGATGCTCTGAGGAGCACTCTTCCCGTAGGTATCAGAGTGTGAGGTGGCGGATTTGCATTATATTGAAAACATTGTTTAAATCTTAAAAAAAACCTTGTTTTTGATTATGATGGTAATGTATCTTCATTTTCGAATATATGAGGAGGTTAAAGAATACCATAAAAATCCTCCCTAACCCCTACTTCTCAGCAGTGAACATGGACGATAATTAGTGTTTATCCTCGTGGTCATGACTTTATCTGTAAATATACTCTTTAAAAAAACAGAATAGAGAACAATGTGTCCATATGCATCGTGGTCCCCTCCCCTTTTTTCATTTAACATTGTATTGTGAACAGTTGGTATCATAAAAGAATACTCTAGAACTGTGTTGCTCAATACATGGGATTATTTAAACTTAAAAAATCCAATTACTTAGGTGTACTAGCCACATTTCAAGGGCTCAGCAGCCACTTGAGCTGTCATATTGGACAATCCAGAATAGAACATTTTCATTATCACAGAAAAAGTTCTATCGGGTGGCACCGCTGTAGAGTATGATTTTTTTAAGTTGTGTAGTATTTATTTATTTATTTTGCATTACACGGGCCTCTCACTGTTGTAGCCTCTCCCGTTGCGGAGCACAGGCTCCGGACGCGCAGGCTCAGCAGCTATGGCTCACGGGCCCAGCCGCTCCGTGGCATGTGGGATCTTCCCGGACCGGGACACGAATCCGTGTCCCCTGCATCGGCAGACGGACTCTCAACCACTGCGTCACCAGGGAAGCCCCTGTGTAGTATTTATTTAACTTTACGTCTTCATTCGGGTATTTATATTGTTTTCAATTATCCATGCTTAAGTATTTTAATAATAGTTTGATGGATTTTTTTTTTTTTTTTTTTTTTTTTTGCGGTACGCGGGCCTCTCACCGTTGTGGCCTCTCCCGTTGCGGAGCACAGGCTCCGGACGCGCAGGCTCAGCGGCTATGGCTCACGGGCCCAGCCGCTCCGCGGCATGTGGGATCTTCCCAGACCGGGGCACAAACCCACGTCCCCTGCATCGGCAGGCGGACTCCCAACCACTGCGCCACCAGGGAAGCCCGACTTTTTGTTTTTTTATAACTGCTTTACTGAGATATAATTCACATGCCATAAATCCACCCCTTGATAGTGTACAATTCAACAGCTTTTAGTATATTCACTGAGTTGTACAACCATCACCACTGTCTAATTTAGAACATCTTCATCACCCCAAAAAGAAAGCCCACCCCCATTAGCAGATGCCCCCTTGCCCCCTCTCCCCCAGTCCGAGGCAGCCACTCATCTGCTTACTGTCTCTGCATATCCATTTTGGGCAGCATCTTTGATTTTTTTCTTTGGGAAAAATTCTAATAAATTCTTGAATCAAATGGCGTGAAGACTTTTTAAGGCTTCCTTCTAGTTATTTATTTACTTACCGCGCCATGCCACGTGCGGGATCTTAATTCCCCGACCAGGGATCAAACCCACACCTCCTGCAGTGGAAACTTGGAGTCTTAACCACTGGTCCGCCAGGGAAGTCCCATTTTTAAGGCTTTCAATAGCTGGTGCCACACTGCCCTCCAGAAGGGTCGTCCACATTTATGCTTCCACTAGCAGTGTACGAGAATGCCCTTTTCTCTGCACCCCCTGTGACACTCTTACTATTGTTATTATCATTGTTTTCGTCTTTGCCGCTGAGACAGTGACGAGTGGCACCCACCTTTGCATTTGGCTCCTGGGTGGAACACCTTTTCCTGTGCTGATTGGCATATTTCTATTTTGGATAAGAGTTGAGAAAGATAACTGGGCTCTGTGCAGAGAGGCTGGAGGAGGGGGAGTACGCAGGTGGGCGAGCCCAGAAGCCACAGCACAGGGTGCCCTGGAGGCTGTTGAACTCTTTCCTTCGGAGAGCAGAGGGCAGGGAATGATTCGGGCCAGAGAATGGGAGTGCGCTGGGGCAGAAGTGCCCCTGCAGGTTGTCTGGCAAGGCTAGCTAGAGCTTATGGTGGTGATTGGGAAACTGCGAGAGAAACTTCCTTTCCCACTGCAATGAAGTGAAGCCGTCGTTGGTTTTGAATAGCTTTGAGATTGAAGAAAGTAGCCTGCTGCAATGACCCCATAGCCCAGAATGGCCTTGAGTACGTCCTTTGTAGCTTGGTGAGAGTATCACCCCTTGACCTGGGAACTACAGGGTGCGCGGGAGAGAGGGCAGGCAGGGGAGGCCCGGGTGCCGGGGAGGATGTGTTTTGTTGTGTTATCTGCATCCATGGTTCTCAGCCTTGGCCGAGCCTTAGAGTCAACTGAGGCGCTGTGGTCCCCCCCCCATATTGGAACCAGAGTCTCTGGAGGTGATGGTGGGCATCTACTTTGATTCCTTCCTTGAGAGGCAGCCCTCTGCCTGGGAGGCAGGAGCCCGGCACCCACCGCCTTCAGGGCTCTTTCCATGAGCTTCTATTGTGGCTAGGAGGAAGTCTGCTGCTGAGGCCATTGGTCCAGCTCTGCCAAACGCTTGGCCCCTCTTCTAGAACCTGTTGACTCCCAGAGCTGCCCAGAGCCGCCCAGGTCCATAGGCTGCAACCTTCTGCTGAGAAAAAGCCTTGCTCAACTTGTGTGCAGACTAATTCATCCAACTCTGTCCTCTCAGCCACCCCCATCCTGACTGCGTGCCCTGCCCCTGGCTTCAGCCGCCTTTCAGCGTAGTATGTGGTCCACGGCTGTGTGATGCCATGTGATGTGCAGCGTCCGTTCAGAGCTAAAAAGGATGCCCGCACCTCTCAGAGGCCTCCCTTCCTCACTGGGAGAGGAGTGGTCACCCGGACAAGGCCCAGGTGTGAGCTGGAGGTGCAGGGCCACTCCCATTGGCCGGCCTGATGGAATCTTTTTATTTCAAACCTTACCCTGACAATAAAAGGTGGCGACTTGGCTGTGTGTTCAGTTGAAGGAGTGCTGCACGGTCCTCAGGCTGTCTGTAGTAAGGAGGCAGGGATTCTGCTGTAGCCAAAACCTCACGCTGAGGCTGCTTTGCGGGCCTCCTTGTTTATAAATCCTGCCTTTGCAAGCCAGTAGGGAAGATGCCATGGCCCTAAACCCAATTTGTTTTTTGGCTTTGGGTGTACAGGAGATCATTGAATGCCAATTTGGGATCACTTCCTTCACATGGAACGCTGCCCAGGCTAGGCTGGGTGGTGTCTGCATTCGATCAGTTAGGCTGTGTTATTCGTTCTCAAATAATCTTCCTGGAACTGATGCAGTGGGCCGGGACATTCCAGGAGGCAGAGTGGGCTCTGTCCCATCTCAAGTGTCGTGGTTTCCCTTTTGTCTGTTATATACTCTTGAGGTTCCACTGATACTTTTTTTTAGAAAAATTTCTCCCCGCTAAGCCGTTTGGGAACCACTGTTGTGCACCAAGAGAGTTAGGCCGGCTTGAATTAGTATATAAACAAAAGGTTTTCAAGATACTGGATTCAGGCAAGGATAGACAATGATCCTTGAGAGATGGGAAGCAAATGGGTCGGCCCTATGATTGTCCCAGCTTACTGCCTTGAGAGAGTTTCCAGACATTGACACAAGGAGGGAGAAGGGAGAGAGAGCCTGGGAGACTCCTTGAGTTAAAAGGCTGCTGAGGGGACTTCCCTGGTGGCGCAGTGGTTAAGAATCCACCTGCCAAGGGGACACGGGTTCGAGCCCTGGCCCGGGAAGATCCCACATGCTGCGGAGCAGCTAAGCCCGTGCACCACAACTACTGAGCCTGCGCTCTAGAGCCCACGAGCCCCAACTACTGAGCCCATGAGCCACAACTACTGAAGCCCGTGTGCCTAGAGCCCGTGCTCCACAACGAGAGAAGCCACCGCAACGAGAAGCCTGCGCACCACACCAAAGAGTAGCCCCTGCTCGCTGCAACTAGAGAAAGCCTGTGTGCAGCAATGAAGACCAACGTAGCCAAAAATAAATAAATATACAAGTAAATTAATTAATTAAAAGAAAAAAGTGCTGCTGAGATCCTGGGGGAGACTAAGGCAGCTGGATTTCATAGGACTCTAGCAAAATCTTTCCAAAGAATATATCTGATAAAGGACTTGTCTCTTGAATATGTAGGAAATTCTCATAACTCAAGAAAAGGAAAAAAAAATGAGCAAAAGATTTGAACAGACATCTCACCAAAGAAGATACAGGATGGTAAATAAACACAGCAAAAATGCTCTGGTGCAACATCATTAGTCACTGGAGAAATGCAAATTAAAACCACAACGAGGGGGAATTCCCTGGCGGTCAACTGGGTAGGACTCCGCGCTTCCACTGTAGAGGGCATGAGTTCAACCCCTGGTCGGGGAACTAAGATCCTGCGTGCCATGCGGAGCAGCAAAAAAAAAAACAGAACCAAAAACACAGTGAGGTACTACTACCCACCTATTGGAATGGACAAAATCAGGATGACTGCCATTCCAAGTACTGGCAAAGATGTGGAGAAACTGGAACTCTCATAAACTGCTGGTGGGAATGTGAGATGATAGATCTTCTTTGGGAAACAGTTTGGCAGCTTCTTCTTTTTTAAAAAAAAACATTTATTTATTTATTTTGGCTGCACCAGGTCTTAGTTGCAGCATGCAGGATCTTTTAGTTGCGGCACTTGGACTCTTAGTTGCGGCATACAAGCTTCTTAGTTGTGGCATGCAAACTCTTAGTTGCAGCCTTCGGGATCTAGTTCCCCGACCAAGGATCGAACCCTGGCTGCCTGCATTGGGAGCTCGGAGTCTTACCCACTAGACCACCAGGGTAGTCTGGGCAGCTTTTTAAAAAGTTAAATATACACTTACCATAAGCCTGAGCCAATCCACTCCTAAGTTACCCAAGAGAAAAGGAGAAATATGTCTATACATAAACACTTGTACACAAGCAGCTTTATTTGTAACAGCCCCAAAGTGGAAACCACTCACATTCATCACCAGCTGAGTGGATAAAAAAATGGTGGTCCCATCACACAATGGACAACAACTCAGCAATGAAAAGGAATGAACTCTCGGTGTATACAGAAGCTGGGTGAATCTCAGAATCATTATGCTGAGTGAAAGAAACCAGACAAAAAACGAGTACATGCTCTAGGCTCCATTTATGTAACCTCTAGAAAATACAAACTGAGCTCACATTGGTGGTATAGTGGTGAGCATAGCCTTCCAAACTGATCTCTGCTGACAGAAAGCAGGGCAGTGGTTGCCCAGGGAGGGGCCATTAGAAAAGGCGTGAGGACATGTGGAATCTTTGGGGATGGTGGGTGTGTTCACTGTCCTAATTGTGGTGATGATTTCACAGGTGTATTCAAATGTCAAAAGTTATCAAATTGTACACTTTATGTGCAGTTTATTAGGTGTCACTTATACCTCATTAAAGCTGTTTAAAAGAAGATCCCTCTGGCTAGAGTTTGGAGAATGGATTAAAGGGCAGTGAGTCTAACTACAGGGCAATAGTTGCATATCCTTTCCTCCCTTCTCTTAAAGTTTAATTCCTTCTTTCCCTCACTTTCCTCCTGGTTTTGGAGCTTGGATTACTATAGTAATATGTGACTGACATTTTATTACTTTCCTCTGTTGAGGAAAAGTAAGGATTTCCTTTAAAATCTTCTAACTAAGGGACCATGTGGAAAGCAAAGGGAGTCTAGGAGTCTTTTCTTCTTGTTGAGTCCTGTCTTGGAAAAACTCACTTCTGTTTCTTTGTGCTACTAGTGCTCACACTTCTGACACCAGATGTGTGGTTTTTCCCACACCAACCAATTCTCCGACACCAGCCAGCTGTCCTACAGTTCAATTCAATCTGATGCTAACTGGAGTTAGCACAGACCCCACAGGTTAAGGAAGGACTCAGTCCTACAAGTCCCCCTCCCACTTTGCCAACTATGCCTCTGACTGGCTATAAATCAGAGTTCCCCCCACCCCCTCCTTGGGTTTGATTATTTGCCTTAATGACTCACAGAACTTAGGGAAACACATTTACCAGTTTATTATAAAGGATATGATGAAGGATACAGTTTAACAGTTGGATGAAGAGATACATAGGAAAAGGTCTGGAAGGGTCCTGAGTACAGAAACTTCTGCCTGGTGTAGTTGGGGTGTGTTACCCTCCTGGCATGTGGTTGTGTTCACCAACCTCGAAGCTCTCTGAATCCTGTACATTGAGGAGGCTTCATCATGTAGGCACGATTGATTATTAACTCATTTTCCAGCCCCTCTCCCCTCCCTGGAGGACGGAGGGGTAGGGCTGAAAGTTCCAAACTTATAAGCCTGACTTGGTCTTTCTGGTGACCAGCCCCCAACCAGGAGCCCACGCAGTGTTTCCTCATTAGAACAAAAGATGCTCATTTTGCCCAGGAAATTCCAAGGGATTTAGGAACTCTGTGTCAGGAACTGGGGTCGAAAACCAAATATTAGCAGAAACTTGGGGCAGAGACCAATATATGTATTTCTTATTATTTCACAAGCCCGAGCCTCTGCTCGGCCCTGGCCACTTAAGCAAACTTACAGCACAGGACTTTGGGTGAGATTGGTCAGCTCACCTATCAGTAGTGGCATAGTCTGGTTTCCTGGCTCCTTGGATGACCCTTCCATGAGGGCAGGGGTCAGAGTGCAGTCGCGCTGCTCACCATCCTACTGCCAGCGTCTGCAGAGAGCCTGGCTCCGAGTGAATGGTGGGGAAGCACTCGTGGGGTGAATCCTTCAGCTGCAGTGTCCCTGGCAGAAGGGTAGGAGGAACAGAGGGTCTGTGTGGGGGCAGCCTTGTGATGGAGGTCCCTGGCAGAAAGATGGCCTTGTGTGCGTGGGATAGGCCAGCATGGGAGGTGGGCCGGGTGGCCACCAGGAGATCTGGGACAGGGCTGGTCTTGGGTCTGAATCCCTGAACAGATTGTATGTTGGGGGGTGGGGGGGGGCGGGTGGTGAGTAAGGAGCTCCTTCTTTTTTTGGGGGGGGGCCCATGTGTGTTGCAGGAATAGCCACACAGCTGCCAACCAGATGGGAATAATGGGACCTTTGAGTTAGAACCTGGGCTCAGATTCCATCTTTCAAACGTCCCAGCGGTGTGACCTTCAGCAAGTTACAGCACCTTTCTAGGATTTCTAGAACGTGGGTGTGAGAAAGGGGATGCACATTCAGCGTGCACTGGATGAACGCTCCTAGCTCAGGCTCTGGGAGGTACGTTATTTCCTAGAATATGAAATTTACTTTGTCTTTTTTTTTTTTCCTGCCAAAGGAAGACTAGATCTATTTCTTGCCCATGAAGTACTTTTCTATCCATTTACCACAAGCCACAGGGATGAAATATTTTCTTACCTACTTGGCTTCTTGTGGGACCTCCTCCGTCCGTGACTGATGGTTTAGAGCACAAGCGGCTTCCTTCCTTGTTTTGTATCTGCGCTCGATGCTCAGAGTGGTGAGAAAGGATGTCAGCATCCCCAAGGAATGAGAGAGAGCGAGGGGGATGCTGAAGTCAGTAGGTCCCAGCCCTTGGGTTAAGAGGAAGCCAGAGAGAGTGTCACTCTGCTGGCTGCAGGAGCGGAGGAAGGCCTGATGTGGAGAGATAACGCAGCAGGAAGCCCAGGGAGGCCTGGGCAGTTGTCAGTGTCCACTGGAAGATGCTGCCCACCCTGCCTCTCACTTTACGAGCTTGAGTGAGAGGTTGTCTGATTTTATTCCCCAAGCCCAGGCAAGATGAGTTCATGTCCTTGTGACCCAGGAGCATCCCTCTGACTCAGGAGATGTATTCCACCTCTCCTCACTGGCAAGCTGTCTCCAAGGGGGTCCTCTTCCCGCACTCCCCATGCAGACAGGTGGAAGGGCTGATCACTGCTTCAGTTGAGTCTCACTGCTTCTCTGTGCTTTGCAGCTAACATTTCTACGGGGCTTAAGCGCAGAGACCACAGTGATGGAGAGGGAAGAAGTGAGGTTGCGCTTGGGGTGGTTTTGTTCCATGTTCGTGAGCAGAATTACATTCACGTTGCTTTGAGGTTCCATCCAGGCTGCTTTGAGCGTGCTTTGGTTGCTGCCGGACAAACCAGCTGGTGTTGCTCTTTGTAAAGGTTTAGAGTCCAGTCCCAGGGCACTTGGGACGGGTGGTCTGGAAATCAACCCCAGGATCACCAAATAGTATAATTAATACCTTCTCTTTGTCCGATAGTTGCCGTTTTTCAAGATAAAGTTCTTCCCCCGTCACCATGTTTGAATTATACCGTCAACCAGGGCTCAGTAGAGGCCCACGTTGTCTGTTTCTCTATTTTTATGTATGTTTGTTGAGGGCATAGGAGTGCACTTTGTCAGGGGCTGCAGGTGTTCAGAGATGCATAAGACTCTGTAAAAGGCATTTACAGGGGTGTGTGTACCCCAGGTACAAGGAGGTGAGGGCCAGGGTAGAGGGGAGGCGACACATGCTATACGTGGAGCTGCACAGAAAGTGATTCAGCTCAACAGTTCTTCACGGAACCCTTGCGGAGGCCACAGCTAAGACGTGGCCCTGTCTCTCTTTTTTTGGATTTTATTTTATTTTATGTTTCAAACATTTTTATTTATTTATTTTACTGAAGTATAGTTCATTTACAATATTGTATTAGTTTCAGGTGTACAGCGAAGTGAAAAGAATATATATATTCTTTTTCAGATTCTTTTCCATAATGTTATTACAAGATATTGAATATGTGTTCCCTGTGCTGTACAGTAAATCCTTGTTATCTATTTTATATACAGTAGTTTGTATCTGTTAATCCCATACTCCTAATTTATCCCTCCCCCTCTTTTCCCTTTGGTAACCATAAGGTTGTTTTCTATGTCTGTGAGTCTATTTCTTTTTTGTAAATAAGTTCATTTGTGTTACTTTTTAGATTTCACATATAATAATGTCTTTCTCTGTCTGACTTACTTCACATAATATGATAATCTCTAGGTCCATCCACGTTGCTGCAAATGGCATTAGTTCATTCCTTTTATGGCTGAGTAATATTCCATTGTGTGTATATATACACCACATCTTCTTTATCCATTCATCTGTTGAAGCACTTGGGTTGCTTCCATATCTTGGCTATTGTAAATATTACCGCTGTGAACATCGGGGTGCATGTATCTTTTCAAATAAGAGTTTTTGTCTTTTCTGGATACATGCCCAGGAGTGGGATTATTGGATCATATGGTAATTCTAGTTTTAGTTTCTTAAGGAACCACCAGACTGTTTTCCATAATGGCTGCACCAGTTTACATCGATGTGGCCCGTACCTTGAAGGTGCTCCCAATTCACTAGGAGAGGCAGGCAGTGCCCAGGTAACCAGTAACCTGCCACAGCACAGTAGGTGCCGTGTCCAGTGCTGGGCACACCAACCCCATTGCTTCCATGTCCACACACACGCCTAAATGCCAGAGACCCCGCCTGGCCCACCTGGGCCACCTACTTCATTGGCCGGCCGCCAGCACCATTGGTTTCTAGAGTGATAAGCCTGCTGCAACAGGTTTAGAGAGGAGTGGTACTGGCAGAACCCTGCCGTCTTCACTCTTCCCTGCTAGCTGGACACAGCTCTGATTGTGCCAGCAAAGGAATGCAGTTTGCCCAGAACGGATGTATTTCTTGACTTGAGAGCAGCCTAAGTTGTATGTGAAATAACCAGACAAAAAGAAATGCTGATGCCTCTGAGTTCCTCGATGTTTTCAATTTCATCATGCTGTTTGCTAGGTACAGAAATACCAGCCGTCCAGTAGTTTCATCCTGCATATGTGTGTGCGTGTGCGTGTGCGTGCATGCGTACCCACACACAAAGGTAATTTCATAGCCAGTAAGAAAAGGCGGAAGAGAAGGGCCTTGGGGAACTTGCTGGGGTGTTGGAAACATTCTATATCTTGATCTAGGTTTACATTACATAGGTTACTTGTCAAAACTCATTGGATGATAGACTTATAATTTGTGCATTTCACTGTTTGAATTTTATGTTGAAAAAATAACTGTAAGCAAATAATGGACTCATTAATGATATGCAGGCTGAAGTGTTCAGGGTGAAGTGGACTGCTGTCTGCATCTTACTGTGAGATGTATCACAAATAAGATGGATGGTTGGACTGATTAAGGGATGGACAGCAAAATGCTAACAATTGTAGAATTGAGGTGGTGGGCATATGAGTGTTCCCTGTATGATTCTTCCCATTTTTCTGCATGCTTGAAAGTTTTCATAATAAAATGTTAAAGCGGAAGAACTACAAATAACCACCACTTGTGATCCCTAGAACTTTCCATAAGCGAATTCCCCCAAGAGCCAGTTTTCTCGGCTGACCCAGTACTGTTCCTACAGACGGCATCACCTGCTTCCTAAGGGAGTGTTGGTGAAGCGACGTGAGGGCCCTGGGCTGAGTGTGTTCTCTGTGCACCTGGTGTGGTTGGTGTGGGCGTGTTTCGTGAAGGATGTGTTAGCTTGGACTTCCTTTGAAGGTGATGCAGTTTATCGACTTGAAATGATAAGAACTCTGAAACACAGGGCTTTCTGCCCCGTAGGCAGAATGTGGCTGGGGATTTGCAGCCTGACAGATGGGAAGCAGAGCTAGAAAAGGCTGCTGAGCCCCTGACCAAGGATATGAGCTGGCTGCCCTGATGGATGCCGGGGGACCTTTTTATATATATTTAAATTTTTGAAAAATTAGTTATATATATTTTATATATAAAGTGTATAGAGATGTATAATTGATTTTTCAAAAATTTTAACATTATACAGTGTATTTAAACAGATCCAGGGGAATTCCCTGGCAGTCCAGTGGTTAGGACTCGATGCTTTCAGTGCCATGGGCCTGGGTTCAATCCCTGGTTAGGGAACTAAGATCCCACAAGCCACTCGGCACGGCCAAAAAATTAAAAATTTTTTAAAATTAAAAAAAACAGATCCAAACAATTTTTGAGACTAGACTTTTTTCAGCTATAATAATGCCTGCCCTTGTAAGTTTTTTTTTAATACAGAAGATGGAAAGAAGTAAAACCAGCCATAATTTTACAGTTTTGCTATATTTCCTTCTTGAATCTTTTAAAAAAAATTTAATGCATTATTTACGTAATTGTGATCTTTTTCATTTGACTATAACGGGGGAGTTCTTTGGAAGGGAGATTCCAACACCTCCTTTTATGTGGACTGGCCCACATAAGGGACCATATAAAGGAACCGAAGAGTGGGCATAGGGCACAGACAGGGGAGCCCCGAGCAAAGGCGAGGAGCTGAGACCCAGTGGCCAGGGGCAGGCGCAGGGCAGAGCACTGGGCTTGCAGTCTGAGAGACCTGGGGCTTGGGGGCCTGATCACTCGTTGTAAAAAGTGAGGTTAGTAAATCCCCGTTGGTGGTTCCCATTGTAAATTAAAGGAAATAATTTGTTGGAAGTTGCCCAACCTGTGTATTTGGCATATTGTAATCCTGGTGCAGCATTTGGACATTGTCTTATAACGGTGGGAGGCTTTGAAAGCTTTGGGCAACGGAGGAGATGGAAGAAGTGGAGGTGTTCTGAACATTAGCACACTGGTGTGGAGGGGGCCTGAACACGAGCCTGGGGCCTGATTCCTGCAGTGGAAAGAACTGATAGTTGAAAGGCTGACGGAGGGAGAGAGCATGAGAGAAAGACATTGCAAAGGAGTAATCCTCCGGATTTGGTGATGGGCTTGTTAGGGGAAGGGGTGGGTATCTTGCTTTGTCCGTTGGCTTTTTTTTTTTTTTGCGGTACACGGACCTCTCACTGTTGTGGCCTCTCCCGTTGCGGAGCACAGGCTCCGGATGCACAGGCTCAGCGGCCATGGCTCACAGGCCTAGCCGCTCTGCGGCATGCGGGATCTTCCCAGACCGGGGCATGAACCCGTGTCCCCTGCATCGGCAGGCGGACTCTCAACCACTGCGCCACCAGGGAAGCCCTGTCCATTGGCTTTTTATCACTCACTTTACACTGTTTCCCTCCTGACTCACTGCTGTGTTCTTTCCCTTGCAGGAGCCTGTGTGAAATGCAGCAAGGGGGTGTTTGGAGCCGGCCAGGCCTGCCAGGCCATGGGGAACCTCTACCACGACGCGTGCTTCACCTGTGCGGCCTGCAGTAAGTGTGTGTGTGTGTGTGTGTGTGTGTGTGTGTGTTGAGGGACAGGGTAAGGAACACAGGGAACCAGGAAGGGAGGAGACGGAAGAGCATCCTTCCTGGAGACACTTGGCCCATGTCCCTCCATGGTCCTATGGGAAGGCAGGACAGTGTCCTCTAGAACAGGGTTTTGTACCACCAACACAAGGCCCATCAGGGTAAGCTGACTTATCACAGAGTACCAGGGTTTGCCTGGGGCCCACTCTGGTGGTAGTGGAGCAATCCCTGATAACATCAGGTTTGTAATGCATATCAGAGGTCTCAGAAGAGTCGGGAGGAAAGCGCTGGGATTCACCATTGTCTGCCCTGTTGTCAGTTTTCTCCGCCACTGCGGGGACCAGTCAGTCAGTTACCCCTGTGTGAAGCAGGGTCCTTTCACAACTCTTTGGCCCCGATCTTTCATTTGGAGGCTGCTGTTCATTGTGAAGTGTGAGCGTGTGCGTGAATGCCTGTGTGTATGCATGCCACACACGTATCGATGCCTCTTAGCAAACACCTCTGGGCATCTTTGTACTGCATTATGGGCATTATGCCTAAAGCAGCAAACCAGGAAACTAGGCCCGCGCTCAGCTCAGCAAACTGCTCATTGAACTGATGGCATCCACAGTGGAAGATTCTAACACATTGCAGGCTGTTTGCCAAGTCTGACGGAGCCATGAATTGTGCTTTTTTCACCGTCTCTACCAAAGATTAATTTTGAGGAGCATTTTTGAAAAATGTCCCACTGACATCTCCACTTCTACACCAAGGCTGGCAGCTGTCTATTAAAAGGAAACATTACAACAAAGCCAAAGAGAGTCCGGGACCAGGGGGTCTTATCATCTGGCCCAGAGGTCCTCAGTCCTGGCAGTTCATTAGAATCATGGGAGGGTTGGGGGGAGAGATTTTAAAGGCCAGTGATGGACTTCCCTGGTGGCACAGTGGTTAAGAATCCGCCTGCCAGTGCAGTGGACGCGGGTTTGAGCCCTGGTCTGGGAAGATCCCACATGCCGCAGAACATCTAAGCCCGTGCGCCACAACTATTGAGCTTGTGCTCTAGAGCTCGCGAGCCACAACTACTGAGCCCGTGTGCCACAACTACTGAGCCTGTGCTCTAGAGCTTGCGAGCCACAACTACTGAGTCCGTGTGCCACAACTACTGAAGACTGCGTGCTTAGAGTCCGTGCTTCACAGAGAAGCCACCGCAATGAGAAGCCCGCGCACCGCAACGAAGAGTAGCCCCCGCTCGCCGTAACTAGAGAAAAGCCCACGCACAGCAATGAAGATCCAATGCAGCCAAAAAAAATAAATAAATAAAGCCAGTGATGCCCCAGCCCCACCCTGACCAGCAGAATCAGAAGCCCTAGGGGTGAGGTTTCTAGAGTGGAGCACATGTATTGTTTCTAAGCTCCTCCGGTGACTCCCAGGTGTGCCCAGAACCGAGTACCTGGGAATAGTGCCAAGCTTCTCATTTTAGAAGCCTCCGGAGACGGAAAGAGGAGGGACTTTCTCGGCTGGTTTGTGGCACAAGAGCCCTCTGGTTCCCAGTCTGAAGTTCACCAGGTGGGCATGGGCCTGCCATGCCTTGGTGGCACAGGCATATGCCCGGTTCCAAACCTTAGGCTTCATCCTCACTGTGATTTCCCATAAAACACATGCCTAAGAATTTCCGCCTTGATCGTTACTCACCTTTGTAGGGAAAATTGTGAAAGACTTTGAGATGGATCACAGAGTCTCCCGAGCGTCCGCAGTGGAAATGTAGGAGTTTTCTGGTTATTGGATTCCCAGGGTCTCTGGGCCTTTCCTTGCCTTTGAGCTGTGTTACACTCTGTAAGTTGCAGAATCTTGACGGCAAGGCCCGTGATTCCTGTCCACAGCAACACAAACTGTGTCTGGCAGAGATTGACCAGTTTTGCACCCATTAAGCAAATTTACTTCAGCATTTCTGATGGCCTGCATGTGGATGGTTCTTTGCTGTCTCCCAGTTGTAACATCTTATTGGTCTCTTATTCAATGATGAATTAAATAAAATCTTTGACCTGTGTTTGCGTTTTATCTGTCAAGAGTTGTGATCACACCTTCTTTTAAAAATTATCTTTGACTTTTGGCTCCTGTAACTGTTTCTTAATATTTGCTCTACCAGTGGCTGCTTAACTAGCTGGCAGTTCCTTAATGGGCTGAGTTTATTGTCAAATTATGACAAACACAAACACTCAGGAAGACAGCTGCTTTGGGATTTTGCTTGTTCTAGCATTTAAGGCCCTTGTGGTCTGGTCTGTGTTTTATTGCTTCCTACTTCCTTATCACAGTGAGACAATTTGTCTCTTCCCCATTCACTCCCTGGAACCTCCTTTCCCCACTCACTTCGTGCATTTAAATTCTGTCCAGCTTTTAGGACCCAGCTCCAATGCCTCCTCTTCCAGGAAGCCTTCCTTGTTCCCCAAGCAGGAAAGAACCGTTTCTCCTGAACTAGGCATGCCCTACCTTCTCACATAAACAATGAACCACTGTCTGCGATTCTGGTGCTGCCAGCAAACCAGGCCCTAGAGCAGAGTTGCTGAAGGAAGCTCTGAGTTCCATCAGAAAGTGAGTGTGGTGGCATTCCTGTTGTGGGTAAACATACAGCTTCCTCCCCACTCACAGGGAGCAGTTGGAGACCCAGGCACGTGCCTGAGCAGCTTCTCGTGGACGCCAGAAGTGACTTGCCTTTGTTCAGTTAACTTACTGCTGCCAGTAACTGCTTTCAGCAGAAGGAGGTGCCAGGGTGGCCCACGTCCTGCCCCTGCGAGTCCTCAAGGATGTCTGCATGAGCCTCGGCGCGTGGACACAGCACAGTGGGGGCCGGGTTCTTATCCAGTCCGTCCCCTCCTTCGTTGGGGAAGAGAAAATTGGGGTCAGAGAGGGAAAGAGACTTCTCGAGGTTGAAAACCTAGCAGTTGAGCTGAATCCATGGCTCCTGAATCCAGATTAGGTTAGCCTTGCACATCCGTTTGTCTGGTTGGTTACAGTGTGTGTGAGAGCGTACTGTATATATGTGTGTGAGTGTGTTTTCCCATTTCATTTATGAGAATAATCTAGCCTGAAACACCGTGAAGATGTATTTCTGTAGGTACACACACATGCACACACACCGGCACGTGCACACACTCACTTCTTGGGTCTTATTGATACTTTATTAAAACATAATATCGGGATCTTATTGAGAGCTCACATGCACTTACAAGGCCAGGCCAAGGCCCGACTGATTTGATCAGTAAAGATAAAACAAGCTACTTCTAGGTTCAGACAATTTATTCCCTTCGTGAGCAACAAAAAGGACATGAAGGTGCCTTTGTCCCCGTCCCACACCCCAAAAGGGACAACACTGAAACAAAAGGGCTGATGACTGCAGTGTAAGTTATGGGATGCTAAGTAGTCAATCCTGGACGTGGCTAAGTGGTCATGAGTCAGCAGCTCCCTTCAGAGGGGTGGGGCAGAGAGTCCTCACCTCATCACAGATGAGAGACTGTCTCGTGTCCCGGAGACAGCCCTAGAGCAGTTCCTTGCACGCCGTTCATCCTTTGTCCCAGGAGGATCCCAAGGTGTTTCACACGCCCAGACAGACCTCCGCCTCCGGATGGTGCAAGTTCTCCCGGGCACCTCGGCCAATTCCCCATCTGCCAACAATTCCCCATCTGCCAACAATTCCCCATCAAGCAACAATGTTTAGTTCATTTTTAGTTGTGGGAACAACATGACAGCCACAAAAAATTTTAAAGACGGTAACCTGGTTTGTTATCATTCTAGAACAGGTATTTTCACTAATATTTTCCCTTCGAGATTTTGTCCAGATTTATACACATTTTTTAGAGTTGTGATCATAGAGTGTAAACCAGTATTGTATCCTTTTTGATTTAATATTGTGTCATAAATTCACCCTAGTTTGTAGTCTTCTTCATAATAATCATTTTCACAGTTACATAGCTGTCACCTGAGCCGTTCCTCGGTTTGATGGCAGGGAGCGAGTGTCTCCATGTCTCGGGTTTGTTGGTTATTACACGTGGCCCCAGTGAATGTCTTTGTGCCTGTGTGCTTTTCTCCCTCTGCTGAGTTGTTTCCTTGGTGTTCGTTCCCAGAAGCAAGCATTCAGGGCACGATGCGTGGGCGTTTATGTGGTTTGTTAAAGTTCTTTTTTGACATGCTCCTCCCTCGGCAGCGGGTGTGTTTGGTTGCCATGGAGATGTGTGCTGTGGGTCTCCTTCTCCCACCTCGGCTCTGCCCACCCAAGGTGGCCAGGCCCCCCGACTGGATGCTCTCAGGAGCCGTTGGCACAGCATGGGTGGGGGAAGGGTAGGCATGGCCTTGGCCAGCAGCCATGTGCCATGTGTCTGGACACCATGTGTCAAGTGGCCTGAATGAGGAGAAGTTGGCGCCTGTCTGTGGCTCGAGAGAGGCGGAACAAGAATGAAGAAAAAGGGTGCTGGACTTGGGGGGTCAAGTGACGTCTCCTCGGCACCTTCCAGGATAGACTATGAGGCAGAGGGAGGCCAGGCTCTGTGTCCTCACCCCAGGCCGTTTTAGGCCCAGAAAGTAAGATTTTGTTCATTTTGTAAAGACTAAATAAATTACATCCTGGAGTCATGGGGAAACCAGTTTGCCATGTTCACGGCCCCTACTGCTTTTTAGCTGTGTGAGTTGGAAAACGATAGACGAGATACGACATGCTCCTCCCCAGAAGCCAGTAGACCACAAGGGTGCCCTGGTCTTTGGGGTAGGGCTTGGGGGGCAGGCAGTCCTGAGGCTGATGGGGATTATGCCCAGCACAGGCCTGAGCTCAGAGGAAGGCAGCTGGGGGCCGGATGGGGTCCACTGACAGAACAGGGCTGGGATGTGCAGGTCATGGCCAGAACAGGTGACGCTTGAGTGTTGTGACCTAGTGTTTATGTACCTGAGTTGGCGGTGCACTTAGGGAAAAAACACAACAAAAATAAGAATATATGCCACTGCCCATCCCACCTTCCCAAAACCCAACATCCATGCCTGTTAAAGGTTGTGAAGGGATTTTATAGTGAAATCTCACACATTTATTTAGACCCCATCAGGGAAAGTCTGTCTAACAGAGTTAGTGAGATCCTGCGTCCAGAACACCAGAAAGTGCCATTCCATTCCTTCAGGTAAATGAAGCAACTAGAAATGAGCCCAGAGCTGTGGGACGGAGGTTCTTAGTGAGTAAATCAGTGACTGGTGATTCATCCATCAGTGAGTTCACATCTGAAGTGCGGCAGGGTTCTTGGTGGTGGTTTTGTTTCTCTTACCAAGTCTAAGCACTGCCTCTGAAATCATGTTAACCTTTTTCATGGACTCTGTATATGCCTCCTCACCAGCCCAGCCTTTGGAGATGCCCAGATTCTGAAATAGTTGAGCCTGAGTTAGGGAGGTCTCCCTTTAATTCATGGCAGGCACGCTTTCTTAAGAGTCTTCTCAATATTTGTAAGTAATTCGCAGGTGAGCTTTCTAGCTTACTTTCGGCCTGACCCTGCCCGATCCTCTCACTCGCAGTAGCTCACTAAATCCTTATTAACAGCCCAGTGAGTTCAGCACTGTTATTACTCTCATTTCACAGACGAGCAGAGGCTTGGAGAGTTTAGTTTGCTTGTGGTTGGTTATATCGATGTTAAATAGCCTGGTTGGCACTTGAACCCAGGACCGTGTGGACCCACAGCCCTTGCTTGCAGCCACCGTATCAAATTAGCTTTGCTTAGAGAGACACTGGATCTTGCCATGACATCTCAGGTTCATCTCTGCCTGGGGGCTATGTGACAGCAAAGGTTGGGTTTGGGGATACTTTTGACTTGTGAATGCAGAAGAGTGGCCTTGTACTTGGAATAGGGGAGCTAGAATTCAGTAGTGGGTGGGATGTACCCGTAGGAGAGAAGTGGATTAAGGGCTTTGATTAGAGGTCTGTTCCTTTTTAAGGGCTTTGATCCCTGAATTTCTGAGCTGTTGAGTCATCCCAGTATTCCTCATCAGATTCAGCATTTGTGTGCGAGCTGAATGAGTCAGCTGGATCTAGGGAAAAAGCTGAAGATCAAGAAAGTGAGGAAGGGACGGTGGGCAGATACAAAGGAAATCAGCGGGTGAGGGTGAAATCAGGAAACGACCAAAATAGATGGAGCTGGGCAAAGGGCTGTGCGGGTTGCAGGAGAGCAGAGGGGTGGCTTTTACTTGACGTGTCATCAGACGGTCACTTGTCCCTTTCCAGCAAACCCAGTTCTGCTGCGTGCACCAGAATTGGGACCAGACTTGGTTTCCCAGGTCAGACTTTGTTGATGCAGTGAGAAGCCATGATGTCCCCGACAGTGAGAGAACATCAGCTTCTTCGTGCCTGTGACATTAAAGGAGTCTGGAATTTTTAAGCTATGTTGTGAGGGTGACTCCAGTGCGACCTGTATCATTAATTGCCACACCTGCATTCCAAACACTTTTCTTATATTTGCACACGCATAGTTTGGGTGGAAATCTGCACCCTTTCCTTCAGTAATCCCAGACCAACGGTGAGACTTGGTGGTACCCAGTGTGTCCTCAACTCTAAGAGCAGAATGGAGGGTGCTCTGACACGCCGGGGCTCATCACACCCTGATAAGCACATGACGTTACACTGGGTGCCTCATCTCGGACCCAGAACCCTGGATTTAGGGAGTGAGGTCTTTTACGGAAAACTGAGCTTTGTTCTGGCACCACAGTTACTGCTTGGGCCTCCTTTGTGCCCTCATCTTGCTAAGGGCATCTCTTCTCTCTTAAATGTTCTGTCTCTCAAACGTTCTCTTAAACTTCTGTCCCCACCTCTGGCCCTGCGATGGTTAATTTTATGTGTCAACTTGACTGGGCCATGGGGTGCCCAGAGTTTGGTCTAACATCATTCTGGGTGTCTGTGACGATTTCTTGATGGAGTAACAATTGGTAGACTGAGTAAAGCTCTCCCTTATGCGGGTGGTCCTCACCCAATCAGTTTTGTTCAATAGAACAAAAAGGTAGACACTTCTGGAGTGAGGGGACTTCCTCCTGCCTGACTGCCTTGAACAGGGCAGTTGTTTCCTGCCTTTGGGCTGGAGCTACACCATCACTGTCCTGGGCCTCCAGCCTGCTGACTGCAGATCTTGGGACTTGTCGATCCCCATAATCATGGGAGCCAATTCCGTATAGCCAATCAACCTCCCTCCCTCTCTCTGTCTTCCTCCTCTGCCTTCCCCGTATATATACTGGCAATTTCGTCTGCACCCAGGCTTTCTGTCAGTGCTCTGATGCCTCTGACACGGGTTGTACTATGAGCCACTGTTTGCAGAATATTTGCTTGGTCATCTCACGCCCCTCATTTGCTTCCCAGCCACACTCATTTGCACAAGAGGAAGTGGAGCCCCAGAGCGGTTGCATAGCTGGTCTGTGGGGGACTGGGGTCCCGGGTCAGGTCCAGGTGGCTCCACAGTCTATGTTTTTGCCACCTCTCTGGTCCTCACCTTTACCGAACACAAGCCCCAGTCCCGAGAAGCTTGTTCCACCTGCAGACATCCTGATTCCTGAAGTCTACAGAGCAGAGGCCCGCGCCTGCGTGACGAGCATCCCAGGGGGTCCGATGCAGTCAGCTGGGATCTTGTCTGTGGCCGTGTGACTGGCCTCACCCCCACCCACTTACCTTCATTTGTCCCCAGCTCCCTGGCTGCTTTTCTGAGCTCTAGACGTGCACCGTCCAGTAGGGTAGCCACGGCCGCATGTGACTTTTGAGTGCTTAAAACGTGGCTAGTGTGACTGTGGAGTTGACATTTTTATTGCATTTTAATTAATTCAGTTTAAATTGAAATAGCCACACGTGGCTAGTGGCTACCATATTGGACATTGTAGGTAAAGTCTCTACTCCTAAGCCATGGTTCACTTATTAATAAGAAACAATCAGTAAGTTTATTGTTTTTACTTTATGCGTCACAAAGGCAATATAGTCACATTGTAAAAAAAATATATGTGGAAGAAGAAAATCACCCATAACCCCAAACCAAACCAAAACAAAACAAAATAATGTTGGCTATACCCACATGGACATCATTTTTGCCAGGTTGTCATCACAGTACTTGCTTTTATGTTCTGTTTGTTCCATTTAGAAGTACGTCATATGCTTCTTCCTCATTGCTCTGTGGCTTTCTGTTGACTTGATGACTCAAAGCCAATGCAATCTTCCTGCCAGTTAAAGTTTGAAGGGGAAGAGAATCCTTATTACCACATGAGCCAGGCGTGGATCCTGTGATCAGGTTTTCAAGCACCAGATGCACCTCCGGGGCACTGAGCAGCCTGGGAGTCTGGCAGATCCATTGCCAGGACAGACCGTGCAAGCAGCAGCCCCTGCAGGGTCCACTGTTGGTGGGTTTGCAAGCCGGCGGGGGCCCGGGGGCCCCACTGGGGGAAGACCCTCTCTGTTCCTCCTGTGGATCACTGCTGTCCCTCCTGACTGCCTCAGGTCCTCTTTGCTGCCCTGCCCACCTCCATCCACACAGCTGGCCTTTGAGCACAGCTGTGAGGGGACCACTCCCCTGCTCTGAGACCTCAGCCACTTCTTCTCATGACATCACAGTCTGATTCCTTTACTTGACATTGAACACATTCCTTCAAGTAGTTCCAACCCTTTCTTGTGTGCTCTCTTGCCACTGTCTCCTCCACCCTGTGTCCGTCGGAACCTCCGGCCACACTAAACATCACCCACCCTTTCCTACCCCTGTCTTGTCGCCCTCACACTTCATCCCACCAGGTACGCATCACTCTGCAAGCGATGTCCTCCATTGTGATCTCTGCTGTGGCTCCTCTGATGCAGGTTTCATACACACCTTGTTCATTTACCTGTCTTGTGGTGTTTTGAATTATGATTAGATTGAAACTGTTGGCAGGGGTCTATGCCTCCCCCTCTGTGGTCAGTTTTGTGAGAACGGGGACAGTGTTTAACTGACCTTGATTTACCCTTGATCTGCCACCTTTAGTATAATGCAGGGCACACAGTTAGCACTGAAGAAATGTTGGAGGGCATAAAGGTGGCATTATCCATTACCCTGTACCCATAAGCTTTCACTCCCCATTCCCCATCCCTCTTTTTCTAGCCCTAAGCAAGCACTCCTGTATAGATTTGCCTACTCTGGATGTTTCATATAAATAGAGTCATATGTATGTGGTCTTTTGTAACTAGCTTCTTTTACTTAGCATAATGTGATCCAGAGTCATCCATGTTGTAGCATGTATCAGAACTTCATTCCTTTTATATTTATTTATTAAAATATTTATTCACGTATTTATTTATTTTTGTCTGCGTTGGGTCTTCATTGCTGTGCGTGGGCTTCCCCTAGTTGCGGTGAGCGGGGGCTGCTCTTCGTTGAGGTGCGCGGGCTTCTCATTGCGGTGGCTTCTTTTTGTTTTGTTTTGTTGCAGAGCACGGGCTCTAGGCACGCGGGCTTCAGTAGTTGCAGCCCGCGTGCTCAGTAGTTGTGGCTCATGGGCTCTAGAGTGCAGGCTCAGTAGCTGTGGCGCACAAGCTTAGTTGCTCCGCGGCATGTGGGATCTTCCTGGACCAGGGATAAACCCGTGTCCCCTACATTGGCAGACGGATTCTTAACCAGTGCGCCACCAGGGAAGTCCCTCCGTCCCTTTTTATGGCTGAATAATAATCCATCGTATGGATAGACCACATTTTATTTATCCATTCATCAGTCAGTGGACACTCGTTTCCACTTTTTGGCCATTATAAATAAGGCTGCTATGAAGATTCCTGTGCATGTTTCTGTGTGGACATATTTTTTCAGTTCTTTAGGATAGATATCTAGGAGTGGAATCGCTGTGTCATATGGTAACTCTATGTTTAACTTTTCTGAGGCACTGTTTTGCAAAACGGCTGAACCATTTTACACTCCCACCAGCAGTGTATGAGGGTTCCAGTATCTCCACATTCTTGCCAGTACTTGTGATTGTGTGACTTTGATTCTAACCATCCTAGTGAGCATGAAGTTGAATCTCAGTGTGGTTTTGATTTGCATTTCCCTGATGACTGACATGGAGCATCTTTTCATGGCCTATTTGTATGTCTTATTTGGATAAATGTCTATCCAGATCCCTTACCCTTTTTTTTTTGGCTGCACCAAATGGCATGTGGGAACTCAGTTCCCCGATCAGGGATTGAACCTGCGCCCTCTGCATTGGAAGCTCGGAGTCTTAACCACTGGACTCTCAGGGAAGGTCCCCCCTTAGCCATTTTTAATTGGGTTATTTGTCTTTTTATTATTGAGATCTAATGGTTCTTTATATGTTCTACATGTAGATATCCTGTTAGATATATAATTTACCAATGTTTTCTGTTATTCTGTGCACTGTTGTTTCACTTTCCTGATGTTATTATTTGCAGCACAGAAGTTTTAAATTTTGATATAGTCTAATCTATCTATTTTTTCTTTTGTTTCTTGTGGTTTTGGTGCTTTATCTCAGAAAACATAGACCTACCAAATGTCACAAAGATTCATGCCCTGAGAGCTATAGTTTTTAGCTCTTAGGTTGAGCTCTTGGATCTATTTTGAGTTAATTCTTGTATGTGGTTTGGGGTAGAAGTTCAGGTTCATTCTCTGGCGTGTGGATAGCCAGTTTTCCCAGCCCCGTCTGTTGAAAAGGCCGTTCTTTCTCAATTGGATTGTTGTGGCAAATTCGTCAAAAATTCATTGACCCTAAAATGTAAGGGTTTACTTCCGGTCTCTCAGTTTTCTTCCATTGCTGTAGTCAATTATCTTTTAAAGAGATTTAACTAATGAGAACAAAATCTTATTTTTCCATGCAGTTACTGTTTCTAGTCTTCTTCATTCCTTTGTTTAAATCCAGATTTTCATCTGGTACCATTTTCTTTCTCCTTAAAAGACTTCCTTTAGGGCTTCCCTGGTGGCGCAGTGGTTGAGAGTCCGCCTGCTGATGCAGGGGACATGGGTTCGTGCCCCGGTCCGGGAAGATCCCACATGCCGCGGAGCGGCTGGGCCTGTGAGCCATGGCCGCTGAGCCTGCGCGTCTGGAGCCTGTGCTCCGCAACGGGAGAGGCCACAACAGTGAGAGGCCCGCGTATCGCAAAAAAAAGACTTCCTTTAACTTTTTTTTTTTTCCTTTGGTAATGCAGATCTGCCCGTGCAGAATTGTTTCAACTTTTGAATGTCTGAATTCAGCCGTACTTCACTTTGGTTTTAAAAGATATTTTTTGCTGTGTGTGGAATTCTAGGTCGATAGTTCTTTCATTTTTAAAAAATGTTGTTTCACTGTTTTCTTACTTGCTTTGTTTTCAGTCAGAAATCCAGTGCCATCTTTATCTTTGTCTCTTTGTATGTAACATGTCTTTTTCCTCTAAGATTTTCCCTTTATCGTTGATTTTGAGAAGTTTGATCATGATGTCCCTTGGTGCACTTTTCATGTTTCTTGTGCTTGGGGTTTGTTGAGCTTTTTGGATCTGTTAGTGTATGGTCTTCATCAAATCTGGAATATTTTTGGCCATTATTTCTTCAGATTTCCTGCCACACCCTCCTTTCCCCTTCAGGGACTCCAGTGGCCCCTTGGTTCGGCATCTTGAAGTTGTCCCACGGCTCACTTTAATGGTCTTTTCTTTCTTTCTTTTTTAAAAAATTTAATTGGAGTATAGTTGATTTACAATGTTGTGTTAGTTTCAGGTGTACAGCATAGTGATTCAGTTATACATATACACATATTCATTCTTTTTCAGATTCTTTTCCCATATAGGTTGTTACAGAGTGTTAAGTAGAGTTCCCTGTGCTATATGGTGCTTTCTTGTTGATCATCTATCTTATATATAGTAGTGTGTGTATGTTAATTCCAACCTCCTAATTTATCTCTCCCCCCCCCCCATCAATGGTCTTTTTGTTTTTAGATTCTTTTCCTCTCTGTTGCATTTTGGACAGTTTCTATTGCTATGCTTTTAACGTCATAGATATTTTCTCCTGCAATGTGTAATCTGCTTTTAATCCCATTCAGTGTATCTTTCATCTGACATTTTAGTTGTCATCTCTAGCAGTTCAATTTGGGCCTCTTAAAAATATCTTCTGTGTCACTGTTTAACTTTGGGGACATATGGACTAGAATAACAATAACTCGTCCTCCTTTACTAATGCTAATGTCTGTGTCAGATCTGGGTTGATTTCCATAGATTGATTATTTTCTCCATTATGGGTTGTGTTTTCTTGCCTCTTTACATGCCTGATCATCTTTGATTGGATGCCACATGTTGTGAATCATACCTTGTTGAGTCGTAGATATTTTTACATTCCATTAAATCTTCTTGAGCATTAAATCTTCTGGGGTGCAGATAACTTATTTAGAAACAGTAATCCTTTCCAGTGTGGTTTTTATGATTTGCTAAGTGAGTTTAGAGCAGAGCTCAGTCTAGGGGTAATGATGCCCCACTCCCAGGGCAAAACCTTTCTGAGTACTTTACTCAGTGTTGCATGGATTATTATGTGTTTTCCCAGTCTGTCTGGTGGGAATAGACCGTTTCCGGCCCTTGTGCACACCAGGCACTGTTCTCTTTCATCCTTTCGGATGTCTTTTACCCCCAGCGGTGGTTATTTTCTTCACATGCATGTGCTGATCCGTGCTCTGCTAAATCCTCAGAGGAGACCCTCTGCGAATCTCCAGGATTTTTTCTCTGTGCAGCGTTCTTTCCTCTGACTCAGATGATGATGGTCTGGAATAGTGGGCATGGAAAACTGTAAGGAAAAAAAAAGACTGGGGAGTGGCTAGTGAGAAGAGGATTGCAGTGAGGAGTGGGCTACTCAGAGTGTGGTCCTCAACCAGTGCTGGCCAGTAAGGACAGAAGCACAGAAATTGAGCCTTTTCATAACACTCTCAACAGAAACTGGAAACTTTCATAACAATTTGACAGAGCATATTGAGGCTTGGATTTCATGTTTCATTTTCCCACATTATTGTATTTTACGAGAAAATAAGTCTGACAGGTGGCAATTAAAAACAAAACCCCCAAGACCTGGCCCTTTACCACAGAAAAACTGAGAAGGGAACAGTGACCTGGAGGATTTGGATAAAGAGGGAGATGGAAGTGGATGTGACTTTTAGCTTCAATAATTGAGGGTTTTTGGGCTTCCCTGGTGGCGCAGTGGTTGAGAGTCCGCCTGCTGATGCAGGGGGCACGGGTTAGTGTCCCAGTCCGGGAGGATCCCACATGCCGGGGAGCGGCTGGGCCCGTGAGCCATGGCCGCTAAGCCTGCGTGTCCGGAGCCTGTGCTCCGCAACGGGAGAGGCCACAGCAGTGAGAGGCCCGCGTACCGCCAAAAAAAAAAAAAAAAAAAAAAAACTTGACGGTTTTTGAAGGGATCCTGGCAACGGTGCCTTATGTCACATGCTTAGCATGAGCCGGTGCTGTGCTGGGCCCCACTGTGATCCCTGATTTTGTCCTCTCCTCAGCACCCTCTTTGGAGGAACCCAGGGGTTTAGGTGCCCAGCCAGCCTCTCACTTGGGAAGTAGCAAAGCCAAGGACCCCAGCCTGAGCTTTTCCACTTTCCTCTTTCTTCCTGTTCCTCATCCCCCTGGGGCAAGATGAGCCTGTGGAATCCAGGTTGATCTGTTCACTGGAGCCGAACCAATTTGGTTGGTTTCTTTCTGTTGCTTTGTTGTTAGCAATACCTTCTAACAGTTATCCTATTCTGGAAAAAGCTGTTTGAAGCAGTAGATCCGGTAGACCTTTGTGGCTGATGCAAGTGTTCTGTAGCTGCCCTGGTCACAAGTGGCTTTCAGGGACTTGGAATGTGCTTGTTCAAGTTGAACTGACTTTTTTCTTTTTAAGATTTATTTATTATTTATTTATTTATTAGCTGCCTCGGGTCTTAGTTGGAGCACGCGGGCTCTTTGTTGTGGCGCACGGGTTTTTTCTCTTCTCTAGTTGTGGCGCGCAGGCTCCAGGGCGCGTGGGCTCTGTAGTTGTGGCGCACGGGCTTAGTTGCCGCGCGGCCTGTGAGATCTTAGTTCCCTGACCAGGGATCCAACCCGTGTCCCCTGCATTGGAAGACGGATTCTTTATCACTGGACCACCAGGGAAGTCCCTGAACTGAATTTTTAATGTTATTTTATTTAATTAATTCAGTTACATATCAGTAGCCACATATGGGCCGGTAGCCACTGTGGACGGCACAGGTAGAAGTTACCAGTTGGAACGGTGCAATAAAAACATGATCTAAACAATTGCTAGCTTTTACTTTTCTCAGGAAGTATCTTCCTTGTTGGGAAAACCTTGCATTTTTACTTTTCAGGGAGATATTTTAGAAACTGAAATTTGCGGTTAAGTCTTACAGCCAAGGGCCAATTACTTTTCCAGAATAGATGAGTTGTTTCTATTTCTAGAAACAAGGGAGAATGGTGAGTATTGCAAGTTTAGTTTTATTTGTCACATTAAATGGCCAACCTCTCTTTGTGTCATCCTCAACCGCTGTTTCCTTCACCAAGCTACACTGACTTTATCCACATTTTTCTGTTTTCATCTGAAGGTGCCCCTGAAGGCATATATAAAATATTCATTCACTGCATCTATGGGAAGTGGCTTTTTGGAACGGATTCTCGATGAATCTTTACATTTATTAGTGAATATTTTCTAAACTATTGTTGTGATCGGAAAATAAAGAGCAACTTTGAGTACTGTATTCTAAAGCTGTGGAAAAGCTCTTTATTTGGTATATTTTTCTTGTGCATATCGCTATCCGTTTCCTGTTTCAGGGACTAGAAGCAGGATGATTCTGAAACTAGAGTTATAAAGATGTAACCCGGGCACACCCTCCCTCTCAACAGCTTTATGTTTGATGCCAATTGTTATAGGGATGGTCTAGGTCTTAGCACTTTGTTTGAACAAGATGAATCTCTTCAAGTGGAGATGCTGCTTCAGAGACAGTCCTGAGGCATAGCCTAACTCTGTGGTTCTCCAAGTGTGGTCCTTGGACCAGCACAGTCAGCATCACCTGGGAACTCATTAGAAAGGCGAATCCTCAGGCCCTTCCCAGACCTACTAAATCAGAATCTCTGGGGAGGGGCCCAGAAATCTGTGTTTTAGCAAACTCACCAGATGGTTCTGAAGCATGCTAAAGCTTGAGAACCGCTGGCTTAATTTTCTGGTGTTCACGCCTCGACCATTGTTTTATCTTCTGGTGTGTATGAGCTCTGGCATGGCACAGCTGGCTCCAAGTATGTGCCACCATAGGAAGTGTAAGGACAGTGATTTGTCACCAACTCAAGGGAGTCGCGTGGGGAAGAGGTGTGATTAGGAAGGTCAAGAATCCACCTTCTTCCCCTCCCACAGTCTGAGAAATACTTGTTCCGGGACAAAGGGATAGTATATTGTGATGGGAAAGGTGTTGACTTAACACTAGTGAGACCTGGGTGCAAATCCCAGCTCTTCTGCTTAGCTTCAGACACACAGCCAAGTTTGCCTGACCACTTTAGCTTTTGTTTCCCCATCTTCAAAACGAAGACTCAGTAAAACTGCATATAATGCGATAAGTGGAGTTAACCTGCTTAAAGCGTGGGGTCACGTTATTGCAGGATTAAGGAAATGACCCCCGCCAACCTCCAACACCCGCCAGCCTGGAATTCTCAGCTGGTAGTGCTGCTCCCGCCTGTCCCTGTCGTGGCTGTGGTCTGGCGCCACCTAGTGGTGGTTGGCTGCTCTAGCTTATTTGTCAATGAGGGTGATTCTGGGTCCTGCACTTGATTGAAACTTTCAGGACATAGGCCGTGATTCCAGGAATTTCCAGGTTCATTGGTTTCTGTTTCATTGGCTAGATCTGGAGTGATTCAGATGGGAGGATACCTTCTCTCTGCCTCCCTGCTTCTCAAGATGAGTTTTCTTGCTGTTTTCTGCCTGGCCTCACTGTCACTCCATGTATCTGCGGTAGAAGATGGGGGTCAGTCACCAGTCACGTTATAGCCGCTTGGGTGCCATCGCAGGGGAATTTTACAGAATTGTCAAGACAAAGAGATACAACGTAGGTAAAGTGCCCAGTACATAGAAAGTGCTTTAAGAAATGAAAATGCCCTTCTCCGTTCCCTGGTAGGAAGAGAGAAACTGGAATCCACGTGGGGGTGTGCACTCAGCAAGCATTAAATAGTGCGGGCGGGCTCATGGCACAATGGAACAAGCACGCACGTCAGCGTCAGACAGCCTGGCTTCCAACCTGCCCACTTACTGCCTGGGCTAGCCTCTCTGAGCCTTGGAATTTATGAAATGGAGATGATAACTTTTAACCTGTAAGTATGGTGTTTTTATGAAGAGAAGAGGAAACCCAGAGAGCTGGGAGCAACCCTGGGTGTCATTTCCAGTGATTCCCAAGAGTAAGCAATTCCTGCATCTTTGCAGTGCTCCGTGATGTTGACACGTGACAGGTTGTATTTCTGCCTAATTCTTGGGTGAACCCTTTCCGTGCTGGCTGAATCCTAGAGTAGGTGACACGGAGTGGTTTGTGAAACATCTCTGTGAAAGGCATGTGGCAGGTGTGGACAGAAAGGGGGTTAATGATGCAGTGATATGTGTGGCAGTGTTTTCAGACACCTTTAAAACTTCTTTTAGTATATGAAAGTTCTAAATATAGTACTTGAAACACAGAAGGCAATCAACAGATGTTAGTTTTTTCTCTCACTCTGACAAAATGCAAACTAAATATGGGTGTTGGAGCCAGTTTCTAAATGCAGGGTGTCTTTTAAAACTTTAGTGAAAACTGGAGTTTGAGTCCTTCGGAGCAGAGGAAGGTCCCACCTTCTCAGGACTGTGGCGGAGTCTTAAATATTTTTTCTTTTTTTGGTAATAAAGGAAATGCAGATGCAACCTCTGAGCCCTCCCCTGGCCTCTGGGGTCTGGACATGGGACTCCTCAGCTCTGGGGCCTGGCAGCAAAAGGATTTGTCTAGGGAGTTCCCTGGAGGTCCAGTGGTTACGTCTTGGCACTTTCGCTGCCGAGGGCCTGGGTTCGATGCCTAGTCGGGGAACTAAGATCCCACAAGCCGCGTGGCCAAAAAAAAAAAAGAGGATTTGCCTAGCCAGTGGGCACTTTTTAAAATGATGATCAAAGTGATACCTGTTCATTATCAAAAGTTTGGGGATGTGTAGGAGAGTATAAAGAAGCAAACAACTAGCGAACATTCCCCCCACACCACCCCACATCCTACAGATACCTACCATGTATGTCTCCTCAGAGGCACTGTCATTCTTGGACAGATTTCCTTTCCAGTCTTTTTTTCTTTGAATTTCTTCTTTACATAGTTGAATCTTACTTTTTTTTTTTTTTAACTTTTCACATTATTACGTAAGAGTTTTCTTTTAAAAATTAAGAAGAAAGTATTGTTTCTCAGATTAGATACATAATTCCAGAGAAATTTAATCTAGAAATGTATGAAGCAGAAATTTCTCTCATACCATCTTCCAGTGTACTAAATACTAGAAAAAAATTTTAAATATTGAAAAGTATAAAGTGGTAAGTGAAATTTCCCTTTAATACAACCTGACAGTGCTATATAAGATAAGTTTTAAAAAGAAAATTATAAAATAGGAAGTGAAATTTCCCTGTAACACCATCAGCCAGTGCTCACCACTATTAGTTTTAATATGCAGTCTTCCAGTTTTTTTTTCATATCAGTGGTGTGTGTGTATGGGTATAGGTTACTGAAATGGAATTATACTATAAATATAGTTATCTAGCTTGCTTTTTTCACTTACTAATGTAATTTGAGTATCCTTCTATAGTATAAGCATTTTCGAATACCAATGAAACACTTATTTGACTGGTATTTTAAATGATTACATTTAAATGTGTTTTGTTTTATGTGGTCATTTCTCTAAGGCTGCCAATTTGGATCTAAGTAAACGTTTATTCACATTTCTGATTCTTTCCCTAAGCTAAGTCCCAGACAGCCCAATTGAGTCAGAGATAAACATTTTAAAGTTTCCTCTCCAGGGTGAGTTAATCGTTTTACACTCTCCTCTATAGCTTACAGAAATATGCACTGACAGCCATCACAAATGAATATGACAGTTTAAAAAAATCTTTGTTATCATAAGTGGGAAAAGCTCGTTTACTTTGTGTTTCTTACAGTGCTGGAGGGTTCGACACTTTTGTTGCACGTGTGATGATTTTCCTCTATGATTTTTGGAACAGAGGTGATCTACCCTCTGTTAAATCAAAAAGCTAATTCCTGCTTAGATTCTTTAGAACTTCCCTGACCCTGTTCCGGGAACCAGAGCGGGGCGTTCTCCACGCCTTGCCTCAGAAGCCTCACCTCTCTCTAGGAAGTCCTGTGCGTTTCCAGACGGCCTCCTTGCTCCCTCTAGTGGCCTCCTCAGTAGCTGCAACCTCGCTTCCCTTCCTCTCATCAGAACCAGGTCATCCCAGTGGGACGTCCCAGAAGGGAGCAGCAGAGCAACGGCGCTGCACGGACTTGCAGCCAGACGGTGTGGGGATTGTTTTCCTCTTAGGGTGGGCTGTTTGTGTCCTTGTCGCCTTGGCTGCCAGGGAGGGACTGGAAGCAGGACATAAGCTCTCACCGCGAGCCTGGCAGGGACACAAGGTAGAAAGGATACTCTAGTTAGTTTTCATTTTCCTTTCTAAAACTGAGCCCTGTGGAATCTTTTTATAGAGGGGAAATTTGTAAGTCAGTAAAGTAATTAAGTTTAACTTCCATGGCTGTCACAGGGTTCTGTTAGTGAACCCTGAAATCACTGAGCTGTAGGTACTCATTCTTGTTATCCTAGTTTAGTTGGGAAATGCTTGTGAAGGTTCTAGAATGAGAAC
Source organism: Globicephala melas (assembly GCF_963455315.2). Lineage (NCBI taxonomy): Eukaryota > Metazoa > Chordata > Mammalia > Artiodactyla > Delphinidae > Globicephala > Globicephala melas. The sequence goes on along the minus strand of NC_083324.2, from coordinate 41,798,604 downwards.
TTCCTAGAACAACTTTGAGGTAAGGACAGGAGGGAAACTTTGGAGAACTAAAGACTTCTAACGTATGCCTCATTGCCATTCACACTCTCTCACTCCATTCAAGTTTGTTTCAGGCAATAAAAATAATATACATAATCATTGCAGAAAAAAATAATAACATCACCATTTCCTTTACTCAGAGATAATGACTGTGTATGAGCATATAAGTGTGTATGTATATCCATGTCTGTGTACACACACACACACACACACACACACAGATGTTTTTAACCCCATTTTGCAGTATTTTAAATATTTCTCCACTAAATATTTTTGGAAAACAATCTTTTTTTTTTTCTCTTCACTCTCCTCTTCCTGTCAGAAACACATTCTTTAATATGGCTTCGTAATAGTACATAATTTATCTGATAAGAATTAGATATTTGGTTGACACTCATTTCTAAAAAAATTTACTTATTTAATTTATTTTATTTTTGGCTGCGTTGGGTCTTTGTTGCTGCACACGGGCTTCCTCTAGTTGCAGCAAGCGGGGGCTACTCTTCCTTGCAGTGTGCGGGCTTCTCATTGCGGTGGCTTCTCTTGTTCTGGAGCATGGGCTCTAGGCACGCGGGCTTCAGTAGTTGTGGCACATGGGGTCAGTAGTTGTGGCTTGTGGGCTCTAGAGTGCAGGCTCAGTAGCTGTGCTGCACGGGCTTAGTTGCTCCATGGCATGTGGGAATCTTCCTGGACCCATCTTCCTCGAACCTGTGTCCCCTGCACTGGCAGGCAGATTCTTAACCACTGCACCACCAGGGAAGCCCGACACTCATTTTTTTGTAAGCTGTTATAAATGATGCTGCGATGAAGATCCTTTAAACAATTTGATTATTTCCTTGGGATAAATTCCTGCAGTAGAATTTTTGGGTCACAATAATCCAAACTTTCTAAATTCTGTTGAAATTTGATATTAAATTTGTCTTAAAAAGCTTGTTTCAGTTTCTGCTTTTCCTTGCAGAGTGGAGACTGTCAGTCTGTCAATGTCATTACTAACACTGTCATTCTTTTTAGCCTTTGCTAATTGGATAGACAAAGCTTGGTATACCATTTTAGTTTGCAGTTATAAAAAAATATGAGAAAAGTTAAGGATTCTTTTATATTCATTGGTCATTCATACTACTTTTGTCATTTCCCCCCATTCTTTGCCCAGTCTTAAAATATTGGACTGTTAATTGAGTAATTTGCATATTGGGGTTAAGTTCTGTTTGTCATATAGTACAGGTGCTTTTTCTAGCGTGTCGTTTGCCTTTTGGTTTATAGTGTTTCACCTAAAGAAGCTGTGTGTGCGCAGTTTAAAAACGACAAGAAAAAAAAAAGCTACAAGAAAGTACCATAGGAAATAACCCTTATTTACGTACCACCCAGAATGCACAAACATTTATCTGTTGTCATTTTGGCTTATTTTTAATAAAGGAAGAAGAATATTACAGATAAATTGGAATCATGTTGGTTCCCCCTCCCGTCCCATTTCCCCCTTCCCCAGGGCAGGTACTATTATGAATTGAGTGTATGGATCCTTCCAATCCCAGCCTTTATACTATTACCTCATATACAAGTATCAATAGGCAATATATAGGACTAGTTTTTGTGTGTATGTAACTGACATACACACTGTCTCTCATAATAATGCATCGTTGAACAGTTTTCCTCATTTGCATATGAGGATTTTCAGTTCAATTCATAATGATACATACAGACCTAGTTCATTCATTTTGATTGCTGTTTAGTATCGCATCCATTGAATATAACTCTAAATTCTTCCTCAACGTATTTATCAATTTTTCCATATTGGTGAACACTGAAGATACTCTGGGTTTCTCAGTTTTCATTTCAGCCCTGCAGTGAACATCCATACATGCACCTCCTTCTGCACACTGGGGGAGCTTCTCAAGGAGTGTCCCTAGCAGTGTGTTGTGGGTAATGTCAATTTTCAGGTCAACTGGCTCTTGCCAATTCTTCCCAAAGTGGTCAAGCCAATCGACATTCCCACCAGCAGTGTGAAAGGGTCCCTCTCTTGTCTCACAACTTCGCCAAGACAGGGAGTTATCAGACTTGGTGAGTTTTGCCCATCTAGGGATGAGTTATCTTCTCATTGTGGTTTTAATTTGCATGCACTGATTGGTGGTGGAATTGAACATCTTTTTCAATGGTTGTTGCCTAGAGTTTAACAGGTTTTGTAATAGGGAAGAACCTTTGTATTCTATTACAAGTTAATCCTTAAAGGCATGTTGCCTTTAAGCTTAAAGTATACATAATGGCCCATCTCTGGGAACCCTGGCTCCCAGGTAATGCGCATTAAGCTGAAATACCTTTGTTTAGCTCACAGGAAACATCCTTTGTTTAGCTCACAGGCCCACCCGTGAATGGCTGCATCCCCCTCTGGAGGCTGACTGGAACCAGGAAATGTTCGGCTTTACTCCCTCCCCTTTAGTATAAAAGAGCCTGAATTCTAACTCGGGCACGGTGGTTCTTTGAAATAGAAGTTTACCATCTTCTTGGTCTACTGGCTTCCCGAATAAAGTCGCTATTCCTTGCCCCAACGGCTCGTCTCTCCATTTATTGGCCTGTCGTGGGGCAAGCAGTACTAGCTTGGATTCGATAACAGTTTTCTCTTCTCTACACCTTCCTTTGATCTTTTTCCCCATTGAGTTGCTTGTCTTTTTCTTAGGATTATTAATATTCTTTGTATGTTTTAGATACTAATGCCATGTTGTATGTTGTAGCCATCTTCTTATCCCTGACTTGCCTTTCCTTTTATTCCATTTATTGCCCTTCCCTTGGTTAGACTGCTACCAAGACCTCTTGGTCTGAGGCTGAGTTGAAATTACAGTTACGTCCTCAGGGGATGTAGCACATGCTCAGAGCATTAAAACGTTCTAGAGGAACCCATCAGAGGGTTGGGGAGACATTGAGATAACAGTAAATCTGGCAGCAACTAACACCCCGCAAAGGGTCTGACGAGGTCAGGAGAAGGTCAGGGCCTTCCTGTTAAGCTTAGTGTAGAGGCAGGCAAGTGGATGGTCAGTGCATGGAAATCCTTACCGTGCTAAAGTCAAAGACAGTTGCCTGTATTTTCTTGTAACAGCTTTTGTTTTTCGCACTGAGGTCTTTAGTCCATCTGGAGTTTTTTGCTTTTGTAGTTTCATTTATTTCTTTTTGTGGCTTTTCCCCTACATTGATGCTTTCAGAGTCCTCTCTGAGCTCCGATGAGTCTTCATCAGCAACCTCTCCCTCGTTACCTTGTGCTCTTTGCCTGCTCTGGGGCGTCACAGGCAAGGACACCCATTGTGTAGGGAGGGGACTTCTCTGTGTCTCAAGCACCATCAATATTTTCGACATCGGTGATTTTGGTTTCAGGTGACTTTAGGCCTAAGGAGCTTGATTCCACTAGTGTTTAGAATTCATTCAGGTTTTGAAACTTCCACGGAGTCTGTTGGGTGTGATCTGTGCGTGGCCCTGCAGGTATTCTCAGATCTTGGGTTGCTGCTGAATACGGATCCAGGGTCTCCCAAAAAGATGCTTCCGCTTACCTCGAACAGGTGGCCCATTGTGTTTTTCCATAAGGGATCCAAGGAATTGGTACAGTGTGCTATTCTTGTCAGTGTCCTGGCTCTATGGAAACTAAAGGTACATCTAAGGAGTCAAGGTGCTTTGAATTTTTCCCAGTCCCACCCATCCCATTGAGATCAAGAGAAAATAGGAGAAATCGTCATCTTTTCAACAGTGTGTGTTTTCTGTCGTTCAGATGAAAAAAGATGTGAAAGTAAGGAAGATAAGAGCTGACCGATTTATAGGAATTTCCCGATAGGTTGTCACCAGCATCCCCTGGAGAATATGTCAAAGGTGATGATGCCCAATGTCTGTGGGAAACGGCAGCGTCACAGGAGACTGTAGCCTGGTATCCCCACATGTGGATGCCTCTGCCATCTTGTCACCCAGTGTCTTGCTGGCTTCTTTCTCAGCAGAGAGGGGGTGCGAGAAGTGGGTGTGGGATGATTCCCAAGTCAGTCTGCCAGGCAGCAATCACCAGGGGACCCTGTCTTCTGGCCTGAGTCTACCTGTTACCAAGGACCACGGCAGCTTTCAGGAACCAGAAACTTTTATCGATAATTGGCATTTTTTGCATTATTATTTTGTATTATTATTATTATTTCTGCTTTAAAAGATTTTGCCTTTCTTTTCTCTTTTTTCACTGCATATTAACATTTTCTGTTTACCCTGCCTTTGTGTTTTTTCCTTAGGCCGGAAGCTGAGAGGAAAAGCCTTTTATTTTGTCAATGGCAAAGTGTTTTGTGAGGAAGACTTCCTGGTGAGTTTGTCACCCAAGCTTCCCCTCCTTTCAGTCCTGCCCTGAGTCAGGCAGGGAGCGTGCAGAGAAGCTGGGCTAAGCAGAAGAAGGTGGTTTCTCTCTGTGGTCCCTAGTGCTGTCTGGAAGCTGCACTGCTGGAGAAAGGTGTCCTGACTTTCCTTCTGCAGAAGCATGGGGTGGCCCACGTTCCCAGGAAAATGACAAACTGCAGAGCTTTGTGCTTTTCGGGGACTTGGGGGTTGCGCAGCGTGTCCTCTTGTGCTTTGCCTATTTCTGCCTTCTCCACCCAGCTCTTAACTCTCACTCTGGGACCTGGGCCCCCTGACTTCTCATCCTGCCTGCCTCTCCCACGCACTGAAAGTCTGTCCATGTGCCAGTGACTCCCACGTCTGAACTCCGGCCACGTAGGCGCCTCTGAGGCCAGCTGTTCACAATCTCCCTGCCCATCAGACAGTCCCCAGGGTTGTCCCCAGCCCATCCGCCAGCCCCTCCCACTGTACTTGAGAGTCACCTGAAGCAGAAAAGTCCCCTTGCCTGGGAACTTATCTCTGAGAACCGTGTCCTAGGTTCCTCCTCTACCCCTCCGCTTTCCTATCTCTCCTAGAGTGTGGCCAAGCATTGGGCCTGGTACCACCGCGTCCTCCCCAGGCCTGTGTGGCTCGTGACGTCAGCATGGCCCCGCCGGCCCCTCACTGCTGTGCTGTGTCACTGCCCAGGCCCGGGATCCAGGGTTCAGAGCATGCGCAGGAGCTCTCTGTGGTCTGGGCAGCCTCCCATCTCACTCGCTCTGAGGCTTGCGGTTCTCTGCACGCCATGGCCCCATCCTGTGTGCCTTGGCTTGCACTGGGTCCCCTGCTTGGAATGTCTTCACCCTTCGTTTGCCCAGATCACCCGACGGCCTTCACGTTCCCCTGCCTCGCAGTGGCTCTCCCCTCCTGTGTGCTGCTGCCCCGGGCTTGCCAGTGGTCAGAGCACCGTGTGTCTGTTTACAAGTCTTTCCCTGACTTGACCGTAACTTCCTAGGGAGGGAGGAACGTGCTGCTTCACCTTTACACCTTCAGACCCTAACACAGTGTCAGGCATGGAGCGCTGACTGGTCAGTGGGACCACCAACGTGAGACCCAGAGCTGGCTCGGGGCCAGCTTCTCTGTGGATGTGTGGGTTGACTCATTATGACTCGTGTTTGCTGGCAACCGCCAAGCAAACCCAAGGAAATTGCTTCCTGCGTGCCCTCAGGAATCACTTCCTCCACACGTTCACTTCAGTCTCCGGCGCTATGTGTTTGATAGTCAGACGGTGGCACACCAGAGTTGACTGTCTCCCAGTTTCACATCTGATGGGCCAAGTGCCTGTCCTGCTCCTGGAGTCTCATGGGCTCTTGGTGGGCCAGGTGCCCACCCCTGGGCAAAGTCTTGGGTGCTGGACGACTGCGAGGCTCTGATTGGCCAGGTCTGAGCCAGTGCCTTGCCTTGGAACCCATCATGGGGTCAGCCCCACGGGAATCACAGGACCAGAGGATGGGGAATGGGGCTGGATCCCAAAAGAAAATAAAGAACTGTTACCCCTAGAATCAGGAGGAAGTGCTGGGCAGCAAAACCCCACACTATGTGGTGTAGTGTTGTAGAAAATTTCCCTTTTCTTTTCCACCTTCCTTTCCATTACATTTCCCTTATGAAGTTGTGTTTGCAATATTTAAGCTTCTAGTATCTTCCAGTGTGTAGTATCTAGTCTGTTTTCTGAGGTGAGTTCCTCGTTTCTTTCAAGACTAGAGCTGTGTGTGTGTGTGGGGGGGGGGGTAAGGTAAGGTAAATAATATTTATCCAGTTTCTTTGAAGCTAATTGTAAAAGTCATTGGCTTTTAAACCAGACCCAGACTTGAATTTGAATCCCGTCCTTACCCCTTACAGGCTGTGTGACCATGAGAAGGTCAGTTAACCTTTCGGAGCTTCCCTTTGCTTCCATTTGAGAAACGATGTAATATATACCTTGAAGAATTGTGGTTTTTTGTTGTTGTTGTTTTTGTTTTTGTTTTTAAGAATTGTTTTGAAAATTAGAGTGATGGTCTCAAACTTGAGTGTGCATCAGAATCCCCTGAAGGGCTTGTGAAAACTCAGGATGGCTAGGCCCCACCCACTGAGTTTCCAGTTTAGTGGGTCTGGGGTGGAGCTGAAGAATTTGCGCATCTGACAAGTTTCCAGGTGATGCCAGGGAACTCCGTTTTGAGAACCACTGGGTGAGAGACTGACGCCTCTCTCTGCGCAGCCTCTTATGCAGAGCCTGGCGTGTCATGGGTGCCTGGGTGCAGCTGTTGAAGGCGAGTGGTATTAACATTTGTAATGGCTTTTGTGGCAGAGGATATTCCATGATTCATCACACTGTTGTCCACGGGGTCACGACAGATCCTGTGTAGAGTGACACATCTTTCTGAGAAATTCCTTGTGTTCCTCATGACTGGCGGGGAAGTAGCAAGATTCCTCTGCCCCGCCTGGGTTTAACTTTCTTTTCTCTTTCCACTGCAGTACTCTGGTTTCCAGCAGTCTGCTGACAGGTGTTTTCTTTGTGGACATCTGATCATGGACATGGTGAGTAGGGTCAGCCGAACAAGATAATAGCATGGTGGGAGGGGGAGGCATTCAGAGAAAAAAGAAATTAATAATTGAGGACAGTGTTTCCTACCTTGCTTTGTGGCTACATCTGGTTTTATAAAAGAAGACCCCATGCTTGCTTGCTTGCTGTAGTAGCACCCGCATTTGGCTTTTACTGGAATTAGTGTCCTTCGCCATCCAGTCCACATGATGTCATTTCTCCTGGCACTGTCTCCTTCGGGCTGTTCATGTCACATTGGCCTCCCTCTGATTTTCTGTGGTCCTTGTGGCGTCCCAGGTGAGATGCCAAACGGAGCTGCAGAAATCTCAGCTACTTTGGAATTGGGTGTAGAACGTCAGATAACACAGTTGTTTTTCCCCCATGTTCTTCCCGCCTTGATCATTTCCTAAGATGAGGTCTGGGGGCCCGTTGTTAGTTCTGAGATAGCAAAACAGGAAGCAGGTTTTATCCCTTCCGTTCCTCGCTCAGCCATGGTTCTCTGAGCTTGTCCTGGGCCTCAGTGCCTTTATCTTTTGAGTGGGGAGACAGTTCTTCCTTCCTGGCCTCCTTTTAGGGTAAGGTTGTGAGGTTAATGAATACAGAGTTCTTATTTTCTCAGGGATCAAATTGCTCACCATTGGAGAACAGCCCTATCGAATTTCTTTAATATATTGGTCAGAGAAAATCGTTATATAACATTCTACTAGTTGAAAGAGTTAAATTCCTCTCTAAGCTGAGCCATTAATTCCATCATAGAGAAGGGAATTGCTAGTCATTGTTTTTGTTTGTTTGTTTGTTTGTTTACCTTTTTAATTGAGAAACAACTCAGAGGGTGCGCATCTTAAGTGTACAGCTGAATGAATTTTTATATATGTATATATCTATGTGTAAACACCACACAGATCAAGGTATAGAACGTTTCCAACATCCAGAAAGACCCTCTCCCACAAAGATACCCACTGTTCTGACCTCTATTGCCCCAGGCTGGTGCTGGAACTTCATACAGGTGGATTCATATAGTATAGATTCCTTTGGGTCAGCCTTTTCTCACTTAGAAAAGTGTTTTTGAGATTCATCCATGTTGTTGTCTGGGTTGGTAGTTCATTTATTCTCATTGCTAAGTAGAATTCCATTGTATGGATATAGCACCCTTTATTTATCCATCCTCCTGAAGAGGGGGACTTGGGTGTTATCCAGTTTTTGGCAATTTATGAATAAGTTGCTCTTATGCATGTCTTTGGCGGACATAAACACTCATTTCTTCCGGTTTTATGCTGATAGGTATAAAACAGTGAACCAAAGCTGTCCCTGTTTGTGAACAGACGCTGTTGCCGTCCAGGCTCTGACACCGCACAGCACAGCCTGGCCCTGTGAGCGGTGTCCTGAGAAGCGGCTAAGGCCTTGCTAGGAATGCGGCCCTCCAGCCATTCCGCCAGGGGAGGCAGGCCCAAGCCACACGCCCTCACCCCTACCTTCCCCAAGTGCCTGCCCAACTCCACAGGGCTCCATTTCTTTAGCAGATTTTGTCCTTGATTTTAGAGCCCTTCTGACAAACCCACCACATATGAGGCCAACAGTGTCCAAATTTATGAACATGACTATACACTGCTCTTATCTGTGGGTATCCTAAGCCTTCTTTGGGCCTCAAGGTATTTCATTTATCTATTACTACATGACAAGCCACCCCAGAACTTAGTGGTTTAAAACAACAGTGATTTATTATTTATCATGATTCCATGGGTCAGGAATTAGGTCAAGGCTCTGCAGGGCGATTCTTCTGCTCCATGTGGCATTAGCTAGGGTCACTTACTCAGCTGTGTTCAGCTGATGGCACAAGATGATCTCTCACCCTCCAGGCCTCTCTCCCACGACTACTAATCTTACTCAGTAGTCTAGCCTGGACTTCCTTTCAGCAAGAGAGAGGAAGTAGCAGCTGCCAATTTTCTTACATCCTTGACTTTAAAATCTCAGAACATCATTTCTTCCTCATTCTATTGATCAAAGAAAGTCACAAGGCCAATCCCAATTCAAGGGAAGCGGGGAACTGAATCTTGGAGACCATCTCCACCTCATGGGATAACATGAAGTCACACTCCTCTCAGACTTGAAAACTTTCAGCGAATGACTGGTAGTGACACTTATTTTTAAAAATAGAACCCTTAATTGCCACCAAGAATTATAATAATACAGAGAAAGGTTCCTTCAGTTACCATTCTTGGTTCTCCAGCAGAATTCAGTTGTGCAGCTCTTGGTGTAAATTGTCCGTCTCTGCTCCATCTTTGTTAGTAGAGGGGAATACTCTGGGCTTGGAGGTTGGGCATTTTCCCACATGAAAAAATTTATTACACCTAGTCAGAATGCAGCAAAATGGTATCTTTATCCTACCATACTTCTGGCGCAGTGTGGGTTAAATTAATTTAAGGGTCTATTTCTGCCAAGACAGCATTAGTCTGGGGGCCAAATGCATTCCAAGGTCCAGATTGCCGAGGGGACTCTGAAGCCCAGCCAGTTGTTCTTCCTACTTTGGCAGCTTGAGGGGCCTGGAACATTAGTGAAATCCTAGAGGGGATGAGGAAGCTTGAAAGCTGAGCTTTCAGAGGCGAGCTGGGCTGGCATGACGTCCGCCCGGTGCCCCCCAGCTGCAGTGTGTGAGGTGCGGCATGGCCAGAGCACAGCATGGCTTTCCCACAGGACTTACGATGCTCCGCCAAGGTTCTCGTTGGTCCCAAGTCCCCTCCTTCTGCCTGTCGGGAGGCTTTCTGTGTGGCCCCACTCAGGGATGCTCATGACCATTCCGTACACTTCTTGCCTACGGTGTTTCGGTGCAGGCTTGCTGGTGTTGATTCCATAGTTCTGTTGCTTGTGCTAAGTTTCATGGTGCAGGTAATCACAGAAATGAATCTGCTACTGAGTCATCAGAGATGCTTTCAACTGCAGGTTACAGAAAGCCCAGACTCAACTCAAACCAATGGTTCTCAAACTTTAGCATGCATCAGAATCATTCTATTAAAACACCCATTGCTGGAACAGGGCCCAAGAATGTGCATTGTAAACAAGTTCCCAAGGGTTGCTGATGCTGCAGGTGCAGGGACCATACTTTGAGAACCACTGACTTAATAGGAAAAAGTGTTTTATCTCACCTAAGAGGTTTGGAGGGAGGCAGTTCCATGGTGAGTTAATTTGGTGACTCACTGACACCACCGTAGACAGGACGTTCTTTCCCTCTCTTCTCTCTCCCACCCTCCGCATCTAGGCTCTGTTCTGGTTTCAGGATGGCCTCGTACAGTTCCAGGTATCAGTCACATCCAGATCAAATGATGCCGAGAGGAAGAAGGTGCATGGGGCTTTCTCCTCACTGTGTTTAAAAGCAGCAGCAGCAAAGAGGCTTTACTTGCAATTGGATTTGAGATAATCCGGGGCCGAGTCACGGGCTTCCGGATTATCGCGCTGCAGAGTCAAAGCTGCTTAGTAGGGGCACCCAGGAGAGAGAAATTAAGAGGTTTTTCCCAAGCTCTTCCATTTCCTTGTGGAGTTTCCTTTAATCTTTCCATGTATTTGCTGCTTCCCAAATCTGAGGTGGAGCCTTTCATGGCCCTGCTTTGCATTATTTCCTGCAGAGAATCATGTTTTCTGATTGAGAACCCTCCCTTCTGGAGGTTTGTGAAGTGCAGGAGAATGATACCATTTGGTTTCCTCCTCTTTATACCTGTAACTAGGTTAGCCTTTCCTGCCCCCATCATTGCTTGACTTGGTCCAAGTGAAACTGGGATGAGGGTGGCAGTTGCTCATATGGACCCTCAGCCTGGTGTGTCTCTCCCTTCCACTGGCACTGCCTTCCCTATAATCCCAGCTGAGTCCTAACCTCTTCCTGTGCACCCCCAGATCCTTCAGGCCCTGGGGAAGTCCTACCACCCCGGCTGCTTCCGCTGTGTCATCTGTAATGAGTGTTTGGACGGGGTACCCTTCACTGTGGACTCAGAGAACAAGATCTACTGTGTCCGGGATTACCACAAGTAAGGAGAGCCACTCGTGTAAGCCACACTGGCTGAAACTCAGCAGGGTGGAGGGTGGGGACCTGCTGAGGCACGTCTGCAGGCTGCTTGCACTGTTGTCGACAGTGCAGCGAACGTGCAATGGTTTTGAGGGGTGTAGCACGGGCCTCGGGGGTCAGTGGATGCCCGTGCAGACAGGAACTGGTTAAAGAATTACGTTTACTGGAAAAACAGGACCAAAAAACCTATAATCAGATTCCTGACGAGGCCTCTGGAGGAATGTGCCAAGCCCTGTGGCCCCAGCCTTACCAAACTTCAAAAGGCCCTGATTCAGGGCTGGTCTCCACCACCCTCGGTTTGCCTGGGCCTGTATGAGGCACCATGAGGGGGGTAAACAGGTCAGCCTCCAGCCCTAGCAGAGTGAGAGGGGGCAAATGCACTTTTTACCTCTGAGGAACAATCCCAAAGCAATAGTCCCAGGAGTGTGCCAGGTCTGTCTTTATAGACGAACTAGAGGGATTCATGTGAAGAGTGATGGGTGGGAGGCAGGGCCGGGCCAGCGAGGAAGGCTCCAGGCACAAGTCTCCCCGAAACACCTCAATATGCCCTTCACTGCTTCTTTGCTTCTCCCGCCAGGGTGTTGGCCCCCAAGTGTGCAGCCTGTGGCCTTCCCATCCTTCCACCTGAGGTAAGATGCTTTTTCAGTTCTGCTCCTGGGGTCTTCCAAGAGATGAATATTTCCCTGGGTCATTTACAAGATCTGTGTCCTGTCCTTATACCTTTGTAAAAATACTTCTAAAATCTCAGCTCTGAGATAAATGGTGTCTTCACCAAGAAGCCCATTTCTCATTAGCTGCCTTCCCTAGCCCAGTGTCCTTCTTATGCCCTGTTTGTCCCTGTAATTGGGTCACATTCTCTGACTTGATACTAACTCCCAGATTAGATGATGAGCAGATGAACAAGACCAAGTAGGTGGTTTTTTCACTGTTGACTCTGACATTCCAGATGGTAGAACTGCATCCCTCTCAGTTCTCTCATCTACTCTATGTGTCCTTTTTTCTGCTGGTGTTAGTATCCACTACTGATTCCTGCACTTCTCCTAAGGCCACCTACTCGCTGCCCCAGAACCCTCCCCCACCCTCCTGGCAGCGGAGCCCAATGGCCCCCCATACAGCCTCTGGTTCTTGCTTTCCTTTGGTCCAGGGCTCAGATGAGACCATCCGAGTCGTGTCCATGGACAGAGACTACCACGTGGAGTGTTACCACTGCGAGGTAGGCCCCTCCCTGCCCTAGAAGGCCCCCAAAACCCATCCTAGAAGTCCAAGAGGAAAGCATCTTGGGTTGATGGAGGCAGGATGTGGGCAAGGGGCTGCCCTCCAGAGCTGACAGAAGAAGTGGGGTGAAGCCTGATTTGGTGGTGGGGGGAGGGAGGTTGGAGAAGATGCATAAAAGTCTTTACTGTTTTCTCCATGTTTGTAACCACCAAGTCCTGAGCCGGTCACAGCTGCTCTCCCTGAAGCCACAGAGTGGGAGGGTCACGGGGAGTGTGGGTTTCAGGTCCTTTTGGGGGGCCAGATTGTCAGGCAGGTGTGTGATTTGAGGAATAGACTCCCTCCCCTCCAGCTTGTAGTCTGTTCTATCTGCTGGGAACCCCTTTCTCAACCGAGCCCTGAAAATCATGAAGAAACCCCCCTTGGAAACAGGCATGTCGCTGGTTGGTGTAAAGGCAGGTGGAGCCCATCTGTCCCTTCTCTGTTGTGTCACACCCCAGGCTGAAGGAGTCAGTGGTGCCCCATGACTGTCAGGAGAGCCAGAGGTTGTGAAGGGTGCAAACGCGTTAAGTGCTTGTGAAATTTCAACCAGAATTAAGTGGATTCACCCAAGGAAGGAGATTTATTTTGTGATGCTGTGGGTAGGGAGAACAATGAGTGTGGGTGACATATAGCTTGATCCCACTGCCAGCATGGAAGAAATAGGTGGGAATCACTGTTGGTTGGTACCCCAGGTGCTGGAAAAAAAGGTAAAGACACTTGCTCAACTGTGCTTTTATTCAACCCAATATATACAAAACGTTATCGCTTCAACATGCAGTTGAGAGAAAAAAATTTTCCTGAGATATTTTATATCCTTTTTCTGTCCTAAGTTTTGGAAATCTGGTGTGTGTGTTTGCACTGACATGACATCTCATTTCTGACCAGCCCCATTCCAAGTGCCGGAGAGCTTCATGTGGCCAGTGTTGGACAGTACAGTCCAGACCCTCACTGGGCTGGAGCTGCGTGTCTCCGCACCGGCATTTTTTTTTGCCCGGAAAGAATCACACAGCGCCCTCTGCTGGTTGTACGGGACTGTGTGTGGCCTTTGTGTCGCTCTTGCAGTCTGTTTTGTTTTGTTTCGTCACCACTGGATATTTTTGCCTCACCCCAGGACTGCGGTCTGGAGCTCAATGATGAAGATGGTCACCGCTGCTACCCCCTGGAGGACCACCTGTTCTGTCACTCCTGCCACATCAAGAGGCTGGAGAAGGGTCACTCATCCACAGCCCTTCACCAGCACCACTTCTAGCCAGAGCCTCCTGCAGATCTCATGGTGGGGAGGAGCCAGGGTTGCACCATGAGGAGTCCGCGGGTTAATTCCTGTCACCCCTGGGGACGGATTGGGATTGGGGGAGTGGAGGGGAGGCAGGTGCCTTTCCTTTAAACAAGGAGGGGATCCCTGCTGGTCTGGGATTATGTATTTTTTTCACTGCTGCCACACCCTCATCAGATTACTCAGGAAGAAACCCCAGCAAGCCCGTGGCATGTGACAGGAGATCTCATTAGTGTGACTGAATGAACCTTCCTGTCCCCTCTGGGAAGAGTTCACACTTCAGTGGGAAAGGTTTGCACTGAAGAGAGATTTCAGCTGCCGATATGTTCAATCCTTTCCCTCCCCTTTGGAAAATACCTGCACCCAAACACCCCCTCCCAACCCCTCCCCCGCCCCACACACACCATAATTTAAGATTTCCTTCCACTCCAGAGCTTCAGTTCTTCTGTAGAATGGCTGCAAATTTTAATTGCATCATCGCAAGAGGGATGCTCTGACGTGTGCTTTGTATCTTAGGAAGAATTCACTTGGTAAAGCAGAGCCAAGGTTTGAAATAAGTGAGATGGGGTTTTCTCCTTGTAGCCTAATATCATTCTGTGTGCCCCTGGAAATCTTCACTCCTTTAAAGGCAGCTGGCGGCCTGATGGAGGATTGATCCTGTTCTAGGAAAGTGTGCTTTGGGATGAGAACTTGGTGCAGGCGCCAGGCCTCTTTTGCCCGCCTGTTGTGCTTTTTTTCCTCTGGAGCTCTCAAGAATCTGGGACTTCAGAGTTCCCCCTGCAAAGGCTGGTCTCGGGATCTTTCGTGGGGATCCTCTTATGCCTATTTTCGCTTCTTTAACAATGGACTTTGGGGAAGTGTGCCCACATACTGAGACCTGACCCCTTATTAATGAGGAGAGTTTTTGTGTGTAAGATCTCAAAGCCAGCCTGGGAGAGAGTGCCTGAGCATAAGTTATGATATTCATTTCACAGGTCCCTCTCTTGCCAATTCAGGTATTATGCTTGAAGAAACCAGTATAAGGTACACTGCTTTTGTCTGTTTTTTTTTTTTTTTCTTTCTGTAAAAATTGTTTCCCTCTACTTTCAGTCTCCCACACACAAAAAATACCTCACAGATAAGAGCTTCAGATTAAGGAGGAATTTGGCCATCACACTGGACTCAGCCAGTGTGTGTTAGGAACCTCTGGCTTCACCCAGGTCAGACCAGTGGGTCAGGGCACTGTAATCTTAACTAAAGTTCAGCTGGGAATAGATCTGATTGATACTGGGTGCTCCTGCCTTATGCATTTCATCATGCTGGCTCCCCGGGATGGCAAGGGCTAAGGGGGGGCCACCTACTGGCAGGATTTCAAGGCCACCTCTGCACTGAAGAGGCAAAATGTGCCCTGTGTGTCACACTCCTGAGGCCAGAGGTCAGTACCCCTGGGTATTTCAATGAGAAGAAAGTGTGAGAAAAAGGTTGGCTGGCATTTGGCTTCTCAGCCCACGGGGAGGGACCCTGGGCCTTTTCGCAGGAGGGCAGGGGCCATCTCACCACTGCCAGCCAGGCTGGGAGCATCTGCTCTCTGCCGCCTCACCTCACATCCAGAGGGAGGGGATTGGGTGGCTGGGGCCTCGGAGGGCGTCAGTGGAACCCAAAGGCACAGGGACTCACAGACTATTCACTGGGCCCAGTTCTAAGCCTCTAAACCATGCTTTGACTCCTTTGGTAGCAGTTGCCTGTAAGAAGCACAGAAATGGCACCATGGATTGTCTTTTCCGTTTTTGTTAAATTCATTCTGCTGGAATCCTTTGGCCAGATGTCACTTCAGCCCAAGCGGTGTGATTCTACTGGTTCCTTTTCACAGGCTGAGCCTCCTAAAAACCCATGAGTGTTTATATGAGGGCTAAAAATCCAGGGGGTGGGGAGGTGAACCCTGGGGTCCCCCCTCCCTTCCCAGCATACCATCCAGCTCAGCCTTGGCAAGGCTGGTGGGCAGATGGAGCCAGCCAGTATGTCTCAACCTGTCTCTGCCAACCTAGGATTATTTCTGGCCTTGATGACACACTTTGCTCCACTATCAAGTCAAGCAGAGGAAAGAAAATTGCCTTGGAGCCACATCAGAAGTAGCAGGGATTTGTTTGCAACTTGGTAACAGTTGACCCTTGAACAGCATGGGTTTGAACTGCATGGGTCCATCTATATGTGGATAATTTTCAGTAGTAAATACTGCAGTCAGTACTACACGAGATCTGTGGTTGGTTGAATCCACGCTGCAGAGGGACCACGGTTACGGACGGCCGACTGTAAGTTATATGAGGATTAACCCTTAAGTTGTTCAAGGCATAACTGTAGTTTAAAAATCTGATTCACTTTTTAAATGAAATTTTTTTTTTTTTTTTTTTTTTGCGGTACGCGGGCCTCTCACCGCTGTGGCCTCTCCCGTTGCGGAGCACAGGCTCCGGACGCGCAGGCCCAGCCGCCATGGCTCACGGGCCCAGCTGCTCCGCGGCACGCGGGATCCTCCCGGACCGGGGCACGAACCCGCGTCCCCTGCATCGGCAGGCGGACTCCCAACCACTGCGCCACCAGGGAAGCCCCTAAATGAAATTTTTAAAGTGTCCTTGATTGAGGCAATTTTGATATCTCAGCAAATATTTTATACTGCTGAAGAAGAACAATAAGAGAATTTCTAGACACCCTAGAAATCTGAGAGGCAACTTCTCTTACTGTCAGTGTCCCTGGAGAGGGTAATGGGTAGGAATCTCCTACCAGTTTTGTCTCCTCCTCAGGCCCTTGCAAAAAAGCCATGAATAGATGCCCACTTACCTGGTATTTTAAACTTTCTATAAATTATTAGCCAAATAGAGCTATAATGGGGTTGTATTTATAGGCATGTAGAAAGAACACACAAGCACTTCGTAGACCAGGATGAATAAGTTTGTTTTAAAAGGTAGAGCAGATAGCCTTGAGTTCCCTAGATGACTCGTGGACTTTAGATAAACAAGAATTATGGCCTGATTCCAGATGCCAAAGCCAGCCTCCAGCCTTCTCCCTTGCCTCACTTTGCCCTCTAGTTTTTTCTTGTCATTTTTCCCCCCCAGCTAGGGTCATTCAAAAACGGCCTGAGTGATCTGAGAAAAGCCAGGAATGCAGTTTGGCCTGTCATAGCAGGATCCTCTCTCTCTGACATTATCCTCCCCTCTGTGGTTGAGTAGAGAGTGATTCGTTCATTTTTCACACAGAAGGGCATTGAGTCCTGTTGGGTCATTGCCTGCACGTGGCGGCAGGACTTTCCATTTCTCCGTGGTTAGTGCTTGAGCGAAAGCCTCTTTCAGCTGAGTCCACTGAGGTTGTGCCACTGAGTCCTGGGTGGCCGGTGGGATTACCAAGGAGTTCTGATTGCTTTCAAGTGCTGCCATCACCTTGTTTCCGTGGACTTGAGTTACCCAAGATGAAAAACAGAAATGTTAGAATTTGAGAGAATGATCTGGAATTCATACTCCTTTGCAGGCTGTTTTTGTGTGCCGTTTCCCACGTGTGTGAAAGTATGAGAGCTATGATGGCTGCTAGTGCCCTTGCAAAGAATGTGTGCAAGACTTGACCCCAAACCATTGTTGCTTGATGCACTTGTTAAAACTGTCGACCAGGAAACCAAGTGCTTTGTATTCTCCTTTGTGCCAGGAATGAGTCCTAATTTCCCAGTTACTATTGGAAGTAACTTTTAAAAGCAGTAGGAAAAAGATGAGGAAGATGTGTTAGCTATCAATTGTTCTGAGCCAGAACTGGACAGATATGGGAAATTTCTATATAGCGTATGAAAATTTCACTCTGCAGGGAAATTATTTTCCCCTGTGTCTCTTCTTTTACTTTAATTGATTCAAAATATTGTTCCTGTAAAATTATTCAAAATTTTACTGTTACTATAAAATTATTCAGAATATTGTTACCATAAAATTATTCAAAATATTGTTAACTATAAAATTATTCAAAAATATAATATCATGACAATAAAACTGCCTTAATTTGTAGACTATTAAAGTGATCTCCAACATAATCATGTTTACTGGGTCTGCTTTTGTGTGTATGGAGTAAGCAGATGGGGCTTTTTGCTAACGGGATTTGGTCTTTTAGAGCTCTCGATTCTTTTTTTTTCTTTCTTTCTTTTCCATTATGGTTGATCACAGGACATTGAATATAGTTCCCTGTGCTATACAGTAGGACCTTGTTGTTTATCCATTCTGTATGTAATAGTTTGCATCTGCTAATCCCAAACTCCCAGCACAACTCTCCCCCGCCCCTTTGCCCCTTGGCAACCACAAGTCTGTTCACTATGTCTGTGAGTCTGCTTCTGTTTCGTAGATAAGTTCATTTGTGTCATATTTTAGATTCCACTTAAAAGTGATATCATATGATATTTGTCATTTCTGCCTTACTTCACTTAGTATGATAATCTCTAGGTCCATCCATGTAGCTGCAAATGGCGTTATTTCATTCTTTTTTATGTCTGAGAGCTCTGGATTCTTAAAGAAATATTCGGGCGTTGAAACTGTGTAGGGTCTCAGATTTTATCCTACTGGCAAGCTAATAAGCTAGCATGCCATGGTTTTGTGGATCCTGGCAGAAGTTACAAGACTCCTGGGTCAGAGACAAAGGACACTTTATTACTCACAGTAGCAGCAGTAGCGTTTCACACTGTAAGCCTTTGCACTAGTTGCCTGAGCTCCAGTTCCTACAGGGCCCCGTGAAGAGGGCCAGGTGATACCTGCATATGCGGTGGGCTGTGTTACAAGAGGAAACCCAAGCTTAGAGAACCACAATCTTTTATAAATGGGCAGTAAACCTGCCTGACTTTTGCTCCAGAGAGAGACGCTATCTCTTGCATCCAAGTCTGTTTATTACTCAAACATCCTTAAAAAGGTAGTCTGGAAGTAAGGCAGTGCCTCCCTCACAAGGTGTGTAGGAATGTGAGAGACGCTTAGAGAATCGTCTTTCAGTCTTTCAAGCATCCAGTTTCTTCACCTGGGACCTTATTATTGAGACTTTTCAGGTCATGCTCAAAACGGTGGTCATTTTGTCTCCTTCCCTTTTGTGTATGTTACTGTTTTTTCTAATGAGGTTATGACCAAAGAATTCCAGAGGTGAGTGACCCTCTAGATTTAAGGCAACCACATACAGGAAGGCAGGACTTGCAGACGGAAGGGGCAAGCGATGAGAGAGTGGCTATTCCGATCTTACAAATGCAGGCTGCTGCTTTTCTATGACCCTGATGCTACAAGGGATGAAGATGTAGTCAGGGGAAATGTCGTCTGGGCCAGGGTGTGCCCAGGACTAGAGACGAGGTCTCCCGATTGCTAACTAGCATGGGAGAAGGGGTGAGGAGCCAAGGTATGTGATTGCCATCTATACCCAGACAGGGGATAGCCCTGAGTCGACTCATGTGGTCAACCCTCTGGTGCACAATAAGCCCTCGGGCGGGGTGGCTTTGGGGTCAAAAGCCTGGATTCAAGTTGTAACTCAGGCTCCACCACCAAACTGCTCAATGAACGTAAGCAAATTTAGTTCCCTCATCTGTAAAAATGGGGATAACAACTGAACTTACCTTACAGGACTATTGTGGAATTGACTGAATTAGTCCAAGTAACAAGCTTAGAGCTCTTAATTTTTCAATAATAGTCACAGGTTTTAAGACTTACTTGATCTTTCCATTGGGACAACTAACAAAATAAATTACAAATGGGTTAAAGTACATGGACAAAACGATACAAACACAATTTGAAAAGAGCAACAGAAGAAACCATAGGGTAAATATTGGTAAACTGGAATATATAAAAGTGAAAATTACTTGAGGTTCAAAAATATTATAAGGAAAAGGAAAATATAAAAGATAAGCTAAAAATTGCAATGCATTCAATAGCTGAAGAATTAATATCCTTAATATACTTAAAAGTTTAACAAATCTATAAGAAGAAAATGAGTACATATATCAAGAGAAAATATATACATCAAGTAATATAAGTAAAAGGAAGTTCCGTTTTTCAGTTAAGAAAAGTGCAAAAAAATCATAATGAAATTTATAATACTCAGTGTTAGCATGCAAGGAAACTGATGCTATTGATGGAAATGTGTATTTGTTTAAATTTTTTGGCAGGCAACTTGAAAATATATACCAAAGTCTTAAAAAGTCCATGAAATGGACCTTAAAAATGTCTCTCTGATCATTCAACATCTAAAAATTTATAAGATATCAGAAATAATTCAACATAGCATTATTTTTAAAAAAGTGTTAAACTGACAACAACCCAGATTCCCAACAAAGAGGGTAATGTTTAAAATATCTAGTTTTTTTATGGGTTATCTTCAAAGAATGTTTAATGACCATAAATCTCAGGCCCAAAGCTAAGGGGACAAAATGAGAACACAAAGACATTTGTGACAAAACCCCAAATTTGGAAAAAATACGTGTGTAGGTTTATATTAAAAAGTGTGGAAGAAAAGTAAAGTCCATAAGGAAAAAAAATTATGACGTTAATAGTAATGACGGCGGGGGCGGGGATTATGACGTTAATAATAATTATCTCGGGATGGGAATTTGCGTTTTTTTGATTCCCAGTACTTTTCTGTATTTTACAAGTTTCCTGTAATTTGTTCAGGAGGAAAAAACGTTATATTGGAGAGATTAATTGATCGATTGAATGATTAGTTATGGGCAGTGTCGGATGTTCCCGCCACTCTTCAGGTTTGACTCTCCTTTCCGCCACAGACCTTTCGGTCCTTCTCAGGTCTTCCACCCAGGCGCCAATAGAATGAGGGGTAATATATAATACTAGATTACCTGGGGTCTTCGTATTGCAAAAACACCCATGTGCTAAGGTTTCCCGATTCACTGGGGACCAGGAGCTCTCAAGGGACAGGGCTGCAGACTCCGATCACTTTGCGGACCCCCTCTAACGCGCGCAGCCGCACTGCAGCGTTCGCGTCTCCGGGACAGGTTACAGCCAGAGCTCACCAGATCCTGGTAAACTGGGACTGTGCCGCTTTTTACGTCACCGTAGGGGTTCTGCTCCACGGGAAAAAGGGCCAGAACTGCTGCCTTAAATGCGCTTTTGTGTCATCCGCTAGCTAACCTCGGGCCACAGCACGCCCCCCTACTGCAAACTACCACCATTCTAGGTGTGTTTTCCCACATGTAACCCATTTACAGAGTCTCCTCGTGTGCATCATTAACTAGGACGCTTTGCAGTTTACAAACCACCTCACACAACTCCGGCTTCCAAACACAGCTTAAAAGATGACATTTCGGGCACAGTAGCGTTAAAATTCAAGATATTTAACCTTCACACCAGAGTCCTAAGGACGTCCTGTAACATCAAACCCAGTTGTGGCTAAAAAGTACGCCTCGAGCCAGCCAGGAGTCGAACCTAGAATCTTCTGATCCGTAGTCAGACGCGTTATCCATTGCGCCACTGGCCCCGCACTAACAAAAACACCACTGTAGCATAGATCACGCCTTACGCATCTACGACAGGCTCCCCGACACTAGCGCTGCGCTTCGCCCCTGCGCCGGGCGTCACGGCGCTAGTCCACAGCTCCCAAGGCTCCGCCTTTCCCCCACCATGCGCTCCGCCAATCCGCAGCGGTGACGTCACGGCGCTCTTCGGCGCACTCCCATCCACCGCATCGGACTGCGCCTTTAGCGTTCTATAGCGCGCGCGCTAAGTTTGTCCACGGCCGCCTCCCGTTCGGGAGCAGCCCGGCCGGGCAGGGAGAGGAGGTGGGACGAGGCGGGGCGTTGCGGCCGCCGTGCCAGGGTGACCGGTTTCGCTGTATTCGAGGTGGCGGGGCGGGCGGAAAGAGCAGGGAGGAGGCCGTGGTGCAGGATGGCGGCAACAACCTACGAGCGGCTGAAGCTGTGAGTTCCGCGGGCCGGAAGCCGTTGCCCGAAAGGGTCTGCGGGGCGGCGGGTGGGGCGGCAGGTGTGGGCCGCCGGCAGCGGGGAGGCTTCCTGAGTTCCGGGGCGGCGGGCCGGGTGTGGGAACCCCGCGCGCTCCCCGCCTTACTCGCCGGGCGCGGCCGCTCGCGGCGCCGCGCCCGAGTCGCCACAGGCCCGGGAGCGGCTGTCCCGCCAGCTTTTCTCCACTCAACTCGGCCTCAGAGGCCACGGCGGGGGACCGAAGCTGCGCACCGTCTTCCGGCGAGCCCGGCTCGCCGTTTGGATGCAGCCCTTCGGGGCACGCTCCTCCCCACTTTATTTTATTTTTTATTGTTTGGAGAGGTAGCGGCTAAATTTATCCTTATCGCTTAGGAGAGAAAACGAGAAGTTTTTTTTTTATTTCATGGACCCATAGCAGCACGGATAGCAGCATGTTAGAGGCCACACACAAATGGATAAACCTTTATCTGGGCATTGAAGCCTTCGTGACCGGTCTTGAGGATGCATGAAAAATTTAAAGTACAGTCAATACTCTTAAGGTCCTAAAAGGTGTACTTGGCTTTAAATATTATACCGCCCAAGCATAAAGCAGATTGTTAGGTCCACGTGGACAGCCAGGGGCTACTGTAGAGAATTTTGGCCCTGTAAATTGACTTTTCGGTAAAGCCAAGCTCTTGAGGCTCTGAGAAATAGGCTCTGGTTGTTAGAGTTGTAAATTAGGTATTTGTAGGGTTTGGGGTTCGTCCTGGGTTTAAAACAAAAGCAAAAACATGATTTCCCTTAGCATTACTATCAGCCCCTATGCTTTTCTTGTCTGTGAATAACTTTGTTCTACTCACTTTGTGTTTAATGCTTTACCTCTAGACTGAAAATCCAGTGACCACATCTCAGAAAGTCTTTGGCAACAGAAGCAGATGTGATTATTGAGAAGCTTATCTATCCCTAAATAAGTTAAAACATCTTGGGACTTAGGCACAGGTATCGCATTTCCTATACAAGGATATGAGGACATCAAGATGTGGTTTGGGCACTTCCTATGCTCCCCAGAACCTCAAGCTCACTTAACTTTCTGGAAGGTTCAGTTAAAAGTTAGGGCTGCAGAATTGGAAGTGAGGCCATCTCGACATCAGATGTTTTGCATAAAAGAAGATTACTTTTTCCTCAGTCCACCCCCCCCCTTACCACTTATCTTCACTGTAATTCCCTTGAAAACCCCCAGCTGCACCCTTCCCTCCACATTTTCCTTGTTAGGTTTCCTTATTCTCTCCCGGTTCCCCATCACAAGGTGATCACCTTGTTGGTGAATGAGTCTAGGAAAGTGTCTTTGACTGAGGTACTGGCGGGGCCAGTGTCACGTGTGCTGTGTTGGCTAATTAGGTTATTGTTGTCTACCTGATAGTCACTAAAGGGTTTTAATGTGATCCTACACCAGGTCTCAGTTGTGTTTAAGAAATATGGAGCCTTGGCTTGATTGCCGCTCAGCGTTAGGTTACGAAATGCAATCGAATTTTCCTGTGGTAAAGATTGAATGGGATGGAGAACTTGAGAGTTATGATGATAACTGCCAAGGAGGCAATAAATGCACCAGTCCAGACCTTAAAAAAAAAAAAGCTCTGTATCCATAAAAGAGAAAGGAAATTTGGCACTGAAGTGGTGACGCTGATGCTTTTGTATTGATTTTTGTGAGAAGTGGAAACTATAAATTTGTTTGGGGGAAAAAGTAAATCTGGGGTTATATGAAAGTCATTCTCTAATTTTTCAGTGCTTAACTTTTTTCCCTGAAAAAAAATAGTTCTAAATGCTTCTGTAAATGAAGATACAACTTTTTTACAACTTTGTTTTTCTTTGCCAAGGAGTTTGTGAGTTGGAGTCTCTGCTCATTTCTTTTGTTTGGCCCTTGCTGCTCTGAGGCGTGGTTTTAAAATGTGGCCTCCGACCTAAGGTGTATTCTTTTTTAGATGCATTGGAGGTGGAAGTGGTTTCTGATCCATATAAGAATTATAGGACATAATGGCCATTTTTAAAAGTGCCTAGAGATATGTTTTAAGGAAGATCCGTACAAGAGATAGTTTGATTATTGTATTATGAAAGTATTGTTATTGAGTTCATTTAAATATCGAAGTGCTTGGGATTTTAAAAATTTGTTCTGTGTTATGCCATACATTTTTTCCCGTCCATCTCTGTCCTGTGGTGTTCACCTTCCTAATGCCCTAAGTTTCATCCTCTACTCACCTGCTTACAATCTCCAGTTCCATTTTATTGACTTACAGGAATAAGCCCACATTTCTTAGCCACCTGTATTCTAGCCTCTTCACAGTCTATCCCCTAACCTTATTTCCCATAACTGCCCAGTGCTTTTTTTTCTTCCTTTTTTTCCCTTTCACCAGACTTGGACACGCTCTTTTTGCTTCAAGCTTGGGCTTATTTTGATCTTTCTATCCAGAATGTTTTCTTCCTCTCTTCCCCTCTTTACATGCTGATCACATCTATGGTAGAGCTGAGACAACTCTGGTTTTATAAGTCAGAACAGACTTAGATTTATTTAGACTTAGATTCACCTGCTGTTTGCTTTGTGTCCTGACCATGTTACTTAATCTCTCTGAATGGGGTTTTCATCTGTAAAATGGGAACGTTTCTACTTCACAGTATTATAAGGACTGAAAGAGCGTAGATGAAACCAGCATACTTAACAGATACTCCTCGTCTCTGCGAAGCCTTTTTTCCAATGTCTTTTCCTTCACTGAGCTCCCATAACAGTCTACTGTCACAGGAACTAGACACCAAACGTCTATATGAGTTTTCACATTGTCTCTTACGATTCATTAGCAGTGTACTTACTGTCTGATGGACACGAGGACTGAAAGAATGATCGAGCCATAGCACTATTTGAACCACTCACTTTGCTGCCTAGAAATGATGAAGTCATTAATAAATACTTTGTTTCTCCAACTAGGTTACAAGTATGTAGAACATATTAGAAACACCTTAACATTGATTTCTTCTCTAGTCCTCAGTTCCTAACGTAAAGCCTGGTGCATTGCAGGTCCTCAGTGGATCACCTAAGTAAATGAAAAGAACTTTCCTCGGACATGGTATAGAAATGAGTTACTTAACAACTGAAAATAATTGACATGTTCATTATGGATTTTTGATGTAGAAAACAATATTGATTTGTTCAGAATTTAAAATTTATACTATTTAAACATCCAGGCAGTTCTTAATATTCCTATTTTGCAACTCCTTTTTTTTAATTTAAAATCATTTGTGTAAGCCTTTGTAATGTCAAACAGTGATAAGTTTGAAATTGCAAGACAATTAACAGAAATCCATGATTGGAAACCTTTAAAGCATTTTTTTTCCTTTTAAAGGTCAGGTGAAAAAAGTGTAAGGCAGAAAGTGAATCAGGTTGCAGCTTCTATCTGAAGAAACATTGTTTCCTCAGTTAAGAAGTGGACTTTCTTTTTAAAACATTGTCATAGCTGTGAGGTCAGCCAAGGGAGAGGTGATAGAATCCTGAGGACAGATGTAAACTAAGCAATTCTGTGATGAAGATATATGTAGTTTATACAGTCCAGTGAACATTCAGATTACTCACACATCTCTCTTCTTGACTGCCTTCATCCAATTCCACCTCTCCCGTCCACCCCCCCTCCCGCCCATCTCTGATAACCACAAATCTTATCTCTTTTCTTTGAGTTTGTTTTTGAAGTGTAATTGACCTACAATGCTATGTTAATTCTTGGTACACAAGATAGTGATTTGGTATTTTTGTACATTTAAAAATGGTCACCATGATAAGTCTTGTTATGATATGTCATCATACGAAGATATTACATAGTTATTGACTGTATCTCCACAGTGTACATTTCATACCCTTGACTCATTTACTATGTTTTATAACTGGAAGTTTGTACCTTTTAATCTCCCTCACCTATTCCTTTCCTTTCCCTACCTACCTCCACTCCGGCGACCCTCTGTTCTCTGTAACTCTAACTCTGCTTCTGTTTTGTTTGTTCGCTTGTTTTTTAGATTCCATGTATAGGTAAAATCATACAGTGTTTGTCTTTCTCTTTCTGACTTATTTTACTTAGCATAATACCCTGTCGGTCCATTGGTTGTTGCAAATGGCAGGATTTCATTGTTTTGTTATGGCTGAGTAATATTCTGTTGTGTGTGTGTGTGTGTATATATATATATATATATTTCATACATGTTTTTTATCCATTCATCTATTGATGGGCACTTGGGTTGCTTCCATATCTTGGCTTTTGTAAACAGTGTTGCATTGAACATAAGGGTACGTATATCTTTTCTAATTAGTGTTTTGTTTTCTATAGATAATTACTCAGGAATGGAACTGCTGGATCATATGGTAGTTCCATTTTTAATTTTTTGAGGAAGTGCCATACTCTTTTCCATAGTGGCTGCCCTAATTTACCAACAGTGCAGTGTTCCCTTTTCTTGACATTGTCGCCAACACTTATTGTATTTGTTGTCTTTTTGATAATAGCCATTCTGACAGGTGAGAGGTGGTTTTGATTTGCATTTCCTTCATGATTAGTGGTGTTGAGCATCTTTTCATGTGCCTATTGGCCATCTGAATATCTTCTTTGGAAAAATGTCTGTTCAGATCCTCTGCCCATGTTTTACCCAGATTGTTCATTTTTTTTTAAACTTTATTTATTTATTTTTTAATTTATTTTTGGCTGCTTTGGGTCTTCACTGCTGCGCACAGGCTTTCTCTAGTTGCTGCACGTGTACTTCTCATTGCAGTGGCTTCTTTTTGTTGCGGAGCACAGGCTCTAGGCACGCGGGCTTCAGTGGTTGTGGCACGAGAGCTCAGTAGTTGTGGCTCGCAGGCTCTAGAGCTCAGGCTCAATAGTTGTGGTGCACGGGCTTAGTTGCTCTGCAGCATGTGGGACCAGGGCTCGAACCCATGTCCCCTGAATTGGCAGGCGGATTCTTAACCACTGCACCACCAGGGAAGTCCCTGTTCATTTTTTTTTGGATCTTGAGTTGTTTGAGTTCTTTCAATATTTTGGATATTAACCCCTTATCAGATGTATCATTTGAAAATATCTTCTCCCAGTCAGTAGGCTGCCTTTTTGTTTTATTGATAGTTTCCTTCACTGTGCAAAAGCTTTTTAGTTTGATGTAGTTACTTTTGTTTATTTTTGCTTTTGTTTCCCTTGCCTGAGGAGACATATCCAAAAAAAATATTACTAAGACTGATGTCAGAAAGCATCCTGCCTCTGTTTTCTTCTAGAGGTTTTATGGTTTCAGGTCTTATGTTTAAGTCTTTAATCCATTTTGAATTTACTTTTGTGCATAGTGTGAGAGAGTAGTCCATTTTGATTATTTTGCGTGTAGCAATCTCGTTTTCCAAGCACGCTGTCCTGGAGAATGTTCCATGTGCACTTGAAAGAAGTTCTTTCTTTTTGTTTATGTGTATATCTGTTATAGATTTTTGGTTTGTGGTTACAGTGAGGTTTATATATAGCAGTCTGTCTGTGATTATTTTAAGCTGCTGATCTCTTACGTCAGACACATTTTAACAACCCTGCATTTTTGCTCCTCTCCTCCTCCTTGCCCCGCATGTTTACTCTTTTGATATCATCTTTTATATCTTTTTGTTTCGTGTATCCCTTAACTACTTATTGTGGATGTAGGTGATTTTACTGGCTATATCCACTGGCTGCAGAGCTCATGGTGTCCCAGAGCTCGTGTTGGCCTGCTGGTGGGCAGAGCCCGGGCCCAGGGGGCTGGGCTCGGTCCTGATATGGCAGGCTGTGGGGCTGCGGTGGTCCTGGGGCTGTTGTCTGTCCACTGGTGTGTGGGGCGGGGACCTTGGGCATCCCAGGGGTGGTGCCTACACATTAGTGGGTGAGGCTGGTCCTAGGGCTAGTGCCAGACCACTGGTGGGCTGAGCTGGGTCCCAGGGTCTCTGGTGGCAGGGTCCTGGGGATCCTGGGGCTAGTACTGGGACCCTGGTGTCTAGGGGTGGTCCTGTGCCCTTTGGTGGACAGGGCTGGGTCTTGGGGCATAAGAGAGCATGTCTGCTGGTGGGTAGGTAGGGCTGTGTCTCTGCCTGGCTAGTTGATTGGCCTGAGGTGTCCCTGGTACTGATGCTGATGGAGCCAGTGTAGGCAGTGGGTGGGGCCAGGTCCTTGTGCTAGTAAGCTAGAAGGAGGACTCCAAAATGGCACGTGCCACCCCCAGTGTCCTTGTGGTAGAGTGAGCTTCTAAAGATGGCTGCCACCATCTTTGTCCCCAGGGGTGAGCCGGTTGCCTCCTGCCTCTCCAGGATCAGCAGGTGAATCTGACCCAGGCTCCTTTCATATTTTTGCTTCTGTCCTGGGTCCTGGAGCATGTGAGATTTTGTGTGTGTCCTTTAAGAGTGGAGTCTCTTATTTCCCACAGCCCTTTGGCTCTTCTGAAAGTAAGTTCCACTGGCCTTCAAAGCCAAACGTTCTAGGGGCTCATCTTTCTGATGTAGGAACCCCGAGCTGGAGAGCCCGATGTGAGGCTGGACCCCTCGCCCCTTGAGGAGAGCCTCTGCAGTTGTAATTATCCTCCCATTTGTGGGTCGCCCCCACTGTGGTATAGGTCTTGGTTACACTGGCTCTCCTCCCCTCCTACCCGTTTTGTTGTTCCTTTCTTATATCTTTAGTTGTAGAAGATCTCTTCTGCTAGTCTTCCAGTTTTTCTCATCAGTAGTTGCTCTGTAAAGAGCTGTAATTTGGTGTGCCTGTGGGAAGAGGTGAGGTCAAGGTCTTCCTGCTCTGCCATCTTGGCCACACATCTCCATGGGCCTTTATTTTCAAAGCTTAATAGGCTTTGAAGTCCATGGTCTCTGGGATCAAGAAGAGAGAGTGCAAGCTCATGCCTATTTTGATATATCTTCCAAAATATGTGTCATCTTAACAGAAACTAGGACTCTGGGTTGATATCAAATCCCCTGTCTTGAAAGAAACTAGGTAGTATTCCTCTTCTGTTAGTTAATAGTTGATACCTATTGGATTCTGATAACCTCACCAGTTTATTTTAGTATACAGTATTACTTTGAACTTTAGAGATTTGATATCAACAGCATAGTTAATGACCAGATAATCTTCTTGGAGGGAATTTCTTTAACTTCTAAGATCTATTTCATAAATAAGTAATGTGAGAGAGTTTTACTGAAATGAGAAACATCACACCAGTTGAGGGCCATTCTTTTTGCAACAGGGAGAAGATTTTGCCTAGATATTTGTTCATCACTGAGTCTTCTGTCTTGGTTTCCATGTACTTATTACATTGAGAACTTAGCAGAGCCTGTTGACTGGTTAATTTTGGAAAAACTCCAGGCAGAACTTGGTGTTAGTGATACTTTATAGACTTTCTATTTAGAGAACACCCTGCTTCCTCTTTCTCTTCTTATAAGTTACAGTATAACTTCAAATCCAGTTAAAATTTGACCTCTCATGATCTTTCCTTAGCTAAGAGAAAAGAAACAATTTTTAAAATTCCGTTTATTCTGTCACTGAGCCAAAGAAAACATTAGTTAAGGGCCATATAGAAATAACAACTTAATGTATGTGTTTTCTGACTAATTATGTTCTATTCTCTAAGAAAATTGAGCTTTTACTATCTTGTGTGAGAATACCAATGGGAATGGATAAGCTTAGAGTCCTTGTCTGCAGAGGCTTGGTAGCCTGTTTGGTGAAGATTTTTTTTTTAATAAATAAATAAATTTATTTATTTATTTATTTATGGCTGCATTGGGTCTTTGTTGTTGGGTCTTCATTGCTGTGTGCAGGCTTTCTCTAGTTAAGGCGAGTGGGGTCTACTCTTTGTTGTGGTGCGCGGGCTTCTCATTGTGGTGGCTTGTTGCAGAGCTCGGGCTGTAGGTGCACAGGCTTCAGTAGTTGTGTCGCGCAGGGTCAGTAGTTGTGGTGCATGGGCTTAGTTGCTCTGCGGCATGTGGGATCTTCCCAGACCAGGGTTCGAACCCATGTCCCCTGCATTGGCAGGCGGATTCTTAACCACTGCGCCACCAGGGAAGTCCCTGGTGAAGATTTAAAAACAAAAATAACAATAAAACCATAACCCCAGCAAAAATTATACCCTGAATGTTTACTCAGGTGTTTCTGACTGTAAGTGCTAGAGAGTTAAAGTTAATTTCATGAGCTTTTGAAATGAAACCTGGGAGCATAAAGCTTACAGAATAAAATTTATTACATAAAACACACTTCAGATCAGTATTAAGGCCAATTAAACAGTGGTGGGAAATGGAAGGAGGGAAAGGAGAAGAGGAAGGCAGCAAAGGCATATGTAGATAGCTGAGTTGGGATGACACTTGCTGTTATTAGTTGGATGAATTAGAGCGATTACTTGTAATTAGTCTTCTTAGAAATGTTGATTAGCTGGCAGTCACTGTTCATATCTCCAATTCTTGCTCCAATTCTTAAGCCATTTTCAATAACATTTATCAGAGCAGCCTGGTGGCAGCACCAGCAACTTAGATTCTAGCAACATCTCTCTGAGAGGTAAGATCCAGCAAAGGTCCCAGAGCCCTTAGGCTAGATAGAACTCTTTACCTTGATCCACAATTACTCTTATTTTTGTTCTTTTAACACCTTTTTAAGCTTAATTTTTATTATCTAATACGAGTATATGGTTTAAAGCTAAGTAACACAAAGCTTATATATTAAAAGAGCACTTTTCAGCACTCCCAACTCCCACTGTCCCAGAGGCATCTATCAATACTTTCATTTTTTTACAATGTTTATTTATTTAGGTTGTGCTGGGTCTTAGTTGCGGCATGCAAACTCGTAGTTGTGGCATGTGAACTCTTCGTTGCAGCATGCGGGATATAGTTCCCTGACAAGTGATTGAACCTGGGCCCCCTGCATTGGGAGCGTGGAGTCTTACCCACTGGATCATCAGGGAAGTCCCAGTATTTTCATGTTTTTAAGCAGTTTCTTCTGGTATTTTGCTTTACACTTCTAAACAACATGCTTATACTGCTATTTCCTGATTTGTTTTTCAGTTTCAGTCATATGATGACTTTTTACTTCAGAAGATGAGAATTTAGCTTTTATATCTCTCTTCCTTTCCTCTCCTCTCAGTGTGGTTATATTAAGATATTCAGTGTTCACATTATTATGGTTGTGTAGGTATGACTCAAAGGAAGTCAGTAATGTATTATAGTTACATTTCCTTATAAAAATGCTTTGTTTTTCCTTGAATTAAAAAGTTTGCTTGACTGTTCTTTAATGTACCTGTTGCTAATTAATCTTCAGTCCCTGGGACAGCAGTAAAACTCCTCTGCTGATGGTAACTGTCAATTCATCTTCTTCTGTGAGGCTTACCTCCAGGAGCCCTATCCCCTCTGCTTTAATCTGGACTGGCTGTTCTTTAGGCCTGTTGCATTGTCCTGGAACTTCCCTTTACCATCATCATGAGAATTTCTTTTACCTCTCTCCTGTTTTGGATTCCAAGTCTAACTCTTGATTTACTCCATGTCGATGAAACAGCTTTTCCTTCTTTCCAAGAAAGAGTGAAAGAGAAGTATCTTTTGAGATATTGCACATCTGAAAATGCTTTCATTCTGTCCTCACGTTTATTTGTTAGTGTGACTAAGTAGAGAATTCTCAGAAATTATTATCCTTCAGAATTTTAAAGACCTTGCTGTTGAATAGTCCAATGTGTTGCTGTTGAATAATCCAATAGTGTGGCTGTTGAATATTTCAGCACTTCTTTCTCTTAGTTTTTTTTTTTTCTGGAAACTTTAGGATTGTATCTCTATGGTATTTTGAGTTTTATACTTAATGTGCCTCTGTGTGTGTGTGTGTGTGTGTTCATATATTTGGTGGGCCTTTTACATCTGGAAATTTGTCCTTTGGCTTGAGGTTTCTTCTTTGTTTTTGCACTATTTGATAAATTGTTTTCTTGTGTACTCTCCTGGAATTCCTGCTAAGTGGATGTTGAACATCCTGGATTGTGCCCCTCTCTTTCTTCCTGTCTTCTCTCCCCCTCCTGTCTCTTTCCATCTCCCCTTTCTTCCTTCCTATGCTTTTCTGTTTTATAGCTCTTATCTTTTTATTCTGTTCTCAAGGAGAGTTCTTCAGTTTTATTTTCCAGTCCTTCTACTGAATATTCAAATTATTATTTCTGCCGTCAGTCCAAAAACATATTCTTGCTTGCTGAATCTCCTTCTCCCCCCCCCCCTTCTTTTTGGTATTTTTGTTTCATGAATGCAATGTTTTCTCTCTCAGGCTACCAGTTATAAATGTGTTTTGAAGTTTTATTCTGTTCTCAGCATAGTTTGTTTACCCAAAGTTATTTTTCTCTTTGTTTTGTTCTGTGTCTTCTGTGATGGAAGCTTAGCTCAAATATCTGGTGATCCTTGGTTGTCATTTCATGTTTAAGAATGAGGCACTAAAAAATGGATTGGAAGGGTCTGTTTGTGTGTCAGGATTTGTCAATTGGTGGCCTTCACTAGAGTGATTGTGCAGGAACTCAACTGTTTCTTTGGGGGAGGTGCCCTAAATATCAGCATTTGCAGGTCTTTTCTTTTGGGCCAGTAAGTTTCTTCAGAGACAGTATTCATAGCTCTTTCGGGAGTTGGGGGAGTGGGATGCTTGGCTTTTAGCCTTCTGGGAACCTGCCAGAGGAAGAGGGTGGATGATTTTCCCAATCTGTAAGCAGACCTTCTCTGTGTCTCCAGACTTTACTTGACTCACTGTGGTCCTCAGCTGTGCCTGGTTTCTGGAGTTCAGGTCTTCTCTTGTTGAACTGCTCTAAGCATTAAATCATATGGTTAGGGAGGTACCTGGACTCTAGGTTTGGGTAGGGATCTGATTGTTCCTTACACAGACTTTGAACCACCTTACTCTTACCCCCAACCCTGCAGTTAATCTCACTGCCCCACCTCATCCCCTACCCAAGTTCTTAGTTCTTGAGGCTTTTCAGCACTCTACAGCTGGAGTCTGCTTACTTTGTTGGCTCTCACCCCATAGGCAGTTAGATTCTGTAGTAACTTAATTAGCCCATTTCCAAGCACTTTTCTTCTTCCAGACCTGCATTTGAATGACTAGTATCTGCCCTACAGCCTGCACCCACCTCTTCGTACTACCCAGATTCCATCTTCTGAAAGAATATCAAGGCTTTTTCTCTGGAGGGTTTTCACTCTTGGAAATTCATTTCATTCTACTTCGATTGAGAAGCTAATTTGTTGATCTTCTCATTTCACATGTACCTAGCCAGACTGGAAGTGTTATATATAGTATATTTCACCTTCATATAAAAGAAATTTTCATTTCTGACTTTGTAATTTTAAGGATTTTGAACACATAATGAGGTTATTAACTTTGACTGCGATTATTAGGAATGTAACAATTAGTAAAGGCCTATTTCTGTGGCTGTATATTTTTTGTATATGATTTAAAGTCTTAATTCAAGATGTATATATATATTAAAAAAAATAAGTTGATTTGCAGCTGCATTGGGTCTTCATTGCAGTGTGTGGGCTTTCTCTAGTTGTGGCGGGCAGGGGCTACTCTTCGTTGTGGTGCATTGGCTTCTCATTGCGGTGGCTTCTTGTCGTGGAGCACGAGCTCTAGGTGTGCGGGCTCAGTCATTATGGCTCATGGGCTTAGTTGCTCCGCGGCATGTGGGATCTTCCCAGACCAGGGCTCGAACCTGTGTCCCCTGCATTGGCAGGTGTATGCTTAACCACTGCGCAGCCAGGGAAGTCCCCAAGATGTATGTATTTTTTCAGTGTTCCACACCCTTCCAGATCAGTTTTAAGTTTAAATGTCAAGTTGGGAAAAATTTTTTAATTGCTTATATTAGGGATACTTTTTGTTCCATGTATATTTTGAAATATATTTATTTGTGTATTTATATATATATTTTACATAATTATACATATTAAAATTTTAATAGGAGATTTTTCTGCTCCTATAAATATTTGATTTTATAATAAATTTCACTGACTAAAAGGTATCTGTTAGGTAACACACCAAAACTTGTATATGGAAACAAGTATGATTTTTTTTAATTCATTGACTTCATTCAAATAATTTATTTTTATGGTAGAAGTTTTGCAGGTGAGAAGCTTACATACATTGGTTTTAGGGCCCTGTCAGTTACCAAAATTCAAGGATGCTCAAGTTCCGTATATAAGTGGCGTAGTGTTTACATATAACCTATGTACATCCTCCTGTATATTTGAAATCATCTCTATATTATAATACCTAATACAATGTAAATGTTATGTAAATAGTTGCAAATACAATGTAAATACAATGTAAATGTTATGCAAATAGTTGCTGGTGTTCAGCAAATTCTAGTTTTGCTTTTTTTGGAACTTTCTGGAATTTTTTTTTCTTGAGTATTTTCAATCCACTGTTGGTTGAATCCACCCTTGTGGAACCCATGGATAAGGAGGGCCTACTGTATATAGATAAAAGAAGTCAAAGTATAAGAGGGTGGAGCTATTGAGGGAACACAGTATGCATTTCTCTACTGGCTGTTCATTTAGATGCAAGCTTTGTGTTTTTGTCCACTGTATTGAAAAAGTGGAAGAATTTGATTTCTGAGATTGTATGTTGATAATCATCTCTTATATTAAGAATAACGTTAGTTATTAAAGAAGTAACACCATTTGTGTGAAGTAAACTGTGGTAGCTTCCCCCCCGCCCCAAATACAGCTGTGAATTTAGAAGAGCTTAGGGCCCTGAGCAATATGAAGAAGATGGATATAATAAAACCCAGGGACTTCACTCGTGGTCAGAACTGTGTAGCATTCATCAGCCTTTGTCTCAAATGTAAAACTAAAACGGCTGAGTAGGAGCAGTGGTGATGGCTTTGTCAAGAGACTGAGACAGCAGAAGAGAAAACTAAAGCTCAGTGGTCTGAGGTCATTTAGTAAAAAAAAAAAAAAAATGATGCCACCATTTCGTGGAGTCTCTTCTTAGTGCCAGGCGTGTCACACATATTCTCTCATTTACCCTCACCGATCACTTACCACTTTTTAATAGAGAGAAAGCTGAGCTGGGAAGTTCAGTGATTTGTTCAGGGACTCATGACAAGTAAGCATGGAGTTGGAATTCAAACCAGGTTTATAAGAGCTTAAAACCTGTAACTTTTTCGCCATACTGTGTTACTAGAATTTGAAGGCATCATCTTTTGGTAGGATGGCGCAGAAATTGATGTGTTCAAGATCCTAGTCAGTCAGGAAAACATTGACTTATACTTAGGTTAAGACATAAGGAAAAAACCTTGGTTTAATAAAATATAAATTAAAGACACTCCATTAAAAATGGTTTTTAAAATGTTTTATCACTTAGAAACTCACACACCAGGTATCAAACTCAATTGAAGGAAACATCTCTTTGTTTTGTTCCAGGAAGATAAAGTGTTTTTGTGTTTGGCCAGGGGTTAATGTGGAGATTATTTCATTCCAGGAGGGATTTGATCACTATAGTAGTTTTCTATTGCTGCTGTACCAAATTACCATAAGCTTAGAAACTTTAAACAATACAAATGTATTATCTCTTAGTTACTGTCGTTCAGAAGTCCAATATGAATCTCACTGGGCTAAAATCACGTTTCATAGTGGAGGCTCTGAGGAAGAATCCAGCTCATTCAGGGTGTTGACCAAATCCATTTTCTTGTGGTTGTTGGACTAAGGTCCCTGTTTTCTTGCTGGCTGTTAGCCTGAGGCCACTCTCCTGTCCCTGCACGTGACCTCAACATCTCAGGAACTACCAACAACTTGTCACATCCTTCTCATGATTGAAATCTTCATTGTAGGAAAGCATTTCCCATTGTAGGAAAGTATTTCACATGACTCTTTCAGATCCTGAGCCTTTTTAAGACCTGGAAATGCAGTGGGACATCTGATGCACAGGCATTTAAACAGCATTTAAAAGATTGGGGGTTGTTAGGGTGTGGAGGGATTCTAAAGAGTGAGGCTTATAAAATGCCCTCTGATTTAGAGACAGAATTTTTTCCAAAGGCTTTTATAAAGAAGTCTTGTTTTTCAGGTCTACTTTTTGTTTAAAATTTTTGTTTCTATTTGGTACTTGTTTTTTTATTTATCACCTACCTCCTTGTCCCTAGTACTTGTGTAATGCTTAGCACATGGTAGCTTTTCAATAAATTTATTGACTTACTCCTGGAGTGCAACTTACCCTTGCACAAAACATCTTCTGCAGGTATGGACTGATGTGTTGGATTTTTTTTTTTTTAATGATTCGAGACTGGAGGTAACTATCCTATGACTAGATTGTCTGGAAGTTTTTTTATACTTCCTTTAGTTTGTTTCAGGACCTCTCACTTTGCTTTCTTTTTATAGGTTTATTGAAGCATAGTTGACATATAATAAACTGCACATATTTAAAGCATGCGCTTTGATACATTTTGATATATTTTACACCTGTGAAACCATCACCAGTATCAAATGAATACAGTCATTACCCTTAAAAGTTTCCTTGTCTGTAATCACTCCCGTTTTCCCTTCTTTGTGCAAGTTATACATACAACTACAATATGACCCAGCCGTTCCACTTCTAAGTAGTCATCCAAGAGAAATGATGCATATGTCTGCCTTAAGACTTGTACTAGAATGTTCATAGAAGCTTTATTCATAATATCCTAAACTGGAAATGGCACAAATGTCCATCAGCAAGTGAATGAATAAACAAATTGTGATATATCCATACAGTGGACTACTATTCAGGAATAAAAAGGAACATATATTTAGTTTGAATTGAAGACTGCCATATTTGAAGCAGATTTGTTTCCTTTGTTGCATTTCTTATTTTGTATTAAAATTGACTTTCATTTCCTTGGCATACCCCATTCCCACCGCATGGAGGAAATATTAAGAAGTTAGTTATAGATGAACCATAAAAGGATGTAAGTTATATTTGGATAATTAAGGGTTGATTATTCCTCAAAAACTTACAAGTCAAAAATGGTCAGTATAGTTTGTTCTGCTACAGGACTTGTTTCTGTAACACCAAATAGCTTATACATGGTCAGTAAGTAAGAAATGATGGGGCTTCCCTGGTGGCGCAGTGGTTGAGAGTCCGCCTGCCGATGCAGGGGATACGGGTTCGTGCCCCGGTCCGGGAAGATCCCACATGCCGCGGAGCGGCTGGGCCCGTGAGCCTTGGCCGCTGAGCCTGCGCATCCGGAGCCTGTGCTCCGCAACGGGAGAGGCCACAACAGTGAGAGGCCCACATATCGGGGGAAAAAAAAAAAAAGAAGTGATGTCAGTGATGGTGTGTGGGTTTATTATGTAAGATTTTTCATTGGCAAGAAGAGTAGAATAGAGGGAGTAGAATTTAAAAGGAAAGGAAAAAGCCCTCAGATTGGCTGCTGCACAGACAGATGTTCTTTCAAGTGTGGTTTAAGAACAGCAGAGATTAGTCCCTGGAAAAACGAACAAGCTAGTTCTCGCCCCAACTCTGGTCAGCTCCTGGAGGCCCTCCATACCTGCCGGTTCCGTACCTGCAGGTTCCAACTTGGTTGAATCCACGGTTGCAGAGTGCTGACTGTACTGCACCATTTAATATGAGGGACTTGAGCATCCACAGATTTTGGTATCTGGAACCAATCCCCGGCAGATACCTGTACTTACTCCTGTGCCCACCTTAACAACAGCCTCAGTCTCCATTTTTTTAGTGCCTGCAAATCTTTATTTTAACTTTATTTAGTTTTTGTTGATTGTCATTTCCTGAGGCAGTCCCCAGCCATGCTGAATTGCTTGCCTGGAGTTATCCGTTGTACCTCCTGAGGAGCCAACTGTTAATTTTTGTTGGACTCAGGTTACAAAGTTGCATAAATTCTGAGTACTCTGCTAATTGTACCCCCTTTATTTTTTACTTTGCAGGATGAGGTTTTTTTTTCAAGAACACATCAGTGGCATTCAAACAAAATACAAAAATGTTAAAGTAGTTTATTTTAAACAATTTCCTGGAAATGTGTTTCTTAGTGTTTTTAGCTAATACTTAAATCTTGGTTACTATGTGTCAAGTGTTCTAAGTGCTTATCAAAGAGTATCTCATTTTATCCTCACAACAATGCAATTTAATGAGTCTGGTATTATCCTTATTTTATGGATAAGGGAACTGAGGAACACAGGGGAGGAATAACGTGCCCAAGTTCACACAGCACAGTCTGGTTACATAGAATGTGCTCCTGACTACTGAGCTACATTGCCTTCTGCACCATGTTGAGTATAAATTAGATTTTAGTATGATTTTCTTACGTAAGTCAGAGTGGTAGTTTTACAGCGAATTAAAACCTTATCAGCATTAAATTAGGTGAAAAGAGTTGCAGTGAACACATAAGGACAGCATAATAGCTTTATCTATTCACTGTTGTGACCTCTCCCGTTGCGGAGCACAGGCTCCGGACGCGCAGGCTCAGCGGCCATGGCTCACGGGCCCAGGCGCTCCGCGGCATGTAGGGTTCTCCTGGACCGGGGCACGAATCCGTGTCCCCTGCATCGTCAGGCGGACTCTCAACCAGTGCGCCACCAGGGAAGCCCAATGATGTCAAATTTAAACACTGTTCAATTGTTATAACAGGTTTTTTTGGAAGTCTTCATTTCACTTCGTTATTTATGGTTTTAAATTTCTTCTTAGGCATATCACACCTGAAAAATTTTATGTGGAAGCTTGTGATGATGGAACAGATGATGTACTTATCATCGACCGTGTGTCCACAGAAGTTACACTCTCAGGTATTTCATGGCCAGATTTAGA
The DNA here is from genome assembly GCF_963455315.2 of Globicephala melas. Classification (NCBI taxonomy): domain Eukaryota; kingdom Metazoa; phylum Chordata; class Mammalia; order Artiodactyla; family Delphinidae; genus Globicephala; species Globicephala melas. The sequence continues at coordinate 41,760,414 of NC_083324.2, read as the reverse complement.
AGTGTCTAGAAAGATTTTACACTTAAGTTGCAATAGTTAAATTAATGAGATCCATGTGAGTGTGTGGATATCTGAGTGTCTTCTTAGAAAATTTTAATTCTTGCTACCTCATTTGATTTTTATGCACTAATTTTATACTTTTTCCTTTTCATGAAAAGGAGAAATGATCTTGAAAATTTTAGGTAGCATTTTACTATTCATAAGGATTTAAAAACTTTCATTTGTTCCCTTATCAGTACCGTAACAGGATTGGTTTTGTTGGTATGTTAGGTTCCTTTCTAGCTGTAAGATTTGAATTATTTGAGTGTGAGAAAGTTGTTTTAGCATTAAGTGTGTGGAATGTTAACAGCTGATTTGGTTTCGAAAATATTCATGACTATGAGGATAATTTAATAAATGAAAAATAATATATACATCACTGGGTAAAACTTGTGTTTTAGGCAGAATGATTTTCCTGAGCTTTATCTATCTGTCTTATCTATCAATCCAGTTATAATTTAGCTTTGCTTCTCTGGGGTGTGAAAAGCAACTTGTTTTTCAATTGTGTGGAACACTGATTTCTGACTAGATTAATGTGAAGTAATTTTGGTAACGAATTAATGTATCATGTGATACCACATTTAGAATTTCATGTTTAAAAATTTACCTCTAGATAGTGTTCTGTATTAATTTTTTTCTGAAGGGCAGTATTTGAGTAACCATAGAGTAGGCATTCGGTAAATGGTAAATATCCTTTGAACGGATTAAGTGAAACATGAAAATATTTTGCATAGGATACTAAAGTGTAAGAAAGGTGGGACTATAAATCTCCATTTCCTTGGTTGTCTGCTTTTTCTGGTAAGCTTTTCCTTTGACCAAATAAAGTAAGAGCTGTTTTAGCTTGATAATTTGGCATTTCCTGTGACTGTTGCTTGGTGACTGCGCTCTCAGAATAGCTGACTGATGTTAACCACCCTTAGTGTACTTCTGAAGTTTAGTCCCACTACTTCTTTATAACATATTGATTCAACCCAGTGTCTTTTTTATTTTTTTGGAGGGGAGGCGGGCTGGGGGTGGTGGGCCTTGCCACGAGGATCTTAGTTCCCCGACCAGGGATCCATCCCGTGCCTCCGGCAGTGGAAGCTCGGAGTCCTAACCACTGGACCACCAGAGAATTCCCTACCACCTAGTGTCTCATAAAAGCTTTAGTATGGATGTATTTTCAATTATTTTTTGTCTTTTCAGTGACATTTTATTTGTAAGTAGAGAATGCAGACCCATTTGAGTGGACAAAGCTAAAGTTTTTGAATAGTTTGGATGTAAAAATGATAACCGAACAGTCATTGGTAGACACATGAAGAGATACTTTGACCTGAAGCTAGTGATGATGAGGGGCTGTCGATCACAGTTTCTCTGGTAGTTTCCTTTTACCATTGGGAATACAAACCATTGCCACCGAAAGAGGAATTTTTTTTCTTCCCTGAAAAACCAACATAGTCTTAGGAATTATCATAGTGTTATTGCTGTTACGCTCCAGTTAATGTAACTTACAGCTGTATCAGTAGTACATTTATGTTTATCAATGATCTCAGTATATTCAGAATCTTCTCTGAGCTTTAAACTGCACTGGTATTTCCATTTTTCATGGTAATTAATTATGGCATAGTATTGCTAAGTAAATTGAATTATTGAGAGAAACAAGTGAATTTTAGACCTTATTCAGAATTAGTTTATTTAGAAAAACAGGGCTGCCTTTAAGAAACAGGACTGGAGTTTACAGCAGTGTTTCAAAATGGGTCCCAGGCTGATAATTAAACTGTGACTGAAAGAAAAATTTTATAGCCACATAGGTTTGGAAAACTTTGAATTAAACAGTGGAACAGCTTTCGTTTACTGTAGGCCTTCTCAGAGCCTTTAATTTCCTACTGTGCATTGTGACTCTGGGAGAAGGAATAGAGTTAGTATGGATATAGCAAAATAAGTTTCTTTGACTGGGAGACCCTACCTCCCCCCTTTTTGGGCATTATTCCCTAAACTAGAGTTGTACAAAATATGTTTTGTGAAACACATTGGCTTAAAGTTTAACAACTGTGAAATGAACCTTGTAATGTAAGGTAGTCTTTATTAATAACGGCATTATTGATAAAATCGCAGCTAATGATATTGCCTCCCTGAATACCTGTATCAGTTTCTTTTAGACGTGAACAGGAGGCTTTTCCTTCCTCCTCCCCTCTTGAATCTTGGCCTCCATGTCTCACATTCTTATTAGGGAATTAGGCGAGTCTTTTTTTTGCATTCCATTTGTTGCATGTTGAGATTAAAATCTTGTTTCAACTTCCATTTACTTTCTAATTCTCTTAAAGGGGTAAAGATTTGGTTTCTGACAAGAGATTGAATAAATTTGGTTGAAAATTGGCATTGGAAATAACCCTTAATTTACGTAGTGAGGTTGCTGAAGCATGTTACTTTTGGCACCATATTCTAGACAGGCAGACACCTTTATATGTAACATGGACATCTTTGTTTTATATTCTGCCAAAGTGGAGGTCTAACACTAATGAAGGAATATTGTTTTCTTAGAACAAAGCGTGCATATTGAAGTAACCATTGAAATGAAACTACATTTCTCTTTCAGTTGGTGAGCTTTTTCTAAGTGATTTTTCTTTACTTTCTTCTTTAAAGTCAAGAAAGATATTCCTCCTTCAGCTGTCACAAGACCAATATTTGGTATACTGGGCACAATTCATCTGGTGGCAGGTAAGAAAAATGAGCTAAGATGGACAAGAAGGTAATTAAATCGATGCTATTAGAGTATAAGATGAAGGCACACTTTATATCTTGCTTTAGGCAATAAATCTGTAGGTGTTTGTCATTAATTTATACCCCAAATAGCAAGTGGTTAAATTTGTAAGCCTGAGGTTCTATTTTTTTTAATTAATTAATTTATTTATTTATTTTTGGCTGTGTTGGGTCTTGGTTGCTATGCGCGTGCTTTCTCTAGTTGGCGACGAGCGGGGGCTACTTTTCATTGTGGTGCACAGGCTTCTCATTGCGGTGGCTTCTCTTGTTGCAGAGCACGGGCTCTAGGCACACGGGCTTCAGTAGTTGGGGCTCGTGGGCTCCAGAGCACAGATTCAGTAGATGTGGCACACGGGCTTAGTTGCTCCACGGCATGTGGGATCTTCCCGGATCAGGGCTCGAACCCATATCCTCTGCATTGGCAGGCGGATTCTTCACCACTGTGCCACCAGGGAAGTCCTGGACCAGAGTATTCTAAACCTTCAACTCCGTGGCTCTGTGTTATTAGGAAAGTGATGGTTTTTAATCTAAATTTTATTTCATTGAACTTTTGAAAAGTTCCTATCGTATCAGGCACAGTGCTGGATGTTATTTATAAAAGATGCAAGTCCCTTTTGTCCTGTAGCTTACAGTTGAGTGAGAGAGGCATTTAAATAGTAAATTACTGCAGAACAATGTAACAAGTTCTAGGAGAGAGATGTACATAGGAAAACTTTCAGGGAGGGCACTTGTGGTTAGAGCCTTGAACAGATGTGAATAATTAATCTAGTGGTAAAGGCTTACCCTGGTTTATTTGTGCGAGGAGGAGGTGGCCAGGATCAGGGTTGGTGTATTAATGCATGGTGCTGGGATCGCTTCTTGATTCCTGACCACTCATCTTCGGAATGTTGCAGTAGCCAGTTAGTTATACTGCCCCAGCACATTTCTCTACCATTTAGAATGACATGAAGGACATGGGAGGTGTAGATATCTGCAGTGGCCAGATATTATGACCTATGATGCTTTAAGCTACACATCGGGAAATGCATTAGCAGAGGCCCGTATGCTTTGGGGATGACAGGAGAGTGAGAGAGAAGCGTTTTCTGTCTGTACTTTCCATCTGCTAGGATCACTGCTCTGGTTACCAAAAGCTTTTACTTTTATCTTTCTGAGAAAAAATTTGATCTTTCAGTAAAAATTTGTCTAAATAATATGCTGGTCTTTCTATTCATAAATTATAAGATTGCTTTTCAAAAAGTATGGGTCCTTTATCTATTTAGCACAGCTCTCGCCTTTATTTATTTTGGCTGCGCCTCAAGGCTTGCAGGACCTTAGTTCCCTGACCCGAGATCAAACTTGCACCCTCGGCAGTGAAAGCGCGGAGTCCTAACCACTGGACTGCCAGGGAATTCCCGTAACTCTTGCCTTAAAGAATAAGGACTGCTATTTCTGGCTTTACAGTTGCCTTATTTCTATTTATGTGTACTTGGCTCTGCTTTTTTGCAGGTAATTATCTAATTGTCATTACCAAAAAGAAAAAAATAGGTGAATTTTTCAATCATGTAATCTGGAAAGCAATAGATTTTGATGTCCTTTCTTATAAGAAGACAATGTTGCACTTAACTGATATTCAGGTAAGAACTGGAAGCACTTACTAATTGCAAAATCCAAAGAAGTCCCGTGGGGTGGATGGGGAAGGGAGGTGGAACACAAAGAATGTTTGATGGATTTCTTTTAAACCTAATTATTTAAACAATGCATAGAGCATGGTCACTCTACATACCTAGCCCTAAAGTGTATTTTTTTTAAAAACTGTTCATATATTTTATTGCACTTGGGTTTTTTTTAACTGACTCAATTCTTAGATATGAAATTTCATACGAGAGAAAAGGACGGACTGAAAATGCACATGTAGTCAACACGGAGATTTAACTTCATATCACTTTTGTGAAGAAATAAAATATTAAATATCTTTCCACCATTGAAAGCAGTTATACTCCAATAAAGATGTTAAAAGAGATAAAAATAAAAGGGATGCTCCTATATATTACTAAAAAAAAAAATTATCTTTGAAGTTCCACTCATCCCGTTTCATTCCCTCTTTCCCTAGGGAGAAAGCTTTCTTCAGTTTTGCCACATGGGAATATAAGTGTGTGTGCATGTGTACACGTTCAAACAGTCCTCTTTTTGCACAGTTCCTATATGCATGGATTTCAGTTACCACAGTTTAGTTAACACCAGTTCCCGACAACACAGTTTAAATTTCAGTTACCATGATATATTGACTAAAGAATTAGCTCACCAAAGATGAAAGTGCAATGAAACAAAAAATGACGACTCTAGAAGTGAAATTCAAACTGAACATGAATAGAGTATAGAAGAAATAGCTGATGGTGGGAATCAGAGACTCTGGATACGCAGCCAGAGGTCTCAGTGAAGGTGATGTTATCGACATGAATGGTCAAGTGGTTGTGATGAAAAGGTTGAACATGTCCCAGAGCAAGTGATGCCGGTAACAAACTTCACGTTAAAGGAACTCACAGAAGTGTTTCATGATGTTAATAGTACGAAGGATTAAGTGTTAGAAGCTAGTTCAGGCTTAGATGTACGACAGTTCATCAGGGTGTAGAAAAGATGGTATCATAAGTTACATGATGAGAAGAATGCAAGCACTGTTCAGGCTACTCTTGATAAATTTTGACCAGAAGTAACATATTTTTAATTATCAGTGTTTCAAATGACAGTATACTAAACAACGTTTTACTATTTTTTCATTTCCCTATACATTTATAACTTACAGTAGGAGAGTTTTTAATGTGTTGATTAAAAAAATTTTAAGTCACGAAATGATCCTAACTTTCCTATTGATTATTAAGATAGTTTAAGATTATTAAGATTAAGATAACATCGTCATTTTTATAGTCCCACCCTATCATGCAAAGTGAAGATTGCCTGTATTCATATTCAAACAATATCTGTTTTTGCTTGCAGTATATTTTAAAACTTACATGAATGGCATTAACCCTGTTCTAGTTTTTGAAAATTACTTTTTTTAAGTCAACATTACGTTTAGAGATTTACATCTGTTGAGTACTTGTTTTCTAAATGTACTTTATTTATAGTATTTGCTTTTTAAAAATTTTAAGCTGTATTTTTATTCCCAGGATTACAGAAAGTTTGTTTTTAAAAGAAAGCTAATTATTCTAAAATATGTATCTTACCTATGATAAACATTAAAAAAAAATCAGTCCTAACACTATTGTCTTATTGACTAAGTAAAGCTGTAGAGTATGGTTTTTATACTTTAAACTTAAAATTTCTTTCTTACTGTATATATATCTATCAATATATTAATAAATTAATTCTCTATGAGACATGATAATTTAAGGCAATAAAAATGGTTGTTTTCATTTAATAGCCTAGTAATATTTACTTGAACAGTTTCTTCTTTATTGCTATAGTTTGTTTTCAGGCTATGTAACTAATTTTAGCATTCCTTGCTGTATATGCTTTGCTTACTTATACCTTTTGTTTTTTTACAAAAATGGTGAGGCCAAATTAAAAATTTTGTATGTAGATTCGTAACATGAATTAACATGTTAATCATCTGCTAAACATTAAACAGTAACAAACATTAAAAATTATTTTTTGAAACAAGGATAAAAACAAATGTCAATCTTGGTATTCATTGGGAAAGCCAGCTAAAATGATTATCAGAAAATAAATAGATATACTGCTTTTACTGGATCTTCCTTTATTGCTTATTGAAGTATAATTGACTTACAATATTATATTAGTTTCAGGTGTACAACATGGTAATTCAGTATTTTTATGCATTTTAAAATGATCACCATGAGAAGTCAAGTTACCATCTGTCACCATACAAAGTTACTAAAATATTATTGACTGTATTCTGTATGTTGCATATTATATCCCCATGACTTACTTATTTTATAAATGGAAGTTAGTATCTCTTAATCTCCCTTACCTATTTCATTCATCCTTCCTACCCCTCCCTCCCCACTGGCAACCACCAGTTTGTTCTCTGTCTATGGGTCTGTTTGTATCATTTTTTTCCTCTTTTTAAATTTTTTTTATTGGAGTAAAATTGCTTTACAATGTTGTATTAGTTTCTGCTGTACAATGAAGTGAGTCAGCTATACCTATATCCCCTCCCTCTTGGACCTCACTCCCACCACCCGCCCCTATCCCACCCATCTAGGTCATCACAGAGCACTCAGCTGAGCTCCCTGTGCTATACAGCAGGTTCCCACTAGCTAGCTATTTTACACATGGTAGTGTATTTATGTCATACCTAATCTCCCAGTTCGTCCCACCCTCCTCTCCCCCCTGCTGCCCGTGTCCACATGTCTGTTCTCTATGTTTACATCTCTAATCCTGCCCTACAAATAGGTTTATCTGTACCATTTTTCTGGATTCCACATACATGCGTTAATATACGGTACTTGTTTTTCTCTTTGTGGCTTACTTCACTCTCTATGACAGACTCTAGGTCCATCCACATCTCTACAAATGACCCAATTTCATTCCTTTTTATGGCTGACTAATATTCCATTGTATATATGTACCACATCTTCTTTATCCATTCGTCTACCGTTGGACGTTTAGGTTGTTTCCATGTCCTGGCTATTGTAAATAGTGCTGCAATGAACATTGGGGTGCGTGTATCCTTTTGAATTATGGTTTTCTTGTCAGTGTCTTACAGTTTTCTAATGAGAGGTCTTTTACCGCCTTGGTTAGATTTATTCCTAGGTATTTTATTCTTTTTCATGCAGTTGTAAATGGGATTGTCTTCTCAATTTCTCTTCCTGTTAGTTCATTGTTACTGCATAGAAATGCAACAGACTTCTGTATTTTTAAAATTTATTTATTTTATTTTTGGCTGCATTGGGTCTTCGTTGCTGCATGTGGGCTTTCTCTAGTTGCGGCAAGTGTGGGCTACTCTCTGTTGTGGTGCGCAGGCTTCTCATTGGAGTGGCTTCTCTTGTGCGGAACGTGGGCTTTAGACATGCGAGCTTTAGTAGTTGTGGCACGTGGGCTCAGTAGTTGTGGCTTGCAGGCTCTAGAGCGCAGGCTCAGTAGTTGTGGCGTGTGGGCTTAGTTGATCCACAGCACGTGGGATCTTCCCGGACCAGGGCTTGAACCTGTGTCCCCAGCATTGGCAGGCAGATTCCTAACCACTGCGCCAGCAGGGAAGTCCTATTCTACTAGTTTTTTGGTGGCATCTTTACTTTGGGGTTTTCTATAGTATCATGTCATCTGCAAACAGTGACAATTTTACTTCTTTTCAATTTGGGTTCCTTTGATTTCTTTTTCTTGTCTAATTGCTGTAGCTAGGACATCTAATAATATGTTGAGTAAAAGTAGTGAGAATGGGCATCCTTGTTTTATTCCTGATCTTAGAGGAAATGCTTTCAGCTTTTCACTGTTGAGCTTGATGTTGGCTGTAGGTTTGTCATATATGGTCTTTTTTTTTTTGGCCCCGTCACGTGGTTTGTGGGACTTTAGTTCTCCGACCAGGGATTGAACCTGGGCCCTCAGCAGGGAGAGCACGGAGTCCTAACCACTTGACCGCCAGGGAATTCCCTGGTCTTTATTAATAATGTTAAGGTATGTTCCTTGTATACCCACTTTGTTGAGAGGTTTTATCATAAATGGATATTGGATTTTGTAAAAAGCTTTTTCTGCCTCTATTGAGATGATCATATGATTTTTATTCTTCAGTTTGTTAGTGTGGTGTATCATATTGATTGATTGGTGGATATTAAACTGTCCTTCCGTTCTTGGGATCAGTACCACTTGATCATGGTGTGTGATCTTTTAAATGTACTGTTGAATTTGGTTTGCTAATGTTTTGCTGAGGATTTTTGCATTTGTGTTCATCAGTAATGTTGACCTATAATTGTCTTTATCTGCTTTTGGTATCAGGGTAATGCTAGCCTCATGGAATGAGTTTGGAAGCATTCCTTCCTCCTCAATTATTTGGAATAGTTTGAGAAGGATAGGCGTTAACTCTTCTGTCAACGTTTGGTAGATTCACCTGAGAAGCCATCTGATCCTGGACTTCGTTGGTAGTTTTTTGATTACTGATTCAATTTCGTTACTGGTAATAAATCTGTTCATATTTTCTGTTTCTCCCCGATTCAGTCTTGGGAGATTGTACGTTTCTAGACATTTATCCATTTCTTTTCGGTTGTCCATTTTATTGGTGTACAATTATTTGTAATAATCTCTTATGATCCTTTGTATTTCTGTGGTGTTGGTTGTAATTTGTCCTCTTTCATTTCTGATTTTAGTTAGGCCCTACGTCCTTTTTTCTTAATGAGTCTGGCTAAAGGTTTATCAATTTCTATTTATCTTTTCAGAAAAACAGGTCTTAGTTTCATTGTTCTTTTCTGTTGTTTGCCCTGGGGTGTCCCGGCACTGGTGCCGGCCTGCCGGTGGGCAGGTAAGCCCCTGCACTAGTAGGCCAGAAGGAGGACTCCAAAAGGGCACTTGCTAGCACCAGTGTCCTCGTGGTAGAACAAACTCCCTGAGACAGCTGCTGCCAACATCTGCATCCCCAGTAGCAGTCCCAGTTGCCTCCTGCCTCTCCAGGAGGCTCGCAAAGATCACTAAGTGGGTCTGACTTAGACTCCTTTTAAATGCCTCCATGCTATAGGACTTGGAGCATGTGAGATTTTGTATGGGCCCTTTAAGAGTGGAGTCTCTGTTTCCTACAGTTGTTCTGCTCTCCTGCACACAAACCCTTCTGGCCTTCAAAGCCAGACATTCTGGGGGCTTGTCTTCTTGGTGCAAGATCGTTGGCCTCAGTAGCTGATGTGGAGCTCAGACCCCTTGCTCACTGGGGAGAACCTCAGCAATTGTGATTATTCTCCCCATTTGTGGGTCACCTACCTGAGAGTGTGGGTCTTGACTATACCAGGTCTCCACCCCTCCTACCCATATCATGGTTTCTTCTTTATACCTTTAGCTGTGAAAAATCTGTTCCACTAGTCTTCAGGTTTCTCTCATAGATAGTTGTTCTGTGAATAGTTGTAGTTTTGGTGCACCTGTGGGAGGAGGTGAGCTCAGGGTCTTCCTACGCTACCATCTTGGCCACTTCTCTCTCTCCTGGACTTTTCTTTTCAGTCTTTGCTTTTTTTTTTTTTGGTAAAGAATTCCATTTTACTTCCCAACTAGCCCAAACCAGTAAAGTTTCTTAGGAATGAGGATGGTATTGTTCTCTCATTATTGACTCTCTGTTACTGGGCCCCTCATGAATTTATGTTTTTCTTCTGTCAAATGAGGATAATTAATGCTAAACTAGCAAGGGGTTGCTGTGAAGATAAAGGAGAATCTCTGTAAAGTGTCTGGGACGCAGTAGGTCATAACCTAAGGTGGTGATGTTGTGTTAAAGTAACTCTTCTGCCCTTTAAAGTAAAAATTGTGAAGGATACCAATGGGAAAGGAGGTCTCCCTAATCAGTTAATATAATACCCTATGGTGTGGAGCATTGTCCATATATCAGGAACTGTCCCAGGTCCTGGGGAAATGGTGAGCATCCTGCCCAGTCTTTGAGCCAGTGGCATTTAACAGGGCTGAACTTTCAGGTTTTTATTTTCACTCTTTTGTCATGTTGATAGATTCCTTTTCAAGTACAAGATAGACTGATTATTTGCTCTCCTTTGTTTACAGTTACAAGATAACAAAACTTTCCTAGCAATGATAAACCATGTCTTGAGTGTGGATGGATTTTATTTTTCAACGACATATGATTTGACCCATACTTTGCAGCGGCTGTCTAACACTAGTCCAGAATTCCAGGAAATGAGTCTCTTGGAAAGGGTAAGCTTAATCTTCAGTTATTATTACTTTTTTTTAATTTTAAGGAGCTTTTCTCTATTTCATCCATAAAATACATATTGATTTTTCTCAGTCCTGGCTCTATCAGGATCATGTATGGGGCTTTGAAAGTATACCGTGTTTCAAATAGACATCTCATTTCCAAATTCAGGACCCCAGAATCTGTGTATGTTACACAGACAGGATTGAGAACCACAGGGGTCCATTTTTAGAAATCTAGCTTAAACATGAATGTTGGTAATTTCCTAGCTCTCTGTGTTCTGTGTTGTAACGGTTATTAGCATTAGCAACATAATTGTACTTGTAAAATTAATGTTCTAATGGATGATGTTCTTTCTGCAGTGGTGCTTTTTATGTTTTTTACAAGTAGAAAAGTAAAAACTTAAGAACTTGAAAAATATGCTTTTGTTTAGGGTGGGGTTTTTGGTTATTTTATTGACTTAAGTGTTTCTTTAAAACTGGACCTCAGGTGATTTCAACATAAAATTTCTGCTGTTCAGGAACCTAGATAATTGCTGCCTTGATTTTTTGTTAGCAAAAGTAGATACGTTTAGGGGACAGACAGCATTTAAAAGGCTGCTGTCAAAAAGAAAAAGTCAGTTATCTGTTAGTTTGGACCATACGAAATTGCGACTAATTGACCATATTTGACCAATAAAAATGATCATTTTATATAGCTCAACCTATATCTTTTTTTTTTTTTTTTGGCTGCATTGGGTCTTTGTTGCTGCGTGTGGGCTTTCTCTAGTTGCGGCGAGCAGGGGCTACTCTTCGTTGCAGTGCACAGGCTTCTTATTGCGGTAGCTTCTCTTGTTGCGGAGCACGGGCTCTAGGCGCGCGGGCTTCAGTAGTTGTGGTTCGTGGGGTCTAGAGCACAGGCTCAGTAATCGCAGCGCACGGGCTTAGTTGCTCCGCGACATGTGGCATCTTCCCGGACCAGGGATCAAACCCATGTCCCCTGCATTGGCAGGTGGATTCTTAACCACTGTGCCACCAGGGAAGTCCTAAATCGATATTTTAGTTGACTGGCTTTTTAAAGACTTTATAGTCTATAATTTTGTAAGATTATATGTAGGCTTCAATGTAAGTTTAGACGTAAGCTAAGCAATGAAGAAATTTGGCTTTTAACTGCAAAGAGACTCTTGCTTTTTTGCTACAGTCTCCATTCGGTATGAAATGTCTCTCAGATGCCTGCCATGTACCAGGCACTATACTAGCCACCGGCCACACAGGATGAAAAGACATGCCCCTGCCTCTTGGGAGCCTGCAGTCTACTGGGGAAGTGGAAGTTCAGGCAATCACAGAACAAGGGACAATTGCTGTCACAGCGATAGGTACCCAAGTGTGGTAGGATCCTGAAGGAAGGCGGGACTCACTCTGTCTGGGGGAGTCAGGGACGACTGTACAGAGGAAGGTGATTTTTGAGCCGAGACTTAATGATGAATAGGCCTTATTGATGAGGCGGCAGTGGGAGAAGGAGGGTTCCAGTCAGAGGCAGTGGCAATATTAGGCTAAACTGAAGAAGAAGCCATCTCATCTGTTGGGATGGGAGGGAATTTTTTGTCAGCTAATCAGAAGAGTCAAAGTTACCATAACTTGGGGAATCACAAAAGTGATAAGTGAATCATATATACTATAAACATTTTATCTCAACTTAAAACATAAAATTTTACATTGGTCAATTTTTTGATGTAGGATCATAAGCTTTTCTTTGTTTTTGGTTCCTTGATTCCTAATTGTCTTTCCTGTATAAATTATATCCATAATGCTTTCCAGTTTGAGTCTCTTTAAAGATTTTGACACTTACAGAGCAGTCTGTTTGCAGAATACCATATATTTTTACTATGTTTCTCCAGTCTTTTATAGTTGCCATTTTTACTCCTAATTCAACAGAAGTTTTGTTTTTAGCAACTTGCCTTTTATCAAGTTCTGTTGTAAATCATTCAACTTTATAGAAAGATCAGTTTATTTTTAAGTCATATTTCATTGATTTATAAAATAGTTAAATTATGTTATGAATAATAAGAAAAACTGGCACAAACTGATTGGGAACACACAGTCTGAATCTCAGGAAGTGTACCGTTCAACTGGTTATGCCTGAGTGCAAGAGCCACTCCTCGTGACTTTCTGCTGGGGACGGGGGACAGGGGAGTGTCCGTTGCTGTGTTTTATAAAGAGAATGAAGAGAATTGGTTAGTCTACTGAGTTGTTGAGGGAGTTTCTTCTGTATAGTTTGAAAGTCAGAGTGGCCAAAGATGAGAGCAGAGAGTTAAGTAGGGGTTGCCAGATTCCAGGACTGGTTAGGCCATGTGAAGATTTGGTTCTTTAGATGACTGTGAACCAGTGAAGAATTTCCAGCAGACAGGAGACGTGTCATGTTAGACAACTGTTGGCAGCATGTGGAGGAAGGGTGTGAAGGGCCAGGCTAAGGCTTGAGGCTAGGGAGGCTGTTTTAGTAGTTGGGATGCAATCAGGTGTTAGCCAGGGGTGGTGAGAATAGATATGTAGAAGAGGAAATGGATCTGGAAGGGGATTTAGGACTCGGTGGTTGATTAAATATAAGAGAAAGAGCCTGTGGGGACTGTCAGGTTTCTGTATGGGCCAGCAGCACTGGCTTGAGGCAACGAGACAGGGATACCCGAAGTGTTCTTTTTGCAGCATGTCAAAGAGACCTGCTCCTAGCCACCAGGTGGAGACATTGATTGTTATACTTTTCTTTCTGTAGAAACTCAAATTGGCAGGAGATACTGAATACTAATTTTAAAACTTCTCTCTTAGGCAGACCAGCGGTTTGTATGGAATGGTCATCTTCTAAGAGAACTTTCTGCTCAGCCAGAGGTAATGTACACTAAATAAAACCAGCTTATTTGTTACAGTTCGAGTTTTAATTGAATACATGTTATAAAATGGCTACCTAATCGCCAAGGATTTTGGTAAAGAATTCTAATTTAACTCTGTTTATAACTTACGGACTTTGATCCGATCTACCCTCCCACATCATTGTAGGTTGAAGAAGCCTAATTATTTTACTCAGATCTTCTATAGAAGCCTTAAATAAAGAAAAAAATACCTCAGTATAAATACATTGCTTTCTATAAGTGAGAGAGAGAGAATGGGTCTTGGTAGATGAATAATGTTAGAAATCGGGCCAGAGCTAATTCCCCAGGCAGTGGAGAGCTTTGCATTTGTCTTCCTATGGGAACCTGACTCCCTTCAGTCACCCAGGATAGACATGCATAGGTGTCACCTTCCTCTGTTCTTGGTTTATACAAATGAGATGTAAACAAGGAGGCCACCTAGGAAGCATAATGTATTGAATCTAGGTAAACAGATTTGCCTAATGGCATTATCCCTTGGCATTTGCTTTGCTTTTTTGGGAAAAGTAGTTTAAACTGCAAACCATTAATGTGGAGATATCTTTTCCCTGGAGCAGTGAACTTGTTGCGGGCAAAGACTGAAAAGGAGGGAGATAAACATTCTGCAACTTCATGTAGTTTTATTAGTGTTCCAAAATCTGGAAATGTTCAAGCCCAAATGATTGTAGCACATACTTAATTTTTTTTAATTAAAAAGACAATGTTACACTAGAGAAATGTCTTTAAAATTAAAAGTTACCCATAAGCTTACTACTTTGTTTTATTTGTATATTACCTCCCCATCTGTAAATATATTTTATATAGTGCTTCTTTTTGTTTATTATTTTTGAAGTATATTTATTCCTAAACATAACATACATCTTCATTTCAGGTCCATCGGTTTGCTCTTCCGGTATTATATGGCTGTATCCTTATATATTACTCTTTAGTTTTCTAGCAGCCTTTATTTAAATATTATTAGAATTTAGATTTAAAGACAGTCTCAAATATTACATGAGGAGAGTATTTTAGAATTAGTAGAAATCTCTTTTGATAATAATATCAAACCATTAACATAAAATCTTAGAATACTGGTTGTAAATGACCTTTTTTTTTAATAGAATAAACTCTTTAGACTGACTAATGCTCTCTGGGGCTGGTGTTTTAAAAGAAGAAATATGTCCACTGTGTTTTGGCTTTATTAGACTTTGTATCAATAAACAAGAATAGTTTTAGCCTATTGAAAATTTTCCTTAGCAATTAAAAAAGTTAGACTTAGGAACTAGGGTAACCAGCAAGTTGGAGAGGAGAATTACAATTAAAAATTATATTTTTCATTTGAAATAGCCACAGAAAAATGAAAATACATGGTGTACAAAGAATGATGCTTGGGGTGAGGTGTAGTACAAATACAAAATGAGTAATGGTTATCTAATTGTAAGTTCATTTTTAAAACTAATCTTTATCATAGACATCATAATAAAAATAGGGAAGCAAAGTGAGCTGGCTGTTAAAGGGTAAGCACAATGTGCTGATGAGTGCCTATAGTCAGGACTCTGCCCTGCAGAAACTGAGGGGATCTTTCTATCACATACCCACAAAGAAGCTTATTAACTAACACACAGTCTGTGATTTATTTGTTCATTATGTATGTATTTGTTCATTATGTATGTATTTATTTGTTCATTAGTATGATTTCCTTAAATTATTATGCTTGTTATACTTAAAAACAGAAAAGTAATGCAGGAAACATTTTCCACAGTTGCGGGGGAATAAAAAGCAGAAAATGTCAGGATAAAAGCTCCTGTTTATTCTGGTTTTTGTTTTTGTTTTTCCCTGGAGCTCTCTAAGTTCTCCTAAGGATAAAATAATAACAAGTGTACTATTTAGGTAGTGCTTTAAGGGTTTGGGCCAATTGTGTGTATGTGTTTTTTTAATTCCAAAATGAGATTGTGAATGGGCAAATAATAACAAATGAGATTATAGAACACTTTTTCTAGGTGATTTTAGAAAGTTTATCTATTTAGCTTTAAATCTGAAGTTTTACATTGGCTTTTGTTTAGTGTAGCTTTTTGACTAGACCTGTCCTCAGATGTTTCCTGTACTTAGAGATCGGCAAGAAAAAAGGGCCCAAGGCGGGAGTGTGACTGGAGCAGAGAATGGACAGGGAGTAGGAGCTGTGTTCAGAGAGGCTGCTGGACCCACATTATGCAGGGCCTTAGAGGCTTTGTCTTTTACTTTAACTGTTAAGGGAAACTATTGGGATTTGAGTAGAGGATTGTCATGGTAAGACAGGATCACTCGGACAGTGATGTAGAGAATATGCCAAAGGTGAGCAGGGGAGGATGCAAGGAATAGCTAGGAGCAGTTGTAGTAATCAGGATGGAGGTGATGTTGCCTGGGACCAGGGCGGTAGCTGATGGTGATGAAAAATGGTCAGGTTCTAGATATGTTTTGAAAGTGCAGCTAAAAGGATTTTCTGACAAATTATACATGGGGAATGAAGGAGGGTTGAGTATGAGTCTTAAGATTTTTGGCCAGAGTAAGTGGAAGGAAGCCATGCATTGTGGTGGGGAAGAGCCGAGGTGGAAGGCAGGCCAGAGTATCTGGACTTCTATTTGGACATGTTGAGCTTGAGATTTCTGTAAATATCCAAGTAGAGATTGTCAAGAAGACATAGATTAATGGAACTGGAGTTTAGGAGAGAAGTCCATGTTGGAGACGTAAATTTTTTTTTTTTTTTTTTTTTGGAGACATAAATTTGAAAGTCCTCAGGGTATAGATGGCATTTAAAGCCATGAAGTGGGATGAGATCATCAAAGGAAGAAATGTATATGGAGAAGAAAAAGGTGTAGAGAAAGAAGACAGCCTGAAGGGGGTTCTAGATAGTGAATAAATGCTAGAGCCACGGACTACAGGCCTCAGGACAAAGGACTTCTGAAGTGGGGGAACCAAAGTAAGTGAACTGAAAGGACGAGTCATATAGAGTTACTCTAAGATTTGAAGTTGGAAAAATGAACCAGCAAAGGCAAGTGAGGAAGAGAAGAACCAACCAATTGAGAGTAGTGTCCCAGAAGCAAATGAAAATAAGGTTTCCAAGCAGAGAGTCTCATCAGCTGATATGCTGCTGGTTGTTTAAAAATGACCATTAGATTGAGAGTCCGCCTACCGATGCAGGGGACACGGGTTCGTGCCCCGGTCTGGGAAGATCCCACATGCCGTGGAGCGGCTGGGCCCGTGAGCCATGGCCGCTGGGCCTGCGCGTCCGGAGCCTGTGCTCTGCAACGGGAGGGGCCGCAACAGTGAGAGGCCCGCATACTGCAAAAAAAAAAAAAAAAAGACCATTAGGGAGGTTATGTTCCTGTTTCCCCCACTTCTCCCCAAATGGGGGCTGTTACCAGATGCTGGGAAGAAAGATTTTGGAGAAGGTGGAAGCACAGCCACATGCTGGAGCAATGTCCTTGAGTGTGTGAGGGGGTGGGGTCTAGTACACAGGTCGAAGGCCTGACATAGACAGCTTATCCACCATCCAGCTCATCCGCCCTAGTAGAAAGGAAGCAGCTATGGTGGACGTGGAGGCTAGTAGGTAGATAGATGTGGTGGGAGCATGTGGATGGCTTTTATTTTCACAGTGAAATTGGAAGCAGTGCCATTAGCTGTGAGTAGTAGCTGGAGGTTGAAGAGAAAGTGTGAAATGGGCATCCCCAAGTGGGAGTGCATGGCCCTGAGAGTCACTAATTGATAAAAGATTAGAAGTAAATACATCGACATTTTAAAAGTTGTGTCATGGTGGTGGGATTCTGCATGATTTTTCTTTTTCTTTCATTCCTTACATGCTTTTGGATGGATATTCATCTTGTAATCAGAAGAAAATGATTCATAAAACAGACATATTCCATGCTATACTCAGTTCTCTTAGAGGCAGATCCATGTCTGATTCATCTTTGTGCCCTGCTCCAAATGAATGAATGAGTAAATACGGCTTTGGAGTCTTCTCTAGTACTGTGGTTTTAAAGGTTTGTGAATTGGGAGCTCAAGATGACTCATTATTAAGTCTGATGATACCAGGTGATAGAGAGGGATGAATCACAAGAAATTCATATTGCTAGTATCATTTGGTACCACTATTTTGAAAATTATTTGGCATTTCCTTATGGATTTACCAGGCCTTCCCCTCTACATACACAATACATTTATACAGGAGGTTTTTCAAAAATGTTTGCGGCACCACTGTTAGAGCAAACTCTGAGCACCACGAGTTCCATCAGCAGAAGAATTAGGGCTGTTGTGACATGGTTCTTATAGATTGCACACAACAATGAAGAGGACCAAACTACTGCTTCATGCAGTGCAAGGATGACTCTTAGGTACTTACTGGGGGCATAAACAAGGACTTGAAGTTTTTTAAGAGTGTTGTGCCATTTTTATAAAACTCAAAAGCAAGCTGTGTGTTTTCACGTCATGGTTGCATATAATGAAACTAAGAAGGCAGGGGGATCGTCTCCACAGGGCTTCTGGGGAAGAAGGCAGTTGGATGGGATGAAGAAGGAACAGATACTAGATTCAGGGCTTTGATACTTTTCGCAAGTCGGAGGTAGGTTTATAGATATTTATTTTATTATGCTCTTAATGCTTTATAATGGATGAATCAAATTACATTAAGCAAAATGTTATGTATAGGAAATAACCATAGGGCAAACCCAAACCTATGAGGAAGAGAGAGATACATTCTGTTTCTGAATAATCTTTAATTGACAGTTTGATCTGTAAATCTTTATATACTTAGCAACTGTTATTGGTAATTACAATTATGCATATAATATAAACTTCAGTAGCTTAGTCTTTTTCCCCCTTTTTTTCCATTTCTTATTGGAAGGTTAATCTATTTTAAATGTATAAGTCTTTCATTCAAAGATTTTTTTGTGATGTGGTTAATATTCTTTACTTTCAGAAAGTGGTTGAGACTATCTGGGAAAGGAAATCATATTATTTAAATAGAAACACTAATGAGCCACTTAAACACACTGACTGTATGTCATTATAGGGTTACTGACTTGACAAAACTTCACAATCAGTACTAAAGGGTTGTGAATATTCATGAGGAACCAAAAATTTGCATATTCTCCTTTTTATTTTCTAAAGGCAGAGACATTCTTACTAGGGTAGATAGATTCAAATTTCATTTGAAAATAATACATATGATTTTGCAATATGTTATATTTTTCTTAATGTAGTTAAGTTATTACTATGCACTCATGTTCTATTAATGGAAAATACTTTGATTGGATTCTCATCTCGAGGAGGAGTTGTTTCAGAGCTGGTGTCCGCTATTATGTAAGAGGTGAGATTAATTTTGTCAGCACGATTTGGTACTGGGTTATATCTATCTCTAATTAATGTTTGGCTCATGGTAACATGAATGTAACCTTTTGTATTTTATTTGTTTCATTATCATTTGATAGCCTTGCTAAATATTTATCTCCTGCTTCATTATGATAATTAGGTAGGTCTTCTGTACTTTACTCCAGCTACTGTAGTTACATTGCAGATGTTAATGAGACACTGTAGGCTGCTTCTTACTGCTTTATAAGGAATTGATCATGTTATTTGCTGGATGTCTGAGAGCATAGCTGAACTCACTATAGTTTTCAATAACCTAAACTCATATGAGAAAGTATTTTCTTATATTGCTGTTGGTTTCTTTGCATGTATAAAGCTAGACATTTGACCTTATGCCTTCAACTTTGAAGATTTACATTTGAGCATTTATTCTTTAGGCTTTGTGCTAGCAACACGCTAATTTGCTTAAACGAAGCTTTTAAAATCTGTATTAGAGGTTACTGTCATTATGAAAATGAGTTTCCCGAACTCTTTTTTTTTTTTTTTAAGCCAGAGTATATCAGAATAGAATCCTATGGACCCTTAGGTAAATCATAGAAGTTTTGGGCCAGGAAGTTGTAAAAGTCATTTGGTTAATCTCCTTTAGTATAGGTGATATAGCAGAGGAAGAAAGACATTTAGTTAGTGACCTGGCCAAGATCACACAACCAGGATTAGAGTTAGCAATGCCCTTGTATCTGGATTTTCTTGGATGGAGTCATATTTTTTAATTAAAAGTTTTGAATTGGTAATGCAGTCACATAGATCAGGCATCAAAGGTATAAAAAGATATGCAGTTAAAAAATATTTCTCATTTCTGACTTCATCTGCTGCATCTTAACCTCCCGACCAGCTGATCTGTTGTTAGTTTACTTATCCTTCAGATAATTTTTATGCTATTCCAAGTATGTTCTCCTTCTTTTGCAGACAGTGGTTGTATACTGTGTACATTTTCTTGCACCTTGGGTTTTTTTTAACTTAATATATATTGGAAATCGCTTCATAAAGATGTCTCGTACACTCACTCGCTCTCACACACACACAATCTCACTCTTATTCTCAATCTCACTTTTTAAAATAACTACTTTAAAATAACTAAAATATTTTATTTATTTAAAATAATAAAATATTATTCCTTAATGGGAATTCTGGACAGAACCAAGTATAGCCCATGCTTCTGACAAGTAATTTTAGAACGTACTGAGAAGGCATTTTATTGCTGATTTGACTATAATTTTTTTCCCTTCTGTTAATATGTTAACAGAAACACTGATGTTATATGTTACACCTCAAAATGTTATATGTTTTAGAAGTACGTCAGATAGAAAGAATGTTAAGAAATATTTGAGATCATTAAAAATCTGTTGGGTTTTTTTTTTTTTGTCCTAATTGAGTCAGGGACTCGCTTGAAAGTTGCCTTTGCTTAGCAAGCTTTTCTTATGTAAACAAGATAGTAAGGTAATGCTTCAAACATTTGAAAGAACTAACCAAATCAAGGCTAAATATTTAAGAGCAGTGCTTTTCAAATTAGTTCTTTTGGGTATATTCATGGAGTTGTAGAAATTGTAGGATCATACAGAGTTTTTGTGCTTTCATTTTGGTAATTAAAATTATACGCATCTGCTGGACCATTTGCATCGTTATAACAAAATACTGTTAACGTAATGGCCCACATTTGCATTTAATATTGTGTTTAATGGTTTTAACTTCCAAAATTGGGATCTATGAGTATACTGTCAGAGGTTTTTGAGAGCTTCTTTTGAGAAACACTGTTTTAGAGGGATTGTGTATATAAACAATTGATATATTAAACAGCAGCCAACATTACTTGTTTGTTACTAGGTCGTTAATACTACCTTTAAGCCTGTTTAAGTGAGTGAGCTTTGTGAGCTTTCTGATGGTGGACTATGCATTTGTTTGAAATTTAGTTTTATAAGTACTTTTCCACTAATTTGAACTGACTTAATTCTCTTCAAGTTAGAGTGAATTAGTGAGTTTCTGATGTTTTTCTTATGTAATAAATATAGTTAATTTTTTTCCAATTCAGGAATTGATTCTGAAGGCCATGCAGCTAACTTTGTAGAAACAGAACAAATTGTGCACTACAATGGGAGCAGAGCTTCATTTGTACAGGCAAGTTAACGTGTCTGTTAGGCAGCCAGCCAGTTGGTCTCTTCTACTTGGATTGTAATTTCCTGACATATTGTTGAAATTTCTCTCCTTTTTAAAGTAATATCATTGTCTACAATATGGAAAGAGTTCACCCCAAACAAGGATATTCCATTAATACCTGGCACTCAGTTGCCGACGTTTTCTGCCCTTGAATTAAATCCCTAAAGGAGAGGGTAGGGTAGGAGGTGCAAGGGTTATGGAAATGGAGCCACTGGTCTGCTTAACCCCTTAGACTTCTTCAGGGCAGTGATGACAGGACAAGCAGCTGGCTTATGACTGACTTTACCTGCCTTGCATTCATTGTGACATAATATCTGGGTTGTGGATCACTTACTGCTCCGGAGTATTAATGGCTAAAAATATTTTTAAGTTCATAAACATATTCTTTTGAGAATGAATAAAGCAATTTCTAGTTTTATTATAATGCCAAATTATATACCAGATGTAACTTGGTAATTTTTACTTGTAGATAAAAATTGATTTATTTTAGAATTTAGGAGAAACACAACTGTCTGCTACACAAGTGCATGTATATAAAATCAGAAAAAGTCCTTTCCAAATGCATGCCCCAAAATACGAATTTTAGGAGCCAGTATGCATGGATTTCTTTCATAGTTAGTAGATTGCATTTTTATTTTTTCTTTTGCGGTCATTGATATTGTATATACCGCTGACAATAAGGTGAGAAAAACAAGTTTGTGCGTATGTTTCTTTTTACATATCTTTTCTTTTCTTTTAGACTCGAGGATCAATACCACTTTACTGGTCTCAAAGACCAAATCTCAAGTACAAACCACTGCCACTGATCAACAAAGTAGCAAATCATGTGTGTATCTTCCATGCTTTTTTCATTGGCTATAAATAGAAGCTTAGTGGCATTATAGTTTGCGTATAGAGCATGTATTTATTTCTTATAAGTCAGACTTCAACATCTTTGAGGCCTTTCTCCTTGGTTCTGGCACTTAGCGAGCTTATAAACCAAAGGGCTGTGTATGTGGCATGTTAGAAATGTGGAAAAACAAACTGACACGGTAAATTTAGATTTTAGAGATCTCAGTAAGATTTTCAGTCTTACACTGTTTAGAATATTTAGTGTATTCTGTTTGACATGCTCAGAAATAAAATAGTAATATTGTAGCTCAGAGTAGAATGGCTTATAGTTACTACTCACTACATGGTATTTAGAATATCTAGAAGACATAGTCCATCTTAATGTCATTCTTTTGAATATAGAGATAGGACATTTAAGGAGACACTTTTTAACATCTTATAAGTATTCTTATAATGTAATCTGGTAAAGTATATAACTCTTTTTTCCCCCTCTCTAGATGGATGGTTTCCAAAGGCATTTTGATTCACAAATAATTATTTATGGAAAACAAGTCATAATCAATCTGGTATGTTTCTTACATTTTGGGGGGAATAAAACCTTAGCATCCTTTTTTTTTAACAAAATTTATCATTTTAACATTTTTAAGTGTGCAACTCAGTGGCATTAAATATTTTACAGTGTTGTGCAACCGTCACCACTGACCATTTCCAGAACTTTTCGTCATACCAGACAGAAACTCAGTATCCATTAAACAGTAACTTCCTATTATCCCTCTTACCTCAGCCCCTGGTAACTCCATTCTACTTTCTGTCTCTATAAATTTGTCTATTCTGGGTATCCCATATAAATTGTATTGTGTAATATTTGTTCCTTTGCATCTTATTTCCCTTAGCAGAATGTTTTTGTTTATGTGGCTCCAAGTTACTTTGTAGTGTCCTTTCATTTTAACTTGAAGAACTCTCTGTAGCATTTCTGGTAGGGCAGGTCTAGGGATAATGAACTCCCTTAACTTTTGTTTATCCAAGAATGTCTTAATTTCTGTCTCATTTTTGAAGGACAGTTTTGCCAGATATAGAATTACTGGTTGACAGTTCTTTTCTTTCAGTACTTTAAATATATCATCCCATTGCCTTCTAGCCTCCAAGGTTTCTGAAGAGAAATTGGCATATAATTCTATTCAGAATCCCTTGTATGTGATGAGTCCTTTCTCTCTTGCTGCTTTCAAGATCCTCTCTTTGTCATTAAGTAGTTTGATTATAATGTGTTTGGTGTGTTTCCTTGGGTTCGTCATATCTGGGGATTGGGCACTTCTTGGATTTGAAGATCTATATCGTTCATCAAATTTGGGAAGGTTTTTTGACATTTTCTCTTTAAATAATCTCTCTGCCCCTTTCTCTCTCTTGTCTTTCTGGGACTCCCATAATGAATATGTTGTCTGTTAGATGGTATCCCAGAAGTTCCCCAGGCTCCATTCAATTTTCCGATTCTTTTTTCTTTCTGCTGCTTCAACTTGATTATTTCTTTTGTCCTATACAAGTTTGCTGATTCTTCTTTCTTCCTGCTCAAATGTGCTGTTGAACTCCTCTAGTGAATTTTTAATTTCCATTTTGTACTTCTCAGCTCCAGACTTACTGTGTGGTTCCTTTGAATACTTTGTTTCTTTGTTGATATTCTTATTTTTTTCATATATGGTTTTCCTGATTTCCTTTAGTTCTTCGTCCATGCTTTCTTTTAGCTCTGAGCGTATTTAAGACAGTTATTGTGAAAGCTTTTTGTTATTTATTTATTTATTTAAAAATTTTAAAACATTTATTTATTTATTTATTTTTGGCTGCATTGGGACTTTGTTGCCGGGTGCCGGCTTTCTTTAGTTGCAGCGAGCGGGAGCTGCTCTTCATTGTGGTGCATGGGCTTCTCACTGTAGTGGCTTTTCTTGTTGTAGAGCGTGGGCTCTAGGCACGCAGGCTCAGTAGTTGTGACTCGAGGGCTCTAGAGCACAGGCTCAGTAGTTGTGGCGCATGGGCTTAGTTGCTCCAAGGCATGTGGGATCTTCCTGGACCAGGGCTCGAACCCGTGTCCCCTGCATTGGCAGGCGGATTCTTAACCACTGCGTCACCAGGGAAGTCCTATTTATTATTTTTTTTTAATTTAGCCACGCCATACGGCCTTCAGGATCTTAGTTCCCCAACGAGGGATGGAACCCAGGCTGCGCCAAGTCCTAACCACTGGACCACCAGGGAATTCCCTGAAAGCTTTTTATAAATAAGGCTTCTGCAGGGATGGTTTCTATCAATTTATCCTTTTCCATTGAATAAGCTAAGCCTTGTTTTCCTGTGTTTTTTTGTATGCCTTATGATTTTGTTGTTGTTCTTGAAAACTGGGTATTGGATGTTTATAATGTAGTAACTCTGGAAGTTAGATTCTTCTTTCTCAGGGGTTTGCTATTGTTTTATTTTGTTTTTGTTTTGATTATTGAATGCTGTAGTAATCTATTTGTTTTGAGACTTTTCCAAACTATTTTTGCAAAGACTGTTCCTTGTTATGTATGCTCACTGAAGTCTCCGTTCTTTTAGCTTGTTTTCAGCTAATGTTTTGACAGAAATTTCCTTGAATACAAGGAACTGAAATAGACAAAGGAAAAAACAAAAAAGAGAGAACAACCCCATTCTCCTAATCTCTGCAGACTGCTTCTGTGTTGGAGCAGTCCTTCGCTTATTTAGTTAGGCTTGCTCTGAACGTAGGGATTAGCCTGAGGTGAAGGCTTAAGGTCTTTTCAGGACTTTTCTGAGCATGCATCTTGCTTGGGTATGCATACGGCTGTCTAAAACTCTCCGTATACATGGCTGCTTTTGAGTATCCTAATTTCTCAAAGAGTGTCACCCCAGCTGCTTCTGCAGGCTTTAGATGGTCTATTTTATGTCTCCACCTGAAATATCTTGCCCTAGGCGTCTTGGTTTATAGTCCTCTTGTAGCTTATATGAGCAGTGTGCAAATAAGGTCTGGTCTGCTCCGATTTGTGGAGGGGGGCTGAGAACTGTGTTGCTGCTGCTTAAGCTAAGATCGTCATTGCACTGGGGAAAGGATGAGATAAGGGCAAGAAAAGTGCTACAGAATTGTCCTACTATTTTGAGGATGGCTTTATCTTGATTGGACATTTGTCTGGTTGCTATAAACCTTTGACTTTTCTAGAGCTCCTACGAAGTTGGCTTAGACAGCTTCTCTTTTTTCTGATGTTTTTGTGAGGGTATAAGAGCTTAAAGCTTCCTAGTCTGCCATTTTGCTGATGTCACTCTGTCCTTCTAATTAAACTTAAAAGAAAGCTATGGTGGGACTTCCCTGGTGGCACAGTGGTTAAGAATCTGCCTGCCAATGCAGGGGACATGGGTTTGAGCCCTGGTCCGGGAAGATCCCATATGCCGTGGAGCAACTAAGCCCGTGTGCCACAACTACTGAGCCTGTGCTCTAGAGCCCGCGAGCCACAACTACTGAGCCCACGTGCCACAGCTACTGAAGCCCAGGTGCCTAGAGCCCGTGCTCCACAACAAGAGAAGCCACCTCAACGAGAAGCCCGCGCATTGTAATGAAGACTAGCCCCTGCTCGCTGCAGCTAGAGAAAGCCCGCGTGCAGCAATGAAGACCCAACACAGCCATAAATAAATAAATAAATAAACAAACAAATGTTTTTTTAAAAAGCAGGCTGTGGTGTTTTTAATTTTTTACAGGTTAATCAGAAGGGCTCAGAGAAGCCACTTGAACAGGCGTTTGCAACAATGGTGTCTTCCTTGGCAAATGGAATGATCAGGTACCTCACTAGAAATCTGTTGTAGGTATTTTCACAGTAGATGTGCCGTGCATATATACGTAAGTACATAGATCTCTCTAGATGTATTTCAGTTTGTTGTTTTCAAAGCATGATTTTGTTAGCTTGAAATTTTCTCTGGCATAATTCATGTTGCAGAATAACTTCTTAACAGTTGAATTTTAATTTGAATTTTGTAAAAGTTTAGCCCTTGATTAAAATCCTCTCCTTGAGGCTTTGTGTCGCTCTGCCCATTGGGTCTTGAATTTCAGTTACTCATGCTTGTTTGGTGTGGTCTGCCTGGTCCTGACCTCCACACGAGCTGGAGCAATTTACTGTTGCATGGCGGCCTTGTCTGGAGCAGCAGCTTGCCCTCCTGTAAGGCAGCAGGCAATAGTTACAAATTCTGTGTGCCCTTGTCAAAAGAGGGGGGATCCTAAAACATAAACAGTTGCCCTGTGGAAATGTGCAGGGTAATGAGTCAGCCCATTTGGAGCTTCTGCATTAGGAAACCGGGGTAGGAGGTGGGGGTATACTGTGGTAGGAAGTGGTCACAGGCATTGGGGGAAGACTTTAAAAGAAATGGTACTCGGTTATTTGGGGAGAATTTTTTTAACCTCTGGAAATTTTTAGACATACACAAAAATAGAATGATATAATGAACCTTTGAGGAAGAATTTAAGCCTATTGTCCAACTCAAAAACTCTAGCAAATTTATCAGACCCTTACTCCATGCCCATTTCTGCCTTCTCATAGTGGAACCTGCCCAAACACACTTGGATGAGTCAGAGAAGTGATTCCTATCCAGGATGTGCCTCAAAATCCTCAGAGGAATTACTCAGAATATACCTAAGACCTGAAAAATCAGCATCACTGGGTTTAGAGTCCAACATGTCTATTCTGGAAAAAGTCTATCTGCTGCCTCCTTTGTACACCCCTGGTTAAGCCCCTGTCTGTGCTTCAGAGGGTTTCTGTAGGTATACTCATCTCCAGAGTTGCCTCTAGTGCTTGTAGCAGCAGCTAACTTTGAGAACTTGAGGCATAAGTCAGAGTCTAAAGTTATGCCCTTGGTGTTCCAGGGCACTTGGAGGTTACATACTGCTAAGGAATAAACACCCTAAAGCTATTGTTACCAAAATATAGTGATGTAAGACATTCTTAGAAGATACAAATGTAATTTTAGAAGGATACAAGCTTAAGAATCCAAGTGCATTTATGTGCTAGTGAGCCACTTAAATTTTTCAGGCAAGTCTAGAGCTATGGTCAGAGCACTCCAAAAATAACTATCACACCACCACTTCTAATGGAGCTGCCTTTGAAAATGCTTCCCCCCACTCCCAGTCTTCCCAAAGTCTGGCGTCACAGTTGGCTAACTTCTGTTTTTATACTAATTTCTAAGTACCCCATTCTCCCCTGAGATAACCATTGAGGTGATAGAAGCCCCTCTCTTGACCTGCTGGAAGTCCTCCCTACATTGATGTCCCTTCGGCCATTGGAGCCAAGGCTCCATGAGAGCAGACACCTAATCTGAATTTAACTCTGTAGATGAGAGTGTAATGTTCTTCTAGTCCTCCTCCTTTATGACTTGACTTGATCCCTGAATAGGAAGTTGGGTAGAAGTGGAATGTGTGAGAATCTTCATGTACCCTGGTGCCCAGGTTCTCTTCATTCTTTCTTCCTCTCTTGACTTTCGGGAGTTGGTTAATGATGTTTCCCCCTCTCAAGGGGCAGGGGCAACATTTTCCAGCTCATAGTAGGGCACCTTCACTGTTAGATATGTTCTAACTTTGAGATTTATACCTCTTAAATATTAGATAACTGAAAACAGCCCATTACAGATTGATGGACAAGAAAATTCTCTCTACCACATGTATGTGTGATGTATGGATAGTGATAATGAATATTTTGGTAGGATGAACAGTAACTAACCAGAATGGGGACCATCCTGCTTCTGTTCTTCTCACAGCCCCTAATACACAACAGGCAGTCCAGTCCTCCTTGGACTGAATCGCATTTGACCATTTTGAACATCTTAATTGATTTGAAAATCAAAAAAAGACCCTATTCTTTGCACATGGGGGTAGAGAATAAATATACAGTAGATATTCAGTTGGACAAGGCTACTTTATATTAACATGCCTGATTGCTGTTCCTGAGCTCGCTTCTGTAGCATTTCGCTGGGCTTCTTTACTCCTATCTCAGGGCCTCTAGAAAAACATGTGAAGATAGAAGAGAGTGTGTGTGTATTTTTTTCCTTCAGTAGATATGAGCATGAGAAGGTGAGTGTGTCTGTGCATGCCTGCATGCATGTGTATATGTATAGTGGTAAACCCAGAGTGAAGGAGGCTCTACTGTTCCCAGGCGATGTGTATGTAGAGAGGAGGATCAGCTTATGAAGGTATTATTAACAGAAAGAAAATGAATAATCTTTAGTCACTTTCTGAATATCTTTTCTTTTGGTAGATATATTGCCTTTGACTTCCATAAGGAATGTAAAAATATGAGATGGGATCGACTAAGTATTTTATTGGATCAAGTAGCAGAAATGCAAGATGAATTAAGGTAAGCTATGTTATTTCCCTACAGAGGTTGAGGGATGAGGTAGGTGCATATGTTAATCATGTATATTATGCATTATCTAACAGACTTACAGATATAGTTCACTAGGTTGATAGCACTTGTCTATACCCTCATTTGTAGTTTTTTTTTTTCCCCTGAAAGATGAGACTTGGTAATTTTTAAATATTTAAAAATTCTTAAAAATGACCCAAGTCCAGGTATTTTCATATTTTTATGTATTATCTTCTACGCATTTACAGATTTTTATATAATTGAAGTTAGATTGCTACTGTTTTATGTTCAGTTATTTTCACTAAACATTTTATCACATTTTGTCATTAGCCTACCAGGTCTTTGTAATGATAGCATTTAATGGCTTTTCTGTGTTCCATTTTGTCATAGTACAGTTTCAGTTAAATGCTTTTCTTTGCATCGGGCATCTGGTTTGTTTCCTTTTCTCTACCATGAAAGATTGTGCTGCAGTGAATCACTCTGGGTATAAATATATTTTTACTTCTGTTAAACTGTTTCCTGAAATAAATTCTTGAGGGTAGGATAATGGATCAAAGGGTCTGAATATCTTCATGGTACTTCTCATATGTGTTTACAGTGTTACTTACTGTGTGGGTTCATATATTCGCTGTACTCTATGCACATGTCAGTCTTTACCTATTTTTAAAGCCAGAAGTAGGAATCTGGAAACCAGTCTCATTTTGTTCTGCCTGTGTAGTTCTAATGCACTGTGTAATTTCAGTTACACAGTAACATAGTAAAACTTCTGTAGACATTTGCTCAGCTTTTTTTTTTTTTTTTTTTTTTTTGCGGTATGCGGGCCTCTCACTGTTGTGGCCTCTCCCGTTGCGGAGCACAGGCTGCGGACGCGCAGGCTCAGCGGCCATGGCTCACGGGCCCAGCCACTCCGTGGCATGTGGGATCTTCCTGGATCGGGGCACGAACCCGTGTCCCCTGCATCAGCAGGCGGACTGTCAACCACTGCGCCACCAGGGAAGCCCTTCAGCTTTTAAAAAAATATTTTTATACATATTGTCATCAGCTATAGTTAATTAAATCTGCTTTTTTTTTTTTCTCTTCTATGAGGTTTTGTTTTGAGCATAGCTAGTGAAGGGGGGTTGACCTATATGATTATTGGGGTAGAGAAACCTTGTCAGAGGGGTTACTTCCTTGGGTTTATCTGTTAATTATTGCCCCACAGAGTGTAAGAAAGAAGGGAGCATTGACACCAGAATCTTTGTCCCTTGCTCTCACTATGTTCCACCGGGACAGTAGACGTTTCACCTGTGACTTTCAGATGACCTCTCTGCACATTTGTTTCCAGGGATTTGGGGGGAAGTGGAAAGAATCTGGGCTTTGGGGTCCTACACAATAAGTTTGAAATCTCAGTTTGCCTCGTATTAGCCATGTGACCAAGGAGCAAGTTAGTTATCTTCAAATCTTGATTTCTCCATCTGTAAAGTGGAGATAATAATACTTATCTCTTAGACTTGTATAGTTTAAGAAATAATATTTATAAAACATGTAGTATTTAGTTTATAAGTACTAATGGGGTGCCAACACTCACATGCATTCTATATATACATACTCTAATCGAACTTCACCAGTTTGGCATGAACCTCATGTAGAGTTTTAGTCTAAACACATTCTTATAAGCCTTCTTTTTTTTTCTCTGCCACACCTCACAGCATGTGGGAACTTAGTTCCCTGACCAGGGATCGAACCCATGCCCCCTGTATTAGAAGCATGGAGTCTTAACCACTGGACTGCCAGGGAAGTCCCTTAAGCCCTTAATTTTAAGGTCATGATTTTTAGCCCTTGGTGAATCTGTTGTGTTTCTCCCTCACTTTTTGATTTTGGGGAGTAATTGCAATAAAATTAATATTATCTAGTATTCATTGTATTCTCTGTCCCATACACTCTGGCTAAGCACTTTATATGCATTTTACATTATCTCATTTAAACCTAAGAGCGGCCTAATGGTGATGCTGTCATCTCCATTTCGTGGGTGAAAAAAATTTAGGCTCTGAGAGATGAGGTTAATTACTTAAAGTTACACAGCTAGTAACTTGCCTGAGGAGCTAAGGGTAGCAAACCAGTTGTTTGCTGCCAAAGTCCATGCTCTTTACTGCCACACTGTGTCAACATTGTCAAATTTTTGAGTTCATAGAATAATCTGAACAGATTGTTAAAAATGACAGAAACACAGGAACTGGTAACCATGGTTGGCTCCAGTGCAGATATCTGGGTGGTTCAGGGGAGAAAGGAAAATGGATTTTTCAAATAATACCCTATTATACCTTATAAATTTAGTACTATTTGCATATATTACCCTTCTTTTTTAAATTAATTCATTTATCTATTTATTTTATTTTTGACTGCGTTGAGTCTTCATTGCTGTACATGGGCTTTTCCAGTTGCAGCAAGCGGGGGCTACTCTTCATTGCAGTGCATGGTCTCATCACGGTGGCTTCTCTTGTGGAGCGCGAGCTGTAGGCACGCGGGCTTCAGTAGTTGTGGCTCGTGGGCTCTAGAGCGCAGGCTCAGTAGTTGTGGCTCCCGGGCTTAGTTGCTCCGCGGCATGTGGGATCTTCCCGGACCAAGGCACGAACCTGTGTCCCCTACATTGGCATTCTTAACCACTGCACCACCAGGGAAGCCCTATTACCCATTTTAAGAAGGGATTTTTAAATATTTTTAATGCACAATATCTAGCCCTTGCTTCAGAGAGTCTTACTCAGTTTATTTCAAGGCCAAGCATCCTCATTTTTAACAAACACATCAGGGAATTCTGATACAGATAGCACAGGGGACTGTGCTTCAAGAAATCCCGATGTAGGGGGCATAGGTGCAATAATTATGTCAAAGGAAGACCTCTTCTGGCCTTAGGGAAACACGGTGATGACCATAGCCGTCTTTACAGTACTCCCAACTGTCCCTTTTCACATCTCTTGGGTGAAGTGACCTTGATGCTACAGTTGTTTTGAGATAGGGGCTGTCTTGCCTCTTCTGTTCAAACTTCCTTTTGGTCTTTGGTAATCAAATATACCTGAGCTGTACATTTCCCATGTGACCTTTTAATTTAGGTTTAATTCAGTTTTAATAACGTCTCTGACATGGACCTGTGTTATAAGAGGTCTGTCCTTAGTAGGCTTGGCTGACTTTGGTATGAGAGTGTTTATATAAATATGTTTTAGTTATTTTCTAGTGGACTCTGACGGCAAGGTGGTGACTAACCAGGAAGGCGTGTTCCGCAGCAATTGCATGGATTGTCTGGACAGAACTAATGTGATCCAGAGTCTGTTAGCTCGTCGTTCGCTTCAGGCCCAGCTTCAGGTACAAATGCTTTTTTTCTTTTATCAGATAAACAATATAGCAAAAAGAAACTTCATCTCTAAAAACCAATAACAAGAAACATTCACATGCCCCCATCCTAACCCAATTCTTTTTGGTTTTGTGTCTTGCCATCCATGGATGTACACTTTGTCCATAACCATGGTCAGTGTGTGTACAGTTTTAAATTTTGCCTTTTTGCTCTAGCATTATATGTGATCATAGTTTTTTTTTTTTTTTTGCGGTACGCGGGCCTCTCACTGCTGTGGCCTCTCCCGCCGCGGAGCACAGGCTCCGGACGCGCAGGCCCAGCGGCCACGGCTCACGGGCCCAGCTGCTCCGCGGCACGTGGGTTCCTCCCGGACCGGGCCACGAACCCGTGTCCCCTGCATCGGCAGGCGGACCCTCAACCACTGTGCCACCAGGGAAGCCCATGATCATAGTTTTTAAGAGGTGCATTGTTGTGCTATAATTTACTAAGCCATTTAGGTTTCTATATTTTTGGCTTATAAATAAGGCTATAGAGAATATACCTATGTATATTATTATTAGCTTGAATTATTTCCTTTGGGTTAACTCCTGGGTTAAAGAGAATATATACTTTCCAAGAGGGTTATACCAGTTACCCCTAAGACTAGCCAGCAGTGAAAAGTGAATCTTGCCAGCATTAAATATTTTTATTTAGAAAGGTTTTATTTCTTCTTTAGTAGTACAGAATAGTACCTCAAAAGTTGTTTTCGTTTGCACCTCTTTTATTGTTTGGCAAGGGATATTAACTCCCAGGTATAAAGTTTCTGACACAGCTTTGCTTTACCAGTAAGACTGTGTTGTTGAGAAAGAATAGGTATAAATATTTTCTTCTCTTTATATTTGGAATTAAAAATATGTATATCCCAGATTTCCAGATCACATTGGCATTTGATGTAGGGAGCAAACAAAATGCATCCCAAGTGGTTTCCTGCCTAAATAATTCGTAAACATTCAACTTTGTTTATGACAATTTTATGGGACTCAGGGCAGAATTATGGAGGGAAAATACCTCCCCAAATCCTCAAGTAGGACACACCAAAGGAGTGGTTGCCCTCTTTGAGCATTCTCTAGCTTGTATGGTACTGTGTCCTTGTCAGTCTGTTGGATTTATTGTACTTCAGAATATATTTTTCAATAGAAACAATATTAGGAATGGTTGTTTCCAAGGCTGATTAACAGAACTCTATTTAACTAGGTTTTGTAATCTGTATTTAACTAATTTACATGCTGAAAATAGTATTATAAAACCTAACCAACCTTCAGAGAGTCTTTGGGCAGGAACCTCTCTAGCCTCAATGCCAGCTAATGTGGGGACTCCAGTTGTGCCTTTCCCCTTCCAGTGAGGGCAGGTCATTGAGCATGGGTAGGCCCCATTCTGAGGGAGAGAGAGTGAGATGTCATTTGAGCTGAGCAGTGAAGATGGTGGTTCTAAGAGGGTAGCGGGTCTGAGACAAAGACCAAGGCAGGAGTTCCTAATCTGTGGTCAGTGAACTCCAGTGGGGAGTCCATAGAGAGCTTCAGGATGCCCAGGAGTCCTCTGAGATGATATGCAAAGGGCTGTTTGTGGGGAGGTAGGTAGGTAGTATTCATCCCAGTTCTCAAAGGGTCCCAGGGTTAGGGGATAAGTTTGGAGGTCAGAAGTCTGGAGATGGTGAATTGTGAGGAGGTAGAGGGGTAAAGTCAGTGGAAGGTTGGGGGTGGCAGGAAAGGAGGTAGTAATGGCTGGAATCCTGCAGCAGCCTTCCCTCTCCCCCGTCCTTTCCCTTCTGCCCCTGTCTCTGAGTTTACAGTCTTGCCACTGTTCCTGCGATGCTGGGGCTCAAGGGAGAGTGGGGGCTATGGGCAGAAGGAAGCCCAAAGAGAGGCTTTTGCAGCCTGGCCTGAGCGGGAGAGTGCTGTGGTCCCCATGTACAGGGAAAGCATCTCCCACCTACAGCCAGGTGACAGATGATCTGGGGACTCTGCTTTTTCTTCCTAAGTCATATGTGCTGAAATCTGTTATACATAAACATAGGTATGATTCTTATTCCAGAGACTAGGAGTTTTGCATGTGGGACAAAAGCTTGAAGAACAAGATGAATTTGAGAAGATTTACAAAAACGGTAGGTAATTTCTTTAACAGAGGCAAGGTTACTCAAAGTTTGAAATAAATAATTTGGATTTAGAGCATTGGTTGTTATTTTAATCATTATCAGCTGATTTTTACTTTTTCTCGCAGCCTGGGCTGACAATGCAAATGCTTGTGCCAAACAGTATGCGGGAACTGGTGCCTTGAAGACTGACTTTACCAGGCAAGCCATGCTTTAAAATCCCATTCCAGACCAGTGGTTCACAGTTCTGGCGCATAGTAGATCACTCGGGCAACTTTTAGACAATAGCAACAGCAAACCACCAGTGCCTGGGCCTCATTTCAGACCGGTCAAGTCAGGACTGCAGGGAGATGGGGCCCAGGCACTGGTGTCTTCTTAGCATCTCTGGGTGATTCTGATGCACAGTGGGGGTTGAGAACCATGGCTCCTTAGCTTTTCTCAAAGCTTACTGTGCACCTGACTCACCCCAGTCCCACTCAGCAGGTCTGGGGCAGGGCCTGAGATTCTGTACCCAGGTGGTGCTGGTGCTGTTTTCAAGGACCACACTGGGTAGTGAGAGGTTAGAATGTTTTGAATTTGTTACACATGTGGTTGGGTCTTTTTCTGCTATATGGATTCCCTGGGAGCAAGATAAGGTTTCCAGTCTCTTTGCTGTTTCATGCCACTTAACCTGGGCTGTGTGTTTCTCTTCTTACTTCTTGTCTTTGCAAGTGGAACTGAGCATTTTTCCTCTGTGTGCCTACTTCGGTAATATTTTACAAATAGGATACACATTTCTTGGACCCGATATTGGTTTCTTTTGTGAGGTGTCTCCTTCATATATTCAGGGATGTTTTTAAAAAAAATCTTTATAATTCACCTGTCTCCATACCACATACTTATTGGCTGTAAAACAGTGTGAGAATTTTATATTTTTGCATACTAATGCATAATTGCATTAATGCATAATTGCATATTAATGCAAATCTGTAACTCAAAACTTAACCTCATATTTAACCAGAACTGGGAAGAGAACTCAGTTGGGACTTATAATGGATGGCTGGAACTCACTGATACGGTATTACAAGAACAACTTTTCTGATGGATTTAGACAAGTAAGTTTGTTATTTGATGCTAATTTTTGGTCATTAGGTGGCTGTGTCTTTGTACTGTTCTTCTGTAATATAATCATATCTAATTTGGGAGTTACTAATTTCCTTTTTTTCTCTTCTAGGATTCCATAGACTTATTTCTTGGGAACTATTCAGTGGATGAATTAGAATCTCATAGTCCTTTAAGTGTTCCAAGGGATTTGAAATTCCTGGCTGTAAGAAACGTTTATGTTTTTCAAGTTGTTAAAAGCATTGTGTCTGAAGTTAGAGATGGTGCCAACTCCCCTTGATATAAAACATTGTATGTTGTTCTAAATGGAACATAAATATTTAAGTGTCCCCAAGGAGCAGATCAGGGAGAGGAGTAAAATAACTTTGGAATGTTTGTCTTCTTTCAAACTTGACTGTCTTTGGCAGATCCTTTTTAAGTGAGAACACAGACGCATGGGGAGTGTGAGGGCTTCTCATTTCTGGAGACTACTCCCCTGAGGTTCAGGGATTGCCAGAGGCAAACTTGTGACCTTGAAGTTGACTCCTCTGTTCACAAGACTTTTCAAGAGCCTCTCTGGGGTCTCATTCCAGTGGGCAGGGTGTCCTGGAGTGGAGGGGCCTGGTGTCTGGGTTCTCATCTGGGCGACCTCCCTCTGCTTAGCACTCCCTGGTTTGGAGCAAAGCCATGTTTTTTCAGATCTTTTAACCTGTTCGAAGATTTGGGCAGTTATGATCGAAACTCTAAATAATGGTGTTTTGCTGAAAGAAAGATACTTTGTATATTAGATTGCAGAAGGGTTTTATTCTCTTTAAAGCAAAGCATGCATAACTGATTGTACAACCATTGATTAGCATCTTATGTGATGGTTTCTCTTTCCGTTTTCTTTTCCAGTTGCCTATTATCATGGTTGTCGCCTTTTCCATGTGCATTATCTGTTTGCTTATGGCTGGTAAGTCTGCCCTTGTTTCACATTCTTACAGTCATTTCTTAGAATGTTGAACTTTCCTGTACAGCGTCTTAAGTTTGCGCCTATTCAGTACTTGATGTTTCCCTATTGAATTGAATGAGTTAAGTGGGCAGGTGGGAGGATTAGTCCTTAGATGTGACAGAAGGAAAAATGTATACTCAGTAGCTTGATACTTTTTTTTTTCCACTTAAGCTTTTTTTTTTTTCCACTTAAGCTTTTTAAAATATTTTTTTCTTGCTATCAAAGTAATACATAGTAATTACAGAAAATACAGTTGGGCAAAAAAGAAGATAATGTTATTTATCCTCTTGCCTTTCAGAGATAAGCTAATTACTCTTAACATTTTGATGTTTTAATCTCTGTAAGTGTGTATTCTTTTTTTCAAAAGTGAGATACAAATTTTTTTGTAATCTGTTTTTTCACTGAGCAATATAAATATTTCCCCGCGTTCTTTATTTTTAATGGCTGCACAGTATTCCATTAATGGATGTATAATTTATTTAACCAACCACCTATGTTGGATGAATAAATGTTATTATAGATGAATACATTACTTCTTAAATTTTAATAGCGAAATTGCCTAAGAACCTGAGCTAACAAAGTCTTTATTGGTTTTCTTTTCTCTCTCAATGTTTTTCTGTGTTACTAAGTTAATGGAGACATTTTCATCTTAAATGCATGTTAAGCAGTGTTCAGTGCTCTGGGAGTTTGAGTCTGTAACACGTTGCATTGTGCCTCGAGGTGCAGCCTTAGGCACCTCCAGTCACATCCTCTATCCTGAATTCGCTGGGCTGACATTTCTCTGCCTGGCTGACTTCTGCCATCCTCAGGCTCTCCTCTCATGAAGTGTCTCTCTGTTCTCCCACACAGACCTCATCTCCCCCTTTCTGATTTCCACAGCATTTTGTGTACCTCTCTTATAGCACTTTCTTCTTTTAACCTTGTAAGCACCTAGGGATTTCTTCTTCAGAGGCGCTGTACTCTTTGGGGTCCTGAATGCACCCAAGGTGTATTTCTGTTTGTGTGGTAGTGATTTGCATACTCATTCGTCTTTCTCACTGAATCAGCAACTTTTTGAAGGCAGAGATGGTGTCTTACTCATTGTTTTACCTCCTGTGTCTGGGATACAGTTTTGCCCTCCGTAAAACTTTGCTGAATTAAGGACTCCTCGCCCCCCACACCCCACACTAATTCTGCCAGCTTCTTGGGGGAGGCTCAGAACCTGTTCATCTCTGTAATCCCCTCAGTGTTCAGCAGTGTAGGTAGTCATGACACAGGGAGGAGCTGTCTTCTTGTTACTCTAGGGCAGGGGTTAGCAGACGTTTTCTGAAGAGTCAGATAATATTTTAGATTTTGTAAACTATATACGGTCTCTGTTTGCACAGTTTGTTTTTACAGTTCTTTAAAAATGTAAAAACCATCACAGTGCAAAAACAAGCCGAGGACTCTCGAGTACAGCATCACTGTGTGGCATGACTAGGGGGTCTGTGTCACATTTGGGGCAGGAAGGAAGAGGACAGGACCAGCTGGCATGTGCTGCTCACGGTTCAGTTCACACCCTAGATCCTTTGACTTCTCTCTTTAAAACATTGCCCATTGGATGCCATTTTCTGGGAACCACTCCACTGCTGAATTAGTTTTGTTATTTTGGTCTTTTTATATACTTACATTTCCCTGTGGAACCTCTGGAAAGGCAGGGAGATCAAGACCAAGACTCAGCCTGAACAAATGGACCATTCCTTTGGGGAGTGTCCCAGAGTGGGCTTGTGAGGAACTGCTTTTTTCTTTATCCAAAAAGAGTTTTAAAACCCAGAGCTGTCAAAATTAGCAATTGTGGAAATTTGAATGTTTTCAAGTGAAAAGATACTGGATGCTGTGGTTAGTAACATCTCATGTCAGTTAATTGTTGTAAAGTAATGATCTTTGTGGTGTTTAGATATGACAGTGTCTGATTTCTAGCCCCTACTTTGGTATTTAAGAGAATAGCAAATAAATGCAAGCATGTTCTCTGACAGCTTATTAGGAAAGTGTCTACACCCTGATTTCCTTTCTGGCGTGCCCTCTTAACTGGCTGTTGACCTCTGCATGTTTCCCTGTCAGCAGGTGAGGCCAGTACTATTGCAGGAGAGAAGCAACACTGGGTTCACCTGTTCAAGGAGTTGAACAAAATAGACCTTTTCCCATTGGCCTGCTGCTTCCTTCATGTACTCTAGACTTTGAAAAAAAAGTGCATCTCAGGAGAGTTGTGTTAAATATGTTGTATTTATTGAGTTTTGTTTTATACACTTTATTTTTTTTTTGTTTTTTTGTGTGGTACGCTGGCCTCTCACTGTTGTGGCCTCTCCCGTTGCGGAGCACAGGCTCCGGACGCGCAGGCTCAGCGGCCATGGCTCACGGGCCCAGCCGCTCTGCGGCATGTGGGATCTTCCCGGACTGGGGCACGAACCTGTGTCCCCTGCATCGGCAGGCGGACTCTGAACCACTGCACCACGAGGGAAGCCCCTATACACTTTAATACATAACTTTTCTGAAGCATGTATATTTGTAAAGTTATTTTCCATAACAGAAAAACCCGAATGAACTTTTTGGCCAACCCAGTATTTTTTGTGTTAGCATTTTGGTAGTAGCTGATACCTGTCATAGATAGGACTATGAACTAAACTATTAGTAATAATTTCTTATAATATTAAAGTATATAATCTAAAACTAATAATTACTATTTGCTTGATATAACCTGAAATTAGTTTAGTCAAGCGGTTCTCAAAATGTGGTCTCTCGACCCAT
The DNA here is from genome assembly GCF_963455315.2 of Globicephala melas. Taxonomy (NCBI): domain Eukaryota; kingdom Metazoa; phylum Chordata; class Mammalia; order Artiodactyla; family Delphinidae; genus Globicephala; species Globicephala melas. Next base: position 41,721,896 of record NC_083324.2, on the reverse strand, counting down.
AGCATCAGCATAATCTGGAAACTGGTTAGAAATGCAGATTCTTGGACGCCACCCTAGGCCTGCTAAATGAGACAGACATTGCGGTTCAGCCCAGCAGCTGATTCTTTATCAAGCCCTGAAGCGGATTCTGTTGCCAGCCAGAGTTTGAGAACCACTGTTTTAAACCTTAATTGAGAGGTTCTTATATTTTTCCTTTGGATGTGTTTGTAAACTTTAATGTTGTCAAGATGTGCTAAACGGCTGAAAGCTGGATCTAGTATCAATAAAATGACTTGTTATTTATCAGCTCTTTGTTTTTAAAATCAACAGGTGACACCTGGACAGAAACACTGGCATATGTGCTCTTCTGGGGAGTTGCAAGCATTGGAACATTTTTTATTATTCTTTACAATGGCAAAGATTTTGTTGATGCTCCCAGATTGGTCCAGAAAGAAAAGATAGACTGAATTTGTGTCTGTGGAAAGCGGCTTGGCTTGGAAGATTCCATTATGCAGAACTGGAGTCTTTACTGACCCGCTTTCCACGTCAGCCCAAGGTCTTTTTAAATCCTTTATCCAAAAGCACATCTTGCGCTTTGTGTGGGGGTGATGACTTAGAATTGATCTGATGTTACTGCCTTGATGATCTCTTTACTATTGGGATGGTTATCATTTGAAGCTATTCTATAATTAAAATGTAACCTCAATTCAGCTCACGGAATGGAAGGAATCTATTCATTGTCAGTTTAATCAGCTGTTGCAGAATAAGTAATATATTTTAAAAAAATCTAGCTTCTTTCCTTATTTAAAACAGTGAAATTATTTTTCTAGCTCAGTTTATTGTCACTGTAGAAGCAGTTTCTGTTAGCAAGCATAGTTTTCCATACATCTTTGGACTTTTCTTTAGTTTAATAATAAGCTAAGTCTACTCTGTTTATAAAATGTCTTTTACATACATCAAGTAGTTGGACGAAATAGTCTGTGACTACATGGTAGGAAAGAGGAGACCAGGGTCTGGTGTTCCTTTGGAGCTTCAGTTGGGCTGCCTTATGAGTTCAGTCAGCTTGAGCTGTGCAGTTTAAGTGTGATGAAAAAGGTTCAGGTGTATTTTATCTTTTTTAAAAGGTGTAAATGAAATCAAAGAATGTGAAGTCTCTCTCTTATGCTAGAGGTCCAAAGCCTCCTCTGTTTTCAGGATTGCCCCAGTGTGGAAAATGCCCTTGGTTGGTCAGCTCCTTCATTCTGGACCTTTTGGTTTCTTGGGGGTCTTTCATGGAGACATGCAGGCCTCTGAGCAGGTCTTGTGCTGAATCCGATGTTGCACTTGGAGGCAGCAGCTGCTTTTCCACGCACGGTAGTGTCGATGCTTTTCCCTATTTAAGGGTTTTTGTTAGCTGTCAGTAAGTCTAAAATTTAGTGCTTCCAGGTAGTTACAGCTCTCCAAATCAAGGACCAACTTAAACTTTAATTTATGTGAAGAAATAAATCTGAAAAAATACACTCTAGAAGCTGTGCATAGTTCTAATTATAAGTCAGACTGTATATTCAAATTGTAATTATGAGGTTTAAAAATTAGAAAAGTATGTAAGGAAGTATAATTGCCACTATTTTAAAATAGTTCAATTAAATACTGCTACAATATTTGTGTTGTGCTTGAAAATATGTACAGTTTTTTCAATGGTAATACCTTTTCCTGTCCTTAAATATCTCTAAAGAGCGCCTTGATTTTAACATTACCTTTTTTCCAACATTATCTTTTATAAACATTAATAAGAGTTGTTGCTTTTAGAAACTTTAAAGGAAATAATAGCTGGAAAACCCTCTGTAGCTTAAAGTCAGTCATTAAAACTCACAATAGGGTAAGTAATTAGAACTACCTACTCTTAACTTGTAAATAAGCATAATTCGTTCCAAAGAGGAAATATCGAAACTTAGTTCATGTCTACTGTAATGTATTACTCAGATGCTACTGGGCATTTCACATTAAGAACTTATTTCAGCGACCACAACAAAGACCAAATCTGAACTGCTGATGTGGCTGTTTTGCAGTGAATGGGCTAATGTTGGTGTGTTAGATCTTAAGGTATCAATATTTCAGAACCCTGCAATGATTATATTTCTAAATTCATGTACTGTCCATCCGTAAGTGAAAATAAAATGTCATACTCTTTTCTAACTAATGTTGGTGTCATTCCTATACCTTGTTTTACAAAGGGATGTTCTTTTTTATAAAAAACATGCAAAGCAATGTGTGGTCATTATAGAAGAATTAGACAATGTAAGTAAGCAAGAAAATGAGTAGCTTCTGAAATTCTACTTTCCAATTATGGCCACTTTAAAAATTGTGTTTATCCTTATAATTATTTTTCAGTTACAGGTATTCCAGGGGAATATTTAGTATATTGTTCATTAAAAGATGTCCCCTGTATTCCCACCTCCAAATTGTAATTTCTTTTTCAAAATGATAGAGGCTCTCAACCAAGAAGTGGGACAATATGCTTATTAGAAAACGTCCTCTCAGGCCACAGGAAGATGTCAGGGAGCCCGAGGGAAATGCTGATGTAGACACCTCGGTGCCTAGGAGACCCTTGCACGTGTGTGTGTGATGTGTGAAGGGTGTTTTGGGGGGAAGTGGCTTAAACAAGCATTTGGGGGTTTTTCCTCCTGCTTGCCTATGAGTCCTGATGTTAGAAGTTTTCCTACTACAGATAAATTACAGTTAAGTCTTTAAAATATTATGTTCTTTGGCACGTGGACCTCTCCACCTTGGCAGCTTGGTTCACCAAAGCCAGCAAGATGGAAGTCACAGTCTTTTTTAACCTAATCTCAGAAGTGTCATCCCATCACTTGTGCCATATTCTATGCATTAGAAACAAGCCACTAGATCAGCTCACTCGGGGAGGGGATTACACAGGGCATGAATACCGGGAGGTGGGGCTCTCTGGAAGTCTGTTCCCATAGCCTGTAAGGAGAGAAAAATCCAAAGTTATGATTCAGAGCTGGTGCTGGAGGGAATCGGGTGTTTCCTGTGCTGTGCCTTTGAGGTCTTTTGCCTGTTTCTGTTAGATTGCTTGTCCTTAAAGATTTCTGAAATTCTTTATATATTCTGGAGAGTAATTCTTTGTTGCTTATATGTACTACATATATCTTCTTCTAGTTTGTGGCTTGTCTTTTCATTTTCTTGTGGTTACTTTTGGTGAAAGAAGTGTATAATTTCAATGGTGTTGAATTTACCAGAAATTTCCTACCATCCCTTGTGCTTGGGTAAGACAACATTGCTCAACCCCAAGGGACTTCTTTTCACATAATTTTGCTTTTTCACGTCAGGTCTTTTCTCCATTCTATAAAGTAAGGAAATGGTCTGTGTCAATCCAGGTAGATCAGATTATGCTGCGGTAACAAATGATCCCCAAATCTCAGTGGCTTTAAAAAAATGAAGACTTATTTCTCACTCATTCTGTGTATCCTTGAAGGGTCTGCTGCAGCTCTGCCACATGACATCTGCATCCTGGGACCCAGAGTGATGGAACAGCTTCACACAGGAACATTACCAGTTATCCTGGCAGAAAGAAAAGGGAGAAGTTTCTGCTTGAAGGTCAAGGTGACAATCTCTTCTGTTCACATTTCATTGGTCAAAGCAAGTCGCATGGCCATACTTGAAGTGATGGAGGGAGGAGAGTGTAGCCCCTGGGGAGGGACTGTGTGCTGGCATCCGACACAGGCTCCAGTTTTCTTTTCCCACTGGGTTAACGGGAAGAGTCAGCAGAGAGCCTTCCCGACTCCCTCCGTCCTGCTGTGCGGTGCTGCCACCGTCACACATCAGGCTCCCCTCCACTTGCGGGGTTTCGGCTTTCTGTTCTGTCCCGTTGGCCTGGGTGTTTTCACTGCTGAGAACTCTTCCTCACGCAGCCGTGTCTTGCAGGATGGCCTGGCTCTTCCCTGAGCTCTGGGCCCCCAGCTTCTCAGTCTGTTCGGCAAAGCATTGTCTTGAGTGTTTGGAATAACACGAGTCCTGTGTGCTCAGAGCTGTTTTTTGACAGTAGGGATCTGTGGTGAGAACCATTTGGAAACATTGGGTTAAACATAGTCAAAGACTTGTCTCAATTCTCAGACTTGTCAGAGGTTTGACTCCCCTAGAGGGTGTGTGCAACGCAGCAGCACCCAGACTTTTTGGTCTGTGGAATTTTTTATTTACAGAGCATCTCAATAGGACGATTCTGTGAAACTGATTTTGAATAAGGCTCGCATGAGGGCGAGCACTCTGGCCGTGGAGTTAAAGAAAACATGGGCTCTAATTTATATTTGGGCCTCACTTGTGTGTTGAACTTGGTCTCTTAACTATAAATTCTTGGATTCTCATCCATATGGCAGTTCCCTAGGATAACACATGCACACGGACACACCCCTGCTGAGAAACCCAGGTAAATCTACAGGCGGGAGCTCTTCCTTGATGTCCAGCTCTCATCCTCTGTGTTGGACATCACGCAGAGGCTCCATAAATGGGATTTCACTGCGGGGGTGGAGGGGGAGAGACAATTAAAAGGAGTTGTGACATGTTTAATTATTACCACGAATGCCCTGGTCCTGCGTGAACTGGTCAGATGGCCTGTTTGTTCTTAGCACTTCCCTTTACAGATTATTCTGAGCATAACTTTGTCTTTGCTTTTTGTTTGTTTTAGCCAAAGGCCCAGATATTCGTCTTTCTTCACCATTTTCAGTGATGCGTGCCTGTTGCCTGTTTATTTTTCTAGCTGTAGGAAGCTAAAGTTTCATCTATTAAAATACCATGTTACATTTTATGTCCTAAATTGAGCTCCTATTAGATTTCGGTTTAGACATAGACTCTGAGGTTAGGAGAAGTAGAAAGTACAGGTTGTAAGTCATGTTTGGAGAATTTAAGATGTCCTTCTCCTGATGTTTTGGGAGCACACATTCTCCTGGGTTCTGTCCAGCTTTACTCACAACTCCATTGCCTACTGATGTCTCCTCTCTGCTTTATCCCTGTTCTAGTTATCTATTTCTGGAAAGTAATCTCACAGTGTTGCGAGTTAGGAATGGAGCCTGGCACAGCTGGGTGATCTCTTCTGTTCCAGATGGCACTGACAGAGGTCACTCAGTGATACTCAGCTGACAGAGGGGCTGGTCTCTGGTCTGCGCTGGTTTGGTGCTGCACAAGGGTGGGTGGAAGGTGGACCAGCTGGTCCTGTGAGCTGGAGCACCTCCATGTGGCTTTGCAGCATGGCAGCCTCAAGGTCGTAGGACTTCATACCTGGTTGGTTCACGGCGGCCGGAGTGAAAACCAGGTGGAAGCTTGCATGGTATGATCTAGCCTCTAATGTCCAATGGTGTCCCTTCCGCCATAGTCTATTGGTTGGAGCACTCACAAACCCACTCAGATTCAGGGGGAGGGACACAGACCCCCTCTCTCAATGAGAAAGATGGAAAAGAACCTGTGGCCCTGTCTGGACACATGTTGGATTTTTTTGTAGGCTTTGGTCCTAAGCCCTCCTCTCCATGTACCCACTTACCCCAGGTGATGTCATTTAGACCCATGGTTTTAAAATAGCATCTTGATGCTGTGACTCCCAAATATATATACATCTAGATCGGACCTTTCCAAAAGGTTCAGATTCTAATGTTCTGCTGCCTACCTGATATTCCCACCTGATTCACAGGCATCTCAAACTCAGTATGGTCAAGCAGAGCTCTTTTTTTTCCCCCCAGAGCTCTTGATTTATACTCTGCAGACTGGTTCCATGCCGAGTTTTCTCCATCTCAGGAAATGCCACCAGCATCCACCCAGTAAGTCAAACATTTCATCCCTCTCCTCTCAACTATGCATCCAGTCCATAAGCAAGTCTTGGCAACTCTCCCCTGCCAAAATATAACTCAGACCCACCTATTCCTCTCCATATTCATTTCCAAGTCTCTGCCACCATCATCTTTCCCATGGACTTCCTAAAGTAGCTCCTGGAATAATTTTCCAAGGTCCCCATCTACAACCCTCTCCAGTCTGTTCTCCACAGCTACAAGTGATCTTTCAAGTGTAAACTAGATGACGCAGGGCCCCACGTTAAACCCTCAGGTGAGATTCTTGCTCTTTGAAGGAAACCGGAGCTCTGTTGTGGCCTATAAGGCCTTATATGACCTGGTTTCTGCCCACTGCTCCAAGCTCATCTCCCATCGCTCCCGTCCCCAGTCCAACCACAGGCCTCCTTTCTGCTCTTTCTCTCCTGAGGGCCTTTGCACTGTCATTGCCTCTGCCTGGACAGACCTTCCAGCAATTCCAATAACTAGTTCATTCTTCTTCAAAATTCAGTCCACGTATCTCCTCCTCGACCACCTGATTGAAGCACTGTCCCTCTCACACCATCACTTGGCCCATTTATTTCCTTCTTAGAAAAGATCACAGTCTGTAATTAGTATCATTTGTTATCTATCATTGTCTTTTTCCCTTCCAGCATCTAAAAGCCATGAAGTCCAGGGACCAGAACTTTCCCCAGAGCCTACACAGACACTGGATTGTAATATACTCCATAAAGGCTGATCCTATGCAGGTGGGCAATACGAAAGGACACATGATTCACATGTAAGAGACTGGTCAGAAAATTCTGGTTGAGAATTTCATATTTGTAGACGTACTTTTTGCCTTGCAAAGGATTGTTTAAATCGCTCGTTTTTTTTCTTCCTGACTGGATGCTGAGTAGAAAATGGTTGGGTGAATTAATTCTCTTCCCCAGCTTTTCTATCTATAAAGTGGAACAGCCATAAATTAATTTTTCTATGTAAAATAACTTTTACAGAAATCTAACACAATAGTTTACACGCTCTTTCCGCCCCAGGACAGTTCTGAGGTCACACCCAAACCTATTGTGTGGGTTCTCATGGCCTCAGCCAACAAGGGATTCTGAGGTGGGCAGACTGCCCAGGGCACCTCTCAAAAGGGTTGGAAAGATTCTGCAGCAATTCGGAAGAGCTCACATTCTGTTTAAATCCACCAAATTAGAATTTTTTCTCCTAATTTCTCTTTTGGATGCTACCCTTCCTGTTATCATGTGATCCTCTTCTCACGTGATGGCCTTCATGCACTGCATTGGTGCGGTTTCACTGCATGTGAGGAAGCAGACAGAGAAGGCAGTAGAAAAGAGACCAGATGGATTCTCCTTTATTTTCCTTTTTTTTTTTTTTTTTCAAAATTAGCTAGTATGTTTACATAAGGAGGGAAAATCTTGTGTTGAGAGGTCTCAAAACAAAACTACATCTCATAAGTGACCAAAAAGACCTAGAGATATATTTGTTTAGGGTTTTATTTATGACAATTGCTAAAAAACCCCCTAATATTTCCCTACCTGATTCTTTAGAACTAAGAGTAGGTGTGTTTTTAGTATAATCAGAAAGCTTTCTGGAGTCCGTGTCTGGCTCTAATGTCATTGTACTGCTAAGGGCACAGGGATGAAACGTGCCTTTTTCTCTCCAGCTTATTGGAAGAGGGTGGACAAATGTTAAGATGACTGCTTTTGTGCAGTCCCTAGAAAATAGTCAAAGAATTCAAAGAATTTTTTGAAACAGAACTGAGGATTACTATGAAATGTTCTGCTCTTCATGCAGTTCTCAGAAAGCAGAATAAAACTGAACCCAAGCTGGAGACATTTTCATCTGGAGCACATTAGTCTATAATAATGGGACTTCATCTGTTTGACTTCTGTGAGCAAATATTATTCTGGAGAAGTAACTTTTCCATACAATTAGAAATGCTCAAAAGTGCTTTCAAACTTTTAAAGGTCACTTTCGATGTAAGTGTGCCTAAATGTATGACACATTTTCCTTCTCTCTTAAACAGGGCCCTGGTTCTCAGATTTGGCAGGTTCCAGGGCGTGGCCTGGACACCAGGAGTTTTAAATGCTCCCGGGTGGTTTGAATGGACACTGAGGTGGAGGACCACTGAAGTACAGCAACTGTGAATGAAGACCTGCTCTAGAACAACATTTGTGTCTACACTCCTGAGGATACCTAGCATTCAGGGCTGAAATACCCAGGTGATAACCAACCCCCGAGGGGCGGCCCCTGTTGTAAGACAGTGACCTGGGCTGGGGGCTCGGAGACTGTGACCCGTAAGGATTCAGGAACAGACTCTGTGCTGTGTATTTGTTGTTGAGTGTGCTCACTCTCCAAGCCTTGATAGCCGAGGTTTTGTGACACCGAAGAACCCTCTGATGAGAAATCAGAGGACTGACTAGTTGTGGTAAGTAAATGCTGGTTCATGCATTTTAAAGCCAAGTGATTTTTTTTTCTTTTCCATTATGGTTTATCACAGAATACTGGATATAGTTCCCCGTGCTAGAGTAGGACCTTGTTGTTTACCCATTCTATATATAATAGTTGGCATCTGCCAATCCCAGCCTCCCAATCCATCCTTCCCCCACGCTCCCTCCTCCTTGGCAAACCACACGTCTGTTCTGTGTGAGTCTGTTTCATAGATAAGTTCATTTGTATCATATTTTAGATTCCACATATAAGTGATATCATATGGTATTTGTCTTTCTCTTTCTGACGTACTTAGTATGATCATCTCTAGGTCCATCCATGTTGCCGCAAATGGCATGATTTCGTTCTTTTTTATGGCTCAGTAATATTCCATTGTATATATGTACCACATCTTTATCCATTCATCTGTTGATGGACATTTAGGTTGCTTCCATGTCTTGGCTATTGTAAATAGTGCTGCTGTAAACACAGGGGTGCCTGTATCTTTCTGAATTATAGTTTTGTCTGGATATATGCCAAGGATTGGGATTGCTGGATCATATGGCAACTCTATTTTTAGTTTTTTGAGGAACCTCCATACTGTTTTCCATAGTAGCTGCACCAGTTTACATTCCCACCAACAGTGTAGGATGGTTCTGCTTTCTCCACACCTTCTCCAGCATTTGTTATTTGTAGACTTATTTTTTTTTAATTTTTATTTGTTTATTTGGCAGGGGCTACTCTTTGTTGCGGTGTGCGGACTTCTCATTGCAGTGGCTTCTCTCGTTGCGGAGCACAGGCTCTAGGCACGCGGGCTTCAGTAGTTGTGGCTCACGGGCTCTAGAGCGCAGGCTCAGTAGTTGTGACACACAGGCTTAGTTGCTCCGCAGCATGTGGGATCTTCCCGGACCAGGGCTCGAACCCATGTCCCCTGCATTGGCAGGTGGATTCTTAACCACTGCGCCACCGGGGAAGCCCTATTTGTAGACTTTTTAATGATGGTCATTCTGACTGGTGTGTGACATTTTGATTTGTAGTTTTGATTTGCATTTCTCTATTAGTGATGTTGAGCATCTTTTCATGTGCATGTTGGCCATCTGTATGTTGTCTTTGCAGAAATGTCTATTTAGGCCTTCTGCCCATTTTTGGATTGGGTTATTTTTTGTTGTTGACCTGTTTGTATATTTTGGAAATTAAGCCCTTGTTGGTAACATCATTTGCAAGTATTTTCTTCCAGTCCATAGGTTGTCTTTTTGTTGTGTTTATGGGTTTTTTTTGCTGTGTAACAGCTTAAGTTTGTTTAGGTCCCATTTGTTTGTTTTTATCTCTGTTCTCTCGGGAGAGTGAGCTAAGAAAACATTGGCACGATTTATGTATGTCAGAGAATGCTTTACCTATGTTCTCTTCTAGGAGTCTTACGGTGTCTTGTCTTATATTTAAGTCTTTAAGCCATTTTGAGTTTATTTTTGTATATGGGGTGGGGGTGTGTTCTAACTTCATTGACTTACATGCGGCTCTCCAGCTTGCCTAACACCACCAAGTGGTCTTTTTATGGGCATCAGGTGAAGCTGGAGGTTCAAGACTGCCTAAGACCTTTCTAATGCCTATTTCTTGTTATAGGGAAGTTTATGGCATGAAAAAGAAAAGCCATCTCTAGAACATCTGATGTTCCAGGTGAATGTGTAAGTGTCTTTAAAGATGTCTGTACAAATCTACTCAAAGAAACTGTGTGCTTCACTGAGAGCATGGAATTGAGGAGTGTTAGAGCAGTAAGGGACCTCCTCACTTCCGGGATAACCCTGACCTACTTATTGCAGTTAAACGACAGGAGACGTTCACAAGGTAGACTAATGCTGTATCATAAATATGGTGTCTTCACTTACTGGGTGTTCTGTTTGAGAGCCGTCTTTCTATACATTTTAGAAAACTTATGTACAGATAATTTAAAACTAGGTTATGGTCTTTCCTGTAAAGAGTTGGTCATCATGTCCAAATATAACCTTAGGTCTATGGGAAAGTTAGCTTCACTTTCATCCTCATAGAGGCTCTGGCAGCTTTTCAGTGTCGTGAGACACCAGGGCCGAAGGTGGTTTGGGGTTGTTCGTAGAGAGGACTGGTCTTGGACCCACTGAGAGGCCTCAGATTAGGGAAAAGTGACTCCTTTTGTGAGCTCCAAACAAAGGCCTTCTTTCTTTATGGCCAGTCAATCCTATTAGCGAAGGAGAACACAGTGATTGCAGGTTCACCGTGACTAAAAAAAGAACTAATTAATTTTGCATTGATGACATTCAGATTAGTCATCTTAGTTAAAAAACTCCTTTTCAAAATTCTCTAAAAATGAATGCCCGCTAGTATGTTGGGATCTCACCAGAAAACATTCCTTAAATTTTATCCCATAAAAACAGTAGTCAAATTTCAGCTCCCGGTGTGCCCTACTTCTAGGACTTTGCTAGAGTCGAGCAGTTGTCTTCAAGACTGGCTGTGAGAATTCTGCCTCCGTGGTGACAGGGAGGAAGCACCGTGTGTGACTCTGGGGATGGCGGGTGGGGTGTGTGTCCTGCTGAGGGAGTAGTCTTTCTTTTCACCTTCCTAATCCTTTCTAGACTCGAGAAGACGATGGGCTGAGTGCTTCCGGAGTCAATATTTCCAAAAGCAGCCGAGGCGGCTCCATCTGTACGTAAGTGGCTGTAAGATAGCGGCTGACGGCAGTCTCGGGGAAGCCCAGCTCTCAGGCCACGGAGGCTGTGTCTCTCCGCTTGAGGTGGCGCACGATGAAAGTCCCCAGGGCCCCCAGGGGGATGCACATGGTAGAGGAGGCCACGAGCAGCCCAATGATGGCCAGTGCATACGAGGGGTAGTCCTTCGTCACAAGCTGGCCCTGAAGAAGGAACCTGAGTGTCAGAAGAAAGAACCTCCCATGCGGAGCCTTCCGAGGGCACCACCCCTCCGGGCCTCAGGCCCTCCAGCGGGAGGAAGAGAGCATCTGCGGCCGGGCATCCTTACACCTGGGGCCGCCCCAGCTCTCCGTGCAGGTCACTAGTGGCTCTGCTGGGCAGACTAACTCCCCCTGTGCATACTGTTTGGAGCTATCTGGAAAGAGCAACCATGAGAATAATCCAAGGCTTACGTTCAAGGCAGCAGCAGGGCACCTAAATGTAGGGGCTACCTGTCCAGTACAGCAGCCACCAGGCATAGGTGGCCATTGAGCACTGGGAATGTGGCCGGGGATGCGCAAGAAGTGAATTTTAAATATTGTTTAAATTTCAGTAGCCACATGTGGTTATTAGCTTCTGTGCCCAGCAGCACAGCTCTCATCTCAGGAGAAGTGTTGATGGACCTCAGGACTTACTTGGAAGAATGATGGATGGTTCCGTAAATGCAAAACTGATGAGAAACCAGTTGAGGCCCCAAAGCCACTAAATGCTACACTACCTTTCCACAAAGGAACCAGAGGACGGCTAAATCCAGGGAGCAGGTACTTGCTGTCAACCAAAGCACGTATGGTTTGTAAACCAAAATGCCAGCCGGAGTGTGGCCGCGGGAACCAGCCCACAGACTTCTGTTGCTCGTCTGTTACTCATTGTGTTCTGTGTGACGAGTACAGGAATTGGGAGGAAACATAAATGATTTTAGCAGTTTGACAGCCTATAATCCTGTGTCTGCTGAATCTGATACATATTTGGTGCTTGTATTTGCTCTACCTTTTTTTTTAAGGAATTCACTGTTAATTGCATTTTCCAAAAGTATCAGGCTGCAGGGACTGGAGGAAACACCCTGCTCCTCCACTGCGGGGTGGGAAGCCCTGCTCGGCACCACTGCCAGAACCAGACGCGGTGGCGCCTTCCCAGCCATGGTGCAGCATGGAGTGTGTGGACTGGAGCACGGGGTGCACACTGCACACACACCATATGCTAAGGGGCAGCATCTTCTACCCACAGGGAAAGAAATCCAAATTGGTCAGTTGTATTACTTTCCTTAAAAAGTAAATCTTTTTTATGAGAGTGTGTCTGTGCAAGGACAGCCAAGGCTGGCCCTCAGGCCCGGTGCCGTGATACGGCTGTCCAGGTTGTTAAAACACTGATGTGCTGCCCTCTGCTGGGTGAGCAGATGCAGCCCAGCCTCCTGAGTGCCCCTCTCAGTCCCCGGTTCTGTCCTAGCAACTCCAGTGTAAACGCCAGTCCCTGCCCCACCCAGCTCCTCAGGGGCCATGCCCTCCAGCCTTGCTTGGCCTTGCCTGAGTGGCCTCAGTGGACAGAGGCCACCAGGAAGTTCTGGACGGAATCTCACTCTCTTCACTGCAGCCCATGTTGAAAAACTCAGCCCAGCTGCTGGGCTGAGTATTTTTACATACCTGGGTGATGTTTTTACATACCTGGGAGGCGTCCCAGGCTTGGTACTGCAGGGTCCCTGTGATGATGTAGTCACTCAGGTAGAAGACAAAGAGGCTGATGATGAGCAGCGGGCTCACACCGCCCCACATGGCCTTCCAGTACCAGTTCAGAGCGTGTCCAGTCATAGCCTTAAGGTCGCTTTCGAATCTGTTTGGAGGTGGGGAGAGAAAGCTTGGATTATCCATGCTGTTGGCGCCAGGCAGTCCAGGCCACACCTCCTCGTCTGCTCAGGAAGATTCTGTGCTGGGCACCACTGATGTCTGAACACGACCACTGGGTGGTCTCTGATTCCTTGTGGGGGTCTTGGGGGCAGGGAGGGAAGAAGGGCTGAGGCCGCCACAGAGGGGGCAAAGCAACCACCCATAGGCGAGTGGACATCAGAGGCCATCCTCCTGGTGCCGGCCTTCAGCTGGAGGCTGCTGCTGTACACCAGAGGGCCTGGCGGGATGCCTGTGAAGCCAGTCCTCAACACCAGGGGACCGCGAGGGCAGCCCTGCTCCACCCCTCCCACCCTGCTGTCTGTCAGCAACTCTCCTTCCCCCTAGAAACGCCCCCACAGGGGAATCGCTTTTGTCCCCTGAAACCAGAGCAGGTTTTCTGGGGCAGAGGGAAAACCTGAACGAAGCAGAAGCACCTTGGCCCTGACCCGTTGGAGCTGGCATGGAGTGGTGCTTCCCAAGTGTAGCTGCCTGCAGCCCACCATTGTGATTCCCATCGTCTGTGGGCTTTTTATAATTGACTCATTTACCTGAATTTAGCAATAGCATGACAATATATCCGTTTTACCATGGATTGGATAGGCTAATCATATTTTTCTGCCCCCCCCCCACACAAATGAGGATGGAAAGTATCTCAGCACTTTGAGAAATGCTGACCCAGCCACCTCCCCGTTTCCCAGGGGAGGGGACCGAGGTCCAGGGCTGTGATGTGACTTGCCTGAGGGCACCCAGGTAGTGGCCGACCCAGGCCCAGCATCCGGATTGGTGTCTTACCTCCAGTCCAGGGCCTTTGAAACTGCTCCCCACGGCAGAAAAGGCAGCCATGGGGGATGGGAGGGGGCCGGGTGAGACTGTCACAGGGGGAACCACAGCCCCTGCCTCTCCTGGACCCTGCAGCATGTCCATCACCACCTGCCCGCCCCGCCCCCGCTGCAGACCACAAAGACCCACGTGCATAATGTGAACACTTGGGACTCTCGAAACTACATGTGGCAGAAAGTGTTGTGAGGCATGGCCTTCACGGGTGGGTTTCCTGGGCGGCTGGCGGGGCAGGCCTCCTACCTCCTCAGTCCGTACAGGTAGCACACGGCGGCCACCTCCACCAGGACAATGAGCAGCAGGGGCAGCGTGGCGGCGTAGTCATTGAAGATGTCGAACCAGTAGTTGCCGGCCTCCATGGTGAACACCAAGCCGATGGCACAGCTGACGAGGCACACCAGACCTAGGAGCACAAGACCGCCTGCTCACCCGCCTGAGACCCTGGCCTGCGCACCCAGCTTTCTATGGGGCCCAAGAGCCATGGACCCTGAGGAGGCGCTGGCCGTTCAGTTCATCCTCATGGGCTGGGGGAGCTGTCGTGGACTGGCCTCTCTGCACGTGTGTGCCACGTGTGTGTGTTGGGCAGCGTGGGGCAAAGGTGTTGCAAGGAGTGTCAGCAGGACTTCCTGCTGTTAATTCATGGGGCCGTCCAGTAGTGGGGAATCAAACTTGGTGGAAAAGAGAAACTTGTAGGCGTTGCTGTCTAGGGGAATCTCACCCAATCTATGGGTCTGGTGACTCTGTTTATCCCAGCAACTCAGCCACTAAGCTCATGGGAAGTGAATCAGGGGAGGAGATTTGAGCTGCAGGGCACCAGAAGAGAGGAGTAGGGAGGGGAGGAGAAGAAACAAATGCTTACCCAGCTGCTACTGCGCCCCAGGCACTTGCCATGCAGTGGAGGCTTTAGCTTCTGGGGCAGGTTATCAGGAGCCCCCTTCTACAGAGGGGGAAGCCAAGGCTCAGAGAGGTCGGGTAACTTTCCCAACATTCCACAGCACAGAAAGAAAGTTGGAATTCAGACACAGGCCCTTCTGTCTCCAGAACCGAAGCTCTGGCTCCAGTCTCTGCTGCCTCCCTTGGGCACCCCACAAAGTATTAGACTCTAAAGCTCCCACCTGCCCTTTCCATGGCCACAGCCTACACCACCAGCCAGTGAGCACCACTGCTGTCCTGAGGCGGACACAAGAACAGGCTCTGTGCGGGAGGGGAGGCTCACATAATGCTGGCTCCTGAGGGCAGGGAGGCTAAGCGCTAGAGGGCTCTGGTGGGAGCTGGGTTTGATGTGGGCTGGGACGAGGGGTTCTGGATGTGGGGGTGAGGAGTCACGGTTCTCTGGACACTGCCAGGTTGCACTGGAGCAGATGGGTGGTGGAGTGAAGTGGAGAGGCAGGCCTGGATAAACAGGCTCTTGCCCTCACAAGGCAAAGGTCTGCCAGCTGCAGAATGGGTAGATGAATTGTGGTGTATGGTCTTAGGCTGGATTATTACACGGACGGGAAAGAGGACGGGGATGGGGGCGTACTGATGGGGCAGGAGCAGGGAGGGGCTCTCCAGTGTGAGAAATGTACGTGTTGTTGTTATGCTTCAGTCAACACAAAGACAAAAGCAGGTTCTCTGCTGGCCTGGAGAGCTTTGAGGGCCGTGCTGGGGGGTTTGGCCTTTGCGAAGGTTGGGGTGACCACTTCACTCCCCTGTGATGTGGAGAACCAGATGCATGGGGTGAATCATGTGTACCAGGTCCCAGATTGCCCGAGAGGAGAGAGCCATGGCAGGACCCCAGTGAGGCTGCTGCGGCCTCTCGCTGAGCCCGCGGCCCCTGAGGAGACTCCTCCCTCTGCTCACCTCCCCGAGCCCCGCCGCCTTCGCTGGCCCACTCACCTGAGATTGCCTCCTTGGGCAGGTAGCTGGAGATGACCTTGCTGTCGGTCAGAGGGGTGAGGATGGCGGCCGTGTTCCCCAGCATGCTTCCAATGCCCAGCATCAGCAGCATGAAGAAGTAGAGCACCGACCACAGCTGGGACACCTCCATGTTTTTAATGGCCTCTGTGTAGACGATGAAGGCCAGGCCGGTGCCCTGGACGGCCTGCCCACAGGATGAAGACACCAGTTACACACCCGGGCGACTTAGGACTTCTTCCCCAGGTGCTAAGCTACTTGGGGAACCTGAGAATCAGCCACGAGAAGCCACATTCTGAGGTTGGATCTTCCACCTGCACACCAGCCCACTGAGGGTAAGCTGGGCTGGACAGAAATGCGAGCTGTCAGGAGCCCTTATTTGCAAAGTGTGAGGAGACACCTCAGTCAACTTGGAACACTAGTTCCTCTCTCCTGCCCCAACTCACATCGTTATGGATAAAATATAGTAAAATAATGGTTGCATAATTTCTGCTTCCTGTATCATGACTGACTGGGTGTTCCGGGAGCTGAGATGGTGGAGCCACAGCTACAGGAGCCAGAATGGTGGGGAGCTGGCCTGGCCGGCAGGCAACCAAGTGGGCAGGCTGCTCAGAGGCCAGATGCCTGCGGCGGTAACGCTGCTGTAGGGATACTGAACTGTGGAAATAGAGCCTCAGCTCCTGGTTGAAAGGGCTTATGGGTGGGGGTGGGGAAGCACCCCCTCGCTGCCAGCAGCAGAAGCAGCAGAAGCAAACACTGGGGAAGGCTTCCATTGCAGGTCTGAATTGGGTTACCTGTAAGACCACCAGAGATGATCAAGCGGTGAGCTTGCAACCCGAGATTTATAAACTGACCAGAAAACATGCCACTGTGAGTGAAGAGTCAGCAGGAATAAGAACTAAGATTTCAGCACCCTTCCCCTGGAATGGCAGATGTTGGATTGTCAGATTCAAAATACAGGACAGCTCAACAGCATACCAATGGGGACAATGGTATTCATCCGCCCTGGGTGCAGACCATAAGGGAGTGATCACTTGCAGAGAATTTAAAAACAACAGAACCTACTAAAGGTGGCCTGCTTTTTATTACCATGAGCCGACAGTGCTAAGCAGTGTCACTGATAATACATGCCCCCAGAAGACAGCTGGGATGCAATAAAGGTGAACAAATAAACTAGCAAGCATGCCGGTCAATACAGACACTGTTGTATAAAATAACAATAGCATCCAATTTATCAGTTTAAAAAGAATTGGGAACTTCCCTGGTGGCTCAGTGGTTAAGAATCCACCCGCCAATTCAGGGGACACGGGTTCGAACCCTGGTCCGGGAAGATTCCACAAGCCACAGAGCAACTATGCCTGTGCGCCACAACTATTGAGCCCACGCGCCTAGAGCCTGTGCTCTGCAACAATAAAAGCCACCACAATGAAAAGCCCGGCCCTCATACCGCAGAGAAGAGTAGCCCCCCACTCACCACAACCCCACGTACAGCATCAAAGACCCAATGCAGCCAAAAAAAAAAAAAAATCTGTTAACCTTTAAAAAATAAATAAGAATTGGACATAAAAGGTATTTAAAACAAGAGGGGTGAGTGAAAGTGTCTGAAAGTCCTTGTACTGTTTGGGAAGGAACTCAAGGTATAGTTTAACTTTAAACTTTGTTAAAGATTCATGGAAAAATTCAAGTGGAAAAAAGTCTAAATAAATCAATAACCACACAATTCTTGGGCACTGAGCCAAACTCAAAAAGTAAGTGAGGAAAATTCCCAGGTGCCAGAAACAAAAAGGAAATTTGAACTGAGCAGGAACACAAGTAGGCCTCAGAAGTCATCTGAACAGGATCCAGGCCTTAAAGGCAGGGGCTGAGGTCTGGGGATCTGCTGACACCCTGGTGGGGAGGGTCGTGCCACAGGTCAGTGTAAGCAGGGAGGAAGGAATAACAAAGTGTTGCCTCATCCACGAAATGACCTGGAATGGCTCCACCTATGAAATCAAAGGGCCAAAAAAACTCCAAGTTACCTTATTGGCAAGCAGAGCTATGGACCTTTACTGTTCCCTCTTCTTGAAAGGCATTCTCTAGAGACACTTTCTAGAAGCAGTCTCTAGAAGTATTTACATTAAATATAAGAATTAGACAAACATGCCCACTCTCATTTGCACTTCCACTGTGCTAGAAAAAAATTCCTAGGATCCGCAGGTGCCATAAGAATTACATAGAAAAGTAAAGCAAATATATAGACAAATATGAGAATAAGAGAATTCATCAAGGTTGCTAGATAAAGGACCAACACAAAAACTGTTAGCTTTTTTTTGCAACGAAAACCAGCAATGGTAGAAATTGGGAAATGAACACTATTTACAATAGGAACAAAACAATAAGGTTCATAGACATAAAGGTAAATCAAAGATCTGCCAGGATTTTGTGGAGAAAAATTAGTTGCAGAATATAAAAGAAGACTTCAGTGAATGATGAGAAAAAGCCTGCTCCTAAATCAGAAGTCACAGTTGAAAAAAATATTGATTGTTCCCAAATTATATTACAGAGTCAGTGCAATTCTAATAAAAGTTAAAGGGATTTCCCACCCCCCAGTGGAACTTGTCAAATTGACCTGAAAATTAATGTGAAAAAAAAGGTCCCAGGGACTTCCCTGGTGGCATAGTGGATAAGACTCCACACTCCCAACGCACGGGGCCTGGGTTCTATCCCTGGTCAGGGAACTAGATCCCACATGCATGCCGCAACCAAGGAGCACGTGAGCCTTAACTAAGGAGCCCACGTGCCGCAACTAAGGAGCCTGCCTGCCTCAACTAAGAGCTGGCGCAACCAATATTAAAAAAAAAAAAAGTCCTAGAATAATGTTGCTAAAATGGCCACACTACGCAAAGCAATCTACAGATTTAATGAGATCCTTATCAAATTATACATGGCATTTTTCACAGACCAGAATAATCCTTTATATGGAACCAAAAAAAGACCCAGAATTGCCAAAGCAATCCTGAGGAAAAAGAACAAAGCAGGAGACACAACCCTCCCAGACTTCAGAAAATACTACTAAGCTACAGTAAAGAAAACAGTGTCATGGTCTGGTCACAAAAACAGACATATGGATCAATGGAACAGAATACAGAGGCCCGAAATAAACCTACACACCTACAGTCAATTAATCTTCAACAAAGAAAGCAAGAATATACAATGGAGAAAAGACAGTCTTTTCAGCAAGTAGTGTTGGAAGCTGAACAGCCGCAAATAAAGTTAGAACACACCCTCACACCATACACAAAAATAAGCTCAAAAGGGATTAAAGTCTTAAATACAAGATATGACACGATAAAACCCCAGAAGAGAACATAGGCAAAACATTCTGTGACATAAATCATACCATTTTCTTAGGTCAGACTCAAGGCAACAGCAATAAAAGCACACCTACCAATGGACCCAATCAAACATAAAGCTTTTGCACATCGAAGGAAACCATGAACAAAAAGACAACTACAGACTAGGAGAAAATATTTCAAAATGATGCAACCTACAAGGGCTAAATTTCAAAGATATACAAACAGCATGTACGACTCAACAACAAGACAACCCAATCAAAAAAAAAAAGGAAAAAAGACCTAAAACAACATTTCTCCAGAAAAAAAAATATATATATATATATATATATGGCCAAAAGGCACAAGGAAAGAGTTCAACATATATAATTATGACACAAATACAAATCAAAACTACAAGTTATCACCTCAGCAGTACGAAGGACAATCAGCCTGGTCAAAAAACCCCAAAAAGTCTACATACAATAAATAAGGGACAGTGTCTGGAGAACAAGGAACCCCTGGTTAGTGGGAAGGTAAATTGGTAACAGCACAATGGACAGCAGTAGGGAAAGTCCTTAAATAATGAAAAATAGAGCTCCCATAAGGTCCAGCAATAACACTCCTGGGCAAATATCTGTAGAAAACCATCCTTCAAATACACACATGGACCCCAACAGTCGTTGAGGTAAGATTTACAATAGCCGAGGCATCGAAACTACTGAAATGTCCATCGAGTTGAATGAACGGATAAAGAAAACGCCATACGTGTGCACAGTGGACTATTAGCCAGAAAACAGAAATCATGCCATTTGCAGCAACATGGATGGATCAGGAGATGATCTAACTAAGTCCAGTAAGTCAGAGTAAGACAAATATATGATATCACTTACAGGTGGAATCTAAAAAAGGATACAGAGGAACTAACTGACAAAACAAAAACAGACTCACAGCCTTAGATAAGTAATTTAGAGTTACCAAAGGGGGAAGTTGCAGAGGGGGGCGACAGAAATTAGGAGGTTGGGATTAATACATACACACTAATATGTATGTATATATATAATTATAAAATAGATAATCAATGAGCACCTACTGGAGAGCACAGGGACTTCTACTCAACACTCAGTAATAACCTATGTGGGAAAAGAATCCGAAAGAGAATAGGTTCTTGTATATGTATAACTGAATCGAGCTGCTGTAAAACTCAAACACAGCATTGTAAATCAACCATACTCTAATAGAAAATAAAAGATAAATTATAAAAGAGGGAACAAATGCAGACTATATTGCCCTGAGGCCTCAGTGGCCAGGACTGGTGTCACATTCTTGGAGCCTGAGCAGGCTTGGGATCCACGGCTGGGCTGTCACGGGGCTGAGGGAGCTGGGGAGGATGTGCCGGCAAACGAGCCCCACCCTTGTATCTGTGGTGCCTAGTCCCCTCTGCGTGGGACCACAGTCTCCGGATCCACACGGGTCCTCCTACTGCTGAAGCAAGCCTAGTGCACCCAAAGGATGGTGGACCTGCTGGGAGGAAAGAGCTGTGAAAAGACACCGGATCTCCATGGCTCCTGCTGGTGGGGTTCCCACCTCCAGCCTCCTTCCTTAGAGACGCCCCACCTACGAACCATGGCACCATCAGCATAGCACTACTGTAGGGGTTGGGAATCAGTCTGCACGGTGAGGGGGGTGGGAAGTATCCAGCCACAGCCCCTTGGGGTTTTCTTCCGGCATTTTCCATGTAATTTAGAACCCAGGAACACAGCTTTCTCTAAGCCTGTGGTTGCCCGAGTTACCAGAGTGGGGCATGAAGAAGTGCTGCCGCCTTGTGGCCGCTTCTCATAACAACATCCTTAAAACACTGCTCATGGTCACTTAATATTCACAAGGCCTGCGGGGCACTAAATGATCCCTGCTCTCAAGAAATGTCCTGTTGTAGGTAACGGAAAAAGAACTCACAACAGGGCCGACTTTCAAAACAATTTCAAGAGATTAACTTTACTCACCCTGTTGTGTTTTTTTGTTTGTTTTAAAGCACGTGAAAAGATGTTCAGCGTCGCCAACGAGTAGAAAAATGGAAATCAAAATGACAACGAGTTATCCCCTGGCACCAATCATCAAAAATTCTCCAAAGAATAAATGCAGCAGAGGACGTGAAGAAAGGGGAACCCAACAATGCTGTTGGGAGGAAGGTAAATTGGTAATAGCCACAATGAAGAGCAGTAGGGAAGGTCCTTAAAAACTGAAAAATAGAGCTCCCATAATCTCCAGCAATCCCACTCCTGGGCAAATATCCGGAGAAAACCATCTTTCAAATACACACATGCACCCCAATGGTCATTGCAGTAAGATTTACGATAGCCGAGGCATCAAAACTACCGAAAATCCACCGAGATTAATGAATGGATAAACAAGATACACTACATATACACAGTGGACTATTTCCCAGCCAGAAAACACAATGAAATCATGCCATGTGCACCAACATGGATGGATCAGGAGATGATCTCACTAGGTCCAGTAACTCAGACACAGTAAGACAAATATGATATCACTTACACGTGGAATCTAAAAACAGATACAAATGAAATAACTGACAAAACAAAAACAGACTCACAGCCTTAGAAAAGAAATTCAGAGTTGCCAAAGGGGGAAGTTGCAGAGGTGGGAGACAGAAATTAGAAGGTTGGGATTAACACATACACACTAATATATGTATATATATATACACACACACATACACACATATATATATATATATGTATAAAAATAGATAACCAGTGAGGACCTACTAGAGAGCACAGGGACCTCTACTCAACACTCAGTAATAACCTATGTGGGAATAGAATCTGAAAGAGAACAGGTACATGTATAACTAAATCAAGCTGCTGTAAAACTCAAACACAGCACTGTAAATCAACCATACTCCAACAGAAAGAAAGTAAAAATTAAATTTAACGAAAAAAGAGGGAAAAAACGCCTACTATATTGCCCTGAGGCCTCGGTGACCTGGGCTGGTGTCACATCCCTGGAGCCTAAGCAGGATTGGGTCCCAAGGCTGGAGTGTGCTGGGGCTGAGGGAGCTGGGGGGGCAGGATGTGCCGGCAAACGAGCCCCACCCCTTGGACCTGTAGTTCCTGGTCCCCTCTGCATGGGACTACAATCTCCAGATCCAGGCAGGTCCTCCTACAGCTGAAGCAAGCCTAGTGCACCCAAAGGACGGTGGACCCTCTGGGTAGGAAGAGCTTTGAAAAGTCACCTGGTCTTCATGGGTTTGGTGGTGGGGTTCCCACCTCTAGCCTCGTTCCTTAGAGGCGCCCCCTGTATGTACCACAGGACTATCTGCATAGCACTTTTGCAGGGGTTGGGGATCAGTCTGTGCGGTGAGGGGACGAAGTAACGAGACGAGATGTAAACCCTCGGGGTTTTCTTCGGGCATTTTCCATGTAATTTACAACCCAAGAATACGACTTTCTCTAAGCCTCTGGTTGCTGGAGTTACCAGAGTGGGGCATGAAGAAATGCTGCCGCCTTGTGGCCGTTTCTCATAACAACATCTTTAAAAGGGGGCTTATGGGCACTTAACATTCCCAAAGCCTGCGGGGCAGTAAATGACCCCTGGTCTAAAGAAATGTCCTGTTGTAGGTAACGGAAAAAGAATTCAAAACAGGGCCGACTTTCAAGAAGCCAGTTTCAAGAGTTTAGCTTTACTCACACTGTTAAAAAAAAAAAATCACAGGGATAGATATTCAACATCGCTAATTATTAGAGAAATGCAAATCAAAACTTGGACAAGGTATTGTCTCGCACCAGTCAGAATGGCCATCAACAAACGTCCACAAAGCATAAATGCAGAATAGGGTGTGGAGAAAACGGAAGCTGCCTACACGCTGCTGGTGGGAATGGAAATTTGTGACAGCCACTATGGCGAACAATCTGCAGCTTCTTTAAAAAACTAAAAATAGAGCTACCATACGATCCTGCAATCCCAGTCATGGGCATAATCCCAGAGAACACCATCATTCGGAAAGACACATGCACCCCAACCTTTATTGCCACACTGTTTACAATAGCCAAGACATGGAAGCAACCAAAATGTCCATTGACAGAGGAATTGATAGAAAAGATGTGAATATATACGATGGAATATTACTCAGCCATAAAAATTGAAATAATGCCATTTGCAGCAACAAGGATGGACCCAGAGATGATCATACTAAATGAAGTAAGTCAGACAGATAACGACAAATATCATATGACATCATTTACAGGTGGAATCTGAAAACTGATACAAATGTACCAATTTACAAAACAGAAACAGATTCTCAGATTTAGAAAAGAAACTTAACAGTTACCGAATGGGAAAAGTGGGGTGGAGGAGGTATAACTTGGGAGGTTGTGATTAACATATACACACTAATATATATAAAAGAGATACCAACAAAGACCTACTCTGTAGCACAGGAAATTCTACTCAACACCCTTTAATAACCTATAGGGGAACAGAATCTGAAAAAGAATAGATCTGTGTCTACGTATAACTGAATCAGGTTGCTGGATGTCTAAAACAAACACAAGAGTGTAAATCAACTATACCCCAATATAAAATAAAATTAAATTCAACAAAGTTTGAAAAACTAAATATGACAAATGAACTTACTATGAAAGAACAAAAGACTCACATACATAGAGAATAGACTTGCGGTTGCCTAGCGGGGTTGGGGGAGGGTTTGATTGGGGGTTTCGGACCTGCAGATGGAAACTATACATATAGAATGGATAAACCAGAAGGTAGTATTCTACAGCACAGGGAACTATATTCAATATCCTGTAATATCCCATAACGGAAAAGAATATGAAAAAGAATATATATGTATAACTGACTCACTTTGATGTATGTAAGAAAGTAACACAATACTTCAATTGTTAAAAAAAAAAAAAAAAAAGTTGCCAGAATAGCAAATATAATTCTGTAAAATATAAATAAAGGTGATTTCAGTAGCAAAAGTTTTTTGGAAAAACCCAAATGTCTATCAGTAACGGAATCCATAGGGAACTCCCTGGTTGTCCAGTGGTTAGGACTTTGGGCTTCTACTGCCGCTGGCTTGGGTCCAGTAAATTGTAGGATATTTGAATGATAGAATAAAATGTAGCTCTTACAGGGCTTCCCTGGTGGCGCAGTGATTGAGAGTCCGCCTGCAGATGCAGGGGACGCGGGTTCGTGCCCCGGTCCGGGAGGATCCCACATGCCGCGGAGCGGCTGGGCCTGTGAGCCGTGGCCGCTGGGCCTGCGCGTCCGGAGCCTGTGCTCCGCGGCGGGAGAGGCCACAGCAGTGAGAGGCCCGTGTACCGCAAAAAAAAAAAAAAAAAAAAAAAAGGTTCTGGCCTCTGGGGAGTAGTGAAAGCTTTGGGGACAGTAACAAAAGGGATTTTACCTTTATCCTTGAAATGTTTTCTTTTACATAAAAAAAATCTGAGCCCCAAATAACAAAATATTTACAATTTTTCATTCTGAGAGGTGGATAGATGTGTGTTTGTTATATTATTCTTTATACTTTCCTCTATTTTTCAATTTTAAAAAGAAAAAATTTAAAGGAAGAAAGGACACAGGGAACCCAAAGGAACTGTGTAGAGACTGGGATTCCCGTGCAGCACTCGGGGAGACTAGTGGGCAGAGTTCTCGTCCTCTAAGAGGCACAAGGAAGGAGATACATATATATATATATATTGTTGTTGTTGTTTTGGTTTGTTTGTTTGTTTTCACACCACGCACTGCATGTGGGATCTTAGTTCCCCAACCAGGGATCAAACCCGTGCCCCCTGCAGTGAAAGCGTGGAGTCTTAACCACTGGACTGCCAGGGAAGTCCCGAGTTTTCCCTGATTTTCACAGGGTGTGCATACCCCTCAAGTTGCACTTTCTCTAGAACAGCTCCCAAAGGGCCCGAGACCTTGCCAGCACCTTACCGTTTCCAGCTCCGATTCCAAGCTGCAGTTTTTAATCTGTGGGAACACCTCGCTGTACTTGCTGGGGTAGGCAGACGCCAGGTAACTCTTCACCTCCTCCAGGTTGCTGACTGTCAAAAAGCCATCTTCAAGGTCGAAAGAATTGGTCAGCAGCAGAATCACCCTGCAGAGCAGAGCAGCTGATTAACCTTCACTGATTTACAAAACCCTCTGCCTCTTCTGATTAGGTGAGGTCGCTCCAACAAAGGGAATCTGTTGACTGGTGAGCTTTTAAAGGGCAGAGTGATTGTGAACGGCTTTGAAGAAGCCTCAGATAGGAACAGTGATGATCAAAGGAACCAAACCCCCGCAGCTGGGCTATTTTAACCTCTGGACCAACATTGTCTGACAGAACTTCCTGTGATGATTGGAACGTTCTCCATCAGTGCTGTCCAATATGGTACCCACTAGCCACATGTGGCAACTGAGTACTCTAATGAGGCTAGTGCAACTGAGGAACTGATTTAAAAGAATTTACATTGAAATAGAAACCAATTTAAATCAAAATTTAAATCAATTTAAAATTTTAGTTAATTTTTTTAAACTTATTTATTTTATTTTTGGCTGCACTGGGTCTTCACTGCTCCACGCGGGCTTTTTCTAGTTGCGGTGAGCGGGGGCTACTCTTCGTTGCAGTGCACGGGCTTCTCATTGCAGTGGCTTCTCTTGTTGCAGTGCATGGGCTCTAGGCGTGCGGACTCAGTAGTTGTGGCTCGCGGGCTCTAGATTGCAGGCTCAGTAGTTGTGGCGCACAGGCTTAGCTGCTCCGTGGCATTTGGGATCTTCCCGGACCAGGGCTCGGACCCGTGTCCCCTGCATTGGCAGGCGGATTCTCAACCACTGCACCACCAGGGAAGTCCCCCAAATTTTAGTTAATTTTAAATCAATTTACATTTAAATGTTTACACTAGCCCCTTGTGGCTAGTGACCACTGTATTGGACAGCATACCTTCTGGATGATGTGTCTTGTATTTTGGGTAAGGGGCATCAGAAAGTAGATCCTGCAATCTCCATGGCAAAGCTGGAGAGCTCTTGGTTACTTCTGACGGGGGGAGATGGGGTAGGAGAAGCTAAGGTTTATCTGTTGAATGCCCTATTGGCGCTAAGTGCTTTGAATACACAAAACTGCCCTCATTCCTTCAGGCAGACGCCGGCTTGCCTTATGCTCATCAGCTGCTGGTGGTTCTGATTTGAACCCTGGACTGAGGACAGCAAAGCCTGTGCCCTTTGCCCCACACCCCTTGACTTCTGGTGTCTGCCTCCTCCCAGAGACCCTTTCAGCTCGGGCCTTTAGAGGCTCACTGCCCCCCCCTTGAGGCCTGGGGCCCACCGGATGACCCAGGCTTACTTGTTCAAGCAGCTTTCGTAGTTGAAGGTGGCCTTGAAGCCATAGATGGAGAAGGTGACGACGCTGGCAAAGATGGAGGTGGAACTGTTGATGATGGACACGATGACGGCGTGCTTCTGGCAGTTGTTGGAGGGCTCGTTGTAGCTGGCGAAGGCGATGAGGCTGCCGAACCCCAAGCCAAGCGAGAAGAAGATCTGGGTGGCTGCGTTGATCCAGGCCTTCGGGTTGGCCAGCTGCTCCATCTGGAAAGCCAGCAGGGACAAGGCTGGAGAACCCCGGGTGGGAATCCCAGACTCCCAGATCAGCAGGGGGCAGGAGGCCCAGAGAGGGGAAGGAAATTGCCCACGGCACACAGCCAGCCAGATGCAGGCCTGGGGCCCGAACCCAGCTCTCCTGGCCCCATGCGTGCCCAGCCCGGTCCTCAGCAGATAAAACGCATCCTCTTGTCCTACCCTCCACTGCCTCTCACCCGCAGGAGGTGTGCAATTGAAAAGTGTAGGATAAAATAAGTTGTAAAGGTATTGAGCCCCTGATCCATGACCCAGGCACTGCACGGGTCTGGGCCTCCAGAAATGGCGGTGCTGGTGTCTAGGTCTGGGTTGTACCGCAGCACTAATGTTAGGCGGCATTTGGAATGTGATGGGGGCACTAATGGCGGGGTGCTGCCAAAGTCATTTTGTTTCCAGGGACCAGATTTGCTAAATGAATAACTTGTCCTGCCCCAAAGGCAATGGTGGCCTCCCTTGATTAGCATCAGCTATGGGGTGACTGGGGAGCGGGGTGCCTGGGACTGGATCACGGAGAGCCCTGCGGAGTATGGATGCACCCGTTGGGAGCGGGGTGCATAGAGGTGCGAGCAGGAGGGGGAGCTGACTGGCGTGACGCTCCTGGTAAACAGCTTGGTCCACAGGCTGGAGGGAGGGTTTGGGGTGAGACTGGGGTAGCAAGAGGAGAGTGGACGGAAGATGTAATGCCCCAGAATTAGCAGGGCATAGGGACTGCCTGTCTGCGGACGGAATCCACGCCCCTCCACTGCCTGGCGGGCTCACACCCACCTTCCCCGGGTCCACTACTGTTCCCCCAACCCTTGGTCTTCCCCCTTCCACCCATCCTGGAAGGTGGCAGGATGAATGGGGGTGCCCTCGGGACCCCTCCCCTCCAGCCCATACCTTGGGAGTGAACATGTATGCCAGGCCGTTGGTGGCTCCGTGGAGCGTGAGGCCCCTGACCAGGTAGACGATGAGCACGCAGTAGGGCAGCAACGCAGTGAAGTACACCACCTGTGGGCAGCAGAGGGCAGGGTCAGCCTCCTGGAGATGCAGTGACTACAGGGCCCTTTTGCCCAGGGCAGACCCGCCATCCCCACAGAACACCATGGCACTGTCTTGGCTGTTTGGGCTACTGATAGCTGGAAAGGTATCGAGAATCTTGGTCAGGCACAGGTTCCGAGTTTGGGAAACTGGGTGGTGGGATGTGGATGCCCACGTGTGTGACCACCAGGAAATCTCTTATTTAGTGGAGAAGAGGGAACAGGTCCTAGAGACCTCTGTCCTCCACCCTCCCTTCAACCCGAACTTCTTCCAGAAAGGATTTGAGGCAGCCCACAAAAATACATCATCACATTAACATGTTAAAACTGCTAGATAAAGATATCTGTGTAAAAAGAAAATGTGGGCAATCCCGTAAGCTAAGCCCAAAGAAAAAGGCAGCCCACAGAATAGGTGTGTGAGGTGCTGCCCAGTTTCTGAGCCAGATCGATCTCTGAGCTTCCTCGTGGCCCAAGCAAAGCAGGAAGCACAATCACAAGATTTATATTGTCTCTGCAAGGAAAAAAAAGAAGTCCAAGAGCTTGGAGGAAGGTCAGGTATCCCCAGGACTGGAGCCTGAGCGAAGCTTAGCCATGGGTGCCATAAAGGCAAAGTCTTGGCCACGGGTGTTCCTATAATAAAGACAATAGAAAGGCAGTGCTTTTTTACGAAAGGCCTCACTTCCAGAGGCTTTGACATTGATGGAATATTCTGTGACCCAAAACCTTTGCCCGCTGACATACGTCATGGGTTCAGTGATGTTTTATCTTCACTTTCCATGGTGGATTTAGAAGTAGCCTCTCGTATTCTGGGTAATTTTAACTTTTACAAAGCCTTACAATAGGGACCTTCAAGTGCATGGATGCCCATCCAGGACTGGAATTTTTTTTCTCTATATCAACTTGTATGTGCACAAGAGCCCCATATATAAAGCAGTGAAATACTTTGCAAGTTTGTTTGTTTTTGGTGAGAGCAGTTCCCTTAATGTTTACATTCTCCCATGAGAAATATAGCTGGTGACCCAAGTCCAGATGAGCCTGAGTTGCACCTGGCCCGACATTCCCACTGACGTGTGGCACCCATCTTCCCATGAATTTCCAAGGTCACCAGAGTGGTGCTCTGTCCCCTCTCACCCTGGGATGGCAGGCAGAAGTGGGGTGTATTTTATGACTGCTTCTTAACTGAAAACACTGAACTTGAGATGAGTAATAAATCCACCTGAGATTACAAGAAAAACCAGGTCTGAGGTGGAAATGGATCGGTGGGAAGAGAAGGCATCCGGCCAGTGAGCTGAAGGAAAGCAAGAGACGACAGGGGAGGGGTGACCAATGTCGGTAACCCCTGGACACTTAGAGGACACTCAGAGCAAGCCCTTGGAATCTCCCCCCTTCCCCTCAGGTGAACAAGTTTCCCGGAAGGCTCTCTGGAGTCGAGACCAGGCTGGCTCACTTCTCCCCCATCAGGGAAGCTGGCAGGTTTGCTGGACACATGATCCAGCCTGAACTATTGGGAAAAACCATTTCTAAATAATCTGAAAAAAAAAACCATTTCTAAATAATCTGGAGGGGTAAAAAGCAGATTCCAACAGAGAAGGCCAGGATATGGCACACAGTCTTTAACAAAATTAATTCCCATAAATAGAGCTGTTGGAGCTCATACAACTCAACGACAACAACAAAACACAACCCAATCCAAAAATGGGCAGAAGACCTAAATAGACATTTCTCCAAAGAAGACATACAGATGGCCAATAGGCACATGAAAAGATGCTCAACATTGCTAATCATTAGAGAAATGCAAATCAAAACTACAATAAGGTACCACCTCACACTGGTCAGAATGGCCGTCATTAAAAAGTCTACAAATAACAAATGCTAGAGAGGGTGTGGAGAAAAGGGAACCCTCCTACACTGTTGGTGGGAATGTAAGTTGGTGCAGCCACTATAGAAAACTAGTGCGGAAGTTCCTCAGAAAACTAAAAATAGAGTTGCCATGTGATCCAGCAATCCCACTCCTGGGCATATATCCAGACAAAATTATAATTCAAAAAGCTACATGCACCCCTATGTTCACAGCAGCACTGTTTGCAATACCCAAGACATGGAAACAACCTAAATGTCCATCGACAGATGAATGGGCAAAGAAGATGTGGTATATGTAAACAATGGACTATTACTCAGCCATAAAAAGAATGAAATAATGCCATCTGCAGCAACATGGATGGACCTAGAGATGATCATACTAAGTACGTCAGAAAGAGAAGGACAAATACCATATGATCTCATTTACATGTGGAATCCAAAATATGACACAAATGAACTTATCTACAAAACAGAAAGAGACTCACGGACATAGAGAACAGGGGAGGGTTGGATTGGGGGTTTGGGATTAGCAGTTGCAAACTATTATATATAGGATCAATAAACAACAAGGTCCTATTGGATAGTACAGGGAACTATATTCAATATCCTGTAATAAACCATAATGGAAAAGAATATGAAAAAGAATGTATATAAATGAATCACTTTGCTGTACCCCAGAAACTAACAACACTGTAAATCAGCTATACTTCAATTTACAAAAATAACTAAAGAGAGCTGTTGGGACACTTCTGTCATGGAGAGAGGTGTGGCTTAAGCAGAGGAAACAGACACTAAGAATGAGTAAGTTTTCATGGCACGACATGTCCTCATCTAACAAGTTTCTAAATGATCTGGTAAAGGGATAGCCTCATTAAATCTCCGAGTTTGCAGACACTGCCCTCGGATCTTTTGGATCATGGTCATGATAATCTGGCATAGACCAACTGAAGAAATTTTATGAGCATAAACTATCGGGCAAGCTTCAAGACGGGACAGAGTGAGTTGCCTCAGACTCTAAGCTTTCCCCAGGAAGATTCACTAGTCCCTCAGTTCGGTGGTGAGATGGGGTGTTGTTAGAGCTAAGATGCTGGCCACCACGAGGTCTCGGAAACCAAAAGAAGATGTCCTACTAGGCATGGTACTGGGGCATCACAGGACACCTAAAATACCGTGGGTAGTTCTGGTCTTGATGCCTCAAGAAACACATGGTGAGGCTGGAGAAGGCAACTCAGATGGCCAAGAGGATGAGGACAGGTGGACTCTTAGGACCTTCAGAAGGGAAAAGCTGGGGGATTAAGTCATGAAAAGTGTCAGCAAACAGGAGGTGGCTCACCAAACTGAGATGATGGGGAGTTTCTGGGGCAAAGCTGGGTCTGCCTGGCTCCATCCTCACTACTTGGTGCCCTTGGGCAGGACTTTACCTCTCTAAGCCTCAGGGGAGTGGGATAGTGAAATCTACCATGAAGGACTGAAGACTGATACAATGTGCATGTCTAACCCAGGGTGAGAGGAGGGACTGAGTATGAGCAGGGCACACTGGGGGGTTAAGAGCGCCTGCTGCAGCTTGAGAGAGACGGAAGATGAGGGAAACTCTCCAGGAAAACTTTCTACGTGGAGCAGATTAAAGAAGTGTCTCAGCCCCAGCAGGAGTATAAACCTGGGGACACACCAAAGAGAAAAGGTTTCTATATCAGGCCCGACAGCTCTGGAGGGTCACTGAAAGCAGCTTAGACCAAAGCTGAGTTCTGAAACTCGGCTGCACCCCAGAATCACCTGGAGAGCTTTTAAAATCCCAGTGCTCAGGGGGGACCTCACAATGATCATTCTGGAACCTCTGACAGTAGGACTGAGACAGCAGAGTTTTAAAAGCTCTCCAGGTGGTACCACTATGCAGCTAGGGTTGAGAGCCGAGGGTGTCTTGGGGACATCTGCCAACGTGAAAAGTTTTCAAAGCAAGGAAAACTCTGTTTAGTTGCTTGGCACCCCTTGGGTGGTGCGGGTTTGGGGCTGGGACAGAAATGCTCATCGTTTTAGGAAATGGGAAGGTCCTCATTTCGAGATTTAGGGTTGTGACTTCGAGCACCGCTGGCCATCTCTAGAGTCACTAGCAGGTGACTCGTGCCAGCATCCCTGTCCTTGCCCTCCCCCCCACCCCCCGCCCAGCGCAGCTTCTGCCCTTCGACTGCAGAGGCAGCCTTCCACACACACACACACACACACACACACACACACACACACACACACACACACACACGCACACACACACACACACACACACACACACCGTGCCACCGTCCCACCTTGCCTGTGGACTCCGTGCCCCGCAGGATACACAAGTACACCAGGAGCCAGGCCAGGATGAGGCACAGCGCCGGCTCCCACTGCACCGCCCCGCTCTCCTGGATGGACGGCGAGATGTTGAGGGTTTTCCGGTACCAGAAGTACTGCGTTGAGGAAGCCTTCTCACACTCCTCATCATAGCCCGTACGGTTGCCATTCAGTGGGCACACGGACCACGGCAGGGGATCCTTTGGGATCAAGACAAACGTTACACACAGAGGTGAGGGCTGAGGCCAAAGGTCGGGGTGGGGAGGACGGGAGGTGGCCCTGAGAGGAGGCTCTTGGAAGAGGACGCTGGTCCCCAAAGGGCAGGCAGCTGAAGCCCCTGAAGGCAGACAGGGAATCGAGGGGTTTGTCACGGGCACGGATGGGGCTTGGGCAGAGGGGTCAGGCAGGGAGGGGCTCCACACTCCCAATCTGCCGAACTCTACGGTGGGTCTGAGAGACCAAATCAAAGGGACGATGGCCAGACCATCTTTGACAAACGAACCCTGCAGCCACCAGCCCAGGAACCCAAACCACAATTCCGGCAGTAATCAGCCCAGAGTGGACATGACTCGGTCACCGGCTGCAGCTTTCCAAACCTGTGTTCCCTCCAACTCAGGACCAAGTGGAAAAAGCCAAATACGCTCCCCTCACCAATCACACAGCTACAGTTTCCACGCCAGCACGCTCCAATCAGGGCACACCTGCAGCCCTCCGTTTCCCACTAGCACGATTTCCCGCTCCTCTGCCTGTCCTGCCTGGAGTTTCTGCCAAATACAAGTGAAGGTGCTGACCTCCTGCTAACGAGCTCCGGATAGACAGCCTCTGCTTGCTCTCATTTGGGTGGTCTGTTTATTTCCACAAGACCCTAGCGAGTCCTAGCATGAATAAGACTTGGGTCCTGCCCTCACTAAATGGTGATGGAGACAGGCGTTTCCTACAACGGGCACTGGGTTTGGAAGTTAGAGGGGGACGCAGTTCAGCCCCACCACAGCCGTCTTCTGCATCTAAGACAGAGACAACCCAGCACTGATGACTTCCTTTGAGCCTGAGTCAAGCTACGCCTGTAGCAGTTCCACTCCTGGACTTCGTAGATAGAGCCGGTAAGAGCCTCTTCTGCTTCCAGTAGTTTGAACAGGGCTCTCTGTCACTTAGAAACAAAAGAGCCTAAATGGTGCATGTACAATGAACACGACCCAAGGCCAAGAGCTAAAGAAAAGCTCTGAGCTGAGTGGGGGCGGGTGGTAGATTCTGGCTTGGAGCGGGAAGGGGGTTAGGGGGTCCCACCTCTGCTCTGCCAAGACCAGCCCCTCGCTGATCAGATTTCATTAGACAAAAACTCTCCACGGCCAGAAGCAAGTCTAACCCCATTGGGTATAATCCCTGTATTTCACAGGAAACAGAAATGAGCTCCAACGGCATCACTCCCTGATGGGCCAGGGCCACTCTGCCCATGAGTGGCTGGAGCCCAGGTCTGTCATCTGGAAAGTGCTTGGGGCCCATGCTGGTAGGACCCCTGGCAGCAACAGGGGGCCCCTCACCTGCTAGAATATAAGAGCTGGTTTCTAGCTGCCACCTAAAATATTTCCAAAGGCGACCACCAGCAATTCCTCCTCTTGAAAGGTGGCATCCACTACCCCTCCCTGTGAACCTGGGTTGACCTGCGTCTTGCTTTGATCAACAGAAAGCAGTGGAGTGAAGCTGTGTGACTTCCTGGCCTTGGCATCCCAAGGCCTTGCAACTGTTACTTTCACCCTCTTGGAAACCAGCTGCCCTGTACAGACACTCAGGCTTGACAGCTGAGCGAGGAGGACTCGTGGAAGGAATGGCCATGTGGAGTGAACTGAGGTGTCTGGCGACAGCCAGCACCGAGCCCCTGTCAGGTGGGAGGGTCCCTGTGGACCTGAAGCCCAAGACCACAGTCCCTTGGGTTTGCCTGGCCCGTATGGGACTGACTGGGTCCATTCACTGGACCACTGCTGTTGCCAG
Organism: Globicephala melas; assembly: GCF_963455315.2. Lineage (NCBI taxonomy): Eukaryota > Metazoa > Chordata > Mammalia > Artiodactyla > Delphinidae > Globicephala > Globicephala melas. Next base: position 41,688,208 of record NC_083324.2, on the reverse strand, counting down.
CCCAGCCTGACTGCCAACCTTGGCTACACGTACATGACTTAATCACTCGCGGGGAGGGGGGGCTTTAAAAACTCGGATGCCTGGGTGCAACGCCAGTGACTCGGATTTCACTGGTCTGGGGTAGGGCCCGGGCCTCAGAATTTTAAAAGCTCCCCCAGGTGATTCCAGCAAGCAGCCAACATGGAGAAGCTTTAAAGTACAGAAGGACTTAAACTGACCAATTCTCAGCACCCAGACTCTCCCCCTCTGAATCAGTGGGTCAGGCAGGGATCCCTGCATCTGTGTTAGCCCGGTGCTCCCGCAGGGAAAAGCTGGAAAGCCCAGCCTGGTGGGAGGTGGACAAGAGCACAGACCCTGTGGCTAGGCTGCCGCATCCAGCCTCCCAGCTACTCAACTCCCCTCTGCCTCTGGTACGCGCTGTGTCAGCACCATAGAGTGCGGTGATGATCACACAAGCGAATAGTTCTGAAGTGCTTGTGACTCCACCTGGTCCACAGCAAGTGAGTGTCTGTTGCTGCAGGTACTATCATTATGATGTGACCATGAAGGAGGCTCCAGGGCAGAGGGGATAAGGGAGAGGCCCATGGATCTCTGAAGGCTGGAATGAATAATCAAGTGATTTTCAGGAATCACTGATTTTCACACTTCTGAGGGTTAGGAAAAAGTACTCCCTTACCTGAGACACTTTATTTTTGCCTTTAGAAAATGGTCAGATTATCCTGATTTGTTACAAGACACACTGCTTCCACCTTTGGAAAACTGTCTTAAGTATGCAGACATATAGTGCCTGAGACATGTATGGCAACCCCTTAATTGGAATGGCATTGTGCAGTGCACAACCTGCCCAACCATACATGACAGCCCAGCACAGAGGAGGGAAATGGTTACCAGGCTGGAGAGTAGAGGAGCTGCCCTCCACCCAGAAGGCCGAGGACAGGCAAGGTTGTGGCTAGTCTTCATGGAACTCTAGGTTGAGCCAGGGAAAGGATGAGGGGCTACAGCTATGCTCAGGGCAGAGTCCTTCCTGTCAGGGACATGCACAGGGCATTTTCCAGTGAGATGACCTGGGTGGGGTGGACTGGGAAGCCAGAGTTGGGTGTGGATGTGGCACCTTCTGAGCGTAGATGCTGACTCCTGATTATTGAGGTCATTAACCCAAGCATTCCTTGGGGCCCCAACGATTCAAGGCTGTGCCCAAGTGCTCCAGATACTGGCCTCACAAATTGGGGTCAGTTCACAGTCCATGACCGGCCCCATCTAGCTTTTGGGCCTTGGAGGTAGGGTCTGTCCCATGAAGGCTTGGCTCAGTGGCAAAGGGTAAGGCATCCAGCCCGTGAGCTCCTGTCTCCTCCCTCTCTTTTCCTATCTGGGAGGAGGCCGCAGGAGTGGGGTCCCTGATAGTGAAAGGCAGACTCTGAGGAAAAGACGTGAACATGGGCAGTTGCCATTTTGGATATGAAGACCACCTCTCGGTGTGGAATTAGGGTCCTCTCTTCTCTACATGTTCCATTTCCTTCCACATTTTCTACAATGAGCATCAGCTATGGTTATAATCAGACATGCATTTTTTAAATGTCTAATCTTGGGAATAGCTACTATTGTGTTACAGGGGTGACAATGGTCCTTCTAGGAGAACTTTTGTAGAGAAAAGGAGGGGCCCAGCCTGGAGTCAGAAACCTAGAAGGACAAGTGATGAGAGGCAGGAAGGGGGAAGAGGAGGGAGGCCGGTACTGTTATGCTCAGTGGGTGGAGCCCTTCCCCATCAGTTCTCTCCACATGTTACCCCCTGGGCCCCCTCTGCAGTGGTTCTTAATATTTTTGGGGGGGTCACATCCTTCAGAGAGAACCCGATGAAAGCCATGGGCCTGTTCCCCCAAAAAGTGCACATACATCACACACAACAGCAGGGCTCCATGGATCCCTGGCTCAGAAGTCCTCCGCTTGGTTGGGGGCGCCCAGCCAGCCCCAGCCCTTCGCACCACTTCCTGACAGCTCCTGACTCCCTCGAGGCTGCTGCCCCCACGTTCCACCCATGTGCCGGCAGTGTGCACTCTGTTGCCCTCCCCCTTTCCCTCTCTGACCCCTGCTCGGGTGCGCTCACCTGGAAGGAGTGGAAGAGGTACCAGAAGGCCCAGGCGTTGATGACATTGTAGTACATGGAGAGGAAGAAGGACACCACCACACTGGCCACGCCTGCAGGGACAGGACGCAGAGGGTGCTGAGCACGGCCCCTACCCCGCCTGCCTGGACGCGGCAGCAGGGGTCCCGCCCAGAGCCCCCAGGACATGCCTGCAGGGCCCGCCCTGGGACGGCAAAACCAGGTTTGTGACCTGGCACCTGCGAGCACTTCCTAAGGGTTAGTCTCTTCCACAACCTCTCTCCCCATCTTCTGGGGCATGAGGCCTGTGATGTTCTTTTGATGTGCTTAGGTCCTCACAACTATGTTGTGAAATGCCATGTTATGCCTACTTCGCAGAGAGGGAAACTGAGACACAGCGCTCGCCCAAGACCACACAGCTATTAAGTGGCACGACTAGGATTCGCACCTAGTGTGAGAAGCACTTTGTCACTGATGCCAGACATAACAGTTGCTCTCTCCCTGGCTCACCTGAAGCTGGGTCACTTTGTGCCAAACCCTGCCCAGCAGTGGTGGGGAACATGGCGTGAGGAGGTGTGTCAGGAGTGGGGGGGATGGGGGCTACCCCTGACCTGGTCAGCCCTGCGGGGAACCAGTAGTGTCCTGGAGCTGGCCCTCACCAGCCCCGAGAGCCTCTGTGCACAGCTCTGCCCAACCCCAGGCTCCGGGACATCTCCTTAGAAGTCGACGGTGGCCGTGGTGGCAGTAGTTACACCACCAGTATCAGTAAATGCTACAACCAGGCCTTCCCCTCCCCCACCCCACCCCACCGAGCTGGTTGTTAAACATTCACGAGCATCCCCGATTGGCACCAACATCTGGTATTTTTCCTATTCAGCAAATGCTGCCTCAGAGAAGGCCTCTGTGATTGATAACTCGGGCCAGTTGTAAAACCACACACCTCTGTGTTAAATATTAACAGCCGTTCAAGATGAGGCGGCAGTTCGATCTGGAGGTGATTCGTGAGGCCCCGGACACATTTCTTCTGCATCTGAGACTAAGTCACATCCAAGTTCACATCCTCCTTGCTCCCGAAACTTTCCTGTCCCCCTTTCTGCCTGGGGGGTGGGAGAGGTGAGCAGAACAGACCGTGGCCACTGCTGGTCAAAGTTCAGCAGAGGAGCCCCGGCCCAAGAGGGCCGCACAGGTCGGGCAAAGATCTCCCGCGGGCACCCCGGACACTGGCTCAGAGTAACTCAGGGGAGGCAGGATGGAAAGCAGTGCCCCTCTTGCCATCCACTGTGCCTCGGCCTCCACGCACTGGAGATGTTAACGGCACCCACAGCCGCTCTGGTGTGATGAAGATTAAATGAGCTCACACACATACACAGACAGGCCAGCAGCTTGCACAGAGCAGGTGCTCAGTGACAGAGGGAGCTGTTATATGGGTTCCCAGAATGGCTGCTGGCCAGGACACTGAGCCACAGCTCCTTTCTTGGGCAGCTGTTTCCCTGTTACAAATGAGCAAACTGAGCCCCAGAGAAGCAATGTGGCATCAGTTCCCCAGGGGGTGTGCGTCCTCCCTCTGTCACCGTCCCATGGGTAAGAAATCCGGCCCCTCTCAGCGCACATTCTATGGCACCCCTCCTGGGCCTTCTGCCCGCCCCACTCAAGGGCTCTCTCTGGGGCCTCATGCTTGCCCCTTGCTCCAGCAGCTTTGCCAAGGGACTCCCCCCACCGTCACCTTCTCCTGCCCAAAACACAGTCTGGGGGTCCACAGGTGGGAGAGGACTGGAAAGCACCCACTTACCAACGCCACTGAGGTAGGGGTTGATGGTCCTCCAGGCGCCGATGCTGCCCTGGCGCATGCGCTGCCCCACTGCCAGTTCCAGGTACAGGAGCGGCATGCCCTCCACGGTGAGCATGATGATGTAGGGCACCAGGAAACTACCTGTGGGTGTCCAGAGCCGAAACCAGGCCATCACCCAGGGCTTTACTCTGGAACCCACCTAACCTCTGTGCAAAAGGCCTTCCATCCACCCTCCCATCTTTCCACTAGTCTATTCATCCTTCTACCTTTCCATCCATCCTCCATTCCTTCCTGTATTTTATCTTTCCCTCGGAATCCATCTTCCTCTTTCTACTCATCCTCCATCCATCCACCCATCCACTCTTCTGTCTTTCCATCCATCCAGCTGTCCCTCTATCCTTTTGTCTTTCTATTCATCATTCCATCCATGGACGACATGCAGCCACATCAGTTGTTAAGATCGTTAAATACGCCCAGCCTGGGTGGTAAATTGCCACCAATGCCAAGAGCCTTGAGTGCCTTCCTCAAGGCCTCAGCTGCCCCAGCCCCTCTGCCAGAAACCCCCATTCCACTTCTATCGTAGCAACTAATAGCTGATCAGAGTCTGGACCACTGAGTGGTTAAACGTTTTGAACATCACCTCTGAATCCAGTCAGCCAGCCACCCACCTCCACACACTTCCTTTGGGCTTCTGACATGGCCCAGATGGTGCCCCACCACCTGGGTGGAGGTATTACACCAAACAGCTGTTTTACTAAACGCTTCCTCTGGGCCGGGCCCTGAGCTGAGTGTAGGATGGACGCGAGAGGAGCAGCCCTGCTCCCTGCCCACGAGGGATCACCTGGGCAGAGGAATTTCAGCTGCTTCATGATTGGAGCCACAGAATACTCCTCTGGGCCTTTGTCTTCAGAGATGAGGCAAGGGATGCCTATGTATGTGTGGAGACAAGGAGGTCCCCGATAGACCGAGCCCAGGCCACCAGCTCCCTTTACAGAGCACCTCTGTTGGATGTATATCCGTTTTATACGGTGGCCTTCAGCCTAAGTTTTCATTTTAATAAAGGGTATTATGACTAGTTCAAATTTTAAACCCACTGGTTCCCAAGGAACCACCTGCAGACAATGGCCCTCGGTGAGAGTGGGGAGCCAGGACGTGTGAACGGAGCTACAAAAGGCCCCCCACTGCCAGACACATGGACAGAGACGGCAGCCTGCGGGGGCGTCCCCCACCCCGGCTGCCCCACTGCTTCTCCTGCTGGTCCCGCCCCCTCCTCTGCAGCCCCTCGGACATCCCTCCCCCAGCTCCTAGCTCCTTGGCAGTGGACCTGAAAAACGGTTCACTGGGAGAGGAGGGCAGGACTTCTGATTAAAAGAAAACCCTGACTCTACAGCTGCAGGGATTAAAGGCTGGTTACAGAAGGAACTGCCTCTGTAAGTATTAAGGTAAACAACACGATACGTATGTTCACAGGAACATCTAATATTTACAAAAATGCCTCCATTGTACATATGTACTGTCCTATAACCCACTTTTCTCTCCCAACAGGATCTCACCGTCGTTCTCTCGACCACACCGTATACCTTCCCATCACCCCTTAAGAAGCTGCACAACATTCCACTGGGAGAATGAGCCTAGAACGTCTTTCATCACATCAGTCCTCAGGCACTTAGGCTGTTGCCAGTTTTCTGCCGTCCTAAACAAAGCCTGGTCCACGTGTTTGATTATTTCCTCGGGACAGAAATCCCAGAAGGAGAATGGCTGGCACCAAGGCCAAGCAGAGCCCCCGCAAGGCCCTCTCACGACGGAGAGAAAGGTGCCAGCGTGTGCTCGGGAGAGCGGGCCCCACATCACCAGACCTCCGCGCTCCCAGCTTCGTCCTCCCTGCTTACATCAAGGACTACAACGAATCCTGCCCCCTCATTTCTGGACCCTGCTTTGAAGACTCTGCCAGACCCTGCTCCCTTCCTGCCCAGCAGGGAGGTGTTGCAGCATCTTACCCGGCTCCTCTCAACAGCAAGGGGTCCACGAGGCTGTCAGGGGCTCCCACCCACCATATACCCATCAATATAGGTTGCGTTGGCACAACCTGCCTGGAGCAGCATTCGAACCCTCAGTGGTTATAAGAAAAGATTATTTTCACCCAAGATGTTAAACAGTAGCCACAGCAGGCCTGGCAAGGTCCACGGAAGGGTTTTCTCTTTCACAGAGCCTGCTCGATGGTCCACTGCCTGTGGGAAGGTTGGACATTCAAGGCCTGGTGCCCAGATGGGTTCCTTAGCGCTGCCCTTCAGTAACTTCTATCACCCCTCCCACTGCCCAACCATCCAAACACACACACAACCCCAGTGGATCTGCTCTGTGATCCCTTTCTCAACAAATTATGCTGGAACACTGAACATCCATATGCAGAAACAATGAACCTCAACCCATCACATTTTATACCAAAAAAAAGCCCTCAAAAGCCCTCAAAATTTATACCTCAAAAAAGCCCTACCACACAACATTTCAAAGGGACTTATTTAAGCCTGCTTCTGGGAGCCACTGATTCACAGCAGGGTAACTGGTAAGGCCTTATCCCAAGTCAAATTAGTATTCACTTTCTCAGTTTTCCCTGTTGATTGTGGTCTCCAGGATGAATGTAGTTCCAATGCCTTAATCCAAATCAGGGGATAATTTCCTCAAGGAGGGCTTTAACCAATTAAAGAGTACTGAGTTTAAAAACTAAGAACCTTACACTGCCACACACAAAAACAAATGGTCCACAAAACATTCTCCTTTCCTTCTGAAGGTTTTATGATGCACTGTTATCATTAACCAGTCTTTTACTATTAAACTTAAATGGTCAATTAGGACAAGCGGTTCTGAGACCATCCTTCCACCACTGATTAAGACTCGGGTGGCAGGTATTGGGGAATAATATTCACTTAGCCTTCTGAGCTTTCTGGGCAGACTTGGTGACCCCGCCAGCTCCAGCTGACTTTTTGCCCACTGCTTTGATGACACCCAAAGTAACTGTCTCTCATGTCACAAACAGCAAAATGGCCCAGAGGAGGAGAGTCAGAGAAGCTCTCAACACTCATGGGCTTTCCAGGAACCATATCAATGATGGCAGCATCCCCAGATTAAGAAGGGGGCCATCTTCCAGCTTGTCCCCCAAACGATCAATCTTCTTCAGCCCAGCAAACTTGCAAGCAATGTGAGCTCTGTGACAATTCGGTACAGGTGCACATGCAGCACTGATTTGGCCTTGATGGTTCAAGATAATCCCCTTGAGCTGTGAAGCCAGCTGCTTCCATCGGTGGGTCATTCTTGCTGTCATCAGCCACATTGCCACAACAAACACCTTTGACAGACACGTTCTTGACACACTGAGGCCCACACTGTCCCCAGGAAGGGCTTTACTCAAAGCTTCCTTTGTGCATTTCAGCTGACTTGACTTCCTGCAGCTCAAGGCATTTGAGTCCAGTCCTCAGTGGCGCAGGTTCCTGTGTTGGGTCCCCATCTGGGGAGGTCCAATAGCCACCTTTGGGTTATTTTTAGCACAAATCATGCAATTCTGAGTGACTTGCTGGATTGTCTTTTGTAGGTTAGGCCCCATTATATGCTTTTTTTTTTTTATGGCTGTGCTGAGTGGCTTGCAGGATCTTAGTTCCTCGACCAGGGACTGAACTAGTGCCCTTGGCAGTGAAAGCACCAAGTCCTAACCACTGGACCGCCTGGGAACTCCCCTGACTTTTGAATCCATTGTAAGGTGGCATCTCTCCCTAACGGACGCTATTATGAATGTGCCGCAGCACGGTGTCCAAGATGCCTCAGGGATCAAAACAATTCCTTGTGCACTACATTCCCAGCCAGCCGAGGTGTGGTCCAAGTGAAACCCCACTCTTGGGCCCTCACCTTGTCCTTTTCTGAATACACTGGCTGGTATTTTGACAAGTCTATCAATGGAAGAAGTGATTCTCTTGCCTCAGAGGAGATTGTCCCAGCGTCCCTTTTTTTTTTAATCTCTCAAAATATTTATTTCAAGTAGAAACGGGGAAGACAACAACATGTAAAATAGTTAAGTAAAAAGCCTTGACAAATACACTTATTTGGTCATCAAAATATAAAAAGCTGAAAATAATATTACATTAGGTACTTTGATTGAAAACAGTTACTCTAGTCAAGTAGGAAGCCCCAAGCGGTCCCCGACTAAGAGTTAAAGCTCGTCTCCCTATTCGTACACACAGCCCTTAGACAAGCGTCATATGTGTTTTTATCCAGAATGGTCCCCCCCCAGATCCTTATCTTTTTATTTGTGTTACTTATACGGAAATTATTCAGTGTGTTTGTGCGCTTTTTATAAATAAGTTTTTATTTTTCTGAATGTCACTAAGCAACCACATCAGCCTTGGACAATATCTGAATCATTTTTACAAAAGTGGAAAAAGCCAAATAAAGGGTCTCCGGTTAAGTGAGAGGCGAGGGTGGGTTATTAATCGATATGGAATAATTTGTTGTTTGATCAGCACAGTGACATTGCTGAACGTACTTTGAAAGTTGGCCCCGCCTGATAGCAATCCATGTGGATGCAAATCTCTTGGTCCTAGAATCCTTTCTCAAAGGTATAAATGAGGCACAAAGAATCACTAGGAGAAGGATTAGTAAAAGCTGAGTCCTTGCCACGAGTGGGGCGCTGGCCAGAGAAAGTGAAGTCCTTGTACACCCAGTTGAAATGCAAAGTGTCCTGGCGCGTCTGTCCCCAAGGGTTGTCCCATAGGGCACATGTGAGTTGGTCTGGTGCAGGAGAGACAGACTTATTTGGATGAGGGGTACCCAGCATCCTCCGGAGAGTCAGGGGGGTAGAGCAAACCCTTACCACTGAGGCCACTGCAGCCTCCAGGTTGCCATCCTGGGTTTGTCAGCCGGTCTCTGCCCTTTCCTCCTGGGCCATCGTGCGCCTCCTGACACTGAAGGCGGAAGGGCTGGGCTCCTTCCTCCTTCTCATCTGAATTGGACTCATTGTGATAGAAGTGAATGGTGGCTTGCACGGGGAAACTGGCCAGCACCTTCTCCCCGGAACTCTGCAGATACTCTTGATGCTTAGAAATGGGTAAATGGGGATCCAAAGGTTTGTTGGTCATACCCAGCCTCAAGCTGGCTTCCAGTTCTGGTGGGGTCAGCAACCTGGGGGGTCAGGATCCAAAGCCTCCATGGTGTTTGGCTCTCGGTCGTGGCAGTGGTGGTCCTGGGGGACCGTCCCCAGGGCAGTGACAGATGCGCCCCTGTGCCTCCCGGGCTCCGGCCGCTGCCTCGGGTCTCATGGTGCCCTCGGAGCCTGCGCCCCTCCAGCGGTGCCCACGACCGGCCGTGCCTTTAACCACTCGGGCAAGGGTGCTCACCTCCCAGCATCCCTTTTTAATGGGATTCGTGTTGGTCATGTGTTTCTGGCCCTCCCTGGGGTGCCGTTAGCACACACTTCTGGTCTTACCTTTTCATTGACCTGGGGAGGGTGGGGAGCATGGGGGAAGAGCTGCTCCCTTCCTGGGGTTTTCATGAGCACCGTCTGTAGGCTTAAAGCCTGCTCTGGTGGGACTCTGATGTCAAGCTGTTCTGGTGAAAAACTTCAGGGTGAGGTCGATCAGAAAGTTAATCAGCTCATTCCCCACTGTCAATTTCACCCGGGGTTCCTGTAGGGAATTAGGCACCTCAAGTCCAAGGGAGACCCTGGCCTCTTCATTCACCAGTGTTCCTTTCTATAGTATGAGAGGCTCTCATCTCTGTTTTTCTTCTTATGTTTTAGCCTAGGGCAACCTGTTTTCCAATGTTCCTCCTCCTTAACAGCAGGTGCACTGTTCCCACCCCAACGGTGACTTACCTCTCTCCCAACTACTCACCTTCAGGGAATTCAATGCCACTGCCACAAAAGTGGCGTTTCATTTTGCATCTTCTTTCTTCTGTTGTTGTTCCCTGTTGAACACTTTTATTTTTTTCTTAATTTTATTTTATTTTATTTATTTTTGGCTGAGTTGGGTCTTTGTTGCTGTATGCAGGCTTTCTCTAGTTGCAGCAAGCAGGGGCTACTCTTCATTGCAGTGCACGGGCTTCTCATTGCGGTGGCTTCTCTTGTTGCGAAGCACGGGCTCTAGGCATGCAGGCTTCAGTAGTCGTGGCTCCCAAGCTCAGTAGTTGTGGCTAGCGGGCTGCAGAGCGCAGGCTCAGTAGTTGTGGCGCATGGGCTTAGGTGCTCTGCGGCACGTGGGATCTTCCCGGACCAGGGCTCGAACCATGTCCCCTGCGTTGGCAGGTGGAGTCTTAACCACTGCGCCACCAGGGAAGCCCTGTTGAACACTTTAAAAAGCAACAACTACCAATTGAGAAGGGTTCATTTCAAATGAATCCTCTGATTTTTTCAACTTTCTCCTGATATAAGGCACTTTGCCCTCCGGAAAAAAGGTCAAATTTACAATTCTAATATTTTCAGGGGCCACACGATCTGCATTAGTATAACGTCTGTAGGCCTGATAAATCTTCTCCAAGAATTCAGAGGGGTCTTCATTTGTTTTTTTGCTGAATTTTGTTCAACCCCTTTTTGCTTTGGCTCCCCTTTTCAAAGCCCTGCCAAGATGCACTGATAAGTAATGCTCTAATAAGTGCAGTCCTCCCTCATTGGGTTCCAATTTGGTTCAGCTGTTGGTACTGCCAAGTGGGTTCAGGTGTAGGAGCGCTCCCTATAAAGGAGGGTTGCAATTTTTTCAAATAAACAAGGCTGAGAAACCCAGCTGGCTGGCTGTTGGCATTTAGGCCCCCTATGAGATAACGGGGTAAGGGAAACTCCTGCCCCGGGAGCAGCACCTCACCCCAACTGGGTGCCCTGTCGGGTCTTAGATGGCAATACCATACCAGGCCCCTGTGCCCCAGGAACTAACACAGGATTTTCTAGTTGATCCCTAGAAGGAGGGGCAGTCCCGAGCTCAGCTGGAGGAGTTAAGGTCTGAAGCAACCTATCCTCACTCTCATTCCTTTCTTTCTCTTATTTTCCCTGATGTAACAGCACAAATACTTGCACGTAAAGAATGTCATCATTCTTCCCCACTTCTTCACAGAAAAGCCACCATAAAACCATAAATAGCAATTAATCATCTCTAACAATTAAAAGGATGCCTTTTTGCCTTGGCATCAGCCAACCGGGAGGAATTCTGGGCTGGGGTTTTTGGTGATTTTAGGAACCAAGTGAAACCTTTCTCTTCTCCCTGGGAATGTCCTACAGACAGGTCTTCCCCCCCGCTTTTCTATTCCTTTCCTCCATCTGACAGCACTAAGAGTTTTAAATATCACAAAATTGATTTGGCTGTAAATAGAGAAAGAGTACCAAACAAAATGAAACAAAAAACCCAAAGAACAAACAGAAAATCTAAATAAACCCTCAAGTTTGGTCTTGGGGTTTTACATATACCAGCGACACAGGAGACCACAAACGACGTAATTAACACAGCAAGGGTAGCAGTATACGGTGCACGGGGTCCCAAGATAACTCTGCCTAAACCCCTTGTGGAGTTTCTAACAAGTACTGTGGCCACACAATGTTACCATAAAATATCATCATCTTCTACTCATGGGTCATGGCTGTAATCAGATCACTTATCCAAAACACACCTCAGAGGACGTTTTTTTTTTTTTTTTTTTGCGGTACGCGGGCCTCTCACTGCTGCGGCCTATCCCGTTGCGGAGCACAGGCTCCGGACGCGCAGGCTCAGCGGCCATGGCTCACGGGCCCAGCCGCTCCGCGGCATGTGGGATCTTCCCGGACCGGGGCACAAACCCGCGTCCCCTGCATCGGCAGGCGGACTCTCAACCACTGCACCACCAGGGAAGCCCCAGAGGACTTTCTTTAGGGATAGTTGAAACATTCTCCATTTTTAAAGACAGAAATTCAAAACAAACAAAACACAAATGGCACATACCAACGCTAGCATCCAAAGAAGCAAACGAACCGGGTAAAAGCCCAACAACTCTTTCCTCTCTCCAACAGGGTACCCCACTCAAATACAAAACAAACTGGCTTATTTTGGAGAAAAAGCCCCAAATGGAGAGGAAATAAAGTTTCCGGCTGTACGCACCGGAGTGACTTACCCTACCGTATGGAACCCGTCGGCTCCCAAATATCAATTCCTTGTTCCAATTGCCTAGCACTGGGGCAGCCAGTGCCACTTTGGGGAATTTTGAAGGGCAGATTCTCTGGACAAGTGGTCCCCAGCAGCTGCTAGGGCCTTACCGGAAAATTCCCCAACCCCAAATTTGTTACCGAGTCCAAGCTTGTACTGCACGACAGGCCAATAAATCTAGAGATGAGCTGCTGGGGGAAGGAATAGTGACTTTACTCAGAAAGCCAGAAAACTGAGAAGATGGTGGATTCATCTCCCAGAGAACCATCTTGCCCAATGAATGCCTTAGCATTCAGGGTCTTTTATACTAAAGGGGAGGGAGTAAAGCCAAGCATTTCCTGGTTCCGGTCAGCCTGGGGTGGGGGGGTGCGGGGATGCAGCCATTCACAGGTGAGCCTCGTCAGGATGTTTGCTGTGAGCTAAACAAAGGTATTTTAGCTTAATGCTCCTTACCTGGGAGCCAGGGTTCCCAGAGATGGGCCATTATGTATAATTTAAGCTTATAGGCAACATCCCTTTACTGATTAACTTGTGATAGAATATAAAGGTTCTTCCTTATTACAGGCCCAGCCTAACCCCAACCTAACCCTCATCACATCTCTGCCTCAGTCCCGTGTCCACCCTACATGCACCTGGCACATGTCAGGAGCCCAGGAGTGTGGCTGTCACCAGGAATGAATTTGGAAATCCCAGGATGAGCAGCAGATATAGCACTCCCGGGGACATTTTCTGACGGCTGGGACCCAGCCTCTTGAGCTTACTTTACAAATTGTGTTTGATACTTTACAACCTCTGAAACTCAGGTTTCTGTTCCATCCAGGAGCACTGTAGAAACACCAAGGGCCAGAGACTGAGCACAACACACACATGCACACACTACACGAGGGAGCAGCCGTCGTGCTGCCCCCCCGTCCACCTGCGGACTGGCCTGGTGTGGCTCAATCCCAGGCTGGGTGCTGCCCCGAAGGGCTGTGGCTCCAGGCATGCCGGGGCTGGCTCACACCAGCTCTCAGGAGCTGCACATCTCCTCCCAACCCCACATTCCCAGACATTCCACTGGTTAGTCTGAACTTGGCCACAGTGGGAGTATTTACACCATGGTCATCAGCAAATGCTATAAATTAGGTCCTGCTCCTCCCTCCAAAAGCCAGTTGTTCTACATTATTGGCACCCCACCGCCTGCCTCCCAGCAGCTGGTGGTCTGGGGTGGGGGATTCCTCTAAAGTGTGGTCCATGGACCAGCAGCATCCATTGGCATCACTTAGGAGCTTGTCAGAAATGCAGAATCCTGCCCTCCCCCACAGTTCTCCAAATCAGAATCTCTAGGGGTGGGGCCAGCAGTCTGTAGTTTATCAAGAAGCTTCGGTGGGCAAAGTCTGAGATGCAATGACCTAAGCACCAGAGAGGAGCAGAAGGGGCTTTGAGGAAAAGTGTCATTGTCCCACTGCCTAGTCAGGTGTCTTCTGACTGCCCCTCTTTATGGGTTAAATATCATACAGAGAAAATTTAGGGGAAAAAAAATCCACATTTCCATGAGCCACATCAGTGTTCTCATTCTTTCATGTTTCTCCCATGATTTGAGCACATTTATGTAAAAGTCAACAGCAGGTGCACTCATTCTCCACATGTTGGTATACAACACATTTGCATCCCAGTTTCTTCCTGAACGACCACGGCCTTAGACTTTGACTTGGTCTCCAAGGCCTGCTGACTATCAAGCACAGATTTTGTGCAGTTCCTTCAGCTGCCTTTCCTTTGTTCTAGCGTCGGGTGCTGGCACCTGGAATGTAATCTTCAGAATTAACATTCCTGGTGCCGCCTGGCCCACAGAGCAGGAAGGAAGCCTCATGGGAAGGAGCACGGACCCCTAATCCTTTTTATTCTGGGAAGTATTTTGGCGCAGCCTGGCTCTGCGGTTTATAAACAAGCTCTTTGCTGGCTGGCGGGGGGCTGGGTGGTGGAAGCCAGGGCTCTGTGTAGAGGGAAGTTAGACGCCCCTCTGGGGCCTTTCATGATGCGGTTGGTTACCTGTCAGGTACAGAACGGGAGTGTAAACAGAAATCACTTAATGTAGGTGACACTGTTGGGCAGTGAAAGGCTTGGGAAAACCACCAGCACCCCTGCCTCACGAACTCTGCGGCTTTTCATAACAGACATGGCTTCTTCATGCAACAAATATTCATTGGGTGCCTCCTCTGACCGCACCACTTCACAGAGACGGGGCTAGTGGGCGACAGAAACTCTAGAACAAAGTGCAGGCCTTCTGCCCAGGTGCTGGAGGTGCCCCAGGCTAACAGTGGCATCCCAGGTGGAGGAATAGCTTGGGCAAAGTGTGGAGGTAGAGGGTGGTCATTCACTAATGGACAATTGTTCAGAACAGCTGGCAGGGAGGGGGGCTGCGGGAAGATCAGTGACAGGAAATGAGGTGGAAACAGGGGCAGGTGTTAGGTGGTCAAGTCCTTACCAAGCCAGGATAAGCCGTTTGGTCTTTGTTCTGTAGACACTTATGACCGAGAGGACGCCACCCACCTAACCTACATCTGTCCATCCTGCACCCACCCATCCCATCCATCTGTCCATCCATGGACCCATGGAGTCCGTCCCTCCACCCACCCACCAATCCATCCTCTCCCCAGTGTCCATTTGCTGGTCAACCATCATCCATCCATCTACCTTTCCACCTATCAGCTTAAGTATACTCTGTACCAGGCACAAGATTTCTTCTTTCTTTTCCTGGGTCTTGAAGGTCTTGCCGTTTCCCTAGCAATTTATATATACAGTTGACCCTTGAACAACACTGGGTTTGAACTGCATGGGTCCACTTATACGCAGACTTTTTTCAGTAGTAAGTACTACAATACTATATAATCCCCAGTGGGCTGAACCGCAGATATGGAGGAACTGTGGATACGGAGCGCCAACTGTTAGTCATTTGCGGATTTTCAGGGATTTTCAACAGCGTGCAGGATGGACGCCCTTCACCTCCATGTTGTTCGAGCGTCAATTATATTCCACCTCAGAACTACCCCACCTTAACAGTGTCCACCTGCAGACTACTCAGGTAATGCTGTTGTTAGAAATAAGGAATTAAACAGTCACGTGACAGCAAGGCTCACCTGGCCTCGTGTTTGGGAAACGTGTAGCAGGATAACGGTATCGTGGGTAGGTGTGCTGAATGCCGAATGATGTGGAAATCTCATACTGACAGATAATTCTTACAAAAGTCAGTTATGAAGCTGTTGGAGCATATGGGAATACACGTACTTCACATACTTATGATATATATATATATATATATATGCCTTTCAAATTAAAAAAAGGAGTTAGAGGATTAAGAATGCACTATTTTTTTAAAAAACTGTACATTAATCTTCTGTCAAGTTTTTTTTTTTGAGCTGGGAGGGGTGGGTGAGAGTGAGGGAGTAGTGTTTTATGTTGGTCTTCTTGAACAGGTTAAACCTAGTAAATACTTTGGTCTAACATCTTTCATTGTCCTCTATGGTGAAAAAAACCACTCACGCTGAGTACAGAAGACACCACAACACACACACACACACACACACACACACACACACACACACACACACAGCCAAAGATAACTATTGTTTTATTCTCTTTGGTATGTTTTTGTTCATTCTCTTTTCTCTGCATACTTTAAAACATAATTGAGATCATCCATTTTATACAGCTTTGAATCTGACTTCCCTCCCTCCATTTAATGTATAACATGAAAAAATGCTCAAATACATTTTTTGAAAAACCTTCTTAATGGCTTCCAAGAGCACCACCGCGTGCATGTTCCATAATTGATGGAACCAATCCCCTTTAGGTGAGGGCTTAGGAGGTTTCCCACGCCTGGCTCTTATTAAAAGATGGAGGCTATCCTTCTACTGTCTACCTTCTGTCAGAACTATTTTCTTTATGTAGAGTGCTAGAAATAGAATAACTCAGAAAAAAAATTTTTTAATGCTGAGACTTCAATCTCTATTGCCACCTTGCCTTCCAAAAAGGCACTTGACCCTCACTGAGGTTCTCTGGCATGTCACAGAAGGCGTCTCCAGCTCCCTGGAAGGTATGCGAATGCTGTGTGGGTGCGTTGCTGTCTAGTGAGCGCACTGTGACGCTTCAGAGGAAAAATTTGTAAAAAAACAAACGAACAACACTGCAATAGAGTGATTAGCCTTCCTGCCTACTGTGGTCCCAAAACCAAATCAATCTTGTGATAAAAAATTTAAAGAAATAGCTCAAAATCCTTTTATCCTGAGTTTCAAATCATGCTGCCAGGAATGTTTCTGATCTGAAAGTTGTATAATGAGTTTCTGTTGAACAAGACAATTTCCTGCTGTCAGACCCCTGCCATCTCTTCTCCCGAGGGAGGAAAATAGTGTACCCCCCACCCCGTGCCTCCTACTGCTCACAGAGCCGCAGCCTCCAACAAGGGTGACAAGGGCGTGCTGGGGGGCTTGGCCGCCCCGGGGATGGGGTCGGGGCTGCAGAGGGCTCGAGAAGGCGCTCTGGATAAGAGCTTCAGCTGTGGACTGAGATGTCCTAGGTCCGATTCCCGCCTCTGTGACTCTGGGCAAATCACTTCGTTCTCTGAGCCTCAGTTTACTGGCACGCAATATGGGGCTAACCCCAGCGTGCACCCCCCAGGCCACTAGGCACAGAAGGCGACACCGCGGGGTCTTGAGGGGACTGCGCAGCCCGGGCGCCGGCACTCACCTCCGCCGTACATCTGGCACAGGTAGGGGAAGCGCCACACGTTGCCCAGGCCCACGGCGTACGAGATGCAGGCGAACACGAACTGCAGCGGGGTGGCCCACAGCGGCCGCGCTTCGTCCATGGCCCCGGAGCTCGGCGCGCGGTGCGCTCGGTGCGCGGCCGCCAGGAGCGCCGTCCCGCCCGGCTCGGCCTGGGGATGGCCCCGCGCCTCTACAGCGGCGGCTCGCCCGCTTTTTAATTGCTAATCTCATTAACGGCGCTCGCGTCGGAGGGGCGAGGCTGGTAAATGGATGACGGCGAGCCCCACCCCGCCGCCGGGCCGCCGCGGCCGGGAAGGCACCCGAGATTGCGCCGTACAGGATGGCGCCCGGGCCCCTCCAGCTCGACGTGGGGTCTGGTGCGTCGGCTGTGGAGCTCCTGGGAGTGGTCAGGTTCCCTCGAGCACCTACCCAGCATTTACAGAGTGCCTACTGTGTGCCAGGCTTTGTCTGAGACAGGGCTGTGAACACCACAAACATCCCCAGCCCTCCCGGAGCTAACATTCTGGTAAAGGGAACTGCTTAAATGAACTGGATCAAATAGCCCATTTTCAACTAGTTTTGACCTACAGAAAGGATAATTCCATATGGTTTACCCTAGTCCATATTTAAGACAGAGAGAGGCAAGGAAGGCAACTAAGGCAAAGGGGTTAGCAGTTCTGGGGGCGGGGGGGTAGGCTGGGGTGGTCAAGGAGGGCTTCCCAGAGGAGGGGACTTACACTTACCCAGAGACCAGAAGGAAGCAAGGGACTCCCCCCACCTCTCCAGCGGAAGAGAAGTGATCCAGGCAGCCATCTCCTTCCATTCACAGACAGGTTGTGTGTGCCTACTGTGTGCAGGGCCGGGAGTCTGGCTCTGTAGTGCAGGATGGGGCCAGGAATCAGGTTTCGAACAACCACTGTGGGAGATTCTACTCCTGGGGCCAGAGATTCTGGTTCACTAGGCTCGAGCAGGTGGGGGCTAAGAAACCTCATAGTTCTTCCAGCCTCTCAGGTGATTTGGTTTAAGGAGGTCGCTAGAAACGACTAAGTCAGGTGATTTGGGAGTGAAGCAGGATCTGGCTTTGAATCTCAGTTCTGCCACCAACTTGGCTGTGTGACCTTGTACAAGTCATTTAACCTCTCTGAGCCTCTGTTTCCTTATCTATAATGGGAACAAATATTTTCCCCTTCCATGAGTTCATGTGAGAATTAATTGAGAATTTAGCTTACTATCGGGCACATACTAAGTGCTCAACAAAGAAGTCATTACTACAGGCTGAATGAATAACACACTAATGACATACTTTGAACAGTGCACCTGGTACAGAGTAAGAGCTAAGAAAATACTTGATAAATAAGTAAAATTAAAAGGAGATGAAAAGCAGAGGTGCCAGTGGGAATCTTAGTTGATGCCAAAATGAAATCACCACTGTGGCTCAACCCCTGGTTGGACTGTCCCAGGAGTTCCTGCCTGGCTAGCGGCACAGGAGAAAGCGGGGTGTGCTGAGGAAGATAGGGGCTCCTCAGACATACCACCTGTCCTCGACCTTCCTACCTCCAACAAGCAAAGGAGAAAAAGTTCTCAATGCAGCAGGGGAGACGATTTTGATTTTGAGACTTCGAATTCTAGGCAGTGTTTTTGTTTACCCCTCACCTCCTCCCCAGAGGAACCCACTATCCTGGTTTCTATCCCAGAGGTCAGTTTCAGCTGCTCTGACCTCTACAAAACTGAACTCATGCAGTATGTGCTCTTTGCTGCCTGGCTTCCTCGGTGGGATTTACTCACATTCTGGTGTGCAGTGTATGATGTCCTTTATCCCTGCCCCCTAGGGTTCTGAGGTGTGAACATACTCGAGTTCATGGCTGAGGGACGTTTGTGTTGTCTCCAGTTTGGGACTGTGATGAATAAAGCGTTACTGAACATCCTAGTACGTGTCCTTAGGTGCATGAATCCACTCATTGCTGGGAACTCCGGGCCATCAGGTAGGTATGTGTGCACCTTTAGTAGCCATTGCCAAACTGTTTCCAGAGAGGTAGTACCAGGTTACGCTCCCGAGGGTTTCAGTCGCTGTGCGTCCTCACCAACGCTTGTCATTGTTTTCAAAGTTCCACCCGGTGTTGTGGGTGTGTAGTGATAGTTCGCTGTGGCTATTAATCTTAATTTCCCTAATGCTAATAAGGCTGCATACCTTTCCATAGGCGGATTGGGTCATTTGCATATCCTCTTTCATGGAGTGCCTGTTCAAGTCTTTTGCCAGCTTTTAAATGGCTTGTCTGTATAGTCCTTTATATATTCTGAATATGGGTCCTTTGTCAGTTTTATGTATTACAGATTTCTTCTCTCAGTCTGTGAGTTGCCTTTTTATTTTATCAGTGGTGTCTTTTGATGAACAGACGTTCTTAATTTTAATAAAGTCCCAATTTACCAATCTTTCACCTTAGTCTTCTCCTTTAGTTTTTTTTTTTAATGTCATTTTACGAGATCCCTCCCTTACCAACTCCAAGGTCATGATGATATTCCTGATAATTAAAATTTGTGGCAAAATAAGTCTGAGAGACCCACAGAGAGGGCTGCCTTTTAATGCTGTCGAATAGTGAAGAAGGCACGTTGCTGCCTCTAGCCATCCGCCTGGCATGTTCTTGTTCTCATAAATGACTTTTCCCTAGACAGTACCTGGCTATGTGGCCGCATTTCAGACACTGGGCACCTTGGAGAGATGCCCAGCCTGTTACCTGGAAGAGGAGGTGGCTTGGTGTTTGTTGGTTTGACATTAGCAAGGCCCCTCTTCGATTCCCTCCCCCAGGGATCAGGCCAGCACCTCTGTCCAGTCACACTGGCAGACTCCCTGGGAGCCTGTTCATGCTGTGAGGCCCTGGGTAGGGCTGTGGGTAGCACAAGGAGGCATCCCTGTAACAGGACTAAGTAACACCTCAGGCCTCCTGATAACATCCCCACACTTTCCTGAACCCCATCTGACAAGACTCTAACCTGACAAGACCCATTGTGCTGCTGTGGCTGCTAGCAGAGGACAGAACAGGCCTGGGTGGGTGTGCTTGCCCAGGGAGCCAGCAAAGCAGGGGGGTGGACGTTAGTGGTGGTGGGCTGGCAGATGGCTAACAACTGGCTCTCCGCGGCAAGAGCTCTGATATGTAGGTTTACCAATTTCTATGGTGTAAATATTCCCACCACAGCCGATTCCAAGCTACCAACATGGTGTCACTGAACATGGAGTTGGGAGAGAACTGCAGTAGCTCACCGTTAAACAGAACCTCCACCACACATATGCAATGATACAGATAACCTCAAGAACAGAGCTAATAGTGTAGAAAATAATTAGGAAGTGGTGGGCTTTGAGTATTGACTACCTTTGTTTTAAATAATTTGTTAGTTCATATAACTTAATTTTTAATAATGGCTGTGTTTACGGGACTTCCCTGGTGGCACAGTGGTTAAGAATCTGCCTGCCAATGCAGGGGATGCGGGTTCGGGCCCTGGTCTGGGAAGATCCCACATGCCGCGGAGCAACTAAGACCGTGCGCCATAACTACTGAGCCTGTGCTCTAAAGCCCACGAGCCACAACTACTGAGCTCTCGTGCTGCAACTACTGAAGCCCATGCGCCTGGAGCTCACGCTCCGCAACGAGAAGCCACTGCAGTGAGATGCCCGCACACCCCAACGAAGAGTAGGCCCCCGCTTGCCGCAACTAGAGAAAGCCTGTGCACAGCAACGAAAACACAATGCAGCCAAAAATAAAATAAATTTAAAAAAAAAACACGAAAAAGAAAAGAATTCTTAAAAAAAAAAAAAAAAAGGCTGTGTTTAGCAATCAAGTCACAAAATTCCTGAAAATGTACCAGGTGGCACTCACCAGCCTGTAGGTGCTGGCCCAGCACTCTACAGGGACCCAGGGCTGGGGAAGCAACTTCTGTGTGTCAGGGGCGAGGGGAGCGAGTTCAGCTCTCAGTGGTCAGGGGCCCAAGGGCAGCAGGGTTTTCGGCTTAGCTAAGCCCCACCCCAAGTGCTCCCCGGGGGCCTCCACTAGCAGTGAGGAAGAAATCTTCCCGTGGACTGGCCTGTCTAGTCTCACTGTGCCACGTCACGCAGGACACACTCCCTGAAGGATAGGCCAGCCTGCCCGAGTCATCTAATTTAGGGAAGAGGGTGGAGAAAGTGGGGATGGCCCCGACTCAGCTGTGTGGGTGTGGGTCATGGCCCCGCGCCAGCGTTCCAGTTTCTCACCCACCAGCTATCGCCACACAGCTTTCAGTACGTGCTCACCCTAGTGATCCTGCTGTTACTTAATCCCCTTTCAGTGGCTCCCAGTTCCCCACAAGATAAAGTCCAAACTCCTCAGCCTGGTCTGGAAGGCTCTAGGAATTTTAAAAAGTTGGGCCCTGAGGAATTTGCCCCTTGCTTGCCTAGGTTCCAGGAGAAGCTAGACTTTTCACCTCCCGGAAAACGCTGTGCATTTTTATACTTCTGGGCAGTTCCCTCAGCCAGGAACACCTTCTCCCTTCTTCACCCAGGAAAAGCCTGTCCATTCTTCTCGACCCAGATGGAACATTACCCTATTTAAGAAGCCCCAGCACCTCTATCCCCAGCCAGAATATATCACTCCCTCTCCCCTGCCCTCAAGCCTGGGTGTACATCTGGCTTCTAACACTTTCAGTGCTGCCTTGTCAGGAAAAGTGTAAGATACATGTCCCCTCTGGGCTGTGGCTGGTATCACGTCTAAGTCATCCTTTTTTCCCTAGCGCCAGGAGCACGGTTGAGTCTCACTGAAGTTAGCTGATAGAGGAGAAGCCTGCTGCAGAATCTGAGCACTTCAGTATAAATTCCATAGCATCCAAGACCCCGAGACGTCCATGTTGCAGAAGGTTTCTTCAGACATTTCAAGTCTTTATTGCCCACCTACTACTGTGTGCCAGGAGCCAGCTTGGGGACTTGAGGTAAAACCTCTGAACATGGCCCTCCCTTCCCTGCTCTCCAAGGCACCTGCTCACTCTCCCATGGGGAGCACAGAGACACACACAGTGCAAATAGGCGTGTGGAAGCCGCCAGGAGGAGGTTCTGCAGAAGAACACTGAAGCTGCTGTGGGGACTGGTCTAGCTCAGGTGGTGAAGATGAGGGCCCTCCCAAGAGCCTGGGGGAGCCCCTGCTCCGGGGCTGAGTGTGTGCACATATGTATGTGCATGTATTTGTGTGTGCCTGCATGTGTACATATGTGGGTGCATACATGCCTGTGTGTGTGTGTGTGTGTGTGTGTGTGTGTGTGTGTGGTGCTGAGGAGACAGTGAAACTGAGCAGGACCCTCTGAAGCCTTCCTGGGTACAGAAGTTCCTCTGTGTCCCCGTTTCTTGTTTGTAGAAAAAGGCTTTAGTCTCCTAGGCCTTCCCTGAGTTCCAAAGAGCAGACTTAAGCAGTTACTAATTAGGGAAGTGAGGGCATGCAGAAACAAAGAGAAAACAAATGGTTCCGTAGGAAAACCAATTAGTTCAGTGATAAAACAGTCTTAGTTTCCCCTCAAGAGACACACATAACAGTCTGACGCATATCTTTGAGTTTTTATGCAGAAACTAAGACACCCGCCCAGGTGGAGGACTACATGCTGACTCCAAGACCCCAGACTGGGACCAGAGGGAGGGTTGATAATTAAGATTCCTGAAACACCAACCTGTTACCTCAACACCAACCAATCAGAAGAAAGTCTTGCACCCTGCAGCCCTCACCCCAAACACTGCCTTTAGAAACCCTTCCCTGAAAGCCATCGGAGAGTTAGGGTCTTTTGAGCATGAGCTGCCTGTTCTCCTTGCTTGGTGCTCTGCAAATAAATGCTGTACTTTCCTTCACCACAACCTGGTGTCAGTAGATTGGGTTTGTTGTGCAGCAGGTGAGCAGACCCAAGTTCAGTTCAGTTAAAGTTTTGGCAACCATGAAATGACAGCTGTCCCAAGTGGGCATCTTGCCCATGGCACATTGTCCCCTGGCTGGTGGTGACACTCAGATTCTGTCCAGCAGCTGCCTGAGCACCTTCGTCTCAGGGGCAAACCCTAGAACTTGCTGCTGACCAGGCATTGCTGACCCATGGTGCTTTTGGTTCTACGGTGAAGGAAACAAGGCTCTGGTCCTGGTCTCTTAGACACCTCTGGCAAGTGCCAGAACCTTGTGTGGGACATCAGGATATTCTTCCCTACTGGGTTGCCTTGATTGGAATTTCCCTTTTTTGGGAGGGAAAGGCATAGGACTTGATCGTCTGGTTTTGGGTGGAGTACTGCTTTAATTGGATTTTCCATTCTGGGTTGAGGAGTTCCTTGGCCATCAGGCACCACCTGAGTGGTAATTGGGAAACTCCCTGTTAGACCAAGGCTTGCCTGCGCCCCCATCTGGAATGGCAAGTAGGAAACCTTCCATTCTTGTGCTAGGGAACTGCAACCCTGAGAGGCCATCAGATACTGATCTGCCTGTTTCTAGTAATACCAGCCGTGTGAAAGAATAATGGGAAACCATAACTCTATTCCACCTTGTAGTCCCATATGTGGTGCTCCAAGGACAATGGTGCTTCAAGGACAAAGGACAACCCTGCCTGAAAAAGTGTCAGCATCACACCCCCTACCAGACTCTTAATCACCCTCCCCACCATGTTGCGATGGTTATGAAATTCCTGAGCCCACCTGGGTGACACCCACCTGGGTAACGGGACCTGACCCAAATAAGGAAAGGCATCTGCCCTGTCCTACTCCCACCCTATAGAAGGAAGGTATATGTGCCTCGACCAATCAGCAAACGAAATTTTCACTTGGACCATTCCTTTGTTTTCTGGCTATAAAAACTGATCAATAGCACATGTTCAGTCTTGACTCTCCCAGACTACTAGGAAGTCTGCCCGCTGTTCTGGCAGCAACCCTTCCCTCTAATAAATTCTATCTTCTTTACATTCTGCCTTATGTCTGGAAATTCTTTTCCAACCTGCATTCAGACCACAACACCCTAGGGTGTATTTTGCAAAACTGGGAGATCTTCAGCTATGCTCCCATGAAGGAAAAAATGATATTTTATTGTAATACTGCTTGGCCTCAGTACTCGCTGGGATCTGGAGAACAATGGCCCCTCAATGGTGCTTTAGATTATAACACCATCTTTCCATTAGAACTGTTTTGTAAAAGGGAAGGAAAATGGGATGAAATTGTTTATGTATAGGCTTTTATGATATTCTATCAATGTAAGCCTTTTGGAATTGGTTTGGCTTTTATCTTGGGTGTGTGCATGAGTGTCTTGGTACATTATGTCCAAATCCTGTTTTCTCTCCCTGGTTTTGACCCTCATTAAGGGGTCCTGGTTTTGGAGGAAACTCTACCTGTAGGAGAGGAAGAAAGTGAAAGGATTAATCATTCTCAGAGACATTCCTGGTATTGACCCTTGTTAGAGGGCCCTGGTTTTGACCATTTAGAGGGTCCTGGTAACTTGAATGTGGTCTAGACAGTCCTAGAAACTGATAGTTTAAATTTGGTCTTGAGTCTGATTCAGAGCAGGTAAGTTCACCTGGAAGTGTGAAGGTGAGTGAACGATATGTATTATTGTCTATTACTGTGGTTTGTTTAGACTGAACTGGCTATTTGAGAACTGAAGGAAACCACCATGAAAATGGCCAAAATGGGCTCTTTTGACATTCCAAAACTGGTTTTTGCATATGCAGTTAGAAGATGCTGGTTTTCTACGAGGAACTTATTTTTTTCTCTGGGTGCCTTTGAGATGTAAATGTTCTACCAGGGCTCTCAGGAACTCATCTTATCTGACCCTCTCCTATTCCTAAGACTGAAAATAAAAAGGGGGTGGGGGAAGAGGCCTTTTAATTCAAGCAGGAAAACTATGAGATATCTGTGTCCACGTGGATGTATGTATGTCTGTGTATATTATAGATATGATGTCTTTACCTCCAGGTGGTATTATCAAAATTAATTTGTAAATTAGCTCTATTTAACTGGTTTAAAGGAAATTTAAGTGCTTATATAAATTCTTGGAAATATAAAGGAAACTGATCAGAATGAATTTCAGGTTCACATGATCTGGGAAATATTCAATATTGAATTAATATCTGGTATTAAAGTTAGTGTAGGCTTGTTGGTTTAATTGGTGAGGATGTCTTTAACATCATCAATATTGAGTATGGTAGTTTTATTGTACCTAGTCTAAATGTATCATTAATTACAATAAATATAAATGGATTAAATGGACCAGGTGAAAGAGACTATAAGACCAGAATAAAAAAATTCACACATACACTTACATGCCATTTACAAGAGAAAAATCAAACAAGATCACAGAAATATTTACAGTAAAATGATGAAAAGGATATAGCAGGATAACGTTATCCAAAAGAAAGCTAAGAGGAGCTGTATTACATCAGACAAAATAGACTTTAAACCAAAGAGTGTTATTAGTGATAGAAAGAACATCTATCACTAGAAAGATGTAACATTCTGAAAGTTGAATACAATTAGTAAAATAGCTTCAAAAACCAGGAAGCAAAGAGTGATAGACTACAAGGAGAAACTGACGTATCTGCTCTCATGATGGAGATTTCTGCACTCCTCTCTCCATTGTCGGTAAAGCAGAAAATAAAAAGTAGAGAACAAGGAATGGAAAATGATAGATTATTAGAATAAGAGCCAAATGGAACTTTTAGAAATGAAAAATAACTGAAATTAGAAACCCAATGAATGGGTTTAAAAGTGGATTAGACACAGTTGAGGAGAGATTTGATGAACTCAAAGATATGTCATAAGAAATTTTCTGGAACACTGCACAGAGAGATAAATAGGTAAAAAATATGAAAAGAAGTTAAGATATATAGACAAGCTATGCAGGGCAATAAACGCTTACCTAGAATTCTAGAATGAAAAGAGAAAGAAACTGAGACAGAGCCATACTTAAAGTACTAGGAGCTGAGCATTTTCCACTATGGATTCATGCAGTCCAGTCAATCTTATGCAGGATTTAAAAAAAAAAATCTCTCTATCTATCTCAAGATGCATCAGGATGAGGCTCCAGAACATCACGGTGAGCGCTTAATCCATGACACAGGTCTCACTGCAGAGGACTGTTTCATTTTGGGGATTTTGAAAAAAATAGAAAGGTAGAACTTAGGTCCTGGACAAGTAGAATAGCATATAATTTAGAAGAGTGATAAGAATTCAAATGTTCTACAGAGGTGAATAACTTTAGACTCTGTGATGGTATGCAAAGTGAACATTTCAGGGAGCTGATGCCAAATGCTTTTTATAGCTCTCCAGGATCTAATCAGTGTTCATATATTGCATTTGGTTGTTATGAATAGAGTTGCTTTTAGGACAGTTTTCCTACCTTTTAAATTTCATGATAATTGACTTTCTGAAGAGACCAGGCTAATTGTTTAAATTGCAGAATGTCCTACATTCAGGATTTGCCTGATTGTTTCATTGGGGGCCATTTAACACCGTTTTTTCCTCCTTATAACTTGCAGAGAACATGTTCAATTTAGTCTTTATATGGCATGTGTGATACATACTATAGCACTGTAAATGCACTTAGGCAATTAATTGTATTTGTTACTGACAGACTTTGGGAAAAAAATGAGTATGTAACCTGAGCTTGCGATTTACGTTCACAAAATGAGAGACAATACTGACCTTCTCCACTAAATTTAGACTATCTGGCACATCTAAGTGAGGCAGAATGCCCCTAGGATGGCGAAGAATCACTGGCTAGGACTGAAGTCCGGTGACCGCACAGAGCTGGGACTGGAGT
The DNA here is from genome assembly GCF_963455315.2 of Globicephala melas. Lineage (NCBI taxonomy): Eukaryota > Metazoa > Chordata > Mammalia > Artiodactyla > Delphinidae > Globicephala > Globicephala melas. The sequence goes on along the minus strand of NC_083324.2, from coordinate 41,661,650 downwards.
GGCAGCTCCAGGCTGTGGCTCTGTTTCTAGGGCTGCTTCTGCTGTGAGATATGAAAAAACTAATGGGACACAGATTACTTTGATGGCAGATTTAAAAATGAGAGAAAAGAAAATGAGAAGTCTAAGGCTTGAAAGCAAAGAAGACTTAACCTAAAATGATAGGGAAATCATAGCATAAATGGTTTTTTTTTTTTTGCGGTACGCGGGCCTCTCACTGTTGTGGCCTCTCCCGTTGCGGAGCACAGGTTCCGGACGCGCAGGCTCAGTGGCCATGGCTCACGGGCCCAGCCGCTCCATGGCATGTGGGATCCTCCCGGACCGGGACACGAACCCGTGTCCCCTGCATCGACAGGCGGACTCTCAACCACTGCGCCACCAGGGAAGCGATAGCATAACTGTTTGAATTTGTATACTTTACTATTACTTACTGGTAAAAACTCAGGGCTTTGTGAGACTCAGAGTAAGGTTAAAGAAAATAATAAATTTAATATGCTGTGTCCTTTTGTCCACACGCCCACTTCCAAAGGACAGCTGTTTCAAGAAAGCAACCTGAAAGGCTTTTCTGTAAACGGATCCTTCTGTTGTCTGAAGGAACTCATTCGGGTAAAGAGCACCAAGTAGGCATTGTTTAGAAAGGCCCAAATGGAACAAACAGGCATTTTTCAGGTCAGAGGGAACAGATGCAGAAACAAGCTTATTTGGAAAACATTGTGGCTTCTCACCACGACCACTCAGCTGATCACCTGCGTTAGTAAGATCCAGCCACATACTATGAAAACACCGGCCTGAGAGCAGCGATGAACCATTCCGTACTTTGTGTTGGTGTTGGCTAAATTTATTTCTTCACCTCAAATATTTTTGCTGGGAACAAGCAATCAAGACCAACTAGAAGGCATAATCTGGTGGAGAAAAACAGAGCCCTGTGAAAATATTTTCAAGGGTCAGAGTACGCCTGGGGCCACGCTGTCTCAATTAGTGACCCCCAAAGGAGTTTCACTGTGTCCTGCTGTGCTGTTTTGTGCCTGTTCTCTCATTTCATAACAGGAGAAGCCCTATGAATCTCACTCTGCCAGAAAGCGCACATGCTTCGTTTCACAAGCTCAATAGCTCAAATTACACTGGACTTCTTTCACCTGTCGATATGCAAAATGTGGTCTCTGGCCCAGAATGGGCACCACTGGGGAGCCTGTGAGAAATGCAGACTCTTGGGCCCCTCTCCAGGCCTCCTAAGTCAGAACCTACGTTTTAGCAAGACCCCCAGAGGATCTGTAGGAAGGTTAGAGTTTCAGGAGCATGCTGGTTCTTCAACCTGGTTTCACGGCAGGATGCTCTATGTAGATTTAAAGCACAGACGCAGGATGCCAAGTGAGTGTTCGTTTAGAAGTCGCGTGGCATTTTCCACCTTTCAAATTTCTTCTCTAAAATACACTGAGCCAACAGAAAAAAGATCTTAAAGATAATTTTGTTGTATATGCAAACAAAAATTTCTCCTCCTGAACTTGAGGAGCTTGAAATCTTTTCCCTGCTTACCAAGGTGCCACATTGCCTGAATATAGTTCACGGCCCTTGGGGAGGGATTTTGCTACATGGATTCCCTGCTGTATCACAGGGAGTGACATACTTCCCAAATTTCTGACTTTCTGTTTTCCATTTCCCAACATACAACCTACCCAGAATTACATTTTATCACGGTCTGTCATGTTTTGTTTTCATTTATTCAGTACTTTAAAATTCCGACTATATAGGATACCTATAGGAAAGTACATTCACATGTGTGTAACGTAGCAAATAATTGTTAGTGCCCATGTAGCCACCGCATAAATGAAGAAATAATGTCTACTGCTCAAGAGCACTTTCCACCCCTCCTCTCTGCAGTTCTCCAACGCCCCACCTGCCCAGAGATTACCACTATTCTGTTTCTTAGCTTTTCTTTATGATTTTACTATTTATCCACATACCCTACAAAATGTAGCTTGGTTTTGCCTGGTTTTGAACTTTATGGAAATGGAATCCTAATGTATTTTTCTGTTTTACTTCTATTGTTTAACATCCTGTCTGTGGGACACATCCATGTTGTATGTAGCTGTCACTTGCGTATTTTCATTGCTGTAGACAGTCAATTTTATGATTATAGCACATGGGAATTTTCAGTAGAACACTGTGTAATTCAGTCTATTTTTTTTTTTTTTTGGCTGTGTTGGCTCTTCATTGCTGCGCGCAGGCTTTCTCTAGTTGCGGCGAGTGGGGGCTACTCCTCATTGCGGTGCATGGGCTTCTCATTGCAGTGGCTTCTCTTGTTGCGGAGCACGGGCTCTAGGTGCGCCGGCTTCAGTAGTTGTGACTCACGGGCTTAGCTGCTCCGCGGCATGGGGGATCTTCCCGGACCAGGGATCAAACCCGTGTCCCCTGCATTTGCAGGTGGATTCTTAATCACTGTGCCACCAGGAAAGTCCCGATTCAGTCTACTGAACTTTGTTCAGACTTGCCTCACAAGGTATAGTGTGGCCAATCTTTACAAATATTCTCTATGTGGTTAAAGAGAGAGTGGATGCAGCAGTTTGAGGGCAGTGCTTTATTTGTCTGTTAGGCCAAATTTGCTTTGGTATGGTTCCTATCTTCATATTCTGATTTTTTTTTTCTCTGCTTGCTCTGTCAATCACTGAGAGAAGGGTGTTAGTATCTTCCACTATGATTGTGGATTTGTCTAGTTCTCCTTTTAATTGCATCCATTTTTACTTTATAGATTTTGAAGCTGTTAGGCAATCAAACTTTAAATTGTTACATCTTCCTGGAGAAATAAAACTTTTATAGAGTGACTCTTTTTATCTCTAGCAGTGTTAGATTCTCTTTTTATTTGAATAATTTACCTGCAGATTGTTGTATATTTTTTATGTTCACAATCCTGCCATCTATAGATAATGACTTTTTTTCCCCTGGACTCATGCTTTGGTTTGAAGCTCCAGCACAACGTTGAATACAAGTGGGAAGAGCAGGGGACTTTACTGTGTTTCTAAGATCAAAGGGTAAGCATTCCACACATCACTACTCAGTATGGATGTTGAGTTTTATCAAATATAAATCAAATCAGGTCACTCCTCCGCTCAAACCCACAGGTGGCCTCCCCATCTCACTCATCACGAAAGACAAATTCCCTGCAGTAACCTACAAAGCTCTGTATGGCCTGACCCCCTCACTGTTTCTATGCCCTCCTCTCCTACTACTTTGCCTTGTTCAAACTACCCCAGGCACAGTACCAGATTGGTCCTGCCTTGGGGCCTTTGCACTGGCTCTTTTCTCTGCCTGAATGTTATTCTCCCAGATATGACCTGACCAATTTCCTTACTTCCTCATATTTTTGCACAGAAGTCTCCTTCTCATGAGGCCTTAGTGATAAGCTCAGCTAAAATAGCAACTGCCACCCCCAGGCTGTTATACCCTCTTTCCTGCTTCATTCTATCTCCTTGGCCCTTATCACTATTTAGCATATAATGTGAGTTTCTCATTTATCAGGTCTGATTCATTAGTTTATTTAGAGGTAATTATTGATTGTCCCTACGTGCAGGGCCCTGTTCTAGGTACTGGGGATGCAGCAGTAAACAAGACAACCCAGACCCCAGGCATACATTCTAGTAGGAAGGAATACAGGAAAACACACTGCTGCTTCTCCATCTCAAGAAAAAAATCCCTTTGCTTGACCCCACTTTCCCTTCTGGCTTCTGTCCTGTTTCTTTCTACTCTATCTTATAGCAAAACTCGTCAAGAGATGTCTATACCTACTTTGTCTCAGTCTCTCTCCTCCCATTGCTTCTTACAGTTAACTGTCTTGTCAAGGTCACCAACGATCCCAGACGTGGCTAAATCGAGCGGTCCATTCTCAGGACTCCTTCCCTTGCCCGCTCAGCTGTTTCTGACCCAGGTGCTCACTCCTTTCTCCTGGGGCACCTTTCCTAGCTTGCTTCCAGGACAGCACTGTCTCCTGGATTCACTGCTCAGTCTCCTCTGCTGATTCTTCCTCTCTCCATGATCTGTGATATTGGGCTTCTCACCTACACTCACCTCTGTTTTTTTTTGTTTTTTTTTTTCGGTACGTGGGCCTCTCACTGCTGTGGCCTCTCCCGTTGCGGAGCACAGGCTCCGGACGCACAGGCTCAGCGGCCATGGCTCACGGGCCCAGCCGCTCCGCGGCATGTGGGATCTTCCCGGACTGGGGCACGAACCCGTGTCCCCTGCATCGGCAGGTGGACTCTCAACCACTGCGCCACCAGGGAAGCCCTGTATCTTTCTTTATTGTGGTTTAAAAGCCACTTATTCATTTATAACTCCCAACGTTGTATCTTCAGCCCAGACCACACCTCAGATGTTTAGACTTGTATGTCTACCACCTCCCCAAATCCCCATTTGGAGGTCTGGGGAGGGAGGCATCTCAAACTTGTCTAAAAGTGAATTTCCAATCTTCGATTCCCAAGACCTGCTCCTCATCCCTGATACCAAGTCTAACCTTTCAGTTGCTCAGACCGAGACCTTTGGAGTCATTCTTGATTCCTCTCTAATCCTCACTTCCAATCTGAGCTGCTGTCCTTTTCGTTTACCTTCAAACTATACATCTGGAATCAAACTCTCCTACACTGCTAGTAGGAGTATAAGCTGTCAAACTGGAAAACTCTGGGGCAGTACCTGAATATTTGTACATGCTGCTATCGGGCAACGGCACTCCTAGATGTAGGTATCTCCACGAGAAGATCCACCCCAGATGTTATGGCAGCATTCTCTGTATTCTCTGTACTAGCCCAGAAGTGGAACAACCCCCAGTGTCCAGCAACAGTAGAATGGATATGTAAATTATGGACTATTCACTGAGGGAACACTATACAGCAATGAGGATGAACAAACAATTGCAACATACAATAACATAGATGAATCTCACAAACAGAATTGAAAGAAGTTGGACACAATATATACTGTATGATTCCACGTATATAAAGTTGGAAACCAGCCAAGATGAGTCTCAAGTGCTAGAACTCAGGAAGATGGTTACCTCTGCAGGGAGATGGTACCAGAAGGGGGAGCACAGGAAACCTCTGGGGGGCAGACAGAAGTACTATTTTTTTTTAAACTTCTGGCTGTGTTGGGTCTTCACTGCTACGTGCAGGCTTTCTCTAGTTGTGGCGAGTGGGGGCTACTCTGTTGCGGTGTGCGGGCTTCTAATTGCAGTGGCTTCTCTTGTTGCGGAGCAGGGGCTCTAGGCATGCGGGCTTCAGTAGTTGCGGCATGGGGGCTCAGTAGTTGTGGTGCGTGGGCTCTAGAGCACAGGCTCAGTAGTTGTGGCGCATGGGCTGAGTTGCTCCGCGGCATGTGGGATCTTCCCAGACCAGGAATCAAACCCATGTCCCCTGCATTGACAGGCAGATTCTTAACCACTGTGCCACCAGGGAAGTCCTGGGGGGCAGATAATAAGCGATTCTTCACCCTGCTCCTAAACGAAGTGTTTACATTGTAAAAATTCTATGCACTATGCACTTATGATTTGTGCTTTTTGAATTTATTTTTTAATACAGCAGGTTCTTTTTAGTTATCCATTTTATACATATTACTGTATACATGTCAATCCCAATCTCCCAATTCATCTCAACACGCCCCACTCGCCTCGCCCCTGCTTTCCCATCTTGGTGTCCATACGTGTGTTCTCTACATCTGTGTCTCTATTTCTGCCCTGCAAACTGGTTCATCTGTACCATTTTTTCCACATAGATGTGTTAATATACGGTATTTGTTTTGCTCTTTTTGACTTATTTCACTCTGTATGACAGTCTCTAGGTCCATCCACGTCTCTACAAATGACCCAATTTCGTTCCTTTTCATGGCTGAGTAATATTCCATTGTATATATGTACCACATCTTCTTTATCCATTTGTCTCTTGATGGGCATTTAGGTTGCTTCCATGACCTGTCTATTGTAAACAGTACTACAATGAACATTGGCGTGCATGTGACTTTCTGAATTATGGTTTTCTCTGGGTATATGCCCAGTAGTGGGATTGCTGAGTCATATGGTAATTCTATTTTTAGTTTTTTAAGGAATCTCCATACTGTTCTCCATAGTGGCTGTATCAATTTACATTCCCACCAACAGTGCAAGAGGGTTCCCATTTCTCCACACCCTCTCCAGCATCTGCTGTTTGGAGATTTTCTAATGATGCCCATTCTAACTGGTGTGAGGTGATGCCTCATTGTAGTTTTGATTTGCATTTCTCTAATAATTAGTGATGTTGAGCAGTTTTTCATGGGCTTCTCGGCCATCTGTCTTCTTTGGAGAAATGTCTATTTAGGTCTTCTGCCCATTTTTTGATTGGGTTCTTTGTTTTTTCAATATTGAGCTGCATGAGCTGTTTATATATTTTGGAGATTAATATTTTGTCCGTTGATTCATTTGCCAATATTTTCTCCCATTTTGAGGGTTGTTTTTTTGTCTTGTTTGTAGTTTCCTTTTCTTTGCAAAAGGTTTTAAGTTTCATTAGGTCCCATTTCTTTATTTTTGTTTTTATTTCCATTACTCTAGGAGGTGGATCAAAAAAGATCTTGCTGTAATTTATGGCAAAGAGTGTTCTTCCTATGTTTTCCTCTAAGAGTTTTATAGTGTCCAGTCTTACATTTAGGTTTCTAATCCATTTTGAGTTTATTTTGGTGTATGGTATTAGGGAATGTTCTAGTTTCATTCTTTTACCTGTAGCTGTCCAGTTTTCCCAGCACCACTTATTGAAGAGACTGTCTTTCCTCCATTGTATATCCTTGCCTCCTTTGTTATAGGTTAGTTGACCATATGTGCGTGGGTTTATCTCTGGGCTTTCTATCCTGTTCCATTGATCTATATTTCTGTTTTTGTGACAGTACCATATTGTCTTGATTACTGTAGCTTTGTAGTATAGTCTGAAGTCAGGGAGTCTGATTCCTCCAGCTCTGTTGTTTTCCCTCAAGACTGCTTTGGCTATTTAGGGTCTTTTGTGTCTCCACACAAATTTTAAGATTTTTTGTTCTACTTCTGTAAAAAATGCCATTGGTAATTTGATAGGGATTGCATTGAATCTGTAGATTGCTTTGGGTAGTACAGTCATTTTCACAATGTTGATTCTTCCAATCCAAGAACATGGTATATCTCTCCATCTGTTTATATCATCTTTAATTTCTTTCATCAGTGTCTTATCGTTTTCTGCATACCGGTCTTTTGTCTCCCTTGGTAGGTTTATTCCTAGGTATATTATTCTTTTTGTTGCAATGGTAAATGGAGTGTTTCCTTAATTTCTCTTTCACATTTTTCATCATTAGTGTATAGGAATGCAAGAGATTTCTGTGCATTAATTGTGTATCCTGCAACTTTACCAAATTCATTGATTTGCTCCAGTAGTTTTCTGGTGGCAACTTTAGGATTCGCTACGTATAGCATCATGTCATCTGCAAACAGTGACAGTTTTACTTCTTCTTTTTCTATTCGGATTCCTTTTATTTCTTTTTCTTCTCTGATTGCCATGACCAGGACTTCCAAAACTATGTTGAATAACAGTGGTGAGAGTGGACATCCTTGTCTTTTTCCTGATCTTAAAGGAAATGCTTTCAGTTTTTCACCACTAAGAATGTTTGCTGTGGGTGTGTCATATATGGCCCTTATTATGTTGAGATAGGTTCCCTCTATGCCCATTTTCTGGAGAGTTTTTATCCTAAATGGGTGTTGAATTTTTCAAAAGCTTTTTCTGCATCTATTGAGATGATCATATGGTTTTTCTTCTTCAGTTTGTTAATATGGTGTATCACATTGATTGATTTGCATATACTGAACAATCCTTGCATCCCTGGGATAAATCCCACTTGATCATGGTGCATGATCCTTTTAATGTGTTGTTGGATTCTGCTTGCTAGTATTTTGTTGAGGAGTTTTTGCATCTATATTCATCAGTGATTTTGGTCTGTAATTTTCTTTTTTGTAGTACCTTTGTCTGGTTTTGGTATCAGGGTGATGGTGGCCTCATAAAATGAGTTTGGGAGTGTTCCTTCTTTGGCAATTTTTGCTAAGAGTTTGATAAGGACGGGTGTTAGCTCTTCTCTAAATGTTTGATAGAATTCACCTGTGAAGCCATCTGGTCCTGGACTTTTGTTTGTTGGAAGACTTTTAATCACAGTTTCAATTTCATTACTTGTGATTGGTGTGTTCATATTTTCTATCTCTTCCTGGTTCAGACCTGGAGGGACAAATTCTTTCTAAGAATTTGTCCATTTCTTCCAGGTTGTCCATTTTTTGGCATAGAGTTGCTTGTAGTAGTCTGTTAGGATGCTTTGTACTTCTGCAACGTCTGTTGTAACTTCTCCTTTTTCATTTCTAATTTTATTGATTTGAGTCCTGTCCCTCTTCTTCTTGATGAGTCTGGCTAATAGTTTATCAATTTTGTTTATCTTCGCAAAGAACCAGCTTTTAGTTTTATTGATCTTCGCTATTGTTTTCTTTGTTTCTATTTCATTTATTTCTGCTCTGATCTTTATGATTTCTTTCCTTCTACTAACTTTGGGTTTTGTTTGTTCTTCTTTCTCTAGTTCCTTTAGGTGTAAAGTTAAATTGTGTATTTGAGATTTTTCTTGTTTCTTGAGGTAGGCTTGTATAGCTATAAACTTCCCTCTTAGGACTGCTTTTGCTGCATCCCACAGGTTTTGGGTCATTGTGTTTTTGTTGTAATTTGTCTCTAGGTATTTTTTGATTTCCTCTTTGATTTCTTCAGTGATCTCTTGGTTATTTAGTAATGTATTATTTAGCCTCCATGTGTTTCTGTTTTTTGTTTTTTTTCCTGCAATTGATTTCTAATCTCATGGCGTTGTGGTCAGAAAAGATGCTTGATATGATTTCAATTTCCTTAAATTTACTGAGGCTTTATTTGTGACCCAAGATGTGATCTATCCTGGAGAACGTTCCGTGTGCACTTGAGAAGAAAGTGTAATCTGCTGTTTTCGGATGGAATGTCCAATAAATATCAATTAAATCTATCTGGTCTATTGTGTCATTTAAAGCTTGTGTTTCCTTATTAATTTTCTGTTTGGATGATCTGTCCATTGGTGTAAGTGAGGTGTTAAAGTCCCCCATTATTTTTGTGTTACTGTCGATTTCCTCTTTTATAGCTCTTAGCATTTGCCTTATGTACTGAGGTGCTCCTATGTTGGGTGCATGTATATTTATAATTGTTATATCTTCTTCTTGGATTGATCCCTTGATCATTATGTAGTGTCCTTCCTTGTCTCCTGTAACATTCTTTATTTGAAAGTCTATTTTATCTGATCGGAGTATAGCTATTCCAGCTTTCTTTTGATTTCCATTTGCATGGAATATCTTTTTCCAACCCCTCACTTTCCGTCTGTATGTGTCCCTAGGTCTGAAGTGGGTCTCTTGTAGACAGCATATATATGGGTCTTGTTTTTGTATCCATTCAGCAAGCCTGTGTCTTTTGGTTGGAGCATTTAATCCATTCACATTTAAGGTAATTACCAGTATGTAATTTCCTATTACCATTTTCATCATTGTTATGGGTTTGTTTTCGTAGGTCCTTTTCTTCTCTTGTGTTTCCCACTTAGAAGTTCCTTTAGCATTTGTTGTAGAGCTGGTTTGATGGTGCTGAATTGTCTTACCTTTTGCTTGTCTGTAAAGCTTTTGATTTCTCCGTTGAATCTGAATGAGATTCTTGCCACATAGAGTAATCTTCGTTGCAGGTGCTTCTCATTCATCACTTTAAATATATCGTGCCACTCCCTTCTGGCTTGTAGAGTTTCTGCTGAGAAATCAGCTGTTAACCTTATAGGAGTTCCCTTGTATGTTATTTGTCATTTTTCCCTTGCTGCTTTCAATAATTTTTCTTTGTCTTTAGTTTTTGTCAATTTGATTACTATGTGTCTCAATGTGTTTCTCCTTGGGTTTCTCCTGTATGGGACTCTGCACTTCCTGGACTTGGGTGGCTATTTCCTTTCCCATGTTAGGGAAGTGCTCGACTATAATCTCTTCAAATATTTTCTCGGGTCCTTTCTCTCTCTCTTCTCCTTCTGGGACACCTATAAAGCAAATGTTGTTGCAGTTAATGTTGTCCCAGAGGTCTCTTAGGCTGTCTTCATTTCTTCTCATTCTTTTTTATTTATTCTGTTCCGCAGCAGTGAATTCCACCATTCTGTCTCCCAGGTCACTTATCCGTTCTTCTGCTTCAATTATTCTGCTATCGATTCCTTCTGGCATATTTTTCATTACAGTTATTGTGTTGTTCATCTCTGTTTGTTTGTTCTTTAATTCTTCTAGGTGTTTGTTCTTTAATTATTTTATGTGTTTGTTAAACATTTCTTGTATCTTTTCGATCTTTGCATCCATTCTTTTCCTAAGTCCTGGATCATCTTCACTATCATTATTCTGCATTCTTTTTCTGGACGGTTTCCTATCTCTACTTCATTTAGTTGTTTTTCTGGGGTTTTATCTTGTTCCTTCATCTGGTACATAGCCCTCTGCCTTTTCATCTTGTCTATCTTTTTACGAACATGTTTTTTGTTCCACCTGCTGCAGGATTATAGTTATTCTTGCTTCTGCTGTCTGCCCTCTGGTGGCTGGAGGCTTGTGCAAGTTTCTGATGGGAGGGACTGTTGGTGGGTAGAGCTGGCTGTTGCTCTGGTGGGTAGAGCTCAGTAAAATTTTAATCCACTTGTCTGCTGATGTGTGGAGATGGGTTCCCTCCTTGTTGGTTGTTTGGCCTGAGGTGAACCAACAATGGAGCCTACCCAGCTCTTTGGTGGGGCTAATGGAAGACTCTGGGAGGGCTCACACCAAGGAGTATTTCCCAGAACTTCTGCTGCCAGTGTCCTTGTCCTCACAGTGAGCCACAGCCACCCCCCTCCTCTGCAGGAGACCCTCCAACACTAGCAGGTAGGTCTGGTTCGGTCTCCTATGGGAACTGCTCCTTCCCTTGGGCCCCGATGTGCACACTACTTTGTGTGTGCCTTCTAAGAGTGGAGTCTCTGTTTCCCCCAGTCCTGTCGAAGTCCTGCAATCAAATCCCGCTAACCTTCAAAGTCTGATTCTCTAGGAATTCCTCCTCCTGTTGTCGGACCCCCAGGATGGGAAGCCTGATTGGGGGCTCAGAACCTTCACTCCAGTGGGTGGACTTCTGTGGTATAAGTGTTCTCCAGTTTGTGAGTCACCCACCAGCAGTTATGGGATTTGATTTTATTGTTATTGCGCCCCTCCTACCATCTCATTGTGGATTCTCCTTTGTCTTTCGATGTGGGGTGTCTATTTTGGTAAGTTCCAGTGTCTTTCTGTCGATGACTGTTAAGCAGTTAGTTGTGATTCTGGTGCTCTCGCAAGAAGGAGTCTATGCACTTTTATGTAAGTTTTACTTCAATTTATTTAAAAAAATTTTTAATTTAATTAATTAACTTGTTTATTTATTTTTGGCTGCGTTGTGACTTCGTTGTTACGAGTGGTATTTCTCTGGTTGCAGCGAGCGGGGGCTACGCTTCATTGTGGTGTGCAGGCTTCTCACTGCAGTGGCTTCTCTTGTTGCAGAGCACGGGCTCTAGGTGCACGGGCTTTAGGAGTTGCGGTGCATGGGCTCAATAATTGCGATGTGCAGGCTCTAGGGCGCATGGGTTTCAGTAGTTGTGGTGTGTGGGCTCAGTATTTGTGGTGCATGGGCTTAGCTGCTCCGCTGCATGTGGGATCTTCCCAGACCAGGGATCAAACCCATGTCCCCTGCATTGGCAGGTGGATTCTTTTTTTTTTTTTTAATTAAAAAAAATATTTTATTTATTTTATTTTTGGCTCTGTTGGGTCTTTGTTGCTGCACGTAGGCTTTTCTCTAGTTGCAGCAAGCAGGGGCTACTCTTCGTTGCAGTGCATGAGCTTCTTATTTCGGTGGCTTCTCCTGTTCTGGAGCACAGGCTCTAGGCACGCAGGCTTCAGTACTTGTGGCACGTGGGCTCAGTAGTTGTGGTGCATGGGCTTAGTTGCTAAGCGGCATGTGCGATCTTCCTGGACCAGGGCTGAAACCTGTACCCCTGCACTGGCAGGTGGTGCAGGCGGATTCTTAACCACTGCGCCACCAGGGAATCCCAGGGGGCAGATAATAAGCGATTCTTCATCCTGGTCCTACATGAAGTGTTTACTTTGTGAAAATTCTTTGCACTGTGCACTTTTATGTAAGTTTTAGTTCAATTTAAAAGAAAGTCCAGACTCAATCACACCCTTACCACCTCTGCTGCTCCTACCTTGGTCTAAGTCATTGGTTCTCACCCGGATGAATCCTAAAGTGCTCCTGCTCCTGCTCCCAATCTTGCCCAAGGACAGTCTATTCATTTTTTTTTTTTTTTTTGCGGTACGCGGGCCTCTCACTGTTGTGGCCTCCCCTGTTGCGGAGCACAGGCTCTGGACGCGCAGGCTCAGCGGCCATGGCTCACGGGCCCAGCCACTCTGTGGAATGTGGGATCTTCCTGGACCAGGGCACGAACCCATGTCCCCTGCATCGGCAGGCGGACTCTCAACCACTGCGCCACCAGGGAAGCCCAGTCTATTCTTAATATACCCAGACTGGTCCTTTTAAATGTCATCAGATTTTATCATTCCAAGGCTCACAACCACAATGTTTCTTTCAGAGTAAAACCTTGAATCTCTCCAGCAGTCCCCCAGGCCAGCATGATCCTGCCCTGCTGCTCTTGCTGACATGATTCAGGCATGTAGCTCCTCGCTGCCTTTCAACACGCCAGGGCCGCTCCCACCCAAGGCCTTTCCCCTGGTGTTCCCTCGGTTTGGGGTGCTCATCCCCCAGGGCTGACCCCTCACAGCCTTGGCTCAGTGTCTCCTCAGTGAGGCCTACTCTGACCCGCCCACTGATCTTGCATCCAGCATCCCTCTGGCACTCTTTGTTTTTTTTGGCTGCACCACGTGGCATGCAGGATCTTAGCTTCCCGACCAGGGTTCGAACCCATGCCCCCTGCAGTGGAAGCACAGATTCTTAACCACTGGACCACCTGGGAAGTCCCCCTCCGACACTCTTAATCCTCCTAATTCTACTCCATTATTATTACGTTACCACAGCGCATTCTTCTTCTAACATACTGCCAAAACTCATCAAACTGTACCTTAAAATAGGTGTATGTTATTGTAAACTTTATCTCAAAAAGGTGGTTAAAAATAAGGTGGTTTATTTGTTTAGAATAATGTAATAATTATCTAAGGGCAATACCCACCGTGGACCCAGGAGCAGGTCTAAAGATGTTACATTAGAGTCCAAAAACATTTGGCAAGAATGCATAGTGGTAGGAATGTAAATTGGCACAGCCACTGTGGAAAACAGTATAGAGGTTCCTCAAAAAGCTACAAATAGGGACTTCCCTGCTTGCGCAGTGGTTGAGAATCCACATGTAGGTGACATGGGTTTGATCCCTGGTCCGGGGAGAGCCCACATGCCACGGAGCAACTAAGCCCGTGTGCCAGAACTACTGAGCCTGTGCTCTAGAGCTTGCGAGCCACAACTACTGAAGCCCGCATGCCTAGAGCCTGTGCTCTGCAACAAGGGAAGCCATTGCAATGAGAAGCCTGCGCACTGCAACAAAGAGTAGCCCCTGCTTGCTGCAACTAGAGAAAGCCTGCGTGCAGCAATGAAGACCCAAAGCAGCCAAAAAATAAATAAAATAAAATAAATAAATAAAAAATAAATAAAAATCTTAAAAAAACCCCACAAAAGCTAAAAATAGAACTACCATATGGTCCAGTAATTCCACTCCTGGGTATATATCTGGAAAAAACGAAACACTAATTCAAAAAGATACGTGCAGCCCAATGTTCACAGCAGCACTATTTACAATAGCTAAGACATGGAAGCAACCCAAGTTCCCATCACAGATGAATGGAGGAAACCATAAACAAAAAGAAAAGACAACCCACAGAATGGGAGAAAATATCTGCTAACGATGTGACTGAAAAGGAATTAATCTCCAAAATTTACAAACAGCTCATGTGGCTCAATATTAAAAAAACAAACAACCCAATCAAAAAATGGGCAGAAGACCTAAATAGACATTTCTCCAAAGAAGACATACAGATGGCCAAGAGGCACAGGAAAAGATGCTCGACATCACTAATTATGAGAGAAATGCAAATCAAAACTGCAATGAGATATTACCTCATACCAGTCAGAATGGCCATCAACAAAAAGTATACAAACAATAAATGCTGGAGAGGGCATGGAGAAAAGGGAACCCTCCTACACTGTTGATGGGAATGTAAACTGGTACAGCCACTATGGAGAACAGTATGGAGGTTCCTTAAAAAAACTAAAAAAAACCAAAAAGCTACCATATGATCTGGCAATCCCACTCCTGGGGATATATCCAGAGAAAACCATGGTTCGAAAGGATACATGCACCCCAATGTTCATTGCAGCACTGTTTACAATAGCCAAGACATGGAAGTAACCTAAATGTACATCGACAGATGAATGGATAAAGAAGATGTCGTATATATATACAATGGAATACTACTCAGGCATAAAAAAGAATGAAATAATGCCATTTGCAGCAACATGGATGGACGTGGAGATTATCATACTAAGTGAAGTAAGTCAGATAGAGAAAGACAAGTATCATATGATACCACTTATATGCAGAATCTAAAATAAATGATACAAATGACTTATTTATAATACAGAAACAGACTCACAGACTTAAAGAACGAACTTATGGTTACCAAGGTGGGGGAAGGATGGGGGGGGTGGGTAGATTGGGAGGTTGGGATTGACGTATACACACTGCTATATTTAAAATAGATAACCAGGGACTTCCCTGGTGGTCCAGTGGGTAAGACTCCACGCTCCCAATGCAGGGCCTGGGTTTGATTCGTGGTCATGGAACTAGATCCCCCATGCATGCCACAACTAAGAGTTCACATGCCGCAACTAAGAGTCCACATGCTGCAACTAAGTCCGCATGCCGCAACTAAGAAGTCTGCATGCTGCAACTAAAGCTCCTGTGTGCTGCAACGAAGACCCGGCACAGCCAAAATAAATAAATATTAAAAAAAAAAAAAATAGATAACCAACAAGGACCTACTGTATAGCACAGGGAACTCTGCTCAATATTCTGTAATAACCTAAATGGGAAAAGGATTTGAAAAAGAAGAGATACATGTATATATATAACTGAATCACTTTGCTGTACACCTGAAACTAACACAACATTGTTAATCAACTATACTCCAGTATTTAATAAAAATTAAAGAAAACCAGACAAATGGATAAAGAAGATGCAGTGTGTATATGTGTGTGTGTATATATATATACACACACACACAATGAAATATTAGCCATAAAAAAGAATGAAATCCTGCCATTTGCAGCAACATAGATGGACCTAGAGAATATTACGTTTACTAAAATAAGACAGAGAAAGACAAATACTGTATGATATCACTTATATGTGGAATCTAAAAAATAATACAAATGAATGTGTACTCAAAACAGTAACAGACTCACAGATAAAGAAAACAAACTTGTGGTTACCAAAGGGAAGAGGAAAGGGGGAGGAACAAATTAGGGGTATGGGATTAACAAACTACTATGTATAAAATAGATAAGCAACAAGGATATACGGTATAGCACAGGGAATTATAGCCATTATCTTGTAATAACTTATAACTGAGTATAATCTGCAAAAATACTGAATCACTATGCTGTATACCTGAAACCAACATAATATTGTAAATCGACTATACTTCGATTAATAAAAAAGAATGCAGAGTAGAAGGAAGCAGAAAATATAAAATTAAAGTGACAGAAGGCAGGTGGTTCCGACTACTGGGAGCCTGACCAAGGAGGCACTTGCAGAATGGCACTGTTAACAGAATCCACATTTGGGCCACACAGCAAGTTCCTCACCTTCTGTGTGAAGCCCTGGGACACAGATCGGTGGCCTTAGTAATTTAAGAAGACCTTTCACGGTTAACAGGGCAGCTGTCCTGGGGGTAGTGGTCGTTGTTCATTACCCATCCCCTGCCATCTAACTCACTCATGTTCCTCACTAAATGCCTGCTCTTTGTTTTAAGATGGGCTTGTTTCTGATGATAGATAATTGACTCTACATACAAAGTGGAGTAAACACTGGTTAAAGTATTCAAAGGTTTAGTTGAATGTTAATCAGCTATTGATTCAGAAAGACTACTGGTGGCTTTCAATTAACAGCTGCTTTACAAGGAAGGAAAATTCCAGACCGATCTCTAAAATAAATATTGACGCAAAAACCCTAAATAATATATCAACTAATAGGAATCAGCAAGGTGTAAAAGGACAGTACAACATGACCACTGCAGGTCAGGTCCCTTGGGAAGCAGACTCTGAGGTGTGCTGGTGAGTTGGACATCTATTAGGGAGTGCCCTTGGGAAGGGAAGGAAGCAGGACTGGCAGGCCCAGTGGAAAGGCGCTCGATCCTGAGGGGCGTTCTGAGGATGAGGCACACTTCAGCACAGTCCCATGCTGGGGATTTATACTTCTCCATAAACAGTTGGATGCAGTCACCCTGAAGGGGAGTGTAAACCTGGGCGAAGTAGTTCTCTTTAGCTGGGCAATCCACAAAGGGCTGACTGCCTTGGACGTTTCCAGTAGCTGGGGCCATAGTCCTTTGTTCCAAACACACAGCAGCAGCCAAGGTGAGGCGGTGGCTGGACTGAGTCACATGGTAGAGATACAATAAGCCACTTTTACATTCAGGCGGTTTATTACTTACTTAGACAATGGAAGAGAGGAAGGCAGAATGGGCAAGCTCTCCGGGGCCCTTCATGCACATACCAGAAAGGATAGCACCAAAACAAAAACAGCAGGGTAGCTACAACAGAAGCTGTGGGATGCCACGTTGCTGAGGAGCCAAGTGTAGACTGCAGCTAAGCAGGTCTACCCCCGAGTTTATGAGAGCTTCATCAGAGTCCTCCTCCCAGGGTATTTAGGTGGGGGAAGGGGAGATGGCCTTGGAGCAGCTCCTCACCAGCCTCCCACCCTTGTGCTACTGGGAAAATCACAAGGTGTTCTGCCAAGACTCAAATTAGCTGCAGTTCAACCCTTGCCCGCATGGTCTACATGCCCACAGCACCCACCATGATGACCAAGTGGAGTATGCTTCAGGAATCTAAGATTAGTTAACATTAGAAAATTAAGTGTTGTAATTCATGACATTAACAGGAAAAAAAAAGAGAAGAATTAAATCATCCCAACAAAAGCAGTAAAGGCACTTGGCAAAATTCAACACCCATTTATAATTCTTATGAAAGCTCTTATCAAACTAGGAATAGAAAAGAGCATCCTTATTCTACTACAGAATACTGTGAATATTATCCTTATTGGTAAAATACTTTAAGTTTCCCCCAGAAATTGCCAACAAGGCAAGGATACTCCCTATTACCACTTCTATTCAACATCATACTAGAGGTCCTAGCCAGTGCAATAAAGTAAGAGAAATAAATAAAAGGCACACTATCTCACTTATCCAGAATTCATTACATGGAAACATCTATTTGAAACAAAGCTGATGACCTGGAAGGTTAACTTTCCCCTATAAAGCAACCTAAAAAGGTCTTGGAGCAGCCAAGATGTCACAAAGTCTATGCACTTCACTCACAGAGGAGTCCCTTAAGCCCTCACTCTGAGGATATGTAACTCTAATTAGCTTCTCTATTTATTTTCCAAACCCATACCACATTAGAAATGGCAACAGAGAAGCAAGAAGAACTATAATCTTGCAGCCTGTGCAACGAAAACCACATTCACAGAAAGATAGACAAAATGAAAAGGCAGAAGACTATTTACCAGATGAAGGGACAAGATAAAACCCCAGAAAAACAAATAAATGAAGTGGAGATAGGAAACCTTCCAGAAAAAGAATTCAGAATAATGATAGGGAAGATGATGCAGGACCTCAGAAAAAGAATGGAGACAAAGATCGAGAAGGTGCAAGAAATGTTTAACAAAGACCTGGAAGAATTAAAGAACAAACACCTAGAAGAATTAAAGAACAAACAAACAGAGATGAACAACACAACTGAAATGAAAAATACGCCAGAAGGAATCGATAGCAGAATAACTGAGGCAGAAGAACGGATAAGTGACCTGGAAGACAGAATGCTAGAATCCACTGCCATGGAACAGAATAAAGAAAAAAGAATGAAAAGAAATGAAGACAGCCTAAGAGACCTCTGGGACAACATTAAATGCAATAACACTCGCATTATAGGGGTCCCAGAAGGAGAAGAGAGAAAGGACCTGAGAAAATATTTGAAGAGATTATAGTTGAAAACTTCCCTAACATGGGAAAGGAAATAGCCACCCAAGTCCAGGAAGCACAGAAAACACAAGGAGAAACGTGACAAGACACATAGTAATCTAACTGACAAAAATTAAAGAAAAGGAAAAATTATTAAAAGTAGCAAGGGAAAAACGACAAATAACATACAAGGGAACTCCCATAAGGTTAACAGCTGATTTCTCAGCAGAAACTCTACAAGCCAGAAGGGAGTGGCATGATATATTTAAAGTGATGAAAGAGAAGCACCTACAATGAAGATTACTCTATGCGGCAAGAATCTCATTCAGATTCGACAGAGAAATCAAAAGCTTTACAGACAAGCAAAAGGTAAGACAATTCAGCACAACAAAACCAGCTCTACAACAAATGCTAAAGGAACTTCTTCTAAGTGGGAAACACAAGAGAAGAAAAGGACCTACGAAAACAAACCCATAACAATGATGAAAATGGTAATAGGAAATTACATACTGATAATTACCTTAAATGTGAATGGATTAAATGCTCCAACCAAGAGAAACAGGCTCGCTGAATGGATACAAAAACAAGACCCATATATATGCTGTCTACAAGAGATCCACTTCAGACCTAGGGACACATACAGACGGAAAGTGAGGGGTTGGAAAAAGATATTCCATGCAAATGGAAATCAAAAGGAAGCTGGAATAGCTCTATACTCAGATCAGATAAAACAGACTTTCAAATAAAGAATGTTACAAGAGACAAGGAAGGACACTACATAATGATCAAGGGATCAATCCAAAAAGAAGATATAACAATTATACATATATATGCACCCAACATAGGAGCACCTCAATACATAGGCAAATGCTAGCAGCTATAAAAGAGGAAATCGACAGTAACACAAAAATAATGGGGGACTTTAACACCTCACGTACACCAATGGACAGATCATCCAGACAGAAAATTAATAAGGAAACACATGCTTTAAATGACATAATAGACCATATGGATTTAATTGATATTTATAGGACATTCCACCCGAAAACAGCAGATTACACTTTCTTCTCAAGTGCACTTGGAACATTTTCCAGGATAGATCACATCTTGGGTAACAAATCAAGCCTCGGTAAATTTAAGAAAATTGAAATCGTATCAAGCATCTTTCCATACCACAATGCTATGAGATGAGAAATAAATTACAAGGAAAAAAATGTAAAAATCACAACCACATGGAGGCTAAACAATACGTTACTGAATAAACAAGAGATCACTGAAGAAATCAAAGAGGAAATCAAAAAATACCTAGGGCAAATTACAATGAAAACAAAATGATCCAAAACCTGTGGGATGCAGCAAAAGCAGTTCTAAGAGGGAAGTTTTTAGCAATACAAGCCTACCTCAAGAAACAAGAAAAATCTCAAATAAACAATCTAACCTTACACCTAAAGGAACTAGAGAAAGAAGAGCAAACAAAACCCAAAGTCAGTAGAAGGAAAGAAATCATAAAGGTCAGAGCAGAAATAAATGAAATAGAAACAAAGAAAATAGCGAAGATCAATAAAACTAAAAGCTGGTTCTTTGAGAAGATAAACAAAATTGATAAACCATTAGTCAGACTCACCAAGAAAAACAGGCAGAAGACTCAAATCAACAGAATTAAAAATGAAAAAGGAGAAGTAACAACTGACACTGCAGAAATACAAAGGATCATGAGAGATTACTACAAGCAACTATATGCCAATAAAATGGACAAATTGGAAGAAATGAACAAATTCTTAGAGGGGCAGAACCTTCCGAGACAGAACCAGGAAGAAATAGAAAATATAAACAGACCAATCACAAGAACTGAAATTGAAACTGTGATTAAAATTTTTCTAACAAACAAAAGCCCAGGACCAGTGGCTTCACACATGAATTCTATCAAACATTTAGAGAAGAGCTAACATCTATCCTTCTCACACTCTTCCAAAATATAGCAGAGGGAAGAACACTTCCAAACTCATTCTATGAGGACACCATCACTCTGATACCAAAACCAAAGATGTCAAAAAAAAAACTACAGGCCAATATCTCTGATGAACACAGATGCAAAAATCCTGAACAAAATACCAGCAAACAGAATCCAACAGCACATTAAAAGGATCATATACCATGATCAAGTTGGGTTTATCCCAGGAATGCAAGGATTCTTCAACATACGCAAATCAATCAATGTGTTACACCATATTAACAAATTGAAGGATAAAAAACATATGATAGGGCTTCCATGGTGGCACAGTGGTTGGGAGTCCGCCTGCTGGTGTGGGAGGCGCAGGTTCGTGCCCCGGTCCAGGAGAATCCCACATGCTGTGGAGCGGCTGGGCCCGTGAGCCATGGCCGCTGAGCCTGCGTTTGCGGAGCCTGTGCTCCGCTGGCAGGGGAGGCCGCAGTGGTGGGAGGCCCGTGTATCACAAAAACAAAAACAAAACCAAATCCATATGATAATCCCAATAGATGCAGAAAAAGCTTTTGACAAAATTCAACACCCATATATGATAAAAACTCTCCAGAAAGTAGGCATAGAGGGAACCTACCTCAACATAATAAAGGCCATATATGACAAACCCACAGCCAACATCATTCTCAATGGTGAAAAACTGAAACCATTTCCTCTAAGATCAGGAACAAGACAAGGCTGCCCATTCTCACCACTATTATTTAACATAGTTTTGGAAGTTTTAGCCACAGCAATCAGAGAAGAAAAAGAAATAAAAAGAATCCAAATTGGAAAAGAAGAAGTAAAACTGTCCCTATTTGCAGATGACATGATACTATATATAAGAGAATCCTAAGAGTAGCTACCAGAAAACTACTAGAGCTTATCAGTAAATCTGGTAGAGTAGCAGGATACCAAATTAATGCACAGAAATCCCTTGCATTCCTATACACTAATGATGAAAAATCTGAAAGAGAAATTAAGGAAACACTCCCATTTACCACTGCAACAAAAAGAATAAAATACCTAGGAATAAACTTACCTAAGGAAACAAAAGACCTGTACGCACAAAACTATAAGACACTGATGAAAGAAATTAAAGATGATACAAACGGAGAGAAATACTATGTTCTTGGATTGGAAGAATCAACATTGTGAAAATGACTATTCTACCCAAAGCAATCTACAGATTCAATGCCATCCCTATCAAACTTCCAATGGCATTTTTTACAGAACTAGAATAAAAAATTGCACAATTTGTATGGAAACACAAAAGATCCTGAATAGCCAAAGCAATCTTGAGAAAGAAAAATGGAACTGGAGGAATCAGGCTTCCAGACTTCAGACTATACTACAAAGCTACAGTAATCAAGACAGTATGGTACTGGCACAAAAACAGAAATATAGGGCTTCCCTGGTGGCGCAGTGGTTGAGCGTCTGCCTGCCGATGCAGGGGACACGGGATCATGCCCGGGTCTGGGAGGATCCCACATGCCGCGGAGCGGCCGGGCCCGTGAGCCATGGCCGCTGAGCCTGCGCGTCTGGAGCCTGTGCTCCGCAACGGGAGGGGCCACAGCAGTGAGAGGCCCGCGTACCACAAAAAAAAAAAAAAAAAAAAAAAAACCAGAAATATAGATCAATGGAACAGTATAGAAAGCCCAGAGATAAACCCACACACATACAGTCACCTTATCTTCGATAAAGGAGGCAAGAGTATACAATGAAGAAAAGACAGCCTCTTCAATAACTAGTGCTGGGAAAACTGGACAGCTACATGTAAAAGAACGAAATTAGAACACTCCCTAACACCATACACAAAAATAAACTCAAAATGGATTAAAGACCTAAATATACGGCCAGACACTATAAAACCCTTAGAGGAAAACACAGGCAGAACACTCTATGACATAAATCACAGCAAGGTCCTTTTTGACCCACCACCTAGAGAAATGGAAATAAAAACAAAAATAAACAAATGGGACCTAATGAAACTTAAAATCTTTTGCACAGCAAAGGAAACGATAAAAAAGACAAAAAGACAACCCTCAGAATGGGAGTAAATATTTGCAAATGAAGTAAGTGACAAAGGATTAATCTCCAAAATATACAAGCAGCTCATGCAGCTCAATATCAAAAAAACAAACAACCCAATCCAAAAATGGGCAGAAGACCTAAATAGACATTTCTCCAGAGAATATATACAGATTGCCAACAAGCACATGAAAAGATGCTCAACATCACTAATCATTAGAGAAATGCAAATCAAAACAACAATGAGGTATCACCTCACACTGGTCAGAGTGGCCATCATCAAAAAATCTACAAACGATAAATTCTGTAGAGGGTGTGGAGAAAAGGGAACCCTCTTGCACTGTTGGTGGGAATGTAAATTGATACAACCACTATGGAGAACAGTATGGAGGTTCCTTAAAAAATTAAAAATAGAACTACCATATGCCCTAGCAATCCCACTGCTGGGCATATACCCTGAGAAAACCATAATTCAAGAAGACACATGCACCCCAATGTTCACTGCAGCACTATTTACAATAGCCAGGTCATGGAAGCAACCTAATTGTCCATCGACAGACAAATGGATAATGAAGATGTGGTACATATATACAATGGGATATTACTCAGCCATAAAAAGGAACGAAATTGGGTCATTTGTAGAGACGTGGATGGACCTAGAGACTGTCATACAGAGTAAGTCAGAAAGAGGAAAGCAAATATCGTATAATAACGCATATATGTGGAATCTAGAAAAACGGTACAGATGAACCGGTTTGCAAGGCAGAAATAGAGACACAGATGTAGAGAACAAATGTATGGACACCAAGGGGGGAAAGTGGTGGGGGAGGGGGAGTGGGGGGTGTTGGGATGAATTGGGAGATTGGCATTGACATATATACACTAATGTATATAAAATAGATAACTAGGGCTTCCCTGGTGGCACAGTGGTTGAGAGTCTGCCTGCCGATGCAGGGGACACGGGTTCGTGCCCCGGTCTGGGAAGATCCCACATGCCACGGAGCGGCTGGGCCCGTGAACCATGGCCGGTGAGCCGCAAAAAAAAAAAAAAAAAAAAAAAGATAACTAATAAGAAACTGCTGTGTAAAAAAAACACTAAAATTCAGAAAAAAGGACAATCATTGATACTTGCAATAGTGACTTTGAATCATCAGGAAAAGATAAGATTATGCTTATGACTCACTGCTTAAGAGGGCATAAAATTGTATTCTGCATTAAAGATGTTTCAAATGGCTGATTTTAAAGAAGCTTTGTTCATTTATATGGAGAAATTTTAGTTATCAGAAAATTACAGACAACACAGCATACTTCTTTTGTTGTTGTTGGTTTTTGGTTTTTGGTTTTTTTTGGTACGCGGGCCTCTCACTGCTGTGGCCTCTCCCGCTGCAGAGCACAGGCCCTGGACGCGCAGGCCCAGTGGCCATGGCTGACAGGCCCAGCCGCTCCGCAGCACGTGGGATCCTCCCGGACCGGGGCACGTACCCGTGTCCCCTGCATCGGCAGGCAGACTCTCAACCACTGCGCCACCAGGGAAGCCCAAGACAGCACACTTTTTGACAACCAACCCGAAGTTTTCCATGACTTAAGCAGTGCCTGTGCAGGAATCAGAAGTTCAGTTTCACAAACATTTGGATTGAGCTCCTATAATGGGCCCGATTCTTGAGTCACAAAGATGGGGTCTGGTTTGGGTACTCAGTCCAGGTACGTTTTTTCAGATCTGTTACTACTTTAAGGCAGCAATGGCCAGGCCATGTGAGCACACTGAGCTAAAAAGGCCAAGCACGTTTGTCATTTCCGCTAATTTGCGTTTACCATTTTTTTAAAACTTATTTATTTCATTTAATTTATTTTTGGCTGCAGTGGGTCTTCGTTGCTGCATGTGGGCTTTTCTCTAGTTGTGGCAAGCGGGGGCTACTCTTTGTTGCAGTGCACAGGCTTCTCATTGCAGTGGCTTCTCTGGTTGTGGAGCATGGCTCTAGGTGCACGGGCTTCAGTAGTTGTGACACACAGGCTCAGTGGCTGTGGCTTGTGGGCTCTAGAGCACAGGCTCTGTAGTTGTGGTGCAGAGGCTTAGGTGCTCCGTGGCATGTGGGATCTTCCTGGACCAGGGATCGAATTCATGTCCC
Source organism: Globicephala melas (assembly GCF_963455315.2). Lineage (NCBI taxonomy): Eukaryota > Metazoa > Chordata > Mammalia > Artiodactyla > Delphinidae > Globicephala > Globicephala melas. The sequence goes on along the minus strand of NC_083324.2, from coordinate 41,637,211 downwards.
CTGCATTGGCAGGTGGATTCTTAACCACTGTACCACCAGGGAAGTCCCTTGAGTTTACCATTTGATGAGTGAGTACTGACAGCATGTATGGAATGTCCATTGCATTTTCTCTTCTGGTCATTGTGCGTCCACATGTCCACATGCTACTGATGCCCCACAAATATCCACTTATCCTAACCTGGAGGTGGCCTGCAGAAGATTGTGTCTCTTCATCTGGGGGCCTTTCTTGGCTACTGGCACATGCAGAACCCAGGCACAAGAAGTGCTGAGGTTTATCATCCCAGGAGCTACCCCTGACCTGATAAATAAGGAGCTGGTGGGTCATGCCCTAGCCTCCTCACTCCAAGGTAGGACTGAGCGTGGTGGTCCACACTAGCTACCTGCTCATCAACATATATCCTCTATTGGCTTTCTTCCCTTTTCTGTGTCATGCCCCCAAGCCCTCACCATGCTTCCTGGGATCACCTCCCAAGTAAGCTCCTTAAAACAAAATCCTTGTCTCAAGGTCTGATCTTAGGGGAGCCCAGATAAAACAGAAGTGGCCCTAGAAAACAGTCCCTGGTTGAGATAGTGGACTTGGATGCCAGCCATTTGACAAAAGGATCCCACTGCTGATGGTAAGTGTGGTGGTGATAATCTCTGGTGCTCTGCTGGGTCACAGTTACCAAAACTCCCACCTGGGATGGACTGGGATAAAGGAAGAGGATGATAGGCCATGATTAGCCAAGTGTCACCTCAGGAAATGCAGTGACAACTAGAATGCCCCATGGCAGCATTTAAGGAGACCCATCCATGTCTCCTACATGCAGCAGAGAGAAGGTGCTGAGAATCAGGCCGAAGATTGCATTATAAGAGTGGTGCATCCCCAATGTTCATTGCAGCACTATTTACAATAACCAAGACATGCAAGAAGCCTAAATGTCCATCAAGAGAGGAATGGATAAAGATGTGGTACATATATACAATGGAATATTATTCAGCCATAAAAAAGAACAAAATAATGCTATTTGCAGCAACATGGAGGGACCTAGAGATAAGCATATGATGTAAGTCAGACAGAGAAAGACAAATATCATATGATATCATTCATATGTGGATTCTAATTTTAAAAAATGATACAAATGGGGCTTCCCTGGTGGCACAGTGGTTGAGAGTCCGCCTGCCAATGCAGGGGACATGGGTTCGTGCCCCGGTCCAGGAGGATCCCAGATGCCACGGAGCGGCTGAGCCTGTGAGCCATGACCGCTGAGCCTGCGTGTCCGGAGCCTGTGCTCCGCAACGGGAGAGGCCACAACAGTGAGAGGTCCGCGTACCGCAAAAAAAAAAAAAAAAATACAAATGAAACTTATTTACAAAACAGAAACAGCCTTACACAGATATCGAAAACAAGCTTATGGTTAGCAAATGGGAAACGTTGGGGGGAGGGATAAATCAGGACCTTGGGATTAAAATACACACCCTACTATATATAAGAAAGGACCTACTGTATAGCACAGGGAACTCTACTCAATATTCTGTGATAACCTATATGAGAAAAGAATCTGAAAAAGAATGAATATATGTATAACTGAACCACTTTGCTGTACACCTAAAACTAACACAACATTGTAAATCAACTATAATCCAATAAAATTTTTTTAAAAATATGAATTAAAAAAAAAAGTGGTGCAGTTACAAAGGGAACCAAATTCTCATGCTTGGAAAGACTCTTGCTCAGGTCAGAGCTCTGACTGGGAAGGCATGGGTCTCTGAGACATGAGTTGGGCCCATTTGGGTAGATGCCCTCAAGAACCTGGACACTCCAGACCCCCCTGAACACTTGGGTGGGTCTAGCAAGTGGCTCACTCCTCCTTGCTAGAGGAGAACATTCTCTCCTTATCTGGAAATCATTCAAAGGCCTCTCTTCAGAAAGAAGACTGGCAAGATAACCTTTGTCCTCCCCAAGATCTGCCCCCACTTACTCCTAAACCAATAAATAGGGGTGAGAATCAGTATGGCCTGTGTACAGAAATATTGTCCTGCTTGGAGAGGGAACAAATTATTCCCCGAAAGAGCTGAAGAACCTGGCTAATATGGACCGGCAGGAACTGGAAGAGCATGTATGGGCATGGATCTTGAGGATGATGGAGTGGGAGGTAGAACAGAAGCTGGATAAGGAAGAGTTTATTGATAAGGGGGCCCATTCCTGTGACTTAGGATTTGGCACCTTGGCAAGGACACTTGAAGCCACTCCTAATACATTGCTGCAACGGCTCCTTGGAGCTCAAAGATGATGGCGTACCAAAAATGAGTTGGAGATTCCATAACTTCATTGGCAGAGTACTGAGGAGGGATCAGAAGGCTCAGAGGGACAGCATGCTAGAATGGATATAGGACACGAAAGCCCACCCACAGGCAGAGGATAATTCCCTTCACCGAAACAATAAAGAATGCAACATTAGCACTGTTGAGAATTTAGTGGCTGCTGTCCTATTGGCCGAAGTTGAGAGTAGGAGATGCTGGTACATAACTGGGCTCCCTAGGGTCAATGGATAGGATTCCACAATAAGAGTCTAATGGCAGCACTTAACCATTTGAGAAAAATGAATGCAGTAGCCTAATGGGCCGCAAGGCCAGAATAGCAACCAGGGGGCTGAGGATCAGTAGCTAATAGATTATGATGTTCCTAGAGATGAGATGAATGGGCAGTCAATGAAGTTATTTTTTGCATTATAAAGCCAGACAAACAGCTGATGAGTAAAAAATTGATGTCAGTCACCATAATGGAAAAATCATGATCTCTCCTACAGTTCCCATACCTGAGTCAGTTCTCAGTTCCAGAGCTCATCAATTGGAGGTGAGATGGGTCCTCTGAGGAGGATCATATATATATAAGAAATATGTCCTCCAATCTTTCCCAAAGAGCCCTGTGGCTATTTATCAGAGTAACTAACCACCGGGAAAGTGGAATATACATATCTTTCGAGCGCAGCTGAACATAGGGCCTGAGTTGACATACTTAGGGGATCCAAAACACCATGACAGCCCCTGTTAGAATGGGGCTAGACAGGAGCCAGACAAAATCAAAATTCTAGCTCAAGTCCATTTCAAAGTGGATCCAATGAGTCTGTGGATCCATCCTGTGGTTACCTCCCTGGTTCCTGAGTAGGTAACTGGGTTGAGCGTACTTAACTGATAGACCCTCACATTTGTTTCCTGACCTGAGGAGTAGAACCATAATAGTAGAAAAGGCTTATTTTATGCTCAAAATGCCCCTCCTACCCTATCAACCCTCCTGGCCAAAATGAGAGGCAACACAATGTCCCAGGTGTAACGACAGTGATCCCCATGATATCCCGCTGAATAGTTCTTGCAAACAACAACAAACCCCCAAACAAAACCCACCAAGATAAAATGGAAACACAAATGGATAATGGAAGATGACAGAGGACTAATGCAAAGCAAAAAGTAGCTTCAAAGAGCAGCTGCTGTGCTGGAAGTGGTACCTCTACTAGAACAAATCAGCACATGGGAATATAGCTCTGACCATTTATTGGGTCATTCAGAAGGCTTCCGGTTTTGAGTACACAGAGTCAGAGACGGCTCTGTAGCCCTCTGTGCTTCAGACTATAGCACAGAATGTGCCCTTCCCTTTGGGCTACATGTCCTAAAAGTTCCACAGTGCAAGAGGCAGCTGAGGTGAAGGGACTGGCAAGCCCCCAATATGACAGTTGTGGTGCAGAAACTTCTAGGTTTCTGGAGCAAGGCAGCAAAGAACTATTCACTTTGAAAAGCAGGTCCTGGCATGCTACTAGGCCTTTGTAGAGACTGAGTCATCCATCATGAGCTAAATCTTGTCAGAACCACTAAATCATATGGTCAAGCAGGTACATCATCAATCCATAATATAATAAAAATGCTATGCTCAGGATTGGGCCAAGAAGGTCCAGAGGGCATACTCAAACTGCACAGATGGTCTAGACTCCCATGTCATTACACTAATACCTCTCCTTTAGCTCACACATATGGCGAGAGAAGAAAAAAAAAAAAGCCCAGGTTTGGTAAATGAATGGGTCAGCTCAATGGCTGGGGATAAGCCCCAAATGGCTTGCTACTGATGTATAATTCCACTCAGTGACTGAAAGACAGTTTGGGTGGAAATTCCCCCAGTGGGCAGAACTTCAAGCTGTACACTTAATCAACCTGGTATAGAGGGAGAAGAGGTCAGATATAAGAATATATATGGACTTTTTTTAAAAAATAAATTTATTTATTTATTTTTGGCTGCATTGGGTCTTTGTTGCCGCACACGGTCTTTCTCTAGTTGCAGCGAGTGGGGTTACTCTTCGTTGCGGTGTGCAGGCTTCTCATTGTGGTGGCTTCTCTTGTTGCGGAGCACGGGCTCTAGGCGCATGGGCTTCAGAAGTTGTGGCATGCGGGCTCAGTAGTTGTGGTGCATGGGCTTAGTTGCTCCACAGCATGTGGGATCTTCCCGGACCAGGACTCGAATCCGTGTGCCCTGCATTAGCAGATGGATTCCTAACCACTGTGCCACCAGGGAAGCCCCTATATATGGACTTTTGAAAGTGGTGAATGGTTTGACTGGAGGCCAGGAACCCAGAAGGATCAAATCTGGAAGACTGAAAAGGAGGAGGTCTGGGAAAGAGGCATATGGATAGATTCACGGTAAAGAGCACAGAGAGTGTGGGGATGGATTTTTTTTTTTTTAAGATTTAATTTTTTAGAACAGTTTTACGTTCATAGCAAAATTGAGTGGAAGGTACAGGTACCCATATACTCCCTGTCCCCACACATTAATAGCCTCCTTCACCAGATAATAACATCCCCTACCAGAGTTGAACATTTGTTACAACTGATGAACCTACATTGACACATCATCACCCAAAGTCCACAGCTTATCTTAGGGCTCACTCTTGGTGTTGTACATTCTATGGGTTTGAACCAATGTATAATGACATGTACCCATCATTATAGTATCATGCAGAGTACTTTCCCCACCACCCCCCATCCTTTGTGTTCCACCTATTCATCCCTCCCTATACCCCCAACCCCTGGAAACCACTGATATTTTTACTGTCTCTATAGTTTTGTCTTTTCCAAAATGTCATTTAGGTGGAATCATATAGTATCTTTTCAGATTGGTTTCTTTCACTTAGAATGCATTTCATGGCTTAATAGCTCATTTTTTAACATTGTCTGGATGTACCATGGTTTATGCATTCACCTATTGAAGGACATGTTGGTTGTTTCCAAATTTTGGCAAATGTGAACAAAGCTGCTATAAATATCCACGTGTAGGCTTTTGTGTAGACATACGTTTTCAACTCCTTTGGGTAAATATCAAGGAGCACAATTATTGGATCATATGGCAAGTTTGTTTAGTTTTATAAGGAACTGCCGCACTGTCTTCCAAAGTGGCTGTACCATTTTGCATTCCTACCAGCAGTGGATGAGAGTTCCTGTTGCTCCACATTTTTGCCAGCATTTGGTGTTTCCAGTGTTCTGAATTTTGGCCATTCTAATAGATGTGTAGTGGTTTCTCACTATTGTTTTACTTTTCATTTCCCTGATGACATATGATGTAGAGCATCTTTTCATCTGCTTGTCAGCTGTATATCTTTTTGGTGAGGTGTTTAAGATCTTTGGCCCATTTTTAAATCACGTTGTTTTCTTATTGGTGAGTTTTAAGTCTTCTTTGTACATTTTGGATAACAGTCCTTTATTAGATGTGTCTTCTAAAAATATTTTCTCCAGTTTGTGACTTATCATCTCATTCTTTTGACATTGTCTTTTGTAGAGCAGAGGTTTTTAATTTTAATGAAGTCCAGATTCTCAATTCTTTCTTTCATGGATTGGTGTTGCATCTAAAAAGTCATCGCCATACCCAAGGCCATCTAGGTTTCCTCCTATGTTATCTTCTAGGAGTTTTACAGTTTTGCATTTTGTATTAGGTCTGTGATCCATTTTGTTTTTTTTTTGTTGGTTTTTTTTTTTGCAGTACACGGGCCTCTCACTGTTGTGGTCTCTCCTATTGCGGAGCACAGGCTCCAGACGCTCAGGCTCAGCGGCCATGGCTCACGGGCCCAGCCGCTCCACAGCATGTGGGATCTTCCCGGACCGGGGCACGAACCCATGTCCCCTGCATCGGCAGGCGGACTCCCAGCCACTGCACCACCAGGGAAGCCCTGTGATCCATTTTGAATTAATTTCTGCAAAAGGGGTTAGGTCTGTGTCAAGATTCATTTTGTTGCATGTGGATGACCAGTTGTTCTAGCATCCCTTGTTGAAAAAACTATCTTCACTCCATTTTACGATCTTTGCTCCTCTGTAAAAGACCAGTTAACGATATTCATGTGGGTCTATTTCTGGACTCTCTATTCTGTTCCATTGATCTATCTGTCTGCTTCTTTCACCAATACCACACCATCTTGATTACTATAGCTTTATAGTAAGTTTTAATGTCAGTCCTCCAACTTTTTTGTTCTTCAATATTGTGTTGGCTATCCTGAGTCTTTTGCCTCTCCATATAAACTTTAGAATCATTTTTGTAGACAAAATGATCTACTAAATCATATCTACAAAATAACTTGCTAGGATTTTGACTGGGATTGCATTAAATCTATAGATCAAGTTGGGAGTAAATGGCATCTTGACAATACTGAGTCTTCCTACCCATGACTATGAAATATCACTCCATTTAATTTAGTTCTTCATCGATTTCTTTCATCAGAGTTTTGCAGTTTTCCTCATATAGATCTTTCACATCTTTTGTTAGATTTATACCTAAGTATTTCATTTTGGGGTAAAGTATATGGTATTGTGTTTTGAATTTCAAATTCTACTTGTTCATTATTGGTATACAAAGAATAAGATTGATTTTTGTATATTAACTGTGTATTTTGCAACCCTGTTATAATCATTTACTAGTTCCAGGAGGTTTTTGTTGTTGTTATTGATGATTCTTTCCATATTTTCTAGATAGTCATATCATCTGTGTACAAATACAGTTTTATTTCTTCCTTCCCAATCTGAATACCTTTTATTTCCTTTTCTTGTCTTACTGCATTAGCTAGAACTTCCAATACAATATTGAAAAGGAACAGTGAGAGGAGACACCCTTTCCTTGTATCTGATCTTAGTAGGAAAGCTTCAAGTTTCTCACTATTAAGTATGAGGGATGCATCTTTTTATCTCTTGTCAATACCCATCAGAGAACATCCATTGTAGAAGATGCTGAACTACTATGTGAACAGAATGACTTGTCCACAGATGTCAGCCAGCCTCTGTCCTCAGCTGCTTCAGTGTCTGGATAATGAACTCATAAATGAAGTAGTCATATTGATAGGGTTGGAGGCTCTGTATGGGTCCCCTCTCTACAATGCTCATTTAGTTACTGCTACTGCTGAATGTCCAAACTATTAGCAGTAGAAATTTGTGCTGAATCCTTTATATAGTGTTATCACTCTAAGAGAACAATCAGCCAATTTGATACAAGTTGATTATGTTGGACCTCTTCCACTCTGGGACGGGCAGTGATTCATCTTTATTGGAACTTACATGTATTTCAAACATGGGTTTGCCTTACCTGTCAACCATGCCTCTGCCAATACCACTACTGAGGGCTCACAGGGGATCCTGCATAATGTTGTCTCAAACCAAGGACCCACAGAAAGGGACTAAAGTCAAAGAAGTATGACAATGGGCAAAGGGACACAAGGTCTATTGGTCCTATCATATACTACATTACTTGGAAATTGCCAGATTATTAAATGTTGGAATTACTTGATAGCAGATGATGCCCCATGGGGCTCAGGTGTAGTCCTTCATGATATGGTATATATATTGAACCAACAACCAGATCACATAATTCTGGGAACCAAGAGGTGCAAACACTGTGGGTCCTCTCACCATCATTTTGTTACTCACTTGGGGATTTTGTGCTTCATGATTCCACAGCTTTAGACACTGGGGATTAATGTTTCTAGATTCAGTAAGGGTTCTATTTGACCCAAAGTTATGACTGCTGCCTGCTCATTTGGGGGCTCTTCAAGTCCATGGACTAGAAGGCAAAGAAAGGAGTTACCATACTGGCAAAGGATAACTGACCCTAATTATCATGAGGAGCTTGGGTTGTTGCTACACAATGAGGCAGGAGGAAGTTTTTCTGGACTCAGGATTCATAGATGTGCTTCTTGGTGATACTTGGGGATAATAATAAATGGGAAATTTCACAAATAACAGCACGACAAGAGCAAAATAATCATGGGCTTAGACCCCTAAAAGAGGAAGGTCTGGCTCACTAAGCAAGCAATTCTGACAAGAAATGTTGGCTGAGGGCGAGGGGGAATCTAGCACAGGTAGTGGAAGAATGTGGAGATGTTTGCCTGTGTCTCAGGGGGTCCCCAGCAGGACTGAGCCCCAGCTGTATTAGTGGTGACTCTCAATTTGTCTCAAGTCTTCAGTCTCCCACAGGACTTCCTGGAATCACTTCCCAAATAAACTACCTACACCCAAATCCTTATCCCAAAGTCTGCATTTGGGAGAACCCCAGTAAGACCCTTTTCAACAGTATTATCATGAGGTCTTTGACAAACACCTTGCTGAAATCCTCATATACCACATCTCTCTCTCCTAAAAGACAAATGAGTTTAGTCTGCTATGATTTCTTGCTAGGGAAACCCATGCTGGCTCCTGGCGATTATAAGTTTCTTTTCTAAGTACTCATGAAAATCCATTTAATAAGTTATAATTTGATAGTAGGCATATTGCTACTTTTTAAAAATTATAATTTTCAAAGTCTAATTTGGCTTTGTTTAACATTGGTGGATTTTTATCTGTAAAATACTGAAACTTTTTTTCCATGGGGTGTTGAAAATCATTTTCTTTAAATATTGCCTAAATACTATTATTTCATCTAGATACTAAATATTTTGCTGAGATGGTTTTTATTCTGAAAGACTTGCTTACATGAGAGAAATCATGTGTTGAATTTATAACGCCAAAGCTTTATGTGTTAAGTATTTACACGTAAGCAAAGGGAAATCATTAAAGCCAATTTTTTTGGCAATCCAATATATCTAAAAGCACCAAGCATTTAAAGATGTAAACAACTCTTCAGAAATCGGTTGCATTTCTTTACACTAACAATGAAATATCAGAAAGGAAATGTTAGAAAACAGTACCTTTTAAAATTGCATCAGAAAGGAATACCTAGGAATAAACCTGACCAAGGAGGTGAAAGATTTATGAAAACATTATAACATTATAAAACATTAATAAAGGAAATTAAAGAGGATTCAAAGAAATGGAAAGATATCCCATGCTCTTGGACTGGAAGAATTAATACTGTTAAAATGGCAATACTACCCAAAGCAATCTACAGATTTAATGTGATCCCTAACAAATTATCCATGACATTTTTCACAGAACTAGAACAAATAATCCAAAAATTTATGTGGAACCATAAAAGACCCAGAACTGCCAAAGCAATCCTGAGGAAGAAAAAACAAAAGCAGGGGACATAACTCTCCTGGACTTCAGACAATACTACAAAGCTACAGTAATCAAAGCAGTGTGGTACTGGTACAAAAACACATATAGATCAATGGAACAGAAAAGAGAGCACAGAAATAAACCCACACACCTATGGTCAATTAGTCTTTGACAAAGGAGGCAAGAATATAAAATGGGAAAAATCCCTTCAGCAAGTGGTGCTGGGAAAGTTGGACAGCTGCATGTAAATCAATGTACTTAGAACATACCCTCACACCACGCACAAAAATAAATTCAAAATGGCTTAATGACTTAAACAAAAGACACGACACCATAAAACTCCTAGAAGAGAGCATCGGCAAAACATTCTCCGACATAAACTGTATGTTTTCTTAGGTCAGTCTCCCAAGGCAATAGAAATAAACACAAAAATAAGCAAATGGGACCTAATCAAACTTACAAGCTTTTGCATAGCAAAGGAAACCATAAAAACAAATGAAAAGACAACCTACAGAATGGGAGAAAATATTTGCAAATGATGCAACCGACAAGGGTTTAATCTCCAAAATATATAAACCATTTATACAACTCAACAAAACAACAACAAAAAAAAACCCAATCCAAAAACGGGCAGAAGACCTAAACAGACATTTCTCTAAAGAAGACATACAGATGGCCAGTAGGCACATGTAAAGATGCTCAACATCACTATTTCTTAGAGAAATGCAAATCAAAACTACAATGACATGCCGCGGACCGGCTGGGCCCGTGGGCCATGGCCGCTGGGCCTGCGCGTCTGGAGCCTGTGCTCCGCAGCGGGAGAGGCCACGGCAGTGAGAGGCACGCGTACCACAAAAAAAAAAAAAAAAAAAAAAAACTACAATGAGGTACCACGTCACACTGGTCAGAATGGCCATCATTAAAAAGTCTAAAAATAACAAATGCTGGAGAGGGTGTGGGGAAAAGGGAATCCTCCTACACTGTTGGTGGGAATGTAAGTTGGTGCAGCCACTACGGAAAATGGTGTGGAGGTTCCTCAGAAAACTAAAAATAGAATTACCGTATGATCCAGCAATCCCACTCCTGGGTATATACCCAGACAAAACTATAATTCAAAAAGATACATGCATTCCTATGCTCATAGCAGCACTATTCACAATAGCCAAGACATGGAAACAACCTAAATGTCCATCGACAGAGGAATAGATAAAGAATATGTGGTACATATATACAATGGAATACTACTCAGCCATAGAAAAGAATGAAATAATGCCATTTGCAGTAACATGGATGCAAATAGAGATTATCATACTAAGTGAAGTAAGTCAAACAGAGAAAGACAAACACCATATGATATCACTTATATGTGGAATCTAAAGTATGGCACAAATGAACCTACCTATAAAACAGGAACAGACTTGCAGACATAGAGAGCAGACTTGTGATTGCCAAGGGGGAGTGGGGGAGGGAAAGGGATGGACTAAAGTTTGGGGTGAGTAGATGGAAACTATTACATTTAGAATGGATAAACGACAAGGTCCTACTGTATAGCACAGGGAACTACACCCAGTCTCCTGAGATAAACCATAATGGAAAAGAATATAAAAAAGAATGTGTGTATGTGTGTGGTTGAGCCACTTTGCTCTATAGCAGAAATTAGCATAACACTGTAAATCAACTATACTTCAATAAAAAAATAAAGATGTAAACATCTCTATTAACCCTTTTCAACTCATCAGAATGGAAACAAATAGCAAAGGTTTTATAAAATAGGATAACAAATTCAATGTAGAGCAATATTTTCCGTATGAGTTATATAAAATATAAACAAATGATCATTAAACACTAATATGACTCAAATGTAATACATAATGAGAAAAAATGAACACTTAAATATTGAACAGAAGAAATTAATAACAAAAACCCTTTACAGTTTACTTTTGTCAATAAAGGGTCTGAGTCATAATTTAGCAGGAGCCTTGAATATTTAAGCTAAACTAAAGCTGCATTATAACAGCCACAGTGCACAGTCTATACAGCTTAGCACACTGAAAGTTCAATCAGGGCTTGAGGCAACTTTCTTACACACCCAAAATACAGCAACTAAAAAGGCTTTCTTTCTTGGTTAAATGAGATAAATCTTAAGACTAGGAAACATTCAATAAATAAAAATTTAATATTGCATTTTGCTAGGCACATGAATTCACACACACACACACACACACACACACAGAGTGACAAAAACAGGCACAGAAAGTATTTATATGTGGAAGAATCATCACGTTAATTTATGTCAAAGAATATCATGTTTGTTTATCTTAATGCAGGGCCTAGTTAGGTTTTAAGGTTTCATAAATACTTTTGAATTACTGAACTGCATATATAGAATATTTAAAAGTTGCTACCGAAAAAAAAAGAAAACCAAGTTGAAATTCTACCTAGCAACATAGGTTTCTCAACGTAACTTCCTTCCCTATGGACATCAAACTAAGAAACATGTAGAGAGAAAACAAATGGTTTTTGAAAGATACACAAGCCATTTAAAGAGGTCTGATTTCTGAATTACACAGAATATTCTGGTCTATAAAAAATGGAATAGTTTTCAGAGACAGAATAAATTTTTGCCTAAAGAAATATGGGGTAAGACTGGAACCCTCAGTGAAAGCTCTAAAAGGACACAGAACCCAATGAGTGACCTGAATAGTGAAGGATGGGTGAGAAACAACTATGCAGTAAGTGCTGGCTTGTTAGTGGATCTTTTCCCCTCCCTTCTCTCATTCATTCACCTTTTTAAGACTGCCTTCTGTGTCCTTTTGGGGGGAAATTATCTTACCCTTCATCATTTGTTCCTTCAGTACTTTAATATAAAACCTACAAGAAAAACAACAAATTCAAGGCTAGTATTAAGAGCTTGAATAAAGATATCAAGAAGCCTTATCCTTGGATCAGTAAACTCTTCTTGGTAAATAAAACCTTCATTTGTGGAAGTGGGATGACATTTCTTAGCAGACGGCATTCATTTAGGGTGTGACACTCTGCTTTTGGAAGTGGGAATAATTACTTTCTAAATAATGTAATAAAAGTAAGTACTTTCCTTCTGAGGCATTATTGCTTTATGGACTTTATTTTGTTTATCCTTAGAGTATATTGTTGCATTACACAAGTGCAGATATGATACCTAACTTCTAATGATTTATCCAAAATCATACAAGAAAAAGCAGGACTAATGGAAATGTAATCAAAACCTCTTGAAAATGCAGTTACTGTAGATGCACATAAATAAATAAACTATAATCAAAAGTTGAATCTGAGGTCTGGTAACTGATTTTATGTTAAATAGAGGTCTTTTAAAAATTGTTCTTGGTTCTTCCCTGGTGGCGCAGTGGTTAAGAATCCTCCTGCCAATGCAGGAGGATTCTTAACCACTGCAGGATTGAACACGGGTTCGATCCCTGGTCCGGGAAGATCCCACATGCCATGGAGCAACTAAGCCCGTGCTCCACAACTACTGAGCCTGTGCTCTAGAGCCCGTGAGCCACAACTACTGAAGCCCGCGTGCCTAGAGCCCGTGCTCCACAACAAGAGAAGCCACCACAATGAGAAGCCCACTCACCGCAACAAAAACCCAATGCAGCCATAAATAAATTTATATATAAAAAAAAAAGTGTTCTCATTTAATATAACTTAAAAGAATATTCTGGAAACTGAAGTATAAAGATTACATTTATTCTGAATCCAGATACTTTCTCAACTGTATAAGTACAGGATGGCTCTGCCTTCTCCATTAGTAATACGGACTCATAAGTTATGCTGCAAAAAATGTCTGACCCTCCTCAGCATTTAGCTAGAGAGACCAAAGGAGTTAACCGAAACCTCATGTTCACTGTTAATTTTCATTATAACTGGTAAAAATGATGCCTATAATAGATGGTATTCACATTTTCAATAAATTCATAGTTTTTTGATGATCACATATAGAAAACAAATTAGATTTCATGTTAAAAAATAACGTTTATTTGTAGTAACTATCTTTAATGATTCTATATTTTTCCTCTGGGGAATGCACAAGTACAGACAATGCTAGCTTTAACATTTATTGAAAAGGCATGCTCTTTACACTAATGCAAAAGGATAAGCCTCTTCTTTACTATAAAGAATTCTCACTGCATTTGAACTAAGATTCTGGAGCACTCAGCAGAGAAGAGTTTGGGATGACAGGCCAGAATCAGTCAGTAGGTTTTCTCCTCAATTAGGTAACTGAAATAGGAACTCTAGTTCTAAATATCAGAAGCAAAGTCTAAATATTAGAAAAATAAAGAGAGGGAATACAACAAACTGCTTCAAATACATGCCTGAGGTGAGAAACAGCTTGTACTTTCATGTAGTGGCAGCTTCCAGATGAAATCTTCTTCAGTTTTTAATCTTCAGGTTCATATCTGGAAAGAGAGATATATTCAATTAACAGCATAATGTCATGATACTTTTTGCTGCTGTTGTTGTTACCAAATAAGTTTACTTGAAACACCTCCAGTGACTAAACCAGTAATGTTACATTTTTCACTTAAAATCACTGCTACGGTAGAAGTCAGATACATTCAAGGCATGACGAGGGTGACTCGGGATTCCTGCCACAGGTGGAGAATGGACCAGGTAACTGCTGAGATACCTTCAGGTTCCAAGTTTCTACATGTGGCATCTAGATCCATGATAGCTTAGTAGATTAGGGATTTGGCGGTAATTATCTAATCGATGGCCTGATGGACACAAACAGCTGATATGGCTTTGTGAGTACAGGGTTAACAGACCCTCTTCTCTAAGGAAAAATATGATCTGGGATTCACTTTCTAGCTCTGGTACCCTGGAACCCTGCTAAAGGTAAAATGTCAGCTGAGTTTCCAGGCAGAGCCACTGATGACAGAAATAACCCCAATTAGAAGACTCCATCTGGACCAGGAGAACTGTGAACAACTATACATCCATGGCGGAAACCACGGCTTCAGCTTCCCTACAGTTGAGTCCCTCCCTCCCGGACATGTCCCTGCCTGGGCACCACGTGGCTGGACCAAAGACACTGGTCCTATATAGGGCATGGAACTTCTAAGCCACGCTGGCTCTGGCACCCATGCATGGACTCATTTTCTAGCACCTAAATTGTCATGTGAGAGCACAGTATGATCAGGTTGTGGGCTGCAGCAAGGACACCACTGAGGAGAAATGCCCAATGCTGCCCTATGTGCTTGCTGTGGTTTCTGTCCAATATCCTGCTAAGAGAATCCATGGCCAGAGTAGCCTAGTGTAGCCCTGTGTGAGGCTAAAGGTTCGGATGAACCTGAAAAGAAACCCTGGTGGGTGTTACAGATGAGGCCTGGCCAAAACCCCTATGCCTTCCCCAGACACAGCCTTCTGGACTGAATGACAGAGCAACTCCCCACCGGCCTGACCTCTCCAGACACAAGGTTAGACTTAATGAAGGACAGACATCAACCCAGCAGGGAGACAATCTGAGAGACAGGATCAGTATGTCTTACTTCGCCAGTCTTTTCCTCAGGTCTTTGATTTGGTCATTCTTCTTGGTGAGAATCTCTTTCATGTTTCGATAAGCTGCTGTTTGTTGGAATTTTTTCTCTAATTCCTACATAGTGAAAAATGTCAGCCCATTAATAAGAAATAGTTAAGGAAAGAAATAACATATCTGATGAAAATATATATTTTGCCCTAATTTTACTAATATTGTGCTTATTTTATTTTCTAATTTTTATTATTTATTTATTTATTTTTGCGGTACGCGGGCCTCTCACTGTTGTGGCCTCTCCCGTTGCGGAGCACAGGCTCCGGATGCACAGGCTCAGCGGCCATGGCTCACGGGCCCAGCCACTCTGCGGCATGTGGGATCTTCCTGGACCGGGGCACGAACCCACGTCCCCTGCATCGGCAGGCGGACTGTCAACCACTGCACCACCAGGGAAGCCCTATTTTCTAATTTTAAAAAATATATACTTATATAAAATTAAGACTATTCAAACTTTAAAAATACATTCTTTCAAATGGGAAGCTAATAAAATAGTAACATTTCCCAAGTACAATATTAGCAAATAACTCAAACATACTATGCCATAGACATGGGAAATCTATTTGAAAAAGTAAATGCATTTTCAGGTAAAATAAGCATGCTCTTTTCTCCAAATCCCAAAATATTGCCAGTATTTGAAGAGGAGGATTTTAAATTTAATTACATTTTAGCTCCCATATTCTTAAGAGTCTAAGCCCTAAAGCGAAAAAACCAGTTCTCCACATATCTCATATAAATTAAGAAAAAAGTATAGAACCCTTGAGAAAAAAGCCACTCATCCCTCTGCCAGACTGTAAGAGGGCTGATCAGGAAGAGCAAAATGGGTGCTCAGGGTGCCGGCTGTACACCACCCTCAGTGGAGTATTTACCATAGAACAGAAGGAGTGTAGGTTTTTATTATCATAGATATTTTAGTGCCAAAGATGGAAGAATTTCAGTGTCCCCAAATGATAAATCTTTAGAACACAAATTGCCTAATACCTTGACAAAAAATGAAGTGAATCTGTAGTTGTCCAACGTTTCCCTTAGTTACACTGCATTCATCACTTAATCGGATATAAACAGACAAATCTGACCTTTTCAGCCATGCTCAGCTGCTCCTGCACCCTGAGTAGGTCATGCTTGGCTGTCGCTAGATTCTCCTCCAGGGACTTCTGGTTTTCTGTCTGGTCGTTAAGTGTCTTCTGAAACTCACTCTTTAAAGCAGCAACTGTGTTTTCCAAGTCACTCAAGTCTTGGGTCTTTATAAAATCCTATGAAAAATACATACACTCACATGATTTCATGCTGACATCCTAAACAGTAACTGCTTTAGATTGAGCATCACAGGTGATGGAAACAGATGATGATGTGTGTTGCGTGTGCATGTCAGCATCCCCCGCCAGCCTTCTCTGCCACTGCAGCCCAGTCAGGGTCACCAGCACACCCAGTTCACCCTCGGCACCCAGTGCACTGTGTCCTGAGCACAGCAGACCACACTCAGTGGTTACTGATTTCCAAGTATGTAAAATATGATTTATGAACTGCTGGAATTCCAAAAGAGGAACAAGAGAGGTGGGATCCTAAATTTGACAAGATTGTGTTTCCCCGAGTTGGGGTGGCAAATAAGCTTCATTTCTGAAAAGTCAAGGTAAAAAAATCCTGGTGAAGAATTTTTAATGATACAGATGGAAAAATAATAAAATTAATACAATTTATACAAAAAATGTAACAGACATGTTTTACAATATTATGAGAGCCTAATTAATGCTTACTGATTATATGGCTTGCTAAATTTACAAGATTTTAAGTTTTTTACATTAATTCAATATGCACATATTTGTACACTTCGTCAGTGTAATATAAGCAGCTGGATCTTCTCTCTACCTGGATCATGTTTTTAACTAGACAAAATTTATAAAAGACAAAAGTTATATTAATGACAGGAAAATGGTCTATAATTGCTAACTATGAAAACGAAGCACTACTATCAACAAAAGAAGAATTCCTTACTTATTTTTGAAATCTGGTTTTTAAAAAGATTTTATTTCACTGCATCTAGTGAAGGCCTGTACGCATTTTGCTTTTGCCAAATCTTAAAAGCAAAATTGGAGCAAAACCTTCAATGGCTTTTAAAACAAATTCATCATCCGAAAATGTTGGTAACTGGTTTACTTTTGAGAAACTAAAGCTGTTCCGGAGTATTCAGCTGTTTTATGGTCCTTGGTATATAATGATTGAAATTTATGGTCCTTGGTATATAATGATTGAAAATCATACATATTTCCTTTTGTTTTAGCCATACAAGACGCATCCTTTTATTTGAAAAATACCTACAGACTGGGCTTCCCTGGTGGCGCAGTGGTTGAGAGTCTGCCTGCCAATGCAGGGGACACGGGTTCGTGCCCCGGTCCGGGAAGATCCCACATGCCGCGGAGCGGCTAGGCCCGTGAGCCATGGCTGCTGAGCCTGCACATCTGGAGCCTGTGCTCCGCAACAGGAGGGGCCACAACAGTGAGAGGCCCACATACCGCAAAAAACAAAACAAAACAAAACAAAAAACCTACAGATAAAATAATGTAATGTCTGAGACTGGCTTCAAAAAAACATGGAGGGGAACTTCCCCAGGGGCGCAGTGGTTAAGAATCTGCCTGCCAATGCAGGGGACACAGGTTCGAGCCCTGGTCTGGGAAGATCCCACATGCTGCGGAACAACTAAGCTCATGCACCACAACTACTGAGCCTGCGCTCTGGAGCCCTCAAGCCACAACTACTGAGCCCATGAGCCATGACTACTGAGCCCGTGAGCCACAACTACTGAGCCTGCGTGCCACAGCTACTGAAGCCTGCGCGCCTAGAGCCCATGCTCCGCAACGAGAAGCCACCACAATGAGAAGCCCACGCTTGCTTCAACTAGAGAAAGCCTGTGCACAGCAATGAAGACCCAACGCAGCCAAAAAATTAATTAATTAAAAAAACCCAAAAAACATGGGGAGAGGGAGAAGAAAGTAGAGGTAAACATGAAACCAGACTGGCCATGTCTTGATGACTGACTGGTAAAGCAGAGTGATGAGTACCTGGGGTGCATTACACTATTCTCTCTACTCTTGTATATGTTTGAAATTTTCCATAGAAAAAGTATAACCAAAGTCTAATGAAGTAAGTTTGGGGATTGTTTAGTAGACATTTACAATGGCACTACAACCACTAGAAAAGCCAGTGCTGCAATGAAAATTCACTCCAATGGTCCTGCTGACAGGATCCTATTACAGCATCTAATCTCAATGGAAAGGCCAAAGGAGGCAGAACTGAGCACACGATGACTTCCAGGGCAGAGTGATACTCAGTCATTCCATTCAGACAAGCTTGAAGAACTTCACTGGATTTCACTGTATTACAGAAGCACAGCTAGATATACGCGGATTAGAAGACGCATGACGAGTAAATTCATTCTGTTTTGTCACACTCACCGAAGGGAAACTTAAGTAATAATAAGTTCTGTATAATAATAACTAAAAACTCTTCCTTTCTTCCCGTTGTAATTGGAAGGGCAAAGTGAAAGGGAGAAGAACTTTTAAAAAATAAATTTAAGTATATCTCATATGCCAATGGGCTCTGGGACATGTGAAGTACATGAGCTGTGTATCTGCCCCCACTGCCCTCAACAGGCGCTCACCTGGCCTTTCCTGGACAAGTTTCTCTCAATGCAGAACTACAGTGGTGGCCTCCCTCTCAGGGAGTGGCTGGCTGTGGGGCATAATACTGATAGTAGCTAAGACTTAATATAAGTTTATAACTCGATCATCTAGAAAATGTGAAAATGCTAAAACTGATTTCACCTTCTGAGTTCTTTGATCAAGCTGTAAATCTTGCAGTGCTCTTTCTAGTTTTGACTTCTCATCCAATGCATTTGTTGCCTATAATCAAGATTAAACAAAATACATTCAGTACTTAGTCTGTAAGTAACTCTTTCAATAATTTTGTTAAAATATTTCTCAGTTACCTGTGTTTCAAGGGTCTTCAGCCTTGACTTTAATTTCTCATTCTCTTCTTGAAGTCTTAAAATTTCCTTTGTGAGTAAATTCAAGTTTTATTATGTTAGCCAAAGTATTTTTAATCCTTTGTTTCACTTAAAAATTTAATTTTTATATTAAATTTAAATTACATAAAAGCTCAAAAGTCTGCATGCCCTGGTTACTGGTAATATTCCAGTTTTACCCAGCTCACCAGCCTCAACACGTATGAGTCATCTCTGGCTCTAAGACTTCTAGTTTCTTCTTTCACAGTCTCTCAGGCTTTTTGCAGCCCTCTACTCTCAGCCTTTTTGCCAAGTCCCTCTCCCCTGCCATCTCTCACCTAGCTGATCCTGCAACTCTTGGGTTTGTTCTCAGCCTACACTGTACACCACTTGCCGCTTATCCTCAAGACACAATCTTCATCATTCCATACCCTGTGCCCAGCCCCTAAGTGGTTCCAACTGAGCTGAGGTCCAAGGGCCTTGCTCATCAGCAGCTCCGTCACAAGCATCACCTGTCAGTGCAGTCTCGCTTCTTACTATACCCCAGCACATGCAGCTTCGCCCAGCTGGAGAACCTGCACTCTGCTCCAAGGCATGCCAGCCTCCTCTCTGCTCTGACTGCTGCCCACTCTGTCCCTCTGCTGGCCATACCATTTCTCTTCCCTCTGACAATTCAATCTGCTACGCCTTTCAGCCCAGCTCAGGCACCACCTTACCCAAGAGCCTGTCCTCAACTACTCTTATCCACATGGAAATGTGTCTTCTCTGCCACCCTGTGGCACCTTTGGCACCAGGTTAGTGGCAACTGTGGCACACAGGTTAGCATTCTGCTGTCTCTGTTCCTAGAATATTAGTTATCCCTTCCCAATGAGACTACAAGGTTTTTGAGGGCAAAAGGCCAGGTATTACTTTTCTTTTTATGTAACAATATCTAGCATAATGTTGAGAACACAAGAGTCATGAAAAAGAGTTGTATATCAGTAATTAATCTTTATAAACCTCTTAATTAAAAAATCTCTTCACTGTTATCACAGCTCATAAACTTCAAATGTCCATCAATAAACACTTTCCAAAATTCTATGCTCTTCACTTCATTATGAAAAGATGCAATCAAGAGCTGCTTCAGACTCTCTGGGAGTTAAGTGTGGCCTCTTCTGGCCCACCAGGTACCATTCAGTACAACTACTGCGATGGGCTAATTACCCTCAGTGGACCAAAGCCTGAATCAACACCTTCCACCCAGTCTCTCTACCCTAGAGTTGGGCAGGCAGTGAGCATATATCCTTAGAGAGTTTGCCATTTCTCAAAATGATGGCAACATTACCTTGTTTAGGAGTTCTGCTGTTCCACCATCGTTAAGTGGAGCAAGTTTTGGCTTTATGTTATCTATGATGGGCTGAAACAAAACAAAGAAACCAAACTGAAATCACCACTGAATAAAACATGTGTAATCACTGAACCCTTGTACTTTCTAAGTGGAAGACACTGTGTAAACATATTCACTGAGATATCAGCTAGATTTTCATGGGTTTGGATCTCTGCTACGTCCTAGTGCTTAGGACAGTGCCTGGCCCACAGTGCCCAATGCAAATTAGAGATAAAAACAAAATCCATCCTCCTTGTATCTTTAAAAACAAAAAACAGGTGGAAGAGAAAGGAGGGAGGGAAGGTACTCAAAGCCAAAGCTGATAAAGATCCTAGTATCTAGAGACTGGGATTTTAAACTGTGGGAGCTAAAACAGATTTCTGCATGAACCCCAGAAAAATTGTAATAATGATGAGGATTTAGGTAAACTACACTACGGATGAATAACTTGACACAAACATTCTGGCAGTTTAGCAATATGTATTAAAACAAAACAATTCATGCCCTCTGACCTAGAAATTTCTTAGCTAGAAATATGTTCCAAAGGAATAATTAGAAAATTGTTTTGTACGTGTATGTTCATGGATTGATCTTGGCAGTGTTTTACCATGTAACACCACAGAGGATTTCTGGTGCATCTACACAATGGAATGCTAAGTGGTCACTACAGGTAATGAGAATGATTAAAGAGACAAGCAGGGGGCTTCCCTGGTGGCGCAGTGGTTGAGAGTCCGCCTGCCGATGCAGGGGACACGGGTTCGTGCCCCGGTCTGGGAAGATCCCACATGCGGCGGAGCGGCTGGGCCCGTGAGCCATGGCCGCTGGGCCTGCGCATCCGGAGCCTGTGCTCCGCAACGGGAGAGGCCACAGCAGTGAGAGGCCCGCGTACTGCAAAAAAAAAAAAAAAAAAGAGACAAGCAGGTAACTACCAGTACTGTCTCCACTTGACAGATGAGGGGAACAAGGCTCAGCCATCTCAGGTAACCTGCTCAAGGTCGCACAGCTGAGGAGTGACAGTGCCAGGATGCATGCCCCCAACGCCTGTGCTCCGCGTCATCTGAGTGAAGAGCTTGCATGGCTGGGAGGCGGGTGGACTGCGGGGATGTTGTGTGCATGCGCATGCGTGTGTGAGGTAGTAGACAAAAACAAGTTTTTCATAGTTACTTCCAAAACTTATCTTTTTTCTCCTAAAAATCTGAGAGGCAAGCTTGGAATTCTGCTCTTGAGTTGAATGCTTTTCCTTGAGAGTTCTCACTTTAATCTCTGAATGCTCTGAGCAACTTGAGGATTTTAAACACTGGCTATTAAGGTATGGACTTATATGGACCAAAAATTACCTTTTTATTTGAAGATGTAAATTCTGCTTTTTCAAATTCTGCAACTTGTTCCAATAATTCTCTTGAAGACAAAAACAAATAGGAAAAAGTATTTGTTTAGAATAGATTTGTATCATACACACAAGAAGAATAAAAGCAGGACTTCCCTGGTGGTCCAGCGGTTAAGACTCTGTGTTCCCAATGCGGGGGGCCCAGGTTCGATCCCTGGTCAGGGAACTAGAGCCTGCGCGCTGCAACTAAAAAAAGATCCCGCACGCCACAACAAAGATCCCGCGTGCCACAACTAAGTCCTGGCACAGCCAAATAACTAAATAAATAAAATTTAGAAAGAAAAAAAAGAAGAATAAAAGCACTGGTACCAATCTATTACACGCCAGAAACAACAGAGCCAGATGAACAAAACTTCACCACATCAAACATATTTAGTTACTAATGGTCGAGAACCTAAGTTCCATGCACTCAAATTTGAATCTCCATAGCACCTACTATTTTGTACCTACTGAGTGTACAACATAAGCGCTAGAACTAAATTACAATGTTAATACAACTATGTCTGAAATTTGTAGTCAACGCTGTATTTTTGAGGTGCTAAAGGGAAATTGCTCTATAATGTACATTGTTAGCTAGTAGAGGTTCAAGGAAAACTGAGTTTTAATAGAGTAGCCTCAGAAAAATAAAATTAGTTCACATCTACTGGAAAAGAGTATAGTAAATTCTCAAGGAAGACAGATGGTTTGGGGGATCCACCTGAACATTTCCTTTTATTTGCAAAGGTACCTGGGGGCTGACTATACAAAAGCTTACAGAGTGAATGGCAGTAACTACTCTCCTAAGCTTCTTAATAGGTCAGTTTCTCAAAGTTTTCTCACCAATTATCTACTGACAGTTGGTGAAGCTAAATGGTTTCCTTCCCTACCCGAGGCCACAGCCAGTGTTGTTAAGCACTGTCCGCAAGCCGCGCTGCACCTGTGCTTAGCAAACGGCCCCTGGGCTCGGTATCAGTCTTTCCAGATCTCTGGCATGACTTTTCTTAGAGTGAGTTTCAATTTCATTGATTTTACCATATTTTTAAAAAATTAATGAGCTTTTTGATATAGTTCAGATAATGAAACTTTTTTTTACTTTCCCTATTTTAAAGATCAGTATATAATTTTAATGCAATTATTTAGAAATAAACTTCCAATACTACTAAGTGTGATTTGATGGTATTTGAATTAACTTTTCAACTGTTTCATAATCTTTTTTTCTTAGTTGACCTATCTCTGAAGACTTGTTATAATACTGATCAGGCTAACCAGAGATACCATATGGAATAATCACTTATAGCCTTAAGAGCAATCTCATAAATCTCAGAGGGCTTTATAACACCTAGGAATAGTGGAAACAGGGCATTTTGAAGAGGATGCTGAGCGGCACCTAAGAGATCACTTAGTAACTGGATGCTCTGCTGTTACCTTACCCAAATTTTCTCACACACCAGGCCCAAGCAAAGCAGCAAAGATATTCACTAACTTTTTTTTTTTTTTTTTTTTGCAGTACGCGGGCCTCTCACCGTTGTGGCCTCTCCCGTTGCGGAGCACAGGCTCTGGACGCGCAGGCTCAGCAGCCATGGCTCACAGGCCCAGCCGCTCCGTGGCATGTGGGATCTTCCCAGACTAGGACATGAACCCATGTACCCTGCGTCGGCAGGCAGACTCTCAACCACTGCGCCACCAGGGAAGCCCTCACTAACTTTTAAGTTCATGCTTGGGCCTCTATTGTCATAACTGTGGATACAAATTTTAGTACCTGTTTTCAAGTTCAGAGATGTCTGTCTGTAGCTTGAGGTACCACTTCTCAGCTTGTGAGAAAAGCTGCCGCAGAAGTAGCACATTGGTGTAGGCCGTGTTGATGAGCTCAGACTCCACCTCGCTGTGGACCACGGCCTGTAACCCATTCAGGACTTCAGAGACTTCATCTATGGTGAAGGTCTCCTCCACCAGCCTGAAAAACAACCACAATCCAAAATCTCTGAATAAACAACAACAACTATTTACAAAGTAAAACAAAACTAAGAAACCCACATCATGTCATCTGAGGCAGCGGCCCTCAACCTTTTGTGGAAGACAACTGTTCCATGGAACTGGGGGTGGGGGTGGGGGGATGGTTTCAGGATGATTCGAGCTTATTACACTTTATTTCTATTATTATTACATTGCAATGTATAATGAAATAATTATACAACTCACCATAATGTGGAATCAGTGGGAGCCCTGAGCTTGTTTTCACTTGCCACCCACTGATAGGGTTTTGATATGAGTCTGCAAGCAATTGATTTATTATGGTCCCTGTGCAGTCAAATCTCTCTGCTAATGATAATCTGTATTTGCAGCTGCTCCCCAGCGCTAGCATCACTGCCTCAGCTCCACCTCAGATCATCAGGCATTAAATTCTCATAAGCACAACCTAGATCCCTCACGTGCACAGTTCACAGTAGGGTTTGCGCTCCTATGAGAATCTAATGCCGCTGCCGATCTGACAGGAGGCGGAGCTCAGGCAGTAATGCGAGCGAAGGGGAGCGGCTGTAAATACAGATGAAGCTTCACTTGCTCGCCTGCTTGCCCGCCGCTCACCTCCTGCTGTCCGGCCCGGTTCCTAACAGGACATGGACTGGTACCAGTCCATGGCCCAGGGGTTGGGGACCCCTGATCTAAGGGTTTAAAGGGTTTAGTGAAAGTCCCTCTGGAAATTATCTTCTTTATTAATAAAACAGTTTGAAAATAATTTAAGCTCAATTAATTTTTGATGTCTATTTAAATGATTAAACTGGTTCGCTCTTCAAATGTGCACATCCTTTAATACAAGTATGTGCTCAGAAACATTCTCCAAACTATCTACTTTTTTCTTTAGCTTTTCAGTGAAAAACTTTAATCTCCCCTAAAATTAGTTTTATCACATTTATTTCATAAGTCACCTGAGAGGTGTAATTTCTCCTTTCTTTATATCATTTGTCTAGCATTTCGATGACTGAATGACCATTCACGTTAGTAAATGCCTATAAGAAAATCAATGGTAATTATATATTGCTTCTCTTAGCATTCTTGAGACCCGAAAGAAAAAAATCCTAATTTAATTAAAGCTCCATTAAAACAAACATCATCATCAAAAG
The DNA here is from genome assembly GCF_963455315.2 of Globicephala melas. NCBI lineage: Eukaryota > Metazoa > Chordata > Mammalia > Artiodactyla > Delphinidae > Globicephala > Globicephala melas. The sequence goes on along the minus strand of NC_083324.2, from coordinate 41,612,302 downwards.
GATTAAAGATCGACTCTTCCACAGAGGACGTTTGTGTTGGAAGGGAACTCTTGAGCCATGTTCTTCAATTCCCTCACTTCACAGATGGAACACAGGCTCAGAAGGTGGCGGTGACTTGCCCATGGTCCCAACTCCACAATCATTTCCAACAATCTCAGGAACATGCCCAACAGCTGAATCCTTGAGAAAGCTTCCACGCATGCCTCCTACGATCAATGACAGTTTTATAGTAACACAGTCTCCTCCACTCCCTGCCTCCAGCCTCGAAGTGTTTTATCCCTCAGATGCTCAGCAGATGAAGAGCTACAGCCCCGACCTCAGGTTATCTTCTCCATCATTCCAAAAGGACATAACGAAGGGAGTTACACCTAACTTTATTTGATTTACCATTCTTTAACGTTTCATTTACCCAGCAGAATTTAACCACTCTAAAAAAACCAAAACTTTATTTTTGATGCAAGTCCTTATTAAATATATTAACAATCTTTCTATATTCTTTAATAGAGCAAAGCAAATCTGCTTAAAAATGTTTGTTTTTTTTTTTTTTGAGCAACCCAAGTTCATTATTATGAACAGCAGTTAAGGTACTCCAATGCATAAAGTAAATAATGGGTACCTTCTCTGGCTGTCTCATAGACTCACCAATCAGATTGCTGCTTACCTCTGCTGTGGGTTAGGAAGCCAGATTATCAGATTAGAATAATGGATCGAACAGGTAACAGTCTACAGCTGAGGGTCTCTGCTATTGAGTGAAGTTAATGACTTTATCACAGTTACAGATTACTTGGAGACCTTTTTCATTTATGTCTTGACATTTAAGTGTGCCAAAATCTGATCCCCAAGTAATCTGATGTCTCTTTATTATTCAGTCCTTTTGGTTGGCTTCCCTATTATCCTCTATTACTAAATTTTCTATGGACTTTTATTATCTTCCACTATTGGTCCAACTAAACTAATTATCATCTCTTGCTACAAATCAACTAATAATTTTGGTACTAGTCAGCAAGCTTTTCATGGTTTCCTGCTGTTTTCTCTTCTTCTAATTCTTCAATATAAACTGCATAGGTGTTTTCTTGCTAACTGCCATGTCTTATGGCTCTAATCTTTTAATTAATAACTCAAATAATTAAGGTTCTGGAATCTTTAATACAGCAAGCCAATCATTAACCCACAAGCACTTCACAATTTCCTGACTGCCCTTCTGAAACTTTGCAATCCCTCAATTATCATTATATGCATGTTTAGTAACAGATTGCTCCCACCACAATCTGATTTCTTGAGTATCACATATCCATAAGGCTTAGTGTAGCTGCTCTCAATGAATAATTAATTGATCATGATATCCTGGCAATGGTTTGTAAGGCCTCTCTGCTACAGCACCCCCATACTGGCCACCAGAAGGGATCCATGTTCCTTCCCACTGGGTTTCCTTAGAATTCTCTGATACCTGCTCTCCTTGAGGTCTTGGAAGCAGGAATCTACAGTTTTGAGTCTCAAGCCTCTTTTTGAACGAGCAAAACGCATGTAGTTAATAACTTCATTTTGATGGTGCTCATTTAGACCCAACTCTGCCTGAAAAAAAGAATTTAATTGTTAGTCTTGAAGATATAATAAAGGAACCAACAATGAAAACATACAGGTTATCCTGTGGTGGAGACTGGCAGATGTCCACTAAATTCTGTTCTTCCCATCTTCCCAGACACATGGCTGCCCAACTAGAAAACACTCCCCAGCCCTCTGTGAAGTCAGGTGTAGCCACATGACTACTTCTCAGCAATGGATGTGAGCAGAAGAATAAGAGCTATTTCTAAAGCCTGGGGCTTAAGACATGGGGCACACCTTTGCCACACCCTATTTCTCTGAAACCTGGGGGTGGTGACTCCCTGAACTATGCGGACAGCACAATGCCCTGGGGGCTGGGGGAGCAGCAAGCTGAAAGGGACTGGTATCCCTGGAACGACTTTGTGGAGCAGCACTGACCTCGTACCTAACTGTGATGAGCAGTGAGAGGGCTGTTAAGCAGGAGATAAATAAACTTCTGTATTCTTTTTTTTTTAATCTTTATTGAATTTGTTACAATATTAGTTCTTTTTTTTATATACATTTATTTATTTTTGGCTGCGTTGGGTCTTTGTTGCTGCGCTCAGGCTTTCTCTAGCTGCGGTGAGCGGGGGCTACTCTTTGTTGCGGTGCGCAGGCTTCTCATTGCGGTGGCTTCTCTTGTTGCGGAGCGCGGGCTCTAGGCATGCGGGCTCAGTAGTTGCGGCTCATGGGCTTAGTTGCTCCACGGCATGTGAGATCTTCCCAGACCAGGGCTCGAACCCGTGTCCCTTGCACTGGCAGGCAGATTCTTAACCACTGCGCCACCAGGGAAGCCCAAACTTCTGTATTCTTTAAGGTACTGGGTTTTTTTCTTTCTTTCTTTTTTTAATCTCTATTACAGAAACTTAACCTTATCCCATCTCACACAGCTTTAAAAAATATATTTGGTTTTGAAATAGCCACTAATTGGTCTTGATTTTAAACCGGATGAGAGCTTGACAACTATAAGCTAGAAATTAATGAAGCTTTTTCATTTTATAGCTATACTGAAAATTAAAGAAGGAAATTATAAAAGTGAACATCTAATGCAGGGGACTGAATAAGTCAGGATTATCTTTATTTTAAGAATAACCTGTCTATGGGAGACAAAGTTCTAACTCTCATTCTCAGCAGTGTTGGGCTGCATTGTGGAGGCCAGCACCAAGGTCACTGGGCATGACCTCCTTCACCCCCCAAGCCCTGCACCATGGCTTTGCTGCATCTACATACATCCTTACCTTCTCTCAGCAGTTTCCATTCCCTGAGAACAGAAGTCTACAAGGGCCATGACCTTGCCCCTCTGGTTCCCTGAGTATCCCCGGGACGACTCATAGTGCCTGGCACACAACAGACATGTGCCTGACAAGTGAACTGAAAGAGTTTCTCCTTCTGAAGGCCATCATGGCCTTAATGTGTTCTCTTTCAAGCTCCTGGGGTACTTTATTTAACCAATTACTCCCTGTCTCAACTCTCTATAGGTTTCTTCTTCCCCTCGGACCATAGAGAAGACTGTGTACATAAATCTCACTCATGCTAAAAAAAAAACAAAACCAGAAACCTCCAGCTACTGCTGCATTTCTCTACTTCCCTTCTACCCTTGCTGTCTCCATTCTATATGCTGTTCAAACTGCCTTTGCGAAGCTCACCAGCAACTTCTTAATAACAAATCCAACTACCGTGGCCGATGCTTTTCTGTCCACTGACCTGCTCCATTCTTTGGCTGCTAACCCCACCTCCCTTCTTCATCTCACCTGTAGGCTCCTCTTGGGCTTGCCTCTTAAGTAGCTGTACTTCCCAGGGCCCTGCTTGGCGACCCTTACTCTTGTCATTCATTCTATATCCTCTCCTTGATGACATGATCTATCTCAAGGTGTCAACTGTTACCTATATGCATCTGACTCTCAAATATAACAGGCTGGCCTACAGACATGTACCCCCAACCGCATGATGAATGGCTCTAACAAGTCTTTTTCTCCCCCACATTGTTTTTAATATTTCTACAATTCAACATGTTAAAGTTCAATAATTTAAGAATTACCCAAGATATTACAATGTTCTCTAATGGTCATTTATCCAGTAGACTAATGTTTCAGAACAACCAGTTGAGGTATTTTGACAATGTAAACCAACACATTTGAGATATGTACTTACCTTAAATTTCATGACTTTACCTTATTTATTAAAATGGTAACTAAGATCTTGCCTTAGAGCTAGACAAAGTGAATGGAAAGATGTTTCTTACGTTTTGGTTTATACTGATTATTAGCCAACTCCCTGAACTAATGTCAAACATTAGAAATAATAATAGTAATGATGATAACAGCTAAAAGTCATTCAGAGGTTACAATGTGCCAGGCATGACCTCATTTAATCCTCAATACAACCCTATGATAAAGGTAGTATAAACCTGCTTTACAGGGACTTCCCTGGTGGTCCAGTGGGTAGGACCCCGTGCTCCCAATGCAGGGGGCCTGGGTTCGATCCATAGTCAGGGAACTAGATCCTGCACACCACAGCTAAGACCCAGAGCAGCGAAAATAAATAAATAATAAATAAATAAATAATTTTTTAAAAACCCTACTTTACAGATAGAAAACTGAGATACAGAGAAGAAAAATTTTCTATGCTACTGAAATAGGTAAGTGGGAGAGCAGGGATCTGAACCAGGCAGTCTAACTCCACAGCCCCCACTCAACTTGGCTGTTTCAAATCCTTTTTGGAAAATGTCAGAGTTTAAAAATAAAAGAACACAAACATGTTATAGTTGCATATGCACCTGAGTTGTGACTCACAACAAGACAGATCTCCACCAGGCATTTGAAAAAAGAACTGAATACTTACATTAGAAAAGATGTTATTTCTTATAGTCACATAAGTATGGGCAAGAATATCCTACAATTGGAAATAACTCAAAACAATGTCACATCTTGCTAAAAAAAATCCCATAAACAAATTTTCAATTATTCTTCCTTGTTTATAGTATTAAATTCATAAGGCCTCCATACACCCCAAACTCTTTCTCTAACCCCGTTTCCCAGGATTCTACCATAAGGACACTCTACTTCAGTCAGACTAGTCTGCTCATCAGAAGCATGATTTAACATTTCCTGCTTATACTTTCACTCTCATTACCCCAATCCTTGACTAAAAGTACCTCCCCATTCTTATTCAAGAATCTGAACCCAACCCAGCGGTGTGCTGGTAAATGCTTAACAACAGGCTTTTGGGTGGGGGGGTATGAAACTGATTTGCGGCCCTTGCTGATTTCTGTGGTATAAAAACTCCCAGCAAGGCTGATTTCAAGCTACCAAGGTAATGTCACTGAATGCAGAGATGAGAAGAAATGCACACGATTGGCTCTCACCAGCCAGTACAAGCATGCTCCAGGAAATCACCAAATTCCTACCCGTCCTTCAAGACCAAACCTGTTTTACCTACTCTGTGAAGCCTCCCAATATGCCCTCAGTAACTCTAGTTATGCCTTCCTCCAAAAATTAGCACACATCACCTCTGCTACTCATTTGGCAACACCACAGACTAATGACTACCTTGTACTATTAGTAGTCTTTTTTTCCAGATGTTGCTCCTTCAAGTAGACTGTAAGCTCCTGAGGGCCTCAATCATTTCTTATACCACACAGCTCCTCGTACAGTGCCTTGTGCAGAGTAAGTGGCCAATTCAAATCTGTTATTTTCTCTTCAGTCAAGAAAAGTCTTGACTGTCCCAAGACCAAGAAGAAAAAATTACAAAAACTGAGGATGAACTTTAGGACAAAAGACAGAAAAGTTCCTCTAAAATGGATGGAGTGAAGAAACGGAGCAGAAATAAGCAGCTGAGGGGGAATCGGGAAGATGGCGGAAGAGTAAGACGCGGAGATCACCTTCCTCCCCACAGATACACCAGAAATACATCACACGTGGAACAACTCCTACAGAACACCTACTGAACGCTGGCATTAGATCTCAGACCTCCCAAAAGGCAAGAAACTCCCCAGGTACCTGGGTAGGGCAAAAGAAAAAAGAATAAACAGAGACAAAAGAATAGGTACAGGACCTGCACCAGTGGGAGGGAACTGTGAAGGAGGAAAGGTTTCCACACACTAGGAAGCCCCTTCGCGGGCGGAGACTGCGGGTGGTGGAGGGGGAAAGCTTCGGAGCTGCGAAGGAGAGCACAGCAACAGGCAGGCGGAGGGCAAAGCGGAGAGATTCCCGCACAGGTGCCGACTGGCACTCACCAGCCCGAGAGGCTTGTCTGCTCCCCCGCTGGGGTGGGCGGGGCTGGGAGCTGAGGCTCGGGCTTCGGTAGGATCCCAGGGAGAGGACTGGGGTTGGCAGCGTGAACACAGCCTGCAGGGGTTTAGTGCGCCACGGCTAGCCGGGAGGGAGTCCGGGGAAAAGTCTGGACCTGCCGAAGAGGCAAGAGACTTTTTCTTCCCTCTTTGTTTCCTGGTGCGCGAGGAGAGGGGATTAAGAGCACTGCTTAAAGGAGCTCCAGAGACGGGCGCGAGCCGCGTCTAACAGCGCATCCCCCCAGAGACGGGCATGAGACGCTAAGGCTGCTGCTGCCGCCACCAAGAAGCCTGTGTGCGAGCACAGGTCACTCTCCACACCTCCATTCCGGGGAGTCTGTGCAGCCCACCACTGCCAGGGTCCCGGGATCCAGGGACAACTTCCCCGGGAGAACGCACGGCGCCCCTCAGGCTGGTGCAACGTCACGCCAGCCTCTGCCGCCGCAAGCTCGCCCCACATCCGCACCCCTCCCTCGCCCCGGCCTGAGTGAGCCAAAGCCCCCGAAGCAGCTGCTCCTTTAACCCCCTCCTGTCTGAGCGAAGAACAGACCGCCCTCTGGGCTACCTACACGCAGAAGCGGGGCCAAATCCAAAACTGAGCCCTGGGAGCTGTGCGAACAAAGAAGAGAAAGGGAAATCTCTCCCAGCAGCCTCAGGAGCAGAGGATTAAATCTCCACAATCAACTTGATGTACCCTGCATCTGTGGAATACCTGAATAGACAACGAATCATACCAAATTGAGGAGGTGGACTTTGAGAGCAAGATTTATTATTTTTTCCTTTTCCTCTTTTTGTGTGTATGTGTATGCTTCTCTGTGAGATTTTGTCTGCATAGCTTTGCTTTCACCATTTGTCCCAGGGTTCTATCCATCCATTTCTTTTCTTAAAAAAATTTTTTTTCTTAATTTTTTTTAATAACTTTATTTTATCTTACTTTATTTTATTTTATCCTCTTTCCTTTTTCTTTCTTTCATTTCTTCCTTTCCTTCCTTTCTAAGAGGGAAGTTTATAGCAATACAATCCTACCTTAAGAAACAGGAAACATCTCGAATAAACAACCTAACCTTGCACCTAAAGCAACTAGAGAAAGAAGAACAAAAAAACTCCAACGTTAGCAGAAGGAAAGAAATCATAAAGATCAGATCAGAAATAAATGAAAAAGAAATGAAGGAAACGATAGCAAAGATCAATAGAGCTAAAAGCTGGTTCTTTGAGAAGATAAACAAAATTGATAAACCATTAGCCAGACTCATCAAGAAAAAAGGGAGAAGACTCAAATCAATAAAATTAGAAATGAAAAAGGAGAAGTAACAACTGACACTGGAGAAATACAAAAGATCGTAAGAGATTACTACAAGCAACTCTATGCCAATAAAATGGACAACCTGGAAGAAATGGACAAATTCTTAGAAATGCACAACCTGCCAAGACTGAATCAGGAAGAAATAGAAAATACGAACAGACCAATCACAAGCACTGAAATTGAAACTGTGATTAAAAATCTTCCAACAAACAAAAGCCCAGGACCAGATGGCTTCACAGGCGAATTCTGTCAAACATTTAGAGAAGAGCTAACACCTATCCTTCTCAAACACTTCCAAAATATAGCACAGGGAGGAACACTCCCAAACTCATTCTACGAGGCCACCATCACCCTGATACCAAAACCAGACAAGGATGTCACAAAGAAAGAAAACTACAGGCCAATATCACTGATGAACATAGATGCAAAAATCCTCAACAAAATACTAGCAAACAGAATCCAACAGCACATTAAAAGGATCATACACCATGATCAAGTGGGGTTTATTCCAGGAATGCAAGGATTCTTCAATATACGCAAATCAATCAATGTGATACACCATATTAACAAACTGAAGGAGAAAAACCATATGATCATCTCAATAGATGCAAAGAAAGCTTTGGACAAAATTCAACACCCATTTATGACAAAAACCCTGCAGAAAGTAGGCATAGTGGGAACTTTCCTCAACATAATAAAGGCCATATATGACAAACCCACAGCCAACATTGTCCTCAATGGTGAAAAACTGAAAGCATTTCCACTAAGATCAGGAACAAGACAAGGTTGCCTACTCTCACCACTCTTATTCAACATAGTTTTGGAAGTTTCAGCCACAGCAATCAGAGAAGAAAAGGAAATAAAAGGAATCCAAATCGGAAAAGAAGAAGTAAAGCTGTCCCTGTTTGCAGATGACATGATACTATACATAGAGAATCCTAAAGATGCTACCAGAAAACTACTAGAGCTAATCAATGAATTTGGTAAAGTAGCAGGATACAAAATTAATATACAGAAATCTCTGGCACTCCTATACACTAATGATGAAAAATCTGAACGTGAAATCAAGAAAACAATCCCATTTACCATTGCAACAAAAAGAATAAAATATCTAGGAATAAACCTACCTAAGGAGATTAAAGACCTGTATGCAGAAAATTATAAGACACTGATGAAAGAAATTAAAGATGATACAAATATATGGAGAGATATACCATGTTCTTGGATTGGAAGAACCAACATTGTGAAAATGACTCTACTACCCAAAGCAATCTACAGATTCAATGCAATCCCTATCAAACTACCACTGGCATTTTTCACAGAACTAGGACAAAAAATTTCACAACCTGTATGGAAACACAAAAGACCCCGAATAGCAAAAGCAATCTTGAGATCGAAAAATAGAGCTGGAGGAATCAGGTCCCCTGACTTCAGACTATACTACAAAGCTACAGTAATCAAGACAGTATGGTACTGGCACATAAACAGAAATATAGATCAATGGAACAGGATAGAAAGCCCAAAGATAAACCCACGCACATATGGTCACCTTATCTTTGATAAAGGAGGCAGGAATGTACAGTGGAGAAAGGACAGCCTCTCCAATAAGTGGTGCTGGGAAAATTGGACAGGTACATGTAAAAGTATGAGATTAAATCGCTCCCTAACACCATACACAAAAATAAGCTCAAAATGGACTAAAGACCTAAATGTAAGGCCAGAAACTATCAAACTCTTAGAGGAAAACATAGGCAGAACACTCTATGACATAAATCACAGCAAGATCCTTTTTGATCCACCTCCCAGAGAAATGGAAATAAAAACAAAAATAAACAAATGGGACCTAATGAAACTTCAAAGCTTTTGCACAGCAAAGGAAACCATAAACAAGACCAAAAGACAACCCTCAGAATGGGAGAAAATATTTGCAAATGAAGCAACTGACAAAGGATTAATCTCCAAAATTTACAAGCAGCTCATGCAGCTCAATAACAAAAAAACAAACAACCCAATCCAAAAATGGGCAGAAGACCTAAATAGACATTTCTCCAAAGAAGATATACAGACTGCCAACAAACACATGAAAGAATGCTCAACATCATTAGTCATTAGAAAAATGCAAATCAAAACTACAAAGAGATATCATCTCACACCAGTCAGAATGGCCATCATCAAAAAATCTAGAAACAATAAATGCTGGAGAGGGTGTGGAGAAAAGGAAACACTCTTGCACTGCTGGTGGGAATGTGAATTGGTTCAGCCACTATGGAGAACAGTATGGAGGTTCCTTACAAAACTACAAATAGAACTACCATATGACCCAGCAATCCCACTACTGGGCATATACCCTGAGAAAACCAAAATTCAAAAAGAGTCATGTACCAAAATGTTCATTGCAGCTCTATTTACAATAGCCCAGAGATGGAAACAACCTAAGTGCCCATCATCGGATGAATGGCTAAAGAAGATGTGGCACATATATACAATGGAATATTACTCAGCCATAAAAAGAAACGAAATTGAGCTATTTGTAATGAGGTGGATAGACCCAGAGTCTGTCATACAGAGTGAAGTAAGTCAGAAAGAAAAAGACAAATACCGTATGCTAACACATATATATGGGATTTAAGAAAAAAAAATGTCATGAAGAACCTAGGGGTAAGACAGGAATAAAGACACAGACCTACTGGAGAATGGACTTGAGGATATGGGGAGGGGGAAGGGTGAGCTGTGACAGGGCGAGAGAGAGTCATGGACATATATACACTAACAAACGTAAGGTAGATAGCTAGTGGGAAGCAGCCATATGGCACAGGGATATCGGCTCGGTGCTTTGTGACCGCCTGGAGGGGTGGGATAGGGAGGGTGGGAGGGAGGGAGACGCAAGAGGGAAGAGATATGGGAACATATGTATATGTATAACTGATTCACTTTGTTATAAAGCAGAAACTAACACACCATTGTAAAGCAATTATACCCCAATAAAGATGTTTTAAAAAAAAGAAACTTTAAGAACAAAGCCAAACAAAAAGGGAATATATTACCAATTAAGATTAAAAAAAAAAAAAAAACTACAATGAGATATCATCTCACACCAGTCAGAATGGCCATCATCAAAAAATCTAGAAACAGGGCCTCCCTGGTGGCACAGTGGTTGAGAGTCCGCCTTCCGACGCAGGGGACACGGGTTCGTGCCCTGGTCCGGGAAGATACCACATGCCGTGGAGCGGATAGGCCCGCATACCGCAAAAAAAAATCTAGAAACAATAAATGCTGGAGAGGGTGTGGAGAAAAGGAAACACTCTTGCACTGCTGGTAGGAATGTGAATTGGTACAGCCACTATGGAGAACAGTATGGGGGTTCCTTAAAAAACTACAAATAGAACTACCATATGACCCAGCAATCCCACTACTGGGCATATACCCTGAGAAAACTATAATTCAAAAAGAGTCATGTACCAAAATGTTCATTGCAGCTCTATTTACAACAGCCAGGAGATGGAAACAACCTAAGTGCCCATCATCGGATGAATGGATAAAGAAGATGTGGCACATATATACAATGGAATATTACTCTACCATAAAAAGAAACAAAATTGAGCTATTTGTAATGAAGTGGATGGACCTAGAGTCTGTCATACAGAGTGAAGTAAGTCCAAAAGAGAGAGACAAATACCGTATGCTAACACGTATATATGGAATTTAAGAAAAAATAATGTCATGAAGAACCTAGGGGTAAGATGGGAATAAAGACCCAGATCTACTAGAGAATGGACTTGAGGATATGGGGAGGGGGAAGGGTAAGCTGTGACAAAGCGAGAGAGTGGCATGGACATATATACACTACCAAACGTAAAATAGATAGCTAGTGGGAAGCAGCTGCATAGCACAGGGAGATCAGCTCGGTGCTTTGTGACCACCTAGAGGGGTGGGATAGGGAGGGTGGGAGGGAGGGAGACGCAAGCGGGAAGAGACATGGGAAAAAATGTATATGTATAACTGATCCACTTTGTTATAAAGCAGAAACCATTGTAAATCAATTATACTCCAATAAAGATGTAAAGAAAAAAAGAAGCAGCTGAGTTCAGTAGGAGAAACAGCATTAGCCCAGGAAACAGCACTCATAAACGTTTGCTTCCCCATATGCACATATGTACACTATACGTACACGAATCACATCATTAGAGAGAAAACAGAACGGGTTGATGTGTGGTGTAAGTAGAGAAAGCACTGGATTAAAAACCAAATTTAAGCCTAGCTATGAAACTTTCTGTTAGCAAATCACTTAACCTCATTGACACCAGTTGTCAGCTGTTAAATCAGAGAAGATATGATGATCAGCTGTAAAATATGTAGAAATAGTAGGAGGTATCCAAATAGGGGAATCAGAATTTGTTTGAATTTTGTTGCAAAACGATTCTATTAAAAAAAAAAATAGCTAAAACACAGAGCAAGAATCCTACCAGAGCACTGCCAAGCGAGTGTCCTGAAATTGTGCCATAAAGTGAGGGGAGAGTGGTGAAGGCGCCAGAAATGGTTCCCTATTCCTGACCATACTCCAAAGTCCATATACAGCTTTACCATGAGAAGTATAAGGATGAAAATGTAATGATAAAAATGAACACAACCTAATAAAACCTATTATATACTGAATGCTTAATATTTTAACAGGTACTGGGCTATTTGTTCTATATGCATTATCTTATTTATCATTTTAACAACCGAAGTATACTTATTATCTGCAATTTACTAATGAAGAAACTGAGCCTGACTCCAAAACCTCAGTCGTTAAGCAAATTGATAGGAAGGAATTACAGAAGATAGAATGGGAGCAAATGTCAGCCTTCTTGTGACATCACCACCATTTTTTCAACTTGTTCCTGATATTTTAGGGAAATCAAGAGAATGAGAGGGACAAGCTCAAGCAGGGTAAGGAACGGTCTGTTTTGTTCACAGCTGTACCCTCAGCTGCAAGAGAGTGCTTGGGACATAGCGTGGGCTAAATAGGAATTCTGGTTGCTGAGGTATTTTACTAGCCCATTTCAGTGGTGCCCCCAACCCTGGAGTCATCTTTTTTTCTCAACACTTCAGTACTGTGCCTTCTTCTAAAAACGGTTGCTATTTAAGTTGGCATTCTATATACGCTGGAGGGATTAATGGGATATGTTCTAGCATACAGGAAAACGTGCCTTCTTTTGAACAGGTCAAAACACAAGAAATGTCACTCAAGTTTTCACAGCTATAAAATAGGGGCTGGAACTCTTACAGTTACTCTCACATCAGGAAGTTGTATTCAATCACAGTCTTCCTCCTCGGTTCGTTAACACAATTAATGCTGCCAAAGTGTGTGTGTGTGTGTGTGTGTGTGTGTGTGAGCGCGCGCGCGCGCGTGTGTGTGTGTATCTGTGTCTGCGAGCGCGTAAACTTGGAGTTTTTGGAATCGAATGAGAATCCCGCTTTGAGCCTTCTGCCGGCAGCCGGTTCCCTCCAGCTCTCTTCGTCAGCCACCTGTGAAGAGTGACTTGCCCCGGGCACCTCAGGCAGGGGCGAGGAATGAAGCGACGCGGCGGAGCGCGGCTGCTAGGAGAGGGCTCCACCTAGGATTATCCCGGAAGGGCTTCGGCCGAGGCTAACAGAGCCTCTCGCACCCGGTGCAGCCTCCCCTCCTCAGGGAGGCTCAGGGCCGGACTCAGACCCGCTGCAGGCCAGGGTATCACCCCGGGGCCCCGGCTCTGCATGTCTCCTCGGCGCGGGCCGGCGTTACCCGGCCGGCTACTCACCATACCGGCGGACAGGAGTCAGCGGTCTGGAAAAGCGGGAGAGGCCAGGCGCGGCTTCGTCAGGCCCACCGTCTCCAAGGTAAGTTGGACCGCAGAGGACGCGGAGGGAGGGCGGGTTGTTTAGAAGCCTCCGGTTGCTAATGGCAACCCATGCACGTGACCCTGCAATTATGCACTTTTATTGGTCCTCAAGATGACGCGACAGGAAGTGCCTTGTGACCGGCCGACAGCCGCATGCGCATTTGCTCCCACAGCCGGGAAGTCCCTCCTTTTCGTGCCACGCCGACTTTGGGGAGGCCGCCGTTGCCAATGGTAACGGAAGTGGAGCGGCCGCCTGACTCCCCACCGCTCCCGGGATTCGCGGGGCATCTGGGTCTGCTTTGCTGCTCAGGGCTTGTCCTGCACTTCCTGTGACCTGGCGGCCCCGAGGGCCGTGGCCTCGACCGTTGACACCCGACCTTTTAACGGTCTCGTGGGGGCGTCCCAGACTTATTTCTCTTCTCTCTCAACTGTTCCTACTTGGCCAAGATAGGCCAACAGCACCAGTGCTGCCAGGTTCCTGGATAGAGCTTTGAACGACTCACTCCCCACCGCTCCCATTTTTTCCCCTCTTACATTCTTGGTAAAAATGTCTAATATAGCACCTTTTTCCTTAAAAAAAAAAAATTGCAAACGGAATTAGTGAAAGAGCAGTGAATTTCAAACTATTATGCCTAGATCATCAGGGGAGCGTGTTGTACAAATGCTTCCCTGGCCTAACCCCCAGAAATCCTGAATCACTCTGGGTTTGGAATCTGCATCTTTTACCGACGCTCCAGGATTGATCACGGATCACTCTTTAAGAAACACTGTCCTTGGGACTTCCCTGGTGGCTCAGTGGTTAAGAATCCGCCTGCCAATGCAGGGGACATGGGTTCAATCTGTGGTCCTGGAAGGTCCCACGTGCCACGGAGCAACTAAGCCCGTGCGCCACAACTACCGAGCCTGTGCTCTAGAGCCCGCAAGCCACAACTACTGAGCCCATAGGCCACAACTACTGAAGCCTGTGCACCTGGAGCCCGTGCTCCACAAGAGAAGCCACCGCAATGAGAAGCCCACACACCGCAACGAAGAGTAGCCCCCCGCGCTCGCCACAACTAGAGAAAGCCTGCGCACAGCAACAAAGACCCAATGCAGCCCCAAATAAATTTATATAAAAAAGAAACACTGCCCTAGAAGAAGCAGAGGTGTAGGAAGAGATGCATTATTGCAAATACTGGCGAGGGGGGGGTGTGGGGGGGGAGGGGGAGTGGAGGGGGGAGGGGGTGGAGGAGGGGGAGGGGGTGGAGGAGGGGGATGGAGGTGTTGGGCTGGGTGGGTCAAAGGCAATGAATATGGGCCTAGGCCATTCAGTGGGCATTTCAGAGGCTCAGAAGACAGAAACACGAGCAGATACAATCACTGGGGAGGCTAAAAAGTGAGCCTCTCATGATAGACATTGAAATGAGAAGGAGCACAGAGCCGGGAGCTTTCTGAGAATCTGGGAGGCTCAAAACTGAGGAGAGGATATTTGGCATTATCCCTGCTCAGGAGAAGATAAGCTAATTTAGATAATGCTTATGGGGCTTATGTTGATTTTGGCTACTACACAATGCAATTTAAAATGGATCACAATTGAAAAAAAAAATATCGCAATTGGAACCTAAACACCTCGACAAGATTTTAGAGACCTGGTTCCACTTGGTTAATTTATGGATGAAGAGACTGAGAGCCAAGGTCACATGTCCAAGACTTCAGAGGGCTAGGTGGGGGCATCTGAAGCTTGAGTCAGTGATGAAACTAATACAAATATGTTTTTAAGAGCAAAACCAGAAAGCAGGTGTGAACTATTCTGGTACAGTGCATGTTAAATCATATTCTGGTTTCAAGAATTTCATTTTTCTTTTCATTTATCACCACATTCATTTTATTTAATATAAATTATATACTAAATTATGTACAAAGCTTAGTAATTGTCCCAAGAACTGAGCTCAATACTTTTTTAACTGGACACTTTAACTGCTAGAATAAAGTGACAGCAGATAAATTCTGTAGAATAAAGCTAACTTATGAATGGATGATGTCTTTAGAAAAAGAGGTGTGGCAATGAAAACATTTACTAGTTAAACGGTCAATACGGTAAAATGGAATTAATTTAAATGGATAATTTTCAATTCAGACAAAGTAAGAGCTAGAAGGAAATAATACTTTCAGATGAGGAAAGGCAGCTCAGAAAAGTAAACTGTCTTGGCCAGAGAAGCAGCAGAACCAGGTCTGGAATCCAAATCTCATGACTTACTGGCAAGAGTTTCTTGACCATTTCGTTCCAACCAAATACAGGTGACAGGTCTTTCTCTTCCCCTCTGTAAGTAAGGCCTCTCACCCTCTGTTTAGGGGAGCTTATGAGTGTCCCATTACTTGAAAAGCAGGGGTTGAAAGAGCAGTTTTCCAATTTGGATGGGGCTTCGCAAAATCTTGGGGCACAGTCAAGAGTCCTTTGCTTGGATGACCCAGGAACGATATGCAGGCAGTTGCCCGTGGAAGGACCTCAATCCTCAGGGACATGAACAGCTGACAAGGCTCTCCTGTGTGTAACGGAGCACTCCCAGGCATGGAAGGATGGCCTGGTGGCAGTGGCTTGGGTATGCCCCACTTCACTGGCCTCCCAGTAGTATCTGGGCAGAATCTCTGTCTCCCTGCAGGGTCTAAAGGGCAGGTTCTCAGCCTCCCATTATGACTCCCTCCAAGCTCAGTTACATTTCTGCTTTACCATGCCATCCCTTACATTTCTGTTCAATGAGTGCTGGTCTAATTTGATAATAATAGTTGCCATTACTTAGTGCCTACAATAGGCTAGACATATTCCATTTCAATAGTGAATCCTCAAAATCTTTGGTTCTTTTCTTACTGCAGTAGGTATTCATTGAATTCACATAGAGAAAGGTCACTTTACTAGGTGCTGTGGACGCAAAGTAAAGAAGGAATTTCATAAACACTTTTATGACATTTAAATGAACAAAGTTGTTCACCAGTCTGCATTTCTAAGGAAACTTAAGTGCATTTTCCTGCTGGCAAACTCCTGTGCTTATTACTAAGTGTTATTAATGCAGGGGAACCAAAGCAGTGGGTGGATGATGCAAGTATTTCATTGGCGATTATGTTTGGGGCTTGGTGATTCTTTGTTATGCAAAGCTACATCAGCTGGTTATTTTAACTTAAAATTCTATTTTAATCTAAAATCTTCTGTACCAAGGATGTTATAATATCACTGTTAGCCCATCTACCCAGCTGAGTTGAATGTTGGTACATAAGCTGTCTAAATAGTGTCAGCAAATATGAACATGTATTTTGGTCTTAAAGTGATGAATTTGGCTCGGGAAAAGACTGAGCCCATGCTTTGGGATGTTTACTAGCTTGAGTTGATTTCCAAAGCAAACAGTTCAAGCTGTGAGGAAGAACATCTCCACCCTACTTTAGCAGTGAGCTTCTCAGCCTCATTCTATTTTTTTTTAATCACTGTGACAATTTAAAAAATGTGTTTGTGTGTGTGCATCCATGTGTATGTCCATTTGGAAGGACTGCATTATGGGAGGCGTACAAACAAGGCC
Organism: Globicephala melas; assembly: GCF_963455315.2. Taxonomy (NCBI): domain Eukaryota; kingdom Metazoa; phylum Chordata; class Mammalia; order Artiodactyla; family Delphinidae; genus Globicephala; species Globicephala melas. The sequence continues at coordinate 41,595,724 of NC_083324.2, read as the reverse complement.
ATTATATACCTTTTAGCATAGTTCAATACCAATAAAATGAAGATCAACTCTGTCTTTTTAGATTACTACAAAATGAGACTTTTATGAGTTTATAAATTACTAGTCTTAACACTGCGGCCACCAATTTCAGGGTGTTTAAAACCTAGACTAGGCAAAAGGAGGAACGGGAAGTTGATCGTGGTCTTCTTAGCAGCATTGACACATTGCTCCTTTCGCCACTATTTACAGAGTCCCTTTGTGTGCAAGGTTCTCTGGCCAAGATAGAATCTGAGGGACGAAGTGGAGGGATTTAGGAAGCCCCAGATTCCCCTACTCTATAAATCTTGGGTAAGGTTGGGGGACTAAGGTGAGGCTTTACTTAAGTAAAAAAGAGGAAATAATAAAGAAAATGATTAAGTAAAAACTAATACAGGTAGTTCCCCAAAAAAGTCTTGAAGATTATATGGGAAAGGAATGTTTGACGTTTGAGAAACACTGAACTGAGAGCAGGCAGGAAATGGTTAGGGGAAAATCATTTCGGGGGAGTGGATTATCTTGAAGAAGGAGCAGAGCCTTCAGCGTATGGCTTTGTACATGTAATACTACCAGGGTCCTCTGCAACTCCCCGCACCCTGCCCCATTACAACTGAGAAAGTAGCCAACATGTTAGAGAAGGGAAGAACACAGGATTCAAAGAGTCTTTACAGGAGCTATGGCATTTGATTGGGTCTCTAGTGGGCAAGAGGCTATTTTCAGTTATTCTATTTGCTCCTTCAGTCAGTTGGTTTCAAGATGCAGAGTGACCCGCAGAGTATTAGAGGGTGCTAACAAATTAGTGAAATCAGTATCACATGCTTTAAAGGAGGTCAGGCAAGGAAGTGGTTCACCATAGAGTACTACAACTCCCTTTAAGACTGTGTGGATGACGATAATTTCTTAGCCCAAATGATAGAATAGTTTCACTGATAAATCTCCAAAATTGAAACACCCCACAGGAAACAAACACCAAAAACATCAAAAACTGAAGACCACCTAAAAAAAAAAGTTAGAAATTGGTTGTGAGGAATACCTCCTTGTGAGGTACAAGAAAAATTTATTGTAACTATGGTGATATGCACCAAATCCTTATTCCACACCCTCCTGTGCACGTATACATTTGAGTTAGACCCCCAAGCTCAACCTTTGTGTTCAGCGACTGTTCATGGAAAACCCCATACACAACAGACATTGTGGGGAAGGGAACAATGAGCAAGATGGGATCTGTCCCTTTCAAACATGGCCTTATAATCAAGTCAAGGGAAAATGCAAGCTTGCAAAACGATCTCAGAGCAGACAGTAAGTGGAATGGGAGTTCAGAGAAGAGAAAGGTTACCTCTCTTGAAAGTAGAAAGGAGAAGTTCAGGAGAGTCTTTCAGAAGGCAGTGGAATTTGGGCTAGGCTTTAAAAGGTGTGTGGAAGAGTTGTGGGTCGGCATGATGATTGCGGGAAAGAAGACTGTCCTGCACAAAGAACCAGAATTTTCATCAGGTGAGGCAGAAGAGCTGTCCAGAGACGTACTTTTAAATTTGTTATTATTTCAAGGGTCAAACTACAAAAAGAGATACACAACGATGGAGTATCTATTTCAGTATCTTATTCAGGAATGTGGGCCTTCCTAGATCTGTGATCTTTGCTAAATGTTTACCTGGACTACTGTCAATGGAAAGATGTTCACCAATTGCATCCCATCTTAGAAAATGGAAAACAGACTCAAATTTGCTCAGGAAGTTTTGCCTACAGAGATGGGGCTGCGCAGTCCTTTTATAAAGTCTGAATGTCCTAGTGCAAACTGTGTTCATGGATGGAAGTTTTCTCAACGGGATAGGTAAATAGAAGGCAAAAGGAAATGTCATTCTTGGTTGGTCTATACTTGTTTGTCTTTCCCACTACTACATTTCAAGCTCCTTGCAGGATGGAATCTTTATTACATGATCAACCTGAGCCCCCCAGCAAGGGCTCGGCTATAATATCTCTGAGCAGTGCTTGCAGAATTGAAATGAAATTTAGCAGGAACATCTCAACAAACATTCGTGAGTTCCTGCTGGGTTCCAGGCACTGTATGTTTGGCGGGGGACGTGGTTGGCCCTGGGCACGCTGCCTCTTAGAAAACGTATCGTGTATTATCAAACATCCTGCTATCCCTATTTCCTATATTAAATGTAATGGTGAGTTTGGTTTATATAACTTTTATAATCATGAGTCTTTGAGAATGAATTATTTAGTTCTTGTGATTTAACACTTAAATTTTTATATAAACTACAAATTGAATTCTAGTTGATCAGTTGACTTAATGTTACATTTTGAAGATATCCCATAAAACTAGTACTAATTTAGATTGTGTGCTTTTCTTTTCATATCATGGGCTCACACCATTTTATTATATATTATATTTTATTATATATCATATTATATAATATCATATATTATACATATTATATAATAGCTGCAGTATTTTATTTCAGATCTCACATATTTTACAGGCCTTAGGCTCTGTGTCTTAAATGCCTATCGGATGTTGGGAGAGCAAAGAGGATTGAAACAAGTCCCTGCTCTCCAGGCTCCTGTGTAGCAGGAGAGATAGACCCATTAGAAGGTCACGTTCATATAATGTGGTCACCTTTTGGGAAACGAGGTAAGGGGCACTTAGTTCAATCTAGGACTTCAAGGAAACCACTGAGGAAGATCCCTGAATTGAATCTTGAGGGATTGGCAAGAGTTAGCCTGGGAAAGCAAGGCAGAAAGGGTAGAGGGAACACAACAAAACCTGAAACGGTCCAGCGTGTGAATTCCTAACAAAGCTTAAATAATAGGTTAGCCTCTACTTTTAGGAATTAATGCTGCCAAAAATCTCATTGCTTTGCTAAAAATATTGGTGAATAAGTCATGAGTAGAACAACAAATTACCTTCACAGGGAAAAAAAATAACCCAACACACTAAAAACCAAAGGGATATAAAGATAAGTTATATCTCTACAACTGTTATTGTCTAAAAGGGAGCAGAGCGGGAAGTCTGGGGTACTAGTGCTATGGTAATATTCTGTTTCATGATCTGGGTGCAAGTTATGTGTTTTTAGTTTGTGAAAATTAATGAGCTATACCCTTACATATATAACTGCAATAAAGAGTTTGAAAATTTAAATGCCTATACATGTATGTATGTATTTGTGTACAGATACTTCAATTAAAGGGTTTTTAAAATGCTTAAAAAAAAAAAAAAGGTAGGTTATATATGTGGTTAACTGCTATGATTGAGGCTAAGACACCTATCAAAGGCACTGGTGATAACCTAAGGGGAGGATGTCTTTCCAGAACTGGAGTGTATTTATCTGACTTGCACTCGGTCAGCCTGCAAAGACTCCCCAGCACCATCAGGTACAGTGGAAGAGAAGTGTGGTAGGGGCAGTTTTATTAAATCATCCACGAACAAACCGGTGGAGACTGACTCTGAACATCTAACACTCACAGAATCAATAGCTTCACTGAACAGAATCGGACTTCAATGGTCCCTAATTGTTCTTATCTGATATAATTTGGTCTTATTTTAAAATAGGAAGACCTGAGCATAAGTCAGAAGACAACGCAAACTTTAAGGACAGAAACAGTTTCTCATTTTAAGAGATTTAAAATGTGAATTTCTATATTTGATTTTGTGTGTGAGAAACCATTAAAACCACGGAGTTGGCTTTTTTCCTAGGATCTCTGTTTGTATCCACATAAGAAGGTTCTGTCTGTGTGTTGAGAGATTGTCCGTATGCCCAATGTATTTTTCAGTTAGAATTTACAATATTGTGAAGATTTGTATCTTTAAAATGGATATTTTTTTTTGCGGTATGCGGGCCTCTCACTGTTGTGGCCTCTCCCGTTGTGGAGCACAGGCTCCGGACGCGCAGGCTCAGCGGCCATGGCTCACGGGCCCAGCCGCTCCGCGGCATGTGGGATCTTCCCGGACCGGGGCACGAACCCGTGTCCCCTGCATCGGCAGGTGGACTCTCAACCACTGCGCCACCAGGGAAGCCCAAAATGGATATGTATTTTTAAATTCTCTATGATGTGAGTCATTATAGCTGTCATTTTTTGCACACTGAACTGTGTTTCAGTAACAAATGCTTCATGTTTAAAATGTGATATTTAGTTTAATCCTCAAAGCAACCCCAGAAGATAAATACTTCCTTCTTCCCACTACTGCGACCCTCAACACACAAACCCTTGTAAGGACTGGTAGGCTGTGCCTCCTTCACAGTCACCTACTGACCAGTTCTTGTCTCTAGCTACCCACTGCCACCTGTCTTCCATCATCAACCATCTTCCACCAACCTCCAGATCATTCATGCCTTCAAGCACCCTCGAGGCCTATCACATCTGGTTCCAGCCTATCCTGCCATCCCAGAGGATGACCCGGCTAGCACCCCTTTGTCCTGGCTCTGCCTGATGCTCTCTGGCAACCTTGAGCTCTATTCCACTGTAGCACCTACTCTGTTCCCCACATGCCATCGTAGCCCGAAGCTGCTCCATTGCCGTGCTGACAACTCAGAAGTGACTCTCTGATCATCACCAGCTATCTGAGTTGCTCCAACTCCTGCACTTTCCTTCAACCTTGCCTCTCACCTGACTGTGAGCTAACTGTGATCTTGTGAACCTTCTATTTTCTTCTGCTCTAGCATCCCTTCTCCTTGACTCACTTCTCCTGGTCCCACTTCTAGACCTCCAGGTCATCACTCCACCAGGAGAAGTTTCTATTTCTCACCAGTTAACTCTGTTACAACACCAACTTGACCAACCTTCAATCCTCCCAGCCATCCATTTTCTTGTTATTGTTCTTGCTCCAAAACCAGAGAATTCACATAAATAACTGTATTTACTTCATAAAATCTTTTGAGCTTTTTTTTTTTTTCCATTTCCTCTGGCCTTTACAGCTGCTTAGACATATTCTGGCTCAGCTCCTGTCCCACGTCACCCAAGTGGCCGTCCCCTAAAGTTTCCTAGTCCTTCAGCATCATCCCTCTCCCTTCTCTTCAATCCCCACAGATGATCCCCTTCTGCTTTTCCAGAAGGGTAAGCTCCCCTGATGTCCCTGCATTTACGCTCACATTTTCTTCATCAGTAAGTGAGGAAATATTAAAGATTATTAACACTTGGCATTGCCTAGAGCATAAGGAAAACACATTCTTTAAAACTTTGGTAGGAGGATAAAGGGCATAGTGGGTCTTTTTTAGGAGGACAAACTGGAAATTAGTATCAAAACTGAAAATGCACATGCCCTCTGACCCAGTGATTTGTCTTCACTTCTAAGAATTGATTCAAGAAAAAACAAGAGTGCAAAGATGTATGTACAGAGATATTTACTGTGGTTTTGATGTGGTAAAACTCCTGAGACCGTTTAAACGTTCCTCTTTTGGGGGAATGACTAAATAAATTGTGCTGCAATAAAGTGGAATTTTCTGCAGCTGTCAAAAAGCCCAGGAAGCATCCAATGTGCACCGACACGGGAAGATCTCTATAACATATAATAAAATGACAAAATCAAGTTGGAGAACAGTCACAGTAAGATCCCACTTACTTAGTTGTAAATGCACATACAGACAAATTCAGAAAGGTGAAGCACTAAACTCCTTATACCCAAATCCAGGCAGGGGTAATAGAATGGTGACAGGTGTGGGAGGTGGTTGATCCCTATGTTATACATGCCTGTAATTTTAATTTCGTTATTAAGCAGTCATTACTTTTATAATTTAGTGACATAAAGAGAAAAAAAAATCCGACACTAAAACACCCTTTTGTTACATTTGTCATTGTTTTATGTGCTCACCACAATCAAGGCGCCTTCCTTCTGAGGGTCAAGCCTCACTTCTTTTCTCAAGACATGAGGCAGAAATTTCGGGTCACCAAGAGACCTGGAAGGAGACCACCCAAAGGTGGTCACTCCAAACGCTACTGCCGACATTTAGATATTTTCACTTTGGTCACAGCCCTCTGCTGTTAACTTTCTTCCTCTTTTTTTTTTTCCTCCAGAGGACTGAGCAGATATTTTATAGCAGAATTAAACAAGAAGCTGGCATGTGTCTTTGGACACAAAGGTGCACTGTACAGGAACATTAAAACCATTAGGCTCATTTGCTTTACTGCATTACATGGAATATCTTTTATGGGAAAGGTGCATATCAATTTTGGTGTGACTTACACCAAAATTATCAATGATTATCCATCATGGTTTATTATTGCCACCCTTCTTTCTGGAAATAGAGGGCAAGATTATTAAATGCATGCTGTGTATCTCAGGGGCTACACCGATAATCTAAGTTCTCACCTTATCTTATACAGCACCCACATAACTTCTCCTTTCCCTACTGATTCTCAGGAGAAACTCTTGTCTAAGGCGAAGTATGATCCAGTTCTCATGGTCCCACCACCTCCTTCTACCTCTGCTGGGACTCAACTCCATCACACATATGTATATATGTATAAATATATACATATATTTAGCTCCTATTCTGCATTCTCTTTCTCTCTCTTTGATCCGTCCTCAGTTTAAAATTATGCTCGTCTCCTCCAGATTAAAAATGAAACGAAACAATAACAAACGTTAACCCCAAACCAATGCGTCCTTTGTCCAAACTTTTCCTATAATCGGCTCCCCTAACTTGTTCCTTCTCTTTATTGCTAAAATCTTTGAGGAGATTACTCCCTGATGACTGTTCACACTTCACAGCTCAGTCACCCCACAGTCTGGCTTTTTTTCCTCTTCCCTACTGAAACAGATTTCTCAAAAGCCATCGAATGAGCTCCTAGTTGCCAAATCTAATACGTCGTCTGAGTCAGCCTGGCAGCATTTCACAGTGTGGACCGCTTCCTTCTTTACACTCCCTTGGCCTTTTCTGCTCTAGTCTCTCCTCTCTGTTTCTTCTTGCTCTCCACCATTGGCTCTTCTTCTGTTCCCCTCTGAAAAGTGGTGTCCCTTGGGGTCTCTCCTCAACTGCTTTGTCTTAACACTGCACCCTCCTCATCTGTGTAATTGCATTCATTCTTAGGGTTTCACCTCTCACGTACGAGGATGACAATCTAAGCTGCACCTTCAAGCCATGTTTCTCACCTGCATACCCAATTTATATTTCTAGAAGCTTACAACTTATATTTCTAGGTTTTCTCCAACTGAGTGTCCCAAAAGCTATGTAAAATCAACACATCTAAAGAGAACTCATAACCCACCGGTCTGTCTTGGTCCTGTTCCATCACCAATCAGTTTACCACCATCCACCAGTGAGATGATTCAGAGTCCTCCATGAGTTCTCCTTTCTCTTCTGCTGCATATCCTGGGATTACATCTCCTGAATTAACTTGTAAAATTACCACCCTCCCCTTCATTCTCACAGCTACTCCCCTAGTCCCATTCCTCTTAACTGCAATAAAAACACACACAAAAAAATGTCAACAACACCAAAACAAAATTCTCATTTGTCTAAAGCACTTATTAATTTACAGAGCTTTCTCCTACTTGAATTTAGACCAGCTTCAGGGAAAAGCTGTGGAAGGTTGGGTGAGTGGGGTACAAAGTGATGGATATTGTCTTCCTTCCGCATGAAAGGAGAGCTCAAAATAAAAATTTAACTGCGACTTGGAAAATCAAAGTGATGATTCTTGCACATCTGACTCTGTGGACTGAGAAGTATACCAATTACACCAACCTAGAAGTTAATCATATTGACAAAATTGCCCAGTTGCTCATATTTAAATATTTAAAATTGCCCAATTGCTCATATTTAAATATTTAAAGTAAAAAATTTAAAAACCTGCTAGAGATTTTATTGGCAAATAGGCTGAAAGACCATTTGGTTTTAGTTTTTAGTTCTGATGTGTAAAAAATAGTTTTGTGATTTTTCAAATCAGTTAATCATAATGATAATTTTATCAAAGATGTGCCAGTTTGCATGCCTCCTAATTTTGCATTTTTCTTGTGAAATGCATTAAATGAACGGGCCATCATTTTTTTTTAAAGCTTTTCCAGGGATTTCACACTTTTACACACTCAATTTTCAGGAAGAAAAAATACTGGCTAATTTATATCCCTTTCCAAGAACAGTGAATAAGTACATAAATAGTAGATTAAAAATAAATGCTACCATCTTTGGCTCTTTTAACAACTATCAGGGTGTGTTGTCAAGAAGAGAACACCAATGCTTCACAAAAGAATTATTTTATGTTTCTCTTCTTTACTCTGAAAGATTCTTGAGAGGCTTGTATTTTTAAGTACTTTAGCCAAAATAGGAATTAGCCCTTCAACGTTACCTCCAAGGTCAAGGGAAGATTGGGAGACTCTAGGGTATAGGACTGCTGGGGTATAAACATGGTGACAGAGAAGCATTCAAAGTGACAGGTAAACTAAATAATATACTTGCTTACATTTTTACTTAGTGTTATTGAGATAATTTATTATTATCCCTAATAACTTTTGTTATCCTTTGTTAAAGTTAAAATCAGATGCCATATTTTACAACCTGTATTTATATGATATAAATACTATAAAAACAAAAACTAAAAAAAGCAACCTCAATTTAAAAGAATAGAAATCTTGAGAGAATGAGAAGCTGTAGACATGACTGCTTTGAAAGTGCCTTGTTTATTAGATCTAAAGGAAAAGGACAGTCAACTTTGTTAAATCTGGACTCATATTTTATCTCACCAAAAAGCTGAGTCTGTGTTTACTAAAAGAGCAAAAGAGTTTTCCTGTAATGTCATCATTAAAAAAAAGTAATTCTAAGAATTGTTGATTTGAAGCTCGACAAGCTTCAAATGTTTGCAATATTTGTTATGGGATGTTTACAGTAGAAATCAGTATTTGTTCATTCACAGTTACAAAACGTGGGTTTCAGAGAAGAGCTGATTTAGTTTACCAACCTTATTCTCACTGACTGGGAACTCACAGGCTTCCAGGAAGCTCTCCAAGAAATAACACAGTTGGAGGTGTTGCTCCTTGTAAAAATTATTTTACAGGTAAAAAAAAAAATACAGCTCTAACAGTTGGACTTAAAACAAAATGCAGGATCTCGCTTCTCGGGAAAGCACAAATTTATAATACAATATGTGGGGCAGAAATGAGAACTAATCTCTTCCTGTATGTAAAAAAATTGCTTTGCAGAGATAACTTTTCATCTTACAATTAACCTAAAAGTCTGGTCTAAATTTTCTAATCCATTCACACCTATCAGAAGAATGTCTGACCCTCTCCAGGCCTCTAATTTACGCTGGTACTTTCATCTTTAACCAACAAGAAACATCAGTGCACTAGTTCTCATTTTCAAATGGCGAAAAGTAATAGGTGAACGAACATGGATCTTTCAGAGAGAACATCACATGGAATACTTATTGAATAGCATAAAGAATTGAAATAAAATTCACTTCCTTTTTGAAAAATAAGGGTTTGGGAAACCTGAAATGGAATGGCATATTAATTATATATTAATCATAGAATATGGCTCTGCTAGTCTGTAAGGATCACAGCATGATGAACAGCCACTGTTATTTTAGAGGGAGAAAATGAAGATTTAATGTAGATTTTAAAATTTGCAGCTGTAAGTAATAATTTATTCAAGAAATGATGCCAAGAGAATGAAAGAAGAGTATGTCCATGAGTGTATGTATGTGTGTGGTATGTGTGTATGTGTGTGCATATATCTGTGTGGTATATGGATGTGTGTGTATATATGTGTATGGGTGTATATGCATGTGCATGAATGTATTGGTGTGTGCGTGCGTGTGTGTGTGTGTGTGTGTGTGTGTGTGTGTGTGTTAGTGCGGAGGAACAGAAATGAATAGGAAAGGACTTTGGAGCCCTAAGATAATTCCGATGGTGGATGGGGCATTTATCACGAGCCTATCTTAATGCTTTTTGTAGGTGATAAAAATAATAGCATCAGCAAACAAAAGCCATCTATTTTCTCATAACAGAGTTCTGGAGTTCTCTTTGGCAGGTAAAGATTATCTTTGCCTGAAGTCAATCTTTTATTATTTTACATTTTCTCAAAATACTTAGGCCAGGCACCTATGTTTTCAGTTAAGGCCACTATGTGACTTTCAGAGCACGTGGAACACAAGAATCATCTTGAAAATGGATCATAAAGGCCTGACAGGGCTCTAGGGGAGCTTTACAGTGTAGAAAAGGTTGGTTCTCATCTGGTCTCATTAACACTGGCACAATGAGGAAACTCAGCTAAAGCTGTTTATAATAAACATGGAATACTTAAGTGACATCTTTCCCACCTTAATTTTAAAAATCACTATTTTTCTGCTTCTAGGAGGGATTTTCAGCTTAAGTCTCTGAACTGACACCTGGTCTGGTCCACTGTCAACATATCCATACTTAACTCTCGTTTGGGCATATTTCTTCTGGGTCTTTTATTTGGGGTTATTTTTAGAGAGAAGAAAAATAAATGTAACTCTATTTAGCACAGGGTCCAAGTACACTGGCCTTGTAGGAAGGAGTTTAGGCCAGAGACATAGGCATCGTTTCCGGGAAACTAGAGCGGGCCTGGCAATAGCATTTATTCCAAACCTGCTTAATCTCAGTATAGATACTCTTTGTGGGTAGTAGAGTTATTCTGAGAGAATGCAAAGAAGAAGAGGAAAAAAAAAAAAACACCCTTCAGAGATCAAAACTTCAGAGGGCAAAAGTTCAAGGGAGGATTTATTTTTAATGTTAAAAGGGAAGATGGATTGTGAGTAAACTCGAGAACATTGATGAAAATGCAATAGCTCGGAAAGCCCAGAGTGCTGTTTGGTTTGCTGAGTGTTTGTTTTATTCTGAGCCACAAGCCTATCCAACACATCTACCTTATTCCTAAAAGGTCTGTCTAACTGGCTGCTAGTCTCACATAAAACCATTTACCTCAGCTTCAACGTTTGTGCGGGGTGGGTGTGGTGCGATCTTTAACCAAAAAAAGTCCTATTTGTAAGTTGACCCTGCCTATGAGTGAACTGTATTTGCAGAGGGGTGTGTGTGTGTGTGTGTTTTCCAATGCCTGATTATTTGCAGATATAAGAAGCAAAATCACAGATGAAGAAGACCTCGTGAGAAATACCTACTGGTGTTTCATTACAAGCTAAAGCATACAACTGATTTGAGGCCCATCACTTTCTCAGGCTTCACTAATTACATCTCTCAGTGTAACTAACTGGAAGAATCTATTCACCCTTTACCTATAAAAGCAATTTATTTTTAGAAACTGAAAGCTGTGAGGGACATGCATACCGTTCATCACAACCTGTCTTGGGGACAACTGAGATCTAAAACAGCCACGGGGCCTCCCTAAGGCACCAAGGCACTGTCAGAGCGTTTGATTCCCTCCCTGGTGCTTAGTACCACTATCATTGTCATGGAGTTCTTTTTCCTGAGAAAATAAAAATTATATACGGCCAGCTACGGACTCCTGGTAATCAAGTTTATTTATTTGTTCCTCAAATGGATAGTGAGACCTGATATATATGTCAGGCACGATCTTAGGCTCTGGGGTCACATTGATGAGGAAAACAGATATGGTCTCTCCTCTCGTGAGGGAAAGTGAGTCTTAAAGCTGTGCAAATTGGTTCTAAAATTTTGCTCTTCCAAGAACAGATGGCCCATAGGCACATGAAAAGATGCTCAGAATCGCTAATCATTAGAGAAATGCAAGTCAAAACTAAATGCCTACAATGAGGTACCACCTCACACGAGTCAGAATGGCCATCATTAAAAAGTCTACAAATAACAAATGCCTGAGAGGGTTTGGAGAAAAGGGAACCTTCCTACACTGTTGGTGGGAATGTAAGTTGGTGCAGCCACTGTCAAAATCAGTATGGAGGTTCCTCAGAAAACTAAAAATAGAATTACCATATGATCCAGCAATCTCACTCCTGGGCATATATCCAGACAAAACTATAATTCAAAAAGATATATGAGGGCTTCCCTGGTGGCGCAGTGGTTAAGAATTCTCCTGCCAATGCAGGGGACATGGGTTAGAGCCCTGGCCCGGGAAGATCCCACATGCAGCGGAGCAACTAAGCCCGTGCACCACAACTACTGAGCCTGTGCTCTAGAGCCAAAAGCCACAACTACTAAGCCACGTGCCACAGCAACTGAAGCCCACGTGCCTAGAGCCCATGTTCCACAAGAAGAGAAGCCATGACAATGAAAAGCCCGCGCACCGCAATGAAGAGTAGCCCCCACTCACCACAACTAGAGAAAGCCCACATGCAGAAACGAAGACCCAACACAGCCAAAAAATAAAAACAAACAAATAAATTAATTAATTAAAAAAAGATATATGCACCCCTATGTTCATAGCAGCACTATTTACAATAGCCAAGACATGGAAACAACCTAAATGTCCAATGACAAATGAATGGATAAAGAAGATTTGGTACATATATACAATGGAATATTACTCAGCCACAAAAAAGAATGAAATAATGCCATTTGCAGCAACATGAATGCAACTAGAGATTATCATACTAAGTGAAGTAAGTCAGAAAGACAAACACCATATGATATCACTTATACATGGAATCTAAAATATGACACAAATAAACCTATCTGTAAAACAGAAACAGAATCATGGACATAGAGAACAGACTGGTGGTTGCCAAGTGGGTGGGGGCTGGGGAGGGCTGGAGTGGGAGGTTGGCACTAGTAGATGGAAGCTTTTATATATGGAATAGATAAACAACAAGGGCCTACTGTATAGCACAGAGCACTATAGTCAATGTCCTATGATAAACCATAATGAAAAAGAATATTTAAAAGGATGTATATATATATATATATATATATACACATGTGTGTGTGTAACTGAACCACTTTGCTATACATCAGAAATTAACACAACACTGTAAATCAACTATACTTCAATTTAAAAATTGATTTAAAAAAAATAAAATTTTGCTCTTCCTTTGGAGAAAGTTGCAGATTAATGGGAGCATCTGCAGCCCCCATTTGACACATTATAGACATGTGGAATAGCCTGGAAGCGTGCCTCAGCCTCTGCTGAGGGCGGGCAAAATGGGGTCATGTACCAGGCAAGGAGCTAGGATGCCCTGGCTTCTCCCCAGATGCATCTGCTCCCCAGGGAAAAGACCAGGAGTAAGACAGGGCAAAGTCAACCAAAGCGCACACCTGCAGAGCCATGGAGGAGGAGGAGGGGAGGGGACGCTGCACATACGCCCTCCTCAACAGTTATCTTAACAACAACAACAACCACCTTAGTCTCCTCCTTGTTTCTTCCGCAAACTATGGTGGGGAAACCATGACCTACTGAGGGATGGATTCTGATCCTCTTGTTTCTACAAGCTGTTATGTGAGGAAGAAAGAGAGCCTCAATCAGGCTTTTGCTGCAGGTAAGACAAATTTTTTTTTAAAATTCTGTGGCTTTGGAAGCCTCTTAAAGTGGCGGTCAGTCAACTAGATCTTGACCTTGAATATGAGTTTATCTGTGCTGCATTCGTAATAATACACACCTAACTCGCTGACAACTGGTGAACATGACCATCCTTCAGGTGCACATCTGGAATTCTCCCACATCTTGAAGATGAGGAGAGAACACAAATGTGAATAATAATGATAACAGTAATTTATTCGATTGTCTTCCATGGTTCTCTTAGAGAGTAGCACTTCCTCTTTCCAGAACACGTGAAGGTTATATTTGGAACCACTCTTGTTTTGAAACTTTGTTTTAAATTAAACTCAGTTTTGGCTGAGTTGGTTTCTGATGAGAATAGTATTATCATGGAAGCCAAGAATAATTCAATAAAAACATACCCATTGAATATATGAAAATTCATGAGTCCATAATGATACTTTAAAAAGAGAAAGCCAAAAGGAACTCATGTGAGGCAGTTAGTCCCCAGCCCCTTATTTGGAAACTATGTAATTAAGGGGAAAATACATTTAATGTCTTTCCAGTAGGAACTATATTGCAGGGTAAACAAATGGCTCCAGTTGATGAGATAAAGCTCTATTTTACAGAAGAATGCCAGAGAGGTGCAGAAGGATGAGAAACTTAGGAAATCATAATCTGGCAACACTTAATGAGAATGTAGATCCAAGCAAGGACTATCAACTCGTGTAGAAAATATCAGGTGAAGAGTCGATGGGACCTGGGAAAGCCACGTGGAACCAAAGTAATATCACAACAATACAGTTCTGGTCATCAGGAGAAAAACACAGTTGTACAATGGATGGATCAGACTGCCATCACCCTAACCTGATGGTTGATCATAACATTAGAAATGGCGGGACAACCAAGTATTACATGTCTCCTGGTGTCACACATTCTAAATCACAGCATCACCTGGGATGCAGTCTAGCCAAAGATATTTACCTGGGGTCTAATCAGCCTGTAGATGTAACTTCCAGGAAACGTAGGGGAAAAGAGGAACAAGCTAAATGACACCACAGGCTAGTGGCGGTGCAGGGAACCTCTATAGGCCCAGTGGCTGCAGCAAGAAGGTTCCATGAAGAAAGAGACAAAAGAAACTAGAGGCTGGATTAAAAGACAGTGAGGGGACATAATAAACCCTCACTGGTCTGGTGCAATGCATGGTCTGGGATTGGTTTCTGGCTTGGACAAATAAGCTGTAAAGGACATTTGGGGGAACATTTGGGGAATTTGAATACATACAGGCTATTAGATAATGTTAAAGAATGATTATTAATTTTAGGGTGATAATGTTATTTTTTTGCTACATAGGAAAGTGTTCTTATTTTTTTAGAGATGCATTTTGAGGTACTTAGGGGGTAATGTCATGATGTCTCTAATTTATTCTTTGCAGATGACGTACAGTGGGACACCACGTGTGAAACAGACTGTGACATTCAGGTCCCCTGTGAAAGGGCTGAACACACACACACAGACCTTGAACCAACCACGCTCGTCAGAGACTAGGAAGTAATAAGTAATTATAAGTTGCTATCAAATAATGAGTAAAACATTTTGTATAGCATTTTCTAAAGACTGAAGTCTTTAAACTGAGTAAAGTCAAAAAGAGTAAAAGTCAAAAAGAGTAGCATAAAATATTTAGTCTAACATAGGAAGGAAAGCATTATCAATAGATGAGCAAAAACAAATTCAAGACGTGATACCTCACATAATTTTAGTATTGCCGCCAGAACCTAATTTCCATTGATCACAATGAATGATTTTTATAACTTTTGTTCACTTAGTGCTACTCAAAATCTTCATCTATCAGCAAAAATCGATCAACCACAAGGGAATAGTTAGATAAATTATGGCATATCCATATCTGAAATATTGTGAAGTGACTGACAATTAAGATTTAATTTAACTTTTGAATTGATATTTAATAACATGAAAACATATTGATGATATATATTATATGACAGTCCCAATTTTATGTATGTGTAAGTGACTGAGCCTCCAGATAACTGCTGAGAGAGGGATAAAGAGGAACCATTTAATGTATTTCTAGCAACACTGGATTGTTAAAATAATAGGAAAAAATACATTTAGAGGAGGCAGCAAAAAATTGTCGAGTTCACCAGGCATGGATTACATTATTTTCTGTTTTAAAACAGAGAGTAAGTTCTCTCACCACATTGGGCAGATGTGGTAAATGTTCCGACATGATTAGAAAAGAATCTAATTTTACTCATCTCCAAAGCTGAAAGTTGAAGAGCTGAAGCCCTTTTGCCCTTCTCAGAATAACTAAATGTATGTGTACCTCCTCACCGCGAAATCCTCCCCCACTGGGGACCAGAAAAAGCAATGCTGCTCTGACAGACACGAGATACGCATACACATAACATGATGGCAGAGCTGTTTAAATCTATGGTTAAAATCTATGGTTATCCATTAAATGTTCACTGAACATTCCCTCACTCTCCAGAAGGGCCATCAGGCCTGCGGTGCTACCAGGAGACCAGGATTGACTGAAAGAAACGCAATCCTTCCTCAGGGGCAGCCCTTTCTCAGTTGTGAGAAGAAAAAGAAACTTCACCAAGCATCACATTCATTTAAAATTTCCAAGAGGCTTGCCTCTTTCACTAGACAGGTAAATAAATTCTCGCTGAGTTAAAATCATCCTCCCCCGATGATTGAAGTATGATGCTCAGCGGTGATTCAAAAGACTGAAGTAGAGCTACAGGCACTGAAAAGGAAGGTCTCCGGGCTTCACTGTGCAGGAAGGAAGCCAGAGCAACAGGACCGCAGAATCCCACTTACACACATGCATACACATTCACACGCAAACACATGTGTACACACACATGCCTGCCCATGCAAAGAAAACGCTCTGGATGAACACACACCAAGCTTTTAATGACAAATATGTATGAGGAGCTAGGAAAGGAATGGAATGAAAAGGAAATTTAACTTTTCTTACTCTAGATATTTCTG
Source organism: Globicephala melas (assembly GCF_963455315.2). Lineage (NCBI taxonomy): Eukaryota > Metazoa > Chordata > Mammalia > Artiodactyla > Delphinidae > Globicephala > Globicephala melas. Next base: position 41,579,330 of record NC_083324.2, on the reverse strand, counting down.
AATTTTCTCTTTACAGCAACAGATATTCATTTACTTCTCAAGCAGTTTTTAAAAAGAAAGAAAGATGAACTCATACGCTCCTGGTAGAAATGTAAAAATCGTACAGTTCACTTGAAAACAATTTGGCAACTCCTCAAAAAGTTAAACACAGAGTTACCATATGACCCAGCCATTCCACTTCGAGCTGTTTACACAAGAGAAGAAGAAATAACTGCAGGCATAAAGACATGAATGTTTACGGATGCATTATTTGTAAAAGCCAAACAGTGGAAGCAACCAAAATGCCCGCTAACCGGTGACTGGATAACAGACTGTGCTATGGCCATATAACAGAATACTATTCAACAGTAATAAACAACTACTGATACACAAAACAGCTTGGATAAATCTCAAAATAACGATGGTGAGTGAAAGCAGCCAGACAAAAAGAGTACACACTATATATTTCAATTTATAGAAAATTCTAGAAATGCAAACCAAACAACAGTGAGTGACAGCAGATTGGTGGCTGAATGGGGAGGGGTGAGAGGGAAGGTTCACAAAGGGCACAAGGAAACTTTTGGGGGTGATGGATATGTTCACCACCTTCACATGGTGGCGGGCTTGCTGGTGTACACTATATCAAAGTTTATCCAGTTTATGCCTTAAATAGGTGCAATTTATTGTGTGCCAATTACATATCTCGATGAATCTGTAAAAAAAAAGGTAATGCATGTTTAATATAGAAAATTTGGAAATTACGTAAGAATGAAAGAGAGAAATAAAAGCACTACTACTGGGACTTCCCTGGTGGGGCAGTGGTTAAGAAGCCACCTGCCAATGCAGGGGACACGGGTTCGATCTCTGGTCCCGAAAGATCCCACATGCCGCAGAGCAACTAAGCCCGTTCACCACAACTACTGAGCCTGCGTGCCACAACTACTGAAGCCCGTGCGCATAGAGCCTGTGCTCTGCAACAAAGAGAAGCCACTGCAATGAGAAGCCTGCACACTGCAACGAAGAGTAGCCCCTGCTCGCCACAACTAGAGAAAAGCCCGTGCGCAGCAACGAAGACTCAACGCAGCCAAAAAATAAATAAATAAATTTGTAAAAAAAAAAAAAAAAAAAGCACTAGTACTTCTTTAGAATACTCATGTCAGCCAAAGATAAACGCTGGTCCCAATGGAATGGATTCCATGTTCTGGCCCTGATAGCTCTGGTCATCAGAAGGATTCAGGGGAGTACTTTTCTTTTTGAGTGGATTTTCCCTAGCTTTCCATTGAATTTCAGGATTGAGTAAGTGAAATTTGGTTAAAAACACTAGCTTCGTAGATGTGTGGTAACAAACCATAAATCATTCTGGGTTCCTTAAGAAGCTCTGCAAACCTTAGAAGACCAGATGTCTCTTAACAGAGCTGTTTAAGAGTTTTGGAGTGGATTTTTAGCCACGTTCTGGTTCCAGATTCTCAGCATTTAGCAGAAATGTTTAGTGAGATAAATACACACACACACACACACACACACACACAGGTTTTGTTCATTTAGATTACAAAGAGAAGATGAATATGTAAATATATATTCACTTAAGAATATCTGCAAATACATCTTTCTTTAAAGGATAACCTCTTTATAGCTAAGGAAACTGAGATTGACTGACTTGCTCAAACCCCTACTTAGTTGTGAGAGTGATAAATCCAGCTCTCTTTAAATCCAAAATAAGTAAATAATTTGTATAATATAAAGTTATAGTAACAGTCGAAATTTTCCCCTCACACCACACTTTACACTTTGAGTAGAACGAGAGCAGAGGATAGTCTTATTTCCAGGTTTGGGAGATGTGGGGAGAAGCCCTGTTTCCTAATAGCCACCTGAACAGAGAAGGGTTGTCAGGGCCAAAGAGCCAATGTACCTAAAGGACCTTGTAAACTGTGCTGTGGCATGGCACTGCATTGGTAGGGAATGAAGATCCCAAGTAAGCCTTGATTTTGGTGCCCTACAATGTCCATCTCATTGAAATAAAGAGGAATTCAGGTAAGTTTGATTCAGAAAGGTGAGGTCACCCCCAAAGTCTGGAAGAATCCAAGATAACATTTACATCATTTTATAACCTCTTCTCTAAAACCATTTCCTCCAGGTTTATAATTTGGCTTCTCCTTTGGGTTTGCCCATGGACAGAGACAGAGTGGTTATGCCAACAAAGAAAGATGAGTCCCCTGGACGTTTGGGTTTATATTTTCCTCCAAATCTCTGTGTCTTTCCATTATGCAACACTTCCTCGTTCAATGGGGTACAGATTAGAAGGTTGTAATGAAGATATTCCTGAGATGGCTTTTGCCAGACCAGCAGCCTTCTAGGCCTCTTGCCATCTCCCCAGGGCGTGCTCTCAAGATCAGGCTGGTGGGAGGGACAGGGCAGCATGTTACAAGGATGCTCATGAGGCCACATGGGGAGCCGTGTGGTTTGGGGCCAGGAAACCAGGTGCCTGGCTGTCAGGCTACACCCACAGGCCCAGGCATCACCACCAAGTCAGGTGTCTCTTGGTTTTGGCAGCTCTGAAATTATGAGTTGACAATCAGATGGCACGGAAGCCTGGAAACAAAGTTATCAGCTAATCAGAAAGGCCTGCTTGGATGTGGTTTAGATATCCTGAAAGTTAGCACGGTGTGGCATAGGGTGGAAATTGCTATGCCCAGGATGAGCGATGGTGTGTGTGTGCGTGTGTGTGTGTGTGTGTGTGTGTGTGGTTGAATACAGAGAACCTATCTTTGTTTTTAACTATCAGATGAACAATGAGAGATTTTGACAAATGGGATGATTTTAGAATAACTTTCTAAAGAGAAATAATCATGTATGTGCACAAATACAAAGTCTACTTAACATTTAAGATGAATTACAGATTTTTTTTAATGCTACTCGATAGAAAAACTTGTTAGAATCCTAAAATGTTTAATGTTAATTATGCAATTTATTCCTGAATACACTCTCATAGTAAAACAGTCGATGACTGCAGACAAAGCTAAATTCCTCCTTAACCACTTCCTACCAACCCCGACTTGTTCCCGGAGGTAAGCAGTGTGGCCATTTGGGTATGAATCTTTCCAAAGTCTTTTCTTTGCAGTTATAAGCATGTATATGTTCCCAGACAAACAGCTAATGTCATTGTGATGTTTGTTTTGTTTCTATCAGAAAAACCAGTATAAATCTACAATTTGTTTTGTTCATTCAGAAACATATTCTGGAGATTTTTCCATGTTAGTACTTATAGATCCATCTCCTTTTTTTTTTTTTTTTTTTTTTTTTGCGGTACGCGGGGCTCTCACTGTTGTGGCCTCTCCCGTTGCGGAGCACAGGCTTTGGACACGCAGGCTCAGCGGCCATGGTTCACGGGCCCAGCTGCTCCGCGGCATGTGGGATCTTCCCGGACCGGGGCACGAACCCGTGTCCCCTGCATCGGCAGGTGGACTCTCAACTACTGCGCCACCAGGGAAGCCTGATCCATCTCCTTTTTAACCTCTGCATAGTATTCAATAGAATGGATATGCCATCCTTTAGGAAATCCTTGTCTTATTGATGGGCATATAGGTGGTTTTCCATTTTCACCAACACAAGTACCTTTGCTATAATACCTCCTTCAGGGCATGCATGAATATTCTGTAGACGAATTGTTGCGACTTTTATACATGAACAGATCCTGCCACTATCCCCTCCCGGTATGGCTGAACCAATTCACACACTCTCAGGAGTGTGTATCTAGTTCCCCACCCTAATGCTCACTATTAAACTCATAAAGATTTGCCCACGTGAAGGATGAAAATATTGTTGGTGTTTAACGTGCATCTCCCTGATGACCACTTAGAGAGCATCTTTTCAGGTGTTTTCCTTCCCTCATCTGGGAGCTGCCTCTTCATACTTTTGTACATTTTAAAGTTCGGGTTGTCTTCTTTTGAGTTTGTAGGAGCAGAACTGCTTTTCCAAGAGAAACTGCAACAGCAAGTAGTAAAAGACAGTTTTCTTGATTGCAAAAAGCTATAAAAGCACCTGTTCGTGTAGAAATGGAGGAAAAAAAGCCTGCGGTGTATGTGCATGTTGTTTTCCACAGTGTGACTTTAACACCCACACACATCTAGTAAACGGAGTGAAGCCCCCAAAGAGTGCAACGGCAAAGATGAAAGACAGAAAAGTGGGGTAGCTCTGCCAGATGCTTACTAACAAGAAGGGCAATTTCCAGCCAACAGCTGCAGTCTGGCTTTCACAGTCTGCAGGAGCTTCGTTTGCAACTCCAGGACCAACTCTTTCCCATAGAAATCTTTCCTATGGTGGGAGCTTGGGATCCGGGCTCCTGCTCATCTGTTGCCCACCTAAGGAAGTGATGTCAGTCTGCGGCCCTCGTCTGGGGTTATCTGAGGGGCTCATCGACGGTGGTAGTGACAGAGACAGAGGAACAACAAGGTGGTAGCAAGGAGTTGGCAGACCTGGGCTCACGACTCACTCTCAACCGCAGGGGAACTTATCTCCACAGGGCATCTTCCTGGGTGAAAGCTGAAACCTGTGGGCTTGAGAGAACAGGGCACTTACGGGGCACAGAGGGGCCAAGGAGGAAGGCGGCAGGGGATCCAGCCTCTCTGTGGTTGGTTCTGATGTGTCTGTGGAGGAGGTCATGGAACAAACAAGGATAAACTCCAAAGATGGGGTGTGGTGTGGGGCAAAGAGCTGGATCTGTGTGACGTAATCCCTTGAACCCTCTGTTTTTAAATATTGTTTAAAAAGATTCGATAGGAAAGTCTCCAGCCATTTTTAGAAAACAGGCTTGGAGTAAGCGGTGTTTCCGTCCTTTGTGAAAGTGGCTGATAACTCAAGGCTATCACTGAGGAGTTCTGAATTGCCTTTCTTTTCTTCTTATAGCACCTTGCTCATAATAATCCTCTGTGTCTCCTCCCAAAGCTCCCTGTAACTGATGTTTTACCAAGTCCCCTTTTCTCTGGAAGACCTCCCTACACCCACTTACTTTACTCCTTCCCCAGATTCAAAGAAAAACAAACCTTCCAGCCTCTGAGCATTCCTCAAGCCATTCATGCCTCCTAAATACCATGTCTTCTCTCCTACAATCTCCTCCCCACAGGCTTCCATGTAACCTACTGAAATACTGCCCATCGCTTGAAGCTTAAATTGTAACACAACCTTCTGAAGACATTTAGCTTCTCTGCCCGCATCAGCAGAGATGTCTTCCTCTGCTTCCCTTTATCTCCCTTATTCCTCCATTACGCATGTGTGCACCCACCCGCCCACAAACACATATACTTACCTCATGACATTTTCCTATTCTGTCTTATATTAATTACTTGGAATTTGCTTTATCTTATGCCGCAGACAGTGACGTCATCCGTTCATGGATTCTACAAGTACTTGTAAGGGCTTCCCACGTGCCAGAGATTTTTCTACCCTTGTCTTTCCAGCTCCCTCTTTCTTGTTGTTCTCTCCTGTCTTCATTCTACATGCATACTCCTTTCTGCTTCCTCCTCTCTCCCACATCCCTATTTTAGGAGGCAATTTTCTCTAAGGAACCAAAACTACTTCGTGAAAATAAGGGCCACTGAAGAAACCCTCAGGCTTTCAGTAGCCATTTGGGGGTGGAGGGAGGTGAAGGGATGAGCATTTTGATGCTATGTTTATGCTACGTTGCTCTCCTGTGTGCCTGCTGTTAGGTTCTTTATTTAATGTATGTTTATCCAATAGGTCTGTCTGCAGGATATGGATGTTTCGCCTTGGGGATTGTACATTTTATAACTCCATCTTAGGGGAAGCTCCTTCCCGTGTCTTGGAATGGCTCTTCCTTTTCATACTTCAGTATAAATGTCACCTCCTCAGAGAAGCCTTCCCTGTTCGCCCATTGGAAGTAGCCCTATCCTCTCCCTTTCCCATGACCCAGCCACCCTTTATCACATCACCTTGTGTGGGAGATTAATTTCATTGAAGTTCCTAATTAATGGTCTCCCTCCTTCCGTATCCTTTGAGATGGAGTTGGCGGTTCTTCCCATCAAGAGGCGGATATCTCCCCACCCCCTGAATCTAGGCTGACCTTGTGCCTTGCTTTAACCAACAGATGTGACAGAAGTGATGGTATGCCAGCTCTGAGCCCAGACCTTGAGAGGCCTTGGGTACTTCCGCTCACGTGCATTCTCTGTCTCCCGCCACCCCTCGGAACCTTATAATCAGCACATACACAAACCCAGGTGACCCAGGTGGAGGATGGGAGACCGCACAGATGAGAGCTATGGCCATCCTAGACAGCCAGCCCTCATCAACTTGTTAGCTGACCACAGTTGCATGAGCAGGTCCAGCTAAAGTTAGCTGATGTTGCCCGAGATAAGAACTGGCCAGCTGAGCCCAGCTTAAATTGCAACTTATAGAATCATGAATTAAGTAACAATCATTGTTTTAAGCCACTAAATTACGCAGTGGCTCCTTATGCAGCAATAGCTAACTGATACACCTTGCTTATTTCCTTTAGAGCCCTTCTTGGGAAATTCATTTAGCTGCTCAAAGACTCTCCTTCCTTATATTTAAAAAGGATACATTCTATCTTATATACTTATTAAGGGATTACATAAGGTCATGTTTGTAAAGCTCTTGGCACAAACTGGAGGCTCAGGACATTTATTTATTTCCTCTTTCTCTGGAGAAGAGTGGGGATCTCAGTCAAGAGGATGCCTGAGCCACTCTACCCCAGTAACAGGAGAGAAAACCCCAAGAAAGCCCTCAGAGGCTTCGGAACCATTAAGAAGAGAAGTCATTAGGAAGGGGACCCAGGGTGAGACAGCAAAGCAAACCTGTTAATTCAGTTGAATTTGAATGATGTTCCTGCATTGTTATTTACTAGATTTCTCTGTAGTGTTTAGAAATGAAGTCTTTTTATCAAAAAAAGGACCAGTATTTTTGCTTTGGCACCTCCCGAATGCCAATCTCTCAGATAGCAACACTGATAGCAACCGTAAGGAATAGGTATTAATGTCCTGTTCTACAAAAGAGGAAACTGAGGCTTTGAGACAAAGGCCACCCTGTAAGTAAGTGTAGAATTGGACAGACCTCAGACACGGCCATAACATCAGGATGACCCCCTTCAATGGAAAGTACTGCTCACTGAGCATGTGCCAAGTGCCAGGCCCTTCTTGGCTCCTTTCTTATAGTAGCTTTTTAACCCTCATAGCAGTCAGGGCGGGATTGGGGGGAACTGTCACCATGTTTTAAAGATAAGGGAAGTCTCTTGCCCCGGGTCACAGAGTCATGGCCGGTCATCCCAACCCTGTTCTGCTGAGAGAACTTTCACTCTCTTCCTTGACCATTCCCAGCGATGGAGGAAAATTCAATAAATTAGTTGATAGTTGCCTTAAAACAGAAAGAGAGGGACTTCCCTGGTGGCGCAGTGATTAAGAATCTGCCTGCCAATGCAGGGGACACGGGTTCGAGCTCTGGTCTGGGAAGATCCCACATGCCGCGGAGCAACTAAGCTCGTGCACCACAACTACTGAGCCTGAGCTCTAGAGCCCACGAGCCGCGACACTGAAGCCTGCACGTCTAGAGCCTGTGCTCCGCAACAAAAGAAGCCACTGCAATGAGAAGCCTGTGCACCGCAATGAAGAGTAGCCCCCTCTTGCCGCAACTAGAGAAAGCCCTTGCGCAGCAATGAAGACACAACGCAGCCAAAAATAAATAAATAATTCTTTTAAAAAATTTTTTAAAAAATAAAACAACCAGAAAGAGAAATGAGCTAAATCTTTGAGATTTAGCAACAACAGAAAGGAAGGGCGGGTCATCGAGTGGAAGTGGAATTATCCCCCAGCCTCTCGGCAGAGTCCCCTGCATGCAAGACGGTGGAGGTAGAAGCCAAGACAGCAGCTCTCTCCTTCTTGTGTAATCTCAAACATAGCGGGAAAGGTCTCATCAACACAAGACGGAGGGAGAAGAATGGGGGTCCCAGCTCCTATAGCCTGAGATGTGTCGAATAAAATATTTGACACTACTAAAAAACAAATTCCAAGTTTAAAAGATAGCAAGCAGATGTCTTCCCTGCAGAATGTCTCAGAACCTTAGATGTGCTGCTTTGCCTGTCTTGCAAAGAATTTTACCTTTTGCTGAATACTTACCCACATCTCTGGGCCACGAGACTCAAGTCTGGGAAAGCTGCTCTACATTGTTTTGGGGGCTTTTTTTTTTTTTTTCCCAAATGTGGCTTATATTGAAAAGCGGGCTGTTATTTCTCAGACGGAAACCTGTGAGCAACCTGAAGCCTGTGATGGGGCCTTAATTCATGTTTCTCCACGTCCAGCAGGTAGAAATTCTGTCAGCACCTGTGTGTTCAGTGTGTGTGTGACTTTACAGAGGAAGCATCAGACTGGAGGCCTCAGGTTAACTGCCCCCCATGAAGAAGCTCTTCCCTGGGCCTCCATGAGAGAGACCTGACCTTTGATGAGGTTGTTTTGATGTGGCCATTTTGAAACTTTGACACAGCTAGTTTAATGCTATGGAAATTTTCTGACTTTTTAAAAACACCAGCTTCAAGCTTTTGAAAAACTGACCAAGTCTCAATGCAGTGCGGGGTCAGGGACAGGGTGAGAGTCAACATCATAAAGAAAACTGGGGGCAGGATGAGGCTGGGGAATAGGGTTCTATTTTTTATTTACATTTCTTTTTTTTTTTTTTTTTTTTACATTTCTTATAGGAAAAGAAGAATTAAAAGTTTAATGGACTGATTTTTAGGGTCACAAAAAGCCTCCAAATTTAAAAAGGCTTTTAGTAATCAAGATAGTGTGGTATTGGTGAAAAAAGAGACAAATAGATCAATGGAACAGAATAGAGAGCTCAGAAATAGACCCCCATGAATAGTCTACTGATCTTTGACAAAGGAGCAAAGGAAATACAATGGAGCAAAGATAGTCTTTTTAACAAATGGTGCCAGAACAATAAGACATCCACGTGCAAAAAAATGAATCTAGACATAGACCTTACACCCTTCACAAAAATTCACTCAAAATGGATCTTAGATCTAAATGTAAAATGCAAAGCTCCCGGAAGACAACACTAGAAAATCTAGATGACCTTGGGTAGGTGATGACTTTTTTTTTTTTTTTGCGGTAAGCGGGCCTCTCACTGTTGTGGCCTCTCCCGTTGCAGAGCACAGGCTCCGGATGCGCAGGCTCAGCGGCCATGGCTCACGGACCCAGCCGCTTCGCGGCATGTGGGATCTTCCCAGACTGGGGAACGAACCTGCGTCCCCTGCATCGGCAGGCGGACTCTCAACCACCGCGCCACCAGGGAAGCCCCGTAGGTGATGACTTTTTAGATACAACACCAAAGGCACAATCCATGAAAGAAAGAACTGAAAGGCTAGACTTCATTAAAATTAAAAACTGCTCTGCACGGGCTTCCCTGGTGGCGCAGTGGTTGAGAATCTGCCTGCTGATGCAGGGGACACGGGTTCAAGCCCTGGTCTGGGAGGATCCCACATGCCGCAGAGCAACTAGGCGCGTGAGTCACAACTACTGAGCCTGCGCGTCTGGAGCCTGTGCTCCGCAACAAGAGAGGCCGCGATAGTGAGAGGCCCACGCACTGCGATGAAGAGTGGCCCCCGCTTGCCACAACTAGAGAAAGCCCTCGCACAGAAACGAAGACTCAATACAGCAAAAATAAATAAGTTAATTAATAAACTCCTACCCCCAACATCTAAAACAAAAAAAAAAACTGCTCTGCAAAAGACAATGTCAAGAGAATGAGAAGACAAGACACAGACTGGGAGAACATATTTGCAGAAGACACACCTGGTAATGGACTGTTATCCAAAATATACAAAGAACCTCTAAAACTCACCAGTTTAAAAACAAACAAACAAAAAACCTGATTAAAAAATGGGCCAAGGGCCTTATCAGACACCTCACCCAAAAGATACAGATATGGCAAATAATCATATGAACAGATGCTTTATCATATGTCATCAGGGAAATGCAAATTAAAAAAACCATAAGATACCACCACATACCTATGAGAATGGCCAAAATCTGGAACACTGACAAAACAACAAAGGCTGGCAAGGACGTGGAGCGGGAGAAGCTCTCACGCATCGCTGGTGGGAATGCAAAGTGGTACAGCCAGGGGCTTCTCTGGTGGCGCAGTGGTTGAGAGTCCGCCTGCCGATGCAGGTAACACGGGTTCGTGCCCCGGTCCGGGAAGATCCCACATGCCGCGGAGCGGCTGGGCCCGTGAGCCATGGCCGCTGAGCCTGCGCGTCCAGAGCCTGTGCTCCGCAACGGGAGAGGCCACAACAGTGAGAGGCCCGCGTACCGCAAAAAAAAAAAAAAAAAAAAAAAAAAAAAAATGGTACAGCCACTTTGGAAGACAGTTTGGAAGCTTCTCACAAAACCACACATGCTCTTTTCCCCATACAAACCAGCAATCCAGCTCCTTGGTATTTACCCAAAGGAGTTCAAAACTTATGTCCACACAAAAACCTACACATGGATGTTTATAATTGCCGAAACTTGAAAGCAGCCAAGATGGCCTTCAGTAGGTGAATGACAAGGAATATTACTCAGTGCTAAAAAAAGAAGTTATCAAGCCATGAAAAGACGTGAAGGAAACTTAAATGAATATCACAAAGTGAAAGAAGCCAATCTGTAAAGGGTACACATTGTATGAGTCCAACTATATGACATTCTGGCAAGGCAAAATTATGGAGACAGTAAAAAGATCACTGGTTGCCAGAGGTTAGGGGGAGGGAGGGATGAATAGGTGGAACACAGAGGATTTTTAGGGCAGCAGAACTATTCTGTATGATACTATAATGGTGGATACATGCCATTACACATTTGTCAAAACCCAGAGAATGTACAACACCAAGAGTGAACCCTCATGTAAACTACAGACTTTGGGTGATAATGATACGTTGACATAGGTTCATCAGTTATAAATATACCATTCTGGTGCAGCATGTACAGGTGAAGCAACAGGGGGATATGTGGGAATTCTCTGTACCTTCCACTCAATTTTGCCGTGAACCTAAAACTGCTCTAAAAAAGAATGTCTATTTGTTTTTTAAAAAGGCCGTCGGGAATCTTCCTGCATAACTGTCATCATCACTGCGTAAGTTCCCTGACGGTTCCTCCATCTGGGCTGTCAGGAGGGAGGGAGGGACATAAGTGGCCTGAATTTGCCCTGATGCCTCCCTAGAGGCGGAAGTGGGAGGATGGACAGTGGCCCAGCTAAGGGGAAGCTAGAATCCAGTGAGCTGATTCTGGCCGGCGGGAGTTCACGCAGAGACAGCCTGCAGAGAAACCATGAGGTTTTGCTGTTTTTCCCTGAAGTTTCCCCCACAGCAGCCAGTGATCTCTTAGGAATGGAAATCGGATTGTGTCATTGCCTACATAGATCCTTTCGGTGGCTTCCATCACACCTGGCATCAGATCAACACTACGGACGCGGGCCTCAAGTCCCCATGCCACTGGACCCCTCCTATTTCTCCGGCCGCCTCCCATCTCTCTGTCCCCCAGCATATTGGTCTTCTCATCCTTGGACACACCAAGCTCCTCCTGCCACCTGTTCCCTCTGCTGGGAATGGTTACCCCAATCTTCACCTTAGGGGAACTTATAATCCGGTCCTAGGTGTCACCTCTTCAGCGAGTCCTTCCTAACCACCCGGTGTGAGCAGGCCCCAGTCACTCTGCCAACTCTCTGCTTTAATTCTGTCATTTAACTTGATATTTTTTGGCTTGTTTACTGCTCCATCCCTAGCTTTTAGCTCAGTGCTGGCACAGAGCAGGAACTTGGCAAACAGATGTTGAATGAAGGACTCACGTGAGATCTTCCAGTCAGATAAAGCATGCCAGGGCAGAAGGGCTAGTTTTTATCGTAAATACATAGTGCAAATAAAATCAGAAATCCTGCAACTGGTCTCATGATTCATATGCTGTGAGCACAAAACCTCAGGAGGTGTGGATGACATTTATGTCCTTTATAAATAGCGCATGTTCTACAAGAACTTGGCAGCCACACAGTGAACTCCTGACCTCCTCTCTGGCCTCCAGATACCTTCACTTCAGTACATTAACTGTAGCACATCCAATGCTAAATGTACCACTATCTTATAAAACCAACACCTCCCCTCGCCTGCCCTCTCTATTAAAGGCACCCAAGTCTTTCCAGAGCCTCTGAACGATCTTGCTTCCCCCTCCTGCAACATCGCATCACTTGCCAGCCCCTGGGGGTCACATGGCCATGTCTCTCCCATTCCTTTCATTCCTACTGCTGTGCACGCTGTGGACCACTCTTTCCCCCAGCTCTCTGCCTCTGACAACTGTCTCCTGAGTTGCTTCCCAACTTTCAGTGGCTATTCATGGGACCTGATATTAGCCAAAACGACTACTTTTTCCTCCTTCTTGTCCTTTAATGGTTTTAATTGCTAACCACAACACATGACGAATTTAAAGAACCTACAGGTGTCCTGGAAAAGTCTGAACTGACTTTAAGCCTCCTCGGGAGGGACAAGCTCCCCTTCGAGCCCCTCTGCCCTCGGGGAGAGGAGAGTGGTCCCGCACTGTATTGTCGAGTCAGCCATCCTAAATCTCTTGCTAAGGCGGAGATTATTAGCTGCTGAAATGTGGGTCAGTCTAGACCTATACTGTGCACTATCGCGCTGTATGTACTATTTACATCTAAATTCAAACCAATTGCAATGAAATAAAATTTAGAAAAATCAGCTTCTCAGTCACACCAACCACAGCTTAAGTGCTCATTAGCTACACGTGGCTGGCAGCTGGGCAATGAACAGTGCAGATGCAGGACATTTCCACCACCTTGTAGAAAGCTCTAAAGGATGGCATTGCCCTAGATCCCCAGGACTTAGATGAGGTTTGTTTTTTTCATTAATGTAGTCAAAAGATGATTAATAAGCTCCTGGAATGTGCTGCTGAGCTGCAACTACGCCAAGACCTCAAGGTCCCTGTCCTCACGGAGTTAGTGGGGAAAGTCCTTATGAATTTAACTCCTCGGAAGTTTGTCCCTGGAACTCCTTGTACCTGCACTGGTCACACCCTCACTGCCAAACGACTGTTAACCCCTTCAAGACGCTCTGGATTTCCCAAGGTAAGATAAGGCCTTAATCAATGAAGAGTGGAAATCTAGCATTGTCTGTTTCCAAAGACCCCACCGTGGTTTTGGATCTGACTTTCTTAATATGTACCGAAGGTTCAGGAAGAACAAGGTTACAAATTGAGACTTAGATACAGAGAACCTGGAAAGTAGAGGACTGAAGCAAAACTCATTTATTCTCTGCCAGAGATCATGTCAGACGCTTGGAATGTGAGAACACGGGAGAACCCAGACATGGCTCTCCCACTGGCCCCTGCGACAAAGTCAACTTGGGCCTTTCCTCTGAGGTAGACATCAGACTACCTCAGGGCTACAGCTACCATTCCACAATTAGTCCCTCAATGACCCTGAACTCCAGGCTCAGTCCTGGGCCCTGGGACCCAGAGGGCCTGCACCCACCACCCTGCCCTCTAGAACTCATCTAGGTGAGAATGCAAAAGGAGAAAGCCCCGTTGCAAAAGGGAACTGGCAACCTCCCATAATCACCCAGCTCTGAATTCTACTTGCAGAGAGAGAAACACAGAAAAGCAAACAAACAAAAAGAAACAAAACAAAAGAATGGGGCATTCCCTCCAAGGAATGAACCCAAACTGAATGACAGCAAAAAGAATCCCATTTGTCCTAGGCTCCTTAGAGAAATCAGAAATTCTCTCTACTACCTCCTTGCATCTTCCAGCCTCATGCCTCCTTTGCAGCCCAGGGGAGGGGACCTGGGAGTTCTAAAGCAGCTCATCCAGAACTTCTGGACCAAGTTCCAGAACACCTGGACCATGGGGGCAGGGGAGGGGCCACACAGAAGAGGGCATCTTCCCACAATAGCATATTTACCCCTTCTCTTCTTCCCTGGCCACCTCCCCCAATTCCCTTCTTCCCACCAGACTCACCAGCCATCTGGTGGGCAAGCAGTGTCTACTTGGGATGCCCGTACCTGGTGAAGAAGCAGCTTGAGTCAAGAGGAGGTAGAAAGTACAGCATCTTCCTCACCCAGGGCTCTTGCACCTGTAGTGTGTGTGTCAGCCTACTGGAAGCTTTCCCAGGTTCCAATCAAACATAAGGGAGAAGCAGCTTCACTACTCTCTCTGCCAAGACACCCAGAAATCAGTTAAGGGAGCATTTTCATCCGTCGACTGCCCCTTCCTTCTCTGTCATTATTTGCCAATTCACAGGGAGAAGTGAGAGGCGAGAGCATCTGGCTGATTCTCAGTCATGTGCCGTTTTAGACACGATGTTCAATGAATGTGGACGAAGTAAGGGAATTCACAGCTCCCTCAAGGCTGCTGAATCAACCACTGCTTTCATTCTTACTGCTCACTGCTCTGTACCTTTCATATGGGCTATTCGTTGGCCTTTCCATTTAGATAATAAGATAATAAATCAAGCTGCATCTTGTGCATTGCTTTGTTCTGTAGGAATTAACAGTGATTGACTGGCCATGTGCCTAGGAGAGCACCACCAAGGCCACAGGATGGTAAGGTACTGAAAAGATGAAATGAGTCTCCACTGCAGTGTAGTTGTGATTTTTCCCCAGAACAAATCTAAAAAAGAGGTCTTTGCCATAATGACAACAAGGAATCAACTTGGGTCTTTTTTCTGTTATGGACGTCAGAGGTTGTGGACTGCAGCTTCGCTTCCACAATTATTCCCTAAACGCCCCTCAAATGCCAGGCACAGCACCTGGCCCTGGGACCCAGAGGGGGTGCAACTGTGTCATGATCGAAGGCCCCACCATAGCCATGGCTGGTGAAGACTTCCTCTGTGACTCTGTTAAAAATATAACATGCATTTGTTTAGGCGTTTTCAAAATTTCACCTAAACACCCATGATTAATAAGATGAAATGCATCCTTGATGTTAATCCATCTGATGGATAGTGGTCACATCAAAATAAAATCTGACTGTATCTGACCCCAGTTTTAAGGTGTTTCTGGTTCTCCAACACTCCCTGTATTCCCACATATGTGTCACATACATGACCTTCTAATAAAGGGGCGCCACTCGATGAACTTTCAGAGGGGATGGGCCTGCTCTGCCTCTGTGCTGTCCACTACAGTAGCCACGGCTACACATGGCTGTCGAGCACCTGAAATGTGGCTAGTGTGACTAAGGAACCAGTCACATTTTAAACAATTTAAATTAAATAGGCACATGTGACCAACAGCTACGGCATTAGACAGCACAGCTGTAGGGGTTTAGGTATATCTAAGGCCAAAAGGGTTACATTGGGATGCACAGTGCTGGTGATAACCCCATACGGGCCTGTTCAGACAACGCCACCCAAAGAGATCTTATAAAGGTACACACTTCAGCCTGCCAGAAAAGGCTGACCTCTCTGGATGACTCTCCATTTCCCCATCTCCTGAAAGTAGCCATGCTGTCTAGGAAAAGAAACTGTTCTCAGATGATCAATCTGTATGTGCGTCTTCAGAGAAGACGGTTTTCCTTAACCCAGCATTTCTCTGCTTTTCATTTCTGGTTGCAGATCACCGACTCAGCTGAGCGCTGGAAGCTGCAGCTGGTGACTCCCCTCTCCCCACCCTCCTGGCCACCCCACCAGTGACAGCACAGGCAGGGGTGCCCTGGCTTCCTTTCTGGTGTTTTCGTCGGGTAGCTGCCTGCTCAGAGCTCACAGAAGGCTTGCCCCTCGTCCCAGGCAGACGGCAGGCCAGCCCCCTCCCCAGACCCAGAGCTGGCGGGGTGGCCTCCTCCAGGAGCCTCACACGCTGCCCTCCACCGTGAGTATCGCCCTTCCTCCTCTTCCCCGTCCCAGTGTCACCCGTGTCCTCCGTTGTGTGCTGCCACGATGGCTTCTAAAACCCACTCGTTTGCTCAGTGGCCTTGAGAACCAGGTACTTGGCTAGAAGCTGCCAGGGAGGCAGAGGTGAATCCAGTGGCGCCCTGGCCAGGCTTCCAGGACAGCCTCCCACCCACATGTGTGAAGCCTGGGTTCAAGGCAGTCTGTTCTGTGATTTGGAGGGAGAAGCAGGAGGGGGGCACAGATGGCAAGAAGGTGGCCAGGGGCTGGGAAAGGGAAGTCCCGATGAGGTCCCTGGGTCTGAGAGACTGTCCCAGGGAGAGCATGCATTTCACTGCATTCTCTGTAGCAGTGAAAAACTGGAAACAAGCGAACTTTGCACCGAGAGGTGACTGGTTAAATGAACCGTAGAGAATCCGGAGAGTGGAACACTTGGCAGCCACCCAATCTGGTGATACGGCCTCACACTGAACTGGCACATAAAGTGGTCCATGAAAGACTGTTCCCTAGAGAGCAAGACAGAAAACGGTTTGTGCAGTCTGATTTCCTTTCAGAGTGTGTGTGTGTGGGTGCGTGTGTGTGAGATTGTGTTACAGAGAAAATGTCTGAAAGGCTGCATCTCAGAAAATGAACAGTGGCTATCCTAGGAGAGAGGTGTTTGGGGGGTTTTTATTTTCTTCATTATATATGTTTGCTTTGGGGGATTTTTTTTTTTTTTGGTTGCTGTTCATTGTGAATATACTCCTTTATGATCAGAAAAAAGCAAAGCCACCCTATTTTAAATGACTCATCAGTGACTACTGTTTTGTCCTGTCAACACGCTCACCCTCTTTAGTTCTTAGTTGGCTCTTACTACTTGGATGCACTGCGGGGGAGCAGCTGCTGAGTGCGGGGCTGGGATGTGGGGCAGCCACCAGTGGGTGAGGCCTGCTTCTCCCTCCCCTCGCCCAACCAACCAAAGTTCACCTGCCATTTCAGCACCTGGAGTTTGACAGCCTCTTTTTTTCCAATATCTGTCCGTCTGTTCGGAAGCCCCCTCACATGCAACCCACTCACAGCCCCGAGCCCAGCACAGTGCCTGAGGGGTGGGCACCTGACCCAGGCTGGGGCAGCAGATAGCCAGCTCAGAGTCCCTGCTTTTGCGCAGGGTGAAAAAGGCAGAGCTTCCAAACAAAAACAAAAAAGCGAGAGGTGATCCAACCTCCCTGCACAAAGTCGGACAAAGATCAAAGTCAGGACCTGACTTCCTGACTCACTTTAGTATCAGTATCCAATTCACTGGGGCTACTACGAGCAACTCCATGCTGATTTTCATGTTGGTTACTTTTAAGGACAGCAGAGAATAGAAAAATAATGGTTAGATATTAATGGACTCCAGGCTAACTTTTTAATAGGCACTTTCCACTCTTGGAGACTTAACAACTCCCTACCTCTAAGGACCCTGCACATACCTTCTGCTTTCTGGCGTTCATGCCTTTGTGGATATGTTTTGTGTTTCCCTGCCCTGGAGTCATGTTCTGTCCCCTCACTGCATGTCCCCACACTCTCCAGCCTGCAGGGCCAACAAAAATGTTGCCTCCTCAATGAAGCCCTCCTGGATTTTCCCCAGCGCCAGAGACCCAGCTTCCTTCTCCCAATTCCCAAATCGTCTCATAGCATTTCCCATTATTGGTATTTGCAGCCATGATGTATTCATTGTACTTGAATGTGAGCTTCTTGAGGACACGGATCATGTCTTGTACAGTGTTTAAGCCAAGCAAGTGTATCTGGTGTCAAGTAAGCTGTGGGATGAAGACTGCTCCCTCACTGTTGCAGAGTTCTCTGCATTCCGCTAAGAGCCTTAATGCACAGCATTGCACTTGACCCTCGAAACAAGCCCTTGGAGTAGGCTGGGCTATCACGTGCATTTTACAGAGGAGGAAACCAAGGCTGGGGGAGGGGAGGTCGCTCCTTGCTGAGGTCCCACAGGCAGCAAAGGATGGACCAAGAAGCAGATGGCGGCCAGTGTGCTACCCCCACCTCACTCCACTGGGCTTCGAAACACAAGCAGGCTTTTCAGATTAGGCAGCTGCACTGCCCTGGATGAGGCCACACCGAGCGGCAAGGGGAGAGATTTGGGGCGGCCCTGAGTCCAACGCTCGTGTTCTCCCACCTTGCTTTCAGTGTGTTTTGTCACATGTGGGGTTTTCCCCGTTTTTCTCTCCTTCTCAGGGGCGAGAAGAAAATGAAATCAAGCTCTGAGACTTTGCAGTTTGTGGAATAAAATAGACAAAAAGTATTCTGACAAAGAGAAGAGAGGAATAGATGAAAAGGCTCTCAGCGGTGTCTTTAGGTGGTGGGTCCACGGAGGAATATATTTCGTTTTTAGTTTTACTCTTGGGCTCTCTCCAAATCTTCTATGAGCCAGAAACACTTTTATAATGGAAGGAAGAAAAACCTTTATAAAAAGCTGGTGTAGGATTCCAAAGCTGCAAAAAGTAGCTTGAGCAAGTTACTTGCTAGATTTGCTCTTCCAGAGCTGCTTCGCAGGCAGCTGGAGGAGGCTACGAGTTCCTCCTTTGGACAAGTTTTGCAAACAGGTGTACAGAATGGAATAGCACTAGGGCTTCTTTTTTTGTTTTTTTAAAGCTGACAAGTTATTTTTATGATAGCCCTTAAATTAGAATGTCGTGCACAAAGTAAAATATTTAAATAGTTTACAAAACCTAAAGGAAAAAATGAAAGTCTCACTTTCCACTGGTCATCCTTGTTCAAGCTCCTTCCAGAGAACGTTTCAGTACTGATCAGCTGTGAAGTGTATAACCTTTTATATACTTCTAAAAAGATCATGCATCGTAAGCTTCTACACTATAATAATCTTGCTGACCTCTTTGTATCAGTGTGGGGTCTATTTTATTCTATGTCTTGACTACATGTGGTTTACTGAATGGATGTATCAGAATATTAACTATTGCTAGATACATAGGTTGTTTCTAGTTTTTTGGTTCTACAAAAAAAAAAAAATGCTGCAACATATATGCCTGTATATGCATCTTTATGTTCTTTGTGCGACTACTAGGAGGACGTGTTTTCAGCAGATAAACTGCTGAGTCAGAGCTGTTGTGCTTTGTATGTTTTGAAAGATATGGCTTAACCCTCCAAAAAGGTCACAACGATTTACACTCCCCACTGCCGAGTAGAGGCTTTTCCCCCAAACTCTTACCAACATCATTACCATCAATCCTTGTTTTCAACCTATAACTATAACCAAAGCCATTCTTTCATGTGGCTTCCTCCTTTGGGCATTTGTTTTCTCAGATATTATCTAGTTAATATTCAGTCTCTTCACGCAAGTTAAAAGGAAATGACATAAGCCACAGGTACTAGAAATATAGGAAGTGTTTTCTAACAAATGTCTCAAAAACCATCTCCCTATTACCCAAGCTGTATTAAAATTAAATTAGCTGAGTTGAGATCTTTCAAACTTAACTGGGCAATTTTTTACAAAGATTTTATTGTTTTAGAGCATGATTCAGAAAAAAAAAAAAACAGAGAATAAAGTCAATGGGGCAATATGTAATTTGGGGGGAGATGCTTTGAGATGAAGTAAATTCCTCATCAAACATTCAGCCACTAATTTCATCATCCATTGGTGATTTTCCAATAACGTTATTCATTCTGTACTTATTAGTTGGCACCATAAGAGGATATTACTTTTCTCATGTATTTACTCATTTATTTTCATCAGTATGGATTCACGGATCTTCATTTAATTGAATGTGCTATAAAGACTGCTATCATTATTTAATTTGATGCTTAAATTGCCTCAGATTTGGCTAGTGGAACTCCATCAAGTTGGCGCCTATGTCCTTTGACAAGTCCTCACGGTCTCTGAACACTTGCCTTCTGTGGCAAAAATCAGTCCCAGGTTCATCTTATAGTTTCCCTGTCCTAACTCTGGAATCAGACATTTCTCCAAGGAATCCTGGTTTCTTGGCAGGGAGAAAGGTATTTAGAAACCCAGATCTGGGCACTAGAAGGTCATTCTACTGTGTGTCATGGCTTTTAGCTCCTCTCAGCAGACAGAGCCAGCAAATATGCTCAAATACATAGCAGTGTCCACACAAATTTATCTATCTATCTATCTACCTACCTATCTACCAATCTATCTATCTATCTATCATCTATCTCTCTATCATCATCACCATCTGTCTAATCTCATCTAACCCTAAAATACATGAGTTCACACTGAGCCCTCAATTCCCACACAACAGCACAAGGCACTCCAAGGCACTGTGGAGAAGCCACTGGCAGGAAGGTTGCAGGGAGGAAGTTCTGGCCGCCTTTCTCCTGGCCTGCTAATGGCCAGATATGACTCTGAGGAGCGACGAAAACAAAGCTTTCATCAGATCTTGCTGTTCTTCCTTTCTCTACTTTAACCACTTTATTGAGGTCCAGCTACAAACACTGCAAATATATGAAGTGCAGAACCTAAGTTATGACATATGTATATAACTGTGAAACCATCACACAATCAATATAGTGAACATACTTATCACCCCAAAGGCTTCCTGGCGTGCTCTTATCCCCCTCCTGCCTTGCCCCGTCCTCCCCTTCCCTCTCTCACCATGAAATTACTGATCTACTTTCTGTCATTACTGATTAGTTCACATTTTCTAGAATTTTTTGTAAGTAGAATCACACAGTATGTACTTTTTTGGGGTCTGGCTTCTTTACTTAGCATAATTATTTACCCACGTTGCTGTGTGTATCAGTAGCTGTTCCAATTCCATTGTATGGCTATTCCACAGTGACTTATCCATTAGCTATGCTTGAAGGACACTTGAGCTATTTCCAGTAGTTGGCTATTACAAATAAAGCTGCCATGAACATTCATATATCCGTCTTTGTGTGGATATAAGCTTGCATTTTTCTTAGGTAAATACTTAGGAGTGGGATGGTTAGATCACAGGGTGTATGTTTAACGGGTTTCCAGAGTGGTTGTCCCTCATATGTTTTTAAAACGACTGCACTTTTAGAAAAGCAGGGACAGTTACAACGTGTTATGAAAAAAAAGCCCAACAGGTTAGGGTTGGATTTATGAAGGAGAATGTTTCCTTCCAGAAGCTTGGGGTGGGCTGAACATGTTTCTTGGAAATATGGGCACAGACCCCTTCCTTGAAGGGAGCCAAGCGGTTGTTCCCTTGGTCACAGAGGGGTGGGTTTTGCAGAGATTCAAAACACAGGAAAACAACAGCTGAGATTTATCTCAGCTCGGAGGCCCTTTGCATTAGACAAATACCTTTTCTTTGGTAAACAAATCAAAGAAAAGGACTTCCTTTTCCTGCTGGAGTTGGGGTACAGAGTAAATCGGCCCTGAATTTGTAAACAGAGCACACAGGTAGGTGCTGGGGCACAGGGCCTCTCCTGGAGAGGGACTGATACTGACAGACGCCACCTCACTCCTGTGTCCTTGCCACCCGGTTACCCAGAGGCCCCTCCCCTGCAGTCAGCCCAGCACATTCTTAAGTCACTGCTGTCCTGCCATCTTCTGGAGTCCCTTGGTGGAAAAAATGGGGGTAGGTGGCACCTGATAGAGAAGTTGAGTCAAGAGGAAAAGGGCTAAGATTAAAAGGACGTGCTGGGAAGATGTCAAAGCCACACAGGGCTCTCAAAGGAGAGGTTTCTTTCATTTCTAGGTTAACAACCAAGATGATACTGAAATCTAGACTTGACTTGAAATCTATTTGACTTGACATCAGTATAACATGGACTCTAACTCTTGCTTGGGATTTTTTTTTTCTCCATGAGAACAAACAGATTTAATGCTTAATCTCCATCTTTAGGTACTTGTTACTGTTGAGTTAAGAGCCAGTCCTCTTTTTGATTTTTGCCCTCTCTTTCTAGAAGCAAGCTTGCATCTGACCCACCATGGTCCCCACAGAAGTCACAGTGAGTACAGCTACGCCCCTTGGGTTCCTCAAAATGCACTCTATTTGGGGGTCTCTTTTCAGGGAGTGGGAAGGAATCTATTGTGGCGGAAGGATTTCTCTGTGGTTTCCCAGGGTAAGAGCTCTGCTGAGCAGTGCCCAGGACAGGTGGTCGATGCCCAGCACAGGGGGCTCTGCAAACGCGAAGCGCTAGAAGAGCTTTGGGGTATGTGGGAGGACAGAGGAAAATGCTATTTTAGATTTTACTAATAGGTGAGGATTATATGATCTTTAGGATGTCTTTGTCCCATGTGTCTGTTCTGAAACTCAGACAAAAGAGGACAAGAGAGAATCCATTTAGTTTGTTTTTAAAAGACCCACGGTGGGCATGTTAGCTTTGTTTCTTACATAACATTATGTAGCCTTTACAAAAAACACATAATGATATATATTTCTCTGAAAGAGGAAAAGAGGCCAACAAAAATGAGTGAGTAAAGTCATCAGAGAATTGTTTGTGATTTTATAGTCAAATGTAATTAATTATAGAATCAAATCAAATTCCTATGCTTTTGCTATATTCATAAATGCTCACAAAAATACCTAAAGGTTTTAATTTTGCTTTTCTCAAAGTAAGAATCTGGGTTTTACATGTAGGTATTGAAATCAAACCTTCTCAGTGGAGCTGACAAACCATCCCTCACAGGACACTGTAGGTTCCCACCATCTGTGGAGATTGGTGGTTGCCACCCCTGATGTCCAAAAAGTTATTTATCATATGCTAATGATACTTAGTATTGCATACGTCATTGCATATCCCGTAACAACAACAAGACAATTATTTTGGACCTGGTGAAGTAACGAGGTCAGTCTCTATTTTTCTAACCAGAATTAGACCCTTAGTTTCTCTCCTGAGTTAGAATTTGCTCTTCATCCCTGATGCTAGAAACGGGGCTGACGCTGTCAGTCATTCGGTTTTATCCTCTGGAATCTTGGAAGATATCCAGACTGCAAGGCAGCTCCAGAGAGGAAGAAAAATGCACCCCAGTAATGACCTTTTGTGGTCAAGAGGTGTCCAGCACAACCTACATGGGGACAAGATGGGACCTCTGTAGCTACGACCCTGGGAAATAGACATGACGTCCCTGTGGCCACCTTTCTGAGCACTGGCCATGTGCCAGTAACCAGCCAGGGTGCCACTTTCCTGCAGCCTCACGGTAAAGGCAGAGCCACGCTTACAGATGAGGAAACGAGCTGGGAGAAGGAACGGAAGGTTCCAGGTCTCGTGGCTAAAAGGAGGAGGAGCCCTGGAGGGTGCTCTCAGAGTCACGGCTTCCCTGGGTCCCCCCCTGTGGGCAAATGTCAACACACCGAGGTCCAAGCCTCACTGTGTGGAAGTCTCACTTCCTCGAAGGCGGGGACAGAGCACCTTGGGGCAGTGCCTGCCAACTCCCACTGCTCCCAACGCATCCCTCCCTGCCTGTGTCCCGCCCCTCCCATTTGCCGCCTCCTGGCACTAAGGAGCAATGAGGGGCACAGCTTTTGCCCTCTACCCTGGCCTCTCCCCAGAGGTGGGAATGAGGGGCCTGGGGCTGGGGGAAGGTTTCCAGAGACAACGTGAGTCGGCGAGGGAGGCCTCGGAAAGCTCTGGAGACCTTCCTCCTGCTCCAGGAGCAGCACGACGTTCACTGCCTGGGCTGCTGCTTCTGGGCCAAGGTTCTCGTGAGGGGAGGAGGACACACCTGCCCGGGCTCGGGGGCCAGGGCCTGTGGGGCAGAGCCTCGCTGGGGGCACCAGCGGGCAGCGCAGGCCCCTTGCCCGGCCGTGCACTGAGGTTTGCCCCTAGCATCAGGCAGCTCCCGGGCATCCTCTGGTGCCCAGAATCTTTCTGGGCTGGGGAGTGGGGAGGTAGGGCACCTGACGGCCACTCTGCTTGGGCTCCGTGAGGCCCAGCTCAGGTGCTGGGACCCAGATGCCGTGGCTCACGTTTGGTGTGGCCACTTTGACAACATCAGCACGTGGAGAGCTGGGCTTTGGGTCAGCAGGGATTAAAAGTGCCCCAGCTTGGGACTGAGGGGCTGGGGGATGGCTCTGGCCTTGACCTTCCCCCAGTGGCTGAGGGTTTGGGGCAGAACCTTCCATTCCTTGGGTCTGTCTCCTCCTCTCTTAAGATGGTCTCTAACATCTGAACATCATTCTAAAACCTGTTGAGCTTCCAAAAACATTTTCCAAAGCAGGAACAAAAGCCTACGTGAGGAGAAGGCAGCCCATTGCTGAGTTCCGGGCCGGCCACTGGGCACGCTGTGACACATTGTCTCGTCTACTTAGACCTATGACTACGATGCGCTTCTTTTCTTGATCAAAATGCTAAAAATCATCCAAAATAAATGATATAAATCCCCCAATTCAGTAGCCCCCTGGGAGTAACAGAGCCATCCCACGAGGCCGCCCTGTCTAGGGCACCTCTGAGCTGTGGAGCTGCCGTCAGGGCTCTGCACGCAGATGGACCTCCCCTCCTGCCCCCACCCCCATCCCAGCCTCGGGCTTGACAGGCGAGGCCTGACGCAGGAGCCATTGACCTTTCTAACGTTTTACTCCAATTCTATTTCCATCACCGAGGCGAATGGTGTCCTTTGGAAGTGGCTTCTTTGCCTGGCGCGTACTCTGTGCTCAGTAAATATCTGTCGAATGAGTGAACAAATCACCCTATTTATCGGCAAGGAACGAGAAATAGAGACCTGTTTCTCAAGCCTAGGATGAGCGTGCCGTTTTCCTAGGCAGGCAGGGAATGAGATGGTGGCATTTTCACACAAACACCATCCTGGCCAGGTCTGGGCCCTGTCCACCCCAGCAAATCACCACACCTCACACTGGAAGTATATTCTAGATCTGGCTCAGACCTCTGCTCATGGGGGTCCACAGGCTCCGAATAGTGGTCTAGTTGGTAAAGACGTCATGTTTTTAAGAGTGTCTGAGAACAACACAGTTTGCTAAGAAATGCAAGAGAAACCTTAGGTAAGATTTCTAGACATTCTAATTTGATGTGGAAGAGAATGGTCAGCCCCTTCAGAGAGCAGGCCCTGGACACTTCCCAGCAATAACGACACCCTGTCTCACTCCGTCTCCACTGCCTGCCTTGTGTTCCATAACAGACTTGAGGCACCTTACCGGGTGCGTACAACAGAATAGAAAAGAAAGGACATATGTTACAACAGGGTCAGAGGAAACTGACAGAATAGGGAGAAAAGACCAAGGGAAGGAGTTAGAACTTGGGTTTTCAGCCTAAAGTTGTGCTGTCTGGTGAGGTAGCCACGAGCCACGTGGGGCCCGTGAGCACACGAAATGGGGCCACTCCAACTATGATGCCCCGTGCGTGTAAAATGCACTCCATGCAAATATAATCTCCGCAACAAAAGGATGTAGAATATTTTGGTAACTTTTACATTGCTTATGTAACGAAAAAATACTTTAGACATACTAGGTTCCAATAAAATACATTATTAAGGTGAATTCCACCTGTCTCTTCTTTACTTCTTTCACTTGGCTACTAGAAAATGCAAAAGTAACCCAGAGTTGCCTTACACTCCTATTGGACAGCAATGGTTGAAGGGTCTTATTTGGTTACTATAACTGGGCTACCAGTTTGACTGAGTTTCCCAATTAAAAAGGGAATCCTGATTAAGTCACAAAACTTATATGGTGCGTGAGCGAAAAGAAAAAAAAACCCTCACCTGTTCTTCAGGAGATTCGAAAGCCTTTCTTCACTTCTCTTTTATATTTAAATGCCAGATAAATATCTAGGCTAGGTCTTGGTGAGTAGGACACAGAGCTATACGGACAGGCCCTTGGAGGTCCCCTCTCGGTGGAGAGGGTGGGCTCCACGGGGAGCTCCCTAGATGCCACCTCGATGCAGACCCCAGGGTAAACTCACAGCAGCTTGTGGGAAGTCATTCCACACAGTGCTCAGGCCAGGAGCTCCAGCAGGTGCTCCTGGATGCACGCAAGACCGTGCGGATTTCAGATCCTTACACTGATCTTCTCTCAAGATGTTCCGACCCAGACTTTGAAAACAGCCTTTGTGGGTAGCTTCTCCAGCAAGAGCAGTGTCTCTAGGACTCAGAGAGCAGGGAGGGAGGGAGGGAGGAATGGCTTGGCAACCTCAGAATTCCTCCCAGAAGCCAGGTGCCCCTCATCTGGAAGAGGGGCCCGCCCCTACCTGGAAGGTCAAGGATTAAATGCATGCATGTCCTGTACTCCGCACTAGGTCTGATGTGCACTGGGTGCTCTGACAGTAAGGAATCAAATAAATTGGTAAATAATCGACGTTTACACTTGCTGGGAGATTTTCAAAGGATCCTTGGGTATTTACCTATCAGGCATGGACAAAGCTATGAGTACAAGTCTCGATGCAGGTGGACAGTTTGTCCAGGCTCCCCCTAGCCTGGGACGTGAATTCTTCCTTTGTCATCCTCAAAAAGATGGCCAATGCTTTGAACTTGTAAGGATGATATAGGCTTACCTTGTAGTCTTGATAAAATTCACACAAACCCAGGTTTTCTGTGTGTGAATTCAGTCACTCTTAAAATATGTCTGGGGAGTCCCTAACGAAATACAATTCTATGCTGAAGCACTGGGTCCTCCAACCCTCACCCAACAAGAAAACGTGCTCCGTGTGCTTCAAGCAGGACACAGTGTCCCCACTCTGGGACACAGTCTTGGGGAGCGGTGGTCACGGGCTCATTTACCAGGCCATGGAGAAGGCTGGGTCTCCTGGGACACTGGGACTGCTAGGGGTCCCCTCTGTGCCACATCTGTGAATGGGGATGCTGTTTGCCTCCGTAACTCACAGCCTTGGGTGCAGGCTCATGTGAGAGTCTATTAAATCTATTTAACCCCCCAAAAATGTAAAAAAAAACACCCTCTACAAAGCAGTTTGACACTTACTCACTGTGTGGATTCACAGTTGACACCTGCTCATCTGCATGGTTTTACTGACTTTCCTCCAAAATGTCACCCTCCTAACTTCTTAAATCTCCAGTGATACTTTTGTGGGTCTCTGTGCTCTTCGTGTTCTTCCTTCCACCTGAAAGTTCTTTGTTTCCTCTCAAAGTCTACTCAAACTCCACCTCTTAGGGGATGCCCTTCCCAGTGGGGCCACTGACGGTGCCTGGCTCCCATGTCCTGCTTTGGCAGAAGTGTCCTAGCATCTTCACTGAAATATGAGTCATCCGTAAGATCTGTCCTCCCAACGATCTGGGCTCGCAGACAACAGCCAAAGCTGGGAGGGGAATCTTTAAATGTACGTTGAGGATGGGTGAACCAGGCCTGGGGACGAAGCACATTCAAAATGGAGAGTTTTCCTCAGCTCTTCCCAGAAGCAGGCCGTTCCCAGCTGCTGGCTCCTGAAGACCCAGCTCCTGGATCTGGCCCCCAGGGGTCTCTCTGCAATAGGACTTTCTCTTGGTCGCACACTAGAGGCGGATCAGGACCAGATTCAGGTTTTCCTAATTGCAGTCCAGGTTACCTTGGGCGTCCTCCGCACTTCCTGCCAGTCGGGGCCCAAACGGAATGGACCCATCACCTCAGCTCTCGGTACGAGCTTCAGAATTCAGAAGACCACAGCCTCCCAGCGTCTACTGCACCTTATCAGTCCACTCAGTGTGTCCTGATATCTTAATAAGCACTCAGTAAACACACACACACACACACACACACACACGACAGGTTCCATGCTCATGTAAGATTAGGAAACATTATTAAACAAAATTCAACAGATTCTGAAGGACTTCTCAGAGCCTTTACTATGCTATCATGCAGTTAAAATAAAAGAAGCTCTGCAGGACTTCTCAGAGCCTTTAATATGCTCATGATTACTGTGAATTTCAAAGAAGGTGATATAGTAAGCAGAGATTCTCAACTATTGAACTACTAGTATTCCACCCAAAACATGGTTTGGGAAATGCTGGTTGAAACTATTAGAAATAGATGGAGATGATAATGTGTGTAGAAGGGGAACTCCCAGCTGAAAGACGACTGGTAGAAGATGTTTTATTATTTCAACATGAATAGTTTAATACATAAACTAAATATTTTTACTTAAATATTTATTGGCATTAAATATTTAAAACAAAATGAAAACCTAGTGGGGATCTGAGGTTACTTCTAGTCCAAATGCTTCTAGATGAACTGAACAACTGCTGCATTTCCGGAGCAGAAATGAAGGGAGAGATGAGATTTGCCAAGGCACGTGCCTTGAGGCAAGGGAACGAGAGCTAGTGGTCCCTGGCAGGATTGGGGGCCCTAATGGGGGCCCTAGGAGGGGGGTGCTGGTGGGAAGTGAGAGCATGTGAGAATTTGTAAGTGGAGGCCTTGGAACATGTCAGATGCGGGACCGAGTTTCCCCTCCACCAGGCAAACCTCTCCTCCATTCCCTCCATCCCAGGCTTGACTCAAGGGCTCCATCTCAGCCTTTATTTCCTCTTCCCCCAGCAGGGGTTCTAGGAAGGCTTCTGAGCCAGGAACCCATTGAAGCTGTAATGAGGGGTGTGTGTGTGTGTGTGAGCACACGTGTGTACACATCATGAGGGTGTGTGCACACGTGTCTGAACGTGTGCTTATATGTACATGTGAGTATGTGTATTAGTGTAGGCATGTTTGTGTGCATGTATGTTTGTAAATGTGTGTGTGTGCGCTTGTGAGGGCTGGTTTCATGGGTGTGTTACACACACCCATGCTGCACGCTTCATGCTTAGAAGTGTCACTTGCTTGATTTAATGCTCTGCTATCTTGAAATTCTTAACAAATTTTGAACAAGGGACCCTGAAATCACGTAGTCTGTCCTGGTTCTTGTGTATGTGCATGTATGTGAGAGTGTATGAATATGTGTGTGTGTTCATGTGTGTGCACATGTGTAAGTGGGTGCATGTGTGACTCTTTGGTGCTTCTCCAACAGAGGATCCACAGCTTTCAGAAGACTCAGGGGAACCTGGACCCAGAAAAGTTTAAAAGCCTCTGAGGACCTTTTTGGGAGGGTAGAGAGAAGGGACAATCAGAACCATTCACTTAGTTTGATAAAAGTCCGCCCACCAGTGGTCCCAGACCCTCTTTCCCACGCCGTCAGAGCATCTGTCATGCAGCCTGTGACTGTTCCTTTGCTTGAGTGTCTCCTCCCAGAGTAGGTAAGTTCCATGAGAGCAGGAACCATGTCTGACTCTCCAGCATGTACCCAGTACCTACCATGTCGTAGGTGCTCAATAAACATTTGTTGAATAAATAAATCATTTACAATCCAAGCAGATGCTCTCAGAATTCCTACTTCCTACACATACATTTCTTTTGTCTTATCACAGACTTTGGGAATGGAAGGTTCAAGGGCTCCATGCCTCTGCCATCATGAGATAGAACCTCCAAAAGCATGCCCTTGACCCGGTGCCGTCCTGTGTCTTCTTGCAGAGCCTGATCCCTAACATGCCAGATGACTATAGCTATGACACCACGTCTTCCATGGAAGATTACGGGAACTTCAACATCACTGACTTATTCTGTAAGAAAAACCACGTCAGGCAGTTCGCAAGCTACTTCCTTCCACCCTTTTACTGGCTCGTGTTCATCGTGGGGGCCTTGGGCAACAGTCTGGTCATCCTTGTCTACTGGTACTGCACGAGGGTGAAGACCATGACCGACATGTTCCTTTTGAATTTGGCAATCGCTGACCTTCTCTTTCTCGTCACCCTTCCCTTCTGGGCCATTGCTGCCGCTGACCAGTGGAAATTCCAGACCTTCATGTGCAAGGTGGTCAACAGCATGTACAAGATGAACTTCTACAGTTGTGTGCTTCTGATCACGTGCATCAGCGTGGACAGGTACATCGCCATTGCTCAGGCCATGAGAGCGCAGATGTGGAGGCAGAAAAGGCTTCTGTACAGCAAAATGGTCTGCTTTACTGTCTGGGTGATGGCGGCCGCACTCTGCGTCCCAGAACTCCTGTATAGCCAAGTCAAGAAGGAGTATGGGATCGCTATCTGCACCATGGTTTACCCCAGTGACGACAGTACCAAACTGAAGTCAGCTGTCTTGACTCTGAAAGTCATCCTGGGATTCTTCCTCCCTTTTGTGGTCATGGCTTGCTGCTATACCATCATCATTCACACCCTGATACAAGCCAAGAAGTCATCCAAGCACAAGGCCCTGAAGGTGACCGTCACTGTGCTCACTGTCTTCATCCTATCTCAGTTCCCCCATAACTGCGTTCTGCTGGTGCAGACCATCGATGCCTACAGCACGTTCATCTCCAGCTGTGCTGTCTCCACCAACATTGACATCAGCTTCCAGGTCACTCAAACCATCGCCTTTCTCCACAGTTGCCTCAACCCTGTTCTCTACGTTTTTGTGGGTGAGAGGTTCCGCCGGGATCTTGTGAAGACCCTAAAGAACTTGGGTTGCATCAGCCAGGCTCAGTGGGTTTCATTTACAAGGAGAGAAGGAAGCCTGAAGCTGTCATCTATGTTGCTGGAGACAACCTCGGGAGCTCTCTCCCTCTGAGGGATCTTCTCCCCGAGGTGGATGGTCCTTTTGGAAGTAACAAGAAATACAGCTATGACTTCCCTTACTGGTAGGGCCAAAGGGAAAGCAGAGAAGGAAAAGGAAGTGAAAAAAAGGAAATAAAAAACTCAGAAAGGGATGAATTTGAATACCATTATACTTTTCGTCAGGATTTGCCAAGCCAGAGTCTTCAAAATTGACTGGCCATCCCAGGGGGCTGCTGATTGGCTCCTGGCTGCCACACCTGCAGTTTTCAAAGGAGGACTATGGAGCAGCATTGCAAGCCTCCCCGGCTTTGCCACTTGCCTGAGCGTTAATGCAGCTGACCTCTGGAGGAGGCTTGGATTTCTCAGTGCGCGGTGAATTGCTGTGCCTTCAGTTCTGACGCCACCCCTTCCAAAAGGAGACAGAGAAGCACTGGCCACTGCCACAGTCCACGAATGCACAAGGCTTCATGAAAACTCCCATCGTTGGAGAATTTCTACCCTGGTTTGGGGGGCTGATACCCATGCCAGGTCTTAGAGATTCCCGCTCTAGAATCTTTCCAAACACCCTCAGATCTAATGCCCTTCTGGTCTCCTTGATCTGTTTTGGGCCAGTGAGCGTGCTTGTTCCTGTTCCGAAGCTATCTGCAGCACTGGTCAGTGAGGCCCTGGGTAACTGACCCTGGGTAACTGACCATACCAGCACGTCATCCGGATTCTGTTGGTTTCCAACCCATTTCTGCCAGAGGTTCTGTGATTTCACACCTGGCTGCCACACTGATCCGAGCAAGGATTCAGCTTGTCCAGTGGGGTCATGGAAGTGGTCCTCTCAGCCCGTGCACAGAGACTAAGAACCTCAGTTGGTGGGAACCGGCTCCATTATGGGCTCACTGTGTTGAGTGGCTTGTGTGATGGTCCACTCTATCTGCTCCCTATAAAATGGGTTGGTCCCATTTGCCCTTTTGTTTCTGAGGCCACTACAAGGATATCTGCTTCCATGCTTCTCTTCTTCATACTGTATAATGCTAACATGTTAAAAAAAAAAGCTTTCAACTTAGAGATTAGGCTGAAAAAAAAGTTAACACAATTCACCTTTGCTCTGTGTCTTTCTTTTAACTATTCGGCAAATTTATCACATTTAAAACTTTCATTTATTAGAAAAGTGCTTTTTAAATGACTGTTTAAATACATCCGTTACTTTTCACTTTCTTCACCCTGTCTCTATATTTTAAATGTGTACAATTAGAGATCAAATAGCCGTATTAGAGTGTGAAGAATAAGAGACTAGGATAGGGAAATAACATTTCCAAAATACCATAAAATCATCTTCGCTGACCAACTTTTAATCTCTCCTCTGTTCAAACTTATCTTCCAAGTTTTTCCAGGTTAGTCCAGTGGAGTTTCCAAGAAGGACAATTACAGCAGCACCATAAACCTTACCAGCTTTGCCACTTGCTCCCGAGGAAGCATCTCATTTTCCCAGCAGGCTGTGAATTGCTGTGGTTTCAGTTCCAAGGCCATCCCTTCCAAAGGGGACACAAAAGCTCTAGACTCTGCCATGGTGTCCATTTTCTCCCCACCCACTTCTAAACTACATGTTAGTGAGAAATAAAGTGAGCAGAAAGTGGGCAGCAACTAGGGGGAGCAAAGGGTAATACAAAGGCTGCGCCAACCCACCCCGAGTGTGGGCGGTTGGTGGCAAATAAGCATTGGCCTGGGACCAGCACATCAACATGGGTCCCCGCACAACAAGAACTGCCTACAGTCAAAGGGAAGGATGGCTTCCCCAAGGCAGTCTATGGACGGAGCTGTCTATATGGTCACCTTTTCCAGGAGGAGACCCAGATAACCTTTGAGGAACCTAGAAGAATAAGCAATAGGCATGGGCCAAACCTAAGTAACACTGTGCAGTTAAGTGGAAGAACTCAACTGAGTTTGGCTCTTCCATCCCATGCCGTTTTTTGTTTGTTGGTTTTTGTTTTGTTTTATACAGCAGGTTCTTATTTGTTATCTATTTTATACATATTAGTGTGTACATGTCAATCCTAATCTCCCAATTCATCACACCACCTCCCCCTGTGCTTTCCCCCCTTGGTGTCCATACATTTGTTCTCTACACCTGTGTCTCTATTTCTGCCTTGCAAACTGGTTCATCTGTACCATTTTTCTAGATTCCACATATATGCGTTAATATACGATATTTGTTTTTCTCTTTCTGACTTACTTCACTCTGTATGACAGTCTCTAGATCCATCCCTGTCTCTACAAATGACCCAATTTTGTTCCTTTTTACGGCTGAGTAATATTCCATTGTATATACGTACCACACCTTCTTTATCCATTTGTCTGTCAATGGGCATTTAGGTTGCTTCCATGACCTGGCTATTATAAATAGTGCCGCAATGAACATTGGGGTGCATGTGTCTTTTTGAATTACGGTTCTCTCTGGGTATATGCCCAGTAGTGGGATTGCTGAGTCATATGGTAATTCTATTTTTAGTTTTTTAAGGAACCTCCATACTGTTCTCCATAGTGGCTGTATCAATTTACATTTCCACCAACAGTGCAAGAGGGTTCCCTTTTCTCCACACCCTCTCCAGCACTTATTGTTTGTAGATTTTCTGATGACGCCCCTTCTAACCGGCGTGAGGTGATGCCTCATTGTAGTTTTGATTTGCATTTCTCTAATAATTAGTGATGTTGAGCAGCTTTTCATGGGCTTCTTGGCCATCTGTATGTCTTTGGAGAAATGTCTATTTAGGTCTTCTGCCCATTTTTTTTTTTTTTTTGCGGTACGCGGGCCTCTCACTGCTGTGGCCTCTCCTGTTGCGGAGCACAGGCTCTGGACGCGCGGGCTCAGCAGTGCCGCTCCATGGCATGTGGGATCTTCCCGGGCCGGGGCACGAACCCGTGTCCCCTGCATCGGCAGGCGGACTCTCAACCACTGCGCCACCAGGGAAGCCCTTTCCCCCCTGATTTTTAAGCAAGGAGATGTGGGAACACCACAAGAACTACGAACGCTGCATTGCACCCTAACGCACAATGACCACGCCTAGTTCCAAAGACTTCTTTTAGGACCCGACTGTCACTATTAGACTGTCCCAGTCCTAACGCAGCTTCAATGCAGGATTAAAGACATGCTGCAGCTATATTATATTTTAAAGATTTTAAGTATCCTTTGTTGGCGAATTGTCTTCGTTTTTAAATGACTGCATAAATAGGACCATTTTATATTCAAATTAAACTAGGTTTTAGTAGCAGATTTATCCTAAGATAAAAACGTTGGAAGAATCAACAAGGGGAAACCCACAAGGAAGTTGTGATCCACTCAACATTTCCATAAAATACGCTGTGTGCATACTTTCTGAAATAATGATAAGAGGATTACAATATAATTACATTTTACTGGAACTCTATAAATCAGAAAAATCAAGAAACTGAATGAAGTTGGATGTGTGTTTATGAAAAAAAGAAATTGCCTTTTCTACTGAAAAACAATTTTTAAAAACTAATCTTAAATCAACACATCACAACATGCACATTCAAGTGGGGATTGCCATTCTGAAGCAGTCTGCTTGCATGCCTAGAGATTTGGTCTTTGGCCTGTCTTTCAGGCCTACAGAATCCTCATTTGGTCATTCAGCAAACAATTGTGTGCACACCCTGAGCCAGTCCCTTTCTATTCACTGAGGCTATACTGGGAATATGATAGTCCTTTCTGTCAAGATGCTTACATTCTAGCCATATGGGAAAGCCAAGTCTCAGGTGAGACCCCCCCCCACCAACCTCGGCTGAGAATCATGAGGCTGGTGTCACTGTGTGGCTTATGAACTGGTTTGTAGACAGTTTCCAGGACAAGCAGCCTCTTTGGGTGAGTGAGCCCTTGGACAGCAACTTCGTGTGTGCGTTCCTCATCCGGTCTATGTGCCAAACATACCCCATACACAGTGCCTTGGATATAGCAGATACACTATGCTGAATGAATACATTTGTTAAAATTGGTCATTTCTCAAATTTGTACTTCACATATGAGAAATCAGCTGCCGGAAAACTTCCCCCCCAAAATTAGCAAGGTTGAGCAACGGGACATTACATCTGTTGGGCAGTAGTGCTGTCCTGTTACCTACAGCTGCTTGAGAGGAGTTGGTGGTCAAGGAGGGCTGGCTCGAGTGGTACTGGACACCACTGCCTTCCCACGGTCCGCTGAGAGGCTCAGACCACCGCCGCCAACCCCTGGGAGACGCGTGGGGTTATGGTTTCCTCCGTCCGTCCATAGCGGCTGCTACAAATAGTCCTGTGCAAGGAAGCAACCAGCCCCAGCGAGCTCCTTCCACTTTGACCTGTCAGCCTCACAGAAGGCCGTCACCATCGTAGTGTGGCGGTTATGCGGAGTGTTCGTGTTATGGGCTTAAACACACAGCAAAGCTGCCATGAAGCCTGAAACCTTCAGACACCTCCAACTGTCTTTCTGCTTTAATAAATGAAAAGCTGGCATCTGTGTTTTGTGGTTGTAATCTTTCAGCAGGTGTGCTTGGTTTTCCAATTCTGAGTTGGCCTCATTGGCTGGAGCTTCCCGTGGGCTCCAGGTCAAGCATGGGCAGGAGCATCACCCCATCCCACCCCTGGATCTCTGTCCATCAGTGGATTTGACCTCTCTACACTGGAGCTGCTCCTCCTCCACTCTGGTCAGCTTGTCTCAAAGTGAGGTCTGGTCACGGGGCTCTAAGTGACTTTGAGAAAAGGGATATAATCAGGGCCTCCAGCACCCACACCTCACACGTTTTAGATGCTCCAAACAAACCTCTCTTCATTTGACAAATGTTTACTGATTGTTTACTATGTGTGATTAACAAATACTGTGGCTTTAGAATTATCACAACCAAGACATGGTGCGTCTGCAACACAGTTCCTTCTGCCCCATTCCATATGGCCCTCCTGTTACAACTGCAGTCTAAGCCCAGCATCCTCTTGGGACATGGACTGTTTCTCTAGTCAATTCTGTATTATTACTACAGACAACCCAAATAGCTGATGTCCCTTTCAATGTTTGTTTTATAAAATCCTATGAAAGACATGCAAATGTGTTTCTCCAAAACAAGACCCTTTATGAATTCCTCTCCGCTCTTGTACACAAGATAAGTAAAAAATCTCTGTGGTTAATGGAGAGGCACCAACCGGATGTCCTTTCGTGAAATAACTTGTAGGGAACCTGGTCAGCACATAATGTCCAGCTGCCTCCGCTGCACAGCGCAGCCCTGGCCAGAGCCACGTGACCCAAGGTCCATTCCCCTGCGTCCAACGCCTGGAAGGGGGGTGTGGAGGGTGTCAGCCTGTCGGGGGTGCTCTGATGGGCAGCATCTGCTCCAGAGCTTCCTGCCAGGCTGGCAACACCTGTTGGGTTTGCTTCTCAGTTTGACTCCTCCCTCTGCCCAGTCCTGTTTCCCCCAACTTCCCTTCTTAGTTGTTGATCCCTAATAGACATCTTGCCCCCCAAATTCCAGCTCAGCATCTGCTTCTAGAGAAGGCAGCCTGCAACAGTCTTTTCAGGGGTTGCCAATTACAAGAGCGCATTTGAGACCCTCCGGGTAAAGAACACGGGGTGTCCAGAGCTACAGAGAATTCTGTGAGCATCCGTCACAGAACTCATCTCAGGAGGCTGGGAGCACGAGCCTGCCTGATCTTAATTCAACCCTCAGCAGACCTTTGTGCACACAAGCGGCCTGCCAGGCCCCGCGGGTACAGGACAGACAGTCTCCCCTCATGACCTTTCAGCCGTCATCTCCTGCTTGCTTGCTCTGTACCAGGTAGACATGGTAACTCACCCCGTTTTACAGATGAAGGGGCTGAGCTTCAGAGATCAGGAACTCGCTAAGCATCACGCCATTAGTAATCGGCAAGGCTAGGACACGACCCTGGGCATGTCTGGCACTCAAGCCTTGGCTTTTGCCCATGATGCTGTCCCGCCTTGCCTGACATGGTCAGACATATCAGCCATTGCTTTGGAGGGTCGACCAACAATTTTCCCAGTACCAGGTTGAGTACCAGGGGATGCAAAGATGGATCGCACAGCCTTGGCCAGCACTGCTTCATATACCACTGCACACAAACTCTAAATGATGACACGTGACAGCCGAGGCTGTGCTGAGCCCTCCTCCAAAAGTGGGCCATGCGGGAGGACCAGCACAGGACAATGTCATCATCCTCACAGACTCAAGAAGGTTCCTCCCTGCTCCCTCTCCCGGGCTCCTCCCCAAACACACGCAGTTGTGGAGCCTCAAATTCTGTGTGAAGGAGCCACAGATTCCGCTGCAGGTCTGCAGACGTGCAGGTCCAAGGAGACTGCACCCAAACCTGGCCAGACTTCCGGACACCCACCTGTCCTCCTCACCCCCCTCTGTCCCCACCTGTCTTTCCTAGCTCCTTTCTCACAAACAGACTAGCCCATCCGCCAGCTGAATGCCACCAAGTGTGTCAATACCACATGGAACAGAAGAATCACCCTGCCAAGCCCTACTCAAACTCCTGACTCATAACATCATGAGATATAATAAAATGGTTATTATTGTTTTAAGCCACTGAGTTTGAGGTAATTCGTTATGTAGCAGTTGATGAACAGAATGCTGAGAAGCCAACAATTTCTGGTGTTAGTCTTTCAGAGTCAACACAATAATGTGACCGTCCCGGGTGAACGCCCCGGAGCATACGGCAAAGACCCAGCATTAAAGAAGAGGCTGGACGAGGTATCAGGCAGTTCACCCTGCAGTTCTCTAGGTGACTGTGGCTGGATCCCCACAAGTTTCCTACCCCGCCTCCTTAGGTCTGTGGTCAAGCACCACCTTCTCCTCCAGGCCTTCCCTGCCCCGCCTCAGTCCTCCCCCACCGCCCCCCACCCCTGCTTTTGTTGTTCTCCACAGCTCTTAGCACCACCTGATACACAACAACTGTAAACTCCACAGGGTAGGGATTGTTTTTGTGTTCTGTTCATTGCTATTTCCCTAGCACCTACAAGAGGCTTCACACATGACAGACAATAAACGTGTGTCAAATCAATCAGTGGCCCCTCCAATTTCAAATATTTGGTTTCATGAAGCACCCATCCTTGTGAAACCCTGTATCTTGGGAAAATACAGCAATTGACAACAATACTTTAACAACCTCATTCAACAAAAACTTACGGAACATTTTCTACGTGTCAGGCACTGGGCTTAGGTGATGCTGAGCAAAAGCAGACACAGGCCCAGTGCTCATGAGGCTCACAGTCCACAGGTGACAGACCCTAATCACACTGTCACAAAGAGATGGTTTTAAGATGCTAGAAAGTGCGTTACAGGAGGCTCTGACCTACTCTGGGGATGGGAGACAGGGAAGGTTTCCATGAGAAAGTGACATTGAGCTGAGAGCTGAAGGATGAGCAGGAATCACCTACAGGAAGAAGGGGAGGGAGGGTGTACTGGGAGGAGGGAGTGGCACGTGCAAAGGCCCTATGGCACCCATGCCTATGCCAGGCTAAGTACTTAGGAAAGTGTCCCTGCCATTGAGTTGGTTCAGGTTATCTCCACTCATGTTCTTTTCTTTTTAAACTCTTTAATTATGGAAATTTAAAAACTTACATAAATGTAGAGAGAATAGCATAATGAACCCCCACATACCCATCACCCAGCTTCAACAGTGATCAACATTCTCTCCATTCTTACCCCGCCTATACCACCCACTCTCTTTTCTTCTTTCTTTCCTTTTCTCTTCACTCTTCGTTTCATTTGCCCCCCCTTCCTTCCTTTGCTCCTCCCTTCCCCTCTTTCTTCCTCCACTCCTACCTTTCTCCCTTAGCTCCTTCCTTTATCTTTGCTAGAGTATTTTAAAGCAAATCCAAGACATCACATAAGTTCCCTCAAAAATCATGCTCTTATCCTTTCAAAGCTCCAGATATAAACAAATGAATGAATGAACACTGGATGGAAACTTCCTATCTGGCTGGGCCACTCCTTACCAAAGGGACCAAGGGAGGTACAGAGACAGTTGGGAATGAATGAGCAGACTCTAAAAGGTCTCACACTGTGGGCGACACCTTCTCAGTGGGACTAACAATCTAGGGAACTCAGAATACCCTGGGAGACTACCAAAGGCGGAGTGAGCCCCAGTACTTTCTCTCGTTCAACTTTTGAACCAGAAAGCCTCTAAGGGCCAGAAGAGATCTGACTCACTGAGACAGTGTGGGACCATCAGCTCTAATCCTCATTGGTGTCACTGAGGCAGGGAAGTGATTATCACAGCTCAGGAGCTGAAAGAAGACTTTGGCTTCTTTCACTGTTGACTGGAGGTTATGAGCGTGAGGGAGGTCAGACTGGAGAGAAAGGTAGGGGTTTCCTCAGACCCAGATGATGAATTTAGATTCTATTCCACTGCCAGGGATAAGATATTTAAGTGGGAGTGTGACTTGATCTAACTCATGTTTTAAAGATCTCTAAAGCCCCTGGGTGAAGAAAGGTTGGCATGGGTTCTGGGAGTGGGAAGGAAAGGGTAGAAGCAGAGAGACCGATCAGAAGGCTGCTGCAGTTGTTCAGGAAAGAGACGACGGTGGCTGGGCTCAGGGTGATGGTGGCAGAGGTGGCGGAGGAGGTGGATGACTTTGAGACTCATTCTGGAGTAGAAGCAACAGGCGTGGGTGAGGCTGAGAGAAAGGAAGGAATCAAGGATGAGGTTTTGAGCTTGAACTTCTGGGTGGTCGGTGGTGCCACCACTGGGGAGGGGAGGATTAGTGGAGAAGAAGATTGGGGGTGGATCGAGTTCCATCTAGGGCCAGCCTAGCTCTCCACGCAAGATTGGAGTTAGAGAAAAGATGCAAATCTGGAGGTCACCCACATGAAGATGACAGTCATGCCCATGGGAACTGCTAAGATCAAGACAGACTGGAGAGGACGAGGGCTGAGGGTAGGGCAGGATGCGGCTCTAGGAACCCACTATTAGAGGCTGGATAGAGGAGGAGCCTGCGTGGGGGACCAAGCAGCGACCACTCAGGTAAGAGAAATGGGAGAGAAGTGTCACTGTGGGAGGCAAGCAAGGGGGATCAAGGAGGGGTCAACTGTGTTGAGATGCTTAAAAGTTGGAGGATGAGGGCCGGGAGCGTTTCTGGACTTGCCTCCGCAGCGGCTGCCTGTGGCCTCGATGTGAGTGCCTTCTGAGGCCTGATCAGGGCAGATTAGGGCTGCGTGAGAAGCAAATGGGAAGTGAGAATGTGGAAAGGGGATGTATAGACAACATTCATGTCAGATCTGCTGTGATGAAGTATAAGGGGTCATCCAATCAAACAATTTTTTTGACACGGTGTTCTCTTTTTGTCTCACTCACAATTAAGTGAAAGGAGTGCTTTTAGAACGCGCTTGTACTCTGTTCAGCTATGTCCCCGTTACTGCTGCCACAAAGCTCTGCAGTATAAAACAGTAACCGTTTACTGTGCTCCCCATTGTGAGGGTCAGGAATTTGGAAGGGGATTAGCTGGGCGTGTCTAGCTTGAGGCCTGTGGCTGCTGTCAGATGCTGGCTGGGGGTGTGGTCACCTGAAAGCTGCACTGGGAGGGTCAGGCCACTGGGCCAGAAGCTGCGCTGCCTGCCAAGTAGGGTGCCAAGCCATGGTCCCTCAGCACAGGGGTCTCACATAGCAGCTGGCTTCTCCTGAGCAAGGGTCCAAGAGGACCAGGGGCAAGTTGTATGTCTTCTTCTGACCTGGCACCAAAAGTCAGTCACATAGCATTACTTTGGCTGTTCTCCCCAGTCAGAGCAGTGCCAGGCCAGCCCAGGTTCAAGGGCGGAGTGGCCCCAGACCCACCTCTTATGGGAGGAATGTCTAATAACTTTGGGTTGTGTTTCACAACCACCAGAAGCTGCTATTCTGTAAATTACCTTGTCTTCAATGATCCCAACCGCTCAATCCCTCAACTACCTAGCTGACTGATACCCAGAGAGGAGAGGAAAAGGGGTTGGACAAGGTGTATGCAGAGAGCTTTCTTGGTAACAACAGCTATCACATTTCTGAGTGGCTCTTTACGGGAAACACTCCATAAGGCCCTTTTTGTTCTTATGTGGTTTCCACAGCATCCTTATGAAGTAGCTACTGTTATGTCTCCCATTTAACAGATGGAGAAAGTGGGGCACAGAGTACCCCCATCACCACAAGCCATAGCTAGCAGGTAGTGGTACCAGGAATCCATTCATGCCTTCTTGATACTAGAATCCGACCTCCTAGATACTGCTATACTTTTTCCCCAACAGGAGTTCAAGTACTTTTGTTCCAGTGGTCGAACTCCCACCATGGAGCCTAGGAATAGCTCTCTTCTCATGTGGGTCGAGTCAGGATGGTACGGTGGCCCCAGATGGGCCAGCCCTGAGCTCGGGGGAGCAAGAGGCCTGATCAGATTGTGGCTTGCTCCCAGGCCCTCCCTTTCTGGCTTCATGTGGTCATGCTTACAGGAGCAGTGGCCCTCTGGTGAATGTAGGAAGAGATGAACAACTCTGTTATGACTTGAGCTTGGAGGAATTGGGCATTTGGTTGTTTACTGGGAAACTGAGATAACCATAAACTGAGGTGAATTTGTTCTTTGGATAAATTAGGTTTCAAATTTTAAAAGTTAAACTGGCATGCAGTAAAAACAATTGTATGGTACAAAAAGTTATAAGAGAAAAGTAAAAGCCACCATGTCCAAAGCCCCATTTCCACAGGCAGTCATTCTTCAACCCACCCACCTTGAACATGCTCTTTCCTGTGTTTTGCTATCACAGACAATGTGTCCATGAAGAGTCTTGTGTGTATCTTTGTGCACAGGGATGAGTGGATCTGGAGAAGGCCTGTATTTTCCTGAAGGAGAGTGAGAATCGGGGTGGAGGGGGAAGTGCAAGAAGGGAAGATCGACTGACTCTGCGGTAGAATGATAGCAAAAATAGTCCGAATCCTCCACCCCTTGTCCCCAAAGCCTTTACGATGTGACCCTGCAGTTCCTCCCATCAAGGAGTCGCTTTCCCTATACCTTGAATCTGGGCTGGCCTGTGACTTGCTTTGGTCAACAGAATGTGGTTGAAGTGAGGCTGTGCACTTCTGAGACTAGGTCTCCCAAGGCTTGTGTACTCCTTGCTCGCTTGGAAACCTGCCCAGCAAGCATCTGAGCAAGCCTGGGCCATCCTGCTGGGGGAATGGGAGACTGTGAGGGGCAGAGCACAGTCGTCTGGCCAAGGCCATGCTAGCCCAGCCAGCCCCAGGGGACCAACCAACTGACCACAGACATGGGAGTGAGCCCAGCCAAGGTCAGTGAGCAGCCAGCCAGCCCTCAGATGTGAGAGAGCACAGCTGAGATGAGCGGAACTGCCTAGATGACATACAGCTGATGGAGGGCAGACACGTCAGTGAGCCCAGCAAGAGTGAGTCCAGAAGACCTTCTAGTCAACCTACAGATGTGTGAGCGAAATAAATGCTTAGTGGTTTAAGCCACCGGTTTTGAGACTGTTCATTATGCAGTGTTACTGTGACAATAAACAACTGATAAAGCCTCATGTATGGAAGATGATACACAGTAAGGGTCTGAAGGTCAAGAGCTGCCATAGCATAGCCTGGTATATGGAAGGTTGTTTTTTAATCACTGGAGAATCTATGTTCCAGTGAAATGGTAACGGTTTGGAGAAAACTACTCCCACAGCCGTCTCAGCCTAGTAGTAACCTCTTCTCCAAATGGTTCTAACTTATCAAGTTCCCTGGGTCTTTGGTTTCCTCATCTGGAAAACGTGGCTGACTTATGGCAAGAGCCTGTTAAATTAGATATGCTGCTATTAATTATATGTTATTATTAATAAATCAGTGCTGCAATGAGATGATCTTTGTATTCTTTTCCATGAAGACCTGCCAGAACCCAAAGGTCCTTAACCTTTTTTTTCCCCTCACGCACCCCTCTGACAATCTGACAAAGCCTATAGCCTCCTTTTCAGAATGTTTTAAAATGAATAAAATACAATAAATAGGATTATAAAGGAAACCAATTACACTGACGTATAATTCTCTAACTATTAAAACAGATTTGTGAACTAGTAACACACATGCCTCTTTATGAACACGTTAAATAAAATCTACCAGCAGGCCTAATGACAACCTTCATTTCACAGTGGAAATCAGCATAAATGATATTTTGAGCGTCTGCAACAACTTTCGTGTAACTTGAAAATATCTGTCATTTCCACCAGTGACCGAGTCACAGGTCTTGCTAATACATACTTGTGTGGCATGTAGTCTATATTCATAATTGAAGGAAGACCTACATTTTAATTAGATAATAGGGTAAAGACGTCATTTTCCAAGTTCATAGACCTTCTGAATTCTGTGTATGGACCAGCTTAAGAACCCAAACCCTTTGGTACCAAACTCATATTTCTTCCTCTAATTCTTAAATTGTGGACACATATGGGACTGCTTTGGATTTGGGGAAGGGAATGTCTTTCCATTTACAAATGACGCCAGTTAACAACATGTCCCTTGAATACAAATACAAGCCATAAAGAAGAAAATTATGGTTGTAAAAAGATTTTACCTGTAGAATAGTTTCATATCAGGTGATTCATTTAGAAATATCTTCCTCTCCAAGAATGAAATTTCCATCACTGCATCCTAGTGCTTGGATCGGTAGATTGAGGGATAGGTCCTGGTTCCAAGATCTGAGGGTCACTGGTAGAGTTAAATTAGAAGACATATCCATTAGCTGATTTTGTCCCTTTCCTCAAGTTCTAACCAAAATGGTGACCCAGTAGTGATCATCAATGACTTTCTGGTGTGGTCCATGGATCACCTCCACCAGAATCACCTGGCCGACTTGTGAATGAACCAGACCTGATGAACCAGAGTTGATGCGGGGAGTGCCCATGACTCTGCATTTTAATATGCCACCAGGTAACCCAAATAAGAGGACTTTCTTCTAAGCAACTCTATGCTACTTGCTTTGTATTTACTGACACTTAATAAATGAACAGTTTGACTCTGGAGCAAAACTGAGCCCTGGGTGAGTCTTGGGCTTTTCCTGATAGCTTAACACCTGAACCCTTGATCCTAAGGAGCCTGTGTGCCTGATCTGTGCCTCACGGGTCCCTATCCCTCTTCCACAGGGTCATCTTGGGGGTGTGAACGTGTGATCCTCTTGCTGAGAACACCCAACAGTCCTGTGGGGTCCTTGCTGGTGGAGAAGGGCTGTCTTTACAAAGACCTTTGGTTCTACATGTGGACCCTGTGTATTGTGCAAAGGCCACTTGGAGGGCTGACCTGCTGCCACACGCAAGGGCTGTTTTGTGAAACCACGTGGGGGCTTGAAGTCAGCCTCCGAGACAGAGGGACAAATTGGATTACCTTCTCCGTGTCTGCAGTCACTGCCTTTGGTGTCTGTTCCGTAAACCTGCCATTTCCCCACTGCTCCTTTCCTCCCACGAGAAAGGCGGCTTCTGCTAAGCTGGCCTGCGGTGTGGCACCCCTCGAGGCCCCCTCCGGAAAGGCCCTCCCTGCTGCTGGTCCTCTTTTCGGACCCCTTCTTCACTCTCCTATCCTTTCACCCTCCCCCACCCCCCACCCGCTTTCCTTTCTCACGCCAGGGAGAAGACAACGCCTGACCCACTGACCTGGCAGACGGATGTGTGACCTCCCAGGAATGGTGTCCTTCTCTCCTTGGGGCTCAGTCAGAGGCCACCTTGGGAGTGGAAAGCTGGGAGGCCTCCCTGAAATCACCTTCCCTTTGAGGATTCTGTGGAGCCACAGGCCCAAAGCCAAACCTGCTCTGGAAATGAGGCCTTCCTTGGGGAAGGGCACTCACGCTTCTCAGCGTTGGCGAGGCCTGGCTCCCTTTGTTCATTTTTGAGCTAAGAAGACAACGCATTCCAGGCTGCAGATGGGGCTGCCAAGTCTGCGATAACCTCAGCACGAACGTGCCAGGAGGTGTGAGGAAACTACACCAGCCTCCATCCTCCCCCAGAGCTCGGGGGATGGGGGAGGGACCAGGAGACACACATCAAAGACCAGAGGTCGGCAATCACACTTCTGCTCGGCTTTACCATCTTTCTTTAGAAACCAGCAGGTGTGGAAAAAGTAAAAGGCTGACCTTTCTTTCAACCCTAACCCACTTTGAGCGGCTTTCATAATAGCTCGGCTCTCCCCTGGGTTTTGATGGCTTCGGCTTCAATCTCTCCCCCCGAAAAAGTCCGTTTTCTCATCTCGGGCGACAGGTTTCACCATCTATTTGCTTTTCAGATGTGCGTGGGTGGCGGGCCCCACTCGCCAGATTTTTCCCACGCATCTTCAAACCGAAAGGGCTGACCCTGCAGACAGTGTCCTTCTGAGTCACCTGGGGAATCTCTACGTTCTCCAGCACC
Source organism: Globicephala melas (assembly GCF_963455315.2). NCBI lineage: Eukaryota > Metazoa > Chordata > Mammalia > Artiodactyla > Delphinidae > Globicephala > Globicephala melas. The sequence continues at coordinate 41,534,654 of NC_083324.2, read as the reverse complement.
ACTCGGCGACCGAGCGGAAGAGGCGTGGAACCGAGTGCCACGGCGCGTACGGACGAGTGCCACGGCGCGTACGGACGCCGAGATGGGCCAGAATGCCTGGAATCGGGTGGGGGCTGGGAAACCCTGGAGCGGAGGATTGGTTTGGTCACCTTGGACTACTCAGCGGTTCAGCAGGTGGGGTGAGGTGCACAGGGATTCTGCCACGAAGGATCCCAGCCCAGATAGAGCAGCCTGCACATCCATGTGTCCCCGTCGGTTCTCCTTCTAGGCCCAGTCCACGTGGCCACCTGAGTCTCGGGAGGGACTGTCCTATTAATAAAGAAATCCTTCTGCTGTGCTGTTTTGGGCACTTGGATAAACCACTCTTTTGTTACTGGACAGTAAGAGGCTTGACTTGAGGGTATAGGGGGTTGTGAGGGGTCGGATCTAGTGACCAGCTCACCTCCATTCTCCCCAAACCTCCCCTGCAGGCTTGCCCTTTGTCCTTCTCTGACATGGGGGTTTGGGGAGTTTGTCTCTGGCCAAGTTGGCCAGTGGGATTGTTGATGGCTTAGAGCTGACCAAGGCACCGAGTGTCCTCGCCGATTCAGAGGCTGGCGAGCGCTCTCGTGCCTGGCACAGTGCTGGATGCTGTGAGGTGAGGCAGAGGGAGATGAAGATGCAAGAAACACAGGTCCTGGCCCTAGTGGGAACAATCCGATTATGGAAAGTAACTTATTCCTGAGTAACTGATGAAAGATGAGGCCACAGGAGAATCCGGGGGGCAGGGGGAGGGTTGGAGGGAGGTGGAGGGAAGGGGGACTGGGAGGGGCTCTGTGGGGCACAAGGCACTCAGGAGAGGTGAGTGCAGATGGACTGCCCAGCCTGAGCTCAATCTGCCCGGTGGAGTGACTGGGACATGCACCTCGGGGCCTGTGTCCAGGCTCTTTGCTGATCCTCTGTACTGCCTCGTGCTGGCAGTCTTGCCCAGATTTATATCCAGATTCACTAACTGTGGTTTTCGGTCACCGTGACCTCCTCCCCCACCCCATTATTCTGGTAAATCAGGTCGCTCTTTGCTCTGTGCGCTCTTTGAGGACCAGGGGAGGGCTGGGGAATTTTGCTGAACGCAAAAGCTCATCTGGCAGAGGGCAGTGGGTTGGTGCATTGCGATGGCTCAGGCAGGTCTGAACACAGGCCTCAGAGCAGACTGTGGGTCCAGATATCAGGCCATGTGGCAACCGTTCAGGGCAGCTGCTGGCTCAGGCCCTTCTGAAAAGTCATGGTACAAGACGTGTCTCAGAAGGGCAGCTCGACCCCGACTCTGCTGTGGGCAACTTCATCGCTTGCCTTATGTCTCAACAGAATGAAAGATGACACTACTGTCAATGACATAGTGTTTATTTAAATCCTGAGGTTAAAAATAAAGACATTCCCAAATGGTGCAGCAGATGCTATAAGGAATATGTTTTGGGATACAAAAGTTCATCACCCCTGCTGTGCAGGTAGCGTGTTGACATTTGATGTGCTTCTGGGTAATTCTTTGGCAGATAAGAATGCAATGGGTTTCCAGACCCGCTATCCCATAAGGCTGCAAGAACTGAGGATTAGTCAATTAAAGTGCAATTCCGATTTGGAAGCCATCCAACTGAGGCTTCACTGTTGCTCTGCAGCCACCAGGGGCAGGATCATCTCTGGATAACACTCGTCCTAAGGTTCTAAGGAAGCCTTTTTATCAGAAATGCCTCCCCAAATTTAAAGATGTACTTTATTATTTTGAAAAAGTGCTTAAGAGAGAAAAGGCATTAACTCAGTCTTTCCTCTTTCCTTGGAAGAAGCACAATGAAAAGAGAGAAACTTACCCAAGGTTCCACTGAAAAGTACATTTCAGGTAAGCATTTTGTAAATGTGGATGGCTGACTCCAGTCTCTGGGCAACCCTTGGTTCTGAGCATCACAGATGGTGGCTCTGCTGATTCTCAAAACCTCTGAGTCAAGGATGGGATTCTCCCATGTAGAGTCACCAAGGTGGGCTTCTGAAATTGGAACTCCTATAAAACCATGGCAGTGGACATCTCACCAGTATCATAAAACAGATTGAGATTTCGTCCCCAAATGGGGATTCCTTTTCATGTGAGTCTGGAATGACTTCACCACCGAAGGTGAGTGACAACTGAAAACTGCCAGAAAAAACCATCCCCTCTATTTCTGAACTACATAGTGTGGCTTTTCATGTCTACTTTCTAAACCCTATGTGGTGTTTCAGTTCCAGATTCCTGCTTGAGAATTTCCTTGCCTGCTCTTGGTCCTGTAGACCTGGAGTAGGTGGGCTCCAGCCAGAAGCGCTCTGCAGAGGCCACGCTTCCTCCCAAACGCCCTGCCTTGAGGTTCATGAGTGTGCCTGACAGAGGCTGTGTTCATGGGCGAGGGTGATCAGTGGCTTCTGAGACAGTGGTGAGCAACGTGGCTGGTATCAGTACTAAAGAGTGACGGTTATTCAGAAAGCTGGGCCATCAAGGGGCTGCTGGGGTTTTGTTTTTGCTTTTAAATAGTGATCTGAGACCCCAAGGATGTTTCCTCCTTCTTGACTTCTAGTGTAATTCAGTCTACTGGGTGGAGCCACCACTTTCAATAGCTGTCCTTCATTGTCGTTTGCATTACAAAAAAAATACTGCAACCCCAAAGCCTCAGTAAAATTGGGAACCTGTTTAAAATAAGAAAGCTATTTATAGAAGCCATACCTAAATATGGCTGCAAGCATATCTGCAGCCATACATGTTCTCTAGCCGCATAGCGCACAGCAAACCTGAGCGCGCACAGCAAAGGAACAAAGGACAAGAGTCCATTCAACACAAAAAATAAATATGCTGCAGAAGCGGGGTGTGACCGGGGGTCGGGGGGCAGGTCTCTGAACACAGCAAAGGCCTTTTTGCACAACTGCAGTCACCTTTTGTTGTGGGGCCACTAGGGGCCCACGCGCTCCTGCAGGAGTGGCTCTGGGGTGGCTTCACAAGAGCCAAGTGATTTTTTAAGCTACAGTTGGGCTGAGTGACAGAGGTTCAGAATCGGCCTCAGATGGAATGTTCCAGGCCTTTCGCAGGAAACACATCAGCTACTCTCGAAACGCTGGTTCTAGCTGCAGGTGACGGTGGTGATACCAGCAGAAGGCCATCAGCTTGGCCAGTCTCCACGGTATCCTGGGAAAGCTAAGCACTCAAACCAAGATCCCAGACTGCTCTGGGTTTTGTTAGTTTCTCTCATGTGGTAGACTAGCTACACCTGACTATCCAAGAGGGTGGGTGGCTTTAAAGGCAGGATAATTCGCCCTGGAACAACCTATAGGCTGTGTGGCCCCCTGTGAGGACAAGCACGAGGCTAGGAGGTCTCTGGGGGCCTGGCTATTTCCGTTTTGGTGCTGAGCGCTGTCAGGACCTTGCTCGAGGAGATGCTAGAGACGTGGCTTTCTGCCACAGGCGGCTGCTCCCAGGAAAGACAGCACAAGAGGTCCAGCTTTTCTCTGTGCTAATCTCTCTGAAGGTTCTGTTCACCATGTCCCAAACCCCACTTAAAGTGACTGGGAGTGCCTAAGTCTCCTGTTTAAATCAAAGTTCTGAATCGATCGCCAAAGTCATTTCCTCCTGCCCCTGCCCCACAAGTCCTCTCTGCTGGTGCATGGTGGGTGTGGGGTCTGAGCTGAACTTGGCCTGGGGTTCCTGACCCATTCTCCAGCTCTCAGAACTGGTCAGACCAGGCTTGTGAACCACGAGATAAAGCTTAGAGGTGGTATGGCTTGGCCTAGTCACCAGACTAGCTGGAGGGCTGGCTGGGCCCAACACTCAGACCCACAGTCACCCTGCCCGGCGCCCTCTCCCTGTCCCCAGCCAAGGTGGGCTGCTTTGTCAGATGTTCTACTCACTGTGAAAAGTACCTGGGACCTGACTGCCCTGTGAACAGGGCACAAAAAGGCCGTCAAAGGTGAGCCCTCTGTGGTGGGAGAAGAGGGCCACAGAGAACAGGAAGACTATCTCCTTCTCTCGTCCTGGAAAAGGACAGAGGATTCATTTGCCCCAGAGGGAGGCAGCTCACAGGTGTCAGGTGCAGGCTGAGCAGCAGGAAGTAGGCAAATGGGGTGTGGGGAATCTGGTAGGTGGGGAGGGGGGACCAAGAGGTGTGCAAAGAGCAGATTCATGAATTATGCCTGTTGACACTTGAGTTACCAAAGACTTTTGTTAAGAAGCCCCAATTTTTAAAAGTGGTTCCTACCCTGATTTATGATCTTCAGTAAACATATCTGCAGGTGAGGCAGAAGCTCTTATTGATATAAACAAAGACAGGCTGTCGGCTAAGGAGTGAGCCCTATAGGCTGATGCACAACCCTGCGTTCTGGTCATGGCGTTGACATTACCCAGCATCTGGGCTCTGGCCGTCCGTAGACAGACAGCACTGCAGGCCCTCAGTAGGTGGGTTCTGTTCCCTGGATTAGCTTCAATTCTGATTCTTAGGGTGATGTTTTGAGCCGTTGAGAGGTCTGGCTGAGTGAAGGGCTTTGCTTGCGGACAGAATTGCCCAGACAGAAGGGCCAGGAGGCACGTGCAGCTGGAGGACCCTCTGAAATGGCTGAGTTCTGGAGCAGCCCTGGACTCACGGGGCAGGAAGGGACAGGAGCATGATGGAGGAGGCTGGTTGGGATCTTGGGTGGGCCCCTGGGTGCCCCGACCTCCTTTTCCTGGGAGGACTCGAGGGCCTCACAGGGTCTGGCCAGGGCATCCCAGCTCATGGTCACCCATGATGCGTGGCCCCAGGCTGGGCACAGGGGGGCCATGTCTCTCCCTGAGCAGAAGTGGGATCCTCTCTCGCCTGGGAAACTCTCCACAGGAGGCCTGGAACCAAGTGTGCCCCCAGGAGAGGCCAGTGGTCTCCTGAGTCTTTGAAACTTTGGCATAGTGTCCCTCTGGGTGTGAGGACAATGGAAACGTTGCTTGAGCCCTTAGAAGCCACAGGGCTAAGAGTGACGTGCGTGGTGCTGAGTGCGAGGAACCCAGCTCCAAGGGCAGCCAAGGGCCCGCTGCACAGTGGATCTTGATGGCTTCAGAGCAGCTGGTTGCTGTTTTTTGGGTTTTGTAAATGCTTTATGTGACAGGAGAGGAAGAGTAGTGTTTCCTGTGGGTAATGGGAAACTATTAACATCCACGTGCTTGAGGCTACGGGAAATCACTTCCATCGTAGATCACAGGCCGGTCAACCGTTAAGTGATAAAATACTTTCTTGGAGACAAACCTGAGGAAACAGAAATGGAAAAGGAGGTGTTACCTTGAGGGCTAAAAGCCCGAGGGGCAGCAGCTGCAGTGACCTGGCACGGCGAGTCTTTGTGCAGAGACCTCTGCTCGGAGGCTGGGGCGTCTTGCAGAATATGCGGACTCTTCCAGGCCCCCTTACCCCCACTTCCTGTCTGTCTAGCAGAGACATCTCCCTGCAAAGTATCAGGGGTCTTGGGACACCGCCACAGACTTTCCTGGGGCTTGGGCGCAGAAAGGCCCATTTGGTCTCACACTGTGAAGCCCCGCCCCCGCTTGCCTTGCTGCTCTGAAGCAGTCCCGGGGGTCTCCGGGGTCTAGGTGGTCTGGACTGCACTGGGGAAGTGAATGGAGCAGGCATGGAGAGGACATATACGGTGGAAGTGAGCCTGGATTTCTTTCTGCCTGGGCATCGAAATCCATTTTGCTGTCCATGCTTTGGAAGTCTCGAGTTGGCCCCTGAGATGACCTCAGTGGATTAAGGCCAGAGTGTGTCACTGCACCACGGCCGCTTCTAATGATAACTGCGGGCCAGCCTGGGGCTGCACTCTGCCCTCAACATGCCTCTACCGGCCTCTCCGTCAACACACAGTGGGGCTCTGTGAGGTAGTAAAAATGCTGGCTGCCACTTCAGAGGAAACTGGGGTTCAACTAAAACCCACAGAGGGAAGAGCAGAGCCTGTGCCTGGCTGGCCTCCACCCAGTTTCCTAACTGCTGCCCCAGAGGGGCTGAGGCCCACGTCCAGTCTGAAAGCAGCTCTCTGGACACGCTGGGCCTGTGCCCGAGAGTCCTGCTAACTCAAGGTGTGTTCATGTTCATGGGGGGTGGGGGTGGGGGGAGGGGAAGGAGTGGGGCAAGGTGGGAAGCCCATTCTTCTAACCTCTCCCTTGGTAGATGCCCACGGCCACAAGCCCTGAGAGTTCAAGGCCTGGAGGTGGTGAGGGGGTGGCACTCTAGCTTTCCCTTAGAGTGTCCTATTAAGTTATTCCCAGCCTATTAAGTGGGCTTGGAAGGGCGCCCATGTGGAGGGATGTGGCCGCTAGCTCAAGGTCCTGCTCAGAGAGGATGTGGCTGGGTGCTGACAAGACAGGTCTTATAAAAGAGGCAAGCCCCAATTAAGGGCTTATGCTGAAGCAGAAGACATAAAAGGGACAGGTGCCCAGCAACCTGTCTCACGTCTCCATGACGTAGGCCCCTGGCTCACAGCAGATGCTCAACCAATGGTGGTCCTCTATCCTACTTCCTTTCTTGGCCGCCCCTCCAGCCTTATCTCCCTACATCCCCATCCTCCTGCCCCGCAAGCCCTACACTCCTGGATCTGCATCTGGTGCTTTGAAACAGTGCTTCCCAAAGATGGTACCTGCTGCTCCACTCCCATGACAGGAGGGCCCAGGGGCCTCACCTCAGAGCTCTGGTCCTCACAGCTCTGGTCTCAAACTTTAGCCTTCATTCCTTCGCTTCTCTCTCATCCATCCATCCATCCATCCACCTAATCCTTCCACTATATTTACTGGGCTCTTCTCTGGTCTGGGCAGTGGGAATCTGGACAGCAGAGAGGCAGAAGGGCGTCCCGGGTAAGAGCCTAGAGTCTGCAGCCTGGCCACCTGGGTTCAAATCCAGCTCCACCACCAGCTGTGTGACTTGGGATTGTCACTCTTCTATCCTTCTGGTCCTCAGTCCCTTAGTAGTAACACAAGGAGAAAGACAGTCCCTATTGCATGAGGCTGATGTGGGGCTGAAGTGAGTAAGTAAGAGCGGAGGGCGGAGAACACACCTGCCGTGTGGCGAGAGTCTGTAAGTATTAGCCTGTGTGTTACACAGTCTATAACAGACACTGGAACACCAAGGCATAGGTCTAAAATCAAAGAACTACTGATGATAAGCTACTGATAATTAAATAACTTCTTTTAAACATCCACCTCTGTTCTTGGGACCAGGTGCCAGGTGGATTCCTCTGGATGCTGATGAATGAGGTGGCCCCTACCTGGAAAAGGTGTTGTCGAAGATGAGCATGTAGATGCCTGGTGTGCGGACCTTGAGCTGGCCCTGGATGTTCTCCTTGTGGGAATTGCATCGGGTTGTGGGAATGAGCACCTGGGAGACAAAGCAGATAGGAAAAGTGAAACAGAAGCTGAGAGGGCACCATGGATCCTCTGGGCAGACTCTGTATCTTGGAGAAGGAAACTGAGGCCCAGGGAAGCTGAGTGCCTGCCTCGTCTAAGGTCACAGCTGAGCAGGGTTGGGGCTGAGATCAGCCCCCAGGATCGGTGGGGTACCTTCCACATGCCCTGGGGGGGTCGATAACTTGAGATAGTGGCGAGGCTGTAGACACGAGTTTCATCCAGAATCATGAATTGGTCAGCATCCCAAAAGAATGGTCCTCCAGCCTCCTCTGACCATGGCCAGTGACAGAACGCTCCACCATCCAGAGGAACAGCCCCCTTCTGGCTTCAGGAAGGTGAGGCTTATTCTAGGTGAAATCCTGCCTGGCTCTTTCCTTTGCGCAGGTGCTGCTACCCTTGGGGGTCTCACAGGACAGGCCGAGCCCTCTTTCCACACTTTGTGAAGCTGCTGGGCCCCAGGCTGACCACCCCTGGCTCCACCCGTGGCTTCTCACTTGGCCCCAGTCGGTCCATATGCCTCAGAGCCCTTTCGTCTTTCCAAGTCTCCTGCTTCCTCTCTATCTCCTCTGAGAATGAGAAATTAATCCCAGGAGACATTTATTTTCTAAGGGCCTCACTGTCAGAGGCCAAATCTGAGCAAATGCTGTGAGCTGGACAGGGCCAGGGCTGGGGTCTTTCGATGGCCAACCTCTTTCCCATGGGCAGAGTCTTCAACCTGTTAGCCAGCTAAGATACTTTAAAATTGAAGATATGACAGGAATGAACACAAGAGCCAACCAAAATTAAAAACATTTTTTTGAAGGGACAAGCACTTAGAGACACTTAGAGACAAGACCCTCTAAGGGGTCTTAGAGGGTCTTGTCTCATTAAGCATCCATAAGCCTCCCATTTGGGACTACATATAAATGGTCACGCAGACCATGTAACATCTCAGCGACGGGTTCCTAAGGTGGTGAGCTGCCCCACAATGTAAAAATCTTCATTCTCTACAAAATTAAATGTTGCTCCTTTTTTGGAAATTCAATTTTTGTTAAATTTAGTTTTAATTTTTTCCTATTAAACATTTTTCAACCTGTGCAAAATGACTGACTCCAAAATAGTTATAAAGATGTGGTTACTTTTTCAACTCAAACTTGAATACAGCTACCTGTTTCCTGAAACACTACATGGTGGCCACAAAGTTCCCAAAGTGAAGTAAGTTCCCACAAAAGGCTCTGCTGCCCTTAAGGATCTTGTGGTTTAATGGTGACAACAGATAAAAAAAACATTCAATTATGTTGGGTGAGACTGTCACGAGGGGTCTACCAGGGAGGGGTGCCTATCCCAGCCTCTGGGTGGGAGGGAGGAGAGGCAGAATCAGGGAAGACTTCCTGGAAGAGGCAACACTGAGCTTGGACAACTTAGCTAGTTATAGGGAGCTCTGGCAGCTCCAGGCAGCAGGGACAACATATTCAAAAGCATGGGAGAATGGCTAAGATTTACCCTCTCAAGTAACAACCAAAACCAACAAAATATACAAAACAGTTTTTAAGACACTGTACATCAGGCAATGATGGACAGTGATCTGTGAGAGAAAAGGTGAGCCCTGCAACAGCCCTAGTTTACTGCTTTGAGAGGAAAAGAGAACAACAAGCAGATGGAACAAATAAAAAACAGTAAGATGAGAGACTCAAACCTAACCTTATTGACAATCACATTAAATGTAAGTAGGCTAAACATCCCAATTGAAAGGCATGTATTATCAGGTTGGATAAAAGCAAGCCCCAACCCCAACATGCCTACAAGAAATACAATTTAAATGTAAAGACACAAAGAAGTTAAAAGGATGTAAGAAGATATACCATGTTAACACTAGTCAAAAGAAAGAGGGATTGACTATATTAATATCAAAGTAGATTTTTACATCAAAGAATGTGGCCAGGGACAGTTTCATAATGATAAAGATGTCAATTTCATCAAGGGGACAAAACAATCCTAAACATTTATGCCCCTAATGACAGAGCTTCAACACATATGAAGCAAAAAGTGGTAGAGTTACAAGGAGAAATAGAATAAATTCATAATTACAGTTGGATATTTTAATGTCCCTCAATAATTGATGAAATAAGTAGGCAGGAACTCAGTAAGGAAATAGAAGAACACTATCAACTGACTTGATCTAACTGATATGTATAGAACACTCCACCCAACAATAGCAGAACACACATGCTTTTCAAGTGTACTTGAAACATTCACCAGGTAGGCCATATTCTAGGCCATTAAAAAAAAAAACAACCCAAAACTTACATTTAAAAGGATTCAAACTATACAAAGTGCATTTTCTGACAATGGAATTAAGTAAGAAAAAAAAAAGCAGTTGCCTGGAAAATCCCAAAATATTTGGAAGCTAAATAACATATGGGTCAGAGAGAAGTCAAGAGGGAGATCCCAAAGGCATGGGAGAGAGAGATAGCACACAGTATGTTCCTGACACCACAGTACATGTGCTCTGGCAGGAAGCTGGTGGTGGTGAGGGAGTAGGACGGGCCCAAGACAAGCCTGGAAGGGACAAAGATGCATGAGGACCTACTATGCATGGGCTCTGTGGCAGCTGCTTCTTATCAAGTTCCATTAATGTTCTACAATATTCTAATTCCACTGGGGACTGAGAATCCTGGGAGGCTGGGTGGTTGGGTCTGTTCCCGTGATGCATAACCTAAAAATTCTGAGCCTGGCCTAAGATACTTCAGCAACCACATGTAGGAGGAAGTGCTGGGGAGAAAGGCTTGCTGTTTACACAGGGACGCCTGTGTGCCCCGCACCTCAAGCTTCCCACACACTACTTTGATTACAAAGCAAAACCCAAGAGCTTGTTAAGGCAGGTCCTCTGAAGAGGACACGTGTAAGATAATACTCTTCATTTCTTTAAACAGTCTACTCTATGGACTTTTGGTTCATTCCAGCTGCTGTTTTTTCTACCATGGTCAAAATCTGTAAGACTGATTTTAAAATCAATCAATCAAAACGTCTAGGGGAGATTAACGAAGGCTCTGGTGTCAAAGCCCATACAGCAGAGGTGACGGGAGATGACTGGGGTCTCATGTAACCCTGAGTGAGACAGGTCTCTGCTGTGTGAGCTCTGGGGCGTCTCGCATCAGCCTCCAGTGCTTGGGCGCCCATGACCTGATGTAAGTGATATGTCTGCAAAACAGTCCAAGTTGGTTTTACTGCTTTCTCGAGGGACTCTAGTGACCTGGCGGCCTGGTGCAGAGCCAGGGTTCTATGTTAAATGGAAAAAGTCAGTCTCAAAAGGCCACATATTGCATGATTCCATTCACATGAAATGTCCAGAACCGGGAATCTGTAAGGACAGAAGGTAGGTTGGTGGTTGCTGGGTGGAGGTTGGGGAGTGACTGCTAATGGGCACAGGGTTTCTTTTTGTTTTGGGGGATGATGAAAATGATCTAAAATCAGACAGTGGTGATGGTTACACAACTCTGTGAATAATACTGAAATAACAGTGAATTGCACATTTTAAATGGGTGAATTATATGGTGTGTAAATTATACCTCAATAAAGCTGTTTAAAAAATCAAGGGTCCTTGCTCCCAGTAGACTAAGGCAGGCCTCTGAGCTTCTCTGGCCAAAGAGAGAGGCAGGGCCTCGGTCTTCTTCCCTGATTTGTCCCAGGCTTCAGGGCAGCAGTCTGCACATGGGTAGCCTCAAGTCCTTGATTTACCGCTTCTTTCGTCAAGTGCTTCCCAAAGTCACAGTCTCTAATCTCAGTGTCAAGGCATGGCCTTGATAGAGGAGGTCCCTCTGGAGAGAGGGTGGTCCCGAGTGGGAGTGTCTGACATGCCCCTAGAGATGGGACTGGCCTTCCATGCTGTTCCCTCCACCTGTACGCTTTTCCTCTAACCCATGTCCCCCTGCCATCCCCTCCCCACAGCTTTTCTTGGTTTGGCCCAAGAGTCTCCTGCCCCGATCACTGCTCCCCAGGTTACGTGTCTGCCCCCCACCCCCAAGTGCCACCCCACCACGACAGTCACCACCTGGAATCACAGTTGTTTCTTTCTTTTTTCCCCCACAGTTGTTTTTTAAATAAGGTCTCTCTCTGATCACACCATGAGCTCCTCAAGGGCAGATCTCATGCTGTTCCTTCTCTCTTTATCCCCAGTGGGCCCACCCTACAGAGCCCAGTATACGGCGTACACTAAATGGTTGTGAACAGAGTGCAAGTACACAGCATAGCTCCTCATGCCTGAACCTCCACAATCACGAAACCTGAGTGTTGCAATTTGCACTATGTCCCATTGTTCCCAATAAGGTCCAGTCTGGTCAGGGCATCATACGGCGAGTCCCCAGGATAGATGCTAAAGGTGTGAGCCTGGATGTAGATTCTCCAGGTTGATGTCTGTACAGGACCACAGGCAGACATCACAGCCATCCCCACAGCTGGCTGGTGACAGTTGCGCCTGTGACGGCAGAGGAGCACCTGAGCACCGTTCTCACCCACCCTGCAGATGGGCTCCTTCTGCCCCCTGGCGTCCACTGTGGGAAAGACAATGGTAACCATATCCTTCAGGCAATAAGGGAGCCAGAGATGAGGATGGCTCCTGGGCGTCCCTGAGCTCCTGATTCCTGGGAGGAACCACACAGGTCTCCCAGGGCCATGAGGATTAGGCTGGTGAGTGACTGAGCAAGGAGAGAGGCGTGAAGACCGGATCTAGTCACCTCCCTCTCTCCCTCCCACAAATATCCACCAGTATCTAACGTGGGCAGACACAGTGCGAGGCGCTCGGCGGGCACTGGGAACAGGAGGTGAACAGCGAAGGTGCTGGTGCTGAGTTCCAGGTGGTGCAGCTGGTTGCTAGTGCAGAGCTGAGCAGCACGCTGCTTAAACTGCTGCCCAACCAACTGCCCAGGCAGGCCGCTCTGCACCCGAGTTTCCTCATCAGCAAGGTGGGACTAAGACCTGCCTCGTGGACCGAGACATGTGCCCAGGTGGCAGCAGTGAGCCTGAATCCACTCCCTGACCACAAGCCCAGGACCTCCCGGGTGGACGCTCAGAACCGCTTGGGAAGGAAGGGCTCCAAGGCTACATGTGTGGTGTGGCTGTGAGCCTCCAAAAGGAAAAGAGGGGCAGAGCAGTTTTTAAATAAGCGTGAGCACGAGACTCCAATAATCAAGGCCAACTCAGGAGGGCTAGAATTAAATTTAAGGAGTGAATTTGAAGAGGAAGGAAATGACAAAGCAATCTCTATAATAGGCAGATATCACCAGGACAGGGATGGCAGGAGAGCAAACACAGACGGACACACGTCCGCCCATGTGGATACCGAAGCTGGAGCGGCGACCTGTGTGCCAGCATGCCCGAGCCTGGCCCTCCTGGGGCTCTGGGCCTTCCCCAGCCCTCACCGCGAGCCCCTTAGGACACCCAGAGGACCACAAGCGTGAGGGACTAGTGGATGTCATCGCAGAGACTTCACAGAAGGCTTCTTTCACACAACTTCAAATTGCTCCTCTCTAGCTTCATTCTTAGAAAATGGAGATTTTGTATTAAAAGTCTAGGATCTACCTGGAGCTCCAATCCAGCCTGTGTGACTGTCCTCACTATTCCTTCCACTCACAGTGATTCAAATGGAACTCGTGTTTCCACCCAAACCAGCTCTCCCTCCATCATCCCCTGGCACCCTCCCTGCAGAGATTCAGGTGTGGAATTCAGACCCTCCCTCTTCCTCGGCCCACAGTGAATCAGCGCCCCCGGAGGCTGTTCATTGTCCTGTGCTCTGCATCCTACTCCATCCTTTCTACTCTTCTTCCCCTTGAGCTACACCAGTGGCTCTCAACCTTGATTGCCCACTGGGACCATCTAAGGATGCCTGGATCCCCCTTAGAGATTCTGGTTTAGTGGTCTGGGGTGGGGACTCAGAAGTGTGTTTTAAAAAGCTTCCCAGGGCTTCCCTGGTGGTGCAGTGGTTAAGAATCTGCCTGCCAATGCAGGGGACATGGGTTCGAGCCCTGGTCCGGGAAGATCCCACATGCCGCGGAGCAACTAAGCCTGTGAGCCACAACTACTGAGCCTGCACTCTAGAGCCTGTGAGCCACAACTACTGAGCCTGTGAGCCACAACTACTGAGCCTGTGTGCCACAACTACTGAAGCCCGCATGCCTAGAGCCCGTGCTCCGCAACAAGAGAAGCCACTGCGATGAGAAGCCCGTGCACCACAATGAAGAGTAGACCCCGCTCGCCGCAACTAGAGGAAGCATGCACACAGCAATGAAGACCCAATACAGCCAAAAATAAATAAAATTAAAAAATAAATAAATTTATTTTAAAAAAAGCTTCCCAGGTGTTTCTAATGTGTGGCCAAGGTTGAGAACTATGGTCCCGGCCACTGTCAATGTCCCATGTTTAGAATGTCTTAGTATTCTAAGAACTGGTATCTGCCACGAAGATTTCCAGCCCACCCAAGTGACACAATGGCTATGAGCCTCTACTGACCTTTCTGAGGTGAGATGCTGAACACCCTAAGCTCATAACCAGAAGCAAAGATCTTGGTCCCCACCTCCCATGGTGACCCGTTCTTGCTCCGCATGGCTCTGTTAAAGAAATGATCCTTAAACTGAGTCACACATCTGTATTCCTTTCAGTTTCACCTACCGACCTATTCTAAGGTCAGTCTGAAGCTGACCCAGGAGCAGGACTTCAGACATTAGAAGGCAGCTCTCCTCCCCCAGGCTGGACAAGCCCGGGTGTGTTGCCTGCTCTGCATGATGCAACCCAGGGGGGTTTCCCACTCTGGTCTCTCTGTGCCCCTCTCAGAACATCCCAGATAAGCTCTGCCCGGGGAATCCTGCTGGCAGGGAGATGGCCTCACCTTACATTGATCCAGCGGCGTGTCCTCCGCCTCCCGGTACACCACACTGAAGGAGATACTCTTGGGGTCGGAGGAGAAGACCCAGCTGATGGTGAGGCCTGCCTCGGCCACAGTGATGGGGATGAGGCTATAGGTACTGGACCTCACAAACAGCTCCCTGTTGCCCTCCCCGAAGTTGGCGATCTCTTCCACCGTGAGGGGTAATTTTATCCTAAAATACAAATGCAGAGAGGGACTTGATCAAAGCAGGGAAAGCGTTTGAGTCCACTGGCCAGGTTGTCTGTGACTCCGAGATGACTGGAAACCCTGGAGGCTCTTGGGAGGAAAAGCCCTGGGTCCCCATGACTGACACGCTTAAACATGGGAGAATTCTTGATGTGCAGCTCATGCCATCAGATGTTTCCTGAGCACTTACTAGGTGCCTGGCATAGCTCTAGGCACTGGGGACACAGAAGTAAAAAATACAGATGACAATCCTTGCCCGCGAGGAGCTGGTGTGGTCCCTGCAAGCCGGCTGGGACTGAGAGGACAGCCTGGGCCGCTCTGTGCCGCTCAAGGACGGGAAGCGCGTGCCGAGGCCTCAGCTTTCTGCAGCTCTCCTGCAGCTGCCCTGCGGCTCAGCTGTCCACTCTTTCTCTCTCCTTTCTCCTTCCAGTTCCTCGCCTCCCGCTTTTACCTAATTAGCACCAGAAGTAAGCACACGCATCGTTTGAAACCTCCTGCCCTTTTGGTCAGTCATCCCTCTTTTCAGCGGAAATCCGGGGCCTGCCAAAAAATTCCAAGCAGGCACCCTGACTTTTCATAAATGCAAACACCCCAGACTCTTTAATGCAGGGTAGTCTGAGGGCCCTGGGGAGACAGGCTTCTTGGGGCTGTGTCCCTATTCTAACTCTCATTAGCTGGATTAAGAGCCAGTTCCAAAAGTTTAAAGAGTTTAGGGACAGTGAGTTTCTCTGCAGGACCCAGAGAACCCGGTGCTGGTACCTGCCTCGCTTCTCATCTGCCACAGGGCTCACCCTCATGTCAGCCTCATGTTCCTCACCTGCAGACAGACACAACCACGCCTGCCTCTGGCGGGTGTGACAGTTACGTTAGAAGATGAACCTGTGCTGAAGGGCAAAGTCTCCCTGATTAAGTGGTGCCTCCTCCTGCCCAGCAAATCTGGAGGCAGCAGGTGAGCGAGGGCCACAAGGGCAGGGCCTCCAGTGCGGGGTTGCAGCTCAGGAGTGTGTGGCCCTGGACGTTCCCATCTCCTCTCCGCAACTGTGCAAGGGCTAACTCTGCTCGCCAGCTTCGGGTGTTGTCACAAGGGCTATGTGAGGAAGCATGATGCTCCCGTCTACACACGAGGAAGCTAAGATTCAAAAAGACTAAGCAACTCTATCCAGGTCCATACAGGTCTGATCCAAAGCCACTGCCTTTCTACTACACCAAACTGCCTTTCATGGACAAAAATATTACTGTCCCCTTTAACACAGGGGTGGAAACCAAAACTCAGAGAGGGCAGGTAACTTGCCCAAGACTGCACAGCAAATAAGTGGTGGTGCTAAGAATTCTGTTGGCTCAAAGTCGTAGAGGTGGATGGGAATACTCCCCAAGCTTTGCAAATGAGAAGACTAATCAATGATTAGAAAACCAAAATGCTCTAAGGAACAGCTCTGATACAGGTCATTCACCTGTGTAAAAATTTAATTCCATGGACCATTTTCCCATGTGTTAATTTAAGCTTTATTGCTAATTATAGTAAAAAAAGGTCGTGTCCAATATTTACAATTTTCAAGAATCTGCAAGTAGGCAGAAGGGTCCATTTTGGAAAAGAGGTCTCTTACAACATGGCAATCTTGCTGCATTACTTACTCTGACAGGGTGCCCCACTAATGCTGGGTCATTTCATAATTTTACATTCCAGAATTCTCCTCTTGCACCGAGTTACTTGGATTGTGCCTTTAATCTTTTTTACCTTTCTAGACCTCATCTGTTCAGTGAGAGGACAATTCTCAGTCTCGCCAAAGGAGATGCTAATAAAAAGAAATCAAGGGTTTGCCATCTCTGCTCAAATATAATCTTAAATAAGTCTGTTGTCCATAAGACTCACATCATAAATGTAAATTCAACTGGTCTCCCTACTTCTGTCCCTTCATAGTCATTCTCCACATGGCAACTAGAGTGACTCCTTTTATAATGTAAATTATATTAAGTCACACTTCTGTTCCAAATCTAATTTTAAAGCTCCCATTCCCCTCAGATTAAAAGCCAAGGTCCTTACAATGGCCAAGAAGGCCTGATGTGACGTGGGCCCTGTTCCCTCTCTGACTCAGTCTCCTTCCCTATTTCTGCTTCAGTCACACTGACCCTATCCCTATTCCTTAAACACACCAGACACCATCCTGCCCCAGGGCCTTTGCACTGACTGTTCCTTCTGCCTGAATGCTGTCCCTCACATATCTGCATGAAAACTCCTTCAAGTCTTACCTTCTTAGCGTTTTCTATTTAAAATTGCAACCCCACAAACGTATGGACACCAAGGGGGAAACGCAGGCATGGGGTGGTGGTGATGGTAGTGGTGGTGGGATGAACTGGGAGATTGGGATTGACATATATACACTAGCATGTATAAAATAGATAACTAATTAAAAAATTAAGAAAAAATAAAATTGCAACCCCTCCCCCCAATCTTACTCTTGGTTTTTTTCCCAAAGCAAGCACCACCTTGTAACATACTATATAATTTACTTATTTACTGATGTTTATTGTCTGTCACCCCTGCTGGAATGTAAAGTGAACATGAGGGCAGGAATCTTTGTCTGCTTTGTTCACTGATGTGCTCTAAGGACCTAGAAGAGTATCTAGCTCATAGTAGGTGCTGGATAAATATCTGTGAATGAGTGACTGAATCTACTCGATGACCATAATGCAATCATGCAGCCATTCGTTACAACACTGGAGAAAAAGAATGATATGGGGAAATACTCATGCAATATTAAGTTTAAAAAAACTGTGAAATAAGACGTAGGATATTTGTTTATGTTGAAAAATTAGGTATATTAGTATAAACAAGACTGGAAGGCTATATCCAAGGTGGTTTGCTTATCTCTGTTTCCTGATTTTCTACAAGGAAAATTTTCTTACAATAAGAAAATAAAGTTATTTTCAAAAAGGAAGAACACAGGACATAGGGGTGGGGGAAGGATGAGTATCAAAGGACGGGGGAGCTTTTTGGGGTGATGGAACTGTTCTATATCTTCACTCCTGTCAATTTTCTTTTCTGGACCTAGGTTTCCTCTTTGGCAGACTTGGGAGTGGAGCTGGTTGGGTGCTGAGGCCTGAGACTGTAAAGCCACTGGCAGAGCTCGATGTGGGGGCTGGCAGATGCCTGGTGATTACACTGTTACTTGTCAAAATCCAAGCACCGTATACTACAAATGGGGACCTTTACTGTATATAAATTTTACAAAAGAAAGGAAGGAAGGAAGGAAGGAAGGAAGGGAGGGAGGAAGGAAGGAAGGAAGGGAGGGAGGAAGAAAAAGAAGCACACACGCGCACACACACACATACACACACAAAGAAGCACAAACTTGAAAACCACCATGGGTGCCAAGTCTGAGCCTCTGGGGTGCTTTCCAGCTGGGACACCGGAAGGCCAGGCCTCCTCTGGTGTTCCTCCTCCCCAAAAGTGACACCCTGGGAAGTCCAGCTTGGGAGCCCATCACTTACATCAGTTCTCCCGACTTCAGCAAGCAGATTTCAGCATCCTGCCCCACGGGCATGTCTTCAGTGTCTTCAGGGGTTAGCGAGTTTGACGTGGTGTCCCTGAAATGTCACAAACGAGAACACAGCCAGTTAGCTATCAGCACACAGCGTCCCACATCCTGAAGCCCGTAGTCTTGGAGTCTGGTAGCCAACCTCAGAATGCACGGGGAACCCTTCAATCATAGAGGCCAGGACAGAGGCCCCGCAGACTCTGGGGGTGGAGAGCCATAGGGGCCAGGCCCAGGCAGGCAGGACGGGGAGGGAAGACAACAGGGCTGCAGTGACTTCCCCAATGTCTTCTCGGTGGGCGTGGGATGGGTGACCACAGCACAAATGGACCACCTCCTGTCCCACGCCAGCAGAGCTACAGCCATGGGGTAAGTTTCCAGCACCACTGATGCTGCCTTTTCAGCGCCAGTCCCTGACTAGACGAGCCTGCTCTGGCCCATCTCTGGAGAACAAGGACAGGCACCCAGAGCTGATGAGGCAGGAAGCGGCATGGCCTGAGAAGGAGGTTGTGGGACAGAGACTCATACAAAGAGGGCAGATCCACGCCACAGCTCCTCTTCCCTTACAACCTACTGCCTGCTGTGTGGAGAACCAGCTGTGGGAGCTGCCTGGCAGTACAGAGGTGCCAAGGTTCCCAAAGTGTGCTCTGTGGAACACCACTGCCAGGGGAGGGGAATCTTGCGCTCTTTCTTAGAAACTCATGGCATTCTTAAACAGTAAATTCAAGGCTCTGAGATGTCCTGCAATAAAGACATCTATTAATTTTCTTTTAATATTTATTTTCCTTATTTTTTTGGCTGCGTCAGGTCTTAGTTGTGGCACATGGGATCTTTGTTGAGGCATGCGGGATCTTTCGTTACGGTGCACGGCTCTTCGCTATTTGCAGCGTTTGGGGCTTCTCTCTAGTTGTGGCGTGGGGGTTTTCTCGCTCTAGTTGTGGCACGCAGGCTCCAGGGCGCGTGGGCTCTGTAGTTGTGGCGCACGGGCTCTCTAGTTGAGGCACGCGAGCTCAGTAGTTGCGGCACGCGGGATTAGTTGCCCCATGGCATGTGGGATCTTAGTTCCCTGACCAGGGATCACACTCGAGTCCCCTGCATTGGAAGGCGGATTCTTTACCACTGGACCACCAGGGAAGTCCCAAGACATCTATTAAATTTTAACTCTAGCATTCCCATGGAACATTTTTAACCACTGCTGAGTTGCTGATCCTCGGAGCAGTGCCCACACTTCACTGATGGGGACACAGAGGCCCAGGCAGGTCTTGAGAGGCAGGGCCAGAGCCAGACACCCTGACTCCAGCTCAGTGCTCATCTTGCTGGGTCCCACGCCCACTGTGGCCAATCGCTTATATGAGTTCAGGGATCTCAAACCTAACCAGCTCCAGTGTCCAATGCTGCCTGAGAAGAACCTAGGTCCAGGAAAGGGAAATGATTTGCTGATTTGCCCCGTGGGAAGGGGTTAATGAGGAAGATCTCCTGAGCAGCATGGCTTTTTCCCAAAATGCTGTGATAATTCCTTCTCAACTGTCCTAGTAGGCTCTCCCCAGATGTTTCTGGGGTGAGGTCAATAGGCCCCAAAATGCCCTCACCCAGTTCTGCTCCCCCATCCCACCCCCTGCACATGCCCCTGGGCTCTCACCAGCCTGGCCCCCGGGCACATTCACTCAACCTCTGAGGCCCTGTGTGAACTTGTGTGAACTCAGACCTGCCTTACCCTCACCCTGCCTGCTGCTGAGCGGGTCCTGAGGCGGCGGCCCAGCACTGCGCAGGACACGTGAGGCGGGCACGGGCCCTACCCCACAGACGCGCTCCCTCTGAGGCAGGGACAGACAGCTGCGGCCTGACTGGAAGGCGGCCTCGGCACATACAGCGCACACGAGGTCAGCGGCTGACAGCAAACATCCAGACCACGCGCTCAGATGGCCCTCCTCACCTACCCTCACACCCACTCGAGCACCAAGTTCACGGCTGCCCCTAGAGTGGACCTACAACTCACGCTGGGAAACTGGTGTGCTTCTCTGAGAGCGCCATCTGGGCTGCGGCCAGGTGTGATGCCTGGGGAGGGGCTCTGCAGCTTTCCTAGGGAGTTAACAGACCCTGAATTCCAGAGCTCAGGTGAGCCTGGGACCTCACATCATCTCTGGAACGTGAGAAATACAAGAGAGCACAGTGGGTGGCCAGACCCTAACGCTCACAGAGCTTCTGGCTGGAGGTGGCGGCATCGCCTCTGCTCAGAAACGGTTCTCACCACACTGCTCCTCACATTCACTGCCGGGTGGGTCCCGTGGCCAAACACGCCACAGCAGGGGCATGAGGCTCATCCTTCCACAGGGAGAGGCACTAGCAATGGGCAGAGATGCACAACCCACCCATGGGGAGGGGCCGCAGATACCGTCCCCCGAAGTCTACGCCCTGTGCCTGAGGCCTGAGGCTCCTCACTCAGTCAGCAGGACGCTGGGAAGGTCCCGGGAGCACCCAGGTGTTCTTCATGCAGATGCGAAGACGGGTGGCTCAGAGCTGGCAAAATCCAGGGAGCCTCGCCTAAGCCTGTCCCGGATGCCACTCAACCCTGGGGGCAGGAATACCTGTGCGACATGCAGTGCGCCTGCAGCAACCATGATGCACCAGGAGTTTGGGGTCAGCGACTGGTGGTGTCACCCCAGGGGCTGCGACAGACGCGGCACCTGCAGCTCGCTCCCACCCCCCACGCTCCTGCACCCCATACTCCCCCCCACCACCCACGTGTCACAGCCCTGCTCACGCTGGGCTCTGCCTATCTGCTTTTGGGTCTTAGCTCCCCCTGGTCCACATGCTCTTTGCAAGCAGGGGCCGTGGCTGGGCTATCCCTGTCCCAAAGGACAGGTCACGGCCGTGTGCAGGAACCAAAGAATGTCTGTGCTACTTGCTAAGAAATATACGTGGGGGTGTAAATTGTTAGTGTGTAAATTCAGGATGAAAGGGCAGAGGTAATGCTGATGAAATCAAGAAAAGAATCAGCAACAGATCCTGAAGGAGGAAGACCCCAAGTCACACGTGGAGTGGCAAACGCTGGGTTAGCAGAGCCACACCTGGGGACAAACTGCAGCACCTTCACCTCGAACAGGATTTTCTCAGACACAAAACAGACTGTTCGCTGCCAACTTACAAAGCTTCTCTGTCTGGAGGACAGCACTGCACAGGAGGAGGCCTCCGTCCTCTCTGGAAATCTCTGAGCTCGAGACTTGGCTTCATTCAGACAGCTGGACATCACGCCTGCTCGCTCCGCCACATGGCCCCACTTCCCGGCCTCACTCCTGTCTACTGCTGGAGCGCTGAAGCCGCTGGCTGGTACGGGGGCCTCCAGGGCTGCCTAGATAATCAGACGCCCACTAGCACTCAGGTGTCAGGCGGGCTGTCTGTGCACAGTCTACAGCAGCCCACGGCAGGTGGGAGAGCGCGTCCTCACAAACACCTCGCCCTCAGCGCTGGGCTCCCTCTGGCTGTAGCTCACTGTGGCTCCAGAGGGTAGGGGAGGTGGTATGGCTCAGGGGAGAGGGGTATCACTCCACGTGGTCCCAGTCTTGGCTTTATGACTGTGACTCTGGGTGAGCCCTTTCCTCCTCTGAGACCTCAGACTTCTCCTTTCTAAATGGGAGGAGATGGAACCGGAGGGACTCCAAGTTTTGCTGGCTTAAAAAGGCTGTAAGTTTCAAAGGACTTGGAGAAGGCGTTTTACTGGCTGGGAAAGAGGTGGGCTCGCTCTGGTCGGCCGCTCGTGCCCTCAGCCTTCCCCACTCTTCCCAGGGAAGGTACAGCAAGGACATGTCCTCAAGTGCCTGCTGCCACCAAGGGCAAGCCTTGTCACTCCTTTTTCTCCCCAGCTCAGCCCACCTCTGACCGCCTTCCTGTCCAACACCTCTTTCTTGTTCATCTTCCAATCGCTGGCTTCCAGATTCCCCCACCCCCATCACAGAATGTCAGTGTGAGAAGAAGCTCAAAGGACCATCCAGTCCAACCCCACTTGATGGCTAAGGAGGCAGGGGCCAGGGGAGAGGAGACGGGCCCAAGGCCACTCAGGCCTGCCTCGTTTCATTTGCTCTCATCCTTGTGCAAAGTGCAAATACCATAAATGAGAAAGATAAATAACATATGATGAAACGAACTCTGAAAACTGTGGTTGGTTCTCTCATATTCCCTCATTAAGAATAAAAGATGTTGGGAATTCCCTGGTCGTCCAGTGGTTGGGACTCCGCATTCCCACTGCAAGGGGCATGGGTTCGATGCCTGGTTGGGGAACTAAGATCCCACAAGTCGTGGGGTGCAGCCAAAAAACCCCCAAGATGTCCTAATCTTTTGTTCCCTCTCCTCCTCCATCTCCCCACCTCTCTGACCATCACAACACAGACAACCCTCTTACCAGAGTAGGTCCTGCAACCCTTGCTAGTCCTGGCTGAGGACCTACATGGGGGAGCTTTGTGAGGTGGGAAGGGGAGACAGATGGAGGTGGGAGTGTGCATGGGTGGGTGATGCAGTCTCAAAGGCAATGATTAGGGACACAGAGTTTCCTTTCAATGGCTTTTCAAACTGTGGGTCATGACCCATTCAGTCAGTTGTGAATCAATTAATAAGTTATGACGAATATTAAAAGAAATATGATAGAGAGGGCAGACAGCAGAAGCAAGAAGAATGACAATCCTGCAGCCTGTGGAACAAAAACCACATTCACAGAAAGACAGATAAGATGAAAAGGCAGAGGGCTATGTACCAGATGAAGAATAAGATAAAACCCCAGAAAAACAACTAAGTGAAGTGGAGATAGGAAACCTTCCAGAAAAAGAATTCAGAATAATGATAGTGAAGATATTCCAAGACCTCGGAAAAACAATGGAGGCAAAGATCGAGAAGATGCAAAAAATGTTTAACAAAGACCCAGAAGAATTAAAGAACAAACAAACAGAGACCAACAATACAATAACTGAAATGAAGACTACACTAGAAGGAATCAAAACCAAAATAACTGAGGCAGAAGAATGGATAAGTGACATGGAAGACAAAATGGTGGAATTCACTGCTGCAGAACAGAATCAAGAAAAGAGAATGAAAAGAAATGAAGACAGCCAAAGAGACCTCTGAGACAACATTAAACGCAACAACATTCGCATTATAGGGGTCCCAGAAGGAGAAGAGAGAAGAGAATGGACGCAAGAAAATATTTGAAGAGATTATAGTTGAAAACTTCCCTAACATGGGAAAGCAAACAGCCACCTAAGTCCAGAAAATGCAGCGAGTCTCATACAGGATAAACCCAAGGAGAAACAAGCCGAGACACATAGTAATCAAATTGGCAAAAATTAAAGACAAAGAAAAATTATTGAAAGCAGCAAGGGAAATGTGACAAATAACATACAAGGGAACTCCCATAAGGTTAACAGCTGTTTCTCAGCAGAAACTCTACAAGCCAGAAGGGAGTGGCATGATATACTTAAAGTGATGAAAGGGAAGAACCTACAATGAAGATTACTCTACCCGGCAAGGATCTCATTCAGATTCGATGGAGAAATCGATGGAGAAATCTCATTCAAATTGATGGAGAAAAGCTTTACAGACAAGCAAAAGCTAAGAGAATTCAGCACCACCAAACCAGCTCTACAGCAAATGCTAAAGGAACTTCTCTAAGTGGAAAACACAAGAGAAGAAAAGGACCTACAAAAACAAACCCAAAACAATTAAGAAAATGGTAATAGGAACATACATATCGATAACTACCTTAAACATGAATGGATTAAATGCTCCAACCAAAAAGACACAGGCTTGCTGAATGGATACAAAAATAAGACCCATATATATGCTGTCTAAAAGAGACCCACTTCAGACCTAGGGACACATACAGACTGAAAGTGAGGGGATGGAAAAAGATATTCCATGCAAATGTTAATCACAAGAAAGCTGGAGTAGCAATACTTGTATCAGATAAAATAGACTTTCAAATAAAGAATGTTACAAGAGACAAGGAAGAACACTACATAATGATCAAGGGATCAATCCAAGAAGAAGATATAACAATTATAAATATATAGGCACGCAACACAGGAGCACCTCAATACATAAGGCATTGCTAACAGCTATAAAAGAGGAAATCGACAGTAACACAGTAATAGTGGGGGACTTTAACACCTCACTTACACCAATGGACAGATCATCCAAAATGAAAATAAATAAGGAAACACAAGCTTTAAATGACACAATACACTAGATAGATTTAATTGATATTTATAGGACATTCCATCCAAAAACAGCAGATTACACTTGCTTCTCAAGTGCATATGGAACATTCTCCAGGATAGATCACATCTTGGGTCACAAATCAAGCCTCAGTAAATTTAAGAAAATTGAAATCATATCAAGCATCTTTTCTGACCACAACGCTATGAGAATAGAAATGAATTATAGGGAAGAAAACGTAAAAAGCACAAACACAGGGAGACTAAACAATACGTTACTAAATAACCAAGAGATCACTGAAGAAATCAAAGAGGAAATCAAAAAATACCTAGAGACAAATTAAAATGAAAACATGACGATCCAAAACCTATGGTATGCAGCAAAAGCAGTTCTAAGAGGGAAGTTTATTGCTATACAAGCCTACCTCAAGAAACAAGAAAAATCTCAAATAAACAATCTAACCTTACACCTAAAGGAACTAGAGAAAGAACAAACAAAACCCAAAGTTACCAGAAGGAAAGATATCATAAAGATCAGAGCAGAAATAAATGAAATAGAAACAAAGAAAACAATAGCAAAGATCAATAAAAGTAAAAGCTGGTTGTTTGAGAAGATAAACCAAATTGATAAACCATTAGTCAGACTCATCAAGAAAAAGAGGGAGAGGACTCAAATCAATAAAATTAGAAATGAAAAAGAAGAAGATACAACAGACACCGCAGAAATACAAAGCACCCTAAGAGACTACTACAAGCAACTCTATGCCAATAAAATGGACAACCTGGAAGAAATGGACAAATTCTTAGAAAGGTATAGCCTTCCAAGACTGAACCAGGAAGAAATAGAAAATATGAATAGACCAATCACAAGTAATGAAATTGAAACTGTGATTAAAAGTCTTCCAACAAACAAAAGTCCAGGACCAGATGGCTTCACAGGTGAATTCTATCAAACATTTAGAGAAGAGCTAACACCCATCCTTCTCAAACTCTTCCAAAAAATCGCAGAGGAAGGAACACTCTCAAACTCATTCTATGAGGCTGCCATCACCCTGATACCAAAACCAGACAGATACTACAAAAAAAGAAAATTTCAGACCAATATCACTGATGAATATAGATGCAAAAATCCTCAACCAAATACTAGCAAACAGAATCCAACCACACATTAGAAGAATCATACACCATGATCAAGTGGGATTTATCCCAGGGATGCAAGGATTCTTCAATATATGTGAATCAATCAATGTGATACACCATTTTAACAAACTGAAGAATAAAAACCATATGATCATCTCAATAGATGCAGAAAAAGCTTTTGACAAAATTCAACAACCATTTGTGATAAAAACTCTCCAGAAAGTGGGCACAGAGGGAACCCACCTCAACATAATAAAGGCCATATACGACAAACCCACAGCAAACATCATTCTCAATGGTGAAAAACTGAAAGCATTTCCTCTAAGATCAGGAACAAGACAAGGATGTCCACTCTCACCACTATTACTCAACACAGTTGTGGAAGTCCTAGCCACGGCAATCAGAGAAGAAAAATAAATAAAAGGAATACAAATTGGAAAAGAAGAAGTAAAACTGTCACTGTTTGCAGATGACATGATACTATACATAGAGAATCCTAAAAATGCTACCAGAAAACTACTAGAGCTAATCGATGAATTTGGTAAAGTTGCAGGATACAAAATTAATGCACAGAAATCTCTTGCATCCTTATACACTAATGATGAAAAATCTGAAAGAGAAATTAAGGAAACACTCCCATTTAACATTGCAACAAAAAGAATAAAATACCTAGGAATAAAGCTAGCTGGGGAGACAAAAGACCTGTATGTAGAAAACTGTAAGACACTGATGAAAGAAATTAAAGATGATACCAACAGGTGGAGAGATATACCATGTTCTTGGATTGGAAGAATCAATATTGTGAAAATGACTACACTACCCAAAGCAATCTATAGATTCAATGCAATCCCTATCAAATCACCAATGGCATTTTTTACAGAACTAGAACAATAAATCTTTGAATTTGTATGGAGACACAAAAGACCCTGAATAGCCAAAGCAGTCTTGAGGGAAAAAAATGGAGAGGGAGGAATGAGATTCCCTGACTTCAGACTATACTACAAAGCTATAGTAATCAAGACAATATGGTACTGGCACAAAAACAGAAACATAGATCAATGGAATAAGATAGAAAGCCCAGAGATAAACCCATGCACCTATGGTCAACTAATCTATGACAAAGGAGGCAAGGATATACAATGGAGAAAAGACAGTCTCTTCAATAAGTGGTGCTGGGAAAACTGGACAGCTACATGTAAAAGAATGAAATTAGAACACTCCTGACCACCATACACAAAAATAAACTCAAAATGGATTTGAGACCTAAATTTAAGACTGGACACTGTAAAACTTTTAGAGGAAAACATAGGAAGAACACTCTTTGACATAAATCAGAGCAAGATCTTTTTTGATCCATCTCCTAGAGTAATGGAAATAAAAACAAAAATAAACAAATGGGACCTAATGAAACTTCAAAGCTTTTGCATAGCAAAGGAAACCATAAACAAGACGAAAAGACAACTCTCAGAATGGGAGAAAATATTTTCAAACGAATCAACGGACAAAGGATTAATCTCCAAAATATATAAACAGCTCATGCAGCTCAATATTAAAGAAACAAGCAACCCAATCCAAAAATGGGCAGAAGACCTAAATAGACATTTCTCCAAAGTAGACATACAGTTGGCCAAGAAGCACATGAAAAGCTGCTCAACATCACTAATTATTAGAGAAATGCAAATCAAAACTACAATGAGGCATCACCTCACACCAGTTAGAATGGGCATCATCAGAGAATCTACAAACAATAAATGCTGGAGAGGGTGTGGAGAAAAGGGAACCCTCTTGCACTGCTGGTGGGAATGTAAATTGATAAAGCCACTATGGAGAACAGTATGGAGGTTCCTTAAAAAACTAAAAATAGAATCACCATATGACTCAGCAATCCCACTACTGGGCATATTCCCAGAGAAAACCATAGTTCAAAAAGACACATGCACCCAATGTTCATTGCAGCACTATTTACAACAGCCAGGTCTTGGAAGCAACCTGAATGCCCATCGACAGATGAATGGATAAAGAAGTTGTGGTACATATATACAATGGATATTACTCAGCCATATTACTCATGGAATTTCGTTCCATAAAAAGGAACGAAATTGGGTCATCTGTTGAGATGTGGATGGATCTAGAGACTGTCATACAGAGTGAAGTAAGTCAGAAAGAGAAAAACAAATATCATATATTAACGCATGTATGTGGAACCTAGAAAAATGGTACTGATGAACCGGTTTGCAGGGCAGAAGTTGAGACACACAGATGTAGAGAACAAACATATGGACACCAAGGGGGGAAAGCTGCGGGGGGGTGGGGATGGTGGTTTGATGAATTGGGCGATTGGGGGATTGACATGTAAACACTGATGTGTATAAAACTGATGACTAATAAGAACCTGCTGTATAAAAAAAATAAATAAAATAAAATTCAAAAATTAAAAAAATAAACAAAAAAACTAATACTAAACTTTCTTTGGTTTATTTGTATGGAAATATGTTAATATAAATGTTTCAGACATTACATGAAATTCCTAAAAATCTTATATGTTCTGGTATAATGTTATAAGTCATAACTCTAGTTATTATTTTAAAATGTGTATCTCAGAAATAACTAAATTTCCTTGTCAATTGCATTATTATGAACTTTCATCAAATGTTTAACCGTGGTCATTTTTAAGTCTTTTGTCATTTACAGACAGTTCTGGGTGTACTCTGATGCTTTTGCAAAAATGTTCCTATAAAAGGGTTAAAAAAAAAAAAAGAAATAGGATATAATAGAAAATATGAACGCGTTTTTGCATTATACTGCATGTGGTAAGGATAAGCATTGTTTTATGAGGCTCTTGTTTGACTCTGTCTATACACATACACACCTGGGTAGTCATGTAAATTTCTGACTGTGGGATGCAGTAGAAAATGTTCAAGCAACTGTGTTGGAAGATGTCAAAGGATTTTTAAGTTGAGAATGACGGGGAACAAAGATAAGGCCACTAGGGGGCACCCTATCTCCTTTTGTTGCCATTGAGGTGTTTCCCTCAGAAAAGATGCAAGACAAGCTCACTGCCCACAAGTGACCTTCCTCCGCCCCTTGCTCTGGCCATGGGAGCCTACTGCTAGCTATGGTGGCCTCTCATGGCTGATGGCACGTCATCCCTTCCTGTCCATCTGAATTTCTGTCCCTGAGCCTGTGGTTGGTCGAGCTGAACTGTCCTAAGGCATGTACATCTGTCAACTTGCTCCACCCTATCAGGGCAGTCACTTTGGCCACACCTGCCACATTTGGCCTGGGCACCCGTCATGCACACAGCCAAGGTGGTCTTCTGCCCCAAATGTCCCCAAGGACATGACCAAGGCTTGCTCCACTTCGGAACCAAGTAAGAATAAAGTGGTGACCACAGGCAAGGATGCTGAGGAAGTCCCCAACAACGCAGTCCAGGGGTCCACGCCTGCCTGGACTAGGGGGTCACAGGTGAGGTCCCTCCAGCTTGCTCTCTGCAGCTGTAATATACAGTATTCTCCTGTCACAAATCAAAACGCCTTAGCCTCTTTTTTCTTTAACTTCAATTCTGCCAGTTGCCCAAGGAGCAGATTCTCTCTGGCTGTTCAGGTTGGCTGAGGAAGGAATGGAGCCCAGAGAGCCTCATGGCCTGAGTGTCCTGCTGACAGCCTTCCCCAGAGGGCTCCATCCACCCCTCCGCCTTGCTAAGCCAGCACGGTTGGAGTGCTGCTCTGCCTGTTACACGGGGTCTCCTGTGAACTGGAGGAGTCTTTGGTTTACAACTGCCCTGTTCAGTACAGAACCACTGGCCTCATGTGGCTGCTTAAATTCAAATTCATCAGAATTAAAACAAAACTAAAAGCTTGGCTCTGTTGTTGCACTAGCCACACTTCGAGTGCCTAACAGCCACAGGAGTTAGTGCCCGCTGTGTTGGATGCACAGACACAGGACACGCCTGTCATCTCAGAAGGCTCTACTGAACAGCTTGGGTTTGGAAGGAGAGGCTGAGCCACACGTGGGCCACATTCACTGCGGGGCTTGGGTGCATCTTTCTATTTTACTGTTAAATTCCTAGTAGTTTTTCTTGTAGTCATTTTCCTTTTTGCCTAAAAACCAAGTGAAGAAGATCGCTTCTGGTGTTGATTTCTGATTACTTGGTAACTATGGGCTGACCAAAACACTCAGACCCACATGCCCGTCCTGACAACTGGCCTGCCGCCTGCTGCCTTCCGGTTAGGCTGCTTTTCTGAGGGTTTTTCCAACTCATCCTCCACAGCCGCCGCCACCCACCACCGCCTGGCAGTTACTCCTCTACCAGCAGCAACTGCCTCATCCCTGCGTCCTGAACTGCCGTCCTATGCAGGGCCCTGGCTCCAGAATGTCAGGTGTTCAGAAAAAGGAAGCAGGTCAACACAGTCTGACTTCTGAGAATCTGCAGGGGGCACGGCTGCAACAGTACTTTTACTCTCCCCCGATTCTGTTTCGGAAATGTTTACATATTCTGGGAAAAACCCAAGACGTATGGTTGGGTACTTGCCCTTAAGAAGTTCAGAGTTTTGTTTCAAAGAAAAGCAATGAGCACTACAAATCGGAAGACAACAGAAGGCATTTTGCAAAGTGGCTGAAATAAAATTCTGACCCCCAAATTGTGAGGGGCTCTTATCATCTAATTTAGTTGCAAGTTTTCCATCGGAGAACTTTCCACTGGAGAATGGTTATGACAAGTATGGTCACGCTCTCTCTAAGGTACACATCACCCCTCCTTCCCAAGCATATATGTGGTCACGGAGGGCACCGGGCCGAGGCCTGTTCTTCCCCATGGAGGGAAAGCGATTGCTGAGAGGGACGACCATGGCTGAGCCAGTGTGTCTGATAAGGTTCAGCCCCTTCTAACATCACCCTGTGAACTGGTCCTAAGTGACACGGTTCGTTTGTCTCTGGGAAAAACTCATCTCTCAAAGCTTAAAGATTCCAAGATGTCAGGCTGGCTCACTGTGAAGGAATGTCTTGTCTCAGAAGATTTCTTTCAGAAAGATGGGTGCTTTGACCTGCACTATTTGGTTCAGCCTGTTCACTGTTGATTCTAGTCTGGACAAGCAGAGCGGTGAGCACTGTCTGAGTGGTGTGGGTTTAGGAGGAAGGGCTGTGTCTGGCCCTCTGGCAGACCCATCATCTAGAAGCCATTTGGTCCACTGGTCTGGCAATGATGGAGACCCGGGTTCGTATCCTGGAAGTGGCAGTTATTAGCTGTGAGTCCGTGGGTCTGTTCTTTGGCTACAGTCCTCTGTATTCTCATCTATAAAATGGTGTAATACCTACTTGCAGGACTGGTATGAGAATCAGGGCTGTCACGTATACTGGAGCTGCAGGCACACAGGGAACCCAGGCCATAGCATCGACTTTGCATTGGTCCAGACCCAAACTGCCCCAAAGAGACATACGACTAGTGAATGAAATAATTTTAGGGTACAAATGCCACCATCTTCAGTGGACTACCAGACACTGCATATCGCTCCCCTTCAGTTTACAAATTAAAACCCTCTTGGATCCTGGCAAAAGAGTAAGACCCCAGCCAGGTTGCAGGGGGTGTGCAGCATCAGAGCCACTGCTTCGTCTCTTTGACTCCCAAATTACGTGGGTGCAGGCTGGTCATGTGGATTCTGATCTGCAAGATTGGAAAGGGCTGGGTCTCCTATAATCACCAACCGAGGGCTCTTAAAAATTACTCAACGGAAACGGACCACATCAGAGAGGCAGAGGCCGACCTTGCTGCTGTGAGCAACCTCATCTCAGGAACAAACTGAAAGAGCATCTCTACTGGTAAGTCATTGGTCTTCTTCATAGTTAAAAGAGGAGCTAACTCCAGGTTGTTGGGATTCTCAGAGTCCTGCCTGCAGCACGGTATGGTGTCAAATGCCCAGGCTTTCAAGCTCAACTGTCCTTGGCTCAAACTCCATCTCTGCTATTTGCTGCCATGAGGGTCCGAGGAGAGGATTATGACAACCTCGTTCTGTAAGATGATGCTTGTAAGATGATGCTGATAGTAATGGCATAATTAGACCCTCCCCAGGAGATAAGGAGAGTCTAGTCACTGTGTGTGTTCATTGACTAATCTCTTTTTCTGTTTTTCTTTTCCATTTTATAAGACAGGCTGTTATCTTAGATTATGGTTTACTTTCTTTTCTCCATATATGTCAATATACAACTGTAGCAACTTCAGAAAATACAGAAAAATATAAAGGAGGAATGGAAATAAGTCACCCCTAATTCTACCAGCCAGGGGTGAACTGCTGATAAAATCTGATCATTTTTCTATGTTTTAAAAAATATAGTCAAAATCATATAGCTTGGGATTCCCTGGTGGCACAGTGGTTGAGAGTCCGCCTGCCGATGCAGGGGACACGGGTTCGTGCCCCGGTCCGGGAAGATCCCACATGCTGCAGAGTAGCTGGGCCCGTGAGCCATAGCCGCTGAGACTGCGCGTCCGGAGCCTGTGCTCCGCAACGGGAGAGGCCACAACAGTGAGAGGCCCGCGTACCACAAAAAAAAAAAAAAAAAAAAAAAAAAATCATATAGCTTATCACAGATTTGTAAACAAAGTCTATAGAATATGGGGCAGAGGGATTTAAAGAGTTCATGAACGCCCAGAGTTGCAGGCATGCTTGTGCATTATTACTGAGGGAGAAGAGCTACAGCTTTAATAAGACTCTCAAAGGGGTTTATGACCAAAGAAGGCCGAGAATCATGATCAATTTTACATTCACTTTGTCATCTATTCGTTGTAATAGTAACAGCCAATATTACATTGCATATTGGGGGGGGCGGGCAGGGATAAATTGGGAGATTGGGATTGGCATATACACACTACTATATGTAAAATAGATAACTAATAAAAACCTGCTGTATAGCACAGGGAACTCTACTCGATACTGCAATGAGCTGTATGGGAAAAGAATCTAAAAAAAAGAGTGTATATATATATATATATATATGTCACTTATATATATATATCAGTTATATATATATAACTGATTCACTTTGCTGTACACCTGAAACTAACACAACGTTGTCAATCAACCATACTCCAATAAAAAATTTTTTAAAATGTATTGCATTTTCCAAAATCATTAAAGGCACTTCCTAAACATTTCAGTCATATTCTGTTTTATGCCTAAATTATACTTTGCTTATTTATTATCAGACACTATTTCCAAAGTTGCATATATTACTTTCTTTTTAATTTTCACAAATCAACATAGGACTTTGGTTAGAGAAAATAAAGAAACAAATGGTTTTAATATTTCTAGAAGGGAAAGTAATTTTTAACACTCTATCTGCACAGAACTGTGCAGTCCCAACCTGTTAAACACTGTTTAATTTACCAATTATTACAAATGAATTTGCATGGGTCATCTGAAGAAACTGCAATGCCAGCCTAAGGATGCAGCAACAGCCTTAGTAGGAGAATTATTAATTCATTCATTCATTCATTTAGTTATTTATTTTTGGCTCTCTTCGTTGCTGCGTGGGCTTTCTGTAGTTGTGGCGAGCGGGTGCTACTCTTTGTTGTGGTGTGTGGGCTTCTCATTGCTTGCGGTGGCTTCTCTTGTTGCGGAGCACGGTCTCTAGGGCACGCGGGCTTCAGAAGTTGTGGCATGTGGGCTCAGTAGTTGTGGCTCGCAGGCTTTAGAGCACAGGCTCAGTAGTTGTGGCACACAGGCTTAATCGCTCTGCGGCATGTGGGATCTTCCCAGACCAGGGATCAAACCCGTGCCCCCTGTATTGGCAGGAGGATTCTTAACCACCGCGCCACCAGGGAAGTCCCAGGAGAATTTTTTTTAAAGGCCAAGAGTAAGTCAAACAATAATGGAGATCTGACATTACTTTTAATGTCACATTCTAAATGATGAAGAATATATTTTTGTCCCCATGTGAAGCAGTAACACCCACAGAGCATCGTCTGACCCACTTAACCTAGCAGCCCAGAGCTGGTGGGGCACAATGCCCATGGGTTGGCCTTTCACTCTTAGAGATCCAACATTTTGTGGTCCAGGGGGAGGGACTTTTCACTGAGTAGTCTTAGCCCAAAGACAAGGTTCTTCCTTGGAGAGAAAGGGTGCTTTGAGCCCATGAAATACCAAGGTGGCAGCAGGGCTAAAATCCCTTCCTGTCAGGACCCAGCATCAGGAAAAGAAAAGTCTCCGAGGAGACCAGAAAGGAAAGATCATCTCTCCTTTTACACCCCCTTGTCTGGCCGGTTGATATTCTGACTTTGCTAAACCAAATGCCTGCTCTTCTTAAACATTTCCTTGAGGTGCCAGTGGGATACGGCACCACTCACTGGAAGAGTCCCTGCGTATTGAGTACCTCCAAGACAGTGGCAGGGACTGACCTGGCCCTCCAAGGCCGATGCTGCCGCAGTTGCCCCTACTCCCACACCACAGATTATATCACCCGTGTCTGGTCCATGGTCCCCAGCAGAGTCACAGGGCCCAGAGAAGGGTCAGAGGGAAGCGATAACCTTGAAGGGCTGGGACCCCCAGGCAAGAAAGATAGCTATTTGGTCTTTGCTATAAGTAGTCCCACTGCAAGGCTGGCCACGAGCCCTGCTGTGGTAGCCCACCCTCCTGACGTCCCATTTCAATCAGCTCTTCCGTGTGTTAAAGGAGACCCCTCAGCCCTACACTGCTGGTCATAAAAGCTAAAGCAATGTTCCCTTCTGGGGGAATCTACCTTGTAAGAGATTCCTGAAGATCAAAGAGGCCCTGAGGGTGGAATGTCATACACTGTGACAGATGAAGGGGAAAGCTGGGGTTGGGCGTGAGGAAAACTGCCCAGTTCCCTGGTCAGAAAGCCGCTTGGCCAAAGCACTGGGCAGCCTGGGCTCTTCCCTGCCCTGGCTCCCCATCACGGTAAGACGAGGCAGGATGGATGGCCCATCTAGGCGGAAAGGACCAAACACCTCTTGGTCTCCAGGAGTCTCCTTGATGGTGGACCCCCAGGAAGGGGGATATTGCCTTAGCTTTCACAATTCGTAGTCCAGGGGTCAACTTAACAGAAGATGGGGCACAGGCTAGGTGGGCACCTTCTGCGAGGCATGGGCAGATGAATACAGCCCTCCCCACTGAAGAGCAGCGCCGCTCTTCCAAAAGGACACAGTCCCCAGTTCACCACGTGGTGACCTTTGCTTCCAAGGCCATCGAGCACAGGATTTTATGGAATGTGGGTGGGGTCAGTTATGTGTTGTCTCCCAGACAGGTGAGATCCTGAGAACTTTAGGGCCAGTGAAGGGTTCCTCGTCCTGTCTGAGCAGTTTCTCCTCAGAACTGGTTGTCCCCAATATACTGGGCTGTTACTGAGCAGAACAGTGGGTGGGTTTAGGAGGTGACTATCTGCCCCCTAACTGTGGGCAATGGGAAGACAGGAGGGATCACCCTCAGCCCCAAATATATATAATTCCTGTGGTTTGACTCCCAGGGGTCCATCAGAACAGACACCATGGCCGAGTACGACTACGAAGACCTCGGGTTCTTCAACGCTTCCAATGACAGCAGCCAGGGGCACGAACACTTCCTGCAGTTCAGCAAGTTGTTCCTGCCCTGCGTGTATGTGGTGGTGTTCATCTGTGGCCTGGTGGGGAACTCCCTGGTGCTGGTCATACACATCTTCTACCAGAAGCTGAAGAGCCTGACGGACGTGTTCCTAATGAACCTGCCCTTGGC
Source organism: Globicephala melas (assembly GCF_963455315.2). Lineage (NCBI taxonomy): Eukaryota > Metazoa > Chordata > Mammalia > Artiodactyla > Delphinidae > Globicephala > Globicephala melas. Next base: position 41,499,585 of record NC_083324.2, on the reverse strand, counting down.
CGACCTGGTGTTCGTCTGTACTCTGCCCTTCTGGGCCTATGCAGGCTTCCACGAGTGGGTCTTTGGCAAAGTCATGTGCAAAACCCTGCTGGGCATCTACACTTTGAACTTCTACACGTCCATGCTCATCCTCACCTGCATCACCATGGACCGCTTCATTGCAGTGGTTCAGGCCACCAAGGCCTATAACCAGCAGGCCAAGCGGATGGCCTGGGGTAAGGCCGTCTGCTTGTCCATCTGGGTAGTTTCCCTGCTGGTTTCCTTGCCGCAGATCATCTATGGCAACGTCCTTTACCTTGACAAGCCTGTCTGCGGCTATCACAACGAGGAGATTTCCACCATGGTTCTGGCCACCCAGATGACACTGGGGTTCTTCCTGCCATTGCTTGCCATGATTGTCTGCTACTCAGTCATAATCAAGACACTGCTTCAGGCCCGAGGCTTCCAGAAGCACAAGTCTCTGAAGATCATCTTCCTGGTGGTGGCGGTGTTCCTGCTGACCCAGACGCCCTTCAACCTCGTGAAGCTCATCCGCAGCGTGAGCTGGGAGTACCACGCGATGACTAGCTTTCACTATGCCATCACAGTGACAGAGGCCATCGCCTACCTGCGTGCCTGCCTTAATCCTGTGCTCTATGCCTTTGTTGGCCTGAAGTTTCGGAAGAACTTCTGGAAACTTGTGAAAGACGCTGGCTGCCTCCCTTACCCGGATGTCTCAAGCCAACGGAAGTGTTCAGAGGACACTTCCAGGACTGCTTCAGCCTCTCGCAACATGGAGGCGACCAGCATGTTCCAGCTGTAGGCCTTGCTGGGCTTGGAGAGGCTGCTCAGAAGTCACAGGACCATGGCTGTGTCCTCTAAGGCTTTGTGTATAGCATGGGCATTCTCAAGGAGAAGTTATCAAACAGTGCAGCTGGGGTGGGATGTTTCTTCTCAGGCATGCGCAGACTGTGCCCTCTTCTTTTACACCCAGGCCTAAAGCTCAAAGGGGAGGCTGAAAGCTGCCAGAGCTTTCCTTCCTCTACCCCGAGAATACTGACACCAGGGAATGACGTGTGATTCTCCAGACCCCAGGTTCTCCTTCAGTGGGAATGGGAATGGGACTAAGGGTTGAACAGGGGGACCGGGCCAACAAAGGTCTTGATGGCAGGTGACACTCCGGGCTCCCAAGTTCAGAAGATTCTTCTGCCGATTGGGAAGCAGGGGAGATTAAAGCAGCCATGAAAACCAGTGCTGACACTGTGACTCAGACCTCCATCACCAGGCACCCAACAGAAATGAGCTCAGGTTCTGCCACGCCTTGTGGGTTTGGTTTTATATAGATAGGTGCTTTATGTTCTCTTTGATTAATCCTGGAAGGGCTAGCACCAGGGAATATGAATGGGCCAAAGCAAATGAGGGTCGGCTGAGGATTCCAGCGGGCCACAGAATGCCAGAAGAATGTGCAAAGCTGAGTCTAAGACTACCGTGAGTCTAAGCAGCGCCTCTGCAATGGATCTGCGGTGGGTCTGCTCATTTAAAACCTGCATTTATCCCGTGCCTCACACACACACACATCATATAGGAATGTACGTGTAATACACACACACACATCTCAAACAGCATGATTTTCATGACTGAGAAATAAAACTTTTTGAAAGTCTCCAAACTACTTTTATCCTTAGGCACATTCCACCTTACTGTGGTATTCCTGAATATACCAAAAGTGATCACTTGTGGGCTCAGAGCACAGGAAATAAGTTAAAACTGTCAACTTTCAGGGCACTGCTCTATCAATACACCAATGATAACGACTGTGGCTTCAACCTCCTGCCCAGAACGAGGGGTGCGTTTGTTGCCTCTGAGATGTGGTCGCGGAATGAGGCAGAGTTTTAGCATGTTTATTAGATCCCAGCAACCTGCTCAACAGGCTTAAGAGTGGCCTTTTTGGCTCACATGTCACAAAATCACTCACTGAAATATGGAGAACCTGCTGACAACAGCTAAGAGCGCTCAGGGAGGTGGGCCAGAAAGGGCCGAACAGTGAGGTTTCGCAGCTTGGACAGACCCGAGTCACGAGTGGGTAAGACCAGCTGGTAATCTCTTAATCATTTCCGCTTTGGTGAAACGTAGACCATAACAGTACCATCTCTCAGGGCAGGCGTGTGAGGACTGGAGAGGGTGCACACAAACACTTAGCACGGTTTGCATTTGTGGGAGGAAGGCCCCCAAAATGGCGGTAGTTGTTATTCTCTCAAGAACCAGCCACACAAAACGTGAGCCGCCTGCCTTTCTCTGTGCACTGGCAGGGCGGGGCAGGGTCGGCTTCGTGCCTTCCAGAGGCGCACAGCACAGTCCAGCTGCGCACAGGCCGGCCTTGCAGGGCCCACAGGGCCACTGACCGTTTCATACACGTGCCTAAATGCACCCACGGGGAGAGCGGCTTTACTGTGCTCAGGCCGCATGGACTACCCAGCGCTCCTCGAACACCAAAACCTGCCCTTTTCGTGGTGACAAGGCTGACTTTCAACTTGTTTACGTTGGCTTCAGAGGGGGAGTTTTGGTCACCCTCCTCTGTGCTGTCACCTTAATGTCAAGCACTTCTGGTAGAGGGACCACGAGCCCCTGGCCTCCCCAACAATGTCCCAAAACAAGAGGCAGAGGCCCTAACTGGGAAGGAGGGAGTGAAGAGTTGGGGAGCCAGGGGCCCTGCGGCCTCTCCATGTGTCCCCACGGAGGAAAGCAGTGTGGTGGGATGGGAAAAGCAGGGCTCTGGGGTGACTCAGTCACTGCCCCGGAGAGAGCTCCACATCTGTCCATCCTGGGACAAACGCCGCAGCCTCCTCAAGCCCATTTCACCATCCACACCCCAAGCTGACAACGGCCCTCCTTCCAGGAGTGCTGTGAGGCACGGACAGTGCACTCCAAGCCACGCTGGGGGCTGCTGGTCACGGCAACAGAGGGGCGGCTGTTGGGACCACTGTTGTTGAACGGTGCCTGCCTGGCTGAGTCAAAGGAGACCAGGCACCCATCAGGCCGTGCCCCATCCCAGGCCTATTATATGCCCTCTCTCCAGCCTCCTTGCAAAAAGGTTTTGCACTGGCCCTTCCACAGCTTAGGAGAACCTGCCTGCCTGTCCTGAGGAAAAGCACAGCAGCTGAATCTTCTTTCACCTTCTCTGCCTCCCCAGTCACTCATTGGCCCTACTCTCTGGGCCCTCACCTGCTCACACTTGGGAATAGAGATCTTTTCCCCAACCCCCTCCTGGGTACACTCCATTATGGGCAACAGACACGGGCACAGCCCAAACAAGGCTTTCACTCTCGACTTCACTCATCCACGGGACAGCCCCATGGAGCACAAGCTCAGCCCCGCCCTTCTCCCCTTGCTCTCCCCTCTGCTCCCACGCACCAGTGCTTGACGTAAGCAGCCTGGGGTGTGGGGGAAACTGGCGGGAGGGGGTCAGGCTGGGTGTGGACCCTGGGTGAGTCCAGTTGGTCTCACGTGCGGCCTCAGGGTCTCCTCCCCGACCAGGTTCCCTGCACTTACAGGCCGGGGGCGGGGCGGTTAGAGACCATGACGGCCACACTGTCTGAGATGTGGTGAACAGAGGGTGAACCTGATTCCAGGGGCTACCTGGAGCCAGAAGCCCGGGATTCTCAGTGAGCATTCTGGACTGAGGAAATGGTGCTGCAGGAGAGAAAAAACAGAAGCTGCCCGTACTGAAGGGGTGGAGGCGGAGCAAAGAGCACAGGGCCCAGGAGTGGCCGGGGCGCTGGCTCTAGCCTCGTTCTCTCAGCGCAGCACCCCTTCCACAGGCCCAGTCCTTTGTGGTCCACAGTAACTCCCAATGCCGTTTGGTAGGACACCTGGTACTATCATCCCTGTTTTCCAGATGAGGAAACTAGTTCAGAGACATTACTACCTGCCAAAGCTCACACAGCAGAGCTAGGGCTGGAACCCCGGTGAATAACCTCTTTCTCTTCCCCCAAACGTTGGCTAAGATGGCCCGGGGTACCTGACAACTCTGTACTTGTCTGAAGGCGGAGATGCTAGGTTAACCCAAGCACAAGGTGGCTTTCTAACCTTAACTGTTATCACCATATCCTGTTCTCGGTTTGAGATACCAGGTATCGTATCTCCTGGTTGGTGATAAACCTGCCACAGATCCCCGAAGCACTCTGACCACAGAGCACTTGCTCTAAAGCAAGTACTGGCAAAGATGCTCTGTGGGTCAGGGACAGTCTCCGTGCGTGAGTTTGAGCTCAGTATCATCTGAGCATCTGGTGGGATTTTCGCTGGCGAACACAACTGAGCTACAAGATGTAAGGAACCAGGGCCCGTGGCAGTAGACATCACAGTGTGGCCCTTGACCTCACAGCTCAGGGGAAACATCACCAAAACCACGCAATTCCATGGAAGGCTTTCCACATCATTTCCATCTGACCCTCCTAACAACCCTAGAGGTGCCGTCCCTGTCTCTTCTGTACGAGGGAGGGAACTGAGTTTGGGGCCTGTGGTGCTCAAAGCCAGGGAACCTGGAGGCAGCAGACCAGGAGTGTCTGACTCTGGACCTCAAGTTCTTCATGGGCACAGTCTGCTTGAGAAGGGAGGCCGGGCCTGGAGGAGGGAATGGCTGCTGGAAGCAGAGCAGAGGCCAAGGGACCCAAGGCCAGGCTTGTTGCTGGAGGACAGAGTTTCTTTCCTCCTCTGCCTGCCTCGGTCCTGAGAAGAGCTGGGCACCTGGTCAGGGAGACGGCTGAGGGTGGGCCTGGGTCACAGAGTTGAGAGGGGTGTGCACAGCTGCAGGGTTCTGGAGAATATCTCCCCTCCACCTGAGGTGGGCTGTGCTCCTGAGCCACGTGCAGGGGCCTCTGGGAGGCTGCCTAGGGATCTGCGGGATCCTGCCGGGTCTCCCCGAGAGCTGGATTCTGGGACCTGTTCCTGTCCCATCACGGCCAGGAGGGCCAAGGCAGACAACTGTGTTTGTCCTGAGAATGTGTGTGTGTGTGGGGGTAGGAGTGGACAAAGAGGCAGGGAAGGTGGGCAGGTGCTTGATGTGAAGATAGGGAAACGGGACCAGGAGGAGAGGGCTGTACTCTTCAAAATGAATCTCAGGCCTGTGGACTGGAGGGAGGGGTTCTGGGCACAAAGCTTAATGCTGACACTTACAGCCCCCTGACCCTGAGCAAGTTACCTGGCCTCCTGAGCTTCAGTACCTTGACCTGTAAAATGGGGACCATAATCCCTACTCTTTGAAGGGTTGGGCAGGGACTAAGTGAGGTCACGTGCAAAAGCTGCTACACAGGGAAAGTGCTCGACAGACACTGCCTCCAGTCAGCCTCCTTCCCCCCACATCAGGGCTTTCACAGCCTTTGACCCCTCCTGGACCACTTCTTCCTTTGGACTTGCTGATTTCTTTCTCTCAGTGTCTTGGCAGGGATGCACACACAAACCCAGGCTCTATACCAACCTCTCACACCCCCCACCCCACCAAACCCGTCAGAGCTCCTCAGACTCCTGGTGGTTTTGATTGGTCCTAAGCTTAGGAAGAAAAAGAACATAAGAAAAAGCCACCAGAGACACGGGGGTCCGTCTCTGGCTAACTCACAAGGAAGGTGTGAGACAAGGCAGGCCCTGAAATGACTTGGAGGGCTGGCCCTTCACCCAAACAGAGGACGCATGGGGACTGCAGGCCCATCCATTAGCCCTGGATCTCCTCCGCAGGCCACAGGCCAGCACGCTGGCAGTTTCCTTTCCTTGGACCGCTTCCTGATTCCCCATGACCCAAAACACACTTATTTGTCAGCAGTCAGAAGACCTTCTGCTTTTGCTCCTACTGAGAAAGGGGAAGGCGAAAGGTGAAGGGAAGAGGGAGCTGCAGCGCGGCACTTCCTCATGCAGGTGACAGCCCAAGGTCATCCTCCCAGGCCCTGAGCTTCCGGTCCTGCTCCCCGGACCCCCAACCCACCTACCCACCTGGCCAGCAGTTGAGGCACAGTCAGTGAAGGGTTGCCAGGTGACGACGGCATGAGTATGGCTTACTGCAAATGCAAGAGAACATGCCCTGGGGACCACTGAACCATGGGGGTTGGGGAGAACGCTGCAGGCTCACGCAGCCAGGAAAGGCTTCAGAAGGAAAAGAAAGGGCCCATGGTCACAGTGAGCAGAGGCTTTCTTGGGTTGGGTGATGGGCTGGCTTTATCCATGAGGCAAGGTCAGTCACCTTCAAGCAAGAGAACAGAAGAGTATGGAGACATACACTTGAGCCTAAAATCTCCTGTGCTGAGAACCTTCCGAAGATTAAGTGCATCTCCTCCCATGCAGCAGAAATCCTGGATGATAAATCTGACAGCCCGTCCTCTGAACTCTGGGCAGGAATAGAGGAACAGAGGTCTCAATACAAGTCGGCAAGAGCATCACAAAACTCCCTAACTGGATGGAAAGTGAGTCAACGAACGTCTGGACACAGGAGCCAAGTCAATTCTCCCTTGAGCTTCTAAACAGGCAGTGCTTTGCTGTAGGAACTGCAGTTAAGCCAGACCCCAGGGGCTGAGAAACACCAAGCAAGGCTGCCATGTAGGGGAACTTGACTTTTCCCAAGGGTCCCCTGGCTTAAGCTCTTGACACTTTAATACAATAGCACTTTGTGCAGTTACTTCATATATTTAGAAACTAGCCATTGCAGAACTCTCCTCACAGGCCCTGTTGGAAAAGAGCTGGCCCAGAAAAATGAGAGGGCCAATGGAGAGCCGGTACTAAAGGACACCCCTGTGCCTGATGCTGTCCATCTGCGGCATCAGGAACATTTGGTGGGTCTGGGTCACTGATTAAGAGCAGCACAAGATATTGGTGGTGGGGCAGGCACGGGATGGGGGAGGGGAAAGCACCGGGTAACAAACTTGGTTATGTTTTTATTGCTTTTAGAACTTTGGGGTGGACATCCCTGGCAGTCCAGTGGTTACGACTCCCCACTTCCACTGCAGGGGGCACGGGTTCGATCCCTGCTTAGGGAACTAAGATCCTGTATGCTGCATGGCGCAGCCAAAAAAAAAAAGAGGACTTCTGAGAGAAACGTCTACTTGAGACAACAGAAATTAAGCTTGTGGCACCATTACCAAGCCTGACGAGTGGTTCCAAAAGGTGAACACGGTTTTTAAAGAGCAGCACGTTACTCTGAGCATGGCTACAGCAGCCCAGCAAACGCTGCTCTCATGGGCTGAATTGTGTCCCCCCCTTAAATTCATACGTGGATGTCTTAACGCCCAGTATCTCAGAATGTGACTGTTTTTGGAGACAAGACCTAAAAGAAGTAAGTTAGTTAAAATGAGGCCAATAAGGCGAGCCCTAATCCACCCTGACTGGTGTCCTTATAAGAAGAAAAGATTAGAACACAGAGAGACATGGGTGGCACATGCATAGCGGGCATGACCATGTGAAGAGACAGGAAGACAGCAGCTATCCGCAAGCCAAGGAGAGGCCTCAGGAAACCAAACCTGCCTTGGCCTTGCACTCCCAGGACTGTGAGAAAATAGATTTCTGTTGTTTAAGTCACCTGGTCTATGGTATTTTGTTATGGCGGCCTGAGCAGATTAATACAGTTGCCTAAGCCCAGAAAGGCCTTCCTGGAGATGCTGAAATCAGGGGGACCGCTGACAGACACGCCCAGGAACCCTCTGACAAGGCTCAACAATGACTACTCCTCGAGTCCTGGTGCTCCTCAAGGGCACCCTGCCCCGAGCACTGTTCGCAAGCACCTTCCTTTAAGCAAAGACAGCCAATCTTGCTTCCAAGCTTTCCTAATCCTTTGATAAGAAACTAATCCTTTGATAAGTGCACTTAATGGGCACTCAGGAAATGGAGGTGATGTCTACTCACTGTTCAGCCACGTTTGGGTCAAGAGAATCAGTTTCGGTGGGTGTTTCAGGCAAGGAGGAGCCGGACTCCTGTATCTGGCACAACTCCTCATCTGTGATGATGTCAAACACGGCATCGTCTGGCGGCCGGCAGTCTGTGTTAGCACCTGGGGTGCAGAGGAAGGTCGGGAGAGAAGAGAAATGCAGTCATGGACAGTACGGGGAGGGAGTGTAGCTACATGGGACGAGCCACCAGGACACACTCTAAGTGCTCACTCAACCGACAGCTACTCTGTCCAGATGGAGAGAAATGGCTCTTGGGATGTTCCAGAAAAGCAGATGAAGGGACTACAGATGAAACTGAATGCACCATGTAAGAGATTTCTCTGAAGTCCCTTAGGCAGTGGTGTGGAGAGGTTTTAAGCTCTTACATGTTCTCTGAGGCCCTTTATTTAGAAGGAAAAAAACCTATCAAAACCTTATCAGGAAAGAACCTAACAAAAAGGTAATCATACTTCTGTGCTGCTGAATCCTTGCTCCAGCAGACACAGACCTCACTCATGCCTCTTTGAGAGGAGGATTCTGTCTGACCTGCATTTTCACCTCAATCCACTGAGGGGTGGAAAAGAACCTCCCTCTGCACAGCAGCCATTGTGCTTCTGACCAGGGTACTTGTGCCCAACTTTGCAGGCTACCCAGTAGGAAGGATGCTGTGCGATGCTGCTGTGCTTGTCACCCCCCACCCCGCCAACAAGCAGTCTCTTGCATGTGATGGAAAATGTGATGGCAGGCCTGAGACGAAAGAAGACAAGACAGAAAGTAAGACAGACAGACAGAGGAGGAGACAGGAAATGTCAGAAAGCAAAACAAGCAACCTCAGCATGCTGGCACCATGCCACCCTCTGTCGTCACTGGAACACCCACTAGTGAGCCAGGCGAGGGGAAGATTCAGCAAGAAGAACAGTTCATGGGAAGTTCCCAGCAGGCCCTGCCGCATGGCTCCTGGTACAGGCCGTGCTTTAGAACAGACACCCACAGTCCAGCCCTGAGAGGGCAGCCTGGGCTGGTCTGCGAGGCTGTGCTGAGCAGGAACCAAATCCCGCTTCCTTTTACTGAGCTGAGTGAGAGGACATGAAGGAGAATATATCCTTCTTGGCCGCCGAGAGAGAATGTGAGCTACAGGGAGACAGGGAAGGATGTGCTCGTTTCCACACTCAACTCCTGGCCTTTGGTTACCCTGAAAGAGAGGGCTGGATATGGGGCTGGGGCCCTGGGAGACAGCGTTTTCCAACGCTGTGGGTCCACTGGTGGTGTGAGTTGAGAAGTAAACAGACACCACGTTAAATAACACTGAATCATATCAGGAGAAAGTTATTCCCTTTTCAATTCTCCTTCAATCCTAATTACATCAAAAAGAAAGTCTCAGATTGGTGGTACTACCTTTTTAGTGCCTAAGTTTGGAAAACACTGAACTACACATGTTCCAGCTAAGCAGCCACAGTGGGGTAGCGGTGAGGGTGGCACCTGGAGAACACGGAGGGCAGTGGCGGAGCCTGACCTTGGCCTCCGGTGGCCTGGGGTGCGGCCTGGGCTGGTGACCGGGCGGGGCTGGGCTCTCCCTGGCTGGTGCCCGAGCTGGTGCTGTCGGGGGACTCGGGGCCCTCGCTCAGCTTCTGGAAGCAGGCCTGGCAGCAGCGCTCCTTCTTGCCGCTGTGCTTGCTCACAGCGTAGTTGTTGCAGCAGTAGTAACAGAAGATGTGGCCGCATATCCTGGGGACGACACAGGCACGGGCCCTGAGGACGCTGCACTAGAGGTCTCGAGTGACCTGCTTGGGACCGGAACCGGGCTCTGTTCTGGGCTCTGGACGCCACATGGCTCGTCAGACCTGGCTCTGCCCCCACTCTAGAGTGGGGCCTGAAGGCCTATCTCATAAGATTCCAAAAAAGCCATCTTGGTAAGCCTGATGGGAGACATGTTTACTTCCAGGGTCCTGGGAGGCAGGCCGAGCCCCCTTCCGTAACGCAACGATGCAGGTGTGCATTCTAGGCCTCGGGGGCTGGGCTCTAAGAGACCACAGACCCCATCCCCCTGTGCTGACCGTTCTCCATCTGTCCGCACCCCAACTCAAGATTCATTCCTGCCTGCCCTTCTTTGGGCCCTGGGGGGTGTGGGGGGGGTCTCTGCTTTGTGTTCCTCTGGTGAAGCCTCAGCCCCTGCTCTCTCTGGGTTTCATTTCCCCTCTGACCCCTGCAGGCCAAGAGAGGGCCAGAGGTTGGGTCTCTGGGTGCTCTACATCCCTGTGGGTCCCCTTAACTCTGCCTACACCCCCTGTATTAAACTCTCTTCCCTTTCGGGGATCCCTGAGTGTCCTGCTGAGACCCTGCCTAACATACCCTCCTCAACTGGTTCCCTCAAAACTAAGAGGCAACGTGCTCTTCCTAGACAGTTGGCTGCGGTGCCAATGCCTGCCACGGAGTCCTCGTTCAGAGGCGTCTGCCCTAGTGCTGGGCCCTGCCCGCAGGCCGCCTGCTGACCTGCAGTGGTGCCGCCGCACCATCCAGCTGAACTCCCGCTTGCAGTCAAAGCAGTAGTTCGCCTCCGTGTCCCCCAGCCACCTCTCCTCAGCACTGAGCTTCTGTTGGAATTCCAGGGCGTCTGACTTCTGCCAGAGAGCATCCTTGTCCCTGGGAAAAAGCCGCATTAGAAAAATAGAAGAAAGAATCCATGAAAACAATAGAATTATCTCTGGTTCATTTCAAAAGACTGCTTCCGAATTTCCCAAAACACAAGGAGAATTCACTTTTACCTTGGAAATAAACCCCCAGTCTAGGTCTCCTCTGTCACCCCACACCAGTCCCAGACTCAGCAGGAGCCTCCCAACGTGTTAAGTCCTCATCTGACACCACACTGTGTGAAGGTACAGGGGGTCTGTGATGTCCATAAAAGGCTCTGGCAACTGCAAAGACCTGCTGGCACTGACAAGGGCCACCAGCTGCTCAGATGTCTAAATGACGGTGCACGTGGCCAATGGGAGTTTAAGCTGTCACGTGCTGCCATGATTACAAGACTGTCTGTGTGCTGTGAGCCCAAGAACCCAAATCTTAAATGTGCTCGAGATCCTTCATGTTTTTATGGTTTAAGTAACAATTAATGGAGGAGAGCCAAGCTTTTCCAGCCTGAAAATCCGATGGGATGTTGACCTCCTCCACTCCTTAGAGAGACAGCACAGCCACTACAGGAAGCAAACACACTGAAAAAAGTGGCAGGCTTTTCAGGAGGCTCTGGCAGCACCTGCATGTGCCTGATGCACCAGGGAAGATGTGTATAAAGCCTTCCTGAAAACTGCTGTTAACTTTCGGGGCTATAGGAAACACAGAGGATGGAAGAACATGTTAAATGACACCATGGGCATGCAATCAGCAAAGTCCAGGCTATGGGAAACTCTACCAGATGAATGGCCTGCTTTCTTTAAAAGTAAACTGCAAAGGAAAAAAAAAGAGAGTGAGATGGTGGGGGAACCATGACTAAGTAAGAGAGATCTAAGAAACATATCACCATGCAATGTATAGATCTAATATAGATCCTAATTAGAAAAACCTATAAAGCAATTAGAAAAATTTCAAACTAGACTAGACAGTTGATGATATTGGGAATTAGTTAATTTTCAAACACGGTAATGATGCTGTGGTTGTTTAAAATAGAATCCTTGTGTTGGAGAGGTACGTATCAGAATACTTGTGGATGAAATGACAGGATGTCTGGGATTTGCTTCAAAATAATCTGAGGAGGTGGGGGAAATGGGTAGGACTCTTGGATGATACAAGACTGGTCATGAGCTGAATAATGTTGAAGCTGGGTGACAGGTACACAGCAGTGCATTTTGCTATCCTATTTTTGTATTTTTGAAAATTTCCGGGACTTTCCTGGAGGTCCAGTAGTTAAGACTCCGCGTTTCCACTGCAGGGGGCATGGGTTTGATCCCTGGTTGGGGAACTAAGATCCCAGAAGCAGCCAGGCGCAGCCAAAAAAAAAATAATAATAATAATTCCATACAAAAACCTTTCAAAACTTTTTGAATGAGTTGTCAACATTTAAAAGCCAGGCCAATTTCACATAAAAATGCAGATTTCCACATTCTCTTAAGAAGTAAGGTGACTTGGCAACCCTGGACTCGATGCCTGCGGGGCAACAGTCAGCAAGAGCAGAGCAGGTCATGTCCTCCTGTTTCTCAGAGCCCCGTCCTGGCCCGGTTCACACATTTACATCACTGTCTGCTACCTGCAGGCACTGGAGTTTGGGGGCCCAGGTGCTGGGGAGAGTAGGATGGAAGAGAAGGAGAAAAGGGCTCACGAGAGAGGGACAAGGGAATAGAGAAGTCCCTGAGGATATTAAACATCTTTGATTGTCACTCTTGTGGCTGAGCACACGGAGATTTTGAAAACAGCATAGCAATAAGAAAACACGGACCAGGTGCAAGGCTGCCAAGGGCCTGAGCAGACCCTGTTCACGTGTGCGGGCGCTTACAACAGAACACAAGCAGACAGGGGCCCATTTCCCTCGAAGAGTCCTTTCAAGAACAGTTGCATTTCTTTAAAGAAAAGCCAAGCTTGGGGGCAGCCCCTGGCCCCTTGTTTGATACTCACCTGAGCAGCTCTATCAGCCGCTCCTCCAGGAATTTCTTGGTTCTATTCAGGTCATCCAGGTCAGCAAGCATCTTCTGGTCATTCTTTTCCCTGTCTGTCGCCTCCTGGCAGAGTCTGTTGTAATACTCCTGGATCTTTGTCGTGGCTTTTTCAAGTTCCTTCTGGGTCCTGGTGGAGGAGTAGTAAGTTTTCCTTATTACCCACCACTTCCAGCTTCCCCCGTGCCTCTGGGCTAATCCAGGCCTCTAATGGGGGGTCCTGCTGCCCTACCAGGCTTTCCCCTTCATGGGGGGAGCCCCTTGGCACGGCCCCACTCACAGGCTGTACACTCTCTTAAGCCTTCGAAACTTCCCTCACACACCCAAACTCTTCACCCACCACTACCCCTCACGACAAATACAAGGGACATTTGGGAGAGGAGGCTGAGCTCAGGTCACTAGGAGCACCCCACGTGCGTCAAACTCTGTACCACTTGGTTCTTGGGCAGAGACTGAGGTTTTGAGAGGAGCCCAACGGGTTAAGTACATGGGCTGGTGATGGCAGTACACACAAGAGGAAAAAGGAGCCAGGAGAGAAAGAACAGAGGCGTAGCTTCCTGGAGATGACCACACAGAGAAGCGTCTATCTTCCATGTGTCTTTGGGACTCTACACGTGGGGCTTGGCATGGGGCACACGGCAGGCACTCAATCTACACTGCGAGGCGTTCAACCTGACAACGCTGAGGCCTAAGGAATCCTGTTCTGGGTGCTTCGGAGCCTCAAGCTGCAGCGGGGGGGCCGGCTGAACCACTGTCTTCCCGCCCTTGCCTACTTCTCTTTCAGCTCACCTGTCCCCTAAGGCAGTGGTTTTCCAAGGATGCCTTATAAAGCAAGGCATTCATAACAGCTCCATTAAAACAGAGGGCTGTGCAAGACCAATGAATCTGTATCTAATCCAGCCTTTCCATGTCCAGTATAAAGTTGTCAGGAGGTTGTTGTTTACTAGACACTGTCCTCCAAAATGATCTCGGGTACACACACACACACACACACACACACACACACACAGAGTTATAGCATTAAAAAGAATGCCACCAACTTCGGAGGTTCTACTTAAATGGTCACATGAACACCACCTGGCTAAGGGAAGCCAGAGTCCTATAGGATTCAAACTCTGTAAGGAGTCAGCTGAGAAGAGTCAGATGAGAAGAAATGTACGTTGAGGTTACTAAACATCCGGCGTGGTCTGGATCTCCCATTGAGCCTGGGCCCAGGCCTAGAAGCAGATGGTAGGAGATGGGTGGAAAAGTTAAAGCCTCGGGAGAATTTGGTGTGTCTGTTTTTGCTGGGAGCACACATGCGATCAGGTCCCAGCATCCCCTGTTGTAATACTCCTGGATCTGTATTACTGTATTACCTGTATTACTCCTGTAATACTCCAGTTTGGCCCCATCACCAGACAGTGGGCTGATGATGCTCACAACTCCGGGTGGCCCCCAAGCCTGAAGATGAAGAGGTCTCGGGGGTGGACACAGGTAGGGCCATACTTTAAGGTTAAAAAAAAATTATGATGGAGCTTCCCTGGTGGCGCAGTAGTTGAGAGTCCGCCTGCCGATGCAGGGGACGCAGGTTCGTGCCCCGGTCCGGGAAGATACCACATGCCGCAGAGCGGCTGGGCCCGTGAGCCATGGCCGCTGAGCCTGCGCGTCCGGAGCCTGTGCTCCGCGGCGGGAGAGGCCACAACGGTGAGAGGCCCGCGTACCGCAAAAAGAAACAACCAAAAAAAAAAACCCATTATGATGAAAGGGCGACAGCACGATGTGCTCTCCACAGACACAGCACCAGACAGTCTCCAGGAAGACAAGCCGATCCTGCTCCCTGGCTCGCTCACTCACTCTCAGATGAGCTTGCGAGAACCTCACACCTAACCCCGCAGCCTCTCATTTCAGAGAGGAAATGAAGAACTCAAGTCAAAACACACGCAGGGAAAACATGCACACACAATACTCTCACACCAGTACCCTAAAATAAAACAAAACACTAAACTATCTGTCTATATATTTTTTAGGGTAGTTGTTGAGACAAAGACTCTGGAGCCAAATGTTCTGAGTTCCAATCCTGTCATCACCACTTACACACTGGGCAAGTGTGTGACCCTGGGCAAGTGACTTCACTCCTCTGAGCCTTGTCTTCCTCATCTATGAAATGGGATAAATAATAATACCATCCTCACAGGACCGCTGGGAGGATTAAATGGGCAAATAACTACCAAGTATTTAAAACGGTACCTGCCACATTTTAGGCATTACTTAAATGTTTGCTGTTAGTAGTACCATGATAATCTCCCAGCTTTCACTTCATTTTAGTTTTACCAAAGCATGAAGTTACTGAACTGAAATATGCCCTGCTAGAGATAAGACAATGGAATTAAGAGAAAGGGTCTCTGCAGCCTTCTATAGGCTTGTGACAGGCAGATTGCCAAGGTTCTCCGTGGCATGCTTCTGACATAAGCACTTTATGAGTCTGTGGCTTTTCTTGCAAAAGGGCTTCTTTAACCTGATATGAGTGGTTGACTTTCTAAATGACTGTACCAAACACCCCCTCCCTTGAGGACTCTCCCACTGGCCGCGTGGGTGGACCGTGTAACTAACCTGTCCAAGTCTTGGCGCAGGGCGGCCCCCTCCTCATCCTTTCTCAGCATGGCGGCCTGGCACTCAGCAAGGTGCTTGCCGGTACAGCTCAGCTTCTCCGCCGCATCGGCCTGGGAAGCCTGGCACAGGACAGCAGGGAGAAGACGCTCGGTTGCAGAAGCCCATGCAAGATGCCATCAAGTGACTGGCATGTTCCCCACCCCATCTGGCTGGCGCACTTCTAACAGGAGGGGCTTTTGTCTGTTTTTAAGTTCAAGAAACCATGAACTAGTATGTGTGTGGAGTATGACAGACTCCCATTTGTAATTATGTCCCTCAAGCATCAGCTGCAACCTGTTGTGGTGGCTGGTGGGGCAGCAGGTATCAGAATCTCCGGGGTGGGGGTAGAGGTGGGGTGGCAGGGTACAGGAGTAACTGAAAAAAGTCACTGCCATGAAAACGGGTTTCAGTCCCACCCCTGCTCTGGCTCACGTCAGAAACACTGACTTGGAGAACATCTGCAGAGGGGGATGACTTATTTCCTTTCCATAAGACACAGGGGCGGTGAAAAGCACACTTGACAGCTCTAGCCAGGTGTTCAGGGAGTGGAAGAGTCATGACACAGACTCAGGTTGTCTACAAAGGTGAGCTGACGGCAGCTTTAGCCAGGGCACTGGAACTCCTGCAGGGAGACCTCTCTGATGGTCCAATGAAAGCCAAGCCACATCCCCTTCCTCGACAGGCCCACAACCTGGGAGTGGAATGACCAGGTGAACGATGGGCCGGCCGCTGCTCAGGGCTCACAGGAGCACCTCCCCTGGGCCTCAGCGGCCAGGCTTACCTTCAGCTTCCCCACAGCCTCCTCGGCAGCCTGTAGCTGCCGACCTTGCTCCTCCAACTGGCCCCTGAGGCTCCTGCATTCTTCACTGGAGGTCTGGAGAGGATGAGAAAGGGATCAGAAAAGTGGGGTCCTTGTTCTGAGACTCCCTCGGCCCCACTCCCCCAAAATGGGTAAAAACAAGCTACCTCTCTCTTTTTCTCCCAAACTCAATAAACTTTGGGCTTCCCTGGTAACACAATCTCGTCAAGCCAAGAGACTTAAGCTTGGCCCCCAAACTTAGAATTTCATTTCTGCCAAGGAAAGGTGGAGTATGAGCCACATGGAACTGTAAGGGGTGGGGTGACACAAGGTGGGAGGCACATCTGTGGGAACGCAATAGTTGCCTAAGAGAGAGGTCAGGAGTGGTCTGAGTGCACAGACCCAGAAGCAAACAGATACATCAGAAGCCAAAGCCCCGTAGATGTCTGCCTGTGTCCTCACTCTTAACTCTTTCTCTGCAGTTCAAGACACGTGGTAAACGCTGTTCTCATAAGCTTGTCTATCCCAAGGGCTCTGTGAAAACGAATTGAGTTGGTTTCCTACAACTGCTCTGCTATCAGGAGGCACCTGAAGGGACAGAGAATCCAGGGACAGGACTCGAGGCAGTCAGG
Source organism: Globicephala melas (assembly GCF_963455315.2). NCBI lineage: Eukaryota > Metazoa > Chordata > Mammalia > Artiodactyla > Delphinidae > Globicephala > Globicephala melas. Next base: position 41,483,006 of record NC_083324.2, on the reverse strand, counting down.
AACTCACATGCCAAAAGGGGCTGAACAAGTACATAAACGAGTACAAGGAAAATAGCAGAGGATGCACGCTTCCTTAAAGTGGGCAGTCCCCACCCAGCTCCTGCTGACTGCTGCCACGTAGGAATGAGAGCACAGGCTTTAGGAACTCCCAAGATTTCAAAAGAAGTCCAAAAACTGAATCTATAAACACCCTGCTCTTGAAATGTTGGCTACTAAGTTAAAAAAAATTCTGTGTGGGCCAAACTTGTCTGTAATGGCCTTAAATTTAGACGTCTGGGTTAAGGCATCCCTCTCCAATGCTGTATCCCTAACATGTTCCTGCAGGGAGAAGGATGCTGTGAGCTATGACACCAGGATGAGGCCATGTTGGCCTGGGCCCCCAGGACATTCTTGGGCCCTCATGTGCCACCTGGCCCAAGGTGCATCCCAACCACCCATGGACCCACCAGGCCCTGCTACAAGAGACAAGTGCAGCTCAGATGGTCAAGGTGAGGGTTACCTTAAGTCTGCTCTGGTAGTCCATGATCTCGGTGCTCAGCTGGAACTTGAGGGTGTCGAGCTCCTGGCGTGCAGTCTCTCGGATGCTCTGGGCCTGCTGCTCGGCCTGGGCCAGCTGGGCCTGCAGGCCAGGCAGTGAGTCAGCTGCCTCCTCAGCTGCCTTCAGCTTCCCCTGCAAGCTCTCCTTCTCTCGCCGCAGCCCTGCCACTTGGTGTTCCAGGCCCTCCCGCTCCTTGGAGGCTGCCTCTTTGGCATCCTGGAGCTCCTGCATGGCGCGGGCCAGCGCCCCCTCCAGAGGCTCTTTCTCCGCGGTCAGCGCGCAGACCTGGATGCCGAGCTCGGTCATATCCGTGTTGGCCCGGTGCGGCTGCTCTTGCAGCTCAGCAGGTTCTAGCTGTGCCTCCTCGGAGCTGCCTGTTGCCTGGGACAGCTCCTCCCACACTACTTGGAGCTCCTCCCTCCGCTGGGCCTCTCCGGCCCTCTCCTCCTGCAGCGCCCCTTCACGCTCCGAGCACTGCACCAGCTCCTGAACGTGGGCCCTGGTGAGGGCTTTGTTCTGCTCCTTCAGTTGCTGCACGAGGGCCTTGTGCTCCCTCAGAGCGGCCTCGGCCACGCTAAGCTGGCTCTGCACCTTCTCCCGGTCACCCAGGGCTGCCTGCAGCTTGGCCTGGAGGTCCAGCACCCCAGCCTGCAGTCTCTGGGCCTCCCCCTGATGGCTCTCCAGCTGTGCCTGAGACAGGGCCAGCTGGGCTGCTAGCTCCTGGGATGCGTGGTCTTGAGGTGGGCTGAACCCCTGTTGGCTTTTGTCTGCTGTGAGGGTCTCGATCAGCTGGGTCTGCTGGCGGCACCGGTCCTCAAGCGCCCTGACCTCCCCAGCCCGGGCCTCCGCTAGCTGCCGGCACTGCTCCACCTGCTCCCGCAGCTGTTGGCATTCGGCCTCCTTGCTTTGCAGGGCAGCCTCCTTCTCAGCCACATGGGCCCTCATGGTCTCCTTGGCCTTCTTCACAGCCAGGAGGCTTGCCTCCATCTGGTCTCCCATGTGCCGGATGCTGGCCTGCTCTGACTGCAGGGAGGCCAGGGAGCCCTGGATGGCCGCCTCCCGCTGCTGCAGCGCTTGATAGTCAGCCTGCAGGGCCTGAAGCTTATCCTCCAACAGCTGGTTGCGCTCCACCACATTCTGCAGCTCCTTCTCCAGCTCCCTGTTGGCCTGCTGGAGCTTCTCCTGGCCGGCCCCTTGCATCTTGGGATCGTCCACCTGTCCCTCCCACAGGCCCCTCTGTTCCTCCTCCAGCTTCTCACAGGCCTGCTGCAGGGTGGGGCTCAGAGCCTCGTGCTCCGCAGCCGCCACAGGCAGATCTGGGCCTGACTGCGCAGCAAGTCGCTCCAGCGTCCCCACCCTCTGGCTGAGGCGGTCTTTGTCCTGGATGAGCTGCTTCTTCTGCTCCTCCAGGTCACTCACGTGCTGGCTCACCTGGGCCAGCTGGGTCTCCAGGAGCTGCAGCTGCCGCGTCAGGGACCTGGCCTCCTGCTCCAGCAGCCCCTTTTCCTCCTGCCGCCGCTGCTCCTCTCGCCTCCCCTCTGCGAGCTCTTCCTCCAGGGAGCTCAAGTGGGCCAACGACTCGTGCAGCTGACGCTGGAGCTGGGCTGCCTCCTGCCCCTTCCTGGACAGCTCTTCCCGGAGCGGGGCCATCTCCTCCACCAGGCGCTCCAGGCTGGCCCGGGCCTCCTCCTTCAGCTGCAGCTCTTTGGCCAGCTGCTCCAGCTGGGTGCTCTCCCTTTCCAGGAGCTTCTCCCCCAGCTCCTGAGTCTCCAGGGGCGAGTCACTGGGGATGCGCTTTTGTTGCCCCTTTGCGTCCAGTGCCATGTCAGCCTTCTGCTCGGCTGCACTCAGCTGGTCTGGGACATCAGCTGCGCACTGGTCCTTCCTGCCCAGGGAGTCACGTGTGGCCTCGAGCTCCCGAGCCAGGGGCTGCAGTAGGGACTCCAGCCGCCGCAGGGCTGAGAGGTAATCCTCCTCCTTCTCCGAGGCCCCCAGCTCCAGGGCCTGCAGGCACGTCTGCAGCTCCTTCACAGTGTTCTGTGTGGCCTGGGTGACTTCCCACTGCTCCTGGAGTGCGGCCACCACACCGGCGAGGCGAAGGTTGTCCTCGGCGGCAGCGCGGCCCCTCTCTCTCTCTGCCTGCAGCTGCTCTCCATGCAGGCTGATGGCCGCTCTCAGCTCCTGGTTCTCTCTTTCCCGCTGCTGCATCTGCTCCTTCAGCTGCTTCTCCCGCACCTCCAACTGGTCCAGCTCTAGCCGCAACTCGTCAAAGCCCTCCAGTGCCTCATGGTTTAAGGGGTTGCTCAGGTCAAGGTGGGAGGTCATCTCCTGAGTCTGGGGAGGAAACACGAAAAACAAGTGGCTTGGGTATGAAGCCACATTGCTGCTTGGCAAAACTTTAGAAGTTAATGAGAACAGAAGTAAAAATACAGCAATTACATGACCTAAGCTTAGTCTATCGAGCTATTCAAAGGACTGGGACCCCTTTGCTCAAAGCATATGCCAGAGGAGGTCAGTAGCACATCCTAAAATATGATGCAACGCCACATGTGTGAGCTCCACTGAGACCCAGAACTTGCGTTTCCCATTCAGCCTCCTGTAGCTTTGGTAACATAATGGATGCTGGCTCTTAGAGAAATGATGTTATATGTAAACTACTGCTTCCCCATTGCACCCTACCCACAATTCCTGTTGCAATTAAATCACAAAATAGGGTAAAAATGCTACTTATACTGATTAGTCTTATTTTGCTTTGCTGATTAATTTCAGTGTTCTTTCCCATTAAACTATACGATACATTCACATTTCTAACAAAATTAATGAAACTGACCTGACGCACTAACGTTTACTGAGCGCTAGCCTGTGCCAAGTCCTTAAGCACTGTGCGTGTGCGCCCTCATTTACTCCCTACAACCACCTTACAGGCTGGTATGAGATTGTACAGATGAGAGAGCTCAAGTTTCGACAGGCTAAGTCACCTTCCCAGGGTCACACAGGGGGCGAGTGACAGTCAGGATTTGACCTTGCCACTTTTAATCACAGTGCCAAACCACTTCTTCTGAAACACTTTAAAAAGCTTTTAAAAGAATTTAGTTTTTAAAAGGTCTAAATTCCTTTTGGTTATAAAAACCTGGACTCGAGGAGACAGTGGGTAGGACTGAGGGGTTATATCGCTCGAGTTGGAACACCAGGCATCTGAGAACATCCCCCTGAGCTGGGAGGGGCAAGAACATGCCCTGGTTGACATGACAGAGAGGGAGTCCCCAGCCTTCTTGGCATTACCTGCAGGTAGCTGCTCACCAAACTGCTCATGCTGGAGCTTCGGCTGGGGGGTCTCCATAGGTAAGCAGAAGAGCCAGTGCCCAGGGTCCTCCTGCGGGGCCACAAAACAGACATGCTTGCATCAGAGCAGGGAACACACACACATACACACACACTCGGGGAGGCCTTGGTTGTCACTAGGCAACCAGGTGGTGGTAGCGGCAGTGCCCTCCCAGGTTCACTAAGAAGGCAAAATCCAACAATTTCCACCAAAGCACACATTCAGGTTGGTCGTAGCAGCTGGACCCCGCTGTTGAAGTCTAAGCATGATGGCTTTGCTCTCACTGCCAAAAAGGAACGAAGTGAACATAGTATTTCCCAGTTTTTAGTTTAAGTTTTCCTAGAACCTTCGATGCCAGCCATAACTTGTCTACCAGGCAGGAACCAACAACAGTCAATCTGGTAAATAAAGGTCATGCTGTGCTTCAGGCCTTGAGGTCACTGCTTTACGTTATGTTACACGAGTAACGTGGCTGGAAGACCTCTTCTGGTTCACACACGACATTTCCCTCACTGCAGAAAGTTCTATTTGATGGCACTAGTCATTGCAAACGAAACACACTTTTACTTAACGACCAGAATCTTCTCCTTAATCCGCAATTATTGCATTTTAAACCTTGTTAGTCTCCACAACCCAACAACTGCACTTCTCAGTATCTACCTGAAAGACAGTCACATATGTGCATAAGGTGACGTGTGGGGATGCTCCTGGCAGCACCGTCATGGTGGAAAAAGCAGAACCTTTCTAACTCCACATCACTAGAGAAACAGATAAACTGTTTACTCACACAATGGAATACTCTATGCCACAGGTTGGCAATCTTTTTTTGTAAAGGGCCAGATAGTGAATATTTTCGGTTGGCAAGCCTTACGGGCTCTGTCACAATTCAACTCTGCCACTGTAGCATGAAAGCAGCCATAGACAATCGGTAAATGAAGGTGTGTTACACATGGCCCTGTGGGCCGTGGTTTGCCAGCCCTACTCCACATCTATAGAACTCCCTGTACAAACACAGATAAAAATCTCAAAAACAATGTGGAATGAAAAAAGCAACCTGCAAAAGTATAGCCATCTCATGATTCAATCAATGTAGCAAATTAAAAATATATATATAAAATACAACTATACATACGTAATATTTACAGGCACATGTAGTGAAACACAAATATTGGGGAATGACATGCATTAACTACAGGGTTGTAATTACTTCTAGAAAGGGAGAAAAGGAGAAAGGATGGCCGTGGGGTGGGGCTTTATTGGGATCTATAATATTTTATTTCTTTAAAAAAAAAAGGTATCAGACATAACAAAAAAATCCCACAAGAACCAGCTTGAAGGGACTTTGACTGGCCAAATATAAGGCACCTTAAGGTTTAAAATAATTACAGTGACAGAATATAACCTATTGAAAAAAATAAGAATCCACGAGTCAATACTGCTATAAATGAATAAATAGATGGGGAAGAAGGAAAAGATCTTCCTTACAATAGAATGCCAACTATTAGTGTAGAAGGAATGATGGAGTCAGAAAATCACTCTGGTAACCATGATAGTAACTGATTCAGGAAAGATTTACCAGAGGCTAAAACTAACAGGAGGGAGATTTAAAAGAAACAGGATAAAAACCTAGTCTCAGGCTTCCCTGGTGGCGCACTGGTTAAGAGTCCGCCTGCCGATGCAGGGGACACGGGTTCGTGCCCCGGTCCGGGAAGATCCCACATGCCGTAGAGCGGCTGGGCCCGTGAGCCATGGCCGCTGAGCCTGCGTGTCCGGAGCCTGTGCTCCGCAACGGGAGAGGCCGTAACAGTGAGAGGCCCGCGTACCCGCAAAAAAAAAACAACAAAAAACCTAGTTTCAAAATGTCTTCCCATAAGATACATATTAATTACAAACAGAGAAACAGTAACTTTAGGAGAAACCTGGCTAACACCACCTTAACCAAATGATCATGGTTAACCTTGCAAGTAATGAAACAAACCAACATCCTGTGTCTCTGGGTACAATGTGCTGAGGACACAACACCTCGGGTATTTCTGCCAAAAATGCTTAATCTGAATCCAATAATGAGAAAACACTAGACAAACTCAAATTAAGGAACATTTTACAAAATAACTGGCCTGTACTTTTCAAAAATGTCTGTGCAAAGAGGAGAAACTGTTCCAAATGAACAAGGACTAGGGAGACCCAACAATTCACTGACATGTGATCCTGGATTATAAAAGACATGTCTGGTGTAATTCTTAAAATTTGAACACAGTCTGTAGATTAGACAGCAGTACTGTATCAATGTTCTGTGATTTTAACAATTGAACTGAGGTTATATAGATATCCCTGACTTTAGGAAAGGATGTCCCTGATTTTAGGAAATACACGATGAAGTACTTAGGAGTAAAGGGGAATCAGGTCTGTAACTTATACTCAAATGATGCAGGAAATAAACCAACATGTTTACATAAAGATAAAGAACGATAAGAAATTCCCTGGCGGTCCAGTGGTTAAGACTCCACGCTTCCACTGCAGGAGGCGCAGGTTCAATCCCTGGTGGGGGAACTAAGATCCCACATGCCACGTGGCACGGCCGGAAAAAAAAAACAAAGAGAGAGAGAGAGAAAGAATGATTAAAACGTTTGTAGTAAAATACTGATAACTGGGGAATCAAAGTGAATGAGTACCGTGTACTATTTTTACAACTTTTCTGTAAGTCTGAAATGATTTTAAAATTGAACAGTTCTAAAAATGACACGAAGTAAATATGGCAAAAAGGTTAGCTCTTAAATCCTGGTGGTTGGCAAATGGGTTCCATTATAGTCAGTATTTTTTCCTCCATAGAAAGAAGTCCCTAATAAGAAATACAAAAATTGGAAAAAAACCAAAACAAAACACCACCTTATTAACAGAAAGCAAAACAAAACAAAGAATGCTGGACTTGAGTTTAACTCAAGTCTAGTACCCTGGCCCTGCTGCCTGCCAGCTATGTGAATCTAGGCAAGTCCCTCCACTCTCTGAGCCTGTTTCCTCAGCACCTTGCTCCTGGAACAGTTGTGAGGATGCAGTTAGACAGTGTGTGAGTGCCGTACTGGTATAGGAAAAGAAAACACAGCAAAGCAACCTTTCCAGCAAACCTTACATGGACGAGCCTTCGCTCCCTCTCTTACTGGCCTCCACGATAACTGTATCTATGAGAACATATTGGGGAAAAGCCCACTTGCTCCCCGCTTGCTCCCACACCAAGCCCCTTAACACATCTGAAAACCTTGGGTTTCACATATGCGTCTCCACTGACTCATGCCACCTGGCCAGTTAGGTTAGTTTAAGGTTGGAGCCTCCAGATGCTATCGCTAGTCACGATTCAACCAAGTCTGTAAAATCAGCAAGGATAAGAGTTGCAAAGCTACAGGTAATTTACTGCATGAGCAAAACTGCTTTGAGTAGACTGGTGGCAAGCTTCAAAACTTCAAACACCTCTTTCCGCTCTTTTCAACCAAGCAATTAATTCTTCAAGGTACCTGGCAAACGTCGGCCAGGCAGCATCCAGGTCATAGCCCCTCGATGCCAGGTCAAACTGGATGTCGGTCAGCTCGTAGAGTTGGCCCACGATGTCAGAGCTCAGCTTTGGCTTCAGAAAGGGGCTCCTTGCGTAGTACCAGTCACTGCAGGGAAACACAAAAAGGGGTCAAGTGCAGGAGTACATAAAGAAAGGCAAGAAATCAGTCCTCCCAGTAAGGCTCTGCCTCATCAAATTCCAACTCAGATAACTAAATTAATTAAAGACAGACACATACACATACACCCCAATTTGATTTTCACTGCAGGAGCACATAACTCTCAAATAAGTTTGCTCTTCTTCAGGGAAATTACTGAAATGAATTATATGCTTATTTGTTTATTATTTATATCATACCTATTTCCAAATGAATGCGAGAAACCTTAAATCTGAATTACTGTCCAAGAAAAGGCAGTTGTAGGGGAAAGAACACTTTTTTTTTTTTTTTGCGGTACGCGGGCCTCTCACTGCTGTGGCCTCTCCCGTTGCGGAGCACAGGCTCCGGACGTGCAGGCTCAGCGGCCATGGCTCACGGGCCCAGCCGCTCCACGGCATGTGGGATCTTCCCGGACCGGGGCACGAACCCGTGTCCCCTGCATTGGCAGGCGGACTCGCAACCACTGTGCCACCAGGGAAGCCCCAGAACACTTCTTTTTTCAAAGAAAATCTTGTCTTCTATCCCCTCCAGAGAACTCAATACAGGACAATGAACTCACTGCTAATTTCTGTCCAGACACCAACATAAAAGCCAAGGAACAAAACATCTCCATTTGGAAGTGGTAGTTGTTTCACTTCACGTGAAGCAATAAGAATTAAAAAGACAACACTGATGAGTTTAATGAGCTACTCGGCTGAACTGGGATACACTGGGAGTCAAGCTGTTTATGACAGTTTTCACCAAACATCACAAAATAACCTTCAAATCAAATGTGCAAAGGTTCTCAACTCACATGCATTCACAAAGCCTGGCACATGCAAGAGCAATACACATTTATGCAAATCAATCTTAAAGGGGACAAAATGAAACAAAATATTCCCCCCCAATGGTCTTCCTTTAATTCAGAAGTATTTCTTTTAATTAACTGGAAGAACACTCCAGAGGTAGAGGGGAGGCAGAGCTGGAAAAGGGATGCCGGGCAAGCCAAAGAGGTTCAGCTGACTGGCAGCTGATCTGCGGCTCCTAATCTGACACCCTCTCCCCGCCTTACACGCTCAACCCCACCTCTCCCTCCTCCTTCCCCTCCTGCTGAGGCTTCAGCACTAGGGGCACAAAGGCTCCCAATCTGGTCACTCATCACAATCCCCAGGGAGCCCAGACCCATGGGGCGGGTGCTGACTCTGTCTCAGGTGAGGCCCCAGGCTCGTTGGTGTTAAAAACCCCACAGGTGATTCTGATGAGAGGCCAAGGCTGCAACCCACTGGCCCAGGGTGACCAGTGGGGTCTGCCCATTAGTGCCAGCACCAAGGACCTGCCATCCACCAGAGGAAACTACCTGGCATTAGAAGTTCAGAGACCTAGACCCAAGCTCCTGCTTTCTGCCTCAGCATCAGTGGGGCCCAGAGAAAGGCATTTGGCCTCTCTGAGCCTCACTTTCCTCACCTGTGACAGCTCAGTGCTAACTGCCCAATGTGCGCCAAGGACTGTGGTAGGGAAGGGGAGAGGAGGATGATAGGGGGAGGTCCCTGCTTGTGCCAGGGTGTGACACAGACAGGCACTGCTGCTGTGGTTGTCATTATTATTGTTTAGTTTATCACATTTATTTGAGGTCTTCTGAACTTGTTTCAGAGATGTTATACACTTTAATACATGCTGAAAAGTGCTGAAGAATTGTTCACTGCAAAAACAATAATTTAAAAAGAAAAATATACATAATCCTATCCTTTATCAAATCATGTTCTCATATACTTTTTTTTAAATAGATCTTTACTGGAGTATAATTGCTTCACAATACTGTTAGTTTCTGTTGCACAACAAAGCGAATCTTCCACGTGCATATACATGTCCTCATATCCCCTTTCTCTTGAGCCTCCCTCCCATCCTCCCTATCCCACCCCTCTAGGGACATTGCAAAGCACGGAGCCGATCTCCCTGTGCTAGGCTGCTGCTTCCCGCCAGACAACTATTTTACATTCGATAGTGTATATATGTCGATGCTACTCTCACTTTGCCCCAGCTTCACCTCCTACCCCATGTCCTCAAGTCCATTTTCTATGTCTACCTCTTTATTCCTGCCCTGCAACTAGGTTCATCAGTACTTTTTTTTTTTTTAAGATTCCATATATATGCATTAGCATACGGTATTTGGTTTTCTCTTTCTGACTTACTTCACTCTGTATGACAGACTCTAGGTCCATCCACCTCACTACAAATAACTCAATTTTGTTTCTTTTTATGGCTGAGAAATATCTATTGTATATATGTGCCACATCTTCTTTATCTATTCATCTGTCGATGGACATTTAGGTTGGTTCCAAGTCCTGGCTATTGTAAATAGTGCTGCAATGAACACTGTGGTACATGTCTCTTCTGGAATTATGGTTTTCTCAGGCTATATGCCCAGTAGTGGCATTGCTGGGTCATATGGTAGTTCTATTTTCAGTTTTTTAAGGAACCTCCATACTGTTTTCCGTAGTGGTTATATCAATTTACATTCCCACCAACAGTGCAGGAGGGTTCCCTTTTCACCACACCCTTTCCAGCATTTATTGTTTCTAGATTTTTTGATAATGGCCATTCTAACTGGCATGAGGGGATATCTCATTGTAGTTTTGATTTGCATTTCTCTAATAATTAGTGATGATGAGCATCTTTTCATGTGCCTGTTGGCCATCTGTATGTCTTCCTTGGTGAAATGTCTATTTAGGTCTTCTGCCCATTTTTGGATTGGGTTGTTTGTTTTTTGATACTGAGCTCCATGAGCTGTTTGTATATTTTGGAGATTAATCCTTTGTCCATTGTTTCATTTGCAAATATTTTCTCCCATTCTGAGGGTTGTCTTTTCGTCTTGTTTATGGTTTCCTTTGCTGTGCAAAAGCTCTGAAGTTTCATTAGGTCCCATTTGTTTATTTTTGTTTTTATTTCCATTACTCTAGGAGGTAGGTCAAAAAAGATCTTGCTGTGGTTTATGTCAACAAGTGTTTTTCCTATGTTTTCCTCTAAGAGTTTTATAGTGTCTGGTCTTACATTTAAGTCTTTAATCCATTTGGAGTTTATTCTTGTGTATGGTGTTCTAATTTCATTCTTTTACATGTAGCTGTCCAGTTTTCTCAGCACCACTTATTGAATAGGCTGTCTTTTCTCCATTGTATGTTCTTGCCTCCTTTGTCATAAATTAGGTGCCCGTATGTGTGTGGGTTTATCTCTGGGCTTTCTATCCTGTACCAATGATCTATATTTCTGTTTCTGTGCCAGTACCATACTGTCTTGATTACTGTAGCTTTGTGGTATAGTTTGAAGTCAGGAAGCCTGATTCCTCCAGTTCCATTTTTCTTTCTCAAGATTGCTTTGGCTATTCGGGGTCTTTTGTGTTTCCATACGAATTGTAAAAGTTTTTGTTCTAATTCTGTGAAGAATGCCACTGGTAGTTTGATAGGGATGGCATTGAATCTGTAGATTGCTTTGGGTAGTATAGTCATTTTCACAATATTGATTCTTCCAATCCAAGAACATGGTATATTCCATCTGTTTGCCATCTTTGACTTCTTTCACCACTGTTTTATAGTTTTCTGAGTACAAGTCTTTTGCCTCCTTAGGCAGGATTTTTCCTAGGTATTTTATTCTTTTTGTTGCAATGGTAAAATGGGAGTGTTTCCTTAATTTCTCTTTCTGATTTTTTATTGTTGGTGTATAGGAATGCCAGAGATTTCTGTGCATTAATTTTGTATCCTGCAACCCTATGAAATTCATTGATTAGTTCTAGTAGTTTTCTGGTGGCACCTTTAGGATTTTCTATGTTTAGTATCATGTCATTGGCAAACAGTGACAGTTTTACTACTTCTTTTCCAATTTGGATTCCTTTTATTTCTTTTTCTTCTGATTGCTGTGGCTAGGACTTCCAAAACTATGTTGAATAACAGTGGTGAGAATGGACATCCTTGTCTTGTTCCTGATCTTAGAGGAAATGCTTTCAGTTTTTCACCATTGAGTATGATGCTTGCTGTGGGTTTGTCATATATGGCCCTTATTATGTTGAGGTAGGTTCCCTTTATGCCCATTTTCTGGAGGGTTTTTATCGTAAATGAGTGTTGAATTTTGTCAAAAGGTTTTTCTGCATCTATTGAGATGATCATATGGTTTTTATTCCTTGATTTGTTAGTGTGTTGTATCACAGTGACTGGTTTGCGTATACTGAAGAATCCTTGCATCCCTGGGATAAATCCCACTTGATTGTGGTGTATGATCCTTTTAATGTGCTGTTGGATTCTGTTTCCTAGTATTTTGTTCAAGATTTTTGCATCTATGTTCATCAGTGATATTGGTCTATAATTTTCTTTTTTTGTGATATCTTTTTCTGGTTTTGGTATCAGGGTGATGGTGGCTTCGTAGAATGAATTTGGGAGTGTTTCTCCCTCTGCAATTTTTTGGAAGAGTTTGAGAAGGATCAGTGTTAGCTCTTTTCTAAATGTTTGATAGCATTTGCCTGTGAAGCCATCTGGTCCCGGACCTTTGTTTGTTGGAAGATTTTTAATTACGGTTTCAATTTCATTACTTGTGATAGGTCTGTCTATATTTTCTAATTCTTCCTGGTTCAGTCTTGGAAAATTGTATCTTTCCAAGAATTTGTCCATTTCTTCATGGTTGTCCATTTTATTGGCATATAGTTGTTTCTGGTAGTCTCTTATAATCTTTGGTATTTCTGCAGTGCCCGTTGTGATTTCTCCTTTTTCATTTTTAATTTTATTGCTTTGCGTCCTCTCCCTTTTTTTCTTGATGAGTCTGGCTAAGGGTTTATCAATTTTGTTTATCTCCTCAAAGAACCAGCTTTCACTTTTAGTGATCTTTGCTATTGTTTTCTTTGTTTCTATTTCACTTATTTCTGCTCTGATCTTTATGATTTCCTTCCTTCTACTGACTTTGGGTTTTCTTTGTTCTTCTTTCTCTGGCTGTTTTAAGTGTAGGGTTAGATTGTTTATTTGAGATTTTCCTTGTTTCTTGAGGTGACATTGTATTGCTATAAACTTCCCTCTTAGAACGGCTTTTGCTGCATCCCATAGGTTTTGGGTCATTGTGTTTTCATTGTCATTTGTTTCTATGTATTTTTTAATTTCTTCTTTGACTTCTTCAGTGATCTCTTGGATATTTAGCACCGCACTGTTCAGCCTCCATGTATTTGTGTTTTTTACAGTTTTTTTCCCTGTAATTCACTTCCAATCTCATAGCATTGTGGTCAGAAAAGATGCTTGATACGATTTCAATTTTCTTAAATTTTCTGAGGCTCCAATTCTGACCCAAGATGTGATCTATCCCGGAGAATGTTCCATGTGCACTTGAGAAGAAAGTGTATTCTGCCACTTTTGGGTGGAATGTTCTATAAATATCAATTAGATCTATCTGGTCTATTATGTCATTTAAAGCTTATGTTTCCTTATTTATTTTCTGTCTGGATGATCTGTCCATTGGTGTAAGTGGGGTGTTAAAGCCCCCTACTATTACTGTGCTACTGTCGATTTCTCCTTTCATGGTTTTTAGCATTTGCCTTATGTATTGAGGTGCTCCTATGTTGGGTGCATAAACATTTATAATTGTCATATCTTCTTGGATTGATCCCTTGATCATTATGTTGTGTCCTTCCTTGTCTCTTGTAACATTCTTTATTTTAAAGTCTATTTTATCTGATATGAGTATTGCTACTCCAGCTTTCTTTTGATTTCCATCTACATGGAATATCTTTTTCCATCCCTTCACTTTCAGTCTGTAAGTTTCCCTAGGTCTGAAGTGGGTCTCTTGTAAACAGCATATATATGGGTCTTGTTTTTGAATCCATTCAGCCAGTCTGTGTCTTTTGGTTGGGGCATTTAATCCATCTACATTCAAGGTCATTATCGATATGTATGTGCCTATTACCATTTTCTTAATTGTTTTTTTTTTTTTTTGCGGTACGCGGCCCTCTCACTGTTGTGGCCTCTCCTGTTGCGGAGTACAGGTTCCAGATGCGCAGGCTCAGCAGCCATGGCTCACGGGCCTAGCTGCTCCACAGCATGTGGGATCTTCCCAGACCGGGGCACAAACCCATGTCCCCTGCATCAGCAGGCGGACTCTCAACCACTGCGCCACCAGGGAAGCCCTTGGGTTTGTTTTTGTGGGCCTTTTTCTTCTCTTGTGTTTCCCCGCTTAGAGGAGTTTCTTTAGCATTTGTTGTAAAACTGGTTTGGTGGTGCTGAATTCTCTTAGCTTTTGCTTGTCTGAAAAGCTTTTGACTTTGGCATTGAATCTGAATGTGATCCTTGCTGGGTAGAGTACTGTTGGTTGTAGGTTTTTCTCTTTCATCACTTTAAGTATATCCTGCCACTCCCTTCTGGCTTGCAGAGGTTCTGCTGAAAAATCAGCTGATAACCTTATGGGGATTCCTTTGTATGTTATTTTTTGGTTTTCCCTTGCTGTTTTTAATATTTTTTATTTGAATTTCATTTTTGTTAGTTTAATATGTGTCTTGGTGTGTTTTTCCTAGGGTTTATCCTGTATGGGACTCTGTGCTTCCTGGACTTGGGTGACTATTTCCTTTCCCATGTTAGGGAAGTTTTCAACTATAATCTCTTCAAATATTTTCTCAGACCCTTTTTCTCTTCTTCTTCTTGGACCCCTATTATTTGAATGTTGGTGTGTTTAGTGTTGTCCCAGAGGTCTCTGAGATTGTCTTCAATTCTTTTCATTCTTTTTTCTTTATTCTGCTCCTCAGCAATTATTTCCACCTTTTTGTCTTTCAGCTCACTTATTCGTTCTTGTGCCTCAGTTATTCTGTTATTGATTCCTTCTACTGTAATTCAGTTATTGTGTTGTTCATCTCTGTTTGTTCGTTCTTTAGTTCTTCTAGATCTTTGTTAAACACTTGTATTTTCTCAATCCATGCCTCCATTCTATTTCCGAGATTCTGGATCATCTTTATTCTCGTTACTCTGAATTCTTTTTCAGGTAGATTGCCTATTTCCTCTTCACTTATTTGGTCTTGTAGGTTTTTGCCTTGCTCCTTCATTTGTGACGTATTTTTTTGCCATCTCACTTTTTTTTTAATGAGTGGGATTGTGCTCCTGTCTTACTGGTTGTTTGGCCTGAGGCTTCTAACACTAGGGTTTGTAGGCTATTGGGTAGAGCTGGGTCTTGGTGCTGAGATGAGGAGCTCCGTGAGACCTCACTCCAAAGAATATTCCCTGGGGTGTGAGGTCCTGTTAGTCCAGTGGTTCAGACTTGGAGCTCCCACTGCAGGAGCTTTGGCCCAACCCTGGGCTCGTGAACCAAGATCCCGCAAGCTGCCTGGGGCAGCAGGAAAAGAAAGAAACATACAACAATAGCGAAGTAAAAAATAAAATTAGACTAGGAAACTAACAGATATGTTAGGAAAAATATAAAAATAAAAATATAGATGAATCAACAACCGTAAGGTACATTAGTACCACAATAGTAAAAAAGAGGAGGGAAAAGAAAAAAAATAAACAAAAATTTAAAACAGGGGGGGAAAAGGCCTTGCCTGTGGAGGGTGGGGCCTAAGCAAGGGTGAGGTTTGGGTGGTGGGTGGGGCCAATGCTCAGGACCCACAGGGCTGGAAAACACCCTGGGGGCTGTTGGGGTGCAGCTTAGGCTCAAGGAACAGAAGGGGCCCAGGCATGCTCCCCACCCCTGGTCTCAGAGGGCAGGGGACCTCACCTGGGAGCCCAGCGGGCTTCTTGGACGCCCAGCAGTCTTCCTGGACTCAAGTTGGCAGGGCAAATGCCCTCTGCTCCTCCTGGGTGGTCCCTCCCACCTGCCTCTCCTGATCTCCCCGGCCTCAGGGGCACTGATCCTGTCTGGCCTCCACTTCTCCTCCCTGCTCAGTCCCCCTACTGGTTCACTCTGGGGTTTCCTCCCATCTCCTTGGGCATCAGAGTCCCCCACCAGCGGCTGGCAGGCACCCTAGCTGTGGGGAGACACTAATTCTGCGTCTTCCCACACCGCCCTCTTGACTCCGCCTCCTCATGTTCTCATATACTTTCTAATTCTTTTATATATATTTTTGTAATTTCATTGTTGCCATTAGGATAGATAAGATTTGCATTCTTTTTCATTGATTATTATATTGTTATTTTCCTTGTTGCTATACAGACTTCCTTATTGCAATTTTATTTATTTATTTGGCAGGCAAAGAGTGAGTTTATTAGCATAGGAAACTTGTGAGAGATACAAGTGGGCAGGCAAGGCAGCGCAGCGGCCCCAAGAACAGAGTAGGCTACATTTTTATAATCAAAGAACAAGTGGGGAGGGGAGACCACCTCTTCTTCACTCTTAGGCAGTTATCAAGGCTTACATAATTAGTTCCTCCTTTAACCCTATACAGTCTAACCTGGACAGTCATGGTGCTACTTAAATCATATTTATATTAGCAAAAGGGTGGTAACATATACTAAAATATGGTAATTCATCTCAGGTTTTGGTATACCTTATTGCAATTTTAAATGATGCCTTGTTATGTCATTTAAAATAATTTGCTGTAATTTTTAAAAATAAATTCATTTATTTATTTATTATTTTTTCTTTTTGGTCGTACTGTGTCTTTGTTGCTGCACGCGGCTTTCTCTAGTTGCGGCAAGTGGAGGCTACTCTTCGTTACCGTGCACGGGCTTCTCATTGCAGTGGCTTCTCTTGTTGTGGAGCATGGGCTCTAACGCATGCAGGCTTCAGTATTTGTGGCTCGTGAGCTCTAGAGCGCAGGCTCAGTAGTTGTGGCGCACGGGCTTAGCTGCTCCGCGGCATGTGGGATCTTCCAGGACAAGGGCTCAAACCCGTGTCCCCTGAATTGGCAGACAGATTCTTAACCACTGTGCTGCCAGGGAAGCCCTAATTTGCTGTAATTTAACAGCCTCCCATCATTGGACATTGATGGCTTCCATCTTGTGTATTGTAACTAGCATCACCATTTTTTTTTAAATTGAAGTCTAGTTGATTTACAATACTGTGTTAATTTCAGGTGTACAGCAAAGTGATTTGGTTACACATATACATGTACATATCTATATTCTTTTTTTATTCTTTTCCATTATAGCTTATTATAAGATATTGAATATAGTTCCCTGTGCTATACAGTAAATCTCTGTTTATTTTACATATGGTAGTGTGCATCTGTTAATCCCATACTCCCAATTTATTCCTCTCCCCGCTTCCCCCTTTGGTAACCATAAGTTTGTTTTCTATGTCTGTGAGTCTGTTTCTGTTTCATAAATACGTTCATTCATACTGTTTTTTAGATTCCACATATAAGTGACATCATATGATATTTGTCTTTCTCCATCTGACTTTAAGTTGTATCGTTATTATTAGTGAAGGGACTTTGGGTCATTTCTGAATGGTGTGGGGTAAAGCCCAGCACTGTCATGTATTTACCTGGTCACTTTGGTGTTCATGAAGCACTGCTGTAAGGTGTCGGCCAACCTCTGGTGCACCAAGGAGTAGCGAATAAATGCTCTTCCCTTTCCCAGAGATGTTCGGAGCTGGAAAATGTAGATAAAATAGAAATGAAGAGCTGTTAGCCTAACTCCAAATACAGGCCTCATGGATGGCTGACAAAAGCAGAAACAAAACAGGGCAGAAAATGTCAACCAATCCTACCCTACACATAACCTTCACTTACGTCCCTCAAAGAACACAAAACATTTGAGAATGTCACCCCACAGAGGGAGGCCTAAAGTGGGTGGACGTCTTGCAGGCCTCCATCTGGGAATAATCTGTGGACTCCAGCATACGTGTCAAGGAAGATACAGTCACGAAAGGCTCAAATATCTACTGTGGATTCTACCGGAATGTCATTCTTCCTCCTCTGCTCCATCAGAATCCCTGGGTTTAGAGTCAGAGATGAAACAATCTGACTTAATTTGGAATATTTACAAAACAGCTTGGAGGTAAATGAAGGGCTTCTCATACCAGAAGTACACTTGAAGAGGAAGAGACAGTCTCAGTTTAGCTAATGCCTGGGCTTATTTTTGAAGTTTTGGGAGAAGAGATGCAGGGGAAGAGGCCTAAGGGGCTTGGCTGGAGCCCATGTGGAAGGGGCAAGAGAGAGGAGGGCAAAAGGCAGAGGAGTGTTAGGGGGACTTGTGATGGATGTATAACTGCCTCCTCTGTGTCCTCGTGGAACCATCACTAAAATCCACATATCTGTCAATGCTTTCCTAGCTGGATTTATTTTCAGCTATACCAACACACTGCATTTAGTCAGGAGGTGCCCAGGGGGTGAGGGCAGGGGTGTTTCTAGGTGGCCCAGTTACACTGAAGTAATGAAAAATGGGTGTGGTTCTGTTTCAGGAAGTCTGAGGTGGACGGAGGGTCCAGGTGCAGGCCTGTCTTCAAAAACTCTCCCCACAGTGCCAAAACATGGCTTCTAAAGAGGTTTCTGGAAGCTTGTTGTGACGGTGGTGGGGTATGCTGGTCACAGACTCTGGCCCTAGTTGCCAGGATGGACCATGGGCCATGTAGATCTGATCAAATTAGGATTCATGCTCCCAATGTTTCAGCCCCAGAAGCTCAAGATAAGTAGGCAGGAACTCAAAACCTCTCAACCTACCACATGCACCTGTTCTGTCAGGTGCTGGCTCTGAGCAGGGTAAGCCAAGACCCATTCCCTCCTCACCTCTTCAAAGGTCAGAAATGTTTAACTTGGTGGTTGGGGGAAGGGACGGTAGTGGTTTGACCAAAAGATGGTCCTAATCCTCCATCCTATTAAGAAGCCAGCCATGGTGCTGGAATGAGACAGGAAACATGAGGTATGACCTCAAGCACCGGCACATTCATGATGCTATAAACATCCCGGTACCCAGCACCTTTTAGCTCAGAGCTATATGCCTTCTCATTGCTGACTCGAGGAAATGATACCACAATATGAAGTAGTTTTAAAAAATAAGAAGGTGTGAAACCTCAGAAGACATTTATGTAAGAGGCTGTAAGACATTTTTTCCATGTGAGTTTTGTGGGTTTGGGGTATAGCCAGGAGGTCTGGAAATGAAGGTGGGCAGCAGCCTGACGTGGCTTTATAAAAACCACCATGGCATGTCCGTGGGGAGCGTATCAAGACAGATGCCCAGGGGAGAATCTTGATGACATCCCTATGTCCAAATGCTTCTCCACTGATAAGTGAGGTGAGAACAAAGTGTTCAGTGGTGATAACCAGGAGACCCAGGCAGCCGAGAACAGCTGAGCAAGGCATCCTGAAGTGAAGTGTACTGGTCATACAAATGCACACCACACAGAGGCCCTGCAGCATCTAAAAAGAACCCCACATAACAGCCCATGTCTGTAAGCTCCCAAGGGAAGGGCTTGTTTTTTTGTTTTTATTTATTTTTGGCTGTGACGGGTCTTCGTTTCTGTGCGCGGGTTTTCTCTAGTTGAGGAGAGCGGGGGCTACTCTTCTTTGTGGTGCGTGGGCTTCTCATTGTGGTGGCTTCTCTTGTTGCGGAGCATGGGCTCTAGGCATGAGGGCTTCAGCAGTTGTGGCGCACAGGCTCAGCTGCTCCACGGCATGCGGGATCTTCTCGGACCAGGGCTCGAACCCATGTCTGCTTCAGTGGCAGGCGAATCCTTAACCACTGCACCACCAGGGATGTCCTGGGGCTTCTCCTTAGTAATAAAATGGCCATTGTAACAGCATTTAGAACATTTAATTTTTTGAAGGCAAAGAGTTGAGGCTACATTTTAAATCAGGCCTATTAACTGAACTGATTATATATGTAAAAGGAGCTATTTTAAAAGGTCTTTTTAGGGACTTCCCTGGTGGCGCAGTGGTTAAGAATCCGCCTGTCAATGCAGGGGAGACGGGTTCGAGCCCTGGTCCAGGAAGACCCCACATGCCATGGAGCAAGTAAGCCCGTGCACCACAACTACTGAGCCTGTGCTCTAGAGCCTGCGAGCCACAACTACTGAGCCCACGTGCCACAACTACTGAAGCCCGCACGCCTAGAGCCCATGCTCTGCAACAAGAGAAGCCAACACAATGAGAAGCTCATGCACTGCAACGAAGAGTAGTCCCCGCTCGCTGCAAATAGAGAAAGCCCGCGCACAGCAAAGACCACCCAACAGAGCCAAAAATAAAATAAATAAATAAATAAATTTATTATTTTTTTAAAAAAAGGTCTTTTTAAACGTCCTTTGGGGAAGGGAACAGTAATAGTTCCCTTATACTGCAAATGAATATACTGCATAGCCTTGTTGGGTTTTTTTGTTTTTGAACTTTTTGAGATCATGGGTCCACTTTCATCATCCACTTTCTTAATTTTTGTTAGCATCTAATCAGAACTCATTGCACTATACTGAGAAGCGATACAACACTTAATCATGCACCTGAATGTCCCACCAGGCAAGATCTCACGGGACGTATCTGTACTACCTGGACATTAAACCAACTCCTATGAGCCAGGATCTTTCCTCATTTTCTCAGCTGTCAGAAGGTACAGCTGGTGGAAAATGCCCAGCCCTCAGTGTCCACGTGTCTAACACCATCATTCGCTATAAGGAGAAACCCACCTGGCTCCAGCTGGCACGGCCAGGGAGTTCTTCCCAGAGCACCTGACCCTGTGGCCTTTGTGGAAGGCTGGCCAAGGAGCATGTCTGCCAACTTCAAAGGGACCTTAGACTTACTCATGAGATACTGGAAAGAAAGATGAAATATACAAACCCTTTAGGCCTCCTGCCTCAAATCTAGGGGATTACTTGCTCCTTAATGCGCAAAGTTCTTCACTCCCAGATGGACTAGGCTAGTGTGTGTGTGTGTGTGCGTGTGTGTGTGTGTGTGTGAGAGAGACAGAGAGACAGAGACAGAGAGACAGAGACAGAGAGACAGAGTATGCGCGTTGTTGCTGATCTGGAGTTTTGTAAAACAGCAAAGCCACGGCATTCTGCTCTTGAGGGGCTCAGAACTTAATGTGCGAAGCTGCTTAGTTGTCTCTCAAGATCCCACATCACTCTTCATTTTAAATCCAAGTTTCCTGGGCAAATCATAGGGAAAGTAGCCTAGCAAACTCTAAGAATTTTATCTAAGAAACCGATTCTTTTAAAAAAGGTAAAGGTGTCCTAGGCTGTACACCTCTCGGGGGCACCATGAGCAGACCACAATGTGAGCAGCCCACCCTGTTAGGTTACATTTGGGTTGGGGTCTAATACAGTCAGGACTGAGCCACTCCTCGGCTTGGTAAACACTCACCTAGGTGGCTTCCCAGAGCTCTCAGTGGGCACTGCATATACCTGGACTGGATTTCTTTACTTCCTTCCTACACGTAAACCCTCACTTCCTCACTTGGCTGTTTGCAGCAAAGGTCTCTGCGAGAGAGGTTTAAGGCAGGCAAGGGAAAGAGGTGAGGTCCCTGGCTTCTCTGCTTACCTCTGAAATAGACTTGACGAATCGGATCCCGTCATTGGCTCCTTTCACCTTGGCCAGGCAGGCACAGAAGTAATCCCAGTAGTCCTTCTTGTTGCCCAGGAGGGTGGCCTTCTCTTTCTGATCAAACTGGGCAGGGAAAGGAGAGTGAGGACGTCCAAACCCACTGCTATTTATCCCACCATTTAAACGATGAATAATGACAGCTTCTTAGTTGCCTGGCACTGGGCAAGGCCCTTTATTGGCATTATTTTTATTTACTGGTGAATGAGGGGGTTTTCGCCCTCAATTTACAGGTGAGGAAACTGAGGCTAGGAGAGGTTAAGTAACTAGCTCAAGGTCATACAACTAGTGAGGTTCAGGAATAACAGGCACCCAAAGGGACCTCTGTGTATAGAGTTGGGTGGAAGACACCAAAGGTGCTATTAAGACATGGTAAAGAAACTCAAATGAAACGTTTTAAGGGTAACATGAAGAGTGTTAACGATGTCTTGACATAGGGAAATGTGTTAGTGACATTTTATCCGTTACTCAACTCAAGTTTCATTACTGTTTTAATATACATAGAATAAATCCAAATAAATGTCAGCCATGAGCCATTTCAAATCTAAAACCAAAATGGGCTGGAAAAAAAAAGCGCCCTATTAATACTTTCATAATGTAAAACAACAGAACCAGTTGAAAAAGCATGTGACCAAAAAAGAGGGGATATATGTATACATACAGCTGATTCACTTTGCTGTACAGCAGAAACTAACAAAACATTGTAAAGTAACTATACTCTAATAAAAATTAAAAAAAAAAAAAAGGCACATGAAAGGTGAGCCTTCAATACACTGAGACACCTCCTCCAGTGGGCTCTCATCCTATACACGTTGGTGGGAGGTGACATTGCAAACTTATGGTGTTCAAAATGATAGAGGATATCTTCCTATAACGTAATGTTCTATAGCATTTTTTTATTATAAAAGATTTGCATACATTGTTAGGGCAACTGGATAAAACAAAAAAGAAAAGAAAAAATTATAATGCCTACACCATCACCCTAAGATAACTTCTGTTATCATATTGGTCCATTTCCTTCCTGCCTATTGTAGTTGCCTGTATTTTTTCACATCTGCAGAGTTCTCTAGATCTGTGCTTCTTGAACCAAGCAGATATAAGCATTACACTGTAAACATGTTAAAAGAAAACTTCCTGAGCTGACCTCAGAGATCCTGATTCAGCACGTCAAGGTGGGGACCAAGAGTGCACTTCTAACCGGTTCCCAGGTGATGCCGATGCTGCTGGTCTATGGACCACACTTTGAGGAGCGAGGCTCTAAAACAGGGGCCTCTGGATAATCTTCAGAGGGTCCGCATACTCCTAGAAAATGTGTGATTGCATGTGTATGCATGTGTTTGGGGAGAGATTCCATAGCTTTCACCGGACTGCCAAAGGGGTACGTGACTCCCCCAAAGTTAAGATCCCTGCTATACAGAGAGACCTTGTGACCTGCATTAAGATGACCTAAATCTCTGAAGAATGTTCTCGATTCCCAAAACCATCCTGAGGGGCAACATTCTGATTCCTCAGAGGATCACACTTGGAGGCTGGGGATGGCTCTGACCTTCAGTCTAACCAGGAGGGCTCAACGGCTGCACTGAGCTTTCAGAGCTGCGTCCTGAATGTTGATGAAGAAGCCAAGAGGGAGACAAGAGACAATAGAGCAGAAATCAACACATGACAGGAGTCACTTACTTGAAGGAGATACTCAAGTTTATATGAAAACTTATGCAAGCTGGTGCTGTCATCTGTGACGGGTTCCCCTGCTTCCTTAAATTCTCTGCTTAGCTCTGTCACAGCATCTTTAAGACAACAAACAGGAGCATGTCACCAGATGGAGACTGGCCTCCGAGAGAGCAGCGGGATGGCCCCGGGGAGCAGCAGGCCTGAGTGGCCCATGATGGCAAAGCACCGTGCACACGTGGAGCACTACATAAACATCCATGGGCGGGAACTCCAAGTCAGAAGGCGCTAGGATGTCCTGAGAGCCCACAGGTACTTCACAACAGCTCACCGACTGGGCACATTTCTTGGTCATCCCTGTAGGCCCACCACGTAGGCCTTATCATTTGCGAGTAGTATTTCGTCAAAAATGTCTGCTGTGTGGATAAATCATACAGCAGTCCCCTAATACTGACTTCCTGAGAGCTTTATCCTCTACTCCAGCCATGTTTCTTGTTCTTCACTGTAACCCCACTGCTCGGTACAGTTAAGTCCAGGTTTCCAGAGGACCCAGAATATGCAGAGGTCATGACGACAATGCCAAGAATGACACCACCACCTGCTTCTGTTAACTGAGTACTGGCTAGGCACCAGGCCTCTGCGTGTTTTTCTCATTCAATAGAGCACTGTGAGGCAGGAATTGCTTTATTTCAACAAATCTAAGATGCAGCTGATTTTAAGATGATCCCAAATCCAGAGCTGTTGAAATGTGAAAAAAACGTAAATGCACGGTAGAATTGATGAAAGCTGGCATCATCATCCCCACTTTACAGACGAGGAACTCACGGAGAGGCCAGGGCCAAAGATCACGGCTGGCAAACAGCGGGGCTGAAATGAGAACCCTGGTTTCCTCAGGGGCTCTCTGACCCCAGAGCGCACCTCTTAACTTCTAAGACGATTTACCTCCCAGTGTAGAAAAAGAGGAAAAACCCCTTTGACTCTCACTCACAGCCCTGCCGTGGGACAGAGGGACTGTCAGAAGTTGCGTTTGGTTTAGACACTGAGAAAGATGTCCCCAGCCGAGATGGCTGGGACATGCTGCACAAAGCTACCTCCTCTGACAATTCTTGAAAGAAAAGGAACCCCTAGCCACTGCTCTCAAACACCATGGTTAGAAAGCAGACCTGCCAGGACTGAAGCTGAGCCTGAGCTGC
Organism: Globicephala melas; assembly: GCF_963455315.2. NCBI lineage: Eukaryota > Metazoa > Chordata > Mammalia > Artiodactyla > Delphinidae > Globicephala > Globicephala melas. The sequence goes on along the minus strand of NC_083324.2, from coordinate 41,459,134 downwards.
TAAAAGTTAATCAACACTGACTCCTCAAGCAAAGGTCAGCAAATGGCGAAGACATGTTCTTGGGACTGAGTCTCACAACAAGTGACTGTGGTCTGGTGTGTCCTACTAGAAGTGTCTGCTGTGGCGGCACTGACAGCCGGCAGCCAGGGACCAGGAAAGACACACAGCCTTCCTCCCCCACCCTCAGGCTGGGGTAAAGCTCATAACCTGACCTGGGAACTCCTGAAATTTTGAAAGAAGGAGCCTTGGACGTGGAATATGAAATTTCCAGCTCTAATCTCTGATAATTACCAACAGATGAAAAGAAAGGGTCTTGAGAAAGTGTGGTGCCTTTTAAAAATTCCCACCAAAGTGCTCTGAGGGCTGGTTATAGGACGTTGAGATGGCCTTGGGATGTGGGGCATGACAGACGAGGATAGCACATGGGGTGGGAAAGGGCAACTGAACAAATTCTGATGCCTGTCCTCCTCCCTGGATCAGGAGCTCTGCCATGGGCTCCTCTCTTCCCTCCAATAAGGACCTCTGGGTCCCAGACTCATCCTTGAGAACCAGAGACTAAAACAGAGAGAAGATGGCTTACTTTGTGGAGAAACCTCTGAAGACCAGGGGCAAACTCAGATTTGCAGGGACTGTCATTTTACTTTCTGTGTGTATGTGTGTGCATGTGTGTGTGTGTATATAGATTTAAAAAGAAAAAAGCCATCTCCCACATTTTAGCTGGATGTAGACTGGTGTGGTTAAGAGCACAGACCCTGGCACCAGGTGTGTGTGCAAACCCAGGCTCTGCCTGACTGGATGTGTGACCGTAGGCAAGTCACTTAACCTCTCTGTGCCTGTTTCCACATCTGCAAAATGGGAATAATAATGGTCCCTGCCTCACAGGACCAAACGTGAGGACTCAATGAGCTATTATTATCTGTGAGACTCGTGCCTGGCACACATGAAATGCCATGAAGGCCCAAAATACTACATAAACAGGAGATACGCCTGAGAAAGTGATTTTTATCTCATCGATATTTGCCTTCACAATGAAGACTGTTGTGGCCTCCACTAACCTGGGTATGAGAGACTGCAGTCGGTTATCACTGTGTCTGAGCAGTTAGGAACCTGCGCCTTGAGTCTGTCAGGAGAGTGTCACTGGGGTCCCCATGACACGGAGGAAGGAGTCAGCTTCAGACTGTGTTGTAGCAAATGTGCTGGTGCTCCAGAGAGGCTTACAAGACCTGCCCTGGTGATTCATGAGGGATGGAAAACTTGCCAAAATTCTCCCCTTGGGACGTCACCTGAAAGGGTGAACCTGGGCCCTGGACTCCACAGCCAGTACAGAACACAGCGGGTTCCTCCCGAGCCTGCTCTCTGCACACGCACCCCCGCCTGCCTTGCCTTTGTCCAGTGAGCCAAGGCCCACAAGTCTCTCTCATTGGGCAACGTTGAGCTCAGGGAAGTCTGGGGGGCAGCAGGCCCAGAACTGGAGTGAGTCCCACCCGGAACCAGGTGGAAGAGCAAAACAAGCAAGATGGGTGTCTCGTCTTCCTGCTTAGAAGGAGGCAGAATATCTCTGCAAATGAGCCAATTCCGCCGTCTCCCAGAGACTCACAATTCAAAGACTTAACGGGTGGTTTGAAAACACAAACACACACACACAGAAATCAGACCCAGACCCAGAAAGAGGTATTTGATTTTGTTTACAAAGTGCCTTTACAGTGCCTGAGAGGAGGGCCAGGCAAGGTCTCCCAGCCTTAACAGGGCGGACATCTGAGCCCCAAATATTTCAATATGATGTGTCCCGAGGGCTCCGATTACTCTCGGTGTAAACACAGATCACAGGGCTAATTTCAGCTGGCAACAGCAAAAGCACAGTCACAGCTCTCTCAACACCAAGCTCGGTGTGCCCTGCAGCCAAGCCGTACCTTGCAAATCGCGGATGATTCTCTGCAGCTGGCTCTCCACGCTGGTGGACGCCATGGTAACCGGGACCATCAGGGGCCGCCTTTCCTGGCTGTGGGCCTCCTGCCTGGGGCCGCTCAGCAGTGGTCAGACTCCGAGGTGGCACCTGCACAGGAGCGGTCACAGACACAATTTAAAGACAGTAGTAGAGGCACACTGCTCTGGGCACAAAGTCGCCCCATCTGGGCATCTTCCCTCAATGGGAAGGGCTTGACCTTTCTGTGTGGGCCTTGCTCTGTGGGCATTCTCTGATACACTTATGTTCAGACACAGGGACCTGGTTGGGAGCTTCAAAAGAAACAAGATCAACTAAAGAGCATGACCTATTCTTTCTGAGCTCCCCTCCTAGTCTGCCCTTAGGCAGGCCTGCCGCACTTTCCACCTTTAAAAACGCTTCCCAGTGGCTCCCCCATCCCCCTACACCAAGGCCAGAACTAGTCCAACCCCGCTCACTGACCTGCTAAGCCTAAGGTGCCACCACACCAAATCAGCTGTCTCCTCCAGGCCGGGCCCTCCCCCCTCCCCAGGCAGCGGTGGAGGCCTGAGGCTGAGGACACGTACCCTAAGGGCCTCCGGACCAAGGAGAGCCTGGCTTGCCTCTCAGGGAGGTCTGCAGCCTCCAGCCACCAGAGTCCCGCTCGGCTTGGGAGGGCAGACACCAGGGGCCGTCAGGGGCCTGCGCAGCCCTCAGGATCAGTCAAGGGCAGTCTCTATTTTAAGCTCGGTTACAGTTCTCTCACGGCTGGTGAGTCCCGAGTTACCATCGCTACTTGGGCAGCTGCTGAAGTGATTTAAGGACACAGAGGTGGCTGGAGACCAACAAAGAGGAGGAGATATGAGCAGCATCGGAAGGAGGTCTGGACACGCACTTGGACACCACCATATTCTCCTTTCAGAACCTCTAACCCTTTCCTTAGATGTCCGCTGCAAAGGCGTAACATTTGCTGGCAAAAGCAGTTGGCAAGACTAGAGGTGGCCTTAGTAGCTACCCCTAGACGAGGGCCTGCTGCGCACTGGGCCTGTTAGGTGCTTTACACACTGACTCATTTTAATTCTCAGCAGCACCCTGGGAGATAGATAACGTACAAGGGAGAAACTGGCATACAGAGAAGCTGTGTAACTTGTCTAAGGCCCCGGGCCAGTAGGGAGGGGAATCGTGATGTGAACTCTGGTCAGTCTGAATTCAACCCCTTTGGCTCTACAACGGAGCCACTGTCACTACAGCAAATGTCAACCACTTCCACTGGCTTCTAGGAACTGCCCGGAACTCCAGCGCCTCTCAAATGTGCCACCACCTTGAGTGTTTCAAACATGAACTGGTCCTCACTCTCCCACCACGCTCTTCGCCTTACTGCTCTAGGAGACAAGGCAAGAAGATCCAGGGGGAGAAATGGTCGCCAACCTCAAGTTCCTCCAAATATTTACACAAGCATTCCAGGTCAGCCTGAGGCCTGGGGAGGGCCTGTCGTGGCGCAGATATGCCAAGGCCTGTTTTTAACTCACAAGCCAGTGCAGCTGTGAGTCAGTGAAAACAAGGCCCAAATAGGGCTTCTCCAGCCTAGGAGGAACTAGACAGGTACATACCTGTACCACACTCCCAGTAATTCGTGACATGGAGCGCCAGAGAGCCAGGGCATCCACAAAGACTCCGCCCAAGTCCCTAGCAAGTGCTGGCACCTGCCATCACAGACACCAAACCGAGGGTGGGTGTGATTTACCAGAAGCCAGCCTGCCCATCCCTGGGCGGCTCTCTAGGTCAGCTGCTGAACACAGAGCCTGAGCAGGGACCAGCCAGGGCCCTAGAGAGCAGGAGCCCAGGATGGGCCAGACTTCTGCAGGGGCTCTGCTGCCTGGGCAGACACTTGGCTCCTCCCCCAGCGAGGAGGAGAGGACCAAGGATCATCACTGTCAATGCACAGCTGTCCCGGCACCACACGGTCAAGTGCAGCCTGGGGATACTGGGGCAACAAGGCACCATCCAGCCCTGGAGGAGCTCGGCTGTGCACCAAGAAGACAGACAGAAAAGCATCCAGATATGCGGATATGGCAGAAGAGGTCCATGCAGAGACATGAAGAAAAAGTTATGGGTACTCAGCAAGGAGAGGGAATGAACCAGGGATACACACAACAAATGATGTTTGCCGAGTGAAAGAAGCCAGACTGAAAAGCTACCTACTTTATGATTCCATCTGCATCCTGTTCTTACAAAGGCAAAACACTGGGGGGGAATCAGATCCATGGGTGCCAGGAGCTGAGGGGGAAGGGAGGGTTTGACTACAAGAGAGTATGCAGAAATTTTGCTGGGCAACTCTACTCTGTGTCATGATTATGGTGTTGGTTACATGACTGTATATATTTGACAAATATATATTTGTCAAAACTCACATACTGTACATCTTATCTCAGCAAACAAAAGAGCAGCATTGGTATGAATTTAGCAAGATGCAATGGGACCTGAGGAAGGGAACTTTCCTTCTGCTGGGGGAAGGGAGAGGATGGTGGACACTCTCAGTAATGGCAACTTAGTTGGGTGATGAACAGGACGTCATTGAAGAGACCTGAGGAGGAAAGGGCGCCAGGGTGGAGGGCACAGCAGGTGTAGAGGCTGTTTGTCTACCTGCACTCCCCTTATTTGACTATGGTCACCAGAGAGCTTTGTACCTTCGGGAAGAAATAATCTTGTAAGAAGATAACCTATACCCCATGAGTCCACTGGGTCTCTGTGTATACTTACTGAAAACTAGGCTGAGACTCGCAAATGACAGAGAGGGCGGAGCCTGGAAAGGAAGCACTAACGACAACAGATTCTTAGTCATCCAGGCTCTGGCTGGGACAACGCATGAACTATAAGACCAGCTGGATTTCCTAGAAACCAGCCCTCTTTGGAGCCTGGCACAAGGGCAATAGTGTCTGTAAACCAAACTGGCATCTTGGAATGACGAGCCTGAACAGGTAGAAACATGCTCCTTCAAGACTTCTTGGCACTTTGGTGAAGCCGCAAGTGTCAGCCCAAGCCCAGGAGGCCTTCTCCGCCTGAGCCTCGGAGTGCCTCCCTCCGCTGAGGCCAAGTTCCCAGGCCACGGGGTGAGCTGTGCCCAACCACTGATTACACAAGTTGATTTTCCAAAGACCCTCTGCCTCACCACCAAGATGAGCCCTGAGAAACCGCTGCTGGGCCTATAAGGGCACAGTGACTACACAGTGACCCACCACAGCTGTGGGTCACCACCTCACAGGTTTTCAGGAAGCAAATGGTCACCACAGGAATGCTATTTTCATGGACTTGAAAGAATGACTCTTCGCATTCTGGCCTCCCTTTTCCTGGGCCTGAGGTTATTATTAAACTTCAAAAGACACAGAATGGGGCACAGTCTCTCTCCACTCCTTGGTCAACTTCCTTGTGTCTCTAGATAAGCCTGCCCTTCGGTTTAGGGATGAGATATTTTTTACTCACAACACTTCTGACACCAAATGTGTGGCTTTTTCCCCCACACCGATATCCAGTTGACACTAATGGGTGTCCTACAATTCAATTCAATTCTTTTTCTTTTTGGCCATGCCACAGGGCTTGCGGGATCTTAGTTCCCCGACCAGGGATTGAACCCGTGCCCTCGGCAGTGAAAGCGTGGAGCCCTAACCATTGGACCACCAGGGAAGTCTCTCAATTCAATTATAACTCTAACTACCTGAAGCCAGTGCAGACCCCATAGGTTAAAGGCTCAGTCCACAAGACTGCCCCGGCTTCAGACACCAGTCACAGGTCCCAGTACCTGTCACTACCTGTACCTCTGACCAACCAGCTATAAACTGGGGTTCCCAAAATCCCCATCTCAGGTTCTATAATTTGCTAGAACGGCTCACAAAACTTGGGGAAACATTTTACTATAACTGGTTTATTTTAAAGGACACAATTCAGCAACAGTGAAATGCAAGAGATGCAAGATAAGGGGGGTGGGGTGGGAGCTTCCATACGCTCAGAGCTCTGCGCCCTCCAGTACTTCAATGTGTCATCAGCACAGTATTTCTCAGAATCCTGTCATCTGAGGTTTTTACGGAGGTTTCATTACATAGGCATGACTGATTAAATCACTGGCCACTGGCCATTTATGCCACCTTCAGCCCCTCTCCACTCCCCAGAGGGGTCTAAGGGTGGGGCTGAAAGTCCTCTGGCAACCAGCCCTCAGGCAGAAGCTATCTATCCAGGGGCCCATGAAGAGTCATCTTAGTAGCATATGGTTATGCTTATGGTTGAAAGGGTTTTGCTATGAATAACAAAAGACACTCCTATTACTCAGGAAATTCCAAGAGTTTTGGAAGCTCTGTGCCAGGAACCAGGGTAAGAGATCAAATATATATTTCCTATTATATTACGGGAATCACAGACTTCTGGCATGGACCAGTGCGATCCTGACCTCTACAACCCATTGGCAACCTGCTCTCCTAACTCAGGAGACACTCCACACCGCCATGGGCTCCAGGACTCCAGCGCCTTGCAAGGCCCCCAAAGTGCAAATCACCTCCATCAACCCAGGGTCCTTGTTGCAGACATTGTGAACACCTCCATCACTGTCTCTAGCAAGCTCTTTCAAATAGCAGAGAAATTCATTTTATAAAATTTGGGGGAACACTGGATTCTCTTGCCAACAACTCAAAATTATGTTTAAGCTTATCCAGAATGTCTGAAAACATCCAATCTTCTGGTAAAGAGGAAAAGGGACTAAACGCGCTTTTAAAAATTCTTATTTATTACTTGGTACTGTTACCTGGGTTCCTCGTCACAGCCTATGTATTATTTTAGAGGTAAAGGATCTTCCCTGACCTCCAAATTCCTCCCATACCTGCCTAGATGTGCCTTAAACAACAGAGACGGCAGTTCAGTCCCAAATTAAGATACGAAGACGCTGACTCATGGAAACTTCTTTACACTATGGTACAAATGACTAATACTCATGACGTTGCCCCCAAACTGGCTCTGGCAGGAGAAACACAGTGCCAGCTGAAATTGCCACTTGCCATCTGCCTCTACAAGGATTAAGCCACTGCAGCCATTGACCTTCAAGACATCCTGAAAGGAGTTCAGGGTGGAGATCAGGAATGAGGCACTCTGTGCTCTGGGAAAAACTGGCAGAACAAGCCTTCCGATAGTTCGACATTTTCAGGAGAAGATTTTACGAGCCTAAATTCTTCCATCTTCTCATATACAGAAAAGCACTCAAATCATTAACAGTGACATCTGCTCCTCGTGACTAGCAGCGAGCCTTGCCACAATGTGTGACTGACTGCACGCACCCCCTTCACTAAAACCATATATACTGACCTTCCCCCCCTTAACAAAACTTAACCCACGGCTCTCATGTTGTGTATTTTTTTTTCAGCTGACAACAGCATCTGAGTAGCCACATAAGGAAAGAAGGATCAGAAGGGGAGGAGGAGGTCTGGGGCATAGAAGACAACCCTGCCCTGCCTGCCAAATTTGCCATACTTGCTCCCAACACAACAGCTAAGACATGACCCAGAGAGGGCACCATACAGTCGGCTCCTCCCCGACTCCCAAACAAGCTGGGGCATACACGTTGTCAACTCCACCCTGGCTGGGAAAGAATGTTAACAAGGACAGTTCAGACCAGTCAAAAGCAGGAAGCCTTTCCGAAGAGTCCATTGCCTCGGCCTGGTTCAGCACACCCAACAGCATCTATCTAGTTACCACCTATGGAAAGGGGGCACTTGGCTGGTACCTGCAGCTGTGAAGGCCTGGAGGTCCTGGGGCTCAGTGCTGAAACGGTCAGTGGTCAGGCAGACTGCCCTCACCAGAGCTTCTAGATGGTGCCCAGGAGAGTGCTCAAGAGTTTATCAGAGGCCAGCTCAGAGGCCAAGATTTCAGCACACGTGAACAAAGGCTCATTAGGCGACACAATTATAATTAAAGACCTATAATTAAAGGGCTGACCAACTGCAGGCCTGGGTCATCTCGCCCAAACCACTCCTTGCTTGTAATCTTCTCTTTCTTAAAGGGAATGAAGACTTGAGACTTTGCCATCACTTCTTGAAACTTCTCTTGGCCCCCTCCCTCCCACCAACAATTCCAGGTCTCTTGGTCACTCCCCCTGGAACATACACAAAACTAGCCCCGATTCCAGTCTGCTGACCCAGGAGAGCAGGGTCAAGAGGGACTTGTGGTTGTGCGGTGTTGCTTCTGGGCTTGGAGAAAGCTATCTTTTTTACGAAGGTCGGCAGTTGCTCAGGAAGGAGCCACATATCCACATTTGGGGGTGCAGGGCGGAGGTCTTGCCACTGGAAAGCCCAGAGAAAACATCCAGGAAGCAACGGGCAAGGAAAGTGTCTTCTCTTCTCTCAATCACAGCTGAGTCCTGCCAAGCTGGACCCTATTCAGAATGCAGAATCAGATTCATCTTGTGAAATTTCCATTCCCTATCATGTAACAAATAATGCGATAAAGATTATGCCATGATTGGGTGAGCCCCATGGTACATTTAGTTCAAAGTACTGACCTCTTCCTACTGTGTGTGCGTGTGTGTGTGTGTGTGTGTGTGTGTGTGTGTGTGTGTGTGTGTGTGTGTGTGTTTTCAGATACAGTGGAGAGAGGTTACCCTTTACCTTCCTCCACGGAGGAGGTGTGCAAGGAGAAGAACAGACATTCTCGGTGGTTAACTTTGGCTGAGGCTTCTAGGCCCCGCTCCTGACCCAGGCTGTAGATGCCCTGGAAAAAGCACCTGGGGCTACAGTTCCTTCCAGCTCCACATTAAGCCGCCACCTCTGGTTCAGTTGCCAGCCCACCCTGGACCTCTTACAGGGATCCTCCTCTTGGCCTAGCCCTCTGCAGACTGATGGCTTGCTTGGAATGCTTTTTCCCTTCAGGATTTTCTTCTGGATTCCAAGGGCTCCCCTAACTCGGTTTTCTGCCCCAGGCCAAGGGTGTAGTACCCCAGGCTCCTGAGATGGTTAGCCGGACCTGCCCTTGGGCTCTGAAACCAGCCACACTGCCACAGGACTATACCCAGACCACAGACTCTCCTTAAGTCTGTCCTCCGAAACACACCGGCACGCACATCCTCATCCCCGTGAGGAGGATCTGACCCAACTAGAAACAGGCACCTGGTTTCTTTCAAATGCCACAGAGAACAGCAAGGACCACCGGCGGCCACTAAAACCACCAGGCTGACTGGCTCCAAAGTGAGGAAGAGGGAGAAACACCTCCTGCCCAAATCAGCACAGTTCTGTCATCCTCATCCTGTAAAAGCCAGGGAGCCCATGCACTCTGAGGCCGAAGCTCTTATGAGGACAGTACAGTAACACATCTAAGAACAGCATGATAAACAGAGACCCATGGAAACAGTTCCAAACCCACCCTACTGATTGATTTAGGTGTTCAAACAGAGGCTATTAAACCAACCAAAAGCTTAAAAAAAAATCTGGCATTGAGATCACAAACAGGAAATATTGTTTATCTTTTGAGCAACACAATGACATCCATCCACTAGGTGAACAGATGTTCACAAGGCCAAACTCGAATCATCTCTGCTCACAGGCGGCCTCTGGTTAACGAATCTTACCTGCTCTGCTGCCTGGGCTGGCTAGTGAATGTGGCTCCAGACTCTGAGTTCCTATCAGTGATTTTCACCATGACACCACAGCTAGACAATACGCTTCCTCTGCCTCAGGTTTAAAGACACTTTGGTTCTGAGTCACCAAAGCTGTCCTTGGAATCACCAGAAAATGCAGGTTACCCATTAGCCAAGCCTCTCCCCTAAAGGGAAGACGGGGACTGCCATTCTTGAGTGCCTGTTGTATGTTCTAGAGGCAGCAGCCCACAGTCTCAGTGACCAACATGGGACAAAGTTACCAACTGCTCTGATCTTGTGCTGTTTTGGGTGGTTCCTCTTGTCACAAACATCTGTGGGGGCCATTCCATCCCAGAAGGACCAGGTTAAAAGCATGGCTCCTGAACCCTTGCTGGTGTCCCAAAACCAGTCACAAGGAGCAAAGACCATCCAAAGAGTAGCTAGAGGATCGACTCTAAAGCAACACAAAAATAACTGGAGTAAAATATTAACTGTAGAATCTAACAGGTGGGTATATGTTCTCTATACAATTCTTTCAATGATTCTGTATGTTTGTTTTCCCAAATTAAAAACTGAATGAAGCATTACGCAAAGAACACTTTTAACAGAAACAGAAAATCTTTTTCCTACAGCCTTTTCACGTTCTTTTAATCAAAGAAGGCCCCGTCCCATCACTGAGACAATTAACTCTGATTTCCAGGGTGATTAATAATAACGGCTCAAAACTGGTACAGGGCATTCAATAATTTCTGAACAGTAGCTCTCAAGGGAGGGAGGGTCAAGTGGAATCTACTCAACATGGGCCCACTTCAGAGGGGTGGGAGCCACTGAAAGCAGAACCTCAGCGTGACAGCTCTTCCCCAGCTACAATACCCAGCAGCCCGCATTAGGCAGATGGCAGGGGAGTTAAGCTTGCTACAGAGCACAAGGCTGGAAGTGGCAGGAGAGCAGTGAGCAGATTAACGCCTGATCCTCTGCCCTCAAAGAGCCCCTGACCCATTTCTCTGTTGGGAAAGGAAACTGCTGTGGTAAGACAGGCAGAGGGACAGAGAGGCTGCGGCCAACACCGGTAGTTTCAAAGAGTGCTCTATTTTGCTCTGGAGGGGGGCAGCGGATGGAACTGTGAAGAGTGACAAGGGGCATCAGATGACACAAGTGCACTATCTGGGAGCCACGTGCTTAAGGTGTCAACCACACATGCTCTTCTGAGGAAAAGTAAAATTCAGCCCTCCCCTTACACCCTCCGGCCTAGGTTCTTCATATCACGGACCCTAGCCGAAGTCCGGTGCAGCCACACCACAATCCAAAAATCCACAGGTGTTTCAGGAACAATCACCTGGGGGCTATCTCGAAACCCTACACCAAAGCACAAGAGACACTGGGTAAAGAGAATGCGCCATGGCCTGGGGATGGCCCAGGATGAACAAACCGTCCCCTTACGAGAGGGGAGAGACCCGGGCAAAGTTAAGTCTTGGAGTTTTGCAAAGTTAAGGTCTGGGCTGTCCCGGCCCAGCTGAGCCAGGAAATACGCCTCTTCAGGTTATCGGCTTCTTGGACAATGCAAGCAGAAACTCGGGGACCTGTCCCTCCTGTGCTTAAAGACTCCAAAACTTGTTCTGAGACCACACATGTGGGATCCTTGGCCGTCGGGTGTTTTGGAACTGGTGTTTGGGCGGAGGGGGGAGGGGGGCTGTCTGTCTTTCTAACTGATTACCAGAGGCAGCCTGGGTTCCAGGGTCAGATTCACCGGCCCTAGGTGCTTCCTAGGCCCGCTGGGCAAGGGCATTGGGCAAGGGCTCCGGCAGAGTCTGTGGGACACCCGGCATAAGGGCGGAGGCGGTAAGGGCAACAGGTGACAAGCCGCGCCTGGAGGGAAGTTCTCCGCTCCGGAAACGACAGCAACTAGAGGTGCCCCATGAGTCCGGACGGCCATCCGCAACACTTACGCGCTCGTGGGTCCACGCTGGGACAGAACCGAAACTTTCTGCTGCCAAGCGGAAGAGTACGAGAGCGCGGTGTAGGCGGCCATGATACGCAGACCCCTCCGCAGACTGGCGCAGACTACAACTTCCAGCATGCTCCACAGGGCCTCTGTCTACAACTCCCATCGGACCCCACGGACAGAGTGCGGACTACAACTCCCGGCATGCTCCGCAGAGCTGATGCTCACAACGCCCACTGGTTCCATGGCGGCAGCCGGCTTTAAATTAACCCTTGCAATCCCTGGGAGCACGTGTGTCCACAAATCGTATGTCTGGGATCCTGAAAGCAGTGCTGTCCACGTGTGGCTTTTGAGAACTTGAAATGTGACTAGTTTGAGTTGAATTGTACATGTGCTGTAAGTGCAAAATACACCTGAGTTCCAAAAGAATGTAAAATAGCTCATTAACATTTTTATATTGATTCCATGTTGAAATAATAATGTTTTAATATATCGGGCTAAATAAAAAGCATTATATATTGCTGGGCCTAATGGTCTATCTTTTCATCCCCCTTGCTACTTAACACAGGGACCTGCTTAAAATCACTGCTCAAAAACTATGTGTTAATGAATGAACTATCACTCCTAACCTCCCTACTCTCTGCCCAATTTCTATTTATAAGTTACATTTTCTATTTATACGTTGTGAAGCACTCTGAGGCTGCACTCAATAGAACAAAATGCACTCATTAGTAATGAATGGTCACAAGAGAGGAGAGGAACAGTACCTGGAGTACTTCAGCCTATGACTGGACTCCAAAACACCCTTCTACCTCACAGGACTTAGCTGTTGGGTGTCCAGTCAGGAGCCATGGCCCAAACATTACAAATGCACAAAGAGGGGAGTTATCTGGTAGAATAATTCAGGAAAGGAAATAGATTTAGGCTATGGCATCTCATTAGCCATCTTTTCTGAGTTAGTTGTAGAGAAGGCAGTGAGTTAGATGAATGGAATAGTCAATTTGTGGGAGCTGGGGAGAAGTGATTTCCATCCTTCCTGTTGGGATGGAAACAATGAAAGGAAAAGGGAAGAGGGGGAAGGAGATGGCAAAGGGAAATCATTCATCCTGAAATGCAGTCCCCCTAAAACTGAGTCCCCCTGCCAAGGGAACAGACACAGGTGGGTACTTCCTTCCCCAGACTCCCACAGTTCACTGCAAAGTGCCTTGGAATAATTTTAATGACACATTTAAGGTGTCCGTTCCCAGTTGTGTGGACAATCAAGCCAGGTCGTTCTCCCTCAGTCAAGAGGGTTCATCCAGGTCACCTGGAAAAAGGGCCAAGATTCCCTGGGACAAAAGTAATCCTATGGAAATCTTTCCCCACACAGGAATGACCAGAGGCTGGCCAACTTGAGAGTGGCGCTTTGTGGTCTCACTCCCCTCAACGTGGCCCTCCCATAGCCTTTGCACAGGGCCCGGAACAGGCCCTCTACAAAAGTGGCCAGGGACCTGCTGGAGGTCTACATATCCCTCCCTCACCCCCACCCTCGTCTCTACTCCCCGCAACCATCCAATTCCACGTGCCGTCTGTTGCCCATGTCTTCTCTCTAACTGTGGGTGATGCTCAAAGCTGATTTTCTTTTTTCTTTTAGTAGGTTTTTTTTAAATTAATTTATTTATCTGGTTGTGCCAGATCCTAGTTGTGGCAGGTGGGCTCCTTAGTTGCGGCTCAAGGGCTCCTTAGTTGCAGCATGCAAACTCTTAGTTGCGGCATGCATGTGGGATCCACTTCCCTGGCCAGGGATCGAAGCCGGTCCCCCTGCTCTGGGAGCGTGGAGTCTTAACCACTGTGCCACCAGGGAAGTTCCCAAGGCTGATTTTCTGAAATGATAAAGTCAAGGAGCCAGGCAGGCCACCTTTGTCATCCTTTGGTCCTTCTAGCCACACTCTTTTGTGGAGGGGATAGGGGTGTGGGATGTGGGGGGATTGCAACAACCCTACACCTAAAATCTGGGCTGACCCCAAGGTGGAGAGGGGAGCTCTGTACTCGGAACAACTTGGTGAGGATTTAGGATAACTTTCTTTCCCTTACCAAAATCCCCTGCAAACCTGCCAAATACATCCTACCAAGTTTTCAGGATGCCTGAAATTCCCAGCAGGAAGTGGTATCATTCCTTCTGGCTGGAGGGCTGATCTTTGGAAGGTACTTGTTCAGGCACCATGGGTCACGAGACAGAAAAAACCTTGGACTTGAAGGCAGAAAACATAGGTGCCAGACCACGGGAGAGACAGGGACAGAAAGCTGAAGCTAGGAGCTCTCAAGACAGACTTGGCCTCCTGGACAATTTCACCTAAGGCCTGAATGGAGCCAATCTCCTACCATCCTGACCTACACAGGGCTTGTTTGACACTTTATCTCCAGTCCTCCTTCTGTATCACTCCTTTCACCCAAGATCTTAACCCAGATCCTTCATAAGCAGAGAAATTTTGAGAATCCTAAATAATGATCTTGGGTAGAAATGAAGGGAACATAACCAGTCTGAGGTAAGTCAGTACATGCTAATCTTTTATTTGCATATATGATACAGTGATGCTTTCTGTTTTTATGAGATGATTTTAAGAATAATTCATATTTGTCCCGTCACAGGCAGGTTTCATAAATGAAAGCCGCGAGTTCAACAAACCAGACACTGTCCGGGCTGGTGGGCCCAAGAGAAGAGCTCATGGGAAGCCCATTGGGGCGGTGCCTGGTGTTGACCGGAAGACATAAGCAAGTGTGAGAAGAAGAAACAGAAGTAGAAAAGAGTCAAAAAGATGGTCTCCTATCCACTTACTCAACCAACCACAAACATTGCTGGGCACTGAGGGAGGTTCTAGACATGCAACATGGGGTTTGTGCCCTCAAGGAACTTCCACTCTGGCTTGGGTCATCTGAGGTCTGGGGCTGCCCCAGGCTTGCAGGCATGTTCCTATTTAGAGATCAGCAAGGTTTCTCTCTTGCTGATTTTGTCCGAGAGTGTGGAGGTGGAAATGCTGTGAAGAGGATCTTCCCTCAGAGCTGCTGTGGATTTTTTTATGCTCCAGGAGTGGTAGGAGGTCTGCAGCACCGGGTCCAGGGCACCATTTTTTGACTGGAGTAGGAGGCATAGGCCCACAATGGTCCAGTTGAGGTTGAGCAGTGGTTTCAGTGGGTAGGGGGAGGGGAAAGCAGGAGGTTGTGGTCCATGAAGAGTGTGGTCAACAAATGTGGGGTGTGGTCACTGGGGTGCAGCTTGTGGGTTGCTTCCTTCAGCAGTCCTGCCCAGGTTCCCTTTCTGGTAGGACGGATGCCCCTCCATCTTCCCATTCATCCCTCTCCTTCTCTGTGCCTCTTCCCTTGGATTCCCAAGGAGCTAGATTAGGAGAAGACTCTGGATTAAAAAGATTACCCCGGGAGCTAGTCTACTAGGGATGCCAAAACATCACTAGAAATGCAAAGAGACAAATGTGATTGTACTGATGAAGTGCTCCCAGGGATACAGCTATATGTGTTGAAAAGAATACTTAGGTAAGTATCTTGGGATGTAAAGGAATGGGATGGGGCGAGAAGAGGGTGGAGTGAGGGCATGCATGCTCTGTAGGGATACAAGCTCCCCAAACCTGCCTTCTAAGAAGAGTGGGCTCAAAACCTGCTTTGGTTTGGCGAAGTGGGTGTGTCAGTGGAGTCCTCAGCTCTCCTGATCCCTGGGCTCAGCCCGCCCTCTGAACAAAAGTTGAATAAAATTGTAATAATATCAATTTGAAGGAGTGCAGAATGATTAGCCTGACCAGAAGCTCATAGGCTTAGCTCTGACCCCATAACTGTCTTTCCTTTTGCTGTTCCTTTCTTCTGTGGTGAGTGATGGCCCCACCAACTGGCTATAAGTCCACGGGAGTTTTATCCCTTCAAGGGTGCACTACCCAGCCCTCTCCAACAGGTGCTACAGGCCTAATTCTTAAAACTAGACCCTCACTCTTCCCCAGTTGGCTCAAACTCCTTCAAGGCTGGCTGCCCAGGGGCAAATAGATCATTGATCAATTGCAGCAGGAAGGGAAGGGGAAAATGCTTTACAAGCTCTCTAGGCTCCAGGTGAGGGCTCTATTAGTAGCTACTTTATTCAACAAGCATGTATTGAGTGCCGGCTGAGTGCAAAGTCCTGCTCAAGGGACTGTGGAAGACTCTGGAATTCCCATTTTCAAGGAGTTGCAGCCAAATGTTCGTAACTGGGGTGCATGTCAGGATCACATGGGGAGCTTTTCCAAAGGCCCCTCTCCAGAGCTGAATCAGGTTCACAGATTGAGACCAGGTCTGTGGGGTATGGGGAAGCTCAGAGGGTGGTTTTTATCTATGTCCTCGGATGTGAAGCTCTGGGACAGTGTAAGAGACAGGCATGTGTACCACTAACTAAAAAGCACGGGCAAGTTTACCCAATGCCACAGAGAGAGATAAGCAACGTGCTGTGAGAGTGGAGACTAGCGAAGAAAGGTTAAGATTTATAAAGCAGCAGCCTGGGCAGACAAGGCAGAACATGTCACATGAGCATGGCTCTCACAAAGAGCGCAAATCGTAAGAGTAATCACAGCTATCATTCTTTTCTCCCACTCAGTACACAGTGATAGAACACCGGGGTCCACCGCTCAGCAGGGTGCAAGACCAGGTTCCTGCCCTCCGGCAGCCTGCAGTGTGATGGGGCAGGGAGATAGGACACCCATGGGTGTAACTACGACATGCTGGAGAGCGCCAAGTACTATTTTAGAGAGAACAAGCGGAGTGCTGTGGCAACCCAGAGAGTGCTCTTCTGATTTACAGGTTGTGGACACCTTCCTGAAGGAGCTGGCATTTCAGCTGGGGCTCGTAGGTTAGGGAGTAGAAGGCCCAGCATGACAAAGGCCCAGAGGAGACTGGGAAAAGGGTATCTGGGAGAGGACCCGTGGCCTTTTGTGGCTGGATCCCAGGCTGCTTGGGGGGGTGGGGGCTTACGTTGGAATAAAATTAGAAAGAATGGAAATGTTAGTTGGCACCAGATCGTAGGGGCCTTTATTTACATGCAAATAAAGCCTACGGTGTTTGGGCTTTATTTGCCATGTAACGTGGAGCCACTGAGGGTTTTGAAGCACCCTGATGTCAATGCAGAGGACGCTTGGTGGGGAAAGAGATGAGCAGCAGGAAGGTGCAGAGGAAGTGAGGCGGTTTGGGGACGAAGCCACAGGCATGTGAGAGACACTGGGAAGGTAACATCAACAGGACTTGGTGGTGGGAGTAGGAGTGGAGGGGAAGGAAATGCAGGGCTCAAAGATAACTTGGTTTTAGGGGGAAGCTGGGACCATCACCCAGGAGGGGGAGAACATTTTAGGTGGAACATGATGAATCGGAAATGTCAGCTCAATACCCAGCTGGAAAGGAGGCGATGCTGGAGGAATCTTCAACTCTGGATGCCTTCATCAAGGTGGGTGTTTGGTTATCTGGGCTTCAGAGCTGGACTGTTGGCACCTGGAGGGTAGCGTCTGCATCTCATTCATTTTTACATCCTCCAAATAAATGCCGGCAGAAGATGGCACTTATCGCACTCATTCTTAAGATTATAGACTAAATATGCCAGTGCCGGTTCACGTGCTAGCAACTGGAACTATGATACAGAACACGTCTCGAGTCCAGCTGCGGGCTTTTAGAGTCCAGATTTCCTTCTGACTGTGCTTATTTGAGGATGTGATTACTTTTGTTCTGCAGAGAGCCCCATCCGGAGCCAACCCCCTCCAAAATCAGCTGGGACAGCCCTACCGTCAGGGAGGGGAGAGACCGTCTTGCCAGCAGCCTACATCTGCACAGTTGAATTTCAGACCCTCATAAAGTCTTGAGGGATGCTCCTTTCAGGGCATGCTTTCCTATTTTAGAACCTTCTGAACTAAGCAAGGATAAGAAATCCATGTCTGAATGAAAGAATAAATGCTAAAAGATTTTCTCAAAATCTAAGAAACGTTTTTCTGGATGGCAATATAAAATTTCCAGATGGGGAAATTTTCCACAGAAGAGGGGGCATATAGGACCCCTTGACGTAATGTACTTCTTTCACCCCCGTCGCTGCAGTGGTAGCGTGTCCCAGAGCTGTGCCTTCTATGCTCCTTCCTGCCCTGCTTCTCCTTCAGCTCCACCTCCTCCGGCTCCTCTGTCTACCGCCACCTGCTCCACCAAACTCCCTCTCAATAAAAGGAGATGCCCTCATAGGTGAAGGCACCTGGGGGGTGAGGTGACAGGGGAAGGCCAGGTGCCTGTTGCCGGCAGAGCAAGAAGTGCCGGAGCAGACTTTTGAGGTGTCTGCGGAACTTGACCCCGACAAAGACGTAGAGCACCGGGTTGAAGCAGCAGTGGGAGAAGGCAACGTTGCGGCAGATGAGCAGGGCATAATCCAGCTGCTGGCTGACCTCGCAGCTCCGAATGACGCCAAGTTTCAACAGTGTCTGCAGAAACAGGATCAGGTTGTAGGGAGCCCAGCTGAGGAAGTATGCCGCCACAATGGTGAAGATGAGCCTAACTGTCCGGTGGCGCCGTTTGGACCGCGAGCGGAACAGGGTCCTGAGAATCTCCACGTAGCAGAACAGGATAATCCCCAAGGAGAGAAGGAAGATGATGTTGTGCTGGTAGACTGAGGCTAGGAACCACTCGAGTTCTGAATAATCACAGCCCGAAGGGAACACCTTGTGGAAGATGGCATCGGGGATGGAGGACAGGATGCTGGCTGCCCACACAGCTATGGTCACCAGCACGCGGCGCTGGAGGGTGTGGACACGCAGGGATGAGATGGGACTCACCACGGACAGGTAGCGATGGATGGTCATGATGGTCAGGAAGGAGATGCTGCTGTAGAGGCTGATGGAGAAGATCATGTTGAGGAGCTTGCAAAAGAAGTCTCCCAACAACCAGCCCCAGTGGTACCCCAAGATCCACACAGGCAACAAGCAGGAGAACGCCAGGTCTGAGAGACACAAGTTGAGGATGAAGACGTTGGTGAGGGACTCCAGGCTCTCATACTTCACCAGGACCCACAACACCAGGCTGTTGCCCACCATGCTGAGGAAGAACACCAGGCAGTACAGGATGGTGGTGCTGAAGGTGGCAAAGACAAAGGTCTTCTTCTCACACAGAAAGCTCTGAGGATCATACTCAAAAGGGGTGGTGGTCTCCGGGATGTCTGAGGGCTCCATCCAGACGCTGAGAGCATCTGAAGTGATACAGACATGGAGTTCAAAGCCATGTGGTTAGGCTAGAGAGCAATAGGACCCATGATACAAAAAAGCGTAGTCCATGTTCCAGCTACTGGGCGGCGAACTATTTATAAGGAAATTAGGAACTTTTGCCAAAATGTGAAGTCACTAAGCATGCTGTTTAGTCTGGTTAGCATTTTTTCTTAGCAAGACTTTCTTGAAGGAAGTGACACATTAACTTACAATATGTCATAAGCCCCTTCCCTTCTTGAAGACTGTCATTTGAGTAACGCTAAGCTAGACCAGTGTCCCAGTAGGTGTAGGAGAAAGACAGTGGAACTGGATTCAAAGACCTGAGATCAAAGGTGGGGCCCAATATCACATTCCTGGGCAAGCTTTTTAACCTTTCTGAACCTCGGGTCCTCATCTACAAAACAGCACTAATGATCCCAGGGTCATTCCTTCATTTATTCAACAAATATCTACTAAGAATTTACTATGCCCACCTGCCTTTCCTTCTCCTCTCCCTCTGTCCCTCCCTTCCTTTCTTTCTTCCTCTGCTCCTTCCTTTTTCCTCCCGTAAAGTGTACAAACCCTGATGGCAGGATTGTTTCAGGAAACCTGCTGTCTCCAGGAACTGGTCCGAAAGGAGAGGACACAAAAGGAGCAAACATCTCTCTCACGTAAATCCAATTATGAAATCATCTCAAGACTTCAGTGAATGTTGAGAATCTGGGAGATCAAATCCCCACTAACACAGAGGATTAACTCTCAGAGCAGAAAGCTTCATCATCTGGGAGTTTGATCTACAGAGTATCTTACAAGCAAGTGGAAATCCTAAGTGTCCAATAGGAGGGGAGTAGCTAGGAAAACATATGGTCAAATTGATTTAATCCTCTGTGCTAGTGAGATTTTAGAAATAGTGAGACTAGGACTTCCCTGGTGGTGCAGGGGTTAAGAATCCGCCTTCCCAGGAAGATCCCACAGGCCGCAGAACAACTAAGCCCACGCGCCACACTACTGAGCCTGTGCTCTAGAGCCTGTGAGCCATAACTAGTGAGCCCACGTGCCGCAACTACTGAAGCCCACATGCCTAGAGTCTGTGCTCCACAACAAGAGAAGCCACCGCAACGAGAAGCCCGCGCACCGCAACGAAGAGTAGCCCCTGCACGCCACAACTAGAGAAAGCCTGCATGCAGCAGCGAAGACACAATGCAGCCAAAAATAAAATATAAATAAATTAAAAAAAAAAAGAAATAGTGAGACTAGAAGGCCAAGGAGACAAAAGAGAAGTGACTGAAGGCTGGAAATTTCACTGAGAGAGGGGCAAATGAAGCTGCAGGGCCTCAGAGAAGGATGGGAGACTTGGATGAAGCAGCTGCCTGAAACAGATAAGAGAACTCTCATCATCCACTATGTGTCAGGCACTGTGCTAACACATTATACTCAACTGCTCCCTTAATCCTGCAACGCTCTCTCTTAAGACGTGACCATTTCCATTTTATAGAAGAGGAGACAGGTTCAGACTGGTAAAATGACCTTCTCAATGTTCTAAAGCCAGGAAGCAGCAAGGAGGGCCAAGACTGGAACCCAGGCTTTATGACCTTGTATTCTGAGGAGGAGAACTGGAGAAATAGTTTCCCACTTCCTGGTTTGGGACAGGAGGAAAAATAGCGGTGAGGGTGCAGTCTCAAAATGTATCCTATTTTAGGTAGATAAATCAACTTGTGTCTCTAAACACAAAAGTGAAGATAGTTGAAAATATTAATATGGTTGTTTTGTTTTGTATTCTTTTGATATCTAGAGAGGGATACGTATGCTTTTGCATGTTTCCTGTCCACTTCTGTTTCTTATTTTTAGCGTTTATGGATTTTATTCATTTTTCTACTTAGGATAACACTGTTTTTCTTATGGATTGTTAAGAGCACTTTACTTAGTCTGGTCAACCCATTCTGTTTCTGACTATGTCTTATGGTCTTACTTTTTTGACATTTAGAAATTGGGTACTTACATTTTAAAGAAGAGCTTATCTGACTCAATACAACAGCCCTTAATGACCAATGACATATGTCAGGTGCTATGATAGATGCTGGATTATATAGTATGAACATAATAGACTCTACCTACAAGAAGCTTACAGTTTAGAATGAAATCAGAAATGATACAAATATCTGGGATTTCCTGGAGATATTTTGGAACAGGGGGTTTGTAAGCACCCTTCATATCGTACAAAGCCAAAGCTGGTTGTCTGAAAAAAAATTTTTTAAAGGTACTAAAACTCTAGCTAGACTGAGAACAAAAAGAGAGAGAACACGAACTGTCAATACCAGGTATGAAAGAGTGCTTATTGCTACAGATCTTACAGACTTTAAAAGAATAACAGAGAAATATTATGATCAGTTATAACAAATTCAACAACAAACGAAATGGACAGATTTCCTTAAAAATTCAACCTACCAGAACTGACATGAAATGATATGACATAGTCCTACCTTTATTATAGTAATTTAGTTAACTCTAAAAAACTGTCCCAGATGATTTTTCTAGTGCCTTCTGTCAAACATTTAAGAAAGAAAGAACACTGATCTTAGGCAAACTATCTGAAATACAGGATGGAATAATTCCCAAATTGTTTTATGAGGCCAGCATAGCCCTGATACCAAAGCAGAGAAAAATATTACAACAACAGAAAACTACAGACCAATATCCCTCATGAAGACAGACATAAAAATCCTTAACCAAACATTAGCAAATCAAATCCAGCAATATATTTTAAAAGGTTAATACGTCATGACCAAGTGTTTATCTCAGAAAGATGAAGTTGGTTTAATATTTGAAAATCAATCAATTTAAGTGACCATATTAAGACAAAAACTATATGATCCTTTTTGATAAATGCAGAAGAGCATTTGACAAAACTCAACACTCATTCATGATATAAACACTCAGCAAACTAGAAATAAAAGGGATATCAGGTACCTACAAAAAAACATTCCAGTGTTTTGTTGGTTATTGATTCATTCACTCAAAATTTCAGAGGAGCTGCCAGTCAGGGCCTGGTAGGCCTTGGGCACAGAAAGAAGAATGGTGCCAAACCCCAAAGCTCTCCGAGTTACATCCTAGGGGTTTGGTTCCCTTTGCCTGTCATTGCTCTCCCACCCCATCTCTGAAGCCCACTTCAATTCTAGCAGTGTAACTTTAGCTTTCTGGTCCACATTATAATTTGGATTGAGAAATACAGCTCTCAATTACCCAAACACTAATAATAACAATGCCTTACATAGAGACTTATAACCAAACACCTCCACTTTCTTTAGCACAAGGAAAAGCAAAGCATTATGTGATAGTTGTACTCAAAGCACGGTCCACAGACCTGCTTTTTAGCAATACAGGTTTTTGGGAATCCTCAGATCCAGGGAATCAGAGCCTCTGGAGGGAGGGCTCAGGAATCTGCATTATTTACCTGCTCTCCAGGTGGTTCTGATACCTACCCGGGAGTTTAAGAACTCCTGCTGTAGGCTATTAGAAGTAGAGGAAAACATATGTTTGAAATGTTTGTAAAGGAACTCACCTATATCTGCACCTCTTTACACGCTTCTTGAGGCAGAAATGGTGCTTCTTTGTTTCATATTTTGCGCAAAGAAACCGAAACACCCACCCTGCCCAGTAGGCTAGAGGAAGGTGGGGGAAGGCTAATGTGCAGAGTCTCAGAGGGAGACAGAGGGAGAGACAGGGAGTCTTCCTAACCCCCCTCTTCCCACCACTAGGCGTCCTGGCTTGATCTGCTTCCAACCCCCCACTCCACCCAAGACCTCATGTAGAACCTGGCTACGTCACTCGTCACTTGGAAAAGAGCTGGTCACCCAGCCTGTCTCCACAGGAAGGTGGGGTCCACAGCTTAGGGGTCATCTAAGCCCCTGGGTTCCACCAAGGATAGATGCAGGTAATTTTGGAGTTGGAAGGGATCATAAAAGATAATGTATTTTTTTAAAATGGTATTTTAATCTTATCAAAAATTATACTTGATTAATGTACCAGTGATGCTTTATTATTATTTTAAATTGAAATAATTCATGTAATAAAAATTTTAGCATTTTAAATTGTATAATTCAGTAGTTTGGGGCATATTCACAATGTTGTACACCACCATTACCATCCAGTTCAGAACATTTCCATCACCCCAAAAGAAATTCATGCTTGTTTGTCAGCAGAAGATCCTACTCCCTACCTCGCTCCGTCTCTTGGCAACCACTAATCTACTTTCTGTCTCTATGGTTTTGCCTATTCTGGACATTTCATGTAAGTGGAATCGTATGTGACCTTTTGTGTCTGGCTACTTTCACTTAGCATAGTATTTTGAGGGTTCACCCATGTTGTAGCATGTATCAGTACTCCATTCCTTTTTATGGCTGAATAATATTCCACTGCATGGATAAGCCACATTTCAACCAGTCATCAATTGAATGACGTTTGGGTTGTTTCTACTTTTTGGCTATGATGAATAATGCTGCTCTGAACATTCACTTGTAAATTTCTGTATGGATATATATTTTCCATGCTCTTGGGTATTTACCTAGGAGTGGAATTGCTGGATTGTTTGGTAACCCCATGTTTAGCTTTCTGAGGAACTTCCAAATCATTTTCCACAGAGCTGTGCCATTTTATTTTCCCACCAGTAATGTATGAAGGCTCCAATTCTGTTGATCTTCACTGCAAAAATGGGATCGTCTCATGTACACTGATTTATCCTTTTTCCGTTAAACAAAATGGCATGAAAGCCTTTCCAAGTCTTCTTCTTTATAACAGCTGGAAAGTGTTCCACTGCATTATGGTATCAGGATTTACCTATTTTCCTGTCAATGGACATCCAGTTTGCTTTCAATTTTTAAAATTATCACAATGCTGCAGGGATTAAAGGTATATCTAATACATACACCTTTAATGTACTGGTGTTGAACTACTGTAGGATGGATTTCTAGAAGTGGTGCCTTTCTGGGTCGTAGGGAATGTGCATTTTACATTTGGTAAGTACTGCCAAAATACTTACCATTTAGAACCTCTAAAATGGTTGTATTAATAAATTTACATTTCCAAAATAGTGTATACCTGGTCAAAAATCAGGTGTTACTAACTTGAAAAATTTTGTTCATTCTGAAAGGATACTTGTAGCATCATGTTGTTTTGATTAAAATATTGTTATTTGGAGTCAGGAATTTTCTCTACAGATTTATTATCCAATTGTGTGTGTGTGTAATTGTTCCTTGCTGAGGGAGATAATTATTGCAAGGACTCATATAGCAAGTGTTTAACAAATGTTTGTTCCCTAAATATGAAGACACAATTTGAAACTAACATTTTCACATTTCCTCACATTTGGTTTCATTGTGAAAAAAGTTCATGCTCTCGCCTTAAACAGAAAGTTCTAAAACACTGGTCAGGCTGGACAAAGACGGAATTGAGTTCCAGCCTCATACAGACTCGACATACAGAAGGGGAAGTTCAGTTCTGGGTAAAGCACAATGTGGATAGGGGCCTGGTTATCACATTCAGGGTCTGGGCCCATCTGTGGGCAAGTGGGATCCAGGGCAGAGACCAGCATCAGAGGTCTTTGGCATCAGCATCAGAGTGGGGCTCTTGGCGGGAATTAATTGCTGTTAATAGGGGAACCACTGACTCGAGATCCCCAGGGTCTCATGATCTAATTGGACCAAGTCCAGCAGGATGGATGGTTCTGTTTGAGCCTCAGCCCCATGCACATGAGAACAGGCACAGGCATGGGCAAATGAAAGGTCTTGCAGCTTTGGGAGCCCTTGGAGACAGCATCCTGGCTTCACTGGGAAGTACATTCACAGGGCACAGGAGGGAGGAGGCTGACAGCATCCAGAAGGCCCATCCACCTCTCTGTGGGAACATCTAGCCCCTGGCTGGAGTGGCCCTAGTGGGAGAGACTAGAGCTAGTGTTTGATCTGGGCAGAGGTATGCTGGAGCTGGCTCATACCAGCTTGTGTGCGTTTCATTTTTAGGAATTTTACAAGTTGGTTGCTGTTGCATTAGTAGCATGAAATCAACCATGGTGGAAGTATTGACACCTTGGAATCTGGCAATCACTGCAAATCAGGGCTTTTCCCTCTGGAGAGCTGGTTGTTAAGATTTACCAGCACACCACTGGATAGAAGGTTAGCATTTTCTCAGAATTGCTCCAAAGATAAAGTCCCAAATTCCTATCCTTGCTGGTGTAGTGGTATCATTCAGGATTCCAGAAAGGGACAGGTGGCCCTCTCAAGAGGGTGACTGAGGACAATGCAGGGAAAGGACTTTTACAAAGGTGTGGGCAGGGTGTAGGGAATGCGAGCAGCGATGGTGAAGTACCCCTGGGCCAGCAAGAGTGGGCAGCTGCCACTGAGCCCAGGGCTAAATGCACAGGAGGAAGAGCCACCGAAGGACCTGGCGAGACGGGCCCTACAAGAAGGTTGCTGGACACTGGATGTGGATTTTGGCAGAGGAAGTATTCACTTCCACCACTTGCCCAACAGAAAGAGAGCCAGAAGAATAAATACGCCAACCTCTTTCTCCTCCCACCCCCCTCCACCCAAACTCCTGCTGGTGCCTTCTACTGGCACCAGCAGGGAGGCAGGGGAGACTGTTGATGCAGCCCATACAGGGGAGCCTCAGAAGCAGAGGCGGGTGAGGAAAGTGGAAGGCAGACCTGGAGGGATGGAAGTAAGGCATCCAGTTCAGAGACTTAAGCGGTCCGTCCCCATCCAGCTCATTTGATGCATGCTTCCCTTGCCCACTGCACTCGGTGGCCACACACGCTGCTTCCTCCCTCCCCCGCTAGTTCATTACCCCTCCTCCTTGGCTTAAACTTCACCCTCCTGTTGCCTGTGTTCTTTTACACCTTGTCATTCTGCAAAGCAATTCTCTGCTAATGCTTATTATGCTTATCATTTTTATCCAATAATGATTCATTTAACAATTAAAATACCAGCAGCCAACATTTACTGGCACTTCCCACACGCCAGGCACTGTGTAACTGTTAGGCTGTATTCCAGAGGGCAGGCACCATGTCTCTGTCTTGTTCATTGCTCTCTCTCTCC
The DNA here is from genome assembly GCF_963455315.2 of Globicephala melas. Taxonomy (NCBI): domain Eukaryota; kingdom Metazoa; phylum Chordata; class Mammalia; order Artiodactyla; family Delphinidae; genus Globicephala; species Globicephala melas. The sequence continues at coordinate 41,433,369 of NC_083324.2, read as the reverse complement.
AGTGCCCGGGACAGAGCCTGGAACACACTAGGAGCTGGACAAACATGTGGAGTAAAACTCCTCACAAGGACCCTAGCAAGTGTTTCCCAGCTCGTCTGTAGTATGGGAGATTACATATGGCTGCAAATGTTTTACTGCTCCTTCCACTGAGAGGCAAAGTCTAACTCCATTCTCCTTGAATGTTGCTGCTCTTGGTAACGTACTTGACTGATAGAACGTGGTGAAAGTGAGATTCTGGGACTTCAGCTGGGTCCCTAACATTCTCATTGATAGCCTTGAACCACCGTTTATGAAGTCCAACTCCATGAGGCCACCGTGCTGGTGAGGCCACATGTGGAGCGGCTGACAGTTCTGGCTGAGCCCAGCTCTCCAGCCTTCTCCGTCGGGGCTAGACCTGGGAGGGAAGCTGCCTTGGAGCAGCCCTCCATCTCCTAGCTCAGTGGCATCGAGGGACCGTCACTGACGCCACACGAAAAAGGATTACCCAGCTGAGTGCTGCTCAGGCTTCTGAGTCACAGTTTATGAGATATAATAAAATGGCTCTTATTTTAGACCTCTATATTTGAGAGTGCTTAATTACACAACAATAGTCAGAACTTATAATATTGGTTAGGGGGAAATCCCTATGCTGATTTTCTATCCCACCTTTACCCATCCCACGTTCTACGTGCCCCTTGACGACTGTCATCACCCAGAGTCTTGTTGACTCTCCAGCAAGTCACCTTTGATGTGGCTTTAACAGAGGTGCCCACTCAAGGGAGCTTCCATGTGAACATGGCTGGGAAATCCCCCAAGGGCAGGCCTGGCTGCTCTGTAGGCAGCAAAGGGAGCTGAGTGGTTCTGGGTCAACTGCCAAATCGTCACATGGCCCCTTTCAACCTTTTGTGACGGTGAAATCACCGACTCCCGGGGAGAGGCCCTTTCCTTGGAGACCTGCTCTGCCCACCCGACCACGCACAGGCCTGGTTGGGGAAATCAGGCGCTGGCCAGGGCTGCCCCGGCTTCCACTGCTGCCCCGCTCCCCGCTGGTCCCGTCCCAGGCAGAGCAAACACTGCTGGCATCACCAGGACTTGTCTGTGAGGAGCTTCCGAGGGCCACACGGGTTGCAGCTAGAGGACTAATCCCTGGGGGTGTGCTCTGAAGGTGTGCAGGGTTCTGAATGGAGCCTTTTGGACGTTTCTGGCAGCACCGCAGGCTAAAGAGACGCCTGAGAGGCTTGAGGCCTCTTGACCTTCTCCAGGGCCTCCGGAAGGGGCCGCGTGCGGATGTCCCTGGGGCTTTGCCAGCCCATCCTGAGCAGCAAGGTCTCCCTCTTCTCACTCCCACCGGTGCTCCTCAAGCACACTTGGGTGGGTGGGTGGGCGTCATGACAGCGTTCCTGGCAGAGGCAGCAAGAGTTTGGAGAAGAGTGAGTACAGGATGTGTTCGTGAGGCAGTGAGACAGGTGCATCAGGGCCAGACCTCACAGAGCCTCGGACGCTCCTGGATGCCCTTGGCACAGCCATCATTTCTGCACTATGTGGGGCTCGTGGGAAACACAGATTCCCAGGCCCTGCCCAGACCTATAGAGACAAGCTCTTCAGGTGAGGCTTGGGCCTCTGCATTTGTGACAAGTGTCCGGGGGGTTCCGAAGGAAGCCAGACAGTGTAGAGATTAATACCACGGGCTCCAGAGTTAGGCTGCAGGGGTGCAAACGTGGACTCCAGGATTCAGTGCCCATGGAATTTTGGCACCTCAGTTTCCCCACGTGAATTGCAGATAATTACAGCATCAACCTCACGGACTCGTTATGAGGATTAGACAAAGTGAATGAGTTAGGTACTTAGGACAACGCCCAGTGAGCGCTCAATAACCGGACGATGGCAGTAGATGCAATGCAGGAAGCTGTACCTTCAGTACAGGGTCAGATCTCAATAAATGTTTGTTGAATGGAGGACAAGAGCAAAACACGTTCAGCCACACCACTGGCACAACCATGCCATGAACATTTATTTTTATAGCAAGCTCTGGCATTATTCTAGGTGCTGGTGGTTCAAAAAGGAATAAATCATTCCCTGCCCTTAAGATGCTCACAGGCTCACAGATGTGGAAATGGGTGGTTAGGATACAGTGTGTTAAGTGTGATGTGAGGGACAGGCTCTGGGCATACCAGCCTTGGAGAGGCAAGGAAGGCTTCCTAGAGGAGGTGATGTCAAAGGGAGATCTGAAGGATGAGTAGGAGTTATGCAGGGAAAGGGGGCTGAATGCCAGGTGTGGGGGAACATTTATGCAGTAGGGCACATTCTGAGCCTCCCAATGACTCGAAGTGAGAGAGACGTGTGGTGGAAGAAGCAGACCGCTAGGGTTTGAGGCTGGAAAGATGAGCAGCATCAGCTGGCTGGGTTGAGTTGGTTTGCCCAGTGCCTTCAGGTCTGACTAGCTCATCTCACGCACTGCACGTCCTTATCACGAAGACTGCCTCGTGTGTCACTGAATAACGGTCCCCTGGATTAGTCAGTTAGCACCCTGCTTCAGTGTCCAGAGTATGAAAAGTCACAGAGGTCCAAATCCCTGCCCAAGTCACTCTCAAGTGGAGGAGTGTCAAATAATGTGGAGTCCATGTTTCAAAATCACCACATGGAGATTCAGGGAAAAGTTCCTGAAGGAGAGGACATGGGCCAAGTCTTGAAAGGTGAGTAGGACTGAACAGGGAGAGAAGAGGAGGAAGGATGTGCCATTCGGGGATCAGCAAATGTAAACATCAGGAGACAGGAGGTCTTGAGGCTGGGTCAAAGGACTCAACTTAGGCTCGAGACGAGATGTGTGCCGAGAGGGGTGCTGGGAGATGAGCAGGAGAGGGAGGCAAAGGCCCTTGGGTGCTAAGCTCAGGAGTCTGAAATTCATCCTGAATGGAGAACTAGTAAAGGGTTTTAAGCAGAGGAATAAGGTGATCCGTGGATTCACTAGGATGCTCTTGGCTGTAAGTGACAAAGCACAGGACTGAAGAGGCTTAAGTGGTCGAAGCTGTTAATTTTCCACAGGAAGGTAATGCTAGGGTTGGTGCAGCAACTTGGCGATGTCATCAAGAACCACGGCCCCTTCTACCTCTTGTACTAGCCTCAGCGCCTCTGTAGCATCACTCCTCACAACTACAAGATGGCTGCTATGGCACCAAGTATCACGGCTTTGTAAAGCATCCAAATCAGGAAGGAAGGAGGCATATGTCTAAACAAGCAGCTTTCATTGGGGGCAATTTTGTGATGTCTGGGGGGCATTTCTGGTTCTCACAGCTTGAAGGAGGTACTGACATCTAGCAGGTAGAGGCCAGGGATGCTGACAAACAGGACAAACTCCCATGAGAGAAAATTACCAAAATGGCAATAATACCGAGGTTGAGAAACGATGGTCTAAACGGATTGGGTGCCCTTAGCTTATACACGGAGGTGAAGTTGTGTCACTGCACGTTTGGAGCTAAGAGCCCAGAGATTCAGTTTCATGGCTTAGCTGCTAAGGGACACTAGACACTGCCAGATATGTCAATGTATTATAAAGTTACAACCATATGAAGTTCTAGATAGACTGAAATGTAAGAAGTGAAACCAAAAAAGGGGGAAAACAGAAATAGTTATCAGATGGATGGGGAATGACTTCATAAACATATATTTACATATATTGCATATAAACATAAATACTGTATGTCTATGGTTTTCAGCACATGTCATTTGAGGAGGGTATTATCATCTGTCAGACAGTGAATTGGTTTGCAGGATATAGCTTGCTTTCTTCTTGATACATCTTTAGTTCCTGGAATTTCTATTCTATTGTAGTCAGTGTAGTGTCTTTTTTCCTTTCAGTTTTCTGAAGCAGAATTAGTTGGACTGACCTTGTTGTGATAGGGGCAGTGATGGTGGGAAGTGGGGAAGAAGCTGACTTAGAAGGCAGGGGTTGCCAACATACAAGAAATTCAGCTTGTCTACAGTCAACTCAGACCCTTAAATGTCACTGGTATTTCTGCTGGAGGTTTCTGGTTTGGCCTAATTCTTTTAGAGATGCAATGCTGATTTGGTACTTTTTTTTTCCTTCCTAATCAGCTTCCTTTTCCTGTTTTTTGCTTACCATGGTCTCTGCCATTAGCCTTGTTTTTTGCAAATGAGAATTTGAGCTCTGCTGGTTAGGTGTGGGTATAAGTATGCCATGGGTGTGTGTGTGTACATGCGTGTGTGTGGTTGTGTGTTCCTGTGTGTGTATGTATAGATTTCCATGTCAACACAAGTTGGCTGGCAAAATTCTGGACTCCTTCAATGATAAAGATGGGTCTCCTTCTAACCCACGCTCACTATGAAATCAACAGCTGAAAAGAATATAATAAAAATAGTAAACCAACTTACTGTACCCGAAAATCTTCAACAAGTGAGTTACTGGAAAATAAATAGCACAGTTTTCAATAATCCAAGGATCAAACAAGACTCAAGGGGAATTTAAAAAAACACATTGAATGGCATAAAAGTGAAAATACAACATCAAACTTTGTGGGACACAGTTAAAGCAGCACTGAGAGGGAAATTTTTAGCACTAAATGCTTACATTAGAAAAGAGAAAATGTCCCACATAAATAATCTAAGCACCTATCTTAAGAACATAGAAAAAGAAGCAAAATAAACTCAAAGTAAGTAGAAGGAAAGAAAAAATAAAGAGAAGAATTGATAAAATTGCAAACATAAACCCAAGAGAAATGAAACAAAAAAAGTTTGTTCTTTGAAAAGATCAATAAAAGTGATATCCTCTAGAAAGACTAACGAGAAAAGAGAAAGACACAAATTACTAATATCAGGAAGGAAACAGTGGTTATTGCTACAGATTCTGCAGACATCAAAGATAATAACCAAGGACTTCCCTGGCGGTCCAGTGGTTAAGACCCCGCACTCCCAATGCAGGGGGCCCAGGCTCAATCTCTGGTCAGGGAACTAGATCCCGCATGTCGCAACTAAAAGATCCCACATGCTGCAACTAAAAGATCCTGCATGCCACAACTAGACCTGGCGCAGCCAAATAAATAAATAAAAATATTTTTTAAAAAGATAATAATCAAATAGTATGAACATCTATATAACTTAGATGAAGTAGACTAATTCCTCAAAAAACACAGGTTACCACAACTCACCCAATATGAAATAACTAAATAAATAAACTCACCCAATATGAAATAACTAAATAAATAAACTCACCCAATATGAAAGGGCTCACCCAATAAGCCCTTCAAGGAAACTGAAGTCATAATTTAAAACTCCTGAGAAAGAAATTTCCAGGCCCAGATAATTTGACTGGATGATTCTTTTAAATGTTTAAAGGAAAATTAACACCCATTCTACATAACCCTTTCCAGAAAATAGAAGAAGAGAGAATACTTCACACCTCACTTTGTGAGACCAGTATTACCCTGGTACCAAAACCAGATAAAGATGGTACCAAAAAGTACATATAATAACTACAGACGAATATCCTTCACAAATACAAATGAAAAAACTCTTTAATAAATATTAGCAAATAGAATATGGGGTTTATTCCAGAGATGCAAGGCTGGTTCAATACTTAATCAGTGAAATCCACTGTATTAAAAGGCTAAAGAAGAAAAACCACATGATCATATCAACTGATACAGAAAAATCATTTGACAAAATTCAACAACTATTGGGACTTCGCTGGTGGGGCAGTGGTTAAGAAGCTGCCTGCCAATGCAGGGGACACAGGTTCAATCCCTGGTCTGGGAAGATCCCACGTGCTGTGGAGCAACTAAGTCCGTGCGCCACAACTACTGAGCCTGCACTCTAGAGCCCATAAGCCACAACTACTGAGCCCGTGTGCCACAACTACCGAGCCCGTGTGCCACAACTACCGAAGCCCACGTGCCACAACTACCGAAGCCCACGTGCCTAGAGCCCGTGCTCCGCAACAAGAGAAGCCACTGCAATGGGAAGCCCGCGCACCGCAATGAAGAGTAGCCCCCGCTCGCCGCAACTAGAGAAAGCCCACATGCGGTCAAAAATAAATAAATAAATAAATTTATTAAAAAAAAATTCAGCAACTCTTTATGATAAAACTCTCAGAAAAAACTAAGGATTGGGGGGACTTTCTCAATTTGATAAAAAATACTTATTAAAAACCACCAGTTGGGCTTCCCTGGTGGCGCAGTGGTTGAGAGTCTGCCTGCCGATGCAGGGGACACGCGTTTGTGCCCCGGTCCGGGAAGATCTCACATGCCGTGGAGCGGCTGGGCCCGTGAGCCATGGCCGCTGAGCCTGCGCGTCCGGAGCCTGTGCTCCGCAACGGGAGAGGCCACAACAGTGAGAGGCCCGCGTACCGCAAAAAACAAAAAAACACACCAGCTGACAAAATACTAATGTTGAAAGACAATGTTTTCGCAGAAGATTGGGAGCAAGGCAAGGGTGTCTATATTAACCACTCTTGTTCAATATAGTACTGGAAGCCTCGGGCAGCACAGTAAGCAAAAGGAAATAAAAGGCGTACAGGTTGGAAAAGGACAAATAAAACTGTCCCTGTTTGCAGATAGCATAATGGTCTACCCAGAAAATGCCAAATATCCAAAAACAAAACAAAACTGAAACAATTCCTAGGATAATAAGTGAGTTTAGCAAAGTTGCAAGATATAAGATCAACATATAAAAATCAATTGTATTTCTATATATTAGCAATAAACACACAGAAAGCAAAATTTAAAGTACAATATTATTTACAATCTCTCTCTCCAAAAAGAAATACCTGCGCATAAATCATCAAAATGTACAAAACATGTACACTGAAAATTATGAAATGCTGATGAAATAAAAAAGATCTAAATAAATGGAGAGATATTCATGGGTTGGAAGATTCATCATAGTAAAAATGTCAATTCTCCCTCGAATGATATATGGTTATAATGAAATTTTTAGCAAAATCCTCCAAGATTTTTTGTAGGCAGAGACAGACTTATTCTAAAATTTATATAAAAAGCAAAGGATTTAGAATAAATAAAACATTTTGAAAAAGAAGAAAGGAATGGGAGTAATCCCTCTGTTCTATTTCAGGACTTATTACGCAGCTATAGTAATTAAGACCGTAGTATGGGCAGAGGGGTGGACACCAAGATTCATGGAAGGGAATGGAAAGCCCAGAAATAGCCCCACACCAGTAAGGCCACCTGATTTTTGACAAAGGTGCAAAAGCAATTCACTGGAGGAAGGATAGCTGACTTTTCAACAAGTGGTGCTGGAGCAATTGGATATTCATAGGCCAGAAAATAAATAAGTAAATAAAAAGAACCTCAACTTAAATTTTGGATTTTATATAAAAATTAACTCAAAATGCATCACGGATATAAATGTACATATAAAATTATAAAAACTTTTAGAAGAAAACATAGGAGAAAATATTGGGGACCTAAAGCTTAGTGACAAGTTCTTAGACATAACACCAAAGGCATAAACAAAAGAGAGATATATTAGACTTCATCAAAATGAAAAAGCTTTGCTCTGCAAATGATCCTGTTAAGATAAGCTACAGACTGAGAGATAGCATTTGCAAACTGCATATCAGACAAAGTACCCATGTCTAGAATATATACAGAATCCTCAAAAGTCAGCAGTAAAAAAGCCAAACAATTCAGTTAAAAATGGGTAAAGAACTTGGAGAGACATTTCACTGAAGAGAATATACAGATTGTAAATAGGCACATGAAAAGATATTCAACATCATTAGCCATGAGGGAAATACAAATTAAGACTATGATGAGATATTACCACATACCTATTAGAAAAGCTAAAATAAAAACCAGGGGCCATGCCAAAATCTGGCAAGGATGTAGAGAAATGATCTCTCATACAGTGCTGTAGGAAACGTGAAATGGCACAGCCACTCTGGAAAAGAGTAGGACAGTCTCTTAAAAAAACTGAACACACACCATATGATCCAGCAGTCACACTCTTGGGCATCTACCCTGGGGAAATGAAAACTTATGTTCTCACAAAAACCAATACACGATCGTTTACAGAAGATTAATTCTTTATAGCCCCAAACTGGAAACAACCAAAATGTCCCATAATGGGTGAATGGCTAAATTCCATACCATGGGATACTACTTAGTAATAAAAAGGAGCAAGCTTTTGGTATATGCAATGATCTGCAGAGATCTCAGGGGTTTCATGATTAGTTTAAAAAATGCAATCTCAAAAGGTCACATGCTGAGCAATTCCACTTACATAACATTCTTGAAATGACAAAATCATAGAGATAGAAAGCAGATCAGTGGTTGCCAGGGGTTAGGAATGGTGGGGGCAGGTGTGACTATAAAAGGGTAGCAGGAGGGACATCTTTGTGATGACAGAATCGTTCTGTATCTTGATTGGGGTGGTGGTTACAGGAATCTACATATGTGATAAAATGGAACAGAACTGTACACACACATTGTACCAGTGTCTAACTCCCGTTTTTGATACTGTACTATAGTTATGGAAGATGTAACCACTGGAGGAAAATGAGTGAATCAGGTGGGATTTCTCTATACTATTTTTATAATTTCTTGCTAATCTATAATTATTTCAAAGTTAAACAAAAAAGCTATAATCTTGCTATTTTTAGCTCAGAAAGCTTCACCAATTACCCACTGCCCATGGCAGGGGTTTTACAAATTTAGTGTAGGTAAGTATCACTAATGTTGTATTAAACATGCAAATTCTGATACAGTAGGTAAGGGGGTGGGGCGGGGGTCAGCACATCTAACGAGCTCAGCAGTTGATTAGGCTCCAAGAGGGGTCTTCAGGTCACACTTTGAGAAACTCAGACTCTGGCTCTCTTCTTGAGCTCTTAGTTTACAGTTAACACTCTCCTCTACAACAAAAATATATGTTCACCAGATCCAGGACGGGGTAAGGCAGGCAAGGAGCCAAGGGTGTGATATTTAAGGAGGCACTCACTCTCGGGTCCATGGAAGTGCAGAGTTAGCACTTCCTGAACCTTAGAGTGAGTCCTCCTTAAATTTTGCATCTTAGATTGCCTCCACCTGCTCCTGGCCCTGTTCTCCACATAAAGACTTGGATTTAAAGGTTCTTAGCAGCTTTATTCATTATACCCCCAAACTGGAAACAACCAACTGTCAACCAACTAGCGAAGGGACCAGTAAATTGTGATATAGTCATACAATGAAATGCTAGTCAGCAATAAAAAGGAACACACTACTAATTCATGCAACAAAATAGATGAACCTCACAAATGTTATGCTGAGTAACACCAAAGAGTACATATTCTGAACAAAACTTTGGAAAATCTGCGGAAGACAAATCTAATTTACACCAACAGAAAGAAAATAAGTAGTTGCCAGGGTGGGTGATTATCTGGGAAGGTGGGTGATTATCTGGGAAGGTGGGTGATTACCTGGAAAGGCGGGTTACAAGGGAACTTTTGGGGGTATCAGGAATGTTTCATATCTTGATTGGTTGTGGTTACACTGGTGTATACTCGTGGAAACACCCATTTAACATGGGTACATTTTATTGTATGTGAATGACACTTCAATGAAGCTGATTAAATATACAAAACAAAAACAAACAAAATCCCCAGCTCTCTCACAAACATCTGAACCCTGCGCTTTGGTGGAAAGGCCATCTCTTACTGATGGGCTCCGGGTACAACACAGTCGAGTAGGAAGAGCTGTGGTGAGGGGTCAGGACACCTTGATTCTCATCCTAGTTCTAGTAATAACTGGCTGGACGACCCATGGGTCAGTCATTAAGCCCTCTGAGTCTCATCTGCTGTGAGTACTTCCCAGGCCTGGTGGGAGCAATAGATACACGAAGTCACCTGGTGAAAAGCTACACATCTGTCAGAAATGTTTACCTGTTCTTGGATGGAAACTGCCCTTTGCACAGCCCTTTGAATTCAAGTCTGGAATGGTTCTAGGAATATGAGGAGATTTCAATAGCATATGCAAATTAAAGCTGCCAGACATCATTTTTTGCCCATGTATTTGGTAAAAATTAGAAAGTCATAATACCAAGGGCTGATGAGAATGAGGAAAGTGAGAACCCTGGAGGCAAGGCTGGTGGGAGTATGGACTGGCGTAGCATTTGAGGGACAACCTGGAAGAAGGTAAGGCTGAAAATACCTCTGATCTAGCAGTTCCACTCTTGGGCTCCTCATCCAGAGAAGCTCTGCATAAGGCCATAAGGAGACAGATGGAAAGATGCTCACTCCAACATTGTTTTTGACGGCAAAGATCGGGGACAGTCTAAGTGTCTGTCACTAGGAAATGGATACATAAATGCCAGAACATTCACACACAGTAAGACAAAGCAGTAATCAGAAATACATTTACTACAGCTGCACAGTTGTAGCTCAAAAACATCATATTGGGGCTTCCCTGGTGGCGCAGTGGTTGGGAGTCTGCCTGCTAATGCAGGGGACACGGGTTCAAGCCCTGGTCTGGGAGGATCCTGCATGCCGCGGAGCGACTGGGCCCGTGAGCCACAACTAATGAGCCTGCGTGTCTGGAGCCTGTGCTCCGCAACGGGAGGGGCCGAGACGGTGAGAGGCCCGCGTACCGCGATGAAGAGTGGCCCCCGCTTGCCACAACTGGAGAAAGCCCTCGCACAGAAACGAAGACGCAACACAGCAAAAATAAATTAATTAACAAAAACAGAAACATCATATTGAATAAAAAAGTATTCTGAATGACATTTATGGCATAATGTCATTTACGTAAACCAATCTCACCTTGCAGAATTGAATGGATCAGACGGGATGTTGGTCACTGATTGCCACTTAGTAGTGGCTCAACAGATGGTAGCCATTATTTTGAAAAAAAAAAAAGTAGGAGATCATTGAATTCATCAGCATCAAAGTTAAAAAAATAGAACTGTGAATCCTGGTAAGTTCCATATTTCCCTGGGAAGGAGGTAAAACAAGGGGCTGGACCTCCATGTTCCAGAATGTCCCCACTAGGTCAGGAAGCTGGCCTTGGCAGTTTCAGTTTGAAGATGCTAGAGAAATATGTTGTTGGCCACTGCCCCCTGTTGAAACAATATTGTCACTTCCGAGGAGAGAATTCTCAGACTTGCCATGTAATAATAGCATGTGAACTTCGACTCACTGGGGAAAAGGCAGACTGCTGTTTCAGCACTCACAGAAAATGCTGCCCCACTAAAGGAATCCCTCTAATCATCATAGCTAATACAATATAGCTACTTTCTTATGTCTATTATTAGCATTTGAATATGTTATTTTGAAAAAAAGAATCAATCCTCATAACAAACACAACTCAACACAGCGCATACACAAGAGGCAGGTACTATTGTATTGATGCGAGAACAGAGGCACAAGGAGATAAGTAATTTGCCCGAAGTCACACAGTCAGGAAGCAGTGAAGCTGGCTCCAAGGTCTGTATTCTTAACCAGCTCTGCAGGTCTGACTCTTGAATGCCTCTGGTTCCTTTGGTCTGATCATGACAATCGTTCTGCAGCCTGTATTTTGTTCAAATACTTTTTCCCCATCTAAAACACCTTCAAGTCTATGCTCCATCCCTTATAGGTCCCTCCCTTTCACAGTAAAATTCCTTGAAAGTATAGTCTACACTCACTTTCTTCCCAGAAGCAAAAGACTCTGCCATCAATTCTCACTCCCAAACTCCTCAGGAGTCTGGCCTTGACCTGCTTCTCTGATTTGTATGTGCTCCCTCCAAACACCCTCACTATACATATAATACTGATATCATACATGATTACTGAATCAAGGAAATGGATGTGATAGTTCACAATCCAAAGACATTTTGCTCATTCCAATCTTTTGGTCTTGCATGTATTTTCCTATTTTCTCCACCAGGGGCAAGTCTTCTCTTAAGGCCTGATTCCTCCTCCCTCTTCACAGGTCAGGTACACAACTCCAGCTATTGAGCACTGGAAATGTGGCAGGTCCCAACTGAGATGTGCTTAAGTACAAATTACACACTAGATATTGAAGATTTAGTACAAAAGAGAGAATGTAAAATATCTTATTAATAAATGTAATAAAGTGATTACATGTTGAAATGATATTCTGGATAGATTAAAGACACTCTTGAAATTAATTTTACCTATTTCTTTTTAGATTTTTAAAAATATGTTTACTAAACAATTTAAAATTGCACATGTGGCTTACTTCATATTTCTATTGGACAGTATAAGTTTAGAGGCTCCCTCCTAATGGCAAACTCTAAGGGTGGTCTGCAGAACCCTTGGTCTGCAAGGAACCCAGTTAGAAAACCATTCACTTGACCACTCATGAAGAAACTGAGGCCCACAAGGGCCAACAACTTTTCCAAGGTGATCCAAGTGATGGCATCTTGAGTTTAGATTAGAATGCAGGTGTCCTATACCCTTTTTAAAAAATTTCTCCTATTATGGAGGTCCTTGAATGCCACAAGAGGACACAGGCACAAGACTATGTCCTGTGGGCCTTTAAGGTCCTTTATCAAGAAATGTCACCACCTCAGGTCTCTCGCTGTTTGCTTCCACAGGTCTCCTGCACAGCCCAGGGGCCACTCCCTCTTGCATCCTCTGCCAACCCCGTAAGCATTTTTCTGATCTCTGCTAGGAAGCCCAGCCCTGCTTTAGGGCTCTATCTGGCTGCTTCCTCCCTGGCGCTGACAGCCTGGATAGAGACCGTGGAGACAAGCAGTGACTACAGAGCCCTTCTCACCCTTTTGTCTTCAACTATCCTCTAGACTTGTCCAATTCCAGTCCCACCCAGGGGGCCATCGTAGCTCTTGCTGGAATAAGTCCAACCCAGCTGGAAGGATGAGCAAATAGAGCCAGCTAGACTGATCACCTGCTGACCCTGTGTCCATCACCCTCTGTCACTACAGACAGCTCACGTTGCCCACAGGCCCTCCTTGCAGAGTGGGGACCAGTGATCACATGGCTGGTGAGTCACATGGAAACTGAAAGCACCCCTCAGTGGGGTGACTTCTCTAAAGTGGACACATGAATCAGAGGCGGGGAAGCTGGGAGGCAAGGCCAGACCCTGCGTCGCAGGCAGGGATCTTAAGTGCAAGCCCTAACACCACAAATCTTCCCCACCACACCCCTGCAGAACTACAGCATTATGGGTCAGCTGTAGTTTGTTTTGAGTTTGGGTTGAGGCCCGAACATGTGTGTGAGCCTGCACAGGTGTGGGTCTGCCCAGGTGGGAAGAAGTCTCTGTTTCTGGCTTGTGTCTCTTCCTCATGAGAGCCACACACGAGTGGGAGCAAAGGGTCTCAGCCCCCCTCCCTACCCTGGATTCCTGGTCAAGGACCCCTGTGAGTCTAGGCCCTGAGTGTGGCCACGGGTGCCTGGATAGTTGCTGCACCATGCCTGCAACCTCATCTCTGCCTCTTCTGAACCCAAATTAGAGAACTGATGAATCATGGGACTGTAAGAGAACCCGTGTGGTGCGGATCAGCAGTCACAAGATGAGGGCTCTCTTCCCAGTTCTGCTACAACTCTAGCTGTGCAATTTTGGGCTAGGCACTGTATGTGTCTGAGGTTCAAGTTCTCACTTGTATAATGGGTGTATTAATTATCTATCACTCTTTTAAGAATTCCTTCAAAACCTAGTGGCTTAAACAGTAAGTATTTATTATCTCACACAGTGTCTGTGGGTCGGATATTTGAGAACAACTCACCTGGGTGGTTTTGGCTCATGGTCTTTCATGGGATGAGGTCAAGATGTCCACTGGAGCTGCAGTCATCCGAAGGCTTGACTGGGGCTGGAGGACCTACATCCAAGACAGCTTTGTTCACATGGCTGCTGGCAGGAGGCCTCGGTTCCTTGCCACATGAGTCTCTCCATGGGGCTGTTTGAGCATCCTCCTGACGTGGTAGCTGGCTTCCCCTAGAATGAGCAGTCGAGGAGAGCAAGACAGAAGCCACAGTATCTTTTATGATCTTTATATCTTAACCTCTGAAGTCAAGCACTGTTATTTCTGCACTATCTCACTTGTTATCCAAGTCAACCCTAATCAGGGATGTGAACACCAGAAGGTACAAACCACTGGGGGCCATCAGGAAGGCTGGCTACCACCTTAGAAGTAATTAGTACCATTATTAATATCTGCTCTGCCCATCTCACAGAGCCATCAGGAGGTTTTGTTTGCATACCCACTGCAAGAAAAACCATTAACCAGAGGATGCACCTGATAAGAGTCAAGACAGCAGCTGCTAAAAACAGCTGTAAAAAGGGTTGCTGGAGACTGGACTCTGAGACCATCACAGGAAGCTCTGGGACAAGTAAAAGGAGGACCAACATAGGAACGTGGTAGCTCAGAGGCCTCCAGTCCTCTTTGCTGTCCCCATATGAAGGTACAATGTGGAGACAATTAGGAAAGTGCCTGACAATGTGCCCATTACATATGGCGCTCAGCCATAAGTGTTCTTTCTAAGGAAAGCAGGTGGGTCATAGTCTTAGGAATTCCAGGAGGAGGTGCTGGGCCACGGTGAAGGTTGAATTGTGCCCTAGCCCTTTAGTTCTGACATTTAAATTAGTTAGTTTACTTTTCACAAACTCCAAAGAGCTGCATAAACGTGAAAGTCCATCGTTATTACCTCCTGGTAAGATGCCCACAGAGCACGCTTCCAAAGAATCTCTCCACTGATTCCTTAACTAGCCAAAAAGAGGAACTGAGATACGTTCACTGTTTTGCAACTATCAGAAACAGCCTCTCAAAGTTGCCTCTGAATCTGTCCTTGTTCATTTACGCTGGGATTTTCTCTCACTCTCTGCACTCAGCCTCTACCTGACAGTGGCTCAGTCCCTCTGGAACCCACTCTTATTACTCCTGTCATTCTCAGTTCCTGCTTAGGGCTGCAGTTCCCTCCACTTCCAAAAATCTCACTCCAGTGGCTAAAGCCTTATAATCCACTGTTGTCCGGGTGCCGTCCTAACTGCTGCTCATCTTCCTGGATTTGTGAGGACCACTGCTCTTGGGGTCCTCTTTGTTGTGTTCTGAGTTCTACCCATCTTGGTGCCTGGCTGGCTGGACCCCAGTGCTGGGGTTTAGGTCTGTTTAGGTTTAGGTCTGTTTTCGTACCGTGTTTTTGTACCAGATTCCAGACACCCAGTCCTGCCTGCTGGACTGGACTTTCTCCCTGCACCTGCATTGGACAGGCCCCTCCCACACTTCCCTTTCTGCCCTCAGAAGGGAATCTCCTTATAGATCTTCCTGGTGGACACCTTGGGGGACAATGCTTGGTTTGAGAGGGACAACAGCCTAGATTTTCAGCTGCAGTGTTTATAGCAGAACAAAAATTGTTCATGTTTCTCAGTGCACAAGGCACATTTTTAGGTCGTTCATGTTTTGTCATATTTCTCCCCTGCTGGTTAGGGAGTAAGGTCACACAGGGATTTTAAAAGCAAAACAAGTAGTCCCTGCCTCCAGTGAGTTTTTGAATGAAGTAATAGGTGTTTATAAATAAATACACAGGAAATCCGTTTATAATAGTGCCCACTAAGATCTGTTCCTCTTTGCCTGAGGTCTCTGTTTTCATCCTCACCATCTCTTTGTGGTCCCAAACGATTGCACTTCAAAGTACTGCCTTCTTGCTAACAAATGTCTGTATTCAGGGCCAAATTCATTCTGAAACTTATGCTTTTGGTGACACTGAGTGAGGTTATAGGGGAGTAGGTGATTGTCAACTCCCTTAGCTCATGGCAGCTGTTGTTATTAACCAAAAGGACCTGAACGGTTATACAGGACTAAAGTGGCTTAGGTCAGTTCTAACACTGGGGAGTAGGAGGTGCATTAGTGGGCAGTGGAGAATTGACTAAAGATTTGAGTTGGGGGCAGTGGACCAGGGAAAGTTAAACTCATATGCATGTATCCAACAAGTCCCTTGAACTCTTCCTCTGGGCTATGGTGGCATCGCTCTTCTCCCCTGGCCTCCTGCCTACAGCACCCAGCCCCACTTCTCCTTCCTCCTTCATGTTCCAGAAAATCTCCTTCCTTCTACAGAAAACTGGGGAGAAGCTCCAAGTCCAGGCTGGAAGGGCCCTTTCTACCCTTGAAAATTGGACCTTTCAAAGACCGTTTCTCCTCCAAGAAATGTTCATGCCAGCAGCTACAAAGACGTTTTCTCCATAGTCTTTGCAATTACCTTGAAAGTGCTGATCAGCGAAAAGTAGGGGTGATGAGTCAGAGTTGCTGACACAGAGTGAGGCATCACGAGTTCTAATCTTGTTGCATTTCCTTGTGGTAATTCCAGGGTGCTGCTGGGATGGATGGACAGCTGTCAGGCTTGGCCTGGTTTCCAGTCTCTGCAGCCTCGTTCTTTCTACAGCCAACATTACCTTCAGCTCACTTCTGCCAGATCTCTAAGGAGGCTACAGCCCAGATCCTGAGGCTCACATCCATGGAGGCCCCTTGTGCGCTCTGGCTCCAGGCCTACTCCAGTTCTGGGTACCAGATCTTTGCTTCATTTCTTGGGTCTTCTCCTGTCTCCCTCATGGAAGCCTGCTCAATCCCCAGTCTCATTATGAATGAGCCCTGCCTTGTACCCAACACCCTTCCTCCACCTCTTTGGGGGTTGGATTCCTGCCCAGACTCCAGCTCAGCTGGGACCCTGAGACCTGATGGATGACAGGTCTTTCTGAGGAAAACTGATGAGTCCCTAGACTTGGAAGGGGAGCTCCCACTTCCCAATTTGGTCACATACAACCATGAGGTTCTGTTTGGTTAATATCAACAGCCGCCATTAGTTATAAGATTCAAGGGCTGGCTCCTTCTTATGGCCTCACTCTAGGTTAGCATTAAAGGAAGTCTCAGACTAAATTCTCCCCCCAAAGAGACAACGATTAGCAAATAAGCACAAGTCACACCACCTCCTGTGAGCTTGATAAAGTCCAAACTCTCTGTCCTTTAGGGTGCTCCAACAAGATCACACGTGAAAGGAAGTTTCACTTGGGGCAAATGTGATAATACTCTAGTAGTGGGATTGGAGAACCATCTAGTCAGACTCAGGTTGGCCCACCTTCTCTGGAATCAGCAGCTGGACTGTGGGCAACATTCCTAACAGGGAAGGAGGAAAGAGTCACTAGATTCTAATACCCTGTTCATATATGTTTGTGGAGTTCCTCCATGCTTCACCAGTGAACACCTTTCTCTCCATTCATTATGCTAATTAACAAAACCTCTAGTACTGATCAGCTATAAAGATAGCTGAAGCACTTGTGAGAGCTCCTCTTGAGTGTGGACTTCTGATTAAGCCCTAGTTACCACCCTTGGAGTTGCCCAGATTAGCGCAACTGGCCTCCTCTAGGGTATAGATTAAAAAAGAATGAACCGGGCTTCCCTGGTGGCGCAGTGGTTGAGAGTCCGCCTGCCGATGCAGGGGACACGGATTTGTGCCCCGGTCTGGGAAGATCCCACATGCCGCGGAGCGGCTGGGCCCGTGAGCCATGGCCGCTGAGCCTGCGCATCCGGAGCCTGTGCTCCGCAACGGGAGGGGCCGCAGCAGTGAGAGGCCCGCGTACCGCAAAAAAAAAAAAAAAAGGAATGAACCACATTTAGACCACGCTGTCAGTGCTGAAGTATAAACTGCAGACGTCATAGTACTAGGGCACCCCAGCCTCCATGATAATAGTAATAATCAGCATTTCTTTGGCTCACAAGATGTTATTCCATGGTTTTCAGTCCCCTGCAAAGTAAGTCCCCTGAATTATTTCTAGGTACTGCCAGGAGTCTCATGTGGACTCACCAATGGGTTCATTAGCTATAGCTCAACACAGTCCCCACTTCATCTCTTTTCACTTCCAGCTTCCTCTGCAACAGGCATTTGTTGTTTGGAATGCCTACAACAGCACTCCCCACGTTGGGGGCAAGTTGCTTCTTCCCCACTCCAGCCATCGTGTGCCTGTGGGAATGAGCATGTGACCTTCCTGGGCCAATCACTACAGCCTCATCCTTTTGGCCAAAGTGACTGGCTAGGAATGGACAAGGGGCTTGCAAAGCCAATCAAGACACTTCCTAGAGATTTTTTTCAATACAGAGTTGGCGAAGACACTCTCTTTTGTTTTTTTTTCTAAGATTTTTTTTTTTGATGTGGCCATTTTTTTTTAAGTCTTTATTGAATTTTGTTACAATATTGCTTCTGTTTTATGTTTTGGTTTTTTGGCTGTGAGTCATGTGGGATCTTAGCTCCCCGACCAGGGATCGAACCTGCACCTCCTGCATTGGAAGGCGAAGTCTTAACCACTGGACTGCCAGGGAAGTTCCGCAAAGATACTCTCTTAAAGCTGCCTGCAGGCATGTCTTTGGCCTTGTGGAGACAGCTGAATTGTGAGGATAAATCCAATATGCAGAGAGAATCAGAGACATACGTTGTTATGGACTGAACGTTTGTGTCCCTCCCATCAAATTCATATGTTAAAGTCCTAATTCCCAAGGTGGTGATATTAGGAGGTGGGGATTGGGAGGTAATTAGGTTTGGATGAGGTCATGAGGGTGAGCCCCCAGTGATGGGATTAGTGCACTTATCGGAAAAGGAAGAGGCACCAGAGTTCATACTCTCTCCCCCAACATGTACTCATACAAGGAAGAGACCACGTGAGGATACAGAGAGACGGTGGCTGTCTGAAATCAGGAAGTGGAAACTAAACATGCCAGTGCCTTGATCTTGGACTTCCCAGCCTCCAGAGCTATGAAAAATAAATGCCTGCTATTTAAACCACCTAGTCTATGGTATTTTGTTACAGCAGCCTGAGCTGATTAAGATGTAGGTGGAGAGATAGGAAGTCCTGACAACAGTTGAATCTCTAAATCCAGTTGTCCCTGGGTCCAGCTGTACCCAAATGTGCACTCTGTGTGGTTTGGTTATATAGCCCACGGTGACCTTTTTTGGTGCAAGCTGGTTTAAGTTTCTGATTAACTTATCCATCAGCAATGGTCAGTAGTTGCTTTACAGGACCACCTTTACCTTCCTTGCTGAAGCCCTGTGCTGCTGCTGGAACCTCTGGTGCTTGGTGCTAAGGACCACAATCACCCACTCTGTCCTCCTGATGCTTCCTGGTCCTAACCTGATGACCATCTAGGCAAGAATGGAGACTCTCACTATTGCTGAGCAGTTGGTTTATGGCCAGTGTGTCTGGCAGACGCCCACTCTCGGGGTTAGTAGGATGTCTGCACCTCTGAGCTTCCCCACAACTGGCTCATGCATATTGTAGATCAGTTAAGGCCTGTAAAGTGATTTTGGACTCTTATCTTCAAAAGTTACAATGCCAGGCCAGCTGTCACCCTGGCCATCCCCTTCAAGAACCATTTCTGCCTTCTGGGAAGGACTTCTTCCCCCAAGACCTAAGGCTAATCCTATCCCCTCCATGCTAGTTATGTCCTGGCCCCATTCTCCTTTCCTACATGTCCCAGAACCACTGTGCACTCCGGCTGACTGAACTGTGATCTCCAAGGGAGGCTTCATACACATGGAACCTCAGCGAGGGCCTGTGTGTCTGGTGCTCTGTGCCCATTAAACATCCTAGCCTCATATCTTTTCTATTGTTATATTATATGGCTGACTCACCCTGAGCTTGTGGCCTTGGCAAACGAGACCCTCAAAATTTCCATCTGCACTTTCCACACAGAGGAAGCCAGATAGCACTGTGTATCGATGGTTTGTTTCTGTCTCACTAATCAAGAGGCTGAAAGCAACAGTTTCTGATGTATCTTTTCTTCTTTGATTCATTAGGGCCAAGGGACCTGAGGACAGATGATGAAGCATTTAGGGTTTAGTTTTCTCATCTAGAGAATGGAACCACAATTAAAACATTGCTCAGACCTCACCTACAATAGGACTGAATACCCCGGACTTGCAGCAAAGACTTCTGAGTACCTCAGGCCCCTTAAAAGAAGGGGATTTCCTGAGAGGACACCCAGCTGTGAGGGCAGGGGTGGGAGCGCTTTTGGGTGTCACAGGGAGTCTGCCCATGCCCTCGACTTCTCTCCTGGGCTTCATGGCTGTGATTCTTCTATGTGTCACCTTTCATCTCCTCCTACTCTCAAGAAGACAATCATCTCTGGTATCTCCAGCTCCGGATTCCAGAGGATGCTGGTCTGACCAGTAGAGACTGGAGATGTCCCCTACTATTCATTCTCTCTCAAAATAATATAGCCCTGGATTTTTAGCTAGGCATCACTGCCTAGAATATGGCTAATACGTCCCAGCTGTCATTGCACCTGAGTCTTCCTTTGGCCAATGGGATGCGAGTGAAAATTATCTGTGCAGATTCCAGGTTGTGTTTTAAAGGGAAGGGGCATGTCCTCTGGGGTTCCTTTTCCTTTCCCACTTCTTGGAAAGTGGACATGCTGTGAGCCCTCTCGGGCGGTGCCTATGAGGACAACACTGCAGCGGGCAGAGCAACAAGACAGAAAGAGCCTGGGCCCCTGAAACCTTTGCACAATAGAGCTTCCATACTAGCTTAGACTCCCACATGAGAAAAAAAGTAAACATGTATTTGTTTTAGCCACGTTATTGGGGTTTTTCTCATGGCAGCTGAGCTACGGTTACATTTAGGAAATCATTGTTGCCTTCAAGCCAGCCACCTCAACCAGAAAGCTTGTACAGCTGGGCTCTCTTGGGTCGATGCCCACCCTTGATGCAATCAGTGGCCACCTTGGCACAGAGAATAGTTTAGCACTGCTTCCCTGGGACGGAGCTCTGGGAAGGGTAGTTTCTGCCAGGAAGGGATAAACAGTATGGCTGGGGAGGCATCAAAACAAGAACTTTGCACAGCATTAGTCAAATGTCACAACATGTCACTAGATGAATAGAAGGGGATGTCAACTGTGCTAGTCTATAAATAAATATGTGGGGTTCCTAGATGGCAAGCAGGATGGAAAACCATCAGGTTGAATATCCAGAAATGCAGGCCCAATGGCACCAGGAGCTGGAGATGTCAGAAATAAGATCATTAGTCTGATTCTGTGGCAGCCACAGGTCTGCCTCCTTCTGTGCTGTAACTTCATGTCAACTTCTGTAGTGAGGGACTCTGATTGGCTTACTTAATGCTATCACCTTGGTTTGTCAGTTCCCTTTGTATCAGGCCATGTCATAAGCCACTAGTAGTGCATGGTAGGGTATCCACTCCTGGGTCCCTAGGTGGTCACCCCTGCCCAAAGTCACCCCAGGACTGCTTTCCCTCCTAGGTGTGTATGTAGGGGGTGTGTGCTGCAGGCCAGGCAGTTTCAGCTCAAGGGGACAGTGGTCATAGAAGAAAAACACCAAAAGCCTCAAGGAATTGGCAGCAACCACTTCTGGTGATTCTGGCAGATTACAGAACAGGGGAAGTTCTATTCAAAGCAAGAGAAGGGACCCAGGAATGGGTGAGGCCAGGTGCCAATGGCATAAGACAAAAGTGAGGCCCCAGGCTTCAGCTGGGGCGGGTACAGGCAGCACCCCATCTCTGAATAGGGAGGGAGGGAGGATAGGGAAAGTCTAGCTAGAACACTGCAGAGAGGACTTCTGTTCCAGGGGTACTAAAAGAGTCTGGCAGGCCCCGGGGAAGAGGCCCACCCCTTGGGTGCAAGATAGATCTTAAATCTCAGCAGCAAGACCAAAGCCAGTTTTCAAAAGTAGGACGTAAGGTCTGTCCGTGGTCTTTCCACTTTTCTGCCAAATTCTAGCAGAAGATTCCAGACTACGCTGCTCAATTCATCCTTCATCTTGCGCTGCTGTCAGCATTTTTTCATTTGTTCTTACTCTGGCTTCTAACCATGGCTCACTGATTGCCCAGACAATGCAAGGCAGACTCTGGCTTTTTCCTCCTCAGGGAAACTGCTGGAAAAGAGGGGCTGCTAAGGCTGTGATCCTTCACCTTAAGGTTTCAAAATGACAAGCATGCTGGAGAGATGGGGCAGACATCTAACTGCCCATCAGCCACCCATTCTCCCCTCTTTTCTTAGGAAAAGAAATCCAATTTTTAGCCTCTTTTAGCTTGGGGGTGGTCAAGGGATGAAGCAGAAGAAAATGTTTCAGAGGTGCTGGTTTGGCTGGGAGGAACATTATTTTTCCCTCTCCCACTTCCTCTTGCTGCTGGCTCAGAGCGCGGATGGGCTGGGTCTCCAGGATCCATCTTAGATCGTAAGGTGATTTCAAGGGTGGAAGCCACAGGCTGTAGATGGAGCAGCAGAGTTGGATCCGCTACGGATCCCAAGTAGCCTGGAGGGTCAGCCTCTAGGTTTTCTTTACTAAGTCAGGAATAAACTTCCATCGTGTTGAAGCCCTCACGACTCAGCGTGTGTTGTGGACCAGAAACATGGACCGCCCCCCCAGGAGCTTGTTAGAAATGCTGAAGCTTCTGAATCCGAATCTGCATTTTAACAAGATCCATGGGTGATTCATGTGCACATGATGGTTTAAGAAGCACTGATTTAAGCCACTATTATTATTACTCTTTTCTGTTGTTGGCAGCTGAATCTAATTCTTGCACATAGAGAAGATGATTCCCATGTGGGGTCTTCTAGAAAGTGGGGCTAAGAATGGGCTGCTGAGAAGCTCACTACTGGACTCTCCCACTTCTCCTTTCCCTGCATGCAGGAAAAGCATGCAGGGCTCTCCAGCAAACCCTCATTTCCCCAAGCCATACCATGAGGGGCTTGGGGAACCTTGACCACGTTGTCCTGGAGCCCAGGTTCTTGAAAAGCAAGCTTCCTGTCACCTGCAACTGCCTCCACCCCTGACACCCTATGTCTCCAGACCCAAGAGTGGCAGAGGGTAGATGATAGTGTTTTAGCTCAGAGGAGGTAGGTGAGGGGCGCCCACAGTCATTCTGAAACCTTAAGGCATCATAAAATAGATCATCCTTCCTGGAAGCCTTGGCCTTCTGTTTTTAAACACAGGCATTTCTAGGCTTTGCTTCTGGGGCTGACTGTCATACTCAGCCCCACGGTGACTCAGACTTGACTGCCTAGGAGGGTCACGCCCTCTGGCACAAAACTCCAGGAAGTGTCCCTCCCGGCCCATCTATATCCACCCAGATGGTCAGGTGAAGGCTGGGAAAAGCTCCTAAGGATGTTTAGGAGACATCCTTAGGATGACATTCTGGAAAATGGTTCTCCACATGCTACCAACTGGATGCAACTGTTCAAGTGAATCACCTGAAAACATTCAACCCTAGGGAGGCAACTGAAAGTTATAGGGGGGTTCAAGGAGATCTTGTTTCAAGGCCCAGTTCTGCCCTTTACTACCTTTTGACCTAGGACAAGTTTCTAACCTCTCTAAGCCTTCTCTCCAAACTTCTGGTAGCCTTTTAATAAATCTCAGTTCTGCTAAAGTTAACCTGGATTTCCTTATCTGTACACAGAAGAAATAATAACAGCAACAATGTATAGCTGACTTACTTTGTTATAAAGCAGAAACTAACACACCATTGTAAAGCAATTATACTCCAATAAAGATGTTAAAAAAAGATACATGCACCCCTATGTTCATAGCAGCACTATTCACAACAGCCAAAACATGGAAACAACCTAAATGTCCACTGACAGATGAATGGATAAAGAAGATGTGGTACATATCTACCACGGAATACTACTCAGCTGTAAAAAAGAATGAAATAATGCCATTTGCAGCAACATGGTTGGACCTAGAGATGATCATAGTAAGTGAAGTAAGTCAGAAAGAGAAAGATAAGTACTATATGATATCACTTATATGTGGATTCTAAAATATGACACAAATGAACCTATCTACAAAACAGAAACAGACTCACAGTCATAGAGAACAGACTTGTGGTTGCCAAGGGGGAGGGGAGTGGGGGGAGGGAAGGACTGGAAGTTTGGGGTTAGCAGATGCAAACTATTATATATAAGATGGATAAACAACAAGGTCCTACTGTATAGTACAGGGAACTATAGTCAATATCATGTGATAAACCACAGTGGAAAAGAAGATTAATAAAAAAGAATGTCTGTATCTGAATCACTGTGCTGTACAGCAGAGATTGACACAGCATTGTAAATCAACTCTACCTCAAAAAAAAAAAAAAGATTGTAGACTCTCTACTAACGACTTGTGGATATTCCTTAGTTACTGTCCCTCAACTGTTCTAAACTTGACTTCACAATTTCAGACACTATCATCACAAAAAGCAAATGACTTGCCATTTGTTACATGATCTCACCACAAGGTTTCTGTTTTGTTGTTGTTAATAACGTACTACCCGTAGAACTTCATTTTGGATAAAATGTCCGTATCATCCTGGCCACGACATGGAGAGATGATGTTTAATCCAGCAGGCAACAGGATGTCGTTCTAGCTGGGTTCCTGGTGGTGCAATATTTCCCCATGTTTAGAGGATACCTCTCAGCTTGATGTGACAATTTTTGCTGTGGTCATGTCTTTCAATACACTTCCTGCTTTTCTTGCAAAACAGAGATAACTTACTCCTCTCTTGCAGACCACAGCCCAAATGGTTATAGGTTTCTCTGAGGGCTTGGGCAGGGCATGAGGCACATCGTTGGCCCTCAGTGTGTGAGGCCTTTGGCTTTGGTTTTTCTATGTGAACCCCGAGATTAATCTACGTGGACTTTACTTTCTGTTGGAATGAACAACTGAAAATCTGTTAGAGAAACATGAGGTTTGCAGCACCTGACTGCTTCAGATTTCAAGTAGAAGACTTCTTCAGGCCCTCAACAAGCACAGAAAATAGAACCCAGCCATTTTTTGTAGTCAAGACTGCCTGGGTCACATGATCTCAATGGCAATGCTCACAGTTGCTAGAAACTCAGAGACGCATAAGCTATGGGAGTTGAACAGAGCCTGAGAACTTCTGAAGCTAACTCCTCTATGAATCAGAGGTGGAAACCAAAGTCCAGAGAGGTTAAGTGACTTGCCCAAGGTCATACTGCTAGCCTGGCCTTCATGGTTATTGTAGGATCATCCCATAAATAGTCCAGATAAATTGCTCTGCTTAAAATCAAAACTACAATGAGATATCATCTCACACCGGTCAGAATGGCCACCATCAAAAAACCTACAAACAATAAATGCTAGAGTGGGTGTGGAGAAAAGGGAACCCTCTTGCCCTGTTGGTGGGAATATAAATTTATACAGCCACTATGGAGAACAGTATGGAGGTTCCTTAAAAACCTAAAAATAGAACTACCATATGACCCAGCAATCCCACTACTGGGCATATACCCTGAGAAAACCATAATTCAAAAAGAGTCATGTACCAAAATGTTCATTGCAGCTCTATTTACAATAGCCAGGACATGGAAGCAACCTAAGTGTCCATCGACAGATGAATGGATAAAGAAGATGTGGCATATATATACAATGGAATACTACTCAGCCATAAAAAGAAACGAAATTGAGTTATTTGTAGTGAGGTGGATGGACCTAGAGTCTGTCATACAGAGTGAAGTAAGTCAGAGAGAGAAAAACAAATACCGTATGCTAACACATATATATGGAATCTAAAAAAAAAAAATAGTCATGAAGACCTAGGGGCAAGACGGGAATAAAGATGCAGACCTATTGGAGAATGGACTTGAGGATACGGGGAGGGGGAAGGGTAAGCTGGGACAAAGTGAGAGAGTGGCATGGATTTATATATACCACCAAATGTAAAATAGATAGCTAGTGGGAAGCAGCCACATAGCACAGGGAGATCAGTTTGGTGCTTTGTGACCACCTAGAGGGGTGGGATAGGGAGGGTGGGAGGGAGAAAGACGCAAGAGGGAAGAGATATGGGGACATATGTATAATGGGTTCACTTAGTTATAAAGCAGAAACTAACACACCATTGTAAAGCAATTATACTCCAATAACGGTGTTAAAAAATTAAAAAAAAAACAAAAGCTGAAAACATTTTGAGGAAAACAAACGAACAAAAAAAATTGCTCTGCTTAGGCATCCCCATTTCCTACAACTTATAACCACCATGTGATAAAAATAATGTATTAACCATTTCTCTTTTCTTTATGAATTTTTCCATTACAGAAATAACAAAAACTGTATAATTGGAAAATAGAGGAAGAAAAATCACCCACACAATCTTTTTGACCTGAGATATCTATTACTATAAAATCTTTCAATATTTTTAAAATTTTGCTTTTTAATTATTAAAATATAGGTACCTGGAAATAAAAGTTCAAACAGTATAGAAAGCCATAAAAAGTAAGTCTCCTTCGTACATATGATGAACAGGCACATAAAAAGATGCTCAAAATCCCTAATTATTACAGAAATGCAAATCAAAACTACAATGAGGTACCACCTCACACCAGTCAGAATGGCCATCATTAACAAGTCTACAAATAACAAATGCTGGAGAGGGGGTAGAAAAAAGGGAACACTCCTACACTGTTGGTGGGAATGTAAATTGGTGCAGCCACTATGGAAAACAGTATGGAGGTTCCTCAAAAAACTAAAAATAGGGGCTTCCCTGGTGGCACAGTGGTTGAGAGCCCGCCTGCTGATGCGGGGGACGCGGGTTTGTGCCCCGGGTCCGGGAGGATCCCGCATGCTGCGGAGCGGCTGGGCCCGTGAGCCATGGCCGCTGGGCCTGTGCATCCGGAGCCTGTGCTCCACGACCGGACAGGCCACAGCAGTGAGAGGTCCGTGTATCGCAAAACAAACAAACAAACAAACTAAACTAAAAATAGAGTTTCTGGATGATTCTGCAATCCCACCTCTGGGCATACATCCGGACAAAACTATAACTTGAAAAGATACATGCACCCCAATGTTCACAGCAGCGCTATTTACAATAGTCAATACATGGAAACAAGCTAAATGTCCATCGATAGGTAAGTGGATAAAGATGTGGTATATATACACAATGGAATACTACTCAGCCATAAAAAAGAATGAAATAACACCATTTGCAGCAACATGGATGGACCCAGAGATTATCAAACTAAGTGAAGTCAGAATGAGAAAGACAAATACCATATGATATATATCACTTATACGTGGAATCTAAAATATGACACAAATGAACTTACCTACAAAACAGAAACAGACTCAGACATAGAAAACAGACCTGTGGTTGCCAAGAGGGGAGGGGAAGAGTTGGTTTGGCAGTTTGGGACTAGCAGATGCAAACTACTATTATATACAGAATGGATAAACAACAAGGTCCTACTGTATAGCACAGGAAACTATATTTGATATCCTGTAGTAAAACATAATGGAAAAGCATTTTAAAAATATGAAGGCAAAAAGTAAGTCTCCTTCCTCACTCCTTTCCTAGTTTTTCTTCTAATAGGTATCTTCTTTTGATTCTTTCTATTTCTTATGGTATTTGTCTTGACTGACATTGCTAAATAAACTACCACATCTATGTCTTCATTTATCAGCTTGAAGCACTATTTATAGACTTTTTGTTTTGACTGGTGAGTAACTTATTCACTTATTGACCCCCTTCTCCCACCTCCAAATCATTTACAGTTGTGTATTTTTATTTCTTCTGACGGTCAACCTTATGATTTTACATCACGTTCAATCTCTATTTATTGACCCATTAACTGTAGCTAGTGACTCTTGATTCTCCACTGTGTAAGATAGGAAAGTAACACTCCTTTACTTCCCTCTTCTCCCTCTTCTATTCCCTACCCTCTCTCAGATATATCACCTCTTTAACATTGTCAAGGTTTATAGCACAAGAATTCTGTTTGGCAAATTTGTCCTCCATGTTTTGTCAGTAAGTTAATTTTGATAACTGAAAGCCAATGAACCAACAGTATTTAAAGTACGAAGATAATGTAAATATTATTCCCAACAGAAGCAGGTATTATGTTGAGATCTGCAGAGGGGAATGTTCCAAGGTCAAGTGGGTCTTCTTTTCTTGGACCTCATCAACTACACAAAATCATGACACTTTTCGGTTGGTTTTATATGTGGGCCATGAGATTATCTATTTATTTATCTTTCTATCTCTCTATATATATTTATATATATATTTTCACAACTTACTGTTCCTGGAATTTTTAGTTGATTGACAACAGAAACATATGCCTTCTTTATAATACAGATACCTTCCAGCTTTTTAATTAAATCATTTATTAAGTGCTCCAAAATGTACTGACTTTTGGCTAGGCCAAGTGCACATCTGTACTGGAGTTTCTTTTAATTGCATTTCTAGGCTGGTTTAATGGTTTTTAGTTCTCATATCTTTCTCTTTCTTGGGTAGTATATCATCAAGTAATTTTATTTCCAGAATATGTATGGGAGTCTGAGTTCCTGCATGCCTGAATGAGTCCTTATTTCTCCTCCACACTGGATCAATAATTTGGTAAAATATCAAATTCTAGGTACAAAATTATTTCTTTAATCTTTGAAGGTAATTGCTCCATTGTCTTCAAGCATTGGTGTTGCAGATGAGAATGATGTTAATCTTCTTATTCTTTTGTTGGTTATGTGTTTCTTCTGTCTAAGTGCATTTAGCATCTTTTCTTATGATCAGTACTCTGAAATGCCATGAGATTATTTCTACGGATTATTCTTTATGGTCAACAAATACTATACAGTTCTCAAAAGTGAGGTATGTGGGCCATTTTTAATGATGTGGATAATTTTTATGGTAGACTACTCAGTGAGAAGGACATAAAATTGTATGTATCACATGATTCTGATGATGTAAAACATATCTGTTCATATTAATCAGTGTTATCAGTGAGGGAAGAGATTGTAAGCAATGCTGTTTCCTTCTTTACACCCATGAGTTTGTTTTTGATCTTTGATATTCTGGTAGAAAGAATTTCTACTCTGCAAACTGTCCTTCCCCATCCACTTCTTTAGAATTGGGGATCTAAGTAACATACTTTCCAGAATCTGTCCACTCAGCTTCCCAGTCCTCCTGCTCCCCACCTGGTTCCCATTAACACTGTTTTTGGGGGAAGGGACTCAATGATGTTAAGGCTTTTCTAGTTTTGCTTTTGACAGAACTTTGCAAAGTACTGTGTGTTGTGACATTTGCTCCTTTATTGGTTTGAGAACTGCCGGAGTACTTCTGCCTGTTGTTTAAAAAAAAACACAAAATTTTGGAGGTTATTTGATTTGTGGGGGAGGGAGAAATTCAGATCTGTTTCAATTCCTACATCTTTCCCGGCCTGCTCATGTAATTAATATACAGACAAAGCACAGACAACTCTCATTGATTTCACACTTTCAATGAAAAAAGATCCCTGTTTGTTTTAGCTTTATGTTGGTTTGGTTCTGTTTGTTTTTAATAGCTGTTTACACAAATGTAGTAGCTTGAATGGGGTCCTGATTTGACCTAGAGTCAAATACTACTTGAAATACTAGTAGGTGAATGAGCAGGACATTAATTGGTTTTCTCTTGACTCTGATATGACCTGTTGAGTTGGTCTAGAGTCTTCCTCTTCCTCAGGCTGGTTCCTGCTTTGGGTCCAAAAGATGGCACAGTCCATTTCCAGTTCAGGGCAGGAAGTGATGAAATGGAGTAATGAGGACATCAGTCTGGTTGCCTGGAGACCTGGGTTCTGGTCCTATCTCCCTTTTTGACAACTGAGCAACCTGGGGCAAGTTGTAGCCTCAGTTTCCTCATCTGGGGCAGGAGAGGATGTAAACAGGAAGAATTCGAAGGCCTTAATTTGTTTACTATGGTTTCATTAATAATAGAAATAACATCTATCATTCATGTGAACCATTTATGTCTCTGGGCCAGAAATAATTTCTAATCTTGGGGTCACTGCCACCAAGGGAATAATTTTGCCTAGAATATGGACAGAGAGCTCAAATCAGAAGCATGGAAGACGGAGTCCCAGATTACAGGATACGATACGATTTTTTCTGTAAAATGAACTATTATTAAACAAATAATAGGACTTGTTCTGATTAGCTATAGCTGTGTAACAAACCACCCCAAACAGTGGCTTAAGGCAAAGCCAGCCTGTAGTTGATGGGGCTCAGCAAGGCGGTTTTCATTTTGTCATGCAGTTGCAGAAAGACAGTGGCTGGGGTGACAGTTATCGTGAAGGGTTCTTCACTCATATGACTACAGCCTGGGATGAGAAGACTCGAACAGATGGAGATCAACCTGTTCATGTATCCATGTATAGATCTATCCATCTAGTGTCTCTACGTGGTCTCCCCGCAAAGTGGCTTCAGAGTAGCCAGAATTCTTACAGCTGGAACCCTGGAGTAAGTGTCTTAAAGAGACACCGGCAGAAGCTGCATGACTTTTTCTAATCTGACTTTAGAAGTCACACAACACCACTCCTACCACATTCTATTCATTAAGGCAGCCATAGGGCCTGTCCAAGTTCAACACGAGAGGACACAGACTCTACACCTTAATGTGAGGTGTGTCAAAGAATTCATAAGCATGTTTCAAAACCATCACAAGATGCAAGGATGAATTAACATCAATATTGTGTATTTACAAAATGAAATTAAACTCTGACAGTCACTTACTGCCAACCCACGAAGTGTCCAGAGGTGTCCAGACTGGAGTCCCCTGGCCTAAGCAGAGACCCCACATCTATATTGGAGGGGGCAACTGGGAGCCAGAAGACTGGAGTTCAGGTTCCAGCTCTATCGTGCTGAGTCGTGTGGCCTCTGGACATGTCACTTTAGCTTACTGGCCTCGTTTCCACTGCATAATGGAGACACTGGCCCTGCCTTACCTATGCTGAAGAGTTGTGGTGAGACTCTAATGAGAATTTGCTTTGTAACTGCAAAGTGTTCTACAAAGCAAGAGAAAAACTCCCCACTCCTATTTCTTGGCTCTTGTGAATACTGGTGAAGCCATAAGGCCTTGAGAAGCCCCAATCACATCAAAGTCTAGATCTCTGGGAATCTTCTGTTTTATGTTGGAACTGTTGTTTCTTCTCGATAGGCCCAGTTCTACTCGTATCAACAACTGAGCTCTGTTTACTGGGTTCTTCTTGGTGGGATGGAGAACTTGGCTTTCTTGCCACACAGCTTGACCAAAGGTAGATATGACTGGTTGTAATCACCTCGGTGTGATCTTTACGTGATCATTTTTCCAGTTCAAAGGGAGGATCTCCCTTATACCTGACAGCATAAGGCTAGATTCAAGGTGAAGTGGACAGTGCTTTGGGACCCACTGGATTTGTGCTGGGGACCAGCCCATGCAGGGCTGAAGGTCTAGTGGTAGAAAGGCCAATGTAAAATGGACAGAAGAGAAATTCTTAACTAACTCCTCAAATTTAGACTTCCAACAAAGACTTGCTTTTACTTTAAAGGGCTCAAGTTTGTTTCTTTTAAAAACATTAAAAATATTTAGTCAATTCAATTCCCCCCTCATTTATTGACTATCTACTCTGGGCAGAATAGGTTGAAAAAATGGCAGACAGTTCAGCCTCTCAGTGCTTCCTCTTCAGTAGAGAAGATGCAGAAAGCCTGTCACATGCATGACCTGTGATTTAACAAAGGAAGAACAACATGCAGCTGATTTGTTAAACTGTCTGAAAGTGGAGGGGTATGGTTATACAAGTTTTAATTTTTCTCTGATCTTTGCCATCCATTGTCCTGTGTTAGCACGCACTGTCACATATACCTACACTGGTGATTCTTAAACTGGTTCCATATTGATGGAAAGCCATTAGGCATACACAAAAACCTTAAAGTGTGCACATACTATAACCCAGAAATTCCAGTTATCCTAAGGAAAAATCATAGATGGTCACTGCAGTGAAGCTTAGAAGAGCAACCCTGACTCTTATTAAACACTCAGCTCTACAGGATTATGAAGAAATCAAGAACAGTAGTTCATGTTTGTAAAGTGCTTATATTTGCCAGACACTGTGTTAAGTGCTTTACATATTTTTACTATTCACAGAACCCACTGAGGGATATCCCCGTTATATAGATGTGGAAGCTGAGGCTCAGAGAAGTTGATTTGCTGCAGGTCACCACACCAGGATTTCAACACAGGTGGTCCAACTCCACAGCTCACAGTTTTAATCATTGTTCTCTACAGCCTCAAATAAACCATGGTCCATAGGCATCAAGGTGATGTTCTATACACCCTCACACCATACACAAAGATAAACTCAAACTGGCTTAAAGACTTAAATATAAGACGTGACACCATAAAACTCTTAGAAAAGAACATAGGCAAAACATTCTCTGACATAAATCATACCAATATTTTCCTAGGTCAGTCTCCAAAGGCAATAGAAATAAAAGCAAAAATAAACAAATGGGACCTAGTCAAACTTACAAGCTTCTGTACAGCAAAGGAAACCATAAATAAAATGAAAAGACAAACTATGGAATGGGAGAAAATATTTGCAAGTGATGCGACCAACAAGGTCTTAATTTCCAAAAGATACAAACAGCTCATACAACTCAATAACAAAAAAACAAACAACCCAATCGAAAAATGGGCAGAAGACCTAAATAGACATTTCTCCGAAGAATACATATAGATGGCCAACAAGCACATGAAAAGATGCTCTACATTGCTAATTATTAGAGAAATGCAAATCAAAACTACAATACGGTACCACCTCACACCAGTCAGAATGGCCATCATTAACAAGTCTACAAGTAACAAATGCTGGGGAGGGGGTAGAGAAAGGGAACCCTCCTACAGTGTTGGTGGGAATGTAAATTGGTGCAGCCACTGTTGAAAACAGTATGGAGGTTCCTCAAAAAACTAAGTAGTGTTTCTGGATGATCCTGCAATCCCACTTCTTGGCATATATCTGGACAAAACTAAAACTCGAAAAGATACATGAACCCCAATGTTCACTGCAGCACTATTTACAATAGCCAAGACCTGGAAACTACCCAAATGTCCATCAATAGATGAATGGATAAAGAAGATGTGGTACATATCTACAATGGAATATTACTCAGCCATAAAAAAGAATGAAATAATGCCATTTGCAGCAACATGGATGGACCCAGAGATTATCATACTAAGTCAAGTAAGTGAGAAAGAGAAAGACAAATACTATATGATATCACTTATGTGTGGAATCTAAAATATGGGACAAATGAACACATCTATGCAACAAATATAGACTCACAGATATAGAGAACAGACTTGTGGCTGCCAAGGGGGAGGGGAGTAGGGGGAGGGAAGGACTGGGAGTTTGGGATTAGCAGATGCAAACTAGTACATATAGGAGGGATAAACAACAAGTTCCTATTGTATAGTACAGGGAGCTATATTCAATATCCTGTGATAAACCATAATGGAAAAGAATATGAAAGAGAATGTATATATATATGTATAACTGAATTACTTGGCTGTACAGTAGAAATGAACACATTATAAATCAACTATACTTCAATAAAATAAATTTTAAAAATGATGTTCTAGAAGAACACAGGAAAATGCACATAAGGTCAAAGGGACAAAGTGGCTTACAAAGCAATACAGTCAGTCTGGTTCTTATTTTTTTAAAGTATATACAAAATGGACAGAAGAAAGCATAGAAAAAGGTCCATCAAGGTGGGGGGATTGTGTTTTATTCTAATTTTCTTCTTTGTGCTTTTCTAGATGTTCTATAATGACCATTTCTTGCTTTTGAAGTAAAAAAAAATGTGAAGTATCACAGTCATTTAGTTACTCAGTTGAAATGGTGGGAGGCGGGCAAGAGCACAGGCAGCTGGGGATGGGAGAGAGCAGGAAGGCTTCATAAAAGAGGGGGCATTTGAACTGGGCCTTGGAATGGTACAAAATTCACAAGGAAAAACACCGAGGCCGTGATGATGGTTTTCTGCTGCTCTCTGCACACCTTCTTTTTCCTAGAGTCACAGTCACCGTCTCCTCTTGGAATCTTTCTTTGAGTCCCTGTGCTGCCAAGTCTGCATCATTTCTCTTGGGGAGGGGGATTCTGAGATGCAACAGAGTGATTTCCACATTCACCCTGGGGGCTCCCCTGGCTTTCCAGACAGAATGAGTCCTGCTGCTCAGGCCACACCATCTCCGTGACACTCTTGATTTGAGGTGGGGAATGGGGTGCTGTGGGCAACGTCTGTGGTTTGCAGAAGCAACTTTGGAAACATCTGCAATCTTCTATTGTTGGAAATGACTGCACTGCACACAGAGGTGGGATGGCTTAGGTGTCAAAAGGGGGCCCAACCGAGGGTACTCTGAGGCCACAGAAAGAGACCGCCACCCCAAGGGCACAAGGAATGGCCCTTTCAAGGCTGGACCTGTGACAAGAGTTGGTTTCGCACCAGGCCAGGACTTCCTGTGTGCTGAGTCCCACTGCGCATCTCAGGGCATCTCAGCGGCTCTGGACCCCATAGAGAACTTCAGACATTGTTCACAGAGATGAGAGCAAGCTGTATCTGGCAGGTTCCTTGAAAAAACATCACCTCTTACTGAACCAGAGGCAACCACCACTCTACCAGGAAAGCAATTCCCATCTCCCAGGCCTGGAAAAAATTCCCTTTGTGTCATCTATTGGTCACCACCAACTCCCTAATCGCTTCCTTTTGGAAAATGGCTGTTGAATCTCCCACAGAATTCAGGAAAGGAGACCCAAGCCTTGCCCCAGGTCTTAGTGCCTTGCCATCACCCACATAAGGGCAAATTTTAAAACTCAGCTTTCCTCGTGGCCAAAGAGCAAAGAAACTTTCCCCCTCCCTTTTGTACGTGAGAAACCTAGCCTTTGTGGATCCTTACTCTGTCCCTTTGATATGTAGTTAAGTATTTGTAAGGGCTAAGTAAAGTCCCTTGCAGCTTTAAACCCAGCAATGTTTTTTAAGTATTTAATGTTTTTGAGATCTCTTTGAAATATAAAAATTGTCCCTATTTCCCTGTCACCTTGGAGTTTAGCCTGGCACCTGTTCTAAGCTGTGCTTGTCTGCCTGTCATAGAGACAAAGGCAATTCAGATAAAGGCAATTAGCTAGTTCCCCCAGTTAGCAGGTGAACTTGGGTGAAGTATGAAAGAATGCACAGCAAATGGTGCTGCCAGGTCCTCCTATTGGAAAACACACTGCCATTAGTCTTGGGCACGTTTTCATAATGGGTTGTAACAGCTAGGCAGTACAAAAATGGGAAACTTTTCTTCTGCCTTTGTAATCTCATCAGTGAGTTGCCTGTGACACACATTGTGATCTGGTTTAATGCTTATTCAATAATAAAACTGTTTTCTTTCCTTTCTACCTATGTGGAGAGGATTCTCTGCATTGGCAGGAGTTCTAATTTCCCCAACATCCATGAGCATCAGCTTTGTAGCTTGGTACAAAGACTATCCACAACCCGGTACCAATAATACCGACTTGTGGGCAGTCCTCCAGCACACCATGCTTTATGTTTCAGAACACGTTCATTGAGGAATGAACACAGTTTCCTTTCTCTGTTGGCTCTTCCCCGGGGCAGCCCAGAGTCCCAACCTCCTGGCCCCATAGGAGTAGGACGTGTGGCCTGTGCCCCGGCAGTCCCCACCCCTACCCCTGCCCCCACCCAAAGGCTGGCAGCAGCTCTCTGTTTCTAGTTTAGTAACCAGGCTCTCCTGTTTTGCAGGCCTGCCACACAGCACTTTCTGGCCTCTCTGCCCTGGACCAGCTGTCCAAGGCCACGATGCTGCCAGATTTATCACCAAGCAGCACTGAGGCATCCCTGCAAACAGGGCCCTGACATATACCAATGAGGCACCATCCTGCCCACCCCCCTGGAGAGCGGGACCAGCAGGTGGCAAGGAGGTGTGATTTGTGTTACACTCCACCTTGGCAGGAAGATGCTGTGCATGGCTGGGTAAGGAAACCACATCAATGCTCAGCGGTCACCTTTGTTGGCCTTTCAGAGTCAGAGGTGACTCACTATCCCACGTGTTCTTTACATAAAGATCTCTGAGCCTAAACCTGGCTCTTTGCAGGACGTTGGCTGGTGCGGTGGGCAAATAAAGGAGGGCAGGTGAAACAGAGGCAACTGGAAGATTCTGTGGCTCTCCTCTACTCTCTCTCTGTTATTCCTTTTCTCTCTTTTCTTCTGTGGGTATAAGCCAGATAGGACCCAGCGCTGCTTGGCTTTTCATCTAATCATTTTGACACAGCTTCTTGCTGCCCACAGAGGTGTGTTTGTATTAACATCCTTAAGAAACCTCAGCCCCCTCTGTTCATACTGTTCAGGGCACAAGCCTCTAGGATAACTCATGACATGGCCTGACCCCAAACTATTCATACGTGACCTTGCAGGGGGCCATGGCAGGAGGTCTGTGTTTTGGGCATATCCCGAGTCATACACAAGGATGGGGTAGCACTCTTGAGTACAGATTCAGGAAAAAAAAAAAAATTGTCACCCCCCTCAGTCTGTTCTTGGTCTCAGCTCCTTCTCACTCATTCCTGAAGCCAGAAATTATCAATTCCCTCAATTTTTTTGCTTCTCTAAAAAAAGGACTTCCTCCCAAGATTCTGGTGATTGGTTTGAGGA
Organism: Globicephala melas; assembly: GCF_963455315.2. Lineage (NCBI taxonomy): Eukaryota > Metazoa > Chordata > Mammalia > Artiodactyla > Delphinidae > Globicephala > Globicephala melas. Next base: position 41,397,008 of record NC_083324.2, on the reverse strand, counting down.
TCTTTCTGAAGGAGAATTAAGGTGAAGAAACACAATTTCAACTGGGCACACCTTATTATATACAATAGGTATGTCCTGGAATAACAGTGGCTGTGGGAGGAATTCCTTTTCAAATGCAGGAGGCGGGCTTTATGATTTAACTTAATCTTGTAATATGTCTGTTTGAGAAGAAAGCATCCAAGGATAATGAAATTATTGATCCAATACTTTCCCCAATTTGAAAGTTCAGATGTTTACATACTAGATGTTCTTCTTCAGTGCTTTAAAAAAAATAATGTGGTCTGGTGCAGCATCACGACCTATTGATTTTGCCTTTACTACTCTGTGATTACAAAAGTAATACATGTCCAAGGTATTATTTATTTATTGCTGCGTTGGGTCTTCGTTGCTGCGTGTAAGCTTTCTCTAGTTGCAGTGAGCGGGGGCTACTCTTAGTTGCAGTGCGCAGGCTTCTCATTGCGGTGGCTTCTCTTGTTGCGGAGCATGGGCTCCAGGTGTGCGGGCTTCAGTAGTTGTGGCACACAGGCTTAGTTGCTCCACAGCATGTGGGATCTTCCCGGACCAGGGCTCGAACCCGTGTCCCCTGAATTGGCAGGCAGATTCTTAACCACTGCGCCACCAGGGAAGCTCCGGTATCATTTTTTATACGGAAGTTTTTTGTTTTAATGTATTCTAATATATCAGCCTTTTCCTTTATGATTTGTGCAATTTATTTCTTGTGGTAGGTTGCATAAATGGCTGCACTGTTTTTGTTCCAATGATTCATGCCTCTGTGCTATGTGTCTTTGCAGCCCCTCCTGTTAGGACATGTACTCTACCTCTACCCTTCTTGAATCTCAATACTTGCTTTGGCCAAGGGAAAGCAGTGGAAGTAATGCTGTGGCAGTTCTGAGTACAGAGATCTTAGGGGTTGCTCTCTCTTGGAATTCTGCCAGCTGCCATGGAAATGAACTCCAGCTAGCCTACTTACTGGATGATGAGATCATGTGGCCCAGACACCCTGTGGCCCGGCCAATGGCCAGTTCTCAGCTAACCTGGCAGTTGGCCATAGTCCAGCTAAGCCCAGCCTTAATGGCCAACCTGCAGAATCATCAACAATGAAAAACAGTTGTTGCTTCAAGCCATCAAGTTTAGAGCTGGTTGGTAATACAGAAATATTTAAATAAAACATGTCTTGCTATTGGAAAACTAAAGGGACTTCTATATTCTCTTCTTAAAGTTTCTCCATTTTGCTTTTCACACTTATATACCATAATCAATCTGGAATTAATTTTTTTTTGTATAAGGTAGAAACCTAACGTATATCTGCTCATTGGTTCCTGTATTTTTGAATGTTTGAAATAATTCATAGTAAATATTGAAGTCATTTAAAAAAGGAAATACATAGTAACTATTGAAAATTTAAAGAAATACAACAAAAATAAACTCAAAACTTCACCAATAATAACACAGCTCAGTAATAACCACTTATAATGCTGTGACGTGTTTCCTTCTGATCTTTTTTTGGAGGGGTGGGTGAAATTGAGATCAAATTGTTTACCATTCTCTTCACTTAGCATTGCATCGCACTTCCCTATATCATTTCAGTTCTCCAAAATAATTTTTAATGATCACATACAGTCTGTCACATGGGTATACCATAATTTAATAACCAGGCACTTACTGTTAGGCACGTAAGCTGTCTCCCACTTTTCAATATGAATGTTAGTACAGCACTGAATATTCTTGTACAAATATGTCTGATTAGTTCTTTAGGATCATATCTAGAAATGATGTTCCTGGGTCAAAAGGTATGAACTTTTTTTTTTTTTAAGATTTCAGTTTTTATTTTTATTTTATTTATTTATTTTTAGTAAATTTATTTATTTATTTTTGGCTGCATTGAGTCTCCATTGCTGCACGCAGGCTTCCTCTAGTTGCGGTGAGTGCAGGCTACTCTTTGTTGCGGTGCGCGGGCTTCTCATCGCGGTGGCTTCTCTTGTTGTGGAGCACGGGCTCTAGGGTGCACGGGCTTCAGTAGTTGTGGCACATGGGCTCATTAGTTGTGGTTCGTGGGCTCTAGAGTGCAGGCTCAGTAGTTGTGGCGCACGGGCTTAGCTGCTCCGTGGCATGTGGGATGTTCCTGGACCAGGGATCGAATCTGTGTCCCCTGCATTGGTAGGTGGATTCTCAACCACTGTGCCACCAGGGAAGCCCAGTATGAACCATTTTAAGACCTAATATACAGTTAGAGAAAGATACTCTCCAGAGAGGCTATGCCAGTTTCTACCCACCTCTACCACCTGTCAGTGAGCAGGTCCATACAACCACATGCTCCACCCTAATGCATTTGCTGAAATAAATGAATAATCTAATCTCAGCTGATTCATTTAGTCAGAACAAGATCACATGCTGATGAGAACACAAAACTTGGAAGAAGTACATAGCAAGAAGGAAAAGTCTGTGTTGATGTATAGCTTCAGTTCCTCCTCTTAAATTTGACAAAAAAAAACTGGCCCAGTTCACTGTGGCCATTCCTGCCCTGCTACGCACAGCATGAACCAAGAGCCAGGCATAGATGTTTGGGACATAGAAAGGATTCCAACTGAGCTGATGCTCAGAGCAAAAGAGGAACAGGCTGGGGCATCAGCCTCTCTGCTCAGGAGAGGCCAGTGGCTCCAGATGGTCATTCATTCAAACATATCAGTGTCTGTTATTAGCCAGAGGCTGGGAACACAAAAATGACCAGCCTAGAGAGAAAGTTCCCATTCATGAAGATCAGAGCTCTTACAGGACCCAGCTGCAGGGCACCATCAAAGCACAAGGAGGAGTACCCCATGTAGCCTGGGGTGTCAGGGACAGCCTCTCAGAGGAATGGGCATCCAGGGTTGTCTGTGAGGAACAGTAGGGCTTGGCCAGGCAGACAGAGCAGCTGTTCTAGGTAATTACAGGACGGCCAGACTGCAGGGTCAAAGGTGGGGAGCATGGAGGAAGGGGACTGGGGAGGAGGAAGGGGCCGGGTCATGGAAAGCTTCCCATGGCTTGCCATGGAGTTTATATTCTTTACAAGACCTTACCGCATCTGGTCCCGCCACCTTTCTGACCCCATCTCCTATCCCTCCCCTACCCCAACCACTCTGCTTCAACCACATGGATCTCTTTGCTTCTCCTCAAGCATGCTTCCACCTTGACCCTTGCACCCACTCTTCCATCTGCCCAGAATGTTCTCCTCCCAGATCTGTGTACGGCTTTCTAGTAATAGAAAATCTGAACAGACCTATAACTAGAAAGGAGATTTAATCAGTAATCGAAAAACTCTTTGACAAAGAAAAGCCCTGGATCAGACGACTTAACTAGTGAGTTCTACCAAACATTTAAAGGTGAATTAACACCAATCCTACTTAAACTCTTGTATCTATGAGGCCAGCATTATCCCATTATAACAAAGCCAGATGAAGAGACAAGAAAACTATAGACTAATACCCCTTATGAATATTGATGCCAAAAATCCTCAACAAAATACTAGCAAACCAAATTCAGCAGCATATTAAAAGGATTATATACTATGACCAAGTGAGATTTATTCCTGGAATGTAACAATGGTTCAACATATGGAACTCAATCAGTATAATATACCACATTAAGAGAATGAAGGAAAAACCCACATGATCATCTCAACTGGTGTAGAAAAAGCTTTTGACAAAATTCAACACTATCACTTTTTCATGATAAAAACACTCAACAAACTAGGAATAGAAGGAAAGTACCTCAACAAAATAAAGGCCATATATGAAAAACCCAGTTAACATCATACTCAATGGTGGAAAAAAAAAAAAAGCTTTTCCTCTAAGATTAGGAACAAAACAAAGATGTCCACTTTTGCCATTTCTACTTAACATTAGTACTGGAAGTTCTAGACAGAGCAATTAGGTAAGAAAAAAAAAAGGCATCCAAATTTGAAAATAAGAAGTAAAATTATCTCTGTTCGCAGATGGCATGATCTTATATATAGAAAACTCACAGATACACACACAAAACTGTTAGAATAAATGAATTTAGCAAAGTTGCAGGATATAAAATCAACAACCTAAAATTAGTTGCATTTCTATACATTAACAATGAACAACCTGAAAAGGAAACTAAGAACACAGTTGCATTTACAACAGCATCAATAAGAGTAAAATACTTAGGAACAAACTTAACCACAGAGGTGAAAGGCTTATATACTGAAAACTATAAATGTTGCTAAAAGAAATTAAAGAAGATATCAATAAATGGAAGGATATCCTGTGTTCATGGTTTGAAAGAGTTAAAATTGTTAAGATGTCAATACTACCCAAAGTGACCTACAGATTCGAAATCCAAATTACGTTTTTTCGCAGAAATAGAAAAATCCACCCTAAAATGTATACAGAATCTCAAGAAACCTTGAATAACCAAAACAATTTTGAAAAAGAAGAACAAAATTGGAAATCTCACTTCCTGAATTCATAGCTTACTACAGACAAAGCTACAATAATCAAAACAGTATGGTAATGGCATAAAGACAGACACACATATCAACTGAATAGAACAGAGAACCTAGAATTAAACTCTCACAAATGATTTCAACAAGAGAGCCAAGACCCTTTGTTATGGATTGACAAATGCATATGTTGAAGTCCCAACCCCAGTATCTCAGAACGTAACCATATTTGGAGAGAAGGTCTTTAAAGAGGTGATTAAGTTACAATGAGGCCTTTAGGGTGGGGCTTTAATCCAATATGATCGGTGTCTTTATAAGGAGGAAGATACATGGTGGGGGCAAGGGGAGGGGCATATGTGCACAGAGGAATGACCTTGTTAAAAGATAGTAAGAGGGCAGCCATCGGCAAGCCAAGAAGAGAGACCTCAGAGGAAACTAAGTTCTTGTACTTCCAGCCTCCAGAATTGTAAGGAAATAAATTTCTGTTGCTTAAGCCACCCAGTCTGTGGTGTTTTGTTATGGCAGTCCTAGAAAACTAATACAACATTCAGTAGAGGAAAGGACAGTCTTCTCAATAAATTCTGTTTGGAAAACTGGATATCCACATGCAAAAGAAGGAAACTGGACCCTTACTTTTTACACTACATTAAAAAATTAACTCAAAATGGATCGCAGACCTAAACATAAAAGCTAATACTATAAAACTCTTAGAGGAAACATAGGGGAAATCTTCATGACACTGGATTTGGCAGTGACTTCCTAAATATGACAAATAGCATTTCATCAAAATTTAAAATTTTGTTCATCAAAGGACATTATCAACAGAGTAAAAAGGCAACCCACAGAATGGGAGAAAATATTTGCAACTCACATATATGATAAGGGATTAATATCCAAAATACATAGAGAATTCCTAAAATTTAACAATGACAACAACCTAACCATGATCTAAAAATGGGCAAAGGATCTAAATAGACATTTTTCCAAAGAAGATATACAAATGGCCAATAAGCACATGAAAAGATGCTCAACGTCACTAATCATTAGGGAAATGCAAATCAAACCCACACTGAGATGCCACTTCACACCCATCAGTATGGCTATTATCAAAACACCGGAAAATAACAAGCGTTTTAGAGAATATGGAGAAACTGGAACCCTTGTGCACTGCTGGTGGGAGTGTAATATGGTGCAGCTGCTGTGGAAAACAGTATGGCAGTTCCTCAAAAAAATTAAAAATAGAATTTCCATATGACACAGCAATCCCACTTCTGGGTATATATCCAAAAGAATTGAAAGCAGGGACTCAGACAGATTTTTGTACAACAATGTTTATAGCAGCACTACTCACAATAGTCAAACGGTAGAAACAACTCAAATGTCCATCAACAGACGAATGGATAAAGAAAATGTGGTCTATACATACAATGGAATATTATTCAGACTTAAAAAGGAATGAAATTCTGACACATGGTACAACAAGGATGAATCTTGAAGACATCATGCTAAGTGAAATAAGCCAGACACAAAAGGACAAATATTGTGTGATTCCACTTATAAAAGGTACTTAGAATACAGAGGCAAATTCAAAGACAGAAAGTTAAAATAGTGGTTATCAGAGGCTAACAGGGACTTTTTAATGTTTAATGTCTAATGAGATGAAAAAGTTCTAGAGATGAATGCTAATGATGGTAGCACAAAAACGTGATTGTACTTAATGTCATTGAACTGCACACTTAAGAATGGTTAAATGGTAAATTTTATGTACATTTTATCACGATTTTTAAAACCTGGAAGTTTAGGGCATTATGTTACAAAACTTTGGAACTTACTTAAACTTTGTTTGAACTGGCTTTGGCAGGGGGAGGGAGGGGACCACCTGGTCTCTATCAGGTGTGTACAGAAGCCCAGACTCCTGCTAGGCCTCTCTTGACACCCAGGGTGGGGTGGACTCCTCATTACTGCCAGCAGAGGTGGGAGTCCCAACTCCCCCCGGTCACCAGGGGCTTCCACTGGTACACCTCCCCCACCCCAAGAGGGGTAGGAGTGCCTCATTATTGTCCCCATGTGGCTCCCACTGACAACATGGCGGATGGGGTGGTGGCCTTCTTACCCCTTACAATGGTGAAAGCCCTGACTCCCCCAGGTGGGGGCACCTGCTTCCTGTCAGGAGGGGTGGAAGGAAGGGCTCCCCACGTGGTCTCCTCTGACACCTAAGGGAGTGAGGGTGGGGGTGTTGTTACGGCCCAGTGGAGATGAAAGCCCCTCTCCCTACTGGGCATCTGCTGACACCACCCCAGCAGGAGAGGTGGGGAGAGCAGGCTTTGGTGGGAGCTTTTTTCCTCCTTGCCTGTTGGTGCTTCCTGGTTCCGGGCTTCTTCAGCTCCAATTTTGGGATATATGAGGCAAAAAAACAAACCCAGGGAACTCACCGCCATGTCATTCGTCAAGTCCTAGGGTCCCTGATCAGTCTGCCTTCTCTCTGAAACAGGAGGGAAGGGCGCAGGGCACAACCCTTAAAGAATGACACAGCTGGAGAGAAAAACTGGAGACAAAAACTGGTTCCAACAGATTAGGCCCAAGATGGCAGAAGATTCTCGACTTCCAGTAGACGTTGAGCTCATTATACACTCACTGTAATACATTAGCATCTAAACGACACACCCACCAGCACCTTGACAGTTCTGAAGCTGACCATAAAAGGCCAAAAAGGGGGTGGTGGCCCAATTCCTGGAAATCCCTGCCCTTCTCCCAAATAGTTGGAATAATCCTCCCACTCATTAGCCTATGAAATTACCCAGCCCATAAAAACTAACCACCCCATATTTCGGGGCCACTCTCGCCTTCTAAGACCGACCACACTCTACCTATGGAATGTGTATCTCTCTTAATAAATCTACCTCTTACCTATCACTTTGCCTCTTGCTGAATTCCTTCTATGCCAAGATATAAAGAACCCGACCTTCATTAAGTCCTGAGACCAGGTGTGCAGTTTCATTTGGGACATTGTGTGTTCAAGTCCCATCTGAGGTGCAGTTTCATCTCCACCTTTCAGTCTTCTTATGCTGTTTTATATTTATGTCCTGGGTTTTCCATTGTACTGAAAGAAGGGAATAGGAAAAAGTATACTGACTCCATCCTCTCAGGAGGGGAAGTCTCTTAGGCGTTTGCTCTTGTATTAGGAGAGACTTGAGCATGTTCCAAGGGCTAGAAGGAAGGAGGGAGGGAGGCAGCTGCTGAGGGAAGCCGATGTCAGGAAATGGTCAGGCTAGGATCTGGAGGTTGGGGGGATTAGCCTTGGGCAGGGGAAGCGTAAATCCTGAAAATGAAGGTAAGAATGGACCGAGGGTGCAGGTAAATGCGAATGAGACAGAATGCCAGCTCCAGTAGTTTCCATCTCCTCCGTTAAGGACGGGGTGGGGTGGTAAGTGATTATGGAAGTGCAGGGCGAGGGCCTGGCAGAGAAGAATGAAGGCTTGGAACAACCGTGGGGAGTTGCAGAGGAACCTCCCTATGCTCGTGTGTAAATGGCAGCCATCGACGGCAATTGCAATCGCTAATACTAACGTTTACTGAGGGCGTGCCACGTGCCAGGCTCTGACCCTCTCAAAACCTCCAGAGAGGCACACACTTTTGGGACTCCCACTTAGTGGTGAGGAAACCAAGCCTCACCACCACCACCACCACCACCACCACAGAGATGAAGGGACAAACATTTTAGGGCCTGAAATCACAGAGCCAGGACTTGACCACATGGTTCTAATTATTGATCCAGGTCTCTTGGGCTCTCTGAGGGCCCAGCTGAAATTAGCACCCATGAATTCGTGATGTCCTCACACCTGGGTGAATTTCTCTAGGCAGCTGGGCATAAAAGCAGAGGTGGAATTGCTAGAGAGGAGCAGGGCTGGGGTCTTCCAGGCTGAGATGGCAGAAGAACAGTGTGGAGAGAGACTGTATTGGCAAGAGATGGCCTGAAGTAGTGACCATGTGTCCTGACTGGATAAAGAATTAAGTCAAGACAGTAAGGGACTGCTAGTATTCAGGAAAAATGGCAGATCCAAGCTGCCAGAGGTCTTGATGGGGTGGAAGGTAGGTGGGAGTGATGGTAATGAGGGCATGAAAGAGTATGAACTAAAGGAAGCTGCGGTTACTGAGGGAGATGTTAAGTTAAAGATTTCCTGGCAAGGCAGATTCTGGAGGTGACAAGGTTTAGAGTGTGGGTGGCTGAAGGGTGGGGAAGGCAAAGGATTTGAAGTCAAGAAACTCAAGGGTGGAGAGGTACACCTGCCCAAGATTACACAGCTAGTCACTGGGAGAGATAGGATTTGTTAAAAAAAAAAAAAAAAAAGGAAGAAAAATTCAAGGATACTTGTTAAAGCATGGTAAGCAGACTTTATTTAAGGGGAGGCTGCAGAAACCAGTGTAAGGACCACTGGAATGAAATTTTGCAGTGGGGGAGAGAGACTGGGCTCAACTCCAAATACAGCATGGGTAAATGGGAATGTATAGCCAAGAAACAGGATGTGAGGGGGCAGTGGGTGGACAATTACTAACAGGAAACATCGGAGGTAAGGGGGACTCTTGCAGGCAGGCTGGAGTGATCAGACCCCACCTGGGGGCTGGTGTTGGATGAGGAATCCAATCAGGTATTGAGGAGGGAGGTTCTTACTAAACTGACTCAGCAGGGTTCTTGCTAAAACTGGATTTTACAAATAAGTGCACAGATGGGCCTAGGAGGAGGTTCAGGAGGCTGATTAAGGTTTGGTCAAGCAAAGAATCTTCATCAGATTTAAACAAGACTCAGAATCCAGGGAGCAGTATTTACAAGTGTGGGTGAAAAATGTTGCCTGCTATATTAGTAAACAAAGGATGTTGTGGCAGCAGCCACTGCAGCCACCCCAGCTGTGCACGCTGAGGGGATTCAGGATGGAGAGAAGCTAGACACTGGCCCTAGATAGCTAAGGTGCATATCAAAGGACTGATTTCAATGAGTCCAGACTCTTGCATATTCCTATACACAGAAAAGTGCTAAATTCATTAACTTGAGACGTCTGGTTTTTCTTTAACTGACAGTAATCTTCTGATGTTCTCACTACCTGGTTTTTGTGGCAAAAACTCCTCTATATCCTGGCTCCTCCCTTGCCTCTTCAGAGCAGTCCCTCAGAGCTACCTGAGAGGCTGCGTTCCAGGCTTCAGTCCTCAGAAATTCCAACGAATAAAACATAATTCTCAACTGTTGGATTTTGCATTTTTTTTCCCAATCGACACAAGCATGGCTTGAAGTGAAATCGGGGTGAAAGAAGGATACTGATACTGAGGGCTTCCCTGGCAGTCCAGTGGTTAAGACTCTGCGTTTCCACTGCAGTGGGAGCAGGTTCAATCCCCGCTTGAGGAGCTAGGATCCCACATGCCATGCAGACAAAAAAAAAGGATACTGAACCTCACATATGCATTACTCACTCCCAGACTATGTGCTGTGCCTGGTATTGGGGACACTGAAATAGAAGGAGCAGGTGCCGCCTACAGGAAACTCACAGAGCACATCTACAAAACAGAACGATAAGCACTGTTTGGAATTAGCAGGGAGGGACTGTCCTGGGTTGTAGGAGGGGCTGGGGTGGTAAGATCAGGGTCAGGAGCAGCTGCAACAAGGAAGTAATGCTTAGGCTGCCTCCAAGTGAGGCAGGAGACAGATGGGCCCCAGGCTGAGCAGCTGGAGTTCATCCCCTGCAGACAGAGACTCCAAAATAGCAGGAACGAGAGAGAAGCTGAGCCCTGCCCAGATGAGAGATAAAGAGACCACATATTCCTCATTCTCGAAGTCAAGGAGACCTCCCCGAATACACATGGGCAGAAAGGCTCCTTGAAGGTCAAAAAGAGAGGGGGTGCCACCCCGTCGCAGGTGATGTCAACCTACCCATAGGCCTCTTCACTAGAATCCATCTTGGCTAAGAGATGCGCGCACACACATGGGAGGACACTGAGATAAACCAAATGCGGACTCAGAACCAGGCAAAGCAAGATGATTGGCCACAGGAAACCTGGAAGAAATGCCCCATATAAGTGATTCAAACTACCACGAGGGCGTGACTCCCTCTCAGACCCCACCCGTGTGTCTATCCACATGTACCCTTTATCCACCTAATAAACGCTTTACTTGTTTCACTACTTTCCATCTCTTTGTGGGAATTCATTTCCACAAAGCTGATGGGCCAGGGCCTTGTCACTGGCCACTGTGCCTGGTGGTCTAGTGGTTCGGATTCAGCACTCTCACTGCCTTGCCCTGACTTCCATCTCTGGCCGGGGAACCGAAATCCTGCTTCGAGCCACTGCAGGCCGAGGGCACCCAAGATCACAGGGACGTTTACCAGGTGGGCACTACGGATCAGCATCGACAGTGGGAGAGAACGGACACAGCAGAGAAAGAGCCTGGTGTGTTCAGAGGCCTCCAGGCAGCCTGGCCTGAGGAGCATAGGGCCATATACTAGGGCATGAGGGCAGGCAGGGGCCTCACGAACTATGCTAGGTCCTGTCTGCACCTTTGCCTGAGTGTCCTATGTGGAGGAGAGTGGTCAGAAACAATTTACATTTAAAAAAAAGTGGAAAAGCAGATGACAGAAAAAGAGTCCAATGACTTCAACTATATAAAATGCATTACTAGACTGGCACATGTAAATATAAAGAGGATTATGTTCTCTTTCCATTTCACTAAGTTTCCTTTGTCATGATCAGCACATTATTTTTATCATAAAATGTGGTTAAAATAAAAAGGGAACAAGCGTGGAGTTACCAGAATCACATTTTCCTGGCTGGAGAGAAGTCACAAGAAACAATACAGATGCTTACCCCATATTCTCTGTCTCTTCCCTCTGCCCTGAGGCAAGGCTGCTTAGTGGGGCTTCCTTCTCTACGGAAGAACTGCACATTCCAGGAAGGATTAGGGGGCAAAGAGGGAAAGCAGCAGGTGTGGCTGCAAAGAGGTGAAGGGCTCTGAGCTTCCAATATCCTTGCACAGAAATGCACCTGCCTAAAGAGGAGACGTGGACTAAGAAAGGCTGAGGGCTCTTCCAGACGAAAAGTCAGCTGGAGAGACTTGGCAACTTGATGCAAAGCAAGAACCCAGATGGGACCTGGATTATGGGGAGATATAGCTCACAAAGGACCATTTCAGGGCAGTGGGCAACATATGAATATGGACCGTGGATTGGAAAACAGCATTGGATGAATGTTAAATTTCCTGACTTTGATCAGTGATCTGTGGCTACATAAGAGAATGTCCTTGTTCTTAAAAAATACACACTGAAGTACTTAGAAGGTCTTCAGGAACACGATGTCTGCAACTTACTCTCAAATAGCCCAGAAAAACAACATACATGTTAAATATGGAGGGGGAGGGGAACGATAACATAAAAGGGGGCAAAATACTAACAACTGGTGAATCTGGATAAAATGTTCTCTGACCTTGAGTTATTTGATCCACTGTTGAAACTTTTGTGTAAATTTGAAATTATATCAAATTTAAAATTTACAAAGAAGCAAAGGCAAGGGTCAGGGTTGGATTTTGCTTAGGGCTGAAATCTAAACTCAGGGTGAGAATAAACTAAACTTTGTGAGGGGAGCAAGTGAACCGAAGTTGGGTTTTTTGCTATCTTTAGAATCAACCTTTGTGGAAGACTGACTTAAATGTATTCTTCAAATATTAATAATTAGGGATACCAGTTTTGTTTATGCTGTCACTTTAAAAATTGACATATGGACTTCCCTGGTGGCACGGTGGTTAAGAATCAGCCTGCCAATGCAGGGGACACAGGTTCGAGCCCTGGTCTGGAAGATCCCACATGCTGCAGAGCAACTAAGCCCGTGCGCCACAACTACTGAGCCTGTGCTCCGCGAGGAGAAGCCACCGCAATGAGAATCCCGTGCACCACAACAAAGAGTAGCCCCCGCTCGCCACAACTAGAGAAAGCCCACACACAGCAATGAAGACTCAATGTAGCCCAAAATAAATAAATAAATTTATTTTAAAAAACTGACGTATAGTTGACATACAATAATAATGTTAGTTTTAGGTGTACAACATAGTGATTCGACATTTAAATACATTACAAAATGATCACCACTGTCTAGTAACCATGTGTCACCTAAGTTATTACAGTATCATTGACTCTATTCCTGATGCTATATATTACTTCACATGACTTATTTTATAACTGGAAGTTTGTACCTCTTAATCCCTTCCACCTATCTTGCCCAACCCCTCCCCCCCGCTCCCCTCTAGCGACCATCGACTTCTGCTAAGATTCTAACAGAGTTTAACTCTATATATTAATTTTTGACCAGAGGCTTCCGGATTGAAGGTCACCTGGGAGCAACTTTTCCTGAGTGTAGTTGTGCAAACTGTAGTTCTGCAAACTGAATGGCAGCAAGGAGAACCAAACTGCTTTTTGGAGAGGGTGCAACAGCCACGTGCTTTGTGTGGCCCGATGAAAGCTGCCCCTCCTGGGTCTCCTTGGAGCTTTAGGGAGGGGAAAACCATTTCACATAAGAGGTCAAAAGCCTTGGGAGGGGAGGGACTGCATACATTAAAAGTTGAGAAAATCTGGCAGAGGGGCCCAGGGTGACAGGAAAGGACAAGGGCTCTAAGGGCAAAGGTAAACTCACTGGGGGAAGGGGCTCTGAGCTTAATTCAAGGGCCTAAGACTGCGGAGTTAGTGTGTTTGTGTGCTCGCGCGCGTGCGTGCATGTGTGTGTGTGTGTGTGTGTGTGTGTGTGTGTAGGGCTCAGTGATTCTGGAATAGCCTGCAGCTTAGACCAGCAGCCTCTGGTCCAGCATGGTGCCACACCTTGGGAACGATGGCTGAGCATGTGTGAGCTGAAGGGGCCACAGTGTTGGAGGCCAGCGTGTGACACCCCTACAGCGGCCTGGATGGAGCCAGAGCAGCTAGGACATCACCTCCTGAACAGACAAGTGTCCTTGGGGCTGAGCCCTTCCAGGCTTCAACAGTGACCTGTGTGCTGTTTCTAGACCACAGTAGCAGTGGCCAGCACAGCCCCTTCAAGTTCTCTCCCAGCCTGCGTTTGGAGGAAGGACTAGGACTTTTTAAGCCCCCCAGTGTTCTTACACAATTTGAGGAGGGAGGGGCCTCAGAGAGCAAACAATGAATCTTTGTGAACTATTAATTGGTGAAATAAAAAAAATACGTGTCTCTACCGGGTGGTATGTAATCTCCAAAGGGGTCACCATCAGTCCCGTCCTTCCCTGTACACACCGAGGGGTGGGGTGCATTTCCTGCCCCCTGCATTTAGGCTGGCCTGGGACTGCTTTGACCTAACGTGGTGGCACTCCCCTGCCCTGGTCTTCAGGCCTGGCACTTCCTGCTTTCTTCCTCTTGGAACTTTCACTCTTGGTTGCTGGTTGCTGCCTCTTGAAATCCAGTGCCCTGAGGTGAGAAGCGCAGTGCAGCCACACAGAGAGGCTTCGTGGAAGACTGAACTCTGGTAGATGGCCAGCACCAACTTGCCCGCTCAGTGATGGAGACCAATTTGGACTTTCCAGCCATCCCAGCACCCCAGCCAATGCCACACGAAGTAGAAGAACCCCTCAGGCACCCACAGAATCATGACAGGGAATAAACAGTTTTGTTAGTTTTAAGCCATGAAGTTCTAGGGTTTTTTTGCTTGTTTTTTAATGTAGCAAATGACAACACATATTATAAGCTGGATAGGTGAATCAGACAGGAAATATATAGAAGCCCAATTGATGAGGTCGTGTAATCCGGCTTAAGGCTCAGCTGACTGAGCCTGTGTTGGTTTATACTCCCCCAAGGAGTCAGGACCCCTGATCACTGTTCCCATCTATGGCTTCCTGTTGTAAATGGAGACACTGAGTACCCGGGAGGGAAACTGCGCAGGTCACAAAGCTGGTGGTTAAAGCAAGACTGAGGGCCAGGTCTTCCGAAACCTTCTCCTTTCTGCACAGGAAGAAACGTTACCATCACAGTTAGAAACCTGAGCCCTTATCAACGGCTTTCCACATGCCCTGCTCTTGCTGCACGGGGCTACCTCTGTGAACCCCCGCTGAGGCTCTGCACCCTGTGTTGTCAAGACTGTGGTCAATACCCACCTCCCAGATGAGGAAACGAGACTGAGAGGAGCTGAAGTATTGCCCAAGGTCACATGGCTAAGCGAAGTGGAGCTGGAATTTGAACTCGAGGTTAACTAAAGGGGCCCCAGTGTCAACTGCACCCCCCGACTGTCTTTCCCTTCGTCACAGGATGAGTTCAGAATTCTGATTGTAGTTGTACCTTTGGATAAGTTAGGTTTATCCAAAGCCTGACATTCCCGCCTGCGGTGTTTACAAATTTTGTGAACTTTGCTCCTTTCACTTGTGAAAATGAAACACGCCTCCCTCTGCTTTCCCTGCTCAGCACCCTGTTGCTGTGATGAGATGAAGTGAGAAAGGGGGCTGCTGTGTAATCCGTGTGAGCGGCAGTCAGTGTGACCACTCAGTAAAACGATGAGATATTCTGCAGATGCTAAATCATAATTCATGTTGAACTGTGCTGGTTTTAAAGCAAAGTTTTAGAAAAGGGCTCTTTCTGCTTTCCTTTTCTTCTGCTTTTTAAATTGTAAATAGAGCACGTTTCAAAGAGAGAACTTGTCTTTCCTGGGCTGCTGGAAGTCCTGGCTGGAATGTGTGGATTCACACCCTGTGTCTGCCCAGTCCTCTGACTTCGGGCCAGAAGTCGACACTTACAGGGTCCCTGAGAGGAGGGAGGGGAAGATGGTCATGCCTTTGTGACTCACAGGCCCCCGTCCACCTTCCTCAGGCCGCTCCCTGGGCTGCTCAGACAGCCTAGAAGAGTAGGGGTCCCCACAGAGCCACAGCCTCCAGGCTCAGTGGGCCTGAGAGAGCTACACAGCAACACTGCCGAGTTTCCCTGTTCTGTGCCACATGTAGCTCAAACCCTCTCACTCTAGAATTCTGTGGCTGTCCCCTATCCCCACTATCCGCAGGTGACCCACTACTTTTTCACCAAGAAAACAGAAGCCAACAGGATAAAATACTCATAACTTCTTGCTAGGAAACGTTCCTCTTCACCTGCACTTTCACACCTCCTGGCCTCGTTCCCATGGGACGCTTGGCCGAGGCAAATCCTGCCCATCCCCGACCCCCTCTGCAGACATTACTCCATCAGCTTTGCCCCCATCTTCCACCTCTTCCTCTCTGTAGCTCAAGCCTTTCCCATCTGATAAAGTCTTGACCCCTCCAGCTGCTGCCCCATCTCTCCCTCCCTCCACAGTTAAACAGAAAGCCATCTGCTCCTCAACCACTCAAATCTGGCATCTGTGCTCTCCATTCCACTAAAACTCATCACCCTACGGTCACTTGCTAAACCCACTGGGGGTTCTAAAGGCTTCCCCCAGCCTGGCTGCTCAGCTGCACCAGAGAATGTGACCACCACTTATTTCTTGAAAAGTTCTATTTTCTGACCTGGAAAATACCCCCTCTCTTAGTTTCCCTCCTATCTCTCTGACTGTTCCTTTCAGTCTTTCTTTGCTTGTCTCTAAAATGTTGTCTTTGCCTGGGCTTCTGGCCCTTTTCTCTTGCCACACATTCTCAGGATCAGGGGTCCAGCCAGGGGCCAAGGAGAAATTGTACGTGAGTGAGTCGGGCTGGGCAGGAGCATAGCGTGGGGACTGAAGCAACCGGGGGCACGTATGGTGGAAAGGTGGCAGCGGCAACTCAGCACTAGCGGATGGCTGCCAGGAGCAGGGTCGGCAAACGTTTTCTTTAAAGGGCCAGAGAGCAAATATTGTAGACTTTTGTGGGCCACGTACAATCTCTGTCATATATTCTTCTTTGTTTTAACAACCCTCTAGAGACGTTAAAAAAAAAAAAAAAAAGCTTACTTCTAGGGTCATATAAACACAAGCCAAGGGCTGGATCTGGCATTCAGACTGTAGTTTACCGATCCCTGCTCAAGAGTGAACACAAACGCAGAATGACCAAATCTTCAGGTTTCCTAGAGAAGCCGGAAAGCTGGATTTTGTTTGAAATCTTTTAGTTATTAAACTCCTGCATTTAGAAGATCTCCGGCTGCACCTGCCTCCAGGTACCCACTGAGCATCTTGTGGCCACATGTGGTACACCCAGAACCCAATGCATTAGCAGACTCCCTGTCCAAGTTGAGTTCACAATCTCAGCAAATGGCAATGCCCTTGACTAAACTGCCAGAAACAGATACCTGGGGGTCCCTGCCCTCACACCCTGTCCACCTGGCTCTGTCCTCAATGCCACTTGCCTGTGTTGGGTCCCCATTACTTCATCCCTTGAGGACAACCTCCTCCTGATAAAGAGTCCCCGTCTTATCCTCTTTTAATCCGTTCTGCAGCCAGAATGATCTTCCTACGATGCAAATCTGGGCATGTCACTCCCCAAGTTTGACTCATTTGCTAATTGGAAGAGGTCCTAAACTTCAGTTGGCTCTCAAGGCATCTGGGGGTCTGGCTCCTCCTGGGCTCTTCAGGCTCTCCTCCCCTTGCTCACCCCACCTCACTCTGTGCCTGTCTTTGTGGCTACCTTCAGTTCCTAAAACAAGGAAAGCCCCCTCTCACTTCCAGGTCTCACATCCTTCACTCCACTCCACAAACTGACAAACTCTTTTTTGTGCCTAATTCTAAGAGTTATAAAGCCTTCCCAGATGTCCCCAACTCCTGCCAGCTGGTGCCCTTTCTTTCTTTCTGTCACATAACAACTTTATTGATATATAAGTCACATGCCATATAATTCCCCCATATAAAAAAGGCAGATGCCTGGAGGGGTAGATGTGGGCAAGGGAGTACAAGACCTTCCACTAGGATGTGGGAAGAAAACAGAACAGTTTTTTTTTTTTTTTTTGCGGTACACTGGCCTCTCACTGTTGTGGCCTCTCCCGCTGCGGAGCACAGGCTCCGGACGCGCAGACCCAGCGGCCATGGCTCACGGGACCAGCCGCTCCACGGCATGCGGGACCCTCCCTGACCGGGGCACGAACCCGCGTCCCCTGCATTGGCAGGGGGACTCCCAACCACTGCGCCACCAGGGAAACCCCAGAACAGCTCTTTATATTTATTTTTATATTATACTTTTATCTTCTTCTGGTGTTATTCTATACATTTCATACTTTTATCTTCATTTGGTGTTACTCTATACATAAGATACCAGCACAGTAGAACACACGTGATAATGAATAAATAAATATTCACATGTTGGAGGTACCTGCGCAGCGCTGTTAACTGACAGCAGCCTGCAATCAGAAGTGTAGAGATGATATCTCATTGTACTTTTGATTTGCATTTCTCTAATGATTAATGATGTTGAGCATTCTTTCATGTGTTTGTTGGCAATCTGTATATCTTCTTTGGAGAAATGTCTATTTAGGTCTTCTGCCCATTTTTGGATTGGGTTGTTTGTTTTTTTGTTATTGAGCTGCATAAGCTCCTTGTAAATTTTGGAGATTAATCCTTTGTCAGTTGCTTCATTTGCAAATATTTTCTCCCGTTCTGAGGGTTGTCTTTTGGTCTTGTTTATGGTTTCCTTTGCTGTGCAAAAGCTTTGAAGTTTCATTAGGTCCCATTTGTTTATTTTTGTTTTTATTTCCATTTCTCTAGGAGGTGGGTCAAAAAGGATCTTGCTGTGATTTATGTCATAGTGTTCTGCTTATGTTTTCCTCTAAGAGTTTGATAGTTTCTGGCCTTACATTTAGGTCTTTAATCCATTTTGAGCTTATTTTTGTGTTCTAATCTCATACTTTTACATGTACCTGTCCAGTTTTCCCAGCACCACTTATTGAAGAGGCTGTCCTTTCTCCACTGTACATTCCTGCCTCCTTTATCAAAGATAAGGTGACCATATGTGTGTGGGTTTATCTCTGGGCTTTCTATCCTGTTCCATTGATCTATATTTCTGTTTTTGTGCCAGTACCATACTGTCTTGATTACTGTAGCTTTGTAGTATAGTCTGAAGTCAGGGAGCCTGATTCCTCCAGCTCCGTTTTTCGTTCTCAAGATTGCTTTGGCTATTCGGGGCCTTTTGTGTTTCCATACAAATTGTGAAATTTTTTTGTTCTAGTTCTGTGAAAAATGCCAGTGGTAGTTTGATAGGGATTGCATTGAATCTGTAGACTGCTTTGGGTAGTAGAGTCATTTTCACAATGTTGATTCTTCCAATCCAAGAACATGGTATATCTCTCCATCTATTTGTATCACCTTTAATTTCTTTCATCAGTGTCTTATAGTGTTCTGCATACAGGTCTTTTGTCTCCTTAGGTAGGTTTACTCCTAGATATCTTATTCTTTGAGATATCATCTCACACGGGTCAGAATGGCCATCATCAAAAAATCTAGAAACAATAAATGCTGGAGAGGGTGTGGAGAAAAGGGAACAACCTTGCACTGCTGGTGGGAATGTGAACTGCTACAGCCACTATGAAGAACAGTACGGACGTTCCTTAAAAAACTACAAATAGAACTACCATATGACCCAGCAATCCCACTACTGGGCATATACCCTGAGAAAAGCATAATTCAAAAAGAGTCATGTACCAAAATGTTCATTGCAGCTCTATTTACAATAGCCAGGACATGGAAGCATCCTAAGTGTCCATCATCGGATGAATGGATAAAGAAGATGTGGCACATATATACAATGGAATATTACTCAGCCATAAAAGGAAACGAAATTGAGTTATTTGTAGTGAGGTGGATGGACCTAGAGTCTGTCATACAGAGTGAAGTAAGTCAGAAAGAGAAAGACAAATACCATATGCTAACACATATATATGGAATCTAAGAAAAAAAAAATGTCATGAAGAACCTAAGGGTAAGACGGGAATAAAGACACAGACCTACTAGAGAATGGACTTGAGGATATGGGGAGAGGGAAGGGTAAGCTGTGACAAAGTGAGAGAGAGGCATGGACATATATACACTACCAAACGTAAAATAGATAGCTAGTGGGAAGCAGCCGCATAGCACAGGGAGATCAGCTCGGTGCTTTGTGACCACCTAGAGGGGTGGGATAGGGAGGGTGGCAGGGAGGGAGATGCAAGAGGGAAGAGATATGGCAACATATGTATATGTATAACTGATTCACTTTGTTATAAAGCAGAAACTAACATACCATTGTAAAGCAATTATACTCCAATAAAGATGTAAAAAAAAAAAAAAGTGTAGAGACCTTTGCTTCCTACTCTATCCCGCTGCCTCCCTTTTGAAGGAGAAAAACAGCCCACCTGTGCGAGACAGGGACGGCTCTGCCAAAGGGTCTGAGCTCGGTATTACAAGCGCCCCCTTCTTCCCTCAACTGCTTTGGGTTTGGCCCCCATCACCTTGCGTGCCTCTGCTTCCCCTTCTCCCTGAGTTGATCTCTCTGCAAAGGGCATTAGAGTTGCCGAGGCTCCCCCACCCCTTCACTGCACAGGGACCGAAAAAACACATAGCTGTCTTTCAAAGGAACATCACATATCGAAACAGAGAAACAGAGCAGATAACAAAATTAACAATGTGGAAATGGTTATGAGACGCTTACAAGTCTTGGGGTCCACTGTTGCCGGTCTTTATCCAAATGTGCTAGCACCGCCCCCCTGGGTCTCATTCCTTTTAGTCTTTCACAGTGAGCCCCACAGAAGCCTCCTTCTTTTGCCCTTTGCACACCCATGTACACACGTGTGCGCACATGCCAGGATCCAAAACTCCCTCTGCTCTGTACCCACCACTCCTATGCCACGGTGCCCAGTGAACTTTGTGCTACTTCAGTCTCTTCAGCACTGATCTTTGGCTTCCTCAAGGGCGAGGAAGTGAATACAACTCAACAATGCCTGTCAACCTTGTAGTTCTCTTACAGTGATTATTTTAGAACAGCTTACAGATGTATGTTCCACATAGCATTTACTGTTTGTCAATTTTGAGGACAAGAACACAGGTTAGGAACTCAATGCAAAGATGAAGATTAAAACGGATCTTGATAGACTGGGTCACTGAACTGAAACCAACAAGATGAGATTTAAGAAGAAAGAAAGTAAATTCATGTTCTTATACTTAGAACATTAGTCATGCACAAGAACTAGATAGTAAGATCTGTGATGGATGGCAGTCCAGGGAAAAGTTATCTTGTGATCAGGCCATAAGTGACAAGGTCTTACCTTAAAACTAGGTCAATAAGAACGAACTGTGTGACATTTGCTAGAAAATTCATTGCAAAATCTGATTATCTCTGGGCTTAGAAAACAAATGGACGCTACTCCCCTCCCCATCCCCACCAACACCTGGGAAAAATCAAAGGGCTACGATGTATAAATTACCTCTGGATTAAATTAAGAACCAGCTTGGGAAAATACCCACTGACTATCACAGGTACAACCCAGTAGCCCCTTCACACAGTAGCTGGTCAACTCCTCTAGATGTGGGTGGTTAGAAATAAGGTCTCAGTTTTGATCCTGGTCTTTTTCCAGATGCTCTTCTGTTCTCAACATCTGTTGTTCAGTTCTTGTCTCAGGCTGGTCAGATAATGGCTGACCCTGAACAAGGGCACCCTCTCCTTATAAATGCATGGAAAAAAGCAAGTTCTCAGTTAGTGGAAAAACGCTAAAGGGGTGGATGACCTTCTGTTGGCTTATTGCAGAGTGTATTCCCACATTGGATATGACCTTCCAAGGAATCTTTCAACCTCCAAAAGGGTCAAATATGGAACTGAAAATCATGAGTGAGTTTTCACCCTAGTCTTGAAACATCTATCTCAATAGTTGTCAATAAATTATTTTTAAAATTTTCAAATATTAAAAATAATAGATGCCATGAGGACATCTTGGGATCAAGTATCTGGGTGGGAAAGGAGGAGTAATGTGCCAACTCCTAACTGATTGTGACCAGCTCTAGGAAGGATGGAAGCTGTGACCTTGGTTGGTGTCTGTGGGTGTGAAATGGTATCTCATTGTGGTTTTAATTTGCAATTTGCATTTCTTTAATGACTAAAAATGTTGAGCATCTTTTCATACTTTAACGGCCATTCGTAAATATTCTTTGGTGGAATACCTGTTCATATCTTTTGCCTATTTTTTGCTTGGGTCCGTTGTTTTCTTACTATTGAGTTGTATGAGTTCTTTGTAAATTCTGGAGACAAGTCTTTTATCAGATATGTGTTTTGAAAATATTTTCTCCCAGTCTATTTCCTGTTTTTACATGTTTTATTTGGGAGGGGGGACGTGCCACACGACATGTGGGATCCTAGTTCCCCGACCAGGGATAGAACCCGTGCCCCCTGCAGTGGAAGCGCGGACTCCCAACCACTGGACCACCGGGGAAGTCCCTGTCTTTACATGTTCTTAATGTCTTTTGAAGTGCAAAAGTTTTGAATTTTGATGGGGTCCCTTTTATCAATTTTTTTTCCATTTACGAACTATGCTTTTCGTACTGCATCTAGGAAATCTTTGCCTAGCTCAAAGTCTCAAGATTTTCTTTTGTGATTTCTTCTAAAAGTTTAATTGTTTTATCTCTTACAACTAAGTCTATGATTCATTTGAGTTAATCTTTGTGTATGGTGTGAGGTGAGGGTCTTATTCATCTTTCTGCATACACATACTTACTATGAAATATTTTTCTATAATGTCAATGTTGATAGCAACTTAATATTCCATTTCATGAACATACTATAAATAGCAGGATTCTGATAAGTGTTTAACAAGTGTCTCTCAAAAGAAACAAGAACAGACAAACAAGAACACAACAGTCCTAATATGTAGTATTTGCCAATTCCCCTGGTGTAAATAATCCAACCACTTCCAATTTCAAGGTACCAATGTTACATAACATCATGGAGTTGGGAAGAGATCTCACAGTTGGTTCTTATAAACTGCTACAAGCTGGTTGCAGCACATTACTGAATGTATTTAACCAACACCCCACGATTTGAGGGGGTTTTGTTTGCTTCTTGTATTTCCACCTTTTACCCTCAATATAGAGAAGTGCCCCTCCAAGCAGGAAGAAGCAGCCTATTTTTATTCCCTGCTATAAATGAATGCTGGCCCTCCAGGGAATTTGTTCTCTCATAATGAGCACAGCTATTGTTAACATTCTCGCAGCCTTCCTGTGGTCAGATTTAGTAATGCCCACCATATTTACTTTCAGGACAACTCACTTGCTTCCTGGGGAAGATAAAGAAAACTGAGTTTTGACCAAACAGAAGTACAAAGCTGCTTGAACTTCTGCAATTTTGCAAAGACACATATTCAAATTTAAATTAAGGGGGTGACTTCTCCTTTACTCCCTCGAAGGAACCAAGTATCGAATTAAGCAAATGTTGCAGGGCGCAACAACTGTCTTGACAGACACTGGAGTGATATCAAGTGAGAATGGCCACAATGTGTCAGCTTCCTGAAGGCATCTGGGGCTTCAAAGTAATGTGAGGAAATTAATGGAGTATGACATGTTCCAAAGAAAATGTACCAAACCTTCCTTTTGAGGAAAACCTTGTTAAGAAGTGAAAATAAAATGAGGGGGCACTCTGGGGTAGATGTTTTTCATAGATAGTAGTTATTAAATCCCCGTTTGGAGTTCTGTGCAATCCACACAGCTCTACCCACATTGTTACAAGGCAGGAAAGGGGCAGAGCCTGGGAGGCAGTGGAGGGTGAGCAATGAGAGGGTCAGGGGACACTGGTCACTAAGCAGAGTGGGGACAAGAGGGCTTTGAGCAATTGCCACTACCCCACGAGGCTTTACCCCAAGTCTTTAAAACTACCACTATTTAAGCTACCCTTTTCAATTAATATGAAAAAGCGAGGCTCAGGGAGATGCTAAAGTGCTTCTCCGGAGTCTCCTGGCATTTAGGATACCTGTGTTTTAAACCTGTGCTTCATGTATGCACTGAGTCCCCTCCTGAATAGAAAACTCAAACTCAGTATTTTCTCATGGCTCCTGCTCCAGCCCATCTCCCAGCCACTCCACCCTCTGCCCCCAGCCCAGCACTCCCCACCCAACTCCCCACTGGAAGTCCTACCCAATGTTTTACAGTTCCCAGAGGGTGTCATGCTTCTGGGTCCTTATTCACACCATACCTTCATCCAGGAATGCTGATCCTGGATGTTCTTGGAAGAAGCATTGAATCCTTTTCTCAATCTTTTCCCCTACTCTCCTTCTCTCTTCCCTTCTCTCTCATCTCTTTTCCTCTTCATTTCTTTCTTTTCACAAAGAACAGTTTCTCTTATGATGTGCTCATTTAAAATATTGGAGACGGACTTCCCTGGTGGCGCAGTGGATAAGGCTCCACCTGGGTTCAATCCCTGGTCAGAGAACTAGATCCCACATGCATGCCGCAACTAGGAGTTCGCATGTCACAACTAAGGAGCCAGCGAGCTACAACTAAGGAGCCAGCGAGCTACCACTAAGGAGCCCGCCTGCCACAACTAAGACCCGGTACAACCGAATAAATAAATACTTAACAAACTAAAATAAAATTTAAAAATAAATAAAATAAAGTATTGGAGAGCTCTGAAAGAGTGTACAGAAGAAAATAAACCACCGGTGGGGTGCTTGTTCAGCATCCTTGGAGTTATGCTGAAAGGACATTCCCAGAATCCCCTGCCTGTAGCGGTCCAGGTGAGCATCTGCAAGAAATCATTAGCGAGCGATCTGCAAGAGTGAAGCAAGCTAATGCTGTGCTCCGAAGGTGAAAACAGTGGTCAGTGTGCTGGCTCACAGGCTACTCTTGTGGGTGTAGGGCAGCGCCTGGACCCACAGCCAGTGCAAGTCCCACTGTTCCTGCATCCCGGGCCACCTGTGCATCAATATAATAAAAGTGCAGGTTCCCCTGCAGGTCATTCTCTGCATAGTTTGTCCTCATGTGGTCTAGTAGTCCTACAGTTATCTCTAGGTTGGCCTACAGAGACTTCCTCTAGAGTGATGACTCAGCATTGGATGCGGAGGCGACAGCCTGCACAGACTCACCTACCAGCTCCCACAATGGCATACAATCCAATTCCCAAACAAATCCCTTATTCCAGAGGTTCCCAAGGCTTCTCAGTTCTTGGTGCCTTTATTGCCTTCATACTTTTTTTTTCTCAGTGCCCTGGGCCAAAAGAAATAACAAACAATTCTACTCATTAGGTGGCTAGATCCAAACAACTGAAGTTATGTTTGAAAAGAAAATACATATAAATTGAAAAAAATATATATATTTTTTGGCTGCACTGCACGGCTTGTGGGATCTCGGTTCCTCGACCAGGAATTGAACCTGGGCCCTCGGCAGTGAGAGAACAGCGTCCTAACCACTGGACCGCCAGGGAATTCCCTGATTTTATATTTTTAAATAGCACCAGTGGGATATGTACAGCTGTTAGGTGTGGCCCAACTTCTCAAACCTTGGAATCCCATTGGACACTGCCACCCTCATTTCCTGTTCTTCACTGCTTATCTCAAACCACTGGAAACCCAGCTCTGCAAAGATATGACAACTTTGAAAGGCATGTACTACAATCTAATATTGAAACTGTAAACTATCTCAAACTAGTAGTTCCTGTGGTGTCCAACAAATGTCAGGTATCAATTTATAGCCCTTGAAAATTGGAAATATTCCATAGCACTCTTGTGAATTCATTGAAGCCCCTGGGGTGTCTCAGTCCACAGTTTGGGAGCCATGGCCTTATCTCATATGTCATTTCTTTGATGAAACCCTGAATGATACATAAAAAAATCTCATTAAACTTTTGGGTACCTTCTCTTTCTGAGATGTGAAGTGATTTGCCTCAGTCACACACATGATTAAAGGCCTCAATAAGAGATGGAGTACTCTTCTGCCAAGAGAAGAAAATACAGGACAACCCGGGAAAACACCAGTACCTCTGGGTTGGAAAGGAACCTTTAAACTACAATTTAAAGAGCGTATACCAAAAGACAAAACTTGATGAGTTTCATTACACCAAGGTGAAGGATTTCTATTCAACAAAGGAAACTATACATAAAGTATTGATAATATACAGCTGAAACTATGATAGAAGCCATTTGCAATGTCTAAAGCATAAAGAAATTAAAATCCAGAATATACAAAGATCTTTTGCAAGTCAACAAGAAATGACAGCAAACCCAATACAAAATGATCAAAGATAAGAACAAGTAATTTCAAGAAGAATCTCAAAAGCCTACCAAGTATGTAAACAGATGTCCTAACTCATCAGTATTCAGAGAAATATACAATGAAACAACTCTGTCACTTTGTTAGACTAGCAAAGATTAGAAAGCAGTATAACACCAAGTGGTTACAAGGAACCTGCATGCAGTTAGTGGCGATATAGACTGAACTCACTTACATGCCCTTTTTCAGGCCAACTCTGTATGAGACTATTGCAGCTTTATTTGTAAGAGCAGAGAGTTGGAAGAAATCTTGGTGTCCATCCTTGGGAGAGCAGACAAGTAAAATATGGAAGATATACTCTGTGCAGTACTGTGCAGCAGGGAAAAGATATGGATTGGATGTTCTACGTAGCAACATGGATGGGCATGCAAACCAAGTGCTATGTTGAAAAATAAGGAACAGATACCATTTACCCAAGTTAAAAATACTACACAAAACAATAAATATTTTGAACACATAAAAAGAAAATGAAATAGAATTACAGTATGATCCAGCATTTTCACTTCTGGGTGTATACCCTAAAGAACTGAAAGCAGGGTCTTGAAGAAATATCTGTACATTGATGTTCACAGCAGCATTATTCACATTAGCTAAAACATGGAAGCAACTCAAGTGTCCACCAATGAATGAATGGATAAGCGAAATGCTGTATATCCACACAATGGAACACTATGGAGCTTTAAACAGAAGGAATATCTGACAAATGCTACAACATGGATAAACCTTGAGAACGTAAGTGAAAGGGCCAGTCACAGAAAGACATATATTGTATGATTCCACAAAAATGAGGACCTGGGAGGAGGAAGGAATGGGAAGTTACTGTTTAATGGGTAAGCAATTTCAGTTTTACAAGATGAGAAGAGTTCTGGAGATGGATGGTGGTGACGGCTGCACAACATGATGAATGTACTTAATACCACTGAACTGTAACTTTATGGTTAAGATGGTATATTTTATGTGTATTTTACCACAATAAAAATGGGGGAACAAAAATAGAAAATGATATTCATTAAAAACCTTAGAATGGGGACTTCCCTAGTGGTACAGTGGTTAAGAATCTGCCTGCCAATGCAGGGGACACAGGTTCGAGCCCTGGTCTGGGGAGATCCCACATGCCACGGAGCAACTAAGCCCGTGTGCCACAACTACTGAAGCCCGCACGCTCTAGGGCCTGAGTGCCACAACTACTGAACCCGTCTGCAGCAACTACTGAAGCCCACACGCCTAGAGCCTGTGCTCCGCAACAAGAGAAGCCACCACAATGAGAAGCCTGCGCACTGCAATGAAGAGTAGCCCCCGCTTGCTGCAACTAGAGAAAGCCTGTGCAGAGCAACAAAGACCCAACTCAGCCTGAAAAATAAATGAATAAATAAATGTATGTTTAAAAAATTTTTTTAAAAACCTTAGAATGGGATTTCTGCTTTTGGTCATTCAATTTTTCCCATTCATCTGTCAACAGACACTTAGGTTGTTTCCATATCTTGGTTATCGTGAGTAATGCTGCAATGAACATGGAAGAACATTTATCTCTTTGAGATAATGACTTCGTTTCATTTGGATATACTGCATACCCAGAAGTGGGATTGCTGGGTCATATGGTAGCTCTATTTTCAATTTCTTGAGGAACCTCCATACTGTTCTCCACAGTGGCTGCACCAATTTACATTCCCACCAACAGTGCACAAGGGTCCCCTTTTCTCTACATCCTCACCAACACTTGTAATCTCTTGTCTAGGTGATATCTCACTGTAGTTCTGACTTGCATTTCCTGGATGATTAGTTATGTTGAGCACTTTTTCATGTTGTTGGAGATTTGTATGTCTTCTTTGAAAAAAATGTCTATTTAGGTCCTTCACCCATTTTTTTTTTTTTTTTTTTTTTGTGATACGCGGGCCTCTCACCTCTGCGGCCTCCCCCGTCGCGGAGCACAGGCTCCGGACGTGCAGGCCCAGCGGCCCTGGCTCACGGGCCCAGCCTCTCCGCGGCATGGGGGATCCTCCCGGACCGGGGCACGAACCCACGTCCCCTGCATCGGCAGGCGGACTCTCAACCACTGCGCCACCAGGGAAGCCCCACCCATTTTTAAATTGGGGTTTTTGTGGGGTTTTTTGCTATTGAGTTGAATGAGTTTCTTGTGGATTCTGGATATAAACCCATTATGGGATTCGTGGTTTGCACATATTTTCTCCCATTCCATAGGCTGCCTTTTCATTTTACTGATAGTTTTTTTTTTTTTTTTCTGTGCAGAAGTTGGAACCTTATGTGCCAAAAAGTAAGAGAGTGCTCAAAAAAGGATAGGAAAGCATAGCAAAAGGACATAGGATCCAACTTGAAGGGACTCCCACAGATAAATCTGGGACAATTTGTGCATCAAAATAAAGACAATATTAGACTGTATTCAACTGGATAAAAAAGGAATCCAGGAGGTCATGGTGATATAAACAAACAAGTGAATAATATGTAGGTGGAAGAGAAAAGATTTACTTTACAGTAGAATGCCAACTAATAACAGTCACTTATTAATTAACACTTACAAAATTCTTTGCGGTGGGGAAACTTGGTAGACACCTTCTAAAACAAGTGATAAAGTTTAACGTCTTTAGTCATGAGGCAGGTTGGCACCACGTACCTCCTGGTACTGAGAAGAACACAGCATCACTTCTGTGATTTTCCTGCCCTAGCTGAATAACCTGAATCTAATCATCAGGAAAACATCGGTAAACCCCAAACAAGGAACCACCTGCCAGGTTACTGAAGTGTTACAATAAAAAATAATGAAGTCACAAAAGGCCTGAAGAATTGTTCCTGAATGAAGGAAACTAGAAAGCCATGGTGACTAAGTAAAACAAGTGGTTCTGGACCCTGGCACTATAAAGGACACTGTTTGCAAAGTGGGCAAAATTGGAAAGGGGGCTGTGAATGACATGGTCATATTGTGTCTGTGTTAGTTTCCTGTTTTGATTGTGTGGGAGTGCATCCTTGTCTAAATAAAACCATCCTGAAGTACTAATGGGTGATGAGGCATCCTATTTGCAACTTGCTCTCAAATGGTTCTGGAAAAAAAAAATGTATCTCTGCATTGTCCATCTTTTGAGAGAGGGAGGAAAAAAGATAATAAGGAATTTAAGGCAAATGTGGTAAAAAGCTGACAGTAGGGGAGTTTGGAGTGGGGGAGATGGAAGTTCTTTGTGCTATGCACCCATCTTAGGGAAAGGATGAAAAGGAGAAAAGAGTTAGAACAATAACAAGGACGTGGGGTGTGAGCCCGTTCACACAGGGGCAGGGACAGGAGGTGATGGGATGCAGGCAGTTGGGAAGAGCTGGAGGCGTCCAGAGTGACCAAGGAGGGGCCCTGGCAGGAGGAGTCAGATCTCTTATCTGATGGAGCTGGAGAAAGATCGCCCCACTTTTCTTCCTTTATTTCATTTAATCCTCAGAACAGCCCCATGGAGTATATACTACTCTTATCCTCATGTTATAGATAAAGAAACTGGAGGTTCAGGGAGTCACCCATTCAACCAGCATTTACTGAGTGCTTGCTATGTGTCAAACTTTACTGAGGATACACAAAAAAATGTTAAGTGTGATTGGATACGTGTGTGTGTGTGTGTGTGCGCGCGCGCGTGCGTGCACACGCATTTAGAAAACAACATTGGAAGGTAACACACTAAATCACTAATACGCTAAGAGAGGTTGCATTTGGGTAGTGGAATTACAGGTGCTTCCATTTTCTTCTTTGGGATTTTTGCCTGTTTCCAGTTTTCTACAATGAATACAGACTGCCTTTGTAACAAGTTTTAAAATAAGTATTATTTCAAAAATTGAACTGGAGAATGTTGTGAAATAGTCTTCATTATCATATTGCTGTGGATCCAATAGTACTTTCTGAGGCAGTGCTACTTTACCAAAGGAGTGGACAAATAAATGTTTCTTAAGTCCATTAAGCCTTCTTCTCTTCACACCGCAGAGAGGCCTGGCAGGTTGACAAGTGGAGAGTTGACACCCACCTTGCTCCTGAAGCCTGTATATAAACCCAGTGCAGCGTGATCGCTTCTTCCCCAGACAAAAAGTTCCTAAACTTTCATGACACCAGCTTCTTTGCATGACACCAGCTTCTTTGCCACCAGCTTCTTTGCTAAACTTTCATGACACCAGCTTCTTTCATGACACCAGCTTCTTCGCATGCATAAGGACAGCAGGAAAACACAGTAGGTCCCTGACTGAAGGAGAGGGTGACTTGGTAAGAGCACAAAATTCTAGTGTCCATGAGAGGCCAGCTCAATGGTGTCACTGTGATGTAAGGTGGGACACCCATTCACTTAGGGTGCTTTCTGACTGATGGAGTCCTTCTTCCCCTTTGCTGCCCTGGCACCATGGGCTCTGGGGCAGGTCCACCCGTCCCGCCTGGGCTCAGATGGCATCCCTGTACCAGTCCACTGCACTGACAGCTCTGTGAGAACAGACATCCCTCTTGCATCCATGTCTCCCAGGTCCCAAAGAGCTGGCTCTGAACAAAGCAGGTCCCTTAGTCACTGCTGCCGGACTGAATTGATTTGCACAAACCATCACTGGGAAGTAGGCGGAGTAAATTAGGGTGAATTCCTGTGGTAGAATTCAGTGCAGGCACCAAAACCAATGCTTTGAAATAATTTATTGCCTAGGAAAGTGTTCCCAACATACTGCTACTTAAAAACAACAACAGTGGAAGAGTAAATACAGCTGAAATCCATCTTGCTCACGAACACAGATATGCATAGGAGAAAAAAAAAAACTAAAGGAAAATACATCAAAGAATGTACAGTGGTTGTCTTTGGGTAGGGGGATTATGAATGCTTTTGATGGTTTTTTTCCCCTTTGTGTTTTTAAGCTTTTCTAGAAAACAATTTTTGTTACTGGGAAAATTATTTTCAAAAAAATCTATGTCTGAGGGAAAAGGGAAGAAGACATAATGGATAGGAAGTCCTATCGCACTTCAGGTGAGAGCTGAAGCGTTAAGGACCTTTAGGGTGAATAAGTTTCTTTGAGTTAAGGGCTCCTCAACTTCCTACATCGACAGGGCCCCCACCCTTCCTGGTAGACATTACCCTCCCAGCCTCAAACCCCATCAGCTTGCACACCAGGTCCCTGTTCTGCTGATGTGTGCAAGGTGGCTGCCAAAACTCTGAGCCACACAACTAAAAGGTCTGGATGGAGAACCAAGAGGAAGAAAAGCAATCCGGTCTCCTTTGGCCTGTTAATAATTTCTGCAATAAAGCTGTCAGAATTTACTGCCGCATCCCTCAACTTACAGGGAAGGGAGATTCTGAAAAATATTCAGAAAGAAAGGGATGCTAAATGGAAGTAATGACTTCCTCCGCTCCCTGGCTATTTCAAGAAGCGCAGCATTTTATACATTTCGTCTGTATCCAGCCCACTGTGTGAATTGTTCAATTTTAGTGAATATAAAAATTCCATCCAAGGGCTTTCTTAGTTCCACTGCCAAAAGCAGTTCCCCAATCCTACTTCCCATCAGATGTCAAGTTCTTCCATCGTGAGTCCTAGGTTCCTCAGGGTTTCCAAGAGGCTAAACCCTGCAGTGGGAGTGGGGTGGGTAGGTGGAGGCAGCCGCCAGCTCCTGACTGGCTCTCGGCTCAGAGTGGAGTCCGTGGTGGAAATCACTATTTCCAAGTTCACTGGTGACGGGGCAAGGGTGGCAGATGCTCAGTGGTTTGGTTTACAAATGTTAATGTTCACAAATCTGAATTCCTGTTTGGGACCAAGCCCTTCTTGGTCATCCTTTGTCCCAGTCTTCTGGAATGTCCCGTTTCATTTATTCATCTCCTTTCTACCAAAGGGAAGTTCACAGAGAAAACTCAAGCCCCAGAGGTGATTTGGTCTGGAGCACCTGGAGCTCCCTCAACCCCACGTGGCTACCATTCCATCTGCGTCAGGCATCATAATCTGGCCAGGACACCCAAGCTGCCTCCTCCCCAGCCGGCATGCCAGGCAGGTCACTCTTGTTGGGTCCTGGGTCAGCCTCCAGGGGCCTGAGTCAGAACCCAGCAGAGAGTTCATGCTCCCCGGTGGAGGGGGACGTGGAGCTGACCCTCTCTAGCCTCTTCGTGGAGAGGAAGGGGAGCCATTTAGCCAGGCAAACGGCGAACAGCTGATGGAACAACTGCCGTAGATACTTGCGGAACCTTTCACTGACAAAGACGTAGATCACGGGGTTGATGCAACAGTGGGTGTAGGCGATCACCTCCGTCACTTGTATGGCCAGGTCCAGCTGTTTGCTCTGCTCACACTCATGGGTGAACAGGGAGTCTTGGAAAGCAGAAACAAACACAGTCAGATTGTACGGGGTCCAAAAGAGAAAGAAGATGATCATGATGACAAAAATCAGACGCACAGCTTTGGACTTCTTCTCATTTGGTCGTCTGAGCAGAATCTTTATAATCCCTGTGTAGCAGACGACCATGACCAACAGAGGCAACACCAGCCCCACGATGTTCAGTTTCAGAGCCTGGAACTGCTTCCACGTGCTTCGGCTTTCAAGAGGAAAATCAAGACTGCAGGTGTAGTGAGTGGACGTCTCCTGGGTCTTGGAAAAGTACAAGCCCGGGACAGAAGCCAAGACGGCCAGGACCCAGACGACAATGCTGGTGATGATACCAAAGGTGACGGTCCGAGCCCGCAGGGCAAACACAGCATGGACAATGGCCAGGTACCTGTCGATGGTCAGCAGGATGATGAAGAAGATCTCGCTGTACAAGCCCATGAAATAAAGCCCAGAGAGCAACTTACACATGTGATTACCAAAAACCCAGTCATCCTTCAGCTTGTAGTCAATCCAGAAGGGCAGCGTGAAGAGGAAGATCAGGTCAGACATGGCCAGGTTGAGGAGGTAGATGCTCGTCATGCTTTTGAGCCTCTTGTATTGCATGAGGACCAGGACCACTAGGACGTTGCCTATCAGGCCAAAGACAAATACCACCGAGTACACGGGGGGCAGCAGCTGGGCCCCAAAGGCCCTCTCCTGTACCTTCTGGCACGGGGTTGCGGCTCCATAGTCGGCTCCTGTGGTCATGTCATAGTTCTCTGGGGTGGTGGAAGTTTCCATCCTGGCTTCTCCCACAGGTCAAGGGAAATGGTTTCCGTGTTTACTTTGCTATTACAGGCAGTGGGTTCTGGGTAACAAGAACAAGGCAGTGATTATATGTCTTTAACCACTTGACAACTGTTTACCGAGTGCCTACTGTGTACCATGCCCTGCTGAGCAAGGGAGACCCAGGTCCTCTCTGCCCTCATGCAACTGGTCGTCTAACACATTAATAAACAAGGCGTATACACATCACTCATTGCTTTGGCAATGAGCGTTGTGAAGGAAAAGTCCGGTGGATGGAGAGCGCAGACAAAGGGAGGCCTCACCACAGTATTCGTGACCAGTGCTTCCCCAGTGCTTCCGATGAACTGGGCCCTGGACTTAGTGTTAAACAACCTTTGAGGGGGTACCATTATCACTCCCCATTTTAGAGGTGATGACACACAAACTGGGAGTAGTTAGGACACAAAGGTAGTGAGAACAAGAGCTGGAGCTCAAACACAGGTGTGTACCTCTCAGGCCCATTCCTGAAACCACCTGGCTCTCCTGCCCCCAATCACAAGCATTGACTCTGTACCATGGTGTCCCCAGAGGGATGCTGGGAAGGAAAATAGTCAAGACTGAAAGTCAAAAACTTACAAACGGATCTTTATGGCTTTTGGGGCTAAAAAGATTCTC
Organism: Globicephala melas; assembly: GCF_963455315.2. Taxonomy (NCBI): domain Eukaryota; kingdom Metazoa; phylum Chordata; class Mammalia; order Artiodactyla; family Delphinidae; genus Globicephala; species Globicephala melas. Next base: position 41,363,640 of record NC_083324.2, on the reverse strand, counting down.
AGTCAGGGGTGACACAGTGCCCTGGGGGCACATGAAAATGTGTTTTTTTTTTTTTGGTCGTCACAAAGACTGGCGGACACTACTGTCATTTGGAAGGCAGGTCCTGTAATGTAAAAATTACCCTACACCAAACACCAATAGTGCAGCCATAGTGAAATCCTAGAAGGTCAACCCATCTCTCAGCAGATGAGGACACTGAGGACACCAGAGTGGGCCCAGCCTGGCCCACGTCACACGGTCTTCTGAGGTTACCCAGGTAACACTGTAACCTCCTGTGATAGCCGTGAGGAGGATTCAAGGAAAGCACAGCTAGGCAGAATGGGGTCACATGGTATGGAGAAGACGGGGCTTTGGGGGAAGAAAGGCTCAGAACAGCCTCAAGCCAGGAAGTGTCACACAGTGACCAGACAGAGGCTGGAATTCTCCTAAAATAAGTTTTTGGATATTTTTAACCAGGGTTGCCTCAAAACAAACAAACAAAAAAACCACTAGATAGCGTGCCTTTGTAGAACTTCCCCAGACCCTATTTTTAGCACTCCTTTCCAATCACTTATTGAAGACGCCTCCACAAAGGGAGCACAGGCTTTGGTGTAACCTACAGGCTCTGTGACCTCGGATAAGTTAACCTACCTCTCTGAGCCTCCGTTCCTCATCTGTAACGTGGGAAAGTAAGCCTTACCGTGCAGGGCTACTCTAAGGCAAAGTCTGAGCCATCCCCTGGCAATTATCGTGCCCTCAGTAAATATTAGGGGACCTCCTTCCCTGCAGGGGTCCCGTTCTGAGGCCCAGCACCATCAGGAATGTCCCAGGCTTCAATCCTATTCTGGCCAATGTACCCCACTCCCTACCAGGTCTCTCTAGTTAATCTGGAAGATGAATCCTGCTTGACAGTGATGAACACTGACAGTCCCTTCCATCTGTGCTACACTTTGAAATTTCCAAAATGTGGCCATCAATCTAAATTGATTTGACCTAAACACCAATCAGTAAAGTGAGTGGAACCAACATCATAATTCCCATCTTGAAGCTGGAGTCTCCAGTGCTCTTCCTTCTACAGTGCTTAATGAATGTTTCCTGCTCACAAAATTCACATTTCTGCGGTGGCATTCGGAGATTAAGGCACATGGGGCTGGGGGGTGGGGGGTGGGTTGCTGGGCACCCTGGCTGGGGGACTGTCATTTCCCATCAAATCCATCCCTATGGCTCACTCCACCATCTCCGAACTTGCATATCCCGGTCAAGCCTCTTTCTGGAGAAGCCTAAGCTGCCAGTCACTAAACAAGCTGTATTGGCAATTTCTGATTTTTGCTGCCACTGCCAGTGCTGACAGCTCCGCTTGGCAGTCAGCACTTGTGGGTGAGCGGCCAGGTTTACCGTGTTAGCAGCAGGCAGCACGGTGAGCAAGGGGTGCAAGGCTGAGCCCGTGAGCCCAGTTTCTGGGGAATTTTGGCAAAGGTGAAGGCAAACTGAGTCAGCATTGTCAGGTGCCATTTGAACAGAGAGTCACCTTCATACCACTCCCCACCTCCAACTCCATTCACTATTTCCCCAACTTGTCAGGCAGCAGGCAACAGCTCCAGAGTATGTTGCTCCTAAAGGGAGATGGGCTGCGGTGAGGCCTTGGAGGAGAGACCAAAGGAGCATGTTGCCATGCCATGTGCCAGCCCTGCTGCAGTCTGCTACAAAAGTCTGCCCCAGGTCACTGCACTAGTGCTCAGCGGCAGCCCTGGAGCCTGGAACTTTCCAGTGCCAGCATCCTTTAACCTCTGAGTTGGGGAAGTCTCTGAACAGACAAAGGGCAGTCTGTGATGGTAGAAGATACCCTGGCCTCGTGGCGTGCAGGAGGTGCCTTACGCTAATCCATAAGAGCCAGCAGTGTGTATTCAGCATGTTGGTAGCTTGGAGTCAACCAGAATAGGGATATTTACACATGGAAATCAGGAAACACTAGATATCAGGGCACTTTTTCAGGAGAGTCAGCTATTAAACATTTACCAGCACATCAATTCCCTGCAGTCTGAGTAGCCTAGAGTTGTCCTGTGAGCCAGCTAAAGGGTCAGTGAGCGGCACACAGCCTGGGGGCAGGCGATGCAAACTTCTGGGAATTTCTAATTCTGAAAGTCCGGGACCCTCCAGGTTTAAAGGAGGAAAGGTTGAAGTAAATACCTCCAAGTAGCCCCCATGTCCCTGTATTTTCAGAACCAAATTCTGACCTGCCTCTTTGTTAGAAGAGAATGGATGCCTCCCAGGAGGTTACCTGGCCAGCTCCCTGCCTTCCCGTAGGTGAAATCCTACCTCCTCCAAAGACATCCCACAGTCCTGATTTTGAGGATCCTTGGGTCTAGTCTTCTTAAGAAACTGTCTCAGTATCAAATCGTCCTTGCAACTGCAAAGTTTTTCTAATTAATACTTCCCTTTTGCTACAATTTCTTCTTACCCCACGTTTGGGTTTTGTTTACTTGGGGAAATTTGGCAACTGTCAGTGTCTTGAATACCTTTCCAGAGAAAGTGCCTCCTGTCCCTTAATACTGGGCTGACTTTCTTAATTCACCAACAACCAATCATACAAGAAAGCATCCTGTTTTTAGCAAAAACAAAAACCCCCAGAAACAAAAAGAACAACCTATTTTACATCTGAGCACCCAGTCTTAGAAATCCTTCCATCCTCAGTATTGCTATACAATTCATTGCCTTACAGGTGCACGGGTGGGTTACTTACACATTTGCCTGGCCTTCGAAGAATTCCCCACCTTTGAGGAGACAGCCAGGTAAAAAAGTCTTCTCCTGCAATGGGAGAAGGACTACAGTCCAACCTGGCCACATGCAAAAAACACTGCCCTCAACAGTGACTGATGAACAGAAAAGACAAGTGCCACTTACACTGGTTTCAGGGGATTGTGTCCACGAAGCGTTTGTCTCTGGAGCTTTTAGAATCTTTATGAATTCAAGGTCAAGGTCCTGACTGAGTCAGAAGTCCTCAGCTTCCAGTGTGATGATGGAGATAGAACTTGGGGTCTCAGTCTTTCAGAACAACAAGAAAGGGACAACGTTCTTCTTTCTTGTACCATTGGGTGTCCATGAATGGCCACAACACCGACTGGTGACCAGTTCCTGAAGGCCAAATGCACTCTGAGGTATTCTGCTCACTCAGCTTGACTTCTCCTTTGGGCTCTGTGCCTTAAGGGGAATGGGTGGAGTTGAGCACGGTGAGGTGGGTGGCAATGAGGTGTTACCAGAACTTGGTGAAGCAAACAGAAGGGTGGGAATGTGTATGGTACGGGGGCAGGGCACAGAGTTCCTGCCCTCACTTAGCAGTCTTTTTTTTTAAGGTTGCAAAAGAAGGATTTAAACAGGAAACCTGGGTCCTGTTCCTCAGAACGATCCGGCTCATTCAGCCTGAGAGGGGCAGGAGGCCGCTTCTCTTTGGCACCCCTACGTGCCTGTGCCAGTGACTGCTCCCCAGTCTCTGCCCCACAGCCCCACAGAGCGGTTTTACCACGAAGAGCCTCCAGCCTGGAGTGAATACAGGTCTGCCGGCTGGGTTTCGGCTGTCGCTTTCTGATGCTGGGTTCCTGGTTTACGCAGTGGCCCAAGCTCTCTGCTTGAGATGTGGATGGATCACTGTGTCTTCTGAAGCCTTGGATACCACTCTGTCAAAGAAGAACACTGAATACTTAACGCTCAGAGGAGGATGCGTGAGGTCAGCCTGTACATGAGAAGCGTCACAGAGTGCCTGGCACCCGGAAAAGTGGCTGACGCACGAGGCCTGTCAGGATTCTCCCCACAGTTACCAGCTCCTGCTGCCACTGCGCTTGTGCCCCTCTGGGTTTCCATTTCCTTCTCTGTAAAATGGGGGTGCTCGAACCTTCCCCACAGGATTGCTGCAAAAGTGCCCATTTCAGAAATCACAAATGTGAATGTGTTTTGAAAATGTCACTTGTCCCTCAAGGCTCAGTTCCCTCATCTGTAAAATGAAGACTTCAGACGAGGTGACAGTGGGCCCTTCAGTACAATATTCCGTGAGTCTTCTGGGGTTGGGTCTTCCTTCTTCGGCAGCCCATCTTCGAGAGATGGAGGAAGCAGGAGGCAGAAAGTAACTAGACTGACAGACAGCTACGGGTGAGCCTGGAACCTGCCGCCTGATGCAAAAACCAGGCCTGGTATGAGGGGAGCAACAGTGATGGGCCTCACATATCAGACAGTCCTGCATTCAGATCCCAGGTCCACCTTTTACTGACTTTGGGCGTGTTATTTATTTATTCTCTTGAGTGTCTCTTTCCTCTTCTGTAAAACAAAGCTAATAATATTTACTTCATAGAGAGGATTAAATGAAGACACACACACACACACACACACACACACACACACACATCTGAACGCATGATTCGGTGTGCTGCTGAAGACATTAAAAATGCCTGTGTTACTTTAGAATCTCTCAGCTTCCAACCCTGATGCAGATTCCAGTAATGTGTCTGCAGGGGATCCCAGGTAACACTGCAGGGGAGGGGAAAGTGGGACGGGGAAGGGAAGGAGCCGATGAAGAGGGTGTTAGAGAGCCAGTGCCGCTGTGAGCCAGGAGCTTGGTCCTACTAGGGAACTTAGGACACCCCTCAGAGTCATCCCAACTTTGGGGCGGCCGGAGGGGTGAGGAAACTGAGCATGTGTCCATCAAATCTCTACCCACTCACTGCTGGTCGAGGGCTGCTTCTTGGGGTATTCTGACTTCCAGTCTGCCTGCACGTTGGTCAAGCTTGCTCCACAAGCAGGGAGCCTCGTATTTTCAGGAAACAGCCTACAATATGTAGAGGTGCATGTTGACATGTGTGGCCAGGGACACTGAATGGCACCCAGGAAATTCCAATGCGTGCCAGCTAGTGTCAGCACAGCTAAACACCCAGCCCCTGCCCCACTACAGGACTCTGCTGATCATCTCTCAGCCCTGCCCCCAGTGGTAGTCAGTGGGAGGTCTGCATCTGCCTAGTTGTAGTACTTTGCTGCCAGATGAGTTTCCAGACAACACAGGTTTGCGAGGCCCGCCTCTTCCTTGGTCAAGTCTAAGGAAAGAGACGTGTTGAGTCCTTGACTGGCCTTTCAGCTCTGCGCTAGGCTTCTGTAGGACCCATGGCACAGAGAGGACATGCGGGCAAATGTACTTGTTCATTTAACAAATATTGACTGAGTACCCATGATGTGCCAGACACTGTGTTAGGTGCTACAGATATAGCGGTGACCAAGAGAGGCACATGCCATTCTTCGAGACATCACAGACAATTAAGCAAGTCACTACAGTAAGGCCCGGGAAATACCCAGGGCCAAGGAAGGGTGCACCTGGGTGGTGGGAGGGGGTGAGGGAGCCCTCCAGAGCAGAGGTTCTCAAGGTGAGGACCCTGGACCAACAGCATCAGCACCTCCGAGAACCTGCTAGTGATGCAAATTCTGCACTCCCATCCTGGACCCACTGAATCAGAAATTCTGTGTTTTAACACACCCTCCACATAAATGTTTGGGAACCATGGATCTGGATTTCTGCCAGGCCTGAGGCTCAAAGTTTTATACGATCTCTCTCTAGGAGAGCTTGGCTGGACCTGATGTGACCTGGGAAGACTTCTTTTGCTTTCAGCTAGAGGCCAAAACAAGAGGCTGCTCAGTGGCCCATTCTGTTTCCTCTTCCTGACACCCACACCCAGGGCACCTATGGCCTTTTGAGGGTGACAGGCAAACTTCTTAATGCAAACATACACACACACGGAGACTGGTTCAAGATGGTGGACTAGAAGGACATGCTCTCACTCCCTCTTTCAAGAACACCGGAATCACAACTAACTGCTGAGCAATCATCGACAGGAAAGACTGGAACTCACCAAAATAGACACCCCACATCGAAAGACAAAGGAGAATCCACAATGAGATGGTAGGAGGGGCGCAATAACAATAAAATCAAATCCCATAACTGCTGGTGGGTGACTCACAAACTGGAGAACACTTATACCACAGAAGTCCACCCACTGGAGTGAAGGTTCTGAGCCACACGTCAGGCTTCCCAACCTGGGGGTCTGGCAACGGGAGGAGGAATTCCTAGAGAATCAGACATTGAGGGCTAACGGGATTTGACTGCAGGACTTCAGCAGGACTTCGGGAAACAGAGACTGCACTCTTGGAGGGCACACACAAAGTAGTGTGCACATCGGGACCCAGGGGAAGGAGCAGTGACCCCATAGGAGACTGAACCAGACCTACCTGCTAGTGTTGGAGGGTCTCTTGCAGAGGAGGGGGGCAGCTGTGGCTCAACAAGGGACAAGGACACTGGCAGCAGAAGTTCTGGGAAGTACTCCTTGGCGTGAGCCCTCCCAGAGTCCGCCATTAGCCCCACCAAAGAGCCCAGGTAGGCTCCAGTGTTGCATCACCTCAGGCCAAACAACCAACAAGGAAGGAACCCAGTCCTATCCAACAACAGACAAGTGGATTCAAGTTTTACTGAGCTCTGCCCACCAGAGCAACAGCCAGCTCTACCCACCACCCGTCCCTCCCATCAGGAAACTTCCACAAACCTCTTAGATAGCCTCATCCACCAGAGGGCAGACAGCAGAAGCAAGAAGAACTACAATCATGCAGCCTGTGGAACAAAAACCACATTCACAGAAAAACAGACAAGATGAAAATGCAGAGGGCTATGTACCAGATGAAGGAACAAGATAAAACCCCAGAAAAACAACTTAATGAAGTGGAGATAGGAAACCTTCCAGAAAAAGAATTCAGAATAATGACAGTGAACATGATAGAGGACCTTGGAAAAAGAATGGAGGCAAAGATTGAGAAGATGCAAGAAATGTTTTACAAAGACCTAGAAGAATTAAAGAACAAACAAACAGAGATGGACAATACAATAACTGAAATGAAAACTACACTAGAAGGAATCAATAGCAGAATAACTGAGGCAGAGGACGGATAAGTGACCTGGACGACAGAATGGTGGAATTCACTGCTGAAGACCAGAATAAAGAAAAAAGAATGAAAAGAAATGAAGACAGCCTAAGAGACCTCTGGGACAACATTAAATGCAACAACATTCGCATTACAGGCGTCTCAGAAGGAGCAGAGAGAGAGAAAGGACCCGAGAAAATATTTGAAAAGATTATAGTCAAAAACTTCCCTAACATGGGAAAGGAAATAGTCACCCAAGTCCAGGAAGCGCAGAGAGTCCCATACAGGATAAACCCAAGGAGAAACACGCCGAGACACATAGTAATCAAATTGGCAAAAATTAAAGACAAAGGGCTTCCCTGGTGGCGCAGTGGTTGAGAATCCGCCTGCCGATGCAGGGGACACGGGTTCGTGCCCCGGTCTGGGAGGATCCCACATGCCGCGGAGCGGCTGGGCCTGTGAGCCATGGCCACTGAGCCTGCGCGTCCGGAGCCTGTGCTCCGCAACGGGAGAGGCCGCAGCAGTGAGGGGCCCGCGTATCGCGCAAAAAAAAAAAAAAAAAAAATTAAAGACAAAGAAAAATTACTGAAAGCAGCAAGGGAAAAATGACAAATAACATACACGGGAACTCCCATAAGGTAAGCAGCTGATTTCTCAGCAGAAACGCTACAAGCCAGAAAGGAATGGCATGATATATTTAAAGTGATGAAAGGGAAGAACCTACAACCAAGATTACTCTATCCGGCAAGGATCTCATTCAGATTCGATGGAGAAATCAAAAGCTTTACAGACAAGCAAAAGCTAAGAGAATTCAGCACCACCAAACCAGCTCTACAACAAAGGCTAAAGGAACTTCTCTCAGTGGGAAACACAAGAAAAGAAAAGGACCTACAAAAACAAACCCAAAACAATTAAGAAAATGGTAATAGGAACAAACATATCAATAATTACCTTAAATGTGAATGGATTAAATGCTCCAACCAAAAGACACAGGCTCACTGAATGGATACAAAAACAAGACCCATATATATGCTGTCTACAAGAGACCCACTTCAGATCTAGGGACACATACAGACTGAAAGTGAGGGGATGGAAAAAGATATTCCATGCAAATGGAAATCAAAAGAAAGCTGGAGTAGCTATACTCATATCAGGTAAAATAGACTTTCAAATAAAGAATGCTACAAGAGACAAGGAAGGACACTACGTAATGATCAAGGGATCAATCCAAGAAAAAGATATAACAATTATAAATATATACGCACCCAACATAGGAGCACTTCAATACATAAGGCAACTGCTAACAGCTCTAATAGAGGAAATCGACAGTAACACAATAATAGTGGGGGACTTTAACACCTCACTTACACCAATGGACAGATCATCCAAACAGAAAATTAATAAGGAAACACAAGCTTTAAATGACACAATAGACCAGATAGATTTAACTGATATTTATAGGACATTCCATCCCAAAACAGCAGATTACACTTTCTTCTCAAGTGCACACGAAACATTCTCCAGGATAGATCACATTTTGGGTCATAAATCAAGCCTCAGTAAATTTAAGAAAATTTATATCATATCAAGCATCCTTTCCGACCACAATGCTATGAGATTAGAAATCAATTACAGGGGAAAAAAACCGAAAAAAACACAAACACATGGAGGCTAAACAATACGTTACTAAATAACCAAGAGATCACTGAAGAAATCAAAGAGGGAAATTAGTATCTGGAGAAAAATGACAATGAAAGCATGATGATCCAAAACCTATGGAATGCAGCAAAAGCAGTTCTAAGAGGGAAGTTTATTGCTATACAAGCCTACCTCAAGAAACAAGAAAAATCTCAAATAAACAATCTAACATTACACCTAAAGCAACTAGAGAAAGAAGAACAAACAATACCCAAAGTTAGTAGAAGGAAAGAAATCATAAAGATCAGAGCAGAAATACATGAAATAGAAACAAAGAAAACAATACCAAGGATCAATAAAACTAACAGCTGGTTCTTTGAGAAGATAAACAAAATTGATAAATCATTAGCCAGACTCATCAAGAGAAAGAGGGAGAGGACTCAAATCAATAAAATTAGAAATGAAAAAGGACAAAGTTACAACAGACACCGCAGAAATACAAAGCATCCTAAGAGACTACTACAAGCAACTCTACACCAATAAAATGGACAACCTGGAAGAAATGGACAAATTCTTAGAAAGGTATAACCTTCCAAGACTGAACCAGGAAGAAATAGAAAATATGAACAGACCAATCACAAGTAATGAAATTGAAAATGTGATTAAAAATCTTCCAACAAACAAAAGTCCAGGACCAGATGGCTTCACAGGTGAATTCTATCAAACATTTAGAGAAGAGCCAACACCCAACCTTCTCAAACTCTTCCAAAAAATTGCAGAGGAAGGAACAGTCCCAAACTCATTCTATGAGGCCACCATTACCCTGATACATAAACCAGACAAAGACACTACAAAAAAAGAAAATTACAGACCAATATCACTGATGGATATAGATGCAAAAATCCTCAACAAAATACTAGCAAACAGAACCCAACAACATATTAAAAGGATCATACACCATGATCAAGTGGGATTTATCCCAGAGATGCAAGGATTCTTCAATATACACAAATCAAACAATGTGATACACCATATTAACAAATTGAATAAAAACCGTATGATCATCTCAATAGATGCAGAAAAAGCTTCTGACAAAATTCAACACCCATTATGATAAAAACTCTCCAGAAATTGGGCAGAGAGGGAACCTACTTCAACATAATAAAGGCCATATACGACAAACCCACAGCAAACATCATTCTCAATGGTGAAAAACTGAAAGCATTTCCTCTAAGATCAGGAACAAGACAAGAATGTCCACTCTGACCACTATTATTCAATATAGTTTTGGAAGCCCTAGCCACAGCAGTCAGAGAAGAAGAAGAAATAAAAGGAATCCAAATTGGAAATGAGGAAGTAAAACTGTCACTGTTTGCAGATGACATGATACTATACACAGAGAATCGTAAAGATGCCACCAGAAAACTACTAGAGCTAACCAATGAATTTGGTAAAGTTGCAGGATACAAAATTAATGCACAGAAATCTCTTGCATTCCTATACACTAAAGATGAAAAATCTGAAAGAGAAATTAAGGAAACACTCCCATTTACCATTGCAACAAAAAGAATAAAATACCTAGGAAAACCTACCTAGGGAGACAAAAGACCTTTATGCAGAAAACTATAAGACACTGATAAAAGAAATTAAAGATGAAACCAACAGATAGAGAGATATACCATGTTCTTGGATTGGAAGAATGAATATTGTGAAAATGACTATACTACCCAAAGCAATCTACTGATTCAATGCAATCCCTATCAAATTACCAATGGCATTTTAAACAGAACTAGAAAAAAAAGTCTTAAAATTTGTATGGAGACACAAGATATCCCAAACAGCCAAAGCAGTCTTGAGGGAAAAAAACGGAGAGGGAGGAATGAGACTCCCTGACTTCAGACTATACTACAAAGCTACAGTCATCAAGGCAATATGGTACTGGCACAAAAACAGAAGTACAGATCAATGGAACAGGATAGAAAGCCCAGAGATAAACCCACGAACCTATGGTCACCTAATCTATGACAAAGGAGGCAAGGATATATAATGGAGAAAAGACCGTCTCTTCAATAAGTGGTGCTGGGAAAACTGGACAGCTACATGTAAAAGAATGAAATTAGAACACTCCCTAACACCAAACACAAAAATAAACTCAAAATGGATTAGAGATCTAAATGTAAGACCAGACACTATAAAACTCTTAGAGGAAAACATAGGCAGAACACTCTATGACATAAATTACAGCAAGATCTTTTTTGATCCACCTCCTAGAGTAATGGAAATAAAAACAAAAATAAACAAATGGGACCTAATGAAACTTCAAAGCTTTTGCACAGCAAAGGAAACCATAAACAAGACGAAAAGACAACCCTAAGAAAGGGAGAAAATATTTGCAAATGAATCATCGGACAAAGAATTAATCTCCAAAATATATAAACAGCTCATACAGCTCAATATTAAAAAAACAAACAACCCAATCCAAAAATGGGCAGGAGACCTAAGTAGACATTTCTCCAAAAAAGACATACAGATGGCCAAGAAGCACATGAAAAGCTGTTCAACATCACTAATTATTAGAGAAATGCAAATCAAAACTACAATGAGGTATCACCTCACACCAGTTAGAATGGGCATCATCAGAAAATCTACAAACAATAAATGCTGGAGAGGGTGTGGAGAAAAGGGAACAACCTTGCACTGTTGGTGGGAATGTAAACTGATACAGCCACTATGGACAACAGTATGGCGGTTCCTTAAAACACTAAAAATAGAATTACCATATGACCCAGCAATCCCACTACTGGGCATATACCCAGAGAAAACCACAATTCAACAAAACACATGCACCCCAATGTTCATTGCGGCACTATTTACAATAGCCAGGTCATGGAAGCAACCTGAATGCCCATCGACAGATGAATGGATAAAGAAGTTGTGGCACGTATATACAATGGAATATTACTCAGCCATAAAAAGGAACAAAAGTGGGTCATTTGTAGAGACGTGGATGGATCTAGAGACTGTCATACAGAGTGAAGTAAGTCAAAAAGAGAAAAACAAATATCGTATATTAACACATACATGTGGAACCTAGAGAATGGTAGAGATGAACCGGTTTGCTGAGCAGAAACTGAGACACAGAAGTAGAGAAAAAACAGAAGTAGAGAAAAAACACCAAGGGGGGAAAGCAGCGGAGGGTAGTGGTGGTGGTGTGCTGAATTGGGAGATTGGGATTGACACGTATACACTGATGTGTATAAAATGGACGACTAATAAGAAAAAAAAATTTGATAGTGGGGAAAAAAAGCCATACACACACATGTGCACACACATACACATAGCCTTTTTTTTTTTATACAGGTGGAGCATATGATACACGTTGTTTTCCATCTTTCTCCTGTCCCTGAACATGATACCCAGGAGATTCTTCCCCACCACCACATAGGACCTGTGGCTCCTGATGTGGTGGGAACAGAGTATCAGTACGGCACACACAGGCACACACCACAAGATTCTGACCTTGACTTTGTTTAGGACTCTGATTCCTTAATTCAACAACCCCTCCAGTGTCAACCCCATGACCTGGCTCACTGGCCTCTCCTCTTTGATCTCACAGACTTCCTGTTTGCGTCTCATCCATGACATCTGATCCTGACCCAGCCCTGTTTCTGCTTCTCCTTTCCTGTCACAATGGCAATATCCCAGAAACCTTATGCTCTGTGTAACCAAGACAGGGTCAGGCCAGGCTCCTTGGCTGCAGGGAGCCTGCCTGTCAATGAGCCACATCTTTCAGGTTCAAACGGTACACCAGTAGGTTACTCTCGAAGAGAAGGGGTGGCAGTGTCATGACCTTGGAGATCTCTCTGTTGCCTAATCCTGGGACGCACTGTCTGGCTACACAGCAAAGGAGGTTGCTTCTGATCTTAGGCCACATTCAGACACTGAAGCCTGACTGGTGAGTGTCCCACAGATGGAAAAGAGGGCCTTTGGGTGACACAAGTGGCTCCTAGGCAATAGCTCACCCCTGCCCCCTCCACACCACCCCATTTCATACCCTACCCTCCTACCCCATTCCTCCTTGTCTAATTTCCTTCCCCAGCCTCTCTTCCCACCACCCTTCCTCACTCCATATTTCTTCTATCTCCTTAGTTTCTGCCTCTCCTCACCGGCTTGGCTTCTCCCGGGCTCTCTTGCACTCTCACCCCCAGAATCCTACAACCCCCAACCTGACAAATCAAAGGGAAGGTCTAATAGTCCCTCTATTCTGCTCAGCTGCCCCCTTGTGCTGGGTTAGGTCCCAAAGTGAAAGAGGGTGTTGGGCACATCCACGTCAGATCCCTCTCATCCCGCCCAGATCACCCAAGAGGGCACCTCCTCCCTGGAGCCTTCCTACCCTCCACAGCAGGAAGTCATCCATGAGAGGCAGGTGCTAGAGCTCTGAGGATTTTAAGTTTTTGGGGGGTGGGCAGTAGGGTTTTCTTTATTCACACCTAGTTGTATATGTTGGACATTTCAACAATAAACAGCAAGGCATCACTCAGAATGGCTCAAAAAATGAAAAGAATAGAAACTATTATTTTCTAAAAAACCTGGATGTTAGCTCTGGTTTCGTACTACTCTCTAACGTTCTCTTGTAATAATTCTTGATTTCACTATCCACATACATCTCTGTCTTTGCAGCCTAATAAATAATCTCAAAACTTGGGGGCTTAAAGTCAAAACGAGACTGTTCTATGATTGTGTGGATTAGGCAGGTGTTCCCACAAAGCCTCACTCCCACATCTGACAGTGGGTGCTGGCTGTTGACTGGAGTGCCTCAGTTCTCCATGTGGCTCTCATCTTCCAGTCAGCCAGACTGGCTTTCTGCATGATGGTCTCAGGCATGAGCAGAAGCTGCAAAGCATCTTAAGGCAAAGCCTCACAAGTCACATAGGATCACTGCTGCTGCAGTCTATCAGTCAGAGCAAGTCACAGAGCCCAGCCACAGAGAAGGGAATCAGGAAACAGAATCTGTCTTTTAGGAAGAGCAGTAAAGTCACATTGTAAAAGCCTGTGTGTACAAGGATAGGAGGACTCTGAAGCCATATTTACCTTCTACAAAAAGCACAGGCTTCCTTTAGCTCCCTTGCAAAGGGGTTCCTTGAATTCCTCTCCTCTAATGGTCTTGTCTTCCCTCAGCCTTATCAATTCACTCCTGTGATCCTCCCTAATCCCTGGATCTTACCATCACCAACATCTGTAGCCTTTCTTATCTCAGTTCCCAGTATCCCAGCCCCTGATCCCACATCCACCTTTACTGCTCAATCCCTCTAGCACCTCACCTCCAATGGTTCTTTGACCCCAGTGCAACCACTGACATTTTAATTTTCTCCTGACCCTCAGCCTCCTCATGCACTTACTTTCCATCATCTTAAAGTCCAGGAGCCATCATTACAGTCCCTCCTTTACATACATCCTCAACGCCTTTACTCTTTTCTGATCTTGTTGTGTCCACCATGCAAAATCCCAGTCCTGGTTAGATCCAAATCCCCACTGGCACCCGTGAAGTTGAACGCAGCCGGAGGAAACCACACAACGGTACTGACTGGGATCGCTCTGAATTAGTGGTGGCCATATTCAAAGGGTCCTTCATGCCCATCAACTGCGTTTCCCTCTCTTAGACATTATTTCACACCTTCTACCTTTTCCTTGAACCTCTAACACCACCTCCATCACCCTCAATCTTAGCTGATGACCTTATTCCCTACATCACTGAGAAAAGAGAAGGCATCAGAAGAGACTTTTTACACATCCCACCTCCCCTCTTCCCACCCACCCCTTCCTGGCCCTTCTACCTGTTTCCCTCTGGCCGTGTGGATGGATTCTCCAGGCTCCCATCCAAGTCCATCTCTTCCACTTTGCCCAGGATCTCATCCTCTCTCATTAGCACGAGGACATCACTCTAGTCATTTTCTCCTGTATCACCAGTTTTCCCTGCTCTGCCGGATTACTGCCATCAGTATACACATGCTCTTATTTCTATCTGAAATAAATAAGCAAACAAACAAACAAGTAAACATGCACAGTCTCCCTTGATTGCACTTTCATCTCTAATTACTGATTCTTTTCTGCACAGCTTTTTACATACTTAAAAGAGTTGTCTTTATTTGCATCCAGTTCCACTCCACCCAAGTTTCTGGAACCCACTCTTCTCAGGCTCTTCTCCCCCACCCCCACCACTTTTGTCAGGGTCACCAGTGACCTCCATGTGGCTAAATCCAATGGTCAATTCTCAAGCCTCATTGGACTTGAGTGCTCAGCACACTTGACACCATTATGGCTCCCTCTTCTTGAAACTCTTCCTCCGTGTGTGCAAGACATCACACTCCCCTGGTTTTTCTCTTGTTTCACAGGCAACCCCTTCTCAGTTCCCACTGCTGGTTTCTGCTCAACGTTCCAACTTCTTAACCTTGGCATGCCCCAGGGCACAGGCCCTCTTCCCAACCTACACTCACATCTTCGGTGGCACCATCTCTCTCATGGCTCTGAACATCATATTCATGCTGAAGACGCCCAAGTGTACACCTCCAGCCCGCCCCCCGCCCCCACCCCCAATCCAGACTCATACCCAACACTCTGCTCAATGTCTCCACTTGGGTTTCTCAAAAGCATTTCAAACTGAATTCATGATCTTTCCCCCAAATTCTCTGTTGCCACTGTCATCCATATCCAGAGGTAAATGGCAGCTCCATCCTTTCCACTGAACCTACCAAAACCTTGGAGTAACACTTGACTCTACTCTTTTGAAGCTGACATGTGATCTTTTTGCAAAATCTGTTGACTCCATTTTCAAATATATAAAGACTCCAGTCCTTTCATGCTAAATCCACTGGCACCGCTTTGGTCCAAACCACCCAAGGCCATAGTCTCTTTCCAATATAGCAGTCAGAGTGATTCTTCAAAAGTTATTTCAAGTCAGGCACTCCTCTTCCAAGTCCCTACACTGGCCTGCAAGGTGGTTCACCACCTGCCCTCATTCCCTCTCTGACTTCAACTCCTATTACTCTCCCCTTTGCTCACTCTGCTCCAGCCAAACTGGCTTCCAGGATGTCCCTGAACACACCAGGTACCTTTCCATCTTAGGGTCTTTACATTTGCTGTTTCCTCTGCCAAGATGCCCTTCCCCCAGGTGCCTGGAAAGCCTGCTCCCTCACCTCCTTCATTTCTATACATGTGCATTACTTTCGCAGGAGGTATTCTCTAACCATCTTAATTAAAATTGAATCTCCTCCTCCCCCACCTCAGAAATCAATGACCCCCTTCCCAGATTTACTTAGTACCATCTAAGCTATATATAAATATTTATATATACTTAACAAATATATACACTTAATATGTACGTATTGTCCACTGTTTTCCTCCAATGTAATGCCAACTTCCTGAGGGCTGGAATGTTCCCTCTTTTGTTCACTGCTGTATCCCCACACAGCAGGTGCTGAATAAGTGTTTTGGAATGGATAAACCGCAAGAGGTTCAGAGGCAGGATGGCTACAGGGCTGTTTAATAACCATTCTACAGCTTATCCAGGATCCAGGGATCTTTCCATCTTTCTAACACATTAAGACCAGCTGTGCTCACAGCCACGAGACGGCTGAGCTCACCCAGGCAAGATGACACCTAACAGAAAAAAGGGTCGCCTCTTCCTTTTGTCAGTTTTTAGAAACAAGGAAGCTCTGAGAGGTTTTGTGAGAAAACAGTCACATGGGAGGTGGATTCTCTGCAGTGAAACCAGGAGACAGCCCCTCTACCTGGCGTCCCAGGGCAGGGCTGGGCAATGGTGACACGGGGAAGAACTCCTGTCTGCAGTTCTTCTGCCTCAGGGAACTGCGTAGCAGGAAGCAAGACACTGGGGGGCAGGATCTGAGAGGCAAAGAACATAGGGGGACGAGTTATCTCCTCCCAGACTCTCTCCTCTCCCCCACAACCTGCTCAAATACACGGGTCTCTGGGGTGGTTCCTGCTGGTAGAGAGCCCAGGGTGTGACCACTGAGCCTGCGAAAGCTGGTGCCAAGGGCTGCTAACTAGACCATGGCAGTTCCGTGAACCAAGTACCCGAAAGCACTGGGTACTGACTCATTGTGGGCTGAGCCTGGTGGGAAGGCAGGGAGGAATGAAGAGGTTGATAATGACCCTTTGTACTCAAGTCTAACCTGCAGACCGTTACATGTACATGTACGTACCCATTACCTCCTCCACCTTGTCTAAAAGCTCTAGTTACCTGGTTGGTGCATGCAGGTATTCATTCCCTTCCATCTCATTTATCATATGTCTATTAAATGCCCTCCTTCTCTGCCAGTTAAGGGGTCTCAAAGATGAGTCAGGCAAGGCCTGGAAATAGTGTTAACTCAAGGTCAGGTCTGTGGGCCAGCAGCAGCAGCATCACCTGGGAGCTTGGTGGAAATAAAGATTCTCAGGTGCCATCCTCAGACCTGCAGAATGGAAGTCTCGGGGTGGGGGTGGGGGTGGGGTGTTGCACCCAGATGAACAAGCCCTCCAGGTGCTTCGTATTTGTGCTGGAGTTTGAGAATTGGTGCTGGACCTTTGCCCTATAAAATGTAATGGTAAGACCTGAGTGCTTGTCAGAAATGCAGACTCTCATGCCCCAGCACAGGCCTACTGAAGGAGGATCTGCACTTTTATCAGCCCTCACCCCACCCTGGGATTTGTTTGCCCATCACAGCGTGAGGCACTCTGGTCTAGAAGATTACAGTCTAGTGGGATAGGAATCTGCTTGGCTTCAAGAGATGCACAGAGGACGGTAGGTGGGGTCCCAAGTGCTTTGCAGAGACACTAACAGTTAATGTGAGAATACAGACAATGAGTCGGAGTCTATCAGAGGACCAGGCAGAGGACCAGGGGTAGTGTTGTCAAAACTCAGCCTCTGTTCACCAGTGCTGAATAGAAACTTGGGGACAGAGTTTTGTGTGAAGTAGAGAAGAGTAGCTTTTTATTGCTTCACCAGACAAAGGGGGCTACAGCTGGCTAATGCCCTCAAGACTGTATGAACCCCCTGGAGGGGATACTGAGGATTTTAATAGTGTTCAAGGAGCAGAGCATGAACAGCTTGTGGACGATTCTCAGATTGGTTGGTAACAAAGCGAAGTTTCAAGCATCATCAACCTTCTGGTTTCAATGAGTCTAGGGTCTGTTCTTGTCAGCAGTTTTCAACTGGGGGTGGGGGGTCTGCTTCCTGTAAAAACAACTTAGGAACGTGTGTCAAGCCTCTGTCTGTATCTTTCAGGGAACTGTGAGTTTGGTGATTCTGCTATGTGGCAGAATAATAGCCTAAAGTTTTACCAGTTCCCCAGTCCAACAGCTATTCTTTATTTCTACATCTTCACATTTCCCAATCATTAACTCGAGTCAGCATTTTACTTTAAAAGACAAGGACACAGGGGCTTGTACATGGTTTCAATCCCCCTTTTTCTTTGATACTCCTCAATCTTGAGGAGAAATAGGTGTGGAACAAGAAAGGGAATAAAGTTTTAGATTGAGAGGTTAATCATAAATTTGGAAGAGGAACTCAGTTTTAATTCCATTTGTTTCAATTTTCCCCAACTTTTTGAGGGAGTGGGGTGATGACCGTGCTCTGGTTACCTCCTGCTGAAGTGGGCGTACTTCAGAAGAAGCCTAATTTGGGGAATGGACACAGAGTTGGAAATAATCTCGAGTTCCAAGCTTAGCATCGATATTTTGTATTAAGAAAATATTACCTCTCTCTTCGATTGCTTTGTCATAGCATCTGGACAAACATTTGAAAATTATTAGATGTATTACAATGAAGATAATGGTTAAAATACACCTTTGCAGTATTTTTGAAAAGAGTACTCCTATTTTATTTTTATTTATTTATTTTTATTTATTTATTTATTTATTTTTGCAGTACGCGGGCCTCTCACTGTTGTGGCCTCTCCCGTTGCGGAGCACAGGCTCCAGATGCACAGGCTCAGCAGCCATGGCTCACAGGCCTAGCCACTCCGCGGCATGTGGGATCTTCCCGGACCAGGGGATGAACCTGTGTCCCCTGCATCGGCAGGCGGACTCTCAACCACTGCACCACCAGGGAAGCCCAAGTCCTCCTATTTTAGATGGCAACCAGAAAAATAAGTTTTGGAGTGTTTTCTTTTTACATATATTTAGTAACCAAGTAGACTTTTGCTGGGAGACTATAGCTTGAGTTGTCTCATTTGCTATTACTATTTTTAAAGTAGGAGAAAGGTTTCATAGCTACAAGAAGACTTTATGATCTTTATGATTTCTTTCCTTCTGCTAACTTTGGGGTTTTTTGTGTTCTTCTTTCTCTAATTGCTTTAGGTGTAAGGTTAGGTTGTTTCTTTGAGATGTTTCTTGTTTCTTGAGGTAGGACTGTATTGCTATAAACTTCCCTCTTAGAACTGCTTTTGCTGCATCCCATAGGCTTTGGGCTGTCGTGTTTTCATTGTCAATGACAATGAAAACACAACACTGATTTTCCTCTTTGATTCTTCAGTGATCTCTTGGTTACTTAGCAGTGCACGGTTTAGCCTCCATGTGTTTGTACTTTTTACAGTTATTTTCCTGTAATTGATATCTAGTCTCATAGGATTTTGGTCAGAAAGGATACTTGATACAATTTCAATTTCCTTAAATTTCTGGTCCAGATTTTTATTTCAGCTGTCTTCCATTGCTGTTGTCTTCTCATTCTGGTGTGGGTGTTGTTTGTGGTCAGCAGTCTTTTCTATAGACAGTCCAATTAAGAGGGCCTTCTTAAATGAGAAATATGGATTTAAGAGTCAGTTCTGGGAGACCTTCAAGATGGCAGAGGAGTGAGACGTGGAGATCACCTTCCTCTCCACAAATACATCAGAAATACATCTACATGCGGAACAACTCCTACAGAACACCTACTGAACGCTGGCCGAAGACCTCAGACATCTCAAAAGGCAAGAAACTCCCCAAGTACCTGGGTAGGGCAAAAGAAAAAACAGAGACAAAAGGAAGGGATGGGACCTGCACCACTGGGATGGAGCTGTGAAGGAGGAAAAGTTTCCACATACTAGGAAGCCCCTTCACTGGCAGAGACAGGAGATGGCAGGGGGGAAGCTTCGGAGCCACAGAGGACAGCGCAGCAACAGGAGTGCAGAGGGCAAAGCAGACAGATTCCCACAAGGAGGATCGGTGCCAACCAGCACTCACCAGCCTGAGAGACTTGTCTGCTCACCCGTCAGGGTGGGTGGGGGCTGGAAGCTGAGGCTCGGGCTTAGGAGGTCAGATCCCAGGGAGAGGAATGGGGTTGGCTGCGTGCACAAAACCTGAAGGGGGCTAGTGCGCCACAGCTAGCCAGGAGGGAGTCCGAGAAAAAGTCTGGTCCTGCCTAAGAGGCAACAGACTA
This sequence comes from Globicephala melas, assembly GCF_963455315.2. Lineage (NCBI taxonomy): Eukaryota > Metazoa > Chordata > Mammalia > Artiodactyla > Delphinidae > Globicephala > Globicephala melas. Next base: position 41,343,671 of record NC_083324.2, on the reverse strand, counting down.
TTGTTTCAGGGTGCGCAAGGAGAGGGGAGTCAGAGCACCGCCTAAATGAGCTCCAGAGACGGACGCAAACCGCGGCTATCAGCGTGGACACCAGAGACAGGTATGAAACGCGAAGTCTGCTGCTGCAGCCACCAAGAAGTCTGTGTGCAAGCACAGGTCACTATCCACACCTCCCCTCCCGGGAGCCTGTGCAGCCCGCCACTGCCAGGGTCCCGTGATCCAGGGACAACTTCCCCAGGAGAACACACTGTGTGCCTCAGGCTATCGCAACGTCACATCGGCCTCTGCCACCGCAGGCTCGCCCTGCATTCCATACTCCCTCCTCCTGGCCTGAGTGAGCCACAGCCCCCTAATCAGCTGCTACTTTAACCCTGTCCTGTCTGAGCGAAGAACAGATGCGCTCAGGCTACCTACACGCAGAGGCGGGGCCAAATCCAAAGCTGAACCCCAAGAGCTGTGCGAACAAAGAAGAGAAAGGGAAATCTCTCGCAGCAGCCTCCGGAGCAGTGGATTAAATCTCCACAATCAACTTTATTACCCTGCATCTGTGGAATACCTGAATAGACAACGAATCATCCCAAAATTGAGGCGGTGGACTTTGGGAGCAAACATATATATTTTTTTTCCTTTTTCGCTTTTTGTGAATGTGTATGTGTATGCTTCTTTGTGTGACTTTGTCTGTATAGCTTTGCTTTTACCATTTGTCCTAGGGTTCTGTCTGTCCGTTTTTTTTTTTTTGGTTTTTTAAGTACAGTTTGTAGCACTTGTTATCATTGGTGGATTTGTTTTTTGGTTTTGTTGCTCTCTTCTTTCTTTCATTTGTTTTTTAAAATTTTTTAATTTTTTTAACTTTTACCAAGTATTTTTTATTTTAATAACTTTATTTTATTTTTTTCTTTCTTTCCTTCTTTTTTTCTCCCTTTTCTTCTGATCCGTGTGGCTGACAGGGTCTTGGTGCTCCGGCTGGGTGTCAGGCCTGTGCCTCTGAGGTGCGAGAGCCAAGTTCAGGACATTGGTCTACCAGAGACCTCCCAGCTCCATGTAATATTAAGCTGCAAAAGCTCTCCCAGAGATCTCCAACTCAACGCTAATACCCAGCTCCACTCAAAGACCAGCAAGCTACAGTGCTGGACACCCTATGCCAAACAACTAGCAAGAAAGGAACACAACTCCACCCATTAGCAGAGAGGCTGCCTAAAATCATAGTAAGTCCACAGACACCCCAAAACACACCACCAGACGTGGCCCTGCCCACCAGAAAGACAAGATCCAGCCTCATCCTCCAGAACAGAGCACCAGTCCCCTCCACCAGGAAGCCTACACGACCCACTGAAACAACCTTAGCCAATGGGGACAGACACCAAAAACAACGGGAACTACAAACTTGGAGCCTACGAAAAGGAGACCCCAAACACAGTAAGTTAAGCAAAATGAGAAGACAGAGAAACGTACAGCAGATGAAGGAGCAAGGTAAAATCCCACCACACCAAACAAATGAAGAGGAAATAGGCAGTCTAACTGAAAAAGAATTCAGAGTAATGATAGTAAAGATGATCCAAAATCTTGGAAATAGAATGGAGAAAATACAAGAAACGTTTAACAAGGACCTAGAAGAACTAAAGAGCAAACAAACATTGATGAACAACACAATAAATGAAATTAAGAATTCTCTAGAAGGAATCAATAGCAGAATAACTGAGGCAGAAGAACAGATAAGTGACCTGGAAGATAAAACAGTGGAAATAACTACTGCAGACCAGAATAAAGAAAAAAGAATGAAAAGAATTGAGGACAGTCTCAGAGACCTCTGGGACAACACTGAACGCACCAACATTCGAATTATAGGGGTCCAAGAGAAAAAGAAAAAGAAAGGGACTGAGAAAATATTTGAAGAGGTTATAGCTGAAAACTTCCCTAATATGGAAAAGGAAATAGTTAATCAAGTCCAGGAAGTGCAGAGAGTCCCATACAGGATAAATCTAAGGAGAAACACTCCAAGACACATATTAATCAAACTATCAAAACTTAAATACAAAGAAAACATATTAAAAGCAGCAAGGGAAAAACAACACACAAGGGAATCCCCATAAGGTTAACAGCTGATCTTTCAGCAGAAACTCTGCCAGCCAGAAGGGAGTGGCACGACATATTTAAAGTGATGAAAGGGAAAGACCTACAACCAAGATTACTCTATCCAGCAAAGATCATATTCACATTCGATGGAGAAATTAAAACCTTTACAGACAAGCAAAAGCTAAGAGAATTCAGCACCACCAAACCAGCTTTACAACAAATGCTAAAAAAACTTCTCTTGGCAGGAAACACAAGAGAAGGAAAAGACCTACAATAACAAACCCAAAACAATTAAGAAAATGGTAATAGGAATATACCTATCGATAATTACCTTAAATTTAAATGGATTAAATGCTCCAACCAAAAGACACAGGCTCACTGAATGGATACAAAAACAAGACCCATATATCGGCTGTCTACAAGAGACCCACTTTAGACCTAGGGACACATACAGACTGAAAGTGAGGGGATGGAAAAAGATATTCCATGCAAATGGAAATCAAAAGAAAGCTGGAGTAGCAAGTTTCATATCAGAAAAAATAGACTTTAATATAAAGACTATTACAAGAGACAAAGAAGGACACTACATAATGATCAAGGGATCAATCCAAGAAGAAGATATAACAATTGTAAATATTTATGCACCCAACATAGGAGCACCTCAATACATAAGGCAAAAGCTAAAGTCATAAAAGGGGAAATCGACAGTAACACATTCATAGTAGGGGACTTTAACACACCACTTTCACAAATGGACAGATCATCCAAAATGAAAATAAATAAGGAAACAAAAGCTTTAAATAACAAAAAGCATAAAAATAATAATAAAAAATAACAAAAGCTTTAAATTAAACAAGATGGACTTAATTGATATTTATAGGACATTCCATCCAAAAACTACAAATACACTTTCTTCTCAAGTGCTCATGGAACATTCACCAGGATAGACCATATCTTGGGTTACAAATCAAGCCTTGGTAAATTTAAGAAAATTGAAATCATATCAACTATCTTTTCCGACCACAACGCTATGAGACTAGATATCAATTACAGTAAAAAATCTGTAAAAAAAACAAACACATGGAGGCTAAACAATACACTACTTAATAACTGAGACAACACTGAAGAAATCAAAGAGGAAATTAAAAAATACCTAGAAACAAATGACAATGAAAACACGACTACCCAAAACCTATGGGATGCAGCAAAAGCAGCTCTAAGAGGGAAGTTAATAGCAATACAATCCTACCTCAAGAAACAAGAAACATCTCAAATAACAACCTAAACTTACACCTAAAGCAATTAAAGAAAGAAGAACAAAAAAACCCCAAAGTTAGCAGAAGGAAAGAAATCATAAAGATCAGAGCAGAAATACATGAAAAAGAACTGGAGAAAACAACAGCAAAGATCAATAAAAGTAAAAGCTGGTTCTTTGAGAAGATAAACAAAATTGATAAGCCAGACTCATCAAGAAAAAGAGGGAGAGGACTCAAATCAATAAAATTAGAAATGAAAAAGGAGAACTTACAACAGACATCGCAGAAATACAAAGCATCCTAAGAGACTACTACAAGCAACGCTACACCAATAAAATGGACAACCTCGAAGAAATGGACAAATTCTTGGAAAGGTATAACCTTCCAAGACTGAACCAGGAAGAAATAGAAAATATGAACAGACCAATCACAAGTAATGAAACTGAAACTGTGATTAAAACTCTTCCAACAAACAAAAGTCCAGGACCAGATGGCTTCACAGGTGAATTCTATCAAACATTTAGAGAAGAGCTAACACCCAACCTTCTCAAACTCTTCCAAAAAAATGCAGAGGAAGGAACACTCCCAAACTCATTCTATAAGGCCATCATCACCCTGACACCAAAACCAGACCAAGACACTACAAAAAAAGAAAGTTACAGACCAATATCACTGGTGGATATAGATGCAAAAATCCTCAACAAAATACTAGCAAACAGAATCCAACAACACATTAAAAGGATCATAAACCATGATCAAGTGGGGTTTATCCCAGGAATGCAAGGAATCTTCAATATACACAAATCTATCAATGTGATACACCATATTAACAAATTGAAGGAGAAAAACCATATAATCATCTCAATAGATGCAGAGAAAGCTTTGGACAAAATTCAACACCCATTTATGATTAAAAAACCCTCCAGAAAGTAGGCACAGAGGGCGCTTACCGCAACATAATAAAGGCCATATATGAGAAAACCACAGCCAACATTGTTTACAGTGGTGAAAAACTGAAATTATTTCCCCTAAGATCAGGAACAAGACAACGCTGTCCATTCACACCACTATTATTAAACATGGTTTTGGAAGTTTTAGCCACAGAAATCAGAGAAGAAAAAGAAATAAAAGGAATCCAAATCAGAAAAGATGAAGTAAAGCTGTCACTGTTTGCAGATGACATGATACTATACACAGAGACTCCTAAAGATGCTACCAGAAATAGCTCTAGAAAACTACTAGAGCTAATCAATGAATTTGGTAAAGTTGCAGGATACAAAATTAATGCACAGAAATCTCTTGCATTCCTATACACTAATGATGAAAAATATGAAAGAGAAATTAAGGAAACACTCCCATTTACCACTGCAACAAAAAGAATAAAATACCTAGGAATAAACCTACCTAGGGAGACAAAAGACCTGTATGCAGAAAACTATAAGACACTGATGAAAGAAATTAAAGATGATAAAAACATATGGAGAGATATACCATGTTCTTGGATTGGAAGAAACAACACTGTGAAAATGACTATCCTACCCAAAGCAATCTACAGATTCAGTGCAATCCCTATCAAACTACCAATGGCATTTTTCACAGAACTAGAACAAAAAATTTCACAATTTATATGGAAACACAAAAGACCCCAAATAGCCAAAGCAATCTTGAGAAAGAAAAGCAGAGCTGGAGGAATCAGGCTCCTGGTCTTCTGACTATACTACAAAGCTACAGTAATCAAGACAGTATGGTGCTGGCACAAAAACAGAAGTATAGATCAATGGAACAGGACAGAAAGCCCAGATATAAACCCATGCACATATGGTCACCTTATTTTTGATAAAGGAGGCAAGAATATACAATGGAGAAAAGACAGCCTCTTCAATAAATGGTGCTGGGAAAACTGGACAGCTACATGTGAAAGAATGAAATTAGAACACTCCCTAACACCATACACAAAAATAAACTCAAAATGGATTAAAGACCTAAATGTAAGGCCAGACATTATAAAACTCCTATAGGAAAACATAGGCAGAACACTCTATGACATAAATCACAGCAAGATCCTTTTTGACCCACCTCCTAGAGAAATGGAAATAAAAACAAAAATAAACAAATGGGACCTAATGCAACTTCAAAGCTTTTGCACAGCAAAGGAAACCACAAACATGACCAAGACAACCCTCAGAATGGGAGAAAATATTTGCGAATGAAGCAACTGACAAAGGATTAATTTCCAAAACTTACAAGCAGCTCAATAACAAAAAAAAAACAACCCAATCCAAAAATGGGCAGAAGACCTAAATAGACATTTCTCCAAAGAAGATATACAGATTGCCAACAAACACATGAAAGAATGCTCAACGTCATTAATCATTAGAAAAATGCAAATCAAAACTACAATGAGGTATCATCTCACACCAGTCAGAATGGCCATCATCAAAAAATTTAGAAACAATAAATGCTGGAGAGGGTGTGGAGAAAAGGGAACACTCTTGCACTGTTGGTGGGAATGTAAATTGATACAGCCACTGTGGAGAACAGTATGGAGGTTCCTTAAAAAACTACAAATAGAACTACGATATGACCCAGCAATCCCACTACTGGGCATATACCCTGGAAAAACCATAATTCAAAAAGAGTCATGTACCAAAATGTTCATTGCAGCTCTATTTACAATAGCCTGGAGATGGAAACAACCTAAGTGTCCATCATTGGATGAATGGATAAAGAAGATGTGGCACATATATACAATGGAATATTACTCAGCCATAAAAAGAAACGAAATTGAACTATTTGTAATGAGGTGGATAGACCTAGAGTCTGTCATACAGAGTGAAGTAAGTCAGAAAGAGAGAGACAAATACCGTATGCTAACACATATATATGGAATTTAAGAAAAAAAAATGTCATGAAGAGCCTAGGGGTAAGACAGGAATAAAGACCCAGACCTACTAGAGAATGGACTTGAGGATATGGGGAGGGGGAAGGGTAAGCTGTGACAAAGCGAGAGAGAGGCATGGACATATATACATACCAAATGTAAGGTAGATAGCTAGTGGGAAGCAGCCGCATAGCACAGGGAAATCAGCTCGGTGCTTTGTGACCGCCTGCAGGGGTGGGATAGGGAGGGTGGGAGGGAGGGAGACGCAAGAGGGAAGAGATATGGGAACACATGTATATATATAACTGATTCATTTTGTTGTAAAGCAGAAACTAACACACCATTGTAAAGCAATTATACTCCAATAAAGATGTTAAAAAAAAAAAAACTCAATGGCCTTCCAAATGTCTCCCTGCTTCAACCTTTACCCCATTCATTCTATTCTCAATATAACAGACAGACTTATCTTTTAAAATATAAGGTCGTATCACTCTGCTCAAAACCCAACAACTCTTCTCGCTTGTTCAAAGCAAAAGGCAAAGTCCACACAATGGCCTGCCAGATTCTACTTCTGTTACTTCTTTGACTTAATCTCCCCTCTTTTACTCTTCTCTGGCCTCCTTTGCTTTTCTTCAAAGGTGCCAAGCACATTCTCACCGAAGAGTTATTACACTTGCTGTTCCTCTGCCTGGAGCTTACTTCCCTTATCCATATGGTTTGCCCTCTGGTTTCCTTCCAGTCTCTGCTTCAAATGACCCCCACTTACAATCCATCTTCCCTGACCACTCCTCCCTTGACCCTCTTCAACTCACCCTATCTCTCTGACCCAGCTTTATTTTTCCCTACGGTACTTCTCACTATTCGATACATTTCATACTTTCTTGTTTTTGTTTTATTTTAAAGTCCCTGTTTTACCTAGAACATAAGCTGCAGAATGGCAAGGAATTTGTTTTCTTCATGCCTGTCTCCCTAGTACCTAGAACAGGGCTTGACTCATAATACAATGATTTGCTGAATGACTAGCCTATGGCAATTTTGTGCTCAGAGAACCCCCAATAGCATCATCTCCTACTTCCTGACAAAGCTGTCTCCTTCACCTAAACTAATTAACACCTTAAATTAACTAATTTATTTTTGGCTGCGTTGGGTCTTTGTTGCTACACGTGGGCTTTCTCTAGTTGCGGATAGCGGGGGCTACTCTTCGTTGTGGTGCGCAGGCTTCTCATTGCGGTGACTTCTCTTGTTGAGGAGCACGGGCTCTAGGCGCACAGCCTTCACTAGTTGTGGCTCGCTGGCTCTAGAGCGCAGGCTCAGTAGTTGTGGCACACGGGCTTAATTGCTATGCAGCATGTGGGACAGTCCCAGACCAGGGCTCGAACCCATGTCCCCTGCATTGGCAGGTGAATTCTTAGCCACTGCACCACCAGGGAAACCCCCAAATGCCCATTTCTTAGTGCAAGGAAGGCCAGGAAAAAAAAAGTCAACTGTAAAGAGTTATGTGTCGACTGGGGGCAGAGAGTGATGACATATTTACTAGAGGGTTTCTCTGTCCTTTTCGTGGGGGGGACTCCCAAATGCAATAGGTAGAGGTCTTTTCTTCAGAACCATTCAGTTTGTCCAAAGAACATTCACTCTCAAACCTCACTGTCTCATTGATGGGGGTGGGAGTGGTAATACGCCTGACTGCCAAGGAAGGGGTTGATGGTCCCAAAATCTTATACAGAAATTTTAACTGAATTCCTCCAGGCCTCTGATTTACTTGATGTCCACACTTTTGACACCTTTTGGTTCATTTTTTTCCAAAATTTAATCTTCAATTTTCTGCAACATCAGAAGAGGTAGATGAGGGTGGGTTGGAAGGGGAAGAGAGTAGTCACCTGACTTCAAACTAAGGAGGTGGTGTAGGGTAACCAGGAAGTCCAAATGGTCTGTACAGACATCAGCTCACTGTCTGCTGCACTGACACCTCTGGAGTCCTGAGTCTCTCAAGACCCTGCTTCACTCGCTCTCCGTGTCATTCCTGCAGGGATTTGGGTCCTACTCACCCTGTGCCATTATGTCCATTATCCCTGGCACTACTATCTCATCTCCTGTTCAATGTGTCATGTTATATATAGTGTATATAAAATATATTACTGTCATTTTAGTGGAGAGTATAAACCGAATATGTGTGGTCAACCTGTCATTTTTATGCAGAATCCCAGGATTTTAAAGATTCTATAAATTCAAATCTGTCAGGAACCCTACTGATCTGGAAAGCAGACCTTGTCATTTTACAAAAAAAGAAGACAGGAAATCTCAGAGAAATGAGGTCCTTGCCACAGTGATCTGTAGTGATGGAGTTCTTCTGGGGGCAGCATGGAGACATGGTCCAGACTCCATGCTGTTGAGTCAGGCTGCCTAGTTTTGCATCTCAGTTTTGCTCCCATTCTCTACCAGCTCTGTGATCTTGGGACAGTTTCTTAAACTCTCTGTGGCTCGCTTTCCTCAAATGTAAAATGGGGATAATAATACTTACCTAACTCATCAGGCTCTGGTTGGCATTAATGCATTAATATTTGTAAAGCACTTACAATAGTACTTTTACACTGTAGCCATCTATTCAATATTACTATTATTAGTTTGGATAAATCTAACTCAACTTTCAAAAACCCCAGGCACAGTGCTACTACAGTAGAAAGAGAGCTTAATTTAAGAATTTGTAGAACTAATATTAGGGACAATCTATTCTAGTATATATGTTCTGTATGGAGAGATTAGCCTAACCCTACTGCTGACAGAAAAAACCAGTATCCCTGAAAAAGTCTGCATTAATCCATCCCTTTGAAATACGTTAAATTTATCCAATAAAAGAAACAAACTGAATTACATAACGGTTTTCAAATTAAAACATACTCATTAATCATCTAAGATGACTAACAATTCTAATCCTTATAAGAACACGACCTTTAAACATCACAAAAGATCATTGTTTTTTTTGCTGGTGCCAAATGCTCTTGAATCAGCATTTTGCTTCAAAAGGCAAGGACACAGGGGCTTGTACACTGTTTCAGTAGGAGATGGGTGAACAAACAACCTGGCACACCCCAGCACCTATCGGAATGTAGGTATTCAGCACACACTGGCTGATCGGTTACTGGACAGAGGGCGCTCACTCACTGGGCTGCCCAGATAGACGGTGGCCTCTGAGACCCACCCTGAAGTTTAGTGGGGATGCCTGGGTCCTGGAGGTAGACGCCCGACTTCACATGCGGCTCCCAGGCTGAGTTGGTGAGGCTGCAGAGGAAGTCATGCCTACCCGATGCTGGTGGGAGTGGAATCGGTCCCCCTCCACAGAGGGCCGTTTGGCCCTATCTGAACTCCAAATGTGTACAGCTTCGGTTCCAATTCTCTTCGAGGAATTATCATTCAAACATTTGCACATGTAGTGGAAGATACAGGTTACAAGAATGTTCCCTGTGTTGTGGGGACTGATTAAGATCCCAGGGAATCCTGGGCAACCTTCTGTGTTGGTACAAAGCAGCCCCAGGCTGGAGTGAACAGGCAAAGGCAGTGTGCCTCGTGCAGGATGCCACGGGCGGGGGAACTGGGGAGGCGCTGGCTGTGAAGGTGCCGTGTCTCTGGAAGGCGGTACAATGAAAGGCTAATATTTGTGGTATCTGGTGAGAGAACTGGATGCCTGGGAAAGAGGCAGTCTTATTTTTCACTGTATGTTATTTTGTATCATTTGGTTTTTGTATCAAGTGCAACTATTATCTGCCTAGCAGTTCTCAAAATGTGGTCCAAGGACTCCTGGGGATTTCCAAAACCCATTCAAGGGGTCCCAAGTGTTTTCCTTTTTCCAACTATGTATCTATGTGAGGCTGGTTTTTCTTCATAGATTTCAACCAAAGCAACACATCACAGCAGACCCGATGCAGAAGCAGCTGTGGGGATCCAGCCACTTTTCTCCCTAGAATGTTTTCGTTTTGGAAAATATAATTGTTTTATGAAAGCATTATTTTTGATAATATGTATCATCTTTATTACAGTTATTTTAAGTCAATTACTGAATTTTAAAAATTTGTCAGTTTTAATTTCTACTGCAGTAAATATTAGTCATCCACAAAAACAAAAAGTTCTTTGACGTTTGCAATTATACCTTAGAGGATAAAAGTTCCTGAGGAAAATCTTGAGAACTACTGATCTAGCTAGGGCAGACCAATTCTAATTAATTAATTATTAATATTTTTAATTTATTTATTCTTGGCTGCACTGGGTCTTCATTGCTGGACGAAGGCCTTCTCTAGCTGTGGCGAGCAGGGGCCACTCTTCATCGCGGTGCACGGGCTCTAGGCGTGCAGGCTCAGTAGTTGTGGCTCACAGGCTCTAGAGCGCAGGCTCAGTAGCTGTGGTGCACGGGCTCAGTTGCTCTGCGGCATGTGGGATCTTAGTTCCCCAACCAGGGCTTGAACCTATGTCCCCTGCACTTGCAGGCGGATTCCTAACCACTGTGCCACCAGGGAAGTCCCAATTCTAATTTATTTTAAACTCCTGTTTCCACCAATTAGTAGCTAACAACCCAGGGTAAATTAACTATTTTTCTGAGCCTCACTTTTCTCATCTATGAACATTAATACAAGGATGCACATATAGCATTTAGCCCAAAAGGTAAACTCAACACTATGGTTATTTAACACTGTGGTAGGCTCCGGCTACCCAGCTCCACCTTCAGTGACGTTAGGTCGGCAGCTTGAACTCGGCCTCGGCCACGGGGACAGTCTTTACACCAGGGAAACTGGAAATCAGCAAACACGACATGCCAATGACTTGTTTTTTTTTTCCTAGTGGATTGTTAAACATTTACCAGCACATTACTGCTACCTACAGGCCATGAATGTACAGGACAGATGTTTGCATCTCTTTAATCTGCAAGAGCAAAGCGATCTGATAACATAACAGGTTTTGTGTCTGAGTCCACAAAATTTTGGTTTGGGCAGAAACTAGTTTTTACTTAAATGCCTGCCCTTCATACAGCTAGCTGGGGCTCAATTCCCTATTTGCAGGGGAATTCCTTACATTCGAGATGCACCAGCTTACGAGACCTCCACTAGACCAGTTCTCTCCCTGGAGGGATGTGCGGGTCTTGCCCCACGGCCATCTTGGGTGGGCTCTGCTTCTTGCCACACAAACAGAAGTTCAAACCATGGGTTTGTGCCTAGGGGTGAGGCATCTTGTACCCAGTTCATACTTCCCCTTTTCTGGACTTCCTAGTCTCGTTACTATCTTCCTTTTCCCTCTGTGGGTTTTTTGGGGTGAGTGAGGTGGGGTTGGCGGTATTTTCTTCTGTTTTCTGGCCTTCATTTTTTTTTTTTTTTTAAATTGAAGCACAGTTGATTTACAACGTTAGATTAGTTTCTGGTGTAGAGCACAGTGACTCAGTTTTATACACACACACACACACACATTCTCTTTCATATTCCTTTCCATTACAGCTTATTACAGCATATTGACTACAGCTCCCTGTGCTATACAGTACGACTTTATTGTTTATCTATTTTATATATAGTAGTGTGCATCTGCTAATCCTAAACTCCTAATTTCTCCCCCTGCTTCCTCTTTGGTAACCATAAGTTTGTTTTGTTTGTCTGCGAGTCTGTTTCTGTTTTGTAAGTAAGTTCATTTGTATCATATTTTAGATTCCACATACAAGTGATATCATATGATATTTCTCTTTCTGTGTCTGACTTACTTCACTTAGCATGATCACCTCTAGGTCCATCCATGTTGCTGCAAATTGGCCTTCATTTTTGATGTTTACTCTCTGCCAGGCACCTCCTGGCAGTTTCCCTGTCACTGAAAGGGATGTTCAAATTTTCATGCAATAATCTTCTATCCTTTTACCCCTTGCAGACCGGACCTGCCCAAGGCCACTGAAGACAAGGAGGGGGTGGATCCCCAACGGGATGCATCTTCTGGGGCCCCTGGCCTCTGTCGCGTGCTTAACTGCCAGCTTTTCCTCCTGCAGCGCCATGTGCCCCCACTCTCCTCCGGTGCCTCCCTCCCGCTTCACTGCTGTGCAGATACTGCTCCTTTTTCAACTTTAATTCCCATTTTGAGCATCCTTTTCTCTTTCTGATGCCTTCCAGTCATGCCTGTTCCACAACGATGTTGCTGTAAAGGGGACCCTACAGAGGTCTTTACAAAGATCATTTCGGAGCCTCCACGGGTTGCGTAAACTTGAAGTCAATTGAGTCTCCTCACCCTGGGCTTTCAGTTTTCACTGGCTTTAGTTAAACAGAGGGCTGGGGAGGGATGATTCCTGGAAGAAGGGACAAAGAGCTCTGATCCTTCTTCCACAAGCTCAAGGAGGGTGGTCTGGCAGTAGGGCCCCACTGGGGTCTGACCACTAAACAAATTACCCCACGAGGAAGAGACAGTCAGTGGCCTGCCCCTCCCAGAGCTATGCACTGAGCAGAAAGAACCATGGCTCCAGGTTTGAAGGGCCATGACCTGGTCCTCCGGAATGAGGCCTTGGGCCGTGGCAACGGCTTCCTCCAGGCCCTGACCCTGAAGACTCCTCCTAGGTCTGGGCAGTGTCCAGATAGGCAGGGCCTCCCAGGCTGTCCCCCTCTCTGGGGGACGGGTGTTGGCAGTCTCCAGCTCAAAGGGCTGACGTCTGAACTCCTGTTTCGGAACAATGAGACGAAAGGAAGGAGGATCGAGTGCCACATGCCACTGCCAGTCCACAGCAGCCCAGCAGCCATGGCTCCACACCCTACGGCTCCATGGTATATGGCATGGCTAGGGCACTCCTGAACGGGCAAGGTGGAGGTGAGGAGAGGGGGATTTCACGAGACAGATGGACTTCCAGCCAAACTGGGCACGTGAGGGATCGAGGATTAATTTGGGAAGTTACAGGGAGGGGGGCTGACAGCCTGGCTACGTTACCTTCTCTTATCTAATTTGCTTCCCTCTTGCTCCTGCCTTGCTATCCAAAGCCACCAGTCAGGCAGCCTTACTCCTGCCTTGAAGGGTCTGCCCCTTCTACTGGGCCCTGCCTCAGAGACCTGGTACTCCAGGGCCTGGGCTTTAATCTCTGACATCATGAGTGGCCAGGCCCACTGTTCCCTTCCCTTTAACCAAGCAACAAGCAATAGCAGTGTCTCACAGCGAGCAACAAGCACCCCAGCATGTCCGGCCTGCTTTGAATCATGGCTCCACCAGATGCCATGTTTTTTCTTTACCACATACCTGAGCCTCGGTTTCCCCACCTGTAAAATAGGAGCAATAATACTGCCTTCTCAGAACTATGGCAAGAATTAAATGTTATTTACTACATGCCTGGTACTTGGTAGGCGTTCGGCTGATGGGAGCCATGTAGCTATCTATTTCTTCAACCCAAGCCTCAGTCAAACCCGCCAACATGTGTTGAATGTCTCCTATGTGCAAAAAAGCTGTCCAAGAAACCCCCTCCCCGGACACCCATGCTGAAAAGGGGAAGGAGAGAGTATCTCAAGGAAGTGCTCTAAAAACTTCCTGTCCAGGGCCAGCCTGAATTAGCACTTATAGTCTTGCATGCCCAGTTCTAAAACTCTTTGATTCTGAAGAGTTATGTACTATCTAACACGCACTATTTTATTATATCACATAACCTGTATTACGTCTTTTCTCTCCAACTCGATTGAAAGTTTCTTGACAGCTGGACCCATGTCCAGTCCTTCTTTGTGGGTTTTCCACAGTGCTCAGCACTGAGCTGCATGCATAAGAGGCAGCTGATATGAAGACCTGTTGATTAAGGTTGGTGCCTTGTGTGTGTGTGTGACCAAAGGCGAGAGTATAGTCTGACATCTTTTATTCAGAGTGACATTATCATGTATCTGCTTGAATAAATTCGTTTCCCCTTTTCATCCTGCCTCAGTGAACAAGAAATCTTCCTGCTCCTGAGAAATAAGTGAGAGGTGAAGGGACCAATGAGACAGTGATTTTGTATCTATGGCTGGCCCAGAACCTGGGCAGGGGCAGGCAGTGTGTTGGTGTGAGTCTGAGACACCGATGGAGGTACTGGAGAATGGTTGGTGACTCCAGCAGGATTTGGAAACTTAAGCCTAGAGACGTTTACAAATAGAATCACTATCAGGAATGACTGCGGGGAGGTAGGCAGGAGCTGGGTAGAAAAAAGCAGAAGTGCCTATAACCAGAAATAGGTCAGAGGTACCTCTCTTGGATAAAGAGCTCATATACAGAATAGATTACAAACTCCTACAAGTCAGTATGAAAATGACAAACAACCTAATTATTTTAGATCAGGAAAGATCTGATTAGCCACCTCACAGAAAGTGATAACCAAATAACCAACACATACGCAAAAAGGTGATCAATACCATTAATCATTTGAGAAATGCAAATTAAAACCACAATGAGAGAGCAGCACATACCCACCAGAGGAGCTAAAGCTAAAGTGTAAAAGAAAAATCTCTAACAACAGACAATACCAAGGGTTGATGAGAATGGGGATCAACTTGAGTTCTTACACATTGCTGGTGGAAGCATAAACTGGTACAACCACTTAGAAAACTGTTTAGTGGTATGAAAAGCTAAACATGCTTCCTCTATGACCCAAAAATTCTACTTCAAGGTATATACTCCGGAGAAAGAAGTATATGTGAACCCACAAGATATGCACAAGAATGTAGCTAGTAATTTTACTCATTAACAGTCTCAAACTGAAAATCCCAAATTTTTATCAACGATAAAATGGGTAAATTATAGTATCTTCATGTAATAAAGCACTATACAACAATATAAAAGAACAATCTGGGCTTCCCTGGTGGCGCAGTGGTTGAGAGTCCACCTGCCGATGCAGGGGACACGGGTTCGTGCCCCGGTCCGGGAAGATCCCACATGCCGCGGAGCGGCTAGGCCCATAAGCCATGGCCGCTGAGCCAGCATGTCCGGAGCCTGTGCTCTGCAACGAGAGAGGCCACGACAGTGAGAGGCCCACATAACGCGCAAAAAAAAAAAAAAAAAAAAAAAGAACAATCTACTACTACTACATACTGTACAACTCCATTTATACTGAGCTCAAGAACAGTCAAAACTAGTCTATAGTGATAGAAACAAAATAACAATTACTCTGTGAATACAGACTGGGAAGAAGCACTAAGGAATGGTCTAGCGTTCTGGCAATGTCCTGAATGGTGGTTACACGGGTGTATATACATGCAAAAACTTTAAGATTACTGTACTTTAGGCATTTTAACATATGCATGCTACATTTCAATTTTAAAATCTTAAAACAATTTTTTATTTTGTGATAAATTGCCCAAGAATGTGATTGCTGGATTGTATTCTAAGCACGTTTTAGTTTTATAAGAAACTACCATACTCTTTTCCAGAGTGGCTGTATCATTTTATATCCCCAACATCAATGCAGGAGTGATCCAGTTTCTCCCTATCCTCTCCAGCATTTGGTTTTGTCACTACTTTTTATTTCAGCCATTCTGAAAGGTGTGTAATAACATCTCATGATAGTTTTAATTTGCATTTTCCTAACAGCCAATGATATTAAACATGTCTTCCTGTGTTTAGTTGCTATCTGTATGTCTTCTTCAGTGAAATATCTGTTCATGTCTTTGCCCATTTTTTCTCTTTTTGTTTTTAAACCATCTGAAGATTTCTTTATTCATTTGAGATAAGTCCTTTTAAAATTTCTACCTTGTTGGAAAAAAATCTTTGCCCATTTTCTAATCAGACTGGTTCTTTGTTTTTGAATTTTGAGAGTGCTTTGTATTTTAGATACAAATATTTTATTGGATATGTTCTTTACAAATATTTTCTCTGAGACTCTGATATTTTCACCTGCTTAACAGGGTCTTTCACAGAGAGGAGTTTTTAATTGTGATGAAGCCAAATTTATCGATCCCTTCTTTTTGTGGATAGCACTTTTGGCATCAAGTCTAAGAACTCTTTGCCAAATTTTAGATCCCAAAGATTTCTCCTTTGTTATCTTCTAAAGTTTTATAGTTTTACATTTTACGATTAAGTCTGTAATAAACTTTGAGTTAATTTTTGTATAAGATGTGGTTTTTTAAGTTTTATTTTTCATTGAAGTATAGTTGATATTTATTAAATTTTTTTATTGAAGTATAGTTGATAAATGTGAAGTTTAGGTTGAGGGTTTTTGTTTTTTTTTTTCTGTCTGTGGACATCTAATTGCTCCAGCACTATTTGTGGAAAAGGCTATTGCTCTTCTGTTGAATGGCACTGCACCTTTGTCAGAAAGCAGTTGGATACATTCGTGAGTCTAGTTCTGTAATTCTCTATTTTGTTCCATTAATCTATGTGTCTATCCCTCTGCCAAAACCATACTGTCTAGATTATTCTAGCTATATAATAAGTCCTGAAATCAGATAAAATGATTCCTCCTACTTTATTTTTCTTCAAAAATGTTTTAGCTACGCCAAGTCCTGTGACTTTCCATATAAAGTTAAGAATAATAAGCATATCTGTATCTACAAAAAACCTTGATGGGATTTTGATATAAATTGCCTTAACAGATCAATCTGGGGAAAAACGGACATCTTTACTACATGTTGAGTCTTCCAACCCATGAACATAGTACGTTTATTTAGGTCTTCTTTGATTTGTTTCATTTTGTAGTTTTCAGCATGTAAGTCTCACCCATGTTTTGTTAGATTTATACCTAGGTATAATCTGAAAGCTTTTGGGAGCAACTGTAAATGGTATTTTGTTTTTAATTTTGGTTTCCAAGTGTTCACTGATACAAAAAAATGTGATTGATTTTTGTTTGCTGGTTTTTTCCTGCAACCTACCTGAACTTGTTAGTTCTAAGAGTTTTTGGGTGGATCCCTTGGGATCTTCTCTGTAGACAACAATGTCATCCTCAAATAGGGACAGTTTATTCCCTCCTTTCCAATCTGTATGCCTTTTATTTTGTTTTCTTCCTCACTGCACTAGCTAGGACTTATGGTTGGATAGGAGTGGTTGAACGGAAATCCTTGCTTTGCTCATGATCTTGGAGGAAAGCATTCATCTTTCATTGTTAAGTATGATACCATCTCTAGGCTCCTTGTAGATGCTGTTTATCAATTTGCTGAGTGTTTTTTATCATGAGTGGGTGAAATATTTTGTCCAATGTCTTATCTGTGTTAATAATCAACAAATTGGTCTATTTCTTCTAAATTGTTGCATTTATGAGCATAAAGTGGTTCACAGTATTTTATCTCTTTTAATGGCTGCAGAATCTGTAGTGATATCCCGTTTCATTCCTGACATTGCTGATTTGTGTCACCTCTCTCTCTCTCAGGT
This sequence comes from Globicephala melas, assembly GCF_963455315.2. Classification (NCBI taxonomy): domain Eukaryota; kingdom Metazoa; phylum Chordata; class Mammalia; order Artiodactyla; family Delphinidae; genus Globicephala; species Globicephala melas. The sequence continues at coordinate 41,326,151 of NC_083324.2, read as the reverse complement.
CTTGCTAGAGGTTTATCATTCACTGCTAATGATTTTTTGAAGAACCAGCTTTTTGTTTCATTACTTTGGTCTGTTGTTTGTTTTAAATTTTATTAATCTGTGCTCTTATTTTCGTTTTTCCTTCTTTCTGCTTCATTTGGGTTTATTTTGCCCTTTCTCTGGTTTCCAGAGGAAGAAACTTAGACTATTGATTTGAGTCTGTTCTTCTTTTCTAATGCAAGCATTCAATGTGGCAATATTTTCCTCTCAGAACTGTCTTAGCTGCACCCCACGTATCTTGATATGCTGTATTTTTGTTTTCACTTAGTTCAAAGTTGTTTTTTTTTTATTTCCTTTGAGACTTCCTCTTTGACCCGTGGATTATTTAGAAGTGTTTTAAATTTTTCACGTTTAGAAGTGTTTGTTATCTTTCTGTTTTTAATACTGCATTTTGGTCTGAGAACATATTCTGTAGAATTTAAAATTTAAAAACTTTCTGAGGTCCTGGATATAGTTTATCTTGGTGAATGTTCCATGAACACCTGAAAACATTTGCTAGTCGTCAAGGCACTGGAATCCTATATAAATTCCCCTCCTGGCCAAAATACCTACAGAAGCCTTTTTCACGACCAAACCCTAACTGAGATAGAAGGTTACACCCCACATTACATGGCAACCCATGCTGAAATCCTGCTGAACTTTGTCTTCTTTCCCTACATCCTTTCTCATCTGCTGCCCCTTTGCTGGGTGTCTTCCCTTCTCCCTTCTGGCCCCACGCGGCCATTCCAGTCTCCCTGGTGCCAGCCTCATCTTTCTTTCCAGATCTCACGTCACACCCACTTCCCATCCCACTCTCTCTATCTCCATTCTTACCTAAAGAATTGTTTTCTTCTCTCTCAAATTAAAACATGTGGCTCTTCTCTGCACCCCTGCCATCAGCTCATTAAGAATTTTCTTTGTGATTCACCCTTCTTAGAACGCGGGGGGGATGGTAAACAGCGAATAACTTTCTTGCTCTCATAGGGCTAAGTGTGACCCCACCCTTGTATCTGTGGTGCAGGTGTCTTGTTGGCCATTGGCCCAGAGGTCTAAGTTGTGAGAAGCTTATTCACTGGTCCTTCTAGAATCTCTGAATAATGATAGGTTCTTGATATTCTTTTTTTTTTTTTTTTTTTTTTTTTGTGCAGTATGTGGGCCTCTTACTGTTGTGGCCTCTCCCGTTGCGGAGCACAGGCTCCGGACGCGCAGGCTCAGCGGCCATGGCTCACGGGCCCTGCCGCTCCGCGGCATGTGGGACCTTCCCGGACCGGGGCGCGAACCCGTGTCCCCAGCATCGGCAGGTGGACTCTCAACCACTGCGCCGCCAGGGAAGCCCGGTTCTTGATATTCTTGATGTCCCGGGTTATGTTGAAATCTGCCGCTGATAATTCACAGCTCTCATCAAAGTGGGAAAATCCTGTAGTTGATTTGTTCTGCCTCATGCTAACCGCAGAAGCTTAGGAGTCAAGAAAGACCTGGGCACAAATTTATCCTCTGCCATTCAGTTGGTAGCCATCTGGCAACCACGGTGGGTCACATAATCTCCCATGACTTTAATCCTCATCTGGAAATTGCACACCTATAGAATCGTAAGGATAAATGTGATAAAGCACTTGGTATGAAACTCGTCAAAAGATGACAGTTATTCTTATTGTGTGTTATTTCGTTGTTATGTTGTTGCTGTTACTGATGATAATGGCATTATATGTCAGTATGTCTTTTATCTTCCTCTTTTGAGCTTTTCCTTTTCTGGTCAGGTAACTACATGCATACGGTGAGCATTAGTAATTTCTGGACACACAGACAGACTATATTCTAGCCTCTCTTGCACTCAGGTGTGGTCATATGACTGAGTTCTAGCCGATGGAATGTGGACAGAAATGATGTGAGTGATTTCTCCACCAGCTCGCTCATAAGACCCTTCCAGGAGCATTCCTTCATACTCTTCCCCTTCCTCTTAGGTGATGCAGCTGTATACGTCTGGGTCTTGAATGCCAAGTTTAGTGATAGCAGACACAGTATATAGGTGCCTAGGTCCCTGAATGAATGACTGGAGACAGACTGCCACGAATTAACAATCCTGATTAGCTATAGGTGATCAAGAAACACTTCTACGTGTTAAACCTCACTGTACATTTTAGAGTTTGTGTGTTAGTAGCTAGCATTTTCTAAACTAACATAAAAATTGGTACCTTGGAGTGGTGCCACACAAAAATCTAACATATAGCACTGGCTTAATGTTCACGCAATGGGCTGCAAAGAAACTGATCTTAAGAACTGGAAAGACGTGGTTGCCTGGAGTTGGGGGGTGGAGGAAGGGATGGATTTCAAAGGGGCACAGGGAGTCTCTTGGAGGGGATGGAAATATTCGTATCTTGACTATGGGAGTTGTATCCCAGATGTATACGACTGTCAAAATTCATCAAATTGTAGGCATTAAATGGATATAATTTATTGTCCAAAAATTATATCTCGATAAGTTGTTGAAAAAAAACCAACTCCCATCTATGTTAAACGACCTGTCTTACAAGCGTCAGGTTCCCAGACTCTGAGGTGAGGATTCATGTATGAGTGATTTACTCAGTGAGTGCTCCCAGAAGACAACAGCAAGGTGAGAGAGCAGGACAAGGAGGGAGGAAGCAGCAGGACTGTGGTCTTAGGCAGAGCTCCCCACAGTGGCCTCCACCTGATCCTGAGGGGGGCTCTGGGGCATGAGCCTCACAGTGTGTCCTGTTTCAAGACAAGGCAGTAGGAGAGATTCCTCCTGGGGCCTGAGGACAATCCACAGTGAGTCACAGGTGCAGCGGCTGGAAACAAAAGAGCACAGAAGCTGGGGAATGAGAGCCAGAAATGGGAAAGGGATTCAAGGGGATCCAGCAGAGCACCACCAATATCCATTACACCCTCCTAGAAGAACTCGTTTCTTATTATGATGAAGTATAATATGCCTGCTTTCTTCAGACTGTTTTCTAAATGCTGAATTACTAAAGCAAGGGTGTTCTGACGTGAAAATCATCTGCAGAATCTTGGGCACGGACCACTGGAATGGGATGAAGGGCCAGCACCAACTGACCCACGGCAGCAGCCCACCCGCTTGGGCCACATCCACAGACCCCTGGGGGGAGAGCAGACACAGTGGCTGGGGGAGGGGCTGGAAGCAGACAGATGTGGGTTCCAGGACGAGCCTCACCATTTTCTGGTTGTGTGGCCCTGCAGCTGTTGCTTAACCCACTCGCCTCACTTCCTCCTCTGAGAAATGGTAAAAACAAACTCATTTACCTCACAGGGTCACCGAGAGGTTTAAAGAGACAAAACAGGTAAAGCCCTCAGCAGATCCCTGGTGTGACATGCGACACAAGTGCTCAGGAAGAACTGCTTGTATCCCTGAACAATCATTTCTCTCCTCCCCCCCACAACTTCCCCGCCATCCACGGCAGCCCCCACCCCACCACTCCTGGTCACCGTCTGCGTCCACTGATGCCGTCTGGAGCTCAGGACTGACACACCTTCCCTCCAACCCTCACGCTAGCTCTTTTAGCTTTTCCAGAGCAGAGGCTCTGGCACATTTTAGGATTCATTCAGAATTTGTACGGGTCAAAACAGAGGCCTGACATGTTTAGAAAGTACCCAGATTAATCTTGGGGGTGGGATGCAAAACAACACCCCATAGGAAAACACCATCCAGTCCTCTCCACCCCAAGTTACACTTCTAGGTGTCCTTCTAGCCACTGGGGTTTACAGAAACCTCCAAAACACCATATTACTTAGTTGTGAACAAAGCAGAAATTAAATTTTCTCATTTGGTGGAAACATTTCTGGCTGACATTTGGGAAAAGGGAAGAGATTAGCTTAAAGATCTAGTATCTCCCCATCCCTCATATCCCCAGTTTCTCTGGTCTGTTTACCTATCCTTTTTCTCTCTCTCCTCTCTTACATTTCCAAGGGCCCATCTCATAGTTTGAGAAACCAAGGAAGAAAGGACATCACTTATTCTACTTGACAGATATTATGCAGGTTTTCCCTGTTCACGCAGAGGTACCTACCATACCTCGGGGAGAAAACTGTATTTTCTACATCACTTCTAAATCGTTGTTCACTTTTCTCGTCATCATTATATTTATCTGCTAATTTTGATACTAGATTTTTTCTTCAATATTGACATAACAGAATGAAACAGAGCAAAATAAAACATACAGAATAGTGAGAGCAACAACAGCAACAACCCAATTTCTCATGGGAATGGCCCAAAGGGACCTGGGCTCTGTTTTGAAGCCAGTTTGAATATGCAGGTTGCGTTAGTCCAGATCTCTGAAAAGCAGACACCCAGCAGGTTTTATACCTTTATTAGAGGAGGCACCTGTGAGGGAAAATGAGCGGTGCTGTCAGGCCCCAAGTGAAGCAGGGAGCAAAGGAAGGATGGCAGAAGACTCCCAGCCTGTTGTGTAGACTAAGGGGAGTTTGGCATGTCCACTGGGGAGCCCTCGAGCTAAAGCCGGCCGTCAGAGGAGGCCGTGTCTCCCAGGGGTGGGCATGCTCGGTTCCTTGCGGGCTGGGTCAGGAGTGGTGCAGGCCACAGGATGCGTGACCTTGGGGCAAACAGAGCATTGGTTTCAGGGCCCAGCAGCGGGGCTTGGTCAGTCACACACCCTGCAGTTGGAGGTGTGCCAGGTGCATGCTCATGGCCGCCCAGTGGGTGGTTCGTTGCATCGCTGGTTTAATTCTAGATGGCAGCTGGAGGCCAATACTGAGTCTAGACTCTGCTCTTCCATTCAGATCTTGAGACGCCCACTACCTCCCCAAATAGCACAGCTTCCACGTGGTCACTCCAATTTGTCTTGCAGAGGAGTCTGTGACGGGGGCTTGCTTCTGCTGATGTTGGGCCTTCACAGAAGGGCAGGGTGCTGTCAATGGAGGGAATTCAGAAATACACTGGGCCACCAAGTGCCAGAGGCAGGCGCCGCTGGCTGCATGAATCCTTCCCTTAACTCCACTGGGAACATGTTAGTAAGTGGAGGTAAATGGCCGGAGTCCACCTTCCTGCCCCAGGACCCTGCACCCAAGAGCTGGTGTTGAAGATGGGGGTAATTAAAGGAAGCCGCGTACTTCTCCCTGCTGCTCTGGCAATCACTTCCTTTCACACGCTCAAGGCCATGGTTGACCTGAGCCTTCCGCAAGAAATTTCTGGCCCCTTCATAGCTTCTGAACATCTTTTGCTTGTCTGTTTGTTTTCCCCTCAGATGCTCCCATATTCCTAAGCTGTCTTCTGTCTGGTTTGTTGTTGTTGTTGTTGTCATTTGGTGGTTTTTCCTGAAAAATGTTTCTTATGTGCACTGAGAATCTGAAAGATCAGAGGTATCAGTGTTTGGTGTCAGGTTTTCCTGTGTACCTTGGGAACCTGTGAGTTGAATGCCTTGAGCAGCCTGAAAGAAGCATCAAATATCTCCTGCCTATCCAGACAGAACAAGCCACTCTGGACCTCAGGGAAACCCCTTTGGGTTCTGCCTTTACCTTTTGCCATCCTCATCTTCAGCTGAAGGCACCAGTCCTTCAGATGGTGCTACAGTGCAGGAAAAATGACCACCAGTGAACAGTCTAAACTCTGGGGTGGAGCCCAGCTCTGCCTTTCAGCCTCTCTGTGGTGTTTGCCAAGTCCCTTGTTGAATCTCAGTTTCCTCATCTACCACATGGGGTATCAACAGCATCCCTATCAGCCTCGTGGGGCTGCTATGGGGACCCTTGTCAAAATGAGAAGATAGGCCAGAAAGGCAGTTGGCAACTGTACTGTGCTGTGCCCATGTGATGAGCAGTCATCAGACGAGCACCTCACAGAGTTCTCCTACCCAACCTTAGTCTTGAGGGATGATAATAGGTGTTATTTGAGAAAGAAAATGTTTTTCTACCTTAAAAAACGTTTGAGGAATGCAAGGTTAACCATGTTTAAACCTGTTCCTCACTGTGGATTTCTCAGAGACTTTAGCATCCTATGAATCTCTATGAGTGCTTCCACACAGTGTCTGAGAGGATATGCTTCCTGTGCAAACCTGTGGGCTCCCACACCACACCCTCTGTTGGAAATGCCGTATTAGATAACATGATGGTCCCTGAGTGGAGGACACAGGTGTCAGACTTGGTGCCAGCCCCCATGCTGATGCTTGGATCATAAGAAACTTGAAAGACCGATGAGTTCATTTAACCAATGGACAGTTGATATGGGGCTACAACCTGGCAGACTGAATGCTCTTGATACCAAAAAAAAAAAAAAAAAAAAGCCCAGGAGAAACCCCTGACATGCGTGACGAATCTGACCAAGATCTCCCAGGGTCACCAGGGCCCTTCCAGAGTCCACACAGGCTCCTAAGTCACATTTCTAACAAGAATCCTATGTGATCGTGATTCTTGGAGAATTGGCCCATGGGAAAGGCCAACCCTATAATAACAGAAAGCAACGGAAGACTTCTTGTTTTCTTTCTCTTATTCAGAACAGAAGCTTGCAGTCCTCCTAACTCTTCTCTGACGGGGGTTCTACTGACCACCTGAGGTTGAATGCGGGCTGTCAAGCTCCTTCAAACTGGGGCCCCCGGTATGCCCGTGAGCCCTCCCAGCAGAGTCTTTGTCTTTTTTTTCCTATCTTTTCTTTATCATTTGAAGCATATAGCACAGTCCTGCATACACAGCAGATGCTTGATAAACACTTGGTGAATTTCATTGTCTTGTCCACTTAGCCAGTGTATCACAGATCACACCATCCATGGTCAGACCTCTCCCCACAAATATCGGGTGAACACTGGTCTGTGCCCAGGACCATCCTAGGTCTTGTGGACACATCAGCACATAGAGCAGGCACATGGCTCTGCCCTATGAGGCTTCTGTAACAGTGGCGTTCTACCCACCCGTTACGGTTGCTTAGCCATGGATAGTCCACAAAGACTTTTTACATATTTATCTTAGTTGGGTCCATGGCAACCCTATGATGTAGTTATTATTATTCCCAGTTGACAGATGAGAAAGCTGAGGTCCAGCAGGATTAAATGATTAACCCAAGGTCATGCTGTGGGCATGTGGGCGCCCCAACTGAAACTCAAGCTCAAGTCTTCTTGGGTGTGTAAACCCATACTACAACTCATCTCATCAAAGTCTCCCATTGAGCTCCGCAGAATGATTAGGTTATCCCCCAGCCATCAGTCTTTCTTTAGAAGGAAATCCCGATTTCGTTTTTTATCCTGTCTCCTCAAAGGTCAAAGCCCTGCTTATTCAAGAATTATCCCCCCTTCCAAAACAATGAGCAATTCCAAGGGAAGGCAGAACCCCTAAAATAGCTGCTAAACATCAATGGCGTTCATCTCAAGGATTACTCAACTGAGTGCTTAGTGTGTGATCTCAACCATAGAAAAGAAGAACTGCTCTTAAGCTCGATTATCTTTTTAAAAATTTGCAAAACCGTAGAAACTAAGCCCGTTTGAAACAGGAAGCTGTGTTCCTTCCTACCTTACTAATGTCGCTGGTGGTATCAGATGGTATCTCCGTTTCATGAGTAGCAAGACCTAAGCTATCACTGGACGCATAAAGGACTTTGCTAAATTGGCAGGTACCACTGTCTTCTTTTTGTTCTCATCTGGGCGAGAACTTATTAAATGCAACAGAAGTTGTTTATTCAGGAGAGGTTCCCAGGTAGATCATCAGGTTCCTAGGAGAAAGGAGATGGAGCAAGGGGTGTAGCCAGGCAGAAGCAATTCCTCCCAGGAGTACTCTTGGATGGAGGAGGTAGAGAGGGAGGCCTACTGCAATGCAGTAGGTAGTTTGGGACCAAAGTGGGAGAGCAGATTGTGAAATTATGTCCATTTTCGTCTTGCTTTCTCCCATTCTGCTTTTCTCTCACCCGTATCATGATGTGTTTGCCTCTTCCACTCATCCAAACTTGGCCTTTTATCCTCTTCGGTCAACATGCCCAAGGCTGTGTCCATGCTGCCTTCCCTGGGCTTTCATAAATTCTCAACTATTGAGAGGATGACCACTCCAAAAGGGTTATACTTAGTAGCTTTGTGTTATTGATATTGATTTGTAAGAAACATTCAGTGAAAGTATAATTGACATATGTGTGTACATACTTTTATATATTATATCTGTATATATATACATATATATTTCAATTTTTCATTGAAAATCCACTCTAAGTCTGGCTATTAGATGGATCAGTTGTTCGGCTGGCTTGGTGTCTTTTTATCTGGATCTACAAAGTTGACTGTTTGCTTTTCCTGGATCTATATTAGAGGGCAGGAAGAGAAAGCCTTCCTAATCTTCTGGGAAACCTTCAATTGGTTGGGGATGAAAGTTAACTGTTGTGCGACAAGCGTTTTGAGGGGAGGCGGTGGGCTTACGGGGTCTTTGGTACATGGAAGTGATAGGAGTTGGAGTGTATCTGAAGCTCTTTTCAGAAAATGATGATGATTACCATGAACTATGCAGGTGGAGTTATTTCTCCTAGAGGAATAACTGCATGACTTAATAAGAAAAAAGCAGATATACCCAGCAGAATAAAATGGGTAAAGGGCACAAACAGATAATTCGCAGAAAAGGAAATACAAATGATTAATAATTACAGCTAAAAAAAAAAAAACCCTCGGGGCTTCCCTGGTGGTGCAGTGGTTGAGAGTCCGCCTGCTGATGCAGGGGACATGGGTTCGTGCCCCAGTCCGGGAAGATCCCACATGCCGCAGAGCGGCTGGGCCCGTGAGCCATGGCCACTGAGGCTGTGCATCTGGAGACTGTGCTCCGCAGCGGGAGAGGCCACAACAGTGAGAGGTCTGCGTACCACAAAAAAAGAAAGAAAGAAAGAAAGAAAACAACCCTCAGTAATTAAATAAGTGTTAGTTACATAATTAATGACATCCTTGTTGCCTGTAAAATTGGCTGAGGAATTTTTTTCTCTTAGATCTCCGTATTGATGGATGCTTGCTGAGACTGGCACCATCACCTACTAGTATATATATTGTTACACACCTTCTGGAAGCAATTTGGCAAAATGCATCAAGAGTCTTAGCAATATGACTAGCAGTAGAAACTGTGCTTTGGGAAATCTACTTTAAGGAAATAATAAAAATACAGACAAAGATGTTTACTGCAGCATTATTTGTAAAGGTGCAAATTGGAAACAACTTAATCACACAACAGTAAGACAATGATTAAATAACCATAAATATACAATATGTTGCAGTTGTTACAAATTATATTTTCAAATAATTTTTAACCACATGGAACTAGGTGCAGGGTATAAAATTTTAAGTCTCAGAATACAAAAGGGCATACAAGTGTGATATCAACTGTAACAAACATGGGGCCTAGAAAAGAGGCAGTGGTTCTCTCTCCAAGGCACAGGTGGAGGTGGAAATACCAGGGGCCAGGAAGCTGACCCTCCAGTATGCTGAACATCCCAACCATGTTATTTTGACTGCATAGGCGTAATTTCCCCATAAAACACTTCTTCATGATCATCTCTTTCAACTAAGTAACATATCAGCCTGTATACAAACACTAAAAATCAGCCACATTGGAAACACCCGCTACTGGAATATAAAGTGTAAATCTAATCTTTGAACAAGGAAGTTGGTAAAAATATCCAAAGTCACTTGGCAGGTGGATGAAACCAAGTTACTTAACTGACTACACTCCAAGAATAGCATGTAAACTTTGCTCTAGTAACTAATAATATGAGTGGCAGCCGTGCAAGTCCATGTGCTGCTCTAAAACATAAAGGCTGGGAGATGTCTGCTGCTGGGAAGAAGACTGCATTTATTCAGGATTTCAACCTTGAGGGGTTCCTGTGTATTTCTAGGGAGGGAGTTTACTGGCTCACAAGACAGCCCATTCTGTTCCTGCACAACTTGGTTCTCAGCCAGTTCTTCCCCATATGGGACTGAATGTAGTTTCTTCCAATACCATCAAATTCCTGTTCTCTGGAGAGTCTACTCCCTCCTCTACAGGAAAAGCTATTCCATTACAGGCTTTCCCTTCTCAAAGGAATCCAAAACATCGCCTAATCCAATTTTTTAACAAAAAAAGATTAGAAAACTTTGGTCCAGATCAAAGATGTATAAATATTGGGATAAAAAGGAAAAGAAAAGAAACTAAAATAAATCTGAAGACTTTTTTCATACAGAACATTCAAGTTCTGCCAACTACAGCTGATGTTTCTGGACCTTTATCATCCTAGCCTGTCCTATGCTCCAGGTTGATCCTATGCTCCCTCTTAAAATGTGGTACCTGGGACAGAACCTAATATTTCAAATGTATAGTCTGAAAAGTGAAAAGCAAGGTAAAATTATTCTGCTCCATCCTTGTATTCATTTAAGAAGCATTTATTAAGCAGCTATTACTTGTCAGGCATTATACGGGGCACTAGTCCTGCACTGTCCAATATGGTGGCTACTTGCCACATGTGGCTATTCCAACTGAACTTAATTAAATAACATGAAAAGCTCAGTTCTTCAGCAGCAGTAGCCACATTCCAAGTGCTCAATAGCCATGTGGCTTGTAGGTGCTTTACTGAACAGCACAGATACAGAACATTCCATCACTGCAGAAAAGTTCTATTGGATAGTGCTGTACCAGATCATTATTTTTTCTGACTATCCCAGGTTTGCTGTGGAAAGAAGTACAAGGGAAGGGGGGCTGGTTTCAAACTGTGTAAGTGGGAAGCAATTTGAGGAGCTAGATGGATAGGTAATTGGATGAATAAATGAAGGGCTAGCTGGGTAGAGAGGAACATGGAGAATCAGATGGGTAGATTTCCTTTGTTCTGGATGATCTGTTAACATAGACGAAGACTGAATTAGCTCTTGGGGCTGGCTTCTAAAGAGCCTGCAACTGAGGATACTCTTAGTTCAACCCCTAAATTTCCTCTTTTCTTCTCACTTCAGCTTAAGGAGGTTGGAGGGATGTAACTCAGAGACAGTAAACAGATTCAAAAAATTTGGGAGGGTGCAGTGTATCATCTATCTATCTATCTACCTACCTACGTACCTATCTATTCCTGTCATCTTTGTGAAAGATAATCTAACCTCGATGATTCTTCATTGGAATGTCAGTCGGTAAATGGATTAATATAATCTTGGGTTCCCATTAGGTTATTTAATTTGCTTGAGATCCAAAACCATTTGTGGAAATTCAAAATCCTCATTTACTGTAACTAAAGATTTTAACGAAGGCTGAAATGTCTTGTTAAAACATTACTGGATACCAATCACTGTGTTTTCTATAACCTCACTCCCTCACCTTCCTCAAGACTTTTCTCAAATGTCATCTCACGAGCTCCTTGTTGACCCCCTCCAATTTAAACTGCACCTCTTCAACCCCATCCTACTGCCTTTCCTCATCTCCTACTTTATCTTTCTCTGTAGCACTCATGACCATCTGAGACACTGTAGATTTTAGTTATATATTATTCCCCAACTAGAATATAAGCTTCATGAGGTCAGAGAGTTTTGTCTATTCTGTTCACTGATATGCCTGTGTCCCTGGAATAGTGCCTGGCATATCATAGGTGCTACTAAGTATTTGCTGAATGAATGACTGGAGAACCCCATGAGGCAGTAAGTCTTCTTATCACCAGGTTACACATAAAGATTCTGAAGCACAGAGAGGTTAACCTACTTGCTCTAGGTCACACAGTCATTTCTTCAGACTCAGGAATTGAATAATTATCCTAGACTGAGGAGGACCAAGGATATATAAGCAAGAAAATCTTACAACTATGATTCCTTGGCACCAAATACCCATGAAACCAGAAGTATCTAGGGCCTTAGGCATGGAACCTGATCTTAACAGCAGGTGGTCCTGCAGGAGTGATCCCCACCAGGAGTCACCTGTAGGCAGGGCTCTTCCAGATGGACAGGCAGTTTCAGGATGGTAAGCACTGACTTCACACCTGCTCTCTTCTCTATATTCTTTAGATGATCTATCAAGTTCACCTGAGAGGCGGATCCCCCTCAAAGAGACTAAGCACTTACACACACACACACACACACACACACACACACACACACACACACACACACGATTAGTAACGTTACTAAACTGGGATATCATTCAGCATGTGGCCTTCTATCAGACATGTCTGGTTTTAACCAAACTCCCGCTACTGTCAAGGATCAGCACTCTTCATCATAGGCATGACAGTTTTCCACTTTAGCAAAGTTTTAGAATAAAACGGATTTCAAATTAATAGTATCTTTCTTGTACTTTGGGGACTTTGAAAGGTTGGGGGGTAGGATGTCCAATTATAATCAGGAACCAGACAAACGTACTAGCACCACTATTACTTAACATCACTGTGGAAGTTCCAGCCAAAGCAATAAGGTGAGAGAAACAAATAAGAAATAACAGAAAGGAGGATATAATCTTATCACTGTGTCACAGATATATGATTATCTATCTAGGAGTTTATTTTTAAAAATCAGTAAGGTAATCAGCTTAAAACATGTAAAATAATTTTTTTTACACTACTAACGATTGGTTAGAAAATTTGCTAGGGAAAAATATATCATTCACAGTAACCTCAGAAATATAAAGGCAGATAAAAATTTAAAAAGAAATGTGCAAGACCAATAACTTAAAGCTCTATGGTAAGCAGACATAGCATGTTCCCAGATATAAACGTTTGATATGTAAACTTATCAACTCTTCCTAAACTTATTTACAAATGTAACAAAATACCACTCAAAATTATGTTTCTGTAAGTAACTGACCAAGTGATCCAAAAGTTTATCTAATAGGACAAATGGCTCTAACAGATAAGACATACTGCAAAATGAATAATGAAAGGCAGTTGTATAATCGGATAATCTATATAAATGATCTAATAAATCTACAGTAATTAAAAGAGTGTTTCTGGCACAGAAATCAATGGGATGTAAAGTACACAAGCAGAATCAGGAACTTGAGGGAACATATGGCAAAGGTGATGTTTCCAGCCCAAGGAGGAGAGAGAAGGTAGTTACTCAACATATGGTGTCTTTAAATTGGTCAACCATTCAGAGAGAAATAAAATAGAAATGCACTTCACGCCATGTATCAAACCAAACTAAAACATATTAGTGATCTGCGTGTATAAAAACGGAACCATAAAGATACTAGAATATATATAAACATCTATGTAATCTTGGGGTGTGGAGGCCCTTACTAAATGGGACCCTAAGGCTATAGCAGTGTGGTCTTTGGAGACACAGAGTCCCAGCCCTGCCGTGCATCAACGGAATAGTGACTGAGCCTTGCCAAGCCTCTGTTTGCTCATCTATAAAATGGGTATATAAAAACCTACCTTGCAAAGCTGTGAAGACAAACAAGCCTGTATAAAGTGCTGGCCTAAGGAAGGCACAGTTATTACTCACTATTGTCTCACATTGGTTATGTGTAAAGAACGTAAACTTCCTGAACTCAGAGGCCATTTTCTTCTCAGTATTTTTTCCTTCCCAGGTGGTTGCTGACAATAAGGGGGAAAAAACTACATCATACAAAAAAAGCTTCTGACGATATCATGCATTATTTGATCCATGCTGAGAAATACATATTTCTTTCAGTCAGAGGCACTGTACTGGCTGGGGCTCAGGACCAAGGAGCTGGAGGCCCAGTGCACTGGCTTGATTTGGCGTGTCTTTAGAGTTTAATAAGATTCTTTGAGTGGATTCTCATTAGGAGGGGCTCTGGCTTGCATTTGGGGAGGGTCCAGAGAAATGGTCTCCACGTCTTCAAAGACAGGAAGGTTTGAATTACTGTAAACCCTGGGGGGTGGCCTTCTGATGTGCACTCTGGATGTTTAAGCACAGTGTCCAGCTATACAGGCTGAAAGGCTGGCCCAGCAAGAGAAGAGCAGGGGCCCTGTGAATATCCTCCAAGTTCAGAATTTGCCAAAAGCGCTAAGAATCGTGGAGTGGGAAGAAGAGAAAATGTGGGCATGAGAGTATCACACACTGAATAATTTGGAGGCATCCTGGGAGCTGGTGTCCTCACGGCCCACCTGTCCACACGAAGGTGCCTGCTGTGGTCATCCGAAAGGCCTTCTCACTCTTCCCGTGGAGGCCCGCTGAGCCCCAGCCAAAGCAGGTCTCAAGACCCTAAAAGACACCTCCCCTACCCCAGTCTGGGGGTTGTATGTCAGCTCCACCCAAGATCAAGGGGGAGAACCTGGCTACTAAGATCTCCAAATTTCAGAACAAAATTCAAATGCTTTACCTAGTGTGCCCTCTTCTTCAAGTTTCTTAGATCTCAGTTTGTGGTTTCAAGTTCTGATGAGGAAACCCTTCATCTTTTAATTTGCCTGGGTTTTCAACACAATTACCTTTAGAAAATGTGTCTGCCAAATCTTCCAGCAGTCCCTGCCTAAAAACACTAGCTTTCAACGACAGTTTAATTGATAAGGGAATATAGAAAATTTTAAAATTTTACAGCTTTGAAAATGATAATCCACCTACGCCCCACAGCTATTTTGATTCTTTGCCTGTTGCCTTTTACATGTACATATAATTTCATGCTGTTGCAATCTTCGTTTACACACTTTACATTCTCTTCATTTTTATAAACATTTGTCTGTGATTCTATCTGGTATCCAAAACTAGTTTTAATGACTACATAATAATCTACTGTGTAAATGGACTACAATTTATTCAAAATATCCTTCATGTGTCAAACATTTAGATCGTTCCCATTTCTTGTTTTTCTACTACAAAAACAACGCCACAGTGAACACCCTTGTGCACATTATGTCTTGGACCTTTTCCCCTTAGGGTAAATTCCCAGGATTAGAACTACTGGATCAAAGCCATGTGTATCTTGATGGTTCCTGTTATATATAAAATTTATTAAAACAAGTTACATTGCATCATCAATGAATAAGCGCTCCAGCAATGAATAAGGTTCACTGCAAACTCACTAGCATTGAGTATCATCATTACATTTTTTTTTGATAATTAAAATGGCATTTCAAACAAATATATTTTCTAAAGAAGGGTCTCCAATTCTAAATATTTCTGTTCAATTCAGTTTTGCAACACTCATTAAAATTTTACACTGGTGAATGTGAAATTATGAGGTATCCATTACCTCATACCATTTACCACAGTATAAACGAAGGTTGCATATATATTTAGTTGGACCTGGCCAGAAAAGAATGGCAGGGAGAGGGCTCCTCTCCTTCTGAGTCCAGGAATTGTGAGAAAAGAGACTATGGAAGGAAGCAGTCACATCTGTGTATCCCTATCTCTCCCATCCAGGCTTTGACCAGAGTTGGGGGGTGTGGAGGGCTGTTTGATAAATTGGAGGTAACCCCAAAGGATGTCTCTCTGCAAGGCACCTCCTTACCCACATGGGGTGGTTAGCGCAGTTAAGCTGGTGGTCAGGCAGAAAAAAGATCTGGTTTGCAGTCTTGCGTGTCCCTTGGTTTGTACATGGCATGGACATGGAGTCAAGGAGGAGCATGTCTGCCTGGGCACCTGCCAGTTCAGAAGAAAGAGCATAGCCTGGGCCAGAAACCTGATGGAGATGTGCTTCTCCATTCCAGCCAGAGCCGAGGGAACACTCCATCACCTGGGAGAGGTCACTGTGCCTGGGGAGGACTGAGAATGAATCGATCCTGAAGCCATTAGCTACAAACCATTGCAGCAGATGCCAGCACAAGGCTCAGGGTTGGGACTAGGTTGACCCGCCTCAGCAGACACAAGCCACGTAAATCAAGAACCAACAGGAGACTAGGGTACCCCCTTCTCCCTCCACCCACGCATCAAGTCATGCTGGCCCTTCCCCTATATCTCCACTGCCATCTTAGAAAGAACCAATGAGAGAAGACAAGGGACTGAAATTATAAGCTGGCAACACAGGATGAGTAAAACCTAGTCATCATTCAAATCAATGGATGGATCAGACTAAATTTAAACCACTTAGGACTAAAATTTGTGAATACTTTTTCCTGCTACCCAGCAGGTGGGAAGCTAGTAACAGAGATCCAAATAGTTTTGGAGACTAAAGAAACTTCATTTACAGTGCACGGTTGAGTTGTATTGTGAGCAATTTTAGTGAACCAGCTAAAGGAGTATGATGTCAATTTTTGTAAAACTTCGTATCCGCATATGCATATCTACATAGAGAAATGTTATTGGTGGTAAACTCATCATGGTGAGATTTGGGGTGGTTTTTACTGTGTGTGTGCGTGTGTGTCCGCGCGTGCACGCCTTTCTTTACTGTTGATGTTGTTTACTATTACTGTATCATTTTTCCAAACTGCAAGGACTGTGATTAGGACTGCAGACAGGTAAAAACCCTGTTTTTGTGTCTCTGACCCCATGTAACTAGTAATCAACGACTTGGCTTCTGACTCTACAGAACCTGCTTGCTTCCCTGTGCTTTGCAGTCTAGGCACCCACCCCCCACCAAGATTCTATAATCTTATACTGATCATGTTGGATTTATGGAAGTGACACATGAATTAAAGACGATCCTCAAGTTGAACAAAACTTCAGTGAAATTTTTTTAAAAGTCTGACATGTTTTTAGATCAGTCTGGGAGAAAAGGAAAGAATATACAAATAATTAATGGTGAGTAGAGGCCCTGTTCCTTTCTTGCTTTAGACATTAAGATTTAGAGAGACACTCATGTTGAAAATGCATAACAGACAAAGTGACAGGTATTTTTTCTCAGCTGCTGTGGATTTTGCCATTAGGAATAAGAATGCTGATAAGATCATACAAATCAGTTATTCCTCAATTCCATTTTTCACCTCAAAAGCCTGAAGGTGTCACTTATCAGTAGATGATGTACCAGGACAGAGCTATGAAAATAGATCAAGTTCTATCCAGAAGTCCCTACTTTTTCCTGATTTCATATGAAATTGCTTCTCACTGCCTTTCTTTCACTTCTGCTTCCTACCAATTTTACAGGTTTTTTCTAATTTAAAATGTTATCTCATGTAGACTGTCTGATTTGATGCTCACCACAACCTTGGGTGCTACCATGATCCTTCTTTTAGAGATAAGTAAACAAGGCTCAGAGGTAAAGGCCTGTCTAAGTCCTATCGCTGGCGAGCAGAACAGCCAGGAACAGCTCCTGTGTCTCCCCTCTCCACTCTCACATGGACTACACAGAACCCTGACAGGTGCTGACCTCTGGGGTCCCAGTATTCTCTTAAGAAGCAAAGACAATCCTTGCCATTGGCTCCAATTATTGCAGTTTGAAGACTTGCCTTGAGAAATGCCTGCTGACATACATTCATGACCTCACATGTGTGCCTTCATAGAAAGGAGAAAGTCAGTAGGACTCCTTCTGAGGAGGCAGTGCAGGGATTAACTGCCCTTCATGGACTCCTCCCTTGTCTGTTTTTCCTTCTTCTCCAGCCAAGTCTGTAATCTTAAGAAAAGCAGGCACTGGCCCTAGGGATCCTGCTCTAAAAAATATCAAATCTAATATGAAGTCCCACTGGCCTATGCTCAGCTCCTTTATGAAGGAGAAGCTCTAAGGGGTTTGCTCTTGGCACATGACTGGCTTAGTCAGCACTGTCACGAACAGGAAAAGGGAATGCTGCTTATAATTATTACAATAGTTAGTAACTATTATAATAGCTAAGTCATCAAAAGTTAAAGATCATCCCAGCTTACCCTTCCCCCTCCCCATGTCCTCAAGTCCACTCTCTACGTCTGCATCTTTATTCCTATCCTGTCCCTAGGTTCTTCGGACCTTTTTTTTTTTTTTAAGATTCCATATATACGTGTTAGCATACGGTATTTGTTTTTCTCTTTCTGACTTAATTTACTCTGTATGACAGACTGTAGGTCCATCCACCTCACTACAAATAACCCAATTTCGTTTCTTTTTATGGCTGAGTAATATTCCATTGTATATATGTGCCACATCTTCTTTATCCACTCATCTGTCAATGGACACTTAGGTTGCTTCCATGTCCTGGCTATTGTAAATAGTGCTGCAATGAACACTGTGGTACATGACTCTTTTTGAATTATGGTTTTCTCGGGGTATATGCCCAATAGTGGGATTGCTGGGTCATAGAGAGTGGCAATGACATATATACACTACCAAATGTAAAACAGATAGCTAGTGCGAAGCAGCCGCATAGCACAGGGAGATCAGCTCGGTGCTTTGTGTCCACCTAGAGGGGTGGGATAAGGAGGGTGGAAGGGAGACGCAAGAGGGAGGGGATATAGGGATATATGTATACGTATAGCTGATTCACTTTGTTATACAGTAGAAACTAACACAACAATGTACAGCAATTATACTCCAATAAAGATGTAAGGAAAAAAAAGTTAAAAATCACTGCACTTGAATCCAGGGATGAGAGAACTGGACATAGACTCTGAAGATCTAGCTTGAACTTTTGCAATTACTTACTAGAGGATTTTAGGCTAATTATTAAATTTCTTTAACGTTCAATCTCCCCATTAGCTATGATGAACAGCACATTGTTATGGGGCCATGGAGAGGGGGTAGTTATTTCTAATGATAATAATCACTATTATCATTATTACCACTATTATTATTATTAGCATTTGGTTTTTAAATAGGTAAGATGATTTTGAAAGTCATATATAACACATAAAATGCAAAATACCTTAAAAGATACAGTAATAATAAAATTAGTATAATATTATTGTTATCATTACCCAACCTGTCTCTTCGAGTTTTGTATTTCTTCCTTCAAATGCTTTCTGAGAGCAACACGCCCACTCTTCACCACCACTCACAACTCTTCTGTTTCCTTTCCCATCCCGGATCATGCTGACTTTGAAAACGGTAGATCTTTCACTCCAGACATCTCCCCCCACAGCATCTCTGATATACCTTTGGAAATACATGCTGAGGAATGTATAGGCTGTTTATCCCATGTGGTTTTATTGAGTAAATGTATAAACCAAGTGGTGTGGGTCACAAGGGGTGATCATGGCTAACTGTGGGGTTGCTTTTTCCTTCTTCTATCACAGAGACAAGGGAAATGGCGACCTCAGTCGATGGGACTGAGACTGTGGGTGAAGCTGCTGGGACCACACCCTATGACTATGAGGGGGCACTGCCATGTGAAAAAAGCAACATCAAGGAGCTGGGGGCTCAGTTCCTGCCCCCACTGTATTCCCTGGTGTTCACGGTTGGTCTGCTGGGCAATGTAGTGGTGGTGGTGATCCTCACAAAATACAACAAGCTCCGGATTATGACCAACATCTACCTGCTCAATCTGGCCATTTCCGACTTGCTCTTCTTATTCACTCTGCCGTTCTGGATTCACTATGTTGGGTGGAATGAGTGGGTTTTTGGCCACCATATGTGTAAGTTGCTCTCTGGGCTCTATTACATGGGCTTGTACAGTGAGATCTTCTTCATCATACTCCTGACCATAGACCGGTATCTGGCCATCGTGCACGCC
The DNA here is from genome assembly GCF_963455315.2 of Globicephala melas. Lineage (NCBI taxonomy): Eukaryota > Metazoa > Chordata > Mammalia > Artiodactyla > Delphinidae > Globicephala > Globicephala melas. The sequence goes on along the minus strand of NC_083324.2, from coordinate 41,306,722 downwards.
GTGTTTGCCCTTCGAGCCCGGACGACCACTTTTGGTATCATCACAAGCATCTTCACCTGGGTCCTGGCAGGGTTAGCAGCCCTCCCTGAATTTATCTTCCATGAGTCCCAAGAGGAGTTTGAACAGACTTTCTGCAGTCCTCTTTACCCAAAGAATGGAGAGAATGCCTGGAAGTGTTTCCATGCTCTGAGGTTGAATATCCTGGGTCTCGCTCTGCCTCTGCTCATTATGGCCATCTGCTACTCAGGAATCATTAAAACACTGCTGAGATGCCCCAGTAAAAAAAAATACAAGGCCATCCGGCTCATTTTTGTCATCATGGTGGTCTTCTTTATTTTCTGGACACCCTACAATCTGGTTGTCCTCCTCTCAACTTTTCAAGTGCACCTGGAGACTGAGTGTGAGCAGAGCAGACAGCTGGACCTGGCCATGCTGGTGACGGAGGTGATCGCCTACACCCACTGCTGTGTCAACCCCGTGATCTACGCCTTCGTTGGTGAGAGGTTCCAAAAGCACCTCCGCCACTTTTTCTACAGGCATGTGGCCATCTACATGGGCAAATTCATCCCATTTCTTCCTAGTGAAAAACTGGAAAGAGCCAGCTCTGTCTCCCCGTCAACAGGGGAGCAGGAACTCTCTGCTGTATTTTAGGTCAGATGCAGAACATTGCCTAAAGAAGATGGATGGGGCAGATGAAGCAAACACATCAACCTCTGCACCAGTCCTCTGAACTTCCAGCGCAACACTGAAGTTCTTAAAGACATTAAAATATATACCCAATGGTAGCAGTCTATCTATGCACCCCAGAGGCATTACCAAAGGTCAGCAGCTGGGCAGTGACTTATTGTCAAACCTGAGAAGTAGAGCTTTGCTTGATTCTTTCAAGAGTTACATATATTTTAATGCACCTGAATGTTACACAGTTACTATGTGCAGCTACACACAGGTAAAGCTTTTCATATCTTAAACCTTAACTTCAGCCAGTTATTGATATAAATGAAACATACTTCACAAAATACAATAAATCAATTACATTATCTCTTAATGTGCCTAGTTCTTTCCTTGCTTGATAAAGACTTGTAAAAAATTTATGCATATGTACTCTCAAGCACCATAATGGCATGTCACACCTGTTTTGAATATTCTTAATAATGAACAGATCTCCTATTCACACTGAATGACCACAGTTCCCATGAGCTACTCGATAGAAGAAGAGCAATTTGGTATTTTCAGTATAGAGAATAAAGGCCCTGCTCATAGAAACTTCTCAAGAGTCCTGAAATGTGCAGACACTGTCCTCTTTTACACCAGTCTCACTGTTCATCCAGTAACTGTGCATTAGGTGATACAGACAGGATGCACAAACACTGCCTCAGGTTAAGTGAAGGATGCAAAACTGTGTAAGACAAACACAATCCTTGCCCCCATGAAACTTTCCCTGTATTAGAGGATGTTTAAGACAGAAACAATAACTTTAGCGCAAAGAGGGACACACTCGATGCTACGCCTGGGCCAGGAAGAAAAAGACCATTTCCAGCTGGAATCTGAGGGAGGAAGTGGCTTTTGAGTAGGTCTCTGAAGGAGGGGCAGGATTTAGAAAGGGAGAGGGTTGGGGGGAAGGCACCCGAAGCCAATGTACGCCCAATACAAAGGTGACTGGGGAAGGCACCAACATGTGTGGATGGCAGGGTGAGGTGGGAAGGCTGGGATGGGGGGTGATTTTCAGACAGAGCATCTTGGGCTTTATTGGGAAGGCAAAGGGAACAAAGCAGTCAAAATGGTGTGTCAGGAAGATAAATCTGGTATCACGCAGAGGAAGGAGTAGAGCAGGGGTCCCCAACCCCTGGGCCATGGACCGATACCAGTCCACGGCCTGTTAGGAACCAGGCTGCAAGCAGGAGGTGAGCAGCTCCACATCGCTCACGTTACTGCCTGAACCACCCCTCCCCCTCCCCCCACCACTGGTCCATAGGAAAATTGTCTTCCATGAAACCCGTCCCTCATGCCAACAAGGTTGGGGACCACTGGAGTAGAGGCCCCAGAACCGGGCAGGGAGGTAAGTTAGGAGACAAATGCAAGTGTGGAGGCAAGGAAAGATTAATGGCTGGTCAAGAGAGGTGCCAAGAGCATGCCAAGAAGAATGTGGCCAAGAGACAGTATGAAGGAAGAGTTAAAGCATCAGGAGCAGTATATGGTTGATTGAAAAAAACAAAGGGCAAAACAGAATGTATGTTTTTAAAAAAAAAAAAAGAGGAGACACTTTTTTCATTGTGCTTAGATGCACTGACCATCCTCTTTAAGGATACAAAAGAAAGAAGTAACAGAGGTCATCTTTAGGGAGGGGCGTGCGTAGAGAATAGAAGGAGGGATCTTTCTCTGAATACCCTTCTGCGTCTTTTAGATTTTGAAACATGGAAACACACTTTTCAAAAAATAAACAGCACTTTAGATTATACAAAAAAATAAAAGGCTAGACTACTACTCAGATGTGGTATCCATTCTAGCCATAAAGAGATTAGAAGCCCTCTGCCATGAATTAACTCTGTGACCTGGTTAGATTATCTCTAACCCCCCTTACAGTCCACGTAAACTCTGATCTTGCTAAAGTTTTAGGAGCTGGATGCTCAAAGTCTACAAAATATATTGTAAAAAAAAAAAGGAGGTTGGGGCCTGATAGACAATTCCACAGCATCACCTCTTACTGGCCATGAGACCAAGTGCATTTTCCATCGTTCACTAAGGTATACTCAAGTTTCATGTGTTCATTCATCCATCTGGTCACTTATCACTCATTCATTCAGTAAACATTTGCTAAGCACCTGTCATGTTCTCAGCTAAGTCCCTCAGGAAGCTCACTGTAGGACTGAATTGGACACTGTTCTGTCCTACACTGCCCAAGATCAAAATCATGTCTTAAAAAGAAAACTGCCAATACCTAAATTCAACCCAAATGAGAGAGACTTCCAATGTGAAGACCAGAAAACATTCCATTTCCAGAACATTTCACATCCTAATCAGATGCTTGGAGAAGGGATGTACCTGCTCTTGGCCTTCCATGCCATCCAGCCTCGACCGCTAGTGAGTGGCCTTAATTTTTCTTACTTTCACCCCTGTCTGAAAGGTCTTACCTCAATCCAACCCTACGTGGGCAGCACAGGATGTGAACTTTGGAACACTAAACCACGCAACACGAATCTCAATTTGGTTAGGAAACTTTGAAGTTACTTTTTCTCTTTTTTGTGGTTCAGCCAAAATGTAAATAAAGCAATCATTTAAAAACTATACATCACTGGTTCTCTCTTGCACTGAGAAGTACTGTTTGCCCTTAGGTAATCACAAGTGCAGGATATAGGTGCTAGTTCATACTCCCCTGATCCCTGAAAGCTTTTAGGAGCTCTGTGACCGACACAAAACTGCACATAACCAAATCACAGATTCAGTGTGCTCCCCAGCCCCATGCTGTCCGATGGAACCATCTACAGCGATAGAAAAGTTCTACATCTGTGTTGTCCAATCTAATCACCACTGATCGTATGCAGCTATTGAGCACCTGAAATGTGGCTAGCGAGACTGAGGAACTGAATTTTTCACTCCGATTCAATTTTAATTGAAATGGCTAACACGTGGCTAGCGGCTACTGCATGTGGTTAGTGGTACAGCACTAGCCCCTTCAAACTTGCCTCTTCATATCAACTCTGCCTATGCATCAAGCTTTCTGTAGTCAGCAATCATGTCTTGAACACTGTGCAACAGGCTGAGGAAAATGCCAGTGATGTAAAGATGAATAAGATTCATTTCTAGAAAACTTACCATTCAGTGGAAAAGATCCATCTGACTCAAATGACTATAATGAAATGTGACAGGTGCCCAAAGGCCCTCAGCAGAAAGTTGAATGAAGAAAGTTACACAGAGAAAGTGACATTCTGCTTAGGCTGGGTTCCCCCAAAAGCAGTTCCTGAGCAAGAAGTGGAGAGCAAAGAGTTCATTCGAAAGGAAACTCCAGGAGGGAGTGGGGAAGTACAACAGAAGAGGAAGATGCCAACAAAGGGTACATTACGAAGTACCTTCCACTGAGGGGTGACTGGAGCTCAAAACCACTAGAAAACTCTAGGAAACAGTGTAACTCACACTCCTCAGTTATTCCATTCGAGGGGGAAGACAGCTGGGGTATTAACACTCCACTCCTGTTGGTCACTGGCTGATTGGTGCTTAATTCCTCAGGATTTCCAGCCTGCCTGGTTCTCAAGAGGCCTTCCAGCTTGAGGAAAGCTCCCCAGCAACAAGATGCAGATACTGGATGTTGGACGCCAGCTAGGCACACTCAGTTAAGGCTTGAGGGATAAAGCATTTGCTCCATGTTTGAACAACTTTTTCATGAACCAAAGGGTGGAAGTGAGAGCAGTGTCTGCACTAGAGAGAGTCTGCTGCGGTGAAAACTAGGGTGACCTTGACAGTGGCAGGTGACCTTGAACACACCTCAGTGTTGACTTCCCTGCTGCTCTTTTTTGTTGAGCATCATAATCTGCTGGTTTAAAAAGTATGATCCTTTTCCAGCTGGAGTTTCTGAGGTCTTCAGAATTCCAAGGCTAAAATTCTAAAGTCTTCACATCTTCTGGACAAAGCAGGTTTATGTCCTCCACAGGCTATGGGCTTTCAATCACTGAGATTTTCTTCCCTTTCTGCCCAGATAAATCCCCAGTATAGTTAAGGTCACCATTTCTCTTTCTCTATTCACGGATCTAATCCAAGGGTCAGTGAACTGTGACCCATGGGCCAAATGCAGCCCACTGCCTGCCCTGTAAATGGAGTTTCACTGGAGCACAGCCATGCTTGTTTGTTTATGAACTGTCTGGCTGCTTTTCTGTTACAACAGAGTTGAGTAATTGTGACAGAGACCGTACAGCCCACAAATCCTCAAGTATTTACTTTCGCATCTTTACAGAAGTTTCCTGATCCCTAATAATCCATGCCCTACAGGATGTGGGGCTCTGATATGCATAGCCATGATGAGGGAGACCAGATTTGGCGGGGGCAGGGGGAAACTAAGGATGTGAGGTCTGTGGACAAGCTGCTTAAATCCCCAGGTTAGTTCTAGCTTGACCCTGGATGCAGTTCTAAACAACCAAAATAGGGCTAGATTGTGTAGTAGTCAAATGCTGCTCACTAATGCAAAACGCTATCAGTCTGTACCAACATAGCACATTGGAAGTTTCAACTGGGGCAGCCGGACCCCACAGATGCTGTATTCCAAACTAGGGCTATACACAGAATTGACACAGGAATTGTTAAAACACATTTCACAACTCTTGAGACCCCTCACCTATACTGGGGACAAAGAGATTGGACTGTGAAAATTAGGGAGATACTTGAATAGGAGCTGTTTGTCGAGGGCTGCTGGTGCCACCTCTACACCGGGGATGGGAGGAAGGAAGTCACGGTGGGTGTGGTCTCTCACCTCAAGCCTGATAAGAGCGATGCCAGTGGGACCACCCGAGAGCTTGATACAAATCATTGAGGTTAAAGAAGACCTGACTCTCACCCAGGAAATCAGGAGAACAGAGACAGGCCAGCCAGCTGCTTTGCGGGTGGAGTAGACAAAAACTGCCACTACTCGGGGATGGATCTACGCTTTCAGAGTTGATTTTGGCAAAGAACGTGGGATTCTTTTCCATGGACCAGATGAGAAAGAGCTGAATGGGGGATTTCTAACCTTGCCCAAGAAGACTGCCTGGATGGAGCTTGTCTGTAGGATGAGAAAAATGTGTGCAGTGGACCGCCGAAACAGCAGGGTATCCCTGTTAGGTTGAATATGAATATTCCCAGGGATGTCTCCAATTACTCTACAAAAGCAGTCCTTGAGAGAAAGAATCAACTTTTACACCTGCTGGTCCCAGGGGTGGAGCTGGAGGTGAAGTCATCATTTTATGACAGGGCCACTCATAAAACTTTCCTTCCTTTCCCAGTGCCTACCAGTCAGGGGACTAGAAACCATGCTTAGCAAGTAGGGGAAGGAGTAGAAATGCCAGGGAAGACGAGAGACAAGTAGGACAGCACCCCGCACTCCTCTCTCCTGAACGTGGTTCATCCCTCAGCCAGCTGGGAGGTGGCGGGAAGATTTAAATGTCAAATCAAGTTGAGTTTTGATATTCTTATGGGGATCAACCCTTCAATTTCTGAATTGAAACTCTCTCCTTTTAGTGAGTTCAAATGATCATGGGACTTTTTTGTACCTAAGCGTGATGATAAAAGTCATGGGACTGCCCTACTTTTCACTGTGGCTGGAAGAACTTCAGCCTTTAATTCATTCTGAAGAGATGTGAGACACAAAAGTAGATTCTTTCTGTTCATACCTCATAAGCCCTGTTGGTTCAACGTACTGGTGGCAAATTCAAAGCCACCAAATTTCAGCTCTTGAGGTCCACAGATGGCTTACATGAATTTGCAGGACTGTCCTGCAGGACTTAAATGGATGTCAGAGCCCCAGATTCTGGCTGAGAAATTAGGCAGAGGGGAAAAAAAGCAATGATATTTAATATAGAGAGAGATATAAATATACATACGGATATTAATATGGGCTTGAATAGAGACATACTTATTAATGCCTGTAAAATTCTACATACCTAGATTTTGCCTATTTTCAAAGTTAACCTTCCCAGGCTAAGCAAGAGCTAGTCCACTGGCCACTTCCCAATGCCATAAGAAGAGTGGTTGCCTCTTGCAATCTAGACTTTCTGAACTGAGAAAAGCCTCTCAGTTTTCAGATAGGACAAGATTCTTCCTTGCTTAGTTTGGGTCCTGGGAAATTGACCCCAAGCCTAAGACTGTCCCTTGCTAACACCTGCTTCAGTTACAGGTGTAGTGGGAAATGTGAACACAAGGGGGCCTTTGCATGCTAGAGCTGCAGCTAGCCCTGTGCAGTCATTCAAGAAAATAGTGAAACAGAAAATATGCCCATATGCTAGGTGGGAGGTGAGGTTTTGATGATATCCCAGCACGAAATCAGGAATGCCTATATCTGATCCTGTCCAACTGGGTTGCAAAACTCTAGGGGATGGCATTTATATCCCTAGGAATTGTGCAATACAGTGGCCACAGGAGGGAGGAACAGAGGATAGGAAACACGGTTTCACTTTGTTAGTACCAGGGCTTAATTCCTAGTTCCCTGGTGTAGGGCTTCGGTAAAGCTGGTTATAGTTCAAAGCCTATGAAATTACCTTATCTCCTCTTAAACAAAAATTCACATCTAATTCCAGAGGGCCACACACAAGCAATGGGTAGGCTGAAAACATGTGCCATCAGAAGAGAGATGCAGGATGGCAGAACCTGACTCCATGGGGCCCACCCTGATTCCACATACTGCTGCTTGGAGGGTGGAAATAGACTAGACTTGCTAGTGCATATGTGGGACTTTTTAACACACAAAAGCCCCAACTGCTAATAAGTGTGTCCCAATCCATTTTCTGAAATCTGTAAATCAGAACAGCCACTCCTCTGACCCAGGACAAGTGAGAATGGACAGATGGACAGATGTTCTGCTCACCCTACTGTTGTTCAATCAGGATGCTGTTCATCAGTCGAACCCCAACTGGTCACACTTACTGAACATCTATAATCGTCCTTGTCTTTATGCAGGGAGGTAAAGGGGATGGTAAAAGAAAAACATGGTTGCTAGCCTCAAGAAGATGAGAATTTATCAAATTAGGGAGTGTGTGGGACATTCTGCTGCCCCACCCAGATCCACTCTCCGCCCTGCTCTGCCCTGCTCTGTGCCTGAAAAGCTGCCCTGTGTGGACCACACCAGTTTTCTCCCTTGTTCCCTGGCCTAGGTCCATGCGGAGACTGGAAGAAGGGAGGAGAGTGAGATCAGAGTATTTATTCCCCCAGCCCCCTCCCTGCAGCAGCACTGGGGGCCGATGAAACAGCAGGTCCCATCTCTGAGTTCTGGACCTTGCCACATCCTCCCACCCCCAGCCCCTTTCAACCTAGGGCTGGTAATAAACTCTGTTACTCATCTCAGGGGACTGCATTCTCCCTCCACCCTGCTATCATCTTTGTATATGGTCCCTTGATTAAACTCTCCTCAGACTGCCCAATTTGAGTGTGTCATTTCCTGCTGGGACCCTAAGTGACATGAGGAGACAATATATGGCACAGGAAAACAAGTTGGCAACAAAAGAAAAAATATGGAAACTGTCAAGTAAGTGTTCAGGGAAGCCCTCCTGAAAGAGGAGAGGTGAGGATGGGTCCTAAGGACAGGAAACGACACCTCTGAGGAAAGCTGTAGGAAGGGGTTATACAAAGGTAGAGTTGAAAATGAACAGAGGATGTTCAGGGAATAGAGACTAACAGTCGATGTGGAGGGGAGAAATCAGCAGGTGAAGAAGCAAGGGCACTTTGATGCCTGAATTAAGAACGTGCCAAGGGTTTGGATGTACCCTATTGGCAACGGGAAGTAACACTGCTATAGATACAAACCAGGGCGGGGTGGGGGTGGGGGGTTGCTTGGTTCATAATGATTCCTACAGTGGCCATCACCACGCTCCTCTTGACTTGTTTGATCCAAGAGTGATAGATCCTAGCCTGACCTAAGCTAAGCCAACTGGAATTTGAAAACTCAAATGAAGACACCTAGAGATGGATGGTGGCATTGATCGATCCTGTGGCTGTGGCCTAGACAGGGGCTCCATGACCTCCTCCTGAGGTCCTTCTCACTTTCTGTGAGCTGTCCAAACCACGTGCAGTCATTCTTGGCTGAAGTTGGGGTCGTTTATAAATCAAGATAAACTGATGTGGAAATGAGTGCTAGAAAGCAGGCTGCAGGCATCAGACTTCCAGGGAAATGAGACTCACATCCATATCCCAGAATGGGAAAATACCAGCCCATGGGATAGAGCAATCAAACAATTAGTCAGGCTATCACGTTGCACTATGTGCCCTCTGAGGACAGAGCCTGGCCAGGGGTGAGGGCAGGTGGCAGGAAGGTGCTGCCACCTAAAAGGATGAGGGATGCCAGAACCAGAGGGTAGGATGGCTGCTTCCAAAGGCACTGAGCAGCTTAAAGCAAGGGAAAAAAAACCAAACACTCAAATACTGAAGCTTTCATCTTCAAGTTAGAGTGAAACAGAGGCTTTCTGTGACCAAGTCGGGAGGGAAAAAAAAACAACTCTTATTACTTGAAGTTGCCAGCTTACAACTGTTGGAAACCAATTCAGAGCCCGAATTGGCAAGTGTCTTAATTATAATATGAGTTGAATTCACACATTTGCCAAAAAGCATGTATGAATGTTAAGGCATTAATTGAGACAGACCAAGAACCAGTGGGAATGGGACTATCTGGATGGACGCAGAGAACCTGGGAAACCCTGATCCTCATTGCTCTCTGGCACACTCTCATCTATACCTTTCTTTCCGAAGGAAACCATTTTTCCTTAGTATGACAAAGTTAACAGTTCACCCCATGTCCCACTCTTCAAGGCTGCTCACCTAATAAACAGGATTCAAATTCAACATGACCCAGAAGATAAAATGCAGAATCAGAGAAGGGACGAAAATTCCATAAGGAATTACAGAAATTGTTCAATACATATTATCAAAAATCTGAGTTTGGATTTTGAGAGTGCTTAATAAAAGTGAGAAGTGAATTTTGGACTCGGCTGAATTTACTGATATGTGCACTCATTAGAAATACTGAACTCGATGGCTAAAGTTCTATGAGTTTGCGACTGGGCGAATACAGACTTAGACCAAATGCTTGTCCATGCTAGGCAAGTGTGAAGGGCCAGGGATCCTCTGGAATAACCTAGAGGAAGACTGAACATTATACTACCTCTATCACGTGGGTTCTGACTAGTCTACTTCACCTCACTCTCTTCCTCTCTAGAGCAGAGAAGACCCTTCTCTCTTTTGTCTTGAAGACAAGATTGGAGAGGGAGGGTCATCTGGAATGGTGGTAGGAGGGGCTATACTGAAATACAATCCTTGACCTCAATGAGTAGGGAGTATATTAAGTGTGGACGTTTTACCCGCCAGAAACAACACGGGTGTGGCCATTATGGAAGCCAACAGGAAAAGGACGGTGATCTGGGCCCAAGGAGTGATCTGACATCCAGAAAACTCTGTGTTCATTCATCATGGGGATCCCAGGCATTAAATCATGTGTTACTTAAGAAAATTTCAAGTATGGCAAAAATCAGACCTGTCCTGATTGCTCTGGTAGAGAATGCGGCCGCTGTCCAAATTCTCAGAAGTGAGTCATTTCACAAAACCAGGGCCTCTTGAATGAAAAGGAAAACACACATCTTTGAGGAAGAGCTTTAAAATATTGCCAGTCATGAAAACCTTTGCCCTTGCCTTTCTCAAGTGGACCCACAGCCAATTTTTCTGGAATAACAGGCACTGGGAAAAGAAATACACTTTTTAGTGGATGCCAGTTGTAAATTACAGTAATTCCAAAAGACCCAAGGAATCACTGAAGTCAGCCTCAGAGTAGGTGCTCATGAGAGTCAGGTGATAGAGTTTTGATGTGATTTTGTATCACTGTGGACTGGATAGAGCCCTGAACCTACCTTGCGATGTTTTCACCAGACCTCAAGTGCAGTGCAGGAAGAAATATACTCAGCGAAGGGTGGGATTCCCACACTGGCTTTCAGAGAGTACAGAAAGGTTACTATGAGAGGATGGTCCAAGTGGAAGCCATTACAGGCATCCTGTCCTCCCAATCAAGACCAGAACACTACCCTGTGAGGAAAAGAGCAGAAATCAGCGTCCCATCACAGATAAGAAAGGTGCAGACATATCAATTCCTATGATAGTACCTGCTTATAACTCTCCAGCTGGCCGACATAAAAAACCAGTGGGTCTTAGAGAAGAACAGTGGAATATTACAACTAAATCAGATAGTGCCTTTAACTGTATGTGTTCTTTTAAGTTTGGTTCTGTTGCTGAAGCGAATCGTTATAGTCCTGGTAATTAGCATGCAGATATTCATCTAGAATAGGGGCTGTCAAATATTTCTGAAGGACAAGTTGCTGCATTGTGTTGGTTATCTATGGCTGCATAACAAATTACCCCAAAACACAGGGGCTTAAAACAACAGCACTCATTTATTATTTCAGGGTCAGGAATTTGGACACGGCACAATGGGAACAGCTTGGATCCGCTCCATGATGTCTGGGTCCTCAGTCAGAAGACTCAAAGGCTGCAGCTGGAACCATCTGAAGGCTCACTCACTCGTAGGTCTGGCAGCTGATGGCGGCTTCCACTGGCTTACGGTCTAACTGGAGCTGCTGGCCAGAACACCCACATGTGCTCTCTCCATGTGACTTGGGTTTCCTCACAACATGGTGACTAGATTCCAACGGCAAACATCCCAGGAGAGAGTGAGCCAGGCAGAAGCTGTCCCCTCTTTCTAAACTGGCCTCATGAGTCACAAGGCATCACTTCCAGCCCACATTCTAGGGGAGGATGATTAGCCTTGAAGGGAAGTATGCTAAAGAATGTGTACATATGTTTTCAAATTGCCACATATACCTTTATTCCACCAATAAAGGAATATCAATAACTGAGGGGTCTTTTGGATGGTGGAGCAGCATATACCATATTTGTGTGTTCTGCTCTACCTAATTACTGGGTTACCCCTAAAACTTCCATTTTTGGGGTCCAGAGCAAGAGAAAGTTCTAAAGATAACCAGGGGTGTAAGTCTAGTGGCTTCGTCACCACTGTGACAACCCATCAGGTGAAATGCTGTGGGCAGTGTACAGAGCATCTCAGGATACTGTGTGGAGCCTGCAGCCAGCCTCGAATGAACACGGCAGCAGCTCCTAGGAGAGTGGAGTAAGGCCGTGTCCCCAGCTGCAAGAAAGAACTCCTGGACTGCTACTGGACTCCAGGGGAGACTAAGAGTTTTTGACTACAGGACACCAGGTTGCCATGACACTCAAGTTGTTTATTTTGAACTGCCATCTGACCCACTTAGCAACAAAGCAGGGAGACCTATAAACACTGCCTCGTACAGTGGAAGTGATGTATACAGGATCTAATCCAAGCAGGCGCTGAAGGAAATGTGGGCAGGTTGCTCACACCCATAGCATCCCTAACCCCAACAACCTGCCACCATCGTCCCTCAATCTGGACCTGTGACCTCACACAGGGTGTCCCCTCTGACTGGTTGACTTAGGATGGAAACTCTTATTCCTGGGCCATCTATTCCTGGCCCAGGAAGAGACGGCCCTGCACTTTGCTTGAATGAGCATGAAGTAAACTGCGTCAGTCACAGGCCCTCTTGGGGTAGCCCTAAAGGACAGTAAAGGAGAACACGCCTCCCAGGTGGTAGAATTCGATGAGTTTATGATATCACCCACTTTGCCTGGAAGGAGAGATTATCTAGGGTCAGAATCTACACCTATTCCTAGACAGTAGCTTACGATCTGGCCAAATGTTGAAAAAGGAAGGAATAAGATTTAAAAATTCTGGTCAAGAAAGTATGGAGGACCATGTCAATTGATGTCTTGGAATGAGCTCCAAACCTAAAAATATTCATATCTCATGTAAACGCTCAACAAAAGGCTCTCATAGTGGAAGCGGCTCTGATAATATGGTGTGCTGGTTGCCCTCCCTATAGCAGCCAGATGATTTACCACGGGCTCATGAACAAAGTAAACAATGGTACAAGGAAGGAGACAAAGCACAGACTTAAAAGCGCGGACTTCTACTGGTTGAGGCTATCTTGGTTTCTACCTTGGCTGTATGCCAATTTTCCTTCAGGAAAAATCAACCAATTTGATTGACTGATAAAACTACAATATGGCAGCCTGCTCAGAGCAGACCAGCCAGCTTCCAGATGCATCGAGGAGGGAGATGGGATTTGCCCTCAGTGGACTAAATATTCTATAATTGAACTGCTTCCCTTACTCGTTGTGCCTCTGCTAACTCCATCTATCCCCACACCTTCTGAAGGCCTTATACATCATCACAGTATCCTAACCGCAGGCAAGGAGTTTATTTCGCAGCTTAAGGTGGAGGGTTTAGGCTGATGCCCGATGTGGCATCTTGGCCTTGGTTCTGGTATGAACCCACATTCATTTAGAATCAATTGGACCTGTAGAATGGTGGGAAGGCCCACTGGAGAATTTGCTAAGAACAATGAGAAGCAAGCCAGTTGAGCCCTTCAGAACTTTAGCCATTTTTGAGACTCAGGGGTACCAAGTACTGTGGAAGCTGGGATTGAATCTCAAGGCTGAAAACAGGGCAGTTAGTTAAAAGTCTGCAAAAGGAGTAGTTAGATGCCCCACATCCTTCTCCACCCTGCCAGGCCAGGTGACTATCTTACCCATCCCCATAGGAGACACTCGCGTATCTCCAAGAGTAAATAAACCCAAGGTTCTCCGCATTCAGAGGCACACAGTAGAGGGCAGGGGTGAGTGCTGGACTCAAACCAAAGGGATTTAGCACACTGGCTTGTGCCAAATATTGAGACTGCTAGCCCCACTTCAAAAATACCACTTTCAAAAACTCTGCAACCAGCCAGCGGAGGAGATAAGATTCTTCTTTGCAGAAACAAATGACCCCAGAGAAAGATACCTACAGGTTCTGCAGTTCAGGGGTCCCCCAACATAGGGAACAGCTCACTAAACACCTGTGACAAGCCACCAGCGGACAAGTCCTGCCCACTCAGGGCTTTCTGCCAGCTTTGGTATCTCACTCTTAAATATAAATGGAATGCCAAAGACTGCCAGACTCTGAGGACAACTGCCTACATGGAAGACAGCATCTGGAATGAACATCTAGGAGAAAAGGAACTCAAGAGGCAAGAGAAATATGGGGGCATGAAAAAAACAAAAAAAACCCCACCAAACATGTAATCAATTCTCAGAGAGATAAAGAAAAGTATGGCTCCCGGAAGAAAGCAGAAAAGGGAAAGAGAGAGAGAACACTCAGAGAAGAGGAAAAAACTCTTGGAAATTAAAAATATAATTTTAAAGAAAAGTTAACAGAGGGTTTGAAAGATAAAGGTGAACAGAAAAACTAATAGGTAATACACCATAATACAACTTTTATTATTTTCCCAGGAGCTGGTCTAAGAGTTTTATATATATTAACTCATTTAATCCTCATAACAATCCTCTTATGTAGAAATCCCCTCCATAACACATCCTTATGAACTTTCATAACTGCAGGGATAAATAAGTATATTGAGAGCTTTCAAGGAGAAAAAAATGGGCAACAGAAAGGAACAGAAATGGTCCAAACATCGACACAACACTGACTGATAAAAGACAGTGGGGCAGGGCTTCCCTGGTGGCGCAGTGGTTGGGAGTCCGCCTGCCGATGCAGGGGACACGGGTTCGTGCCCCGGTCCGGGAGGATCCCACATGCCGCGGAGCGGCTGGGCCCGTGAGCCATGGCCGCTGAGCCTGCGCGTCCGGAGCCTGTGCTCCGCAGCGGGAGAGGCCACAACGGTGAGAGGCCCGCATACCGCCAAAAAAAAAAAAAAAAAAAAAAAAAAGACAGTGGGGCAGCAGCTGCACGGTTTTGAGAAAACACTACATTCAACCTGGAAATCTATACAGAACCAGAGTTTTGATCAAGTATGAAGGTATAATACGGGTACTTCTAGGCATGAGAGGACTTTAAACTTTTCCTCCAATTTACCCTTTTTCTCAGGAAGAGACAAGAGATATGCTTCAGTAAAATGAGGGGTTAGCAAGAAAGAGGGGGTCCCAGGATCCTTAAAACAGGGTTTAATACAGGTGAGCAGCAAAGGGAACTCCAGGACCCCCAGAGACAGTCCAGATTAGTCTCGAGGATGAAACATAGAACGTGCGGGTTTTGAACATTCTGAAAAATTATCGTTGGGCAATAACTGACATCAAACTGGAGCATTTTGGGAAATTGGTGATAGGTGTAAAAACAACTAAGCAGATGGAGGGTGTGGGGACCCAATAAACTGCAGGAACATAACACACTGGCTTCACAGTGAATACTATTTATCATGGCATGAACACTAATTAGTGATTTAACCAGAAAACGGAAAATAACCAGACTGAGATGTAGAGAGGGGAAGAAGTGTGAGTGAGTTAGTCCTCACCTACAACAACAGGAAATCAATAATAATGCCTAAAACTGGTACACCATGAGGAAGCAACATAAGCATATTACTTAACAACATGTAGGTAAGCAGCAAGAGAAATGGCCAGTAGAAATCAAAGTGGTTGCCTGGGAAGAGTGGGCAGAGATGGGGAGAGGTGGAGCAGCAGATGCTATTTCTAATTTCTTTCTTTTCCTGTCCTCTGTAGGCCAGGATCTGATTTTCTTAACTATGCACTCTTATAACCTTCATAAAAACAAATGTAAAATTTTTGATGTTATTATATGAGAAAGTAAGTGCAAATAGAAAATAAGAATAGGAGAGTAAGATTAAGCCATACACAGAATCCCTTACTGCATATAAGTAAGGCTCTGACAACTGCAAGAGTTGAGCTCAAACCTGACCATGCCCTCACTTCTTAGTAACCCAAACGAAGAACAAAACACTGTCCAGAACGGTAACTAAAACATAATTAGATTATCAGAACAATATTAAATTAGAGGCTAATCAACTACGCATTTTTGGTAAATGCTGAATGGTACAACATTGGCTAAAATACCTGGCCACAGCTAAGTCCAAAACTGATGGTCACTATCATAGAAAAAAATTGCTGGGATTTACATAAATCTGATATCTTATTTTAAAATTTAATTATAATTGCAGTTGTATTAGTAAAGGTGAGTGCTCTCATTTTTAAAGATTGACATCATGGTGCAGAGACAGACACTTTTCTGCACTGTCAGCATTCAGCAGCTCCAGTGGTCACCGTGCGGCACATGTAAGATCCTACATAGTTATGGCTTCCAGCCAAGGCTGGTGGAGGAGCAAGGTCTTGTGCTCACTGTACCAGTGTGGGGAAGTGCTAACGGTGATGTTGTCACAGACTCACTAAGCTTTCCTTTCCTTAGCGCTCATGGTAATCGACTAAGGTGACAGTCTCCTCTTCAACTCTTGGAATTAAAGATACCATCACTGATTGATAATGCAATTTCACTATTAGTGCACTGCTTGAAGAGGATGCCTCTGAAGAGCGTTCTTAAAAGCTGACTATTTGCATGGACATAAACACACTAACAAACGTAAGGTAGATAGCTAGTGGGAAGCAGCTGCATGGCACAGGGATATCGGCTCGGTGCTTTGTGACCGCCTGGAGGGGTGGGATAGGGAGGGTGGGAGGGAGGGAGACGCAAGAGGGAAGAGATATGGGAGCATATGTATATGTATAACTGATTCATTTTGTTATAAAGCAGAAACTAACACACCATTGTAAAGCAATTATACCCCAATAAAGATGTTAAAAAAAAAAAGCTGACTATTTGGACACCTCTTAGGAGCCACTTCCAATCCTCTCAGCCTTTTCTGCTGGGGCGCCTGTCAGCCTCTCACAGGTGCAGCCTGATGGCACCTGGTCTGGGCTCGGACCATGCCTCTCACCACCTACCCCAGGACTCCTCCACTGACACTCAGCACCATGCATGTGCAAGCTGGGAGTGCAGGCGACTTGATGTCCAGGGGGGCAGAGCCTTGACCAATGGAAGATAGGCGCTGATGGGGAAATGTGTCTGCCTCCACCCCCAGACAGACAATCCTGAGAAGCATCTCCAAGCTTCCAGCACGCATGGTAGTGGTGTCACAATGCATCCTTGTACTGGCCCTTACTCTTTCCCTGCTTTACTACCCCATCCTTCACCTCCGCTGCCTGAGATCACATACGCTGATGAAGCTGTGGCACATAAACCTTGATCTTGATCTTGAGCTCTGCCTTCTGGGAAACCCAAGTGAAGACAAGGGATTACGATTATCGCCTTCACTTTCAGTTTAAATTTCCAATATTTTCCCATGCTTGTTCCATATAAGCACTTGAGAAAGGGTTGTTCTTAAGCCTTGAATCTAATAATGTGCCATAAGCAATCCGATTGGCATTAAATATTTTAAAAAACTGTCTCAGATTCCACCTGCACCTCAGCTCTCATCACAGGCACACCTCTGGAGTGGAAGGATAGCAGGATCTTCACAGCAGTATTGGGCCAGAAATACTTGTGCTTTCAAGATGACTTCTTCAGCGGGTTCCAGTAAATGTTATTTTTCCACAAGCAACTAACGGTTGTTACCAAGTTTTACTGTGCCAGCACTGTTATTTGTGAAGTGCATTAGTCCACTTTCTTTTGGTCAAGCAGCCTTTCTAACACATCAAGGATGCTATGCCATTTGAGCATTTTGGAGAAATGTGTATCAAAGCAGTTTTACTATCTCGTGTATGTCATATAGTTTACCTTTGACTAAACACTGAATAATACTAGTGGCCGTCTACCTTTCTGCTTATGACCAGCAATTCTGCTACATTATGCAGTGTCATAGGTACTTTCTGAAAACACAATTGAAAGGTGTGAACAAAACACTACATGTTTGTGATCTCTAAACACTCACAGTCTCACCATGTGTTTTCCATTACCAATGACAATTACAGAACATTTTGCATTGCTGACTTTCCATTCAATACGTGTTTTTTCTTTCCTTCAGATTCACTAAGTTGTTATCCGTATGAGACTTAGAAATTTCTTGACAAGCAAATAAAGTAGAACATAATAGAATTCCGTCTGATTTCATGGTGCTCTCAAACTTAAAAAAAAAAAAGCTATCTGGTTGTCTCTGCATGCCCAAATACCAGGTGCATCGTACACAAAATTTAGGATTGTCAGTAATCCATGTTTTCTAGAAGGATATTTGCATCTAGAATTCACAGCCTGGACATTTCTCAAAATTCTTCAACTTCTGAAAATGGTTGGGAACCTCTAGCAATCTTTTTGACAAGGTTTTTGTTTAAATTTTAGCCTCTGCTTTCAATTGTCTTTTGAAAACAAAGATTGTGCCTTTGTAAAACAATCTTGTGAAGTAGATTGTTTCAAAGTTTGATTAATAAAATAGAATGTTTCCCTTTCCCCTCAACACTTTCTTTTTTAAAAATACCTCATATTCTTTTTTATGTCTGGATCAAAGAAAATTTATCATGGATATTTTCATACATTCTTCTGAAGTTCTTTTAGGAAATTTTTAAGGTGAAAATCTTCACATTTTGCTTTTAATTCATCTTCACAGGATGAGAAGACTTCTCAAATAGAAAACCTTATGGAGGGGCTTCCCTGGTGGTGCAGTGGTTGGGAGTCCGCCTGCCGATGCAGGGGACACAGGTTCGTGCCCCGGTCCGGGAAGATCCCACATGCTGTGGGGAGGCTGGGTCCGTGAGCCATGGCCGCTGAGCCTGCGCATCCGGAGCCTGTGCTCCGCGATGGGAGAGGCAACAGCAGTGAGAGGCCCGCGTAGCACAAAAAAAAAAAGAAAAGAAAAGAAAAGAAAACCTTATGGAGGGGCTTCCCTGGTGGCACAGTGGTTAAGAATCCGCCTGCCAAAGCAGGGGACACAGGTTCGACCCCTGGTCCGGGAAGATCCCACATGCCGCGGAGCAACTAAGCCCGTGCGCCACAACTACTGAGCTTGTGCTCTAGAGCCCATGAGCCACAACTACCGAGCCCGCATGCCACAACTACTGAAGCCCACGCGCCTAGATCCCATGCTCCGCAACAAGAGAAGCCACCGCAATGAGAAGCCCGCGCACCACAAGGAAGAGTAGCCCCCGCTCGCTGCAACTGGAGGAAGCCCGCGTGCAGCAATGAAGACCCATGCAGCCAAAAATAAAATAAACAAAATAAATAAATTAACTAAAAACAAACACACAAAAACCTTATGGAAAGATTCTTGGCTAAAATTGAATTAACTAAACTAAGAATCAATTACAGCTCTTAAAGCTTATTTTGTTTAATTTTATGAATAATTCTAGGAAGTCAACTACAAATATCAAAATTATATAACTGACTCTCCATAATCTCTATTGTTTTTTCTGTTCTACCTTTTAATGTTATTTATATGTTTATAAACATTTCTCAGCCTAAAACTGACACAATGTACTTCCTAGTATCCAAATAAAACAAATTCTCCCTGATTTCTTGTTTTAACTCCAGTTTAATTTTTCTATTTATTTAACTATTTGAAACATCTTAATTTTTGTACATAAAATTGACAGCTTATTACCATCAGTTTTTGCAGCATCTTACTCTTGCAATATTCAATGTACATTTATATTTCAACCAGTTGATAGAATTTCAACATATAAAGCACATAAAGAGATTTTTCACTCTATGTTACTTCCAAATGCTTATGTATGTCTGGAACTGAATTCAATTATTTATAATAAACTTGTTCTTGTGTTTCATACATTTATATGATGGGGATCTGCACGATCACATGACCATTGATCATGCAAAAGTTCAGAAATCCCAAAACTAACATTGATGCAGGCAAATAGCTTTTTGCCCTTACAATGACTAAGGTCAAAGTTGAAGCCAAGGGGCTTCCCTGGTGGCGCAGTGGTTGAGAATCTGCCTGCCAATGCAGGGGACACGGGTTCGATCCCTGGTCTGGGAAGATCCCACATGCCGCGGAGCAACTAGGCCCGTGAGTCACAACTACTGAGCCTGTGCGTCTGGAGCTTGTGCTCCGCAACAAGAGAGGCTGCAACAGTGAGAGGCCCACGCACCGCAATGAAGAGTGGCCCCCGCTCACCGCAACTAGAGAAAGCCCATGCACAGAAACGAAGACCCAACACAGCCAAAAATAAATAAATAAATAAAATTTAAAAAAAAATTGGATAAAAAAAAAAAGCTGAAGCCAAAATTAGATTCTTTTAACCATATTTTTTACCTGCCTCATATTATCTCAACCACATTTTTGAATGGCATTGAATTCTTACATCAACTATATCCATACCGGGTACTGGTCCAGAATCTATGTTTTTGTCTCTTGTGACTCACAAGAAGTTAAAACAGAAAAAAAGAGAGCAACATCTGTGTGGTTATTTCCAGAACTATAGATATTTCAGGAAGTCTTATAAGAAGCCTAAAGATACACTGGTGTAATGCTTTTCTTTCTCTTACTGTGCCTGAAAAGTCAATAAATGCTTTTTAAATTATGTAAACTTTTAACTAAGTTACCAGCTGAGACAGCATCTTGAAGATTGTGATGATCTAGCCTCTAAACCAGAGGCAGGAACCACAAGGTGAAGATGGGTGGGGAGACGCAGGAGGCTGTGACACATCTCATGTTTTTACCTAATGATCCACTCACAAATGTTTCCTGTCCTCACACCGTTAAGCTCCACTGATCTCAAGGTTTTAGCGCCCAAGTGACCCAAAAAAGTTCTTAAGGAAACTGAGAATGCCACCTGACCCCACTGTCATTTCCTTACACAATTAGAGAAATGGTGAACAAAAGAAAGAATTTTTTAAAAAATACATACAAATATATATATTCTGGAAGAGTATATATCACATATGAAACGTAGGGGAATGTTTTATGCATCACCTTATACTGTTATACCCAAAAGTAGGAATTAACAGAAACTACCCCAGTCCTATACAGACAGATCTGTGGATGTCTCAAGGGACTGAGGAATGACAGACTGGGCCACCTCAAAGGACTCCATCCATGCAGGTGGTGGCCACAGGAAAGGGAACCTGAAATAGTAGTGGAGGACGGGGGTCTTAAAAACCAGCTGCAAAAATATGTATTGTCTCTGCCTGTAGTTCTCGTCCCTCTTTACTTCTCCCAGTATTGTGTATGAGTTACATTGGTTATGGTTAAGTTTAACATTTGGTTCATAGGTTACAGATTATCAGTTGGGCTTAAGCGAAACCCCAACAGAAACTCACATCACTGGGAGAGCACAGGCTTGGATGACAGTGAACTCAAGTACTCATTTCTAGATGCAGCAGTTGTTGATCACTTTAGGCTCTTCTCCAAAACACACATTAACATACATAATTTTACATTTGTGGGATCATATTATACATGCACATCTGAGGGTATCTTTTTCTTTGTAGTACAGATTTTTGTTTCTCTCCTTTTTTTCCTAAGATGGTCTTTCCATCTCCACTCTTTCCTCTTCTGATATCCCCCAAGTCTCACAAATGACCCATGGTTTCTGTCCTAATGTACCATATCCATACACAGTTGTTTGGGTTTTTCTTTTTTTGCCATTGTTTACAATACACAGTACACTGTTCTTTGCATCTTACTTTTGAATCCCATAATACTTTGTGGAAATTCTTCCTAAGCAGCCAGTTTGGCTCTAATTCCTTCTTTTTAATTGCATAATAATATTCTAGGGCACAGATAGGCCATAATTTATTGAACCTTTCTAGTATTCAGAATTAATGGCTTTTCAAAATTTTTCTTTTTTACTTACATATCCTTACATGCCAGTCACTGGTACTTTTATTTCTATGGCATTGGTTCCCAGGCATGGGATTGGTGGGGCACAAGATATGTGTTTTAAATTTGAAAGAACCTGGCAGATTATTTTATAAAACAATAACAGTAATTTACTTTTTCATAGACAGCATATGAAGAAACCTCTCACTCCTCCTTACTCTTCAACTCATTATACCAGGCACTTCCACTCTTCCTAACGTGTTCTGTATGGTGGACGTAAAGTGATTTTTCACTTTGAGTGTAATTTCTGTGTTTGTGCATATTTGTATATTTTTCAGTCACTTGGATTTGCTCTTCTATGAGCTGCACATTCATTAGATAAGAGAGGAGACACACTCACAAAGACGGGAGGGATGAACAATTATAGATGAATTCTACATACAGCACTATGGCAACTCACTGGAAAACCTTGAAGAAATGGGAGGATGCCTAGAAAATTTTTATGTATCAAAATTCACCCAAAAAGAAGTAGAAAATACAAATGGGCTGATTAACGCAGAAAAATTAGAAAGGTAAATTAATATCTACTTTTTAAAAGATACCAGAACCGGATATTTTCATAGCTAAGTTCTACCTAAACTTTAAAGAAGAGATAATTTCTATGATATTTAAATTATTGTAGCTCATAGAAAACTATGGAAAAATTCCCATTTAATTTTGTGAAGTCAGTCTATTTTTAAAGATAGAGTGCAATTCTCACTTATAAATATATCAATCTCACTTATACATTTGTAAGTAAAAGTCAAAATATTGGGGAATAAAATCTAGCAGTACATCAAAAGAATAATAAACTGTGGTCAAGTGATGGTATCTAAACATGAAAAGATGGTCTGAATTAGGAAATCTATTCTCTTAATGCATTAGATTAACAAATGGCAAAAACCAAATGACTGCATTAATAGATACTGAAAAATTATTTGATAAAAGCTCAGCAATTGGACTTCCCTGGTGGTGTGGTGGTTAAGAATCCGCCTGCCAATGCCAGGGACACGGGTTCAATCCTTGGTCCAGGAAGATCCCACATGCCACAGAGCAACTAAGCCCATGAGCCACAAGTACTGAGCCTGCGCTCTACAGCCCATAAGCCACAACTACTGAGCCCATGTGCCACAACTACTAAAGCCCACGTGCCTAGGGCCCATGCTCTGCAACAAGAGAAGCCACCGCAATGAGAAGCCCGTGCACCGCAACGAAGAGTAGCCCCTGCTCTCTGCAACTAGAGAAAGCCCGTGTGCAGCAGTGAAGACCCAACGCAGCCAAAAATAAATAAATAATAAATTTTTTAAAAAAGAAAAAAGCTCAGCAATTATCTCCAAAATGAGGGAAACTGTGATGAAATCTGTTACCAGAAATCCTCAAAAAAAAAAAAAAAAATCACCCCAAATAGTGAAATATTAAAACTAAGCCAAGGGGGCTTCCCTGGTGGCGCAGTGGTTGAGAATCTACCTGCCAATGCAGGGGACACGGGTTCGAGCCCTGGTCTGGGAAGATCCCACATGCCACAGAGCAACTGGCCCCGTGAGCCACAATTACTGAGCCTGCGCATCTGGAGCCTGTGCTCCACAACAAGAGAGGCCGCGATAGTGAGAGGCCTGCGCACCGCGATGAAGAGTGGCCCCCGCTTGCCACAACTAGAGAAAGCCCTCGCACAGAAACGAGGACCAAACACAGCCATAAATAAATAAATTAATAAAAAAATTAAAAGAAAAAAAAACTAAGCCAAGGGCTTCCCTGGTGGCGCAGTGGTTGAGAGTCCGCCTGCCGATGCAGGGGACACAGGTTCGTGCCCCGGTCTGGGAGGATCCCACATGCCGGGGAGTGGCTGGGCCCGTGAGCCATGGCCGCTGAGCCTGCACGTCCGGAGCCTGTGCTCCGCAACGGGAGAGGCCACAGCAGTGAGAGGCCCGTGTAACGCAAAAAAAAAAAAAAAAAAAAAAAACCTAAGCCAAATAAGTCAGGCATCATGTATCAATGCCTGCCACCACCATTATAATTTAATATTTTTTAGAGGGTCTAAAAAAACACGAAGAAAAAAGTTGATAAAACTTTGCATGTTCATATACCTAGAAAATCAAAGAGAAAGAAACTTCTGGAACACACAAAAATCAATAGCTTTTCCTTATATTAGTGATATGGCACAAGAATCCAGAAGCTATAAAAGAACAGGTAAACAGGTCTTCCCTGATGGCGCAGTGGTTGAGAGTCCGCCTGCCGATGCAGGGGACACGGGTTCGTGCCCCGGTCCGGGAAGATCCCACATGCCGCGGAGCGGCTGGGCCCGCGAGCCATGGCCGCTGAGCCTGTGTGTCCGGAGCCTGTGCCCCGCAGCGGGAGAGGCCACAACAGTGAGAGGCCCACGTACCGCAAAAAAAAAAAAAAATTGTTTGGAGAAAATACGTTTGCAACAAAGATGATCAATAAAGTATTGATATCTATAATACACAGAGTTCTTACACATTTGCAAGAAAAAGACAAACAACCCACTAGAAACAAGTGTTGAAAGTCACACCTTGATGAGATAAGGAACTAGACATTATACCACAGAGAGCAGGTTTCCCCTCAAAACTGTTGCTTCTAGCAAAGCAAAGCGTGCCAGGTTAACAATCAGATTGCAACTCTGCTTTCAGCACACTTTAAAAAATAATAATATAAAGGAGAAAGCATATGTACCACCTTTCAAATCCCCTCGCACCACCACCACCTAAAATCGTATGCCCTCAAAATCTAGTCTTATACTTCCTACCAGTCTGTCTTGGTTGTGGAGGAAATAGAAACACAGGCACCCTTTAAGTCTCTGGAGGTGATTTCTGACTCTGGCTTGATAGTACCCCTGTGAATTCCAGTTCACATATGTGGGGACCTGAAATCCTGCTGAGCTGCAGAAGAGGTTCCCCCTGGCCCTGGATGTCCTCAGCACTCTTTATACTCCCGATCTGTAGTGTAGCCCTGAAGGACAGATCACCTGCATTTTGGATGCAGATTTAGGTGGTGTCTGTAGTTTTACCACCAGGCCCCACCCACTAGACTGGGCTGTTTGGATGGAATCAGGACCCTGGGTCAGGACACCCCATTATATCCTGTGTAGAATGCACCACAGGACACTTCTTCAGGTGCAAAACAGCAGCCCAGCCACTCCCCTGTCCAGGCCACTCGCCACTCCCTCCTGTTATGAGTTGATCCACATGTGTTATGACAACTTGGACACTGCCCAGTGACCTGGGCTGAGGTGAACAGCACTGAGTGAAATGTTCAGAGCCCACCAGTTTCTGAGCTGCCTCTTGGTCCCAGCCCATGTATACAGCCTCCATGACCTGTGACTCATACCCTTTCTCCCAGAGGTTGTGTGTGTCTTCTACAGAAAGCACAGCAATCCAAGAGCGACAGTGGAGGGAATGTGTGGAAACAACCAAGAAGGGTTGGTGTGGATGGCTGAGGCATCAACAGTGTCTCTGCCCCAGAGAGAAAGTGGATGTGACAAAAGCAAGGTGGGGAGTCTCTCAGGAAAACTGACAAAGCAACTGTGACACATCCCAGGAGTGAGTGGGCTTGGAGGTTAGCAGGGGACAGGGAGATGCAGACTTTCAAAAAGCATGGGGAGAGATGAGCCATGCAGATAATTCAAAACCTGCAAGAAGGAAACTACACTAAACACTTAAAATCAAAGGTTGTTAGTTCCAATCCTTCTATACAAGTTAAGACAAAAAGGCAAAAAAAAAAAAAAAAAAAAAAAAAAAGGAACAGGTAAGGAGAGGGGATTTCAACACAGGAATCAAAACTGAGGCAGCCGGGGGCTGAGAGAAGGGCAAAGATGTTTTCTGCTAATGGTGCATGATCCTAGCTCCAATCCATGAAGAATCAGGTGGGTTTTTGCGATTTTCTCATAGCTCTCATGGTGCCCACACCAAACATTTAGGAAGCAGTGCTCATGGATGGAGTGCTGAGCTAAGCATCATGGTAGGTACAGGGGAAATGTAAGACCTACTCTCTGCATGAACTACTGGAAGGCACTAAACAGCAGTGCTGACTGGTTTTATGTAGGACCTTTGCTCTTCAGCATGGTGGTCCAGCAACATCCACATCACCTGGGAGTTTATCAGAAAGGCCCAATCTCAAGTCCCACTCCATTCCTTACTGACTCAGAATTTGCATTTTTAGCAAGATTGAGTATGGATGCCGAGTGGACTGAGAAGTGCTGGGGTGGAAGAACTGAAGGTATCCTCAGGGCCCATTTCAAATGCTTCACACATATGAACTCAGGAGGATACATCCACCCTGCCTGTCCTCTCCCCAGCAAACTTCCCTGGGATGTTTTAACTCAGGAAATGGCCCTGGTTGTCAGGTGTGAACTGACCCAGTCAAAGAAACTGGCCTGGGCTACCAAGGCCATTCTGCCATTC
Source organism: Globicephala melas (assembly GCF_963455315.2). Taxonomy (NCBI): domain Eukaryota; kingdom Metazoa; phylum Chordata; class Mammalia; order Artiodactyla; family Delphinidae; genus Globicephala; species Globicephala melas. The sequence continues at coordinate 41,280,915 of NC_083324.2, read as the reverse complement.
AGCTTTTTGGCTGCACTCCAGAAGTGGGCCTGGGGTTTCTGCAAGGGGCCCCAGAATGACCTCACCACACCAGGCCTTTCTTTCCCTTACTCACGTGACCTTCCTGTTGGGGTAAGTATGTGTTTAGGTACAAGTAACATACTTCCCATTAAAGTGCCTGGGACTGTTACTTTTGCTTTTAGGAAACCCATAAAAGGGAAACTTCAACTCAATCCAAAAGAAAGGAATAGCTCATATGTTAAGAATGGCCCTAATCCCTCAGCAAGGGGCTGTTCTCTATGTCCAGAAAGGGGAGATTAATCCATGCACACTTACTGGATGCTTTGTATGAGGCAGATGCAGCCCTCCACACCCCACTCCTCCCACCACCACCCCCGCCCCCAAGAACACCTCTTCCTGAACTTTGCTTCTGCAACTGACCTACACTGAAGAGTGTTTCACTTTAAAATGGCTCTTTGAAGCGCTCTGCTGTATCTAGTCCATGGATCTTATTAAAGAAATTGATTACATTGCCCTAGTAGCTGCCATCATGAGCTCCATGATACACCAGTCAACAGCTACAAAAGAAAATTAGGAGCAAGAGGAAGAAGAAGTTGAAGATACTCTTCTGTGCTCCAAAAGCTCTGGAAGCTAGTCTGTCCACTGTGAAATTTACAGGGACTTTAATTCACTGATGTGGGACTCTCCAAGAAGGAGGTCTGATAGATGGGGCTTTCCAAACTTATTTAACCACCTTTTTCAAGATGGTTTTGTGTAAAACATTTTAGTACAGACTTCACCATGTCCATGTCTTCTCAAATAAGACCTGTGGAAGATACTTCTCTCCTCGAATCCAATACCAAGAATGGCTATGTGTCTCCTGTGGAACGACCCTGCCTGAGAATTTGAAATGAAATGTGTTTTACTCTTCATTGGCTGCTGGGGCTGAGGGCAAGATGTTGGAAGGCCTCCAGCAAGTGTACCGAAACTTGGAGCATACCCTCTGTGGCCTGACTCACTGGTGTCCACTTGTTTTCCTCCATTTCCTCAACAATTTATCTGAAATGTTTCTCTTGGCCTAGCTCCATTTGTAAGTTGCATTAAATCTTTTTCCAAACAAAAATTCAGAGAGGCTAAGCGACTTGCACAAGGTCACACAGCTTATCAGAGAGGAATCCAAGATTCAGTCTCAGTTCCGCCTATCTTTGAGGCCTAAGCTCTCCTAGGCCACCTTCCTAGTCCTGTGTGGGCCCATTAAAGTTCTGGGTGTGTTGGTGACACTGGGGGCTGGTAGGAAATGACCGTTATTGAACAGCAATGATTTGGCTTAATCTTTCCTTCTGCCTTTGCTTGTTTCTTACTGCCTAGCCTCCTCCACACCCACCCTTTAGGACCCCTTCCCTACTTTCCAAGACTTTTCATCAGCTCCCCAAGTCCAAGACCCCTAATCTATGACTCACAGCTCCAGCCCACGTACTTCTAGATAACCAGATATAGGAGAACAATGTACTGAGTGGTCAGCACAGACACCAGCCATAATAACAGGGTGACCATTCCAGCTAAGTCTCCCCCACCTTGCACACAACAGAAACCCAGCCACAGGGGTGGCTTGACTAATTATGGCCTTGTCTGACTCACACAAACACCCCAGCTGCTTCATCCAGCTCTCTACTCTGCATCCCTGGAGTGACGTTTTCATCCCCCTGGTTGCCACATGGGCTCCAGATGGCTGGCCTACTGCCAGCCTCATATTTGCATTCTAAACAGGAAGAGAAAAGAAGAATAAATTAAGAGGAGGGGGAAGGGACCGCAAGAATATGAAGGAAGAACAATCTCCCAGGAATCCCTAGCAGATTTCCCCTTTAGTTTCATTGGCCAGGATGGTGCCACACGATCACCTCTAGCTAGAAGGGAGGCTGACCTGAATGTAATCACAGTTAGAAAGGAAGGAAGAGCATGAGGTTGGGGCAGTCCGCTGGTGTGATCTTCCACACCAGAGGCCCCCCCAAATGCTTGAGCTGAGTACAAGATGCAGAAAGCAGGCAGCAGGGACTAGAAGGGGAACCCCAGGGCTGAGAGGGTTGGCAGAGTCATCTAGGGGGTGCATCCAGGGTCACTGTGCTGCACCCCAGGCTCCCCTTCAGATCTGAAGGGCTCATTCCCCCTGGTGCTGGGAGTGCTGCTAACACAGCCACAGCTGTCAGCCTCCTTTGGGCATCACCTCCGCTGAAAAGAGTCACATTCCCTTTCCAGGACAGCCTTCACCCACTGCCTCATCTCTTCATATCTATGAAGGGTCCTCCCAGCTCCAGAGCTCCCCAGGGAGTCAGCTGAGGCCTTTGTTGAGATTGCCCTCTTCTCATCCTACTTCCTGCCTTTCCCTCCCACCTGAGTTATTCCTAGGCACTCCTAATAAACATGTGGCAGGCTAATTTCCCAGGGGCACAGCCTGCACCAGGGAATAAGCCACTTCTTTCTTTTTCAAGTTCAACTAACAGGTGTGTCTAACAGGTGTGTCTGGTGAATGTGAGTATGTCTGAAGCCCTGAGCCAGGTGCTGGGAATAGAGGGGGGCAGTGAATCCAAACAGGAACAAGCATCAGTCCCCGCCTTTAAGGAGCTCACAGGCTTGTGCAATGGAGCTGGGAAAACAAGCAGCTAAGACACAGGACAAAACAGAGTAAGGCAAATATAAAGTACAATGGATGTTCAGAGGAGGAAGATGTTATCAACGGTCTGGGCCGGAGTAGTAAGAGACTAGGAAATCTGTAGGAGCTTCACAGGAGAGGGAGCCTTTGAAATGACCTCTGAGGATGACAGGGCAGAGCCCATGGCAGAGAAGCACTCCAGGCAGGGCCAGCATAAGCAAATGTCCAGAGGGGAGTAACACATCCAGTTTGGCCAGAATGAGAAGTGAAATTGAGCACTAGTTCCAAGTCAGACAGCCGGGACTTGACTCCCAGGTCTGCCTTCTCTGAAAGAGGGGGATCAGGCATATTGCTTAACCTCTCACAACCCCGACTTTCTCATCTGCACAATAGTAATTATACATCCCCTTTCCCCAAAGGGCTTTCATGGGGATTGAGTAGCTAAGACATGTAGACCACTACACAGACACCTGGAGAAGCTGGAGGCTCAACTGATACTCTAGTTGTTATCACACAAGCAGAGATATTGAGGAGGCTGTTGTTTAAGCCAGTGGTGCTCAAAGTTAGGTCCCCAGACCAGCAGCATCAGTAACGTATTGTTAGAAAAGCAGTCTTGGGCCCCACTCACCCCAGGCCTACTGAGCCAGAAACTCTCTTGGTGGGCCTGTCAATCTGTGCTTCAGCAAGGACGAGTTGGAGAACCACTGTCAGGAAGGGCTTGGAAACAATGCAAAAAGCCCATTTGGTGAAGAGACGAATCATTTCCGTAACCTTGCCTTTCACTCCACTTCCTCAGATTCGTAATGACATATGCAAAAGAGACACCAGAAGAAGAAACATCCAGGGCAGTGGCCCCCCTTTACTCTTCTTCCCTTAATGTGCAGTACAGAGCAAGAGACAACTTCCCAAATTCCACAGACTGTTAGATCTGGGATGGAGCCCGACATTCTTTTCTTTACTTTTGGAGAAACTGAGGTCCTGAGGGGTCACAAGCCATGGCCAGTGTCTCAGATTCATTGGCAGAGTCAGGACTGAAGCTCAGGCTTCCCAGCTTCAAACTATGATGGTGAAACAATGGAACTGTTCTGGTCAAAGAGGAAAGTAAATGAGAAAGTAGATCAAAATGACGCCATAGGAGACCTGGGTGAATAATCAAGAGCAACTCAAAACCAGCTAGTGGAGTTAGGAAGCAAAAGGGTTGCATCTACAGTATCATTTTGCAGAATCCCCAACCAAAATTATCAACCCAACATCCACTGTTAAGCCCCATATTCCACCATTATAATTAAGAGCTTTTCATACACGACAAACCAGGCAAGCCAAACCCACTGCTACCTCAAAATAAGAATACATCCGTAAGGCTTTAATTATAAAAGGAAGGAAGAGGAGGAGAGGGAAGAAAGAAGCAAGAGACATTTTACAGAGCCATTCAAAAGAAAACTACAGCTCCTAAGTTCTTATATTTAAATGGATCTGTGATGGGGGAAATAACTAAATTGCATAGAGTTGTAAAAACTATCTACTATAAGTTTGAACTTTGTGAAACTACAAAAAAGAAAGATATTCTTGGCAGTTAATGTGTCAGCCTTAATGAAAGGAAGTGGCGAGTCCAGCCTGAGTTAGGGTGGGTCAATGTGCCCTCACTATGTGGCATGCAGAAAGAAGTGAGCAGACAACAACAAAAAATTAAGAATTTAAAAAGAGGAGGCAGACTGAATCAAAGAGATCTTTGGTTGCTCTTAGCTCTGGGTTTTACCAAGATGTGACTGGAGGAGGGGTGAGCAAGGACAGTTTTGTATCTTGTGCCCTAAACAAGCCTGCTGCTCCTACCCACGGGGCAGGCGACAACTGAAATCCACGTGGTGCTCTGCTCACCCAGCCATGATCAGACCAGCACAGGGTGGCACATGTTCTTAACCTCATAAGACCAAATGACAGAATCATGCTGCTGGGTTGCCTTTTAATATTTGTAATTAAGTCTGTTCAAAGTAACTGCTTGGCAACTCATACCTTTAAACAAATGATGGGTTATTTTCAGATAATTTCCTTATTTTCTTTGTAAAGTCCCAAACTCAGAGATCCAACCAACCATTCAGAGTCCCTATCTTGGCGTTGAGACAGAGCAAAGTGAGAATCTCCCCTCGGAGAACAACGTGAGCAGATCTACTTTCAGGAAGAGGCACCAACTACAGTGCAGTCCTTCATAACTCCCCTCATTATTTTTAAAATTTTTATCGTTTGTTTCTGCAGCGACTCTTCTCAAGATCTTAGTGATTTTGATGATATATTTGGGGATCTGCTTTCTTGCTTCATTCCATGACACCTCCATGCTCTATGTGACTAGAAACTGTCAGACCGATTCACTTATAGAAACCCTTCCCCAACACTCTTTAAAGGGTGAGCTCTTTAAAGGGTCAAAATTAAACAAGCAGGGATAGTAGTGGCCTCCTCACTTTCACAAGGAATGGGAAAGAAGTGCTGCTCTCTGGGGGAGGAACTGGATTCTAAGAAGTACTAACGAAAGGGAGTTGACTTGTTTGCTGCTGGAAGATTTCTAACCCACACAACTGGACAGTGTGTGGGGGTGAGGCCGGTGCTACATGTGTGCTCAGCATCAGTCACATGGCCCCGGGCTACTCAGGATCTGACCATTCATCTCCACCTCCACTGCTCCGGTCCTTAACAAGCCTCGTCATCGTGGGAACTTCGCCTAACTTGTTTCCCTGCCTGTGTCTGCCTTAACAAGCTGTGCTCAATGCAGCGCCAGAGTGATGTGATACTGTTGAAACATCTGTCCCTCTGCTACCCAGGGCCCTCCAACAGCTCCCCAGCTGATGCCCACTAAAGGGCAAAGCCCCCCCCCCCCCGCCAAGGTCTGCCAGCCCTACACAACATGGCTCCCAACTGTCTCTCTGCCATGGGTCCCTACACACTGCCCTCCCCCTCCCTCTGCTCCAGCTACTCTGGTCCCCTTGCTGTTCCTTTGTGCAAAAGTACTGAAATTTCTTCAGGTCGGACATATATCTAAAAATGGAACTGCTGAATCAGAGCATCTCTACATTTTCTTGATATTGCCAAATTGCTCTACAAATTGGTTTGCCAATTTACATTCCAACCCACATTATGGAAGAGGGCTGGTTTCTCCACATCCTCAGCAACATTGGCATTTTCATCTTTACTAATCAGATAGGTGGGAACGGTTAACCCAATACTGTTTCAGTTTGCATTTTCTTGATTAGGATGGAAATTTAGCATATTTTCCTGTTTACTGGCCATTTGTATTTCTTATTCTGAAAAGCTGATGGGGGAGAGAGGAGATTTTAATAACTCAATTTCTTAGAAAAGTTTATTCGGTTTTTCTATTTTTCATGAGTCAATTTCACCAATGTATAATTTCGAGGAAATTATGCATTTTGTCCAAATTTCCAAATGTATTGGCATAAAGTTGCTCCAGGAGTTCTCTTATGACGGTTATTCTCTGTTCTACTTAGTTTAGTCTTTTGTTGCTGTTGTTGCTAATATTGCTTATTTGTGCCTCTTCTCGTTTTTTTTCCTTCATCCATTTTGCTGGAGGTGGGATCACTGAGACTGTGAATGGTCTCAGGTCAGGTTTTGCCACCGAATGAGTTATGAACAAAAGTTTTCAGTTTTCAGAATCTTTTGGATTTCAGACTTGTGGACTACAGATTATGGATTGATGCTTTCATTTTCATTCAGCTCTAATTACTTTGTAATCTTTGTTCTGCTTTCATAATTAACTCATAAGGCATTTAGAAAAGTTTTTTTGGTTTTCAAAAACATGTTTTTTTGTTTTTTATAATTTATGCAAAGACGGTTTTTAATTTAACAAATTGTGGTCAGAGAATGTGGTCTGTGTGATACCATTTCGTTCTTATTTGCTAATAACTCTATTATGAACTTGGATCTGGTCAGTGTTTATCAAAGTTCTCTATATAGTCTCAGTTCCAGAGCTTCTCTGCTGGTGACTCATGAATGGACTGTGGGTGTTGTAACATATTGATTTCTTCAGCCCTCAGGACAGTTGAGCAGGGCCTTCTCATAAGCAACCTTATCTGGGTTTCCTGGAGGGCAGCCCCTTGCCCAGGAAGCTCACGCAGTAGCCTCCACGGGTAGTAAACTCATGACCTCCTTCCAGCCCTTGTGCTCTATGGTAATGTGCTAAGAGCCCAGACAAGGTGACATTCACATCACCAGCCAGCTGCAGAGCTCATGGCTGCCCAGCAAGGACAAGGGGTCTGTGGAACTGATGTTCATATTCCAGGTGCCCAGGAGATGGAGCACAGCCAAGGCCTCTGGTAGAGACTGGGGCCCGGGGAGGCTCAGTGGGGCTCCCAGCTGACGTAGCTGCAGGCAGCAGCGTCAACTCTCTGCTTTACGTATTTCAGTCACTTCTGTCCATTTGTGCCTGATGTACCCTTTTAGTGGCATCCAAACCAGCTGCAGGGGTGACTGTTTTAACAACGTTATGTGTGCTTTGTAAAGTAGAGCTACATCATCTTTTAAACTCTTTACATAACACATTTGATTGCCTTTGATATTCATTTGTATTCCAACATTATAAGAAATTTCAAGATTAAATCTGTTAATGAAAGAGAACTATTAGATTCTTCACATATAATTAAAACTGTTGCAAAATTTTGTATGGTTGTAAATATTGTGTTTTAATTTTGATTAAAAATTATTTATGTGAATAAAGTTTCTCATTTATTGTGATTATCAAGAATTTGAAATTATTGTCATCAGAAATCTTGATCTGGAATGTGTCCAGCAGTTTCACACGTAAAATATGATAATGGCTTATGTTTGTGGGAGCAACTTTATTTCTTATTTAAAAAATGGGAAAATAGGGCTTCCCTGGTGGCGCAGTGGTTGAGAGTCCGCCTGCTGATGCAGGGGACACGGGTTCGTGCCCTGGTCCGGGAAGATCCCACATGCCGCGGAGCGGCTGGGCCCGTGAGCCATGGCCGCTGAGCCTGCACGTCCGGAGCCTGTGCTCCGCAACGGGAGAGGCCACAACAGTGAGAGGCCCGCGTACCGCAAAAAAAAAAAGGGAAAATATTTTATTTGTAAAATTTATTTAAAAACCAATGTTAATATTTTATATTATGAATTTTACACCTTATTATAATTATAATACTAATAAAATGAAAGTTACTTTCTTAATAGATCATTCCTTTAATAGTATGTAGTCTTCTTCTTTCCCAAATTGAGGATTTTGCCTTAAATTCTATTTTGATATTATATCTCAGTGTTCTTTTGACTAATTGTTTTACAGAATAACTCTTCCCAACCCCTTTATTTTCAGTCTACATGGTGTTCTTATAGGAGTTCTTGTATAAGCAGTGAGTGATAATTAGCTTTCAACAAATGATCTTAATCCATTTACTTTTTACTTCTTTTGCGGCTATTGATATAATCTGACTTACTTTAGCCATTTTGCTTTATTTTCTCTTTACCAACTTTCTTCCTTTATTTCTTTCTTAAATCTCTTTCCCTGTCTTTAGTCCCCTGCTACTTTGGAGCCTATAGATTATAGTCAATTCTCTTCACAGTTACTCTTTATTTTTTTAAGCATCCATATTTAATTATAGATTTTTCTAACAGATTCTGAAGTTATTTAATATTTCTATTTTCCTCCTAAATACAACATGGAGTTTTGCTCACTTTACCCATTGAACATCACCTCCCTACTATCTAGTAATTACTGCCTGGAGGCTTGTTTTTGGTTTTTTCACATTTTTAAACAACAAAAACAAAAACTTTTCTTCCATCAGTCTTTAAATTTACCAATATATTTTTATCAGTTTCTATCTTACAGCAGTTTTTTTATATCCCATGGTTTCCTTCCAAGTTCACTTCTCTTCTTGTTAGAGCATATTTTGGGGAGATAGTTCTTTTATTGAGTGTCTATAGACAATGGAATTCCCTAATCCTTGTATGTCTTAAGATCTTTTTCATTTGTCTTCATTCTTGAATGACAAATTAGCAGGCTATAAAATCTCTAGGTTGACAGTCATTTTCCTTAAATACTTTGATGACAGTACTTTGTCATCTGGCATAAAAACAGTCTTTTCTCTTTGACATCTTTGAAGTTTCTCTGTAACACTGATGTGCTGCAGTTTCACAATAACATATTTAAGCATATCTTAGCTCCATCTCCATTCAAGATATGCCTAGCCATATGACTGTGAACCACTTAATATATTTATTTTAAAGTACTTTTTCAATTAATTAATAATTAATTTCATCTGGAGTAAATTTGAATCAGTATGATTCAGGACACAACTAACAGAAAAGACAACCAAAAGAATGGCTTAAACAATTAGGAGAGTTATTATTTCACATAACAAGAGGTCGAGAGGTAAGATAATGTCATGACAATGATCAGTCATACACAATGTTTTAAAATAAAAAATCTACCTGCATCATTAGTTTATTTTACCTTATTCATTCTTATAGCTAATTAAGAAATCATACATGCCCTTTTCATTACAAGTATTTACACTTGCAGAAATCAGAAAAAAAAAAAAAAAGGCTTATTATTACCAAGGGCAACAAATTATCAAGCAAGAGAACCAATTTCACAAACCAGACTTTGATACCTAAAGTTGCATTTCACAGCAGTTATAGTAACATCAAAAGTCCAAGTGTCTTGAAAATCTGTTACAAATGTACTGCAAGGATTATTTTGTATGATAAAAGAAAAAGGTGCTCACAGTTAACAAATTTTCTCACCCTGTTCCTTAACAGACAAAGGAGTAGGACCAATATTCTTAACATATTAAGTGAACGTTTTCAGCTTAATATGTTATTAGAACTGACTCTTGAATTGCCTTTATGGTTCAGAACTTCGTCTACCCTCTGCAGCTGCTGAGAGGTAGGGTTGTTGATAGAAAAAGAGAAAGGGAGAAAGACTCTCTTACTTTTGATCTTCCTTAGACAATTTTCAATAGCACTGAGAACTGAAAGGACTGAAAATCTCAAGGTTAAGGACAGGAATTTCATTATGTACATTTTTGAGCAGGAAAATTTTATGTATATAAAACAGCATTTTACATTAAAAACCATTACATTTTTGGTCCATTATTCCAAGCTGTCACATTTTTGAATTCTGTACCTGTCTTTTAAATCATCTGCTGTCACTCCCAACTTTGTGTCAAATGCTATTCTAATAAAGCATGCTTCTTTACTTTCATATCCCCAATCACATTCTGCAATTACCCATTTATTTGTGTGTGTGCTTTTAATTAAAGTTAACTGTAGATTCACATACTTTTAGCTGTAAGAAATAATACAGAAAAATCTTATGTACCCCTTACCAGTTTCCTTCATGGGAACATCTTAGAAAGGTATAATACAACATCACAACCATGATATTGACATCAATACAGTTGAGATACAGAACAATTCCATCTCCAGAAGGAACCCTGGGTTGCTTTTTTTAGAGCCATACCACTCCCCTCCCTAGCCCTCCTCATCCCTGGCAACTGCTAATCTAATATTCATTTCTAAAATTTTGTAATTTCAAGAATGTTATGTAAATTGAATCATACAGTATGTAACATTTTGAAATGGCTTCTTTCAGTATAATTTCCTTGAGATTCATCTGTGTTGTGGTATCAATAACTTGTTCCTATTTATTACTGAGTAGTATTCTGTGGTGTGGATGTGCCTCAACTTGTTTTAACCAGTCAGCCACTGACAGCCATCTCAGTGGTTTCCAGTTTTTGACTATTATGAATAAAGCCACTATAAACATTCATGTACAGGTTTCTGTTATGAACCTAAGTTTTCATTTCTCTGGAAATCAATGCTTAGAAATTCAGTAGCTGTGTCATACGGTATTTGCATGTTTAATTTTAAGAGACTGCCAACTTATTTTCTGGGATGGCTGTCAAGTTTTACATTCTCACCAGCAATGCAATACGTAAGCACTCTTCTGCATTGTCACCAGCATTTGATTTTAGCCAACCTGATAGATATTTAGTGATAGCTCATCATGACTTAATTTGCATTTCCCTAGTGGAAAGTGATGTTGAACATTTTTTCATGTGCTTTTTGGCCATTTCCACTTTGGTAAAATGTCTGTTCATGTTTTTTTGTCCTTTTTAGGTGGGTTGTTTGTTGGATTTTTAACTGGTGAGTTGAGAGTTCTTTATACGTTCCCTTTGTTGGATATGTGGGTTGCAAATATTTTCTCCACTCTGTAGCTTGCCTTTTTACCTTCTTAAGAGAATATTTTGCAAACTAAAAGCTTTTACCTTGAAGTGCAACTTATCAATTTTTTTCTTTTATGGATCATGTTTTTTGTGTCAAGTCTAAGATCTCTGCCTAATGCTAGATCCCTAAGTTTGTTGTTGTTGTTTTTTTTACAAAAGATGTAAAAAACATTTAAGTCCATGATCCACTTTGAGTTGATTTCTGTATTTTTTTTCTTTCCTAGGATGACTATTTGCTTGAGCACCATTTGTTGAAAAGTTTATTCTTCCTCCAATGAATTACTTTTGTCAACAGTTGGCCATATTTACGTGGGTCTATTTCTGGATTCTCTATTCTGTTCCATTTATCTATGTGAATATATCTCCACTAATTTCACATATTGATTACTGTAGCCATATAATGTCTTAAAATCTAGAATACTAATTCCTCTCCCTTTGTTCTTCATTTTCAAGATTGTTATAGCTATTCTAGTTCCTTTGCCTTTCCATATATAAACTACAGAATAATCTTGCTTATACCTACAAATAATCTTGCTGAGATTTTGAAATGAACTGCATTAAACCTTTATATAAGTTTGGGGATAACTGACAACATTACTATGTTGAGCCTTCTAATTCATGAACATAGTAAGTCTCTACATTTAGAAAGATCTTTGATTTCTTTAATCAGTGTTTTGTAGTTTTCAGCATAGTCATCCAGTACATGTTTTGTTGGAGCTATACCTAAAGTACTTCATTTTTTGAGCAACTGTAAATTGTGTTGTATTTTTAACTTCTGTGTCCATGTTCACTGCTAGTACATAGAAACACAATTGCTTTTTATTTGCTTATCTTGCATCCTCCAACTTTATTGAACTCATTATTTCTGCGAGTTTTCTTTGTAGATTCCTTGAAATTTCCTAGGTAGACAATTATATTATCTGCAAATAGGGACAGTTTATTTCTTACTTTTGGATCTGTATATTTTTCTTTTCTTTTCTTCCCTATTGCACTGGGCAAAAGACTCATTATGATGGTGAATAAGAGTGGTAAAAGTGCACATTCTTGCCTTGTTTCTGACTTTATGAAGAAAGAATTAAGTCATTCACCATTAAGCATAACCCTACCTGTAGGTTTTTTGTAGCAGAAAGTTTTGCTTTATTTCTGGTTTTCTGAGATTTTTTTCATAGATGCATGTTGAATTCTGTCAAACGCTTTTCTGCATCAATTGATACAATCATGTGATTTTCTTCTTTAGCCTTTTAATGTAGTGGATTACATTAACTGATTTTCAAATATTAAGCCAATTGGCTCGGTGCTTTGTGACAGCCTGGAGGGGTGGGATAGGGAGGGTGGGAGGGAGGGAGACGCAAGAGGGAAGAGATATGGGAACATAGGTATATGTATAACTGATTCACTTTGTTATAAAGCAGAAACTAACACACCATTGTAAAGCAATTATACCCCAATAAAGACGTTAAAAATAATAATAATAAATTAATTTAAAAAAAAAAATATTAAGCCAGCCTTGCATCCCTGGAACAAACCTCCCTGGGTCATGTTATATAATTGTTTTTAAATATTGGTGAATTCTATTCATTAATATTTTCTTAAGGATTTTTATGTGTGTAATTATGCGGGATATTGGTCTATAGTTATCTTTTTTTTTTTAGAAGATGTTGGGGGTAGGAGTTTATTAATTAATTTATTTATTTTTGCTGTGCTGGGTCTTCGTATCTATGCGAGGGCTTTCTCTAGTTGTGGCAAGCGGGGGCCACTCTTCATCGCGGTGCGCGGGCCTCTCACTATCGCGGCCTCTCGTTGCGGAGCAGAGATCCAGACGCGCGGGCTCAGTAGTTGTGGCTCACGGGCCCAGTTGCTCCGTGGCATGTGGGATCCTCCCAGACCAGGATTCGAACCCATGTTCCCTGCATTAGCAGGCAGATTCTCAACCACTGCGCCACCAGGGAAGCCCCTATCTTTTACTGTATTAACTTTTCCTGATTTTGGTAAAAAAGGTAGTTCTAGCTATATTAAATTGTAAGTGTTCCCTCCACTTCTACTTTCTGGGAGCTACTGCATAGAATTGGTTTTAATTCTCCACTGAAACCATACAGACCTGGAAATTTCTTTTTTGGGAATGTTTTAAATTATTAATTTAATTTCCTTAATAGTTGTAAGAATATTCAAATTATCTATTTCGTACTGGGTGAGTTTTGACAGTATGTGCTTTTGAAGAAATCGGTGCATTTCATCTAAGTTATGAAATTTCGGTTTGTAGAACTGTCTGTATTATTTTTCCTCTTTGTTGTCAATGTTATTGATCTTTTAGAAGTATCTTTTGTTTCAGTGATTTCCTTTGTTTTTCTCTTTTCAATTTCATTGATTTCTGCCCTTATTTTTAGTGTTTTCTTACTTTTTCTTGCTTTGGCTTTATTTAACTCTTCTTTTTCTAGCTTTTGGCAGTGGGAGCTTAAATAATTGATATGAAATTTCTATTCTTTTCTAATGTAAGCATTTAGTGCTATAAATTTCTCTCTTGGCACTGCGTTAGCAGTGTCCCACAGATATCGTATTCTCTTTTTAATTTAGTTGAATGTATTTTTATTTATTTATTTATTTTAATTTATTTTAGTTTTGGCTGCATTGGGTCTTTGTTGCTGCGTGTGGGCTTTCTCTAGTTGTGGCGAGCGGGGGCTACTCGGCTACTCTTCACTACAGTGCACAGGCTTCTCATTGCAGTGGCTTCTCTTGCTGAGGAGCACGGCTTCTAGGCACGCAGCTTCAGCAGTTGTGGCACGCGGGCTCGGTAGTTGTGGCTCGCGGGCTCAGTAGTTGTAGCTTGTGGGCTCTAGAGCGCAAGCTCAGTAGTTGTAGCACAGGAGCTTAGCTGCTTTGCAGCATGTGGGATCTTCCTGGACCAGAGCTTGAACCCGTGTCCCCTGAATTGGCAGGCAGATTCTTAACCACTGCACCACCAGGGAAGCCCCTGAATGTATTTTTTATTTCCTTTAAGACTTCCTTTTTGATGCATGGGATTATTTAGAAGTATGTTGCTTAATTTCCAAATGTTTAGTTTTCCTGTTATCTATTATTAATTTCTATTTGATTCCACTGTGGTCTGAGAACACACTCTGTATTATTTCAACTCTTAAATTTGTTGAGGTTTGTTTTATGGCCTAGGACATAGTCTACCTTCATCTGTGCCCTGTGGTGCTTAAAAAGAATGTGTGTTCTACCTCTGTACAGTGGAGTGTTCTTTAAATGTCAGATCCTGTTAATTGGTGGAGTTATTAAGCTCTTCTATAACCTTGATGATTTGCTGTCTGATTGTTCTATCAGTTGTTGACAGTAGGATGCTGAGGTCTCCGACTCAGCATCTCCGATAGATAATTGTAAATCTATCTGTTTCTCCTTTCAGTTCTTTCAGTCTTTGCTTCACTTACTTTGCAGTTCTGATGCTTGGTGCACACACATTTAGGATCTGTATGTCTTCTTGGTAGAGTGTCCCTTTTATCATTATGTCCTCTCTGTCCCTTTCTATCCTGGTTAATGTCCCTCTCTGTCCCTGTTAATTTTCTTTGCTCTGAATTCTGATATTAAGAGCCACTATTGTTTCTTTTGACTGCTGTTGGCATGATATATATATTTCCATTTTTTAACTTTCAATCTACATGTGTTATTATATTTGAATTGAGATTCTTGTAGACAGGATACAGTTGGGTCATTTTAAAATAATCCATCCTGCCTATATTTGTGTTTTAAAAGGTATATTTAGACCATTTATATTTAATGTTACTATTGACCGTATCAGGCCTTACGTCTGCCATTTACTTTTTTTTTTTTTTTTTTTTTTTGTGGTACGCGGGCCTCTCACTGTTGTGGCCTCTCCCGTTGCAGAGCACAGGCTCCGGACACGCAGGCTCAGTGGCCATGGCTCACGGGCCTTGCCGCTCCGCGGCATGTGGGATCTTCCTGGACTGGGGCACGAACCCGTGTCCCCTGCATTGGCAGGCGGACTCTCAACCACTGCGCCACCAGGGAAGCCCTGCCATTTACTTTTTAATCTCTATTTGTTCTGTTTTTCATTTCTCAATCTTCTTTTCCTGCCTTTCTGTGGGTTATTTGAACATTTTTTTTTTAGAATTCAATTTTGATCTATCCATTGTGTTTTTGAGTGTATCTCTTTGTACACTTTTTTGTTTTTGTGTTTTTTTGGTGGTGGTCATTCTAGATATTACATGATATATAAACATCACAGTTTACTGGTATTGACATTTCACCAGTTCAAATGACATACAGAAACCCTACCTCCTTCTACTTCCCTTTATCCTTCCTCATTTATACTTTAATTCTCTTAAAATATTTCCTTTACATATATCTCAAACCACATCAAACAGCATTACAAGTTCTGCTTCAATCATCGAAAGTCATTTATGAAACTCGATATCAGCAGGAAGATGTGTTGTTCTGACCCATATTTTTACTCTTTCCATTGTTCTTGCCCTCTTCCTGATGTTCTAAGAATTCTTAATCTTATTATTTCCTTTCTGTTTAGGGAATTTCCTTTAGCCATCCCCTTATGAGAAAAGAGAGGTAGCAAATGCTCTCTTCTTTTCTCTCATCTGATGTCTTGATTTTCCCTTCACTCCTGCTGGATATTTTCACTGGATATAGGTTTCTGGATCAAATAGTTCTTTTTTTCAGCACTTAAAATATTGTGCCACTAACTCTGAGCCTTTATGATTTCTGATGAGAAATTCACTGTCATACTATTTTTGTTTGCCCTCTATAGGTAATGTGTTTCAAACTGCTTTCAAGATTTTTAAATTTGTCTTCAGTTTTCCAAAGTCTGACAATGATGTGTCTTGATTATATCTTTTGCTAAGTTTATAAAGTTTCATCCATTATTTGTTTGAGTACTTTTTCAGACTCATTCTCTTTCTCCTCCCCTTCTGGAAGTCTGACGAATGAATGCTGGATTCTTTTGTTATAGTCCCTCAAATTCCTGAGGCTCTGTTCTTTTCTTTTTCCTCAGTCTTTTTTCTTTCTGTTATTTCTATTGTTCAAATTTTAAGTTCACTGATTTTGTTTTTCTCTGTCACTTCCACTTCTGCTGTTGAGCCCATGCAGCAATTTTTTGTTGTTTTTATTGTTGTATTTTTCAGTTCTATAATCTCCATGTGGTTCTTCTTTATATCCTCTATTTCTTTCCTGAGACTTTCTATTTCTTTGCTGAGATGTTCAATTTATTCATATGTTTCAAGTGTGTTTATAATTGCTCATTGAAGGCTTTTATATGATGGCTGCTTTTAATTGTATTTCTAACATCTGTGTCATCTCTGTGTTGGAAGCTGTTGATTGTCTCTATTCTTTCAAGTTGAGATTTTACTGCTTCTTGGTACGACAAGTGACTTTCTATTGAAACCTGGACATTTTGAGTAGCGTAATATAGGACTCTGGATCTTATTTAAACCCTCTGTTTTAGTTGGCTTCCTTTAACACTGCTCTAGCAGGGGAAAGGGTGGTACTGCCTTGTTAGTGCCATGTAGGGGTAAATGTCTGGGTTTTCCCACTTGTTCTTCATTGACACCCAAGGGGGAGGAGGGGCTCTTGTTACTGCTAGGTGGAAGTGAGAGTACCCACTAGGTTTCCACTAATACCATTCTGGAAGGGAGGGGTGAGAGTGCCTCATTATTGTTCCTCCATGTGGCCTCCACTGACACCACACTACCACTGGACCTTGTTAATGAGTGGTGGTAAAAGTCCTGTCTTCCCACTAGCTTTCCTCTGACACCACCCCACTGGGGAGTGGGAGGAATCTTTTTTACTGCTGGGTGGGAACTGAAATCCAGGCTCCTCACATAGTCTCCACTGACACTGAAGGGTGGTGGGGATGAGCCTCATTCCCTGGTGGGGATGAAAGTCCCTGCTCCCCACCTGGCTTTCTTGACACCATTCTGCCATGAGAGGAGGGGAGAAGTTTGGGGAGTCTCATTAAAGCCTATGCTCACCACTGGTCTTTGACAGCCTGGGTGAGCTTGGGGTCACAGTTCTCTGTGAGGCATTTGGCTGGAATAGAGCGTATAATGTCTGAAAGTTTTCTGTCTTTCTAGTCCTTGGGCCAGAGAGAGTAGAAATTCATTGGAGCTATTTTTTGTCTGTATCTGTTGTCGGTTCTAGGTTCCTAGCTTTTCTAGCACCCAGCCTGGGATATATGAGATGCAAAGAAAACCCAATGAACTCATCACTGTGTTGCACCTTGGGTACTGAGGTCTCTAGCTGGTTTGCCTTCTTCTCTCCACCTTTCAGAGTTTTCTTTTTTTCTTCTTTTTTTTTGCAGTGTGCGGGCCTCTCACTGTTGCGGCCCCTCCCGCTGCGGAGCACAGGCTCCGGACGCGCAGGCCCAGCAGCCATGGCTCACGAGCCCAGCCGCTCCGCAGCATGTGGGATCCTCCCGGACCGGGGCACGAACCCGCGTCCCCTGCATCGGCAGGCGGACTCCCAACCACTGCGCCACCAGGGAAGCCCAGAATTTTCTTTTTTTATTAAACTTATGATTATTTATTTATTTATTATTTTTGGCTGTGTTGGGTCTTCATTGCTGTGCAGCCTTTCTCTAGTTGTGGCGAGCAGGGGCTACTCTTCAGTGCAGTGCATGGGCTTCTCATTACAGTGGCTTCTCTTGCTGCAGAGCACAGGCTCTAGGCGCATGGGCTTTAGTAGTTGTGGCACACAGGCTCAGCAGTTGTGGCTCACGGACTCTAGAGCACAGGCTCAGTAGTTGTGGCACACAGGCTTAGTTGCTCTGAGGCATGTGGGATCTTCCCGGACCAGGGATTGAATCCGTGTCCCCTGCACTGGTTGGCAGGCGGATTCTTAACCACTGCACCACCAGGGAAGTCCCTCAGAGTTTTCTTATGTTTCTTTTATATACGATGATCAGGGGTTTTAGTTGTATTCAGTGGGAAGAATAGGGAAAAGTACTTTTACTCCATCTTCCTGGAAATTCCTATTTGTTTAATTTTATGTCCTTGTCCCACAGCTAGACTGTAAGAGCCGTGTCTGTTTTGTCTACCATAGCAATTCCAGGAACCGGTACAATGTCCAGGTGATTGTGCGTGTTTGATAATGAATGCATGAAAAGTACTAAAAGGAAACAGAATTAAATCTTTACACTGTAGACTTTTTTTTAGCATCTTTATTGGAGTATAATTGCTTTACAATGGTGTGTTAGTTTCTCCTTTATAACAAAGTGAATCAGTTATACATATACATATGTTCCCACATCTCTTCCCTCTTGCGTCTCCCTCCCTCCCATCCTCCCTATCCCACCCCTCTAGGTGGTCACAAATCACCAAGCTCATCTCCTACAGTGTAGACTTTTGATGGTAGAACAATAGTGATTTTCCCCCTCTCTCTCTATACATTGAACAATTTTTCTAAAATTAGCATGTATCACCTTTATAATGGAAGAAATGAGCTTTTTTTTTTTTTTTTTTTGCGGTATGCGGGCCTCTCACTGTTGTGGCCTCTCCCGTTGCGGAGCACAGGCTCCGGACGCGCAGGCTCAGCGGCCATGGCTCACGGGCCCAGCCGCTCCGCGGCATGTGGTATCTTCCCGGACCGGGGCACGAACCCGTGTCCCCTGCATCAGCAGGCGGACTCTCAACCACTGTGCCACCAGGGAAGCCCAAGAAATGAGCTTTTTAACAGAAGAAATTGAAGCCCAAGATAGGTGAAGATATATTGAGAGCATCCATTTTTTCCAAAAGAGATTTATTCTCCAGATTCAGATAAGTCACACTAGAGGTATGGAAAGAATTTGCAGGTATAACTAGAAAACTATTGTCAATAATACTCAGAGGGTAAGAGAGGAGGCAAAAGACTGGATGGAGTTGGGAAGATATCCTTGCTTCACTTATATAAAAGGAGAGACTGTTGAGTACTTACTTAAGTGAGATGGTACTGAAACTTCACAAATGCTGGGCAGAATAATTAAATGCTAGCTCATAGATACTAAAAGACACTAAATATGAGGAGCCTGCCAAGGGAAGGTGGTAAGGTTAAGCCCCCAGACATGACAGGAATGAGAGGCAGGGGTGGAGAAATGGAGGGGAATTTACAAAACAAATACTTACTCATTCCCTCTGGTAAGCTCAATGTCCAAAGTTCATGAACTTCTTGAATATCACTCTTTCATTTCCACCACCAACTTCTGACCTAAATTTCCCTGCAGTTAGTCCACCATGCTTACGAACTTCTGGTTTAGCCCCTCCTGTGCATGCTTAAGCAACACTTCTCAGTTCCACCTTACTTGCCCACCCTGTCATTTTTTGTTGCTTAATCCCTTGGCCTAGCGCCACCCTAACCTCCTGGCAGAGCAACCAAATCTTCCACTATAGGACAACATACATCCACTAATAACAATTCATGCCATACCAACTACATTTCCCTTTTCAATGAAGTTACTCAATTGGTAAATCCAGGAATGCCAATGAACCCCACTGACAACAAGATATTAGGCAGGCTCTCTACTGCCTAGTACATATCTTGGCATTTGGAGTTCAAATAGTGAGAAACAGATTTAATTGGATTGGACTGGATTGAATTGAGACCTATGGCATAGCTTAGTCAAAGGAGAAATGAAGACCAGTTCAATAATGGTATCTAACAAGAGTTGATTAATGGATTAATATTACCCTCAAAGAAGATCTTTAGGGGTAAGCTAAATCTATCACAGTGAACTATTTTCTAGTCAATGATTCAGCAGTTACTCGAATGAGGGCACTAAAGCTGTGGCTTACTGGAATGACAACTGGCACAAAGTTGGGAATGACAGCTAATGACATAACAGAACCAGATTTCAAAAACATCTTGACAGCTGGTGCTTGGTTAAAACTAAGAGGATAAAATTTAATAGGAATAAGTATAAAGTCTCATTTTTAGATGCATTAAAAACTAACCTCTCGAAAATGTCAAATAATGATAATAGCTAAAGTATGTAAGTTTATAGTGAACATGATCCATTTGTATTTTGTAAATTGTCATAATATTGTTGGAAAGTAATGGGGCAGATGTTTCAATAGTCATAAACTATTTTTTTCTCTTTGACACAGTAATTCCATTCCTCGGGATTTATACTGAAAACAGTAATCTAAAAAGAAGAAAATGCCAAATGCAAAAAGAAGCTCATTACAGCACTACTTATAATAGCAAAAACCTGGAGACAAATGTACAATAATAGTGATAATGCTTAGTAATTTGATATATATCAACCACATTATGTACCTTAAAAAAGGGAGGAGATTTTTAAAGGAAGAGGTGTTATTCTAAAGACAATACAGCACAAGAAATAAATCTTACAGTATGTGATTAAAACAAAATTATTTCCCATTCTATGAATACAATTGCAAAATTATATGTGCTTATGTATATTTTCAACAAGAATTATGAACAAGAACTGCATAAAAACAGAAAATGAAAGCGATCTGTTAGAATACTGTGATTTTTTTTCTCCTCTAATATCTATTATTTCAGTAGCATATAAATTAATGAATTTTTAGCTGCACAAGACATGATGAGAGATCTAACCTGTTATCAGTTTATGCTCATAAGATACCTAATAGTTTTTATTAGGGGCAAAGCACATGTTTGTTGGTTTGTTCTTTTCTCTTTAAAAGGTGTTTATTGATCATATACAAAATAAAGAAAACCTTATATATCACAAACATACACTACGTACAGCAATAAATACCCAGGGCCCGGCCCAGTGCTGCCCCTCGTGGACAATAACTTAGCAATAAATGCTGCACCGGGCAGGGAGGGCACGAGGCCGCCGCCACCCAGGTCAGCCAGGGTGCTCCAGTGAGGCCCCTCCCCACCTGGATCCTCAACAACCCTCACCCACCCCGGCCCACCCCGGCAGATCCCAGCGTACCCACCCCACCTCCTGTCTTCAGCCCTAGGCAGGGCAGGCAGGGTCTGATCAACTCTGCTCTGCCCACCTCTCAGCGCTAAAGCACATGTTAAGTGGAAAGAAGAGTTATGTCCCCAAAGAAAGAGTTAACCAGAAATCTACACAGAGATCAGAACTCTGAGCAAATGAGGTAAAAAAAATCTCCTTCTACTGGAATGTCTGGAATATTTTATGGAAGTCTAGGGGTCATCATAAGATGGAGCACATCTCTACAGGACTAATCCTTGAAGACATTCCATAATAGGTGTGGCTTCTCTCTTCTGCCCACTCTGGAACCAGAATCTGACTGCCAGGACCAGTTCAGTCCACCCCAAATTAAAACAGTACAAGGGTATTTTTCTACTTTATATCGAAACACCACAGTTATTTTTTTTAAACTGTGGTGCTGGTACAAAAGTGGACAAATATATCAATAGAACAGAATACAAAGTACAGTAACAAATTCATAAATATAAGAAAATTTAATATATGATAAACGTGGCATTGCAAAGCAGTGGGGGAAAGACGGATACTTTCTTGGAATGAGGCTCTTAACTAAAGTCTTCTCAAGTTAACTAAGTAACCCCAGGAGGGTATATTCTTTTTTTTTTTTTAACATCTTTATTGGAGTAGAATTGCTTTACAATGGTGTGTTAGTTTCTGCTTTATAACAAAGTTAATCAGCTATACATATTCATATGTCCCCATATCTCCTCCCTCTTGCGTCTCCCTCCTACCCTTCCTATCCCATCCCTCTAGGTGGTCACAAAGCACGGAGCTGATCTCCCTGTGCTATGTGGCTGCTTCCCACTAGCTACCTATCTTACATTTGGTAGTATTTGTAAGTCCATGCCACCCTCTCACTTCGTCATATAGGAGGGTATATTCTCGACTGAGGTATTTCAAATGTGCCCCCAGGATATGGATTAAAACTAAATAACACCTCTATATTACATGTTTAAAACTGAAGTGTTTTAAATTAAATTCCAGATAACACAACAGCATTTTATTACAGGTGACCACAGGTGGTACTTCCATTAGCTGTTTCAAAAGCCCATACCTTAATACCAGCTGGATTTTCATCAGCTTTAGCCGCAACCAGGCCAGGGAATCAATCCCAGTCCCCTCATTTCCCTGAGGGTCTGTGGTCTGTGCTCCTCTAGAAACCAACTTCTACTTGGTCAAGGTTCTTAGTGTGAGCAATAGAAACAATTCTAATTGATATAGGAGCAAATAATTTTATTGGAAGGGTATCAGTAGCTGCCACAATTGATGAGGAGACTAAGGATCTAGGTTTGGGCATAAACTAAGGCACATCCATTATCCTGGTGACATAAATGTTCTACTTCTGCTATTGCTGAAGACCCTGCCACCCAACACTGGTCAATCAACGACACCACAGCCACTGTGAATGAGCTCTAACCTGACCACCACTCCCTCCAGATGAAAATTTCCAGAGGGCAGCAAATCGTCAGGCCTAGATCTCATGCTCAGCCACAAGGTGTCAGAATGTGAGACGGGGGAAAGCAGAGCTGCCCCCTCCTTATCTGGGTTATTTCTGAAAATAGGAAGTGTTTTCATACCGGGCAGCCAAAATAATACACGCTCATTTTACCCCACCAATTACACATTCTCCTTTCTCTTAAAGGCTCAAATGAGGTCACATTCTCTTCTTTCTCTCCAGATCAAAACCTACATTCAGGAAAGTATCTGATTAATATTTTTAGTATGAAGAAATGACTGATAATGCAAAGTGTATTGGTACCTTGCTTCTAATAGTATTTGGCCTCAGACCAATTACATAAACGATTTGAGCCTTGAGTTCCTCATCTTTAAAATGGGAATACCATCACTTAACCTCATAGGGTTGTTGCAAAAACTCAAAATGCCACAGTGTATCTGAAACGCTTCCTACATGAAGGACACAAAACAGGGCTTGAGTAAGTGTAGAGTCCTAACACCTTCCCGGATAGAGAGACTACTGTTGTAAAGATGCCCATTTTCCTCAAGTTAAACTAGAAATTCAGTACAATTTAATAGTTTTTTTTTAAACTGGACGAAGTGATTCCAAGTTTACAAAGAAAATGTGAGACCCCAAACAATATCTGAAACAGAAGAATAAAGTCTCATCCATTCAGAGATCAAAACATATTATGAAGCAACTGTAATTAAAATGTGGGATACTGGTGCAGAGGTAGGGAAACGAATGAAATGAAATAGTCAAAACAAATTCATGTGTATATAGGGATTTAGTATATAATAAAGGTGGCATTTCAGATCAGGTGAGAAAAGATGGGTTATTCAATAAATGCTGTTGGAAAAATTGGTTCTACATTGTAAAAAAATAAACTCTTCACACTATATATAAAAAATAGACTCCAGATGGATTAAATATATAAATGCAAAAAGAACCCAAAAAACAAAACAAAAAACCTCCATACGGACTAGAAGAAAATATAGGAGAATATTTTTATTCCTTTGGGATAGGGAAGCCCTTACTAAATAAAACACAAAATCACAGCAATAAATGAAAACAGCTGGACACAATATACCAAGTTAAAAAACACAGGCAACAAAGCAGAAGTAAATAGTTACTACATTTTACAGGCCAAAGATTATCATTTAGCCTCATATGATAAGAGCACCTCCACATAAGGATATCTCTTTGACACCACATGGCTCCTCAAAGCAAGACAAATACTCCATCTTAGGCCAACCTAAGACAGACAAACAAACCGCTGACCTGTTCCAATAGTGAAGGGAAACACTGCCGGAGCAGCTACAGGGCACCTTCAGAAAAATGAGAAAAATGTACTCCTTCTAAGGAGCCACATGTGGCATATTCAGTTAGAGCAGAGGCTGGGCTGCATCTCAGCACCCAAGAGCACCCCAATCACACCATTCTCACGGGTCCTGAATGGCTGTGCTGTACTTACCAACAAGTCGTCAGTCTCCTACGTTTGTCTTCCACAATATTGTGATATGATGAGAATATATATATTGATGATTGGTTGATGTGGGGAAAACTCCCACATTATTTGGTGTCAGAAGTATTCTGTGGGGGGAGGAAACAGGGTTTGCCTTTACTTGAAGTGTCATGAGCAGAGTACAGGAAAAACAGGAGTTTTTCTTTTTAGTCTTTCTAAGGATTTTCAATAATATTTTTTTGCTTTTATTTAGATTTTGCTTTGCTCTACATTGCAATCTATTTGTGGGATGCAGCTAACAATGCTTAGAGGGAAGGTGACAGCCCTAAACTCCTATATTAAAAAAGAAAAAAGTCACAAATCAATGACTTCAGCTTACACTTTAAAAAACTAGAAAAAGTAGGACAACCTAAACCCAAAGTAAACATAAGAAAATGATAAAAATAAGAGCATAAATCAATACAACAAAAAACAACAAACTAAAAAAATAGAGAAAAATCAATGAAAAGCTAGTTCTTGGAGATCAATAAAATTCATAAAATCTAGCCAGACTGTCAAAAAGTCAAAAAAAGGAAGAAGACACAAATTACCAAAAGTGAGGAAGATAACATCACCACAAATCCTAAAGATACTAAGCGAATATTATGAACAATTTTATACAAATAAATTAGGTAGTTAAAATAAAACAAACTACTTGAAAGACACAACCAAGATCACCCCCAAAAGAAACAGATAAACTGAATAGCCCAAGAGCTATCAGAGAAATTGAAATTGTAGGTTAAAAAAAAAAAAAACCATAAAGCAAACTCCAGATGGCTTCAATTCTACTAGACATTTAAAGAAGAAACAATACCATTTCTAACAAACTCTTTTATAAAATTGGAAAAAAAGTTGAAAGGAAAAAATACTTCCCAGCTCATTCATTTTATGAGACTAGCATTACCCTGACACCAAAATCATACAAAGACAGTGTAAGAAAACAACAGGTCCATATCCTCCATGAACATAAATGAGATACAAGCTACCCCATGCATAAATTAAGACTTCACACTGTCCTACAAATACAAGCAATTCAGCATTGTTGGCTGCCCTTCCAGGTCTGTTAAGTCCTGCCTTTTTCATCAGAAGGCATCCTTCTTGAGGACAGAAGCCTCAACATTTGTCTCCTCACAGCACCTCTCACGGTCCTCAGCACTTGCTGACCCATCACTACACAGATAAGACATTGAGTACATCCACAAATTATTTTAGAGAAAAAGCAAGAGGAGAAAGGGATTTTTGTACAGAGAAGAGAGAGGAAATTCTTGTGGGTTTTGTACAGATGGGGCCAAGGGAAAATTACACATGTGAAAAGAAGGAGTATGTGAAATAGTGTCGTTGGAACACACAAATGCAGTAATTTCATTCTTTTTTTGAAAATGACAACTATTCTAATTTTTAATGGTAATGCTTTATTGAATGCAAACTATATACTGGTTCCTCATGCCTAAGGCTGGAGATGATAATTTCCTCTTTTCATTTGATTATATTTGGTGAAACAATTCAAAGGCTGAGATGCAAACACATTCTATTTCAGGTGCATGACCTTCCTCCTGGGCTCAACACAAGAGTGATTACAGCTGAAGACACCAGGTCCTACCAGCAGAACTTTTCTCACAGTCTTGACTTTGCCTTTGTAGTTCTGGACCTTAACATCAAAGCAGAGGGAGGCCAGAGGAAGTGACTCATTTCTGCTTGACGCAAGTTGCAGGCTTCTAATGAGGAAAAAGCAAGATGCACATCTCCCTTTCCTAGTACGTAAAGTCTGTGTAATTTAGGACTTAGCACCTATATGGATTCGAAATATCAAGCATTGGAGCTGGAGTGGTTGGGGACAACACTGGTGGTGTGGTAGGCCATGGAATGTCAAAAGGTGAAACCCGGGTGAGATTAAACATCAAAATCCTCCCCTCTTCCAGTTTCCTGTGGGATGTGGATTACAATCATTGATGGAGCATAACTGGGATGGAGCTGGAGAAAATATTATCAACTAGGCATTTAAAAATGTTTGTGAGGGGCTTCCCTGGTGGTGCAGTGGTTGAGAGTCCGCCTGCCGATGCAGGGGACACAGGTTCGTGCCCCGGTCCGGGAAGATCCCACATGCCGCGGAGAGGCTGGGCCCGCGAACCATGGCCACTGAGCCTGTGCGTCCGAAGCCCGTGCTCCGCAATGGGAGAGGCCACAACAGTGAGAGGCCCGCGTACTGAAAAAAAAAAGTTTGTGAGAGCTAGCTTCTCTGAATGAGAACCCATCCTATTTCCATGGTGACCCACTGGGTATTGATTCTAAAAATCCATGAGTCAGAAGAGTCCTTGTCTTCTCCAAATTATTGTCCAGGACTCCAAGGAACCCCAACACATTAACCTTTCTGGATTCCTTTTTGTGCCACTAGCCTAGGAGTTTCCGGAAGGGGGTGGGGGGGGGTGGCAAGACTCTGTCCTATTCATTCTGTAACCTTAGCAACTGACCTGGAAGAGCTGTTCCCTCAAGGTCTGGTGAATTATAAACATGCATGTCTCATCCTACTTCTTCCAGAGTATAAGCTCCAGGTACGGATAACAGTATTCCTATGATCTGTTGAGCACCTGTCTCCCTCACTGAACTGTGAACTTCCTGAGAGTGAAATCCGTGTCTGACTTATCTTGGTCCCCCCTGCTCCTTGTATTCAAAACAGAGTAAGCACTCAGTATGAGTTTGCTGAATGACCTGAATGCACATGTGCATGAATGAACAACAAGAGCCTCCCTAAATTTTATTTATCAATTATACCTCAGTAAAGCTGGGGAGTGGGGGGAATGAGCCTCCCTGTTTCTGACAGTGGATCAGTTGCTTTGCTATTTTCCTGCAGCCTAGAGCTCAACGCCTGGGGCATCTAAAGTTATCTATTAGTGCGGTGGTTCTCAAATTGGTGTGTATGAGAATCACCTAGAGGCCCAGGTTCTTTGATGTACCATAGGGCCTAGGCCTTTGTAGTTTTACTAAGTTAGGCCCCTGTAGTTTTACTAAGTTCCCCAGGTGATTCTAATACCAACCGAAACCGGAGAACTAACGCTTCTGTGCAGTGCTTATCAACCTTTTTCACGTTGAACCATCATAGAGCATGATACGTATTGAGCATATTGGAGTAAACAAGATGAAGCTACTTGTAGTCAGGGGACTCAAACTCTTGGCCCACCGATGATCTTTTCATTCACTGGAAACACCAGTTGTAACACTCTGCAGAACCCTGATATTCAAACAGCGGTCTGGGGACAAACAGCTTCAGCGTCAACCAAGAGGTTGTTAAAAATGCATATCTCAGGCCCTCCCCAGACCCCTGAAGCAGCATTCTAACAAGATCTCCAGAAGATCTGTGTGCCAATGAAAGACTGAGAAACACTGGTTTTAACAACCCTAACCTTGAACTCCAACTCCTCTCTGACCTAAACAAAACCTATGTGTCCAGGAAAAGGCATGACTCTTCCCTCCCTGTGGTTGACTCAGAGAAGCAGGGGAAGTAGGGCAGAAACCTGCTGAGCTCAGCTACAACCACTATTTACACTTGAGGACAGCGGGCGGCGGGGGGTGGGGGGGTAGTGCACATGTTGTTCCATTCCTGTCGGAGCACCACTGAGTCAGAGCGTAATGGATGGTATCTGAGACGTTTAAGAAAAATAGTCAAAATTCTAAAAGATGCTGAAGGAAATTTTGTACTGACCCTTGAGCTCACTCTCCGCAGCTGAGATACATCCAGGACAGTTTTCTGCTCCATTCCTGCTATCATGACTCTAGTTCATTCATTCACTCATTCATTCACTGAGCATCGATTTTGTAGGAGGCACCACAAATACAAATGTGAAACAACACTTCAGATTGTTGCTCAAGCCTCTGCCCACAGCCTCTCGTCCTCCCAGTTCACACTGCCTACCGTACCAGACTAACCTCAGAATATGTATTTCAGTGTCACTCCCTTGGACCAGATGCTCTCAGGGTGCCAACCTTCTTTATTTGCTGGCCTATCTCCCAGAATTTTCCTATATAGACCTACCAATCCCTGAAGCTGGACTGTCCTTTAAATGTGCCAAGTGCTTTGCTGCTGGAATCTGTTTCAGCAGGTCTAGGAAGAGGCCTGAGCAACATAGTTTTGTAAAGCTGATGCACAGCCATGACTTGAGAAACGCTTGTTAACAAGATCAGAGATGTGACCCCTGTCTTCTGGACACTCATGGCCCAGCCAAGCAGGGTGTGAAGGCAATGACAGCATGAGGTGGGAGCTGCGGTACTCAGTAGAGTGTTGACATCAACATGGGTGGGCTGACCCTGGACAGGACATCCAGGAGGCTGGCTGGAGGAGAAAACGGCTGAAATGTTTTGTAGGTAGATGAGAGGAAGAAAGATACGCAGGCAGGAGACATGGTGTGAAGCTTCATAACACCTTCGGGGAACGAGAGTGAATTTAGTGTGGCTGGAGCTCGTGCAGGGTGGCATCAGGAGGAGAGGATGGTGAGGCAGAGGGCCAGATTTCAGCAATCAGCTATGCCACACTAGAGAAGTTGGTCTTAATCACATAAAGGGGTGCAGGAGGGCGGTATGGAGATTTTAATTGGGAATGCAGATCTGAACTTGAGTCTCAAATGAGGAGTCTGGACGTTTTGCAGAGGATGTGTGGTAAGATGGGGGTGGGGCTGAGGGCATGAGAGTCGAGTGCAAGAAG
The DNA here is from genome assembly GCF_963455315.2 of Globicephala melas. Classification (NCBI taxonomy): domain Eukaryota; kingdom Metazoa; phylum Chordata; class Mammalia; order Artiodactyla; family Delphinidae; genus Globicephala; species Globicephala melas. Next base: position 41,252,453 of record NC_083324.2, on the reverse strand, counting down.
GCTAGTTAGAGAAGCCTTATGCAGAGTGACAGAAAGACAACTGTCATGACTTGGTTCTGCTGCTCATTGCTATGCAGCCTCCATTGAGTCATGCCATTTCCCAGGGCCTCAGTCTCTTCATCTGTAACATGGGCGGGTTGCACTGTATAACCAGAAAGATCATTCTCAGTGCTACAAGCTCATGATGTGGTGAAATTTAGTCTTATTTTTTTTTAATTGTGGTAAAATACACATAACGTAAAATTTACCATTTTAACCATTTTTAAGTATACAGTTCAGTGTTATGAAGTACATCCACATTGTTGTGCAACCATCACCGCCACGATCCATCTTCAGAACATTTTTATCTTCCTCAGCTGAAACTCTGCACCCATTAAACACTAACTCCCCATTTCCTCCTCCTCCGAGCCCCTGGCAACCACTATTCTGCTTTCTGGCTCTATGAATTTCACTATTCTAGTACCTCATACAAGTGGAATCATAGAGTATTTATTCGTTTGTGACTGGCTTATTTCACTTAACATAATGCCTTCAAGGTTCATCCTCACTGAAGCTTGTGTCAGAATTTCCTTCTATTGAATGTATATACCACATTTTGTTCATCTATTCATCTGACAAACACCTGGGTTGCTTCTACCTTTGGCTATTGAGAATAATGCTACTATAAAGATGAGTGTACAAACATATGTTTAGGGAAAGTCCTGCTTTCAATTCTTTTGAGAATATACCTAGAAGTGGAACCGCTGGATCATATGGTAATTCTATATTTAATTTTTTGAGGCACTGCCAAAACTGTTTTCCACAGTGGCTACTACAGCATTTTACATTCCCACAAGCAATGCACAAGGGTTCCAATTTCCCCAAACTTCATCAACACCTGTTATTTTCTGACTTGTTGATAATACCATCCTAATGGGTGTGGAGTGGTATCTCATTGTGATTTTGATTTATATTTCCCTAATGATTAGTAATGCAGAACAGCTTTTCATGTGCTTATTGGCCATTTTCTTCTTTGGACTTTTAAGCTATTCAAGCCCTTTGCCCATTTTTGAATTGGGTTGTTTGCTTTTTCATTGTTCAGCTGTAGGAGTTCTTTATATATTTTAGATATTAATCCCTTATCAGATATATGATTTACAAACTGTTTTCCATTCAGTGGGGTGCTTTTTCATTCTGTTGATAGTTTCCTTTGATAAACAGATGTTTTCAATTTTGATGAAGTCTAATCTGTCTATTTTTACTTCTGTCGCCTGTTTCTTTGGTGTCAGATCCAAGAAGTCACTGCCAAATCCAATGTCATGAGGCTTTCCCCCTAGTGTTTTCCTCTAAGATTTTTACAGTTTTAGCTCTTACATTTGGGTCTTTGATCCATTTTGAGTTAATCTTTGTATATGGGGTACCATAGGGTCCAACTTAATTCTTTTGCATTTGGATATCCAGTTTTCCCAACACCATGCTGAAAACAGTGTCCTTTCCCTATTGAATGATCTTGGAGCCCTTGTCAAAAATCATTTGACCACATATGTGAGGGTTTATTTTTGAGCTCTCTATTTTATTCCATTTATTTGTCTTTATGCCAGAACCACTGTTTTGATTACTGTAGCTTTATGTAAGTTTGAAATCAGGAAATGTGAGACCTTTAATTTTGTTCTCTTTTAAGATTGACTATTTAGGATCCTCTGAAAGTCCATATGAATTTTAGGATGGATTTTTCTTTTTCTGCCAAAAAAAAAAAATGTTGCTGGGATTTTTATGAGGATTGCATTGAATCTGCAGATCACTTTAGTAAATATTGACATCTTAACAAAATTAAGTCGTCCAATCCATGAATACAGAATCTTTCATTTATTTTTGTCTTCTTTAATTTCTTTCAGCAGTGTTTTATACTTTCAGTGTACAAGTTTTTCACCTCCTTGGTTAAGTTCACTCCTAAGTATTTTATTCTTTCTGATGCTATTTTAAATGGAATTATTTTCTTAATTTCCTTTCTGGTTTCCTCATTGTTAGCGTATAGAAATGCAACCGATTTTCATGTATTCATTTTGTATCCTGCAACTCTGCTGAATTCATTTATTAGTTCCAACAGATTTTTTGTAGAATCTTTGGGATTTTCCACATATAAGATCATGTCATCTGCAAACAGAGATAATTTTACTTCTTTCTTTCCAGTTTTGATGCTTTTATTTCTTTTCCTTGTCTAATTTCCCTGGCTAGGTCTTCCACTACATGTTGAATAGAAGTGGTGAAAACAGGCATCCTTGTCTCATCCCTGATCCTGGAGGGAAAGATTTTGGTCTTTCATGGTCTGAAAGAGTTTTCTTAGCTGCGTTGGGTCTTCGTTGCTGCGCGCAGGCTTTTTCTACTTGCGGCGAGTGCGGGCTACTCTTTGTTGTGGTGCGTGGGCTTCTCATTGCAGTGGCTTCTCTTGTTGCGGAGCACCATCTCTAGGCGTGCGGGCTTCAGTAGTTGTGGCTCGCGGGCTGTAGAGTGCAGGCTCAGTAGTTGTGGCACAGGGGCTTAGTTGCTCCACGGCATGTGGGATCTTCCCAGACCAGGGCTCAAACCCGTGTCCCCTTCATTGGCAGGCGGATTCTTATCCACTGCGCCACTGCCCTTAATCTATTCTTGGGGTTAAAGAATTTCAAGAGTTTGCTAAGGAAGAGACCGCTTTATTAACCCAATGGGCAACAATGCTGAGAGATCAGAAAATAAAGAGAAGGGGTGAGAAGTATCTGGTGAGTATAAAGGTTGAGTGGGCTGCATATCCTTCTAATTTTCCATAGGTATTAAACAGATTGCAAAAGAAACAACGAAAAATGAAGCAACGTAGTAGGAGAGGCAAAAGTCTTAAAGTTGACTAAGCATCACTAAATGAAATGGCTTTGCCTTTATTTCCATGAATGACTTCCCAAGAAGACTCCAGCCTTGATTGTAAGCTAAACAAACAAACAGACAACAACAACAAACCCAGCACCTAAAACCAGAAGCCTTGAAAGAATGAAGAAGGAATTGGGAGACCACTCCATGTCTATTCCAGAAGGGCCAGAAGGGGTCTCCCTCTGGGGTCCTGGCCCCTAACAAGCTATGCATAAACAACCCCGGCCACATTTACTGACAGATGGTAAGTTTGTCTAAAAATATGAGAGGGAACTGAAACATTTCAGAGAAGGCAGGGCTCAGGAGCAAGAAACAAAAAGAGGAAGGTAAAATTCTACTTACAAAAAAAGAGGAATGGAAATTGAATTTTTCTTACAAAGAAAGTCCAGAAGCTTCCCCCTCTTCCCTGACTACTCCATCAAAAAAGGGGAAAAAATAGTCAATGGGAAACAGCTCTGAGAAAAATAAGCCTCTGCACCATTACAGCTGAGAATTCAAACAACCTGAACTGAAGAGTTAGGCAATTTCTTGACTCAAGGTGTGTTTGAACTGAAAGAGCATTTCTTAAAAACATCCATCCCTCCGACCTCAGAGAAGGAACTGAGGCTGAGAAGCCTCTGATCTCTCCCAGGGTCACAGAGCTAACTAACTAGGGTCAGAGACAGGCTGGAAAGTCATTTTCTGACATTGTCCTGTGCTCTTTTCGCTGGACACCCATAGCAATTTGATGTACTCATTGAACTGGAATCTCTCCCTTGACCTTTCCTCAGGACCAGGTTTACATCTAAGTCCGTGGTGCTCAGAGTAGGGTCCCCTGTCAGCAGCACTAGCATCACCTGAGAACTTGTCAGAAATGAACATTCTCAGCCCCAATCCAGACCTATGGAATCAGAAACTCTGGGTGTGGGGACCAGTCTCAACAAGCCCAATGCGAATTTCTGATGCATTAAAGTTTGAGAACCGCTGGTCCAAGAAATAAATCACTTTTATTCATTATAATAACATGCATAATAATGAACATGTACTTCACAATTGACAGAAGAGCTTTTAACATGCATTCTTTCTTATTTTGGTTTTCGGGAGAGATCGGCCTCTTAAAAATCTCTGTGACAATAGAAAGTTAGGTACTGACACACCTATTTTATGATCTCAAAGGTGAAGTTAAAGGAGGGTAAGTGACGCTGAGATGGCTGGTCTAGAGAGGATAGGGCCAAAACTGCAAGGGAGTCTTCTGCCTTGAAAAATCAGCATAGTTGCCCCAAGGCACTCCTAGATAAAACTTACTACTTATCACTTCTAGATAAAATGGTGTCAACTACGGCCACGTTTCAGTACATTCTCAGAAGCTACATTCTCAGAAGCACAGAACGCTAGGTCAATTGTGTCATGGTACAGATGAGGAAATGATAATACTAAGTGCTCCCATTTTCTGAGGCCTTATATAGGATCCTGTCAGGTAGGAAGTAGAGTCTCAGAGAGACAACACTGTCCACTCGGATCACCAGGTGGGCCTGGAAGAGCTGGTATCAGAATGTAGGTGTTTGTCTCCAGAGCCTGCCTGCCCACATATGCCACATGGATTGTACTTGGTCATCCAGAGAATTAGGGGGCAGCACTGGCCCCACACTCAATGCTCCCAACTGCATATACAGTGCCCTGTCTACCTACAGAAAACCTCTTCTCCCTAGACCAATGGCTTTCAAACGTAACGTCCATCAGAAGAATCACCTGTGAGGCTGCTTTAAACACAGATTACTCCACCTCAAGAGCTTCTGACTGCATAGGCTGGAGTGGGGCCAATAGATCTGCACTTCTAACAAGCTCCCAGGTAATGCTGATGCTGCCAGTCTGTGGACCACACTTTGAGTAGAGAGGCTCTAGACACCTTAACTTGAAGGGTGATCAGGCTGATGCAGCAAATGAATAAGAACCAAAGTTCTGAGTCTAATATCTTCACTGCCAGTGCTAATCAGTAACATACACACAATCCCATGCATTTTCCCTTTAGCTTCTCATCTACATCCATCCCTCCTTTCCCTTCCATTGCCTTCTGTCCAGTTACCTCACACCAGGTAACTCTTATAATGGCCTCCTAGCTCACCAACGAGTAGGTTTCTTTGGCCTCGATCCATACTGCCCACCTCCATCAGATTTACCTTGTCAGAGCACCAATCAATTCATGTAAGGCCTAAAACTCCTGAACTTATAACTTAAGGTTTTCCATGACTTCCATGAGTCAACCTAACATTTTAGCTTTATCTCCAGTGACATGTCTTCACCACATACTTTGTCACTCTTTCTCTCTCTGTAACTTTGTTTATGCCATCTCCTCTACTTGAAATGTTCTCCCTCACCATCTCCCCAGGTTTTTAAATTCTTCAGAGCTCATCTCAAATGACCTCCCTTTTATGAAGTCTTTCGTGGAAACCCCCAGCGGGAGGTTCTTCCTCCTCTGAGATCTCCAAAACACAGAGATCTACATTGGTGGCCATTATCTTATGTTGCCTTGTATTAAAATTTCTCCATCTTGCCACATTGTCATTCGCTTAAGGGCAGACACCTTATTATGCTTTATGCATCTTTGTATTTCATCAGCACAGTACCCAAAACACTTCTGGCGCTCAGTCAGCATTTGATGAATGAACACATATGTTCTGTTTCTAGTCATATTTGTATATATTTCAAGTGCACCATCAGTTTCCCCTCATAGGGATCTAAAGAATAAATAATAAAGGTCAGTGCAAATTCATTAACAAACATTAAGGACAACTTATGGAAAAATTCTAAGGGCTAATCATTACACATTGCAATGCTCATCTACCTGAAGCCAGCTAAATATTGGCCAAGTTAATGAGTCTAGAGGAAAAGACAGTAAAGTATAATGAAAAGCCCCCACAACCCCTAGAGCCCCAGGTGATAAACTGAGGCCCTATGACAATATTTCATGAACAGTAAAAGTGCTTGACAGTAAAGCAAGAAATGAGAGAGAAGTCTGAATAACCCTTATATCTGGCTACCACAAACTTCTGAGAATAATGGCCTTTCCTCCCTTCTGCCTTCCAAACCATAGGTAAATTCTTCTCACTGGAGACCTCTAACCATATAGAGAAGGGAAGCCATGTAAAGTCCATACAAGGAGAGGGATTCTGGAAAATGTAATTTCTTGCCTCCCTTCCATACTCTCCTGATGCAAAGCCTTTACTATCTTACATTATACTTAAACTCCTTAACAAAGCATTATACAGTCTGGTTGCTTCTAACCCCGTAAACATTCACACATACTCTACCAGACTGACTGTGCTCTGGCCACACTGGCCGCCTTTCAGTTCCTTGAAAACACTGATTTTTCATCTATGGCTTAGTAACTTCATCTTTGGTTTTGCTGTTTCTATTGTGAAGATATGGCAGTGGTTAAAAAAAAAAAAAGAAACAAAAGAAAAAAATATATATATGACAAATCCCAGTTCTAAAACAAGCATCTTGGAACCAGAAGTGGAGCAGAAAACCAATGCGGTGAGTAGAGCTAAACCATGAGCCCAGGTCCAAAAGTGGGTGATGGCAGCCAGGAGTATGGCATCTGATGGGTAATAGGTACTAAAAAAATGCATGCTTGAGATGGAGATTGGAGCCAGGCTGAGTCTTAAAATCAAAGGCAGGATGAGTTTCTACAACTCCTGAACGAAGGCTGGCAGCTGTTGCTGCCCTTTCCCAGGTGCACAGCTTATACAGAGCGGCAGGCCTACAGAGGCAAGAGGACCCAGACATCACTTGGAAACTGGGCACGAACCACGTCACCTGCTGTTATAGCCCCAATATCTTCTCAGGGCAAGCACTCTGAACCAAGGCGTGAAGCCTGGTTCTGGCTTGGTTCGGGAACTAGACAAAGACAACCACAAAATAGCTGGATAGGGAGAGAGAAGCATAAAAGGAGGAAGAAGACCAAATGTTCTTTTATTCAAAATGAGACTACAAGTCAAAATTCCACAGTTTGTAAAGAAATCAAATGGTAATTAACACACCCAATGCTCAAAGCTTAAAGTCAGAGGATTCTCTGTCTTAAGAGTCTCTTAAGTCAGAGGACAGCATTCTACCATGCCTGATAGAAGGATGGGGGAGGAGGTAGAAATACATCCAAATGTCTGACTCTAATAGAGACTATTGGTTGCCTTCTAATAGCTCTTCTTTCATAGTAACCCTATCTTACTGAGTAACAAAATCCTGCACAAGGCAATTATAGCCAGTCAAAAGATGACTTTTCTCAGCTTCCCTTGCTACTAAGTATCACTGAGTTTGGGCCAATGAGAAGTGAACAGAAGTGTTGCGAAGAACTTCTGCAAATTAACCTGAAAAGCAAAGGGATGAGTTCCTATTTTTTCCTTCCTCACTTGCTCTTTTCTGCTGTCTGAATGTGGGCAAGATGGCTGGGGTCATTTTAGACCACCAACTGACCTTGAGGATAGCAGTTCTGTACTAGAGATGGTGTGGTAGCAAAAACAGAGGTAATAATAAACCTCGATATTGTTAAGATGGCAATATTCCCCAAACTGATCTACAGATTCAACTCAATCCCTATTAAATTCCAGCTGGTTTTTGCAGAAACTGACACACTGATCATAAAATCGATATGGAAATGCAAGGGACCCAGAATGGCCAAAACAATCTTGAAAAGAATCAACAAAGTTGGAAGATTCATACTTGCTGATTTCAAAACTTATTTCAAAGCTACAGTAATCAAGACAGTGAGCTACTGGTATAAGAATAGACATATAGATCTTATATCATATAGATATAAGAATGGAATTGAGAGTCTAGAAATAAAACTTTTTATTTATGGTCAATTCATTTTCAACAAGGGTGCCAAGATCACTCAGTGGGGGAAAGAATAGTCTCTGCAACAAATGCTGCTGGGATAACTCAATAGCCACATGCAAAAGAGTGAATCTGAGCCCCAACCTGCAGCTAACTGGGCTGTGGGTCCAGTGAGACTACTGATGCTCTGTCACCCAGGGCTGTGCCAGCAATGTGACAGTTTACAAATCTCCCCTCAAAAATCAAATAAATTTGAATGCTTATCTCATACTATATGCAAAAATTAACCCAAACTAAATGTAACACCTAAAACTATAAAACTCCTAGAAGAAAACAGGAGTAAATCTTCATGACTTTGGGTTAGGCAATGGCTTCTTAGATATGACACCAAAAGCACCAAGAACAAAAGAAAAAACAGATGAACTGAACTTCATCAAAATTAAAAGAACCTTTGTGCTGCAAATGATACCATCAAGAAAGTGAAAAAACAATCCACAGAATGGGAGAAAATATTAGCAGAAAATATATCTAATAAGAGACTTATATCCAGAATACACAAAGAATGCTTACAACTCAATACTGAAAACATAAATAACCCAACCAAAAAGTAGGCCAAGGATATGAATAGATATTCCTCCAAAGAAGATATAAAGATGGCCAATAAGCACATGAAAAGATGCTCAACATCATTATCTATTGGGGAAATGCAAATCACAACCACAATGTGATGCCAATTCACACTTACCCGTGTGGTTATAATCAAAAACACAGATAACTATTGTCGGCAAGGATGTAGAGAAATTGAAACTCTAATACATTGCTGGTAGGAATGTAACATGTACAGCAGCAGCTTTGAAAACAGTTGGGCAGATTCTCAAAAACTTAAACACACGGGCTTCCCTGGTGGCGCAGTGGTTGAGGGTCCGCCTGACGATGCAGGGGACACGGGTTCGTGCCCCGGTCCAGGAAGATCCCGCATGCCGCGGAGCAGCTGGGCCCGTGAGCCATAGCCGCTGAGCCTGTGCGTCCGGAGCCGGTGCTCCACAACAGGAGAGGCCACAGCAGTGAGAGGCCTGCGTATCGCAAAAAAAAAATAACAAAAAACTTAATCACAGAGTTGCTCTATGAGCTAGCCATCCAACTCCTAGGTATATACGCAAGGGAAATGAAAACATATGTCCACACAAAAACTTGCATACAAATGTTCATAAAGCTTTATTCATAATAGCCAAAAAGTGAAAACAACCCAAATATGTCAACTAATGAGTGGATAAATAAAATGTGGTTTCTCTACACAATACTATTCAGTCACAAAAGGTATGAAGTACTGATACATACTACAACATGGATGAAGCTTGAAAACATTATGCTATGTGAAAGAAGCCAGTCATGAAAAACCACATATTGTATGATTCCATTCATATGAAATGTCCAGAAGAGAGAAATTTATAGAAACAGAAGTAGAATAGTGTTTGCCTAGTTCTGGGCATGGCAAAGGGACAGGGAGTGGGAGAGCTAATGGAGAGTGACTGATAATGGGTACAGGGCTTCTTTTTGGAATGATGAAAATATTTTAAAATTAGCTTCTGGTGATGGTTGCACAACTGTGAATATACTAAAAAAAAACCATTAAATTTACACTTTAAATGGGTAGATTTTATGAATTATATCTCAATAAAACTGTTTTTAAAAATCAGGGGAAATGGACTATTCATTAATGACACAGTTAACTGATTAGCATACAAGAAAATATTAGATCCTTACTGCACACTATATACAAAAATAAATTTCAGGGACTTTCCTGGCAGTCCAGTGGTTAAGACTCTGTGCTGCCAACACAGGGGTTGCCAGTTCGATCCCTGGTCTGGGGAACTAAGATCCCACACACCGCGTGGCGTAAAGTTACGTAAAGTAAAAGTATAGTAAAGTAAAGTAAAATAAATAAAATAAATTTCAGGTGAATCATATATCTAAATGTGAAAAGCAAAAATTTAATGCTTTTCGAAGATAAGCTTTATGACTTTAAGGTAGAAAAGAATTTTTCTGACAAGATACCAAAAAACACTACTCACCAAGAAATATTTTAATAAGTTGCATTACAATAAAAACCTGTCCATCGAAAGACACCATGAATAAAATTAAAACAAACCACAAACTGTAAGAATATATTTGCCACTGATAATAAGAAACAAAAAGATTAGTATCCAGAATTTGTAAACATCTCCAACAAACTTTATTAGTAATCTGGGAAATGCAAATAAAAACCACAGTGAAACACTATGGCCCATCAGACTGGCAAGTACATTTAAGTCTGATAACACCTGGTACTGAGCTGGCCCAACAATTCCATTCCTGGGCATGTTGCCTAGAGAATTCTGCTAAATATCCAAAGAGGGTTCATTGCTGTATTGCTTGAATAGTGAAAAACTGAAATCAGTTAATATATCCAACAGCAGGAGATTTTTTTTAATTGTGGTTTATTCATGCAATGGAATATTTCATGAATTAATTGGTGTTTTATTTCACCAGATGAAAACCTGCACTACAATCATTCCAACCATGGTCTGAATACTGAGTTTCTCTATTACGCACGAAAATTTAAAGTGAACATATTCTTTGATCTCATAACCCTACTTTTGGCAATTTGCCCGAAAGAGACAATTATACAAGTGAGATAAATCTTAAAATCATAAAGTAAGCTGCAGACAATACGAGCAGTTTATCATTTTAAAATTTTAAAATGTATAAAACAATACTACATATATAGTAAAAATAAATAAATTATGCACGAGAATAATAATCACCCAATTCAGAACAGTGTTGACACTGGGAAAGGAAAGAGAGAGAAAGATAAATGGGGACTATGGGAAGATAAAGTAATTTCAGTTGTAGCTCTAAATTTTTACTTTTTAAAAGCAGACTGAATATGGCCAAATAAGATTTGTTAAATTCGGGCAGTAAGTACACAAGCTTTCTATCATTTTTTGAATACTTCTGTATATTTAAAGTCCATTTAAAAAATAAGAACACACGTAATTTTTTTTAACTAGCTCTTTTCTACTTTCTGGCCTTTACCAGCATGGCTCCCTCTGCTTCAATTCTTTATGCGGTGGTTGAGAGTGGGGGAAAGAGTCAGATTGCCTGGGCTTGAGTTCCACTGCTGAGTTGATTTAGGGAGATTCTTAACCTCTTAGTTCCTCAATTTCTCTTTTGAAAATTGGGTATAATAATAGTATTGACCTCATAGGGTTGTTACAAGGATTAAATGTGGCCAGTATATGTAAAGCACTATAACAGTGCCTACAAGCATTTAATAAATGTCTGCCATTACCATCACCACCATCACCATCATTACTATCATCATCACCATCATCACCACCATCACTATTAAATGTCTTTGTCTAGTCAATTCCCATTCGTCCTTCATATTTTAGGTATCAGTTAAAATATTACTTTTCAAAGAAGTCTACCCTGACTCTACAATATAAATTAGATTTCATAGGACCCTGTCCTTTTTTGTCCATGCACTTATTAGAATTTATAGTTACATATTTATACGTGTTTTAATTTGTTTAACATCTCTACCACATTTGAACACAAAAGTTCTTGAGGGCCAAGGCTGGGTATGTTTTATTCACTTTTTTATATACATTGTCCAGTCTAGGCTGGACAATGAATAATAACGGTACAGATTCTGACTACTTGTTACATGAATAAATACACGAATCATTTTATCATCTGACCAGTACGCAGCCATTGAAATTATGTTTATGAAGGATTTACAACATGGAAAAACTTTTGGCTTGCTTAGTGGAAAAACTAAAAGGTACAAAATTATAAATATGATGAGTACAATGCCATACAAATAACAATAAAACCAAACCTATAAATTGGGGAAAAACAGGGGAGATGTACATTCACTTTGTTGTGAAATCACCACCTTTATCTACTTTCAAAACATTTTCAACACCACCAAATAAAACCCTGTGCCCATTAGGTTGTTACTCCTAATTCTCCCCTCCCCCAGCCCCAGCCACCACCAATTTGTTTTCTCTCTATGGATTTACTTATCCTGGACATTCCATATAAATGAAGTCACACAATATGGGACTTGTTATGTCTGGTTTCCTTCACTTAGGATGATGCTAGTGAGGTCCATCTACATTGTAACATGTATCAGTACTTCATTCCTTTTATGGATAATTATATGTATACGCCACAATTTATTTATCTATTCATCCTCTGATGACTATTTGGGTTGTTTCCATCTTTTGGTTATTGTAAATAGTGCTGCTATGAACATTCATGTACTAGCATTTGATTATGTTTTCATTTGGGGGGTGGGGTATATATCTAGGACTGGAATCACAGGGTCATATGGTAATTCCATGTTTAGGTTTTTTTCTTAGGAATTGTCAAACTGCTTTCCAAATCTGGTATGTATCATTACACATTCACAACAGCAACGTTAAGAGTTCCAACTTCTCCACATCCTCACCAACACATATTATTTCCTTTAAACAAAAAATTATAGCCATCTTAGTAGGTGTACAGTGGTATCTCAGTGTAGTTTTGATTTGCATTTCCTTCGTGACTAATGATATTGAGTACCTTTTCATGTGCTTGTTGAGCATTTGTGTATCTTTGGAGAAATGTGTCTTCAAGTGCTTTGTCCATTTTTAAATTGGGCTGTTTGCCTCTTTGTTGTTGAGATGTAGGCACTTTCTATATTTTCTGGACACTAGACCCTTAACAGATACATGATTTGCAAATATTTTCTCTTTTTCCATAGGCTGTCTTTTCACTTTATTGGTAATGTCTTTTTGACACACAAATGTTTTCAATTTTGATGAAGTCCAATGTACCTATTTTTTTCATTTGTTACTCTTGCTTTTGGTGTCATATCTAAGGTTTCATTCAAAATCAAAGGTCATAAAGATTTACCTCTATATTTTCTTCTAAGAATTTTATTGTTTTAGCTCTTATATTTACATTATTGATTCATTTGATTTAATTTTTATAAATGAAGAGCGGAAGAGGTCCAACTTCATTCTTCTGCATGTGGATATACAGTTGTCCCAGCACCATTTGTTGAAGAGAATATTCTTTCTCCATTCCATGGTCTTGGCACCTTTGTTGAAAATCAGTTGGCAATAGGTGCAGAAGTTTATTTCTAGACTCTCAATTATAGTCCATTGATCTATATGTTTATTCTTATGCCAGGATAAACTGGCATAAATTACTGTAGCTTTGCAGTAAGTTATGAAATTGGGAAGGTGCCAAGTCCTCCAAGGTTGCTTTGTTGTTGCTGCTGCTGTTTCGATTGTTTTGACTATTCAGCGTCCCTTGCAATTTCATATGAATCTGAGGATCAGTTTTTCCATTTCTGCAAAATGCCACTGGAATTTTGACAGGGACTGCGTTAAATCTTTAGATAGCTTTGGGCAATACTGCCATCTCAACAATTTAAGTCTTCCAATACATGGACATGTGCCATCCTTCCATTTATTTAGATCTTCTTTAATTTCTTTCAACAGTGCTTTGTAGTTAGGGTGTACAAATCTTTCACCTCCTTAGTTACATTTATTCCCAGGTATTTTATTCTTTTTTATGCTATTATAAGTAGAACTGTTTTCTTAATTTCCTTTTTGGATTGTTCACTGCTGGTGTATAAAAACATAACTGATTTTGTGCACTGATTTTGTTTCCCGCAACTTTGTTAAATTTGTTTATTAGACCTAGCAGGGTTTTTGTGAATTCTTCAGGGTTTTCTGTATATAGGATCATGTCATCTGTGCACAGAGATAGTTTTACTTCTTTCTTTCCAATCTGGATTACTTTTATTTCCTTTTCTTGCCTGACTGCTCTGGCTAGAACTTTCAGTATAGTGCTGAATAGCAGTGGTGAAAATGGGTATTCTTGTCTTGTTTTTGACCTTAGAGAGAAAGCTTTTAGTCTTTTACCACTGAGTATGATACTACCTCTGAGGTTTCACATATGCCCTTTATCACGCTGAGGAAGTTTCCTCATTATTTGTACTTTTTTGAGTGTTTTTGTTATGAAAGGGCATTGGATTTTGTCAAATGCTTTTTCTGTGTTAATTGAGATGATCGTATTTTTTTCTCTCATTCTGTTAATGTTGTGTATTACACTGGTTGATTTTCTTTTATTGAACCATGCTTGCATTCTTTGGATAAATCCCAGTTGACAAGAGAGTACAATCTTTTTAATGTGCTGTTGAATTCAGTTTGCTAGTACTTCGTTGTGAGTTTTGCATTTGTATTCATAAGGGATATTGACTCGCAGTTTCCTTGTGGTGTCTCTGTCTGGCTTTGCTATCACGGTAATACTGGTTTCACAGTATAAATTAGAAAATGTTCCCTCCTCTTCTGTTTTTAGGAAGAGTTTGAGAAGGACTGATGTTAATTTTTCTTGAAACGTTTGGTAGAAATCACAAGTGAAGCCACCTGGTCCTGGATGTTTTCTGTTGGGAGGTTTTTGATTTCTGATTCAATCTCTTTATTTTTTAAAAGATCTTTTCAGATTTTCTATTTCTTCTTGAGTCAGTCCTGGGTAATTTATGTGTTTCTAGAAATTTTTCCATTTTATCTAGGTTATTTATTGGTGGACGTTGCTCATAGTTTTCTCTTATAATCTTTTTTTATTTCTGTAAATTTGGTAGTAATAAACACTTTCACCTGATTTTAGTTATTTGTATCTTTTCTTTTTAATCAGTGTTGCTAGAGGTTTGTCAACTTTGTTGATCTTTTCAAAGAACCAACTTTTGCTTTCAGCATGCTATATATATATATGTGTGTGTGTGTGTGTATATATATATATGCATATATATACACATATACATATATATATATATATATATATATATAGCATGCTGAAAGCATGGATATGTATATATCTCCAACAAGCCCACACTTGATCAGGGTCTCTCTTACTATCTTCCATCACCCACTGCCCACCTAGCAACCCAGGATGAGGCCTCAGTCATGTCCTCTAATCAGAATCTGCCACGTCAAGCTTTATGGGTTTCTTCTCATGCCACTTGTGCCGGCAAAGAGCATTATCTGGGTTTCTTGCAGTTGGGTACAGCATAATGCCCTTCCCTGAGACACCTCAGAAGACATAGGCAAAGAGATGATGTCAGCGGTAGGAGAGGAGCAGCTATGGCCCTTAATGCCATGTATGAAACCTCATTCTGTAGGTACTTGCCCCATCCTCCTACTACTCACCATGCCTTGGGGTGGGGGGCAGGTAATGGTGGTGAGAGTGAATTCTAGCTTCTCATTCCCTAGAACCAGCCCCCAACCCACTGCTGTCATGTACTGAGAGGCAGCTAAAAATGCCTTCTAAGTACTCTGTTCTGACCCATCCCCAGCCAAGGCTTCCTCCCCAGAGCAGGCCACTTCTGAGGCATCTAGACTAAGATCTGATTCTAGTCACAGAGTAGTTCCAAGTACCTGGGCTACAGAAGAACACAGCATTATCTCCCTACTACACAGTTCAAGTGACATCACCTTAAGTCACCTGAGGGGGCTTCATAGCAAGTGAATGTATTCAAGATTCTGATTTCACATCTATTTCCCCAAAGTTTATTTGGCCTGAAGGTATGGAAACATCCAATCTGCTACCCTTACACTCTTAAATTAATAAATACTTAAATTACCATTTTTGATGACATTTTTATTTCTATTTTTCATCACATGTTCTAGTCTGTTCTTGGTTCACTTGGAGATGGTAGTGAACTTGGACAACGAAGGAGAAATTCATGTCTCGCCTCTGTCTATTACTTGACACTTTTCCAAAAATCAGGTGTAGTTTCTGGGCTTTCCTGCTGTGACTATATGCCCTGTTGTGTTGCTTTGTAACTTGGAACAAAAACAGTAGAAAAAGTTTGCACAATTTTTATTATGAAGACATGACCAGAACATGTAGGAACATATAACTGTGCTGCTTCTACGGTTATTAGTCCAGATCATTGTTTTTAACCAAAACTGACAATGTAAAATCCTAGAACTCACTAATCTATTTTAGTAGGTCACAGGAAGCAGGCAAACTATAGAAACCACAATCAACCAAAACCATCGTTGTTGAAAAACCAGCAACAGTTTATCTTTTAAATGTGTCAACTGAACAAATCCAACTGACGATGTCAAGGGGGCATCTTCAAAGTTCCCTCAGGTTGTTGATAAACCTTTCCTATCTCCTTGCCCCAGCAGCATTCTCTCCAGCCATGCTTTTCCCCATGTTTTCATTTGGTTGAGTAATGCCATCCATGGAGGGGCAGAGAGGTTCTTGGAACACACCTAACTTTCAGCTTCAATGGTCTAACCCCCAACTCAGCTGCTGACCTTCAGAGTATGAATAAACAAGAATCTTAAACTTCTCATGGCCAGTGTTGGTCTGGTTCTTCCCTCTTCGTTCAGGGAGCATGAACTTTTTTTTTTTTAATAAATTTATTTATTTATTTTTGGTTGCATTGGGTCTTTGTTGCTGCACATGGGCTTTCTCTAGTGTGGCGAGCGGGGGCTACTCTTCATTGCAGAGCACGGGCTCTAGGCACGCAGGCTCCGTAGTTATGGCTTGTGGGCTCCAGAGTGCAGGCTCAGTCGTTGTGGTGCACAGGCTTAGTTGCTCCATGGCATGCGGGATCTTCCCGGACCAGGGATAGAACCCATGTCCCCTGCACTGGCAGGTGGATTCTTAACCACTGTGCCACCAGGAAAGTCCCAAACTATTTTTATTTCATTGGTTTACAGAAGAATTGAGCATCTCTTCATTGCTGGCCCAGGTCACCTTGAGATGACCACGGCCATGCCTTCCACGTGACCCTGCTTAGTCAGCAGTCACACTAGAGACAGGAGGCTGGTGGTGTGTTTTCCTCGAAGTCTGCTCAAAAGGTCATACTCCTCTGCCAGACTGAGAATTTCAGAAACCATGAACCCAGTGCCAACAAGTAGATGTGGGGTTCTCAAGCTCAAGGAAAAGTATCTTTCCTAATTCTTTCCACGTGCATAAAGAATTCTAAGGTGTACTTACTTCAGTTTCCAGTTTTACGACTGTCTATATGGACCATGTGAAAACAAAGTGACAAGAAAAAAAATGTTTGACTTGATAGCTGTGTGGGTATTTGCCATTCTCCCCAGATCCACTGAGCCCTGGGAAGCTGACTTCTATGGGTTACATCACCTAGACTCCCGGCTGCTCCCTCTTCTAGCTGGGTTCAATCACCAGGAAGCACTGGCAGGACATCAGAGTGGGAGGAGGAGGTTAGGGTACTTTCTGATCCTGCTCTCCTGCCTGGCGTAACTTCTAGTAGTGCCTATATCCTTCAATCTTCAGCTATCAACAGGGTTCAGGTGATACTGTTTTTTCTTTTGACTCTTAACAGCTCCCACTTTTGCTAGCATCTCTGGGCACCTCAACACCCCTACACCCCTGTTGGTCCTTTTAACCCCGCCAACCCCTCTGTACACATTCTCATCCTTATCAAGTCTTCAAAATCTCAGCTGAGTGTGTCTTCTGTTCCCTGCCCTAGAGATAAGACAAAGATTTGAATCCTGGCTCTACCACTAACTACCTCTATACATCTCTCTGTTTATAAAATTACAGAGCTGGAATCAACGATGTCTTGTATGTAGACAGAAATAGTAATAGAGTAGTCGTAATCAGCAACAGCAAAATTCCTGGGTCTTGACCTTCCCCATCACAGTCTGACTCAAAGGAACTAGCAGCGAGATGCTGGAATCAGGAGATTCCCTAAGTGGAAGTGGACCCAGTAACGCTGGGGTGAGTATCACCCATTTTGTTATTGAAACCTCAGAAAGACCCTTCTGATCCCTGCCCAGAGACCGCATTAGGAGATAACTGGGGAACTTTCCCTGTTCCTGTTCACGCAAGGAATTGCTTCTAAGGAACAACCTGAGGCCCTTTTGCTTAGCACGAAAAACAGGTCTTATGCAGGATACGTGGTCACAACTTATTGAAAACTAGAAAGGACACCTGAACTTCCCTGAGTGTTTTATTGTTATTCACTACGATTTACTGAGAGCCTACTACACACCAGGCACTGTATTAGCCGCTTTACATTTATTTAAACCTCACAGACCCCAGAGGCCTTATTATTTGTTTCATAGCTAGGGAAATCAAAGCTTAGAAATTTGTCTAGCCTACAGCATGAGATCCTTCTTTCTATATGGCCTATCCTGGAAATGTCCCGTGTGCATTTGGGAAGAACACGTATGCTGTTGTTTGGTAGAGTTGTGTATATACATCTGTTAAATCTGGTTGGTTCATTGTGTTGTTCAAGTGCTCTATTTCCTTACTTCTAAATGGTTGTTTTATCCATTACTGAAAGTGGGGTATTGAAGTTGCCAATGATTACTGTACAACTGTCTTTAGTTCTGTCAGTTTTGGCTTCATATATTTTGATGATCTGTCATTAGGTGTAAATGTTTATAATTGTTATATCTTCTTGCTGTACGGAACCTTTTATTAATATATAGTGTCCTTCTTCATTATCTCTTGCAAACATTATCTCTTGCAAACTTAATGTCTATTTTGTCTGATATTAGCATAGCTACCTCTGCTCTCTTTTGGTTAAGATTTGCACGGAATATCCTTCACTGTCAATCTATTTTTGTCTTTGGATCTAAAGTCTCTTATTGACAGTTAGACCATGTTTTTGTTTTGTCAATTCATTCTATCATTCTCTATCTTTTGATTGGAGCGTTTAATCCACTTACATTTCAAGTAGTTACTGATAAGGCAGGACTTCATTCTGTCATTTTGCTATTTGTTTTCTATGTGCCTTACAGCTTTTTTGTCCTTCATTTCCTGCATTACTGTCTTTGTGTTTAGTTGACTTTTTTTTGTAGTGGAATGTTTATATCGTTTTTTTATTTTCTTTTGTATATGTTCTATAGCTATTTTCTTTGTGGGTACAATGAGGGTCACATTTAACCTCCCAAAGTTTTAATTTAAATATATAGCTTAACTTCAATAACACACAGAAACTCTTTTATCTGGGAATGTCCTAATTTCTCCCTCACTCTTGAAGGATAGTTTTGCCGGCTATAGGAAAAACATTTATCTTATTGAGAATCCCTTGTATGTGACAATTTGCTTCTCTTTTAGTGTTTTCTTTTAGCAAAACTTCTTTCTGAGGAGTGGAACCTATAACAGCTAAGCACCTTCTTACTAAGGACATCTCTGACACAAGAGACCACTTAGCCTTCCCTTTTCATTAAGAAGCTGTATCTAAATAACATTTCTAACGAAGTCCCAAATCCTTGATGCCACTGAAATCAGTGCATATGGTCAC
The DNA here is from genome assembly GCF_963455315.2 of Globicephala melas. Lineage (NCBI taxonomy): Eukaryota > Metazoa > Chordata > Mammalia > Artiodactyla > Delphinidae > Globicephala > Globicephala melas. Next base: position 41,233,429 of record NC_083324.2, on the reverse strand, counting down.
ACAAAACGTAATTATATTTCCTCCACCATCACCAACAGCCCCCACTAGCATTCATCTTCTTGGGAAATGAAATTCTGATGTGCTCGTTTCATGCAAATTATTACTGGCAGAAGAGAGGGGAAGATTTCCAGATATAGAGACCCACAAGATAAAGAAGCCCAGAGCTGTTAGACCCAGGAGCAGACACAGGGTGTGCCTAACTTACCCTCAAGGTTGCATAAGCAAGATTTCAAAATTAATTCTACTCTGGAGACTTCAACCTAGTATACAATGTTCCTGGCTGGAAAAGAAGAACTGTATCATTCTTTTTTTCAAATCTTTACCATTACTTGCCCTTGTATCTCCGCCTTCTCTTTCTGCAGGAAACTTTATTTCCTACTTCTGCACACCAAGTTTCTACCTCCAGATCTGTTTGGTTCAGTTGCTGAGAAGCCTGACACACCAGTGCCACTTGGAAGAAGCCATCTACCGGTGAGCTGGGGGTGTTTTTTCTATCACTTTCTTAACCAAAGGCTCGAAGCACCTCAGTGCTAGAGATGCAGGGACTGGGAGCACCCTGGGGGTCTCCACAGCCCAGGAACTTGGGAGATGATCAAGAAAGGAGAAACGGGTAGAGGGCAGCATCGGTACCAGGAATGTCAGAGAGACCCCAATGGCAGTGAGGAAGCGCAAAGTGGAGACCCCCCTCAGGGCTCAGGCAGTAGGATAGAGTGGGCTAAAAGAAGACAATTAAGAAAGAAGGACAATCAGGTTTCTCAACTACTGCTCCTCTCACTCTGCCCCTCCCAGCCGCCAAGGACTGTGAAGAGCTGGAGCTTTCTACCTCAGATTTTCCCCCCTCCAGTCCATATACGTGATAGTCCAGGCCCTGCACCAAAATGCACCTCCTGCCTCAATTCAGAGGCTGAAGTGAGGGATTCACTTTTCTGGGAGGCAGCTTTTAATCAGTTCTGGATGATGTGTCTTGACACTTGAAAGTGAAAGATTAACCAGTACCCTTCAGCTAGCTCCCTTGCTACGTGTCGGCTGTGGTAGGAGCTAGGTGTACTGGGGTGACATGGGAATAGGGAATAAAAAGGAGAAGGTGGCTGGCACTTGAGAGGCCAGGGCAGGTGAAGAGCAAAGCATAGGAAACACATGGTGGATGTGGCTGGGGCAGTTCACCCACAATCTGAATCACCAGAGTGAGGGTCTGGGCTGTATATTTGTGACTGACAGGCTTCCTGTATGATACTTAAAGCCAGCATTTCAGAGTCACTGATCCAGTCCACACTTTCCTGTACAGATGAGGAGACTAACCTACAGAACAGCCCAGAGGGCCTGCTGCAGCTAAAAGGCTGTGTGCAAGGATCTCCAATATTTTAGTCTTTATAAGATCTCCCACTGGATTACCTGGGAGTCTAGTCCACAGGGTAGCCCTTTGTTTCTCAGAAGCTTGTAGCCTGCTAGTTCGCTGTTATTCACTTTTTCAATGGATATTTATTTAGCAGCTTCTATGTGCTAGCCTGGGTTCTAGGGCACCAAGATAGCTCATTGCAAAACAAATCTCTCTGCCCTCATGGAGCTCATCTTCTGGTGGAAATGTCTCTGAGGGTGTGTGTGTGCGTGTGTGTGTGTGTGTGTGTGTGTGTGCTTGTGTATGTATGGGTGGGGCACGCTTGTATGGGAAAGTGTGTGGATTTTAAGGCTAAAATGCCAAAGAAGTTCTGTTCAAGGCATGGAAGAATAACTAGAAAATCTGTTACTTGTTCTTCTACATCCATCTCTGCTCTCAGAGCCTGAAGATGAAAACCCCTGAGGGCCTTTGAAATTGTATAGTCCAAGGTTCAAATTCCAGCTCGGCCATTACTTGCTTTGTGAGTTTGGGAAAAATCATTTAATCCACCCATGCTTCTATTTCTTCACTTGTAAAATGTATACTGATCTCACAAAACGGTTGCAAGGATTAAATTAATTAATGTACGCAAAGTATTTAGCATAGCACTGGGAGCTTAAGGAACACTCAATTAATTACTATAGTTTTAATTCTTTAGGTGGATACATTTTTTTCCCCGAGTTTGATGAGAGGTATTATTTAGTTGCTGCTGATTTAAAGAATCTAGTTCAGTGCTGTGAAATTCAAAATCTGTGAAATGTATCAATCACAAGAGAAACTGAAGAATAAGGTGTATACACAGATAAAAACAAAGTCACAGTCATTGCCAGGAAAAAATGAATATTCTTGAGAACCAATTCTAATGATGTTAGTTGTCACACTTATTACGAGTTTTGTGTATTTTGTCCATGAACATTTATTGGTGCCTCCTTTAGCCAGGTGCCATCATAAGAGCTGAAGACAGAAACATGACCTAGTCCTTGCTCTCAAGCAGCACACAATGTGTAGAAGATAATGTGCTTATTTAGAGGCACACACAATGTTATGAGATAAGAATGATTTGACAGAGGAGGTGGGTTGGGCTTCACGGAGAACGGGAATTTGAGCAGGATGTATTGCAGGATGAATAGGAGCTCACTAGCCACTTTAAGCAGAGGGGCAAGCATGTGCACAACCACTAAAGCCTGAAGGAAATGATGAGTCTGGGGGAAATGGAAAAAAGATGGGTATGGCTGGAGCACAGTATCTGGGATTTGAGAAGTCATTAGAGATGAAGCTGAGAAGAAGTGAGCTTAGAAAAGCCATGATGAGTAGTCTGGGCATTGCCTTTGAGGCCCCGCCACATACAAATCGTGGGGCTACTCCAGTTTTAAACTGAGAAGTGCATGATCCAATTTCAGCTTCAGAGAAGACAGACTGAATGGGAGCATGGCTAAGAATAAGGCATGAACAAATGAAAAAGCTCAGCAAAGCCACAAGTGAGAAGTATAGGAGGCAAGAGAGTGGCAGTTGAAAGAGATGCAGAGGGGAGGACTCAGAGGTGTTTACGAGGGAGAATTCATAAGACTTAGTTGCAATAATACAAAGCATTTCTCTGTATCAGATGCTGCACTACATCTTTGTTTCCACAGCAACTCAGCTTAGTTATTATTTTATACATGAAGAAGCTGATAGTTCAAGAAGTAATTAGCCCCGAATTACACAACTGTAGTTTGGAAGCAGGAGTCAAATCTAGGTCTTTTTGGCTCCAAAGCCCTGGCTCCTAATCTTCTGAAGAAGAGGGGACCCAGGACAATGTCAAATCTTACTTCTTAAGTAATGGAGTAAATGACAATAGCCAAGATAAGGAATCTACGAGTTGAAGCAACTTTCCAGGGGCGTTCAGTTTGGGGTGGGCTGAATTTGAGGTGGCTATATGATACCCACTTTGCTCTCTGCTGTATCTCCAGTGCCTAAAATAGAGTATGGCTCCTGGCAGGTGCTCAATAAATATTGGTTAAATGAATAAATCCATGGGGAGATATGCAGTCGGCAATGGAAAATTCAACTCTGAGGTGGGACTGGAAGGCAGAGCTTTGGGAAGCATTAGCCTACAGGAAACTTAGAACCTTGAGATTAGACAACACAATTCAGGAAGAACTTTGGAGCAAGGGTAAAGAAGTAAATGGTAAAGAAGTGGGAGCCAAGGGTGGTGCCTGGGACTCTTACAGTGTGGTCAGAGGAAAGAGACACCAACAAAGAAAATGAAAAAGAAGTGGTGAGCCACTTTTTCTCCTGGAAGCCAAAAGATTTTTTGTGAGTTTGTTTTTTAACTTTTTTGCGGGGGGCCTTGATATTCACTGTAATATCAAGATATTTTGATCCTAGTTCCCTGACCAGGGATCGAACCCACGCCCTCAACAGTGAAAGCATGGAGTCCTAACCACTGGACAGCCAGGGAATTCCCAAGCCAAAAGTTTTAAATGGAAGAAGTGAGCAGAAGGATCAAATGCTTGATGAAAAAGAAACTGAAAGCCAGCGTGTTTAAAAATTGGGTTGTCATTGCAACCCTGGCAAGAGAAGTTTTCTGATGGAGACAGAAAGTTGAGAGAGATATCAGCACACTCTGGGTGGCAGGTAACGGAAAATGCAAATCATAGTGGCTCATTATGAGCATCCCCAGAAGCCCCCAGCGGAGTCCCCTTAAATACTATCATCCAGGAATGGGTCACAGGCCTTGTACCACTGCAGAGGAGCTAGAGAAAGCAAGTGTCCAATATGGTCAGCCTTATCACGAGAGTCAGGCTCTCTGCGAAGGCCAAGGGTGTTGGGAAATGGCTGTGAGGAGATGACTGGTGTCTGCAACCAGGAATAAGGGGAAGTGATGAACTAGCACACACGTTTCAAGGAGATGGCTGTGAAGCAAAGACAAAGCCTAGGACGTTGCTTAAGTGGAGCAGGGACCTTGGTAAGATTGGGGATCGCAGCCGTTGTGTTGTGTGTCATCATCTAGTCCTCTTGTTTACAGGACAAAGGAAGATGGATGGCAATGATACGTTTCCCCAGTTCAGCCACGATGTGCTTTCCACATCTCATTCTCTGTTTACAACGAATATCAAGGGGAACGATGAAGAACCCACCACCAGTTATGACTATGATTACAGTGAGCCCTGCCAAAAGACCACTGTGGGACAAATTGAAGCCCGGCTCCTACCCCCGCTCTACTCGCTGGTGTTCATCTTTGGTTTTGTGGGCAACTTGCTGGTCGTTCTCATCCTGATCAACTGCAAAAAGCTGAAAAGCATGACTGACATCTACCTGCTCAACTTGGCCGTCTCTGACCTGCTGTTCCTCCTCACCATCCCGTTCTGGGCTCACTATGCTGCAGACCAGTGGGTCTTTGGGAACGTGATGTGTAAATTTTTCACAGGGCTGTATCACATTGGTTATTTTGGTGGAATCTTCTTCATCATCCTCTTGACAATCGATAGGTACCTGGCTATTGTTCATGCTGTGTTTGCTTTAAAAGCCAGGACGGTCACCTTTGGGGTGGTGACAAGTGGGGTCACCTGGGTGGTGGCTGTGTTTGCCTCTCTCCCAGGAATCATCTTTATCAAATCCCAAGAAGAACATTCTGGTTATGCCTGCGCCCCTTATTTTCCACTAGTATGGAAGAATTTCCATACAATAATGAGAAGTGTCTTGGGCCTGGTGCTGCCACTGCTTGTCATGATCGTCTGCTACTCGGGAATCCTAAAAACCCTGCTTCGGTGTCGCAACGAGAAGAAGAAGCACAAGGCCGTGAGGCTCATCTTCGTGATCATGATTGTCTACTTTCTCTTCTGGGCTCCCTACAACATCGTCCTTCTCCTAAGCACCTTCCAGGTATTCTTTGGCCTGAGTAACTGTAAGAACAGCAGTCAGCTGGACCAAGCAATGCAGGTGACCGAGACCCTGGGGCTGATGCACTGCTGCATCAACCCCATCATCTATGCCTTCGTCGGGGAGAAGTTCAGAAGGTATCTCTCTGTGTTTTTCCGAAAGCACATTGCCAAACACCTCTGCAAACAATGCCCAGTTTTCTACGGGGAGACAGGAGATCGAGTGAGTTCAACATATACCCCTTCCACTGGGGAGCAGGAAGTCTCGGCTGTTTTGTAGAGGAGTAGCAGTTCGCTTGTTATTTTCAAAGGGAGACAGAAATCTATATACGATGATAAGCCTCCACAGTTTGTTGAAGAATAGAGGACTCTAAGTCTCTAAAGCAAGTGCCCAGGAACCTCAGGGTTGTGTGAACCAAGACAGACTTGTCTCATTCCTTGTAGAGCCAACATGTGCTCAGGGAATATTCCAGAACAACTGTGGGCAGAGACCTGGACTCTCCAACGAGCTCATCGCAGTTCCTGGAAAATGTCACTTTGCCTTGTGCTTTTGCTCTTTCCCCCCTCGTCACCACTTTGCTCACTCTCTGATTCTATCAATCTCTTTAATCAGCTGGAGGTGGGGAAGAGAACGAGACGGGCACAGGTGAATGGAACAGGGGGGAGTGGGGTCAGGACCAAGGAGAAGGAGGAGGAAGTGTCAACAAGGCTGAGCCTGGAGGAGGATGCAGGTAAGGGCTTTGCTCTCCCTTAGCACCATCTCCTACTGTATTTAACTTTGGAGGCTTCCCCAGCTCATGGAGAGCTTAGGAACAGTAAGAACTTTCTAGAAGCTTTGGTTGGATCCATGATCCCCCTTCTGCTAAATGCATGACACATTTCTGCTTTATTATGGTTTAGCTATGACAACCACGCACCCTACATTTGAAATCTATTCAGTATCTTGCCCCATTGTTCATGTGCTTCTTAGGCCTCATTCCCCTATACAAAAATTTACTAAAGGACTTCCCTGGTGGCACAGTGGTTAAGAATCCACCTGCCAATGCAGGGGACACGGGGTTCAAGCCCTGGTCCGGGAAGATCCCACATGCCGCGGAGCAACTAAGCCCGTGTGCCACAACTACTGAGCCTGAGCTCTAGAGCCCGCGAGCCACAACTACTGAAGCCCGCGCGCCTAGAGCCCACGCTCTGCAACAAGAGAAGCCACCGTGATGTGAAGTCCACACACTGCAACGAAGAGTAGCCCCTGCTCGCCGCAACTATAGAAGGCCCGTGTGCAGCAACAAAGACCCAAAGCAGCAATAATAAAATATAAAATGAATAAATAAATCTTTAATATTTACTAAAGTGTTTGTTTATAAAAATATGCATAATCTTTAATGAGATGAAAAAATAAAAGCCCTCGCTTGGAAACGGGAGGGTTGGAGGTCGTGATTATGAGAAAGGGGTAGGCACTAGTGAGTTCCTCCATCAGGAGTGGAGGGGTAAGCTCGCAGCAGGATGTGCAGGAATGTTTCCAGAATCAGCTAAGAGCAGAAGCCAGGAAGGATGCGTTAGAACACTTAATAGGCCTCATGTCTCTGGATCTGATGGTGTCTGTTTCCTTGTGGCTCTTCCTGCTTTCCTGCTGCCGCTGCCCACCTGTCCCCCTGCAGCCTTTATCACATAACTCTGCCTGGAGGATTACCCCACTCCAAAAGCCGGTTTGTAGCGGTCCAGGAGAGCAGCTTTGGGGAGAATGTGAAGGAAACTGTGCAACAAGAACCCCCTGTTGGGCCCTGGAGAGGGAAGACAATTGGTGAGGATACTGGGGTAGGTGCTCAGAGCAGAGAAGGGGCCTGTCTTGGAAATCAAACATCGGCCTGTAACCTCAGGGTCTATTACCAGGCAGGGCAGGCCTAGATGAGGAAGACGCTAGATAGGGTGGAAAAAAAAGTCTTCCAAATTACCTTCCAGCACCTCATTTTTGCATACAGGCAAAGAGTTCAGATATACACACACACACACTTTTTTCAATGTAAAGTAAAAATTAAAGCTGAAAACTGCAACTTGCAATTGTGGTAAAGTACCACTTTAAGAGTTACTATTATGCCATGCCTAAAAATACTGTATTAGTTATAGAGACAATTCTGGTGTTGGTGGAGCACGTGGTATGTTTGGGAGACCACCGGTTCATAAATAAATGTTGATTAGGGAGTTGGAGGTCTCTGATCTGTGGATTTACTAGCTTACGGTGATGTAGCATCTAAATAATCTCAGTCGGATCCACAACTGTCATCTCAACTGTCTTTATTCTCTCTGACTTGCTACCAAAAATCTCTTTTGCCTTGTTAGGAAGTCTAGGAAGTCGTGGATTTAATCCTATTTGAATGCTTCATGCCTTGCCAGTGTCCTTATTGATGCTCAAATGGTCCCCTCTTTGGCCGGTGGGAACTTCTAATTCAAGCTGACTCCTAATCAAAGCTTTTAAATCCTATTTGTAAAGGAGAGGAATTGGAGAAGCTCACTTAAATAAGCAGAGATTTTCATCTTGGCTGAGCTAAGAATACAAATATATGTTAGTGCATTTCCTATCTGATGCAGGCAAGAAACACAAGGCTCCTGGAACCTGGCAACTGGGGAGCTGGAAGTTACTATGGTTTTACTTTCTTGCCTCATGGCTAAAGAAGGTTTCAGAAAGATGTGTGTGTGTTGCAAGGGAGGGGGGTGGTGCTTCACCTGCAGATATTTATATTATCCTAATGAATGCATTAAATTTTGTTTTGATGATGATGAAACATAAATATTGTTTTAAAAAACTATGACTTGGGGCTTCCCTGGTGGCGCAGTGGCTGGGGGTCTGCCTGCCGATGCAGGGGATGCGGGTTCATGCCCCAGTCCAGGGGTATCCCGCATGCCGCGGAGCGGCTGGGCCCGTGAGCCATGGCCGCTGAGCCTGCGCGTCCGGAGCCTCTGCTCCGCAACGGGAGAGGCCACAGCAGTGAGAGGCCCGCGTACTGCAAAAAAAAAAAAAAAACAAACAAAAACTGTGACTTGGAAAATGAATCAATACTCTTAATTATATTGTTTTAAAAGAAAAACTGTCTGATTGCCAACTACCCTGTCCTTCCTCTCCCAAAACTCTGACAACCACCATCCTATTCTTTCCATCTATGAGTACGATGATTTTAGATTCCTCATATAAGTGGAATTATGCAGTTCTTATCTTTCTGTGATTGACTTATTTCACTTGGCATCCTGTCCTCCAGGTACATCCATGTTGTTGCATATTGCAGGATTTCTCTCTTTCTTAAGGTGAAATAAGATTCCTTAGATGTATTAACCCTATTTTCTTTATCCATTTATCAACATGCATAGAATTTCAGTTATACAGGATGAGTAAGTTCTAAATATCTGTTTTACAACAGTGTGCCTACAATACTGTATTGTACACTTAAAGATCTGTTAAAAGGGTAAATCTCATACTGTATTCCTACCACAATAAAAGTCTTTAAACTGCCTGCTTTGTTATGCTGTAGTACGACAGACTGTCTTATGGTTCACAGCTTTTCACTCCCTTCCCCCTGTCATTACACATGCTAGTCCTTGCCGTGTGACTTGCAGCGCGCCCTTCAAGAGGGACCCCCACCCCCAAGCCACAGCCGGCTCGGCCAACAGAAAGTGAGCAGAACTGACAGTGTCGAGTGACTGGGTAGAGCCTCTGGCTCTCCCTGCTCAGCCACAGGAAGGCCGTCCCAGAACACAAGTTCAGCCCAGGTGCCTGGTGAGTGAGCGGGAAGACGCAGAGAGCAGAGCCAGGGCCCCGGCCACAAAGCGGCCCCAGGTCACAGGAGTAAGAGGTCCATGTTCACTGTGGTACGCCCCTGACTCGTGGGGGTTGCCTGCTAAGAAGCAGAAAAGGTAACAGATGCATAAGGCAGCTGGTGCCCTCAGAGGTAAAATTTGGAAAAGTGTCTATTTGTTTTTCCATCATGAGATTCACTGTGACAAGCACACCTGAGGATCTACCGTGTGCCAGACTGGCGCGGGTTCATAACGACGGATATGTTATTCCCATGCTCTTAGACTTCCTAGTCCAGGGATGGCTGATGGGGAGGCGCGGGGGAGAACAGAGTATTAATAATCACAATGCACTGTGCAAAGCACAGAAACAGAGGTGCACGTGTAGTTTGTTGACAGCCCCGAGGAGAAGGTGACTAACCCGGTGACAGTCCTGCATCACAGTTATAATAGCTACAGTAGGATTTTATTGCCACCAAAGAAACTGCCACTTGAAAGTTGCCAACTATCTCCATATCTAGAAGTGGAAGAAACCTCAAGTCTCCTTTATTCTAGGGAGAACGTTCGAAGTGGGCTGAGTTAAGCAAATGTCAGGAAAGATGATCATTCCAGGCGATGGGTATCTTAAGACTTTTGGTGGAGCTGGGGCTTGACACAGTCCACCCCATACCAACCTCTTCGATCTGTGGCAACTGGGGCTGTTGGAGCACTTTTTCAGAGAGGCCCTGCAGCCTCCTGGGAGTAAGCCATCAAGACCCTATCTTTCCACTTTCACTTTTTCTCATTATTAAAATTTCCCTGGGAATTCCCTGGTGGCACAGTGGTTAAGACTCCGCTCTCCCAAGGCAGGGGGCCTGGGTTCGATCCCTGGTCCGGGGACTAGATCCCACATGCATGCCACAACTAAGAGTTTGCATGCCCAACTCAGGAGCCCGCAAGCCACAACTAAGGAGCCCTCGAGCTGCAACTAAGGAGCCCGCCTGCTGCAACTAAGACCTGATGCAACCAAATAAATATTTAAAAAAAATTTTTTTTAATTTCCCTGATGGGGCTTCCCTGGTGGCACAGTGGTTGGGAATCTGCCTGCCAATGCAGGGGACATGGGTTCGAGCCCTGGTCTGGGAAGATCCCACATGCCGCGGAGCAACTAGGCCTGTGAGCCACAACTACTGAGCCTGCGCGTCTGGAGCTTGTGCTCCACAAGAAGAGAGGTCACGACAGTGAGAGGCCCACGCACCACAATGAAGAGTGGCCCCCGCTCACCGCAACTAGAGAAAGCCCACGCACAGAAACGAAGACCCAACACAGCCAAAAATAAATAAATAAATAAAATTAAAGAAAAAAAATTTCCCTGACAAACTGAAATGGCCTCAGGTGAGATTAGCCAGCAGCAAAGGCCACCAAGGGCTGCCAAGAAGAAACTCAACACGAGCGAAGAGGTGCCTGGGCTGGTGAGCTGACCTCTACGAGGCAGCCCATGAATTCAGGGGAAGGCTGGCCCTGGGTGTGGTGAGTGACTGAGATTGGAAATTTCTCCAGACGCCACCTGTCTAGCACCATGTTTATAACTTGACATCCTTGAGATATCCTTGCTGCCTCACGGCCACACCATCTCCACCATCACCTGTCTCCAATCTCCTCTTCCCTGCTCAGCTGGTTTGCTGCCCAGTGGATGCCCCACCCAGGAATGAGGCACTGGCCTCCCCTTCCCGCAAGCCCCCATTCCTCACATGGTTCTTTCAGAGGCCCCTCCTCTGGCTTTGGGGAGAGGAACCCCACCCTCCTTCCCATCAACCCCACCCACTTCTATAACCCTTTCCTGCCCAAACTTGTCTCCTTACACAGGATGGGGTGAGAAGGGTTGTCATGGTGACTAGGGGCACAGGGCTGATTCTGTTACTCTTAGTAAGGCCTGGAGGAGGTGTGTGATCCTAGGTGTCAGTGGTTTTTTTGTAGAACTTCCGGGTACTCAACACCTCTTTGCCCTCAGCCTCAGGCCATACATAGTTGCCAGCTCTGGGACAACAGGAAAAGTCCCACATATCATGTTATGTAGAGAGCCGAACACATAGCTGCAGGTATGACCTGACCCACTGAAGACCACAGAGGGTCTAGTATACACCTTAATCAGCACCTTAGACTTCTGTTACCGCACATAAGGTTACATCAGCGCCATGTCTGGGTAGTGATCTGAAAGAAATACCCAAAATGCATACAGCAGACTTCCCAGCAGAGTTAAGGGGTTTCCACCAGGTCTGGACATTATCTAATAAAGCGATGAGGTGGACAGCCTGTAAATGTCTACTTGGTTTGATGATTTGCACAGGGTGAGGGGGACGTGGTGCATGGTCTGGGAAAAGGGGTCATACTGGGAAGGGTCTAGCGAACAGACACAGTGGGAGTGGAGAGAACAGCATGGTGGCCTCCCAGCCCCGCTTGCCACAAAGGGTGTCTGGGGTAGAAGGTGAAGGGACACTGGAAGTCAGGAGACCCCAGCATCACTGCTGAGGCACATGAGTGCAAAATGTAACACTGGTTGGAGGGGGGGAGGGATTCTTCCTACTTCTTCGAGGACCGTGGGGATTCTCTGGCTCTCCTGGTGAAGGGGGCTTTGGGGACACTGGGAGCTTCCTCCTGGTGGAGATACCAGAGCACTGACAGCAACACTCAAAACATGCTGTCCATGTGAGTGAACCAGGGAAAGGGCTCAACCGCCTATTAACAGAGCTCTGTCACATATAGTTACGGCATTCTGTTGAACGAAAGAAACCAGAAAGAGGACAGAGTCTGTGATGGCATTTATATGAAGTTAAAGAAGAGGCACATCTAATCCATGCACAGAAGTCAGAGTGGCCCCTGCCGCTGGGTGGGGTACAAGGGCACTTTCTGGGGTGACAAGGCTACTCCCTATCATCTGGCTACAGGGTGTATGCGTATCAAAACTTCACCAAGATGTACACCTGGGTCTAGTGCGCTTTGCTGCACGTAAGTTATACCTCAATAAAAATAATAATTAAAGAGCTGCATTTATAAAGAATTTTTAATAACATAAGGACATGCCTATACTGTAATCTTTAGCAAAAAAAAAAGCAGCATAAAGAACTGGAATGTGTGTGAGAACAATTAATCAGAAAGTATGCATGGGAAAAGGTGTGGATTAAAACACATCATGTGTTAAGAGGGACTGTTTTGAGATTGTGAGAATGTCTAATTTTTTCCGTACTTTCTATTTTTCTGTTTTTCCTAACTTGACACAATAAGCACGTGTTGGTTTTAGAGTTAGACACCTGTTTTAAAAACGAAAAGATTCACTTGCTATTTTTTCAGTCCGTCTCACTGTTGACATTGACCTAGAGTCAGCGTGAGCCCCTGTCTGTTCGTGTGAGCTGCTGTGTGTCAGGGTTTCAGCTCATTGAGCTCATGCAGTTGGCCCTTTGAACCCAAGGAAGAAATTCAATGTCCTCCCCATCTTGTGGATGAAGCTCTGAGTCCAGAGAGAGAAGCAGCCCTCGGAACTCGGGTGTAATGACTCAAAGTGGAGCAGCTACTGGAAGCCTGGCCAGCACCCCACAAGGAGGGCTGGGCATCAAGTCCAGAGCAGCAAACCAGTCAAAAGATCATTTCTCATGGAGAGTCTGAAGGCCATACATAACAGAACCAGAGCCCTGCAAACTGGGAAACTGGGAGGGCCAAGGTAAAAAAAGAAGCGGAGATGGCAAAACTAAGGCATAGCATGATACACTGCTGGTTTACTGTTGCTATGGGACAACACGGGACAACAGGAAAAGTCCCACATATCATGTTATGCAGAGAGCCGAACGTAGAGAGAGACGTTCCCATGGGTCCTCCCTTCCTTGTGCATCCCTGGGATGAACCCCTACCCCAAGAGGTGACCTGAATGTCCCCCTAAAAGGGGGTCACGCACCCTGCTAAGCTGTGCTTCCTTGTTTCAGCCTGTGAATCCTCACCCGGTATTGCCCAAATGTGGTATTTTCCAAACCAACTTGGCCATGGAGTCATTTTGTATTTAAGGGGAGAGGTCCCTTGGGGACCCCAAGTCTAGCACATCATTTCACAGAATGGGGAAACAGAAGCTCAGAGAGGGGAAGTATCTTGCCAAGGGCACACAGCGAGCCAGCAGCCCAGCATGGGCAACTTCGAGCCTGCTCCACTACTCCACGCTGCCCTCTGGGGGTGAGTGTGCCCTCAACTCCACAGCCACCCAGATGACAAGACCCACAGAACACAGGGCAAAGCCCCAGCTCCACATGGCGAAGTATCAATAAAATACAAGGCAACCAATGCCACACACAGAAAAGCAACATTTGTCTGGCAGCATCTGAGAGTTCTACCCAGTGTATTACCACTGAACATAAGGCTTCTCTTCAACCAGCCGAAACTATATTCCCCATTTCCTGTGAAATTCTGTATTAGTTTATTTGCTACACATTTTGTGAACGCTTTCTCAAGCATACTTTGTACGTCGCTGCTTAACTAGCCCACAGAGAGCCGGTACCTACAAAAGACTCTACAACTCGTTCTGTCATTTGATCTCAACCACAGATCTGTCGAGTAGGTTTGTGTTTGGGGCTTTTTTTCCCCCCATTTTACAGGTAAGAAAACTAAGGTCTGGAGAGTTTCAGTAACTTGTACAGATCAAGTAGTAAAGAGTGAAGCTGGGTGTTAAGTCCAGCCTCATGACTAGAGTCCAGTTCTCAACTGCTGCCTCTTGTATGAATTTGAACATCTTCTTCGTAACTCACTGTCCTGGTTGTGATTACCAGCTGCTGGGTCCTTCTGTGCTTTTCTGGCTTTTCCCAGCAGTCATATCTCTAATGGCACCAGCGGTTAGCTTCTCCCTTTCAGCTTCTATTTTGCTGATACTAATATGCTCTAGACAAGGACCCCACAGGGAACGAATTTTTTTAGAATTTTATATAATAAATCTCTCTAAGAAAGGATCACTGAATGAGTAACTAAGAGTCTGATGTTTATTGAGTGTATACTATGTGCTAAATTCTGGACATGGATGCCTCATGTAATCCTCCCAACAAACCCATGAAGCAACTACCATTATTCAGCCCACTCCACAGATGAGAAAGCTGAGGGTAGGGCGAGGCTTCGAGCTCAGGCAATCTGACTGTAGAGGCCACTTCCACAGGTTTGGGGTCTCCTCAGATCACAAGCCAGTGCTTCTTATTCTGTGGCGCTGGCTCTCCACTATGTTCTTGGTTTTGTGGTCTACAATTAAGATTTATAGATAAGTAACCAACCACCAAGGAAGCCTGGGGTGACTGCATATAATATTGAAATCGAATCTTGAACTTGACCCTATTCTTCTGCCATTTGTTGCCTGTTTTGTGTTGAAAAATTCTCACAGAAATTCCAGATAGACTGTATCCTTGGAGTGAGGAACTCTGCTGCCTACATCCCTGGCAGAATGCAGGCACTCACGAATGCCTGCTGGCTTGGAGGGCTGCAAAACAGTGGATAGGGAGAGTGAAAATTCATGACATGCTCCCAAGATGCTTGATCTGGAGAAAGATGGGCAACATGTTTAGCTCACAGGTAAAGGTAGAGTAAAAACCCTTAAGCAACCAGTTATTTTAGTTTGCAGAGGAAAACAGTATTGGGTGGTGAGCATATGTGTGTGAGTCGTGGCAGGCAAGGGGGGTGAGGGGAGAGCAGATAAAGGGGAGCACGGGGTTAAGGTGAGATGTTCCCTTCACTTCAAAGCTGGTTTCAGCTGGCTTTCACGGAAGACAAACGGCAAGGGGGTCAGAATCTCTCACCCGTTGAGCCTCCCCATTGATAAGCCCTGCGGTCTTAAGTCCTCCTAATCATTTGCTTCTTGGCCAGCAGTTTCTTTCAGTAAAATGAGGGCTTTTGACTAGATGGACATGAATGTTCTTCTAGTTCTATTACCCTTCAATTCTTTCTGTTTTCCCTTCAATTCTTTCTGTTTTCTAACAGACTGTGTGGTTGGATGAACTGAGAACCAAAAAGAAACTGTGTAATCAGGGAAGCCCATGAATAAGCTTTCAGACCAGCTATCTATTTTCTAGTCTATTTCAAGCTCAATTTTTCTTTTTTTTAGAAAAAAAGACTGTTCTCTGATGATTTTCTGCACTGCCACATACTTATTCATTAAAACTCCGCCCCCAATTCAGAAGAAACTGTGCATTTCCTTCTTTTATGCTGTCTGTATGTTTGATTTGCACAGCTCAACTGGTCAGAGGAACTAAGACATCTGTCCCCCTGCGAGAATCTCTCTCGGTAAGTCACCTCTCAGCCACTTTGCCTATTACTTAGCTCAGCTTGTGTGATGAGTAAAAAGCCTTTGCAGGAAACCATGGAAGACACTAGAAAAACACCAGGTGCTCACTGAACTATCTTAAAATATTATCTTTAAGTAAAAAGTTAGATTTCAGAATGGTTTCAGACTGTGATAACATCAAAGATACAAAACATGATTATGAATGAAAAACTTTAAAGGGAGCAATATTATTTTTAAAAGCCCTCACCTTTCATAAGAAAGATTTTTCAGAGAGATGATGATTATTGGCCAAAACCTTGACAGAGATGATCTTCTGGTAAGGAGAACTAAAACCTCCTCATCAGGATGCCCTCTGAACAGACGCCTAACCAGAAGTTGCATCCAAGTCTTCTTTTTTTTTTTTGGCCAAGAAAAGAAGGAAGCCTGAAAATTGTCCAAATTAATAACAAGTTACAAATATCAAATGAAGTTTCACGGCATATTCAGTGTATGATTCTTTTTCTGGCTCAGAATTTAAAGGTGAGATTTTCTGTGTGCTTCTCTCAGCTGCCTAATCTGAGGTACCAGGAGTTTGAGACTCACAAGGACTAATTAGGGAAAACTCTCAATCAAGCAGTGGAACTTAAATAGACCAGGCAAGTCAGTGGGTCGTGAAGGGACTGAGCTAACCCAGGATGTATGATGGGAGATGAAACACTGTCCACTTGGTCATTTTTATGTATGTGTGGGAGCTCTTAACCATAGCAGCTCAGAAACTACAAACACAAACTTCAGAGAAAATGTGAGAATGGCAGTCTGGATTTCACAACTGGCTGCTGGTTCCTATGATCTTCTCAGGGGACTCAGGCATCAGCCTGTTTCATTTTGACTACACTGAGGCACCAGGCTGACAGTCCTGTTTTTAGTTCTCTCACCAAAGAGTGAAAGATAGGGGACCACGACGGATAAGAGTACAGGCTGCCTGCATTCAAAACTAGTTGCTTCCTCACTGTGTGTCTTTGGCGAAGTTACTCAACCTCTCTGTGCTCTGAGGCCCTTATTTGTAAAATGGGGACAATAACCTGACCCGCCTCACTGGGTCACCTTGAGGATTAACTGAATGAATGGAAGTGAAGCTTGGAACAATGTTTGGCAGGCAGAGCACCCTGGGGAACTGTTCATTACCACCAGCACGCTCGTAATGATGCTGTGTGTAAGCTAACTCCTGGGAATGGCAGCTTCAGAATAGATTGTAAGACAGTGTCGGACGGTGCCTGACCCGGTTTCTGGACATTGTTATCACAGCTTCATTCACTCCACATGGCTACGCAACATCAGATTTTATTTGGTGAGATGATACTCTCCATCTAGTAAGCAGAGAAGCAGGCAACAAACATCCCTTACTACAGAAGTTCACTGTTTGACCAAAAAAGGGACTTCAGTTAAGTGTAGAAATCTATGTATCAACTCTTAAAATCTACTGGTGTTTAAGATAGTTTGCATTCATGATGGACTGTTAAGGACATTCTAGGACTTTAAAAAAGATCTCTTCTTTATTCACAGAGTCGAGCAAAATGGATTATCAAACATCAAGTCCCCTCTACGACATTGATTATGGGATGTCAGAGCCCTGCCAAAAAGTCAATGTGAGACAAACTGCAGCCCAGCTCCTGCCCCCGCTCTACTCGCTGGTGTTCATCTTTGGTTTTGTGGGTAACATTCTGGTCGTCCTCACCCTGATCAACTGCAAAAAGCTGAAAAGCATGACTGACATCTACCTGCTCAACTTGGCCGTCTCTGACCTGCTTTTCATCATCACCATCCCATTCTGGGCTCACTATGCTGCAGACCAGTGGGTCTTTGGAGATATAACGTGCCAGTTTTTCACGGGCTTCTATTTCATTGGCTTTTTCTCTGGAATCTTCTTCATCATCCTCTTGACAATTGATAGGTACCTGGCTATCGTCCATGCTGTGTTTGCTTTGAAAGCCAGGACAGTCACCTCTGGGGTGGTGACAAGTGGGGTCACCTGGGTGGTGGCTGTGTTTGCCTCTCTCCCAGGAATCATCTTTACCAAATCCCAGAAAGAGGGTTCTCGTTATACATGCAGCCCTCATTTTCCATCCAGTCGGTATCATTTCTGGAAGAACCTCCAAACTTTAAAGATAGTCATCTTGGGCCTGGTGCTGCCACTGCTTGTCATGATCGTCTGCTACTCGGGAATCCTAAAAACCCTGCTTCGGTGTCGCAACGAGAAGAAGAAGCACAAGGCCGTGAGGCTCATCTTTGCCGTCATGATTGTCTACTTTCTCTTCTGGGCTCCCTACAACATCGTCCTTCTTCTGAGCACCTTCCAGGAATTCTTTGGCCTGAATAACTGCAGTGACTCTAATAGGCTGGACCAAGCCATGCAGGTGACAGAGACCCTGGGGATGACACACTGCTGCATCAACCCCATCATCTACGCCTTCGTCGGGGAGAAGTTCCGAAGCTATCTCTTACAGTTCTTCCGAAAGCACATTGCCAGATGCTTCTGCAAAGGCTGTCCAGTCTTCCAGGGAGACGCTCCAGAGAGAACGAGCTCCATTTACACACGATCCACAGGGGAGCAGGAAATCTCTGTTGGCTTGTGACCTGACTCAGTTTTTATATGCAGATTAGGGGCAGGAGCGGTTCTTTTAAAGAGGAAGTTACTGTCATAGAGGGTTTAAGTTTCATCCATTTATTTGGCATCAGCTCTAAGTATATTAGATATTTCAAGCTCATCAGTTCTAGAAAGCCAAACCAAAACACGTGATGAAATAGCAACCTTCTCACCTCCCCTCCACATACATCAATTTATTGGCAAACTCTCCCTTCACTGCAAAAGTTCAATATAAAAAAAAAAAAAAAATCCTCAGAGAATTGCTAATTCCTGAGTTCGGTTACCTGAACGGGAATAACAAAATGAACTGAGGAAAGTACTGTATAGTTTCTTATCGGAGTAGGGCAACATCCAGGTTGCAAATGTGCTTAAAATATATCTTTCTCTTGCCATGGGGAGAAAAGACATGCCCGTGATCAGTTAAGAAATGACAACTTCCATGTGGGATCTCCCCTCCAAGGTGTGGTTAACAAGTTCCACAGACATTCACACCAGGGGAGAGCCCTGTGGCCTGCTGAGAGCTGGGAAGGCTTCTTCGCAGAGAAGGGATTGGAGGTGGATGGTCTGTTGGTGAAGAGGGAAGATGAGCTGCAGGCACCGCACTGGCAAAGACTGGCTGTGGGGAGATGTGCTCTGGTTGGGGGAGCCCCAGGGGAGGAAGGATGAGGTGAGAGCATGAGGAACCTGGACAGCGCTGCTCATCAAAGTCCAAGAGCAGAGCAGGGAGCCCTTGCCAGTGTTGCAGAAGGCTCATTCCACAGCCAAAGGATGGCCTGGAAAGGTGAGCATTCAGGGAAAGGAGACCAAAACAATCTGATCGAGTGAGGAGGCTCCACTTAGGTCGAGGCGCAAGAGATGGGAAGGAGGGGTGCATTCTCACAGCATTTAGGATGAGAGTCAGCAATAATAGTTGGGGCGGATTTGGCTTGGCGGTGAGGAGCAGAGAACAGTCAGAGTGAACCCCTAGATCCCACGCGAGCATCAGAGATGCCCTGAAAGAGACACCAAGAAGGAGGAGGAGGTTTAGGTCAAAACAGGAGTTGGTGGAAGAGAAAGTTGGTGGTCTCTGAGCTGACCAAAGCCCTAGGCACACAGACCCTGGGCTGCCTGTCACTGACTGCTCCGCCCCCAGAGCTGTCCGTCCCATCCAGGCTCGAATCATGAGGCATCTCCAGGGGGCTCTGAAACACCAGATTTACGAACGCACGAGCCTGAGGTCCAGGAACACTTTTAGGTCAGATATGACATCTAGGTGAGGACTGATTACACAGTTAATGAAAATCCAGAGCTTTATAAGCACCGAGTAAAGAGGTCCCCAAGAGCTGCAGGAAGCCTGAATGACTGTTTCTGCCTGTTTCAGGCGCACCACTATTTACGGTTTTCTGGATCTAACTATCAATAGACAAAGGGAAGAAGGACACACTCATTTGGAAACAGGCTGCCTCAAGCTTTATAAGCCACAAAACGTGCAATCTACTAACCTCTGTGTTTCAGGCTGAGTGTGGAGGCTTTAGATACACCTTCCAGGCACCATCTCCAAACAAAGCATATCCAAACACTAAGAGACTTATTCATTTCAAAGGGAGAATTTGAAATTTTTCGCAGTTGCTACTTCTGTTATTTTGTATATGCCTAAGATTGTTTTGAATTCAGGGGTAGCTAAGACTATCGTTGTAAAGATTAGGTGGGAAAATGTAAAGGAGTGAGAATCCCTCAGGAGATTAAGGTGTCAAAATAAGAGGTACTACTGATTTTTCTGCAGTTCTTAAATGGGAATCTTGAGGGTTGTGGCTATCAATGGGAAGTGACTGGAAGGACCTTTTCTTTTGCCCTTAAGGTTACTGAGAGTGCATATATAACACATGACCCTCACCTATGAATCAGTTCCAACATTCTGGTATCTTTGTGTATATACATATAAACATATATATATGTACATATACACATATACATGTGTATGACATTCTTACATATATAGGAAGTTACAAACTGCTTAGAAGAAAATATGTATCTAATAAAAACCCTGTAAAATAACTGGTTGTATTCTTGTATTTTCAGCCAAGTTTACATTTAGAAAATAGCACATAAAGTTGTGAGAGCATTTTGTGTAGCTGTTTCGGAAAATTTCATACACACACACAAACACACATATTGAGAATTATTTTTCTAATTATTTTTAAAAGTTAACCTTCTCCCTGGATCAAATTGCCAGAATAATTTGTTTTTAAAGATGCTACTTCCCAGAGTGGTGATTCTGAACAACTGACCCTGCAAACTTTTAAATTTCAAATTTAATTCTGCTCAAGCAAAAGAACTGACATATTTTTTTAAAAAAATCAATGTGTGATTCAGCATATGCCAGCTGTCTATGCTTGAAAATGAAGACATACAATGTCATAACCTGGTCATTTATCTGTAGTCTTGAGTTACAGATACATAATGCAGGAGGAAGAGGTTGGTGGCTATAAAGATTACTTTTCTTTCATTTAAAGTCTCTCCCCAAAACTTGGCTGTAATTTCAGCGATGGCAACGGTGCCCATGTGAACTTCTGTGCACGTGTCTCTCACCCTCAAGGAGGACAGGTGCTCCATGTGGAGGTGACCTGGCCGGGCACATTCACACTGGTTTTCCCCCTGCTGTCCTCTCCCCTTCCAGAGTGGACTCTAGAGTTGGCCAGCGTCCTACATGCAGGTCTGTGAAATGAGCAGCAGACAAGGACAGCTGGAGCTGGTCCTTAGGACAGCTTCTCCCTAACAATACCTGAAAGACTTCCATCTCATAGGCTACAAGGAGGCATGAACCAATGAAGGCTGGAAGAGGGCTGGGATTAGAGCAGAGGGAAGGGCCAGGGAGAAAGCAGGCCCTGCCCCATATGACAAAGGCAGCTGCCATAGGGAGACTGGAAAGTGTCAGTTTTTATGGCTGATACACATGCACTTCTTATCCTCTTTCCCTCTGAAAAAATGAATCCAACGTTAACATGAAGAAAAAGCTACCCAACATGTCTGCAGCCTTTCCAGGGTGCATACCCCACGCTCACTCCTCGTTTGCCTGGATCCTCCATGCCCCTTGCTTTGCAGGCCCCTCCACTGCCCACCTCTTCTCTGCCCATCCCTTAGATCAACAAACAAGTGTGAACTCATTATGGCCTGCAGGTTCTGACTCCATTCACTGCCTCAACTCAGAGGCCCCATCAAGGACGGGGTTGTATGTGCCATGGAGAAAGTCAAAGAAAAGGTAAACGTCCTTAGCAGGGAGCAATAATGTGCAAATTCATAAGCTAAGATTCTGTTGACATATATATTCCAAGGGTTCTCAGTAAAAGCAGCTCTGACTAAACTAAAACGTACTGGCATTTCTACTGATTAAATTAATAAGTCATTTACTTTCTATCTGAAGGAAGGACAGATTCCCCAACATGAACATCAACGTTCAAATGTTAACCCTTCTAATGAAGACATCAGACACCACTGAAGTGAGAAGTGAGCCAGAGAACAAGTCCTGAACTTCCTAACTGCTCTGGCTCATAGTCTGGTAACATATCTTTTACCTACAGTTCAGGGTTTGCGAAGACCTCCTATAACCCTCAGGGGTGAGGGTGGACAGAAGAGGCAAAAAGAGGCATTTCCATAGCTCCTTTGCAATTAAATAAAATTCACTATAAAAGTCTTGCTTGTATTTTTCCAAAATACTGTCAAACTTTAATATATTACATTATGTATATGTCATAATTGTGCCACATTTTCCATTTTCCTTAATTTGTTGTAAGCATATTTACAAGTCTTACTTATATTTGGCTCCATATTGTTACTACTTTGAGAATAAGTTCTGTGTCACTGTGATTCTGTCATGTTTCAGGAACTTATTTTTGTCTCCTTTCTTAAAGTGGTTAACTAGTTTTTCAAAGCACACACTTAAACATCTTTTTCACATTAAATTCAATGGGAAGCCCTTCAAAACCATTAAGAACCTCGGGCTATACTGTCCCCCGGTGGCCACTTAGTAAACCAACAGGGGGGCCAGCAGCCATCCTTGACCACAGAGAATGTAGACAGGGGGCATTTTTACACTCAGCCGTTTAATCTCTGTCTCTGCTGGCGCCACTCCTGCTGTGGACAAGAAGTATTTCCACAGCAGCTCGTGGTGGATGATGCACAACTCATTCTTGTTATTTGTGAAGAACAAGAGGAGCATCAGTGGAGGCCACACTGATGCCTGCAGGGAAGGTCCCAGCTGCCCAGGGCCAATCCCTACAGATCTGGTCAATCTCTGGGATTCTGATTTGATCAGTCTGCGATGAGGCCTGTGGTTATGACTTTCAGAAATTCCCCGGGTGATTGTAAGTGTCACCAAGTTTGAAAACCACTTGCTTACAGCCCGTCGAACCGAAAGCAGGTTCGAGAGATGGCTGATGTCTGAGGAGGATGCTGCCCGGCCTGGAAGTGGGTGGCATGTGGGCCCGGTAGACTCTGGATTCAGACCCTCAATTCTCATAACAGTGCATTGACTCTGTCTTCCCCCAAGCTGGTTTTAAAAGCGTGTAAATCTAGACTTAATTGGCAATATAAAATATCTGTATTTGAGGCTCCAAATATTTTGCTTTCATTTCTGGTTTTGGATTATGTTTTGACCCATCCATTCCAAGTGAAAAGTAAATAAAAGTGGGATGTCTGGTGCCCATGCTGAGCTTGACGACTTCAATTTCAACAGAGAACAAGTCCATCATGTACAAAAGGTCTGTCTGAGATGGTTTACAAGTGAATATAGATTTTGCTTCTGTTGGCAAAAGAATACTCCCCCCATTTCCTCCTCCCTTCAGTGAGCCCCACCATTAACCATGACCAGTAAAAAGCATTATACCCGAAGAACCAGATAACTCTGGGAGTCCCTTTCAACCCTGGGTGAGGCAATGATAATTCTGCAGAGAAATCAACAGTTTTAAAACAGCAATTGTTCCTATTTAGTCTAAAGTTCCTCTACTTGTGTTGACTGCCACTTACCTAATATTCTTCAAAAATTCCTTTTAAGAAAATTATGACTTTTTGTAACATATAATCAAATCAGGGCTCTGTTGATTGGTTAACTCACTCCTTCATGCAGGGTACAAAGTAGACCCTGGTAGACGAAAGAGCAGCTATTTAAAAATCAGACTGGGACTTCCCTGGTGGTGCAATGGTTAAGACTCCTTGCTCCCAATGCAGGGGGCCCAGGTTTGATCCATGGTCCAGGAACTAGATCCCACATGCATGCTGCAACTAAGAGTTCGCATGCCACAAGTAAGGAGCCCACCTGCCACAACCAAGGAGCCCACATGATGCAATAGGAAGCCGGCGAGCCACAACTAAGGACCCTGCCTGCTGCAACTAAGACCCAATGCAACCAAAAAAATAAATAAATATTTAAGGAAAAAAAATCAGACTGACTTGAGCTCCAGCCTTGAGACTGTGGGAGCTTGTGGAAGTGACTTAAAGACCCTGGATCTCAGATTCCTTTCCTGTAATTTGGGGCACTGTTAACATCCACCAGTGAATTATGCTGGGATATGGTGTCTAGACCAGCACTGTCCAGCAGGATTTTCTGTAATGATGAAAACGCTCTGTATCTGCACTGTCCAATACAGCGGCCACCAGACTACTGCAAAATGTGGCTAATGTGACTGTGGAACTAGGTTTTTTATTTTATTTTAATTAATTTAATTTTAATATGGCCAATGGCTATATTAATGGACAGTGCAAGTCTGGCATACAACAGATACTCGTAAATATCAGTAACACCTGGACTGGCATCAGGGATTCCTACGTTTAAATTCCTAGGCACATTGCTACATGTTTCTAAGCCTGTTTCCTCATCTGTAATATGGGGCTAATAATAATACCTACCTCACAGATTGGTTCAGAGGATTAAACAGAAATTACACGTTAATGGCTTAGCACAGTACCTGGCGCACAGAAAGACCCTCTTGTAACTGTCGGCTGCTTTCCTAATAATGGCTGTTTGCTCTTTACACTAGGCCCCCCCCCCCACCCCGCGAAGAATGCTCTTCAACATGGTGGGCGATCCAGCTCACTTTCTGTAGTGGAATAGAAGCACTGCAGACCTGAGAGGGCTCTTTGGGTGTGAAATCAAACACCATGGATTTACAGTAATAGATGGAGAGGGCCTCCCAACTTTATGGCATTGTGTTCAATCCATTCGACCTTATGGATCTCCTTTGAAAAGCCTTTCAAGCGTAATTAACCTGATAATGTAATTCTGGCTGGATGCAGACCCTGTAGCTCAAAGCAAAATGGGAGATGGAGGTGTGGGTGGCAGGCCAACTCCCCTCCCCTGCCTCTGGGATTCTGACAGAAGCTTACACACAAGGAGAATCAAGAACTCGGTAAGTACTGAATGTACAATGAGCTCTGGCAAAGTAACATGGGCAGATGTGGCTTAGGCAGGAAGGCAATGGGGTTTCTCACCACTGTCCTCCATCGAGATCTGGGACCTCACCCCCAGGTGAGCCCGGGGAAAGGGGAGCAATCAAAAGACCCTTGGCCCACTCTCCTCCCATGGAAGCTAGGACAGTCAGGGGTGGGAGAGGGATGGCAAGTGTCCCCGTCAGCCCTCCCCTGAGAGGGAGAGGGGACTTGGGCAGAGGCTCTGCCCTCCGTGGAGCAGAAGCAGAAACCTGGGGAAATGGTAAGTGAGGGAGGTCTCTCTAGTACCATTCAGCTGTGCATTAACCATCTGAAGCTCAACATTCATTCATTCAACAAACACTTGTGGAGGGCCTACTACGTGCGAGACAACAACCATTCCACGAACGGGAGTCTGTCCTCACGAGATTCACTGTTAAGAGAGAAAGGCAGGCAAATAAACAAAGTGACCTGGTGTTTGAAGAGCGCCCTGTGAATGAGGTACAGGGAGGAGAATGAGCTCTCCCAGCCCGAGTACAAGGGCCCAGGGAAGGGAGCCTGAAGGAGGCAATGTGTACTTGAGCAAGGGCTGCTGAGAAGCTCCTTAGGTGGTCATGGGAGAGGGAACAAGTGTGCAGAGGTGACCGAGAGCAAGGCACAGGACAGGGGCCTCAAGTGGCACAGCCAATGAGATAGGTATAGATGGATAGACAGATACACAGACTATGTGAGTGTGGGGGGAGTGGGCATTCCTCCCAAGGGAGGTCAGGAGTGGTGGCCAGTACAGAGAGGGCAGGACCAGGAAGTGTCCCCGCCAGGCTTCCCCTGGGCAAACCCTCTGCCCTGCCTTTGAGCAGAAGCAAAACACAAGGTGATGGGGAGCCAGGAGTCTCCCCAAAATACTACCCAAGTGCATTAGCTATTTATGATTCCACATTCCCCAATTACTCATTAATTCAACATTTACTGAGTGCCTACTGTGTGAAATGTCTGTGTCCAGCTCTCAGGTGTGGATTCCTTTCTGCTGGCCACAGGAAACCCCTGACACAATTAGACCCCAACAGCTTTGCTTTTCAGAAAAAGTCTGTCTGTAGGACAAAAGGAGAGACTCAGGGAAGGAGCAGGCGTCACAAACCAGAGGCGGTAGGGTGAGAAAAGCCAAGGATCACATGGGCCCCAGGGAATGAGGTTTCCATGGAAGCAGAGTTATTTCCAGACATCTAAAGCTCTCTGCTTTTAGTGCCAGTGTTTTTATCATGGCCATTTTATAAGGAGAGCCTGTCTACCACCTCTGCTTGTATCTATGCCTCCTTAAGTAGATTACGCTGAACAGTATGTACTTATTCCTTACTGTCTAGCATCACTGTCCTGAGCGCAGGTCGTGGAGGCGTGGGGACATGTCTGCACCTGCAGACAAGGCCCCAGGCTCTCTGAATTCTTGGATCTGGTTTTGTAACCTCCCTGTCTCTCCTCTTGCTCTAGTTTGCAGGTACCAAAGGGAATAATTTAAAAGTCTCCTTCCCACTCCTATCTCCAGTTCCCCAGTTTCCTATCCTAGAGGCAATGAAGTTACCAGATTCTTATCATTCAGGAGATATTTCCTGCATATATAAGCAAATTCTGCATCCCTATCTCCTACTTTTACACAAATGCTAGTACAGTATACTACACCTTGGTTCTTTTCACTTTATGATCTTGGGCAACTTACTTAAGCTCTCTGTGCCTCACTTTCTCCGTCTGTGAAATAGGGATAATACCAACCCCACAGATTGTTCTAAGGAGTAAATAAATACATTAACTGGCATATGGCAATATGTGACATGTACTAACTGTCCCATGACGGCCACTCAGAGAACTTTAGCTATTGTTGTTGTTTGCCATTCAGAAAAATTTTATTTGTATGCAAGTGAACTTACTTTTTCTTTGGATTCTGGGTTTTGTGGCATGTTCAGAAAAGCCTTTCCCACTCTGAGATTGCAAAAGACTCCGTGTTTTCTTGGCTTCATTTTTTTTAATATAATTTTTACTGCTCTCTCTGGGATTTGTCTTGGAGTATGGAGTGACGAGGGGATCTAAGACATCCCCCTCCCAGGGGGCACACAATCATCCCAAGACCATTTGTTAAATAATTTTCCTACTAACTTAAAATGCCATCTCTCTAATATTTTAAATGCCCCTCAATGTCTGGCTCTACTTCTGTACTTTCAGTTAAATGACTGCATCCTGGGGTGCCATTTAACACGTTTCTCTGTACCCTGTATTTTCTTCAAATTGGTTGTTACATCTGGAGGCCTCTTGAGCTGCAGGTGTGATTCCCTGGGGAGACACCTCATGAATGCGGCAAGCTCTTCCATCGCTCCACACAGGGGGTGCACTGTCACCATTACTGTGATGTCAGTGTTGAGCACTGGGCTCGGGGCAGTCATATCAGTTAGAGAGCCCCCCTGCCAGCCTTTGGTGGTCTTTCAAGGGCACTGCAGTGGACACAAATTAGAGAAGCGACTTGCCTACACTGAAGTCTGGGTGTATGATACCCAGGTGAGCCAGTCAGATCCTGCTCCCAGAGATGATGACCATGACTGGGCCCCAGAGCAGCAGGCAGTGACCTGGAGAGAGTACCAATAACTGCCTGGTGGGGGGTGCGGGGGGAGGCTGTCCCAACACGGAACTGCCCCAGGTCACATCTTTCCCAGGGCCAGATGCTTGGCGATTCCTCCTCTCCTGTGATCAACCCCAGGAATCTGCCAGCACTTCCCTTCATTGCTGGGTAAGCCTGAGTGGCTCTCTGTTTGCACATAGGGTGCCTTCAGGAATACAGACAATACAGTCACAGAAGTTCCTGCTTCCCCTACACGTGCAGCAGAAGCACTTCTCCACACCACACTTTCCAGCGGCTCCCTTCTTTTTCCAGTTGAGTGGAAGGTTTCATCCACAGATGCACAGATATTTGTTCACCAGCTATTGTGAACTGAATGTGACCACCACCACCCGCCTCCCATTCATTTGTTGAAATCCTAACCCCAATGTAGCCCCAATGTGAAATCCTAACTCCAATGTATTTGGAGGTGAGGCCTTTGGGAGGTAATTAGGTCATGAGGGTGGAGCCCTCATGACTGGCATTAGTGCCCTTATAAAAGAGACAGGAGAGCTTGCTCTTTCTCTGCTCTTCCCCTGTGAGAATACAAGGAGAAGATGGACATCTGGAGGCTTTCACCAGACACCAGACCTGCTGGCACCTTGATCTTGGACTTCCCAGCCTCCAGAAGTGTGAGAAATAAATGCCTGTTGTTTAAGCCACCCCGTCTACAGTGACTGGTTACAGCCAACCCAAGGTGACCAAGACACCAGCCATTTTGCTACAATGTGTTTCTTTCTTTCTATTTATCTATTTTGGCTGTGCCAGGTCTTAGTTGCAGCATGCGGGCTCTTAGTTGTGGCACGTAGACTCTTAGTTGCAGCATGCAGACTCCTTGGTTGCAGCATGTGAACTCTTAGCTGCAGCATGCATGCGGGATCTAGTTCCCCAACCAGGGATCGAACCCGGGCCCCCTGCATTAGGAGTGTGGAGCCTTACCCACTGGACCACCAGGGAAGACCCCAAAGTGTTTCTCTGTCCTTTTGGAAACTGCTTTTTTAAGGGATCTATATTAATTACAAAATAATATCATTTTTGGAAAGTGAACCCTTCTGCCCCTCTTAAAGTGCTGTCCCCCACCGCATAGTTTTCCTCCTCTATCAAAACCTCCTCTCCCATTTTTCACCCAGCACAGGGTAACTAACAGATTACAGTGGAAAAGTGTCACTAATTCGGGGGATTTGCATTTTAAGTTAATCATTTATATACCCAAAAATACTTATAGAGAAGCTAGTGTGCTGGTGCTAGGGTCACAATGGGGCACGAGTTCCTGTGTTCACGGAATGATACAAGAGTCTAGAGACAGGATCCAGAGAAGTAAACAGACAATTGTACAGTGTAGAGTGAGGCATGCTCCAGCACCGAGGAGGGCTTCCCAGCCCAGTGCTGGGCTGTCAGAGTTGGCCTCCTGGCAGTGACGATGGCTCAGCGAAAGCCTGAAAACCAAGGAGGGCCTTCTGACAAATCAGGGTTAAACCAGGTCCCATGCTCAGAAGCATGAATGAAACTATTTTATAACCAGACATACTTTTCCTCAGTCTAAGCTGCATTTGTTTCAGAACACAAAGTTCCATTCCATCCTTCCTAGCATGTTCAATCCGACTCCGTGATTTTTCAGCTAAATTCAGGATGCATACAAGTCATTTTCTGCTCAGTGCTTCATTGCCAAAAAGTTTTCCCCTTTCCCCTGACTCCCATGGTTGACTCTTCTAGTGTAGTGAATCTCAACCAGGGGATGGCTTTCCCCCAGGGGCCATCCAGCCACGTCTGGAGACATTCCGGTTGTTACAGCTTGGGAAGAGACCAGGGGTACTGCTCAGCATCCTACAATCCCCCACAACAAAACTGTATCCACCCCAGCCGTCAGCAGTGCCACGGCTGAGAACCCTCCTCCAGCCTCAGCAAGGAGGACCCTGGATCAGGCCCCGCACAGACTGCTGCAGCTGACTCCAGACTCACGGAACATTCTGGACACTCTGCATGGCCACAGGAGACTCAGGCTATCCACAGGCACCCATTCCTGTCACTCCACCACTTCCACAGCCTTTCCACACCTGATGATGCAGGACAAGCCCACAGTGGTCCCACCAAAGATGCTCTCAGCTTCCCTACAGCATGTGCAGACCTAGTGAGTGTGTGTTCCCTGTCCCCCACCAAGCCCCCTTGGCCAGGTGACCTTAGAACACAGCAGTTCCAGATATTTTTCTCAGTGATCCAGTTTGTGTGCATATGGGGCTGGGGGGGAGGGGGCTATTATATGAGGAGAAATTACAAGGAAAAGTGTATATATGTGGGATGAATGGAAGAATTTCGATGGAAACAGTGTATGAGAAAACACAGAGGCACAGAGAAGAGGTGGCTTCAGGGAACAGATGGTGAGTGGTTTCATGAGAGGGGAAAGTGAGAAGGGAGTGGAAAAAATTGGGACTGGAGGCTGGGGAGTAGAGGACAAATGAGTATGGGCCGCGCACACCCTGCTAAAGGAGTGTAGACCTGTGGGGGAGGAGGGGGCTTTGAAGCCAGGGAGTAAACGCATACTTTGGACCC
This sequence comes from Globicephala melas, assembly GCF_963455315.2. Lineage (NCBI taxonomy): Eukaryota > Metazoa > Chordata > Mammalia > Artiodactyla > Delphinidae > Globicephala > Globicephala melas. The sequence continues at coordinate 41,203,933 of NC_083324.2, read as the reverse complement.
TGAATGGCCCCGGCGAGTGGCAGATGTGCTGGAAGAAGACTAGAAGGGAGGCAGGGACCCTAGGCAGAGGTTTTGGCAGTGCTCTTTCTGGGACACAACGGGGGCCTCTACCAAGATAAAGAGCTCTGTGTGGAGAGAAATTAATGTATTTGAAAGCTATGAGGGAGAACCACTCATTAAGATTTGGATTTAGGGAGTGAGTGAGTGGCAGAGGTCAAGGCTTGGGCCCCAGCCCAAAGGGATGGAGAGCACTGGCTCCAGGATGTGGGATGATGGGTTCAATTTTTAGGACAGGTTGAGTGAGAAATCCTGGAGGACATTCAGGTGGCAGTGTCGAGAGCCGCTGGATGTGCTGGCCTTGAACCCAGCGGAGCAAATGGGTGGAGATCCACATTTGGGGTCATAGGAAGTGAACACCGTGAGGGGTGGACAAGTGGCTCTAGACAGAACCCAGAGGAACACAGGCAGCAAAGGAGCCCGAGAGGAGGAGAAGGAGAAAGTGGGCAGGGCAAAGCCAACTGCAGAGAAGAGAGCTCTGGGAGGAACAGGAAGTGTCAGTGATGTCTAATGCTGCCAAGCAAGATAAGAACGGAAAAAACATCTCCTGACCCCGTGATGCAATCAGAAAGGCGCAATAACTTAGTAGCTCCTGTCTTGTCTCTTCCTGGACCAACTCATGGCAAAGGAGCGTAGAATCATATTTCCTCCTTCCCCCAGAAAAACATGATTTTTGTCCCCAAGTTTTGGGCTCTCCCGAGGGGACAGGACTGGCCTTTGTAGTCTGAAGGTCCTGGTTTACTGGTAGAGGGAAGTGCCCTTTCCAATGATCTTTCCAGAGAGTGTGGCTGAATCCTATGGGACAGGAAGGGATGGGACCATGGACTCTGAGGCAGAGATAGGAGCCACCTCAAATAGAGTCCTCGGAGGCCCCAGGGCCTGGAAGGAAATGGCTGCAGAGCCTCTGAGGAGACTCAAGGACCAGCCTGGGGGAGCACTGGGCAGGAGAGAGCACAGCCTGCAGTCTCCAAAACGTGAGGCTCACATGGGCCTTGGCCCTTGGAGGGGCCCAGAGCAACCAGCCAGGCTGAGGACCAAGGCAAACCCCGTCCTGCAATTAAAATCTACCATGATTTAATTCTGTTAAAGGAACTATTTTTAAAGTGAGATGCTACTTAGTTTATTACCTTTTACCACTGTTTATAAGAAAAAAATTCTTATCTAATTAAGATACGGTTAGTATCCAATCAGTGACTGTCCAACACGACCGACCCTACGAAAGCTGGAGTGTGGCCAGTGAGGTGGGGAAGGAGAGGCGGAGAAGGGAATGTTGCGGGGGGCGGGCAGGAGGGACGAGCCACTTCCTCTTCCACTCTTCTGTTCACACCCTGATGACAACGGTGAGTAAGCCAAGGGAACGGTCAAGTGGAGTGAGCGGGCAGTGCGGCCTCGCTGTGCCCATGACTCCTCCTCCGTACACCGTACACATGGGTTTCACGGTCTTACGACACATGGTGGTGTTGAAAATTTCAGTTTCCATTTCTTGTCATTCAGGGTAAATGAAATGTGCGGGAAACCAGAACACTCAGCCTGTGCAGCGCTCTGCCCAGATGCCCACTTCAGTCCTGGGGACAGGGCTGCTGCCCCCCTCACTGGGAACCACCCTCAGCCACCAGGACCTACCTGCCCATGGGGTGGCTGAGGCCGATGACTGGCTGAAGTGGGACTGCAGAGGCCGGGGCCCTTCTCTCACTGTGGGATGGCGCTCAAAGACCACCCCGGAGCTCCACACAGGATCGGGTGAGACCTCACATTGTGCTGAGGTGTGTGCTGTACTCACATCGTGGTGGCTCCTCCCTCTGCCCGGTCCTGCCTCGCTCACTCCCTTACACGCGTGCCTCCTGGAAGCTGCCCCAACAAGACTCCGCCCCTGAGGGCTCTGGATTACCAGGAACGCAATCTAAGGTAGTCTGATTCTTGGTTTCAACTTTCCCTTCCACAGACACTCAATCACAGATGCCAGTAAGTAATAAAATGTCTCTACCCTGAATTGTGTTCCTTTCCCTTCCCTTGCTCCATCTCTGACATCCAAGTAGATGGTCCCTCAAGGACCTGAAACAAAAGACACTAGGAGGAAAAGGGAGGAGAGGGGAAGAGGCCTATGCACGCCTCGTCTGGCTAACTCCCATTCAGAATTTGGGCTTAGAAGACTCCCACCCCGGGAAACCCTGCCTGGTCCCTCCGGCTGGGCCAGGTGCCCCTGCTGACAGCTCCCACAGCTCCTGTGTTCTCCCCCAGTACAGCACATGACTCCCTGAATTATAAACAGGTATGCACCTGACCATCTCCCTCCGGAAAGTCAATGCCACGAGGGCAGAAAAGGGGTCTACTTTGCTCGCCATTTTCTCCAGGGACCTGGTAAAGTTCCTGGCACTTGGGAGATGTGTCCTGCGGGGTCCTGGCAGCAAACAAATGGCACACGCAAATAGGGCAGCTGAGGAAAGTTTGGTAAAAGGACTCTTTACAAAGATTTAGACAGGGCATGGGGAAACCACAGGACATAGTGCAGTACCTGATGCTAGTGAGAGCAGGCCGCCATCCCTGCTGCTAGGAGCAAGGAGCACAGGGCAAAGGAGGGGGCAGGGGCTTCTGTCTGACAAAAGCTGCTCACAGGTCAAGAGACACATCAGCCCCCCCGGGAAAGTGACCCCTGAGACCCACCAGAAAGGATCCAGGGAGCTAAATCCCTTGACCTCACTTTCCAATCTCCTGCCTAAAACTCCCCATCGGCCAAACGCAACTGAAACTCAGAGGACAGAGGAGTCTGCTATTACAAGATAAGGCTCCCTGGACGTAAATCAAGGTGGAGGAAAGTAGAGAGTAGATACCGAAGAGCAAAAGGAAGATTTATGAGACAGTCGACACTAAATACATGGGAAATGAATAAATGAATGATGTTTTTCAACAAATACGCACTGAAACACTACTCAGTGGATACTTATTCTGATCACCGTCTTCATGGAGACAAATCAAAGGCCGCACACATAAAAAGGCCACTAGGTGTAACTCCAACCTGTGGGCAGACAATAAGGCCTTAGGCTACGTGAGATGGGCATCTGGAACTGAGAAGTCCTGACAAAAAGCAAGCGCTTGGGAAAAGGTGGACCAGAAGAAATTTGCCCAGAGGCAGATGACAATAAGTAAGCTTACCTGTTTTTGCCTAGGCTCTACGTGGGAGGGGGAAAATCTCTGAGAATCCAAAACCTGCACTTCATGAAAATCTGAGGTTCAATTTTACAATACCCTCAAAATGGGAGACCCCAAAACAGGCCAGGAAACCTCATCTCAGGCCATTGATATCTTAGTGCTCCTGGCTGAAACAAATGCAAAACTCCTCCGGAAGGGAGTGTTCCCACTTCAGGTCACGAAAAAGCTGCTGCAGAGAAAATAATCCCCGATAAAGATGAACTCACACTGAGACTACAAAACACACAAGTAAATGGACCACCGTGAGTGACAGCTGGCAGGCCTAACAACTACAGGATTAGAACTCTGAAAGGGTTGATTAAATCATGATTTGATTAAACGTATTTTTATAAGGAATCAAAATCCTAAAAAAGGAACAAAATATTATTACCAGAACCCACTCAGTGTATACAAAGGTATACTCCACTCTAACAGAATCTGTCTTATTGCCCTAACTCAGCACACTGTCTTAGAGGATGAAAGGTCCTAGAAACCCTTCTGGAATATGGGGGCTTTTACTCAGTAGGTGTTTCCCCTCTCTTTTCCTAGGGATACATACTCACCCTCTGAGTCCCCCTGTCCCCTAATTGAAGAATACTGAAATAATTCTCAGGACTTAACGATTTCCCTTCTTTCTTCAGTACCATATCTGTAGTAGGATTAGGTTTAGGTACAATTCAAATGTACCACATTTCAAAGTTGTGGTACAAGATTGTACCCTATTTCTTGTTCAGTCGCTACTGGCAAATTTTTAGAATTTTTGTTGAAACTATTTTTCAGTCATTTTACAAGGCAGTGGAGAAGGAAGAGTCCTTGACCCTACTTCACTCCACCATCTTTACTAGAAAGCCCCACACTAATGTTCTTGAGATTCTATAGGGGTAAGCACTGCTTCAACTTGGGCAGCCCTAGATGTAGCTGTGCTTGTATGCTGACTTCAGAATTCTGTTGGTGGCGTTGGTGTTTACAGTTGGGCGGCAGGGAGATACTGGACACCTCGTTTATGGGGCATTTGCCCCAACTCAGCAGAGCAACTGATTACATTTCACCACACGATGTTGCTGGTGACCCTGGGAGACCAATCTCAGGGGAACGGTGGGGACAGAAGCCAGGCCGGAGGGGACTCAGTAGGGAGTAAACAATGTGAAGCAGCTGGACAACTAATGAAGGCTGCCTGGGAAGAGGTAGAGTAAGTAGTTAGAGCAATGTGTGAGGTTAAGGGTGGATTTACAGTCTTTATTTAAGGGAGATACCTGAGCATTTTAAAATTTTGGAGAATCCAATAGAGAGAGAGAGGCTGTAGCTAAAGCAAAACATGGAAACAACTAACGGAGGTTAGACAGAATGAGATCCAGAGTGCAGGAGGAGACGCCAGCCTTCAATATAAGAGGAGTAACTCTGTCCGTGGAAGAGGAAGAATGGAGAATTTGAAGCTGGGGACCAGGGAGGTGAGAGTTTGAAAACTGTAGAAGGTGAGCTCCTCTCCTGAGCATAAATGTAGGTGATGGGAATGGGCATTTGAAGAGATGGGAAGAGTTTTAAATTGCTCAAAGTAGCCAATGGAAAATGAGAGAAAGTGACAATTTGAGATATTCAGAAGAGTTACGAGGGAAACTAGAAAAATCTCTGGAAGCCAGCTGAGATGGGAGACCATAAATGAGTGATGGATCTTGTCTTCATGGCTACGTGGTTTTAACCAGCTATTCTCAGAAATACATTCTCAAAGAAAGAATGGCAGGGAGTAGCAGATTGATGGATTGATCTAAGGCTGGTGGTCAAGGGAGCTCAGGGTACTGACCAGAGAATGACTACATGATAGACTATTAGATTTCAGCTAGACTAGGGGGATGCAACCACAGGAGGGGCTGAGAGGCAGAGGCTGGAGGGCTTGATGAAGAATGACGACAGTTACAGAAGGAGCGAATGGAGTGAGGGAGACCAAAGGGGTAGACGTTGTGATCAGAAGAGTGAGCGATTTTATTGTGAAAGTCCAGTGGTGGATCAACTTAACAAACCTGAAATCTGACCATGAGTGTGGACGATAGTGGAGTGAAACTGAAGGCCAGTGAGGCTGAGTAAATGAGCTGAAAGCCCTGGGCCCTGCATGGGGGTCAACATGGGCAATTAAGTCACCAGGATGATGGAGAAAACTGGGGTGAAGAGAAGCTCCTTATCCACGTACACTAGTCTTAATAAAAGAAGGGGGCAATCAGGCAGACAGTGGTAATGATGAGGTGGAGTAGCGGGTAGTGGCTGGAGACCACAGTAGTCTCTTATATACGTACCTATTAGATCTTATAGGAGTAATGGTCACCAAGTGGTCACCCGGGGCCAGGGACGTCACCTTCTGATCCCCAAGAGTGAGGCGGGTGAGACAGAGAAGGAGCATCCTCAAGGGACAACAGATGGTAGGAACATTAGGAGGTGAGGTGAGGTGAGGGCAGAGGAGGCACAAAGGAGAATGGCAATGAGAAATTGAGAAGGTACCTGACCTGAGGCACTGACTGAAGATGGTGGGGATGGGGGCACGATGACATCAAGTGGTCTTACGTGTTCCAAAAAGACTGACCCCAGCAGACCACAGGTAGACGGTGGTTAAGAAGATGAGAGAAGTATTAAGATGCTGCTGAACGTATCATTCTCCAGTAAGCAAAGGACTCAAGACTCTCTAGAGACTGATGTCTCCCTTCAAAGGCTGTGTTAGCACAAGTTCTTCAAAATATAGACGCTAAGATGGGACGTGGCATAAAAGAAATGTATTAGAGGAAACGTCTCTGAGAGAGCTTGCAAAGGGAGGTGGGAGAAGCTGGGAAAGCTGCCAGATCACAATGCAGGTCTGACCACAAGGGAAGGAGAGAAGGAGGAAGTGAGGTTAGGGAGAAGCACCAGTCCATCTCCCAGGAATGGGCCTGTCCCAGTGCCCCTAACAGGGCCACTGACTGGGAGCAGCCCGTGGCCGGCATGGCCTCAGCACGGATGCAAGGATGCATTTCAGAGTGAGGAAGCTGGGATCCTCAGTCAGTTATGCTCATTCCCATGGCCGCCACACAACACAGCAATATTTGTATGTCTGAGGCAACATTTCTCAAAATACAGCCTGCAGAGTCCTTGGTCCATAAGTAACTGCGTAAGAATTAAAAGGGGATTCCATGATCAAACAATTTTGGGAAATGCTGCATACTTTCTCTAGGATCCTAATGCTTACTAGCACTTGAAGAGTTCTGAGAAGCACTGTAGTAAAGAAACTTGCTTTATATTTTCAGTCCACCTATTTCTCAAACCTACTTGAGTGAAGTCCACCCCCACTTTTTTTTACACCTTTCAGCACAAAGCAGAATAAACCGGACATGAAATGAGAAAGGGTTTTTAAGGATATAGTTAACTATTTTTCTTCCAGCAAGTACATATAAAATCTATATTTCAGGGTTGGTCATCAATACAATTGTTTTTTGGAAGTATCATTCCCCCCTCGCTGCCCTCCCAGGTAGCCCAGGTATTGAGAGGACTAAGCACTAAGGTGACATTTTAGGCTTAGCCAAGATGTGGGAGAAAATGTGGGGGCAGGATGAGACATTCTCAGAATCCCTAAAATTATAACATGTAGGTATAGGCCCCTTCAATCTACTGCTCAGTACCAAACAACGAATCCAGAGGAAAATTGTTTTCTAAGAGTAGGTTTTACACACTTTCCATTAAGAAGCAGTGCTATTCAGGGAGATCAGCTCGGTGCTTTGTGACCACATCGGCGGAGGGGGTGGTGGGATAGGGAGGGTAGGAGGGAGACGCACGAGGGAGGAGATATGGGGATATATGTATACGTATAGCTGATTCACTTTGTTACACAGCAGAAACTAACACACCATTGTAAAGCAATTATACTTCAATAAAGATGTTAAAAAAAAAGTAGTGCTATTTAAAAATTATAATAGCTGCTATTTGGGATTATCATAGATTTTTTTTCCTATACTTACCTGATTTTCTGTAATATTTGCTAATAAAAATTAGTTAGACAGATAGATAATCTGAGAACACTGATATTTGATGAAGCCATTTTAAGGGATAGATAAATTATTGTAATTCTAAAGTTCTGAATACCCATTTCTCAATAACAAGTTAGACCTCTGAAAATGTCATCACGCTAGCATTCAGCATCCTAGCACCCTCCCATCCCTTCGCTCAACTAATTTAATGTTGTATCTATCAATCAGCATCCAGTCAAAAGACAGGAATCATACCAGTAATTTGACCAAAGAGCATTTACTACAAAGAATTATTAATTAGTCAAAGGGGATTAACTGTCTAAGGGAGTAGGAAGCAGAGGTAGGAAGAGGCCCCTAGACTGAGGCAGAGCACCCGAGAAGGAACACACGTGGAAGAGGCCCTCCCTCCCAAGGCTGAGATTCAGACCTGTTACAGAGGGTGACTGCAACCCACTGGATGGTCAGGAAGTTTGTCAAGGTGAGGCCCTTGGGGGCTGGTGAGCAGGAAATTGCCTGCAGTGAGACCCACAAGAGGGTGGGCACCACTCGGTCTCCACACAGCACTGTCAGGTCATCCCAAGGAGCAAAAACAAACAAACAATAACAAAATTCTGTAACAGAATGAGAAGCCCCTGCCTCTTCCTGTGATTCTCAGAGCCTTCTACATCAGCTGGCAAAGGAGAAATGCTTATAGGGCTCAGCTCAAGGATTACAAAGCAAGGCAAGGAAGGATGGGTTAGGAGCTGAAAGGCGATAAATTACTAACAGGTGCACCGCATCCTTTGCTTGTTTTTTTTACTGAGGGCCAATGTAACATGAAGAATATTTCTGCATCTCCTGTAAAATTATTAATAAAGTCATCACCCAGTGTGTTTTCCAACCTCCCTAATGTAAGAACTTAGAAACAAGAAAAAAATGAGATAATGAGTGTAAATTATTGGACCTAATCATCTGCTGCTTCATCTTGTCAGAGCTCATCTTGTCAGCACAGCTTTCTCTGACTATCCTACGTAAAATGTGAACCCCCAAACCACCCTGGTCCTTCCTAGTCTCCTTCCCTGCTTTGCTTTTCTCCACAGAACTTCTCTCCTACTACCCTACAATTTACTTACTTATTTTCTTTTTGTCTGTAATGTAAGTCCCATGAAGGTCAGGATGTTTGCCTACTGATGTGTCCCCAGCACCTGGAACAGTGCTGGGCACATGCTAGGCACTTTACAAACATTTGTTGAATAAATGAATTGAATAAATGCGTGATCTACATGTATGGGGGAATGAGAGTTATAACATGACAGTTTCCTAGACTGAAACTGGGATTGAACTTGAACAGACATTTTTCCAAAGAAGACATACAGATGGCCAACAGGCACATGAAACACTGCTCAACATCATTAGTCATCAGAGAAATGCAAATCAAAACCACAATAAAATTATCATCACCTCACACCTGTCAGAATGGCTATCATCAAAAAGACCACAAAAAACTAAAGTTGGTGAGGCTGTGGAGAAAAGGGAACCCTCCTACACTGTTGGTGGGAATGTAAATTGGTACAACCACTGTGGAAAAGAGTATGGAGGTTCTTCAAAAAAATAAAACTTCATATGACCCAGCAATTACACTCCTAGGTATATATCAGAACAAAATGAAACCACTAACATGAAAAGATATATGCCCTCCAATGTTCATAGCAGCATTATTTACATTAGCTAAGATATGGAAGCAACCTAAGTGTCCATAAACAGATGAATGGATAAAGAAGATGTGGTGTGTACACATACAATGGAGTATTAACCATAAAAATAAATGAAATTTTGCAATTTGCAACAACATGGATAGACCTAGAGAGTACTATGCTTAGTGAAATAAGTCAGAGAAAGACAAATACTATATCCTATCACAAATACTATATCACTTATATGTGGAATCTAAAAAATAAAACAAACAAATGAATATAACAAAATAGAAAGGTACTCACGGATGTAGAGAACAAACTAGTGGTTACCAGTGGGGAGAGGAAAGGGGAGAAAGGGCAAGATAGGGGTAAAGGATTAAAAGATACAAACTATTATATATAAAATAAACAAGCAACAAGGATATATTGTACAGCACAGGAAAATATAGCCATTATTTTGTAATAACTTTAAATGGAGTGTAATCTATAAGAATACTGAATCACTATGTTATATTCCTGAAACTAATATAATATTGCAAATCAACTATACTTTAATTTTTTTAAAACTGGGATTTAATTATAGTAATAAAGAGGAACTCAGAGCCTCAAAGGTAAGGTTTGTGAGCTACGTGCCAAAGCCACAGCATGTGGTGAAGTTTCACCAATAATGATGACCCTATTACAGTTCCAGATATTAGAATGGTAAATAAAACTTTCCTCTTGCCTCAACTTCAGACCTTTAAACCATTCCTACCTACCAATTTAGAATTTCCAAGAATCCCACAGTCTTAGAGATCTAATACACAGTACAGTGATTATAGACAACAAAACTGTATCATAAACATTAAAATTGCTAAGAGAAGAGACCTTAATTTTTCCCACCACCAGAAAAGTTGATAATTTTGTTAGCTAACACTATCATGGCAATCATATTGCAATATAAATGTATCAAATCAATACGGTACACCTTAAACTTACACAATGTTATTTGTCAATTATATCTCAATTAAAAAAAAAAAAGAATCCCATGGTCTGGGTGTGGATAAGCAGAATGCTGGGAATCAAGCCAAAATAAAATAATTCAGAAAGTGAAGGCCATACAAATATCAGGAAGTTAGGGTGATCCTGAAGTTACCAAACAGTGCCTTCCTTAGGGAACTTCAAATTTCACATGGTTCTGTGACACGGATGAGGCGCCTGCTTGCTGCCATTTTCCTCCACTTGACCGTATAATGCAGTGTGTATGTTCACAGGGTTTTTCAAGTTTCAAAGTTTGACTTGACCCTCAGTCCCCTGCCTGGGACTGACCAGTGAGTATCAGGCAATAAAGCACCACGAGCCACCATCACTTACTCCGTCAAAGTTCTGGGGGTACTGGTGTGGCTACAGATAGCCCAGCCGCAGGGGGCTGAGCCCCAGGAGGAAGGAGCAGGGCACGGTGGCCCTCACTCACTCACAGAAGCCATACTGCTGGGCGGTGGGGGAAGACCTGCTGGGAAACATTCACAGCCAGGTTCCCACCAGCACCAACCCCTCCCAACCCCTCCCAACCCCTCCATACGGAGGAACATCATGAGTTTCCCTCTGAGTTAAATTTAATGCTCGATCACATGTTTGTCCAGGCCCTTTTAATGTTTATTTTTCCTTTCCCTTAATAGTTTCCTCAGTTCTATTTCTATTTTGGCAGGTCCACATTCTGCACCGACTACCACCTCAAACATATCTTTGGCATTAACAGATGTCGTTTAACCAGCGAAATGAACGCTAAGCCAACATGTAAGACTGGTCCTCAAATTAGGTCCATCACAGATACAAAGAGTTGATCCAGGAGAAGTTCATACAGATTTTCCAGTTATTTCAAGTTCTTTTTCTCAGTTCATCTTTCTTCCAAACCGCCCCCATCCCCTTCCTCCTCCCACACCCTCCTCCCACCACTCTAAATCTGGACTCTCAGCTTCCTTTCTCTCTGGCCTTAAACGTCACCCCACCCCAGCCTCAAACAGGGGTTGAACTTGTTCCCCTCACATTCTCTGCACGTGACTTGATGGAGCCTCTGCATCCTCACCATGGAATTTTCCTGTGCTGGGCCCTCCTTCTAGGAGCAGGGTCAGCTCCTAACATCTTGCCTAACTCCTTGGTTCCCTCACATCAATTTCTCCCAGGCACTGGTACTGAGGCTCTGTCTCTGCACCACCCCCTTCCCAACTGACATCACTCTGTAGCTTCCACTGTCCCCAGAGCAGACCCTACTGGGGCCCCATTCCTCAGCCAAAGCACACAGCGTCTCTCAAAAGGGACAATGAAAACCAAAGCAGTGGTTCTCACTGCAAGTTCTTGAAGCCCCATATGCTAATGCTGATGAAATGCTACATGGGAGCCTCAGGCCCCTGGGCCTGGACGCACAGTCATCGTATGTGACACTTCTCTCCTCTGCTGCAAGCCACTACCTGCTCAGTTACACGTCAGAGCACTTTGCTATCCCTCCCTCAGTATCATTGAGAAGCAGCAGTAACTTAGTTCCCTTATCTAGGGCAGCCAGCAGGATGGCCACAAGGAAATCAAAGGCGGGGTACGGGGTGGGGGTGGAAGCAGCAGGAGAAAACAACTTCCCAGTTTCTCTTTGCAGCTTAAGAAACTCTCTGGGGGTCTGGGGGAGCTTTCAAGTTGCTTTATTTTGGTTAGTCCCTGAGATGTGTGACTGGCGGAACACAGCCACCAGGGGGATAAACAGTGGTTTCTCTTGGCCCTAAGGGTCAGAGGCCAGCTGTTCTGAAGGAAGCCAGCTTTTAACTGGCCCAGACGGTTCCCACAGCAACTCGGATGGTAGGTCAGGAGGCCATACCCTCCCCGCCTAGGAACTCGGTCAGTGGTAAGTCTTCGATGTATTTAACCAGTTATGTCCATGTTGATGCTTAGGGTGGTTTCGCTTTTGCAAACATTTATTTATATCCTTCAAGAGAAGAACTCAGACCTCTCTGCCTGTCACAGGAAGCTGTTACGGGGGGTGAGCAAACTTTTTAAATGCACAGAAATTGCGACTGACACCAATTTTGTGAAGCTAAACCCCGGTACTTGGTTCTCTTTAATTGTGTTTTTTCCTACATAGCTTCAGGTAGGCAAGTCTTGTTTCTACCAAGAGAACGAAGTTATATGAAGAAGGGTAATGCTTACTTTTGTCTGCCTGTGGTAGCTCGCATACTACTAAACACCTAAGTGCTTAATGAAGGGATGAATTATAGCAGCTGCTCTCAGGATATAGGGCGTGTTAAAGAAATGTTTATTTTCAGTCTTCTGAGTTGTAGACCTGCTCTGGCTAAAATCAGACACCAGAAAAGGGCAAGTATTTATTTATCCTCTAGTCCTGTGTGCCGTTTCCTCTATGACCACACAGCTGTATGAAGGGAAAATCATCTTTCATTTCTCCACAGGGCAGCCTGAAGATGGCTAATTACACGTCAGCACCAGAGGATGATTATGATGTCCTCATAGAAGACAATCTGAGTAACAACGAAATAGAACCATGCACCCCATACGAGCCCAAGATTCTCTCAGCCCAGCTGGTGCCTTACCTCTACACCATGGTGTTCACGGCTGGCCTCCTGGACAATATCTTGGTTGTGCTTATCCTGGTAAAATACAAAGGACTCAAGCAAGTGGAAAATATCTATTTCCTCAACTTGGCAATTTCTAACTTGTGTTTCTTGCCCACCCTGCCGTTCTGGGCTTACACGGCCTCACGTGAGGGGGTTCTTGGTGACCCCCCGTGTAAAATTGTCGTGGCACTCTACTCCATAGGCCTGTACAGTGAGGCATTTTTCAATGTCCTTCTGACTGTGCAAAGGTACCAGGAGTTTTTCCGCATGAGAAGGCTTTTCTCGGCCTGCAGGATGGTGGCTGGCAACATCTTCACAAGTGCTCTGGCGTGGGTCACAGCCATTCTGGTCACTTTGCCTGAACTTGCTTTTTACAAACCTGAGATGGAAAGCCAGAAATACAAGTGCTTCTTTACCAGACCTCACTTCCTACCAGCTGATGAGACATTCTGGAAGCATTTTCTGACCTTAAAGATGAACATTTTGGGATTTCTTTTGCCACTGTTTTTTTTCGTATTTTGCTACGTGCGAATGAGGAAAACACTAAAGTGTGGGGCGAGGAACTGTGACCTTTTCAAGCTTGTTTTCACCATAATGGTTGTTTTCCTCCTGATGTGGGGACCCTACAATATTGCGCTTTTCCTGTCTGCTTTCAACGAACACTTCTCCCTGCATGGCTGTGAGAGTAGTTACAACCTGAACAGAAGTGTCCAGATCATGAAAATCATCGCCACCACCCACTGCTGCGTCAACCCTCTCCTCTACGTGTTTCTCAACAAGGCATTTAGGAAACACCTCTGCCAACTCTGCCATCTGTGCAGTGACACCGCACCTCCACCCACTGAGGAACCTGCCCAAGGCACATCAAGGGAAGAATATCACCTTTCCACTTAAATGTAAACTAGCTCCTACCAAAGGCGGGATAAATAAACAATAATTTTTCCCTCATTGCATTGTTTTGTGCAATAGTTTTTACACATTTGTACATAAAATAGGCTCCAGGAAGAAAAGAGGGAGGTGAACAAACATTCACCAAGCGCTGAATTTGTCTCAGGCGCTGTGCTAGGTTCTTGACAAACGTGAGCTCCTCCGTGCCTCACTGACTGCTCGTGGTGTAGGTGGAATTAGTCCCATTTCTCTGGGGGAGGAAACTGAGGCTCAGAAATTTGTCTAAGATCACACAGCTAGAGCGTGGCAAGGCTGGGACACAAACCCGGTGCCATTCACTCCAGAACCTATGCCTTGTCCAGCATATGCCGAACTTCTAAAATTCAGGCAAGAAGACACATAAAGCAAATCTGCACTTTTAAAACCAACCGGACCACATTCCAAATTAGAACAACCCATTCACACAAAAGTCATTTATCAGGCACAGTTTCTTTCAGGTAATTGAAAGAGATGGCTAGCTGGAGGCTCTGGGTAAAAGGAGGAAAAGGGACTTGCTCTGTGGAAAGTTCTCTGGGTTTTCTTGGCTAATCACCACACCCCCCGAAGCCCCCAGATACCCCTGAGGCCCCCAGATACCCCCAACCTCTGAGCCTCCCAAGGTTTCTAGCACTTTCTGCTATCTAACAATAGCAAACGTACGATCATGTCTAGAAATGTTTAACACAAGGCATGTTTTGTCCTTTTCAGTGTAACGTACACCTCAGGCCTCACCGCCTGTGACTACAAAACATCACAAGAAGAGTTTGCCTGGGGCGATCCAGTGCCCATTTTCTGTTACATATCCCAAGGAGAGGTGACAGATGAATACAGGATGCCTGTGGACCACAATCTCTCACCTCCATCACTGAGGCGGGAGGAGGAGGAGGTGGCACCTGGGGGAGACCCTGTAGGGAGCACAGTCTGTACCAGTCACTGGCTCTTCCGTGTCCTCACCGGGTGCTATGGATGAGCTGTGTCCCACAAAACATTCATATGTTGAAGCCCAAGCCCCAGTGAGATGGTATTTGGAAATGGGACCTTTGGGAGGTAATTAGGTTTAGATGAGGCGGAGTCCTCAGGATGGGATTAGTGCCTTATAAGAAGAGACACCAGAGAACTTGCGTGCTCTCTGCACCATGTGAGGACACAGCAAGAAGGCAGCCATCTGCAAGCCAGGAAGAGAGCCTGCACCAGAAACCCCACCATGCCGGCGCCTTGATCTTGGACTTCCCAGCCTCGAGTACTGTGAGAAATAAATTTCTGCTATTTAAGCCACCCAGTCTGTGGTATTTTGTTGTGACAGCCTTAGCTGAGTAAGACAGGGCTCACCCTGAATGACATTAAATAGCCAATAAAAACACCATGACAAGTCAAGAGCAAGACCTCAGCTGAAAGTACCCCAGCAGATATGAAAAGCGGAGAAGGAGAAGGGACAGAGATATCTTCTTCACACTCATACTCACCAGATATGAGTAGGTCTGGACTCTCCATTCACTTCTACCACATATGGGACAGAAATCTCAGGCAAAATGACATCGTTTTTGGATGTTTACAGACACAGTGATGAATTCACAGAACAAACCCTTTCAGAATTTTCAGAATGAAAACATGGAGCATATAGAGAATAAACTCTTACAGTGACTGAGAGTGAAATAGTTACTGAAAATCAAAAGTTTGTGATGGCTGATCCGGCTACAATAGCCCACACACGTAAGTAGTATATCCAGCAAGGTCTTCTTCCCCTGTCAGAAGAAGAAGACAGTCGTCCTAAAGATAAAAATGATTCATGCTTGCACTATTTACAATAAAAGCAGCCCAAGTGCCTATCAAGTGCAAGTCGGATGCATGGATACACACACACAATGGAATAATACTCAGCCATAAAGAAGAATGAAATGCTGACATGTGCAGAAACGTGGATGGACTACAGAATATTATGCTACATGAAATAAGTCAGAGAAAGACATACTGTATGGTATCACTTATATGTGGAATCTAGAAAATAACACAAATGAATGTACATGCAAAATAGAAAAAGACTCACGAATATAGAAAATAAACTTGTGTGGGTTTCCCTGGTGGCGCAGTGGTTAAAAATCCGCCTACCAATGCAGGGGACATGGGTTCATTCCCTGGTCTGGGAAGATCCCACATGCTGCAGAGCAACAAAGCCCATGTGCTGCAACTACTGAGCCTGCGTTCTAGAGCCCACGAGCCACAACTACTGAAGTCTGCGTGCCTAGAACCCATGTTCCGCGACAAGAGAAGCCCGCGCACCGCAACGAAGAGTAGCCCCCGCTCGCCAGAACTAGAGAAAGCCCACGCACAGCAACAAAGACCCAGCGCAGCCAAAAACACATAAAATAAATTTATAAAAAAAAATACTGAATCACTATGCTATACACTTGAAACTAATAATATGAATCAACGATACTTCAATTTAAAAAATAACACATTTTCCACTTTTCTACAAACTATTGCATTAGAAAACTAACAAACAGTAAAAAGCCAAAGAGAAGGCAGCTAGCATATTTAAGAAAATTTGACAGTGTTTCTGTTTTTGCCTGTAAATTATTTTCTAATGCAAAAAAAATTTTCCTATCAGGTCAAGATAATTCTGATTTGGGACATTTTAGACAGAGACTGAAATCTCATGAGAAATCTCTGATTCATCTCAATTTATGTGTTTGTGGGTAGAAATGGAACAAATTTTAAAATGGTAAACGTGACTGATTTAGAGAATGAGAAAGCAATAAAACCTGAAATTGAAAAAAAAAATACAGGATGCCCAGTTAATTTTGAATTTCAGTTAAGCAACAAATGATCTTGTTCTTTTTGGTTTTTACAAATGTGCTGTGGCCACATCAGCCCAAGTTGTCCTCCCTCCTAAGAGCTGCCCACCATTCCCTGGTCTTAGGCTCCCACACCAAGCCTGAATTTCAACAGGACTTTATCCTTTACCAACTGCCTTCACAGACGTATTTGCACCACATAACAGTCCTTCAAAGAAAACTGACTATCATCAGCCTCATTTTACAAGTGTGGAAACTGAGGCTTAAATCTCACAGCTCTCAGGGGTCAGAATCTGGGCTTGACATTTTCTGATATCAAATCCCACACTCTTTCCTCTCCTCCACCCAGTACTTCCTGGCTTGTCTACAGCACTTGGTTTATAGAGTGAGTTCCTGTATATTACTGCTCCAGATTTTTCACAACAGTCCAAAGGACTGGGGGAAGGCACATCCAAGGATTGCTGCTCCCCTCAGCCACCCATTTACAGACCCTGTGAAAAGCAAAGTTCGCCAAAGAACCATCTCTGGCACATCTAACAGAAGAAAATCTTTGATCTAAATTTCAGACTCTGAATCCTTTGATTTTTCCCTGTGGTGTGGCCTTTAGCTATGAGCGGGGCCATGAGTCACCTCCCTGGAGTCCCCTACCATGCCTGCTCTGGGAGAAGGTAGGAAAGGGTGTCTCTCTCTTCCTGTGGGACCCAACACAGGCCATCTAGCCTCCCTGTGCCTCAGACAACTGGGAATAAGACACCCCCCCACACACACAGGGCTGCTGGCCAGGATGAGGGCTTAGTGAGCAGCACAGTGACTGGCCCACAGGACGCTGCCCACATCCCACTTTTCCTCACACCCTCCACAGATGATGCCTGCACCCTAATGGTGCTTGAATTTCAGTTCTGATGGGCTTCCTCGTCCCCACGTCAGCCTCCTGCTGCTGCTCCAGGTAAATGACTATGTTGACAAAAGGATCTGGGGACATGTGGCTCAGCCCCAGCTTCTTTGTTTGAAGGAGTGGTGGGGAGGTTCAGACCATCTCGCTTGTATCACCTATGACAAAATGTGTTTTCCTCTGCCCTCAACCACGTGGTCAGCTCAACAATTTTTTTTTTAACATCTCTATTGGAGTATAACTGCTTTACAATGGTGTGTTAGTTTCTGCTTTATAACAAAGTGAATCATCTATACATATACATATATCAGCTCAACAGTCCTGCTATGAGTCTGTGGACAGCCATCCCACCAGAGCCCCTGCCCACATGCTCTTTCAGGCGTCCATCTTTGCAGAACACCTGCCACACACTTCCTGGGGGGCCACCCAGCTTGCTCACCATGGCTCAGGACCATCCCCAGCTGCCCCGTGCAGAGGCTCCCTCCTCGGCAAAGCACACAACCCATGTCCCCAAGCTCACGCCGCTTCCAGCGGATGGCTATCTGTATGCATACTCACTGTCTCCACTCTTTTGTCTCTGAAGGACTCCAAGGCAGAGTCTGTGGGATTCATCTCCAAACAGACTAGAGGAGCTGCGACTTGGTGATGGATGAGGAGGCGGCCAAGAGAGAGACTCCAGCCAACACAGGTGCTGTTATTCCCCCAGAGAGGTGACACTCATGCCTGTGAGGGAAGGCAGGAGGAGCTGACTGCCAATGGGTAGTGGGAGCACTTCCTTAAGAAAGAGGCTTAAAGGCATTCCAGAGAAAATCAGAAAAATATGACTATAAACAAAATGTCAGATGACATACTTATCATTTTCAAGGGTGACAATAAAATTGCAATTATGTGGGAGAATGTCCCTATTCTTAGAGGATGCGTGCTCAAGAATTAGGAGTGAAATGTCGTAGTCACAGCTCACATTCAAATAATTTAAGCACACACATACACACACCAAGTGCATATAAAAGCAGCAAGAGGGAAAACACATCAAAATGTTAACACCTGTCAACTCTACATGGAGGGTATATGAATGTCCACTGAGCCCTCTCTGACCCCCACTGCACAAACGGAAATATTCATAAGACCAAGTTGAAGGGCAAAACTGACTTTGATTTTGTCTGGATAAAAACAAAGAAGAAAGATTGACCCCAAGTACAAATTTTAAAAGTCTCCTCCCTTCTGGTCCCTCATGACTGGGGTCAGACTCAATCTGTAGGAGAGTCGTAGAGAGAACAAGCCCCAACCCCTCATTTTACTTACAAAGCTGAGCCCAGAGAAGGTAAAGGACTTACCCGAGGTCATACAGCCACACAGCAGCAGAGCTGCGACTTTGCTCTAGACGTCCTGCAGCACATGCCACTTCTTTCCCACTCAGGACTGACCTGTTATTATTTCTGGAGACAATGGCGGGCCAAATGATTCCGAATACGCTAAGGCTAACAGCTGAGAAAAAAGTACGCAGACTCAGCCCGTTTCCCAACGACCTAAGTACACACGACGTTCCTCCTGACGTGATGTGATAGGGAAGCTCCCAGCACCACAAGATACTGGCTTTTCCATCAAAACTAAACGCGCACCGCTAGGGAAGCTGCCTGCAGGCGTACCTTCCACGCTTCGTGCAACGCCACGCTCCGCGGAAGCACCGCGCAGGCGCAGACAGGCGCTTGGACTCCTCCGCGGCACCGATAGTCCCGGCACCGGGGGCGGAGTGCCGAAGTACCGCGGCGGATGTATCGCTGCTCCGGAGCAGCACCAGGCCTCACAACACCTGGTACGTTGGCAGGAAGAGTCGTCCCCGTTGTACTTCTAGAGCACTTCCAGGAACTGGTCCTGCACATCCGACAGAGGCAGAGCCCACCTTGCAAGAATGGATGAAAGGAGCCAGGGATGTTCCTACGCCAGGACAAAGAGCAGCAGCCAAAGGATGGGCGCATTCGCAAAGAGTAGCGTTTACTTTTTTTTTAATAGTTGGAAAAAATCAAAAGAATACTTCATGACCTGTGAAAATTATATGAAATTCGAACTTCAGTGTCGAATTTCAGAAACTTTATTTTCAATAAAATAAAGTTTTTTTGGAACACGACCACACTCATTTATATATGAATTGCCAGTGGTTGCTTTTGCACTGCAATGGCCGAGTCCAGTGGTTTTGACAGAGGTGGTCTGTGGCATTCTCATGGCTTCCCACTGCTGCTTGGTGCATTGTAAATTACAGCCAGTTATAATTCAATAGCATTTCAAGTACCAGACTGTGATGTGATACAATAAGACATATACCTCCGGTCTTCAGCCCTGACTGATGGGGTGATAGGAGTGTCCTTTGTTATTCATAATAAACCCTCCACCTGAGTTTCAGTCAGACCTGAGTGTATGCTGATGAGGTGACTCTTGGTGCTTCCCTAGATAGCTTCAGGATGGGAGCTGGTTCCCAGAACCAACCTTGTGATGAGAGGATTGGAACTTTCAGCTCTGCTTCCTGAGTTCCAGAGATGGGAGAGTGGCTGGATAATCACCAATGGTCAATGACTTAGTCAATTGTGTCTATGTTACGAAACTTCCATACAAACCCTAAACTACAGGATTCAGAGAGCTTCTTGGTTAGTGAACACATTCATGTACTGGAAGAGTTGCATACCCTGACTCCACGGGGACAGAAGCTCCTATGCTCTAGACCCTTCCAGACCCTTAGCCTATGTACCTCTTCATCCGGCTATTCTTTTTCTATCTTTTATACAATCCTTTAATATAAATAGGTAACAATAAGTAAAGTGTTTCCCTGGGTTCTGTGAGCCATTATAGCAAATTATCAAAACTGAGGAGGGGGTCGTGGGATTCCCCAGTTTACAGCCAAGTTGGACAAAAGTACAGGTAACCTGGGAACCCACTACTTGTGATTAGTGTCTGAAGAAAGAGGGCAGTCTTGTGGGCCTGAGCCTGTAACCTTGTGGGTCTGTGTTAACTCCAAGTGGTTAGTGTCAGAATTGAACTGACTTGCAGGAAACCCAGTTGGTGTCCACAGAGAATTAGAGAATTGTTTGGTGTAGAAAACCCACACCTATTTGGTGTCATAAGTGTTGTGAGTAGATAGACATAGAGAACAGATTTGTGGTTGCCAAGGCGGAGGGGAATGGGAGAGGGATGAATTGGGAGTTTGGGATTAGCAGATACAAACTATTATCTATGGAATGGATAAACAACAAGGTCCTACTGTATAGCACAGGGAACTATATTCAGTATCCTGTGATAAACCATAATGGAAAAGAATATGAAAAAGAATATCTAAATAACTGAATCACTTTGCTATACAGCAGAAATTAACACAACATTGTAAATCAATGCTACTTCAATATAAAAAATATAAGTGTTGTAAGTAGAGAGAACAGTTTATCTTTATACACATAGAGCCAAACCACCTTTTTTTAAATTTTTATTACCAGTGCATATTCATCATGTTAAAACAAGCAAAGAAGAGAAAAGTGAATTTTGAATGTCACACTAACAAGACACTATGGATTGTGGATTATTTTGTTATCAAATTAGATGCCAAAGCACTGTATTTATTATGCAATGAAACTATAGTTGTGCTAAAAGAATACAACATGTGTTGACATTTCCAGACAAAGCATTCATTGCACTATTCCAAACTCATAGGGGAAAAATGGTCAGGAAAATTACAAATTTTAAAGTGAAATATCTCATCACAACAGAATTTCTTCAAGGGACTTCCCTGGAGGTCCGGTGGTTAGGACTTGGCACTTTCACTGCCGTGGGCCAGGGTTCAATCTTTGGTGGGGGAACTGAGATCCCACAAGTTGTGTGGCACGGCAAAAAAAAAAAAAAAAAAAAAAATCTTCAAAATAAAAAAAGAAATGAGGCTGCAAGCAAAGTAACTTTCTAAATAGCTCATTTGTTAGCCAAGCAAGAAAAGCCATTTACCTATGTTGAGTTAATGAAATCATGTTTGATTGCAGCTGTAAACAAATGTGCCCAGAGAAAATTAACTTAAGACTTTAGCCTTTCACTGACAACTCCTGCTTAAAGAGCTGAAAACATTGGGAACAAGAAATAAGACAAATGATTTGAGTGGCTTTCCTTGGCTTTTGATGAATAAACAGATGTTACAGATGCTGTTAACTATTGTCTATTTGAGGAATCAGTGGTGAGTTTGAAGTGAGTAAAGAATTAGCCTCCAGGAATAGTCCACATGGGATAACTACAGGCAAGAATATTTTCCAGAAAATTGAGGAAACACTAATTTAGTACAATCTGAAGTGGAATCTGCTGAAATGTATTACAATTGATGGTTGTTAAAATCTGTGTTGGGCAGAAAAAAAGTTTAGAGTGGGGACCGCGCAGAATACAAGCTTTCCTTGAAGACTGTAAGGAACTTGAGGTCTGAGGAAGTAAAAGCAGGGACACCAAACACAGCCCCACACTCAATTCAGTGTCAGGGTGAAAGAATGCGGGACCAAAGACCCCCCTCATTGATGCTACGGCCGCCTGACTTGCTTTGGGCGATGAAATGATGGAAATGATATGGCCTCTCCTAGAAGGAAGCTTTAAGAGTTTTTTTGTGTTGCCTCCATCTCTATTTCCCGCTCTGTCTACAGGCCAGTGTGCCCCAGGCAGGGGCTGCTGGTTCAGCCTGGGTCTCAGAATAAAGAGATGAACAACAGAGCCACTGATGACCCATGACAGGTATGAACGTGAGACAGAAACAAACCTTTGTTGTGTAAGACATTGACATAACTTAGCATGAGTTAATGGATACAGCGATGTTAGATTTTGCAATTTTTATTTCAGCCAGAAAAGGGGATTTCATGGGCCTTTAATTTCACCTAAGTATCTTATTTATACAAGAAGGTTTATACGGTTCAAATATGATGTTTTATCTTGCTGGTATTGTGACTAATATGGCTACACCATCAAATGTTGCTCCCACAGTAAGCTTCTAGTTTACTAGTGAGGCTGGACTACATATCTGGGCCATAATTCAAAGTAGCAAAAAAGGGAGTTTTCATTCTAGGATTATGGGACCGTAATTAATGTCCTTCCTGACAGATTTCAGAGGCTTCTGCAGGCAGCAGCAGAACTGCCTATCTCATTTTTTTTTTAACATCTTTATTGGAGTATAACTGCTTTACAGTGTTGTGTTAGTTTCTGCTGTATAACAAAGTTAATCAGCTATACGTATACATATATCCCCATAACCCCTCCCTCTTGCATCCTCTAGGTGGTCACAGAGCACTGAGGTGATCTCCCTGTGCTATGCCTGCCTATCTCATTGATACTGGTCAATGCTGGCCATTCTTGTCTGCTCTCTGCCTTTGAAAGGGAAGATTCACCCTGGTTGACGCAGGTTTGCCTGTTGAGTCCAATGAGCCATTGGAAATACTAAAAACAGGAAAATGATCCTTTCTCAGGGAAGAGTTACTAATCTAAGGTAGGACCCCAATGGGCCCTGTTTACTGGTGGGGAGAGTCTGTGCATTAGCAGCTAAAACCCAGCCATTTGGTTCTCTCTTAATTCCCTTCCCTGGCATCAAGATAGTGGGCCAGAATTGAAACTCTGGAGAAGAAAACTATGGGGAACACTTAAAGGACAAAGCATGGACCTTCAAAAAGGCAGAAAAAGGAAGGAGCAGCAGCATGGAACCTGAGGAAACAGAACTTCAAGGAGCACATGTCCACAGGATCAGACATAGTAAGGGGCTCAGGGAAAAGAGATGTGAACCCTACTAAGCTTGACCATTTGGGAAGCTGGGGCTGTCCTATTCCAGAACTGCTTCAAGGGAGTGAACAGGTTAGAATCAAACTACAGTGGGGTGAAGAGAGAATGACCCAAACACCCACCTGACTTGCTGAAGTGAGGGCAGCCCTCTCTGACCACGCTTTAAAGAGCTTGGCTGAGAAAAGTGGGAATAAACTGGTGACCAGAGGTTAACCGGAGGTTGAGGGCCAATAAGGCCAAGGGATAGATGTACAGTTGTCCCCTGTACCTCGGTATTTGCAGGGATTGGTTCCAGGACACCCCGTGGATGCCAAAATCCAAGGATGCTCAAGTCCCTTATATAAAATTGTGTAGTATTTGCATACAACCTATGCATGTCCTCCCATATATTTTAAATCATCTCTGGACTACTTATAATACCTAATACAATGTAAATTGCAAATTCAAGTTTTGCTGTCTGGAACTTTCTGTAATTTGTTTTCAAATATCTTCAATCCTCAGTTGGTTGAATTCAAGGATGTGTAACCCATGGACATGGAGGGCCCACTGTGTTCCACATTTTCCTATGTCTATATTTGTACATTTACTATACCTGATGCTATTTACTTAAAATAGCAAATACTCATAAATCTTCTTGATACCCGGCTTCTTCCACTAATCCCTTGATTCCTACTCTCTATTCCTTCCCGCGCCTTAGAAACACACACACACACATGCACATACACACTCAAACACACACACACACACACACACACACACAACTATATGAGGGACCAACAGGTGCCCTTGAGGAAAAGAGTTGCTTGGCCTGACCTTAGACTCCAGACCATCAGGCACTAAGCCCGAAACTGCCGGAAAGAGTGGGAGTGGGAAGTGGGACTACAGGGAAGGAAAGGTTCCACTGGGCAGGTGTTTGGTCAGACACATGATTTCAGTATGAAATTCTAGAAAAGATGAATGGCACTTTATAGGAAATGAAAATCAACAGCATTTCTAATTTTATTTCTTGTTAAGATGGTAGCAGGGATCTGTGAAAACTGATGGGCTTGGCAAAATCCGCCCTCAGGAAGGGAGAGGAAGGGAGAAGAAGGATCATGGCTGGAAGCAGGGAGGGGCCCCCGGGGAGGCGGGGCAGCTTCTCTTCAGGTTTGACCTCTCAGGAAGGCGCAGGCTTCCAGAAACGCTGTGGGACACAGCAAAGCAGGAGATTCAGAAACTGATTCCTTTTTTTTTTTTTTGAATCAATACATCAATCAAAGAGGACACTAAAACAGACTTTCCTCTGCCCTCCTACCACTGTAGGTCAAGGCTTGCCATCCCCACATTTCCCCACTGTCCGTCCTGCGAAGAGCTACAGGACCCAAGGGAGCACACAAAAGCTCTGGTCCTTGTCAAGCTGCGAGATTCGCTGTTCTGGCCTGAGTGACACAGCTGCCACCCACTTGTCTCCAGGTAAATCAGCGGTCACACTCTCAAGTTCACAAGGTATTGATGGTCCTCGAATTTGTTCTGGAATGTGAGCAACTGATCATCTTCATGCAAATCTGCTTGCAGTGATATCCACCTACTCATTCACTCATTCATCCATGAATCCCTCCTGAGCACAGGCTTTGTGTGAGCCTCTGTGTTAAGTGCTGAGGATTCAACACAGACAGATAAGCCCTGCCCTTAAGGGGTGTACCATCTGTGCAATCCTGAGCGGGCTGCTCACGAGAGTAGACCTGCAGCGCAATTTCTAAGCGTAGCCCTAGATCCACCTGCATCACAATTCCCTGAGATGTCCGTGGAAATAGCAGGGTTTCCTTGGCACTCTTGACATTTGGGGCTGGGGAATTCTTTGTTGTGAAGGCTGTTCTGTGTGTGCTCTGTTTAGTAGCATCCCTGCTTCTACCCACAGATGCCAGCAGCACCCCCTATATCATGAGAATTAAAAATACCTCCTGGCATTGCCAAATGCCTCAGGGGCAAAATGATCCCCGGTTGAGAACCACTGATATAGAGATCCTCAGCCCTTCCCCAACCCCTGGACCACCACACAACACCCACCGATGCCTCCAACTCCCCTGGTGAGGGACCGGGAATAGGAACCCAGACGACATCAGTGCACAGAGGAGGCAAAACTTGCTGAAACTCGAGAATCATTGCCTGGAGGCTCACAACACTCTGCTAAATGCTTTTAAAGGGTTAAATTATTGTCAATACATTTTCCGGGCTAAAATGTTTTTTGAGAATTTGTATTCTCTATGGTTAGTACTTACGGTAACTGCCTAGAAAGCAGAATTTGTCATTTGTCAATATATATGTAAATATACGTATACCTTTGTGTGTATGTATATACATACATACATATATTTACAATCGCTATCAGCATTATAAAAAGTTAGCATATTACTAAGGGTTTATTTTATTCTCTAGCTCTTTCACCTCATCAATGAGAGTGTAATTTCCCAAAGTATAGAGACATTGTATTGCCTTAACGTTTTTTTTGTTTGTTTGTTTTTTTGTGGTACGTGGGCCTCTCGCCGTTGAGGCCTCTACCGTTGCGGAGCACAGGCTCCGGACGCGCAGGCCCATGGCCACGGCTCATGGGCCCAGCAGCTCCGCGGCACGTGGGATCCTCCCGGACCGGGGCACGAACCCGTATCCCCTGCATTGGCAGGTGGACTCTCAACCACTGCGCCACCAGGGAAGCCCTGCCTTAACGTTTTTATACCCGCTTCATCCCTAGAATGTTTGGCCCTCCAACCTTGACCTTCACCCGCGGTGGTTTCCCAGTGATGCTACCTATGTTCCACTTACGGGAGGTTGAGCATTTTTTCAGGTTAGCAATGGCTGTGACATACTCTGGTCCCAAATATTTTTCATATGTTGTTTTGCCTCCAAGTTTGGCCAGACACTCAGTGTTGTCATTGAACAGAAGGTTTTTGGTCTCAGACTGGAATAAGCAAAACCTCTCCGGGCAGTGTTTTCCATTTTTCCCAAACTGAGCCTGTGTCAAAAGGGCAGACAGTAAGAGAGCAGCGGAGGAAAACAGGAGAGGTTATGGATTCGGGGAGGCCAAGGACATTTCTTCGGCACAGGATCAGCCACAGGAAAACCATGGGGCAAAAGGAGCTAAGTTCTGGAATCACTCCACTGTCCTGGCTAAGTCTTCCCCTGCCCCATGGCCCCCTGCTCCACACCCCAGCCCAGTGCCCAGGCCCCTCACCACTTCTGATCTCACCTCCCGCCATCTTGCCTTTCTTTTTAATCTGTGGCCTCTCCCCTTAGAACTTCTTCTGTGTGGCTGGGTGACAGCTGAGGATTTTGAGATCCACCCTCAAAGTAATCACCTCTAGCATTCTAATAGGCCAGCTCTCCCAGAGAGGCAGACTGCATTGGAAATCCTCTCTGCCACGGACCCAGTCATTGCCTTGGGCAGGTCACTTAGCCTCCCTTGGGCCTGGTTCCTCCTCCATGCCCAGGCCTCCCATGGAGGTGAGCTGCAAGAACCAACCACCTGCATGGCAGCAGACCTCTTACCAGCACCCGTGAGTGTGCACAGTGGGGGCTCCATAAATGCTAGTTATTGTGCCAATTTTTACATTCTAGGGCCAATTTCTTTAACGCACATCTAGAAACATGCCATTTTAATACAGAGCTAGATGTCCTAATAGAGAATCCCAGACTTCAAGGAAATTATAGGATTTCCTTCAAATCACTTCACGTAGATAGACTTAAATCTATACAAGTTCTGGGTTTGTTGTTTTTAGAGATTACAAATGCAGGGGCCCTGTCTAGAACATCCCCAGTCGGCCCGGGCTCTGGAAACATCAGCAGAGTAAATCACTCTCTACCTGGCTATGGGAGGAAGGCTCAGTCGCCTCCCTCATTTGCCTGAAGAACAACAGGAGACTCAAGGAGAGAAAGCATCTCCCAGCCAGACCGTGAGCGCACGTCCAGGGCCATGAGACTCAGGGCAGCCCCCCAGCGTGGAGCAAATACTCTCATCACCAGCTTCAAGCAGAGGGATGGGACAGAAAGGCTGGGGATGGGTGGATTCCCTGAGCTCTGTGATTGCCCCACCTAACAGGAGCCCCTGCAGGAGGCCCTGGTGACCCATACCTGTTGGCGGAGCAGCACCTCTTCCACGTGTGCTGCCTTATCGCTCCGAGATACCACGGCATGATTTGGGGCCACAGCCAGGTAGCAGCTCTCAGCCTCTGTCACAGGCTTCCTGGTGCCATCGAGACACAGCAACTCAAAGTCCTCCCGATTCAATTTCCTAGCCGTGGCCACAGTGTTCTCTCCTGGAGATATAAAGAAGGCAGCATCAGCCACGGCTGCCACTCTGAGGCAAAGCATCCTTTCCGGGTGGCTGTGACCATCCACCGGCCTCTTGAAACGCACACACTGGGGTTGCAGTGATGTGAAGGAGAGCAAATAAAGCTCCACAAGATACACAAACTTCAAACATATCAAGCATCAGTGCTATATCCTCACGATGGAGTATTACTCAGCAATAAAAAGGAGTCAAGTTCTGACACACGCTACGACGTGGATGAACCTTGAAAACATTACGCTAAGTAAAAGACGCCAGTCACAAAAGATCACATATCGTAGGATTCCATTTATGTGAAATGTCCTGAATACGCAAATCTATGGAGACAGAAAGTGAATTGGTGGTTGCCAGCTCTGGGGGAGTGGGGAAGGGACTGGTAATAGGTGTGGGGTTTCTTCAAGGGGGTTTGTGAAAGTTCTAGAATTGGATTCTGTTGGCAGCTGCACAACTTTGAATGTACTGGAGATCACTGAATCCCATTGAATCTACACTCTGAATGGGTGGATTTTGAAGTATGTAAATTGTATCTCCACAAAGCCGTTACATTTCTTTAAAAGAAAACCCTCCATGTATGCCAGATTCTCCAGTGAGTTCCAGAAAAAGAAGTGTTGGTTTGTGTTCAAGAAGAAATTGTTGGGACTTCCCTGGTGGTCCAGTGGGTAAGACTACCAGCTCCCAAGGCAGGGAGGGGGTCCGGGTTCGATCCCTGGTCGGGGAGCTAGATCCTGCATGCTGCAACGAAGATCCCGTGTGCCGCGACTAAGAACTGGCTCAGCCAAATAAATAAATAAGTATTTTTTAAATAAAAAGAAGAAGAAATTGTTTCCTTTCGTATTCCAATGCTCTTAGTGTAACCAGAGGAAGGACAGGAACATCTATGGGTTTATCAAATATGCTTTCAGTCAATTCCGATAAAATACAGTTGTGAAATCCCAGAGAAGCTTAAAACTAAATTTGACACCCATCTGATCCCTGAAGATCACTTAGATTCACGGTTCCTGAATTCGAAATGAATTCGAAATGTAAC
This sequence comes from Globicephala melas, assembly GCF_963455315.2. Taxonomy (NCBI): domain Eukaryota; kingdom Metazoa; phylum Chordata; class Mammalia; order Artiodactyla; family Delphinidae; genus Globicephala; species Globicephala melas. The sequence continues at coordinate 41,175,713 of NC_083324.2, read as the reverse complement.
TGTACACAGTTATGCCTGTGTGTGTGCAAATGTAGCTTTCGTGGTCAGGTGGCTGCTTCTCTCCTTTCGCCCTGTCCCCTCAAGAAAAGACTTCCTGCATTCTCTTAGCTTTGTCCATTCAATACTGAGATCACCCCAGATTTACATGTCTGGCCTCGATTGCTCTCCCCAGGGACTTGGAGGAGTGGCTCTGGCTGTGGCTGTCACTGAAGGGAAGAGGCAGAAAGTGGAAGCAGCCCCTTTGAGGGGGGAAGTGGCAAGTGCTCTGCGGCGGGGTGGAGGGCTAAGTGCAGCGGGTAGGGAGAGAGGTGCAGTTTGGAAAGCAGCACACTGCTGGGAGTCTTAAACTTGGTAATTAGTATTTTCACCAGAGGTCAGAAGAGAGAGTGACTTATTCCTCTATTGGCTGAGGGATTTTACCTTCTATCATCTGCATCTGCCTATGATTTTGTCCTCATTAACTCCCCAAGGAGTTTCCACACTGAGGGCTCACATGGGCTGAATGAAGGCTCTTACTTCCTTGTTTAAAAGGGGAAATTTAACCTGCATATGTCCAAATTTTTTTTTCATGTATCATCCACGTTCAGTTTCCGATAGGCTGAGACAGGAAGATGGTGTGCTTCTGTGGCTGACTATACAAAGCCAGGGAGATAGTTGCGTGTGTGTGTGTGTGTGTGTGTGTGTGTGAGAGAGAGAGAGAGAGAGGAAATTTGGTTTCAAAATCAATGTGACACCTATAGATGTTACTATGTTGCATACTGTGGTAAAGTATTTTAGAATTAATTTGATCCAAGTCTGGAAAAGGTTATAATATTTCCCAATTGCAAATTTGAACAGTAATCTGTGTCGTGATGGCAAAGATTCTTCTTTGAAGGGGAAAGGGAAACATCTTTACCTACCGTTAGTATTCTCCAAGACAGTGGCATCTTTCACAAATGCAACATCCCCAGCGTCCTCAGCCAGGCACCTAAAATGTTTCAGAGAATAAAAACATTGCCAGGGCTTCCCTGGTGGCGCAGTGATTCAGAATCTGCCTGCCAATGCAGGGGACACGGGTTCGAGCCCTGGTCTGGGAAGATCCCACGTGCCGCGGAGCAACTAAGCCCGTGTGCCACAACTACTGAGCCTGCACGCCTAAAGCCCGTGCTCTGCAGCAAGAGAAGCCACCGCAATGAGAAGCCCGCGCACTGCAACAAAGACCCAACACAGCCAAAAAAAAACATTGCCAGAGAAGAAAAACTATTAGAGTTTTCATAAGTATTCATAATACACATTTCAAAAACTGAAACATGGAACTAAACATAGAAAACATAGAGACAAATATTTCCAGGAACTTAGAGTTTAAAATGGTAGGTTGAAGATATATGGGTACCTTCCCTCCTTCTAAAATTCCAATAAAATGACATGAATGAGATTTTTTTTTTAAGCCATAAATCTGTGAGCCAGAGGAAGGCAAGAGGGAAAGAGAGAAGATAATAATGACAACGTTTGGAGGTAGAGAACAAATGGGTGAGCAGTAATTGACCCAAAAGAGCAAAGAAAGCTGTGACATAAGTTGGAAGTGGGGGGCGCCCAGGAGAAAGCTGATGTGCATGGCAGAACTCCAGAAAGACTCAACAGTTAGAAGTACTAGGCACCACTGAAAGTAGCTGAGAACAGCAGCACTAGATACAGCCTATATACATGAAGGGTAAATATATATATGCCCAATCCGATGAATTAAAAGAAGACCCACTAAAGAAATATCATTGTGAAGTTTCAGAACACTGGAGGGAGATTTAAAAATAATTTTTAGAACTATTTTATTTTTTTAAATCAAAAACTTTTCACAAAAATAGTTTTCAAAGCATTTTACATTGGATGAAACACAAAACTCATTTTTTCCTAAAGAGTATTTTTCATTCATAGGTAAATCTCTGTAAATTTGGAGAGAAATATAAAACATATGTGTCTGATTTATTTACTCTTCACAAAATATTCTTTGTGTAGACCTGTTTGTCTAAGACACTTCATGAGCCTTCTACAGCTTCTCTCTCAGAATTAGGAAGCCAAAAATAAATTGTTGAAAACTCAAAAAACAAAATTCTTTTCAAGAAGAAAAAATGTCATATACAAAGAATCAGGGATCAAAAAATGGTACCAGATTTCTCAACAGAAACTCTAGCTTTAGAAGACAATGGATTAATGCTTTTAAATTTCTGTATTTGCTCGATTTTCTGTCTATGTTACATTCTGCATAATTTTTTCACATATTTTCCACATTGCTACTTCTCTTTTTAGCTATGTTTAATCTGTTAAACTGGTCAATTATATAGCAAACTTCCATTGCTGTCATTTTTTTCCTTTCTAGAAGTTCTATTTATTCCTTTTTAAAACTACTAACCTGTTTATTCTGTTTTTTGCTTCTGGCAACTTTTCCCGTGTGTTTGTTTCACATTGCTATAATTACTTTTTACTGTGTCCTGCTCATTGTTACTGACAGAGTATTTCTGAGCAGTCTTTGAGGCTTAAACTGAAGATGCTGTCTTCCAGACAGATTCTTAAAGGGACTGCTAGTCTGGGACCACTTTTTAAAAAATTATGAGTTGAGAATTTCTGGACCATCCTAGGGGACACAAGTTGGAGCTGCAAATCCATGCAAGAGCTGGCCCATGGTTTCAATTTTTCAGGGATGGCATGTATTTTCCGCCCTGTCTTCCTCAGCATCCAGGCAACCTGAAGCCTCCTAGGAGTGGGGTGGAAGTTACTTCTGGTTCACTCCTACCTTAAAGGTGTATGTAACCTCTGAGTTCAAGTTTGTCAGAATAGCTACTGTCAGGACAAAGGGTCTCCACCTAGGTCTCTGAATTCCTATTCCCCTTAGATTTTAGTCTAATAATCCCTTGTTACTTTGTCAGTTATTCAATGCTCTTAAGAACACAGGTGTGTGTGTGTGTGTGTGTGTGTGTGTGTGTGTGTGCTTAACCCAACATTTTTGCTTGTTTGTAGTGGGACAGTTGGTCAAAACAGTTAATGCTCCCATTTCCCAGATATGGAAATCATGTCAAAATTCCTAGGGAAATTGTTTTCCAGCCTGTACTTAGTTATCCAGCCAAACTATAAATCACTTCAAGAGTAGACTAAAGATGTTTTTAGACACGTAAATACTCAAAAAACAGAACTCCTATTCACCCTTTCTCAAGAACATGTGTTCTATTGCAACAAAACCAAGAAAACTAAAGATGTGGGATCCAGGAAACAGGTCATTTAAGAGGAAGTAAGACAATGAAAAATCCCAGAATGATGCTTAAGGGGAATCCCCAGACCACAGATATGTAGGGGGCCTCGAGAGGACCAATCCAGACTGGGGAGGAGGGTGGAGATCTTCAGGTGCAACATTCGCAGGTAAATGATGAATCTGGGACAGCATCCAGTCTGTTTGTGCATGAATTGCTAGATTTATGCTACTAGTAGAAGGTATGGGGATGAATGAGTGATTTTTTAAAAGAAGTACAGAAAATTAAGCAAATTTTAAAAAGACACCTATCAACTCCAGAGTAAACAAAAACTCTGTTCAATAAGGGAAATGTAATTTTATTATGTCATATATTTAATATGAGACTAATATTTACATAGTCATAATAAAGTAAGCACTAAATATGTCATACTCTTGTTGGATACTAAAAGGAGGTGAAGTTTGTGGTTACGGGTGGAAGAAACACAGGAGCAGTATGAGAGGCTAGATCTTCTTTCATAATGGAAAGTCAGCAGAAAATAGCTGACATTTAAAAATCAAGAACCAGCAATATATAAGGATGTTAGTTAGAAACACAGAGATAAATATGGCTCTGGTTCCACTTTCAATTTGAGCAAAAGACAAAGCATTTCCTTCTAGTATAAGTAGGAATACTAAAGTGTAGGTGTTTCCAGTGAAATAATACCTTACCATAGGTTTGAAAAAGAAAACCACATGGTTTTTTATCAGACATGTTGTCTATTCAATATTTCTGAGTAGAATCACATCACAACTCTTCCATTTGCAAAACTTTAGCCCCTTAAAGATATTTTTGTACATTCACGAAATTTTTTTTTATAAGTCACTCAGACTATAGCAAAAGCTACTTTTATATCATGCCATCACTGGAGAGAAGGCTACTGAATTTACATTAAAAAATTCAAAGACCAGTTTGGGCAGTCATTCTCAGATACATGATGCCACCTGGTGGTGAAATATATTCTTGGAGAATACAGAAAAACGGATGGGGGAGAACCCTGCCCTTCAAACCCCTAATTGTACCACTGAGAAGTAACATCTAGATTATAAAATGAAGACTGTGGAAAGATACTGTGATTTATTAAGTGTTTATAATTGGTGAATTCTAAAAACTTATTTTTTGGTTTATTTTTCACTAGTGGAGAATAACACTGCGCTATTTTGCCATTTCTAAGGCCAAAATCAAAGAGAAAAGTAAAACGTGAAACATAACAATGACCTAGGCTGGGGTAGAGGGTAGTGCCTGTGAGAAAGAGAATTCTTCCCCATAAACTGAATTGCAGAAAGGACTGATACCACAACCTCTCCCCATTTGATGCTGAGGATGAGGACATCGAGGCCCACTGAGGTTGACCTTGGCTCCAGGCCACAAGGGGGAGACCAGCAGAGCTGAGGTCAGACAGCCCCGGGGCCAGTCCCCACTCTTGGGGTGGTGGGTGCGATGGGAGGAGCACTCCCCAGCCCGCCCATCAGCTGATCCCCAGGCTGCCCCTTGGCTCTGCTGTGATGGGCCACATTGGGCCCCTTAGAAATGCAGTGCCAAGATGCTGGAGGATGAGAAACAAGGCCCCGTCCTGGTGAAGCCTGCCCACAGCACTCACCTGAAAGCCCCGGTGTAGCCATAGTACCTCTCCTTACTGTTGGGCACACACTTGTCCATGTTCCGGTCATCGCCAACACACAGTGCACAGAGCCTGGATTTCGGGTCAGCCCCAGGGGCACAGCTTTGATCAAAGAATTCATCTGCAGAGAAGAAGCACGGGGAGTCAGCTCTTCCTACCTGAGTCAAGATAAGCGGTCTTTACCTAACAGGTGATGTGGCTTGGTTTCCATTCATCATATTGACCAAGGCAGATAGAACACAGTCATTATAACACACAGTAACATGTTACCACCAACCCGGGCCCCACCAAGGTTCAGAAAAACTTGAGACTGTAGGTACTTGAGACAGGAAACCTGACTGGGGCTGGGGAAGAGACTGTGTAATTGTACAAAGGGTCCCATCATCACAGACTCGAGCTAGGGACTCAACTTGATGAACCTGATGGCCATCTCAGCAGAAGCTGCAAAACGTCCACTCCAGGATCTGATTTCCCCTTTTCCTCAGTAATAGGAACCCTGCTTTTTACCTGGGCACCTGGTCCCTTAGAACAGAGACAAGCCTTACTCTGTGGCTAGTAAGCCACATGGCTAAGTATCGCCAGTGAAATATGAGCAGGAGTGTTGGGTGCCAGTGTCCTGACATCCTTAAAAGACAGTTGGCACATGTGTTTTGCCCCTTCTCCTTCCCTTCCTTCATTCTGCACATGGAATGCAGAAGTGGGGACTGGACCCCCAGATGTGACATGGGCCATGAGCGACCTTGAGCACGGAAGCCACATATGTTTCAGAATAGCCAGATGTTTGAAACCTGGGCCCTTGACACCATGTAGTCGTCCTGCCAGCTCTGGACAATCCACCGCTGGACTCCACCCACGTGGGAGAGAAATAAACTTCTATTCACTTCTACTGGGGGTTTTCTGTCCTTGCAGCTGAACCTAATACAAACCAACCCACCATGTGATTTAACCCACAGTAAGGAGTTAACATGGATTAATACAGATTAAAAAGAGAGGAAATAAAGGTGACAAGAAAGCCCTGCCCTGACAAGCAAGTAGCACCCATTACCCAACTCGTGCAGCCCCTGCCACTGGAAGAGCCATGCCACGTGCCAAGCTCGGCCTAGGGCTGGGAGTGTCCCACTGTGGTCCCGGCAGCTTGCCCACAACCTGGAGGCTGCCGTGGGGTCATAGAGGGCGACACCAGTGTGCACTGCTAGTGAGGAACAGAGCCACACGAGAGCCCGCCAAGCCAGGATCACAAACCCATTCAAAATGCAGCAGGGCCCCACTTGAGCAGACGCCTGCCCGGGAGGTGAGCCGTGACAAGAATGTGGCACACAGCTCCACGTCACCAGGCCCACGGCAGGTAGGGCATGGCTCACGTGTGGGGTGTGAGCACGGCGCGCAGCCAGGAGGCGAGGCTGAGCCAAAAGCCTGGAGGTCTTACTCAGTTTCCTCTACAGCATGGAGTAAGACGTCAGTTCTGTTTAGTAACAGAAGTCATCTTTCATGAGGAAGGCAGATGGCTTTTCCCAAATTGAGAAGCCAGTGCCTGGGAGGAATTTAGATCCGGAGCTCCAGGAAGCAAAAAGTGACTTTTGTACTTCTCAGGACCTGCATCCATTCTTAGGGTGCAGAGAAACAGACCGATCCTCCAGTTTTGCGCCTTCGTGTGGGGTGGAGGGGGTGTGGGAAGTGCTGTGTGGAGAAGCTGCAGAAGGAAGCCGCAGGGGGATCGTGCTTACACCAGAAAAGGCCTGTAAGCCACGGTCAGCCTGCAAGTCCCCACACCTCCCCTCCCTGAGTTCTACAGAGGACCCCAGCCTGCCCCGAGGAGGCCGACCCACGACTCCCTCGGGACTCCTACCAAATTTGCAGGAGCCTGTCCGGTTGGCGATCAGGCCCATGGGGATGTTCCAGCCTGCGGTCCTGTCCACGGCAGTGTGGCAGGACTTCTTGCCTCTCAGAGAATTCCATGTGAGCTCAGCATTTGCCTTCTTGACAACTGCCACGGCAAGATACCCTTGGACAAGAGAAGAGCAAGTCTTAGCCTCCCAGGGCCCGGTCCATGGACTCTGTTGCAGCTGTGTGCAACCCAAGCCAACGAAGGTCAAGAAGCATCACCAGGCAATGATTCCCCCGGATGACTGGCCACTGTCCAATAGACCAACAAAGTTTAAGCTGCTGCTCTATGTTAAGATGAGATTGATCTGGGTTATGAAATGAAATAGTAAGCTGATCCTTGAAGTCCTTGACCAGCCATACACTGCCCCTGAGTTATAAACCGGCAGTTCATTCTATTGTAGACGTGGGCTATTAAAGCCACGAACACTGACCAAGAAGCATGACCCCAAGAGTGCGTAGATCGCCAACTGCAACATGCAATATACCAACTGCATCAGGCCAGAGCATGATGGCTGCCGGAATAAGTGCTGTGTGGATGCAGGGGGTGTGTCCCTAAGGACCTCCCTGTGCTGAGAGAGGGTCAATGGGGTGCAGTCCTCCTCCTGAGAGCACGCACCGGGCAGACTCCGCTGCCGGCAAGTGCAGAGCTCTGCCGAAGTTGAGGAAGCACCAGCTCTGGCAGGCAGGTGGGCTGGTGCACAGGGCAAGGGATTTAGCACAAGGGACCTGGTTCCAGGCCAGGATCTGCCACAGTATTATCAACGACTGTGAATGACATCCGGGACACTGTTTCCGCGTCCATATGAGATGGGGGTGTGACACCCCACCTTCACCGTGGTCAGGACAAAATGAGGAACTCTTATATTTCTCTGCCATGTATGAAGGTCCGTAAAAACATAATTATAGTTACTCATCTGTGAATGATTTGCATCTGCAAAAGAACTTACAGCTTCCATGGCTGCATCTCTGTGAGGTTTTTTTAAGTTCCCACCACCTCCTCCTCCAGATACAAAAACTTACCCTTGACTCTGAAAGTGATCGATTCCAACTCACCTTCCGTTGGTCTGTGCACACAATCTAAGCTGTTGCTTTTGGAGGATTCTGAAAGAATAAAGACAAGCAAAAGGTCATTAAACACATGTTTTATTGTGATCATATATTTTTCAAAGGTACACACATATCAAAGAACATATACTGGCATGGTTTTGTGTATATGTGTTTTTAATATAAATAAATGGCATTGTATTATAGACTTCACTAAGTTTCCTCCTTTTTTTATTTTCAACCCAATACTGTGTTTTTAAGCTCTTTTTTTTTTTTTTTTTTGGCCGTGCCATGTGGCTTGCAGGATCTTAGTTCCCCGACCAGGGATCGAACCTGGGCCCTGACAGTAAAAACACCGAGTCCTAACCCCACTGGACCGCCAGGGAATGCCCTAATTGAAGTATAGATGATTTACAGTGTTGTGCCAGTCTCTGCTGTACAGCAAAGTGACTCAGTTATACACATACACATTTTTTTAAATATTCTTTTCCATTATCATTTGTCCCAGGAGACTGGATCTAGTTCCCTGTGCTATACAGTAGGGCCTTGTTGTTTATCCATCCTATATATAATAGTTTACATCTACCAACCCCAAACTCCCAGTCCCTCCCTCTCCCTCTCCCTCTCCCTCTCCCCCTTGGCAACCACATGTTTGATCTCTATGTCTGTGAGTCTGTTTTGTAGGTAGGTTTATTTGTGCCATATTTTAGATTCCACATATAAGTGATATCATATGGTATTTGTCCCAATACTGTGTTTTTAAGTTCAAACCGCCTTACTGTCTGTAACTTATTGAGCTGAGTTAGGGCTCCTAAGTTCACTGCTTCCAATATTGTCACTGACATCTTCATACACGTCTGGGGATGTACCCAGGGGTGGAACTGCTGAAACTAACATCTGGACAGTTCAATCACCACATAAACCAATCAACTATCTTTTTTGTTTAAGCCACTTGGCAATGGGATAGTGTCATTTGCAACCAAAGTACTCCTACCTAATCCTCGCCCGTTGGAGGTGAGGGGCACCTCGTCTCACCTGCCTGACCTCCTCTAGTTCCCTCTGGAGAGGCTAAGGATAAAGTAGCATTTCTTATGTCCCTTCAGCATGGGGAGATCCATGCTCTCGGACTCAGTAACTGGCTTCTCCTCAGGAAAAAGTCGCATCACTCCTGTTTCATGGGATGGATAATGTGAATCTGTAGGTGTTGTTTTATTGGAAAAGTATATTTAATTGGTTTATAACATTATTTAAGTTTCACGCATACAGCATTATATTTTGACTTCTATATACCTACCAAAAGTTTAGTTTCCATCCATCACCTATAGCTGACGCCCTTTACCCCTTTCCCTCTCCCCCCACTCCCCCTTTCCCTCTGGTATCCACTACTCTATTCCCTGAATCCGTGTGTTTGTTTTTGTTTGATTTGGTTTGGTTTGTTCCCTTTTTTTTTTTTTAATATTCCACATAGGAGTGAAATCAGAAGGTATTTGTCTTTGCAGAATCAAGTCCAAAGAGACTGTCCCAGCAGTTCCATGCAGCAGAAATGCATACATGTGCTCACCAAACGACACAGACACAGACGCTCATACCAACGCTATCCACAGCAGCCAACTGGAAATTACCCAAATGCTCATCCACAGTAGAATAAATAACTGCAGTGGAGTCACAAAATAGAACACTACAAAACGAGGTATAACGCTGAGCAAAAGACATTTTTAAAAGCACATGCTGTGCAACTCCTTTTACATAGAGTTCAAAAACGGGCAGAACGATCTGTGCCATTTGAAGTCAGGAGTCATTACCCTTGCTGGAGTAAGGGGGCTGGTGACAGGAGGACACAAGGAGACTTGTGGAACCTGCTGTGTCCTGCTCTGGGCCCTAGCGCTTGGGGATGTACCACTGTGTGAAATGTCCTTGAGTTGTACACTTGTGTGCACTTTTCTGCATATATATTATACTTTACTAAAATCTTTTTAAAAATTAAAAAGAGGAAACCAATCTGGGCTTTGTCAGTTCTCACTACAATAGGCTGTGTGGGTAACATGGCCCCTTTCATCTATTCTTTCCCCTGATTCTCCTGTTTGAACGTATCTGTCCATTTTAATGTCTCCACTTGGACCCACCGAGTGGGGTTACTCCTCTCTATACCCCACCCCCGAAGCCCTGAGGGAATAAACCAGAGAGGACTCTTCTCCACTTACTTTGGTTCTCTGCCAGGACAGGCACCAAACCACACTTGCCCGCAGTGTAGATATATCCTCCATCTAAGCTCAGGGCATCAGCTTCTCCTTTCTGCCAAGACAAAGCATATCTCCAGCACCACAGTGAGGCTGTTTCCTGTCCCGCCTGCCTTTACAGCTCTAAGAGAATGGCTGTCAGGTGCCCCAGTAAAGCAGCAAGGGTTGAACTGAGGACCCCAAGGAAACGCCATGTGCACTATTAATTCTCTACCAGACCTACATGCCTTTCATGCTGTCGCTTCCATTGGAAAGACCGGGTACAGGTAGCCCGGTCCTCTGAACAAAATCCCTTTCTGCCCTTGGAGTACTGTTGGGATGCCCTCCTGGACCAGCCTCCCTCACTGAGGAGACAGATGGGAAGAGCTGGTCTTGTCTAGTCTCTGCTCATTAGCACTACACTCAAAGTGCTACACAGAAGCTATTCAACAAGTGGGCAGAAACAATTAAATTCACTCACCATCAGAATGAACGAGCCCACGCTCCAGAATTGGAACATGGATTCATCAAGATTGTAAAACTCCCTCTTTGACTAAGTAATAATTTTTTTACAACATTATTAAAGCTAATAGGAGATGTGGATAAAGATTTCTATTCAAGGCTGCACAGCACAGGGTTATTGTTAACAACAAAATAAGGAGACAAAGAAGAATAGGGTCGTGACTAAACTGTGCCACACCATATAAAAGATATCCTGAAATCACTTTTTAAAGTGTTTTCAAAGAATATGTCACGTGGGAAAATGGCCATGATACACTGTTAAGTGAAAAGGACTCAAACTACGTAACTGGAACGACCCAGTACTGTTCCGAGCCTAAACTGAGATGAACCGAGAAATCCTGGAGTGGGAAGTTAGCAAAACTCTAACGGTGGTATCTCTGCACGAGGTCCCAGTGTTTTGTTTGTTTTTACATCACATCTTTCTATATTTTCCAAATTACCTGCATTCATCGCAACTCGTTCTTAAAATCAGATTGGAAAGCCCACAGTAAACAGACTGCAGACGGAAAGCTGTGTCTGTTCCCACACTGCGCAGGAGCGAGCAGACCCCGCCCCCGGGGCCGTAGCGCTTCTAAGGTCCGCCTCACTTCAGACCAGATGCCCGTGACCTCGGTCTCGGGCGCTGCCCCGCCCGCACCGCCCGCAGGCCCGCCGCCGGCCACCTACCAGCACCAGGGCGATGCAGTCCTCGGTGGTGGTGGCCGTGGCGCAGGACACGTTCTGGTTGCTCTGGAGGCTCCACTGCCGGCACTTGCGCTCCTCCTCTTGTCCCACCGCGCACCACACGATCCGCGCGCGCCGCGCCTCCACCTCCGCTGCAGCTGCCCGAGGACATGGCGGTCGGCAGGTGCCCTGAGCCCAGCGAGGGACACCCAGGCCCGCCGACCTCCCTGGAGCGCCGGCTCCACTCAGAGCCCCCTTCCTGCCCCGACGCTCACTGGGCGGGAGCTACTTCCTCCAGAGAAGTGGAATCAGACACCTGCGCCTCTTCCCTTGCACGTGCTCCTCTCCCCCCTCCACTCTCAGCTCCCCAAACCCTACTTCAGGCATAGCCCTCCTTGTGTCTCATTTCTCTTCCTTTGGAGGCTTCCCCGGCTTCTAATCCACCCTTCAAGCTTTAGTGTAATGAAAGAGATACCGAGATATTGCCTAATATCTCTGTCCTACTGGATAAAAGCTCCAGGACACAGAAACAGTGGCAGCCCCAAGAGATGGCCTAGGGGACCTTAAGCCCTGTCCTGACTTCCCCTAAGGCAGGCAGTCACCACCACTGACAACAGCACAGCTTCCCAGTTCACCCAGACTCCATCTGAAGCCTCCAGTGGAGAAGGAGCCATGGCTGAGCTGGCCCAATGCGGTATCCCAGCCAAGTTCAGGGCCCAGGCACTGGGCCGTGTCCCACCAGGCCTCTGGATTTATCCCAGGAGGGGCCCTGGCTCTCTTGGTTCATGTTCATACTTCTCACTTCCTGGGAGGCAAACTGACTGTTTCGTCAGGGCTGGGGAGCCTGACGCACACAGGGACCTGTGGCAGTATTATCAGGAGGCGACACATTCCTTTGGAGACACTTTTCACCTGACTTGGTGCACAGAGGATGCTCACACTCACATCAAACCTACCATGGTGAAGACCTCCAGTGGCTTGGAGATGGCCAAGTGACCACTACAGAGCAGGGCCAAGCTGCCCATGGGGTGGGGGTGAGGTGCTCCCCGAAGGCCTCACCCATGGCTCACCACCCACACCAGCCTGCCCTTGGGGCCTGCCTGGCCCTCACTCACTTTCCCTCAGGCCCTGCAATGCGGTGAGGTAGCGGAAGCCCAGGTACAGCCCAGAATCTATCTTTGAGGGGATCCTCAAAAACCCAAGGGCAGAGTCTTTGAACAGCAGGTCCTTCTGCCCAGGAGGAGAGCCAAAGAGCTGGAACCCCTGTAGAGCGCTTTTTCCAAACTTCTCCTAATTAAGGGAAAAGAGAATTATGATGTCAGTGGTAAATAGGAAACAAAAACACGATGTTGAAAAAGAACATCTGGAACTTAGGGATGACTCTGAGAGGAGGAACCTTGGTTGACTTCCTCCCATAGAGGGACTCCAGCCATCCCTGTGACATAGCTCAGTTATGGCTTCATCTTCAAAAAGTTGCTGGGTTCCAAGCACCTTAGAGTCCTGAGAATATTGCATTGTCCTCCCCCTGCTTCTACTCCAGCCCATGAGACACCACCAGTCCGTAATGCTAGAAGGGGCTTCGTTGTTCCTGCTGTGTGGAGTATGGCCTAGAGACAGGCAAGCCGCTGCATCTGTGCAGTGGGGCTACAGAGGACTTCTACAGTGGCAGGTAGTTAGGGAAAGAAGGAAGGAAACCCCACCACCACCAAATCCAAGCAGGTTAGGGGTACTCTGGGTGGGGATACCTGTGCCTTGAGGAGAAGGTTCCAGATCAAGTCCTCCTTGCCATCCACACTTCGGGCCACAACAGCATGAGAAGGGATCTGGGCTAGGTGGCACTCCTTGAATGCATCCACTGGCTTCCGAGTATTGTTTGGGCAGAGCAGCTCATACTGGTCCCTGTCAACCTTCGCTGGCAGGTTCTCTAGGGAAAGAGGGAGGTGGAGGGGAGGCCAGATGAGGCAACCCCAGACAGTAGCCGTGAGCTGTAGTCCCCCTTCCCCCATAGAATTTGAGCTGGAGGAGACATCTTACACAGTTGACAAAACTGGGCGTCAGAAAGGCAGTGGATTGCTCCAGAATGTCCAGAAAGGTAAAGACAGTGCCCAGAAAGCCTTAGGGGCAAAGCCCACGTTCCTCTGATTGCATCATACAGGCCCTGGGGTTGCTGCAACTCCTGCCTGGCAAGTCAAGGAGGCTGAACCAGACCCATCTGTTTCCCCGGCAACTCCACCTAGAAAAGGGTCACATGACGGAGACAAGCCCAGGGGGCCAGCCAGGGGCTGCTGCCTTACCCACATCTCCAGCAAGAATAAAAACAAGAAAAATTTTAAAGCAAGAAATACAGTTGAGCCACTTCTCAACACTTGGGTGTATCAAAAGAAAAGATTATTTTTATGAGTGAGTTCATCCCAATTTGGAACTGTTCATCTATATCACATGTAAACTGCTTCAGAATACATAAAGTGACGGAAACTGACCCAAGTTGTTTTATGAGCTTAGTATAATCTTGATCTCAAAATCAGAGAAAGAAGTACAGGAGGGAATAATTACAGACCTATTTTACTTATGAACATAAACACAAAAATCTAAAATAATTGGCGAACTCAATATAACAGAGTATTTTAAAACTAATAGATCAGGATTAAGGTTTATCAGTTTATTCCATTCACAAAAGAATGGCTGAATGTCAAAGAAGCTAAAGTAATTCATAACAAGAATGGGTTAAAGGAAAACCATGAGATCATCTTAATCCTAGTAGGTGCAGCAAAAGCATTTATATGTTCAACATCTATATGTGCTTTTTTTTAGTTTTGGAAAACAAGTAACATAGAGAACTTGGCAAAGGTATTAAACTTGATAAATGCCACATATCAAAATATCTACAGCAAAATCATTCTAAAAGAAGAAAATTTAAACAGTCACTTCAAAATCAGGAACAAGGCAAAGCTGTCATGTTGCCAACACAGTATCAGACGACCTGGATTTCACAATTTACTAAAGAAATAAGAGATGTAAGCACTGGGAAAAAGACAAACTCTAATTTTTTAAAGATGAGGTACTCACCTACATAGAAAAGCCAATGAAACCAAGAAAAAACTAATAAAACTAACAAGAGAGTCCAGCAAGGCAACACTACAAAAATCAAGTGTTACTCTCATTAGCAATAATAAAACAGAAACTAATACAGAATATGATACTATAATAGCAACTAAAACCATTGAATAGCTGGTAATTAGCCTCATTAAACAACGCAGGAAGGAGTTCCCTGGGGGCCTAGGGGTTAGGACTCGGTGCTTTCACTGCCGTGGCCTGGGTTCAATCCCTGGTTGGAGAACTGAGATCCTGCAAGCCATGCTGCGCAGCCAAAATAAAACAAAAACAAACAATGCAGGAGACCAAGAGAAAAATGTTAAGTTCTGTAAGTTCTATTAAGGGACATAAAAAGAGGTGTGATCAAAAGGGAGAGATTGGGCTTCCCTGGTGGCGCAGTGGTTGGGAATCCGCCTGCCAATGCAGGGGACACGGGTTCGATCCCTGGTCCGGGAAGAGCCCATATGCCGCAGAGCAACTAAGCCCATATGCCATAACTACTGAGCCTGTGCTCTAGAGCCCGTGAACCACAACTACTGAAGCCAGCGAGCCACAACTACTGAAGCCCACGCGCCTAGAGCCCGTGCTCCGCAACAAGCGAAGCCACCACAAGGAGGAACCTGTGCACAGCACAAAGACCCAATGCAGCCAAAAATAAATAAATAAGTTTATTTAAAAAAAAAAAAAAAGAAGGGAGAGATTTATCATGGTCAGGGATTGGACAGTTTGACATAAATATGTCAATTTTTCATGAATCAATTTAAATTCAATACAATTCTACTTAAAGTATGATGTTTTTAGAAATTCAACAAAATAATTCTAAAATTTTAGTTAGAAAATAAATAGCAAAGTGTTGGGGGAAGGCGCTTGCGTGCACGCTTTCTCTCCCCAGACCCCCACAAGCTATTAAGAACCATTACAAGCCAGAGTAATAAATGCAGAAAAATACAAATAGACCAATGAAACAAAATAGCTCAGAAACTGATCCATGATTATAAACAAGCTTGATGTATAGGAGGCTCCACATATCAGTAGGAAAAGGGTGGAATTTTTTATAGTCGTTACTGTAAGGAAAATGATCTCACTCTAAAGGGGGGAAATGCTGAAGCTAAATCCATACCTGATTTCCTAGGTAGAGTACGTATGAACAAACAAGTGTGTGTTAGGGAGGGGAGTCTATAAATCTTATTGTAGAAAATATTTATGATCTGGAGGGAAGAGGGCATCTTTAAAAGTCCCCAAAACACAAACCAGCAGGGCAAAAGTGACCAATTTGACCTTATCAATATCAAGGGCTTCTGTTCAACAAAGGTGCTACTGACAGATTTTTTGATTGAGAAAAGACGTTCCTAAAGTCTAGAACCAACAATGGCTGGATATCTAGAGAGAAGGAATGCCTAGCCTTGAATCAAAATCATGAAGAAACAGACATGAAAATCAAGAGGAAAATAGTCAGAGATCATAAAAGAAGAAAGGGAAGCCCAAACTACTAGCAAATATATTGAGATGATCAAACTCACTAGACGTCAGAGAAATGCAAAATAAACCAACAATGACACATCTATTGCTTTACAACCATAGATAATAAAATGTGATGTGTGTGGACTTCCCTGGTGGCGCAGCGGGTAAGAACCCGCTTACCAGTGCAGGGGACACGGGTTTGATCCCTGGTCCGGGAAGATCCCATATGCTGCGGAGCAACTAAGCCCGTGCGCTTAGATGCAACAACTACTGAGCCTGCGCTCTAGAGCCCGCGAGCCACAACTACTCAGCCCGCACACTGCAACTACTGAAGCCCACGTGCAAAGAGCCCGTGCTCCACAAGAGAAGCCACCACAATGAGAAGCCCGGGCACCTCAACGAAGAGTAGCTCCCGCTTGCTGCAACTAGAGAACGCCCACACGCAGCAACGAAGACCCAATGCAGCCAAAAAAAAAAAAAAAAAGTGATGTCTGCTTCCCATGGAGCATTTCTCATCTATTAGAACCACTGAACCAGACAAGTACAACAACACAGATAAATCTCCAAAACAAAATGCTGAGCGGAAAACCTTGATCACATCATGATCGATAACGATCAGTAAAGCTTCTGTGAGCTTAGAATCCAGAAACACAAACCAGCACTACGTATTTTGCAAGGCCACCTATATATCTCGGAGGACACGTGTCAAATACGTTGGCATGGGCGTCTTTGAGGGGGAAGAGAAAGACAGCGGGCATGGGAGATTTCAAGAAAACTGATCATTTAGAAATAACATAAAATAAGAACACATTCCACTGAATTATTCCACATTCCATTGAATTATTCCATGAAATAACATAAAATAAGAGCTATGCTCTGTAGGGAACCTTGATGATCGTGGGGCCAGGAAGTGAGGAGTCAAATTAGCTCACGACTTGGAATTACAATAAAATGAAATGAAATAAAATAAGGAAAGAAAAGGAAAGGAGGCAGTACCCGTGGCTCTTCCTCTCTTACCAAACACTGTACTGTCTTTCACGAAAGCCACATCTCCAGCCCCGTCCTGCAGACACCTGTGGGATGAGAAAGCACCAGAAGGGTCAGCACAGAGCGGCCCTCCCCGACTTCTTCCTCGTGCCTCCCTGTGGAACAGGGTCCTGCGGCTTGTCTTCTGTGGGCTCCTGATCTGTGGAGGGCAGGGCCCTCGGGCTTTGGGGCATCCCCACTGGGAAGGCTTCAGGGGTCACTTCCAGGTGAATTCTGAGGAAGAAGGGCTCAGGTGCTGGCCAGAGACCCCTGCTTTCTGCTTTAAGGGCTGAGAGGGCCAAACTTTGTCCTTCTACGTAAAAGAGTTTCGAAGCCTCTACACCAGAGGGTAAAAGTAGTGTCCTTAGCCATGTAGCTTTTTTCTCCCACGACTAAGTGGCAGATGTGCCCTGGCCAGTGGAGAAGCAAGGAGGCCTCCCTGCGCAAAATGCTTGAGTCCGAGAGGCAGATGGGGGAACAGGGGCAGCATCAGTTGGGTGGGGGGTTTGCAGAGAGGCGCTGGGGCCAGTCAGTCAGGAGGAGCCCACCGCCTCCTGGCTCCGGGACAGGCCAGGCTGCCCTGCCTGGCCAGGAGCCTGGGACTGGTCTTCTCATGACAAGACTCCTTCAGTCCCTCTGTGGTTACGGAGGGGACAGAGTCAGCAGGAGGAACCCAGGACAACAGAGGGACAAAGCCCGATTCAGGGTTGTCTGGGGGGACAGAAGGGGCCACTGGCCAGATGGCTGCTCATGGGGCTGGTGCAGAGGTAAAAGGGCACATGTCGGGCCTGGGGGGCTAGAGGGAAAAGTGCACTGGGAAGGTGAACTGGGCACCCTCTTCGGACTCAGTTTCTCTGTCTGCACAGCAGTAGGACTGGACCTCCTCGATGGTCCCCACTAGCTGACTGAGCTCTATTTGGGACCAGAGACACAAGCGCTTCCTAGCCGGAGGACATGTGGGCCGCTGGGGAGAAGAGGACAGTCTCACTCACTTGAAGGCACCAGAATAGCCAAAATATGGTTCCTGGGAGGAGCAGGCACATTTATTTCCCCCTGTCCCTGTGCACAGCTGACAGAGGTTGGGGTACTCTTTGCCATCCACGCAGGGAACACAGCTGGCAGAGAAGAATTTGGCCACAGCTGTTGAACAGAGAGAAATGAACCAGGGTGTGAGCCCACCGGGCCACAGCCAGTGGCACCCCCCAGTGTGCACTCCCTCCACCCCTGCCTGTCAGCGTTTGCAAAGCTAGCAGCTCAGAGAGATGTACTTTGGCTGAGAACAGACTCAGCTGCCACCTCGCAGGGCTGCTGATGCGGGTAGACCCTGCCCCTGCAGGCTTCACATCAGTTAACTTCACCCCTGCCTCGGAGTCATCCCACATGTCCACCTGGGCCATCCCGAAGTGGCTTGTGTATGTGCCACTGGAGTAGAGACCCCAGCCAGAGATCACCCCCAACACCCCTCCCCCAGCCATCTTACCTTTCTGGAGGGGCTCAGGTGGCCCTGTCCAGTTCAAGAACGGGCGAAGTATCCCCATAGGTATGTTCCACCCGGCAGACCTGCCAAAGCCCGTGTGGCAGGACTTCCGGCCTTGTAGCTGGTTCAGCTGAAAGTTGCTGCCCTTCTTCACTACAGCCACGGCATAATACTGGGTTTGGGGCTCTGCAAAAGAGCAGAAAGAATCGAGAGCTCTTAGCCTGGACCGGAGGGAGAGAAACAGCCCACGCTGACCGAGCCCCCAGTGGGAAGGGGAGTGTGTGCTGCCGTTTCACCTGGTCACCGCAGCCCAGAGCCTGCTCTGTTTCCCCGGTGGGTCAGTGACCGGCCCAAAGAGCCCAGGGACTCCATTCCCTGTAAGTGTGATGCTGCCCGAGACATCACCTCTGTGGCTCATCCACTCTGACTCCACGGAGCCCAGGGCCCAGGCCACCCCACCTTCTGGGTCCCCAGGGGCAACTCACGCTCTTCTGTCCCATAGACCTCTGCCGCTACCGGCCGCAGTTTGTAGGGGTCCAGGCCTGCCTCAAACACCAAACCACCATCCAGGGTCACAGCATCTGCCTTTTTTGCCTGAAAGCAGAGACCAGACCGGATTAGGAGAAAACCCACGCTGAGCCACGCAAGTGAACTTCAGAAGGTCAGAAGCCTCCACGGCTGGAAGGATCTTCCAAAGGGTCAGCTTTCAGTCATGTCCTCGCAGGTGCCATGAGAGGTGGCACAAGCCCAAGGCCCCTCTTTTTGGGTAATGAGCCCCAGGGGAACTGCTTTGACTCCTGAGGCTGGCGGGTGGCCGCTTTTTCACGTGGCTTAGATCTCTCCGTGGATCGCAACCTTCGCGGTCATTTATATTAAAAGTTGTTCTAGGTGCTTTCTCCCCTGTTTTTGCTCTATATTTCTTTTAAGTTCTTGTTTATTGAATAGAATTTTTAACTCTTAATATATCTTAAACTTATCATAATAATAGACCACGTTCATTCCCTTTGGCATATTACCCCTCATATGCTTACCTATTTCTCATATTTGCAACCTGGTATAGATAATGTTTTGCGGACTGTTTTATTCATCTAAAACTGACTACATTTTCTTACTTCTGTAGTGCCTTTATTGATTTTATTGACTTCATGATATTTCATTATAAATGTGGCTGTTCCGTAATTTATTAAGCTAAATTTTAAAAATTCCCTCCAATGTTCACCACTTGGGTTCCTTCTAACTCTTTGCTGTTAAAACTGTACTTTTATGGACAGCTTTGTCCTCATAGCTTGTTTTTCCTTCTGATGACCTGTTGCCTTCGGATAGGCATCTGAGGGTGGGATTGCCCAGACAATAGGCATTTTATCTTCAAGGCCTTGACTGTCATTGCCATTCTGCTTTCCAGCTGACTCGTTTCTAACCTGGAATGCCACTCACTAAGAGGATCAATTTCACTATAGACTCACCAGTGGGCCAGGGTTTCATTTTATTAAGGGGTATTATTTAGGAAATGCGAGTGCTAACAAATTGCTTAGATTTGTATTTCTCTTGATTATGAAGGGGAACATTTTCGTAAGTATTTTTATTCATTATGAACTCCATCTCCTCGTGTTGTTTTTCTTATATGATCCTACGTTTCTTACCAATGGACTTAGAGTTCTTTATAGAGTGTAAATGGCAGTCACTTGTCAGAGCTGCCGCATATTCACTCTGGTGCTTTCAAATTTTTGGCTTATTCACAATTTCTGTGGCAATCCCAGTTTCCCTACACGTGGTTCTCCACTTCAGAATGTTAATTTCTGCTTTCAAAATAGCATCATGTCCTATGAGAGAGGACAGCTCCCAGCTTACAGGTTTCCATGAAGAAGGACAGAGGGAGCAGAGAGAACACATATTCTATTGCGCTCGGATCCTGTCCCTTTCAGTCCGGTCCCACCCAACCTATGGCATGGACTTACTGCAATGGCCTGGATACATTCAAAGCGAGAGGTCCTCCACACACAGGTGACAGAGGGAGTACCCAGGCTTTTCATCCTCCATTGCCATCGGTAGCATTTTAACCACTCTGGTAGTGATATGGCGCACCATCGAACATTTTTCGTAGGGACAGCCAGACACAGTCCTGGGAGAAAGAAGCCGAGGAGTGAGGGCTCCACCACTGCCCATGGAAGAGACGGCCTCACCCTCTCATGGAGTTGTCCTCCCCTTCCCTCTCCATTCTGTGGCTAAGTCAGGCCACTCTCCTCAAATGGAGGTGTCTTGCTAGCCTAATGACAACACCATGCTGGCCAGAGGGCTGTACTTCTCAACAAATTAGAGGAGACGATCTGCATCGTTGCCCTCCTATGACTGACATACTTCCTATTCCCTGAAAAAAAACAATGATGCTGCCTTCTATCGGTTTATGGAGTTCTTCCACCTGCTTTCTCCCCTGGAACCTGGGAGGCAGGCAGGGAAGGGATGATTACTCCTGTGTTTCTGGTGTGGAATCTGACTCTCGAGGACACTGAGTGATGGCTGCTCAGCAGTGGCAATGTCCCACCTGGAATCTGGGTCTCTCTAGATTGTTGTGGCTACGAGCGTCTCCCAGAGGATGCCAAAGGAACAAAGGAAAATGCACCGCACGCCTTGTCAGTAGCTGCAGTAGGTGTTGTCAGTCTGGGTGGGTTTGCCTGAGTTATCACCGTTCACCACTGTACCAGGGAGAGGACTCTTATGGGGGGATGGAAATGTTCTAAAACTGATTTACCGTGATGGTTGCACCACTTGGTAAAGTTCCTAAAAATCGTTAAATTGTACACTTTAAATACGTGAATTTTATGATATGTAAAATATACCTCAGTAAAGCCGTTACCAAAAACAAAAAACTCTTGGTTGCAAAAGCCGCCTCCCCTTTAGGGTGTGCTTTGGGGTGGACCATTCAGCCCTCTGCAACCTCCTATTCATGAGCCTTCCCCTGCGCAGTCAGACCCACCAGGGTATTGAGACACCCGCCAAGGGTGTGGCTGCCACACCCTTCCTCCACCAGCCGTCATCCCAGGGACATCTCTGGGGGTGTAATCTATCCTTGGAAACCTTCCTGGAACTGTCCCGAAGTGAGAATTGGCCTTATCAGATTCAGCCGTTTGTGACCCAATAGCATGTCCTGGACGCTCTCTGTATACACAGCACTGAGTGATATGCAGAGGAACGTGCAAGCAGACAGCACCAGCTCTCACCTCCCATCTGGAGAGGCAAAAGCCCCCAAAGAGGACGCTAAGTATGATGAATGCTCTAGAAGAGAACAAATACCAAGCCAGGAGTGATGTCCCCATGACCTCAGCCAATAATGGGGGGGTGGGGGCATTCCAAGAGGTGGGAACAATGGGCCACGTGCACAACGACAGTTGCAAGCACATTCTATGCAGGTCTTTACTCAGCCCTTCATGTGTTCTGTCTCCTTCCAACCTCCCAGCCCCTCCTTATTGTGAATTTTGCTGATACCGCATTTTCCAGGTGATGAAACTGTGGCTTCAACTAGTTATGTGGCTTGCCCAAGGTTTCACAACTAATAAGTTAGGATCTAGGATTTGAACCTAGGCAGTCAGACACCAAACCCCCTGCCTATTTCGGCTAACTGGGTTAGAGACGGGCTGCCATGGAGATGGGGCTGGTAAAGTGTTTGGGGTCAGATCATGGAGAGCCTCCAATGCTGGCCCAAGAAGTTCTTATTGGGAAGCAGTGGAGCAGTGACTCATTGGGAGGGCAGGGACAAGTGGACTGAAACCTGGGAACCAGGCAGAAAGGCATCGAGAATGGAGAACAGGGCCCAAATAAGGAGTTGGTGTCCAAAGTTAGCTTAGTAATAGATGGGACCTGAAGGGAGAGAGCAAAACGAAGACCACGTCTCAAGCTGGGGGGAGGGCGTGAGCCGGGGCAGGAATGGGAACACGGGGAAGAGCTCGTTTGCTCCCCTGGGAGGGGATGAACGAAGAAACTAAAGCGTCACTGAGAGGTTTTCTGAGATCCACAGTCCCCAGCCCCCCCAAACACCAGGGCCGGGTGCAGAACACAGCATTCTGCTCATCCCCTCCACAGCTCCCACCAGCCAGCTCTGAAGCTATGTGCCCCTCTCAAGACAAAACGCTCCCTGAAGCAGGTCTGGGCCTGGCCCCTCCTGTATCCCTAGCCTTGCTCCTGATCTGTCTCAGTCACTCAGATGCTGCCCACCTGAGCCTCGAAGGAATCTTCCTGAAAGTACAAATCCTCAGATTCCTTCTGTGCAGACATGTAGTGCCCCTGTCTCAAAGGCAGGGGCTGGGATGGAGTTACTCTTCCCACCCCACCCAGCCTTTGCCAGCCAGGACACACATGAGAAGCAGGGCAGGAATCCCCTAGGGCAGCTGCCACTCCTTCCACTGGGTAGGACAAGGGATTCCATGACACTTTGGGACGTTGGCCACCATCCCATGGACTGCAGGATTTAAACTGCAGACCTCTGTGGGGGCCAAGACAACCAAAGATTCAAGTGAAAATGGAACCCAGTGGTGCAACTCTGAGCCAGAATCCAGACCACCGCCCGTAACCACCTCTAGGAAAGCAAGGCTTTCCTAGGAGGCCCTACGGGCCTCTCCCAGGTGGCCCTGACCCTGTGCTGTGGGCCCAAGCAGGCCACATGTCAGGGAGCAGAAGGGAAGTTGGTCCTGAGCAGTTGGTCCTGGCTAGGCCAATCCTGCCTTAGAGAAGAGAGAAATAACCAATACCCATGGGAAGGAATTTGGAGAAGGGGACCAGAAAAGACAGGGACAGGTTTGGGGGCATAAGCTCATTGCTATCCTTTAGCCACCCCTTTTCATCCAGGAAGCTCCCAGCCCAGAGTAGATGCCCTAGGACAGGAGGAGGCTGCACTGGGCTGCCGCTGGGGGAAGGGGGTGACACCTGGGCTTTCACTCTGAGCCCCATGCACACACACTGCCTAGGTGCTGATGCCCTCGAGCCCTTATCGCTGCTGCCCCGGACCCTCCCCCTCCACTGCAGGAAGCCCGGCCCTCACATTTACATCACTAATGTCCATCATAGGTGAGTGTCCTGGGAACATCCCAGAAATTATTTCAGATACTTGGGTACAGAACTAACAATTGTTTAGTCCCTTCTGTTTAGTCCCCTTCTAGTCCTGGCACATTAAAAACCAGAAACCAATCACCTCTCTCACACCCTCTGGCAGAAGGGTCCCATCAGCAGGGTCTGTGCCACCACCCCTGACCTTCTGCAGTGGGAGGCTTGTGTACACCTTTGCCTACCACAGAGCAGGTGGACCCTGCCCCCTCCTCACAGCTGTGTGGGAAGAGAATTGGACCATTTTTAAATGAAACTAAGGTTCAGAAAGACTCTCTCTTGCGCAAGTTACATAGTCCTTGCAGGAGCTGGGATCCCATCTCCAGTCTCCTGTGTATCTTGGGCAAGTCGCTCACCCTCTCTGAGTCTCATTGTCCCCCTCCATGTATACGCATGTAACAGTACTATGGGTAGGACAAAATGGGACAGGGACCCGGAAGACCCTTCGGGGAGCTCTGCCAGCTCTAGGGAAAAGACCCAACCTGCTTCGCGGAGCCCTGCTCGAGCCCCTCCCCAGGAGAGTGGGCGGGAGCCGGCCCACTCCCGGGCTCCTCCCCCGCTGCAGGCGCTGGTGCCCACCTGGCGGTGCGCGGGACCGGGATGCCCGCACTGAGGGGCCAGGGGACCCGGACGCCCGCCCGGAGGGGCGTGCCCCCAGGTACCCGCACTTACCAAGGGCCCCAAGGGACAGCAGGGCGGGGAAGAAGAGCTTCATGTCTGGGCTCTTGAGGCGACTCCGGGAACGAAGGCTCTGCCACCTGCGCTCGCTCTGCACCCGTTTATCCAGCGCTTGGTGACCTCACGAGGTTAGCCACGCCCTGCGGCCCAATAAGCGCCCCCGCCCCGCCTCCCCCTCCCCCTCCCCCTCCCCAGGTCTACTAGTTGCTTGAAGGGAAGCAGCAGCGGGGAGAGGACAGAGGAAGCCGGAACGGTGCCTGGGCTGGGCTTGGCACACCCGAGAGGATACCCAGCCCACACCCACCTCTCAAGTCTGCCCTGGTGCTGCCTGGATTGGGGATGTTTTTCCTCTCCCACTAGTCTGCAGCCCCTGGGGAGTGGCAGCCCCTAAGTTCTGCCCTCCCTCTGGTCTCAGTGCTTCCTAGAGAGTGGGACACAGAGAAGCGGTCCTAAGGTGAACCTTTGTGGATCATCTTGACTGTACAGATGGTATCTAAAGTGCTGGGGAGCCCGTTAGGACAGAAGGATGCCCCTCCATCTGCATGCAGCAGCCAGCCCAGCGTTCGAAAGGGGACTCGCTGCCTGTCCCGAGGTCCGCAGCAGGCGGGCACAGCTAGCGGAGGTGACAAGAGGCTGCCCACTGCCTGACCCAGGCTGCCCATGGGGCCCTCCTGAGACCACAACACGACTCCCAGAAAACAGAGCCAGAGGCCTCAGTGACCAACAGCTGTCTCCCGGTTCCCTCATTTACCAATGTAAAGGATAGCCTACCACTTGTTTTGTTTTTGTTTTGTTTTGTGGCAGTATGAGATGGGAGATGGGAATCTCATTTTGATAAATGTCCTATTTTGTCCTCAGTACACAAGCCGACCCTATTTCAGGAAGCTGCTTTTAAATTCTAAAACTAGAAGTCTGCTTCTACATCTCTTAAATACACTCCCTTGATGCACAATGGCTCACATACAGGGGTCTCCAGTGCAGCCCTGCTTATCGTTCACTGATTGCAAGCAAACTAAATGTCCATCACGGTGTGTGTGTGGGGGGGTCACACAGAGCAGGGGTCCCTGACCCCCGGGCCACGGACAAGTACTGGTCTGCATGGCAGGAGGTGATCGGCAGCGAGCGAGCAAAGCTTCACCTGCCGCTCCCCATCGCTCACACTACCGCCTGAACAACACTCCTTTACCAGCCCCTCCCCGCCCCGTTCCATGAAAAAATTGTCTTCCACGAAACTGGTCCCTGGTGCCAAAAAGGTTGGGAACCTCTGACATAGAGCATGGTTCTGTGCCTACAGGGGGACACACTGAAGGCCCCAGAAAGAGCAGGCCACCCTGCATGTATTGATGTGAACTTAGTTCCAGGAGATGCTAAGTGAAGAAGTCAGGTACTAACGATGAGGGAAATCGCAGGTCATCTAAACATTCCCTCTACTGTTTAGTCTGGACAATATGTTATTCTGAAATCTGCTTGTCCTGAAAAGCTGGTCTTGATTCTTTGCTTAGACTACTTGGTACAAAAAGCATTTCTTGGAGCAGAGGGGCAAGACCTAGGGAGACAGCACTGTTGAGAGTGGGCATGTAGCGAGCAGCACTTGGCCATGGAGAAGCAGAGCCAGCCCAAGTCTTTGAGGCCCTCAGGGAGGCTGTGGGGCCCTTCTGTCTGGGTGTGGATGCTGCCAAGGCACGACAGTGGTGTCTGACCAGGGATCCTGCTTGATGGGCACAAGAGTGGGGTCCAAGGTTCAGCACCAGAATCACCAGCCAGGCTTTGGGGTGACAGATCCAGGGTCTCTCATTGTTTGGAAATACAGTGTCACAACATTAAAAGTTGCTTTCATCAATAATTGCAATAAGCTGTTTCAAAAATAATGAAGTAATACAAAACTGGCTAGTTCTCAGGAGCACTGAAACATCTTTTTATGTAAATTAGCAATTTGGCTTTGCCTTTCCATGATTATAAAAGAACTAAGAAATGTCACAACCCATGTCTGTATCTCCAAGTGCAAATTAGAAAAGGGATGTGTTGGGAGGTCAGAGGCCTCTAGATCCTCTTATATCTGCTGGCAGGAACACAGAGAACCTGGGGCCAAAACAGAGAGGCTGAGCTTAAGGGCCGCCCTGGAGGCAGGACTGCGGCAGGCAACAGGGCAGACTGTTTGCATGCTGTGTCTTCGGGAAGGCCCAGCCTCAGGCCAGGGATGTGCTCAGCTGAACACCTGCCCAGCAGCCCCCAGGCCATCTGCAGGGGAAGCTGATGAAGGGGGTGGGCCTGCCCAGAAGACAAAGTTCAACTGATCTGTTATCAACGTTCATTCATTCACTCTTTCATGCCAGAACTGGTGGGTGCCATGAGGGACACAGAGAAGAGGGGTCCGTCCTTGCCCTCAGGAGCTCATGGCACAATGGGGGACAGGGGTAGGCACAGGCCACCTGGAAAGAGGCAAGGCAGCATAAACAGAGTGAGGGTGGAAGCCAAAGGAGGCCTGACTGACCGGTTCCCATCATGAGGGTCCCAGAAGACTTTGAAAAAGAGCATTTGACCTGGGTACCTGAAGGAAAGGTAGGGTTTCTACAAAGAGAATTCCAGGTAGAGGAAAGAGCCAAGTCAAGTCTCTGGAGCATGGATCCAGTGACCTGGAGGAACAACAAAAAGCCGCTCTGGGCTTTCTGGCCTGGAACGCTTATTGAAGAAGGATTAACAAAGTCACCTCCTCCATCCTCAGCTCCACACAGGTGTCTCTGTGCCCCTGGACAGCTCTTCCTGCAGGTCCAGCAAGCACTACAGTCAGTGCATCTAAAATGGAACTCCTCTGCTCCCTCCAGCCCTGCATCTCCTCTCATATTTCCTACCATTTTCCACCAAACCCACCAGACAAAGAGCCTCGGAGTCATCCTCAAATCCTCTGGCCAGGTAGCCCTACATGTGTGCCGGGCACTTAATGATTAATATTGGTTGAATGGATGGGTGAATGAGTGAGGAGGAAGGACAGAGCAGGGCAAAAGATCCTGCCTGCAGTGTGTCAAATCTGAAAGACAGAGCCTGGTCTGGCTATGCCGGTCGCCCCAGAGCCTGTGTGCCTGGAGTCATCAATTTACCCGTTAATTCAACATCCATCTATGGGGCACCTCTGATGTGCCAGGAGCTGGGCCAGATCTTGAAAAGCCTGCAGGGAGGTAGGACCCAGGTTTCTAGATGCTGAGACGGTAGCATGGCATGAATATAAGGAATACAAAGAAGGTGGATGTGGTACAAACCCGAGTGTAATGGCAGGAGCTGGTGTTTCACAGGCAGGTGAGGGAGGCTCTTCCCCAAGGACCCCACCCTCTCTCCACTCCCGAGATTCACACAGCGACCCTTTGCTTGTCCAAGCTAAGCCCTCCCGACAAATGGGCAGCAAACCCCACACCCTGCCCTCTCTGGAGTCCTCCAGCTTCAACCCCCAAGAGAAGTGTTGGAAGGAAATGAGGGATCTGGGCAGAATCGGCACCAGATGGAGTAAAGGAAAAAAGGAGTTCCCAATGGGCTTCCCTGGTGGCACAGTGGTTGAGAGTCCGCCTGCCGACGCAGGGGACACAGATTCGTGCCCCGGGCCGGGAAGATCCCACATGCCGCGGAGCGGCTGGGCCCGTGAGCCATGGCCGCTGAGCCTGCGCATCCGGAGCCTGTGCTCCGCAACGGGAGAGGCCACAGCAGTGAGAGGCCCGCGTACAGCAAAAAAAAAAAAAAAAATTTCCCAAGACATCCACTCCCATGGGGGCTTCCAGGCTGGCTGACAGGAGACGAAGGCCTTGTTTCCTGCCCCTGCCAGTGGTGTGAGGTTACTGGCTTGGTAGAGAGCCACTTGTTAAATATTTAGGGATGTCGTGGTGGTTTGTTAAACCATTGGTAGCTTGGAATCAGTCATGGTGGGAATATTTACACCATGGAAATGAGCAAATTCTATAAATCATGTCATTCTTCCCTGTAAGAAAGCCAGTTTACAGCACACCTCTGCCTGTTTGTCATTATTTGGAGGCATGCAGTGCCCGTGTGTGTGTGAGGGGGTGGGGGGCATCCCAGGAGGCAGAAGATAATAATCTCAGCGTTTAGATGGCACTTTCAACCCCGAACAGAGCTGCCAGTCACTTTGTCTCCTGTGACTCTAACAATAGCTCTCTGAGGTAAGAGTCACTGTTTCCGCTCTAAAAAGAGGGAAACTGAGGATTGCCTGTGGTCACGCAGTGAGTGAGATACGGAGACCAAATGACTAACCCCGAGTCTCCCGTTAGGCCCGCAGCCAGGCGCGCTCTTTTCCACCGGGCCCAGAACTCTCTGAGAGCGCCGGATACAGAGACTGGGGCCCAGGGATGGCCTCCGCTCTTGCTCTCAGCGGCAGTATTGGACCCTCCTGTGGATCAGGCACTGTCCAGCCCCTTCACACATCAGCCATGGCTTCACAGAAGCACCGTGATGGCCTCATTAGACCTCATTCCAGACGAGGGGATTCAGGCAAAGTAGCTCGTCCACCATCATGCAGCTAGAAATCTGTCACTGACCCCTGACTCCTGTCCCATGACCTCTTATTGGTTTGGTCAATCCTGTGCTGACCACCCTGGAGAGAGATCAGGAAGTAAGCAAGAATGAGCAAGAGATGGATGGAGAGCTCCCTGCCTTCCAGCCAGTGTGATGACCGTGATTTCTGGAGCAAGGCCTTCGCTGGAGCTGGGCCCTTGCATAGAGCCGAAGGTCCCCAAGAGTCTTCAGACACGCCTGTGGGGTTTGGGGTGCCGTCACGAGGGAGCTCAGCTGAAGCACAGTGGCAGGAAAACCATGCTTTTGTGAACTAATAGGTCTTATTGCCAATTGTTGCCCAATTTACAAAGAACCCACAGAGACAAAGCATTTCCATCTCCATGCACAGACTTCTTCCCCTTCCTCCTCCTCACTACCCCTCCTCAGAGTCAGGATCCTTGCCCCGCGGGGACCCTCTCCTCCCAGGGCCGGGCCCTCCCGGGGCCAGCACCCGCAGACCTGCTGAGGGACACTCTCCCCAGTAGTCGAAGGGGCAGTGGAAACACCCCAGGTTGGCCCAATTGCAACATTTCAGTCTTGCTGGTCAGGGTGGCACCCCATGTCCCTGGCAGAAATCGGATTCCACGAGCACCTAACCATCACACCACTGAGATGAGAATGCGCAGTACGCCAGGCCTAGGGAGAGTTTTCCAGGAAGGTGTCAGCGAAGGGCAGCCTGGACGATGGTGGAGGCTGGCCCAGGGCCAGCCATGCAAATTTCTTCCCAGAAGGAATGAGGCTCTTTGCCCAGGGAAATGCCCAGGCGGGAAGCACCTGAGCCCTGGGGGCCCTTTCGCTGCCCCTCTCCTGGGGCCACATTCTGGGAGGGAGGGTCCTGCCCAGTGGCCTTCAGGATCTCAGCTCAGCTGGCCGGAGGCCTCCATGTCTGCTGCCTGCACCCCACGAGGGAAGGTCGGATGGGCTTTCGCTGAGAAGGAGCTTGAGATGGGTACTTAGCGGAATAAGGAACCACCGTTTTCCTCCATTTCCCTGGGTGAGGCCGTTGCTCCGTCTCTCCAGCTCCTCTGGGCCAGGAGTGCTCAGTCCCCAGACCACTGCTCCAGGTGGGCTTCCCTTCCTCAGCCCCCCATTCACTTCTTCCCTGGACAGTCTGGCAGGCTGGAGGGCCCAGGGGAGATGTGGTTAGAAGCTCAGGAGGTGGGTTTGGACAACTGGGTTTCAACCTGCTCCGCCCTAAACAGCCACCTGGACGTGGGCCAGACTCTCAACCTTTCTAAGCCTGTTTCCCCAGGTGTGAAAAAGGGACACAAATAATACCCACCTTGCGAAGTGGGCAGAGTTCAAACCTGATGTTTGAGATGCATACGCAGGCTCAGTACAGGCAAGCTATTGTCCATATTTGCAGACACTCATGAGTCCTCACCGTGTGGGGCTCAGCTGGTCACAAGGGTACAAGGGGAGCAGAAATGGCCTCTGGAGGCACCTGGTCCAGCGGGAAGGGCTGTGTGTGCTGAGAGCTGCCTTCCAGTGTGCAGATTTACAGACAGAGGTGTCGCAGGGAGCTTTGACAGCGAAGGGAACAGCGCACCTGGGGTGGAGACAATGGCAGAGGTAGTTTCCCCACATGCCCCTCCTTATCACAGAACACATGGTCGCCCCAGGTGCCCCCATGTTCTAAAGTGTTCAGTCTTACCCTGTCCTGCTCTCCGGCCCCTTCTCCGTATCTCTGTCTCTAATCCCGGCCTCCTCCCCTCTCCTTCTCACTTTCTGTCTCTCTCTCCTTGGTTTCTTTCTCCATCTCTAGCTCTGTCTCTCCCTCCCTCCTTCTTAAACATGTGTCTGCAGTTGTCCTGGGTGCCCCTCCTCTGGGAGCCTGCACTGAGCCTGACTCAGCCTCCTTCTACCACAGTCATTGCAATTACTGGCCCATCTCCGGCACCCAGAGCCCCCAGCGCTGAGCTCCAGGGGGAAGGGTCTGTGGCTGACCCATCTCGGGCCCAGGAAGAGCCTCACTGAGGGCTTGTTGACTGAGTGAGTGTGGAGAAAGCTGGGGCGAGAAGCCAAGCAACCCCCCCGCACCAAATCCTTTGGTTACAATTCTAATTGATGGCACCCTTCTCATCCCCCCGGAGGTGGGAAGAAGCCCCAGCACAGTGTGGTGGGGGGTGGCTGCACCCATCCTTCCTCCTCCCTACCCTGTGCCCTGCAGAGGCCTCCCAGCAGGGGGGACATTCTGGTCCTGCCTCGGACCTCGGGAGGGAGCAGGAACATCAGAGCTGAGAGAACCCAAGGCCTTATCTGATGGAACAGAGGAGGAGGGGCCCTGCACAAAAGCGCAGGAGAGTCGAGAAGTGCCCCACCCTGTGCTGTGCAGCACCTGCCTGCCTGGTGTCCCGAGGAGGGTCGGTAAGAGCATGGCAGCAGGGAGCGGATGCGAAAGGCTGAAGCGGAGATTCCTCCATCAACCCCGGCACCCAGCACTCTCCTACAGGAAAGCTAGGACCTACTTCTAGCAAAAGGCCTCTTTCCTCCCCACATCAGCTTCCAAAGACAAAATGAGAGGGCAGCAGGAGAGCACCACGGAAACGCCAGTGATGAGCTGGGAGAACCGTGGAGGCAGGGTTCCAGACACCCCCAAACCCTCCTGTGCCTCCCTTTCAAGGCCAGAAGTGCTTTCAACTTAGTGGGTTAGTTTGCAGTCAAAGGCTTGTTGGAATCTCCAGAGGGGTCCCTGGCAGCCTAGGGCCTCTCACTAGCACCTGCCAGGGGGGGTCTTCCGTGGGGACACGCCCTTTCCATTCCCTTCCCTTCCTTCCCTCCCAGCTCTAGACTCTAGCCTCCTCGGTCCTCCTTCTGTTCCTATGCATCTTCTATTCAGCTGCAACCAGAAGTGAAAATAGCACAGACCCAGGGCCCTTCAGGAGATGCTTGCCCGTGAGCTGTGGCATTTATCCTACAAGTATGTCTTATCCCAGAAATGACACTCTCCCAAGGTTGCTCAGCAGGCACTAGGCCAGGGCTCCCTCCGGGCATCCTGTCCACTCGTCCTTAACCTCCTGTGTGTTCACACTGAGAGTGAGAGGAGGGGTATGGGGGTAGCAGGAGGCCCCTTTTCTTGATCCACCAAGCCAATCTTGACCCTGAGCAAAACCTTCCTGCAGCGAGAATTAATTTCCAAAAATCCATTCAGGAAAAGACTCTTAAAGCTCAGCCACCTGGTTGTCCCTCTTGAAAAGAGAGCTGACCCCCTGGAGCTGTGGTGTTTGTGGGGGACTCTGAGGAATCTGAGGGGAGGGGGCTGGGGGACAGGAGAGCAAGGGCTCTGAACCAATAGCGGTGTTGCCCAATGTTGCCCTATTTGTAAAGGAAACTCAGCAATCAAGGCTTCTCTGCTTGTCCTTCCTGCCCTTTCTCCTTCCTGCCCTTTCTCCTTGCACCCCGGAACCCCTGCCCTTCCTTGTGGTCTTCTCTTCACTCCAGTCTGGTAGGGCTGGGCCCATGTTCTCAGTCTCTCCGGGTTGATACTTGTGTGTCTTTCTGATTCCCTTTCTCCTTCACCCACTGTGTGTGATCCAGGGCCCAAATGTACCGAGTCCTTCTTCATTCTGCCCTTATGTCCACATGTTCCTTTCTCTTCCATGGTCACAAGATGGCCCTGGGCTCCTGCCTGGGCTCCTGACCACTCCCTTGCCTCTCGGCTCCCCCACTGCAGTCCGTCCCCGAGGGAATCTTTCAGAACCACAGAGCTAACAGTGGTTCCAAGTCATCTCCCCTTGCCCCGCCACCACCACTACACCCTGTCCCTAAGGAATCTCATCCCCCTTCCCCCTTCGGATTAAACCCACTCTGTGCCGAAAACCCCCAGAACTGTATTGCCCACCCAGATCTCATGCCTACTTGGAGGTGCGCTCAGCCGTGAACCAGACAACTCATCCTGAAATCCCACCAGCACCCCAAAGCAGCACACCCAACTTCCAGTGCTGGACAAAGATTGAGTAGACACATCTCTCCCTGTTCCTCCTGCTAAGTACAGCTTAAACCCTGGAGATGATAGATATAGCGGTGTAAACAATATGAATGAATCATCTTAAAGTTGTAAAGGTAGAGGTTCAAGTTATCCTCAGTGGGCTAAAGAACACCAGGCTGTGCTCCTTCTGGAGACTCCAGAGGAGCCCACTTCCTGGCCTTTTCCATCTTCTAGAGGCCCACCATATTCCTTGCATCTTGGCCCCACCTCACTCCCACTTCTGTTTCCAGCATCGTATCTCAGTCTCTCACACTGACTCTCCTGCCTCCTTCTTATAAAAACCCTTGTGGTTACATTGGGCCCACCAGGATAATCTCCCCATCTCAAGATCTGTAATTCAATCATATCTGCAAAGTCCCTTTTGCCACGTGAGGTAACATACTTATAGGTTCAAGGAATCAGGACATGTACACCTCTGGGGTCCATATTCAACCTAACAGGCCAGTATATTGTGATAAATTGTGTGTGCGAAGTAATACCTAGAGCAACCACTACGTAAATTATACAAAGAGATACACTCACAAACACTATAGACAGGGCCTTCTCTGGTGGCCCAGTGGTTAAGACTTTGCCTTACAATGCAGGGGATGAGGGTTTGATCCCCAGTTGGGGAGCTAAGATCACGCATCCTTGCAGCCAAAAAACCAAAACATAAAACAGAAGCAATGATGTAACAAATTCAATAAAGAGTTTAAAAATGGTCCACATCAAAAAAAAAAAAAACCAAAAAACACTATAGATAAATCAAAATGGAATTCTAAAAAATGTTTAAGTAACCCACAAGACAGTAGGTAAAAGAAAACAGTGAAAATGTAAAAATAGGGAAAACAAACAAAAATTAAAATAAAATGACAGATTTAACCCTAATATATCAATAATTATATCAACTATAAATAGTCTAACTATTCCAATTAAAAGACTGGGATTAGCAGAGTGTTTTAAAAAAACAACCCTGCATTGGCTGTCTACAAGAAACTCACTAAAATATGTAACAACATATCTAGGTTGAAAGTAAAAGAATGGAAATATATATACCATGTAAATGTTAATTAAAAAGAAAGTAGGAGTGGCTGTATTAATATCAGATAAAGTCAAATTCAGAGGAAAGAAAATTATTAGGGGCAGCTTGGAATATTACATAATGGTAAGAGTCAACACACCAAGAGATCATAACATCCTAAATGGGTATGCACCAAAAACCAGAGCTGATAGAACTAAAAGGAGAAATAGATAAATTTATAATTATAGTTGGAAGCATCAAACTCCTCTCTCAACAACTGATAGAACAGGGAGACAGCAAATCAGCAAGGGTAAGGACCACTCCAACAACACCACCAACGAAGATCTAATCAACATTTACGGAACACTGTCCAACAACAGCAGAATACACATTGTCCTCAAGTGTCCACAGAACATTTACCAAGATAGACCACATCCTGGGACATAAAACAAACTTCAACAAATTTAAAAGAATTTAAATCGTACAAAATGTGTTTGATCACATTTAAATCAAACTAGAAATCAAGAACAGAGATAGGAACACCTCCGAACACTCAGAAACTAAGCTTCACACTTCTAAATAATCAATGGGTCAAAGAGTCAGAAATGGGGAGCTTGAGTTCCTCCCAAAAGACAACAAAGTCATAACCTTGAATAAGAACCTAGGTAGTTTTAAAACAAGCAACCAAGCCAACATTTTGAGAAACGCAGGTGTGAATGTTCAGATATGGGGGAGACACACACACAGAGACAGAGACGTAGAGAGAGAATGAGAACCCATTATTCTTTGCAGAAGCCCTCTGTGAAATGAGATCACTTTCTTCTGGCTCTCTCCTCCCCCACATCTCCCTCTTCCCCTCCCATACTGTCCTGCAAAGGGCTATTCTTGAATCCCATGGCTCTTCTGATCTGGCTATAGCCAACTGGCTTAAATTGTGGATCACCTACTCAAGCTGGCCATGGAGTCTTTTTTGAACTTTTAAAAAAATGACTGTCATACAGAAAAGTGTAAAAATGTAAGTGTACAGCTCAATAAATTATCCCAAAAAGAACACTTACGTAACCACCACTCAGGTCTAAAAAGAAAACATTGCCAATTTTCAGAAGCCTCTTTATACCTCCACTCAAACCAACACCCCTCTCTCTGTCCCCAAAGTTAACTACTATTCTAATTTTTAACACTATAGTTTACTTTTGCCTCTGTTTGAACTTTATGTAAATTGAATCATACAATATGTATTTTCTTGTATCTGGTTCCTTTCATTGAACATTATGTTAGTGAGATCATCCTTTTTTTTTTTCATTTTCTGATTTTTATTTTGTTTCCTAATAATTGCTAGTATTACAAATACAATCTATTTTTGGATATTATCCTTATTATCTGGCAACCTCATTAAATTCACTTATTAATTCTAAGGCCCCTCCTAGCAGCCTCACTGGCTCATCTTGGCATTTTCTAATCCATCTTCCAGTCAGCTGCCTCCTGACTCTTAGGTCTTACCTCTGCTCCTACCTCCAAAATTCTCTGGGCTACAAGGAAAGATTTCCCAGAGCCCATGTGGTCACTTGGCCACTTCCTCAAGAGCTGAGGGTCATTATGTTGGTGACTAAGGACAGGTGATGTGCTTTGCAGGGGCCGCAGAGAGTGCCACGGACTGAGGGGTGAGTCCAGGACTAGCTTGTTCTGAACCCACCATTCCCTAGTCATCGGGAATGGTTCACCTTGTTGAGGAAGCAGCAGCAGGGTGCAACATGGATGCCAGATGGCCAAGATGACGGTTTAAAGGCAGAAGGTGACTCGTAGAATGAGGAACTGGTAGCAAAGCCTGGGGACGTGCTAGATGAAGCAGAGCCCGATGACTATTTGCAAATGGAGGAAAGAGTCAGAGAAGTGAGCAATTTCCAGGATATTTGGAAATATTCTGGCTTGAGGTTGTTCCTACGAAATAACTTGAGCAAAAAAAAATCAGACACTCTCAGAGTTGAATGTTTCCTTTGATGCTATTTTACAAGTAGGGTCTCTAAGCCCAGAGGCGGGCATGTGGCCTGCCCAGACTCGCCCAGGGAGGGCTAGGTAGAATCTGGCTTCCTGACTCCTTGCACTAGGGGAGGAGTGGGGTTCCTTTCAGTTGAAAACATCCTCATTGAGCATTTATTCTGGTCCAGGCACTTGTCAAGAGCTGTGTCAGCAAAATGAACCAGACCTGGTCCCTGCCCCCAACAGCAACAAACAAGTGAGCAGGCAGTTACCATGATGGGAGATGAGAATGTCCAGGAAAAGGCATGGAAGACCATGCCTGTGCTCAGTGCCCTACAAATGGGAGAGGGAGTCTGCCTCCCACCTGTGGCAGCTCTGAAAGGGGCAGGGAAAGTCCCCACACACCCTCACTCTGGCATCTTCCAGCAACCTCCACAAGGTGGCCTTGCTGGAACCAAGTGACTGAGAGAGAGTATAAGGACGAGGAATTGTGGGGCCTTGTGGGTAACTGGAGGAACTCCCTCTTTTACTCTGGGAAGGTAGGAGCCACTGCGGGGTGGGGGCTAAAAATAGACTGAGAGGGAGCAGAGAGGCAATTGCGCAGGCTCGGCAATAATCAGGGACAGAGATGAGACAGCTTCGCCTGGGGTGCAGCAGCGGGGAGGTGGAAAGACAGGTTGAATTCTAGGCACATTTGATAGGTGGACACCATGGGATTTGCTTACATTACCGGGGGATACGGGGTGTGAGGGTCAGGAGTGGAAGACGACTCCAAGGTGCTTGGCCTGAGAAGCTCAAGGATGGACTTCCATTAACTGAGATTTGGAAGACTCTGGATGGAACAGATCGGGAGGGGGTGGACCAGAAGTTCCATTCTGGACACCATCGGACTGACAGACCCCTGGACCTCCAGACGGATTGTGAGAGAGGAAGCTCCCTGACTCACCACCACTCAGAATGCACTGGTACTGCAGAAGTCAAAGGCAGAGGTCTGGGGCTTTATTTAAAATTATTTTGGGGGCCATGGGTCCATTTTCTCCCCGGGATAATGCTGATGTCTAATTACCCAAAACACTGTCCAACTCCAGGGCCTCATGAAACACTCTGTATCATGCTGATGGATCATTCTTACATGTTAGGAGCCTGGGACAACCTTCCTAATGGCCCCCTCAAGTCCCACTCTGACCCTTCTGCCCCTGCCCTACCCACGCCTGCAGCAGTGGAGTGCAGACAATCTCCCATTCAAGCCTTCAGCTTATCGGCACTGTTCCATGCATGTCGGTTCCTTCCTTGCACAGGGACCCAGAAGGGCTGGAGTGTTTCTCTGTATGGTCCACGTCTAGCACAGAGCCTGCCTCTGTGAGTTTCATGACTAACAGTGCTTCGTGACTGATTGTTGACCACTGCTTCGTGATCGATTGTTGGCTCACCCCTGAGCGAAAGAGAAGGAAACATCTACCCTGGCTGCAGGGAGAACAATGGGTGCATTCACAAGCTTCAGAAGGGCTTGTGTGCATTTTTGGACAATGTTTATTCATCATTTTATGGGCCACTTTGTGTTGGCCACAGATTTCAGTGCACTAAAGAATTTACTGAGATCAGAGCTGAGCAGTGATCCATAAGATGTGAGAATTAAACCCATGAGAGAAGCCTTGAGAAGGAGAAGAGCTTTCTCACACTGGGCTTCTGCCCCAGGGACAGCCTAGTTCAGGCTTCCTTCCAGGTGGGCCATGGGGCTGGTACATAAAGGACAGGAGACCCGGACAGTAGGGATACAGCTACCAGTGGAGTTGCCCCCAGCTCTGTGCCCTCTGCCATTGTTTATGGGAAGATACTCCAGCCATACTCCTTGCCCTGCAGTGCTCACAGGCTGTTCCCGCCCTGATACCTGGTGCCTCCCCTCATCACTCAAATTCTCAGAGCCAGCAAAGGGCAGGCCCCTCCAGGAAGCCGAGTAGCTGCACCTGCGTGAACTCTTCCTTCCTGCAGCCCCCCTCCCCGCCCAGATCACACGTCAGCAAGCGGCCCTACGGAACTAGCGTTTGCTTATGAAATCTTTTGCGGATAATTATCACCCAGCCTGTGTCAGCTAGTTTGCTCCGCCATGGCCTCAGTTTCTAGGAAACTGCTGGTCCTGAGATAGGACTACAAAGTACAACTGAATCTTGTTTAAAACCCCACAAACAGACATATGAATGGGTACAACCCATTTGGAGAACCATTTGGCAGTATCAGCTAAAGCACAATAAGCCCCATGACCAGGGCTGGGCTGCTAAGTGCTTAATAACGGGTTCTGGGAGTGTAATTCCAGCATGACTGTTGCTTGATGTATTTTTTCATGTTAAAGAGCAAGATGAAAGAGAAACGACTAGATGCATGTCAGAACTTCACTTATTTGTCGGTGATGTGAGCAATGTCTTTCCTGAATCAGATACATAATCGTTTTCCAGTACCATACAACTGAAAAATATTTTCTCAATTGTTTGTGCTATTTATGATGTTATAGCTACAGAGATGACACACTTATTAGTTTAATCTGCATTGTGGACATTTTCTCTATCACTTTCTTAAGTCTAACTCTAGACAATCCATAAAAAACAACAATCTATTAAGCCCTGATTTGTAGCATTTGCTAATTTCCAAGGTGACTGATTTCATATTGCCAACGTGGATGGACATCACTGAATCTGGAGTTGGGAAGAGATGAGTAATATCACGTTACACAGTGTTCCTGCCAAACAG
This sequence comes from Globicephala melas, assembly GCF_963455315.2. Taxonomy (NCBI): domain Eukaryota; kingdom Metazoa; phylum Chordata; class Mammalia; order Artiodactyla; family Delphinidae; genus Globicephala; species Globicephala melas. The sequence goes on along the minus strand of NC_083324.2, from coordinate 41,137,425 downwards.
GTAACAATAGACATAAATAACATCGAGAATAACGGGAATGCAAGGGAAAAAGGTCAGAGTGGGGCAAAATTCTGCAAGCTCCTCGCAATTTAACAGCTGGTTTTCATGAGCCCAGATGAGCCAGCTCCTGTGCAGCCCTGCCTAAGTGGACACCTAACAGAACTGTGTGCACGCGCGCACCAAAAGCACAGACAGGAATGTTCACAGGAGCATTACCCCTAACATTCAAAATGTCTCTTAGTGGTAGACAGGAAAAATAAATTATAAAGCAACAAGAATTGCTGCTACCCACTATAACAGGGCTGAATCTCAAAAATACAATGCTGAGTGAAAGAGATCGGACACAAAGTTGTGTCTACCTTTGTGCATAGCTCTGACTGTGTTTATATAAAGCTCAAGAACAGGTCAGCTGAGCCTACGACCTCACAAGATAGGAGAGTGGAAACTTTAGGCAGAAGGGGTGGGAAAGTGATCGGTGGGGCAGGAGTGGGGCTTCAGGGTGCTGGTAATGTGGGGTTTTTTCTTGATTTGGGTTGTGATTACAGGACGGTGTTCATCTTGTGATAACTCACCTAGCTGTACGTATATTAACCGTGCACTTTTCTACACGTAGGTTGTACATCAATTAAACGTTTATTTTTAAACGCCACCAGCATGAAGGCAAACGACTGCATCCCCCAAAGGGGATGTGTCAAAAATGCTGCGCTGGGAGGCCCTCTGGAACCTGCAGGGCAAATCTTTCCTTGATAAGCAACCTCCTCCCTCAAATGTCAACCCTTGACAGTGGCTGAAGAGAGGAAGGGGAGGGGAGAGGAAGGGGATGGGTATTTGTAAATGGTCGAAAGTTGTGGTTACCCAAGTCACAGAGGGATGGTGTTTGAGCTGGGCCTGGGCTCAGAAGGACGGAAGGCAGAGAAGGAGGGAAGGAGGGAGAGGAAAAGACACGAGCATGTCTGGCAGACTCTGCCCAACACCTGAGCACAGGGACAGGTGCTGTTTTGGACGCTGTGTGTGCACAACACATTGGATCCTGAGCCACCCCTGCGAGGTAGGTCCTGCCATCACTCTGCCCATTTCACAGATGAGGACACCAAGGCTCAGGGGCGAGGTGACACCAAAGCGCCCTCTAGGCAGCCTCAGGCCCTGGGAGCTGTGCTCTCCTCACCCCGCCCCACGCTCATTACTCCCCTAGGAAACTTTGTGTCTCTGCTGGGAAGGTAGTGCCACGAAGGGGCTGAATGTCCTGCCAATGTTCACCTCCCTCTCACACTGGCACTGAGACTTCATAATCTGGGGGCCCCAGCATATTGCTGTTAAATCAAAATTAGCTGTGGCTGATGAAGCAGGGACATCAAAGGGGCCCAGAGGGGGAATAAGGAAACAAATGAAAAATCGAGTCAAATGTTCCCAGCAAATGCTGATACCTCGAGTTCCACAATCTGTCTCATCTCTCGCCCCCAGCCCCACCCACCTCGAGTCAAGCAGGGCAAGAACCTGCCGCCTTGGGGCAGAGAGGCCAACTCTTCCATGCTCTTGGGGGCCGCTGAGCTAGCTCCAGACTGGGAAGAGTCTCCACGACCTCTGGGTCCGGCTCCAAGGCCGTGCTTCCTCCCTGGCCAGCCTCCTGCTCTCCCAAGCCCCTGCCAGCCCCAGGAGGAGCAAGCCTTCTTCCTTTCCTTCTGTGGATTAAATTCTGGATCGAGTCAGACCCCAGTCCAGTGCTCAGCTGGATCGGGGACCAGGGAAGCTGGGAGAAAAAAGCTCAGGGGGGCAAGCTGGCTGAGCCAGAGGCAGGCAGCCTGGAAGGTGACGACAAGGTCTGCTGGCTGGGCTCCAGGCTTTGTTCTCCTGCGTTCCGGTTGTGCTCTGGGCCCAGACCAGCCATGAGGCCTGCAAGACACTGTCCACTGGGGCGGGAAGTAGAACTCTCTGCTGGGGAGAAAGAGAGAGCAGGAATGGCGTGTGGGGCAAAGGAAGAGAACTGGTGGCAAGCAGGGAGCCCTGCAGGGCAGGATGTCCCCACAGCTCCTGTGACAGCTGCTGGCGGCAATGGAGGACCACCCACTTGCTTAATGTCAATCACCAAGCAGGGATGCCAAGGTCACAGGCTGAGGCTGGTGGGAGTGAGGTGGGGTTCTGAGGACCCATGCGGCTCCTAAGGAGAGTAGGGGGCCTCCTCAGAGGAAAGAGGCTGCAGGAGGTACCTGCCCCCTAGGAAGCCCTCAAGCCACACCCTTCCTGTGCCCAGCCCCTCCTTCTTTAGAGAACCCACTTATGCCGACTGGCTCCTTTGCTCCCATGGGTGTTGGCCGTCACACCTGTGAAGTGGTTCTTCCGACATCATCTCCCTCAAGCTTTTGGGTCAGGGTTCATTGCTGTGGTGCTGGCCATTCGTGGTGCATTAATTGTCGCTACCATTGGCTAGGTGGGAACCAAGGCATCCCGGGCTCTCTTCCCCAGGGAGGCTGGGGCTGAGGCAGCGGTCTGAATTGAAGCTGGGAGGACTTCAGTGAGATAGAACCAGAACTGCCACCCGCCATGCAAAGGGCTCAGGAAGGAACTTAGAAGAGAAAATGTCCTGGAGAACCTTCCTCGGAATCTTTTAAGGCCTGTCACAGCCAAGGAAGAGGGCTGGCCTGTCCTCTAGAAGTGAGAGAAGGAGTGAGCACAGGTGTTTGGGTTCTGTGAAGAGAGCCTGCTGCTACAAGGAGCAGCTGTGCTCCACCTCGGGGGAGTTCCTCTGCAGGGAAAGCCCACCCTCCTGTGGCCCCTCTGACAGACCCCCATCCCCACCCTCAGGCTGGGCAGGAACAAGGAAGCAGCCTGGTTGCCTGCTTTCTTACCCACAGCAGTGCCCTTTCACGCTGCGGGGGGAGGAAAGGCCCGAGGGAGAAACGATGCCAAGGTTGGGAAGGGATGGCCTCAGACGGGCCAGGCACCTGGAACGTGGGTACGACATAGACCAGCCACAAGATGAACGGCAGCCTTCAGCTTCCAACAGTGCACCTGGGCTACAGGAGAGGCATTTCTAATTCACCTCTTCGAACCTCAGTTTTCTCATCTCTAAAATGGGAGTAAAAATCTCCCAGGGCTGTAGCAAGGATTCGATATTTATATTTTTTAAAAACCTTGGCACTGTGTCTGGCCCATTAGGGAAATGTTGGTTACAGCTTTGGCTGTTGGGATCTGTTTCAGGTTGGTTCCCGCAACCTTTTGGCATGCCCCCATCCTTTTGTTTTTTTGAGAACCTCCGTATTTTCTGGCACCACAAGATGCTACAGGCTCATCTTGTATGTTCCCCACCCACGGCCTAGAATCAGCCATTTTACCAAGCCTGCCTGCCTTCCTTTCACTGGACAATGATAGTCAGAAATCAAAGCCTTAACACCGGGTATACTTGTTACTGGGCTGTCTCAGCAGAGTGAGGTAATATAAGTAAAAGTCATACACGTAAAGTACACAGATGTACTCACATTGTTTCTGATTCTAGCCAGCTGTGCATGTACTGAGCTGCATACTGAGGTCTCCAGTCTAACCCGTCCCCGGGATTCACTCCAGCCTTCCTTCCTTGTGTGTCTGTAACTTCCCTCTCCTGCGGTATACACAACGTTCTATCATCCATTTACTTCTTTGTTCTACCCCAGCACACCTGCGAAGCAATTTCGGAATTGCAGCCCTCTGGGAAACAAATCAACCAATTACAGTATGCTCTTTACAGCTCCTTTCATCTTTAGCCTTACAATTTCCAGGCAAAACACTGTTTTCTAAAGTGATTCAGATCAGCCCCTTTTCCCGCCAGCCGCTTCAATGAGGTCATGTCATGCATTTGTATAATGTTCGTGTCAATCATCAACTTACCACCTCCCAGCTCTGAATGCACCCTTCAGCATATGCACTGAGCTGGAATTCCAGAGTGAGCGCGATGGTCAGCTTTCTCAGTAGAGGGCGCCGGAAGGACGTTGCAGGAGAAAGGCGTCCTCCTGCCAGTTCCAGTGAGGGCCAGGGGAGGGCAAGGTGGGCGTGAAGACAGGCAGTCTGGGCTGCGCATGTGCAGCCTGGGTCTGGTGATGACCTTTTCCAGAGCCCTCTCCATACAGAGCCGGGAGCCCCGTGCAGCCTGCGTGTCCTCCTCTAGCGCTGGCGCCCGGACTTCCTCTCCAAGCCCAGGGTCACACATTGAGCTGCAGCCCCTGTGCAAGCCTCCACGTGGCTCAGGCACTCAGAAGGCCTCCTGGCCCCAAGGCCCCCAGTGAACGTCTCTGCTATCCCTGGGCTAACCGCACCGTCTCCAAGGAGACCCGAAGCCCTTCCAAGTTTGTCCTCCCTTAAGGATTCTCCCTCAGCCCTAAGTTTCCTTATACCTTAGAGTTACTCTTGGATTATTTTAGTTTTTTATTGACTCTTCTGCTGCCCTAGGAGCACTGCCTCTGGGAGAGAAGGTTAGCCTCGGCCCCAGAGGAATGTGTCCTAATTTAATAAAGCAGCCCAATTATGACACCTTGGGACCAAGGCCAGTGGGATGAGAAATGCTGACTCAGGTTGGTGGCCCTACCCCTGGGCTGGTGGCAGGACAACTCCAAGTGCTGGTGAGGATTAGAGCAATTGAAACACTCATAAACTTTCAAAAAACTGGCTTATCTACCCAACTGTTGGGCTGCACCCCACAGACCTACAAGGCGTGTGCCTGCCCCACTTAAAGACCAAAGAAAGAGCCCGGAGTCAGCAACAGAGACGTCAGTGGTGTAATGGATGGGGGAGCTTACACGTCTGAAGCGAGGTCCTGGAGCGACACCCGATTGTGTGCGGTGGACGGGGAAAATGAACATGGTGGCAGTCTTCGCTCTGGGGCAGGGGGGAAGGGGAGATTACCAGTTACAGGGGAATTGATGTCAGGTGGGCTCATTAGTTACCAGGGAAACCAGCGGAGGGGCACGCCCCTCACCGCCCCTTTGATAAGAACAATCACCAGCTGGGGCGGGGGCAGGAGTTCAGGAAGGTCAGTCGTGTGTAAGATATAGGTGAAACAGACACTGGTAGGGCAGGGGAGGTACAGAGAGCCATCTTGAGTGGCCCGACCATACACCAAAAAAAAGGCATATAGGGCTTCCCTGGTGGTGCAGTGGTTGAGAGTCCGCCTGCCGATGCAGGGGACACGGGTTCGTGCCCCGGTCCGGGAAGATCCCACATGCCGCCGAGTGGCTGGGCCCGTGAGCCATAGCCGCTGAGACTGCGCGTCCGGAGCCTATGCTCTGCAACGGGAGAGGCCACAACAGTGAGAGGCCCTCGTACAGCACACACACACACACACAAAAAAGGTATATAAAGGTGCATAAGAAGACATGTCTTAAGAATATGCATAGTCCCATTATTTGTAATAAGCAAACACTGGTGTGGATAAATACATTGTGATTTTCATTCAATGGAATATACACGATTAGGAATCAATAAATTATGGCGGCATGGCACAACATGGATAAATCTCACATACATACTATTGGGGAAAAGAAATGTTAAAAGATAAACTGAGGCACATTAAAATTTTCAAGAGTTTGAGCATGTATCAACTGGAATCAGGCAGCACCAGACTTAAGGTTGGCTGGCTATGCTCCACCGACAGGGGCTGGGGGAGGCTTTTTTAGAGAAGACACAGAAGCTAAACAAGGAGACTATCTGATTGGCTATAGCTTCCGTGGTTGCCTAATTTGGGAAAGCCTAGTTGGCTATCTGTGATAGGTTGTTCTTAAGTTTCGTTTTCTCAGATTCCAGTGCATTGATTCTGGCTAAGGTTTCAGTTTGCTTACAAAGACTACCAAGGCAGAAAAACCACCTCAGTCTAACGGACTCCTTCTTTAATTACCTTAACAGAAACAGGGGGCTGTGTTAAACATTTTAATAATAATTTTTATTTTTAAAAAAATGGTCATTTAAGTTTTCACTTTTTTTTTGCACCATTAACAACAGAATTATGAAAAACTAAAACTCAAAACACAAATAAACATGCTCCAAGAGAAGACAAAGGGGCTGAGCAGTGAGGGTCCCTGCCCACTATGGGGGTCTCCATTTTCACGGCCAGAGCAGGCTGGGAGCTCTGCAGTCAGGTACCTCGGGCCTCAGAGCACTCCTGAGTACTGCACCGGCCTGTACATCTCATCCAGATATCAGTAGGTCCCACTGAGCTGCCTCAACTGCTGTGCTCAGGAAGGCATTCATATGGCCAGTCACTTGGTCTCACATTCATTCTGGATTGTTCATTACATTAGCCCTGGCCCAGGCTCTGAATTTTAACTCACAGGGATGGTGAATTTCAGTCAATAAACAGATAATCAGTACTGAGAACTTTTATAATATAGAGAACAAGTTGTCTTAATGAGAAGTAAAAAATTCTCAGTTGAATGATAATAAAAACGGAAGTTCAAATGGAACTTTTAAAAGTCCCAAAGATGGAAAATTCTGTTCTTAGGAATTAATTACCGATTAGAAGACTGGTTAGGGTTTTATCAGTCTGAAGGAGGAACTAAACTGGTTTACAAAGCTTTTTTTTTTTTCTTCTTCTTCTTCTTGCACTCAGCACAGGACAGGGACAGAGCAAAATGAAAGAAAAACCGTGGAAGACATTTGTATTAAAGTTGACTTAAAGAGCAACTTCCTTGGGGAGTAAGATCCTAGAGGCTAAGGTGGCCAGATTTGAAAAAGAGACCCGTCCTGACCCAAATGCTCTTAAAGCTGGGACTCTGAAAGAGGGCATTATTTTGGGATGGATGGATCAGGGATGATGACACGTCCCAGCAAAACCCAACAGAAAAAGAGGCAAATTATTAGAGAGAAAATGGAAATTATCCTGCAGATTGGGAAGCTGTGGACAGTTGCCCTGGAAAAACCGACAGGAGCAATTGCAGGACCATGCCCATTCCTCCCTCACCCCACCCTCAGGCCTCGGATTGGGATTGTTCTACAGAGCAGCAACAGAATTTGGACAGAATTCATTTAACAATCATTCAAGTAATTCTTGAGCACCCAGGCACTGTATGGGTGGATAAAAATTCCCTGCTCTCCTATTTCAAATTGGTTGTTTCCTAGAAACTAAGGCTATGTCAGGACGTGATTTAAAAACAAACCCCCCCCCAAAAAAAATAAATGAAAAAAAAAAAAAAAAACCCCAAAAGATAAATATAGAATGGTGAGAGGGAAAGAGTGTGGGAGGGGAGGTGAAGGGTGTTACTATATCTAGGGATTGAGGAAGGCCTCCCTACGGGGGTGACATTTGAGGGGAGACATGGAGGAAGTAACTGAGCAAGCCCCGCTCCAGCTTATCACGTTCACAGAGGAGTGAGGAGGCTGGCCCGGCCAGGGTGTGGCATCCGGATTGATTGATTGATTGATTATTTATTTATGTATTTTAATTTGGTTGCGCAGGGTCTTAGTAGTGGCAGGTGGGCTCCATAGTTGTGGCTCGGGCATCTGGATTTTTTTTTTTTTTTTTTTTTGCGGTACGTGGGCCTCTTACCATTGTGGCCTCTCCCGCTGCGGAGCACAGGCTCCGGATGCGCAGGCTCAGCGGCCATGGCTCACGGGCCCAGCCGCTCTGCGGCATGTGGGATCTTCCCGGACCGGGGCACGAACCAGTGTCCCCTGCATCGGCAGGCGGACTCTCAACCACTGCGCCACCAGGGAAGCCCAGGGCATCTGGATTTTAAAAAGAGCTCTTTGGCGACTCTGTAAAGGCTGATTTTTCAGAGAGAACACTATGGGAAGAATATGAATCAAGGGGCTATCAAAATTGTCCGGCCAACAAATAATGAGAACCTTTTCTCATTATTCCAACAAATAACGAGGAAGTGATGGTAGGTAGGGAAAAGAAGGAATGCACTATATGCTGAAGTTGCTTCCTGCTCCTTGCACCTGTTGGAAAAGCAGGCAGGTGGCCCCAGCCCTCAGGACTGCTGGGAAATGCCAGGGGGCTTTAAACCCTTCTGTATTCGTCTCTTCACTTACTACCACAAGCTGGGTGGCTTAAAACAATGAAAACGTATTATCTTACAGTCCTGGAGGCTGGAAATCTGAAATCAAGTTGTCAGCATTATGACTCATGTCTGAATGAAGCTCATCTAGCACATGTTTTCTCCATAGGGCACATCCCAGCCTTTGTGCTCTTAGAAACTCAGGACACTACTTCAGCACTACACTTGGGGCCACTTTAAACAACAGAGTCACCAACAAAAAGCACAAAAATTCGAAAAACATGGCACAAACAGACCATGAAAAGGACACCTGTTTACAGCATGAGAGCTGATTCAAGACGGCAGAGTGCTGTCTCGTTCCCTTTCAGCTGGGAGCATGTGCATTGGGTAACTCAAATTTTTCCCACTCTGTGCATGTCCCAAGCTTTCAGAGATGGCCTCCTCAGAGCAGCTGACCCAGGGCCCAGCCCAGGGTTCAGAAAGAGTGTCAGCGAGTGTCTAGGCTGAGTCCTGACCCTGTTTGAAAGAGAATGGCCCCTGGCTTAGAAGCTGAGATGAATGTCCAGAGGGACCAGCCACAGCCATTCCCCATGAGGAAGGGACAGAACCTGCTGTGCCCTGGCCAGCAAAGAGGCAGTGATGCAAGCTCCTATTTATACACATAAATTTCCGTTTCCGGAGTGGATGGGTCCCTGTGAGAGTTGAGGGTGTTCCAAATAAGGTCCTGGAAACTGTGTTTGTCAAGCTCTCCACATAAGAGACCAGCATCTAAGGGCTCTCTTCTCTGTACCAGGCACACCTAGAATCCTTCCACATAAAAGGCACATTTTGGGCTTCCCTGGTGGCGCAGTGGTTGAGAATCTGCCTGCCAATGCAGGGGACACAGGTTCGAGCCGTGGTCTGGGAGGATCCCACATGCCGCGGAGCAACTAGCCCCGTGAGCCACAATTACTGAGCCTGCGCGTCTGGAGCCTGCAACAGGAGAGGCCGCGATAGTGAGAGGTCGGCGCACCGCGATGAAGAGTGGCCCCCGCTTGCCGCAACTAGAGAAAGCCCTCACACAGCAACGAAGAGCCAACACAGCCATAAATAAATAAATAAATAAAATTTAAAAATAAAAAAGGCAAAATTCCTTTAAAAAAAAAAAAAGGCACATTTCATCCTCCAAAAGCCTGAAGCCACTTGTTCACTGCCGCACAGACCAAAGACCCCTGACTTCCAGTCCAGACTCTCCCCTGTACCCTCACCCTCTTCCTAAATCTTTTCCTAATCTGCCCTGAGGTTGAGAGTACGTGGGAGGAGTACAGAAAAAGAATTTGAAAGAGAAATTGATTAAGCGGGCTCCCCAAATCTGGTTAATTTGTGACCCGAGCCAAGTAACATATAGAAACAAAACTGGAGGGTGAGGAGGGCAGACTCTGATGGCCCAGGGTGGGCCTGCTGTTGAAGGAGCTGAACTCTGGTGCAGCAGCAGAGGGCGGGAAAGAGGTGCCTGTGAGGTTGCCAAATGCTGCCGTGGCCAGCCCCTCCCCCTCCCCCTCTTCCTCCCCACCCACCCCCACTGCCTCCCTCCCTCCCGCTTCTATCCCTTCCTTTTCCATCTACAGCCCACTGCTCAGACTGCCAGTGCCTGACCCAGCTGGTGGATGCCACCAGGCAGCCCTAGGACTGGTTCCCCCCAAAGCAGGCTCTGTAAACCTTGCGGGAAGGAGGGACACCTCCGTCTCCCTCTCGTGTGATTGCTACCAGGATCTCTCCAGGTTTCCCTTCCCTTCCGCTTCCTCGTGTGGTCTCCACCGTAACCGTAACCGAGCATCAGAAGCACTTGGGGAGCTGTTTAGAAACGGTGATGCCCAGATCAACTCAATGAGAACTTCTGGGGCTGGGACTAGTAGTGTCCCTGTGAGACACGAATATGAATATCCCGCTCTCTTCTCTTCAGCCCCACGGAGCTTTCCCAGGCCTTGGCGTACCCCACCCCTACCCCAGAAACCCAGAATTCTCTGGAAAAACAGGTAAGTGATGTTACTCATGGTAGTTAGAGAGGAGACATTCAGCCTATGTTAATTTAATTGCGACAAACACTCTCACACCCTTTAATACTTGTGTTCAAATATTTATATCATTTAAGCGCACAGAGTTTTCAAATTAGAATATTCTCACCAGAGCAAGGGGCTAAAGGTAATCTTTACGTGACCCAGAAACACTATTTGGGTATCTTTCAACATCTCCTTACATCATTATTTTCAAAGGTGGTTTTAATGAAACAGAACAGGATATGACATTTTCACACAATATCTCATACCAGCTACAAAGTCAGACCGATCCTTTGTTTAAATATTCTCTGGTCACCACCTTGTTATCTGAATGAGCTTTACGCTGCAGAAGAGTATTTGCATTTGTTCAACTGCAGGGGAAAAGGAGGAGGCCATTCTCCCCTTCAGGAGATCTCTTTCTTCAGCAGCAGTTAGGAGGCGGGCACAGGAATTTCTTTAGTTAACACCAGGCAGGACCAGGGAGTGGACAGTGGAACATGTACTGAGTGGGCCCTACAACCTGAAGGTGGGAGGGAAGGTGGGTGAGGGAGGGAGGGAAGGTGGGTGCTCTGGGTGGGGTGGATCTGCGCACAAGGCAGGAGGGCAGGAGTGTTCAGAGGATGGCCCGGAGTGCAGGGCTGGGGTTTAGTGTGGAGGCGCGGATACGGCCTTGGGGGAGCATGAGCCTGGCAGGGCTAAGGCTGGTAGAAAGGCAGGGCTGGCCTGTGAGGGGTCTGAATGCCATGCTACAGCCCCATGTAGCTGGGGGTTTCCGCCTCTGGAAAGACCCGCAGCTGCAGTGTGGAAAGTGGCTCAGGCCGCCCTGGAGGTGCCGGCAGGCCAGGACAGAGGCTGTTCTGCGGGCCTGAGCTGAGGTAGGAGCTGCCAGCCTGGAGGACTCGCTCAGGGCAGGGCTTTCCTCTCCTGCTTTAGCACCCACCCTGGCGTCAGCCCCGCTCCTCTCTCCTTCCTCCTTCCCTAGCCTGTCCTGGAGGAAGCAGGGGATGATGAAGCACCTCGGAGTGTGGCCATGGCCTCCCACCCACGTGGGGACTTTGTAGCCTCATCTCCGGGGCAAAGGAACTACAACAGCTTTGGTCTCCAATGGGTGGAAGAGTGGGCTTGGGAGTTGCCTTGGCCAGCTTAGCGTCTGTGAAACACAGTCCCACAGAGACTTGGCACAAGCAAGGAAGTAAAGAGCAAGGGCGAGGATGCAGGGATGCAGGAATTTGAGCAAGGTCCCAGGATGGCCGTGTCCTTCTTTGCATCTCTCCTCCCGGATCGTGAGCACAGCAGCCCAATGGACAAGGATTTTCAAATGTTACTTCTAGAAAGGAAAACTGCAGCCTGTCTCCACCATCTGTAGGGCTTCGGAGGTAAAAAGGTGTGTTCCCAGTTAAAGGTGGGCAAATAGCAGAGCCAGGCTGAGATCCACCCGTCCTGACACGGAGTCCAGGGCCCTCCTTTGGTAATATTTTGCTGGATGAAGCCATGCATTCCGTGTCTTTCGAAATTCCCTGTGGAGCCTAGTGCTGTTCTCAGAACTTGGAGCCAGCATCAACTGACCTTTGGTCCTTGGGGCAAAGACCTGGTCCATGAGCCCAGTCCAGGGACATAAAGGGAGAGTGGGTCTGAACCCTTGCTCTCTAAAGTGGGAAACCTCATGTCCTGCTCCAGATCCGTCAGAGCCCGGGAGACACTGTCGCACCCAGCTCACGGGGACAGCAGCGATGCGTCAGGACATGGAGGCGTGGAAGCAGGTGTTCCAGGAATTAATCCGGGAGGTGAAACCATGGCACACGTGGAAACTGACACGAGACAAAAGCCTTCTTCCTAACATCCTGAAGCCAGGGTGGACACAATACCAGCAGTGGACCTGTGCCAGGTGAGTAGGGAATGCGATAGCAATATTCCAGAAAATTCTTGCTTATTTCTTACGGTGTACACTCGTTACTTGTCTTGTTGTGCTCACGCTTGTAAATTGAAGAATACAGGAAGGAAGGTGCCCTTGATCCAAGACGTTTTGGCTTCATTAAAAATTTTTCCTTTTTACACTGAACCGCAAAACCATAGCAGGACTGGGCTAATGCCCAGATACAGAGAAAACAGGCTGCGAGGGGTGAGGGTGAGAAGCAGTGAGGAAAAGAGAAGGGGAGGAGTGGAGGTTATTTCCCTCAACCGCAGGAGAGTTGGACGAGCAGGACCCAGGGCTCATGCTCCCTGCATTGGGAGACCTAGGGTCCAACACAGAGTCCGTGGGGAGAGGCCCTGTGTGCTGAGGAGAAGCGTCAGGGAGGGGGCAGAGGACGGGGAGAGCTGAGCAACACTCAGCAACCTTACCCCTCTCTACTCCAAGCTGATGGAGTCTTTTTAAAATAGGACCCTCAGAAGTCATCCAGAGTCTCACCCTCTCTTTTCCAGTTGGGAAAGCAGAGCCCCAAGGATTGGGGGTGGGAGGCTGGGACTCTAGCTCGGGACTGGGGCCGTGCTCATTGCCTGCCCACCAACCCCTCGCCAGGAGAGGGTCCGGGCAGAGGAAGCAGAGCTCTCTTCTCCTGGTGGCGCGTGGTTTTCCCAGGCCAAGAGCATGGGAGCAGAGTCTCAGCTCATTTCTCCCAGTTCTGGAGGCTGGAAGTCCAAGATCAAGGTGCCAGCTGCTCTTCTGAGCCACAGGCTTCTCCTTGTGTCCTCACATGGCAGAAGGAGCTAGGGCGCTCTGTGGGATCGCTATTATAAGGGGACTAATCCCATTCCCAAGGGCTCCACCCTCACAACCTAATCACCTCCCCAAGGTTCCACTTTCTAACACCATCACCTTCAACGTTAGGATCCCAACATGGGAATTTGCAGGGGGACACAAACATTCAGACTATAGCACTTACCCACACCCACTTGTATCTATTTTTGGATTTCAGTTCAGGGTTCTTGGGGCTGTTGCACTTGTAGCCTTTGACCCACTTAAATCTACATTTGAAGAAGCCTTGATTTGGGGTCAAGAGACTGGAGTTCCAGTCCTGCCTCTTCCACTCACTGGGTCTCTGGGCGTGACAAGTTCCCAGCGTGTGCCTCATCTCTAAAATGATCACACCGGACTTCGAATTTGCCCAAGATTCCTTCCAGCTCTGATGGCTTGTGATTTGCTGTTTTCATGGCAGACACATCTGTGGGTCACAGAGCATGCTGGTGGTACAATGGAGATAGGAACAAGGGGCTCGGGATTTCTTCCCCACTAATCCATGACCCGGATCAAATCATGTTTCTGTGTGTCCCTCCGGCACAGCCCACAACTGGGCCATACTGGGCCATACTGGGCCAAGCTGAGGGTCTTGTCTTCTTTCTCCACAGGTTCCAGTGCTCCTCATGCTCTCGAAATTGGGCCTCTGCCCAAGTTCAGGTCCTTTTCCACATGCACTGGAGTGAGGGGGAATCCAGGGGCCGGGTGAAGATGAGGGTCTTTGCCCAAAGATGTCAGAAGTGCTCCCAGCCTTCGTTTGAGGTTCCCAAGTTTACAGAAGGGAACATCTCAAGGATCCTGAACAACCTGGTGTTGCAAATTCTGAAGAAATGCTATAGAGAAGGATTTACGTTGGTGGAGATTCCTACGATCAAGGAAATCTCTCTTGAAGGGCCACATGACAGTGACAATTGCGAGGCATGTCTGCAGGGCTTCTGTGTGCAGAGTGAGTTAGGTCTGGCCATGTGGTCACCAGTATCCCCATTACCTCCCACAATAAGCTCCCCCATCCTCGGGATCACCACCGAAAAACCTTCTCCCACGAGGAGTAGCACCGGAGGGGATGCAGTGAAGAAAAAGAAGGTATTACCCAGACAGTCGTTTCCTGAGACCACACAAGCTGAGAGCCTCCCCATTTCCTGGAGCCCGAGAGCAAACACCAACTTCCAGGCAGAGAGAAGAGACCAGAACTCCTTCAACAATTGCACTTTCTCTTCCCACACAGCCCAGCGTACCAGGAGCTTAGGCATGAGCTGCTGCTGCTGTCTCATGCTAATAATCATCATTGTAATTGTGGTAAAAACCACTATCTGAGCCTGGAAAGCATGATGTTGAGTTTATCAGACACACAGTCATCTATTGTATAATCCCATTGATGCAAAATATTCAGAATAGGTAAATCTAGAGATGGCAAGTAGATTTGTGGCTGCCAAACAAGGGACTGGAGGGAGAGGGGAAGTGGGGAGCAACTATTTAATCTGTATGGGTTTTTTGGGGGGGTGATGAAAGTATTTTAGAGGTGATGGTTGCACAACACTGTGAATGCACCAAATGCCATTTATTTGTTCATTTTAAGATGGTTAATTTAATATAAATTTCACCTCAATTTAAAAAAAAAAGAATGCTGCAATTTCATTCATTCTCTAGAGAACTGAGACTGAGGCGTTTATGGCTCACAGAACAGTTTGGAAATCTTAGGAAACCTGGGGGCCCTCTCCCCAGATGACTTTGCACAGACCTTCTGACGTCAATCTGTGGAGGCGTTTGCCATCCAAAGCATTAGTCTGAAAAGCCGGGTTCTAGAGCAGTGGTCTCCACCGAGGAGCTACACGCAGCTGAGGGCTGAGGCAGGACCATCTGCCCAGGTGGGGAGATATCCTTACAACTCCATTTAATTTTTGTTTGTACTTAACTATTTCTTGTCACATGTTTTATCATGTATGTTAATATATTAGTAGAATGGTATAGTGATATGATAAATAAATACACACCCATTTGGAGTGGGTGTTCAGTTTCTCATTGACAGGGTTGCAAAATCAAAAACATTGTTACGGGGGACCCTGTTCTGAAGGACCAAGGGTGGAAGTCTGTCCATGGATTCTCACCAGGATTCTGAAACCAAGTTGCTTTCTATACAAGTTTTCTATTCTGATTAATGAGAATAATTTTAAGACTCATTCTCACATCTTTTTTATCTAGAAATCGGAATCCTGTATATGTAGCTAAAATGAAAGCAGTAGTCATTTACAGCAAATGCTCCTTTTCACTCGCCCTTGTCTCCTTCTCCATCTGCCTGCCTCTCTCATCAACGACAGTGGTTCCTGAAAGCACAGGCTGCTCAAGCTGGGACAGTCTCTAGAACTTTTTCATTTTGCAAAACTGAAACTCTGTAGCCATTAAACAACAACTCCCCTTTTCTCCCTCCCCCTAGGCCCTGCTAACTATCATTCTTCTTCCTGTTTGTATGAACCTGCCTACTTTAGATACCTCATACATGTGGAATAATATAGTATTCGTCTTCTGGTAACTGGCTTATTTCACTTAGCATAATGTCCTCAAGGTTCATCCATGTTGTAGCATGTGACAGGATTCCCTTCCTTTTGGGGGCTGAATAATATTCCACTGTATGTATGTACCACACTTTGTTTATCCAGCCATCCATTGATAGACGCTTGGGTTGCTTCCACCTTTTGGCTGTTGTGAGTAGTGCTGCTGTGAACATGGGTGTACAAATATCTCTCTGAGACTCTGCTTGCAACTCTTTTGGCTATATACTCAGAAGTGGAACTGCAAGATCATATGGTAATTCTACTTTAATTTTTTGAGGAACTGCCATGATGTTTTCTACAGCAGCTGTACCATTTTACAGTCCCACCATAAGGATTCCAATTTCCTCACATTCTAACCAACTTATTTTCTGTTTTTTTTTTATATAATAGTCATATCAATGGGTGTAAGGTGATATCTCATAGTGCCTTCGATTTGCATTTCTAGAAAATGCAATTTTTTATGATGTAAGTTTACACTTTCAAGGCAATATCAGGAATAATATTTGTACAACTCAGCACAGAGATAACTATTGGGAACAAAACAGAAATGTGTAGCTAAATTCTTCACAGACTTGCTATTCATGTTCAGACGTTGAAGCATAGTCTACATATCTGTATTAGGCAAACTCCAGGAACTTAAAATGTAATAGTGGGACAAGACAGAACAAACACATGCCTAAGAAACAAACATCTAAGAGAAAAGAGGGTGCCCCAGCAGCCCATAAATAGCTGGAAGCTGAGTGACCAGTGAGGTGGGGAAGGCATGCTGGGTCATTAATATAAAAAGGGGTTCTTAGTGGAAAGCAAATCATAAAATATTAAAGTGGGGATCAGCCTCAGAAATTGTCTTCTCCAACTCTATTTCTTACAGGTGGGGAAAATGAGCCTCACCCAAAGTGAAGTGATTTTTCCCAGGATTATACAGTGCATTTGTGAAAGCGCTAGCCTTGCAATCCTGGCTCCGAGTTCCAATGTTGACTATTGACCCCTTCAGGAGGTTACAAAATATGTTCAGAAAGTCACAAAAATAAACATGCTCTAAGTGAGAACCAGGGACTTCCCCAGTGGTCCAGTGGCTAAGGCTCTGCACTCCCAATGCAGGCGGCCCAAGTTCGACCCCTGGTTAGGGAACTAGATCCCACATGCCGCAACCAAGAGTTCACATGCTGCAACTAAAGACCTCACATGCCGCAACTAAAGACCTCACATGCCACAATGAAGGTTGAAGATCCTGCGTGCTGCAACTAAGACCTGGTGCAGTTAAATAAATAAACAAATGAATAATTTTTTAAAAAAATCAGTGATGGAATTAAAAAAAAAAAAAGTGAGAACCAGTTCTTGTTTTGGACCACTTCATTGCCCATACCTGGGGTTACAGGAGCTACCTGGGGTTGACCAGTCACAACTGAAATTAGACTCTAGTGTAGCAGCTGATTACTAAAGACTGAAGTCCTAGCCCCAGACAGTGTCCATCCTTCCCTCAAAGCCACAGCTCTACTGGTGCAAGCTCAGCCTTGGGTCCTCTTTGTCTCCCTGGTGAATTTTACAATCAAGGCAAGTTCATCTATTTAACATCATATCTTCTTTGGTCCCATTACCAGTGTTTAGCTGCTTTCTTTCCTAAGAATTATGAGTGGTGCTAAGGCCCAATACTCAACTATAATTTGCTTCCTCTGTAATTTATATTATGCTGCAATAAAATGACATAAGCATCTCAATTTTTCACTCTGGTGAAACAGCTGGAGACTCTAAGCAGAGATTTGAGCTGCCTATTAACACTGCAGTTTGGCATCATTTCAAGTTTTAAAGCTTAGATGTAATTTCCTAATTTTTAGAAATAAATCCAATACACATACCATAAAATAAGCATTTACACCTATATACACTACAGAACGATAACTAAGAAAACATACAGATGACCAAAAGCACATGAAAAGATACTCAACATCACTAATTATTAGAGAAATACAAATCAAAACTACAATGAGGTATCACCTCATACCGGTCACAATGGCCATCATCAAAAAGTCTACAAACAATAAATGCTGGAGAGGGCATGGAGAAAAGGGAACCATCCTACACTGCTAGGGAGAATGTAAATTGGTACAACCACTATGGAGAATAGTATGGAGGTTCCTTGAAAAACTAAAAATAGAACTACCATATGACCCAGCAATCCCACTCCTGGGCGTATATCTGGAGTAAACCATACTTCAAAAAGATACATGCACCCCAATGTTCATTGCAGCACTATTTACAATAGCCAAGATATGGAAGCAACCTAAATGTCCATTGACAGAGGGATGGATAAAGATATGGTACATATATACAATGGAATATTACTCAGTCATAAAAAAGAATGAAATAATGCCATTTGCAGCAACATGGATGGACCTAGAGATGATCATACTAAGAGTCGTAAGTCAGACAGAAAGATAAATATCACATGATATCACTCGTGTGGAATCTAATTTTTAAAAATGATACAAATGAACTTATTTACAAAACAGAAACTCACAGATTTCAAAAACAAACTTATGGTTACCAAAGGGGAAACGCTGTGGGAAGGGATAAATTAGGATCTTGAGATTAACATACACACACTATAAAATAGATAACCAACAAGGATCGACCATATAGCACAGGGAACTCTACTCAATACTCTGTAATAACCTATATGGGTAAAGAATCTGAAAAAGAATGAATATATGTATATGTATAACTGAATCACTTTCCTGTACACCTGAAACTAAAACAACATTGTAAATTGACTATACTCCAATAAAAAAAAAAAGATAACTAAAAGTATCTAAGTTTCCTTCCCACTCAGAAAGGGAAAGACAGTAATTGACAGAAAGGGAAAGACAGTAACTGATTTCCGGAGATCACTGCTCACAATCATCATGAGTTACCCTAAACTGGTGTTTGGCAAGCATGCCAAATAGTCATTCTAGAAAGCTAGAGTCAAGAAATCTGGTGTAGGTCTTGCTATTAATTAAAATGCTCTACTCAATGATTTCACCTAAGTGTCTTTGCCCCTTAACTTCCAGCATATGAAAAATGGGTATAATAATAAGCTTTTGGAACCAGAACATTTTTCTCCTAAGAATTATATTTTCTTTCATTCATATTGCTTTAATGTTCATACATATATCCTACTATGCAAATTACTTTTCCAAATTATGAATCAGTCCATATGCATCATGCAAAATGTTCAAATCTCTATTATCTCCACTAAGATGCTTATTCTACTTTAGAATCTTTCTGCATTTTTACATTAATATGAATAAAGTAAATAGTATTTCTACAAGCCTCATATTTAATAAATATATTTCTTTGGGGATGTTATGTAACATGAAATAATTACATATCAATGTAGTACTTTTTCAGTTATTTTTATGTAACATCGAGATAAGGTTTTTGCACAAAAGACTGGTTTTATTGAAATAAATTTTACATGAGCTATGGACAGTCAATTTATGCGAAAGCCCTCATTTCCCCCCTTTTCAGATATATTTTCCATTTGGCTGTATGTAACATACACTGTAGCATGAAATAAAATTCCAAAATCATTCACGTAGTACAACTAATAAATTTGCATTATATTTGTAAAGTGTTATAAAGAAAAATACAATTGTTTGAGGTTCGGTTAAAGTGATTTCTCATTTTCCTATTCTTTCCATCCCTTAACCTACTTCTCAGAGTTTGTCTTTAACTTGAAGCAGTACTCTACTGAAGCATTACTATGTGACTTTAGACTGTTCTGCCTGCTTTATGTCTGTTGAGGATAAAATATTTAGAGTTATGATTAAACCCATTAAGACAAAATATTGGGTGTCTATTAACCCCTCTGGGGGTAGACTGGTTCTTCAGATAAGAAAATAAAAATCACTCTTCATTTCTAGCCCAGATTAACTTCTGAAAAGCCCAAATGGCTCGACCATGTTATACAATATGGTAGCTACACTTGGCTATTTAAATTTAAATGTAATTAAAAATTTAGTTCTTCAGTCACACCAGACACTGTTCAAGAGCTCAAGAAGCAGATGCATCTGGTGGTTACTAAATTAGACAGCACAGATGCAGAACATTTCCTTCACTGCATAAAGTTCTACTGGACACCACTGGGCTAGACCATATAGGAGTCGATTCATATATAAATATATGTGAAGATATGCATTTTTTCCATCTTAGTCACAAAACCTACTTGTTTAAACTTAGCTTCAACACATTCACAATCCTGTTTATTTTAGTCCAAGATAATAGGATAAAAATAGATATTTGTACAATTTCTCCAAATCCTACAATGTGATATCAAAGTTCAAAGCCCTGTAATGAATACCTTCTTTGCCAGTGTAAATCCAGTCTCCTGAGCTCCCTCTGGACCGCAGCGTCTTGGCCACAGGCAGAGTTCTCCTGTGGTACCTGCAGAGAAGCCTTGCTAGGGACTCCTCATCAGTGTGGACTAGTCATTCCCACTACTTATATGGCCACCTTGGAGGACAGGTCCCTGGAGGCAAGGTCTCTGCTCTGTGCTCTGGCAGGCGCCCCAGAACCCCCAAGGGGCCCACTCAAGGCAGGCTGACCACCCATGCAGGCCACGCAAGGCTTCCCAAGATCCCCAAGGGGCCCACTCAAGGCAGGCTGACCACCCACGCAGGCCACGCAAGGCTTCCCAGGACCCCCAAGGGGCCGACTCAAGGCAAGCTGACCACCCATGCAGGCCACGCAACGCTTCCCAGGACCCCCAAGGGGCCCACTCAAGGCAACCTGACCACCCATGCAGGCCACGCAAGGCTTCCCAAGATCCCCAAGGGGCCCACTCAAGGCAGGCTGACCACCCATGCGGGCCACACAACGCTTCCCAGGACCCCCAAGGGGCCCACCCAAGGCAGGCTGACCACCCACGCAGGCCACGCAACGCTTCCCAGGACCAGCCAGGCCCACACTTGCTCCACTAGGGACACCAGCACACCATCTAAGCCCCATGCCTGGGCAGACAATCCAGCCCTTCTTTCTGCCCTCAAGGTCCAGATTATACCTAAAGTCTTTCCTGAAAGCCTACACTTGTAAAATATAACTTAAAACGTGAAAATAGCCATTGTATAAACCCAAGGAAAACTGTCCTCAGTAAAAGAAATAATGCATTAAAACTCTTTCAAAATAACAAAATAAAAAAGTCTCATCTGACTAGTCCAGTATAAATACTCTTCTCACCATCCCTTTATCTCCAGATTCCTGAAAACAATGCAATCAACTTCAAATTTTGGTCTTTAAGTGATAATTTTTAAAAAATAACACATTTTCTAAAATATTAAATGTGCATGATTTGGAAACAAGTGTATGCAAATGAACCTTTAAATGTCAATATATAAACCCATTTATCAATTCTCCAGTCCACAGAGAGAGGTACTCACATATTTGAAATTTGAAAATCATCTTTCCTAACAACTATGACCATGGTTTCTAGACTTTGTCTTTAAGCACAAGCCATTATTCCTCTATGACATGACCCACAACAGGAAGATTTACAGCTCCACAAGTCAGGAAAATTCTGTAGTCTTCTGATGGATGGCATCAAAGCTGAAGGCTGAAAGATACTTTAGTGGCATAGCTGGGAACAGATTCTGTAACAAAAAGAAAATATATACTCAACCATTCCCATTTTATTATGAAGTGTAACTATGTCAAAACACAAATTATTGCCACTTCATACTTCAAGTATAAATGCATTTATTAGAACTAAGTCAACTACCGCAAATGTATAGTCTGGCGTTAGAGATATTTAGATCTAAGAAGAATACATTATTATTAACTCTCATTCTTTTGCAATCTTTCCAACCAACTCACACAGCTACATCAACATCTTGGAAACTGTATGATCCTAAAATAATAAAAGTTGACAAAACAAAAATAGATGGCCAAGGATTTGGGACTGGGGATGCCAGGTGGAAGGGAATACGGTTTACAAGAGAAGTTTGGGCTATTCCTAAATGAAGCACCATCTTATTAATAACCCTTTTATCATACTTACTCTTCCAACTGGTTACTCCCCACTCTCTCTCTCTCTCTTCACAGCCAATTTTTGTCAAGGTATGGTCTATACCAATAGTTCTCAAGGTGTGTTTCTCAGACTCAAGGCATCAGTATCACCTGGGAACTTGCTAGAAATGTACTTTCTCAGGCCCCACCCAAACCTGATGACTCAAAAACTCTGAGAGTGGGGCCTGCCGCTGATTCTCATGTGAACTAAAGTTTGAGAACCAGCGAGGGGCTTCACTTCCTCATCATTCTTGAATCATATCAGGTTGGATGTCCATGTAGACTCACTAAATCTACTTTTTTTCCTTAGAGTGATGAACTCTCTAACTCAGACATTAGTCTTATGGGGAAGGAGGAAAAAGAGAGAAGACAACATGATGGAGAAAAAAGAAACAAACTTAAAAAAATTCAAAGCATATGTCCAGCATAAGTTGAACTATTAAGAAATCACCATTTTCGCAGGTCAAAACCAGCTGAATATTGGCAATATCATTTAGTTCAACCTACTATGAATATGTGAAGTATAGAATTATGATAATTATTTAGAAATAAATGAATGGAATCAAAATCTATCATTACTAAAGTTAACTTTGAAAATCAAATTATTTTATTGCTGGCCACATAGATCGAAAGATTAATACTTATTTTCTCTAATTTGTTCTTGCATTTTCATATAATAGCACTATAATACAATTATGAAGAAACGAATAAAATACAAGAAGGTTTTTCACAAGAGGAAAGTTATATGACCCAAAGATAAATTTTGATAAATAAATGGTTCTGTTATTTCAGTTTCATGTTTAACATAAATTTCTAATTTATTTCATAATATTTCAGCATGCAAAATTAGGGATGGACAAACAGATTAGAGGTAACTATATAGAAATTTTCTTAATCTAATTGAAAAACTTTTAATTTGCCAATAAATGGTATTTTTCATTAATGTGATGAGACATGCATGTTTTCTGAGTGTGACTGATGGAACCTGCCCCCAGGTGCTTGTCTTCAAAGTCTTGGGGGCCCGGGCTACCTCCTCCCTAAACCCACATGCGTGACATCTTTCTTTCAGGTCTGCACCCGGCTTATCAGGAAAAGAGACCTGAAAAATTAAGGGGTAACTTGCAGGCATCTACACCCAGAAAAGAGGTGGGGATTAGGGCTTCCCTCGTGGCGCAGTGGTTGAGAATCTGCCTGCCAATGCAGGGGACACGGGTTCGAGCCCTGGTCTGGGAAGATCCCACATGCCGCGGAGCAACTGGGCCCGTGAGCCACAACTACTGAGCCTGCGCGTCTGGAGCCTGTGCTCCGCAACGAGAGAGGCCGCGACAGTGAGAGGCCCGCGCACCGCGATGAAGAGTGGCCCTCGCTCACCGCAACTGGAGAAAGCCCTTGCACAGAAACGAGGACCCAACACAGCCAAAAATAAATAAATAAATAAATAAAATTTAAAAGGAAAAAAACTTTCTAAAAAAAAAAAGAGGTGGGGATTAGAAGAACAAAGGCTGATTTATGCCTTTTCCTGTGTCTAGACGTGACAGAAGGAAGAGGTTCTAAGGCTTCTGAAACACTTCGGAAATAGCCACTGGGGAAAACACTTCTTTCTCAGCCCTTTCCTGAGGTACTGTGACCGCCCTGTATCTTCCCCACCCTATGGGAAACCAAAACTAATTGCATCTACTTACTAATCTGCCATCTTGTTTCTTCCTTTTGTGATTTTTACGTAGGTGTACCTTGATTTATACGAGATGACATTTTTTAAAGTTGAATTTAAATGGATTTTGACATGGAACCTTCTTTTCCCATTAACTAGAATACTGTTTTATCAATATCATTTCATTGAAAAGCCATGTAAAGTTAGTAACACAATCTTCACATTTTAAGTGCTGTTTGCCAGCCTCTCTGTCACATGGTTGTAGATGTATTAAGCATGCTAATGCACTAGGAAAATTTCATTATTTAAGGAAAGGCAATGTATCTTTTTTTTTTTTTGGTAAATACAAAAATAATTTACAAATTATTTTTATTTATTGGTTATTGCCCCTAACCAATTAACTTTTTTTTTTTTTTTTGCGGTACGCGGGCCTCTCACTGTTGTGGCCTCTCCCGTTGCGGAGCACAGGCTCCGGACACGCAGGCTCAGCGGCCATGGCTCACGGGCCCAGCCGCTCCGCGGCATGTGGGATCTTCCCGGACCGGGGCATGAACCCGTGTCCCCGGCATCGGCAGGCGGACTCTCAACCGCTGCGCCACCAGGGAAGCCCCCAATTAACTTTTTGTCAGTTTGACTTATAGCAATAAATGTGTTGCATGAGTGAATGGAATACTATACACTCATTTTAAATAATTTTGAATATGAGTAACCTACCTCTTTCTTTAAGATCTTCAATATAGGCTTTCATAAATTCTTTATCAAAATGTTGGCGATCTTGTTCACTTTCCATCGTTTCATCTTGACACTGGGTATTCTCAATAGGATTGTCTATAAGACTTACAAATCTATTCAAGAGAGTATGGAAAATATCACATTTTCACCTATGTATTTGTATTGTGCAAAAATCCTCTCAGAAGAAGTCAAACTTTGTGGCATTAAATCCCAAGTTCTCACTTCTTCTTAGAAGTCACAGCTAACCACATAATATGTGTCACCAGTGGAATTCTACTGTGCAATAATCCAACAGGATTATGGAGTCAGTTTACAGCAGAGACTGTACAGAGGCTTGATGGGGAAATGACAGTTACTTAGCCACAGACAGAGGACAGCGGGCAGGAAGCCATGAGGTGAACAATAACATTTAGTGTCCCCGTCATATACGAGTCTTACTATGTTTGTTTGATATTACTCCCAATTAGTGAAATCAAACTCTAAAATGATGTGGCTACATTGAAAAGGACTCATAAAATCACCACCAAGAAGGTATTTAAAAGATGGACTACATCAAAAAAATCTAGAAACAATAAATGCTGGAGAGGGTGTGGAGAAAAGGGAACACTCTTGCACTGCTGGTGGGAATGTGAATTGGTTCAGCCACTATGGAGAACAGTATGGAGGTTCCTTAAAAACCTAAAAATAGAATTACCATATGACCCAGCAATCCCACTACTGGGCATATACCCTGAGAAAACCAAAATTCAAAAAGAGTCATGTACCAGAATGTTCATTGCAGCTCTATTTACAATAGCCCGGAGATGGAAACAACCTAAGTGCCCATCATCGGATGAATGGATAAAGAAGATGTGGCACATATATACAATGGAATATTACTCAGCCATAAAAAGAAACGAAATCGAGCTATTTGTAATGAGGTGGATAGACCTAGAGTCTGTCTTACAGAGTGAAGTAAGTCAGAAAGAAAAAGACAAATACCGTATGCTAACACATATATATGGAATTTAAGAAGAAAAATGTTATGAAGAACCTAGGGGTAAGACAGGAATAAAGACACAGACCTACTAGAAAATGGACTTGAAGATATGGGGAGGGGGAAGGGTGAGCTGTGACAGGGCGAGAGAGAGTCATGGACATATATACACTAACAAACATAAGGTAGATAGCTAGTGGGAAGCAGCCGCATGGCACAGGGATATTGGCTCGGTGCTTTGTGACCGCCTGGAGGGGTGGGATAGGGAGGGTGGGAGGGAGGGAGATGCAAGAGGGAAGAGATATGGGAACATATGTATATGTATAACTGATTCACTTTGTTATAAAGCAGAAACTGACACACCATTGTAAAGCAATTATACCCCAATAAAGATGTTAAAAAAAAAGATGGACTACTGTGACAAAAAAAGAAGCTAAAGGAGACAATCTAAAATGGCATTTGATCTAATTTCTTCACAGTTTTGAAAGATTCAACAGCCACTGACCCATCCAGGCCAGCGGTGATGGGAGTGCTGAGTATCCGACCAGGGAGCCCTGGTGCCTTCAACCAGCAGGTAGCATTTGTCCAGAAATCCTCTGAGCTCTACCTCCCCATGCCATTGGCCAAAAACTACAAAATCCTGTAAGAAGGCACCAGAACTTGTTCTTAGAGTACGAGAACCATCTAATCTGGTTCCTGAGACGGGCACACAGGCTCCAGGTGCTTCTTGCTCTTCCCTTGTGTCTGAATGGGTCTCTACTGGGCTCTTTGTCTACTCACTTTAAAGGTGTGGATGAGTCACTAAGGGCTGTCGGGAGCTCCACCAAGTGGTCCCCGCTGACGACTAACAAGGTGAGCTTCTTTAAGTTAAGCAAGGCAAAGGGAAGATAGGTCAGCTTGTTCTTATACAGGAGAAAGGTCTGCAGTTCTCGTAGCCTAAGAAGATGTAAAAGGGATTAGAACACAAGAACTTAGCCTCATAGCAAGAAAACCAAAGTAAATTATAAATAAATTCTAGTAGGAAATCCCTAGTTAGTTTATTTTTTAAGTGACTCATAAGAATAAACTAACTTTACAATTTAAATGAATAAAGTCATGCCGGGTGACATGATTTGAGTTTCTTTTTTAAGTTTTTACTGACTTAATTGACAGTTAAAGGCAGAGATATAGCAGCAGGATAAGCAAATTACACAATATAAAGTAGGCCAAGATGGAACTTAAAAAATCAGTATATTCAAGTGTCTACTGCATTCCCAAGGGTTAACAGGTCATGGGAAAGAAATCATATTAGAGTTGGAGTGAGAATAAACAAATTCTGGCAACATATTTCCTTTTGTATGTCTTGAAAACACAGTTACTCTTCTCTCATCATATTTTGACTTTAAAACAGGAGTAAACCTGCAGAGTGAAAAGGAAATGAGAAAAACATGCTCCAAATATGTTTTACTCTGTTTTCCATTTTGTTCTAACTCAGTGTCCCTCTCTCTAGTTTTTTCTTTCATTCATTTTCAAAATTTTGACTGATTCCACAAAATATTTCACAAAGTTCCCCTTATGTTTCAAACTAAAACAATTCCCACTTAGCCTCATAAACCAGGGAAGTATCCATACACATCATATGTACCAGGAGTAGAGAAAGGTCATATGAGACAGCATTTGGGACCAAGCCATTTTCGGTTCCTATGTCCCAATAGCTTACTTATGCTACTTTATAACGAAGACTGTGGATTCCAGGAGGCCAGACAGTTTGTTTCATTTACCACTTTGAACCCAGCCCACTCTCTGGGCCTGCCTAGTAATATTGGTAGAATGAATGAATGAAGGAATCGTATATGATTTAGTATAATAGCTACTTTTTAAACAAGAAATAGCTGTAAGGATATAATCTGAAGACATTACTAAGTATATCAATCAAACCAGTAAATGAAACTAATAAAAATTATCCTGATATCCCAAATAGAATAATATGTTTTGATTCTGTACATAATAAATTTACTTTTCTACTTCTGGGGAGGAAAGGAAAGTTAATGTTCCATTCTATTGAGAACTAAAGTAAATTAAAGATGTGTTCAAACTATATATATACATATATATATATATATACACATACACACACACACACACACACACACACACATATAGACCAACACAGGTCTGAACTGTGCAGGTCCACACATTACAGTACTGCATGGGTCCATGGTTGGTTGAATTCACAGATGCAGAGGAGCCCCAGGTACGGAGGCTGACTACAAATTACATGCAGGTTAACCACCTCGTTGTTTAAGAGTCAACTGTACATGTATATGTATGGTGCAGACTGGGAACTATCTTATTCTATAAAGAATCAAACTGATTTCCTGGAAACAAGAAACTCTGGAAAATTAGTTGATCTCACAGAACATTCACGTGTTATGCATGTTTAAAATGTTAGTGACTAATTCATATACCTCACCTTCAGAATGCAAGTAGCTACCTGTCTATGTCTTGTGGCAGGTCACTCAGGTTATTGTTGCTGATATCCAACCACTGCAAATTAGACATCCGCAGGACACAGATCGGGACACTGGAAAACTTGTTTGCTGAGATATCTACGAATGAAACTTGCTTCAAATTACTTAACTAGGAAGGAATAACAAAATATTCTAATTACTTTTTAAGAGTGAGAATTAAGTTCAACTAATAATTTTGAGATTGATGTCTCTTCCCAAAGGCATTTCTATGAACATATGCAAACCAGATCAATATAGTATGTACGTTGAGCATCTACTAGGTGTCATTCACTGTGCTACACGCTGGGGGTGCTAGGATGAAAAGCACACAGTGGCTGCCCTTGAGGAGTTTATACTTTCATAAACAAGCAATGCAATTTTATGTAGTTAGAACTAGTGTGAAGTTTCCAATTTGCAATGTTCAGTAACACAAAGAAAGAAGTGGTTAATCTGCCCAGCATCACAGTGAGGTGAGGGTCAGAGGTCAGGAAAGATTTCACAGAGAATGGAGTATTTGAATTGGGTCCTGAGGTTCCCTGACAGATGGAAAGGTAGGGGAGGAAACTCCAGGTGGGGAACAGCATGTGCAAAGTCAGAGAAGACAGAAAGTGCAAGCCTCAAAGAGTAGGATGACCTGGGGAAGACTGTCTTAATGGGCTTTGGCAAATCTTCAGAAGACTCACATGTGAACCGGTAAAGTGATGTGGCAAATGATCAGAAATCTCCCCTGTTACTCTGAACGGCGTGCCCAACAGGACTTACTCATGGAGTGGACATGGGGCATGGGAGCAAGAGAGGTCAAGGGTGAGTTGGCTTGCTTCCAGCCTGCACATCTGAGAGAGGACTGGGTCCCTCTCTCAGATGGGGAGGACTGGGGAACGAGCCGCTTGTGTGGGGAATCCTGAGCCCTGGCTGTGCACCCTCACCAGGACCACTGCCCAGCATTTCCTGGGTGACATGGGTGCTAAGAGCGGAAGTGGCCTCTTCCTCCCACCCGGAAGTTTTCAGGAAAGGAAAAGAATACGCCTTCTAGGACTAGATAGAATCTGTGGCCACGGCCTTGTCAGAGCCTCACCAGTGATACTATTTTTAGCCTATTCATTACCAGCAGAATTTGTGAGATCCATCTCTCTCTTCAAGCACAAGAACCTGTTTAGTTTTATCTGGCAATAAAAACTGTTCACTTTCATATGTTCTGTTTTATCAGAAAAGTAATTTAAAATCATTTCCCCAATGAATACAGACAAAAAGAAACTAATGGGTATTTTTAAGTTAATGGAGTTCTCAAATCCTATCTGTAGAGCTGCTTTAGTTATCTATAAGTTTTGTTATGAGTATATACATTTTTAAATTTTATCCCCTTTATTTATTTCCAACTGTTTTCAATTTATTCCTCCATTATGGATAAATAAATCAGGATCTGCATTACAGACAACAGGCATCATATATTAAATAGGCATTAAATAAAAATATATTGCATGAAAATAGGATTTTTTGCCTAGTTTTCCTTTGATAGCTTTTTTGAACTTAAATTCAGGTTGTGGCCGACTGTAAGAACATTTTTAAAGACTTGATAATAGCTGGTTTAGGGTGATTAAAATGTCAGGAAAAGTCATATAAATAAAAATGAATTTCATCTTTTAAAATTCTTCCCCATGTTACAGACCATTCCATGTCATAAACCAAATAAAAGTGCAAACATTTTCTTTCTTACTTCAAAGGGGAGCTCAGTTAATTCTAGATTTCCAGAACAATCCAGTTTCTCTAGATTTTCACAGTCTCCCAGTTCTGGAGGAATGCTCTTCAGACGGTTGAAACGCACATTGAGTTCCTTCAGGTTCTTCAAACGACCTGTCATCAGAAAAAAACAACATGCATGGTGTCGGTCCATTAAGGTCTTTTAAGGACAAAAAGCAAAACGAAGATGTAAAACATTTGTATAAATGATGGTGGGAAAGGCATTAAACATAATTCTGTGTTTGTTTTTTAAGTACTCTGATTGAATGTCTGCTCATCTTTTATCCTGAGCATTTTGGTCCTTGCAGAGCATTTTTTCCTTTTTCTTTATCTGTTTAACCCTTTGTGAAACTACAGGCTAGGTGAGTGTGGGGGATTTGTCCCCTATGTAGACTGGGTCAGGGGCCAGCACCCACAGAGCGCAAACCCCTTTGAAATCACATGATGAATGAAGTAACAGGCAATGGCTTTGAAATGGTCCAGTTCCTAGGAAGCACAGTGACAAGCTATGGCCTATCGGTGGACTCTAATGGGAAGTGAGCTAGGTACTGAAATACACACAAACCTCTATGTACGTGCTAAATGACTCAAACAAGGAGTCATTGTTTATAGGCTGCATGTAATTCATTTATCTTTGGCTTCAGATTTGCATTTACTAATTATGGTGTATTGTGCTTCCTAGAGAATATGCTTTAAAAAAGCCTAAGTCCATTTCACAGGCAGGAAGCGAACACACTAAGAATATCAGGCAATAACTGGATTGATGGAGAAACACTGAATCCCAATTCTGTCTTGATTGAATAAATACATGACCAATTCCAAACCAGAAACTAGCACAAGAGTAAATATATTTAATATTCCAAAAATCATGTCACGCATGTTCTAAGGCATTGAATACCTTAACATTCTTAACCTAATTTTAAAAATTAGAAAACCAAAATTATTGTTTCCTTTTGCGGAGCAGGCACTCAAAATACAAATTTCCTGACATTTTATAAATGAGAAAGGGAAACATACGAAGACAGTGTATTGGAGGCAGGGCCACTTCTGAGTCCACTTTGGTGGTCTCACTGTTAGAAGACAATGGTGATGCTGTGGAAATCAGTGGCCTCTCTAACTTACCCACCTGGTATATATACACTGCAACCTTACAGTCAGCTATTGGTGTCAAAATAGCAGGATGGATATGGGGGCTGATAAAAAAATAAGGAAAAGACTGCTTTTCTGGGGAGGACTGGAGAGCATGTGATCAGACTAATGATCGCCACAGCCCCAGCTTCTGTAAGACAGTATATTGCACAATCCTTCTTTAAATAAGGAAAGTAGAAGATTGGCATAGATGGTGTGAATGTTCTAAGCTGTCTAGTTTCCAGACACAGGAGAGTAAACTTATCTATTAAAGAGTTACCTGATCTGGTTGATGGAGGCATTTGCATTAGGGACACATTTATACCAACTGTATGTGCATTTATCATGAGGGGATGCAAAGAGAAGATGAGGTAACTGGAGAGAAAGCTGTGTATGAGCTCCTTCTAGCTAGCTCAAAGAAAAAGTAACTTTCCTAGCTCAGAGGAAAAGCAATAGCTTTAGAAAGTCTGTCTCAAATATAACATTTTAATAATGTATAGACAATAAGAAATTATATATGTTTGTATTCAAATTGTTGTTCTCCATGCCACTTATTTCCACAATGTCTGATCTCATTATAGAAACACTACTTTTTCTTTCTCAACATTCTGGTAAGAACTTGGCATTATTCATCTGAGATGGGCTCAATTGTCTCCATCAGACGTGGTGAACAGCATTATCTTCAAGCACCATGAGCTTGAGGTTCTTGAGAAAACAGTCTTTCGGTGTGACAAGGGTCCCACGACACAAAAACTAAAATAAAACGTTTAAGGCACTGCTATGGTCTGAAAATTTGTATGTTGAAATCCTAATGCCCAAAGGTGATGTTGTTAGTAGGCGGGGTCTCTGGGAGGTAATCAGGTTTGGATAAAGTCATGAGGATAGAGTCCCCACGATGGGATTCATGCTCTTGTAAAAAGATCCCACAGAGCTCCCCGGCCCCTTCCACCATGTGAGGATTCACCGAGAAGTCTGCAACCCAGAAAAAGGCCCTCAGCCCGCCATGCTGGCACCCTGAGCTCATACTCCAGAACTGCGAGCAATAAGTTTATTTTGTTTATGAACCACCCAGTCTGTGGTATTTTTTTTAAAGCAGACTGAACAGACTAAGACAGGTGTCATAGCTCCAGCACGTTATATTTCTAAATAGCTAATGAGTCCATCCCTTCCTAGAATGTTCCAGGATCTTTTCCAACTGAAATGAAATCTCCCTACTTATAGCCCATTCTCCCAAGGCCCTCAGACCTAATTTCCAGAGAGGGGACTATAACCCAACTGAGGCACCATTTGTTGTCCAGAGGCTTCTTGTTCCTAGAGCCCAAGGAATACCTTAAGGAATGTACATACTTTAAATTATTTGAGTAAACATTCTTAAATGATTTCAATAATTAGCTATCTTAAACCCATTTAATGATACTTTCTCAGGAGTTCCACAAAGGAGTTAAGAGGACCACCCACTGCCATGCTTAATTCCTTGATGTCAAATGTCAGAAATAATTGTCCTGATAATGAGAAAAAGAACACCCCATTTGGTGACCACTTTCCCCGCACCCCCTCTGCTCAGCCAATGCTCAGTAGTTCTCTAAGGCAGCACTATAAGAGATCCAACTCCACCTCCTTTACAAAATACAGCCATTCAACAGAAAAGAGCTCAAAACTCTTCATTCCCATGGTCCTCTTTCTTGACTATCTCATCCTGTAGCTGAGTTTTTTTAAAGTATTTGCCCAAGTTACTCAAAGTCAGACTAGAATCATACCTTCAGAGTCTCAGACCTAGTATCCAATTACTTAGTTTAAATTTAAAATATTTGAAGAACAAGTTAAATAAATCATGCCATAATCATCACTTAGCCATTAGGGAGAATGACGAAAGTTTGGATATTCTAATATTGAAAAATAACATTTATGTAAAGACAACAATAGAGTGGTGGTGGGATGAATTGGGAGATTGGGATTGACATATATACACTCATATGTATAAAACAGATAACTAATCAGAACCTGCTGTATAAATAAATTAATTAAGTAAAATTTTTTAAAAACTTAAGAAAAAGACAATGATGATGATGATGATGGAGGTGGCTAGCAAGTGTTGGGGGTTTATCTGTTCTAAATGCTTTCTTTGTATTAACTATTTAATCCTTACAATAACCTTGTGAAGTAGGTACGATTATTATCCCCATTTTACAGATAGGGAGACTGAAAACCAGTGAGTGACCTGCCTAAGGTGACCTGCCAGTAAGTGAAAGACCCAGGCAGCCTGACCCTAGAGTCCACCCCCACCTTCATGGTATGATAAGGGGAAACAAGGCTTAGGCTGGAGAACATGCTGTAAGCCCTTGTATGTAAATATGTTTAGCGTGCATATATTTTAACATATGTGTATATAAATATTTTAAACATGCATATATATTTTAATACATATTTATAAATAGATATGGCTACAATGTAGATATCTAGAAGAACATGGGTTGTGTGTACAATTTTTTTTTTTTTTGCAGTACGCGGGCCTCTCACTGTTGTGGCCTCTCCCGTTGCGGAGCACAGGCTCCGGACGCACAGGCTCAGCGGCCATGGCTCACGGGCCCAGCCGCTCCGCGGCATGTGGGATCTTCCCGGACCGGGGCACGAACCCGTGTCCCCTGCATTGGCAGGCGGACTCTCAACCACTGCGCCACCAGGGAAGCCCTGTGTGTACAATTTTGATACCCAGGAAACTGTTAACAATCCTTACTGAGAGAGTTGACTTTACATTTTATTCCTTTCTAGAATGTTTAAATATTTTGCCCTGCTCATGACTGAGGGTTATGGGGATGATATGTCTCCAAGAACACTTGAGTGTCTTAGAAGAATCATAACAACTATATGCCCAGCACAACTATGTGCCTCACACACAAGACAAAGAGAAACAGTGATGATGATCGCGTGGACTTCACTTACAGTGAAGCAAGTGAACAACAAAATGATTGAAAATAATAGAACCTTGATCAAATTAGTACAATAAACTAAACTAATCAGTGGACTAATATGTGGGAACAATATACTGTTATCTTATGTTTACAATAAATATATTATTGCATGTTTATTTCTAAAACTAATATGTGGGAACAATATACTGTGTCTCATGTTTACAATAAATATATTATTGCATGTTTGCATTTCTAAAACTAAAAGGAAGAAAAAACAAAAAGTTTCTAAACACAGCACCGCTCACTCATGAGACTTGTTTCTGAGAAACTGGCAGATGTCAGTACTGCTGAGTTACACAGGTGAGACCCTGGCATCAACATCCAGAGGGGACGCCACGAACCAGCAGCTCTGGGAACACCCAAAACAGCCCGGCCCAGCGACTTCCTGCGGCAGCAGGAGGAGGAAGAATTCTCAGTATTGCCTGCTTCCCAGACAAGGGGCCGGAAGGCTCCAGCTAAGCAACATACCAATTTCAGCTGGAAGACAGGAGATTTGGTTTTTTGGCAGATCCAGAATCCTCATGGCTTGAAACAGCTCGATATACTTAGGAATGATCTGAATCAGGGTATTGCTTATGTGCCATTCTTTCAGGTGCGTCTGCTCCTTCAAGGAATCTGGGAGCTCCTGGAATAGAATGGATCCCATCGATCAGAACTAGCTCCTCCGTATGTCGGAGTTCAGAGGCAGAGCACACAGAGCCAAGGAAAACGTGCATTTATTTCAGAAACAAGAGGGGAGAGAGCATGGGTGAGAGCTTACCTGCCAGCTCTATAGCCATTCCAAAAAAGAAAGCAAGATGCTGCCGATGTCATTAATTTCACACTAGCAGATTAGCCAAATTTCAAAAGGGCCATGAATTCATGATTCTATTAAAGTCAAATGCCGAGTGAACACTGACAACCAGGCTCCCACCCAAAGCTACACATGTATTATTTATTTACAACATATGGATTTAACATTTTCTAAAAATAAAATCTGGCCACGTCTTAGATTTTAAAATGTGTGCTGCATTTCCCTTCCTCTGTACTAATCACTTTTTTTTCTTTCAGCAGACATCTTTTTTTTTTTTTGAAGTGTAGTTAATCTACAATGTTGTGTTAGTTTCAGGTGTATGGCAAAGTGATTCAGTTATACATATATACATAAAAGAATATATATATTCCTTTTCATATTCCTTTCCATTATAGTTTATTATAAGATATTTAATATAGTTCCCTGTGCTATACAGTAGGACCTTGTTGTTTATCTATTTTATATATAGTAGTTTGTATCCAGCAGACATCTTTTGAGCCATGTTATGTCCAGGCAGACTCATGTTTGGCACTAGAGATACAAGAAGGAATCAGGCAGCTCTGAAACTAATCGCTTTTTAAAATATTTGATAAACACCTAATACTTGCTGTGCCAAATTTCTAAATGTTTTTATGAGTCTTTAACAGGGAAAGAGCCCAGAAGGACAGTGTGGAGACCTGGATGCCGAGCCATGTTCTAGGGGCACCCCCTCCCTGGGCCCTCACTTCTGAAGTGACAGAGAGGAACTCAGCTGTATCCAGGGCCTCCCCTGGCTCTAGTGTTCTGGGATAAAATTGTAAAGGTGTTGAGAAGTGCTTAAGGCTTTAGAGGGGGCTATTTGTCCAGTTGAAGAAATTCAGTTCACAGGATTACGAGCCCCCACTGCAATGAGGTATGCTGAGCACTGAGGGACATGCATGTCCCCTGACCTCATGGAGCTGAGCACAGCACATCAGCTGCAAAGTGGGGCAGGAATGTGCAGGGGAGAGGTCGGGTGGGGTGGAGGTAGCAATCAGAAGGTCCACAGTGACCCTTGCTTGCTATCTGGTGCTTATAATGGGCTTTATGATCATTGCTATTGGGTATGTGGATTAAGCTTTTAACTTGCAAAAGTACTTTCACCTTAAATATGCTTTCACGTAACAGTACCATAAGATAGGCAGAGTGGGCATGATGAAGGCCCACTTAAAAGAGGGACACTGAAACCCAAAGACAT
The DNA here is from genome assembly GCF_963455315.2 of Globicephala melas. Taxonomy (NCBI): domain Eukaryota; kingdom Metazoa; phylum Chordata; class Mammalia; order Artiodactyla; family Delphinidae; genus Globicephala; species Globicephala melas. The sequence continues at coordinate 41,102,415 of NC_083324.2, read as the reverse complement.
TTAAATGGGTCACTTAGAGTAAGAACAGGCTACATAGTTTCAGGAACTAGTACAAAATGAAAATGCAGGCCCCTTCTAAAAATTAAGAACTTCAAGATGGTGACAGCAGAGCATTACATCAAGCACAGGGCCCCTCCCAGCATAGGGCCCTGTGTGACTGCCGCCAGCACCCGGGCCTGGCAAACCCATCTCGGCACCTCCTCATCCTGATCTGAATGCAGCCCACACCAGATCAGAGGGCTGCCTCCTGCCGCTGAGACAAGATGACGAGCTGGGGCATCAGGGAGCTGACCCTAGGTCATAAAAACACTCTCTTTTTTTTTTTTTTTTTTGCGGTACGTGGGCCTCTCACTGTCGTGGCGTCTCCCGTTGCGGAGCACAGGCTCCGGACGCGCATGCTCAGCGGCCATGGCTCACGGGCCCAGCCACTCCACGGCATGAAAACACTCTCTCTTTTGAAGCTTCAATTATGAAGTGTCTCATAAATAACTTCTCTCATATTGCTCTTCCAATAATGGCACACTTGGAAAGGTTATTATGCCTTCCAAAATTATATCCATAACTATTTTTAATAACGTGGGAAAATCTTAAGATAGCGTGTTAAATAAAAATAAAAGGAACGGGGTAAAGATGGCAGATTGAACACAACACAGACACTTTTGCTCCTCTCTAAAATTCCATGAAAGATGACAGTAAAGGAATTCTTTTTTGAAGATTTAAACCTTACAAAGGGTAAAGAGAAAGAGAAGGGAGGCAGCAGCAGGAAAATGCTGGTAGCTGCAAAACTGGAAGATGGTAACCCACCTCCCTTGATCTGCTCAACCTTAGACCAGCAGCAGCAGGAACAATGAGACACAACCTGAACTTCTCGCCAGAGGCTCCCGAGGCTCAGGAAGTGGAAGAGCCGGGCATGTCTGGAGGTGAGAGTAGAAGGCAGGGCTAAAAGGAGGAGGTCAAGTTCAAAGTCTGCCCCCCATCCATGTCACAGAACTACTGCCCCTGTAGAAGACTGAGGCTTATCCACTGGAGGGATTAAACAGAGGGTCTAGATTGGGGACCATCAGGCACATCTAGGGAGGGAGGCAGCAACCACAGGATGAGTGATGGAAGCTGAGACTTCCCCACCCAGCCCTCCTCTCTGTCCAGAGCACTGGCTGCCAGGCCTGTCCCTGCCTGCAGGATGTGAGGGGATCCTCTCTGTGGGCACTCACCAGCCGCAGACAAATCATAAATATGCACTCCTGGGGCGGGGGGTGGGGGGAACGTGCTGGAGACATGGGGCTCCATAGCAACGCCCTCCGAAAAACGAAGCCTTCACCTGACACACACTTGGAGCTTCCAGTTTCTCAGTGCTCCCGACACCCTGTGTCTCCAGACCTCCCAGAGAGTCCCAACATGCCAGACCAACACAAATACCCCAAAAAGAAAAAGGAGACTCTGAAAGATGGAAACTTCCTCCAAAAAAAGCTATCAATCCCAAGATAAGTAAGAACAGCCCCCATGAAATGAAAACAGGACAAAATTTTTAAAGGAAAATTTACGACTCATGCATAAAAGTAGAAATATAAAGTCACATTACAGGACTCATTCATTCACAAAACAAAGAGACAGCTCTTGGAAATTAAAAACTTGACAGTAGAAGTGAAATTTTCTATTGAAAAGTTGTTCAGTAAAAGTAGAGAAATCTCCCTGAAAGAGCAGGGCCCAGGGCCTGGGGTCTTCCAGCTCACAAAGAATGCCTGACCCCCCGACACCCCCATCCTAATCGGGTACCCAAGTCATAGGTCACAGCCCCACAGCCGCTCCAAGGAACCCCAGGGGAGCTCTCCCCACCCAGTTCCCAAGACCCCAGAAGCTCCACCGCCCTGTCCACCTCTTGCTGACCTCCTGCACAGGCCAGACCTGCTGCCTGGTGAGATGTTAGAGGCCAGAACTCCCTCGCTGCCGCGAGCACTCTAAGATGGCGAACATCCTTTAATGGAGCTTTTCACTCCTTAAGCAGAGGCAAGACTGAAACACAAATCTCTCTGGGGAAGGAAAACAGCAACTGAAATTCATAGTAATGAATGCCTGAGGCCCCAGAGTCTTGCCTTCGGTGGGTACCCATGAGGATAAAGTACCAGCTCAGGGAACCGAATGCAGGGGACAAGAAGGCTGTAAGTAATGAAGACAACATCCACATAGTTCACCCTGGGGTCTCCCTAGCCTGCTGACTCATAACCCTCTTCCTATCCCCCGACCACACTAGGCACTCACTAAATGCCCTTTAAAGTGGTTTTCCAAAGGTGCTGTGAGCCGAGAGGACTCAACAGGTTCCCCAAGCGGGCTGGGATCGTGTTTGACCACGGCACACGAGAATGATTTACCAGTGGTATTTAATTAGAAATCCAGACAGGCCCTCCTTCTTGCCCCAGAAAAGGCAGTATCCGTGTACCCACTGATCTCAATGATGCAGATGCAGGAGAAAGACCACCAAAGAGGTGTCAGTCATAGTCTCTCCCAGTCTTATAGGGCTGTGTCGCTAACAAGACAGTGTCACAGAATATCTGCTCGTTTAATCCTCACAACAGCCCTCTGAGGGGGTGAAGGCAAGCATTAGCACCACTGAACAGGGAAGGAGATAAAATGTATACAAATGGAGCAAACAGCCTCAGGTCACACGGCCAATAAAGGGTCACCCAAAATATACGGTCTCCCAGTCCAGAGTCCTTTCAGCCACAAAATGGTGGGATAAAAAGAGATGGAGAGCAGGTCCCAGCAACTCTGTCCCACTGAACGGAAGACAGCCCGAGCTCATTTGTGCCGCCACCCAGCGCACACACACCATGGGCTGCTTCAGACAAGAAACATCAGAGCACAAGCAGCCCCGAGATGCCTCTCCAAGCCAGCAGCAACCTGGGGGAGTGCGAGCAGGAAGCACCGTACACACCCGAGGCAAGAAAGAGGGCACATCCTTGTCCTGGCCTCAGAAACTCGGAGGAAAACTGGCTGAAGGGTCTGCGAAATTCCTTTGCGGCTCTACACTCTGTGACAAGTCAGCAAAGTCACCGCCCACAGAGGGGTGTTAGGCAAGTGCTCAGAGCATTAAAAAAAAATAAGAAGGCAAGAAGTTCTTTTTAATGGGCGGGGAGGGGTGGCGAGGAGGCGGCAGAATCGAACTTTTTTTTTTTTTTTTTGGCCGCACCCCGTGGCTTGGCGGAATCTTAGCTCCCCTACCAGGGATTGAACCCGCGTTCTCGGCAATGGAAGCGCGGAGTCCCAACCCCTGGACCGCCAGGGAATTCCCAGAATCAAGCATTGCCATCCTGAGGAGCCGCTGGGGTCCCAGTCCCTCGCAGCGTCGTAAGGATCCAAGGGGATCCCGCTGCTCTTTTCAAGACTGCACAGTCCTTCACCGCGGAAAAGACGCCGGCAGTGGCTCCTCCGCATCCAGGGGAAAGCTCTCTAAAGACAACAGCAACAGCGTGCACTGGGCCAAGGTCAACGGCCTGAGCTCAGCCTAGCAGCAGACGTCGGCCGCAGCGCTGCAAAGAGCCTCGGCGTGCTGTAGGGACCGAAACGCATGGACTCACCTTCCAGTGCTGCCCCGTAAGTTCAAACACAAACTCACTGCTCCGTTTCTCTCTCTCCTTGGAAATTGCACTCTGCCTTGCGAGGGAGTTCCTTTCAATCTTGTCCAGAAGCCTCACGCTGGTGTCTATGAAGCCATTCTTGCAGTACGCAGCCTGGGGGATGCCCTTCCTTCTGCACTCGGCCACGAAGTTCCACTCCTCCTTTATCCTAAAACGGGCAGCAGAGGTCTCGGTTATCTCCTGGGGAATCGCCATCACCTGCCTGGAGAAGTCAGGAGGGCCACCTGGGCGCAAGCGCAAGCGCAAGCGCAGTCCTTCTCATCACCTGCAGTTTCCCAGCAGGAGACAAGCCCTCCCCTCCACTTCCGCCCCCTCTCCGCCCCTTCTTTCTTGTTTCCTCTGCTGTGGTGGATATGGGGTGTGGGGGAAGCTTAAACCCTCAGAGTTGTGAAGTATTAGCAAATCTGACTTTAAAAGTAGAGGAGGTGAGTTAACATGGCTAAAATTTCTACCAAAATTACCTATGCCTTTGATTAATTACAATATCCCTTGATATTATGAGGTGACACCCAAATTTTTCAAAAATGCAAGGCCAGGGCTTCCCTGGTGGCGCAGTGGTTGAGAGTCCGCCTGCCGATGCAGGGGACATGGGTTCGTGCCCCGGTCCGGGAAGATCCCACATGCCGCGGAGCGGCTGGGCCCGTGAGCCATGGCCGCTGAGCCTGCGTGTCCGGAGCCTGTGCTCCGCAGCGGGAGAGGCCACAACGGTGAGAGGCCCACGTACCGCAAAAAAAAAAAAAAAAAAAAGCAAGGCCACAGGAATCTGATGACCTTTCAGGAGCATATGGATAGAAATATACAGGCAGCCCCAGTTTATAAAATTCGACTTTAGAAGGTCATCCATCAGCCACCTTGGGAAACTTCACTCCTGCAGATGAACCTGTTATTCATAAACTCCAGTTCCAATCTGACACTGGAGCTGGCCCAGGACTCCTCAGCCTCCCCATCACCCCCAGCACCTTCTTGTTGCTACTTCTCTGACATATTATTCTATAGTTGTCTTGACAACCCCCCAGGTTGGTCATAAGCTCCATCATGATGGACTACGTCTTGCTGCCCTCCAGATGCTCACGCCGTCATTAGAACAGTGTTTTGCACCTGGGGGCCTTTCTCCATGTAGAGATTTGATATCTGCTTGGAGCCTTTAACAGGTTGACATTCTATGTGGTACAAAAACAAGGTTTGTTGTGGTTTTCCTTCAAATCTATCACACAGAGACATTGTCTCAAAATAAGGTAGCCTGCCTTGGATAGGAACTTGGTGCATTCCACACTCAGGAAGGCATCTGGGCCCTACACAGCCCAACTCAGGGACTTGGTGACAGGCAGTATCCCAGGCTTCTAAAAGAGGGCTCTTTTAGAAACAGGCTGCTGATGCAGCCCTGGTCTCTACAGGGCCTGAAGCAATACAAATGCTGAATAAAACAAAACAAAACAAAAAACCCTGTAGTAGAGGGTCAGTCCTAGTATGGAAACTCTCAGGTGGTACCCGAAGGAAAAGTGCACTAGAATCGCAGGAAAGCCCAGGAGCCAAGTGGTCAGGAAAGAGTCTGGGGCAGAAACATCTTTGAGGACTGGGCATGTGGAAAGTCCTGGCCTGGACTACCAGGCACTGTCAATTGTAAGAAGAAACATAAGGCTGATAAAAGCAAGAGACTGGTGGATATCCTTTTTCTGGAATACTGGAGACTTAGTGGATTTCATCTGATCCTATAGGGGTACGCACCTTTGTCGTTGACTAAGCTATTTTACAACTCGGCAGAGATTGAAGTTAACTTGTAGACAATTGATAGCAATACAAATCATTCTTGTCTACAGACATTCTTGTCTCTTGGTGTTAAATACATCTATATGCTGATGACGCACAATTATATATCTCCAGCCAAGACGTCCTCAATGAATCCAGCCTCCTTGCCTCCCAGCATCTCCACCTGAATATCTAAAAGGCATCCCCCAAATTTACATGTTCCAACCCAAACTCCTGATCTTCACCTGCAAAACTTGCTTTTTCCTCCATCTTAGAAAAAGCCTGCCAGTTGCTCTGGTCAAAAACCTCAGGGTCATCTTTGACTCTATGCTTTCTTTCATATCTCACATCAAATCCGTCAACAAATAGGGTCATTTCTACCAGAATCTGACCATTTCTCACCACCTTCACTGCTCCCATCCTGGTCCAAGTCACCAGCATCTTCATGTAGGCACCACTCTTGCCGCCCTACAGTCTAAACTCATCCAGCATTTTGAGTGAGCTTGTGACAGTGTCAGTCACACCATGTCATGCCTCTGCCCATACCTCTCACTGGTTTCTCATTTCACCCAATAAAAGCAAATGTCTCACTATGGCCTACAAGGCCCTGCGGATCTGTGCGCTCCCCTTGCCTGTCTGACCTCATCCACTACTGCACCCTCACTCACTTTTTCTGGCCCAGTCACTCTAGCCTCCTGGTTCTTCCCTGAACCACCCAGGCAAACCCCTGCCTCAGGGTATTTGCACTTACTGTTATGTCTACCTGGAGTTCTTGATCCCAGATTTCTGCAGGGCTGGTTCCCCAGGACTATGTGCAAACGTTTCCCCCTTAATCAGACTTTTTGCTCTTCAGACACCACTTCAGGTATCAGTGGAGTTTCGTGCTTGCCACTAATCTAGGAGAACAGGAGCGCTTGAAAAAAACTATCTTGCTGACGGCATTGGCTAGCACAGCTACTACCCTACCCAGGTCCTAGTCACAGGTTGCTGAGCTGGGGAAAAGCACTGGGTAATCAACTACCTGGGGCTTCAGGATCTACACATGAAATCTACAAATAATGTAATAAAACAGATAAATTTTAAAATACCAGCACATGGAGAAATAGGAATTTAATACCAGGAGAAAGTGCTGGAAGAGTTAGAAGTGAGCTCCTCTGGGAAATACTAGCAGGGGCTTGGGGTGATTTGCTTTTCATTATTAGCTCTTCTGTGTAATTTAAATATTTTTAATACCATATGATAAAAATAAGTTTAAATATCTACCTGTAGCTCTAGTTCTGACTGTAGCAGTCAGGGATACAGGGCAGACCCTAGATCCAAGGCACTGATTGAAATAATAAAAGAAATCCTTCCAGAATTTTCACAACCAGCAGCACAGCCGCAGCGAGTTCTTGTATTCAATGAGCACTTTTCAGATTAATGTCTCTAAATTTTCTTTCTTCATTTCTTAGACTGAACCTAAAGGTAGAGTCTAGCAAGGTAATGAAATGATACCGGTTAACCCCTACTCAACACATCTTTCCTATATCACAGATTACAAATTCATGTAACTATTTCACATATCTTGGTACAGCCAACGTAAGTGGAGGGAAAAAGGAAATTAGATGCGCTACTTAAAAATAGTTAAATACCAAATCTTTTTGGATTTCTGTTTTAAATGTTTGATGTCTTAGTCCCTTTGAAACCTAGAGAAAGTCACAATGAGAATATAAACTATTTTTACAAATCCATTCTCTTCCTTGAGAGTAATTAACATAAATAAAATGTCATTGTCTTTATACTTTATCGCCCATATAATTGAATAATCGTCCCCTTAAGTCAATTTTCGTAGTATTTCAAATACAAGATAAACATACAAAACAATGCCATTAGAGCTCTGTTCATTAAATCAGTAAGTGTGCAAATAAAATACTCTTTCCTTAGGAAACGAGCCCACAATCTTAGTCTAGATGGCAAATAGGCTCACTGGATGAAAAATTCCTCACTTAGAGCCTAACAAAAGCATCTCTATCTCTCCATCTAAATGACTGAGTTTCATTCAAGTGGAGTGATGTTCCGTACTCATAACTTGTAAGTGTTGGTATATACCTCATGGAACAAATACAGTATTACAAAATGAAATACCATGAAGTGAGGTAACAGAACAAACTAAACGGTTTTGCCTGGTTTAGTACATTTAAATTAACCAGATAACTGCCTTTTATACAAAGCAGTCATCAGTACCTTAACTTTCAGGACCTCCCTGGTGGTCCAGTGGTTAAGACTCCGTGCTCCCAATGCAGGGGGCCCAGTTTCGATCCCTGGTCAGGGAACTAGATCCCACATGCGTGCTTCAACTAAGAGTTCACATGCCGCAACTAAGGAGCCCACCTGCCACGACTAAGACCCGGTGCAACCGAATAAATTAATTAATTAAAAAATATATATGTATGTATGTATATATTAACTTTCCCACAGGAAACAAATTTTGAGAAACTAAAGGGTAACCTTCAAATAGTCCTAACAACAACAGTATAAATTATATTATGAAACTTCAAAAATACCTGCCAGAAAAAGGTAAATTCACTACATTCATGTTTGCAGGTCCTGGGAAATTAATGCTTCTTCCTGAACATCACACTCCTCCAGCCACCCTCCCAGTTCCTCCTCACCACCCATCCAGTTTGGTGGCTGTTTTTCTTATCTTGAGCTAGAAAATCCTAACAAATTCCCAAGAAGTTTTCTGTCTTAGGTTAAGATAAGGCACACCACAAGCCCTATGGCACTGAGCCTAATGCAGGACCAACCCTGTGTACATGAGACGTGTGAATGTGGACACAAAGCCATTTGGCACCACGATGGAAGACAGAGATCGGGAGTCAAACGTGACTGCAAAGTGGCTTCCAGGGCACGGTTCTCAGACCGAAGCTCCTGCAGGTGGCTGCTGTTCCCAGAACCCACAGGCGGTTACCTCAGCTACAGACGCCTCCATAAACCTCCCAGGGCTTGGGTCCCCATTCAGCAAGTTGTCCCACCCTAGGGTAACCCCAGATGCTGGGGGTGGGAGGAAGCTGGAGCAGGGCTGAGAACCACTTTGGGCTCATAGGGCGCTGGGACCTTGTGTAATTCATGCTCATGTAGATCCCTAAGATCCTCTGCCATGGGTGTTGCCTGGTCTGAGGGTTCCAATTCTTAAATTTAAGATTCATGTCATAGTGGATAATCTCATATCAGTGGCAAGTGAAAAGACAGTCCAGCTATCTGTGATTACAGCATCATATAGGGGGAAAGGTTTGGCCAAATCCTCCATTTACCAGCCCTGTCAATTTGGGCAAGTTACTTAGGTCCTAACTTCGTCTTCAGACTGGGGATAATTATAACCACCTGGAACAGCTGTGATGCTTACAGTAGCAGCTTAATTATCAAGCATGATCAGAATTGGTATTTGCTTGATCGAAATAATTCATAGAAGTGAAGAACCAAGAATAAAGAGACATTCATATCCTACACATTTTGTTTTTAACCTAAAGCCTAGACATATGTCACAATTTGCCAATTTGATGTAGGGTCATGGACCGCCTTTGAGAATGGGTCTGCCAATCAGAATCCCACTCTGCCTTTCTTATATAAACCACACCCATAACACATGATCCAAGACTTCCAGTTTGGGTTTCCTCACAGGGCATAAGAATTACAGACGTGCAAAGCTACCTGAATGTACAACCTTTCTAGCTGATTATACTTTTATCCGTCTTGTACAGTGTTAATTCAATTGGGTGGTTCATATTGATCACACACATAGTTCTTCCGAAGCCCTCAACTTAGTTTTCATACACACAATAACGCTCTTTTACTCATACTTCATGAGTGTATGACAGTAGTCAAACCACATCATTCCAATCCAAGTAAAAATTGCATCAACACAATGAATCTTATCTAACATTCAGCTCAACGGGTGACAGCTGAGTGCAGGACATAGAGCAGCCTCATGTTGTCACGTGGGTGGACAGCATCAGCCTGCTGAGGGCAGCTAGGTGGTCTTTCAGAATTTCCTGTAGAGGGATTTGTCGTGTCATTGCTGTCTTTTCCATGCCTAGCACAGTACCTGGAATGTATGGGGGTCCTTATAGCTATGAGTGTTACTGTTACAGGAATCGAATGTTCATTGTAGGCAACAGCGTGAAGATTCTGAAGTCCAGTGAGCAAGTGTTACGGACAGGAAGAAATCTCGGAGGACAGGCATCCCCCTCCACAACACAAATGCAGCCTGTCTTATTCGCTAGAGAGCTACAGAGCAAGTACAGAGAACACATACTTTTCCAATGCGCTTTTCTCGAGCCTTTCTGCCTCCTGCTTCTGCCAGGCTTTGTGCTTCTTGACACGAGTTTCCCACAAGGCTCTGATGACAGAGACGTCGAATACGACCACTTTATGCCCCATTTTAAGAGCATGAAATTACCTATTTAAAAAAAATTATATATATATATATGTCAGCTTCATACACACACAGAAGAAAATAGTTTTAACTTGAACTTTAAAATAAAATATGAGTGAATCAATTTCATGCCTTGTTTCTTCCAGGACGGCAGTTGCTAATGTTCTTAGGGTCTGAGAGTACTCTTGTTTGTAAGTCAGAGTTCAGCACTCAACTGGGGTCCTCTCCTCTAGAATGTCACACTTGTCCCTCTACCCCTCAGCTGACATGTGGGTTCCCAAAGCCCCCTGGGCATTCCTCAAGCTTTGTGGTTCCACATTCTATCGCATTTACTGGCATCTGATCTTCTCAGTAGGTTGTAACACACTCAGAGGTAAGTTTGATTAGTTATTTAGAAGATACACACACACACACACACACCAGTTATCTGAGGCCAAACACCAGCCTCCATTAAGCGCACCAAGCATTGTACCAAACCCCACCGAGCACTCTTCCTCCTGGGACTGACCACACAGCCTGGGCACTTGTCCTGTAGGTTTCTCCTGCGACATGAACCCTCACAGCTGCTGATCTCTGTTTATGTGGTTTCTCAAACACAAGGAAAGTCAGACTCAGGTACATCTTGGTCATCACCTCTTAGTGAGAACTAGCACAGTGTGTGGCACATAGTGGACCCTCCATAAATATTTGTTGAAAGACAAGTGAGTAAATGAATGAATGAAAGTGAGTAAAAGATTTGCATCCAGGTTGCTTCACTCTCAGCCCACTCAGTGAACTTTCTCTCTTCATTTTCCCACCTCATATTTACTATTTGTTTTAAGTCATTATTTGCTCACTGCCAAAAAAAAAAATTATCAGGACATAAAAGTGCATTTCAATATTCATTCCACTAAGCTATACTTATCTCCCTTATCGAAGTAAAATAAGTTTCTATATATTGTTTTAAACTTCCCCTACCTACAGCATCAAAATCTGGCTAAAGCCATTTCCTGATGTGCACAGATACACGGAGTGTCAGTTGGCAAACAGCACGGCTGTTGAATATTCTCTGTTCCAATTCCAGACACTTCTAAATAGCAGTCGGTGGGGATACAAAACCAAATATTTAAATCTTCTGACTCAAGTTTGTGCTCTCCACAAATGGCTTGCCAATATGAGTGGCAGAACTGGCTTATGTTTATGCAGCTGAACATTTGAGGTCAATAAGTTTAGTCTGAAGAGCTGAAAACACTGACCCCAGTTGATTTCCCTCTTTTCTTTAATTTCTGACATCTGGGACTGTCTTTTGTCTCCCTTAAAACTCTTTTACCTAAAGGGGATTTTTGACAAAGATGCAAATGGTGCAAGTTTTGTGTGGACATAAGTTTTTGATTCTCTTGGGTAAATACATATGAGTAGAATTGGAGGGTCATATGTTAACTCTATGTTTAACCTTTTCAGGAACTGCCAGACTGTTTTACAAAGCAGCTGCACCACTTTACATTCTCACCTGCAGTGTATGAGGGTTCCAGTAACTCCACATCCCCGCTGACACTTGTTATTATCTCTCTTTGTATTGTAGCCATCCCAGTGAGTGTGAAGGTTGTCTTTTGTTAGCATTTCCCTGATAGCTAATGATGTTGAGCATCTTTTTATGTGCTTTATGTGTTGAGCATCTTTTTATGTGTATACCTTCTTGGGAGAAATGTCTATTCAGATTCTTTGCCCATTTTTTAATTGGGCTATTTGTCTTTTTAGTGTTGAGTTGTAATAGTTCTTTATATAGTCTAGATACTGGTCCTTTGCCAGATATATGATTTGCAAAAATTTCTTCCCATCTTGTGAGCTGTCTTTTCACTTTCCTGATTCCATCCTTTTACTTTTAACCTAAATATATGGTTATAATCTATATGAGATTTTATAGACAGAATCTTGTTGATTCGCTTATTTAACTCATTTGGACAATTTCTGTCTTTTAATTGGTATGGTTAGGCAATTTACATTTAGTACAATTAAGGATATATTTACATTCAGGTCTATCATTTTATTATTCATTTTCTGTTTGAGCCCTCTTTTGTTTTCCTCTTTTATATTTTCCTGCCTTCTTTTCTGTTATCTGAACATTTTTTACTATTCCATCTTATTTGCTCTATTGTGTTTTTGACTATGCTTCTTCGTCTTTTCTTTTTCACGGCTGCCCTAGGGAGTATAAGATACATGCTTAACTTATCGTGGTCTACTTAGAAACAGTATTTTAACCACTTCAAGTGAGATATAGAAAGCTTATTACCTGGGCTTCCCTGGTGGCGCAGTGGTTGAGAGCCTGCCTACCAATGCAGGGGATGTGGGTTCGAGCCCTGGTCCAGGAAGATCCCACATGCCGCGGAGCAACTAAGCCCGTGCGCCACAACTACTGAGCCTGTGCTCTAGAGCCCGTGAGCCGCAACTACTGAGCCCGAGTGCTACAGTTACTGAAGCCCGCATGCCTAGAGCCCGTGCTCCGCAACAAGAGAAGCCACCGCAGTGAGGGGCCCGTGCAACGCAAAGAAGAGTAGCTCCCACTCGCCGTAACTAGAGAAAGCCCACGAGCAGCAACGAAGACCCAACTCAGCCAAAAATAAATAAATAAAATAAATAAATTTATTAAAATAAAAAAGAAACCTTATTGCCATATAGATCCCCTTATGCTCTCACCTTTATGTTGTAGTTGTGCTGTGTATTATATCAGTCAGTGTTAGATTTCTTGGCTTCAGATCATCAAACTTATTTCAAAGAACTCATGAGGAGGAAGCTAGCCTGTCATATCTACCCTGATATTTACCGTATCTGTTGTTCTTCCTTCATTCCTATTGTTCCAAGTTCCCCTCTGGTATCATTTGCTTTCTGTCTAAAAAACTTCCCTTAACAATTCTTTTAAAGGAGGTCTGCTGGCAAATTCTCCATTTTCCTTCTGAAGGAGGGCAGGAGGCCCACAGAGCAAATGGGCCACACAAGGCTCTGTTTTCTGGGTCAAGAGAGCTGCAGAAAGTGATTGCTAGCCAAGGCTGCCAGGTTGCAAAGGGACCATATTCTGTGCCCATGACTGGGGCAGGCTCCAGCAGATGTCCCACAATGCTGATCCTCCCCTGGGAAACGCAGGAAACCTCTTCCTACTACACTGTCACTCCAGCGTCCTTTACTGAGAAAGGTTAACAATGGTGTTCACTTCAAAGGACGAATACTTAAAGGAATTCCATTATATATCACAGAATACACACACTGAAGAGTGCATTCAGGTTGAGAGGCAATAAGCTGATAACTAACACAGTAAGTGATCAATTTGGTTGGGTTCAGACCTCACATTCCAACCTGCCCTCTGAGGTTGTGATTCCCACGTCAGATCAGTCTTCTGACTTTGCAGTGCTCTTCAGCTGTTCTGTGGGCGCCACCCAGTGGCCATCTGGGACAGGGGTTCTAACAGACTGCCAACGCTGCTTAGGGTCAGATCCATGCAGGTGCAGCTTGGGAAAGAGCCCAGGAGCTCATAAGCAACCTTTTGGGGTTGTTCTCCAGAGCTTCTCCCTCTCGGTGATCTCTCTGGTCCTTCTAGATTCCTGGGGCTTGCTTTTCAGTCCTCTGGCCAGAGACCTGGTGCTTTAGCTACCCTGCTTTGCTGTGCATGTCCTACAACTGCACTGTGTTGGGCCACACAGTGGGAGGACAGTGCAAGGAAAAAAGCAATGAGAGTTTCCTCCACCCTCTGGGGACCACAGCTCCTCTGCTCAGAAAGGAAGGATCCCTTATCCCAAAGGATGGGTGACGGAGGTCCTCCATTACCAACCTTCTCCCCGTCGCCCCTCACTGCTGCTACTACTACACAATCCCACGGGGGCCTAAGGCATTAGAGGGTGGAGCAAAGAAAAAGAAAAAAGACTGGGATTTACCCCCACGCTCTGAGCATTAGGAGCCTGCTTCTCACTCCTGGAACAAAATTAGGTGCTTTGTGCTCAATTCTGGGTTTCAGGCTGCCTTGAGTCCAGGCTGGGGAATACTGGAGGGGAAAAATGGGAAACAGACCACAGGTTCTGTTCTACTTTGAATTAGGGTGTCCTTCCCTTCTTCTCTTGCAACTGCTTACTTTTCAGGGTCTTCACATTGCTGTTCTGTGTAATAAGTCCAGGTTTTATAGCTACATTTAGTGGGAGAGACAAGGTGAAGTGTGCCTACTCCATCTTACCCCAAACCATAAATCTCTGCATTTATTTTTTCTTTTACCACTTTCCTTACTCTGTTACCTTCAGCTCAGGAGCACCTAAGCTGCGAAGGTCTTAAGGTCTAAATTTTTTTTTTTTTTTTTTTTTTTTTTTTTGGCTGTGTTGGGTCTTCGTTTCTGTGTGAGGGCTTTCTCCAGTTGCGGAGAGCGAGGGGCCACTCTTCATCGCCATGCGCAGGCCTCTTACTGTCGTGGCCTCTCTTTTTGCAGACCACAGGCTCCAGACGCGCAGGCTCGGTAGTTGTGGCTCACGGGCCTAGTTGCTCCGTAGCATGTGGGATCTTCCCAGACCAGGGCTCGAACCCGTGTCCCCTGCATTAGCAGGCGGATTCTCAACCACTGCGCCACCAGGGAAGCCCCAGGTCTAAATTTTTTTTAAAGAGAAAGAATTAAGCAGCCTAGCTCCTTTGAGGAAATCTCTGCACATAATCCAAGTCTACCCATAAAAGCAAACCAAAAAGCCAAAGTAAAATGAACTGCTTTTGAGCAGTGTGGACAGTGAGTCATCCAAGGGTACCTGAAGCTGGAAGACCCACCTGCTGTCCAGGGTGTGTGTGTTCTAGATCAGCCAGTCATGGCTCTGATTCTTTTGTGGAGTTTCCTTTATTTTCTCAGGCCAATAAATCCTTGAAGAGTAACCAGATCTGTACATTACTATGTACGATAATTTCTATGCATTAATTTAGAGAAATATAATTCAAGTCCCTATATTAGAGAAATGGTCTATTCTTGATGCCTTTGTGTTCTATTTTTAAACATTTGTAAACCAACATTAGTCTCAGTATTTTGGTGGGAAAGAGTCTATCCTGTCTGTCATCTAACCACGTTCACTATTTTCTCTGTGTTTTTGCCAAGCAGAGAAAGAGGTACTATCCTTCAACCAAGGGCGTTTTGAAAGTGCTAGGATTTAAATCAGGGTTTTGCCTATCAGATGTTCTATTTACAAATGTGTGTAATGAAAACTAGAGACTCTAAGAATGGTAAGTGATGACCATGTATGCTGGGGATCTACATTGTAACCTCCAGAGATCCTGCGAAGGCAAGAAATACCAGCTCCTAAATCCCGGGTCCAGCCGAGCTGCTGGCATCCTGTGCAGGACAGGGCTGAGTCCAGGCCTCCCTAGACAACGGGACGGGATGGACCTTAACCCCGGAGGTAGTAGCCCCATGGGCGGGTGCTGAGATTGGGAGAGTGGTTTTATGACAAGAGCCCGTGAGTCATTCCATCCAGGAAAAAAAGCCCCTTTGGGGAGCAGAGAGGAGGCAGATTCAGGGACAGATGCAGATGCCAGTCACTTAGCAGCTTGGGGGAAGGAGATTCCCCTGGCAAATTCACAAAGCTAATCTCTTCTTCAGAGCATGAACTCCATTCAACCCAGTCTTTCAGGCAAGTACATAAGATGTAATTTTCTAAGCATTAACTTGCTGCAGAGCTATAGAAATATCACCATGGTATGCTATACCAAAGCAGAAGAGAGAAAAATTACCCTCTCCAGGATCCAGTCTGGAAGCCCTCAACACAAGTAAAACAATAACCTCTCAGAGAAAACGTTTACAACCAAGGAGACTCTTCTGAGGCAGCATAA
Organism: Globicephala melas; assembly: GCF_963455315.2. NCBI lineage: Eukaryota > Metazoa > Chordata > Mammalia > Artiodactyla > Delphinidae > Globicephala > Globicephala melas. Next base: position 41,086,806 of record NC_083324.2, on the reverse strand, counting down.
GAACGCAGAGCTTTAGCCTGGGCCTGCACTGAACTTGACAGCAAATATGCATGGTTCCAGGACTCTCATTCCAGTTCTTTGCTAGAGATCTGGCTTCCCATGGTGAGTGCAGAATCACGAGAACAAGCCTCCCTAGATTTGGCTGTACTGCCCATAGCCACAGAGCATCTTCCAGAGAAGAAAACACTTGGGGCTATGAGAAAGGAGGGAACCGCGGTGTCCCTCACTGCAACAGAAAGGACACTGGCACAGAGTGTGGTCAGGTTCATTCCCCTCCAGTGCCGAGTGTTTCAGATTCTGAATGAAATGTCAACAGAGACTCTCAAAGGTTGGATTCACAGAGGAAAAAAAAATTTTTTTCCTGCAAAAAGTGTTTGCTTTATTGCAAGGGTCAGCAAACTTTTTTAGTAAAGGGCAAGATAGTAAATATTTTATGTAAGTACAATACTTACATAACAAAAGAGAAAACTCTTGGCCTCTCTGCTTGCCTGGGGTGGGCCTGCCTGAGCACTGACCCTGCGTCCACGCTTCTGCCCAGTTGCCGCCTACCGGAGACATTCTCAGGACAAGAGCGACTGGCCCAAGACGGAAAGGCCTGGCAGGCCATGAGCACGGAGCAGGCAAGGGGGGACCTGCTACAGTCAGCTTCGCTCTCTGCCCCAGTGACACCCAGGTGCCCGTGTGTCCTCTCCTCCCACTCACCTCAAGTTGGGCAGCTGGTAAGTCTCCAGCTCTTGCACAGAGATTCGACTGCTTGGTGCCTGACAGTTGCCAACAGTAGAGTCTCCAATGTGTGAATGGCAACCAGTGCGGGCCTTGGGCAGCAGTGAGATACAGCTGGCCAGGTAGACAGGTGCTGAGAGTCTGGGGGAATGGGGACGGAGGGGGTTACTCCAGTTTGGTCTCCATGGCTCACGGTGCTAGCCTGCTCTGGCAGTGCCAGGCCTGAGAGCGATCATTTGCTAATCCCAGCTTTCGTGAACAATAAATGGCCGCAGCTTTCATTCCCCCAAGGTGCTAAGTGAGTGGCAACTGCATCTGTCCCTGAATCTGCCTCTCCTCTGCTCCCAAAAACGCCTTTTTTTTCCTGGAAAAAAAGCTTTGGTGGATGTGATGGCTTTAAATTATATGCACAAATTCTTTGACATCCTTCCCTCTAAAAAGGTAGAGCTTAATTCCTCTCTCCTTGAGCTTGGGCTGGACTTAGTGACTCACTTCTAAGGAATATACTGTGGTGAAAGTGATGGTGTGCGACTTCTGAGACTCAGTCCCATAAGGTATTGCTCTCTCTCTCGGCTTACTCACTCTGGGGAAAGCCAGGCACCATGTCCTGAGGATGCTCAAGCAGCTCTATGGAGAAGCTTCCTGTGGAGAGAAACTGCGGCCTCCTGCCAACAGCCGTGTGGGTGGACGCTGTCTTAACAGCAGATCCTAAAGCCCCAGTCAAGCCTTCAGATGACTGTAGCCCTGGCCAAAATCTAGACCTCATGAAAGACCCTGAGCCAGAAACCAGGTTTCTGACCCTTAGAAGCTGTGGGATAACAAGTGTTTATCATTTGAAGATGTTAAGTGCTGGGGTAATTTTTATGCAGCAATAAATAACTAATAAAGTGAACAGTAAAGTAAGAGGCACTTACAAAAATCAGTCTTAATTTACAGTGACATCTGGTGTCTATATCCAGCTGCTTCCTTGACATACCCACTTGGATATCTCACACATATCTCAAAAGAAACATGATTCCCTCCAAACTCACTCATTTAGAATCTATCCGTCCCTGTCTGCCTTAATTCCCCATCTCGACAATGACTCCATGTTTATCTGGAGGTCACTCCTTTATGCTTTCTGTTTCCTCACCCTGACCACCCAATATATGGACATGCACACACACACACACACACACACACACACTCATTCACACATCTAATTTATTCTGTAGGGGCATGTGTTTCTCACCACCAATTTCTGCCACATCTGGCCTCAGTTGTGCAAAAGCCTCTCAGCTGGTCTCCTGACTTCCCACTCACCCACATCCAATCCATTTGCTACACAACGGTGAGCATCACCATCACCAAAGAGAACTGGATCATGCTGCCACCTGGCCCAAGTCCTCCAGAGACTTCCCTTTGGAATGAGAGGGAGATCCCAGCCCCTCACAGGGCCCAGTAAGACCCTGGCACGACCTGCCCTCAGACAGCCCCTCCCACTCACCCCCACTGCTCTCCTCCTCCAGGCCCGTCCACCACCTGCTTCTTCCCACCTCAGACCCTGCAAACGCTGCTCCCTCTGCCTAGACGTTCCCCCCATTCACACGACTCTCCCCACCCTGACACCCCTGAATTCAACTTCTGCGTTCCCTCCTCAGCGTGGCCTCCCCTGTCTCTTCATCTAAGGTAGAGCCTCCTGCTACTCTCTCTCTCAGACTGTTGCTTACTTACTTCACAGCACATAATACAAGTTGAATCATTTGACCATTTGTCTAATTATACTTTATCTGTCCATGGACGGAACCACGGTTTCCTGACGGGAGCAACCACCTGAGGGGCCCCAGACTTGGGCTCAGAGCCTGGCCCCTCAAGTCAGCCACCGACACTAGGTCACTCAGCAACAGACGCCAGGCTCCCACTTCTGAGCCTCAACCCAGAAATCCTGGGTATGGAGCCCGTTTACTTGGTATGTATTTCTGTTCTTTGATTCCCAGGAACCCTAAAGAACTGACATCTGGGGACACTCATTAAATGCAGAAAGATGAATGTCCTTGCCTCTGAGCTCTCAATCTGGAGGGGCGGACAGATGTTTAAAGGGATACATTTCAATGCAGCATGTGGATTCGACAACAGAGACTGAAGGAGCGGCTGTGCAAGCCAGAAGAGGAGAGATGCCCTCCAGTGCGTGATGGGGGTGGGAGTAGGGGGTCAGGGAGAGTCCTGCCGGGACTGTGAGGAAGGCGAAAGGACCACTCTTCTGGGTTTGATCGAATAGTTTTCCATGCTCCCTCCCCAAGACAGATATATCAGAATCACTTTACAGAACCAGCTGCGATCCCGAGCCAGAGGACATGACTGGAAAAACACATCCTTTGGCAGCAGAACACTAGTCTCCACTTAAAATCATATGCCAGGGTTCCAGGTGGGAGGGGGGACTTTCTGGTCACCTAGTCCTCTCACTTCTTGTCAAATGACAGGCTGGGCTGGAAGAGGGCGGGGGTGGGGTACAGGGCTTATATCTCAGAGAATTTGAGGTGTGAAGGCCCTGGGAGAGTCCGGGAGGAGACTCAACAAAGTCCACGATACAGGTGCCAAGCCATCCTTGGTTCTCCCTCTGCGAGGCTGGGAGGGGGACAGCAGCAGAGGGGGTGAGGGGAGAAGGGCATGGAGCTGGTGCCGGGGGGTCACCTGGACCAGCCATGGGGAGAGAGGCCTGGCTCCCCTCCTCCCCACCTGCCCCTTAGAGCCCCCCAGATCCGTCTTCCCTTTGGACTGACCAGCTCCAGGCCTTCCACAGCATTTTCCAGGTGTATCCGCCAGGTGCAGAAGACACCTATCACCAGCCTTGCTGGATCCAGGGGAATGACTGTAACCAATGGGAACTTCTGGTGACACCAAGGTACAGTGGAGGCAATAATATGACAAAAAATAATAATAATAATAATATGACAGACCAGGGGCTTTAATGGCCCACAAATTCCTTTCTATCCTCACATAAGGCCACTGCCTGGACCCCAGAGTTGGAACAGAGTGAGATTTCTGATAGAAACAGTGGGGGAAATAGAGGGTAAATATTCAAGTGAGGTCAGTCACAGTAGTCACAACATTTCTGCCAAATTCTAAATTAAATTACATTTTATGTCACCTGATCAGTGTTCCCCTGGGGACACACGTTATTTTACGGTAATTTGTTAAACTAGAAAATCTGGCCAAGGGAGGCAGAGGCTCCAGACAGGATTAAGAGGACAGTCTCAGGGTCAGGACAGTCTCAGGGCTGGAGTCCTGCCTCCCCCACCTACTGCTGCATGTCCCTGAGACGGCTACCTAACCTCTCTGAACCTCGGTGTTCTCATCTGGACACGGTGCGACAGCAGCACTGAGCTCATAGGATTAGTGGAAGGATCACGCGTGATAATTTGTGTCACGTGCTTAAGACAGTACCTGGCACCTAGTAAACCTCAAAAAATGTCAGTTATTTAAAGAAAAAAAAGAAATTAAGACAGACATTGTTCCCAGTTATATATAAGATAAGAACAAAAGGTACATGAGCATCTGGGGATTTTTCTCTATCAGGTATGGTTACAGAGGTTCTATGGGAGAACACCCAGCTCCTAAGTTATGGGAGAGGATTTGGTCCATCAGAAGAGCCGCCACGCAGTGGTTAAGAATCCACCTGCCAATGCAGGGGACACGGATTAGAGCCCTGGTCCGGGATGATCCCGCCTGTGGCAGAGCAACTAAGCCCGTGCGCCACAATTACTGAGCCTGCGCTCTAGAGCCCACGAACCACAACTACTGAAGCCCGCGTGTCTAGAGCCTGTGCTCTGCAACAAAGAGAAGCCACCGCAATGAGAAGCCCGTGCACAGCAAAAAAGAGTAGCACCTGCTCGTGGCAACTAGAGAAAGCCCGTGCTCAGCAATGAAGACCCAACGTAGCCCCCCCCCCAAATATATATGTATATGTATGTAAGTATAAAAGAAGAGCCACCAGCACAGTCAAACTGCTTACAAAACCAGACAATTCTCTTCCGGGTTCTAATCACTCTCCCACCCTCACCCCCACGCCTCTCCTGGAGGACAGACTTCCCCGGCCAGATGTCAATCATCCCTTTCAGGGCACTGAAGAAGCACAAACAGAGTTGATTTATCACCCCTGGACAGCACTGTGGACCAGAAAGTTTTGAGCTCAGCCTTGGGAACAAGGGTGATGCTGAGAGTAACCCACTAACAAGAGCCGGAGTGTGGAGACCCGGCCACAGCAGCAGACCGGCTACCTAGACCTGCCCACTCGCAGGCTCTCCTTCCGCATTCAATTCCAGGCCCTGCATAATCCTCAATCCGTGTTCGTTTGGGAGGTTCACCCCCGTCAAGCCTCAGCACAGCAGGCACAGACATAGACAAGGAAGCACTGTCCCCCGCCCCCTCCACAGGTGCCCCATGCCCCTACCCTCGCCTTCCCCACAATCCCCCAGTTTCAGGAGCAGCCGCGCACCCACCCCCCACGCCCACCTACCCGTGAATGGGCTGCAGCCCGGAGCCCCTGCCGCTGCCTGCCGAGTGGAATCCGAGCCTGTTTACTCCGCAGCAGCGACACACTGGGGCCAGAAGCGCTCCAACTGCCCCAGCTTCCCGGCTTGTGCGCTAATGGGCTATGTTTGTAGGCTGATAATATGATCTGTAGGACATGTGCTGATAAACTATCTATCTATTCTATGTGACTCAGCCCAGCATGAGACAAAACAGACTTGGGCGGGGAGGGCTTGTCACAGCGTAAACGATGTGCCGGCCAAGCTGAGCCATATAACCCGGGATTATCTGCACCTCCCTGTAGGTGGCGGGGGGCCTTTCAACATTGGACATCCTGAAGTGTGCTAAAAAAAAAACAGGTCAGAGAAGGCAAAGGGTGACATATTCTTAGCCCGCTAAGCTGGAAACCAAACTGAAAGCAGGATGAGAAAGCCATACGACCAAGGAAATGTAATTTTTTTTTTCAGTATTTGAAGCAGATGTCCAAGGTTTTGATTTCATCCTTACATTTTTTTCTTAATTTTATTTAATTTAAGAAATTAATTTCCTAAAACATATGTGAGTTTAGGTTCTCTTTAGAGATTTTACTATTTCGGCGAATATGTTTTCCTGATATCCAACAGTGGGACAACATGACAGTTAACAAGCAGCAATCGTGCCTACACAACCCCTTGGTGCCCCTTCACGGCCACAGTTCCTCATACACCTTCACCCTAAAACAGAAAAATGCCTTTTGTCTAATATATACATAATAACTCTAATTACAAAATAGTTTGATTTCTGAAGGACTATTTCCATAATGGAACATTTTCTGTTTGTTGACATTTTAATTAAATTACCATTTTTAATTGTATACTAAGTTAGTGGGGCTCAAATTAATCTTTGTGACTATATTGAATCGTACCTCTAAAATGTTAGATGTGCTTTTTATTACTTAGGATAGAATTTTCATATTATGTTTCTCTTTTGATAAATAATGTAAGTTACCTAGTTAGTAATTAATGTTTAGTTTGCATTTTGTTTTCTTTTTTTTTCTGGTATCCTCAACTAAAGAATATAAATTGAAAAAGCAGTTTCAGTTCACATTCTACTTGAATACCATTTCAATTTATAAGAGAGAGAAACATTCAAAAGCTTAATCATATTTAAGTGGAAAAATTTTTTTCCCACAAATGCATTCAGAATACAATGGGATTGGGCTTCCCTGGTGGTGCAGTGGTTAAGAATCCACCTGCCAATGCAGGGAACACAGGTTCGAGCCCTGGTTCGGGAAGATCCCACATGCCTTGGAGCAACTAAGCCCGTGCGCCACAACTACTGAGCCTGCGCTCTAGAGCCTGCAAGCCACAACTACTGAGCCCGTAAGCCACAACTACTGAAGCCCATGCGCCTAGAGCCCATGCTCCGCAACAAGAGAAGCCAACACAATGAGAAGCCTGCACACCGCAACAAAGAGTGGCCCCCGCTCACCGCAACTAGAGAAAGCCTGCGCGCAGCAACGAAGACCCAACACAGCCAAAAATAAATAAATAAAAATAAAAATTAAAAAAAAATACAATGGGATGCCTTTATGATGCTGATTGGAGGAACAGGCCATAGTCATCATACTATAATGATGTGCACTCAACAGGATCGAGAAAGTTAGCAAATGAAAATAACTTTCAGTTACATTTGAATTTCAGATAAATAACAAATAATTTTTTAATATGTGTCTCAAATACTACATGAGTCATACTAAAAAATTATTTGTTGTTTCTCTGAAATTTAAATATAAGTGAGTGGCCTGTATTTTACATGGCAACCCTCCACCCAAACCACCCAGGACCTTACTAAAATGCTGAGTTGGCTGCAAGAGGCCAGAGAAGGGCTGAGAGTCTGTATCTCTAACAAGTTCCAGGTGATGTGGAAGTTGCTGGTCCAGAGACCATATTGTGAGTGGCAAGGATCTAGAATTAGCATAGTCTGGTGCAGTGATACCGAGGACTGGCTTCTCACTGGCATGGCCTGGATAGACCCCTCTGCCCCTCAGAAGTTCTGACTCAGTAAGTCTGGGACAGGGGTCCAGGGGTCGATATTTTCAGCATGCTCCACAGGAGTTGTTGTTTCTGATTCACAGGCAGGGATGTGAACCAGGAAATATTTTAAAATACAAAAGGTACCATGTTCATGCAAGGAATTATTATTGCATTAAACTCACTCTGTGCAGATTGTTGTATCGCTGGGCTAAGTGTGTCCAGAAAGACCTTCCAGTTTCTGAGCTCCCAAGGGGCAGCAGGTAGGATTGTGCCCTGCAGTCTTCACATCCCAGTGTCCCCTTACAGCTGGAAGCAGCCCAACTCCTAACAGCCTTATTATTACCAACCCTGGCCACTTTCTTAGAGCTCAACACTTTTTTATGCAATTCAGTTCCAGCTGGGCTTGTAAACTCATGAAACGCAGTCCAAAGACCACAGCTCCAGCTTCTCCATGGGGAGGTGTATAATGTTTGCCTCACATCCAAAGGGGTTCCACACACAAGCTCACCCAGATACCCACAGGGGACTGAATGCTTTCTCACAGCCACTCTGAGTCTAGGATTCCTGTTGGAACATTGAGTCACACGCACCACAAAGCTTTCTTCCAAGTAAATACCTGGTTTCCAGAGTTTCCAGAGTGGGGTGCACTTCAAAGGGTCCAGGGTCATTTGCATACAGGAAATCTTCTCCCTGGAGCACCTTAACCCATCTCTGACACAGCTTGGGTTTTGCACTTTGGCCTCCCTCATCCCTCCACTTGCATTTCATCCATTTCAAAACCATTAAGAGCTGTGAAGAATGCCTGAATGCAATCAGATACAAAATCCACTTAAGAAGCACTTTAAAATGAGATCCTCCAGGTCTTGTGAAACCAAGTGGGACCCCAGCTTGCCTTCCCAAGTCTCACTCCAAGAAGTCTGTCTGCCCATCCATTTGTCTGTCAGGGGCCACTGACCTTGACCTGGTCAGCAGGGATCAGGAAGTGACTGCTCCTTCCCCATCAACAGTTTTTTCATAACACTAAAATGGCACTTGGCATAGATTACTGGGCTCATCTTATCTAGGGGGAAGGGGAAAGGGAGCAGAAGCCCAATCTTGGAGATCACTGTCTCTCCCAATATGCTCAGCACATATAGCTGGTCAGTAGATATTTGTTGAATTAGATTGGAAGGAAAAAAATTTTGGTGAGAATTCTAAACTATAGTCATGTCTAAAAGTCTAAATCAGAATCCCCTACCCTACCATGGTTTCCAGTAAATACATCAGGACTATCTCATCTTGTATACGGTGAACTCTCTTGAATAAGTTGCCCAGAATTTGGCACTGCTTGGAGTACTTAGGATTGACTTTTTTCCCCCTTTACTGTTGCGGGGAGGGAGTGTTCTTTGTTGTATTTCCTGGCTCAGGCTAGGAGGCGCAATTTGTTTTCCTTTGGAGCTTCTCAAAGACCTAGTCCACGCCCGCCTCACCTTCCCTTTTAGAAAGTAAGGCTGAAATGTAATGCTGAGTCAGCCACAAATGTGGCAGATGGTATAAGATTTAGCCAAAAGGAAACCAGCACAGGCAAACACTGCACTAGAGGCTGGGGAAGCGAGATTTCCAGAAGACCAGGTTTCTGGATCTCCTAGTCTGAGGGATAAGGCATAGGGGGAGGGGCTGGTGAAAGACAAGAAAACCAGCAATTTACCACAGTGTTGACAAAATGAGGGAAACTCCAGTTCAAGTTCCCTCTAAGAACCACCTGCCAGTCCCTAGAAAAAGAAATACAAGCATCCAGTAAACATAACTGCAAATCCAAACAACAACAGGATACTATCTTCACATATAGAATTGGCAAAAATTCAGACGCTTGCTGCAGCCAGCTGGTAAGGACCTGCAGGATCTGTGTGGAAGGGAGGAGAAGGGAGGGACAGGACACCGGTGCTGCCTTCCTGGAAAATAATTTGGAAATGTCCCCCCTTTAACCAAGCAGTTCCAGTGCCAGAAGTTTATCGGCTAGATATATTCCCAAGCAATCACCAGGATATACATATAAGGGAGTTCACTGCAGAACACAGAAACACACCAAGTGATTCCTGATAAGACAGTTTATGATACGTCTACATAGAAATTCATATGATACAGTCCCCACCCCCTGCACACACATACACAAATGAAGTCCCCTCTTAAGCCCTTCTCTGTCCCTCTTACCCAATTTCTGTAACAGTATAGCTCTAAAATGGCTCGTTTGAGCAGTCTTCCCTACTGAGTTTGAAGATTTTTGAGAGCAAGAATCTATTCTTCTAAACCCCACACAGAGGTCTGTAGCAAATACAGAATAGGTTTCCAGTGGCTGTTTGTTAAATGGTGAAAACAGAAAGCCATTTACTTGATGAACGGGCGAGGGCTCCACTTCTGACAGTTACTTGAGTTTTATCAGAAGCTGTTGGGCGCTGAGCTTGGTGGGATAAGAGGCCTCGCATTCCTCAGCTGGAGAAATTCCCCAGCCTGGCTTGCCGCTCTCCCCCATCTTCTGGCCTGAGGGGAAAATGACAGAAGTAAGACACAACGTGCCCCTAGGAATCGTATGATAAGAGTAGGCTTTGACCTTAAAACCTCCTCATTGTGCTGCAGAAATGGCTGCTCTGTTTATTAACTATTCAGTTGGGGGTTAATTCTAAATGGTCTCGACCACTGAAATGTTCGAATTGGCTTTTTAAAACTATCCTACCTCCAAATGTGTTTTCTTCCTTGAATTTGAGACAGACACTGGAAGTTTCTCTTTTGACTACGATGTTTTGTTTCGACTATTCTTGGTTGGTAGGATGGTTTTAAGGCAAATTCTTACTTGTATATTTTAAACACATACAACTCTGTCTCTCTTGCCCCAGTGTTTAACACAGGACAGCTCAGAGTTGTCGAAGCCAAGTTCGTGTGCCCAATGCATGTTTCGGTCTGTTTGGCCCCTTTGTGCATTGGCACACGAACTTGGGTTTGACAACAAGAGGGCGATACTGAACCGTCCTGAGACCAAGACCATTTGTTTGTCAGTGCCCTCCATAAGGGAGGAGGTGGCCCCCATTCCAGGGTCTCCCATCCCCAGGCCCTCCGTGGGTCTCTAACACAGTACTCACTGGCCAGATGCTGGGTGGCATCTGTCAGTCGGCAGTGACCGAGCAGAGGTGTCCAGTGGCCGTCCCAGGGTCACCAATCAACTCCCCACCCAGACACAGCCACACAACTACAATCACTGATTATCGTCCTTTATCCCCCCTACTACGCAGTGGGGCCACCTCTCACCACTGTGTCCCCAGAGCCTAGCCCTTGACCGGTAACATAGTAGACTCATTAAGTACTTGTTGAATGAACAGTCTGCGGGCCGCCAGCCCGATAGCAAATGTCTGGCCACTCAGGCACCTCTGCCCTCCCCTCCCCCTCATTTCTTCCTAACTCAAAACTTTGCCCAGATTCTGTCTAGTGCATACACTTGACTTTCTTTGGCCTCTGTACCCGTGGGGAATGCAGATCTTTTCAGTGAGTTCCAGTCTTTGGGTACACAGAGATTCTGTGTGGGCTGCAGGCTGAACACACCAGCCATGCAGACTCGGGGCCTTGGTTCCCTCCTGAAAGTGGGGAGGTGATTTCCAGGGATCCTAATTCAAGTCCTAAAAGTTCCACAAGAGCCCCTTTAAATAAGGAAGTGTCAATGCAGGGGTGGTGTCCTGCTGCCAGTTCTGCCACAGACCTGCCCAGCCTCTGTGGAAAAAGACATTTAAGTCCACAGATGGGATTCTTTGGTTCATCCATAAAATGAGACTAGTATTGCCAATGCTGTTATCTACTTAGCACACCGGATTGTTGAGGACTGTGAAGCACAAAGTGTACTAAGAATGTACTGTACTTTCTTTAAGCCTCCGTGCAACTCCTGGGGTTGGGTGATTAGCTTTCTCCTCTGCACTGGCCTTCCCCACATCCAGCTTCTAGAGCTGCAGGCCAAGTTCCCCATTCTCTCTGAATCTCAGCGTGACACTTGAAGCTTTTTAACAAGTTGAAAGGCCACACAGGGAGTTGAAGCACAGCAGGAATTAGTGAGCTGCTGTGGAGTAAAAATGCTACCAGCTATAAGTAAATGGGCTGCATCGCATCCCACCATTGCTTTGATGGGGACCTACCTCCCACTAAATATAATTTAAAGTTTAATTCTCCCAAGATGCAGGTGTAGAAGCAAATAACAGCTCTTCTTTAGCACCTGTGGACCTGTTGCCTTCACAGAGGTAGACACGGATGCTGAAATGGCTTCAGATGCTGCTGCCAATTCATTTTGCCACGGTGTAAATCCAATGGACAGAGATGGGTGACAAGAGAACTGAAACAGGAGGGAAGGGGGCAGGGCACAACCTTTCAAGAATAACACAGTGGTTGAGAAAAACTGGAGACGACAAACACTGGTTAGATAAAGATGTAGAGAATGGACTTGAGGTCACAGGGAGGGGGAAGGGTAAGCTGGGACGAAGTGAGAGAGTAGCATGGACTCTCTCTACTACCAAATGTAAAATAGATAGCTAGTGGGAAGCAGCTGCAGAGCACAGAGAGATCAGCTCAGTGCTTGGTGACCACCTAGAGGGGTGGGAGGGAGATGCAAGAGGGAGGGGATATGGGGATATATGTATAGCCGCTTCACTTTGTTATACAGCAGAAACTAACACAACATTGTAAAGCAATTATAATCCAATAAAGATGTTAAAAAAAAACAAAAAAAAAAAACTGGTTAGAGCTGACCAGGCCCAAGATGGTGGAAGATTTGACTCCCGGTAGACCTTGAGCTCATTATGCACTCATTGTAATATATTAGCATATGCTAAATGGCACACCCACAGGCGCCATGACAGTTCCAAGGCTGACCATAAAAGCCCAAAATGTGGGCGGTGGCCCAACTCCTGGAAATCCCTGCCTCTTCCCCAAGAGTCTCTTTCCCAAGAGACTCTTTGCTCAAGAGTCCAGTACTGCAAGACAAGTGTTGGGTAAAAGGAAAGATAGCCTTACTGAGGAAGCCAGCAACCCTGGGGAGATGGTAGACTCATGTCACAAAGACCCAAACCCCCAGGTTTTGCTTGGGAAAAGAGGGAAAAGGGTTACGTGCAGGGGAGGGGTCAGTCTTCTATTTTCAGAGATGATTGTCTCCATCACGCGGTTCCAAGTAGCCGTCAGGTCTCGATTGTGGTTGGAACGTTATCTGACCCATAAATTTTTGGTCACTTAGTCCTGGAGAATAAGGAACAAGGGTGAAGTCTATAGAAAAACTAATCCTCAATCTCGATACACATCAAGCAGCAAGCAGTTTCTCCATCAGCGGCAAGCTAAGCTAAGCTAATGGTAGAAGTCAGGCATAGTAATAATTAAGAAATATATTGGGGGGAATTCCCTGTTAGTCCAGTGGTTAGGACTACATGGTTCCACTGTCGGGGTCATGGGTTTGATCCCTGGTCGGGGAACTAAGATCCCACCAGCCTTGTGGTGTGGCAAAAAAAGGAGAAAGAAATAGATTTGGAACAATGCTGAGTTGCTGACAGTCCCTAGTTACAGTCTCATTTCCTCAGTTACAATCCCCACTGCCGGATTTTCTTTCCATGTCTAGGGAAAAGGGGTGAAGACGTCTCTGTAACTTCAAGCTGAGCATGGGCGACGAAGGATTCTTAGAGTGGAAGGATCTGACATGGTGTAAGAAATATTCTTTGGTTCCCTTACGTGCCTGTTGAGACTCCAAAAGAGGCATCTCATTACTAACGTTTTAAGTAACTGTTTTGCAAAGAGCTGGCGTGCCAATTATGATCCCTTGACTAGAAGATAAAATCCCAATTTAAGGATTCCTTCAAGCATTGACCTAATCCCAGAGGGAATCCAAGAAAATAGGTTCATAAACCAATCCCATCCACCTTGAAATAGGGGAGTATGGTGGGCTAAGATCTGTTGGAGCCAGGTTGTGTCACCGTCATCTTGATTGTTTTAAGCACAGTTAATCTTCAACTCCAGGGTCAGTTTTTTCCCATTCTCTTGAGGCCAGTTCTTGGAATTGTGCTAGCCATAGATTCAGTGCTGCTCAAGACAGAGCAGCTCATGTCATGGCTACAGTCTGGTCATCATGCAGTTAGCTTTTTCCCTCTGGTGGCAGTTATAGTATCTGCAACACAGCTCAGGAATGTGCATCAGACACTGTGTCCTTCAGGGAGGAACTGAAGATTCTGTGACTCTATTGTCCTAATCATTAGCTGCTTGAGCCTGCTCCTCTGTGACTCAACAGGAGACAAGGGACATGGAGGGGCTTTTTGTACCTGGGAGGGCCCCTCAGGGTCCTGCTTGGTTTCTAGAGGCCATGGGCTAAGTGACATGCCTCTCCAGCAGCAGCGTCTGGGGCTTCAGGGAACCACCAAATAAAGGCTTACAGCGTAACAGGGGACACAGCTGAATCTGGGGTTAATTCCCGTGTTGTTGGGGGCAGGGCGGAGAAGGGATGGAAGAGGCCACACTGTGGGTGCTGGGAGACTGTTAAAATGCAGTGAAACCCAGTGGCAAGGCTGAAATGGCCTCCCAGGCCGGACTGCCATGTTTCCAGAACATTTTCCTAGAGCAGGCCTGGCACCCCGATGCGCAGGCCACCAAGAAGGCGCAGGCCCTCGACGCACACTCGCTGCCCGCCTCCCCTCGCCCCACACCCCACCCCTGGCGCCGGCTCCGCTTCCTTCCAGTCTCGCTTGCAAATTCAGGTGCGCCTGGAATTTACACCCACTCACTCCTGCGAGGGCAGGAACCCCCCTCCTGACCCTGAACTTCTGTTTGGACCACCTGCTTCCTCGCCTTTCCGTCCCGCCCGCTGAGACGCACCCTTCTCGACCACCTGAGTCTGCCTGGGGCGGAGCACGGGCTCAACACACCGTTCTTGGAAAACCAAAGATGAAAGCAAATTTGCGGGAAATAAAACTTTTCAATAAAATATCAAACGCCTTGGGAGACCCATACCTGGTGTTCAGGTTTTCCCGATTACAGCAATACTTTCCACCACTCCTCCAACTTGGAATCACCACCCCGTTAAGAGTAATTGGTTTGCTTTTTTTTTCTTCTTTCTTTCAAAGAGTAAATCTGATCTTTTTAACTCGAAACTAGTGATAGAGACATTAGGGCTAATTAACAACAGTTTTACAATAATGGCCTTTTCCATTCTCTTTGTTTGGCTTCACCGCCTCTCACCTCCACCCCCGAGTGTTTCGGCATTGTAATGCGCACGGGCCTCCGCCTCCCCGCCCACCGGAGGGCTGTCCCCGCCACCCGGGGGCTTGTGGCTGAGGAAGGAGAATCTCCCTGAAGGTTTTATTCAAAGCGTTTATTAGGACCGACCTGTCTGAGGAACCCCCCAGTTTCTTCCGGCATCCTGGCTCCTGCTTCTGAGACCTTCTGGGGAGACCATATTTCTCATCTGGGATATTTTTCTCCTTAAATGCCCATTTTTCACTTCAAGAAATTAACGTTTTCCTTTGGGTGTTTTGGCAATGGCTGTGAATTAAAGCCAGCCTAATATCTTTTTCTTTCTAAATTGTTAGGAGCCATGGACCAAAGAAAGATGGAGCGCTTTTCTTCCAGGTATGAACCAATCTTGAGCGTGAGCTTTTGATTACTAGTTTCCCAGCTTAGGAAACATGTCCTGCACCTCTCTGTTGTTTGACTTCATCTCGTTCAAACCTTAAAGAGCTGCCAACAGTGCCGCTGTTTTTCCAAAAGACCTGGAACTTAAAGTTGCATCCACCTTTGCTATTGGCTTTTAACATCTTCAAACAGGTCACTGGCTCTGCCTCTGAAATGACTAATGTTTTCCTACTCTCTTGTTAGAAAAGGTCAATATTACAACGAAATTAAGAATCTGCTTCTGAGAAGGTTAAAGGTATAGGCAGGTTTTCAATATTTGGGAACCGTTAAGAATAATGGGAAATTTTTTTAAACCTTGAACATCTTTTAAATGACTGGTTTAAATGAAATAGTTTGTAAAATGGAATTCATAAATTACATAGAATGTCATCCAGGCATTTAAAATTCCTATATGAAAACTATATGCAGGAGAAAAAAACATGTGAAATAGAAGATAAAAGATTTATACCTACTTAAAATTATGTGCGTATGAGGACACAGCCTAAGAAGTAATAACACGTATTGGAAAGAGTTGGAGATTAGGTGGACTTTATTCTCATCATCTTTCTTTGTGTTGTTACGTGAATTAATCAGCCATTTTAAAAGAAAGGAAAAAGAAAAAAAGGAAAGTGGTGCTCTACAATTTCTCCCTAGCGGTCTGTGGTCCTGTGATGAGAAGACCCAGGTGTTAATTCAAAGGGATTTTATTTGCTTTGTTTTGCTAATGGAGGTCTGATTTCCTCTTCCTAGTATGATTTTGATCCTGGCCTTTTCCAGAGCATTTGAACTGGGATTAGTCACTGGTAAGAGACTTTGCTTTTTTGATCACTAGCAATTTTCACGTGGCCTGAAATACAGACGCAAGGAGTTAATTTTGTCATTCAGGATTGGGCCACTGTGAACTTGCCCGTCCATCACAGGGAGACCTGGCCTTCAGAGACAACGGCCTTCAGTCCCGGGAGGAGCCTGCAATTCGTCATCGGCCTTCCCAGTTTGTACCATCCATGGGAATCCAGAACAGTAAGATGTACCTGCCTTAGATCTACAGTGCGGTATTGCTATCCTGGTCCTTCTCGTGTTTCCTGAGTATCTTTTAGACCCTCTTTCACCTAAGACAGTGGGTACCTGGTTCTGGAGCTGGGCAGATGAATAGTTGGACTGGTTTTGATTCTGGGGGCCAGAGAGGCATTGTGTACTTCACCTCCGCAGAATGCAGTTTCCCTCACCTGATCCCACTTCATGCTGGGGACTCCAGGTACCACCACTGGCTTATGCATGAAAAAAGATTTCGCTGATCAAAACCACGGGTGGCCAAAGGAACACTAAAAAGGAGAGTCTTATTCTGTTAGGTTTACAATGTTTATAGACATCTGTCAACACTTGGGGAGATTAAGTCCTTACCGCCATATTAACCTTGGTTAACGGGAATTCAGTTTTTCAATCCTTCCACCCTCTCAGCCACTTTTCTTACATTTCAGGTAAGGAGCTAAACAGAACCTGCTGTCTGAATGGGGGAACCTGCATGCTGGGGTCCTTTTGTGCCTGCCCCCCCTCTTTCTATGGACGGAACTGTGAGCATGACATGCGCAAAGAGTAAGCCACTGAAACGGGCTGGGGGTGGAGAGGAGAGGGAAGGAGAGGTGGGGATTTAAACTCCGCATGTCCGTTCATCCTCAGGAACTGTGGATCTGTGCCCCATGACACCTGGCTGCCCAGAAAGTGTTCCATGTGTAAATGCTGGCACGGCCAGTTCCGCTGCTTTCCTCAGCCTTTCCTACCTGGTTGTGGTAAGCAAAGGGTTGCCCCTTTTGCCCTCTCAGGTTAGTTAGTTGCCTGTGGACACTTAATTAACAGGGTCTCTCCTCTTACCTCATGGCTTGCTGAAGACTGGCAGCCAGAGCTCTCCCTGTAAAAGCATCAAGGACTCCAGATGGGATGGTCGCCCTGGTGTCCTTGATATTTACTTCCTCAATATGTGGCCAGTCGTGCTGCCTTTCAAGTGGAGAGTTATTTCAAGTCTATTTGACATTCTACAGTATGTGAAATTCTATAGAGGCAAATAAACAAGAAAAGACTTGGCCTCTTAAACACGAAGAGACACTCTCTGGCGTTCCTTTCTTTGGGCAGGGAGACCCAGACAGGCTCCAGGGGGGCAGCTCAGTGCCCACCCCACAGCAGGGTTGGGGGCACCCAACTCCAATTATTGCCCTTAAATTCCACCAGAGGAACTGACCCCACTCTCCTTTCTTAGGAAATTCTTCAGGGATCCTAAAAGGCCCCTCTAGGGCGCCCCCTGGTGATTGGTCTCATAACCCTTTCACCTCATTGATTTTTACTGATTTGAGGAAAACAATGACAAGGGCAGGGACCTAGAAGAGAACAAGAGGAGAGGGTTTGCTCCCTACCCCAACCTGAGCCAGATTTCTAGGGCCACCTTAGTTCAGAGACCTCTCCTACTTCTGACCCTGCATGTGTCAGAAATTGAAAATGTTCAACAAATTGAAAATGAAAACAAATGCTTCCTTGAGTACAACATGGGACCCCAATCCAGGCAGGGATTGTCTTTTCCTTTTGCATTGGGTATCAGGCCCAGGATAGGTGACTGGAAGGTGTGGGTGGAATGGCTGGATAGGTGGGGACCACATTTTCTCCCTGGAACTCGGGACGCAAAATGTTCTGTCTCCTTAGCATCAGAGCCTAACCAAGTTCTGCCACACGCCAGCAATTATAGGCGTCACCGGCTGGGGTAGGTTACCAGGTGTGAGAGCATGTATCCAGGGAAGATCAAGTTAACAGTTTGTCGCAATATTTTCTCAGGGGAGTCTAAGTGCACATAATCGGTACTGTTGATCCCATAAGCACATTGTACTCATCAAATCTTGGGCCCTAACTGCTTTTGGGTTCGTGTAGATGTGCCACGTGTTTGCCAACAGGATAAAGTGCCCGAGGGATTTCCTTTAATGACCAAGTGTCTCTACCTTCCAGATGGCCATGTGACGGATGAGCACCTCACAGCTTCCGGGACTCCAGAATTAGCGCTGTCTGCATGTGCTTTTATGCTACCTGGCATCTGCCTTGCTATACAAAGTTATTATTAACCCACATTTGTGTGCAGCATTTGCCATGCAGGCTTCATGACCTTTAAAGGCTGTCTCTCCAATGTCCCAACTGAGAGATGATCATTTGTTAGTAGTCTTGAAATGGTGAATAGATTTCCCTATGGTCCCTAACATTTCCTTAAAGTACCAACTACTTTCCTCTTCCCTGCCCTCTCCAAAAAACTACTTAAAAAAAAAAAAAGCCATATTTTGTTCCCAAGTCCTGTACATGTAACTCTACCAAGGGCTTATTAATAGTTTCTTTTAAACAATTGAATTCTATCTTCAGATTATTAAAGGTTACTCCCAATGTGGAACTGAGCCTAAAGCATTGAATAGAGTTGTGATCAGAATCAATTAAGATAGTATCTTAAGGGTTTCCCTGGTGGCGCAGTGGTTAAGAATCCACCTGCCAATGCAGGCGACACGGGTTCAAGCCCTGGTCCTGGAAGATCCCACGTGCCGCAGAGCAACTAAGCCTGTGCGCCACAACTACTGAGCCCAGGTGCCACAAGTACTGAAGCCCGCACGCCTAGTACCCGGGCTCCGCAACAAGAGAAGCCACCGCAATGAGAGGCCCGCGCACCGCAACGAAGACCCAATGCAGCCAAAAATAAAATAAAATTAATTTTTTAAAAAGTATCTTGAAAATGAAAGGAAAGGAAGCATTTGTAAGGGGAGCAAAGGAGAAGGGAGGGGGCAGACATCAGAGGTGAGAGACAGGATGCTGGAGTAATGGAAATGTGTATGTATCCCTGGGAGACTAGGTAGAAAAGTGGGAGCAAATGAGAAATTTGAGAAAATAAAATGCATTACTTGATTGATCAGATGGTACAGAGAAGCAGATTAAAAAGCTAAGTTGAAGGGCAAGTTTCTATCAGTAGGAAGCTGTATAAGATGAGGACACCTGTTTTCTCAAGGATTTGGAAAGAGAATAAAGTCCTTGAAAAAAAATTGTATCTAAATTCCCTCAATGTATTATTAAGAGTGCTTAATACATTATGATTTCTCCATACTATGCAATTATTTTAACAGTGGTAAAAGAGAAAATGTTCACAATATATTTAGTTGTAAGCCAGGTGATAAAACTGTACATTGTAAAGCCCATTTTGAAAATATGTATCTGGTCTGCCCAGTAAAAGTGGGAAGTACGTTGACCAATGTGTGAACTGTGGTTATTTCTAGGTGGTGGGATTTTTTCCTCTGCACTTCTCTGTTTTCCACGGTGAGGGCGTATATTTGTTTTCATATGGAACGAGATGACTACAACAGGCTTAAAACTGAGGAATCTGGAAGCGCCAAGAGCTCAGAGTGGTGCCCAGTTTTGTTTCTGGCTTTAGTGTGTGTGTTCTGCTGTGAGGGACAAGATTTGCTTCCGTTATTTATGTACTGCTGGATCCACGGAAAATTCCAAATGAGTGGAATTTTTTTTTCAATGTCCTATGACAGAAGGTGAAAATGGGATAGGCAGGGAAGCAGTGAGGGATACCCCAGAGAGCTCAGAGCATGAGGGTGGGCCGCCCAGTGGGGAGGGCTGTTCTGTCCACTTACTGGCAGTGGGGCCCAGTTTCCCAGTTTGAACCGGGTTAGTCCTTACACCACAGTGTTGTTAGAATGGAGTGAACAAAATAAAACACTAGCACAAAAAGTTTCTCAACAAATGTCACATTTCTTCTCTTTCTACCTTCCTATTGACCACAAAGTAGTGTAAAACATTTTTTAGCCCAGAAATGGAAAAAATTTTTTAAACAAAAAAAACAGTATTGAAAGAAGGCTTCTCATTTGCATGCAACTCCTGTAATCCCTAACCACACCGTGGGCAAGGCTGGACCGTGTTTTCCAAAGTTGGGCATTCACACTCTACCTTATAAGGGCTACATCACCTGTGCTTAATTGTTTTCTTTACATCAACTCATTTGTGTATTGCAGTAAAATATACATAACATAAAACTTATCGTTTCAACCATTTTTAAGTATAAAGTTCAGTGGCATTAGGTGTATTCACATTGTTGGGCAACCATCACCACCATCCATTTCCACAACTTTTTCATCTTTTCAAACTGAAACTCATTAAACACTAACTCCCCATTCCTCCTCCCCACAACCCCTGGCAAGCACTAGTCTACTTTCTGGGTCCATGAATTTATTCTAGACACTTCACATAAGTAGAGTTGTGTATATCCTTTTGCGACTGGTCTATTTCACTTAGCATACTGTTTTCAGGTTCATCTATGTTGTAGCATGTGTCAGAACTTCATTCCTTTTTTTTTTTTTTTGCGGTACGCGGGCCTCTCACTGTTGTGGCCTCTCCCCTTGCGGAGCACAGGCTCCGGACGCGCAGGCTCAGCGGCCATGGCTCACGGGCCCAGCCGCTCCGCGGCATGTGGGATCCTCCCGGACCGGGGCACGAACCCGTGTCCCCTGCATCGGCAGGCGGACTCCCAACCACTGTGCCACCAGGGAAGCCCCTCTTACGTGGTTTTGATTTGCATTTCCCTAATGACTGGTGATGTTGAACATCGATCCACTTAAGTGCTTTTTACTCGTCCCAAACAATAGCATTTGTGAAGCCCTGGATAATTTATACCAGTCTTGAAATTAAAAAAAATAATAATAATAACGTTCACCTGTATGCCATCTAAAATCATGAACCAGAGGTACATTTTGGGAAATGGTGTGCAAGGGGATGCAAAAGACTCTAGATTCCACCCTCAAAAGCCTTACAGGGGCTTCCCTCATGGCGCAGTGGTTGGGAGTCCGCCTGCCGATGCAGGGGACACCGGTTCGTGCCCCGGTCCGGGAAGATCCCACATGCCGCGGAGCGGCTGGGCCCGTGAGCCATGGCCGCTGAGCCTGCGCGTCCGGAGCCTGTGCTCCGCAACGGGAGAGGCCACAACAGTGAGAGGCCCGCGTACCGCAAAAAAAAAAAAAGAAAAAGACAAGGGAGAGATTATCTATTGTAATTCCAAATCACTCCAGTTTGGTTTTATTTGGAAAAAGAAAAAAAAAGCCATGATAAATCATGTAATCAATGTCAATCAGAAAAACTGACATTATTATAGGATTTACCAGACTAGCCCATCAAAATAAAACGCATGTGTATGAAAAGAAAATCAAATCCTGTTTGGTATTGTGAAAAGTAAGATGTTCATTTTTCTATAGTACTTGGATATTTGGATAAAGGGTGTTTCCCCCTCTAAAGTGTGTCCCGGTTGTACAAATGCATCAGTTATAAACAGAAATGTCAACAGTCCCACCAGACAAAAGATGGTTAGATCCTTTGCATAAGACCCTTGCCTTGAAGCTTCCGCTCTCTCCACTCACAGTTGCTGAGTCTTGGCTCCATCTCTGTCAGCACAGGCACAGCCTAGCCAAAGGTCAGTGTCACCCCCACGTCCAAGAATCCTCCGTCTCTGGGCAGGGGAAGGAGGAGGGAAGTCCACAAAGGGAGATAAGACTAACTGCTTTGTAACTCCATGAGCCCCTAAAAGCCCCAAGTGAGAAGCATCAGGCGATTGCAACTGGTGATGTGCCCTCCAGCCTGGGAAATGCATGGAAGCTTATTCTTTTCTCTGCAAGAGTCACTCAGAGGAGCTCTTTGGAGCTAGTTCTGAATTCAGCTGTGCCTCATCTCACTTCTTAGGAGAGGGAATAACAGCTGCCCGGTGTGAGCTGGCCTGCAGGGCAAGCAAGCACACCTCGTGTGCAGAGCTGGAAAGACTGCACCTTCTCCCCATATGGCCATGTGACCAGTCCCCAGCCTCCTTCCAACTTGAAACTGCTAGGTGGGCAGACCTGACTGATGTTCTTTGAGACGGATGTGGCCCTTCCCTTGGCGTCTGTCAATCACTGGGGCAGGTGCTCTCACTGGGAAGCAAGTTGTTCCAACAGCCCATTGAAAAATGGCCAAAGGTAGCTCGATAGATACATACATACACCCATTCAAGCGTGCTCCTGGAGATCATGTAGCGGCTCGGATAATTTTTTTGAAGGTCCAGTTTCCCCTTTGGACCTGGAAGAAATCAAGTGAGCCCTTTCCTGGCACACAGGGAGAAAAGCCTCCTTCTTGGGTGGGGCCTCTGCTGGGAAGAGGAGGAGTGGTGAGAAAGAAGGGCCTTTAAACAGGATGGAGAAGAGCAGGAAACCGCAGACACACCTTTTCAGGCTGCCAAGAGCTGGCCATCCAAACTTTGGTCTTTTTCCCAACACAGTGGGTTTGGACTCTGACAGCCTAGAAGCAAGTCTCAGCCCTGCCCATTGCTAGCAAGTCGCCTTAAAGGCCTGTGCCTCCACGTGCTGTGGGCAGAATGAGGGCCCGGGCAGTCTGTTCATCGCTGTCCCCGTGGTACTTGTGCCAGCATGTAAGCGGTGCTCAAGAAATGTTTTGGAAGGGAGTGGGGGAGGTCCTGCCACCATGCTTCCCATTAATCACCTCTTCTCCTATACGTCTCTTCCAAATATTTCCCCTGGACTGCCTTGCTGCAGCGTGTGCTGAACACTCCTTGCCAAACCACAGGGCAGTGCTGAGCACGTGGCCTGGTTCTAAAGCAATGGCTTTAGAAAGTAGGCAGATTAAAGGGGGGAAAGTGGCAGGGGGTGGTGGTGGGATGAACTGGGAGATTGGGATTGACATATATACACTAATATGTATAAAATGGATAACTAGTAAGAACCTGCTATATAAAAAATAAATTTAAAAAATTCAAAAAAAAAGAAAATAGGCAGATTAGGTTCTCATTTTAATTGGATTATTAAGAGGGTTGTATCCCTTTCTACTTTCCTTCCTTTTGTTTATTCTTCTGCAGTTGTTTTGGCAAAACATTTGAGTTCAACCCCCACAGAACAGTGCTGAGTAACTGGAGTTCACACCTCAGGGCAACTCATTCAGCTCCCAGCGCCCTTCTGCTCCACTCCTGAGCCAGACACGTGGCGTGGCAGGAGGTAGCCAGGCTCACCCAAGCCTTTCTGTGCCCCGCCTCCACCTCAGGAGATATTTGGATTAAAATCCAATAGCTGATTTCCCTGAATATGTCAGGGGTAGCTCACTCTTTGTTGCTCTTGTCTGAAAACAATGTTTGCACCTGCCCAAGGTGGTGGCCCTAGCAGGTAGAGGGGTTCATCCTTCCCCAAGGTGAGAGCAAAGACCAGGCCCACCTCCTGGCTCCCAGGCTGGAGGCAGGAGGAACAGCAGCTGCCTGGGACTCCACTCTCTGTCCCAGCTGCCCTCTTCTGACCCACCAGGATAGCAGCCCTGTGTCCCGGCGTCTGAAAGCCCAGGCATTTCCTCCCTGAACTCAGCACCCCAACTGTGGGCTCCCCCATTTTGACGTGAATGGGGGTCCCCTCAATGAGGGCTCACCCTCACCATTTGGGGCCCCACTGAGAGGTTTTCTTTTCAGAGACCCCTGACCTCTCTAAGGTCACCCCTCCCAACACCTTCCATCACAAGGTCTTTCTCATCCTAGTGTTGGTTCATTGTCATCATACTTACTTGTGTGTTGTCTGTGTCACTCCACAAGGACAGGGATTTGAGTTCCATGAGGCTGAGGTCTCCTGTGCTTTGTTCACTGCTGTATCTAGAAAAATGCTTAGCACATAGTAATGTAACCAAGCAGTACATTATGGGGCCTTCCCAGTACAGACCCCCACCATGTCCTCCACCTGCCTCTTGTTTGCAGTAAAACTTTAGGCTCCCAGGCCCTCCCCGAGTTCCAAAGAATAAATTTAATCAGAGAAGTGAGAAAATGCAGAAACAAAGGAAAACAGTCAAGCAAGACAAAATAATAATAGTTTAGCCATTAAACAGTCAGGGAACTTTAGTTCCTTCTCAAGGGCTATATATAGTATTCTGAGCCATGTCCTTTGAGCTGTTTTGCAGACACTGAAAATCTCACCAGGGGGAAGAAGTTAACTCTATGCTGACCACCAACACATAGACCCTAGACCCGTAGGAACCAGAAGGTTGATGATGTTGACTCCCAATTACCTCACCACCAACCAATTAGAAGAATGTCCATGAGCTGACCACACACCCCTCAACCCTCTCCCTCGCCCTATCTTTAAAAACCTTTCCCTGAAAGCCTTTGGAGAGTTTGGGTTCGTTAAGCACTAGCTGCCTGGACTCCTTGTTTGGCGCCCTGCGATAAACGCTGCACTTTCCTTCATCACACCCAGTGTCAGTAGATTGGCTTTACCGTGCAAGGGCAAGTGGACCCAAGTTTGGTTCAGTAACAGTAGGTAACAAACAAATCTTTAAAAGAGTAAGTGAAGGAGCCCTGTCCTATATTCTTATCTTGGAAGGTTTTGTGTTTGGGGCTCTTACTTCTTTAATCAGGGTTTCAGATGTTTATTCAGCTACCTTATAAAACAGTGTTAGGCCCCACTAGAGCCCTCAGCCAGCTGAAGGGGCAAGGCAGGTGGCCTAAGGTCATACTCAGAGCCACATGTTACCTTTCCTCCAGCTGCTGTCATGACAACGGTACAGCAGTGACTGAGCATCCACCAAGTCCCCTGGGACCCAGGAGAGACCTGGACCAGACACAGGTGAGGAGTAAAGAAGTTGGCCAGATCCTGAGCCCGCCTGGCCTCCAGGGCTCGGTACTGCCCGCTGCTTCTGAGCTGCGTGGATCAAGGTAACTGCCAGAGCTGCTGCTGTCACCTGCAGAGGGAAGACAAGATGTACCCAGCAGGGAAAGTGCCTGGGGTGGCCATCGGTCATCGGTAAACCAGCTGTCCTTGTCTTTATCTTCATTGCACATAAAACCAGTCTTTATTAGGCAAATGCCATGGATAAAATGTGTGGTATCACAAATATATAACCAGGCGTACAGCCAAGGAGGCATTCGGTCACCAAGGGGACAGGCAGTGGTGACTGATCAGGGTTTCGAGTCTGTACTGCCTTGTATGGAAACTTTCTTAACAAGGCAAACCACCTCTAGAAACTCTGAACAGTGATGGGTTCGCTGTGGAGAAAACCCAGTGGCTCCGTGACCGTGGGCAGACATTAATTCTCTAGATCTCACTTTCCTTGTGTCTATACTGGAGATGATACCGATATCCACGATCGAAGGATTATTGTGAGGATGACGTGAGAGCAAGAGCAGGCAGGGGCCCCACTAGACTGAGTCCTGCACCCAGTAAGGACACAATGCCTCATTCAGAGTCAGGACTCAGGACAGTGCAGGGCAGGGACTTCATGCCCAGCAATGACCAGGATCCACCTCCAATGCAAGAAACATGGGGGTGGGAGGAAGTGACTCAAAACCAAAAACCAGTTCACGACCCCTCTGTCCCTCCCTGGCCATGAGGCCCCAGGGCATATCACATCACTTCTCAATTTCTTACCAGTGAGTTGAGACCAGCTGACACACGGGCTCCAAAATCTCTGACTTTTTGCATTTCTCAAAGTGTTTGGAACTAAGTGCAAGATGGTTTCTGACTTGTCACTCAAGAGCCCAAAGCTAACACCAAGTGACCCCAAGTGACCTTCACAGACCCCTTTCTGCCTTCTCCCCAAGTTCCTGAACTGACAAGCTTTCTCACTGCTTCCCAAGGCTTTTTCTTTTCTTTCTGTTTCCTTCCTGACTTCTCTGGCTGCTCACTTTTCCTACTTGATGTGCTTTTCCCAGACTCTCATGTTAGCACCTTCATGGCCCCAACTCCTCTCATTGGAGTTTTCCATCCACATTACACGTTTCCCCCCTCTTTTTCAGAGTGAGATCGAGATGCTGTTCTTTCCCTCGAGATTCTGTTTCAGCTCTTTGACTGCTCCTCACTTGAAGCACCTGGTGTTTGAACCACATTCTAGGAGTCTCTGGTTCATGCCGACTCCTTTAAGATGTGCCGTAAAATATGAACTAGAAGGGGATCAGCTGGCAAGTGGGTTTTGCGGTTTCCTTTTCCTTCTGTGGTCTGTAGTTCTCCCAGTCAGTTTTCTGTAGGTTTGCTGAACATGGCCTGGCAAACTGGGACCTCTGCCGGAGGACCAGAAGGAGCACCCTGGGGGTGAGGACCAGGGGCTGCTGTCCTAGCAGTGAGGTCCTGGAGCAAGTCAGTCCAGCCCCGCAGGTCCCTCCAGGTCCCCCAGGGTCACCAAGGCCCCTCTGGGCAGCAGATAGTTTGTCTCCTGTCAGGGAGAGACAGGGTCTGACCAGCTTGGACTTTGCCCCACACCTAGAGGAGAGGCAAGCCCACCCCCCATGGCTTCTGGTCAACTGCCTTCACCTGGAAGTTTAGAGAATGAAGCCCAGATCCACTCCCTTCCCTGTGCATCTCAGGAGAACATGATGCTCAGATAGCCTTCGAGGTAGCGGTGTTACCCAAAAAAAGTGCAGAGAGGACAAGGAAGGCAGGACAAACATGTGTGTCACCATCTTCCCAGAATCCAGGGCTGCTGTCTGTATTCTTCAGGGCAAACTGACCACCCACCTACCTTACCATGCTGGTGTCTTGCCCAGACTGCACGGTGAGACTGCTCTCTTCATTCTCTGGGGCAGGTGAGGCCCAGGTACCTGAGGAAGTCCTGGTTTGCTCCTCCTCTAGGCCTTGCAATGTGATGGGAGATAAAGACAAATTATTTAAGTTCCTAACACCCTCTCTCCCCAGATATTTTAAGGTAGAACTTCATAGACTAACTAATGAGAGTGTTCTTCATTTATGTATTCTTAGGGTCAGGGCTTTCTTTATGTGCCTGCTGCATTTTTTCTACTCCCTTCTTTCTTAAAATTACAAAAAAACTTGTGCCTGCCCAACACTATTTGCAGTGCATGGTTGTACGCGAGGCAGGACGTGTAAGGCAGAGTGGGGAGGCTTCCACAAGCTGCATGGACTCTACTCCTAGTGGATTTGGGTTTGCAGAGTGCTTTCACCACTTCCCCTGCCGTGTTGCTGCAGCAAATCCCGAGGAAGGGACCGTGGAAACAGGACAGGTGGTGCTCCTACCACAGGTGAGCCTGACCCTCTGCAGCTCTGCGAATCCACAGTTCCCAGAGCTGGTTTGAACCCCTGCCCAGGCTTCATCTGCCCAGTCCTGAGCCCACCCAACAAGTCACCAAACTGTGGCCCCTGATGGCTGGTGTGCGATCTACAATGGGTTGGTTCCCTGCCCCCATCTCAGCATAGAGGGTGCTGGGTGTGTTCAGGGAGAGACCCAGAGGCGCTGGGATTCTGTGAAGATGAGTGCAGCGAGGGTAAGGTGCATGGGCTTAAACACCCCCTCCCTAACCTGGGGCTCTCCTGACACATTTAACCATCCTTACCCTGCACACAGGACAGAGGCTCCCAGAATTTTTATCTTTTGTGGGGTGTTTGGTTGGTTTCCAGCTCTTCACTGTCTCTGCAAAGATCATCCTTATGCCTGTATATTTGTACACTCGTGTAATTGCTTTAGCGGAATTGTAAAAGTTGGACACGAACTACGAAATTATCCTTAAAAATATTTTTTTGCTTATAAAAAATAAGGCCTATTTGCTTATAAAAATAATAAGGCCTTCTTATAAGTCTGTGGTGAAAATAAGTTCCTAGAGCCTTTGTTAGGACAACCTGGCGGGATTGCCCCCAATTTACACGGGCTACACTTTGAATTTATCCCCCCCCAAAAGAATTGCACATGTACGCATAAAATTCTAGGAATAACCTAAATGCTTATAAATAAGGGAACGATTAAACAGGTATTATGTATCCATAACAACGTACATGATACATCTTAACATGTACTGGTTAAAAAGAGAGCATGAATCTATATGTATAGACTTGGAAAGAACTTATGGGTAAAACATGCGTGTGTAACATTGCACTTATATTTAAAAAGCCACACGTCTTATTTCTACATATATTTGTACATATACCTAGAAAAAGGATCAGGAGACACATCAAATTCAGGAGTGGTTGTACCTGAAAAGGAAAGCGGGATTGAGTTGGGGCAAAAGGATGTGGTGGTGAAGGGGGCATTCATGTCGAATTCTAGGTATCTCTGTGTTCTTTCAACATTTTATACCAACACAACAAAACAAAAAACAAACAAAAAAAGCATGCATATATTACTTATTAAAAAAATAAAGCAACTCATTAACCCTAAAAAATTGATGTAACAGTATGTTTTTAAGCTTACTTTTCCACCAAATGACTCTGAAAGTGCCTGTTTTCCCACATCATCTCAACATTGGGCATCAGCCCTTTTAACCTTCAGCAAATACTTTAGCCTAATATTACATTATTACTGTCATTAGCATTGTTTGAAAATGAGGCTGAACGTCTTTTTGTGTGTTTATTGACTACCCGTATTTCTCCTTCATGTCCTTTGCCTAATTTTGTATTAGATTATCTCTTAAGGATTTACATTAACCTTCTGTCTGTGTATATGTAGCCTCCAGGCCTGTGCTGCTTTTCTATTGGTTTTTTATCCCCACAATGTAGTGTAATAGAACAAATACTACTCATTGGGGCAATTCATTTAACCCCTCTGGTTCTTAATGTTCTCATAATTGCTTCTAAAACTCATCCATCTATTGTGGGCTTACTCTGCCAGGAACTTTGCTAGAAAACTTGTACACATATGATCCCATTTGATGCTTTCAACGATAGTGTTGGGTAACTATTTCACAGAAAAAGAAACTGAAACTCAGAGAGGGTGACTAACCTGCCCAAGACCACACAGCTGGTAGGTGAAGATAGATTCCAACACTGATTCCACATTCTAGGTCCTTAAATCCCATACTACATTATAACTCTTCATCCCCAGCCCCATTCTCATCCCAAACATGTGGGCTTGGATCAAAGTAAATCTACTGTTACTGATTTTCTTTAAGCTAAAAACATTTAGTAGGGGGAAAAAAAAACACGCTCACTATATGCAAAGCATTGTCCTAGGTGCCTGGGGCAAACACATCAGGACACACAGGACATAACCCCCACAGACCATGGTGCCCGTAGCCTGGGGTGTGAAGAGACAACTACACAAAGGGAAAAAGCACAGAGCAGGTGGTGCTGAGTATGGAGCAACTGGAAATAGTCAAGTTCACCATTCAAATCTGAAACAATAGTATTATTGCTCTGTGGGGTATAAAGCCCCATTTTATGCAGCAGGTCACATCTCATCACTACAGTGAGCAGACCATTGACAGGAAATCCTGGAGAGCACAGGGTCCTGACTGTGGGTGGAGAGAGGTCCTCAGGTCCAACTGCTGGCATCACCACTGTGCAGAGGCAGCCCTGGCTGGGTGCTGGCTCACGGATCACCTGAGCTCCTGACAGAGGGCATCAGCACGCCGCTCCCCGCACACATGTTCTCACTCACCCACATCCTGGGCGGGGATCGGAGGAGGAGTTCCATCACACTGTTACCAGCCCGACCCCCTCTCCATGAAGCCAGCCTAGGGGCTGGCCAGAGAGCTGCTGCTCTGCGGGCCGCCTCCCTTTCCCGAGCTGTACCCTTGAAACAGTAAGGACGTGCTTGGCCAGAGGTGCCTGGACTCAGCAGCCTAATTTTTAGTGTCTGGAAAGACCTCAGAAAGTCCTTGCCCAAAATAATCTTCCCCATGCCACTGCCAGAAAATCTTCCCCTACTCTCATTTTTCTTTAGAGGACGACAGGGAAGACTGGCGGAAATGCTGGTGTAATCCAGGCAGCTCACTCACTGGCACCCCCTACCTGCCAAGTAAGAACAGCTTCTCCAAAGGTAATGGAATACGGATCAGATTCATAAAGGGGTGGAAAAGGTCAGGCCAAGAGAGACACAAGCCCAGGCCCTGTCAATTTCACAACTCTTACCTTCTGCAAGGCGTGTTTCTAAATGAGGTTCTTAAAGGTAAACCTCCAGGAGGACAGATAAATGCATCACAAAGCGGGCCTGTGGTCCTGACCACGTGAAGGCATTTGAAGCCTCAGAGAGAAGCTTCTGTCAGCATTTGCCGTGGATGACTCTTAGAGAAATTCCAGTTCCCGGCTCTGTATCAGTTGGGGTCTGCTGTGGGCAAGGGTCTTGGAAAATCACTGACCTATGGGTCAGTGATTGTCAAGTCCTGTTCTGCTTCTGCCCAGGCTGTCTGGCACTCAGGGGCCGGCTCACAAACATTATCCTCCTTCACCAGAGGAGCGGCATCATTTAGGTCCCTTCCCAAGCTCATCTTACGCCTTTTGTCATCTTTGCCACACTTCTTATCACTTCTCCTCACCCTTGTTGATAGCTCATTAGACAATGTGATTGAAAGCATTTTGTGAATTAAAAAATGTCCTACAAAACCAGTATTAAATGCTTAGCTATGCAGGATCACAATCATGACTCAGGGCTCCTGACCGCTCCACGAAGTCAAGTGGAGCCTGGAAGTAAGGAATCAGGCCTGAGAAAGGAATTGCTGAGAGAAGATAGAGGGAGATGAAAGATGTTCAGCTGCTTCCTATTTAACAACCCATGGGTCCTGGTGAAGGAGCACAGGTTTAAGGTTAAAGCCACCCAGAGATGGCAGAGTCAGGGACAGAGCCCTGCAGCAGACTCCTAACACAACCTCCAGACTTCTCTCGGATTTGGCCCAGCCATACAGAGACCTCTTCGCTTATGGTGACCATATTTCACAAAGCGAAAAAAGACAGACCATAATCTTTAAGTAGCATCATCCTCAAGGGATAATAGGCTGGAATATTTGCAGTCAGGACTTTCCTCAAGATGCTGTGTGGGAAAGTCATCATACCTTTGTAAGCTTGGCCATGTGCACCCCTTTTAACTGTCTGTGCTTGGTGGTATGGTCTTTGGGCCGTACACTCATCAGAGTTTCTTGTTTCCCACTCAATGCTTGGCCATCTCCTAACAGAGATTGCACAGCTAACGAAGTTGAGCTGTCAGGAATCACTTGGAGTAAACTGGATTCCAGATCCCACAGTGTTAGACTCCAAGTCCTCACTTTCTGTTGATCAAACCCCAACAATCCCACTCTATTTGGACATTTATTTGGTCATCTGTTTTTTTAACTGACCACATTGGATATAGTCATTTTCTATTTAAGTATCAAAGATTTAACTTTGAATCCCCTACCCTCCTCCCTGTGAAGATGACCAGGGATGTTGACATGTCTTAGTCAAGTATGGCTCAAATGACACAATGTTAATCGTGTTTTATAAGGCTAGTTACTATTTATATTCTGTGTGCCTACTATATGGGCCAATTTCAACCAGATACAAACATACCAGCTTTAAGAGCACCTGCAGGCTTTGAGGTCAGGCTGACATAGGTTTGAGCCTCAGCTCTGCCACTTACAGCTGTGGGATCGTGGTCATGTTGTTCAATCTTTCCCAGAATCAGTTTTCATGTCTACAAAACAGGGACAAGAACCTCATGTGAGGACAGTCAGTGAAGAACCACAATATAACATCAAATGCTTCACAATATAACATACATAAACATTAGTTTCATCTTCCCCTACCCTCTCTCATAGAAAATTAGTCTCCTCTACTTAAATTCAAACATTCTATCTTCTTACTAATTTTACATTCCTTCCAAACAGGAAACAACGGGATAACTAATATGTCATGTGTAAAGCACTGTGAGCTTTTGCAGGGAATGGAACTCACTCCATGGAGTATTAGGAAGAGAGACCATCATTACGTTAACAGGAAAGTTCGGGGCTACCAGCCCTGGGAAGGCCTTTCCTGGTCCAGTCAGCTTAGCCCAGAAAAGCAGCCAAATAAGGGCTAGGAACACCATGCAACCCACACAAATACTCCCAGTGTTGCAAAACCCAGGCTAGTAAGAGCTCGGGATCAGCTAAAGCAACGTGTTGGCTCCCCAGTTTCTGCCTTATTGACCTTGAACTTGCCTGTAAAAGACCTAACGTTGTTGAGGGGCAGTACCTGCAGCTCAGCGTTGAACGAAAGCACCTTCCTCTAACGAGGGGCTTCTTAGAGCCCCATCGCAAAGGACAGAGATGGCCCTTCCTGGGGGCTCTGCCACTTCCTCAGTCTGGGCTGCAAGTGTGTTTCCTGCCAGCCCTCTTCTGACCAATGACTCATAACGTCTTTGCTTCCACTCAGCCTCCAAGCTTAGTAAAGCAGCCCCCTTCCTTATAAATGGGATGTCTCACAAAGTCTCATTTGTGAACCTGATGGCTGGACCAGGTCCCCACTTGCTTGGAGCTGAATGACTCTTGATGGTTAGGGTTCCTGGTGTGCAGGCTGGTCTCTCTAACTGGGTTTCCCTTGGACTGTTTGGGGGGAGGGTTTTTTAAGCTGGGTTGTTATCTCCTCCAGGAGAGGCATGTTTTCATGCTATTTATTTCGCTCTCTCCCTGCCCATCCTCACCACATCTAATAACACAGTTCTCAGAGCCAAGAGTATATGCTGCGCTGAATGAAAACATCTCAAGATTCATTTGGGCCCTGGCAACCCCTGGAATTCTCCTTCACCATGTTGGGACAACCCATATCAAAAACTGAATCAGTACAAATCCCTTGTTTCCAAGAAAGGAGAAAGACTGTGTACGATGGCAACAGCAACAACAGTGGAAGCAAAAACATCTCCATCTATCAGGGTCTCCTCTGGGACAAGAGCTATGTGAGGAGCAAAGCAGCTGCATTTTCAAAATGCTCTGCCTGGTGGCAGTCTTCTCCTAGGACTGTGGCCCCTGCTTCTCTCCTGTCCTCCAAGGACTGCTTCAGCCGCACGGCTCTTGCAGCTGCCGTACTAGGTCAGGCCAAGTTCAAGGAGGGAGTTGTTCAAACCCTCACCTCAGAAAATGTCCCATTTCCACTGTATTGGGCTGTCTTAGGAATAAATGTAACTAGAAACCAACCAAGCAGCATCAGGCTCTGCAGCGTCCCCACAACTCGCTTCAGAAAGCCTGAAACCTGGGTGCTGAGAGGGCTCGGAAGCTGTGACTCTTCCACTGCAAGCACACCCAGCACCCAGGTCTTGGTGTATCGACACCTTCCTCCAGAAAAGTAGCCAGGTCTGCAAAGAGAAACGGCTGATTCCAGTGCAGGGGCAGGAAAGGTACAAGCTGAGCCAAAAGTAAGGAGGTCCTCAAAGAAGGATGGGGACATGTCAAAAGACACAGAAGCCAGCTTGAAGAGGCTCCCCCTGGCCAAATCTGCAACCATCTGGGCATCAAACTTTTAAATGGTACTATGGATTATAATCCATTGAATAAAATAATAATCTATGAATCCATACTGACAATATATAGACAGACCAATAGACTGAGAGATAGTTGAGAAGGGCAAACTCTACTGTAGAATGCCAACTAATACATGTAGAAGTAAAGAGGGTATTAGAAAATTACAGTTGCAACCATTGTAACAAAAAATGTTTCAGGCAGGAGTCATCAGTGGGTGCTAAACGTGGAGGCTGAAAGTTTGATGAGCAACAGGATATTTACAGTCTCCTACTTGTTCCCCACAAAATACTTATTAATTAAGGGAGAAATAATAACTTTACAGTGGATAAAACTGGCAGACACTACGTTAATCAATGATCAACAGAGACACCACCAACATAGAAACAAATGGCTATCTGTGCGTCCTGCTAGGGTGCCCTGAGCAGGAAACATCACTCCACTGATACTTATGCCAAAAACCCATAATCTGATTCTAACGATGACAGGAGAGCAAACAAAACCAAGTGGAGGGATATTCTACAAAATACTGACCTATAGAATTAAAAACTGTCAGTGTGACGAAAGACCCAAATAAATAAATTAATTAAAAGGTTGAGGAAGTGTTCCAGATTAAGGCAGATGTGACAAGTGAATGCAGTATACACACGATCTGGGATTGGATTCCAAACTGCTATCAGTTGCATTGAGAAAATCTGAAAACCATTTGTATGTAAGATAATAATTTTAAATTTCGTCATTTTGACCATTATATGGTGGTTATGTAAGTGAACATCCTTGTTCTTAGGAAATACACACTGAAGTATGAAGTACTTAAGAGTAAAGGGGCATGATGTCTGCGACTCACTTTTAAACAGTTCAGAAAGGAGATGATGTATGTATGGATGGATGGATGGATAGAGATGATAGGTATATACAGAGAGACAGATGTAGGAAATGCTACAGCAAATGTGGCAAAATGAACATTTGGTTAAGCTTGGTGATGATATGGAATTCTCTGTACGATTCTTACAAAGGTTCTGTTAAGTGTGAAATTATTTTAAAACAAAAAGTTTAAAAAAAAACAAAGCAAAACATGACAAGTGAAAAGGAAGACACTAAAAAAATATATGCAGGATGGGAATATAAAGTGGTACAGCCACTCCAGAAAGTAATCTGGCACTTTTCTAAAAACCTAAACATGTACTTACCATGTGACCCAGCAATTGAACTCTCGGGTATTTATTCCAGAGAAAGAAAACTTCTGTTCATAAAAAGCCTGTACACAGATGTTCATAGAAGCTTTGTGTATAATAGCCCCAAACTGGAAAGCACCAAAACACCCTTCAACAGGTAAAAAATCAAAGAAGCTGATGCAGTCACATCATGGAGTACTACTCAGCAAAGGAACAAACTACTGATACACACAACAGTTTAAATGGATCTCCAGGAAATCAGGCTGAGTGCAGAAAGTCAATGTCAAAAATTTACACACTGCATGATTTCCATTTATATAGCATTATCGAAATGACAAAATTGTAGAGATGAAGAATATATTAGTGGTTGCCAGAGGTTGTGGGTGGAGGGAAGGAAGGAAGTGGCTGTGAGTATAAAAGGACAACACAAGGGATCCTTACGGTGGAACAAGTCTGTATCTTGACTGCGATGGTGGACACATAATATGCACATATGATAAAACTGCACAGAGCTACACACACACACAAGGGCGTGTGAAATGGGCGAAACTTTGAAGAAGCTGTGTGGGTGGTACCAACGACAGTTTCCTGGTTTTGCTATTGTACTATAGTCATGAAAGGTACTAACTCTGGGGGAAACTGGGTGAAGGATGTGCAGTACCACCCCGTACATTTCTTTGCAACTCTCTGTGAATCTATAATTATTCCAAAATAAAAAGTTCAAACCAAGAAAACAGCAAGCCCCGGACAGAGCTTGTATGGGCTGCCCTGCTGACACTGCCATGACCTCAGCTCCCAAGAGATGTCCCCTGGGGAGTCTGGCCTGAGTGGTGTCCTTTCTTCTCACTTTATCTGGCAGCCCCACAGCTTTGCATGAAGTCTCAACCCCCTTCACTGTGTAACTTATCGCTGGGGAACAGATGATGGAAGCACAGGGCAGAGACCTAGAGAAATCTGGGTATGACCTTTAACAATACTGGAGCTCACATTGGATTAAGGGCTTTGAAGTCAGGCTGCTTGGGTTCAAACCCCCATCTGTCTCTTACTATCCATAAGGCCTCGGATAAGATGCTTACCTTTTGGGCCACAGTTTTCTTATCTATGAAGTGGGAGTGATGACAGTCCCTGATCATAGGTATATGATGTATATCATACTGTGTTTGTACCTATAAATCTTAGAACAGTACCAGACACCTAGAAAGAGTTAATAAATGTTAGTTGTTATTTATAATACAAATAAAAACAATTGTTTACCATTATTATATCTCTCTACAGGTTTAATCATTCCTATTTTACAATGAAGAAGCTGGGACTTAGCAAAACTAATTAGCTGGTGTGGATCGGCTAGTGACAGAGCCGAGATCCAGATCCAGAGCCTCCAAGTGCATGCCCTGTCCAATACGTCTGTGTGAGTCAGTGTGTGTGGAAGCCTTACCAGAAAGAGGAGGAGGGGAAAATTCAGAAAGCAGAGAAAAGGAGAAAGAACAGATTATATTCTAGGAAGAAAGATGGGAAAGAACATCTCAACTGACTTAGACTATAGAGGAAATTTACGTTCCCACTATTTTGAGTTCCTAACGTAGGGAGCCTCTAGGGTTGGTGAATTCAGTGGCTCAGCAACGTCATGGATCGTATGGGTCTATCTTTCGGCTCTGTGTTGTCAATTCAAAATTCAGTCAAATTAGGAAAATCGTAAATGCGTGTCCTTTGGAGTCAACAAATTATAGAGGCTGTGAAATTCCATGCCAGGGCATTAAGTAGGTTTTCAGATCACTTGTGAGCACAGAGGAAATAGCAACACTTCAGAAGCTTAGTTTGATAAGTTTTTTCTTAAAGTACTTGCTAATGGCTTCACTAAAATTTGAAGAAGCTCATGTAACCAAAAAGGTTTTCCCAGCATATAACATGTCTGTAAAAAAAAGAACAGCAACAAAACTTTCAAGTTAATCTTTCACCTATTAAATATTGTTCCACCGTGGATTTCTTTTAAAGAGGAAAAGGGTACTAAAAACTTACAGTAGAAATATTTTACTAGCTTTTTTATCCTATCCTCTCTGTTTGCATATAACATGTATCAAGAGAAAAGCACTAAAAGCAAAATGGGTATTTTTTCTTTACATATAATCCAGTGATATCAGTGTTGCTCTTGCTATCATTTTGAATAGGTGGTGCTTTGAGGGGTTGCTTCCAAATCTACCTCCCTCTTTCCCCAATGAGAAAACCTCCACTGTACCATCTGGTTCTGCTGCTCCATTAGGCATTCATATTCGGAGAGAAAAGACTTATTAGAATACCTCTGCAGATTCAACATCAGCGATTCCACTTGCTTCACTGCCCTCAGATTTTGCAGTGGAGGTTTGAGCTTTGACACTGAAACTCATGTAACTAAGTTATAAGCATGCTTACTAGTAGCCTAGCAGGGTTTGATGATGACCTGACTGTTCTCAGACAGGGACCATCCCAGATGTTTAACCCAAGAACACAACAAGCTCCTTGAAATGGCTTGAAGGCCCCTTTCAACTGAGAAGCCCTTCTCGGTTTGATGCCTTTGCTGGAAGATGGTCATGGGTGTCCAGTTCTTGCTCCTGCTGGGGGACAACTAAGCAAACTGTGAAATGTCATCACCAAGCTCCCCGAGTGGATTAGCAGCTCCAAAGGGCAACACACATCTCTAAGTCGTCCTGTAAAGTGACCCCAAAGTGTGACTTGTCACACCATCCTGGGCTCGTTTACCCTCTGAAGGGCACAGGGCCGCTTTGCCTGATGCACAGCAGGTTTAAGCTCACGGATAATCCAGAGCATGTTCTGAACAATAACTGGTTCCAGCCAAGTCATGGTCCCTGCAGGGCCTGCCAGGGCAGAAGCTCGCCTGCCCTTGGGTGGGTAGGGGGAACAGGCAATGGGAACTATTTTTCACCAGGAAGCACGTCACCATGTCCCTGGAATGAGACTTCTGTGATTCTGCTAATTTGGTGCCTGTAACCTTGAAAGGCTGAGGCATTTCTGAAACACCTCCACTGGGCATATAAAGGGTTGAGGCCCTGAGGTTTCAGGACAGGCCGTGGACTTTGCAAACCCTAGAGCTGCAATACTCACCCTCCTTGACACTGTATCAAGACAGCAGCAGACTCATCTCAAAGGTAAAGGATTTTGAACTTGAGTGTGCCTGGGATGGAAGTTCATCTTGTATTTCTTGGGGGAAGCAAATGGATAGACTCCTTGTGACCCTGTCTTTTTCAGCCACTGGGGTTCATCTTTCCCTCTGAACGCTCACTTTGCATCTGCTTGGGAATGACTTAGAAATCTTAATGGGGCTTTTCCATATCTAATTTATATATTTAAGTGATAC
Organism: Globicephala melas; assembly: GCF_963455315.2. Taxonomy (NCBI): domain Eukaryota; kingdom Metazoa; phylum Chordata; class Mammalia; order Artiodactyla; family Delphinidae; genus Globicephala; species Globicephala melas. The sequence continues at coordinate 41,049,186 of NC_083324.2, read as the reverse complement.
ATTCAAAACAAGCTAAACTCTGTGAGAGCGCCAGAAATCAGTGCCAGTGTTCATTTAACACGGCACTGATAAGATGAAATCTTGTAAATGAAAACAGTGCATATGGAGGGAGAGATGCTAAAACCCTCAGAGGAACCAACATCCTCAAGGAATGTTCAGATAGAGACTCTCAACCATAGTGGGCTCCTCAGAAGACTGATGCTTAAGAGGATGTGCTAAATTCTGGTCTTTGTAATTCTGAAGCAGAGCTTCTTAAACTCTCCTATGTACATGAATCATCTAGGGATCAGGTTAAAATGCAAATTTTGATTCAGATTTTGGTCTTGATAAACTCTGCATTCATAACAACTCCTAGGTGATGCCAGCGCTGCTGGTCCATGTGACAATTGAGAAGCAGGGTTCAGTGGTGTTTCAGGGATGGTAAATCATCTTTAGACTTTGCAATCACTGAATCTTATCAAATAGCAAAAAGTAAAAAATAGTTCTGTTCTGTTTTTAAATTTTGATTTTTATATTAACATAGAGCAAAATGACTGTTTTGTGTGTTCTCAGTTCTAAGAATTTACCACACATTCAGCTCTGTGTAACCACCATCACAATCGGGATACAGAACAACTACATCACCCGCTCCCCACCACACACCAGTTTCCTCATGCTATGGCTTTGCAGTTATACTCTCCCCCTACCTCTAACCCCAGGCAATTATTATAGCCTTGTCTTTTTGAGAATGTCATATAAATGGAATCATAGAGGGTATATAGTCTACTGAGATTGGCTTCTTCCACTCAGCATGAATGCCTTTGAGGTTCATCTAAGTTACTGAAAGTAGCAACAGTTTGTTCCTTTTTATTACTGAACAGTATTCCATTCTATGGATGTTCAACAGTTATTCACACATTCAATGACTATTGGTTGTCTCCACATTTTGGCAATGACAGATAGAACTGTGTGTGGGTGTACAGGTTTTTGCTAGGATGTTAAGTTTGCATTTCTCTAAGCTAAATAATTAGCAACGGGACTGCTGGGTCATATGGTGAGAATATGTTTAACTTTATAAGTTATAACGTATGAGAGTTCCAATTGCTCCATACCTCTCCTCTCTAGCACTTGATATTGTCAATATATAAATTTTTATTTTGGCCATTCTTATAAGGATGTAGCAGTATCTCTGCACTTTTCATTTAATTTGTATTTCCCTAGTGGCTAATGATGTTCAACATCTTTTAACATGCTTAATTGATATCTGTGCATCCTCTTTGGTGAAGTGTCTGCTAAAGTGTTTTGCCCATCTTTTAACTGGGTTGCTTGCTTTCAAATTGTTGAGTTTTGAAAGTTCTTCATATAGTCTGGACACAAATCCTTTATCATATACGTGATTTGCAAATATTTTTTTCTCAGTTTGCATCTTGTCTTTTCATTCCTTTTGGAGAGCAAAATTTTCTAATTTTGGTGAAGCCCAATTTATTAATTTTTCTTTCATGAAGTGTGCTTTTTGTCATGTCTAAGAATTCTTTGCCTAGCCTCAAGCCACAAAAAATATTTCTCCTATATTTTCTCTTAAACGTTTTATAGCTTTACATTTTATATTCGATCTATAATCCATTTGAGTTAATTTTTATATAAGGTATGGGGTTTAGGGGGTTTTTGGTTTGGGTTTTTTGCATATTGGTATCTTACTGTTCCAACACTATTTGTTGAGACATATCTCTGATGTCTTTTTTTTTTTTTTTTTGCCGATATCACACATCTTCATTATTGTAGCTTTATAGTAAGACTTAAAATCAGGTAGTGTAATTCCTTCAACTTCATTCTTCATTTTCAAAAGGGCTTTAGTTACTCTAGTCCTTTTGCCTTTCCATAAGTTTTATAATCAGTTTGTCTTTATTTTTAAAAATCCAATTTGGATTTTTATTAGAATTGCAATAAATCTACAGATTAATTTTGGGAGAACGGATATCTCTGCTATGTTGTCTTCCAATCCATTAGCATGATATGTCTCTGCGTTTATTTAAGTTTTCTTTTATTTCATTCATCAGCATTTTGCAGTTTTTAGCAACCATATTTTGCACACGTTTTGTTAGATTTATATCTGAGTATTTAATTTGGGGGGAGTTATTGTAAATGGGATTGTCTTCAATTTCAATTTCAATTGTTCACTGGTAGCATATACTCATTTCTATGTATTAAACTCATATCCTGCACCTTTGCTAAACTCACTTACTAGTTCCAGGAATTTATTTTTTGTGATTTGCTTCATGGGCACTTGAATAGAATCTGTATTCTGTCGTCACTGGGTAGAGATCTATACATTACATTTAGATCTAGCTGGCTGCTGCTGCTGCCCAATTTTTCTGCATTGGTGATTTCCTCCCTACTAAGTTCTGCTCTTTGGGATCAGATCCACACATGTGCAGCCCACAGGCCAGCCTAGGCGCTCATGAGCAATTTTTAAGGATACCCACCTCCGTGGTATCCCTGGTAATTTCCAATTCCCTGGACTCCCCTTTTTCAATCCTCTGGCCAGAAACTTAGGGCTTTAGTTACCTGCTCTGCTGTGCACTTCTGGAGGCTGCACCCACACCTTGGTCATGTGCTGAGAGGACAGAGAGAGAGAGAGAGAAAAAAGCAGCGAGGGTCGGCTCCATCCAGTAGGACCACAGCTCCTCCTATCTGAGCAGGTGGGTTTTGCATCTCTGCAGGCCCTGCTGCTGGTCAATTCCATTGATGCTGCCAAGCTCCCTCGCCTTGGAATTTCCTGGAGACCAGCAAGAATAGGGAAAAGGAAAACTAGTGATTTCCCTCATTCTCTGAGCATCAGGAGTCTCCTTTCTTCCTAGAATCAGAGGACTGCTTGGAGCTCTCTCTGTCCACGTTCCCACTTCTGAGTTTCCTGTTGACTTGAGTCTAAACTGGGGATACCAGAATAAAAATAGAAAACTTAGCGCCATTCAATGGTAATTGGAATTCTGGCCTTCTTCTCCAATCCACCTGCTACTGTTTACTTCTTGAAGTCCACAAGCAGTTGCACTGAGTATTCTGTCCAGGCTTTGGAGCTGCGTTCTTTGGAGAGACGGGTAGAGTGTGCTTCCTCCATTTTATCTGGAACTGGAACCCTATTTCAAACCATGATCTTTATGAAGCTTTTTGAAATGTTGTTAAAAAAAAAAAAAAACCATGAAATAGTTGCTCTTATGAGGTGTTGGGTATGCAAGAAGTACATTGGTGGCACACACAGTCAGCTGGGACGCAGTGAGCCACACTAGCCGAGAGTCACAGGAATAACTGATACGTCAAAATTCTTCCTAAAATAACTCTCACATTCCTCAGTTTGGGTTTAATACTCTGAGTAACCAGAGACTTAGGAGATTAAATGGTTGGCACAGCAATTAGCGCTCACAATGGACAAATGTGTCTTTGTTTCAGCTGACTCACTAACATCATTTGGCACTTGGTGCAGCACAAATGCCTCACAGATGGTGACAAGCTCAACACACTTTGTTTAACTGAATTCTGTGAAGGTGTTATACACTGTCGTTCTCTTTAAGCACTCATTAATTTTGTGAAGGAAAGTTCATAATTGTCATTGACGTTATGGCTTTTCTGGGTTGGTGGTGATTGACTGGAAGGAATACTATTGATTCTCTTGAGCGGAGTGCAGTCTGGTGGATGGTATTCTTAGCTGAGCAGATACAGACGAATAGAGCCATTTATTTATCAAGGACAATCCCCTTTGTTTCCAAAGGGCTTTCCAACTACTGATATCTTCCTCATCACATTTCTGCACATTTTAGAAGCCAGAAAACACAATGCTCCCAGAAACATGTATTACCCGTGAAGGAATGGGCTAAACCCTAACAATGAGATGCTGGGTCTCCCAGGAGGTTAGAGCTGGGGAGCTTGGATGAATCTCCAGTCCAAAGACAGAAGACAATTTTTCTCTACGCTTATTTTATTTTATTTTTATAATATTTATTTATTTTATTTCTTTTATCTTTGCTGCACCGGGTCTTAGTTGCAGCACACGGGATCTTTTTGTTGCAGCATGAGGACTTCTTAGTTGCAGCACGCATGCAGGATCTAGTTCCCCGACCAGGTATCGAACCCAGGTCCCCTGCATTGGGTGCGTGGAGTCTTACCCACTGGACCACCAGGGAAGTCCCTTTCTACGTTTATTTAGGCATAACTTGTGTGTAATAAAATCCACCTGCTTTAGATGTACAGTTTGGTAAGTTTTGGCAATTGTATACAGTTGTTTAACCATCATGAGAAGCAAGATACAGAACATTTCCACAACCTTAAAAGGTTCCCCAGGCCCCTTTGCAGTCATTCCCCTCCCTCACCTCGACCCCAGGCCACCCCAACTGCTTCTGTCACTCTGGTTCTGTGGTGCTCTCACCACAGGCCTCTGCACAGTCCACTTCCTGCATCCTGGGTGCTCCTACCCACCCACTCGTCCTGCGTGTCCCTGCCCCTAGGAAGCACCCCGAAGCCCTCAGACCAGGCCAGGTGACTCCAAGGTTCCCCTCACTGGCCCCACAGACTTTCCCTCAATGCCTGAAGCACTACCACAGGGACCACTGCCACTTCCAGGCCAGCTCTTCAGGATAAAGATAACTTGGAGATGGGGGGGCATTTATTCAATTCAATAAATATTTATTGAGCACCAGTACATGCTTTAATATATTTAAATAAAACATAGGATAATCACATTTCCTAAAAACTCTGAGGGCTTACTGCAAGGTCAGTTGGATCTCTGCTCTTTTGCCAGGAAAGTATGAGATCACTGAGCACTTCCAGGGGATAAGAAAGTCACTTTCCTCCTCCCTAGGGGACAGCTGGGGGCAGTGGGTGGGGCCTGGGCCCTGATTACGACAGCTGCCCCACTTACCAGCTGTATGACCACGATAAAGCCAAATTGCTACTCAACTTTCTAACCTGCGGAATAGTGCTTACCTTGCAAGATGGCTGTTGCTGTGACATCCCTATGCTCAGCCCTCACTACCTCAGCGTCCCTGGGGCCAGCTCTGACCCATCGCACAAGAGGACAGGATCAAAGACGGAGTTCTCACCTTGGCTGCACATTAGAATCACGGGGGGTGCTTTTAAAAATCCTGACACCCAGGCCACATCCCAGGCTGATGAAATCAGACTCCCTGGGGACTGGCATTTGTTTTTTGTAAAACTCTCCAAGTGATTCCAAGGTCGGCCAAGGTCAATAGACACTGATCCAGAAAGAAGAGAAGAGAAGTAGAATTATTTCATGTCTATAGAAAGAAAGTTGGGGGAGGTTGTGATGATTATTTATTGTTAATGATTACACTATATCCTATACAGTATGAGGTTTTAGAACTACAAAAGTTCTAAACTGCGAAACAATTGAATATTCATGATCAAATTTAATCTTCAGAGAAATTTTAAAGATGAGGAGTCTGAGGCCTGGAGAACTTATTGTCAAACAGAAGGTGCATCAAGTTAATGGACAAATAGGTCTGCAGTGAATGTCTGGCTTCAAACCCCTCTCTGCTTCCACCCTGCCCCACTGCCCTTGTCAGTCCCTCTGAGAGAGCTGTGATCCAGACCTTCATGCTGATTCCAGACCCAGGTGTCCAGATGCCCCTTCAGTACTTCCCCTTGAATGTTAACGCCCAGGCAACTCAAACTCTGTCCAGCACTGCTCAAGGTCACTCTGCATGGCCCTCCTCCTCTGGTTGCCCATCTTTGCACAGGCACAGCCAGTGCAGCTCCACTGACATCCCTCACCTTTGTTTACCACGTGGCGCTGACCACCTCCAGAATGCCTTCATTACCCTTGCCTCTACCCCCTGGTCATAGCTCCTCCCTGGACATTTCCAGTAGCCCACTAACTCCTTTCCCCGCACCCACTCTCACCCTCCAGCCCCTGCTTTTGACCTGTCTGCTAGACCAGCCAAGGTCTAGGAGTTGGGCAGGGGTTTCTTCGTGTAAAAAAGTGACCATTTTTGAGTATCTGATATGTATGATTTCACACACAAGCATGTGCACACACACAGGTACGCACAAACCTCAAAGCTGCTTGCTCGGTTGTGTCAGATGTTGGGACCATTTTCTGTGACAAACCTTTTTAGTAAAGGGCTTGAAAACATTCAGAAGTGTGCAGCCTGCCTTCTGCCAGTTACAGTTGTGGGACCACAAGCAAATTCTATCACTCCTCAAATGTCTCACCTTTAAAATGAGGAAGGGAATGTTGACTCATGGGGATGTGGTGATAACTAAAGACATAAAATGCCTGTCACACATTACTTGCTGATAAAAAGCCAAGGGGCCGTTCATCTGTAAGGAGGAAGGAAGGACAGAGCTATTTGCTAGGTGCCTGAGACACGCCAGGCTCCAGCAGGGAGCTTCTGCCTTCACATCCCTGGATCCTGTCAACAAACCAGTGTACCTCCCCGTTAGGTCCTGTGCTTGACCTGGGTCTCCCTCAGGTAAATAGCAAGGGTCTGTACCTTCCAGAGTCCAAGAGAGCGTGTTCTACGGGGGTTCGGCTGATATTTTCTTTTTCAGGGGATGAACAATCAGTACGTCCGCCGGGAGGTCTTCTGCCGGAACACCTGTGACGAGCTCAAACGCTTCTGGGAAAGAGAAATTGGCAAACAGACTTACTACCGAGAATCAGAAGAGCATCGCCTGGGAAGAAGTGCACTGGCAAAGTATGTGGCTTGTCTATTTTTTATTATTGATAATTAATTTTTAAAAATAGAATTTAATTTTTAGGGCAGTTTTAGGCTCACAGCAAAACTGAGCAGAGGGCTTCCCTGGTGGCACAGTGGTTGAGAGTCCGCCTGCCGATGCAGGGGACACAGGTTCGTGCCCCGGTCCGGGAAGATCCCACATGCTGCGGAGTGGTTGGGCCCGTGAGCCATGGCCGCTGAGCCTGCACGTCCGGAGCCTGTGCTCCGCAACAGGAGAGGCCACAACAGTGAGAGGCCCGCGTACCGCAAAAAAAAAAAAAAAAAAAAAAACAAAAAACTGAGCAGAAAGTAGAGAGCTTTCATACACCCCCTCCCCCGCCATACACAGCCTCCCCTACCAGCAACATGCCCCACCAGAGAGGTGCATCTGTTACAATCCATGAACCCACATGGACACATCATACCCACACTTGTCTGTTTTTGTTTGTTTGTTTGTTTTGGGTTTTTTTTTTTGCGTTGTGCGGGCCTCTCACTGTTGTGGCCTCTCCCATTGCGGAGCACAGGCTCCAGACGTGCAGGCTCAGAGGCCATGGCTCACGGGCCTAGCTGCTCCGCGGCATGTGGGATCTTCCCGGACCAGGGCACGAACCCGTGTCCCCTGCATCAGCAGGCGGACTCTCAACCACTGCGCCACCAGGGGAGCCCCACACTTGTCTGTTTTTTAAAAGCAAAATTGATTTCCCCAGAGGAATGCTAGATGGGCATCCTAGAGGACATAATTATTTTGATTTTCCATGCATATGGTCCTGTCACCATCTATGGTTATGGGCAGTAATTTTAAAAATTCTTTAGGACTTCCCTGGTGACTCCATGTTTCCACTGCAGGGGGATGCAGGTTCAATCCCTGGTAGGGGAACTGAGATCCCACATGCCACGCGCCGGCAAAAAATAAATAAATAAAAATAATAAATTCTTCTAGGCTAACAAATGTACACTCTAGTTCTTATCTGTATAAACAGAAAAATCTCTCCTCTCTGTCACCATTTCTAGTGTGTGAGGGTTACACTAAATTTGGGGAGCAGATCAGCAGATGTATCCATGAAGGGCAATCAAGCAAAGGAGACAATGACCAATTAATTCTCAGTGCTCGTTTGGGTCAAGACACAGGGTGTCCTGCGTGGTTCTAGGAGGAGGGCCAATGGGCTCGCAGCCCTCTGGTGTGCATCCCTGTTCTAGGCAAGCAAGTCGAGTGGAGAGCAGTAACTCACATGAGCAGACCAGGGTTGCTGTCTCTGGAAACAGTGGCACCTCACCACACTCACACATACTGCCTCTCGATGACTGCAGGGGGTCACCCACAGAACACAGGGAAAGACAGGTCGGGCTGTCTACCCCCTCATAGGGAACAGCTCAGCCACTGTCTGTGCACTAAGACCACAGCTAGTGTGTAGCCAGTTGCTGGTGGGACAGGTGTGTGCTGGCCCAACGGCAGGGCCCGTGACTCCATACTGTCAGTTCATGGTTGCTAGGCTGAGAACATGCATGAACTCACAAGAGTTATATTCACTGTCACCTTCCAAAACCCCGTCCTGAGCCCTAGAGGCAAACCCAGCCTCTTCTACATGCAGAGACCTGCTCAGCCATATTCCTGGCCACAGGCAAGAAAAAGCAGACTGTCCTACCTGCTGAGGCGTTGTGTCAGGGCATCTTGTCCAGGGATTCTCAGAGAAGCTGAGTCAGGTGGCCAGTCATCTGGGGAGTCCCTGCCATCTTCCTCCCCCGAGGCCAGGCCACTCAGCATGCAGCACACCAGAGGCCACACTGAGGTCTGTGCCACGTGTGTGTCCCCCAGGGCAGTACACAGAAGGCCTCAGGTGGAGTGAAACTGACCTGCGGAAGATGCAAAAACCTTGTCTCTAAGCAAGGAGTAAGCCAAGGGGTGAATAAAATAAGCTCTGAAACAAACTGTGGTTTATTAAAACATTAAAATATATGTGTGCAGGATCTCTCCATGCACATAAAAAAGACTGCAGGAAAGACACTTTTGGTTGGTGGGGTCGCAAAGCTCTAACTTCTTATTTATCCTTCTCCTGCCTCTTCTAATCTGAACCTGGGCAGTCTGGCTCCAGAGACTCTCTGCTCCTCACCACTACTCCATGTTGTCCCTTCATAAATTGTAGAAGACAGCTCTGGTTCATTAGGTTGCTCTGAGGCTTGAATAAGAAAATGTACCTAGAGACTTCCCTGATGGTCCACTGGTTAAGACTTTGCCTTCCAATGCAGGGGGTGCAGGTTTGATCCCTGGTCCGGGAGCTAAGATCCCACATGCCTTGTGGCCAAAAAACCAAAACATAAAACAAAAGCAATATTGTAACAAATTCAATAAAGACTTTAAAAATGGTCCACATCAGGGCTTCCCTGGTGGTGCAGTGGTTGAGAGTCTGCCTGCTGATGCAGGGGACGCGGGTTCGTGCCCCAGTCCGGGAAGATCCCACGTGCCACAGAGCGGCTAGGCCCGTGAGCCATGGCCGCTGAGCCTGTGCGTCCGGAGCCTGTGCTCTGCAATGGGAGGGGCCACAGCAGTGAGAGGCCCGCGTGCCACAAAAAAAAAAAAAAAAAAAAGGTCCACATCAAAAAGATCTTAAAAAAAAAAAAAAGAAAATGTGCCTAAAGCACCCAGCATGGGGCAGGGCCCAAGGTCAGGGCTCACAAATGTCAGGTCCCCTGCCTCCTCCACACTCCCACTTAATCCAGGATTGAATATAGCAGCAGCAAGATGCCAAAGGAAGAGCCCTCCGGATGAGTAGCAAGTCTCCCTGTGCCTCAGTTTCCTCCTTGTTATTTTTATCATAGAGAAACAAACACTGACAGAAGAGGGATGTTGGGGAGTTACTGCCTTTAATTAGTGGGGAGCAGTAGGTTAATAGTGTTGTTCAACTATATCCTTACTGATTTCTTGTCTGTTTTACTGATGCTTGAAATATGGGTACTGAAGATTTGCAGATCTATTTCTCTTTACAGATCTATCACATTTTGTTTCATGTATTTTGAAGCTCTGTATTAGGTACATAAATGTTTAGGATTATTATATACTCTTGATGAATTAAACCGTTTATTACAAAACAACCCTCTTTCTCTTTGGTAATATTCTTTGCTATGAACTCTACCTTGTCTGTTGTTAATATAACCACTCCAGCCTTCGCTGATTAGGGTTAAGATGGGATATTTTTCCATCTTTTTACTTTTAACCTATTTATGTCTTCATATTTAAAATGAGTTTCTTATAGGCAACATATATTTGGATATTTTTTAATGCAATCTGTCAACCTTTGCATTTCAATTGGATTACTTATGTCATTAACATTAATTGGTATGATTGGGTTTAAATCTATCATCTTGTTATTTGTCACCTTTTTCTCTCAACAGTTATTTATTCCCTTTCTTTTTCTGCCTACTTTTGAATTAAATATTTTTAATGATTCCATTTAATCTCCTCTTTTGGCTTTTTAACTATATCTCTGTGTGTTATTTTAGTGGTTGCTTTAACATTTACATATACATCTTTAACTTATCACTGTCTACCTTCAAGTGATACATTATTTCCTGTAGAGGGTGAGAACCTTACAATCATATAGTCCCATCTCTCCACTCCTGGTCTTTGTGTTATTATACAGAGTACAATTTGACTTCCACATATGTTATAAACGCCATATTACATCATTAACAGTTTTGCCGTGCGGCTTGAGGGATCCTAGTTCACTGACCAGGGATAGAACTCGTGCCCCCTGCAGTGGGAGCGCAGAGTCCCAACCACTGGACCGCCAGGGAATTCCCATGAACCACTGACTATCTTTTAAAGAGATTTAAATAGTAAGAAAAAAAAATCATTAATATGCACACACACAGATGTCCTTCCAGGTGCTCTTCGTTCCACTGTGCAGATTTCCATGTGGTGTCATTTTTCCATCTGCTTGAAGGACTTCCTTTAACATGTCATATGTGACAGTCTGCTGGTAGTGAATTCTTCCAGTTTTTGCATATCTGAAAACAACTTTATCTCACCTCTGTTTTTGAAAGATAGCTTTGCTGGGTAAATAATTCTAGATTGAAGTTTTTTCCCCCCTCCTGTACTTTAAAGATATTGCACTTTCAAGGGCAATTTCAGAGAATTAAGACTAGAATAGTGCTCAAACAGAAGTGAGAGTTCAAATATGTATATATTTAAATTTGCAAGTCTTCTGCATACCTTTTAAAACCTGAACACATGCATGCACACACATGCATACACAGACACCTTCAGAATAAAAAGGAAGGAAGCTTCCCTGAACCAAAAGCCATGGAGATGAATACTCCATTTGTGTTTATTTTGTTTCTATTTTCAGGCTCAGAGAAGAATGGAAGCAGAAACTGGAAACAAAGCTGAGACTACGGAACAATTCAGATGAGACAGAAAAGCGGGCCAATGTTGGCCAAGAGCTTCACTGACACAAGAGGATACAAAGCACTGAGGTCACTCTGCCAGGACAAGCCAGTGCAAATCCCTGAGTCCCTTTGCTATACCATACAGATCCCATACTATTGTTTCCCCCACCTGTAAATCCTGTGGGGATTTACCTGTGAATCCTTCCCCACTGCTGAGTGGGAATTATTAGCCAAGGCAGTCCTCTCTGCATGGGGACCAGAATATTATCCCCAATGTGTCTAAAGATGAGATTATCTAACAGCAAAGCTCCATGCAGCATACTTTATTTCCATATAATTATCTTCTAGTTTTGAAATCCCAATATTTGAAATTCTAAGCACATGAGGGGGGATGATTTTCACGGTCATACTTTAAACATCGCACATTAGTTTTGCTCCACATTTCTCCTAGGAAACAGCACCATGTAATCCTTTCTCTTGTTTTCTTTTTATGAGAAAAGAAATGCACCTATCTGCAGAAATAAAAATATTGTAAATAGTCCTTAAAATAAGGTTTAAAAATTAACTGATCTAATATTATTTTTCTTCACATGAATTTAATAGGCTTATTCAAAAACATGTTTACGTAGAACCATTCAATAAGATCGGAATAATTTTAATAAAACTTGGTTGCCATGCCATCACTGGTATACATGCTCTTCATTTTGTTGCTTTCTTTTAAATCTCCACGTGCTGGCACTGGTTGGCTCTCTGTCAGCTCAGCTAAAGTATATCTGGCCACCCCAACAAAGTGCTTGTCACATAGATTCTGGACTTTGAAATATCATTGTCACTGCCCAGCCATCTCTCAGGTCCCCATACAGGGTTGCTGCTTCTAAAAGTGCAAACTGGAACTAGGCCTGGTGCAACATTTCCCAACCAGGGCAAAGGAGCAGAGAGATACATGCTGTAAAGTACTTGATGGTTGTAGGCAGTGCCTGCAAAGCCTTACATATTTAAGGGGCAGTGTTACCAGGAGACACAGAGAGCAAGGCAGAGGCAATTCTGAACAGAGCAAGTGTGGTGTTCCAGTCCTCTAAATGCCCTGATGTGCCCTAAAGTGCTTCCATCCACATCCCCAGGGAGCCCAGATGGGAGCCACCAGGAGGCAAGAAAAGTTGGGGGAGCATTTCCTCAGATTCCACACTCATATGATCCAGGAAACAGGGCTTGGAGCCCTGCTTCCTGCTATGGTCTCTCATTCAACCTGGGATTCAATTCAACTAATAAACCATGAATCCCAGCTGGGTTCTTTTGAGATTGATGAAAGAGGAATTTTTGTTGGGTATAAGAGGGAAATAGGAATTAAGTAGAAGGAGAAGAAAAGACAGAGCTTTCAGGCTGAGAGGCTCTCAGAAGAAAAGGCCTCCCATCACGAACCGCAAAACGCTGCTGCTGGAATCTAAATGCAGTCAAGTGAGGCAGATAATGCATGTGAAGATTCGTTGTGCATTAATTCATCCACCGCATACCTGGCACTGTGCTGTACGACCAAATACAGCAGAGTAAACCAGAAGTGATGACTCTGGAGGCTACAGTCTAGGGAAGATGGCAGAAAAGCCAAGGCAATAAGTGTGAGGGACTAAATAGCACTGGGAGCCACAGCAGGCAAAGGTGCCCACCTGATGTGGGACCCATTCTGGTCTAGGGAGGGCTTCTTAAGAACAGGGTAGTTAAACCCAAGTAAGCATGATCCAGTGAAGGCAAGATTCAGGGCTCAGGTCCTGGGTGCCTTGAGGGAATACATTTAGCTAAGCTAGAATGGGAGTAAGAAGAAGGCGTAGCAAGAGCTGAATCTGCAGAAATCAGCATTCAGGGCCTTGCTGGATGAGAGTATGAGCTTTTCCCAAGGGCACAGGAAGCCATTGAAGGGTGTTGGCCAGGGGAGAGCCACAGTGGCCATGGTTCAGGAGGATTACTTTGCACAGAAAGATGGAAGGACAAAGGTGGGAAGGCCAGCCAGGAGGTTCTGCAGATGCCTCCCAAGAGGTAAGAAGGCCTACACTAAGTCCTCAGTGCCCTGGCAGCAGGGACTGGGGGGAAAGAGACAGGGAGAGAAGCATGAGTGCCTTTTCTCACAGTACTAGAGGCTTGAGGTCAAAGATCAAAGTGGCAGCATGGTCGGTTTCTGGTGAGAGCTCTTTCCTGTCTTGTAGATGGCCGCTTCTCACTGTGTCCTCACATGGTATGAGGAGAGAGAAAGAGAGAAAGGGAGAGAGGGAGAGAGGGACAGAGAGAACAAGCTCTCTGGTGTCTCTTCTTATAAGGACACTAATCCCATCACAAGGGCCCCACCTGCATGACCTTATCTAAACCTAATTACCCCCCAAAGGCCTCATTTCCAAATACCATCACATGAAGGATTAGGGCTTCAGCATATAAATTTGGGGCAGGGTAAGGTTTGAGGGGCAGGGAGGACACAATTCAGTCCATAGCAGAATGGGATGCTTTCAAACTATGTATCAAGTCCTGGACACATCCCATTTATAAAATTGACCAGGCTCAAACAGCAAAAACTTTGAGAGCTGAACTATGGTGTGGAATACCATAGGTTTCAAATTAGCCTCTGGGTAGCACACAAGCAACAGACCACAAAAGCAAAGGCTTTGAAAAGTAATTGACATTTAAAGTGTAGCCCACAAAAGTGGGCCAGGACATGTGTTCTTAACATAAATAGATTGACTGCCTATTAAAATAGATACATAAAAAGGAGAGTCTCCTAGCCTTGTACTCAAAATGTCCAGGATATAGTCCAAAATGACTCATACCAAGAGCCAAGAAAATCTCAACTCAAATGAGAAAGGATACTCAACAGACACTTAGTACTGAGATGACACAGGGGTTGAAATTATATGACAAGGATTTTAAAGCAGTTATATAAATGTTTCAACAAGCAACTACAAGCACTCTTTAAGCAAATGGAGAAAGTAAAAATATCAGCAAAGAAACAAAAGATACAAAGAAGAACTGAATGGAACTTTCAGAAATGAATGCTACAATAACCAAAATAAACAAACAACAAAAATAACACTGGATGAGCTCAACAGCAAAATGGAAAATACAGAAAAAAGGATCAGTGAAGTTTCAGATAGTTAATAAAATTATCTAATTTGAAGAAGAAAGAGAAAATAGTTTTCTTTAAAAAAAAAAAAAGAAAGAAACAGAGTGTCAGGACCTGTGGGACAATAACAGAAGATCTGAAATTTGTGTCACTGGAGTCCCAAAAGAAGAGGATGCCCACTTTCACGACTTCTATTCAACATAGTACTGAACGTCTAGCCAGAGCAATTAGGCAAGAAAAAGAAAATAAAAGGTTTATCTCTGTTCACAGATGACATGATCTTATATACAGATAACCCTAGAGATTACATACACATACAAAAGAAACTGTTAGAACTAATAATAAATGAAATCAGAAAAGTTGCAGGATACAAAATAAACACACAAAACAAAATGTATTATTGCATTTCTAATACACCAACAATGAATTATCTGAAAAAGATTATGAAAAAAATTCCACTTGTAATAGCATCAAAAAGAATAAAATACTTAGAAATTAACCAAAGAGGCAAAAGACTTGTACACTGAAAGCTACAAAACACTGCTGAAGGAAATTAAAGATGCAAATAAATGGAAAGACATCCCAGGTTTACAGATTGGAAAATTTAATATTGTTAAGATGTCAATACCACCCAAAGCAATCTACAGATTCAATGCAATCCAATCAAAATCCCAATGGTGATTTTTACAGAAATAGAAAAACTTGCCCTAAAATTCACATGGAATCTCAAGGAACTCCAAATAACCAAAACAATCCTGGAAAAGAAGACAGTTGGAGGTCTCATACTTGCTGACTTCAAAACTTTCTACAAAGCTAAAATAATCAAAACAATGTGGTGCTGGATACATAGGCCAATGGAATAGAATAGAGAGCCAAGAAATAAACTCTTGCATATGCGGTCAGATGATTTTCAACAAGGGTGGGAAGACCATTCAATAGGGAAAGGACAGTCTTTTTAGCAAATAGTGCTGGGAAAACTGGATACCCACATGGAAAAGAACGAAGTTGGACACATACCTTTTACCATTTACAAAAATAAACTCAAAATGGATCAAAGACCTAAACATAAGGGCTAAAACTATAAAAATCTTAGAGGAAAACAGGGGGAAACTTTATGACATTGAATTTGACAATGATTTCTTGGATTTGACTTGGATATGATAACAAATAAAAATAGATAAATTGGACTACATCAAAATTAAAAACTTCTCTACATCACAGAACACAATCGACAGAGTGAAAAGGCAACCCATGGAATGGGAGAAATCATTTACAAATCATATACCTGATAAGGGATTCATATCCAGAACATATAAAGAACTCCTAGAACTCAACAACAAAAAATAAACAACTTAATTCAAAAATGGATAATGCATTTGAGTAGACATATTTATGTAGAAATTCAATATAAATCTCCAAAGAAAATACGCTAGTGGCCAATAAGCACATGAAAATGTGCTCAACGTCATTAATCATTAGGAAAATGCAAATCAAAATTACAATGAGATACCACCTCACACCCATAAGATGGCTACTATCAAAAAATACAGAAAATAAGAAGTGTTGGTGAGGATGTGGAGATATTGAAAGCCTGTGCACTATTAGTGGAAATGTAAAATGGTGCAATTGTTGTGGAAAAAATATATCAGTTCCTCAGAAAATTAAACATAGAATTATCATATGATCCAGCAATTCCACTTCTGTGTATACACCCAAAAAACTGAAAGCAGGATCTTGAAGTGATGTTTGTACACTTATGCTCATAGCAGCATTATTCACAATAGCCAAAAGGTAGAAGCAACCCAAGTATCCATCAATGAATGAATGGATAAGCAAAATGTGGTATATCCATACAATGGAACATTATGCAGCCTTAAAAAGGAAGGGATGTCTGACACATGCTACAATATGGATAAATCTTGAGGACATTAGGCTAAGTGGAATAAGCCAGTCATGAAGGAACAAATACTGTATGATCCCACCAGGCCTACATGGAATGGGGAAGGATCAGTTTCTCAAATAAAAAGTGAAGAGTGTACTGAGTAGAAAATAATTAGTCCCCATAGATCCAAGGGGACCATGACCAAATGGCAAACACCCACAGGACCTCAACAGACCTCCTGTTGGAACCCAGTCACGCTTCCACCCTTAACTGTTCTGAGCAGTGTCTGCCCAGAGCTAAACTCAAAGAAGTTTCTTTCTGGCTATTCCTCTCCAGATCTGTGGTCGCCACAACAGCCACGCTTGTACCACAAAATCCTGTCCTGACTCGGGTTCAGAAGAGAGAACGGCACAGATCCAGCGGACATTTCCCCAGGGTGGGGTGGGGCCAAGGAAGAATCCATTTCCTTCCAAGCATCTGAACTAATACCATGGAGATCTGAGAGCTCCAGGGGCCACCACTGCCCTCAGACTGGAAAGCCTAACTGCTAGGAAATGAGAGGGAAGTAGACACCTGGTGAAAAACATAGGGGTGACAAAAGCACCCTCCATGGTTCTTGGCAGTCTTCCACTCCCAATTCTGGTCCTTCTCAGGGTCTGGCCGCTTTCCCAACTTGGGCTCCTCGAGGTACTGCTGCATCTGAATAATAAATTCCCTTACTGGGGCTTCCTTCGGGGCCCAGTGGTTGGGAATCTGCCTGCCAATGCAGGGGACAGGGGTTCTAGCCCTGGTCCGGGAAGATCCCACATGCCACGGAGCAACTAAGCCCGTGCGCCACAACTACTGACCCTGCGCTCTAGAGACCACAAGCCACAACTACTGAAGCCCGCGCACCTAGAGCCCGTGCTCCGCAACAAGAGAAGCCACAGCAATGAGAAGCCTGGGCACTGCAACAAAGAGTAGCCCCGCTCGCCCCAACTAGAGAAAGCCAGCGTGTAGCAATGAAGACCCAACGCAGCCAAAAATAAATAAATAAATAAGGGAATTTATTTATTTATTTTTAAATAATTTATTTAAAAGTTTATTTACTTAAAATTTTTTAATAAATTTATTTATTTAAAAAATTTTAAATACATTTATTTTAAAAAATTTTAAATAGATTTATTTATTTATTTTTGGCTGATTTGGGTCTTCATTGCTACACGCGAGCTTTCTCTAGTTGCAGAGAGCGGAGGCTACTCTGCTGCAGTGCACGGGCTTCTTCTTGTGATGGCTTCTCTTGTTGCTGAGCATGGGCTCTAGGCACATGGGCTTTAGTAGTTGTGGTGTGCAGGCTCAGTAGTTGTGCTGCATGGGCTTAATTGCTCCGTGGCATGTGGGATCGTCCCGGAGCAGGGCTCAAATCCGTGTCCCCTGCACTGGCAGGCGGATTCCCAACCACTGCACCACCAGGGATAAATTCCCTCTTTTAAGCTGCCTGCACATTTCTCTTATTCACAAAGGTTACAAATAATATGGATTAAAAGGAGATTTCAGAGTCTGCATCAGGGAATGGGGCTGTTCTTTAGAGACAGGGCCTCCCACATCACCTGTAAAGTCTGCTGGGACCTGAGGCCCCAGATGTGAGCAATGTTCTAGAATGCCAAGTTACACCTCTAGGGGAAAGCATCAGTCTGAGAAGTTAGGTACTGGGTTACTTACTGGGAGGAGAGCACCCAGAATCCACTCAACTCAAGGACTAAATTCTGCAAAAAAACCCGCTCCCAGTTCTATCTCAAGGGCAGCCTCATAACCTGGGGTCTCCAGAGCAGTCCCGATTTCAAATGTGCTGCCAATATCTGATCCCGTGTCACCATTTTTGGTGAAGAAATGTGGTCATCATAAATATACTCCAACAGGAGTCCAAGAATTTTTCGAAGACATCTCTCTTAGATTCTCCTTGCTCAGCAAGTTAAGTACTATGCACTCACTGGATAAAGGATTTAGTGATCAGGAAGCTACTGGATGGGGGAGCACATATTCCACAGGGAGCAGGGAGCTGGTGCTGTTTGTTTTGAAGCCAGAAAGCCCCTACTGTGTTGGGCTAACGTTCCATATAACATATTAACTATACAGAAAGAGAATTCTACTGTGCATAATTCTGGCTAGGTAAACTTAGTCAAGTTATTTAAGATGTGAGCTTCAGTTTCCTCATCTTTATAATACAGTTAATAATTACCTTCCTCATAAGTAAAATACAGTGCCTGACACATAGTAAGTTATGGTAGGCAAACAGATGGTGCAAATGGTGGTGCAAAACAACTGAATAGATTGCTAAGCTTCTAAGAATGATAATTTCTAGAATTACAAATGGGCTTCAAGTGAGTGCACTTAAAGGCTGTTCTTACATTTAAAATTTCAAAATCAAAGCATTCCTTCTTCTAAGATTTTTCCAGAAGGCTTCTCCACACCCACCCCCATCTTCCACCACCCCCAATCTCATTATTTCCATAAATGTTGCCCCATTCATCCTGTTACTCAGATTAAAACGTAGTCACCCCATCTCCTCTCCTTCTCTTAAACCTTCCATCTAAGCCACTCACAAATCCTGCCAGTTCTACCTTCAAAATTCACAAGGTTTAGAATCAGACCACTACACCCTAGTTCAAGGGTCACAGTAATTTTAACACAATTAAAATTTATCATCTTTATACTGCTTAATTTATAAGCGAAGGTCAGAGTCTCCCACCCTCCCCAAGGTCACCTCCTCCAGGCAGTTGCTGCCCCCTTTCCATGAACGATGGCTCACGCAGGGTGGGTACAAGGGAGCTGGGTTGATGGGCTGTAGGTCACTCAGAAAGCTTGGTGGAAGTGGTACTTTTTAAATGGAGTGTGAAACACAGAAGGACTTCTATTCCCAGGTCACTGCTCAGATATTCTGGAGCACTACCTCCTCAGGACACTTTTTAGATACTGTAAAAGTGGTTATCTTAGGACCCTCTGTTCTGATGTCTATCTGGTCTTCTAAATGGGGGATAGAGACTTGGCAGAAATCTTGGCTGATTCCATGCTGGTCTCCACCCAGCAGAAAGAATGACGAATTCATGGTCAAGGAGGTGATGAGTGGGAAGAAGAGGTTTTGGACCTGGAGGTCCCATTTCCATAGGGAGAGGTTTTATGGGTGCGCTGGCAGGTGACACAGTCTGTGAATGTCTCATCTCTGAGTATTAAAAAGGGATGTCTCTCCTTGGAAATACCCAAGTGTTGCTGACTGGGTGGGGCTCTATCCTATTCCCAGGCTGAATATGCCCTGAAGAAATTTTTATTGATTGGTGTGTTTTAGTTTAGTGTTTTTGTAAAGCACATCAATGTACGCAGAATGAAATTCCTCTTTTAGGATTGATCATAAAATCAGCTTGTCATGTCCGCCTATATGGATGTAACTCATCATTTTCAAAGCTCCAATGGAATTCTCTTCTAGGAAAAACATGTTTTTGGAACCTTGTTTAGTCCTTGAAAATAACAGATGTATGACATAGGATTCGTTTGTTCAAGGTCAAAAAAGAGCCTTAGGGGATGAATCAGGCCTTGAAACTCAGCTCTCAATCCATTCTTCCCCAGTGGCTTGGTGTCCTCTCAGAGATCTGAATAGTCCTAGTTGTTGTTCCTTGAAAATGAGCAGACCCTGCTTGCTCTTCTCTAATCTATGGAAAGGTCACCAGGATAATGCATCCACTAGGCTGGAGACCAGCTTTGGGAGAACTTGAGAAAGGCAACGGGAGAAGACCATGAAAGGAAGGTTCCAGCTCCACAGTATGGCTATGGGGAAAGGGTAAGGTAAGTTAGGGCCAGAAAGACCCAGGACCCACCTCAGGGGGCTCAGAGGCTGAATATGAAGGCAGAAACCTTGGCATCTGGTACAGCCCTAGGATCTGGAACAACACTCATAATATGTTATGAGACACGAAACTTATCTGTTGGATGAATTGAACGGAGGGTTTGCACAAGCACACTGCTCTATGAGAAACTCCTCAACAATACCCCATTCACAGCAGGGCAGAGGAGACTGAACAGTTGTCACCCCAGACTTATTTCCTCCCCCTTTTAGCAGAGAACTAGCTCAGCTTGTCTGAATTAGTCCACATAAAACAGGCTGATGTCAGTGGCTAAGCTCAGAGGCTTCTTCTTACAAGGGCACTTCCTGACCAGGAAGATTTCATAATTTCATAATTGTCCAAGTGTTTCCATTCGGCCTATAAAATGAAGGGCATTACAGGGGTGTGGTGCTTCTGGAACCTTCTCACATGTGCCCAGTCCATCTGTGCCAGGCCTGAGCCCACCTCTAGGTGTGCTCTGTGGCTTCTCTGCTGGTAGTTTCTCCCTAATAAACATAATTATATATGTATGCCCTGAGTCACTTTACTGATGGGTGGTCCCTGCCCCTTGTTCATGACAGTGGCCCCATTCAGATCCTCCCAGCCCCAGAAGGCTATCTTGGAGGACAGCTCCAGAGTCTACGGAAGCCTTAGGACAAGAAGAGGGAGGGATACAAAGAAGGCAGAGAACGAACTGAGGGAAGTAAAACCCACAAACGAGAGAGAGAGAATAGTTTTTTGGAAAGAATCATGCAAAGGGTTTAGAAGAATTTATTCCTGATCTGATACATCTGACTGACAGGCCAGCCAAATGCATTTCGTTTGATTCACACAGCAGTTAATTAAGCCAACTGTGAACGGGACCTCAAGCTGCAGGATGAAACTCTCCTACAGTATTGACTCAACCATGTACCCCAGGGTCCAGGATCCCACCAGCTGAACAAATCCCACCAACCGCGACGGATTTGTACTCTAGAAAGCCAGGTGGCTTTCCCCTTAAGTCTCCATATTGACCTTTCCTCTTGGCCCGAGGCATTAATCCAGATGGGCAGGGTGTATTAATGACTGCAGATCCCACTTTCTCCTGTAAGGAGGAAGCCTAGGCAGATTCTGTCATCCATAACAACCCTGGCCTGTGAGCTGAGGCTGCCCTGAATGCCTTCCAGAGCCGAGGTGGTGTCGTTGGTCACTTCAGCTGAAATCAGGGACAAATTTTCACACCACCTTTTCTAATTGGACGATTCCCATTGCGGGGAAAATGCCCTCAGGGTGCACATACATAGTGAGTCTGAGAAAACAACGGTAGCCTCATTTTGAAGAGCTCTTGGCAGTTGTCTGAGGGCTACAGGAGCCACTGGTGGTGTTTCTTTAAGCACTCAAAGGTCTCTTATGACACCCCCAAGATACAAGTCACCTACAGGCCTGATAGGATGGAGACAGGTGCCTGTATCCAATAGAACCATGAAAGATTAAGTCTTTCCCTTCTCTGAGTTTCCCCAGCATACTTGGAGAGGTGTGTATAGCCTTTGATCCCTGTTGGGGAAAGGGAGACCTCTGCCCCGCCCCTAAGAATCTTTCTCCTTAAAGGAGCTTCAGTGAGGACAGAGGGGGATGGAGGGATCAATATCATGTCTCACTGAAATGCAAATCAGAACTACTATGAGGTATCACCTCACACCAGTTAGAATGGGCATCATCAGAAAATCTACAAATAATAAATGCTGGAGAGGGTGTGGAGAAAAGGGAACCCTCTTACGCTGTTGGTGGGAATGTAAATGGATACAGCCACTATAAAGAACAGTATGGAGGGTCCTTAAAAAACTAAAAATAGAATTACCATATAACCCAGCAATCCCACTACTGGGCATATACCCAAAGAAAACCATAATTCAAAAAGACACATGCACCCCAATGTTCATTGCAGCACTATTTACAATAGCCAGGTCATGGAAGCAACCTAAATGCCCATCGACAGACGAATGGATAAAGAAGTTGTGGTACATATATACAGCAGAATATTACTCAGCCATAAAAAGGAACGAAATTGGGTCATTTGTAGAGACGTGGATGGACCTAGAGACTGTCATACAGAGTGAAGTAAGTCAGAAAGAGAAAAACAAATATCGTATATTAAAGCATATTTGTGGAATCTAGAAAAATGGTACAGATGAACCAGTTTGCAAGGTAGAGAACAAACGTATGGACACCAAGGGGGGAAAAGGGGGATGGGATGAATTGGGAGATTGGGATTAACTTATATACACTAATATGCCTAAAACAGATAAATAATGAGAACCTGCTATATAGCACAGGGAATTCTACTTTGCTGTACAGTAGAAACTAACACAACATTGTAAAACAACTATACTCCACTTAAAAAAAAAAAAAGCATGTCTCATTGATTTACTCCTGGTTTGCTGGTTTCCTGTGGTGGCAATCTTGGTGCTTTATTAACATTATTTTTGTAGACTTTTTAATTCTATCCTGTTTTCTGATGGATTCTTGGATGAAAGACTCAAGTAACATACACTGATTATCAAGTGCATAATTTATAAGCAGAAATTTAGGTGTATAACATGTAAGAGACACAAAGCACTTGAAGCAGTGTAGGTAGACAGATGTAAGTTAATAAAAGTGAGCCTGTCTTATTATGTCAGTTTATGACAGATAACATTAAAACCTGGAATAACTGTGTGCCTACTTTTAAAGGAATTTTGTGTTATTTTAACTCCGTGCTTAATTTTGGGGCTCTGGAATGAATTAACAATTTTCCGCTGAAATTAAACTTAATTATGCTTTTAACTTAGGAGAATTTGCCCCCAATGATGTTTATGGTTTTTTTCCTCTTCTGATCTTTATGTTATAAGCATTTTCAAATTTAAAGTATAATGAATATGCGTAATTATGTGATCAAAATTTTAACTGCTAACATTTTGCCATGTTTGCTTCACTTATTACTGTTCCGCAAATGTTTTTGAAAGTGAATTACAGATATATTGACATTTCATTCCTGAGGTTTCTCTGAAAACTTCTCTGAAAATATGACATTTTCCCATATAACTAGTAAAAAATTATCACACCTAACAAAACCAACAGTCATTCCTTAAACTTATCTAATCCTCAGTAAAAACATGTTTCTCAAGAATAAATTACTCACCTAAGGTGGGGAAACATTGTGATCCGGGACATAACCTGAAGATATAATATTTATATCTCTAAGAATCTATAATAGTTTCCCTGTGAAAAGAAACAAAATAGCTCCCTTACACATAGGAAATGATAAGTGACAGAAGTTTTCATTTTTTCCAAAAACCTTTAGACAGCATCAATGGAAAATTGTAAATTTCATTGCTATTGTCTGAATGTGCATCAGGATGGACAATATGTCCAAAATTCCCAAAGGGGACTCCTTTTCTTGGGAATTAGTAGGAGTCCCTGAACTGGAGACACTGCACATCTTTTCTCTTCTTGTCAGATACACACCAGTGTGTGAGGTGTCCAGATCATCAGTACTCAAACCCAAATCAAAACCACTGTCTCCCAAAGAAAGTGACTTCCCTACCTTATCAAGACCCACTGAGGATGGCTCTGGCCTGCACTGCTCTGTGCTCCTCTGTTCTCACAGCTGTGGTCCTTGGGGTCTCTGGGAAGCACAGACACTCCCATCATCAAGGCCAACATCCAACCCACAGCTACCTCCTGCTCACCTCCCGCTTCCTGGGTTCCCTCTGTTTCTTACTCTCCATTGGCCTTCCCAACACAGGCATTTGCATACCTCAGCAAACAACATTTGCATTTGTGTTTACTGTGGCTATTTCTACTGTTTTGGGTAAAATCATTTCTGTGGTTTTGGCTTTCAAAACAAAGGGAAAAGGATGAGGCAGTGGTTGATATCAGGAGCACCTGACTCTGTCCTTCCCATCTGTGCCTTGATCCAAGTCACTATCTAGAACCAGATTGGGACTCTCTCCTCCTTTCATTGAAATAAACACACACTCTGACCCTACCCACATCACTGGTTGTATTAAGGGCTCTGTCACTGCCTTCTACTGTGTCCTGGGATATATGGGATCCTTGACCCTGGGGAGCACTGCTGTGGCTTTCTGGGCCAGGAATCTACCTGACACCTTCAATGAAGCCAAGTTCAAGCATGCTGGTGTTCTGCAGTGTCTGGGTCACATCCTTCCCTGTCTATCACAGCACCATGGTGGCCATGGAGATCTTTTCCATCTCGGCCTCCAGTGCAGGACTACTAGGCTGAATCTTTGCCCCCAAGTGCTATATTAGTCTTCTGCTGAGTCCTGATAAGACCATCTTGCAAGGGATAAGGAGTAAAACAGGTCCTAGAGCCAATAAGCATTCCAAAGATTTAACTCATGGCTCTCAAATAGACGAGTAACAGACACATGAAGATGAATCACCATTTTTATAACGACAGTGAATCAAAGCCAAATTTATAATTTCTCTTTCTCAATTAACAAAGATTTTTTTCTATGTTCTCTAGTATACCAGGGGCACAGCCATGCTCAGTCAGCAGTTCCTGAAACTTCAAGGTCATCTTGGATATTCTGCTCACCAACATTAAATCTATTATCTATTTATAAGAACTTCATTTTACCCTCCACTTCTTTTTTTTTTTTTTTTTTTCCGGTACGCGGGCCTCTCACTGTTGTGGCCTTTCCCGCTGCGGAGCACAGGCTCCGGACGCGCAGGCTCAGCGGCCATGGCTCACGGGCTCAGCCGCTCCGCGGCATGTGGTATCTTCCCGGATCGGGGAACGAACCCGTGTCCCCCGCATCGGCAGGCGGACTCTCAACCACTGCGCCACCAGAGAAGCCCCACCCTCCACTTCTTGAATGAATTTTCTAGCCTATGCACTGATAGTTGGTACAGTCTGCCAGGTGGTCTACTATTTTAATTTGGTCCCCAAAACCATTAGGCAGCATCAACAGGAGTTCATGCTCATCCTTAACTAAAATGGTCTTTCACATACTAATTTGGGGACTTATTCTGCTATCTCTTCTTCTAATATATTTAGTTTTATTTTTACCTTTTAACTATTCAGTTTATCCGGTGCTTGTTTTTGTGGTCTGTGGAGGAAGCTACACCATCCCTTTTCATGAGAGAGAACTGGAGGGCATGTGGTTTGTTACCTGCCCTGAGTGAGTTGGGTCTACATGACCAGAAGGGTCTAAAGTGAAAGGCTGAAGAGGGTTTGGGGCCTAAAGCCCCAACTCTGGGGAGGCCCTACATGATGACAGGGTATTTTATAAGTTGAAAATGTCACAAGCAAGGAGGGAACAGAATCTTAGCTTCCTGGGAGCCTGGGAATCCTGTGGGGTCTGTGCCATCCAGGGGCCAGTTATAGGACACACAAGATTAGAGACACACAGAGGCTCATCAGAGGGAAGAATTTCCTACATGTCAGAGCCACCCAGCATGAGAGATAGAGGTGGGAGAGATGGGATCTGCCCTGAGCTCACACTGCCCACCATCTGGAGTGACAGGAACATGCAGGACGTGAGGGAGTTGGAGGGAGTCTCTGAATTAGCCCAGGGCAGGGAGGATGAAACCTCACCAGTTATATTAACAAAGAGAATTTAATATAAAAGCATTAACCAGTTATGTGTTTTTTATTGCTGCGAGAGCAAATTGTCACAAATTTGGTCACTTCAAACAACACAAATGCATTCTCTTTCAGTTCTGTAGGTTAGAAATCCAACACGGCTCTCACTGGGCTGTGTTCCTTTCTGGAAGCTCTAGGAGAGAATCCATTTCTTTGCCTTTTCCAGTTTCTAGAGTCTCTCACATTCCCGTGCTCCAACACTGCCATCTCCCGGGCCATTCCTCGGTGGTTACATCTCCCTCTGATTCTCTTCTGCCTCCCTCCTCAACTTCTAAGAACCCACATAATTAGATTGAACCCACCCAGATAACCCAGGATCAGCTCCCCATTGCAAGGTCCTCTGCCATGTAAGGTGACCTATTCTCAGCTTCCAGGGATTAGGCTGTGGACATCTTCGGAGAACAATTATTCTGCCTACCACACCCAGCAACTGAAGAACTAAAAAGGCAAAAAAAACAATGCTCGAACAGTTATATAAAGCAGCTTCCTCTCCCTAGGGCTAGAGGAAGAAATGGGGGAGGCTAAAGATATGAAAATATAGAAACTTGGAAGACGGGCCCTACAGGGAAGGAACCCAGAACTCTTGAGAAGGGGGTGCCTCCCTTGGGCAGCAAGAAAAGAACTGCTGTCCCTCACAAGGTGGAGGAACCTATGTTTCTGAGGCAGAAGCTATCACTGTGTGCTGGATTTGTAACTCCAGTCAGAAGGTTGTCTTAACAGGGAAATAAGGCACACTCCATGGGGCTGTGGCCCTATATGCTCCTGATGAGATCTCTGGCCACGCCTCTCCAGGCAAGGATAGTGCTTTAGGCTGTCCTTTTCAGGTTACAAAGGTGCCCTTTCAGCCAACACTGGCCCTACCACGTGCTTGAAACTAACCTGTGTTGTTTCATTTGGTGGACATTCCACACACCCAGGTAGCTGACCCTGCTGAATAATGCCTTGCGGAAATAGAGGTTTTAGGATGAGAACTGCTTCTCCTTACTGTGAGGGACGCTGCCATTGGGGAAAGGCCACAGTCAGGACAATGACATTGGGACTGGTGCCTAACAGGTGCCCTCCAGGCTCCCCGGCCCAGCCACGTGGTAGCAGTAAAGAAGTTTAGAAGACAAGGGTGGACGGGGAAGGAGATCACCACACACCAACTAAAAAGCTGTGGACGCAGAAGTGCTTAAAGAAAGCAACCAGCAGGCTGTACAGACTGCCTCCCGCTCAGGCCAATTGTCCTAAAGAGCCTTTCCAATGACAGTGTGGGGGACTGAGATACGCAACCTGGAGCCTGGGGCAGAAGGAAGTTGACACGCAGCAAAGGCAACCCCTGGTGTTTTGAGTGGCAGTTGCCTGACAGTCACGGCTCAGCATACCCCATGTGAGGGCCAATTCACTTGGCTTCTAACTGGGCATAGGTGGACGATGAGAGACCAGCTCCCCTTGTGTTGCTCCTCCCTGGCACATGTGTTATGGGATAAAGTGGGCCCTGCCCAGCAAGCACCTGTTATTAAATGAAACTGGTACATCCAAGAAAGAAGTAAACCAGCCATCAATGGACTCTCTCACCTGCATGAATGGGTGAACCTCAGACGTGGGGTCTTCAGTACACCAAGGTACCAGAGGATGCCTGGGCCCGACGCACAGTCAGCCCAGTTATATTAAACGGTCCACTGTGGCTGGGCAGCCACAGGAAAAAGCCAAAGCATGTAGAAAGGAAAAAACTCTGCCCGTGGACAGAGATGCAGACAGGTGCTTGTCCTGGAAGACACCCACTGAACACATCTTGTTACATTTTCACCAACTTGCAGCCAGTAGCCAATGGACATCAGTGTAGCACCTGACAACCGAACAACCGGGATCGAATCCCAGCCCCTTAGGGACAAACACTGTGGCAGCAGACTGCACAGGACCCATGCACTCTGTCCATGACCCATGGAAAAGGATGCTTTGGCAACGAACATCATTGGAACCGACATGCTGACCAATTCTGCATCACACAGGTAAAGACCACAGCCACCTGGATACATCCTCACAAAGGGCATGGCAATGCCAGCACCTGAGGCCAAGGAAGCCTGGCTAATGTGCCTGACTGGCAGCTCCACCGGCAAGTGACAAAGGGAACTCTGGGGTGCACGGTCCAGTGCACTAGACCTGGCCAGTCCTGGCAAATAGACTCTAGAAACCCTTTACCCTTGTCCCAGGGGCACCACTGGGTGTTGACTACAGTGAGACCCTTTCTGGGTACAACACAACAATTCCCACTCGCAGAGCAAACGCAGGCCATACCATCTGAGAACTCCTAAATGTGCTGCTACATATTTGAACTCCCTGAACATGTCCAGTCAGACGGTGATGCCACCCTCATGGTCACGCGTGCCAACAGCAGACAACTATCTGGCACTCATGGGACCTTTCACGTAACGAGCCTTCTCCCGCTTCCCTTTTCCCCTCCTGTGCCCCCCTTCAGCTCTGCTCTGCCCCCACAGGTCCCGTAGCCTGGTTTCCTGAAGGCAGTAGTGATGGTCTGGGACGAGGTTGCCAAAACATTCTGAGATGACAAGCCTGGGGCTTCCCTTACCTCATGCCTATGCTTGCTGGATCAGGCAATTGTGGACATCGCTGATAATGAGCATGAGTGTGAGGTGACAGCTCCTAAGGTGGTCCTGCCAGCATGGCCACCACGTTCAGGGATGCCACACAGCAATCTCCTAGGTATGAATCCAGCCGGAGTAGGAAATGGCGAGGACTTCTCAAAGCGTCAAGTCCCTGTGCTGCAGGGACAGGTCATACATATACTGACCGTGCGGCCGAGAAAGGACAGCTGCTCCACTGGTGGGGAAGGGGCACCTCGGACTCCTGAAGGTCAGAGACGTTGGGGAGGGGGGCATTAGCGACTTGGCTCTCACCTGCAGGACACCTGGCCCAGCCTGTCATCTCAGAATGCTTTGGCAACCTCATCCCAGACCATCACCACTGCCTTCGATCCAAGTCCTGGACACCCGCTCTCGGGACACTCTGAACTGAGGACTATTGACTGGGGAGGCAGGATGGCCTCCACCAAAATGACAAAATAAGATTAATTTTCTAGATGCTGATATCATCTCCCTTAGTGTCATCTTATTACTGCTGGTGCCCTGTGGTCTCCCTTTACTGTCAGAACAAGAACAAAACCAAACTTCTCTTGTGTGCTTCCTACAGACCATAGCTAGTGCTCTACACTGAACTGATTGCTGGATCTGTCACCCCCCCACCTGGTCCTGCTGACGGGACCACCTCCCCCTCTCCCAGTCTCTTGCCAGCCCTCCTTGGATCTGAGGGGGCAGGCCTCATCCAGGGGCACATGCAGAGGTGGCTTTGGGAGAGACTTGCCCATCTCGAAGCACCTCCTGTGCATGTGGGGAGAGGGGAGGTGGCCCCGACTCCTGGGCTCCAGCTCACCCCCCAGGTGGAGCTTGTGCTCTGGAGTGAGGCTGTCTAGGTTCGGTCCCCATTCTGACCTAGCCGCTTAGTCCTGTGTTTCTCCAGGAGCAGAACATATGCTCCTCCGCTCCAGGTCTCCTCCTCCTTCCTGGATGGCAGAACAATAGTGCCTAGCAGCAACCTTCCTTACACACAGCGCAGAGGACCCAGTTAGGGGAAGGACTTGGCCGAGGTCATGGACAGATCAAGGCCTTGGCAGCCTGGTCCCCATCCCTGGTTCTTGCTCACGGTGAGATAAAAGCCAGAGCTCACTTCTGCACAACTCTTGACCAAGCCAACCAGGAAAGCCCTGACCTGCACTAGGACCCTGAGCTGACCTGAACCTGACCTTGACTCTCACTCTCACTTCAATCCTAACCCCTAACCCTAACCTGACACTGACCCTGACTCTGACCTTGACCCTAACCCTGAACTTATTCCTTCCCCAGTGCCCACAGGAGGGCAGTTCCTGCCATTCGCTGACCCCACAGTAAGCAGCCATCCCTCTGGGAGCCCCGACAGGTGTGGCCATGTGGCCCTCACTCAGGTCCCTGCTCAGGTCCCTGCTCCCTGTTACATAGCGTTGCTCAGACTGCTCTCTCACCCCCCACCCCGACTCCTTCCAGCATCTCTGGGGCTGCAGTGGGCAAAGGGCCGCCCAGACTGTGCACTAGCTCCCAGCACCCTCAGGGGTTACTTGGTCAGAACTCGGATCCGCTCCCCATTCTCTCGGCCTAGCATGCACAGTGAGCCGTGTGCCTGGCGAACTGGGGGGAAGCAGGCACCCACCAGTCACACACCAGTAACGTGATGAGGCCAGGGAAGGGGCCCTGGAGAAGGGCTGGGGAACAGGGAGACTCCTGCCCCGGGACACGGGGCTTCATGAGAGCTGGGCCTGCGAGGATGGAGCAGCCTGGGACCCAGTGGAACTGGAGAAGGACATTTCTAGGGGACAGAACAAGGAGGGGCAGGAGCTGGAGAGCAGGAGGTGGCAGCAGATAGGTTTGACTGTTGAAGGGAAGTAAAGGGTCGGGGGGAAGCAGGGGTTGAGAGGTTGCATGAGCGACTGCATGCAGGACCAGGACTGCATTGGGGGAGAAAAATGGGGGGTTGGGCCATGTGACTCGGACACATCTGCTCACTGAGAGGCCATTTAATAACTCTCAGGTGTCTCTGTCTTTCTCAGCCCCAAGTCCAGGTCCTTGAGGGCAGGGCCAGTGTGGCTCTTTGTGGCCTGTCAGAACGCCGTCAGTGAAAAGCATCTCCCCTGGCCTCTCTCCTCTCTGGCCCTGGTGATCATGAAGTCCTGATTGAGATTGACTGTGAAGAATTTTACCACTTCCTCACGATCACTGCTGAAAGCAGAATTCTCATCCTGGAGAAGAGATGGGGACCAGAAAGACAGAGCGCAGAGGCTGCTTTTGACATCATCCGGATCACCCGAGGCGCTAGAGTTCCTGGTTCCCAACCAGACTCACAGAGTGGATATCAGTGCTCTCACTGCAGCGAAGGGGCTCCTGCAGCAGCCAGGGGAGGCCATCACTGGAGCGGGGACTCGCCTGCCCACAGGTGGCCATCTCCATCAGCCTCCCCAGGCACCCACACGGCAGGGGGTTACCTGGCTCCAGGTATCTCTTCTGTAAATGAAGAACTGACCTCAGCTGTCAATTCGCTCACTGTCTAATTCGAAGGCCCCTGCTGGCTTTATGGTTGTGCTGAAAGGGTCTGACACAACAGCCCGAGCTGCCCCGGGAATCTCCTGAAGCCCTGTCCAGGGGCCCCAGTTCAGTAGGTGTTGGGGAGGCCCAGCAAGAGGATGGGTGAAAGGTCCTGGTGAATCTGCACTGCGGTGAGCGTGCACTGATCCTGATGGAGCCAGGGAGTGTGCGGTGCTCTCTGGAGTGAGGCTGCGGCATCGCACCAACTCAGGGCTGCCCTTGGGCAAGGCTGTTGTCACTTGTTAAGGGACAAGAACTACCTGACAACTGTTGGAGAGCTGCCATAGTCCTGGGTGAGGTGCATGCCCACGGCAGCCTGGATATCCTTACCCTTCCTCAGTTCAACCCTCTTCCAGGGACTCTGCGGGGACACCACAGGAGTGTCTGGCAAAACCAGAGCCCAGGACCTTTCTCCATTCAAGCTGCCACATTTGGCGGAACAGCCAGGGAAAGCTCACCCCCGCCCCTTCCTCTGGAGGCGGCAGTGCATGGAGGCAGCTGAGCCTCTCCACTCAATGCCCCACAGTATCTCTGAAGGTCCTTGGATTGCCCCCTGCTAAATCCTTGGGGATTCGGCCTTGGGCCCAGGCTTTCTTGGAGCCTCCCTCAGGGTTTTTTTTATGGAAGGCACACCCAGAGCCAAGATGTATGACCCAATTTTCTTACAGTCCAAGGCATGGGCCTGGCAGCTAGGCCCAGCTTGTCCTCCAGGGCTACGCCCCTGCATAAATCCACCCTCTCCCCATGCTTTGCCCTTGGACCACTTCAGAACACAGTCACCCTGCCTACCGTCACACATCTCCTGTTAGGGCAGGGGGAGCCCCTGCAGGCCACCTGCCCCAAACTCCTCCATGTGGGGAGGAGAAACTGAGGCCCGGCAGGGATGGAGCTGCCCCAAGACCCAGTTCTGTGTTTTTTGGTTCCACATTAGAACCACTATTTAAATAAAGTCCTCCCCTCCCAAAGGCAAAGGAGCTCCCAATGCCTCCCTCCCCAACTCCTGTTGGGGTCCTGAGCCAGAGGTGCTTATCGGTCAGGGCATAGGCCAACCTCGTGCCTCCGTTGTCCCTCCTGCACGCAGGCCCACAGAGGTCATAGGTGTGTAATTCCCTTGGCACCTGCTGGCAGTGAGGCAAGAAAGGTGTTTCCTCCCCTGCCCCCAGCCTGCTCCAGCATGGCCATGATATGCGGACTGTAGTTCAGAGACCCCCAAGCCCACGCTCTCAATTGCATACCCAGCAAGGGGAAGGGCCTTGCCAGAGGCCATCCAGCAGGTCAGGGCGGAGGTGGAGCTGTTCCTGCCTTGCAGCCCTGAGAGGCCAGCTCTGCCCTGGGGCAGTCGGGAAGAAGGCAGGTCCACAGGAGACAACTCATGGGAAAAAAGCCCAATAAACGGAGCTGTCACTAGCAGCTTGGCGCCTCTGACCAGGAGAGGAGAAATGGAATGACACCACCCGAGACATAAGAACTTCAGTTACAGCCCAACAGACCAAAGTCAGACTTACGGAAGGACGCCAGAAGTCAGCAAGATGGATGGAAGGCCCTTTACAGACCATGTAGTCCACCATTTTACAGATGGCAACACTGAGGCCCAGAGAGGCTCAATAACTTGGAGGCAAGGATGAGGCAAGGAGAGGCCAGGAGCTCCTTGCCCCCAGTCCATGAGCTGCTGCTGGTCAAGAAGGTCATCCAAGGCTGGCCTAGAGAGTGGCAGGGGGAGGGGAAACCACCAGCTCTGGGGCCACACCCATCACCCTCACCCTCCTCCCAGTCAGGACAGCAGCAGCATCTCCCTGCGAGAAATTAAATGCTCATCTCCCCCAAGAGCCACCTCCAGGGCTCATCCTGCCTTCTGTCCTGTGGGCCACAAGGGCCAGAGTGGGCCACGCTCACTCCACGGGAATTCCACGGCAGCCCCTCTCAGCTCTGCAGTTTGTCCAGGAGAAGTTGAGCTACCACGGCTCCCTGGAGTTCTAGCGGCTGGGCAAGCGATGCAGCCTCATGTCCTCCTTCTGGATGTGCTCGTAACAGGACTGGCGGGAGAGAGGTGAGGCTGAAGCCAGCTGGCCTGCCCGCTTCAGCCACATGCACAGGCTCTAGGGCCTGACACTGGGGTGCACCCACCTCCCGGGCCTGGACCACTGTGTCTCCAACTCAGCCCTCAGCCACAGTCTGCAAGGAAATGGCTCCTTCCCTCTCCTATTGTGCTCAGGGATGCAGCCTGGAACACACTCAGCCCTGGGGATCCGAGGGCCGGGATGCACTGTGCCCACCTCCCCCCACCCAGCTCCTTTTAACAAGGGCAAGAGCAGTGGCTCTGTGAGGACCCTTCCCATGGAGACACACAGAAGCTGTGAATTTGAGCTCATCCCCGTGATGGTGTCTGGGGTGAAAGGGGTCTGCCCCAGTGGCCAGGGCATTTCTGCCTGGCCCACCGCCTCTGTCCCTCACCTCCAGGGCCGTGAGCAAGAAGTCATACAGGCCTCCTGTGTGGATAGGGGCCATCATATCACGGATCAGGTGGATCTCGGCTCCCAGGTGCTGGATTCTGGAGAACCACCGCCACCACAACGAGAGGGAAGAGGGGACCTATCAGGGACAGGCATCCAGCAGCCGGGAAGGAGCTCTGGCCTGGGTGGCTGGACACCTGGTCCCTGCTCTGAGTTTGGCACCCACAGGACCCTGGGTGGGCCTCTCTGGGCCTCAGCTTCCCCATGTGTACCAAGAAAGGCTGTGTCCATAAACCCCCATGTTCAAAGACTTTGGAGTATGTCTTGGTTGGGGGTGGGCAGGGTGGGAAGGGAACCTCCGGCAGCCCACCCCCAGCTGGGGCTTACTGGGCACGCGACACCACGTAGATGAGCAGCGGCAGCAGGTCGTCCATGGGCAGCTTGTGCTCCTGGCCGAGCATCCGCGACACAGTGGCCTCAATTTCCCCGTATGTCCTCTCCAGCACCTCCAGCTTCTCCCGGGGGTCCACCGTGGTGCTGCAGCAGGGTAGCCGGCTCCAGATCAAGGCCCTCAGGTTCAGTCCCAACCAGGGGCCCCAACACTCCTGCCACCCACACCCACCCTCCCTGGGGTGTGGACTCACATCATCTTCTGCAGACATTCCGTGGCTGACAGGAAGCACTTGTCTCTGACTAGGGAGTATCTCTGCGTGGTTGGGGGAGTGGGTTAGATGAGGCCGCAGCCCCCCAGCTCCATCACCTCCTCTTTCCCAGGGTCAGGGCTGGCCCCCGAGCCCCTCACCACCCACCCCCTTCCCCATCACTGGCTTCAGGACAGCTCTGCCCAGAGGGTT
Source organism: Globicephala melas (assembly GCF_963455315.2). Lineage (NCBI taxonomy): Eukaryota > Metazoa > Chordata > Mammalia > Artiodactyla > Delphinidae > Globicephala > Globicephala melas. The sequence goes on along the minus strand of NC_083324.2, from coordinate 41,015,162 downwards.
GAGTGACCCAGGGAAGGTCACAGATCCACTGTAAGCCTCAGTCTACTCAACTGTAAAGTGGGGTAAATGGTCTCCAGGAGGCTGGGAGGATCAAAATGGAAAAAGAAGATAAGAATCGTAACAGCCAATGGTCACTGGGTGCCGCCCAGTTCTATGTCAATGGTTCTTGAGCCCCAGGGCTTGTTGAAACACAAATTCCAAGTTCACTCCCTGAGTTTCTGACTCAGTAGGTCTGGGATGGGTTCAAGAATCTGCTTTTCTAACAGGCTCCCAGACAACGCGGATGCTGCCGATCCAGCAAACACACAGAACCAACAACGCCCCTCGTGTTCTGGCCCACATCACCCGACAACAACCACAGGAGGTAGTGCTAGTACGCATCAGGGACTACTTCCACAGATGGGAAAGCTGAGGCACGGAGATCAAGCATCTCACCCAAGGTCGTACAGCCAGTACAAGGGTGGAACCTAAGCTTGAACCTGGTCACTGTGGCTGTACACTCATCCACATGGGAAATCAGAACAGTGCAGAAAGCCTGCCATATCCTCCCTCACCCGCCTATGCAGCTTCTGACCAGTGACCATGAGGCAGAGAGCTGCTCGGAAGCCTGGGCAAACCTGGGGGCCCAGCTCAGGCTCAGACCTCCCTCTCCTGGGCAGGTAATGGGCCCACACTCTCACCTGATTGGTTGTCAGCGTGAGGTCCTTGAGGGGCCACAGGTGCCTGAAATTAAAGCAAGGTGGGAAGCTCTGCCAGGACCAGGGTGCGGGGTCTGAGGTCAGAGGGCAAATTCCCTGCACCTCCATGTCCCCCAGGAGGGCTGAGCAGGGGAGAGGGGCAGGGGATGCACAATGGCATCTGGGAACGCTTGTGTGAAGCCCAGGCAAGAGGAGGGCAGGAGGGATTCCCTGAGAGGGCAGCCCTCCATGCAGCCCCAAAACACGAGTGGGACTGGAACACAATGAGGAGACAGAGGGGCAGTGCTGCAGGCCAGGGGACCCTCCTGGGCAAAGTCCTGGGGGTCAGGCCAGAGAGCTCAGTGGTAGAGACTGCTCCAGGGGCTCAGTGAGCGGGCCCAGGCTGGCGAGAAGTTAGGGATGCCACGCAAGGCAAGTAGAGCCAATGGAGCAGGGAGACCAGCATGGAGGAGGCGGCACTGAGGCAGCAGGAGGGGTGGGGAGGAGGGACTCTTGCAAAGCCATGGACAACCAGGTCTCTGGGAGGGTGCCTGGTCAGATACAGGAAACATTCACCACATCGGAAGGGGAAACAAGGTTTTTCGGCAGGAAGGGGAATGGGAAGCGCCATCACCTTGAGACAAAGGAAACCAGGTGTGGGAGGAGAGAGTGCGTTCATGCCCTCAACACTGGTAGTATCAATGGATCAAAGGGGCATGAAGGAGAAAGAACATTTTGATGACTGAGGGCGGAAGGGAGGCTCTGACCTACTTCCGGAACAGTCCTCAGTTTCCCCTTGAGGATCTCCCCTCTCCCACTCTCAGTCCAAGAGCTGGGAGCAGGCGACCTTGCCCCAGCCCCAGTGGTAGACATTGAGGCCAGCCTGGCCAATCTGGGCCACAGCCAGCATTCAGGGGCACATTCAAGACCCCAGCCAAGCCAGGGAGGAACTTCAGAGGCTCTGCTGGAGCTGCTGGGAAGGAGACACCAGCTCCCTGTGGGGCCTGAGCTGGGAGAATATAAACCTCGAGTGGCTGGTACCATATTTGTCGCCATACGGGGGAGCCAGAGAGCCCAACAGAGAATGAGAGAAGTTGCTTCCTTTATCATGCAACTGGACACCCAGATCCAGCCACACCTGAATCTAGCCACACCTTAGAACTTCATGGGTACACGAGCCAATTAACCTCCCCGCTTTTTTGCTGAAGACAATTTGGGTTTGTACCCTCTGCTACACAAGAACTCTGGCAATCGTGGCATGGTAGGGAGGCTTACTTCTGTACATCCAGGAACTCAAGCAGCTTGGTGTCGGGGAAGAGGCTAAGGTTGGCAATGCCCTGGCTGTAGAGGCTGTCCTCCCTCTCATGAAGAAGCAGGTAGAGAGTGAAGAGCTCCGAGTAGAAGCTGGGCAGGACAAGGGGTAGCATCAATCTGTGCACCTGCAGGTCCCTGAGTGAGAGCCACCAGGACAGGTCAGGGTCAGCAGGGTGGGCTTGGGGATCTACTTGGGCTGCCCCTCAAAGAGTCCACAGAACTCCTCGTCCCACCACAGTGTTCCTGCCTCCAGCCTCCTCCATCCCGGAGAAAACTCTTCCCAGCCTGTTCTCAGTCATTTCACAACCAATTGTCATCTGTGACTACCTCACACTCTCACTTGACTTTGAGAACCAATAGGGCAGCTGAGGCAGAATTTTGATCCCCATTTAATTGAAAGGAAAACCAGGGCCTTGATAGATGAGTGACCTGCAGCAAAGCTCTCAGCAGCCGTTCCAAGCTAGTCCAGTTCTGCCTCCTAGTTTTCTGTGCTTCCTAGGACTCAGGGGGAAGTTCTCCCTAATGTCTAACCCCATTTCCCATGCCTCCTGCAATGCAGTAACAGAAAGACCTCTCTGATCAGGATCTCTGGGCCTGGAATCTGAAGGCAAATTGTAAGGTTTGGTCTCGGGGGACTGGGGAGACAGATTTAATGACCCACTTAATTCCTGCTCTGTGTGACCTCAGGCTCAGCCCCTGCCAGGCCTCAATTTCCACATCTGTGCACAGGGAGAAGGAGGTGCCTGAGGCAGTGCTCACCCTCCATACACCCAAGAGATGAGGGTGGGATAACACGTTTAGAACAAAGATGCACTTGATGCACTGTGGCAGTGCCCCTCCCCAGGTTGCTCAAGGAAGAGAGGTCATGGATCATTCTGATTCTTGAATGGTCAATGAGCAATATTTGGTCAATAGCATGAACCCCTAACACTTCCCAAGAAATACCCTTTTCCCCCGAAGGAGGGCCCAGAAGCAAAGGTATACGGACTCCCAGGACCCGAGCCTGGCTGCTTTCACCAGGGCAGAGAACCCCACAGACCTAATGGGGGCAGTCACCTTGTCTCTGCATCTTGATCTTCCTCTGGGACCTGGCCCTTGCACTGTAAGGCAACCTGCAGCAGACCCCTGCAAACCAAAGGGAGGGGCAGCGTGGCTGCCATCTCCCACAGGATGGGAGTCACCAAAGGCCAGGCAGGTGGGCTCCACCCCCAGAACCATGGAGCCTGAGGACTGCAGAGCCCAGTGGCCCAAACCCCAGCAGTGAGGAGGTTGGGAGTACGGGATGTCTGCCTGAGTGTCCTGGAACCCTACCACAGCACTAACTGCAGCATCTAAGGTTTCAGTTTATAGCGTTTGACGAGGTCACAGCTCAGCTGGGACAGGACGGGAAATGGTGTCTGAGCCCAGGTCAGGCTCCATTTGCAGTGGGGTTAGAGTTCTCCTGGGGTCAGGGCTAGCCCAGGGCCTGGCTGGGGCTTGGACTCTGGCTGCAGTCAGGCCTTGCTATCACCTCCCCACCCTCTAACCCCTATGCTCACCAGCTGCATATTAACCAACCCACCCTCTGTTTCTTTCTCAATCCAGACCCAAGGCAAAGGCACCCCTCCTACCCAGGGCACCAGGCAGAGCTGATGCTTGGCAAGGGGAGAGCTTCCCCCACACCCCGCCCTGCAGTCACAGTGCAGTGCTTGTCCCCATGTACCACCAAGCTCACCTGTAGGCGGCCCAGAGTTCCTGGGCGTGCTGCTTCACCTCCTCCTGCGCCAGCCCCTGCAGGTGCTTGTTGGCCCCAATGCCTGAGTATGTGGCCTGGAAGGTCAGCATCAGAGTCCGGAGCAGCTTTCCCAGGGGATGCAGAGAGTTGCTCAGGGCCTGGGCAGGTGCAAAGGCAACAAAGAGATACTCAGCACCGTGGGCTGGAGCACAGCATGCCCACGCAGGACCCCACTTCTTCAGTGGGAGCACCGAGGCACTCTCAGCAAGGGCCCACAGGCAGGCCTGTCCCCTCTGGTCAGCACCCTCCCCTGGAGCCCTTACCTTCCTGAGGCACTGCTGCAGGGCCTTGGGCGCCCGGTGCTGCAGCAGCTCCTCCAGGATGTCCTCCATTCTGCCTGCGTGGTCCTCGGGGTGGGTCCTGGGGCACCACACACACACACGTCTCTCACCCACGCCCAGGCCTGCCCTCTCTGGGAAGCCTTCCTCCCCTGGCCCACTCAGAGACCCACTGACCCCAACGCTGAGCTCTGGATGCCCTATGGGTACCCACGCCCACGCATGCCTGGGCCTCACCTCTCGCAGCACAGGTACTCCTGGGACTTGCGCAGCTCCCTTGAGCTCTGCACGTGGAAGCCCAGCAGGGCCTCCTGCAGGTCTCCAGGGCAGCCGGCTTGAACAAAGTCCTGGAAGGGGCCATAGACGCCCTGCCAGCGGCTCTCCACGGGGAAGACGCCCAGGCCCAGCTGCCTGCGATGGAGGCAGTGGGGGACATGGATAGGGATGGAGCCATGCTGGGCAGGACCCTGATCAGCCCTTGGAGAGGTGGGGATATCCAGCCTGGCCCAGAGTCAGGGCCCAGGTGGGGTGGGTGGAGTGGGGGATGCAGAGTGGCCTGACCTCCAAGGCTCCAGGAGGAGAAACGGGAGGCAGAGAAGGGTCAGAGAGAATCTACTCCACGGTAGAGAAAAGAGACAGGGGCACACAGAGCACTGGAAAAGAAACAGAAAGAGCTGGAGAGCTGAAGGCCAAGTCCAGAGAGTGGGGTCTTGGCCTAAGAGAGACCAGGGCCCAAATCCCAGGATGCCCTCGCCATGGGACCCCGCTCTCCCTCCTACCACACCTGGGTCCTTCCTGAGCTTGATCCTGTCTCAGCCAATAGGCTTAGGGGTCTGGCCGTGTGTGTGTCTGGTGCAGTGTCTAATGGAGCACTGCTCTCCCATGTCACGCTCATAGATTTTCCTACACCTGCACCCGACCCGGGCTCACACCCCTAGGGTTTGCCATCCACTTCTAGCTCCTGCTGTCAGGGAAAAGAAACACGCAGGGACAATGTGTCAAGTAAACAACATGTGAAATGCTGGCTGGCACCATTAGAACCACCACCCACACCTCAAAAGACATAGTAAGAGGCACCACTTGAACAATGGTTTTCCAAGGAAGAACTCTGTCCCCATAGGGAAGAAGTCCATCCTCTTCTCAAATACCCCATGATAGGGACAGTGATTCCACTTAGTAAGTTTCCTTCTTTACCCTGGCTGCCAGGGAACTCAGAGCCAGGCTAATGCTTGATTATAAGGCCTATCTGCACCTCCCTTTCTTGTAAGCTCAACTCACACTTTAATTTTCTATCTTATTCTTGTTTGTTTTGTTTCATAAACTGTCTTGTACCCTTCCTAGAATAAAAGCAGGGTCTAAGCAAAGCCTACACATAGTATTTTTCTCCAGTTTTGTGGCATATGGAGTTACCGTCACATAGCCCTTAATTCCAAGAGTCTCTGACAAGGGCTATGTGACCTGAGCTCTCTGAACTCTCCAAAGAGCTAAGAGGAGGTACAGAAAAGCCGTTCTAATGAGACCTGAGTCTTTAGGGTAGAAACATAGACACACACAGACACACCCCTCAGAAAGGCTTCAGAATACACAGGCCAGACGGTCAGTCTCTCACCTCTTGCGGGTACTGCCTGGATCTGGAGGGAGGGCAGCTGTGTCCAGCACACCCTGGGTATGCAGTCCTCTCCCTGCCCCACTGCCAAAAGAGCCCTCCAGGGTGAAGCCATTAGGGAAGGTGACCTTGCCCTGGAAGCCGGGAGACAGATGCAGGGATGTCTGTCCATCTATCTGTCCAGCTGCCCTTCCATCCCATCATGACAGGCCTCATGCTTGTCCATCCCGGGTCACAGAGGCTAGAAACTGATGGATGGCCTTCCCACCATCCATTCAATCTGCCCCACCCCAAGGGGCTCATAATCCTCCACCCCTGCAGGAGCCCCTGCCTGTGCCCACCACCAAGGGGCTCATCTCTGAGGCAGGAAACGGCAAAGGAGACAGAGAAGGGACTCACAGGTCAGAGTGGGGAGGACCACCACCGGGTCCAGAAGTAGGCAGAGGCCTCGGGAGGACATGAGGCATTACCGGCATTGAGGAGGGGCAATTCCTTGCTGCATGCGGCTGTTCCATTCACAGCATTCCTAGTCTCCATCCACTAGATGCCATAGTACCCCCCAGTCAAACAGCCCCCACATTTCCAAAGGCCCCAGCAGGGATACAGAGGGATACCTTCTGTGAGGTCAGCTCAGGCAGAAACATACTGAAGGACAATGCCTCCAGGGGCACCTGCCCAAGGCACTGATGGTGGTGGTGGAGGGGGTGGATCCCTCTCTTGGGGGCCAGGAGGGGACACAGCCAGGAGACCACCAGCACCCTCTGCACCCAAGGCAAGCCTACCTATCCCCTCTTGACTCACACCCGATCAAATCATACCTCCGCAGCAGGGAATCGTCACTGTATCCACCCCCTAGATGTAGTGGAGATGGGAGAGGCCCTCCCTTACCTGCTCCACCTACCCTCAGCCCTAAATCCAAGCAGGGAGATTACAGGCCCCAGCCAAGGTCTCAGCAGGGAGTGGAATAAGGTCTCTGTGGCTCTCACCTTCCCCACGAAGGTCAGGTCCCTGGCGAAGGTGCCCTCATACAAGGAGTCATCTTCAGAGAGAAGGATCCCTGGGCCCTAGGGAAGGAAGCGGGGAGGGTAGGAGCAGTGGGTTAGGAAGGGCCAGAAGACTGGCGGTGGGGAGGGGAGGTGGGCAGTGACCCATGGGCAGAAGGGTCCTGAGCCCTGCCATACCTCCCAGGACTGTGCCTAGGTGGGATGCCAGCCCCTGGCCTTCTGAGCACTGAGCACAAGGCCCGTGGACCTCGACCCTGGGTTACCTTGACCGACACCCTGGGACCTGGCTCCTCCCCTCCAGCAGCCTCGCTCAAGAAGCCTCCTGGGGGACCCTTCCTTCCCATCTACAGCTCAGGAAGTACTGGGCTTTTCCTGAACCATCCCCACTTCCCTGTCACTGACCCTGGGGACCGTGGAGCTGATCAGACTCCTGTGCTGCACTGGCTGCCAGGAAGCTCAGAACCAAATGGGATACAATTCGTGTTCTACTTATTTCTGAATCTATCTTATGTGCCTATTCTTACCTTTTCTTCCTCCTTCAATCCTTTCCAGGACAAAGTATAGATAAACAAACAAGCCACAATATCAGTAACAGCCATCAGGCCAGAGCCGCACTATGTGCCAAGCACCTGGCAGGGTGTGGGTGAGGCAGGTGAGGGCTATGCCCGGGCACGGGAGACCTGCACTCAACAGAATGCGACAGTGGGCAGGTTCTCTGACCTCTCTGAGCCTCACGTTTATCACTTTTACACTAGGGACAATAACATGACCCCAGGGCTACTGGGAGGATCCCATGAGATCATGTTGGGAGGCTTAGCCCAGAGCTAGACACCCAGTTAGGGGTCTATAAACATGGGTGGTAGAGGCTGCTGGCATCCTCATTACTATGCACCTCATTGTTGCTATTTTAGTGAGTCGTTATGATAAGTAGTTCACCTGAGCTGCTGATGGGAAAACTGAGGCTGGGAGGGGCAGGGACTTGGCCAAGGCCAGGGTAGGTAGGTGGCAGAACTGGATTCCTGCCCAGGTTCTGGCTCCCTCCAGCACGTCGGAACCCCGCTTCCTGCTCCATCCACCCCTGACCAGTCTCAGTTCAGCTTTGGAGCCCCCAGAGCAGGGAAAGGGTAGCTCAGGACACACGTGGGTCACTGCACTCACCACCATCTTGTCTGCCTGGAAGGTCCCCTGGTAGCAGACACCCGCCTGGGTGACCACGACCCCTGGGCCATGGCGCTGGTCAGCCTGCCACATGCCAATATAGCGCTCACCCCTGGGGGAGGAGAGAGTAGGGCCAGAGTTGGATCAGAATTGTTCCCATGCACCTTCTGTGTGTTCTGCTGGCATGGGACTGGGGTGGGGGCAGGGGTCAGATAAGGAGCAATGACATGGCCTGAATCCACTCAAGTCAGACATAGGGCAGGTGAGGTGAGGACCTGCAGGAGGAACGAGGGTGGAGGAGGAAGGGAGCCTGCCGGGGGGAAGGCATCCTGGCAGGCTTCCCGGAAGAGGTGGCAGGAAGGACAGATGGAGTAAGTAAGGGTGCCATTTAACATATGCAAAGCCATTGAGGCAGGAGTGTACGATAGATACGTGGGGGCGTTCAGTGGTCTAAAAGGCTAGGGGGTACACAGGTGGCATGGCAGGCATGAGGTCAGAGGAGCAGGCAAGGCCTCAAATGTCAGGCCAAGGACACTGGGCTCTGTCTCAGCCCAGAGAGCCTGGAAGGGCTGTGATCCTTTGATAGGACCAGATCAGGGGGCCAGAAACTCCTCTCTGAAAGCGCAGGGAGGGGCCAGAGTTGGGGGGGCTCCTGCAGTCAAGGTCGGGGTCCCTCATCCTGAGCCTCAGCAACAACCGAGGGAATGGAAAGAAAGTGAGGGGCTTCAGAGAGACTCTGGGGGACAGACAGAACGGACCCAGTGACGACAGGGAACCCGGGCCCTGAGGCATTTGGCCTGTGAGGCCCCTCTGCCCCTCAATCCTGGTGCGGGGCTGCAGAGCACTCGCCTGTCGCCGTCGTCCTGGACGCCATAGCCACTCCTCTGGCCCCTCTCCCAGTGGCCCGTGTACCTGCAGGGCTGAGGGGTCTGCGGGGTGCTCTCAAGGACCCCAAATCCATGCCGCAGGCCTTCCTGAAAGTAGCCCTTGTACACCTCGCTGGTGCTGTACCTGCGGAGGGTCACCAATGGCTGGCCCTGCCTCCCAGAGGACAAGCCTGTCCCACGAGCCTGTCCTACCATCAGGCCAAGGGTCACTTACTCACAGATACCATAGCCGCACATGCTGCCTTCCCGCCAGTGGCACTTGTAACAGTCAAACTTATCCTCGGAGGCCTGGGGCACCAGGCGGATGCCAAAGCTGTCAGTGTGGGTGGGCAGGGAGGGAAGTCAGCACTGGGGCCACAGCCCTGGCCCAAGACACCTGTCACACCCCCTCCATGCCCAGGAGTGTCCCTGCTCTTCCAAGGGGCCTTCTCAGACGATGGGGAGAATCTGAGAGGTGCTGAGCCCCATCTTGTTCCCAAGGGCCCCTCAGGACACCTCATCTCCACCCCAACCCCCATGCATTCTGGGAGGGCCTTCTGGCCCTGGACCACTCCCTCCATGACCTGCCCCCCTCCTCAGGCCTAGTTTCCCCTTTAGGACAATGAGTGGAGCTGGACCACATGGCCTCCAAGTTTCTGCTTGAGGTTTGGGAGTGTAGGATGGGGCCCAGCTGGTGACAGTGGAGAGGGGTGGAAACCACTCCCTGCCTGCCCACCACACAGTCCTGTGTCAGCCCCAGCCTTACCCGTGCTCCAGGCCCTGGCAGAAATCCCCCACGTGATTCCGCCCGTCTGGCCACTTCAGGGTTCCCCTGTAACACAGTCGAGGTCCACGGGCATCAGGTCCATGGGCATCAGACCCACCAGACCTTCAACACACACAAGACCCCCAGCCAACCTCCGCCGCAGACTCTCTCCGAGGCCTCGATCCCCCTTGGACTGGACTCTCTGCCCCAACTCGGTCTTCTTCTCCAAGCTTTATGACCCCACATGGGCTCTCAGCCCTTCTCTACTCCTGGCACAATGGCCCCAGCAGCCTCACAGAGTGTGCTCCACACCCAGCAGGGAGAGATCTGGAAGCATCCAGGTTGCCTTTTTCCCTTGACCAATAGGAAGCTCAGAGCTAACCTTCAAGCTCAAGCCAAGTGCTAGTTAGTGGGGTTTCTACCGTCCTTGTCTCCTCTTCTGACACAGCATTGCTTTTTCTGTGTTTTTGTTCACAAGCTTCCTCAAGCCCTTTCTGGAAGCAGGCAGGGTATCAGAAACGAGTGGAATGCTTGCAAGCGTAACCTTGGCGAGTCCTTTCTGCTTTCTGGGCCTTGGTTTCGCCAGCTGTAGCACAAGTTGGGGCCATGTTCTTCAAAAGCCTATCTGCCTGTGGGGTCGTGTCGACCTGCAACTGAGGCCAGGTTCACCCTAGAACCTGCCCTGAGGCCTGGGGAAAGTCATGCCAGTCTCTGGGCCTCAGCTTCTGCACTTATCACCTAAAGGGGGTGATAACACTCCCCCAGAGCATTCTTGTAAGGACTGATGAAGACAGAATGTCTGCAAAACATTTCTACCACCACCAGACAATGCTATGTAGACATGAGAGTTTTCTTCCACCCGCCTGAGAACAGAATGGTGACCGTGGGCCCTGCAGGTCAGCTTCCTGATGACTGCCCCACGCTCGGTAGCCTCACTGCCATCAAGACTGTATCTGGCACAAACCTACAGTGGGCCAGGTCCTGTCCAAGAGGACTTAAGAGAGACTGTGGGGGACAAACAGATTTCACCACAGGCGGGTAACAGCCTTTGGTTCATGCCCCGAGGCAATTAGGTCCATACGGGTCCTGTCTGCCCCTCGGACTCCCAGGAGGATCCCTGCCTTGCTTGGCCCAGAGCCTCCTCGGTCACTCACTTGCCATGGGGCCTGCCACCGTACCACTCGCCCTCATAGGTGGCCTGGCTGAAGCGGCCCTCCGCACGGAAGGTGTATGCTCCACAGCGGCAGGTGGGGGGTTCAGAAGGCTCCAGGCCCGCCCCCAGCACCGGGAAGTCCTTCTTCCCACGCAAGGTCTGGCACACAGCCTGGGTGACCTTCCGCTGCCAGGCCACCTGCGGGGGGACAGGGAAACACAGGACAGGCCACTGTTGCTGGAGGCAGCCCCTCTAGGAAGCCTCCTGGGGCGGCATCAGGTATCACCCTACCCACACCCACTCTTATCACTTGCAGGGACCTCCAACGGCTCCCGTGCTGCTCCCTGGGGCCTCACTCAGACCTGAATACTTGTTTGCAGCTTCGGGCCTGCCCAGAGAGGCCAAACAGAACCTTCGAACAGGCCCCAACCCTGGCTTCACAGAGAAAAACACGTGTTCTCGTCGGCATTCTGATGCCTGAGCCCAGGCTGACCCCTGACTCACTCTGACCATGACTCCAGGGGCTTGACATTCCCAACGAGCCTCCCCTTACCCTCCTGTCGCCTTCCCTCACTGCCCTGACCCCACTCCCCGGACTCACAGTCCGCCCACACTCACCCGGCCCTGTGGGTCCTTGGAGCACAAGGAGAACTCTTCCTCAGGCGTGAGGAGGTGAAACATGCACCTAGACAGACGGAGCCAATGAGTGGGCTCCCGCTCTGTCCAGGAGGGCGCCGAGGGAGGGCCCAAGTCAGAGCCCCGGGGTGGGCAGGTTACACGGGGTAGAGGGAGGGAAGGCCTGGGTGTCACTGGATGGGGGTGCTCACCCGTCCTGCCCAGGTTCCACCCACACCAGCTTCAGATCAAAGGTGTGGACACTGTGGCCCTGGAAGAAAAGGGGGCACAGGTGGGCAAGACGCTCACCTATTCTCTGGTCTGGCCTTGCTCCCAAGCAGCAGCTCGCTGGCACACCGCTGGGTGTCCCCAGCATGCTCAGTGCGGCACGCCCAGCACTGAGTCCCACACCACCCCTGCCGGCTCCCCATCTCCAGGGCAGGTCCTCCACCTCCCTTCCCACCCGAGGGCCTGGCCAGACACCCAGGACAAGCCTCCCGCACCCCCGACATTCTGCTCCATCAGGGCCCCCAGAGTGGTCTTCTGGAAATGCAGCATGGATCTTGTTAGCCCCTGCTGGAAACCTCTCTAAGGTCCCTACGGCTGAGCGTGACCCCTGAGACCACACAGACCACTCCCCTCCACTGCCTGGGCCTCCTCCAGTTTGCCACAAATTCTCCTCAGCCTGAACCTTTGCATGTGCTCTTCCTTCTACTTGGAATGTCATCCCTGCTCTGAGAGATAGACCAAACCTCCCTTCCTCTGGAAGCTTTTGCGGAGTGACCTTTCACCTGGCAACAGACACAGGTGGAAGCGGCACCAGGCCCAGGCCTGAGGGGGAGGAGGAGTGTGCCAGACACGGGCCAGGACAAGAGAGGGTCCAGCACAGACAACAGGACGTGCCAAGGTCCAGAGGTGGGAAAGGGCTCAGCACCTTTTAGTGACAGTATCTCGTCAGCATACCTGGAGCACAGAGGGTGAAATTGGGAGTGGAGGGAAACTCAAACTGAACCAAAACCCCAAAACCAGGCTTCAGGAGACACAGGTTTGGATGGGCAAGTAGCATCCCTTCTAGGCCTCAGCCTCCCTATCTGCAGGGGAGCTCCAGGCTGACACTCTAGGGGGATACAGAAGGCAGTGCTCTGGCTATCACAGAGGCAATATAAGTTCAGGGGGAACTAGGCACAGCCAAGGTTATGGGCCACATAACAAATCCCAAACCCTAGTACTGGCTCCCTCCTGACTTCTGTAATGCCGAGAGCCCGGGCACTGCTGCTACATGGAACTCCTCTCTAGAAGCCTTGCATGTGCCCTGAATGGTTCACGCAGCCCTCCTCAGCCACTACGGGCCACTTATGACCGTTGTCTGAGGTTCCTCTCCTGTTGGAGGAAGACAACTAGGAGTTGTCTGCCGTCTGCTGAAGCACAAACTGACAAGTGTCCCACTTTACAGGTAAGGAAACTGAGGGGAAGACATTTAACAGGGATACCAGCTGTGGAGAGTTGAGACTGGAAGAGCCCTGCTCCATAGCCCACACTCCTTCAGGGATGGCTCCACCTGCTGCCCCCACCCTAGCACTCTGCCTTTCTGCCCCCATCACCTCCCCAGGCCCAAGTTCTTGCTCCCAGCCACATGTCTCTTTCCTACTCCTTTTTTCAACCAGCCCTCAGACCCCCACTGTGACCCCACGACCTCTGGCCAGCCCCACCCTACCTGTAGCAGGACAAGGGCATCATCAAAGAGCAGCACACGCTCTGCCCTCAGCGGGGTGACCGTCACAGGTATGTCCTGGCTGTCTTGCAAGAGTCGGTGAGCGGGGGTACAGAGCACATCCTGGTGAGGCGAGGAGGGAGGTGCAAGGCTCAGGGACCTCTGTCCTGGATGCTGCTGGCCACTCCACGGCCCGCCTCTGCCCCAGGCACCTCCCCCAACACTCTGAGCATCTCCTGGAGGCTCCCAGGTCAGCGATGGGCACTGGGGCTCCAAGGTGGGGGGGTTCATTCCTGGCTATACCCAGAAGGACAGCACAACTTCTCTTGAAGCCTTACTTTGTCCTCCTCCAACCCATCTCAGGCCACGGCCCCAGTCAAGCCCCCATCAACTTTCACCCAGGGTTCTACAATCCCTGCCTCTCTCTGGCAATTCCTGTCCCCTTCACTTGTCCTCCTAATTCTCTGCTGCATTGGGCCCCAAGCCTGTCACGTCCTGTGAGAGCACAGGGGACTTTCCCTCCTGCAGGGGCAATACGGGCAGTGACTCGGGGGTGCAATCATTCAGTGACATCCCAGGAGACAGGGTCAATTCTGCTGACCACGCTTCTCCAGAGCCAGAAGCTCACATCCCAGCCCAGGAGGTGCTCAGCAAATGGGTGAGGATGGCTGGACAGGGGAACGTCACAGACACCTGCTTTAGCCACTGCCCCCCGACCCAGGTGGGGAAGCTGAGGCATGGAGCAGGCAGCAGGCAGCTCAAGCTACCCAACGGGCCCCTGCCGGATGGCAACCCCTTCCCTCACTGCCCCTCAGGCCTCAAACTCACCCGCAGCCGGCTGCTCAGAGTGTGCCAGAGGGCCTGCGTGGCCATGGCCTGCTCCAGCTCCTGCCTCATGAAGGACTGCAAGTTCCCAAAGACGGTGGCTGCATGCACCAACAGCTCTCGGGTGGGGTGACTCTGTAGGGGGACAGAGCAGCCGGGGTGGGGTATTATCAGAATCCTCTCCCACCCTGTGATGACTGCCCCAGCCCTGGCCTGGCCCCAGCCGGTCAGGAGGTCTGGGTCTAAGTCTAAGTTTTCCCTTTTCTCCCTGCCGGCCCCTCCTCTGGCAGTAGGAGGATGCTTCCAGGGGATTTAGGACCATTCGATGACTCCCCCAGCTGGGGCTGGGCCATGTGTCCTCACACCCAGTACATGATTCTACATTTGTTCTCTGGGTCTCTGCTGGCTCCACCAGGGCAGGGCCATGTACCTCAGATACCCCAGGGCAAGGACATATCCCTTCAACCCCCCCAGAGCAAGACCATGTCCCCAAGGCATGGCCAGGTCCTTCTCAAACCAGGGTTCCTGAGTAGGCAGGTTCCCTGAGCCAGAGGCCTGTTTCTCCCATCCCTCAGCTTCCCCACGGGAGACAGGCCTGATAACCAGCAATTACCCCCTACTCCCCATCACCCCTGCTACCTACCTCCCCGACAGTGTCCCTGAGGCTCAGCAGGAGGAGCACGCACTGCTGCACATGATGGGTGAGTGGCTGGCGGAGAGCCTGGACCAGCGCGGTGCCCACTGAGCCCTCTGAGCTCATGCCCGACAGGAACTGCTGCAGCGCCTTCCGCTGGCCCTGCCAGTACTCGCTGAGCGGAGGGAGGGCCGCACACCCCTTCACTCTCCCCTCCTCTGTTCCCACACCTGCCACCATTGCCCCCTTGCCCTGGCTAATCTCTCAGATCCCAGGACAGTCCCAGACCCCAAACCTCTCTCCCATCAGAAAAACAGTGGCTGAGTGACCCTGTTGGAGATTCGGTAGCAGTATCTCAGAGATGAAAGCCCACCCTGAGTAGCAATTAGGAATGCTCCCCCACCCCAGGGTCACTCCCGTGAGTTGGTATATGGATTCTGCTCACAGCCTCACTAGGCTTCCCTCCCTCTCTTCAGTGTGGAGCAGCATGCAATTGCTAGAGCCAGGATTGCTCAGGATGAGTCCCGGGCCGTGACACTCACTGCTCTGGGGACGTGGCTTCCCCAAGCCCTCCCTCCCAGACACCCCCAACTCAGAGGCCCACTGCAGTATTCCATGCTCACCTCCTCCTCTTTACTGCCTTCTGAAAGGCCTGCACTGCCACACAGCTTGTGTAGGACTCGATGTACCTGTAGGTAGCACAGGGGACACCCAGCAAGCCCAACGCTCAGCTCCAGACCCAAGCCCCTGCCCTTCTGGTGTCCCCAGATCCCACCCACTGAGTGGCTGCAGCCCTGAGGGCCTGGCTCTGGGCACTGGTGACCTTGAGTCTTAACTGACCCAACTAGACAATTCTAACTCAAAGTCTCTTTTCCCTGGGAGGCCACCAGGCTCAGATCTGGGGTGCCTGAGCCTGTCACCAGGCTAACATCCAAACCCAGGGCTGAACCCAAACCTTTGCCAAAGCCCTGACCCACGTGAGTCCCAGTGCCGGCCCCAGCCCCGCTTCAGCTATCTTACTCCAGGTGGACTTGCAAGACACGGTCAGCGCTGTGCAGCAGCAGCAGGGATTCCAGACTGATGGAGTCCGGGTGGCGCAGCCTCTCCTGCAGTGAGTGCAGGCTTTCCTCCGTCACCTCCCACAGCTGCTGGGAGCTCCTGTGCAGCTGCTGCAGGAGCTGTAGGCACTCTCTGCCCCAGGGATCTGAGGGCTCTGGAGCTGGGGCAGGAGCACAAGCACACTGTGAGGGGAACAGGGCCGCTCCACCTTCCAGGGAGCACGCAGAGGCCCTGGGTGGTCACCGGAGGGGCAGCAGCACCCCTAGCCCTGGAGCTGCAGCTAGGGTCTCACATCCCTGGGGTCCTTGGGACAGAACTGGAAGCCCATGTGCCCCCTTGAGCTCAGCAAGGGATGGGCAGGCTACAGCAGTGGGCAGCACCCTTGTGGATTCAACAGGGGCACGTGTCCACCTCCTCACTAAACAGGGACAGCACTGATGACCTAGGGCCACCAAGTACAAGAATCCCCCCTGAGCTTCAGAGCTTCCTCAGGTCCAGAATGTGAAGCCCATAGGGTCCTGTAGTCTCCTGCCATTCACAGATGCACCAACAGAGCCCCCAAGAGGAAGGCACCTGCCCAAGGTCATTTTGTAAACCGGGCATCCTGCCTTCCAGTCATGCCCTGGGTGAAAGCAAGATGAGAATTCAGGCAGAGAATCCAGGCCTGTGCCCTGGGAGGGATGGAACATCGTCTCCGTTCACAGAAGGTCTGGGCTAGAATGGGGTTCACAGCCTGGTTCCCTGGGGTCCCTTTGAGAAGGAAGCAGCCAGCAACTGGGGGTGAGGGCCCTGGATCCATCCGAAGACACCCACACCAAACGTCACTGCTCCCATTTGCAGCGGAGAAAGCTGTAGCTCAGAAGGTCCAACAGGGAGGACTCCTGTCCCTAGGACGGTTCCTGCATCCCCCACCCTCCCCTCAACTCACCGGCCTCCAGAAGGGGCTGCAGGACAAAGCTGTTGATGCGTGCGAGCGTGGCTGAGAAGACCTCCTCCAGCCGCAGCAGGGCTGCCTCCTCAGGGCTGCACATGGCCAGGGTGCCAGACTCAGGGCCTGAGAACCAAGCAAGATTAGAGCGAATAGCAGCCATGGGAGCAGGGTGCCCTCTCAGGCTATATGCCCAAAAGGCCCATGACCACCCTACCTCAGAACTGAGCAAGGAGCCCATGTCACCCCAAAGGGGAGTTTCTGAACTGGCCAGTGACCCCTGCTCATGCTCCACTTGGGCCCAGCTGAGGGGAGCCTGAAGGAGTGGGAAAGAGGACTCAGAACTGCCAAGGGAAGCATCTATTTTTTACCCAAAAGGCAGATGCTCCTTAAGCCCTCTGGCCTGCTCATTCCTCTGCTCAAACACCCACCATGGCTCCCAAGAGCTCAGAGTAACATCTAGTAGTGCTCCAACCTAGTCCTCTCTCCACTGACTCTCTGGAAACAAGGACATACTCTCGGAGGAGCACAGCCTTTATCTCAAGGCCATGGCTCAGGACTCCCTGTCACCCAATAGGGCTATGTAGGAGGGGTCTGGGAGAAGTGGGAAATATCCTGCTGGAGCCATGAAGGATGGGCAAGAAATAAAGAGGCAGAGAGGAGGACAAGGCATGCAGGTGGGGGAACCATGAGAGCAAAGGCTCATGGGCATGAAGGCCCAGGCTCTGCAGGTGGCCCACCAAGAGCTCCCTAAGTGGCTAACAGAGAAGCCATGGAGGGCCTCAGAGTGGGGGAGTGATGGGATTCAAAGTCAGACTTGGGGACATGGACTTGGTGACAGTTTCAGAGGAGATGATACCAAGCCATGAGAGGGTGAGGTGAGTGTGGGCAGGAGCCAGACACTTCATGCCCCCCTGCAAGCTGCAAGACGGGTTCTACTCCAGAGGTGGGAGCCATGGGGGTGGGCAGGTCTTTGGACCTCCTTCCCTGGAGAGCGGGACCCTCCAAGAAAGCAGGATCACCTGAGAACGCAGCCTCCTGACTGGAGGGAGGGGGAGCAAGGGGCCTGGGTTCGAACCCATCCCCATAACCAGGCTGCATCCTCCAATCAGACACAGCCCTCTCCTACCAGACCTGGCAAAGGAGGTCATCTGCCCAGATTACGTGACTGTACGTCTCAGGGTTGAGAATTAGAGAGTCTTTTAACCCCAGACCCTCAGACTCGGCCTCTCTCCGACTCTGACACTCTGAGGCTCTGAGTTGGTTGACCTCGGTGGGGCTGTAGACATAATATGAGGAGATACAGACAGACCCAAAAGATCAAATGAGAAAGGGTCTCATCCCTCCCCACCCAACCCCAAAGACACCAAAGGGCATTCCAGGCTCCTGACAGAGCCTACAATTCCCAGAGAATTGGCTCTGGGGCAGAGTGAGATGAGTGCCTCAGATCTCTGGCCAAGGGCCCAGGCCCAGGACATTCCTGCCCCACCTTTCCTGCTGTTGTTGCTTCAGGAGGGCGAGGCCTTGGGAGGGAGAAGCAGGAAGGAGAAATGGCTGGACACCCAACTGCAGGCTTCTCTTTCTGCTGGCCCCCTGCAGCAGCCCCAGCCCCCTGTGGAGGACTGGGGTAGGGTTGCTCCAAGTCAGCTCAGAATACCAGGACAACACAGCCAAGGAGTCAGAGGTACAGCAAGTGCGGCCTGGGCCCATCTGACCCTCACCCATATCTCCAGAAACTGGTGGAATGGAAAGACCCTTTGGGAAGTGACCTTTCCACCCTCAGCTGGCAGTCTGTCGGGGTCTGAGCTGAGAGGTGAGGACACCAGCTAAAGGTGGAGGGGGGAGGGTGCAGCCAGGATGGGAGGTACAGACTAGGAACCAGATCAGGGTGAGCTGGGGACCTGCAGCAGATAACTCACTGTTGGGAGGCCTTGCACATCAGATCCCCGACACTTACCTGGGGCCCACCCCAACCAATGCCACACCCAGGGCACTCCTCTCCCCCTTAGGCTTCCTCCCCTTGCCCCCATGGGGCTGGCAGAAGCTCCCCTACCCTGGACCCATGGCTCACACCTCAGTAGCTCCCACAGGACCCCCTTCTGACCTCTGCCCAGCTATTCGGCCCTGGCCATGCCCCAGCTTATCCAGATCCCTGCTCTTCTCTGGGCTTCAATCACCTCCTCTGTGAAATGAAGGTCTGACTAAATCACAGCTTTTCAAACTATTTTAGTCCTCCCTAAAAAGCATAAACCGGTGGAGGGGAGCTCCTCTGGGTATGGGGACCTGCTCTTCAGTCTCCCTTATCTCTCAGTGCAGCCTGGGGCCCCTGACGATGAGTCTTACCGACACAAACTGGCAACACTGGCAACACAGACTGGCCAGGTCTGTGGCCCCAAAAGGATCTCTAACCCTAGGAAACCGAGTCACACTGCCCAGAGGAAAGGCCAGAGGTTAAACATGGCTGGTGAGACGGCGGGTGGGGAGAAGACTGCAGTTGAGGCTAGACATCTGGTCTGGTTGGCCCCGAGAGCCTCCGCTCCCAGGCTAGGGAGTTCTGGGGCTTCATCCCGCAGGCAGTGAGGAGAGTGTGAGGGCAGGGGCCAGGCCAGGCGTGAGTGCGCCTGAGTGTGTATACTGGCGAGGGAGGAGGAAGAGGTGCTGAACCTAACACCACAGGGACCCTGCAGGAGTCTCCCCTTTCAAACCCCAGTCCCACCTCCAACCCACTCCTCTCTGGTTAAGGGCATGGCTTCCTCACGCTCTCACTCCATCCAGCTCGAAGGTTCCTTAGTAGTAGACTGCACATGATGTACATATGGGGAAACTGAGGCCCAGAAGGGCATGGGAGGGCCCAGAAACACTAACTGTAGAGCGTGTACAGGGCTCAGACCCAGGCCTCTGGCTCCCAGTCCCACCAAGCTCACCTGAAAGGCTGCCACAGCAAGTACCTAGGCTTCCCAGGCAGGCTTCATGTTCACCATGGGGCGGGGTGAGGACAGACTGGCTAGTCTTGGCGTGTCCAGGTGAGTCAGCTGCCAGTCCCCGTGGCAATCTAACCAGCCGCCAGACCTGCTCTCTCTCTCACGCGCTCTCTCTCTTTCTCTCTCTTCCATTCTAGGCCTCTGTCCACGCTGGGTCCCTCTCTCCCTTGCCTCCTCCAAGGCCTGGCCCTTCAGGCCCCTGGGCCACACCCTGTCATGGTATTCACTCTGTTATTTCCTGGTCTGGACAGGCAAGGAAGTGCTGCTTGCTGTGGAGGCTTTTTCCTGGGCTGCCTTGGAACCCCTTTGATCATCCAGCAAACTCAGTGGTAGGCAGAGGAGGGAGGGGCTGCCCAAGGGAGGGGGCGCTGAACTGTCACAGCTGACGGGTCCCAGCCTCCACCTGGGCCTCTCCCCCCACCCTACCCCGGCACCCTTCCTCTGCCCTTCCGTGGCTCCAGGCTTCTTGTCCTAGACCCCACCCCCCACCTTCCCAATCTCTCTGGTCGCTTTTTTCACAGCTTTCCTTCCTCTTCCTAAGTAGTCACCGGAATTTCCCAAACATGGGATCCACTTCCCACCACCAGGCATTTGCCCATGCCTTCTCACTGCAAACAATACTAGCCGGCGTCACCTCCTCCTGGCAGTCTCTCAGGCTGGCTGAGGCCCCGCGGGGTCACCCCACAGCCCAGGCCAAGCCCCTGGGCACTGCCCACGTGTTTGTCTGCCCTCATGTCAGGCACGGGCCCAGGGAGGCTGTCCCGTGGTGACAGGGTGACCAAGGGGCAGGGAGGACGAAGCTGAACCCCGCTGGGAGGGAGGGACCTTCGGACAAACTCGGACGGCCCGGGTGTGAGTGCTGCCAGGGACCGAGGAGTCGTGGAGGGGCGGCGCGCGGCGGCCCGAGGGGACGCGGAGACTGAAGTCCCACCTGGAGCGAGGAGGGGCGGGGAGCAGAAGGGCTCTACCCCAGACCCGAGACCTCCAGCCCTCCCTTACCTGTGCGGCGCGGGGTCCCATGCCGGGAAAGCCGCCGCGGTAGCTCTCTCGCGGACGCCCGCCCCACGTCGGCCCCGCCCCTGCAGGCCCCACCCCGAAGGCCACTCCACCCCCACCCCCCCGTCCCCGCCTCGCCTCCGGGTACCGCTCCGAGTCAAGGGCGGGGGCCTGCCTGGAAGTAGGCGGGGCTTGGCGTCCATCTGCCCCGTGCACTAGGGCTCTCCTGAAGTCTCAGTCTGCTGTCTTCCGGGGTCTGAAGTCTCCTGGGACACGGTGGGGGGCTGGGAGAAGGAGGAGAGGAGGTGGGAGCTTGACCCGCCCTTCGCTCCCCCCAACACACACACGCACACGCTCTTGCTCACGCCCAGGAGAGCCTGGGTGTGTCTAGGAAGCAGTCTTGGTTTCCTCGTCCCGGCGGGGTCTTTTCCAATCCCTCTCCCCTCCCCTCCCTTCCGCCCTCATTCTGACTCTCTGCAGGCCTAGGTAGAGCCCGGTAACCTTCCTCCGCCCGCACCAGTCACAGGGGCCGGCACAAGAGGAGCACCAGGTGGGTTCATGAAACCTGTGGCCGAGAGTAGGGTAAACCGAGGCTACCCGCGGTGGGCAGGGTGTCCGTGGCCAGCGGCCACTCCTGAGTGACCTTGGGGAAGTCCCCTGCCCGCACTCCTGAGTCTCAACATGGCCCAGTAGAGCGTGAAGCCAGCGGTTGTCTGCGCGCCAGGGCCTCCGACCTTGGCAAAGGTGGCGGAGAAGCCTTGTTCCAGCGGACCTCCCGGCAGGGGGAGGGCCCACGGTTCAAGCCTGTAACAAAGGAGTCTGCTGCCTGCCTCCGGTTCTCCATTCACTTACTGAGGCACGCGGATTCCAGGGAATGACCCACGTCACTGCCCCTTTCACGGCTGACAACACTGAGGCCGAAAGGCCCCATCCATAGACAGGCAGTGGAAATGCAGAAAGGATGGCCCACCAATGCTCTACTCAAGTCTGAGCTGGTGGGAGGCATGCCCCGTCCTGCCAGGCTGAAGAGAGATCCCCAGTGGAGTACATGGCGGGTTGCAAGCATTCCTTCACAGATGAGCAGGGTCTTGGCGGTTTTGTGAGTGGCCTGGCACATTGCGGTGGGCAGACAAGAGGTCTCTGGGCCTTGGGAGGAAGGGCCAAGGGCTGAAGAGTGGCCATAGCCACAGGTGGAGAGAGCAAGGTGATCCAGGAGCGTATGCTCCCACCACTTGGCAACAAACAGGGCAGGCAGGCCAGGCCCTGAGCAGGAGGGATCTAATCTTGTGCTGGGTGTCTCTGGGCCAGCCCTTCCCCCTCTCTGGGCCTCAGTTTCCTTATCTGTACCTGTAGCTGAGGGAAGGCAGTGCTGCCTGGGCTCAAGCAGGAAGAGAAGCGCCTTGTTGACTTCCTCCCCAGAGCCTAGATTTCCTGTTCAGCCACATCTAGGGGAATTGGAAGGCTGAGGGCTGGTCTTCCCTCACTCATTCCCCACTCACTGGGTAGCGTCACAGCCATTGCCAAGCCGTTTTACACCTGATAAATGGGGCATGACCTGCCCAGCCTCTCTCCCAGCGTTGTTGGTAATTTGTAGTGCCCGGTAGTGCCCAAAAGACAGCCTCCACTTGGTCCACCTGCCCTTGACCCCCTGCAGTACAGCCCAGGGCCCTTACCCAACCCCACCACAGATGTGCACACACCCACCTGCACCTCTCCTACACCCCCTGCACACATACATGACTCCACAGTCACAGGAATATGGTGGTGTGTACACTTACCTGTGTCACACGGACCCATCTGCTGTTGAACCCACTGGCAGGGCCTCCATATTGCATAACTTGGGTGGCAGCTCTGTACACGTGCATGTGTGCAGACTCACACTGCTCCATGGAGTGCGCACTGAGAGACCCAGGCATGCAGAGGCCAGTGCAGAGTGCATATGTATTCCCACGTACTTGAGTGCCCTGGGACATAAACACATGCTGATGAACACACAGGTCTCACCCAGGCCCAGCTCAGCCCCAGAGCTATTCTGGGCCAGGCCCGAGGCCAACAAGGTCAGAGACTGCCAGCTCCCAACAGGCCCCAGCCTCTGTGTCACAGGCCTAGGCCAGCCAGCCCCCAACCCCAGCCCAGGCTGAGTCCAAGATGCACTGGATCTCAGCCTGGCTCTGTGACTAGGGGGATCCTCGCTCCCTACCCCCTGCTTCCCCAGAGCTGAACCTTGAGCTCTGGGGTTTCAGGCTCCAGAAGAGAATGTCTACAGGATCCCCTGGCCCCTGCCAAATGACTCTGCCCACAGCTTCCAGCCCAGAGGCCCTGGAGGCTGGACTGGATCCCTACAGGAAACCCAAAGGAACTAAAAATAATACACAAGGGACAAACAGGATTCTGCAGGCCAGCGTTCATGCCACCATGCGTGGAGGGAACACTGTCTTCCAGGGAAGCCAGGCTGGAGAGCATGGGTGTCCAGAGCTCCGCCACCCCAGACCTGATGGGCCCAACTGGGAGTGGGGTGCAGGAATATATGGGGACCCTCATAAGAAGTAGAAACAGTACTGGACAGTGAGCAGAGCTCTGGGTTAGGAGCTGAAAACTGAGTTTGAGGCCCCAGTTCCTGAGTGACCTTAGGTAGGACACAACCCCTCTCTGGGCCTCAATTCTTCACAAGTAAACAGGGGGAGGAATAAAAAGGTGGAAAAGGCTTTAGCTTTCAGGATGTCCCTCTCACTATGGTGTTTAACACTGGAAAACTGGAAACACGCAAATATTCGAGAATAAGGAACTGAATGAACCAAGTATAGTTGGGTTTCATACAATGTAATTTCACACTGCCTTTAACAACAGTGACAGCAATAATCATAACGACTTGCATTTACTGAAGGCTTGTAATGTGCAGGTGCCATGATACTGTAGTTATACCCATTTTACAGATGAGGGATTGAAGCTTGGAGAGGTTCAGTAGCCCACTAAGAGCTCACAGCTGTCAATATGACCATGACCCATAAGTCTCCATTTTCAGCTTTAATAACTTCATAAGTTATAAAGTATAAAACTACAAATTTACAAGAAACATAATTTGAAAGTTTCATTCCTTATATTTTCTTTATGCTAATTTCATCGTGAATTTTGGATAACTTTAATTTTTTTCTGTCAAGTTTTGCCATCTCCAAAGGGCAAAAAAGGAAATTTAAATAATTAAACTTTCAAATGGTGTCTCTTGTAAGTTTGCAGTTTTATACGTCTGAGGTTATTAAAGCTTAAAACTGCACTAAGCCTTTTGGGCCATCTTGTTATTTTAAGTCAGTTTGACTCCAAAGCCTGCATGACAGTACTGTGTTTGGGGGATGTGGGGATCTAGGATGTTGTATTGGGAAAAAGCTCTGGGAAAAAGGTATATGATAAATAGCATACAGTGACATTTCAGCTGTGTTCAACAGCCTGCTGGGAGGTAAAGCACACTTGGAGCAGAGGCCATATCAGGGGACACTGCGGACACACATGATTGTATTCCCTTTCAGATTTCTTCACTGGGTTTTCCCTACCTTTTGGTTGGAAAGAAGCAACGACACCCTCCCCTCCTGGGCTGAGCTGTCCCATCAAGGAGAGCCAGCTTGTACTCATCACTCCCATAATCGTTAGATCATATAATCCTCCCATCAGCTCTGTGATGAGAGTCTTGCCCTCTGCATTCCATAGGTGAGGACATCAAAGCAGAGAGGAGTAATGGTTTACTCAAGACCACTGTCAGGCTCACTAACCTCAGCCCAGTCCAGCCAGGCTTCTCTGACCCCATTGTCCCTGGCTGGTCAGTGTGGCTCTCCTAACAGATGGCCTGAAGAAATGGCGGGCAGAGAGCTGCAGCAAGTGGTTTGCCTGACGAGGGCAAGCCTGGGGAGTGTGGGGTGGCCCAGCCCACCCAGTCCCCAGACTGCCACCCACTGTCAAGGGTCTTCTCGATGGACCAGCTGTCCTTTGCCAGTGGTTTTCTCATTTTCCTGCCTGCCCTGTCATCTCCTAGCCCTGACGCCTGTAGGTATCCGCAGCTGGCCCCCTCCTCTCTGCTGCAGCCTGCCTTGGTCCTTGCCCATCTACGGCACCACCAGGCAGGAGCCGCAAAAGACTCTGGATCTACAGGGTCCCCAGTTCTGAGGGCAGGCCCAAGGCCCAAAGCACCCCAGCCTGCACAGGTCTCCACTGGTGCCCTTGGTGATGAGGAATGCAGGGGTCCAACACCTGGGCTGCTTCTCAGATTAATAATAATGGAAGGAAGGAAGGAAAGGAGAGAGGGGGAGGATGGATCAGAGGAGTCTCCCTATCGCAGGCCTCCCCGCTCCTCTTCCAAAATCCTCCCCAGGTCTCCACAGCTCCTCCGAGCCTCCCTCCCTCAGTCCCTGGGTTGTCAAGGCTCACTCTGAGGTCAGGACCAGAGTGCAGTGTGGGCCAGGTTCAGTGTGAGGTCAGGGTCATGGCTCAGACTGGAGTGAGAGTCAGAGCTCAGGCTGGGGCAGAGGCTGAGGATCAATCAGAAGCAGAACATGGTCCTCCAGCCCTTCCAGGGGGAGCCCACCCTGTCCTGTGGGGTCACAGATGCTGGCTCCTTCAGGAACCTTCCATCACACCCGCAGCTGGCTACTCTGACCATGCCATCCCCTGTTCCCCCTCTCCCTCCCCCCTGCTCTGGTGTCCAGGGTGACCAGAGCTGCCTCTGGGCAGGAAGCCAGCCCAGAAAGCGCAGGATATCCCCGAGCACCTGTCACCATGGCAACCTGCCTGCCATGCCATTCCCAACACCCCCAATCTGGGTCCAGTACAGTTTTTCAAATTCAGAACGTCAGAATGGGAAGGGCCTCCTAGATCAGCAGATTCCAGCCCCTCCCTTTTGTCCCAAATGAATAAACTGAGGCCGGAGTGGGGAAGGGAAGGTGGGACCTGTCGTTCAAGGACCTGACCCCATCCTGCCCTCCCTCCCACCCACTCCCGGCCCTATGTCGGTCTCGGTCGGGTTAGGGGAGTGCGGAGTCTGGAGTGTGATCTCCGCAGCGGGGCGGGCCCTCCACCCAGAGTGGTGTGGGAGCGGGCAGCACAGGAACCAGACACCGACAATGAATAAATGATGCCCACTCGCAGCCTGCCTGAGACCAGATCGCCACCGCCGAGCGCCGGCTGGCCCGGGGGTTAGTCACCGAGCCAAGGCGGCCCGGCAGGCATCCCTCGGCTCCCCTTGACCTGCTGCCGAGCTGCGCGGAGCGCGCGAAGATGGCGGGGCAGCGGCTAGGCGCGGGGCCGCTCTGGGCGCTGGGCGGCGCCGCCCTGGGGGTTTGCCTCGCGGGGGTCGCCGGGCAGCTGGTGGAGGTGAGGCGGGGCGGCGCGGAGGGGCTCGGGGTGGCTGTCACCCTCCAGGCAGAGGGTTGGGGGGCGCCTTACTGACCAGCAGCTGATTTTTCCCTTCCTCTTGCCCTAGAGGACCTGACTTAATGGGGAGACACAGCTCTATCGCACGTGCTTCCAGGCTGTGGAGGAGACCCAGCCCCCAACCTTAGTGTCCTTGGTCGGATGGGAGGGCACAGCCTCTGATTTCAGGAACATTATTCTGATGGGGGAGACTCACCCTGACCTTAGGGATTCCCGGTCTGATTGGAGATACAGCCGGGCATCAGCGAGTGTCTGATGGGGGACACTCAGCCCCTATTCTAATCTTTGGTCTAGTGAGGTCGAAGGTGGTGGGTGGGAGGCAGGAGGGTGAGGACATCCTTCCTAGAGCAGCCATGTGTTGAGTTAGACTCCATGCTGCACACTAGGCCCTGGAGGGGAGGGGCAAGCAGGGCAGGGCCCAAGGACTCAGGGTCTCACTTGGTCCTGGTGATAACTGGGAGCTAGCAAACGTTTCTGAGCGGGCAAGAGTCATGAGTCCTGGTTTGGAAGGAGAATAAATCAGAAGAGGGCACACAGTTGGGAGAACTGTAAGGAGCTGCTAAGATCGCCCGGGAAGAGGTGAGGAGGACGGCTGGGGGGTTGGCCAGGAGCCTGGCTGGGGCCAGGGAGGGAAGGGTGGGGGCCATCTGCAGCCTCCTTGGCTGGCCCCTCTGTACCCCATTCCTGCTAAGCCAGGAAGGGGAGTCAAAGAGGCTGACCAGACCCAAAATTCTGGAGCATTAGGCTGGAGGGAGAAGGCCCAAGAGGCAGGACAAGGGAGGAGTGGGGTCAGAGCCTTGTAGGCAGTGGCAGAGTGGAGACAGCAGGGAAACAGAAGTGTAAGAGACAGCCAAGCACCCAGGAGAGCCCTCAAGGGGCCGGTGCTGGGGGACAAGACGGGAGAGGGAGAACAGGGCACTTGTTCCGTGGGGTCTGAGGGGACACAGCCCTGAACTGGTGGGTCTGAGGTACATGGAGACAGAGCCCTGCACCCCCTGTTCCTGCTGCTGACCAGGGGGTGTGATCAGAAGGCTGGGCTGGAGTCAGATGTCAGCTCTAGTGTCCCTGTAAGGGGAGCCAGGCTGGCTTGAGCCCCATGGAGTGTACTTGGTCCCCTCACCAGCTGCCCTGAGGCCTCAGGCGCAGAAACTGAGCTGGTCTGGCTGTAGGAGAAGCCTGAGCGTGGGGGTCAACTCACTTCTGAGCCAAGGATTCTTCCCTCAGCCCCCAGGAAAACATCTTCTCCCAGCCCATCAAGGGAAACTGCATTTCAAGTCCATCTGCCTGCCATCTGCCTACAGCCTGAACGAGGCCCTGGCTGAGTCCAGGCGATCCAGGGAAGCACCAGAAAGATGAGCAGGGCTAGGGTCCATGGCACCACCCACCCCACCCACAGGTATCACCCTCCATCAGCCTGTGAGGTTCTGTTGGAGGCCAGGCCTCCAAGCTTGAGTTCAGACCCCTAGCAGTGCCCACAAGGAGATGCCCAACTGTTACCTGTTTCCCTCTACCCAAGACCCCTATGAGGGTGTCTTGAACAAAGCTGGAACAAGAATGTGTAAGAAGTGAGCTCTTGGCTGCCCAGGCTCTGAATCTGAGACCTTTACCGTGGCCCTCAGAATCTTCCAGTTATATAACCCAACTGGGCTAACACACTGAGCCTTAGTTTCAGGGAACCCTGCCACTGCCCAGACCTTGGCCCTGACTCTACAGATGGGTGCCCAACCACATGCATGTGTATCCAACCGCACGTGCCCTATACCCACAGTGCCCAGCCCTAACCCCATATGTGTGCCCCAACCCCACACACATGGGCCAGACCCCACAGACATGTGTCTGAGCCCGCAAATGGGTCCAGGCCCCTGGGATGATGCTGAGGAAGGATATCTTGTCAGCTTTACCACTCAGGTTGTGTAGAGAGCTTCCCAGACACTGCTGGAACCATCCCACTCAGATGGAGAAACCGAGGCCTAGAGAAAAGAAGTCTCCTACCCCAGTTTGCCTTGGTTAAGAGAAAAGAGCCAGGAATCATGTACCACTCCTGGGCACACAGATCCTCTGGGTTACCTGGGACAGGTTGCTGATCCTCTCCAAGTGTCCCCAATACATGCTGAAGGGTGGTGTCCATTAGATGAAGAAGTACCTGGCTTTTGGTAGGTGCCCCATCCATGCTTATGCACCAGAGGAAAGACTGGACAGATGGTTGAGCTGCGGGTTGCTTTTCCTTCCCAGAGAGCTGGAAGAGACTCCTCATGTCTGTCCTTATTTGGTTAATCAGGGGACAAGGCACTGCACAGATGCCCCAGGATCCCCTCTCCCTCCAAGTACTAACCCCCATCCACACCCCTCAGCCAAACTTGGTGACAGAGATAGGGTCATATCCCTCTCAGCCCCACAGGTCATGTATAGGTCTTGCTCCCACCCACCAGAGCAGGGCCATGTCCCCTCAGACTCCCAGGACAGGGTGGTGTCCTACTGGGAAGGTGGGAAGTGGCGCGCTATGCTCTGCTCACGATTGCTCCAGCCGTGCTTACAGCTTTTGGCCTCCAGGTGTCGCTACTGCACTTCAGACATACTATCTAGACCCGTTTTGTGAGGATTCTGGCCTAGCCTGGTCAGAGGCGGTGACTCAGGTAGGACAGGTGACTGCTGAGGCCACCTGGTGGGAGTCCTGGTCAAGTAACAGAGTCACGGAGCCCTGACTCCAGTTCCACACCCCACCCCACACTGGAGGTACATGTGAACAAAGTCCCACAGAGACAAGGCCTTGTCTCTGGCCTTGGTCCTGAGACCCCATCTGCCAGTGTGGAGGAGCCCAGGGCCAGAGCAGGAGGAGAGAAGGGCCCTTGAACCTGACTGGGACAAGCCATCCACCTTTGCCCCTTGGGCTTTGGTTTCCTCAAGCATCAACCCTTGCACTCCAAGTTCCCAGCTCCATGGTTCTGGGGCTTTACCCTCTTCCCGTTCTAAATCTGGAACCTCCCAAGGTCTGAGGCATTGTTTATGAACGTCTAAGACACTTGCTTCTAGGAGATTCTGAAATGTTTGGACTGAGTGAGTGCTTGCTGAGACCTGGGCCTCTCTCGGCCCCGTCCCAGCCCCTGGCCTCTGCCTGGCTCATTCCACTCTCTCCTGACCCACAGCCCAGCACGGCCCCACCCAAGCCCAAGCCGCCCCCGCTGACCAAGGAGACGGTGGTGTTCTGGGATATGCGCCTGTGGCACGTGGTGGGCATCTTCTCGCTCTTCGTGTTGTCCATCAGTGAGTAGCTGCTCCCCCCATCACCGCCCCCTGCCGCTGCCACAACACAGCAGGAGCCCGGCACCGCCTCATCACCCCTCCACCCCCCCGCTCCACCCCCAGGGGCTCAGAGCAGCAATTCCGGGCAGTGCAGGCAGGCCAGGCGCCCAGAGGAGGCCCGCTGTGGTTTCTGGCACCTCCTGATCCACACAAAGTCCCTGTGGAGGGCTGACAGGCCGGTGGTGACCTGAAGTATTCTGCCCGACCGGCGATGCAGCCACACGGCAATTATGGTAATTACAGGGGACTCCACTGAACCAGGACGAAGACGTGTCATTTTTCCCTATCGTTGGCCTCCTCATGCTTTTTCTGCAGTTTGGCCAGCTTAAAACACCCACACCCAGGGGCCCCAGCAAGGCCACCCTTGGCTGCAGCTCAGCCCAAAGGCTCCCCAGACACCCAGCAAATGTGGCTCCCAGGCTGCAAACCCTGCACTGTCAAATACCATTTCCCTGGAACGACTCACCTACCTCAGTCAAAAGCAGGAGACCCCCTTCCTCTCTCGGACCTGGGAGTTGCTTGATGCGAAGTCGCAACAGAAGCCGGTTTGGCATGCTCCCTTCAGTTGTCCTTCCAGAGTTGGGGTCTGGAGTTGGGGAAAAGGGGGCCGAGAAACGCCGACTGGATGGCAGAGGCCGCCAGGGTACACAGCAGAGTCTGACAGAGGTTCCTACAGGCCAAAGGGAGGAGTGGGGCACAGGCAGTAAAGAGAAAGAAAACACACTCCCCCAGCGAAGAGTTCATGGAGGAGGGGTCCTCCAAGCTGTAGATAGGTAGGATGGATGAGTGGTTTTGTGTTAGGCAGCTGGAAAGGCATTACAGGCAGAGGTACAGTGTGGGCAGAGGTGCAAGGAAATGGCCTCCACACAGGTCTCAGATAACCCCCATAAGACGTTTACTGAGTGCACCCGGGTCAGGGGCTAAAGGAGCATTTAAGTCCTAGCTGGAGCTAGCCTGGGGGCAGGGCTGACCAGAAGGGCCCATCCAGATGCGGGGGCTCCAGGGGAGGCAAGGACCTCTAATTTGCATGTGCTTCTCCTGGCACCAGAAGTGCCCTTCCACGCCCCCATGTCTTCCCGGCTGGAGTGGGAGCAAGAGCCTGCATTTTGTTCCTAGCCACGGCCAATGATCAGTCAGGCTTCTGAGTGGAGGCCCCACAGAGAAACAGCTGTGGCTGCAGCCCCAGCTCATGTGTCCAGAGAGGGGAATAACCCCCAGTACCAAGAGGCAGGGTTGGGGGAGGTATCTGCCCTGCAGGGGCCACAGGAGCAATCCAGGGTGCAGGTCCAAGGAGCAGCTCTGGGGCACCCCAAGAAGCAGGGATGAGGGCACCATGGGGCCTCAAGACACACAATGGTTTCTCCAGGGCTCTGCTTGGCCCTAGATGGTAGAAGTACCTGGGGCCACATAGGAAAGTTGCAGTGTCAGGCCCAAAAAGGCACTTGGACCTCAACCACACAGACTGACTTCCTCTCCTAAACCCATTTCCTAGAGAAAGGTAAGGGATAGTCCCAAAGGCCTCTGAGCAACAGTTTACCATTTCTTACCCTCTATTCAGGGCTCTAGGGAGTAGGGAACGCCATCTCTTGGGGAGGAAACATCTTTCCCACTTCCCTGTCTGCTTGGGCCTAGGTGGTACAGCTGTTTGTGGAGCATCACCCCCAGAACCTTGTGGAGAGAGCTGGAGTTGGAGGGGGTACCTCTTCGGGGTCCCCTCCAGCCTGGGGACTCCTATCCCAAGCCCCTGCCTGGGCCTGGAACTCGATCCAAGGAACTTTGTTTCTCTCCTCTTTGAAGAGAAGCAAACAGGCCAGGCTGGGTGGGGCAGGCCTGGAGTGAGGGGCGGTGCTGGAGTCCTGCTCTGACTGCCAATAGCTGTGGCTGAGCTCCCTTTAAAGCCCAGGCCTCCAGCCTTTGCAGAGAGCATGGGCATGGTCCTGAGGAGGCACCTGGTGGGGTAGCTGGAAGAGGTGGTCCAAGCCAGTAGGGTGGAGGTCCAACCTTGGACCTCTGGCATACAGGGGTCTGGAGAGGACCAGAACCCAGGTTTTTGGGTAAGAAAGGCAGACCTACTGCTGGGACCCTTGCACAACTAACCCCCCACCATGTGTTCCTGGATGCTGTTGACACCCCATCCATTTATTCAGGAGTCCAGTCCTGTCCTCAGCCACAAAGGCTTTGAAACCATCTCATTCATTTGTTTTCTCTCATTCTGTGAGTCTGGGGGAGACTCAGTGGGACCACAACATTGGCTGAAGGGGTTGCACAAGATGACCCCAAGGGGTGCTCCAGCCCAGGCCACATGGGTCTGATCTATCTTCCCCAAAATAGGCCTGACTTGTCCGCCTGGCCCTCCTGCCCCTAGGAGTCTGTCAGGAAGTTATGTCTGGTCATCTGATTTATAATAGGAAGCAGCTCCATCCCCTCCCCTGAGGCTGGGGCCAAGGTGGTCAGACTGTAGGGGCCTTAGAAAAATAAACTCAGTCCAGCCGGGTCCTGGCAGCCCTGCCCTGCCCATCCCTAGACAGGCCAGCTCCATGCCCTGGCCAGCTTGCATGGGCACAGCTGCCCTGAGCCAGAAAACCACTCCTGGAATAACCCTGTCTAAGGTGAACGCGCCGGGGCAAGGTCTGTGCCCTCTTTCACGCTCTCACAGCCAGGAGCAGCCCTGGCTTCTCCTCAGGGAGGTTGAGGAGGATGCAGCCATGTCCTCCAGGGTCTGAGGTGCTCTCAGGAGCCTGGGGAGGAAAAACTAGGATGCACAGGAGCCCAGAGGCCTGGGTTAGAAGCACAGGACACCCTCCAGGAGGCTGTAGCTTGAGTCATGGTCCAGCCCACTGCCTGCCCTCCAGGACCTCTCAGTCTAGTCAGAAAGACCCACCAGAACCAGGACTGGTAACACAATATACGGGGCCAGTGCAAAATGAAATTGTGAGCCCCTCTGTTCAAAAATCATTAAGAATTTCAAGGAAGTGACAGCAGAATAACAAACCAAGCACAAGGCCCTCCTGAAAGTGGGCCTACTATGTGAAGCCAGCCCGGCTCAGGAAAGATATTTTGAAAATCCCAGAGCCCACAGGGGTTTTGTCAAAATGTGGAGCCTCCTGAGAGGCTCTCTTGGGTGGGACACACATAGGTAGATGGAGACAGGCCTGAAATTTGGGAACCATTCCTGGGGTGTCTGAGCTCTGGCCCTTGCCAAGCCTGCTCTGTTTCCCCGTAGTTATCACTCTTTGCTGTGTCTTCAACTGCCGCGTGCCACGGACCCGGAAGGAGATTGAAGCCCGGTACCTACAGCGAAAGGCAGCCAAGATATACACGGACAAACTAGAGACTGTGCCACCCCTCGATGAGCTCACAGAAGTCCCTGGAGGTGAGCAGGCCTGGCCCCCAGCCCCGCCACCCTCCGACTCTGCCACACTGGCCAGTTCCTCCATCCTGCCACCCAGAGTTGCCCTATTCCTCCCCTCCACCTGGTTCAGGGAGGGGACCCAGCCCTGTTTTTGGAGACCAGAGCAAAGAAATGGGTCAGAGTGAGGCAGGGAAAACAAGGAGCTATTCTGCAGGTAGGAGAGGTTTGGAAGGAAGAAGGAATGAAGGGCTGGACTGGGAGGCTCTGGTGCAGGCCCTAGGACCCTGTCTCACTCCTGTTGCACCCTTTTTCCTCTGCTCCACAGGTGATAAGAAGAAGAAGAAGAAGGACAGTGTGGATACAGTGGCCATCAAGGTAGAGGAGGATGAGAAGAATGAGGCCAAGAAGAAGAAAGAAGAGAAATGAAGAGAGCTTCCTGGAGGTGGAGGCTGGGGCTAGCTGGCCCTGGGGCTCATAGTCCTGGCCAGAGTCCGGACATCTTAGACTCCAAGCTCATACATGGACCATAGAGGTTGCAGAACACCCTCTCCCTGCTCAGAGGGGGTTGCTGAGGCCCAGGACCCTGTCCTAGAGCCTACTGGGGCAAGGATATGACTTCACTAGGTGTGCTGCCTCCCAGCCTGGACTCCACTCCTGTCACCCCATCCAAGTGGCCACTCAGCAGAGGTGGTCTTGGGCCACTGTCCCTCTGTAGACCCAAAGTGGCCTCTACCCACCCATACATGCCTCTGTCCCCTCTTCTGCCAGGCACAGCAGTGGCTAAAGGGGTAATGGGATGTGGGTTTCCTTCTGGAAGGGGATGGCTGACCCGGATGGGCTAGATGTGAGGCCACACCAGGCTGGCCATGAGGAGAGAGAGGGTCACTGGGGGAAGCAGGGGCAGCAGAAGGTTCTCGAACTTAGCTGGATAGCAGCTCTGGTGATGAGGGGGCTGCCCCAAGCCTGGCAGGGGTTCTGTCCCAGGGCAGTGAGCAGAGGGAGACCAGAAGCAGAACCCCCAGCATAGCAGATACCGAGCTCTAAGCAATGGGTACACTTGTCTTACACGCTGTGATGCAGCTGAGGCTGCTGGAGGGCCTAGCATGAGGCCCATGGGCTCAGGGCTAGGGGCTGCAGGGGTGCAGAAGGCTGAGGCCAGTGGGCCAGAGAGAGAAGGGCCCCATCTTGGGAATACAGGGAAAATTTGAGAAGCCAAGGGGGACTTTGGGTTTTTCTGCTGGCCCTTTCTAGGCTCAGCTGTGGTAGCAGGTGTCAGCACCCCAGGAGATCACCGCAGGGGGCAGTTAGGGATTGAGGTAGCAACCAGCCTTCCACGTGCTGAATATAACAGCCCAGAGCTTCCTCTTCCATTCTTAACAACGGTGCCTAAAAGAAGCACTGCTAGCCAGAAGGTGAAGGCTCAAACTTGACCTGGGGACTGAATCCTTGGGGAGGGGAGATGCAGAGAAGGGTTTCTAGATGGCAGCGAACATCAACTGAGGTACTCAGACCTGGGCCTGGAGACTAAGGAGACACCGGAGATCTCCGAGCCAGGGGGAGCTGCTGGCAAAGCTGACGCTGACTCTGCAGCCTGCAGAGATTTGTAAATAAAGCTGAGTGCCTTCTCATACCCGAGTGACCTGAGATGACCCCTCAGGATGCCCCATCCCTGGAGCACTTACGTGGAGGGTGATGCAGTGATCGATGATAGGTGGTGTAGGCCAGGCTGACGTTCCCTCTCCTGACTTTTCTCCCAGCCTGAATTCAGATGAGCTGGAGGGAGAGGTGGTGGCCAAGAGGCAGAGGGTCAGCTGCAGCCAGTGGGGCCTAGCCCTGAGGCAGGGCAGCAGGACCAGGGAGGAAGCTGCCTGCTCTCCACTTGCCTCTGCTCCACACCCTGGGTTTCAATAAGTGGGTGCGTGGGACACAGAGGAGTCAAACCTGGATTCTGATCTGGACCTGGACCATTATTACACAAGAAGAGGGAACCAGGCTGGCATGGGGGAAGGAGCATGGGGTCTTACAGCCATGAGGGAGCAGAGAGATTACAGAAGGCCCTGCTGTGGAAGCTGAGTACTCACTGCGCCACCAAGTGGGAACCCTGACTCTGCCCTTGGGCTCCAGCCTATGGGCTTCTCATACATATGGCTGTGGCAAAGATCATTCTACTCATACAAGCCAGAGCCCTCCTGTTGGCTGGGCAGCAGAAGCCCAGAGGAGCAGGAGCCACTATAAGTCAGAGAAGCAGCTGGTAATGCCTGGGGTAAGTCCAGGCCCGGGCTACATCTGCCCTGCCAGCTGCCTCCCTGACCTCTGACCTGGGCCTCCACTAGCCCTTTATGGACAGGCATGTCTGATGATGGTGGGGATAATATCTGATCCCAGTGGGCATCTGCCCCAGCCTCCAGACAGGGGACAGGGCTGGAAGGTCAAAGTCCACTACAGTGCTTCAGGGCAAAAACAGGGTATGTTCCAGCCACCGGCCAGAAGATGGGCCAAAGTCAAGGAGAACACACTTACCTCCCCAGCCCAGACAGAGCTGCACCCTTATTCCCAGCCTCACATTGCGTCCTGGCAGCTCCAGCTTCAGCCTGACTCTCCATCATCTGACCCCAGTATCTAGGCCCTCCATCATCGGACCCCAATATCATCCCTACACACTCCCTCCACCTTCTGTGGTAGCCACCCTGAACCTTTGGATGGAGGCAGATCCTGGGGCTCTGTACTTTTCAGTATAAACTGCCCATCCCACCCCTGTCTGGTTTTCTCATCTCCCACTGGAGCAGGCCCAGGAAGGAGGAAGCATGGGGAAGAGAAACATTTAATTGAGCACCTAGTCTCTGCCCTGCCTTATGAGGCTGTGAGAGCTGCACAGAGGGTGAGGAGGGGCCTGGGCAAGGGAGGGTGCACCCAGAGACAACGGCACGAGTGTCAGAGGACAGCGAGGAGGTTGAGGGGCAGCAGGAGTGCCAGGAGCAGGGCCCTGGATGGGGCTGGCAGCGTCTGCCCATTGAGGCGTTCCCACTACTGGCAGGAGGAGATGTGTAGGTAGATGGGCAGGGCCTTGCTCTTCTTGCAGCCTGGGCCCCAGCTCACCATTCCCACCAGGTACCATATGCTCTCCACAGGACAGGCCAAGGGCTCACCACTTATCTCTTGTGGGGAGGGGTGGGGGAAACAAAAAAAGGAGGCCAGATGTAGTCCAAGGGAGACTTAATCCAGCTCAGGAAGAAGCAGGGTGCCCTCACATCAGACCTTCCCTGCAGCCCCCGAGTGTCACATAGCTGAGGGGGTGCCCTTGAGGTCCTGACCCAGGAGATCTTCCTCAAAGGGCTCCACCTCCCATCTCTCTCTTGCCAGTTCTCCATCCCCCATCTCTTTAATACCCACCCTCCATCTTCCCACTGCCTCCCATTCTTCTCCCTCATCTCCAACCTCCATCCCCTCTGCCCATCTCTCTCACCCCAACCTTCATCTCTTTCCTCCCAATCTCCATTCCTCATCAAGTCTCCCCTCCCCCATCTTCCTATCTTCCCCCTCAGTCAGCCCTGCTCATCCCCATCCCCTTCCCCACCTCCCCGAAGGTCCTGGCTTCCCTGTTCCCCCAGCCCCATTCCTGGCCAGGTGCCCTTGGAGGCAAGTGAGCAAGGGGGAGAGATGCTCACATAGCAAAACTGTTCCTGTTGACGTCCTTTGCAGAAATCATCTGGGAGTTGATGATCTGAATCAGAGGGGATTTTGGAGAACCTGTGGTAGAGGCTTTCACACTCCGTGCTGTTTAGGATAGTGACTTCCTTATCCTGGATGGTCCTGAACTGGGGCCACATACCTGTGGGACAGGGGCCCCCATTCAGGCTTGGCGGTTTCGCTCCTGCCCACTGCCGCCAGCTTTGTGTCCATCTTCCCTTTGTTCTTCGCCACTCCTCTAGCCCCTTCTCCTTGCCACACAGCAGCTCTGGAGATCTCTCCAGGCATAGGCCACCCACCACTCCAGTTGATGCCTCCCAAGGGCCCCTTGACATAGAGACCTTGGGAGCAGGCTACCCATGATCTGGCCTTGTTGGACCTGGTCTCACATCCTGCAGAGTACTATCCATTGAGTCCATTCTGATCTCAGCATCTTGGCTCTTGTGTTCCTTCTATCCCCAAAGCCTACCAGGCCCATCTAAGGTCCAAATCCTGCCTTTTCTTCAAGCTTTCCCCAAAGGCCTACTTCCTTCTCTAAGCTTCCCTAGACTCCCCTCCGTGGGTCTCAGGCACTCTTTACTCCCCTCCCTGTTCTCTCAATTGTATCTCTGTCCCTAGTCTGAGCTCCTAGGGGACAGGTGACTTCCAACCATTCCCAGCCATTCCTCAGATAGGCCATGGAAGGCATGACAAAAAGCCACCCCACCCTAGGCTGGAGACCCTGTGGGTGCTTTCAGGCAAGCTGGCTCTGTGAGGCCACAAGGAAGGGCGCCTCTCTTGTGGGAAAAGAATAGGGGTTCCCTGAAGGAAATGGACATTCCTAGGGCTCATAAGGAAATGGTCCCTTGGACGGCCCTGGGACAACACTCCCGTCCTGCCCTTTGGGCTCCTAAATTGGGATGATGAGCGATTGAGGGCCACTGCTGCAGGAGGGAGTCATGAGTGGACCCTCAGTGACTCCCACCTTCTGGGTGCAGATTGCCCTTAGCCAGCCACATGGGATCTTCTGGGGAGCCTTTTACAGACACAGAATCCTGCTCCTCTCACCTTGGCTGTTCTGCTTCAAGACACGGATGCCCTGGGATTGTGTGCAGACAGCAAGATACTACTCTGTGCCCCCTCTACCTTCAAGGAAGTCCTATTTACAACCCTGGCCTGGGTCTGAGGGTTCAAGGGCAATCTGGGTCCCCTAAGGCCTAAATGGCCATGATACATTCACTGCTGAGACCCTCAAAGGGAAAGAGACCTCAGAGACGAGAGCCTGATGGGGGTGGGGATGGGGTCCCTGGGGGAGGTGTCTCAGAAATATCTGCCCACGGTAGACCCTGGCCTGCACCCAGGTCCTCTCCCACACCACCCACCCTGCTGTGGGGAGGCTCCGACTCACCATCAACCCTGGGGAGTCCCCAGCCTGTCACAGTGCAGAGGGCGTGGTCCTTTAGCGCAGAGTCCAAGCCAGGCAGGCAGATGGGCCAGACATACTTGTTGTAGTTGAGTGGCCGCTCAAGCTTAAGGAGGGCAATGTCATTGGCCCGGCCGACCCCGGACCAGTACCGATGGGACCGATAATGGCTGTTCACGATGACATGCTGCACCAGGACGTCGACAGTAGACTTGGATATCTGGTCAACCCATGGACTCCCCACCCACACTGAATAGGTAACATCACTCCTAGGGGAACAGCAAGGAGAGTCCTCCATCAGCTCCAAGAACCCCACCCCAGCCTGCACCCCCTACCCTCCACCACACTGTTGCACCCTGAGCAAATCCAGGTAGGCCACCCACCTGCTTCAAGCCCCAGAGCCCACTCCTCACAACAGATGTGAAGGGGGCCCTGCACACACACTGTGTGGTCCAGTCCTCACAACAACCCGTCATTTTATGGAGAGGGAAAATGGGGCTCAAGTGACTGACTCAAGGCTACACAGCTAAGAAGTGTGGAGCTGGGACATGGACCCAGTTTTCTCTGGCTCCAAACTCTGGACTCTGTCCAGCATCCCATGCTGGGCCCTGGAAGTGACAGAGACCTTGTGCAATCAGCGCTGCCTTGCCCTCCAGCCTACTTTCTCAGCGTGTCCCTTAGGCTTGGAGCTCGCTTCTCCACTGGTCAGCCCTCATGGCCAGATGTGACCCTCAGGCCGCTCCCTGGCCCCAGAACATGGGCATGCCCACTCTCTCATTCCCACCCTGAACAGACTCCCCTGTGAGCATCTATCTTCTTGTCTGTCTTCCCCAGCAACCTGAGAGGAGTGGTGCAGCCCTTTTCTGCCCCCAGTGCCCAGGCCAGGCCTGGCTTCAAAGAGTGCCGAGGCTGTTGGCTGAATGAAGGAAGGAATGAGTAAGTGAAACAAAGGGTGTGGAGCAGAAGAATTAGGACATTCTTTCTGCGGATAGGAGGAAGGAGGCCTAGACAGTGGCTGCAAGCCTCCGTTTCCTATCTATGGAATGACTGCACAGGACTGGAGGGGGCCAGGTGAGGGGAGGAAACCCCCGGCTCCCAGGAAGGAATCTGCAGGACTCATCCCCCACCTGCTCAGAGCTAGGGTGAGGTGGGGCTAGGACTATGGTGTCTGCCACTGATGGGCCAGCTGGCAAGATGACTGGGGCCCTGGTGGCTCCAATGACTTTCCACCCATCCATCTAGGCCCCGACTCACTGGATCATGCAGTGGGCCACGGTCAGCACCCACTCGGAGGCAATGAGGGTGCCTGCACAGATATGTGCCATTGGCCCGCACACTGACCATCCACGGTCACCGCCGAGCCATGGCCTCCGGATCCCTGAGGGTGGTGTCCCGCTCATAGGAGAAGCCACAGGCTAAGGAGGAAAACGAAAGGAGCCTGATAACGAATGGGCCCTTCCAGCTACATTCCACAGCACCTCTCCCTCCTCCTCCCCTCAGCCTGATCTCCCACCTCTCTAGATGGCCTGCACCCATCCAATGATTCTCCTTCTTCATTGGTCATCACATAATGATGTTGTTCACATGAGGACTGGGGTCTCCAGCCTCAGAAGGGCCTCAGCACTCCCCAGGTATCCCTCTCTCTGGTCCCACAGCTTAGGCCCCAGGGCGTTCCCAGCTGACCAGCCTGGTGCGCCACTAGCTCCTTTGTCCTGGTCAAGCAGACATCAGCTCTGGCCAGGCCCTTCACAAACCCATCTGTGTTTCCATCTGGTTCCCTTACTTCAGCCAAGGAAGACCCCTCCCCCTCCTCTAGGATCCTTCTCCTGTGATTCAGTGAGAGAAAGGCAGGTGACCTAAGAGAAAAATGGGTAGTGTGCAAGAACACATACATCTGAGGACGAAACCCCAATAGCAAACAAATGCAGAAGCTCTTCAGCCCCATTAGTCCTCAGGGAAGTGTGGACTTAAGTCACAGTGAGGTTCTGCTCACCACCACCTGCCAGGCAAAACTAAATATCCCTGATAACAAGTGTTGGTGAGGAGCAGGGCCCCAGACTGTTCACTCACTGCTGGAGGGAAGGTCAATGGGTGCAGTCACCCTGGAAAAGATTTTACAGAAAAAGTTCTTTAAACTGAAGATGCACATATCTAACACCACAGCAGTCCCGCTCCTACGTGTTCCAAATGGACTAGAGGATCGTGAGATCAATGTAAGTGGGCTGTCACCAGCGGCTGTAAAGGCTAACGCAGGAGAGGGAATAGCACAGCAGGGTGCAGCTGGGTCCTGTGTGTGACTTTCTGCGACAGTTAAATTCTGTGCACTCAGTTCCAGGATGAGAAGTATTTCTTATGTGGGTCTTACTTCAACATGCTTGGAAGCCACTGATGGAGAGAATGCCTTGTGGGTGTGCCCCGAGACACACAAGGGAAGGCTCCCTGAAGCCATGCTGGAGACCCCCTAAGGCCTTGGCTGGGAGCCTGGATCAGGGACTGGGCCGGATGGAGAGGTGCTGTCCCCATAGACCATCAGGGAGGCAGGACATGAGCACACCCCAGGCTCCCCCCACCTTCCTTGCCTCCTACCTCGACAGCATGGGAGGCCTGGCCCACAACAGGTGCTCAATAAGCACTGGTAAAAGGAAGGTCCCCTCTCACTCTCCGTGCCCCTTCTTCCGCTGCCCCTTAAGGTCCTCAGGCTGCTTGGGCACCCTCCTCCCAGTACTCACGGGAAAGGAACTCATCCTCGTCGGCTTTAGAAGCACAGTACTGCAGGGTCCTGGGCGGCTGGCTAGTGGCAGCCTGCCGGGGGAAGCGACGTCCGCCTGAGGGACAGGTGGCACTGGGGGCACAGGGGGCGTCAAGGTCGGCGGGGGCATCCGTGGACAGTGCCCCCGGCACTTTGCCAGCGCCCAAGCAACCTGTGGAAGGACGCAGAGGATCAGAGGTGGAGGCCAGGCCTGTGGGAGGAGCGGAGGGGCGGCACTCGCGGGCCGCAGCAGCAGCAGCAGTAACAGCAGTAGCATCAGCAGGAGCCCGGCGTGGGCAAGGGCGGACGTTCGGGGGCTGCGG
Organism: Globicephala melas; assembly: GCF_963455315.2. Classification (NCBI taxonomy): domain Eukaryota; kingdom Metazoa; phylum Chordata; class Mammalia; order Artiodactyla; family Delphinidae; genus Globicephala; species Globicephala melas. The sequence goes on along the minus strand of NC_083324.2, from coordinate 40,974,589 downwards.
GGGACTGCGCCAGCCGGCCAGCGGCCCACACCAGAGCTCCATCTCCGAGAAGCAGCGAATAAGCCTCGGCGCTCCTCTTGCGATGCCGCTCCCGGGGCTGGCCCCACGACGGCGCCCCCCATTGGCAGCCAGCGGCAGCTTCTTTGGTGTGGTGGGCGCGGGTGCTCCCGACCCCGTCCGCGCGGCGCCCCCCAGTGGCCCCCCCGCGATGGTGCTCCTGGTGTCCCAGCCGCCCTCTGTCTGGCTTGCTGGTGCTCAGGACTGCCTGGCTTCTGGCCACGCCTCTGCCCTCCTGGGACCCCGTGTCTCCCAGTCGGCCTGGCCCAGCAGTTTCCTGGAGTCCCTTAACCTCACCTCGGCCGGTTCTTGCACCTCCTCCTCCGGCAGCCCACTTCCATCCCTACCCGGTGAGATGAAGGCCCAACCCCTGGGGCTGGCATCCGGGATTTCCGAGCCGTCCCACCTGCCCTCCAGCCTGGTAATTACGGTGGGGCCTTGCCCCAGGGCACTGAAATTAAGCAGATTAAAATGTTTTCAATAATAATTTTGCAAGAGTGCATAATTTTAAGCACTGTCGCCATTCAGCACATGCCCTTCCCTTACAGATCCATCTGCTTAGAAAGATGACACAGGTGAGGTTTCCATAAACAGAGAAAGAGGGATAGTAACCATTGGGCCCTTCTGGAGCAGAAGGCCACTTGGTATGTTGGAATTTGGGGAACATTTTGATGGCTCAGTGACACAGGTGGATAATACAATTAAAAAGTAGTCTGGGGAAATCCTATGAGAAGCTTTGGTTCAAAGCTGTTGGAAAATTCTAGCCTAATAAAAGGTAAGGTGAAAGTTAAATCAAGCCAGGACAGTCTAACATTTGCCAGGTCCTGCTGTCTTGGGAGAGACGATAGGGCTGGCCATTCAGTACTCCAATCTCCTGCAAACCACACCTACTACACTCTGGACCCCAAGGGCAAGGGTAGCTGGCCACTGTGAACCTGAGGCCTACCAGGTCTGAGGGGGTGCCCATGCTACCTTCCACAAGGGTGGCAGAGCTCTGACCTCTCAGTCTGGCTAGCTTGTGCCTGTCCTTCCTCTTCAGAGTATGATGGAGGTGACTAAGGCAGCTCAGGAGCTCAGGGTGCCGTCACCTCACACAGTCACCTAAGCAGGCACTCTGCCTTGCCCCCCTCCCTGCCCCCCATCATCACCCATCCCTGCCAGGGAGAGAGGAGGAACCAGTCAGTTTCTGTAGACTCCTAGGGTGATATGAGGGCTTGGGAGAGACCCACATGTTCTGGAACCAGGTCCACAAGTGCAGGTCTGGTCATTGTGAGTTTCTTGGGAAGAGGCCAACCCTCACAGTAAGGCCTGAGGGAAAACTGTTGGGTCAGAGACCCAGGAGAGAGTCATGGGGACTTGGGAATTGCTGGAGTGCTGGGATGACTAAGCAGCGAGTGAGATCACAAAGTCCAGCTCCATATTTGGCAGAAGAGGAAACTGTAGCCCAGAGAGGGGAACATGATGAGCACAAGTACAAGGAGGACTATCAGGGAGGCTCCCCTGAGAGGACAGCCAGGCCTCTTGGGAGAGGGGAGGCTTTGAAGGGTCTGGCCATAATCAAGAAGAAAGATGATGACTTCAGTGACACAAAGTTCAAGAGCATCTTCACTGAACAACTGAAAAAACAGTGGCTCTGGGACCCTCCCCCAGAGTACTCTGCCCTGATGTCCTGTGCTCCTCCAGCCTCCACTTCTCCTGAGGACAGACAGAGGGGAGGAAGAAGTGGCCTCCGGGAGGGACTGCCCTGGAAACATCACTCACAGGAGCCACGGGGAGCCCAAGGAAACCAGCAGAATGTAGCCAGTGAGGAAGACCAGGTTCAGGAAGCCTGGCCCGGCCCTACTGACGAACCTCACATCACTGATCTGTTTCTTGATCCAGTCGGTGAAGTGGGAGGTGCTGGTGTAGATGCCCGGGAAGCGGTGCCGGCTGCAGCTAAAGCTCCAGTTCAGCACCCCCACCTGAATCCAGGTGTGGTTCACTTGGCAGACAAGGGAACTGCCAGAGTTACCCTGTGGAGGGGAGGAAGGGAGGCATAAAGGAGGCAGCAGGAAGGCCTCCCTGCAAGTCCTGGACAAATAAACTTGCACCTTCCGGGGCCATATCCTTAGCACGAGCTGTGTTAGGCCCGTGCTGTCCCTGATATCAACGCATGGCTATGAACTTGCTCTGTGACTTGGAAGCACTGCACTGGGGCCCAAGTTCAGGATCACAATGGGCTCTCTCTGCATTCCCCTGCTAACTCTCTGACCATAACTGCCGGTCCCCTCCTCTGCCTTCTCTTTAAATCGTGGTGGGCCTCCAAGATGTTGCCCTTGACTTTCTTCTTTCCTACAATCCTGCTTACAGAATGAGCCATTTGAAATGCAAACCTGCCCCCTCTCTCTTTGTGCAAAGCAGGTGCATGTATAAGAATAATGTTTACAACAGCATACATCAAAAAGTAGTAGCTGTTATTTCTCCTGATGGTGGGTTTATGATTTTCTTAAAACTTTCTTACATTCTTCTGTATTGTTGAAAAGTTTTATAAATCTGAAAAACAGCTCATGCTCTCCCTCCCTCCCTCCCTCCCTCCCCCACATATATGTATATTTTTTCTTGTAGTGTAAACCAAGATTTATAAGACATAATCTAATGAAGAGTGCATAAAACATGTAAGGAAAAAATAATAAAACTATACTTAAGAACACAAAAGAAGACCCACATTAATGTACAGATATACCGTTGTTCTTAGATGAGGCAACTTAAAACAATGTAAAAAAGTCAGTTCTCAACATTTGGCTTCCTACAGTATGGAAGACTAGATCCCCTTTCCCACCTTGCTGAAGATAACTAAACCTGTGAGATTTTAAATGCATGGGTGAGCTAGCAAGAAAATAAAGACTCCTCAGAGTGCAAAACCCAAGGGAGGGCTAAAACACAGAGCCGTCAGCAAAGCCCAGAAGATGACTTTTGCCCCAAAGCCATAGGCCAAACCCAGTGAAACTGAGCTTTGGTTTTCACAGCCTCATTCATGGGTGCAGAAGACGAAAGGCAAAACCCAGGGCCTGCCCAAGGAGGGGAGCCCAAGAGGAAACCTCCTGCAAAAAACTATACCTCCCAGAAAGGACCACACCTTCCGAGTGACGATAAACTAGGAACACCTGCCCTCATGTGAACTTGCAACTTGAATTCACACTGTCTGGGTGGTTAAAAAAACTTGAGCCAAGAATGTCATTTAAAGAGGTCCTGGGTTGGTTTTATGTCCAGGTATCTGGCAGAAGCAAATATAGATTCTGACTGAAGGAACCCACTTTCAAGCCATGCTTCAGCGAACTCCCACAAAAAAAACACTCTAAAGAACATGTCCTCTTAGAACATCACCCTGCACACAGGGAAGCTGAGGCACCAAGAGCAAATGCCAGCCAGCAGAGAAAAACCAAAGCAGCATCAGAGCCTTCCTGGTTTGAGATTCAGTAATCATCACATGGAAGCCTCCAAGTTTCTGGTAATGCACTATTTTATAGGCTTGGTGCTGAGGGTATTGGTGTTGGTTGTGTTATTCTTTATTCTCCATACACATTTTATAAATATTCTTTTATCTGTATTCAACAGAGAGTGAAAGAGTCAAAAATTATAACAATGTCAGTTCCCCTTATGTTGACCTCTAAAGTTCAAGCGATTCCAAATAAAATGTCAGCAGGATTTTTTCAGGACCTTGACAATCTGATTCTAGAATTGATATTGAAGGATAATAGTCCATGAATTCTATGACAGGTTTGAGAAAAAAAGAGCAAATTGGAGAGGCTGGGGACTGGAGAAACATCTAAACAGAGTTAGATCTATTTCAGAGCTATAATTATAGAAACCACGGTACTAGCATAGAAACTGAAAAATAGACCAATGGGGCAATGGAGAGCCAGCCAGATGCCTGCAGGTGGAGGAAACTTGGCACATGCTCCAGAAAGTGTCATGACTGAGAAAGGAGGTCTCTGCTGTAGATGGTGGAGAAACTGATGGAGAAAAATGAAGTTGGACCCTGCCATAACAAAACTCCAGAGGAAATAAAATTCTAAATGTGAAAAGTGAGACAGATAAAGCTAATTAAAAATGTAAGGCCATGACTTTATGACTTGGGATGAAGCACATGTTTTAAAATAAGATAAAACCCCACAAACCTGAAGAGGGCAAATGTGTTAGGCTTAATTACATCAAAGTTAAGACCATCTGTTCAATGAAAGACACCAAATCTCATTGAAGATAGATGATGAATTAAGATAGGGCATTTTCTCTGTCTAAAACCAACTAGAGGTCAATTTTAGCCTATCTAAGGAAACCCTGAAAATTAACAAGCAGAGAAAGTGAGTTGAGGGAGACTTGAAGGTTTCCATGTCTAGGCTGACCCAGTTGTCAGCTCCCAGTGTCCAGACCCCCATGCTCCAGAGGAGGGAGATGGAGTAGGGCTTGGCAAAGTTTAAATCAAATTGACTTTTATGTATTCACTTATTTTTTGGTTGCATTGGGTCTTCATTGCTGCACGTAGGCTTTCTTTAGTTGCCGTGAGCAGGGGCCACGCTTCGTTGTGGTGCCTGGGCGTCTTATTGAGGTGGCTTCTCTTGTTGCAGAGCACCGGCTCTAGGCGCGTGGGCTTCAGTAGTTGTGGCACGCGGGCTCAGTAGTTTTGGCTCGCATGCTCTAGAGTGCAGGCTCAGTAGTTGTGGCACACAGACTTAGTTGCTCCGCGGCATGTGGGATCTGCCTGGAGCAGGGCTCGAACCCGTGTCCCCTGCATTGGCAGGTGGATTCTTAACCACTGTGCCACCAGGGAAGTTCCTATCAAATTGATTTTTAAATTGAGACTTATAATACGACAAGGTATTTAATAACTGAAAGTAACTGAAAATTATGAGCTCTGCCCAAAATGATGTTTGGAGAAGGGAAGAAGATTTGACACAGGGCATATGGGGGCAATGACTGGAAAGAATAAAACTATTTAATGTGGATTCTCGAACAAATTGAGATTCCTCAACAAACAAATACAGGAGAGGACTGCAGCACAACATCATTTATGCAAAGTGAAATATACACATAGCAACACTACGCATTTTTCAAAGATACAGACTTCTTTAAAGACATGTATTAAACAGATTTCAGTAGGGGCCTTTTGTGGAGAGAGAAAATGGAAGATGAAGGGGAAAATCAAGCCAGTGATAATCAAGCTAGTGATAGAGATATGGTTGACTGGACTCTGGCAATCCAGAGAAAAAGAGAACTCAGAGGGAGAGAGAGAGAAAATAGAAGAGAGAGAGAAAGATCTTGTAAGTGGACATTCTCTTACCACAATGAAATTAAGCCAGACTCCAGTAACAAAATGTGAACCACCCCCATCAAAGAAAAAAAAATTAACTTTCAAAAATGTTAAAGTAAAAACAGAACTAAAATCTACAGTTAGAGTGTAGAAAGATAAGAAGGCCATACATTGCAAAGCCCATGGGATGCGGGCCTGAATTTCACACAGAAGAGTCTTAGTCTAAATACTTTAATACCAAACAAGAGAGAATGAAAATAAATTATTTATTGTCATCATCAATTATTTATCACTGCACATTCAGCTGAAGACACTTGAAAAGGAATTAATAAAGACAAAAAGCAGGTGTCATGCATTAGAAAGCAAAAAAATCATAGACTTGAGGAATAAAATCAATAAATTGTACTTAAAAAACAACAACAAAATAAATATCTTGTAAGTCCTACCAAGAAAAACTCAAAGAGAAGGAAAATTCAAATACTTTGTGGTATAAGTAGAAAAGAGACTAGAATCAGACCCAGGGAAAATACACTTTCTAGTATCTGAAGACTATTTATAACTTTCTCTTTATGGATCTAAAATCTGGATGAAATGAATAATTTCTAAGAAAATCCAATAATCACGGACAAAACAACTTAAAGTATTGCTCAAGAACTACCCCTTCAAAGGAAAACAGGCCTATGTGGTTTCGCAAGCAACTTCTATCCAGCATTCAAGGAGCAGATAATTTATGTTATTTCAAATGTTCCAGAACATAGACTGTGCTTTCAAGTGAAGCATATTTGTGATTCTATAACTTGACAAAGGGGGTGCCTTCCTCAACACACCTTCGGTGGAGCCCAGCCTCACTGGAGGAAGACAAAACAAAACGCAAAGGCTGCGTGGATGGTGTCTCATAGGACTGCTGTTCCAGGGCCAGTACCTTTCCTGGGCCATGCACCAACACTATCCTGTGCCTGGCCCAGAGCCCAGCACGGGGTGTCTTGTTGGATGAACAAATAAATTAAATGTATTCTAAAAAACGATATTATAAATCTGAATCCAACAGATGAATGAAACCAAAGCACACCATGACCAGGGAGGGCTAATCCTGGCAGGCAGGGTAAATGGACATGAAGAATCTGTTCATGGAACTGACTCAGCACTCTAGATATGGAGTCCAGTCAACCATATCTCTAACTCACCCTAGCTGAGTTAGAGTGTAGAGTCATCGTGATAGCTGCACAAACCACATTTTACGAAGCATAGCATTCATTCCTGAAATAAAATGCCACAGTGAAACAAAGGAATGGCTCTCTCCTCGACAGATGATATGCCACGTTAGCAACATGCTTCATGATGAAGTGTGGGAAGAACTTCCAGGAAGGTAAGCAACAGGAAAAAGTAGAGCTACAATTCCAGGTTGCTTTTGGGGAGCAGTACCCAAAATAATGAAAAAAGTAAAAATCATGAAAACGAAAGAGGCAAAATCATCACTAATTGTAGCTCATATGGGCATAAACCTGGAAAGCCCAAGAGAGTGAATTAAAAACTCTTGGATATAATAGAAGGGTTCAGTGAGCTGAACTCCCAGATGTTTTCAACAAGATGAGTCTGGGGGATGGAAATGAGGCAAGTGAAAAGGAAGGCTCTTGTCCTGCTAAGGAGGAAGCAGTAGACATTGATTAACTCTAGGTGTTAAGTCAAGTTTAAATACATGTGTGGAAAATATCTGTAGTACAATGACGTTGAGATATGACAACTTTTAAACCACTACAGGGGAAAAGTGGAGTGGAAAAAGAAAATCAAACCAATACATAAAGTAGGGGGACAAAAAGAAACATTCTTCTTGGTAAATGAATTAAAGGAAAGCCTCCCAAATGTGTTGAAAAATATAGCACTGAGCATTACACTGTTTATTAAAAGACATACCTAAAACAAGATAACACAGTGTCTCCTGGAAGACAGAGCAATTGTTCTGGAATATGATTCTTGACATTGCAATAAACAAGAGAAAGAAGTAAGAGGCATACATATTGAAAAGTAAGAGACAAATTTACCATTGTTTGCAGATGGTATGTCTCAAAATTAAAGAGAATCCATTATATCCACTATATCTAGGAATTCTGCTTATTACAAAGTAAATACACAAAAAATCAATATATAATACAAACGGAAAATACACTGAAAAAAACATTTTATATTACAATAGAGATGTAATATAAAATATCTAGGAATAAAGTTAAGAAGCAGCATGCAGTAATTATATGGAGAAAGCTATATAAACTCCAGCTCTAGGGACACAAATAAAATAGAGCAAAATAGAGTCTATTTTCCCAAAATCACCACATGATTTTCCTTTTAGTATTATACTGAGATTGTTCAAAAGAAAATGGGAAAAAAAACCAAACACTTGGAGACTAAACAACATGCTACTAAAAAACCAATGGGTCGGGCTTTCCTGGTGGCAGAGTGGTTAAGAATCTGCCTGCCAACGTAGGAGACACGGGTTCCAGCCCTGGCTGGGGAAGATCCCACATGCTGTGGAGCAACTAAGCCCATGCACCACAACTACTGAAGCCCGCATGTCTAGAGCCCATGCTCCGCAACAAGAGAAGCCACTGCAATGAGAACCCCACGCACTGCAATGACAAGTAGCCCCCGCTTGCCACAGCTAGAGAAAGTCCACGCACAGCAACAAAGACCCAATGCAGTAAAAAATAAATTAATTAATTAAAAAAAAAAACACCAATGGGTCAACAATGAAATCAAAGAAAAAATCAGAAAATACCTCGAGACAAAGATTGTTCAATTAGAATGAACATGGGAGAAGAGCAAGGTAAATTCTTTAAAAGAAGAATAATGGATATGGGAACATATGTGTATGTATAACTGATTCACTTTGTTATAAAGCAGAAACTAACACACCATTGTAAAGCAATTATACCCCAATAAAGATGTTAAAAAAAAAAGAAAGAAGAAGAATGAAGGAGGACTTGCCTTACCACATACAGAAAGGAATTATAAAGCTACAATAATTTAAAAAGAGTGGTGGCACATGAATGAGACTGCAAAGGGCAGAAATACACAAAAATAAGATGGGAATGTATGATATAATAAAGACGGCATTTCTAATTCACTGCCGAAAAAAAGTATTCAATAAAAATTATTGACATAACTGGCTACATTTGGAGAAAAATAAAACTGGTTTCCTCTCTCACCCTTCTAGATGAATCAAAATTAAAATATTTAAAGAAAAAATTAAGAACATGTATGAGTAAAGAATTTTATAATCTTAGGGTAGGAAAGATATTTCTAAGCACAGCACAAAAACTACAATCATTAAGGGAAATAACAATAAATATGAACATATGAAAATTTTAATAATAAACTCTATGGGAAGAAATCCACACGTAAAAAAGGTAAATCATGGACAAGTAGTGTAAAATATTGTAAAGCATTTCACAAAGGGTTAAAACTTCCGGTTCCTAAAGTTTTTTTTTTTAACTTTTTATTTTGAAATAATTTAAGACTTACAGAAAATATACAAGCATAATATTTTTACCCAGACTCACTAATTTAATGTTTAACCATATTTGTTTTATCTTCTCTCTCTCTCCATAAGTATGTGTGTATGTATACACCTATACTTATGAACCACTTAAAATTAAGTTGAAAAAGACATGATGTTCCTTTACCAATTACCACAGCATATAATATCTACAGTTTTTACAAATCAATAAAAAGAAAAGTAGTTTAACAGAAAAACATGGACAAAGGACAGGGAAAAGTGTAAATGGTACATTGAACACAAAAGGCATCTTCATTGGAATCCCCTTTGTCCCTTTAAAATGTATTTAAGGGGTGAGTTCTTTCTCTGATCCTGGGTAAAAACTGGGCAGAGTCAGAACGTTTTGCTCACTGTGATTAATGTAATCATAATCAGTATGATTACGCTGTCACATAAACATCTCAGTCCAGAAATCAGAATATCCATAGTCACGCAATAGTCACAAAGCTAGACTTGATTTAAAGTCAAACTTCTCAATAGATAACTAATTAGGACCTACTGTATAGCACAGGGAACTCTACTCAATATTCTGTAATGGCCTATATGGGAAAAGAATCTAAAAAAGAGTGGAGATATAGATACAGATATATCTGTATCTATATCTATATCTATATAGATAGATAGATATATCTATATCTATATAGACATAGATAACTGATTCACTTTGCTGTACACCTGAAACCAACACAACATTATAAATCAACCATCTTCCAATTCAGCCCCATTTACTTCATCACTCCCCTCCTTTGGGGCAAAAGCCCCAGTGCAGCAAGAAGGAAAAACACACACTTAAAGGGAACAGAGCTGGCTCAAGCCCGACCTCAGAGTTTCTGCTCTAGCAATGTGGGAGCAGACTCCACCCCTGACAGGACAGCCACAGCCAGGGAGCAGAGAGGAAGTCCCACCGCACACCCTGTTCAGGCTCTAGCTCCTCCATCACCAGCCACACCCTCTATCAAAGTGATAGTGGCCAGCACACCATGAGGAAAGACGTGGCTGGCATCTGCATCAAATTCGGCCCTCACACCAAAGACACTGGGCACACACAGTCTATGTAGGGACACTCCCACGTAAAAACACCACTTCAAGACCACAATAGATAACTGTTTCACCTAAATTCACAGAAACACAGAAAGTTAAGTAAAATGAAAAGAAAGAGAAACTACTCCCAGCTGAAAGAGCAAAAGAAAACCCTTGAAAAACCAAATAATGAAACAGATAATCAGTCTACCAGACGCTGACTTCAAAAAGTTGCTAATATCCATGTGCCATAACTACCGAAGCCCACACGCCTAGAGCCTGTGCTCAGCAACAAAAGAAGCCACTGCAATAAGAATCCTGTGCACGGCAACGGAGAGTAGCCCCTGCTCACCGCAACTAGAGAAAGCCCACGTGCAGCAACGAATACCCAATGCAGCCAAAAATAAATAAATAAAACAAATAAATTTATTTTTTAAAAAAAGAGGGGCTTCCCTGGTAGTGCAGTGGTTGAGAGTCCGCCTGCCGATGCAGGGGACGTGGGTTCGTGCCCCGGTCCGGGAAGATCCCACATGCCATGGAGTGGCTGGGCCCGTGAGCCATGGCCGCTGAGCCTGTGCATCCAGAGCCTGTGCTCCACAACGGGAGAGGCCACAACAGTGAGAGGCCCACGTACTGCAAATAATAATAAATAAAAAATAAATTAAAAAATTTAAAAAAAAGAAAAGGGGGAAATTTCCAAAAAAAAGTTGCTAATAAAAATGCTAAGTGGGGCTTCCCTGGTGGCGCAGTGGTTGAGAGTCTGCCTGCCAATACAGGGGACATGGGTTCATGCCCCGGTCTGGGAAGATCCCACATGCCACAGAGTGGCTAGGCCCATAAGCCATGGCCGCTGAGCCTGCGTGTCTGGAGCCTGTGTTCCGCAATGGGAGAGGCTACAACAGTGAGAGGCCCACGTACCGCAAAAAAAAAAAAAAGTGCTAAGTGAATTAAGAAAGAGTATCAATATAAACACAGATGCTTTTTAACAAGGAACTAGAAACTATAAAGACCTAATCAAAAGTAGATAATTCAATTTCTGAGATAAAAAGCACTCTAGAAGCAATGAATAGCCAACTAAATAACAAAGAAGAACACATAAGAGATCTGGAAGATAGAATGATGGAAATAACCCAATCAGAACAGCAGACAGACAGACAAATGGAAAAAAAAAAAAAAAGAAAGCAAAATATGAGATCTATGGGATAATATAAAATGTGCCAACATATGCATAGTAAGGGTTCTGGAAGGAGAAGGGAGAGAGAAGGGGATTGAAAATGTATTTGAAGAAATTATGACTGAAAACTTCCTAAGCCTAAAGGAGGAAACAGATATCAAGGTACAGAAAGAACAGAGGATCCCAAACAAGATGAATCCAAACAAGCCCACACCAAGACATATCATAAGTTAAAATGTCAAAAGTTAAAGATAGACTCCTAAAAGCAGCAAGAGAAAAACAGAGTCATGTACAAGGGAACCCCCATAAAGCTATCAACTGATTTCTCCGCAAAAACTTTGCAGACCAGAAGGGAGTGACATGATATACTCAAACTCATGAAAAGGAAAAACCTGAAACCTAGGATAGTCTACCCAACAAGATTATAATTTAGAACAGAAAGAGAGAGAAATAATTTCTCAGACAAGCAAAACTAAAAGAATTCTGCAATACCAAACCTACCCTAAAAGAAATGTTGAAGGATATTCTCTAAATGGAAAAGAAGAAAGAATCTGTCCGAAAGGGAAAATCCCAATAGGAAAAACAAATATATAGTAAGGATTGAAGATAACTTAAGTAAGCCAGTACATAGAATAAAAAAACAAAAAATATTGTAAAAGCAACTATAACTACAATAAACAGTAAAGGGATAAGCATGAAGATATAAAACATGACATCAAAAACACAAAATCTGGAGGAGGGGAGTAAAAAATGTAGATCTTTTAGAATGTATTTGAACTTGAATGACTTCAGTTTAAAGCAAATAGATATAATTAGGGGTCAATATATATAAACCCCATGGTAACCACAAATCAAAAACCTACCTATTGTAGGTTTTGTATACACAAAAACCAAAAAGAAAGGACCTCAAGAATACTATGAAAGAAAATAATCAAACCACAATGGGAAAAACAAAAAAAAAGAGGAAAGGAAAAAATAAGAACTACAAAAACACTGGAAAGCAAGGAATAAAATGGCAATAAGTACATACCTGTCAATAATTACTTTAAATGTCAATGGACTAAATCCTCTGATCAAAAGACATAGGGTGACTGATTGGATACAAACAAAACAAAACAAGACCCTTCATTATGCTGCCTACAAGGGACTCACTTCAGGGCAAAAGACACACACAGACTGAAAGTGAGGGGATAGAAAAAGATATCTCATGCAAATGTAAATGACAAGAAGGTGGGGGTAGCAATACTCATAGTAGACAAAATAGACATTAAAACAAAGACCATAATGAAAGACAAAGAAGCATATTATATAATGATAAAGGGATCAATACAAGAAGAGGATATTACACTTGTTAATATATACACTCAATACAGGAGCAACTAAATATATAAAGCAAATACTAACAGACATAAAGGGAGAAATTAACAATAATACAATAATAGTAGGAGACTTTAACACCCTGCTGACCTCAATGGACAGATCATCCAGAAAGAAAAACAGTAAGGCAACAGAGTTCATAAGTGACACCAAACACCAGTTGGACTTAATTGATATCTGTAGGACACTACATCCAAAAAAGAAAAAAAAAAAGTAGAATACACACTCTTTTCAAGTGGGCATGAAATATTCTCCAGGTTAGATCACACACTAAGTCACAAAACCAGCCTCAACAAATTTAACAGGATAGAAATTACATCAAGCATGTTTCTGACCACAATGATGTAAAACTAGGAATTAACTACAGAAAGAAAAATAGGAAAAGAACAAACACGTGGAGACTAAACAACATGCTACTAAAAAACCAATGGGTCAATGATGAAATCAACGAGGAAATCAGAAAATACCTCAAGACAAATGAAAATGAAAACACAACTTTCCAAAATCTTCAGGATGTAGCAAAAGAGTTCTAAGAGGGAAGTTTATAGTGATACAGGCCTTCCTCAAGAAAAAAAGAAAAATCTCAAATAAACAACCTAACCTACCACCTAAAAGAATTAGAAAAAAAAACAAACAAAGAAAGCCCAAAGTCGGCAGAAGGAAGGAAATCATAAAGACCAGAAAGGAAATAAGTAAAATAGAGAGTTAAAAGATATATATATATAAAAGAATGATGAAACCAAGAGCTGGTTTTTTGAAAAGATAAATGAAATTGATAAACCTTTATCCAGGCTCACGAAGAAGAAAAGAGGACCCAAATAAACAAAATAAGAAAGAAAGAGGAGAAATAACAACCAATATCACAGAGATACAAAAAATCATAAGAGAATACCATGAACAGTTATATGCTAACAAATTGGACAATACCAAGGAAATGGACAAATTTCTAGAAACATATAGCCTGCCAAGACTGAGTCAAGAAGAAACAGACAATTTGAACAGACTGATCACTACAAGTGAAATAGAATCTGTAAAACAAATAAACAAACAAACAAACAAAAAAACTCCCTGCAAACACAAGTCCAGGTCTGGACAGCTTCACTGGGGAATTCTACCAAGCATAGGAAGAACAGGTTACACCTATCCTCAAACTATTCCAAAAAATTGAAGAGGAGAGGACACTCCCAAATTCATTCTATGAGGCCACCATCACCCTGATACCAAAGCCAGAAAAAGACACTACCAAAAAAGAAAATTACAGGCCAATATCTTTGATGAATATAGATGCAAACATCCTCAATAAAATATTAGCAAACTGAATCCAACAATACATAAAAAGGATCATACACCATGATCAACTTGGATTTATTCCAGGGTCCCATGGTTGGTTTAACATACACAAATCAATCAATATGATACACCACATTAACAAAAGGAAAGACAAAAACCACATGATCATCTCAGTGGACACAGAAAAAGCCTTTGATAAAATTCAACATCCAATCATGATAAAAACCCTCATCAAAGTGGGTATCTCAACAACATATGGGAACATACCTCAACATAATAAAGTCCATTTATAACAAACCCAGGGCCAACATAATATTCAACAGTGAAAAGCTGAAAGCCTTCCTCCTAAATTCAGAAACAAGACAAGGATACCCACTCTTGTCACTGCTATTTAACATAGTATTGGGAGTCCTAGCCACAGCAATCAGACAAGGAAAATAAATAAAAGGTATCCAAATTGAAAGGGGAGAGGTAAAACTGTCACCTTTGCAGATGACATGATACTCTATATAGAGAACCCTAAAGTTTCCACCCAAAACTATTAGAACTAATAAATGAATTCAGTAACTTTGCAGGATACAAGTTGAATATACAGAAATTTGTTGCATTTTTATACTCTAATAATGAAATACCTGAAAGAGAAAGTTTTTAAAAATCCTGTTTAAAATAGTGTCAAAAACAAACAAACAAACAAAAAAACTAGGGTTAATCTTAACCAAGGAGGTGAAAGACCTATACACTAAGAACTATAAAACATTAATGAAGGAAACTGAAGAAGACTGAAAGAAATGCAAAGATATCCTGTGTTATTAGATTTCAAAATTAATATTATTAAGATGGCCATACTATTCAAAGCAATCTACAGATTTAATGCACTCCCTATAAAAATACCCAGGAGGGCTTCTCTGGTGGTGCAGTGGTTGAGAGTCCACCTGCCGATGCAGGAGACACGGGTTTGTGCCTCGGTCTGGGAAGACCCCACATGCCGCGGAGCGGCTAGGCCCGTAAGCCATGGACACTGGGCCTGTGCGTCTGGAGCCTGTGCTCCACAACGGGAGAGGCCACAACAGTGAGAGGCCTGCATACCGCAAAAAACAAACTAACAAACAAAAAAATAACCCAGGAAATTTTTCACAGAACTAGGATAAATAATCCTAAAACTTATATGGAACCACAAAAGATATCAAATTGCCAAAGCAATCCTGAGAAAAAAGAACAAAACTGGAGATATAACTCTCCCAGACTTCAGACTATACTACAAAGCTACAGTAATCAAAACAGCATGGTATTGGCACAAAAATGGACACAGAGATCAATGGAACAGAAATAGAGCCCAGAGAGAAACCCACAAACCTACAGTCAATCTATGACAAAGGAGGCAAGAATATACAATGGAGAAAACACATTCTCTTCAACAAGTGGTACTGAGAAAACTTGACAGCCACATGTAAAACAATGACGTTAGAACATTCCCTCACATCATATATAAGAATAAATTCAAAATGATTTAAAGACCTAAATGTAAGACATGAAACCATAAAACTCCTAGAAGAGAACATAGGTGAAACACTCTTTGACATAAATCAGAGCAATTTTATTCTTGGATCAGTCTCCTAAGGCAAAAGAAATAAAAGCAAAAATAAACAAATGGAACCTTATTAAACTTAAAAACTTTTACACAGCAAAGGAAACCTTGACAAAACAAAAAGACAACCTATGGAATGGGAGAAAATATTTGCAAATAATGTGACTGACAAAGGGTTAATATCCAAAATATACAAAGAGCTCATACAACTCAATATCACAAAAACAAATAATCCAATCAAAATGGGCAGAAGACCTGACTAGGCATTTTTCCAAAGAAGACAGGCACACGAAGAGATGTTCAACATTGCTAATTATTAGAGAAACACAAATCAAAACGACAATGAGGTATCACCTCACACCTGTCAGCAAGGCTATCATCAAAAAATCTACGAATAGATGGCGGCGGGGTCGAGGTGAGGTGTTGGCAGTAGAAAGGGGTTCGGGTGCGGGGGGCGGGGGAACGCGGAGAGATGGCCCGCGCCGGCTGCAGGGCCGGATGAGAAGCGGTCGCGCTGCGGGTGTAGGAGAGAGTAGGGTGCCCGGGCGCCACGAGAGTATGACGAGGGTGTACAAGCTGGTGTGGCGGGTGCTGCACGCTCTGCTCTGCCTGCACCGCATGCTCACCTCCTGGCTCCGTGTTTGGTCCGGCACCTGGAACTGGATCTGGTGGCGCTGCCGTCGGGCCGCCTCCGCCGCTGTCCTAGCGCCGCTCGGCTTCACGCTCCCCAAGCTCCTGGCTGTCGGCAGGAAAGGTAGGAACCGCCGTCACCACCGGCATCCACGCGGGGGGCCGACCCCGGCCGCCGACCACCCGCGGCTACGCTGGCGCGCGGACGGCAGTTCCCTGGAGAAGCTGCCTGTGCACATGGGCCTGGTGATCACCGAGGAGCAGCAGGAGCCCAGCTTCTCGGACATCGCAAGCCTCGTGGTGTGGTGTATGGCCGTGGGCGTTTCTTACATTAGCTTCTACGACCACCAAGGTATTCTCAAAAGAAATAATTCCAGATTGATGGATGAAATTTTAAAACAACAGCAGGAACTCCTGGGCTTAGATTGTTCCAAATACTCACCAGAGTTTGCAAATAGTAATGACAAAGATGATCAAGTTTTAAATTGCCAATCGGCAGTGAAGGTGCTGTCCCCAGAAGATGGAATAGTAGATATTGTGAGAGCTGCTCAAGACTTCTGCCAGTTAGTAGCTCAGCAGCAAAAGAAATGCACAGATTTGGATGTAGATATGTTAGACAGTTTACTTAGTTCAAATGGTTTCCCTGATCCTGATTTAGTATTGAAGTTTGGTCCTGTGGACAGCACACTAGGCTTTCTTCCCTGGCACATCAGGTTGACTGAGATTGTCTCTTTGCCTTCCCACCTGAACATCAGTTATGAGGACTTTTTCTCTGCCCTTTGTCAATATGCAGCCTGTGAACAGCGTCAGAGAAAGTAGCGATCCCTGGTTGTGTAATTTGATTTCAGGCTTTTGGAGAAAAGGACTCAAGTGACTCTGATGTTTACAAAACACCTATGAAACCCTGTACACATCTAGTTCATAATCCTCATAATTTATCAACACAAAAAAGTGTCTTACTTGAGAGTAAGAGTACATGTATGAGTGTGTATGTGTGCGTGTGTGCATGTGCATGCGTGTGTGGAAATAAACTTATAAATGGGGGAAGTATTGGAGGAGGAAATATGTGGACTTGCACCTTTGAGCAAATAGCAGCGATGTTTTAGGAGCTGAAATTTCAGATTTACACGCTTCAGCCCCAACTACTTCCCTTTTTTGTGGGGAGAGAAAGGGGTGATTAAAGCTGTTTTGTTGTTGTTTGGGGGGGGAGGGGAATAACTTTTGTTCCGTCTTTCCAAGTGACCAAACTTTAATTTTTAAGTATACTGATGTATTAAACGGAAGCATTCTGAGTTTGAGGGATCTCCAGAGGAATGAAGTTCTGTGTTGTTCACATGTTAAAAGTTTGCTCACCTTTGGAGCAAAGGGAATACATATTTTCAGACATCCGTCCATTTTCATCTCTTCGTTATTGTCAAAGTGTGACTTGAAAATGTCGCTCTGTTGTCTGTGTTCTGGGTTGTGAAGATCACTTGAAAAAGAACTCTTACAACATTGAAATGCAGAATTAAAAAAAATTTAAATATTGTATGAGGCAGTCATAAAAGGTGAAAAGGTTGTAATCTTAAAAGTAAAGGTGAAACTTTCCTGAATAAGGAAAGAAAGTTTTGATCTCCTTTTCTGTTTGGTGGGCAGTGGGCTAGATAGTACCCAAAGCTGGTTTAAAAAATTTCCATTAACTGTGTTTATTTAAATAAGCATTTGAGGGAAATTACCGAGGCAGCTCTTTTCCTCAAAAGTAACCTGTTCCTCTTTGGAATAGCACATTTAGGACCATGTTAGTACCCAGGATTTTTACTTAATAAATCCTGACGGTGACTTTGCGTAAAAATATGATCTTTAAGTAAGACTGAGGCCTGTGTAGGTAATAAAACATTACCAAAGTCTACAAAGTAATTTAATTTTGCATGTTCTCTTTCATGGCAGAGAACAGCACTGGTTCTGTTACTTTTTAAATGAAGAAATGATTTTTTGATAGGTGTTTAGTTTTTCTTCCCTCACTGCTGATACTCAGACAGAAACCATTATTCTTTATATTTGATGGGCTGTTTTCAGAAGAATCTTATTAACAAGTGCACAATAGTTATCCAAAATTGTATGTTTAGAATGGAGTAGTTTAAAAACTAGGGCTCAGACTCTGAAAAATAGCAAAGACTGGATTTGGAAAGCAAGGTCTGGAATTGCTTGCCAAATTCTGAGGCTACGAAGAATAAATGTTTTGACTTTGGATTCCAAAACCTCATTTATGATTTTAAAAAACAGTTGAAATAAAATGATTATAAACTAAAAAAAAAAATCTACGAATAACAAATGTTAGAGAGGATGTAGAGAAAAGGGAACCCTTGTACACTGTTGGTCGGAATGTAAATTGGTGCAGCCATTACGGAAAATAGTATGGAAGTTCCTTAAGAAACTAAAAGTAGAGCTACCATATAATCCAGTAATTCCACTCCTGGGTATATACTTGGAAAAAACAAAAACACTAATTTAAAAATATACATGCATCCCCAATATTCATAGCAGCCCTATTTACAATAGCCAAGACATGGAAGCAACCCAAGTGCCCACCCACAGACAATTGGCTTAAGAAGATGTGAGATATATATATATATAACAATGGAATATAACTCAGTCATAAAAAGAATGAAATACTGCCATCTGCAACATGAATGAACCTAGAGAATATTATGCTTAGTGAAATAAGTCAGATAAAGACAAATACTGCATGATATCACTTATATGTGGAATCTAAAAAATAATACAAATGAATGTATACGCAAAACAGAAACAGAGTCACGGATATAGAAAACAATCTTGTGGTTACCAAAGGGAAGAGGGAAGCAGGGAGGGACAAATTAGGGGTATGGGATTGACAGATACAAACTACTATTCAATATATATAAAATAGATAGGCAACAAGGATATATTGTAGAGCACAGAGAATTATACTGATTATCCTGTAATAACCTATAATGGAATATAATCTGCAAAAACACTGAATCACTACGCTATACACCTGAAACTAACACAATAAATCAACTATACTTCAATTTTAAAAACCACAAGAAATACTTGTCTTAAAAATGAAAAAAAATTTTTTGAAGGTGTCCAACTCAAGAAATTATCCCCTGTGTATACAGAAATTTGATTTATGAGAGAAGTGGTGACAGCCAGTACAGGAAAGGGTTTTTTCAGCGAACGACACTGGGACAACTGGTAGTCCATACACAAAATAAATAAAAATAGACCCCTAAATTACACCGTTCACAAAATGAATGCACATGGATTCAAGACCCAAATGTGGAAACCAAAATTCCCAAACTTTTAGGAAAAAGAAAACATAGGAAAATGTCCTTATAACCTCAGGAAAATGAAGGATTTCTTAAATAAGCATAAACCAAAAAGGAAAAAAGAGGATATGTTTGATTGAAATAAAATCTAAATTGCTATCACAACATTATGTCAACTATACTCCAATAAAAATTTGTTTTAAAAAATCTAAATTGCTGTTGAGCAAAGGAGAGTATATACAAGATCAAAAAGAAAGAAAATATTTGCAATATACACAATGAACACAAAATCAGTATCCCAAACATAAAAATACAATAAAAAGAAAATGGCAAACAACAGAAAAATGTGTAAACTATCTGAACAAGTGATTCACAGAAAAAGAATTATGAATGGTGAATAAACATATGAAAGGATGCACAGTTGCATTAGTAACTGGGACAGGTACATGCAACCGCAAAGGGATACTATTTCTCTAGTTCTCATCCTCAGAATGGAAAACATTTTACAGTCTGACCAATACCAAAAGTTGACAAGGATATGGAACAATGGAATTCTCAAACACTGCTGTAAGAATATAGATTAGGGGCTTCCCTGGTGGCGCAGTGGTTGGGAGTCCGCCTGCCGATGCAGGGGACACGGGTTCGTGCCCCGGTCCGGGAAGATCCTACATGCCGCGGAGTGGCTGGGCCCGTGAGCCATGGCTGCTGGGCCTGCGCATCCGGAGCCTGTGCTCTGCAACGGGAGAGGCCACAACAGTGAGAGGCCCACACACCGCAAAAAAAAAAAAAAAAGAATATAGATTAATACAATCACTTTGGAAAACAATTTGGCAATGACTATTAAAGATGAAAGTATGCACAGCCTATGACCCATCAGTTCCTTGCAGGATGCACCATACTGAGAAATTCTAGAACATGTAAATAGGGAGATGTGTGTAAGAATATTCAGAGCAGCAGAGTATGCGATATGAAAAAATTAGAAGCTACCTCAATGTTTATAAACAGAGAATGAATAAACTGTGGAATATTCACAAAAGAGAATATTGTAGATAGAGCTATTAATGAATTACAGAGGCATGTATCAATATGGATAAATCTCAAAAACAATGTTGACTAGAAGATGCAAGAAGCAGAAGCTTGCTTACAGAATGATGCCATTTATGCTAAACTCGTTCCACCAGCATCTGGCCCAGATCTGGGCATGTGACTGATGTTCAGAAGTGCTCAAATAACCTGAGAAGTACTGCCATTATTAACCATAATTGTGGAGAGGAGTGAAAAGTATTTTCACCCTTATTTTACACATTGGGAAACTGAAGCCCAGGGAAAGGAGATTTTCATAAGGTCTCCCAGTGCCATGTGGAAAGGAATGCATGACCACTGAAAGTCGTCTTCTCGCCCGGGTCTAGACACTGTGCACCTGACAGGTGTCCATGCCCCACTGTAAGATGGCACAAATCATGTCATTCCCTATTAACTTTTTCTGGCCCTTCAAGAAGAGGAACTTGTACTGTTTGTTGATTGCAGATCTTGTTGTTTACAATCTTGACAGCCACCTCCTGAAGACTGTAGGAGGGCTGTGGGGTCTCTGAAGAGAGAGAGATCCTGCCTCGTCATCCCTTCAGCTCTTTGGCACATCTCCCTCTTGGAGCTATCCAGATTCGTAATGTGGGAGGCAGGGTCATTTCCTGGGATAGTGATGTATAAAGGCCCCAAACCACAATCTGACTTTTGAAAAAGCCCGAGCTCATTAAAAAGTCTCCCGAGGGGCTCAGACCAACATCCAAGCACTGAATGAAGCCAAGGAGAGATTACCCCAGTAATTCACATTCCATGAGGGTGAATGGTTGGGCACTGCTCCATGGCTACCTGCCAATGTGGCAAGACCCTAGAGCCCAGAGTGAGCCACCCGTTGGAGGGCAGGACCCCACAAAGGCTCCTCAATTCTAGGACCTCAGAATGACACCAACAAGGGACAGGAATTATTGGTGTTCAAGGTAACAAGTGTTTACAATGGCCACCCAATGCCTAGGTACCCCCCTGAGACCACAGTCCTTGTGCCACCTGCAGACAAGAAATCCCATTAATAGCCAAAGATTAATTTCCTTCCAGGTGGCAAGGTGAGAGCTTGACATTGGAGTTAACTTAACTTTGGGAACTGAGGTCCATACACGCCATGAGTGTCTTTTACACCAGGGCACTGTGTATATCCTCCTATCAACAGAGTTCAGGGCAACGTGCAGCACGTGTAGGTGCTCAGGAAATATTTGCTGACGGAATGAATGAGTGAATAAAGGAATGGATGGAGGAGCCCGTGGTGGAGTTATGTTCTGAAGAGGCAGGTGTCTTGGGACCTCGGCCTGCCTTCACTTACCTTGAGTATATGTTTGTCCCCACCTGATCATCCAGCACATGGATCCAAGAGATGGCTTGAGTTTAGGGTTAGGTAGACAGGCTGGATGAGGGGGGACCAGGAGACAGAGTCCCTGAGCTTCAGGAGGGCAATATCCTGGGACATGAGGCTGGTGAAATCCTCATGAATCACGATGCGAGTGACTGAGAGTTCGGTGCCATTTTCTGAGAGGCATTGAATTCCCATCTTCACGGAGTATGATCTGGGGTCCTTGGATCTGCAGGGTCACGGGTAGGAGGCAGATCACCAGCAGTGAGGTCAAACATGGAATGGTTGGAGAGACACAGGCTGAGCACAGGGCTACCCAGCCAGGCCCCTACTCCCGGATTCCCAGATTCAGCAGGGCCTCCTAGGCCAGAAAGCAAAGCCCCTGAGACTGGAGGGCCACCCTGACTGAACTCTGAAAGCAGTGCACAGCTGTAAGGACCCACTGGTGGTGGATGAGGGAGCCACTGCAGTTGTTCGCGCCCAGGAATAGGATGCTCACCTGCCATGGCCATTTGCCCGCCTCTACTAGCTTCCCCTTCACATTCTTGCAGGAGATGTTAGTCTGACCACAGGCCTGGAACCAGGACCCTTAGAAAAAAGGTAGAGAGGGGGCCATGACAGCCCCATGCAGACTCTCGGGCAGCAAAGGGCAGCCCTCAGACTTCCAGCCGTCACAAGCAGCCACTGCCACATGCACATGCGGGGAGGGGCTTTTCTCACCACCCCCAAAGTGGCAACCAAAGGCCCAGAGGCAGCAGGAGCCCCATGTTATAAAGACAGCCTCCAAACAACGGGGACCAGACAACCCCTCCAGGGCTTCTTACAATCCGTCAGCCCAGGATTCATCCCTTCTCCCTTGTTTACACAAGTGAAGGAGAAGAGAGAATCATCAGAGGGGTGAGTGTCAGTAAGCCCTAAGTGATGGGGCACAATGAGCAGGGCTGCTAGTCAGTTGTAGCCAGAAAGCAATGGACAGTGATGTCACATTGTACAACTCCAGGGCATGCCTCCATAGACCACCAGCCCTGGAGGTGCGCTCTCTGCGACCATACCAGGAAATGGGTAGAGATACTTATCAATTTCCTCCTTGCCCCTCACTGGCTCCAACAGCAGGAATGGGAGCAGTGGGGGCTGCATTGAAATGGATAGGAGATTGAGATTCTGAACTGGACCACCTTGGACTGGTATTTAATAACTGAATATCACTGAGGACAGGAAAGGGAGAAATTCTACAGCAAAGGTTGGAGACCAAGACTAAAGACAAATTAAAAGGTTCCTTATGTATAGCCTGCTGTAAAGTTTGGGCTGCCCAAGAAGCTGTCACAGGCGGTCATGGACCTCCTCATACAGGCAAAGTTGGACATGTATTTACACTGTCTCAAGCAGACGTGGTTCCAGAAAGTGTTCCCTTCAGCAGTTCAGTGTGCAGTGCCAACCTGAGCTTCAGGGACTCAGCAGCAGCAAGCAAGGCTCGTCCTTGCCTGGGAACGGGGCGGGGGGCAAAGGGGGGCAGCAGGGGCGCGTTCCGTGGTGGTGGTGGAGAGGGTACAACAATCAACAGACCAGGCTAATAATCTATTGCAACTCATACACATTAGCAGAAACATCTACTGGGCTCTGCCTCATAGCAGTCCCTCAGAGGGTCCCAAACCATTGATGTTTGGTCTTGTTCCACCATGTCCCAGGGCTCCTGGTACTGCTATCAGATGTGGATGGCTGGTCCCCTTGCCACACACTCCCATGGCTGCTCCCCCCAGGGATCCACAGGTACCTGCACAAGCCCCAACATCTCCATGGAGTTTCGTCTGCCTTGCCCTCTCATTGCTCCATTCTTGCCCATGTTTCTGTCCAATGGCTTGCTGTCTTATATTCTGTCTCCCCCAAGGGGGAGCCACATTTCCAGCCCTTCTCATATACTGTGGTGGGTTTATGGCTACCTTGTTTCAGATTACAGCCTGCTCCAATGGAGACTTTGGTAGGAAAGAGAGGGCTTCCAAAGCCTTGCCCTTGTCTCTCTCACAAAGCTTAGGCCCTGGAGACCCAGGGTCCCACAGAATGAACTTTGCTACTTAAAAAGTGACAGCTCTGGGCTTCCCTGGTGGCGCAGTGGTTGAGAATCTGCCTGCTAATGCAGGGGACATGGGTTCGAGCCCTGGTCTGGGAAGATCCCACATGCCGCGGAGCAACTTGGCCCATGAGCCACAACTACTGGGCCTGGGCGTCTGGAAGCTGTGCTCCGCAACAAGAGAGGCCGCAATAGTGAGAGGCCCACGCACCGTGATGAAGAGTGGCCCCCGCTTGCCGCAACTAGAGAAAGCCCTCGCACAGAAACGAAGACCCAACACAGCCAAAAATAAATTAATTAATTAAATTAAATTAAATTTAAAAAAAGTGACAGCTCTAAGAGGTAGGGTTGGGCTTTGCTTCTGTGCTCCCCACCCTCAGTGGGTTCCTCAGTTTCAGAGAACAGTACTCCTCACAACTCATGTCCAGGACAACGCTGACTCTGATCTCCTTCCCCCAAACCTTATACAAGATGTGCAGGATTCAGCCTGGAGATGCCAGCACCAAGAACAGCAGCTGAATCTGGAGGGAGCCATGATGGATTAATTTGGGGGCATGAGGTGTTGCGGATCAATCTTGTCATAGACACAGTGATACCATTCCATATATGGGGGACACTCAGTGGCTCAAACAGATTCCACTGCGGACCACCTCTACCCCTTCTTGGAGTTCGAGTCCAAGCGCTCCCACTCACAAGCTGTATTCCGATGTCACCCCGTGCACTCACACGTGGCAATGGGAATGTGTGTCTTGGCTCATGACCTCTGTCCCTACAAGGTCCCAGACCCTCACCCCCACATCATCACAGGCACAGCAGTTAGCTACAAGGAGCAGTGCACATCCTCACCACCCCCAGACGTCACAGATACCTGAGGACAGCACAGAGTAGGAGAGTACTCATTCACTCACTCACTCACTCAAGGAACTAGTCTGGGAAGGGGAGTCACACAGTGAAGGAAAAGGACAAATTCCCTAAGGTGGGGAACACATCCCTACTAACAGATGCCACGCCAGCAAATTTTCTGCCAAGGGGCAGAATGGACAGCTGGCAGGTGACCTGAATCAGGGCTGCCACCACAAGATTACATGTGGTCAGTTAGGGTGGGAGCCCAGAGACCTTGTCACATGGGGTCCCACACTTTTTACCCCCAAAGAGTCTGCTGAAAACTGGTACTGAATACTGGCACCACAAGCACTTAGTTCTCTGGGCCTCAGGTTCCTATTGTGAAATGTGGATATTGGTAAAGCCCACTTCAGGGGGTGTTGAGATATAAGCCATGTGAATGATACCTTATGTGGGATGAGCAGTCACCCACATATCACATCGTCCTCATCACAAGTCCCAGTTCTCTGAGATTGTGCCTCCCAAATCCGTTCCATGGATATTACTTTGTTTCCATTTTTAATAAGGCTCTTTCCTCATGTTCATGGTCACTGGCAAACAGGAACTGCCTCGACACTGTCTGGGTCCCCAGGTTTGGCACACCATGCAGTCTGATGAGGAGATGCCCATCAGGAACAAATGGAGGCCATGCAGGCATGAGGACAGTGGACATAGGCACCCAGGCAAACAAAGCCCTCCTGCCTCTCTCCCATGCTCCCAAAGCCCTACCTTGAACATAGAGATTATTCTCAGCCCTGGCAGAAGGAAATGGAGATGCGAGGCCCTGAAGATCTCCCTGCCCACATGCCACGGCAAGCAACTGCACGGCCCTCACTGGTCCTCGTTATGGGACTTGGAGGCAGGGTGGGACAGGGCATCTCTATTGTGTGAGAATTCTAGAACTCATGGTTTGTTTATGCAGGGCAGCAGGGAGTGAGCCTCCGCCCCAGGGTTGGGGGCTCACCCAGCTGGGGCAGCAGCAGGAGGCTAAGTAGACAATGTGGCCTGCCAGAGCCATGATGTGATGCTGCTGCCAGACACCTCTCTGGAATGGTGCTGCTGATGCCTTGCCCTGAACCTGTGACAGCACGTGCTGTCTGGCCCGAGACACTGCCTCCTGGGCTCAGCCTTGGCCTTGACGGGGCCCCTGTATCCCTAACCCTAAGTCTGTGATAGCGCCAGGTATCTGGCTTGTGACAGTGCCTAGTGCCTGGCCTGTGAGGCACTCCCAGTACCCAGTGCAAGTTCCTTTATGAAGCCCTTCTCATGGCTCCCCTGGAGGTATGGAAACTGAGGCTCTGAGAGGGGGACGGCTAGTTCCTTGCTGTGACTGATTGAGCTGGAACTGAAGTTTTCCTTTTTCCCACTTTGCATTTTTAAGAGAACAGCTCATGGGTAGAGGCCAGGTGTTTCGGGCCTGGGAGGTGAATTCCTGAGAGGAAGCAGCTTGCAAGCCTGGGTCTTCATGAATCAGCAGAATAAATGACATTTTGGGACCCCTCTCCACCACTCCACTGAAGTCCCCACCCCAAGAATCCCCTGAGGGACTGTCCATGAGGACGGCTCACTCCTGCTCCGCACCGTTGCCAGTGTTGTCAAGATCATGGGTAATGAGACTGCTGCTCATTACGCTGCTAGAGGAGATGGACTGGGGCCAGCACTGTGGAAAACTTCGGAATCATTTAGCAAAGCAGAAAATGCGCCTACCTCACAACCTGCAGTTCCACTCCTGGTTGTGAGCCCTAGAAACATCATACACGTATGCAGGAGGAAAGACACATGAGACTGTTGGCAGCAGCACTGTTGGGTAGAGCCCCAACTAGAAACTACCCAGCTGCCATCAAAGGCAGGATGAATGCACGGAATACTCGAGCAATGAGAACAGACCACTACATGTAGTGACATGGGAATCTCATAAAACATATTGCTGAGTGAAAGAATTCAGACACCAAATGGTACATATTGCATGAAATTCAAAAACAGGCAACACAAACTATTTTTAGGGATACATGGTAGAAAATCAGATTTCCTACAATCAGATTTCCTCTGGGGGAAAGAGAGAGAAAGAGGGAGGGAGAGAGAGAAGAAAGAAAATCCAGAGAAGCAAAACTCTCTCTACTCTTCTGCCTTTGTGGAAAGTAATGTTTTGCGGGGGGAATGATGAACCAATAAAACCAAGATAATTGAATAAAGACCAAGCATATCCGTTATCACTGCCAACGTGAATACAAAGAAAAACCTCTACTTTTACAAGTCAGAGATTCTTATATTGGGTAGAAAAAAATCTACTCACATGCTACTCAATAGAGACTCACCTAAAACAAAGTGATATGAAGCAGTTGAAAGTAAAAGATGGGCAAAAATATATTAAGTATATGTAAGCAAAAATAGAAATGACAATATTAATCTCTAGAGATGTAATTCAGGACAAAAGCTTTAAACAGAAAAATAAAATTACTTTCTGTTGAAAAAAGATAAAAATTATAATGACTATGTAACATTAAAGCTGGTCATCAGTAACAACATCAAACAGTGATACACGAGAAATGGAAAAACTTCACTTGCAGTGGGAGAGTCTTCTCCAGCTTTGTCTATCTTTGAGGGATTGAACATCTATAAAAATCAACTGCACACTAGACTACTAAGAAAACCACAATAATTTCCCTATAAGTGGAACTAGTTTAGGCCACATATTTTACGATGATGCAATGAAACAAAGATTTAATAAGAATGAGTAAGTGAAATAAAACAAATGACTTGAAAATTTTAAAAATAAAGTTGGTTAACTTATTTCAAGGAAATAAAAACATTCTGTAAACTATTTAGAAAATACTAATAATTAGAGCAATGCATTAAAAAAACTTTTTGAGTGTGGTCAAGGCAAATCTATAACTTTAAAGGTATTTATTATCGAATAACAAAGAATGAAAATAAATGAATTAAATGTTCAAAGCAAGAAACTGTAAAAGGTACAAAATAACCCCAAGGAAAATCTGTAAGAAACATGTACAAAATATAAAATTATACCCTAACCAATTATTACAGCAGAGTTAGGAATGAACTCTACGATCTGGATCTTTGTAAAAAGAAATAATATTAAATAGGGCAACGGGCATATTTTACACTGATAGGGTATAACCCATCAAGATGGTACAGCAGGCATGAACCTTGCACTCCTAACAACACAGCTTTCAAACATGAAGCAAGAATTGTTAGAACTGCAGGAAGAAATAGACAAACTCTGAATTCTCATGATAAACCGCTCAGGAATCAACAGATTTATAGATATAAAATATTTGAAGTGTTAGAGGATTTGAATAACACAATCAACAAGCCTGATCCAGTCAGTTCTAGCTAGAACTCTGTTTCAAAACACACACTTTTACTTCAAACGCACATGAAATATTCAATAAAACTGACCAAATACTAGGCACAAAGAAAACCTCAACACATTCCAGAATGTGGAAATAATTAAATCCATATTGATATAATTTTTAATAGAGAAAAAGGAGAAGCCCCTGTCCCTCCCCCAAACTATCCGTCAGAAGATTAAATAACACCCATATAGTACTCTTGGGTTAAGTAAGAAATACAGTGTGAAATAAAAAACAATATAGAATGAATGGCAATGAGGTCAGTACATATAAAATCCTGTGAAATACGGCCAAAGTGAGACTCACAGGAAATTTTATGGAATTAGTGAAAATATTAGAAATGAAAAAAGTCTATATAATAATGAACTAAGCATACTACTCAAGAAGTTAGAAAAAGAACAATAAAGTAAATCTCCCCAAAGGAGAAGATTGAATTACTAAAGCTAAAAGAACTTTCATGAAATAAAATAAACAAAAAGAAGCATATTTGATCACTAAAATCAAAAGGTAGCTTGTACCATTTAGGAGTTGACAAGTAAGAGAAACTTCCACTCAAACAGGCTTAAAATTTCTGTCTTCTCTCTTCAGTGATGGTGGCTTCATTCTGAGTTGATCCCCTTATTGAAAAATGGTTGCCAGCATCCTTCTGCCTCCTCATCCACATTAAGAGAGACAGTATGGGGACTTCCCTGGTGGTGCAGTGGTTAAGAATCCGCCTGCCAATGCAGGGGACACGGGTTCGAGCCCTGGTCCGGGAAGATTCCCACATGCTGCGGAGCAACTAAGCCCGTGTGCCACAGCTACTGAGCCTGTATGCCTAGAGTTCACGCTCTGCAACAAGAGAAGCCACCGCAATGAGAAGCCCGCACACCACAAGGAAGAGTAGCCCCCGCTCACCACAACTAGAGAAAGCCCTCGTGCAACGAGGACCAAACGCAGCCAAAAATAAATAAATAAATAAAAATTAAAAAAAAAGAGAGACAGTATGCATTTCTCTCCTCTAACCATACCTTATGCTTATTGGGATAACCTAACTGGGGTCAGGTGGCCGGGCACTGGACTATGCTAATTAGATCAAGCCAATGAGCCACCCACTTGGGAGCTGGGAGTGTGACAGCTTCTTCCTGAAGATGATGAGCAACATGGCAGACAGTGTGGACTAATGACTAGGACCTGTAGTAATATGAGGGAAGGATGGATACCATAAAGCTAACCAATAACAGTACATCAGGTGTTTTTTTGGAAAATACCTATGAAATAGACAAAAATTTGGCAATTTTAATCTTTAATAATTAGGAAACGTGAAAGAGTACACATGTAAATAATATTAAAAATAGGAAAGGAGCCATAGGTTCAAATTTTACGTATCAGTTAAAAATTTTAAAATCTAAGCTAAATTGATTTATTTTACTAAAATTAATGCAAAAAGAGGTGGGAAACCCAACTAAGCCAATAACTATGAAAGTTTTTTTTTTAAATAGTCAAAGATTTGTCCCCTAAAAAAGGCATCAGGCCCAATAAGTTTTATGTGCACAATCTACCAAACGTAAGGAACAGATAATGCTGGTGTTATATAAACTGCTCTAGGGCACAGGAAAAGACTAGAAAGCTCCTCAACATGTTTTAAGATGCTAGCATAGCAATGGCACCAAGGGTGGAACAGAAAGGAAAATTGTAGGCCAATCCAATATTGGAACAAAAATTCTAAACAAAACGGAAGAAATTTAATCCAGAGTGTATTACAGGATTTACCTAAGAAATCTACCGGAGATCTAGTCATGTGTTTCACTAAGTAAACAAATTAAATAAGAATAATCATCTTAACAGTTCACAACTGTGTCACCTGGGCCCAAAACAGTGCCTGACACAGAGGAAATTCCAAGTATCTGGGGAATGAATGAAAGAATGAAGTCAGGGTCAGTACATGTACCCTCACCATTATTGCTACTATTTCATATTGTGCTGGAGTCTCCAGCAATGAGATAACAAAAGAAATAAATGGTGTGACTTTCAAAAAGGACAAGAGGGAGCTGTCACCATTTTAGGTGATGTGATTACCCCAAAATAAGCCAAGAGAATCAACTGAAAAACTACTGAATTTAATACACAGTTTTGCAAGATGACCAGGAATCAAGATCACCGTTTTTTTTTAAATCCATCAACAGCTTTAAAATACCTAATATGCAGAATTAGAAAAAGTGTAATGGGAAAAGATACCACCAATAACAGACATAATCAAAATCTGTAAACTACTTAGAAACAAACTCAATGGTTTTCCAGACATCCATGAATAGAAGAGCTGAATGAATAGAGACATATACCATATTCCTGGTTAGGAACTCAACACTGTAAAAATGACGGTTCTCCCCAAATTATTCTGTGTATTTAATTTCAGTTAAAATACCAATAACATTTTTAATGAAAACCGACAAACTGATTCTAAAGTTTATATGGAAGGCAAACTTTGTAGATTAGGCAATTTTTTTTTTTTAAAGAAGAGGAGAGCTTTTGCTACCATTTAACAAAACATAACATGAAGCTGATTGAAACAGTACAGCACTAGCCCAGGGACAGACAAACAGATTAGTGGGAAATAATAAAGGTTTCAAAACCACACCCACAAATATATTAGGATTTCATTATTATAAATGTGGACATTCAAATCAGCAGGAAAGGATGGACTCTATAAGAAATAATGTCAACCAAGTTGGTTCTCCAGTTGAAAACAGAGTTAGCGCCTGACTCACACTATATATAACAGAAATTTCAAAAGGATTACAGTTACACATAAAAAATAAATTTATCAAAATATTAAAAGAAATATGTGAAGATAGTTTTATAATCTGGAGATGGAGAAGGCCAAGTTAAGCAAGCCACAAAATCCATAAAGAAAGTAAACACTGACTGACTTCATTCAATAATAATTTTTAAAGTCTTTACAGGAAAATTACCCATATATTCCACATATTTGTAAAAGATAAGTGACAACAACTGGAGAAAATATTTGTAAAATAATTGACAAAAGCTTAATATTCAGAAAAGATAAAGACCTTCCATGAGAAAAAGATAAACAACCTAATTTCTAAAATAAGCATATGAACAGAGGATTTACTAGTGAAAAGGTAAACCTTTTTTTCAATAAACACATGAAAAGACATTTTTCCAATCAAGAAAATGCAAATTAAAACAGCAATGATATAACTTTCTACCACTGGATGGGCAAAATTTTTGAAGATTAATAATACCCATTTTTAGCAAAAAGGAGAAGCGTTCATTCTTGTATACGGTAGGTGTGAATGTATACTGGTTCAGCTTTTGGGAGGAGTAAATTATATTCATCCAAAATTACTAAATTTGTGTCTACTCTGATGGTCCTCCCCTGAATCCACTCCTAGGAAGACCGCTGCAGAAATGCTTCAGACTGTGCTCTCCCCCACCCCACCCCCGAGCACGCAGGAATATGCTCATGGCAGCACTGTCACAATGCTGACAAGTCAGAAACAGCCTAAAACCTGGTGCTGGTTAAATAACATACATTACATCCACACGGTACACATGCAATAATGTAAAATTATGAATAGCTCTAGGTACCGACATAGGTTTTCAAGGCATATAGTTTTTTTTAATGTAGGTTATTAATAATACATATATAAGATTCTATTTATTTAAAAAACCATAAAGATATTTTATTTAAGGATGCCAACAATGATTACTTCTGGGGAGGGGAGCAGCATTGGTGGTGGGGGTGAATGAGCAAGGGAGAATCTTTACATGTATTTCTGAATTTTTTTGGTAAATCACAACAAAAATTCAGACATCGCTTTTAATTGTTTTTAATTTTTAAAAAATGTAGGGGGGGGCTTCCCTGGTGGTGCAGTGGTTGAGAGTCCGCCTGCCGATGCAGGGGACACGGGTTCGTGCCCCGGTCCGGGAAGATCCCATATGCCACGGAGCGGCTGGGCCCGTGAGCCATGGCCGCTGAGCCTGTGCATCCGGAGCCTGTGCTCCGCGACGGGAGAGGCCACAACAGTGAGAGGCCCATGTACCGCAAAAAAAAAAAATGTAGGAGGGGAACTTTTATAATCAGTTTTTTTTTTTTAATGACATTTTTAAAAAAAAAGGAAAGCTGATTTTGGAGCACGATATGTGGGTCCTTCCTACTGTCACCTACAGTGCATGTCTCAACTGCTCTCTTACAGCATGCCCAATTTCCAGTTGAGGAAACTGATGCCTCAGGCCCAGGCCCTTTCCCAAAGCCCCAGCACAAGTGATATAGCAAAAACCATCAGTCCCCACTCTGAAGAGCCTGCTGGCAGAATTAATTCCAGGAGGCCTTACCCACGCACCAACCCCCGACACCCGGGGGCCACCCAGAAAAGAGAACAGAGCCAGCTCATGTTTGCACAGATATAATCCCTGCTATCCTGGTCCCCAATTCCAAAGCCCTTCTAGGCCACAATTTCCTTCTCCTGGTCACTCAAAGCCTAGTCATCCACCACATCCTCCCCACTAGGAGGTCAAAGCAGGACCCAGTCTCCCAGGGGCCACTCTTTTCCCACCTTGATCTTTGTTGATTACAGACCCATGACCTTGATCTAACCTTGATCTGGCCCCATTTGGCAAAGGCAAAGCACAGAGAAGAAAGGAGAAGGGAGATCAGGGGCCCATCTGGGGCTGCAGCAGCCAGGACAGGAGTAGGAGCCAGGAGGAGGTGCAGAGGACTGAGAGAACCCCATTGCTTATTTGCTTCTTGATCCATTTGCTGTATTTGGTGATACGGGTGTACACTCCTGGATTATGTACTTGGGCTCAGGCCTTTTCCCAGGACAACACCCCAGCAAGAATCCATCTATCCTCGACTTCACAAGCCAACGGACCCCCAGGGTCCCCCCTAGGCAAAGAGAGGGGAGTGATGGAGGCTCTGGACCCAGCTGGGACCCAAGGGATTGGGGGACCCAGAATGCCCACCCTCTGAGTTCTGCTTGGAAGCTTCCTTCATTCCTTGAGGATCTCACTACCTGGAGTCCTCCTTCACTCCTCAGTTGGGGATCCCATCCCAGAATATCAGGCAAAATCAAAGTCACGGGGAAGGCAGATGGGAGCAGAGCACTACCTGATGATGATGACAAAGAGGGAGGCCAAGCAAACCTCCCCCTGGGGAAATGCCCCCCACCTGGGGT
Organism: Globicephala melas; assembly: GCF_963455315.2. NCBI lineage: Eukaryota > Metazoa > Chordata > Mammalia > Artiodactyla > Delphinidae > Globicephala > Globicephala melas. Next base: position 40,941,427 of record NC_083324.2, on the reverse strand, counting down.
CATCCCAACCGAAGGAGAGCTGCCAGAACCTCCCAGAAACTCACATAGCACAAGTTTTCTCCATATTGGTGGCACAGATCATGTCCCCCAGGACAAGGGGGACAACGCGGGGGATGAGGGACTTCTTGCGGTAAATCCGGTCACAAATCTTGTTGTCCATGATAAACACCTCGGCCTCCCGCAACGCTGGGGTCAGTGTGGAGTTGGCTGTGGAGGAGTCCAGTGGGGTGAGAACTGACTCCTCACTCTACTCAGCCCTGCCTATTCCCAGGGTCTTGTCACCTCCATCCTCAGGACTCAGCCACACCCCTTCACACCTCCATGCCCTCCTTCACTTGGCCCTTCCCCCTGTGGTGTGGACCATGTTGGGCAAGCACCTTGCCCTCTAAGGCTCTATTTCAGGATCCCTTTCTCTGGGAATCTTTTGCTCCTGAACCAAGCAGGCTACAATCCAAGTTTCAATGCAACCACTCAGAAATTGAGAGCCCACCCCCATGCTGCTTCTCTCCAGCCTCTGAACTCTATACTGGCTGTGCCCTCTGCCACCTGATTGACATTCACTCTTCCTTCAGGCATCTCAGGCAGACTCTCTGCCAGAGCTCATTCCAGATCCCTCCCGACTTGCTCTCAAGATCACCTGACAAAGTCTTTGCCTCTTTCCTTGTTAATCTGTGCTTCCACCCATACTCAGTTATGAGTTCCCTAGAGGCAGGGCATGCATTACCAGTGACAAGGGTTTGGCGTGTGGCAGATGCCTGAACATCGAAGTTTCTCAGATGAACAAATCAGTGAGTGAGTGAATTTATGAATCCCTGACTCTGAGCTTCCGTAAGAGGCAAATGATCAGGTTTTCCTAGGACTAAATGAAGTGTCCATAGCACATGCAATGGTGTAAACCATGGCAACAGTTCCCATGTGAGGAGCAATCCTAACACATCCAAAGAACCAGGGGCCAGAGGTAACGGCCACAAGCTTCCTGAGAGGCACCATGAGGGGGCTCATCAGGAGAGGCCCCAGAGGAAAGGAGTGTACCCTCTGGGGTACCACATGTCACCCCGACCCCATCCTCCTCACCTGAGAAGCACTGTTTAACCTGGCCCCAGCCAGTCACCCAGCACTGCGTCCCAACCTTCAGGTTGTAGTTGGGCTCCGGGAGGCAGATGGGCTGCACGTACTTGCTGACGACGACAGGAGTGTGAAGCTGGAGGAGGGCAACATCACCCGCGATGAAGTTCTGGCCCCAGTACTTGGGGTGCGTAATGAGGTCCCTCACAGGGATCAAGAGGGCCCTCGTGGAGTCCGTGGGCTTCAGCTTGAAGGTGTCGAGAATCACTGAATACTCTTTTGTGCTACAGGAGACACAGAGCCCCACCTGGTAGATGTCAGGTTCTCAAGCAACACTATGCTCCTACCTCCGCCAAGGACGCTCCCCTTAGCAGAAGTCCTGCCTGATTTGCCCGGCTCACTCCATCCTGCTCATCTACCCAGGGGGCCCTTGGAGTCCGAGATATGACTGCCTCCTCATTCATCAGTCAAGCTGATTCAAGTGGCCTGGTCTATGTGCTGTGGATTTGAGTGTGCAGCTATTAGCATGCACGCGTGTTCTAATGTGTGTGAGGGGTGGGGTGTATACGGGGTGCATGCGGTTGCCCTGGTTAGGATATAGTCTTTGTTGCTTGGGGCTCCTGCCCAAGCTCAGTCCCCGGCCTCTGTGAGATCATGAGCATGACTCTTCCCTGTTCTGGACATCCCTTCCCACTCCGCCCCACGTCCCCCACTGCCACGTTGTTTCATAGAGGAAATGAGGAGTCTAGGCTGGGCCCGCTGCAGCCCTGGGTCTCCGTGGGCCACACTCACCCTTGGATGCAGTGGGCAGCAGTCACTACCCAGTCGAGATCAATGAGGGCTCCTCCACACACATGCTCATTTTCCACTCGGAGGCTCACCTCCCAGGGCCAATGGCGTGTCACGTCCAAATTCTTCGGCCACCAGGGTTTGCCACAAGCTTCAGGAACAAGCGTGACAGGGAGATACAGTGGCCGCATAGAGGAGGATAAGAATGACTGTGACCAAGATGCCCTCCAGGGTAATTTGCATGAGGCTGTAAACTCGGGGGCTTGCTTCCATTTCAAAGAAGGGGAGACCGAAGGTGAGAGAAGAGCAGTGGCCTGCCCAAAGGCACTGAGCTGACAGAAAGTGACAATGACAGAGATAAAAAGCATCAAGACAGAAACACAGAGACATGACAGGAGGAGGAGAGAGATACTGAGACACACAGGGAGCAAGCAGCACAGAACCTCAAAACAAGGGAGAAGCATAGAAGGAGCCCCAGGACAGGAAATGTATTTTCTTGTGTCAGGGTAAGTCCCTAGGCCACGTTCCTGAAAGGCTATAAAGCTTTCTGCATCTCTTAGATGCAAAAGGCCTCTGTCCCCACACTACTCAGAGTCAAGAAAAGCTCCAGACTTCTAGGTCAGAAGTCTTTACACAGACCGTTCAAGAAAAAGTCCCAGCATGGAGCCAACAGAGGCCTCCCACTCTGTGTAACAGCTGACACACTATCAGTTTGCAAGTAGTTCCAACAATCAAGTTGTATGACTGCATGAATATGGACACAGATGCAGAAATTGTAAATAAAATATTAGCCAATATTATATTTTTTAAAATTATGCACCATGATCATGTAGAGATTGTCCTGGGGTACAAGGGTGGTCCCACAATGGAAGCAGTCTCTGTGTATTCCCCACATAAACAGTTATTTTTCTCTAAAAGAACTGTGCTTTTCTCAATAGACACAGAAAAAGGTATTTGAAAAAATCAACACAGATTTACGACTAAAAAACAGAACACTCTTAGTAAACTGGGAACAGAAAGAAAATACTTATTTATACAAGTTATATGCCACAAACCTACAGCAAACATCATATAACATTAAGAAACAGGCCAAAAATTTATACTTTCTGAAGCCAGGAATAATGATACTTTGTGGGAGGAGGACAAAGGAAGTAACTGGGAGGACATAAGAGAGCTTCTGGGTGCTGGTACTGCTCTACTTTCTGACCTCGGTGGAGACTGCACAGGTGCGTTCACTGTGTGATAATTTCTTGAGCTGGACACATAATTTGTGCACTTTTTTGGTGTATGTATATAATACTTCAGTAACTGACTTTTGAAATCAATAACATTTCTCTATGCCAACCAACCTGAGTATAGCACAACTATATTCAAAATAAGATACAGTTTATAGCTAAAAATTATAAAATACCCTGGAATTAAAGTATCCAACACTAAGCAAGATTTTTGCAGTAATACATTTTAAACTCTAATGAAGGACACTGAAAATGACTGGCATAAATGGAGAAAGATCTATTGCTTTTAAATAGAATAACTAAATATTTCAGGTGTAATTTTTCCTAAAATTAATCTATAAAGTCACTTACCCAGTTAGAATTTTTAAGAAATTTGATAAACTTACTCTAAAATTGAAATAGAAAAACAAAGGTCCATAAATAGTTCCATCTTTGACAAAGCAAAGAAGGGACACTGGTCCTAGCAGATATTAAGGCACACATCAAAGCCATAGTGACAAAAACAGTGTGGTATTGACAAGGACAGACAAGTGGACCAAAAAAAAAAGGAATAGAGAGCTTGAGATTGTTTCAGAGAATACAGGAACTTAATGTAAATAAAGGAGCCACCACAATCAGTGAGTAAAGGATGGATTGTTGAGTAGATGGTGCTGGGAAAACTCGCTCACTATAAAAGAAATAAGAAAAACAAAACTGGATTCCTCTCTAGTAGTACTTGAAGACCTAAACGTGAAAGGTAAAACCATAAAGTTAACAGCCAACCATGTGGCATGGGGTGGGAAAGGACTCTTTAAACAAAACCTCAAACCACAATCCATAAAGCATTAAACTGATTAACTTGATTACATCAAAATCAAGGATTTTTGACCCCAGGAACAAAGTTAACCGTCAGATGACAGATTAGGAGGTAATATTTGCAATATCTAAAATCAATACAAGACTTTTATTAGGAATATACAAGGAACTCCAGGAAATCAACAAGAAAAAAGAATAGACAATATGCAAAGGATAAAGACAGTCAATTTATTAGAAGAGGAAACTCAAGAAGCCAACAGCACATTGAGACATGCTCAAACTCATTAGTAATGAGAAAAATGTCAGTTAAACTAAGAAGTCGGCCTTTTCTCACCTTCTGAGATGGCCCACACTCTGTCTGGGGAGTGTGTTTCTCTCTAAATAAATCCACTTCTTACCTATCACTTTGTCTCTCACTGAATTCTTTCTGCAATGAGACATCAAGAACCTGAGCTTCATTGAGTCCTGAAACCAGCGCTGTTTACAATAGCCAAGTCATGGAAGCAACTTAAATGTCCATCGACAGATGAATGGATAAAGATGTGGTACATATATACAATGGAATATTACTGAGCCATAAAAAGAATGAAATAATGCCATTTGCAGCAACATGGATGAACCTGGAGATTATCATACTGAGTGAAAAAGGAAGACGTTTTATTTATAAGCAAGTCAAGAGAATTGATTGTGAAGATTCCTGAGGAGGAGAAAAGGGGAATGGGATCTAAAGCTCAAGTGGAAGGACAAGACATCATCTGAATGCTGATAAATGCCCTGGAAGGAGCTTAACACCAAAACATCCCCAGCAACCAACCAGGCAGCTGGCCCAGAGGAAAAGGGGAGAGCTGGCAATGCCGAGAAGGCTGAGGAGGAGGAGGAGATTGACATTGATCTGACAGCACCAGAAACAGAGAAGGCTGCCCTTGCTATTCAGGGCAAGTTCCAGCGATTCCAGAAAAAGAAAAAGGATCCCAGTTCCTGAATAACCAGCCTTACCCTTCACCTTGCTCCCTTCCCTCCCCTTCTCCACAGCTCTGACTCCCATGTATCTTTGTCTCTTTGTCCCTCAAGCTTCTCATTGAGGCAAGTTCAACACTTATATATTATTTTCTCTGGCCCCTCACGCCATCACAGCTGCAGAGGCACAAGGAACACAGGGAAGATGAAGAATTCAACAGGCAGCCACTTGCTTAAGGGTGAAACATTTTCTCCTTGGGATACAGCTCCTTGATCAGTACCTGTGCCTGCCCTATGAGGTTGAAGAGCAAGAGGATTTGAGGTTGAGAGAGGGACCCCTAACAATGTGGGAATGAGGGAAGAGCCTTCAGAGTAGGGTGCCCGAGGGTGGGGCATATGCCCTGTTCCACTGGTTACAACATTCACACTTCAGGTAGTATTTTTTACCTTCACATCCTTCTCATCAGGACCTCAACTTCCCTCCTATGAGCTAAGCCACAGTGGGGACTGGAGCCTCCCTTTCCCCTGGGCAGACCTAAATCAAACTGCTCCCATGTTAGTGCATGCTCAGTAGATTAGTTCCAAGGAAGGCCGACTGGGACTGGTAGAGACAAGGAAAAGTTTCCTTCATCGTCTAGTCTAGAACCATAAAGGGCAGAAGTGGAAGAGGTTCAAGGGGCCACAGGCAGGGAAATGGGAAGATTTGGGAAGGAAATTGCCAGTTGATTTGGGAAGAAAAGAAAAATGAAGGAGGAGGAGATGTCTAAGGACACAAGTTACTGCTGGTAAAGGTGTACCATATGAAGGATTCTTGGGGCTTTGTTAACCTGCCTACCTCTAACCCCTCATGCCTAGCCACCCTCAGAGGCCACAAAAACCAAGTGACCCTTGTAGCTCTCACCTGCCCCACTGTGGAGTCAGAGCAGAAGTGGAACAGCCACTCTATGTGATTTTAGCATGTTTAATAATTATGAAAGCAATAAACAAAATCCTCAAGTGGGAAAAAAAAACAAAAAACTAAGAAGTCATTTTTTTGTCTATTAGATAGGCAAAAAATGTAAAAGCTGGATCATGCCAAGGGGTGGGAGGTCTGTAGCAATATATACACCTTCACAAACTGCTGGTAGGAATGCAGAGGGCTGACTCAACTGGAATATGGGCGATAGATTAAAATATGCTATCAATGTAAATTTTTGAAACTGATAACTTGTACTGTGGTTATCTAAGAGAATATTCTTAGAAAACACACACCAGAGTATTTAAAGAGCCATGCTGTATGTTACCCTCAACTGATTCTGAAAAAAATTTTGTGTGTGTGCATGTTCCTTGTACTATTTTTGGAGTCTTTTTTGTAAGTTTAAAATTATTTCCAAATAAAATGTTTTTTTAAATGGGACTGAATGAAAAGAGGAGGAAACAGAAAGAGATCTAGAGAACATGCTATTTGCGTAAGTTAGAAATACATGCACACAAAACCACAATATGTATTTTTACAAAAACACACACAAACAGAAAGATACACATCAAATATACAAGAAAGGCTGGGAGAAGGGTGAAGAGGGGGAATAGGGGTGGGGCATGGACACAAGCAGAAATAACTAACTTAACCAAACAATCCATAACAAATTAGGGTGCACCTGTGACAAAGGAAGCCCGCGAACAAGCAGGAGCAACCCAACCCTCCACCCCTGAGGTCTAAGGAAAATGACAGGAAGACCCCAGAAGACACTGCCACAGGGCCCAAGAGGCTCCATTTGCAAATGAACAGTTTAGAGCTCAAAATGTTTCTATGTGGAAAAGGATCTGCATCAGCCTCCTGGACATGTTCCCTGATGGGATGCAGCCTGGGTTCAACTTTAAGAGGTTCTGCATTCCCACAGGAGGCCCAAATACTCTTTTAATGTGCACTGTTGAGTCTGTACGTCCTGAACAGCACAGGCTGTTCTTTAGAAGGCAGGCCATTTAGACTGAATTTCTGCTTCCTATAGACCCAGAAACACTATCTCTGTGACCCTCTTCAGAACATACCCTCCCAGGATCCAAGCTTTTCTTGAAGCAGGGGCTCACTTACCCACCTGGTTTGGTGTTGTCTCCTTTGTAACCTGGAGGAGAAAGGGGGACAGAGATGAAGTAAGAGGTTGTAACAGGATGACAGTGAAGAGGTGCATTCTTCATTAATTAGTTCATTCATTCATTCACCAAATATTTCCCCACCTCCCACTCTGTTCCCAGCCTGGAGCCCAAGGCCAGGGGGCTGGGGGCAGGGCGCAGGGGTGTACAGAGGTGTATCAGACAGATACATCCTGTATTTGCCCTTGAAGAGCAGGTTGCCCAGCAGAGGAGACATAAGTAAACACACAATCACCCATGTGCGATCAATGTGGGGACAAGGCCACAGGTGTCAGGTAAGCCCAGAAGAAGTGGTGGACAGGGAGGCTTCTAGGAAGAGGGGTTATTGTGCCAGATCTTAAGGATGAGAAGGTAAAACAGCAATGAAAAGTGATGACATTCCTTATGAAAGAAACACCACGGCGTAAGCTGGAGACTCCAGGGGATAAAGGGCAAGGCCCACGATGACAAGAAATGATGCCCGGGGAAGAAAGTCAGGGGTCATCATGAGTGCCTTCATAAGCCAGGCCAAGAAGCCTGAGTGAGACACTCTGGGAGGAGGGAGGCCAATGGAGGTGTGACATGGTCAGACTTGTATTGTGAAGGCAGTATGGAGAATAGATAGGAAGGTAACAAGACTGAACGCAGTAAGATCCCACCATAGGCTCTGCAGAACCCAGGCAAGAAATGAGGGCTGAATGAAGAAGTGGCAGTGAGAACACACTTGGTGAGCTGGATGTGGGACTGAGGGAGAAGGCTGAATCTAGGATGACCCCCCAGTTTCTGATTTTAGAGAAGAGTGACTACTATCCACTGAGTAAGAGAACCCAGTTTATAGGAAGAAGAGGGCCTCAACTTTGGAACCCAAGGAGTTGAGATGGTTCTAGGTCATCCAGGTACAGATGTCCAGTAGGTGGCTGCACATCCATGCACATTGTTTTGCGAGGCAGCATCACATACATGGCAGCTCAATGCCCAGAGCAAGTGAGCTCACCCAGGGAGCAGTGAAGAAGGAACCCAGACAGCATCTTAGGGAACACCAATACGTCAGGGATGAACAGAGCATGGGTGGCCTGGGAGGGACACAGAAGGGCAAGGGAGTCACCCTGAGGTAGAGGAGAATTAGGAGGCATGGCCTGAGAGAAGCCAAGGGACTAGAGAAAATGAAAAAACAGGGAGGAGCAGAAAGGTTAGGGATGTTAGGACAGAGGCATGCCAGGAATGGGCTAAGGGTTAAGTGAAAAGTGAGGAAGCACCTGAAGGAAACATGAAGTGAAAACTTATTTTGAGAAATGTGGCAGTGAGGGGAAGAGATAGGGTGAAGAAACACAGCAAATAGAAAGGGAGAGGATAGAGATCGATGAGAGCACAGGAAGGGCCCAGAGTCCAGAGCAGGGATGAGCAGCCTGACCTTGAACAGGAGGTCTGTCTCTGATTCCTAAGGAAAGGGGAGCGGGTGGCACTGAGTTGTCAGGTTTGGAGGGGTCCCCGGGCTGAGGGAGTCAAGGGGACAGCGCCTGAGGGCATGCGTTTCCTGAGGGAAGGAAGCCGCTGCTAGAGAGGCACCCTCGGTAGGAGCTGAGGGTCTGGGAAGCAAGTGAGGTGAGGAACATTCGTCTAAGTGTTTGGAGACCATGAGTTTGGCCCGGACCGCCTACCTGGAGCGGGGTCTCCAGCACTGCCCTGCTGCGTGGGAAGATGAGCCCTGAGGATGCTGTCAAGAGGGTGGTTCGGGTCTCAGCCGCGACATCCACGCCTCCAGGAGGAAACGCAGGGATGCGCCCCGCACCACAAGGCCCCAGGAGGCTACAGGGCTGGCGGGTCTCAGGGTGGAAGCTGAGAGCGCAGGAGTCTGGGATCCGCGGAACCGCCCTGGGAGATGCCCGGAGGGGTAGCAGAGGAGAAGGGGCTGCGGGTGGGCTTTGCGGGGCCTGTCCCGGCCTCGAGTGTGGGTTTTGGCGCGGGGGGGAGGGTGGTGGCGGCGTCGGGGAAGAAGGACCCAGAACGGGAGCGGCGCAGAGCAGGCGCCGCCTCACCGGAGTTCAGCAGCATCAGCACCAGGAGGTGGCAGCTCCGGCCCGAGGGCCTCGAGGCTGCAGGCCCATCGCTGAGCCAGGTCAACGATGCGGCCATGAGGCCCCTGAGGCGTCCGCTAGCGGCAGCAGGGACGGCTCGCAGTAGCCCCGGACGCCACGACTACGTCTCCCGCACATGACGCACGTGACGGCACGTGACAGCCCCTCCGGCACGTGATGACGTCGCGGACCTGTGACGGTGCCCCTGGAACGCTGAACGTTCCTCTGCACTTACCCCACCTCGTGCGGGTTCCTTGAAGATGACTGCAGAGCCTGGGGCTTGTCATTGCCTCCGTGGTGGCCAGTCCCATGGAAGTACCCCCAAGTGCCTTAAGTGGGTGACTGTCCCCCAAAACCTGGTCGGTGAAGGCACATCCAAATCCCTGGACTAGTGTTGGCACCTTGTCGCCCAGCCTCTGATCATAACCTTGTGTCCCTGGGCTTCGTGCATTGGAGAGCTTCATAATTTATATTGATTTGAGAATCTGAAAAGGTGTAGAAAGCACAAGGAAAGAACAGTAAGGCTAGGGAATCAGGGAGGATGTCTTTACAAAGGTGACATTTAAGCTGGACCTAAGATGAACAAAGAGTCTTGGGGGAGAACTCAAAGGAAAGGCATTTATCTTCTTCCACAAACCGTCAGTGGGATGGTGGAAACTGAAAGAAATAGTGGCAAAACCCACCATTTCTTGGGCTTTCACAGGGTTTTTGTAGAAGAATGTGGTCTTTGGATCTGCTCAGTGTGTCCAAGATTGGGAGATGACAACCAAGATTCCTGCTGCTCCTGTCCAGTGTGAGGGATCCAGATCTGGGGACCACATTCCCCACCCTAGCACCTAAAGTGGTCCAGATGATGAGTTGCACCAATAGGAGGTGAGGAGAGGTTACAGATGCCACTTCCATGCCAAGGCAGTAGAGAGGAGGTTCACTTCTCTACTTGTGTTAATGCAGAGCAATGGTTCTCAAAGTGTGGTCTGCAGAGCAGCACCAGCATCACCTGGGAACTTGTTAGAGTTGTACCTTCTCAGGACCCACCCCAGACTTATAGGATTGAAAACTCTGGGAGTAGAATCAGTGATCTGTAGTTTAAAAAGCCCTCCAGGGAATTCTGAGGTAGGTAAGCATGAACCACAGGGTTGAGTGGAGCTATAAGATGGAGAAAAGCCACCTGCTGATCAAGAACACCTGATAGGGATGATACAGGAACAAGAAGTTAAATTTATTTTTAACCCATAAATACTCAGTGGCTTCTTTTTTAAACATTTATTATTGAAGTATAGTCGATTTACAATGTTGTGTTAGTTTCTACAGTACAGCAAAGTGATTCAGTTATATAGGTATAGATATTCTTTTTCACATTCTTTTCCATTATGGTTTATCACAGTATATTGAATATAGTTCCCTGTGCTATACAGTAGGATCTTATTGTTTATCCATTCTATATATAATAGTTGGCATCTGCTAATCCCAAACTCCCAATCCATCCCTCCCCCCCCCACCTGGGCAACCACAAGTCTGTTCTCTATGTCTGTGAGCCTGTTTCTGTTTCGTAGATAAGTTCATTTGTGTCATATTTTAGATTCCACATATAACTGATATCATATGGTATTTGTCTTTCTGACTCACTTCACTTAGTATGATAACCTCTAGGTCCATCCATGTTGCTGCAAATGGCATTGTTCCATTCTTTTTTATGGCTGAGTGGTATTCCTTTATATATATGTACCACATCTTTATCCATTCATCTGTCAATGGATATTTAGGTTGTTTCCATGTCTTGCCTATTGTGAATAGTGCTGCTCGTAACATAGGGGGTGCGTGTATCTTTTTTTTTTTTGGCTGCATTGGGTCTTCATTGCTGCATGCAGGCTTTCTCTAGTTGCAGCAAGCGGAGGCTACTCTTCGTTGCAGTGCACGGGCTTCTCATTGTGGTGGTTTGTCTTGTTGCAGAGCACAGGCTCTAGGCACACGGGCTTCAGTAGTTGTGGTACGTGGGCTCAGTAGTTGTGGCTCATGGGCTCTAGAGCACAGGCTCAGTAGTTGCGGCACACGGGTTTAGTTGCTCCATTGCATGTGGGATCTTTCCGGACCAGGGATCGAACCCATGTCCCCTGCAACGGCAGGCGGATTCTTAACCACTGTACCACCAGGGAAGTCCGCATGTATCTTTTTGAATTATAGTTTTGTCCAGATATATGTCCAGAAGTGGGACTGCTGAATGATATGGTAACTCTATTTTTAGCTTTTTGAGGAATCTCCGTACTGTTTTCCATAGTGGCTGCATCAATTTACATTCCCACCAACAGTGTAGGAGGGTTCCCTTTTCTCTACACCCTCTCCAGCATTTGTTATTTGTAGATTTTTTGATGATCGCCATTCTGGCTGGTGTGAGGTGATACCTCATTGTAGTTCTGATTTGCACTTCTATACTAATTAGTGATGTTGAGCATCTTTTCATGTGCCTGTTGGCCATCTGTATGTCTTCTTTGGAGAAATGTCTATTTAGGTCTTCTGCCCGTTTTTCGATTGGGTTGTTCGTTTTTTTGCTGTTGAGTTGTATGAGCTGTTCTTATATTTTTGTAATTAAGCCCTTGTCGGTCGCATCATTTCCAAATATATTCTCCCAGTCACTAGGTCCTCTTTTCCTTTGTTTATGGTTTCCTTTGCTGTACAAAAACTTGTAAATTTGATTAGGTCCCATTTGTTTATTTTTGTTTTTATTTCTATTGCCTTGGGAGACTGACCTAAGTAAAAGTTGGTATGATTTATGTCAGAAAGTTTTGCCTATTTTCTCTTCTAGGAGTTTTATGGTGTCATGTCTTATATTTAAGTCTTTAAGCCATATTTTTAAAGATTATTTATTTATTTTTGGCCTCGTCAGGTCTTAGTTGCGGTACATGGGATCTTTGTTGAGGTATGTGGGATCTTTCACAGCAGCACGTAGGCTTCTCTCTAGTTGTGGCACACAGGCTCCAAGGAACGTGGGCTCTGTAGTTGTGGCGTGTGGGTTCCAGAGTGCATGGGCTCTCTGTAGTTTGTGGCACACAGACTCTCTAGTTGAAGCACGCAAGCTCGGTAGTTGTGGCGCAAGGGCTTAGTTGCCCCACTGCATGTGGGATCTTAGTTCCCTGACCAGGGATCGAATCCACATCTCCTGCATTGGAAGGCGGATTCTTTACACTGGACTACCAGGGAAGTCCCCTTTAAGCCATTTTGCATTTATTTTTGTGTATAGTGTGAGGGTGTGTTCTAACTTCATTGATTTACATGCGGCCGTCCAACTTTCCCAACACAACTTGCTGAAGAGACTGTCTCTTTCCCATTGTATATTCTTGCCTCTTTTGTCGAAGAATACATGTGTGGGTTTGTTTCTGGGCTCTCTATACTGTTCCATTGATCCATATGTCTCTTTTTGTGCCCCTACCACACTGTTTTGATTTTCAGTGGCTTCTTAAAGCAGCTGGCTCGATACTTATTAATAGACTGTATTTCATGTAAGTTCCCAGTCTCTCAACCCCAGCCTTCCTCGGGCAACACATGAGACAGACTGCACTCTGAAGCCCATGGATATCTGGGAGCTGAAATGCTGACCCCTGGAAGGGCAGGTGACAGGAGATTGAGAGGGAATAAATCACCAGCAAGACACAGAGACTCTGGGATACTCTGTCCTGGAAAAATGGTAAAGAGCCAGTACCTAATATAGGGAATCTCTCATATAATTCTCCCTGTGGAAATGCAATCTTTGGTAAGAGTGGAGGTGAGCAGCAAGTAGAAGCAGGGGAGGAGGAATAATATTGCTCATGCCCTAATTTTACTTACTCCTAGTTCCAGTCTATCTTGATTCTCTACTCTGAGCTATAAAGGCTACGAAATTAGGCTACAAATCTCCCCGCAGACATGCTGATGACTATAACAGGAGTACAGGGAGCAGGACCCAGCTGGCTAAAACCATCCTTAGACTCACAAATGAGCAGGTTTAGACTCACCTCTCCCTCTAGGGCTTAATAAGAACCATGAATAGTTTCTAAGCCAAATGAGAAAACTGCTTTCTACAGAGCATGTTATATGCAACCCCACGGTCCCAAGGAGAGCAGACCATAAGAACACAAAAGAACAAACCAAACATTTATTCAGTTGACATCAGAAATCTCCATACTCCATAACTGCCTCAACACAACTTGGGGTGAGCCTGAATGTGGCCACTGGAGCACTGGGAAGGGGATTCCTAGACTGAGTTGCCCCAGCAGGGCTTGTGTGGCAGACGCTGGACATTTACAGATGCATCCGCGCTGGGCAGCCGGGGACCTTCTCCCAACCCAGACAGCTGAGTCAGATGTGGACATAGTGATGCCTCCTCACTCTCTCCCAACAATCACCAAGTGGACTGGTTTGATAAAGTGTCAGGTCTAACACGGTTTCACCAGTGATGATGTCCCTTCTTTGCTAGATGTTCTCCAAGATGTGGCTGAAGCATCACCTGGCAAGTCACTGGCCATCCAGTTGGGATGGTTTCACCCACTTGTTTCCAGCATGTAGAGCACAGTCATGGTGTAGGTGTGGATGAGTCCGGTTCCTTGAGCACCAGACTGGAAAACTCCCAGGGTTCCTTTCTTGCTGCCACTCTCTGTCATGTGGATCTCCACAGGGTCAGTGAATCCCAAACAGGTTTGAGGAAAGTGCATTGAGTAGGAGTGGAAGGTCAGATGCACGGCTAGTGTGAGACTCATAAACAGGAGGGAGTGTGGGCCAGGGTGATCACGGGGTCACCAGGACGCCCAGAGGCAGCACCAGACACAGCGTTAGGATAAAGAACCCTGCTGAGCCACAAGAGGACACCTTAATGATGTGATCAATAACCCAGTCTTTGTAGTAACTAACTTCTGTATAAACTGCAGGCAATTCTATGTGACCACAGTGAACACCCCAGCTCACAATCCCCACCTGGACCCATAAGTCAGTAAACTGACAGACCAGGGGACCTCCAGAATCTCCCTGGAGAAAAAGAAGAAACAAACACAGGAATGGAAGGGGATCATCATCAGAGCAGGCTGATTGCTAGCAAGGCACTAGGGAGATAGGCACCTAGGTCCTTTCCCAGGTACCCACCAGGCCCAGGTTTCTGTGAATGAGATTTGAGAGTTGGAAACTTTAACATCATCTGAGAAATACTACTCCTTCCCAGGTGCTCAGGGACCACAGGAGTTATAAAGCCAGTAAGCCCTGTACATCAGTCCTGCCAGGATATACTCAAATTCTCTTTCAGTGACCCTAATCCTTCACTGCCTGACCCCTTCCCCATGACCCTCTCCAAACCTCCCAACAGCCAGCAACTAAAGGGGCATCCCCTGGCACTGTGTGCAGCTTCCAGAGCCCCTCTCCAACTCTAAGGTCAGAGTCAATTCCAACTAGTCAGTCCTAGGCCTCCACAGCGGTAAAATACTTTGAGTATCATTTCTGCATGGGGACTCAAAATCATCACATCTACCCTGAAATCTCTCCCTGCCCCTAAACCCACATAGCCAATAGCATCCTCTCACCAGTTCCCCCTCTCTCCAAACACAACCAGTCATGCTAAACCCCACCTCACACACGCTGCACATCCTTTCCCAAAATTGTTCTGGTGGCCCCCCATCTACCAGCTCAGTCAGAAACTCAGAGTCCTCCTCAAGCTCTCCCTCACCCGCACCCTCACAGGCAGTCGGTCACCAAGAACTGATGACTCAACCTCAAACACAACCCCTTCACCTCCCCACCAGCCCAGGTCCTGCCTGGGGCTCAACACCATTGCCTACATGGTGAAAACAAACTCCTGGCCTACAGTCCCACATGGACAGGAACGCGAAACATAGCACAGCATTGCAGGCCACACATATTCTGATTCCAATCACCTTCTCTGGCTGTGTGTGTGTATATATATATATATATATATATATATATGTATATATATATATATATATATTGTGTGTGTGTGTGTGTGTGGTACGCGGGCCTCTCACCGTTGTGGCCTCTCCCGTTGCGGAGCACAGGCTCTGGACGCCCAGGCTCAGCGGCCATGGCTCATGGGCCCAGCCGCTCTGCGGCATGTGGGATCTTCCCGGACCAGGGCACGAACCAGTGTCCCCTGCATCAGCAGGTGGACTCTCAACCACTGTGCCACCAGGGAAGCCCCTCTGGCCATATTTGCCACCTCATTGCTCCAGACCTGAAACACATTCCCTAAACGTGACACGTTCTTCAGAACTCTGAGCCTCTGTACTTGCTGTTCCCTCTCCCAACAGTGATGTTCTCCTCTTTCCAGGACTCCAAATACTCATCCTCTAAGACCTGGCTCAGATGCCCCCTGCTCAGAAAGGCTGCTTGGTGCAAAGGGGAGACTGTGGGCCCAGGCACTCCCAGGGGGACCTTGAGCTCATGTCTTTTAGGGACCACATCTGTATAATAATATGTATAATTATGTTGCAGGGTTGTGAGCTGGGTAACTGAGCTAATGTGGGTGAATGCTCACACTGGCACAGTAAGTCGCCATAGAGGGAACTCAATTATAGGAACTTACATTATTATCATCATCACCCCCAACTTCACCACACCCTGGCAGCACGCCCAGGATGCGAGGGCTGCTCCCTATTGAAGGAACAGGCCAGGCCAGCTCAGGGGCATCCTGAGGGGTTCTCCCCTGAATATCCTTAATTAAAGGCTGAAAGAGAAGGGGGCAAATAACCCAGGCTCCGCCACTGGGGAATGAGGAAACTTTGAGGGAACAACCTCATGGCAGAGGTGGCCAGGGACCCATGAACTCACCTTGCAGGGACTTTTAATCTTTTCGTGATAGCCACAGATCACCCCTCTTCCAACTACTTGGCGATGGACTCCTAACTGTGTCTGTATCTTCTGATTACATTCCTTGTGGTGAAGAATGATTTGCTCAGTCTCCTGAAGAACACGTGGCAGTGATGTGGCTACAGGGAGACAACTCAAGTAAAAGGATTGCATGAGTAGAATAGAACAGGCGCCCCCAGATCCCATTCTGGGTCTTTTTATTATTTTAACTTTTGTTTGTTTGTTTGTTTTTTGGCCACACCGCGCAGCACGCGGGATCTTAGTTCCCCAACCAGGGATCGAACCCGCGCCCCCTGCAGTGGATGCGTGGAGTCTTAACCACTGAACCACCAAGGAAGTCCTGTATTCTGGGTCTTGATCAGCACATTCACACTCTGTTGCCCCCTTAGAGAAAGGAAGGACAGTGGGTATTGTCTCATTTGACAAAGAAGGACCTGAGGCCAAATGCTGACATGGGGAACAGAGGAGGTAAGAAGCAAAGTCAAGTCAAAAGGAGGAACACATCAGGACAGAAAGAGGCAAGGGCTTACCAGCCTGATACAAAAGCAAGTGTCTGTCACTCCGAGTATCAATAGTAACAGTGACAGGTGCCTGTACAGGGAAGGGTCACAGACTCCAGGACAGGTAGTGCCCAAAGGTACCCAACCAGCCTCTTCCCACACAGGAGGCCTTACAGACTCACCAACAGGCCTGCTCTGGCTAGACCTACATCCCGGGTACAAGAAGCTCCCTGCCCCCTGCCAGGTAATTCCAGAGAAGGACAGCTCTGAGTGGCAGACAGCTCATCACCCTGGAGCTGAAATCCACCCTGGAGAGAACCCATAATACCTGGACCCAAGCCTCCAGGTCCTAACATAACAATAGAAATCCCTACTGCACTTCAATCACTCCCAGGCAGCATCCTCTCCACCTGCCCCCTTGCCCACCTGTTAGAGAATCAGCCTCCCTGTCCCTCCCTTCAGCCTGCAGGCCAACCCCACGGCACCAGGCTGCCCCCCTCAGATTCTGCCTGCCAGTCTCACCGAATTCTAAAGTTCGGCCCCATCCAGTTGCCCAGCACTGTGTCCCAGCTTTCACGTCAAACTTCTTTTCAGGGAGGCACACTGGCTGAATGTACGAAGAATAATTCACAGAGTTGGCCAGCTGAAGAAGGGCAATGTCGTTAGTGATAAGGCCCGCATTAAAATCCCTATGCCAAATGATGTCTTGAACTGGAACGACCACTGCACTTAGGCAATCCGAATATAAAAATGTGTTTCCCATCTTCACTGTAAGGTCCTTATAGCTGTGGGAAGACAACATGCACCTGAGAGAGATGCTGGAGGGTCTACACTCCCCTCCACCCCTTCCAGGTTCTTCCCAGCCTGTGCCCATCTCCTACACCAGCCATCAGCCATTTTCTCCCACTAAACCACATCCCCTCCACAGACCCCTAACCACTCGAGCTAGTGCTTCTCCAAGTGAGGTCCCAGGATCACCAGAGCAGTACCTGGGACCTTGGTAGAAATGCAAAACTCATGTTTCATTCGCAGTGAGCACAAACCAGGGGCTTTGGCCTTGTTTTAAGGTGAGGAAAGGAAAGCTCAGGTAGGGAGACAGGCTGACCAGCAGCCCAATCCCACCACCCCAAATTCTCACCCTTTTACACAGTGAGCTGCAATCAGCACCCACGGTGGGGTAATGAGGGAACCTCAACATTTCTGGACATTTCTGATCTGCAGGCTCACCGGCCAGGGCCACTTTCTCTCTGGGGCTGCCATTCCATCAACTATCCTAATACTCTGATGGGCATATGCTCCTTGCCTCAGTAAAAAGAGGACTGGAGGTGAAGCTGCTACCTCCCTTCCACTACCTCCCCCACCGCCACCTCCTCCTCCACCTCCGCCTCCTCTACCAGCACCTCCACCACCTCCACCTCCACTAGCCCCACGTACACCAACTCCACCCTGCCCCAGGGCAGAGCCAGGTTTACTCTCAATTCCACCAGGATAGTCTGAACCTTCAACCCCCCAGCCAGGCCGTGTTCCCCATTAGATCCCAGGCGGGCCTGTACAGTCCCGTACAGAAGCAGTACCTTGAGGAGGCAAGCATCCAAATACAGGGTCCTGTAATGATTTCAAAGTGTCTCCCACTGGGGGTGTGGGCAGCACAAGAGACACAGTGGGTACTGGAATCTTCAGGGATTTTAGGTGTCCTAAAGCTGAGGGGGCCTCCTGGATTGCCGGGCTCACTGCAGGATCCTCCTTGGGTCCGTCACCCTCACCTGGATAAGATGAAAGAACAATGAGAAGAGGAGCTGACTGGACTGCACCCCGCACATCACTGGCCTCTTCCCATCGCACCCTACTCACCCTCAAACCCCACCTTGCATCCCCCAAGACCCACCTGCCAAACCCCATTACCCACAACCCCCCCCCTCCACCCCAGACAAGCAGCCCAGCCCAGCCTTCTCTTTTTGCTGCTTGCCCGGGCCTCACTGAGCAGAGGCTGAAGGACCAGGAGCCAGACCAGGAGGCCCAGGGATCGGCCGCCGCTGTGGGGTACGCCCGGGGACGCCATGGCACCTCTGGTCGCCTCCATGCTCTGCGGCGCCCCCTCGCCACGGCTCCGTGCCTGCCCTCCTGTTGGCAGGAACACTGGGCCAGGGACGAATCCCAAGATCTTCACCTCATGCATATTCAACCAAACCTATTCTAGGTCATGTTCTTAAGGCCCTTGAACTTGTAAGTAATTTCTCCACTTGGTAGTAGAGATATTCTGGATTATATACCTCAGCATGATCTAATCACTGGAGCCCTTAAATATATATATATAAATAAAAGAAAAAGAAATGCAATCTGCCCAATGAAAGATAAAAGAAAAACAAAGGAAAGTATGGTAAATAGAAAATACAGGACAAAACGGCAGTAGCATCTGCAATAAGCCCGAATGAGTTGAACATACCAAACAACATAAGGACTTTCATGTTGGACGAAAAGGCAAAGTCCAGAAATAGACTCTCTGAAGAGACAAATTTACAAAAGAGAGATACAGATACATGGGAAATAAAGGAATTTAAAGTGAAATGCCAGGTCACACTGGTGCAAAAATAAAGCTAGGATTGCAATTTGGTTATTAAATCATAGCATTTAAAGCAAAGATTGTATAAGGGACAGAAGAAGTTAGATAGAGTAAGAAGAAGACATGAAGGAGAAAATGCAATGACAAGGCTTTAAAGGTAAAAGCAAAGAGGACCAATTTATGGGAAACTGGAGTTTCTGATGTGCTCTTCTTAGGAAGCTGACAACTTATATAGGCAAAATTAAGCAAAAATATAGACTATTTGACTCTCACACCTGATCATCTACACCTAACAGCACTATGATGAATTTTACAACTACCAACAGAAAACACTCATTGAACACACAGGGAACTTTTAGAATCAAGGCCCTAAGGAAAACCAATATCTCAAGTAATCAATGTGATACACATTCTGTTCATGAGCTGCAAGTCAATAACATTAAAATCAACTTTGGGGATTTCCCTGGTGGCCCAGTGGTTAAGACTCCGCCTGTCAATGCAAGGGACATGGGTTCGAGCCCTGGTCCAGGAAGATCCCACATGCCGCAGAGCAACTAAACCCGTGCACCACAACGGCTAAGCCTGCACTCTAGAGCCCATGAGCCACAACTTCTGAGCCCACAAGCAACTACTGAGCCACAGCTACTGAATCCTGTGTGCCTAGAGCCCATGCTCTGCAAGAAGAGAAGCCGCCGCAATGAGAAGCCCACGCACCACAACGAAGACCCAACGCAGCCATAAATAAATAAATAAATATATTAGAAAAAAGAACAACTTTTTAAAAATCCCATTTTTCTGAAACAAAGCCAAAACCCTAGACAATGGTCCTCCTTTAAAAAGGAAATCATGTGACTTCCCTGGTGGTGCAGTGGTTAAGACTTCGCCATCCAATGCATGGGGTGCAGCTTTGTGTGTGTGTGTGTGTGTGTGTGTGTTAGTTTCTGCTTTATAACAAAGTGAATCAGCTATACATATACATATGTTCCCATATCTCTTCCCTCTTGCGTCTCCCTCCCTCCCACCTTCCCTATCCCACCCCTCCAGGCGGTCACAAGGCACCGAGCTGATCTCCCTGTGCTATGCGGCTGCTTCCCACTAGCTATCTACCTTACGTTTGTTAGTGTATATATGTCCATGCCTCTCTCTCGCTTTGTCACAGCTCACCCTTCCCCCTCCCCATATCCTCAAGTCCGTTCTCCAGTAGGTCTGTGTCTTTATTCCTGTCTTACCCCTATGGGATACAGCTTTGATCCCTGGTCAGACAGCTAAGATTCCACATGCTTTGCAGCCAAGAATCCAAAATATAAAACATAAGCAATATTGTAACAAATTCAATAAAGACTTTAAAAATGGTCCACATCAAAAAAATCTTTAAAAAAAAGGAAATCATGAGGGAAATATGACTTTTTAGAGATCAATGCCAATGAAAGCACTACCTATGAAATTGTACCTGATACAGCCATAGTAGTCCCAGAAAGTAATTTATAGCTTTGACTATATCAGAAAATAAAGAAAACTGATAAAAAATGAGTTCAACTCAAAATGTAGAAAAGATAATGGAGTAAACTCAATGAAAGAGTTTGGGAGAAAGGAGGAAATAATAGGAAACATGAGCAGGAATCAATAAAATAGAGAAAGATTAGAGAGAGGATTGACATAATCTGAACTGTGGTCTTTGAAAAGTTTAATAAGAAACATTTTAGGAAGACTGAATAAAATTCTACAAAAGAAAAACCAAATTACAGAATGAAAAAAGGGAAGCAACTTAAAGATATGACAGACATTTTTAATTTTTTTTTTAAGATTTTTTGATGTGGACCATTTTTAAAGTCTTTATTGAATTTGTTACAATACTGCTTCTGTTTTATGTTTTGGTTTTTTGGCCACGAGGCATAGAGGATCTTAGCCCCCCGACCAGGGATGGAACCCACACCCCCTGCATTGGAAGGCAAAGTCTTAACCACTGGACCACCAGGGAAGTCCCTCAGGCTTTTTTTTTTAGTTCTTAAAGAATCCTATTAACTGCATATGCTGACTTCTCCTATGGCCAAGATAGACTAATAGGCATTGCCCTTCCTACCTGAAACAACCAAAACTGACAAAAGTATGAAACAACACTTTTGAAGACACTGGACACCAGGCCACAAAGGACAGACTGTTGATTGACTGAGTGAGCCCTACTTTTGCCTCTGCTTACTGCCTGAGAGGGTTTCGAGGCTGCAGTGCAGAGAGAGAGGGCCTAGGCAGAACCCAGCAGGCCCCCTGAGGCGAGCAGGTGAAGCTGAGAGGCTGCGCACACCAAGGCAGCTTTTCAGACAATACAGGAGTGGGAAGTTACACAGAGAGAGAACTCCAGAGATCAGTGGAGGTGCCCCCTTGAGTGCTGGACTGAGCACTGATCAGTACATGTATGCGAAGAAGCTACCTGAATGAATACTATCAAACAGTTAGAGAACAGCTAACACCTATCCTTCTCAAACTCTTCCAAAACAGAGCAGAGGGAGGAACACTCCCAAACTCATTCTACGAGGCCACCATCACCCTGATACCAAAGACAGACAAAGATGCCACAAAGAAAGAAAACTACAGGCCAATATCACTGATGACCATAGATGTAAAAATCCTCAACAAAATACTACCAAACAGAATCCAACAGCATATTAAAAGGATCATACACCATGATCAAGTGGGGTTTATCCCAGGAATGCAAGGATTCTTCAATATACACAAATCAAACAATGTGATAAACCATATTAACAAATCAAAGGAGAAAAACCATATGATCATCTCAATAGATGCAGAAAAAGCTTTTGAAAAAATTCAACACCTATTTATAATAAAAACCCTCCAGAAAGTAGGCATAGAGGGAACTTACCTCAACATAATAAAGGCCATATATGACAAACCCACAGCCAACATCATTCTCAATGGTGAAAAACTGAAACCATTTCCTATAAGACCAGGAGCAAGACAAGGCTGTCCACTCCCACCACTGTTATTCAACATAGTTTTGGGAGTTTTAGCCACAGTAATCTGAGAAGAAAAAGAAATAAAAGGAATCCAAATCAGAAAACAAGTAAAGCTGTCACTGTTTGCAGATGACACGATACTATACATAGAGAATCCTAGAGATGCTACCAGAAAACTACTACAGCTAATCAATGAATTTGGTAAACTAGCAGGATACAAAACTAATGCAGAGGGGCTTCCCTGGTGGCACAGTGGTTGAGAGTCCGCCTGCTGATGCAGAGGACACGGGTTTGTGCCCCGGTCCGGGAAGATCCCACACCGCAGCTGGGCCCGTGAGCCATGGCCACTGGGCCTGCGCGTCCAGAGCCTGTGCTCCGCAACGGGAGAGGCCACAACAGTGAGAGGCCCGCATACCGCCAAAAAAAAAAAAAAAAAAAAATTAATGCACAGAAATCTCTTGCATTCCTATATACTAATGATGAAAATACTGAAAGAGAAATTAAGGAAACACTCCCATTTACCATGGCAACAAAAAGAATAAAATACCTAGGAATAAACCTACCTAAGGAGACAAAAGACCTGTATGCAGAAAACTATAAGACACAGATGAAAGAAGTTAAAGATGATACAAACAGATGGAGAGATATACCACGTTCTTGGATTGGAAGAATCAACATTGTGAAAATGACTATACGACCCAAAGCAATCTACAGATACAACGCAATCGCTATCAAACTACCAATGGCATTTTTCACAGAACTAGAACGGAAAAATTTACAATTTGTATGGAAACACAAAAGACCCCGAATAGCCAAAGCGATCTGGAGAAAGAAAAATGGAGCTGGAGGAATCAGGCTCCCTGACTTCAGACTATACTACAAAGCTACAGTAATCAAGACAGTATGGGGACTTCCCTGGTGGTGCAGTGGTTAAGAATCCGCCTGCCAATGCAGGGGACATGGGTTCAAGCCCTGGTCTGGGAAGATTCCACATGCCGCGGAGCAGCTAAGCCCGTGAGTCACAACTACTGAGCCTGCGTGCCACAACTACTGAAGCCCGCGTGCCTAGAGCCCGTGCTCCACAACAAGAGAAGCCACCTCAACGAGAAGCCCGTGCACGGCAACGAAGAGTAGCCCCCGCTCGCCACAACTAGAGAAAGCCCATGCACAGCAATGAAGACCAAATGCAGTCAAAAATAAATAAGTTAAATAATTTTTTTAAAAAGAGAATATATAAAAGAAGAAAAAGAGACAGTATGGTACTGACACAAAAACAGAAATATAGATCAATGGAACAGGATAGAAAGCCCAGAGATAAACCCATGCACATATGGTCACCTCATCTTTGATAAAGGAGGCAAGAATATACAATGGAGAAAGGACAGCCTCTTCAATAAGCAGTGCTGGGAAAACTGGACAGCTACATGTAAAAGAATGAAATTAGAACACTTCCTAACATCGTACACAAAAATAAACTCAGAATGGATTAAA
Organism: Globicephala melas; assembly: GCF_963455315.2. Classification (NCBI taxonomy): domain Eukaryota; kingdom Metazoa; phylum Chordata; class Mammalia; order Artiodactyla; family Delphinidae; genus Globicephala; species Globicephala melas. Next base: position 40,918,045 of record NC_083324.2, on the reverse strand, counting down.
GACCTAAATGTAAGGCCAGACACTATAAAACTCTTAGAGGAAAACATAGGCAGAACACTCAGTGACATAAATCACAGCAAGATCCTTTTTGACCCACCTCCTAGAGAAATGGAAATAAAAACAAAAATTAACAAATGGGACCTAATGAAACTTAAAAGCTTTTGCACAGCAAAGGAAACCATAAACAAGACGAAAAGACATCCCTCAGAATGGGAGAAAATATTTGCAAATGAAGCAACTGACAAAGGATTAATCTCCAAAATATACAAGCAGCTCATACAGCTCAATATCAAAAAAATAAACAACCCAATCCAAAAATGGGCAGAAGACCTAAATAGACATTTTTCCAAAGAAGACATACAGATGGCAACAAACACATGAAAGGATGCTCAACATCACTAATCATTAGAGAAATGCAAATCAAGGACAGGAATAAAGATGCAGATGTAGAGAATGGACTTGAGGACACAGGGAGGGAGAAGGGTAAGCTGGGATGAAGTGAGACAGTAGCATTGACATATATACACTACTGAATGTAAAATAGATAGCTAGTGGGAAGCAGCTGCATAGCACACGGAGATTGGCTTGGTGCTTTGTGACCACCTAGAGGGGTGGGATAGGGAGGGTGAGAGGGAGATGCAAGAGGGAGGGGATATGAGGATATATGTATACATATAGTTGATTCACTTTGTTATACAGCAGAAACTAACACAACATTGTAAAGCTATTATACTCCAATAAAGATGTTAAAAAAAAAAAAAACCCAACACAGTGAGGTATCACCTCACACCAGTCAGAATGGCCATAATCAAAAAATCTACAAACAATAAATGCTGGAGAGGGCGTGGAGAAAAGGGAACCTTCTTGCACTGTTGGTGGGAATGTAAATTGATACAGCCATTATGGAGAACAGTATGGAGGTTCCTTAAAAAAATAAAAATAGAACCACCATACGACCCAGCAATCCCACTGCTGGGCATATACCTTGAGAAAATCATAATTCAAAAAGAGACATGTACCGCAATGTTCACTGCAGCATTGTTTACAATAACCAGGACATGGAAGCAACCTAAGTGTCCATCGACAGGTGAATGGATAAAGAAGATGGGGCACATATATACAATGGAATATTAGCCATAAAAAGAAAGGAAATTGAGTTATTTGTAGTGAGGTGGATGGACCTAGAGTCTGTCATACAGAGTGAAGTAAGTCAGAAAGAGAAAAACAAATGCCGTATGCTAACACATATATATATGGAATCTAAAAAAAAAAAAAAATGGTTTTGATGGACCTAGGGGCAGGACAGGAATAAAGATGCAGACGTAGAGGATGGACTTGAGGACACCAGGAGGGGGTAGGGTAAGCTGGGACAAAGTGAGAGAGTAGCATTGACATATATACACTACCAAATGTAAAATAGATAGCTAGTGGGAAGCAGCTGCATAGCACAGGGAGATCAGCTTGGTGCTTTGTGACCACCTAGAGGGGTGGGATAGAGAGGGTGGGAGGGAGACGCAAGAGGGAGGGGATATGGGGATATATGTATACATATAGCTGATTCACTTTGTTATACAGCAGAAACTAACACAACATTGTAAAGCAATTATACTCCAATAAAGACGTCAAAAAAAAAAAAAAGAAGAAGATACCTGAAGCCAGAGAAACAACCTCTTGAAAGGATTAGAGGATTATCTAATCTAAGAGGATTATCTAAAGGATTATCTAATCACTAATAACCACCATTCAAGAAGCATGAAAATACAACCCATAAAGCGAATAATCAGTCAATCACAATTAACCCAGAACTGACACAAATGTTAAATGCACAGGCAAGAATAGTAAAACAGCCATTAGAACTGCAGTCATACATACACACTCAAACATTAAGTAGACATACTGAAGATGTAAAAGGAGCCCAATCAAACTCTAGATATGAAAACTACCATGTGTGAGATGAGAAACATATACTGATGATGGGATTAACACTATAATAAACATTTAGAAGAAGTGATTAGGGAACTCAAAGACATGACAATTTTTTTTTAAAAAAATCCAAAATGAAATACAGGTAAGAGAGCATAAAAAAACAGAGAATTGTGAGCTGGGGCCTAATATATGTGTCACTGGACTTCCAAAGTGTTGCAGGGCAGAAGGGACAAAAATATTTAAAGAAAAATGGCAAATATTTTCCAAATTTGATAAAAACTGTAACTCCAGAGACCCAATAAGCTCAATGAACACCAAACAAAGAAATATGAAGAAAATGAGACCAAAGTATAAGGTAATCAAATTGCTCAAAACCAACGAAAAAGTAAGAGGAGGAAGATAAAAACGACAGGACATTTCTCAGTAGAAACAATGCAAGCAATTTTCTCAGCTGAGGTCAGAGAAGATGTTGCTGCGCCTTCTCGTTTCAGCTCTCATATTGTAAACAGATGTCCTATTCCCAGTCTATTCAGTGCCACATTTTTGCACTTCTGTGCTTTTTGTTGGTCATTTCACTGTTTAAAAAGGCCCCACGCATATTGCTGGAGTGCTGTCTAGCGCTCCTGAGGACTCCAGCCTGGGATGCGCGTTGCAGAGAAAACAGATGGGTTAGGTCTGCTTCTTACAGGCATGAATTACACTGCTGTTGGCCATGAGTTCAATGATACTGAATCAACAGAGTACATTAAATAAGGTGTTTTTAACCAAAAAGAAACATAAAATAAGGTTCCATATTGATCACTTGATGAAAATGTTGTGATCAGAGGTTCCCAGGAGTCTAATCCTGCATTTCCCTGAGAAGCAACTGTTCAGTGTCAGCTAATCAGTGCTCAGAGCTACTTCATAGAACATATCAACCACAAGAAACCCTGGTGATTTTGGCCACCAGGTCTTAGGGTGGTTTGTCACACAGCAATAGGTAAGAAACACTTACTGAAAGTCAGACTGTCTTACCTTGGCCAGGCCAAGTGTCATAGATTGGTTCCCTGGAAACAGACTCTGAGAGAGACCTGTATGCAAGGGTTTGTTGAGGAGTGCTCTTGGGAGGACTCACACCTGGCAGGGAGCATGTGAGGCAGAACTTGGCAATGGGAGAAGCTGAGCTGCCATGCAGTTGCAACTGCGGTCTCAGCTGACCCTAAAGAAGCCCTTCCAAGTCATCCCAAAAGGAGGCAAAGAGGCTGGGCCTTCCTATCCCTGCTTGCCAGTCATTTACTATGGGCTACTCCCTGTGAAGGGGTGTCATCTTGAGTGAATCTGTTTCTGCAGCTGAGTTTTTGCAAGCAAGGTAGCTGTGAGTCGGTATTCATAGATGCTGGGGAATAGGTGTGACTTTTCTGCAAGTGGGATTTAGCAGAAATGCCACACTTCACTACAGGGTACCTGTACCAATCAGCCCCTGAGTCCTTTTGACACGATCCTAGTCATTTGGAGCACTTCCTCACCATCTGGTGTGACAAGAAATTTCAGGCTGAATTTATACATTTCCTGGCCCACACCTGGACATTTTTCAAGCTGGTTCTCCAAGAAGCCCTGGTTTCTTTGGGTGGAAAATCATATTTCAAACCACAATTTGGGCATTAGAAACTCACACTGGCACGCCTCACTACTCCTTATGACTTGAAACCCCCAGCGTTTTTTGTTGGGCTTTGTGTCCTTGTCCTTTGAAGGCCAGTATTTTTACTAGAACGCACTGCCTGCCTCTCGACCTCCTCCTCTCCCTGTGTTACCTAGCTCTTTCAGAGGGCAGTTCTACCCAGCCTCCAAGCCCCTCACCAGAGGGTCATCCTAATGACCACTTCTGCCCTCCCACCTGAGCTCCACATCTTTACGGCCACAGCCCAGTGCCCCATTCACAAAAAGTACTCCATAAATATTGGCCGGAGAGGATAAAAATGGCTACCATTCAGTTGGAGGTTGCTGTTCGGGCTTCTGAGAGGCCAGGCCTGACTTTTCTGGGAGCCAGAGGCTAATTCTCAATATCTAAGCTGCTTGAACTCAAATCCTTTCCCCCACCACAAAAAGCACGTTCAAGTATCAGCACACCAAAGTGCACCCACGCTAGCACCATGAACTTCCCAAAGCTTGGGACTTCTCCTACAGCAGGGGCTGTAACACCTGCTTCCCAGGTGGGATTTTCCCTCCTGGACAAGTCAACCTGGAAAGTAAAAGGGGCCAGAGCAATGAGCTGAGAGGGCCCTGAGAGAAAGGAGTAAGGTGACAGAGGAGATGTGAGTATTCACTTTTCCATTCATTCACTCATTCACCAAATATTTCCTGAAATCATGCTCTATCCCAAACCTGGAGCTGGAGGGGGGAAGGTAGAGAATGATGACACAGAGTCTCTTAACCTTGAGTACAAAATGTCACCCAGTGGAAACAAGAGACAGGAACCGGCCCAGGACCAACAGAGTCAGGGGGGCCCAGAGAAAGCACATTACACAGGTCAGGGTAGTCCACAGGAGACGCTCTGGGGAGGACTCAATGCTGATACTGAGTCTTGGTCAGTGAGGAGGAAGAGAAAGGGAAATGAGAAGCCATACTGACATTCTCAGCAAGAGAACATCACAGAAAAGAACAAGGTAGCTTGTTCTGAAAGAAAGCTGCACGTGAGAGTGGTATGTAGCCAAACTCCGGCCTCCAAGTCTGCCCAACTGTGCATTTCTGTAAAAGGACGGTACTAGACTTTACTAGGATTAACTATAACCAGCTGGGGCGTGAAAAGCAGAGTGTCCTGCCCCAGCCTCCCTCAGGCAGCACGTGGGACTATCACACATGGCTCTCTGAGGTCCACTGATATCTGGAAGCCTGAACACTGACCAAGGAAGGATGGGTGGGCAGGAGGCAGAGGCTGGGGGAAGATCAGCAACCAGTCCAGGTGACTATGGGACACTAGGTCTACTGATAGGGACAAAGAAGCAACACACACACACACACACACACACACACAGCCAGGCCCTTCCTCCTACCCTCCCCTGTGGGACCTCAGCTCTTTGGGCTCTAAGTGTCTTGACACCAAGCCCATGGGGTCTCCTCCAGGCATTCCTGTTACGGGGCAGCACGAGAGGTACGAGGCTGTGTGAGTGGGCCATGCCCCAGTCTCTGCCCTCTTGTTCCCCTGTTCTTGTCTACAGAGGCTGCCAGACTCAACTGCAATGCCCCCAGTTATAGCGATGCTGATACCTACAAGAGGAGCACAGGCCGCTGGACCCACTGCCTAAGACATCCATCAGACTTCTATCCAGATAGTCAGGCTCCTCATCTCACACTTTCTAGAGAGTAATGGAATCCTTGCAAGCTCCCTCGGCTAAGTGGAAAACTAGTTCTCTAGAGTATGTTATGTGCAACCCCATAACCGCCAGGAGAGCAGAGCTTCAGAACACACAAGAGACTCTCCAAGCATTTATTCAGTTGACATCTGAAATCTCCACACTCCTTAATGCCTCAACACAACTTGAGCCTTAATGTGGACACTGGAGCACTGGGAAGGGGATTCCTAGACTGAGTTGCCCCAGGAGGGCTTGTGTGGCAGAGGCTGGACACTCAGATGCATCCGCACTGGGCAGCAGGGGACCTTCTGCCAACCCAGACAGCTGAGTCAGATGTGGACATGGTGATGCCTCCTCACTCTCTCCCAACAATCACCAAGCGGACTGGTTTGATAAAGTGTCAGGTCTAACGCTGTTTCACCGGTGATGATGTCCCTTCTTTGCTAGGTGTTCTCCAAGATGTGGCTGAAGCATCATGAAGCATCACCTGGCAGGTCACTGGCCATCCAGTTTCACCCACTTTTTCCCGGCAGGCAGAGCACAGCCAAGGCATAGGTGTGGACAACACAGGTTCCTGGAGCACCAGGCCGGGAAACTTCCAGGGTTCCTTTCTTGCTGCCACTCTGTCCTGTGGATCTCCACAGGGTCAGTGGATCAAACAAAATTGAGGAAAGGGCATTGAGTAGAAGTGGGAGGTCAGAGGCAGGGCTAGTGTGAGACTCAGAAACAGAAGGGGGTGTGGGCCAGGGTGATCACGGGGTCGGCAGGACGCCCAGAGGCAGCACCAGACACAGCGTTAGGCTGAAGTAGCCTGCTGAGTCTATATGAGAAGCCTGACTGATTTTAGCAACGACCCAATCCTTGTAGAAACTCACTTCTGTAAAAACTCCTGGATACCCTCTGCGACCACAGCCAATGCCCCAGCTCACTATCCCCACCTGGACCCATGAGTCATTAAGTTGACAGACCAGGGGACCCCCAGAATCTCCCTAGAGAAAGAGAAAGAAACAAACACAGTGATGGAAGAGAATCAACATCATAACAGGCTCAATGCACTGCAAGATGCTGGGAAATTGGAATGCATGGGGCTCCCCAGGCTCCACTAAGGCTCCACCAAGGCTCCACCAGCCCTAGGTTTCCATGAATCTGACACGTGAGAGTTGAAAAAATTTTACAAACAAAATTTGTATATGTCATCAATAAATTGTATACAAAAAATTGAATATTCTCAAAGAAAATGTATGTACTCTGAGATATTAATAATGAATAAAGTCCTTACTTGTATACATTTCCTGTCACTTGACTTGTATTATTGGTATTTCATGCCTGAATCTCCCCTCCTCCCCTGTCTCCCTCTAGGCAGCATCAGATCCTCTCTACTGAAGGATCAGGTCAGGCCAGCCTGGCAGAGCCTTGGTGGCTTGTCCCCTTTAATCCTCTTAACTTGAAGACAGGTGAATGGAGGTGCTGCCGGATAACGTAGGTCCTACTGCTTGTGGATGAGGAACATCTGGGAGGACAACCAAAATGCAGAGGCAGCAAAGGGCCCATGAACTGACCTGGCAGGCATCCTTCCCTGTGGGGCTGGTACCACAGATAGCCCTCTTCTTGACCATGTCAAATCGACCTTCCATGTTTTCTTTGAGCACCTCATTACATCTCTCATAGTGAAGAATGCTTAGCTCAGCCTCCTGAAGCAGTAGTGTAGATGCTTGTGATGGTTCTGTAGAGAGAATTTAGGAGTAGGTGGATCTGCCTAGTGGGACAAAACAGGAGCCCCTGGTACCCACTCTGGGTCTCAATACAGTGTGTTCACACACAGATGCCCTCTTAGGGTAGTGGATATTGTCCCCATTTGACACTAGAGGAAATGAAGCCCAGAGTTGACATGGTGAGAGGAAGTGGTAAGAATCAAAACCAAGACAGGTAAAGAACAGATCAGGAAAGGAAGAGGCAACCTGAGAAGTCAAAACCAAGTGTCTGTCACTCTGAGTATCATCAGTAATAGTGACAGGTGTCCTGTACCTCAGAAAAGCATCTTTAGTTTAGAGCGGGATCAGAATCTCAGACAGGCAATGCCCCAAAGGTACCAAATCCAGTCTCGCCCCAGGGATAGGAGGCTCCACAGTTTTCATCCAGGAGTTCTCTGGACTCTTCTCACTCACAGAAAGCTCCCTATCCACCGAGGCAGGTACTTTCAGTTTGGGACAGCTCAGATTAGCAGACAAATCAACACCTCCTGAGTTTAAATCCACCCTAGAGAGAACCCACTTTGCTTGTCACTCAAGGCCCCAGGTCCTGACATACTAATAAAAATTTGTAAAACCATCAAATTACTCCCACCAGCATCTTCTCCACCCTCCTCCCTTACCCACTTGCTAGAAAATTGCCTCCCTGTCTCTCCCTTTAGCTTGTAGGCCAACACGAGGGCACCAGGCAGCCCCTTCCCTGGCCCGAGTTTGCTGCCATCTTGCTTCACAGTCTCACCTCTTTCACCTAGTTTTCCCCAGCCAGTCACCCAGCACTCTGTACCAGCTTGGACCATGAAAGCCTTTTCAGGGAGGCACACAGTTTGGATGTTCGAGGAGAAATTCACAGGGAAGGCAAGCAGAGCAAGGGCAACGTCATTTCCCACTGTTCCAATAGGATTAAAATATTTGTGGATAACCATGTCTCGGACTGGGACCTTGATTGCCATTTTGGAGGTATGCATCAAGCGTATGTCTCCCATCTTCACTGTGTATTCCACATGGCTGCAGAGAGATCTTCGAGGCTCTACACTCCCCTTCCACATCTTCTAGGTTCTTCCCAGCCTGGTCCTATCTCCAAAGCCACTTATTGGTCACTTCCCTCCCTCCCTCCCGACCACATCCCTTCCTGGACCCCTGGCCACTCTATCCAGTGATTCTCAACGTTTGGTCCCCAGATGAGCAGCATCAACGTCAGCTGGGAGCTTGTCAGAGATGCAAATTCTCAGGTCCCACTCCTGACCTACTGAATCAGAAACTCTGCGGTTGGGGATGGGCAATTATTGTTTTAACAAGCTCTGCAGGTGTTCCCATGCTCACTAAAGTTTGAGACCACTGAGCTAGCCAAATTGGTCAGCTACATTCTATTCCCCGTAAATATTCCCTCTTACAAGTCTCTGCCCACACACTGTTTCCCAACTTGCATCTCTCCCCGCTTCTTGCCACTTGGCTTGAAGGCTACTCAGCACAGGGTTAAAAAAAAGTAGTTTTGAACTTGATTTTGCATTTTGACTTTCCAGGCTACCAAGGGCCCTAACATCACCTACCTCTGACTGTACCCTGAAGAGCTATAGTCAGGGACTGTGACCCTCTTTTTCAGATGAGGAAGAGGAAGCTCAGGAAGAGGTCAGGACTGGCTCCAGGTCACACAGCCTGACCAGAAGCCCAAGCCTGGAACCCCGAAAACTCACCCAAATACGCAGTGAGCCGTGGTCAGCACCCACCAACTGGCAATGAGGGAGCCTCCGCATATGTGTTTATCATTGATCTGCAGGCTGACTTGCCAAGGCCACTTCCTCTCTGGGGCCGGCCTTCCGCCAACTACCCTTGAAGTCCAATGGCCACACACAAGAGCAGGTCAATGAAGGGACAGGACTGAAAGTAAAGCCGCTGACGCCACCACGACCAGAGCCAGATAATCCTCAGAAGTCTCAGAACCCTCAGAGCAATGCCATGTCCCCTCCGACCCCCAGGGCAGGTCTGTATCCCCTAAGACTCCTCAGAAAACGGTCATGTCCTCTCAGATCTCAAGGACAGGGTTGGGTCCACTCAGACCCCCCCAGGGAAAATTCGTGTCCCCCTGAGAGCCTCCTCCCCCAGGGCTGGGGCCCATGCCCCTCAGACCAGGCCAGTTCTCTGCCGCAGGGCTTGGCCCGGAAACATCACCTGAAGGAAAGAGCTGTGGTCGTTTGGTCCCTCCTGGTGCTGGTGTATGTGGAGGTGTCAGAGCCTTGTAAGAATCAGAGTCACCTAGGGTAAACGCCACCAAATCGGGGGCTGCTGCAGTCATACGGGATTCCGTGGCCCCCGAAGTTCCCGGAAGCCCTCGAGGAGGCAGCTTCCACGGGCGTGCCCTGGCGTCCTCGCGGCCGCCCCGCGAGATGGGTGGAGAGCCTGAGGTCAGCGCCGACCAGCCCTGCGCCCCCTCCCCGCCCGCCCGGGCCTCACTGAGCCGAGGTTGAAGGACCAAGAGCCAGACCAGGAGGCCCAGGGATCCGCCGCCGCTGCGGAGGACGCCCCGGGACGCCATGGTACCTCTGGTCGCCTCCGCGCTCTGCAGCGGCCCCTCGCGGCGGCTCCGCGCCTGCCCTCCTGTTGGCGGGAAACGGCTGGGCGGGAAAACTGGTCCCCGGCGCCTGTGGGGTCATCTGAGGTTCAGGGCCTGGACCGGACGGGGCCTCGGAGCGCTGGCCACAGAGAGTGGCAGCCGCGCCACCGCCGCACAGAGATGTACCCGGAACTCCCTGTAGGGCTGCATCAGGCCTTTACCGGCGTTTCCCTCCCCTTCTTGTTGGCAGTAAAAATTTTAATTCCTCAATATAAATGTTGCGCTGAACGTTACTAACCACTGAGTTAGAAATGATACCGTCATCTTTTAAAAAATCAGCATCCACGTGAAAAGAGCCATTAGTGGAATGCAAATTAAAACCACAGTGAAATATCACCACACATCTAACAGGCTAGCTAAAATTTAAAAATAATGACAACACCGATAATGACACAGATGCAGAGATATTGGATCACTCATACACCGTGGTAGGAATATAAAATATTACAGCCACTTTGGAAAACGGATCAACAGTTTCTTATAAAACAAAACATACAATTACTATATGACTCAGTAATTGTACTCCTGGGCATTTATCCCAGAGAAATAAAGATTTATGTACACACACACATGCACAAACACACACACACACAAATACATTTACAAATGTTTACAGTGGCTAAATTCATGAGAGCCAACATTTGGAAACAACCTTGTAGTAGACAGAATAATGGCTTCCCAAAGAAATCCACATTCTGATCCCTGGAACCTGTGACTATATTACCTTACATCGCAAAAAAAGAATGGGATAAAATTTTTTAATCTTGAGAAAAGGAGACTAACCTAGATGACATACATAAAAGTAGCCACAATGTTCTGCAGTTTCTCCGTCAAGAGACAAAGTCAGACTGTGATATAAGCAGCCATGTCACTAGGTCTATATGACCTGGCAAATCCTATGGTGCTAGAGTTTGCTGTGGTGAATTAAAATGCTGTAAGGAGTCTGCTATGTCCTAATTAGAGAGTCACAGTATAGATCCCTACAGTTCTGGAGCACGACCATACTCTCTGCTGCAAAGAAACTGTATATCCTTTGAAAAGCAATTACTGGCACACTACTGAATCCTAAAAAGAAACTAAATGCCAGACCATGGGACATTAAATGACTAAGAGACCAGCACCTCCTATCATAAGATGGAAATTTAGCCAAATTCACTAAGTCGTAAACTCAGTTGGAAAAGGCAACTCAGGACCCACTGGAAGTGATACATTTGGGATTGGATCATGGCAATCTTGAAGACACAAGTAAGTTGTGCAGAGAAAAGGCCTAGACCCCCATGTCACTTATTTGTATTGAATTGAAACAATTCTCCATCAGTTCACACCCATAGCCTGATAGGGTGTATCCTATGACCAACGGATGAAAGAAGAAAAAACCTGGCCCTGGCTCACAGATGGGCTCAAAATCTTGGTGCCGGCTGAAAGTAGACTACTGTTGCGCTAGTTATTCAGGGGTTATATATACACACTCAGGGGTTATATATACACATATATATTCTATATATAGCTAGCATTGCCTGCCTATAATGCCTTTGTTGACACCACTATCAGTGGACTCATGGAAGGTCTGACTTACCATCATGGAATCCTGAGTAACATCACCTTAGACATAAGGACCTGCTTTTTGGTCAGGAAGGTGCAAAGTAGGTACATGATTAAAAGACTCACCGGAACTATCATGAACTTCATTATACAGAAGCTAGAGGCTTTATCACATATGGGAATGGCCTCTGTATTAGTTTTCTCTGCTTTGTAACAAATAATCACAAATTCAGGGGCTTAAAAGAAACAGACGTTTATTATCTCACAGTTCCTGGGGGCCAGGAGTCAAGGTACAGCTTACCTGGGTCTTCTGTAAGGCTGCAATCAAGGTGTCAGCCAGGGCTGGGTTCTCATCCACCAGGAGACTCGACTAGAGAAGAGTTTGCTTCCAAGCTCGATCAGTGGTTGCCTGAATTCGTTTCCTTTGGCTGTAGGACTCATGGCAGCTTGCTTCTTCAAAGCTAGCAAGGAGAGGAAGACACACAGAGTGAGTCTTCCAGCCAGACAGTCTTACATATTGTAGCATAATGACAAGGGTGATATCCCACTCCTGGAATCAATCAGTCCAGATTCACTTTTCAAATGTCCTTGATGGAGAAGTAAAAATTATTAATTTTATTAAGTACTGACCCTTTAATCCACATTTAAGATTTTGTGTAATGAAATGACAATTATGCACAAAGCACTGCTGCTGTATAAAGAAGTTGGATGTTAACTCAAGCAAGCTGTACAATTGTCTGAGCTGTGAGCTGAATTAGCTGCTTTCATCATGGGACATCATGGTCCTTCACAAGAGTGACTAATAAACTGAGGTTATTTAGACGCATATTTGGCAGACATATTCTCAAAAATAAAGTTAGAGTCTGCAACTTTGAAGAAAACAACTGACAGTACTTGTTGGCAATGATAAAATTTGAGCTTAGAGGTGAGGATTTGAATTTTGGAAAATTTATATTTGCTACCATGTGCTCAACAGCTTTTCGATAATTAAATACTTTTCTGACAACAGTAGTGGTAATATGAGTGAATGTGATTTTCTGATACTGTGTAATGAAATGTGTCAACATCTGGAAACTCTGCATAACTAAGTGAACCAATATTTTTCAATGATTTACAAAATTATGCATAGCTTCAAAAGATCCATTTGGAGTGAATGGTAGACCAATGGATTTTAATGTAATAAGTACAAAAAGTTCAAAAAGTTTCATATTCCACATTGCAAAAAACTACCACTTGTCAAGTTTTGGTGTATTATAAAATGATTTTTTTAAATCCTCAATTACTTGAAAAGTTTATTAAAATACTCCTCCCTTTTCCAGCTGTATATTTATGTGAGACTAGGTTTTTTCATATACTTCAGCCAGAAAAATACATTTTGGAAGAGAATGATAACCCAGCTGTCTTCTGTTAAGTGTGCCTTTACTCTAGGGTTACCTCAGCCTTAATACTAAGGTGTGAGCCTTGCAGGGTCTCTACTGATAACCTGAGTAGACAGTGAAGTCCCTGCCCTCTGGATGGATGAAACTGGAATGTTTCCTAGTGCCTTGTGGGCTCTGAGGCTGGTTCACCTTATAGTTCCCTGGCAGATGTTCTTTGTTCTTTTGCCTAGCCTCCTGGAAATTTAACCTACGTGTGTACAGATCAGTATTCAGCCAAAGACTAAAGGGGATTGTTCTGCAGGTTTCTGGAGTTCTTTCTCTGCATATCTCCATCCTACCCAGCAGGGATTGGCAAACTTTCTCTGTAAAGAGACTAACAGTAAATATTTTAGGCTTTGCAGGCCAACATGGACTCTGCCACATATTCTTTTTTTTAAACTTTTTAAAAGTGTGTAAATCTGGGCTTCCCTGGTGGCGCAGTGGTTGAGAGTCTGCCTGCCGATGCAGGGGACACGAGTTTGTGCCCCGGTCCGGGAAGATCCCACATGCCGCAGAGCAGTTGGGCCCGTGAGCCATGGCCGCTGAGCCTGTGCGTCTGGAGCCTGTGCTCCGCAACAGGAGAGGCCACAATAGTGAGAGGCCCGCGTACCGGGAAAAAAAAAAAGGGTGTAAATCATCCTTAGGTCAGTACAAAAACAGGCTATGTCTGGAACTGGCCCATAAACCATAGTTTACCAACACTTCTCTACAGTATTCTGACCTGCAAACTCCAGATACCTAGCCTTCCTGAACACCAATCTCTTGTCTCCTTAACTTCGTGATACCATCATGTTCTGTTCGGGTTTCTCTCCCTGTGCCATCTGAAAATTGCCTCTGCTTGGGAATCCAGGACAATTACACGGTTTGTCTCACTCGTTTCCTTCTCTCCAGGATCACTGTGCTAATGCTGCCTATTGTCCTGATGTCTGAAAAATCGTTTCTTTTACTCCATCTAGTTTTCTAGCTGTTTATAATGGGAAATCAAACTCCACACTGGATATTTCTTCATTGCCCTACAATATAACTTTGAGTTTCTTTTTTTAAATAGATAACAGAAAGCTTAGACTGATCTCTAGGTCTCTTGGTGTCCTGAAACGTTCACCTCAGTTTTTTGGTTTTTTTAAAAAAATGCTTAGGGCTTCCCTGGTGGCACAGTGGTTGAGAGTCCGCCTGCCGATGCAGGGGACGCGGGTTCATGCCCCAGTCTGGGAAGATCCCACGTGCCGCAGAGTGGCTGGGCCCGTGAGCCATGGCCGCTGAGCCTGCGCGTCCGGAGCCTGTGCTCCGCAACGGGAGAGGCCACGGCAGTGAGAGGCCCGCGTACCGCAAAAAAAAAAAAAAAAAAGCTTAATTCGAAGCCTGGGGTTAGCCCAGGTTTTGACAAATTCCTAAAAAATCTGGTAATGGAGTTGGAATCTGACTCCTTGGTGACTCCCTCCTCTTCCTATCTTGCTTGCTCTGGGAATCCTGACTTCTTAGAGAGGCAGTCACTTAGAAATGTAGGCAAGGAAAAAGGTTGGAGAGTTTGGGAGTCTTCATCCTTTCCTTCTCATTACTACTCTGGCTACTTAAGACATAAGTGCTTGGTAGTTTTGAGTTGAAAATTCTCTCTGCTTTGCAACTGGAAACCTGCAGGGAGGTAAAAAGTGTCTGAAAAGTTAAGGCAGCTTTTAAAGCTCATACTGTTGTTGACCTACGGGAGGAATCTTAAAGGCCATCGAATGAAGACACAGCGCCTGCATCAAAGAAGTCACAAAGGACTAATGTGTGGAGAGGGACAGTTCCCCACCAGCATTAAGAAAGTCCAAAATTGTTCTCCTAACTGGGAAGATTGCTTACCAGTCTAAATTGAGAGAGGTACCTCATTGGGCCTTTAAAGTGATCAAGAATTCTGATCTGAAAGGAGAAACTATTAAATACCTGCTGAGGATGTTAGATGTAGGAGGGTTAAGAGTGTAGCTGAGAGAAATGCTAACTCTTAACAATTCCAGTCTTTCAAAAAAGTAGAACAACTGGTTTGCTATACATACTCATGGTATATTTTCACTTTTGATTAGGAGTCCTCTGTTTCAATGTGTGTCTTTTGAATTACCTGTGTCTTCTGAGTTATGACCTTCGATGTCAACGATTCATGTGTAAATATGTTCATTTGTATTTTTTAGTTTATAATGCCAATTTTCAAAGTAGTTTTACCAAATTACACTCCCACTATCAGTGTGACTCTTTCTATTATCCCCATTCTTCTCAACAGTTATTCCCACAGTTATTAGCTTTTCCCACATGATGGGCATAAAATTAATCTTTTTATGGTTTTAATTTGCATTTCCCTGAAGTTGAGTATATTTTCATATCTTTACTTATCATTTGTGCCTTCTTTCTATAAAATGTTTGTTTATAACATCTACTCAATTTTACATTTGAGCTGCTTTTAAAGTATTTTTTGTTCAGTTTTTTTATGTATACTAATCCTTTGTTGGTAATGTGTGTTTCAAATATCATTTCACAATCATGATTTGTCTTTTCACTTTATTGTACTCTTTCAGGTCTGGCTTCTTTCACTCAACATAATGTTTTTGAATTCATTCATGTTCCTGTGTATAACAGCAGTTTATTCTTTTTGATTGCCAAGTAGTATTTCAGTGGCTATCATTTATCTGCTGACAAACATTTGAGTTGTTTCTAGATTCAAGCTATTATGGATAAAGACGCTATGAACATTCATATATAAGTCTTTGAGTAGCCATTGTTGCTACTTTCTTCCAGTCTGTGGCTTTTATTTTCATTTTCTTAACAGTGTCTTTCAAAGAACAGAAGACTTTCGTTTTGATATAACCTTTTTCTTTTTTCTTGTATGGTTCATGCTTTTTGCATCCTATATAAAGAATCTTTGCCTACTCAAGGGCATTTAGTTCTATAATCCATTTTGAGTATTTTTTCTAAATAATGCAAGGTAAGGATTGAGTCACTTTATTTTATTTTTGTATACAAATGTCCCATTGTTCCAGCATCATTTACTAAAAAGACTACCCTATCTCCAGTTGAATTATCTTGGCACCTTTGTTAAAATCAACTGGCCATATACATGTGGATCTATTTCTGGACTCTCTATCCTGTTCCACTGATATATATGTCTGCCCTTATGCCAATACCACACTGTCTTGATTGCTATACCTTTATACTAAGTCTTGACATCCAGTAGTTCTTTATTTCAGTTATTCTAGGTCCTTTGCTTTTCCATACATATTTTAGAATCAGCTTGTCAATTTTTACAAAAAAAGATCCAGATTGAAAAACATGAACAAATTTGGAGGTATAACACTATCAAATTTCAAGACTAACTACAAAGCTGTAATAACTAGGACACTGTGAAGTTGACGTAAGAATATACAAATAGATAAGGAACTGAATAGAGTCCAGAAAGATGCACATATATACTGCCAATTAATTTTTACCAAAGTACCAATGCAAATCAATGTGAAAATAAATGTATTTTCAACAAATGGAACTGGATAAAAATTAAAGATAGAGAAAACTACACCTTGTTCCCTATCTCACTCTGCGCCCCAAAATCTGTAGGCCATAGACCTAAATGTAAAAGCTAAAATTATAAGGCTCATAGGAGAAAAAATAGAAGAAAAATTTTGCAACCTCAAGTTAAAAAGTGAAAAAAGCACATCACAGACTTAGGACTCTAATCAGAATCTACTTACAACCCAGCAATAAAAAGACAAGCATCTTGATTTAAAATGAGCAAAAGAATTGAAAAGATGATTCACAAAAGAAGATATACATATGAGCATTAGTATATGAAAAGGTGCTTGATACCATTAGTTACAGGGAAATACAAAATTAAAACCTCGGTGAGATACCATTTCATACCTATTAGAACTGGGAATCCCCATCAACTACCGATGAGGATGTGGATCAAGTCGAAGTCTCATTTATTGCTAGTAGGAGTATAAAACGGTACAACTAATTTGGAAAACTTTGGAAATTTCTAATAAAGTTAATCATACATCTATTCTATGAACCAGCAGTTCCACTCCTAGGTTTATTCCCAATAGAAGCAAAAGCATATAGGCACAATAAGTCCTGTACTAGAATGTTTATCAGCAGCTGTATTCATAATAACACCAAACGAGAAACAACCCAAATGTCCATCAACAGGAGAATAAACAAACTGTGGAAAATTCACATAATGGGTAACTATTCTGCAATAAAAAGGAATGAACTGATGATACACATGACAACATGGATGAATCTCAAAAACAATATGTGGAATTCGATGAAGGCAGTCAAAAGGTACAAACTTCCAGTTATAAGATAAATAAGCGAGCTCCCCTGGTGGCACAGTGGTTAAGAATCCGCCTGCCAATGCAGGGGACAGCGGTTCGAGCCCTGGTCCAGAAAGATTCCACATGCCGTGGAGTAACTAAGCCCATGTGCCACAACTACTGAGCCTGCACTCTACAACCCACAAGCCACAACTACTGAACCCACATGCCACAACTACTGAAGCTCACGTGCCTAGAGCCCATGCTCCAAGACAAGAGAAGCCACCTCAATGAGAAGCCTGCGCACCTCAACGAAGAGTAGCCCCCGCTCGCCACAACTAGAGAAAGCCCGCACGCAGCAACAAAGACCCAACACAGCCAAAATAAATAAATAAATGAATAAAATAAATACATTTTTGAAAAAAGATAAAGTACTAGGGATGTAATGTACAACATGATATGTATAATTAACACTGTTGTATGCTATATGTGAAAGTTGTTGAGAGCTAATCGTAAGAGTTCTCACAAAGAAAACTATTTTGCTATTTCCTTAATTTTGTGTTTATATGAGATGATGGATGTTCACCAAACTTACTGTGGTAATCATTTCATGATGTATATAGGTCAAATCATTATGCTGTATCCCTTAAACTTATACAGTGCTATATGTCAATTATATCTCAATAAAACTGAAAGAAAAAAGAAGACAAAAACTTTCCCTACCTATGTTGAAGGTAGACCCAAAAGAACACTTACTGTATGATTCCATTAATGTGAGATGCAATAACCTGCAAATCTAATCTGACAGTAAACAGAACAAAGGTTGCCTCTGGGAGGGGATGATAGAAGGGAATATAAGGGAACACCCTGGATTGATGGAAATGTTCTCTATCACGATTTGGGTGATGTTAGCATGGGTATACATTTGTTAAAACTCATAAAATTGTACAGTGCAATGTGTGCATTGTACTATGAATAAATTATACCTCAATAAAGAAAATAATACAGAAATGCATTGAGATAATACAGTCATTTATCAATATAAAGTTTTAACCTTACCAATTTTAAAATATGAATAGAGGGGCTTCCCTGGTGGCGCAGTGGTTGAGAGTCCGCCTGCCGATGCAGGGGACACGGGTTCATGCCCCAGTCCGGGAAGATCCCACATGCCGCGGAGCGGCTAGGCCCATGGCTGCTGAGCCTGTGCGTCTGGAGCCTGTGCTCCGCAATGGGAGAGGCCACAGCAGTGAGAAGCCCGCGTACCACAAAAATAAATAAATAAATAAATATGAATAGAGAAGGAAGCAATGGCATACAGCCAAGTAGGAATAAAGAAGAATTTAGTCTAAATAAGAAATGACTTTAAAAACTTATATTCCTAACAATCCAGAAATAAAGCTCCAGATAATATCAACTGAATTAGTTAGATTGAGGTTTTTCTGTGAGCAAGTGAGACTGAAGGTGATGGTGGCTTAATTAAAAGAGAAGTTTATTTCTCTCTTGCATAAAGAGCTGTGATGGCAGCCCTATAAAATCCAAGGAGTCAAGCTCCTTCTGAATTTCTGTTCCATACCCTTAACATCTTCCTCATGTCCCAAGATAGCTGCGCAAGCTCCAGTCACCATGTATACATTCTAGCCAGGAAAGAAGAAGGTGATGAAGGGCTTGTTCTCCTTTTAAGGATATTTTCCAAAATTCATACCCAACATTTCTGTTTATACTTTATTGGCCAGAACTTATTGCCAAACTTAGATACGTGGGAACGTTGGAAATGTACTCTTTATTCTGATCCACTATATGCCCAGAAGGAAGGGGATGAAAGGTGCCACAAGAGAGGATTATCAAGCTTTACCCCAGTCCACTTTTTTATTCACCTAACTATTCACTTGCACCTCTTCCCATATGCAAAATGCGCTAATCCTCTCCTAAAAAAAGGCAACCTCAAACTTTCACGAAAGAAATCAAGGAAAAGTGAAGTGCTCTGCATCATGACAAAGAGCTAATTTGGGACGATATGGTAATGAAGGAAATAAGCCAGCACAGACACAGTAAGCACCCCAACCTGTCCCCTCCCTGAGTCTCAGTGTCGTTCTCCATAGCCTGGCCAAGGCAGTCTGGTGCTCAAGACTCTATTTACCAAGAAGGGGAGCAGCAGAAACACACAGAAAAAGGGCTTGATGTTTGGGCCCAATGCCCTGACCCCTCTCTTGCTTCCAGTCTCTCTCACTTCCTCCTTCCCAGATGCATTGGCTAGGAAACTCATCCACAAAGTTCCCTGCAGAGATGCTAATGGCTATGAGGAACACAGCAGCAGGACCCAACTGCTAAAGCTACCTGTCAACTCACATCACATCACATCACTCCAGGGTTTAAAAAGGATCACAAACACTTTCCTAAGCTAAATGTAAGTTCTCTTCAGTGATCCCAGACCAGTAGAGAACACACACACGACTCTTCAAACATTTATTCAGTTGACATCAGAAATCTCTGCACTCCTTGACGCCTCAACACAACTTGCAGTGAGCCTGGATGTGGCCGCTGGAGCACTGGGAAGGGGGTTCCTAGACTGAGTTGCCCCAGGAGGGCTTGTGTGGCAGCGGCTGGACACTCACAGATGCATCCACACTGGGCAGCAGGGGACCTTCTCCCAAGCCAGACAGCTGAGTCAGATGTGGACATAGTGATGCCTCCTCACTCTCTCCCAACAATCACCAAGCGGACTGGTTTGATAAAGTGTCAGGTCTAACGCTGTTTCACTGGAGATGATGTCGCTCCTTTGCTAGATGTTCTCCAAGATGTGGCTGAAGCATCATGAAGCATCACCTGGCAGGTCACTGGCCATCCAGCTGGGATGGTTTCACCCACTTCTTCCTGGCAGGCAGAGCACAGCCAAGGTGTAGGTGTGGATGAGGCAGGTTCCTGGATCACCAGGCCGGGAAACTTCCAGGGTTCCTTTCCTGCTGCCACTCTCTGTCATGTGGATCTCCACAGGGTCAGTGGATCCCAAACGAAATTGAGGAAAGGGCATTGAGTAGAAGTGGGAGGTCAGAGGCAGGGCTAGTGTGAGACTCAGAAACAGAAGGGGGTGTGGGCCAGGGTGATCACAGGGTCGCCAGGATGCCCAGAGGCAGCACCAGACACACCAGTAGGATGAGGAGCACCACTGGATACAAAGAGGTAGCCTGGTTCACCACTGCAACTAGCCACTTAGTGTAGAAGGCAGTATCCATAAAAACTCCAGGTGAAATTTTACAACCACAGCTGACACCCCAGCTCACAATCCCTATCTGGACCCATGTGGTATTATACTGACAGACCAGAGGGTCCCCAGAATCTCCCTGGAAAAAGAGAAAGAAGCAAACCGCAGGAATGGAAGAGCACCCACTTCAGGGCAGGCTGATTGCACTGCAAGGTGCTGAAAGACAGGCACCTGTGGGCCTTCCCCAGCCATCTCCCAGGCCCAGATTTCTTGATTTTGAGAACTGAGAACTGAATAGTCAATTGGAAAACTTTAGTATCCTCTGAGGATATTATGACTGGTCATTTCCTATACCACAGTGGTTGTTAAACACTTTGAATACCCCCTTTGCATGGAGCCTCCCAAATCCTTACACCTAGCCTAAAGTTTCTCTAGAGGTCCTGACCATATAACCAGCTCCCTCCATATTCTAAGCTACACTCTCAGACATCCCACATAGTCACCCCAGCTCACGCAAACACTGCACATCCTTTGCTAAAACTGCTCTGGTGGCCCCCCATCTACCAGCTCAGTCAGAAACTCAGAGTCCTCCTCAAGCTCTCCCTCACCCGCACCCTCACAGGCAGTCAGTCACCAAGAACTGATGACTCAACCTCAAACACAACCCCTTCACCTCCCCACCAGCCCAGGTCCTGCCTGGGGCTCAACACCATTGCCTACATGGTGAAAACAAACTCCTGGCCTACAGTCCTGCATGGACAGGAACGCGAAACATAGCACAGCATTGCAGGCCACACATATTCTGATTCCAATCACCTTCTCTGGCCATATTTGCCACCTCATTGCTCCAGACCTGAAACACATTCCCTAAACATGACACGTTCTTCAGAACTCTGAGCCTCTGTACTTGCTGTTCCCTCTCCCAACAGTGACGTTCTCCTCTTTCCAGGACTCAAATACTCATCCTCTAAGACCTGGCTCAGATGCCCCCTGCTCAGAAAGGCTGCTTGGTGCAAAGGGGAGACTGTGGGCCCAGGCACTCCCAGGGGGACCTTGAACTTATGTCTTGTA
Organism: Globicephala melas; assembly: GCF_963455315.2. Lineage (NCBI taxonomy): Eukaryota > Metazoa > Chordata > Mammalia > Artiodactyla > Delphinidae > Globicephala > Globicephala melas. The sequence continues at coordinate 40,896,930 of NC_083324.2, read as the reverse complement.
GGGACCACATCTGTTTAATAATATGTATAATTATGCTGCAGGGTTGTGAGCTGGGTAACTGAGCTAATGTGGGTGAATGCTCACACTGGCACAGTAAGTCGCCATAGAGGGAACTCAATTATAGGAACTTACATTATTATCATCATCACCCCCAACTTCACCACACCCTGGCAGCACGCCCAGGATGCGAGGGCTGCTCCCTATTGAAGGAACGGGCCAGGCCAGCTCAGGGGCATCCTGAGGGGTTCTCCCTTGAATCTCCTTAATTAAAGGCTGAAAGAGGAGGTGGCAAATAACCCAGGCCCTGCCACTGGGGAATGAGGAAACTTTGAGGGGACAACCTCAATGCGGAGGTGGCAAGAGACCCATGAACTTAACTGACGAGAATCGTTTCCTATACTATTATAGCCACACAGCATTCCTTCCAGTACTACATCCTTATCTGCTGGCATGGCCTTCTGGATCATCCCATTACATTCTTCATAGTAGATGATATATTGGTCCATCTCCCAGAGAAAGACTGAGACACATGGGCCACCTACAAACAAAGAAACTCAGCAGTGGGTAGATCTGCACAGGGGGACAGTAAGCCCCCAAACACCTTGAATCCCCCTTGAAGAAGGCAGCACAGAGGATATTGTCCCCATTTGACAGCAGAGGAAACTGAAGCCCAAAGCTGACGTGGGGAGAAGAGAAGGTAGGAACCAAAACCAGGACAAGAGAAGGAAGAACAGATCAGGACAGGAAGAGGCGAGGCCTTACCAGCCTGAGAAATGATAACCACGCATCTGTCACTCTGTGCATCAATACTAATAATGAAAGGTGTCCAGTGCATCAGCAAAGTGTCTTTACTTTAAAGCAGAATCACAGACTCTCAGACAGGTAGTACCCAAAGGAACAATCCAGCCTCTTCCCAGAGACAGGAGGCCCTATAGCCTCACCAACTGGGGCCCACGGGCTCTGCCAACATTTCCAAGGACAGGAAAGTCCCTGGGCACCAAGGCAGGTACCTCCAGCGAGGGACAGCTTGGCCTGGCAGACAGCTCATCACCCCCTGAGCAGAAATCCACCCTGGAGAGAACTCCAGAGCATCTGGCTCTGTCCCCAGGGAACCTAAAAATGCCCCCAAACCAACCAGGCACAGTTCCCCACAAATCTGCAGGAGACTTCACCCATGTACTTCTTCTTCTCCTGAGCAGCTCTAGGTCCCAGGACTGGTGCCTTGCTTAAACGGCTGCCATCAAATATTTGTGTGGCAACAAAAGATCTCAACCAATTTCTGGGCTCAAGCCAACCGGGAACCATTAGCCTGGCTGCCCCCTAACCCACCTGCCAGGTGGTGTGCTTCCCTATCCCTCCCTTTAGTGTTGTCGCCTACTCCAGGGATAAGGCTACCTCCCTCTGCCCAAGGTTACTTCCTGCCTCACAGTCTCACCGAATTCTTGTTGCTTGCCCCATCCAGTCACCCAGCACCTGGTCCCAGCTTCCACCTGGAAAGTCTTCTCAGGGATGCATATAGGCTGGATGACCCCAGTGAAATTTACAGGGTAGAAGAGCCGGAGAAGAGCAAGGTCATATTTAACAGTTCCACGTGTTGAGAACTGAGGGTGAACAACGACTCGGCTGATAGGAACCACCAACCCTGAGATTTCACCACAGACACTCCGATCTCCCATCATGACACTGCAGCGGTAACAGCTGTGGGAGGAGGACATGTCCCTCACAGAGACCCTGGGAAGCATCCCTTGTGCCTTTCCACACATATCAGCTGTTTCCCAATGGGGCCCCAACCTCTCTCACCACTCTCGCTACAACCCTATCACCAAAAAACCCTCCTAATGACTCTCAAAATTGGCTTGCTCACTAGAGGGGTGGGATGGGGAGGGTGGGAGGGAGGGAGACACAAGAGGGAAGAGATATGGGAACATATGTATATGTATAACTGATTTACTTTGTTATAAAGCAGAAACTAACACACCATTGTAAAGCAATTATACTCCAATAAAGATGTAAAAAAAAAAAAAAATTGGTTTGCTCTCCCAAACAATTGGTTTTGTTCACCAAACTAGTATTCCTAGTAACAAGACTACCAGCGCAGAATCCCTCCCACTTTTACTGTGTGTGCTTTGGTTTGGGTTGGGTTTTTATCAACTTGCAGGGCAGCAGAAACTAGTGGGTATCTGAGGAGGGCAGGACTGACTCCAGAACTCTCACATCTCCACTTGTCATTACTCACCTTAAAATACAGTGGGCTGCAGTCAGCAGCCACTGAGCTGAGATGAGGGAACCTCCGCACACGTCTGCCACTGACCCTCAGGCTCACCTGCCAGGGCCACTTCCCTTCTTTCACTCTGATTTCCTCCCACGATTTTCAGGAACACTTGGCCACACGATGGGGTGAGGACAGGTAGCAAGGAGAACCTCAAAGAAACAGGCCCTGTCTCCCTGGAGCCCCTCGGACAGCCGAGAAGGCCATGTCCTCCTAGGCTCCAGGGCAGCGCTTCCAAGTCTGCAGGCCATGGACCCACAGACGAGGCACGTCTCCCTCAGGCTCCACAGCAGGGCTGCACTAATTCAGACCCCGATCCCCTCAAACTCCCAGGGAACACCGGCCCCCACCCTGACGCCTCAGCCCGCCCCTCCGGAAGGCCAATGCGAAGAGTCACCTGACCTAAACTCCACCAACTTGGGGGCTCCCGGAGCCCCAGGGGACCTGGGGTTCCCAGGGGCTCCCTGAGCCCCCTCCAGGGTTTGGCTGGTCCGCCGTGGGGTCCTCGAGGCCACCTCCCGAGAGGGGTGAAGTGGGCGAGGACGTCGCTGACCCACCCGCTGGGGCCTCCCTGAGCCAGCGCTGAAGGAGCAGAAGCCAGACCAGGAGGCTGCAGGGGCTGCCCGGGGATGCCACGGGCTCGGCGACGGCCTCAGCGCTCTGCGTGCCCCTGCCCACGAAGTCTCCTGCCTGAGAGTGCAGGGTTGCGCTCTCAGATCCTCACGCCAGACTGTGTCCAGCCAGAACACTGCCCAGGTCCGAGGGGTAAGGTACATCTGAGGAGACTGTCCTTGCTAGGGACCTTCCAATTTAACGTTGGCTCTAAAAGGCGGGCGCTTTCTGATGCCCCTGCCCTTCTTGGTGTGGTACCTGGCCTGGAGCTGGTGAGGATGGGCATCCTGGGAACTAGCTGAGGAGCCTTAATTCTCCATAACGGTTCCACAAGGCAGGGCCTCATTCACCAAACCTAGATTCGCGGGGAGGGGGACTACAGATGAAGTGGATGTGGGTTGGACAAAGGAGCTGGCTGCTATGCAATTTCAGTCACGGGGACGCCTGTAAAAATGAGCCACCACCAAAGAGACCCGCAGGTCAATCCATTCTTATTAGCTCTATGCCCCTGATGTCTATTTGTCTTTGTTGCATAAGTGCTTCTACCAGGCCTCTGCCTCTCTGGGTTTCATCATCCCTGTTGAAGTCAGGGGAAAAACAACAATAACAACTTTTGAGTTCCAGTACTTCCCACTTTTCCCCAGCCAAAAGAGGACAGCCAGTTACAGTGTTTTTCGAGGATATGGGTGTTCCCCTCACAATTTATTTTTCAATGTCTTGATGAAGGGGTTATTCTCTAAAGCCCTCTCTCTTTGCATTCCTTTCTCCACATTAGGCCAAGGAATTTCTGACATATCAATCTCCTTTAGTGTGGTCCACTACTGCGTTCAGGTTTAAAACAACCCAGTAAACATGTAGAATCATTCCCACCTGCCTGAACCAGCAAACTGAATTCCAAATTTCTAGCAAGTGTACTGTTGATAAATTTGGGACTAAGCCTTCCCAATCAAGAATCCTTTGAATCCCATCCTATATATATACCCCTTGTTCCTTCCAATGTAGATCAGCAAAATCTTGCAGTTCTTTTTGTAAGGAAGCCTTCTACCCCTGGGTTATACTTTGCACCTGTCCTAGAGCGTGCTGGGATCTTACTCTAGTTATTAGGTCTAGAGGCAGTGAAGACGGGGGTGATTCAGGCAGAGAATTGGTATGCCCTTATAATGTAATTTACTCACATGAAGTCATTGCAGTGTCTCTAAGGTGGAGATGGCCGGCCTTATCAAATGGGAGGAGGCGCTGTTTCTGTTAGCAAGAGTGGTTCAACGTGGCTGGGGGTAAGGGTGTCCTAAATCTATCCAAATGTATTCCCATGTAAACTTTCAGGGTCTCACTCCCAATCAATGCCCTAACTTTTTTGTAAGAGTTCTGATGAAGCTCTTAATTAAATTTATGTTGAAATTCAGTGAGCCAAAAGATCAGATACTACATCTTATTATCAACTACATCAACTACATCAACCCTGCAGTTATAAGGCATATGAAAATATTTTAGGAAAGTCAAGGAAGTTTTTAAACTAAGAAGTTAAAATTGTAAGCCTTGGGGCTTCCCTGGTGACGCAGTGGTTGGGAGTCCACCTGCCAGTGCAGGGTACACAGGTTCGAGCCCTGGTCCGGGAAGATCCCACATGCTGCGGAGCAGCAGGGCCCGTGCGCCACAACTACTGAGCCTGTGCTCTAGAGCCCGTGAGCCAGAACTACTGAGCCCACGCACTGCAACTACTGAAGCCCATGCGCCTAGAGCCTGTGCTCCACAGCAGGGGGGGCTGCCGCAGTGAGAAGCCCACGTACTGCAGCAAAGAGTGGCCCCCGCTCGCCGCAACTGGGGAAAGCCCGCGTGCAGCACCGGAGACCCAACACAGCCATAAATTAATTAATTAATTTAAAAAAATTGTAAGCCTTAATTACAGTGCAGTCTTTGGAGAGGTAAGCAGGAATCACTATGGGAAAGGTATGAAGTCTGGGCTGGGTCCTTCTATACTGTTTCCTCTCCCCCTGTGCTGCCAAAGAAGAAGGAGAAGGAGGAGAAGGAGGAGGAAGAGGAGGAGATGCTGCCTTATGCAACTAGGGGAAGGGCATAAAACTGTAATTTTCAGGACACAGTTTAAAGCCTACTGTAGCTGGGTGAAGAGAACATAAAATAACCTCTATCCCTGGGGGAGGAGCAGGAAACTCTCCTGGACCAGACTTATAGAGATCTGCTATACAGCGAGAGGGTCAAGGTCAATGAGAAGGCCTCTTCTCTGAGAGCCAAGAATATAGCACCTGCCTAAGAGGGAGGCTGAATCAGGACAACAAAGAATGCCCCACCTCCTCCCTCCACTAGCAAGTGTCCAGGAACAAGTAACAGCAGTCTATTGCTAGAAGAGAGAGTAAAAGCATGGAGAGACATCTTCTGTGAGACACAGGCACAAAGAGAGGACAGACAGGTGAGAGTGGAGAAGACACTGAGAAAAACTCTCCAACAAATCAGCTACCACTCTAAGCAAAAAATAACACTAGAAGAGTTTGAAGTCTGCTGCATATTGAGGGTAACCATAGCAACAACAAAAATCAGAGACAATCAGGACACAATTATGTCAACACTCCCTACTAAGGAAAAGACATACCCATTTCTGGACATAAATAGTATTGCTTAAGTCTCTACTATTCTACACAAGATGGCTAACTTTCAACCAAAAATAACAAGACACACAATAAAACAAACAAACAAACAAAAAATAAACAACACTCTTTCAAGAGACAAACCAATCAACAGAACTAGAGTAAGACATAACATGGATTTTGGAACTATCACACGGGGAATTTTAAATGCTATGATGAATATATTTGAAGGCTTTAGTCCAGAGGTCCATAAACACTTTCTATAAAGGGCCAGATAGCAAATATTTTAGAATTTGCCAACCATAAGATAAAATTAAGGATATTATGTAGGTTTTCTTATAAGAAGGAACCATTTCCTCAAAAACAGTAATAATACGAATTGGATATAATATTTTATAATATAAATCTACTAATGAGAAGACTGAAATTTTGGAGAGGGGAGGAATAACATTTTACTTAATTGGGGTTCAAAGTTAGCATTCTCTATCATCAAAATCAATTGTAAATGTTCTGTTAATGGTGAACTGTAATGATATTGGGTTGGCCAGAACTTTTTGGCCAACCCTATATTTTATGCTTTCATCTTTTTTTTTTTGGCTGCGTCAGGTCTTAGTTGTAGCACACGGGATCTTTGTTGAGGCATGCAGGATCTTTTCATTATCCCGTGCGTTCTGCTCAGGCTTCTCTCTAGTTGCGGCGGGCAGACCTCTCTGGTTGTGGCATGCGGGTTTTTTCCTTCTCTAGTTGTGGGGCGCAGGCTGCAGGGTGCGTGGGCTCTGTAGTTTGCTGTACGCAGGCTCTAGTTGAGGCGCACGAGCTCAGTAGTTGTGGCACGCAGGCTTAGTTGCCCTGCGGCATGTGGGATCTTAGTTCCCCGACCAGGGATCGAACCCGCGTCCCCTGCATTGGAAGCCAGGTTCTTTACCACTGGACCACCAGGGAAGTCCCTATGCTTTTCATCTTTTTTTTTTTTTTTTTTCCTGCGGTACGCGGGCCTCTCACTGTTGTGGCCTCTCCCGTTGCAGAGCACAGACTCCGGACGTGCAGGCTCAGCAGCCATGGCTCACGGGCCCAGCCGCTCTGCGGCATGTGGGATCTTCCCGGACCGGGGCACGAACCCGTGTCCCCTGCCTCGGCAGGCGGGCTCTCAACCACTGCGCCACCAGGGAAGCCCATATGCTTTTCACCTTTAAGAGTGTCTTTTCATGCAGATAAGTGCCATCATCAAATGCTGCTATTAATCTATGAACATATGGCTTTGAGCAAAAAAAAAATCTTCACTTGGAAGGCATTTATTGAGTTCTTTTGGATTTTTCTCTTGATATGTGCCTTTTATCCTGTCATTACATTGCAAATTAATCACTTCATTGAAGTTTAGGTGGAAGCTCCTCAACTGCAATGTTAAGTGGATTTTTGAAATATGTAAATGTCCTTTGCATAAGGTCCAAAAACTGCTTAAGGTAGGTTAAAACTGCTTAATTAAGGTCCAAAAACTGCTTCTCGAACTGTAGCAGAAAGCTCAGAAAATATATCTACTCCAAATGTGTGTTGAAATGCATGTCTTCCGCCTTGTTTTAATTTTGGACAGCACAGGGACTTTTTTTAAGTAGCTTGATATAACTTGTGATTCAAAAAACATTACTTATCATCAAAGTGATTTTACCATAGTATAGATAGCAATAGAAAACTAATAAAGGATGGGAGATATTGTTATAAGGCCCTTGCACTACCTAAAAAACTAATCCTGTTATTTGAAGAAAGAGGACAATTAACTAAAGATATTCACTGTAAACTCAAGGGAAACTAGAGAAAAGTTAAAAAACTATAGTAAGTAAGACAATAGTGAGGATAAAAAATACTCCATGGGCTTCCCTGGTGGCGCAGTGGTTGAGAATCTGCCTGCCAATGCAGGGGACACGGGTTTGAGCCCTGGTCTGGGAGGATCCCACATGCCGCAGAGCAACTAGGCCCGTGAGCCACAACTACTGAGCCTGCGCGTCTGGAGCCTGTGCTCCTCAACAAGAGAGGCCGCGATAGTGAAGAGGCCCGCGCACCGCGATGAAGAGTGGCCCCCGCTTGCCGCAACTGGAGAAAGCCCTCGCACAGAAACGAAGACCCAACACAGCCAAAAATAAATAAATAAATAAATATAGAATTATTCTAAAAAAAAAAAAAAACTCCATTAATTTAAAGAAAAGCAGAGAGGAAAAGAGAAACAAGAGATGGGACAAATAGAAAACAACTAGCAAGATGGTAGATTTTAATCCAACAATAACAATACTTACACCAAAGGTAAATGAATCTATTAGATGAATTAGCGATTCTATTAATTCACATTCATGTTGTATTATATGAGTTAAGACAGACTGTCAGACAGGATATTTTTTAAAAAGCACAACTATTTACCCACATTAAATATAGATGGGTAATGGGGGAAAGTATAGAATATGATATATGATGCAAACACTAATCAAAAGAGGAAATGGCTAGATTACTATCAGGCAAAGTCAACACCAGAACAAAGAATATTGTCAGGGATAAATAAAGACATTAATTGCATAATGATAAACAAAATCCTAAATATGTTAGGATCCTAAATGGAGCTAACAACAGATCTTCAAAATTTACAGAGCAAGCAGAAAAAGACATTCTAACCACAATTAGAATTTGGAACTTTAACATGTCTTTCATAATTGATAGAACAAGTATACAGAGAGCTACTAAGTATATATAAGATCTGTAAAACACTATCAATGAGTTAGACCTAACTGACATTTATAGAATACTATATCCTAGCAACAACACAATATACCTTTTTTTGAGTGTACATGGAGCATACACCAAAATAGAGCATATTACAGGGCCATTAAGCAAATAATAGCAAATTTGAAAGAATTAAAATTGTACAGAATATGTCTTCAAATTATAACAGTATTAAACTAGAAACCAATAATAGAAAAATATCTTGAAAATTGCCAAATGTTTGGACAGACTTTAAAACTTTTATTTTGGACTTCTAGAATGGCTGCATGAGGAACTCGGTTGATTCTCTCTCCAGAGAGAAAGCTATTTATCTGGTGAAAATTATTTTTTTAAAAATAACTATTTAAGTTCTATGGAAATTGTCCCAAGGGCATACAGAAAATTGAGAAATACTTATGCAAGAAAATCTAACAATTCTTGGTAAGAACCAAGAGTTCTTGGCGAGAGTCTGTGGTATTTGAGCCACGACCAGCTCCCATCCCTACTCCTTAGCTTCATATTATGGAACTCTGTTCTGGGCAAGTGGCCAAGACAATGGGGTCTCCCTCTCCCCCAGCTATGGTTTCACCCCAGGAGAAGCAGATAGCTGGTGTCTTTCATTCTCCCAAGACCATTTTGCAGAAGCTCTGTTCTAGAAGGCATGACCAAGAGGACTAGAGCTTCCTTCCCTCACTTAGCCCCTACTCATAGAGCAGGAGCTCTACCCCAGGCACAGCAGGCTAAGAATACTGGGTCTTCAATTGTCCCATCCCAGCTCACTCATAGAGCAGAAGTTCCATGGGAGGGGCAAGTGAGATACCAACTCTCTCCCCATTACCCACTAATAGAACAGGAGTTTCATTCCAGGAGAAACAGGCTGCCATCCCCATCCCTAGCTCTGGTACAATAGCACAAACATTCTGCCCAGGATAGGCAGGCTGAAAGAAATGCTCTGCAACTCTGCTTGAAATAGCTGAATTTATTTGGAACAGAGGGTGGAGAAATTCATGCCTAATGGAGTTGTTAAGAACAACAGAGATCTTCCTGGTGAGCAGTTAAGAGAGGGTCAGTAGCTCCATGATACTAGCAACAAAAAGTGAAACAGCAGACTAACCAGAAGTTTAACAGAGAAAACCAGTGAAAGAAGCAGCCAAGAAGAGTTCTCCTGGGATCACACTCATCCCCAGGGGTCTTAAAACACTGTGCATGCACTAGGCTACACCAACTCAGGAACAATAAGAGCAGGAAGTAGAGCAAATTTAAATGTATTTTCCAAACCAAACACAGATCAGCAAAGTGCAGAAACCTTGCTAGTGCAGTGGATTTAAGCACAACCTCTGACCAAATACTGGCTGCACAATGAGCTTCTCTGACGCAGGGGCAACTCCTAATAAGCCCAGCTTAAAAATAAAATCACACTCATCCTTAGTAGGCTGAGAGACGGTGCACATACCCAAGCCTCTGTCTTTTCAAGAATGAATGGATAGGGAATTTCCAAGTTTCTAGTCATTGGATGAACATGTGGTGGCGGAGGGGAGAGTAAATTCCCTAAATGGTGAAAGTCGTCTCCAAGACACACACACATTTCCAACGATAAATAGTGAAAATAAAACTGACCAAAGGGGCTTACACACAACCATTGACCAATGAGTACTAGCTTACAGTGATCCAGGAGTTAACCCTCGGAAGCCAGGCTAAAATATAAAAATAAGGAAAAAACATAAGCAGGGATATCAGAGGCTGCAAATTGAGGCGGAAATAGACTTCACAAAATTATCTCACACAAGTACTAAACAAATAGACAAATGATCACCACAAGTCCTGGGTGGGCAGGAATCAGTATCCCGATTTGCTATGACATTTGCTTTTCAATGAAAAAATTACAAGACATGCAAAGTGATGAAATAAAATTATTTTTAAGGCAGGACCAGAAAAATTTTAAACATAAAATTCTCTCTCTGCCTGTTTGAGCCACTACCCCCTCCCCTTTAGTGTGCATTGTGCATCTGCATTATACACTAACTAGCTCTCCTCAGAAGACACAGGAATACCTACTCGCCAAAAGAAAACCAATTTCCTCCTGGCACCAGAAGGTAACTCCTTAGGAGATAACATTCCTTTCTCAATCCTGTAAGGGCTCACAATAACCCACTACTCACCTTGGTGAACTATGTAAACTGTCAATATGAGACTTTTTTTTTTTTTTTTTTTTTGCGGTACGCGGGCCTCTCACTGTTATGGCCTCTCCCATTGAGGAGCACAGGCTCCAGACGCGCAGCCTCAGCAGCCATGGCTGACGGGCCCAGCCGCTCCGCGGCATGTGGGATCCTCCCGGACTGGGGCACGAACCCGTGTCTCCTGCATCGGCAGGCGGACTCTCAACCACTGCGCCACCAGGGAAGCCCCCAATATGGGACTTTGATGCATAAAACTTTGTCTCAAAATCTTATATAACTGTGCTTTGATCTCTAACAGGCAGAACAGTCCTCAGAACTTTTTTTTTATTTTATGTATTTTATTTATTTATTTTTGGCTGTGTTGGGTCTTTGTTGCTGCACATGGGCTTTCTCTAGTTGCAGTGAGCGGGGGCTACTCTTCCTTGAGGTACGTGGGCTTCTCATTGTCGTGGCTTCTCTTGTTGCGGAGCACGGGCTCTAGACATGCGGGCTTCAGTACTTGTGGCTCCCGGGCTCTAGAGCACAGGCTCAGCAGTTGTGGCGCACGGGCTTAGTTGCTCCGTGGCATGTGGGATCTTCCCCGACCAGGGCTCGAACCCATGTCCTCTGCATTGGCAGGAGGATTCTTAACCACTGCGTCACCAGGGAAGCCCCCTCAGAACTTTCTGAAAAACTGTCTCCCAGGTTATAATCCTTAGGCTGGCTGAAATAAAATTTTCTACTTCTTTCTTAGATTGACCATTGATTAATTTTTTGTCAGCAAAAGATACAGGAAAGTTTAACCAATACATAGGAAAAGAAGCAGATAGGAGAAACTTAATTTATGGGGTCTTCGAGGGGCCCCATGTGTTGGACATAGTAGACAAAGATTTCAAAATAGTTATTTTACACATGTTCAAAGAAGAAAAAGAAACACACACACATACATATACATACATGTCATCTCAATTGAGGCAATAAGCATTCGGCAAAATTTAACACCCTTTCATGATCAAAAAAGAAAACAAACAATAAACTAGGAACAAAAAGAAACTTCCTCAATATGATGAAGGCCATATATGAAAAACCCACAATGAATATCATACTTAATGGCAAAAGACTAAAAGCTTTTCCCTAAGATCAGGAACTAGACAAGGATGCTCACTTTCACCACTTCTACTCAGCATTGTACTGAAAGTTCTAGCCAGCCAATTAGGCAAAAGGATCTTATATATAGAAAACCCTAAAGATTCCACAAAAAAACGTTAGAGATAATAAATGAATTCAGAAAAGTTGCAGGATACAAAATTAACGTGCAAATATTTGTTGCATTTCTATGCACTAACAGTGAACAATCAAAAAGGAAATTAAGCCGAAAATTAACCAGAAATCAATGACAGGCTCAAATGTCAAACCAAAAACTATAAAACTCCTAGAAAAAACTATGAGGGAAAATTTGTGTAACCTTGAAGTAGGCAAATATATCTTAAATAAGACATAAAAACAAGTGATAGAAGAAAAAATTGATAAATTGGACTTCATCAAAATTTTAAAATTTTGCTCTTTGAAAACTGTTAAAAGCATGAAAATTCAAGGTAGAGATTGAAAGAAAATATTTGCAATACATATATGACAAAATATTTGTATCTAGAACATATGAAGAACACTTACAGCTCTGTAAGAAGACAAATGGCCCAGTAAAAACTGAACAAAAGCCAAATACTGGGGAAAAAAAAAAACAATGACCACTGACAGGTAACTGGATAAACAAAATATGACATCCATACACATCAAAATTTAACTAATTAATTACTTAACTAACTCCTGATACATACAAATGTATGGGTAAATCTCAAAATCATTATGTTGAGTGAAGGAAGTCAGACCCATACAGAATTATTCCATTTATATAAAAATTCATATAAAATTCCAGGGCTTCCCTGGTGGCGCAGTGGTTGGGAGTCCGCCTGCCGATGCAGGGCACACGGGTTCGTGCCCCGGTCCGGGAGGATCCCACATGCTGTGGAGCGGCTGGGCCCGTGAGCCATGGCCGCTGAGCCTACGTGTCTGGAGCCTGTGCTCCACAGCGGGAGAGGCCACAACAGTGAGAGGCCCGCGTACCACAAAAAAAAAAAAAAAAAAAAAAAATTCCAGAAAATGTAGACCAATCTATAGTGACAGAAGGTAGAGAGAGCAGTGGTTGCCTTGGGCCAGGGGCAGAGGGAAGAATGAACTGTGAAGGGACGCAAGGGCACTTTTACAGGGGATGGAATTGTTCTGTATCTTGATTATTGTTGTGGCTTTACAAAAATATGTATCTCTCAAAACTAGTCAAATATGTGCAATTTATTTCATTTAAATTATACCTCACTAAAACTGATTTTTAAAAATAAATAAAAATAAAATTGGGATAAAAAGGGAAATTAAGAAAACAATCCCAGGACTTCCCCGGTGGCGCAGTGGTTGAGAATCCACCTGCCAATGCAGGGCACACGGGTTGCAGCCCTGGTCCAGGAAGATCCCACATGCCGCGGAGCAACTAAGCCCGTGCGCCACAACTACGGAGCCTGTGCTCTAAAGCCCCCCGTGAGCCACAACTACTGAGCCCGCGTGCCACAACTACTGAAGCCCGCGCACCTAGAGCCCATGCTCTGCAACAAGAAGGCACCAAAATGAGAAGCCCGCGCGCTGCAATGAAGAGTAGCCCCCGCTCACCACAACTGGAGAAAGCCCGCGCGCAACAACGAAGAGCCAACGCAGCCAAAAATAAACTAATTAATTAGTAATAAAAAAAATTAATAGCTTTTGTGCTGCAAAAAACACTATCAGTAGAGTGAAAGACAGTCCACAGAATGGGAGAGAATATTTGCAATTCATATATCTGATATGGGATTGATATCCAGAGCATATAAAGAACTCCTACACTCAACAACAAAAACCCAGTTTAAAAATGGACATAGAAATTGAATAGACATTTCTCCAAAGAAGATACAAAAATGTCCAGTAAGCACATGAAAAGATAACCAACATCACTAACATTAGGAAAATACAAATCAAAACCACAATATGATACTACTTCACACCCATTATGATGGCTAAAAATAAACAATCCAAAATCAACAACACAGAAAATAACAAGTGTTGGTAAGGATGTGAAGAGACTGAAACCCTGTGCCTTATGGAGAGGAGAGAGGAAGGAAGTTAGGGGAGAGAGTAGGGAGACAAGCAGAAGGGGAGTGGAGGAAGGTAAAGAAAGGAAGAAACTGAGCTATATATAGGCAGGAAGACCAAAATGCATCATTTGTGGAAGATATAATTGCTTTCTAAAACAAAGCCAAACAAACCAACTGAAAAATTAATAAAACTATAAGAGAATAAACTAAGAGGGCTGGGGAAAAGATCAATATACAAAATCAATAACTTTCTACCCTGAAGCAATAATAAATTAAAAAATGTAATAGAAAAAAAAAAGATATTCCATTAAAGACTGCCACACACACTTTTTAAAAAAATACCTGGGAATTGGCACAAGACCTTGTATCATCTGCCTGCGTTCCTCTGACCCTTTCTTATCACTCTCCTCCTCACTCACAGGGCTCCAACCCTGCTGTCCTCCTCGATGTGCCGCACTAGCTCCTGCCTCCCGGCCTTTGAACTGGCTGTTCCCTCTGCCCCCAGATGTCCATAAAGCTCCTTTCCTCACCTGGTGGGTCTATACCAGGATCAGTAAACTTTTTCTGTAAAGGGCCAAATAGTAAATATCTTAGGCTTTGTGGACCAAGAGACAAAATCGAGATTATACAGGTACTTATATAACAAAAGAGAAAATGAATTTCCATCAATGTTTATTGATGAAATTCAAAATATAATTGGAAGAACTGAGTACTAGTTTTGGGGGGTTTTTTTGTTGTTTTTTCGGTTTTGGTTTTGGTTTGGGGTAATACGGGTCTACTAAGAAGAACGGAATTCTTTTAGGGGGATAACATCAAAATTAGTGTTCCCTATGTTGGAAATGATCGCAAATGCTCTTCTGTAAAAACTATTCTCAGCTAAGAGGTGGTGAGTCAGATTTGGTCTGTACTCAAATGTCACCTCCCCATTGAGGCTCTCCCAGGACACCCTCTCAAAAAGTGTGCCCCCCTACTCTGCCCTCTTGATCCCCCTTATCCTCTAATTTTCTCTGTAGCGCTTCTCACAATCTGAAATACTATTCATTTTACTCACATATACATGAGCTGTCTTCCCCTTCCACATGTAAACTTTCTGTGGACAGGGTTTTTGTACGTCTTGTCACTGCTGGATTCCCAGCACCTGAAACATGTCTGGCACACAGTAGGTACACAACAAACATCTGCTGAATGAATGAACAAATGAATAAAATTCCAGTGAAGAGAGAATGAGTTAATACCTGCAAGTGCTCAGAGCATTGCCTGGCACACGCTTTGCTCAAAAAGTATTACTCACTGTTACTGTTGTTCCTTTGAGGAGGGGCCCCAAGCATCTGCAAAATGCAAGCTCCAGAGCAAACAAATCTTCCAGCTACCAGATATGTCCAACGCACACCTATCTGCCTGCTACAACTCTTCTCCCTGTCTCCTTGCTCCCCCTGAGGCTCCTGGCCTCTGTCCCTCCACTGGACCCTGTGTCCTCCTCTGGCTTTCGGTCTTTGTCCCTCAGTTACAGATGGGGCTTCAGGACCAGTTCCCAAGGGCCGTCACCCCCTATGGTGCCTCCAGCAGAGTCTCCACTCACTACCAGAGATGCCTTGGACCCAACTGTCTGGTTCCACTCTGTCCCCCAACCCACCCCTTCATTGCCTAAGTACTCTGCCCCCCGCCCCAGGTCTTAGCCTGACTAACTGCACCTCACTCAGCACCGCCTCCTCTGGAAAGCCTTTCCTGACACCCTTCTCTGACTCCAGGTGTTCCAAGCCCCCTATGCTGACCCTTCACTGAACACTGTCATTCTGCCAGGACATCTGTGCTGCCCTATCTCTCTGTCTCTCCGGCGACCCTTCCTCTACCTCCCCAACTCTGGCCCAGGAAGACCAAGGCCTGATCCCTGGCCCCTTAGCTCCCGAGAGACTCCTCCTCCAGCCCTCTGGAAATTACTTGTTCCTGGGGTCCATCTGCTCTCCCTTGCTGGTGCCCTCTCAAATCCCACAATGACCCCATCCTACAGTGGAGGAAATGAGAGGTGAGAGGTTAAGCAGTTTACCAGGACCATACAACGAGGCAGGAGGAAAGCGGGACCCTAGGCATAGCTGAGGAGGAGGGGCGCTGGAAGCACTGGCCTGGGATGCACAACACTGCAGACAGACAGAGGGACAGATTTTTGGATGAGCCAGCAGCTGAGCTGGGACAGGAAACCAGAGCTCCTCCTCTCTGCCCGACTTCTCTGCAAGGCCAGGCATCAGGGGCTCACCCTGAGGCAGCTCCCGCCCCCTGGCCCACAGCCAGCCGTCATCCCCGTGAGGTCAGCCACGAGGCCGCGATTTCGGGGAAATACCAGCTGCTTATTAAAAACAGGCGGTGGTCAGGCCCCTGCTGCTTTCCCAGTAGAAACTAGGCTGTTCGTTCCAAGAGGAGCAAGACTGGTCAGGGCCTAGTCAGGGCCTAGTCAGGGCCGCGCGGGGCCCTGAGTTGCAGTACCTGGTGAAGGGTCCGGGCTGGGCCGAGTAACTAGGGTTGGAGTGGGGTGGAATCCCATGTTTTGGCGAGGGCAGCCGGTGACGGGACCGCCACCCAGCACGTGGCCGCTGAGCCGCCCACGGGGGTCGTGGGCTGGGACCTCGAAACCGCGCGGGACAGGCGTGACAGCCTTCGCAGCAGCACGCCCCCAGCTCCGAACTCAGGCGGCGGGCAGAACCGGAGGAAAAGCGGGCGGGTGAGCTAAGCACCGCCCCTTCCGGAGGCAGCCCCACCCCGTCCCGCGGGTGCCTGCACCGCCGGGAGCAGCTGAGCCCTGCAGGGGGAGCCAGAGGGCCGTCCTCCGCGCTCCCGGCTCGGGCTGCGGGGCATCTGGAGCGCGTTAGACCTGGGCGGCCGGAGGCGGCGTGAGCTCATCCCGGCCGGCCCACTGCGGTTTCTAGGCGCGGCGGAGGGAGCAGAACACAGAAGCGCCGCGCCGCGGACCCCAGGGGAGCGCGGCGGGAGTACAGCTCCTCCCGGGACGTGGGTGTGATTTGGAGCGGCGACAGTGTGTGTGTCACTGGCGCGTCGCCCAGGGAGGGTGGGCTCTGGGAACCGGCTGCCAGCGTGCGTCGCTGTGTGCCACCGTGTGTCGTGGCTTGTGAGGGTGTGTGTGTCCCCGTTGGGGAGACACTGCGTGTGATAAGTTGCAAA
Source organism: Globicephala melas (assembly GCF_963455315.2). Classification (NCBI taxonomy): domain Eukaryota; kingdom Metazoa; phylum Chordata; class Mammalia; order Artiodactyla; family Delphinidae; genus Globicephala; species Globicephala melas. Next base: position 40,880,207 of record NC_083324.2, on the reverse strand, counting down.
CATCACAGCACATACTTCTCATTTTACAGAGAAGAAGGCTGAGTGCAGGGAAGGGAGAGGGCCGGCTGGGTGGCACAGGCCCGGAACTCCAGGCGCCCCGCCTGTGTCCCTGTGTGTGTGCAGAAGGTGCGAGCCGGCCCATCGTGTTCCACAGTGCCGGGCGGGGGTTGTGGGTGTCCGCCTTCCCTCCCGCATTAGACATCCTCTTCCTGGTCACTACCGCACCACCACCCACCCCCATCCCTGCAGAACCTCGACACTGGTCTCCTTCAGGAAGCAGGGAGAGAGCACTTCACACCAGGGCCCTGGTGAACAGTGACACACACCTGGGTACAGACTCGCACATGGAGCACACACCGGCACACATGTGAGACACCCTGCTGTTGGTGAGACTCTGAGCTGGGAGAGCCAACAGGCAGGTTGCAAAGTGGTGACAGGGTTTGGAAAGGCCTCTTGGGGCAATGCCCCCATCCCTGCCAGGGAAAGGGAGCAGGAGGGACTAGAGGTCACTGAACCCTGCATCTTCGGGGCTCCAGGTCCCTGCAGTGGGCCCTGAGGCTACTGCACAAGATGTGAAGGGCCCCAGGACTGCAAGACTCCCCGGGCCAGGAGTGATGGTGGGGACACTGTGGGCAACACCAGACACAGAGTGGGGAGCTGGGGCTGCAGCAGGTACCTCTGAGCAACCAGGGCTCCCCCAACCCAGAGGGCTGGTCCTTACCTTGGGCCCTCACCTCAGGGACCTACTGTCCCAGCTTTGGTTAATCGTAGCCCCAGCTGTGCTGAAGACCTCAGGGAGGTGGCCCAGCACCTGGCTGGGCTCACAGCATTGTCATGCCTGCATCCTCCTCCCCTCACCCCACAGCTGGGCAGAGGCTCTGAGACAAAGGCCCTGCCTGCAGGGTGGGGCACAGGAGTCAATCGCCCTCCTCACTAGCTATTGCTCCCCAGGCCCAGAGCACACATTTGCAGGGGGTTGGTGATGCTGGGCTTGCTAGGAACTCTAGGCCTCTGTAACCCCTCTGTGTTCCCACCCGTGAAACAGAGAGGACACCTGCCCTAGCTAGACCTCCACAGGGAATGTAAAGTCTAAAGGGACGTGCATCTACTGTAGCCACAAGGGTCCTCAGCTCCCAAGACACTGGGGCAATCTGGGTGAGGGATTTTTTAACTGGAATGACGCTGGTTTGCATAACCAGAGCTTCCAAATTACTTAGCAAAACACGTTTGCTTTTTAATTAACATGTGCTTGAAAAACAATGGTTTTAATTAAAGTGGGTGGGGGGAGAGAAGGGATGGTGGGGGAGAATATTTCAAGCTCCAGGGCCCTGGTCAGACTTCTTAAAAATAAAATGGGAGACTTGCCCCAAGCTGGCAGAGGCTGGGGGGCCAGGATCCTTGGGGAGCCTTAGGAACATCCCTACCTGACTCCACTCCTCTACAGCTCCCTTGCTGAGAATTTACCCTTTTGCTGACAGTTTAATTACTCACTTATCCACTGTTCCCTGGGCCCCTCTGGAAAGGAGTGGGTTTTTTTTTTAGAAAGCAGTCTTGGGGAGTAGATGAATGGGGGTCCACCAGACAGAAGGAAGAGTATGAGTGAAGTTCGAGAGTGTGGACCTTGTTGGGGGAACATTAAGTTTACTGGGGAGGGAGAGAGAGGAGGTGGGGGGAGGTGACCCATAATAAAGCCAGATCCCTGGTGGACTGGAAAGGTAGAGCTGGACCCAGAGCCACTGATGTCCAAGCCCCAGCGAAGGGGGCAGGGGTAGTACTGAGCTGGGGCCAGGAACATAGGGGTGGAAGGCGGGTGAGGCCATAGGGGACAGAGGGATTGGCAGAGGAAGGGGAAGGGCTGTGGAGACTGGAGACAGGAGGTGGCCTGGGGCCTGGGGGCTTGCTGGTCAGATGCTGATGGGCTCTGTGGATTCAATCAGTCCAGCAGGGGGCAGCGTCGACCCCACAATCCTGCTGGCAGGAGATACCTACCCAGTAGGTATTCAGTAAATGCTTGAAGAAGGGAGAGAATGAGGAGATGATCCATCCAAATCAGCCTCACCGTCTCCCCTTTCTGACCTTTCAGGGCCAGCACTGGGGTGTAGCCTGGGATCAGAGGTCAGCATGGAGATGGGACAGGATGACCGCCCCCTCACCCATTCAGACAAAGGGAGATTGAGGGGAAGCTTCTGGGGAGTGAGAGCACCCCCAGGGGTCAGGTTAGGTGACCTCAAACCCCCAGCTCCCAGTGGCCCCATCCAGGACCCTGTTTCTCATTAGGAGCCTTCTAGCCTCCCCCAGCCAGCACCCCAACTTGAAACATGCCTCCCTGTACTTAATTCATTACGTGCAGGGTGGGAGGCCCAGCAGGCGGGGGTTATTTTTCCCCTGAGCTCAGACATTCCTTGCTTTATTATTCTCCACGTTTCAAAGCAGCTGTCGCCTCCCCCGACCGCCCCCAGCCCGAAGCTCAGAGTCCAGAAGGGGCCTCTCCAGGGCTCAGAACACCAGAAGTTCCCACCTCTGGTGGGAGCTCAGAACACTTCCAGCCCGCACCAGAGGGAAACTGAGGCCCAGAGAAGAAGCCCCAGGGCAACCTGCAGGGACCTCCCTCTCCCATAACACTGTCTTCCTTGTCCGGAAACACCCCCTCCCGGCCACCTTCCACACAGGTGACCTCAGGGTCCTCTACACTGCAGAGCCAGCCCTTGCCTTCCAGCTCCGGGAGCAGGTGCTGGGATAGTCTTCAGGGCCCTAAAAAACTGAGTGCCGGGACTTCCCTTGTGGCGCAGTGGATAAGACTCCATGCTCCCAATGCAGGGGGCCCGTGTTCGATCCCTGGTCAGGGAACTAGATCCCACATGTATGCCACAACTAAGTCCTCATTCTGCAACTAAAAAAAAAAAAAGATCCCTCATGCTGCAACGAAGATCCTGCATGTGGCAAGTAAGACCTGCAGGAAGGGAGGGAGGGAGGGAGAAAGAGAGAAAACACTGGGGTGCTTTAAAAAAAAAAAAGATTTCTATTAAAAAAAACCCTAAACACCCCTGAACCCCCACTGGCTCAGCAGCCTTACAGAGGGCAAGGCCCATCCTGGAACAAGGGATCAACCTAGAAATCCACCCTAGTGGATCACAGAGGGTTCAGGTCAGGGGAAAAACAGTTCTAAGGACCCAGTTTCTGAGGACTAGAGACGCCTGGAGAGATTTTGGCCCTACGTCGGAGAGCCGCCTGCCTGGCCAAGCTGCCTCAACAGGGGGTGAGCTCCCTGTTTCTGGGGGTGTTCAAGTAAGCAGCAGCTCATCAGTCTTACCCTGGGAAAGACGTTGGCCCAGGTATCTGAGGCCCCTTCCTGCCCAACTTTGAGGTCAGAGTCGGGCTGGCAGGCGCAGTACCCACTCCAGATGAACGGAATTAGGTGCACCTCCCTGTTCACTCAGGTCTGAAGTCACAGGCACAACACAAGGACAGGAGACCTGGGAGCTGGGCCAGGGCCAGAGCAGGACCCGACCAAAGCGTTTTCTTCGTGAGTTCACTACAAGCTCCTGGCACCTGGGGAAGTGCTGGGAGCACAGTAGATGTGTGATCACTGTGTACTGATGAGTTAAATGGGCCCTACTAGAGTTAGGAGAGGAAGGCAGCCTGCAGGGTTCAGGGCCTCCACCTAGGAGAGGGACTCTGACCACAGAGGAAACTGAGGCAGGAGCCCAGGCAGGGCAGGCAACCTGGGCGTGCTGGGAAATGAATCTCAAGGTCATTCTTGGCACTCTGTAACCATTTTGCCCCTGCTGACCCTATAGCCAGGCCTGTCCACCCTGAGTATGGGGCTTGACGGATGGATCCTTAGGTGCCCAGGAGGGTAGGAATCACTCCGTGATGTGGCCCTGGAGCCACAGCAAGCCTGGGGGCCCAGGGCCTGCCCACACCTCCAGCTCTACTCTCCAGACCAACCCCAGGGACCCCCTTACTGCAAGGAAGGCACCCTCTGGGGGACGGACTACACAGCACCCGAGCCCCTGAGAGAGAGAGCAGCTTGCTACTAGCTGGCCCGAGCTGTCTCCACTTAGAGCTGTGGGATCTGGGTGTGTTACCCTCCTGGGGGCCCCCAGCCCAGGCCGTGCAGAGGAAGCCCCTGGTACTCCTGGGATGTGCCCAGCTTCCCTTCTTATCCCTCAGCCCTGAGCACGGTTTCTCTTCACAAAAGCTAGAAGCCATTCAGTGTTTGCCTTCCTTGCCCAGCAGCCACCGTCCCACACCATGTGCTGCAGCAAGGAGTGAAAGGTCACTGCCACTGGCTTCCCACCAGAGGTGCACACAGGTATGGGCATCTGGCGATCTGGGGACACCTGGAATCTCAGGGTCCCAGACACCCCAACGAAGGGAGCTGAGGCATCTTCGCTCATGTGCCCCACCCCCAAGCTCATCTGCACTGCCCCTGCCACGTCTCCACTCACCGCTCCATCCCAACTGGTAGGGCCAGGCCTCTGTTAGTCATCATGGTGGAGCACAGTCGGCACCTGATTCATACGAGGCTTGAGCCTGGAAAGGACCTGCCCCATTCAAGGGTCTCTATCCAGGGACTTGGGGAGATTTTCACTGCAACAAACTGTGTGATTGCCTCAGAACTTAAAAATGGACTTGTAAGGTCTTATTTTGCCAAGTAAAGACAAGGAAAACAACTGCACCAGCTATCATCACCATTGTTTTAGGAACAAAATAATATTCTTAAGGCAAAAAAAATAAAAATGAAGTAAGGCAGGATGCAGTCCCTGAATAAAAACAGCCAGGCCTTGAAGATGCATAAATTGAGCTTCATGGAAAACATGCAACATGGGCCTTATTCTTCTCCCATGAAAATCGTCTTGGGTATTGTCACACGTTGGGCCCTGGAGGCTGAGGACACCCAGGTGCTTCCAGTCTCCAGCAGAGCAAGAATCCCTCTGCAGCCTTCCTGACTGGAACTGGTTCCCCTCTGCTTGCACATCCCTTGGGACAGGGTGCTCACTGTCTCTCCGAGTTAGCTTGGGAGCTAGGGCTGGCATCCTAAGCACCTTTAAGTGGCTTCCAAGCAAGCCTACTATGGGAGAGAGGAAAAGAGACGAAGAAGGGAGTGAGATGGACAAGGTACTGATGGGAGGGAAGACAGACCTCCAGACCCAGGGCATAGGCGTGGTGGGGAAAAGGGGTGCTCGTGTTCAACTGGACCAAAGTAGAAAAATTAGGAAGTTGGCAAAGATCTGAGACTTCCCAGGGAGCACTGTCTTCCCCATCTCTGGAGTTCCAGAGTCTTCCACTGCCTCACTCCACTCCCCAGCCCTCCAGAAAGGCTCTGACACACCCATTCTCATTCTCACCAAGGCCTCAGTAGATGTGCAAAGTACCCGGACCCACAGGCCAAAGAAGAGAGTGGAGATTGGAAGAAAACGGTGGAACCTCAGGTGTCCACAGCCAGGCTGGGGAGGAATGGCAGGCAGGCGCCCTTCCCAGCCCTGACCTTCTAGGCCCTTCCCCATCCAAGGGGACCTGGTCCCTGGCTGCTGAGACTAGAGGGGCCTGTTGGGCGGGCGACCCTGGGGAGCCTCGTGTACACACATTCACTCTACATTCCAGCTGTGCTCTGTCAGCGCTTAGGCAAACCAGCATTGTGTGGCTTTGGGAGGGCAGGAACAAATAACCCCCAAACTTGGGCAACGGTGGACCTGGGGCTGGTTGGAAAGGGAACCCCAGGGAGGCTCTTCTGTGCTGGGTCACTGGGTTCAAAGTCTAGGGTCTTCCTGCTGTTCCCTGAGGTACCTGTGTTCCCTGGGGTGTGGCTGGCCCTGTACCCAGGCAGGCTCGCCCTAGCCCCCTCCCCTAAACCCTCCTTACCTCCCAAGGCCTCGGAAGCAACAGCCCAGCACTCCGGCCTGGCACGCCCCCAAGCACCCCTTATGCAGCATGAGGACTGCCTCACACCACTGCCCAGTTTCTGTTGCCCCTCCTCCCTCCCACCTCATCTTCACACCCCCTCTGATTTTGTGCACGCCACTGCTTGGACCCGTTTAGTCTCCCCGCCCCTCCCCACATTCTCTTAAGATCTTTATCCTCAGTCTGTCAGCCCCTGTGCCACTGAGCGCTTTGAGCCCCACAGTCCAGGGCCTCATCCCTACAGTTTGATTTCCTTCCTTCTTGTGACCTGCTTAAGGATTTCCTCTAATATTTGATTTCTTCAGACCCTGCCTGACTTCATTCTGCCTCGACTTGAATTTCTGGCCTTCTCGCCCCCCGACTCAGTGCTACCTAATCCATGTCCCAGTGGTGACCCCAGGATCTCTGCAGATGGCAGGCATCTGGAGAGAAGATGCAGGCTGTGGCAGGGAGCCGTGCAGAGACATCAGAGCAGAGGAGGGATGGTTGGTCCTGGGGTTGTGAGGCTGAACTCTGCCCCTGGCCCCCTAGCCCCCTGCCTGCCCCACTGACCCTCTGGTTCAGCCTGGACCAGGACTGGATAGGTAAATGTTCTTGACACCTTACGGAGACCTCAGAGATGAGGCCTCGGGCCAGATGGGGGAAGTAAGGCATAGAGAGACCCCAGACCAGACTCCAGCCTTATGGGGCACGTGACCTGGCACCTGAGGCATGGAGGGCACCAGGCTGACATGAGGGCAAACCCTTTGCCACACCCACCCCTTTCCACCGGCCGCAGGGACATAGGCTGGACCACCCTGCTTGAAGGGGGAGCTGGGACCAGTGTTTATGCAACTGTGGGGAGGCCACAGCCTGGCTGGCAGTGCTGCCCGCCCAACACAAGCACTGACTCAGCAGAGCCCCCCAGCACGTACACACTCAGACATGCACACAAGCAGACACAGACACACACACAGAGGTAAACACACATGTACATGTGCACAGACAAATGGACACCGGCATTCGCTGGTATACAGACACACACTCACAGACGCACTCACAGACACAAGTACACGGGCAAACTTGTGCACGTATGCACACACAGACACAGGGACACACAGAAATGCACACACATTCCACCCAGCCAAGGTAGGTGAGAGGCTCCTGAGTGAGGAGAAGCCTCACCCCTGCAGCTGGGTTCTACCCTCTAGGCCCCTCCACTCTGACACTCACACCCACAGCCAGTGACCCAAGCCCACACGTGGTCAGCACAGCCACATATAACAGGCAAGATGCCCCAGAGTGGCATCACGACCATGACTGGGACAGAGACACATTCTAAGTGGAGTAGAGCCCCAACAAGGGGGACCAAACAGCCCCAGGCAGAGCTCAACAGACACAACCACCCCAGCTCTGCCCGCGCCAGCCCCCCACAGCCTGTCCACTCCCAGTCCACACTTGAAAACTGGCAGGTGGGGGCCGCAGAGGGTCTCGGGGGATGTGTGGGATACTCCCTTCCACTGCCAGGCCGAGCCGAGTAGGGTGGTAGCTCCCAGGAACCAGGGGAGCCTGCAAGAAGGAGGGTGTGTTTGGGGGAGGGCTGGGGGCACTGTAGGACCATTCTGGAAACCAGAGGAGGGGGCAGGCTTTCTTGCGAGAGCAGGACACATACTCCCTGGGATCCCAGATACACGGAAGCTTGGAGGCAGGACCGCTTCTTGCCTGGGGATGGCTGAGAACAGGTGTGATCCCTGCCTACAGGACCCAGTCAAGGGTGGAAAGAAAAAGCTGGGACCACTCAGTCCCATGTGGGTCCTGGAGACTTTTGAAAGGGAACTCAGCTGTTCCTGGGCTTGGTGTCCAAGAGCAAGGTGGCTGGGCAGGCAGGAGCTGGGGCCTGCCCAGAAGGATATTGGCCAGTCTCTCTGCCCTGACTGGGGCCAAAGGGAGACCCTGCTCTCCTCTGTGGGGGTCTGCGGCCACCAAGGCCAGGGAGGCTAGCCAGAGTCCAGCAAAGTCAAACATGCACAAGCAGACACCCTTACTAGCAGAGGCCACTGCAGCAAGTCCACTAGTGCCTCCATTCCCTGCCCTACCAGCCAGCCAGACTATGCACCATGAAAGGGCAGACTACGGTCCCTCACTCCCACCCCACGCCAGATCTGGGGCTGGAGTGGACTGTGTCTAGATAAGGAAAGGACAAAGAAAGCCTCAAAATCTGCCCAGAATGTTGCTGAGAGTGTCTTAAAAAATGACCTGGAATCTGATCACTTCTCACCATTTCCACTGGACCACACATGCATCTTCTTCTCTCTCCTGGACCCTCCTACCTGCGGTCCCTGCTTCCGCTCACGTGCCCCAGTCTACTCTCCACATAGCAGCCAGAGTGATGCTGATAAAACATCTCCCCAGAGCACACACCAAAGCCCTTCCCACGGCCCAAGGACCCTCCACCACATCCTGTCGCCTCCCCACCGCACTCTCTGCTCCCGTCTCTGCTGGAATGTCTTTGCTCTGATGCCCTCATGGCTCCCTGGAGCAGATGCTGAAGTATTGCCCCACACAAATGTTCCAGCCTGCCTCTGGGGCCCTGCCCTAACCAGCGAAGGTGGGAGCTGGTAGATAAATAGTCTGGTTTCCTCATGCCCTCAGTGAGACACCACCACCGTCTCCTGGAGGTCCCCAGTGGGGCTGAGCCCCCGTTGCCCACAGGGTCTTCTGCTCCCATGCACCCTAAGGACTTCCTTCCCTGCCCAGCTGCTCTCCCGTGCTTCCTGGGGCCACCTCCCAGGGACACTACTTACATTCAGGTCCTTGTCTCAGCTCTGCTTCTGGGGAAGTCCAGCCTAAGACACTCCATCTCGCCTCTCTTCTTTGTGTTTCTTATCTTCCACAACGATTCCCCATTCCTCCCTCCCCCCAACCCCCAGCAACCACCATTCTACTCTCTGCCTCTATGAATTTGACGACTCTAGGAACCTCGCTGGAGTGGAATCATATTGCATTTGTCCTTCTATGTCTGGCTTATTTCACTTAGCATAATATCCTCAAAGTTCATCCATGTTGTACCATGTGTCAGAATTTCCTTCCTTTTTAAGTCAGAATAATATTCCATTGTATGTATAGACCACATTTTGTTTATCCATTCGTCTGTTGATGGCCACTTGGGTTGTTTCCACCTTTCAGCTATTGTGCATAATGCTGCTGTGAACATGAGTTTACAAATATCTCTTCAAGTCCCTGCTTTCAATTCTCTGGGATATATACTCAGAAGTGGAATTTCTGGGTCATATGGTAATAATGTTTTCAATTTTTTGAGGACTTTCCGTAGTTTTTCCACAGCAGCTGCACCATTTTACATTCCCACCCACAGTGCCCAAGGGATCCAATTTCTCTACCTTCTCGCCAACCCTTGTTGTTTTCTGTTTTCTGCATAATAACCATCCTAATGGGTGTGAAGTGGTATCTCATCGTGGTTTCGATTTGCATTTCCCTAATTAGTGACATTGAGCATCTTTCAGGTGCTGATTGGCCATTTGTCTATCTTCTTTAAAGAAATGTCTATTCGGGCTTCCCTGGTGGCGCAGTGGTTGAGAGTCCGCCTGCCGATGCGGGGGACACAGGTTTGTGCCCCGGTCTGGGATGATCCCACATGCCGCGGAGCGGCTGGGCCCGTGAGCCGTGGCCGCTGAGCCTGCGCATCCGGAGCCTGTGCTCCGCAACGGGAGAGGCCGCAACAGTGAGAGGCCCGCGTACAACAACAACAACAACAACAAAAAAAGAAATGTCTATTCAAGTCCTTTGCCCATTTTTGAATTGGGTTGTTCGTTTTGTTGTTGTTGTAGGAACCCTTTATATATTCAGGATATTATCTCTCCTGTTTTCAATTTTTGCCCAGCCATTGCCTTCTCAGATACTCACTGACCTCATTATTTAACATGTCATTTGCTTCCCCCCCCCACCCCACACACACACCGCACACAGACTGCACAGCCCTCCCCTCCTCTGGGCCCCTCCCCAGCCTTTATCACTGGTTGACACACACACACACTCACACACACACACACACACACACACTCACACACACAGACTGCACAGCCCCGCCCCTCCTCTGGGCCCCTCCCCAGCCTTTATCACTGGTTGACACACTCACACACACACACACACACACAGACTGCACAGCCCTCCCCTCCTCTGGGCCCCTCCCCAGCCTTTATCACTGGTTGACACACACACACACTCACACACACACACACACACACACACTCACACACACAGACTGCACAGCCCCGCCCCTCCTCTGGGCCCCTCCCCAGCCTTTATCACTGGTTGACACACTCACACACACACACACACACAGACTGCACAGCCCTCCCCTCCTCTGGGCCCCTCCCCAGCCTTTATCACTGGTTGACACACTCACACACACACACACACACGCACACACACACACACACACAGACTGCACAGCCCGCCCCTCCTCTGGGCCCCTCCCCAGCCTTTATCACTGGTTGACACACTTTACGGCTCTGGTGATCTGTCAGCTCTGTATGAGTGCCACGAGGGTGAAGGGTTTGGCTGCTTCCTCCACTGCAGTGTTCCCAGGGCCTAAAGAGTCTGGCACACAGTAGGTGCTCCATAAATGCTGAAAGGATGAAAGGAAGGGAAACAGACTCCTGCGTACACACTCACAGCCCCTCACAGACTCTCACATACGCTGCCGCCACTCCTCCCACACATACGCGCACACATACTCTCACACTCACAGTCCTGCCATGCTCGCCGCACCACACAAACGCCCTGAGGCAGCCTGATCCGTGCAAGCCTCAAACCCGCTCTCATACACCCACACGCTCATCTCACAAGCAGATGCATTCACATCCAAATGCACCCTAGCAGGGCTGCCCTGACCTCCTGTGTCCTCCCGGCCTGCAAGCTGTTTCCTACCCTGTGTGGCCCGCTCCACACTCTGGGCCCTTGATCTCTCCACAACCCTTATCTCTAGGGCCCCCAAGACTCTCTACAGGGCATTGCTCTTCCTCCCCTTCAAACCAGAGTGGATGACCTCCTCCAGGAAGCCTCCCCTCCCCCTCCCCACTGAGCTCCGAAAGGAGGGGAGGGCCTGGCCCCAGAGCAGGGTGTGACAGTGGGGCTGGCATGTGCAAGGGTGTGTGCATCTCCTCCTGTCATTGCAGGGGTTGTGCACTTGTCTTCTGCTGAGAAGCCCAGGGCTGAGAAACCACTGGTGGACCCCGGATTCTCGCCCTCTGACCTAGAGCCACAGCACAGGCAGAGAGACCGGAGTCAGGCAGGGGTCTCAGGCCTCTTCGGCTCTGACAGCCTGGGGACAGTGAGTCAGGCAAAGCCATTCTCTGCTCTGGGCCTCAGTTTCCCCACCTGTGACATGGGTGGCTCTGGGCCAGTGCCCTGCAGTTCCCTGACTGCTGGTTGTGGAGTGAGACAGCTCAGACAGCGCTCTCAGGCACTGAGTGGCAACCCTGTGTTAGAGGCCAGAGCATGGCTACTGTCTCCAGAAGTGGGGCAGGGCACCCAGTCCTCGTCCAGCTCAGCCCAGTGTCCTGGTGGGCAGGCTCAGAGGGTTTGGCACACCGGATGGGACAGTTTTGATGCGGTGAGCAAGGAGGCAAGATTTCAAAGTGATTCCTCTCGTTTTGTCCAGGGCTCACCGTGTGTGGCTCATAGATTTTTATAAAAGTCAACCAAAGGGCCACAGAGAAGAGAGAAGGAAGGAGGGAGGAAAGGAAGGAAGGAACGAACGAACAAATGAATGAACGAATGGAGGGAGGGAGGGAGGAAGGAAGAAGAGAAAGAAGGGAGGAAGGAAGCAAGGGAGGGAGGAGGGAGGAAAGAAAGAAGGAAAGAAGCCATTTATTCATGAGGCCCAAGGGCCGGGGACAGAGATGCAGTCACAGGCAAGTGCAGCCTGATGGGGAGAGATGACAGCCCCGCAGAGCTGTGCAGAGAGAGCCTGTGCAGGAGTGTCAAGGTGCTCCCCTCCGTCCCACAGGCTGCAGGCCACGGGTGTCAGCAACTCGAGTGGAAGATGAGCTGTCCCCAGCACGGCCTCCCCGGGCTCCCTGAGAGCAAAGGCGGTCACAGGTTACAGTGGAGAGGTGCAAGCAAGGCTGCGGGATGTCAGCTGAGAACTGGACTTGGTGGAGCTGGGGAGGTGGCAACAGGGGATCTGGATGACAGAGGCAGGAGGGGGACAATGGGGCTGAAATCAGCAGAGGTGGCAAAGGTGGTAGCAGGTTTGGAAGGGAGGGTGGGAGGTCTCACCTGGGGCAAGAGGTTCAGCTGGACATGATGTGCGTGACAAATGCTGAAAAGAAGGAAGGAGTGAGCAGCAGGGCTTCGGCCCTGGGTAGCCAAAGGTGGCGACCTAGGATCCTAACGCCCCGCTCCCGCCTGCAGACTCCCTGCCCTGCTGAGCTTACCTTTGTAGTTGACGCAGCCATTGGAGTCCTCTTGCCCAGCCATCAACTTCTCCACCTCATCTTCTGTCAGCCTCTCACCTGGCAGGAGTGGAAAGCTGAGTCAGCACTGTTGAGGTGTGAAGGGTGGGGGGCCCCCTGAGCCCCTCTGGATGGTGGGTGTGCCTCTCCAGTATTCCCACACCTCATATGGGTACACACGAGACCTGGGCTGTCACCCTTATTTCTGAAACCAGAAGAATCAGTGACAAGTCAAAAAGGGCAAGGCCTGGGGTGCAGGCCTGGCACTCTCTCCGAGCCTGGGCTCTGTCCGTAACAGTGCCATCTTGCCGTTCAGGCCACCAGCACATACTGTCCCCTGTCCTCAACAGGCTGGCGGGACTCCCTCCATCAGGAGTAGGCCAGGTCCCCCATCTCCCTGGAAGCAGTCCGTCGGGGCAGCCCTTCAAGGCTAGAGGAAGGACACCTAAGATAGAGCTGGGGACCTTAGGGGATGACCATGGAGGGTACCAAGAGACACCACCACTGCTCCCCACGGAACTTTCCCGCCTCTGTGCTTTTGTATGTGCTGTGTTGCTTCCCCCACTGCAATGCCCACTGCAGTTTCCCTCACACCTCCTAGCCCCCAGTCTCACACACACACACAAAACCCCAGAGACCAGCACAGGGCTGAGCACACAGTAGGCACTCAGTAAATGTCTGGTGCGGGAAAAGTTCCCTTTGCGCGGACACAATTGGTGCTCAACGAACATTTGCTGTAGGAAAACTTCTCTTTGAGAAAGGAGCGCTCCTGCCAGCCAGGCACCTGACAGCGGGGGTCAAGATGCCCAAGAGGCAGGCACAGTACCTCTTCGGCTCTGGAATTTGACCTTGAGGCAATGAACACAAGGACTGGATTGATCCCCCTGGATGTACCGCCCTGCCCCACCCTGTCCCCAGAGCTGTTCCTATCCCCCTCCAGTTCTGTGAGCTGCACCGGCTGGCTTTCTTTACTCCCCACCTAAATTTCTAAGTTCCCCACATTTCCGTCTCCTGCCATCGAGGCACCTTGACTGCATCACCCTCCATTTCACAAGTGAGAAACAGGCCCGGTGCGTGACAGAGTGGTTTCCCCCGGAGGCCCCAGGAAGGAGAGAGTGGGGTGGGGAGGAGGCTGCCCTCACCCAGCGTGGCCAGCACGTGGCGGAGCTCAGCGCCCATGACCGTGCCATTGCCCTCCTTGTCGAAGACCCGCAACCCCTCCACAAAGTCCTCGAAGGTGCCCGTGTCCTTGTTCTTGGAGATGTGCTGGAGCATGGGCAGGAACGTGTCAAAGTCCATCATCTTGGAGTTAAGCTCTGGGGAGAGATGGCCCAAGCATCAGGCTCTGAGGGGAGATGGGCATCCCTCCCCTGTGTCTGGCAATGAGGAGCTACTGCCCTCACCCAGCCCCCAATGCAGTCTACACCAGTCTGTCATTTACAAAGCACTCCACCATCACAAGGCACTTTACAGTCAACTGAGAAATGCATTATTCACATCGTCCTTTGCTGTTCACAAGGACAGTGGCACGACAGTGGGCTCTGACTAGCACCTCTGCTCTTCTTTGGGGAACAGTTCTCGCTAGCGTCTCTCTATTTTTCTTATCAACCCCGCTCTCCCCACACCTGTGATTGGTCGAGAGCAGCTGGGCCGATCAGAGACCTTCTCTGGGACTTCCGCACCTGTGGCGAGGGCTTGGGTCTCACTCCTCCTTGGGGCAAAGCAGGCAACCCTCTCTGGCCATGGTGGTGAGGGAAGCTGACCCTGCCCCACAGAGGGATGCCCAGGAGGCCGGGAAGGACAGGGAGAGCATATGGGATGCTGAGGCCAGACACGGCCTGGCTTGCCCTCACACCTGCTGCTGAAGCTAGTTCGCGCTGTTGTCAGTCCCCTACGACCAGGAGGCCTGGCAAATAGGCGTGGGGCCAGATGGTACAGGAACCCTCACTGCTCGTCACCTTGCCAGCATCACCTGAGACTGGCCCCCAGGTCCTCCTCCAGACAGCGGGAGGATGTTAGGAGAATGCACAGCAGGGGAGTTCCCGGGTTGTCCCACCAGCGATGGCGGCCCACCCTGGGGGTCTCCCCCGGGACTGGCCCTAATGGGGACACGTCTCAGGCCGGGCGTACCAACCTTCCTGCTTCGGCTTCCCTAGGACTCGGAGCACCTCGGCCTGTGTAGGGTTCTGGCCCAGCGCCCGCAGGACATCCCCACACTGCCCATACGTAATCTTCATCTCACACTTGGGTGTGCGGTCGTACAGCATGAAGGCTTCCTTGAACTCTGCCGGGAGAGGGCGTGAGCTGCAGACACTTCTAGAGTCAGCCCCCCCCGACTCGCCCCACACTGCAGGGGAGGACACTCAGCCTGGGGGACCCGGGCCCCAACCCTGCAGCCCCTGGCTCAAAACCCCCACTCACCTTCAATCTGCTCCGGCGTAAACTCGATCTGAAAGGAGACCCCCAAAGATTCTGAGTGTCTGGTTCAGAGGATGGGGCCAGGCGTCCTCCTGGTGCCTCCACGCCCAGACCAGGCCTCAACCCCTCAGATGCCCCAACCCGTCCACATTCCAGGATTCCAGCTTCCACTGCCCAGGACCTCCTGCAGTCCACCTTGACTCCCTCCTGCCTCCTTACCCCTCCCGCCATCCCACCTGAGGACCTTGGGTCTGCAAGTGCCCAGACCCTGACACCAGGTAGGCCTCATCAGGGGAAGTGGTGAGGAGGGAGGCCTGGTGCCCTGAATCCCCAGCCCGGGGTGGGCCTTACCTGAGGCCCCTGGTCCTGGACAGACGTGCCTGAAGCACAGACTGGCTTTGCCAGCTCTGCCAGGCCTGGGGCCCAGTGGGTAGACTGTCCACATAAGTGAGATGGGAGGCCTCATCTCACCAGGGCGGGGGCGGGAGGAGGAAAGGCGAGGGGGCAGGCCGCAGAGCCCTGTCACCATGAGAACATATTTGCAGGAGGGGGTGTGTGTGCGATGTGCATGTGCGTTCGCACACCTGTGTGTGCATCTGTTTGCATGTGTCTGCCCCTCACAGAGCCCTCAAGGCTGGGCACTTTCACTCACGTGGCCCTGCCTACACCTGAGTCTTACACAGTCCTGTCCATAAGCGCAGGGCAGCCCCCAGCGTGGCACAGCAGGGGGCCAGGGCCCAGCGGTTGAGTGTTTGCTGAGGCCACATCGGGGCCACCTGAGGTCAGGAGGCCTCCTGGGACCCGGTTTCCCCCTCCTCACTTGGATACCAGGTCTATTTTTATCACTGCAGTCACTCGCCCCAAGGTCAAGGTCGCACAAGGGAAAGGAGCTTGGGGGAGGGGGACTTGACTGGCGCCTCTCCCACTGCTGCTCCCTTGGAGTCCCCTCCACCAACCTCAGTAGTGCACACCAGTGCAGAGGGGGATCCTGCCCCTGTCACCCTGCTGGGCTGTCCCTCCCAACCCTCTGGCTTAGCCCTGTGTTGGGAAGACCAAGTTGTTGCTCCTGGCGCCCCCGAGAGCTCTCTCCACCAAGAAGCCTGCTGAGACTACGGGCCCTGGGC
This sequence comes from Globicephala melas, assembly GCF_963455315.2. Classification (NCBI taxonomy): domain Eukaryota; kingdom Metazoa; phylum Chordata; class Mammalia; order Artiodactyla; family Delphinidae; genus Globicephala; species Globicephala melas. The sequence goes on along the minus strand of NC_083324.2, from coordinate 40,864,306 downwards.
CCCCCGTACAGCTTTCCGCAGGGGTCACGGGAGAGGCCGCACTAGTTCCTCTGCTCAGAGGGGAGTCTGTGCAGCCTCGGATCCGGTGAGACCACACAATGCCACCTTGGGCCCTAGGGTTGGCTGACCCTCACCAGGGGGCCTGTGGGACACAAACCTGGGGTCTGGGGATGGTCAGGAGTCAGAGTCAACTCCACGGAGCACTTGCCATGAGTGGTTCCCAACAGCCTGTGAGGAGGACTTATTGTCCCATTTTATAGCTGAGGAAACTAAGCCTTAGAGCAGTGATGGGAATGGAGCAGAGTTGGGATTTGAGCCCGTGTATTGAGGGACAAGGTAGGTGCCTCCAGGAAGGGCTCAGGAATGGAGACGGACCTGTGCAGATGGGCTGCAGGTCTCGCTGGGGACCGTGAAGGGCTGGGAGGGCTCCATGGGGCCCCTCAGCCAGCAGCCAGGGCAGCAGTGGCCAGTGGCCAGCCGAGAACAGGCAACGGGCAGGACACGGGTACGTGCCACTATGCAGATGCCGCAGGTGGGACTCATGGCTCGTTCTCCAGGTTTAGACTCTGAGAAAGGCTTTCAAGCCAAGCCGGGGAAGGGCTCCTGGGGCCACTGGTCACAGTTCCAAGACCAGCTTCCTCCATGACCTACCCAGACTGGCTCAGTATCGCCAGCTCAAAGCTGAGGCCCCACCAGCTCTGGGGCTCAGGGACCTTGGCAGGGGTGAGTGTGACCCAGACTGGGCAGGAGCCCTGCTTCCCTTTACTCCCCACCCTGTCCACCCTGGGGAACTTGGTATGGACTTAAGACCCCACAGCTGGACAAGAAAGATCCCTGCCTGGCTGCGGGGGTGAGGGGCACAGGCAGGTCCAGGATTCCCCAAGGATGTGAGGTCCAGGGAAAAGGACAAGGGAGAGTCAGTTTCCAATCACCAAAAAAATAGTCCCTTCAGCAGCACTGGGGGAGTCCTGCCTGATGTCTGACCACCCTCCCTCCTGCTGCAGCCCTCCTGATGCCTGAAGCTTCCAGCTTCAGTTCAGTACTCACTTTCTGGAGCCTGGTCTTCCACGGGGTAGATCCACTGACCTACCCTGCCCTTCCCACGGAAACCCAGCTCCCACACCCACCTTGACCTTGGAGGCATCGAACTCAGGTTCCTTGGGGGGCTCTGGTACAGGTGCGGGTGCAGGTGCGGGAGCTGGAGCTGCCTTGGCGCCTGCCTTGGCGTCATCCTTCTTGGGCTCTGGCTTTTTGGGAGCCATGGAGGTTGTAAGCAGAGAGGGACGTGGAGAGAAGGAAGCAGAGAGCCGGGTAGGTGAGCCTTCCCGTAACCAGCCTTTATCCTGCCTGGACACCTCATGACCCCAGCCCCACCCCTGCAGGGCACAATGGGGACAGAGCCATAAAAGGACATTGGCTAGGCTCAGTGGCTATTTTGGGGCCTGGGGGGGCATTGTTCAGTCTCAGGAATGGGTGGGGGAGAGGGAGGGCTCTTCATTCCTCCCAATCACCTGTTGGGAAGAGAGCGGGGGAGGGGAGGACAGAGGTCGGTGCTCAGCCCCCACACACACCCTCAAAAGCACGCGCACATACGCAGGGGCCCTGCTGTCCCTCAGCAGGTCAATAAACTGAAAGGGTGCAGAAGGTTGCACCGAGCATGTATTGTGTGTTGTGTTGGGGGCAGGAGGACTGGGCACCCCTTGAGTTAAACTTCCCATCTGTGCATCGAATTCCCATGTGTCTGTGCCCGTGTGTCTACACGGAGGGGGAGAGGGAGGTCTGCGTGTGTCCATGTGTGTTGTCTCCGTTTGGCTGCGTGTTTGTATGCAGAGAGGGTCTCTGTGTATCTATGGTGGGAGGGTCTGTGTCCACGTGGGGGATGACCTACTCCAGTCCGCGGGTGTTGCTTCTGTGTGTTTGTGTCTGGGTGTTTATCATGCCTGCGTGAGTGTCTGGTCATGGCTTGCAGGCAGCTGCAGCCCATCTCTGAGAACACCCTAAATGGCAGTAGGATGGGGTCTGCTCCCTCGAGGGCGGTCACCCAGCCTAGTTCAACAGCCAAGCAGCCTCCACAGCCTCCCGCATCCGCACCTGCCTGACCCTGAGGTCGGTTTCTTGGTTTCACCCTCACTTCCTATTGCCCCTCTTCCACAGCTCCCTGCGACCCACTTTCCCCACACACCCCAGGGCCTGCTCCCCGCCAGACCCTGGCACACACTGCACCCTCTGCCCTTGCCCCTCTGCTTGCAGCATTCAAGGCTTGGCCGCACTGCACCCTCCTCCAGGAAGCTGTTTCCACTGCCCCATGTTGCCCTCTGCTGACACTTTTGGTGGGGTCCTGAGAGGGTCTGCCTCTCTGAAGGACCCCAGGGCACTGGAAGAGGTTTGCCTCCCAGGTGCCCAGTCTAGGGTACGCCCCCCCCCAGTTCCTACCCACAATGCCACCCCAGATGGCAGTGACAGAGGGCAGCCTGGCTGGTCTACCATTTCAGGAGTCGGGGGGAGGAGGGAAGGCTGAGGTGGCGTAAGGCCCTTCCAGGCACAGAACTCGGAGAGTGGGGACATCTTGCAAACACATTGGCCTCCATTCCTTGCCCAGTGTCTGTGCCGGGGGGTGGGGGGGGTGGGAATGAGGTGTTCCCTATTATTTTTAAATGCCTGGAGCCTTTGATAGAAACTTCAGAGGCATTGCCCCTTCTCCTGGCCCCCGGGGATTTCCCAGGTGTAGGGAGGCACCGTGGGTGGAGCCTGAGGTGAAGATTCACTTGGGCCTCTACCTGGATGCCCCCAACGTCCCCCTGCTGAGCCCAGGTCCCTCTCATCCTGTCACTCAGCCTCATGGTGAGGGGAACAGCAGTCCAGGGACAGGGCTGGGTCCCCTCCTAGCTGCAACACAGGACATTCCTCCCCTCATCTGGAGGGCAGAACACCCCACATCTGGAAATCTGACAACATCCGGCGCTGGGGGAGAGGCAAGTTTTTCACTTTTCTTCCAGATGTTTGGCAAGAGTATTAAGAAAGAAAGGGGTGGAGGAGGATCCTCAGAGGCCAGCCAGAAATACCACAAGAGGAGAAGGCAGACAGAGGGGGACACAGAGAGAGAGACCTCTGGGCGGCCCCATCACCCAGACCTGCTGACCCTCAGGACAACTGACTCTGGACACCCTCGAGGGCTCCCACCAGCCACAGGCACGGCCAACAAGACACCACCCAATCCTCTTTCACTCATCATGGGGGAAACCGAGGCCCAGAGCCTTGGACATCCACAGGGGTGCCCAGAACACCGATCTCACTGTTGTATCCACACGCAATTGCTATCCCTTGGAAACCACTCAGCATCAGTGGGAACAGGAGTAGATGAGTGACATGGGCCTCCTGAGGCTTGGTTCCCAGGTTTGCAGACTCATGCAGCCTGCTACAGCCACACAGAGCCATCTTCCTCTGCTTGGGGAGGGGGTGTCTTGGTCCTCTTCCCTCGAGCACAGGGCAGATATGGTCCTATAGTGGGGACGCCGTGTACAGAGCCATCCTCCACTCCCTCCCCAGGGCTCAGATGGGCCTTTGACTGTCCGAGCTCTGGCTCCTGGGAGCAGCAGTGCCCTAGGCTCACCCCACAGGGCCACTCTCAACCCGTAACTAATGCCTAGACCCCAGCAGGGACTCTGCAGGGATCACCCCCCTTGACTGCCAGCAACATGCCTGCCGAGGACAGGAGGAAATTAAGGGGTGGGCAGGTGGGCAGGCAGGTGGACAGGAGAGGGGACTTAGTGACAGGGAGAGGCAGGCACTGGGTAGCAAAGACGAGCCACACAAGGCTTGGCACTCACCTCTCTCTCCCAGGTCCCAGCCTGGGCTCCATGCCCCTTGGGAATGACAGCCCAGCAGACAAGATCCTGGCAGAGCCTGCGGGGAGAGACAAGGGTCTGGATCCCTCTTCTTTGACTCCCCCAGCTCCATGGTCTGAGTTGTGGCCCAGTCTGATGCAGACAGCACATCCCAGAGCCCTCTCTGGGGGCAGCCACCTTACCTCCCCCTCCCCCACCTGAGGAAACTGTGGGCCCTGACTTCTGAGGAGCCCATGAGCAGAGGCAGGAGACCCCTGGCCACACTGGCCTCCTTCCTTCTAGCCCCCATGCCTTTGCAGAGGCTTTCCTCCCTCTGGTGCCCTTGTCTGGGACCCTGGCCATGGCTTGTTCCTTGTCACCTCTGGGTCTCAGTGGGATGTCACCTCCTACGAGAAGCCTCCTCAGACTACCCTGGACCTGCTCCCTCTGCCCTGCCTCCCAGCTGGACTCCCCATCCTTGCACACCCTAAAACGAGCTGTTTCCCTGTTATCTTGTCTCTTATGTGTGTCCCCCCTCCCATGAATGTCAGCTGGCATAGGAGGAGTTTTTGGTCTTCCATGGCTGTATATCCGTAGGGTCTAGAACAGAGCCTGGTACACAGCAGGCACTCCATAAATGTCAGAGGAGCAAATGTCCCAAACATCTCAACTTACCCACCTCTCACAAGGGGACCGGAACGCTTTTCTGAACCCCATCTCTGGAGTAAGGCAAGGGGAGATTTGCAGATTGACTGACAGTACTTGTGTCTGCCGGGGGCACCCCGGACAGCAATGCAGCCATCGCTGCCCCTCAGCCCACCTGCCGCCTCGCTCCACGCAGGCCTGCTCTTCATGCCACTCCCCATCCGTTGCTAAGACTCCTCTCAAGAGCCTGAAGTGGTAGGGACGACCGGATGGTATAGGCAGTGACTTGACCGTGAGGACCAGCCAGCAGGGGGCGTAAAAGGGATAGGAACTGGTCTTTGGATCCTGAACCCAAACCCCAGAAACCAGGATCCCAACCAGATCCCAGACTGCAAATCTGGAACCTGGAACGCCAAACCCAGACCACAGACCCGGGCCGCAGAATCCGAACCCCAAACTTAGGTCCTGGAACTCAGAGCCCAGGACCAGATTCTGCTCTGGGGACCCAGACTCCAAAACCTAGGATGCCAAAGCCAGACCTTCAACCCAGACTCCAAACCCTAGACAGCAGGCCCAGGACCCAGGACTCTAAACCCAGACTCCAGGCCCGTAAACCCAAACCTAGACCCCAGACCCTGGACCCAGGACAGGGGCTGCTGGTTTTCCAAATGGGCACTGCCTCCTGCCCTGTGTAGACGAGGGTGGAGCAGGGGAGGGGTTAGCTCTTGGCTAACAGCAGGGGTGAGTGCTTGGCAGACCTTCCTGCTAGCGTTCAGAGGGGAATGAGGAATGTCCCTCATCCTGTCAGAGCCAATTTGGGGAACTCAGAATACGGTGGCCACATGCAGGGAATGGTGGGGAGTGAGGAGAGGGATGGATAGGTGAGGCCTGGCTATCCCCTGGACCCAGGAACCAAAGTCAGGGAAGGAGGGTCAGGCTCCCCACGTGCCCTTGTCCCCCTGGCCACAGGCTCCTCAGACTGCCCTGGCCCGCCCAGGACCGCCCCTCCTGTCCAAAGCCTTTGGGCTGGGACGCAGGCCCAAACTTCCCGGAGGAGTCAAGAACGTGGCCTGGGCCAGACCCAGAGCCTTAGAAGTAGGTCAGATGTTGCTGTGCAGCAGGTCTTGGGGACCCCATCTGGCCATGGGCAGGCCCACGGGCTGCAGCTCACCCACCAGGGCACAAGTGTGTATTCACATAGATGTGGACTCACCACTACACACCCATAAATACAGACCCTACACAGGGCCACTAGTTCCTGCCCAACTGCTCAGATGAGGGGACTGAAGCCCCAAGAGGGGCAGGAGCTGCCCAGCAACTCTGGATAGAGGTGGCACAAGGCAGCCACGAGGACCCAGAGAAGGAGAGGAATTTCGGCACCATCCCACGCCCCTGGAGCCTTGGGTGAAAGTCTGACTCCAAGGAGGACTTCCCAGCAGAGCTGCTCTGCCACCAACAGGATGTGGCCTGCTTCCCGTAGGCACAGCCCCAGGCCTTGAAAGATGGGAAGGAGTGGCCAAGGGGGAGGCAGGAGACTTCATATGCTCTTGTGACCCAGGCCGGTCCTGGTTCCTTTTGTCCTCAGTTTCCCCATCTGTACAATGGCCATGGGTGGGGCAAAGTGATCCTGAGTTCGAAAGACAGTCACTGCCCCTGAGCAGTGATGAGCCCGTCCTCGCCACCCCCATGCCACACACAGACAACTCTGTCCTCAGCAGGCCAAACACACCCCTCAGGCCCCTCCTCCTGCCCACTGTGCTGACGGGGACCAGATGCTCCAACCTTGTGGTTCTGGGGGTGGGGGTGGCAGGGCCCAGCGGGCTGGCAGACAAGCCCTGGGTTTGGCCCAGGGACCTATAATCAGCTCCTGCCCCTCTGATCCCGGCCCAGGACTGACGCTTGGGGCTGTGGTGTTCTGGCCGGCTGTGGCCACAGCCGCTATATTTGGGAGCCCAAATGAGGATGAGGGAGGGGTGGGCAGGCAGGAGCCTCCAGGGACCAGTGTCTCATGGGGGACAGGGTGGGGGACACTGTTGGCCAGGCTTGTTCCCTTAAGGAAGGAGGGCACAGCCTTGACTTCAGGGGCGCAATCTGAGGGGCGTGCTCTGCTCTCAAGGGCCTGGCCTGGGGGTCATCATCCCTGCCCTCAATGGCTGGTCTAAGGAGGTAGATTGAAAGTCTGAGTGCATGAGAAAGGGGAGGGGGGTGCTGACAAGATGAATGGGAGTGGGAAAAAGGCTCTCAGAGGGCGAGGTATGGGGCAGAGGGGTCTGAGATGCGAGGGATAGGAGCAGGGTGCGCCAACATGCTACGCAAAGGGTTGGAGAAAACAAAGGCCGGAAGCCGGGGTCCAAGGGAAGGGAGTGAGGTGCAGCCCTAGCCCTGGCTTCCCAGTTCTGCCTGCTGGTGTAGCTTCTAGAGGGGCCCAGCCCATCCCCCAGCATGGCCTGCGGCCTCTCTGAACTGCCCTGGACATTCCCCGCCGTTGGGCCAAACCCTGTACTCTCCCACCAGCAGTTTCCCAAAGAGCAAATATTTATTGTCCTTGGAAGAAAAAAAAGAGTCCCCTTTTAGGATCAGGGTCTGGGAGCTGCTACTGAGGCTTGCAGGGGTTCAGCAGCGGCCTGAGATGACCAGAAACCCCACCTAGAGGCTGAAGGCAGAGGAAGGAGGATGAGCTGGCCTCAGAGGAGAGGGGCCGTGGCTGCCCCAGGCTGCTGGGCGGGGGCTCTGCCCAGATCTCCATCTCTCCAAAATTTCCCCAGAGTAGGTCTGAGGGTGTACAGACTCTGTCCCCACGTTATGAGGTATGAACGTGTATGTGAGCGGGTAGATGTGTGCAGTCTGTGTGTGCTCAGATGCATCACTGTGGGCAGGAGGATGGGAACACATGTGTGATCCTGTGGGCGTGTGTCACACGAGGCTGTGACCACATGTGTGTAGGAGCACGCCTGGGCACTCCTGGCTCTGTGTGCGTGTCCATCTGGGAGCTTGTTCATCTGTTGGCATGGGGCGGGGTAGGGGCATGTGGACACAACCTCTGTTGAATGGCCAATTCAGTCAAAAATGCAAGTAAATTTAGCAGAGGAAAAAAACCCTGTCAGTCAGACGAGGAGTCTGAATTGGGTGGTTGTTTGACTGGATGGACCAACTGTCTCAGGCAAACAGTTTGCGCTGGCTGGGAGGAGGAACCAGCTCCCCTGGGCCATCATAGAGAAACTGGAGACGGGGACCCCAACTACGGCAGAGACCGACACACAGAGACCAAGACAGAGACAGAGGTGGGGACAGATTCAGAAAGAGGGGAGGGAGGGTTGTTGAGGAGGACCAGAGACAAAGGGAGTGCCCAGGGCAGGATGGAGCTTCCCAGAGCCTACAGACAATGCATGTGCACACAGCCCTCTGGCCCCCAGTCCCAGCTGCAAGCCCGGTCGATAGCAGATTCATTCTTTCCTCTCACTCACCCTCAAGCAGCCCAAGCTGGACCAGAAGGGGGCACCAGACTGGGATGCAGGAAGGGAGGGTGGGATGGGCAGCTATGACAAGGAGACAGTGACAGGAATGAAGGCAGTGCAGGGGACCGGGATGGCAGTGGTGGAAGTGAAGGCAGGAGGTGATGGTAGTGATGACAGCAGAAGAGGGAAAGGTAGCTGGGAGAGCCTCCCTCCCTGTCCCCTTGCAGACCACACCTAGCTGTGGTGGCCCCACAGAGCCAGGGTTGTCCCCAGCCCACCCCACCGAGCACCAGCTGTGTCCTTGCCTCCAGTGGCCACACAAACACCCTCTGTGGCTCAGGGTGTGGAGCTGCATTGCAAATGGCCCAAGCCCCCAGCCAGGAATAGTCAGGGTCAATTGCTGTACCTGCCTGTGTGGCTATTTATGTATCTGCCCGCCCACCCGGTGTATTCACGTCTAAAGTACAACACACACACGCACACTCACACACACACACACTCACTCACAGGATACCCCAGTCAGGCTAACCCACCCCCGGTGTGTGTCTGTGTCTGTCTGAAGATACCTACTGGTCCCTGGACACCCCTCACGTCACCTGGCCCCTTTCTACCAATACGGGGGCCAACAGGGACCACACTGAAGTGTGTATGTGCACCCATGCACACATACACACTCACGCACTCACAGTCACTCAGGAACCCCACCCACGGGTGCTTGGACCCAGAGCAGGCACACTCCTATGCACACATCTTTAAACACAAACCCTCACACTCCATAGATGCCTTTGTGCACACACACCTTCATACACAGGTGCACAGGCACTTTGCCCGCACATTCCCTTTGCGTGCGTACATACACACATTCACATGCCTCTGCATACACATACCCCTGACGCATCACACCTTCAAGTTCACGGTATAGGAAGAGCTCTGGGTGGGAATTAGGAGTGCTGGGAAGGAGGAGAAAGGCCGAGGGCAATAGCAATCAGGGAACCACGGCAGGCCTGCCTGGTGAGGTGTGGGTAGGTGGCAGTGTGAGTGCACGTGTGTGTGTGAGTTTGAACGTGTGTCCAGTATTTTGGAACCTTTCCACTGCCTCCTCTCCAAACCCCCTGGAGGGCCATCCCCACCCCCATCCTGCTCACAGAAGGAAATAGAGGCCAGAGCAGAGCAGCTGGGCCTGGGGAGGTCAGCGTCCCCAAGTTTGGGGCTTGCAAGCCTTAGCATCTGTGTTGTTCTTGGAACACCCAGGCCAGATAAGGACTGGGGTCAGAGCTCGGCTCTCGTGGGAAAGGACTCTCTGGAAGGCTCCCGACCCATTCCTTTCCCAGATGTTGGACCCCAGAGCAGGCAGCAGGAGGGCAAAGGGGATGGCTGGGGGACAGGTAGGGCCCCATCATGCTGGGCTGGAGAACTGGAGGGGGTCCACAGCAGATTCAGATTCACAGAGGCCCAGGAATGTGCAGTGACCCCTCAAACCAGCCCAGGGACCTCCAATTGTTGGGCCTGGAGCAGACAGAAAGGGATGATACCAGACACCCTGCTCTCTGCACAATCTGGACTTGAGACCCTCTGCTCCAGGGAGGCTCATTAGGTTCTGCAGCCAGGGCTAATGGTCAGAGACTCGGTGTCTGAGAAGTCTGTAGCTTAGCTGGATGGAGAGGCTGTTTTGAGATGGATGGAGTGCTGGGGGACATCAAAGCACCATGTCCCATCCAAAACAAATCCAGGTGCTGGTCCTGGGATTGGTTATCGGGGCCAGCAGGGGACCCAGTTCTGGTCCTAGTCCCATCACTGACTCCTAGAGACTCTTGCCCTCTGGAGACCTCAGTGTTCACACCTGTACAATGGAGTGGGGTCTTAGGTCAGCTCAGCAGACACACAGTCCCCCCAACACAGTCAGTTTGGGGCATCTTCGGACCTGAGTCTCCTCCTTCCCCCACTTGCACCAACCTTTACCCCCTGCCCAGGTCTCAGTGCCTCGGAGAAGGCTGGAGCTTCTTTGCTGGAGCTTAGAGCTTAGAGTCAAGTCAATAAGGGAACAATCGGCTGGAATTCCGCATGAATACAGGGCTCATCCAAGGCTACAGATAATCGAGGAGGGACTGGGGGATTCCTGTGTCCCCTGGTATCCTTGCCTGACGGCAAGCCCCACCCCACTGAAGAGGGGCCCTGCCTTCGGGAGTCCTGGTCTGAGGGGATAAGCAGGAACCTCTCTGGTAGGTGTAGCAGGCCCCTCCCCCAGCGCATACCCCACCTAGCCTGCCTGCAGCTCCCTGCCTGAACTACAATCACTGTAGATGCAGTTTGGGGTCAGGAACCATGAAGAGGAACCATTGACTGCATCAGTCAAGAGCCCTCACCACCTTCACACCCCCGCTGCCTGACCCTGGGGTCCCCCCGAACCCATCATCCCACTGAGAACAGAGGCCACAGGTTCAGATGGGCTGGCCTGGGCTGGAGCACTGCAGTCGGGCCCTCCCTGCAGCCCCAGGCCTCCCAAACTTCAGTCTCCCATCTAGGAGCTGGGCTCCAGTCCTGCCAGCTTGACCCTTGGGCTGCTCCCTGATTTGCTAAGAACTTTCCAATCCATCAGGTTTAATCTCCTAAGGCTCCCTGGAGAAGAACTTTCTAACAATGCAATGACAAGAGACTCGTCCAGAGGCCAGAGGAGGTTCTTTCTGAGATCCTGGGATTCCCTCCCTCCTCTTGGGGAAACTGAGGCTACGAAGAGGAAGGCTGTCTCCATAGCAACTGAGAGATAAGAGGGGCAAGGGGCGGGGAGAATATTTGAAGTCCAAAGCTCCAGCCACTAATTCTCCCCTCCTGCAGAGACGTGGGACAAGATGATGCTTTTTTTTCTACCATGAAAGACTCAGCAGGACCACAGAGATGACCCAGTCCCTGCCCTCAGGGCTCGCAGTCTATCAAGAGAGAGGCAAGAATCAAGAATCCGAGGTCTTACTGTGCTGGGGGCTCAGAAGCAGATCCAGGAAGACCTTGGAGATGTCTTACTCTGCTGGGGGCTCAGAAGCAGATCCAGGAAGACCTAGGAGAAAAGGGGACATTTGAAGGGTATATGAGACCCCCCCACAAGCCAAGAAGGGGAGGGCAAGTCAGACAGTGAGAAGCAGGGGTAGAGACTCACTAGGGTTCAGGCAATGGGAACCCCAGGGCAGCGGTGCCTGCAGGGAAGTAGCTCCCAGAAGTGGAGCCTCCAAGTCTCTGAGCCCAGCCCCGCACACAATAAGTTCTCAAGCGTCTGGGGAGTAAGTGATCTGATCCAGGGGGTCACAGGAAGGCGTCTGAGCAATGGAGCGGCTCCATCAGGTCTGACCTTCCAGAACACTTTTCTTTCTCTCTCATCCCTCTCCTCTCTCTGCTAGGTCATCACGTCTTTGCCCCCGTCCGCCCCCAAATAGCCCTCTGTGATCATGCTTAAATTGGAAAATATATGTGGAGCACTAAGTGGGAGGGGCGGAGGTGGCCACTCTTCCGTCAGGGACCCAGCTCTGCTCCCTGGGCCAGGAATGGCTTCCAGAGCCGGCTGTGGGGCAAAGGGTGTTGCAGAGGGGCGGCGTATGCTAGTTGGCCTAGAAGTCAGCACTCCTGTTCCCTGCCTCTGTACACCCACACCAGCTCAGGAAGGCAGGGAAGGAAAGGGGCGCAGTGGAGGTGGGGGGAGGCTAAACCACCTATGGAGAGAGCATGACTGAGTCCATAGTCGCCGGGGCTTCTGCTTCCCACCTGGGAAACGGGGCTTGAGGCTTTCATTCACTTCTGAGGAGGCAGAGGGGCCCCGGAGATGGAGCAGCGGCCCAGGGCAGGTAGGAGCTGGGTGTGTGACTTTGAGCTGCCTCTTGTCCTTACTGGGCCCAGCTGGTGACCAGTGCTCCCTCCAGCTCCGGGGAGGTCTCTGAGATATGCATAGCCATTCTTCTGTCACCCTGGAACCTCCTCCAAGGTGGCAACTCACCTGTCTCCATCTGGGGCCCTTCAGCCTCTTCCACAGCCTGAGAGGGCCCTGGGTGTTGGGAAGGGCTGGAGACCTGGTCTGGATGAGCTGGGTGACCTCTAGCATGCCATTGCCCCTCTCTGAACATCGTTCTCCCACACAGTTTTATAAACTTCCCCAAAGTACTTCCCCTTCTGGCCAGTTCAGCCACGTCCATGGCGCCTCTGGGCCAGCCTCTGTGCTGGGTGTCGGACAGCCAGTAAGACACAGCCCTGGTCCCAGCCCGAGATGTTCCCAGTGTCATTGCCAGTTCATTGCTTAGCTCAGCTAGCGTGCCCTGAGGCATTCAGGGTGAGAGGAAACTGAGGCCCAGAGAGATGGCCCAGCAGTCCCCAGATGGCCCAGTCTGAACAAGGACCACCCACATAGACGGTCCCTCCAGGCCAAGCAGGACCCAGTGTCAAGAACTAAGGGTCCCTCACCCAAGGTCTCCCCACCACCGCCCCCAGGCAAGACCCAGTGTCTGAGCTAACCCCCTTCCCACTGCCTCCTCCTTCCTGGCCCCCTCATCCCTTCAAACCGCAGGGCCCATCCGGCCTCTGGAAAGCATGCCCAGGACCTCGGTGATATTTTGAGTTTAAGAAAACTTTGCAGTCGGCAGGAGCTCTTAAAGGTTATAAATAGCAGCAGCAGGAGCCCATGCCGGGAGAGGCGGAAACACGTGTCAAACACACATGGGAGGTGGCATTCCAAGGCACAGACCCCCTCCTCGCCACCACTAGGGACTCACCAGGCTTCAGTGGAAGCCTTCCCACTGGAGTGGGAAGTCACACCCCACCTGGAAGGTGTCTGGGAAAGGAGGCTCTGCTCTTGCCCCCAGCCAGGGTCCCTGAGTCATTGGCCAGGTCGCCCCGGGCACTTGGGGGCGCTGCTGAAAGCGGTCTGGGGTGGGAGGTCTTGCTCCTACCCTCTCCCTCTCTGCCCAACACGGGAACCCCGGGGGCTGAGAGGAGTTTCGGATTGTGTCCCCTCTAACCCCGGTCAGCATAAGCCCGGGGTAAAGAAGGGATTATTCCAAGGTCACACAGGAGCTGGGTAGGAGTCAGACCCCCAGCCCACAGTTCTTTTCACCAAATGCTGCTGCTGCATCCCTTCCATTTTGGGGGACCACAGGACAACACCTTACCCCACCTGATTAAGTACAGCTGGAAAACTGTGTGGAGAGGCCCCTGATATGAGTCATCCCCTCCTGATCTGGGGGTGAACAGACCCTAGGGCCTCATCTCTCAATAGCCCGTCCAGTCCCCACGTTTCCACTTCTGATGAAGATCTGCCTTTGAACAGATGAGGAAGGGAGCGCTGGAGCGGGCAAGGGATTCCCCCACCCCAGAGGGCTGCACACCCATGCCCACCTTGCCAGAGTGTGGCTTGTGGACAACCCAAGGCCAGGTATAGGGTCTTCACAAGGAATTCAGCTCTGGTTTGGGCCACTGCAGTCTCAGGTTTGCCTTGAAGGCCATACGCTTCGAGGACATGCTCTCAGGAGCCCGGTCTGAGGGAACACAGCCATGAAGACTCCTTTGATTTTCCCCCCTGCTCCACAGTAGGCATAGGCAGGAACCGTTACTCCAATGCAGAGACTGGGAAGCCAGGGCGTGTCTGAGTTCCCCATGGCCATCCCCAGTTCTGCCTCACTTGTGCCCCACCTGCTGCCCCTGGCCCCCCGCAGGTCTGGGGGCAGCAGCCAGGCCTGGCGTCCAGGCGCTCTGAACCTCAGGGAGCCCCGAAGGGTTTATGGGGCTCCTAATGAATGGGCCCGTTGAGCTCAGAGGGGGCCGGGCCCGAGTAAACATGACTGGGTCTGAGCTGCCATTCTCCCCCTGCCTCCTTCCTCAGGACCCAGGAGGAAAATACGACTTCCTGTCCCTGAGCTGAGGGCTAGACTCGCCCCTCAGAGCCCTGGGCTGGGGCCCACAGGAGGAGCACAGCCTGGCCTGCACGGGCAGCCCCCAAGGTTGCGGGGGAGATGGGACCTCAGGTTTTCAAAGTCACGGGTCTGCATCCAGGCCCCGAGTGCTTGGGCACTTTATGGGGCCCCTTCGAGCCTTGAACTGCCCATCTGTTAATGACAGACTGGGAAACTGAGGCCATGAATAGGAAGGGGATGACAGAACAGGTCAGGACAGAACAGGCACTGAGCCCCAGCCTCTTGCTTCTCTGGCCAGTGAGGATGGGAGCAGCAGGAAGGGCAGGGGGCGTGTGTGGGCTCAGAGGAGGGAGAGGCTCCGTTGGGGGAGGCTCAGGGCAGTGGGAAGCTTTACAGAGGGCAAAGGAGGTCTTCCCCCTTGGACACAGCTGCCCACTGACCTGTAAAGCTGAAGTCTGCCCCCCCTCCATTGGCCCTGGTCACAGAATGGGTCCTACATGCCCTGGGATACCCCTTGGAGCCAGACACTTGGGAGTGGCCCGGGTCAGGGGCAGGAGCCCTGCTAAGTGCTATTTGTCATAGTCTCGCTATATGGCCCTGGCCAGCCCAGTCTCCTCTCTAAGCCCCATTTTCCCTCATTTCCCTTCCCTGAAGGCCAGGTATTGGCAAGTTCCCTGCCCCTCTTTCCAGCTTGTGAACTAGAAAGTACTTTGGAAACTATAAAGAGTGCTACCCTCCCCAGGAGCCTGGGAGGCCTGGGGAGAGGTCGCCCCTGAGTGCGGGGGCCCTAGGAACATGCCCCAGCCACTGGGTGGTTCCAGGCCAGCCACCTCACATGCTAAGCACTGGGGGCTGTGGCTGGAATGTGTGGAGAGGCAGCTGCCACGTGAATCATTACACCTCGTCAGGCTGAGCCTGGGACTTCCAGACTCAAACCAGCTCAGACTGGGCTCTGGCAGAAGGGCAGCCTCCAACTAGGATCTCTGGGCCCTGAGGTGAGGTTCCAGGATCTTGCATGGTCTCTTCCTCACCATGTGTCCACGTCCTCACCCTTAGCGTCCAGGTCCAGCACTGGTTCTGCTACAGCTCATTCTGCAGAACCACAGAGAGAGGTCATCCTGTCTACAATCCCCTGCCTCTGTGACCTCTAACTACATAAGCAGGCCCTGAGCCTGGGGGGAACTGGGGTAGGGGGGCAGCCAGTCAGGACTTCCTGGCTGGTTAACACCAGGAGCCCATGTTCCAGTAAGTAAAGAGTCTGATAGAGAGAGGGTGGCTCTGGGTCTGCAGGGATTAGGACAAGGGCTGGGTGGACGAGGGTCCCCATCACTCCTAGCTCAGGGACACTGGGTGCTCAGCGCTTGGAGGGGAAGCCTTCTCAGCCTCAGTTTTCCTGCTTGTGACCTGGGTTTGAACTACCCTCATCCACCATCTGATTGCTCCAGGTGCCCAAAACTTGAATGAACTCACTCATAGGGGCTGTGCTCATACCTCGTGGTGGCCTGAAATTTCTGAGATGTGGAAAAGGCTGGAAGGGGCAGGCAGGGACACAGGAACAGAGAGAAGGAGAGCTAATCAGAGAAAGCCTTGGCAGGGTAAGGAGAGGACCACTAAGGTACACACACACCTGAGGGACTGAATGGGCATGGGCACCTGGCAGGCAAGCCCATGGACAGTGGCGGGGAGGGCCCAGCCCAGGGCACCTGAACACTGGTACACTTGGACCTGCCTCTGCTTCCTGACCAGGGGTCTGGGACAAAGTCCTAGGCTGGTGCAGGGTTTGGTAAAAAATAATTAATTTTTCTCTTCAAGTGAAAGCTCTGACTCAGGCCTTTTCCTGTCCCGAACAGCAACATCCTTGCTTAGGCCTGAACCACAGAAGCTGCTCAGGGCTATCCACAGCCTCCCCATGGCCAATTTGAGTCTACTCTGTGGCTCTAGGCCCAATCTGGAACATCCTGTGGGCTCCAGGTGAGTGGGGTTCAGGGGAGCCCTGAGACCTGAGTGTAGCTGGAAGGGGTGAGGCTGGGGCACCCAGTTGGGTTAGTGTGTGTGTACCTGTGCCTGTAGGGCAGACAACGTATGCCCACTAGGAGATATCTATCTACGGATCTGGTGCTACCGCAGCAGGGTCCTGTGACCATGTGATCAGAAGGGACAGGAATCCCACACTCCCAGCCGCCTGTCCCGGGAATGCTCCCTGCCTGGGACAGGGCAGTCTGGCCCCCTGTGTCCCCAGCTTCCCGCCATTCACCTTCCTGAGAAGTGAGAAAGCCGGGCTTCCTGCTGCAAGGGGAGGGGGCTGCTTGACCAGCTGCCTGGGAGCCTCCAGTGACTCATCCGGGTGGGGGGTGTTTATGAGCAGCTGAAACGGCTGTAAAAGTGGCACCTAGGTTCACTTATGGCCTGGCCATTCCCTCCCCTACCAGCCCCTTGCCTTGAAAAGCTTCCAGAGGGGCTTGGGAACCTGGAAAGAGGTCTGGGATTGAGGCTTGATGGGGGCTCAGCCTGGGGTCAGGGTTCAACCAGGGGTTAGAGATCAGACAAGGAAAGGACTCAGCCTGGGGGTAAAGCTAACTCTGGGATCAGGACTGAGATTGGGATTCAGGCTGACTTTGGGGCTAGGGTTGAGGGAACAAAGGGTCGGGGTCTATGGGCTAATTTTACCAGATAGCTTCCAGGCTCGGGCAAGGGATTTTCTGAGGGAGTGAGGCCAGGCTGCAGGTCTCAGAGAGCCTCTGTTTTTCCTGTTTGAGTCTGGTGCCCACCCAGGCCCCAGGGTCTGTGTACCTTGGCCAGAGCCCTACTCCTGGTGGCCGTGGCGGCAGCAGAGGCCTGTCAGCCTAGGGCTGCTGAACCAAAGTGCAGCCCCTGCTCCAGTTCTGAGCTCCGGTGACAGCTTTGGCTCCTCCTCCTAGGCCCCAGCCTGGGGATCAAAGAGGGGAGTCCCCACAGGGACTTACTCCCACTCCCCACCCCCAACCAGAACTTTCTAAACGCCATTGAAACTGACCTGAAACTGACCAGAAACTGACCCTGGGGCCCTGGGGCTTGCCGGTCAAAAAGGGTGGGCTGTGCTCTGCCAGGCACTGGGGTGCTACCAGTTAATGTGTGACACTCCCACCCCCATGGTGGCACTTTAACCAGAGGCCCGGGGGTGATTTAGGGGGTCAGTGGCCCCGCCCACAGTGGTGGAATGTCCAGCAGGAGACTCTGGAGTGAGGCACATGAATGACGGCTAGGGAAACACCCTTAAGGGGCCCAGAGCCCATGATCCCTCTGTGCAGCCCTATCCACAGCTAGCCCATCCTGGTCCTCCCAAGCACAGGGTATTGTTTGTTTCTCAATCTCAAGCTTGCTGGTGTCAGATCTGAGAAGGACTTCCTCCATCAACTCCTAGTTTCACCTCTCAGTACCTCCAATCCCTCCATGAATGTTCTTTTCCTATCATCAAGGGGTGTGGGTCATCAAATCATAAAACTTGGAATCGAATTGCTTAGAAACAGAGACGTAAAGCTTCTTTGAAGAACCATGAGTGTTCTTTAGGTGCCTGCTCTGGGCACCTGAGCCTCTGTCCCTGTTCCCAAAGAGCCCACACACCATAGGGAGCAGTCCCCAAACCACAGCCACCCCTCCCCCAATAATGGAAGAGATGGAGACACAAGGAGAGAGAGATGTCCTCTACACCAGGCAAAGAAGTATGATCCTGGCTGAGGAAACTACAAAGGCAAAGGCAGCACAGTGAACACAGAAAGAAGACCAGGAGCCTAGTCAACAGTGCCTGTTGAGGAGAGTCACTTTTGGAGGAAACTGCCTCAAACAGCAGTCTAAACACCAGGACAAGAAACTTGAGGGTAGTGGGGCATGGAAGAGAGTATGGCCATAGAGATGTATGGAGAAGACCCTTGTGGGTACAGTCTGGGAGATGGGTGGGTTTGAGCAGGAGGAGGTGGTGGGTTGCCAGGAAAGTTGGCTGCAATTGGACTCCAGTGGCCTTAGGGCTTGGGCTTGGGCACTCATTCACTTTGAAGAGAGGGGTCATCCCTGAGACAGGGGGCCGGTTTGAGGGCTCTGAGGAGCTCAATTTCCACAGGCTGAGCCTGGGGAGCCCCCAGAGTCCATGGGTCTCTCAGAAACCCAGAGAGATACCCACCCTCGGAGGCACTGAAACAGTAAAGTTAAAAGTGCCCTTTGAATCAGCTGGTCAGCTCCCCATTTTACAGATAAGGAAACTGAGGCTCAGACAGCAGGAGAGTCGTCGTGTCCAGGATACACAATTGGTAAGTGGGAGACCTGGGGTTGCCACTTAGCCCGGATATTTCCTAGGGCCCTGACAGTCGCATTAGCTTCCTCCTGACCATCCTTAAAGCCCTTTGCTCCAGGCATCCCCAGGCCCTCCCTGAACCTCAGCTTCCCCACCTGATACTTAGAGGTTGTAGGCTTGGGGTCCGAGGTCCCCTCCTCTGAGCCCTCCTGCATCCCCCCCTGGGCAGGAGCACATAAGCCCCGCCCCCATCTGACCTCTGCCCCCGAAGTCTCCTCCCGCCCTTTTCCCAAGTTGAGGGTCCCCAGTGGACCAGAGCCAGCCAAGAGCTTTTGGGGGTGTGAAGGAGTGGCAGAGGGAGGTGGAACCCCACGGTGGGGGTCCCGGCTGAGCCCTTGGTCTTGCGGCCTCTAGCCGCCCGGGGTGGAGTCAGGGGCGGAGCTAGAGAGGCCGGGCGGGCGTCTGGATGGGTAGGGACTCGGAGAGACCCGGACCCGGGAGAGACTGGGGAGGGAGAGAGAGGGACGTGAGCCCAGAGACGCGGGCAGGGACGGGGGCGGGTCTGGGGCACAGCAGACCTACCCACTTGGGAGATTCCTGAGGCTGGGGGTCCAGGCGAGGGCGGGGCGGGTAGGAGGGCGGTGGCGGAGCCAGGCTCTGGGGCTGGCGGCAGAGCAGCCTCTCCGGGGATCCCGGTCCAGCCTGAGCGGGAGTCCCGCGGGCGGACAGACAGCGCTGCGGCCGGGGGCGCGCTGGGTACCTCCAGTGAAGAGGGCCTGCTTCGCGGCTGAGGGCCCCTATTCACCGGCCGGGGCCGGACGATCAGAAAAAATAACGTCTGTGCCTTCCCGGAGAGGAAAATGAAGCGGCGGGAGCGGCTCGGGCCACGTTCCCGGGCCCCGATGTCAAAGCTCCCCGGGCCCCGTCCCCTCCACACTCACATCCCGCCGCTGTGCGACCCCGGGCCGCGGCCTCTAGAGAAATGTCCCGGGGCAGGGGGCGGCGAGCTCCGCTCTGCAGCTCCACACACACGCGTCGGAGAAGACGGAGGGGGGGCGGGGGCGGGAGAGGCCCAGGGAGGGCGCGGGGGAGGGAAGAGGCGCCCGGGCCGCGGGGTGGGGGGGGAGGGGGAGCGGCAGACGCCGAGGCGAGGGACGCGCGCGGCGGGCGGCGGCTCCGAGAGGCGGCCGGGCGGGGGGCGCTGGAAGCCAGGCCGGCCAGGGGGGAATCCCAAGAGCTCCATGAAGTCTCCCCGGGGCCGCGGACGGGGCGCTGTCCTGGGGAGGCTGTCGGGGGATCCCCGACACCCATGGCTAGGCGGGGGCCGCGGCGGCGCGCTCGGAGTAAGTCGGGGTTGGGGGCCAGCGGCGAGGGGAGCGGGTTGGAGTTGGGTAGGGTGACTCCGGGCCTGACCGGGGCGGGCGGGCTGGTTTGTCTCGGTGTCAGTCAGCGGCGCTTCTTCGGAGCCCCGTGGAGCCGCCAGCCCCGCGCCGCTCGGCTCCGTGGCTTTTTTGGAAACTTGCAAATGTTTTCGTAGAGAGAAAAGGGGGAGGGGAGGGAGGGAGCGAGGGAGTGACCGAAACGGAGCTCGGGGCTGCTGGAAGAACGGAGGCCAAGGCCGGGGGAGCTAGAGACGGACTGACAGACAGGCAGAGAGACCGGGCGTCCCGGCCGCAGGCGCGCTCTAGCGGCGCGGGCGCAGGCGGGGCTCCGGCCGAGGATGGGGAGGGAGTGCCGGAGGCGGCCGCGGACGGGATGAGGATCAGAGGGGGCCGAGGGGCAAGGAGCTGGCGGCCCGATCGCCGAAGGGCTCAGTGTCTTTGCAAAGTTGGGATCGAGTACCCAAGCTGCACGCCCGGAGCTGCGCAAAACGCGTCCCCCCACCCCGCCCCCCTACTTGCGCTAGCCGCGGAGCTAAAAATAACAGCCCGTTCGCCCCCTGCAGACCGCGACCCCAACCCCTCCCCCGACCCCTCCCCCACTGGGCGTGGGGCAAAGCCACAGCTCCCAGTTCCCCAAAAGAAAAAAAAAAGAAAAGAAAAGAAAAGGCGGTGCGGGGGGAGAGGGGGGCGGGGGGCGGGCCGGGGGCGGGGGGCCCGGCCATATGGATGTGATTTCTCCTCTCCGAGGCAGACGGGCAGCTCCGCAGCTCTCGGCGCCCGCCCGCCGCCCGCCCGGCCCCCGGCTGCCTCCCTTCCTCCCTCCCTCTCTCTCCTTTGCGCTCGCTCCCTAGCCCTCAGCGCATGGGCCCCGCGCCGGGCCCCGGGGCCTCGGGCCGCCGGGCCTCCGGGGTCCCCTAGGCCCTGGCGTGGGCGGGGCAGCCCGGCCTGACGCAGCTCTGTACCCCACCACCACCACCACCACCAGGGCCGGCAGCGGCGGCTGCCCCGAGGGACGGGGCCCTAGGCGGTGGCGATGGGGGCCGCCCGGATCGCGCCCGGCCTGGCGCTCCTGCTGTGCTGCCCAGTGCTCAGCTCCGCATACGTGCTGGTAAGTCCCCCGCTCGCAGTCCAGGACAGGCTTCGGGCTTGCTCTGGGGTCCCTGGGCGGGGGCTGGGGGTGGGGGGAAGGTGTCCAGGGCTCAGAGGCTTGAGTTCCCCCAGTATCCTGAACTTTGGGTGGGCGTCCCCTCTGGCCCGGGATCCTCGGTGCCTGCTGTCTCTGGGATGTCTGAACTCTGGGTTCCAGATGCCTAAGATTTCCCTATTTCTGAAGACTGGGTTGGGGTCCCAGGTCTGGAAATCTGTGGTTAGGGTCCTCCTATCTTCTCCTTCTCTGAGCATCACTGCTCTGTGTCTCCCTGGAAGATGACAGTGTGATCTAGCAGAAGATTAGGCTTTGGCCCTGATGGAGGGTCACACAGACTTTGCTCTGGGGTCCTCTGTTTTCTGCAAGTTTTGTTTGCAATCTGGGACACAGGGCTGTGGGTCTGAGGTCAGGGGGTAGGATTTAAGGGCCCCTCAAGCTCTCACCTTCGCATGCACACACACACATGCGTGCACTCATGCCCAGCTTCACCCAGACGGGAAGATGTCTGCCCAGGGAGGCGGGTATGGTGTGGCAGTGGAGGAGGGATGGAGCTCCCCTGAAGGAGACTGACCTCACAGAACACTCCCACAGGAGAAACATGCTCCGGTGAGTGAGGAGACCCACATTCGTACCCTCCTGAGAGCAGAGGCCAAGAGGGGACCAGAGAGAGAAGAAGCGACAGACAGATAAGTTTAGAGAGAGAGAAGAGAGAGACAGAGACAAAGAAGATGGGGGTGAGAGCTCCCCAGAGCAGGAGGAGTAGATAGACCAAGAATAGCAAAGAAAAATAGGGAGAGACTGGCAGAGGCCAAGAGCTGGAGACAAAGAGCTGAGTACCCTCGTCAGACTGGGCCAGGGTCTGGGGACCATTTCCTGGGGAGTCAGTCAGATCCCACAGCAGCCCTGTCCTGGGGGAATCAGCAGTTGCTGAGGAGACTGCCTGTGTCTGACTTCAAGACCCCCCCGCTGCCTCCCCCTCACCTCCCAGGTGCGGCTATTTGCCATCTAGAGACACAGGCAGGCAGCCTTCCCCTGACCAGCTCCCTATCCAGGTGGAGCCCCAGGCAGGAAGGCAGGAGCTCTTGGATTCCTCCAGCTCTGCCAACACCTGTGCAACCTTGGGCTATCCTTCTCCACGCCTCAGTTTCCCTATTGTAAAAAGATACCAAGAAGGAAACATTTGCCTAAGAATCCCTTGATCTGAGGCTCTCCTCTCCTCTGCTGGCCTCAGTACACCCCATTCACTGTTGTCCATGCCCACAAAGCATGGCACCCCAAAGCCAGAGACATCGCCCCATACAAGGATTTGTTGATAAGGAAACTGAGGTTCAGAGACTATCAGCACCCTGTGCAGGGATGCTGCAAACACTGGTGAATGCCGGGGCCCAGAGCCATTTCCCCAGCCTCCCCTCGGGCCAGGCTTACCTTTCCCAGGGCCCCTTCCAGGGTGTGTGAGCATAGCCACTGTGCAGAGCCAGCCAGTGTGGTCTGCGTGCACACATGTGTGCAAGTGACTGTAGAGGAATAGACAGGGTGATGGGCGTGGGTGACCTGTGAGTATATCTGTGTGTCGAAGCAGGGACTCAGCATGGTATTCTCTGGGTCTGCGTAAGTGCGAGTGTCTGAGACCGTGTGTGAGCTCACGTGTGTCTGAGGCTGCGGTCTGCACATGACTTGTAGAAGCATAGTTATGCATGTGTGTGTGTGTTTGTGGTCACATGTGCATCCAGGTCTATTGTTTTCTTGTTTTTATTTAATAAATGCTTCTGTAGTGCTGTCTGCTTGCCAGAAACTGTTCTAAGCACTTTACAATATTAGCTAGTTTAATCTTTCCAACAACCCTCTGAGAAAGGTTCTGTTATTGTCCCCTTTAACTGACCTTCACACAACCGATATGACCATTATTTGTTGCATGTCAACAAGTGCCAAGCCCTGTGCCTCTATGAGGGACCCACACTGATTTCCAGGGAAGCTGAGGCACATGCAGAGAATTTGCCCAGCTTAGCCCTGGCCCAAGGCTGAGGGTAGGAAAGGAGGAGGGATGCCAGGGCTGGGTCTGCCCTGGGACCTTGTTGAGACATCTATGGCTGCACACTCAGGCCATGAGTGCAATGAACCTTCCGTGGCTCCGGGGATAGAGGATATGGCCTGAGGGTCACCCAACATCCTGTAGGCCCCCTGGCCTCAGCTGGAGCCAGCAAGAAACTGAGTCTGCCAGCTCCCTCTCCTCAACCCAGGGGATACTGCTTCCACCCTCAGCTGATGGACCCTGTCACCAAACCTATATGCTGCCTGCCCAGCCGCCCCAGGACCAGGCTCACATCATCCTCCATGAGGGAGGGACCTCATGGTTGGAGGACCAAAAAGTGTCCCACTGGGAGGGCACTGGCTGTGGCCAGACTCAGCTGGTCCATCTTGTGCCTTACAGAAAAGAGTAGCTGTGAGGTTGGGAGTCAGGTGGGCTGAAGTTTGGAGGAAGGGATGGGCCCACAGATTGTGAGTGGGAGGAAACGGGTGGTCTTATCCTTGGGGATGCCTCGTCCTAAGGACACCCTCAGCATGCACGCTTGCGAAGGAGAAACTGCAGTGGGAGAGGCTGAAGGTCAGCGTTGTGGGGTTGGGAGGCTTAGAGTGTAGAGATATGACCTCAGGGTCAGATTCAGGAGAGATTGGGGTAGGTGGGACCCAGGGAACCCTTCTCAGCAGGCTCCCAGGGCAGCTCAGCCAAGGGGCTCACTTTTAAAGACAGGAAGGAACCAACACGTATTGAACAGTGGCCATCCCCGGATTCTGACCTAGAAATGGTCACAGATATTTTCTCATTCCAGCTGTTCATCCACCCATTTTATGGGAAAGGGCCCTGAGGGTCACACAGTGAGTCTGTGGCAGAGGTGGGATTTGAACCCAAGTCTTCAGACTCCTGCACTGAGCTTCTTCCTCCAAAGCAGGGTGAGGGCTTATGCTGGCAGGAGATCCCTATGTCCCACTTAGGTTTTCTTTTTCTTCCTTTTCTCTCTTTCTTTCTTTTTTTTTTAAGTAAAATCCTTTGGTTATTTTACTTTTATTTTCTTATTTTAATTTCATAACTAATACTGGAATATGTTCTTTCTTATAAAAGAGTCAAGTAATACGGATTAAACAGAAGTTATCCTTGATTACTCCCAAACCCATTCCCAATTCTAGAGAAAGCAATTTTAAATAGTGTGGGTGGGGGATGTCCTCCCAGATCTTTTTCTGTATATTTCCAAACAGGTACCTTTTTGTGTGCATATAAAGTAGATAGTTTTATTCTGTCATTTGCTGTCTGTTTGTTTTTATAAATTTATTTATTTAATTTATGTATTATCTTTGGCTGCATTGGGTTCATTGCTGTGCATGGGCTTCAGTAGTTGTGGCTCACGGGCTCTAGAGCGCAGGCTAGGTAGTTGTGGCGCACGGGCTTAGTTGCTCCGCGGCATGTGGGATCTTCCCGGACCAGGGCTCGAACCCATGTCCCCTGCATTGGCAGGCGGATTCCTAACCACTGTGCCACCAGGGAAACCCCTCTATTTGTTTTTTAGTAAATGATAGCAGTTTGTAGATAGGGCTCTGCCATGTGCATTTTTCTACTTAAAGGTGTGTCTTGGAGATCTTCACGTCAGTGAATATAAATCTTTTTAAAGGCTGCATAGTGTTCCAAAACCTGAGATTCATTAAGCAGTCCCTAGGAATGTACGTTTAGATAGTTTCATGTGTGTTTGTATGAGTGTGTGTGTGTGTATGAGAGAGAGAGAGAGAGATTCCAGATGGTGGCAGGGAAACTCCTTGAAGTGCCTTCTCATGTCCTTGTGTGACCATTTCCCTGTAGGATATTTCTAGATTCTGTCATTGCTGGGTCTGAGAACATGCATATTTTTTATTTTAATAGATATGGCCAAACTGCCCTCTAAAAAGCCTGTGTGGGTTTGTACTCAACACTAGGAATGACGGAGGAGGTCTCTTCCCCACACCCTCTGTCTCACAGGGTAGCCCGAAGATTCTTTTCCTCACCTTGGCCATGGTGTCTCTTGCCATTTTAATATGCCAATTACCAGTGAGCTTTTGGACTTTTACATTGGCTTATTTTCCGTCTTCTAAGAGCTTGCTCAGAGCCATTACCCATCTTTCTACGGGTTATTTGTCTTTTTCGTATTGATTCGTTGAAGCTTTTTATATCACCTGCCCTTAAACACCTCCACCCTCCACCCCAGCTCTGGGAGCTGCCTGTGGACAGAGCAGGAGGAGGGGGGCCGAGCCCTCCCGGGAACTTGGGTTTTCTTCGGAATGTTTTAATGAGGCATCAAGAGGCCTCCCCCAGATTCCTGTTGTGGGCCTTCTGGGGACACTCCCTGGTCCGGCCACCACATCAGGAAGGCAGCTCTTTCAGAGCCCCCAGGAAAAAGAAAGGGTGGAGTGGGGGGTTTGCAGATGCCTGAAATTGTCTGCAAAATATAGTGTGACTGGGAGAGGGTGCAAAGTTTTGCTCAGATTCTCAAAGACATCAGAAACCTCCAAACCTTTCAGAACCCCAACTCTGGGACCTGCCTTTTGCAGAGGTGAGACCTGGTAGGATTCTGTTCTGCTGACCAGGTTGGGACCTGCCTTGTGCAGAGGTGAGACCTGGTAGGATTCTGTTCTGCTGACCAGGTTATGGTTAGGTTAGGTCATACCATCCTTCTGGGCCTTGGTCTCCAAGCCCAGGTAGAGGCCACTTATGAAGATCCACAGGGTCCTAGCAGCCAACTCTGCCATCCCAGGCTCCATCCCACTGCCTGCCCTGAAGGCCTCTACGCTGGCCAGGATGAGAGGCGTCACAGTGCCTCCCCCCAGCCCCTCCCAGCCCCGAACACAGGCAGCCTGTTCAGGAAGGCCAGGCGGAGGGGAGGAAAAGTCAGCACTTGTCAGCCATGGCGTGGTGGGGCAGGAGCGTCCCCGGCAGGGAACCCGTCCCAGCCTGCTCAGGCCAGACAGACAGACAGAAGGCAGCAAGGGCAGGGAGCAGTGCCTAGCCAGCCGGCATGGGAGACATGGAGGGGTGCCAGCACAGGTCCCAGTAGTGGAACCTGGAGAAGAGGGGCAGGAAGGCCAGGAGGTCACGAGGGGGTCTCCTGTTAGCCAAGGTTTTCTCCTCCTGGCTTTTCTGAAGGTACAAACTCTCCTCCCTCCTAATACGAGGGTGCAACTATCCTCTGCCCAGTTAGAACTGAGCACAAGCTGCCATCACCCACGCCATCACCACCTGATCACCTCTAAGTCTACGTCCATTCCTGAATTACCTTTGTGGAAGCTGCCTTAGGTGCTCTGCAAAGAGGCTCTTGCTTGACACAGTGAAAGATAGAATCCAGAAGAACTCTGTGGAAAACTGGTATTGAGGCTGGCACTAGAGGACCCATGTGGCGGGGTACTTCCTCCTTTCTTTCCCTTCCTCTGGGGTTGTTGCTTCAGTATCAAGCAGACCTTAGCTCCATTCCTGGCCCTCTTCTTTCGAACTGTACTCTCACCTCAGTGGCCTCATTCGTAAGATGGGGATGTTGAAGGAGATGTAGTTAAAGCTCCAGGGGCAATGGCTGTTGCCAACATGTAGAGGGGCTCTCATGGGGTGGGAGACACTGGTCACATCCAGGGATGAATGTTGGTAGATCTGCTTTCTCTAGAGGTGAGCAAGAAGCCAGCAGCTGTCTTCCCCTGGGGGAGCAGGCTGACGCCAGTCAGAGCGATAGATGAGATGACCCAAGAGGACATCCTGAGGCGGACACCAAGCAGTAGAAGGAGCCTCTTTCCCAGAGACAGAGGTGTCAGCAGCTGAAGAAGGATCCCTTGTATTTCCTCCTTTGTTTTGCCTGGAGGAGGAGAATGTAGGCATGTCTGGGATCACAGACAGCAAGTGTGTGGAATTTGGCAGTTAGGAGAGGAACTGAGAGGAGTGGCCCTCATTTGGTCAGTGGCACGAAACTGACTCTCCACCACCACTGTCACCGTCACACCTCCATCACCATCATTAGCCTTGACATCGCCCCACTCACTGTCTTCACCTCCACCCCCACAGCCCCCATCACTGTCATCTGCAGCTCCAACACCGTTCTCAGTGGGGTCTCCCTGGGAGCTGAGTTAGAAGGAGCTGCTTGCCCCCTGGCGGGAGGGGTACTGAGCAGATGGCTTTTCTCTTCCTTTGAGCTTCTGAACTCAGGAAATGAGAAGCACATCCGGGCTTCTTGACCACACATTACTTTCTCTCTGAGACAGCAGCTTCTATGTTTGTAGATAACATACTGGCTTCCAGCCCGCATCTGCACCCTGCCTGTGGCCCCACAAAAACCAGCCCTAGGCTCCCAGGCCACTTCTCTCCCTGCATATTCACAAACTGCAGATCACGCACATGTGTGCACACAGGAAGGTTCCACGTTGGAGGGTTGAACATGGGGAGAGTGCTACAGCCGAGCCCTCCAATGGTTAGGTCAGGGGAAGTCAGCCCTAACCCGAGACTGTAGGAGGGTGTGGGAGGAAGAGGGGTTCGGGACACCTGGCACCAGGGCTAGGTGACCCTATCAGTGGTGGGTATGGACTAACTGACCCTTGGCCATGACCCAGCTCCAGGTCCCTCAGTCCTCATCCGTGAGACCTGAGAGGCACAGACTCTCTGGATCTAAAATGATACAAGTCTGAGTCCTCCTTACCAGGAGCTAGGCCAGGAAACACTGAACTCTGCAGGGGGAAAGGGGCTGGTCGGGGAGGGTGCAGCGGATGGAGTGGCCAGGCCGGGAGGAGAATCAGAGCTCTCAGCATTTCCTGCATCACTCCATTAGAAAAGACCTCACTCAGGGCAGAGGCAGAGGAGGGGCCCTCCTGCCCCTTAAGCCCAAGTATGGGGGTCTGGCAGTGACCCTGAATCTTAGTGTGAGTCCAGGGTGGATCCAGAAATGCAGAGATTTATCGGGGTGTCCTTTCACCCCAAAAGCTGGCCAGGCAGACCTCACCTGCAGGCCCTCCTGTACCCCCTGCTCCCAATCCTCCTTGGAGTCCCACCACCCACCTGCTCCTCACTGTGGCCCCCTGGTCTCAGTCATCTACTCAGACAGTCTCCCCCTGCCTCTCTGGGCCCTGAGCCTGGGGGCACCCATGGTGCCCGGCAGCACAGTGGCCCATAGCCAGAGGTGGGGAGCCATGACTTGGTGCTGCTGCTGACCCAGTGGTAATAATAGCAACCAGCTTTTTGTGGGCCCCACCCCTGCCCAAGCTTTTCATACAGGACCTCATTTAACCCTCACAACAGCCCTATTATTATCTTGATTTTACACATGGGAGACTGAGGCACAAGGGTTAAACAGCTTTGCCAAAGATACAAAGTCAGTCAGTGGTGGAGACAGGATTCAAGTTCCGGTGCTGGGCAGAATCTCCTTAGATGAGGAGAGGGTGCAGCTGGAGGGAGAGGTGATGGATGAATTCCAGGCAGGGGAGCTGTACTCTAAAGAAAGTGGGGATGCTCTTGGTGTAGAGCTGCCCTCCACTCCTTGGGAAAGTGCTTTCTTGACTCCTTGCCTTGAATTCTTCTTGCTGCAATGGCAGTTCTGCCATGATTGGGTGACAGAGAAATGGGTCGTACAGTCCAGGGAGGCCAGAGATGGTGCCACTGTCCCTGTGGGTGAAGGAATCTGGGGGCTATCTGGTGCCTGAAGCACATGCCCCTCTCCTGGGCATTCCCAGACCCACCAGGAAATGAGACTCCAGAAAAGAGGATGTGCCTCCTCTTGGCCACAGAGGGCAGCAGTAGCAGTAGGTGGCGGCTGAGCAGATGCCTTGGGCCTGTGATAGGGGGTGTGGCTCAGTTCCTGGTCGTCACCCAGCTGCACACCTGTCTGTCTGTCAGCCTGCCAAATGGGCAGTTTTCAACCCATGGCTGCCTGCCTTTAGTCTAGGCCATCAGCCGTAACCCTCAGTGGGTCACATCAGTGGGCTAGTCTGTCTATCGGGAGGGCTGGTGTGCCAGACTTTGGGGACTGGTGGAAGCCTGTCAGCCACTCAGGAGCTTTTCCTCAGCTGGAAAAAATCTGGTGATTATCTGTTCATCTTGAAAGAGATGAAGGTGGGCAGAAGGAGGAAGGGGTGGTGGGGAAGGGGGCATGCTGAGGGAGTAAGGATAAGATGATAGGAAAGGTGGTACTGACCGTGGTTATGGGGCTGGTGGCAGTGATGGTGCTGATGTTGCCTTTGGTGGTAATGGTGCTGGTGGGGATGGCAATGCTGGTGGTAATACTGGAGGTGGTGGTGATGGTCACGGTGGTAATTGTGCTGGTGGAAACAGCACTGGTGGTGGTGATGGTAATGATGTTCTACCAGTTGTGATGGTGATGGTGGGTATACTGATGGTAATAGTAGTTAGTGCTCATGGGGGTAATGGTGGTGCTGCTGCTGCCGCTGCCGGTGGTATCGGTGGTATTGGCGGTGGGCGGCGTGGTTGTGGTGGTGGTGTTGGTTGTGGTGGTGATGGTGGTGGTGGTTACTGACAGAGGTACTAGTTGCAGTAATGGAAATGGAGGTGAAAGGGTGCTGTAGTGGGGGTGGGATGGGCAGGGCAGCTACCCAGGGATCAGACCCCTCAGCAGCTTGGATCCCCAATGCCAGAGGCACAAAGAGAACTTCAGGTTAGTCTTGGAGCCCCCTGGATTAGGGAAAACCCTAGTTGTCCTCCCTCAAGCCCCATCTCCCCAGGGCTACTTCTGCCCCAGCCTGCTCAGCCTTAGCTGCGGGTGGGGGAAGTTAGAGGAGCTGTAGGGGCCAGCAGCAAGCACGTGGGAATCTCTCCAGCAGTTCCCGGGCATTGGGTCCAGCTGAGATCTCAGGGTCCAACTCAGACGCCAGTGATCCGCGAAAGCACGGACACCCACAGACATGCAGGCTAATGAGCAACCGTATCACACACTCGCAGACACACACACGCGGACCTTTGCCCAGAAACATAGGTACACATGCATGTTCACAGACACCTCAGGCTCACGTCCCAAATGTGCGTGCTGGACGATCCCCACGTGAGAATATACAGAGACAGGGGCACACACGAGTGCACACACCAGCCAGACAGCATTGTGCGCGGCCACTCAAGGCTGTGCCGCCACTCACACGCAAAGACGCGCACGCGCCTCTGCTAAGTGAAACCAGCAGAACCCAATCCCAGCCGAGCCAACTGGAGACTCCTTGGCCCTAGAAGCCCTTGCTGCTGCCACCGAGAGACTCGGTCAATTAACTTCTCCCTGCAGCGGTCTCCCTGACCCTCCCGGCGGCTGCCCGCCCCCGCATAATGGGGCCCGCCCCTTCCCCCCACCTCCACCTCCCTCCCCTGCCTCCTCTGGGCTCTCCCACCCTCCAAAGCTCCGCTCAGACTGAAGGGACCGGGCCCTGACAGGGGATGTCTGAGGGGATGCAGCTCTGCCTGTTGGAGGTCTAAGGGAACCAGGCTCTGTCCTGGGGGTCTGCGGGGACATGGCCCTGACTTGGGGGTGAAGGTGGGGTCTGAGGGGATGCATTAACCTCTTGTGGGTCCCACTCATGGGAGTGGCTGGGCTTGGGCACACTGAGTTTTTCCCAGGGCGGGATGCTGCCTTTACCCCCTGACTTCCTTCCAACCCTAAGTCAGGGAAACAGAGGCTCAGAGTGAGTCCCATCTCACCCCCACCTCCGTGACGTTCCTGCTCCCTTCCTTAAAATGATGCCAGTGAATCCTCGTGGGTGGCAGCCAATACCCAGGGTGTACATGCTGGAAGGAAAGAAAGGAAGGACATTCCAGGCAGAGGGAACAGCAGGAGCAAAGGCCGGTCCACATCATCAGAACACAGGGTCTACTTGGATGTAGGGAAACTTCCAGATAAGCAATGGATGTGGGTGACTCCCACCCACAGCCTGCACAGGAGTGCCCCGCCCAACCCAGACCACTTGCCAGCAATTTCTCCATCCTCTCCCTCTTGGGACCTCAAGGGTGGGAGGAGTTGAGGCACTCTCCATTCACGGGGAAAGCACTGACTGGGGAGAGGGCCAGGATGGAAATTGGTGACTCCCAAGGTCCCGAGGGCACTAGGACTTGAAGGAATCCAGGCCCTGTTTCTTTCCCCAGAGTTCACCACCCCTTATCCACCCCCTCTCCACCCAGGTCCCCAATAGACAGCCAGGATCCTGTGAGGATCCACCCTGGGACATTCCATCCCTTTCCCATGTACCCCTGGGGAACAGACTGGACAGAGAATATCAGTGGCTGCAGCCTATGGGGTTACTATTGGGCAAGCAGGGGACAGCACCCCTCCCCCTTTTTTCCCTATGGTGGGGCAGGCCCTTCCCCTTGAAGCCGAGGCTTCCCGTCTGTACAATGGAGCTACATAAGGCAGATTTCCCGCATTCTTTGGAAAGGGGGGGGAATCCCTCAAGGAGGTTGGGATAGTTGTGGAGTCTGCTGCTCTGCTGGGAAGTCCTGCCTGCAATCTGACCTTCGGCTTGGTAGGTGGATGCAGATGACGTCATGACCAAAGAGGAGCAGATCTTCTTGCTGCACCGTGCCCAGGCCCAATGTGAGAAGCGGCTCAAAGAAGTCCTGCAGAGGCCAGGTGGGGGCGGGGCTAAAGGAGGAGGGTCTGGGGGCAAGGTCAGGAGACAGAGGGGCCAGAGGAAGGTGGGAGCCCAGGATGCAGATCCAAGTGGCACCAAGGGAGGGTAGGTCCAGGTAAAGTGGGCCAGGCCAAAGTGAGGACCAAAAATGGGGTGAGTCAGGTGAGATTAAAGTCAGCAGGCTCAGAGATGCACTGAGCCTCCCCTCCCAGGGTGGGGATAGGAGGTTACTGAGGCAGCTACTGACTGAATTACCTCGAACTGGTTTAGATCTAGTGAGGCACGCCACGATCAGGAGCACTGACGAGGGCTCCAGACCCCGCTGGAGTGGGCTGGGACAGCTTCCTGCAGGAGGAGGAGCTACCCAGTGCAGGTGCAGAAGGAAGAATAGGTCTTTGAAAAAGGCCCCCTGGGCAAAGGGCAAGGCAGAGGTGTCCAGGGTCAGGAGAATGGGGCTGGAAGGGGAGGGGAATAGAGGGATACGGATGGGTTTCTATGTCAGTCACATCCACTGTCCAGTAAAGGGTTCTTGATGGGGTAGGAAGGCTTCCTTCTACCAACACAGCATCTCCATGGGACCCCTGCCATGGTGAAGCTGGGAGGGGCACTCACCTGACCTCACAGCTCCTGCCCCAGTCTCAAGCTGGTCTCTTCCTTGAGTCCCTTTCCTGGAAGCGGAAATGGAGCTTCATTAGCAACCGTCCAGGCCTCTGACTTCTGTCTGATTAATCTCCTCAACCTGGAAGAGGCCCAGACCCCACCTGACTGGCAGGGAAGACAGCTTCCTCCCCTGCGCTGGCCCTCAGACTGCTGGGAGGGGATGCTGATGTACACCCAGGACGCAAGCACACAGTGACGTACCCTGGAGCCCACAGACTTTGCTCCCCTTCACAGGGACTGACATGGTCTCTGCAGTCACAGCCCTGCCTACACTGGCCCCGCCGGTGGCTCCCTGCTCCCCTGCCCCAGTCACATCAGGGTCTGGGCAGTCCTGAACCCAGCCGTCTTTCTGGTTGTGGAAGCATGGAGGCACCTCCCTCTGCCCTCTCTTTGTTCACGATGGAGGCCTTCCCTTCCCACTCTACCTCATCCTGCTACCCCCACCCTACTGATGCCCCAGGGTGCAGGCAGGAAAATGGGCACAGCCATTCTATCCCAGCCCAGGGTGTCTGCACTCAGCTTCTCATTGTTGCCACAAACCCCGACATGGGAGGGCCAGGGGGCCTTGGCTTGGGCTGTAGCTGAAGGTTAGATAATGAGGAAGACTTTCAGCAAGGAAGAGAGACCTCAGGCATCTCTCCAGTGGAGGGAAAGGCCAGGCCCCATCTCAGATGGAGAGTCTCCAGGGTCCCTTGTGGAAGCTGTGAACCCCTTACTTGGGTATCCTAGGGCAGGGGATGGGGTAGGTGGGCTCATCTGTCTTCCCTTGACAACTGCATCTTGCTCTTGTCTTTCGTACCACCAGCTTCTCGACCTACACAGCGCTCTGGCCGGGATTCATTTTCACTGTTTCACCTCTGTTGACATCACCACTACTGTCTACTTTTGCCATGCGCCCCCTGGTGGGGCCTTCGCCTCCTGCGTGGGCTTTGGCTGTGACTCCTGGGTCAGACATTTCTGCCCGGATTTACTGCTCAACCCACTCACTAGTTGATCCCACACCTGAATTGTGTTCGTTACCATTTGAACCCCTTGTTTACAGTCTCCATGCTGACTGATTACTTCTGCACCTGGCAAGCACTTTACAGTTTGTAAAGCACGTCCCTACCTGTCATCAGCCTAGGTGTCAGCAGGGCAGGGGACAACCCCCATGGTACAAAGGGGGAGTCTGAGGCAGGAGGGTACCCTGGGTCTTCTGCTGTAGTGCTGTCAACAGCCATAACTGGCCTAATTTCTCCAGCTGACATAATGGAATCAGGCAAAGGATGGGCATCTGCATCCACATCAGGGAAGCCCAAGAAAGAGAAGGCATCTGGGAAGCTCTACCCTGAGTCTGAGGAGGACAAGGAGGTGTCCGCTGGCAGCAGGCACCGAGGTACGTCTGTGCTTCCATGCATCCATCTGAGACCGACTCGGACCCACTTGCCCCACGGCTCCACAGCCTTCATGTGAGCTCATGCTCCTCGGCTCTTGTAGGAGGGGAGGTGCTAGGAGGAGACTCAGCCCAGGGGGCAGAGTGTGGAGGGGGCAGGCAAGCTGGATGGACTAGGGCCCCCAGGAGATGTGGGCAGAGAATTTGACTGCACACCTCAGGGGTGGACCCAGGGCTGTGGCCCCTCCCATGGAGAGAGATGACAGAGAACCCAGGAGACAGAGGGGCAGGGAGAGGCTGGGAGAGACCCAGAGACAAAGAGAGGCAGGAAGAGACAGAGAGGGGACCAGGAGGCACACACTGGGACTGGGACTCAGGGTGTCATAGGAGGGTGCATCAAGACACATAGTGGGCTTGGCCATAGAGACAGAGCAGGACAGAAGGGCGGCTGTGAAGGGGTGGGGCCAGACAGTGGGACAAGGAGGGCAGAAGAGAAGAGGAGGGAGATGCGGGCTGCATTGTCCCTCAGGGAGGTAAGGAGAGACAAACGCAGAGCCCAGGCTGCAGCCACAGGGCCAGTTTGAACCGGCTGGGTGGGCAGCAGATTCCAGATGGGCCACATCTGGGAGGCTGTGGTCACCCTGTGGCTCCCCAGGGATCAGAGGGAATTGTGGGCCTGGCCAGGCGGGGCTGGGAATATGGTGCCCAGGACAGAGAGCCTTTCACCAAGCTGGGGTGGGTCTAGCCATCAAGGCAACCTTCCAGGGTGGCTGGAGAGTCCTGTGGTTGGAGCCCTGCAGGGGGAAGAAGGAAGCTGGGAGTGGAAAGTGGAAGATTCAGAGGCTGGAGACGCTCCAAGGTCACTTAGCATCTCTGCTGTGAGGCTGGAGCCCCAAAGTGGGATGTGTCTCCCTGCCTTGAATCCCACAGTTAGCACTTAGATTGGGGGGATTATATGTACCCCCACAAGTGGTCACCAGAGTCTCACAGCAGGTGCTCAGGGCGGGTCTTGGACAGTGGTGGAAGTGCATATCAATCCCAATTTCCCAATGAAGAAACTGAAGTGCAAAGAGAGTAGACACCTGCGTGAGGTGGGCAGCTCTTCAGGAGTCCGGCTGGCACTGGAAACTAGACCTTCTTCCTCTAGTCCATGGTCCCTGGGCAAGGAGCACATAGGAAACATTCTCAGCTGAGGGACAGTTAGTCTGGGAACTTGCTCTTCTTTAGGGACACCTGGAAGGTGGGACCAAGAACAGAGAGAAAAGAGAGAGGCCTGGCTAGGGGCTGAGCACCAGAGGAGGGCAGGGCCCCGGGCTGTATGACCTTGGTAAATCACTCGCCTCTCTTGGCCTCCACCAGCCAATCTAGAAAATAGGACCATTACCAGCACCTGCATAGAGGGTCTGAGGGAATTCTATGAGGCCAGGTGGCTGTAGGGCACAGTAGGGAGTAAGGGCTCAATACATTCTCTCCAGAATGCTCCAGGCCTGAGTTCTCC
This sequence comes from Globicephala melas, assembly GCF_963455315.2. Lineage (NCBI taxonomy): Eukaryota > Metazoa > Chordata > Mammalia > Artiodactyla > Delphinidae > Globicephala > Globicephala melas. Next base: position 40,829,572 of record NC_083324.2, on the reverse strand, counting down.
AGTCTTGGGGCACACCTATCCCTGAGGGAGCCAGAGACCACAGGTGTGTTTATTCCTCTGGGTCACTAACCATGGATCTGACTGATGTCCCCCACCTGTTCTGTCTATCTCTGTGGTCACAGGGCGCCCCTGCCTGCCAGAGTGGGACCACATCCTGTGCTGGCCGCTGGGGGCACCAGGTGAGGTGGTGGCCATGCCCTGTCCCGACTACATTTATGACTTCAATCATAAAGGTAAGGCGGGCTGGAGTAGGGTGGGGACCACAGGGATGTCAGGACTTGGAGCTCAGGGCTTCAGTGGTGCCAGACCTCTCTGCCCGCCCTGACCCTCCTATGGACCTGCAGGCCATGCCTACCGTCGCTGTGACCGTAATGGCAGCTGGGAGCTGGTGCCAGGGCACAACCGGACATGGGCCAACTACAGCGAGTGTGTCAAGTTCCTGACCAATGAGACTCGTGAACGGGTGCGAGGCTTCCCCTCCCTAACCTGACCCGTGTAAGGCCACCCCACTCCACTGGTGACCCCTGAACCTAGTCCTGACTCATCTAGCAACCTTAAAGTGGCCTCTGACCTTTAACCTGATGCTCATCCCAGTCCCAGGGCTCTGACAGTAACTCCCCACCTGCACAGGAGGTGTTTGACCGCCTGGGCATGATCTACACCGTGGGCTACTCCGTCTCGCTGGCCTCTCTCACCGTGGCTGTCCTCATCCTGGCCTACTTTAGGTGGGCGGGGCGAGGAGTGGGTCGGGGGTCTGGGGTGGGGAGGGGACGTGGTCGGGGAGGGGCCGAGGTGGGGGGCGTGGGGCGTGGCCAAGGGCGTGATTGGACCGGGCGGAGGCATAATGTCTCTCTTCCGCTCACTGTACCCCTGCACACCAAGCGCCGCTTCGTGCCCTCCCGCCGCGTGTCCCCGTGCCCCCACCCACGGTGTTGTCGCGCTCTCCGCAGGAGGCTGCACTGCACACGCAACTACATCCACATGCACCTGTTCCTGTCCTTCATGCTTCGCGCCGTGAGCATCTTCGTCAAGGACGCGGTGCTCTACTCCGGCGCCACGCTTGATGAGGCTGAGCGCCTCACGGAGGAAGAGCTGCGCGCCATCGCCCAGGCACCGCCGCCGCCCGCCGCCGCCGCCGGCTACGTGAGTGCCCCCTCCGGCGGCCCGCGCCCGCCCGGGGCCCCTAGCCACCAATGGCTTCGCGGGAGCCCCACCCACCCTGCGGCGCCTCTGCCCTCGCCCCCGCCTGTCTCCTGCAGCCACGCGCTTCAGGCCACTCACACCCACCTCTCTGCGTGCATTGCACCTCTCAGCCCTGCTTCCAGGCCCTGTTGCCCAGAGCTTTGTGAGTGTTCCCCCTCCCCGCACTTTCATCAACACTCCTGCCTCGGCCCCGACCACCAGTCACCCCACCTCTTCACCTTGATCCCCCACCCCCGTCGTCCGTGCCCTCCTGCCTGGGCAACATCGCCTCCACACACACCCCTCAGCCCCTGCCCTTGGTAGAGACTGTCCCTTCCTCACCAGCTTGACTAGCACCTGTCGTATCTTACCAGCACCCCCTCCCACTGCCCATCCCTCAGCCCAGCCCAGCCCTGCCCAGATGCAGGTCCTGCTTTCTGGCTAACACCAGCTGGTCTCCTAGGTGGGCTGCCGGGTGACTGTGACCTTCTTCCTTTACTTCCTGGCTACCAACTACTACTGGATTCTGGTGGAGGGGCTGTACCTGCACAGTCTCATCTTCATGGCCTTCTTCTCAGAGAAGAAGTACCTCTGGGGCTTCACGATCTTCGGCTGGGGTACGCAGGCACGCAGGCAGTGAGGTGCAAGCAGGGTGGGACCATGGGCAGCAGGGTCAGAAAGTGCCACTGAGGGGAAAGCACCCATACAGCGTATCCTGTGCCGGATGTGGGGCAGCAGGTGGTGAGCCGTCTGTGACTGACTGCCCCCCCCACCCCAAGCTCAGGGAACAGGGCTTGGCCAAGGGTTAGGGTTCACTTGGGGTTGTCTCAGCCTGGAGTTGGGGCTCACCTGGAGGCAGGTTCACCCGGGGTTGAGGCTCAGCTCAGGAGAGGGAGGGGGGGACTCTCAGGTCAAGATTCCACTCAGGATCAGAGTGGATCTTGGGTCAGAGGTCAGCCTGGGGCTGGAGTTGGAAGGCAGCTATTCTCACCACTGTATCACCACTGCTGGGGCTGGAGTTGGGATCTGGAACGCTCCCTCCACCCTGAGCCCCACTTCTCCACCAGTCCCCACGCTGCATGGAGCTGTCCATGCTTCTGCCACCCTGCCCACAGGGTCCATGGCCCAGAACTGCAGGCCTTGGCTCTAGCATCATCTAGGCTTCGGCAGCTCCTCTGCAGAATGGGTTGCTGGGGTTCTGCACTCCTCCCCCCACAGGCTGTGGGATCGAGTTACCAATAATTGTCCATTATTGTTGGCAGCTCCAGAGCTTGGCCAGGCTCCGGGGCAACTGGCCAGACTGCAGAAGGGTAGGCTGGGTGGCTGGAGCCCTCCCTGCGCTCAGCACCTAGAGGCCCTCACATCAACAGCCATAGCCTCCCTGCCCTTTGGTGGACACTCTGACCTTGACCTCATCCATGGCAAGCCCCAGAGTTGCAGGCTGATGTGGGCTCTGGGGCTAGAGGGTATCAGTGTGGGCGAGAAGCACACAGATAGGGGAACACAGAGAACTTTGTGGCACAGGAATGTCACAGCTCCTTTCCTTGCATAAACCCAGGTCATGCCCTGCCCTTCCCAAGGGTACCCTGGGCCTAGAATGAAGTGTGTGGGGGCAGAGGGTGGGGATTTGGGCTCCTTCCTAGAGGCAAAACTCACTCAGAGGTACCATGTGCCATCTGAGTTGGCTTGGGCCTGGGCACACTGAGATTTCCCTGTAGCCCTTTATCCATCCTGGAACAACAGCACACCCTATCCAGCCTCATCCACGGGGCTAGGACTTTGTAAAGGGTGGCAGTGCTGGAATAGAAAACCCGTGATGATAAGCTCCCTCCCTCACAGGGAACCCCTAGCCCAGAGCAGCACCCTTTAGGGGAGGGGAGGGCAGAATGGACTGGGTGTGGATAAATTAGTGATACCTTATTCACCAAGTGCCCAGCAGGAGTGCATGTGTGGTACAAGATGCGGAACCAAGATGAGGGCAGAGGGCTGAACAGGGTCGTGAGGGCTGGAGCCCTGAGGGGAGGCTGTGCGGACAGCAGGGCAGCACATGCAAGAGTAGGGCTCTGTCACCAATTAGCCCATGTGCCCAGGGTGAGGGGGGTCAGGGACAATGGTGGGCTAAGCTGGGGGTCACCAGGGATGAGGGGAATGGGACTGGCAAGGTGGGCTGAGGAGAGAGACATCATGGACAGTCCCTCACACACTGTCTCCCTCTGTGCCCACAGGTCTGCCTGCCATCTTCGTGGCTGTGTGGGTCAGTGTGAGAGCCACCCTGGCAAACACCGGGTAGGTCCAGGTGGAGAAGTGGGCAGGAGGCTCTGACACAGGCCAGAAACACCCCTGCTACCCTCTTTCTCTGTAGAGCACGTGAGGGGCACCTCCTGTACCCTGGCCCTGAGTGGCCCAGTTTCGGGAGTTTTCAATTCAGCTTCAAGCTGGGTACCCGCTCAGGGTCAGCGGAGGCTACTTCAGAAGGGACCTCTGAGGGTGGCCTCAGGCCTGGCCATATATGACACTCCCCTGTCCTGTGCTCTTGGTGGGAGTCGGGGGACAGCTAATGTCGGAGCAGACCAGCTCTGGAGCCTCCCTGTGGGAAGGCTCAGGTTGGGAACGGCAGGGGGTGGGGGCTGATGCCTCAACCTCCCCCAGGTGCTGGGACTTGAGCTCCGGGAACAAGAAGTGGATCATCCAGGTGCCCATCCTGGCCTCCATTGTGGTAAGCAGGGGTGGCCACAGAGCTGGGTCGGGGTATGGACCGTGGGTCCCAGTGACCAGCCCCTGACAGGGACCTATAGAGGCTTCCCTGGACCCCAGGGTTGGAGCCACAAGGCCCAAGAAGCAGCTGATCCCCACCCGAGTCCACATGGGGAAACCAAGGGCCTAAGGAGCCACCTGGAGACACAGTGGCAGAGCAGAGCCTGAGCAGGGTCATGGGTCCCAGAGTCCTTGCCCCTCTCTGCTAGGGTGCAGCCTCGAGACGCAGCCCTCCCTCACTCCCACAGCTCAACTTCATCCTCTTCATCAACATTGTCCGGGTCCTCGCCACCAAGCTGCGGGAGACAAACGCTGGCCGGTGTGACACGCGGCAGCAGTACCGGTGAGCCACACCCACCATGCCCAGGCTCCTCAGAGTTCAGGGGTCATCCAACACCAGCACCATGTACAAAAGCAGACAGAGGCTCCACGAATGAGCCTGTCTCAAGGAAGGACTCAGCTCCTGACTCCCTTGCTGGCCCTGCCAGCAGTGATGGGATCTTGCCTGGCTTCTGGGGGCACCCCAAAGCCAGGCTGGGCCTCTTGGTGCTAGGCCCTGCACTAGAGCTGGGGTCTGGGCAGGACAAACCCAGACTTCTCCTCAGAGAGCTGGTCGCAGGGAGTCTGAGAGACAGGTGGGCAGTGGGTGGCCTTGAGAAGGCGGAAGCTTGACTGAAACCTGAGGAGGGACCTTGGGATACCGAGGTAAGGCCACGGGGGAGTGGGGGAGTGCCTGCAGAGGGACCAGCAGGTGCAAAGGGCCCTGGGACAGGGCGACATAACTTATGGTCCACTCTGGGACACCTCAGAATTAAGGGGCCCTGTTAACACTTTGCTGAGAAAACAAAGTGTCATTGGCTCAGGTGAACTGGGTTCCCCCACTGGCTGCCAGAGCCTCGGGCCTTTTAGTGGCTTCTGGAGCCTGGGGTTGGCAGGTCGGGGTACACAGCGCCTGTTGAGGGGGAAGTGGCTCCACCCTGACCCCCCTTCCCCGCTGGCCCAGGAAGCTGCTCAAATCCACACTGGTGCTCATGCCGCTCTTTGGCGTCCACTACATCGTCTTCATGGCCACGCCATATACCGAGGTCTCAGGGACGCTCTGGCAAGTCCAGATGCACTACGAGATGCTCTTCAACTCCTTCCAGGTGCGCAGCCCTGTCTGAGGGTGAGGGGCGGGTGGGGTTGGGAAGGCTGCTTCCACCCTCTCCAGATGCAGCTCTGGGCCCTGACCCAGTACCCTCTCTCCACAGGGATTTTTTGTCGCCATCATATACTGTTTCTGTAACGGCGAGGTAAGCGGTGGGCCACGCTGGGGCAAGGCAGGAAGGACGCAGAAGTGCCGGGGGAGGGTGGGTGGAATTTCCTGGTGTTCCGGTGGTTAGGACTCCGTGCTTCCATTGCAGGGGTCCCGGGTTCGATCCCCGGTCGGGGAACTAAGATCCCACAAGCCGCAAGGTGCAGCCAAAAATAAATAAAAATTTTTTAATTAAAAAATGAAAAAGAAGTTCCGGGGGTTCCCGAGTCCTGTCCCTTCATTCTTCTGCCTGGTTCTTACTTTGTTCCTCCAAGAACATCCCTGAGGACGTTCTGAAGGCAGAGAGAAGTCTTCCCAGATGATTCAGGCTGAGGATGCGCTAGGATTTGTGGGCAAAGCCAAGTATCTTCCCAGCCCCATGGTTGAATCGGTTGAATCGTCTGTCATCCAGATTGAACACTCATCCACCCTTGGGGTCATTTGAGCTTTCTAGATTCTGGGTGTGTCAACTGCCTGCAGCCAGGCGCCATGTTCTGAGAATGACGGGATTCTTCTTGGCCTTGAAATTTTCCAGTAACAGCCTGCGCCTCTTTACATTCAGTGCTGAGTGTTGCAGGGGCAGGGATGGGGGCACCGCTGGGGTTGGGGACATGTGGCAGAGGGGTTAGGGGCACACCTGACCACCCACCCTCCTCCTGCCATCCCAGGTACAGGCTGAGATCAAGAAATCCTGGAGCCGCTGGACATTGGCACTGGACTTCAAGCGCAAGGCACGCAGCGGGAGCAGCAGCTACAGCTACGGTCCAATGGTGTCTCACACGAGTGTGACCAATGTAGGGCCCCGCACGGGACTTGGCCTGCCCCTCAGCCCCCGCCTGCTGCCTGCTGCCACAGCCAATGGCCACCCCCAGCTGCCCGGCCACACCAAGCCAGGGTCCCCAGCCCTTCAGACCACACCACCTGCCGTGGCCGCTCCTAAGGACGATGGGTTCCTCAACGGCTCCTGCTCGGGGCTGGATGAGGAGGCGTCTGCACCAGACAGGCCACCTGTCCTATTGCAGGAGGAATGGGAGACAGTCATGTGATTGGGGACCCGAGGGTTGGACCTGTGGACATAAGGGTGGACAAGCGGACCAAGAGACAGGTTGTTGGACAGTTGCCCACTCAGGACTGGGGCTGGGAGGATAAAACAGGAAAAAAAAAAAAAAGGAAAAGGAAGCAGCGTGTGGCTTCCTGTGGTCTGAACTGGGCACCTATTCCAGGAGGGGAGGAGCTGGGAGCCATGGGGGTGTTCTTGGTCTTACCTCAGGAGGGGGTCTAGGAACCATGGGCCAGTCCCTGGGGGGTCGGGACCCAGCCCGGCAGAAAGGGCCTGAGAGAGGCCCCTGTCTAAGCCTAGAGAAGCTCAGGTTTGCTGGGTCATCAGCACCCCAGTGGCCCCATGCAGGAGGAGGGCCCCAGCCTTTCCCTGTCTCCAGCTGTCCCTCGGCTGCTCCCTGCACTTGTACACAGGCTCCATGGGCACCCAAGCTGCCTTTGGCCCAGGCTGAGTCCACAGACCTACTCACCCTGAAACACTCATATTGGCCACCTCTAGGACAGAGCTATGTCTTCCTTTCAGACTGGGTGCCCCCCAGGACAGAGTGGAGCCTCTCCTCTCAAACTGGATTTCCTCTAGAACATGGTTTAACCTCTTCCCACAGACTGAGGACCTCTTCCCCCCCATGACAGGGCTGTGTTTACTCCTCAGACTGGATACCCCCAGGACAGAGCTGTGTTCATCCTGCAGACTGTGCACCCCGCAGAACAGCGCTATGCTCACCCCTCACACAGACCGGGCACCCCCCAGGACAGGGCTATACTCACCCCTCAGACTTGTTACCACCTTCCCTTTAGATGAACCCCCAAAACAGAGCTGTGCTTTCCCTTTGAACTAAATGCCCCCAAGACATGCTGGGTACCCCCCTCAGGTTTGGTGATCCCAAGCAGGGCAAGGTTCCCCCATATCCACTTGGATACCTCCTCCCCAAGCGCTGGCCCTCCTTCCTCAGGATTTTTGCACCCAGTCCAAGGCCAGACCTCCCCCTTTAGACTGGGCAGCATTTGCCCCCTTGACTGGATGTCCAGGATAGAACTGGACCTCTTACATCAGTCTAAGCTCCTAGTCCAGGACAAGGTCTCCTCCCTTAGACCTGGAGCTCCTGGGCCAGGGCCAGCCCCCCCACTCAGAGAGACCCTGAGCCCCACCTGGGCCATCCAGGTGTTGGCAGAGGAAGTGGGAGCCCTCAGAGGGCCTGGCAGGCAGTCAGGACCCTGTTTGCCTTGAACAGGGGCTGGAGCCAGGTAGTCATTTCTCCCTTCAAGGCCTCACAGCCCAGCCAAGCCGCAGGGAACACGTAAACACCAGCCGAGCCGGGCGGCAGGCAGGCAGGGAGGAGGAGCCCAGAAGACCCTGACTCATCAGCCTCCTTGGCCACGGCGTCTGGACACCTCATGGTGCCGCTCTAGATTCCAAGTCAGGCCAGTAAGATGAGCTCCAGCTCCCACCTGTCTTGGGCATGAAGATAGGCCCGGCCTGTTCTGGCCTGTCTCCCCGCAGCCCAGGCTGAGGACCTCTGAAGACCCATGGAAGGAATGTACCCTGCTGGGGGCTCCTAGAACACAGGCCAAGCATCAAGAGGAAGCTTCAGCTCAGAGCAGGATCGAGAGGGTCCAGGGTCATAGAAGAGAGGCCTCTACCGACCCACAACATGCCAGCCTCTGGAGAAGGAGAGACTAAGTGGGGCCCACATGTCAGCGGAGAGTGAGCAGGCTTTGACAGTCCACTCCCATTACCACTCAACCCGGGGTGGAGGGAGGACAGAGAACAGAATGAGGAGAAAGGGGACTGAGTTCCCTGGAAGATGAAAGGGACAAGACCCAGTCCAGCGGTCTGATCAGAGCCTTGTTCAGAGATCAGAGTTTGTGAGGGAAAAGGGACCTTCCTTGGGGGAAGAAGGGGACACAACCCTGCTCTGAGGGCGGGTAAGGAGACATAGAACTTCCATGGGTGTTTGAGGGGACAGAGCTCTACTCTGAGGGTACAGGAGGGGACAATGAACCTCCTGAGGGGGTCTCAGGGGACACAGTTCTGCTCCGAGGGTACCTGAGGGGACAAAGCTTGCCCTGTGTAGTCTGAGACACAATCCTTTCCTGAGGGCACATGATGGGACATGGACCTTCTGTGGGGGTCTGAGGAGACACAGCTCTGCTCCAAGGGCGCATGAGGGGACACGGACCTTCCATCATAATCTGAGGGGACTCAGCTTTGCTCCGAAGGTGCGTGAGGGGACAAGAACTGCCCTGTGTGGTCTGAGAAGAAACCATCCTTCCCTGAGGGCACGTGAGGGGACATGGACCCTCCGTGGGGCTCTCAGGGGACACAGCTCTGTTCCAAGGGCATGTAAGGGGACATTAAACTACCTAAGGGGATCAGAGGGGACGCAGCTTCACCCCGAGGGCGTGTGAGGGGTCTCTGGACCTCCTGTGGGGGTCTGTGAGGACACAGCTCTGCTCCAAGGGTGTGTGAGGGGACATTGGGCCTCCTGAGTGGGTCTGAGGGGACACAGCTCTGCTCCAAGGGCACGTGAGGGGACCACGAACAACCTGAGTGGGTCTGAGGGGACACAGCTCTGCTCTGAGGGTGTGTTAGCAGACACTGAACTTCCTGAGGGGGTCGTAAGGGACACAGCTCTGCTCCAGGGTGTGTGAGGGGACATTGGACCTCCTGAGTGAGTCTGAGGGTACACAGCTCTGCTTCGAGGGTGCGTGAGGGGACATTGAACATCCTGAGGTGGTGTGAGGGGACATAGCTCTGCTCTGACGGCGTGTGAGGGGACATTGAACCGCCCGAGGGGGTCTGAGAGGACACACTCTGCTCCGAGGGCTTTAGAGGGGACACTCAACTTTCTGAGGGGGTCTGAGAGAACACAGCTCTGCTCCGAGGGTGCGTGAGGGGACACTGGACCTCCTGAGTGGGTCTGAGGGGACACAGCTCTGCTCCAAGGGCATGCAAGGGGATACTGAACCACCTGAGGTGATCAGAGGGGACACAGCTTTGCTCTGAGGGCATGTGAGGGGATTCTGGACCCCCTGCGGGGGTCTAAGGTGAAACAGCTCTGCCCTGCGGGCATGTGAGGAGACATTGGACTTCATGCTTGGGTCTGAGGGGACACACCTCTGCTCCGAGGGCGCATGAGGACAGGACCTGCCCTGTGTGGTCTGAGGAGACACAATCCTTCCCTGAGGGCACATGAAGGGACATCGACCTTCCATGGGGGTCTGAGGGGACATAGCTCTGCTCCGAGGGCACCTGAGGGGACATTGAATCTCCTGAGGGGGTCTCAGGGGACACAGCTCTGCTGCAAGGGTGAGTGAGGGGACATAGACTTTCCGTGTGGTCTGAGGGGACACAGCTCTGCTCCGAGGGTACGTGAAGGGACATTGGATCTCCTGAGCAGTCTGTGGAGACACAGATCTACTCCGAGGGCAGGTGAGGGGAAACGGACCCTCCGTGGGGGTCTGAGGGAACACCGCTCTGCCCCAAGGGCATGTGAGGGGGCACTGGACCTCCTTAGGGAGTCTGAAGGGACACAGCTCTGCTCCGAGGGCAGGTGAGGGGAATTTGGACTTCCTGAGGGGGTCTGAGGAGACACTTTCTGCTCCGAGGGCATGACAGGTGACATTGGACCTCCTGAAGAGGTCTGAGTGGAAACAGCTCGGTTCTGAGGGCACGTGAGGGGACATGGACCGTCCTTGCGGGTCTGCGGGGACACAGCTCTGTTCCAATGGCGCGTGAGGGGACATTGGAGAACTGAGGGGGTCTGAGGGTACACAGCTCTGCTCCAAGGGCACGTGAGGGCCTAAGACCTGCCCTGTGTGGTCTGAGGAGACAGAAGCCTTCCCTGAGGGCACGCGAGGGGACATGGACCCTCTGTGGGGGTCTCAGGGGACACAGCTCTGCTTCAAGGGCACGTAAGGGGACATTGAACCACCTGAGGGGATTAGAGGGGACACAGCTCTGCTCCGAGGGCATGTGAGGGGACGTTGAATCTCCTGAGTGGGTCTGAGGGGACAAGCTCTGCTCTGTTTGTGCGTGAGGGGACATGAACCTCCCGATGGGGCCTGAGGGGACAGCTGTGCCAGAGGGCAAGTGAGGGGACATGGACCTTTTGAGGGGGTCTGAGGAGACACAGCTCTGCTCCAAGGGCATGTGAGGAGAGAAGGCCTGCCCTGTGTGGCCTGGAGACACAATCCTTCCCTGAGGGCACCTGAAGGGACATCGACCTTCCGTGAGGGTCTGAGGGGACATAGCTCTGCTCTGAGGGCATATGAGGGGACATTTGAGCTCCTAAGGGGGTCTCAGGGGACACAGCTCTGCTCCAAGGGTGAGTGAGGGGACATGGACCTTTCATGTGGTCTGAGGGGACACAGCTCTGCTCCGAGGGTGCAAGAGGGGACAAGACTTGCCTTGTGTGGTCTGAGGAGACACAATCCTTCCCTGATGGCACGTGAGGGACATGGACCTCCACGGGGAGTCTGAGGGGACTCAGCTCTGCTCCAACGGTGCGTGAGGGGCAAGACCTGCCCTGTGTGGTGTGGAGACACCATCCTTCCCTGAGGGCACATGAAGGGACAAGGAGCCGTTGGGGTGGGAAACACTGCGGGGACACAGCCCTACACTGAGGGTGCTTGTGGGCATGGACTTCCTGAGGGCTCTGAGGGGAAAAAGCAGCGCTCTGAGAGTGCTTGATGGGGCACAGACCTTCTGTGGGGGTCAGCAGGGACACAGCTCTGCTCTGAGGGCACATGAAGTGACGTGACCCTGCCCCAGGGGGTCTGAGTGATACAGTTTTGCTCCTAGGGGGTGTGAGGGGTCATGGACCTGCCGGGGGGGGGGGGCGGGGGCGGTGGTCCGAGGGGGTGCAGTCCTGCTCTGAGGGTACTAGAGGGGACGTGGACCATCCATCCATCAGGGGTCCTAACAGGGTCCTGGCTCTGCCTTCATTTTTAGAAGTGAGGTCTGGCTGTGGGGACCCGGTCAGAGGGTGCTGGGTCAGTGGCTCTCATTGAGCACTGGGACACACAGGCTGGACTGTGTTCAGCTATAACCCTGTTGTCTCCTCAGCCAGCCCCAGAATGATCCCAGCCCGAGGCTCCCACGGCCAACTGAAACAAGCCTTGCCTGGGGCAGAGGAGCCTCCTCTTGGGCAGCGTAGGGGACTCTAGAGCCAGACAGGGGTCTGGGCCCTGGCTGGCTTCCCGTGTTTGCTGTGTGATCCAGGGCAAGCTGCCTTCCCTCTCTGAGCCTCAGCTTCACCTCTGAGGTCAGGCTCCTGTCTAGGTCTCTTGGCCTGTGTGGTCTCAGTACCCCGACCTGCTCCCTGGTGGGCCCCCAGGCTAGCTCTTGGCTGCCTGGACAAGGACTTTACTTTTCCCTTGGGCAGACCTGGGGCCCTCAGCACTGAAGGCCAGGACATCCCCAGGTGAGAGGCTCCCTCCTTCTTCGGCATCCCGGTCATGCAGGCAGTGGGGCCAAGAGGGTGGGTGTGGATCCTGGGCATCTCCTTCCCATCCAAAGGCTGGGGGTCAGGAAAGGGGCCAGGGTCTGGGAGGCAGAAAATTGTATCCCAGGCCTAAAACCATCCCTTCAGGCCTCAGCCTTCCATCTGTGCGTGAAAGGAGGGAAGGTGGGGCCCTTCGTGTGCCTGAATTAATTATGCCCCTGCCACCTGCAGCATCTGTTTTAGGGGGGTAGAGAGGAGAGTTTCAACGCCCCCAAAGGCTTCCTGACTGGAAGGCCTGATGGTTCTCAGTCCCAGTTCACAGACTGCAGGGTGGGGACACGGCCAGCGGTTCTGGCAGGGGACTCTGTTGATGGACAGCCCCATGGGGCTCCTGTTGGCTTTGCTTCCCAATGGCGAGGAGGAGGGGACGAGGCCAGGCTGGGAGGACGGGGTTCTGGGCATGGGACACCGGGCTTGTGACCACTGCAAGCTCCCTTCTCAGAGCTTCAGTACCTGTGGCTCCAGACTCCAGGCCCTGGTGCACGAGGCCCTCCACCTGCTCCTCTCCACTCCCCACGCGGTGCTCTCCAGTCAGCCCTCCTTGGGGGCCTCTGCCCCAGCACCCTTTTCCTGCTGCAGCACGTATGAGTCAGGGGACGGCCTTGGTGTGAACCACGTCCTGGCCCTGCCCAGAGGCGAAACTGTCAGGCTACCTGCCCCCAACAAGCGCACCCCAACCAGTGAGATAGAGAGGTGTGCTGTGTGTCTGTTGTTATGTGTATGTGTTTGTATATATGCTTATTTGCATTTGCGTGTGTTTGTTTGTATATGTGCCTAGTTATATGTATCTGCTGTGTCTATTCGTACTGTCAGTTTGTAGTTCTATTTGTATCCTGTGTCTGTGTGTTGGTAATGTGCTCATGTTTGTAATATGTATCTGTGTGTCCATTTGCATGTGTGTCTTTTGGTGTGTCTGTGTGCGTGACTGTACTGTGTGTGTACCAATATGTCTGTTTGTATTTATTGGTATGTCTGTGTATATGTGTGTGTCTATTTGTGTGTGTGTGTCTGTGTGGACCCGTGGTCTGAGAACGCCGCCTGTGGGTGGAATTTGGCCCAGAGACATGTTTGGTTTGGCCCTCATAGTATTTTCAACATCTTGAGCCAACATTTAAAAATCAGGATATTTCACATAAAAATTCAGCTTTTCAGTTTCTTTTAAAAATTCAGAAGCCCTGGCAGCCTCGGGCCTGCGTTCCCATGAGGCCACTCTCCTCCAGAGCTGCTCAGAGGCTGCCTCGTCCTCCCACCCTCCACAGCCTCACCACTTTTCTCGCCCAGCAGCACCTTGAGGATGACTGAGTTTGTGATCCCAGAGTGTGTGGTCATGACTGAGTGTAAGCCTCGTTGCCAGGGAGTGTGTGCACGAGTGTATGGGACGAGTTCATGTGTGTGTGTGTAGGGGGGAGGGTGTGTGTGCGCATAAATCCATTTTGCAATGGGGGGCGTGTACACGTGAATGCGTGTGTGCATATGAGGTCAATCTGTGTCAGTGGGCTGAGCGCATGTGTGAATGTGTGCGTGTGTGCATTAGGCAAATGTGAGTGTGTGGGGGACATGTGAGTGCCTGCATGTGTGTAGGGCATCTGTGCGTGCGGAGGTTTAGGTATGTGAATGCATGCGTTTGCAGGTGTGTGTGCGTGGGGTTTGTGTGGACATATTTGTGGCCATGTGGAGTGTGTGAGCCACTGCGGTCTGAGCATGCTCTGCACAGGAGCTTCTTTCGGCCTTTGAGGGGGAATCGGATTCCGGGTTTCTGGCTGGGCCACCTTGTGGGATTTATTTCTGTCTCAGTGCCGACCAGAGCCCTGAGTAATGGGAACATTTTAAGAAAACCAGTAAATACATAGAGAAAGGGCAGGCTGGCCGGGAAATAGGCTGGACACCCCTGCCCAGCCCACAGCTGCCAGAGGCCCTGAGTCCAGGCCTAAGGCAGGGAGGGAAGCAGCCCTAGAACCCAGCATGCTCAACCACTGTGCTCTATGGATACCCACTTCTGCCCATCCAGTGGGTGAGTCCCCTACACCACCTGGATGGCCCCTGGATCTAGGCATCTTTGCAGCTTGGCTCTGAGCAACAGATGCTCAGGACAGGCCCAGGGGGTGCCATGTCAGACCTGGCCCAGGGGCTAAGGGGACCTGACCCTCCAGGTGGGGCCCCTTTCCCAGCCAGGCTACAGTGGGTCCACATCCCTGAGTATTTGGTCCACACACGTCTCACACATACGTAGACCTTCCCTCGGGAGGGATGAGGCTGCCTGTGACCTGGCAGGGTTGGTGCTCCCCACAGGGTTGGGAGGGTACACAATACACTCCACTTGGAGCCCACACACCCGAAAGTGCCTGGTGCCTGGAACCTGCGGAAGGCTGGTGTCGGTGGGGCAGAGTGGAGGGTTCTGTTGCTCCCCAGGACATGGCCACCACTGTTCTGGGTTTCAGGCTGACTGAGCCCCACTCCCGGGATCACCTCTGATATCAGCCCCTTAAATGACACAGGCCCCACGGGAAAGGATGGGGTGCTTCCTCTGGTGGGGTGAGGTTCCTTACAGAAGATCCACTTCAGCAGCGGGAAAAGCAGGCTATGCTGACCCACACTCCCCCTGCAGGGGCCCTGGGTCGGTGTCTTCTGCTGCCCCCCAGTGGCCGTGTGTGGGCAACAGGGGAAATAAAGGCTACACGGAGATTCTTATCCATAAAGGTCTGCTGGCTGAATAGAATTGCTGGGCTCTTGGCCCTAGATCCCCACCACTCACTACCCCGCACTGTGATGCCCAGTGAGATGGTTTGGGGAAAGCCAAGTCTTTTAGACTGGTCTGAGGAAAGGAACGTGGCTCCTAGCACAGATCCCGAGACCACTTGGAAGGTCAGCTCCTGGAGAGCAGGGCAACGTCAGGTTTACAGCTGCATCCTTAACCCCTGGAACAGTGTCCAGCACAAGGTGGATACTCAGGAAACAGGATGAATTAATGCCTGAATCCCCAGCTCCTGTAAGGGTGCTGCAGCAGGCCCCAGATGCAGCTCAGAGCCCCATGGAGAGGTCACCTGAAGGTGAGCAGGAGTCTTGCACACTGAAGGCCAGGGGTGGGGAAGAGCAGCATGAAACCCCAACAGGGGACTTGGCCTGGACGATGCCTTGGGCTTGAGGATGCACAGGTAGAGTCCAGGGGACTTGATTTGCCCAAACTGGTCACCTTCACACAATTCACCTGCAGCCCACTGGGCTAGACAGAATCTTCCCTTGTAACTTTAGGGGCTATGCCTCTCTGTGACCCTGCGTCTGCGATTCCTCACCGTGTTACAGGCCCTATACCAGCCCGGATGTCCACCTGGCCTCTAGGGTCCTGTCCCTGCAATCCCAGGTATGACTTCCTCCCAGCCCTCGTGCTGCCTTCCCTCTTACCCAGAGGCATCAAGCGTGAGTCTCTGGGCCAGCAGGCCCTGTACTCCTGTCCTCTGCTTGGCAAAGGGGTATCCATGCTGTTGCCGAACATTTCAAACCTGACACCTCTCCTGAGATGACCCAGAGGCCAGATGTCCTTGAGGATTTCCAGCAGGAAGAGGGGCCTGGAGTGTTAGGAGGTCAGGGCTGTCCTGGAGGAGTGCCTGGTGAGCCAGGTAGCAGTGGGCACACCGGGGCTCCATCCACAGAGCTGGGCACTGCCACTTGGCCCATTTCTTCAGCCCTATGACAAAGGGGCTGCTGGGGCCTGAGAGTCTGTTGCTGGGGCCTGTCCCTCCAATCAAGAGTACTGTATTATTCTAGGTAGGAGTCCTTTATCAGATATGGGGTTTGCAAGTATTTTCTTAGTCAGTAGATTTTCTCTTCATCCTTTTAACAGGGTCTTTGTTGGAGCAAAAGCTTTTCATTTTGGTTGTCAAATTTGCCCTTTTTTTTTCTTTATGAATCGTGCTTTCTCATGTCTAAGAACGCTCTTCACCAAGCTCTAGGTCCTGAAGGTTTTCTCCTATAATCCACTTTAATTTTTGTATAAGGTCTGAAGTGTAGGTTGGGGTTCCTTTTTGGGACCTTTGGATGGATATCCAATCACTCCAGCACAATTTACTGAAGACTGTCCTTCCTCCATTGAGCTCATTTTGCACCTTTGCCAAAAATTAGTGAGCCATACCTATGTGGGGCTACTTCTGAGTTCTCTGTATTCTTCCATTGATCTATGTGCCTACTTTTCCACCAATACCACCATCTTGATTACTGTAGCTGTATAATAAGTCTTGAAATGGGTTGATTGACTCTTCCTGCTTTATTCTTCTAGTTAAAAATTGTTTAAGCTGTTCTTGTAACCTTCCTGATACATTTTAGAATAATCTTGTCTATATATAAAAATCTTACTGAGATTTTGATATGAATTGCATTAAACCTGTGTATCAATTCTCCAGTAAAACCACCTGAGCTTGGAGATGTCTTTTTCAGGGGTTTAAAAATTATGAATTCAATATCCTTAATAGTTACAGAGCTATGCAAATTATCTTTTTCATTTGGGGTGAGTTATGGCAGTTTGCACTTTTCAAGGAATTGGTCCATTTCATCAACTTGTCAAAATGTGGGTATTTACAGTACCCCTTTATTGTCCTTTTGATGTCCATGGGGTCTATGGTGATAGCGTTATTTCATTCCTAACATGCCTAATGTGTGTCTCCTCTTTCCTTTTTTTCTCTTTTTATTTATTTTTGGCTGCACTGGGTCTTCGTTGCTGCGCATGGGCTTTCTCTAGTTGTGGTGAGCGGGGGCTACTCTTCATTGCGGTGCACGGGCTTCTCATTGCGGTGGCTTCTCTTGTTGTGGAGCACGGGCTCTAGGCGTGTGGGCTTCAGTAGTTGTGGCACGTGGGCTCAGTAGTTGTGGCTCGTGGGCGCTAGAGCATGGGCTCAGTAGTTGTGGCGCACAGGCTTAGTTGCTCCATAGCATGTGGGATCTTCCTGGACCAGGGATTGAACCCATGTCCCCTGCATTGGCAGGATTCTTAACCACTGCACCACCAGGGAAGTCCCTGTCTCCTCTTTCTTCGTCAGTCTTTATTTCTTGTTAGTCAATTACTGATTTCTGCAATGTTTACCACTTTCTTTGCTCACCACTTCTTCCTGCATCCTGTGGCAGGCACTGCTGGCTGCCTTCCCGGTACTCTTTCTACCCTTCTTCCTTTCTCATGGAACCTCAATTTCAATCATGGTGGCAATGTGCCCAGCTTAAAATACCCTTACTCCCCACATGTCTGCAGTTAGGGTTGGATCTGACACAGTAATGGCTGATCAGATGTGAAGGAAAGCATGGGGGACAGGGCTTGAAGTCATGGTTTCTTCAGCTGGCTTGCCCTTTGCCCTTCCCCCTCCTGCCTGTAGCTCAAACCTGGGAGGTCGGTTGGGGGGGGGGGGTGAAGGCCTCCAAGAGAGTTAAGGACAGCAGCTGAGGACACAGAAGGGACTCACGTCCTTCGTGGTCTCAAGGAGTCACTGTACCACCTTAGACATAACACAAGAAAAAACCCCTCCTCACTTAAAATCCTGTAGGTGAGCATCTGCCAAATGTCATCCTGATTCCCATATCCTTCTCCCTGCCCCCTCCCTCCTCCTCCTGCTACGGAGCATCCTTTAGTAGTTCTTTCAGCAAAGATCAGTGCAGAGTAAACACTTAGTGTCATAAGCCTGAAAATGTCTATCTTGCCCTTATTATTTATTATTGAGCAGACTGACATTTATGTTTCCTCAGCACTTAGGAAAAATTTGTCTTCTACTATCTACCATTGACTGATGAAAAGTGGAACTCATTCATTAGTAGGCAAACTTTCCGTTGTTGTTGTTTTTTTTCCCCTCCTGTAGCTTGTTGGATTTTCCTCTTTCCCCTCAATGTTCTAATCTTGACCATTGTAGTGAAACTGCAGATGTAGCCATTAAAAAAATTCTACTTCATACTCATTGAGTAATTTAGGTTGTGGATTCTGGAAATTTCTTTTAAAATTGTGTGAAATACAGTATATACAACCAAAAAAAAAATGGAGAAAATGAATGGATAAAGAATAAAATGAATTCCCACCCCTTAAGCCAAGAAAAAGAACATTATCAACACCTCAGAGGGCCCCTTCCCAGAGCTAACCACAAGCCTGATGATGAGGATCATTGCCTTTGCTCTTCTGTGCCGACTTTACCACCCATGTGTGTATCCTTAGAGAGTGTATTGTTCTACTCTGCCTGTGTTGGAACATCACACAAATGTCTCATACTTCTTTTCTTCTGTGACCTGCTTCTTTTTAAAAAAAAAAAAAATTATTTATTTTTGGCTGCGTTGGGTCTTCGTTGCTGCGTGCGGGCTTTCTCTAGTTGTGGCGAGCGGGGGCTACTCTTCGTTGTGGTGTGTGGGCATCTCACTGCGGTAGCTTCTCTTGTTGTGGAGCGTGGGCTCTAGAGCGCAGGCTCAGTAGTTGTGGCACACGGGCTTAGTTGCTCCGTGGCATGTGGTATCTTCTGGGACCAGGGCTCGAACCCGTGTCCCATGCATTGGCAGGTGGATTCTTAACCACTGCGCCACCAGGGAAGTCTGACTTGCTTCTTCTGAGATGTATCCACAATCTTACACGGGGCTATAGCTCATTTCCTTGCTATAGAGTATTCCACTGTCAAAACAATAACTCATTGTGTTTTACTGTGTGTATGTGTGCTATTATGAACATTGCTTCTATTAGGGTTCCTGTCCCTGTCTCCCGGTATTCTTGTGCAACAGTGCTCTAGGACACTAATGGTGGAATTGCTGGTCACTGGCTGTGCACCAGTTCAACTTTTGCAAAAGTGGTCTTACCAACCAGCATTCCCACATGTGGCAGGTGGGAGGCCCGCTGCTCCACAGCACACCAGGGTAGCTAGTAACCCTTCTGTCTGAAAGTCTCCCTTGTCTGGCATCACCCCAGCTAGCTGAGCTTCCTTCTGTTGATTTTGAGCATGACAGAGCTTTTCTAATCCCTTTCAATCTGTTTGAAAGACTGGGTTTAGGTTTCTTTTTTTAAATGACATCAGACAAGAGTTTTTTTTAAAAAAAGCGAACAGGTACATTAATAGTAATTAATGACATATTTGGATTTATCTGTCCCACCTTTTTCTCTCTTTGCCTTCTTTTGGATAATTTATTTTTCTCAGTCCATTTTTTTTTTCTTAATTTCTTTGGAAGAGGTACTAGGGACTTCCCTGGCGGTCCAGAGGTTAGTACTCTGTGCTCCCAATGCAGGGGGGAGGGGTTTGATCCCTGGTCAGGGAACTAAGATTCCACATGCTGCATGGTGAAGCAAAAAAAAAAAAGAAAAAAAAAAGAAAAAAAGAAGGGGTACATTCTATCACTCTATTTCTATTTTTAGCGTTATCCTAGAAATGTCAGCCTGTCTGTATACCAGAGTCTTTGCTCTCTTCCTGAGTGAGCTTGGTAGGTGGCTGTAATTCCAATCACCGATCACCTCAGGACTTACTATTATTGTTGTTATGTACCCTAGCCCTTGTTTTACTTTTACTTCACAACACGTATTTGTTTTATAAGGTTAACGTCTACTTAAATTTACACTTTCTTTCTCTTCATTCCTTCTTACGATCTCAGATTTTCCATCTGGGATTCAGTCTGAAGACATTCATTCAAAAAAAGACATTCAGTTTTTTTTTTTTTTTTTTAAGGAGAATGCTTATTTCTTTTTTAAAAAAACAGCTTTATTGAGATATAATATATACCTCATACAATT
The DNA here is from genome assembly GCF_963455315.2 of Globicephala melas. Lineage (NCBI taxonomy): Eukaryota > Metazoa > Chordata > Mammalia > Artiodactyla > Delphinidae > Globicephala > Globicephala melas. Next base: position 40,810,050 of record NC_083324.2, on the reverse strand, counting down.
CACCCATTTAAAGGTACAATCCAATGGCTTTTAGCATATTCACAGACTTGTACAACCATCACCATAATCCACTTTAGAATATTTTCATTACCTCAAGATAGATTTTTTTTAAAAAGTCTGCTGGTGACAAAACCTCTGATCTTGTTTGTCTAAAAATATTTTGTACTTGTAACATATTTTCTCTGGGTATAGAATTTCAAGTTGACAATTACCTTTTGTCCAGTTAACACTGATGCCAGATGGTACCATTCCAGTTAACACCGGCTGTGTTTGAGACATTTGCTGTGGGCTTGCTCTTTGAAAGAAAATATAATCTCTAATTTTAAGACTGTTTCTTGGTCTTTTCGTTCTGACAATTTATTACAATGTGTTCACGTATGTACTGGTTTTTAAACACGTCCGCAAATTCTCAGACTCCACCTCGAGGTGGAACCTAATTCTTCTCCCTTTCTTCTCCCTTTGAGCGTGGGCTGGACGCAGTGACTTGCTTCTAACAAACAGACTGTGGCAGAATATCACTTCCAAGACCTGGTCATAAAAGACCCTAAAGCTTCCTCCTGCTTCCTCTCTGGGATCACTCATTCTGGGGAAAGCCAGCCTCTACCACATGTGAACACTCATGCAAGCCTTATGGAGAGGTGCACGCGGCAAGAACTGTGGGTGCGTAATGCTTCTCTATGCATTCCTGTGAGCGCTGGGAGTGGAAACGGTCCTAAAGCAGATCCTCCAGCCCCAGTTGAGCCTTGCGTTGCCTGCTGCCCTGGAGGACATCTTGACGGCTACTTCAAAGAGACCCCAAACTAGAACTACTCAGCTAAGCCACTCCTGAATTCCTGATCCACAGAAACTGTCAGAAAATAATGATTTGTTGTTTTAAGCCACAGAGATTTGGGGTAATTTGTATGCAGCAATTTATAATTAATACAAAGTGTGAAAAAACTTGAGGCAAACTTGCTTATTGAGCTGTAATGAACATACAAAAAGTGCACAAAACGTATATGTACAGCTCAATGAATATTTGTAAAGTGAACATACCTAATGAGTCACCACCCATAACAAGAGACAGAACATTTGACTGCAGATGTCTTTTGGTTGCCCAGCTTGAGAACTGCTGACCTTGAACCTGTGGACTGGTGATTTTGAAAAGTTCAGTCATGTAAAAAAAAAAAAAGACCTTTGCCCCATTTTTGCCTTTTTTTCCCCCTGGAACTCCAACCACAAGTTGGATCTTCTCACTCTATCCTTCATATCTCTTAGCCTCTTGTTTACACTACTGATCTGTTTATCGCGCTGGCTGCATTCTGGATAACCTCTTCAGATCTAGCTTCCTATTCACAAATTGTCTCTTTGGCTCTAATTCACAGATACAAGGTTTTAAATTGCTATAATAATTTTTACTTCTAGAGCATCACTTTGGTTCTTCTGCAAATCTATTCTGGTTTTCAAGCTTCTCTTTTAGTTCTTAAATCATTTTTAAACATTGAAATTATCTGACTGATAATTCTAATGTCTGAAGTCTTTGCAACTCTCATGCTACCATGTTCTTTCTGATGTCCTTTGCTCTGAGTGCTTTGTTGCCTAGTATATCTCGTGAACTTTTCTGTAAGCTATTCCTCTTTCTTGGAACTTTATTGGTGGGGATTCTTTGAGGACTCAGATGAATAAAGATTCATTCAGGTCGGATCTGCATTTCCTTCTATCAAGTGTCTGAGACCACCACATTCTGGGACCACTGTAAATCTTGACCTGAGGTTTCCCGTGTGCAAACCCACATGAGGGAGGGCTGCCTCAATTCTCAAGGGAGACTTTATTCTACTCCAGTAATTGGCAGGGTTCAAGCTCCCCTTGGGATGTCAAGAGTACAGACTGATTATTAGTTTACAGAGGGTGCTGCCCTTTGGGGCCCCACCAGGCACTGAGGGCCTCCAAAACCAAGGCTCGATTTCACCTGGCTTGTCATATACCTCCAGGGCAAAGGTCAGGCTTCAGCATTCTGCCACTTCTCTTACCTTTTGGCCTGAGTATTCCATACTTTCTTGCCAGATCATTGATGCATTTAAAAAGCATTTGTCAATATTTATTTACCTAGTATTTTTAGCTGTTTTCCAAGGGAAGATCACTTCAGGCAACCATCCTACCGAGATGCCAGAAACAGAAGTGATTGCTACTCCTTCTTCAAGTACCTTTTTTCTCCAGTTTTCTTTTCCCAAACGAATTCCTATCAGCTAAAGGACAGCTACCAGTACGTCAGGGCTCTCAACCTATCCCCTCTCTCTCCTTCTCTCTCTCTGCCACCTTTTGGATCTTCAACTTTACTTCCAATTTATTAATCCCTTCTTTGACTATAAGTAATCATTTAGCTCCTCCAGTGAGTTTCTTACTTTAATAAACATTCTTGGGCTTCCCTGATGGCTCAGCAGTTAAGAATCCACCTGCCAATGCAGGGAACACGGGTTCAAGCCCTGGTCCGGGAAGATGCCACAAGTCGCGGAGCAACTAAGCCCGTGCGCCACAACTACTGTGTCTGCGCTATAGAGCCAGCAAGCCACAACTACTGAGCCCACGTGGCACAACTACTGAAGCCCACGCACTCTAGGCCCTGTGCTTCGCAACACGAGAAGCCACCGCAATAAGAAGCACGTGCACCACAACGAAGAGTAGCCCCCGCTCTCCGCAATGAGAGAAAGCCCGCACGCAGCAACGAAGACCCAACGCAGCCAAAAATAAATAAATAAATTTAAATAAATAAATAAATAAACATTCTTTATTTCCAAGATTTCTAATCAGTTGTTTCTTATACCAAATCCCTGTTCTTGAGTTGTGTGAGATCAGAAAGTCCCTCTTTGATCTCACTGGTGATAAAACAAATGCTCATTTTAAAGCCTGTTAGGATATTATCGTTTTACTTTCTTCAAGTAGAAATTCTCCCACTTGTTGGGCTGCTGGCCATTCTTTATGGCACTGGATTTTCTCATGCATTTTATAATTTTTGAGTGTCCCTCATGGGTGATAGTTTTTGCTTTTCTCTCTCCCTGCAGGGCCGTTGTTCTATAGGGCACACAGGGCTGCAAATGCAGAAGCAAACCTTTCATTAACTCTCTGGGCTCTCATACAGTGGGGATATCCTTACTCTGGTGCTGAGTGGGAGCCTAGTTGCCAGTCACAGGTGTCTGAGTCCTACACTGCCACAGACAAACATCCTGCTTCCAACTGCAATCCCAGGAGGTGGGGGCATCTTTTCACCCTTTATTCCTAGGAAGGGAAGCCCAGCTCTAGACCCTGGCTATGCAGAGAGAGCCTGGCTCCAGTCCTGACACCTGTGGGGCATGTCTGATCCCTGTCCATTGTGGGAATCAGTCCTGGCCTTGTCTCACTGCTCACCACAGCAGTCAGCCACCTACCACTTCAGCCCTTACTCATAGCTGCCAGTTTCTGCTCCCTTCCCAAGAACTATCTTCTTAGAGGAGTTGCATAATTTTAAGTTAAACCATTTACTTTATTGTATGAGTGACAGTCCGTGTGCACACACTCCTTCCACCTCTACCGCCCTAGTCCTCAGCACCGTCTACCAGAGCTGGGCCATTGTGTTCCTAGAAGCTGGCACAGAGGGAGGAACACACTGGGATGACTCAGGGCAGGGGCGGGAGGCTCAAGGGGAAACCATGAAGGAAACTTAAGAGTGTGATCATCCTGGAGGAGATGAAACTCTAAATGGTCACAGGTACCTGGAGTCAGACTTGTGGCCAGCTGGTCATTCTGGAGAGTCAGCTCCACAGAGGAGGCTCATGGTCCTGAAGCCAGGACCTTGGGGACCCAGGGTCCAAGACCACCCCCAAAACCCAGGCTACAATACCCCAGTCTTTAGCAGAATGGGCCACTCTCCCCCATACGGGTGCCCTGTGCCAGGGAAGCCAGCGTCTAGCTCTGGCCGGTGAAGTGGGGAGATGGGCTGCTGGGGCTGTGGGTGGAATGTGAACGAGCACTGCCAGGGGCCCCGAATCTGTAGTGGCCCAGAGTCGAGGCTTTGCCAAGGCACAGTTCACCCCCTTCATGGGCCCAGTCGCTTCCTTCTCACTGCGAGGGCGTCCACAGAGGACCAGAGTGGGAGCCTCTCCAAGGTATCCCACAAACTACTGTAAGGCCTATCTCTGTCACCCAAGGATTTTGAGATGATCACCGCTGACCAAGGACTGGACCAGAAACCTGGACCCAGAAGGTCAGGCCTGGGCCTTCTCCACCCCTCCAGCCTCAACATGTTCAGCCCAACACAGGGCTTACTCATATTAAACATCACCTCTGCAGCTGCCCCGTCTTGGGGCCCAAACCCAGAGTATCCCAAATATTCAGGAGGTTTCTGCCATACACAGGGGTCTGCTTGTTTCTATTTCCAGACATTAAAAAAATTCAAAATAACATATATATGTAGAGATACAGCAAGCCCACAGAGTTGTTGCTGGCTCTGCCCCAACTCAGCATGCTGGGGACCACTCAGGAGACAAGGAGCCGACCTCACAGCATGGGGAGGGGTGGGGTTCAGACTGCTAGGCAGGGAGTCACTGTTCTGAGGCCAAACTGGAGGTGATGGCAAGCCCAGCCCTGACCCTTGCCCAAGACCATCCTCCTATAGAACAGGCCTGAAAGGCGGGCGGCGAGGGGATAGGGCGTGCCTCAGTCGGAGTCACCAGCCTCTTGTTCGGTGGTGGTGGCCGCCACTGCAGAGGCCAGGTTGTCCTCCTGGCCCTTCAGCCTCTCACCTGGAAGGGTGGCAGACAGGAGGAGTGGAGAGGGGCCGTGTGTTTGCGCCACCACCCAGAGGGCAGGGAACGCTGCCTTACCAGGCCCCGCACTTACGGATCAGCTCGGCGATGGCCCTCTGGGTTCGCTTTTCTAGCTTCTCCAGCTTCTTGGCTACATCTCTCTTGAGGTCCCTGGAGCAGGGAGGTGGGAGGTGGGAGGAGGCCGGAGGCTGAAGGCTGGCCTGGTGTGGCCTTGGGGCCTTCCCCTCCCACAGCCCCTCCGGCATCAGGAATCACACTCAGGTGCCTGAGGTCAGGATGCTCCTCCCCTCTCTCTTTCTGTGTCCTCCAAAACCCAGCACCAGCCAACCTTGCCAGTCCCAGTGAGGCAGGGACTAGCACCACAGACCCACCCAACACAGGGGACCGAGTCAAGGTGTACAAGGCAGATGGTTCTTAGGGTCCTCTCTTTGTCTGTTCCCCTTGGTCTCCATCAGGGAGTGACTTGCCCTGGCCCGCTGGGGGTCCTGCTCCTCCTTCGACCACACGTTCACCCTCACCACCAGGAGCTTCCAGAAGTGCACACACACACCTATTCCCCGGATCTGGGTTTCCAAGGACACGCGCCCCATGCTTTTGTTTCATCATATCAGAACACCTTCAGCTAGTGCCGTACTTGACACAGAATTGCAAGTGAGAGGGAAATGGCTGGTGCCTCTGGACCAAGGTAAAGCGAACACACGGCCCTCTCTCGCCCTCTTTCTCTGCCCAGTCAAAGGGGCACCATGAAGGATGAGCATCCCCATTTCAATGCAGAGGAAGCTGAGGCCAAAGGTAAACAGGCTAGCTGGTGGCAGAACTGGCACAGAAACCTTCATCTGCCCTTCCCACCGTCTGGCCTCTACCCTATGGCTCCCTGAGGGCAACGGTCAGTCTTGTTCAAATGGAGCTCTCTGAGGTGGGGCGGGCCCTCATCCTTTCAGAAGGGACGTTTGGAGGGGACTGCTGAGCCCCCTCTGCCCGAGCCCCTCCCCACCCTTAGGTGTCATTCCCCGTCATGTCCCTCTCATTCTCCACTCACGTCCTTCTCGGCACTTACTTCAGACATTAATAATCTGAACATAATAATTCAGGCAGTATGTCTACACTGCCTGCCTCCCGTTGCGAGGCTGGGAAAGGCCCAGCCGGAGCCCATGCCTAGCACCAAGAGTGTCCCAGTCAGTCTGCACTGGTCCTACATGGGCAACACTCACCAATCAGGCTTCCGGGGTGCGAGGTTGGCCAGGTCCTGGGGAGGGAGGAGACACAAGTCAGGGCTGGAAGGGCTTAGCCCCAAGGGAAGTAGAAGACAGGGGACAGAGGTAGGAAAAGGGGAGAAAAGGGAGGAGGAAGGAGGGGGCTGAGGGGAAACAGGGAGGTAGAAAGGGAATAAAGAAGTGACGAGAAGGAAGGATGTGTGAAGAGAGCAGGTGGGAAGGAGAAAAGGACCCACAGAAGGAGCAAGGGAGGATGGGGACACCCCCAGGCACTCACCACTTCCTCAATGATGGGCTCTGGCTTGGCGGCCTCCAGCTGCTCCTTCACCTTCTCTTCCACTAGAGGGCGCAAGACAACAACGGAGGCAGGTCGGAAAGGAGCCACCACTCTCCCAGATAGGCAAACTGCAGCCGCAGGTCCCTGGGAGAGTCTGGGCTTTCTTGCCCCGCCTCTCCCCTTGGCCCCTAACTACCTAGAGGTGAAGATCCTGCAAAGGCAGCTCTGGAGGAAGGGCTTGGGTTTCTCAGGACGAAGGCAATCCGGGGATGAAGGAGGGCCAGCAGGCGGCAGCCAGCTAGAGTAGATGGAGCCAAGACCTCTAGCCAGGAAGCATGGGTGCTTCTCTTAGTCCCAGGGTCCCCAGCTGGGAAATGAGACAGTTGCCTGGATATATCCAAAGTATGGTTTTGGGAAGGACCTTGAGGACTGGCTTTTCCCATACCCTCCTGGGGCTCCTGGGCTCTGAGGACGTGCCCTGGGAATGGCCAGGGCACAGGTGGCATTTCTTCCCATCCCACTCTTAGATCTGTGCTCCCAAGACCAGCGGGGCAGCCACCTTGAGGAGTCCTGCCCACGTGTACCTCCCGGCTCCACCCAGCTGCCAACAGCACAACGGGCCTCTGGGTGGCCTGACCAGGAGGGCCCTGACCCTGTGGGGACAGATGTCAAGAACAACAGATTTGGGCTCCATGGGCTTCCTCTAACCCCCCTCACCATTGTCCCGGGTCTCCTCATGGCCCTTCTGCCCTGCCTCACCTCCCTCCAGCCACAAGTGCTGACCCTGAGACATGGGACCAGCTCCCCGTCCCTGTCCTCTGTCCTGCCTTACTCTCCCCACCATGCCACTGCCTCACCACGGCAAGGCCCAAACCATGAAGCAGATCACCTGGGAAGTGTGTGCATCTCAGGGCCGAAGGAGATGGGGAGGCAGACTGGAGTGTGGCTGAATGTGCAACACTTTACTCTTTTATAAGATAAATGTATCTATTAGTTTATTACTCATATAATTAAAAATTGATAAAAACAAAGAATAAAAAACACGGCCAGGGCCAGGGATCTGCATGATAGGAAGCACCCCAGCATCTCCAGCATGGATGGCTCTGGACAGGCTGCAGCTGGCCAGATGCTCCGGCTGCTGTGCAGCTCCCCACACCGTGGTGTGACGGGGCAGCCTCCGGGCCAGGCCCTTCATCCCACCAGTGAGAACACCTCTGCCCATCCTTTGTGCTCTGGCACTGCCACGCCCCAAGCTGGGCGGGTGTCTGCCTGCCCACTACTCTCCAAGCACCTGGATGGTCAGCCCGTCTTCAGCGTCTCTCACTCTGACCCTCCAAGGGCCCGCAGCACCCATCACCCTGCCCCTGCTGTCCAAGGGCCCCAGGGCCACTTCCACTTCTCAGCCCGGAGAGGTCCTCTGAGGGGATGTGGCCACTTCCCTCACAGGCCCCTGGAAAGCCTCCAAGGCAGGGCGTGAGCAGGGCAGAGCAGGCACAACAGGCCGCTTCAGTGCCCAGACTGCTTCTAGCTGTGCATCTGCCACGAGATGGTGACGGAGGGTCCTGGATGCCCAACTTCCAGCCCCGGCACTGTCAGTTATTCTCCAAGAGACGGTGACACCTGCCAAGGTGGAGGCAACCAACAGTGCCATGGAACAGAGGTGGAGATGCAGCCCACCTACCTGCGATTGGCTTGGCCTGGGGCACCCTTCTCTTCTTCAGGTCCTCATCCTCTGGGACATAGTTCCGCAGCCTGAGTTCCCTAAAGGGCAGAGAGAACAAGCAGAGAGAAAGTAAGGTATAACATAGTCTCATTCCCCTTATACAGGTTGCAGGTTGGCATGTGATGAAGCCATAGGAGCTGGCTACTTCCTGGACTTTCCTCTGGTCTCTCTGGAGATGACCTGGTGAAGGGGGACAGCACAGGAACAGAAGCTTCACTGTGATAGGCTCCCTTCTCCGAGCCTCAGCCTCCTCACCTTCCAGTTAGCAGCCGGGCCGGGTGCTCTCCCAAAGCCCCACCTGCACTGTAGGTTCTCATCAAGAGCTGGGGTCAGGGGTGTACAGAGAGCATTCACTGGATGTCTTCTCCAGCATTATCTCCATTTGACAGTTACGGGAACTGGGGGTCAAAGAGACTGCACCATTTTTATAGGGTCATACAGCAGTGGTCGCAGCATCTGAGACAAGGCAAGCTGTGACTCCAAGCCAGGGCCAGAGCTACTCCTAAAAGAGGAAGCCAGTGGTCACCCACTGGTTCCCCAAGCCCCACCTGCTCCTCAGAGCCTTCGTTCCCTGGAGCCTCAGCTACTGGTGGCAAGGGTCTGGTGTGCTGGCCAGCAAGGGCTGAGGGAACAGGCATGACAGTGTGCAAGGCTGGGAAAGCCACAATGCACCTGGACAGCCATGAGAAGTTCACATACCTCACCCCTGCAAGGGGTTTTTTAAATCTACCAGAGCAGATCCCACGACCTCCTCCACGAAGGGGTAGCGGCCACAAGGAGCCAGAATGGCACACTAGGATTGACCAGCGACCGTGGTGTTGTTTTCCTCTTATTGCAGTCTCCTCGGGCAGGGCTGGCTGTACCAAGTGCTCACTGGAGGCCTCCCTGGCTCAGCAGCTCATCAAACCCCGACTCCCACACACAGCACCCTGCCCGCAGGATGGGCCCTTGGCTAACTCCACAGGGTAGCAAAGAGAGAGTTCCTGGGGGCTGCTGCTTAATAAAGGCAAGACAGAGACACTAGGACAGACCATCTAGGCCCTGCGGGAGGCAGAAGTGGCCTCCCCAACCGGTTAGCCAGATGGGACTGGGATGTGGGTCCTCTTTCTTCCCCACTACCTCTTCTGAGCCCTCTCAGGGCTGCTGGCGCCTCAGAAATCCTGGGAACATTTTCTCAACAGGAGGCCTCCTGTGGTCTGTCATCTATGGAACCCTCTGTCTGTGCCAGGGAAATGTGTGGCTGATTTCTCCAGCCCCTGGGCAAGCAAGCTTTTCCAGAAGGGAGGCAGGAGGTGTCTGTGGCTACATAGTTAGCAAGTGACAGTGGTCTCAACTTGGGGTTTTTCTGACACCAAATCAGTCCCCTATTCACCAGCTTCACCTGCCCCCCTGCCCTCTGCCAGGGCCCCCAGGGCCTGCAGTCCTGGGGCTTGGCTAAACCTGTGTGCCTGGGAGTAGTACCAGCATGGCCTGTGTGGAGGAAGCCTGCTGCCTACTCCCAGGGTCTACCTCCTCTAAGGAGCAGGGACACCATCCCCTAATGCCTGGAGGTAAATGCCAGGTCACTAAGGCACTGGGAGAGAAAGTGGGGCATGATCGGTACACTGACTTTCGTTTGTAACAGGGTGGGGAGAAAAGTGGAAGAGAAACTGGGTGTGGGAAGAAAACTGGGGGGATTCGTGAGAATAAAAAAAAAAAACTGTCACTCTCAGAAACTGGCTCCAGGGTCTTGTAAGAGATCAGAGAGAGGAGAGTCTGGTGGCAGCTGTACCCAGAGCTCATAGCAGTAACCACAAGCACCCACACCTCCAGTACCCCCTGCTGCCCTGCTTCAGAAGACTAGCCGGAATGAGGGAGGACACAGCAGGAGACACAGAGAGGCCAGAAGCAACAGGAAAGAGCAGCAGCATCTGGTGGGCTGGCTGCACAGCAACCACCCCCAGCACCCCCGGTAGCCCCGCCGGCCACTGTCCCCTGTTCTGCCCTAGAGCTGAGCACTGCTCAAGCACTCAAGAACACCTGGGTCCCAGTCACTGTGGAAGTGCCCCATGCTGGGCTCCGATTTTCACATCTGTAAACAAGAAGGCTATGCTGGGTGTGTCGAGCTCTGTCAAGCTAGGTTCAAGTCCTTCCCTGGTTCAGTCTGTTGAGAGATAATGAAGAGACTGACCCTCACTAATGTCCAATTAACTGCTCCTCCCACCCCACCCCTATTTACCACCAAATGGCAAAAGTTTCTGGAGAGGTCATGGGGCACTGGGTTCTGCTCTGGGGCCTGGCCTTTCTAACAAAGGAACAAGGTTTAATTCCCTCCTTCTGCAAGCTTAAAAAAATCTGTGTGTTGGTGAATTACCACGGCAACAAGGACCTGAGGGGCTGCAATCACAGAAAGAAGGGAAGCGCAACAAGGTGAGCCTGGCTTTGGGCATTTCTTTCCCCTTAAAGCACTTGTCTTTTTACAAGCAGAAGCTGAAAAGCCGAGAGACCAAGCAGAGCTTCCTGCGATCTCATGAGGCTGAAGAGACAAAAATTTGTGTTCAGTGAGAGGAAGCCTCTTTATCAGTCCTGAAAGGGTAGGTCAGGGTATCCATGTCTGCCAAAAGCTGGAATAAACTCCTTCTGGGGGAAAATAAACTATTCAAAATCCCAAATCATCTCTGGAACTTTTCATATGCAATATCCAGAATTCAATCAAAGCCAAGAGAAAAAAATAAAGATAACAGAAATGCACTCACAGGAGACCTAGATACTGGAATATAGTATCAGAAATGAAATGTGCATTAATTGAAATTATTAAAAGTTCAGGAAGGTATACCACAAGATTGAGAATTTTAGCAGAGGGCTTCCCTGGTGGCGCAGTGGTTGAGAGTCCACAACGGGAGAGGCCACAACAGTGAGAGGCCCGCGTACAGCAAAAAAAAAAAAAAAAAAAAAAAAAAAGAATTTTAGCAGAGATCTGAATTTCGGAAACTGTAAAAATCAATCAAATGGAAATTCTACAAGTGAAAATAGAATCAAAATTAATAAATCAATAAATGGGTTCAACAGCAGTGTGGATACTGCTAAAGAAAGGATTAGTGAACTGTAAGATAAGCCAGAAAATATCCAGGCTGAGGGACAGAAGTAAAAAAGTTGAAAAATATAGAAAATAACTTAAGAAACATATGGAACATGGTGGAAAGATCTAACATACATGTAATTAGAGTCCGCAAACCAATATTTAAAGAGATAATGAGTGAAAAATTTACAGAATTAATTAAAAACATCAAGCCATAGATTAAAGAAACTCTATGAACTCCAAAGAAAAGCATAACTAGGCAAATCACTGTCAAACTACTTAACACCAAAGACAAATTCTTAAATTGGACAAAGACACCCAAACTTCAAAGGAGAAACTGAAAATGACAGCTGATTTTTCAACAGAAGCCATGAAAATCGTAAGACAATGGAGAGATACATGGGAAGGGCCAAAAGTAAATAAAATGCCACACCAGAATTATAAAGCTAGGTTAAACAGCCTTCAAAGAAAGACTTTTCCAGATAAAGAAAAATTGGGAAGATTAGTCATCAGAGGATCTGTTCTTTAAGAAATACTAAAGGGAATGCTTTAGACTGAAGGAAAATGATCTCATATGGAAGCATGGAACTCAGGAAGGAATGAAATGCATTCCTTGAGAAGCATGAAAGAGTAAATACGTGGGTAAATTTAAATGAATATTGACTGTATAAACAGTAATAATGACTTGTGGGATTTCAAATATAGCAACAACAGTACAGAAGACAGGAAGAGAGGCAAATGGCCTTAAAGTGTTCTGAGGTTGTGGCACTGTATGGGAAATGGTAAAATGTGACTTGTTATTAGACTTTGGTAAGTTAAGGATGTATGTTGTATCGCTGTGGAAACCTCTATAAGGGAAAGGAGTATATTATTAGCAAGATAACAGGAAGGACATGGAAAGATTAAAAACAAAAAATCCAAAAGAAGACCGGACTTGAGACACAACAGGAAAGCCAAGAAACGAACGGTAAGACAAGAGGGTCACGAGGTGGGCCCAGGCTGCCATCCTGGGGGCTTCCCCCTGCAGTGACTGGAACTGTCACAGCTCTTGGAGACTGGGTGGGATGTGACTGCACTCATCAGGCAGCACTGGCATCTGGAATTCACCCTTCTGGAGGCCACTAGAGCCAAACGCTGGTTCTGCTATCCCCATTTTAGAACAAGGAAGCTGCTCGGGTGAGAGGGTACAGAGCCTTGGCCTTCCAACAGTGTGACCTGGGTTCAAATCCAGCTTTGAAGCTTTTGAGACAGGATGGAAAGTGTCATGCTTTCATTGGCTTCCATATGGAAATCAAAGGTATCATTTCTCATGAGGCTGTGGGTGACACAGAATGTGGACATCAACACTGCACAGAGTGGTGTCCTGCAGAGCAAAGGTCAAATTGCCCAGAAGTGCTACCTTCCCACTCCACACTGCTGCCCCAGAAGCCCCTTCCTAAACCCTGAGAGCTCTCTAACTGCTATGAGGGGAATATGGCAGACTGTCCCAAAATGGGACGGTCAACCCTCCAAAGCCCAGAGAGTAACCCTTGAGTGCAGGTGGGAATGAGCAGCCCAGCAGCCCATGGCTAGGCCATGCCCAGCCCGCATGGCCTACCAAGCCTTCTCAAAATACTGCGCAAGCAGATCGAAAGTGGTCCTCGTGTGGCCCACAGGGTGGCAGGGACGCGCCTGTTTCTGCACATTGCACATCAAGTGGCAGGGCTGGCCAGGACATACCCCAGCAGTTGAGGCCCAGCCAAAGAACAGCCTACTACCTGCCTCTCCAGTATGTCTGATCTCCATGCACTTGGCATTGTTACTGGTAAGTCCAGGAGCCTGGCTTCTTATCTTACTGCTTATATCTACAGCCCTTTCTGCTCAGCACTAGGTGTGAAATGGACCTGGACTGAAATCTTCTGGATAAGGAAAGAAGACAGATTCCAAATGCACGGGCTCTTCCTACGCCAGGCAATGCCCAGACACTGAGGAAATGTGAGCCGATCCCCAGCTCTCCAGGAGCCAAAGGCAGATGGTGGAGAGAGCCAGGCCAGAGAAGAACCAGGAGCCTTTCAGACTCCCCCGGTCTAAGGCTGCAAAACAGGGGAGTCCTGTGCTACGGTGCTCTGGAGGACACAGACATTAAGAGCCCCCTCCTGGAGCCAACCCTCTCCTAGCGGGGAGAGTGCATCATGCAAACCCTGCTTATGTGCCCTTTGGCCCATATGAACAATAGAACGCCACATGACCAAAGGGACAAGGAAGATGCTTTTTATGAATTTCTGTGTAATGAATGTCAAGATGTACTGTCAAATTGACATGAGCGAGGTGAGGAACAGTAGTATGGCAGTATAGTGTGCTATCACGTGTGTAACAACAAGCATGTGTATGTGGGGGGTTGGGGGGATATATATCAGCATATTGGAATATCTGTGCACAGTCCACCTCTGAAAGGAGCCAAGCAGCTGGCCCTCAAGGTGGTCTTGCAACTAGGAGGTTGGGAGTGAAGGAAGATTTTTTTCCCCTGTGTGTCTTTTAACACCTTTTGCATTATGAATCATGAATCCTTTACATACTCAAAAAATAAAATAAAATATATATAAAATACATAAAGATACACCCAGACATTACATGGATCATTATATAACCACTGAAAATAATGTCTGCAAAGGATTGTTCTGAACATATAACAGAAATTTAACAGACAGAAAACAACAACCAAACGTTGACAATGAGGGACTTCCCTGGTGGCACAGTGGTTAAGAATCCACTTGACAGTGCAGGGGACAGGGGTTTGAGTCCTGGTCTGGGAAGATCCCACATGCCATGGAGCAACTAAGCCCGTGTGCCACAACTACTGAGCCTGCGCTCTAGAGCCCATGAGCCACAACTACTGAGCCCATGTGCCACAACTACTGAAGCCCACAGGCCTAGAGCCCGTGCTCCGCAATGAAGAGAAGCCACCGCGATGAGAAGCCCGCACACCATAACGAGGAGTAGCCCCGGCTCGCCGCAACTAGAGAAAGCCCGCACGCAGCAACAAAGACCCAATGCAGTCAAAACTAAAATTAATTAATTAATTAATTTAAAAGTTGACAATGATTATCTAAGAGTGATTTTTCACTTGGTTATTTTGAATGTGCCAAGAGCTAGTTCAGACAGGCCCCTGCCCAGCTGAAGCTGCCATCGCATCTGAGCCACATGGTCTGCACCTACTCCCACCCAAGACTCCACAGAGCCCAGCCCAGCTTCTCTAAATTTACAGGCTGAGGGGCTTCCCTGGTGGCACAGTGGTTGGGAATCCGCCTGCCAATGCAGGGGACACGGGTTCAAGCCCTGGTCCCGGAAGATCCCACATGCTGTGGAGCAACTAAGCCCGTGCACCACAACTACTGAGCCTGCGCTCTAGAGCCCACAGGCCACAACTACTGAGCCCGTGCGCCTAGAGCCTGTGCTCTGCAACAAGAGAAGCCACCACAATCAGAAGCCCGTGTACCGCAACTAAGAGTAGCCCCCGCTCACCACAATCAGAGAAAAGCCCATACGCCGCAACGAAGACCCAATGCAGCCAAAAACAATAAATAAATTAAATTAAATAAATTTTTAAGTAAATAAATAAATAAATTTACAGGCTGAGCTTTGCCCCCAATCCACCTGAAAATGCATAGCTGATGGGCACTTAAAGAAGTAGAAACAGCTGATATGCCAAAACTCAAGGACTGAAAAATTAATTATGGCACTCTCAAAGAAATACTAAGCAGCCACTGAGAATTTTATAGAAGCATGTTTATCAAAAGATGATCAAGATATGGTATGTGGGGCTTCCCTGGTGGCGCAGTGGTTGAGAGTCTGCCTGCCGATGCAGGGGACACGGGTTCGTGCCCTGGTCTGGGAGGATCCCACATGTCACGGAGCGGCTGGGCCCGTGAGCCATGGCCGCTGAGCCTGCGCGTCCAGACCCTGTGCTCCACGGCGGGAGAGGCCACAACAGTGAGAGGCCCGCGTATCGCAAAAAAAAAAAAAAAAAAAAACCAACCACCACCACCAACAACAAAAAAGATACAGTATGTGAAAAGGTTACAAAACAGAAGGATATTCACAGATACAGGCTAATAGGATTTACTAAATTTCCAACAATTGAAAAAATCTTTAAGTACTTTGAATATCAATTTAAATTTAAAAAGAGGCGTGGAGTAAAGGTTTATGGCAGCTAAGTTGAATCCCAAAGGGCCCACAAGATGAGAACTGAAGTGGCCACACTGGCTGTCGGGGCCCAGGTGGTGGCAGGGCCCAGAGCCTGCACAGTTCACTGCCCCCCACTCTCCTGGGGCCCAATCTATCCCTCAGACCACTCTGGGGGCCGTCCTGGGCTGCAGAATGCAGGCTGCAGGCTGCCCAAGAGAAACACTCTCCACCGCACAGCTGTCGGCAGCCCTGATGCCCACCCCTAGAGCCCCAGCCAAGAGGACACATGGGACAAAGGCCACTGCACTGAGAGTGAAGGTGGTGCAACGGAACCAGGCCTGGCCTGCCCGGGAGCTCGCATGCAGAGGATGGGAAGGGCTCCGTTTCCCCATCTGTGACATGACAGCTGGATGAGCTCAGCTGTTCTCCACCCTGCCTGCACACCAGACAGGGATGGAGGAGGGGTCCCAGTGCCGGTCCCCTCCCTCTCAGCTGGGGAATCTTAGACGAGTCACTTCACTTGTGTGAACTGTGGTTTCCTCACTCATGGTGGATCACAACGTTCCCCCAGAACAGGTTTAATAAGAAGGACTTTCGAGGCACTGGAGATCACAACATACAAGACGAAGACTGTCTTCCATGTAGGAAGGCCCCAGCCGTGCTCCCACTCTCCCCCTACAAGAAGGGAAGCACCTGGCCCGGTCACACATCGAGTCGGCTTCCCACGACACCACATCCCTTATACCAGTTCTCTCTTGATTCACTCTTCCACATTCCTGCGCATAGTCCCGAGCAACAGGATCAGGAAAAACAGGGCGGCCGCAGGTCTCTGTGCTGCTGCCTCAGCACGAGTCACGGAGCCACAGTCCAGCCCCTCTATCCAGGGCCACGACATTCCGGCCTGGAGCGGGAGTGAGGTAACTCAGCAAGTGGGGGCAGGGGCCGCTCTGAGCATCACCGCGAGAGCTCAGCAATATCTGCCGAATCAAGCTGACGTCATGGGTCTGCAAGCACGTCCTGGTGCAAAGCCACCATCCTGGGGACCCAACCGGCAGATGCGAGAAGGCCTGGCATTTGTCAGCCTAAAGGGCTTGGGCACTGGGACAAGGCTGGGCCGGGCCTCAGCTGGGGTGGGACCTTTCTCCATATGGAGTTGGAGAACCGGTTTTCCATCCCCGAGGAAGGAAGGTTCGTGGCCTAGTTCCTTCTCCAGTATGTGACACTCACCCAGGGTGTCCCTGAATGGTGACAGCTCTGGCTGGGTGCAGACCTCAATCCTAAGCCAAGGGGAGGTGACGGCTGTGGGAGCTGAGGGTTTGGGGCTTGCTTGTTCAGGCACTTAAGACACGCTCCCCCGCTCCATGCCCAACAGAGTGTGCAACATCGGCCCTCTCCTCCCACCTGGTAGGGTGGCCACGACTGTTGGCCACAAACCCTACCCTAGACATACCTCCACGGCATACACTAGCCAACTTGCCATCAGGAGGAAGTGACTGAGGGCTTACAAAAAACAACAGCAACTGACATAAATGCCCCTTTTTGTGGCCAGGTTTCCAGGGCTGCCATATCACATCTTACCTAGGCGGCAAGGAGGGGGCTGTGTTAGAGATGAGTCATGGGCGCCCGTGCAATTAACCAAGAGGGAAGGTTGGCTGGGAGAGGGCAGATCCAGCCCAGAGGAGAAGCAGGGGTCCTTCTGGAGGTGGGAACTCGTCTTTCCTTCCCACAGAGCCTGGCCTACGCTAGTCGACCTTCGGGGGACCGACTCCCACTCAATGGGGATTTGGTTGTAGGGGAATACGGTAGGATTTATCCTGAAGAGAGTAATAAAAAAATGTTTAAAGGTATTCTGATCTGTAGATTCCATGTAATACCAATCAAAACTCTAGCAAACTTTTTATTTATTTTTATTTTATTCTTTTTTGTATTAGTTTATTTTAAATAAGTAGGCAACAATACAAACACGTACATTTGAATGATGCCTACGTTCTGAAATTTTAAGAGGAACTGACATGAGACGGTCCATCCCTTCCACACTCCTTGAAATACCCATGCACAGGGCCACTAAGGAATGGGTTAGGATGAAGGGAAGGGCATCGTCTCCAGAAAGCCACCCCCCCTCCTCTCCTGGTTTCCACAACACATCATTGTCCTCCTCTGTCACTCTTTACTCTCAGTCACCTTCAGCAAGCTTTAAAAATAGATATTAACAAGCTGATTCTAAAACCTATAAGGAAAGCCAAAGGAACTAAAACAGCCACGATTCTAAATAGGTCTCCTTGGACAGATGGGTAGGAGCATGGGCAGAGAGGAAGGTGGGTGATTCTCCAGCATGGCTGGTGAGGGGTGAGGTCCTGGGGTGCCTGCCTCCAATCCTGCTGGATTTTCCCATTTCCTCAGCCATAACCCCTGGCCCCGCACTGTATCTGGTTAGACAACTGAATCTGCAAAATGACTCAAGGCTCCAGTCAGTAATCAAAAACCTAAGGACAAACCAGAAGAAAACCAAAGAGTCTCTGGGCAGTTACCACAGACCCACCCCCAAGCGCCCAAGTCTGCAGTCACTTGGCAAAAGAGCAATGACCTGGCCTTCATCTCTGTCACCAGAGAGGGCCGCGTGCTGTGCTGGGGGGGGCCAAGGTCCAACAAGACACCTCAGAGCCCAGTGCTAGGGTGACAAGGGTCCCTGCACCACCACTGAGCATCACCAGCCTCTTAGCACAGAGCTGTCGCCTTCTGTGATAACAAGGGAGATGGCAAGGACCCTGCAGGGCTGCTGTGAGGAAGGCGTGAACACACTTTGTAAAGTGTTAAGTCACACGTGCACAGACACACACACGCCCCTGTGGACTTGAAAAAGCCCCATCTCGTCTGAGATCAGCTCCTGAATAAGAAGGCAGGGATGAGGGGCCTGCACCTGGGGAGGGTTCCAGTCACACTGGTGAAGGAAACAGCAGGCTGTGGCGTCAGGAAGGCCTGCTTCCGAGTGCTGGTCCAGCTTCCTCTGGGGAACACCCCTCCCCACCTGCTGCACCCCCTCAAAGCACAGCCCACTGAGATAAGCTTTCTCAGGGCATCAAGATCTACTCCCCGAAGTGAGCAGGCACCCAGGCTGCTGGCTCAGACAGAGCTTCACACACCAGGGAGAGTCTGGACCTGATTCTGCAGGTGCTGTAGAACCATGTCACCCAAAGTGTTTTCAGAGAAGAGTGAGGGGACATGAGGGTCTGGAATAAAAGGCTGGTGGCTAAGAGTCAGATAGCCAGTGGGGGAAAGGGTGCAGAGAAGGTTCCAACTGTAAGATTGTCCTGTCTGAACAAGGCAGCCATGGGGTGGAGAGGAAGCAACGGGGTAGAGACTGAACACAGAGTTGGGAGGATGTGGAAGCCAACAGGTACTGGAGGAGAGCGCAGGGCAGAGAGCTGCGTGTGAGGCATTACCTGTGCTTCTCGCCTTCCTCCTCCCCTTCTCTGAGCTGCTTGGTCTTTGGCTCCCCATCTTCCTTGTCCTGCAAAGGAAGGGAGAAAACGAGCTGCTCAAATTAACACTCCTTCCAGGAGCTAGACAGCCTGGCCAGGACCAGCTTGGCATTCCAGCCTCCAAGCGGGGCACATGCCTGCTGCAACCGACGGGGCACAATGCTGGAGCCACAATTCCCACCCCTCAACTCCCTCAGCAGAATTTAAAACCCATGACCCTGGGCTTCCCCAGTGGCGCAGTGGTTGAGAATCTGCCTGCCAATGCAGGGGACACGGGTTCAAGCCCTGGTCCGGGAAGATCCCACATGCCGCGGAGCAACTAAGCCTGTGCACCACAACTACTGAGCCCACGAACCACAACTGCTGAAGCCCACGCGCCACAACTACTGAGCCCACGCGCCTAGAGCCCGTGCTCTGCAACAAAAGAAGCCACCGCAATGTGAAGCCCGCGCACTGCAACGAAGAGTAGCACCCACTTGCTGCAACTAGAGAAAGCCCAGGCACAGCAACAAGGACCCAATGCAGCCAAAAATAAATAAATAAATTAACAAAACAAAACAAAACCATGATCCCAGCCCAGGCCCAGCCCAGGGTGGCCCTCAGAGAACACTAGCAGGAAGAGCTGGAAGGTCTTAGGTGGTGAGAGATGATGCTGGTCAGTGCCGCCGAGGGCCCACGCTGGCAGGCCACCAGCCACCCTCATGTGTCGGGAGAGTCACCAGCAAGCAGAGCAGCACAAAAGCTCAGGTCTCCTGACCGCCACCCCCTGCCTTCCAGGCCAGAGGCCTCTCCAGAAACACCTATTTGGTTCCCTTTAGGAGCAGCATAACTCGAATTAGGACCAGGCTTGTAACAGGTTCACTCCTGCAATGCATTCAGGGGGACGGAGGGAAGGGGAATTAGTTTGAAGTTTCCATGGGAAAAATTTCTAAATGTGGTTATCTTCCTCTTCCTCCTTCCCCACCTCTTTGTAAGTCTAGAGAAGCCATGTTCCTCTCAACCCTGACAGAGTGTGCTTGCTCTCAGGTGCGCCGAGGGCCCAGCAGAAGGACACCCCCATGCTGCTTCCACCTGCAGCAGGAAACACCTTCCTGGGCTTTCTTCCTTACCATGTGACCATTGCAGTTGGATCAGACCTGCCTGCAGACAAACGAACATGGAGGGCGTGCACTGGGTGTGCTCTCGCATGCGCCCACGCCCCCAGTGTCTGTCCTGAGAAAATCTGGGACAGAGCCCTGCCCGGGGTCTCCCTGCGTGCCACGGCTGGCCCTCCAGAGGGGATCAATGTGCCCCTGATAACTGGCCATGACCTGCCTTTGACTTGCTGGAGCATGTTCCGAGGAGACACTTGGAAGCCCCTGCCATGGGGGACCTGCTGCAATGGAGAAAAGAAGATATAAACTGTAAGTAAAATAGCTCCTTGTACCACCTCTCCTAGAGATTTGTTTCTGTCACTGACAACGGCCTCCCCGAGAGTGGCATTTGCATTATGAGTCACTTCCTGCCAGTGCTCATCATGGAGACCCTGGAAACCACCAGACTGCGCCATTTGTTGGCCACACACCTATGGGCAAGGAGACCACCCAAACCAGGCTCGGAGTCCTGGACGAGAGAAAGGTTTCTGTGATGTGAATAGAGCAAGATGTTCCCCTGGCTCTCTCAACCCAGGGCGGCTCAGTCTCCTGGGGATGAGGCAGCAGGAACCACAACAGCTACATGAGTGAGGTCAACATGGGTCTGTGGGGTAGGTAGGGGGCTTCCTACCTTTCTACTAAGGGGTGGGCAGAATTTGGGTGTTACAGGATGGAGAGACAGGAACAGGAAGGGCACTCCCAGAGGGGAGCAAGCTTGAGCAAAGGCGGGGTGTGGTCTGAAGAACACACAGGTGGTTGGAGCAGCAGGCAGGGCGCAGGTGAATTCAGGTAAGGCTGTCAAGGGGTGGGGCCGATCACAGAGGGCTCTGGCCAGTGTTCCAGGGCAACGGGAGCAGAGCTGCTGGAGGAAGGACCAGAGGCCTTTCCCAAGAGCCTGCTGAAGGGCTGGGCAGGGAGGCCCTGGGGCAGAAGCATTTGTTTGGTGATGGCCAAAGAGGTAAGGGGAGCAGGCGTACAAACTCTCAACTGAGAAACATGTTAAGGCTCCCCACATGGCTCCCAGGCTGCATGCACCCCTCCCTGACAAATGCTAGTGATTATGGGAAGCCAGAAGCCAGGACATAGGAACTAAAAGCTCCTTCCTAATTGCCAGCCAGTGGACTCCCTGATGGCCAGAGGTCCTGCAGCAGGGGAAGAAGGTGGCAGACACCTCCCCTTGGTGAGAAAGGACAGAGGTGGAAGAGCAGCAAAGGCTCAGCTTTCCCCCGAAGTGGGCTGATGGGCAAGCCCACAGGAAGGCTTCTTTCCATGAGGGCCCTGTTAACCTGGGCCAGCTGGAGGCAGAGGTTGGGGACTGTGGAAACAGCCTTTGGGAGCAACTCCTTTGCAAACACCATGCACGTTCACAGCCCCTGAGCAAGGGCAAACTCAGCAGCGCAGCTGCCACCACCTTCCTGGGGTCCCGGAGACACTCAAGTGTCTCGGCAAAGGCCAAGTTATTCATTAATGAGAAAACACCCAATGATCTAAATGACATTTTAAAAACATGCCCCGCAGTCTGGTGGGCCGTGCAGACTGCTGAGGTTAAGGAAGACCCCAGCCTGGGAGGTTGTGCAAGAGCAGGGGCTCTAGAATGGTACCCATATGTGCGTGGAGCCGGAGCCGGTGAACAAATGAACAGGCCACATAAGTGCAGGGACGAGGCGCGCTCCAGTCGGCCCACTCAAAGGCAACTCAGGTAGCACGGTGAGCATCTCTGAGCAGGGAAATGGCTTTGGGGCAACGCTGGCCTAGGTCACAAGGCAGGACTTGCACTGCTTGGGACAGTGGTAGGAGGCACTGACCAGTTTCACGGCCCACCCAGCCTGAGAGACTCGAAGGCCCTCAGAACTGGAGGGCTCACAGGACGACCGCCTTCCGAGTCCTCAAATCAACCCATGGGGGAAGCTGGCAAATGACCGCCACGGAAAGGAAAGATTGTCCCAAGGTCACAGCATCTGTCAGTGGTAGCTGGGGTTCTGGATCAAGGTCCTCCTGAACTCTTGCATTTTTGCCAAGGAGACAGGAGAGGCACTTAGTTTCTAAAACCAGCTCTGAACCCAGTCACCTCTCCCATGCTCCCCTCACAGTTCAGATTTGGCCACGTGCATTCAGACCAGTCACAGCCAGCCTGGGCCTAGGTCTAAGCCCTGGAGGACACCCATGGGAGTGCAGGCAGGGCCCGAGGTACACAGCATCCCAGGGAATCTAGAGACATCTCACCCACCCCCAGACCCTTAAATGTAACTCGCTGCCTAGCCCTGCCTACACACACCCTTCCCCAATCTCCCGCCTTTCTCCCTCCTTCCAACCCCATGTTCTGTCCCACCCTGATAGGTCCCCACCACAGCCAAGCCCACAGCTATTCCCCCCACCCTTGCCTGCCGCCAGCTACCCGCTACACTCTGGAGAACACAGCAGCCTGCTGCACCCTCCTCCTCTTTCTAATCCATCTCCCCTACATCTCTCTCCACCTTATCCATCCACATGGACGGAGGGTGTCCTCTGCTCAAAGCTCTCATTGGTCCCCATACCCTGAGGAACAGCATTCTCCTCAAGGTGCAGCCTCCCAAGGCCTCAGCACTCTCCCTGTAGCCCATCCATACTGGCCTTGTCCAGAATACTCTGACACCGGACCCTCTGTCCCAAATCCTGATCTGTCCGTTCTGACTACCCCGAACAAAGCCCACCCTCTGGCCAGTTCTGGACTCCAGCTCAAAGGCTACCTCCTCAAGGCAGCCTTCTGAGGTTCCCAGGCAACAGGCTCTGTCACTCCTCTGGGCCCAAGACACAAGCCTGTTGTCATTCCTACTCATCATCAGGCCTCTGTGTCCCTTCCAAGTCCCTCTCAGTGTGGGGACGTTTCCTAGAGCTCTTGTAGGCGTAGCCATGAGCCTGGACTACATCACCTTCATTAACTCTGTGCTAACTTAACTACCACTCTCTCCACCAACTCCAGAAGAGCCAAATTCTTAGAACACTGGTGGCTGGAGAGCAGGAAAGCCAAGGCCTGGACTGGGGTCCTCCCCACAGCCCGCCTGCCTGTTACTGGAGGTACCCCACATTTCTGACCCCGGCCCAGGTTTCCACACCTAGGCCCTGCCCCTGCTCTCACCTCCCTCAGAGCCCACAGGAGGAAGGGGCCCCTGAGGCAGGACTTCAGGGCCTCTCAAAAACAGCTCTGCCCCAAACAGAGCCTGACCGACCTGTTTCATAAAATTAGCATTGTGCAAGATTGGTGTTATTTCTTCTTTAAATATATGACAAGACTTCATCTTGGCCTGAAGTTTTCTTTGTGAGGTTTTAGGTATGGGGCTCATTAGATTTTCTATTTCCTCCTGAGTCAGTCTTATTATATCGTGTCTTTCAAGGAATATCCATTCATACTGAATTTACTGGCATAAAGTCGCTTATAATATTCCCTTATTATCCTTTTTTTAAAAATTTATTTATTTATTTTTGGCTGCGTTGGATCTTCGTTGCTGTGCGCGGGCTTTCCCTAGCTGCAGTGAGCAGGGGCTACTATTCGTTACAGTGCACGGACTTCTCATTGTGGTGGCTTCTCTTGTTGCAGAGCACGGGCTCTAGGCACACAGGCTCAGTAGTTGTGGCACATGGGCTCAGCAGTTGTGGCTCGTGGGCTCTAGAGCACAGGCTCAGTAGTTGTGGCACACGGGCTTAGTTGCTCCGCAGCATGTGGGATCTTCCCGGACCAGGGCTCGAACCTGTGTCCCCTCCATTGGCAGGTGGATTCTTAACCACTGCACCACCAGGGAAGTCCCCCTTATTATCCTTTTAATGTCTGTAGGATCTGTGGTGATACCCACTGATATTGATAATTTGTGTTTTTTCTCTTTCCTTATTAGACCAGCTGAAGATTTATCAATTTTGGGACATGTCCAGACTTGGTGTTTTTTTTCGTTTTTGTTTTTTTAATTTTTTGGCCACGCCAGGCGGCATGCAGGATCTTAGTTCCCCGACCAGGGATCGAATCCATGCCCCCAGCAGTGGAAGTACGGAGTCTTAACCACTGGAAGTCCCAAGACTTGGTGTTTTAACTCCGTGTTTGCTCCTCAGTCCCCTCTCAGAAGGAGCCCTCACTAGCTGAATGCACCTGCCTCTGGATGGTATACAAAATGGGGGGCGGGGAGATCAATCCATACTTGCTGCCTGAATGTAGGGCGACTACCAGAAGTAGCTCAATTAACCACCAGAAATGTAGAAAAGCAGGGGGAGAAGGGAGGCTGCTGCATCTCCTCCTGCTGACCTCCCCACCCAGGCAAAGACAAGGGTCCCTCTTCCCTCGTACCCCTGGACCCCTTTGTGTGCTGGGTCTGCCTTAGACACAAGGATAAAGGAAACAAGAACCCTGCCCACAAGAAGCTCAAGGAGCAGGTTTAGACAATGGTAACTGTGCCAAGAGTGAGGAGGAAAGCTTCATTCAATGTTTTGTATACTTGGAGAATCGGCAAGGAACAGGTGTTGTCAGGGAAGGAGGTTACCTTTCAACTCAACTCTAAATGTCAAATGGGGACTTGCCAAGTGGCTAAAGAAGGCAGAACATTCCTGGGAATGGTACTTGCCTGGCAGACATGAGAGCAGAGCAAGGGCACTGATAAGACCTGTAGGGCAGACCCAGGTGGCTGGCCCACCCAAGACTGCGGGGGTCAGGAGTAGAGGGGGGCTGACAGGGTCTTCCTCCAGTGCTCTGGGTGGGCGGAGGCTGATGCTTGGAAAGGCACTTTGGCAGCCTAGAGAGTGAGTGGTGGGAGGGGACGGAGACTAGAAACCAGGTGAGATGCTGCACTCCCAGCCTGGACCTGTCCCTACCTGTTCTTTGTGCGTGTGCGCTGGGGAGGGTGGTTAAGAGTAACTGAGGGCCAGGTGGGTGCCATCAGGGGCAGATGTGCCAAGGCAGGGGCGCTTGCTTTGAGGGGACAAGGAACAAGCCCCTCCCTCATCCGAAGTGGAGCTGCTGCCTGGGGCTCTCCCTTCCAGAAGAAAAAGAGGCAGGAAAGGGTTAACAGAGAGACACTTCAACTTCTGGTCTAGGTTCCTCCCACCATGAGACCATTACTGAAGCAGCTGGAGAGCCAACAGAAACTCACAGGTACAGAAACACTTTCCAGTGCCCAGGCAAACATGCCTCATTAGCTCTGAGTATGCCTGGGGTACTGTCCATGGAAACAGCCCTTCTGTTCAACAATCAAGAGAACAGGCTCCAAACCCTAGTTCCCTAAGAAGAGGTGAAACTGGCCCCGGTTTGAGCCTTTCCAGTTCCAACTTGGCCCAGGGTGGGGAAAAGTCAAAGAGACATGGGCACAGATGCCAGGAAGTGGGGAGCAGGAAGGTACTAACAATGCTGAGGGCAAACCTGGCAGGTTTCACAGTATCACCCTGCTGCCCATCCTCAGAGCCAGGGCAGCCCCATGTGGGGCAAAGGGACTTCCTGTCGGGTGCAGCTGCAGCCGGAGCTGTGCTCCAAGGGCACTTAGCGGGTAGGGCAGTCACCCAGAGTCTGACTCACCCTGAAGATGCAATGATAAGCCCTGGGCCGAACACCACCACGCCTGGGCACAGAAACTGCATGGCTCTCTACTGCCCAGAGACCAGGGAAGGGGGTGGGGAGGGGAGGTTCCAACAGGCAGCTTGGGCAGCAGGGCCCCTGACTCTGGGCCCTGGCACTCAGTTTGCTGCTAGGATGGCCTGGCCGGTGTGCCCACTGCTCAGTAGGCGGAGAGAACCTTGAAGGCAGACGCTTGTCTTAGCCACCTGTACCCGTGGGCCTGACACCGCCTACAGCAGGCACAGCACAGTGGTTGAGCTCATGGGCTCTGGGTGGGAATGTGTCTGGCAAGCCCGGCTCAATTTCACCTTGCTGTGTGACCTTGGGCAAGCCATTCAATCTGTCTGGCCTGGGTTTCCCCATGTATGAAAACCAGGACTATCATACCAACATCATGGCAATATTACAAGAAAGAAATGACCAGGGAGGAAGGAGGAAGGTCTGTGGCTTGGGTAACAGGACAGCAGACCCTGAGGGGCAGGGAGAATCGGGCCAGGGCAAGAAGGGAAGGGCCGCAGAGAAACCACGAGGCCACAGGCCCAGACTGCTGGCACCTGCAGCGGTCACGGTAAGTTTTCACTTTGTTTTCACCAGGCTTTCTCTGCAATCCCGAGATGGGCAGTATGATAACATCTGCTCCACGAAGACGACGTCAGAAGACATGTCAGACAATCTGTACAGGGGGAACAGGTCTTCTGATTCCCCGTTCAGTGCTTCACCAAGGATCAGAGAGTTCAGAAGGGGAGGGTGGGCCCAGAGCTGAGAGCCACTGCTCTCCTGTGGGTGTGGACATTCCCTAAAGGCTTGTGAGCGGAGAGAACAAAGCGAACAAAGCTCGCAGGGAGTTGAGGGCTGGGAGAACAGAAAGGGAGCGGGAGATAAGGACTGCAGATAAGAGCCGGAACTAGGTCAGTGGCGATGGGATAGAACAAGGGGGTGCCTGAATGCTGCGAGGGGACAGGAAGAAGTCAGGGACGACTGAGGTCCTGACCCTGACTCACTGGGAGAATGAAGGCGCCTTTAACAAAAAAGGTGGCAGTGCTTAGGCGACAAAGAGAAAGGGTGCGGCAGCTTTCAGGACGACCAGGGTTGAGGCCTAATGCCTGGAGTCTGGCGATGGCCGGTGCAGACAATGGCTGAGGCTCCAGTGCCTGTCAAGGTGTCCTCAGCAGCAGAAAATGGGCCCACTCCTCAGGAGAGGCAGGGCCGGCCCCACCACTGATACCCCATCCCGAGGCCCAGGCAACGGCATGCATGGCCTTGCCCCAGATGACTGCTGACGTCCTGCGTGTGGCAGACTAGTGTGGGGAGGTGGCCCCAAGCCAAGTCGGGCCCTATTCTTGCCACAAGTGCAACTGGGGAACCAGTCGTGCTCAAAGGGGGTGGCAGATAACCCCTCCAGCAGACTATTAGTCAACAAATATTGACTGGCTCCCTCCTGCTAGGTACTCCACACTGGCCAAGGAGAAAAAAAGAACAAGTAGGCACCTAGTGTTCACAGACCAGGGTGGGGACTCAGCCTGGGTCCATGCACAGGATTCCAGAGGTCCATGATCAGACACACACACAGGCCAGGTGTGCAAAGGCTCATTTTTCTGGAGTAAGAATCCACAGCTCTTCAGATTCTCAAGGGGGTGACGACCCAGAGGAGGAAAGGGAAGGTGACAACAGCATGGTGGGGAAGGAGGTTCTTTGGGTGGCACTTGAGGTATCTGGGGAGGCTCTCCAAAGGAAGTACAGTACCACCTGTCTTGCATTTTATTATTTTTATCTTTTTAAATTAATTAATTTATTTTTGGCTGCGTTGGGTCTTCGCTGCTGCATGCAGGCTTTCTCTAGCTGCGGCAAGCGAGGGCTACTCTTCATTGCGGTGCGGGGGCTTCTCATTGCGGTGGCTTCTCTTGTTGCGGAGCATGGGCTCTAGGTGCGCAGGCTTCAGTAGCTGTGGCACATGGGCTTCAGCAGTTGTGGCTCACGGGCTCTAGAGCACAGGCTCAGTAGTTGTGGCGCACGGGCTTAGTTGCTCCGCGGCACGTGGGATCTTCCCGGACCAGGGCCTGAAGCCGTGTCCCCTGTATTGGCAGGTGGATTCTTAACCACTGTGCCACCAGGGAAGCCCTCTGTCTTCATTTTAAAGGCTGAGTGGGAAGAGGGGCTGGGGGATGGGCAGCAGAGGGAACAACTATCACTGTGAGTGTGCACAGGGTTGCTAGGGCCCTTCCACTGCTCCCACATCCCCTGCAGGAAAGCCTTTGGAAGGTCACACTGAGAGCAGAGCAAAGACCAGTCCCCTCCTTTCCTTCATACACAGTCAGCCTGGACCAGTTCCTTTGGGCAGCCAGGCAAGACTCCCAACTCCCGCCCAGACACCTGTAGGGAGCACTGTGGTTTGCAGGAAGCCAGGCAGCAGGACTGGACAGGCCGGATGGTAGGAAAATCACTCTCCACTGCTTACCAACGGTGAGACTGTGGGCACCTGCAGGACCTCTCCGAGGCTCTTGTTCCCTCCCCTGTTAAAGTGGGGCTGGTGCTATGTCACAGGGTGTTTGAGGATTAAACAAGCTAACTTGGGGTCCACCATCTGGTACAGGACCCCCCATGACACCCATTATGGGAAACAACCTGCTGGCATCCTGGGGTGTTCCGAGTCCTGCCATCCATCAGCAGTGAGCCTAACTCTTGCTGCATCCTCCTGGGGAACCAGATGTTCCCTCTCCTTCCCCCGCCACCACCTGCTTGCCTGACCCCTCAATGTCCTTTTCTGATAGTGCTTCTTTATTTTCTGCCAAGTTTCTGTAAATGACAAAATTTAATTTTTAAAATTGAGACTCAAATTAAGAACGACCTGTCTGACTCCTTCAGGGGCCCCAGGCTGGAAGAGCAGATACCACATCTGTGAGGCTTCCCTACAGAAACCGTGTTCTGCACCCACCACAAAACTCCACGGCAGCTGAAAGATGGTTGGTGGGTTACAGCACTTTCCCCTGGCTGTGCGGGCTGAAAGTTACACCCCTTTTTAGCAGAGGGCATTCTTCCCAGGCAGGCCCTCTAATGATAACTGTCCCAGACATTCGATTTTACCTGTAGTTGCCTACAAGAGATTTTGTTTATCACCTGTCTTCCTGCCTAGATTCAAGCTTCAAGAAGCCTGTCCATCACTGTTCCCCAGCACCTGGCACATGACAGCAGGGTAACAATAGCCAATGAATGAATGGACAAGTCGGGGGTAGGCAGGATGCACATGTTAATTCCCCCGCTTACAGATGAGGTTCTCCTCCCCAAGTTGGTTGTCTGAGCCTCCAAACAGCGCCCGTGCCTCAGGCATCACTAGGCTTGTGATGTTGGACTCTACACTCTTTCCGTCAGTTTGAGGAGACAGACAACTGGAAGCCCACTTCCCTGCCTCTACACACACAGTTCCTTTTTACCAACACATCCGCTTGTTCACCGCTAAGCTGTCTGTTCTATCCTCCCCTCTGACAATTACCTGCGCCTCTGCTTCTTTCCCAGAGAATGAGGGCAAAAATCTCAACCGTGCCCACTCCCTAAGAGAGTGGTAAGAATCAAATCTGACTAGGTTCCATAAAATTAGAAGACTTCCCAATAAAAGGTGAGCTCTGGGGAGGGCTGGACCCAATTGTTATTCAACTCTGTTCTACTGTATTTCCTACAACAGCAGTTGTAACAGTATGCCAGGCAATTGATTATTCAATTAATTGAAATAACATTTAAATTAATCAGCATAAAAATTTAATAAGGTCAATACCGCTTTCTCCTTTCACAGATAAAACTGGAGGCCCAATGCTGTTACTATTAAGTAACCCACCCAGAGTCACACTGCTTGGGGTTGCCAGCGCCCAAAGGGTGGCATGGGCCCCATGCCTAAGTGGCTCCCCCACAAAGCCCAGCCCTCTGCTCTGATCCTACTCCCACCCACCTCAAATACACAGGTGGTCTCACTGGCATCCAATGGCACTCAGCATCACATTACAGGGCTGATATCTCTTCCCGGTGACATTTCAGAGAGACATGACCAAACCATCAGGAGGCCCACATACAGACATTTCTGGGCCAGGAACTCCAATCCCAGGAAAGCACCAAAGGAGACAAAAGAGCAATGTATGTAGAGGCATTCACAGCTGTGTTTCTCATAACAGGCAGAAGTGGAGCCAGGAGGGAGATGTGACCTGCCGGACACAGTGAGGCAGGCCAGCTGCTCGCTGAAGTAGCAACCTGATGGGCATCACCGTGAGACAGAATAGGACTGTGAGGGGTGTGGAGCCCACACACGTAACCATGAGTGAGACCGCGGCAACACCTGACGCAGAATGGTCACAGACTTCACAGGCTCACACAGCAGGGCTGTGGGCAGTGCTTCTTCCGTTTCCTTTAATTCTGTTGTCAAAATGACTTAATAGCAAAATGATTTAAAAACAAGAGTGACACGAGGAACCCAGCTGCCTGTGGCTCACTGCTTGACTGTACTCACACCATAAACAGACTCTCCTGACCTTCACCTGGCTCAACAGGAAAGCAGGAAACCATGGGTGGCCCTCAGGCCCAACACAGTCCAGTCAATCTTTAATGACCTTTCTCAAGCTTAAAAAAAAAAAAAAGCAAAAACTAAAAACCCAGCATTGGTGGGGAAAGAAGAGGACAGACTGAGGCCTGCACACACCAGCCTCCCTGTGCGCCCAGGGACAGGCCCCGCAGTCACACTACAGGCCGAGGGGCCTCCAATCAGGCCAAACATCTCCTGCTGAATAATCAGCGTGAAAATTTCAGTTAAGAACTTAACTGATGGCAAACGATGAGGTTACCTCCCCTCCCCTCCCCCTGCCCCACCATTTCCCTTTAGTGGAAGGAGGGGGAAAACGTCTCCCCTGCCATAAAGCAGAACTCACAACCACCAGGACTTCCTCACCATGCTAGACTCACAGCTGAAACAAGAGCAAGCGAATCCCAATGGCAAATGATAAGGTCCCTGAAGCTCCCCTGCCCTGGTATGGGACAGCCTCACATGGCACTGCGGGGGGAGCTGGTCTGGAGCCCCCTCCCTATTGCATCACAGGGGACAGCCAGAGTCACCAGGCACGGGGAATGGGGGGCCCAGACGATCAGTTGTGGGGAATGGAAGAGCCACCGGAAGCTCAGGTCCTGAGGACACGCCGCTGGTGTCTGACCCTCTTCAGATCCGCAGGGCTGAAGAGCACACAGGCCTCCCCCTTGCACCTGAACTCTGGCTGGTGGGCGGGATTCTGAGGCAGAGTCCCGAAGGGAGGTCCCAGGGAGCCTATCTCCTGTGTGTTCACCATCCCTGGATCCAGTGGAAGCAGCAAGCAAGGGTCTGAAAACCCCAGTGAATGGCCCCTGAAATGACACCCTTCCACACGCCCCACACACACCTAAGCACATGTGCCTGTTCACACCGATGCTGGGTGCCCCCAAGTGGTTCCCCAACAGCCACCAACAGGACAACATCAGGGCTCCTGTTACCAACATCACGTGGCTGGCTTATTAAAAGCCTGTGATCAACTAACACGAGCAGCTCTTCTCCACGTGGACAGGTGTCAAAGCAACCCCAGTCCATGCCTGAACAACAGATTTTGGAAACTTAACTGTCTTAGTAGACTTCACACACAGTGAAGTTGATCTTGCTGACATGGCTGCTGCCTGCAGACGTTTAAATAAGCCCCTGAACTCCTCCCAAAGGGCAGGTCTGCTTTTCCTTCAGAAAAATCTCAGCCCAACCAACTCCCAAGTCCATGTGCCTGCCACATTGCTTCATTTCTTCACTCGAATGTTTACAGAGTGCCTCTGGGTCTTGTCATCTGGCAGACAAGAAGGTGACTAAGATGTGATTGCTGTCCTCAGGGACTTGAGGGGCAGGTGAACGGGGAAGCAGACAGGTGAACGGAGAGTCCCCACACAGCGAGGCCGTGAATTCCTGGGTGCTAGGGGAATGCAGAGTGACTAACAGCTGAGGGGAAGACAAAACCTCAGCTCACCTGGAGGAACACTCAAGGCAGAGCGGGCATGGCAGGGAGCGCCGGAGTTACTGGAAGGAGTGGGTGTACTGAGGCTGGGCCTTGTGTCCATGGAGAGGGCAGAGACCCCCAAGGTGCACCTGGAGGAGGGACCCAGCATAGGAAGGCCTGCCCCATGGGCTACAGACTTTATCCCATGAGCACTGAGAAGCCAGTGAAAGGACAGGCAAGGAGGTGGCAAAAATGTGCTGAGAGTGTTATTTATAAAGAACATTCAGAAAGGGCCAGAAAGTGCAGGGCTCACTGGTTGAGGCCACTGGAAAAACAAGCCACATATGGGTTCAAAAAGCCACCTCCTTACCCCAAGGATGGCAGATGGCAGCTGCCTCTGAGTCTGTCTGGAGGGATAGACTCTTCCAGCTGCACGGTACCATGCTGTGCTTGCAAAGCTGCCCACACTTCACTCAGGCACACAGGGCCTCTCGTCCCCACAACTACCCTGGGATCAGGCGTTATCATCCCGCCCAAACGACAAGGTTCGTAACAACTAAGGAACTTACTCAACGGTTCACAGCTAATAAAAGACAGGTCAGCATTTAAACTAAAGTTCCTGATTGCATCATGCTTCCAAAACTCAAATAAATAGCCTCAAAGCTTGGGTGTGCTTTCTGCACAGTAGCCAGAGAAGTGTGACCATGTCCATTACCAAGTGAGAAAAGTACCAAAACCATAAACTGTTAGGGCTGCAAAGACCTCAGATATCATCCGGTACAACATGAACTAGATCCAGTGGCCCAGGGAGGGTGTTAGAAATCAAACTGACCACATCAGAATCTTCCACTGTAAGACCCAGGAATCTGAATGTTTCAAGAGCCTGCCCACTCCCAGGTCATGATTCTACCACATGGCCCGATTGAGGAGCTTCTGAGTCAGACCACATCCCTCCTCTCAAAGAGGCTGACCCACGGGAGGAAGTGACCTGTATGATGCCACCCCAAGCTGCCTGAGTGCCTACTGTGGTCACCAGGGTGGGTGGGCTCTGGATCAGAGCAGGCAGGATGAGAAGAAACACAGAAATCTCTCATACAACACAGACATCCTGAGCGCCACAAGAGACCCAAGTAAAGTACAGGACAAGAAGGGCAAGAGCTAGGGCTAAACTAGACCTCAGGTCTCTGGACTTCAATTTGACTGGTATGTTGTCTATTTTACCATGTTGCCTGGAGCCATGGAGGAAGGTGACTGGAACTTCAATTCCCAAGTCATTCTATGGGCTGCCCAATGCCCACGCCCCTCCCTTACTTGGGAAGGCTCCACGTGGAGCCTCGAGGGAAGAAGAGCCAGCTGCAGCCTATAAAGTGCCCCCCACTCACTGTCCCAGCTGTGGGGAGGCGCCAGCAGCACAGACTTCTCTCTGGCAGCATTGGTAGCAGAGCAAGCTGCAGTGTCTAGTACTTGAGAGCAAGCCATTTTCCTGTGAAATGCTGGGCTTCTTTCTGACTGCGAACCTCCAAGGTAGGCTCTGCTCTCTCTCTTTTCAAAAATGAACAAACAAACCAGTCAGAGTAGATTTCTGTTGCTTGCAACTAAGTACCCTAGCTTCATGTGACCACTTACAGCAATAGCCTAACAATAATTATGGGCATCACTTTAAGCATTCCAAGTTTCTTAAATTCCCTGACTCATCTGATCCACAGGGAGACACTGGATGCAAGCAAGGCAAAGGTTCTGATGCCTAGCTTGCAAATGGAGAAGCTGGGCTCAGGATGTAACGTGTTCTGTGGACTGGGTCCCAGCATTCCCCCAAGTCCAACACAAAGGCCAATGGGTGATGCAGGCAAGCCAAGGTGCTCACCTGGCCTGGGGTTCCTCTCACCGTCCTTCCATCCCAAGCTGGAGCTGAGCTTGAAATGTGCAGGGTCCCAACACTGGCACCCCAGTTCAAAAAGCAAATTCTTTACAAGTCAATTCCCAGGCAAGTCAGCGGTTTACAGAGCAACAAAGTGCGCTGAAGCTCCTAGGAGACTAGAAGCTATTTTAACCTCTGATCAGCTGCTTCTCAGAGTGTCACAGTCTGAGAAGTAAAGGTAAGACAGCTGTGTCCTCGCTGGT
The DNA here is from genome assembly GCF_963455315.2 of Globicephala melas. Taxonomy (NCBI): domain Eukaryota; kingdom Metazoa; phylum Chordata; class Mammalia; order Artiodactyla; family Delphinidae; genus Globicephala; species Globicephala melas. Next base: position 40,776,559 of record NC_083324.2, on the reverse strand, counting down.
GTGATCTCCAAGTGATAAAAATCCTAATTGAACCAAATTTAAACTACAAGCCAGAATTGGCACATTTATTTGTTGCGGAAAATATCGCTTAAGCAAGGTCTTTCGGTCTTCACCTACACATATTTCCTCTGGAAGCAAAGCCTTTTTTTCTTTTTAACCACGTGCTGGGCTGAAAGGTTGAGAAGGCAGAAGCACACAAGGAAGCTGTGCTGTGGGACTACGCTGAGTTCTTGAGCTTCTCAGAGCTGCACTCTCCAAAACTGCAGAGGGGCGTTAAATGAGGGAGCGTATGTGATGTGTGCAGCTCTGTGCTACGGCCGATCAGTAGGCGCCAACACGGTGATGACCAACGGCGGGGCCGGATGCTCTCATCTGCACCGTCCGAGTGAGGCCCCGAAATTCTACCGCCCAAGTGAGGCCTGCTCCCCCCACCCCATCCCTGAAAGGGGTCATATGACAGATCCCCACACGCATGCCTCTCCCCTCCCCTCACTTCATCTAGAGAAGAACTGATCCCTCGCCCTTGAGCTGACCTCACTTTAGAAGGGCAGATCCATCACGTGTGCAGAGGACATGAGTCCAGGTCAGGAAAGCTAGTCACAGTGGGAGGGTGAACTGAGGCAGGAGCTTCTCCTCAAAGTCAGACACCTCCACACGTGCCAGTTGTGCTCCAGCCCCTCGCCTTCTCCCAGGCCTCCAGACTGCCTTCCACTCAATCCCTGCTCAAGTGTTTTCTCAGCACCTCTGCTGGGTCAGTTATGCTGCCTGGGGCACAAAGCCAACCAATAAGACACAGCGGGGAAAGCAATTCACTGGGAAAGCAAATCCTGGGCTCAGGACTCCCTCCTCCATGCAGCCCACACCCTGCTGCAAGCCCTCCCTCCAGGAGGCTCACAGCTCTCTCAGACACCCCTCCCGTCCCTCCGCAATGCACAGCAGTACGCAGTATTATAACTGGTGTGCGCGGGTCTGTCACCCCACTGGGCCCAGCCTCACTGATATCGGTCCCCAAGCTCTTCACAAGCCCAGCACACAGCCGGCGCTCCTCAGTAAGAGTAAGGACAGCGGTTGCAAAGAAGGGCTTGGAAACTTACGCCTCGCCCCAAAGAGCCCAGGCCTCAAGCCCCACTCTCTAAGGACTCATGGACTCCTGGACCCGGGTCAGGAAAGTCCTGCTCTCACCAAAGGACTGCCTCTCCCAGCTATCAAACACACAGGTGCTTCTTCTTTAGGATTCAAACTGCCCTGCCAGAACTGGAGTGTGGCCCTGCCCTGAACACAGGGTGTGGGGGGAGAGGGAGTGCCATCCTTGAAAGGACAAATGTTTTCTGCTCCAGCCATTCACATTTTCTCTAGACAGAGCAGCTCTTGAGAGCCCTGAATCAAAACAGCCCTGGAGTGTGGATTTTACTGGCCACGGGGCCTCATTACCACAGCAACTGTTTTTCCTCTTGGAATTCTTTCAAGAGTACAAGCTGTTGCTTCCCTCAAAAACAAAACCGGGGAGAAGCCAGGGCACCGAGGAGTAAGGGAAGGCCCTGAAAGAAGGAGGGCCAGACGTGACCAAGCCACAGCAAGCTCTGCCTTGAGGTCTCCCAGATCTCTGCAATGGCTTAGCAACTAGAAATGGCGAGTCCCTCCCAGCTGTTTAGGGTTGTATGTGTTGGGGGGTGGAGAGGAGACAGTGTTGAGGGTGTGGGGTATGGTTCATGTGTGTGTTTTGGGGAGTTATAGGATGTGTAGAGGTGTGGGATGGAGGTACTGAGGGTTGAGAATGCAGTGGGAGTGGGTGTAGTCTGGCGGGTTGCTGTGTGGGGTACGTGGGGAGGGGTTGGGGAAGTGTGAGGAGGTGTGGGATACGATGATGTAAGGGAGTGAGCGGGGGTTGGAGGGTGTGTGTGTGTGGGGTGCTTCCCTGGTGGCACCGTGGTTAAGAATCCGCCTGCCAATGCAGGGGACACGGGTTCGAGCCCTGGTCCTGGAAGATCCCACGTGCTGCGGAGCAACTAAGCCCATGAGCCACAACTACTGAAGCCCGCAAGCCTAGAGCCCGTGCTCTGCAACAAGAGAAGCCACCACAATGAGAAGCCTGCACACCACAACGAAGAGTAGCCCCTGCTCACCACAACTAGAGAAAGACAGCGCAGAGCAATGAAGACCCAATGCAGCCAAAAACAAATAAGTTAAAAAAAAAAAACGAACACGGGGGAAAGTTAGGGAGGGATAAATGGGGAGATTGGGATTGACAAATACACGTTAATATATATAAAATAGGTAACTAAGAAGAACGTACTGTATAGCACAGGGAACTCTACTCAATACTCTGTAATGGCCTACCTGGGAAAAGAATCTAAAAAAGAGTGGACACATGTATATGTATAACTGATCAGTTATATGTATAACTGATTCACTTTGCTGTACACCTGAAACTAACACATCATTGTAAATCAATTATACTCCAATAAAAATTTTAAAAATAATAACAAAGAACACAAATTGCATTTCAATTCTGTATTACAATACTTAGTACTATGGAGCAACCACATCCCGGTCCAAGTGTTAGCAGGAGCGAATTTAAAACATACAGCCCGAGTTTGAAACAGCTGACCTAGAAGCAATTGTTCGAGGCAACTCATATTTCTAGTCAGAACACCCCAGTCAGTTGGTCCAGAACATGGAGAGAGTGGATGGCAAGTCCAAGCAGCTTTGGGGAGCCAGGCTCAGCAGGTCCCTGCCCTCTGTGTGAGTCCGTGGTCTGGTGCACAAAGCCAAGGGGCTCAGAGTCATGGGACAAAGAACACCCAGGACAACTGCCAATGGCATGAAATATCTAAATGCTTTGTTAAAATAAGTTTGAGTTGTCCCTGCCCCAAGGAGCTGCCTGTCTGCTGAGGGGCTGGCATGAACTGGGACTCAGTAACATTCAAAACAAAAAAAAATTAGTTACTACTATTATTATTATAGTAACTACAACTATTATCAAGATGTGGGAGGTTAGCAGTATGGCTTATCAAGGACGCTGCATGCCTGCCAACCATTCACAAGGAAACAGTCTTCTTTCTAAAAAAACAAATGCCAAATAATAAGTAGTGCTGAGTCACTGATATCCATATGGGGGAAAAATCTTGACCTCTATCTCACACCATGTAAAAATAAATAAATTCCAGATGGACTGGCAATCTAAAGGTGAAAGGTAAAACAGTAAAACTTCTAGAATATAACATCAGAGAATATCATCATGACCCAGAGTATGCAACCATATTCTTAAATAGGCCATAGAAGGTATTAGGGGGAAAAATGGATAAACTGGCCTACATTAAATGAAGAACTTCTGTTCATCAAAGAATGCAATTAAAAGCAAGAAAAGTGAAGGCCCAGAGGCGGTAGAAGAGACAGTTGCAGCACCATATAGAACAAAGGACTCACCCAGGACTGGAATAAAGAACTCCTAAAAATCAAGAGGAAAAAGTATCAGGCAATCCAATAAAAGGCCTGAACAGGTACTTCATATAAACATATGAAAAGATACAGAACTCTATTAGTTAGGAAGAAAATGCAAATTTAAACCACAAAAGTGCTAGAGAGAACCCTCATATACACCACTGGTGGGAGTGTAAAATGGTACAGGCGTTTTGGAAAACTGTTAGGCAGTATCTACCCTATATATGCCCTATGACCTAGCAATTCTACTCACAGGCATACACCCAGCAGACATATGTACATAGATTCACCAAGACATGCACAAGATTGGGTACAGCAGCATAATCCATAATAGCCCCGCCCTGAAAATCTAGAGTGGAATGGATAAAATGCGGTGTATTCAAACAATGGAACACTGTACAGCAATAAGAATGAAGTAATGCCACACTCAGTAAAATAGCCCACACACATAATGATGAATGAAAGAAGCCAGATACAAGAGTATGTGCTGTATGATCCATTTACATAAGGTTCAAAAGTAAGAAAAGCCAAACTCTGGTATTAAAAGTCCCAAGGGATTGATTACTTCGGAGATGTAAGCACCTGGGTGGGGGCAGGAGGGGGATTCTGGAATGCTGCCACGTTTCTTGATCTGAGTTACTGATTACATGGGTGTATTCACTTAGTGAAAATAACGGAGCTGATTTGTGTACTTTTCTTTATGTATAATATACTTCAATTAAGAGTTGTTTTTTTAAAATTTTTAGTGCCATTTCATTGCTGTTAAAACAGAAAAACTGACATCCATTTAGAAACCAAAAATAAATCATTAAAACCTAAAGCGGGGGCTAATTCTGTCTAGATGACAGTAAGTTCTCCAAAGAGAAGAATATCTCGGGGCCCCCAAGCACACCAAGAAGACAGCTACCTGGACACCAAGAGGGAAGCACACTCCCTCACACCCTCCTGACTCTAGGAGACAAGCGAATACAACTGAGGGATTCACCATCAAGGTCACACAAATTCTTTTGTTGCAAAAGCTAACAGAAAGATTACACACCAGCTTGAATTTCAAGATTCCTTTGCTTTCCAATTCCTGTCCCCCATCAGTGGGGCCTTGAGAACACCTGGTTACATCTTGTAATGCCACAGAAGTCACCCGAAAGGGAAACTGAGGCCTGAATAACTGCATCAGTGCAGTGAAGGAGCAAGAAAGAGGGATCTTGTCTTCTGGCTTCCTGTCCAGGGTCTTTTCTGCTACATGAGGCTGCCTCAGCCACCGCAGGTGAGCTAAACCATAAAGGAGCCAGACAGCTGTGCATCTACCTCGGGAAGCCCTACCCTCCCGGGAAACTTAGAAAGAGGTGCACCCTTTGCCCAGCTCAGTAGCTTCTCCCCACATTAGCACAGCAAGCTGAGGGAAGGTCTCGTTCTCTTCCTTGCAGCCCATGGCAAAGCCCCTCCCTGCACAGCTCCAAGGGGGAGGCTGCACCAGTTCCACCCCATCGGGAGGGCTCCAAGGGACTCAGCCATGAGGTGGTGGGCTCCTCTGTGCCCATCTCCAGGGGGGCAGTCCTGTGTGACGTTGTACAGCCCCTGACCCTCTCTGGGTCTCCACTGTCACATCTGTAAAGTAAAGGGGTCCTCACTGGGGGTAGAACAAGAGTACAGCAGAAAGAATAAACGCACATACACACTTCTCATTTCTCAACACCTTTCTGCACCCACCACCCCATTTCATCTTCATCCTGGAGGGCCGGGGTTACCGTGGCCGGCTGAAGAAGTGTAAGCTCAGGAACACGAGGAGATTTACCTATCGGTCTCAGAGTTAGCAGAGTAGCAGGCAAGGTGGCAAATGCAATCTGCCTAGGCAACCCTGGTGCAGGGAACCTCAGAGAAGCCACCAGCCTGACTCAGAGGCAGCACTCAGTTCAAATGGAGGCAGCCCTCGGGGCCTGCCCACCCACAGGGATGGGTAAGGGCAAAAGAGAAGGAAGCGGGCTTCCCTGGTGGCGCAGTGGTTGAGAGTCTGCCTGCCAATGCAGGGGACACGGGTTTGTGCCCCGGTCCGGGAAGATCCCACATGCCGCGGAGCAGCTGGGCCCGTGAGCCATGGCCGCTGAGCCTGCGCGTCCGGAGCCTGTGCTCCGCAACGGGAGAGGCCACAACAGTGAGAGGCCCGTGTACCGCAAAAAAAAAAAAAAAAAAAAAAAGAGAGAGAAGGAAGCAGGAAGGTCGCCTGCTCCACAACACAGGGCCAGCCCAGAGAGCCAAGCCACAGGGGCACTGCCTCAGCCTGTGCTACCTCTCCTGAGAGACCAGTGAGTCTTACCGCTGGGGTCCGGTGAGGCCTTGCTACAGTGGAAAGGAGGCCCAATTCACAGTGAGGCTGTGGTTGCCATGCTGCACCCCTATCCAGCCGGCCTGGACCCCACTGGCACCCTCCCCTCCCACACACACTTCCCTGAAACAGCTGGACCGAGCTCGCCTGTCACCTCGTCCTGCCCAAAGCCATTCCATCCTCACCTGGCTTCCCCCAGCCCCACTGCCCCCTCCCTCTAAGTTTCCTCCACCAACTCCTCCGAAACGCCCGCAGGGCGAGCCTCAGGGCACTGATGGTGCCCCCAGTTCTCCCCCTTTGCTGTCTAGGCTCTGAACCCAGGGGCCCTCATCTAGACCTACAGCTTCAAATCCTACTACACAAGCACCTCTTAACAGTCCAGATGCCCGCCTGCCAGTCTCTCTGCACTTAGATGTCTAATAGTCGCCTCAGGCCTAAAGTGACCTAAACTGGACTCCTGATTTCCCCTACAAGACCACTGTCCCCTGGACTTACCTCAGGAACAGGCCCCGCCATCCACTCAGCTCACTCACCCCACAGCCCATCTGTCAGGACATCCGGGAACCCTGTCCGACGGCCACTGCCTCACACCTGGCCTAATGCAGCAGCCTCCTACCGCCACACACTGTCAGGGCAGGGCACTGGTGCTCGCTCAGGCCTCCAGTGGCTCCCTATCACCCTCAGAGGGAGGTCCAGCCCCTGCGGCCCCAGCCTCCCAGGGCCTCTCTACTCTCATGCCCACCCTACGCCCCCAACTTTTGACTCTACTCCTGCCACACAGGGATTCTTTCTGCCACTGAAACAAGCCAAGCTCCACCTGCTCTTCCCTAGATCTTGGCATCCCATCCCTCCCTGCTCCCCACCCCTCACTCCTACCCCCTCTATCTCAAATCTCCCACTCAAAGAGATCTTCCCAACTGAAGGCGGCTGTGCAGCGCGCGCGCACGCGCACGCGCGCGCGCGCGCGCGCGCGCACACACCCACCCACCCACCCCAACACCCCCATCCTAGCCCTCACAAGTTATCTTCCCTGTTTACGTGTTATCTTCCCTGTTTACGTGTACTTTACTAACCACCCACTCCTCCCATGGAAGCCCCTGGAGGCAGGGAGGCAGTCTTATTCACAGGCTGGATCCCCAGGGCCTGGCACACAGCTGGTGCTCAATAATACTTGTTTGGTAGCTGGCTGCAGAGTTCCTGCAGTCAGAAAGGGCAGCTAATGCTCCAGGGAAAGGAGATGTTCTACTTCCTTTTGTCAAGGGAGAATGTCAGGGGCGTGATCAGAGATTTCCAGAAAAATGCTGTATCAGAATCATCTGGGGAACTTTAAAAATGCTTTGATTCTAAGATCCTGACAGGAGGTTTGGGATGGGGCCAGAGAAGAGATTGCAAATTGTCTCCCCAGGTGATCCTGATGTACTGGTAGGTCTGAGGACCTCTGACTGAACCTACATCTTTATTTCACAAATGAACAAGTCAGGGCCCTCCAAGGGGATGACTGAATCCAAAGTTTCAACACTGGTTCATCAACAGGTATCTGTGTTGGGAGCCCAAACCTCCCACCCACAAGGTTCTCTCTCTCACTGGCTCTAAGACCTTAGGGTCTGAGCAGAGGTGGGGAAGAGGTCAGTCCTTAAGATGAATGGGAACTGCAAACCTCGTCAAGGTTGCAGCTCTGCAAATCCACTTTGTTAATCTAACATTTGGCACTAAAAATGAATTCCACCTTCAAGGAATTAGGGCTAGGCTGAGTAAAGCCAGGGTACCAGGAGGATGTCCTCTTTGCTTCCATCGGAAACAGAGCGGGCTCCACCCACTGTCACTCAGCAGAGAGGGCTGGAGGACCACTTGACTTCCCTGCTTCCAAGAGGGCAGAGGATAAAGGACAGACACTCATGTTTATAAAAGGCCCATGGGCAAGATCTTGAGCTGGACACTTCTTGGACCTCTTTCTCTGGGCTCCTAGCTACTGAAGAGGTCAGAAGCCATGTCTAGGATAGGGAGGCTCAGAGTTTTGAAGATCTGCTTCTATCCCAAAGATGTGATGAATGGAGCTGAGATTTGAACCACATTACCTGGTTCCAAAGCAGATGCTCTCCGCTAAGCCAGGCAGCTCCCACCAGGCAGCCTGATGGCAATTTCTGTGTGTGATGGGAAGGAGACCCCTTCTTGGGGACCGCTTGTTCCCAAGCACCTGGGGTTGAGGAGTGGAGAGGGATACAGGGCCAGGGCCTAAGGGACCATCCAGGATTGGCAACACGGCAACGCATAGGCACAAGAGGTCCCTTCAGCCTCAGGTTTCCTTGTCTATTAAATAGGGAGAAACCAACACCTACCTGAAGGAGCTGCTTTGGGGACTGAACAAGTCACGAGATCCCGTCACAAACGGCTGTGTAAATGTTGTGACTGCCCACCTGCAAAAGGCTGTCAACCCAAGAGGCAGTCACCTCCTCAAGTGACTTAGCAATCAGGCTGCTGGGCATGGGGTGTGGCCACATGGGGTGGGGACAGAGACAACTTCCTGAGAGGTGATCAGGACATGGACACGTCAGACTCCCCCCAGCTCCCTGGGCTCTCCTCCACCGCCCCCCTCACTGCCCTACTCTGCCCCCCCCCCCGCCCCAACTTGCTAGCCCTTCCCTCCAGCTCCCTCTTCTGCCCCTATCTGGCCAGGACATTCCCCGGCACACCAAAGTCAGAAAGTTTCAACATGCTCCCCCTTTGCCTTGGCACTGCTCCCACTCTCCACATGCACATCCCTTGAGTGTGAAGACCACAACTGTACCACTGAATGGTCAGCATTTAACTGCACTGGATGCACACACAGAAGGTCAGGGATATGCATGTGCTGGAGACACCAGCCACGAAGACTGGCAACTTCAAAGCTCTCTGCCCCAACTCTAGGCCCCCCAAGACCTGGCTCTGTAGTGCAATGGGTAGCACATTGGACTTTTAGGCCCCCCAGGCTGATCTGATGGTCCCCTGGGTGGTTTCCACCTGCCCTCTCCCTCTTACCTCTCAATAAATGGGAGTTAGGTAGAGACACGGTCTCTTATGAGATGGACTAGAGGAAGCAAGTCCTCCAGAGATGCACTATCCTATAAGACAGCCGTAAGTCAAGTGTAGCTGTTCAAATGTAAGCTAATTAAAATGGAATAAAATTAATGTCCTGTTAGCCACATTTCAAGGGCTCAAGAGCCACATGTGGCTTGTGGCTATGGTACTGGACAGCACAGATTAGATGTAGAACACTGAACAGTGCTGCTCTGGTCTCTAGAGCCAGGTGAAAAACAGGAACTGCTGTTGAACCTGAAAGCTGACAGCCAGACCTTGGCCCCGAGATCACACCCAACCCCTGAGGGGCTGGCCAGGCCGACAACCAGTCTCCCTGTCTCAGGGCAGAAAGAGACAGCCCAATCCAGGCCAAATGTCGGTAGAGCCAACAGCCAAGGGGCAAGTGTTTGTGCCAAGTGAATCACCTTCAGAAGCCACCATTTGGCTGCTGAGGAAGAGGTCAGAAAAGAAAGTGGCCTCACAGTGCCCTGCTGGATGGCATGGTAGAGAGATGCCACAGAACTTCACCTACAGCCTTGAACTATTCACCTACTCACCCAGCTTGGAACTTCTGGATGAGCATCAAGAAATGAGGTTCAAATACTGCAGTACAGAAATATGTGCCCGGGCAAGCTGGCTACCCTTGAAGCTGCAAGCCCTGGCTCCTGCAGAACTTGGCCACCAAAGCACCCAGCAGCACTTTCAGACCTCATCCCTGCCCCAATCCCTGCCAACTGCTTGCTGTCAAACCCTCTGGAGCATCCCCCACTCTCCCTTCTGTGCCCCTGAATGTTCCCATCTCTGAACTGCTCCCCTGGAACATTCCCCTCCAGCTACTTTAATACTCCCTTCCCAGTCCCATCCACCACAACTCAGCCCATGTTCCACTCTGCCTTCCCATGAAGCCTCCCTGGACCCAGCTTGGCTTTCCCAGGAAATGAACCCCAGGAGCACAGTCGAACATCGTATGTGGTCTTTCCACCTGTCAACCTGGGTTGGCTGACCTACAGTATGCTGCTACAAGCAGGGCTGTCCCTGCATAAAAGCCCCCTCTAGCAGGGGGTCTAGCAGGGGGTCTTGCTTGGGCTGGAATCCAGGAGAGTCACTTATGTTCCATAACCTTGGGCACCTGAACCTCTTCTTGTCTTGCTCCCTCTCAAATCAGCTGCATCAGGTGGGGTAGCAAGGACGCACTTTGGAAAACTGCTAAGCTGCACAACCACGATGGAGCTTTACTGCTGAATAATACACAGAAACTTCATGACTATAATTTTGAGTCCATCTGTCACAATCTCAGCACTGATTCCTCCACACTACACTAAATTATAAGTTTATAGTCTTGTGGGGGAAGAAAGTAAGATAACACCATGAGGAAAATCAACCTCATGCCCGAAACCCTGACGCCTCCTGCAAAACCATGTGCACAGAAGGTATCAACGAAGGACCTGCACAGAGTCTAGGGGGCCAGCAGGGAGCCACCCCATGGGGCAGACAGGCACTCTCCATCAACAGGGGCAGGCTGAGGCAGCGCTCAACCCTGGAGTCTGTCCCACAGAGGCCTCGTCCTAACATCAGAAGACTGAACTAAAAGTGGGGCACCACTTCCTCCCTGAGGGAGGAGACCACTTGCTTCCTATCTGCCAGCAGTAGGCAGGCCGTACTTCCTCCGCACTCACAGGTCCCACGAGAAATAACTGTGGACTGAAAAATTAACTCAGACTTTAGACCCTTGACTGTCTTTTCCCCAGGCATCTACCCCAAAAGTAACGTCACTCAAGAACTGTGGAGAAGGCTTCCCTGGTGGTGCAGTGGTTGAGAGTCCGCCTGCTGATGCAGGGGACACGGGTTCGTGCCCCGGTCCGGGAAGATCCCATATGCCGTGGAACAGCTGGGCCCGTGAGCCATGGCCGCTGAGCCTGCGCGGCTCCGCAAAGGGAGAGGCCACAACTATGAGAGGCCCACGTACTGCAGGAAAAAAAAAGAACTGTGGAGATTACATATGACACTAAAAACACAGGTAACAGAAGGTAAGAAAAGATAATTTGGACTTTATCAAGATTTTAAAAACTTTCGTGCATCAAAAGACACTACGAAGAGAGAGAAAAGACAACCCACAGAATGGGAGAAAATATTTGCAAATCCCATACCTGATAATGGTTTAATATCCAGCGCATATAAAAAAATCAACAACTCAACAACAGAAAGACAAGCCACCCAATTAAAAAATGGGCAGAGGACATGAGTAGATATTTCTCCAGAGAACATATACAAATGGCAAATAAGAACATAAAAAGATACTCAACAGCAAAAATTATTAGGGAATTGCTAATCAAAACCACAATAGTGGACTTCCCTGGTGGCGCAGTGGTTAAGAATCTGCCTGCCAATGTAGGGGACATGGGTTCGATCCCTGGTCCGGGAAGATCCCACATGCTACGGAGCAACTAAGCCCGTGCACCACAACTACTGAGCCCGCGTGCCACAACTACTGAAGCCTTCACGCCTAGAGCCCGTGCTCCACAACAAGAAAAGCCACCACAATGAGAAGCCCGTGCATCACAACGAAGAGTAGCCCCCACTCACCGCAACTAGAGAAAGCCCGCACACAGCAACGAAGACCCAAAGCAGACAAAAAATAAATAAATAAAATTAAAAAAAAAAAAACACGACAGTGAGATACCAGTTCACACCTACTACGAGAGCTATAATTATTTTTTTTAAGGAAAATCACAAGTGTTGGCAAGTATGTAGAGAAATTGGAACCCTCATGCATCGCAGGTAGTAGTGGAAAATGGTACAGCTGCTCTGGCAAACAGTTTGGCAGTTTCTCAAAAAGTTAAACACAGAATTATAAGCAATTCCACTCCTTAGGTATATACCCAAAAGAACTGAAAACAGGGACTCAAACAAATACTTATACACCAAAACGTACACCAATACACCAATGACAGCATTAGTCACAACTGCCAAAAGGTGTCCATCAACAGATGACTGGATAAACAAAATGTGGTATGTACATATAATGGAATATTATTCAGCCTTAAAAAGGAATGAAACTCTGTTACATACTAGAATGGATGAACCTTGAAAACTTTTGCTAAGTGAAATAAGCCAAACACAAAAGAACAAATACTGCAAGATTCCATTTATATGAGGTATTTATATCAGGCAAATTCAGAGAGACAGAAAGTAGGTTAGAGGCTACAAGGCGCCGGGGTAAGAGAGGAATAGGGAGTTATTGCTTAATGAGTGCAGAGTTTCTGTTTAGAGTGATGAAACGTTTTAGAAATAGTGGTGACGGTTGCACAACATTGTGAATATACTTAATGCCAATGAAAAATGGTTAAATGGCAAATTTTATGTCATACAGATTTTACCATAATAAAAAAAATACCAAAAAAAAAGAACTGTGGCAAATAAGGTTACACCCATCCTTGTCAGTGGGAAGAAGGGCCAGAATCAGGACTAATTGGGATCTTAGTCAGTAGGGATTAAGGCATGTACATACGGGCAGCTTGGACTTGGGGCCTATACTCTTTTTTTTTTTTTTACTTTAAAATTTACTTATTTATTTTTGGCCACACCATGCATCATACAGAATCTTAGTTCCCCAGCCAGGCATCAAACCTGTGCCCCCTGCAGTGGAAGCACGGATTCTTAACCACTGGACTGCTAGGGAAGTCCTGGGCCTATACTCTTTTTCCACTATTGTTTTTTGGGGATGTAATTCATAAAACCTCAAGGAGCCAGAAATTATGTAGGAAAGCTTCTCAACCTGTCCCCACCCTGCCTCTGAGAAACCAGCCCAAGTCAGTGCATAAAGAGAGCCACCACCTGTTCTCACGGTCCCTAACCGCAGCACTCACCTGGGATACCTCCTCCTTATGTGACAAATAAAACCGCCTCCCATTTATTGGCCTTAGTGCTGCCACCTATAAATTAGCCCTCCTTCTTCCTTCTTCTCCAGGCTGTCATCAAGACCAGATAAGATAAGCCAGGCAGGCGGTATCATTAGCCATGTTAAGTCTGAAAACACTGCTGCCTTTAATAAAGAAATTAAACTGCTAGAGCTACAGAGTAAAACAGGAGCATCATGTACTCCCCATCTCTCTTTCCTTCTTTCCTTTTCTTCATAACACCATCTCCGTCTAACACTAGATATATTTTGCACGACCATCTGTGCCCCCAACTAAATGGAAGCTGCTTGGGGCACAGACTTCTGTGTGCTTTGTTCACTGTGGTACCTCCAGTGCCTGAATCACTGGTGCACAGTAGCTGTTCAGTACACCTCTGTTGAAGGAATGGATTACTAGTTCTAATAATCCATTTTGAAACAAACCAAACAATATTTCATCACCTCCTGCTAATGCACTATTGACACCACTGCATGGAAATCGAAGAGTCAACTAAAAATTCTAACTTCGCTTTCTAAGCAGGAAAAGGACTATACGAGTGGAAAAATCAGGAGCTCCTAGATACGCATGCCAAGAAAGGAAAAAGCTTCCAACGGAATCAAAATTGTGGCTTCACAGTAACTCTTGTTTCTTAAAATGAATGTAAGGAAACTCCAAAGGCCAGTGAACTCTCAATTCCAAGAGGAAAGTCATGTGATTTCCAAATGTACATTTTTCAGAAATGAGTTCACAACCATGAGCTTTCTGAAGTCAGAACTGTGAAGATTAAACCAATTAAAGTAGTAATCAGTATGCCAACAAACTGGATAACCTAGATGAAATGGAAAAATTCCTAGAAACACACGATGTAACTAAACTGACTCATGAAGAAATAAAAAATTTGAATAGACCTATAATTAAAAAGACGACTGAATAAGTAACCAAAAACCTCCCAGCAAAGAAAAGCCCAGGGCCAGCTGGCTTTACTGGTGAATTCCACCAAACACTTAAACAGTTAACACCAAACCTTCTAAAACTCTTCGAAAAAAATGAAGAGAAGGAAACACTTCCTAAATCATTCTATAAGATCAGCACTACCCTGATAGCAAAGCCAGACAAACTACAGATCAATAACCCTTATGAATACTGTTGCAAAAATCTTTAACAAAATACTAGCAAACTGAATTTAGCAGCATATTAAAAGGTTTATACACCATGACTAAGTGGAATTTACTCATGAAATGCAAGGATGGCTCAACTTACAAAATTAATCAACATAATACAATAATAAAATGTAGGAAAAAACCACAGGATCATCTCAATTGATTAAGAAAAAGCATTTGATGAAATCCAATTCCCCTTCTTGATAAAAACACTCAACACTAGAAACAGAAGGAAACTTCCTCAACATGATAAAGACCATATATGAAAAACCCATAGTGAACATCACACTCAATGGTGAAAGACTGAATACTCTTTCCCTCAGGTCAGGAACAAAACAAGATGCCTGCTTTCAACACTTCTACTCAATATGGTACTGAAAGTTCCAGCCGGAGCAATTAGGCAAGAAAACAAATAAAAGGCATCCAAATTGAAAGAGAAGTAAAATTATCTCTCTTCAATGATGACATGATCTTATATGCAGAAAACCCTAGAGTCCACCAAAAAAAAAAAAAAAAAACAAAAAACAAAAAAACAAAACAAAACCAAAAAAACCGTGTTAGAATAAATAATAAATTCAGCAAAGTTCCAGGATACAAAATCAATGAACAAAAATCAGCAGCATTTCTATATGCTGGCAATGAACAATCCGAAAAGGAAATTAAGAAAACAATCCTATTTAAAACAACACTAAAAAGAACGAAATACTTTGGATTACATTTACCAAGGAAGCTAAAGACTTGTACAATGTAAATTAAAGAGTTTTGTTGAGAGAAATTAAAGACTTAAATAAACATAAAGACATCCCATGCTCATGAACTGGAAGACTTAATATTGTTAGGATGACAATACTACCCAAAATGATCTACAGATTCAGTGCAATCCCTATCAAAATCTCAATGGCGTTCTTTGCACAAATAGAAAAATCTATCCTCAAATTCATATGGAATCTCAAGGAATCCCAAACAGCCAAAACAATCTTGAAAGAGAACTAAGTTGGAGGACTCATTCTTCCTGATTTCAAAACTTACTACAAAGCTACAGTAATCAAAACAGTGATACTGGCATAAGGACAGACATACAGACCAATGGGACAGAATAGAGCGTCTAGAAACAAACCCTTGCATATATGGTTAAATGATTTTCAACAGGGATACAAAGAACATTCAATAGAGAAAGGACAGTCTTTTCAACAAATGGTACCGGGAAAGCTGGATAGTCACATGCAAAAGAATATACTGGATCCTTATGTTATACCATATACAAATATTAACTTAGAACGGATCAAAGACCTAAATGTAGGAGCTAAAACTATAAAACTCTTAGAAGAAAACGCAGGAGAAAAGCTTCATGATCTTGGATTTGATGATGGTTTATTAGGTATGATACCAAAAGCAGGATCAACAACAGAAAAAGATAAACTGAACTTCATTAAAATTTAAAACTTTGTGCATCAAAGGACATTATCAGGAAAGTAAAAAGACAATCTTGGGAATGGGAGAAAATATTTGCAAATCACCCATCTGATAAGGGGTTAATATCCAGAATAGGTTAAGAACTCCTACAATCCAACAACCACCAAAACTCAATTTAAAAATGGGCAAAGGATCGAATAGACATTTCTCCAAAGAAGATAAACAAATGGCCACAGGCACATGAGAAGATGCTCAATATCACTACTCATCAAGGAAATGCAAATCAAAACTACAGCCACAATTAGGGTGTGTATAACCAACAAAACATAAAAAGAAAAGTGTTGGCAAGGGTGTGGAGAAACTGAAACCCTTGTGCATTGCTGGTGGGAATGTAAAATGATGTGGCAGCTATGGAAAACATGGCGGTTCCTCAAAAAGTTAAACATAGAATTACTGTATGATCCCAAAATTCCACTTCTGGATATATACACAAAAGAACTGAAAACAGGGACTCAAACAGATATTTGTACACCCACTACTTACAACAGCCAAAAGCTAGAAGCAACCCAAATGCCCACTAACAGATAAATGGATAAACAAAATGTGTTATATACAAACAATGGAATATTATTCAGCCTTAAAAAGGAATGAAATTCCGACACATGCTGCAACATGGCTGAACCCCGACAACATTACGCTGAATGAATAAGCCAGTCACAGAGAGGCAAGTAGTATATGATTCTCTTATATGAGATACTTAGAGTAGTCAAATTCAATGAGACAGAAAGAATGGTGGTTGCCAGGAACTGGGGAGAGAAGGGGAAGGGGAGTTATTGTTTAATGGGTACAGAGTTTCCATTTGGGATGATGAAAAGTTCTGGCAATAGTGGCTTAATTATATAACACTGTGACTATCCTTAATGTCACTGATTTGTACACTTAAAATGGTACATTTTATGTTATGTATATTCTACTACAATTTTTTAAAAAGTAAAGGAAAAAAATAGGTCCATATTTTCAGCGCATTGAGAGAATCCCTCTTAAAAGGCCAGTTTTCCTGATAGCCTGGGGCATCCTTCCCATTGTAAGGGGGCCTGAGGATGCCATTCTGTCCTTTGTATTCTGCTCTCAAACCCAATTCCATAATCTGGACCCTAAATCCAAGGAAACAGCTCAGGTTGACTAGCTGCTGTTTGAAAGGCTGAGGTCTTGAGTATCCCTAGGCCAAGCAGTCTGCAGGGATGACTGACAGAGCCGACAAATTGCCAACAAAAACAGAAGCCAATCCCGCTGGCTTTCACTTTCTATTACTTCCCCTTACACTTTCTCACAGGACACCAGACGGCCATGCAGAAAGGAAACGGGCCAAACCAACCTGCCTGATTTTTTTTTAGTTGGAAAATGGAGTCCCTGTTTCCCCCCATCCATTACAGGTCTAGATATTTAATATCCTTTGTATTTTGTACAGCTGAGGACAAAGTTTTTGCCCACCCCAAAACAGCAGAACGAACAACGTCCATCCTCTGTACTCTATATACTCTCTAGGGCTCTTGCATACAGATAATCTAACAGATTATCCTGTTAGATCTCAAAATAACCCAGTGAGAATGAATGTTTTGGGGTTGTTATCCTCCACTGGAGACATGAAGAAACCGGAGCTCATGAGATGAAGCAATTAGTCCCAAATCCTACAACCCCAAGTGACAGGACCAGGATTCGCACAAAAGTAGTGAACTTCAGAGTTCTCCTTCCCCTCGATTACTTCGGAAAGAACAACGAAGTAGAAATGGAATCAGACCATTTTGTTGTCAAACAAGACCAAGGAAAAATGCTTCCAAGTTTGGCAACTAATAGGACTAAATCCCCAAAGAAGAGCCTGGAAAAGAACTAAGCGCCCGCCTCTTTCCCTTAGGTCTACCCTAACCCAGACATGGATCTTTCCTTCTGGTTTTTTGTACTCAACGATCCAGCCAGGCTCCCAGGGCAGTCTCGTACTGCCCTGCCCAAGGCGCTCTGGCACACAGCGGAGAGTCGGCCATACTCGCGGTATTTCACCAGGGATGGGAGGCCGGCTGGTCATGGGAAAACGGAAGATTCAGCGTGCTCAGACACGAACAAATCACGCCCAAACCAACGAGCATATGAAACTAAAACTGGCCCTGGAAATCCACACGGGAAACACCGGCCAGGAGCCAAAGGGCCTGCGGCGCGTCGACCACTGCCCTACCATACCAACGCACGCGCGACAGCACTAGCGCCAAGCATGGTACCGCTCTCGCAGACCCAGACTTGGGCGGTCGCCGACGCCGTACGCATGCTCCAGCAGCGCGCATGCGCGTCCCCAGCACTTGCCTTTTCCCTGTAGTCCCCTGCCCTCTCGCCCTGATGCCGGAACCAAACGCTGGGTACCTCAGCCACGGGCCTCACTCTGCATTCCTCACCTTGCGCCCGGTTTTCTCCCGTAGGGCCTTCAGCCGTTCCTTCCGCCGCAACGCCTCTTCCTCCAACCGGCCCACACCGGCCGCAGTAGCCGCCATCTTGCCCACAGACATCCCCCCGCCCCCACTCTTCTCTTGTCCCGCAGCGCGCAGGCCCAAGGTGTTAGACGAACCCCTCACGGCCAATCCAGGGACGAGAATGGGAGAGCAGGAAGTCCTGAAAGCCAACCAATGCTGAGTTGCTACAGGAGGACCCTCCCTCTTCCTCCCCCACAGAACGTCTAACTCTTCGGGGGTCGACAAAGAAGGCGCTAAGGCTCGATTCGTCCAATGCCGATCAGGGAAAAAGCGGCAAGAGGAACCAGACCTGAGTGAAGGAGGATAGAGCGCGTCAATCGCTCTGGTTTTACCTAAGCGCCAACCATGCTGGCTGGCCACTTGGAATGCGCCGACCCATCTTTGTCCACTTCTCCTGATTCTTAAAGGCTCGAATGCCTTCACGAAGCCTTCCCTGACTCTCTACTCTGATCCCAGCCTAAGAGGTCTGCCTCTGCTTTCCTCTTAAGCTATCTGTGGCTTCCTGGATGCACTTGTTCATGGGCCTCTGGGCCCTTCTCTGTCCACTCTCAGCTCAGACAAAACCTAAGCAGAGCAGGGCTTGGCTGAATGGCCATTTTCCTCTGGGTTCATGGATGATCCCCTCCCACCTCCAACCCCCTGCCCGGCCCCCGCCCCCGGGGTGGCAAAGTACCCAGGGTCAGACTACCTAACCTGGAGAAGAGCAAACCCCAACTTGGGCCCAGTGGGCCCTAAGGGACCACCCTGAGCTTAGTTCCTGAGAACTAAGCTGAGAGTTGGTTTCGCCTCGGCCGATAGGTGCACTGCCTCCCAGCAGGAGCTGCCAGGGTATCCTTTCCCGAGTCAATTACCATGCCCTGACAACTGAGAGACCACTTTGACTGAAGTCAGTATCTTCTGACAGCCTATCCAGGTCCCCAGAGCCACACCTCCTCCCACCTAGGGAGAGTGACTTGTCTCTCAGCAAAGCTGTTCCCTGCTTGTGGCCTCCCTTCCCAGGCTGACAGCAGGTGGACACCCACTCCTTGCTTCCCAGTTCCCTTCAGAGATCCCCAGTGCCACAGACCCCTGTCCAACTGGCCCCCACAAACGACCCTCTTGACCTCTGTAACTTGGGCCTTTTGGTGCCCTCTCTCCTGCATCAGGTGGGGTGCCCTGCCAGGGCCTAGTATGCAGGTAGTACCCAATACACATGTAGTAAGTGTTCAGGAAATGTCAGAAGTAGGATGGATGGGGCAGAAGAAAAGGCCAGAGTGGAGGAGATGCCCAAGAAGCCAGGAGGACAGAACAGGATGGGTATGGGGACAGAGTCTGTCTCTTCTTGGCCACCCAAGGTCTAGGGGGCTCCAGGCTGGTCAGTTCCTCCAATTGATGGTAACTCTCTGGGTCCCACAAACTTTCCCCCCAGCCCCAACAAAGGGCCTCACCCCTGCCCAACACCATGGGCCCTCCTCACCTCCCAGGAGAGTAGGGAGAGGTGGGGGAAGAGGCCCAGGGGTGATGGTGGCAGTGGTTCTGGAAAGTCAGGCCTCTGTCCCTGTCCATGCTGCCCAGGTGGTCCTCATTTGGCCCATCTGGGCCCCAGTTTCTCTGCCTGTTAAACAGAAGCATGAGGTACCCTTTAGCCTTTAACCTCTTGAAGTTAAAGAAAAAAAATGTGAATCAAGTGCTGAGCCCCGGAGTGAAGGGTGCCTCCATTTGGAGTATCTAGGAAGGCTTCCTGGAGGAGGGGATCCAGACGAGGTGAGGAGTACCTAAATCTTCCAGGGATCTGCCCAACAGATGGAAGGAACTGCTCCCCCGGAGTTATTTCAGGCTTGTCTTGCTGTTTTCTGATCCCCCCTCCCGCCCCCCCCCGCACTCCTGCCACACAATCCTGCTCCACTAACAACAGGATTAAAAAAGTGACACTTCGGTCTCCCCATAAGCGCTTATACCAACGCCTGGCACGTAGTAAACTCTACAAGTGGTTGTCACGGTTGTTGTCCTCGTTAGTTATTGAAGGACCCTGCCCATCTGCACGCGGCCCGCAGCCCCTTCTCCCAATCCCGCGAGCCTGTCCCTTCCACGAATGGTGGCCTTTCCAGCCAGGCGGGCTGTGTCCCGGTTAGATCTAGACGTAGGGCAAACCTGGAATCCCTGACCCAGACCCTAGTCCGGGGGGCTCAGATTGGCCTTTCCGGAGGGCGCGGATTGCGGGGGGGGCGGGGCTGCTGGGCGCGCTGCTGGGCGCCCTCCCGGGCCGCCCTGACCTCAGGCTCCTCCTCCTGTCGGACTCCCCGCCCTTTGCACGGTCCCGGGATAGGCGGGGCGGCGGTGGCGGCTGCAGAAGCGCAGGAAGCCGGGCGGTGGCCGACCGGGAGGAGGAGGAGCGCGACGGCGGCCAGTACTACTTCCCTCAGTAGTACCGCGCCGCTCCGCCCTGGAGTGACGCCCTCCGCCCATGGGCCTGGCCGAGGGCAACCGGCGGGCGGCGCGGAGGAGGCGGCGGCGGCGGCAGGTGGCGTGCAGCAGGGTTGGAGCCTGGTCGGGCCATGGCCGCCTCGGAGCGGCTCTACGAGTTGTGGCTACTCTACTACGCGCAGGTGAGCCCGCGCCCGCCGTGCCCACAGCTCCGCGCGCCCGGCGTCTGCTGCACCTGCGCCCGGCGCCACCTGGGCCGTGTATACGCACGCGCCGGGCGTGCTCGGGCTCCGCACGCACGTGTGCGACCCCGGCCGGCTGGTGCCTCTGGCACTTATACCTGGGGGTCGGCCCTCGCGGGCGCGGACCTTACAAGAGCCTCTTGGGTGGGGACAGTGCAGCCTCGGTTGTCCCTGAGGAGAGGGGCCTGGACCAAGCTAGGGCACTTACCCCTTTTACAGATGGGGAAACTGAGGCCTGGGGGGAAAAAAAAGGCTGGCCGGGTCGAAAGGGGCGGGAGGCTTACTTTGAATTTGGGCGTGCCACTCCTGTGGGCGCAGCCCAGTTGGGTGGTCGCCTGATGGGTCTGAGTGGGCTGGGGGGTCTCCAGGCATGCAAGGGGGACGTCCCTACTTCGGTCTGACTTGAGTCAACTCCTCAGATACCCTGCGGTGAACTGCCGGTGGTGAGCTCCTCCTTGACCCCAGGTGGCCCCACCTCAACCCCCGGGGGGGCAGGGTGTGGATTACGGGGGAGAGGGGGTCCAGCCCAAAGCAAAGATTCGCCTTGGATGCTGGGGGTGAAAACGGGGAATGCGGGTGAGGTGGGAGGGATGTTTGAAAGGGATGGAGGGAGGCCATTTTCTCCTGAGCTCCCCGTCCTTCCTCAGAGACTACCTCAAGTGGCCTCAGAAGGTGAAGGGAGCAACTCTGACCCAGGTGTACCCCAAACTGTGTCTCGCACACATAGGCCCCCACTTTCCTTCTGTATTCACAGCAAGGAGAGAACCCAGGGTAAGGCTCCCTCTCCCCTTCACCCAGCACCAGCCTTCCTCCCTGCACCTGCCTGGCATCATACTCCTGGCTCAGGTGTGCCTGGGGCACAATGCACTATTGTGTGCCCCTGATCTCGTCACTAGGGGGAAGTTCATGCTCGAATCAGCTGGCCCTCTGAAGAGGCTAGCCGACTGTCTCCCAGGACTGCAGGCCAGGACTTGGGCCCCAGAGATCAGGAGTCCAGGCCATAAGGGCCATAGCTTCTTGAGCCCGCTTAGGTGGTGAGAAGTCCAGGCACCCGGCAAGAGGCAGTGCATGGAGTAGAGTCTGTCTTTGGTGTGACCGAGGGCACGCTCTTTACACCCCTGAGCCTCTGCTTCCATATCTGTAAATTTGGCACAGTCCTGGCCTCCGGTGGCCTGGACTGTGCAGAGGGATAGCCAGTATGGCTGGTCCAGGCCAGAGAAGTTTCCTGCTTCCCCGCCCCATTGGATCCCCTCACCCCAGCTTCTCTGTCTCCATCGCCAAAGGTTGGTCCTTGTGAAGGAGCAAAAGATTTGGGAGGAAACCTGCCCCTGGCCCTCATGCTTCTGATTGCCTCCGTGGTTGTGGGCAGGTTCTTGGTCTTCAGTTTCTTCAGCTGTGACCAGGCAAAGGGGGGCTTGAACAAGGTGATGAGTCTGAGGGATGTTAATCAAGCTTCCGATTGCCTCCGTGGTTGTGGGCAGGTTCTTGGTCTTCAGTTTCTTCAGCTGTGACCAGGCAAAGGGGGGCTTGAACAAGGTGATGAGTCTGAGGGATGTTAATCAAGCTTCTGATTGCCTCCGTGGTCGTGGGCAGGTTCTTGGTCTTCAGTTTCTTCAGCTGTGATCAGGCGACGGGGCGGGGGGCTTGAGCGAGGGGACGAGACTGAGGGTTGTGAATGGTGGGTCTTCAGGCTGGGTGGCATGCTGCTGGGGAAGGGTGTCTCGGCAGTTTCCCAGGATTGTACCTCCGACGTGGTTACCTCCTGCTGCCCCTTCTAGCTGACCTCTGCAAGTGGTCAGTCCCTCACAGGTGTTTAGCATTCATCTGTGCTGAGTCCCTTCTCCCGCTCCAGCTCCTCACCTCACAGGGCGGGTGTGGGGCACAGGCTAGCTGGTTGTAGCCTTAGAAGCCTGGGCAGGCAGGGTACGGCCTGGGGCCAGGCAAACAAATCCAGGATATGAGTGTGAACCCAGGAGCCGGGAGGGGCCAGGTTTCCTGGGGAGAGGAAGCTTCAGCCAGCCTCCCAGCACTGCCTTCCTGCCGGCTTGGTCCTGCTTCTGCTCCCGGAACGTGGTCTCCACCCTCTGTACTGAGCTCCTAGGGAGTGGTGGCTGTGCTACTTTGAGCCCTGCCAGGGACCTATTGTGTGTGTACTTGGGGGAGAGGGGAAGATAAGGTAAGGGGTCGAACTGAGAGAGGGTATTAAGAGACCCCTGAAATGGCCAGCTACCCAGCCAGTAGGCTCCCCCAATACTTTCGCCCCTCCCTTCAACAGTGAGAGCTGACATCAGCTGGCAAACCTGTTTCCCCAGTTGTGGGTCTAGGCCCGCCCTGGGAGCACCCCTGTTTCTGCCCTTCCTTTCCCCTCACAGACCCCAGGTTCATGCCTGCTCACCCCCTACCTCTTGGGGCCATGAATGGGTGAGGGGGCTGTGGGTGGCTACTGAAGGAGGAAGGAGGGTCAGAGTGCCCCCTGGACATCACTCAGTCTGAGCCCCTCAGAGCCTTAGTGGGGAAACCAAGGCAGGGTTGTACCAAGGTCATTGGACAGATTTGGGGCAGAGCCTGGCAGAGCTCTGGCCCAGTCTCCATCCTGTGTTCCCTTACCCAGGAGAGGTGTAGTCCTGTGGGCGGGAAGACTCAGGTGGGCCTGCACCCTGGGACGGCACAGGCTGTGTCCTCTGCCTGGAGCCTTCTCCCTCCTGTCTGAGGAGGCCTTCCCCGCCTGTTCCCGCAGCCCAAGCTGGACCTCAGCCCAGGCGTGTCCCCACTTGAACCCTCATTGTGCTTGCTACTCTGCGGTTTCCCCACGCCTCACACTTAGCCGGTGCTCCTTGGGTATTAGCTGAATGTCTGGGTGACTGATCAGGGATGTCTTACCAGAGGCCTGAGTTTGGGCCTGGAGGGCTGAGCGCACAGGAGCAGGAGGAGCAAGCACACGGCAGTGGGAACTGTGAGCGGCAAGTTCGTCGGGTGGGTGGGGGCACATCCAGAGGACTCAACCCGGCAGGGCTTCCCCAGTGAGGGCTTAGGAAGTGGGGGAGAGGATAAGGGGACTGGGGCCGCACCCAGTAGGCTAGCAGTTGGGTGGCTGTCGAGGTTATGCAAAATATGCAGCTGAGTGGCCCTCTTTCAGGCTGGAGCAGTAGTGCTGCTCAGTAGCCCTCCAGTGAAAGGGAGCGTTGGGGAGCATGAAAGCTGAGGGGTACTTAGGGTACCAAAAGTCAGGACAGGGCAAACAGTCAGGGTTCAGGTGGGGAGCCTAGGCTGAACTCTCTGCTTATGCTATTGAGGACTCAGGGTTCTAGGAAGGTCAGGTCAGAGCCCGAGCTGACCTCGCTCTGCCCGCCCCTCCCTGGTCCCTCACCCCTGACTGATGAGCTCTACTGCCTCATGGAAACCTAGTCAGGCCCTCTGCTCCCTCCGAGACCTTAGCTGGGTCATATTTCTTCCTTTGCCTCAGTTTACCATCTTGAAATGGGAAAAAGGACCTCCTTGGTGCTTGACCCCCCCCCCCCGCAACCCTCTTCCGTACCTTAAAGGGGCAACCAGAGTTTCCTCCTACCTGCCTTTATTACTGAGGCAACTGAAGACGGAGGGACTGAGGTGATGGGGAGAGTAGCACAGAGTCCAGGGTTGGGGGAGGGGCTGGTAATCCCTGGAGCTTTTATGGCAACTGGGGAGCTGATGTGGAAGTGTGGGGTCACTGTGGAAACAGGTCACTTACCATGGGGACCCTGAAAGGAAATGCCTGTTTTCCAAAGTGATAGGACAAGGGGAAGCTTAAACCCTGAAGGGTGTTATGGAGACCAGAAGGTCCATGCCTTTCAAGACCCCATCCCCAGGTAAGGGGGAGAGACTGGCCCAGCCACCTAGGCCCTTGGACCACTAGCCTCAGTTGTCCTTGCCCCTGGCAAAGTCCCCATCTTCCTGCTTCGTTCCTTGGCCCGAGGCCCTCCAAGTCTGACCTCCAGTCGTCCTGGTGTAGCCAAAGGCCACCTTCAGCTTGACGTTGCCATCCCCCTCATGCTGAGTGGGGAGACCCCCACACGTGAAGGAGGTCATCCTGGTCAGGCCCCACCCCACCCTATCCCATTTCTGCTTGCCTGTTCCAGGAGATGGGGTGCTCCCTACCACCTAGGCAGCTCTGACTGGGAAGAGTCACCACTATGGAGCTTCAGTCTTCTCTCCCTACCCTCCTTCTAGCGCTAACCTGGGGTCCATGAAGATCCTCCCATTCCACCTGCCTGGGACAGCCACCTGGGGAGTGGCCCATGGGACCTTGGCTCTGCCAGTGAACCAAGGTCTGCCACTCATCTGTCACTCATGGAGGTGGGTGGGGAGAAGATGAGTGTTGCCCTGGAATGCCAAGGGCTTGGGAAGGCAGAGCCCATGAATTTGGGAGTGGAGCTCCCACTCACCTTACCACATGCTGGTGGGTGTGGTTGGAGAGCCTTTACCTGTTAAGCAAAGAGATGGTTTTAAAGAGGCAGCTGAAGCAGAGAGATTAATCGTTTGTTTTGTTTTTTTCATTTTTATTTTATATCAGAATATAGTTGATTTACAATTTGTGTTAGTTTCGGTTGTACAGCAGTGACTTAGTTATACATATATCTATTCTTTTTCAGATTCTTTTCTCATATAGATTATTACAGAGTATTGAGTAGAATTCCCTGTGCTATACAGTAGGTCCTTGTTGATTATCTGTTTGTTTTTTTTGTTTTGTTTTTTTTGTGGTACGCGGGCCTCTCACTGTTTTGGCCTCTCCCGTTGCGGAGCACAGGCTCCGGACACACAGGCTCAGCAGCCATGGCTCACGGGCCCAGCCACTCCGCGGCATGTGAGATCCTCCCAGACCGGGGCACGAACCTGTGTCCCCTGCATCGGCAGGTGGACTCTCAACCACTGCACCACCAGGGAAGCCCTGATTATCTGTTTTATGTATAGTAGCATGTATATGTTAATCCCAATGTCCTAATTTATCCCTCCCCCCCCCACCTTTCCCCTTTGGTAACCATAAGTTTTTTTTCTAAATCTGTGATGGGGTTTCTGTTTTGTAATTAAGTTCATTTGTATCAATTTTTAGATTCCACATATAAGTGATAACATATGATATTTGTTGTTTTCTGACTTAGTATGATCATCTCTAGGTCCATCCATGTTGCTGCAAATGGCATTTCATTCTTTTTATGGCTGAGTAACATTCTAATGTGTATATGTAGCACATCTTTATGCATTCATCTGTTGATGGACATTTAGGTTGCTTCCATGTCTTGGCTATTGTAAATAGTGCTGTTCATGATACATGAACATTGGCGTGCATGTATCTTTTCAAAGTATGGTTTTCTCCGGATATATGTCCAGGAATGGGATTGCTGGACCACATGGTAGCTCTATTTTTAGTTTTTTAAGGAACCTCCATACTGTTCTCCATCGTGGGCGTACCAATTTACATTCCCACCAGCAGTGTAGGAGAGTTCCCTTTTGAGAGATTAATATTTAGTAAGCTACCGAGTGTAAAAATCAGGTCTGGACTCCAGAACCCATGCCCTCAACCACATTCAATTTGGCACCCCCGGCCTCTGAAGTACCAGACAGGGCTGCATCTTGGGGAAGGTGCTGGCTCTGATGGGGATACATTTAAGCCGAGGAAACACGGAGAGCAAAGCGCATGCAGACTTGTGGCAGTGGGGACAGTGAGTAATATCCAGTGGGGCAGCCAGTGAATATGGCATGTGGGGCTGGAGATGAGGTGGGCACCACCCGTGGCGGGCTTCGGATGTCGGGGGGAGGCTGTGGACGTGCCCTGGGCCTGTGGTAGGGTGGCTGACTGGCTGCTCAGACAGTAGTGGTAACTGATGGGTCCTGGGGGCGCTGGGTACTGCTTAAGGAACTTTGGGGATGGGGAATTTGGGGCAAGATCTGGCCCCTGAGACACAGGGCAAGCCAGGCCTGATGTCAGGCTCGGGGTAAGGCACGCAGGTCTCAGGCAGCACAGTGTCAGGAGCTCAGTGGTCCCTGTCCCTCTGAAAGACAGCCCTACCCACCCATCCATGCCTCAGCCGCCTGCCCTCAGCCCTGCCGCGTTACCTCAGAGTTCTGAGGAAGTGGCAGTTCCACGCTCACCCAGGACCTAACCAACCCGTGGGAGCTCCCCTCCTCCAGCACTGAGTGTCCTCAGGGCTGGTTGGGCATAGACTGGGGTCCCTACCGGGGTGACTCTGAGACCCCCATACCCACAGCTTTCTCCCCTGCTGCAAGGCCCTGGGAGGAGTGTGACTGCTCCTGACCTGCCTTCATGGGAGGGGCAGGGTTGGGACCCCGTCCCAGCCAGGTTGGGGTGGGGACTGGGCTGGCCCACCGATGTTCCTGTTCTGAGCTGGAAAGGGAAGGAGGAGCCAGCGAGGCAGAGCTTTGAGAGGAGTGTGGGGCTCCTGAGCAGCACAGCCACCTCCTGCCGGCTCTGGAGCCTTCGGCATGCAGCAGTGCCTCCATGCTCAAGGCCCCTGCTCTGCCCTGCCTCCCAGCCCCGGTGCCTGCAGGGACTCCCTCACCCCCCAGCACTGCAGCCTCAAGCCATGGGGCCCAGGTCAGAGCCAGGCTGAGGATTCCCCGGGAGAAGAGGTGAGACCCCCAGAGTCAAGACCGGCAGTTACCCCTACCCCTGCCTACTACTGTGCTCTAGAGACCCCTCCTGCCCCTCCAGAACCCACAAAGGCTGCTGCCTTGATTGCCTCAGACCTGAACCCAGCCCAGCCTGGACCTGCTGGAAGTTTGCAGGACTGGACACGCTGAGGGTGTGGTTCTAGGGACAGAAAGCAGGGGTGTGCAGAGTTTGAGGGGCCCATCAGGTCTGGGAGGGTCGATCCAGGTGATGGCCATGAGGAGGGTGGGAGTTTCCTGCTTAAGTACCAAAAGCCCAAGTCACAGATGGCAGTGGGGCATGGGGAGATCAGAGGCCTGCACAGGAGAATGTGAATCACAGATGTGGGAGGGCAGAGAGGCTGGAGAAGGAGTCCCTGGTTGGACTAGGGGCCCAGAATGCCTGGCTTACCAATTAAGCCTTTTATCTTTGGGTCAGGGAGGGAGGACATGGTCAAATGGGGGCTTACAGGTGCTCAGCAGAGCTGTAGTGGGCAAGAAGGACGCAGGTTTTGGGTGGGAGAGACAGTGGCTTGACTGGGGGTGGTTTGGGGCTAGAAGAAGGGAGGATGGTGTTGGGACAATTTTGAAGGTAGGGAGGGATGTGTGGGGTCATTGAGGCAGGGTCGTGGGTCATGTGGTCAGCTTGGGCTGACTGGCTCTAGCCACCATGAGTGATCCTGGCCTAGAACAGAGGTTGAGCTGCAACTGTGCTAGTGGACGAGGCATCCCCTCTGGGGCCCCCCGTTTTCCCATTTGCAGTGGGAAGGGTTCAGAAGAAATGGTCTAACAGCCCTGGCCTGCTCTGGTGTTTTCAGGGTTGGGCATGTTGATGTCCTTGCTGGTTTGTGGAGAGGAGAGGTATAGACAGAGGTAGGTGAGCAGGGAGGCTGCCAGCGGCAGAGGGTGGAGAGGTCGCCAAAGGTAACTGACAGGCAAAAAGTCACAGCGGTGTGGGCCTGCACCTTGGTGGCCCCAGCCCCTCTCTGAATTGCCTGGGCCTTGGCTCTGTGATAAAATGTACAAGGAAGGTGTCCAACCACAGGGTGGAGGGCTGCTCTGTCTAGGTTTTTTGGGGGCCTGGCCCAGTCTGCTGGGGTCAGGCCCCTTCCCTGGAGCCCATTCAGCCCTGGCCCTGTGGTCTGGGACCCACAAGCGGCAAAAAAAATTAGCCGTCCATGCAAAAGTAGTTGTGGAGGTCCTTGATTTGAGGCCCGTGGCACCTGGGGAGCAGTCTCAGGGTGTCGTCTGTGGTGTGTCCCTTGCCCCTACATGTTCAGTATAGTCCCTGCCCTTCCCCCCCCACCCCTGGGAAAGAAAGCTGCTCTCTGGGCCATGCTGGTTAGGGTGGGTCCTCCAGATGGGGCTGGTGTGGAAGGAGGAGCTCAGATCCAGGCCACCACCCACTCCATGCCTTGGGAGGGGCTTAGAGGTTAGAACAGATTAGGGCTAGTCCAGGGCTTGCCAGTGTCCCTGGAGCAAAGAGACCAGCAGGGCCAGATGGGGAGCCTGGATGCAGGAGGAGGGTGGGGCAGCGGTATGGATGAGTCCTTCAGCATCATTGCCTGGGCCTGAGGCCTTAGCCCCAGGTCAGGGAGCTGTGGGTGCCTTGAATGAAGGGCACTGTGGTAGCACGGACCACAACCTGTCCCTGGATAGGCTTGGCCTGACTCCTGTCCTGGAATTCTCCTGGACCTCACGCCTGTAGAACTAGTTTCTGTCCACAAGCCCCACCCAGGGCAATGTGACCCCTGCCCATCTGTGCTGCAGGCCCCACCCCCGGTGCTAGGCTGGGTCCTTCACAGCTTCTCTTGCTGGGCCCTGGGTGCCCCAGGCCCTCCCACATCCCTGCGGTCTGCCGGGAGGAAGCGGCCCCCTTCCCCCACCGTGACTTTGCGCTTCCTGCCCCGGGGGCCAGGGTGGGAGGGGACGTTTCCCGTTCACACCAAAGTTTCCCTGGCTGGTGGCGGCGCCCAAACTCGGGCTCAGCCCGCTGTCCCTCTTACCCATGGAACCAGCTCTGGGGCCTGGGGTCCAGGTAACCAGCCAGGGTGTGGGCGGAGGTTCCCAAGGTGAGGCAGGGCATTTTGCCTGTACAGGTGGGGGGGGGGGTGTGTGTGCGTGGGTCTGCCTGGTCGATAGTGCACATGCAGCCTGGGATATACAGTCAAGGAAGGTTTTCTGGAGGTGGTGGCTGCTGAGTTGGGAGAAGGTGGCAGGCGAGAGCCCAGCTCATAGCTTTGGGTTCAGGGAGGCTGGTGAGTGGGAGACCTTTACCCATAGCACCCCTGTGGGCCACAGCCGTGCCCTAGGAACGTATACACTTAAGTCCCTCCCCTGCCTGTGTCAGGCTTGCCTGGGTCCCCAAGGGTTCAGGAAGTGGGAGAGGAGACTGGGAGGCTGAGAAAAGCAGATGGGGGCCCTGAGAGAGTGGTCAATATGTAAGGCAGTCCTCTGATGCTGACCTTCCACTTCCTGTCCTCCTCCCCAACCCATCCCTACCTTTCTCCACCCCCACTGCTCTGCCTCCAATCCCTGTGTACCCCCATTCACTTTCTACCTCTGTCCACATCCCCTTGTCCCTCCCCTGTCCACTGTGCCCCTTCTGCCCCCACCACTGTTCCCCTGAACTCCTCTGCCTGCAGAAGGACCTGGGCTATCTGCAGCAGTGGCTGAAGGCCTTTGTGGGTACCTTCGAGAAGAGCATCTCACTATCCTCTCTGGAGCCACGCAGGTGAGGCTGGAGCTACATGGAGGGCGGGAGGCTGAGGGATGCTCGGCGCCTAGTGACCCCGCTCCCTGCAGGCCGGAGGAGGCAGGTGCGGAGGTGCCGCTGCTCCCTCGGGATGCGCTGCACGTGCTGGCTGAGCGGCTGGACGAGGGGGACCTGGAGCAAGCCCTGCTGCTGCTCAAGCTCTTCGTCATCCTCTGCAGGTGGGTCCCTGTTGTCTTCTCCACGGTGAGAGAATGTGCAATTATGGGCCGGGGTGGGGGCTGGCTTGTCACCGGGACCTCTCCCGTCATTCACTTCCCAGGAACCCGGAGAATGTAGCGGCAGGCTGGGGCCAGGTGCTGGTGCCCCGGGTGCTGGCGTTGCTGACCTGCTTGGTGGCCAAGGTGAGGTGGCCTCTACCCTGGGGGTTGGCAGGTGGTAGCCACGGCCCAGCTAACCCCCTTTCACCCTCTCTGCATGTCTACAGCTGAAAGGACCCCCACCACCGGAGAAGGGCCATGGGTCCCAGCTGGAAAACGTAGCCCTGCATGCCCTGCTCCTCTGTGAGGGCCTCTTCGACCCCTACCAGACCTGGCGGCGCCAGCACAGTGGGTGAGAGGCGGCCCGCAGGCGGAGGACCTAGAGGAGGCCCGGGACAGGATGGGGGTGGCCGCACTGGCCAAGGTGCAGAGGTGGGAGGGGCCGGTGTGCAGGCTGCTGAGGGGGAGGATGACGCAGGAGGAGTAGAAGTACTGGCCTCACCTCGGCCCCTGCCCACCCTGTCCCCACCTGCCAGGGAAGTCATCAGCTCCAAGGAGAAGAGCAAGTACAAGTTCCCTCCTGCGGCTTTGCCCTGTGGATTCAGCACCTTCTTCCGAGGTCAGGCCCCACCCCCGGCCCGCCTGGCCCCACCCCCAAACATGAGCCCCCTCCTTTGGTTCCCCATTGCATATGCAGGATAGGACCCTCTTGTGGCTGTACTCAGGGCTGGAAGAACCATGGGAATTTGAGTGGGCTTCCAAAGGCAAGTAGGAGTTCAGGGGCAGAGAGGAGAGGAAGGGCATGTCTGCACAAAATGAGTAATTTCTTTTTGCGGGGGAGTCGATTTCCCTTCCCCCTTCTCTTCTGTCTCTTGGGACCCCCCATTGCTTGTACCCCACTCTGATCTGGACCATCTTAAAACTCCCTGGTCCAATCTCTTTGTCCCTGTAGCTCCACCCAGTCTCCTCTCTTCCACAGGACAGTGTCTACATTAGGTGTCTCCCTTTCCTGCTCCCATACTCCCGGGGAAGCTGACCCCCCAGAACATCTCTGGCCACCTATTCTCCCTGGGTACCTTCTGCTCCTGAGTGTCCCCTCTCCTCTCATTGGAAGACACTGGCCAGGATTTCAGATGGGCTCCTGGCAGGATGCTGTCTGGACAGGGGCAGGCCAGGTTTGGGAAGGTGGTGGCCTAGGAAATACCTCAGTGTTTCTGGGATGCACCAGGGAGCTGCGGGCCTGGGTTTGGAACGGGGGCAACAGCTCCAAGTGGGGAGATGCCCCTGGGAAGTCCCTGCCTCTGTTCTCCCACAGCCTGAGTACTCTTCTTAAAACACACTGGATTTTGTTTCCCCTACTGTAAATTCCTCAGTGGGGACCTGACACCCTCAGAATCCAATCGTCTCCACAGCCTTCCTTTCCAGCCCCGCTGGCTCTCTGCTCTCCGCTCTCCAGCCATGGTCCTGTCCTCTCCTTCCTAGAATCCAACTATCCCACCTTTGGTCTTTGCCCATACTGTTTCCTTTTCCTTTCCAGGCCAACTGCATTATCAGGCCTCACCTTGAAAGCCCTGTCCCCTGGGAGGACCCCCACCCCATCCCACTGGTATCAAGGCAGCTCTGCATTCCCCCCTTCAACGCACACACACTCATGTGACCCAGGGCTGGTCCTTTCTGCTCTCTGGGTTTCAGTTCGTGTCCTGGCATCCTGTCCAGCTTTACTGGAGCAGGGCCAGGTGGGCCTCCCAGATATGACGCTGTGAAAGCCCCTAGAAGTCCCCAGTGGGGGTGTAGGGGGATGGTGTGTGGACCATCTGTATGGTAGGTACGGCAGGGTCCCCAGAGCCGGTCATGGGATGCTCCAGCCATCACAGGGCAGAGGGACCAGGAGACTTGTATCTAAGAAACTAAACCCTGGGTTGCCATGGGGAAGTGCATGGGGGGTGCTCACCCTGGGGTCCTCATTTTGGGGCTTAAGGTTCCAGGGAGCTGGCTAGGCTCTCAGGGCAGGGCCATGCCCCCTACAAGCTCCCCAACGAAGGGCTGTGTCCTCAGACCTCCTAGCATAGAATCATGACATTTTAGACTCCCAGCACAGAACCCGGTCTTCTCCCTCAGATTGGGCCTCCCAGCCCTGTTCCTTGACCCAGCCCCCCACTCCCACCCCAGGGCACCCACCTCTTGTGTGGTCCCCTGGACCCACAGCCCTGCAAGCTTTGTGACATTGTCTTGCTCCCCACCCCCATCAGAGAGCCTGCAGGATGCAGATCACTTGCCGCCTGTGCTCCTGCTGCGTCTCATCCATCTCTTTGGTGCTGTCCTTGCAGGAGGGAAGGTAGGCCTGGAGGAGCCTGGGGGCCCGAGGGTGGCTGTCTCAGAGTCTCTCTGCTGGGTGAGCCCTTTGCCCATTGCCCGTCTCTGCCCACACCTGCAGGAGAACGGGCAGAAGGCTGTGAGCGCTGGCACTGTTCAGGGCCTGCTGGATGTGGTGCGGGGCTGGGGCCACGGGCCAGCCCAGGACCCCCGCCTAGTGCCGCTGGCACTGGAGGCACTGGTGGGTGCGGTACATGTCCTGCACGCCAGCCGCACACCCCCCCGGGGGCCAGAGCTCCGAGCCCTGCTTGAGGGCTACTTCCGTGTCCTTAATGCCGACTGGCCAGCCGGGCCAAGCCTGGACCCCGAAGAGGCCCTCATCGCCCTACGGGTCAGCATGCTCGGTGGGTATAGCCTCTTGGGCTCTTGGGGAGGTGGCACTAGCAGGGGAAGGCCCAAGTTATGATGGAAAGGCTGGCCTGGGCAGTATGGGAAGAAGGTTTAAGGCTGACCAGAGGCGCTGCTGAGACAGGCTTGGGCAGGGCTGACCCTTGACCTCTCCACAGATGCCATCCCCATGATGCTGGCATGTGAGGACCGGCCAGTGCTGCAGGCCACCTTCCTCAGCAACAATTGCTTTGAACACCTTATTCGCCTCATCCAGAACAGCAAGGTGGGTGGGGCCCAGGCTGGGGCTGGGGGCACCACGTGTGGATGCCGAGCTGCTGATGAGCAAACTTGGGCTGGTGGGATGGCTTGCACTTCAGTGGGAGGGCCTGGGGCTCAGGATGGCTCTGGACCCCACATGAAGAGGGTGTTGTAGAAGGACGGGAGCTGCCCTGGCCCCTTGTTTCCCTTTTCCCCAACCCCAAACGTAGGGGCAGGAGGAAGGCTCAGCTGTTTCGGATGCCGTGCCTATCCCTGCCTACTTATCTGCCCCTGGCTCTGTCCCTTTGGGCAGGGTATGGGTGGCTCGGCTCCCCTACCCTTCCCTAGTGCCTGGTAGGGCGCTCGGCCTGGGGCTCAGGGCACATCCTTCCCTATGGGGCGGAGCCCTGGCAACTGCCCCAGGTCCTGCTCTAATCCCACCCTTCCCTCATCTTCTCTCTCCTCTGCCTCCTCTACCTTGTGCCTCCCCCCCCCCCCACCGACAGCTGTACTTGCAGGCCCGGGCGCCCCCTGAGGGGGACAGTGACCTGGCTACCTGGTTACTGACCGAGCCCGATGTCCAGAAGGTACCACCCTGGGGCTGACCAGCTCAGGCACCCACATCCCTGGGCACCCACCCCCCCGGGGCTCCCTCTTTGAGCCTTTCTGCACTATGCAGGGGGAACGATGCCAGTCCTGGTATAGCCTAGTGATGGGGCTGGGTCCCCCATGCTGTCTCACCTACCTTCCAAATCCCAGTCCTAGGAAATGGCACAGTTGTGATCTGTTCCCTGCCTTGTATTAGTCTTGGGAGCTGGGGTTTGGCTATGCCAACCTAGAAGGAACCTTCGATACTCAACCACCCCACCCCCATTGCACAGAAGGGGAAACAAGAGGCCAGATACTCAGGGATTTGGCTGTGGTCACTCACAGAGAAGGAGGTCCCCCACGTGGGGCTACTTCTTTGCTTGGATCCTTGCACCTGCCCTAAGCGGGTCACTGGGAGTTCCCTATCCCCTCATGCCCTCATGACGTGCTCCCTGCCTCACCTTGCATGGGGGCTGTAGGAGGCTGCGGGGTGTCAGGGGCTTTGCATGGGGCATCCTCTCTCTGGTGGCTCAACACCTGGGCCCCCACCTCCAGAGCCCCGCCCTGGCTTTGTCCTCATGAAGCAGCCCTGTGTGTCTATTGCACTTGGCTGTTTTCTGAGAACCTGCATGTCCATTCATCTACAAAGCAGGCAAGGCCAGTGAGACCCCTGCTTTTTCCAGATGAGGAAACTGAGGCCTGGAGGAGGGAAAAGATCGCCGGAGGTCCCTTAGGGAGTCAGGCAGAGCTGGGACCAAGGGCCCCATGGAGCCAAAATACAGCCTGGCACCTGCTGACAAACTCTCCAAGCCCTCCTGACTCCTCAGCCCCTCAGCAGGGCAGGGTGAAGGAGGAGCTGCCTCTGGCTGTTGGGTGCAGCCAGGGCGAGCCTCAGCAGCCCCATCTGGATCTAGGGGAAAGGGGCAGGGTAGGACCTAAAGGTCTCGAAGGTTCTTCTGGTTCTAACGTCTTGTGATTGATTGTCCCTAAATTCCCCAACCCCCTGTCAATCATTGTGGGTGATGGGACACTTGCCAGCCTGCCTGCACATGTGTTTAGCTTGGGTGGCGATGGGCGGAGACCGGGGCCCATAAACCCACCAGACAGTGGAGGGCAGAGGGCTGTGGCCAAAAGGTTCACTGGTGATCTGTCCCAGTATCCCAGTGAGGCCCTTCCCAGCCTTGGTTTCTTCCCTGGCTTCTCTGTCAGAGTGGGCCTTGCCAAGCTGCTTGGCAGCCTGGGCAAGGGTAGAGGGCCTGGTGGCTTCTGTTCTAGCACTGTATGGCCCAGACAGGGCTTCCACACTCCCAGGGCCCCAAGCCAGCTCAGCTACTTGCCTTGGGGCATCTGTTCCTGTCCCTGCACCCCTTTTATTGCAGGGTGCCGCCAGCTGCGACGTCCTGGCACCTGCCTCTCCTGACTGTACCTCCCCACCCCAAGGTACTGGACCAGGACACAGACGCCATTGCAGTCCACGTAGTCAGAGTGTTGACCTGCATCATGAGCGGCTCCCCCTCCGCCAAGGTGAGGATGCTGCGGTCTTGCTGTAGTAGGGGTGTGGGATGGGAGTTCAGTTGATCAGCTGTCTCTAGAACAGGCCTGGCTGATGGCTGTCAGAGCAAGTGAGCTGGGGAGGTGACCATCCTGCCCTCTGGGGTACGGCTCAGGCCCCTGGGCGAGCGTGGTCATTAGTGAGTCCTGGGAGCTGGCTATCCTGGCTCAGAGCTGGAGGGTGGAAGGATGCTTGTGGCTGACCCCCATCTGCAGCCTTCCGAGGTAGACCTATTCCCCTGCTAGCACTGTGACCCAGAGGCAGAGCCAGGCAAGGGGGCTCTGAAAGCTGATGCCTCCTCCAGGGTTCCTGTAGGGTGTGAGTGCGCCCTGGGGCCCACATACACACTCACTCCTTTCCCACACGTCCCTGCACAGGAGGTGTTTAAGGAGCGCATCGGCTACCCTCACCTGCAAGAGGTTCTGCAGAGTCACGGTCCCCCCACCCATCGACTGTTGCAAGAGCTGCTCAACATGGTGAGGGCAAGGGCTTGGGGGCAGGGTCCCAAGGGCAGCCAGGAGTGAGTCAGGGCTACCACGGAAGGTGAGCTCTCCACCTTAGGGGACCATGTTGACTATGTGTGACCTGGGGCCTGACCCTGTGTGTCAGGGTCACTGGGGTGAGGATTCTGAGCTGCATGGGGCTACCAACAGAAGCTGCTACATGTTAGCAAGCCCCAGGATGATCCTAGGAATAGGCAGTTGGGGTTTAGGCCAACCTAGACTGAAAGCCAAGGGTTGTTGTTGGTAGCAATGGTTGTCTGAGCACCTCTGGCTTTCCTGAGCCTCAGACACAACCTGTGAGCTGGATGGGGTAGCACACGTTGTGTTCCCATGCTGGAGGCAAGTAAACTGAGACAGGAAGTCCCACTGTTGGTAGGGTGGCCTGTTCCATGCCAGTTGCCCGGGAACTATCATTCTCTCCACCCGCAGGCTGTGGAGGGCAACCACAGCACGTGTCCGCCACCACCAATCCGCAATGAGCAGCCGGTGCTGGTGCTAATGCGGTGGCTGCCAGCACTGCCCACAGCTGAGCTGCGGCTCTTCCTAGCACAGCGCCTCTGGTGGCTCTGTGACAGCTGCCCTGCCAGCCGTGCCACGTGTGTCCAGGCCGGTCTGGTGGGCTGCCTGTTGGAGACACTCAGCGAGGGGGCAGCCCTGGGGGCCCGCTGCCAGGAGCAGCTGCTGGCGCTGCTGCAAGCATTGGGCCACGTGTCACTAAGGCCCTTGGAGCTGCGTCGCCTGCTTCGTCCCCCAGCAGGTCTGGACTCAGGGCCGGGTGGAGCTGAGGCCGGGGCTGCCCGACACGCAGGTGCCACCATCCGCGCGCTCTCAGGCATGGCCCGGCGCCAGGGCCCGGCACGAGCCCTGTGCTACTTTGACCTCACGCCCAGCATGGCGGGTATCATGGTACCCCCTGTGCAGCGATGGCCAGGACCTGGCTTCACCTTCCATGCCTGGCTGTGTCTGCACCCCACGGCTGTAACACCTGCTCCGGGCCCCACCCGGCCGCTCCAGCGAAAGCAACTGTACAGGTGGGTGACTGCTAGGGACCAGGGCGCGGTGCCAGGGTGAGCAGGAGAACCAGCGGGCATAACTGGCTTGGCCTGCCCCCAGCTTCTTCACCAGCAGCGGCTCAGGGTTTGAAGCCTTCTTCATGGCGGCTGGGACCCTGGTGGTGGCCGTGTGCACCCGGAAGGAGTACCTGACCATGAGCTTGCCTGAAGTGTCCTTTGCCGACTCTGCCTGGGTGAGCCTCCGTCCTCATGTGGCCCAGGGAGGTGGAGGGGACACCACGTCCCAACCTGTGACCTGATGTTGTGGCTTCTGTTCTAGCACTGTGTGGCCATTGTCCATGTGCCCGGGCGCCGGCCCTTCAGCCAGAACCTGGTGCATGTCTACAAAGACGGCCATCTGGTGAAGACGGCACCCCTTCGCTGCCCCTCCCTTAGTGAGGTGTGCCAGGCAGGGTTTAGGGAGGCTTGGGCAGCTGGGGGCACTTGGACAGGGTGGGACCTGGAGCCCCGTATTCCCCCTCCCCCACCCCACAGGCCTCAGCCTCTGGGGCCTGTGCAGCCTTGGGGGTCACCGAGGAACTGGATGCAGGTGGAACCCCAGGCTCTGCTGTGACCTGACCACTCCCCCAACCCTGGCCCCACAGCCTTTCTCCTCCTGCTGTATCGGCTCTGCTGGGCACCGCACAACGACCACCACCACGGGCCTACCTGCGCCACCTGTCCCCGCTGCCCTGGCTCACACTCACCCCTCCCTCACCCGCTCCCAGTCAGTCCCGGCCACCACAGGGCTTGGCTGGGGGTCCGGGCTGGTGGCCCCTCTGCAGGAGGGCAGCATCAGCTCCACCCTCGCAGGCACACAGGACACTCGGTGGGGCAGCCCCACATCCCTGGAGGGCGAGCTGGGGGCTGTGGCCATCTTCCATGAAGCCCTGCAGGCGGCAGCCCTGCGGGTCCTGTGCACCCTGGGTATGCAGCGCCGTCCCCGTGCCCTGCCCCAGCCCCTACCGCTTTGCCCCAGGACCCAACTGGTTGGGTCTCAACAAGTGCCCAGGCCAGAAACGAGGGGTCTGGCGGGGGGAAGGTGTCCCTGGGAGGGGCGGGGTCTATCCTCTTATCAGGCAGAGAAGAGGCAGGCTGTGTGTGGGGTTTGGCCAGAAGCCCAGCCAGGTCTGAAGCCCCCCTGCCCACCCCCCAGGGCCCAATGAGACAGCACCCTTCAAGCCCGAGGGTGAACTGCATGAACTTGGCACCAAGCTGCTCCTCCATTACTCACCTCAGGTACTGCGGAGGTGGGCAGTTGGCTTAATCCCGCTCCCTCCCCCTGCCTCACACCCTCTGTCTCCCACCATCTCCTCCACTGAGCCTTGCTGCCTGCTCACCCCCTGTCCGCAGGCCTGTAAGAACAACATCTGCCTGGACCTGTCCCCTGGTCACGGGCTGGATGGCCGCCTGACAGGCCACAGGGTGGAGACCTGGGACGTGAAGGTGTGTGCTCACGTGAGCAGTGTGTGCAGGAAGCATGAGCATGGGCACATGTGTACAGGGCGGGCTGGGGAGTGGCACTGTGCCCTGGGAGGTCTTGAGGAGACCCAGATTTCCAGGCTGGAGGGTCTGCTGGGATGGAGTGGAGCAGGAAATGGCTGGGTGCTGCCCTCTCATGGGGGCCCCCACCCGCAGGATGTGGTGAATTGCGTGGGAGGCATGGGTGCCCTGCTGCCCCTGCTGGAACGAGTGGCTACACAGCCCCAAGAAGCCGAGGCAGGTCCAGCAGAAACACATGACCTTGTGGGGCCCGAACTGACCTCTGGCCACAACACCACCCAGGGACTGCTTCTCCCACTGGGCAGGTCCTCAGGTAAGTGTCCCTGCTGCCTGAACTGGGGGGAGGAGATCTTGGCATGGTTGGGGGACTGGACTGCTTGAGGTCTCTGTGGCCACTGGCAGGCCTTTGAGGTACATCTGTTCCCTTCCTGGTGGCGGTAGAGGAGCGAATGGAGAGGAATGCAGTGGCTGCCTTTCTGCTGATGCTGCGGAACTTCCTACAGGGCCATGCTGTGAACCAGGAGAGCCTGGTGCAGTGCCAGGGGCCTGCCATCATTGGGGCCCTCCTGCGCAAGGTGGGGCCTGCTGGGGCAGGCGGGGAGGGGACTGCCCTGTCTGACTAAGGGGACTGATTGGAGGGACCAAGAAGGGGAGCCTGATGGCATCAGTCAGGGAGGGCCTCCTGGGAGAGGTGGCATTTGAGCAGGGCCTTGAAAGGCTGGGCAGGGTTTGGCTAAGAGGGTCTGGGGGGAGTAGCAGAACCGCAGGGCACCTGCACAGCAGTCTGGGAGCTTGCACTTCAGAGACAGCAGGGAGCCACTGAAGCGTTTTGAGCAGGCAGAATGCTTGTGTCCATCTGCCTGTGCAGGGCAGGGTGGAAATTGGGAGGCCTGAGAGTGGGCGGGCAGGGCCTGATATCTCACCCCAGCTCCTCTGTCCTCCCCCAGGTCCCCAGCTGGGCCATGGACATGAATGTGCTCATGTCTGCCCAGCTTCTGATGGAGCAGGTGGCAGCCGAGGGCGGTGGGCCCCTCCTGTACCTGCTCTACCAGCATTTGCTCTTCAACTTTCACCTCTGGACCCTTAGTGACTTTGCTGTGCGCCTGGGTAGGTGTGGGGACTTGGGGATGTTGGTGGAGGTTCTGAGAAGCTATAACCCTGTGGGTGATCTGAGGGGACATATCTGCCCTGAGGCGTCTGAGGGGACCATGACCCTCTCCTGGTGGGGGGTGGAGGTGGGCAGGGAGGTCTGGCAGGGGCATGGCCCCTGTCTTGGAGGATGGAAGGGACCCGGCTCAGTCAGGTAGCCTGAGCCCTCTGCCGATTCCCACTTAGGCCACATCCAGTACGTGTCTAGCATAGTCCGTGAGCATAGACAAAAGCTGCGGAAGAAGTATGGGGTCCAGTTCATCCTCGATGCTCTGCGCGCTCACTACAGGTGAGGCTGGTGGGGGCAGATGGGGTGGGGTGCTGACACTGCAGCTTCTGGCCTTGGGGGCAGGTCTGTTCAGTCCCCCAGCTCACCTGCCCACTTGCCCTGTTCTCCCCTCCATGCCCCTGTGTTCTCCTGGCCCTGGGTGCATGTTTCTGCTGGGACCTGCCCAGCCTACAGCGGGAGCACCCCCTAGCGGCTGATGACCTGCGCACAGTGCAGACTTCACTCCTGGGCCTGGCGCGGGAGTTTCTGGTCCGGAGCTCTTCCGCTGATGACCTGCAGGTGGTGCTGAACTTTCTGGCGGCTGCGGGTGATGATGGCCAGGTAAGCTGGAGGTTGGCGAGGGTGAGACTAGGGGGAGGGGTGGAGTGTGGACCACGTTCAGGGTTGGGGGTGGCCGGCTCAGTGTGAGACTTTGTATCCCCAGGTGCTGGGTGCGCTGGACCTGCTGCTGGCACTGCTGCAGGGCTCGCCAGCACAGGAGTCTTTGGCTGTCTTCCTGCTGGAGCCAGGGAACCTTGAGGTGCTGCTGGCACTGCTGGTGCGGCCAAGGCCCATGCCCTTGCTGCCCGACCGAGTCTGCAAGGTACACTCAGCTCACTCCTGACCCTGGCATCCTAATTCACGGGGGCCCCCGCCTGAGTCCAGAGAGGTGCAGAAGGCCTTAGGCTGGTGGGTGAAGCTGCCTTTGCCGACCTCTCTTGGAGCCACACGCCTGCGTGGTGACTCACCCTCCTCCAGTAACTCTTTCCCCATGATGACGACCCCTACACAGATCCTGCGCAGACTGCAGCAGAATGAGCGCTTACCTGAGCGCAGCCGCCAGCGGCTCCGGCTGCGAGAGTGTGGCCTCCAGGGTCTCGTTGCCTGCCTGCCGGAGGGGGCTGTTTCCCCCCAGCTCTGCCAGGGCCTCTTCAAGCTGTTCCTGGGGGCAGGTACAACCTGTTTGGGGCCAAGAGGCAGGCCAAGTAGAGGGGTGATGTGGATCCAGGAACCAGGGCAGGTGGGAATAGGGAAGGTGTTGGGACCAAGGGACCAAGGCTGAGCCAGCAGAGGAGCACAGTCCCTCTCTGGGGTCAGTCCCTCAGGCCTTTTCTGGCCGTTTTCCCAGATTGCCTGAACCTCTCAGATCTATTGGCTGTGGTGCAGCTGTCCCTGCAGGCTGACCTCAGCATCCGCCTAGACATCTGTCGTCAGGTGAGTGGGAAGTGAAAGCTTTGTTGGGGGTTGGGGGGCGGCTTCTACCCTGCGGCCTTTGCCTGTGACGAGGGGTCTCTGGAGGCCTCCCATGCAAAGGCCCCAGGAGGAGGGGCTGGGGCAGGCTGTCGGATGAGTCCCTCACTTGCTGTGCCCTGGCCCGGCAGCTCTTCCACCTCATCTACGGACAGCCAGACGTAGTGCGGCTGCTGGCCCGACAGGCCGGCTGGCAGGATGTGCTGACCCGGCTGTTTGTCCTGGAAGCCGTCACAGCTGGCAGTCCCCTGCCCTTTACCCCCGAGCCACCCACCTCCCCGGAGCCAGCCTTACACAAGCCACCCACTGAGTCACCTGAGCCTTCGGACGTCTTCCTGCCCGCGGAGGTCCCCTGCCCTGACCCTGACGCCTTTTACCAGGCTCTTTCCCCATTCTCCACACCCTTTGAGCTGGGCCCGGAACGGGCCAGTGTGAGTTCAGGCAATACTGCTGGCGGTGGCAGTGGCAGTGGGACTCTCACTCCAGCCAGCCAGCCTGGCACCCCTTCCCCGCTGGATGGGCCCCGGTCCTTCCCTATTGCCCAGGGCCGCCACAGCTCCAGTCTCTCCAATGTGCTGGAGGATGGCAGCCTGCCAGAGCCCACCATCGGTGGGGATGACACCTCTAATACAAGCAACCCTCAGGTGAGGCGGGCCCACCCTCTACCATCGTACGGCACCAAGGGAGGGCACCTCTGGGACACGGGGCAGGCAGCGTAGCTTTTCCACAGGTGTTGCCCTATTTGACATCAGGGCTACAACTGCTATTCGGGTCTGGCGCTGCTGCCTCGTAGCTTTTATCTGCAGTGTGTTCCCTGGGGGGTGGGGAGTATTCTGGAACAGGGCAAGTCATGCTGAGACAGAGTTGGGGGCACTAACCAGGCTTCAGAAGGCCCTAGAGAGCCTGTGAGGCAGGGACTTCACGGGGCCCGTGGGCAGTATTGCTCTAAGGGTCCTGCCTGTGCTTCTGGATCCGGGGATGGGCGTCTGCTTATTCCATGGCATGCTTCCAGAGAATTCTAGGACAGTCCTTGAGGCCTGTGAGGACTGTGAGGTAACCGTGTGAACTACCTCATCTCCTCTTAGGAGTCCTGGAATCCCAGGATCCTCCCTGGAACTCGGGCAGTGGCTGAGGCCCACACCATCTGTTTAGGCCTTTAGCACCAGACTG
Organism: Globicephala melas; assembly: GCF_963455315.2. Taxonomy (NCBI): domain Eukaryota; kingdom Metazoa; phylum Chordata; class Mammalia; order Artiodactyla; family Delphinidae; genus Globicephala; species Globicephala melas. Next base: position 40,734,502 of record NC_083324.2, on the reverse strand, counting down.
GCTCGGCTGTTGGCCAGAGGCTCGGCTTCCTGCTGTCCCTACTAGTGGGTGGGTGGACGTGCTGAACAGGGATGGTAGTGGGGCAGTGATTGCCTCCCTCCCCAGCCTGCACCCCACACACCCCCTGTGTCCGCAGCAAACCTGTGAGGAGGAGCTTTGTAACCTGCTCACCAACGTGCTGTTCTCGGTGACTTGGCGGGGAGTGGATGGCAGTGACGAGGCTGCCTGGCGGGAGCGCGGCCAGGTCTTCTCCGTGCTCACCCAGCTGGGGGCCTCGGCCACGCTTGTGCGCCCACCAGACTGCATCAAGCGCAGGTGAGGGGGTGACTCAGGAGGGGGAAGAGCCTCGGGGAAACCTGGGGCCAAGAAGGCGGTCAGGTAGACACCTGAGTCCCTCGCCCCTCTCCAGCCTCCTGGAGATGATGCTGGAGTCAGCCCTGACCGACATCAAAGAGGCCCCCCTTGGGGTCCTAGCCAGCCTCACCCAGCAGGCGCTCTGGCTGCTGCGCCTGCTGCAGGACTTCCTGTGTGCCGAGGGCCACGGTAACCAGGAGCTGTGGAGTGAGAAGGTATGATAGCTCAGAGGGGCACGTGCTCAGTGTTCTCGTGCACCTGAGGGCATCTGGTCTGGGAGGTGGATGAGTACACGTGTGCCGTCATGGGTTCATCAGCTGCGGTATCTGTGAGCGTAGGTTTATCTGTATGTACAAACCCTCCCTGGCCTCCAGCCCAAACCTCACCTTGCTCTTGCCCCATGGGCTGTTGGCCTCCTCTGGTGATGGCCGCCTGGAATATATGGTGTGTGGCAGCTCTTTGAAGGTGTGTGCAGCCTGCTTGATCGCCTGGGGGCCTGGCTGCACCTGGCCAATGGCACAGCAGATCTCCGAGAGATGGCACAGATTGGCCTGCGCCTCGTGCTTGGCTACATTCTGCTGGAGGACCCACAGGTGAGCACAGGGTGGGTGTGAGGGGAGGGTGTGTGGTGGGTATAGGGAACTCCGGGAGTAGCTGGTGACACCTCCACCCCTTCGGTCCACAGCTGCACGCCCAGGCCTATGTAAAGCTGCACGCACTGCTGCAGACTGCAGTGCCCATGCGCCGGGAGGAGGCTTGTTATGTGCTCTCCAAGCTGGAGGCGGCGCTGGCACGGGCGCTGAACACCCCAGCCTCAGAGACCCCCACCGGGGACGGGGAGCCCCCAGCTGCAGCCGCTGCTGCAGAGCGCTGCTCATGGCTGGTACCGCTGGTGCGCACACTGCTGAACCGTGCCTACGGGCCCCTGGGGCTGCAGTGGGGGCTGCCTTCCCTGCCTCCCACCAACGGCAGCCCCACCTTCTTCGAGGACTTCCAGGCCTTTTGTGCCACCCCCGAATGGCGTCACTTCATCGACAAGCAGGTGCCTGGAGCTGGGGGCACGGGCAGAGAAGTGCGAGCTGGGGACCCACATCGAGCACCGGTCTCCTGTCCCTGTCTCATCCTCCAGGTGCAGCCCACCATGTCGCAGTTCGAAATGGACACCTATGCTAAGAGCCACGACCTCATGTCAGGCTTCTGGAATGCCTGCTACGACATGCTCATGAGCAGTGGGCAGCGGCGCCAGCGGGAGCGGGCACGCGGTCGTCGGGCCTTCCAGGTGTGCGACCCGAGGCGGGGGGCGGGGAGCTGCTCCACACGTGGGCCCAGAGGACGGCTGATGGGACGGAGTGGAGAAACAGGGACAGCACATGAAGCAGCCAGCGGGACTCACCCGTTCCTCCACCCTACTCCCCCCCCCCCCACTCCTCAGGAGCTGGTGCTGGAACCTGCACAGCGGCGGGCACGCTTGGAGGGGCTGCGGTACACAGCGGCCCTGAAGCAGCAGGCAGCGCAGCACTCGACCGCCCTGCTGCACTGGGGGGCGCTGTGGCGTCAGCTCTCTAGCCCCTGTGGGGCCTGGGCCCTGAGGTGGGCGGGGTTCTGGGTGGAGTCCGGGTGGGGTGGGACTTGGGAGGGAGGAGCCGGGAGGGTGCCTTTGGGGAGGAACCTGGGAGGAACCCAGAGGTCTATAGCCTTCTGCCCGTGACCATCACTGGGGACGTATCTGTAGGGACCCGCCCACCCCCCGCTGGAAGCTCTCCAGTGCCGAGACATACTCGCGCATGCGTCTGAAGCTGGTGCCCAACCATCACTTCAACCCTCACCTGGAAGCCAGTGCCCTACGCGACAACCTGGGTGAGAGGGTGTGCTGAGCTGGGTCCACCCAACCTCGTACGCCCTGTCTTGTCTCTGGCTGAGCACCCTTGGGCCCATTGCAGGTGAGGCCCCCCTGACACCCGCAGAGGAGGCCTCCCTGCCTCTAGCAGTGACCAAAGAGGCCAAAGTCAGCAGCCTACCCGAGGAGCTGCAGGAAGACCAGCTGGGTGAGGATGAGCTGGCTGCGCTGGAGACCGCGTGAGTGGGGCTGGGAAAGAGCTGATTGATGGGGGCAACGGGTCTGCTCCAGTGTGTGCTGGCCGGTGGTGGAATTGACTCCGGAGTCTGTTTCCCCTCCCGCTGAAAGGGATGGTCCAAAATCAGGTGGGAGTATTGGGCACAGCTATAACAGAATGGATAGTTGCTCTTTCATGGCTCGGCACCCCAGAGCAGGACTGAGAAACACAGACCAGACTAGGATGGGGGCCCTGGGAGCAGGCAGGGGCTGAGTGAGGGAAGCCGGGGATGGGGGTTGGTGTCCTGGCAAGACATTCAGAGGCCCAGGTTTCAGGGCGGGGACTGTGGTCAGTCTGGACCCTGGGCAGCTCCTCCTCCTCTGGGAGTCATGAGCTGTGCATCTCATGACTTGGTGGTGCTCTGAGAGCGTGGTCCTTGGGCTTGTCAGAAAGGGGACCCCAGAGTCTGGAGCCTAAAGTGGGTGCCGGCCCCCAGGTTGGAGGCCGCAGAGCTGGACGAGCAGCATGAGAAGCTGGTGCTGTCAGCTGAGTGCCAGCTGGTCACAGTGGTGGCTGTGGTCCCAGGGCTGCTGGAGGTCACTACCCAGCACGTGTATTTCTACGACGGCAGCGCTGAGCGTGTGGAAACCGAGGAGGGTGTGTTCTGATGGAACGGGACGGAGGGACGGCAGGGATGGCTGGGGTACGGTGGGGCCGGGGCGAGTGACTTCTGCACTCGCTGTCCGTCCCCACAGGCATCGGCCATGACTTCCGGCGCCCACTGGCCCAGCTCCGCGAGGTCCACCTGCGGCGTTTCAACCTGCGCCGTTCGGCGCTTGAGCTCTTCTTCATTGATCAGGCCAACTACTTCCTCAACTTCCCCTGCAAGATGGGTGGGGCCACGGCCTCATCTCCGTGCCAGGCCCCCAGGCCCCAACCCTGCCCCATCCCACCCCACACCCAGGTGCGGAACCAGGTGTACTCGTGGCTCCTGCGCCTGCGACCCCCCACCCAAGGCTACCTGAGCAGCCGCTCCCCCCAGGAGATGCTGCGCGCCTCAGGCCTTACCCAGGTGAGAGCCCTGGAGTGTGAGGATCGGGTGAGGTCAGGGCCTGGCGGTTGGGAAGAGGGCTGGCAGCCCAGCTGGCTCACCTCTTGCCCCTGCCCCCCAGAAATGGGTACAGCGTGAGATCTCCAACTTCGAGTACCTGATGCAACTCAACACCATTGCGGGGCGGACCTACAATGACTTGTCTCAGTACCCTGTGGTGAGGGCCTGCTCCCCACCTCCCCCACTCCTCTGGTCTGCCAGCCCTGGTTCACCCAAGTGTGGGTACTGATGCTTGGTCAGGACCGAGCCCTGAGCTTGGTCCTGGGCGGGTGCTGTCTGAGGCCTGGCCTCTGTTCTCCCCGAAGGGAGTCCTGTCCCAGACAGTCCCTCCTGCTCCCCTGCAGCCCCTCCACGTGGTGCATCCCCACCTGTGGGCTCCGCCCGTCTTCTTGAGGGTGAGGGTGAGGGCAGGGCAGGTAGGCCATCAGGACCCTCATGCAGCTCCTGCCCGGGTGGGCGGCCAGTTCCCCTGGGTCCTACAGGACTATGTGTCCCCAACGTTGGACCTCAGCAACCCAGTCGTCTTCCGGGACCTGTCCAAGCCCATCGGTGTGGTGAATCCCAAGCATGCCCAGCTTGTGAGAGAGAAGTGAGTGCCTGAGTGAGGCTGGGCTCGGGGGTTGGGATGGACAAGAGGAGGGCTTCTGCTGACTCCCCCCAACTGTTGCTCTAGGTACGAGAGCTTCGAGGACCCAGCGGGCACCATTGACAGATTCCACTATGGCACCCACTATTCCAACGCAGCAGGTGTGATGCACTACCTCATCCGTGTGGAACCCTTCACCTCCCTGCACGTCCAGCTGCAGAGTGGCCGGTGCGGAGGGGCAGGCGGATGGTGCAGGGCAGGGCAGGGTGGATGAAGGGAAGAGGCAGGTCTTCCAGGCACCCTGGACCCTCTGGCTCTCGGCTTTCCTGCGGCCACACCTTCTCCCCCACTGTCTCCCTTCTCTCCACCTCACTTTGGCCCGTGCCCCTCCCTAGCTTTGACTGCTCTGACCGGCAGTTCCACTCGGTGGCAGCAGCCTGGCAGGCCCGCCTGGAGAGCCCAGCCGATGTGAAGGAGCTCATCCCAGAGTTCTTCTACTTCCCTGATTTCCTGGAGAACCAGAATGGTAGGAGCTGGCGTCGGGGCAGGAGGTGTGGGGATGGAGAGCTCGGGTTGGGGGCGGTGGCCAGGGAGCAGGTGAAGGTGGCGTAGAGAGACAGCTGACCCAGTCTTCTGTGCCAGGCTTTGACCTGGGCTGCCTGCAGCTGACCAACGAGAAGGTAGGCGACGTGGTGCTGCCCCCGTGGGCCAGCTCTCCTGAGGACTTCATCCAGCAGCACCGCCGGGCTCTGGTGAGATGAGCACACGCAGACAGGCGGGCAGCCGGGGTTGGTGGGGGAGTCAGCCGTTCCTGGACTGACTGCCTCCTCCCCGCCCCCAGGAGTCAGAATATGTGTCCGCCCACCTCCACGAGTGGATCGACCTCATCTTTGGCTACAAGCAGCGGGGGCCAGCTGCAGAGGAGGCCCTCAACGTCTTCTATTACTGCACCTATGAGGGTGAGCAGTGTCCTTGACTCAAGTGGGAGCCGGGGCACAGAGGAGGGGTGAATGCGGTGGGCACAGAGGGAGTCCTGACTGCCCTGCCCTTCCTGTCTGATGCTCAGGGGCCGTGGACCTGGACCAAGTGGCAGATGAGCGGGAACGGAAGGCTCTGGAGGGCATTATCAGCAACTTCGGGCAGACACCCTGTCAGCTGCTGAAGGTAAGGCCAGCTTGGAAGACAGTGGTCAGGGATGCCCTGGCCACGGTGCTGATCGGCCACTTGCCCACAGGAGCCACATCCAGCTCGGCTTTCAGCTGAGGAAGCAGCCCAACGCCTTGCACGTCTGGATACTAACTCACCTAGCATGTTCCAGCACCTGGACCAGCTCAAGGCCTTCTTTGCAGAGGTGAGAGGAGGCAGGGTCTCGACTTCTTACTTTGTGAAATTCGTTGAATCCCACTGTCCTTACCAGCCTCTTGGGGCAGATGGAAAACCTAAATCAAGGTGACTGATGCTAAGACATCTTAGAAAAAGAGGTAAACATCAGAGGAGATGGGAGTGCGGGTGGGATGCCTTCTTCGTGAGGAAGAGTCAGGACAAGGTGTTGACTCACCTGACCATCCTTAGGGTGACCAGAAGGAGGGAGTCCGGCCTTAGATACTCTACCTCACCTTCCTGTCTGCATCCCAGAATGCCCCCAAGTCTGACGTGTTTAGGCTCTTCTCTCCTCCTGCTAGCAGGCTCAGAGCCGTGGAGTAATGGGTTGGGATGACCACAGCTGAAACCAAGCTTGACACCCTGGAAGGATCTTCCTTGTCCATCTGGTTTCTCACTCACTTTCTGAGACGCCCTGAAGGCACACTGGTCTCTGATGCCTATTCCTCTGAGAGACCTCTGTCTGTATGATGCCTAGCCTGTGACCTCTGGGGGTTGAGGGCCAGGGACTGAGTCGTGTTCCAGGGAGCCGGTAGTGTAGTGAGAGCCCTAGCTGGCTGCTCAGGCACAGCTAGCCTTGCTCCGCTCCCTGCAGGTCATCAGTGATGGCGTGCCCCTAGTGCTGGCCCTGGTTCCCCACCGGCAGCCCCATTCCTTCATTACCCAGGGCTCCGCAGACCTTTTGGTAAGTGCACTGGGCCGGGCCCCATCTCAGCTCCAACCCCTTTCTGGCTCTGCCCCAAACCCACCTCTGTCCCCTCTTGCCCGCAGGTGACTGTGAGTGCCAATGGGCTACTGGGCACCCACAGCTGGTTGCCCTATGACCGTAATATAAGCAATTACTTCAGCTTCAGCAAAGACCCCACCGTGGGCAACCCCAAGTAAGACAGAGGGCTGTGGGCAGGGGTGGGCTCTAAATACCCTGCACCCCACGTCATCTCCCCACCCAAACAGAATGCAGGCCAGCTGCAGGCTCTGGCCAAGATTTCTGAGGGCCTGGGTTCTCCTTTGTGGCCTGACCTCACCTGTGGTCCTCCTCACTGGGTCAGGATGCAGCGACTGCTGAGTGGCCCTTGGGTGCCAGGTGGTGGTGTGAGTGGGCAGGCCCTGGCAGCAGCCCCAGACGGAAAGCTGGTGTTCAGTGGCGGCCATTGGGATGGCAGCCTGCGGGTGACGTCACTACCCCGGGGCAAGCTGTTGAAGCAGCTCAGCTGCCACCTCGGTATGTGCAGTCTTGGACTTGGGGTGTGCAGGTGGGAGTAGGGTTCCAAGGCTGGCCAGGGAGGGGGTAACCACTTTGTTCTGCTGGTACCCTCCCCTCCCCTCTCCATTCAGATGTAGTAACCTGCCTTTCACTGGACACCTGTGGCATCTACCTCATCTCAGGCTCCCGGGACACCACATGCATGGTGTGGCGGCTCCTGCAGCAGGTATGCTGGGTGGCAGCCCTCCGGGGCCCCCATAGTCCAGATCTGCAGTCCGTCTGCCCCTCAGTGGGCCTCTCCAGTCCTACCCTGTTCTCTTCTCCTTCCCTCTGCTACCATGAGCAAGTCTGGGGCTCCACAGCCCTCCAGCTCTCCAGCTTTGGACAAGACCTTCAGTTTTCTGAGCTTTAGCCTTCTCACTCACTCAGGGGCCAAGGTAGTGGGAGGCCCCAGTCCTGAGCCAGCTCTGGTGTTCCCCACAGGGTGGTCTCTCGGTGGGGCTGGCATCAAAGCCTGTGCAGGTCCTATACGGGCATGAGGCTGCAGTGAGCTGTGTGGCCATCAGCACTGAACTTGACATGGCGGTGTCTGGATCCGAGGTGTGTGTATGCCTGTGTCCAGGGGAGGCTGTTTGCTGGGCACTGCCCCTGGAGCTCACACACCCCTGCCTAGCACCCTAAGCTGCCTTCCTGCAGGATGGAACTGTGATCATCCACACTGTACGCCGTGGCCAGTTTGTGGCCGCACTAAGGCACCCAGAAGCCACGTTGCCTGGACCTGTGTCCCACCTGGCGCTGGGGTCTGAGGGCCAGATCCTGGTGCAGAGCTCAGCGCGGGAGCGGCCGGGGGCCCAGGTACGGGAAAGGGGCGCCCAGCCAAGATAGGGGTGGTTGGGATTCTGTCCTTGCTGACACCTCCTGCTTCCTCCAGGTCACCTACTCCTTGCACCTGTACTCGGTGAACGGGAGGTTGCGGGCTTCACTGCCCTTGGTAGAGCAGCCCACAGCCCTCGCGGTGACGGAGGACTTTGTTCTGCTGGGCACAGCCCAGTGTGCCCTGCACATCCTCCATTTGAACAAGTGAGCCCCACTGTTTATGGGTTTGTGATACTTCAGGGTGGTGGTCATTGGCAGAGGACACTAGGAGGTGCCCCCGTGGACCCACATCCCCTTTACATGTCTGTGGACACATTCTTCAAGGCCTGTCACCTGTCCTCCCATCCCCCAGTGGGGAGCTCTTGCCCTGGGCCTCCCTTAGCCACACACTTGTGGGAGGTCCCTTTCTGTGTCAGGATTTTAATCGAGTCATCCTTCAAATGAGGACTGGGAGGTAGATGGGAGAATGGAGAGACATCTATCTGCTGGATCAAAGCTTCCTTGTAGTTGCGAGTTCGTATATATATATCCCCCCTCCCTCCCTCCAGACTGCTGCCGGCCGCGCCTCCCCTGCCCATGAAGGTGCCCATCCGCAGTGTGGCTGTGACCAAGGAGCGCAGCCACGTGCTCGTGGGCTTGGAAGACGGCAAGCTTATCGTGGTGGGCGCAGGGCAGCCCTCTGAGGTGAGGATGAGGGCCGGGAGGGCCTCGAACGGGATGGGGAAGCGACGGTCCTGGCTGACCCCAGCCTGCTCCTGCTCCTACCAGGTGCGCAGCAGCCAGTTAGCGCGGAAGCTGTGGCGATCCTCCCGGCGCATCTCCCAGGTGTCCTCTGGGGAGACAGAGTACAACCCTGGAGAGGCGCGCTGACAGCCTGCCCTGCCCTGCCCCACCGCGCAGCTCCGCCCCCAGCGGGCTTCGCCCTGGGAGGGCCCCGCCCAGGAGTCCAAGGAGAGGGTGACATCCAGCCCACACTCTGGCAGGGGGTGGGCGGGGCCCCACCTCTGCCCAGCTCAGGGATTGGTGGGCGATATCACTCCTGGAAGTCCCGCCCCTCGCCGGCAGAGGGGCCTCCCGGAGTCCCAGCGCTGGCCTCAGCAGCCGCACAGCACTTTTTGCACAGCCTGGGGTGGGGAGCCCAGGTTCCCAAGCCCCCGTCCCGGCAGAGTACAGGGGCCGGGCCGTGGCCTTAATCCTAAGGGCGGCCCCCCGCTCTCGCATCTCCGCAATAAACCTGGACTAGTTTTGTAGCTGTTCCGCCTCCAAGCATATGTGCACGCGCGGCGTCTCAACCCGCCCTGGCCACAGCCCCGGGCTAGCGTCCCCCTGGTCCATGAGCACCTGCGGCGACCCGTCCCCTCCCCAACCACACCGCCCTAGTCCCTAGGGGCCCCGGCTGCAGTTTCTCCGGCAGCTGCACGCTCAGTCCCCCTCCGGGCTCACCTCCACGCATGTGTGCGTTCCGGGGCCGGGCGGGGCAAGACCGTGGGCGGCCCCGCCCACTCGGTGTCCAGTCCTCCTCCTGTCTGTGCCGCCGCTTTAGTCTCGGGCGGGTAAGAACCTGGTATCCCCAGGGACTCCACTCTGTCTTCCCGGCCGGCCCAAGGCCCGGAGGCCCCGTCCCGCCCGGCTGAGCAGATCCTGGGACCCGCGGAGGGTCGGCCCCCACAGGTCAGGAGCGGGTTGGGGACACAGCTTTGGGTCTTTCTGGACGGAGGGAGCCAAGGCTGCCTCTCTGCCCCCCATTTCCAGACCCGAAATCCTGTGCGGTTGGATTGCCTGTGGGAAGTCGGGGTAGTGTGTGCGTGTGTGCATATTCTGTGGGCCTCGAGATGGGTGTGTGTGGGAGTTGGTAGAGGCTCCAGTCCCACAGCTCGGGGTGGGTCGGGCACAAGGCTTGGCTGTCTCTGCGACCGTTAGTCACAAGCTCACCCGCCAACCCGGATCCAGAAAGGGCCCCTTATGTGGTAAGTGACACAAATGTACATACACATCTTTCAGGTGGCAAGGGTCACCACAGCCTCAGTGCCAGGCCCACTTGCCGACTGTGTGCTTTACCATACACATGGGCCTCTGGCCTTGTGGAGGGAAGTGAGTTTGGAGTGCGTGGGTTGGACCAGGTCGGATGTGGATGTGGGGGGAAGTGAGTTTGGAGAGCCTGGGTTGGACCAGGTCGGATGTGGATGTGGGGGAATTGGAGGACCTTCCCCCAGGTCTCATCTCTATCCCTTTTCCAGGCAAAGTCCCCTCCTCTGCCCAGACCAGGGTCTCTTCCCCAAGCCTCAGGAGGTGGGTCTCAGCAGGATCAGCCTTGTAAGTACAGATGGGTCCTGGATTGAGTGTTCTTCAGGTTTCTGGCCTCCAGGCCCTCTCCAAATTCCCAGATGAGAAAGGACCAGGGGGAGCCTCTGGGCCCACATGCCATCTGCCCTTGCTGAACCCACCAAGGAACCCTCCTGTCCAGCCCCTGAGCAGGAGGTGAGGGCTGGACACTGACCCTAGAGGCAGGAGTGGGAGCTTAGTCACTCCAGGAACTATGCTGTTGCTGACAACTCTGGAAAGCCTCCTACTAGCTAGTAAGTCTCCACCTGGCTCTGGCTTAGATGGGGATGGGAGTCTCCCTATGCTATCCCTGGACTCAGACCAGGGGTTTGCCATGGTCTTTGAGACAGGGTGGTTTCCAGTGTGCCCTTTTCCATCCAGAGCTGCAATATGGTCTCCTCCAGCTTTGGCCAGCTGGGGCCAGCAATATCACTTCCACCCCATTTGACACTGGAGGAAACTGGTCCAGATTGGTGACTGGGGAGATTGGGGGGTAGGTACCCAGTCCTGGAATGAATCAGGATGAAGTGAGCCAGGAAAGCAGAACAGACTACCCCAAGGGACTCCTGACTTCAGGCTTGAGGAATTTCCCCCATGTCCCTATACACAGCCCCTTCTGGACTCAGAGAAGTCTCCCAGCTCCTTTTTCTGAGTGCTGCCCATGACATTCCAACCCCTTCTCTAAGATACAGCCACTGGGAGCACTGCTAGCTGGCAGAACCATGCTTCACAACTCCAGCCACAGGGAAGGCACGGTGCATGTGGGTTAAGTACTTCTTGATCCAGATTTTGGGCACTGAGAGGGTAGGATGAGAGGTATCCATGGGCCCCTGGCCTTGCAGGCCATACACAAGTCCAGTCACAGGCTTTGGAGTCCCTGTTTCTTGTGCCCTGCCTGCACTGGATTGTGGGGACAACTGGCCTGCAGGCAGAAGTTAGCAGCAGCATTTACTTGCCTTTCGGATCAGTTTTATTTTGCAAAAATCTACAAGGTCTCCTCTGCACAGAGGCTCCCACAGGGACCAAAATGAATCAGTGTGCTCTCACAGTCCAGAGTTGGTGGGGGAGACAGGACACAGTTTAGTGCCATAGCAGGCAGAGGAGATGCACCAGGAGCCAGAAAAGGGAGCCTGGGAGAGATCAGGAAAGACTTCCCAGAGTAGATTTCCTGCCAATTTGTCAGATGGCAAAGGTAGACTAGCAAGAGCAGACGTCTGGAAGCCCGGAGAAGGTACATCTGGGAAGGGCTAGGTGTCCAAGCGTGGCGAGCCAAGGGGAGGCTGTGGGAGATGAGGGTGGGGAACGAACCAGTCAGCTTTTGACGCCACGGTATGAACTTCTGACTCTACACAGTAGGGACTATGATTTCTAGTCTTTCTAGCAGCAAAGTCTACATCTGCTGCCTCCTTGCCCCTGACCTTGTCTGTCCTTTCCTCCACAGATATGTCCCAGAGGGAGCAGGACAGGGACAGGGAAGGGGTGTGGGCAGGGGCAGGGGGAGCCCTGGCCCCCAGTACCTCCTGCTCATTCCCCCCTGAGCCTCCAGGGGCCTCAGGCAGCAATATCCCTGTCTACTGTGCCCTCCTGGCCTCTGTGGCCCTCAGTCTGCTTGCCTACGTGGCCTTCAAGTGGTAGGTAGTCTGGGCATCGCCCTCTGGTAACCTCCCTCCCCATCTGGGCTCCCAACCAGCTCCCTGTCTGTCTCAGTGAAGGCTGGAGCAGGCTGGCAGGTTCCCCCTGCTCCCCACAGCTGGTGCTCACGTAAACAAAGACAGCAGCTGGCCAAAGCTCGGACTGCAGAGCTGGGGGCCTTCAACAGGGACCAGATGCTTGGGGAGAGCAGTGTCTTCTGGGACTCTCCTAGCAGCCTGGAGCCCTGTGTCCCCAGCCAGGGTGAGCCCCTTTCCCCAAACTGTAGTCCTTCACACCTACCTAGCTCTGTCCCACCACAAAGCCTGCCTAACCCTCATGTGTCCCTCATGTCTCCCATCCCAGGGCTACATCCTGAACTTGGCTGCCGGCTTTACCTCCATCTCCCTTGGCAGCAGCAGGAGGAAGTGGAACAGCTCCTGGAGCTCCCTCGGCAGCAGCAGGAGGAAGTGGAACAGCTCCTGGAGGTGTCGGGTGAACCTGACAAAGGCTGGCGGGGCCTGGCGGGACACCTGGGCTACCAGGCTGAGGCAGTGGAGACCATGGCTCAGAGCCAGGTGCCAGCCTACACCCTGCTGAGGTACTGGGCTGTCCAAGAAGGCAGTGGTGCCACCCTCAGGGTGCTAGCAGATGCGCTGGCTGTCCTGGGCTGTGAAGATGTGGTCTGGGCCCTGGGCCCACTGGCTGAGGACTGCTCCGTGGTGTGACGCTCCACAGCCTGGCCTCTCAGGGAACCTGCTCTGGTGCTCCCACCACCCCCAGCTCATACACCTTCCCTTTCACGGGCTTCCTGGCATTGGTGACCTCGGCCTGCTGTTCTGGGGGGACACGGAAGATCCAGGCACCACTCACCTCCCCTCGCCCTACATTCCTCCAGGACAGGGACCAGGATACTGGGGGGAGGGGTTGATAGTGAGGAGCAGTCCTGCTCTCCTGATCCCCACTCCACCCCCTCTTACTTAGCCTCAACTGTTTTTTCTACTTTTGTATCCCATATTAAAGGCAACTTTGGACTACTGGCCTGGCTCTGTCTGGTTCCGTGGGCCTGTGAGACAGTTGGATAGCTATGTGGCAGAGGCCCAGAAAAAGGATGGGATCCCTAGAAGGTGGGAAAAGCCCCTGAGTTGGCAGGCAGTGTGTTCTGCAGATGTGCGAGCTCTGCGGGCAGAGTGTATGTAGTTCACATCCTGCATCTGCCATTCACTGGCTGAACTGTGTTAGGAAGCATTTTACCTTTTTGAACTTCAGCTTCCTTAGCTGGAGAACAATAAATAGACTGGCACATTCAGAAGCCTCCCACCAAGACTCTCAGGCCTTGGGTTTGAGACCATTTTCCTGACTTGTGCTGTGACTAGCCTCAAGGGCTGGAAGCCTGCCCCACCCCTAGGCAGAAAGCAAGAGGCAGTTCCGAGGCAAAGTGAACTGCCTCTGAACTGGTCCTGGGAAGCTAGTTACCAAGGGCCTCAGGTCATCTCCAGGTGAGGAAAAGGAAGAAAGTGTCCTTTCAAGACCCATACTCCAGACTCGAAGGGGGAGGTCCAAACATGCTTCCACACAAGCCAAGCACAGGCAGGTCATCCCACCTACCTGAGGGGCTGCTGAGGACAGGGCAGCTGCAGCCAGACCACCTGCACCCCTCACATATGCCCACCCTGAATGGAGGAGCAGGCAGGTCAGTTACTGTGCCTTTGGAGGGGGTTGCTAAAGCAGACAGGCCCTGCCTAGGAAGAAACAATGGCTGCCATCCTGGTGTCCATCAGGATCAGGGCACTTAAGAAGCACAGTCACCTAAACTCAGGAGACTTGGGTCCAGTCATGATCCAGAGGCCCGGGCTAGAGCCTGTCCCCTAGCTGAGATGTGACCTGCATTAGCTGTTCTGTGAGTACCAAACTCATCAGACTGCTGCTATTCCTATGCCTCAGAGTTTACCAGGGCTGCTTAACCCTGTAAATCTTATACTTAAAATCAGGGCAGGTTTGGAGCCACCATCATCCGGAGATGAAAGGAGGAAAAGCTTGGTGTTTGGTCAGCCGTAAACAGGCCAAAGCACTGGAGACATCACACCTACTTTGGCAGGGAGGTGGCCAGAGGGCTATCAAGGGTTAGATCGGCAATGAGGGTGAAATCCTGCATTGAGAGGAATGAACAGGTCCTGGATTAGCCGGTAACTCTCTTCACCACTGAGGGGATTTGAGCCTAAAGGTTTCAAGGGGTGTGTGTTTCAAGATCTTCCCCTCCCAAACTCCAGAGGAGGTAAAATGACTGAGAATTCCTCTGCAAAGAGGTCCTTTCTGAAACTTGACAGCCCTCTGGTCACCACCCTTTAATGCAAGGCTACCTAGATTTCCTTGGAAAATCTGAAACCTGGACCCTCAGGTAAAACTATGAGTTTGACTTGGTTGCCAGCAGCAGTGCATGTGGCTGCACCTCTGCATGGGAGACCTACCCAAAAGAGAAACACTTTCTTTTAATGTGCTCAAGCACATTAGTTGAAACATTTTCTTTACTGTTAAGGGTGGGGGGGGGGCGGGGGACTTCCCTGGTGGCGCAGTGGTTAAGAATCCACCTGCCAATGCAGGGGACACAGGTTCGAGCCCTGGTCCGGGAAGATCCCACATGCCGCAGAGCAACTAAGCCCGTGCGCCACAACTCCTGAGCCTGTGCTCTAGAGCCTGCGAGCCACAACTCCTGAGCCTGCACGCCTAGAGCCCGTGCACAGCAACAAGAGAAGCCACCATAGTGAGAAGCCCACTCACTGTAACAAAGTAGTCCCTGCTCGCCACTAGAGAAAGCCCGTGCGCAGCAACAAAGACCCAACACAGCCAAAAATAAAAATATGTGCTATAAACATTTCAAATGTTTAAAAATAAATAAAATAAAATGTTAAGGGGGTTAAATTAGGGTCCCTCCATTTGATATAATAATGTGCTTGAGTTAAACAGTTTAAGGCTGCAGTACCATGGGAAAATACTTTGGCTACATTGTTAAATAGCATGTCTAATGATGTCTTTAAAATAGGTGTTTTTCTCCTCTTTTCACAATTTCTTTAATACAAGGATATGAGATGAGTTACTGAGCCTCTCTGAACCTTAGTCTCCTTATCCGAACAGTGCCAATTCCTGTGCCTCCAGGTTGTGAGGATCAAAGGAGCACAACTTGAGCTCTAAGTGCCCAGCAGGCAGTGACTGTTCCAACTGCTGCCCACCCCATCCAATATCTGGCGGGTCACAGCCTCTTCCCCAAGGGCATTGCTGCAATGAGCAAAATCACCCCGGTGAGGAAGAGATGGTACCAGTCTCTGCAAAGATGGGCTGGGCCCCAGGCTGGCCTGAAACCTTTGGCCCTTCTCACTGCCCAGACAACTGGTCCATCAAGGATGGGGTGTGTCTCCACTGAGCTGTGTCCTCCAGAAGATGTCTGCTCTCATTACTTGAGCACTGTACCCCTTTATCGGGGTACTCCCTCTAGGATCCAAGCCCAGTGTCAGAAGACATGGTGGGGAGTCAGGGAACCCAAACATCAAATGAGCATTCCTGTGGGCTCTGGGAACTCAAGTCTCTGGAGGGAAGAGGTTCATTCCCTTTCACCAGCCAAAAGGTACAAAGGGGAAGACAAGTGCCTTTCTCTTGACTGGCTTATTACCCAAAGTAAAGAAGCCCAGCGCCAGAGAGGTCGCAGGTCCACTTCCTTTGCTCAGGAATGCGTGTGTAAGATGCCTACCTCAGTCACAGTGGGACCTGTGGGGAAGACCTGGGATAAACTCCAATCTCAAGAACTAATTTTGGACTTCACACACCTATGGCCACCACCTCTTTTCTCTCACAGTGCCAACACTATATACAAACATGCTTGACTAGCTTTTAGGGAACACACCTGCCAAGTTCTTTAACTGATTTTATTTTTTACATAAAAAGTTCAGTAAAAATTGGATAAAGTAAAGTGATTTTAAGCAGTAAATCAATCTTATCAACATAGCACAAGGCTGGCCGAAACCGCAAGGCAGCCTGCTCTGGAATATTTACATGATAACAAATTAAACCTTGCAGGAGAACTTAAACCATCCTTACAAAGTCTTCTGTGATCCTAGCACGCAGAGGCTTAAAAGCAAAACAAAAACCAAAAACCAGGAAAAAACAAATTATTTTCAATATATTCACATATACATTAAAATATAATACAGATCGTCAGGGTAAGGGGTTGTGGGTGGGGATGCGCATGAGTCTGTGCGCTGACAGCACCGCCAAGGAGGAGACCCAGGCTTGAGAGTGGGCTCAGGCCTGGCCAGGGTCTCAGAAGGGAAGGTCTCAAGGGCCTAAACCCTTGCCTCAGATGGCCTCTACCAACAGCTCACAACCAGGGACCGCTTATTGTAGATGGAGCTCATTTTTGTGGCTTTCAGTTGAAATCTGCAGGTTTGAATTCCCCAGGGTGATGTGTCATCAGTAGCACAGCCCTGACAGTGGGGTGGGGAGAGAGGGCCTACGGGATTTCTTCTCCCCAGAGTCTCTCCTACCAGCTTGCCCGTCCTCCCACCCTGGCCCTGCAGCTCACTCTAATTCAGTGTCCTCTTTGGGTTTGTAAACAGCCCCAAACTTCTGCATGTACTTCTTAATGTACTCCTTGGTTTTGTGTTTCACATTCTCATTGCACTCCAGGTCCTCGGGGTTCTTACAGTACTTCAGCTCCTTATTCATAACGCCGTGAGTCAGCTGTCCAGGACACAGGAAGAGAGATCACAGCCACCAATCAGAGTGAAAATGATTTGAGGGGGGAAGGCCAGTCTGCTGCCTCGGGCCCCTTCTCACAAAGACTGGGAGGTGAACTGGAGGGGGAGGTTGGGGCAGGCTGGTGCTGGGATCACCAGAAAGGGGAAGCTCAGCTCTCAGAGAACCGCTACCATCAAGTAGGGTACCCTCTCTTCCCAAACCTTCCCCCTCTGTTCCTGGGTCTCCAGCCTGGGCATGTGTCAAGGAAAACTCACTTTTTATGATGAAAGGGGCCTTCTAGGAAGGTATAGTTTTCCCAGAACATTGTCAGACCACAAGCAGGGGGGAATACCTTGCGAGCTAGGTGTTTGAAATCTTCAGTTGTGGTAATTCTTCCCACTTTGCAGTCAGGTTTCCGGTAAGGGTTCAGGCACTGGACGATGAACTGGGACATCTACAGGTATGGGGAGAAGAGCACACTGCTCAATAGTCCAGAGAAGGCAAGAAAGTTGTACTGAGGAAATACTTAGAATAGGCAGTAAGCCGAGCCAGCCAATCCTTCCCTTTCCCTCACTCACACTAGCTGTTGTGGACAGAAGAATGCCAGTATGCCAGTGGGGTATAAGAGAAAAGAATCCTGGATCAGCCTCAGGAGGGAAAGGGCTCCCTTGGATGGACTTAGCAAGCCTCACTTGCAGATGGAGGGACAGAGCAGCAGGACTCCATGCTGAATCTCATGGCAGCCCCAGATTTCAGCTAACAAATCTCATGTTCTTGGCATAAAGAGACTGTAGCTAAATTCTCTGGCCCCTGGAGGCAGGGCAGAGAGGGCCTTTCTGTGCTACCAGGAGGCTCAGTGACTCCAGGAAATGCAGGC
The DNA here is from genome assembly GCF_963455315.2 of Globicephala melas. Classification (NCBI taxonomy): domain Eukaryota; kingdom Metazoa; phylum Chordata; class Mammalia; order Artiodactyla; family Delphinidae; genus Globicephala; species Globicephala melas. Next base: position 40,717,381 of record NC_083324.2, on the reverse strand, counting down.
ATTTTGTTACTGAAGGCTACTTAGATTCTGTAAGTGTTGCACTTCATTTGATTCATACTACATCAATGTGAAGCAGAGGGACACATGATATGGCAGCTGGTTGGAGAACATCTGGGGTAAGACCCTTTTCAATACACAAATTCCCATGTCCTCCTGAGCTATCTCTGTAGTGTCTGTCCTACCCAGTGGCTCTCAAAAGAGATCCAGGCACAGGATTTCTGGAAGTATTTGTGGCGCTAAGCCACAAAGTTGACCCCAGGGGAAAAAGGGAGCGAGGAGGTGAGTGATAGCCACTCACGAGGGAGCACCATGAACAGGGTCTACCCATCCCTGAAAGTCAGTGAGTCTTCAGACATTCAAAGAACAAGGCTATATCACAAGGTAGGCACTAAATAAACAGCTGCTAGTTGGCTGGGCTGAAATGCCAATAATCACAAAGGGACAGTGAGAAACTTAAATTTTAACTCTAGAGAAGGCTTTTACTCAAAATTCTTCTGTGGTCTCCTGTTTCCATACTCTCTCCCCTCAATCCACTTCCCCAAATAAAATAGGGGATTTCATTATTCCCAGCTTAAAATCCTGCAATACTCCCTGCAACTCACAGTACCAAGCAGCACAATACTGTGCAGCCTCATCTTCCAACACCCCTCACATACCGGGTGCTACAGCCCACAGATTCCCTGAAAAGGATGACGCCTTCTTCTGCCTCTGTACACTCTACTGCCTGAATTACAACCCTCCTGATCTATCAGGGCTAATTCCTACCCCTGACTCAAGAGCCTTTCCTGACACCCAGAACAGAGACCTCCAAGCCCTATCATGGCACATTCCTCACACAGCTGCCATTACTTTTTTTTTTTTTTTTAATGCCATTACTTATTTACAGGTCTACCTCCTCCAACAGACTATGAGCCCCCTCGGTGAACAAAGACTGGAGTTTAGAATCTGGATGCCCTGAGGCAGAAAAGGTTAGTGTCCTGAGAGCTGTACTGCACTTCCAGCAGCATAAAGACGAGCTGCTTTCTCCCAATCACTTGAGGATTAGGCAGCCACCAAATGAGGTATCACAGAAAAAGAAACGGACTTTGAGCCAGAGGCCCGAGTTCAAGTCTTCTGTCCAGAGCTTGCCTTCTCTAAACCTCAAGAGCTCCTTCACCAGCATAAGAGGAATTACAATTCCGGTCTTGCCTACCTCACGCGATGTTGTGGGGATAAAATGATATAATGGATATGAAAGTGCTTATTATCCCACTGTAAAGGACCATACCAATATGTCATCACATAACAACTACACAGTCCAATCACAGAAGCAAAGGAACACCCAAAGGCAGGGCCACCTAGTACTACAAACAGCTGTGCACACTTACGATGAGAAAGAAAGGGTCTCAGTTTAAGCCTTCAGAATGTAGTGTCCACATCCCACCAAACCTTACCTCTTTTCTGAATACTTCTTTGCTTTTCTTAGCCAGCTCACTGGAGGTGTCTGCTTCTGCTGTCTTAGGCTTTTTTGAGGTCTAGAAATGGAAAACACCACAGTGTGGGAATGAGAGGTCAGGTCAGTGATGCCCTGCTCTTCGAGAACCTCCCTTCTTTCCCGCAATTGGGATGCCTGACTCTTGGTATTAGAATCTTAAAGGGACATGGCCTGGAGTCAACTTAGCTGCTGTTACCACTCTCACTTCATGTTTAAATCTTGTCATCTGGCACTGGCCTCGCTCCTATAAACCAAGTTCTAATTCTCTACCCTAAGTGAAAGCTACATCCTTGATGTAGTTAAACATTTGTTTCAGGGTCACCTTCTCTGCAGAGAAATGTGCTGTGTGATTTGGACCACTCAGGTCCCTGTTCTGAGCTGCAGTATCCCACACTGTCAAGAGAGGCCCAGACTCAACGGGCTCCACCTCTCCTGTCTCTGACATCCTAGGACTCCTGGACAAAGGCAAAATGATTTAGCCACACAACCATGGTCCAAATACCATGCTCCTCATCCAAGTCCCCTAGACTGTAGGAGACAGTCTCAGCATGCAAGAGAGGCTCCTTAAAGGTTGGTATCCTCGGTTCAGGAATGGAAACACTAAAGAGGTATCAAGGTGTTGCGGGGGAGGAGATGAGGGTCATGCAAGTCAGTGAACAGATGAGTAGATCCTAAGACAGAAGATACTCTGTCCCAAGATGCTAAAGATGATGACAAACCTAGGAATGCTCCCTTCCAGCACTGCAAGGGGGAGGCTGCCAGTCCCCCTGCCCCGCGCCCCCTGCCTGATTAGGCACTGCTGAGAGGTGAGAGGTCAGCAGCCCTGGCATTCAGAGCACCTGGCATGCAAGGCCACCTCCCCATACCTTTGCTCACCACCAGTCATCAAGCCCCTTCCTAGTAAATGTACTTCTCCATGGAAAAGATTATGAGCATTCCCCTTTGAATGCAACTCACTTCAGATGGATGTAGAAGCAGTTGGCATTACAGGTACTTCATTTTTTTGCTAGCTGCTTAGAGCACAAAATTTTTTCAACCTACCCCCACTTCTGATTCCTCTCTTTCCAGAAACAGTATGAAGGTGCTGGTGATGAAGGGACTGTTCAACTCCCTCTACTCTGGACTGGCTCCAGAGAAAGGTGGCACTCCCCTGGCTTCTGGGCTTCTATACATCAGCTTTCCCTGACTTGTTATAAAAGCTTTGCATATTTTCTACTTTTCTACTTTCTTTCTGTGGCTGTGGCAGCAGGAAAGGGAGGGCAGGGTAGAAAGAACATACAGATTCTACCTCTGGTTTTAGGAAACAAAATGCAAATAACTGTTTTCAAATGTTTTGCTTTGAGATTTTGTGGTTATTTTTTCTAGCAGTAGAGAGTGTAGCTGTGCTTCACAATAAGACCTCATATAGCATGGGATCAAGAATTGCCTGAATAAGCCAAGGTAATTTCAACACACCCTCAGCTGCTGTCTTGTGGATCTCAGAAATGAGTAGCAGCAGCAATGAGTACAGAAAGCCCCTTAAGGTATAACAATGATCTCAAGGCTCTGGCTCCTATAGAGGAGGCCAGGCTCTCAGTGAGGGCACTGTGTAAACAGGAATGTTCTGCTTCCCTCTGAACGGGGTATGTGTTCAGAAAGCTAAATAATTCCAGTGCATTTCTAATTTAATCTCTGACTTGGTGAGGTTGTAGGGCTTTAAAAACACACAATCCCCTGAGCTCTCTCTAGGAGCTTTCCTGGTCCAGAAGAAGTTGAGGTATCAGAAACACTACACATGGTTCAACCTAAATTCTGCAACACACGAACCTGGTACACACCAATTAAAAGGTTAAGAAAGAAAGATCCTTGAAAATAATAAAAACTCAGTATATTCTGTTTTGAAGTTGCCGCCACCTTTGCTAACAAAAAGAGCAAAATAATTTCAGTTTGGTTCTAGATCAGGCACTATATACCACACCTTAGTTTGTCAAATGAGGCATGGGAGAGGGGGTGCAGGAAGTGAGAGGACAGGAACAAATCATCTCTACGACACTTTCAAGAAACTGGCAGGCCATTCCTTGCCTCTTCCATATCCACTTGTTTGCTCAGCCCCAAATGATGCCTCTCAGATGCCTTTGCGTGCATCTTCAACATCTCCATTCTTAGTTCCTCACTTTGCCTAAACTATTAAAATACTCTTCAATCTGATCTCCAATGCTACCAATCTCACCTTTTCAAATGGGCCTGTTTCACTCAAGGAACACATATTTGATTGCCTGTCTTGCTGCTTTAAAAGCATCCACTGGCCTTTAAGCATACAATAATCACATTGGTAAGACACCAAGATCTTAGACAATTTAAATCTGACCTACTTTTCCATATTTTTATCTTGCTCACTACCTACCCCATATGTATCTAAATTCTTACCATAACCAAATTATTTTTATTGTTCCCTATATAGGCTCTGTCTTGTACTGACTTTATACCTTTGCAAAAACGGCTTTATTTGCCCAGAATCCTCTTTTCTGCTCACCTTAGCTATAGGTAAAATCATGTTTTCTGTGACATATCACTAGTGCATTTTCTTAGACCATTAATCACTGTGCTCCCATAGCATTCTGTACATACTTCTACTACAGCAATTATCCCGTTGTGTTCTTGGTTTATAGATGTGGTTATTTCCTTAGATTGAACTTCATGAAGATTAGTACTCAGATTTATTTCTCTTTCTATCTGTAATACCTTACACAAGGCCTGTGAATTACGGAAAATTTACAATGTTACAGTCTTCATCTCCAAGGGCTTTAAAATCTAAATGAAGGCCCTAAAGATGGGAAAAAAAAAATTGGAGCAGAAGGAATAAACACATAACCCACAGGCATCCTTCTCCTGTCTGAGATGCTAGCTAGGTGAATACAGTAGTAAACTGGTTAGGAATGTTAGATCCAAATAAGTCCCTGGCTATCCACGTCACACTAGGTCCTAATGATAGAGACAACGGTCTAGAAAGAAATCCAAAGACTGACACCTCAAGCCTTTGACTTGTGCATCATGGCAAGGTTGGTTGGAATATCAAAACTCATTTGTTCCTTCATAAACTATCAAAGGGTTAATAACAAAATAGATGACTTCATTTATATTTTCTCATTAGAAATACAAGAAAAGGTAAAGCTGACAAGTCAGAGACAAAAGCCTAAGAAGCTAAGATAGAGAGTGAATGAACATCCAGATAGTTTTTTACTGGAAGCACATGACAGTTATGGGTTTTTTTCCCCTTAGGTACCTGTCTCTATAAAAACTCTCCCACAGAAACTTCATACACTGCCAGTAGAAATGTACAATGATATAGCAACTTTAGAAAACAGTTTGACAGTTTCTTAAAAAGTTAGACAGAGACAGTCTAACTTTGATCCAGCAATTCCACTCCTAGGTATCTACCCAAGAGAACTGAAAATGTATGTCCAAAGATTTGTTCACAATTGTTCATATACCATTATTCACAACAGCCAAAGAGTGGAAACAACCCAAATGTCCATCAACTGGTAAATGGATAAATAAAAATGTGGCACATCTAATACAATGGGATATTATTCAATGCTAAAAAGAAACGAGCTACCAAGCCATGAAAAGGCATGCAAGAACCTTAAATGTATATTGCTAGGTGAATGAAGCAAATCTGAAAAGGCTACAAGTCCAAATATGTGACATTCTATAAAAGGCAAAACTGGAGAAAGTAAAAAGATCAGAGATTGTCAGGGATAGGGATAGGGATGGGGATGGGGGGAGGCGGGGAGAGAGGATGAGATGAATAGGGGGAGCACAGAGATTTTCAATGCAGTGAAACTATTCTGTAGATGATAATGGTGGATACATGCCATTATACATTTGTCAAAACCCACAGAATGTACAATACCAAGAACACTAATGTGAACTACAGACTTTGAGTGATAATAATGTAGATCAACTGATTGCAATAAATGTATCATACTCCGGCAGGCTGTTGATAGTGGAGGACGCTATGCATGTGTGATGACAGGGGGTGTATGGAAACTCTGTACTTTCTGCTCAAATTTAAAGGGAACCTAAAACTGTCTGAAAATAAAATATATTAAGAAAAAGAGGTATATAAGGACCTTTTCAGACAAACAAAAATGAGACAGCTCATCACAATTAGACCTGAAATACTCAAAGTATTAAAGGAAATTCTTCAGACTGGGAATTCCCTGGTGGTCCAGTGGTTAAGAATCCGCCTTCCACTGAAGGAGACACAGGTTCGATCCCTGGTCAGGGAACTAAGATCCCACATGCCACGGGGCAACTAAGCCCGCAAACCGCAACTACTGAGCCCACGTGCCATAACTAGAGAGAAGCCCGTGCACTGCAACGAAGAGCTCGCACGCCTTAACGGGAAGATTCCTACGTGCCGCAACTAAGACCTGACGCAGCCAAATAAATTTTTAAAATAGTGGATAGAATTTATAAAAAAAAAAAAAAAGGAAATTGTTCAGACTAAAGGAATGCTAAATATAATGCTGAAGAAAGAAAAACATTTCCCCCAAAGTGAATAAAATATAAAAGGAGGTATGGATTTGTTTCCACTTTCCTTCTCATTCCCATTCCTTCGTTCCCTCTTCCACCTCTTTCCACTGACTTAACTAGTTATGTGTCTCTTATTTTCAAAATTAAATACTATTCAAATCTTAGAGCATAGATATATTGTCTTTGATTTCATTCAAGACACCACATCCTTGGAGACAGTGAGTCCTGTTCCAAGTGGAAAAGGATAAAAATTTTTAATTCAAGCATTGAGAGTCACACTGATTCACATGACCTCTAATCCCGATTACTCTCTTGTTAGAAGGAGAGACGAGGAATAAGCTCTCTTTCGCTTTACTCTAGAATAGTATTTCCAGAGTAAAATATCTCAGTTGCAAATCTTAAAAAAAGGGGGGGCCCAGTTATACTTTTTTGGTGAGGTTTTTTTTTTTTTTTTTTTTTTTTGCGGTACGCGGGCCTCTCACTGCTGTGGCCTCTCCTGTTGTGGAACACAGGCTCCGGACGTGCAGGCTCAGCGGCCATGGCTCACGGGCCCAGCCGCTCCGCTGCATATGGGATCTTCCCAGACCGTGGCACGAACCCGTGTCCCCTGCATTGGCAGGCGGACTCTCAACCACTGCGCCACCAGGGAAGCCCCTTTGGTGAGGTTTTAATGCAACCAGTTTAACTTCTTTCCAGACCCACCAATCCCAAAATGGCAAGACATTAAAGCAAACGAAGAAAGACTGCAGTTAAACAGAAAAAACACATTTAAAAGAAACATAACATTAAGAAGAATGCTGTAATCTACAGGGAAAGAGCTAAGATATATTAAAGGAAGTTATAATGGAATAAGAATACTATGATTCTATTTGTATGTTTAGAATGAAAAGAAAGAAAAACATCTGTGTGTGTTTTCCATAAAGGTCTGGAAGAACATACAACAAAGCAAGGTTTTGCAACTTTGGCACTACTGACATTTGGGCCAGTTCTTTGTTGTGGGGGATTATCCTGTGCACTCTAAGATGTTTAGTGGCTTCTCTGGCCTCTGTACACACTAGAAGCTAGTAGCATCTCCACAGCTGTAACAACCAAAAATGTCTCCAAATATTATCAAAAGTCTCCCGAGGAGCAAAACTGCTCTTGGTTGAGAACCTGTGCACTAAATAGTTAACAGTATTTATCTCTGGAGAGGGAAGTATGATGAAAGGAGAGCAACTAAATAGAAATTAAGAGCTTTTATTTTTTGTTCTATATACTGTACTTCTGTATTGTTTGGACGTCCTACCACCCCCAAGCATTTTTTTATATGCATAATTCTCCAGAACAATAAGAAAAATAGAATTCCAAGATAACATGGCTACTGACTCTACAAAATGAGAAGACGAAGAATCCCAAATGATCAGGAAACATATCTGTAAGCCACACTCACCTTCATGGGATTTTCATCATATGTTGGGGTTCCCAGGTCCATCTCAGCTTCATGCTCAAGGCTGGCATCATCTCCTGGGCTTTCCCAAGTAGGAGGATCCCACTGAGTCTGCCTAGAAGAAGGTAAGAACAGCCATGCTGTCATGGCCAGAAAACAGAGAACTCTGGCATAGGTATCTCTGCTCATATATACATAATATACAAGATGCAATGAAACAGAACAAGTCAGCTCCATAAGACAGAGAGATTCTTCCCAGCAGCAATGATTCTATCCCATAGACATACATTGTTTTTAGCCCACTGTACTTCTGTAGCCAACGCTGTGGCAACATTTGCTGGGTATCAAAGACAACAGTAAAACCAAACATCTTTGTCTCTCACCTGACTATTAAAGTCCTGAAAACAGGATTCAGCAAAGTCTAAGGAAAGTACATGGAGTAGGTGCCTGCCTATGCCACCCCTATGCAGGTGATCAATCATGATTGTACCTAGCATGTACCTGGAGCAAAGTAAAATAAATCACAACACCCTCCTCACAATCCTTGATCATGTGAGAAAACCGTTCCTTGCCTTAGGAGTCTTCTTGTTTGTAGTTTTGCTCCTCTGGCTTGATGACTTACAGCATGGAAAAGATGTACAGGTTAAAAACTTGTGCCCTCTGCTAAAAATATTTTCAGCTGGCTACAAAAAAAGAGTTCAACCACATTAACTCTTTGCATACTTTTTTTTTTTGGCCACGCCGCATAGCTCTTGGGGATCTTAGCTCCCGACCAGGGAATTCCCTCATTGCATGTTTATGGCTGTTTTGAAAGTTAGCAGGCAAAGATGGTTTTGTTTTTGTTTTGTTTTTAAAGCTAGACCTGTGAAGTAACATGTGGAAGTAAGGAAATTCTATTCAGGAGTCAGAAGTCAGCTGTCACAGGAAATGCTCTAAGGGGAATCACTTAAAACGTCAAAAGCCTCCAAGAAGCTAGCGACATATCTGACAGGTCTATCCTGCCATCACAGTCTTGTGCTTTCCTACCACAGCAATCTTTAGTTAGCAACATTAAAGGCATTTGATGTAAATTAGTTTTGCAGATGATTATGAAAGTAGGTTTATCTCTGACCGACAGAACTAATTATAAAATGGGCTCAAGATTTCTATTGTAATCAAAGAAGCACAAGCAGCTGTGGGTTTTATTATGGGAATTAAACAGGAGGTATTATGCTCTTAGGTGCTAGCTAAGGAAAACCTTGAAAAAAAGATGGAAAAATTACACACATAAGTAAGAAATATAATTTTTTTTTTTGAAAAGTGATAGTCCATTATAAAGCTTGCTTTGGTATTGAAAAAACAAAGTTCTGGTAAAATTTGCAGACACTGGTTTTTAAAGTCACAACTTCCAGTCAGCAGCATAACAAGGGCTTGTTTCTTTGGTTTTTTTTTGGCTGCATTGGGTCTTCATTGCTGCGCGCGGCCTTTCTCTAGTTGCGGCAAGCGGGCTTCTCATTGCGGTAGCTTCTCTTGTTGTGGAGCACAGGTTCTAGGCATGCGGGATTCAGTAGTTGCAGCATGTGGGCTCAGTAGTTGCGGCACACGGGCCCTAGAGCATGCAGGCCTCAGTAGTTGTAGCGTGTGGGCTCATTAGTTGTGGCGTGCGGGCTCTAGAGTGCAGGCTCAGTAGTTGTGGCACACAGGCTTAGCTGCTCCACGGCATGTGGGATCTTCCCGGACCAGGGATCAAACCCGTATCCCCTGCACTGGCAGGGGGATTCTTAACCACTGTGCCACCAGGGAAGTCCCAAGGGCTTGTTTTATAAAGGTATTTTTATGGGAATAATGAAGACCTTTCTAAGTAGAATACATAAAGGGAAAATATTTGACTGCATGAAATTTTTAACTTCTTCACGTCACAAGACATTACAAACAAAAACATTTGCAATATTCTTTTTTTTTGGGCGATACGCGGGCCTCTCACTGTTGTGGTCTCTCCCGTTGTGGAGCACAGGCTCCGGATGCGCAGGCTCAGTGGCCATGGCTCATGGGCCCAGCCGCTCCGCGGCATGTGGGATCCTCCCGGACCAGGGCACAAACCCACGTCCCCTGCATCGGCAGGTGGACTCTCAACCACTGCACCACCAGGGAAGCCCTGCAATATTCTTGATAAACAGATTAACAATGCTGACAGAAAATGGGTAGATGCCCCAAACAAGCAATTCACAAAAGATACAAATAGCCAATAATCTAATGAAGACGTTCCATCTCAAAAATAATTGAAAATAAAAATAAGATTTCTCATCTACTATTTTACATGAGTTAAAGAACCTACATGAAGAAAAAGGCACTTTTGTGTACCTTTTGTGGGAGTCTAAATTGGTATTTTTTTTTTTAATGGTAAGCTGACAATACTTATCAACTTAAAATGTGTATCTCTTTTGATCAAATATTTTGCCTCTAAGAATCTGCCTGAAGAAGGCAGTAAGATTAGTATTAGTGTCTGTAAGGATGTCCAGGTTTAGAGTTATATATAAAATAGTGAAAATCCATCAATCAGGGTGGGTTAAACAAAATTTGGTATAGCCATACAGAAGAGCAGGGTTTAGGCAAACTTCTTCTATAAAGGATCAGAGAGTAAATACCCTTGACCTTGTGGACCAAATGATCTCTGTCACAACTAGTCTACTGTCATTGGAGTATGAAAGTAGCCATCAACAATTCCTAAAATAAATGGGTGTGGCTGTGTTCCAAAAAAACTTTATTTACCAAAACAAGTAGCCCATTGACATAGTTTGCTGAGCCCTGCAACAAATAAGCAAGTATTAAAAATAATGTAGTTTTTCATTAATTGGTACAGAAAGTTCTATAAATAGATTGGTAAACAAAGCAGATGACAAAACATGCACCCCAATAACTCACATTATATACCAATGAATACATACATACACACACAGAAAACACATATATTCACATAAAGCTATCTGCCTAAAATATATGTTTAATTCTAAGAAAAAGATGTATCAGGTTTTTTATATAAATTGCAGGAGTCATCAACTATGGCTCATGAACCAAATAAAGTTTTACTGGAACAGAGACATACCCATTCATTTATGTATTGTCTATGGCTGCTTACACAACAATAGAAGAACTGAACAGTTGTGACAAAGAATGTTTGGCAAGCAAAGCCTAAAATATTTATTATCTGGCCTTTTACAGAAAAGGTTTGCCCACGACCCCTGATTATCTACAATGTTAGATGAAGTCATTACCATTTTCTAAAAAATTCCTTAGTTTGGGACTTCCCTGGTGGCACAGTGGTTGGGACTCCACGCTCCCAACGCAGGGGGCCCCAGTTCAATCCCTAGTTAGGGAACCAGATCCCACATGCTGCAACTAAGAGTTCACATGCCTCAACTAAGGAGCCCACCTGCTGCAACTAAGACCTGGCGCAACCAAATAAATAAATAAAATAAATTCCTTAGTTTTCTCCAAGAGTCTTGCAGATTAAAAACACCAGAACATACCTAAAAAGGACCAAAGTCTAAAGTATGTCATAACATTTATGATGGGATTCTGGAAAACCAGCAGCCCTCAGGCACAGTTAACAGCTAATAACAAGTCTATAACCATAAAACTCCCCTTACAGTGGCAGCTTCTTTGACCAACTGAAAGCTGATTTGGGAATGCTCAGACAGCTCTTCTTACCTTGTGATCACATGGTAGTAGTAAATCTTCCCTTCTGGGTCTCGGGCTGTCTTCCAGTTGGGAGGTAAGACAATGGTTTTTGGTTTGGGAGGAGATGGGGGTGGTAAATCCAAGAGATTATTTGTCACAACCATTTCAGGCTAAAAAGACACACAAGTTCTTGATCAGTGACATTTCTTTTAATCTGGCTGAGAAGGACAAAAATAGTCTACTTAAGCAGTATGTAAAAACATACATCTTCCTCTTCTTTTAAAAAAAGATTAAAAGTAAAGGTACAATCTGGGAAATGATCAGAGACAGTGTATATGAAGAGCTTTAGGGATCTATCAGAAAATTCACAGCAGGCTTCGAGTTCACCATCCACTACACCATATTTAAAAATATTCAGCAGCTCATTATGTAGAACAATATTTTTCAACCTTAAAAAAACCAATGCTAAATGGCATATAACCAACTCCAAGATACCAATTAGCTGAATGGGCTTTAGATAGAAGCAAATATGATAAAATGTTAACATTTATCCATTATATATTTTTTGTATGTTTGAAACCTCATATTTATATTTTAAAAATATAGAAATGGGTGAAAAGCTTGTTTTTCAGTTTAATTGAAAAAAATTTTCTAAATAAATAGCTTTTAAAAATTTAATGCCACATTTTGAAAAACATAAAAACTTCATAATCACTGTTATAAACTGAATTGTGCTTCCCCCAAATTCATATGAAGCCCTAACCCCCAATGCGATTGTATTTGAAGACAGCACCTTTAAATAGGTAATTAAGGTTAAATGAGGTCTCGAGAGTGCGGCCCTAATGCAACAGGACTGGTGTCCTTATAAGAAGTGGAAGAGGCATCAGGGAATGTGCGCAGAGAAAAGACCAGGTGAGGGCACAGTGAGAAAGCAGCCATCTGCAAAACAGGAGCAGCCTCAGGAGACAGCAAACCTGCTGACACCTTGATTTTAGACCTGCAGGCTCCGAGACTATGAGAAAATAAATTTCTGTTAGTTAAGCTATGTAGTCTGTGGTATTTTGTTAAAGTAGCTCTAGTAAACTGATAATATAATCATGATAAGGATATATACTCTTAATTGTTCATTCTATGTAATCCAGTTAATAAAGAAAAAAATTTCCAACTTTACCTTTGCTTGAGCAGTTAAAGAGGAACCTAAGATCCCAGGCTCAGATAAAACATGGCCACTTTTAAGCAAACCTAAGTCTCCAAGCATTGCTGCTTTGTGCATACCCCCCCAAGCCTTACTTCGCAGAGCTGCTTTTTGTTGGCCCCACTTAAGTTCCACTTCCTCCATTCCTGTAGTCCTCTATCTAGCCTACAAGGTGATCTCTTTCCCCTAAGCTTTCGTGTCACTTAAGAATATTCCAAATTATTCAATATCTACTAGATTACCAATCCTTCTCCAATTTGGGAATAATTTTTTCCCCTCCTCAAATTCTACCTGCATATTTCATGACACTAAACGCTGACTACTTTTAGTATTATTCATTGTGATCCTCATCTCTCTTACTGGAATGTCAGCTTTTAAGCACAGGAATGGAATTTTACGTTTGTTTTCAAAACGCCTAGAAGGACCCAATTCACGGCAAGCCCTCAAATACCTGCCATACACACTGTCTTATTTCTAAGTGTTTCACATGTAGTCTTTTTACTCCATCTCCACCGACTGCCCTACTTATCGAAAGCCACCAGAATGCAACAAGAGCCTTCTCTGGAAATGTCAGTATTCGAACCTGCTAATTTGTTCATGTTTAGTTTCTCAACTGCTTCTAGTGCCAGCTCCTATTTCCCATTTCATCTAAAAACAGCATTTCATCAAGATTTCATCATATCCTTCTACACAGGTGGCAGAATACCAAAAGCTTCTTTCAATATATATTGTACAACATGTAAAGTGAACTATATCATTCAATTTTATATCTCTAGCCCTCAGTACAGTATCATAGTCTAGTTCTCCATAAATAATGATGGAGCTAGTCTAGAAAACTATTACTTCAGAAATTCATAGCAAAGTGTAAGAATACAAGATCAGTCAGTTTAAATTACAAATAAAAAGGATCCTAAGGGCAAAGTACATATAAATTAACATAGTTGTAAGTTCCACAGAATTTTTTTTAATTGACAGCACTGTCGTGTAGTGCTCCCTCAGGGTCCACAGGCACTTGAGTGAAATTGGAGACTACAAAAATTTTTATAAAAAACAAACAAACAAAAAAGGAGTAAAAAACCCCCTAACTAAACCAAACAAAAAGTAATCTTTCTAAAGATAAGGTAGGTAGCCAAGGAGAGTTTTAGCAACCAAAATATTTCTTACTGGCTGTAAGGGCTGAGGCTGCCCTGGTGCAACTATTGTAGTCACGGCTGTGGCTGGCTGTACCACCACTCCTTGTGGGTGAGCTGTGAAAATCTGTTGTCCCTGGATGTACTGAAGACTTGGCTGGGCATAACTCTAAAAGATAAAATGAAGAAATTCACAATTTATAGTTTTCTAGTTCTTAATAAGCAGTATCTGACTTCCAAGTTGACAAATCTTATTGGAAGATACACCCATTAATTTTTTTTTAACTTTAAATGTGAATATTTTACTACAAATGTGTAAAACAATCTTTTACTTCAAACTCTTTTTTTCTTTTTTGAATAATTCCCTAGTCATTTACTTACTTTGATTTTACTTTATCATAAAAAGTTAGAAAACTTTTTTGAGGCGGAGGCGGGGATGGGGGTGGGGTGGAGTACTCATGAAACCTGTCTAATTGTTTGGCTTCAATGAGACTTGAATGACAACTGAAGTGCTACTCCTAGGATACCTGAGAAAGAGCTCCACACAATGCTCTTTACAGAGAGCGTTTTAACTACCAACTCCTAATAACTAACAGCTTGTTTTGTTTTGTTTTGTTTCTTTGCAGTATGCAGGCCTCTCACTGCTGTGGCCTCTCTCGTTGCAGAGCACAGGCTCCAGATGCGCAGGCTCAGCGGCCATGGCTCACGGGCTCAGCCGCTCCGCGGCATGTGGGATCCGCCCGGACCAAGGCACGAACCCGTGTCCCCTGCATCGGCAGGTGGACTCCCAACCACTGCGCCACCAGGGAAGCCCTAACAGCTTGTTTTGATTGGAAAAGGTCAAAAGGAGTGATCCACAGTAGAGGAAGCTGAAGGTGATCAAATTTTAAACTAGTTTTCTAGCTTTTTGTAGGCTTCTATAAGAAAGACAGCGGAATTCAATATATCTAAAATCCTTATGACACACTGATTTATATATAGTGCTTTATCAAGCAGAAAAGCCCTTTTGCATATATTATCTCACTCAGTCCTGACCACCATCAAAGGTGGGTGTATCTCCCACACCTGGAGTTATATAACTAATAAGTACCATGGCTAGCTAGGACTCAAACATACTCTGAAATTACGATAGAAAAACTGTTTAAAGAAGTGGCAAGAAGCCCTGAAAACAACCTTGTTTTGTTAAAAGGTGATGACTACCAAGAAGCTGAACAGATACGTATTTAAGGACAGATTTTGACCCTATAAACTGAGATTCTATCAGGTAAAATGATTCAGAAGTATTAATTGATAAGTACTCAAAATACAAAATATAATCAAAATATAATTATTCCAAATGATACCAGTAAAGACCCAAGGAGTATGAATAGGTAAATGTAGCTGCCTGGCAGATTTCTGGATGAATAATTACTGAGAAGACACACAGGAAGAGGAAGAATACAATACTTGATTCAGTATTGCAAACAGCTTAATCTACACATTATCATAAACCAGATTCAATGCTAACTGTCAAAGCAGAATTGTCAGAATAGTATCACAAAGCTGAGAGAAAAATGTATACCTCAGAAATATTTTCATCTCTAGGTATTTGGATACAAGATGGGAAATATGTGCAACATCAAAAATTTTGTAGAAATTTATCTCCTCACCTAACTCCTGCCCCAAAGCCTGAAATCTGATTAAATCCAAAACACTTTTCAATACTGACATATAACCAGACAATACTGAATCAGAAGTCAGTACCAAAGAAGTATTAGCAACAAAGATGACCAAATACTGCTTAAAAAATTAAAAAGCATACTCTAAAGGTAAAATATAAATAATTCTTAAAGTTCTCCTTTAACTCTGATAAAATAAACCATAAAACAAAACATATCTAACTGGGCTCTATTCTATGATCACCAATCTATCTGGAAAGTTAAGTTTCCAAGAAAGTTTCTAAGGGCCGACACCCAGAAGGAAGCATCCTCAAAAGGCAAGTTACTGTGCATGTAGGAGGTTAACACGTATGTGCTGGTAACCCTGATTCTGAGTAGAAACAGTTTCTGGGAGGCTGAAGAGGACAGATGGATAAACTGGAATTTTCCCAACCCACTAAGCCAAACACCAGATACTGTAACGAATCCCAAATTTAATTTCTTCCTGACCCACTCTCCTAATCTAATCTATCAGCAAATTCCGTTGGCTCTGCATTTTTTATATATGTATGTACATGTGCACGTCTATCTGTACGTATGAGTTTATATATATGTGTGTGTATATATATATATACACACATAAAAATAAAATCTGATCATTTCTTACATCTCTCCTTCTACTATTCCAGTATAAATGGCCATATTCTCTTGCCTAGATTACTCAACAGTCTTTTAACTGATCTCTCTACTTCTGCCCTTGACTCCCACGATCTCTTCACCCAGAGCAACCAGAGCGAGTCTCTTAAAATACGTCAAATCACGCCAGTCCGCTGTAACTGCTCCAGTGGATTTTCACATTATTCAGACTAACAGCCCAAATCCTCACAAAGCCCTGACCGTCTTGTTCCTCCCCAAGGCCTTGACCTCATTTCCTACTACAGGTGTACCTCAGAGATATTGTGGGTTCAGTTTCAGAACATGCAATAAAGTGAATATTGCAATAAAAAGTGAATCACATGAATATTTTGGTTTCCCAGCACATATAAAAGTCATGCTTCACTATAGTGGACTCTATTAAGTGTACAGTAACATTAGGTCTAAAAAACAATGTACATACCTTAATTTAAAAATGCTTTACTGCTTAAAAATGCTGACCATCCTCTGAGCCTTCAGAGAGTCATGTCTGTCTGCTGGTGGAGGGTCTGGCCTCGATGTTGATGGCTGCTGACTGGGTGGCTGTGGCAATTTCTTAAAATAAGACAATGAAGCTTTTGCCACACTGACTGACTCTTCCTTTCACCATTTCTCTAGAGTACGTGATGCTATTTGATAGCATTTTACCCACAGTAGAACTGCTTTCAAAATTGGAGTCGATCTTCTTAAACTTGCCTCTGCTTTATCAACTAAATATATGTAATATTCTAAATCCTCTGATATCATTTCAACAATCTTCACAGCCTCTTTACCAGGAGTAGATGCCATCTCAAGAAACTACTTTCTTTTTTGCTCATCCATAAGAAGTAACTCCTCATCCATTCAAGTTTTATCATGAGACTGTAGCAGTTCAGTCACATCTTCAGGCTCTGCTTCTAATTTTAGTTCACTTGCTATTTCTACGACATCTGCAATTACTTCCACCACTGAAGTCTTCAACCCCTCCAAGTTATCAATTAGAGTTGAATCAACTATATCTTCTGGATAACTTCCTGCAGTTTCTACATGAGCACTTTCTGCTTCACCTTGCACTTTAATGTTGCAGAGATGGCTTCTTTCCTCCAACCTCATGAACCAACCTCTGCTAAGCTTCAAACTTTTCTTCTGCAGCCTTCTCCCCCATCTCAGCCTTCACAGAACTGAAGAGAGTTAGGGACCTGGTTCTGGATTAGGCTTTGGCTTAAGGGAATGTTGTGGCTGGTATGATCTTCTATCCAGACCACTAAAACTTTCTTCATATATATCAGCAATAAGGCTGATAAGACTATTTTGCTTTCTTATCAATTTCCTTCAAGAACTTTTCCTTTGCATTCACAATTTGGCTAACTGGCACAAGAGGCCTAGCTTTTGGCCTATCTCAGCTTTCAACTTGCTTTCCTCACTAAACGTCATCATTTCTAGGTTTTGATTTAAAGTGAGAGATGTATGACCCTTCCTTTCACTTGATATTTAAAGGCCATCGTAGGGTTATTAATTGGCTTAATTTTAATATTATTTTGTCTCAGGGAGTAGGGAGGCCCAAGGAGAGGGAGAGAGATCGGAAAATGGCCAGTCGGTGGAGCAGGCAGAACACAACACTTACCGATTAAGCTCGCTGGCTTATATGGGCTCAGTTCATGACACCCCAAAACAATTACAATTGTAATGTCAAAGATCACTGATCACAGCTCACCATAACAAATATAATAATAATAAAAAAGTCTGAAATAGTGCAAAAATTATCAATTTGTGACACAGAGACATGAAGTAAGCAAATGCTATTGGAAAAATGGCACCAACAGACTTAATTTGACACAGAGTTGCCACAAACCTTCAATGTGTAAAAAATGCAGTATCTGCAAAGCACAATGAGGTGTGCCTGTACTGTCACCTTAACTCATTTGGAAAAGGAAGGGCTTCACAATTATCTCACACATTTTGAATGACAAACATTTCATATCCTGATTTTGAAAAAAAAAATTTAAAAGCTAGATCAAGATACTAGTTTTGAGAACAACTGTCAACAGGATGAAACATGTTATCTTCAGAGTGATCAACAGGTTAAACACCCAGATCTACAATAGAAAAATGCTAATATTTTGGAGGGTAAAATTTCTTTGACCTTCAGTGAAACTAGGTTCATGAAGAATTTATCTGACAAGATCACAGTTGTGTAAGGCTTATCATGGAGACACTCTAAAGGATTCAATTAATGTGTAGTAAAGCTGTGGTTTCTTTAGCATGAAAAGTCTGGCTACAAATGTTGGTTGTGAGATAACTTCTAAACTGAAATGGCATTACCCAGCTTGATCATTCCCTGTATTTACTAGATATGGCTCCAGACAAATTTTATCTGTTTCTAAAGTGCAAAGATATATTTAAAGGATAACAATTTATCAACAGGAAAGAATGTTACACATACTGAAAATAATTCCCAAAGGAAATGCAATGCCAAAAACATCTTAACAACATCACTGCAAAAAAAAAAAAAAAAAACACAAAAACCCACAAAAAGCAAAACCTAAACAAACAAAAACACCCAAAATTGCAACATTCATTTGCAGATATAGTGTTTGAAACTCAAACTGTCAAAAAGTAAAGGGAAAATAAACATTTTCTAGGGTTCTGTAGTACCTACCCAAACTAGCTGACAATCATACGCCAAAGCCAAAACAATTAACAGCAATAAAAAGGGGAAACTGGTTTGCAGTCCCACTGAAATAATACAAAAGATGTACACATTTGTGAGATATATCCAAATAGCATGTGCCTGCAAAATTTATCCATTTACTGGAAGAAAGTCTGTTGGAGATTGGCTCTATCTACAAGGGACCTGAAATTATACAAAACATAAATCCAATCTAGAAATATCTTTAAAATGGGACTTCTAATGGGAATTTTAAGAGAGGGTCCAATATGTTATAGAGGGGAAAACATAATTGTTCTGCTCCCACTTCTAAAGGGAAAAAAACAGCTATTACTTTATATCTGAATCACTTCACTTATGTGAACAATTTATAGTCTAAGCACTCAAATTTTTTGAGATGTAATTTAGTGTAACTTTTTAAGAATAGGTCACTCTAATGTCACAAGACCACTATAAAGCACATGGCCTCAGTTAAAACGGAGCTTGTATGTCTAATAAGCAGCTGTGGCAAAAAATTAAAGCCACCTTCTGATAACACAACTGCTCCAAATTTCAAAGATACTGCATATGTACACATACTCACAAATTTTTATTATACCATATCACATACTACTTCATTGTCAAGGTTATTATACCTCAGCTCATGTTGGTATGGTTGATATTTGATTTGAACAACACAGGCCTCAACACAGACCAGATAGATGACCTTGATCAGCTGTAATTCACAGCCCACTAATGTCAATACTCTCAGTATTAAGGTAACTAAGTAAGAACTATAATTAAACCTTCAAGGTATATGGTGCTTTAAATTTATCATTACTAATATCCATTATCTCATACAAACCTCAACCACTCTGAGGCATTCTGCTCATTTAATAAATGAGAAAACTAAAACTGAAGAATCTAAGTGCCTGTCTCCAGGACACACAGTAAGTGACAGACTAGGACTTAAAATACACACGCTAACAACATGGTCTATGCTTCTCATTACCCAGAGTCGAACATCATCTCTGATCAACTAATCTCATAAAGGGAAGGATAGTCTGAACCATCTTAGTCCATTTATCAACTACTCTAGCACACGAAAAGCAGATTAGGGAGTCAATAAATGACTCCTTGGTAGGAACAGACTGAAAACTGGAAATAAAATTGTAATACTTGGGCTTCCCTGGTGGCTCAGTGGTTGAGAGTCCGCCTGCCGATGCAGGGGACATGGGTTCGTGCCCCGGTCCTGGAGGATCCCACATGCCACAGAGCGGCTGGGCCGGTGAGCCATGGACGCTGAGCCTGCGCATCCGGAGCCTGTGCTCCGCAACGGAAGAGGCCACAACAGTGAGAGGCCCGTGTACCGCAAAAAAAAAAAAATTGTAATACTTGAGTCTTAAGGCTATGACTAAACCCTAGAGAAATCTTTTGCTCAATGGGATGGAAAAATAAATTCTATTTTAGAAGAACAACCATAAGATCACTGAGCTCTCTACTAAAGAGTCTTTAATTCTGTAGGAGGCAGAATTATGCATAACAAACACCACCACCAACAACAATAAAAAGCTAAGAAAATTGATAGCCAATAACCAATAATGCCCATTTTCTTACCTGCTGTATTTAGCCCTATAACATTAATTTTAAGCCAAAAATGAAAGGAAAAACACACACACACAAAAACTAAGTATAAGAATGTTCAGTGCAGTATTATTTATAATTATGAAAAAGAACTTTCAATTTAAACAACTACCCCAGGAAAATGGATAAACAGCGACCTTATAAGCAAATGTGGTATTATACAGACGTTAAAATGTGTATGTGGGGCTTCCCTGGTGGCGCAGTGGTTGAGAGTCCACCTGCCGATGCAGGGGACACGGGTTCGTGCCCTGGTCCGGGAAGATCCCACATGCCGCGGAGCGGCTAGGCCCGTGAGCCATGGCCACTGAGCCTGCGTGTCCGGAGCCTGTGCTCCGCAACGGGGGAGGCCACGACAGTGAGAGGCCCACGTACCGCCAAAAAAAAAAAAAAAAAAGTGTATGTATGCATATATATATATATATACACACACACACACACATATAAAAATACAGAGTAATTTGGAGAAATGGTTAAGAATCATGTTACACAGAAAAACATGGGACAAAAAAACTTCCAAGTCTTCAAAATTACAAATTCATAAAATATATAAACATGTAAAGAGATCATAAAAAATGAAGGGAGGGGCTTCCCTGGTGGCACAGTGGTTGGGAATCTGCCTGCCAATGCAGGGGACATGGGTTCGAGCCCTGGTCTGGGAAGATCCCACATGCTGCGGAGCAACTAGGCCCGTGAGCCACAACTACTGAGCCTGCGCGTCTGGAGCTTGTGCTCCACAAGAAGAGAGGCCACGACAGTGAGAGGCCCATGCACCGCGATGAAGAGTGGCCCCCGCTCACCGCAACTAGAGAAAGCCCACGCACAGAAATGAAGACCCAACACAGCCAAAAATAAATAAATAAATAAAATTTTTTTTAAAAAATGAAGGCAGTTAAAACAGTTAACGTTTTCAGAATTAAAGCAGGACACTTTGTCACGGCCTTTTGGACAAAATTTTGATACAGCTTCATAACAAAAATACAAACCGAAGTAAAAATCACTTCTGTTACCTCAATACTAAGTAATGTGTACAGGAAACACCTTTGGGAGTCTCTGCCATCCACAATAATTCACCTTTAAGGGGTGACAAGGAATGATGGGAGAGACATAGGAATGTGGTGAAGACGATGCCTTAGTCTTTTTTTTTTTTTTAATGTATTGGTTTTATAAAAAAGAAAAGAAATTTGATTTAAAACCACAAAAATACACTTCAAAAGTTATTCTCTCTCTCTCTCTCACTGATCACTTGCTTTTGGGGAAGCCAGCTGGCATGTTGTAAGCAGCGCTATTGAGAGTGGTAAGGAACCAAGGACAGCTAACAACCATGTGAGTGAGCTTGAAAGTAAACCTTCCATCCCCTGTCTAGTCTTCAGATGACTGCAACCCTGCTTAATAGCTTGACTGTAATTTCATGACTCTGAGCCAGAACCACCCAGCCAAACCGCTTCTGAATTCCTGACCCACAGAAACTATGAGATAATAATTACTTACTGTTTTAAACTGCTAAGTGATTTGTGACACAATAGATAACTAGTATATATAAAATTAGCCAATATGTAAAAGTGATCAACGGCAGGACTTCCCCCTCACATCAGATTTAACATCCCATAAACAGACAGTAAAACAGACAAAAGTATTTCCAAAATTAGTTACCTGTACAATTGGTGGAGTTGTCTGTGAGTAGGGTGATGTCACACCATAAACAGTTGGACAAGCCTGTCCTTGATAATATATGGTTGCTTGAGACTGTGCAGGAGAGTACTGCTGCTGTACACTCACGGACTGTTGGTTTGAATCCCAAACACCGTAATTCTGTCCCTGGACTGGGCCTGGGGCTGGCACTGGCAAGACGGTGACACTAGAGTCTTGGTGTACCACACCATCACTTTGGGCCACATACTGTGAACTGGAAACTTCCACAGGGGCTGCCACATGTGGCACCACTGGCACAGGTGGAGGGGCAGCAAGGGGTTCTGTAGAATGTCCCACCAAGGGCTGAGAATGATCATAAGGAGCAGGAGAACACACAGGATCCATGCTGGGTGTGGGGAGGAGCACCTTTCCAGCATTAGGATTGCTGGGATCCACATAGGCCTGCATGGGGTAACCTGGTGGGTAGCCAGCAAAGGGGTGATGAGGGGCACTGTAGCCAAGAGAGTCATAGGGCAGTGGAGACGTCATTCCCAGGTTCTGCATCTGCTGCTGTTGTTTTTGAGCCTCCCGCTGAGCTACCTCCTGCTCAAACAACTTTCGACGCTCCTCTGTAGAAAGTTTATTGCGATCTTTAATTCGTACTTTCTTTTTAGAAGTTGGTGTATCATATCTAGAAAGAAAACAATAAGAGCACCACAAAAAGTTTTTCCCTAAATCAGAGACATAACCAAAGCACTAATAAATGTTATGCCACTCGATACTAAACCATTAACCACACCAACTCCAATTTGGCACAGGCTGAAAATCATACTCAAAATTACTTAAGGAGTTTTGCAGATAGGAGAGAACCTCAAGGAAATAGACACTTAGATGAAAATAATAACTTCATCCTTATCCTCAGCTTCTAGAACTTCAAACTAAAGATACATGTAGTATCCTAAATAGATTCTTCTTTATAGTTAAGTTCTGTAGTTCTGTAACTACAAATTCTGAAATTAAAACAAAAACCCAAATACACTAATAAAAGCTACAGAATTTGATGTATGTCTGACCACACCCATTAATATCAACACAGGTTAGTTAAGTGAAAGACAAGCATGTACACATAAAAGTATGGGGGGTTATATTCACATACTCTTCTTTGTGCAGTACCAAGTATAATATCATATTGCTAAACCTAATATCCTGTGATAGTTTTGACAAGTATCCCCAGTAAGCCCCCAAGAAACCATCAGCTCTAACATTCACAAGAGAACTGAGAACTTAAAAGATTCTTTTGTGAAGTTCTATGGACTGAATCGAACTTTTGATAAAGGCTCTTGGCAAAAATGAAAAATGACAACTAATTTCAAGACGTTTCATTGCAAAGAAACATCTAATAATAGATTCATGGATAAGGGTACAGCATTTATCCAAACAACAAAAAATATATGGTCTAAAAACCTCTTAGCTGAAAACTTCCTTTAAAGTGTTAGTGGGGTGGTAGTACCCTTAGCTGCCTGGCAGAAACAAATGCAAACAGTCTATAGAAGAGAGCACCTTAAATCCAGGCCTCAATGAATTCCTACAGATTAAGTTCTAAGGAACAGGAGTTCATTAGACAATAAAATTAATCTTGCCATTTGTAACAACATGGATGGACCTAGAGGGTATTATGCTGAGAAAAATAAGTAAGACAAAGATAAATACTGTACGATTTCACTTGTATGTGGTATCTAAAAAACAAAACAAATGAACAAATAAAACAAACAGAGTTACAGATACAGAGAACAAACAGCTGGTTGCCAGAGGGGAGAGGGGAAGAAAGAAACAGGTAAGGGAGATTAAGAGGTACAAAAATTCAGTTGCAAAATAAATGAATCACACGGTATGAAATGTACAGTGTGGGGAATATAGTAAAAAACTATGTAATATCTTTGTAAGGTGACATACTGTAATTAGACTTACTGTGGTGATCATTTTGGTATAGAAATATCAAATTACTATGCTGTGTAACAGGAACTAACAATGCTGTAGGTCGATTATACTTCAAAAACACTCACAGAAACAAACTCATAAAAGATAAACATGTACTAGGAATATAATGTACCACATGATACATATATAATGAACACTGCTGTATGTTCTATATGAAAGTTAAGAGAGTAAATCCTAAGAGTTCTCATCACAAGGAAAGGTATTTTCCCCTATTTCTATAATTTCGTATCTACATGAGATGATGGATGTTCACTAAACTTATTGTGATGATCATTTCATGATGTATGTAAGTCAAATCATATGCTTAACATCTTAAACTTATACTGTGCTGTATGTCAATTATATCTCACCGAAAGCAAAAAAAAAGGTATATAATTATAAAATTATAAAATACACACACACACACACACACACACACACAAGTGAGAGGAAGAGACATATAAAGACAGCTGATGCTGGAATTATCACACACAAAATATTAGAGATGTTTAATATGTTTAATACGATAAAAGAGGCTATTAAAAATATGCCTAAGGAACAGGACCATAAAATACTATCAGGCAGATTTGAATAAGAACCCCATGAAGCATCTAAAAAGGAAAAAGAATGAAAATTAAAACTCAATTATCATTTGAAATTGCACATACGTGGCAAAATTCTACTTAAATATCCAAGAGAAACTTTTGCACATGTACACCAAAATAAGATAACAGCACTATACATAATAGAAAAAGTTTTATAACAAAACATTATACAGTAATAAAAATAAACTGATACTATTATGAATAAATCTTAGTAAATAAATATCAAGTCAAAACAAAGTACTGTCAAATTAAATGCAAAATAATAGCCTTTTCATACAGTTAAAACTAACATATTTTTAAGAAATATATATTAGATGACATAAAACTATATTTAAAAAAAGGCAGGCCAGGGTACAATGAACAACAGAATCCAACAGATACTACTTGCTATCACAAGTAGTAAAGACAGGGGACGGTGCAGAAATAAGTGACATAGCAAGATTTATATAATTGTTAAGATCCTGACTTTTGTGCTGGGACCTCCAGGGCTCATTACATTATAGTAAATGTATGGAGAAAAGGTCCAGGGATAGAAATAAGTGTCATGAACCAAGAAATAACCTAATATTCAATTCAATTCAGTGCCCATAAGAGCCATGGTATGGTTAAGCAAGAGATTAGATCTGAAGAGAATTAGTAACTTGGAAGATGATCTTCAAATTTAAAAAGTTAGATGAATTTCAACCAGGTTGAAAAAAAAAAGAAATCCTCATATAAACACAGGGAAACGATAATGCGGAACACCAAATACAAAGAGAACTTCTTAAAAGCAGGCCAAGAGAAAAGCCAGGTTACTTAACAAAGAATAGCAACCAACAAGTTTCGTAAAATCAATAAGGAAAGTCAGAAGAATGAAGAATAACAGCTTCAAAGTATTCAGAAAAACTGTCAACCCAAAAGAACTTCCTTTCAAAAATGAGAATAAATGTTCACATAAAGACTTGTTCATAGCCAGTAATATTCACAAGAGTCATCTGGAAACAATCCAAACACCTATCAACTAATGAATTTATAAACAAACTATAGTATATCTATACAATGGACTACTACTAAGCACTAAAAAAGAACTGAGATGCATAATAACATGGATGAATATCTCAAATATAATATGCTAAGTGAAAGAAGACAGAATATATTTTATAGTATATGATACCATATATAATGACATTGTGGAAAAGACAAAACCAAGTCAGAAAGGAGATCAGTGGTGGCCAGGGACTAGGAGTAGAAGAAGGGGACGCACTACAAAGGGGTAAGAGATAATTTTATGAGGTGATGAAATGTTCTATTGGGTTGGCCCAAAAGTTCGTTTGGATTTTTCCGTAAGATGTTATGGAAAAACCCGAATGAACTTTTTGGCCAATCCAATATATAACCTCTGTGGTTGTAGTTACAGAACTGTATGCATCTGACAAAACTCAATGAACACTACACTTAAAATCATGAATTTTACTGTAAGCAATTTATACTTGCTGGTTAAATAAAGCTGATTTTTAAAATTGAGGGTGAGCAATGCAAACAAAACATGAAAAACACTTTTTAGACAAAAACTGAAATATTATGAAGAGAAACTCACTAAAAGAAACCATTTAGGGACTTCCCTGGTGGCGCAGCGGTTAAGAATCTGCCTGCCAATGCAGGGGACATGGGTTCGATCCCTGGTCTGGGAAGATTCCACATGCCAGGGAGCAACTAAGCCCGAGCACCACAACTACTGAGCCTGAGCTCTAGAGCCTGCGAGCCACAACTACTGAAGCCCACGCACCTAGAGCAGGTGCTCCGCAACAAGAGAAGCCACCTCAATGAGAAGCCCACGCACCGCAACGAAGAGGAGCCCCCTCTTGCCGCAACTAGAGAAAGCCTGCACGCAGTAACAAAGACCCAACGCAGCCAAAAATAAATAAATAAACAATAATTTAAAAAAAGAAACCATTTAAAGGGGTCTGAGATAAGAAAGAAGAGAAACTAGTAAATGTAAACAAACTAAAAACATCAGTTGGTCTACATAAAAAAATTAACAATAACTGATGGGAGGAGAGAGGAGGAATTATAATACTGGACAATAATACCATGTAAATTGGGAAGGCTAAATGGTCAGAGTAAGTACTTATGTTGTTCAGGATATTGATTAGCTTCAAATTTTATTAAATTGGAACAACCAGTTAAAGAATTAAAGAGTTGCCATAAAAGATTAAAAAAGACAAAAACAAAACCACCCAATCAGCTATAAGCTATTTATTAGACACAGAAAAGTTGAAAGTAAAAGGAAGGAAGAGGCTTCCTGGGACAGGACTTGCCCCCTATCCTCTGCTTTAGCTCCTCTCTGAAGTACCTAGACAACAGTATTTGATGCACATTTCCTGAGTTGTTTTACAGATGTGAAAACCCCCACCAAATGGAAGATGTTAACTACTTAAAGACCAGGAGCACATAGCCCCAGGCCTCCTTAAACCTAAGGACTGATAATATTAACCCCTGTTACCTTACCCTCACCTGGCTTTTAAAAATGCTTTGTGGAAACCCTTCAGGGAGCTTGGGGTTTTTTTTAGAGCATGAGCCACCCATCTTCTTGCATGGCCCTGTGATAAACCTTTCCCTGCTCCAAAAAATAAAAAATAAAATAAAATAAAAGGAAGAAAGATATACCAGTTAAATCCTACTAAAAGGAAGATAAGCATATTTCTATGAATATCAAACAAAAGAGACTATAAAGCAAGCTTCAATAAAATTCTAAGAACTGTTATCATACAGATCAATTAATGACAAATTGAAAATTTAACAAAAAGAAATTTAAACACATTGTATATCCTAATAGTATTTAGAACTAGATTATGAAGCTGCATTAACAAGAGTAGTTCAAGCAGTCTTACAGTTCTTAAACACTTCTATCAGAAGAGAAAAATTAATGAGCTAAGAATCCCAATTGTTCCAGTTAAGAAATTAAAAAAACAATATAACAAGCCTAAAAAAGTGGAAGGAAACAAAATATGAGTAGAAATCAATTACCAAGATAAAAAATGCTATCATTCTGTGATTTGCATTGGAGGTATTGCTAGCAAAGTAACATGAACAAGGCATAAGAATTAGAAAGGAAAACCAAAACAAATTCATATGATATGGACTGTTGACAATGACAAAAAAAGGAGACAGTGGGGCAAAATAAAAATCCTATACTCTTGAAATTAATACAAGTTTTGTAATGGTTAACAAAAATAGGATCAATATACAAAGGTGAATTGCGTATCAAAACACCAAAACCAAACTGAATATGTAACAGAAGTTAGGGTTCTCAGAAATAAATACACCAAAAGATAAACAAGTTTTTCTGGAGAAAACTATTAACAAAGACATTAATGAAAAACTTTATCTTCATTAAAAATATTAAAGAAGACCTAACTAGATAGAGAATATTCAAATACTCAAAGCAGATTCTAAGGAAGAATAAATCTGAGAAAAGACAGGGCATCCCAGAAGATCAAGTAGGGATTTGCCCTACTTGCTATCAAGACTTAAATATAAGATAGTCATGAGGAGCCCAGAAACAGATCCTCCCATATGTGAAAACCTGTTGGAAAGAGGCAGCACTGCAGATCAGTGCGGAAAGGAGGAGCGTTCAAGTAGTAAATGATGCTGGGACAACTGGGTGTTCACCTAGAAAGAAATGAAACCAGATTCCTACCTTAAAATATATACAAAAATTAATTCCCAATGGATTAAGGACTTAAATCTTGCTAAAACAAAATGTATATACACACACACACACAAAGTCATCTCAAGAGTTGGGAAGAATTTCTTAAAACACTGTAAACACTAACCATAAAGGAAACAGACAATATATATGATATATTCAATTACACCATAATTAATAAATTCTGTGTATTGAAAGATACAGAAAGAGTCAAAATACAAGTCATAAACTGGGAAAAAATACTTGCAAAATTATATTTAGAATATAAAAAAAGAATACCTAGAGCTTAAAAAGACAAAATTTAATAAATGAACACCACATATAAAAAGACACTTCACAGAAGAGTAAATAGGAATGGTCAATAAACATATGGCAAAATGTTCAATCTATTTAGTAATTAGAGAAATGTAAATTAAAATCATGATGAATTACTATTACATACCCAGAGAACCCAAAATTAAAAATTCTGACAACTGCATTACATGACTGCTATATCTCAATTTTTTTTTAAAGTATATTTAATTTAAAAAGAACTTCTCGGGAACAAATGTTTTCTAGTGCCCAGCAGGTGATTATGTGGCCTGTTTTTCTACCAGCATCACAAGACAGCCTCTGACACAGGGATCAAACAACATTTTGAACTGGTATGGTGTAAGATTCACTAGAAAACATAGGGTTATCTCCCATCAACCCCCATTCCCCTTTAAAGAACAAATCTCTGGCTCCTCAAATAGCATTTAAACGTTATGAAGTAGAAGCCATTCGAGTACCAAAAATCTATTCGTCTTCACAGCTATTACTACTGTCAAAAGAGACTCTCAATAGTTATGAGTAGAGTTTCCTTTTATACTCACTCACAAGAGAATACATTTATTACAAAAGCACTTGTTGCCCCCAAATCAGAAGTGTATCACTTGGGTACTTTTTGACTTGCTCAGAAAAGAGAGTAACTCACATAGGTCACTTACCTGTCATCTGGCCTTTTTGTTCCCCGCTCATAGGCGGAAGAAGGTGGTGAGAGGGAGCCCCTTCGTTTCCTTTTCTCTTTATTTTGAGTTTGTTTGTCTGGGTCTCTCTCTCTTGACCTGTTAGGAGTCTTTGGGGCAACTGTTTGATCTCTGAAGCCAACAGCATCCCTTCCTCGTTCGGTTACTAGGGGAAAAGGTTTTTAAAAAAATTTACTTGGTAGACTTTTCTCCATCATGATAGTATACCAACTGTATAATAAAATTTCTATCCAACAAACAGATCTATGGACTCCTCCTTCATATACCCAGTCCCAAATTTGGACGAGACATAAGGTCTTATATGCTTGTGTGCTCTACTTCCTAAAAGTCTCTTCCATGACTGCCCTTTTCTACCTTTTCCCACCAAAGTCTCAGTCCAAGCTTTCATCATTTCTAACTAGTTCTGTGGAACACATGCATGCAAAATGTTTCTGATACCTTTAGTAAGGCAGTCTGCTTGTCAGTTCAAAATGTAAAAGCCTTCCCCTGCCCTTATAACTCTACATATTTACAACTGGTAGAAAAACAGCCTGGCATGCTAAACATAAAAACCTCAATAGAAAAATCTCTTTAATTAAAAAAAAAATTAGACAACTTTTTATGAACTACAATTTCAAAAGAAAAATATTTCAAACACAGGTGAAACAGGTGGTAACTCAGTAAGTTATCAAAACCAGAGAGCTACATCTTCAAAAAAAGAACGCCAGCTTCCTATTCAAAGATGGAAGCTGGGGGCTTCCCTGATGGTGCAGTGGTTAAGAATCCACCTGCCAATGCAGGGGACACGGGTTTGAGCCCTGGTCTGGGAGGATCCCCCATGCCGCGGAGCAACTAAGCCCGTGCACCACAACTACTGAGCCTGCGCTCTAGAACTCGCAAGCCACAACTACTGAAGCCTGTGTACCTAGAGCCCGTGCTCCGCAACAAGAGAAGCCACCACAGTGAGAAGCCCGCACACCGCAACGAAGAGTAGCCCCTGCTCACCACAACTAGAGAAAGCCCGTGCACAGCTACAAAGACCCAACGCAGCCAAAAATAAAATAAATTAAAAAAAAAAAAAGATGGAAGCTAACCTTCTTCACTCAGTCTCTTTACCTAGAATGGTTCTCACCCAATTCCATTGCCACTGCTCCCAAAAGCTGCCCTAAGTACTACTTTTCACTGATCACACCACCTAGTCTTTCATTTTCCTAAGTAGTCTAGATCCCACCAATGAACATTTCAATATAAACTGACTAGTATTATATGCTGTTGCTTTGTGTATGTTAGTACTGTTACCTACTAATCATATTGCTCTCTTCATAAGGAGAGAATTTCTTATAAAATATCTCTCATAGCGCAAAGCGGATTCTTGATAAACATTGTTTTTTCTTTTCTCATCTCAGAAAAATGTGCTATCAGTTGTTTTTTCCCCCAGCAGTAGGATCAGGTTTACATATACCATTCTCACAGTTCTTTTAGCTGGCCAAAAACTCCATTTATTTACAAAAAAGTTACTAATCTACAGCCATGTATGAGTATTTGTCAGTGAGAAGCTAACAGAACTAACTCATCTAATACCACATGCTGGCAGAAAATACCATACAATTAAAACAACTGTTCAGCTCAGAAGGTATTAGCACAACATCTTTTTGTGAAGTATTATTATCTAGTTTCATCTGGATCTGCCCATGACTCTCTATTTCCTCCTTCAAACCCAGGTTCCTTACCCTGGTGTTAATTTCCTTAAAATGTGGCTATTTCTTCACTATATATTGGTAAAACAAGAAAAGGAATCATACCAACAGTATATTCTGACTCTCCATCTTAGAATATGTGAGGCAGAGAAATCATCTTATATATTCAGGCTGATTTTCTCGTATTTTAAAACGTGGATAAAGCTAGACTGCATATTTCCCAAAGTATTTCACAATCCTTATGAATTTTAAAAGTTCTAAGCTTTTTAATCGCTTGACATTGAGTAGTAACATAGCAAGTCAGGTTTGCATTATAAGCATTTCTCTAATCTAAAAGCCTGATACTGAGATGGAGGCGGGGTTCCCCACATGTGAGGATGAGACTGAAGTTGGCACACAAAAGGCTGCTCCCTGAAAAGATTATAATTGTCCACTACAGACCATGTCCTGCTTCTCTCAGAGGGCCATACTAGACTAGATATTTACAAAACAATGGTGGCAGGGTGGGGTGGGAGGACCTTCATAGGTATTGAAACTTCGCCTGTCTTGCTAATGTTTTCAACTCAGTGGGCCCAGAGAAGCCAGCCTCTGATGATCAACTCTATAGTGGTGCTGCTGATACTGCCAACCAGTACTACTCAATCCAGCTTTCTTTCTTATGGGAAGAAATCTTTGCAGCCCTAAGTAGGATGTCTGGCTACGAAGAGACTAAACCAGTAGAACTAAAAATATCCAAAAGATACAAAAGTGATGTAAAGGATACTTTACAGGGCTTTAACCAATAAGATTATTTAACCAATAAGATTTAAGATTACAAAATGTTCTTCATGCCAAAAATAAAGAAAAAGACCAAAAACATGATCACACTGGCTCCTTTACTCTATTTATACTGGGTCACTGCTGGAGGGGCACAAGAGACTAACAAGAGCCACCATAATTTATACCATTGCTTTAATCTCTAAAGTATGTTGGAAACACAGCTAAGTGGTAAAGCCCAGAAACCATACTGCAATGGTCTCCCTATTATCTGTTCTGTAATAATGATTCTTAACCTTGTGAGGGGTCACTGATTCCTTGAGAATCTGATGAAAGTTTTGAATTTTCCCCAGTAAAATGAACGTATACCAAGGACTTTGCATATAAACATCTACAGGTAAAAACTTACACACACCTAAGGAGTATAGGTTTAAGAATGTCTGCTCTAGGGCTTCCCTGGTGGCGCAGTGGTTGAGAGTCCACCTGCCGATGCAGGGGACACGGGTTCATGCCCTGGTCCGGGAAGATCCCACATGCTGCGGAGCCGCTAGGCCCGTGAGCCACGGCTGCTGAGCCTGCGCGTCCGGAGCCTGTGCTCCGCAACGGGAGAGGCCACAACAGTGAGAGGCCCGCGTACCGCCAAAAAAAAAAAAAAAAAAAAAAAGAATGTCTGCTCTAGAGGAAGAAATGAATGGAAGAAAAGCTACTAGAAGGCCATGACTTCAAGGAAAGAAACAACACAGGGAGTATAAAGGGACATCTCCTTTGACAAAAAATCACTAAGAATAAAAATGCACAGATCCACCTCCTAGAGCAATGAAAATAAAAATAAAAATTAACAAATGGGACCTAATTCAACTTAAAAGCTTTTGCACAGCAAAGGAAACTACAAAGAAGATGAAAAGACAACCCTCAGAATGGGAGAAAATATTTGCAAACAAAGTGATAGATAAGGGATTAATCTCCAAAATATACAAACAGCTTGTGCAGCTCAGTATCAAAAAAACAAACAACCCAAACAAAACATGGGTGGAAAATCTAAATAGACATTTCTCCAAAGAAGACATACAGATGGCCAAAAGGCACATGAAAAGATACTCAACATCACTAATTATGAGAAAATGCAAATCAAACTACAATGAGGTATCACCTTACACTGGTCAGAATGGCTATCATCAAAAAATCTACAAACAATAAACGCTACAGAGGGTGTGGAGAAAAGGGAACCCTGCTACACTGCTGGTGGAACTGTAAACTGGTATAGCCCCTATGGAGAACAGTACTATGGAGGTTCCTTAAAAAACTAAAAATAGAGCTACCATATGATCCAGCAATCCCACTCATGGGCATATATCCAGAGACAACTGTGATTTGAAAAGATACATGCACCCCAATGTTCACTGCAGTACTATTTACAAGAGCCAGGACAGGGAAGCAACCTAAATGTCCATCAACAGAGGAATGGATAAAGAAGATATGGTACATATATACAATGGAATATTAGCCATAAAAAAGAATGAAATAATGCCATTTGCAGTAACATGATAGACCTAGAGATTGTCATACTGAGTGAAGTCAGACAGAGAAAGACAAATATCATATGTATCACTTATGTGTGGAATCTAAAAAAATGGTACAAATGAACTTATTTACAAAACAGAGAGTCACATATGTAGAAAATAAACTTATGGTTACCAGAGGGGAAGGAAGGGAAGGATAAATTGAGAAATTGGGATTGACATATACACACTACTATACATAAAACAGATAACTAATAAGGGCCTACTGTATAGCACAGGGAACTCTACTCAATACACTGTAATGGCCTATATGTGAAAAGAATCTAAAAAAGAGTGGATATATGTATATGTATAACTGATTCACTTTGCAGTACACCTGAAACTAACACAACATTGTAAGTCAACTGTACTCCAAGAAAATTGTTTTAAAAACACGTTTTCAAACTTATACCAAAAATATTTCATTTACCTAATGACATATTATCTGGTTCCAAAAACACAATAAACTTATCAGTTACATCTGCATATTTCTAAAAGAATATTCGTAAAGTCATATGCACAAAGTATCTCTGAATACCTACTTGTGCTCTCCTTTTCAGTTTGACTTTTCTTTGGAATTCGATATACCTCCTGCAAAAAATAAACCAAAAGAAAAGTTATCAGTGTGGAATGGAAGTGGTGATTGCTTTGAAGCTGAATGATTTCACATGGCAACAAAGAAATGGGGAGGAACAATCTGGTATTTAATTATTCTCCAAAATTTTACCTATGTTTGGCTTTAAATAAAAATAGATCCTGGTCCCTTAAAAAACAAGTAAAAACATATAGCACAAATACATATTTATTTCTAAACGTCTACCAGGCTTGTATGACCTCATTAGCCAAGTAGCAGACTAAGTAACTAAGACATTTTATTTCTGGCAGGAATACACCTCCTGATAATCTTAATTTCTATATGCCTTCTGCACATAAAATGAAGTCATATATAGTTCATTTACTGAGAGTATGCATATGAACAAGTCAAACATCTCACTTGCCATCCCTACTTAAGGGAAGAAAAGGTTAGTAATACCTCAGCTATATAAACACACTTCAGAAAAATTACATGTGTAAACACAATTCCTGCTATTCAGCGTATTTTTCTATAAATACAAAATCAACTTGGCTAATGGCCAAATCTACTTTTATACTGCAGTTATTTTAAAAAAGGAAAGTTCTGGATCATTGTTGCTCTTCAAATACTATCTAATACTTTATCAAAATTGTTCTTGAGAAATATAAACTACGTTTTTAAGCCTTGAGGTACCTTTTCTTGCTGTATGAATCTAAAGCCTAGCAACAATTCTGTTCCCTGACAATCTCTCACTGTTCTAAGTCCATCAAGTAGCTCTTGGGCACATACTTCCTTATCCAGTCACCTTGTTAAGTGGGCAAATGGCAAACCCACACATTCTCAATGGTACATCATATAAAACCCTTCCTTCAGAGTAATCTCATAATACTGACCACACCTATATGACCTGGTAATCCCATTTTTTAGGAAATGTACTCCAAGAAAAATCTTTCCACACGATTTTTGGTTCTAGCAGCATTTGTGGAAAACGAAATAACCCACATGTCACACAACTGAGGAAAGTTCAAGATGTAATATTCAGCTGCCAGTAAAAATGCCAATGTGGACTTTACAGATGCAGGGCAATCTGTATGAATGCATTATCTTATCTGAATTTCAAAACAACCCTATGAGGTTGCTATCTCCATTTTACAAATGGGAAAACTTACTTAAAAAGTTTAGCAACCTGCCCAAGGTTATGATGCCTTTTATCATCTGTACCAGATGACACAGTGGCATTATTCTGGGAAGGAGTACCATTTTGGGGATTTATCCACAAATGTAGGTAACATCCACTATCCCCCTAGCCTTTTCTAAGTAGAACTTCCACTACAGCTGGGATTCTCAATTCTGGCTGCAGAATTAAACCACTCCAGGCAACTTTTATAGATACACTATCCAAAACAAATTGAATCTAAAATTCTGGGAATGGGTCCCAGGCACCTGTATTTTTTAGAAGTTCCCCAGATGATTCTGATGTCCAGAGAAAGTGGACATCACTGAATTACTGGCTTCTCTTAACAGCCCTCACTCATTCCTTCCTCACAAGGGAGAATTTGAGAGAAAGAACTATGTATGTCTATCCTCAGTTCAGAGCCATCTGGGCTCTTTCTCCTCTTGGGCTGCTTCTGCCTGTAGAGAGGATACATTCTAATCTATTCCTCTGAGGGATGCTTGGAGTTGTCTAATTCAATGTCTACCTGTGGGTATGAATCAGGGATAAAGAGAGGAAGGACTTAACACTTTTAGCTCTGACTTCTCTATCCACCTCTTGGAGGGGTTAACAAACTCAGGAAAAAGAACGCCACTTATCAGCACCTACCCACATTATAGGGAAAAACAGGTATTCTGCTAATTTTAAAAGTTTGAAAATGACTGTTGCATTAGGTACTCTGTAAACCTAGGCACTCCAAAAGAGTTCATTCATGAAGGGTGCTCAAAACAGATATATCGAGGATGATATCTGAGTCAACTAAGAATTACACAATTTTAACTCAGTTTCTTTTGCAGAAGGTCTCAGCATTACAGGTATTCATTACAAACATTTATAGCAATTTATTACAGACCTCAAGTTTGGGGCCCATTCTATGGTGGCGGTTAATATACCGAGGAAATGCTTCTCAAAGATACATTCTTAATTCCATTCAAAAGTTTAGAGCAACTGCTAACTAGAAAATGTATTCTGATCACTGAGTTGTACACATGAAACTAATATTGTATGTCAAACATACTTCAAATTTAAAAAAAGGATTCAGGGACTTCCCTGGTGGTCCAATGGGTAAGACTCTGAGTTCCCAATGCAGGGGGCCCGGGTTCAATCCCTGGTTGGGGAACTAGAGCCTGCATGCATGCCACAACTAAGAAGTTCGCACACCGCAAGGAAGATCCAGTGCAGCCAAAATAAATAAATAAAAATTTTAAGTATTCTGATGTTCACAAAATGGCTGATTACTACTGATTAGTGACCAAGAGCTACTGACTATTAGAGTATGCCTAACACTATGGGGAAGTTCTATCAACATGCACCTAAGCACTTGGAATTACTAACTTCCTCCTCTTCATATTGTCAAAGCTGTATACAAAATTTAAGCTGGAAACTAAGATTATCTACTTTGAGGCCCTGAAATGCAACAGAATCTTTCCAAAGTCCCACAACAACAAAAAGTAAGAAGGAAGCAGCCCTATAAAGATTACTGTAACATTTCTTAGGATCATTCTGTCTTGTGAATAAACAGCAATAGTGTTAGCCTACATGATATGAAAATCTGTTTGGAATAATGTCACACCCGCATGGCACAGAATCCATTGCTGAAACTGCTATCTGAGTTGCCTTCATTCACACTAATCCTTTATCTAAATGGGAGATTAAAAAAATTAAATTAGAGGATAAGAGTCAGAAGTCCTACATCTCCTAACAGGTAGCCAGAAAGCAGGGAGAGAGAAAACTGAGGGTAAAAAAGTATTAAAAAGAAAAAAAAAAGAAAAGAAAATTTTTTAGAACTGACATATTAAGTCACCAGATAGAGAGGGCTCAGAGCACCTCCCACAACAAAGGAGTCGAAATAGTATCAAAATAGCAACACTGTAAGCTGGAAAATGATACAATGACATCTTGAACATTTTGAAGGAAAATCTATTTCCAAATGGTAATTATATGATTTGCCAAACAAGAATAGAATAAAGGTATTTTTCAGAGTTATAAGGTCTCAAAATTTTGTCTACCAGAAGAGAATGTTAAAGACACTCCAATGTGGAGGGCCTAAAATTCAAGATTCTAGATTGTGTGAAATACATCTCATAAATTGTCTACAGTGTACATTGCACCATACTACGTACAATAATTTATAAGACCTAACAATAATTCCTGACAGAGTGATGGAAAATCTTTCGAAAGTTACTGTAAATGAATTACCCAGCATTTAGATGATATAGGCATAGATTAATAAATATATGTACATAAATTCAACAATGGGGCATTCAAAATAGATCAAGTGTCCAAGCTCTACTTCTGTGCAAATAACTAGGCGGTGGTGGCTATTTAAAATAACACCTGCAAAAGATCCGAAGATGTCATTCTAACCTGTCAGAATTTCAAAAAAAGTTGTCTTCCAACAATACTGTCCCTAACTGAAAAGTTTAGTTATCTAGAAAGTGTTTTTAAAGCAACTGTTATAATTAGCAATATAAATTTTTTACAAAAGGGGTACATGTTTTGACTATGGGTTACTTGAAAAATGATGAAGATATTAACAGAAATGTACACCAAAGACGAAGAATTAGCTTATAAAACAAGATTATGAG
The DNA here is from genome assembly GCF_963455315.2 of Globicephala melas. NCBI lineage: Eukaryota > Metazoa > Chordata > Mammalia > Artiodactyla > Delphinidae > Globicephala > Globicephala melas. The sequence goes on along the minus strand of NC_083324.2, from coordinate 40,680,109 downwards.
CTGGAGTCTGAAGGGCAAGTGGAGGAGAGAGCCAAGAGAAGCCTGAAGGGACTTCCCTGGTGGTGCAGTGGTTAAGAGTCCGCCTGCCAATTCAGGGGACACAGGTTCAAGCCCTGGTCCGGGAAGACCCCACATGACACAGAGCAACTAAGCCCGTGTGCCACAACTACTGAGCCTGCGCTCTAGAGCCCACAAGCCACATGTACTGAACCCACGTGTCACAACTAGTGAAGCCCGTGCACCTAGAGCCCGTGCTCTGCAACAAGAGAAGCCACCACAATGGGAAGCCCGCGCACTGTAACAAAGAGTAGCCCCTGCTCACCACAAGTAGACAAAGCCCATGCACAGCAACGAAGACCCAATGCAGCCAAAAATAAATAAGTAAATAAATTTATTTTTTAAAAAAAGGAGAGAGAAAGCCGAAAATATAGACCTAAAATTCAGGAAATAGGCTAAAGCAAGAGATCCACAATCTGGGAAAACCTTAAGAAAACAATCGATATATAGTGTTACTGTCAGAGATTGCCAAGAGAGAAGGTACATAGAGAAAAACAGACTGACTTGAAGGAAAATGAAATTAAAAGGTGGAAAGTCTTTATACCTGATTCATACTGTAAGTTTTCCATTTCTTAATAAACACCTGCCAGCAATCTCACTTCTGTGTATGTATCCAAACAAAATGAAAAGCAGATCTCAAAGAGATGCCTGACTCCCATGTTCACTGCAGCATTATTCACAATAGCCAAAATACAGAAACAACCTAAGTGTCCATCAAGAGATGAATGGATAGAGAAGCTATGGTATATGTATACAATGGATATCATTCAATCAGGAGAAAGAAGGGCACCTTGCCACTTGTGACATGGATAGACCCTGAGGGTATTATGCTAAATGAAATAAGACAGAGAAAGACAAACACTGTACAATATCACTTATTATATGTAATCCAAAATAGCTGAACTCATAGAAACAGAGACTAAACCAGGGGTGAAGGGAGGTAGAGTTAGAAACTTGGTCAGAGTTACAAACTTCCAATTATAAGATGAGTAAGTTCCGGGGATCTAATGTACAGCATAGTGATACAGTTAATAATACTGTACTATATACTTGAAAGTTGCCAAGAGAATAGATCTTTAATATTCTCCCCGAAAAAAAGAAATGGTAATAATGCAGGTGTTAGCTAACACTATGGTGGTAACCAGTTTGCAATATATATGTGCATCAAATCAACAGGTGTACACGTTAACCTTACACAATGTTAAATGTCAGTTATATCACAATAAAGCTGGGGAGAAAAGAAAGGAATGTAGATACTAAAACAAAGGACCATTTTAACTCGAGAAATATTATATAGCTATGAGTTCGATGTTTTTGTCTTTATTGTATGTGAATCATGATTCCCCAAAAGCAGTTAGATTATATTTAAAGTACAGTAAATAGATTCTGAGTAAACGGATTCTCTTATGGAAAAAAAAAGTTTACTTTTAATTATACAGTTTTTATACTACCCATTTTTAGTTAAAAAAACAAACAACACTTGAAAAAGTTACCTACTGCTAATACGTCACACTAAATCGGTCTAAACTGGGATGTTTTCTTCCAACAGTCTCAAAAAGTACTCATTGGAAGTTTGTTGGCAAAGTACTCCAGCACATTTTTAACACATCTCAAATGATACAGAATAGACTCAAATAGAATAGACTGTAGAAAAAAACAAGATTAAAACAAAATTACAAAACAATACTTTTTCTGGAAAGTGTAAAAATTTAACACTGATGTAGACTGTTCTTTAGCTAAACAAGACTTTGAGAACAAAATAATTTACAATGAGAGTATAATTTTTTACCTTTTATTATATACAGATCAGATTATATATTCTGTAATAACACATTTACTTTTTACAACTAAGACTATTTTTCCTTGTTATTAGCAAGTACAGATAAAATTGTGTAGTGTATGTGTCAAACAAATCTTTATTCCTAAATGACAGCAAGACTAAGAACAAAAAAGAGAAAGAGACTCTGAGCAAGGTGCCATTTTTACAGCTGGAAGAGGAGATAAAAAGCAGGAAGGGACAGAAAGAAAATGTGAAAGCAAAGTTATGCGATATGGAGGCTAGAAGTTAAAGTGCCAACTCCAGGTAAAAGGAATTCTAGGAGAGAAGGAACTTTTTTGAGAAATAATGAAGAGTTTTCCAGAATTAAAGAAACATAAAATACCTTTCATTAAAAAGGCAAAGAGCATCAAATAAGAAACAAAGACTATGACCTAGCAATTCTGCATCTATGTTTATCCATCCGTCCCCCCCCCAATTTCATATTGGCTCATACAACAATATGTAGAAAATGATATCCATACAATGGAGTATTATTCAGCTACAAAGTGTAATTAACTACTGATACATACTACAACATGGATAAAGCCTGAAAACACTATGCTAAGTAAAAGCAGCCAGACACAAAAAGCCACAGATTTCATGATTCCATTTATCCTCATTATTCAGAGATCCTGTATCTGCAAATTCACCAACTCACTAACATTAATTTGTAATCCCAAAATCAATACATGAGACAAAACTTCACCAACTCTCCCCCCCAAAAGATGAGTCAATTGTTGATATTTTTTGATATACTTTTCCCAAATAATTAACTGATAACATGATGCAACATTCTTTTCCCAGGAGTATCTCAGAATCTTTTCATTACTTTTTCTGAAAATGCTTCTAGTACACTAGTGGTCTTATATATTTCCTTTCCAACTTCTTCAATATTATTTTTACTGACTTTATGAAATCAGTGCATTTTTACTTCACAATAGGTCTGCCAACTTTTATAACAGTGAGACTGGCTGAAAAAGAAAACCCATTGGACAATGATACATGCTGATGTTAACTGAGAAGGGACCTTTGAATAAGAATTTTTTTAAGTGTTCAGTTCACTAATGTTTTTTGTCATAATTTTTGTTTCTCTAAGCAATTTTGAAACTGAAGATACTGAGAATACTATATACGTGTGTATATGTATATATGAATGTTTATGTATTTAGTTACATGTGAGAGATAAGCTTCTCCAAGATAACTGAATGTATTAGAAGATTTTTTAAAACCCTACTTTAAACCCCATTTAAAAAAAATCCTTCTTCCCAGGATTTTCAGGTATTTGTGAAGTTTCAGGGTTAGAAGCAAAGAAACCAAATATTTACGTGAATTTACTGAACACTGAAAATCTAGAAAAAGAGGTAAGAACTTAGAGAAATAAAATGATAATAAATAAATAAACTTGGGAATTCCCTGTCAGTCCAGTGGTTAAGACTTGGCACTTTCACTGCCATGCCCTGGGTTCAATCCCTGGTGGGGGAACTAAGATCTCGCAAGCTGTACGGTGCAGCCAAAAAATGACAACAGAAAAAACTAAGCTCATCTGGTTCCCATTGAAACCGTATGGCTTACAGACAAATCATCTTGGAAAATACATGGTTAAATCAATTCTGTTAGTCATTTAGGCTAAGGATATTAAAACACTTATATCTGGGTAATATCAGACTGTAAAGAAACCTGATTCACAATTCCACACACCAGTGCAGGGGTCAGCAAACTACGCCCTGAAGTCTGACCTGCAGCCTGGTTCTTTAAGTGCCCCTTCAACCCCAGCTAAGAATGGTTTTTTACATTTTTAAAGTGAGGGAGAAAAGGGGAGGGAAGAGGAAAAAGGAAGGGGAAGAAAAGGGCAGAAAGAAGGGAAGAAGAAGAAGGGTGGAAGAGACTGAGGCCTCACAGTCACATTTTAAATTTAAGTATTTTAATATTTACTATCTGACCTTTTACAGAAAAAAACTGCCAACCCTTGATCTAGAGAAATAAAAGCACATCTTTGGGTAATATATGACTGTCTTGGAACCTGATTCATAATTCTATATACTAGCATAAAGATTTTAAAGATCCATTTTCTTGATTAACAACAACAAAATTTTAAAAATGAACATACAACATATAACTTCAATGTCTATGGCCCTATACCACTCTAAGGTTAAAAAGAAAAAAAAGAAAAAGAAAGAAATTACTGGGCAAATACTGATAAGTAAATACCCTAGGCTCCTTTTCCCTCAGCATAATTCTGTGAAATGCTTTCAGTGGTAATGGTTCTATAACCCAGATTTAGCTTCCTTTAATAGAAGGAAGAACTGTACCTCGATCATCATACCCCTGTAAAGTGTTAAGAGTCTATGATTTTATCTCATAAATTGTATTACAAAAAGTGGGAGTAGGGGTATCTCCATTAGGTCACAGAGGTCCTGAGATTTGACTGGAAAAATAACTTAGAAGATAATACACGTGTCTGGAAGTTTTATAAAATCACACACATGAGAGGGGCGGAGGAAGGGAGAGTAAGGGGAAGAGGGAGTAGAATAATTTTATTTATTCTTTTAAACCCTTGAATAAACACTCTAACTTCAGACAGCTGGGCTCCCAACAAACAAAAGATAATAAGATCCAATTTCAGTTTTCAGCCACTCAGAAAAATGGGCAAAGGATATGGACATAGTTCTTACAATAGGAAATATAAACGTAAATATATTTAATACTTCATGTATAAGAGAAATGCAAATTAAAACTATAATAATATTCCATTTTTGCCTATCCGTCTGACCAACATAAAGTTAGACAACACCTGTGTTGGCCAGGGTATAGTGAAACAGGCACTCTTACACATAAACATTGCTGATGAGAGTTAAACTGGTACAACTATGAAGAGAGATTTGGCAGTACCTATCAAAATTACAAATAACACAGACTATGACTCAGATACACAACTTTTAGTAATTTATCCAACATGTATATCCCACATATGTGAATATGTTCAAAAAGTTACTTGCTGCTAAGCTAATGAAAGGAATCAACCTAAATGGCCGAAATAGAAGACTGATTAATGTATGATTATGATAAACTGATTATGGTATATTTATACAATAAAATACTATGCAGTTATGAAAAATAAATTCTTCATAAACTGGTATGAAATAATCTTTACAATATATTAAGTAAAAAGGAGCTAAACAGTGGTGCCAGCTTTGTAAAAAAGGCAAAATATATACATATAGTATGCACAAATTATCTCTAGAACGCTCACAACAAACTAGTTGTATTGGTTGCCTCCAGGGAACAGGACACAGGACAGGGTTAGGAGTGAAATGTTGCCTTTTGAATTTTGTCGTGTGCAGGAATGGTCTATTTTAAAAATTAAAAGAAAAGGTAACATGCCTCAGAAGCAGCCCTAGACACAGTACCAAAAGACTTCTGTGCATCGTGATTGCATTCAAGGTACAGAATGAGGGGCTGTAAAGTCTCAGGCAAAGGCCTAAGGAACATGGGGATTCCCAAGGCAACTTCTAAATGCTGCTATTTAGCAAGTACCATACCTTAAAAAGCTTTCCTAGTTCACTGACATTGTTTAATTTTTATTTTTAAAGGAAGGCATCCAGGGCACTGGTAATATTCCATTTCTCTCTCTTTTTTAAAAATAAATGTATTTATTTATTTTTGGCCGCACTGGGTCTTCGTTGCTGTGCCCAGGCTTTCTCTAGTTGCAGCAAGTGGGGGCTACTTTTCGTCATGGTGTGTGGGCTTCTCATTACGGTGGCTTCCCTTGTTGTGGAGCACGGGCTCCAGGCGTGTGGGCTTCAGAAGTTGTGGCACGTGGGCTCAGTAGTTGTGGCTTGAGGGCTCCAGAGTGCAGGCTCAGTAGTTGTGGCGCACGGGCTTCGTTGTTCTGCAGCAAGTGGGATCTTCCCAGACCAGGGCTCGAACCCGTCTCCCCTGCATTTGTGGGTAGATTCTTAACCACTGAGCTACCAGGGGAGTCTCTGCCGTTCAGTTTAAACTTGTTCCCCGAACTTCCTCCTTCTCTAGCCTTACCCACCTTGACTCTAATTCAAAAAATCTACCTTAACAACACTCAGTTTTATTCAACACGCATCTAAAATGTGCCGGGCTTCCACTAGTACTGAAGCACAAGGTGAACACCTGACACATGAGCCTGCTTTCAAGGCCTCCCCAGACCAGTAGTAAAACATGTGTGTAGAAAAATTAAAGTTTTATGCTGGTAAGTAATCACTGAAGAAAAATCAAGGTCATGATGATTAAATGTTTCTCAAATTTCAGATTTCTGTTTTCTAGGCAAGTTAATTCCAAATCTAAGATTTTCTTTTACACTTTCAAATTTACCTCCTCTATAATTTTTCTAATTAAAACTTAAAAATCACCACAGCCCTCCAAGAGACTTCACTGAAGTTATATGTTGCACTAGTCAATACAACACTGCAGCTAAGACCATCCAGCAAACACTTTTTGGACCACAATTGGTTCTTTTCCCAACCCACATATATATACACCCCTGTTTGAGAAACTGCTCATATTTGTGGACCCTTGCCCCAGAAAACCCCACAGTTTTATATATGATTTCAAGCATTCTGAAAATCCCTTGAAATTCAATCATGGATCACAGGTTGATCTCTGCAGCATTAAGGAAAAAAAGATACTTGAACAAAACACTAAAATGATAATTTCTATGATTTAAGAATGAATTTGAACTTATTACAGTTATTAAAACAGAAACAGATTGAGAGAAGTCTGAAAAGTATTCAGTAAAGATACATAATTGCATGAACTGTCTAGCAAGGACGTAGCAATCACTATTTGCTGGATCAGAAAAAGGAATGGAAAGAACATAGGATTTAAATCAGAAGATAATTTTCAGCTATGTCATTTAAAGTTAAGTTACAAACTCATGGGCCTGTTTGTTTCCCTTTCACAGCTGATACAAACACCACCACTTACTCTGCAGGGTTGTAAAGATTACATGACACTCATTCAAGTATTTTCTGACCACCTATCAAATAAAATATACACATTAGGGATTCAAGAAGAATCAGGACTTCCCTGGTGGTTCAGTGGTTAAGACTCCGTGCTTACACTGCAAGGGGCATGGGTTCGGTCCCTGGTCAGCGAAGACGCCACATGCCATGGTGTGTGGCCAAAAAATTAAAATATAAATTAAAAAAAAATAGCAGCAGTGTGGTACCATGGAAAAAGAAGGACCTTCTTCACTTCATCATTCAAATATTTATGAAGTGCCAAACTACATAGTACGCTCTCACTGTGCCCTGGGGAGACTCAAGTGACCAAGACAGACACAGTCTCTGCCTCTGCACAATGTACAATTATGAAATGTTATCTGCTATGATTGGAAAGGATGTTATGGGAGCATATAGAAAAGGCAGAATACTCTGTCTTGGAGGAACAGGAATGGTTTTCAGGGGAAAGGATGAAACTTAAATGAGAAGAGACATCTAAACAAAAGAAAGTCTTCTCAGAAACAAGTCAATGAGAGAGAGAGAGAGAGAGAGAGAGAGAGAGAGAGAGAGTGTGTATGTGTGTGTGTGTGTGTGTGAACATTAGTAGCACTGTCCCACTGGTAGGCCAGAAACTCTTTTGAGGTGAAAATGCATACATAAATAAGAACCAGATTATGCCATGGTATGCAAGCCTTGTTAAGAGAAATGGATTTAACTAAACAATGTAATGAGGAACCATTTAAAAGTTTTAAATAGGACTTTGACATGAACAGATGTATATTTCCAAAAAGATCACTCTGGATACTGAATGTAGCACACACTGTAGGGGTCACAGAGTAGTCATTCACTATTATTAAGTGGTAACTTATTACAACCATTACTAAAAAGATACCATGATGAAAGTAACTCTTACTACCAACGATTAAGGAATGGTCTCTGCCCTTGAAGATCTCAAGGCCTGTGAGGTCCTGTGAGGAGAAACAAGCATCTAAGCAAGTAATTTTAATAACCTGTTAAGACTGCTACCACTGTATAGAAATACAGAAAAAGGAATGATGGATTAGAAAATCACCATTTGTTAACAATCATAGTTGTACAAGATTCAGGCAAATTCACTGGATGGCTGAATTTCACAAAAAAGAGTATTTATTATCTCCAAAGGTGCTCCTATATTATACTCTTTAATTATAAAGGGGAAAATAGTAACTTTACATTGGAGAAACCTGGCAGACACCAACTTAACCAAGTGACTGAAGTTGACAATGCCAGTAATGGGATAAACGAACATTCCAAACAGAACTTCAGACAAACCCAAATTGAGGAATATTCTAAAAAATTTAAAAATATTCAAAAATGTGACGTTTATAAAAGCCAAAGACTGAGGAACTAACTATTCCAGATTAAAGGATACTAAAGAGATACAACTCAATTTAACGCTTGATCTCAGGTTAGATTCTGGATCAGAAATTTTCTTTTTTCTATAGAGGACATTATGGGCACAACTGGCAAAATCTGAATGAGGTCTGTTTAACAGATTAATAGTATTGTGTCACTGTAATTTGCTGATTTTGATAAGTACACTGAAGTCATAAAGAAGAATGTCCTTGTTTTTAGGAAATACACACTAAAAATATCTAGGCGCAGTGGGCATGATATCTGTGACTTATTCTTTAAAAGTTAAAAAGAAATTAAGAGAAAATGTTAAGGTAAATTTGGTAAAATGTTAACACTGGGGAATCTGGATGAAGGGTTTAGAGGAATTTTTACTGTTTTTAACATACATCTGTCACTGGATGTGTATTACGTGAAGAATACATAAGAACAGTATTCTTGCAGGTTTCCTGTTAAGTCTGAAATTACATCAAAATCAAAAGTTAAGAACATTAAGAAGGAAAATTTATATATTTTCATTATGGTTATATATAAAACTAGATTATACCAACTTATCTGTACTCTACAAGTCTCTTAAGTTTCCGACTAACTTGATCATGGTCCTGAGGGAAGAATGACATTCCTTACAGGTGTCTTCTAGCCCAGTAATTCTATAATGTATATACTCTCCCACTTCTCAGATAGTCCAATATCCAAATCACTTAAAGTAACTTTTCCTAAACAGAGTCAAGACTTCTTTTTTTTTTAAAAGTAACTTCGTGGGGTATGGAAACATGGTCATCATGTCTCTAGGGAAACAGAATTAAGAGCTCATCCAGGGCTTCCCTGGTGGCGCAGTGGTTGGGAGTCCGCCTGCCGATGCGGGGGACACGGGTTCGTGCCCCGGTCCGGGAGGATCCCACCTGCTGCGGAGCGGCTAGGCCCGTGAGCCATGGCCGCTGAGCCTGCGCGTCCGGAGCCTGTGCTCCGCAACGGGAGAGGCCACAACAGTGAGAGGCCCGCGTACCGCAAAAAACAAAACAAAACAAAAAAGAGCTCACCCAAAAGAATAAAGTGTCAAAATGACTTCATTCAAAATCAGAATGTTTAGAGCAGCCAGATTCTGTACTTTATCATTTAGATTAGGTGTTGGCAAACTTTTTCTGTAAAGGACAAAGCAATAAATATTTTAGGCTTTGTTGGCCATCCAGTCTGATGCAACTACTCAACTCTACCAGTGCAGTGCAAAAGCAGCCACAGACGTATGTAAATGAACGAACTTGGCTGGGCTCCCCCCAAAACTTCATTTATGAAAAAAGGCAGCAGGGCAGATTAGGTCACCCCATAATTTAGATGAAAGTATTATCTGATAATAAAGAAACCAGGCTACTAGTAAGTTTTAGACCATGTTTGCCTTTTATCAAATGAGATTCTTATTACAAAAATTCAATGTAGTGGTACCTAAAATAGTGCTCTTTGGGGGCAATTCTGTATTTTAAACAAAAGGGTGAGTAATACTGATCCTTTTGGATACAGAATAATGTCTACTAAGGATTTTGAAATTTATTACAGAAATTCAGGGCACATCATTTCATGTTGAAATGTTGCATAGCAGATTTCACATATTAGTTAGGAACCGAAATTCCAAGCAGTGACTCAAAACTTGTTTTATTTTTTTTTGACCATGCAGCTTTTGGGATCTTAGTGCCCGACCAGGGATTGAACCCAGGTCCCCAGCAGTGGAAGCATGGAGTCCTAACCACTGGACCGCCAGGGAGTTTCCCCAGACGCAAAACTTTTCAGTTGGGTAACTCTCTGAATTATTTAAAACTTCTGTAGAGTTCAATGCTTAACTTTCTAGGAAAATAATATGTTTAATTAAAGATAATGTCTTGAGATAAAGATGAAAAAGATAATAAGGATGGTTCTTAAGAAAAGTCCAACTTATCACATGTACAAAATGTCCCTAAATCATCTAACCCAGATGTAACTATAACTACTCAGACTTCACTATAAGGAGACACACATCCTGTAACCTAAGTGTTTATAAGAGAGGCTCTGGAATCACTAGCCATCACAATCTCTCAGCTGTTTAACTGCAACTGAAACTGCCAAATTCATGGGAACCTTACCTCTTCTTCTCATGATCCAAATGAAGATTTTCCAGTCAAGTTTATAATTAATCATCACTTATAACCAGCTGTTTTGCCCTGTGAAGTGTTGGGTATATTTTCAGCATGAGGGGTGATGTACAGTAATTCCTTTTACAAACAGAAATATATGCACATGTCCCTGCTGAAAATGTAGCCCAGTTAATTTGCATGTGAAAATGAATACATGCTCATGTGTAGCAATGTGCTAAGTGATGTTTCTTGTCGAGGTCTACTTTAGGAGTCAAAAATGTGTAAGCCTTGTGGAGCCAAGGCAGTGGTCCTGTGTATAGAGGTATAGAAAAAGTAGCTCACTTAATCCTTTCTCGCCAGGAGTCGGGATTTTCCCAGAACGACATCCATTGTCGGCAATGGACGCACCAAAATAACGCCGGTGCCAGTGAGTTAACCACCTCTGTCCTCTTTTCACCTATTATATTTTTCATGCATCATCCAACTTCCCAACCATCTTCCTGTTTTCTTCACAGAATGCACGCTAGGTTCTTGTTTTTCTTCAGCACGAAGTTGAAAATGGAGTTGAGAAAAGGAGACACATGGTCAGCTGGTGATGTTAACAAGCTCCTTGCTGCCCTGAGAAGCTAGATGGAAATGGTTCAAGTTACAAGGGGGATCATCATCAGATCTGGGAGGACAAAGAGTAATTCATGAAGCTTCATTCCCTTCCCTCCCACCCTCTTTCATTTACTGATGATCCCTATAGTCTGCCTTCACAGCAAAATCAAGATTAAGAAATCTGAAGCAACCTCTTTCAGTTCTTCACTCCATCCAGTATGTAGAAAGGACAAGTGGAACACCTGTCCAGCAATGTTACAGTGGCCCAGGAAGGTCAGGGAAGCTTGGAGTGGCTAACATAACCACAATCTTAGATCAATGCTTTTTAGTATAATCTTGAAATTAACATCAGCAACTAACACATGCTTGGCAACAGGTGCTTAATAAAAGTTGGTTGAATAACACATTTTCTTTTCTGCCAACATCTACTTGAACACACAGGTGGAAGTCAGACAGAAGTAGTTAACTCTTTCAATGCCGGGAATAGGATGGATATATAGTAATCACATCAAGTCAAGGTGTTTCTCTAAAACATGTTCAAATTATGGGTTCCCTAGCTGAAGTATATTTTTTAAGGACAACTATAACCGGTTTTGAAATTAGAACCACAGTGAATGTTAATTAGAATGATAGATGAATTAAGAACCCCAGCACCAATGCATAACAAAACATCACAGTTCAGGCAAGCAAAAACATTTCTCAGTAATGCAATTCTAGATGGGTAATGATTCCAGAGCAAACTATAAAGTTTGAGGAAGGAGGATTTTATTTAATAACTTCCTTGATGCTAAGAATTGGGATAAATCCAAAGTATGAACATTAAGAAGAATATATTTTAGGTACAAATAAAATTTTAAACCTCAAGTCAAGAGGATCATCAGTCTACATAGTACTGTGCAACCACTTCGATCTTTCAGATAGGAGTGAAGAGGACAAGCAAGGGAAGAAATAATTGTGTAGGACTCAAAAACATTTATGTCTGGAGTGTGAGTTTAAAGTACCAGTTATATCTAATTGAGTTAAGGATATTCCAGAGAATAATTTATATCATTACAATTATAATTAAAAAAACTACCATACAGAGAAACAAAAACATTTACTTATTCCAGATTTCAAGAAGAGACAGGTTTTTAAGAAATTAAGATGATTATATCTTTTTTTTTTAAATTACGTCAACCAGAGCCTTCTCAGGCAAAAGTGAACTACTAGGTCTACAACCCCCCTCTCTATAAAACTATGTCTGTAAGGCCTTTTCTACCTTCACCTGAGTGCCTGTCTCCATTTCCACCTTCCTTACTGAGCCAATCATAGTACAGGCTCTACTAGCAGTCTCCAAACACAAGAGGGACTTCGTCCAGGGACTCCTGTGCCCTCACAAAGCAGGCCTTAAATAAAGGTTCACACAAATGACTGTCCCAGCAGCTCTTTCAATTAATTGCAACTCCAGTTCCTGCATTCACATGTTGTGTCATAAACAGATTTACTCTGAATCTTTCCTTTTATATTTATAAAAAGGTCAGATTTCAAATAATAAGGCTGAGTTTATGCTGAACTGTAGGTGATCAAAGAGTAGCATGAGTAAGAGCTCAAATGGGTAAATGAGAGCTGAAACCACACCATACTTAAAGAAGGGTCTCAACACAGTAAATTACAAATGCAAAAATAAGCACAGTGCACAACCAACCAACTACACTCATTCTGCTCAGTATAAGGATAGTTCCCTATGGGTCAAATGGTAGGATATAATGGGTGAGCTTTGTAGTCATAATTGGGAACAGAGAAGACTCAGTCCATTTTGCTGCAAATCTGTATTCTTGGTTTATCTGGTTGCTTCACCTCTGGCGCAAGAAAGGAGGAACAGAAAAACAGAGGCTAGGTAGTAACCTGTTCCCACAGGGTCCTCAAGACCTGGATCCCAGGATCCCACTTACAATCAGAATTTGCCACATCTCTCCTAGGCTCATCCTGTTATTCACTTCTGTGTTTATCCAAGACCCAGACTGGGTTCTCTGCAAAGAAAACCCTGCACATCATGCTACATACTTTAACAAGTGATTATGCAAGTATTAGATGTAAGGTTTCCAGAACTCTATATTTTTCCTCTCGATAACATCTTCTGGCCAGAAAAATAGGCATTTAAAAGTAGGCCTATTTCAGAAACAATAATAAAACTGAGTATGAACTAGCTCCATATAATGTTGTTTTACTGGAACAGGTATTTATGTTCAATAGTTTGCTTTGGGTTTTTTTTTTGTCATGAGACATTCCACCAAGCTAACAAGCATGATTCTATAGCTTTATATGTTCAATCATTTTTGATGAGAGGTTGCAAAATTACCTTGGCTTCCAATTAATTTTATTTTTAATTAATTTCTAGTTAATCCAATAAATTAATTTCCAATTATTTTAAACATTCATTTTTTTCTTACATAGACTCAAATGTAGAATTCATATTTGTTACTAAAAGGATTTTTGTTTTTAATGTAAAGACCACCTGAATGAATTTACCACCTGAATTTACTGTTGTGATATACTTTTGTAAACAAGGAAAAGGGGGATGTTTGTATATTAGTTTGGCTGGTATCTCTGGCCAAGGTTTAAAAGACATTATTTATTTATAAAGACATTTATAATTAGCTGACAGAGAGATAGTATTCCATTTTTCAAAAATACATACAGCTAGAAAAGTAGGTAATTCGACTGAAGGTTTACAGAACTCTAAACCTGGGTAATTCAGGTTAAAATGAACAGAAATGTTTTCTTACCTTTAGGTCTTTCCAACTGTCCAGGAGCTTGGTGGCCAAATCACTTATATCTACTGTTTTATCTGGCTGTTCCTGGCTCCTCTCACTCTCCACATCAGATACACCCTCCTCTTCATCTTGGGATGGTGTTTCCTCAGCAATAGGTTCGTCTAGTTTTGTGCCATTGCTCTCTTTAGGCTCTATTTCAGTGTCAGCCTCTGGTTCAGATGTGGGTAGCTTAATGGCCTCCACAGCAATTTCACTATCAACTTTAGATTCAGGCAGCTGTTGTGTGAGTAGCTGTTGTGACTGTAACTCTTCCTCTTCTTCTATAGGGACGTTTTCTAACTGGTCAAGGTCCTCTTTGCCATCCTTGCCTTCTAGCTCACTGGTGGCATCAGAGATCGCACTGTCCATGCTATTTTCACTTATAATTTTAAGTCTGCGAAACATTAGCTTCTTGGGGGTGTCTGTATCAGCTTCTATGCTCAGCTTGGTGGAAGGATCAGGTGTGTTGAGCGGTGTGTGAGCACGTGATGTATTCTCGCTAGAATACCCATCTCCTTCACTCAGCTGAGGGACAGCAGTCTTGGTTTGAGACCAACGTTGAATAATAGGAAGTACTTTGCTTTCCTCCAACATATTTTTAGTAGGAATGGGTAAATGTTCCAAAGTCTTTATAATCTGATTAAACATAATTTAAAAAAAAACAAACATCACTTTGTACAGCTGACTTTTCAAGCCTCTCCATGGGACTCAGATCAATTCTGTAGAAACAGTGTTTTTTTTTTACTGTCTTATTAAATTAAGACCTAAATCTTGTAACCACAGATGGATTTAAATGTCATAATATTAGTTTCCTCTAGTATGGAAGGAAAAGTGTTTGATTTTTTATTTTTTTATTTTTTTGGCTGCACCACGAGGCATATGGGATCTTAGTTCCCCAACCAGGGATCAAATCCGTGCCCCCTGCAGTGGAAGCTCAGAGTCTCAACCACTGGACCGCCAGCTAAGTCCCAGAAAAGTGTTTTAATAAGCCTGACCAGCAAGAATAAAATGTGGAGCAGGTGACTGCTCACACATCAAATAAGACTAATTTAATTAATATTCTCTACCAGTAGTTCTCAAACCCAGGTAGATTTTTTAAAAATATAAACACTACTGGACCTCATCCTGGGTACGTTTTTCTAAAAAGTTTCCCAAGTGACTGTGATAAAGGCCTGGGAACTAAGCAACAATATATATTTAAATGTCTTGCATACAAACAAAAAATGCAGATATTACTTAACCTCCTTAGCCTTTGACAAACAGCTGTCTAGCAAAGAGAGACACTCTCTTCATTCTGAGATAACCACCCCCACCCCACACTCTGAAATCCAATAATTTCTTCCAAAGTACTCCCCCAGTGTAGTTCTACAGAAACTCCAAGGCTTCCCCAACTCCTGCTTATTGCTGAATCTCCTGGGAGAAGGATGGAGGCAAGACAATCACTCATTTGCCCACTCATGTTTTTGTTTTTAAAAGTATATTATTAAATGACCTGGGGATTATATTAGCACTTATGATTAAAAAGAACTACATTTAAACCAAGTTAGAAAATACTGTGTATTTCACGGGACGGTATAAATATAACAATTCCACTAACGACATTGTCAATGAACATCTATTTAGATCTTTTAAAACAATTTACTCCTCAAAATGTTCTTACTCTTGTCATCCAGAATTCAGCTCTTCATAATTTTTTAGAACCCCAGAATTTAAGTTCCATATGGTTTCCTATCTTTTTAAAATTATGGTTTTAGCAACACATTGGATCTTTCACTTAACTATGATACTAGTATATCTTGCTCTTGCAGTTCCCAACTATGTAGTACTAAGCTTTAAAAGATACCATAGGGAAAACCACTGGGCAAACTCACTTCCAGCAAGGTGTATGTAAAGTTACAGTTATAGGAATGATATTGGGATGATAAAATGATGTAATTATTTAATATGAGTGGTAAATATAGTGCTAAATTCATTATCACTGATATTATCACAATACCCTCAACCTAAATAATAAATACAGTAGTTTTAAGAAACAAGCAGGTCAGCTGAATGTGAACTGACCTCTTCCTGAAGCTTCTGGTTACTTTCCCGGCCATCACCTAGTTCTGCCATCCAGATCCACAACAAAGACAGCCCATGACGTTCCAGAAAGGACTTCAGGCAAGACTGTGAATGTGTGTTCTTCCATGGGGGAAGCGAAGCAGGATGCAGTGTATTGGGGGGTGGGAGGAGGGAGACACATAATACCACAGAGAGCGTTAAAGAGGGCCCACAGAGAGGACTAGAGTTCATTTATATTCACAAAGAAACCTAGAAATTCTATTTTGATTAATCTACTAGAACTGCGCAATTAACAAATGCTTTAAAGTGAGAGATTATAATCTTTTTTGATACTTAAAATGTCAACCTGGACTTTACTAAAGTTCAAATTTTGAAGGACTAAGAAAAAAATTATATTCACAATTTTTACTGAAAAAGCTATAACTATAAAAAAATTTTAAAATCTTTTATTATCCAACTTCTTGTGGAATATTTAATAAACTGGAGTAAATATGATTACTGTTAAAATTCCTTGCTTTGAGATCCTATGGTAAAAATGGCCTTGCCATGCTAATAATCAAGCGGCGGTGGGGAGAGACCCTCTATCAAGTGTCATGAATTGTTACACACACAAAAAAAATTCCACCATGTTCTTTGACTAGAGAGAAAACACACAATATCTACTAATAGATTAAATGATGCTGAACTCTTAAGACATTTTTAAGAGTACAAGTTGTCAAAGTCATATAGAACTCATATATCCATTTTAAAAATGAGTAACTCTTCTCATATCAGAATTATTCCTTTTCCCTTCATCATTCTGGATTGTAGTTTAAATGTCCCACCTCAAATTCAGAAATAAAAAATAAATTAATATCACAGTGTTCACCTGTATGAGCTTGAGACAGGTAAGTTTCTGTTCCAAAGTTTCAATTCTAACCATTAGCCGGGATAAGCTGAGCACCTGGTTTTTATCAGAGAGACCCTCACCATTCTCCATCAGGGCTTCTAGCTCTCCATCCACCTGCCACAGCAAGGAAAAATATCTGGTTATAGACAACAACAACAACAACAACAAAACCCCCACTAATCTAAGAATCAAACAATCTGAAAAGATGCTCGACCTCACCAGTAATAAGGAAAACTAAGACCACAGTAAGAAACCATATTACACTCACTATAAGAAGTCTGATAAAATCAAGTCTAGGCAAAGATGTGGGTCAAAACAAACATTTGTACACTGCTAATGAAAATATAAATTGGTATGATCAATTTGAAAAGCATTTCATTCAATCATCAAATATTTACCAAGCACTTATACATCTAGTATAGTTCTAGGTGCTGAAGACATTGCAATGAAGCAAAACAAAAAAATATGCCTTTATGGGAGGAAGAAAAATTATATTAGGTGAGAAGTATGTCAGGAAAAAAAAAGTATGTCAGAAAAAATAAAGCATTGAAATAAAGCTTGAAAAATAAATATTTGTATCCCCTATGCCTAGCCGCTGTACACCTAAGAATAAACCCTAGAGAAACTTCTGCACATGTGTACTCTAAGAATCAGAACAATGATCACTGAACAGCCATTCATAAGAGCAAAAAACTACCAACAATCCAAATGCCTGTGGCCAGGCTGGATAAACCGGCATGTTCACATAATGGCATATACCACAATGAAAGGAATCAAGTGCAGCCAAATGCAACAAAAATTATCAATCTTAGCAAACATAATGCTATGTAAAAAAATAGTTACAGAATATTGCATGCTGTATGAATCCGTTTCTCTGCACCTCAAAAACAAATTTTTTACAGATACATATCTGAAAAGTCTATTTTAAAATGGCAAAGGGGACTTCCCTGATGACACTGTGGTTAAGAATCCACGTGCCAATGCAGGGGACACAGGTTCGATCCCTGATCCGGGAAGATCCCACATGTCGCAGAGCAACTAAGCCCGTGGCCACAACTACTGAGCCTGCGCTCCAGAGCCCAAGAGCCACAACTACTGAGCCCACATGCCACAACTACTGAAGTCTGCACACCTAGAGCCCGTGCTCCGCAACAAGAGAAGCCACCACAATGAGAAGCCCGCATACCACAATGAAGATTAGACCCCGCTCACCGCAACTAGAGAAAGCCCGCGCGCAGCAACGAAGACCGAACGCAGCCATAAATAAATAAAAAAATAAATGATTTTTTGTTTGTTTGTTTTTAAAAAAGGGCAAGGGAGGTAAGACACAAAATTCAAAATGGTGGTATCCTCCAGGAGCTATAAGCAGCGAGAAGGAAGCAGAGAATGCTCACAAGCACATATAAAGTATAATTATAGGCTTTATAATTTAACATAAATTCTTTGTTCCAAAGATATTAAATAATAGAGAACAACAGCAACAAAAATCAAGGTTCCAAAGGTTGTTTTCTAGCTGTGTTGCAGCAGTTATAAAAGATATAAAGACACCCTCACAGGGCTTCCCTGGTGGCACAGTGGTTGAGAGTCCGCCTGCTGATGCAGGGGACACGGGTTCGTGCCCTGGTCCAGGAAGATACCACATGCCGCAGAGCGGCTGGGCCCGTGAGCCATGGCCGCTGAGACTGCTCGTCCAGAGCCTGTGCTCCGCAACGGGAGAGGCCACAACAGTGAGAGGCCCGCGTACCGCAAAAAAAAAAAAAAAAAGAAAAGACACCCTCACAGAACTTACTATCGGGGAGATAAAATTAACTCATATGAAAACGAACAATGATATAAATGTTAATGTTAAGAAACCTAAGAGGTCTAAGATGAAGGGAGTGCTTAAAATGAGAGTCACCAGAGGGCTTCCCTGGTGGCGCAGTGGCTGAGAGTCCGCCTGCCAATGCAGGGGACTCGGGTTCGTGTCCCGGTCCGGGAAGATCCCACATGCCGCGGAGCGGCTAGGCCCGTGAGCCATGGCTGCTGAGCCTGCGCGTCCAGAGCCTGTGCTCCGCAACAGGAGAGGCCACAACAGTGAGAGGGCCGCGTACCGCAAAAAAAAAAATGAGAGTCACCAGAAATGAATTCACCAAAGTGGGGTTAGAAATAGGTAAGATAAATACAAGAGGAGGGAGGAGGGAGGAAGCAGAAGGAAAAGTCTGAACAACCGGAAATGGAAAATTATGACAGTGCATACTATGCTCAGCCTGGCTGGAGTGGATAAGGTGCAGTGAGGAATTGAGAAAAATCTTATCAAAAAGAAGGCTGGGGCTTCCCTGGTGGCGCAGTGGTTGACAGTCCGCCTGCCGATGCAGGGGACACGGGTTCGTGCCCCGGTCCGGGAAGATCCCACATGCTGCGGGGCGGCTGGGCCCGTGAGCCATGGCCACTGAGCCTGCGCGTCTGCAGACTGTGCTCCGCAACGTAAGAGGCCCGCGTACAGCAAAAAAAAGAAGGCTGGTGTTAGAACATCTCAGATGTAATATAAAAGAATCTGGATTTGATGAGACTAAGTAAGAGAGCTCTATTACTGAATCCCAAAAAGGGAATAATATGATCAAAATGGAATTTGAGAATAATTAGTCTGACAATAACAGGATGAAATCTAGACAAGATAGAGATTGAAGGAGAAGAGATATAAACGACAGCATTAAATCAACTTGACATGAAATGATAAAAGTACAGAATGAGCTGATAATAAATTAGAGAAAAGCAAATATAAAAGAAAATATCTTGAAATTTTCTGTTACTTAACTGGCTAAGTGTCTCACTTAATATAATTTTAGGCAAGGCATTGAAACATTTCTATTTCATACTATACCCCAAAACTCTTTATTATGGTATATAGAACAAAAATAAATGAGAAAATATAAAATGCTGCCTGCAAGAAGTTGAAGATACATAAACTCATTTTTTCCTTCTAAAAAGTACATTTGAGGCTCATCCTCTTTCGTTTCCAGTATTATTTCTTAGGTTTTGAATAGATTAAATACATGAACAGAAAAGCCAATTTACAGTTAAATCTTAATGTAAGACAATTTCCTTAAAGATGTTTTTTTCCTTGCATAACCTAAATGTAAAAATTTCCTGTGTCCCAAATCCCAGAGGATTAGCATAGGAAAGACCAAGGGCTTTAAAATACTACTTTCCCTCTCAAATACAAGAATCTTGCTTTTGACAGTTTTGAGATGCAAATATTCACTAAGATTATATTTCCTTTTGGGGTTATTTCCTTTTCATAATTAGGCATGTAATCTGAAAAGTTAAAACTGAGTTGTTACTTTCATTCATCAATAAATTGAGTAGATATTACTGTATAAAAGGCACTACTGGGATATAAAAAAGTAGCATTCTTAAGGAAATAAACAGTAAAAATGTAGAAGTATAAATAACAAAATTTTGCAAACAAAATACAGAAGGTGAACAATCTTTGAACATTCCTACTATAATGATAAGCTTAATGGTTGTATTACATAAAAGTAAGCATGCCAATCCTAGTGGTGATATGATACATCTTCCATAATTTTGGGTACTCAAGTGAACAATCAATTGTGGAATTAATAACTTTTAGGACACCTACAGGGGAGGAAGCCAGGAGATGACTGACATTGATTGCTTTCATTAAATTTACTAAAAGTATTTATTTTTCATTTATGGGTCACCACCTTCCAAAAAGGATTTGTGATAAGTATAAGGAGGATTAGGATGTATTTTAATAAATTACTGATAAATGAAAATTTATATGTATATATACAATTCTGTAGCACTTAAAAATTCTGTTAATTACCTAATCAGTTCGAGAAAAATGTTTATTCTTTATTTTGGGGTATGAACTGTCTTTAATGGGTCTAAAGCACCATTGTTAATACATTCTGATAAATATAACATACGTATAGAAAAGTATATAAACAATTAGTAAATAAACAGGTTTAATAAATAAACAGTTGAGCAATATCCATGGCAACCAACACTCAGGTAAAAGGGAGGGTGGGGGGATGGGGAGGACACTGCCAGTGTTCCTGAGGTGCTCCATGTGCCCCTTCCTTGTTATAATACCTTCTCTTCTTAACTCTAGAGACAATGTCTCCTAACTTCTTAGGAAATAGTTCTGATTTTCAAAATAGGTTTACTACATGTATTATAAATTCCTAAACATTATAATTTTGTCTGTTTTTAATATTTATATAAATGAAATCACACTGGACAAAAAATCTTTGTGCCATGGTTCTTTTTCAATCAACTTTACATTTTAAGTCATCATTGTTGCACGCAACCATAAATTTCTTTATTTTCATGACTAGTTTTTCATCATATGATTACAATTTATTCATATGTTATTTATTCTAATGTTAATGGGTATTTGAGTTGTTTCTACTTTTTCTAATGTAAGCAATGCTGCTATGATTCCTGATGTGCATTTTAAATAAGTCTCTCTCAGGTTATAGACCTAGGAGTACAACTGCTGGCTCATATAGTATACATACATTCACCTTTAGTAAATAACACCAAAGTGTTTTCAAAAGTGATTGTATCCATTTACACCTCCACCACCAGTGTATGAGATCTATTGTTCCTGTGTATCATCTGACTTAATTTTTATCAATGTAGTCAGTATGCAAATAACATCTGACAGTAGTTTTAATTTGTACTCCTCTGATTACTAATGAGGTTGAACACCTTTCCACATGTTTACTGGCTATCTGGATTACTAAAGTGTCTATGGAAGTTGTTTATTTTTCTTTTGGGGCTATTTTTTTCTTATTGATTAGACAGAGCTCTTTATATATTTCAGATACCAGGATTTGTTTGTTATCTGCTGAAAGCAACTATTTCTTTTCTTATGTGGCTCTTCACCCTCTTTATTGTGTAAATTAGTTACTGTTAATTTGTTTCACAAACTCAAAAGAGATTAAGGTAAATTTCGGACTATTCCCTGTTTATAATTTACAATCTACAAATAACATCAGATAATAGTGTGGATTTATTATACCTCCATCAACTAAGTATTTAATTAAGTACCTAGTTTGTGACATATCCAAAGAAGACAATCACCTGTCCTGGAAGAGCTTACAGTTTTTAAGTGGATAAACTGTATGTACATAGCTTCAATCATAAGAGCAAGGAATAAGAAATGTTCACCAATCAAAGGTTAATATGGGAGGGCAGATGCAGACTACAGTGCCATTAAAATATTCTTGTTAATAGTTAAAATATGCAAAACTATATCTTAAACTGCTGCTATCTTTTCCTTTCCACGGCATCCCCTACCCAAAAGAATTCCAAAAACTAACACTTGGGAATTTCTTTCTTTCCTTTTTTTTTTTTTTGCTGTACCACGCAGTTTGTGGGATCTTAGTTCCCCGACCAGGGATGGAACCCAGGGTTATGGCAGTGAAAGCACCGAGTTCCCTGCCAGGGAACTCCTTAACACTTGGGAATTTCAAGAGGTGCTACTTTTGTGATTCTATTCAACTGTACCTGACCAGAACTCAGAATCTAAGCATCCAGCCACAATTTCAGTAGGAGACCAATCCAATTAAAACCAAAGTGGAGTTAAACTCTTCATTACAGTCAAGGGACAAATGACCCTTCTAGGAACCCAGATTCACTCTGGGTCATTCCTCTATCAGGGCAAAGTTTCATCCAAAACATCCCTGTTCCAGAACAGCTTCAAATTCACATCTGGAGGGCTTCACTGGTGGTGCAGTGCTTAAGAATCCGCCTGCTAATGCAGGGGAAACAGGTTCGAGCCCTGGTCCGGGAAGATCCCACATGCCGCGGAGCAACGAAGCCCATGAGCCACAACTACTAAGCCTGCGCTCTAGAGCCGGCGAGCCACAACTGCCGAAGCTCGCGCACCTAGAGCCCATACTCCGCAACAAGAGAAGCCACTGCAATGAGAAGCCCATGCACCGCAACAAAGAGTAGCCCCTGCTCACTGTAACTAAGGGAAAGCCTGTGTGCAGCAACGAAGACCCAAAGCAGCCAAAAATAAATAAATAAATAAATAAATTCACATCTGGAGCAACCCATGACTTCAGCCCACCAACTGACTAGATTCACTTTACATCTAATTTAGTCTACAATACCATAAAATACTGATATGGACACACTATTACCAGAATAAAAACAAGCAAGCAAAAACCAGGAATACCTACGTCTTGGTCCCTTGGGGTTGTTCTTGAATCTTACCAGGAAGGTAGAAAGCCATCTGATATTGTTATGATGGCAGTATAATACCACCCAGGAAACCATCACACTACAACAACGCTCCCCACCAATAATGCAGTTTTTAATGTAAGTTTTGAAAACAGAAAATAGCCAAAGGGAAGCTTTTATGGAGATTTTAGCTTAGGTCAACATGTTTAATGACTACTTTGTGGTTGCTCTGGTAAACTATCAATTATATGAAACAAGAGTTAAAAATAAAAGTAATCTTGATGAAGTTTAAAGAAAAATTTCCTGTAATAGTCAGGTCCAAAAGCTAATAGGCTATGACCCAGTGACCCCACTTCCATGGATATACCTTAAAGAAACATGTACAGAAGAGACATGTGCAAAGACATTAAGAGCAAAAGATTGGAAACACAAGTGTTCATCAGTAGGAATATATGTAAATAAACTGTTATATGATGAAAACCTTTACAGCAGTTAAAAATGTACATATATATATACATACACATATATCAACATGGAAGAGTAAAAAACAAATTGTGGGGGTTTCCCTGGTGGCGCAGTGGTTAAGAAAGAGCCTGTGCTCCGCAACAAGAGAAGCCACTGCAATGAGAAGCCCACGCACGGCAATGAAGAGTAGCCCCCGCTCACCGCAACTAAAGAAAGCCCACGTGCAGCAACGAAGACCCAACACAGTCAAAAAATAAATAAAAATTTTTTTAAAAACTGTAGAAATATATATATATATATATATATCATTTCTAAAACTCTACACAAAGGAACTCAATACAGTTAAAAGCAAAGAAAAGAGCTAGACTAGCTCTTTCCCGTCGCTTATTGGGCGACCTTGTAACCTCTGTGCTTTAGTGTTCTCATCTGTAAAAGAGGGAAAATCCTTGTACCTAACTTAAAGGGCTTATTGTGAGAATTAAATGAGTTAATGTGTCAGGCGCTTAGAAGAGTGCTTAGCACACAGTTACAATATATATGCTCTCTAAAAAATAGAACTGAAGCAACAATACTCTAAAGAGCATTTGTTCATCTTGGGTGGCAGAAGCATGGGTGTTTCTTGTAAACTTTCCCTTTTTGCATTTTTTAAATGACCCCCTTTTTTTTTTAATTTTTAAATGGCCCTTTCTAATGCTTCCTGCTATCTAAGTCTTCTTATAGAATTCAGATTCTCAATAACTAATTCTCTCCAATTAATTTGGGTTTACTGACATCACCTTTTAACTATTATATTTTTATCCCTTTCCTGACTTATGTGTTCTACCTGCTCAACTAAATAGTAAGACTGCTGTCATTTATAATTCTTAACATAAGTATGGGTTCCTGAAAAGCCTAGGAATGAGCTAACTGCAAAAGACTCACAGGTGGATTTGCTGGCTAACACCTCTGGCCCCCTGGCTCCTTCTGGCCCTCCACTAAGATTCATAGGTCTGCGGATAGGCCCCAAAATGTGCATTTTTACAATGGACCCTGCCAAGTGGTTCTGAGGTGGAGAAACACTGCTCTGACAAAGGGATCCTCAGAAAAAGGGCAGGGGGGATTTTTTAAAAACGACACAAAATTCTTGTCCCAGTTAAGAGCTCCTGTAGTAGCAAGATACCACTCACCTCCAGTTGTAACTCAGGTGAACTGGGGTAGAAAAAAGGCTATCAACCACTGTTCTAACGGATTAAATACAAAGACCATCTGAGACTATCCCTTTCTCACTCTTGGGTTGCCTGTTACCTCTCAAAACTCACCTTACTCTCCAAGGAGGATTTTGAGAGATTTTAAGAACACATGCAAACAAAAGACAAAACAATATTAAAAGATTAGGAATGTAGATCAGACTTATGTGAGTCAACAGATAAACATGTTACTTATACATAAGATTAGGAGTTTTACAGGCTCTCAAAAACTATTAACCTGTCTGTTTTCAAGATGCCTTCAATAGTTCTCAGTATCCACGTCTAACCTCCATGAAACAAAAATAGCAATCGTACTTTTCCATGATTATCTCATTTGACCCTGAATTTCTCTGGTTGTAGTTTGACTTTTCAAAGTTCAATCAGGAAAGCTACCTCCCTTCTTAAAATGCACATGGTGACAGTTGAAAGAAGAATGGAACACTTACCGAATCCTTCTTCCGAGATCGTTCTTTCTTCATTTTCCCTCCTGCTGCTCTGATGCTGACTCTGTTCTCTCCTCCCAGGTAACCCCGGCAATTAGCCGACCCACAGAAACATTTCTGTGCTTCTTTCCTGTTCGAGGAGCATAAGAAAGATGTCAATTATGTGAAAGTAAACCATAAAAAATGTTGATAGTATAGCAATTACATACAGGAGAAGAGTCAATCCAGCTTAAAGGAAAAAAAGTTTTTTTAAGAGACACCAACAAACCTGATACTAATAGAAATGCCTGAAAATTGCTCTTAAAAGTCATTCTTTATTAGCTAGACAAAACTAGCCAAGAAATTAATAAGTAATTTCTCCATTTATGAGAGCTTCTACTAATGTATGAAAATAAGAGATCTTATATACCTGTTGGGGCTAAGAACAAAATTGCTTAAATAGATCAACACCTATAACTTATATGTAAATATTTAACTGACACACAGAACAAAATGTATTATTATGAACAGATATAAAAAGCATAATTAGTAAAGGACACTTAGAAGGAAACACGTGGTTATTAAAAGTTATCATTACATAAGGATGAGACACTACTAATAAATATAGTAATAAGTAAATGTAACCATGGTGTCAAGGTAAAGTGGAAGAAAGAATACAGGCCTAAGTCTACAGCCCTCTGCCATTTATTTACTCTGCAACCAGAGCTACCCAAGGAAAACATGAAGGACTATTCCAAAAGTAAACTGATAGATTTAGTATATAACAGTAGCAATCAGAGGCACAAAAATATTTGATAAATACAGCAGGGAATCACAAACAGCACTTAATTTCCAGTTTCCTTTCTTTCAAAGAGGACAGTACAAATACAAGAGGAAAAAAAAAATAATGGAGCCCTACATGGAACCTGGTCAACCCCAGAATACTTGACCATTGCCTAGATCCACTAGTTTATGAGGTGTTGCAAAATGGTGATACCATTACTGCTTCATTTATTAGCTAAAATAACCTCTATAAAGAATTTCCTCTCACCAACTGCTTGGTTTAATCAAAAATTCACTTGGGAAAGGAAGGGTAAATGCTTGATTTTTTTCTTCTTTTAATTTTTGAACTAGTGGTTACTCATAGGGAGAGGGGAAGGGGCAAAAGAGGGATAGGGGATTAAGAGATATAACTATTATGCATAAAATAAATAAGCTACTAGGATGTACTGTACAATAGAGGGAATATAGCCAGTGTTTTGTAGTAACTATAGATGGAACATAACCTTTAAAAATTGTTATTCACTATGTTGTATACCTGTAACTTATGTAATATTGCACATCAACTATACTTCAATTAAAAAAAACCAAAAACTAGTTTTCAAGATCATGAATTGGTTCCTTTCAATTATGACTAATGCGCTTTTATTTTTAAAATGTCATTAAAACTCATGGATTTTATGTAGTGTGTTTCAAACCACTCGCCATTATTATTCTTAATGATGCTTAAGTGTTAATAAGAACCCTCCCACTTTTGGTAAGTGAGATT
This sequence comes from Globicephala melas, assembly GCF_963455315.2. Classification (NCBI taxonomy): domain Eukaryota; kingdom Metazoa; phylum Chordata; class Mammalia; order Artiodactyla; family Delphinidae; genus Globicephala; species Globicephala melas. Next base: position 40,653,564 of record NC_083324.2, on the reverse strand, counting down.
CTATTCAAGCTATCTCCGAAGTCCCTTTGACATGACCCTCCTTATCTTTTATAACTGGTTTTCTGATATGAGGAGATAATCCAGAGTCATCTTGTTTAATACCTGTCCCAAAGTTGACACCAGACATTTCTCCGAGGAACCCTGTTCCTTTTAGTGGGGTTTTATTAAAACCACAATATAAATGCTAGGGGTATTCAGTGCTATTGCATCAGTTACTGGTTTTGGTAGAACTAGGTAACAAATTATTTTTCAGAGTACAATATGGTATAGATGAGACATGATAAACTCATGAACTAATAACTGACAGATGAATTATGGCCACACAGGGATTCATTATATTGTTCTCTTTATACCATGTCAACACCCTGTTGACATTTCTGTAATAGAAAGTTTTAAAATTATATTAGAAACATAACTATATAAATAAGGCAGCATGAAGTTCAGAGGAGGAACATGTAGTTCCTGTACAATATCCCTTAATGGCCTGAAGTGTCATACAGAAGGAAAATACACAGAACTAAAAGAGAACACTATAGATAAGAACTGACAGTACATATAACTTCTTAGTAATTCACATCTAGGTTTTAGATTCCTATATCTGAACAGTCTATTTCTGCATCAGAAGCAGCAAAACAGAACGGAATCAATACTTACCCATATCTTTGGAACTGATAGTCAAATGTTAACTCTGAGCCTGAAGGAACCAGTTTGGTGGTAAAAAACCCAACTCTCAGTTGTCCATTCACAGTCCACTGAGATGTTGTTTTTAAAAGAAAAGAAATTAGTAACTGGTTAATCTATGTGTGTGTGGGTGTTTTTTAAAAAAAGATCATCATCACCTGCCTTAATTATGCATGTGCCTCTTTAGATAATAAAGGCTTTTCCAAATAGCTAACAGGAAAATTAAAAAACAAAATAAACTTAAGTATCACTCTTATTTAATGAGCTACCAGATGAATATCATCTATAATTTAACTCTAATAAAAGTAACTGCTGGGGCTTCCCTGGTGGCGCAGTGGTTGGGAGTCCGCCTGCCGATGCAGGGGACGCGGGTTCGTGCCCCGGTCCGGGAGGATACCACGTGCCGTGGAGCGGCTGGGCCCGTGAGCCATGGCCAATGAGCCTGCACGTCTGGAGCCTGTGCTCTGCAGCGGGAGAGGCCGCAGCAGTGAGGCCCGCGTACCGCAAAAAAAAAAAAAAAAAAAAAAAAAAAGTAACTGCTACTTTAACTTACCTTAATACACATTTTCACACAGTAAAGATTCACTTGTAGTAAAAATAGGCAAATATGGAATGCTTGGTGTCACTGAGTACCAGGCGAATTTGTACTACCTTATGTTAAAAGTAACTATAAGATAAGATGGGGCGTGGAAAAAGGAAAACAACAATGCCAGAAGTTTAATTTCATGAAACAGTGGTCATAATGCTGAGTGTAGAGAAAGGGAAGGGAAGCATCAGAGCAGATACATAAAACTCAAAAATTAAAATGGGGGTAAATACACAGGGATTGGACCTTGTAGTTCCAGAATATGTAAATTGACTGGAAAGCGCCTGTCCAGACCATTTGAACCTGCTACTGATGAAAAACCCAGACTTAAAGAGGTGAAGGGAAACAGTACAGTTGGAGTCTCACAGCTAGACATGTGGCCACCAGCTGCAGGCAAAAATAGAACCAGAACTTAATTAGGTTAAATAATTTCACACTGGGTTCTCCTATTCGTTGTATGTTTTGGCTCTTGGAAGAGCTGTATCTAAGATCTATAAGTACAGATATCAAAGGGCAAAAAATATCCAAGAGTCAAAACTATTCAATATGAGAGGAAATCACTGATATATTTTTCTAGGGCGTGGGTCCACAGCTTTCTTAACCTAAAAAAGAACCAATATTCTAATGTGCATATATATGTATCTATATGCTTTTTTTTTTAACTCTAAGCTTAAAACACAAATTAGAGGGTACCAAGATCATTACCTCGAAATATTACATCGAATTCGGTAAATGAATTTATCAAGTGTCAACTGTGTGCCAGGCACAGGGACATAAAGATAACCAAGACCCAAAGTCTGGCCTTGTTGAGGAGGAGCAGTATATCCACATGCATACCATATATCGTCTCTCTCATCTGTGGCCATTCAGCCCCTTATAAATGTTATTAAAACTACCAAATTTGGCACCTGGATAAGACTGATATAAAATCTGAATATAACAGTACACACTGGACTTCATCAAAATTAAAATTTAGTTTTTCATTTCGGCACCTTAAACAATATCTAAAATTTATGGGCAGAGATGTGACAATTAAATGCAACTGGAGTTCCTGGATTGGATCCTAGACTAGAAAAATGACATATGGCAAAACTTGAATAAGGTCTTTAGACTAGTTAGTAGTTAATAGTATTTCCTGGATTGGGTAATTATATTATGGTTATGTTCAATGTAGACATTTGCAGAAGTTAGTGAAGGATAATATATGGGAACTCTGTACTATTTCAACACTATTTATTATTTTATACATCTAAACTTATTTCAAAAAAAAGTTTAAGAGTAAGAAAAAAATCAGTACAATGATTAAAAAATAATATCCATGCGTACCTTTGGTATAGAATCTAAAATTAACAGTCAGAACAGCAGTCTTGAACAAATATCCCAAACTCTAAATCTACCTCAACTTACTTTTTGAGTCTCACAGTTTGGTTCACAGCTGTGATTCATGAACCGGGAGCAATTTCCTTTCTGAGTGGCATCTATTATCTAGGGAAAAGGATAATTTAACAGTTAAACATGAGACCTTAGGGGCTTTCCCTGGTGGCGCAGTGGTTGAGAGTCCGCCTGCCAATGCAGGGGACACGGGTTTGTGCCCCGGTCTGGGAAGATCCCACATGCCGTGGAGCGGCTGGGCCCGTGAGCCATGGCCACTGAGCCTGCGCATCCGGAGCCTGTGCTCCGCAACGGGAGAGGCCACAACAGTGAGAGGCCCGCATACCGCAAAAAAAAAAAAGAGACCTTAAAACATATGTGCATTTTGCAAAGGCAAGGCATCCAGCAAATTTAAGACCCTTACCCCTAATCCCCCATTCCTTCTGAGAACTCTCTCATATCACTTTACACATCAAAGTGACAAATATCCAATGTCTTCCTCAGAAAGATCTCTAACTATCAACATTTTACCTAGGGGGCAAAATTATCTCCATATCTATCAATGTCTCATTTTCTTTTAGCTATTTCTTACATCCTATTATATTCCAATCTTACTTCAAGTTTTTAAAACTTCATTTTCAAATGCATGCGATACCACAGTGCAGCAGCTCTCAAACTTGAGTATGTATCTGAATCCACTGAGAGCTTGTTAAAACTCTTGCTGAGCCCACCCTCAGAGTGAGATTCAACAGGTCCTACTAGGATAGTTCCCTACAACTTGCATTTCCAGATTGGATGTAGAGGCAGACATGAGAATCTAGCTAAATTCTAGTAAGTCAGACATTAAAGAGATTTGTAAATGGTACTCCTCACTAAAAAAAAAAAGCTTTTTGGAAAATACTTAATTTTCACAAAAGCATATGCTATTTGTGTCAACGTAATAGGCTTGCTTATTGTCACTTTTAAATGGTTTAATAAAAAGTAAGTATTTTCAACTTCTCAGCTTTCGTCTTTAATATAAATATTGATAAATATAATCTACATAAACAAAAGCTCTTTGGGGGCTATCAATAGTTTTTAAGAATTGTAGTATGAAGCATGTATGTTTACATTTACATATACATGTAAATACCCCCCTCTCCCTCATCCTTTTTGTAAGCAAATAGAAAAAAACTATCCACACTGTTCAGCTCCTTATTTTGGTCACTTAATATATTTTAAAGATCAGTCCATATCAATGACCCCTTTCAAACTCAAGAATTTCCAGATCTGTTTCAAAACAAACACAATCATGCCACTTACCTCATCATTCTTCAGGGCCATGAAATAGTAGTGGATGTTTTTGTTTCGTGCATACTCCTTTACCCGGGCTTTAAACTCTTTATGATCAAGTACCTCTCCACAATATTCCAGGACAAAGGTGTTCCTGGCAAAAGAAAAACAGTATTTCCTGCCTAGGAGATATACGGAAAACACATACATCCATGCAAAAATAATGAATTTTAAAAACTATTGTAAAGTGGACAGATTTGCTATTACACAAGATGTAATTAAAATATATGTAAAGTGCCTAGCAACTAATCGAGGTTAATTTTCTCCTTCCTAATACTTTTCAAAGAATGTTGACTCTAAGAAGCTTTTATAATTTACACTTATACCAAAATGCATATCCTTGCTCTCACTAGATATTAAAACGAACTTTCAAGTCTGGTTTACATTATCATGAAAACAATGATTCACAACTGAGAAATGGTTGTGAAGAAATCAGAAGCAGTGAAAAATAAGAGGCTTTATGTCCTAAGAAAAAAGAAGGCAACTTAAATACAGCAGCCGTTCTACTACCTTTACTCTCAAAGGTCTCTAATGATGTTAAAGGTCAAATATACCTTTTCTCTGACTGCATTCTCTGTGAGTTTTCTCTAGCATTTATCAACAGTCATGATTAAGCTCTCTCCTTGGCTTCTTTCAGTTACCTTCTACCTTTGATTGTTCATGGTTATTTACCTATTTCTTCTCTATTGAAGATATTCTCAGTCTCTTCCCTCTCCCTTTATTTTATAAAAGCTCATTCTCACCAATGACTTCAAGTATTACCTCCATGTAAACAAATGCTTCTCTACGGTTTACTCCCAAGTTCTGACCTGAAGTGACCTACCCAGAAGTCTTGTCTTACCCTTTCAAAATAAACATGCCCTGGAATTCCCTGGCTGTCCAGTGGTTAGGACTCAGCGCTTTCATTGCTGGGGCCTGGGTTCATTCCCTGGTCGGGGAACTAAGACCCCACAAGACGTGCAGAGAGAAAATAAACAAACGTGCCCTAACACTAACCAAAGAGATTTTTAAAATTTAAAAATGTAAATCATTCGTATTTGTTATGATATACTGACATAATCAGTATACTTCTCCCTTTTTTTTTTTTTGGCCACGCTAAAAAAATGCTATGTTTAACAGCTTTAAGAAGCCAGAAACAAAAAGCCACATTTATATTTCATATAAATATCTAGAATAGGTAAATCCACAGAGATGGCAGATTTAGAGGTTGCCAAGGGCTGGGAAGAGGGGGCAATAGGGAGAATCTGCTTAATGGGTAAGGGGTTTCCTTTTGGGGTGATAAAAATTTTTGGAACTAGACAGAGGTGATAGCTGCCCAATATTATGAATGTACTAAATGTCACTGAATCATGCACTTTAAAAAGGCTAATAATATATTGTTTGAATTTTACTCCACCCCCCCATCCCAAAAAAACGAAGTCCCATTTGGTATCCAATAACATTAAGTCAACCTGGACAGCACTGCCTTCCATTCCTACAGCCTAAAACTTGAGGGTTTTGGTAAGAATTTGCTTTTTTTTTTGGTGGAGTCTGTCATGGTATTTTAACAGTAACTAGCAGTTTGTTCCAAATACCTCCTCCTCATACTGTGCACATCTGACAGTATGCCCTTCTTAAATGGGAATACTCTACCAGTGAACACCTAAATAGCTTAGAGTTAAAAATTTATAAAATTGGTATTACCATCAGCACATGGAAGTACATGAGTGAAAGTGTGGGAATCATGGAAACATTAAGTCCTGGTATATTTTACCAAAGCAGGGTTCTTTGTGAGTAGCTGAGGAAAGCTAAAGAGCTTTAGGAAATTTTAACCTGCTATGTGAACCAGTCACGCATTCTCTCCTCTCTTCTCCCATCTCCTTCCTCATAACAGAAACGGACTCCTGAGCCATCAAATAGTCTCTGTTGCATACAACAAGAATTTACATTAAAGTTGAAGCTATGTTAGTGCAGACTCTGCCAAGAGGCAGTGTCCATTACTACCCCTGTAAGAGAGGGTTATGTCCAAACTGGAGTTCCTTTAAAAAAATTTTAAAAAGACTCTCCAAAAGAAAAGCCTGGCTGGCTTGAGTAGAATAAAAGAAAGCATACCTAAAAACCTGCATCTAGACCAGAGTTAGTGATTTTAGAAATGCACCAGACTGCCTTGGCAAGTACTGAGTTCAGTGTTGTTAACAGTGTTCAAGGGAAGCTTAGTCTATTATTTATTTAAAATATTATAAAGGATCCAATGAATTTGGATATGAAACATACTGAGATGATTCTGAGATACTTGTTTCAAATAAACAATTTAAAAATGGTTATAAACCAAAATACTCTGATAATACTTTGCAGAAAAGGGAAATATATGAGGTTCCTACTATCTACTTTTTTATATAATAAAACATGGTTTTTTTCTGGTTGGTTCTCAAAAGGATAAGATCATTTCCTATTTTCACAATAAAAACTAAATGATTTGGCTTTCAAAAGATATATGAGGTTCCTGTCAGAAAACTAAATTACCTGGTGGTAGTGGTGGTGGTTATTATTAGGTTTTTTGCTACCTGGTTGCTTTGAATCCCCACAATAAAAAGACTAAAACCCCTCACTCCATCCCAATTCCCATTCAAGTTTGGCCATATGCTTAGGATTCTGAAAGAATAGTTGTGCCTGAATCACTAGAATCAGCAACTGTTTTTCTTCCTTTATTCCTTTGATGTATTTTTAAAAATTCTTCAATCATAAACAAATGTAATCTGTATATACTTAACTTTAAAGAAAAAGGTACTCAACTTTCATAAGAATACTTAAATATGCTATATGTAAGAAAATTGGTGGTTAAAGGAAATACCGAATATGGTAGAAAATAAAACTGAACCTTTTATTGCATTACATATAAAAGTTACATGACTTTAGAAGGCAACATTTATTCATTCAAAAATGTTTAATGAGTATCTATCAAGTATGCTTTAATTCTCTATCTCAATATCCTCAGACTCTCCACTACTCTTATCCCAACTAAACTTTATATAGATTCAACTTTATAGATTCTGTCCTAACTCCTTTTTATAGAGTTTCATAGGGATTGTGGGGATCTACAGCAAATACTTGGTAATTACTTGGAATTAAGGTAACATAACTATCAGACAAAGAAGGACCGGCCTAGTCCAAATATCACAAGGGACAAACTGCTCTCTCATATATAGACAGAAGAGATTTCTGTTTAATTTCCTAAAAGAAGTGAATTTAAAACGAACAAAGTAGCTACCAAGTGGTCATTCTGCACAATAATCATTATTAAACTTCAGTGTAATAGGCAAATTATTTTCCTAAAAAGTATCTAACCAACTTCAACAACACAAATGAAGTGAAAGACGATTAAAACAACTTACGAAGGAAGGTCTTTAGCAGCTCTCAAGCCCCAGCCTTTCTTTTCTGTGAGTATGACTTCCACATCTGCATGCTGTTTTCTTTGAAACCGTCTATTGGAACAATAATCCCCATTTGGACAACGAGAAGAACTGAAATGAGAAAAGGAGAAAATTAATTCTTCAAAGCAGCAAAAGAACCAAAAACATGTTCACTAGAATGTTATGTAAATATATCCATATCTTTATGGCATAATCAGCATATGTGTGGTAAACCTCCAAGTGAGACTTCCTCAATAATTCTTTCCATCATGAAGGGATTCCTTAAAATTGAGTGTCTACATTGTTAAACAGATGATGCCCAAAATACAGTCTTGTCAACTGGTCATTACCCCTCCCTGAGTGTCTAAGATACATTTCCAGGCTGCATGTAAGTTTGCAGTACTCTGACAACTATGCAGAGCTAACTTATTTTCAATCAGTGCACCTTCTCTTATATTCCACTCCAATCATCACTAATTTCATCTTCTGAATGTAGCTAACTACTTGAGCTACATTTAAGAGAAACCAAAGTCGTCATTAAACATATCTCTGTTCAGAGTAAGCACAATAAAAACTGGCAAGGCTCTTCCCTCATGGATCCTAGAATAAAAATAAAATCAAAAATTTACTGAATTCTTAATATTCCAAAGCTTACAGATACAAAGGTTTTTAATACTAAGGCTACAATAAAAATTACTATTTCCAACATATTATTATTTATTGCCAAACCAGTAGTAGTAAGCAACATTTTTACAGATGTCCAACGGATAAAGGATTCACTCTGGAGAGAAGCAGTGAAAGAAAGCTTTCCGGAAGGAGTAGGATTAAAGCAGAATTTCTAATGACACAGAGGATATGGACAGATAAGGAAAACAAGAGGTACAATGACAGTGCCCACCTGTGTGCAGAAATAGGAAACAAGGCCTACTTGAGAAAAGGGGAATAAAATAGCTAAGGATAACTGATAAGAAAGGTGGGTTGCTGGAAGATGAAAAGGCAGGTTGTTGATGTACTATGAAGGGCTCTCAATACCAAGGTTATATTTGAACCTAATCTTGAGAACCACTAAGTTTTGAGCGTGGGAATAACAAGAAAAAAGAATTTCTGTACTTCATATCTGTTCAACAAGGTTGACAGGAAAAACCAGAAAAATGCAGAGACTAGGGCAACAATGTCAAATTAGGAGAATACTGTTCTTATGTCTTCTCTTCTTTTTTAATTAATTAATTAATTTGGCTGCGTTGGGTCTTTGTTGCTGTGCGTGGGCTTTCTCTGGTTGTGGTGAGTGGCGGCTACTCTTAGTTGCAGTGTGCAGGCTTCTCATCGTGGTGGCTTCTCGTTGCGGAGCACGGGCTCTAGGCTCACAGGCTTCAGTAGTTGTGGCACACGGGCTCAGTAGTTGTGGCTTGTGGGCTCTAGAGCGCAGGCTCAGTAGTTGTGGCGCACAGGCTTAGTTGCTCCGCGGCATGTGGGATCTTCCCAGACCAGGGCTCAAACCCGTGTCCCCTGCATTGGCAGGCGGACTCTTAACCACTGTGCCACCAAGGAAATCCCTCTTCTCTCCTTATATGTTTACTGTCATCTCTGCTTTTAGTTTACATTTAAAAATACCAAAAATGCTTTCTCTTTTTTATTTTTTGAGGTATATGTTTTATTTTTGTAACACTATTACATAAGCAAAACCAAAAACTGAGTTTTGGGAAAAAACACTTCATTAACACTAAAAATAAGGTACCTACACTATAAATCACCTTAATATTCTTTCCATGTTAAAAATGATACAATTTTCAATCCGACTGGTTTTTTTTTAAAAATCACATTTTTTAATGTAAAGATATTTACTGTTTATATGAAAAATATGGAAGCAAATGTCTATCAATAGAAGATTAATAAATATGGGTTAACTATGAATAGAATACATAATGTAGTCAAGAGAAAGATTTAGATAGGTCTAAATATGTAGCTCTGAATAGGTCTCCAAAACATATTTAATTAAAAGTGTGGGGACTTCCCTGGTGGCACAGTGGTTAAAGAATCCGCCTGCCAATGCAGGGGACATGCATTCGAGCCCTGGTCCGGGAGGATCCCAAATGTCCCGGAGCAACTTGGTCTGTGCGCCACAACTACTGAGCCTGTGCTCTAGAGCCCACGAGCCACAGCTACTGAGGCCCGCGTGCCTAGAGCCCATGCTCTGCAACAAGAGCAGCTACCACGATGAGGGGCCCGTGCATGGTGGCAGGTAGTGGCCCCCGCTCGCCACAACTAGGGAAAGCCCGCGCACAGCAATGAAGTCCCACTGCAGCCAAAGTTACATTAAAAAAAAAATTATTAAAAAAAAGAAAAGCGTGTGTGGCAGGTGAGAGGGAACAAAGTTTCAAAAAGTACATATAGTAAGGACTTCATTTCTACACATAAAAAGAGGAAACGTCTACCCATGCTGGTATAGGCATAAAAATTATCTGGAAAGACTACAAATAGAGGGATTGAGGCTTGGGGGAGCAAGACATTTTACTTTAAGCACTTTTGAAATGTTAGGGTTTTAGCTTATTTTTATAGTAAAAGCTAAAAAATACCAACATTTACCTTTCAGGACGTGAACCTTACAAAAGATAAAAGGAGACTGGGTAAAAATTAGTATTACTATGTTACCATTAGGGCTACTTTACAGAGCACTTACAATATGTACTATAATCTAACGCACAATGCAAGGGAAATCTGCCTCCTTATAAACACTATTACACATTGGAGATTTCATTGCTCAGAAATACTCCACAATAGGTAGAAGGAGAAAAGTTAAATTTTACTCCTAATAATTCTTCTTAAAATTTAGAGACATTTAATAGTTGAGCAAAAGCAGAGCATTCTAATTTACTTACCATTCAATCATGAGGAGACGATTAAGACAATCTTCCCCACATGCTATTTCACCTTGAGCTCTTTCATCTTTAGAAAGAGGTGTACACTCACACTGCATTCGCTTAATATCCCGATGGGATTTATTCTTCTTTCTAGTGGGTAAAATTTTATTAAAATTGGTTAAAAAGATGTCCTGGCAATGATACAACATACACAATCAAAAATGTGCTAAATCTCACTAGTTTCCCATTTAATGATTCTCGTTAAGTCAATCATTCAAAAAGAAGAAAACATCTAACCATTAAGCATTTATGAGACTGAAAACACTAGGAATTGTATTGCAAAACAGGTGAGAGAGACAACCTCAGCCTTGGCAAATGGGAAGCTGGGGTAAGTTCAGGTCTATCATTTTGGACTCAGTCCTTATTTCCTAGTCCTTGTCATCTAAACCTTGAACTCTGAGCAGTTTCAAATGTTAATAGTCATATTTGGCTCCACAGAGAAATAGGAAAACTCATGAATATCAAATAATAACATAGCTGATTAATTAAAGTTAGGTTTAAGAATCAGTCCTCATGGACTTCCCTGCAGTCCAGTGGTTAAGACTCCGCGATTCCACTGCAGGGGGCGAGGGATCAATCCCTGGTCGGGGAACTAGGATCCCGCATGCAGTGGAGCAGCCCAAAAAAAAAAAAAGAATCAGGCCTCATGGATATACAAATAATAGTTGAGATACAAGGCTAAGGAAGAAAAGGAGTTGCTTTAGAAAGAAAAAGGAGTTTTTAATTAAGAATTTAGCTCAATCAAATCCTTTAGAGAATCCTTTAGCAACATCACTTTTGTACAAATCCTGTTTAAAAGAAGACTGAATGATTTAAAAAAGAAAAAAGAATGACGTATATATTATTATAGAATAGCATTACTACAGAGGACTAAACTTTCTCAGTGTAGATTTGGCGGGGAGAAGATAAATGTTCGAAATTGACTGGGTTCATAAAAACCTAAGCCAGAGTTTGCAAAGCAAAAGTGAAAATGTGATTATTTACTGGTCTTTTTGTTGAACTCTATTTTTTGATCTTTGTCAAAAAGGAAAAAAAAAATCAAGGACAGACGAATAAGATCCCTTTCTTAAGATTAGGGAACTATGACTTACTCTTCAGCTATTAGACAAGTGAAGAGCACAGCTGCTCTAAGTGACTGTCTTAATCTAACTAATCTGCTTTCATCTCCAACATATGTTCTACTACAGTCTCAGTTTTATAAAGTACCTAGTGTGTCATGATAGTTTCCACTAAGTTTGAATAACAAGTATGATTCATCTGGATCAATTAAAGATATAATTCATTAATGAGCATAAGAACATGCTTAGCCTGAAGAAAGATGACTAAAGATAAACAAATTATCTTTTTATAAGTACTTAAGAGCTATGTGTAAAAACAGTAGCTTTATTTTGTATTGCTCCAAAAAGGCCAGATGAGGACTAACGGGCACAGATTTCGCTCAGGTAAGCCTATTTTCACTAGACATAAGAATGCACATACTATTTTACAATAATTTGTCTTCTTAGTGGCTTCTATAAATGCCCAGCTTATATCAAGCACTTTAAAAGGCCTCTCACCAACCAATTATGTATATGAAACTCACTGAATAAAATCCAGAGGGTTGGGTTGATTAATTTTATTTCTATTCTTTCACAAAGATCATGTAAGTTGCATCACTCTACTCACAAAATTCTTAAGGAGTACCACTTAAAATATTCAATATTTTGAAGTTAAACCTAATTTACAACTAGTTACAAATGAACGTAATTGTAAGAGGCCCGCTTTATCCTTAAAAAAAAAGTGGTTTTTTTTTTTTTGCTATTTAAATAGGAAAAACTTCTGATGGGTCTAACTTTAAGATGAAGTCTTTTACCTTATCCACAGTGGAAAATGTCTTCATTTTAAAAAATTCTGAATGCTTAAAGGGATGATGGCTAAGTTGATTCTCAACTAGAGGAGAAATTTCCAAAAGGAGGTAGGTGGTTAGGAGACTATAAATTTTTTTTAAAGGCATATTCAACATATATTTACATTGGGAAAACAAGATTATCAAAGAGAGGTGTAAGAAAGTCGACTGAGAATCTGTGCTCTAGGAATTTGTTTTTATTATCCTAGTCTCATTATACCTTGTTTCATGTTAGGGATTTCACCATTTAAAACTTAAAGACTTGTTATGCTATTGCCAAGTTTAATCTACTAGCAACAGATTTTGAAACATGACAAAAGAAAACTATATTCTAATCGAGTTCCAGCTTGTAAAGTACCTAATGATATTTTTCAAAAATGTTCAGAATGGTGCTCGCTTCTGTAGCATATATACTAAAATTGGAACAATACAGAGAAAATTAGCACGGCCCCTGCGCAAGGACGACATGCAAATTCGTGAAGGGTTCCATATTTTTAAAAAGAAACGAAGTTGAGTTATTTCTAGTGACGTGGATGGACCTAGAGACTGTCATACAGAGTGAAGTCAGAAAGAGAAAAACAAATACCGTATGCTAACACATATATATGGAATCTAAAAAAAAAAAAAAAAGGTTCTGAAGAACCTATGGGCAGGACAGGAATAAAAACGCAGACGTAGAGACTGGACTTGAGGACACCGGGAGGGGGAAGGGTAAGCTGGGACGAAGTGAGAGAGTGGCACGGACATATATACACTACCAAATGCACAATAGATATCTAGTGGGAAGCAGCCGCATAGCACAGGGAGGTCAGCTCGGTGCTTTGTGTCCACCTAGAGGGGTGGGATAGTATCAGGAGAGTGGGAGGGAGACGCAAGAGGGAGGAGATATGGGGATATATGTATCTATATAGCTGATTCACTTTGTTATACAGCAGAAACTAACACACCATTGTAAAGCAATTATACTCCAATAAAGATGTTAAAAAAAATGTTCAGAATGAAGGAAAAAAAAATCCAACGTAACTTTTTTCTTCTCTAAAAGCAGACTATTTTGCTGGAGTTTTGTTTCACTTTCTGCCACAGTTTCACATGTAAAAGAAATTTAAGAAAAACTGGGCTGGTCTATATACTTTTTTTAATGTACTTCTAGAACCAAAGAGGTAATGGGACCAAAAAAAAAAAAATTTAGACATCCCCTTCCTGTGTGTGGGGTGGGGGGGAAAATTGGGGGACTGTACACCATCAAATCTAAATAGGTAAATACACTTTTAAAATTTAAGTTACATTTTATCACACAACCATATTTCATACAATTGAGCTCATATATTCTGAACTTTTGAAAGTTAATTTTTTTCCTACAAAACGAGGTTAATACTTGTCCAACAAGTATTAATTTGGCTTACCTTTCTGTTAAATAAACATTTTCTTCAATCAGATCAAAGTAACAAGGCATCTTCCCTTGTTTGGCACATTCCTTCCACCGCTGTGGGTCCCTGAAGTCCTCCATGACACACGAAGGCCCAACCAATGCTGAGCCTAGAGGCACTGCTGTCTCTCCCTGCTCTACCTCCACTCTAACTTTCTTTCTGTCCTGAAGCTCACCATCACTTTCAGAATCACTCTCCAATTCCTGTCTCCTTTTTTTAAGAGGCCCTCTATCTTTCATATCATTTTTTTCTAAGTTTTTCAAAAGATCTTTCTTCTCATTCACAGCTAAAGAGTCCTTAATGGAATTGCTGCTTATTTCAGGTGCTTGCACGGATCCCTTGTCCTTCTGAAGGGACAGAAAAAATTTATTGGACTGGCTTGAAAAGTGAGATCCTCCACGTTGATCCCAATTCTCCTCCTCTTCACGGTCATCTGTTAAGGAATCTGGTACCTGCCCTTGAATTCGATCATACACAACCCCAGTTCCAGGCGGTCTACCTGCTGATCTTGGATCCCAGTAGCCATTGCCTTGCCAGTAATTACGTGTCCCACTATACTGTTCTGCACTTTGCTGATACTTGTGTCCACCACAGGCTCCATAGCTGCTGTCAGGTTGCTGATATGTGGTAGTAGGCTTTTCTTGTTGAGAGAAGTCCCACCCTAGATTTCTGAGCTCTTCTGATGAACGGAAACCATCCACTCGGGAGATCTCACAAGAAGAAAAATTTGACTCTGTTTTCCCCAGTCTACTATCTGGCCTGTTAGGGAAAGTGGTCTGTTGCCGAGACTTACTTGAGACATCTTCAAAATCATCAGAAGAATAAACTGGCAGCTCTTCTTGCTGCCTAGAAGTTATTCTGGCTTTCACTGCTTCCTCAGAATTTGGATGACCTAGAGGGTCAGATTTTATGTCTGTATGACTTGTACTATCAACCCCATCACTCTGAGGATGAGCAATTTCAGACATGTGATTATCTATCTGTTTTCGGCTGGGCTGTATAAAAGAAATTTCTGAATTCTTCTCTGTTGCTTTATGAAAGAAGAACTTCTCAGTTTGAGGACAGGCTTTACTTGCTATACTCTCAAATTTTTCCTCATATGAATGCCTCCTTGGCTCCAATCGCTCATCTTCCCAGTGGTCAGAATAGTGTCTGTAACTTTGACTGCTCCTAGAAGAACAAGGACTTGTTTCTTCCATGGGCAAAGTAGAATTCTTTGGCACAACCACAACAGACTGAAGACGGTTTCTTGGAATACTGCTATCATCAGAATCTGTATCTTCTGAATCACTTTCATCACTTGAACTTTCGGAAGAACCAGAATAATCTTCATGGACAGTAGATACAATCTCTGAGGCATGACCACTACTGTCACATTTTAAGGTATATGTTACACCATCACTGTCCTCCATGATTAAATTCAAATCACAAGAAGAAAATACAACTTCTGAATCATCAGAAGTATGTGCATGTCCTCTTCCACCTTCTTCATCTAAAGAGATTTCTGGTCTTCCTCTTCTATCAGGCAGTATGGAATTCCCTTCTTCTTGAGCCTCTTGCACACATTTCCCAGATAGTCCATTATTATGCCTGTTTTCCCAGGAAGCAAATCCTCTTCCTGAATCAGGAAGGCCACTACCTACTTCTATTATTTCTTTCTCTGCATGCTTTAAAAACTCTGAGCTTTTACTCTTCAGCACAGCATCCAAAACTGAAGATGTATTCTCTCCACATTGCAAGAGAGTTAAACTGTCTACTTTTATTCCTGGTGGAAGACTCTGAAGAGATGAAGCAATACATGAGCTCCCTGTAGGTTGATATAAATCATCAAAATGATTAATAGAAGCTGAACTAGTACTACCAACACTCTGCTTATATTCTCCACATGCAAATTTTGAGTGCTGATCTGTCAGACTTCCATTATCACATATAACTGTTTTTGATTTCAAATGCATGTTCATAAAGCTATTTGAAGAAATCTTCGTTACTAAAGGCTCAGTATTTTCAGCTCCGGAATGACAAAAAGAAGGGCGGCTGTCGTTTGAAGTACAGTATATATCTGAATCTTTGGTTTTACAGCAAGAAACTCTCACATCAACTGGTTCTTTAACTACTGTTTTGGAGTAATCTATAGTCATAACTGGCAAAGATATGAGTTGATCCTGGTGTGGCGACACTGGAGGTTCTGTTTCTCTAAATGGGCTTTCTGACTTACTATGCTGCATGCGAGTATCATCCAAGTCTTTTTCTTTACATCTATTAATATTTTGAAATCCATTTGATGAAAGCAAACACGTTTTGACCAAAGGGGATACCTCTGATCCAGTCACACTATCATCAGAAGACATCAAAACAGTGTCACGTTTAGAAGTGCAAAATGTTGCCAAATCAGATTCTGCCCCAGGAGATCCATTTATATTAAATTCTGTGGGACAATAACTTCTTAATTGATCATTCTTCACTTTACATAAAGAGTCTAATTCCTTAATACTATCATGGCTATCATGTCCTATAAATTCAGACTTAAAAACAGGTGATTCATCTAGCTTTTTAAAAGTAGGTGAATCATTTAATCGATTTGATGGAGATGGAGACCCAATCTTCTCTCTTTCAGTAACTTTACTAATCATTCTTAATTCACTACCTTTTGAACAAGGAGTCTGTAAACTAAAAGAATGAGACTGTTTGATTTCCTCATTCAATTCTGTACAACAGAAAGAATTTTTAAATTTATCAGCCTTGGGTGCAGGTTTTGAAGGGGCAGATTTATAACGGGAAGCACTGTTACCATGCTTGGAATATGATGACCCCCGTCGGAATCCCAGTTCATTAGTGGGAGAACAACATCTTTTCATTGCTTCATTTTCTGAAGTCCTTTTGGATTCTCTTTCTAATTTTGAGGAATACTTTCCTCTCTTCTCCATCTCTAAATAAGAGGACTCAGTTTTACAGTCTCGATCAGATTTAGAATAGGAGGATGGTGTCCTTAGGTCTCTGTAAGAGGAAGAATGAGATGAGGTGCGCCTTGAGTATGTCTTCTTATACTCATCTTCTGAGTCAGAACTTTCTCTTGCCCTGTTATCTGTATATGGCCGAGAATAGCGTGCCCTCTCTCGATAAGGGGAACTCCTATGGTAGCGACGATCAGAGTCATAATAATGGGATCGTTCTGACCGAGAATAGGATGAACTAGTTCTAGAACCTCTGTCAGATCTAGAACGAGACCTGCTCCGCCTTCGCTCTCTCTCTGATCTACAGCGAGAAGATATATAACGAGTATCTCTTTCAAGTTTTGAGTAGCTAAAATATTTATCATCTCTCTCTGTCTTAGATCGTGAAGATTTCCCTAAATCCTCACTTTTTAAAGTTGCTAAGCTCTTTTTTGAATCTCTTTCTTTTTCAATGTTGGCTGAAAATTTTAAATCATGAGATCTTTGACTTGAGGAAGTCCGTACAGAATCTTCATCAGATTCTGAACCAAGAAAGGTGCCTTCAGATTGTGAGGATTTCTTCTTAGAACCTGTTTTTTTAGAGCCCAGACTACTCTTAGAACTATCTGGAATTTCTTCTTCCTTCCCAATATGGGAATCTTCTTTTTGTGAAGGAATATCTGCTTGCTCATTCAAATTGTGAGTTATGTGTTCTTCTGAACTATTAGACACAGGGTCCTGCTTAGTGTCCACTTCTGATGATTCTGGTACAATTGTAACTGGTGGTTCCTTCAATGCTCTAGCAGCTACATCTACTGGTGCTGTCATCAGAACTGTCACTGGTGTGTGTGGCAAGGCCACTGGCTCTGTTACTGGTGCTGGTAATGAGGGTGTTGTGGCTTGGGGAGGTGGAGGTGGTGGAGGTGGAGATGAGGGTGGCGAGTCTACAGTTGTTGATTCTGCTATGACTGCTGGTAATGGTACTATGGGAGGAGATGGAGATGCCACTGCCGTGGTAGAAGTCAGCAGTGGCCTGGATGTTACATGAAGCAGATGTTTCTTAAAATGGATTTTGCCCAATTCTACCCTTGATTTTGGTGGGGAAGATTCTTCTGTAGTAGATAATGTATCTCCAATGTCCATTTTAATTTTAGGGGTCGAGTCTACTTGAAGAGGTACAACTGGGGAATTTGGAGTATCATTTTGCTTTTCACTGCCAAGTGCCGTCAGAAACCTGTTCTGCAAAGTTTTCTTTGTAAGGCTGAAGCTGAATGACACCTTCTGTCGTCCCTGTTCCTCCAAATTAACTTTTGTCTTGGTGCCTTTGGGCAAAAACCGACTAGAAGCAACACCTTTGAACATTGGTCCTTTGATGAAACCTGTTTTCTGCACATTTTCAATCTTTGCCTATAAATGAACAAAAAAAAGCAGTTACTACTACAATAAAGTTACTTTCAAATGGCTAGCATCACAGTTTAAAATGTAAGGGAAATGAAAAGTCCTTTTTAATGACAAACAGCATGAATTTCATTAAGCTATATATGCATTTTTAAAAACTCTTTATTATGGAAATTTTCAAACATACCCAAAAGTACAGAGAATTGTTTAATAAACCTCTAAGTAAACATCCTCAGTTTCAACAATTATCTATATTTTTCCATTCTTATCTTAAAGAATTTTATCCAGTTTTATAACTATTTTCCAGGCAGAATTTTTAATGAGAATTTAAAAAATAATCTGATGTGTATTTCAAGATACACTACAAGAGGACATGTGGATAGAGAGCAACAGCTAACATCTCAGTAATGAAAATACTTTGTTCTTGTGTCCTATCTGAGAAGAAACATCAGAAGTCATTATAACCAGTGGTCTTCTGGTATCACATAGAATCACTTGGGTACTTGGTAGAAATATAGATCTGTGACAAAACTCCAGGAAATAACAATTCAATAGCTCTAAGGTGAATAAAGTTTATTTTGTTTTGTTTTTTGAGAACAAGCATCTCAGGCAATTCTGAGGGACTTCCTAGATTTGGTAAACCACCGGTATAGAGCAGTCTCCCATCTCACTCATTTCACAGATGAGGTAACCAAATGGGGACCAGGCCTTTCTGCCTTCCTGGAAATTACTCTGTCCTGGCAAACTACTACTGCATCTGCCTGGGCCCCACACACCCAGGCCATGCTGATTTATAGTCTGATCCTACCGTGAACGACAACTACAAAGTATACATCTAAGAAGACTTCACCCTTCTTTATTTGCCAAACCACCAAAGGAACTGATGGGCGTTAGAAGTTAAAGGCATAACCTCGGTTGTAGACAGAACAGCAGGAAAGTCTATAGCAACAAACTAAAGCCTAAATTAAAGATAGTACACTTGCCATCTACAACATTTTTCTAACTGACATTCTTTAATCAAGTCTGGTTATTTAAGAGAACAGTTTTCTACTTCAACATGGTAAAATCTGAGATCAGTTTTCAAAATTATACAGTTACCATTCAAGTGGGAAAGTAAATGTTTTCACATGCATTATCACAGAGCAGTGGTCTTCAAATACTTTTTAAGAAAGAAAATTCACTTTTCAAATTGAATTTTACATGGAAGCTCAATGCGTAAAAACAGGTAAAAAGCTGTCTCCAAAGTTGCCAGCTTCCTTTACCTTGACTAAAGCTCTTGAAACTCCGAAGTCTAAAAACCATTTTCTTGAGATATACAACATCCCTCACTGGAATGAATTACTATAGATCCAAAAACAAAACTAAGCAAAAACTATTACTTCATTTCACATTCAAAATGACAGCTAAATTTTGAATGTTTTCAAGCTCATAATCGCTGAATACCTAATTAAATTATACATACCTCATTTTCTTCTTCTCTATTGTCATCCAGCCAAGAAAGCATGCAAAAGAATAAAAAGAAATCATAAATACTTAAAACCGATTGAAATGTAAGTTGTTTTTTATTAAAACTTAGGATACCTACAACCTCCAGGTATATTCTACATAGGCTGTCCGTTCCTTCATAGCCTTAGTTACATTTAGCATAGCAAATGTTTAAAGAAGATAGTGTCATGCACTGTGCTAGGTGATGGAGAGAAAAGGTGAATAAAGCAGAGTCCCTGCCCTCAAGAAGCTCTTACAGTTTCCTGTAAATACAAAATATAATTTTGTTATAAAAGTAATTCCAACATAATGGAGTAAATACAAGGATAGAAATATGCACAAATGTAACAGCAATGAGGAAGATAAGCAACTCAGTTTAGTGGAAGGATAGGAATGCAAAGAATCCTTTCTAAAAGAAAAATTAGTTTTTGAAGAATGAATTTGAAGGGAGATCCTTAACGAAGGAAGATCCCAGGCAAAGATATAGAGATTAAAACATAGAACAATATGAGCAAGGAAACTATAAAATAATGTTACCTGAGTATAAAGCGTAAGGCAGAAAGAAGTCAATAATTAGCCAAAGTAGGGAGCAGTGGCCAGGTCCAGAGACCAGGTCTCTTACGATGAGAAACATTTTATCTTATGAATTAGTGGTTCTCAACCTGTTCTGGTATCTGTTCAGCAGTCCCTTTGCTTAATGCAAGGTTTACACTCTACATCAGAGCATGTGGCTTTCTGAGCTCACAGTTATATTCTAACAAAGATAACCACACTATGTCCTGACTGAGGAATCAAAAGCTAAAAGTCTGGTGTATACCAGTGCACTGAAGCACACTGGGGGAAGAGAAGATACAAAAGGGTTTTACGCTATAACAGCCAGATTTGTATTTTAAGCCAGTGTCTCTGTAGACTATGTGGCAAGACTGGAGTACAATAATCTGTCTTAAATGCCCCTTAAAAGAAATGTACTAAAAATCCTTTTCCTAAATGTAGGCTTTACTCCACCATAATTCAGCGCATTCACCAGAGTCCATGGTAGCCATACAAAACAAAGTAATGAAGGGGAAACAAAGTTGGCAATACATGGATGAGATCTAAAGCAGTGCCAGGGTTAAACACTTTTTTCTACTCTAAAGCCACAAAGACTACAGAGATGTGACCTTAGAACTGCTGTATTTCATCAATTCTATGATATACATTTTTCCCATGTATAACACCTCTACACAATGCATCATACTATCAATAACATCACAGTCTAATTGGCAGAGTTTTTTCCTTTCTTAGTGATTAAAAAAAATAATTGTGTCTCACAATACGGCATACTACATTCGATTTAAATTAGTACCATGTGAAATTTTTTTTTAAAGAACAGAAAAGGAACCTGGAGATGTCCAAGCATTCGCAATGTCATTCGTATTTGTACTCCTCTTTTCAGTGGATGTTTTAGAAAAAGCATTCGTGGTTGTCTTCACGGTATCCATACACACAAAGTGCTGGAAATACTGAGGTTACCAGAACCCTTTCCTAAGTCTCAGCACTTATACTTTGGATAAACAAGTGAAAAGAATTCTGACAAGCTGTAATCAAAGTGATCACATGATCAAAGGGCTAAGGAAACATTATAAATGTGGGACTTGAGTGGGCATGTGGGGGGAGGAAATAAAGTTTCAATTCAGAAATCAGAAAACTGCTTGACAAAGATAGCAAGGCATTTCCCATAACTTGATAATATTTTTAAAATTTATAATAAAAAGGGGACTTCCCTGGTGGTCCAGTGGTTAAGACTCTGCGCTCCCAATGCAGGGGGCCCGGGTTTGATCCCTGGTCAGGGAACTAGATCCTGCATGACACAACGAAAACCCTGCATGCCTCAACAGAGACCCTGCATGCCACAACAAAGACCCAGTGCAGCCAAATAAATAAATAAATATTTTTAAAAATAAATTTATAATAAAAACAATATAAGCACATACAGAAAATATGGGGGAAAATATCCAATTTTTCTCATCTTAAAATCATTTCATGTTAATAGAAATCAAATTACACACAAGCAAAAAGAAAAGTCCACAATCCAACCCATCCAGAGACAACTGCTGCAAACACCTTGGTATACAGAGCCTTCTAACACTTCTTTTGTGTGTGGGGAGGGTGTTAAAACAGAGATTTTTGTTTTTCTTTTTGAGTACAGTAATCATACCACACAAGCCATTCTGTACCTTGCTTCCCCCACCCCCCATCATAAATACAGCAGGTGAGCAAACGATGTGTTTAGATCAAAGGAAAAAAATGGAATCACTGCAACAGATGGAGGAGGGAATGATCTTGAGAGAAGGGGATATAGATGAGTAAAGACATAGGTAAGTTTCAAAATAAAGCAAGAATATTCCTTTTGGCCTGTATTTCTCTCTGACATCATTAGTTGAAAGTTAGGGGCAGGGACAAGGTAAAAGACTTGGAAAAATTCAAGTGTGGGGAACAAAAATGGAAGCAGACTATAATCTTCAATGTTGCTGCCCCAAGTTGGACATTACTAATTTATAATCAGAGTCATTGGCACACTTATGTTACTTCCCCTTGCAGCATTAGGCTATCTAGAAGCAATGAGGACAAACGACTGATGAGTTACTCTATCAAGTTGGGTGGGACAAGAGAGGTAGAAGGCGGCAAGGGGCTGAGAGAATTGAAGGCATTCCCAAGAATGATCCACAGATAATAGAATAGGGAGTAAAATCTGAAAGAAGCTGATAAACTGAAGGAACAGGGTAGGGACAAGATAGCAGCAGCTTCAAAGAGTAGATTTGGTGGAAACCAGAAAGAGAAGTAGAAGGGTATCGTGAAGGAATTGGACATTATGGTCAGACTAATATTTCAGAGTTGGAGTACCCTTCAGAAGATAATACCTAGGTGTGGCCAGGTGAGTAGACTGCCACAGCAATAAGAGGACAAGCCCTTTTTAAAGATATTAATGAAATTGTGAGGCCATAATTAATAGCAAGAATCAGCCACAAATGTTTCTAATAAAAGAACACTTGCAGGGACTTCCCTGGTGGCGCAGTGGTTAAGAATCCGCCTGCCAATGCAGGGGACACGGGTTCAATCCCGAGTTGAGGAAGATCCCACATGCAATGGAGAAACTATGCCCATGAGCCACAACTACTGAGCTTGCGCTCTAGAGCCCGCAAGCCACAACTACTGAAGCCCGCGTGCCTAGAGACCGTGCTCCACAACAAGGGAAGCCACCACAATGAGAAGCCCACACACCATAACGAAGAGTAGCCCGCACTCGCTGCAACTAGAGAAAGCCCGCGTGCAGTAACAAAGACACAACGCAGCCAAAAATAAAAAATAAATAAATAAATTTATTTTCTTTTAAGAAAAAAGAACACTTGCTTTGGTAAATAATATAATGTCAAGAGCAAAGAATAGGGTTTTTGAAGGAAAGTTGTTGGAACAAGGGTATGGAAGCCACAGGTAAGAGTACTAAGCCTCCTGTGCCCCTGCCATAAAAAATGAGGCATGCGAAAACAGGCATTTAAGTCTCCAGCATGGGATTGTGCTAGAGTGCCTTATTTCTTCTTTTGAAAAGCTACTACAGAAGAAAAACCAGAGGAATACCGCAGCCAGTTTTCTGTCAAAAACGTACAGTATGCAGATCTGCAGCTTACTGAAGAACTATAAAGAATTCTGACTAATCCATGTCAACGCAGAGACAAATCTCTATTAGGTCACAGGACACATGTGGGAAAACACTTAATTAAGACTTTTAGTCATAGCAATCTCAAAGAACCAAAGAATGACATGATTATTTAAATCAACAACCAACCAACTTCTCAGGCTAGAACGTAAGTAAAGTTTCCAAAGGGTGGCCTGGTATAATGAGAGATATTTGGCCATATCAACAATATTCATAAATGTAAACAAGTTGGATAGTAAGAATCTATTCTAGATACCATGTTACACAGGAAATGTTTATAGTTAAAACAGAAGTATTTTTATTTACTGTGGAAAAAAGACAATTTAAAGCAGTGGTCCCCAACCTTTTGGGTACCAGGGACCAGTTTCGTGGAAGACAATTTTTCCACGGACTGTGGTGTGGCTGGGGGGGTGGTTCATGCAGTAATGTGAGTGATGGGGAGCGGCAGATGAAGCTTTGCTCGCTGGCCCACCGCTCACCTCCTGCTGTGCAGCCCGGTTCCTAATAGGCTGTGGACCGCTACCGGTCCTTGGCCCAGGCGTTGGGGACCCCTGATTTATAGAACCTTAGTGATTTATTTCAAAATATCAGAAAACTTCCAAGATAAAATAGTCTTATTTTGCTCAATTCCAAAACTTGGACCTATGACCAAGAGAAGTATAGAATGACAGATTTTACCTCATTTTAATTTAGAACATTTTACACTAGTTTTCCTTCTCTATTTGAAAAAGTAATACATGTACGCAGGGGGAAACTCTGTAATACAAAAAGATATACAACTAAAATTAGATCTCTCTATGTAGTGGCAACCATTGTTAAGTTTCGTACATCCTTCTAAAAATTGTGTGCATATATGAGCAAATACATTACTTTTGACTCTGGGAGGGCTCACGCCAAGGAATACTTTCCAGAACTTCTGCTGCCAGGGTCCTTGTCCTCACGGTGAGCCACAGCCACCCACCGCCTCTGCAGGAGACCCTCCAACACTAGCAGATACATCAGAAATACATCTACACGTGGAACAACTCCTACAGAACACCTACTGAACACTGGCAGAAGACCTCAGACCTCCCAAAAGGCAAGAAACTCCCCACGTACCTGGGTAGGGCAAAAGAAAGAATAAACAGAGACAGAAGAATAGGGATGGGATCTGCACCAATGGGAGGGAGCTGTGAAGGAGGAAAGGTTTCCACACACTAGGAAGCCCCTTCACGGGCGGAGACTGCGGGTGCCGGAGGCGGGAAGCTTCGGTGCTGCGGAGGAGAGCACAGCAACAGGGGTGCGGAGGGCAAAGCGGAGAGATTCCCGCACAGAGGATTGGTGCCGGACCCGCACTCATTAGCCGGACCCGCACTCATTAGCCCGAGAGTCTTATCTCCTCACCGGCTGGGAGCTGAGGCTCGGCTTCGGTTGGAGCACAGGGAGAGGACTGGCGGCATGAACACAGCCTGAAGGGGTTAGTGCACCACGGGCTGGCCGGGAGGGAGTCCAGCGGCCGGGGGGGGGGGGGGGGTCTGGACCTGCCGAAGAGGCAAGAGACTTTTTCTTCCCTCTTTGCTTCCTGGTGCGTGAGGAGAAGGGGTTAAGAGCGCTGCTTAAAGGAGCTCCAGAGACGGGTGCGAGCCGAGGCTAACAGCGGGGACCCCAGAGACGGGCATGAGACGCTAAGGCTGCTGATGCTGCCACCAAGAAGCCTGTGTGCGAGCACAGGTCACTATCCACACCTGCCTGCCAGGGAGCCTGTGCAGCCCGCCACTGCCAGGGTCCCTGGATCCAGGGACAACTTGCCCGGGAGAACGCACGGCGCGCCTCAGGCTGGTGCGACGTCACCGGCTTCTGCCGCCGCAGGCTCACCCCGCATCGTGCCCCTCCCTCTCCCCCGGCCTGAGTGAGCCAGAGCCCCCGAATCAGCGGCTCCTTTAACCCCGTCCGGTCTGAGGGAAGAACAGACGCCCTCCGGCGACCTACACGCAGAGGCGGGGCCACATCCAAAGCTGAACCCCAGGAGCTGTGCGAACAAAGAAGAGAAAGGGAAATCTCTCCCAGCAGTCTCAGGAGCAGAGGATTAAAGCTCCACAATCAACTTGATGTACCCTGCATCTGTGGAATACCTGAATAGACAACGAAACATCCCAAATTGAAGAGGTGGACTTTGAGAGCAAGATTTATTATTTTTTCCCCTTTCCCTCTTTTTGTGAGTGTGTATGTGTATGCTTTTGGGTGAGATTCTGTCTGTATAGCTTTGCTTTCCCCATTTGTCCTAGGGTTCTATCTGTCCTTTTTTTTTTTTTTTACTTTTAAAAATAACTTTTTTCTTAATAATTATTTTTTATTTTAATAACTTTATTTTATGTTCTTTTATGTCCTTCCTTCCTTCCTTTCTTTCTTTCTTCTTTTTCTCCCTTTTATTCTAAGCCGTGTGGATGAAAGGCTCTTGGCTCTGCAGCCAGGAGTCAGTGCTGTGCCTCTGAGGTGGGAGAGTCAACTTCAGGACACTGGTCCACAAGAGACCTCCCAGCTCCACATAATATCAAACGGCGAAAATCTCCCAGAGATCTCCATCTCAACACCAGCACCCAGCTTCACTCAACGACCAGCAAGCTACAGTGCTGGATACCCTATGCCAAACAACTAGCAAGACAGGAACACAACCCCACCCATTAGCAGAGAGGCTGCCTAAAATCATAATAAGTCCACAGACACCCCAAAACACACCACCAGACATGGACCTGCCCACCAGAAAGACGAGATCCAGCCTCATCCACCAGAACACAGGCACTAGTCCCCTCCACCAGGAAGCCTACAGAACCCACTGAACCAACTTTAGCCACTGGGGACAGACACCAAAAACAACGGGAACTACAAACCTGCAGCCTGCAAGGAGGAGACCCCAAACACAGTATGATAAGCAAAATGAGAAGACAGAAAAACACACAGCAGATGAAGGAGCAAGATAAAAACCCACCAGACCTAACAAATGAAGAGGAAATAGGCAGTCTACCTGAAAAAGAATTCAGAATAATGATAGCAAAGATGATCCAAAATCTTGGAAATAGAATAGAAAAAACGCAAGAAACATTTAACACGGACCTAGAAGAACTAAAGATGAAACAAGCAATGATGAAAAACACAATAAATGAAATTAAAAATACTCTAGAAGGGGTCAATAGCAGAATAACTAGGCAGAAGAACGGATAAGTGACCTGGAAGATAAAACAGTGGAAATAACTACTGCAGAGCAGAATAAAGAAAAAAGAATGAAAAGAAATGAGGACAGTCTCAGAGACATCGGGGACAACATTAAACGTACCAACATTCGAATTATAGGGGTTCCAGAAGAAGAAGAGGAAAAAAAGTGACTGAGAAAATATTTGAAGAGATTATAGCTGAAAACTTCCCTAATATGGAAAAGGAAATAGTTAATCAAGTCCAGGAAGCACAGAGAGTACCATACAGGATAAATCCAAGGAGAAACACGCCAAGACACATATTAATCAAACTGTCAAATATTAAATACAAAGAAAACATGTTAAAAGCAGCAAGGGAAAAACAACAAATAACACACAAGGGAATCCCCATAAGGTTAACAGCTGATCTTTCAGCAGAAACTCTGCAAGTCAGAAGGGACTGGCAGGACATATTTAAAGTGATGAAGGAGAAAAACCTACAACCAACATTACTCTACCCAGCAAGGATCTCATTCAGATTTGATGGAGAAATTAAAACCTTTACAGACAAGCAAAACCTGAGAGAGTTCAGCACCACCATACCAGCTTTACAACAAATGTTAACGGATCTTCTCTAGGCAAGAAACACAAGAGAAGGAAAAGACCTACAATAACAAACCCAAAACAATTAAGAAAATGGGAATAGGAACATACATATCGACAATTACCTTAAATGTAAATGGATTAAATGCTCCCACCAAAAGACACAGACTGGCTGAATGGATACAAAAAAAAGACCCACATATATGCTGTCTACAAGAGACCCACTTCACACCTAGAGACACATACAGACTGAAAGTGAGGGGATGGAAAAAGATATTCCATGCAAATGGAAACCAAAAGAAAGCTGGAGTAGCAATTCTCGTATCAGACAAAAGAGACTTTAAAATACAAGAGACAAAGAAGGACACTACATAATGATCAAGGGATCGATCCAAGAAGATATAACAATTGTAAATATTTATGCTCCGCAATGGGAGAGGCCACAACAGTGAGAGGCCCGCGTACTGCAAAAAAAAAAAAAAAAAAAAAAAAAAAAAAAAAGCTATCTCTGATATAGGTCAAAACAGCACTTCTCTCCCCCAAGTCATACTCATCAACTACTCTTATACCGCCAAACAGTTGCAACTTTAATGCCAAGTGTCTATATAGATAGTAAGTAAAGCTATTTTCTTTAAACAAGAAATCACTTTGTAAACAAACACAGCTGATCTCGAATGTTTCGCTGTACAGTTCCTAGTCAGTGAGGAAAGGCAAGAATATGATCCCGAATGTTAACAATTGTATATACCTGAAATCTGTTTCTAAATTTTTCTTCCAAATCAGCTTGCAGGAACACTTGAATGAAGTGAATTATGTTCTCCTGTTCAAGCAATTTGTTCTCCAAAACCCATAATTAGGCTGCATGGGGATCTAATTTGAACATTTTAGGGCTTGTTACATACAAATGAGTTTCACTACTTTTATTCATTACTTTGAGTTAAATCTCTTAAATTATCTGTTTTATTTTTCTCATTAGCAAATTGTAGGAGAGGGGATATCCATTACCAAATAACCTTCAAAACACAGAATGCATAAATGCTGAAATTCATTTCTACTACTAGTCAATAAATCACAGCAGAAAGAGCTAAAGGTAGTTCTCAGTAACCTCATTACATTATGTACACTACTGTCTTATAGCCCCATTATTAGACCACCATCACCATTACAAGTAGCTAATAGAATGTTTTCCATTTTTCAGGTACTTCGTTAAATGCTTTACATACATCTAGCTCATCTGATCCTCAAACCTAAGAAGGGTATACTACGTATTTGTATTCCCACTTTTACAAATGAAGAAACCTACAGTTATAGCTGGCAAAGTGGCAGAGCCAATTATCCAGGCTGTTTGACTGCAGAGCCCTTGCTCTTTAAGTCAAATATTTATTAGCTATTACACAAAACTGGGAGAAAAGTGTAAAAAGTTTCAGAGAAATGTATTTTGATTCGGTATAATAGTCAATGTATCTGCCTAACAACAGAAGGGGCTGTATCATGAAATAAAGAGTAACAGAAGTGTTCAAACTAGAGTCCTGATGATCATGTGTCTGTGTTTCAGGGCAATCAAACAGATGGTGAGTAATAGCTGTACTTTATAGCAGAATTCTAGCTAATAAATGCAACAATCATCAATGGCAGCAAAACCCAGTAGATTAAAGTTTGATGAGGAACTTTGTAATGAATGGATCAGAGTGACTAGACCAGAATCCACTGATTAATTCTGACATCACTAAAAGTAAGACAACAGGGTATGTGCCCCCCACATATGATGCAATAGGTAACTGATAAACTACTGGCAGTCGTGGGGGTGAGGGGTCTGATGTAACTACCAGCCTCAAAAAAATATATAGCAAACATATAAGGAGACTATCACAGATTAAGAGAGATTTGAGATCTAGTAATCACATAATGGGACTTCCCTGGTGGTCCAGTGGTTAAGAATCCACCTTCCAAAGCAGGGACGTTCGATCCCTGGCCAGGGAACTCGGACCCCACATGCCGCAAAGCAACTGGGCCCTTGCACCACAACTACTGAGCCAGCGCTCTGTGGAGCCCATGCGCCACAATGAAAGATCCTGCATGCAGCAACGAAGATGCCGTGTGCCACAACTAAGACCTAATGCAGCTAAATAAATAAATATTTTTTAAAATTCTTTAAAAAAATTACATAACTATTTTTTTAAAAGAATGAACAGGGATGATGTACTAAATAACATTAAATATTTCCTGCCTATTGCACTAGATATGATAATGGCATTGTGGTTATTTTTAAAGCCTCTCTTATTTCTATATATTAAAGTATGAAATGAGAGAGTATCTGGCATGCTTTAAAATATTCCAGTAACAACAACAAAACAGTAGGGGACAGATGAAACCAGAATGGTAAAACGTTAATAACTGTTGAAGCTGGATGAGTACACTGGGCAGGGGCAAGGGGTATTCATTATACCATTCTCTCTTGTATGAATGTTTGAAATTTTCCATAATAAAAAATTTTTAATGTTTAATTGCAATATGAAAGAGGATAACAAATCTCCAAACAAGTAAACAACAGGAGACCATGTGCGCACATGCAGCAAGCAGAGACGTATGCTGGCAAAAGACATGTATTACTTTTAGTATCCAATCACCCACTTACCCACAGTCAGGGCCCATTTACCAGGTTGTAGCTAAGCATTATCCCCTGACCCAAGCAAAAGTAATCACCAGGATTCACCCATCTGATTTAGCACTTATCTCTATGGTTGTAAGAATTTAACTCCCCAACAATAACCCCCCCAAAAAAATCGTAAATATGTAACCACAGTAAACATTATGCTATGATGGGAAGTATTTTCCATAAATTAACTTTTGCCAAATAACATCAATACATAGTTCTACTTTACAGTCATTAAAAAATATATATTTATTTATTTATTTGGCTGCTCCAGGTCCTAGTTGCGGCATGTGGGATCTGTAGTTGCAGCATGTGAACTCTTAGATGCGGCAGGTGGGACCTAGTTCCCTGACCAGGGATCGAACCTGGGCCCCCTGCATTGGGAGCGTGGAACCTTAGCCACTGGACCACCAGGGAAGTCCCTACTTTAGAGTCATTTTATTTGAAAAGACTCAAGGTGAGAGACTTTAAAAACAAAAAACTCAGCAATGGTAAATATAAAACTGTTTTGTGTTTGGGAAGGAGAATATTAATATTCTGAATATTTGAATCCATTTTCCACCCATCTGCCAATCTCTCTGGATAAGGCACCACTGTGCTAAATTTTCATTTCGTGTGAAAATTATCTTTTGAGTTCTCAAGGTAAACCTAAGAACAATAGAGTATTTTGTACATCATTTTGCAAATGAGAAGTCTGGATGGAATTTCCACTTCCAGATACCAAATTCCAGATAAATACTATATTATAATAATAATGTATAATGACAATAAAGCTAGCTATTCCATAAAATAGAATTATATCAGAACTTCTATACCATGGGTTTTTTGTTTTGTTTCTCAAATGTCAAGTTATACTATATTACAATTTAGAAAATGTAGCTCATCTACAGCCCTAGCCGTCAAGTCCCTAGCCACTCTAAAATATTCCCGCCATCACAGAGGGGCAGTAAGTGACATAAACAACTCACTGTAAGAGGTCAAATCCCATGCTCTATGACAAAGAAATGCTGCAAGTTGACAAGGTAGATGCACACCTCACAGAGAAACAACAAAGGGTAAAATAAAATGATAAAAGGACTATGACAGGACTATGACTTAGAATTAACAACAGGTAACTAATACCATACCCAGAAGTTGAACTAGGCAGCTGGTTTTCATGCCTACCATCTACACCGATGACAGCACTGAAAATCAAAGCTGACACTATGTAAACACTAACCAGTACACGGTTCAGCCAAAGTTTTCTGTTCTAGGGCCTTCTGTCCAGAAGGCATGCTCCATCCAATTCCTTTTCTCCCCCATTATATGTTTTCAAAACACCTGATGAGGAGGCATAACAGAGTAATATATAAGAGCAAAAGCTTGAAAAGTCAGTCAAACTGGATTTGAAAACCAACTACAATACTTTTTAACCTAAGATGCTAAGAGAAATGGTGGCCAAACAGATTATCTATAAAACTGAGATAGTAGTACTGTAATTACTTCAAAGATGATGAGCAGAGAATATCTATTTAAAATCCTCCGTACAGAAGATATCTGCAAACAATGCAACGGACAAGGGGCTAATATTCAAAACATACAAACAGCTTATACAACTCAGTATCAGGAAGAACCCAATCAAAATATGGGCAGAAGACCTAAATACAGACATTTTCCCCAAAAAAAGACATACAGATGGCTAACAGGTACATGAAAAGATGCTCAACATTGCTAATTATTAGAGAAATGCAAATCAAAAGCACAATAAGGTATCACTTCAAACGGGGCTGAATGCCCATCATCAAAAAGTCTACAAATAATGCTAGAGAGGATGTAAAGGGAACCCTTATACACTGTTGGTGGGAAAGTAACTTCGTGCAGCCACTATGGAAAACAGTATGGAGGTTCCTTAAAAAACTAAAAATAGAACTACAGTATGATCCAGCAATTCCACTCCTGGGCATATATCCGGAAAAAATGAAAACTCTAATTCAAAAAGATACATATACACCAATGTTCATACCAGCACTATTTACAATAGCTAAGACACGGAAGCAACCCAAGTGCCATCAACAGAAGACTGGCTTAAGACAATGGGATATATACGTACAGTGAGTGGAGTATTACTCAGCCATAAAAAAGAATGAAATATTGCCACTTGTAGCAATGTGGATGGACCTAAAGAATATGCTTACTGAAATAAATAAGACAAAGACAAATACTATACGATATCATATGTACAATCTAAAAAATAATACAAATGGATCTTTATAGAAAACAGAAAGAGACTCAGACACAGAAAACAGATTTATGGTTACCAAGGTGGGGAGGGGACAAATGAGTAAAGGATTAACAGATACAAACTACTATACATAAAATAGATAAGCAACATGGATTGACTGGAGAGCACAGGGAATTATACCCAGTATCTTGTAATATAACCTACAATGGAATATAATCTGCAAAAAAACCAAATCACTATGCTGTACACCTGAAACTAACACAATACTGTAAATCAACTACACTTCAGTTAAAAAAATAAAAAGTGAAACCCTCCATAGAGCACCTGCCACATAGTGCTCAACAAATAAGAACTGTGAGCTATCTGAATTACGTATTTGAAATATTCTCTAACAACAGTCTTCACTACTAGAAAATAAACATGGGGCTTCCCTGGTGGTGCGGTGGTTAGAAATCCGCCTGCCAATGCAGGGTACATGGGTTCGGGCCCTGGTCCGGGAAGATCCCAGATGCTGCGGAGCAACTAAGCCCATGTGCCACAACTACTGAGCCTGCGCTCCAGAGCCCGCCAGCCACAACTACGGAAGCCGACGTACCTAGAGCCCACGCTCCGCAACAAGAAAAGCCACTGCAATGAGAAGCCCGCGCACGGCAACGAAGATAGCCCCCGCTCACCACAACTAGAGAAAGCCCGCACACAGCAATGAAGACCCAACGCAGCCAAAAATAAATAAATAAAATTAATTAATTAAAAAAAAAAACCTGGTCTTTCACCACAGACAGTTTGAGAAACACTAACTAAACCAGAACATGCATGAATTGTCTTTATTCTATTTGGAACCCCTTACTTTCTAAGTAATTGATAATTGAGTGCCTAGAGCCCGTGCTCCAAAACAAGAGAAGCCACTGCAATGAGAAAGTAAGTATTTATTTTTCTACTTTGTGGTAGCAGACAATGCTAAGTTGAAGCATATACAGAAAGTGTCCACTTTCTGTATGTTAGGGTTTAACTGCTAATAAAGTTCTATTCTTCACTCCTTTCACTCCTTTCGTACCCAACAGACCAAGCAAAACAGAAAGCCAGGCTTTCACTTTAAAACAATGCCTCCAGAAGAGTGCAATGTGTGGGGATTCAACAGACCTTATGACTTTAAAAAACAAAACCAAACAAAAAGGTTCCCAGAAGCTTCACAGTGCTCATCCAAAAATCTTCTTTTGGATTTCTTTTTTCCTTCCCAGATTCCTGAAAATATACTACAATCATTTTTTACCTGGGGCTTTGAGAAATTTTCAATATGTTTAGACCACATGCCATTTATTAAGACATTTCTTCCAGCTTCTAGCCCACACTTTCCACACTCTAGTTTGTTAAAGTATGATTAGGACCCTATAAACTACATTTCTCCTTTGATAGTAATAGCATGTGCTAGAGGAAGAATCAAAGGCTGGAAGAATAAGAAGGAATATATATGCTCCTTATTATTGGTCACAGTTTCTATGTGTATGGACCCATTAATGCATTTCATCCTGGCACTGATTCCAGTTTCTACCTTTTTTCCAAAATCCCAGACCAACCTGACTGCAATTCCTCACACACAAGAACCAGTTGTCCAATACCCCTCCTTTGGAAATTTCAGCTCCAAGAGGGGCCCTACTCCAAGTTTCTGGGTTCTGGTAACCACACCCTCTTCCCTTTTTTCTCCCAGCCCTAGGGCAAGTAGCTACTTCTGCCTTTCTGTTACCTCAGTGTCCCCTTTTCATTTTCTTAGTTCTCCAAAAACGCTTTTAACCAATTCCTCACGTTAAATTCTGTTCTCCTGACTAGTATGAGAAGAATATGAAATTTTAAAACTCTTTCCTTGAAAGCTTATTATAAAAGAGAAACAGAGGCTTCCCTGGTGGCGCAGTGGTTGAGAGTCCACCTGCTGATGCAGGGGACACCGTGCCCCGGTCCGGGAAGATCCTACATGCCGTGGAGTGGCTGGGCCCGTGAGCCATGGCCGCTGGGCCTGTGCATCCGGAGCCTGTGCTCCGCAACGGGAGAGGCCACAACAGTGAGAGGCCCGCGTATCGCAAAAAAAAAAAAAAAAAAAAAGAGAGAAACATAAAATACAAGTAATTATTCCAACCTGTGATATCACCACTCTAATGCCAAGTTGGGGCTTCTTACCAAGCCACTCTAAAAGCATGAAACTGGGGACTTCCCTGGTGGCACAGTGGTTAAGAATCTGCCTGCCAATGCAGGGAACACAGGTTTGAGCCCTGGTCCAGGAAGATCCCACATGCCGCGGAGCAACGAAGCCCGGGCACCACAACTACTGAGCCTGAGCTCTAGAGCCCGTGAGCCACAACTACTGAGCCTATGTGCCACAACTACTGAAGCCCGCACGCCTAGAGCCCGTGTTCCGCAACAAGAGAAGCCACAGCAATGAGAAGCCCACGCATCACAATAAAGAGTAGCCCCTGCTCGCTGCAACTAGAGAGCTTCCGCGTGCAGCAACAAAGACCCAATGCAGCCAAAAATAAATGAATAAACAAAGTTTTTTTGTTTTTTTTTTTTGCGGTACGCGGGCCTCTCACTGTTGTGGTCCCTCCCGTTGCGGAGCACAGGCTCTGGACGCGCAGGCTCAGTGGCCATGGCTCACAAGCCCAGCCGCTCCGTGGCATGTGGGATCTTCCCGGACCGGGACACGAACCCGTGTCCCCTGCATCGGCAGGCGGACTCTCAACCACTGCGCCACCAGGGAGGCCCCTAAACAAGTAAATTTTTAAAAATAAATAAATAATAAAATAAAAGCATGAAACTGGGATGGGTCATGCTTTCTGGAAAACGTAACACATTTAAAAACTGTACATAAGCAGTCTTGAAAATGAGACACTCAATATATGATTGTTCATTAGTGCTCTGGAGCAAGTGTATGCAAATTTTTTATAAAGAGACAGAAAGTAAGTATTTTAGGCTTTGCAGGCCCTGCAGTCTCTGTCACAACTACTCAACTCCCAACGTTTTTTTGTGAAAACAGTCATAGACAGGGACTTCACTGGTGGTCCAGTGGTTAAGACTTCGCCTTCCAATGCAGAGGGTGCGGGTTTGATCCCTGGTTGGGGAGCTAAGATCCCACATGCCTCCCTGGCCAAAACCCAAAACATAAAACAGAAGCAATATTGTAACAAATTCAATAAAGACAAGAAAGAGAGAGAAAGAGAGGAAGGAAGGAAGGGAGGGAGAGAGGGAGGGATCGAGGGAGGACTGGCGGGAGGGGCCACAGACTGCTGTGAATGAGCGAGCATAGCTGTGTTCCAATAACACTTTATTTATGGACATAAAATGATATGAAGTTGAAATTTCTAACATGTCACAAAATATTATTCTTTTGATTTTTTTTAACCATCTAAAAATATAAAATCATTCTTAGTTCACAGGCTGTAAGAAAACATGCAGGCAGGCTGGATTTGGCCCAGTGGCCTGTTTGCCAACCCCGTTCTACATTGTGCCTCTTCCAAAATCAAAGTATTATGTTCACTGATGGACTAAAAAAAAAAAAGAAAAAAAATTACTCTAGCAAACCTAGGTTTAAACTATAATGTAACTAACCTGAAACATTAATGAAACAGACAAAACAATGTTACTTACCCTCCTCAATCTTTCTTTTAATGAAGACTAAAGATAAGAAAATTTACTAACAGGGAAATTTCAAAGTATGATCCAGGTTCAATTTAAATATTTGCCAAACTTGTGTACCTTCTTTCTACCTCTGCAGCACCATAAAATAAGCACTGGTTTTAAAATTAACCTTGAATAATGTAAATTTCTAAATCAGAGATTAATTGAATTAGGGTCTTAATGATGTTCAACTGAGAAGAACTTAAGTTAAAGTAATAATGGTCCCCATTTCCCAAACAATTCTTCAAGTAGAAAAAACATCTACAGACATTAGCAAGTTACACTCAAGTTTCTTATTTCAAAGTAACCATGACTGTATAGCCTCTCCTGTTAATCCGCAACTACTTTGATTCCTTAGTATCTGCAATGAGGAACGTCTCTTTGGCATCTTATGCTCCCACAAATATGTTCATTATTGCTACTTATGAACTGTGTCCATCTGTCCAAAACCTATGAGTTAAAGTCCTAAGAGCACCCTTGAACTAGGACTACCTCAAGACCTGGACACAGTATGCACTGGTAAGACAAAAAAAAAAAAGCACAAGCAGCGGTGCAGTAGTATGCATGACACGTGAAAGGCATAAAAACAAACATTACGCCTCTCAAAAAAAGGCAAGTTCTCTACATGTGTACCTCTCATAGTTTTCCTCAGTTTATGGAAAGACGACAAACCAAGGCTTGAGTTTCAAATGGGATTAAAAGTTCCTAGAAGCTCATTTCCAACGCAGATTTCAGACTAAAGGCACTTGGCCAAAGGGGCAGACCTGGATGATCCACATATCCAGTGTACCTTTTGCTGAAATGATGTCCAGGCCTCTAATCCTCTAGAATACATATCTGCAAAGTCTGACGAAAGAACCAACTCAATCAACCTGCACCTTCCAAATTGAACTATTATAAGCACCTCAAAACTAATCCAGAAGACCTCTAGGAAAACTCAGAATACAGAAATCCAGCTGATTATGAATGGCAGCTATTCCAAATATTATTTCTTAATACCGTTAAAAAGATAGTCTTTGACAAATTGGTAAATGAAGAGACCTTTGCTCAAGTTGTGGTATACCATTAAACTAGCTAGGGAGCATAGTGTGAACTTCTTTGGGTCTTCTTTTCCTTCCTTATTCTGTGAAATGAAGGCACTAGCTCCCATGCCCTTTAAAATCACAGCCATGGAGCG
Organism: Globicephala melas; assembly: GCF_963455315.2. Lineage (NCBI taxonomy): Eukaryota > Metazoa > Chordata > Mammalia > Artiodactyla > Delphinidae > Globicephala > Globicephala melas. The sequence continues at coordinate 40,616,984 of NC_083324.2, read as the reverse complement.
TAAAGACTTAAATATAAGACATGACACCATAAAATTCCAAGAAGAAAAAGTAAGCAAAACATTCTGACATAAATCCTAGCAATGTTTTCTTAGGTCAGTCTCCCAAGGCAATAGAAATAAAAGCAAAAGTAAACAAATGGGACCTAATCAAACTTTTAAGCTTTTGTACAGCAAAGGAAACCATAAACAAAAAGACAACCTACAGACTGGGAGAAAATATTTGCAAATGATGTGATGGAAAAGGGCTTAATTTCCAAATTATACAAACAGGTCATACAACTCAATAACAATCAAAAACCCAATCAAAAAATGGGCAGAAGACCTAACTAGACTTTTCTCCAAAGAAGACATACTGATGGCCAATAGCCACATGAAAAGATGCTCAACACTGCTAATTATTAGAGAAATGCAAATCAAAACTACAATGAAGTACCACCTCACACCGGTCAGAATGGCCATCATTAAAAAGTCCACAAGTAAGGGCTTCCCTGGTGGTACAGTGGTTAAGAATATGACTGCTAATGGAGGGGACACAGGTTGGAGCCCTGTTCCAGGAAGATCCCACATGCTGCGGAGCAACTAAGCCCATGTGCTACAACTACTGAGCCTGCGCTCTGGAGCCTGTGCTCTGCAACAAGAGAAGCCACCGCAATGAGAAGCCTGCGCACCACAATAAAGAGTAGCCCCTGCCTGCTGCCAACTAAAGAAAGCCCACACACAGCAAGGAAGACCCAACGCAGCAAAAAATTAATTAATTAAATAAATAAAACTTAAAAAGTCTACAAACAACAAATGCTGGAGAGGGTGTGGAGAAAAGGGAACCCTCCTACACTGTTGGTGGGAATGTAAATTGGTGCAGCCACTGTGGAAAACAGTATGGAGGTTCCTCAAAAAGCTAAAAATAGAGTTGCCATATGATCCAGCAATCCCAATCCTTGGCATATATCCAGACAAAACTATAATTCAAAAAGATACATGCACCCCTATGTTCATAGCAGCACTATTCACAGTGGCCAAGACACAGAAACCACCTAAATGTCCATTGACAGAGAAATGAATAAAGAAGATATGATACATATGTACAATGGAATACTACTCAGCCATAAAAAAGAATGAACTAATGCCATTCATAACAACATGGATGGACCTAGAGACTATCATACTAAGTGAAGTAAGTCAGAAAGAGAAAGGCAAATACCATATAATATCACTTATATATGGAATCTAAAATATGGCACAGGGCTTCCCTGGTGGCGCAGTGGTTGAGAGTCTACCTGCCGATGCAGGGGACACAGGTTTGTGCCCCAGTCCGGGAGGATCCCACATGCCGCGGAGCGGCTGGGCCCGTGAGCCATGGCCGCTGGGCCTGCGCGTCCGGAGCCTGTGCTCCGCAACAGGAGAGGCCACAACAGTGAGAGGCCCGCGTACCGCAAAAAAATAAAAAATAAATAAAATAAATAAAATAAAATATGGCACAAATGAACTTATCTACAAAACAGAAACAGACTCACAGACATAAAGATCAGATTTGTGGTTGCCAAGGTGAAGTGGGGGAAGGAGAGGGGTGGACTGGGAGTTTGGGGTTGTTAGATGCAAACTATTACATTTAGAATGGATAAATAACAAGGTCCTAGGCACAGGGAACTATATCCAATCTCCTGGGATAAACCATAATGGAAAACAATATAAAAAAGAGAACATCTATATGTGTATAACTGAGTGACTTTGCTGTACAGCAGAGATGGGCACAACATTGTAAATCAACTATACTTCAATAAAAAATTTTTAAGAAAGAAAATTATAGAGCTAAGCAATTACACTAAAAAAAAAAAAGCATCAACTATCCTACAGAGCAACAAAAGCCTCAATTTTTAGAGTACCACGTTTTCTACCATTTTTCAATGTCACAGCTTTATGGTATATCCAAAAACACCCCTTGATTTACCACTGCATTTGTAGCTTCCTCACTTCCTTTTGGCCCCTAATATTCATAAAGAGATAAATGAAACTGTTGAGCTGAAGGATTTGAATAAAAGACAAACAAGAGTAAAAGCACACAGGCCTAGTTTAAATAGGTTATCCATTCCGGAAAACACCCAAGTATAAAACAACTAAAAAGACTGGGGCGGGGGCGCGGGGGATGTAACAAAGCACACTACACTGTCCCAGCAAAGGCAGCTGTCATAATCTCTCTCAGACCACCACCATGAGATCTCTAATTTTCATTAGTTTGTCTCCACCAGGATCAACAGAAGACTAAAAAGTGTCTTGAGCACCAATCACTCTCATCAGCTCAACACATACCACTCAGTACCCTGACCTCCTCTCTCCTAATGTAATAGTTATTTAAAACGGTCTTTCAATGTCAGTTATTATTAATGCTGCTATTCACTCTATGAGGAAAATAGAATAATGATAGTTATGAAGAATCAGGTCAACTCAAACATTTATCAATACTAAGCACATACTACTATGTTCCCAGTTGCTAGTCACTGGGATTCCTCCATTTAAAAGAATAAGTCTCTAAAACATATTCATCATGGTCCTTGGATTTTCTGGTACATAGAACTACAAAATCCCTTAGGTCCTAGCAACAGAACCAACAAGTCTAGATCATGCAAGAGAACGGATGAATGCTAAGACAGACAGGCTCCAATGAAATGTTAGTCTTTCTTGATGCTGTGTATTAGTAACCACCCAAAGCATCTTAAAAGTTGGAGAATTATAAAAATACACATGTATACAAATACATCTTTTAAAATACTTATATGGAAAAAAATAATAATGAAAATACTTAAGCAATGAGTACATTTCACAAAAGCACACAGGTAACAAATTTTGCAGCTAGCATATGTACAACTGAAAAAAATGTCCTATCATTGGTTCCAACTCCTGCTCCAATTTCATATCCTCTGACACTATCAGTATCTTCTCTAGTAATAAAGAAAAGGAGTCAAAGAAAGGTGAGCACCAAGTATTTTTTGGTAGTCTCACTGTCTCTCTATAACACACGTGAGCATTCTATAACTGGGGAAATACTTGTTTTATACTCAACTACCACTGTTTCAATTTGTTACTATGTAGTTATTAACATTAATTCGTCAAACTGCTGTTAATCTGCCAAGAAAACTCCATATTTCTCATAATTTATACAATTGGTTTCCTAAATAATAATACACCCATAACAGATTTTTTAATTTTTTAATGGATACAGTAAACTTAAGCTTAAATAAGATACCTATGATGGTGACCTTGAGGAAAACTTTAGTAGTACATTTTCACATATTTCTAACAAAATGTTTTGTTGTACCTCAACAAAATTCAACTGTTTACTATAGATAATCCTTAACTAAATTTTCAGCACAGAAGCAGTACCATAAAATGTGTAGCTTATGTTTTAGAGTTGATATAGATACTAGAATTGAGAAATTAATGGAAGAGTTATATATTTAACCAGGCAATTTTAGAAAGTCTGTGTGCTCAGGTTCAGAAAAATGGACTTCCAAAAAAAGGTTTTTGCATCCATCGATACAATTTATGAAAAATGTTAGCTCTAATTTACATTCATACAAAATTCATAGAAATCTTAAACATGGCACCTTCTGCCTACTAAAGTAGAGCATATGTAATTAACAACTATCCACCAAGAAGCAAAATATCACACAAAAGACTCAAAATACAAGTTAGTCCATGAGTCTCCAAAGAGCTAATCATGAAGCAAATATTGGTGATTACTATACAGCCCTCCCCAAAGAGAGTCACTGCACTTGGCAGGAAGTGGGCAGCAGGAAGAGCTACAGTCAGAAACCACCACTTGCTCCAGGTTTTTACAAGCTCACAGCAGTGCTCCCAATAAGCAGACCTGGTAGCAGCCTGCCAGCACGATCAAATTCCTATCAATACCCGCACCATTGTAAGGATATTTTCACTTGTGAGACGTTAGCATCGGCAGAAAAGGCATTCTAAAATAAAAAGCATCTTTAGGAATTCACACCAACTTTAAACCTCCATCTAAATGACCAAAGTATTTGCTCAGCTGGAAAAGATATTGAAGCAACCATCGAGCTTGATTAAAAAAAAAACTACCAAATTAAACATAAAGGACATTATACATTAATTCTAAAGCTAAGGGACTCAAATACAACACCTGATTAGTGTATGGTAACCAAGAATGACAAAAATTGCCTCTCATTTGAATCCATGAAAGTACACTTCCAAATATAATTCCCATTATGAAAAAAAACCAAACCTATTGAATTTTCAGTTGGCTAGTTTGTTGGCTAGCTTCAAATCAACCATTTTCAAGAGACTATACTTAAATATCTTGAGTTTTTAAAATAAGCAACCAACTAATCAAAGGGCAGGAATAAAAGCTATTTAATACATCAGCACCAGACAGGACAAACAGAAATAAGCATGGACAAAAAAATAAAATTTTAAAAAAGAAAAGAGAGAAATATAGGAATCAAACTCTAAAGAGAATCGCAAAACACCATCATAAACTACCAGATATACTTGGGAGGAGACACTTTCCACACAGCACATATCCTAAGGCCCTTTTAAACTCCTTAACATGGTAAGAAAACAAAGCAACTTAACATAGGACATCCACAGTATAGAATATTCCCTGTTAAAAAAAGATAAGCACATCTTATACGTAAACGCAAGTATGTAGATGATACAATATGTGTAGTAGACAAAAACAAAAGGTCTGGAAAGGTATACACTAAATTGTCAGTAGTGGTTACCTCTTGAATGTGGGATTTGAAGAGATGGAGCCAGAAAGAGATGCTAAAGGTGGATTTTTACTTTTTCCTCTATAAACATCTGTATTATCTTACCCTTTCGCAATAAGCATTTATTGTTTTGGTAATTAAAAAAAGAAACCATTTCAGGGCTTCCCTCGTGGTCCAGTGGTTAAGACTCTGCGCTTCCATGCAAGGGGCACAGGTTCGAACCCTGGTAAGGGAACTAAGATCCAGCATGCCGCTCGGCGTGGCCAAAAAAATAAATAAATAAAAATTAAAAAAGAAGCCATTTCAAAACTATTACCAGACATTGTTATTGTTTTCAAAACATCACATTGATGGTTAGTACAAAGAGATAATAGTAGTAAAGTGCCTTCAAACCTTGAATTTAAAGCTCTATCCTCAGAATAAAGAAGACTAAGAGACATGACAATTAAATCCAATGTGTAATCCCAGACTGAAAAAAGAGGACACTATTGGGATAACAGGCACACTTTAAATATGAACATATATCAGGTGTAATATTATAAATGTTAAATTGCCTGAATTTAATCACTGCATGTTGGTTATCTAAGAGAATGCTTATTCTTAGGTAATACTATGAACTATTCAGCGGTGAAGGGTGATGGAGCCTACACCTTACTCTCAAATGGTTCAGCCAAAAATAAACAAACACAGGTTTATATGTTTTTATATAGAAAGATAAAGCAAACGTGGTGAAATTTCAACTACTGGTCAATCTAGGTGAAAATATGGGAGTTCACTATACTATTCTTAAAATTTCCCTGCAAGTTTGGTTTTTTTCCCAAAATAAAAGATTCCTTCCCTCTAGAGAGTGGATCTCTCTCAGAAAGGGAAAGGAAGAATTCTAAACCTGACTTTCAGTTACGCTAGGTGTAAATGTTTGTTTCTAATATGAAACGTCTCTCAGGGTCTTACAATAATGGCCCTTAATGCATTACAAAATAAGATGCTCTATAGTATCCCGGAAAAATTAACAGAAATGATGAAGCTAGTCAACTTTTGATTCTAGCATATGACTATTATAGCTTCTCTGAAAAAACTGACAATGCTCATAGAACAACACTAAATATCAGGGTTAAGAAAAATAATTATAAATATCTGCTAGAGTAAATCATAATGCATTTCAATCTAAAGGGGAATAGATTAAATAAATTAATCACTACAGTGAAAAGTGGCAGAGAAGATTTGAAACACAAAAGTCCCACTAACACTAGAAAAGTATGATTGATAGATATGTCTTGGCAGTTTGAACATTTCTTAGGAAAACACAACTGTATCAACAGTTGCTTGATACCTTTCTAAAGACATAGTGTGTCAGTAGAAGAATGGTGGGCCTGAAATCTAGATAAGGCAAGAGCAAAGAGGGACATGAATTCTGGAGAGGTATACTCTATCCTAAGTACTAGGATAGTTCCACCAGGCTTTCTGTGATCACCAGGAAAGCCTCCAAGTAATATTTTGGCCTCCCATGTACCTACCAAAGACTGTACCCTGGCCTGTAGAACATACCTCAATCACTACAAAGCTATTTCTCTCTTATAAAATAACAAAAACTGAATTATGTACTGCCTGCAAAGCTACTAAAGGTCCAGACCATATGTGGAATCTGGTGACCACGTTATTCTTTCAGTTGGCTTCCTATGGCATCTCTATCCCCATTGTAACTTACATAATTATGAGAATTTTATGAGAACACGACTATCCTCACTGCTTTATATTTTATTTGACATGCTGAAGTATTTTTTCCCAGTTAATAAACTTTATTTTTGCCAAATTCACCATGCTTTTCATATCATGGTGCCTTGTAAAGTACTGTTCTTTCTAGCTGCATCTTTCCATCCAATACTAATAATAAAAGTTAACACTGTCTTAATTCTTAAATCCTCATAAAACCCTTTGTAGAAAATACTGTTATGATCCTGACTTTACATATAAGGACACTAAGGCACAGAGTCATTACAAAATTTGCCCAGGTTCATAATGCTATTAAGTAAAAGAGGTGAGATTCTAAACCAGGAATTAGGATCCAGAGCTCAAGGGTTTAACATTTTTTGTGCCTTGGACCATTCTGCAGTCTGATGAAGCCTGCAAATTCCTTCTCAGCTTAGTATTTTTAAATATATGAAATAAACAAAGGTGACCAATTACCTTGGGGACAAAAAACTCAAATGTACGATACAGCAGTATATATATGCTTCTCAACAATCTACTGGTGAATCTCCTATTTACTGTAATTTCTATGTAATGATGAACATAAATAATATTTTGAGATATCTACAATAATCACAATATAATATCTGTGATTTGTACTAGTAGTAAAATCACAGGTACTGTTAATAGTACTGTAGTTTGCTGTTTACATTAATAATTAAAAGGAATGCCAACTTCTAGTTAGAGGTTAGTGAAGAGGTAATTTTCCCCCTAAGTTTATGGATGCCATCCATGTTAACACTGCCCACTATATTAATCCTCTTAACACTGCAGTTTAAAAAAGGACCAATCCTGGGTCCTTCTCTCTTTCTACACTGGATCTCTTGGTGATCTCATCCAGTCCTGTGGCTCTGAATACTACTTAAGTTGATGACTACAAAGTTTTATCTCTCATCCAGACCCTTCCCCTAAATTCCAGACTTGGATATCAATTCAACCAGTATGTATAACAGGCATCTCAAACTTACCACGTCTAAAACTGAACTCCTAATCTATTCCCCAAACCTGTTCTTCTCACGGTCATCCCTATCTTAGTTGACGGCAACCCCATCTTTCTCACTGCTCAGACCAAAACTCTTGGAATCATCCTTGACTCCTCTCTTACATGCCACATCTGATCTATCAACAAATCGTACTGGTTTGATCTTCAAAATATATCCAGAATTCAACCATTTCTATCTCCTGTTACCACCTTGATACAAGTCACCAGCATCTCCCTCCCAGATTTCTAACTTTCTTAAAATTGTAAGTCTCCCTGCCTCTACTGTTGTTCCCCCCTACAAACTGAGAGATCCTTCAGAAGCTGAAAGCAGATCATGTCATTCCTTGGTTGAAAACTCCAGGCAAAGTCCTTATAAAGCCTCTACCAAGCCCTGTGAAATCTGTACCCCACCCCAACATAATGTACTATTACTTTTTTGTTCATTCCATTCTAGCCATACTGAGCAGAACTCACCAGGTCGGCCTCAGCACCTTGGAACAAACTATTCCCTCTACTTGGAAAGCTTTTTCCCCAAATGTTAACGAGGCTAACTTTCTCCCTTTTAAGTCTTTGCCTAAATATCACTCTCAAGAAGGCTCACCCAGTTCACCTCATTTTAAATTTCAACATCTACCCCAGAAATTCTGAATCCCCCTTACCGTGCTCCATTTTCCAAAGCACTTATCTTTGAACATTCCATTATTATTTATTGTTTTTCACCCCGCACTAGGAGGGGTGCCCACACAAGCAAAATTGTTTCGTACACCACTCACCTCTAGTATGCCTATGTTTGGCACAAAGTAAACATGCATATATTTTAAAAACAGCACTTCTATCATTGTAAAGTACTTGCCTGTGTCTCTCATTAGAAGAATTCCTTGAAGACTGACTGGATCTAATTTGTAGTGCCCTCAACACCTGGCCTGGGGCCTGCCCAACAGCAGACACCTAACACACAGATACTCACGTGATTACAGCCACTTTCACCTGAAACACAATCCTGTATGCCACAGGAAAAGCCAGGTCTTACAGCTGTGTCTGATTAAATACTTGGTAGAAGGCAAACACAGAACATCAGGTTCCAACTGTTCCTTCAATCAAACTGAGTTTAAGTTTCATGCTTCATTTCTTCATGTGTCTAAGAAGCATTTCAAACTATCTGAAGTCTAAAAAGGTCACTTGGTCATTCCTCCCCCGCAGCCATGGCACCACCTCTCCAGCCCACCTAATCTTTTCATGCTTGACTTAAAATCCTCTTAAGTTCCTTGATGACCCCAGCTAGAAGCACTTACCCGTGCCATGCTCTGGGCCAACTGCTTTCCATATGTTATTCTCATTTGATTCTCCCAAAAGCCCTATGAGGTTGCTTCCATTATGACACCTATTTCAAAGATTAGAAAACTCAAACTTGGAGAGATCAAATCACTTGTTCAAGGTTCAACGAGTGTTCAAACACAGGTCTGCCTGACTCTGAAATCCAAGTTCTTTAACCCTCCACTATACCGCTTTTCTCTCTCCAATATTACAAACCCTAACTAGTTTATACATACTACCTCATAGGATTTGCTGTCACTTCACTTATCTAGACTTCAATTCCGGCAACTGTCAAACAGGGGATATCGTTCAGGATGGCTCCTATCAAGACCCCTTCCAATTCTTAGAGTATTATGAAATAAAACATTTTATAATTCTTTACATACTCCAAGTAGGTTAATACACACATACACACATGTATTTTAGCACTTAGTCTCTGCTAGAAATTACAAATCTCCACTGCCAAAGAGCAGTGAAAATAAAAACTCCAAGACCTTATATAAAAAATAAAACATTCTTGATTCCTCGCCACATTCACATCTATCAGAGATGCACTTCTGAGTCCATTTTCCCATGTAGTATGAAAAATTATGTTTTCCCCCAAGAAGTGTAAGAATGTGATACTTAAAGCTTCTGGACTTCACCATACAACCTGGTAAAAGGAACTGAAAGCAGCCACTTAGCCCATTCAAGAGCTAGCATGTTGTTTTAGACAGGACAAGTGCTCAATAAGCATTTATTGGATCATGATACAGAATTTTTTTTTTGAGGTTTTCCAAGTCTCAAACCAAAAGCCTATAAAGAACCACACCAAAACTAAGGTAAAATGTGTCAAAAGAACATATCTCTTGGAATCATTCTGGTCATAAAAGTGAATTTCATTTGAAATCCCTATCAACTGTTAAGTTTGAAATGAGTCATATTCGTAGGTCTAGACTTCAACCAACACCAGCAAATGGAGTTTAAGGATAGCTTTTTAAAACAATAGTCTTGTGAGGATGCAGAAAAAGAAGTGAATCCAGGCTCTGGAGTGGAAGCTCTCGAGATATCAGATACAGTAGCAGACACAGTCCACAACAGAAATGTAAAAATGTCCTAGGCTGAAAACACTGTTGGGCAAAACGATATTTCGGTTTTCTAAAGCACTGTCTGTTTAGAGAATCCTCAAACGATTCTTGCTTTTTACCAAAGTCTTCAAAAGGAGTAGAAAGTCATCCGTTCAGGGTAAGAGGTTGCTGCTACCAAGGAAGTAGAGTGTCCGAAAGTGTGCAAATCTCATAATCTAATAGAGAACGCATGCCCCTGCGGATGCTTTCACCTTCGGGCGGAAAAACCAACCCGGTGTCACCTCAACATTGGGGCCACTCAAACCTCACCACCATTACAAAACCGAAATGCCAAAGGTGCAGAATATGAAGCCGGAAGCACTACCAGGCCAGGATCGCGTTCCAGGGGAAAAAAAATCAAAACCGAGACTGCAGCGCGGGGCCCTCGGCCGCCTTGGGCCGAGAGACGCACACTAGGCCCTTCCGGTCGGAGCCGCCGTCGCCGGTAGGCCAGGCGACGGGCCAGGCTTTCACCCGAGCCCGGGGATTCGCGGCCTACCCTCGCCGGTGCCCTCTCGCGGAGTCTGGCACCGGCTGCTCCTCCGACTTGGCCCCTTCGTCTGTAGCGCGGTCCGCGCAGGCCGCGAGGAGCCGGAGGAGACCGCCGAGCCTTGGGCCGGCCGGGTCGGTGCAGACGCGGCGGTGGCGGCAGAGGCCGCGCCGCCCCTCCCCCACCGGCCCGGCCCAACCGCCGCTGCGACGCGAGTAGCGGCGCCAACGCCGGGCCCAACCTCCGGCCCGCGGCGGCCCGGACAAGGGGCCGGTGGCGGCGGCGCGGGCCTGCTCCCCACGCCGCCTGCGCGAGTCCACCGCAGGCCCGTTACTCTCCGCGCCACAACCCGTCAGGACGCGCCGCCCTCGGCTTGCGCTGAGGCGGCCGAGGGCAGCGCGAAGCCGCTGAGCTGATACTTACTCAGGGGTCGGGTGCTCGGGGTCGTAGAAATCCCCCATCTTCGGAGGCGGCTGCGGCGGCAGCTGCTTCATCGGGAGCGGCTGGAGACGGCGACGCGAGCCCCCTCCCCGCGGCAGGGCGACGGGAGGGAGGGGAGGGGAGAAGGCCGCTGGTCCGACCGCGGCGGCGGCGGCGGCGGCGGCAGGGGCGGCCCGCGTCGCTTGCTCGCTCGCTCCCTCCCTCCCTCCGGCGCCCGCCCGCCGCTCTCTCCCCCACACACTCACACCGGGAGCGACGCTAACCCCGCCCTCCCCTCTGCAGCACAGGCCCGGCCCCTTAAAGAGACACGCACCCGCCGCGAGTCCGCCGCCAGTCGGCGCGCCGGCAGCTGCCGGTTGTCCTCAGGCCGGAGCGGGAGGAGCGGGAGGAGCGGGAGGGGCTGTGCGCAGCCCGCGGACCCGGCCCGACTTCGCCAGCGACTTCCTGGAACAATAAGCCCCAGGCTTGAGCGCCGTTGGCCCGCCCCGGCTGAGAGCCGCTGCGCCGCGAACCCTCCCTCGGGCCCGCTGTGGCGGCGGGGCGCTGAGGCGTGACCCAGCGCGCCCCGGGGTTGTTTGCCGGCGACGACGGGGAAACAGCCCGAGCCCGCCGGGACACTAGCCTGCCTGCTCCGCTGCTCTCGAAGACCTGCCCTCCCGGAGCGCTGGAGTCCGCAGCGGCGCCGAGGGCCCCTCCCCCGGGCCTGCGGGCTCTGAGGTAAGGCGGTCGCCGCTTCTCCCGTGCCTCTCGCCCCTCTCTCCTTTATTTTTCCTCGCTTTTTCTCCCTGTTGCCTCTTCATCTCGTCCCCTCAGCAAGTACGAAAGCGGAGCTAGGCTGGGGATTCGCCCTAAAGCCGATCTCTGGGGACGCCCCTTCCTACCTCCCGCCCCCGCTGGGTCGGCTGGGCCCCGTCCTCCTGTCGCCGGGCTGCGTTCCACCACCCACACCTCCACCTGGAGCTGTACGTATTCTGCCCCCATCCCAGCATCTGGGAGCTGCAGGTCCCGTTTTCTGGGTGGTTCTTAAAGGCCTTGGAGGAAATGTCTTTTAAGAAAAAGTTATTAATCACTTTCCTGCAAAAATGACATGGTAAGATGAAGTAGGATAACTTGAAAGGGTTGTGAGTCTGTTATTTTTGGAAGGAGAAACAAGAATACATAAAGCCATTAGCTAAACTCTTAGGGAGGTTCATAAGATCAGATATTTTTGTAGTTTTTTAAAAATTTCCAATGTAATTTTGAATCGGATTTTACCAGCAAACAATTGGATGGAGGTGTGTGTTATGGACTGAATGTGTACTCCATCCCACAAATTTATATGTGAAATTCTGTCCCCCAAGATAATAGTATTAGAAGGTGGGACGTTTGCGAGGTGATTAGGTCATGAGAGTGGAGCCTGCATGAATAATGGGATTAGTGCCCTTATAAAAGTCCATTGAGTTCTCTCCTTGTCTGCCCTGAGGATACAAGGAGAAAACAGTGTGCAACCCAGAAGAAGGTCCTCGCCAGAACTCAGCCGTTCTGGCACCCTGATCTCCAACTTTCAGCCTCCAAAACTGTGAGAAATAAATTTCTGTAGTTTATAGCCACCAGTCTATGGTATTCCGTTTTAGCAACCGACAGTATAAGAGACTAGACATCCTTTACTAACTCTTTTTTATATCGTGTGTGTGTGTGTGTGTGTGTAAACACACATATATGTATGTTGTCACTGTCTGTTAGTGCTTTATCATCATTGTTTCTCACTTGGGGATTATTTTGGCTTTTTTGTTGGTTTTTAGGCATGTCATGCAGGTCCAGAGCCTGTCTCACTCCCTTGGTTCAAGTCTCCCATGGCCACTTCTTTACAAACTATGAATATTACCTAATTTATCTGCTTTTTCTCATTGTAAGATGAGAATATTAATGTGGACAGGACCTCACTGTTGTAAGGATCCAATGAGATAATATTTGTAAAGCTTTAAACCTTAAGTAAATAACAAGCACTCACTTAGACATTATAGTACAGTGGTTAAGAGCTACGAGGCATTGTATACCAACCCACCACTTTCTAACTTTGTGACATTAGGCATGGTTACTTTTCATGCTTCCAGTGCCTCATCTGTAAAATAGAGGTATTATCCACTGCACAGAGTGTTGTGATTATCGAACTAAATTGTATAAAACATGCTTGCACAATACCTCTCATTGAGTAAGTGTTATGTTTTAGGCTTTGAAAGAATAGATTGGAGCCCTGTGCCTTAGATGCCACATAGGCCATTGGGAGCCACTTGACATTGGACAGACAGGAAAGGGCTACCTTAATTATAGGTGGAGGTGGCTAAAATAATTTAAGTATGAGGTGATAAGGACCTAAACTGAGGTGAATGAGAAAAAAGCAGTCAGTTACAAGTTTCCTGTTTCCTAAATAACAAAGTAAATAGTTCTCTTGCAGGAGGTGCAGCTGGTCTTGATAATACCTGGTCTTAAGATAGCATTAGTCTGGTTAGAACCCAATGCAATAAGCATGCCAAACTATGGGATTCAGTGGGAAATACTAAGCCCCAAACATAAATAAATAAACCGAGTTTTTACAGGCAAGATTGTTGGAAGATTGAGTACTATTTAATGGCCTCATCTATCTCTGTACTAGGAGTTCTCTGTACACGTATTTTAAATTCAAAGAGAAGGCATCCTTGGAACACATACTTGGGCCTGGCCTCTTGATCAAAGCTGTGGGATAATTTGGTCTTTAGCCTATAATTGACTATCTCCTACTTTCTTACATAAAACCTTTTACAAATATGTTTGAAGGAAAAATGTCAAAAGCCTTAAAGTAAAACATATTATAAAAGGCATTCTATTCTTACAGTGCTAAAACCATAGAAATTTTCATAATTGCTCCTGCCATTACTACTGCTGTAGGCCCAGAGCACCCCCATCTCAGGGGGACCCAAACATAGCCAGTAGTGACCCTGAAACAAAGTTGACTAGGGCATCTCTTGCCTTAGGGGAAATGGAAGGCCAAACATCAGATATTGCCCACAGTCATGCTCCTGGTACCTGGATGGGAAAAGAAAAAATATAATTGAGGTGGAAGAGAGAGCACCAGTTGATTGCTTGAGCACATTCTTCAAAACTACTATGTGTAAACAAAATTTTTCAGGTCATATGTTGACAAGACAGTTCTTAGGACTGATAAAACACAGAAGCAATAAAATCAAGACACGGAGGTAGTCTGAGGTACCGCTGGGTGGTGCCTCTTTTCACTGTGCCCAAGTCAGAGCTCTGCTGGCTTCAAATGGGAACCTGGCTAAGGCTTTAGGAGAGAGAGAGAGAAAAGTTGTTACCCCTCGAACCTACAGCCGGGGCTGAGTGGGGAAGCTGCCCCTACCTACTTACCCTTGCCTCTTCCTGTCCCATTCTTCCCTCACCAAATCCTTTGCTGACCTAAGGATTGTCAGAAGACTGTATTTCTCAAGAAATGCCAACGTGGGAAGGGCATGCAAGCCCCAGGCCTTCAGTCCTACAACGCCCCAAAGTTCCTGGCTTTGCCAAGAGGGGACAGGGTTGACAGTGGCAACAAAGTCAATGTGGGCAGCATGAGCAGGACAGTGTGAGCAGGGCAATGTGGGAAACCGTATCTCTACCCATGTGCTCCCACAAACACCCTCACGTTGGCAGATTAGGCCCATTCTTAATGGCCATAGCCTATGGTTAATAATGGTCTGCCCACGTATAAAAGGTTGAATTTAATATCAGAGAGGCAGTTTAGGAGTATACATGAATGATATACAGAAGGCTGGGTTATATCAAGATCAAATGTTTGAAAGTTGAAGCTTGCCAGTACAAGGTTTATGAAGATCATAACAGTTTGTGAGACACCTAATTAATTTCCTTGATTATTTAAATATTATCTTGAATCTATTCCCTGATGTTAATGATCCTGTCATCAGTTTGTTTTTTTCTAGTCCAGTGTTTTTTGAATAGAGGAATTGTGTTACATATTCCAAAAATGTGTTTTTATTTATTTGGTCTCTAGGAAACCAAAATTGGCTGTTACTGTAGTTACACATTAACCATTGTGTCATGATTACAAACAGGTACATCCTAGCATTAGAATAGAAACGTGATTTGGGTGTCTATAAGCTGTTATATACAGTTTTTTAATGCTGATTTACTGCTTAGTTTTAATAGATCAATATGTCATTCTGTTGTAACTGAAACTAATTCTTTTCCATTAATTAAAAATATAATGAGAAAGGTGGTTTTCAAAATATAAAGTATGTTACTCTACAAATGAAAGACTTGGATCAAGTGGTTTAAATGTGTATTTACTCTTCTGTAGGACAGAAATATATATAACCAACATCTCAGCATTTGGGGACCATGAAATGGGAGAATGTCTGAGAAAGTACCTAGCACATGTAAACTAATAGCCATACGGTAAAAAATTGGATACCTTATAAATTTATGTAGCTACATGAGACTCAACAGAATTGAAAGTTATTTTAGATTTAATCAGTATACCAAAAAAAGACAGCATAATTTAAAATAATGGTTATTTTAACTGTTCTACACAAATCTTTCACACTCTTTGGCTCTGGAATACCTTCCTTGGGGAGGTGTAATTACAGTTGATTTTTATTCATGTTTAATTAGCACATTTCAACACAAGTTAAGAATATAGAAAACAATACAAGACCTACATTGAGCCCTATTACATATATTATTTGTATCAAGCCAAGAACCTTCCTATATATATAGTATTATACTCTGTAGTTGTCTTTTCTGTTCCATACTGCTTTGTTAACTGACTTCCATTACATAAGTCTATCTTCCCAACTCTTTAAGTTTGTTTTATTACTTTGCTACTTTTTTTACTTTTTTTTTTCTTTTAGAAGCTCTTAAAATGTTCACTTTGAATTTTTCTGTTGGGACTAGATTGTTGTGCAGTTAGCAGGCTTCTATAAGTCTCCTTCATAAGTTCCTACAAGCCAACCATATCACTGGGCTTGAAAGTGCTGACATAAAAGAACCACAGGGACTTCCCTGGTGGCACAGTGGTTAAGAATCCACCTGCCAATGCAGGGGACACGGGTTCGATCCCTGCTTCGGGAAGATCCCCCATGCCATGGAGCAACTAAGCCCGTGCGCCTGTGCTCTAGAGCCTGTGAGCCACAACTCTTGACCCTGCGAGCCACAACTACTGAAGTCCGTGTGCCTAGAGCCCATGCTTTGCAACAAGAGAAGCCACTGCAATGAGTCTTGCCTGTACACTGCAAGAAGGGTAGCCCCTGCTCGCCGCAACTAGAGAAAGCCCGTGCACAGCACCAAAGACCCAACACAGCCTAAATAAATAAAATTAATAAATTAAATAAATTAATTTAAAAAAAAAGAACCACATACTTTAGCCCTCAAGTATATAGAAATATTGTTATTAGGTAATTTTTTTTGCAATATGTGTTAATCTTGTCTTCCCTACAAGATTATCAAGCACTCAGGGAAATGATTATAGTGTCTGTTTGTTTTTGTCCTGTTTTATTTTGAATCTTGGCACCCTTTCAGAGAACTCATCTCCTGAGCTTCTTGCCTTCCAGCAGAGGATCAAACTGCTCAAGATTATCTCTGCTTTACAAAATAAACCAAAAATCCCAAAGGTTAAGTCACATGACTAAGAAGTGGTAAAGCCAGGATTTGAACTTGGTTATCCGATTCAAGACATCTTCAGGCAGAAAATCTGGAGTTTGTCACTAATAGAACATAATCCCTGATATAAGAAAGAATCATGAGCAAAGAAATTGGTAAATAAGTGGTTAAAACTAAAAAATATTTACCATAGAAAGTAATAATAATACATAATTTGTGTGGTTAATAAAGTAAAGCAAGATAGAACTAATATCCTGGATAACAAAGTCATAATTTGGAAGTGGGATGGGTGGGGTGATGATTGGATATGAAGTTTTCCAAGGTCCTTGTACTGTTTGGGAAGAGGGTAAACATACTGATTAACTTTAAGCTTTACTCTTTTAAGTGTACAAGTTAAAATGTCTTGGGTAACTACTAAAAGAGTGTATCATTTCCAAATTAATGGAGGGAGAAAAAATTTTTTTAAAAAGCAAGATATGTAGAAAAAAGAAAGAAATAGTGAAACAAAACCAAAAACAAAACACAGAAAGATGTAAATGGATAGAAAAAGATGTCAGGCTAGGGCTTCCCTGGTGGCGCAGTGGTTAAGAATCCGCGTGCCAATGCATGGGATGCGGGTTCGAGTCCTGGCCTGGGAAGATCCCACATGCCACGGACCAGCTAAGCCCATGTGCCACAACTGCTGAGCCTGCACTCTAGAGCCCACAAGTCACAACTACTGAAGCCCAAGTGCCTAAAGCCCGTGCACTGCAACAAGAGAAGCCACGACAATGAGAAGACTGCGCAGAACAACAGGAAAATCTGTTTCCTGCTCCTCTGGATTGTTGGCAGAATTCAGTTCCTTAAGTTGTAGGACCATAGTCCCACTTTCTTGCTGGCTATAAAATGAGTAAGGGTCATTCCCATCTTGTAGAGGCTGCCACATTCCTTGGCTTATGGCCTCTTTCTTCTATTTTCAAAGCTAACAACAGGCATGTTAAATCCTTGTCCTTGTCTCTGTGTTCAACTCTTTTTGTCTTCTTCCATTTTTAAGGATTTGTGATTAGATTGAGCCCAGGTAATCCAGGATAATCTCCCCACCACAAGGTCTGTAATTTAATCACGTGGAAGTCCCTGCCACTTAAGGTAATATATTCACAGGTTCCAGGGAATAGGGAGTGGACATCTTTGGGGAGCTATTATTCTGCCTACCACACCATCATAACTTGTTAATATGGTGAATTACATGAAATAAACGTGCAATATTGAACCCAAACTTTCATTCCTGAAACAAATTCGACTTGGTCATGATTTTTACCTTGTAAACAAATTGCTGGATTTGCTTTAATAGTGTTTTGTTCGGGATCATTGCATCTTTATTTAAGAATCAGAATAGCTTATAATTTTAATTTCTCATCCTATCCTTGCCTGTCTGGGTCTGTATGTTCATCCATCCATCTATCCTTTCCTCCCTGCCTTTATTTTTTGAAGGAAAATTGACCAATAATTCATTTTTTAATGGTTCTAGGACCAAATAGGTTTTCTATTTCTCATTTCTCAGTTTGCTAATTTATATTATCTTAGAAAGTTGTCCAAGTTGAACAAAGTTTTCAAATTTATTGGCATCAACTTGTTCATTTTTTCAGTTAATTTTATAGTCTCTGCAATTTCCACAGTTTTATCCCACTTCTCATTATTTGTATATTTTTTCCCCAATTTGCCAGAAATTGGTCAACAGTCTTTTAGAAGAACCAATTCTTGCCTTTGTGTACCTTCTCCACTGTATATCTTTTATTTCTTTAATTAATTTTGTATTTTCATCTTCACTATTTTACTTCTACTTTAGTTCTTAAGTTTGACATAATTTGTTAATTTTGTCTTTTTTCCCCCTGTAAAATAAGCATTTAAATTTCTTAATTTCCTTGTTATTACTTTAGCTGTATTATACAATTTTGTTAGTTATTTCATTGATCTTTAGTTCTAATTAGTTATTAGAACTAAATAACCAATGTTATTAGAACTAAATAACCATGGAGTTATTTACAAGTCTCCTTTTGAAACTTCAGAAGTGTTTTCCCCCCCTAGTTAGTAATTTCTTCTAACTTAATTGCATAGTGCTCATAGAATGTGGCCTATATAACATCAATCATTTGAAATTTGTTGAGAATTACTACCTGAACTTATACGTGGTCAATTTTCATAAATATTCCACATGTGCATTAGAAGGATATGAATGCTCTAATTGTACAGTGCAACACCAAATGTGTGTTAATTCAATCTTAATTATGTTGCTCGTATCTTCAGATTCTTGTCTGTAAGATCTATCCATTATTTTGAGGTATTTTAAAATCTCCACTATAGTGGTAAATATATTCATTTTTCCTTGTGATTTGTCAAATTTTGCTTTTCTTATTTTAAGGATTTGTAATTAGGTGTATATATGTTTAGAATTCCAAAGTTCTAGGGCCCTGAATTTTTATCATTATTTAGTGAGCTTTGTTTATTTCTATTTTGTCTGATGTTAACATAGCTACACCTATCAAAATGGTTAAGTCTCAGGAACATAACGAGCAGGATAAAAAGGAATAAATGAATATATTTTTCCCTTTATATGAAGTTTTACAAGTCAAAATTAAACAACAGATTGTACAGGGAATTAAACATGGCAGAGCTTGGGGCTGGGCTGCTCATGAGAGCTGGGCTCTCCCATTCCTGCCAGGATTCATCCACTCCAGGATTTGAGGGCCACAGAGCTCAAGCGGGCAGGCTGGCAAGGGGGATCACCCACTGGAATCAGAGATCCGGGGTCCCTGCACAGGACCTGACCCGTAGGGAACAAAAAGAAAAAAAATGGCAGAACTCAAGGAGGAAAGGGAAAAGTAAAGAATTCGGGATAATTTTTTTTCTAAAGGGGTAAAAGGATCACATGGAGGCACCCAGAAGGTTTCAGAGAATAGGAAAAGTTCTATTTCTTAAACTAGGTGGTAAGTACATAGATATTTTATTATTTTGTCTACCCTATGCATGATTAATATTTGTATCTATTTACTATTTAATAAAAACTCTGTGTGTGTGCATCCTTTGACACAGCAAATTCTATTTCTGAACTTCTACTTCATAGAATATCCATACCAAGGAATATTATATTGTCATTGAAAAGAATTTTCACCATGCTTGGTGTTCTAGAGGAGTTTACATGAGGTTTGGGGGTTTGTTGAATAGGAAAAGCAAGATTTTTAGGCATAATAAAAATGTGTATATATACATGAATATATTTATTTGATTTTGTGAGTGTGATAAAAGATATGAGCATATCTTTATATGTCATTTAGTCAAGTTATATTGAGTTGGGAGTTGAAGGGGAGGAAGTGGGAGAAAAAATAAGGAAAAATTACTACCACCACACCGCAGTAAATAAATATTGATCTACAGATGTTTGTATATATTTAGAGCTCCATTAAGAAATTAGAAGAGGGCTTCCCTGGTGGCGCAGTGGTTGAGAGTCCGCCTGCTGATGCAGGGGACACGGGTTCGTGCCCCGGTCCAGGAAGATCCCGCATGCCGCGGAGTGGTTGGGCCCGTGAGCCATGGCCGCTGAGCCTGCGCGTCCGGAGCCTGTGCTCCACAACGGGAGAGGCCACAACAGTGAGAGGCCCGTGTACCGCAAAAAAAATAAATAAATAAAAGAAATTAGAAGAACAAAGTATGTATCTACTGAATTATAGGGATGTCAATTTAAAAAAGTATTTCGAGTCTATTTCTTTAAACCAAGATATGCATATTAATGTAAATGCTTGTGTAAGTATATCCAAACAAGGTGCAGACTAGTCTGATACTATTGCTGATGTTTTGGATGTGGGGTATGAGAAAAAAAAAAAAAAGATGAATCCTAAATTTTTTACCTCAACAACTGGATGACTGGTGGACACGAGACTGGGAGAAATAGCTTAGGGGTTATGGAATTAATAATTATGCTTTGAACATATTAAGGCAGAGAATGCTGATAAACTTCAAATGGAGATGTCAAGTGAGTAGTTCAAAATGCCAGTCATGAATTTAGAGGATTTCTCATAAGGAAATACAAATTTTGGAGTCCTCAATATACAACTGATATTTAAAGCTATAGGACTGCATAAGATTTCCTAGGGAAAAAGTACAGCTAAAGAAAAAAGCGGATAAAAGGGCAGTGCTCAGGATTGAGCATTGAGAACTTAGTGCTTACTGGTCAAAGAATGATAAGCCAGCAAAGGGACAGAGGTGAAGTTAACAACAAACAGGAGAGTGTGGTCTCATGGAGACCATGAAAAGAAAGTGTTTAAATGAATGAACAAAGAAATTCAAAAGCAATATTGCTTCCCACTCTCAGTTACTTTTCAGATTTATCCTTGTACCAGTTATCAGTTGTCCAGCATAGTGGGAGGCCAGAAATCTGCACTTCCATCCAACAGGAACAAGGCACCACTCCCCTCTGGGGTATGAAAGAAGGAGAAATGGGAAACCTGAAATTTCACCCCCACCTGGCAGTCAGGAGGTGGCACTCCATTCCACCTGGCCTAGTGTCAGAGTGGTCCTTCTAAAATAGAAGGTTTACACAAGATCCAGAGTCTTATAATGCTCTAAATGTCCAGGATACCATTTTTAAAAAATCATTCATTGGGACTGCACAGTGGTTAAGAATCCACCTGCCAGTGCAGGGGACGTGGGTTCGATCCCTGGTCCGGGAAGATCCTACATGCTGAGGAACAACTAGGCCCATGCGCCACAACTACTGAGCCTGTGCTCTAAAGCCTGTGAGCCACAACTACTGAACCCATGGGCCGCAACTACTGAAGCCCTCGTTCCTAGAGCCCACGCTCCACAACAAGAGAAGCCACCACAATGAGAAGCCCATGCACCACAATGAAGAGTAGCCCCTGATCACCGCAATTAGAGAAAGCCAGGCACAGCAACGAAGACCCAGCGCAGACAAAATAATTTTTTTAAGCCTAGAATATTGAAAAAATTAAAAATAAAATCATTGATCATACACCAAGAACCAGGAAAATTTCAAATTGAATGACAAAATACAATTTTAAAAGATGCTGACACCAGAAAGAGAAAGACATATCATATATCACTTACATGTGAAATCTAATATATGACACAAATGAACCTATCTACGAAACAAAGACTCACAGACATAGAGAACAGACTTGTGGTTGCCAAGGGGGACAGGGGTGGGGGAAGGGATGGACTGGGAGTTCGGAGTTAGCAGATGCAAACTATTACATATAGAATGGATAAACAAGGTCCTACTGTATAGCACAAGGAACTATATTCAGTATCCTGAGAGAAACCATAATGGAAAGAATGTATATATGTATAACTAAATCACTTTGTTGTACAGCAGAAATCAACATTGTAAATCAACTATACCTCAATTAAAAGATGCTGACACCAAGATAAATCAGATGTCAGAACTATCTGACAGATTTTAAAGCAACTGTCAAAAAAATGCTTCAACAAGCAAATATGAACACACTTGAAAGAAATAAATAGAAAGTCTCAGCAAAAATATAGAAGATCTAAAGAACCAAATGGAAATTTTAAACTAAATGTATGAGCTCAACAGCAGAATGGAGAAGATAGAGGAAATAACCAGTGAACTTGAAGATAGGACCAAAAAAACCAAAAACAAAACAAAAACAACAACAAAAACTATCCTGTCTGAACCACAAAGAGAAAACAGACTGACCAAAAAAAAAAAAAAAAATGAACTGGTCCTCAGGGACCAGTGGAACTATAACAGAAGATCTACATTTGTGTAATCAGAGTCTCAGAAAAAGTGAGAAAGAGAGTAGAGCTGAAAAGTATTTAAAGATATGATGGCTGAAAATTGCCAAATTTGTCAAAATACGTAAACCTATAGATTCAAAAAGTTGAATAGACAGAATAGACCCAAAGAAATCTATACCAAGGTACATCATATTTAAACTTCTGAAAGCAATGAAAGAGAAATACCATCTATAGGGAACAGTTTTTGGATGGCAGATTTCTCATCAAAACCATGGTGGTCAGAAGGAAGTGGCACAATACTTTTCAATTGCCAAAAGAAAAGAACTGTCAATTCCATTCTACATATGGTGAAATTATCCTTCAGGAATGAAAGAAAACTACAGAAAACGTAGAAAAACTAAGAATTGTCACCACTAAATCTGCTGTAAAAATTGCTGAAGAATATTCTTCAAATATAAAGGAAATGATGAAAGATGGAAACGTAGACTATCAGGAAGAATGAAAGCACAATAGAAAGAGCAAAAATATTAGTAAATACAACAGACTTCCTGCACTCAAGTTTTCTAAATTATGTTTGACAGTTGAAACAAATATATATATATATATATATAAAAAACATTGTCTGATTTGGTTTGCAGTGTATATAGAAGAAATATTTAAAACAATTATAAATAGGGGAGGGTAAAGGGACTTAAAGAGAGGTTAGTTTTCTATACTTTATTTGAACTGGTAGAATATTAAAAACAGTAGACTGTGATAAGTAATGTATGTATAATGTAATACTTAGAGTACCTCCCAAAAAATCTATACAAAGAGATATACTCAAAACCTTATAGATAAATCAGAATGCAATTCTAAAATATATATATATATATATTCATTCAATTAACACAGGAAGACAAAAGGAAACACCAGGAGGAACAAACAAAATGAAATAAAATGGCAGACTTAAGTCAGAACACATCGATACCTTAAATGTAAATAATCTAAATACAGTAATTGAAAGACAGAGAGGGACTTCCCTGGTGGTCCAGTGGTTAAGACTCCATGCTTCCAATGCAGGGGGATCGGATTCGATCCCTGGTCAGAGAACTAAGATCCCACATGGCATGGCCAAAAACAAAAAACCAGAGATTAGGAGAGTAAATTTTTTTTAATGTTTTTTTTTCTTATTAGTCATCCATTTTATACACATCAGTGTATACATGTCAATCCCAATCTCCCAATTCATCACACCTCAAGCCCCAACCCCCACTGCTTTCCCCCCTTGATGTCCATACATTTGTTCTCTACTTCTGTGTCTCAATTTCTGCTCTGCAAACCGGTTCATCTACCATTTTCTAGGTTCCACATATATGCGTTAATATACAATATTTGTTTTTCTCTTTCTGACTTACTTCACTCTGTATGACAGTCTCTAGATGCATCCACATCTCTACAAATGACCCAGTTTTGTTCCTTTTTATGGCTGAGTAATATCCCATTGTATATATATACCACATCTTCTTTATCCGTTCGTCTGTCGATGGGCATTTAGGTTGCTTACATGACCTGGCTATTGTAAATAGTGCTGCAGTGAACATTGGGGTGCATGTGTCTTTCTGAATTATGGTTTTCTCTGGGTATATGCCCAGTAGTGGGATTGCTGGGTCATATGGTAATTCTATTTTTAGTTTTTTAAGGAACCTCTATACTGTTCTCCATAGTGGCTGTATCAATTTACATTCCCACCAACAGTGCAAGAGGGTTCCCTTTTCTCCACACCCTCTCCAGCATTTGTTCTGTGTAGATTTTCTGATGATTCCTGTTCTAACTGGTGTGAGGTGATACCTCATTGTAGTTTTGATTTGCATTTCTCTAATAATTAGTGATGTTGAGCAGCTTTTCATGTGCTTCTTGGCCATCTGTATGTCTTCTTTGGAGAAATGTCTATTTACGTCTTCTGCCCATTTTTGGATTGGGTTGTTTGTGTTTTTAATATTGAGCTGCATGAGCTGTTTATATATTTTGGAGATTAATCCTTTCTCTGATGATTCATTTGCAAATATTTTCTCCCATTCTGAGGGCTGTCTTTTTGTCTTGTTTATGGTTTCCATTGTTGTGCAAAAGCTTTTAAGTTTCATTAGGTCCCATTTGTTTATTTTTGTTTTTAATCTCCATTACTCTAGGAGGTGGATCAAAAAAGATCTTGCTGTGATTTATGTCAAAGAGTGTTCTTCCTATGTTTTCCTCTAAGAGTTTTATAGTGCCCTGTCTTACATTTAGGTCTCTAATCCATTTTGAGTTTATTTTTGTGTATGGTGTTAGGGAGTGTTCTAATTTCATTCTTTTACATGTAGCTGTCCAGTTTTCCCAGCACCACTTATTGAAGAGGCTGTTGTTTCTCCATTGTATATTTTTGCCTCCTTTATCAAAGATAAGGTGACCATATGTGCATGGGTTTATCTCTGGGCTTTCTATCCTGTTCCATTGATCTGTATTTCTGTTTTTGTGCCAGTGCCATATTGTCTTGATTACTGTAGCTTTGTAGTATAGTGTGAAGTCAGGGAGTCTGATTTGTCCAGCTCTTTTTTTCCCTCAAGACTGCTTTGGCTATTCGGGGTCTTTTGTGTCTCCATACAAATTTTAAGATTTTTTGTTGAGTTCTGTAAAAAATGCCACTGGTACTTTGATAGGGATTGCATTGAATCTGTAGATTGCTTTGGGTAGTATAGTCATTTTCATAATATTGATTCTTCTAATCCAAGAACATGGTATATCTCTCCATCTGTTGGTATCATCTTTAATTTCTTTCATCCGTGTCTTATACTTTTCTGCATACAAGTCTTTTGTCTCTCTAGGTAGGTTTATTCCTAGGTATTTTATTCTTTTTGTTGCAGTGGTAAATGGGAGTGTTTCCTTAATTTCTCTTTCAGATTTTTCACCATTAGTGTATAGGAATGCAAGAGATTTCTGTGCATTAATTTTGTATCCTGAAACTTTACCAAATTCATTGATTAGCTCTACTAGTTTTCTGGTGGCATCTTTAGGATTCTCTATGTATAGTATCATGTCATCTGCAAACAGTGACAGTTTTATTGAGAAGTTCCTTTAGCATTTGTTGTAGAGCCGGTTTGGTGGTGCTGAATTCTCTTAGCTTTTGCCTGTCTGTAAAGCTTTTGATTTCTCCATCGAATCTGAATGAGATCCTTGCTGGGTAGAGTAATATTGGTTGTAGGTTCTTCCCTTTCATGACTTTAAATATGTCATGCCACTCCCTTCTGGCTTGTAGAGTTTCTGCTGAGAAATCAACTGTTAACCTTATGGGAGTTCCCTTTTATGTTATTTATTATTTTTCCCTTGCTGCTTTCAGTAATTTTTCTTTGTCTTTAATTTTTGCCAATTTGATTACTGTGTCTTGGCATGTTTCTCCTTGGGTTTATCCTGTATGGGATTCTCTGCGCTTCCTGGACTTGGGTGGCTCTTTCCTTTCCCATGTTAGGGAAGTTTTCGACTATAATCTCTTCAAATATTTTCTCAGGACCTTTCCCTCTCTCTTCTCCTTCTGGGACCCCTATAATGCGAATGTCGTTGCGTTAAATGTCCCAGAGGTCTCCTAGGCCGTCTTCATTTCCTTTCATTCTTTTTTCTTTATTCTGTTCTGCAGTAGTGAATTCTACCATTCTGCCTTCCAGGTCACTTATCCATTTTTCTGCCTCAGTTATTCTGCTATTGATTCCTTCTAGTGTATTTTTCATTTCAGTTATTGTATTGTTCATCTCTGTTTGTTTGTTGTTTAATTCTTCTAGATCTTTGTTAAACATTTCTTGCATCTTCTCGATCTTTGCCTCCATTCTTTTTCCAAGGTCCTGAATCATCTCCACTGTCAATATTCTGAATTCTTTTTCTGGAAGATTGCCTATTTCCATTTCATATAGTTGTTTGTCTAGGGTTTTATCTTGTTCCTTCATCTGGTACATAGCCCTCTGCCTTTTCATCTTGTCTATCTTTCTGTGAATGTGGTTTTTGTTCCACAGGCTGCAGGATTGTAGTTCTTCTTGCTTCTGCTGTCTGCTCTCTGGTGGATGAGGCTAAGAGGCTTGTGCAAGTTTCCTGATGGGAGGGACTGGTGGTGGGTAGAGCTGGCTGTTGCTCTGGTGGGCAGAGCTCAGTAAAACTTTAATCCGCTTGTCTGCTGATGGGCGGGGCTGGGTTCCCTCCCTGTTGGTTGTTTGGCCTGAGATGATCCAACACTGGAGCCTACCTGGGCTGTTTGGTGGGGCTAATGGCAGACCTTGGGAGGGCTCACACCAAGGAGTACTTCCCAGACCTTCTGCTGCCAGTGTTGTTGTCCCTTGGTGAGCCACAGCCGCCCCCGGCCTCTGCAGGAGACCCTCCAACACTAGCAGGTAGGTCTGGTTCAGTCACCTGTGGGTTCACTGCTCCTTCCCCTGGGACCCAATGAGCACACTACTTTGTGTACGCCCTCCAAGAGTGGAGTCCCTGTTTCCTCCAGTCCTGCCAAAGTCCTGCAATCAAATCCCGCTAGCCTTCAAAGGCTGATTCTCTAGGAATTCCTCCTCCCGTTGCCAGACCCCCAGTTTGGGAAGCCTGATGTGTGGCTCAGAACCTTCACTCCAGTGGGTGGAATTCTGTGGTATAAGTGTTCTCCAGTTTGTGAGTCACCCACCCAGCAGTTATGGGATTTGATTTTATTATGATGGTGCCTCTCCTACCGTCTCATTGTGGCTTCTCCTTTGGCTTTGCATGTGGGGTAGCTTTTTTGGTGAGTTCCAGTGTATTCCTGTCAATGATTGTTCAGCAGTTAGTTGGGATTCCGGTGTTCTCGAATGAGGGAGTGAGAGCATAGGAGAGTAAATTTTTGAAAATCATGACTCAACTATATGAAAAGGCAAAGGAAGTACAATAGAATAGCCAAAATACTTTTGACTTCATAAAATTTAAAACTGTTGTGCTCCAATCCAAAGATGGGCAGAAGACCTAAATAGACATTTCTCCAAAGAAGACATACAGATTGCCAACAAACACCTGAAAAGATGCTCAGCATCACTAATCATTAGAGAAATACAAATCAAAACCACAATGAGGTATCACCTCACACTGGTCAGAATGGCCATCATCAAAAAATCTACAAACAATAAATGCTGGAGAGGATGTGGAGAGAAGGGAACCCTCTTGCACTGTTGGTGGGAATGTAAATTGATACAGCCACTATGGAGAACAGTATGGAGGTTCCTTAAAAAACTAAAAATAGAACTATCATGTGACCCAGCAATCGCACTACTGGGCATATACCCTGAGAAAACCATAATTCAAACGATACATGTACCCCAATGTTCATTGCAGCACTATTTACAATAGCCAGGACATGGAAGCAACCTAAATGTCCACTGACAGACGAATGGATGAAGACGTGGTACATATGTACAATGGAATATCACTCAGCCATAAAATGGAATGAGTTTAAGTTATTTGTAATGAGGTGGATGAAACTAGAGTCTGTCATACAGAGTGAAGTAAGTCAGAAGGAGAAAAACAAATACCGTATGTGAACGCACATGTATGGAATCTAAAAAAATGATAACGATGAACCAGTGGCAGAGCAGACGTAGACATAGAGAACGGACTTGAGGACACAGCAGGGGAAGGGGAAGCTGGGACAAAGTGAGAGTAGCATTGACATATATACACTACCAAATGTAAAATAGATGGCTAGTGGGAAGCTGCTACATAGCAAAGGGAGATCAGCTCAATGCTTTGTTACGACCTAGAGGGGTGGAATAGGGAGGGTGGGAGGGAGGCTCACGAGGGAGGGGATATGGGGATATATGTATACTCATAGCTGATTCACTTTGTTGTACAACAGAGACTGACAACATTGTAAGGCAATAATACTCCAATAAAGATGTTTTTTAAATTAAAAAAATAAAATAAATCTTGTGCTACAAATGATATTATAAAGTAAAAAGATGACCCACTGAATGGGAGAAAGAAAACTGCAAGTCCTATATCTGGTAAGGGATTTATATCCAGAATATATAAGAACTCTTACAAGTTAATAAGAAAAAGATCAATAAAGCAGGGAAGCCCAATAAAGCAATTTTTAAATGGGCAAATGATTCGAATAGAAATTTCTCCAAAGAAAATATGCAAATTGCTTATAGTCATATGAAAAGAATGCTCAACATCAGTAGTCATAAGGGAAATGCAAATCAAAACCACAATGAAGGGCTTCCCTGGTGGCGCAGTGGTTGAGAGTCCACCTGCCAATGGAGGGGACACGGGTTCGTGCCCCGGTCTGGGAAGATCCCACATGCCGTGGAGTGGCTAGGCCCATGAGCCATGGTCGTTGAGCCTGCGCATCCGGAGCCTGTGCTCCGCAATGGGAGAGACCACAACAGTGAGAGGCCCGCGTACCGCAAAAAAAACCCAAAAACCCACAATGAAATACTACTTTATATGCACTAAGATGGCTAGAGTAAAAAAGACAACACTAAGTGTTGTCAGGATGTGGAGAAGTTGGAACTCTCATACATTGCTGGCAGAAATGTAAAATTATGAATCCACTTTGGAAAACAGTCTGGAAGTTCCTCAGAATAGTGAATATACAGTTAATATATGAACCAACAATTCCACTGTTGAGTAATAAAAAAAATACATTCCTACAAAACTGGTACATGAATGTTCACAGGAGCATTATTTATAATAAGCAAAAGTGAAACCAACCCAAAAACTTACATTAATTCATGAATGGATAAACAAAATGTGGTGTATCCATACAATGGAATATTATTCAGCAGTAAAAAAGAAGTCTGATATATGCTACTACATAGATGAGCTGTAAAAACATTGTTTTATGTGAAGGAAGCCAACCACAAAAAACCACATATTGTATGATCTTATTCATGTGAAATGCAAGAATAGGCAAATCCATAGCAACAGAAGGTAGAGTAGTGGTTGCTGATACCTGATGGAGGTGGAGTGGAGAAATGGGAAGCGACTGGTAATAGATACAAGGTTTTTTTTTTGTGGGTGGACAAATGTTCTCAAATTAGACTGTGGTGATAGTTTGTTGATATACTAAAATCCGTTGAATTATTTTCTTAAGTGGGTGAATTTTATAGTGTGTGAATTATATCTCAATAAAGCTGTTAAAAGAAGAAACCACATGGGCTTCCCTGGTGGCGCAGTGGTTGAGAGTCCGCCTGCCGATGCAGGGGACGTGGGTTCGTGCCCCGGTCAGGGAAGATCCCACATGCCGCGGAGCAGCTGGGCCCGAGAGCCATGGCCGCTGAGCCTGTGCGTCCGGAGCCTGTGTTCCGCAACGGGAGAGGCCACAACAGTGAGAGGCCTGCATACCCCCTCCAAAAAAAAAGAAACCACAGATAAGAGTCAATTGTATTTCTATATGCTACCAATGGACAATTGGAAATTGAAATTTAAAAAGCATTGTCAGAGAGGAGCTTCAAGATGGTGAAAGAGTAAGACATGGAAATCAACTTCCTCCCCACAAATACATCAGGTATACATCTACATGTGGAACAACTCCTACGGAACACCTACTGAACACTGGCAGAAGACCTCAGACCTCCCAAAAAGCAAGAAACTCCCCACGTACCTGGGTAGGGCACAGGAAAAAAGAAAAAACAGACAAAAGAATAGGGACGGGACCTGCACCAGTGGGAGGGAGCTGTGAAGGAGGAAAGGTTTCCACCCACTAGGAAGCCCCTTTGCGGGCAGAGACTGCGGGTGGCGGAGTGGGGAGCTTCAGAGCCACAGAGGAGAGCACAGCAACAGGGGTGCAGAGGGCAAAGTGGAGAGATTCCCGCACAGAGGATCGGTGCCGACGAGCACCCCCCAACCTGAGAGGCTTGTCTGCTCACCTGGGATGGATGGGGGCTGGGAGCTGAGGCTCCAGCTTCGGTCAGATCCCAGGGAGAGGCCTGGGGTTGGCTGCGTGAACACAGCCTGAAGGGGGCTAGTGTGCCACAGCTAGCTGGGAGGGAGTCTGGGAAAAGGTCTGGAACTGCCTAAGAGGCAAGAGACTTTTTCTTCTTTATTTCCTGGTGCGCGAGGAGAGGAGATTACGAACGCTGCTTAAAGGAGCTCCAGAGAAGGGCGCAAGCTGCGGCTACCGGCTCGTACCCCAGAGACGGGCATGAGTTGCTAAGGCTGCTCCTGCAGCCACCAAGAAGCCTGTGTACAAGCACAGGTCACTATCCACACCTCCCCTCCTGGGAGCCTGTGCAGCCCGCCACTGCCAGGGTCCCATGATCCGGGGACAACTTCCCCCGGAGAACACATGGCGCGCCTCAGGCTGGTGCAATGTCACGCTGGCTTCTGCCGCCGCAGGCTCGCCCCACATTCCGTACCCCTCCGTCCCCCTGCCTGAGGGAGCCAGAGCCCCATAATCAGCAGCTCCTTTAACCCCGTCCTGTCTGAGCGAAGAACAGACGCCCTCAGGCGACCTACCCGCACAGGCGGGGCCAAATCCAAAGCTGAACCCCAGGAGCTGTGCGAACAAACAAGAGAAAGGGAAATCTCTCCCAGCAGCCTCAGGAGCAGCAGATTAAGTCTCCACAGTCAACTGGATGTACCCTACATCTGTGGAATACCTGAAGAGACAATGAGTCATCCCAAATTGAGGAGGTGGACTTTGGGAGCAATGATATATATATTTTTTCCCTTTTTCTTTTTGTGAGTGTGTATGTGTATGCTTCTGTGTGTGATTTTGTCTGTATAGCTTTGCTTTTACCATTTGTCCTAGGGTTCTGTCTGTCCGTTTTTGTTTTTTTGTTTTCTTAGTATAATTTTCAATGTTTCTTATCATTGGTAGATTTGTTTTTTGGTTTGGTTGTTCTTTCTTTCCTTTTTTTTTTTTTTTTCTGTATGTGGGCCTCTCACTGTTGTGGTCTCTCCCGTTGTGGAGCACAGGCTCCGCACGCACAGGCTAAGTGGCCATGGCTCACGGGCCTAGCCGCTCCGCGGCATGGGGGATCTTCCCAGACCGGGGCACGAACCCGTGTCCCCTGCATCAGCAGGCGGACTCTCAACCACTGCGTCACCAGAGAAGCCCTCCTTCTTTTTTTTTAATTACTTTAAATATTTTTAATAATTATGTTTTGTTTTTTATTTTAATAACTTTTTTCTTTTCTTTTCTTCTATCTTTTTCTTTCTTTCTTTCTTTCTCCCTTTTATTCTGAGCCGTGTGGATGACAGGCTCTTGGTGCTCCAGCCAGGCATCAGGGCTGTGCCTCTGAGGTGGGAGAGTCAAGTTCAGGACACTGGTCCACCACAGACCTACCAGCTCCATGTAATATCAAATGGGGAAAATCTCCCAGAGATCTCCATCTCAACACAAAGACCCAGCTCCACTCAACGACCAGCAAGCTACAGTGCTGGACACCCTATGCCAAACAACTAGCAATACAGGAACACAACCCCACCCATTAGCAGACAGGCTGCCTAAAATCATAATAAGGTCACAGACACCCCAGAACACACCACCAGACGTGGACCTGCCCACGAGAAAGACAAAATCCAGCCTCATCCACCAGAACACAGACACTAGTCCCCTCCACCAGGAAGCCTACACAACCCACTCAACCCACCTTAGCCACTGGGGACAGACATGAAAAACAGCAGGAACTATGAACCTGCCGCCTGTGAAAAGGAGACCCCAAATACAGTAAATTAAGCAAAATGAGAAGACAAACACACAGCAGATGAAGGAGCAAGGTAAAAACCCACCAGACCTAACAAATGAAGAGGAAATAGGCAGTCTACCTGAAAAATAATTCAGAATAATAATAGTAAAGATGATCCAAAATCTTGGAAATAGAATGGAGAAAATACAAGAAACGTTTAACAAGGAACTAGAAGAACTAAAGAGCAAACAAACAATCATGAACAACACAATAAATGAAATTAAGAATTCTCTAGAAGGAATCAACAGCAGAACAACTGAGGCAGAAGAACAGATAAGTGACCTGGAAGATAAAATAGTTGAAATAAATACCACAGAGAAGAATAAAGAAAAAAGAATGAAAAGATTTCAGGACAGTCTCAGAGACCTCTGGGACAATATTAAACGCACCAACATTTGAATTATAGGGGTCCCAGAAGAAGAAGAGAAAAAGAAATGGACTGAGAAAATATTTGAAGAGCTTATACTTGAAAACTTCCCAAATATGGGAAAGGAAATAGTTAATCAAGTCCAGGAAGCACAGAGAGTCCCATACAGGATAAATCCGAGGAGAAACACACCAAGACACATACTAATCAAACTATCAAAAATTAAATACAGGGGCTTCCCTGGTGGCACAGTGGTTGAGAGTCCGCCTGACGATGCAGGGGGTGCGGGTTCATGCCCCGGTCCGGGAAGATCCCACAGGCCGTGGAGCAGCTAGGCCCATGAGCCATGGCCACTGAGCCTGCACGTCCAGAGCCTGTTCTCTGCAATGGGAGAGGCTCAACAGTGAGAGAACCGCGTACCACAAAAAAAAAAATATATATATGTATATATATATGTATATATAATACAAAGAAAAAATATTAAAAGCAGCAAGGGAACAATAACAAATAACATACAAGGGAATCCCCATGAGGTTAACAGCTGATCTTTCAGCAGAAACTCTGCAAGCCAGAAGGTAGTGGCTGGACATATTTAAAGTGATGAAAGGGAGAAACCTACAACCAAGATTACTCGACCCAGCAAGGATTTCATTCAGATTTGATGGAGAAATTAAAACCTTTACAGACAAGCAAAAGGTAAGAGAATCACCACAACCAAACAAGCTTTACAACAAATGCTAAAGGAACTTCTCTAGGCAGGAAACAGAAGAGAAGGAAAAGACCTACAATAACAAACCCAAACAGTTCCTATGGTAATAGGAACATACCTATGGATAATTACCTTAAATGTAAATGGATTAAATGCTCCAACTAAAAGACATAGACTGGCTGAATGTATACAAAAACAAGACCCATCTATATGCTGTCTACAAGAGACCCACTTCAGACCTAGGGACACATACAGACTGAAAGTGAGGGGATGGAAAAAGATATTCCATGAAAATGGAAATCAAAAGAAAGCTGGAGTAGCAATTCTCATATCAGAGAAAATAGACTTTAAAACAAAGACTATTACAAGAGACAAAGAAGGACACTACATAATGATCAAGGGATCAATCCAAGAAGAAGATATAACAACTGTAAGCATTTATGCACCCAACATAAGAGCACCTCAATACATAAAGTAAATTCTAACATTCATAAAAGGGGAAATCAACAGAAACACAATAATAGTGCGGGACTTTAACACCCCACTTTCACCAATGGACAGATCATCCAAAATGAAAATAAGTAAGGAAACACAAGCTTTAAATGATACATTAAACAAGATGGACTTAATTGATATTTATAAGACTTTCATCCAAAAACAACAGAATACACATTTTTCTCAAGTGCTCATGGAACATTCTCCAGGGTCACATCTTGGGTCACAAATCAAGCCTTGGTAAATTTAAGAAAATCGAAATCATATCAAGTATCTTTTCTGACCACAATGCTATGAGACTAGATATCAATTACAGGAAAAAATCTGTAAAAAATACAAACACATGGAGGCTAAACAATACACTACTTAATAACCAAGAGATCACTGAGGAAATCAAAAAATAGCTAGAAACAAATGACAATGAAAACACGACGACCCAAAACCTATGGGATACAGCAAAAGCAGTTCTAAGAGGGAAGTTTATAGCAATACAATCCTACTTAAGAAACAAGAAACATCTCAAATAAACAATGTAACCTTACACCTAAAGCAATTAGAGAAAGAAGAGTAAAACAACCCCAAAGTTAGCAGAAGGAAAGAAATCATAAAGATCACATCAGAAATAAATGAAAAAGAAATGAAGGAAACAATTGCAAAGATCAATAGAACTAAAAGCAGGTTCTTTGAGAAGATAAACAAAATTGATAAACCATTAGCCAGACTCATCAAGAAAAAAAGGCAGAAGACTCAAATCAATAGAATTAGAAATGAAAAAGGAGGAGTAACAACTGACACTGCAGAAATACAAAGGATCATGAGAGATTACTACAAGCAACTCTATGCCAATAAAATGGATAACCTGGAAGAAATGGACAAATTCTTAGAAAAGCACAATCTTCTGAGACTGAACCAGGAAGAAATAGAAAATATGAACAGACCAATCACAAGTAATGAAATTGAAACTGATTAAAAACTTCCAACAAACAGAAGCCCAGGATCAGATGGCTTCACATGTGAATTCTATCAAACATTTAGAGAAGAGCTAACACCTATCCTTCTCAAACTCTTCCAAAATATAGCAGCAGGAGGAACACTCCCAAACTCATTCTATGAGGCCACCATCATCCTGATACCAAAACCAGACAAAGATGTCGCAAAAAAAGAAAACTACAGACCAATATCACCGATGAACATAGATGCAAAAATCCTCAACAAAATACTAGCAAACAGAATCCAACGGCACATTAAAAGGATCATGCAGGGCTTCCCTGGTCGTGCAGTGGTTGAGAGTCTGCCTGCCGATGCAGGGGACACGGGTTCGTGCCCCGGTCTGGGAAGATCCCACATGCCGCGGAGCAGCTGGGCCTATGAGCCATGGCCGCTGAGCCTGCACGTCCGGAGCCTGTGCTCCGCAATGGGAGAGGCCACAGCAGTGAGAAGCCCACGTACCGCAAAAAAAAAAAAAAAAATAGGATCATACACCATGATCAAGTGGGGTTTATCCTAGGAATGCAAGGATTCTTAAATATACACAAATCAATCAATGTGATACACCATATAAACAAATTGAAGGAGAAGAACCATATGATCATCTCAATAGATGCAGAGAAAGCTTTCGACAAAATTCAACCCCCATTTATGATAAAAACCATCCAGAAAGTAGGCATAGAGGGAACTTACCTCAACATAATAAAGGTCATATATGACAAACCCACAGCCAACATTGTCCTCAATGGTGAAAAACTGAAACCATTTCCACTAAGATCAGGAACAAGACAAGGTTGCCCACTCTCACCACTATTATTCAACATAGTTTTGGAAGTTTTAGTCACAGCAATCAGAGAGGAAAAAGAAATAAAAGAAATCCAAATCAGAAAAGAAGTAAAGCTGTCACTGTTTACAGATGACATGATACTATACATAGAGAATCCTAAAGATGCTACCAGAAAACTACTAAAGCTAATCAATGAATTTGGTAAAGTAGCAGGATACAAAACTAATGCACAGAAATCTCTTGCATTCCTATACACTAATGATGAAAAATCTGTAAGTGAATTTAAGAAAACACTCCCATTTACCATTGCAACAAAAAGAATAAGATACCTAGGAATAAACCTACCTAGGGAGACAAAAGACCTGTATGCAGAAAACTATAAGACACTGATGAAGGAAAGATGATACCAATAGATGGAGAGATATACCATGTTCTTGGATTGGAAGAATCAACATTGTGAAAATGACTATACTACCCAAAGCAATCTACAGATTCAGTGCAATCCCTATCAAAGTATCATGGGCATTTTTCACAGAACTAGAACAAAAAATTTCACAATTTCTATGGAAACACAAAAGACCCAGAATAGCCAAAGCAATCTTGAGAATGAAAAACGGAGCTAGAGAAATCAGGCTCCCAGACTTCAGACAATACTACAAAACTACAGTAATCAAGACAGTGGTACTGGCACATAAAAAAGTAATCAAGACAGTGGTACTGGCACAAAAACAGAAATATAGATCAATGGAACAGGATAGAAAGCCCAGAGATAAACCCATGCACATATGGTCACCTTATCTTTGATAAAGGAGACAAAAATATACAATGGAGAAACAACAGCCTCTTCAATAAGTGGTGCTGGGAAAACTGGACAGCTACATGTAAAAGAATGAAATTAGAACACTCCCTAACACCATACACAAAAATAAACTCAAAATGGATTAAAGAACTAAATGTAAGGCCTGACACTATCAAACTCTTAGAGGAAAACATAGGCAGAACACTCTATGACATAAATCACAGCAAGATCCTTTTTGACCCCGCTCCTAGAGAAATGGAAATAAAATCAAAAATAAACAAATGGGACCTAATGATACTTAAAAGCTTTTGTACAGCAAAGGAATCCATAAACAAGACGAAAAGACAACCCTCAGAATGGGGGAAAATATTTGCAAATGAAGCAACTGACAAAGGATTAATCTCCAAAATTTACAAGCATCTCATGCAGCTCAATATCAAGAAAACAAACAACCCAAACCAAAAATGCGCAGAAGACCTAAATAGACATTTCTCCAGAGAAGATATACAGATTGCCAACAAACACATGAAAGAATGCTCAACATCATTAATCATTAGAGAAATGCAAATCAAAACTACAATGCGAGGGCTTCCCTGGGGGCACAGTGGTTGAGAGTCCGCCTGCAGATGCAGGGGACACAGATTTGTGCCCCAGTCCAGCAGGATCCCACATGCCGTGGAGCAGCTGGGCCCGTGGGCCATGGCCGCTGAACCTGCGCATCCGGAGCCTGTGCTCCGCAACGGGAGAGGCCACAACAGGAGAGGCCCACATACCACAAAAAAAAAACCAAAAAAACCTACAATGCAATATCATCTCACACTGGTCAGAATGGCCATCATCAAAAAATCTACAAATAATAAATGCTGGAGAGGGTGTGGAGAAAAGGGAACCCTCTTGCACTGTTGGTGGGAATGTAAGTTGATACAGCCACTATGGAGAACAGTATGGAGGTTCCTTAAAAAACTAAAAATAGAACTACCATACGACCCAGCCATCCCACTACTGGGTATATACCCTGAGAAAACCACAATTCAAAAAGAGTCATGTACCACAATGTTCATTGCATCTCTATTTACAATAGCCAGGACATGGAAGCATCCTAAGTGTCCGTCGATAGATGAATGGATAAAGAAGATGTGGCACATATATGCAATGGAATATTACTCAGCCATAAAAAGAAACAAATTTTTGTTATTTGTAGTGAGGTGGATGGACCTAGAGTCTGTCATACAGAGTGAAGTAAGTCAGAAAGAAAACCAAATACCGTATGCTAACACATATATATGGAATTTAAAAAAAAAAAGGTCATGAAGAATCTAGGGGCAAGATGGGAACAAAGACACAGACCTACTAGAGAATGTACCTGAGCACACGGGGAGGGGGAAGGGTAAGCTGGGACAAAGTGACAGAGTGGTAGTGTACATATGTCCATATATACACTACCAAATGTAAAATAGATAGCTAGTGGGAAGCAGTAGCACAGCACAGGTAGATCAGCTCGGTGCTTTGTGACAAGCTAGAAAGGTGGGATAGGTAGGGTGGGACGGAGATGAAAGTGGGAGCAGATATGGGGATATATGTATATGTATAAGTGATTCACTTTGTTACACAGCAGAAACTAACACACCATTGTAAAGCAATTATACTCCAATAAAAATGTAAAAAAAAGTGTCATTAGCAATAATATAAAAATATGGTAAATTTTCAAAGGATACGAAAGACTTGTACACTGAAAACTATAAAATACTGCTGAGAAAAAGAAGATAGGTAAATGGAGAGATATACCTTCTTTATGATTGAAAGACTCAATATTATTAAGGTGTCAATTCTCCCCAAGTTTAACTACAGATTAGGTGCAGTACTAATCAAAATCCCAGCAAGCTTTTTTGAAAACATTGTCTTACTGATTCTAAAATTCACATAGAAATTCAAAGAACTAGAACAGTCAAAATAACTCTGAAAAAGAAGAACAAATTTGGAAGGCTAATGCTACCTAATCATAAGAGTTATTTTAAAGCTACAGTAAATCAAAACAGTGGTTTTTTTGTTGTTTTGTTTTCGGTCACACCTCATGACCTGTGGGATCTTAGTTCCCCAGTCAAGGATCGAAGCCGGGCCATGGCAGTGAAACCACTGAGTCCTAACCGCTGGACCGCCAGGGAATTCCCAAAACAGTTTATTTTTTTAATATAAATTTGTTTAATTTGTGGGGGGGGTGGCTACGTTGGTTATTCGTTGCTGCGCGCAGGCCTTCTGTAGTTGCGCCGAGTGGGGGCTGCTCTTTGTTGTGGTGCGCGGGCTTCTCGTGACTTCTCTTGTTGCAGAGCACCAGCTCTAGGCACGCGGGCTCTATAACTCAGGCTCAGTAGTTGTAGCGCCGGGGCTTAGTTGTTCTATGGCACATGGGATCTTCCCAGACCAGGAATCGAACCCGTGGCCCCTGCATTGGCAGGCAGATTCTTAACCACTGCGCCACCAGGGAAGTCCCAACAGTTTGGTTTTGACATAAAGATAGGCACATATATCAAAGGAACAGTATAGAGTCCCAAAAAACCCCACACATGTATAGACAATTGATTTTTAACAGAGGCATAAAGGCAATTTATTGGAGAAAGGATACCATTCCAACATTGGTGCTTAGACAGTTGGACATCCATATGCAAAAATAAACAAACTTGGATCCATATCTCACACCATACAGAAACTAACTCTAGATGAATCATAGACCTAAATGTCAAACCTCAAATTATAAAATTTCTAAAAGAAAACAGAAGAAACCTTTTGTGACCTTGACTTAGGCAATAAAAGCACAGAACAAACTGATAAATTGGACTTCATCAAAATTAAAATCTCCTGCTCCTCAAATGACACTGTTAGGAAAATGAAAAAGCAAAGCATAATGTAGGAGAAAACCATTGCAACACATATATCTGATAAAGAACTTGAATCGAGAATATGTAAAGAACTCTCAAAAATCAATAAGAAAACAGCACAATTTTTTAAATGAGTAAAGGATTTGAACAGGCATGTCATCAAAGAAGATATCCGCATGGCAAATAAGAACATGAAAAGGTGCTCAACATCATTGGTCATTGAGGAAATGCAAATATAAAATGGAACAAGATTCCACTACACACACAGCTATCAGAATAGCTAAAGTTAGAAAGACTGACCATATCAAATATTGGCAAGGATGCATTTTGCTTTCTTCTTGGTGGTGGGAGGTGCAAGATGCAATAATTTGTCTTCTGTTTTGGAGGTGATGTCCCAGACTACTGGACCCCTAAAAGTTTTATTGATGTGGTGGCCCCCAAATCTTCATAGGATTTTTCTCCCAGCCATTGTAGCACATGACAAAGACTCCATCATGCTAGCCATTTATTGCTTATTTGGTCCAATTAATATGATGTCATCAATATAGTGGACCAATGTGGCATTCTGAAGAATGTCCAGATTACTTGGATCTCTTTATTTTATAGTTTGACCGAAGTCATGAGAGTTAAGATAGCTTTGGGCAAAACTGTAAATGTGTACTGTTGTCCATTTCAAATGAATGTGAACTGTTTTTGAGATTAGGGATTGTCTAATGTTTACAAACTCTTTTAACCCTGTTGTAATATGCAAAGCATCTGTTCATTTAGTTCACACTGTTTAACCCTAGTATATGACCGAACATAAGTCAGCATATCCAAGTACTCCATGTGGTAGAGACAATTTTTGGTCATTTTATCCCTAATACAATCTAATTTCTGCCTCACCAGACAGCACTCACAACTATGTACATCTCAGAGAGAAAACCTGTATGTATACTCCATCGAAGTACAATAATTTTCCATGCTTTTTTTAAATTGAGAAAATGGTTTGTATCTAGAGAACTGGTGTTCAGATCAAAGTGCTCTCTCAACAGCAATTTATTGAATCCTCTCTATATGCCAAAACCTGTGGGTAGAAATAGAATGTACAGAAATAAATGAGATAATGCCTGCCTTTGGGAGGCTCTCAAAGTAACTGGAGAAACACTTCAAACAGTTAAGGGGTAGTACTGTATTGAACATACTGTAAATATGGGACCAGAATGCTAAGGGAAAAGGAAGTAACTCCTCATGCCTGGAGGAGTTTAGGAAGGACATGGTACATAAGTTGAGCACTAAATAGTAACTATTTATCTGACCAAAAAGGGGGCAGGTGAGGGCATTTCCAGGCAGTGAACATTAGCCCTATTAGTGAGTTTGTTAGTAACTTTGGAGCATACTTGAAGCCAAGAGGGTTGTTCTCTCCTTTCCTACAGAGAACCAAAGCAAGTGGTTAGACAGCTTTATGTGCTAGGTTATGAAAATCTGAATCTAGGTTATAGACTTTCAACAGTGGAGCAGCTGCTAGCCAAGGCAGGGGCTAAGGCGAAAGACTGCCTGAAATCATTCCTTTTTTTTTTTTTTTTTTTTTTTTTTTTTTTTGCGGTACGCGGGCCTCTCACTGTTGTGGCCTCTCCCGTTGCGGAGCACAGGCTCTGCAGCCAGGCTCATCGGCCATGGCTCACGGGCCCAGCCGCTCCGCGGCACGTGGGATCTTCCCGGACCGGGGCACGAACCTGTGTCCCCTGCATCAGCAGGCGGACTCTCAACCACTGCGCCACCAGGGAAGCCCTGAAATCATTCTTAAATACGTGCTTATGTGAGAATGTCTGGCTTCCTAGGGTTTGTACTGTCTAGGGTGGTGTAATAACACAGCCATCAGGAATGAGCCTCCCATTCCCTTGGAATACATTTTCACAGCTTTAAAATTTTTTTACTCCTTTACAAATTCATGAAGAATGAGGAACCCAATGACGATTTAGAGTTGGGCTCCTTGGTGGAGTGAGGGCTGCTTTTTTTCTCAAAGGATGCTTAACAACCCTTGATAGTTTGGGGCATCACAATTGAATGCTGGCAAAGTAAATTTTTTTAAAATGTTGAAAACATGATTCATACAAACACAGAATGAACATATGTCAAGATTTATTAACTTATTAATAAGGGAGCCAGGAAGTTAAAGCTGGTTATAAGAGCATGTTGAGGAACTGGGTATTCATAGACATTTATAAAAGAAAACTAGGAGTAAAAAAGGAATGTTAGAATTAAAACGTTAGATTAGATATAAAACTGGTTCATATCCAGGAGGGCATTCAAACTGTTCCCTTTGGGGTTATCTTTTCTACTGGATAATATCTAGCATATAACTTCAGAGTCTAAGCCTATACTTGATAGTAATAACAATGCTACATTCCCTTAGGGTAGGTAATGAATTAACTCTTAGATGAGACCACCATCCATCCCCAGTAATGCATTGAAAGTACATGCCACCTACCTTCTTGCCTTTTTTCCAAGTAATTTTTCTTAACAACATTTCATATTTCTTCAGCCAGGCATTTGAGTTCTCTTCCCCCACCCAGCCCACATCTGTCCCAGCATGCCTTTTTAACTCCAGCTGCCCTCTACACCTTACCATCCATGTATACCACTCTCTTCTACTTTAGAACTATTGTCCACCTTCTCCCATCAACCAAAGACCCTGCCGTTCATTGCCAGAGGTCAGAGTACAACTTATCCTTCAAGGGCAAGTGCACTTGGCACTCTCTCCTCAGAATCAGTGCTGTAATAAATTGAATCACCCTTGACACCCTTCCAAATTACTTAGTACCAATCTTTCTTGGCTGGTCTAAAAAAAATGGTTTCTTGGGATTTCACTATTTTATATGCTTGGAACCTCTCTAGAGACAGCCTGCTGAAAAACTAAGTCTTCAGCTATTAAGGCATTTGGTCCTGTTTAATTGGATTTGATGGCTTGGGCACACCTGCACTAAAGCTTTCAAATGAAATGCGCGTTCTGTTGCATGAGCCTAATTTAAAACTGGCCCAAGGGGACATTTTGTACAATTGGTGGAAATTTTGTGATATCATGTTGAGACTTAAAATGAGTAAATTCAGCTTTGACAGATTTTTTTTTTTTTCTTTTTGGCTGCATTGGGTCTTCGTTGCTACACGTGGGCTTCTCTCTAATTGCGGAGAGCAGGGGCTACTCTTCATTGTGTGCACAGGCTTCTCATTGCGGTGGCTTCTCTTGTTGCGGAGCACGGGCTCTAGGCACACTGGCTTCAATGGTTGTAGTTTGCAGGCTCTAGAGCGCAGGCTCAGTAGTTGTGGCACACAGGCTTAGTTGCTCTGCAGCATGTGGGATGTTCCCGGACAAGGGCTTGAACCCATGTCCCCTGCATTGGTAGGCAGATTCTTAACCACTGCGCCACCAGAGAAGCCCTTGACTGAATTTTTTTTTTTTAACATCTTTATTGGGGTATAATTGCTTTACAATTTGACTGAATTTTTGATGCAA
Source organism: Globicephala melas (assembly GCF_963455315.2). NCBI lineage: Eukaryota > Metazoa > Chordata > Mammalia > Artiodactyla > Delphinidae > Globicephala > Globicephala melas. Next base: position 40,574,570 of record NC_083324.2, on the reverse strand, counting down.
AAAAAAAATCAAGGAACTTTGGAAATGGGGCCACAAAAAGGATGATATACCATTAATTCTGGCAGTTGATAATGGGACAACTGCATATCCACATGCAAAAGAATGAATTTGTTATACTAAGTGAAGTAAGCCAGACAAAGATAAATATCATATGATATCGCTTATACATGGAATCTAAAAAAAATGATACAAATGAACTTATTTACAAAATAGAAATAGACTCACAGACATAGAAAACAAACACAGTTACCAAAGGGAAAAGAGGGGTGAGGGATAAATGAGGTATTTCAGATTAAAATGTACAAACTACTATATATAAAATAGATAATCAACAAAGACCTACTGTATAGCACAGGGAACTATACTCAATGTCTTGTAATAACCTATAATGGACAAAATAACGTAAAAAAAGAATATATATATTTATGTATATGTATAAGTGAATCACTTTGCTGTACATCTGAAACTAACACAACGTTATAAATCAACTCTATTTCAGTAAGGAAAAATTTTATGCAAAAAAAAAAAAAAAAAGAAAGAATGAATTTGAACTACTATCTCACAAAATTAACTCAGAATGGACCAAAGACCTACATAAAACTGTAAAACTCTTAGATGAAAACATAGGTGTAAATCTTCATGACCATGAATTTGTCAATGTTTTCTTAGATATGGTACCAAAAGTACAAGTAAAAGAAAAAAAAAACTGGACTTCATCAAAATTTTTAACTTTTGTGCTTCAAAGGACACCACCAAGAAACTGAACCCACATATAGGAGAAAATATTTGCAAATCATATATCTGATAATGGACATGTATCTAGACTATATAAACTCTTACAACTTAATAATGAAAGATAACCCGTTAAAAATGGACAAAGGACTTGAATAGACATTTCTACAAAGACGATATTAAAGTGGCTAATAAGCACATGAAAAGACACTCAGCATCATTAGTCATTATGGAAATGGAAATCAAAACCAAATGAGATACTACTTCATACCCCCTGGGGCGGCTGTAATAAAAAAGACAGATAATAACTGTTGTTTAGAATGTGGAGAAATTGAAACCTTATACACTGCTGAGGGAAGATAAAATGGTAGAGCCACTTTGGAAAACAGTCTGGCAACTACTCAAAAGGTTAAATGTAGAGCTACTGTTTGACCCAGCAATTCCACTCGTAGGTATATACCAAGAGGAATGTATATGTATGTCTACACAAAAGCTTTTATTTGGGTCATAACAACACTATTCATAATAGCCAAAAAGTGGAAACAATCCAAATTTCCATCAGCTGAAGAATGGATGAACAATTGTGGTATACCCATCAATTAAATGTTATTCCTCTATAAAAAGGAATGCAATACTGATACGTGCTACAATAATAGATTAACCTTAAAAACATGCTAAATGAAAGAAGTCAGTCACCAAACACCACATATTGTGTGATTTCATTTATGTAAAGTGGCCAGAATAGGCAAATCTCTAGAGACAGAAAGTAGAGTGGTGGTTGCCTGTGGCTGGGGGAGATAGAATGAGGAAATGGGGAGCAACTGCTAATAAGTTCAGAGTTTTTAAGAGGGTAACAAAATGGCCTAATATTAGATTGTGGTGATGATTGCACCACACTATGAATATACTAAAAAGAGTTGAATAGTTGTGATAGAGACCATGTGGTCCACAAAGCCTAATATATTTACTACTGAGCTCTTTACAGGAAAGTTTGCCAATTTCTCCCTTAAAGTAAGTTTTAAATTGAAATGTGTGAGTCCTCCAACTCTTTTCTTCTTTGTAAAAATTATTTTGGCTATCCTGTGTCCTTTGCATTTCCATATAATTTTTTTTTTTTTTTTGCGGTACGCGGGCTTCTCACTGTTGTGGCCTCTCCGGTTGTGGAGCGCAGGCTCCGGACACACAGGCTCATCGGCCATGGCTCACGGGCCCAGCCGCTCCGTGGCATGTGGGATCTTCCCGGACTGGAGCACGAACCCTTGTCCCCTGCATCGGCAGGCGGACTCCCCAGGCGGACTCCCAACCACTGCGCCACCAGGGAAGCCCATCCATATAAATTTTAAGATCAGCTTGTCAGTTTTTCCAGAAAGGTCTGCTGGATTTTGATAGTGATTGTGTTAAATTTATAAGTCAAATTGAGGAGATCATTTTTTAATTAATCTCATATTGTCTGATATTTTACTGGTGAAAACCTCTTCAACTGTCTTATGTGTCCTTTTGATAAGAACTATATAATTTTTGACCACTGCCTTGCTTTCTGGCATAAATTATTCAAGCTCATTTCATAATTGTTCTTGTCACAGCCAAGGAGTTCTGGTTCTTTCAGTGGAGTCAATATTTTGGTTCTTGGTACATTGCTATTGGGGATGTTACTGCTCCAAAGCCCTCTCAGTGCACAGAGCTAGGGTATATTTGAATATAAATAAATAAATAGATAGATACATACATAAGTAAATCCCCTATATACACACACATACACATTTATATCTATTTATTATTTATGTCATTGTATGTGTATATTTGTTTTCTTTTCTTTTTTTTTTTCCGGTACGCGGGCCTCTCATTGTTGTGGCCTCTCCCGTTGTGGAGCACAGGCTTCGGACGCGCAGGCTCAGCAGCTGTGGCTCACGGGCCCAGCCACTCCGCGGCATGTGGGATCTTCCCCGACCGGGGCACGAACCCATGTCCCCTGCATCGGCAGGCAGACTCTCAACCACTGCGCCACCAGGGAATCCCTGTATGTGTATATTTGTATATTATATATGTATATACCTATATTAACATTCATGAGTAGTTCACACTGAATCCACTAGTTCTAATCCAATACCGCAGAGTTCTTCCAGTTTTCTTCATTTCCATATTTGTTACTCCCTTCTTTGCAATGAGAAACCTGGCTTACATATTCTGTGATATACCTATATGTTTATATATTTTATATAAATAGATAGTTATAGCTGTGTCTGTATCTATACACTATATACTATATTAGTCTATATATATTTATGTATGGTAGGATTGGACTTTCCACCATCTCTGTGACTATCAAAGACAGACTGTCTTCTTTCCTCATGTTCTAACTGGGACCCCAAGCGGTCAAGGAACATTCCCAAGATCATTCTATTAGTGATGGACACAGGCCTTGCTGAACACAGGCCTCCCCACCCCCTGATGGGTTTGATTGTTTCCTGTGATTCCACAGCAAGCATAGACCTGACTCCGAGTAGGAGGATGTCTTAGGTTGGCTGCCCTTGAAACAGACTCTGAGCTGCAGAGAGTTTGTTCCACAAACTTGTACAGCAAGTCTGTTAGAGAACATGCTCAGTAGACACAACTGTAAGGGGCAAAGGAGACAGAACTGGGCAGAAGGAGAAGCCAACCAAGGTTGGAAATGAGACCTCAGATCACCCTACAAGCAGATCTGGAGCTGGGGTAGCCCCCGAAGTTGACTCAAGTTGTGAGATGAGGAGCTGGCTTTTTTATCTCCACATCAGCCCACCATTGGCTATGGGCTGGCCCCTGGAACGGGGCATAGCCTGCATGGCCAGTTCCCTGTAGCTGAGGGCAGTTTCCAGTGAGAAGTGCAGCTATGAACTGTCAACAATTAATACAGCAGCTGAGGGATGGGTGCGTCAGCTCTGAAGAGGGGATGGGATAGAGCCCCACAGAATCCACTAGAGGGAAAGAAGTCTAGCCTGCAGGCAGTGATGTCAGACAAGTATTCAGCATCGCACAGGAGGTGGAGCTCAAGGAGCAGAATTAGAACAGGCAAGGACAGCTGGCATTTTGGCGCTAGAAACGGGTCCTGGGAACAGCTTACTGGGCATGAAGAGAGCACATGGTGTGAGAAGGTTCTGAGCTGGACCTTTTACTTCAGGCCTGTGTGTTTAGGGGCTGAATGGTCCAAGTAAAAAGAAATCGCAGGATCTCTCTGAGTTGCTTCCTTTCAGTTCATCAACTTCAAGTGGCAGTTGTGATTTAGTTATGTGTTGCTTTCCTCCTTGAGTATTGAACTTACGACAGTTGATAAATTGACCTCATAAAAAAATATAAGTTCAAGGGGAATTCCCTGGCTGTCCAGTGGTTAAGACTTGGGCTTGGGACTTCCCTGGTGGTGCAGTGGTTAAGAATCCATCTGCCAATGCAGGGAACACAGGTTTGATCCCTGGTCCGGGAAGATCCCACATGCCACGGAGCAACTACGCCTGCGTGCCACAATTACTGAGCCTGTGGTCCTAGAGTCCATGCTCCACAACAAGAGAAGCCCCCGCTCGCCGCAACAAGAGAAAGCCTGCACGCAGTAACCAAAACCCAACACAGCCAAAAAAAAAAAAGACTCGGGCTTTAACTGCCGTGGACCCAAGTTCAATCCCTGGTTGGGGAACTAAGGTCCCACAAGCTGTGCAGTGTGGCAAAAAAATTCTGATTTTTACAATGGAGTCTTAGTCTGAGACTGGTTATGATCCTTGGATACTTCTACCAGCCACTTAAAGACAACATAAAATTGTGTTGATGCTACTCTGAGGTCAGCTCAGCCCACAGGTAAGTCCTAGAAGGAGGTACTTTTCTGTTCTAGTCAGGAGTCTTTGTCTTCTGTGGGATTTGTGCCTATTCTCCCTGTATCACGTGGGGTTCACTTCCTTCTTGTGCTGAATCCACTTGTGTCTAATCCATTGACTATTCTCTCAGCCCCTCTCTGCATTAACTCTGTTCCATGGGAGAGCCCAGAGAACACTCCTTTTATCAAAGCAGTCAAGAATGCACTAGTAGGGACTTCCCTGGTGGCTCAGTGGTTAAGACTCTGCACTCCCAATGCAGGGGGCCCGGATTCAATGCCTGGTCAGGGAACTAGATCCCACATACATGCCGCAGCTAAGAGTTCTCATGCCACAACTAAGGAACCGGTGAGCTGCAACTAAGGAGCCCACCTGCCGCAACTAAGACCCAGCACAACCAAATTAATCAATCAATCAATTAATTTTTTTAAAAAAAAGAAAAGAATGCACTGGTGAGGGGCTTCCCTGGTGGTCCAGTGGTTAAGACTCTGTGCTTCCAATGCAGGGGGTGTGGGTATGATCCCTGGTCAGGGAACTAAAAATCCGATATGTCTCGCAGAGTGGCCAAAAAAATGCACTGGTGAGAGAGACACCAGCATCAAGGAAAAACAGTGGTGACTGGTCTACGGAGGCTGGGGCTAACAGTAGGAGATGCTCTTAGACTATCAGCTTCATCATAGGTTGCAAAGATAATAGAGGTCAAGTGGTATAGCACTTAACTCTAAGAAGAAAAGTGAGCACAATTATTTTAATTAAAGAAATGCAGAAAGCTCTACAACTGGTTAATAGAAATGGGGTATAGTCATCATCTTACTTCACCTTCCCAGCAGCCCAGTGAAGCCATTTTACAGAGAAGCAAATCAATGCTGGGAAGGACCAATGCCTTTGCCCAAGATCCACTGAAAGAGGCAGACTTGGACTCAACTGCATGGCCACCTGTCACCCAAGTCCAAGCATTAGCATCACACCATGCTGCTTATGGAAGACGTGTGAGACACAGTTCCAACCCCTCCAGTAGCTAACAGGTCTCTGGGAGACAGGATCAGTATGAACAGATTCAGAGGAGGAACAGAGATAATGTTTGTTGAAACTTGATTCTATGGGATTTTCATCAGAACTCAGAGGTTGGCACTTACCGCACGGACCTACTGTATGGAGCAGGTGGATTGGTCAGCACAAGGGGGTGCTGTGGTGCATCGCCCAAATTCCCCTTCTGGACCCAAGGTACTTATCTCACTAGCTGCCTGTGGGTTCTAATCACAGGACATAGAGCTTCTGAAATTCCATACCATGCTCAACGCTTGGCTTTATCATAGCACTAGTGCTCCTTTAAAATTGTGTGGTGGATCATCTTCTAACCTTGAACACTGACTGTAAACTCATTTTCTTCCTTTACTTTCTCAGAGAATTGCAGGTCAGCTACTTGCAAAAGTTCCTTTATCTTTGCCCTGGCATCTGCTTTGTTTCCCTTCAGGAAGCTCTCCTGCTCTGTGTCTGAACTGTAACCCAGAGTCATGATAAATACATTTATAGCATGTGCTATACTGAAAAAAAACCCAACAAATTAGCTTCCTCAAAAAATTAGACATAGAATTACCAAATAATTCAGCAATTTCACTTCTGGGTACATACCCAAAAGAATTGAAAGCAGGAAATCAAACAGATATTTGTACACCAATGTTCATAGCAGCATTATTCACAATAGCCAAAAAGTGGAAACAACCCAAATATCTATGAATGGATGAATAAATAAACAAAATATGGTTGGGATATTAATCAGCTATAAAAAGGAATGAAGTTCTGATAATGCTACAAATGGATGAACCGTGAACATATTATGCTAAGTGAAATTAGACACAAAATGACAAATATTATATGATTGCACTTATATGAGGTACCTTTAATAGACAAATTCATAGAGAAAAAAGTAGAATAGTGGTTTTACAATAGCCAAGACATGGAAACAACCTAAATGTCCATTGACAGATAACTAGATAAAGAAGATGTGGTATATATACACAATGGAATATTAGTCATTAAAAAGAATGAAATAATGCCATTTGCAGCAACATGGATGACTTAGAGATTATCATACTAAGCGAAGTATGTCAGAAAGAGAAAGACAAATACCATATGATATCACTTATACATGGAATCTAAAATACAACACAAATGAACACATCTACAAAACAAAAACAGACTCACAGATATAGAGAACAGACTTGTGGTTGCCAAGGTGGGTGGGAGGGAAGGGCTGGGAGTTTGGGATTAGTAGATGCAAACTATTGTATATAGGATGGGTAAACAACAAGGTCCTACTGTATAGCACGGGGAACTATATTCAATATCCTGTGAGAAACCATAGTAGAAAAGAGTATGAAAAAGAAAAAAAAAATATATATATATATATATAACTGAGTCACTTTGCTGTACAGCAGAAATTAACATTGTAAATCAACTATACTTCAATAATTTTTTTTTTTTAAGTAGAATTGTGGTTACCAGGGCCTGGGGGAGAGGTGAGTGGAAGTTACTGTTTAATGGGTGCACAGTTTCAGTTTGAGATGATGAAAAAGTTCTGGAGATGGATAGTGGTGATGGTTGCACAACAATGTGAATGTACTTAATGCCACTGAACTATACACCTAAATACAGCACATGCTATAAATGTATTTTCTTCATAACCTTGGAACTGCAACTTTAGTTCATTTACAAGATAGAAAATGTCAGCTATATAATCCAGTTGCTAACACCAATCTTCTCTGTCATTAAATCAGATCAGATTTACCTATTGTCAGAAAACATCTGTTTATTTTTTACATCAAATAAATGTGTTAATACTTATTTCAAGGAACATGACAGTAACCACTAGGAAATAAATAAATCTTATAAATCAGATTATTAAAATCTATCTAGTTTAAAGTGATATAGTTCTTGGGCTTCCCTGGTGGCGCAGTGGGCTTCCCTGGTGGCACAGTGGTTAAGAATATGCCTGCCAATGCAGGGGACACGGGTTTCAGCCCTGGTCCAGGAAGATCCCCCATGCCACGGAGCAACTAAGCCCATGTGCCACAACTACTGAAGCCCACGCGCCTAGAGTCTGTGCTCCACAACAAGAGAAGCCACCGCAATGAGAAGCCCATGCACCACAACGAAGAGTAGCCCCCGCTCGCCGCAACTAGAGAAAGCCCCCGTGCAGCAACAAAGACCCAATGCAGCCAAAAATAAATAAATAAATAAATAAAATAAAGTGATATAGATCTAATATAATTAAGTTATCCATTTTATAATCTTACTAAAAATAAGATAATACATCAATATATTGTTTCTTACTAATTTCTAATAATGCAATGTAATGTGTAGCTAAAATTATACATTACTTGTAAAACAAGGAGTATGATGAATGCATGGTTTCCCTGGGTAAAGAGTACATATGTGTATGTGGATGTGATTCAAATTCTAGTGTTTAGCTTTTTAAAAAAATTAATAAAAATCAAGTATAAAAACAGTAAATAACTCCATTATAGGAAATCTTTTCCTATTTAATGAAAGAGAAAAGTATTTACTGCTAAACACTAATTAAACTAGCACGTAATTTCATTTTTTTTTTTTGGTCGATAGAAAGTAGACAATATTTAACAATTTTTAGGGAGTTCCCTTGCTGTCCAGTGGTAGCACTCGGTGCTTTCACTGCCGTGGCCAGGGTTCAGTCCCTGGTCAGGGAAATAAGATCCCGCAAGCTACATGACGTGGCCGGAACAAAACCAATTTTTTTTTTTTTTTTTTTTTTTTTGCGGTACGCGGGCCTCTCACTGTTGTGGCCTCTCCCGTTGCGGAGCACAGGCTCCGGACGCGCAGGCTCAGTGGCCATGGCTCACGGGCCCAGCCGCTCCGCGGCATGTGGGATCTTCCCGGACCGGGGCACGAACCCGCGTCCCCTGCATCGGCAGGCGGACTCTCAACCACTGCGCCACCAGGGAAGCCCCAAAACCAATTTTTAAAACAATAAGGATTTACCATTATAACAAATACTTCATGATATGATTTTTTTTTTTTTTTTGGCTGCGTTTTGGGTCTTCATTGCTGCGCGGGGGCTTTCTCTAGTTGCGGCGAACGGGGGCTACTTTCGCCACGGTGCTCGGGCTTCTCATTGAGGTGGCTTCTCTTGTTGCAGAGCACGGGATCTAGGCGAACGGGCTTCAGTAGTTGTGGCTCGCGGGCTCAGTAGTTGTGGCTCGCGGGCTCCAGAGCGCAGGCTCAGTAGCTGTGGCACACGGGCTTAGTTGCTCCGTGGCATATGGGATCTTCCCAGACCAGAGCTCAAACCCGTGTGCCCTGCATTGACAGGTGGATTCTCAACCACTGTGCCACCAGGGAAGCCAATCATGATATGATTTGATAAAAATGATTTTAACTACCTAATCAAGTAATGCACAACAAATCTAAAATAAATCAGATAAAAGTTTTATCCCAGATATCTGGAAAGATTTAGTAGTCCCATGAAAACGTTCCAGGTATATTTAAAAGAATCACTGTCAATAGTCCATACTTTTTTCTTTCCGAGAATGATCATTTAAAGACCTGCTTACATTGTATACATATAGAAAGACATTTTTGGCATTCAGGACAGAATTTCTTTCTTATTTCTTATATTTCTTTCTAGCTTTTTAAAAATTGAAGTATAGTTTATCTACAAAATCTTGTTAATTTCAGGTGTACAACACAGTGATTCTGTTTTACATATATATATTCCTTTTCAGATTCTTTTCCCTTACAGGTTATTACAAAATATTGAATATAGTTCCCTGTGCTGTGCAGAAGGTCCTTGTTGGTTATTTTATATATAGTAGTGTGTATATGTCAATCCCAATCTCCCATTTTATCCCTCCGTCACCCTCCTTTCCCCTTTGGTAACCATAAGTTGGTTTTCTATGTCTGTGAGTCTCTTTCTGTTTTGTAAATAAGTTCACTTGTATCTTTTTTTTTTGGCCAAGCCACGTGGCATGTGTGATCCTAGTTCCCCGACCAGGGATTGAACCTGTGCCCCCTGCATTGGAAACTTGGAGTCTTAACCACTGGACCGCAAGGGAAGTCCCTGTATCATATTTTAGATTTCACATGTAAGTGATGTCATATGATATTTATCTTTCTCTTTCTGACTTACTTCACTTAGTATGATAATCTCTAGGTCCATCCATGTTTCTGCAAATGGCTTTATTTCATTCTTTTTTATGGCTGATACTCTTGCCTTTTTTGTTCTGCTCTCAAGTGATTATCTAACAAGAGCTAGGCATTCTTGGGCAATAGTCAGGGGATAGAAGAGGCAAAATTATTGAATAAAAATTGTCTATACTCCCACTGCCTCTATCATTTATCCGAATTCAAAACTTGGGGCAGAATGCCCTGGTCTTAATTTAACTTTACCCTTAACAGAAATGAGCCCAAGACAGGGAGAGACAGCAAGCCCTCTCCAAGAGTATAGAAGGGTAATGCCTTTTTCTTATAAAGGGACAGAGGGCTATTGGTGATCCAGGCCTAGACTTGGGCCAACCAATGTTAGAAAATTTATGGGCAATGAAGAACTGGAAACATGTATCAAAGCCCTAAGAAGGCCTTCTCATGCCCCAGTGGAATCAGATCCTGGTTTGAAGACCACACACACATCTTGGTCATAGTGGAGCTGGTGAAGTGATATTGCCTCTTCACTCTACCAGATTCAGAAGGACTTGGAGGTAAATCCCTCGGCCAGAAAAGGGAAGGACTATGACCTTTTAATGAGTAATTAATAATAATAATAATACCTTTTCTTAACTTATTCATAGGTTTTCATGAATATACTGTTACTTTTTATTATTTATGCTTAGTGCTCACACACACTGGTTTTCATGTTTTCTTGACATTAAAATTGACAAGAGATATCTTTTAATTCTTTTAATAGTTAGCCAAAATTTGATTTTCTCTTCCGAACTTTTTTGTTTGAAGATCTGTAATCATTTTGTGACTTTGTTTAAGTTCCTATATTGAGATCACCCCAGAACACTTTTTAAAGGAGCAATCTACCTAAACTGTTACACTTGGGAAATGGCTCAAGAGAAGCTAATTTATCAACATAATGAAATACCATGCAGTCAACAGAAATGGCAATGTTGAAGGCAAATGATGTGGTTGTGTACAATAGCATTTTAAAAAATTTTATTGGAGCATAATAGATTTACAATGTTGTATTAGTTTTAGGTGTACCACATAGTGATTTAGTTATACATATACATATATTCATTCTTTTTCATATTTTTTTCCCATATAAGTTATTACAGAATATTGAGTATAGTTCCCCATGCTATACAGTAAGTCCTTATTGGTTATCTATTTTATATATAGTAGAGTGTGTATGTTAATTCCAAGCTTACAAAGCATCTTAAATGCAGAAACTAGAACACTGATATCAGTGAGTCAGGTTATGTTGGTTCAGAGCTGAATTGGAGAAATTTAACATATTAAGTGGAAGATATATGAGGAATTTTTGCCCTTAAATCATTTTCTTAATGTGGTCAAAATATGTGTTGTACAATAAAAATATGCAGTGAATGTTGAGAGCAGTGATCACTGTTAATGAGTAAACAAAAGTGTTCCTTGCAAATTAATTAGTAAGTAAAAGGACTTTCAAAGGGCAATGAGCTTAAGTTATAAAAAGGAGAGTTGGTTATAGAAAAACCTATTTGGCAAAAGGCTGCCAAAGAGACCCTAAAACATCTCTCCAGGGGGTAAATTCAAGAAAGGCCAAAGTAATAGGCTTATGGGGTAATGAACAAATCTGCAGAATGAAGGTCCAAGGACCTGTTGCTATTGATAAGCTTGAATATTTTGACATCCCCTCTCAAAGCAAGAAAACTAGCCAAGGCAAAGGGAAATGTAGTGTGTATAAACTCAACAACCACATATCAAATATGTGTAAACCTCTGCCTCTGTGTTTCAGCATTTGCCCCCCTCTCAAGTTTCTCCTCTTTCCTCTTTCCCTCCTTCCTGGGATCCTGGGTAAGGAAGCTTGAATAGGGGGAGTGGTTGGTCCTTGCTCATTAACCTATTTATCCCACTTGGATTTTGCCTCTGCTCTGTCAGCTCACTGGGATGTGCTGGCCAGTGAAGCTTACCTCAAGCTCCACTGCCTGGGAGTCTTCCTCAGCCACAGTTACTCTACAGCTCAGTTGCCTTGTTGGTTCTGATGTCATGTTGAATGTAGCACCATGTTGAATAGAGTACCACTGTGTGGTAGGGCCCTTTGGATGCAGCACTGTGTTGGTGGTGGCAGCATGTTAGAGGAAGTCCATGTTGGATAGAGTGCCACATTGGCAGCAGTGCCATGTTGGCTGTAGCACCATGTTGGCAGTGGCACCAAGTAGACGGGGGCATGTTGGTGGGCCATCTGTGATTACTGAGTGCTGCATGGGCTCTCTAAATGACTGCTCCAGGAAATCCAGAACAAGCTGTCTACTCTGGGATTTCTCATCCCACCCCAAAACTGTGGGTCCTTAATACACATACTGTCCTTGGAAGTTCAATCCTGAGAGAAGTGTGGAACTAGAGCCCCATCTCTGACTTCTTCCTGTCTTCCAAAAAATCGAAAGAAAGTAAAAATCACCCATCATTCCACCCTACATAGATAGCTGCTGATGATATTTGCATAATAATATTTTTATTTGTGTGTACATTTGAATGAAATGGTACACGTTATACATAATGTTTTATAATATTTTTATTTAGTAGTATATTTGTCAGTCTTCACTGTGTGTGTGTATGTGATCTTATTTATTTATTTTAATTTTTCTTGAAATATAATTGATTTACAATGTTGTATTAGTTTCACGTGTACAGCAAAGTGATTCACATATATATGTATATATATATTCTTTTTTAGATTCTTTTTCATTATAGTTTATTACAACATATTGAGTATAGTTCCCTGTGCCAAACAGTCCTTGTTTTTTATCTATTTTACATGTAGTGGTGCGTATATTTTATACTCTTTTTTTTTTTTTTTTTTGCGGTACGCGGGCCTCTCACTGTTGTGGTCCCTCCCGTTGCGGAGCACAGGCTCTGGACGTAGGCTCAGCGGCCATGGCTCACGGGCCCAGCCGCTCCGCGGCATGTGAGATCTTTCCAGACTGGGGCACGAACCCGTGTCCCCTGCATCGGCAGGCGGACTCTCAACCGCTGCGGAAGCCTCCTGGTGTGTATATTTTAATCCCAAACTCCAAATTTATCCCTCCCCTGCCTTTCCCCTTTGGTAACCATAAGTTTGTTTTCTATGTTTGTGAGTCTATTTCTGTTTTGTAAATTATCTTTATTTTTAATGGCTGTATACGCTTCCATAGTATAAATGTACAACTCATTTAATCAATTCCCCATTCATTTTGGGTGCTAACAATTGTTCACTCTTATATAAACAGTGGTGTAGATCCTTGCAGAGAAATCTCTGTTCATCACCACCATGTTTTCATTAGTAAATTTCCTAGAATTAGAATTTCTGGGTCAAGGGATAAACTAAAGTGATGCATGCTCACTGTAAAAATTCAAACAATACAGAAGTTTATATTGCTAATAGGTGTATACACTTTCAGCCTTTTTTCTCTGCAAGTCCACACACATATGTGTGCACACACACAGACACACATTTATAAAAGGTAAAATGGTATCATACTATGCATATTGTTCCACAGCTTGCTCTTTTATAAGAACTAGAGTAGATCATGAACATCCTCCTAGTCTATAAGTTTACCTCATTTTAAGTTGCAGAGTATTCCAGAATAAAGGTATATTTTGTAAGCCATTCCCCAGTGGACAGACATTTAAGTTGCTTACAGTTTTTCTCATAAATTGTGTGGCAATAAATATTCTTGTTTGTATAACTTTGCACATTGTGTGAGTAATTCTTTAGGATAAATTTCTAGAAGTGGATTTCTGGGTCAAAATGTGTTAGGAACATACTGAAGTTCAGTCTCAGCCTTGGTATTCTACCAAAATTTGATATTTGTGTTTGGTTTTAGCCAAATAGCAAAATGCCTATCTTTCCTGACCTCGTCATCAGTGATCACATGGTAGCCCTGGACATCAACAAGTCCATCTAGTCAACCAAGCTCCTGCTTCGGTTATTGACTGTGGTAGGTAGAATAATGTCCCTCCCCCAAAGATGTCCATTTCTTTCTTTTTTTAAAAATTTATTTTATTTATATATTTATTTACTTATTTATTTTTGGCTGCATTGGGTCTTCATTGCTGTGCACTGGCTTTCTCTAGTTGTGGCGAGCGGGGGCTACTCTTCATTGCGGTGCGAGGACTTCTCATTGCGGTGGCTTCTCTTGTTGCAGAGCATGGGCTCTAGGTGCTCGGGCTTCAGTAGTTGTGGCTCGTGGGCTCTATAGCACAGGCTCATTAGTTGTGGCACACGAACTTAGTTGCTCCGCGGCATGTGGGATCTTCCCGGACCAGGGCTCGAACCCCTGTCCTCTGCATTGGCAGGCAGATTCTTAGCCACTGTGCCACCAGGGAAGTCCAAAGATGTCCATTTCTAATACCTGAAACAGTGAATATGTTAGGTTACATGGCCAAGGGGGATCAAAGGTGCAGACAGAATCAAGTTTACTAATCAACTGATTTTAAAATAGATTATCCTGGATTATCCAGATGGGTACAAGATAATCACGAAGGTCCTTAAAAGTGAAAGAAGGAAGCTGAAAAGAAGGGTCAGAGGGAGACCAGACTATGGAAGAACAGTCAGAGAGATGGCTTTGTAGATGGAGGAAAGGGGCCATGAGCCAAGGAATGTAGGCAACTTCTAGAAACTGGAAAAGGCAAGGAAATGGATTCTTCCCTATTGTCACCTTGATTTTAGCCCAACATCAGACTTCAAACTATAAAATAATAAATTTGTATTGTTTCAAGCTACTAAATTCGTGGTAATTTGTTACAGCAGCAATAGAAAACTAATACCGTGATCAAGAGATTTCTGGTCTAACAGAGCTAATCTGGTTAAGTAAGTATTTATAGGATGGAAAATCAATGAAGAAAATGTTTCATGAGTGTCCTTGACAATGGAACACACATGGTAAAGCTTGTGAGTGGTTTTGGAATCAGAGGCATACAGTGTTTTGTCTATACCTTTCAGATGTTTCTTCAGACAGTCCCTTTAGTGCAGCAGGATGTGTTGGTCAAAGACAGAGAATGGGCTGCTTTCATCATTTTTCTTCAGGCAAAGACATTACCTGACCTGTCAGAGATTTGGGAACTGTCTTCTCATACATATACAAGTTGAAATGGCAGCCATTAGGTGTTGAAGTACAACTATAACAAGAAGACTTATCACTATTTTTCAATAATAATACCAACACAGTAGGACTTACTAACAACCAGTTTTTGCTTACAATAAAAATAGTTTGCAGGAACCTGATAAAGAGAACTGAAACCAATTTAATTTCCTCTCTCTGGATTAAAAAAAGTACTGGGTCCAGGCATACTTTCCTGTCACTACACACTGAGAACAAGCAAAAATAGCTTAGCTATTTGTTCCAACAAATACTTGCTCCTAGAAGACTATGAACTAACAAAAAGAGCTTACTTATCAAAACTAGCATTTTACTCATCGACACTTGCTTAAAGACTGCTGCCTCACTGTGCCTGCCAATCCAAAATTATTGTTATAAATTCTGCCTAATCTCGATCAGTTTCCTGCTTTGCAAGACCCTCCTTTAAACTACCCAGTTTGGGCCCTAAAGCCCTGTAAACATCCTTGCCTGACTTTCCCCTTCTGAGAAATGTTTATGACTTTGTCAATTTGGCATTCTCTTTAATGCTGTAAGTTTATTAAATTTAACTTAACTTGAACAGGTTTTCAGGGGGTCTTTTGGAGAGTCTTTTCCTGATAGAAGTAACCTTGAGAGTGCTAGTATACTTTCCATGAACCCTACTCTAAAGATTCTCCTATATTCTCACTCCAGGGAAGATACTGAAGTTGGTGTGTATGCAGTGGAAGCTGAGTATCACATGGATATTCATAAACAGTTTTATTTCCTTAAACGCAAGTCACCTTGCTCCACAGCAACAGTTCTAGGTCCAAAGTCAAAGGAATCTATTTATTAGAAATAAAAATATGTAAGTGAAAGTAGCAATGTTACATCTACTACTTAGTAGGTGTTTTCTTCAAGTAAAGCAAAACTCTTCAGTATGTGTGTTTGCTTCAGTGAAATTGTATCATCAACTTAGCCTCAAGTCCAGGAATTGAAGAAGAAGGAGATAAATCTTTACCCAGTCAGCTCACTATTAGAGAGGAAGGACGCTTTAATAACTTGATGACAACATCACTGTCAGTTGAACACTTTACTGCAGAACCTACGGAAATAAATCTGGCTCCTCCACTCACCTTTGCTGACTATACTGAAAACGAATGACTGTTTAGTATCACAGAAGTACATGTAACAATCGAGCAGCCCATGTTACTTGGAAATTATGGTGCCCATAAGTATTAAAATGTAAAACTTAAAAAATTTGGCTACTAAAATAAAATAATTATAATTATTTATAAAAATAAATAATAATTACTATATAATAATAATTTTGAAATAATTTTTAAATAATTCTAATTAAAATTTGTATTTGAACAAAATGTGTTTATGGTATACCTCTGTTATACACAATTAAAATTGTTAAAGGTATCACCAAATTTTTATCCAAGAAGTTTGTACTAATGTAAAAAGTATGTACCAATATACATTTTTAAGGCTCTGGAGATGGACTACCTAATTGTCCTCCAGAAAACATGAGCCAGTTGATTCTGCAACACTGAAGAAGAATGTCCATTTATCTGTTGTTAAAGGAGAATTTTTCAAAAAAGTTATAATCGTGAACAGGAATAAATAATGGGCATTTATGAATTGCAAAGTCTTCATAGACATTAACTTGCCTGGTCCTTTTAGCATCCACGTAGTAGGGCAGGCAGTAACAGCTGCTGCCTCCATTTTACAAAGGCAGAGATTGAGCCTCAGAGAAGTGGCACCTAAGGTCACAGACTCTGAGTGGTAGCATGTGGACTTGGCATGGGGTTCTCAGACCCTGTGTTCCATTTTCATGTACCTGGCCACATATGTGACCACATTCTCTATGCTCTCAGCGTCTTTGGGAGCCTTCCAGTTCCTCCTTCAGACCCTCTCACCTTCTGCAGGAGAAGGCCAGGCACAGCCCTATAGCAAAGAGAGTTTCTTCCACCCTTGCCATCTCCGCCCTTGCCATCATTCCCAAATTTAAGAACAATTCTTGTCCACTTGGGACTACCCTGGTGGTCCAGTGGGTAAGACTCCATGCTCCCAATGCAGAGGGCCTGGGTTCAATCCCTGGTCATGGAACTAGATCCTGCATGCATGCCGCAACTAAGAAGTCCACATGCTGCAACTAAAAGATCCCTCATGCTGCAACGAAGATCCCGCGTGCCTCAACTAAGACCCGGTGCAGGCAAAATAAATAAATAATAATAATAATAAAAGAACAATACTTGTCTACTCCACACACACTCAACTCTAGCATCCTAATGCTTTTTACAGCTTTTCTGGACAGAGCAGATTCTCCTTCAAGGGGTGTATAATAGGAAAATCCCACTTGTTTCTTAAAAGCCATTTAGTTATCAAATCACACAATCATAGCTGGCCTTTGAGGTAAGCCCCTTCCCTGCATGCAATACTCCCTCTTTTTTCTTCCAGCCGTTGCTGATACATTTCTGCAAATAGGGTGCCTCTCCCTTTATTGTTGGAAAGCTGAGCTGGTAAAAATGTCTTTCATCTGCTCATATAAAAATATCTTTCTAAATTAAATGTTATTTTTGTTAAGAAAAGCAAATTATATTTAACAGAAAAATTTAAAAATATTTTAAAATTTAAGGGGAAAAATCATTTCCAGTTTCATCCAGAAATAACCACTTTTGACATTTTAGTCTTTTTTTATTCATATATATGTGTGAATATCTCTGTATATGATATAATTTTCAACTGATATGTTAAGTAACTTTTCCACAACTGCTTTTATAGAATCACAGAATCTAGATTTAGAAGAAAACTCAAGGCCTTCAAGATCTTTCTTCCTGGTTTGAGGGCTTTGATTGGGTCTGCCTAGACACTGCTTGTATCCTCCAGGGACTGGAAGCCCAGTTTGTACTAAGAAAATCCATTTCTGGGTTGGAAAATTCTCATTCCGTTTTTGTCTCCTGAAATGACAGAATATGAATATGAATATGTCCTATTTGGATTTCTCTTCTCAGATTGAATATCCCTGGTTTCCATGATTATTCCTTGCTTGACAGAATTTTCAGAGCCACTCATGATGCTGGTCACCCTCCCCAGGGGAGTCTGTTCACTTATAACACTGCCTCCAGTCCCTGACATGAAGTCCCAAGTGCAGCCTGGCAGATGTGTTGAGCAGTGGGGCTGCTGCTTCCCTAACCCCAGACACTTGACCTCCAGTAACACTGCTCAGGATGGCACTATATTTTTAGCAGCTACTTTTACTGTAAGCTTTTGGGTTGGTCTTAAAAAGCCATCAGTCAGGATTAATTGGAGAAAGATAATGCCAGTCAGAATGCTGCCTTTTCAAATCCAAAATCTATTTTGGGGAGTGGAAAGGGAGCCTAACATTGGTTGGGGTGTGTGTGTGTGTGTGTGCACGCGCGTGCACGCGTGTGTGTGCTTGTGTGTTTGTTCACCATCTATCAGATGTAATGCTGAACACATTCATATCTTTATTATTATTATAGTTATTGTTACTGTCATGGCAGTTTCAGTTGGTTGAGGTCCTACTGTGCACTAGACATACATTAATTTCATTTCACAGAGCCCCAGGATAATTAATTGTTGTTTTACACATGAGGAAAGGAAGGCAGGGAAATTGGACAACTTGTTCCAAGGTCCCACACCAGTAAGATGTTTACGCCCATGTTCTACCCCTATATCGTATTGTCTCAGAAAAGTGCAACCACTGATCAACAGTCAAGTTCAGAGTGAGACTCCCTGGAATTCCCTGGCAGTGCAGTGGCTAAAGACTATGTGCTTTCACTGCAGAGATCCTGCAAGCTGATAAATGATCAGATTTTTAATATAGTTCAAAGGTTAAAGTCCACTGAATTTCTTGACAGATTCAATGTGGGGTGTAAGAGGAGTGAAATACAAAACTAAGGATTTTAGCCTGAGCAATAGGGCTGAGATAAAGAAGGCTGTGGGTGGAGCACGTTTTGGGGTGGCATTTGAGCATTTAGGGGTTTTTTTGTTTTTTTTTAAATAAATAAATTTATTTATTAATTTTGGCTGTGTTGGGTCGTAGCTGCATGTGGGCTTTTCTCCAGCTGGAGCGAACGGGGGCTACTCTTCGTTGCGGTGTGCGGGCTTCTCATTGCGGTGGCTTCTCTTGTTGCAGATGGGCTCTAGGTGCGTGGGCTTCAGTAGTTGTGGCACATGGGCTCAGTAGTTGTGGCTTGTGGGCTCTAGAGCGCAGGCTCAGTAGTTGTGGCTCGTGGGCTTAGTTGCTCCACAGCATGTGGAATCTTCCTGGACCAGGGCTCGAACCCGCGTCCCCTGCATTGGCAGGCGGATTCTTAACCACTGTGCCACCAGGGAAGTCCGAGCATTTAGTTTTAAACATGCTGATTTGTAAGTATCTTAATAGACACTCAAGTGGAGATGCCAAGTTAGCAGTTAGCTATACAGGTATACCTTGTTTTATTACATTTTGCTTTTTGCACTTTGCAGATACTGAGCTTTTTACAAATTAAAGATTTATGGCAACGCTGCATTGAGCAAATCTATTGGTGTAATTTTTCTAACAGCATTTGCTCAACTTGCGTCTCTGTGTCACATTTTGGTAATTCTCACAATATTTAAAATTTTTTTGTTATTATTATACTTGTTATGGTGATCTGTGATCAGTGATCTTTGATGTTACTGTTGTGAAAGATTATAACTCACTGAAGGCTCAGATGATGGTTTGCATTTTTTAGTAATAAAATATTTTTTAATTAAGGTATGTACATTTGATAGACATAATGCTATTATACACTTATCAGACTACAGTGTAAACATAACTTTTATATGCACTGTGAAACTAAAAAATTCATATGACTCGCTTTATTGAGATATTCACTTTATTGCAGTGGTCTGGAATCAAACCCACAGTATCTCCAAGGTATGCCTGTACAGTTTTGGAGATCAGGAGAGCAGCCTAAGCTAGACATATAAAATTGAGAGTTGGCACATGGATGATGTTTAAAGCCACAAGGCTGGATGAGATCACCAAGAGAGTGATCTCCCTATTATCTCCTCTGGATCTGTGATTAGATGCTTCCTAAATCTTCTCATTCTCTCCACCATGACTCATCGTGCTTTCAATTTTCTTTCTCTTCCTCCCTCTACGCTACAAGTCCCAGCAGTTTCTTCAGATCCAACATCCAGGTCATTAATTCTCTCTTTCACTGTTTCTAGTCTGTCATTTTAACTTTTATAACTACATTTTCTTCATTCCTAGAAATGCTTTTTAAAAAAATATGCACTCTATTTTAATAGCCTTTATCATATGTTTGACACATACTTTGTCTTTATTTAAAACATAACATATATATTGTATAATCTTTATCCAGTAATTTGTTATCTGAAGTTCTAATGACTCTGAAACTGATTCTCTTTACACTGTGCCTCCATCATGATACATTGTTTCCATGTATGCCACATGTGCACATGTGCATGCATGTGCATGTGTGTGTCTGTGTGTGTGTTTAATCTTTGGAGCTCATGTTTACTAGGGCTTTGTGGGAATGCTGTGTAGCTGGAAAAAGGGCCTGAACACTAGATTTTAAAATTTCATTCTACTAGGTGTTTCAACCTTGGGAAAAAATTTTTTTTCTGTCTAAAAACAAACATTTAGATCTCCAGTTTTATTGAAGCCTTGGGCTAATTTTTATGCTAATTCTTCAGGCTGGTGGTTCCTGGACCACACAGTGTAAATTTGAATCCCAAACCTGTGCATGGTTGCAAATTCTCACAGGACCTGTTCTCCCTCATCCCTGGGGATAGTTTCCTTGTTATTTCTCCATGTCAGTGGGGAAATTTTTTTAGCTCGCCTCTTCATCACGTGCTACCTTTATGCAAGGGGTCCCATTTCCATCTTCCTATGAGGCATGGGCCATAGTCTTATTTCTCACACTTATGTGGGCATTAACACTCAAAAGCAACCGTCCACTCACACACCTTCTACCAGCCATAGCCGGTTCACACACTGACCACTCTGGTTTTCAACTCTCCAGCTCCTGGCAGTTTCCTTTCTTTCCTGCAAATTTAGCTTTGCATTTAAAAGAATGTTATACTTTAGACAGTATCTCTTTTTGTAGCCAGAGTGTTTTCAGGTTACCTTATCTGTCACATTGATGGAATTGGAAGTCCCTTTAGGGGTGATTGTGATGGTCAGATTAGCTCAGCAGGAACTATTTTCTAGAACAACAGGCATATTTGAGTGGATATCATGCCCCCTAGCTCCCTGTCATGTTGGAAGCATCTGCTCCTGTGAGGAGTTTGCATGGAGGGTGATCTACAGAGCACCGTTTGGCTTATTCCTGTGGCTCTGCCCACGCTGACGATTACTTGTTTCAGTTTGTGCCAGAACTGACTGAGGCGTATGTGGTGACGAATGAGCTAGAGACACATGGGACCAACTGCCATGACAGAGGCCCAGCCTGCCCTGGCCTGCAGGCCCCAGGACTGGCTGTCCAGGAATTCTGTGCAGGGATGACCAGCATGCCACATGCCATTCTAGCCAGTGACAGGGAATGAAGGGAAGGGGGACTGGTTATACCACAAATGGCTGCTTCCTGTGGCTCCAGCAGGATGATGTACTCCTGTTTACTATGTTCTATTTCCTGAGCTGCTCCAAAGACGCGGGAACCCCAAACAAGTGCTGGTAAGGGCAAGGGCAGCCAAGAAGGGAAAGAATCTGAACTCTCTAGGGCCTCCAACTCATCAGCTGGGATGATGAGCAGAGCCTGGCCATATCTGCCTGTTTGGCCACATTTAAAGGAAACATGAGGACTGACCAACAAGGCTGTGTGTACACCATAAGTGCTGATCAGTGACAGCCCCCCACGTGTCATCCAAGGGAATGAAGTCAGGGGACTTCAAAGCTGCTCCGGGAAGCCTTGGCATAGAAGGAGTCTCTGAAAGCTGTTTCAGGACCGTTGTGTATCTGCCAGGCAGTGAAGGAGAAAGGGGGTGGATAGGAGAGAGGGCAGAGACCTTAAGGAAAGCCTTCAGCTTTCTCTCTTCAACAAAACCCCCATCTGGCTGCTCATTGATGGGCTGAAGAACAGAACCATAGGGTCTTTGATTGGAAAGATGCCATTTAGTTCAACCTTCCAGCTAGTGCAGGTTCTGCAATCTCCTTGCCAGACAGCCTCCCACCATGGGGTTCTCACTGCTAACTTCATGGTAGGAATGATCTCATTTTAAGCCTCTTCTTATTTTGAGGTAAAAATCTGCCTTTCAGTCATTTCCACCTACACCGCCTCCTCTCCTGGTTGCTGAGGAAGAAGCACCTCCTGCCTTCACTGGCTCAGGAACACAGAGAGGATTCCCTGCGAGAACCTACAGTCTCACCCATGAGAACCAGGGCTCCTCGGACCCAGCTCATCCCCAGGATGGCCATCCAGGAAAGGAAAGAGGCTGACCAGGAAAGGAAAGAGGCTGACAAAGGCCTGCCAGAGGGAGACTGGCTGAGCTACTTCTTCACTTTCTTACTGGAGACTCAGTTAGGACCCCACCTGTACATAGGGAAGACATCCTCCCAGATAGGAAATAAAATAAAGTTCTTGGATGAGCACTGAAAGCCGAACTAGAAAGTTATTTTATCCTGTCCCTGCATATAAGACAGTGAATCGAAACCAAAAGTGTTCTGTGAAGATATTCGAAGGTGTCCTTTGAAGGCTGTTCCTCCTGGCAGGTAGGCCATTGTGTGTTCTCTGGGCTGCGCCCAGCCTTGGAGCAGAGGGATTGGAGTCTGGGCAGGTGCTTTGGCAGTGCCTCTAGAATAGGCAGGAGTAGCTGGGGGTTTCGTCCTTCAACGCACTGTCAGTGAGTCCCTATTTTCTATGTGTCTGCTGGAGGCCCATCATGGTTTTCAAATAATTGTGCTAGACACAGAAAAGGGGAGAAAACAGAAGTTGATTAGGACATGCGGACCTAACAAGGACTCAGAAGCCACACCACTTATATCCACCCCATCATTCTTCCTGCAAATATCACTGTTTGAGGACAAGGATTCCCTTTGACTAGCCCCAGTTCTGTGAGAAATAATGTTCCATTCAATCCCTCTCATTCTTTCATCCTAAAGAAAGTGTGTAAAACTGTTTTTAAATGTTTAAAAGGAGACAGGCATGTTTCAAGGGCCCACTTGAAAGTTTCTGACAAGAAGTAGGTTCAAAAAAAGAAAAGAAAAGGGCTCTTTCTCCAGAGGGATGGGGGCCCATGTATTCCGAAGGGCCTTCCCTCTGCAAATCAACTAGATGTTCGTGAATCCTACCCTTTTAATGAACTGCTAGCCTCTTGGAAAGCATGTGGAAAAAGTAAGCTGAAACAGAATCAGTGGGCAGGGCAGTGAGCAAGCAAATGCTAAAACCAACATGGAATTTGGAGGTGAATCCTAGATTCCCCACATGGTGAATCTGAACTGAAACTGAAGCTCCCACATGAAGCTGGAATTATTTTACCCCAATTTTTTATTGTGGTAAAATACACACAACATACAAATTTC
Organism: Globicephala melas; assembly: GCF_963455315.2. Classification (NCBI taxonomy): domain Eukaryota; kingdom Metazoa; phylum Chordata; class Mammalia; order Artiodactyla; family Delphinidae; genus Globicephala; species Globicephala melas. Next base: position 40,551,189 of record NC_083324.2, on the reverse strand, counting down.
CATCTTAACTATGTTTAAGTGTACAATTTAGTGGTATTAAATACATTGATAATGTTGTGCAACCATCACTATCATCTATCTCCATAACTCTTTTCATCATCCCAAACTGAAATTCCATATGCTTTGCACAATAACTCCCTGTTCCCCTCTCCCCGCAGACCCTGAAAATCACCACTATACTTTCAATCTTTATGATTTTTTTAAGTCAGTCATTTAATTTTTAAATTATTTTTTTTAAGTTTTATTGGAGTGTAGTTGATTTACAATGTTGTGTTAGTTTCAGGTGTACAGCAAAGTGATTCAATTATACATATACATATATTCATTCTTTTTTAGATTCTTTTCACATATAGGTTATCCCAGAATATAGGTTGTCCCAGAATATTGAATAGAGTTCCCTGTGCTATATAGTAGGTCTCTGTTGGTTATCTATCTTATATATTGTAGTGTTGTCTGTTAATCCCAAGCTCCTGATTTATCCCTCCCTGCCACATTTCCCCTTTGGCAACCATAAGTTTGTTTTCAATATCTGTAAGCCTGTTTCTATTTTGTAAATAAGTTCATTTGTATCATTTTAAAAAATTAGATTCCACATATGAGTGACATCATATATTTGTCTTTCTCTGTCTGACTTACTTCACTTAGTATGATAATCTCTAGGTCACACCATGTTGCTGCAAATGGCATTATTTCATTCTTTTTTATGGCTGAGTAGTATTCCATTGTATATATGTACCACATCTTTATCCATTCCTCTGCCGATGTACATTTAGGTTGCTTCCATTTCTCTAATAATTAGTTATGTTGAGCATCTTTTCATGTGCTTTTTGGCCATCTGTATGTCTTCTTTGGAGAAACGTCTATTTAGATCTTCTGCCCATTTTTGTATTGGGTTGTCTGTTTTTTTGATATTGAGCTGCATGAGCTGGTTGTGTATTTTGGAGATTAATCCCTTGTTGGTTGCTTGACTTGCAAATATTTTCTCCCATTCTGAGGGTTGTCTTTTTGCTTTGTTTATGGTTTCCGTTTCTGTGCAAAAGCTTTTAAGTTTAATTAGATCCCATTTGTTTATTTTTGTGTTTATTTTCATTACTCTAGGAGGTGGATCAAAAAAGATCTTGCTTCAATTTATGTCAAAGGATGTTCTTCCTATGTTTTCCTCTGAGAGTTTTATAGTGTCCAGCCTTACATTTAGGTCTCCAATACATTTTGAGTTTATTTTTGTGTATGGTGTTAGGGAATGTTCTAATTTCATTCTTTTACATGTAGCTGTACAGTTTTCCCAGCACCACTTATTCTCTAGTAGGTCTGTGTCTTTATTCCCGTCTTACCCCTTCACGACCTTTTTTTTTTCTTAGATTCCATATATATGTGTTAGCATACGGTATTTGGTTTTCTTTCTGACTTACTTCACTCTGTATGACAGACTCTAGGTCCATCCACCTCACTACAAATATCTCAATTTCGTTTCTTTTTATGGCTGAGTAATATTCCATTGTATATATGTGCCACATCTTCTTTATCCATTCATCCGATGATGGACACATAGGTTGCTTCCATGTCCTGGCTATTGTAAATAGAGCTGCAATGAACATTTTGGTACATGACTCTTTTTGAATTATGGTTTTCTCAGGATATATGCCCAGTAGTGGGATTGCTGGATCATATGGTAGTTCTATTTTTAGTTTTTTAAGGAACCTCCATACTGTTCTCCATAGTGGCTGTATCAATTTACATTCCCACCAACAGTGCAAGAGGGTTCCCTTTTCTCCACACCCTCTCTAGCATTTATTGTTTCTAGATTTTTTGATGATGGCCATTCTGACTGGTGTGAGATGATATCTCATTGTAGTTTTGATTTGCATTTCTCTAATGATTAATGATGTTGAGCATTCTTTCATGTGTTTGTTGGCAATCTGTATATCTTCTTTGGAGAAATGTCTGTTTAGGTCTTCTGCCCATTTTTGGATTGGGTTGTTTGTTTTTTTGTTATTGAGCTGCATGGGCTGCTTGTAAATCTTGGAGATTAATCCTTTGTCAGTTGCTTCATTTGCAAATATTTTCTCCCATTCTGAGGGTTGTCTTTTGGTCATGTTTGTGGTTTCCTTTGCTGTGCAAAAGGTTTTAAGTCTCGTTCGATTCCATTTGTTTATTTTTGTTTTTATTTCCATTTCTCTAGGAGTTGAGTCAAAAAGGATCTTGCTGTGATTTGTGTCATAGAGTGTTCTGCCTATGTTTTCCTCTAAGAGTTTGATAGTGTCTGGCCTTACATTTAGGTTTTTAATCCATTTTGAGTTTATTTTTGTGTATGGTGTTAGGGAGTGTTCTAATTTCATACTTTTACATGTACCTGTCCAGTTTTCCCAGCACCACTTATTGAAGAGGCTGTTTATTCTCCACTCTGTATTCCTGCCTCCTTTATCAAAGATAAGGTGACCATATGTGCGTGGGTTTATCTCTGGGCTTTCTATCCTGTTCCATTGATCTATATTTCTGTTTTTGTGCCAGTACCATACTGTCTTGATTACTGTAGCTTTGTAGTATAGTCTGAAGTCAGGCAGCCTGATTTCTCCAGCTCCGTTTTTCTTTCTCAAGACTGCTTTGGCTATTCGGGGTCTTTTGTGTTTCCATACAAATTGTAAAATTTTTTGTTCTAATTCTGTGAAAAATGCCATTGGTAATTCGATAGGGATTGCACTGAATCTGTAGAATGCTTTGGGTAGTATAGTCATTTTCACAATATTGACTCTTCCAATCCAAGAACATGGTATATCGCTCCATCTGTTTGTGTCATGTTTGATTTCTTTCATCAGTATCTTATCATTTTCTGAGTACAGGTCTTTTGCCTCCTTAGGTAGGTTTATTCCTAGGTATTTTATTCTTTTTGTTGTAATGGTAAACGGGATTGTTTCCTTAATTACTCTTTCTGATCTTTTGTTTTTACTGTATAGAAATGCAACAGATTTCTGTGTATTAATTTTGTATCCTGAAACTTTACCAGATTCATTGATGAACTCTAGTAGTTTTCTGGTAGCATCTTCAGAATTTTCTATGTATAGTCTATCTTTATGATTTCTGACTACTCTAAGTACCTCATGTAAGTGGAACCATACAGTTATTTGTCTTTCTGTGACTGGTTTATTTCACATAGTGGCTGTACCATTTTACATTCCCACCAACAGCACACAAGGGTTCCAATTACTCCACATCCTTGCCAACACTTGTTATTTTCTTTTTTTTTTTTATTAGTAGCCATCCTAATGCGTGTAAGGTGGTATCTCATTGTAGTTTTGATTTGCATTTCTCTAATGATTAGTAATGTTGAACATCTTTTCATGTGTTTACTGTCCATCTGTATATCTTCTTTGGAGAAATGTCTATTCAAATCCTTTGCCCATTTTTGAATTGGATTTTGTTTTCTGGTTGTTGAGTTTTAGGAATTCTCTGTATATTCTGGATATTAATCCCTTATCAGGCTGGAATTCTTGAAGGAGTTTAAAAAGGTCCTGGGTTGGTAATGCCACATGGCAAAAGCAGGTGCAAACTCTTTCAGGAGGAAAGTAATTTCAGCTTATACATTCAGGACTCTTAGAGCTTAAGTTCAATCACATTTATGGTCAATTGAATTTCAACAAGGGTGCCAGACAATTCAACGGAGAAAGAATCAATTTTTCAACAATTGGTACTGGGAAAACTGGATATCCACATGGAAAAGAATAAAGTTGGACCCCTGCCTCATATCATATGCCCCCTCCTCTGAGCCCAGAAGGGGTAGGCCTCTCTGTGGTCAGACAAGGAAGCTCCTGCATAGTGGTCACAGTCAAACAATGTCCGAGGCTGGGCTGCCTATGCCTACTTGACCCCACTCCATTCTCTCCCATAGAGCCCTGCCCTCCTACAGGTCTGGGCTTCCTTGATCCAGGGCTGATCTGGGCTTCCCTTCAGGGGCCAGAGTTAATAAAGCTTGATGGCCACAGCATAAGGCTAAATGGATGCCTGGATAAAGCCATCCTCTCTCCTGCTGAAGGAGTGGGCCCAGGCAACTGGGATGGGCAGGTGACCCTTCCCCAAGCCACAGCTGATTGAACCAAGAATGCACACTTAACCCAAGAAGAGTCAGTTAGGCTTCTCCCTCCAGAGAGACACAAAGTAAGTAGTCAGGTGATATTGGGCACTGGGGCTGTGAAGTCTTGGAAAATAAGGGCATGCCAGGGCCAAGGCTGGAGCTAGAAATTGAGAGGTGGGGAGGGGAGAACAGATAGATGAAGGATCAAACCTCAGGGAGAAGCTAAGGTCAGATCTGGAAGAAGAAAGGCCTGGAGGGAGAGGAGCCTGGGCCCTGCTTCCTACCAATGAGTTCTATGGCCTGCTAATCAAAGTGTGGTCTTGGACTAGCTGCATGGGCACCATCTGGGTACTTATTAAAAGTGCAGACTCTCAGATTCACCCTGGACCTGCTGCATCAGAATCTGCATTCTAACAAGACTCCTGGTGATGTATGTACACAGCGCAGGGTGAGAGGTGCTACTATGGAACCTTCAGAATCTGTGTTAACAAACCCCTTCACTCAAGCTTCTTTGAGTGGGCTTTAGCTCCTCACAGCCATCAAAGGTCAGTGAAGGTATCAGTTTAACTATAAATGTAAAGAATGAACTCAATCAGGAGAAGGGCTTTCTAACTGTAACACAAAATCCAGAAGCCAAGAAAGAGAAGACTGATACACTTGATTTCATAAAAATCAGCAAAATAACTACAAAAAAACCATAAGTAAAGCCAAAAGACAAATAGGGGGAAATATTTGCAACTCATATCATAAAGAGCTAATCTCCCCAATGTATCAAGAGTTCCTATAAATTAATAAGAAAAAGACCAACAACCAATAGAAAAATGGGCAAAAATATCAACAGGCAGTTTATAGGAAAAGAAATTAAAATGGCCCTTAAACATATGAAAAGAAGCTTGACTTTACTGATAATAAGAGAAATACAAATCAAGGCTAGACTGAGAGACCATTTTTCACCTTTCAGATTGGAAAAACCCAAAAAGCAGGATACTGCATCTTGCGGGGAGGCTGTGGGGAACTAGCATCCTGTATATGCTGCTGGGGGGTGGGGGGTGGGTGATGGATTCAGCTCTAGGCAGGCAATTCGGCACCATCTATCAAAAGTACAAATGTCGGGCTTCCCTGGTGGCGCAGTGGTTGAGAATCTGCCTGCCTATGCAGGGGACACGGGTTCGAGCCCTGGTCTGGGAGGATCCCACATGCTGCGTAGCAACTAGGCCCGTGAGCCACAACTACTGAGCCTGCGCGTCTGGAGCCTGTGCTCCGCAACAAGAGAGGCCGCGATAGTGAGAGGCCCGCACACCGCGATGAAGAGTGGCCCCCGCTTGCCACAACTAGAGAAAGCCCTCGCACAGAAACGAAAACCCAACACAGCCAAAAATAAATAAATTAATAATAATAATAAAAAAAAGTACAAATGTCCTTTTGGCCAAGAAATTCACTCCTACAAACTTGCCTTTCACTCCTGCGTGAATTCACATTTGTACAAGGTTAATTATCACAGCAATGTTTGTCATAGTAAAGAAGTGGAACCTCCTAAAATCCCTCAATATGAGATGCATTAAATGCATTCTGATAGATCCTTGCAACGGAGTACTACTATGCAGCTGTGAAAAAGAACACAGCAGCACCAACAGGTTGAAAGGGGACGATCTTCAGGATAGACTGTTAAGTGGAAAAAGCGAGATGCAGAACAATGTGCAGGAGGAACACTAGAAATAAGTGACAGCGGTTCCTTGTCAGAGGGGACTGGTGGGAGCTGGACTGATGGGGGACTGGGTATTAGTATTTTCATGTTTTTAATGCTTCAATTGTATCATCCTATTGAAAATGTAAATGAGTACCACAAAAATATTTTTAAAACAATGAGCTCACTTGGGCAGTCACCCCATGTGCAGCTGCCACCTGCCGTATAAGAACTGCCTCTGGGCACAGAAAAGCGCACAGCATACAGGCCTTCTGTGTTCTGGCTCCAGGCTGAGCCTCAGCAGAGCGGAGACCCTTTGTTCCAGCCCGCTCAGTGAGGAGAGTACCAGGCCATGTCTAGCTTTGCCTTGGCTGCCTGTGGTCCTCTGGTCCCCTGCCACCTGTGCACAGTGGCCTCCACGGGAGAGGTTCTCCCCAACAGGAAGTGGCCTCAGGGGAGCCCCAGGCCCTGTCCTGGCATGTTATTCACACATGGGCTGTCTTAGCACTCACCAGCCATGTCCAGGCCTGGCCAAAGTCTGTGGGACCCCTATTGGTTCCAGCCCAGCCCCAGGACTCTGGAGTTGGCAGAAGATACCCACTGACTCTGGGTGACTCTGGATTTCCCTGGGCTGGCGTATTCCTCCTCGGCCTCTCTACAATGGGGAGTGTAATCCTGGGTGTCCTAGTAATGAGGTCCCTGAGGCCTTGCCTTCCTGGAGACATGAATCCCCCAAGTTACCTTCTGTTCTGTCTTGACTTTGGCATTGTAGAAGGAGACAGAATCAGGGCCCTCTGGCAGCATCGTCTGCTGCAGCCGGCTGAACCTGTCCTGGTCATCTTCTCCCTACAAGAGTCCCAACACAGCACAGTCCCTTAGCCTGACGTTGTCAGGATCCACTCTGACAGGGCCTGTGGTGGGCATTAGGGCAGCCTCTCGCTGGGTCTGCAGACCTCCACCCAGGATAGCTCACAATCCCCCAGCCTCATGTTTTCCAGTGTCATCACGGACACCCTGTAACCACCACCAGGGCAAGATGAGCCACTCAAGAAGGGGTGCAGCAGCATGTGGTGGTTTCTCTGTCCTCATCCTTGATAACAGGGGAGAGACCTGTACCTGCCCACCTGCCTGGGCCAGCTGTAGGAGAGGCTGGGAGCAGCCGGTACACTGCCAAGCTTGTGGAGAGAACAGAGGACAAGGGGCACTGCCCACTGCCCTGTGCTCATCACCATCCCCACCCCTGCCCTGTGCCACTCACCAGAGACACAATCCTGCTGAGAGGCATCATGCCTGGCCGGATGCTGCCACCTGGCTTCAGTGCCGCCTGCAGGTCCTCAGGGACAAAGAAGGACTCATTGTACCAGATGTCAAATTCTGTAGGGAGACAGGGAGATGGCACTGTGAGGGTGGGGAGTCCCTGAGGAAGCAGGTCAAGGCTGTGTGTGTCTGTCTGTCTTGTGCTTGTCACAGCTCACCTTCTCTTCACTTCCTGCTCCAGGGCCTCACCCTTTCCCATCTCCATCTCCTGCCCTCAGAATCCTGGAAACACACATCTAAAGCCCTGTCCAGAGACTTCCCTGGCAGTCCAGTGGTTAAGACTCCACTGCAGGCTTTGATCCCTGCAGCGGGAACTAGGGGAACTAGGATCCCGCATGGCCCAGGGCATAGCCAAAAAAAAGTCCTGTCCAGCCCCTGCCTCTGCCAGAGAAAAGTTCTGAAGCCACTTCTAGAACTCAGACGGTAGCCCTGCCCTGTGCCTCCTGGAACCCCAGGTGGCCAGCCAACCTTCCCAAACGGCACACCCATGAGCAGGCGATGTCGACACTGATCCACCAGGCGCTGGCAGTACTGGATCTCAGCCCTGAGGTCCTGTAGGTCCTGATACTCTGTCCGGTACTGCTTCTTGAGGTCTTTAAGCTTCAAGATCAGCAGGAATTCCTCCTCATCAATGATCATCAGCCCCTTGTTCTCATACTCGCCTGCAGGGGGAAGGAAGAGGTTAGGGAATGAGGTGCCCACCTGAGGTGGTCAGAAAGAGGGGAGAGTGCTGGCAAAGCATGAAGACAGGACCTGGGAAGGGCTGGGGTGCAGCATGGAGGTGGACAAGGCATGAGAAGGCCAGGCTACTAGGATATGTCTCACAGGGAGAGGGGGCTCAGGTCAGAGGACCACACTGGCATTTTTAGGACAAACAGGAGGGGTAGGCAGAGGAAAGGGTAGAGATGGCCCACGTTCCACGATTATTTTGATCTTAAACCCCACTAGCCAAAGAAATCCAGTAAATACCTCTATTATACAGGTGTTTACCTTTTTTATAAATTATGTAAACAAGCTGCCGCCACTGGCTAGTACCACAAGGCAGTTGGGCAGGGTTCCTTATTAATAACAGTAGATGTAAACCCACATTTCAAATTGTCTTCTTGACGATTTCAGCATTCGCCAGCTACCTTCTTGTCAGAGAACATCAGACATCTTGTCGGATGGCTGTCAGAGGGCTCCAGGAGGAGAGGGGTCAGTCGTGCTATTAGTCATCTCCTCTACTCACTGTCTCTTTGTATGGACCTTTTCAGGTCTGTCAGTTTGAAAGGTTGTTAGGTTAAGACAAAATAACGATATCTGTGGAGCCACTCACCTGGCTGTCTACTGCTCACAGCACCTTGAAAGTTCAGCAAAGGCATCGTGTCAACACCCAGCCCGAGGACCCTTGGAGAGTGAGTCCTGTTTGTGACTGAGGTGTGTGGCCAGGGTGCACGAGGCAGTCCCCAGGCACCAGAGGAAAGCATTAGCACTTCCGCTGATGTTTACAGGGGAGAAGTGAGGCACATTAAGTGTCACTGACACCATTCATGGAGAGGCAAGGGTTCCAATTCAAGGTGTTTGCAGTGGGGTGGGGTGGGGGGGAGTGGTGTCCAGGGTAGCCCTCACCTTCAGTGCAGAGCAACCTGGTTTGCATGCTGTGGGCCTGATGTGGTCACTTTGATACAGACAAATCCGTCAGTCACAGAGTAGAGTCTTTACAGTACTCTGTTGACATGGGGAGTGACAACATCTTTTGTGCTACCCAGAGGTTCTCTGATTATCTCCACAGAAAACACTTATGAGAGCTGAACTTAAGATGATTTTTCTTTTTTTTTTTTTTTTTCACAAAAGACTAATTAATGTCTCAAATTCAGTGACTGTTCTGGGCTGATAAGTGGCTGTCAGTCAAGGTACCTAGAAAATATTTTTAAAAATGAATTTACTCGATCTGTTCCCTTAAGATAAAGGTATTTTACTTGCTATTTTAACAACCAATGGGAAGAACAACTGCTTTCGGGGGGAAAGAGCAAAAATGTTTTTTGATACTGATAAAAGTTTAAATATTTTAACATATTGTTTATTTCTTCTTCAACCCATCCTTTAAAAATGTCCATTTTCAGGTATATTGAGGAGTAAGTGATATATCAGCATATATATTATTTAAAATATGTAAATATATAATAAGGGGTTGCATATTCAAAGGAGGTGTGGGGGGACTTCCCTGGTGGCACAGTGGTTAAGACTCCACGTTCCCAATGCAGGGGACCCGGGTTCCATCCCTGGTCAGGAAACTAGATCCCAAATGCGTGCTGCAACTAAGAGTTCGCATGCCACAACTAAGGAGCCCACGTGCCACAACTAAGGAGCCCTGGAGCTGCAACTAAGGAGCCCACCTGCCACAGCTAAAAACTGGTGTGGCCAAATAAATAAATATTAAAAAAAAAAAAAAGGTGTAGGTAGAAGGCACAAAGAAGTGCTTGTTCGTCCTGCAAGGCCTTCACTCTAGAGGTTCTGGGTGGGGGCATGTCTGGAGCCATCATCACCCACCTTCCCCTCTGGAACAGTGTGTTAACGCTTGGTCCATAGGGTATGAGCAAAGTAGCCCCAAGAATTTGGAAATAAAGTTGCCCTCTGAGAAATAAGTGAGTAAAATGCAACCTCTGTGAGTGAGATGATCCCCCTGACCTGCAGAAAACCAAGTGCCACCTGGAGATGCCCAGGTGATCAGTGAGATCATTCAAGAAGGCTGGCCTAGCATAGGGTTGTGATTTAGCAAGGGAAAGCCCAGTAACCGGTGGTGTGCCCTGCCTGTGAACAAGAGTGTGGCCTCTGAACCACCAGCCTCAGTGTTGGGATGGTTACTCATTAAAATGCAGGTTCTGGGCCCTGCTCCAGATTTCCTGAGTCAGAGCCACTGATTGCAGCCTAGGAATCTGTACTTGACCAGTCCTTCCAAATGAGTCCTCTGCTTACTCAAGCTTGAGGGTTCTTGGTGCCCATTGAAGGTATGGGCAGTGTCTGCCACTGGGACAAGGGCACCAGGTCAGGGTAACCAGGTGAGCACTCTCCCCACTCCCCACACAGGGGTCCCTGCTCGTTGAGCCTGAGGGCTTCCCACACCACCTGCCTTAAGAGACAAGACTTTGCTAGGCCAGTTTGTTGCGGGGTTGGCATGAGGAATGGTCTTAGTGACAGTGAATCACTTGGCCCCTGGTATCCACATTCTCATTCCCTCCTCAGCTTCTCATGTCTTGACCAGCACCCCTACCCCAATCAGACCACTGTGGTCAGTGAGGAGACAACACCAGGACCCATGGACCTTGTGGCGGTCGCCAGCCACCCATCTCCCTGGGGAAGTGTCTACAAGACCAACATTCTGTCCCTCCATGGGCAGAAGCACATATCAGATGGAAGGTCCAGCCCTTAGATCTGAGATAATGCAAGAAAGGGGACGTGCAGGCAGAAGCTAGCTGACAGGGAAGGACTCTGTGGTTCCCCAGGGCTGACTAGAGCCAAGTGATGACCCAGGGATGAAGCCTGCACCCCAACATCCCCTGCTGGCCCCCTTCCAACTCAGTCCTCCAGTGCCCAAGGCTGCCCCATCCCGAGCAGGATGACTCAGATCCCACTGTCCCCCAACTATCTTCCCATCACCTTTACCTTGCTTCTCTCGTAGTGACTTATGGAAATTTAGTGCCTCCTTGGTCATGTCGATCTCCCGCTTGATGGCATTGATGCGCTGTGTGGTCTCGCTGGCCCTTTTCCTCCGCTCGTTCAAAATGGATTTGTTTTCTTTGAAGATGCGGTTGATCTCACTACCCCGTTCGTTCTTAAAGTCCTCAAAGGCCACAGGCTTGGCGGGTGGGGTGCTGGGCCTGAAGATGGAGGGGAAGGAGGAGGGAGAAATGGTGCAGCTGTCTTGGAGCCACCAGGCACTTCACCTTTCTTCCCTGGGGCTTCCGTAAGCAGGTCAGAATTCCTGGGCACCACCTACCCCAGATGGGAGCTAAACTGTGTAGGAATCATTCTCTCGTCTCTGTTTTACTGAGCACACAAGGGCACGTGACTATTGCAGAAAATGAGGAAAGTAAGGAAAAGTTACACAAAAAAAACCCCCAAATACCACTCATTACCTATTGGCAACCACACTTTGGTGTATCTCCTTCATTTCTTTGATAACTGTTTTAATATTTGGAGTCATGCAATATGTATAATTTTACATCTTACTTTTTTCACAGAAGCATTCTTTCATGCTATTAAAAACTCTTTGAGAACTCTAGTTAATAAGATATAAGATGAAGTGTTACTATGGTAACATTAATGGTAGAATCAAGAGGGTGTTCACTATACAATTCTTCCAACTTCTCTGAATGTTTGGAAGTGTTCACAGGCTGGGGAAAAATTCTTCATGTACATCTTTGTACATTTCAAGGGCAGAGAAAATGATTCACTTAGTGCCCTTTCCCTAATGTCAACTATTGAAGGTGTTACCAAAATTTTTTTCTTTTGCTTTTTAAATTAATGACACAATCTTTTTGTATAAATCTTTGTCTACATCTCTAATTACTTCCTCAGGATAGATTCCTAAAAACTCAATCACTGACTCACCACAGAGAGGAACTGGGTGGCTGGAGGAATGGTCTCATACCTGAGAATTTTGTATCTTTTGAATATATTACTTATTCAAAATATGCAAATTTAATTATTCAAATAATTGCTATTTGGAGGGTCTAAAATGATTCCGTGTATAATTGTGTATCTTGGATGACTCCTGAGGTTGAACCATTTTGCACGTGTATAAGCCATCATATTTCTTCTTTTTTGGACTGTGCTCCTAGTCTTTGCCTATTACCCCCATTTTATTTCTCTTCTATCTGCAGGTGCTCTTTCCTTGTCATATGCTGATTTTGTATGATCTGGTGCAGGAGTTACTGTTAGATGGTCACCTGGGTGGGCGTAATTCCTCCTTTGGGGATTCCGAGGCAAGGGGCTCAATACTGGAGGTCTCCCGGTCCTGCAGAAGCATGTCTTTGACATCTCCATCCTTGGAGGATGGGGTCAACTGGGTCTTGGAGGTGGAAGCATCCAACTCCTTGCCACTCACAGGGCTGCTGGCACCCTCCTTTCTTGCCAAGGAGCTGGAAGGAGAAGGCAGGGAGACCCAAGGCTCAGTGTCTCTGATGCTGAGGGGAGTAATCTTGCTCAGCACTCATACACCAGAAGCCCCAGCCCACTCAGCTCCTATCTTGAACATAAACCCAGGCCAAAGGGCAAAGAGTACAACCCTAAGCCATGCAGATGGGGAGGAAGAGGAGAGAATTTCTCTCCCTTTTGTCAGACAAGAAGTCCTCCTTCCAGCAGTCTCAGCAGGAGACACCTGGGAAAAATGGGCAGTCTCCAGTTTGGAAGCATATGGACATTTGGGGTGGGCCACAGGCTCTAAGGAGCATCATGGCTGCTGAGGTATTAGTCACACAGGCATCCCTGGGAAGGAGTAGCAGAGCCCCCACCCAGGGTGCGTCTGTCTGCAGACCAACAGTAAAGAGAGACACGTCTGACCCGCTGCTCTGATCAGTCCCCGACTTGCTCTCCCACCTCTGTCAGTGCCCACACCAGCTCCCCGGAAAGTAGCCATCCTCCCTCTCCAACTGATGGCACCCGGGGTCCTCCCTCCCAGAGAGGTACATGTGAGCAGGACTGAACTAAAGGGAGGATATACATGGCTCCTTCCACTGTTTCCTTCTCTTTTCTTCTTCTTGCAACAGGTGTGGCTTGGGGGAACCAAGCCTCGATCCATTTGTTACTGCACTAATTACCCAACGGCAGAACAGAGAGGGTGGGGGTGTGACCTCCCTTCCTGAAGAGGCAGGAGGAGGCCAGGGCATCCTCCTACCCGACTCCAATACTGCATGTGACAGTTTTCTACAATCAGCTCTGGCCCGTGTCCTTTTACAAGTGATAATGGTAACAACATATTTGTATTGAGGTCTTCCAGGGACAGGAATTGCATTTACTCACTTATCCTCAAAACCACCCCGGTGACTGATGCTATTATTGTTATTATACCCATTTTAGGGATGAGGAAACAGAGGCAGAGAGGCTCTTACACCTCACTGGGGTGACCCCCGTGGGTGAAAGAACTACTGAGCAGGGAGGTGAGCCCAGGCATTACCTCCAAAACGTGTGCTTTGTCCACCACGACACAGCACTTCCCAGGGAGGCTGGTTCATTAAGGGAACTTGACACCCTGCATCTACAAACGAGTCTTGCCTGAAAGGTGAGCTGGAGTTTTTAGGTGATATGCGTGCCAATTAGCCGGGTCACAGAAGGAACCTGGTGGTGGGAGCTGGGTTTCCACATGAAGTACCAGAGGGCGAGTGCCAGCCTGGCTTCTCACTTCCACTCTACCACACCTTAGCAATGTGACCTTGGAATGAATTCCCCTCTCTGAGCCTTGGTTTCCTCATTAGTTAAAATGGAGACATGAACTCCCACCTTGTGGAACTGCTGTGAGGATGACAGGTGACCAGCCCCAGCCTGGGCCCCACAGAGGCTGCTAGTATTGGCAGGAGAGGTCTCCATTGTGACTACCCCATAACTAAGATACCGGGGGAAGGGAGGGACAGCTCATGTCCTCCCTTTCACCAGCCAAGGAGGGCCAGGTGCTGATCAGCTGGAGCAGCAGGAAGGTCACTCACCCGAGCTGCTCTTTGAACATCTTCTTGGACTTGGATTTCTTCCCGGGTCTGGTAGAGAAAGGGGCGACTCCGAGTCCGAAGCCTTGTCCGTCAGGCTCGCCCACTAGGTGGCCGTCATCATCCACGAGCCCTGCCTGGACAGAGGCCAGTTGCAGGTCTATGGTTAGATTAAGGGTTCAGGCTCCCTGGGGAACCAGGTGTATATGGACCAAAGGTGGACATGTTCATCCCACACACCGAGATGTGGCTCCTGCTGATGTCACTTCAGGCTGTCCCCAGCAGAGCTGTCTTTGACCACCCCACCCAATGTCCACTTCCTACATCAACTCCTCTCATGGTCTGGTGTCTCATTCCATACGCTGAGGCTCTTGGGGCCCGTTTCCAACCTAACTCTGGGAATTGGTCTTGTTTACTACTAGCCACATCTCCATTTTATGGAGAACATTTTGAACTCATATGCGGTTTACTCCTGCCTGGGTCACCCCATGCTCATGCTGGTGTTACCTTTATCTGTCGCAACCCTAGATCTGCTTTAATGCAAGACACTCACTGTCTCTGGAAAGATCTGGGGATGGAAAAATCTGATGTGAGTCTTGTCGACAAGAGGCAATTGTGCTTACCTTCTGGACAGCAGAGATGGCTTCGAAGTCATTCTTGTCTATGAGGGTGTACTTCCTGCGCAAAGTGGATTCCACTTCCTGTTCCTGTTGGCTTGGGAGAGAGAGTGAAAGAACCCATCACAGCTGGGGCCATGCTGAACCCACTGGGCAAGCACCAACTACTGGAGTTAGAAGTCGTTTGTGTGTGGCCCCTGCGGCAGAGCCACATCCTCATCATGAACCAGATCAGACCAAAAACGCTCATTCCCCTGCTCTCCACTCCCCAGTGTGTGTACCCATTGTCCAGCCCCCAAATCTGCAGGGGCCATCTTATGTGCCAAGCACAACTGCTCTAAGATGACCTTTAACAAGGACTGTAAGCCTACCTCGGCACCATGCTTCCCCACCTGTCTGTCTCTAACAGGCCCTTCAAAATCACATACCCAGCTTCTGTGATACCATCCAGCATCAGGCAGTCAGGCTACAGGTATGTCTGTACCCAAATAAACCACAAATCCCTCCTGAGGTGGGGAGGCGGGTGTGGGGAGTATCAAAGTGTCCTGCTCCGGCCATCTTCAGGGCTGGCACTCCACAAGGACCTCCTGTCCAATTAATAAACTCAGGAAACCAGGGACCGCCTCGTCTCTGAGTAGCCCTTGAATGGAGGGTTGTCCTCCCCACTTCCCCCAGGGGAAGGGCAGGGCAGGAGGATATAAGAGCTCAGGGGCAGAGGCTGTCGGGGACACCCAGGGCCTGCCATACCCAGAGGCCTCTGATCTGGCTCCTCACACACCAGAGAGAAGGCAGTGCACTTGGAGACCGGCATCCATACCATGGGAAATGAAAATGGCAGCCTGACGTAGCAGTGGGGCGGATGGGGTGGGCCCCTTACCTCAGAACCACCCGGAACTGGTTGAACACCTCCTGGATCTGTCTGAGGTTGATTATCTGGAGGGAAGAGAACAAGGCAGAGGTTAGACCAAGGGCACCACGGGACCAAGGCTTTGTCTATGTTAGTAGAGAAACCAGGACCCCTTGGCTAACCCGTGGACCATCTGTCTCAAGAATGGGACATCTGGGACTTCCCTGGTAGCACAGTGGTTAAGAATCCGCCTGCCAATGCAGGGGACACGGGTTTGATCCCTGGTCTGGGAAGATCCCACAGGCCACAGAGCAACTAGGCCTGTGCACCACAACTACTGAGCCTGCACTCTAGAGCCTGCGAGCCACAACTATTGAAGCCCATGTGCCACAACTACTGAGCCTGCGCTCTAGAGCCTGCGAGCCACAACTGCTGAAGCCCACGCGCCTAGAGCCCGTGCTCCTCAACAAGAGAAGCCACCGCAATGAGAAGCCCGCACACCATGACGAAGAGTAGCCCCCGCTCACTGCAACTAGAGAAAGCCTGTGCGCAGCGACAAAGACCCAACGCAGCGAAAAGTTTAAAAAAAAAAAAAAAAGAATTGGACATCTGCCAGCACCCTCTCAGGAAAGTGGCAGGCCAGCCCTCCTCAAGAACAGAGAAACACCTGATTAGTAGTTTTAAAACTATTTACCACGACTATAATAATCACCTTTTCTGAGTGAAGACCTCTATAAAATTAAAATGACTCTAGTTCTTGAGAATACTAAGAAAACATTTAAATACAATTTATTGTCCTCAGCTCTCTCCTGCTTCCAAAAGGTTCCATTACGAACCTTTCTGTGTGGGCACAGACACACTCACCTGTGGCTGGAGGAAGGCCATCAGCCTCCCTCTTGGGCCTATAGCCCACCAGCATTACCCGCGACGCCTTGGTCAGTCTGGGGCTGCCCTTACTAGGAAGACCAGAGCAGCCTGCCTCTCAGTTGTCCCAGGCTTGCCTCTGGCAGCTGCTCACAGTAACAGGTCGGGCGAGGTTCTGCCCATGAGCTCCCTGATGAGAGGTCTGCCAGCCTGTGCTATAAAAACAATGTATCTTTCCCTGTGTGGCTGCTGTCTCTTCCTCCTTGGCCCACTCCAGCATGGGCCCTGGGGGGTCTGCCTTGTAGACAACCAGCATGACCATCATCCTTTAATGCCCTCACTCTGCCTGGCACAGTGAAGCCCCTGAGGTGCTGCATCTCAGTTCATCCCAGCTCGGTTTCCCTCCCCACCACACCGTACAGGTGAGGCCACCAGAGTACACAAGCTTGAGCATTTTCCTGAGGTCACTCAGCAAGGAGACAGCTGAGCTGAGATTCGATCCAGGGTAGCCTAGCTCCAGGGTCCACACTTGTGCCCCCAGCGATGGACCACCTCCTGTGTATTCAAGGCTGTTTAAGGCTGTCAGCCACTCTGTGGGTCACCCACAGCCCTGCAACCCTAAACATGGATGCCAAGGCCCTGAGGTGGGCTAAAGGGCCCTGAGGCCGGGAGTCCAGCACCACCTACCCTACACCCCCTGTACCCTCTCAGTGTGAGGTTCCAAGGCTAGCACAGCACGCATCGGGGTGTGGCCAGGAGATGGAGGCCCGGGCCAGCTGGACACGGTGGTCCTGAGGGGCTCCTTACATCAATCTCGTCCAGCGTTCCCTCCAGGTACCTCCGCACCTGGGAGTTGATCTCGGCAATTTGAATTTCATCCATGGGGTCATAGTTAACAAGGGTACGGTTGGCCTTAGAGGAGGAAAAGGAACATGTTGTTAAGCTCCAAGCACCCAAGCCCAAGCAGGGTGGCAGGGACCATTCTGAGAACCATAGTGGGGAGGTTGGGCACAGACCCTGGCTGCCCAAGCCAGCTCCATTCCCTTCATCACCACGTCCTGGCAAGGAGGGCCTGACTCACAGGCCAGGTGTTCAGGTCATCAAGGGACAACCAGGTAGGGCGGAGAAGGAAAGGCTGCCCAACAGGGGGCCTGCTACTCCAAACAAGGGGGTTCTGCTGACTGAGTCTCAGCAGACTCTGTAGGATGAGGGCCACAGGAGGGAGGGGGCAGCCTCTGCCTTGAGGCTCCTCTGGACCATGAGCATTAGCTCAGACAGGCTACTGGAGGACTCCTGCCCCCACCCCCTACCTTCATGGCTCCCTGCTGCTGTCCCCACCTGACCATCCAGCCTTGGTCAGGGGCCACCTCTCCTGACCTTGACCCATCATGCTGTCTGCCCCTGTACCCCTGCCAGGCCTCTGGCCCCTGCCCCTCATCCCCCCACCTACTGCCTGACCATCTGACACCCCTGTCCACATCTTCTTGTTTGTCCAGTGTCCCTGCCTACCAGACATTTCTGGTCCCCCAGCACTTCTGCCCCACCCCGGAGTCTCTCTACTCGGCCCCTGACGCATCTGGCCCCCTGTCCACCCAGTCCCTCTGCCCACCGAACTGGCTCTGCTCATCCAGCATCCCTGCCCTGACCCTTTGCCCCCTCCCAACCTAGCCCTTCTGCCCACCTGGTACCCTGACCCTAGTCCCTCTAGCATTCTGGCAACCATGCCCCACCACCACCTCTAGCCCCTTACCAGGCTGTCATGGATGGCTAGTTCCTGCTTGAGCAGTGCCAGCTCCTTCTCCAGGTTCTTGACCATTCGCTGCCAGGGAAACATATTGTGGGGTGGGGGTGGGGTGAGGGGGAAAGCAGGGAGGACAGTCAGAGAAGCCACCCTGCCTCTTCCATATCAAGCCTATAATTCCCCACCCGTGCCTGGACGTCCTGGCTCTTCCAGGTAATCCATGGGGCGTGATCTCAGCATTCGGATGATTCCCTCCCCACTCCCCAACTGGGTAACTTTAGGGTTTGAGGGGGTCTCAGCAGTCCTCTGGCCTCTGCCTCTTACTGCAGAGGAGACTGAGAACAGAGTGAGCACAGGCACCCCTAGGGCCACCTCAAACCTGACTCCCAGGAGCTCCAGTCCAACAGGGTAATGGCCCTCTCAGTGCAGCCCATGCCTCCAGGATGCATTGACCCTCATCCTTCCCAACCACTACACAAAGCATTACCATTCCCCACTGATAATCAGGTGTGCCACCTCCAATTTATTGCTGCTACAAAAAATGCTGCAAAACATCTTTGCACTTACATCTTTGTGTACGAGAACACAGTGATGTATGAGCTCTATGTGATCTGTCCCATTACTTCTTTCCTCCTCTTTCCCTCCTGCTCACTCCATTCCCACCAAATGGGCACATTCCTGCCTCTGCATTGTCTGTCCCCTCTGCCTGGGACACTCTTCTCCCAGGTATTTCCATGGCTCACCTCCCTCAAGTCTTTGTTCAAAAGCTTCTAAATTAGGCGCATCTCTATCACCTCATGTAAAACTGCAATCCCCTCCCCACCCTCACACCACTCTTTTTTAAAATCTTGCTCTACTTTTCTTTCATAGAACATACCCTAGAGCAGTGTTGTCTAATAGAACTTGCTGTAATGATGAAAATGTTCTGTGTTTGTGCTGCAAGCCACATAAAGCTATTGAACACTTAAAATGTGACTGGTGGGACCAAGGAAGTGAAATTTTAATTTTATTTAATTTTACTGATTTCAGGGGACTTCCCTGGTGGTCCAGTGGTTAAGACTCCGCACTTCCACTGCAGTGGGCACGAGTTCGATCCCTGGTTGGGGAATTAGGATCCCGCATGCCGTGTAGCACAGCCAAAAAACAAATTTTGTTTTACTGATTTCAGTAGCCACATGTGAGTAGTGGCTACTGTATTGGACAGTGAAGCTCTACAAGTTACCTATTTTGGTTTTAAGAAAAATTATATATATTTAAGGTGTACAACATGATGTTTTTGGGTTTTTTTTTGCGGTACGCGGGCCTCTCACTGTTGTGGCCTCTCCCGTTGCGGAGCACAGGCTCTGGATGTGCAGGCTCAGCGGCCATGGCTCACGGGCCCAGCTGCTTCACGGCATGTGGGATCTTCCCAGACCGGGGCCCGAACCCGTGTCCCCTGCATCGGCAGGTGGACTCTCAACAATTGCGCCACCAGGGAAGCCCCAACATGATGTTTTGATATACATGTACACAGTGAAATGATTACTACAGTCAAGCTAATTAACATATCCAATAATTACCTTTTCTTGTGTGTGTGGTATGAGCATCTGAGATCTACTTTCATAGCAAATTTTCAGTACACAATACACTACTATTAATTATAGTCACCATGCTGTACATTAGGTCCCCAGAACTAATTCACCTTAGAACTAAAAATATGTACCCTTTGACCAACATCTCCCCATTTTTCAGCCTGCCCCCACCCCACTCCTGGTAATCACTGCTCTACTTTCTGCTTCTATGAATTTGACTTTGTTAGGTTCCACATATAAATGAGATCATGCAGTATTTTTCTTTCTGTGTCTGGCTTATTTCACTTAGCATAATGTCCTCTAGGTTCATCCATGTTGTCTTAAATAAGCAAATCTAGAAATGACTGATTTCTTATGTTTAGTATATCTATCTCTCCCACCCCCGGCAGACTGTCAGCTCTTCAAAGACAGAGATTTGTGTTTCTGTTGGTACACTGATACGTCCCAAGTGCTTCAAAAAGTGCCTGGCACATAGTAAGTACTCCAGAAATTTTACCTGAGTGAATAAATGATACATTTCTAGAAGCAGAATTGCTTAGTCATTTTACATTTGATAGATACTGTCCTAGTGTTTTTCATATAAGAAGCACAAGGGACTTCATGCTGAGAACCTTCACTGTGAACAACAGGGCTTCCTTTAGTTGTCAAAAAATGGCCACTGGAGGGAGCCCCTGATAGCTGGTTCTCAGCACTGGTGACCAAAGCTGTGATCAGTCTGTAGCAAGGGGTCCTGGTGTCCTGGTGGCTCAGTGGCAAATCAGGGCACAAAGCCTGAACTCAAGACACATGACCAGCATCCAGATTCTGACTCTGCCCCTCTGGGCATCCTCAAGATGGTCCTTCAGGTGGACTCCCTGTGAGGTGAACGGGAGAGGACTGGTGGCCGGCCCCTACTCATCTCCATCCCCTCCTCTCAGCTGAGGGATCTCAGCTCTAGAAAATGCACTATGCCCAGCTAGGAAAAGTCAGGCTGAGCTGCTGGGGACCTCCAGCTGGATGACTCTGTCCAGTGTGGCATGAGGAGCCAAGTTAGACCTCTGGGCCAATCCGGTGATGGTGGAAATGAGCCATCTGCTCCCATGGGTCACCAGCCTCTATGCTGCACCCTGAGAGTATGGAAGCCACTTCTCCTACTGCCTGTCAGGCTTAGTGGCCTCTAACTTGCCCTCTTCTACTGACTGGAAAGAAGCTGCTTGGAAATAGGGCTGAAGCAGAAGACTCCACAGAATAGGGTCTGACAGCACCTCCTGGCTGACCAACTCCCTTATAAGAAACAGGGGCATTTTCTGGATGGAAAAAAAAAATGCCTCAGAGACAGCACAAACCCATGTAAGTTCCTTGCTGGTTAGGTGTTTCCATCATAAATGTAATGAGGATCATTCAGAGAGTTCTGCTTAAGTCCACGCCAGGCTGTGAGCAGCTATCAGCCTAAGAAGTTTCCCTATTTTGACCCCACGGCAGCGTGCAGGTGTGCTTCCTCTTGGCAGAGTAGGGTACCCCAAGTCTCTCTGCTGTCTGTTTATGCCCATGGCTCACAACCCTTACACCACCTCACAGAATCACAGAATGACATAGTGGGAGGGTTGCTGGAAGTCATCAGTCCAACCTCCTAGTTCACAGATGAATATCCTGAGGCTCAGAGCCTGAGCAACTCACCACAGAGAGCTGGTAGCAGAGGTGGATCAGGAACTCAATCTCCCACCTTCCAGCCAGCCCCACCCACCAAGGAAACGCTACAGAAGCTATTCCACCCCCTTGAAAACAGGTATCAGTACTGAAGGTGGTGCTGGAAACAACCTGGGAATACTGGCTACAGTCTAGGAAAGGCAACAACCAAAATAATTTTCCAGGTCTCTCTCGAAAACTCATACATATAAAGGAAAATGTTTATCATAAAGATTATAAACACATTTGCATTTGGTGACATGGCAACTTGGCTGTCCAGGAACAACAGTGCAGATTTCAGAATAGGAATTACATTAAAATGAAAGTCCTCGCTGCCAGGTGCAACGCCCACTCAGCCAGGTTCACAGGTGGTAATGTGGTAGTCCTAAGCTAAGAGAGCACCAAATAAGAAAATAAGAAAAATAAATAAGAAAAGCATAAAAAATAATGCCATGAAACCTTGGGAAGACCACCCTAAAATCTGACTTTAACAGCATGCCACCATATTGGCTTCAGGTGTTTTTGTTTTTGTTTTTTTAAGAAATAAAACATTTCAGATAAATGTGAAGCCCCTGGCTACCCCACTCCAAATCCATTCCCCACCCTGACATCCAGAAGGGACCTCTGCTCAGTTTGGTCTTTTCACTCCCATACATTTTATCTTTGTACACACATCTATCCACTAATGATTATCAGCATTGCTTTGTATGTTCTTATACTTGGTATAAACGAGAGATGCCACCATTCAATCCCCAAGTTGTTTTCTCACTAGAGATTATCCATGCTCGCAGCTCACTCACTCCCTCCCTGTGCAACCTACTTAGCTACTCTTCTGTTAAAGGCTATTCATCATGTTCCTAACTTTTCACCATTACAACAAGCAGTGCAGCACCATCTTCTATAAGTCTCTTTATGTGCATATGTGAGAATGCTGCTAGACTATATACCTAGAAGTGATACTGCTGGTCTGCAGAAGTGACTATAGTGCTAGCTAACATTTCCTGAGCATTTACTCCATGACAGCACTGTGCTAAAAGACTCCTACCCATTATCTTGTTCTTCACATCTCTTTGAGAGTGAACTCTGTTACTCCTGCCTTAGAAAGAATAAGTATCTCGCTGAGGTTATACAGCTGACGAAGGAAAGAGCAGGCTGCTGAACCAGGATAGCCCAATGCAGGGGCCAGCGCTCTTAACTACTGTGCCCGTCATTCTCCAAGTGTGGTCCCAGAACAGCAGCAGCAGCAGCACCGGGAACACTCATGAGAAACTTGAATCCTCAGTCCCCACCCCAGACCGATGGAATCAGGAACTCTGGGAACGGGTGCAGTGACCTGTGGTTCAATGAGACCGCAGGGTGATTCTGATACCCACTCAAGTTTTGAGAACCACTGCTCTAAGCTCTACTTCCTCCTCAACCTCCAAACCATGGGTTAGATCCACAGAGCCCCCGGACTGTTATTTTCCTTCAGGATTTAGAATCTAGAAAGTTTAGCTGGTTTGTCATGGGTTTAGGGCATGTATATGCTCCTGTCTCCAGTAACTACGATTGCATAAGCACCTTAAAGGAAAACCAAATTGTTGGTAAATGTGTTTTTACTTTACTAGATGTTGCCAAAATGCTCTCCAAAGTGGCTGTCCATTACACTTAGACCAGAAATAAATAAGCATTGCTGTTTCTGCACATACTCACCATTGTTTCTACATTGTCAGAAAATTTCTAATTTTTGCTAGTCTGAGGGTGGAATTCCACTAAGGTTTTAACTTGCATTTCCCTGGCTAATGGTGAGGCTGATCATTCTTCTGATTGGTCAGCTGTTTGCTGAGCCGGATCGCTCAGGCTGGGAAGAAAGAGGTTCTGTAGTGACCTAACCAGATGAGTCTGAGAGATGGTCTACACTGATTTAGCTCAGAAACAATTAGCTCTAAGGACTCTCATGCAGAAGCCCAGGGGCACTCAGAGGTCTTGAAGCCCCACATATGAATTGGGTGGGGGGCCTGACCTAGCCCTTTCACCTTTGTGGCAGCCCCCAAGGGACTCTAAACACTGGCCTATCCCAGAGCAGAAAGGGACTGACCCAGGATCACATGCGTATCTTTGGTCAAG
The DNA here is from genome assembly GCF_963455315.2 of Globicephala melas. Taxonomy (NCBI): domain Eukaryota; kingdom Metazoa; phylum Chordata; class Mammalia; order Artiodactyla; family Delphinidae; genus Globicephala; species Globicephala melas. The sequence continues at coordinate 40,528,034 of NC_083324.2, read as the reverse complement.
GCAGGAAGGGAAGCCAGGCTCTTGTGACCCAGGCAGCAAACCCATACACCTTCCCCACAGCGAGATACCTGCCTACAAGCCCCTTAGTACCTCAGCGTCATACTTTTCGTTGATGGCAGGCTCAGTGGTGACCAGCTTCATCCTGCTGGCAAACCGCAGTGAAGACAGCTGAAAAACAGATCAGACAGACCTCTATGTTCTTGGTCAATTACTTGTGAGTAGAGATATGTGCAAAACAGGTTAAAGGATTCCACTAGAAAACAAGTCTCCCTGCAGAGAGGAATGCTCCATGGGCCCATGGAGTGACGTCTGGGGGTCCTGCCCGAGTCCCTCTGGGGGCACAGCCAGCCAGGGGTAATTATGGCTGGGGGCCCATGGGGTGGCCACAGAAGCGGGCACTTGGGAAACAGCCCCACTGTGCTGATGTTCCATGAGGAGTGGAGGGCTGCGCCCTGGCAGTGAGGAGCAGCCAGTGGTACATGAGCTGCCAGTGAGCCCTGACATCCCAGCCTCATACTGTGCTGGGCTGACTCGGAGCCCTGAAACAGGGAAGCCAACTTGGAGGGGGGATGGGTAACCCAGAAGTAGCCTGAGGAAGGCCTGAAAGGGCTCTTCCATTGGACAGTCTTGCCTAGTAGTTAAGAGATCTGCCACCAAACAACTGACTGCACAACCTCAGACAGGTCTTGTAACTTCTCTGTAAAGTTGGGAAGACCTGCCTCATAGGGTCACTGGGAGACTTAGTGCTGAGGTATGTTATGTGCTCTGGACAGAACTGGCTCACAGAGAGCCCTCAGGAAGAGACCCCTGTCATTTTAGTTGGAGTTGCTTCTGTGTGAGGGTGAAATCAGACTCTCCTGCTGTAAGCACAGCAGCAAGTGTGGCCACGACTCCCTCATACACACATGCGTGGTCAATGCATTAAGCAACACGAATCATGATAGGAACAGTTTTAAAGTTTTAAAGCATTTGGAGAAGAGAATCATGAGCTTCTGCACCCCCAATATGCCTTTGTCCCAACCCCCGATACTCTTCCAGCAGCTCCTTAGGGCTCCTGTGGGCTCAGTCCTAATCAGAGATCCCAGGTGGTGTGGGCACAAGCCTCGGGGGACAGCAGGTACCAGGAAAGCTGCTTCCTGTGTGACCATCTCAGGGGTGGGGATAAGGGGAGAAAGGGTCTTCCACAGTCTTGGAGGACGTATTTCTTAACCAGGCAGCCAGGAGGCCCAGTATTCATGACTCCTCTTGGGGTTCACTCATGCTTTGTTATGCTGTGAGACCAGTAGGTGCCTGAAGCCTTCCTCTGGGGATGCTGTCTGCACATCAGCTGGAGCTCCCCTCCCTGGCCTCCCAAGTCCCAGGGCACTGGGTATGTGGCCGGAGAACTCCCCCTGGAAGCTGGGATGGTCCCTAATGCACCAAGCTGGGAGGCCCTGCAGAAGCATCTTGCCCTGCAATGTCCCTGGAAATGACCTGTTTCACCTAGTGGATTCTCCAGATGACTGAAGCTTGCCCCAAACATCCACATTTGACCAAAATGTCTAGGGAGAGATTTCCAAACCTATCTTATTTAGGATGGGTAGGGAGGAGAGGCGGGGAGCCCCAGCCTGGGTGCCTAGCTATGTGGACTCACCTGTGTCACTGGCTCACTTCGTATTCCTGCCTCTGGTTCTCATAAGCTTCTTACCTCCCCGGGCCACCTGTTTCCTGCTGCTGGATTAATCTCCCCGAGTCACAACTCTGGCCACAGCCCTCTCCTACTAAAACCCTGTGACGGTCCCTGCCACCTGGAGTAGAATAGCCAAGGCCTCAGCATGGCCGCCAGGGCCCATCCAGCCGCTGCACCTTCTTCTTCTTCCTCTCCTTCCCGAGCTCCTCGCTGCAGCGGCAAAATACTCCTGGCATGGGCCAGAAAACACAGTCCTTGCCCCACAAAGCTGGCTCTCAGCCTTCTCTTCTCACATAGGCCCCCACACTGAGCTTGCCACCTGCCTTGCCTCTTCCTTGACATGGCTTCTGCCCCTTGGTACTTGGTATTTGGATCCTGGCTGGGCCCCCTTCAGCAATTTTGGCTCAGACTCATCCCTGGATCCCTCCACCCTTGACCATGTCTATAGCTACTGTGTCAGTTTACCCAGCCCTGGCATGCATGAGGAGGGATTCCATCCCGGTTGCACTGGCTGTCTTTACATACCGTCTCTTCTAACTGGGAGGCTTCTCCATAGATGTTTGTCACAAGGATCATATTGCAATTTCCCCCTGCAGAAAGCAGGACACAGAAGGGCCATGAACCATGTGGGTTTTCTGCCAAGAGATTCCTTTGAGGGTGGGAGGTGGAGGGGGTGGGAGGGCTCTGAACATTTGTGTCCCTTCAAAATTCATATATTGAAGTCCTAACCCTCAATGTGATGGTATTTGGAGGTGGCGCCTGCAGGAAGTAATTAAGTACATGAAGTCATGAGGGTGGAGCCCCATGATGGGATTAGTGCCCTTGTAAGAAAGGAAAAAGAGACCAGAGCCCTGTCTCCCTTTCTGATCTCTTTCTTTTCATTCTCTCTCTCTCTCTTTGCCATGTGAAGACACAACGAGAAAGTGGCCATCTACAGGCCAGGAAGAGAGTTTTCACCAGGAGCCATTCCTGCCAGACCTTGACCTGGGACTTCCAGGTTCCAGGACTGTGAGAAATAGGTGTCTGTTGTTTAAGCCACCCAGTCCGTGATAGCTGCCTGAGACAGGGTCAGAGAGGACACATTCAAGCATGCATGAGGCTGGGAGGCAAGGGGAAGAAGAAGAGAAGCAGGAGAGGCTGTCAAATGTACCTAAAAGAGAAGCTGGGGGAAAAGCAGAGGAGAGAAGACCTGGAGTAGGGCAGAGGCCTCTAGGCCAGGGCTTTGCTTATGGGGGGGTGGGGAGGGAGCACTCAGTTAATAATCACACACCAACCACTGTGCCATTGGGCCCAATGCAAAAGCCTGGGAACACAAGGATGACAAGACACAGCCCCAGCTCCTCAGTCAGGGAAGGGAAGACGTCACCGGAGAAGCCCTCCACCTTGGTCTTCAGGGTGATGAAGGATTCTGCCAGCTGGTTCAGGGATGAGGGGAAATGAGAAGGTACTTCCAGTAGAGGCAAAAGCTTAAGCAAAGGTTCTGAGGAGTGAAGAGAATGACATGGGGGACATGAGAGGTCACTGTGCTTGATTCTGCCTTTCCAGGTGTGCCTGAGGTCACTGTGAAAAGGCTGCAGGTAAGTCCATGCCACCAGGAGGGAGCAATTCCATTATCACCAGTAACAGATATGCCAGGCCTGTCCGTCCCCACTGTGCACCAACCATACCCTCACCCAAGGAATCCTTCAGGGCGTGGGTGAGCTTGCACTGCCGGAAGGGGATGTGGTCTCGCTTCTGGTCCCCGAGGGCAATGATGGCCTGCTCCAGGAATGACAGCGACTTGTTGATGTAGGTGGCTTCCTTCAGGACTCGGCCCTCAGACTACAAACCAAAGGTCAGTTCCTCATCAGACCAAGTGGAGAGGCTGCCCCACAAAGAACACTGCAGGTCTGTGGCCAGGCCAGAGCCTCCTTCCCAGAACCAGGTCTTCTCTCTCTGTCATGGGATTGAATTGTATCCGCCTTGGGCTAATGGGAACACTCACAGGAACACTCGTGCAAATATTCTTATGAATGAATGCTCATGTGAATATGAATACTTATGTGAATATTTATATGAATACTCTCTTAAGAGTCACACTATTATGAATACACATGGGAATATTTGTGCAGATACTTGAGCAAATAATCCTGGGAATATACATTCATTCAATACACAGATACAAACATTCATACGAACGCAGGTAGGAATGCTCATCTGAATGCTCTTGTGAATACTTACATTAATACGCGCACATGAATATTTATGTGAGATGAAAAATTCATGCAAATATTCATTGTGTGAACACTCACACTGATACATAGACGCTAATACGAGCATGGAGCATTGACTGAGCACTGACTGAGTGCCAGGTACTTTGCTAAGAATTTAGGAGCCATCATCTCATTTAATGTTTACAAAAATCCTGGCGGGTAGAAACTGCCTCTCTGTTTCACCTCTGCTAGTTCTGTCCCTCCAGCTCCACTGCGCCTAGCTCGGGATGGTGCTCACGAATGCCCAATGACGGCCCAGGTGCACAGAAACTAAGCCGGAAACAGAGCTGTGGCTTCTTGAGGAAGAACTTCCTGCTCCCCCACTTACCCTAGACTTCCCCAGCCTCTCCGAGCCTGCTAGATCCACCAAGTTAATTTTGGAAGTGATGTACTTTGCGTCTGATAAGGTCCGCGAATGGGCCTATGAAACACCCAAAAAGAGGTTAAACTGTCACAGGGAGAAGGTTCTTACTGAGCAGGCCCCATGGGAATCGACCGCCCCTCTCGGCTCTTCAAAGAGCTTGCACTTACCTCCACGTAGATTGTGAAAATGCAGTGTGACCTAGATGAGTTCTTGTTCATTGTGTGGGAGGCTATAATCCTGTTGGTCTCTCCCTGAAGAAGACGGAAAACACAGACAACGTTTTGAAATATTAAAATAACACGGCATTTGGATCATTTTTCAATTATGCAGAAATGATATTTATATCACTGCAATCAGCCAGGCCTTCCAGGGAAATCTCATTTATAAACTAGGAGAATAGAAGACAAATTGGAGTCCAGACCTATACTTTCACTCACTGCTAGAGATGTGTGAATTTGTATAATAGCTTTCTTTCCTTTTTTTTTGGCCACGCCATGCAGCTTGCGGGATCTTAGTTCCCCGACCAGGGACTGAACCCGCGCCCTTGTGAGTGAAATCTCCAAGTCCTCACCGCTGGACCACCAGGGAATTCCCTGTATAATAGCTTTCTGAAAAGCAAAGCAGCAATAAGAATTAAGAGCCTTAGGGGCTTCCCTGGTGGCGCAGTTGTTGAGAGTCGGCCTGCCGATGCAGGGGACACGGGTTCGTGCCCCGGTCCGGGAAGATCCTACGTGCCGCGGAGCAGCTGGGCCCGTGAGCCATGGCCGCTGAGCCTGCGCGTCTGGAGCCTGTGCTCCGCAGCAGGAGAGGCCACAACAGTGAGAGGCCCGCATACCGTAAAAGAATTAAAAGCCTTAAAAATGTTCATGAATATTGAATCATAACCAACCTACATATCCAACAATTAGGGAATGGTCTAGCTGTACAATGGAATGTTATGCAGCCAGGAGAATGCTGACAAATAGTTTGTTGTTGTTTTTAATAAATTTATTTATTTATTTATTTTCAGCTGTGTTGGGTTTTCGTTGCTGCACACAGGCTTTCTCTAGCTGTGGTGAGTGGGGGCTACTCTTCTTTGTGGTGTGCAGACTTCTCATTACGGTGGCTTCTCTTGTTGCGGAACATGGGCCCTAGGGGAAGTGGGCTTCAGTAGTTGTGGCTCGCAGGCTCTAGAGCGCAGGCTCAGTAGTTGTGGCGCACGGGCTTAGTTGCTCCACGGCATGTGGGATCTTCCTGGACCAGGGATCAAACCCGTGTCCCCTGCCTTCGCAGGCAGATTCTTAAACACTGCGCCACCAGGGGAGCCCTCTTCAAAAATTTAAAAATAGAATTACCATATGCTCCAGCAATCCCACTTCAGAGTATTTATAAAATAAATCACAGGGATGTAATGTACAGCATGGTGACTATTAATAATACTGTATTGCATATTTGAAAGGTTGAAAGTTGCAAAGAGAGTAGATCTTAGAAGTTCTCATCACACAGAAAAAATGTGTAACTATATACGGTGATGGATGTTAACTAGAGTTATTATGGTGACCATTTTGCAATATATACAAATATTGAATTATTATGTTGTACACCTGAAACTAATATAATGTTACAAGCCAATTATACCTCAATTTAAAAAAATGCCTGATCCCATCTGATTCTCATAACAATGTTTTGGGGTAGGTTTAAAAACAGTGTCTCCACTTTTATAGATTAGCAAACTGCAGCTTGAAGAGATTAATGATTTGCTCGACATTAAGGCTTCATAGATTGAAAGAAACCTGAATTTGAGCCCAAGTCCCCAATTCTAAGTTCTACACCTTTTGCACTGTATTACAGCCCATAACATCAAGGGGGCCTTCCAGGAATACAATGGACTAAATATTCAGAAAACTTCCTACTGCAAAACACCTAAAGATGATAGAATATTTAAAAATTCCTTTTGAATGCATGGCTGAGACTGCAAGAAAGTAAGGCCAGTACCCAGGGCCAGACACAAAGCAGGAGCAGGAATCCAGGAACTGCAAGCTAGAACTAATGCTCTTATTGCCCTGAGGCACCTGCAGACGGATGTGCTGTAAGATAGCCCTTGCTGGATCTCTTGGTGATTCTGTGAGCAATGAAATTGACATGTTATAAAGATAGAGAATATCTCCTTTTGCTCCCAAAGCCATTTGCTCTTCACATTCTGAGGGTGGTAGACCTAGAGCCACTTGTATCTTCCCTCACCTCCCTACACTCCCATCCCCCCACCCCCAAGCCATCTGTTACATTCAAAGGGTGATAAGATCTTTCTCCTTCAGAACCAAAAGCTTAACTTCCAGGTAGAGACCTTGCCCTCCTTTCCTAAGAGAGGATTTACTTACATTTCAAAAAAAAAAGCACATGCTCTCTCTCATCCTCCCTTTCTGTCTCTAGCTGCACCCCCCCCCCCACCTCTGCCCCACCCCGGGCGCTTCAATCTCTCTCTATCCTAACAGAGGGGAAGAGGAGTAAATGTACCAGCTCCTATATAAGCTCTGAGATTCGTAACTTTGGAATTCCTCTCCAATAGTACAGACACCCTCTCCCCTCTGTAGGGCTTCCCTGGTGGTGCAGGGGTTAGGAATCCCCCTGCCAATGCAGGGAACATGAGTTCGAGCCCTGGTCCAGGAAGATCCCACATGCTGCCAAGCAACTAAGCCCGTGCGCCACAACTACTGACCCTGAGCTCTAGAGCCCGCGAGTCACAACTACTGAGCCCGCGTGCCACAACTACTGAAGCCTGCGTGCCTACAGCCCCTGCTCCACAACAAGAGAAGCCACTGCAATGAGAAGCCTGCACACCGCAACGAACAGTAGCCCCCGCTCGCTGCAACTAGAGAAAGCCTGTGCACAGCAACGAAGACCCAACTCAGCCAAAAATAAATAAATAAAATAAAAAAATTTTTTTAAAATCTGATTTAAAGAGACCCTGTATTGGTAATGTTCCCTAGGCTCCTGAAAGAAAAAACTATTCTCTAAAGTAATATAGTCTCAACCCAAGCCTCAAAAAAGACCCACTGATAAAGGGCCAAGGGAGTAGAGCTTATAATCAAATTACAAAATATACTTGTTATGGTAAGGTAACATTTTATTTTGATTCGTAGAACGTTTGGAAGAAATATACAGGGAGGTCCTCTCTACCTTCTACTCAGCCTCTCCCTATGATTAACATCTTGTAAAATGGTAGTACAATGTCAAAACCAAGAAATTGACACTGGTATAATCCACAGAGCTTATTCAGACTTCACCAGTTATACAACTTATTTGTGTAAGCTATACAACTTATACAACTTAGTGGTATGTCTGTATGTGTGTGCATTAACTAACTATGCAAGTTGTTATTTCTAGGAAAAACGAGAGAGGAAATATAAATATGAACGAATATATAACTTCCAAACTAGTAAAGAGGGAAACAAATATAATAAAAAAAATATCCAATGAAAAAGAAGGCAAAACAGTTAAGAAAAATAAATGGGAAAAAGAACACACAGTCAAACGACAGATTTAAACCCAAATATTTCAGAAACTACGTTAAGTGCAAACGGAATGAAATGCTTCAGTCAAAAGATAAAGACTGGGGCTTCCCTGGTGGCACAGTGGTTGAGAGTCCGCCTGCCGATACAGGGGACACGGGTTCGTGCCCCCGTCTGGGAAGATCCCACATGCCTCAGAGCGGCTGGGCCCGTGAGCCATGGCTGCTGAGCCTGCGCGTCCGGAGCCTGTGCTCCGCAATGGGAGAGGCCACAACAGTGAGAGGCCCGCGTACCGCAAAAAAAAAAAAAAAAAAAAAAAAAGATAAAGACTGTCAGAGTACATTTTTAAAAATCCTCTCATATGCTCTTTACACGAAAAGCCAAAACAAGAAATTTATACACATTCAACTAACCTAAACGTAAGAATTTTTGTTCATCAAATAACACATCAAGAGAAAAAAAAGTCACAGGAAATAGAAAACATTGTAATACACACAACTGAAAAAAGAACTAGTTTTCAGAATATATGAAGAATTTATACAAACAAATAAGAGCGAAAAAAAGACATCTGTAAAGAAAATAAACAAAAGACATGAACAGGGAAATCCAAATGGTCAATAAACACAAAGTAAGGTCCTTAATCTCACTGGTAATCAGGTAAATGTAAACCAATGAGTGGGACCACAGTGGGAAACACTATACACCAGCCAGATTGGTCAAGATTTTAGGGTCAGAATAATGGGAATTCTGATAACGTGTTGTGGGAGTATACCATTATGGAAAATAGTTGGTATCATTTAAGAAAGCTTAAAACACACTCTGTATGACTCAGCAATTACAGTTCTTGATTTTACCTAGAGAAATTCATGCTTATGTGCCCCAGATATACATACAAGAATGTTGCTAGTTCTTGTTCCTAGTGGCCATGTCTGAAATACACCCAATCTAGGAAAACCCAACTGTCCATCAGAAGTAGAATGGATAACTAAATTGTAGTATGTTCACACAATGTAATATGATGAAAGTGAAAAATATACAGTAACATCAGATGAATTACACATAAAAAGTAGATAAAAGGTAAAAGAAATAAGACAGAATTCATCCTACATGATTCCTTGTATATAAATTTCCAAAAAAGTAACTTATGCTGCTTGAGAATACATAGGTAGGATGCTCCAGGTGGTAAAGCTATAAAGAAGACCAAGGAAATGATTACCATACAAGTCAGAAGAGTGCTTACTTCTAAGGGTATGAATAAATAATTATTCATGATTAAAAAAACTCTTGGGCTTCCCTGGTGGCGCAGTGGTTGAGAGTCCGCCTGCTGATGCAGGGGACACGGGTTCGTGCCCCGGTCCAGGAAGATCCTACATGCCGCGGAGCGGCTGGGCCCGTGAGCCATGGCCGCTGAGCCTGCGCGTCCGGAGCCTGTGCTCCGCGGCGGGAGAGGCCACAGCAGTGAGAGGCCTGCGTACCGCAAAAAAAAAAAAACCTCTTCACAAACTTGGACGTTCTTTCAACTTAAGCCACCAAAAACCTCCGGCAAACATCATTCTTCATGGTGAAATGTCAGGAACAACAATAAGACGAGAATGCCTCATTGCTGCCACCTGGGAGGCTCTTTCTTCTGTGTACATGCAAGGGATCCAGGTTTATATCACCCCTGAGGACACCTAAATGACGTTTTAAAAAGAAGTTTTATTTGACATAAATATATATATATGTATATATATATATATATATATATATATATATATTTTAGGCTGTACCTCGTGGCATGCGGGATCTTAGTTCCCCAACCAGGGATTGAATCCGTGCCCCCTGCATTGGGAGTGTGGAGGCTTAGCCACTGGACCACCAGGGAAGTCCCCGACATATATTTTAAATACCATAAGACTCACTGTTTAAAAAAAAAAAAAAAGACTCATTGTTTTAAGTATACAATTCAATGATTTTTTTTTTTTTTTCGCGGTACGCGGACTTCTCACTGTTGTGGCCTCTCCCGTTGCGGAGCACAGCCTCCGGACGCGCAGGCTCAGCGGCCATGGCTCACGGGCCTAGCTGCTCCGCGGCATGTGGGATCTTCGCGGACCGGGGCACGAACCCGTGTCCCCTCCATCGGCAAGCGGACTCTCAACCACTGCGCCACTAGGGAAGCCCTCAATGATTTTTAAAATCAGTAAAATTACAGGGTTGTGCAACCATCACCACAATTCTATTTTTAAAATGTATCACTCCAAAAAGTTCTCTCAGGCCCATTTGCAGTCACTTCCTGTCCCCTCCCCCAGGCAACTACTAATCTGCTTTCTGTCTCTATAGATGTGGTTATCTGGACATTTCAAATGAATGGAATCATACAACAGGTAACTTTTTTATTTCTTTTACTTAGCATTTTTTTTGAGATTCATCCAAGCTGTAGCATGTATCAGTGCTCCATTTCTTTTTATTGCTAAACAGTTTTCCGTTGTATGGATGTACCACAATTTGTTCATGCATTCTCCGTTGATGAATATTTTGGTTATTTCCAGTCTTTGGCTATTATGAATAGTCTTAATATGAATATTTGTGTTCAAGTTTTTGTGTGCACATTTCATTTCTCTTGGGTAGATTTCTAGGAGTAGAAGTGCTAGGTCCTATGATAAAATTAATGTTTAACTTTTTAGGAAACTGCCAAAATGGTTGCACCATTTTACATTTCACCAGCAATGCATAGAGTTTTAATCTACATGATTTTTAAAAGAATAACATATCCTGGGGAATTTTTTCATTGATTTGTAAGAGCTTTTATATACCAAGGACATTAATTCTTATTTTTTCTATACCACAAATGCCTGTGATTTAATGTTAACTAAAAAAAAAGGACAATTTCAACTAAGTAAAGAAAAAACTTCACAAGAAAAAAGACTAGAAGGAAATAAGCCAAAATACACATTATTGTTGCCATATGTAGAAAACAGATGAGTGAATTCTTCTTTTGCTTCTGTATATTTCATTACTATCTGAACTTGCTAAACAAGCATATATTAATTTTCATTCTGGTTATCAAAGTAAGTAAAAAACTAAGGAAGGAGGAAAAGGAAAAAAAAAGGAAAGGAGGGAGGAAAGGTAAGGAGGAAGGAACCCGTAGACTTGATCATCTCACCTCAAAAAGGAGGCTGAACGCATCCTCCTCCTGACTTGTGAGGTGGACTGACAAGCCCTTAATGAAGACCCCCTGAGGACTTTCCACAATGGTCATAGGTGTGACCGAGGGTCCAACGTAAGGCAGAGTGGACAGGAGATCAAACAGGCTCTCATTATAGATTTCCAGGTAGGAAACACGCACAGTGATGGCCTGTGTGGGGCGTTCTTCGATCATCTTAAAAACCTAGATGGGAGATTGGACAGCAGTCACTGAGAGCAGAACTCCAATGGCCAGCCAGTGCTAGGGGAGTTCTTACCTTAGGAGGGAATCCTTGCCCTAGAAGAATTTACAGTCTAGTTGGTGTGATGGTCATCAGCAACAACAATTATTAGTAGTTGCAGTCTATTGGGCAGTATTTATTATCATCTTGTAGTTTTTGTGAGGCCTGACTTATAGATTGGCTAATACTTGTACAGTCTCAAGAAGTAGAGGCATGATGAACAGAAAGGACTCTGGAGTGAAGATCTCTTGTTTTGTGGGGTTTCACCACATAAAAGCTTCTTTCACATCCATTTTTTAATTCTACCCTCATGATGCCACTGCGACTGAAGCAGGGCAGGGGCAATACCCATCAATGGTGGCTCAGCTACTAAGGGAAGAAGTCAAGCCAGAACTCAGCCTTCTCGACTCCTAATATCCTCCCCAGTGCTTATCAGCAGGTGACCTTGGGCTGGTCTTTTCCCCTCTCTAGACCTTAACTTTCTTATCTGTTAAATGGGGAGTTGGGCTGGATGATCCCTGAAGTCCGCATCTCGCTCTAACAGGCTAGATTTGTGCTGTCCAATATGCTAGACACTAGCCACAGGTGGCTGCTGAGCGCTTGAAATCTGGCTCGTGCAAATGAGGAATTGGATTTTAAATTTTATTTAACTTTAACTAAAAATTTAACACTGATACTAAATTCAGTTATTGGTAAACTTTTAAGTATGTTTGGAGCAACTTGGGTTTATAAATCTACCTTTTCAACTGTAAATTTCATGAACTGTAAATACAGAGCAACTCTTTCTGATGAATATTTAGTGTCTTAAATAGAAATGGGTTGTAAATGTAAAATACATACCAGATTTCAAAGACTCAGTATAAAGAAAAATAATGTAAACTATCTCAATAATTTTCATATTGATTACATGTGGAAATGCTATTTTGGCTATACTGAGTTAAATAAAATATATTATTATATATTATTTAAAAATAATTTCACTTGTTTTACTTTTTTAAATGTGGCTATTGGAAAACCTAAAATTGCATATGTGACTTACATTATATTTCTGTTGGGCAGCGCTGGGCTAGACTATAAAGTCTAAGATGCTGAGATACTGAAGCGTTGACAGTGGGATGTTAAGGATATTGCTTCAAGAAATTATCGCATGGATGGTCATACACTAGAGGGACATCTACACTTCTTACAGCACAGGGCTATAAAACCTCAAGATGCTTTTTAGGGAAAAGTCCTTTGCCTCCCACCTTCAAAAAGAGGGTCCTCACAGAACGCAGGCTAGCAGACTCTGAAGGAAGGCCCATCTGTCCTGTCTTCAGTCACACTTCCCAGACCCCCAAGGCTGACTCGGTCCTGAAAGCTCATGTCATGCCCTGCTTCTTCCCTTTGCTCTTTCTGGGGCTGTGGTGGTGCAAGAAACCAGAGCAGGCCAGTAAGGAAGCTCTGCAAGGGTTCATATCTCCCTCATTAAAACCAGGAAGGAACAGGATTAGGACCTCTGAATCCTCAATTACAGGGTCACAGACCATCAGAGCAGCAAGAAGCCAGTCAGCACATCTGACTCCCTCTTTATCAAATGAGGAAACAGACTCAGCATGGGCGTAGGTCAGAGCCTGGAACCTAAACTCTTGGTTTACACACACACACACACACACACACACACACACACACACACACACACACACACACACACACACACACACACACACACACCCCACCTGTCTCCCCTACAGGCTGTCTCCCCTACAGGCTGCAACTCCTTTGAGGCTGGACCCCACTGTCTCCAGGAGCTCGCCTGGGATGGGCAGCATGTATGGTAGAAAGAGGGGACCTAAGTGGCATCCCACCCACAGGCCCACTCTCTACCTGTTGTAGGGCACGAGGGAGGATCCCCCGGTGCTTGTAATTCTCAGTTGCCCCCGTCATGGTGTATGTCTTGCCAGCTCCCGTCTGCCCATAACACATGATGGTGCCTGTAAACATTTCAAAACACGTCTTGGTGACAACCAGAAAAACAGCTCCAAGGATAGCTCTCCCATCCCCCAGCATGCCCAGTGCCAGCCAGAACCCTAGTGTGAAGGTGGCCATCAGGAGCAGCCAAGGACAGCAGGAATTCCTGCCATGGAGGGTGGGTGAGCAGGGAAACAGTGATATAAATGGTCAAAACACAGACAGCTGCTCTGAATCTGTGGTCCATGTAGTGCTCTACTGCTTCCTCTCCCAAGAGGGGATCTGATCCTAGGGCTTCTGAGGAGAGCAGGGAATTCCAGGGAACAGAGGAACTGGGAATTTTCCTAGAAAGATGAGGGAGATAAGAGCATTGAACTCAGCCCTTCTTTAGCAAGATCATGAACAGCCAGGCTCTCAGGGCTTGGCCTCCCTGCAGGACAGCCCAGGCAGGAGGAAAGAAGGGCTTTCAAAATCCCCAGGAAGAGATGGGAGTCAGAAGGGCATTTTCTGTTAGCGGTGGGAAGTCTTTGTAGACTGCAAGTTCCCACTGGACTAAAGGGCTGCTAGTTGGTCCCAGGCCACTTTCAGAAATGGAACACCATGACCAAGCCCTGATCTGTCACATTGCCCTCTCTGGGAAGACTTTCACTTGCACCTCTCTCGTGCTTTAGGTCTACCATCACCAGGCTCTGGGACACAAACAAGTCACCCTGGGCTCTGGTTCCCATCTGCTCTTCTTCCTGGCTTGAGCAGCCTGAGCCAGACCCAACCCAAAGGCTGCTTCTGGGCATTTACAAAGCAGATCTGCCCGGGCAATGCTGGGCCGTGGAAATCAGTGTTTGCCTTTGCCACGTGAATGCTCTAGTTCCTGGGATTGGTAGGTTTTACACAAGGGTCTTAATTCAGCATCTGAACTGGAGTCAGAAGCAGTGTCTATTAACCCTGCAGAAATGTGCAGGAAGGAGTCAGTTCAGCTGGGACTCAGAGCCCATTTGTGGCTCCACAGCACTCAGAGCCCACGACTCTTAGCCTCCCCGGGCCTTAGCTCCTTTGTCTCTACTTCCTCAGGGCCACATCCCCTCAGGACCAATGGGGACCATAGCTATATATCACACACAGGATACATTACAATGTTTAGGCATCTACACTCAACGGACTTTTAAGCAGAACACCTAAAACTTGCAAACAGGGAACATTCTGGTCAGGAGCCACCAGACGGGCAAAGTCTACAGACTGTGATATATTTTTTTCTATGGATTTTTTTTCTTTTTTTGGTCACGCCGCGTGGCATACGGGATCTTAGTTCCCCGACCAAGGATCAAACCCGCCCTCCCTACAGTGGAAGCACAGAGTCTTAACCACTGGACCGCCAGGGAAGTCCCTCTATGGATTTTTTAATCTTTTTAAGATTTTAAGGGACTTCCCTGGTGGTCCAGCGGCTAAGACTCTGCGCTCCCAATGCAGGGGGGGCAGGTTTGATGCCTGGTCAGGGAACTAGATCCCACATGCCGCAACTAAGACCTGGCGCAGCCAAATAAATAAATAAATAAATATTTTTAAAAAAAGATTTTGAAACAGTCTTAGAGTGAACTAGTTTGTAAAAATTTCCCAATAAATTTTAATTTGTTAAAAAAGCTTTTTAGTTAAGCTTTTAAGAAAGTCAAACTGTACTCGTCTTTAGTGATATATGTAAATAATACTATACTACAATAGAATAGATTGATTGTGCTGGTAGAATAAATGGAAATATCTCCTAGCAGGTAGCCAAGAGAAAAATGTTTTGACTCCATCAAATTTATCATGAAGACATGTTCAAAACTAATACTCAGGGGATTTGAAACAGGATAATAGTTGAATCCCCATGACCTATAGAGAGTCAGGGTCATTTAATCTTCCTATGAAGGTAGGATCCCAGGACCATGGATCAAGCCATGCCCACAGTATCACCAAGCAAATAAGTTTCCCACCATAAGAACATGGAGACAGACAAATAATCAAACAAAAGTTAGTAAGTGAAGTTGTATTTTATTCACCACAAAATACTTGTACCTCTTCCTGGGTGAGCGGGGGTTCCACAGGTTCTTATGTAAAACAACAGTTAATTAACTAAATTACCATTATAGCCATTGAGGGCTTGAGAAACCACATCCTTTGCGACTGTCTCATAAACCAAGTCCTGGGAGGCATCATGGAGAACTCCATCCAGCTTGAATGACCAGTCTGTCTGCTGGTTATTGACAACTCCTCTCCGAGTATCTTTTTTTAAGTGAATATTAATGGTCTAGGAAGAGAGAGAGATACTTGTTAAGAAACTGGTATAAAAAAGTCACTGATAGCCAAGGCCTGACCTGGAGGAAACAGAGGAGGTGAACTTTAGGAAGAACAGGGACTTGCACATATTCTGGATGACCTTTGGGAGGTGGGAAGGAAGGCACTGCAGGGAGGCCACACATCCTCAAGGTGGAAGGATCAGGAGACTGGAGCACTTGCTGGTTTCAGCACATCTCACCCTAGTGTTCAGGGTGCTGTCTGTCTTGGTTCCCCCATTTCTGATATGGGGTCAAGCATATTTATCACATATCAATATTTATCACATTAAACAAGCTTTAGATAAATTCAATAAGCACAGGGAGGCCTTGAATTAGGCCAGAGAGAAGAGCGGGCTTGGTGACGGAGGCCTGGGCTTGAGCCCCATCTCCCTGGTGACTGGCGGTGAGGCCTCCCTCAGCACTGTGGTGAGCACTTACTTCCACACACACGCTATGGGCTAATGTGAGCAATGATGAAATGATAGCCACAGAAAAGTCTCTGGACTCCTCAGACACGGTTACTCACTGGTATTAAGTTGAGGGTGACTACCTACTTGTAATCAGCAGATTTTTAGATGCAAAGATTTCTAAAAAAATTTTTTAAAGTTTTAGATCCCTCCATAGCAAGCCACTGTGGCAGCAGCTAGTTTAGAAACATATTGGGTTAGGTCAATGGTAGATTCCAATCTTCGAAATGGGGACTTCTAATGTAAACAGACTCTCACTGGAATCTTATACTGGCTGCCCTAGTCCAGAAGCCAAGACACAGCCACATGCAGAAAAACTAAGATCAACAGAGAAAGGCTTGGTCTATTCATACATTAAATGCTCTGTGCTTCAGTCGTCACTGAATCCGTGTCCATCAGCGTGCACTTCACAGCGCTGCATGTGAGTTTCTTTCTGACTGCTAGGACTTTTGAACCTTGAGAAGTTGGCCTTTGAATTCCTCTCTTAATGTCTCCATGCTACCCATAGTAGATCCACAAATGTTTGCTGAATGAAAACATCCCATAGTCTCGAGGTGTCCTAAGCCTGTCACAGCCTTCAGAAGAGTTGTCAGGACAGTGGTGGGGACAGGGGGATGGATAGATCTTTCCAGTTCTCTCCATAAGAGTTTCTCCCTCCCTTTGGTAAGTTTAATAATAATCATCTGAAGACATTCCTATTGTACTTCCTGGGATATCTGATCATCAGAAAGTTTTATGAGTGTGGACAAATGTCAGCTTCCTGTGTCAGATATAAGGACAAAGGTAAACTTTTTTTTTTTAACTTTTTATTTTATATTGGAGTATAGTTGATTAACAATGTTGTGTTAGTTTCAGGTGTACAGCAAAGTGATTCAGTTATACATCTATCTATTCTTTTTCAAATTCTTTTCCCATTTTGAGATTGACATGTATACACTGCTGTATCTAAAATGGATAACCAACAAGGACCTACTCCCATTAAAAATGGGAGTTTCATGAGTTTCCTCATCAACAGCATTGTGGGGGAGTGCTTTGGCCTTGAATGACTCTAGATTCCATCTGAACTTTTACCAATTCTGTCTTGGTCCTTAAAAGGTTGCTTGGAAACCTTAGAGGTTGTAGTGAGGAGGGACAGAGAGATGCCCAGGCAGGTGAAGGCAAACACACTGTACTTACTTTGTTGTCATCTCCATATTTGATCATTTCATGAGCAAAGTCATCAGTAGGTTTGACACGGACAAACGCATGAACTTTTTTCCTAGTACCCATTCTAGCTAAAAAGAAGAAAATAGCAAAATTTTCAGTAGTCATCCTCCAACAACCATTAGAATGGAGGTGTCATTCATCAAGATCAGAAAACATGATGTGCAGTCCATGTTTTCCTCTCCCACTGAGAGCCAGTCTTCCTTTTGCCCCCCAGCATTTCAGTGATCCGTCCACAGGATGCTGTTCAACAAGTCCGTGTACTTCCTACTTTACAGGGTGCCTCACCACTCTCCACCAAAAACCCCCTAAGAGACTGAAATACAAAGCAAAAAGAATGCTCCCTTTAGTGGCCTAATTTTATTTTATTTTTATTTTTTATTTTTATTTATTTATTTGGTTGGTTGCATTGGGTCTTCATTGCTGTGCATGGGCTTTCTCTAGTTGCATCAAGCGGGGGCTAGTTTTCGTTGTGGGGTGTGGGCTTCTCATTGCGTTGGCTTCTCTTGTTGCAGAGCATGGGCTCTAGGTGCGTGGGCTTCAGTAGTTGTGGCACATGGGCTCAGTAGTTATGGCTCACAGTCTCTAGAGCGCAGGCTCAGTAGTTGTGGCCCACTGGCCTAGTTGCTCTGCAGCATGTGGGATTTTCCTGGACAAGGGATTGAACCTGTGTCCTCTGCATTGGCAGGCAGGTTCTTACCACTGCACCACCAGGGAAGTCCCTAGTGGCCTAATTTTAGATGTGGTTTCTACAAATGCTCCGTATCAGAGTTTACCTACACTTTGCCTTATTCATTATATTTTCCTCTAAAATACTGACTATGAAATGCATTAGAACTAATTTTCTTTTTTTCATTAATATACCTAACTTCAGATGTAGCACCTCCTTCTCTACCTCCATTAGACTAACTTAGATCAGAAAAAGATTCCCTGGAAGTACATTTAATGTAGCCCATAGTCTAATATTCTTTCTTCTCTGACACTCCATTGAGAGAAAAATCTCAGTCCCTTACCTCCTCTGCCTCTCCTAAAACGTAATTATGTATATTCTCATCATTTTCTTTCAGGCAGGCACACATATATTTGTATTCCTTCATTTATACTATCACAAGTAATTACCATGTATAATAAAATGTTAAAATAAACATTGAATGTAGCTTCATCGAATAGGTTGAAAGCTTATAGTTATAAATGACAGAGAGGGAGATTTAGGTAAATTAACTTCTTATTATGTGGAGTTTTCCTATAGTGGGAAAGACTTTCTCAAAGTAAGGACCATAAACACTAAAAACAGTCAAGCAAGATGCCAACTAGCAGAGATGCTACAAAAGGGATTGTTTGTATTACAGGGAGAGTTAATTGATCTCTAATATCCCGTCCAACTAAAGTATTTCATAAACATTTTTAAAAATTGAATTGTACAGGAATTCCCTGGTGGTGCAGTGGTTAAGAATCCACCTGCCAACGCAGGGGACATGGGTTCAATCCCTGGTCCGGGAAGATCCCACATGCCCCAGAGCAACTAAGCCATGCGCCACAACTACTGAGCCTGCAAGCCACAACTACTGAGCCTGTGTGCCACAACTACTGAAGTCCGTGCGCCTAGAGCCCGTGCTCCACAAGAGAAGCCACTGCAATGAGAAGCCCGCACACCGCAACAAAAGAGTAGCCCCTCTCGCCCCAACTAGAGAAAGCCCGCGCGCAGCAATGAAGACCCAACGTAGCCAAAAATAATAAATAAATAAATTTATTTTTAAAAAAACCAAAACTGGGCTTCCCTGGTGGCGCAGTGGTTGAGAGTCCGCCTGCCGATGCAGGGGACACGGGTTCGTGCCCTGGTCCGGGAAGATCCCACATGCCGCGGAGCGGCTAGGCCCGTGAGCCATGGACGCTGAGCCTGCGTGTCCAGAGCCTGTGCTCCGCAACGGGAGAGGCCACAACAGTGAGAGGGCTGCATACCACAAAAACAAAACAAAACAAAACAAAAAAAACCCAAAACTCATTTAGAGTTAATGCTCCACAAAGTAAAAAACAGACTTTGAATAGAGACAATGCCTGAGGGTCAGGATGTGTGCTGCATCGTGCACTTCTCTTTTGATGTCCCTGACAGGGTTGGGCCAGTTCCATAAGAAATGAGGCATTTGCCCCTAAAATAACCTGTACTTTCATGGGGTAGGACAGAGGACTTGAGGCTAAAGAAAACTCCTGGATACTTCTGAAAAAGACAACCAGCAAAGGAATTGCTGAATTTATGAAGAGGTAGGAAAACATGAGGGATAGGGAGCTGACTCAATTTCATCTTCAAATTGGTAAATAGCAATATCATCACCGTTGTTCAGGAAAAAATAGTTTGTTTGTGCTACTGCAAAGTGTTCTAACAAATAAACTGATCAGATGGTCAATATTTTTAAAAAGCTAATTTTCAAGACCTTGACTGTTAAAAAATTAATGTCCCTCCACATTTCTAGACACAACTTGTGGTGACCACTTGATTTCCTCATACAATTATCTTAGCTATCATCAAGTGGCATTAAGTATCTCTACAGAAGCAAATTAAATAGAGACAGGCCCTGCTCTTTCAGTTTACAGTTTCCATGAAGTGGGCAAAATAAAACTCTAACCCCTATTACAAACCCTTCAGATGTCACATTAAATAAGCAAACTACTTTCACACCTGCCTACTGTAGAGTGTGAGTCCACTTCCCACATTCCTCAAGTAATTATTTCATGGAAGTCTTTTCCTGGCCACTGTGGGATCACTCAGATCTTTTGATTTTTAGAAAGTGAATCTGTAAGGTATTCAGGTGAGTAAGGATAATGGCTTGTCCAATTTCAGGTCTAAGATTTTTGTTTGCAAAATTGAGCTCTAGAAATAAAAAGCCACAAATAGCTCTAACAGGACTCCCAAACTGAGGAAACTTAAGAGATGATCTCATCTCCAAGTTCACTTTGATCTAGGCTTTTGGGAAGTGGAGAGTGGAGAGAGGTGTGCTGACTCAAGCAAACACTTACACTCAATTTCTAAAGTTCTGGGAACCATTTCCCATACCAGTCCGATGGCCCATCCTCCTGCCCAGGAAAGTTAAGATGCTGCCCAGGGTGCCCTCTGAAAGGGACCATGAAGAAGTAGGGGGTTGCTCAAGCCTCCCTCCTGGCAGCCCCTACCCACAGACAGCCCAAGGGCAGCACAGGCCAGCTTCAAGCATTACCCTCCCCTCAGAGCCTGCCCCTTTTCTGCCCAGCAATTTGCCAACATGCACAAGTAGTCATTCTATCTGTGCTTCCCAATTCTCCCCATGCTCACGCCCATGGCTCCAGGCACGCCAGGAGCCATATCCACCTGACACAAGCCTTCTCTATTAACTACATCCCTCCTGAAAATCCACTACCCAGCAGCCCCTCAACACCCAGTCATTTGGAGACCCCATGCCAACTTGCACTTACTGAAATAATCCTTGTTACCGTTCTTACGCCACATCATTTGAGTGGGTTTCAGATCCCAAATTAAGTTACAAGCTGTTTGAGGGACAGGACTGTGCCTTTTATTTCTTTTGAGTCCCCCCTCAAAGTCCGGAACAGTGCCCAGCACAGAGTAGGTGCTTAAGAAATGGTGATTGGTGGTGATGGTCATGACTGGAAGTCAGAGGGTGGCGGAATCTCCATATGTGGGTCCATCTTCGGTCACAACTGAGAGAGTCCCAAAGGGCACATGATGTCACTCGCCTCCCTCACCACCTCCAACCCTGAGCCCACAGCCCTTCCAGGAGGACACTGGGTTTCCAGGCCCACTTGCAAGAAGCCAACTTCAGCCCCTCACCACGCTCTCCCTTTTAGTAGGGTCCTTCTCTCTCAGGACCTTGTGGGGAATACCTCTTCCTCGTGGACACCACCCTTAGATATTTCTGGTGTAAATAAGTGAACCTTTGAGTGGCCACCAAGAGCCCTCTCTGCTGAAAGGCTCACAGTTTCCTCATTTGTTTTAGGGGTGGGAATGAACAGGTTGCCACCAAGCACCCCTGAAAGCTCAACAAAAGGAGAGGACCAGGTGGGTCCCTATCTTCCAGCGTTCCTGTCCAGAACAGAGGCTCTCAAGAGAACACTCATAGCCACCAGCAAGGTAGCAGCATCTGAACCCCCCAAAAGAGGGTCCAAACGCACCCGGCCTTGGACTAAACAAAAGACTCGGACCCAGGCCAAACTGGTCTTTCTCCTTTTTCTAACCCAACATGCTGGACCCCTGTGTGGTGTCTGGGAGGCAGTGGGCCTTGGGACCATTCCTGTGCCTCTCTGGAGCGATTTCCGCATTTGTAAAGCGAAGGGCCGGGATGGCAATCCCGAAGCCCCCTCCAGTTAGAAAACTGAATACAGAAGAGTCCAGAAGACCAGAGATCTCTGAACCTCAGGGGCGACGTAGGACCCTCGTGGGGCCAGGGAACGTTAGATCCGAAAACCCTAAGCCGCAGCAAGGCTTAAAGGGTCCCCTCGACGCCTCACCCTCCTCCGCCCGGGTTTCACAGATCAGCGAGCCAAAGCTGGGGGACTCCCGGGTGGAGCGGTGTTCAGATTCCAGCAGCTGCCCGCCGCCCGGGCGGACACCCCCTTTCCGGCCTTCCTTCTCCCCACCCGGACCGCGCGTGACTCCTGCTTACCGCTCCGGAGGCTGGAGCCCTTCCGCAGCCCGACCACTGCATTAGCAGCTACAGAAGAAACCCGGCAAGCTCGGCTGCCGGGCTGTGTACACAGTCGCCGTGGCAACAGGCTGCTTCCGGAGATTCCGGAAGTAGGGGTGGTAGCGGAAATGAAGTCCGCGGTCCTCTGTTGAGATACAAGTAAGGCCAGGGCCGAATTAGGAGGACGGGAGATGGGACCGATTAATCTAAAAAGACTGCGGCAGCTGCAGGCGCGAAGCCAGGGTAGGGGTAGCGGGGGAACGAAGGATGCGCAAGAACCAGGAAACGGGGCAGCCGGGCTTCCGGCGCACAGCAGTTTGAGACTACGGCGGCCGCGCAGCTCCGTCTAACCCCAGCCTTGCGCTCCGAGCTGCCGTCCACAGGCGCCCTCGCCCCGCCCAGTTTAGCTTCGAGCCAGCCGGCCAGGCCTGCGCAGTCGCGGCGGCCGGGGAAGATGGTGGAGGACGGCGCGGAGGAGCTGGAGGACCTGGTGCACTTCTCCGTGTCCGAGTTGCCTAGTCGCGGCTACGGCGTCATGGAGGAGATCCGGCGGCAGGGCAAGCTGTGCGACGTGACGCTCAAGGTCCCGGGTGCTGGGCGGCGCGGGGCTGAGGGCCAGGGGACCGAATGGGGAGGGAAGAGAGGCGGGGGATAAGGGAAGAGAGGTCTAGAGCTCAGCGGGGTGGGGAAAGGAGGTTGGAGGGAGAGCGAGTAGGGGAGAGAGGGGTGCTGACTGGGAGAGGGGGATTGGGGCTGAGTGGGGAGACGGACAGGGACAGCCTCTCAGCCCTTAGAAAGAAAGGCTGAGAGGTGCGCCGCTGAGGCCCTCAGAGTGGAGACATTGGGGTGCCCGCCTCCCTTTTCTGTCACTCAGACGAGAGAAAATGGACTTGCAGCTCCTCTATGGACGAAGGGGCTGTGGCTCTCCCTACATTTTGATGGGCACTACGGAAGCCCCTTTTCTTGCCACTACAGACGTTTCTTTGTGCCTCTCGAAGTTAGCTGCGCTGTGGTAGAGGCGTGGGCTTTTCCTGAGGAGTCATTGCTTGCCCTTGACTGATAGATTACTACCTTGTCTCTTAAGAGCTTTTAAAATCGCATCTGGAAATCTTTTGAGGTGGGCAACCACTCTGCCTCGCACTAGAAGGCACACTACCACCACCAGCAGCACCACAAAGGTCTCGGAGAATGGGCTGATGGGCTGCGTGGGGAGAGGGCTCTCTTAACCACCTGTTCCCTATTGGCATTCTGGGCGCAAGAGCCAGGCTTCCTCCCGTGCTTTGCATCCACTCCTGCTAGAGAGGCATGCTGTGCTGCTCCTTGGCCTAGCTGTTGAGCCAGGTGGGGCTCTCCAGGCGGGGAGATGCTGCTGCAAACCCTGTTCCCTGTTGGGCTTTGGCTAGAAGGCTGTCAGCATCTGTGAAGGACCCTGTTTAAAAAATAAAACTATGCAGAGATCTGTTTGCTCTTCTTATTTTCGACAGCGTTAAGGAAACTTCCTCTTCCACATATTTGAGTCAGACCTCTGGAGACAGTAAAGTAGAATGGTTAAGAGTGTGGCTTTGAGAATGGTATATAGTTCAACCAAAGACTAAAAAAAAAAGTGTGGCTTTGGAGACTGAAGGATTTGGATTAAAATCCTTGGGAAAGTTACTTAATCAGTCTAAGCATCAGCTTTCCCAATGTAAAAATGGATGATTCCTAATTCTTAGTATTCATACGAGGATTAAATGAGAAAATTTGTGGTATTCTTTGCATAATGCCTGGCCTAAGGTTTTCATCACTCTAAACCCCTCCTGAAGGAGATTAGTTTTCCAGTAGAGGAGTGAAGTGGACTGAGGGGGGAGAGCATCTTTAGTGGGGAACCAAAGGGTTTGAGAAAAATGAGCTGGAAGGAAGCAGAGAAAGTAAATATAAATGAGAGATTTTTGTCCACGGTGATTACATGGTAGTAGATGTCGAGGCTACTAGAGATTTGTAAACAAAAGAATGATCTGGTTGTGGCAGTAACACTTGGGGTGAGTAGAGACTAGTGAAAAGCAGTAATGGGGGCGAATTTTTGGATTAAGATTTAGGCTGTAAGGGTAAGCCAGGGAAAGCTTATAAGACACAGAGAAGCAAATAGGGAATGATAGAGTGAGATGGTCACACTACGTAAGTTAAATCATTGCATTTTGCCTCTGCACTTAATGCACATCTCAAGTATAGCAACCCCGTAGCATAAAAATGCTTGTGTGTTTTTTTCCATTGAAATACTTTTTGTTCACTCAAAGGGACAAGTAAATTATCAGAAGTGATTCCAGCTGAGAATGTCTGTCTAAATTGCTATATTAGTTTCAAGGATCTGGGACATAAGGACCAGTATAAAGGCATAGGCTAAAGCTGGACAGGACTGTAGAAAGCTCTGCTTCATTGGTTTTCTGACTATTCTGTGGAGCCTGAGGAGTAGTTCAATGCCCTGTGATGGTAGGGCCCAGAGAGAGGCCAAGCAAACCAAGCTCTGCCTCATTTCACTCCCCTTCCCTAGAGCTGCTCTGTGAAATCTGTTTCAGTCTCTCTTTTTTTTCTTTAATTAGTTAATTAATTAATTAATTAATATTTGGCTGCGCCAGGTCTTAGTTGCGGCATGCGGGATCTAGTTCCCTGACCAGGGATGGAACCTGGGCCCTCTGCACTGGCAGCGCAGAGTCTCAACCACTGGACCATCAGGGAAGTCCCTCGGTTTCTCTTTTTCAAGATAGAGTCTTTCCTGAAACTTCTGGTGATTCCAGACTTTCTTCCAAATAAATAGAAACTGAAAAGCTGGTTGGAAGCTTTTTGGCGTAGGATGGGTTTATTGATTAGTGGGCCTCCCAGTGGGGCAGTGGTTCTCAAACTTTAGCAGACATTAGAATCACCTGGCAGCCTTGTTAAAAAACAGTTGTTCAGACATTGTTCACCCCAGAATTTCTTATTCAGTAGGTCTGGAATGGACCTGAGAATTCACATTTCTGATAACTTCCGCAGTGATACTATTCCTGGTCTCGGGCCACATTCTGAGAGCCACACCTGTAAGGTGGTGGACCTGTCCTTTTCTATGGGATATGTTCAGAGTCCATGGATCTTCCTTCAGGCTTCTGCCTACATGGAGTAAGCCTGGCTGTTATCATTCTAGGAGCTGATGGTGGGAGGGGACTGGGAGCTCTTGCTTCTGTATGCAGACTTTCCCTTAATCCCCCTGAATAGTACCACTTCATGTCTTCCTTGGTGCTCTGGTTACTCAAGTCTGGAGTCTCTGGTTCATCCTGTCCAGAGAATAAACCTCCAGACTTCTGCTGGGGCAGTGATGGGGCACTTGCCTGGGGCAGGGAACCAGTACTGCCTGTTTACAGCCTTCCTTATGTTCACACCTTCAGAGGAAACCTGTATCTTGAACAGTTGAGTTTTGGAGGGTGCTCTGGAGTGACTTGCCATCTAGAGCACTCAGTATTCTCCATATAAGTCAGTTACTATCCATTTGTCTGCTTTTCATCTTCCAAAATATGGCGACATTTCTAATCTGCTCTCTCAGCTTCTTTGTACTTGGGAGCTTTGCTATTCCTTGATTGTCAGTCTGAGAGGTAGCACAACACAGACTGGAGCTAGATCGCCTGGGTTTGAATACTGGCTCTGCCACTTATTAGCAGTGAAAACTTGGACAAGTTCCTTAAATGCTGGTGATTCAGTTCCTTCATCTATAAAATGGGGATCATCACCTACCTAGTAAGAGTGTTGAGGATTCCACTAGTTAATGCACTTAAAACAATCATGTAGCAAATATTCAGTAAGTAGAAGATATTTATGAATAATAACTTAATGGGATTTCCTATTAAGGGGAAGTGGAGATAAATGCATGTGTTCTGCCTGCCATTTTGAATTCGTTTTAGACTCGGTTTAATTCTAGATGGTTTTATCTAAACATTATGTTCATTGCCTTAAAAGTATTTGCAAAGCACTGGTCTACTTCCATAGCTTGCATTTTACAGATGAGG
Source organism: Globicephala melas (assembly GCF_963455315.2). Classification (NCBI taxonomy): domain Eukaryota; kingdom Metazoa; phylum Chordata; class Mammalia; order Artiodactyla; family Delphinidae; genus Globicephala; species Globicephala melas. The sequence goes on along the minus strand of NC_083324.2, from coordinate 40,502,251 downwards.
ACCAAGCCTAGAGGAAGAGGGGACCCATCCAAGGTCACAGATTAAATTGGGCAGAGCTAGAACTAGAGACTAGACTCCTGGTGTCCAGACTCCAGGTCAGGTGTTCCTTCCTGCTCTCCTGTTGCCTCTTCTATCAGTGACAGTGACTGAACTGATTTCAGCTGCTACCATTTGAATTAATCTACCTCAGGTCAATTGTACTCATCCTTAACAACATGTCACCTTTTCTGTCTTTCCAAGTTTTAGGGAGAGTGTGACAGCATTAGCAAGCATGCCACTTTCTCAAAATTCACTGCCAACTCTTGAACCTTGCTTAATTTTCTTTTTGGAAATATTTGAAATTTAAATTCCTTAGGTGCCTGTTGGATAGTTAAGTAGAGGCATAACAGAAAAGAGTAATTTTATATCTATGGTGACTCGAACTTCTTTGAGAAACTGAAAGCACTGAACTCTCTCCCCAGAAAAATGCACATACTTACATATGTGCAAACTTTTGCATTCAGTCATAAGAGCAGTTCCCCTGGAGCCCATCTTTGGATCTTGGGTTATGAATAGAACTGAGTATTATTCTTTTATCAGGAAAAGCCCATGTCTTTCTCCTTGGCAAATCATTTTATCTTAAAGTTTAGAAGGATAGTGGTGCAAGACTTCTTGGCAGCCTGTAACATAAGACTTAGTCTGGGTAGAGAGGGTTGCAGTCACAGAGGCTCTTATCTCCTCTTCCCAACAGTTGGTTTCATCCCCTGTCCTCTGGGCTACCAGGAGCCCAGTGCTCAGGCCACATCTGTCATGTTCATCTGGGTCCAGCAAATTGGGCAGACTCCCCAGATGCAATGCGTGTTCTCCACAATCTCTTATTGATGAGATTTAGACTCACCAGATTCCTATATTTCTATTCTTTCCTCACATACTCCTTTCTTTTTCTTTATTTGTGAGAGCAGAATGGGATCACCGCATATACATACTATTCGCTGACCCATAAGCTTAGAAGAGACAGGAACCTCCTCTACACACACACACACACACACACACACACACACACACACACACACACACACACACACACACACACACACACTCTGTTTTGCAACCACTAATAAAGGGTTCCTCAAAGGTCTGCTGGCATCAGTCTTGCCAGGATTTTCCCAAGGCCCTTGCTAAAGTTTTGAACCCAGATCTGAGAATTTAGCCTTCAGAAGGAAATATCTTTTCCATGGGTGAAAGGCACAGAAATACTCTATTTCCTTTTGCCCCACTGAATCCAGGTACACAATTTTCACTGAAACTGACTTCAAGAGCCTCACATTTGAGTGTGGAATCTTGCTTAATTTGCTGTCATGCTGATTTTGTGATGAAAGAGTAGGTGGAGAAGGATATCAGGAAGTGGGGCAAGGACTTGTTGATGCATGCCATTTTTATGTTATGTGTAGTGTGGTGAGTTACACGGGTGTAATTATAGAGCTAGAATAATCATATTAAAAGGAGCCATAGAGGTCTTCTATCAAAGCTATCCATCTTACAGGTGAAAAAACACTGAGGCTTAGTGATATTAAGGGATTGCCCAAGGCACAAAGCTATATTATCTGAGATCCAACACAGCTGTTTGGTGGAAGCATTGCTTTTACATCCTCTGTCAGATTACTCACCTACCCTGCTAATGGTATAAAGCAGAGCAGGGAACAAACACCATCTGCAGTGTCATCTGTGAGCATGGAGGACAGTGATGTGTATGGCCAGATGCAACACCACTGTTCTATTTCAGGAGAGAAGACAGATGCAGGCTTTTTCTGCTAGTTTTCTGGACATATGAATTTTTGACTGTTTCGATTTGGAAATGACACTGTATTGGGAGATATTGTGCCTCTGAATATTGCTCATTCCCGGGGCTTTCTACTGTCTCTTTTCAGGTAATTGTGTTTCATTTTCAGCCTTGCCTCTTTTTTTTTTTTTTTGCGGTATGCGGGCCTCTCACTGTGTGGCCTTTCCCATTGTGGAGCACAGGTTCCGGACGCGCAGGCTCAGCGGCCATGGCTCACGGGCCTAGCCGCTCCGCGGCATGTGGGATCTTCCCGGACCGGGGCACGAACTTGCGTCCCCTGCATAGGCAGGCGGACTCTCAACCACTGCGCCACCAGGGAAGCCCGCCTTGCCTCTTTTTAATGAGTAATTAAAACTAAGGGCAAGAATGTGCTCCTTTAGAGCACGTGCGCACATATCACAATGTGCACTTGTGATATGAATTCATATTCATCAAAACGTCAGTTTTTGCTCTTTTTTCTGTGAGTTATGTTGTAGGTGATGCTGTTAAATTTGGACACCAATTAGATGAATGAGAGAGTTTGATGTTTCCTGACACGTAGGTGGGGAAAGAGGGTTGGAGATTGTATGGTTAGGGCACTCAAGATGGCTGTTCTCTTACTCTCTGTATATCCCCTGCCCGGCCAGTGCCTGCTTCACCTGTACCCTACTCGTATGACTGACCTTCCTACACTCTTTTCCCCACCCCAGCTGGTGATTGTTCTTATCAAAGGAGCCGGGAGGGGTGTGCCCCTCTGCTGGTTTCCGTAGTAACTAATGAGCCCACCAGACGTCAATTCCCCTATAACTAGTAATCTCCCCTTCCATGTGGGAGTGAAGACTGCCACCCTGTCCTGCCCGCTGTCTGCCGCACACGGTGGGGTGTCGCTCCAGGACCTTGCTTCAGACATGTAAGGTCCCCCATCCATTACACCATTGATGTCTCTGTTGCTGCAGACTCCGGGCTCTTTCTTTGGTCTTAAAGCTGGACAAGAGCAGGCCATGTTGCCTGCTGTGTGCAGCCCAACAGAGGTATCTTGGAAAATCAGTTACTAGCTGAGCAACATTCATGGCATTCATCCTGAGGCTTCTGGAGCTTGGCCGGCCAGTTGGGTGAATTTAAGAAGCCTGTGTTTGGGGATGCTTCTTACTGCAGGTGGTTCCTCTGTTGTTTTGTGCATGAGATTCCATTGTTTGCCCCTTGGCCATGCCTGGTTCAGCTTGTGGGCTGGTTGATGGAAAATGAGACCACATTGTTTTTCCAAAGATGTGTTCCTGTGGCCCCTCCTGAATTACAAGTATGGCATCTACCTTCCTACTTTTGGTTTGTTGACTGTTGGCACTCACATTGCCACTTTGGCATAGAAACCAGCCAGCTTCCCCACCATCAGTTTAGGCCTTTTCTACCCAAACAGCTGATCACATCATTACTTGTTTCTAGGTGGGGAGAAGAGAGAATGAACCAAGATGTGTGAACCAGGAGTTGGCAAGCATTTTCTGTAAAGAGCCAGATAGTAAATATTTTAGGATTTGTGGGTCATACAGTTTCAGTTGCAGCTACTCAACTCTGGTGTTATAGCACTAGAGCAGCTGTACACAGTACATAAACGAATGGGTCTGGCTGTGTTCCAGTAAAATTTTATTTACAAAAACAGGTGTGGGCCAGACCCGTTGCCTTACCCATATTGTATACTGATATGGCCTTTGTAAAGTTTAAGGTTTTTGGAGTAGATTACACTTGCTTTATTGCCCCGGCGTATACTTCAGAAATCGGAAGCATCTCTTGTTAAAGAGTACAGGTGAACCAGAAGTGAAAAACTTTCTTTTTCCAGCTTACCGCAGGTGATCATGGGACTGTCCTGGTCGGTGACCGAATAACTGACATAGGAGAAGTCACTGTTATATTTTGCATCTCATCTTTAAAGTCTTGTAGCTCTGCTGAAGCTTGAGGCAGACTATTCCAAAGCATTAACTAAAGACACCGTGCTCCCTTTCTGTCTTACTTGAAGCTGAGGATGCTTAGCTGCTTGCACAATGGCAGGCCAGAGGAGACCGTGATGGCTCCTGTGTTCCAGTGGACCTGAGCGGCTGTGTGCAGGGCCGTGAAGGTAAGGGCCAGGGTTTGGGCTTTTGGCAGGCAAAGTAGATCAGTAGTTCAGGTATGGCCCAACATGTCTGGGCAGTGTGCTGCATATCTGATGAGAACACAAAAATGCTTTTTAGAAAATAAGCTCAAGAACAGATATTTGTGCAGGCATGTTCATAGCGTTGTTGTTCACAACATGCAAAAGATGGAAGCAGCCCAATGGTAGACTGTGTCAGTGGTTGAATGGATAAAATGTGGCACATTTTGTTCCATATATACAATGGAATAATGTTCCATATATACACAGGAATATTATTCAGCCTTAAAAAGGAAGGAAATTCTGACACATACTGCAACATGGATGAACCTTAAAGACATTGTTCTAAGTTTTGAAATAAGCCAGTCACAGAAGGACAAATATCATATGATTCTTCTTAAATGAGGTAACTAGAGAAGTCAAATTCATAAAAATAAAAAGTAGAATGGAGATTTCGCAGTGCTTGGGAGAAGGAGGGAATCGGGAGTTAGTGTTTAATGGGTACAGAATCTCAGTTTAGGAAGATGAAGACGTTCTGGAGATGGATGGTGGTAATGGTTGTACAACAGCGTGAATGTACTTAATGCCACTGAACTGTACACTTAAAAATGCTTTAAATGGTAAATTTTATGTATATTTTACTACAATTAAAAAAGGAGAAGCTGAAGAAGACTTGTTAGCAAGTGGGCAAATGAGATTGCTCATAGTGCTTTGTGATTGGAGAGACACTAAAAACAGAATTTGTCTCTATCCAGATCCACTGATCAAAAACATTTCATACTAAACCTTTCTTCTTTAGCTTTTGCAGTAAGCTGCTTCAGCTGTTAAGAGCCACATTTTATTAGCTCAGCCCTGTGGCTGCACTTCAAGTGGTCACTTAAAAGGAATTGACTTCTAAGAGATACACATTTAAGTGATGCACACATGTTATAAGCTTATTTTTCCTTACTGATTTGTAAAATCTAAATGTCATATAACCTTTAACAGAGCTATCCTGAGGATCAGCGAAACATACTATGCCATCCTGTCTTCCACTGAAGGTTTGTTGGCATAGTTTACAAGTTAAAAATGACTTTCAGATCTTTGCTCCAACCGCTGATTTTGGTCCTAAACACTAGACCTGCATTTCCATTTGTCCTATTGATCCTTATGCTCATTAAGTCTAAAATGAAGCCTCTTTCCCTTCTCAACAATCTCTTCTTTTGTTCCCTTTGTGTAAGGATGGCACACCACCCATCTAGTCATGTAGGATTGAAACTCTAGGATTGGCTTTGGCTTGTCCCCTCTCTTTTAGGTGTATTTGTGGCATTTATCATAATGACAATTACATAATTATTTACAGTATTGTAACTCTGTGAGAGCAGGGGCTGTGACTGAATCATTTACTGAGGTGTCTGCATAACAGGTGCTCAGTAACCCACTGTCCTAATTCAGACCCTCTTCACCTTTTACCTAACCTGGGGTTTCTTTAGCTCTAGCAACTTGCTGAGAATTCTTATAAACCCTTTAGGGGATGATTCTGGTATAGCTAAGGGATTGTTTTTCAGCTCTGATCATGTCATTCTCCTGCTCTGAGTGACTTCCCTTTCATTCTCATTCAGCAGTGTATCAGCAGATATGTCAGCGCCTTCCATGAGCCAAGTACTGTCCTAAGTGCTGGGGCTGCAGCAGCGAGCAGAGTAGGCAGAACCTCTGTGAGTGTGAGCTTACCTTCCAGCCTGGGGGTGTCGGGGACAGGACGACACAATAAACAAATGAATAGATATAAAATGTCCAGTGGTGATGCGTACTATGGAGAAAAATAAAGGATAATAAGGGGACTGAGTGCTGTTTTCTCAGAGGGACCAGAGCCAGTCTCTCTAAGTAGAGACCTGAAGGAAGGGAAGGAGGGATCCATGAGTGTATCTGAGGGAAGAGTATTCTAGGCAGAGGGAATAATCAGCACAGCTGAAGCAGGAGCATAGTTGGCATTTTGGGGAAATAGCAGGCAGCTGGTGTGATAAGAATAACATGACCCAGGAGAAAAGTGGAAGGACACAAGGTCGGAGAGGTAGCCCCCAGGCCCAGCGTAATTCCTTGCACAGTACAGTACAGCTCAGTAGATACTTGTTGAATGAGTGAGTGAATGAATGAATGAATGAAGCTAGACAGTATTTATTTATTTATGAATGAGTAAATGAAGAATCAGGGCAGGGCAGGGTGAGTCTTACGGGTGTATCTAAGAGAGGTAGGATGCATTTTCCATAGTTCATGAAGCAAGCACAGAATATCGTTTCCACTTTCCCCTTCTTGTCTGTTCAGGAGAGATAATGGTAATGGCCAGAGCAAGAGAGACCAATTCTGGCTTGTTGTTGAAGGAACGTCTGTTCTTCCACACCACAGAGAAAATCAGAGGTTAGAAACTTGTCAGGGGAGCAGGAAGTAGAACAGAGCTGCTCAGCTCTTGGTGGTTTTCAAAGGTGGTCCTACCCATGTTGGGTAAAGCTTGCCTTTTTTTTTTTTTTTTTGCGTTATGCGGGCCTCTCACTGTTGTGGCCTCTCCCATTGCGGAGCACAGGATCCGGACGCGCAGGCTCAGCGGCCATGGCTCACGGGCCCAGCCAATCCACGGCATGTGGGATCTTCCTGGACCGGGGCACGAACCCGTATCCCCTGCATCGGCAAGCGGACTCCCAACCACTGCGCCACCAGGGAAACCCAAGCTTGCCTTTTTTTCCACATGTCCATAGGCTATCACTTTAAGTCAGCAAGACATCTGGGAAGAGCCATGGGGTAGTGGCAGTGCAGGAGCAGCAGCCGCTGGCTGGTTTTCTCTAGGATTAATGGAAGGACTGCTGATTTAACTGAATCTCTGATTATTCTAAGCTGCTCACAGAAATCTGTCACTGCCTTCTGTGAGGTATAAGATGGAGAAGCTTAAGGATGTTCTGTTGGTGTCCACTGCCACTCTGGATGAATTTTCTAGGATCTCCACCTGTGTTCTTTTTTATAAATTAATTAATTTATTTTTGGCTTTGTTAGGTCTTCGTTGCTGTGCGCGGGCTTTCTCTAGTTGTGATGAGCGGGGGTTACTCTTTGTTGCAGTGTGCGGGTTTCTCATTGCGGTGGCTTCTCTTGTTGTGGAGCACGGGCTTTAGGTGCGCGGGCTTCAGTAGCTGTGGCATGTGGGCTCAGTAGTTGTGGCTCACAGGCTCTAGAGCACAGGCTCAGTAGTTGTGGCACACGGGCTTAGTTGCTCCGCGGCATGTGGGATCTTCCCAGAACAGAACTCGAACCCATGTCCCCTGAATTGGCAGGCGGATTCTTAACCACTGCACCACCGGGGAAGCCCTCCACCTGTGTTCTTGATAGTCCAGTTCCTTCAGACTTGGCCCCTCTCTGCCTTTCTCCCCTAGTTGCCCACAGTCTCCGCCTGCTGGCTGTCTCTAAGGACCTAAGTTCTCCAACTTCTGGGGCTCTGTTCTAGTATTCCTTTGGCTTGGAGTACCCACTCACCTCGGCCAGCAGAGTCCTACCCATGCTTCAAAGCTCCTTTTGTAGTTTTCTCTTCTTAAGGGGAGAGAAGCGGCCAAACACACTCCTTCCTCTGTTCTCCTAAAGCACTTTGCATTTGTGTCTGTTCAGCATTGTCTTGTGGTTGAAAGTTTGCTTGCCTGACTCCCTGCCAACCTGTGTTTCTGTTGGGCAGAGACCCGTGCCATCTTCTTTCTTTTGCCCTATCACAGTGGAGAGTTGTTGTTGTGTGAAATCCCATCTCTCTGAAGACAGTTTGCTCATATTCCTCCAGGTGCAGTTAATCTCTCCCTCTCCCACTTTAACCCCTCGTTACTCAGAGTATTGTCATTGCATCAGCATTGCCTGAGAGCCTGTGAGAAATGTAGGATGTCGGACCTACTAAGCTAGAATCTGGTGATTCTTACGTCCTGTGCACCTGAAAGTTTGAGAAACATTGCCTTAACACTTTGCACCTACCCCCCTTAGCATACTGAGCAGAATGTAGGTGTGTTAGAGAGTCTTTCTCCACCTCTAGATGTTGAGCTTTGGAAGCATGTGAAGCATCCATTAGTTAACACAGTACTTGGCATGTTTCAGGTGTTGAAAAGTGTTTGCTGAATTACCCTCAAGGGCCCCTGGCATTATGTTCGAGACGCTCCTTCAGTCAACATATTGTTGAAGTGCATTTAGCTGTGCATGGTGCTTTGCTGGGTACGTGAGGCACCCTGCTATGAGTAGGAGTCAGCCCCTATCTTTGGCATTTAAAGATTGGTAAGAGAGAGAGCTACCCATCAGTTAACTATGAGACAAGGCAGAGTGTGATAAATTCCATAACTGCCCCGGTATCACCAGAGGCCTGAGGGAACACCAGAGAGACGGCAGTTGTTTCCAGTTTAGAGGGTTTGTGATGGTTTCATGGAGAGGATGGTGTCTGATTGGTACCTTGCAAGATGAATAGGACTTTGACAGACAGATATGGTAGGAAGAGGCATTCCATGCTGGGGAGAGCCTGTTCAAGGGCCCAGGCATGAAAGTGCATATGCAGGATGTTTCTTGAACAGGTAAGACATGGAGGAGCAAGGTGGAAGGTGTGATTGGGGAGGTGGGTTGAATGCAGACTGAACTCCTTGAATTCTCATGGTCAGGAGTCTGAACTGGTAAGAAACATTTGCAAATCACATGTGGTTGGTACAGTTAGATGTTGAGTGGTTTCTGATGACTCCTCCCTCCTGTCTCCTACTTACCTCCCATTCTACCTTGCTGGACGTGGGTGAGCCAGGGGAGGGTTTGGAAGATGTGGGGACAGGCCTGAGTGTTTAGCCAGCTCTTTACTGGCTCTTTCTGTGGGACCATAGCCCCAGGTCTTTTTTTAGTGCTAGCTGGTCAGCCACTTCCTCCCTCACCCCCTTCCTGAATCACTTACCCCGTGGGGCACCCTAAAGCAGAGACACACAAGCTCCATCACAGAGGGTTTCACACAGTGTGCTTTAAATGTCATCAAAACCCCAGACCAAACCAATTCCATATGTTTCATTGTACTTGTCATCTGTTTCCCGGCCCCATGGGTTTGTGAGGACTAAACATTTCTGTGTAGGGTAGGATGGATGAGCATCCCTCTGACCGTGTTCTGGGCTGGCAGGCAAGCTATCCAGCATTCAAGATGAAGTGACACCCCCCACACCCCATTTCATTACATGCCACCTTGTTAGACATGCACCTGAACTAGACAACTGTGGAGTGGCTTATTTCTTCCAGGGTTGAGAATGCACTGTTAGTTTGGAAGGCAAGCCCTCCACCAGTTGGCCCCAAGCCTTATCATCTTTTCCTTGAGGCTTTTACTTCAACTAATAAATTTTCAGATAAGGTTAGAGAGTAACACTCTTTACGCTTTCTGTAGTTAAGGGCCAGTGCCTTCCTCCCACTAGTTCTACCAGCCCTGAGCCAGAAGACCAGGATTCAAAAGAAGAGGTGAAACTCATAGAAGTTTTGTTACTTTTATCCCAGATGAAGGACTGAGAGCTACCTTTTAGATGAAATCGTTTTAGGATTCATTAAGAAGACTTGAGAATGAGGCACTAAGTGCTAGGATACAATCCTTCCTTTCCATGGGAAGAATATTCAGCCTTGATGTGGAGACATTCATTAGGGACAACATAGTGTGGTATCTTGTGTGCTAGAGGCTTGTACCAGGTGCTACAGGAAGGGGAGAGCTGACTGCCTGGAAGTCAGGTTAGCCCCTCAGGAGGGAGCATTTGAGCTGGATCTTCAAGGATGAGGAATAATTCACCAGGCAGAAAAGTAAGGGATAAGGATCCAAGCAGAGGGAATAGAGCGATGTAAGGGAATTGGCAGAGGCTTGGAAGAGAGGCATGGTGGGGAATAAAACTGGTTAGGGTCAATTGGCGCCAGTTTAGAATTTGGATCTGACTCAGGCAGTAGGGAGCTCAACAAAATGGAGACTGACACGACCAGACTCAATTTTAAATCGAGTGGATTCATTCAGAAACTTCATTCATTTAACATATACTGAGTGTTAATTGCTAGACTATTCCAGGAAACATGAAAGATTGCTCCCTTGGTGGGACTCGTGTTTTAGGAGGATAGGTAAGTTCGTTTTGTCAGGCAACCACCATTTGCTCGTCAAGGTTACCAGTGACCTCCACTTCCATGATGTAGAGCTATTCCATGACCACAGAGATCTCCCTTGTGCTACCCCTTTATCATCAGGCCCATCTCCCTCCCACCCACCATCTCTAATCGCTAGCAACCACTAATTTGTTCTCCATCTCTGATTTCAAGAGTGTTATATAAATGGAAACAGAGTATTTGACCTTTGAGATTGGCTTTTTTCACTCAGTGTAATGCATTTGAGGGCCATCCAAGTTGTTGTGTCTATAGTTTTTCCCTTTATAGTTCTGAGTAGTGGTCCATGGTATGGATGCACCACGTTTTGTTTAACCACTCACCCATTGAAGAACATTTAGGCTCTTTCCAGTTTGGGCGTATTACGATTAAAGGTGCTGTGAACATTCATTTACAGGATTTTATATGAATGTAGGTGTTCATTTCTCTGGGATAAATGCCCAAGACTACAACTGCTGTGCCACATGGTAAATTCATTTTCAGTTTTAGAAGAAGTCACCAAACTGCTTTCCTGAGTAGCTGTACCATTTTACATTCCTACCAGCATATGTGAGTGCGATGGTTAGTTTTGTGTGTCAGCTTGACTGGGCTTTGGTGCCCAGTTGTTTGATCAAACACCAGTCTAGATGTTGCTGTGAACATATTTTTTAGATGTGATTAACATTTAAATAGTAGACTTAGAGTAAAGCAAGTGACCGTCCTTAATGTGATGGGCCTCATCCAATCAGTCTAAGGTCTTAAGAGCAAAAACTGAGGTTTCCCAAAGAAGAAACAGTTCTTCCAGGTTGCAAGATAGAAACCCTGCCTTTATTTCCCACTTGCTGGCAGATTTCAGTGAATTTTTGTATAAACTGAGGTTTATGTCAGAGTTCCTTTTTTTGCTTAAAGACGTCCAATTGCTCCAGTCTTATTTGCTGAAAAGACTGTCTTTCCTCCATTCAAGGTACACAAATGGTTGTGTACCTTTGTCGAAAACCAGTTGGCTGTACCTGTGTGGGGCTACTTCTGGGTTCTCTGTTCTGTTTCATTGGTCAGTGTCCCTATTCCTGCGCCAGTACAGCACAGTTTTGCTTATTCTAGCCATCTGTGTAATAAATCGTGAAATGGGTAGTTACTCCTCCCACTGTACTATTTTATTTTACCTTTTTCCCCCATTGTAACTGTTTTCAATTGTACAATTCAGTGGCATTAAATGTATTTACAATGTTGTATAGCCATCACTGCTATCTATTTGTAAAAACTTTTTCATCACCCAAAGCAGAACTCTATAAACATTAAGCAATAATGCCTCAATGCCCCTTATTCCAGCCCCTGGTAGCCTTTGTTTTATTTTTTGTCCCTATGATTTTCCCTATTCTAGACCCTTCATATAACTGGAATCATAAAATATTGTCCTTTTGTCCCTGGTTTATTTGGCTTAGTATAATGTTTTCAGGGTTCATCTATGTTGTAGTATGCATTAGAATATCATTCCTTTTTTAAAAAATAGTCTTTTGTTTTGTTAGAGCAGCTTTAGGTTCACAGCAGAAATGAACAGAACACAGAGATTTCCCATACACTCCCCGTTCCCACTGCACACACAGCCTCCCCCACTATCAGTATCCTGCACCGGAGTGGTACATTTGTTACAATCGATAAACCTATATCGAGACATCATTATCACCCAAAGTCCATAATTTACATTAGGGCGCACTTTTGTGATAAATGTGTCATACATTTATCAAAAACCATATTCTGTGCCTAAAAATCTGCCCTAAATGTTATCTGTGCTCCACCTATTAATCCCTCCCTAACCCCTGGCAACCAGTGATCCTTGTACTATCGCCATACTTGTGCCTTTTCCAGAATGTCATGTAGTTGGAATCATACAGTATGTAACTTTTTAAGATTGGCTACTTTCACTTAAATATGCATTTAAGGTTCCTCCCGGTCTTTTCATGGCTTGATAGCTCATTTCCTTTTTTTTTTAATTTATTTTTGGCTGCATTGGATCTTTGTTGCTGCGCACAGGCTTTCTCTAGTTGCAGCGAGCAGGGGCTACTCTTCATTGTGGTGCATGGGCTTCTCATTGCAGTGGCTTCTTTTGTTTCAGAGCACAGGGTCTAGGCACGTGGGCTCAGTAGTTGTGGCTCGTGGGCTCTAGAGCGCAGGCTCAGTAGTTGTGGCACATGGGTTTCGTTGCTCCGCGGCATGTGGGATCTTCCTGGACTAGGGCTCGAACCCGTGTCCCCTGCATTGGCAGGCGGATTCTCAACCACTGTGCCACCAGGGAAGTCCCAGCTCATTTCTTTTTAATGCTGAAAAATATTCCATTGACCTGATGTGCCACAGTTTATTTATCCACTCACCTACTGAAGGACATCTTGTTTGATTCCAGGTTTTAGCAGTAATGAATAAAGTTGCTATAAACATTTATGTGCAGATTTTTATGTGGACATACATTTTTAACTCCTTTGGGAAAATCCCAGGGAGTGTGATTGCTGGATTATATGATAAGAATATGTTGAGTTTTGTCAGAAGGTGCCAAACTGTCTTCCAAAGTGGCTGTACCATTTTACATTCCCACCAGCGATGAATGAGAGTTTCTGTTGCTCCACATCCTTGTCAGCATTTGGTGTTGTCAGTGCTCTGGATTTTGGCCATTCTAGTAGATGTGTATTTTTACCTCTTTGTTTTAATTTGCGTTTCCCTGATGATGTGGTGTGGAGTATCTTAATATGCTTCTTTAATACGCTTATTTGTCAACTGTGTATCTTCTTTCGTGAGATTTCTGTTAGTCTTTTGCCCATTTTTAAATTCAGATGTTTTCTTGTTGGATTTTAAGAATTTTTTGGATATTTTGAATAACAGTCCTTTATCAGACATGTGTTTTACAAATATTTTCTTCCAATCTGTGGCTTCTTTCTTGATTTCATTCTTTTTAAGGCTGAATGATAATCTGTTGTATGTATATACCATGTTTTGTTTATCCGTTCATCTGTTGATGGGCACTTGGGTTGTTTCCATCTTTTGGCTACTGTGAATAATGGTGCTATGAACATGGGTGTAGAAATACCTCTTTGAGACTCTGCTTTCAGTTCTTTTGGATACATACCTAGGAGTGGAATTGCTGTGTCATATTGTTATTCTGTGTTTAACTTTTTGAGAAACCACCAAACTGCTTTGCACAGTGGCTACACCATTTTGCATCTCACCAGCAGTGCACAAGGGTTCCAATATCACCACATCTTCACCAGCACTTGTTATTTCCTGTTTGGTTTTTCTTTTTTTTTTTTCCTTCATAATAGCTATCCTCTTGAGTGTGGTGTGAAGTGGTGTCTCATTGTGGTTTTGATTTGTATTTCCCAGATGATTAATGATGTTAAACATCTTTTCATGTGCTTATTGGCCATTTGCACTTAATTTTTTTTTTTTTAAAGGAAGAGTAAAGGCTTTTTTTTTTTTTTTTTTTTAATTTTTATTTTTGGCTGTGTTGGATCTTCGTTTCTGTGTGAGGGCTTTCTCTAGTTGTGGCAAGCGGGGGCACTCTTCATCGCGGTGCGCGGGCCTCTCACTATCGCGGCCTCTCTTGTTGCGGAGCACAGGCTCCAGACGCGCAGGCTCAGTAGTTGTGGCTCACGGGCCTAGTTGCTCCACGGCATGTGGGATCTTCCCAGACCAGGGCTCGAACCCGTGTCCCCTGCATTAGCAGGCAGATTCTCAACCACTGCGCCACCAGGAAGCCCTGCACTTAATTTTTGTTAAAAATTGTTTTAGCTGTTTTAGTTCCTTTGCCTTTCCATATAAATTTGAGAATAATCTTTATATCTATAAAAATAATCTTGCTGGAATTTTGATAGGAATTGCATTAAATCTGTACACCAGTTTGCAGAGAATTGACATCTTTTTTGTGTTGAGTCTTGTAATCCTTGGACACAGTATGTCTCTCCATTTATTTAGATCTTTGATGTCTTTCATCAGTATTTTGTAGCATGTAAGTCCTCTAAATCAGCTTGTTGGATTTACACTGAAGTATTTAATTTTTTGAACAATTATATAATTATATTTCAAATTCTGGTTCACACGCGTTAATAGATAGTATGTGGAAATACAGTTGACTTTCTATGTCAATATTGTGTCCTGTAGCCTTATGTACTGTGACCTTGCTGAACTCACTCATTAGTTCTAGGTTAGTTCTGTGTGGGGTTTGGTGTTTCTGTGTGGGGTGGGGGTTGGTAGATTGCTTTGGATTTTGGACATAAACTGTCGTGTCATTGGCAGATAGGGATAGTATTATTTCTTATTTTCTGATGTGTATTCCTTTTATTTCATTTTGTTACCTTACTGCACTGGCTGGAACTTACAGGACTATGTTAAATAGCAGTGGTAGGAGTAGACATTCTTGCCTTTTTCTTCATCTTAGGGGAGGGCATTCAGTCTTTTACCAGTAAGTATGAAGTTAGCTAAAGTTTTTTTGTAGACATTCTTTATCAAGTTGAGGAAATTACCCTCTACTCCTAGTGTTTATCATGAATAGGTGTTGAATTTTGTAATATGCTTTTTCTGCGTTGATTGAGAGGATCATGTGACTTCTTTTTCTTTTAACCTGTTATTATGGTGGGTTATATTGATTAATTTTTGAATATTGAACCTGCCTTGGATCCCTGACATAAACCCTACTTGGTCACAGTATATAGTTCTTTTCATGTATTGCTGAATTCTATTTGCTAATATTTTGTTAAGGGTTTCTGCATCTATATTCATGAGGGATATTGGTCTGTCGTTTTCTCTTTTTTTGTATGGTCTTTGTCTAGTTTGGGTATTAGGCTAATACTGGCTTCATAAAATAAATTTGAGTTGTCCCCTCCTCTTCTATTTTCTGGAAGAGATTGTTTAGAATTGGTATTAGTTCTTTTTTAAATGTTTGGTGGAATTCTCTAGTGAAACCACCTGAGCCTGGAGACCTTCTTTTCGGGGGTTTTAAAATTACAAAATCGATTTCTTTATTAGCTATAGGGCTATTAAAATGATCCGGGTCTCATTTTGGAGGGGGAAGGGGAGGGGGAGTGTGAGCTATGAGTAACATTTCTTCAGAATCTACTGTTCACACTTACAGAGGAGGACACTAAGTAGCCCTAGCTCCTGTCCATCTGACCTCAGGCAGGTCACATACCCCAGTTATGATGGGGATTCAGATGCTGGGTTTGGCTATCCCTATCTAACGTTATGATATTTTTCTCAGAAGATAACTGCTAGGAATTCGAAAAATGAGTCATCCATGCAACAGGTATCTGTTGCCCATTTCTGCATCCCCCGCAGTGTTCCCAGTCAGTAAAACACCGTGTTTGCTTTATGCCTATGATGCCTGTAGCAGATGCTGTCACCCTGGTGTTTTCACACATGGGGTCCTTTAAGACCTAACTGTTGAGCAGAGTGGGGACCTTGAGGCACCACCGGGGTGCAATCAGAGCCGAAACCACCTTTAGTTAGAGCCCATCTATTAAGATCAGGAAGGAAGGTCCCCCTTTCCTGCATTTCCCCAGGGCTTTCTCCAGACCACAGTGCTTAGAGCTCTGGCTCTTAATGGCAGAACTAGCCTCAGTAGTCTAGACCAATCATTTATTGGCTCATGTAATCAAACAGGAGAACAGATAGGGTTGATGATGGGCCTGGGGGACTGAAATGCTGCTAAGACTCGTCCCCTCTGTGGTCAGCATCCTTCTCCCACTGCAGACTGCTTCATCACACATGGAAGGGGATGGAGCACCTGATAGCTCCTTGTTACCTGGAGGGATTGTCCCTCTTCCTTCTTCCTTATTTGAAAAATCCTGAGGAAGGGTCTAATTGGTAGGGCTTAGGTCATATTTTGTATAGTGTGGTGGGAATGAAGATAGAAGACATTCCCAGAAGAAAGCAAGGCACACTGAATAGAGCTGACATGAGATAGAGTCCATAGCTAGTCATGTTTGTTTGGAAGGTTTTTAGTGGCATGTATTGAAGCTACAGGTGTTTTCTGTTAACCTTCAAGTAACCTAAAACTGTTAATAGATCATCATCATCGTACTATTATAGATCATTCATGGTTAATATATTATTATAGCAGTATTAATACATAATTAATAGCTATATTTATACTACATAGCTATATAGAGATCATATGATATCTAGTTGATAGTAAATAATAATAATAGATTGTTGTACTAGCCCTCAAGTGTTGTGGTTATTTGAAGATTTACTGTGCCTACTTATATATGTAAGAAAATTTTGAAGGAAATGAGTAGAAAAAAAGTCACAGTGCCTCCTTCTCAGTCTTCCATATCCTTTTCTAAACTTAACTGAAAGAACCTGCAGTCCATTTTGACTATAACTTTTAGTGAAACTGCCTTTTTGTCTACAGGGTTAATTTATTTTCACAGGGAATTGTTGATTTTTCTGGGCAGCTATTAAGGATAGAGTTGGTATTTTAATTTCAATAAATATTTACTGAACTGTTTAGGGGATGTACAAGACCCTTATTACCTCAAAGAGTTTGAAGTCCACTGGAGTAGGTAAGAACAGAAAAGTACAGTTCTTGAGACTGAAGCTTCCCATCTCTAACATGGAGTAGCCTTACTTGTCTCACATGTTAAGATTTTGGTTGCCGTGGAGAGGTGGGCTGAGCTGGCTTTGTGCTGGGTGGTCGCTGAATAACGTGGAGGATTGGTTGATACCTGAGGTTGGAAGGCAGATGCTTCAAGGCATCTCCATGCAGTCCACCTCCTATGTATCTGATGGACAAGGCTGCATTATTTGCTGAGGCTAATTAGCATTGAAACTCCATGGGGGTGGGGGGTTGGAGAAAGAATAATTGTATAACTATGATTAAGAAACTGAAGTTTTGGGCTTCCCTGGTGGCGCAGTGGTTGAGAGTCTGCTTGCCAATGCAGGGGACACGGGTTCATGCCCCGGTCCAGGAAGATCCCACATGCCGCGGAGCAGCTGGGCCCGTGAGCCATGGCCGCTGAGCCTGCGCGTCCAGAGCCTGTGCTCCACAAGGGGAGAGGCCATAACAGTGAGAGGCCCACATACCGAAAAAAAAAAAAAGAAACTCAAGTTTTAGGGACTTCCCTGGTGGTCCAGTGGTAAAGAATCCGCCTTCCAATGCAGGGGACCTCGGGTTCGATCCCTGGTCAGGGAACTAAGATCCCACATGCCCTGGGGCAACTCAGCCTGCACACCATCGCATGCCTCAACGAGAGAGAGAAAACCCGCAGGCCACAACTAGAGAGAAGCCCACGTGCTGCAACGAAGAGACCACATGCTGCAGCAAAAGATCCTGCATGCCTCAACAAAGATCCCGCATGTTGCAACTAAGACCCAATGCAGCCAAAAAAATAAAGAAAATAAATAATAATTTTTTTTAAAAAAGAAAGAAACTGAAGTTTTAAAAAAAAGGCGTTTGGTGGTTACAGGCTATTCATGACTCCAGAGTGAATGCCTTAGCTCACTTCCTTTTGAAAAGGAGCAAGTGTTGTATAAGACACTTTATCTCAGTGTTGGATTCCACAAAGTGCAGACAGATCATACTGGTTTGGCAGGGGAGTCTGTGAATACCAGCAGAAAATCAGGTGTGACGTGGGTGGAGAATGGGGGTTGGGGGGTCTTAGATAAGTGATCAGCATCTTCTTTCTAGAGAATGTGTTCACATCCCTCTTCATAATATTTCTTCCCTGTGACTCTAGAGCAGAGGTCAGCAAACTTTTTGTATAAAGAAGCAGATAGTAAATATTTTTGGCTTTGCAGGCCGTTGGTCACTATCACAGCTGCTCAGTTTTGCCATTGTATGGGCATGTCTGTGTTCCAATTAAACTTTATATATGGACACTGAAATTTGGATTTTATACATGTCATGAATGATTAGGGTTGATTTTTTTCAACCATTTAAAAATGTAAAAACTACACTTAGCTCATGGGTCACACAAAAAACCAAGAGGCAGGAAGGCCGGATTTTGGCCCATAACCATGGTTTGCCGACCCTTTCTCTAAAGGTCTTAAAAATGAATTCTGTAAAGTTCTCAATTTAAGGACATTTTTTTAATTTAACAAGCACTTATTTAGCACTTAATATGTGCTACGCACTGTTTTAAATGCCATGCATTAAATGCTAATTTAATCTTCACAGTAACCCCATGAGTGAGGTACTGTTTACCCCATTTTTGCAGATTTCGTGAATTGAGGCACAGTGAAGCTAAGTAGCCCAGAGTTACGCTGCTAGTAAATGGCAAAACCTAGATTTGAACCCAGGCAATTTAGTTCCTGAGTATGTTCTTATCTACCATGATACACTTACTGTCTCTCTTAATTATCGACTTTATAGCCCAAAGGAATTTTAGAGATTAACCCATCGCTACTCATTTTTGCAGACTCATTCTTACACACAAGATTCATAGCCTTTATGATTCAAATGTGTGCCTTAGTAAAATTATGGATTACTATTTATGCACTTTCAGCATCTCGTGACTGCCTAAATGCTTAGTCTTAAACCCCACTGATCCCAAGGGTATTCTGTCTGCGCAGGCAGGGCACTTAACTGTTCACTTATTGTTTAATTTATGTTCATTGTGGGCTCCTTGAAGGTAGGAGCAATAGTATCAAAATGTTTTCCGTCAAAGAGAAATAAATTCTGGGTATATCTTTTGCTTTCTTTGGGAACACCTGTCTCAGATTACTTCCAACTCAGATTTTGTCCTGCTGCTTTTCCTGCTTGAATAAGCAACTGGTTGAATCTTGCGCCTCGCCTGCCTGTGATAGGGAACAGAATTTGTGGTGTCATGCTACACTATCCCTGTTGATCCAAAGATACCACCAGGGCAGGGTCAGGAATGGAAGATTTCCCAGTCTTTCCAAGGAAGAAAATGGGAGGAGGAGGAGGTGTGTGTGTGTGTGTGTGTGTTTTAAACCAAGTCAAAACTTAGGTAGACATGAGGTGCTCAGGATTTCTGGTTCCTTTTGCTCAGTCAAGGTCTCAGACACTACTAACTAGAAGGGACCTCCAAGAACCTCTGGTGCAGGGGTTTCTGTGCTACAGGGATTCTGCAATTATTGCAGGGGACCCTCAAATCTATATGTGCACCAATCTGTGGGCCAGATAAATTATATCGTTTAGGTGTATGTACAGTTACTTTTCAAATGCATGTAGATTCCATCATGATTAAAAAGAAAGCTTTACTGAATTCGTGATAGGCTACTGTTAACACAACTACTACCTTTTGAGAGCCCTGATCCAGTTAAAGCCCTTTATTTACAGATGAAGAAACTGAGGCTCAGGGGTAAAGGGAAGAGATTTGCCTGGGTCATACAGAACAGGAAGAGCTGGCCTTGAAATTGGTGCAGTTTATATGTATCATATGGCTTGTGCTCTCTGTCTCCTCTGGCATGGGCACAGGTAGAGACTGGCAAGTATTTTGACCTTTGACGCCATGCTGAACTTTCTAATAATGCCTAACAGAGTGGTTGATTGTGATATTTTTTCCAGTATTTTTGGTGCTGCTTTTAAGAAGTTTTTTTAAACTAGTATATTCCTTGCTGTGCGCCCTGTAAGTAATAATCCTATATTCCAACCTGGAAACCTGAGATATGGTAAAATTAGGCAGCTTGCTTGTATCTGTAGTAGAGCTGGCCCTAAAACTCAGAGATTTAATCTCTCTCCCAGGGTTCTATTAATCAGACTGAACTTGAGAGGATTTCAGATATTTATATCTTGGTCTTTCATGGCTGTTGCTCTCAGCTGGGTGCAACAAAAAACTTTTAAATCTCTGTTAAGTGCCTGACGCTGTGCTGGGTGTTTTCACATGTATTGTATATAACTTAATTTAACGAGACCAAAGTTGCAATGCTGAGGCCCCTCTCAGAACAAGCTAAGTAGCACTCTGGTCCAAAGCCCATCCATCCAGGCATTTATTTATTTATCTGTTCACCATTATGGAGCACTTCTGTTGTTTGCAAAAGTGCCCTTGAATTATTCCCATTGGTGCCCAGGCTAGGACAAATCAGCACAGATCCATCCCTCCAAACAAGACCCAGGATTGACAGCAACATTAGCTTGGTCTGCACAGGACAATACTTTTTTCCCATTGGAGCTTCAGGAATTTGGAGTGTCCCTGGTCATTTGGTCAAATGATGTTCATATCAACCATTCTTAAATTAGGTCTTCTCAAATACACTTGAGAAGTCAGATGAATAGGAACGGTCTCACTTTTTTAGTTGGGAAGCCAAACTTGGAGGGGACGCGTCTGAGGTAACATAACTGGTGAGGGCCTTCTAACTCCAATGTTGATGCCACGCCACCTGTCTGGTGGACCACCACTGCTCAGGAAAAGGCTCTGTGTCCACTCTTTGTAGAAGCTAAGTGGCAAGAATGCTCAGTCTTTGCTGCAGTTTTAGTGGAAGTGGTTTGGGCATTCCAGTTTGAATTGATTTTTTTTTTTCTTAGAAGCAAATTTGGCAGTATTGTGTATACCTAGGAAATCTTGTGATTGCCCCTAATTTGCTCCACAGATGCTGGTCATTGCAAATCATCCCACAGTGATTAAGTGGCTGGCGCTGATACACACGTAGTAAGTGGTCCTGTGAGCACGGGCAGTAGAGGTGTGTTGTATACCTAATATCTTGATCCCACCTGGGTAACTTCCACATGTGTGTTTGTGAGTTTAGCTCTTTCAGTTCAGAGTGTTTCATGATACCATAGATTCGTTTCTTTCCTTCCCTCCTATCTTGTACTTTGAACCTGGGTCTTCCCAATACTTTACTATCTGATTCCATTTAATTCACTAACATTTAATTAAATTCATTTAATTTACTGTCTGATTCAATTGCATTGCTAATACTTTATGATTATAATATTGTTTTATTAATATTTGTAATATTGTTTGTTTAAAGGTAGGTATAGCAAAATGTGATTAAAGGTAGAGGTATATGCCAAATAGCCTTAACTTTTCTGACCAATCAATTATATGTTGCTTATTGATTATTTTTTCCTAAATTCTGTAGCAACAGTTCACATTTCTTTGCCACCTTAGGGATGGAAAAGGGAGGAGATTTGCAGTAACAGTGTGTAATTGAAGATCAGTGGAGAAAGTAGCCTTTGCGTGGACCTGTGTAATTCAAGATGTTAAAATAGGGAACACACTGTACTCCTGTATAAGCTGTAGTTTACAATATTAGATTTATCATTTGGATTTCCCATTTGTCCCTTTTTTTTTTAGGGAACTTTTTATTTTGAGATAATTGTAGATTCACATGCAGTTAAGAAATATTAACAGTGAGATTCCCATGTACCCTTTGCCCAGTTTCCCTCAGTTGTAATATCTTGCAAAATTATAGTACAGCATCACAAGCAGAATATTGACATTGACACAATCAGCTACTCTTATTCAGATTTGCCCAGTTTTACTTTCATTCACCTGTGTGTATTTAATTCTGTATACTTTTATTATGTGTGTTAGTTTATTTTTTAATTCTAAAAATTTCCCAGTTGGCTGAGAACTTGAGCTGGGAGGGGTGTGTTATTTACTGGGTCCCTCTCAAACTCCACCAGTAAACAACTCAAGTATAATTTCCTTTCACATAATAGCTACTTAACTGGGGCAAGTTAATTCTAAATCTTGGTTTCCTCATCTATAAAATGGAATTCACAATAGCTACTTAATGCAGAGGGTTGCCGTGAGGACTAAAATGAGAAAATATGTGTAATGGGTACTTAGCAAAAGGAACTTCATAAATGATCATCTCATTTTCTTTTTTTTAACTAAGAGTACAGTGAGAGTATTTGGGGTTTTTTTTAAGCTTTTCACAAAAGTGTATTATCCTAGGATTGTAGAATTGGAAGGTCCCTTAATAGTTTTAGAATCAGTGAAGGACTTCCCTAAACGTTCTTAGGTAATAAGCTGTTATTCTTTGTGATAAACTAAAATGTGCCTCCTTGTACCTTGCAGATCTGCCCTCATCCACGTGATAGCCCTTCTAGTCTTTGAGGACAGCTATAGTCATCCCTAAATTACCTATCCTTTAGCCATTCCTCGTAAGATGTAGCTTCCAGACCCTTTCCCATCTTGGTCTCACTCTTCTAGATAAAGACAAATTAGTTGTTCCCCTTAACTGAACAGAGAATTCAGATGTAATCTGCCTAGCATATCCCAAGATAGGCCTGTCTTCTCTTTAGCTGAGCTTTTTTGGGAAATCAGGTCACCTAGTTCGTGCACATACAGCTTGTTCTTTTGTCTTCTGTTTACTTTGTAGATGGAAAATAAATGCATAGCAGTGTAACACAGCAAACTGAATGCACATTTTGCCCTCATTTCCTCCTGTAATCCCATTAAAATGATAGTAAGAGGGAAAAGAGAGATCGGCAAATGAGAGGTCAACGGAATGTTGAAGCCAGGAAGCAAGTGTGATTAACTTAGTGGGCCAGAGGAACTGAAGGTGCCTGCTTTGGCAGGGAGTGGGGGGGGGGAACTAACAAAGAGGATTTGTAATGCAGAGCCCTGGAATAGCTCCAGAATCGGAGAAACCAAATATTGGAAACAGGAAGATTAGTCGAAAGTCTATGTGAAAAGCATTTAGATGCCTACAACCCCTCCTCTACTCTCTCAGGAGACAGATATTTTAGTCTTAGATATTGAACCAGAGACACACCAAGCACAGAAGATGAGATGGAATATGGAGCAAAACTGAAAATAGGGGCTTTAAGACAAAGTTCTATATAGTGATTAATAGGACCATTCCCCTTTCTCAGTTTTCAGAGTATCTGCAGGCAGGTGCCGTCATGCAAGAGACTGAAAGATCCTCCTCTGATAAATTTAATCCCAGAGAAAAAGTCTTAGCGATACTGTCTACTTTTGGGGATCCTCAATAAAATGACAGATTCTTCTTGCCTGATCACCCTAATGTGAAGCCCATAAGTTGGCAAGCTTAGCTCCCCTACACAGAGCTTTCAAACAGCTTCTAAAAGTATGAGCAGATAGCCAAGTGTCATGAGACATTTAAAGAACATAAAAGACAGAGTCCAGGGGACCTCCCTGGCGGTCCAGTGGTTAAGACTGCACTTCCAATGCAGAGGGCGCGGGTTCCATCCCTGTTTGTGGAACTGGGATCCCACATGCCGCATGGCCAAAAAATAAAATAAAATAAAAAGTACTGTTCTGAAACTCTAAACAGTTCCTTGGGGGAAAAAAGTCCAAATCAAATGGAGGTGAAAAAAACCTCAGGAAACAGTAAAATCAGGGAGAAGAAGAAGGAAAGATTTTAACTATAATATCTTGAGAGAGATTAGAGAAAATATTGCATGCATAAAAGATGAACTAGATTCTTTAAAAAAAAAAAGAACCTCCAGAAGACAAGACCTCCTAGAAATTAAAAATATGATGACTTCCCCGGCAGTCCAGTGGTGAGACTCTGTGCTCCCAATGTTGGGGGCACGGGTTCGACCCCTGGTCGAGGAACTAGGATCCCACATGCCACATGTCATGCCACCCCCCAAAAAAAAGGAATTAAAAATATTATAGCAAGTATGAAAAATACAACACAGAAATATTGAAAGGTAATGTTAAAGACAACTCCCAGAAGATAAACCAAATGAAAGAGATGGAAATGGGGAGAACAGATAAAATAAATTATAGAGGATCATTCCAAGAGGTCTAACACCTGACAAATGGAAATTTGAGAAGAAATAAACAGTAGAGAGGAGGAAATTATCAAAGAAATGGTATGAAAAGATGTTTTCAGAACTAAAATCACATCTATAGATTGATACAGCACAGTGAATGAAAGAAAACCAACTCCAACTTACAGCCCTGTGAAATTGCAGATCTCTGAGGATAAAGAGAAAGTCCCAAAAGCCTCTAGAGAGAATAGTCATATAATGTTAGTATTCAAAATGGCATTAGCTTGCTCAAAAGCCACAAACTAGGGCTTCCCTGGTGGTGCAGTGGTTGAGAGTCCGCCTGCCGATGCAGGGAACACGGGTTCGTGCCCCGGTCCGGGAAGATCCCACATGCCGTGGAGTGGCTGGGCCTGTGAGCCATGGCCGCTGAGCCTGTGCGTCCGGAGCCTGTGCTCCACCACGGGAGAGGCCACAACAGTGAGAGGCCCGCGTACAGCAAAAAAAAAAAAAAGCCACAAACTAGAAGACAATGGAACAATACCTTCAAAATTCTGACAGAGGTGAATTCCCTGGCGGTCCAGTGGTTAGGACTCCTTGCTTTCACTGCCGAGAGTGTGGGTTCAATTCCTGGTTGGGGAACTAAGATCCCGCAAGCCACATGGCATGGCAAAAAACCAAAAAATTCTGATAGAAAAAAAATATTCTCAACCTAGAATTTTATAGCCAGCTAAACTATCACCCAAGTTTAAGGATAATAAAGACATTTTCAGACATTTTGTGCATATGCCCTCTGATATTGTGATATAATAAGAAATATGTTTTTGGTCTTTGTCCCTGATTCCTGGCACAGAGCTCCTAAAATCATTATAACTTCCTGAGTAGTAGGGGTAATAAGACCATCTTTTGTTGTAATATTTGCCCTTTGTTCTCAGTTCCTGACACAAGAGCTTCTAAAAACCTTGGAATTTTCTGAGTGATAGGGGTAAGAGGAGAAGTCAGCTAAGTTTACACTAATGAGGTAACTCTGTGTGGGCCCCTAGATAGCTTCAGGTTGGGGTCTGGTTGCCAGAAGAACCAACCATGTAATCAGAGGGTTGGAACTTTCAGCACCACCTCTCTGCCTCTGGGGAGGGGAGAGGGGCTGGAGATTGAGTTGATCACCAATGAGTTAATCAGTCATGCCTACAGAAAAATCCCATTCTAGCAAATTATCAAACCTGAAGAGGAGGTTTTGGGGACACCTCCCCCACCCTGACCGTCTAGCTGATGGGTCAGAAGTATGAGTGGCCCAGTTAGCATCTGAAGCAGGGGCAGTCTGGTGGGACTGAGTCCTTAACCTGTGGGGTCTGCACTAGCTCTGTGTGGTTAGTGTCAGATTTGAATTAAATTGTAGGATACCAATTGGTGTCTGGAAAGTTGGAGAATTGGTTGGTGTGAGAACAAAGCCCACACATATCGTGAAAGAAGTGCTGTGAGTTAAAAACAGTTTATAGTACACCCTTTCTTAGGAAGCTCTGCTAGAAGACACTTTTCACCAGAACAAGGGAATAACAAAGAAGAGGACTAAATGGGATCCAGGAAACAGGAGTTCCAATATAGGCAAGGGGAAAGGAATTCCCAGAAAGACAGAGTCCCAGTATGGATGTCACAAGAACAAACTGATAGGGTACCTGATGGAACATATTAAAGGGAGTTTTACACTTTATTATTATCTTCAGGGAAAACAGAAATTATACCAACAAAGAAATGTAATCATAGTATACATCCTGGCTTGTCTACAAATAGTATTCACATAGATCTAATAATGCAATTCTTAATGTTAATTTGACCAAAATTTGGCATAATTCTATGGGAAAATGGAGATAGTATGTGAAGTAGTATGAAGTAGTATGTGAAGAGAGCATGTCAGAGCAAAATCCTAATCTTCCATCATAAGAATTAAATATGTAACCTAATAGTTATATTTTGCCACATAACAAATTACCCCAAAACTTAGTGACTTAAAATAACAGATATTTATTATCTCACAGTTTCTGTGGGTCAGGAATTCAGAAGCAGGATTTGAGAAGCTCTCATGAGGTTACAGTCCAGGTGTCACCTTGGGCTGCAGTCATCTGGGCCTCTCAGGATATGTTGTTATCTGGCTTTCCTGAGAGCATGTGATCCAGGAGAGACAATTAGAGGAATTTGCAGTGTGTTTTATGACCTAGCCTTAACGTGACATCCCATCATCACTTCTGCTACGTTCCATCAGTCACACAGACCAGCCCTGAGACATTGTGGGAGGGACCTGCACAACATGAATACCAGAAGGCAGGGATGAGTTGGGAGCTATTTGGAGGCTGACTACCACAAGTAATAACTAAAAGTGAAAATTCAAGAAATAATATTAGAGGCATATTACTTAGAAAGATAGAGATAAATACCAGAAGAAAGTGGCTGCCCCAGGAGCAGAAATCAGGGAACCAGAAACTTCTGGTTTTCATTATAAGCCTTGTAAAACAACTTTAAGAAATATTTGCATTTATTACTGTGATTTTTTTTTTAATTATGAAAAACCCTCAAAGCATGCAGCCATTTAATGTCCCCAACACTGGTAGTAGGACAACACATGGATTATATGAGGAACTCCTAGAATCTGAATCTAGTAAGGATCCTTTGGTATTTGGATGGTTGTGTGCTTGATCTTGAAGGACAGTTTACAGATAATAAACCTAAAGTTCAGTGAAAAAGAGGACATAGTGAGAGAACCTGAGCTAGAATCCTTGAATAAATACGACACAAAGAGATGAGCATCAGATAGTGAGATGGTTCTGGCATTTCACTAATGTGGAACTTAGGTGAAGGGGAGGAAAAAAAAGACTGTTTGCTCTTTCTGAAGAGTAGAAAATTCTGAAGTGGAAATGTTTATGTGTCTTGGAGCTATAAATGGCAAAGTTAAAGGGAGTATCCTTTTGGCAGATAGTTGGAAAGCACTTTACGGAACTCCCCAGGCTAAGGATGTGTTCCTGAGCATTTGGTACAAGTTAGAGAGAGTCTGCCTCTGTCCACATGAGCCCTACAGGCCATGCAGAGCACTGGCCAGTCCACAGCCCCAGTCCTTCCAGCTGCTGCTGCCAGGGTCATGTTCCTTAGAGGACTCTGGGCTCCTTGTGGTCTACCACAGCCTGGTTGGTGCCCAGGGACCCCCTAACATCTGTGCCCACAATGCCTCCTCTGTCCTTGATCCCCACATGCACCCCCTATTCAAGCTTGTTTCTCCTCATCTCTTCCTGTCACTGTTTACTCTTCTGGAGGAGCCTACTGTTAGGTGCTTCAGCGTTCTTGGCCACTTTGTCTCTTCCATCTACCATCTAATAAAATTGGAATCAGGATAAAGTGTTCGAGAAATCAGGTCTTTGAGTTGGTGGGGGGAGTTTGGAGGGGTGCAGTGAAGATTGCCATATAAATAAAGACTTTTAACCGTTTTAATGCCTTATGAAAATGTGTTGTCTACATTCTCCTACTATAACCGTGTATGTTGAGTTTAAAATACTTCAAGGTCTCCATGAAAAGCCTCAGCTATCACGTCCTGGGATGCCATCAGTACCACTCCAGTGGGCAGACAGTTGAGCTGTGGAAGGGGCAGGGTGGGTTTTTGTTCTTGCATTCCTCAATATCTGTCTTTGTATTTTACTTTGCCTGCAGATTGGGGACCACAAATTCAGTGCTCACCGGATCGTCTTAGCAGCCTCAATCCCGTATTTCCACGCTATGTTTACAAATGACATGATGGAGTGCAAGCAGGATGAGATTGTAATGCAAGGAATGGACCCAAGGTACTAAATTCCTCCATCAGGTTTCACAGCCTGCTTTCTAGGTGCAGTTTCAGCCTTGTGTTTGGTGCCCTTTGAGGGCCTTCCAGCAGGACCCAGTATCAAGCACAGCTCCACACACACAGTAGGTGACCAGTAAACAAGCTAGAACCTCAGCCCGTGGCCTGAGACAGGGTTAAAATAAGGAGGGTTTTGATGTGTTTTAACTCAATGAGAGTAACACGTCTCATAGGAACTAGAGTCCAAGATACGTTTTTAAAACTAGGACTGGGTACAAAGTTGGTGGTATATTATTCTCTTCACTTTTCTGTGCTAACCTTTCTAGCTGGCAGACTAGTCTTTCAAATAAGTGTCTTCATTCATTACCCTTCCCATCAGTCCAGAACAGTGTTGTCCACTGTTGTCCAACTTCCTGCCTCGATGGAGATGTTCTGTTTGTCCTCTCCAAATTGGTAGCCACTAACACATGTAGCTGTTGAGCACTTGAAATGTGACTAGTGGGACTGAGGGACTGAATTTTAAATATTATTTAATTTTAATTCATTTCAATTTAATTTTAGGGGAATTCCCTGGCAGTCCAGTTGTTAGGACTCCATGCTTTCACTGCCGAGGGCCTGGGTTCAATCCCTGGTCAGAGAATTAAGATCCTGTAAGCCACGCAGTGTGGCCAATAAATAAATAAATAAATAAGTAAATAATACATCATAATAAATTTAGTTTTAATTAGCCACGTGTGTCTACTGGCTGTTAATGTGATGACGCAGGTCGAGAAGGTAGCAGAAATCATGGTTATTTGATGGGTGAGAAAACTGAAGCCCGGGAATTCCCTGGTGGAGCAGTGGTTAAGAATCCGCCTGCCAATGCAGAGGACACGGGTTTGAGCCCTGGTCTGGGAAGATCCCACATGCCGCAGAGCAACTAAGCCCATGCACCACATCTACTGAGCCCGCACTCTAGAACCCAGAAGCCACAACTGCTGAGCTCGCGTGCCACAACTGCTGAAAGCCGTGCGCTCTAGGGCCCATGCTCCGCAACAAGAGAAACCACGGCAATGAGAAGCCTGCGCACCACAACGAAGAGTAACCCCCACACGCTGCAACTAGAAAAAGCCTACGCGCAGCAATGAAGACCCAATGCAGCGAAAAATATAAATAAGTAAAATTAAAAAAAGAAGAAAACTGAAGTCCAAGGAGGTCAAGCCCAGAGTTTATCCCTCTAAACATCTTTCAGTGTCCCAGAAAGCCCTCCATAATGGAATCATTGGCTCCAAATGTCAGTAGTGCTGAGGTTGAGCAATTCTGCCCTAGATGAGTTTTAGGGTCAGGAGGCAGTACTATAAACCCTGAAATTGCATCATTTACACACTTACTTAAAGTTATCCTTACATCTAGACCCTCTTTACAGAAATACTTTCCTGACTTCTGTATGAAGGCTTTATATAAACATATTCCACAGTATGCCTTTTGGGGCCTTGAAAGGAAAAAGGCATATTTATATGACTTAAAAGATTTTACTGCAAGTCTGTGAACTGAGGCTGTGTGTTTATAACCTAGGCTACATCCAAGGGTCCACTGTACACCTACTATGTACCTGGCATTGTTCTGGGGTCTGGGCATGCAGAGCAAACAGGACACGCAAGATGATTCTTGTTGGGAGAGAGACAATAAATAAACCGATGACTCCAAAATATTAGCCAGTAAGCTGTCATTTGTTGCCTAACGTCTTAATCTCCCCATGGTGAAAACTTGAAGGAAAGGAGCTAGGAAACTGTATGGTACCTTCCGGTTGATTGAAGGTGATTTGCTCCAGTACATGGAGAGGATCTGTATACCCACTGCAAGGGTGCAATCTCAGGCCAGCTACTTGTAATGAAAGACATAGAAGTGTGTCTATATCCAAGGGCAGTTGTACACTCTCATCTCTGAGGTCTGTGTCTGACAGAGCCATGCTAATCACCATGCACCATCCAAGTGCTTCATTTAACAGATAGACTGAGAACCTGTGATCTGTGCTGCTGTAGGTACTGAGGTATAGCAGAGGAAATAGAAAGCACCTCTTATTATTCCAACTTGCTAGTAGTGGCCATCTGGCAGTAAACAAATACATACATGATATGGCTGGGAAGTGAAAGAGATGTGAAAAAGGTAAAGCAGAATAAAGGCTAGCGAATGATGGTGAGGGTCTGTGCTATTTCAGGGTGATCAGGAAAGCCCTCTGTGATGAGGTGATATTTGAGCCAAGACCTTAGTTGGAGTGAGGGAGCAAGACATCTGGGGGAGGAGCCGTTCAAACAGAGGAAGTAGCCAGTGCAAAGGCCCTGAAGTGAGAGTGTGTTCAGCATATTGGAATAGAGTGAAGGGGAAAGAGTGGAAGGTGATGAGGTCAGAGAGATGGAAAGGGGCCAGACCACATACAGCCCTATAGACAGAATTTGGATTTCATTCTTGGTGTGAATTGGAAGGCAGAAAAAAATGTTGGAAACCTCAGGCTGGAAACTTATCCCAAAGAAATAATCCAAATATGTTATTTATAAAAGCTATTATGCTTACCAATAAAGGAAATAAATTGTAGCACATTTACATGTTGGATTACTTTATAGCAGCCGTTGAAAATGTCAAACATGGGGAGTTCCCTGGCGATCTAGTGGTTAGGAGTCAGCGTTCCCACTGCCATGGCCCACATTCAATCCCTGGTCAGGGGGAACTGAGATCCCACAAACCGCGTGGCATGGCCAAAAAAAAAAAAGTTGAACATGAAGTCAGTGTAGAAACATGGGAAAGGGCTTCATAAGTATTACATGATTATATCCATACAACTTAAGCATGCAGGCAAATAGGAAATGGAAATTAATCTAGAAGAATGACTACAGTTGACTCAGTAGTGAGATTCTGGGTCATTGCTTTGTCTTTTCAGAACCTTCTATAATAAAATCATTTGGGCAGTAAAGACAACCTAAGAAGTAGAATGATAGCTATGGTGAAGTAATTATTCCATTCAGGTAGATTCTCAAAGGGCATGGGCTAAATGTATTTGAGAGCGGGGCCCATCCGTTCCTCAGGTAACAATGTCAGCTTACTTAGGGCCTGAGTATCCTGTGGGCCGAACACCATCTCTGAAGAGCATCTTTCCTCTCCTCTAGCGCCCTGGAAGCTCTGATCAACTTTGCCTACAACGGTCACCTTGCCATTGACCAGCAAAACGTCCAGTCGTTGCTGATGGGGGCGAGTTTCCTGCAGTTGCAGAGCATCAAAGACGCCTGCTGCACATTCCTCCGAGAACGGTGAGGTGATGTGATGGGCCTGGCCTGTGTCGGGGAGCAGACCGTGTCATTTCTGGGATCCCCTGCCAGTTTGATGAGTCTTTGGGGGCATGGAGAGTCTCATGAAGGGAGTGAGATGGGAAGATAACTCTGAGGAAATGCCCTTTCTTGAAATCAGCATCAAGCAGTACCCAGTTCTTTGGGATGAACCTTTCAGGAACATGATTTATGGAGCCTTGCCTGTACTCTCCCTTGGTCTGACATGCACCTCTTCTTCTGGTCCTCTCTGTCCAATCTAACCAGCCACCACCAGATTTATTCAGTGCTCCCTCACTGTTCCATAGCTGTCTCCCTCTTTGTTTAGATCCTTCTCCCTCCTTGAATTTCTTGGCCTTCCTTTTTCCTTCTGCTCTGCAAGAGCCCACCCAAATTTCACCTCCTGGAATTCTCTGTCCCCTTCAGTCCCCTGGGAGCAATCATTATATGCTCCTTTAGAGTAAGGACCATGGATTATACCCCTACCTATGTCCAGTACTTGGCCGTGACCTTTTGAGGACTGAGCAGATAAGAAGGCTCTTCCTCCCCCTCAAGAGGCAGAGCTCGTAGTCACAAGGTAAAAGCTGCCTTTAACCACTAGAGGCTTGGGGGTGAGGGTTAGTGCTGGGCTGCCCACAGTGAGGGAGAAACCAGAACAGTGCCCCTCTGTCTGTGGTCTCTCCAAAGCCTGGCTCCACCTGATCTCCTCTGATCACAAGGCCCCTGGCCTGAAGACCAGCATTCCTCTGCCTCAGACCTGACCTCCTGAACCTCATCCCCTCTTAGAGCCAACCTCTCCCTCCCCCATTTCTGTTCCACCAGCTCAACTCACTTAGCAGCTCTGTGGACCCTGCCTGAGGTCCACATCCTGCCTATGTGGTGCTCACGGGCATCAGTGAGCACTGCTGTGTGTGCAGATGGTCTTAACGACCGTGGTAATGATGCTAACACGCAGGGGCGCTCTGCTGGTTTCGTTGGGAGGTAGGTGGTCCTGTTCGGGTTTTGCAGCTGGAGACCATGTAGTGAGTGCAGCCCCAGACCCTGGCTTGACCTGCCCTAGGATGCCTTCGGGGTCAGCCTAGAGAGCTGCGTGTGATGGGCTGTAGGGCACACACTGTCTGTCCTACTCATTTGCGAGCTTAAGGACACAGACTGGACTTGGTTCATCTCTGTATTCCCACAGAATTTGGAGAATGACTAAGTAAGGCCCTGTGGAAAGGGTGAAGTTGGCCATTCTCACAAGGGGACAACAGCTCCACCTAGGGGCTTTTGAGTTCCTCACTGTCAACACTGGATCCAGGCTCTATTATAAAGTAGTGTCATGTAAAAAGATGCTTAGAAAAGTGATTTTTAGACCAGTGCAGTTTTTACATGCACCAGTGACATATTAGGAAAAGGTACTTAAAGCACAAAGCCTGATGTTTTGAGTCTGTCCTTGACATTTTTCTGTTCAGCACTGGGAGCCCCCTTCTGAAGCCTAAACTCACACCTTATTCCTGTTTCTATTCTCTGCCACAGGCCCCAGAGGTTTGGCCTTTCTGTTTTCTTTTCAATAGCTACCATCACTGCCTGTGTTCCTGGGGGTGGTTCTCCCTGAGCCTGGCTGCAGAGTGTAATGGAGTCTCCCAGCTGTCCCCTTCCTGTGTGTTCTTGAAGACAAGCATGTGGGCCCTTCAGTTTCAAGGTTTGATTACTAAAGACTTGAGGGAAACCATCCTGAGCGGTTGTGAAAAGGACAGGGCATGACTGAGCACAGAAAAGCTGCAAAGCCGTCAGAATTCTTAGAGCAGTAGTTCCTGAAGCCATTTTGCCTGTTAGATATTCAGCCTGCTGATTTTTTTTTTTTCTTTTTTCCCATGAGGTTGGGGGTTGATTTTTTTCTGTGGCTCCTTTTCCAGCCTTCAGATGAATGGACCTCCTTGTTTTTAGGTGAGGATTGGAGGTGTGTATTTTCCAAAATTCTTCTCTCAGAACTGGATCAGAACATCAGATGCGTCAATGAACCAAGCCAATAACTTACTTAATTCAAGTCACTGCTTCCTACCTCCGATAAAGCATTACATCTTATCATGGTCAAGCTATGTCAGCAAGGAAGGAGGTTGTGAAGTGGCTATTGACAGATATGGGTCTCTATCTGCCCTTTGGGTTATTGTCCCTCTTGTCTTCCTCCTTCTCCTGAATGGTCCCCTCTCCTGCATGGCAGCTCTCCCTCCTTTTTCCCCACCAGCTGGCTTACAGACAGGCTCCCCACATCCTACCCTCTTAGATGTGAAAGCCCACTTCAGTGGAAAGTGTGTTTTGTGCTCAATCATTCCAAGCCAGTCAAAGACAACCAAAGGTGAGGCGCAGGAATCCTAACCTGGGAGGGAAAGGATGGAAATGTGTGCCAGTCAGCAAAGTGGATCATCCTTTCCCGCGTCTTTGGACTCTATCCAGTTCCTTGTCCGTGGTATTTGAACCCTCCTCTTGACTTGATGTCAGAGTAGTAGGAATGAGTGAAGCACATGCTGTAGAGGCCCAGGGAGGGTCTGTCCTCGTATCTGATCTGCCATACGTGCTTTTAACAAGTCTCAACCAGGAGAAAGGCTAACGTTACTTGACAGATGACTGAGCTGACATTCTGACCCTGAGTCCCGTATTTCTCCCTGGGCCATGCTGCTTGCCCAGGGGTGCTCAATGCTTATGTTTCCTTGGCCTTTGGAAATGGCCTAGGTTTCCAAAACAATGGACAGAGCCAGTTTAGGCTGGAACGAAACAACAGCTATGCAGAATTTAGACTAGTCATAAAGCCAGGCTCCTGAGATGCTCTGCCCTTTCAGTCCCTGACAGGTCTGCTACTGGCAGTGGGCAATGGTGAATATTGATTAGTAAGTATAGCTTACTGTAACCCTTAAATCAATATGGGGGAGAGGGGGAAGAGAAAGCGTTCTCACAAAGAGTAAACCTGGGCAATTTTAATCTAATATGTACCATCTCCCATCACAAGATAGTCAGTCACAAAATCAAAATAAGAAAAGCCATATCCGCCATGGTCCACTGCTGTCACCAAGATTTTGGAACTACATTGGGCTCATTTGGAATTTTCTCAGGTGTAATAGTAGTAAGAAAAACAAACATAATATAAATTAAACCAGAAGCTAACTTCATACCAAGCACCATGTCGGATGCGTTTCCTACATTCCTACTTAGTCATGGCCACAGCCCTAGGAGGTGAGTAGCTGTTGTCATCACCTTTTTCTAGGCAAGGCTATTACTGACACTTGAGGAGCCTAAGGAATCCACCCAAGTTGCCCAGTGTGGCAGGGTCAGAATTTACCCTGGGTTTCCCTGGCCCCGATGAGTGCAGGTCTGTCTCGGGACTGTGGGAATGTGCACAAAAGGCCAGAGTTCAATCTCAGCACCACCACTTGCTTGTAGAGGGACGATGAGCACATTTCTTAGTTTCTCCGAGCCTCAGTTTTCCACCTAAAAATGAGAGCAATTACTATTGTGGAGTGTTGTTTAAAAAATCCTGGAGAATGTGTCTAGAAACCCTGGCAAAGTACTTGACTCACTGATGGTGCCATATAAGTGATAGCTGCCGCTGTTGACTGAACAGTCGGGCCCATAGAGCCTCTTTTTGTTTAAAAAAAAAGGAAAGAAAAAAGTGTAAGGGTCCTGATATTAAAGAAGTCATTTCTCCATGTGGTTTAAACTCTGATTCTACATCTTCAGGGCCTTCCCGGTGACCAGAGGCGGACATTCAATCAAGAATGTCAACCACTGAAAGAAAGCAAAGTTTTCCAGTATGTGCTCTATTCTTCTCTCCTGAGAGCTGCTTCCCAGGACTTCCCAGAGAACTCACTTCACATAGACACACGGAGCACTAGGCCCAAGAGGCAGGCTCCTTTGAGGATAATCTGCCGTTTTTTTTGTTTTTTGGGTTTTTTTTTTGGCAGCGTTGGGTCTTTGTTGCTGCGTGCAGGCTTTCTCTAGTTGCGACAAGCAGGGGCTACTCTTCGTTGTGGTGTGCAGACTTCTCATTGTGGTGGCTTCTCTTGTTGAGGAGCACAGGCTCTAGGCGTGCGGGCTTCAATAGTTGTGGTGCGTGGGCTTCAGTAGTTCTGGCTTGCAGGCTATAGAGTGCAGACTCAGTAGTTGTGGCGCACAGGCTTAGCTGCTCTGCGGCATGTGGGATCTTCCCGGACCAGGGCTTGAATCCGTGTCCCCTGCGTTGGCAGGCGGATTCTTAACCACTGCGCCACCAGGAAAGTCCCTGCCTTATTTTTATACCTTTACAAGTTGAGTCCCAGAGAAGCTCACCTGATGTCACACAGGGGGTTTCCACTAAAGCTGAGGACAGAGCTTGTTTTTTTTTCCATTCTGTAACTCTACCCAGAACCAACTTGAGAATGATCAAAGATAACATTCTTCCTCTAACTCTTTTCTTTTTATCTTCTCTTACGCCAAAAGGCTTCACCCCAAAAACTGCCTGGGTGTACGCCAGTTTGCTGAGACCATGATGTGTGCCGTGCTATACGACGCGGCCAACAGCTTCATCCACCAGCACTTTGTGGAGGTGTCCATGTCGGAAGAGTTCCTGGCCCTGCCCCTGGAAGACGTGCTTGAGCTGGTGTCTCGGGATGAGCTGAACGTGAAATCAGAGGAGCAGGTCTGTAGAGCAGTCCAGAGGTGACATGGGGGCTGCTGCTCTTTCTCACCTTTGTTTTCTATTTTACTTTTTTCAAAATGTAGATCATGGTGTGTGTGCAGCTGCTGTTTATTATGGGTTTGCTTTATCATACTGTATGCATTTTTCTTGAAAACTTTTTATACATTTTAGTGTCTAAATAATATTCAGCTGATTTTTATCAACCCTGTGACCCTCATTCTTCAATGTTCAGGTTATTTCCAAAATTTACTATTAGAAATAATGTTTCTGTGAACCAGAAATGAGCATAGATAACTTTCTGAAAGAGTCTTACTCTAAAGGAGAGTAGAGCGTGGGGGCAGTTGCTGGGCGGGGGACATGAAGTCAAGAGGCTTTTGTTTTTTTTAAGATGAGAGAAATTACAGTACAGTTGGACTGCTGATGGGAATTTTCTGGAAGAGAGGGAAGAATTGGTAATGTAGGAGAAAAGGGAGAATGGTGTCCTGGGATAAGTGAGAAGAGACAGAGTGTAGGGCACAGGGTGTGTGAGAGGAGCTTAGGCTGTTCACATCCACGGCCACAAGAGGGAGAAGGAGAGCACATGCCCAGCGCAGGGGGAGGATGGGTGGGAAGGGAGATGCCAGAAGTTTTTATTCACACTCTCTTCTTGTTTGTTTCTGTGTTCTCAGCTGAGAGTGAGGATGAGGGAGGAATGTTAGACGTTTGAGGAGAGATGAAAAGGTATGAACCAGTCCTCTAGGAAAGGGGGAGAGTAAATGGACGAAGCTCGGGAAATGGAGAGGGCTGGATAGGAAGCAGGGCCAGATGAGATTTTCAGTCACAAGTTCAGTATGAGCTGGTCAGCCCTGTTGTGTGTTTTCTATTAGCTGCATATACTGGTGCAGGGTAGGGGGTGAATTGGATATAAAGAGCTGGACTTCACCAGGGTACAGATTTTTTTCCAGGTAAGTGTGATTAAGAGAGATAGGAGACTAGCATGGGAATAATGACCCTTGGAATCCGTGTCGGGTGAGAGAAAGGTGAGGAAATAGACTGCAGGGGACCTGAGAGGGAGCCATGCCCAAGGCTAAGTGGAGTTGGTTGCATGGAAGAGGAGGTGAAGCTATTGGCAAGGTGAGGTGTGGGGGATCACAGGGTCCTCTGAGGACAAAGAAGACATCTTCTTGGAGCGGTCAAGAAAAGATTAAATGAGAGTGTAGGGTGTTAGTAGCAGGAGAGGAGTGAAGGACATCCTTTCTGTTCAACAAAAGTGTGGTGCAAGGTGTCTTAAGAGGACAGTGAGTCAATGTTTCTTTGAGCAGAGGGTGACGAGGGCTGGGTGGTGAAGGGCGTCGGATGTGGGGGGAATTGGACCTGGCCCTGCAGGCATCCAGAGCACCACTGCGGCAAGGCCTCTGCTCATCTGGTCAGTTGGTCATGAGTCCTGGCCTATCATGAAGCTGCCTCGGCAGAAGGAGCCCCAGGCTCCAGGAGGCAAGCCGTTGGGATGTTAGTCCCAACTCAGCTCATTTCCTTAATGTCTGAAGAGTCCTCACCCCTCCGTATTAGTGACCGTTAGAAAAGTGAACTCTGAGCTCAGCAGTGTGGACCCTGAGATTTGTAGGAAAGAACCCCGTCCCAAGAGCAAGGGGTTCTGTTCCTGGCTCTTCCACTAGGTAATATGACCCAGGGCAGCTCACATCTATTGCAGTGATGCATTCTACAAGGGCTGTGGGGCTTTAGAGGGAGATATCCTTGTGACCAGAGCCATTAGGGAAGCCTCCTTGGAGAACACGGATCTGGATCCAGGCCTTCAAAGAAATGGGAATGGGGTTAGATGGAAAGGAAGAGATGGGGGCATTCGAGGTAAAGGGGACAGCCGGCCTGGCTAGAGAAGAGGGTGCAGGAGCGGTGGGACGGAAGGTCAACAGCACTTTGTTACAGTACAGGAAGGAAGAAGGAAGCTTTGACAGGTTTTCGTTAGGAAGTCATAATGAAAGCCAGGAAGGTGTTGCAGTAACCTAGGCTTGCCTTTCAAGAGAGTGGGCTGAATGGGGTAGCTGGGGACGTGGAGAGAAAACAGTGGATTCAGGAGACAAGCAGGAGGAAAGATTGGTGGGCCCAGTGTAGGGAGCAGAGGGTTTGAGATTGGAGGGTACAGGGGTGTGGCCTCTGGGTGGAGGAGTTGCCTCCAGAGCTTCCCCTCTCTATTGTGGCAGGTGTTTGAGGCCGTGTTGGCCTGGATCAGATACGACCGGGAGCAGAGGGGACCCTGCCTGCCTGAGCTGCTGTCCAATATCCGCCTGCCCCTCTGCCGGCCCCAGTTCCTGTCAGACCGAGTGCAGCAGGATGACCTGGTGCGTTGCTGCCACAAATGCAGGTGAGCAGAGGTGGGCCTGCACGAGGATGATGCCGAGGGTCTGGACGGAGAAGAGAACTTGGCCACTTAGCTCGGGGGAGGAAGGATTTGGAGTGGTCGTTCTTTTTTTTTTTTTTTTTTTTTTTTTGCGGTACGCGAGCCTCTCACTGTTGTGGCCTCTCCCGTTGCGGAGCACAGGCTCAGCGGCCATGGCTCATGGACCCAGCCACTCCGCGGCATGCGGGATCTTCCTGGACCGGGGCACGAACCCGTGTCCCCTGCATCGGCAGGCAGACTCTCAACCACTGTGCCACCAGGGAAGCCCTGGAGTGGTCGTTCTTAATTCACAGCACACAGATTGATCTGCCTTCTGTCTAGAACCTGGAAGAGCCTGAGTCTCTCACCTTTGGGCAAAGAAATGTGCCGCATGGGAGCATCAAGGCAAAAGGGGCTTCCTCCCCTAAGTTATTTGAGGATTTTCTGGCATCTCCTTCCATTGAGCTGTTTGTGGACCTACAGGCGTCTATACTGCCTGCCCGGACCCTGTCCACACCAGCAGCTGAGTTATTGGTGACTTCCTGGGGCTCCTCATCCTCTTCAGTAAACATTAGTCAGTGTGCTGGCCTCAGGTGGGTCTGCCCAGCTACAGTGATGGGCAGGGGTGGGGCATGTTTAGCAGCATGCAAAACTGTTACCCAGAGTAAATCAAAAACAACAGGGTGCAGCAGAGCCACCAAAACAGCTCAGGAGACGGCAGCCCTGTAGAAGGATTGTTATAAAAGTAGAGCAGCAGAGGAAAATACGCATCTTCCTTCAAGCTGCTCCTCATATTCACAGCTGGTTCAGGAGGGAGTCAGTGGCGTGGTCCATGCAACGTGCAAGTGTGTGTGTCAGGGAGGGGTGGAGGTGTGGCTGGAGGTAGCTGAGACCCTGTGAGGAGCAGTCTCAAGGATGTTGTTGGGGGAGTTTGAGCTTTGTTCTGTAGGCAGTGGGCAGTTATCGAAGGGTCTTAGAAAACCAGCTTGGACCCCAGTGTGGAGGCTGGAATGGAGGGGTGGGGCTGGAGGCAGGGAGATCTCTCAGGAGCAGTTGGCTTCTGCTGCCACAGTCCGGGTGAGATGGTTAATTGCTGGGTGTGTGCCATAGGGATGGAAAGGAAGAGCTGGGTCTGAGTGGCAGCAGGATGCGAGCAGCTTGTTGAACCTCCCCAAGGCTAGCTATTTTAGGGAACACCCTGTTTTTCTTCTGTTAAACTAACAGAGATGGGCTCTGCTCATCTTGCCCCTCCAATGCTGAGCACGTCCCAATAGCTGTGTATAGTTTCCCCTGGACTCACCTGGGTTCTTTGAGACCAAACCTTCCAGAAGGCTTCTCCTCCCATGTTTCCCCTGCAGTTGTGGTTGGGGGAGCCAGGCTCAGACCTACAAATGTGGGCCAAGTGGAGAGAATACCTCCTGTCCTAGCATCTTGCACTTTATTCCAGGGACCTGGTGGATGAAGCAAAGGACTATCACCTCATGCCAGAGCGCCGGCCCCACCTGCCAGCTTTCAGAACTCGGCCTCGCTGCTGCACATCTATCGCTGGGCTCATCTATGCCGTGGGGGGCCTCAACTCAGCAGGTATCTTGCAGCTCCCCTTTGTAGAACCCTGTCTTGGATGCCGTGGTTGACGAAGCACCAAACAACCTAGCCTGGCCCTCTGCTTCCTCCCCCTTGCATGTCACCACCTTTATCCCTCTTGATTTTATATCATTGTTCTGCAGTTAGCGCATGTCAGATATTAATACCATTGAAGCAGAATATCAACGCAAAAGGGCCCTTTAGAAACCCCAGAGGCCTGGCCCCCTTCCTTCACAATGGGGACGTCGAGGCAGGCCCAGAGAACTTTAGCTATGTTCACACAAGTCCTTTGGCCGAGCAAGGACTAGAACTCAGGTCCTGGTTCCTGAGCCTGCCCTCTTCCCCTAATATCGCGTCACCTATGGGATTTACTCAGCTTTGGATAGGATATAATCAGAGACCCAGTTCTGTTACCAGGCTAATCACATTCAGTCATGTGGATCTCTGGGCTTAGACTGTGAGAGTGTCACCGTAAGAAGGAAGATTCTCCAAATATGCACGGTCTGCACTATCAATACTTTTTACTCTTCACCTCTTACCTCCAGTGAAACCCACATGCCTTGTAGTCCGTGTATTATTGGCAGTTCTTGTATTATACAGTCAAGTTTTCAGGAAACCTCCATGGGGCACCCCCACTCCTGCCCACCCCAGGCACCACTGCAGGGCAGTAGCAATCTAGGAGAGGGCAGGGGAGACACCTGAATCCTTGCAGTGCAGTGGCACAGGGAGTCGTCACCTTGGATGTGAAGGCCAGGCCTTTTCAGAGTCAGCCCAAGCTTGTGGGAGGTGGGGAGCTGGTGGGCAGTCCTGGGCAGTTTCGTTTTTAATTGAAAGTTAATGGGAGGTGGGTACTGGCCTATGCTACTTGTTAACCATATGACCTGGAAAAGGTAAGTCCTCAACTAGTAAAT
Organism: Globicephala melas; assembly: GCF_963455315.2. Lineage (NCBI taxonomy): Eukaryota > Metazoa > Chordata > Mammalia > Artiodactyla > Delphinidae > Globicephala > Globicephala melas. The sequence continues at coordinate 40,461,945 of NC_083324.2, read as the reverse complement.
GCTAGAGCATGGCAGGTGCTGAGTGTCCCAAAGCAGAATAAAACAGGGAGGGGGTTATTTTATTTGATCTTAAAAAACTCATGAAAACGGTAGAGTTGGAGTTATTATTCCTTGCTTCTGTGACTACTATTTCTTGAGCACTTGGTATACTCTAGAACTGTGCTAGGTGTTTTACATATTATATCATTTAATCCTCATGGGAACTCTGCTATGGAGATTATTTCACATGTGAGAACAGAAGATGGGGATACAAAGCAGCTTGCCCAGGGTCACCGCTAGGAAGTGAGAGTCGCATTGGAAGCCATCTCCTGCTCTATGTCGGGGAAATAGTGGTTCCATTTGCCTTCACCTCTGCCTTTAAGCAGGTGAAGAAACTCCTTGCAACTTAAAACTGCCCTCTCTAGAAAGTAAATAAATGCCTCCTGTCTGATTCTGATTTTCCTTAAAGAATTAAGTTTGAGGTTATCATGGCTGCAGTTTCTTAGTGGGCCCTCCTGGCTTGAGTAATTTCTGTGGGAAAAGCTGATAGGACGAAGTTGAACATTCCGTATAATCATTGCGCAACAGCTGTGATCTAAACGAGCGGTCTCATTTGTTTTAATTTGAGTAGCAAATTTTTATGCAGGTGATTCCCTGAATGTGGTGGAAGTGTTCGACCCCATCGCCAATCGCTGGGAGAAGTGTCATCCCATGACCACAGCCCGCAGCCGTGTCGGTGTGGCCGTGGTGAACGGACTCCTCTATGCCATCGGGGGGTATGACGGCCAGCTGCGGCTGAGCACTGTGGAGGTCTACAACCCAGAGACGGACACGTGGACCCGAGTGGGGAGCATGAATAGCAAGAGAAGGTATTCTGGGAGCCGGTCTGTACGTCCTGAGCATACACACCAGGCATCTGGGGGACACCACGCTAGACAAGCAGGGCACATTATAAAGTAGACGCTAGCTTCATCCTGGGGATCCCCTGCAGCCAGGCCAGCCACTGCCCGTACCTCCTGGAAGCCAGCCCCCATCTGCTTAAAAGTAAAACCCCTGCCTTGTCCTTTGAGGAACTTGGGGAGACAAGACAGGGAAGACAGGGACGTGTGGAAGTTGTATTATTATTTAAGTGCCAGGTAAGAACTAAAGGTTTGTATTATGGAAGACGCGAGGCAGGAGAGAAGCTGGACTGGAACATCTGGAAGATTTCAGGGAAGAGGTGAGATTAAAGTTGAAACCTGAAGAATAAGGAGGATTTAACTTTATTAGTCATAAAAGGGAATCCGAGGTGTTCCTCTTTATACTTTCTTTCCCCCAGGATCCCTGCCCCACATGTGCTTTCACTACCAGGGAGTGTGTGAACCACAACAATGCTCTTTACTTCTGGATGCCACACGTCCCCCAGGCATGAGCACACAGCTAGTTGTGAGGTGGACCGAATTTATGTCTCTTTTTTTTAAAATAAATTTTTAAATTAATTACTTTATTTATTTATTTATTTTGGGCTGCGTTGGGTCTTCATTGCTGTGCGCAGGCTTTCTCTAGTTGTGGCCAGCCTTACTCTTCCTTGCGGTACGCGGGCTTCTCATTGCGGGTGGCTTCTCTTGTTGCAGAGCGCAGGCTCTAGGCACGCGGGCTCTAGAGCACAGGCTCAGTAGTTGTGGCACATGGGCTGAGTTGCTTTGTGGCATGTGGGATCCTCCTGGACCAGGGCTCAAACCCGTGTCCCCTGCATTGGCAGGCGGATTCTTAACCACTGCGCCACCAGGGAAGTCCCGACTTTATTTCTCTTAACGCCTTCCAGCCACTTGTCTCCTCCTGCTCACATTTCCTGAGTAAGAAAACATAGTGCCTCCATTTAGTCTTCTTAGTGCCAAAGTGACTGGCAGCATCCTTCCTTATGTCAGCCGTGTGTGGGGTATTGTCATGGTTGGACGGCAGGAGCTTTGGAGGGGGAGAGTGTAACTGGACAGGCTCTGTGTTCTCCTACCCTTGGGGTAGCCGCCCCAGATTGTGGTGGTTTGTTTGTTTGTTTGTTTGTTTTTGGCTGCGTTGGGTCTTTGTTGCTGCATGTGGGCTTTCTCTAGTCGCGGCGAGCCGGGGCTTCTCTTCGTTGCGGTGCGTGGGCTTCTCATTGCGGTGGCTTCTCTTGTTGTGGAGCACGGGCTCTAGGCGCACGGGCTTCAGTAGTTGTGGCGCACGGGCTTAGTTGCTCCATGGCATGTGGAATCTTCCTGGACCAGGGCTCAAACCAGTGTCCCCTGCATTGGCAGGCAGATTCTTAACCACTACGCCACCAGGGAAGCCCCCAGATCATGGTTTCAGATGACGCTCTGATGTTTCTCTTCCAAAACTAACGGAAGATAGGACAGCCATCCAAGGCCCCCTACCCGTTTAACCAGAACAGCTCTGTGTTTATCCCTTTTATGTATTGAGCTTCCTTGACATATGCCCAACTTTAGGAGGAAAAAGTTAAATGAAACTTTTTTTGAAAGGGGAAGTTCGAAAACCACTGGACCAGTTGCCCTTTAAAGGCCTTTCTGCTTTGTAATTCTCTCATCTGAGAATTTGCCTTACAGACCCCTTTGTCTGGCCATGATTTGGGTTTTCTACTTGTAAGATCATGTGACTGCCAAAAAAAGATCAAGTCACTGCATGTGGTCAGGAAGAAGAGTCATGTTGCAGTGTGGAAGTCCTTTGCCACATGAAACTGTCACACATGGTCCGTGATACACATGGTGTATCACGTTCAGTAGTGTTTGTTTGTGGCCTTGAGCAGGGGGGAATCTACCTTTGTACCAGTAAGATTCACAAAAGGCCAAAGTAGCTTTGTTTTTGGAAGAAAAAATATGTGTATAAGATCTACTCCTCCCGAAGCCGTAAGCTACACTCTCATGGTTCCTTCCTCCCCCCACCCCCCACCTCTGCTTCCGTGCTTCCCCTTCTTGCTCCTTGGATACTTTGCAGCTTTCTGTGGCCTCGAATGACTCACTGCTCCATATATATCACCAACCAGGAGGGCCTTTTTCACTTTGATGTCAATCAGTTGTTCATTGTGTGTCTGCTCTGGGCCACTTGCTAGCTGTGATGTCACAGGGTTTGGAGTGCTGTCTGGGAGGAGCCCTCCGGGTAGCCCTTTCCCTCACTGTGGTTAATGCCCTGTTATTAGTAGTGTGGGCCCAGCTCCATTTCGTCCCCTTTAAATTACAGGCTACCTTAAAATGTTCATAGTCACTTCTCCCCTGATGAACCACACACCCTCTGTCCTGCCAGTTGGTGACAGCCTCCTTTCTGCCGTCATTCCCTGTCCTTCTCCAGTCTTCCAGGCTGCTTGCGTGGAGCCTTCTCCCATGCCTTATCCAGTCCACACTGGTCAGCATTTCTCCCCCTTGTCTCTTCACACTGTCTTTACCGTTTCGTTGATAGTTAATCTCACACAGTTTTGTGGCACCTCTCAATTCTTCCTCACATTTTTGTTGAACTCCTAAATTGTTACTTTTGTCCACTTCTAGAAGGATAGTGACATGTCTAGTGAGTTTGTGACCTTCCCACAGTCCTCTCCCAAGGCAGGTCCTTTTCCTCTTTCAGGCTGGTTCAGGGACATCGTGTGTGTGTATCACTTTGATTTGCTGTGTACATTTGGAAGGGGGCTATAAAGCCTGGTATAGTTTATCTTCCTATTTGTTAGGCACCCAGATTCATTTTTAATCTTCTCCAGCATCAGGTTTGAAAACAGTGCATCGGGCAGCTTGGCATTCATGTTTAATTTTTCATGAGGCTTTATGTAGAAGATTCTTAGGAGAACTTGGCATGATGAACAGTGTGGGAATCAGACTTGTGTCATTGAAATCTAAGGCATGCCTCTCTCTGGGCAGCCCTGAGAGGATAGCCCAGACTCCCCAAGCCACAGCTACTCATCTATACAGTGGTGATGGTGATGCTTCATGCAGGATGTGGTGAGAGTGGAAAATAGCAAGTGTGGAGCACCTGATGTGTGTAGTAAGTACGAAACAAACAGAAGCTGTTGCCTCACCCACTAAGACAAATTAGGGGACATGCAGGGCCATGTATGTAATGAAAAGATGTCTGTCAAACTTTACAGTGAATTGCGTGGGGAAATCAAGGTAACACAACAAACATATGTTGAGGGCTTGTTACGTACGAAGCACCACATTAAGTACTGTCAGGGTCACACTGATAGAGACCCCAGTCTTCCAGGAGGTTCCCACTTGTTAAGAGGTGACGGGTCGATTCCTGGTACCCCGTGGGCAGGAGTCTGGCTTGCTCAGTTCTCTAAACCTGGTGCATGGGACGGTGTGCCTCATGAGGGCCTGATGAAAACGTGCTGAATGAATGGACGACTGACAGGAGCTGTGATAAAGGAGCTGTTCTGGGAGTGTGGGGTTGGGAGGGAGTAATTCTTGCTGGGCAATGCAGGATGGCTTTTGGAGGAGGAGAGAGAGGAATTTGACCTGGGCCTTAAAGGTAAATCAGACCCTGAGCACGGCAGGGCGGAAGATGAGCATATCAGGGACTGAGGAGGAGGGAGAGGAAGTAACCCCAGGCAGGGGGGCAGGAGGCAAGAGGAATCACAGGGCAGCTCCTTTCCCCTCAGTGTTACACTTTGCTTAGTCACATTCCTGGGATTTAGGTCTGTTCTAGAAAGAGGCAGTTGGGGGCTAGGTTTACTTCTCAGTGAGCGTGAGAGGTTGCCCCAAGAAGTCTGAGGCCCATCGGGATGACACCTCTGTTTCAGTGCCATGGGGACGGTCGTGCTGGACGGGCAGATCTACGTCTGTGGTGGCTATGATGGCAACTCTTCTCTCAACTCTGTGGAGACCTACTCACCTGAGACGGACAAGTAAGGACTCCAGCTCCCCTGGGGCAACTGGAGCTTGCTAAACAGAGTATGAAAAATCAGAACTGCAATCTTTTAATCATGCTTCTAAGGATAGGGAATATCTCACCTATTTAGCCCCTGTAGTACCTTGCATATAATAGGCATTTAATAACCTTTGGTTAAATGAATGAATGATTAAATAAATTCTAAAAACAGTCTGCTTAGATACTTGGAAACAGTTATTAATGCTGTGTACCTCTTAACTAAATCAACGCATTTTAATAGAAATGCGGGTGAAAAGGGATGAGAAATAGATGAACAGCCCTTTCCAAAGTGGGTAAGATAGGATTTGGGAAAAAAAAGTTACATTTCAGATACTCAGAGAAGCTTGGGAAACATTGATGTCTGTACCACCAGAGGCCTCATCTTCCCATAATGCATATTACTATTTTAAAGACTGAAAAATTATGCGGCAGAGAAACCTCTTTAACTTCATTTTATCTAACACCTATCACCATCTGGTGGACTTATTTTGCGGAACACTCTTTGGAAAACACTGGCAAGGTTAGCCCGAGTTCTTCATTTCAGTATTTGAATCTGCTTTTACTATAACAGTATAAGCACATTAGTAGAATGGATTCATCACAGTGCTTTTAAGCCAATATTCCATTCACTTAACCAACTTACTATGTATCGGGCAGCGAGCAGGGTGTCTCAGATCCTTAAGTAGCACCTAGTCTGTTGGGGCCACAGCACAAGGTGATCGTCCTCCCTTGGGTGCCTATGTCTAGAGCTCTTGGGCACAGAGTGGGGAGGGCTCTCATCTTCCCCACAGCTTGCGGGGAGAGTCAGGTTGCAGAGATGTCTTCTAAGGGGAGACCCATCGTGGATAGTGGGAGACGTGCATCCCAGGTGGGGGGACAGCAGGAAGAGAGGCTTGGAGATAAGAAACAGCTGTGTGTGGTTGAGGAGCAGGTGTGGGTGGCGCATGGCAGGAAGCAAAGCTGGAAAGTGGATGAGGACCAAGTGGTAAAGAACCACATTAAGGAACTTGGACTCTGCCTTAGAGGAAACAGGAGTCCTCACTAGAGGACGTGCTGTGCAGGATCGGAATGGGGATGTTCTGAAAGCCAGGCCACCTGTAAGGGGACTGTTGCAGTGGTCCAGTGAGAGGCCAGAGCTAGGGCAGCAGTAGTGGGATGGGGACAAGCAGTGACTAGGAAGCAAACCAGGGGGGTCATGGTGACCACAGAATGTTGAGGATGATGGAGAAGAGGTTATAAAAATGCTGAGATTATAAGTATAGCAACTAGGTAGCTAGTGGTCCCATTATCGAGACCAGGGAGTGTGATGGAGGAGCAGATCTGTCAGAGACGTCTTGCTTGGGCGATGTTAATTTTGAGTGCCAGCAGAGATGACCAGCTATGGGCCCGAAGCTTAAAGTGAGAGGCGGCAGCCAGAGTGAGCCCTTAGCAGAGGTGGTGTGGCAGGCGATAAGAAGTGGGGAGATTGTCCAGGGTGAGATGGAGCACAGCACAGTTCCCCTGAATCCTTCTAAGCTGTCTTGGGAGGACAGGAACACCAAATCTCATGGCTCCCCTTCTACTTTGCCTCTTTCCTGAAGGTGGACTGTGGTGACCCCGATGAGCTCCAATCGCAGTGCTGCAGGGGTTACAGTCTTTGAGGGCAGGATATACGTGTCGGGCGGCCATGACGGTTTGCAGATCTTCAATAGTGTGAGTCTGGGCTCCTCCTGGGCTAAGGGCACCCACTCTTGTTTTCTTTGAGAGTTATTTTGAAAGGATATTCTTTGGGAAAAGCCTCAGCCTTGCCATTGCTAGGTAAGGTGTCATCCAGAGGCCTCAGGCCATCTGCCACATGCTCCGAAATGCTTCCAAGAATGGGAACCAGTGTGCACAAAGGAGAGAGGTAGGGTGTGGCCATACCACCCACACCCCCACCCTGTTCAGTTCCCCAGCGGATGCTGCGTGAGACCCGGTGAAATTCCTGCCCAAAGTAAGCCCAGTCATATACAGAGGGTGAATTTTCAAATAGTTGCATTCTTCTGGATAATTTGTTTGAAATTGCATTTATTCTTTTAAAAAAATCTCGAGAGCCACTTGCTGGTCACTCCAAAGTCAGTCAGTGCTGTGAGGGAACACGCTGTGCACGGATCTCAGGAGACCCTACTCTCATCCCAGCTCTGTCACTACATAGCAGTGCATCCTGGGCAACTCCTTGATTTGTTTCCTCAGGTGTAAACAGAACTGGTCAGGTTAGGCCATCTCTCTCTCACCTGTCCCTATAAGCCCACGAGCAGGTGCGCAGCTGAGGAAACTGGGCATCCGGGGCAGAGCACACACTGGCAGAGCTCCTTGTCCCCAGGCCTCCCCCTGGGGCCTGATGCCAGGTGGGCCACCGGTGACCAAGCTTTGGCTTTGACTGAACCTGCACCTGTCTCCCCGCTGCAGGTGGAGCACTACAACCACCACACAGCCACCTGGCACCCGGCGGCCAGCATGCTCAACAAGCGCTGCCGGCACGGAGCTGCATCCCTGGGAAGCAAGATGTTTGTGTGCGGGGGCTACGACGGCTCGGGCTTCCTCAGCAGCGCCGAGGTGTACAGCTCTGTGGCGGACCAGTGGTGCCTGATAGTCCCCATGCACACACGCCGGAGCCGGGTCTCCCTGGTGGCCAGCTGTGGGCGGCTCTACGCCGTGGGGGGCTACGACGGACAGTCGAACCTGAGCTCGGTGGAGATGTACGACCCAGACACGGACCGCTGGACGTTTATGGCCCCCATGGCATGTCACGAGGGAGGGGTCGGTGTGGGCTGCATCCCTCTCCTCACCATCTAAGGCGAAGGGTGGGATGTGGTGGAGTAGGGATCTGGTACAAACACAGGCACTTCCTTCCAGGGTTAGTCCCCCTCGGAAGAGGTGGTGGACCAGAAGACAGGGTGAAATGTGAGCTCGCCAGAGGTACAGTTTTCCAGGTGCTTAAGTCCTCCCTCCCTGTGCAGCCCTTGTGACCTTCAGGCCTAGGTCATCAAGATGCACAGCGTGGGACAGAAGCCCCTCTGGGTCCCGCAGCTGGTGACACAGGACTGCTTTGCTGGTCCACATGTCCACAGGCTCCATCCAAGCCCAGCTCCCACCTGCCACAGCTCTGTGGGTCGCCCATCTGCAGAGTGTCTTCCATCTGACACTCCTTGCCTACTGCTTGCCAGGTGTGTTGTGGCCAGTTTGCGATGGGGTGGCTTCAGTGGCCAAGCGTGTTGGAAACTGTGGGGTGTGGGTGGGAGAGGAGGGACACAGGCCGGGTTGTCCTCACTGCGAGGCTGCAGCCATGGCAGTGCTGGTTGCACACACGCACCTCCTCCTTCCATCCGAGCGCACCGAGAATTTTGTCTGCATTGCTGAGTAAGCACGAAGAACAGAAGCTTTTCCTGTGTCTAATTTTGGGATTTCAGCGAGGTCTTTTTCATCTTGTTCAGGAGAAACAGAGGGAGAGGATAAAAGATACTTGAAAGAAACTGAAGGAAAGTTAAAGAAACACTTGAAAGAAACTGAAAAGAAAAATAATTTTTTAAAGTGAACATTTTTTTGCAAGAAGAAAACATAAAAGACACTAGAGGCAAATATATGTTTAAATGGAAAACCACCCAACGTGAAAAGGGTGGTATCCGCTCCCACATTCGGATCCCAGGGTCCTAAGGCCTCGCATGGCACTCGGGGTTCCCTCTGAGCCCCTGTGTGTCCGGAATCAGTGCGCACTCGACCAGTCCTGTAGCAAGGTGCTCGTGGGGTTTGTCTTCACACCCACTATCAGAGGACTTTTTTAATCGTAGGCTTAGCGAGTTGGCTAAGTTATTGCCACTCTTCTAGGTGGAAGCTCCCAGCTTGTCGCTGGAGGCTCCAGATGCCCCTGTGGTTATCTCCCACTGCCACCATGGCACTCATGCAGATTCCCACCCCACTTTCATTCCTTCCTTATTTGACCAGCAGGAAACAGCAGGTCTGGCCAGATTCTCATTTGCCCATCTATCATTCTTGGATAGTTTTCTTCATCGTGATGCTTCTGAGGTACATTGACCATTTGTACCTCTAGAACCTAACCAGAGACTTGGTCCTTCCACCAGCCACGGCTGGCTTGATCCAGTAACCATATCTACCCTGCCAGTCCGCTGCTCCTCCATCCACTCGCCAATTCCAGGGGTCTGGTCTCCCCTCCAGCCCTTGGCAGACTGACCAGCAAGGTGGACCTTTATATTCTAGCAAAGCTGGCTTTATGACGTAAAGAACTAAAAGCTGAAAGAATCTCTTGCTGCTGCAAAGAACAGATTTTATATTTCTTCCTATGATCTTAGCTAATGACCTCTTGAAGAGACTCCATGCTCCTCCTTCCTCCTCCCTGGATGGGACCTTGATGCTGCACAGTGGGACCCCAACAGGAGGACTCTTCTCTTACCAGTGCACTGGGCAGTGGAGCTGTCCTTCAACTGCTGCTGCCAAAATTTGGTTTTCCAAAATTCTTCCAGTAGAGACTAAAAGAGGATACATTTCCAATGCAAGATTGGGTCTCAGGGTCCCAATCTCTACTTGGTTGGTCTGCCCATCGCTGCCTGCCTGGGTGTCCTGGAAGCCTGTTCAGAAAGGCACCATGTGACACCTGAGAAGTCTCTCCTACCCTGGGACTGTGAGGTTTACCAGTGTGTGCAATCGCCATGTTTCCAGAGGGAAGTACCTTTGTTACCTGCCACTTAGGAGCTGGGCCTCTGCTAAAAGCACTTGAAAATGATGTTTTTATTTTAAAAGACTTAACAATCTGATATAGTAGAGCCTGGGCTTGTGGTAGAGCTCTGGCATTTCTCGCTCCCTGTCGGTTTGCCTGTTAGAGGTAGACTTGGAAGGAGGGTGGGGTCTGTTATTCCTGTTAGAGAGGAGTTATCAGTGCTTGTCTTCTTATTATAAGCCCCTTTCTTTTGTGAATTTGCAACAGCACTGACAAACCTGGGTTGTGAATGTGTTAAGAATCAACCAGTGGACCTCACCAGGTCCTTAGGATGCTGACCCAGATTTTGCCATTGGGGTTGAGAGATCATTTTCCCATGATCTGCTGCTCTTGTGATAGCCTTCCTACATCTACTCCCACCTCCTGGTGTAGAAGTTACACTGCTCCACCTGGGGTCAGTGTTTCCAAGTAAGGTGAAGCCAGTGCCTTGATCTGGGCTCTGAGCACAAGTGAGCAAACACTAACATTTTCACACTCTCCACAGTTGGTTCCTCAGTCTGACGGCGATGACTGTTTACAGGTGGCTGGTCTGACCCTTTGATGTTGGAGCCTTTCCAGTAAAACCATGAAAAGAAGAGATGCCACCCATAGGTATTGTGAAAAGGGTATAGGGCAGATACTGTGGACAGTGAACCTTGGGGTCCGGCCCAGCTCTGAGCAGAGGACTGTGGCATTCGCTGTCCTAGGGTATTTCCCCTTAGATAACACAAGGAACCTTCTCTTCTGGGTTTCATCCGAGAGCAAAGCCAGGATGGGAGCTGAAGTCCAGCCTTTTGACTTGGCCACAGAGATGTGAGTAGGTAGGAATTCCGATTCCCCCTCCCCCCAATTTATTGTTTCCCAGAAAAATCTTAATTCCTTTTATTTATAGAACGCATGTCTTTTGTGTTAAGAAACCAAAGAGAAATAAAGAGTACACTCCTAATATCTTCTTGCCCTTTCCTGATTTTATTTTTTTTTAATTAGAGGTAAATCATATTTTTATCGTAATTCAGTGAAAAAATATTGGACAAAGTGAAAATATTTCTGTGAAAATAAGGAAAAAGCCCAACAGCATGGCAAAAGTAGTCTTTGGAGAGATGTGTATATTTTATAAAGATGGGTTCTGATGAAAAATATATGCAAAAGACTTCCTGAGCGTGTTGCATATTTGCTCCTGTCCGGATCACCACTTCTCTTGGATTTCCCCCTTTCTTCACTCCCTGCCATAAAACTCCTAGAGTTCCTAAGTGGAATGTGACTGCCTGTGACCACCTGGAGCCAAAACCCCCAGCTCCTTTTTTATACCTCCAAGCCAGAGGTGCTTAGCTTTGGTGCACATAAAAGTCACTGGAAATTTTTTAAACCACAGATTGACTTGTAGAACCCTCCCCAGAGACCAATTCCCTAGGGCTGGGGTGCAGCTCAGGCCCTTGTGCAGGCAAGTTTCCACCATGGTTGGTATGCTCATCCCAGTGTGAGAACCAGACTCCAGTGTTTAGTTTCCTCTTCCAGATCTGCCTTCCTAAGACTGCATCCTGGTTACTGTGGTGGTGGATTTTAGGAAGCTCTTCATGCACACTTTTCCAAAAGTCAGTTTATGGTCAGCCTCATCCAGTGGGTAATGGTTGTACTCTTGGATGACAACTTTTTTTGTGTGTGTGGCTGTGTTGGGTCTTCGTCACTGCACATGGCCTTTCTCTAGTTGCGGCGAGCAGGGGCTACTCTTCGTTGCAGTGCGCGGGCTTCGCGTTGCGGTGGCTTCTTTTGTTGTGGAGCATGGGCTGTAGGCACACGGGCTTCAGTTAGTTGTGGCACACGGGCTCTAGAGCGCAGACTCAGTCGTTGTGGCTCACAGGCTTAGTTGCTCCGCGGCATGTGGGATGTTCCCAGACCAGGGATCGAACCCATGTCCGCTGCATTGGCAGGCAGATTCTTATCCCCTGCGCCACCAGGGAAGCCCTGGATGATAACTTTTTAAAAACGTTTTTGGAAGGGTGTGTCACTCCCACATACACCCCCTTAGCATGTTTCACATATAAACACTGTTGATTCTCACTTGGTCCTCTTAGTAACCTCTGTGCAATAGGTGACATAGCTCATTTTAACATAAATTTTCTCAGAAGGGCTGAGTAACTGACCTGATTCATCAACTAATTGGTAGTATCGTCAAGAATTGAGACCAGATCTCCACATTCACAGTCCAGTTCACCTGAGGAAAGCAGTGTCTTCGTCCTCTGGAGCAGCTGATTCATCCAGCCTCCATGCCCCGAGTGTGGAGGTCTGCTGCCCAGTACTGTGATGGCCTTCGAGAAGCAGACTGAGCAGCGAGAGAAAGAGAAGAACCCTGTTTGGATTATGGAAACAGGTACCTTTGTGTTGAAAAAGAGGAAACCAGATTATCTGTGGACTCTACTGTGGGAGAAAGGTCAAATGCCTCTAAAGTATTAACAACCCTTTCCATGAACCTACACCCCTTTGCTCAGAACCAAAGAGCTCATGGGTAGAGCTCTTTGCTCAGAACCAAAGAGCTCATGGGTAGAGAGTGGACCAGTGAACTTTAGCTAGACTCATCTGCTTGACTTTCCATTTCTTTCCATGTTCTTTGAACTCTGCTTTCCCAACTAGCAGCAGAGCCCACTCCTCTTCACCCCAAAGATCAACAGTACTGGTTTTTACTGCTGCTCACAATAACATAACATTACCCAATGGAAAAATGGCAAGGGAATCTCACAGTTCTTACAGAAATTATCCCAGGCTTACTGTTTCCTATTTCATCTCTAGTGATACACAGATGTTTTCCTCTAACGGAGCTCAGTTCCCTATTTAATTCTCTTTTTCTAGGTTTGCAGTTCAGGATAAAAACCCAAACTACCTAGCATGGCATAGAAGGCTGCTGTGGTCTGGCATCTCTGGTCAGCCTAGTACTTCTCCTCCATGCTTGTCCCTGACTGTATCCCGGCAGGGCAGTGGCCTGTTTGCCTGTCTCACCCACTAGATGGTGAGCTCCTTAAGAGTCTCCACTATTGTGTACCAACACCAGACACATGGAAGAGACACAACCATTATGTTTCTTGACGAACTTGAGGTCAGGTATAGCCAGATTCAAAGTTCACCTAATCATGCTTCCTAGTTTCCCTTTGTTTTGCATCACTGTTGGTTTTTTTTTTTTTTTTACCATTTTATTGAGGTATAATTTACATACCTTAACATTCACTCATTGTAAGTGCAGTTCAGTAGTTTGTAGTAAATGTGCAGAGTTGTGCAACCATTACCACTACCCCATTTTATACTATTTTCATCAATCCATAAAGTTTCCTCGTGCCCATACACAGTCCCCATTCTCACCCCTGTCCTTGGGCAACCACCATTTTGCTTTCTGTCTCTATAGATTTCCCTGTTCTAGATGTTTCATATAAATGGAATCATACAATATGTGGTCTTCTGTGTCTGGCTTCTTTCCTTAGAATAATGTTTCTGAAATTCATTCATGTCATAGAATATATCAGTAGTTTGTTCTTTTTATTTTATTGTTCCTGAATAGTATTCCACTGTATGGATATACCACATTTTATTTATCCTTTTTTTTTTTATCAGTTGATGAATATTTAGATTGTTTCCAGTTTAGGGCTTTTATGAATAGTACTGCTATCATGTACAAGTTTTTGTGTGACATATATTTTCATTCCTCGAATATATTCCTAGGAATGGAATTGCTGGGTCATACGTACGGTAAGTTTATGTTTAACCTTTTAAGAAACTGACAATTTGCATTTCTCTAACAACTAATGGTTTTTGAGCATCTTTTCATGTTCTTGTTAGCCATTTGTCTATCTGTAGTAAAATATCTACTGAAAACGTCCCCATTTTTAAATTGGGTCATATGTCTTATTGAGTTAAAGAATTCTTCACATATTCTGGATACAAATTCTTTATCAGATAAATGATTTGCAAATATTTTCTCCCAGTCTGTGGCTTGTCTTTTTATTTTCCTAATAGTGTCTTAATAATGTTGTAGAAGTTTTTAATTTTGATTAAGTTTAGTTTTATCAGTTATTTCTTTTATGGATTGTGCTTTTGGTGTCGTATCTTAAGAGCTTTTGCCCAACCCAAGATCATGAAGAAATTCTTCTAGAAGTTTTATAATTTTAGCTCTTGTGTAGGTGTATAATCCATTTGAGTTAATTTTAGAATTCATCTTTTTTTGTGCGTGGGTATCCATTTGTCCCAGCACATTTGTTGTAAAGGCTATCTCTTCCTCCATTGAATTGCTTTGGTACCTTTGTTGAAATCAGTTAACCATAAATATAAGTGTTTACTTCTACTTCTAGACTCTCAATTCTGTTTCATCGATCTCTATGCCTGTCCATGAGCCAATACCACACTGATTGTATGCTACTGAGTTTTCCAGCTTTAAAGTAAGTCTTAAAATTAGATAATGTAAGTTCTCCAACTTTGTTCTTTTTAAAAATTCTGTTGAATATTTTAGGTACTTTGCATTCCCATATAGCTTTTATAGGTCAGCTTGTCAATTTCTACAGAAAGTTTTCTGGGTTTTTAATAGATACTGTGTTGAATTTATAGTTCATTTGGGGAGAATTACCATACTGACAATACAAAGTCTTCCAATCCATGAACATGGGATGTCATTTGTTTAGATCTTCCTCTGTTTCTCTTAGCAATATTTTGCCATTTTTGTTGTATGAGTGTTGTACTTCCTTCTGTTAAATTGATCCTAAGTATTTTTGTTTTTATGCTGTTGTGGATGGAAGTGCTTGCTTAATTTTAATTTGGGGTTTTTTTTTGTGCTAGTATATAGAAATACCGTTGTTTTTTTGTATATTGATCTTATATCCTGTGACCTTGCTAAACTTATCTATTAGTTTTTCTTTTCTTTTTGTTTTTTGGCTGTGCCACGTGGCTTGAGGGATGTTCCCCAACCAGGGATTGAACCTGGGCCATAGCAGTGAAAGTGCCGAAACCTAACCACTAGACTCCCAGGGAACTCCCTATTAGATTTTATCTTTTAAAAACAAAAATTATAGGGCTTCCCTGGTGGCGCAGTGGCTGAGAGTCCGCCTGCCGATGCAGGGGACACGGGTTCGTGCCCCGGTCCGGGAGGATCCCACATGCCACGGAGCGGCTGGGCCCATGGGCCATGGCCGCTGGGCCTGCGCGTCTGGAGCCTGTGCTCCGCAACGGAAGAGGCCACAGCAGTGAGAGGCCCGCGTACCACAAAAAAAAAAAAAAAAAAAAAAATTGTATATGTGTATTCCTTGGGATTTTCTACACGCATGATATGTCATCTGTGAATAAAGACAGTTTCACTTTTTTTCTTTCCAATCTGGAAGCCTTTAATTTTTTCCTGCTTTGTTGCACTGGCTAGAATCTCCAGTACAGGGAGTTCCTTGGTGACCTAGTGGTTAGGACTTGCTG
Source organism: Globicephala melas (assembly GCF_963455315.2). NCBI lineage: Eukaryota > Metazoa > Chordata > Mammalia > Artiodactyla > Delphinidae > Globicephala > Globicephala melas. The sequence goes on along the minus strand of NC_083324.2, from coordinate 40,446,917 downwards.
TGGCCCAGGTTCAATCCCTGGTTGCAGAACTGAGATCCTGAAAGCTGCGTGGCCTGGCCAAAAAAAAAAGAACCTCCAGTACAATGTTGTGTAGAAGTTGCACAAGTGGACATTCTTGCCTTGTTCTCAGTCTGAGGGAGGAAAACATTAAACATTTAGTCCTTCACCGTTAAATATGTTAAGCTGTGGATTTTTTATCAATGTCTTTTTTCAAGTTGAAGAAGTTTTGTTTGTTTGTTTGTTTGTTTGCGGTACGCGGGCCTCTCACTGTTGTGGCCTCTCCCGTTGCGGAGCACAGGCTCCAAATGCGCAGGCTCAGCAGCCATGGCTCATGGGCCCAGCCGCTCCGCGGCATGTGGGATCTTCCCGGACCAGGGCACGAACCCGTGTCCCCTGCATCGGCAGGCGGACTCTCAACCACCGCGCCACCAGGGAAGCCCTGAAGAAGTTTTTGTCATGAATGGGTGTTAGGTTTTATCAAATGCTTTTCCTGTACCTATTGAGATCATCATGTGGTTTTTGTCCTTTAAGCTGTTAATATGTATATAATATTGATTTTCAAGATGCTGACCCAACATTGAATTCCTGCGATAAATCTCACTTAGTAATGGTGTGTAATCCTTTTTATGTTGCTGGATGGTTTGCTGATTTTTTAGGAGTAGTTTCTGCATCTGTGTTCACTAGAGAGCTATTTTCTGTAGTTCTCTTTTCTTGTGATGTCTTTGGCCTTTGATACTGGCCTTATAGAATGAGTGAAGTGCTTCCTACTTATTTCTCTAAGAGTTTGTGAAGAATTAGTATTATTTTTTAAAATATTTGATACAATTCACCAGTGAAGCCATCTGGGCCTGTTATTTGAAGGATGATTTTAAATTTCTTATTCAGTTTTTTCACTTGCCTGGGGGCCTCCTGAGGGTGGGTACCCACTTCTCTTAGAAGGTTGGATTCTTGTGGTTAGGGATATTCTTGCACCATTAACAGAGATTGATATTACCAGAGTGGGCCTGGTCTGTGCCCTTACAAGCCCCTCACTTTCCCTCTCTCCCTTGCCTGGAGATGCTCACCTCTTCTTGTCTCAGAGATCATGATCATCTCTTCTCTCCACTCCGGTACTTCCCACTTCCACCTCTTTCTAACTTCCAAATATAAAGAGGCCTCAGAGCTCAGAGTGAGCCCTCCCTAGCTGATACTGCCCTTTCCATATGTGAGGAAGGCATCTGGAGTCTTATCTCTGGGCCAGCACAGATTCACATATGCACTTGAATATGTCCCAGTATGACCATGTCCAAAGTGGAACCTCAAACCTGGTCAGCCCTTAGTTTTCCCCATCCTTATAGTGTATCTCTCATCTTCCCAGTGGTTTAGTCAGGAACCCAGTGCTGGGTTTTAGAGGGAGGAAGGGATGAAAGTTACTCATCATCATCATCTCCATCAGCTAAGCCATGACCTAGTTCTGTTGACTCTATTTCCAATCCAGTTCTATCCTCTACTTCCATCCTAGTCCACACTGTCAGCATATCCCTTAGAACCTGGATCACTACAGTGGCCTCCTAAGTGGTGTCCCTGCTTCCACCCTTGTGCCCCCGCTTCCACCCTTGTGCACTTTGCAGTCTATAGGCAGCAGAGCAGCCAGAGTGAAATTGTAAAGTTGTAAACCAAAATTGTGTCACTCTCCTGTTCATACCCCTCCAGTGGCTCTCCAGGGCTTCAGGGCCTGTTCTCTTCTTGGGATGGTTTGGGGAGAAGTTCAGACACAGTTGCCTTAGCAGATAAGAGGTGTGGCCCCCTCCATCCCAAACAGAGCACTCCTTGGTTCTTTTTTTTTTAATGTATTTGTTTTTGACTGCATTGGGTCTTTGTTGCTGTGCACGGGCTTTCTCTAGTTGCGGCAAGTGGGGGCTTCTCTTGTTCTGGAGCACGGGCTCTATGTGTGCAGACTTCAGTAGTTGTGGCTTGCAGGCTCTAGAGTGCAGGCTCAGTAGTTGTGGTACACGGACTTAGTTGCTCCGTGGCACGTGGGATCCTCCCGGACCAGGGCTCGAACCCGTGTCCCCGGCCCTGGCAGGCAGATTCTCAACCACTGTGCCACCAGGGAAGTCTCTCCTTGGTTCTTTATAGAGCATTGCATATCAAGTCTTGTCAGATCCTCCCAACAGCCTGGTTGAAGAGCTAGCAGGGCTATCCCCATTTTATAGATGTGCAAATAAAGGCTGAGAGTGGGGGAGGAGACCTACTCAAGGCCACTCAATAAGTGGTAGAGAAAATAGATAAAACAGATAACAAATTGTGGTACATCCATACTTGGCAATAAAAGGAATGACTGATATATTGATACAACATGAATGAATCTCAAAATAATGATGCTTAGTGAAAGAGCCAGACAAAAAAGGAGTATATGCTGTATGCTCTGTCTTGGTCTGTTCAGGCTGCTGTAACAAAATACCGAAGACTAGGTGGCTTATAAGCAACAGACATTTATTTCTCACAGTTCTGGAGGATGGGAAGTCCAAGATCAAGGGACCAGCAGATTCACTGTCTAGTGAGGTCCTGCTTCCTGGTTCACAAACAGCTGTCTTTTTGCTGTGTGTCCTCACATGATGGGCATGGCAAGGGAGCTCTCCGTAGTCTCTTTTATAAGGACACTGATCCCATTCGTGAGGGCTGTGCCCTCATGACTTAATCACCTCCCAAACGCCCTCCCCTCCTTACTTTAGAGGTTAGGAGTTCAACATGTGAATTTTGAGGGAACAAAAACCTCCATTCTATAGCAGATTCCATTTATATAAAACTCTGGAAAATGCAAACTAATCTGTAGCAACAGAAAGTAGATCACAGTTTGCCTGAGGACAGCAGGATTGGCGAGGAGGGTATTTGGGAGGAGTCAGGGGATATAAAGGAGTGTGAGGAAACTTTGGGGGATGGTGGATATGTACACTGTCTGTGGTGATGGTTTCACAGATGTATACTATGTCAGACTTACCAAAATGTATACTTTGAATATGTGCAAGTTATTATATGTCAATTATAGCTCAATAAAGCTGTTTTTAAAAAAAAAAAACAGACACTGATTTTCCACTGTGGCTTCTGAGTCCCCAAGGTCTGCTGTCTCCTCTGGGGCTCCCGATCCTGGGGTGCAGTTCAGGCCGAGATGGTAAGGCGACCTGTGGGCTCCAAGGGCATTGTGGTCTCCATCACGTGGGGACAACCCCAGGTTAGCAGCTCCTTTGCTGGAGTCAGGTGTGTCCTCCATGTGGGTTAACTTCAGAATCCTGCTTTTGTCTTTTTTTTTTTTTTTTTTTTTTTTGTGGTACGCGGCCTCTCACTGTTGTGACCTCTCCCATTGCGGAGCACAGCCTCCGGACGCACAGGCTCAGCGGCCGTGGCTCACGGGCCCAGCCGCTCCGCGGCATGTGGGATCTTCCCAGACCGGGGCACGAACCCGTGTCCCCTGCATTAGCAGGCGGACTCTCAACCACTGCGCCACCAGGGAAGGCCCTGCTTTTGTCTTTTGACACAAACACTTTCCTCGATGTTACATGGGCTTCAAGATTATCACGGTTTTGAAATGTTTAATTCCTTTATGCATATGCTCACCTCATACATACCCCTCCTATTTCATATAAATGCAGAAGTGTGCCTCATAGTCATCCTTGCTAAAGTGCAGCTCCCACTTTTTTCTTTTCCTTTTTTGCTGACTTCATTCTCCTACCTCTTGTATCAGTAACTCCCCCAGAATAACCCACGTTAATACCCTGGGGTATTTTCTTCTCTATTTTCGCTACACCAATATAAAGCATCTGTATGTATCTGCAGGTCCATATTTGGGAGTTTCTGTTTTACAGAAGATGGATTCCATTGTACATAATTTTTGGAGCCTTCTTTTCCCCACACCTTCTGCTGAAGCTCTAATCCATTTTTAAAGGCTGTGTCATGTCCCAGGGTGTATATGTCCCATCATTTATTCAGCCATTTCTCAGCTGGTTGTTTCTTTGTTTCCATATGTTGGCCATTGGGTTTTCTTGAAAGATGTTATTTTATTTTTTTACACATGTGTCTTTAATCCAGCTAGAATTTTTAGCAGATACTGTATTTTTTCCTCCAGATGGTGAACCAGTTAGGCCTGCCTCATTTATTAAAATATCCACCCTTTCCCCACTGAATTGAACTGCCAGTTTAGAACTTACTGCCTATGTTTTCTTCTAGGAGTTTTATGGTTTCAAGTCTTCCATTTAAGTATTTAATCCATTTTGAGTTTATTTTTTGTATATGGTGTGGAAAGTTGTCTAGTTCAGTTGTTTTGCAGGTAGCTGTCCAGTTTTCCCAACACCGTTTATCGAAGAAGCTGTCTTTTCCCCATTGTATATTCTTGCCTCTTTTGTCATAGATTAATTGACCAAATAAGTGTAGGTTCACTTCTGGGATCTCTGTTCTGTTCCATTGATCTATATGTCTGTTTTATGCCAGTACCATACAGTTTTGATTACTGTAGCTCTGTAGTATAGTTTGAAATGTGTGATACCTTCAGCTTTATTCTTCCTTCTCAAGACTGTTTTGGCTATTTGGGGTCCTTCGTGTTTCAATACAAATTTTAGAATCATTTGTTCTAGTTCTGTGAAAAATGCCTTTGGTATTTTGATAGGGATTGCATTGAATCTGTAGATTGCCTTGGGTATGTTCATTTTAACAATATTAATTCTTCTAATCCATGAGCATGGCATAATATTATTTTTGATGCAATTGTAAATGGGATTGTTTTCTTAACTTCTCTTTCTGATAGTTCACTGTTAGTGTATAGAAATGCAACAGATTACTGTATATTAATTCTGTACCCTGCACTTTACTGAAATCAGTTATTAGTTCTAATAGTTTCTTGGTGACATCTTCAGGATTTTCTATATGAAGTACAGAAAATGTTGTCATCAGCATACAGTGTGACAGTTTCACTTCTTTCTTTCCAATTTGGATTCCTTTTCTTCCTCCCTCCCTCCCTCCCTCCATTCCTTCCTTCCTTCCTCTTTCCTTTTTCTTTTCTTTTTCCTGCCTCCCTCCTTCCTTCCCTACCCCTCTCCATTCCTTCCTTCCCTACCCCTCTCCATTCCTTCCTTCCCTACCCCTCTCCATTCCTTCCTGCCTTTCTTCCTTCCTTCCTTCCTTCCTTACCTCCCTCCCTCCCTCCCTCCCTCTCTCCCTCTCTCACTCCCTCCCTCTCTCTTTTTCTCCCTCCTTCCCTCCAGCACTATATTGAACTATAGGACTTCCAGCACTATATTGAATAAAAGTGGCAAGAGTGGGCATCTTTGTCTTGTTCTTGATCTTGGAGGAAATGCTTTCAGACTTTCAACATTGAATATGATGTTGCCTGTAGGTTTGTCATATACAGCCTTTATTATGTTGAGGTATAGTCCCTCTATACCCAGTTTGTTGAGAGGTTTTTTCTTTTTTTCTTTTTAATGTTATTGAAGTACAGTTGACTTACAGTGTTGTGTTAATTTATGCTGTACAGCAAAGCAATTCAGTTATACACATATATATTCTTTTCCATTATGGTTTATCACAGGATATTAATTACAGTTCCCTGTTCTATACAGTAGGATCTTATTGTTTATCTATCCTATATATAATAGTTTGCATCTGCTAATCCCAAACCCCTGAGTTTTTTTAATCATAAATGGATGCTGAACTTGTCAAAAGCTTTTTCTGCATCTACTGAGATGATCATATGATTTTTTCTTCAGTTCATTAATGTTGTGTATCATATTGATTGATTTGTTGATTTTGAATCCCTGGGATATGTCCCACTTGATCATGATGTATGATATTTTATTGTTGGATTCTGTTTGCTAATATTTTGTTGAGGATTTTTGCATCAGTGTTCATCAGTGATACTGGCCTGTAATTTTCTTTTTTTGTGATGTCTTTGGTTTTGGCATCAGGCTTTTTAGAATGAGTTCAGAAGCATTCTTTATTTTTTGGAATAGTTTGAGAAGAATAGGTGTTAACTCTTCTTTAAATGTTTTGTAGGGAATTCCCTGGTGGTCCAGTGGTTAGGACTTGGTGCTTTCACTGCCGGGGCCCAGGTTTGACCCCTGGTTGGGGAACTAAGATCCTGCATGCTGCACAGTACAGCCAAATTTTTTTTTTAATGTTTTGTAGAATTCACCCATGAAGCCATCTGGTCTTGGACTTTTGTTTGTTGGGAGGGTTTCTTTTATTCTTATTATTCAATTTCACTACTGATAATTAATTGGTCTATTCATATTTCTATTTCTTTTTTTAAAAGATTTATTTTATTTATTTTATTTGGCTGTGTCAGGTCTTAGTTGCGGCACACGGGATCTTCACTGAGGCATGCAGGATCTTTTTTGTGGTGCACGGGCTTCTTGTTGTGACGTGTGGATTTTCTCTCTCTAGTTGTGGCGCGCGGGTTCCAGAATGCGTGGGCTCTGTAGTTTGCAGCACGCAGGCTCTAGTTGAGGCACAAGTAGTTGTGGTGTGCGTGCTTAGTTGCTCTGCGGCATGTGGGATCTTAGTTCCCTGACCAGGGATCAAACCCACGTGCCCTGTGTTGTAAGGCAGATTCTTTACCACTGGACCACCAGGGCCAGGGAAGTCCCTATATTTCTATTTCTTCCTCAGTCTTAGGAGAGTGTACATTTCTAAGAATTTATCCATTTCTTCTATGTTATCCATTTTATTGGCATATAATTGTTCATAGTAATCTATTATAATCCTTTGTATTTCTGTGGTGTCAGTTGTAACTTTGCCTCTTTCATTTCTGATTTTATTTATCTAGGCCTTCTCTTGATGAGTCTGGCTAAAGGTTTATCAATTTTGCTTATCTTTTCAAAGAACCAGCTCTTAGTTTCATTGATCTTTTCTATTGTTTTTTTCAGTCTCTATTTCATTTATTTCTGGTCTGATATTTATTATTTCTTTCCTTCTACTGACTTTGGGTTTTGTTTGTTCTTCTTTTTATAGTTCCTTTAGGTGTAAGGTTAGATTGTTTATTTGAGGTTTTTCTTGTTTCCTGAAGTAGGCTTGTATTGCTATTAAACTTCCCTCTTAGAACCTCTTTTGCTGCATCCCATAGATTGTAGATCATGTGTTTCCATTTCATTTGTCTCCAGGTACTTTTTTTAATTTCCACTTTGATTTCTTCAGTGACGCATTGGTTGTTTAATAGCATATTCGTTAGCCTCCACGTTTTTGTGGTTTTTTGCAGTTTTTTTCTTGTAGTTATTTCTAGTCTCATACTGTTGTGATTGGGAAAGATGCTTGATATGATTTTAAATTTATTTAGACTTGTTTTGTTGCCTTGCATGTGATCTGTCCTGGAGAGTGTTCCATGTGCACTTGAAAAGAATGTGTATTCTGCTGCTTTTGGTGGAATATTCTATATATGTCTATCAATTTCACCTGATCTATTGTGTCATTTAAGGCCAGTATTTCCTTATTGATTTCCCATCTGGATGATCTGTCCATTGATGTAAATGGAGTATTAAAGTTCCCTACTATTATTGTATTAATGTCAATTTCACCCTTTATGTTAATATTTGCTTTATGTATTTAGGTGCTCCTTGATTGGGTGCATATATATTTATAATTGTTATATCTTCTTGTTGGATCAATTTCTTTATCATTATATAATATCCTTTATCTCTTGTTACAGTCTTTGTTTTAAAGTCTATTTTGTCTGATATAAGTATTGCTACCCAGGCTTTCTTTTGATTTCCATTTGCATAAAATACCTTTTTCTGTCCTCTAAATTTCAGTTTATGTGTGTCTTTAAATCTGAAATGAGTCTCTTGTAGGCAGCATATATATGGGTCTTGTTTTGGTATCCATTCAGCCACTCTTTGTCTTTTTATTGGAGCACTTAGTCCATTCACATTTATAGTAATTTTTTTTCAATTACATCATTTGCATTTATTTATTGAAGGCCATATATGCCGTATAAAGTAATTATCGATAGGCATGTACTTACTGCAATTTGTTCATTGTTTTCTGGTTGTTTTTGTAGTTCTTTTTGTTTCCTTTCTTTTTCTTTTGCTCTTTTCCCTTGTGATTAGATGACTGTCTTTAGTGTTATGTTTGGATTCCTTTCTCTTTTTGTATGTGCGTATTTATTACAAATTTTGGTTTGTGGTTACCATGAGGTTCATATGTAATGACATATATATGGTTATTTTATATATGTGGTTATTTTATATGTGGTTATTTTATATATATATAGCTGTTTTAAGTTGATGATCTCTTAAGTTCAAATGCATTCTAACAACCTAAAAATGCAATTTTTACTACCCACCCCACACATCAATGTTTTTGACATCATATTTTACATATTTTTGTTAGGAAAGTTCTCAGCTATTATTTCTTCAAATAAGTTCTCTGCCCCTTTCTCTTTTCTCTTTCCAGGACCCCTGTAATGCAAATGTTAGTATGCTTGATGTTGTCCCAGAAGTCTCTTAAACTATCCTCATTTTTTTAAATCTTTTTTTCTTTTTTCTGTTTGGCTTGGGTGATTTCCACTACTCTGTCTTCCAGTTAACTGATTCATTCCTCTGTAACATCTAATTTACTGTTGATTCCTTCTAATGTATTTTTTATTTCACTTATTATATTCTTCAGCTCTGTTCGGTTCTTCTCTATATTTTCTAATTCTTTACTAAACTTCTCACTGTGTTCATCCATTCTTCTCCCGAGTACATTCTGCATCTTTATGATCATTACCTTGAACTCTTCTTCACTGTGTTTTTCTTCTAGTGTTTTGTCTTGTTCCTTCATTTGGAATATATTCCTCTGTCTCCTAATTTTGCCTAATTCTTTGTATTTATTTCTATGTATTAGGTAGGTTGGTTTTGTTTTTGATCTTGAAGAAGTGGCCTTGTGTAGGAGACATCCTAAGGGGTCCAGCAACACACTTCCCTTTGGTCACCAGATCTGTATACTCTAGGGATGCCCCCTATGTGGGCTGTTCTGTTGTGGTTGACCTGACTACTGTGGGTGTGCTGGTAGGTCAGGCTGGCCCCTACCCCCACTGGCTGCCAGACCTTGCCTTGTGTGGTGGCTACCAATCTTTGGTGGACAAGGCCAGGTCCTGGTGTGGCTGGCTGCATAGCCCGGGGGAACCTGGGGCTGGTCCCAGCCTACTGGTGGGCAGGTTAGCCCTGGCACTAGTAAACTAGAGGGAGGACTCCAAAATGGTACTTGCCAGCACCAGTGTTCTCATGGTAGAATGAGCTCCCAAAAATGGTTCCAGCCAGCATCTATGTCCCCAGGGGGAGTCCCAGTTACCTCCTGCCTCTCCAGGAGACTTTCTAAGATAAGCAAGTGGGAATTCCCTGGTGGTCCAGTGGTTAGGATTTCATGCTTTCACTGCCGAGGGCCTGGGTTCTATCCCTGGTTGGGGAACTAAGATCCCCACAAGCTGCGTGGCATGGCCCAAAAAAAAAAAGATGAGCAAGTAGCAAGTAGGTCTGACTCAGGCTCCTTTCAAATTACTGCCTCTACACTGGATCATGTGAGATTTTGCACGTGCCCTTTAAGAACAGTCTGTTTCCTACAGCCCCCCAGCTCTTCTGAATGCAAGCCCTGCTGGCCTTCAAAGCCAGTTGTTTTGGGGGCTCACCTTTCTGGTGCAAGACCCATAGGCTCAGGAGCCTGATGTGGGGCTTAGACCCCTTGCTTCTTGGGGAGAAACTTTGCAGTGGTGATTATCCTCCTGTTTGTTGCCTATCTGAGGGTGTGGGTCTTGACTTATATCACATCTCCACCCCTCCTCCCCATCTCATTGTGGTTCCTTCTTTGTATCTTTAGTTGTGGAAAATATTTTCTGCTGGTCTTCAGGACATTCTCATAGATAGCTGTTCTATAAATGGTTGTAGTTTTGGTGCACCTGTGGGAGGATGTGAGCTCAGGGTCTTCCTAAGCTACCATCTTGGCCACACCCCCTATACTATCTTTAGGTTCTACTATTAAGTGTATTCTGAGACAAAGAAAATGAATTGAGGAGCTTTCCATCTTTTTCCTTGATTTTGAATTAAATAATTTATACATAGATATATAATTTTATGTGTATTTTATATAAACTATTAACAAAGTTTAAATAACTTTGGAATTATATGTCCTTTAAAGCCTCCCTGTTCCAAGTGTGGTTCATGGATCAGCAGTGTCAGCATCACCTGGAAGGTAGTTACAAAAACAGATTCCTGGGGCCCACCCCAGGCCTACTGGGCTGGAGTCTATAGTTTAATGAGACTCCTCAGATGACTGTTATGTACATTGAGAAGCCCCACTCTAAAGACTAGATAAATCTCAGCTGTGGACCATCTGGTCCTGGAACTCTAATCACCTCTCCAGACTCTTCTGAGAAAATGGGCCTTCTCACATATTCCCCTTCAGGTCCTGAGTCAATGTTGATAAATCATGTTTAGCTAAGAAAGCGTTCATTTCCTCCAGGTTTTCGTATTCTCTGTGATTGTAAGTAGTCATAAGCTCTTAAATTCTGTCACTCCTGTTTCCATGGCTATCCCCTTTCATGTAACTTGAGCTCTTTTTGCCTTCTGTCCCTGTTTTCTTTAATCAGGCTTTCTGCAGTCTAACACAAGCATTTTCTTTGATATAACATTGTCTTCAAATTATCTTAAAGCCTGTACAGTATTCAGTGAATATAATACAAATTACTTAACCATTCCCCTATTCGGTACTCAGGCAATTCCCTATTTCCCAGCAGCATAAATAAAACTGCCAGAAGAGCAATATTGCTAAACTACTGTCTATAATTCTAGATAGTAATTTAGCAATACGATAAATTCTTTTTTTTTAAATTAATTTATTTATTTTTGGCTGACTTGGGTCTTCATTGCTGCACACGGGCTTTCTCTAGTTGTGGTGAGTGGGGACTACTCTTCGTTGCACTGCATGGGCTTCTCATTGCGGTGGCTTCTCTTGTTGCGGAGCACGGGCTCTAGGCTCACGGGCTTCAGTAGTTGTGGCACACGGGCTCAGTAGTTGTGGCACGCGGGCTCTATGATGCAGGCTCAGTAGTTGTGGCGCACGGGCTTAGTTGCTCTGCGGCATGTGGGATCTTCCCGGACCAGGGCTTGAACCTGTGTCCCCTGCATTGGCAGGCGGATTCTTAACCACTGTGCCACCAGGGAAGCCCCTAAAATCTTAATATGGTCATACACTTTGACGTCATTTCCATTCTAGGAACTTATTTTCATCTCAGCATTGTTTATAGCAATTTCAAAGCAAAACAAAATGGAAACAACTTCAACAGCAGGAGTGACTTAAATAAATGGAGGTCTAACCACCCAATGGAGAATTACACAGAAAAAAACATGGGGTGAGTCAATAGTGACTGAAGTGTGTTAGCTGACAGGTTAAATGAGAATAAGCTGGTTGTAAAATCGGCCATAAAATGACTGTGAAGTCATTTTTTCTTTTAAAAATAAAACTCACATTGTACCTGTATGTATGAGGAATGAAATTTGATTCCTGCAGCCATTTAGATGTTGCCCTAGAGGTCTGTTCACCCATTGTGTTCCCACCCCCAACCCCCAGTGAGTTTTTCCTTCTCGGTTTTGCTTCTGTGGGCCTGAAGACTTTCAGAAGCTGCCAAGGCCAAGAGGCTGAGCTGTATTTGGAGCCTTGATACCATCTCAGGGCCTGATAGTGTCTGGGCTATGAGAATACAGCAGCGTGGCCCCAGCAGAGCCTCGTGGCTGATCCTACAGGCCTGCCCTCTTGCGGGGTACAGCATGATGGGCCTTGTGTAATGTGGCATTGACCACCGTAGATGAGCCTTGAGCTTCCTGGGAGAAGTTGCTCAGCCCGTTAGTGTCCAGAACCCCCTAGAAGACCTGGATGAGACCTGGAAGTACTCTTTCAGGGTGGGGGTCAGGCAAGGGAGTGATATGTGGTGGTGTGCCTGCGGTGCTGGTGCCTTCTGCTCTCTGCAGGAGCTAGAAGTGACCTTCTCCAGCTGAACATCATTGTCCCACCATGGGGAGAGGGTCTGGGGTCTAGTTTATCCTGCTCAGCCCAAACCTGCCCATTTCCCACCCCAGGGTTGCTCCCTGCAGCATCCCCCACCCCCTCTTGCCCACCAGTGGGGCTACCTGAGATTTAGGTGGCAAGGGAGTTGGAGTGTGGACTATGGGCAAGTTAACCAATTTCCTTGAGGCTTAGTTTTCTCACTAAAAGTTGCAGGTGATGCATGCAGCTTGCAACGCAATTCTGAGACCTGAGAAGTGTATTCCCATTCACTGTATGGGAAGTGGCATTCATAAATCGTGGCTATTATTATCATTAATGGAGAGGAGTCCTTGGCTTTCCTGGGATAATTACTAAAAAACCCATTTCCCCAAGGGGCTCTACACCATGGCCCCTCAAATGAGAGTTTCCCACAGATATTTCTGTAGCAAAGACTTGAAAAAGGAGCCTACTAGTGAGAAGACAAGGGCATTCATCCATTCAACAAGTATTTACTGAGCAACTACAGTGTTCTCAGGGCTGGATGTATCAGGAACCAAGGCCAAGGTTTGCTGTGGACCAGATGTGGCTGTGAAAGACAGCAGAGAGCCAGATGCTCAGGTGCTTGGATGGAGGCTGCCATCAGCTGGGCTGGGGTGGGCTGTAGGAAGGGTGGTTTGGAGGGAAGATACTGTGTGGCACACCTTGGACATCCATGGGGAGGCGTCCAGGAGGCAATCTGAAATGCGAGTCTGGGGTTCAGGGAGAGGTTCTGGCTGGAGCTTAGATAAGAAGGAAGCATAAAGGAATGAAAGGTGGTTGAGGAGGCTGGGGGCAGATTACTCTGCCTTCTTGAGCTTCCAGGGAAGCCCTTGAATGCCCCCCCAACCCATGTTTCTCTTCATTGTCCCTGCCCTGACCTCAGGGAGTCTGTGTTCCCATGATGCACAGTGGAATCACCCCCAGGACCTGTCTCATTTGTCTCCTCACCCCAAGTCCAGCTGGCCCAGCTCTAACACCTTATTCATTCACATTCATGTAATCATTTATTTTAGAAACGTTTTATTGAGTTTCTCTCCTGTGGCTCTCACCAGAGAGTGGCCTGACCCCCTCTTGGAGGTACCTGGATATATGAAGGGACATTTAGTTGTCACAGTGACTGGGCAGGGAACAGGGGTGCTCAGGGTCCTGCACAGAAGGAACTGCCCTCCCAGGATTCAGGAGCACTTTGCTGAGATAGTCATTCCCCAGCCACCTGCAGCTGGCTGAGGAGGGCTCAGCTGTGAGTAAATACAGTGCTACGGAGCCTGGGACACAGCAGGTAATGCCAGGTAATGGTTTGGGGATCATGAATGCACAGATGAGGGAAGGACGCTTCTGCTGCCCAGGGAAGAGCAGAGAGGCTTCCTGGAGGAGGTGACTTTGGAGCTGTGCCTTAAAAGATGAGCAGGGTTTACAGACACAGGATGGGCAGGAATTCCAGACAGAGGGAAGCAGGTATGCAAATGCAGAGGAGTATGGGTGGGCTCAGACTGCAGGAAAGGGAGTGCTGAGGGCAGCAGAGGAAGAGAATGGGTGGGAATAAGAGGTTGTGGTGGGGTTGCAGGGCATCCCTTACCTTCCGCAGCCGTAGAAATTCCTCAGTATGTTGGTGATGATGTCGTGCTTGGCTTTCTCGTACAGGTCCCTGACTGCATGTGGCAGTTGGGAGCTCTCAGTTCCTGGAGTGTCCACTCCAGGGGACCCAGCAGAACGCCTCACCCGGTGGACCTACAGAAGTGATGCAGACGTGATCACCCTCATTGATTGGCCCCCTTTCCTGTCCTGCCTGTGGCCCCTCTCTCCAGGTGGGGATGAGTGTGAGGCACCGGCAGTGATGTTGGTGATGGGGCTGGAGGTGGTCCCCAGTGAGGCCCTTCCACTCGGAGCCCAGAGGGCCTGGGAAGGCCTGAACTCTGCCGCTCACTTCCTCTCTGGCTATTCCACTCACTTGCTAGGAGGTTGCACCTCCGGCTTCAGTTTTTCCAAATGTGGGATGTGGAGGAGGGTTCCCAGAGCTCAGGGCCCAGAGCAGAGCCAGTGTCCTGCGAAGTCTGAGCTCCCTCTCACCCCCAGGATGCCCCTTAGCCTCGGCCACCAGTCTCTCCTCCCCACCCCTCCTGCCAAACGACTAGCAGTCATCAAGGTCCAACCGCGCCTCACACTCCACAAGCCTTTCCCCTCCCGATGACTTGCGTTTAGAAGGGCTCGATCGGCCCGGTTTCCAGAGGAGGAAACTGAGGCCCCACGTGCTGAAGTCAGTGGCCCGGGTGAGGGCCCCTCGGTCATCGGCGGTCACCGGGCAGAGCGCTGCCCGCGACGGAAACAGACTGGGGCCAGCGCGGGCGCAGGGGCTCATCTCCGGCTTGAGCTCGCGCTCGTGGTCCGGGTCCCCAGGGCAGTTGAGGGACGGTTGAGGGACGGAAGGATGTGCTGCAGCATGAAGAAGATGCCCGTGCAGTTCCGCTCTTCCTGCGGGTCAGTGAGCACAGGAGTGCGGTGGCCGACGTTCTTGCCCAGGTACCCAGGCTCCCGAAGCCGGCGCCCTCCCTAATCCTCCCCCCAGAGCCAGGAGGGAGCGGCGAACGCTGGGGGGACCCGGGCGGGCTCCGTGAACACCCAGTAAAATTAAGGACTTTCATGCAAGTTATATTAAATGGGAAAAGGCCTCCAAAATTAGCCTCAGAGGAAGCTATATTTGTTTAAAACTCTCGTGTGTACATAGAAAAGATACAGAAGATGATTCACCAACGGTTAATGTTGTCTCCTCCTGGGTAGTGGGGTTGCAGGGGGTTTTTGTTTGTTTGTTTTTAGTTTGCTTCTCCACATTTTGTTAATTTGCTATAATAAAATATTATTTTCCTAATTTTAGAAAAACAGTTATCACTAGGTGCATTACGGTCCCCTTCTTCTTTCTCTTAATATTTAGTCATTTCTTTAGCATGTATTGTTTTTCTAATAAGAATTGATAATTTACATGTAGTAAGAAAAACCAGTAAGGAAAAACCCAATTTTAAAAATGGCTACTGGGCTTCCCTGGTGGCGCAGTGGTTAAGAATCCGCCTGCCAATGCAGGGGACAAAGGTTCGAGCCCTGGTCCGGGAAGATCCCACATGCCGCGGAGCAACTAAGCCCATGTGCCACAACTACTGAAGCCCGCGCGCCTAGAGCCCACACTCCGCCACAAGAGAAGCCACTGCAATGAGAAGCCCGCGCACTGCGGCGAAGAGTAGCCCCCGCAAGCCAGCACACACCGACGAAGACCCATCGCAGCCAAACATAAATAAGTAAATTTATTATTATTTTTTAAATGCCTTCCATAATCAAACCTCACCTGGGCGAGGTGAGGAGGGTGGAAGCAAATACAGCCTCCGGGAGAAGGGAGAGAGGGGAGGTCCTTCTCTTGCTCATGGGGGCAGGGAGCCAGGGGATGGGAGACTCGCCCCGCCCGGCCTGAAGGGACATTCTCGGGGCTGTCGGCGGTGCCAGAGCAAAAAGCACACCGTCTCTTTAATCCTGAAGTTGAGCGGGATCATGGTGTTGGAGTTCTAAAAAATCAAGAGAAGACTCATGATCATCTATCTCCCTTTTACAGAGGAGGGAACAAAGGCAAGGAGGAGAGAGTTCACAGTTCCAAGTTGGAAGGGGCTTAGCCGAGGTCTGCACTTGCCACCTAAAGGAGGCAGCCTCTTCAAGTGGCCTGAGCAGAGATTTAAGGTGTGCAGGGCTTCTGGAAACTAGCCGAGGCTAACACCTCATGGCTGTACCACCTTGAGGGGTCACTTCCCATCTTTGCCCCTCAGTTTCCTCTTCTGTGACAAAGGAACTAGAATACTTGCCTCGCATGCTCAGCTGCCAGGAGAGAGATAATGGGGTGGGAAGGGGACACTGGAAGGCCCTGATGAGTCGCTGGTGAGACCAGTCCAGCTCCTGTCTGTCCTTTGAAACAGACCTGCTTGCTCCTACAAACCCAGGGCCTGAGTGCAGGCTGGACTCCCAGAACCCGCATTTCATCCTTGGGCAAAGCCCGGAATTGACCAGCTAGCCAGCTGTCAGGCCCGAGAGAAATTACGGTCTTTGTCTTATCTTCTGAGGGGAGAAACATTATAATAATAAGAACAGCAGCTAATGTCAACCAAGCACTTTGTGCCTGTGCGAGGCATTCTCTCCTGCCTGCTGTCCTCACAGGCTGCTATGAGACAGAGTGTTACCCGCTTCCTGGGCCTGAGCCCCCAACACTCACCAAGCTAGGCAGTGGTGGGATGGCTTCCAGCAGGCCAAAGAGTCGCTGTCCTTGTCGCCCCTGGTTGAAGAACCACAGGGCCTGGGTGACTATCTCTTCATAGCTCAGACTGCGCTGGGCCACACAGGCCATTGCTGCCAAGCCTGCCACCAGCACCAGTGCCCTCCAAGCCCCTGCCATTGTCCCTTCTTTGATCCACTGCCACTTGCAGCCCCTTTTAGGTGCTACTCGGGCAGCCTTGCCCAAGGGCTGCTGACGACATGCAGGGCTGGGGCCTTCCTGAAAGGGGCCTCTCCTTTCCTTCGCTAGGCCCCCAGTATTAGCCAATGTTCCAAAATACCCGTGACTAAGAGGCAAGTAGGATTGGGTTATAGTCCAGGGCCTAGGAGTGAGGCAGCCCTGAGCTGGGGGCAGGAGACATGTGTGATGCTGGGCAAGTCCCTTCACTCTGGCCTCAGTGTCCCTACCTGTGCCACGAGGAGGCCACCTCTGATAGTCCAGGACTCTGTGCCGTCTCTGCCTGGCTGTTCTGGTTTGATTCTGAAACAACTGTCTGGGATCCATGAACTCTCTATGTGACAGTTCCTCAGCTGAGAGCACAAGGAGACAGTCCAATCTGAGGCTGTACTCAAGCTGACACCTACCATGTTACATACGTTTTAAAATATTGATTGTTAACCCTTAAAACTCTGGATGCCTGACTTTGAAAAAATCATGAGATCTGACAATGCATGGCTCACAGCCCCTCATGGATGTGACGTCAGCAACTTCTCCAGGGAAAGCCTCGCTGTCCACTTCCCCCAGGTCATTCCCTGCTGCCAAAGCAGGGAGGCTGTCCCCAACAGGATCAGGGCAGGGATTCCTGGCTGCTGACATGGCCAACCCCAGGCAGCAGCTCACAAGAGGAAGAGCAAGGGCCTCCCCTTCCTCTGAGGGCTCCCATTTTCCTTGACTCCCTCAGTTACTGGGGTCTGCATGTTAACTTCCCAGCCCTTCCTTGGCTGCGGGGCTCCTGTTCTGCAGGAGACTCAGAAACTGGGGAGGAGGAGAGCAACTACCGGGTGTTTCCACTGAAGTCCACCAGTGGGGAAACCAAGGCACAGAGCAGGTCATGACTTCCCCCAAAAGCTAAGGGTAGAGCTGAGCAGGTCAGAGCCAGAAGTGAGGAGAGAAGGCAGAGCACAGAACAGTCCTCCGCAGGCCCAACAGGTCTTCAAAGGCCCAAGTCTCATCATAAAATCCATGCAGCCATGGCATATAATGGTGAAAACTTAGAAAAAACCTAAACGTGCTTCAAGGGATTTCCTGGTGGCACAGCGGTTAAGAATCTGCCTGCCAGTGCAGGGGACACGGGTTTGAGCCCTGGTCCGGGAAGATTCCACGTGCTGCGGAGCAACTAAGCCTATGCGCCACAACTACTGAACCTGCGCTCTAGAGCCCACGAGCCACAACTACCGAAGCCCGCACGCCTAGAGCCCATGCTCCGCAACAAGAGAAGCCACCGCAGTGAGAAGCCTGCGCACCGCAACAGAGTAGCCCCTGTTCTCTGCAACTAGAGAAAGCCCGCACGCAGCAACAAAGACCCAACCCAGCAAAAAATATAAATAAATAAATGTGCTTCAAGAGCAGATTATTAGAGCAGTTGTGATATGTCCACCTATGGAATACCGCTACTACTTATTGGAATACAGGTCCAGTTATTGGTGGGTGATTATGTTCATCACAGGTTCTTAGCTGAAGAATGAGGGTTCTGCTGCAGCAGGTCTTGTGTCCATCACAGGAAGTGTGAATAAGGAAGGATGGTGGGTGCTCACTGTAGAATTCTATGCAGCAGTTAAGCAGTGGTTCTCCACTGGGGTGACTTTGCCCCTTGACCCCCCCCCCAGGACAATTGTCAATGTCTGGAGACAGTTTTGATTGTCACAACTGGGGAGAGGGCACAACTGACATCTAGTGGATAAAGGCCACTGGATGCTGATAATCACCCTACAATGCACAGGACAGCCCCAGCAAGGAAGAATGGTCTAGCCCCAAATGTCACTAGTGCTGAGGTTGAGAAGTCCTGTGACAGAGCAACCAGATGGATCAATCTTAAACACATGGTGCTTGGTTACAAAGGAAAGGAACAGAATGAGATGTGTAACAACTCTCCCTCCCTCTCTCTCTCTCTCCATTTATATGTATGGAGAATACATCAGAATACATCCTTCAAACTGATAAACATCTTATAACACCCACAAGGCACAGGTAAGAATGAATGATGGTTGAGAGGGCAGGAAATGAGATTGGGGGAAAAAAAAAAAAGCAGAGAGAGGGCTTGCACAGACCAAAGAAAACTCACCAATGCAGCCTGCAGTGTAAGGTTGGATTCCTTGTACAGAAGATTGTACACTGATCAATATCCATAACAGTATCACTAGCAAGGTGCCTGAAAAGATGTTCACTAAAATATTAATAATATAATGAATAAATATCCATACAGTTTTTCTCTGTATGGAACTGGCAAAGGATTTTGATTCCTTCTTTCAACTTTTCTTTATTATTTGAAAAAAATTACAATAAACAACTTTGTTTTACAAAAACAGCAAAAATATTTTTTAAATACCCACATGGAATCTACATTTTATTCCACATCTGCAACTACTTTTTTAAGTTCAATGGAACTCTTTTTATTGAGATAAAATTCACATATCATAAAATTTACCCTTTCAAAGTGTACAATTCGCAACATTTTCATCATCCCAAAAATAAACCTTGTGCCAATTAGCAGTCACTCCCCATTTTCCCCTCCCCTTTGCCCCTGGCAACCAATAATCTACTTTCTGTCTTTATGGGTCTGCTATTCTGGATATTCATATAAATGGAATCATACAATATGTGGTCTTTGGTGTCTGGCTTTGTTCACTTAGCATGATGTTTTCATGTTCATCCATGTTATGGATTAATTCCTTTTTATGACTGAATAAGATTTCATCATATGGATATATCACATTTGTTTATCCATTCATCAGTTGATAGACATTTGGGTTGTTTTCACGTTTTTGCTATTATGAATCTTACCACTATGACTATTCACATACAGGTTTTTATGTGGACATATATTTTCAGTTACCTTGGGCTTATACCTAGGAATGGAATTTCTGGGTCATATGGTAACTCTGTGTTTTAAATTTTGTGAGGAATTGCCGAAGTATTTTCCAAAGAGCCTGTACCATTTTACATTCCCACCAGCAATCTGTGGTATTCCACATCTTAATGATTTTTATTGTCTCTCTTTTTTATTATAGCCATCCTAGTGGGTATGAAGTGATATTTCATTGTGGTTTTGATTTGTATTTCCCTAAGAGCTAGTGATGTTGTGCTTATTGTCCATTTGTATATCTTCTTTGGAGAAATGTCTATTCAAGTCCTTTGTACAATTTTTAATTGGGTTATTTGTCCTTATATTGTTGAGTTGTACACACTGTTTTAACATTAAAATGTTTTAGATTTCCATTGGAGGAAAAAAAGCCTCCAGTAAAATCAAGGCTTTAGATGTGTAAAGTAGTTTTTCAGGGACTTTGTAGACCCCCACCACATGGCTCCCCATCAGTTTGAGAAGCTCAGCTTGTCCCCAGCATTGATAGATGAGGAAAATGAGGCCTGGAAAAGTTAGGAAGTGTGTCCAAGTTACACAGCTGAGTCCTGTGTAGAATGATGGGAAACTGGGAAGCTTTCCCTGGAGGAGAGGACTGACAAGGAGACCTTGATTCCCTGCTCTGTCTCCGAAAGGCTGCCACGAACAAGAGGACCAGATTGTTCTTCCCAGGGGGAGGCATGTCAACAAGAAAGTTCTCAAAACAAAACAAACAAACCAAACCAAGAAAGGTCTCTTGATAATAGCTGGAGTCCAGCATGGCAGAGGTGGCCTGGGAGTCTAGAAGATCACTTGGCAGGGAAATTGTAGGAGACTCTAGGGGCCATTTGATGCCTGGCTTCTCCAGCATCCATTTGCCCTACCCCTTCTCCCTTCCAATGAGGCCCCAATTCCCCTTTGAGGATCTGCATGGCTCTGGGAGAGGAAAACTCGACTTGGTCTAAGTCAAGCAATGCCTTCCATCTCTCCACCACCACTGGTGATTGATTAAGCTGGTCCACTTAGAATACATCACAGAACTTTTGGTGGGAATACTAGGCACTTTCTTTCCTCCTGGAAGTAAACAAGGAAGCATGGCTAGATGTGACAAAGAAAACATCTTAGGATGTGAGGTGGGCCCCTTAGGATGAGATCAGCACCACAGAAGGCAGAGAGGAAAGAGAGAAAAACAGATCCTTATGACATCACTGAGCTTCTGGGTCACACCTTGCCTGAAGGTGGAGGGCCTCCGGATGTTACTATTTAAGCTAGTTTGAATGGGCTTTTCTGTTACTTGCAACATGATGTCGCAACAAATGTAGGGTTCAGGCATCCAATAGAGAGGTGTGGGGACAAACTATGTAGCCTTTATAATCTCATCAAACCATAAGACTCTATGACATGTCCAAAGGTTTGAGGTTGGATGGCAGTAATCAGGCCCGGGAACTTGGGTTGGGGGCTCTGGTGGGATTTTTTTTTTTTTTTTTGACTGGTGGACCTTACAGAGTATGAGTTCCAAAGGTCAAACTCTGTTATAGCCACATAAAAATCCTTCAATAACTTGTGCTTGATAATTGACCCAGAGCATCTTCAGAATACAGCTCTGTGAGCCCTGCCTCAGCTTCAGGGCTCCACAGACCTGGGTTCAAATCCCACCGCTGCCACTTCCCCACTGGTTCTTGGCCAGTCTCTCTGGGATTCTGTGTGCCTCATCTGTAAATCGGAGATAACAATTCTTACCTTGTAAGAGTGGTGAGAGGATTAAAGCTAATGTGGGTGGAGGAAGCTCAGGTGTGGTGGCTTTTATCTAGGGCAGTGATGGCTCAGAGATGCAGCTGAGACCATTAGGAAGCACAGAGCTCTCACCCCTCCAGGCTCTGACCGGGAGACCTGATTTTGCAGATGAGGAGACTCAGGCACTGGATGTTACGAACTGGGCCCCGACCCAGAGCTGGTAAGTGGAGGTTCTGGGATTCCAGCCCAAGGTAGCGTCATCCACCGTGCTGCTCTGCCTTCAGCGTGGGGGCTGTGTCTGGTCCCCCAGCTGCTGGGAGCTGAGCTGCAGAGGGTGAGGGCAGGATTCCAGGTGTCCAGCAGGAGGTTTCTCCACCCAGCCTGTGACTTGACCCTGGGGCCTGAGGTTGGAGCAGGGTGTGGGTAAAGTTCCGGAGGGTGGCTGGGGGGTAGAGGAGCAGGAAGTGGACACTCCAGGGAAATGTCTTGCAGGAGGCAAGAGATCCCATTCAGGTGAGCATTTCCACTCTGCAATTACCTGCTCAGCCAGCACCACAGGTAGCTGGGGCCCTTGACTTCTCCTGAATGACCCCACGGCTCCCACACCTCCTTGAAAAGATGGTTGGAACAAAAAGCTTTCACAAGATCTGGAGAATGATGAAGAAAGAAGCCTGGTGGGCCCTTGGGCAAGCTCTGCCCTTCTCGGGCCTTGGCTTCCTCCTTGCTGTAATGGGGTGGTCAGGAGGGGGCGCACAGATTTCAGAAACCCTTAGCCCCTTGCCCAAGTGGCCTGTGCAAGTCAAGGAATGCAGCGGGCCGTTTCCGACCAGCAGAATAACGAGCCGCCACACGCAAGATTCTTCTCGTATCACACTTTATTGGAGCACAGCTTGGTTGAGGAAAGATGGAAGGAAGACCCTACGCAGCAGAATATGGCAGGCTTTATACTGGCCAGAAGGTCCACACAACAGCCCTGGATTGGTGTGTGTCAGTACATGTGACAATATATTGCTACGCCTACAATCCACGGGATGCACGCGTGGCGCCTTACGCGGCACTCCCGGGTAGTGCAAGCAAAATGCAACAATGTAATTTCGCCTTCCTCTGGACCAAGAATCCAGCTCCTTCCTGGCGGCGTCCCACATCTCCCCCTTTTTCTTTATGTCCTTAGACCACATAACGGTCGCCCGTACAAGTCTTGCCCCCAAGGGGACATGGCTGTTCAAGGGCTATTGTCATGGGCGGCATGAAATCACCCTCCCATAGTGCAATGCTGCTTACAGCGCGGGGTGCAAGGGCTGATTTCAGGCAGAGGTTCCCACTAGGAGTGCAATGGCTCATGGCCATCCTGTGCAGGGGCAACCACTAGGACTTGTTTAGCAGGGAGATCCAGGCACCGGCAGGCTGGCCGTTTTCAATGGCCACCAAGGCTTGCATCAACATGATCTTCTGTGTGTGTGACTTACGTTTCAGACGACACACCAACCACAGGCATAGTGCGATCCCCACTGCACAAAGGATGTCAAAAGCCCCCATGCCTACCCATTCTTTAAAGAAAAGAAAAGTAGAGGATAGCCATGAAGCAAAATTCCCAAAAGAAATAGGGTGTAACTCGGTAGTATTAAGATGAATAATCTGTAATCGTTGTTCAAACAGCAGTCTCTCTGCTTCTTCAGACCAATTTCCTTTTAAATATTCTCCAATCAATTTACTTTGGTTCAAACGTCCTATAATTTTATAGGGAGTAACACAAAGATGATTAAATTTAGCAACACAACCAAGCTGAAGCATATCATACAACTCTTCAAAGGCATCCTCCAGCAAATCCATCCGTTGATTTAAAGATAAAATGCCAGCATGTAAATGTGTATTAAAGCGATTCTGATTTTCTAATGCTAGCGACGTTTGCTTTACTATACCATTAATTACAGCAGCTGATTGTACCTGATTCACCATTGCTGCAGCAGCAGTGGCGGCCGCCGTCACAGAAGCAGTTAAGGTAATTATAAGTGCAGCAGTAATCCCAAGATCCCGCCGCTGCCTCACTAAATTAACTAATGGAAAAGTAGCGGGATCTGCCTTAACTGGAATGGGAACAAATGTAGGTATACGTAGTACTACAGCAGTCTGCACGATTGTTCCATTCCAACATTGTGAAATCCAGCAAGAAACGCCCTTATTACATCCTTCTGTATCATTAGACAATAAAAACATAAAAGGGGGTTGTACACATATCACAGCTGCAGGCCTGGAATAATTATACAAAGAATTTAGTATATTACGTAATTTCAATTTATATATTTGACTTTTATTAGCTAATTTAACCTCCCCGCTCACATTATACAAGGTGCCATTACTAGAATAAATCATGGCCAACGCAGAAAGATCCATGCTAGCGCCAGCATCATTAGTCACAACCCAAGAATAAAACGGCCACCCTTCATAATACCAGGTAACATTAGAAGCATTACAATTTTTCCTGCCCGCAAAAGACTTTATATTAAATGATAATCGAAAACCATGGGCAACTTGCAACGATGCAAAATCCTTACCAGCACAAGATGTGAATACCGGAGGGTACCTAACATTTGGAACACAGGATAAAAAATTTAACGTATTATTTCCCCTGGTCTGATTAACTTTTTTATTCCTTACAGGAATCACTCCATCATGATAAAATAATAAAGTAGTCACATTCATTAACTCTAAGCCATTTGCTCCATCACCTGAGCCAGATTGAGCACCTAAGGATATTTTGGATAGGGCTTCAGACAGCATATTAAACGGCATTTGATCATGTTTCAATGGATTATCCCAGGCAACAAGTCTTTTCCATAACAAGCCTATACAGCTTACATTCAAATCCCAACTAAAACAAAGGGTTTTATTAATTCTAACAGAACTGCCATTATATGATATCCAATCCATATTCTGTGGATCTATACAAGGAGTATACATAGAGCAATCACTAGCATATAAAATTGGGAGTACTCGACTCTTAGCATGGACTGGCATGGGTACCGGCCAGGTTCTACTTATTCCCCAAAAGGTGTCTTCCATTGTCTGCATTGCTCCCCACAGGCAGCATAGTAGAAGTAACTGACGTAGAAAGGCCATCACTCTTCAACCGTTCTAGTGCAACGTACCGGCACCCAAACTGGTTCTTGACCCTGCGGGGAAACACATAAGGACCCCCTAGATCGTGTAAGAACAGCATCCGGGCCTCTCCAGGTGTTGGTTAAAACATCTTTCCACATAACTTTCCCATAATCCTGCAACTCCCGCACCAAATGGCGATCAGCCGCAGTACTAGCTGCAATACCCTCTTGTAAAAAATTTATTGTATATAGGGCAAGCGAAATTCTTTGTTTTGGAGTACAGCCTTCAGCAATTCCCCCTGTTTGTTTAAGTAAAACAGATTTAAGATTTCTATGAGCACGCTCAATAATACCTTGTCCTTGAGGATTATAGGGTATACCCGTAACATGGGAAACACCCATACGCTGACAAAATTGTGCAAATGATTTTGCAGTATATGCAGGGCCATTATCTGTTTTTAATTGTAATGGTTTGCCCCATGCAGCCCAGGCCTCCAGACAGTGAGTAATTACATGCTGTACTCGTTCTCCAGCCAACGGAGTGGCATGAAGCACGCCAGAGCAAGTGTCAATAGAAACATGAATATACTGTAACTTCCCAAAAGAGGAAAAATGAGTTACATCCATTTGCCACAAACTATTCGGAAGCAACCCACGAGGATTAACCCCAACAGGAGAAACAGGTGTAAAGGTTACGCAGACAGGGCATTGTTTTACAATCTTTCGAGCAGCGGCACGGGAAATAAAAAACTTTTTCCGAAGTACCACAGAAGAAACATGATATAAAGCATGAAATTCTTGGGCCTGCAAAAGGGGATCTAAAATGGGAAAAGCACGAGTTGCCAAATCTACTTGTGCATTAGCGGACGCCATTGGTCCAGGCAATAAACTATGTGCACGTATATGAGTAATATAAAAGGGATTTACGCGCTGTAAAATACAAGCACGTAACTGTACTAATAAAGGAGCTATAATGCTCGAGGGTTTAATAAAAGAAACTAATTCTAAATTTTTAACAGCATTCACCACATATAATGAATCCGAAACCAAATTAAAAGGCTGAGGAAATCTATTAAATACTGTTAATACTACTTCACACTCAACCAATTGAGGGGTATTAAGACAAAAATTTAAAATCACGGGGTCATTACCCTCTACCATATAAGCACCTTTCCCTGACTTAGAACCATCAGTATAAATGGTCAATGCATCCTTTAAAGGAGCTGAAGCAGTTATCCTAGGAAACAATATGGGATGATTTATTACAAATTTCAATAATTCACTTTTAGGCAAATGATTATCAAAAACATTAGGAAACATACACGCAAGAATAGACCACTCAGTCACAGTAGCTATCAAAACTTCCATTTGCTCTTTAGTATAAGGTATAATTAATTTATCAGGCATCACTGCAAAGCAACTCAAGCACTGTTTAATGCCTAAAATAGCTACTTTAGCAACCATGGAAGGATAATAGGTTAATGTTCGTAATCCAAGAGATCTAGTATGGATCCACAATAAAGGTCCATCCTGCCATAATACAGCAGTAGGAAATCCAAAAGTTGGCAAAACACATAACCAAAGGGGAAGGGATGAATCAAATCTAATCAATTGTGCAGCACTCATTGCTTGTTCCACTTTGGATAAGGCCGTAATAGCTTCTGGTGTTAAACTTCGGGGAGAAAGAAGATCGGAATCTCCTTCTAAAATATGAAATAAAGGCATCAAATCATGACGGGTTAATTTTAAATAAGGACGTAACCAGTTTATATCACCTAATAACTTTTGAAAATCATTCAAAGTTCGTAAATGCTCAGTCCTGATTATCAATTTCTGTGGCAAAATTGTATGATTAGTAATCCGCGCTCCCAAAAACTGTGTTACGTCACCCCTCTGAATTTTCTCAGGAGCAAGATATAATCCTTTCTCTTGCAAGCATTGCACTAGCACAGTCAAAGCATGTTCCAAATCTTCCATAATAGGAGCAGCTAGCAATATATCATCCATATAATGAATGATACGTAAAGATGGACACAATTTTCGAAGGGGCTGTAAAGCGGTATCCACATATAACTGACACATAGTAGGGCTATTTGCCATTCCTTGAGGTAACACAATCCACTGATACCGCTTATCCGGGTATTTATGATTCACCGTTGGCAAAGTAAAAGCAAAACGCTCCCTATCATTTGTATGTAAAGGGATAGAAAAGAAACAATCTTTAATATCTACTACTATAATCGGCCAATCCCTAGGAAGAGTGGACAAAACCGGTAAACCACGCTGAATAGGTCCCATTATTTGCATTTGCTGATTGATGGCGCGCAAATCATGTAGCAATCGCCATTTACCAGATTTTTTCTTAATTACAAAAATAGGGGTATTCCAAGGTGAAGTAGACTCCTCTAAATGTCCCAAATGTATCTGTTCTGTAACCAATTGTGTGGCTGCCAATAACTTTTCTCGGGATAAAGGCCACTGAGGAACCCAAATAGGGTCAAAAGTCATCCAAGTAATAGGAATCATAGACTCAGTGGCCCCTAAGAAAAACCCAAGCCTGCCCGATCTCTTTTTTGAATCAATTCCAAAGGGGATTGTATACCTTGTAACCGCTGGCCTAGGCCTCTGTCGGGAACATAACCTTGCTTCAGCATTATTCTCTGGGCTGCTTCAGAATAATCATTGGTTAATGCCAACTTTATTTGAGATTGAACATCTCGGCCCCACAAATTAAAAGGCAACCCATCTACTACAAAAGGCTGAAAACAACCACTATGCTTTTCAAATTTCCAAGTCAACAATTTTAAACTAAGATTAGGTGTTTTAGCATATCCCAAACCTTGTAGAGTTTGTGAAGACTGTTGAAGGGGCCATGCTTTTGGCCAATCTTGTTGGGTAATAATACTACGATCAGCTCCAGTATCTATAAGGCCTACAAATCTACGGCCCTCAATCCATAAAGTTATCATTGGCCGATCATCAAGAGACAAAGAAAGAAAAGCTGAATCAATGCCTGATGACCCAAATCCATGAGAGCCCCGTTCAGCGGGCAAAGAGGGATATTTATCATGGCAAGAGGGTAAAATTAAAAGTTGTGCAATACGATCACCGGGGGCAATAACTATTATTCCCCTAGGTGATTGACATAACACCTTTATATTACCTGTATAATCAGAATCAATTACCCCTGGGGAAACTATCAAACCTTTCAAGGTACAGGAAGAACGGCCCAACACTAATCCTACCGTGCCCTTGGGTAATGGTCCATGCATATCTGAATCTATAGGCTGAATGCCCATATTGGTTGTCAATACCATTCGGGAGGTGGCACGGAGGTCCAGCCCTGCGGAGCCTGCCGTGGCTCGCCGCGGGGCTTGGGTGGCTGCAAGTTCACATTCTCGTGGGCCCCAAAAATTTTCGGGCCCTGAGACCGTGGGCCCATTAACCCGTTTTTTGACTGGGCATTTCCAAAGGTTGGTTGAAAGCTCTTGGATTGAGTTAGGGGTAGTAAAGGCTGGCCATTAATATCCTTCACAGATTTGCATTCATTAGCCCAATGCTTCCCTTTCTTGCATCTTGGACATGTCCCAGGAGGGCGTGCCGACTGGGACATCTTAGGTTTAGCTCCTAACATTCTACATTGTTTCTTTAAATGTCCTGGTTTTCCACAATGGAAACAATTCCCAGATCGCACAGGATCTTGCATACCTTTAGCAGCTGTCATTACCGCAGCGGCAAGCCCTGCATTAGACAAAGGGCCTCCAATCTCCCTGCAAGCTTTCATCCACACTTTAATGTCCTTTCCTTTAAAAGGTGTAATGGCTCGGCGGCATTTTTTTGTACATTGTTCATAAACAAGTTGTTTCACTAGAGGCATCGCCTCATCCACATTACCAAAAATTTTTCCCGCCGCTTCCATCATCCGGGCTACAAAATCAGAAAATGGCTCTGTGCCTCCCTGTATTATTTTTGTTAAATTCCCTGACACCTCCCCTTTATTTGGGAGGGCTCGCCATGCACGCATATTAATCTCATTTATTTGATTATAAACTTGTACAGGGAACATAGTCTGATTATTTATCCACTGTCCTTGTCCTAATAACATATCTACATTCCAGGCAGGCTGCCCATTGGCAGCATTTTCCCTCGCTTGACTGTGAGCCAAATCAGAAATAATAGACTTCCAGTCTAAATATTGCCCCATCGTTAAACACGCACGAGCAATATCTTGCCAATCAGTAGGGGTCAAGGCATTTCTTGTAAGCCGCTGCAAAAGCATAATAGTATAATTAGCAGAAATGCCATCTCGTTTGGAAGCTTCTGCAAGATCTTTAATTAATTTATGATCTATCATATCATAATATCGCTGGCGTGTAGCCGGATCTTCAAATACTGGAAACGCATTGGACAAAGAAGAAGGAATTTGAAACCAAGCCTCGCGGGGAATAAAAGTACATTGCGGGGAAGGAATGGAAGGCGCAGAACGCCTAGGTTGAACAACACTCCTTGAGGCAAAAAATTCCTGAGGTCGAGAAGGGGGCAAAGCCCCAAAAGGGCCATAACGCTCCTCCTCATATTTTGCAGCAGCTTCTGCCAAATCCGCAGCATCGCCGGGATCTAGCTCCTCATCATCTGATAAATACATGGCTTGCAAGCCAGACAATAGCGGATACATTGGTTCTCGCCCAGTCTCTTGGGCGTCTGGTTGTTTAGATTTTAACTTTTTCTTAACCTTATTATCTACTAATTCTTCTTTTGTAGGCCTATCATCTGTAGCCTTATGACTGCCTGCTTCGGAAGCACTATTTTGATATGACCGCAAAACTTGCGTCGCTTGTTTCACTATGTCTGTACACTTTCCCTCCTTAAGACAAGATCGAACTAAATTCCACAAAGGGAAAGTTCCACAGCACAGCTTACCCTCCTCATGAAAACGGTGCAAATCCTTTCCTAATTTCTCCCATGAAGGGATAGTCAAAGTACCCGAAACTCCAAACCATGGCGCTGCTTGATCTATATCATTCAGTAAACGGCCAATAGTCTTGTGAGATAACATCAACCCCCGATCCCGTAAAAGTGCCTGTATCGGCTCATAAAAATTTGCCGTGGGGTTAACATGAGTATTCCCCATTATGTACTTTGACTGACTTTCACTAAAAGATTTACACCATTACACACACAACAAGACAGTGCAAGGCACAAAAGCTACGTACCGGCAAAATTACCGGTTCACTCCGTGTGTCGAGTTCTGAATCGGTCCTCCATGCAAGGCGCGAAGATCCCGGGTTTCGGCACCACTTGCAGCGGGCCGTTTCCGACCAGCAGAATAACGAGCCGCCACACGCAAGATTCTTCTCGTATCACACTTTATTGGAGCACAGCTTGGTTGAAGAAAGATGGAAGGAAGACCCTACGCAGCAGAATATGGCAGGCTTTATACTGGCCAGAAGGTCCACACAACAGCCCTGGATTGGTGTGTGTCAGTACATGTGACAATATATTGCTACGCCTACAATCCACGGGATGCACGCGTGGCGCCTTACGCGGCACTCCCGGGTAGTGCAAGCAAAATGCAACAATGTAATTTCGCCTTCCTCTGGACCAAGAATCCAGCTCCTTCCTGGCGGCGTCCCACAAAGGAAGGTGTGGAGAAAGCAGCTGTGGCCACATTGGTCCCCTGGGGGGACACACCTGATGTTCTAGAACCAGCAGTGTGGACACAAGTTGCCCACACTACCCATAGACACAGAGACCTCAGCTGGGAAGACCCTGGCCTCGGAAATTCCCACAAGCTGACCTCAGCCCTGACCCATCAGGTTTGTCACCACCCCACCCCCAACTAGGGGTGCTACCCAGCCTCCAGGCTTTCACTGCAAAGGCCAGAACGTCTCAAAGTTCTGCCACATATGGCTGTGCTACTGCTCACTTCCTGGCACCATGCAATCAGGAGGGTGTATTTGGGAAATCTCGAAGGCACCATTTACTCTGGAGGCCCTCCCTATCAAGGCCTGAATGAGGGTGTCTGTCCTAGGCAGGGGAGGAATAAATCCCCCGTTGCTCTCTTTCTGCTCACAGACACTGGGAGGAGGGCCCCCTTCCCCCAAGAATTAAACCTGGTTCTGAGCAAAAACAAACAAAAAACACCCATAATTTCAAATCTGCTGGGCTTTTGTGCAGCCAGTGACCCCCAGGATCGCAGCCGTGCTGTGACAACCGTGTGGCCTTGGTGCCATCTGCTGGCCAAGTGACTTGGGAGCTAGGGAGGGGTGCTGGTTTTGTGAATGGGCCTCAGAGATCCCCAACCTTCTTCATATTTGCGAACCTGTCTTGTTGGAGCCTTTTCTAGGGAGAAAGTAAGCAATGCTCCAAGGGTTCCTGGAGGGCCCAGGACCCTCTGGAGGGAGGAGAAGCTGCTTCTTTGCTGCTCCCATAGAAGCCTCTTTCTGAACCAAGGGAGGGGGGGCCACCCCAGAGTTCCCTCCCCAAGCTCCAGGAACATGGATGTTGGCTGAGATGGAAGGGATACAGTGGAATTCTTCCGGCTCTGGCCTCCAGCTGACCAGATCTGAGACCAGGTGAGTTCCCCTCTTCCCCTTTACTCTTCTCCCCAACTCCCTTCCCCGGCCACACCAGACCTCTCCTCTGACCTTCCCTCAGAGGCTACATGGTGTTTGGGGCAGCCTCTTTCCCCTCTCCATGCCTCAGATTCCCCACCTGTAATGCAGTGATTCTGGATTCGCATCCCAGAAAGGTGGCAGCGGGAGAGAGCGCCATGTTTCCTGTTTGGGTGGCTATGACCCTTCTTTCTGGACATGCCTCCTGGTGTTTGTGGGCAGGAGTCTTTCCAGGCTATACAGACACCCAGCAATGGAATTGCTGGGGCACAAAGGACGTATAGAGTTGCCGACTGAAAGAAAAAAAAAGCACAGCCTATAAGTTGAGAATTATGCTTTATTCAGCAGACTTACTGAGGACTTACGCCTGGGATACAGCCTCTCAGTTCTGAGTGACTGTTCCAAAGAGAAGCCAGAATACATAGGAGTTTTTGCTGAGGAAAAAACATGCAGTAGGACATCCAAGGATTACTGCTAGTCACAAAAACACATCTCAAGTTAATGATTTCAGGGCTTCTCTACGTATGGGGAGATGCAAAAGTCTGGGCTTATTGAAATCAATCCTTTGATAGGCACCTTAATCATCCAGGGCCAGTATCCTGTTTTTCTCCATCCTGAATCCCCTCAGGGCACACAGTTGGGGGCTGCAGTGGCTGATGGCTTTATGGCCACAACATCCTTTGTTTACTGAATTGGCAGGTGACATTCTTTGTTCACATTGTCAACACGACTAAATAATGCCAGTTTTCCAAAGTGGTGGCACCAATTTACATCCCATCTGCAGAGGATGAGAGTTCCTGTTGCTCCTTGTCCTCACCAACACTTATTTTTGACTAATGTATACTCATTCATCCCATGAGTACAAAGTGAACTTTCATTGTGGTTTGGGTTTGCGTTTTTCTGGTTACTGATGAGGTTTGACATCTTTCCATACATTTTTGGCTGTTTCTGTAAGTTGCCATACAAGTTGCCATTTTTCTATTGAGTTGTTTGTCTTTCTTGAGAACTCTTGAGAGTTTTTACATATTCTAGATGGTAAACTTTTCTTGCTTATGTCTCACAAATATCTTCTCCCAATTTGGTCTTATCTTTCTACTTTCTTTATGTGTTTTTCTTTTAACTTTTTTCTTTTGCCATGATTTTGGATTTACACAGAAAAGTTGCAAAAGTAGTGCAAAGAATTCCTTCATATCCTTTACTCAAATTCCCCAAATGTTAACATTTTACCACATTTCCATCCTCCTGCTTTCCTTTTCTCTCTCCCTCCCTCCTTTCTTCTCTCTCTCTTTTTCATATATATGTTATATTATATTATATATAAAATACACACACACATATTCTCCCTTCTCCCCTCCCCTCCCCACAAGACACTTGAGAGTAAAGGGTGGGGGCAGAATGATGCCTTTTTATGCCTAAATGCTTCAGTGTATATTTCCTAAAAACAAGAACATTCTCTTACATGTAATCATAACCACTGAACAAATCTCAAAATCAGGCAATTAACACTGATACACTACCATTATCTGATGTACAGACCTTATTCAGATTTCATCATTTGTGTTAGTAATGCCCTTTAGAGCAAAAGAAAATCCCATATCGTGTTATTTTCAGTTGTTAGGTCTCTTTAGTGTCCTTTAGTCTAGAACAGTATATCATTGTGTTTCATAACATTTTTGGACCGTTCCTCAGCTTATGTTTGTCTAGTGTTTATTCACTGTTCTATTAAGGTAATTTTTGATGCTGTGTCCTCCTCAGTGCATCATACCAGGAGGTACATGATGTATGTTTATCCCATTGCTGGTGACAGTAAATTTCATCCCTTAGGTTAGGGTGAGGTCTTTCAAGGTTCTCCATATAAAGTTACTATTTTTCCCTTTGTAATAATAAGTATATGTGGGGAGATACTATGGGACTTTGTAATTATCCTGTTACTTTACTTCTCAAGTCCATTAGTTTTACATCCATTGATGGTTTTCCCTGAATTATTAATATCGTGGTTGCTGAACAGTGGTTTTCTAATCTCATCCTTCCTTGTACATCAAGTAGTTGGCTTTCTACTGTAGAGAAGAGCTTTTGTCCTCTCCCACAATTATTTATTTAAACCTGTGTAAATTCATGTGTTATTTTATTTGATGGGTTATAATCTCTTACTATCCTTATTTTATTTTGATGCTCAAATTGTCTCAAATTTGGCAGGTGAAGCCTCTTAAGTTGGTTCCTGTGTTTTATGATGTCTTTTGCTCAACGGAAATTCTTAACTCAAGTGAAATTTAATTTATTGATCTTCCTTCATGGCTAGTGCTTTTTATTGCTTGTTTAAGAAATTCTTCCCTAGCCAACTTTGTAAAGATATTCTCCTGTATCTACTTTTTAAAAGTTAGAGACATTTGTCTTTCTCATTTTGGTCCTTAATATACCTGGAATTATCTTCTTATGTTAACATTTTTTTTTTTATTAAACTGTAACATATATACAAAAAATGCACAAAAGAGACGTGTACAGCTTGGTTTATTTACCTCTTACAGGAGTAAGTAAACAAACTCCTATAACTAGCATCCTGATTGATCAACAGACAGAATATTCATAAGATCCCACAAGCTCTTCTTGTGTCCCCCACTTCCAGTCACTTCTCTCCCCCAACCCACAAGGATGACTGCTCTCTTGACTTCAAATACTACTGGAAATATGGTGTGGAGTAGGCTCTCTATCAGTCAGGGTTTTCCAGAAAAACAGAACCAATAGGAGACAGATAGTTGATAGATAGACACATAGATAGACAGACAGAGTTATTTTTAAGGAATTGGCTCAGGTGATTGTGGGGTTTGGCAAGTCCAAGATTTGTAGGACAGGCCAGCAGGTCAGAGACTCAGGCATGAGTTGATATGGCCATCTTGAGGCAGAATTTCTTCTGTTAAGGACACAAGTCATTGGATTAGGGCCCCCCCTAATCCAGTATTATCTCATCTTAATTTGATTATATCTGCAAAGACCCTATTTCCAAATAAGGTCACATTCACAGCTCCCTAGGGGTTAGGACTTCGACATAGCTTTTGCAGGGGGTGATACAATTCAACCCATAACAGACTCCAATTTAATTTTTTTCCTCTGGATGACCAACTGACGTGCATCATGTATTCACCAGTACCTCCTTTCCTCACTGGCTTGCAATACCACCTCTAGAGTCCATTAAGTGGACGTGGGTTCTGTTTCTGGGTTCTCTGATGGTCTAATGTTGTGTTCTTGAGCAAATACCCACATTGTTCCAATTACTCAGCTTTTTTTTTTTTTAATTTATTTATTTATTTATTTTTGGCAGCATTGGGTCTTCATTGCTGGGTGCGGGCTTTCTTTAGTTGTGGCGAGTGGGGGCTACTCTTCGTGCAGTGCACAGGCTTCTCATTGTGGTGGCTTCTCTTTGTTGCGGAGCATGGGCTCTAGGTGCACAGGCTTCAGTAGTTGTGGCGTGCAGGCTCAGTAGTTGTGGCTTGTGGGCTCTAGAGTGCAGGCTCAGTAGTTGTGGTGCACGGGCTTAGTTGCTCCGTGGCATGTGGGATCTTCCCAGACCGGGGCTCAAACCCGTGTCCCCTGCACTGGCAGGCAGATTCTCAACCAGTGTGCCACGAGGGAAGCCCTACTCAGCTTTCTAACAGGACTACACATCTGGTGGAACAGGGCTTCTCATTTTATTTCTCCTCTCTAAGACTTCTTAGGCCTTTGCTTTTCCATATAAATTTGAGAAACAGCTTGTCAACTTCCACACACCAAAACATTGGGAACTTGACAGGAATTGCACGGAGCCTATGGATCACCTCTCTTCTCCCAGGAAGCCTTCACTCCTTACCAACCCCATGAGGCTCTCTGCCCCCTCTGGGTTCACACTCGCCCCACCCTATTCTATAGAGGTGATTTGGCCTCTTTGGCTGGCCTAAACCCAACAGACCCCATCCCAATGCTGCCCCTGTGGTATATTTCTTTTTCAAGCCACCCTCACATGTTTCCTGTGTGTGTCCGTATTCCAGACCCCCTAAAAAGACCCTGAAGGAGGATCTGAGTGGTGCAGTTTTCCTGTCTCCGCCCTCCCCTCTCTAGGGCCTAGAATAGTGTCCTGGGAATCCACAACCCCAGTTAAGGGCCCTTCCTCCTAGTCACCACTCCCTTCCACAGTCGATCAATACAGCAGCCAGTAGAACCCTTAAACTTACATCGGATTTATCCCTCCTCCGTTCCAAATCCTCCCATGTTTCCCCAGGTCATCCAAGGAAAAGCCCAAATCCTCATTACAGTTTTTGAGAGACCCTACGCCATGGGCAAGCCCTACCCATTACCTCTCTGACCCCATTTACTGCTCTTTTCCACACTCACTCTACCTCAGCCACTCTGGCCTCCTTGCTGTCCTTCAGGCATGGCAGGGACAGTCTCGGCTCAGGGACTTTGCATTTGCTATTCTCTCTTTCTAGAACACTCTTCCCCTAGCTATGCCCCTGGCTTGCTCCTTCATGTCCTTCAGATCTTCGCTCAAATAGTATCTTTTCAGTGAAGCCTTCTGTGACCACCCCATATAAAAGATATAAAATTGTAAAAGTCCTCCTTCTCATATTCCCACCCTCCTTTCTCCGCATTTTCTTTTTACCATAGCAGTTTCTGCCATCTCATACACTGTATATTTTTTATTGTGTTAATACCTATCTCGCCTCGTTAGATTGTAACCTCATGAGGGCAGAGATCTTTGCCTGTTTTATTCAACAGTGCCTAGAACAGCACATAGGGTGCAGTGGGTGTTGAATAAATATTAATTGAATAAATGAACTAGAAGGGAGGAGACCCAGGCCCAGCCTGACTCTTTATC
Source organism: Globicephala melas (assembly GCF_963455315.2). Lineage (NCBI taxonomy): Eukaryota > Metazoa > Chordata > Mammalia > Artiodactyla > Delphinidae > Globicephala > Globicephala melas. Next base: position 40,411,252 of record NC_083324.2, on the reverse strand, counting down.
CACTTGCTGGGAGAGTTGAGTGGTCCACTCCCCAATCCAGGCCTAAGTTTCCACATCAGTAAAATGGATCCACATCGATTAAATGAGGGAGGATGTCTGTGTGTCTTTGAGGTCATTCCAATTCTGATAGGAGGGTTGTCTTGAGAAAGGGGTGAACTGACCTGGCTGAATGGGGTGTTTGCTGCCCCCTTGTGACAGGGCCTACCCTTCCCCAGTACTAGTGAGTCTTAGATTTCCCCAAACTCCCAACTCTGCCTGTCTCTGTGAGGAAATATGTGCATAAGGAGGGCACCCCTTAACCCAGAGACATCCTTTCTGCTGTCTCACCTCCACTGACCCATCTTCATTCCATTGCCTCAGCATTCAAGTCTCCCTCACAGGACCTCTTGGTCTTTGATGCCTCTCATGCCAATTGCCCTCATGTCACTGAGACCATATGTTACAGGCTGAATTGTGTCCCCCAGAATTCATATGTTGAAGTAATAACCCCCAGTACCTCAGAGTGTGACTATTTGGAGATGGAATCTATAAAGAAGTAATTAAGTTAACATGAGGTCATGAGGGTGGGCCCTAATCCAATATGACTGGTGTCCTTATAAGAAGAGATTAGGACAGAGACATTCACAGAAGGAAAACCATGTGAAGACGTGGGCAGAAGACATCCACCTACAAACCAAGAAGCAAGGCCTCAGAATAAACTAACCCTGCTGACACCTTGACCTCAGACTTGTGGTCTTATCCTCAATTCTTCCACCTCTGAGCAGGTGACCCCAAGAAGGTCCTCCAGATACGAGCTCTGATAAGATGCTGGTAAATTTTTCTTTTTCCTTAAAAAAATTATCTGTAAGGTCTTGCGTTTTTTAAAGTATTTATTTATTTTTGGCTGTGCCAGGTCTTCGTTGAGGCATGCAGGATCTTTGTTGTGGCATGCGAGATCTTTAGTTGCAGCTTGTGGACTTCTTAGTTGTGGAATGCGAACTCTTAGTTGCAGCATGTGGGATCTAGTTCCCTGACCAGGCATCAAACCCGGACCCCCTGCATTGGGAGCGTGGAGTCTTACCCATTGGACCACCAGAGAAGTCCCAGGTCTTGGATTTTTTTTTTTTTTTTTTTTTGCGGTACGCGGGCCTCTCACCCATGCGGCCCCTCCCGCTGCGGAGCACAGGCTCCTGACGCGCAGGCTCAGCGGCCATGGCTCACGGGCCAAGCTGCTCCACGGCACGTGGGATCCTTCCGGACCGGGCCACGAACCCGTGTCCCCTGCACTGGCAGGCAGACTCTCAACCACTGCGCCACCAGGGAAGCCCTTGGATTTTTTTTTTTTAAGTTTTTATTGTGGTAAAATATACCTAACATAAAGTTTACCATTTTAGCCATTTTTAAGTGTACAGTTCAGTGGCACTAAGTACATTCACATTGTTGTGCAACCATCACCACCATCCATCTCCAGAACTTTTTCATCATCCCATCCTGAAACCCTGTACCCACTGAATACTAATTCCCCATTCCCTCCTCCTCCCAGTCCCTGAGCAATCACCATTCTACTTTTTATTTTTACAAATTTGACTACTTTTAGTTAACTGATTTAAGTGGAATCACACAATATTTGCCATTTTGTATCTGGCTTATTTCACTTAGCATCATGTCTTCAAGGTTTATTTATGTTGTGGCATGTACTGGGTTAGCCAAAAAGTTTGTCCAGGTTTTTTCCTAAGATGTTACAGAAAAACCTGAACAAACTTTTTGGCCAATCCAATATCCAAATTTCCTTCCTTTCTAAGGCTGAGTAAAATAGTTCAGTGTATGTTATACTACACTTTGTTTATCCATTCATCTGTTGATGGACATTTGGTTTATGTCCACCTTCTGGCTGTTGTAAATAATGCTGCTGTGAACACTGGTGTAGTACTTGCATTTTCTTTTGCTCTAACTCCAATTGGCATGAAGGTCCTTGATTGCAAAGGGGACCTGGGCCCTTGATTATGGATGAGCACCCTCTTCTGAGCCCAGATCACACATCCCGTGGTCTCCTCCACATCTTCTCTTGAACAACATAAGGGCATCTATATCCAGCTTAACAGAAACAGCCCTGAACCTTTGCTCTTCCCTTCCAAACCTGTTCCTCTCCGCATTTTCCCATGTCGGTAAACAGTCGTGGAGCCACCCAGCTATACCAACTAGAAACTTGGCAATAATCTTTTATATTCTCAACCCCCTACATCCATTCACCCCAAGTTCTGATACGTTTTTCCAAAACATTTCTCAAATCTGCCCACGTTTCATCTCCCTTTGCCCCAACCTGACATCACTTGTCTCCTGCAAGACTACAAAAGGCTCCTCACAGATTTCCTTGCTTCCACTTTTGCCCTATCTAGCAAACCATTCTCCATCTTATTTGTTTTTAAAGCTAGGTAATATATACATGAGTTTAAAATCCCTTCTCTACAGGTTACCTCTTCAGAGGCAATAGCTGTTCTCTTCTCCCTGGTCCGCTTCCAGACAGTCGGAAAGGTACTCCCGTGGCTGTATATATTCATCCCCACCCCCATCTACCCACATTGCTCTAGGCCTCTTTTTTTTTTTTCCGCTTTACACACCATCTACGCCTTTTTTCTCATCATCACAAACGGACGTGCCCGTCTCTTAGGCAGTGCCCGGCCTTACAGGCTGGACCGAGTGTGCCAGTCTCCAACCAGTCACTCCTCTGTTCCAAAGCTCGACACCTGGAATGAAACCTCTTGCTCTCTTCTTAGCCCTGTCTCCCTCTTGGCCTGGAGGCCCCTACCCCAAGGCTCAGTTTTTTGTTTTTGTTTTTTTTGCGGTACGCGGGCCTCTCACTGCTGTGGCCTCCCCCGCCCCGTACGGACGCGCAGGCCCAGCGGCCATGGCCCACGGGCCCAGCCGCTCCGCGGCATATGGGATCCTCCCGGAGCGGGGCACGAACCAGTGTCCCCTGCATCGGCAGGCGGACTCTCAACCACTGCACCACCAGGGAAGCCCAAGGCTCAGTTTTTAAGTCACCTCTTCTGAGTGGCCTGCCGCCACGTTATCTCTACCACCGCACCTAACCCCATCTACCAAGGCCCTCGACACTACTTAAGTCTACAAGTTCACGGTTACGTTCTTTTACGCCCTTCCCCTGAGTGGGGAGCACCTCGGGCCAGAGCCAATCCAGCAGGTCTACTTCCTCCAGGAGGAAGAAACCAGTTACTACCCTGTCTGGCATTTAAGTGCAGGTAGACTACTACTCCCAGAAACCCTTTCGCCTCGGGCTGGAGATTTGCCCTCTACACACGCCCCGTGGAGGAGGCTGAGCATGCGCAATGGAAGATGAGCCTGCGCGAAAGGCTGTGCGGGCGGGGACCGCATCTCCCAGCAGGCCGTGGGGGCATTCTTTTATCCCAGCGTGACCAGTAACTTCCGGCGTGGAGGGGCGGCGCGGTGCCTACAGCTGAGCTAGTACCTGGAAAAGCTAGCGGAGCGGCCGAGTGGCCGGCGGGCGGCAGCCGCCATGGAGGCCGTGCCCCGCATGCCTATGATTTGGCTGGACCTGAAAGAGGCCGGTGACTTCCACTTTCAGCCGGCCGTGAAGAAGGTGAGTGCGCCTCCTCCCCGCCCCCGCTTCTCCCGCGTATCTCTGTCGTCTGCCGGCGCGGGACGCCCCCTGCGCGTCCATCATCTCCCCAGACCCTGTCGCGACGTCGGGTGAGGCCAGGAGGGGCCTCCGCTGGCTTTCCTTAGCTTGGCCCACCCCCATCTCACCCCAACCCACCCCTGCGCGCCCACAGGCCCCTGGTAGCACCCGCTGTCTCCTCGGCCATCCAAGATTCCCATCCAGGCACCTCACTTCCTCGCTGTGACGCTCTGGACCTCGTTCTGCTCCGCCCCTAATCCACGCCAGGACCGCCCTGCGGGGAGCAGTGGGCGGCCCTCCCTGAACGGCTGGGTGGAAAGGCTGTGCCCGGCCCTCGGTGCGCTGTCTGTCCACGACCGGACTGGGACAGACGCTGAGGATGGCTCAGGATGTGTTTTAAGATGAGAGCTCCGTGAGCCACAGGAATGCCTGACCTCTGCGATTGGAGTCTCTCTGACACTTGGTGCCATTCTGTCTGGTCTCCTCAGAAGAAGAACCCTAATCTGGAGATCCTTTGGACCAGAAAATACAGTTCCGTGTCATTTGGGGAAGGGTTACTGCCTTTCACGACTGCCCAGAGGGGATAAACAGTGTTGTAGCTTCCGGAGAGACTTTAGGAGTCATTTGTTGAACCTTCAGTTGGACGGAAGAGGCTGGCAGGTTTGGCGCTGACGGAGGCGAGGGATCGCTGTGGCGAGATCAGGTGTGGCTGGTACAAAGCGGGGCCAGGTGTGTCGACTGGGCATCAGAAGCCCTCTGAGACATCTGCTGCCTTGGGAATGACCACCTGGTAGCATTGGGGGTCAGAGCAGAAGTAAAAAGGAACAACCAGGAGGCTCTTGCAGGTTGATATCCTTGTGGTTTTTTTCAGTAAGGTGCTTGAGGAAAAAAATAGGACAAAGAAAATAAATTGAGAAGTAGTTTCCGAGGAAGGTCTCCCATTCTCTCTTGACACTGCCACTGCCTCAGTTCAGACACTAACAGTTTGTATCCCTTTGAGTCCATCGTTTAATCTCTTTGGGCATCTTTTCCCTCATTTGTAAAACCAGGAAATTAGATTAATTGATCTAAAATTCCAAAAATTTGTTACCTCTTTCCCAGAGTTTGGTAACTCCTCTCATGGAAGCCCAGGGGCTCCCAGGGAGAACATTGCTCACATAATACCTTGTGGGCTAGGTGTAGGTGACAAGAGCATCAGAGGCTAAGTTTAAACAAAAAGATCTCCAAGGAGTTCCTGGGCTAAGATTTTATCCAGTGGATTTATCTTCCATCTGCTCTTTTAATTCAATTAGGTGAATTTTTCTAAAACACAGCAAAACTTTGTTTTCTAGTTCAACCGTAACCTATTCAGAATACTCTCTGACCTACCCCAGTTCTTTCATCATTTTTTCAGGGCTCAGTATGTGTTTGATCTACGTGCTTCTGATACAAGTATCCCAGATTCTGTTCACAGCTACTTGCTGTTCCCTTAACATTCTCTGTATGTTTGCTCTTCTGTGCCTTTGGTTGTGGAATTCCTCCCACCCAGAAGAGCTCACGTCTTTGCCCTCTGGAGTGGGGATGGGGTTCTTCTTTTTTAAAAAAAAAATTTTTTTGTTGTTTTTTTTTTGATGTGAACCACTTCTAAAGTCTTTATTGAATTTGTCACAGTATTGCCTATGCTTCACGTCTTGTCCCCCTGGCCCCGAGGCATGCAGGATCTCAGTTCCCCGACCAGGAATCGAACCCACCCCCCTGCATTGGAAGATGAAGTCTCAACCACTGGACCACCAGGGAAGTCCCGATGGGGCTCTTCTTTAATCTCTATTTATTGATTCTGTCAGTCTTTCAAGGTCCAGTTTAAGCTCTGTCTCATCCACAAGCCTTCTTTCATCTGGATTAATCTTTCCCTTCTCTGAATTCCTCACTCTTTTTATCCTTTTCCTAGTGACAGTTACGTGCGCTATGTTTTAACCCCACTGTTCTATTGTAAGTAACCTGAGAGGCATCTCCCTGCTCCTCAGAACCTAGCAGGGTCCCTTTTTCATAGTTGGCATGCAGGAAAATGTTTCTCAGATGATTGACAGTTGAGAGGGAATTAAGAGATGGTGACCATAAATTTATGGAAATCCAGTGGATAAAATCTTAGTCCAGGAACTCCTTGGAGATCTTTTTGTTTGAACTTAGCCTCTGATGCTCTTGTCACTTAACACCTAGCCCACAAGGTATTATGTGAGCAGTGATCTCCTGGGAGCCCCTGGGCCTCCATGGGAGGAGTTACTCATTAGCCATTTACTAAGGTGGTATCAGATGCTGAGGAAAAATTCATTTCCTAGACATCTGCTCTTTTTCTTTGTTTCCTTATTTTGGGGTTGGGGAAAGATACACCATTTATTTGATAGGTTAAAATTGTTGCATGTTTTACATGAACCCACTGAAAAGGAATAGCAATCTTGTGGGTGGCCAACTCCTTCCGGTACTCTGGAACTGTCTTCCTGCAGAGGAGACTACAGTAGCCACTGCAGCTGGGAACTCTCCCTGACCAGGACTCCTGTCCCCAACCCTAGAACCCACGCTTAACCTTCTGCCACTGGTACCCTTGTCCTTTCCTACCCTTGCTCCGACCTGCAGGAACCTTCACCAATGACTTAGAGCTTAGGAGTAGAATTTAATTTAGGATAGTAGAATGAAAATGGTTCTGTTGAGGTCAATCTGTTGAGCACCATGCGGAGTCCTGAAATACAGATGAATAAGAGTCCTTTTTTTCATGGAATACATAGTTTGGTAGAGGAGATTTAAAAATTAGATTGTGACATCAGTGGAAGAGTAGAGATATGTGCAGTGTGTACAGAAGTACCAGCCTAAGGAGGGGCCATCAGGGGAGGCTTGCCAAGGAGGTGGGTTTTGAAGAATAAATAGGAGTTTTTCAAGAAGGTAAAGGGTTTCTTTATTTGTGACAGCTGGGCCTTTGAAAAAAACCTTTCATAATGGTTAGTACTGGTTTTCATTCCTGATGGATATGCCTTCAATTATGGAATAATGTGAAATAAGAGCCAGGAGAACAGCAAGCTGGGTTTGAACAGCAGTGCCAAGTTTTAGGTTGGGATACCTGGACTCACATAATTTTTTAGTGGGGAAATGCTGCTAGCCCTGTACCTTACCTGTGTTTTGGAGCCCAGAGTGCTCACTGGAAACTGATGAAGGATGACTCTGTGCTCTTCATCAGTGAGTGATTTGGCCACACATGTTCATGTTAGAAGTTCTTTCCTCCTGTGGTCCCAAACACCTGCCCTTAACCAACTGCACTTGAGCTCAGGTCAAGCTCACTTGGACTCAGGTGCTACATCCATCCCTGATTCATTCATTGAACAAATAGTTATTGAGTGACATTCTCAGGGCTGTATGTGATGACAAAAATGTCTGCCCTCATGGAGCTTACCTTCTAGTGATCCACATAGTAAACCATCCTCAAGGACAGATGTACCATAGGTAGCCACCCTACCAACCAAGTGGCTTCTTGGCCTCTCCCCTCTTCCCTCTCTGGCTAGATTGCTCTAAGTCTCCACTTTCGCACCAGGTTACTCCAGAGAAACTGTCCGCTGTTCAAGGCCTGCCACCACTTCGCTTCAGCCTGCCTTTCACACTTCAGTCTTACCAGGCCTCTCACATAGGAACTTTCAGCCTCTTTTGCTGGTCATTGTCCTTGTTCCGGTCCTTACTGGAATTCCTTTCCTCCTGTTCATCACCCAGGTTGAACCGTACTTTCTTGGGGTCCCTTTAGCTGCCGGCAGTTGTACCACCCTCCTTCAAATTCAGACAGATCTTACCGCTCCCCTCACTCAGTTGACCTGTGCCACAGAGTGTACACTCTTGTTGCCTCTTCTTACTGTTCATCTTATTCTCATGTAGGTAGAGTCTGGTTTTCAGGTTTGTGGAGTTTTTATCCCCTTCCAGATTTCTCATGGGACAGCTCACTCTTGAAAAACTTGTCCCACACATAGATGGGGAAATGAGATGACCAGAGGCCTAAAAGTGCCTGGCTCCTCAGCAGTGAGGAGCACAGGATGTTGCCAGTTGCCTTTGGTGGTGACCTGTCTTATCTCTTATCACAGATTTGGAGTCACTGAGCCGGTCTGCTTGAGCCTATCTGCCCACTCGAGTTTACTGCAGAATGGCTTCAGGTGCAGGTGACCTGGATTGTTCAGTTCATTCTTCTCTGACTTTAATCTCATACATAAAAGCCGTATATCCCTTTCACACCAGATTCTTTACTTGGGAAGTAATAAATACTTGTGTGTAGAGAGTGCTTAGGTTGAATGACCTAGTCTAGTTCTAGCACCCTCCAGGGGAGGTAACTTGAGTCGACCTCACTAGTGTTATCCAGGCAGTTGGAGGGGCTGTTCAGAAGAGATGCGGGAGAGAAGCCTTGAGTCTTATGTAGGGGTTAGACTAGGTGAGGATGAATGCCTGTTCTCATCCCTGATGCTCTTGGCCTGTAATTTGGTCTTAGGCTTGCTGATACCAAGGGGCTGAAGATTCCCCTTGGCAATAATACTTCCTTCTCTGAATAAAATTAATCTCACTTGAAACTCAGTAGCAGAACATATATTGTATTCATTAACAACACTGTAAGTGGGACTTAATTTTATGTGGAATAGCCCAAGGCATTCCCCATATTTGAGTCAATCCTGCAAGTGAAGAAAAAAATATAATGTGCATGGTGAATGAATACAGTGCCAACAGCTGTGATGCCTTTTATTGCCTTTTCTTCTTGGGTTATTGCTTTAATTAGCACCATGAAATTCCAAGGTGTTATATCAAATTAAGAGCAGAAGCTAAACATCCCCATTATCCAGGAAAAAAAAAAGAGCATACACAGAAGAATGAGACCATGATAGTACCAGAGAAGGTGACACAAAAGGAATATCCCTGGGTCAAGAATCAGGAAGTTTGGCCCAGAGTGCTAGCACTGCGATTGCTCATCTCTGCAAAAGAATGGCAGGACCCAGGATGGATGTTTCCAGTGGTCTCAATTTACCTGCAGAATTCTGGGCTATTTGTTGCTCGGTAAAAGAGCAGAGTACCATCATGGAAATAGTATAGACGTTGGAATCAGACAGACCTTGCCTTAGGTCCCACCTTTTCGACTTAATAGTTGGTGACTTTCAGCTGCTACAAATGATTACATCATTAACCTGGGCCTCATTTTTCTCACCTGTAACATGGACTAATATACCTTATAAGCTTGTGGGAATCAAGAGTTAATGCATGTGAGTCCCTAGTACAGGTCTTGGCATATTGTAAACAATATTTTCAACTTAGCATCCTCTTCCTCTGTTTAGTGAATATCTCAAGACCTATGACAGCTCTGTGAGTTAGACATAGCAGGTAATTTTTTAAAATAATTTTTTAAAAAATTTATTTATTTTATTTATTTATTTTTGACTGCATTGGGCCTTCGTTGCTATGCACGGTCTTTCTCTAGTTGCGGCGAGTGGGGGCTACTCTTCGTTGCGGTGCGCGGGCTTCTCATTGCGGTGGCTTCTCTTGTTGCGGAGCATGGGCGCTAGGTGTGTGGCCCTCAGTAGTTTTGGTGCGTGGGCTCAGTAGTTGTGGCTCTAGAGCACAGGCTCAGTAGTTGTGGCGCACGGGCTTAGTTGCTCCATGGCATGTGGCATCTTCCCGGACCAGAGATCGAACCCGTGTCCCTTGCATTGGCAGGTGGATTCTTAACCACTGAGCCACCAGGGAAGCCTCATAGCCGATAATATTAACTCCATTTTACAGGTGAAAAACCAAGCCCAGACAAATCTCAAAGCAACCCAGGGGCATAGCCAGGACTTACTCAGTCTTGGTATTTCTCTCTGGAAGTGGTCTTTTCATTCTGTTTTATTGTTTTCACTTATAACTCCTTCCTCACCGTTTTGCCCCCTGCTGTGGCTCTGAACCCTGAACATGCTTTCAGCATAAAACTGTTCATAGGTCTCATTGTTCCCTCAGAAAAGGATTCCCAGCTACTCCAAAGCCTGGCTGGGCTCTGGAGGTTCCCTGATCCTCCTAACCCCCACCAGCTGTTAGTTGTGTAGCTGTGCTGGGGTCCTGTCAGTGCCTTCTAGTATCTTACTCTTGATCTGGGGTGCCAAGGCCCAGGCTCTACCTGCTGCTGGGCCTTCCTTCTCAGACTCTGCTGTGACCTTCAAATCCTGACCAGACCTTGTTCTGAGCTGTGCAGAGGTGTGAGCTATAGAGAGAATGACTGAGAGATGGTCTCTGTCCTTTACTCTAGAACCTTCAGCCGCCTCTTTCCTCTGTTCAGTAGGGGGAGTGATCAAGCCATGGAGGATTTTATCAGAATTTAAACAATAACCTGTCTGCTCCACTGACTCATTGTGTGGCTGGCGATTCATTTTTGCTTCCCATTTTTTGTTTTATGAGAACCATGTTTAAAAAATAGAAATGGATTGGTCTAATGTGTGGTTAAGAATATGGGCTCTGGAGCCCAAATGCCTGGATTTCAGTCACTGCCCCATCAGTTATTGGTGCTGTGTGACCTCGGCAAATGCCTTAACTTCTGTGCCTCAGTTTCCTCATTTCCTCATCTGTAAAATGGTGACGATGATGATGTCTGCTTCTTTGGGTTGTTGTTAGGATTGAGTGACTTATTAGGCACTTGGCACAGTGTTTGGCCTGTGGGTAGGAGCTCAGTAAGTGTTTGCTGCTGATCTTGGAGGAGGAATGAGACAGGTAGAAGGTTTCCTCTAGGGACAGTTTGCTGGCAGTGGAGGCAGCATCTCTCTCCCCTTTACCATTGTGTGACTACAGGGACAGATGTTCTCAGCGATGTCAGGTGAAGCCTTGTTTCTAGGACTCTCAGATATCCCTCCAATCCCTTCGGCCTCTGTCCCACAGGACCTCCTGCAACAGGAGTAGTTCCAGCTGCCTTAGTCTGTTGATCTTAGGTGAACAAGGGGCCCTTTGGTCCAGGCCGTGCCTCCAGGCTGGTGAGTGTGCTCACTGTCCAAGAGGTGGTGAGTGCTGTTGTGGGCAGGCATGCCAGTCCCTTCTCTGATATGGGCCCCCTCCTCTCCCCTCCCCCTGTCTGGGTCATTCCCATCACACATCCACAGGCCTTTCCTCACCAATGAGATCACTTACTTCTGTGGTGCCCTTTCCGCAGGAAGGCGGGCTGGTGAAGAAGGCTTTGCGCTCCCACTCTTCTTTGGTTCTTCTTCCTACTACATTTGCTGTTGGGTCAGGATTATGACTGTGACCCCAGGACACACCAGGGACCAGTACTTGAGGGAGACTTGAATTTCTGGCCCATTTTGGGATGCTCAGTAGGATCCCATTTCAGACAGCTGAGTTCCCCAGCTTCCTGAGCTGGCAGAGTCCTGGGCTTCATAGAGAGAGGGCTGCAGCATGATGAGGGCCAGCCAGGGTGTTCCATTCAGGTTGTCCAGTCTTCTTTTCCATTTTATTCAATGGAGGAGGCTCCCGCAGTCAGCATCTTGGTGCTGTCCCATTATTGAGGTCGAGTTTCTTGCGGCCCAGGAGATGAGCTCGTGGTTGTGGGTCTGGACTCCATCCTGAGCCCTGACTGGTGATTGCCGAGGACTCGGAGGGCAGGAGCAGGAGCAGGGCAGTATGCTCTATCCCTGGTTTACAATCTTCTCTCTCTCTCCCTAGTTTGTCCAGAAGAATTATGGAGAGAATCCAGAAGCCTACAATGAGGAACTGAAGAAGCTGGAGTTGCTCAGACAGGTAGGAGGATAGTGTTTTTATGCAGGTGTGGACAGAATTGGTTTGATAGGGAAGTAAAGAAACCACCTAGAACTGTCTTCTTATTTTAATTCAGTATTTTTTCCTCTGTAAAAGCAGCAAAATTAATGATAGAAAAATTTGAAAATACTAAAATCAAAAAGCAAAAGAAAAAACCCTTTTCACAATTTTTTTGTATATATATATATTTTAATGTTATTTATATATACTATATAAAACCACAGTAGGACCACGTACCACCTATACTGCCTATGTAGCCTGCCTTTTTCACTTAACATACTGTGGATATGTTTCTGTATCAGTGAGCATACAACAGTGGTATTTTTTTTCTTGGTTTATCTAATAATTTTTCTTTAAGTTTTATTTTATATTGGAGTATAGTTGATTTACAATATTGTGTTAGTTTCAGGTATACAGTAAAGTAATTCAGTTATACAGATATCTGTTCTTTTTCAAATTCTCTTCCCATTTAGGTTATTACACAATATTGAGTAGAGTTCCCTGTGCTATACAGTAGGTCCTTGTTGATTATCTGTTTTAAATATAGTAGTGTGTATATGTCAGTCCCAAACTCCCAGTTTATCCTTCCCCCACCACCTTTCCCTTTTGGTAACCATAAGTTTGTTTTATAAGTCTGTGAGTTTTTTTCTGTTTTGTAGATAAGTTCATTTGTATCTTTTTTTTAAGATTCCACATAGAAGTGATATCATATGATATTTGTCTCTTGTCTGACTTACTTCACTTAGTGTGGTAATCTCCTGGTTCATCATGTTGCTGCACATGACATTATTTCATTCTTTTTAATGGCTGAGTAATATTCCATTGTATATATGTAGCAAATTTTTAAAAAAAATTATTTATTTTTGGCTGTATTGGGTCTTTGTTGCTGTGCGTGGGCTTTCTCTAGTTGCAGCGTACAGGAACTACTCTTTGTTGCGGCGCACGGGCCTCTCATTGTGGTGGCTTCTCTTGTTGTGGAGTGTGGGCTGTAGGCATGCGGGCTTCAGTAGTTGTGGCACACAGGCTCAGTAGTTGCGGTACACAGGCCCTAGAGTGCACAGACTTCAGTAGTTGCAGTGCGTGGGCTCAGTAGTTGTGGCTCGTGGGCTCTAGAGCGCAGTCTCAGAAGTTGTGACGCATGGGCCTAGTTGCTCCACAGCATGTGGGATCTTCCTGGACGAGGGATTGAACTTGTGTCCCCTGCATTGGCAGGCGGATTTTTAACCACTGTGCCATCAGGGAAAGTCCTGTCCCACATCTTCTTTATCCATTCATCTGTCGGTGGACATTTAGGTTTCTTCTATGTCTTGGCTATTGTAAACAGCACTGCAGTGAATATTGGGGTGCATGTATCCTTTCGAACCTTTCAGGCTTCTGTTCCATTACTTCTTCCCCCTTACCTTTCACCCCCAAGACAAATCCCAACCCCTGCCAAACCGCTGTGGTGTTGTATGTAGGTGGGGTGGTGTACGTAGGTGGGGTAGCTCTAAGGAAGGAGGCTGGAGGTGGGAATCCCCCCACCAGGAGACTTGGAGGCCAGCTGACTTTTCAAAGCTGTTTCAGCCCAGAGGGTCCAACATTCTTTGGGTACACTAGACTTGGTTTAACTGTAGGAGGGCCCACCTGGATCTGGAGATTGTGGTTTCGTGCAGAGGGACCAGGCACTATATGTCTGCGGGGGCGGAGGGGGGGCTTATTTGCTGGCACATCCTCCTCAGCTCCCTCAGCCCCATAACAGTCCAGCCTCGGGACCCAAGCCTGCTCAGGCTTTAGGGATGTGACACCAGCCAAGGTCACCGAGGCCTGAGGGGAATAGAGTAGGCATTTCTTTTTTTCTTTTCTTTTTTTTTTAAATTTTTATTTTATGTTGGAGTATAGTTGATTTACCACGTTGTGTTTGTTTTAGGTGTACAGCAACCTGATCCAGTAATACATATACATATATCTATTCTTTTTCGGATTCTTTTCCCATGTAGGTTATTACAGAGTGTTGAGTAGAGCTCCCTGTGCTATACAGTAGGTCCTTGCTGATTATCTATTTTATATATATTAGTGTATACAGGTTAATCCCAACCTCCTAATATATTCCTCCTCCCCCACCTTTCCTCTTCGGTAATCCTAAGTTTGTTTTCTAAGTCTGTGAGTCTGTTTCTGTTTTGTAAATTAGTTCATTTGTATCAGTTTTTCATATCTACCTATAAGTGATAACATGATATTTGTCTTCCTCTGTCTGATTTCAGTTGGTATGATCATCTCTAGGTCCATCCATGTTGCTGCAAATAGCATAATTTTATATGGCTGAGTAATATTCCATTATATATGTGTGTGTGTGTGTTTATTTATACACACACACACACACACACACACACCCCACATCTTCTTTAGCCATTCATTTGTTGATGGACATTTTGGTTGCTTCCATGTCTTGGCTATTTTAAATAGTGCTGCAGTGAGCATTGGGGTGCATGTATCCTTTCAAACAATTGTTCTCTCTGGATATATGCCCAGGAGTGGGATTGCTGGATCATATGGTAGCTCTATTTTTAGTTTTTTAAGGAACCTCCGTACTGTTCTCAATAGTGGCTGTACCAATTTACATTCCCACCAACAGTGTAGAAGGGTTCCCTTTTCTCCATACCCTCTCCAGCATTTATTGTTTGTAGATTTTTTGATGATGGCCATTCTCACCAGTGTGAGGTGATAACCTCATTGTAGTTCTGATTTGCATTTCTTTGATAGTGATGTTGAGCATCTTTTCATGTGCTTTTTGGCCATCTCTATGTCGTCTTTGGAGAAATGTCTATTTAGATATTCTGCCCATTTTTGATTAGGTTATTTGTTTTTTTGATATTGAGCTGCATGAGCTGTTTGTATATTTTGGAGATTAATTCCTTGTCAGTTGCTTCATTTGCAAATATTTTCTCCCATTCTGAGGGTTGTCTTTTTGTTTTATTTATGGTTTCCTTTGCTGTGCAAAAGTTTTTAAGTTTAATCAGGTTGCATTTGTTTATATTTGTTTTTATTTCCATTACTCCAGGAGATGGATAGAAAAAGATCTTGCTGTGATTTATGTCAAAAAGTGTTCTGCCTATGTTTTCCTCTAAGAATTTTATAGTGTCCGGCCTTACATTCGGGTCTTTAATACATTTTTAAAAATTAATTAATTAATTTTTGGCTGCATCAGGTCTTTGTTGCTGCGCGCGGGCTTTCTCTAGTTGCGGCGAGCAGGGGCTACTCTTTGTTGTGGTGCGCGGGCTTCTCATTGTGGTGGCTTCCCTTGTGGCGGAGCACAGGCTGTAGGCACGTGGGCTTCAGTAGTTGTGGCTCGCGAGCTCTAGAGCGCAGCCTCAGTAGTTGTGGTGCACGGGCTTAGTTGCTCCATGGCATGTGGGATCTTCCCAGACCAGGGCTTGAACCCATGTCCCCTGCATTGGCAGGCGGATTCTTAACCACTGCACCACCAGGGAAGCCCCTTTAATACATTTTGAGTTTATTTTTGTGTATGGTGTTAGGGAGCGTTCTAATTTTATTCTTTTGCATGTAGCTGTCCAGTTTTCCCAGCAGTTCCCACACATTTATTGAAGAGACTGTCTTTTCTCCATTGTATATTTTTGCCTCCCTTGTCATAGATTAGGTGACCATAGGTGTGTGGGTTTATCACTGGGCTTTCTATCCTGTTCCATTGATCTGTATTTCTGTTTTTGTGTCAGTACCATACTGTTTTGATTACTGTAGCTTTGTAGTATAGTCTGAAGTCAGGGAGCCTGATTCCTCCAGCTCTGTTTTTCTTTCTCAAGATTGCTTTGGGTATTTGGGGTCTTTTGTGTTTCCATACAAATTGTAAAATTTTTTGTTCTAGGGACTTCCCTCGTGGTCCAGTGGTTAAGACGTCGCCTTCCAATGCAGGGGGTGTGGGTTTGATCCCCAGTTGGGGAGCTAGGATCCCACATGCCTCATGGCCAAAAAAACCAAAGACATAAAACAGAAGCAATATTGTAACAAATTCAATAAAGACTTTAAAAATGGTCCACATCAAAAAAAAAACTTAAAAACAATTTTTTTTCCCTAATTCTGTGAAAAATGCCATTGGTAATTTGATAGGGATTGCATTAAATCTGTAGATTGTTTTGGGCAGTATAGTCATTTTCACAGTATTGATTTTTCCAATCCAAGAACATGGTATATCTCTCCATCTGTTTGTGTCATATTCAATTTCTTTCATCAATATCTTATCGTTTTCTGAGTACAGGTCTTTTGCCTCCTTAGGTAGGTTTATTCCTAGGTATTTTGTTCTTTTTGTTGTGATGGTAAATGGGATCGTTTCCTTGATTAATCTTTCTGATCTTTTGTTGTTAGTATATAGAAATGCAACAGATTTCTGTGTATTAGTTTTGTATCCTGCAATTTTACGAATTCATTGATGACCTCTAGTAGTTTTCTGGTGACATCTTTAGGATTTTCTGTGTATAGTATCATGTTATCTACAAACAGTTGACAGTTTTACTTCTTCTTTTCCAATTTGGATTCCTTTTATTTCTTCTTCTTCTCTGATAACCATGGCTAGGACTTCCATAACTATGTTGAATAAAAATGGCAAGAGTGGGCATCCATGTCTTGTTCCTGATCTTAGAGGAAATGTTTTCAGCTTTTCACCATTGAGTTTGATGTTAGGTATAGATTTGTCATATATGGCCTTTATTATGTTGAGGTGTGTTCCCTGTATGTCTACTTTCTGGACACTTTCTGGATGGTGGCCTTATAGAATGAGTTTGGGAGTGTTCCTTCCTCTGCAATTTTTTGGAATAGTTTTAGAAGGACAGGTATTAACTCTTTTCTCTAGATGTTTGATAGAATTTGCCTGTGAAGCCATCTGGTCCTGGACTTTTGTTTGTTGGGAGTTTTTAAATCACAGTTTCAATTTCAGTACTTGTGATTGGTCTGTTCATATTTTCTCATTCTTCCTGGTTCAGTCTTGGAAGATTGTACCTTTCTAAGAATTTGTCCATTTCTTCTATGTTTCCATTTTATTGGCATATAGCTGCATGTAGTAGTCGCTTGTGATTCTTTGTATTGGGTTGGCCAAAAAGTTCGTTTGGTTACCGAATACATTGTTGAATACAGTTCTTCGTGAAAATGAAAAGTGTGTCTTTTATTTTTACTTAAAACCGAACAAATTTTTTGGCCAACCCAATATTTCTGTGCTGTCAGTTGTAACTTAGTTTTCATTTCTAATTTTACTGATTTGAGCCCTGTCCCTGTTTTCCTTAATGAAACTGGCTAAAGGTTTATCAATTTTGTTTATCTTTTCAAAGAACCAGCTTTTAGTTTCTTTGATCTTTTCTATTGTTCTCTCCATCTCTATTTCATTTATTTCTGCTGTGGTCTTTATGATTTCGTTCCTTCTACTAACTTCTCGTTTTGTTTGTTCTTCTTTCTCTAGTTGCTTTAGGTGTAAGGATAGGTTGTTTGAGATTTTTCTTGTTTCCTGAGGTAAGATTGTATTGCTGTAAACTTCCCTTTTAGAATTGCTTTTGCTGTGTCCCATAGGTTTTGGATCATTGTGCTTTCATTTTCATGTTTCTCTAGGTATTTTTTGATTTCCTCTTTGATTTATTCAGTGATCCATTGATGGTTTAGTACCATATTATTTGCCTCCATGTGTTCGTGTTTTTTATCATTTTCCCCTTGTAGTTGATTTCTAATCTCAGTCTTGTGGCCAGAGAAGATGCTTGATATGATTTAATTTTCTTAACTTTACTAAGGCTTGCTTTGTGGCCCAGCATGTGATCAGTCTTGGAGAATGTTCCATGTGCACTTGAAAAGAATCTGTATTCTGCTGCTTTTGGATGGACTGCACTATAAATATCAATTAAGTTCATCTGGTCTGATGTGTCTTAAGGACTGTGTTTCCTTATTGACTTTCTGTCTGGATGATCTGTTCCTTGATGAAAGTGAGGTGTTAAAGTCCCCCACCATTACTGTGTTACTGTTGCTTTCTCCTTTTATGGCTGTTAGTATTTGCCTTATATATTGATGTGCTCCTGTGTTGGGTGCATATATATTTACAATTGTTATATCTTCTTTTTGGATTGATCCCTTGATCATTATGTAGTGTCCTTCTTTGTCTCTTATAACACTCTTTATTTTAAAGTTTGTTTTATCTGGTATGAGTATAGTAAGTTCCCTACATACGAACGAGTTCTGTTCCAAGAGTGTGTTCGTAAGTCCCGTTTTGTTTGTAAGTCTAACAGAGTTAGCCTAGGTACCCAGCTAACACAGTCAGCTGTATAGTACTGTACTGTGTTAGGTTTATAATACTTTTCACACAAATAATACATTAAAAAAACCCACAAAAAATAAAGAAAACATTTTTAATCTTACAATATAGTACCTTGAAAAGTACAGTAATACAGTACAACAACTGCATATAGGGGCTGGTATCGAGTGAACAGGCAAGAAGAGTTACTGACTGGAGGAGGGAGAGGAGGTGGGAGATGGTAGGGCTGATGGATTATCAGCAATAGGAGATGGAGGGCAAGCTGCAGTTTCACTCACGCCTGAAGTTGACGGTGCAGGTTCTGATTCCTTCAATTCCATCTACCGTCTTGAAAAAAATGTTCCAGTGATGTTTGGGTAGTACTGTACCAGCTACACCACCGCTGCATTTATGCTTGCTTCCGGACATCCTGGGCTGGAAATAAAGATACTATACTACTGTACTCTATACAGTACTGTACAGTAAAGTACACAAAAACACAGCCACCGGTAGAGGATGCACGCATGTGACAATGTACGCCAGACACATGAACTGACTTACATGATTAGACATGAGAATGCACGTTCACATCTTTGAAAGTTTGCAACTTGAAGGTTTGTAGGGGACTTACTGTATTGCTACTCCAGCTTTCTTTTGATTTCCATTTGCATGGAATACCTTTTTCTGTATCATCATTTTCAGTCTGTATGTGTCCCTAGATCTGAAGTGGGTCTCTTGTAGACAGCATATAAATGGGTCTTGTTTTTGTATCCATTCAAGCAGTCTGTGTCTTTTGGTTGGAGCATTTAATCTGTTTATGTTTAAGGTAATTATCGATATTATGTTCTTATTGCCATTTTGTTAATTGTTTTGGATTTGTTGTTGTTGTTTTTTAATTAATTTTTGGCTGTGTTGGGTTTTCGTTTTTGTGCGTGGGTTTTATCTAGTTGTGGTGAGTGGGGGCTACTCTTCACTGCTGTGCATGGGCTTCTCATTGTTGTGGATTCTCTCGTTGCGGAGCACGGGCTCTAAGCGCGCAGGCTTCAGTAGTTGTGGCACATGGGCTCAGTAGTTGTGGCTTGCAGGCTCTAGAGCTCAGGCCAGTAGTTGTGGCGCACGGGCTTAGTTACTCCACGGCATGTGGGATCTTCCCAGGCCAGGGCTCGAACCCGTGTCCCCTGCATTGGCAGGTGGATTCTTAACCACTGTGCCACCAGGGAAGCCCCTTTGATTTGTTTTTGTAAGTCTTTTTTCTACCCTTTTGTTCTCTTGTGATTTGATGACTGACTGTAGTGTTTTATTTGGATTCCTTCTTTTTTTGTGTGTGTGTATCTATTATAGATTTTCAGTTTGCAGTTACCATGAGGTGTTTTTTTTTTAAAAACTTATTTTTTTAAATTTTTGGCTGCGTTGGGTCTTCATTGCTGCACGCTGGCTTTCTCTAGTTGGGGCAAGCAGGCTTCTCATTGTGGTGGCTTCTCTTGTTGTGGAGCACGGGCTCTGGGCCCTCAGGCTTCAGTAGTTGTGGCACATGGTCTCAGTAGTTGTGGCTTGCAGGCTGTAGAGCAAGGCTCAGTAGTTGTGGCGCACGGGCTCTGTGCTCTGTGGCATGTGGGATCTTCCAGGACCAGGGTTCAAACCCATGTTCCCTGCTTTGGCAGGCGGATTCTTAATCACTGCACCACCAGGGAAGTTCATAAATAGCTTTTATTATGTCAAGTTATATTCCCTCTATACCCACTTTTGTAAGGGTTTTTATCATGAATGGATGTTGAATTTTATAAAATTCTTTTTCTGTATCTTTTGAGATGATCATGTAGCTTCTGTCATTTCTGCCCCTCACCCCCCTGTTTCGTTTTTTTTGGCCATGCCATGTGGCACATGGGATCTTAGTTCCCTGACCAGGGATTGTACCCATGCCCCCTGCAGTGGAAGCATGGAGTCTTAACCACTGGGCCACCAGGAAAGTCCTGGTTTCTGTCCTTTCTTTTGTTAATGTGGTGTATCACATTGATTGACTTGTGTATGTTGAACCATCTTTGTGACCCTGAGATGAATCCAACTTGATTGTGGTGTATGACCTGTTTTATGTATTCTTGGATTTGCTTTGAGAATTTTTGTGTCTATATTCATCAAAGATATTGACCTGTAATTTTCTTTTTTGGTAGTGTCTTTGGTTTTGGTATCAGGGTGTGTGTTGGGTCTTCGTTTCTGTGCATGGGCTTTCTCTAGTTGCAGCGAGCGGGGGCCACTCTTCATTGCAGTGCATGGGCCTCTCACTGTTGCGGCCTCTCGTGTTGTGGAGCACAGGCTCCAGACGCACAGGATCAGTAGATGTGGCTCACGGGTCTAGTTGCTCCGCGGCATGTGGGATCTTCCCAGACCAGGGCTCGAACCCATGTCCCCTGCATTGGCAGGCAAATTGTCAACCACTGCGCCACCAGGGAAGCCCATTCATTCAGTTTTGATGGGCTGTATGTTTCTAGAAAGTTGTCCATTTCTTTGAGGTTGTCAAATTCGTTGGCCTATAATTATTCATAGTATTCTCTTACGGCTTTTTGTATTTCTGCAGTATCTGTTGTGATTTCTCCTCTTTCATTTCTTATTTTGTTTGTGTCTTCTCTCTTTTCTTCTTGGTGAGCCTGGCTAGAGGTTTGTCAATCTTGTTTACCCTTTCAAAAAACCAGCTCTTGGTTTTATTGATTTTTTTGTCTTGTTCTTTTATCTCTGTTTTATTTATTTCCTCTCTGATCTTTATTATCTCCTTCCTTCTGCTGACTTTCAGTTTTGTTTGTACTTCTTTTTCTAATTCTTTTAGATGGTGGGCTAGGTTGTTTATTTGAGATTTTTCCTGTTTCTTAAGGAAGGCCTGTATTGCTATGAACTTCCCTCTAAGAACTGCATCTAAGAACTGCATCCCAGAGATATTTATGGTTGTGTTTTCATTGTCATTTGCCTCAAGGTTTTTGTTTTTTTTTTGTTTGTGGTACGCAGGCCTCTCACTGTTGTGGCCTCTCGCATTGCGGAGCACAGGCTCCGGACGCGCAGGGTCAGCGGCCATGGCTCACGGGCCCAGCCGCTCTGCGGCATGTGGGATCTTCCCGGACTGGGGCACGAACCTGTGTCCCCTGCATTGGCAGGCAGACTCTCAACCACTGAGCCACCAGGGAAGCCCTGCCTCAAGGTATTTTTTAATTTCTTTGATTTTTCTTGTTGACCCTTTGGTTTTTTTAGTAGTATGTTGTTTAGTCTCCATGTAATTGGTTTTTTCTTGTTTCTTTCTCTGTGGTTGATTTCTAGTTTCATGCTGTTGTGGTCAGAAAAGAGGCTTGAAATAATTTCTATACTATTAAATTTGTTGAGGCTTGTTTTGTGCCCTAGTATGTGGTCAGTCCTACAGAATGTTCCATGTGCACTTGAAAAGAATGTGTATTCTGGGTTTTTTTGGATGTAATGTCCTGAAGATATCAATTAAGTTTAACTTTTCTATTGTATTATTTAGGATCTTTGTTGCCTTATTGATTTTCTGTCTCAAAGATCTGTCCATTGATGTGAGTGGGGTATTAAAGTCTCCTACTGTTAATGTATTCTTGTTAGTTTCTCCCTTTATGTCTGTTAGTATTTGTTTTATTTATTTGGGTGTTCCTGTGTTGGGTGCATATATGTTGACAAGTGTAATATCCTCTCCTTGTGTTGATCTTTTTATCATTGTACAGTGTCCTTCTTTATCTTTCTTTATAGCCTTTGTTTTAAAGTCTATTTTGTCTGATATGTGTATTGTGACCCCTGCTTTCTTGTCATTTCCGTTTGCATGAAATGTCTTTTTCCATCCCCTCACTTTTAATCTATGTGTGTCCTTTGCCCCAAAGTGGGTCTCTTGTAGGCAGCATATTGTAGGCTCTTATTTTTTTAATCCAGTCTGCCACTCTGTTTCTTTTGATTGGAGCCTTTAGTCCATTGACATTTAAGGTAATTATTGATAAGTATGTATTTATTGCCATTTTAAACCTTGTTTTCCCATTGATTTTTTTTAATTTCTATTATATATTTTTTTACATCTTTATTGGAGTGTAATTGCTTTACAATGGTGTGTTAGTTTCTGCTTTATAACAAAGTGAATCAGCTATACATACACATATATCCTCATATCTCCTCCCCCTTTGCTCTCCCTCCCACCCTCCTTATCCCACCCCTCTAGGTGGTCACAGAGCACCGAGCTGATCTCCCTGTGCTATGCGGCTGCTTCCCACTAGCTATCTATTTTACATTTGGTGGTATATATAAGTCCATGCCACTCTCTCACTTTGTCCCAGCTTACCCTTCCTCCTCCCCGTGCCCTCAAGTCCATTCTCTACGTCTGCGTCTTTATTCCTGTCCTGCCCCTAGGTTCTTCATAACTTTTTTTTTAAATTCCACATATATATGTTAGCATGTGGTATTTGTTTTTCTCTTTCTGATTTACTTCACTCTGTATGACAGACTCTGGGTCCATCCACCTCACTACAAATAACTCAATTTCGTTTCTTTTTACGGCTGAGTAATATTCCATTGTATATATGTGCCACATCTTCTTTATCCGTTCATCTGTTGATGGACACTTAGGTTGCTTCCATGTCCTGGCTATTGTAAATAAAGCTGCAGTGAACATTGTGGTACATGACTCTTTGAATTATGGTTTTCTCAGGATATATGCCCAGTAGTGGGATTGCTGGGTCATATGGTAGTTCTAGTTTTCATTTTTTAAGGAACCTCCATACTGTTCTCCATAGTGGCTGTATCAAAAAAATATATAGAACGCTTCATGAATTTGCGTGTCATCCTTGTGCAGGGGCCATGCTAATCTTCTCTGTATTGTTCCAATTTTAGTATATGGCTGCTGAAGTGAGCACTCCCGTTGATTTTATATTTCTTCTTTGTCCCTTTCTTTTTTCTTTTGTGGTTTGATGATTTTCTTTTGTATTATGCTTATCTTCTCTTCTTTTTGTTTTTTTGTGAATCTGTTGTATGTGGTTGCCCTGTTTTTCAAGTATGTTAACTCCTTCCTATATCTACTTGCTTTAGACTGGTAGTCAGATAGGCTCAAACACCTTATAGGAAAAAAAAATCTACATTTTCTTACTCTCCTCTCCCACATTTAATGATTTTGATGTCCTCTTTTGCATCTTCATGTTTATCCTTTTGCCATTCATTGTGGTTATCATTGCTTTCACAAAAATTTTTTTACTATTTTAAAAATCTGTGTGTGTACTTTCTTGTTTAAATGATTTACTTGCCAATTATGATTTTCTCTTTCCTGTAGATTCTTACTGCTTTTCGTATTTATTTATTTTTTGGCTGTGCCATGCGGCCTGTGGGATCTTACTTTCCTGACCCTGGATCAAACACAGGCCCCCTGCAGTGGCAGCACAGAGTCCTAACCATTGGACTGCCAGGGAATTCCCTCTACTTTTCTACTTAGAGAAGACCTTTCAATATTTCCTTTAGGATAGGTTTAGTATTGCTGTATTCTTTTACTTTTTGCTATCTGAGAAATTCTTTATCTCTCTTTCTGTTCTAAATGATAATCTTGCTGGGTAGAGTATCCTAGGTTGCAGATTTTTCCATTTTGGGACTTTGAATATATCTTGCCACTCCCTTCTGGCCTGCAGCATTTCTGTAGAGAAATCAGCTGATAACCTTATGGTTGTTCCCTTGTAATTAATTCTTTGTTTTTCTCTTGTTGCCTTTAGAACCTTCTCTTTATTTTTAACTTTTTTTAATATGTCTTGGTGTAGGTCTGTTTAGGTTTATCTTGTTCAGAGCCCTCTGTGCTTCCTGTATCTGGATATGTTTCCTTCTTTAGGTTTGGGAAGTTTTCAGCCATAATTTTTTCAAACACAGTTTCATTACCTTTTTCTCTTTCTTCTCCTTCTGGGATCCCTATTATGCATAGATTGGCCCACTTTATGTTATCCCATAGGTCTCATATTGCTTTCATTTTTTGTCATTTGGGTTTCTGTCTGCTGTTCTAATTGGGTGATTTCCATTATTCTGTCTTCTAGATCACTTATTTGTTCTGCATTATTCATTCCTCTGTTCATAGCCTTTGGTCCAGCTTTCATCTCTTCAAATGAATTCACTAATTTTTCTTGGCTCCTCCTTATAATTTCTAGTTCCTTTTTACAGTAGTCTGCATTTCTGTCGATAGCTTTTCTCAATTCCTTCAGTATTTTCATTATCTCCTTTTTTATTTTTTTGCGGTACGCGGGCCTCTCACTGTTGTGGCCTCTCCCGTTGCGGAGCACAGGCTCCGGATGCGCAGGCTTAATGGCCATGGCTCACAGGTCCAGCCGCTCCACGGCATGTGGGATCTTCCTGGACCAGGGCACGAACCCATGTCCCCTGCATCGGCAAGCAGACTCTCAACCACTGCACCACCAGGGAAGCCCTCCTTTTTTATTTTTGTTTATTTCTGGCTGCATTGGGTCTTCGTTGCTGTGCGGGCTTTCTCTAGTTGTGGCGAGTGGGGGCTACTCTTTGTTGTGGTGTGCGGGCTTCTCATTGCAGTGGCTTCTCTTGTTGCGTAGCATGGGCTCTAGCTGCATGAGCTTCAGTAGTTGTGGTGCATGGGCTCAGTAGTTGTGGCTCACGGGCTCTAGAGTGCAGGCTCAGTAGTTGTGGTGCACAGGCTTAGCTGCTCTGCAGCATGTGGAATTTTCCCTGTGTCCCCTGCATTGGCAGGCAGATTCTTAAGCACTGCACCACCAGAGAAGTCCCTCATTATCTCCTTTTTGAACTTGGTGTCTATTAGACTGAAGAGGTCTGCTTCATTGTTTGTTCTTCAGGGGTATTCTCTTGATCTTTTAATTGGGAGTGGTTCCTCTGCTTCTTCATTTTACTTATATTTCTCTTGCTGAACGAGTTGAGGAGAAACAATTATCTACTGTGGTCTTGGAGGGCTATTTTTATGTGGAAACATCCCTGTGTAGCCTGTGTGGGCTTAATATTTTTGGATGTGAGGGCTGTTTTTAGTATGGATGCCTGCCACCTCTTTCCTCACTGTATGCTGGCTATCATCCCCTTGATAGGAGGTGTGACTGATGTGCTGACCAGAGCCAGCACTGGATATTGAGCAGGGCCTCCTCTTTGCTCTATGGTTTTCACTGCCTTGTCCGGGGCAGGGTGTGCTCCCCAGTTGTTGGAGTAGCAGCCCCCAGATCGGTTTCTGAGTTGCATTTCTGGTATGTGGTGCAAGGTAGGTTGGATTGGGGTGCTCCCACTGGGAGAGGAGCCATTGAGTACTCCTCCTCCTCCTGAGCTGTTCACCTGTGAGTGTGCTCCATTGTGTCACCTTTCACCTATTGTGCAGACTCTCAGAGTACACTGTTATTGGCACTGCCCTCAGCCCCACCTCAACCGTAGGTATGCTGGCAGTCCTCCCTGGTACCTCTCAGGCTTTGTTTTCACAATGCCACCAGCGCAGGTCCACAGAAGTCAGGTCCCAAGACTGCAGTACTCGTGCACCTGGACCTTCTGTGGGTGCTATGGAGGCAGCTCAGACCCTGGCTCAGCCCAGCCGCCTGGTATACATGCCCACAATGCCCACAGCTGCTAAGGCCAGACCTGTCCCAGCCATGGGAGCACCAGTTTTCTGTTCAGATGTTCTGCAGGCACTGAATATACAAAGCTGGCAGCGGAGGTGTAAATCTGCGGTTCGTTCAGCCACAGGGAGAGATTTCATCTCTGCTTCCTAAGTCACACGGCCCCTGGGGCTCAGCTGTGATTTCAGCCCCACCTCTGTGTGTGGGCAACCCACTGGTGTCTGCGCCCAGGGCTGCTGAAGCAGTGGCTGGAACTTGTGAGCCTGCCCAGGTGGGAGGGAACTGAGGTGGCAGCTGGAGTGCATTGGCCTGCCCAGGCAGAAGGGAGCTGGGGCAGCAGCCAGAGCCTATGGAGGTAGGAGCTGGTGGGTGGGGAAAGAGGCTGCAATGGTGGCCCCATCTCTCCCTTCCTGCGCCACTTGACAATGGCACTTCGCTTCTGTGGCAGCCTGGGCTTCTTCCATGAACACTCCTGGTCACTGTGCCCCACACTCCAGCCCCTTTAGGCTGTCTCCATGCAGCCAACAGCAGTCCTCTCCCCGGGTCTGTCCTCTAAACCCCACGTTCCAGCACCCAGCCCCTGCCCATACCAGCAAAGGTGCTTCTAAGACTGGGATGCACAGGGCAGTGGCACGGCCCATTTGTGTAATCTCTGGCTGTCCTGCCTGCCACTAACTGGTTGTTGCTGTCTCTGAGCCTTGGAAGCTTCTTTTCTGTCCCTGCTGATCTTTCCTCTGGTGAGGGGACTTCCCAGGGTGTGGGAACCTCTCTCCTTCAGCTCCCTCCTAGGGGTGCAGGACCCATCTGCTTCCTCTTTATTTTTTTTTCCTTTTGCCGTACCCAGTTACGTGGCCATCTTTCTTGTCCTTTCAGGTGTTTGAGGTCTTCTGCTAGTGTTCAGTAGGTGTTGTGTGAGAATTGTTCCATCTGTAAACGTATTCTTGATGTATTTGTGGGAAGAGATACATTCCATGTTCTACTACTCCACCATCTTGATTCTGATCCCCTTTATCCATTTTTGTTTTGGCTGTGTTGGGTTTTCGTTGCTGTGCGTGGACTTTCTCTGGTTGTGGTGCGCGAGCTTCTCATTGCAGTGGCTTCTCTTGTTGCAGAACATGGGCTCCAGGCGCGTGGGCTTCAGTAGTTGTGGCACGTGGGCTCAGTAGTTGTGGCTCTCGGGCTCTAGAGCACAGGCTCTGTAGTTGTGGTGCATGGGCTTGGTTGCTCCGCGGCATGTGGGATCTTCCCAGACCAGGGATCGAACCCGTGTCCCCTGCATTGGCAGGCAGATTCTTAACCACTGCGCTACCAGGGAAGTCCCTTTTTATCCATTTTTGAATCGAGTTTCTGTTGTTAAGTTGTAGGAGTTCTTCATATATTCTGGATATTAACCACTTATCAGATATATGATTTGCAAATATTTTCTTCCATTCCATGGGTTGCCTTTTTACTTTGTTGGTTGTATCCTTTTGATGCTCAGAAGTTTTAAATTTTGATGTAGTCCAGTTTACAATTTTTTTGTTGTTGCTTGTGCTCTTCAAGTCACATCCAAGAAATCATTGCCAAATTCAATGCCATGAAGATTTTCCCTTTTATTTCTTCTAAGAGTTTTATAGTTTCAGCTCTTATATTTAGGTCTTTGCTCCATTTTGAGTTTATTTTTGTAAATGGTGTAAAGAAAGTTTCCAGCTTCACTCTTCCGCATGTAGATATTTAGTTTTCCCAGCACCATAAATTGAAAAGACTGTCCCCCATTGAATGGTCTTGGCACCCCTGTCAAAAATCATTTCAAAAAAAAAAATCATTTCACTATGTGTATTAGTTTGCTCTGGCTGCCATAACCAAGTACCCCAGACTGCTGACTTAAACAACAGAAATTTATTTTCTCACAGTTGTAGAGGCTAGTAGTCTGAGATCAAGGTGTTGGCAAAGCTGACTTCTTCTAAGGATTCTTTCTTTGACTTGTGGATGACCATCTTCTCCCTGTATCTTCACATGGTTGTCCCTCTATGTATATCTGTAGAAGGCCAACAGTCATATTGGATTAGGGCCCACCTCTAGGACCTCATTTCACTGTAATTACCTCTTTAAGGCTCTATCTCCTAAAATACAGTCACATTCGGAGATACTGGGAGTTAGGACTTTAGTATGAATTGGTGAGGGGGGGCATTATTCAGTCCATAACACGACATATTTGAGGGTTTATTTCTGGGCACTCTCTTTTACTCCATTGGTCCATATGTCTTTATTGCCAGTACCAAACTGTTTTGATTATTATAGCTTTGTAATAGGTTTTGAAATGAGGAATTGTGGGATCTCCAGTTTTGTTCTTCTTTTTCAAGATTGTTTTGGCTATTTGGTGGGGGGGGGTGGTCCCTTGAGATTCCATATGAATTTTTAGGATGGATTTTTCTATTTCTGCAAAAAATGCCATTGGGATTTTGATGTGGATTGCACTGAATCTGTAAAAAAGTAAAATCCAAAAACTACCACTTTAGGGAGGCTTGCCACCTTAATATTAAGTCTTTTGATACATGAGTATCAGATATCTTTCCATTTATTTATGTCTTTAATTTCTTTCAGCAAAGTTTTGTAGTTTTCTCTATGCAAGTCTTTGGCCTTCTTGCTTAATTTTACTTCAAGTAATTTATTCTTTTTGATGCTATTGGACTTGAAATTCAAAAAAAATTTTTCTTTAATTGTGATTTTTGTGTATTGATTCTGTATCCTGAAACTTCACTGAATTCATTGATTAATTCTAACAGATTTTTTTGGTGCAATCTCAAGGGTATTTTTACATATGAGTTCATGTCTGTGAAAAGAGATAATTTTGCTTTTTCCTTTCTAATTTGGATACCTTTTTTTTTTTTTAAACATCTTTATTGGGGTATAATTGCTTTACAATGGTGTGTTAGTTTCTGCTTTATAACAAAGTGAATCAGTTATACATATACATATGTTCCCATATCTCTTCCCTCTTGGGTCTCCCTCCCTCCCACCCTCCCTATCCCACCCCTCCAGGCTGTCACAAAGCACCAAGCCAATATCCCTGTGCCATGTGGCTGCTTCCAACTAGCTATCTACCTTACTACGTTTGTTAGTGTGTATATGTCCATGACTCTCTCTCGCCCTGTCACAGCTCACCCTTCCCCCTCCCCATAACCTCAAGTCCGTTCTCTAGGAGGTCTGCGTCTTTATTCCTGCCTTACCCCTAGGTTCTTCATGACATTTTTTTTTTCTTAAATTCCATATATATGTGTTAGCATACGGTATTTGTCTTTTTCTTTCTGACTTACTTCACTCTGTATGACAGACTCTAGTTCTATCCACCTCATTACAAATAGCTCAATTTCGTTTCTTTTTATGGCTGAGTAATATTCCATTGTATATATGTGCCACATCTTCTTTATCCATTCATCCGATGATGGGCACTTAGGTTGTTTCCATCTCCGGGCTATTGTAAATGGAGCTGCAATGAACATTTTGGTACATGACTCTTTTTGAATTTCGGTTTTCTCAGGGTATATGCCCAGTAGTGGGATTGCTGGGTCATATGGTAGTTCTATTTGTAGCTTTTTAAGGAACCTCCATACTGTTCTCCATAGTGGCTGAACCAATTCACATTCCCACCAGCAGTGCAAGAGTGTTCCCTTTTCTCCACACCCTCTCCAGCATTTATTGTTTCTAGATTTTTTGATGATGGCCATTCTGACTGGTGTGAGATGATATCTCATTGTAGTTTTGATTTGCATTTCTCTAATGATTAATGATGTTGAGCATTCTTTCATGTGTTTGTTGGCAGTCTGTATACCTTCTTTGGAGAAATGTCTATTTAGGTCTTCTGCCCATTTTTGGATTGGGTTGTTTGTTTTTTTGTTATTGAGCTGCATGAGCTGCTTGTAAATTTTGGAGATTAATCCTTTGTCGGTTACTTCATTTGCAAATATTTTCTCCCATTCTGAGGGTTGTCTTTTGGTCTTGTTTATGGTTTCCTTTGCTGTGCAAAAGCTTTGAAGTTTCATTAGGTCCCATTTGTTTATTTTTGTTTTTATTTCCATTACTCTAGGAGGTGGGTCAAAAAGGATCTTGCTGTGATTTATGTCATAGAGTGTTCTGCCTATGTTTTCCTCTAAGAGTTTGATAGTTTCTGGCCTTATATTTAGGTCTTTAATCCATTTTGAGCTTATTTTTGTGTATGGTGTTAGGGAGTGATCTAATCTCATACTTTTACATGTACCTGTCCAGTTTTCCCAGCACCACTTATTGAAGAGGCTGTCCTTTCTCCACTGTACATTCCTGCCACCTTTATCAAAGATAAGGTGTCCATATGTGCATGGGTTTATCTCTGGGCTTTCTATCCTGTTCCATTGATCTTTCTGTTTTTGTGCCAGTACCATACCGTCTTGATAACTGTAGCTTTGTAGTATAGTCTGAAGTCAGGCAGCCTGATTCCTCCAGTTCCTTTTTTCGTTCTCAAGATTGCTTTGGCTATTCGGGGTCTTTTGTGTTTCCATACAAATTGCAAAATTTTTTGTTGTAGTTCTGTGAAAAATGCCAGTGGTAGTTTGGTAGGGATTGCATTGAATCTATAGATTGCTTTGGGTAGTAGAGTCATTTTCACAATGTTGATTCTTCCAATCCAAGAACATGGTATATCTCTCCATCTATTTGTATCATCTTTAATTTCTTTCATCAGTGTCTTATAATTTTCTGCATACAGGTCTTTTGTCTCCTTAGGTAGGTTTATTCCTAGATATTTTATTCTTTTTGTTGCAATGGTAAATGGGAGTGTTTTCTTGATTTCACTTTCAGATTTTTCATCATTAGTATATAGGAATGCCAGAGATTTCTGTGCATTAATTTTGTATCCTGCCACTTTACCAAATTCATTGATTAGCTCTAGTAGTTTCCTGGTAGCATCTTTAGGATTCTCTATGTATAGGATCATGTCATCTGCAAACAGTGACAGCTTTACTTCTTCTTTTCCGATTTGGATTCCTTTTATTTCCTTTTCTTCTCTGATTGCTGTGGCTAAAACTTCCAAAACTATGTTGAATAAGAGTGGTGAGAGTGGGCAACCTTGTCTTGTTCCTGATCTTAGTGGAAATGCTTTCAGTTTTTCACCATTGAGGATGATGTTTGTTGTGGGCTTGTCATATATGGCCTTTATTATGTTGAGGAAAGTTCCCTCTATGCCTACTTTCTGCAGGGTTTTTATCATAAATGGGTGTTGAATTTTGTCAAAAGCTTTCTCTGCATCTATTGAGATGATCTGGATACCTTTTATTTCTTTTTCTTGCCTGATTGCTCTGGCTGGAACTTCCAGTACTGTGATAATACAAGTGTTTGATGTGGGCATCCTTGTCGTCTTGTTTCTTGTGTGAGAGGAAAAGTTTTCAGTCTTTTACTAACTTGGTATGATGTTAGCCAAGGGCTTTTCATATATAGCCTTTATTATGTTTAAGTAGAGGAACTTACCTGCCTTTTAAAGAAGGTGACACTGTTCTTAAGAGGAAGAAAAAATTGTCAGAAAGGTGAATTATCTCATTTGCTACTCTGTTTGAAAGTAGTTAAAAACAACTGTTTCTCTTTGAATAACAAAAGAGGATTTAAATAAAAATTTTATTTATAATTTCAAAGTGTAGGAGATTGTATCTTCCCCCCAAAGCAGGGATAATTAATTGGTATGTTTATATATGCTAGAGATATATTCTTTAAAGACTACTGTGTGTAAATTGAATTTTTAAAAACTGTTAGCCTCTTATGTAGAAAACAAAAGGTGGAGTCACACACCAGTGTTATAATAATATTAGCTTATATAATTGCCCATGTACAGCGTACCTTTACTGGGATCTTGACTTCTTCATATGGCTTCAAGTTACTATCAGGTGTCCTTTTATTTCAGTCTATAGGACTCCTTTTAGCATTTCTTGTAGGGCAGATCTAGTGGTGGTGAATTCCCTCAGTTTTTGTTTAGCTGGGAATGTCTTTTGATTTCTCCTCAGTTTTGAAGGATTTCTCCTCAGTTTTGCCAGATATAGGATTTTTGGTTGACAGTGTTTTTCTTTTAGCACTTGGAATATATCAACCTACTGCCTTCAGTTCTCCAAAGTTTCTGATGAGAAATCTGCTGATAATCCCATTGAGGATTCCTTGTATTTGATGAGTCACTTCTCTTGTGCTGCTTCCCAGGTTCTCTTTGTCTTTCAACAGTTTGATTATAATTTTTTCTTGGTGTGGGTCTCTGAGTTCATTTTACTTAAAGTTCATTAAGCTTCTTGGATGTTTATATTTCATGTCTTTAGTCAAATTTGGAAAATTTTTTGCCATTATTTCTTCACATATTCTTTCTGCCCCTTTCTCTCTCTCTTCTTCTGGGACTTCCACAATGTGTATGTTGATCTGTTTGATGGTGTCTCACAGGTCCCTTAGGCTCTGTTCACTTCAATAATTTTTCTTTCTGTTCCTTAGACTTGATAATTTCAGTTGTCCTAGCCTTTTTAAAAAAAAGATATTTAGGCTGTGCCA
The DNA here is from genome assembly GCF_963455315.2 of Globicephala melas. NCBI lineage: Eukaryota > Metazoa > Chordata > Mammalia > Artiodactyla > Delphinidae > Globicephala > Globicephala melas. Next base: position 40,379,496 of record NC_083324.2, on the reverse strand, counting down.
GGTCTTAGTTGTGGCATGCGGACTCTTAGTTGCGGCATGTGGGCTTCTTAGTTGTGGCATGTGAACTCTTAGTTGTGGCTTGCATGCAGAATCTAGTTCCCCGACCAGGGATCAAACCCAGGCCCCCCGGCATTGAGAGCGCAGAGTCTTACCCACTGGACCACCAGGGAAGTTCCCTCAATTGTCCTAGCTTTGATTTCACTGATGGTTTCATCTACCTACTCAAATCTGCCTTTGAATCACTCTAGTGAATTTTTCAACTCAGTTATTGTACTTTTCAGCTTCAGAATTTCTTTTTGGTTTCTTTTTAAGTTTTCTGTCTCGTTGATATTCCCATTTTGTTCTCTATGTCGTTTTCTTGACTTTTTTCCACATCTTCCTTTAGTTCTTTGAGTATCTTTAAGACAGTTATTTATCTAGTAGAGCTGTCATCACATCTTTTTCAGGAACAGTTTGTTTGTTTGTTTTTGTCCCTTTAAATGAGTCATATTTTCCTATTTCTTTATATGTCTTGTATTTTTGTTGTTGAAAACCGGACATTTGAATCTAATGATGTGGTGACTCTGGAAATCAGAATCTCCCCTTCTCCCAGGGTTTGCTGTTTGTTTGTTTGTTTGGAGTGTTGTAGGCTGTCTCTGTGCCAAGAATCAGTCTGAGGTGTGGACTTAAAGTCTTCTCAGGTCTTTTTTAAGCCTTTGCCTTCCCCTGGGTATGCATGATGACTGTCTAACTTCCTCTGAATATGTGGTTGCTTTTGAATCCAATAGTCCTCAATATCTGGCTCCCAAAAGGAGAAAAAGACAAAAATGAAGGGATGAGGGGGGAGAAGCACTGGTGCTTTAAATCCCCTTCAAGTCACTTCAGCCAGAGGGGGAGTGCAACAGCAGGGGGAGGTGTAACAACAGTGTCCGCCGCCTCTTTGCACCTCTGAGATCAGAAGCAGTGCGATCAGCCCTGATCAGAGCAGATCCCTGATATCTGGAGGACAGCGTCCTCATTGCCCACCCTGGCTCCCACAGGCTGTGTGCGCAAGCCGCTCCAGGAACACATGCAAGGCTGCCTGCACAGGGATGGGCACTGGGTAGCTGCGATTGTGCTAAGGGCTGAAATTCACCAAAATTTATCCAAACATTCCTCTGCACATTTGCAAGTCCTCAGTAGACTCCAGGAGTTCTAGAACAGTTACATCAGACAGATGCTGCCAGTGCATTTGTTGTCTGTGTGGGGAGACAGATTTCTGGTGCTTCCTACTCTGCTACCTTCCCAGAATACTCCGCGTAAATTAAATTAAAAAAAAAAGATTTTGTTTGAAGAGTTTGAAAACTAATGAGATAATCTTAACCCCTCAGACTACCATTGTTTTGTGCACACAGGTGCACATGCACACAAAACACCCTCGAGGGAGCATTGTCACCCAGCTCCAAAGCCTCTTCTGAGGCAGATCCTTCATGGTGTAGGGCAGGCAGCCTGCACAGAGCAGTGGGCTGGAGAGAGCCAACCCCAAGAATGCTCCAGATCTGAGGCTATTCCCAGCACAGACAGCTCACAGAAGGACATCAGGATAGTCGCTTTCCCCTTCCTGGGGCTTGAGTTACTCATTGAAAGAGTGTGGGAGTTGGACTAGGTCAGTGTTTCTTCAGTGAAACCACAGAACAAACTTTCTTACATAGAACGCTGATAATAATTATTTCAGTGAAAAAAAAATTATCAGATCAAGAAAACTCCCAGATTCAGCAATGTATAAAGTGAAAATAAAATAGAGTAACTAAATGAACTATTACAGAAGTTTTAGAACACTGGTCCAGTTTTTAGTGAATTACAGGAAATTTATGAAAGCACAGAGATGTAGAAAGCAGAGACAGCATAAGTCAAGTTAACCTTTTACCATAACTCATTGATTTGCAGTGGAAATGGAAGGTGGATATAATCTGGAAATTTGTAGGCAATTCTCTTTTCCTGATCTGGGCCTCAGTTTCCTCATCTGTAAAACTGGGCCTGAAGTAATTCTTTTTTTAAAATTTTATTTATTTATCTATTTTTATATTGAATTTTTGGCTGAGTTGGGTCTTCGTTGCTGCACGCTGGGTTTCTCTAGTTACGGTGAGCGGGGGCTACTCTTTGTTGCAGTGCGCGGGCTTCTCATTGTGGTGGCTTCTCTTGTTGCGGAGCATGGGCTCTAGGCACGTGGGCTTCAGTAGTTGTGGCACGTGGGCTCAGTAGTTGTGGCTTTCGGGCTCTAGAGCGCACGCTCAGTAGATGTGGCACATGGGCTCCGCGGCATGTGGGATCTTCCCAGGCCAGGGCTCGAAACCGTGTCCCCTGCATTGGCAGGCGGATTCTTAACCACTGCGCCACCAGGGAAGCCCTGAAGTAATTCTTTAAGAAGACTTTTCAGTTACTCTGGAATAAATTTTTCGTTCTGTGATCACAGGGAATTAAACTGACGGAGGTGGTGAGGGGGTTGTTGGAGGGTGGGGGAGTGGGTGTGGTGTGGCGGCCGGGCTTGTTTTCAGACTCCCCTGTTCTGTTCTACTCCTACCACATGCAGTTCCTCAGAGTGTGACAGGCCAGGGTGGGACAAGAAGCAGCTGCATTCTTGGTTGGATTAAAGGGTGCAGGTGAATCTCCATGACCTGGAGGGAGGGTTGCTTCCATTGTTTCCCAAAGATGGTTTTAGGAAGTACAAAGACAAACATTTTAAAATTTTTTTTGTATATTCTTTAGTATTTTAAAAATGTGTAGCTAGCACATCATACCTATTATTTTAGAGATGTTAACTGCTTAGGATGTGGCTCCACTTTAAAAAATGGAAAACGTTAAGTGCCATTTCATTATGGTGGAAGTATGATGGGGAGGGGAGTGATAAGAATGACTATATGAGGGCTTCCCTGGTGGCGCAGTGGTTGAGAGTCCACCTGCCAATGCAGGGGACACAGGTTCGTGCCCCGGTCCGGGAAGATCCCACATGCCGCGGAGCGGCTGGGCCCGTGAGCCATGGCCGCTGAGCCTGCGCGTCCGGAGCCTGTGCTCCGCAACGGGAGAGGCCACAACTGTGAGAGGCCCGCGTACAGCAAAAAAAAAAAAAAAGAATGACTATATGAGAAGCCTTGGCCTGTGGGATAGGCCCTTTGAGGTGGCACCTCAGCAGTATGGCTGTGACACGCCTTATCCTTGCAGTGGGCATTGTAGAGGGCAGAGAGGGAGCTTAGCATTCCTGTTGAAAGAGGAGACTGAGGCCCAGAGGGGAGATGGTCCCCCAAGACACTGCTGGGAAATGGTGTGGAGTGGACCAGTGCTAGACTCTTCCTCCTCTGATGTCCCACAGGGTATCCACATCCCTTCTGAGCATCCCAGACAGAAGGCTCAGAGCCCAGCTCTGGAGTGTCTTGTCCTAGAGGGTTTTTTTTTGGTGGGGGGGACGGTGTGCTGAGCAGCATGCAGGATCTTAGTTCCCCCACCAGGGATCGAACCTGTGCCCCCAACCCCTGCATTGGGAGCACGGAGTCTGAACCACTGCACCACCAGGGAAGTCCCCTAGAGGATTTCTTCTAGCTGGTGCCCAGCAGCTCTCTACTGGGCCCCTCGGCTGCTGGAACCCTGGTGTGGGGCTCTCTGGTCGCTCCAGCAGGTGGGGTTAGGGTATGCACAGCGATTCTAGCCCCTCTACTCTTTGTGCACCTGCTTCTTGGAGGGCATACTGTCTCTTCTTCCGTTTGTTTGAGCAGAGGGTTCACTTTGTTTTGTTTTTTCCCCAAATGGGACTAGCTTTATTGCTTACTATAAAAATTGAAAATTGTTCATATAAAAGAATACATAAGCAATATAAAGAATCAGATACGTCTCTGTATGCATGTATAGGATAAGATAAATTACTTAAACCCTACTATCCAGGGATAATCACTTAACTGTCTAGATTTTTTTCTCTCTGTTTATATACCTAGTTGATATCAATTTCCATATGATTTTATAAAAATGAAATTGTGTTGCTCATCTGTTACATGCTTTTTTCCCCCCAACAATAAATGTGTTATGGACGTCTTAACATATCAGTAGAGATCCTTGTCTTCAGTTTTCATGGCTGCGGAGTATTCTCTTTTGTGGGTAGCCTTGACGTGATTTATTTAATCCTCTTTAATGGAAGTTTTGGTGGCATCCAGTATTTGGCCCTGTTAATGTTGTGATAAATATCCTTGCATGCTCATCCAAGCATTTGCTTTTCTGGATAATACTGTATATTTTTAGATACAGAACTGTGGGTCAAACATTAAGTACATTTAAATTTTTAATGCATGTTTTAAACTGCCTCCTGGAAAAGTGGGAATGATTCAGTCCAACAGTCCTGGCTGGTAGGATGGTTGTTGAATGACTACAGGTAGCTGCGGGCTTTCTTTGGGTCCCTTAGACTGTGCAGTCCCCCAGCCCCGATTATTTCCTGGGCATTTGTGGGTGGACAGCCCTGCCTGTCTTCTACTCCAAATGACAGGAGGCCTGCTTCTCCCATCCATCCCCCAGAATGCTGTTCGTGTTCCACGGGACTTTGAGGGCTGCAGTGTCCTCCGCAAGTACCTGGGCCAGCTCCACTACCTGCAGAGTCGGGTCCCCATGGGCTCAGGCCAGGAGGCTGCTGTTTCTGTCACCTGGTGAGAGCTGGCAGGGCTGGGGGGAGCCTGGAGGTTGCCTGGGACAGCCCAGGGGTGTCTGGGCGGTGGGGATGCCCCTCTTCCCCCGCCCCCCGCTTTCTTTTCCTTGCTACACAGCATGGGGAGTGGCTTGGTGTGGTCTCCCCAGGCCTCCCTCCCATCCGACACCGCACTGGGGGTGGCGGGTCGCTTCACCAGCTCCTTCACTCGAAATGACTGGGGTGGCCTGTCCACAGGACTGAGATCTTCTCAGGCAAGTCTGTGGCCCATGAAGACATCAAGTATGAGCAGGCCTGCATTCTCTACAACCTTGGTGAGCTACCTAACCCCTTCCCCATGGCCCTACCTCCCAGCCCTGCCCACCCCATCTCAGCTCAGCAGGAGGCCACAAGGGCAGTGGGCTGATGGAAGGAAGACACCTGGATTCTGACCCTCCCCCTGCCTTCCCACAGCTCTGCTGGTGCCTCTCTTCTGGCCCACAGGGAGCCAGCCTGCTGGGGAGAGGCTCTACTAGGCTGGCTGCCACATGGTGTTGCTAGTGTGCTCCGGCCCAGAGGGGTGGCCTCTCTTTTCTGACTGGACAGATCCCAGCCCCCCTTGTGGCTTGGGCTGCTTCCAGCAGGAGAACAAGGCTGGCCTAGACTGGCCTTGCCGTCAACCCTGATGGCTCAGCCTCAGTCTGGGGAGCCCCGAGTCCTGTGTAGGCAATCCCTGAGGCTCTGAGACTGGACTCGTAGGCTGAGGGCTGTGGATGGCAGGAGCCCCTTCCCTTCCACCCCATCCCTGCCTGGTGCAGAGCCAGAGACCGAGACCCCATTTACTCCAGCTTTGGTGTCCTTGGACCAACTGCCCCAGACCCCTGTTGTCCTGATCATGGGTGACACCAGCAGCCCCAGGCTAGCCCTGACCCCGTGTTCTGTGCCTCCCTAGGGGCGCTGCACTCCATGCTGGGGGCCATGGACAAGCGCATGTCTGAGGAGGTGAGGAGGGTAGGGGCAGTGGGTGGGTCGTAGGACAGAACCAGGGAGGGGTGCTGAGTGTTGTCAGCCTCCAGGGTGTGAATCCTGCCCCGTGGAGTGGACACAGGCAGCTCTGTGGCTCTGCTTCTGGCATCCTCCCCTGTTCTCTCCCAGGGCATGAAGGTCTCCTGCACTCACTTCCAGTGCGCAGCAGGTGCCTTTGCCTACCTGCGTGAGCACTTCCCTCATGCCTACAGCGTTGACATGAGCCGGCAGATCCTCACTCTCAATGTCAACCTCATGCTGGTGAGGAGACGCCCTTGTTGGGGCTGAGTTGAATCCAGGGCCGGGCACGGTTAGGGCTGGATCCTAGCGGTCCTGTGCACATGGCAGTGAGGGACAAACAGAGGCCTGGGCTTTGATCTTTTGAGCCCCAGGTGGATCAGGAGCAGGGCTGTGCTGCTTGGAGTGCGGGAGGCTGGGCGGAGAGGGCATCCGTGTGGTCTGTGCCGGTGAGGAATGGAGTGTATCTCCATCTGCTCTTCCAGGGCCAGGCTCAGGAGTGCCTTCTGGAGAAGTCCATGTTGGACAACAGGAAGAGCTTTCTGGTGGCTCGCATCAGTGCACAGGTAGGGACAGGGATCGACGGTGGCCCACAAGGGACTGATGCCAGGCTTTTGGTTTACTCCCGGTCCCCAACTATAGCCCTGTCCTGGCTTCTAGGTGGTGGATTACTACAAGGAGGCGTGCCGGGCCTTGGAGAACCCCGATACCGCCTCACTGCTGGGCCGGATCCAGAAGGACTGGAAGAAGCTGGTACAGATGAAGATCTACTACTTTGCGGCTGTGGCTCATGTGAGGGCACCGTGGCCACCAGGGCTGGGCTGGGCTGAGTTGCCGTAGCTCAGGAAGTAAGTAGTGACATCTCTTCTTTCCCAGTTGCACATGGGGAAGCAGGCTGAGGAGCAGCAGAAGTTCGGAGAGCGGGTGAGTGAGCCGTGGCGAGGAGGGGACTCTGGACTGGTCCCAGCCTTGTTAGTCAGATCCTCGTGGGGACCCTTCTTCTGTCTCTCACCCCCACATCCCTGGCTGCCCCCCTCACCCCCACCGCTGTAGACCTGGTGTTCGTCATGCGTTGTCCCATCTGTGCAGCCTTCATCCCCAGGGGACGGAGGAGGCGCAGCAGGCTCCCCTCAGGGGATGGTTGGTGGGAGATGTACGCTGTGGGGTGGAGCTGGAAGGTAGACGCTAAGCGTGGTGCTGTTGGCTGGGCTGGCGCGTGTCTACCTCCTCAGCTCCTTCTCTTCTGATGGGTCACCTGATGGCCAGACAGGCTTGGTGGGGGTTGGGGTGGCAGAAGGAGTAGGGTCCAAGCAGGGAAGGACGGACTGGTCTCTGTCCCCCGCAGGTTGCGTACTTCCAGAGTGCCCTGGACAAGCTCAATGAAGCCATCAAGCTGGCCAAGGTAAAGATGAGGAAGAGCCTGGCTGCCCCTCGGAGCCTGGGAAGACAAGGAGCAAGCCTGCTGGGGCTGAGGGGTGTCCTGGCACTGGCTGTGGTTGGCACTGAGCACCCCCATCCCTACCCTACAGGGCCAGCCTGACACTGTGCAAGATGCACTTCGCTTCACTATGGACGTCATTGGGGGAAAGTGAGTTTCTGGGGTTCGGGGTGGCCCTGGTTCCTTCTTGTTAGGAAGGGTCTTGGCCTTTCGCCTGCATCGTTGGGAGGAAGCCACCAGGGCCAGAGAGTAGTGGCCCATGTGGGAGGCTAGGTCCTGGATCCCTGGTGATCACTCAAGACTCCCCATTCCTCCTTCTCCTGACCCCCAGATACAATTCTGCCAAGAAGGACAATGATTTCATCTACCACGAGGCTGTCCCAGCACTGGACACCCTTCAGCCTGTAAAAGGTCTGAAGCTGAGGGGAAGCCGAGGATCAGGGTAGGGGATGAAGATGGGACAGAAGAGAGGCAGTCGAGGTTCGAGTGGGCCTGGTCTCCACGATTCTTCCTCACCCCTCCCAGGTGCCCCCTTGGTGAAGCCCTTACCAGTGAACCCCACAGACCCAGCTGTTACGGGCCCTGACATCTTCACCAAACTGGTACCCATGGCTGCCCATGAAGCCTCGTCGCTGTACAGGTGGGCAGGATAGGCAGGCCCTATTAACCCAGGGCGGGTTGGAATATCTCAACGGACATGGGCTTCCAGCAAATTGCTGTCACTTCTCCTGCAGTGAGGAGAAGGCCAAGTTGCTTCGGGAGATGATGGCCAAGATTGAGGACAAGAATGAGGTCCTGGAGTGAGTGCAGGGCTTGGGTGGGAGGCATGGAGGGTACACACCAGACCTCTGTGGGGTCCCCAGTGCTGCCTGCGACAGGGAGAGGAGTAAATGAAAGGTCTGTTGGCACCAGCAGGCCTCCTGGCTGCGCCCTCCCTGCCCAGGGTCTTGTATGCTAGATTTGTAAGTTGAGAGTCATGCATCTTGAGAGGAGGATGTCCCACTGTTTTCAGCAGTGCCCTGGGCATGTTCTGTGGTGGGAGTTGGGATGCTGATTTGTTGTCTGCTAGGACCTCAGACCTTGCTTCAGTGGTGGGAGCTTGCCCTAGTGGGCTTCTTGTGTAGCTGAGGGGTTGAGCCAGCACCCACCTGGTCCCGTTGCCCCTCAACAGCCAGTTCATGGATTCAATGCAGCTGGATCCTGAGACAGTGGACAACCTTGATGCCTACAGCCACATCCCACCCCAGCTCATGGAGAAGTGTGCGGCTCTCAGCGTCCGGCCCGACACTGTCAGGAACCTCGTCCAGTCCATGCAAGGTGAGTGAGGAGGAAAAGCAAGCAGGTGGAGGGCGGGAACGTGGGAGTCATCTGCTGCGGCCTTCTCTGTGTCCCTTGTTGACCGAGGATAGAGGTTTTCACCTCTCCCAGCACCTGTCAGAGCACCCGCTGCACACTTCAGTGAACTACCGCACCGTGTGCCCTCTGTCTGCCCTGCTCAGCCAGCACTGGGCTGCACACAAGCCTGACTGAGGGGGCGGTTCTGTCTCCTGGGGGATGGGCCAGATTGGATGCCTGGTCTGCCTGCCACAGGAGCTGACCCCGCCTCCTCTAAACATGCCCCCAGTGCTGTCAGGTGTGTTCACGGATGTGGAGGCCTCCCTGAAGGACATCAGGGACCTGCTGGAGGAGGATGAGCTGCTAGAGCAGAAGATGCAGGAGGCAGTGAGTCAGGCAGGGGCCAGCACGGCTGTCTCCAAGGCCGAGCTGGCAGAGGTGAGGCGAGAATGGGCCAAGTACATGGAGGTCCATGAGAAGGCCTCCTTCACCAACAGCGAGCTGCACCGTGCCATGAATCTGCATGTTGGCAACCTGCGCCTGCTCAGTGGGCCTCTGGACCAGGTCCGGGCTGCCCTGCCCACGCCAGCCCTCACCCCAGGTGAGCCCCCTTCCTGTCCCCATGGAGAGAGGCTTGGCGCTGGGGTTTTCTCTGGCCTCACTGACCACTGCCGCTCCCAGAGGACAAGGCAGTGCTGCAGAACCTGAAGCGCATCCTGGCCAAGGTGCAGGAGATGCGGGACCAGCGTGTGTCCCTGGAGCAGCAGCTGCGTGAGCTTATCCAGAAGGATGACATCACAGCGTCACTGGTTACCACAGACCACTCAGAGATAAAGGTGGGGCTGGGTGAGCCGTATGCAGGGGCTGACTCTAGGCTCCACCCTTAGGTGGTGAGGCCCTGAGTGTCTGTCCTCCACCCCCCAACACACTCCCTTAGAAGCTGTTTGAGGAGCAGCTGAAGAAGTATGATCAGCTGAGGGTGTACCTGGAGCAGAACCTGGCCGCCCAGGACAACATTCTCCGGGCACTGACAGAGGCCAACGTGCAGTACGCATCTGTGCGGCGGGTGCTCAGTGAACTGGACCAAAAGTCAGTGTCTGGCCCTGTGCCTCTACCCAGTCCTGCCCAGAGCTGGGCTCCAGTTACTCACCTCCTGCCGGCCCTTCTGCCCGCCAGGTGGAACTCCACGCTGCAGACCCTGGTGGCCTCCTATGAAGCCTATGAGGACCTGATGAAGAAGTCCCAGGAGGGCAAGGACTTCTATGCAGACCTGGAGAGCAAGGTGGCTGCTCTCCTCGAACGGGCACAGTCCACCTGCCAGGCCCGCGAGGCAGCCCGGCAGCAGCTCCTGGACAGGTGAGTGTGGCCCCGGGGCCGGGGTGCGGCTGCAGCCGAGACCGAGGTCGGGCTGAGGGGATGGTGTGGCTCCGCTTCTTCCCTACCTCATCCTACAGGGAGCTGAAGAAGAAGCCGCCACCACGGCCCACGGCCCCAAAGCCGCTGCTGCCCCGCAGGGAGGAGGGCGAGCCAGTGGAGGCCGGGGACCTGCCTGAGGAGCTGCGCAGCCTGCCCCCCGACACCTTCCTGGGGGCTGCTGTCCCACTCCACTTCCCGCCCGGCCCCTTCCCCAGCTCTGCAGGCCCAGGACCCCACTATCTCTCAGGCGCCTTACCGCCGGGTACCTACTCGGGCCCCGCCCAGATGTTGCAGCCCAGGGGCCCCCAGGCCCTAGGGCACCCTGTGGTGGCCATGGCACCTGGACCTGCTCTCTACACAGCCGGGGCCTACACACCAGAGCTGGGCCTCGTGCCGCGATCCTCGCCACAGCATGGCATGGTGAGCAGTCCCTATGGTGGGGTGGGGCCCGGGCCCACCCCACCAGCTGCAGGCCTGCCCTCAGCCCCACCTCCCCAGTTCTCGGGCCCTGAGTTGGCCGTGGGGATTCGGCCAGCCACCACCACAGTAGATAGCGTCCAGGCCCCCATCTCCAGCCACACGGCACCACGGCCAAACCCTGCCCCTGCTCCTCCCCGGCCCCGCTTTCCGGGGCCGCCCCCCCAGCCACTGCCCGTGCCCTACACCTACCCGATGGGGGCCAAGCCACCCCTCGCAGCTCCCCCAGCCCAGCACCACTTTTCTCCTGGGATGCCCACAGGTTTTTCAGCCCCGAGGACTGGGCCCCAGCCTCATCCCACACGAGCAGTGTTTGGGCCCCAGCCTCCCCAGCAGCCCCTTCCACTCCAGCATCCGCACCTCTTCCCACCCCAGCCTTCAGGACTGGTACCCCCACAGACCCCCTATCCCTTTGCTCCTCAGCCTGGTGTCCTGGGGCAGCCACCGCCCACCCTGCATACCCAGCTCTACCCAGGCCCCTCTCAGGACCCTCTGCCCCCCCACTCAGGGGTGCTGCCTTTCCCCAGCCCTGGGCCCCCTCAGCCTCCCCATCCCACCCTGGCATATGGTCCTGCCCCTTCCCCCAGACCCCTGGGCCCCCAGGCCCCCGCACTCTCCATTCGAGGCCCTCCGCCTGCCAGCCAGCCCGCCCCCACTCCCCACCTGGTGCCTTCGCCTGCCCCATCACCGGGGCCCGGCCCCGTCCCTCCTCGGCCCCCTGCAGCAGAGCCAGCCGTGTGTCTGCGCCGAGGCGCTGCGAGTGCAGATCTGCTCTCCTCCAGCCCTGAGAGTCAGCATGGAGGCGCTCAGCCTCCTGGGGGTGGGCAGCCCCTGCTGCAGCCTACTAAGGTGGATGCGGCTGAGGGCCGGCGGCCACAGGCCCTGCGGCTGATCGAGCAGGACCCCTATGAGCACCCGGAGAGGCTGCAGCAGTTGCAGCAGGAGCTGGAGGCCTTTCGGGGCCAGCTGGGCGATGCAGGGGCTCTGGACGCTATCTGGCGGGAGCTACAAGACGCACAGGAGCACGATGCCCGTGGCCGTTCCATCGCCATCGCCCGCTGCTACTCACTGAAGAACCGGCACCAGGATGTCATGCCCTACGACAGCAACCGTGTGGTGCTGCGCTCAGGCAAGGACGACTACATCAACGCCAGCCGCGTGGAGGGGCTCTCACCGTACTGCCCACCTTTGGTGGCCACCCAGGCCCCCCTGCCTGGCACAGCTGCCGACTTCTGGCTCATGGTGCATGAGCAGAAAGTGTCAGTCATTGTCATGCTCGTGTCTGAGGCCGAGATGGAAAAGGTGAGAGGGAGAGGTTGGGTGGGTGCCCAGAAGGGAAACTGGAAAACCAGCCCTAACTGCCCTGTTTGTCCTTCAGCAAAAGGTGGCTCGCTACTTCCCTACCGAGAGGGGCCAGCCCATGGTGCACGGTGCCCTGAGCTTGGCCCTGAGCAGTGTTCGCACCACCGAGACCCATGTGGAGCGGGTGCTGAGCCTGCAGTTCCGGGACCAGAGCCTCAAGCGCTCGCTCGTGCACCTCCACTTCCCCACATGGCCAGAGTTGTGCGTCTGCTGCCCTGGGTGGTGGTTGGGGGGCTGGGAGGGTGGTGCGGCCTTGGAGCAGGTCTGACTCAGAGACGCCACCTCACCCTGCAGAGGCCTGCCGGACAGCCCCAGCAATCTGCTGCACTTCATCCAGGAGGTACACGCTCATTACCTGCATCAGCGCCCCCTGCACACGCCTGTTGTCGTCCACTGCAGGTAGGTGTGGGTAGCTCCCGAGCGGCCCTTCTCTGGGGGCTCCTGGGCTGGCCTCACAGCCCCTTCCTGCCGCAGCTCCGGGGTGGGCCGCACAGGAGCCTTCGCGCTGCTCTACGCGGCTGTGCAGGAGGTGGAGGCTGGAAGTGGGATCCCTGAGCTGCCTCAGCTGGTGCGGCGCATGCGGCAGCAGAGGAAACACATGCTGCAGGAGAAGGTGAGGGCCCAGGCGGGAGCTGGGATGGGCCCTCCATCCTGGGTGACGGGCCCTGCCCGGCTGACCAGGCCCAATGCGCCCCTGCAGCTGCATCTCAGGTTCTGCCATGAGGCGGTGGTGAAACACGTGGAGCAGGTCCTGCAGCGCCACGGCATGCCCCTTCCGTGCAAGCCCTCTGCTGGCACCAGTGTCACACAGAAGGTGAGGGAGGGAGCCCCTGGGGGCTGCTGGGACTGACACTGCCTCGTGGACTCCATCTTCACCCACTCTTGTCTCCTCAGAATCACCTTCCTCAGGACTCCCAGGACCTGGTTCTCGGTGGGGATGTGCCCATCAGCTCCATCCAGGCCACTATCGCCAAGCTCAGCATCCGGCCTTCCGGGGGCTTGGATTTCCCGGCTGCCGGCCTGCCAGGCCCTGTAGAGCCCCCAGGCCTGCCGCCACCCAGCCTCCCAGAGTCCACCCAGCTCCCATCCTCCTCCCCACCCCCTCTCTCTTCACCCCTGCCTGAGGCCCCTCCGCCTGAGGAGGAGCAGCCGGTACCTGAGGTCCCCAGCCTGGGGCCCCCCTCCTCCTCCCTGGAGCTGCTGGCCTCCCTAACTCCTGAGGCCTTCTCTCTGGACAGCTCCTTGAGGGGAAAGCAGCGGATGAGCAAGCAGAACTTTCTGCAGGCCCATAACGGGCAGGGTCTGCGGGCTGCCCGGCCCACTGATGACCCCCTCAGCCTTCTGGATCCACTCTGGACACTCAACAAGACCTGAACAGGGTTTGCCTGCCTTGCACTACGTTGTCTCCCATGCCAGTCTGCCCCTCTTGAGGTGGGGCCTAGTCTTACTCCCATTCCTGCTGCCTTCAGCCCTGCCTGGCCCAGCCCACAGCTCTACAGGGTAGAGATGCATCACGGGTCTTGGGTCAGGTTCTGCTCCTTTGTGGGACCTGACATTTTCAGCTCTTTGCTGTTGAATAAACAAACCTGTTCTGTGGCCAGTGTCTCTGCTGAACGCTGCTCCCCGGGAGGTGGGGGGCTGGGCCCCAGCAGCACCACCTTTAGCGAGTGTGGAGGTGGAGGGGGTCACCTTGGTTTCCACACCTCTGAAGTGGTTAGGCAAGATGGCCTCTAGAGCTGGCTTGCTAAACTTCCCCAGCCTGTAAACTCTTCCTCTGACCTGTATGGCTTCTGGCAGGAGCTGCTCTGAGCTGAGAAAGGTCTAACCAAGTGCTGCACTTTAGGCACCGGGAGGGTGTAAATGATGCCAGAGCTCATCCAGGGAAGACGCAAGTGGCTCACAAAGCCCCTGGCTGATGTGATTTTTAAAAAAAAGTTTAATATTACAGTCATGAGGCAGGACAGGACAGTTCAGAGGCAGCTTCCCAAAGATTCAGCTCTTCCCCCAGTCCAGGTCCAGCACATTGCCCCACAGAGCACCCCAGCCAGACGGGCAGGGAGGCCCACCCTCAGTCCAGCTTCTCCAGCACAGAGGGCACGTATACTAGGCTGAGCTCGCTGCCAAAGTTGCAGACAATGGCAGCATTGTCCAGCACCAGGATCTGGCGGGCCGGCTGGGCCTCACTGTTCTTCCCCAGGTAGACTGTCTGTAACAGGTCCCCGTAGTTTAGGTCCCAAAATGAAACACAGCCCTGGCCGCCGGTCACCAGCAGGTTGTCTGAGATGACACCCAAGCTTGCACCACAGCCCAGGTCCTGGAGGCAAGGACAGGACAGGCTCGGTGTCTTGAATCCTTCCCTAAAATACCGAGAATCCCGTGGCCCCCAACATGCCTACCTGCTGAATGGAGTAGAGCCTGATGCCTGTGCTGCGGTCCCAGATGCTGATGAGGTCATCTAGGCCACTGCTGATGACACAGGAGGTGGTACAGGTGAGGGAGGTGACATCCCCACGGTGAGCGAACATGTGGCTGACCCGGCTGCCCGTCAGCACATCCCACAGGCAGATGGCCCCATCTTGTCCTCCACTGGCCAGCACCATGGTCTAAGGGAACAGGCACAGGAGAGCTGGTCACTGTGGTGAAACACCTCTGTCCACAAGGGTGGCTTAGTGCCCTGGTGGGTGGGAGCCCTCACTCTGCTTCACAGAGGCCCTTGGGGACCAGCTCCCAGGAGTTAGAAACAAGGGCTATGGGCCTGGCTTGGTACCCCGCACCCCACCCACGGCCCTCACCTGGTCAATGTACACAGTCGTGATGGCCCCTGAGTGGCCTTGCAGGGTGAAGAGGCAGCATGAGTCCTCCAGACGATACACCTGGGGCAGGAACAGGTATCAGATTCTGGTCTCTCTGGGATTTTCCAAATCACACTTTGGCCAGGAATTCCCTTCCACAGTTCATCCAGGACACCTCCAGCCACTCCCTGACTGACCCCATGTGCTCCCCACCCCCTGTGTTGGGCCACCCCAGTGCCCAAGAGATGGTGCCAACACTTACTCTCAGTGTGTGGTCCTGGCTCCCAGTCACGAGGCGCCCGGCAGCTGCCTTCAGGGCTGTGATGGGCTTCTGGTGTGCACAGGGCACCGTGTGGGTCAGGTGACAAGCCACTGCATCACTGCTGCTGTACATAGGGGATATGGGGGAACTGCCCCGCCCAGGGGCCCCTGGGGATAACAGGCCAAGTGAGGGATCTCCGAGAAGACACCCTGCAGGCAGCCCCTCTGCTCCACCCACCAGGTGCAGGCACCAGCCCAGCCCAGGTCCCCTGACCTCGGAACTGCAGGGGGCTGAGGGCAGTGTGAGTCTCCAAGGAGAAGAAATCAAGGGAACCGTTGAGCCGGGCAGCCACAATCCTGGAAGAGAAGAGCGGCTGTCAGGTGGCTCTCCCTCAGAGCCCCCAGCTTTGGGGTTGAGCACCGCGGGCCCTTGACAGGCCCGTCCCACTGGTTCTGGGAACAGTGGAGCCATGAGGGACCGTGGCCAAGAGGGAAGCACAGGTACTGGGGACCAGGTTGCAACTCCAATTATTAACCTCTGTGCCTCAGAGTCTTCATCTGTGAAATGGGAACAACTGTACCCACCTCACAGCGTGGTCATGAGGAGTAAATGAGCTAGTATGTGTAAAGTGGTACCTGGGGAACATCATGTAAGACTGGAAATTAAAAACAAACAAGGGGTATAGGCAGTCCCCCTCCACAGCCTGGAGCTAAAGGAAAGGCTTCAGGGGAAGAGAAGTAGGACGTAAGGTGGGGCCTATGTTTTACAGCCACAGAAGGTGTTGCTGTCTCCATCACAGAAAAGCAGCTTCGACCCCAGCACCACCTGCTCCATTTCTTTTTTCCACAAAGATTATTCTCCACTGCCCCTGATTCCTAGGCACAGGATGATGGGCAGAGATGGAGACATTTGCCCTGTGGCCCCAAAGCTTTGAAGTGAGTGGGGTTCAAAATCTTACTCCAGCAAAGGGCAATGCACATCTTCACCTCTGCCCATAATCTGAAGGATCTATGGCAGAGATGGGGAAGGCACAGCACAGGGGTGGAGGGAGAGACCATGGAACTTTGGGGGTTGAGCTGAGACATGTGGGCTTTCCCTAAAATTCAAAAAAAAAAAAAAAAAAAACACACACAGCAGGGGAGAATTTCCAAGCGTGGAGAACCCAGTGAACTTGGCCAGACTACAGGGTAGGATGTTGGCTAAGTAAGGCCTGAGCAAGAAGCCTGGCAATGGCAGGAATGACAGCAGCAGCCAACAGAAACAGAGAGGTAAGAGCAAGGGGTATCCCCACCCCGAGAAAATGAGGCTCCAGCTTTAGCTTAGACGGTGGGGCCACAAACGGTCAGGGACCCTGCAAGGAAGAGCCAGCATGGGTCAGGCAGGTGAAGCGTTCAGCAAAGGCACCTAGTCATGGGTGAGGCCCAGGTTTCTCAGCCCAGAGGTGGGAGCTCAAGCCTGAGAAGCCGGGAATCCTCCTCTCCCAGGGAGTGTGTGATCGAGCCCTGGGAACACCCAGCCAACAGCCGTGCTGAGGAGGGAGGCGAGGACAGTGTCCAGCATCAAAGGGGAAGAAAAGACGGTTCTTCTGAAAATGCATTTTTCTGGAACTGAAAACCCAGGCTACCTAGAAAGGTCAGTATTGACAGGCTACCTAGAGCAACTTTGACTTCAGAAGGGTGAGGAGAAGTGCTCACTCTCCGTGTGCCAGGCCCTATTCTAAGTGCTTCCTACCTGTTAACTCTTGGAGCTGTCACCCTCCCACTGAGGTGGACTACCTGCTGTTCACAGGTGTGGGGCTTGGCACCGAGTAGGGAAGTCAAGTCACACACCAGTGAAGGGGAAGCAGGGCTCAAACCTCACAGTGTGCTGGGCTGTCTAGGGTTGAGGCAGGCATCCTAGCTAGCACTCGCACCTTTTGTCCAGGAAGACGAGGGCCGTGATGCCCGAGGAGACCTCCTCGCTGCTGCAGCGCAGAGTGCCCTCGATGGCGTCCCACACCTGCAGGCCCAGAGGCTGTGAGCACCTGCGAGCTAGGAGGGCCCACAAACCCCCTGCACAGACGTCCCCTCTGCCCACCTCCAGCCGGCCACTGCTCCGCCCCACCACGATGAGGCTGCCCTGCAGCTCCAGGCTCCAGATGGAGCCATCTGCGCTGGGGGCCCAGGCGAGGGAAGGGGAGCCCTTCTCGGGAGGAAAGCCCCCCTCGTCCTCAGGGGCCTGGGGCAGCGTGGGCCCGGGCGAGGGTGGGCGCAGGGCTGGTGTGTGGACGGGAGCCATTCCCTCCTCCTGGTACAGTCGCTGCACCAGGTGGCTGAAGTCATAGCCTGGGGAGGCCTGAGCACGGCGGCAGCCCGCCCGGTACCGGGGCTCGGGCTGAGCGGGCTCTAGGAGCTGTGGCTGCGCTGAGAAGTTGGTGTCGATCAAGCAGGTGAGGTCCGGCTGGTCCCCGAAGAGGGAAGTTGGCGGAGGGCCCCGGGGACGATGCCGTAGTGGAGGACTGTCCCCAGGCTCCTCTGGGCCACCCTTCCCACCGTCGGACAGCCGTTCCCAGCTCTCCTGAGCCTCCAACACGCTGCCAACACCACTGTCCTGGCGCTGCCTGCTGGGGGGTGGGGAGGGTGGGGTGAGGACAGTGGGGCACAGATGCAGGGCAGGGCATGGGTGGGAGGTGGGGGGGTACCTACCCCGGGTGTGGGATGCGAGTGAGGCAGTCTCCAGTCTGCGCGTCCCACACACACACGTGGCCTGCCAGGCAACAGCTCACCAGCAGCATCCCGTCACTGGCCAGACACTCGATGTCCTGCGGGAGCACAGCATGGACATGGGCACGGGCGCTGGTGTCTGCGCGGCCCAGGCCTCAGGCGCCCCCAGCTCCCGCCCGTGCTCACCATGAGGTGCCCGCGCAGCACCAGGGGCACAATCTCTGTCTCGGGTGGCGCGTAGCCGTAGTCATCACAGGGCAGCTCCCCACGCCGCCGCCGCCCAGGCCCCGAGCCGGGTTGCCCGTAGTTGCGAGGGCAGAGCACGCGGTATAGGCAGAGCAGCAGCAGCACGAGGACGATGCCCGAGGCCAAGCCGAGTGCTGCCACCCTGCGCCGGGCGGAGCCTGGTGAGGCGTGCCCCATCCCGCCCCCACCCCGTCCCTGCCAGCTGCCCCCCTCCCTTGTGGGCCTTACTTGTACAGGGTGATGTCTCTGTGCGCCTGCGCCGTGCCTGGCCCCTTGGGGCCGGCCTCCCAGAGCCCACCCTGCCCAGGCCGCGGCGGGGGCCAGGCACTGCGGCCGTCCTGAGGGTGCCGCCCCTCCAGGGCCTCCCTCGGGTTCAGGCGGAGCGTGACTGGGATGACAGGCAGCAGGCTGATGTACCTGGGGCCGGGCAGCGGGCAGCCTCAGCAGAGATGCCCTCCGAAGGGACCCCCCCTCCTGCTGCTGCCCCAGTCCCCCTCTCTGCTCTTCACACGGGACTCAGCTCAACCTGCCAGGCTCCAAGAACACCCTCTCAGGACAGTCTTCCCAGCATGGGCTGGGGCAGCAGAGGTAACGTCCCTCCCCAGCTCAGCTCTGGCACCCCAACCTTGGTCTGTCACAGAAACCGGCAGCCAAGCCATCACTGCCATGTCTGTCACCCATTGTGGCTCAGAGTGGGTGGAAGTGAGTGAGGTGCATCTCATTCTGGCCAAGTGGCTGACAGCAACCTATGACTCCCCAGAGCAGGGCCCCGGGCTACTCTTAGGTTGTGGATGCTTGGAGCCCTGGCTCCTACTTCACAACCTTAGGGGTGTTTATTTGAAAGGAAATGCAGAATTCAAACCAGAGGGTCTCCCTCCTAAAGGGAAGGGATGCTCTGGGGACAGTGAGCTGACATCACCAGGTGGGGAGGTGGAACCTGGCACAGCCCAACTCACCTCTTGGCCAGTGTGATGTTGTAGTAGCTGAAGAGCGTTGGCCAGTGGCGGAAGGACAACTTCCTCCAAAGTTCCTCATCCTCAGTCCCCCAGGTTACCTCTGGGGCTGGGCTATCATGGATGCCCTCAGCTGGAGCCCCAGGCTCGGGCAGCTCCCCTGGCAATGTCTGGTTCTCGGGTAACTTAGAGGCACCAGGTGGGAAGATGGAGAAGGCGGGGTCCGGGTGGCTGGCAGGCAGCACACCACTAGGCACAGGCATGGAAGCCAGGGCGCCCTCGCCCAGAGGGCTCTGCTCTGTCACCTGGGCAGTGAGGTATGTGCGCAGCCCTGCTGGGTCTGTGTACACCAGGATGCCAATCCAGACAACGGTGCCAGCCTGCAGTGGGGCATCGGGTGCTCAGCAGGACCTCTGGGAGGAACGGACAGCCCCAACCTGTCCTACCCTCCTGCCTTCCCAAGTCCTCCCACTATGACTGGGGGCCAACTGCCCCCCAGAGGGACCTAGTTCCCTTTCCATGGTCGGGGTTTGGGACTCCTGGCCTGGAAACAGAGGTGCACCCTTAGGCTTGTTACAGAACTTTCCCATCTCCAAACCCCATCTCAGCTTGGGCCAGAAAGCTGCTACCTTTCCCATGGTCAGCATGGCCAGAGGGACCAGCTGCATGACGTGCTCCACGGACACCACGGGTCCTAGTCCTCAGAGGGCCTCAGCCTCGCTGCCGTCTCACTTCAACTCCTTAGGAGAGGCCCACTGACCAGAGGCCAGCCCTGCTCCTTCTCCCCTCTGCCCAGCCCAGCATTTTCTGATGCCTGCACAGTGAACCCTGACTCAGGCAACCATGGTGGCTCCATCCCAGAGCACCCCGTCCTGGGTCACCCTGGGGAGACGACTCCTCTCCCTGCAACCTCGGCTACCTCTCCAAAGATAGGCTTATCACCCCAGAAACCACCAGGGTCTGGGCAGGAGGGCAGAGTGGGTGGCTTCCCAAAGCCAGGCTTCAAGAGGCCATGAAGGCCTGAGGGGCACCCCCCACCTCCAAGGCAAATGCAAAATGCAAGAGGGACTTGAGCGCTGGCCCTCGGGCAGGGGTGGCAGGTACCATGATGAGGCGCTGTGCCAGGCGGGTTCGGGCCAGGAAGTAGACGACACGCAGCCTCTTGGGGAGCCGCAGGTTTCGGAAGGAGGACGGTTGCAGTGTGATGGTGTGGGGTGTGGACGGCCGCACAGCCAGCTGCCGCTCGAAGCGTGCTGGCCGCCCCGCTGGCTTAGCTGGGGGCAGGCAGGCCTCAGGAGGCAGCCGCTTGTTCAGGTCCGCTAGCTGTTGGGGGTGCAGTGGTCAGGGCCCAAAGCTGCTGTCCAGAGGCTGTCCGCAGGGGGCTGCTGCCCTGCCCGAGGCCTGCCCCTCTCTCACCCAGAGATCCCCTGAGCACAGCCAGGGATGCGGAGGAGGTGGGTGGGCAGGGCTCAGCCCAGTCCTACCTCCATCCGGCGAATGTCAATGGACAGGACAGTGGTGAAAAACAACATCTGAAGGAAGAAGTCAGACACCAGGCCCACGACGGCAAAAAGACAGAACTCCTGGAATTAAGCAGATGAGGGGACACCATGACCTCACGGCCCAGCACCCAGAGAACCAGTTCCGTGCCTGCAGGCACCTCGGAATCTGTAGGGCAGTTTCAGGCAAGGCACAGCAGAGAGAAAGAAAAGAGATGTTGGTAGTTCTGAAATCTGGGAGCAGCCAAGGAGGATAATGCAGCCGCTACCTCCCTCCCCACAAGGGGGCAGCAGAGACCTCCCCCCAACCCCCACACCTTTACCCAGAGAAGGCTGATGCCCGAACTTGGAGGTGAGGTGCCTTGACTCAACTTGGAAAGTTCTTTTTTTTTGGCTGTACGCGGGCCTCTCACTGCTGTGGCCCCTCCCGCCGCAGAGCACAGCCTCCGGATGCGCAGGGTCTGTTTACGGCCCAGCCGCTCCGTGGCATGTGGGATCCTCCCGGACCGGGGCACGAACCCGTGTCCCCTGCATCGGCAGGCGGACTCTCAACCACTGCGCCACCAGGGGAGCCCCAACTTGGAAAGTTCTGAGCCCCACCAGCCTGCTACCCAAAAAGCCCTCCCTGACTGAGCCCCTGGCCCTGCTCACGTGCCATGGACCGACACCTACCTAGAGCCCAGGCCTGGCCTGGTTTGGGGGCTCTCAGAAATATTCCTGGCCAGTGACCACACTGGACCAATGAAAGGAAGGGAAGAGCTCAGGGGGGAATTAATTCTGCCCTGAAACTGAAAAGGGGTGGTCTCTCTGCTCCCCAAGCCCTGTGGATAGATGGAATTTTCTCAGATTTAAGTTTTTCTCCCCTGCCCTTGTTGCGACCTCTGGCACATCACCATGGCTTCTACTCAAATGTGGGGTAAGACGAAGGATGGAGCACATGGTGGCACCGTGGTCATGTCAGTTCTAATGTCCCAAGACTGCCCGTATCCTGCAGACGCCCTCTGGCAGGGGTGGGAGCCTGAGGCCCCTGTGGTCTCAGCTCATCCCCAAACCTCAGCAGGCCTGCATGCTGTGGGGGAAGGACAGGGAGGGGATGGCTCTTCACTCCCTTCGCACAACTTGTCCTCGAACCGGCAGCAACAGTCTGGGCTTCTGACTCAGTGTGGGTTCACCCCCACCTCTGCTCACAGCCCCACAGCTGGGCCAGGGCTCTGGGCAATGGCCGGTGGCCCTCCCAGGGTGCGGGCCATGTGTTCAGAGGCTGCAGGGGTGGGTCGGGGCTCGGGTCAGGAAAGGCAGGAAGGGTCCGGTTCAGGGGCCCCAGCGTGTTCTGAGAACTGGGAAACGAGGTCTGACTGGACTGCACAGCGGGCAGCCAGCCTCTGCTGCACCCACCAAGCCCCCTCCTGCCACTTGGGTGAATGAGAGACAGGCAGCGAGGGGCAAGGACAGGGTCAAAGGCAGAGGCTGCCAGGCTGGGAGCTCAATCCCGTGGCCCATCCTCGGCTCACTGAGTCCTCCTCCTGAACCAGCTATGCCAGGACCACCCTGGCACCCTGCACGGTGACAGCCATCTTGCCAGCAGAGGGCCCACCTCATGGGTGAGGGTGGCAGTGTAGAGGGGGTGTGCCCCGCTCAGCTGGGGAGACAGCAGCTGGCTCCATGCTCACCTAAGCTACAGCCCTGGAGGGGGCCTTACCTGGATGGCAGGCACAAGGGTAAAGTAGCCAATGAGAATGATGCCCAGCTCTGTGGCCATGTTCTTCATGATGGACCAGCTCTCATTGCTTAGGCCTGCAGAGGACGACAACAGGACCATGGGGCCAGCACGTGACTGCTGTCCACTACGTGTCTGCACACAACCACATGGGGAGCCTTCTGAGGCAGCCATTCCACCAAAGCGCCCCAACCCTCAGGACCCTGCCAGTGCCCGGGCTCCAAGGTGCTGCTGTCATAGCTGCTGCAGGGAAGGAGAGTTTGGAGGGTCCAGGGGAGAGCTACAACCATCAGAGGAAGGGAGAAGCACGGTGTGAGTTGAGCAAACCCAAGAGGAGAGCCAAGTGACCCCAAAGCTGGCACATCCAGCCTCACATGCTGTCCTCGTCGGGTGTGCATGGTCTGTCTGCACGTGGGAGAATGGCTCGAGAGACAGAGGAGGTCGCTGTGTGCTACCTCAGCCCCTCCCTGGGCCCCAGACTATCACACAGTCTCATGTTTAAAGCTGAGCGCCTAGCGGACAGCAGCCATCTCCCCTAGTCTCCTCAGAACCCTACATCTAGGGCAGAGCCTGGCCTCTCACAGAAGCTCACAGAGGTTTGCTGATTGAACAGCCTGCCCCCAGCCCTGCTCCCACAGATAGGGGGTGAGGAGGACGAGGAGGTGCACGAGCTCAGACCTCCAGGCTCTTTTCTCGCTTTCGCCAGAACCCCAGATCCCCAGCTCCTGCCACAGAGGCCACAGGGGGCTTTCCTGGCAGCTGTGGAGGCAGCGTCTCTGAGGTGACCAGCTTCAGGGGCCTGGGCCTCATGTGATGGAGTGAGGCAGGAGGAGAAAAGACCAGGTGCCAGCCTGACGAAGGGTCAAACATATGAGCCCCGCAGCAGAGTCTGGTTTGCTTTCTGACTGACACATGAACCAGGACGAAGCACGGCCTGGTGACTCCACGGTTCCTCAGGGCTCATGCTAACAAGCTGCCATGTGACGCTGGAGGCCACAGCAAGGGAGGCTCCTGGGCTCCCTGTTTCCTCAGCCGGAAGAGGTAGCACAGCCCCCCTCCCCTGCCCTAGTGCACCCCGCACGCCCCACCTGTTACCTTGGGCGATGCGCAGCTTCACCTCGAGGTCCACTGGGGTGGAGACCACTGACTTGGTGAGCACCAACACGTTCTCGAGCCCAATGACCACCACGAGGTAGGGGAAAATCTCACTGGGGACAGAGAGGGAGAGGGTGAGCAGAACGCTGAGGAGGGCCCCCGACACACAGCTGGTTCTCAACGGATTTGGGTCCCGGGGGGCTATGGGGTTGGCACCCTACAGTGGGGGCTGCTGAGCGACTCGCACAGCACAAGACTGACCCCCCGTCCCAGGAGGGCCTCTGTCTGCACGGCTCTCAGCTTTCAGGCAGGCTTCGAAGCCGTGCGGGGAGAGAGCGACCACCCCCATCTCCATCCATCCAGCACGGCGGAGAGAGGCCCCTGGGCTGCCCAGCTGCCAGAGCACAGCTCTCGGGGCCTCCCCACACCAGACTTCCACATTGGCCAGAGACCACCCAGCCAAGTCATCAGGACTAAATGGAAGGGGGATGAGACCAGCCTAAAGCCCTACTCGTCTCTGTGGAGAAGCTGTGTTTGGAGACGAGCAATTGTTTCTAAAGAAAATTCTCCTAGCTCTCTGAGACCAGAGGCTCCCACTACCAGTAACGGTCCATGAGCGAAGTCTAGGCACAAAGAACACCAGCCGAGGCAAACCTCCCTGGGGTCTCCACTGTAGAGCAGTGGAAGTGGGGGCTCTGAGGGCAGAGCAGACAGCTCTGGCGGGAGGGGGTGTTTGGCACCATCACCTTTAAGAAAGGAAGCAGTTCTGTGATCAAGGAAGGTAACAGAAAACACAAAATCGCTGTTCCTGAGACCAGTCTGACAAGCCAAGGCAGGGCAAAGGCCAACTGGCAGTACTAACGGACAGGCAGGTGGGGCCCAGCAGAGCTGAGGAGACTGAAGCCCGAGGACACACCCAGGGAAGGGTTTTCAGACCACGTTTCAGAGAGAAATGGCAGGGAAAGCAAACCGTGGAAAGGTGACAAATTAGAATGTGTTTATGTCCTATGTCTTTTAAAAAGCTCACTCTAACGTTACCTATTTTATTAGGCATTTAAATGTTTTAATAGTAAGAAAGGAAGAAATGTACCTTCTTCTCTGTCACACCCATCTATGGCTTAAGCCATCAAGAAGCAATCTGCACGTGTATACACAATATACAAATACACACATACAAATCCATATACCCTATACACACACACAATACATACCCATATATATATATATGCATAAACACACACATATGCATATATAAATACCTACCCCATATACACACACAGAAATATACACATGAACATACATACATACACACACACATAACTATATATGTATTATATGTAAATATAGATATACTTTGTATATACATATGTATGAACACAAATCAGATAACTTAAAAGAGGAAAAAAATGTACCTCTTAAATGCCAAAATAACCATGTGAGAATACGGGGTAACAGCAAGTGTCCAGTGCAGGGCAGGCCAAGTGCCCAGAGGTGCAAGGTCCTCCGGCCTGCGGTCCCACCCTGCCACCCAGTGGAGCCTGCTCGGGACCTACCCGCCGTTGAGGGTGGGCGTCAGGCCGAAGAGTGTGCAGAGCCCCACCGACATGAGCAGCGAGCTAAGCACTGTGACCACGGCGGCCAGAGCCAGCCCCCACTTGGACTTGACCATGTCGATCTTGCCTGGAGGGCAGAGAGGGTACATCAGGATAGCATCTCCCCAGAGCCTGGCACACACAGGCCCTTCTAAACTGAGCTCCTAGGAGGGGAGCATGCCCTGACAGTTGAGGAAGGGAAGGCCCCGGTTTGACCAAAGAAGGTATACACTTCCCAGTCTCAGGGGCATAGTGTGTCCTTTGGGAACCCTTACCCAAGATGGGACTTTTCTTAAGAAGTAAGAGGAGCCCTGGACCCACCCGAGCCCCTGAGACTCTGTGGGGGTGGTGAAGCCCCAGTTTTTGTAACCACCAAGCACGTTCTACATCTCTGCCTGGGCCACCTGCACAGGCAGGGAAGGGGGTGATCTGGAAATGCCCGTATTAGCTCAGACAAAGCCCCAGCCTCCTTGCCGTGGACCTACGCGTGGAGAAGTAGATGTAGGCAAACAAGATGATGTAGGTGGTCACAAGGGGGATGAGCTCAGCGATGCCAATCTCCTCCTTGAAGTGCACGTGGACCAGGCTCTCTGCCCGAAGGCTGCAGTTGGGGCTGGGGTGCAGGAGCATCAGGCGGGCCCGCAGGCTGCCCAGAAACCTGGTCATGGAGTGGGGTCGGGTAGATGGACTGTACCTCTTGGTCCAGGGGACAAAGACAATCCCTGAAAGGAAGGTCTGTCGGGGCTTCCCTCCTCCCCCTGTGTTGGAGGGAGCTTCTCTGTAGTGTCTAACCTTCCCTCCAGTCTCCAGGGTGGGGTGGTGGGGGGTTGGAAGAATTAAAACGTTGGCAAAGGTGTCTCAGGACCTCCCCCTCAGCACCCCGTTCCCAACCGATCACCCTACTCCGACTGCCAAAGGCCCAGAACAGCCAATCAGCAGCATCCTACAGGACCTTGCTGGGAGCTATCTGCAGCAGTCTGCTGGGAAGGTTCTGAGGTCACATGGGGCTCAGTAGTAACCAGCTGGGGACCCCTACCCTAGGCTCAAGAGAGACCACTGGAGGCACCAGGACACTGAATGTGCCAGCCCTGCCTTCGTCCCTATTCTTTTTTTTTTGGCCATGCAGTGCAGAATGCAGGATCTTAGTTCCCCGACCAGGGATCAAACCCATGCCCCCCCGCCCCTGGAATTGGGAGTGCGGAGTCTTAACCACTGGACCACCAGGGAAGTCCCGGCATCCCTTATTCTTTTTCTTTTTTTTTCTATCACCCCTTATTCTTAACCAGCTGTCAGGTCATCCCACTCAAGTGTCAGCAGACAGCACCCTTCAGCCTAAGGGATATCAACATTTCTACAGGAGGCCTGAGAACTCCAAGTTCCCAGGGGGCATTCTGGACACTCTAACCAGAACAAGTACTAGTCAAAGCCTCCTGTCATTCCACAGCCCCGTCAGGAGCCCTGAGCGTTGATGGCCTTACCTGGCATCATAGTGCTGGAAGACCAGGGTGATGGTATACGAGACCAGCCTCTTCCTGGTGTAAAGGCTCACTCCGCTGTACTTTCCAGGGACACCGAACAGCAAGTCTGCAGACAGAACGCAGCAGGTGCTGACAAAGGAACGGCAGCTACTGTAGAGACACCAGGACCCCTCTCCACCCCCATCTTTGGAAACTAGGGGTAACCCCTGATCTGCCAGAGCAGCCATCAAAGAGGACGTGGTGACCAACAGGCCCTCTGGCGGGTTCTCAAGGAACCTGCCCTGGGGGTACCTTTGAGCGTGGCCGAGGTCTGCAGGGTTTTAGGTTCGTGTTGATGGATGGTTCCGATGATGTCAGGATCAGCATGGAAGTGTTCCCGGTCATTCTGCCAGAAGTTCCCAGGGGACAGCAGCAGGCATCCGTGCTCGGGTAGGAGGTTCCGGAGCTTCCTGAGGCCTGGCAGCAGGTCGGTCACCTGCAGGCATACCTCCTCCAGGCTCCTGGTCCCGGAGCTGTGTGGGAGACAGGACGAGGCACCTGCTGTGTCTGCTAGCACAGGATAGGCCCACTGCACTTACGAGGTCTCCTCCGTCATCAGGCTCCCCCCAGATGCCTGGTATATCAAAGAGCCTGAGAACCAGGGCAGCAGGGGAAGTTCTTCCAGGTGGTCAACAACCAAACCATGTGGCTGTCTGACCTTCAAAGTGCATGTGGACCCCAAAAGCCCATCACCTCTGAGGAGAGGCAAGATCTGGGAGTGTGCACAGCCCCACTCACTAGAATACCTTGGCCAGTTCAGCAGGCAGAGGAGATAGGGTGAAAATCAAGGGCTTTGTCTTGTTCACCAAAATGCCTGTCAAAGCCCTCAGCTAACTAAAACCCAGCAGTGAGGCAGCTTACAAAGACAGCACACTCCAGAGAATCACTGGGGGGCGCGGATTTCAGAAGTGTACCCCCAGGGACAGCTTGCTTCTTGTCAGCATGGCCACCACCATGAGATTCACATCTCACAACCCCTAGGCAGTGGCCCTCTGGGTCACGAGTCCAACAGACCTCAGCTTGTCACAGGGTTGGCCCAGTGGATACCTAGTCTGTCTGAGACCTGGCAACGAAGCTCAGGGCTCTACCTGTGCCATCTGCACAGGTCCAAGGGGAACACAGCCACAGTGGACCCACAAGCATGCTGAGAAAAGCAAAGCGAGCCCACCCACCTCTTTCTCACTTGTTCACCTTCCACAGAGCTGGCTGGCTCAATGGACTTACACTGAGGGCTGCTCCCTCCCTTCAATACAGAGCTGAATCAGGGAGGCTGCGGTCCCAGGGAGGGATACCTGTCTCTCAGCACATGGTTCCGGATCTCCTCCACCAGCTGGAATGCCCGGGAAAGAGGTGAGCGGAACACATCTACTGCCAGGAGGTTCTTGTGCCAGGGAGATACTGAAGACTTCACAAATATCTGCTGGATATAAGCCACCGGGGCACCCACGTACTGCAGAAGAAACGGGGGAGGGTTAGAAAGGTCAGCTCAGCACAAGAGGGAGAAACATGGCCCGTACTCAGGAAGGATTTACTGAGCACCTACTACGGGCAAAGCAATGCGGGGCCAACAGGACAGGCCTTCAAAAATGAAGATGTCCAAAGGGACTTCTTACCACTTAATGGACCACTTTCCTACACATTTTCCAATAGAATAAGGGTTGCCAAACTATGGCCACAGGCCATAAATTGAGCCTGGCACCTGTTTTTCTAAATAAAGTTTTCCTGGAACGCAGCCATACCCACCCCATTCTGCACTGTTCCGCTTTCATGCAACAATGAGAGGTGACTGTTCACGACAGATGGCATGACCCACAAAACCTAAACAAAACCTGTACTCTCTAGCCCTTGATGCAAAATGCCTGCTGACCCTGCAATAGGCCATAGGCTCCCCAAAGGGTGTAGCCTATCTTGCCGATCCTGGTTTGGCCACTTGCAGGTCACTGGTTTTTGAAGCTCAACAGACCCAGTTCTAAATCTCTACTCTCCAACTGTATGGCCTTGGAAATGTTTTTGACTTCTCTGGATTTTAATTTCCTCAGTGAAAGGGAGATAATGACATTCACCCTGCAGCATCACTACGATTTGCGCACAAGCACACGCACGCGCACACACACACACAAACAGCGCATGCAGAGACTTAAGTGCCGATGGAAACACTAACAATAACAGATGTGGCACATCGTCTCACTGACCCCCAGAACAGTCCTATGAGAAGCAAAGTGACTCTCTAGGGTTTCAGGACTCAAGAAGGATGGTGTGAGGATGCAAACCCAGGTCTCCTCGTTGAACACCACACTTTTCTCACTAGAACCTGCCATCTATCCTTAAAGAGCTAATATGCACTTAAGTGACAAAAGTGACACACATGTAATAGGCGAGGAATGACTTCCAGCGACGGATGTGTCAAGGAGCACCCCCAAAACAAGGTACTGGACTAGCTGCAGCAGAGTTATGGCCGGAGAGGAGCTGACTGGAGGCACGAGGTGGGGAAGGGTTGGTGGAAGAGGGGCAGTGAGGGCCTCTGAGGAGCAGCCTGGACAGCATAGAGGAGTCCTGGCAGGTAATAATGGAACTCACAGCAAAAATGAGAGGTGGCCAGGATGACACCTGACTGAGCTGTCTGGATTTTAACCAGTTGACAAACAAAAGCCCCTGACTATCTCTGAGAGGGAGGGGCAACCTGACAAAGCAGTGCTCTGGAGACCCCCCTAAAGTTAGGCTGTCATCCACCCAGAGACAGGGATGGTGTGCCCACAGGCGTGAGGCACTGTGAAGAGCAGGCTGCAGGAGCCGGGCCTGGCCGAGGGACGAGGGGACTGTCCTGAAGCCCGTGCTGCAATCAGGAACTCTGAAGGGCAGGTGTGTAGATGAAAGGAAGGCCATCTAGCCACTCAGTGATGCCATACTCCAGGCTATGGCACGAGCAAGGGTTAAGATGCTGATCACACACAGCAAGTTAACATCTCCTGGGCCCCTGAGCCCCTGGGCGCACAGGAACAACCCCAGGTATCCATCTGAGCCTTTGTGAAGTGTGTATTTATGAAAGGCTCTGGGGACAGAAGTCCTCACCCACTTAGTCTTCTGCAGCAGACTCAGCCCACTAGAAGCTGCCAGGAGGTAGAGAGGTACCTAGACAGAACTGACTGCCACAGGTCCTGACCCAAACATCAGCTCATCGACTCAACACACTACACAGGCCTGAGTGTGGACGGAGCTGCCCAGAGACCCACAGCTCTACAAGGAGAGCGATACCCAGGGGATCATCCTCAAACTCTGTGAAGGACACAGCACATCACCCAGGGAGAGCTGGCACCGTGGAGCCTCCAGATCCAGGTCTGTTCCCACTGGGCACAAGGCTGTGACTCCGCACGTACCATCTCCTCTGCCCGTGGCCCTCGTCATATACTCCACCCCCACCCTTAGGCCCACTGAGCCTGTGCAACTGAACCTCTGGTTTCCAGGCAGGACAGCGTCTTGGCCCTCCAGTCCAAATCCAGCCCCCTTCCCACCCAGGACCATCCAGGCCACCATTTCAACAAAGTAACAATGAACATACTTCAGAACCAGAGCTCTCGTTCTGGGCTCTAGGGATGGCTCCAGGAGTTCTATGAGCACCCTGCTTAACTCATATTTCTTCTCAAAAGTGTATCTATTATTATCACTGTCATCATTTTTAGGGGAGAGGATCCATGGTTTTCATCAGATTTTCATAAGAATATGTAACCCCTATGCCCCAGACACCTCTTTTTCCTTTGACCTTCCACCAGCCCTGGGTAAAATCCACTGCTCATTTGTTTTCATTCATCAGCTGGTAAGCCTTACCAGACAAAAACCACGTAGAAGAGAGCCTACGGCACAGCCACGCTCTCCGGCCTTGGCTGGACCTCCATCTGCTGGCCGGCTCTTATTCACCTCCCCGATTTCCAACTGAAATTTCCAAGCAGCTATTCCACATCTGTCCAGCTCTTTTCAAGATCTTGGGTCAGTCATTTAATATGACTGTGTCAAACTCATCGTCCAATACATGTACCCTCAAACTCCCTCTTCTGGGCATCAAAATTTTCTTATGGTGGTTTATTTACAGGCATGAGCCTAACTCTTGTCATTCACTATCTTAGTTTGGGTACCCCCAGCAGCAGGCCCTTAGACAAGTAGTTTCCTTGGGAGGTGGAGGAAACACAGGGAGGGGAGTAGGTACAGGAGCAGCGAAGGGAGGCAGCCCACAAAGGGTGTGCTACTGAGCAAGCATCCTCTGTGGATAACTGGATTTAGCTGAGTTATCCCACATAAAGGAAGACAGCTGAGGTTACATACCAACTCCTACAGTTACTAGTTGAGGGCTGCTCCTAGGGGGGTGCGAATTCTCCAGCACCTCAGGCCTTCTGTACCAGAGATCCTTTGACAAATGAGATGTGGATACTGGTGGCTGGAAAGCAGGCAGGCACGAAAATGGTAGCAGGAGATGTGGGCAGGGCCTACCACTCACTGTGCTGGGCCCTATCATAATCCCTACTTGATACTCAAGTAAGAAACAGACATGGAAACAGAGACAACACGAGGTATCCTAAGTGGGTGATAGAGAAAGCGTAAGGGCCAGTGGAGTACAGATGCCCCTGAGTACAGAGGGAGGAGTGCTCACTAGATGGAGGCTTCTAACATGGCCCCAGTAATCTCCACCTCCTGGCGCTCATGCCCAAGTATAATCCCCCTTGAGAGTGGGCTGGACCTAGTGACGTGCTTCTGACAAACAGAATAGAGCGAAAGTGATGAGCTCTTATTTCTGAGATTAGGTTACAAAAGACTATGACCCTTAAGGCCATTATGCTAAGTGAAATAAACCAGGCACGAAAAGACAAATACCATATGATTCCACTTATATGAGGTACCTAAAGTTGTCAAATTCATAGTGTCAGAAAGCAGAATGGTGGTTATCAGGGGCTGGGAAAGGGGGAATGCGGAGCTACTGTTTAATGGTGCAGAGTTTCTGTTTTACAAGATGAAGAGTTATGAAGACGGATGGTGGTAATGGCTGTACAATAATGTGAATGTATTTAATACCACTGAACAGCACACTTAAAAATGGTTAAGAGAGGGAATGCCCTGGTGGTCCTGTGGTTAGGACTCAGCGCTTTCACTGCTGGGGCCTGGGTTCAATCTCTGGTCGGGGAACTAAGATCCCACAAGCCACATGGCACAGCCAAAACAAAAACAAAAACAAAAACAAACAAAAAACAGTTAAGAGAGTAAATTTTATGTTGTGTGTATTTTGCCACAATTTTTTTTTTAATGGAAGGAAAAATCAGACTACGAGTCCTCCTCTGCCCCCCTCCTTTAGAGCCACCACTCTGATGAAGTCAGCCATATCCATGTGGCAAGGAACTGAGGGGCTTTCAGCCAACACCCAATGAGGGACAAGAGTCCCTCAGTTCAACAGCCTGCAAGAAACCTGCTTCCAGCTCACTGTCTGAGCGAGCTCGGAAGCAGATTCTCTCCAGTCAGGCTTTGAGATAACTGCAGCCTTGGCTGACACCTGGATTGCAGTTTGTAAGAGACCCTGAGCTAGAGGACCCAGATAAGAAAACCAAGTCTCAGTGAGATAAATAGGAT
Source organism: Globicephala melas (assembly GCF_963455315.2). Classification (NCBI taxonomy): domain Eukaryota; kingdom Metazoa; phylum Chordata; class Mammalia; order Artiodactyla; family Delphinidae; genus Globicephala; species Globicephala melas. The sequence continues at coordinate 40,347,824 of NC_083324.2, read as the reverse complement.
ATGCCCAAGGACACACAGCTGATAGGCAGCAGACCAGGATTAAAGCCCAGGGCCGCCTAATTCCCAAGCTGGTATATTCTGCCTGCCTGGGTAGTTCTGAACTATGTGAGTTCCCATGGAGAACAGGACGTAGATGGAAAGGCCCAGCACAAGGAGTGCAGGAGGGGAGCTGAGGTCCTGAGGACCTGTGGGGTCCCTGACCAGGGCTCCCTGGAAACCTTGCGTTCAGGCTCAGGCTACCACCAAGCCCTGCAGTGCTGGGCCAGAAGCCCAGCCACCTCTGTGGACACGGCAGGTAGGTCTTGGTGTGAGGTTCAGGTTTCCATGGTGACCTGGTCTAGGGGAGCCAGGCCAGTGCAGGACACCTCAAGTTTGCTATTTTAAACACAATCCTTCCTTCACATTTAGAGAAAGCAAGCTAGAGCTCCAGGTATTTCACCTTTACACTGACACACCCAGGGGCTCCCTTTACACCACCATACGGAGGACTCCCATTACTCAGCTCTTCTGGAAAACAGGGCTCCGGCTCCTTGTTCTCCAGCCCTGGATAGGTGAGGGGGTGGGGTGTGGTGGGAAGGGCAGGCTCAGGGGACACGTCAGGGTTAAATTCTAGCTCCACCCCTGGCTGTGTGCCTTGGACAAGGGTCTCTACACTCTCCAAGCCTCGGTCCCTTACTTACTGAGGGAAATGGGAATAAACTCTCAGACCTCAGCAGATCACTGTGAGGACCAAACAAAAGAACACACGAAACCATTTAGTAAGGTGTCTGGCCAAATACATGTTAGTTATATCTAGTTGTATCATTATGTCTTAAAACTCTTAAAATTGGTTTGGCATCCCTTTAAAATCAATCTCTCCTCCACTTTCTTGTCCCCTGACCCTCCCTCCTAGGCACAGTCAACTCAGTCTCCAAGTTTCTCTAAGTTCAATTAGATTGACCTTCTTACCACCACTTTCATCATGTCATTGCCTCTAAGGGAATGGCTTTCTACTGCCCAGAGAATTCATTTAAACTCCAGAGCCCAAGATTTAACTTGGTCCCACCTAACTTATCCCCTATCAAGCTCCAAGAAAAATGCCTCACTTCAGACTATCTGTCTCCTAAATAAGCCGTGCTTATTCAACAAGTCATTCAAAAGAAAAAAACCCTTTCTTAAGCATATACTATGTGCAAAAGGTTGGACAAATTTGAATGAAACATGACTGCAACTAGGTCACACTACAGTTCACAAGGAGAAACAGAGCACACATCTGCAAGACACCTGGGGAAGGCTTCCTGGAGAGCGTGATGTGAACTAAGGAGCAAAGGATAAGGAGTGCATGCCCAGTGCACTCAGAGGGCAGTCCAAGCATGTGAACCTCTGTTCTTCTGCCCTCTGCTCCGACCAGATCTAATCAATGGCAATGACAGCCAGAAACATTTATCGAATGCAAATGATAGGCCAGGCACTGACCTAACTTTTGCATTCTTTCACTTAATCCTATGGCAATGTATAATGCAGGTATAATTATTATCCCCACTTTATGAATGTGGAAACTAAGGTACACAGGTGTTACATAACCTGCCCAAGGTCACATGCCTGTGAAATAGAAAGTCACCTTTCTGCTTTGCTCTGGTCTTCCTCTGGTAAAAACATCCCTCCTTCCAGAGGGAACTGTCCTCCCCTACCCCACAAGATGACTGATCAGTGACTCCAACACAGGGCAGACCTAACTCAGAGCACAAGGACCCAGTAGAGTTGATTAGAGTCCTTTCTGGAGGACACAGAAAGGCCCAACTGCAGGGTGCAGACACCACCCCACTCGGGGGAACACTTCAGCAAAAGGGGAGAAAGAGGACTATATACTATATAGAGACACCTCCAGCCTACAGAAAGAATTACAATTCAATAAAACGAAATCCAAACAGCTCAATTCAAAACGGGCAGAACACTGAAACACTTCACAAAGGAAGGTATGCAAATACAATAAGCACTTGACAGTAGTCATCTGGAAAATGCAAATTAAAAACACATCTAGATTGTTCCATACTTCTATTAGAAAGGCTTAAAGAAAACCCAAACAAACCTGACAGTACCAAGAACTTTACAGCACAAAGACTGAACTTTAATGTATGGAAATTTAAAAAATAATTTAGGAGGCTGACAGATGTGAAAAGAATGACACTTTACCTCTGTAGTGTTCCTTCCAAAAACCCATAACCCCAGTCTAATCTAGAGAAAAATAAGCAAATCCCACTTGAGGAACACTCCTCAAAACTGTCCAGATCGGGACTTCCCTGGTGGTCCAGTGGCTGAGAATCTGCCTTCCAATGTAGGGGACAAGGGCTCGAGCCCTGGTTGGGGAACTAAGATCCCACATGCTGCAGGGCTACTGAGCTCGTGCGCCTCAACTAAAGGGCCTGCAGGACTTCCCTGGTAGCACAGTGGTTAAGAATCTGCCTGCCAATGCAGGGGACACGGGTTCGAGCCCTGGAGCAACTAAGCCCGTGCGCCACAACTACTGAGCCGGCACCACAACTACTGAGCCCACGTGCCACAACTACTGAAGCCCGCGTGCTCTAGGGCCCACGTGTTGCAACTACTGTAGCCTGTGCACCTACAGCCCATGCTCCGCGACAAGAGAAGACACCTCAATGAGAAGCCCATGCACCGCAATGAAGAGTAGCCCCCCACTCACCACAATGAGAGAAAGCCCGTGCACAGCAACGAAGACCCAACACAGCCAAAATTTAATAAAATTTTAAAATAAGTAAATAAATAAAGAGCCTGTGTGCCATGAACTACAGAGCCCACATACTCTGGAGCCCAAGCGCCACAACTAGAGAGAGAAAACCCACACACTTCAACTAGAGAGAAGCCCACACAACGCAACAACAAAAAAGATCCTGCATGCCACAATGAAGACCTGACGCAGCCAAAAATAAAAACTAATTAATTAATTAAATAAATATAAAATAAAATACTTATTTACCAAAAAAAACTGTCCAGGTCATTAAGAACAAGGAAAGTCTGAGAAACTATCACTAAGGAAAAGTAAGGAAACCAGATTTCCTTAGCTTGTACCTATGCCCTTTTTCTCTCCCAAGATCCCATCCAAGATACCATGTTATATTTAGTTGTCCTGTCTCTTGAGGCTTCTCTTAGCTGTGACAGTTTCTCAGACTTTTTTTTTTTTTGGCTGCATTGGGTGTTTGTTGTTGCACACGGGCTTCCTCTAGTTGCAGCGAGTGGGGGTTACTCTTCGTTGTACACAGGCACCTCACTGCAGTGGCTTCTCTTGTTGTGGAGCATGGGCTCTAGGTGCGCAGGCTTCAGTAGTTGCAGCATGTGGGCTCAGTAGTTGTGGTTCTTGGGCTCTACAGCACAGGCTCAGTAGTTGTGGTGCATGGACTTATTTGCTCCGCTGCATGTGGGATCTTCCTGGACCAGGGCTAGAACCCGTGTCCCCTGCATTGGCAGGTGGATTCTTAACCACTGCACCACCAGGGAAGTGCTCAGACTCTGTTTTTCATGACTTTGACAGTCTTGAGGAGCGCTAGTCAGGAACTGTGTAGACCATCCCTCAACTGGGACTCGTCTGACGTTCTTCTCATGATTAGACTGGGGTTATGGGTTTTTGGGAGGAAGACCACAGAGGTAAAGCACCCTTCTTGTCACACATCAAGGGTACATACCATCAACCTGATTTATCACTGTTGATGTTGACCCTCATCACCTTGCTCAGGTTCTCCACTGTAAAGAGACTCTTTTCTCCCCTCTCCACATGGTACTCTTTGGAAGAAAGTCACTATGCACAGTCCACAATTAAGGAAGAGGGATTATATTACACCTCCCTGAGGGCAAAGTAGCTACCTATATATATATTTTTTTAATACAATGATTACTTTTTACTGCATTTTTTAAAATTAATTTATTCTATTTTATTTATTTTTGGCTGCATTGGGTCTTTGTTGCTGCACGCGGGCTTTCTCTAGTTGCGGCGAGCGGGGGCTACTCTTCGTTGTGGTGTGCAGGCTTCTCATTATGGTGGCTTCTCTTGCTGCGGAGCACAGGCTCTAGGCGCACGGGCTCAGTAGTTGTGGCTCATGGGCTCTAGAGCGCAGGTTCAATAGTTGTGGCACACGGGCTTAGCTGCTCTGCGGCATGTGGGATCTTCCTGGACCAGGGCTCGAACCTGTGTCCCCTGCACTGGCAGGTAGATTCTTAACCACTGCGCCACCGGGGAAGCCCAGCTACATAAATTTAGAATTTTTGCCCAGATTTGTCTATTTTCATTCGCTGATTTATTCAATCATATGGACTCAGACATTTATTTTACACTGTGGGTTATAATCCAATACTACTTTACTTATTTTTTTGCAAAATGTATTTTATTTTCCAGCATTGGCCATTTGGAGCTCTTTCAGTTGGCTCCTGTTTCCCTTTGACATATGCTGAATTTATTTTAAACTGATATCTTTGTCTTCTCCTCCCAAGCACACTAGATCTCCTCCGGAGCAGCGAGGCTCAAGATCATTCTGCCAGGCACATTGCAGACGTGCAATACACATGTGCTGAATAAACAAATGAACAGAGGAAGGAAGGACATTTTGGTTCCTTGGTGTGAGCAGTAGACGCCCAGTGCCTGAGCGTCCTAATTTTCCTTGGGAAACCATCCTCTCTCATCCTCAGCCTGGTGATGAAGACAATCAGGTGATGAAGTCAGTCAACAAAGCACCTCCCTCGGCCACAGGGTTTGGGGTGGGGACAGGCAGGGAACCCCATTCAGAGCCAAGTGGGCACCCTCTCATCCTCCACTGGATTGGATATTGCAAGAACATGGGACTGAAACTGCTGCAGCCACTGTTAGCGAGACAACAGTGAGCTGATCCAGACAGGGCAGAGCTGAGAGGTGGACTCCTTCTGAGGCCTCAACCATGCTGCCCTTGAGTAAGCCCTGCCTGTGGCTGTGAGTTATATGACCCAAAAAACGCCCTTTTCACTTACTCTGGTTTGGGTTGTTGTTTCCTGTTCCTTATAATTAAAGCAACCCTTAGAATTCCTATATTGTTGACCTTTATTTTTATGACGAACAGTCAATGGAGATGAGATAACTGAGCACTGAGCTGCATGACACCAGGTGACTGCACCGGGGCCTGGGTCTCCTTCTCAACCTTTCAGGGGCTGGGGACCCCAATCAGAAAGAGAAAAAAGGGACAATCCTGTAATTCCTGAACCCTCAAGTTATTTTGTACACCTGCTTACTATCACCATCCCAGGCCAAAGACGGAACATTAAGGAAGTTTAAAGGGCTCACAAACAAGTAAACCCTAACAGCTGTACCATGAAACATCTATTCTGTACCATCCGGTCCACTGAACTCTACTAGTCACAAAACATTCACAAACACAGATGACCCTGTTGTGACCAGGAACCATCAGCTCCATTATGTGGTAAAACTGCATGAAGAGGTTAATGGAGGCAAAAGGCTTGATCCAGTAAGGTCCCATAGTGAGCCAAGGGTCAAGCTGAGACATGAAGCAACAGAACTGGTTTCTGCCACATCTGACCTTCATGGGCAGAGTACCATTGAGCCTGGATTGTGTACTTCCTCTTGATACCATGCGTAGTTGTAACACATACCTATCTTACCAGATATGTCTCTATTTCAGCAACATTAGAGCACAGTTTATAACAAGTTACCTGGCTGCTATATTACCCGAAAAGGAAATGGGAAGGAATGTGCAATCACTGTCAGAGAGAAGGTGGGAGAGGAAAAGCTCTGTGCCCTGAGCTTGGTTTTGTTCCTCAACAACAGACTCAGCAAGCCCAGCACCAATCCATGGGACCAGAGCACAACACATGAGGGAAGAACACTTCATCCATACCTGGCAGGTAAAAGTCTTAGAGACGAACTAATCACTAATCATTATTTGGAAGATTTCCAAATAATGAGTCCAGAGTTCTGGTGGGTTAAGTCCTGCACCTCAGACGCTCAACTGGAAACATTGTTTCTTCCTCGTTTACCTTAGTGCTCAGCTCAGAGACAGTCAGCTGAGAACAGCATGATTCAGAAGCAGCAGTGGGCTTCAGGTCAGGAGATCTGGAGTTCTAATCCAGTGCTGACCCCATGAAAACTAAATTTAAACTGAGGCACATCATCACTCTGGGCCCCAGCTTCCTTAACTGCGAAAGGGATAAACAAAACCTGCACGTTTTACCTGACTGGATTGTGAGGATAAAACAGGACCTACCAGATTTGAAAAAATTAGGTGCACTGCAAATATTAAATGGTGTTGGGAGTCTGATGATAAAACATTCTCTAGGAATGCTCAGTGGTTCCCCTAACTACCTTGCACAAGAAGGAGACGGCCTGTTTGCCAGGGCACTGCCTGGCACCTGCGCATGGTGTGTGAGCAGCCTACATATGAACCCAGACCCAGCTGTCCACAGTTACGGCAACCACAATCCCCAGCTTTTCTAGGACAGACACACTTCTTTCTATGTAGTTTGGTGTTTCCTTTCAAAATAGGAATGTATAACTAGATGTATTAAATGTATAACTGAATATTTTCTGTGCCTTTATAAAACTATTCCAGTATATGTATTCACACATCAGAAGCTAACTACCCTCACTCGCTCACAGAACCCCTGCCTCGGCCAGTCTGCACCCAACGCCCAGGGCTCTCCTCAGCGATACACTGAGCACCTACCCACTCTGGCTGCTCATTAGGCTCTTCTGGCTTGTGGTCAGAGGCCACAGGCGGGGGCGAGTAACCCTTCACAGGAGTGGTGAATTCCACGGGTCCTGTTCCTGGCAACGGGAGTTTCAGCAGTGGATAGCTGGGATGAACAAAAAGGAGAGAAGAGTTAGGACACGATGGCAGGTAGAAGCTGTGCTGAGGTAACAGTGACACAGGAATCACTGCAGTTGCACTAAATTCTCCATGCTAGGAGAACTGTACAAATGTACAAAATATTAGTCATAAAACTTCAGAGCTAGGAGAAAACTCAGAAGCCTCTAGATCAGAATTTTTCAAACTCCCTTTTAGTCACAGGAAGCCCAATGCATAAACTACTTTATGAAGTAGTTTACTGGTTGAATATTTTTGGAGATGTAATAAAGGCAAGATGCTACACAAACTTCTGGCCAAATTACACATAAGTAAGACAACAAGAAAAAACTGGGGAGGGACTTCCCTGCTGGTCCAGTGGTTAAGACTCTGTGCTTCCACTGCAGGGGGTACGGGTTCGATCCCTGGTTGGGAAGTTCTACATGCCGTGCGGTGCAGCCAAAAAAAAAAAAAAAAAACTGGGGAAACAAAAGAATCCTGATTCAGACTGCTGAGCAAATTGCTCGAATTTAAAGGGACAGACCATGGAAACTGTGCATAACACATTGAGGGTGTGGTTTACACTAGATCAGGCTGAACAGAAGTCAATGGACCCACCACATGCAAAGGAAAAAGCTTGACCTAACATCAAAAAGTTGGCAAATGGATGTGCTTTTGTTTCAGGTTTCACTTCTTTTAAAACTTTTTCTTCAGGACTTCCCTGGTGGTCCAGTGGTTAAGACTCCACGCTTCCACTGAAGGGGGGGAAGTTTTGATCCCTGGTCGGGCAAGTTCTGCATGTGGCATGGTGCAGGGGGGAAAAAAATTATACTACATAAAAGTTAATTCTCAGTTTTAAATAAAACTGAGAATTAACTTTTATGTAGTACAATGCAGAAATCTTAAGTATAGGGACTTCCCTGGTGGCGCAGTGGTTAAGAATCACGCCTGCCAATGCAGGGGACATGGGTTCGAGCCCTGGTCCGGGAAGATCCCACATGCCACGTAGCAACTAAGCCCGTGCGCCACAACTACTGAGCCTGAGCTCTAGAGCCTGCGAACCACAACTACTGAGCCCGCATGCCACAACTACTGAAGCCTGCATGCTTAGAACCCGTGCTCTGCAACAAGAGAAGCCACCACAATGGGAAGCCTGCACACTGCAACAAAGAGTAGCCCCCACTCTCTGCAACTAGAGAAAGCCCGTGCGCAGCAACAAAGACCCAACACAGCCAAAAATAAAATATAAATTAATTTTTAAAAAATCTTAAGTATATAGTGCAATGAATTTTTACATATGCCTACACCTGTGTAACCCCTACCTAGATCAAGCTATAAAATATCTCCAGAACCTCAGAAGGTGGCCTTGTGCCCTGGCCCAGTGAAGAGTATCCACTACCATAAACCGCTATTAGAATTCCTATCACCATAGATTAGTTTTGCCTGTTTCTGATGGCATATAACTGAAATCATCCATTCCACTGTGTATTCTTTTGTGACTGGCTGTTTTCACTTAAATTACATCTACTAGAGTCATCCACAGTGACACATGTAGCAGATCATCCTTTTCCATATGTACTATTCTGCTGAATGAACATATTACAGTGCATCTATCTATTCCAGTGTTGAGGAACATTTGGCTGTTCCCAGCTGAAGCTATTAAGAATAGAGCTATTATGGTAATTTTTATGTATACACTCATTTTTACGTAAGCACTCATTTCTGTTGGGTATATTCATAGAATGAAATTTCTGGGTTGTGGAGTATACATATATTTAGCTTTGTAGATAACACCAGTTTTCCAAAGTAGTTATTTAAATTTATGTTCCCACCAGCAGTGTGATAGGAGTTTCAACTGCCTCAAATCCTTGTCACCTCTTGATATTGTCAGTCCAATTAATTTTAACCATTTAGAGGAGGATGTGGTGGTATCTCTCTGTGGTTTTAATATACAGCAAATAGTGTCAAAAACTCTTTCATATGCTTATTAGCCATTTGGATAAATCCTCTTTTGTGAAGCACCTCTTCAACTCTTTAACTGTTTTTAATTGAGTCGTCTTTATATATTCTAGATATGAGTCCGCAGTCCTTTATACAGCTATAAATTTCCCTCTTAGTTCTACTTTCGCTGCATCCCATAAGTTTTGGTATATTGTGTTTTTGTTTTCATCATCTCAAGCTATTTTCTATTTTCCTTTCTGATTTCTTCAACCCACTGGTTGTTTTAGAATATACTGTTTAATTTCCATGTATTTGTGAATTTTCCTTCTATTATTTTTTAAATTAAATTTATTTATTTTACTTATTTATTTTTGGCTGCGTTGGGTCTTCGTTGCTATGCGCAGGCTTTCTCTAGTTGCAGCGAGTGGGGGCTACTCTTCAGTGCAGTGCACAGGCTTCTTATCACGGTGGCTTCTCTTGTTGCAGAGCACGGGCTCTAGGCGCACAGGCTTCAATAGTTGTGGCATGCGGGCTCTAGAGCGCAGGCTCAGTAGCTGTGGCGAACAGGCTTAGTTGCTCCGCAGCACGTAGGATCTTCCTGGACCAGAGCTCGAATCCGTGTCCCCTGCATTGGCTGGCGGATTCTTAACCACTGCACTGCCGGGGAAGCCTTCCTTCTATTATTCATTTTTAGTTTCATTCTGCTGTTATTGGAAAAAATCCTCTGTATGATTTAGATCTTTTTAAATTTACTGAGACTTGTTTGTTGCCTAACATATGGTCTATCCTGTAGAATGTTTATGTTCACTTGAGAAGAATGTATATTGGTCTAGCTCGTTTCAGTGTTGCTCAAGTCCTCCATTTCCTTATTGATCTTGTCTGCTTGTAGCCATCATTGAAAGTGGAGTACTGAAGACTTCAAATATTATTGGAGAACTGTGTATTTCTCCTTTCAATTCTGTCAATTTTTGCTTCATATATTTTAGGGATATGTTGTTAGGTGTTATATGTTTATAATGTTTATATCCTCTTGTTGTACTGAAGCATTTATCAATATATAATGTCCTTCTTTGTCTCTAATAAATTTTTTAATGTTGTCTGATAATAATATAGCCACTTCAGCTCTCTTTTGGGTACTGTTTAGCATGGAATATCATTTTCCATCCTTTTACTTTGAACCTCTTTGTGTTCTTATATCTAAAATGTAGTGTATATCTAAGGACCTCCCTGGTGGTCCAGATGGTTAAGACTCCGTGCTTCCAGTGTAGGGGGTATGGGTTCAATCCCTGGTCAGGGGACTGAGACTCCACATGCTGTGGGGTGCAGCCAAAAAAAAAAAGCGTAGTGTGTATCTAAAGTGTCTTGTAGACAGCATGCAGATAAAGTCTTTGTAAAATCAAATTGGCCATTCTTTTAATAGGAGAGTTTGATCCACTTACATTGAATGTGATTATTGACAAGGAAGGATTTATTTATGCCATTTAGCTATTTGTTTTGTCTTACATGATTTTTGTTCCTCAGTTCCTCCATTGCTGCCCTTTTTTTAAGGGCGGGGTATTGATTTTTTGTAGTGTGCCACTTTGATTCCCTTCTACTTTGCTGTTCTACATATTTTAAAAGTTATTTTCTGGGCTTCCCTGGTGGCGCAGTGGTTGAGAGTCCGCCTGCCGATGCAGGGGACGTGGATTCGTGCCCCAGTCCAGAAAGATCCCACATGCCATGGAGCGGCTGGGCCCGTGAGCCATGGCTGCTGAGCCTGCGCATCCAGAGCCTGTGCTCCGCAACGGGATAGGCCACAACAGTGAGAGGCCCGCGTACCGCAAAAAAAAAAAAAAAAAGTTATTTTCTTAGTGGCCACCTTGGGAATTCTATTATTAACAACTTATAACAAGCTAGGTTGAATAGAGGGGTTCAACAGCAAATCTGAGCAGAGAAGAAAGGAGCGGCAATCATGAAAATAAGACAACTGAAATCATGCAGTCTGAGCAGCTTAGCTTCAACAGGATACACACACTCTGTCTATACATCCTTGTCACTCCCCTTTTATATTGTTGTCACAGATTACACTTTACATTTAATCTCTTTAATGTAGATTTTTAAATTACTGTTTAATACACTTGCCCTTTAAATCACAGAAGACAAAGAAAGAAATTACAAACCAAACCAACAAAACTGATTATCTTTACTAGTGTTTATTTTTTCTTATGGCTTCAAATTGCAGGGTAGGTGCACTGGTAACAATTTCCCTCAGCTTTTGTTTATCTGGAAATGTCTTAACTTCTCCTTCATTACTGTAGTTTTTTTTTTTTCCCCCACACCCTGCCACATACAGTATCTTAGTTCCCTGACCAGAGATCAAACCTGTGCCCCCGGGCTTCCCTGGTGGCGCAGTGGTTAAGAACCTGCCTGCCAACACAGGGGACATGGGTTTGAGCCCTGGTCCGGGAGGATCCCACATGCTGCAGAGCAACTAAACCCATGCGCCACAACTACTGAGCCTGTGCTCTAGAGCTCACGAGCCACAACTAATGAGCCCACGCGCCACAACTACTGAAGCCCGCGCTCCTAGAGCCCATGCTCCGCAACAAGAGAAGCCACTGCAATGAGAAGCCCATGCACCACAATGAAGAGTGGCCCCCACTCGCTGCAACTAGAGAAAGCCCACGCACAGCAACGAAGACCCAACACAGTCAAAAATAAATAAATAAAATTTAAAAATATTAAAAAAAACAAAACAAAAACCTGTGTCCCCTGTGTTGGAAGCACAGTCTTAACCACTGGATCGCCAGGGAAGTCCCTGAAGTATAGTTTTATAGAATTTAGAACTCTTGATTTTTTTTCCTTTCAGGACTTTAAATATGTGTTCCCACTACCTTCTGGCCTCCATGGTTTCTGAGAAGAAATCAGCTATTAATCCATCAAGAATCCCTTTTATGTAAAGAGTTGCTTCTCTTTTGCTTCTTCCAAAAGCTAAGGTTCAACTGTTTGGAGGTAGGTGTCAAGGGCTGTCTCTGGACTTAGCTAAGGTTTTGCTGGGGAAAGCTCTGCACAATGCCTGGGCTGACCCCTGAGCTCTGGGTGCAGAGAGGAGTCCTGGGGCCCAGAGCTAAGACTGCTGAAGCTCTAGCTCTACTACAAGATGAAGGCAGGCAGTACATTTTATTTATCTACATTCACTTTCCGTACAGTAGCTGCTCCAAACACACTGACTAAAGGCAGCCTGTTTCTCAAGATTTGAAATATGTAAAACATCTGTGAATTCCAGGAGTCTACACATTCCAGCAGGGAGAGAAAGAAGGGCAGCACACTCCAGAGCATCCACCTTCTTAGGATAAAGTCTCTTAGGAAATGTCCACAGGCCTTGAAATGCTTAAAGTGGCTCACAGTCATTCTCCAATCTTGCCCTGGAGCCACACAACTCCCCTCTTGCTTCTGAGGTCTGTACTTGCTGGAACACTCTTGCTCATTCTTCTCCTAGATAACTCAGCTTCAAGGCCTCAACTACAGTATCATTTGCCTAGGAAGTCTTTCCCCTTTCCCCAAAGTCTGAGTTAAGGCCCCTCCTCCTATTTGCTGCCAAAATGCCCCGTACTCACCCCAACACAGTTCTTATCACTGATGGTGAACCTGTCCGTTTCTGTCTCTGTAACGATGATGGTTTCTAACTCTCACTGAGTACCTACTGTGTGCCAGGTGCCTTCCATCTTTCTTCTCATTTAAGCCTCACCACAGGGACTTCCCTGGTTGTCCAGTGGGTAAGACTCTGCGCTCCCAATGCAGGGGGCCTGGGTTTGTTCCTTGGTTGGGGAACTAGATCCCACGTGCGTGCCACAACTAAGAAGTCAACATGCTGCAACTAAGAAGCCCGCATGCCACAATGACGATCCCATGTGCTGCAACTAAGACCCGGTGCAGCCAAAATAAATAAATAAATAAATATTTTTTTTAAAAAAGCCTCACCACAACCCAACAAGGTATGCAGAAGCTATATCCCCTCTAGCCCCCAAGAAAGGGACAGAACCAGTATGTGAACACAGGCAGTCTGGCCCCAGAGTCCACCCTCTTAACATCACACTATACTCTTGTATTACATTTCCGTTTTGTTTAAAAATTTAAACAATCATAAATTCCTTTTGATAGAAGTACAAGAAAAACACCAAGGAAAAGATTCTACAAAAATGCAAAATGCAAGGTTTCTTTTTTTTAAAGTTTTTATTGGAGTATAACTGCTTTACAATGTTGTGTTAGTTTCTACTGTACTACAAAGTGAAATCAGCTATATGTATGCATATATCCCCTCTGTTTTGGATTTCCTTCCCATTTAGGTCACCACAGTGCATTAAGTAGAGTTCCCTGTGCTATACAGTAGGTTCTCATTAGTTATCTATTTTATACATAGTATCAACAGTGTATATGTGTCAATCCCAATCTCCCAATTCCTCCCACCCCATCCCTTTCCCCCTTGGTATCCATACATTTGTTCTCTACATCTGTATCTCTATTTCTGCTTTGCAAGTAAGATCATCTATACCATTTTTCTAGATTCTACATATATGTGTTAATATACGATATTTGTTTTTCTTTTTCTGACTTACTTCACTCTGTATGACACTCTCTAGGTCCATCCATTTCTCTACAAATGACCCGATTTTGTTCCTTTTTATGGCTGAGTAATATTCCATTGTATATATGTACCACATCTTCTTTATCCGTTCCTCTTTTTTTTTTTTTTGCGGTACGCGGGCCTCTCACCATTGTGGCCTCTCCCGTTGCGGAGTACAGGCTCCGGACGCGTAGGCTCAGCGGCCATGGCTCACGGGCCCAGCCGCTCCCCGGCGTGTGGGATCTTCCCAGACTGGGGCACGAACCCGTGTCCCCTGCATCGGCAGGCGGACTCCCAACCACTGCGCCACCAGGGAAGCCCTATCTGTTCCTCTTTTGATGGATATTTAGGTTGCTTCCATGACCTGGCTATTGTAAATAGTGCTATGAACATTGGGGGTGCATGTGTCTTTCTGAATTATGGTTTCCTCTGGGTATATGCCCAGTAGTGGGATTGCTGGGTCGTATGGTAGTTCTATTTTTAGTTTTTTAAGGAAACTCCATACTGTTTTCCATAGTAGCTGTATCAATTTACATTCTCACCATATGTGGAAATTCTTAATAAATCTATGTTTCAACTTGTGTTTTGTAAATGAAGTCCATCACAATGGAGCATGTGCTGAGGATTTGGAGTGTAGGTTCACAGGTGGTCCCTCCTCACTGGGACAGGTGCTTGACCACCAGCTCCCCTGCTACCTTGCATCCTAGGATCTGGCCTTCCCCTCCCTGTCCAGGTATCCATTTGCTGCTGCCCCCTGCAGGCGCCTGACCAAAACATGGAGGGCTGTTCAGAAGTGCATACCCTGCTGTGTCCTGGAGCAGGGTGAGGCACTGGCCATCGCCTATCCCAGGCTGGCTGCACCACAGCAATCTGATGGGCATTTTGGCAGGAGGAAGCCTTTCATCCACTCCCATCCAAGCATATTTTAGTACCTTTAGCAGTATTTTTCCCCTGCTTTCTGAAGCAGCAGCTCTGCATTTTCATGTTGCACTGGGTCCCACAAATGATGATGTTGGCTCTACATCTCCTCCCATTCTCACTCCCAGTCATCTGTGATGGGAGCTCAGGAGACACTGAAGACGTACAGGAAGAGCAACCAGAAAAATGACACTCAAGAGATGTGGCACAGGACACCTCTCTGGAGACATCAGGAGTGGGACATGTTTTCTCTCTTCCCTTCTCAGGGGAGAACAATACAGGACTAGGGGTGGGGTAGTAAAAGACCATGAAGGGAAATTTCTGAGATCTCCTGATCTCTCTTCTGTTGGAGGAAATTTGGGGTTGGAGGAAATTTGGGGTGATAAAGCAGTATTTGATCTCCTACAAGCCTTTCAGAGCTTTTCCAGAGCTCGTGTGTGAGGTCAGGGGTAACTTCTGCTTGGAGGGAGGCTCTGGCTTTGGAATGCTGAACAGGACCCAGGAGCAGCTGCTGGAGCTGGGCTCCTGGGCTCCTGAGTCTAGGCTTTGGGGCAGAGGTCAGTGGTTCCCTGAGACTTGGTTCTCAGCTATCCAGCCCAGCTCTCCAAAGCACAGGTGCAGACAGGGCTTCAGTTACTCAGATTTCTTTCTTGTTCATGAAAGGAATATAAATGTGTCCAGAGAGTGGCCACATAGGTATAAAAAGAGGGAGCCTGTTCTATAGTCTCCTGTGTGCCCACCCACAAAGGGGTCACGATGATCGTGGGGAAACCTGAGCTGTAGGCAGACAAGGGAGAGAGGTTGAGAGCGGAGGTCACCACAACTGCGATGTCCAGCCTCAGCCTGAAGGTGCTGCTTTCCTCCAGAGAAAATGAAGGAGGAAGGGGTCAAGTCTGCTCTCAGATACCCACACAGGCTGTAGGATTATCCTCTTTCAGGAGGTCTGGAATGGTCTCATCATGATTCCAACTTGCTCTCCAAGTTAAAATTCACCCTCTCTAACCATGACCAGCAGGTTATGGAATCACAGGTGACCTAATGACCCCTCACATTAACCTCTGACCCACACATAGGGCAATTAAGCTGGCCTGGCACCCAGACACTCTTCCTTCATTCCACGGCATACCTACCACTTCCCAGGACAGGTCCCAAGAAACAGCACCCTCTGCCTTGCTGGACTGCTGCTGAGCCACACCTCTGGTCCTGGTGGCCTAACCTCTAGGGAATGTAAACAGATACCTCTTGCCACAGTGCCTACTTGCTGCAAGTTTCATCAGATTTTCCCAGAGGAAAGAGCATTTATGGCTCCCAGGGTGATCCAGTGGGATGAACAGGTCCACAGCCCAGGCAGCTGCTAGATCCAGACAGAGGTAGCAAGAGCAGCAGTCCTTTCGGTTCAAGCTGAACAACTCTCTCATTCCAGGTACAATAAAGGTAAGCAGTTAAATGGAATCTGAGTATCTAATAAAACTACTAAAAGCTGTCTATTCATTTCTCCAAAGAAGACATACAGATGGCCAAGAAGCACATGGAAAGCTGCTCAACATCACTAATTATTAGAGAAATGCAAATCAAAACTACAATGAGGTACCATCTCAAACCAGTCAGAATGGCCATCATCAAAAAATCCACTAACAATAAATGCCGGAGAGGGTATGGAGAGAAGGGAACCCTCCTACACTCTTGGTGGGAATGTAAATGGTACAGCCACTACAGAAAACAGTACGGAGGTTCCTTAAAAAACAAAAATAGAGTTGCCATGCGATCCAGCAATCCCACTCCTGGGCATATACCCGGAGAAAACCAAAATTCAAAAAGATATATGCACCCCTATGTTCACAGCAGCACTATTTACAATAGCCAAGACATGGAAACAACCTAAATGTCTTGACAGATGAATGGATAAAGAAGATGTGGTAAATATATACAATGGAATACTACTCATAAAAAAAGAATAAAATAATGCCATTTGCAGCAACATGGATGGACCTAGAGATGATCATACAAAGTGAAGTCAGCAAGAGAAAGACAAATATTTATGATATCACTTATATGTGGAATCTAAAATATGACACAAATGTGACCTTATTTATGAAACAGAGACAGACAGACATAGAAGACAAACTTATGGTTACAAAAGGGGAAAGGGGGTCGGGGAGGGATAAATAAGGAGTTTGGGATTAGAAAATACAAACTACTATATATAAAATAGACAAAACAAGGTCCTACTGTATAGCACAGGGAACTATATTCAATATCCTGTAATAAACCATAATGGAAAAGAATATGAAAAAGAATTTGTGTATATGTATGTATAACTGAATCACTTTGCTGTACACCAGAAACTAACACAACATTGTAAAACAACTATCCTTCAATTTAAAAAAAATTACAGAATATGAAAAAAAAATAACCTATCTATTAACCACACTTTATTTTCTGCAGGCAACCTGAAGCTCTGGCAGAAGGGGAGATGCTCTGGATTGAAAAGCTTCCCATACAGAAGAGGATAGCGAGGCTTGTGCCCTGGGTCCACAATATCTGTTCTCCTGTCCATAAAGGCGCAGAATCTCTGGATTTTCTGATACAACCTTTATCATCTTTGGAGGCTGAGGGACTTCATCTAGCCTTAGAAATTTTCTCCTAAGCCAATCAGATTTTAAAAATTCCTTTACAATCACATAACAAAGATGCTGGTTTGAAAAAATAAGTACACAGCATTAAGAATGTGTGTGCAGGGTGACTGTAAAGATAAGAGGAAACCATAGTGCCCTTAGAGAGTGGGACCAAAAGAGGCAGCAGGTTCAGAGGGGCGCGCCAGGGTAGTAGCCTCCCTGTGCTTTTGTTGGGAGAGCGGCGAGCTGAATGAACACAACCATAAACAGGAAAGAAGGCAAGGAAGATGCCACCTATTCTTCCTGTAGGGCTCGGCTCAGGTGTTCTCCTCCCTGGAAGCCTCCGTAACGCTGTCTCCCTTTGCACTAAGGTTAGGTCAAATCTGCTATGCACAATACCCAATGGAACTGAAGTTATCTCTCTCAGGCCGAGACTGTGGGAGGGACTGTGTTCTGTGTCACTGGTCTGGCACAGTTCTTGGCATATATTATATCAATCTTTATTGAGGTGGCTGTAAAACCCAATTTTATGCTCTCTCCTCAACTTCTGTTATGTAGGGCCACTGCCTCAAAAAGCTTCTCTATCCTCTGTCTAGGCAGATCCTGCCAGGCCCTGTCCCTGGCCCAGTGCAACTGAGATTCTCTTTCTGAGGCTTCTCATTCAAGAAGCAGACTCCCTGCAATGAAAGGTATCAGCACCAAACAGTGTTCTTCATAAAGTTCATGTCACCACAGCGAAGTGGAGAAAGTACAGATTTGGATATGCCACACAGACCGGCCAGTTGCAGCACATACCACTTACTATCTCTCCACATTAGTTTCATCATCAGCAAAAGAACTACAGAATAACCACCTCTTCCAAGGATGTTAGGCGACCAAACGAAATACTGTGTGTGGAAGCACCTGACCACAAAGCCAGGGCTCAGTGAAGATTAGTTTTCCTTTCCCTCCTATCAGCCCAATCCTACCCTGAGGCTCACCCACTCCCTTCTCAGGACTGATGTTCGGCCAAGACACCTGTGGGATATAAGACAGGTGTCTGCCCAGCTTGGCTGCATTTGGGCTGTACTGCTTGTTAAATATTGTTATTATCACATTTGCCTCTTCCCCCATCCTCCATCCCATCCTAATTCACCCAGAGTCAATAAGGAGTCTTCCACGCTTGAGACCTTAGCCATCTCATAAAGTTTTCATACCAGAGGCCCCCAAGTCATAAATCCAAGGACAGTCTGTTTTGAAACACTTGTGTGATATCACATTATTCATTCAAAGATAAAGGCCAGTTGCACCCAGCTACAACTGCAGCTGCTACACATAGCCTACTTTCCCTGTCCAGGAAGCTGCCTGATCCCAGCTGGCCAAATCCAATCCTCAGAAGATGAATGGCAAAGAAGAAACATCCTTCCCTTTTCCGGTAGCTAGAGCCATCTTCGTGGAAGGGGAATCACAACCACCTCCTCAACTGACACTGCCCATAGAGCAGAGGTCCCCAACCATTCTGGCACCAGGGACCAGTTTCGTGGAAGACAATTTTTCCATGGACCAGTGTGGGGGTAGGTAGGGGTGGTTCAGGCGGTAATGCGAGCGATGGCAAGCGCAGAGGAAGCTTTGCCCGCTCACCCGCCACTCACCTCCTGCTGTGCGGCCCGGCTCCTAACAGGCCGTACTGGTCCGTGGCCCGGGGGTTGGGAACCCCTGCCACAGAGAACACAAGTTTAATTCAATGTATTCATCCATTATGTATTTACTTACCATACACATACACATATAAAGATGGTATCAACTGAGAATTTATGAAGGGGGAGCAGGACCCCATCTACCTCTAACAGAAGGCAATATGCATAATAATAACCGTAAGTGTCACCACAAACTGCTGCTCTAGAAGTTAGAATAAAAGAGAAAATACTTTCAGCTGAGACATGGTAGAACTTCAGAGAAATTTTTAAGAAGGACACACAGCCTAGTGGTTCTCAGCATGTAGTCCCCAGGCCTGGGAGCTTGTTTAGAGATGCACATTCTTGGGTTTCTCCAGATCTGATGAATGAGAAACTGGGGTAGGGCCCAGCAATCTTGTTTTACATGCCCTCCAGGTAACTCTGATGTTAGCTCAGGTTTAAGAACCACTGCCCCAGCATATAGGCCAGGCCTAGAAAAGTATGATTTTGAAAGAGACAGATGGGTCAATTAACCTACAGGAAAAAAAAACAAGCAAATCCAAGAGCTGGGTTCTCAGAACACTCCTAATTCATCAGTTACAGGACATAGCCACAAGTGTCTAATCTTGTACAACACAAATTAACAAAGTTTAAACATCAGTACAAATACACTGAGCCAGAGTGAGAAGAGTCAGGGGGAACAGAGTGCCACAGGTGCAGGCACCAGAATCCCTTTAAATCTGGATTTGAACCCCCGTTTCCCTACTTATTAGTTGTGTAGACCAGGCAAGCCTCTAATCCTCCATCCCCCACTGGTTAAATGGAAATATAACTGGATCACTTCCCAAGGTTTTTATGAGGGTTAACGAGACATTTAATTATATACCTGAAGCACCAACACAGCACCCAGCAGGAAATTCTCAATGAATATGCTCATCTTTCCTTGTCCTAATTAGGGAAGAACTTGGGATCATTAACAACTGAGTATCGAGTTCAGTCCTGAACCATCCTTCTTCCAGCACAGCACTGAAAACATCTATAAACGTTAGATGTATAATGAATCTGGAATCCATAATTCTTTCCAGAGACAAAGATAATCAGGTAGGCTCTTTTCATGACTGTCAGTGTTTGAGAGCCAAGGGGACCATTGGATATCATCTTACATCAAGCCTCTCCTTTCACAATGTCCTCATCAGCCACACTCTTCAGGGCTCTATGGGGCCCTATGACAGAAGGACAGTCACAACAGTCCTTGGTGAGCACAACAGGCCCCAAGTATCAACCAGAGGTCAGAAGGAGGGTCCACATGAACACAAGAAAATGACTAGAGAGTAGAAAACCAAGTCTCTGGGGTTAGCCTACAAGACAGTGTCCAAGGAATTGTTCAAATGGACTTTGCCTTGCAACATTCCAAGGCTCCTGCTCTTAACCAGGTACCAAAAGGAAGCTGCCACTATTGAGAAGGAAAATTAAAATACCATGCTTTCAATTATCTTGCAGTTTCTTAGAAACATCTAAACATTATTTTGAGACAGATTACCAGCAATGTGAACAAATCTGGTGAGTCACCAAGTCAGGGCCAGCCTGGACTGTTTTACTGTCGTGGCTAAACAACCCAGGACTAGAGTTTTCCACTCAACAGATCCAATAAGCCTCAAGTTCCACTGTGTAAAAAGCACACAGTCCAAGGGCTACTGAACAGTCAGGGTTAGGAAATCTATTGTGCCAAGGCACTGGCCCACCATATCCAGGGCAACTTGGAAACATACCAGCAGGCTAAGATGCAGAGCCCCGTGAAGAGAATGATGGGGATGGGGTAGGACGCACAGAACAGCCCATGGTTGTAGAAGGCCTGAGATATCTTCTCACGCAGCCTTTCAGTCAGGGTCATCCTCAGCTGAAGTCACCTTGCTGCCATCCCGGAAAGTGACCATGGATCAGCCTGGCACACGTTGGGCAGCACTGACAATGGACACCATCTGCAGGCAGGCACCTGGCAAGAAGGGAGAAAAGCCAATTAACAAAGAGTACTTGGCTCTCAACACTAGGGCTGCTGGGGGAGGTGGCAGGGACGTGGACAGGGAATCAGGAGGCCTACATGCAAGATCTGGAGACATCAATCCCAAACACACACACACACACACACACACACACACACACACACACACACACACACACACACACACACACACACACACACACGCACACACAGTCTTGGTCGGCTCCTAGTGACTGTGGGTAGTGTCTAAGTAAGTCTAACCAAAGAAACAAAAAAACTGCCTCTCTAGCTCTGGTAATAAACTCTCAATCCTCTTCCATATTAGGCACTTCTAAAAGGCCACTCCCTAGAGAGGGCATTTTTCTCACACGTGGCACAGGAAAGTACTCCTGTGTAACAGACAGCACCTTCAGTTGCTCTTGGCCAAATGGACATTCTGGAAACCCTCCCCCCCCATTCTCTGTGCACAGGCCAGACCGAGAGAAATCCTTGGGAAACCTTTATACAAGGTCTAATCCCTCAAAAAACACATTCTTACACAAACGGTGATTCACTGATAAATAAAGTCCAGTGGGGTCAGCCCTCAACACAAAAACACCAAAAAGCCTAGGCCCCTGACATAAAACAAAATTCACTGTGACAGTGGTATTGGGTAGATGTCTCTGCTCCTGGTCCCCCAGTTGTTCCTGGGAGGGTGAGGGCAAAGGGCCCCTCCTATTTCTGCCTGCCCAGCAGCTGTCTCCTCCTTGGAGTAACAGCAGTCCGGTGTGGCTCTGAGAACCACCTTTCTCCACAGGATTTGGCCTGGACATAACGGCCAGTTAAGGTGCCCCTCCCTGACCCCCGCCAGGCTGGTTAGGCCTCTCTCCCTGGCCTTTGACTTCTGAGCAGAAAGAATCAAAACTGGATTCGAGGGCTTCCCTGGTGGCGCAGCGGTTGAGAGTCCACCTGCCGATGCAGGGGACACGGGTTCGTGCCCCGGTCTGGGAAGATCCCACATGCTGTGGAGTGACTGGGCCCGTGAGCCATGGCCGCTGAGCCTGCGCGTCCGGAGCCTGCGCGTCCGGAGCCTGTGCTCCGCAACGGAAGAGGCCCGCGTACTGGAAAAAAAAAAAAAAAAAAAAAAAAAAAACCTGGATTCAGTGGTGTTTATTCTTCCCCAAGAGGTTCCTGCTCCCCAGATCACGGGCTGCTCTGGCTCCAGCCCTTTCTGAAGACGAGCTCATCAGCTCTTCTTTCCAGTCTGTGAGCCACCCCATATCCTTCCAATAAATACTCTTTTGCTTGTGTAAGCCAGTTAATTTCTGTTGCTTCCAAGTAGAGAAACTTAAACCAATAAAATCAGAATAGAAAACTCTAGCAGAAGGGCCCAGGAATCTAGAATTCCTTTCCTTACTGAGCTCGCTGATGAAATTCAAGTTTAAATCCACTTCTCCTGTTCCATGTTGCTGTTTTCTTTCGTCTGTGCTACAGGGAAGCTGCCCAGACATGTATCTTGGCTTGATTCAGCTCACGGATGAAAACCCAGGCCAAGGAGATGATTCCTCAGAAGTGTGAGACCAGAAGGGAGAAGCAAAAGGAGTCACACCACAGCCAATTCACAAGAAGGAATGGCTACCACTCCATCCACCTTCCTGGAAGCACAAGTCTCAGGCGCACATGCAATTTTCCAGTCCAAGAACCCTCTAAGGAAATAGTACAAAGAACCCGCTGTGGGTCAATTCAGAAGGCAACAAAACAGATAGAGGAATTGGCAGGTGACAGCGGCTGACCCAAGGAGCAGAGGTGCTGACAACAGCTCAACCATTCACAAGACTCACCTGGAACATAACAGCTCAAAAAGGTCTCAAGCAGTAGACCTGCAGCAGGGCACCAGCAACAGTGCTCACCACCCAGCATAAACAAGGACTCCAGGGAAGCAACGTTTCTGCTCCTGTGTCCCCAACCCTCCGTTCTACTTCAAGGGGGAAAACAAACACTAATGAGATATATGCCTGTGGAAAGACGCTGTCAAGAGGATCCCTGAAGACTGATGGCCATGAACAAGTTGTAGCTTTTCCAACCTCAGTCCTCTGCCAAGCCCCACATCTCTTCCCTTAAGTATCCCAAAACAAAGCCCTCCAGGAAATTGCGATCCTACTAATCTTAATCTCCTTCTCAGGCCTCTTCCGCACACAAATCGGTAACACAAGAAGCAGGGGTCAGGGGCGTGGGTGGGTTCT
The DNA here is from genome assembly GCF_963455315.2 of Globicephala melas. Taxonomy (NCBI): domain Eukaryota; kingdom Metazoa; phylum Chordata; class Mammalia; order Artiodactyla; family Delphinidae; genus Globicephala; species Globicephala melas. The sequence goes on along the minus strand of NC_083324.2, from coordinate 40,325,056 downwards.
CTTATACATGGAACTACTAATATGAGAAAAAAACCCATCTCACTTCAATTCTGCAGCAAATACAAATCTTTCTGACATGACCTTAGTCGTTTTCAGTTTCCATTAATCCTTATTAGTTATACTAATTGCTAATTTTCACAGCACCAGGAAAACAAAATTAAAAAAAAAAAAAGAAATTCAAATTCTAGTTCATTACACAGCCCACCTACCTGAACCAAGCAAGAGGGGAATTATTCATCTTTACTTCACTGTATTCATTTTAACGCAAAGCTTTTCCAAAGCAAAATTTATCCTAAGAAACTGCCAAAATATTTTCCAGAGTGCCCATACCATTTTACATTTTCACCAGCAGCATGAGACCTCGTTTCTTAGCATCCTCACCAGCGTTTGGTATTGTCACTACTCTTTATTTTACCTGTACTAATAAGAGTGTATTAGTATCTTATTGGATCTTAATTTGCATTTCCCTAATGGCTAGTGACACTGAACCTGTGCATGTGTGCATGTGTCTGTGTATTCCTTAAGACATTATATATATGAGATCATGTAATTTGCAAATAGAGATAGTTTAACTTCTTTTCCAATCTGGATGCCTTTTGTTTTTCTTGTATAATTGTTGTGGCTAGAACTTCTGGTACAATGTTGAATTGCAGTGGTGAGAATGCATTTTATTCCTGATCTTAGGAAAGGAGCATTCAGTCTTTCACTTTAAGTATGGTATTACATGGGAGTTTTTCATATAAGCCCTTTATCAAGTTGAGGGAGTCCCCATCTATTCCTAGTTAGTTGAGTGTTTTTTTTTTTAATCATGAAAGTGATTACGCTTTGTGTCTTTTGAGATGATCATGTGTTTTTTTTTGTTTTGTTTTGTTTGTTTTGTTTTGGTACGCGGGCCTCTCACTGTTGGGGCCTCTCCCGTTGCAGAGCACAGGCTCCGGACGCACAGGCTCAGCGGCCATGGCTCACAGGCCCAGCCACTCTGCGGCATGTGGGATCTTCCCAGAGCGGAGCACGAACCCGTGTCCCCTGCATCGGCAGGTGGACTCTCAACCACTGCGCCACCAGGGAAGCCTGATCATGTGGTTTTTAATTTATCCTACTAATAAGGTGTATTACACTGATTCATTTTTTTCTCGTATTGAACCAACTTTGCATCCCTGGGTATAATCCCTTTAAATGTTGCTAGACTCCGTTTAATAATATTGAGAACTTCTGCGTCTATATTCATAAGGGATATTGGTGTGTACCTTTTTTATGTCTTTGTCTGGCTTTGGTATTAGGGTAATGCTGACCTTGTAGAATAACTTGGAAAGTGCTCCTTTGTACTTTTATAGAACAGTTCATGATAAATCTTTAAACATCTGGTAGAATTTACTAATGAAGCCATCTGATCTTGGGATTTTTTTGTTTAATTAATTAATTTTATTTATTTATTTCTGGCTGCATTGGGTCTTCGTTGCTACGCGCCGGCTTTCTCTAGTTGCAGAGAGCGGGGAGCTACTCTTCGTTGTGGTGTGCATGCTTTTCACTGTGGTGGCTTCTCTTGTTACAGAGCACAGGCTCTAGATGTGCGGGGGCTTCAGCAGCTGTGGCAGGCGAGCTCTGTAGTTGTGGCTTGCAGGCTCTAGAGCACAGGCTCAGTAGTTATGGCACACAGGCTTAGTTGCTCTGCAGCATGTGGGATCTTCCCAGACCAGGGCTCGAACCCATGTCCCCTGCATTGGCAGGTGGATTCTTAACCACTGCGCCAGCAGGGAAGTCCTTGGGTTTTTTTCTGTGTGGGAAGTTTATAAACTATTAACCTCTTTGCTTGTTACATTTATTCAGATTTTCTATTTCTTCTTGAGTAAATTTTGTTAGTTTGTGTGTTTCTAGGAATTTGCCCATTTTCACCTAGGCTATCTAATTTATTGGCATAATATTTGCTGTTCAAAGTATTATAAATCATTTTTATTTCTGAAAGCTTGGTGTTAACGTCCCCACTTTCATTAATGATTCTAGCTGTTTGAGTCTCTTTTTTCTCAGTTGTTGATCTGTTAAAAGAGCAAACTCTTGCTTTTATTTACTCTATTATTTTAGTCTCTATTCATTTGTTCCCACTCTAGCCTTTATTATTTTCTTCCTTCTGTTTGCTTTGGGTTTATTTTGCTCTTCTTTTTCGTCTTGCTCTAGTTTCTTAAAGTTACTGATTTGAGCTCTTCCTTATTTTTTTAATTAATTTTATTTTTTTATACAGGTTATTAGCTACCTGTTTTATACATATTAGTGTATATACGTCAATCCCAATCTCCCAATTCATCCCACCACCACGACCACCACCCCCTGCTTTCCCCCTTGGTGTCCCTATGTTTGTTCTCTACATCTGTGTCTCTATTTCTGCCATGCAAAACGGTTCATCTGTACCATTTTTCTAGATTCCACATATATGCGTTAATATGCGATATTTGTTTTTCTCTTTACTTCCACGTCTCTACAAATGACCCAATTTCGTTCCTTTTTATGGCCGAGTAATATTCCATTGTATATATGTACCACATCTTCTTTATCCATTCGTCTGTCAACGGGCATTTAGGTTGCTTCCATGTCCTGGCTATTGTAAATAATGCTGCAATGAACACTGGAGTGCATGTGTCTTTTTGAATTATGGTTTTCTCTGCGCATACACCCAGTAGTGGGATTGCTGGGTCATATGGTGATTCTATTTTTAGTCTTTTAAGGAACCTCCATACTATTCTCCACAGTGGCTGTATCAATTTACATTCCCACCAACAGTGCAAAAGGGTTCCCTTTTCTCCACACCCTCTCCAGCATTTGTTGTTTGTAGATTTTCTGATGATGCCCATTCTAACTGGTGTGAGGTGATATCTCATCATAGTTTTCATTTGCATTTCTCTAATAATTAGTGACGTTGAGCAGCTTTTCATGTGCTTCTTCGCCATCTGTATGTCTTCTTTGGAGAAATGCCTATTTAGGTCTTCTGCCCATTTTTGGATTGGGTTTTTTTTTAATACTGAGCTGCATGAGCTGTTTATATATTCTGGAGATTAATCCTTTGTCCGTTGATTCATTTGCAAATATTCTCTCCCATTCTGAGGGCTGTCTTTTCGTCTTGTTTGTAGTTTCCTTTGCTGTGCAAAAGCTTTTAAGTTTCATTAGTTCCCATTTGTTTATTTTTGTTTTTATTTCCATTACTCTAGGAGATGGATCAAAAAAGATCTTGTTGTGGTTTATGTCAGCGTGTTCTTCCTATGCTCTCCTCTAAGAGTTTTATAGTGTCTGGTCTTTCATTTAGGTCTTTAATCCATTTTGAGTTTATTTTTGTGCATGGTGTTAGGGAGTGTTCTAATTCCATTCTTTTACATGTAGCTGTCCAGCTTTCCCAGCACCACTTATTGAACAGACTGTCTTTTCTCCATTGTATATCCTTGACTCCTTTGTCATGGATTAGCTGACCACTGGTGCATGGGTTTATCTCTGGGTTTTCTATCCTGTTCCATTGATCTATATTTCTGTTTTTGTGCCAGTACCATATTGTGTTGACTACTGTAGTTTTGTAGTATAGTCCGAAGTCAGGGAGTCTCATTTCTCCAGCTCTGTTTTTTTCCCTCAAGATTGCTTTGGCTGTTCTGGATCTTTTATGTCTACATACAAATTTTAAGATTTTTTGTTCTAGTTCTGTAAAAAAATGCCATTGGTAATTTGATGGGGATTGCATTGAATCTGTAGATTGCTTTGAGAAGTACAGTCATTTTCATAATATTGATTCTTCCAATCTAAGAACATGGTATATCTCTCCATCTGTATCTGTCATCTTTGATTTCTTTCATCAGTGACTTATATTTCCTGAGTACAGGTCTTTTACCTCCTTAGGTAGATTTATTCCTAGGTTTTATTCTTTTTGTTGCAATGGTGAATGAGATTGTTTCCTTAATTTCTCTTTCTGATCTTTCGTTGTTATAGGAATGCAAGAGATTTTTGCGCATTAATTTTGTATCCTGCACCTTTACCAAATTCATTGATTAGCTCTAGAGTTTTCTAGTAGCATCTTTAGGATTATCTATGTATAGTTATCATGTCATCTGCAAACAGTGACAGTTTTACTTTTTCTTTTCCAATTTGGATTCCTTTTATTTCTTTTTCTTCTCTGATTACTGTGGCTAAGACTTCCAAAACTATGTTGAATAAGAGTGGCAAGTGTGGACATCCTTGTCTTGTTCCTGATCTTAGAGGAAATGTTTTCAGTTTTTCACCACTGACAACGATGTTTGCTGTGGGTTTGTCATATATGGCCTTTATTATCTTGACGTAGGTTCCCTCTGTGCCCACTTTCTGGAGAGTACTTATCATAAATGGGTGTTGAATTTTGTCAAAAGCTTTCTCTGCATCTATTGAGATGATCATATGGTTTTTATTCTTCAGTTTTTTAATATGGTGTACCACATTAATTTGTGTATACTGAAGAATCCCTGCACCCCTGGGATAAATCCGACTTGATCATGGTGTATGATCCTTTTAATGTGTTGCTGGATTCTGTTTGATAGTATTTTGTTGAGGATTTTTGCATCTATATTCATCAGTGATATTGGTCTGTAATTTTCTTTTTTTGTAGTATCTTTGTTTGGTTTTGATATCAGGGTGATGGTGGCCTCGTAGAATGAGTTTGGGAGTGTTCCTTCCTCTGAAATTTTCTGGAAGAGTTTGAGAAGGATGGGTGTTAGCTCTTCTCTAAACGTTTGATAGAATTCACCTGTGAAGCCATCTGGTCCTGGACTTTTGTTTGTTGGAAGACTTTTAATCACAGTTTCAATTTCATTACTTGTGATTGGTCTATTCATATTTTCTATTTCTTCCTGGTTCAGTCTTGGAAGGCTATATCTTTCTAAGAATTTGTCCATTTCTTCCAGGTTGTCCATTTTATTGGCATAGAGTTGCTTGTAGTAGTCTCTTAGGATGCTTTGTATTTCTGAGGTGTCCACTGTAACTTCTCTTTTTTCACTTCCTATTTTATTGATTTGAGTCCTCTCTCTCATTTTCTTGATGAGTCTGGCTAAAGGTTTATCAACTTTATCTTCTCAAACAACCAGCTTTTAGTTTTATTGATCTTTGCTATTGTCTTCTTTGTTTCTACTTCATTTATTTCTGCTCTGATCTTTATGATTTCTTTCCTTCTACTAACTTTGGGTTTTGTTTGTTCTTCTTTCTCAAGTTCCTTTAAGTGTAAGGTTAGATTGTTTGAGATTTTTTTGTTTCTTGAAGTAGGATTGTATTGCTATAAACTTCCTCTTAGAACTGCTTTTGCTGCATCCCATAGGTTTTGGATCGTCATGTTTTCATTGTCATTTGTCTCTAGGTATTTTTTGATTTCCTCTTTGATTTCTTCAGTGATCTCTTGGTTATTTAGTAATGTATTGTTTAACCTCTATGTGTTTGTGTTTTTTACATTTTTTTCCCTATAATTGATTTCTAATCTCATAGCATTGTGGTTGGAAAAGATGCTTAATATGATTTCAATTTTCTTAAATTTACCAAGGCTTGATTTGTGACCCAAGATGTGATCTATCCTGGAGAATGTTCCGTGTGCACTTGAGAAGAAAGTGTAATCAGTTGTTTTTGGATGAAATGTCCTATAAATATCAATTAAACCTATCTGGTCTACTGTGTCATTTAAAGCTGGTGTTTCCTTATTAATTTTCTGTCTGGATGATCTGTCCATTGGTGTAAGTGAGGTGTTAAAGTCCCCACTATTATTGTGTTACTGTCGATTTCCGCTTTTATAGCTCTTAGCATTTGCCTTATGTATTGAGGTGCTCCTACGTTGGGTGCATATATATTTATAATTGTCATATCTTCTTCTTGGATTGATCCCTTGATCACTATATGTAGTGTCCTTTCTTCTCTCTTGTAACAGTCTTTATTTTAAAGTCTATTTTGGGCTTCCCTGGTGGCACAGTGGTTAAGAATCTGTCTCCCAATGCAAGGGACACAGGTTCGAGCCCTGGTCTGGGAAGATCCCACATGCCGCGGAGCAACTAAGCCTGTGCACCACAACTACTGAGACTGTGTTCTAGAGTTGTGAGCCACAACTGCTGAAGCCCATGCACTTAGAGCCAGTGCTCTGAAACGAGAGAAGCCACAGCAATGAGAAGCCCTTGCATCGCAACGAAGAGTAGCGCCCGCTCACCGCAACTAGAGAAAGCCGGCGCGCAGCAATGAAGAGCCAAAACAGCCAAAACTAAAATAAATAAATTTATTAAAAAAATAAAGTATTTTATCTGATATGAGTATCGCTACTCCAGCTTTCTTTTGATTTCCATTTGCATAGAATATCTTTTACCATCCCCTCAGTTTCAGTCTGTATGTGTCCCTAGGTCTGAAGTGGGTCTCTTGTGGACAGCATATATATGGGTCTTGTTTTTGTATCCGTTCTGCAAGCCTGTGTCTTTTGGTTGGAGCATTTAATCCATTCACATTTAAGGTAATTATCGATACGTGAAGTTCGTATGAGTTTTCTTAATTGTTTTGGGTTTGTTTTTGTAGGTCCTTTTCTTCTCTTGTGTTTCCCACTTGCAGAAGTTCCTTTAGCATTTGTTGTAGAGCTGGTTTGGTGGTGCTGATTCTCTTAGCTTTTGCTTGTCTGTAAAGCTTTTGATTTCTCCGGTGAATCTGAATGAGATCCTTGCCACATAGAGTAATCTTCATTGTAGGTGCTTCTCTTTCATCTCTTTAAATATATCAATGCCACTCCCTTTTGGCTTGTAGAGTTCTGCTGAGAAATCCGCTGCTAACCTTATGGGAGTTCCCTTGTATGTTATTTGTCATTTTCCCCTTGTTGCTTTTAATAATTTTTCTTTGTCTTTAATTTTTGTCATTTTGATTACTATGTGTCTCGGCGTGTTTCTCCTTGGGTTTATCCTGCCTGGAACTCTCTGTGCTTCCTGAACCTGGATGGCTAATTTCCTTTCCCGTGTTAAGGAAGTTTTCGACTATAATCGCTTCAAATGTTTTCTTGGGTCCGTTCTCTCTCTTCTCCTTCTGGGACCTCTATAACATGAGTGTTGGTGCATTTAATGTTGTCCCAGAGGTCTCTTAGGCTGTCTTCATTTCTTTTCATTCTTTTTTATTCTGTTCCATAGCAGTGAATTCCACCATTCTGTCTTCCAGGTCACTTACCCGTTCTTCTGCCTCAGTTATTCTGTTATTTATTCCTTCTAGTGCATTTTTCATTTTAGTTATTGTATTGTTCATCTCTGTTTTTTTTTAATTCTTCTAGGTCTTTGTTAAACATTTCTTGCATCTTCTCCATCTTTGTCTTCATTCTTTTTTGGAGGTCCTGGATCATTTTCACTATCATTATTCTGAATTCTTTTTCTGGAAGATTGCCTATCTCCACTTCATTTAGTTCTTTTTCTGGGGTTTTATCTTGTTCCTTCATCTGTACATAGTCCTCTGCCTTTTCATTTTGTCTATCATTCTGTAAATGTAGTTTTCGTACCGCAGGCTGCAGGACTGTAGTTCTTCTAGCTTCTGCTGTCCCCACTCTCTCTTTCTTCTTTCTTAATACAGGCATTTACAGCTGTAAATTTCCCTCCGAACACTACTTTAGCTGCATCCCATAGTTTCTGTATTTGTGATTTCTGTTTTCATTCACCTCAAAGCATTTTCTAACTTCTCTTGTACTTTCTTCTTTGATCCCCTTGGTATTTAGGAGTTATTGAGATTTCCTTATATATTCTGGATGTAAGTCTCTACCAGATATTTGTTCACAAATATTTTCTTCAAGTCTATAACCTCTTTTTAAAATTCTTTTCATAGACTGTGATAGAGCCGAAGCTTTTAATTTTGATGAAGTCTAATTTATCTTTTTTTTTTTTTCCTTTAGGTGGAATGGATCATGCTTTAGATGTCATGTAAAAGAATTCTAAATTTTTTCTCTGAGATTTTCTCCTAAAATTTTTTATAGTTTTACATTTAAACCTATGATACATCTGAGTAACTTCTTCTGTAAGATGTGAGATTAGATCCAGGATTTTTGCGTTTTGTTTTTCCCTATGGATAACCAATTGTTCTAGCACCAATTGTTGAGAAGACTACCTTTCCTCCAATGAATTGCTTTGGCACCTGTCTTAGTCCTTTGTGCTGCTATAATAAAAATAGCATACACTGGGTGGCTCAAACAACAAATAGTTACTTCTCACTGTTCTAAAGGCTAGGAAGTCCAAGATCAAGGCACTGGCAGATTCAGTTTCTGGTGAGGGCCCACTTCCTGGTTCATAATTGGCCATCTTCTCACTGTGTCCTCACATGGCAGAAAAGGAAGTGAGAATTCTCTGGGGTTTCTTTTATAAGGGCAGTAATCCCATTCACGAGGACTCCACCCTCATGATTTAATTACCTCCCAAAGGCCCCAACTCCCTAATACAATCACACCAAGGGTTAGGATTTCAACATACGAACTTGGGGCGGGGGGGGGGGGGACACAAACATTCAGTCAAAGAGCAGGTGTCTGGGGACTTCCCTGGTGGCACAGTGGATAAGACTCCATGCTCCCAATGTAGAGGGCCTGCGTTCTAGCCCTGGTCAGGGAACTAGATCCCACATGCATGCCGCAACTAAGAGTTTGCATGTCACAACTAAGGAGCCCACGTGCTGCAACTAAGACCTGGTGCAACCAAATAAAAAACCAGTTGGCTGTACTTTATGAGTCTATTTCTGGGTTTTCTATAATGTTCCAGTGATCTACGTGCCTAGCCCTCCACCAATACTACACAGTCTTGATTACAATAGCTATAAAGTCTTGAAATGAGTAAAATGATTCCTTCCATTTTATTCTTCTTCAAAATTGTTTTACCCATTCTAGTTTATTTGCTTTCCATATACATTTTAGAGTAATCTAGTCTATGTCTACAAAAATCTTGCTAGAATTTTGATAGGAATTGCAGTAAACATACGTATCAATTTGAGAATTGACATCACTACTATGTTTAGTGTTCCAATCTAGTGCTCCAATTTAGTGTTCCAATGAACGTGATATCTTTTTCCATTTATTTAGATCTTTGATTTCTTTAACCATTTTTCTTTTTTTTTTTTGGCCAAGCCATGGCTTGTGGGAATCTCAGTTTCCTGACCAGGTATCAAACCCACACCCCCTGCAATGGAAGCGTGGAGTCCTAACCACTGGACTGCCAGGGAATTCCCTCTTTAATCATTATTGTATAGTTTTCAGCATATAAGCACTGTACATGTTTTGTTAGATTTACACCTAATAGTTTTTTGAGTGGTTGTGTTTTCAATTTCAGTTTCCCCATGTTAATTGCTGGTACAAAGAAATATAACTGATTTTAATATGTTGATCTTGTAACCTACAATTGTGCTGAACTCACTAATTAGTTCCACAGTCTTTTTTGTACATTCCTTGGGATTTTCTAAGCAGACTATCATGTCAACTGCAAACAGAAACATATTTTTCTTTCTTTCTATAATTTCCACAAACACTTTTTCTGCACCACTCCATCTCCACTCCTTTTGGGACTTCAATAACATGAAATAAACTTTGTTATTGTCCCATGGGTCCCTGAAGCTCTCCTCATCTTTCTTCAGTTTATTTTAAAGCCCTGTTGTTCAGACTAGATAGTTTTTATTCTACCTTCAAGTTAACTGACTTAATATATCCCTATTCTGTCACTGACATCACTCAACGAATTTTAAATTTAGTTTTAGTTATAAAACTTCCAACTTTATTTTTTTATGTTTTATAAAAATATACATTTATTTGGTTGCACCAGGTCTTAGTTGCGGCAGGCAGGCTCCTTAGTTGTGGCTCGCGGGCTCAGTTGAAGCTCCAAGCCTCCTTAGTTGCAGCTCTCCAGATCCTTAGCTGTGGCATGTGGGCTCCTTAGTTGCAGCACATAGGCTCCTTAGTTGCAGCAGGCGGGCTCCTTAGCTGCAGCAGGCGAGCTCCTTAGTTGTGGCAGTCAAACTCTTAGTTGTGGCACACATATGAGATCTAGTTCCCTGACCAGGGATCAAACTTGGGCCCCTTGCTTTGGGAGCGCAAAGTCTTATCCACTGCACCACCAGGGAAGTCCCTAAACTTCCAATTTTAAATTTAAATGTATAACTTTCCATTTGCTTCAAGGAGGTTTACCCTCAATTATTAGAGCAAGGTTTTAATTAATAATTACACTTTAAACTCTTTGATGGTTCCAACATCTATGTCGTGTCATGGTTGCCATCTGCTGACTATATTTTCTTCTTAAGAGATGGTGAGATTTTCCTGATTCTTTATATGTGGAGTAATTTTGAATGTTTAGATACTACGCTATGTTACTCTGAACCTTGTTTAAATCCAACTGAAAACGTTGGATTTTTGTTTTAGCAGCAATCTACCTGATTAAGTCCAATCCACAAATTCCTATCCAATTTCCCTGGGCTGTGGTTCCAACGTCAGTTTGGTTTTCAAAGCCCTTGCAGTACCATTTTGATTTGTCTCATGCATATTGTGCAACAGCCAACATAGGACTTGGGCAGTAGTGTAGCGTTTGGCATGCTGTTTAGAGTCAGATGCATATATGCTATTTTGGAAAAGAACCCAGGAGTTCATACACAATATTATGGGTTCACTTTGTTGAGTTCCTTCCTTTCTACAATCCTCCCAAGACATTCCAGCTCCTAGAGGACCTTTTCTGGGTCTTCTTGCTAGAAGGGAAGGGCTTTTGTTTTCCTGCTCTGCTGAGCACCTCCCACAACTGTGATTGCTTCCCGGGTAAAGTGGTGAGAATTGAGAGGACAAAATCAGCAAATATCTCCATGGTCTTAGGACCATAACCCCTATAAATAAAAGGATTCTGCTCCCACCTGGCTGCCAATGTCATTGCTGCCTTCACCACCACAGAATTTCATGGGAGACAAGAGCAGGACAAAATGGAAAAAAAAAAAAAAGCAAACAAAACACAAAAGATTCTCTTCCTCCATCCCTTCCTTCCAACCTCTTTATAAGAATCCCCTTTCTCACTCCTGAGACTATAAAGACAGAGCTTCTCTCAGACTTCTTTCTGTCTGCACCTAGTGTCCAGTTCCAGGTTTTGGGTTACCTTTGAGTCCAGGCTGTAAGGTATTCTATGGAGAGAAAAAACTAAAACAATTTCATTTCCCATTCTATCTGCTACCATTTATCTTTCATGGTACTCAGACAGCTGGTCCATGTACTCTGCCCTAGGATTTTAATTGTATTTAGTCAGAGAGAAAGGGTAGAGTGTGCTTACTACATGCTGACCAGAATCAGAACCCTTATATTTTTAATGTAAAAACCTTAATAAATTTCTGGATTATTTGCCATTAAAGAAATGTCCCATACTATGTTTCTTAGCATCTTTCTGTCAATCATATCATCAATCCACTGTGCTCTGTGAAAGTACAGAGCATGTACTTTCACAAAACGAAAAAAATATTAAATAAAGATTATAGGCAAAAAATGCACAAAAGAATGGAAGAAAATGTTAATAGTGGTTGTTGGTCTTCATGTGATATGTTTACATGCAGAGACAGTTTAAGTGAAGAGTACTGAGTTTTTAACTTTAAATAAACTTTTAAAGCTGTGCATTAAATATTACAGAAAAGTATACAAATTAACAGCAAGCAGCTCCATGAAAGTAAACATAGCCATTTAATCTAAATACCACTCAATCAAGAAATAAGAGTATCACCCCAAAGTTCCTCTTTATGAGCTGCAACAATCATTACTTTTCATTTATAAAAGTGGTATACATGCATTTCTATCAAAGAGTACCGGAATGTATTTCTAATTTTAGTTATTTTAATGCTTATGTCTTCATACATTGTTCAAGGTTTTTCACATTCACTTTTTCAACTCTTATAAAAATTTCCACAAAGGATAGAGGTCTTAGGAGAAATGAACCCAGTGGACACCTTGCTCTCAGACTTCTGGCCTCCACAATTGTGAGAAAATAAATGTTGTTGTTGAAGTCAACCCAAAAAAATAAAATAAAATCTTCCATGTGTTTTCTACAGGTTAATTCTAAAACTTGATAACCATTTAAAAAGCAATTGGAATACCTGCTAATGCAATTTTCATTTACTGAGAAAGCCTCGGAATCCCTAGCAGGGCCGACAAAAGGTGTATCTCTCCTGCAGCCAGTCAGTAAAGACTGGAAAAGATGATTGCTTCAGATGCAAAGACAGCAACACAAGACTTCAAGGAATGTGAAAACTCAATGAAACATAGCACCACCAAAGGAACACAGTAATTTTCCAGTTACTGACCCCCCAAAAATGGAGATCTGCAATCTGCCCAATAAAAAATTCAAAACAGTTGTTTTAAAGAAGGCCTCAGTGAGCTGCAAGAAAACACACAAAGGCAATTCAGTGAAGTCAGAAAAACAATACATGAAGAAAACAAAAAATTTAACAGACACAGAAATCATTAAAAGGAACCAAACAGAAATCCTAGAGCTGAAAAAAATAAAATGGATGAAATGAAAATGCACTAGAAAGTATTAACAGCAGACTTGATCACGCAGAAGAATAAAATCCATGATGTCAATGACAGGTCATTTGAAATTATCCAGTTCAAGGTGAACAAAGAGAAAATAATGAAAAAGAGTGAAGAAAGCCTTCATGTATCATGAGGTATCATCAAGAGAAACAACATAAGCACTGCTGGAGTCCCCAAAGGAGAGGAGAGGGAGAAAGGGGCAGAAAGCTTACTTAAAGAAATGACAGCTGAGATCTTCCCAATCTGGGCAGAGATTTGGACGTCCAAGTTTATTTTAAAAATTTATTAAAAAAAAAAAAAGCTTACAGGTCCCCCAAAAGATCTCCTCCAAGAGACACTATAATGAAATCATCTAAAGTCAAAGACAAAAATTTTAAAAGCAACAAGAGAAAAAAATTCCTCACATACAAGGGAATTCCTATAAGGCTATCAGTGGATTTCTCGGCAAACACCTTATAAGCCAGGAGAGAGTGGAATGATTTATTCAAAGTGATGCAAGAAAAAACTGCCAACCTATACCCAGAAAAGAGGAAAACTCTAATTTGAAAAGATACATGCACCCCAATGTTCTTAGCAGCACTATGTACAATACACAAGACATGGAAGCAACCTAAGTGTCCATCAAAAGATGAATGGATAAAGAGAATGTGGTGTATATATATATACACAATGGAATATTTCTCAGCCATTAAAAAAAGAATGAAATATGGCCATGTCTGCAGCAACGTGGATGGACCTAGAGATTATCACACTAAGTGAAGTAAGTCAGACAGAATGACAAGTATTACATGATATCACTTAAATGTGAAAACTAAAAAATAATACAAATGAACTTATTTACAAAACAAAAACAGGACCACAAAGCAAGTCTCAGTAAATTTAAGAAAACTGAAATCACATCAAGCATTTTTTCTGACCAAAATGCTATGAGATTAGAAATAAAATACAAGAAAAAAACTGTGAAGAACACAAACATGTGCAAACACATGGAGGCTAAACAATATACTACTAAACAACCAATGGATCACTGAAGAAATCAAACAGGAAATCAAAAATTACCTAGAGACAAATGAAAACGAAAGCACAACAATACAAAACCTATGGGATGCAGCAAAAGCAGTTCTAAGACGGAAGTTTATAGCAATACAATCTTACCTCAGGAGACAAGAAAAATCTCAAATAAACAACCTAACCTTATACCTAAAGCAACTACAGAAAGAACAAACAAAACCTAAAGTTAGTAGAAGGAAACAAATCATAAAGAACAGAGCAGAAATAAATGATATAGAGTAACGCAACTATACTCCAATAAAAATTAATAAAAATAAATGATATAAAGATGAAGAAAACAATAACAAAGATCAATGAAACTAAAAGCTGGTTCTCTGAAAAGATAAAATTGATAAACCTTAGCCAGACTCATCAAGAAAAAAAGGAAAAGGACTCAATTCAATAAAATTAGAAATGAAAATGGAGGAGTTACAACTGACACCACAGAAATACAAAGGATCATAAGAAACTACTACAAGCAACTGTATGCCAATAAAATGAACAACCTGGAAGAAATGAACAAATTCTTAGAAACGTACAATCTCCCAAGACTGAACCAGGAAGAAACGGAAAATATGAACAGACCAATCACAAGTACTGAAATTGAAACTATGATTAAAAAACTTCCAACAAACAAAAGTAGAGGACCAGATGGCTTCACAGGCGAATTCTATCAAACATTTAGAGAAGAGTTAACACCTACCCTTCCGATACTGTTCCAAAGAACTTCAGAGGAAGGAAATCTCCCAAACTCATTCTATGATGTCATCATCACTCTGATACCAAAACCAGACAAAGATACCACACACAAAAAAGGCCAGTATCACTGATGAACACAGACGCAAAAATCCTCAACAAAATACTAGGAATCTGAATCCAACAATACATTAAAAGGATCACACACCATGATCAAGTGGGATTTATCCCAGGATGCAAGGATTTTTCAATATCCACAAATCAATCACTGTGACATACCACATCAACGAACTGAAGAATAAAAACCATATGATCATCTCAAAACATGCAGAAAAAGCTTTTGACAAAATTCAACACCAATTTATGATTAAAAACTCTCCAGAAAATGGGCATAGAGGGGACATACCTCTACATAATAAAGGCCACATACCACAAACCTACAGCTAGGATTATATCATACTCAATGGGGAAATGCTGAAAGCATCTCCTCTAAGATTAGGAACAAGACAAGGATGCCCACTCTTGCCGCTTTTATTCAACATGGTTTTGGAAGTCCTAGCTACAGCAATCAGAGAAGAAAAAGAAATAAAAGGAATCCAAATTGGAAAAGTTAAACTGTCACTGTTTGCAGATGACATGATACTATACACAGAAAATCCTAAAGACAATACCAGAAAACTACTAGAACTCATCAATGAATTTGATAAATTTGCAGGTTACAAAATTAATACACAGAAATCTGTTTAATTTCTGTACACTAACAACGAAAGATCAGAAAGAGAAATTCAAGAAACAATTCCATTTACCACTGCATCAAAAAGAATAAAATACTGTACCTAGGAATAAAGCTACCTAAGGACAAAAGACCTGTACTCTGAAAACTGTAAGACACTGATGAAAGAATCGAAAATGAAACACATGGAAAGATATACCATGTTCTTGGATTGGAAAAATCAATATTGTCAAAATGACTATACTACCCAAGGCAATCTACAGATTCAATGCAATCCCTATCAAATTACCAATGGCAATTTTCACAGAACTAGAACAAAAATCTTAAAATTTGTGTAGAGACACCAAAGACCCCAAATAGCCAAAGCAAGCTTGAGAAAGAAAAACACAGGTGGAGGAATCAGGCTCCTAGAATTCAAACTATACTACAAAGCTACAGTCATCAAAACAGTATGGTACTGGCACAAAAACAGAAATATAGATCAATGGAACAGGACAGAAAGCCCAGAAATAAACCCATGTACCTATGGTTAATTCATCTATGACAAAGGAGGCAAGACTATACAATGGAGGAAAAGCAGTCTCTTCGATAAGTGGTGCTGGGAAAACTGGACAGCTACATGTAAAAGAATGAAATTAGAACACTCCCTAACACCATGCACAAAAACAAACTCAAAGTGGATTAAAAACCTGAATGTGAGATGGGACACTATAAAACTCCTAGAGGCAAACATAGGCAGAACACTCCCTGACATAAATTAAAGCAATATCTTTTTCAATCCATCTCCCAGAGTAATGGAAATAAAAACAAAAATAAACAAATGGGACCTAATTAAACTCAAAGCTTTTGTGCAGCAAAGGAAACCAAAAACAAAATGAAAAGACAACCCACAGAATAGGAGAAAATACTTGCAAATATGTGACCAACAAGGGATAAGTCTCCAAAATTTACAAACGGCTCATGCAGCTTAATATCATCAAAACAAACAACCAAATCAAAAAATGGACAGAAGACCTAAAGAGACATTTCTCCAAAGAAGACATACAGATGGCCAAAAGTCACATGAAAAGATGTTCAGTATCACTAATTATTAGAGAAATGCAAATCAAAACAACAATGAGCTATCACGTCACACCAATCAGAATGGCTATCATCCAAAAATCCACAAACAATAAATGCTGGAGAGGATGTGGAGAAAACTCTCCACAGTGTAGGTGTGGAACTCTCCTACACTGTGGGTGGGAATGTAAATTGGTGCAGCCACTATGGAAAACAGTATGGAGGTTTCTTAAGAAACTAAAAACAAGGACTTCCTGGTGGTCCAGTGGTTTAAGACTCCGTGCTCCCAATGCAGGGGGCCTGGGTATGATCCCTGGTCAGGGAACTAGATTCCACATGCCACAATTAAGAGCCCACATGCTGCAACTAAAAGATCCCTCAAGGCACAATGAAGACCTCATGCAGCCAAATAAATAAATAAATATTAAAATAAACTAAAAACAGAGCTTCCATATGATCCTGCAATCCCACTCCTGGGCATGTATCCAGAGAAAACTATGGTCCGAAAGGATACATGCACCCCAATGTTCATTGCAGCGCCTTTTACAATAGCCAAGACGTGGATCAACCTAAATGTCCATCAACAGAAGAATGGATAAAGAAAATGGGGTACATATATACAATGGAATATTACTCAGCCAGTAAAAAGAATAAAATAATGCCATTTACAGCAACATGAATGGACCTAGAGCTTGTCATACTGACTGAAGTCAGAGAAACAGAAATATCATATGGCATCACTTACATGCAGAATCTTAAAAAAATTATACAAATGAACTTATTTACAAAACAGAAACTAGGGCTTCCCTGGTGGCACAGTGGTTATGAATCCACCTGCCAATGCAGGGAACACAGGTTTGAGCCCTGGTCCAGGAATATCCCACATGCCGCAGAGCAACTAAGCCCGTGCACCACAACTACTGAGCCTGGGCTCTACAGCCCGTGAGCCACAACTACTGAGCCCATGCGCCACAACTACTAAAGTCTGCACGCCTAGAGACTGTGCTCTGCAACAAGTGAAGCCACCACAATGAGAAGCCTGCGCACCAAAACGAAGAGTAGCTCCTGCTTGCCGCAACTAAAAGAAAGCCCACACGCAGCCTGAAGACCCAATGCAGCCAAAAATAAATTTTAAAATAAATAAATTTTACTTTGAAAAAAAACAGAAACAGACTCAGACTTAGAGAAGGAATTTATGGTTACCAGGGGGGATGGGTGAGGGGGAGGGATAGTTAAGGAGTTTGGAACTGACATGTACACTGCTATATTTAAAATGGATAATGAACAAGGACCTACTGTACAGCACAGGGAACTCTGATCAATAATATGTAACAACCTAAATGGGAAAAGAATTTCAGAAAGAATAGATACATGTATATGTATAACTGAATCACTCTGCTGTACACCTGAAACTAACACAACATTGTTAATCAACTATACTCCAATATGAAATGAAAAGTTAAAAAACAAAAACAAAAAAAACTCAGACATAGAAAACAAACAACGGTTTACTAAAGGGAAAGTGGGAGATGGAAGCAAGGATAAATTAGGAGTTTGGGATTAACAGATACACATTACTATATATAAAATAGATAAATAACAAAGACCTACTGTATAGGCACAGTGTGTGTGTGTATACAAATCACTTTGTTGTACACCTGAAACTAACACCACATTGTAAGCTGACCATACTTCAATTAAAAAAAACCCTTCCAACCCAAGAATACTTTACCCGGCAAAGCTGTCCTTCAGAAATAAAGGAGATAAACACTTTGCCAGACAAACAAATGTGTAGAGCATTCATCATCACTAGACCTGCCTTACAAGAAATGCTAAAATGCTAATGCTTTAGCATTAGTGTACATGAATGTACACTAACTAATAACATAGAAACATAGAAATATAAAACACACTGCTAAAGGTAAGTATATATATAGTCACATTCAAAATACAGTTGGCCTTCCCTATTCGAGAATCCCACATCCACAGATTGAACCAACTAATTGAAAATATTTGAGAAAAAAAAAAACTCAGGAAGTTCCAAAAAGCAAACCTTGAATTTGCCCCACTCTGGTAACAATTTACATAACATTTACAACTATCTACATGATATTTACATGATATTAGGTATCATAAGTGATCTAGAGAGGATTTAAAGGCTATATATAAATACTACTCCATTTTATCCAAGGGCCTTGAGCATCCACGGTTTCTGGTATACATGGGGGGCAGGGGTGTCATGGAACCAATCTCCCGCAGATACTGAGAATGACTTTAATACTGTAATATGCTAGAATGTTAATCTCTTAACTCTAGTATAAAGACTAAAGCACAGAAGTATTAAAAATCACTACAGTGACAATAATTTCCTTATGAATACACAATATAAAAATATGTAAACTGTGATATCAAAAACATAAAATGGGAGAGGAAAGCACAGAATTTCTGTATGCTATGGAAGTTAAGTTGTTATCAGCTTAAAATAGATTGTTATAACTATAAGATGTTTTATGTAACCCTCATGGTAATCACAAAGCAAAACACTACAGCAGACAAAAGATCAAGATCAAAACATACCACTAAGGGAAATTATCAATTCAAAAAGGAAGACAGCAAGAGAGGAAGAAAAGAAGAAAGGAATTACATAACAGCCAGAACATAATTAATAAGATAGCTTTAGTAAGTCCTTACCTATCAATAACTACTTTAAATTTAAATTCATTAAATCATCTATTCAAAAGGCATACAGTAGCTGAATGTATTTTTAAAAATAAAGACCTAACTATATGCTTCCCACAAGAGACTCACTTCAGCTTTAAGGACACAAAAAGACACAAAGGGAAGGGATGGAAAAAGGTATTTCATGAAAATGAAAACCAAAAGAGAGCAGGAGTGGCTATACTTACACCAGACAAAATAGACTTTAGGTCAAAAACTTAACAAGAGACAAAAAAGGTCATTATATAATGATAAAGCAGTTCATCAAGAGGATTTAACACTGGTAAATATATATGTACCCATTATCAGAGCACCTAAATATATTAAGCAAATACTAAAAGATCTGAAGGGAGAAATAGACAACAATACAGTAATAGTAGGAGACTTCAATATCCTACTTTCAACAAAAGATTGTCCAGACAGAAAATCAATAAGGAAACATTTGAACTTGAACTATACTCTAGACCAAATGGACCCAACAGACATACAGAATATTTCATCCAAACAGCACCAGAATACACATTCTTCTCAAGCACACATGGAACATTCTCCAGGATAGATCCTATGTTAGGTCACAAAACAAGTATTAGCAAATTTCATAAGAATGAAGTATTTTTTCTGACCACAATGGTATGAAACTAGGAATCAGTAACAGGAGGAAAACTGGAAAATTCACAAATATGTGTAAATTAAACAATACACTCTTGAAGAACAAATAGACCAAAGAAAAAATCAAAAGAGAAATTTTAAAAATTACAAAACAAACTAAAATGGAAACACAACATACCAAAAATTATGGAATGCAGCAAAAGCAGTTTTAAGAGGAAAGTTTTTAATGATAAAGGTCTATGTTTAGAAAAAAGAATAATCTCAAATAGACAAGCTAACTTTATGCCTCAAGGAACTAGGAAAAGAACAACAAACTAAGCCTTCTACTTACATGGAAGGAAATAAAGAGCAAAGTGGAAATAAAGAAAGTCTAAAAACACAATAGAAAAGATGGATGAAACCAAGAGCTGGTTTTTTGAACAAACAAAACTGACACACCCTTAGCTAGGCTCACCAAGAAAAAAGAGAGAGGACTCAAATAAAATCAGAAATGAAAGAGGAGATGATATCACAGAAACATAAAGGATCACAGAGACTACTATGAAAAATGAGATGTCAACAAATTTGATGAGAAGAAATGAATAGATTCCTAGAAACATGTGACCAACAAGACTAAATTATGAAGAAACAGAAAATCTGAACAGGCTGATTACCAGTAAGGAGACTGAATCAGTAATCAAAAACCTCCCAACAAATGGAAGTCCAGGATTAGATGGCTTTACTGGTGAATTCTACCAAACATTTCAAGAGGAATTAATATCAATCCTTCTCAAACTCTTCAAAAAACACTGAAGAGGAGGAAACACTTCCAAACTCATTTTATGAGGCCAGCATTACCCTGATAGCAAAGCCAGACAAGCACACAACAAGAAAAGAAAATTATAAGCCAATATCCCTGATGAAAAAAGATTCAAAAATCCTCAACAAAAGGTACTAAATTGAACTCAACAGCACATTAAAAAGATCACACACTATGATCAAGTGGATTTATTCCTGGGATGTGAATGAAGATGGTTCGACACATGTGAATTAATAAGTGGGATATGCCACATTAACAGAATGAAAGATAAAAATCCTACGATCATCTCAATAGATGCAAAATAAGCATGACAAAATTCAACATCCTTTCATGATTAAAAAACTAATTGGGTATAGAAGGAATGTACCGCAACATAATAAAGGCCACATATGACAAGCCCACAGCTAACATCATAAGCAATGGTGAAAAGCTAAGAGCTTTTCCTCTAAGAGCCAGAACAAGACAAGGGTGCCACTCCATTTTTTTTGGGGGGGGGGGTGCTGCTCGGCTTGTGGGCTTTTAGTTCCCCTACCTGGGATCAAACCCAAGCTCTCAGCAGTGAGAGCATGGAGTCCTAACCACTGGACCGCCAGGGAATTCCCATGCATGCCCACTATTACCACTTCTATTCAGCATAGGACTGGAAATCCTAGCCAAAGCAATTAGACAGGAAAAATTTGTTTAATATTCAAATTGGAAAGGAAGAAATAAAATTGTCTCTGCTTGCAGATGACATGATCATATGTCCAAAACTCTGCCAAAAAAACTATTCAAACTGATAAATTCAGTAAAGCTGCAGTATATCAAATCAATATACAAAAGTCAGTTGCATTTTTATGTAATAACAACAAACTATCAGAAAAGGATATAAGAGAACAAACCCATTTACAAGAGCATCAAAAAGAATAAAATACTTAGGGATAAATTTAACCAAGGAGGTGAAGACCTGTACCCTGAAAACTATAAGATATTGATGGGGACTTCCCTGGTGGCACAGTGGTTAAGAATCCACCTGCCAATGCAGGGGACATGAGTTTGAGTCCTGGTCTGGGAAGATCCCACATGTCATGGAGCAACTAGGCCCCTGGGCCACAACTACTGAGCCTGTGCTCTAGAGCCCATGAGCCACAACTACTGAAGCCCGCACACCCTGGAGCCCGTGTGCCACAACTACTGAGCCCACATGCAGCAACTACTGAAGCCCACATGCCTGGTGCTCCACAAGAGAAGCCACTGCAATGAGATTCCCGTGCACCGCAACGAAGAGTACCCTCTGCTCACCGCAACTAGAGAAAGCCCACATGCAGTAATGAAGATCCAACGTAGCCAAAAATAAAAATTTTTAAAACAAATTAGTAAGTTAAAAAAAAAAGACACTGATGAAAGGAATTAAGACACAGATAAATGGAAAAATATTCCCAAGTTCGTAGATTGGAAGAATTAATATTGTTAAAATGTCCATACTACCCAAAGCAATCTACAGATTCAATGCAACCTCTATCAAAATTCCATTGGCATTTTTCACAGAAACAAGAAAAATAATCCTATAATTCGTATGGAACCACAAAAAGATCCCCAATAGCCAAAGCAATCTTGAGAAAGAACAACAAAGCTATAGGCATCATGTGTCCCAATTTCAAACTATATTAAAAAGCTATAGGGAATCACAACTAACTGCTGAACAATCATCTACAGGAGGACACTGGAACTCACCAAAAAGGATACCCCACATCCAAAGACAAAGGAGAAACCACAATGAGACAGTAGGAGGGGCACAATCACAATAAAATCAAATCCCATAAATGCTTGTTGGGTGACTCTCAAACTGGAGAACACTTACACCATAGCAGTCCACCCACTGGATTGAAGGTTCTGAGCCCCACGTCAGGCTTCCCAACCTGGGGGTCCGGCAACGGGAGAAGGAATTCCTAGAGAATCAGACTTTGGAGGCTAGCGGGATTTGATTGCAGGACTTCAACAGGACTGGGGGAAACAGAGACTCCACTCTTGGAGGACACAAACAAAGTGGTGTGTGCATCGGGTCCCAGGGGAAGGAGCAATGACCCCATAGGAGACTGAACCAGACCTACCTGCTAGTGTTGGAGGGTCTCCTGCAGAGGCAGAGGGTGGCTCTGTCTCACCGTGAGGACAAGGACACTGCCAGCAGAAGTTCTGGGAAGTACTCCTTGGTGTGAGCTCTCACAGAGTCCACCATTAGCTCCACCAAAGAGCCCGGGTAGGCTCCAGTGTTGGGCTGCCTCAGGCCAAACAACCAACAGGGAGGGAACACAGCCCCACCCATTAGCAGACAAGTGGATTAAAGTTTTAGTGAGCTCTGCCAACCAGAGCAACAGCTAGCTCTACCCACCACCAGTCCCTCCCATCAGGAGACTTGCTCAAGGCTCTTAGATAGCTTCATCCACCAGAAGGCAGACAGCAGAAGCAAGAAGAACTACAATCCTGCAGACTGTGGAACAAAAAAACATATTCACAGAATGACAGACAAGATGAAAAGGCAGAGGGCTAGATACCAAATGAAGGAACAAGATAAAACCCCAGAAAAAAAACTAAATGAAATGGAGATAGGCAACCTTCCAGAAAAAGAATTCAGAAAAATGATAGTGAAGATGGTCCAGGACTTCAGAAAAAGAATGAAGACAAAGATCGAGAAGATGCGAGAGATGTTTAACAAAGACCTAGAAGAATTAAAGAACAAACAGAGATGGACAATACAATAACTGAAATGAAAAATACACTAAAAGGAATCAAGAGCAGAATAACTGAGGCAGAAGAACGGATAAGTGACCTGGAAGACAGAATGGTGGAATTCACTGCTGCAGAACAGAATAAAGAAAAAAGAATGAAGAGAAATGAAGACAGCCTAAGAGACCTCTGGGACAACATTAAATGCAACAACATTCGAATTATAGGGGTCCCAGAAGGAGAAGAGAGAGAGAAAGGACCCAAGAAAACATTTGAAGAGATTACAGTCAAAAACTTCCCTAATATGGGAAAGAAAATAGCCACCCAAGTCCAGAAAGCACAGAGTCCCACACAGGATAAACCCCAGGAGAAACATGCCGAGACATATAGCAATCAAATTGGCAAAAACTAAAGACAAAAAAAATTATTGAAAGCAACAAGGGAAAAACAACAAATAACATACAAGGGAACTCCCATAAGGTTAACAGCTCATTTCTCAGCAGAAACTCTACAAGCCAGAAGGGAGTGGCATGATATATTTAAAGTGATGCAAGGGAATAAATTACAACCAAGATTACTCTACCCGACAAGGATCTCATTCAGATTCAACAGAGAAATCAAAAGTTTTCCAGACAAGCAAAAGCTAAGAGAATTCAGCACCACCAAACCAGCTCTACAACAAATGCTAAAGGAACTTCTCTAAGTGGGAAACACAAGAGAAGAAAAGGATCTACAAAAACAAACCCAAAACAATTAAGAAAATGGTAATAGGAACATACATATCAATAATTACCTTAAATGTGAATGGATTAAATGCTCCAACCAAAAGACACAGGCTCGCTGAATGGATACAAAAACAAGACCCATATATATGCTGTCTACAAGACACCCACTTCAGACCTGGGGACACATACAGACTGAAAGTGAGGGGATGGAAAAAGATATTCCATGCAAATGGAAATCAAAAGGAAGCTGGAGTAGCAATACTCATATCAGATAAAATAAACTTTCAAATAAAGAATGTTACAAGAGACAAGGAAGGACACTACATAATGATCTAGGGATCAATCCAAGAAGAAAATATAACAATTAGAAATATATATGCACCCAACATAGGAGCACCTCAATACATAAAGCAACTGCTAACAGCTATAAAAGAGGAAATCATCAGTATCACAGTAATGGTGGGGGACTTTTAACACCTCACTTACACCAATGGACAGATCATCCAAACAGAAAATTAATAAGCAAACACAAGCTTTAAATTACACAATAGACCAGATAGATTTAATTGATATTTATAGGACGTTGCATCCAAAAACAACAGATTACACTTTCTTCTCCAGTGCACACAGAACATTCTCCAGGATAGATCACATCTTGGGTTGCATATCAAGCCTCAGCAAAATTAAGAAAATTGAAATCATATCAAGCATCTTTTCTGACAAAGGTATAAGATTAGAAGTCAATTACAGGAAAAAAACGTAAAAAAACACAAACACATCGAGGCTAAACAATACGTTAGTAAATAACCAAGAGATCACTGAGGAAATCAAAAAGGAAATCAAAAAGGAAATCAAAAAATACGTAGAGGCAAATGACAAAGAAAACACGACGATCTAAAACTGATGGGATGCAGCAAAAGCAGTTCAAAGAGGGAAATTTACAGTAATACAATCCTACCTCAAAAACAAGAAAAATCTCCAACAATCTAACCTTACAACTAAAGGAACTTGAGAAAGAAGAACAAACAAAACCCGAAGTTAGTAGAAGGAAAGAAATCATAAAGATCAGAGCAGAAATAAATGAAATAGAAACAAAGAAAACAATAGCAAAGATCAATAAAACTAAAAGCTGGTTGTTTGAGAAGATAAACAAAATTGATAAACCTTTAGCCAGACTCATCAAGAAAAAGAGGGAGAGGACTCAAATCAATAAAATTAGAACTGAAAAAGGAGAAGTTACAACAGACACCACAGAAATTCAAAGCATCCTAAGAGACGACTACAAGCAACTCTATGCCAATAAAATGGACAACCTGGAAGAAATGAACAAATTCTTAGACAGGCATAACCTTCCAAGACCGAACCAGGAAGAAATAGAAAATATGAACAGAACAATCACAAGTAATGAAATGGAAACTGTGATTAAAAATCTTCCAACAAACAAAAGTTCAAGACCAGATGGCTTCACAGGTGAATTCTATCAAACGTTTAGAGAAGAGCTAACACCCATCCTTCTCAAATTCTTCCAAAAAATTGCAGAGGAAGGAACACTTCCAAACTCATTTTACGAGGTCACCATCACCCTGATACCAAAACCAGAGAAAAATACTACAAAAAAAGAAAATTACAGACCAATACCACTGATGAATATAGATGCAAAAATCCTCAACAAAATACTAGCAAACAGAATCCAACAGCACATTAAAAGGATCATACACCATGATCAAGTGGGATTTATCCCAGGGATGCAAGGATTCTTAAATATACGTAAATCAATGTGATATATACCATATTAACAAATTGAAGGAGAAAAACCATATGATCATCTTAATAGATGCAGAGAAAGCTTTTGACAAAATTCAACACCCATTTATGATAAAAACTCTCCAGAAAGTGGGCACAGAGGGAACCTACCTCAACATAATAAAGGCCATATACGACAAACCCACAGCAAACATCATTCTCAATGGTGAAAAACTGAAAGCATTTCCTCTAACATCAGGAACAAGACAAGGATGTCACTCTCGCCACTATTATTCAACATAGTTTTGGAAGTCCTAGCCATGGCAATCAGAGAAGAAAAAGAAATATAAGGAATACAAATTGGAAAAGAAAAAGTAAAACTGTCACTCTTTGCAGATGACATGATACTGCATGACACGAGAATCCTAAAGATGCCACCAGAAAACTACTAGAACTTATCAATGGATTCTGTAAAGTTGCAGGATACAAAATTAATGCACAGAAATCTCTTTCATTCTTATACACTAATGATGAAAAACCTGAAAGAGAAATTAAGGAAACACTCCCATTTACCACTGCAACAAAAAGAATAAAATATCTAGAAATAAACCTACCTAGGGAGACAAAAGATCTGTATGCAGAAAACTATAAGACACTGATGAAAGAAATTAAAGATGATACAAACAGATGGAGAGATATACCATGTTCTTGGATTGGAAGAATCAATATTGTGAAAATGACTATAGTACCCAAAGCAATCTACAGATTCAATGCAATCCCTATCAAATTACCAGTGACATTTTTTTACAGAACTAGAACAAAAAATCTTAAAATTTGTAGGGAGACACAAAAGACCACAAATAGCCAAAGCAGTCTTGAGGGAAAAAAACGGAGCTGGAGGAATCAGACTCCCTGACTTCACACTATACTACAAAGCTACAGTAATCAACACAATATGGTACTGGGACAAAAACAGAAATACAGATCAATGGAAAAGGACAGAAAGCGCAGACATAAACCCACACACCTATGGTCAACTAATCTATGACAAAGGAGGCAAGGATACACAATGGAGAAAAGACAGTCTCTTCAAAAAGTGGTGCTGGAAAAACTGGAGAGTTACATGTAAAAGAATGAAATTAGAAAACTCTGTAACATCATACACAAAAATAAACTCAAAATGGATTAGAGACTTAAATATAAGACTGGACACTATAAAACTCTTATTAGAGGAAAACATAGGAAGAACACTCTTTGACATAAATCACAGCAAGATCTTTTTTGATCCACGTCCTAGAGTAATGGAAATAAAAACAAAAATAAACAAATGGGACCTAACGGAACAAAAGCTTTTGCACAGCAAAAGAAACTACAACAAGACGAAAAGACAACCCTCAGAATGGGAGAAAATATTTGTAAACGAATCAACGGACAAAGAATTAATCTCCAAAATATATTAACAGCTCATGCATCTCAGTATTAAAAAAACAAACAACCCAATCCAAAATTGGGCAGAAGACCTAACAGACATTTCTCCAAAGAAGACATACAGATGGCCAAGAAGCACATGAAAAGCTGCTCAACATCACTAATTATTAGAGAAATGCAAATCAAAAACTACGATGAGATATCATCTCACACCAGTCAGAATGGGCATCATCAGAAAATCTACAAACAACAAATGCTGGAGAGGGTGTGGAGAAAAGGGAACCCTCTTACATTGTTGATAGGAATGTAAATTGATACAGTCACTACAGAGAACAGTATGGAGGTTCCTTAAAAAGCTAAAAACAGAATTACCATATGACTCAGCAATCCCACTGCTGGGCATATACCCAGAGAGAACCATAATTCAAAAAGACACATGCACCCCAATGTTCATTGCAGCACTATTTACAATAGCCAGGACATGGAAGCAACCTAAATGTCTATCAACAGACGAATGGATAAAGAAGATGTGGTACATATATACAATGGAATATTACTCGGCCATAAAAAGGAACGAAATTGGGTCATTTGTAGAGACGTGAATGAATCTAGATACTGTCATACAGAATGAAGTAAGTCAGAAAGAGAAAAACAAATATCATATATTAATGCACATATGTGGAACCTAGAGAAATGGTACAGATGAACCAGTTTGCAGGGCAGAAATTGAGACACAGATGTAGAGAACAAATGTATGGACTCCAAAGGGGGAAAGGGGCGGGGGTGGTGGTGGTGTGATGAATTGGGAGATTGGATTGACATATATACACTAATATGTATAAAATGGATAACTAATAAGAACCTGCTGTATAAAAAAATTAATAAAATAAAATTCAACAACAACAAAATCTATAGTAACAAAACAGTGTGGTACTGGCATAAAAACAGACACACAGACCAATGGAACATGACAGTGAACCCAGATATAAACCCACACATGTAGGGTCAACTAAACTTTGACAAGGAACCAAGAATATGCAATGGAAAATGGACAATCTCTTCAATAAATGGCATTAGGAAAACAGGATATCCACACACGAAAGAATAAAACTGGATCCATATATTGCACCACTCACAAAAGTTAACTTACAATGGATTAAAGACTTAAGTGTAAAATCTAAAACCATAAAAATCCTAGAATAAAACATAGAGAATAAGCTCCTTGACACTGGTCTTGGCAATGCTATTTGGATATGACACCAAAAGCACAGGCATAAAAAGCACACACACACACACACACAAAGTACTACATTGAATTGAAAGGCTCTGCACAGAAAAGGAAACAATCAACAAAATGAAAAGACAATGTATGGAAAGGGAGAAAATATTTGCAAGCCATGTATCTGATAAGGGGTTAATATCCAAACGTATACCACTCAATAGCAAAACAACACAAAACAAACAAAACAACAAATAACTTAATTAAAAACTGGGCAAAGGACCAGAATAGACATTTTCCCAAAGAAGACATACAAGTGGTCAACAGGTACATAAAAAGATGCTCAATATCATTAGTGATCAGGGAAATGCAAATCAAAACCACAATAAGATATCATCACACACCTGTTAGGATGGCTTCTATAAAAAGAACATATGTTGGCAAGGATGTGGAGAAAATGGAATCCTTGTACACTGTTGGTGGGAATGTAAATTGGTACAGCCATTATGGAAAACAGTACGGAGGTTCCCCCCAAATTTAAAAACCAAACTACCATCTCTTCAATAAGTAGTGCTGGGAAAACTGGACAGCTACATGTAAACAAATGAAATTAGGACATTTCCTAACACCATACACAAAAATAAACTCAAAATGAATTAAAGACCTAAATGTAAGGTCAGATACTATAAAACCCTTAGAGGAAAACATAGGCAGAACGCTCTGACATAAATCGCAGCAAGATCTTCGATCCACTTCCTAGAGTAATGAAAATAAAAACAAAAATAAACAAATGGGACCTAATGAAACTCAAAAGCTTTTGCACAGCACAGAAAACCATAAACAAAATGAAAAGACAACCCTCAGAATATGAGAAATTATTTGCAAATGAAGCAACTGACAAGGGATTAATCTCTAAAGTATACAAACAGCTCATGCAGCTCAATGTCACAACAAACAATCTAATCAAAAAATGGGCAGAAGATCTAAATAGACATTTCTCCAAAGAAGACATACAGATGGCCAAAAAGCACACAAAAAGATGCTCAACATCACCAATTATCAGAGAAATGCAAATAAGAACCACAGTGAGGTTATCACCTCACACCGGTCAGAAAGGCCATCTTCAAAAAATCTACAAACAATAAATGCTAGAGAGGGTGTGGAGAAAAGGGAACCCTCCTACACTGCGGGTGGGGATGTAAATTGGTACAGTCACTATGGAGAAGAGTATGGAGGTTCCTTGAAAAACTAAAAGTAGAGCTACCATATGATCCAGCAATCCCACTCCTGGGCATATATCCAAAGAAACCCATCATTTGAAAAGATACATGTACCCCAATGTTCACTGAAGCACTACTTACAATAGCCAAGACATGGAAGCAACAGAGGAATGGATAAAGAAGATGTGGTGCATATATACACTGGAATATTACTCAGCCATAAAAAAGAATGAAATAATGCAATCTGCAGGAACATGGATGCACCTAGAAATTGTCATACTGAATGAAGTAAGTGAGGCAGAGAAAGACAAATATCATATGTAGAATATCATATGTTTATATGTAGAACCTAAAAAAGGGTACAAATGGGGCTTCCCTTGTGGCGCAGTGGTTGGGAGTCCGCCTGCTGATGCAGGGGATGCGGGTTCGTGCTCCGGTCCGGGAGGATCCCACATGCCGCGGAGCAGCTGGGCCTGTGAGCCATGGCCACTGAGCGTGCACTCTGCAACGGGAGAGGCCACAATGGTGGGAGGCCCGCGTACAGAGGAAAAAAAAAGTACAAAATGAACTTACCAACAAAACAGAAATAGAGTTACAGATGTAGAAAACAAATTTATGGTTACTGGGGGTAAGGGTGGGGGGATAAATTGGGAGATTGGGACTGACATATACACACCTCTATACATAAAACAGATCATTAATATGGATCTACTGTATAGCACAGGGACCTTTACTCAATACTCTGTGATGGCCTATATGGGAAAAGAATCTAAAAAGAGTGGATATATATATGTGTATAACTGTGCAGTACACCTGAAACTAACACAACATTGTAAATCAACTATACTCCAATAAAAATTTTAAAAATAAAAAAAAAACTACCATATAATCCAGCAACTCCACTTCTGGGTATACATCCAAAGAAAGTGAAATCACTTCTTGAAGAGATATCTGCATGCCTATGTTCACTGCAGCATTATTCACAATAGCCAAGATATGTAAACAACCTAACTGTCCATTAACAGATAAATGGATAAGGAAGGTGTGTGTGGGGGTGTGTGTATTGGAATATTATTCAGCCGTGAGAAAGAAGGAAATCCTGCCATTTGCAGCAACATGGAAGAACCTACAGAACATGACAGTAAGCGAAATTAGCCAGAAAGACAAATACTGCATGATCTCCCTTCTATGTGGAATCTTAAAAAGAAAAAAAAAGTGTCAAACTCATAGAGTAGAATGGCGGTTACCAGGGCCTCGGAGAGATGGAGATATGCTGGTCAAAGGGTAGAAGCTTTCATTTATAAGATGAATAAGCTCTGAGGAACCTAACACAGAGCAGAGTGACTATAGTTAACAATACTGTTTGTACTTGAAATTTGCTGAGAGAATAGACTACAAGTATTCTCACTACCAAAATAAAAAAGGTAACTTAGGTGATGGATATATTAATTAACCTGACTGTGGTAATTATTTCACAAAATATACATATGTCAAATCACTATGTTGTATACTTTAAATATACACAATTTTGTCAATTATACTTCAGTAAAACTGAAAAAATTAAATAAGAATAGACAAATGCTTGGCAAATATTTATATACATATTTATATTTTAAAATATACAGTAAGATACAGACATCAACTATATATTTACAACCTTCTCCACCTAAAGCTAAAACCAAGCCCAATAGGAACACATTAGAAGAACTCCCACTAAAGTCAGAGACCAAACACAGCTATCTATGCACTCCACCACCACTATTTACTACTGTTGTGGAGGTACCACCTATCACAATTAGGCAACAGAAAAAAAACGTAGGTATACAACTGGGGGAAAAAAGATTAAAGTATCATTATTTGCAGATAATATTATTATATACCTGAAAAATCCAAGCTAATCAACTGAAAACCTTTTATAGTTGATAAAAGAATCAGGTAACGTGATGAAAATTAATATAGAGAAATCAGTGTCTTCACATACATCATCAAGTAGGTAGAAGATAAAATGCTTCAGCAGTAAAAACAAAAAAAGAACTGAGAATAAACTTGACAAGAAATGTCAAGAAATCCCTCAAAAATAAAAGAAGACTCAAAGAGAAAGGCATGCAATCTTCTTAGTGGGGAAGACTCATCATCAAAATGTCACTCTTCCTACACTAACCTAAAAATGTAAATAACTTAGTCCCAATAAAAACAAACAGGACTTTTAACTAGCAAAGTTTCTTTAAAGTTCATATAGAAAAACAAAAATAGCCAGGAAAGTTCTGAAAAATAAAGATAATAAATGAGAATTAACTTTACCAAATATCGAAACACGCTATAAAACTTGGGTAATTAAAACAATGTGATTAACAACACACTAAAACATGGATTAATGTATACAACAGAAAGTCCAGAAACAGACCCAAACGTACATGATATGTGGCAAAGTATATCATATGTAGTAAATGAAAGGGGATATTTAAACAAGTAGGAAAAAGATGAATTGTTCAATAAAAGGTACTGCAACAAATGGGTGGCCAATTGGGAAAAAATTAAGTTGGACCCACACTTCACACCAAAATAAATTCCAAATGGATAAAAGACTAAAAGCTAAAAAATGAAATAGAAAAAGTACTTTAAGAAACCACAGGATAGGGACTTCCCTGGTGGCACAGTGATTAAGAATCCGCCTGTCAATGCAGGGGACACAGGTTAAAGCCCTGGTCTGGGAAGATCTCACATGCCGCAGAGCAACTAAGCCCGTGTGCCGCAACTACTGAGGCTACTCTCTAGAGCCCGTGAGCCACAACTACTGAAGCCTGAGCGCCTAGAGCCCGTGCTCTGCAACAAGAGAAGCCACCACAGTGAGAAGCCCGCGCACCGCAACAAAGAGTAGCCCCTGCTCTCGCAACTAGAGAACACCTACGTGCAGCAACAAAGACCCAACACAGCCAAAAATAAATAAAGTAAAAAAAAAAAAAAAAGAAACCATAGGATAATTTTTCATAGTCTTCTACTAGGGAAAATCTTTCTAGGTATGACAGAGAACCCAGAAGCCTTAAAAAGTCAATAAATACAACCCAATTAAAAACTAATTTTTTTCCATGACAAAACCATCCTAAGTAAAAAAAAAAATAACCATCTACAAAAATACAACTGTAATTCATACCACTGACAAAGTACAAAGTTCCTTCATATATAAATAATTTTTACAAAATTAATTTTAAAAAAACCAAAGCCCAGTAGAAAAACAAGCCAAGGATACAAACAGCTTTTTCACAGAAAACAGAAATGGTCCTTCAACCTTAAACTAAAACTACCCCTGAGTGTTCATTCTATTACTCTTTTAACTTTTCTACAGGTTGAACTAAGAAGTTTAGGTGGGAAAAAAATCTAGAGAGAAACCATTTTTTCGCCTATCAAATTGGCAAAAACCAAACTATGAGGTACCACAGTGTTGGTGAGGGTATGGATAAACAGGCACTGCCACACACGGCTGGGAGCATACGTAGACAAAACCTCTATGGAGGTTTATCTGGTAAGAGCGATCAAAATCACAAAAGTACATACTCACCAACCCAGCCTTCCTGCCTTAGGTAAGTGAATGGATAGGTGCACTTGGCCATGCATGGATTGATGCATATAGAACATTAGTCAGTGGTGTCTGTGTTAGCAAAGTTTAAAACACCTTACATGTCCATCAATAAAGCTCAGGCTAAATAAATTAAGGTACATCCTGACAATGGAATATTATCCAGTTGTAAAAGACAATGAAAAAGTTCTTATGTATTGATAATGAACTATCACAGAGGAAAAAGCAAGGGATATAGTGTGCTACTTTCATGTAAAAGAAAAGAGCTCTCAGGACTTCCCTGGTGGCACAGTGGTTAAGAATCTGCCTGCCAATGCAGGGGACATGGGTTCGATTCCTGGTCTGGGAAAATCCCACATACTGCAGAGCAACTAAGCCCGTGAGCCACGACTACTGAAGCTTGTGCGCCTAGAGCCCATGCACTGCAACGAAGAGTAGTCCCCACTTGCCTCAACTAGAGAAAGCCCGTGCGCAGCAATGAAGATCCAACGCAGCCAAAAATAATAAATTTTTAAAAAGAAAGAAAAGAGCTCTCTGTGTATTTGTCTGTATTATGCACAGAACAGCCCTGAACTGACACTCGAGAACTTGTAACACTGGCTGCCTCTGGGGAAAGGATCTGGTGGCCAGGGGCAAGGTGCAAGGGAAATGTTCCCGTGTATACCCTGTCGTACCCTTTAAATTTTGTGCTATGTGAATGTAGTACTGCACTGAAAAGCTAAAATTAAAAAAAAATGAAAGCCTCCCTGTAGGAGCAGCAGCCTTCTACTCTAAGCTTCTGTAACTGTATTTCCACACTGCCCTGTGTCCATTCTGACTTTCTCAGCCTCCCCTGATTGAGCGTGGTCCCTCTTGGGAGGTCACAGCTGAATCACCTTTGTTTCCCTAGAGCAGCCAGCACCTCATTTGGTGCCGAAAAGAAAGTCACTGTAGGTCTGTTCACTGTGCTAAACTAGTCCACTGGTGCAAACAATTCACCTTTGGGGGAAAGTTGCTTTGCAAAGTGGACCAATGATCAGGACAGGAAATTCTGCTTCTCTAAGCATCAAAATTACCCAAATAAGCTGGAAGAATTTTCAGCAGACTAAATTAACAGTCCTGAAAAAAGAAAGGAGTTTGAGTTAATGACTGAAAGCTGATTTCAGAGAATTTGAAGTCTGAAAACACATATATTCAAGAGGATGACTACTGTCACATTTAGAATAATTGTGATGGCACAGCAATACCCATATTGATGGAAGACTAAATTACATTGTTTGTGATGGCCGTCACAAATAACCATGTACAAGATGCCAACCCTCTTCACAATTCAGCATCAACAAACATTAAAGATTTTCGTCCACAACGCCAGCTACCTACATTTTCATTCCCTCTTGACCTGGTCAGCAATGACTAACAAAGGGATTGAACTGACCACTGATAAGAACATGGGCAAAGAATCTGTTTTAAAGCTAGAAACAACCCAGGAGCTCAATGGGGCAGCCTTGTCATTCCACAAGATAGGACCTTTGGCTCAGAGGTAGGATGCCCTCAGCCTTGGTCCCAGCTGGCAGGAGCATGGCCAGGACCAGCCTCCTGCTCTCAGCCACACATGGGCACATCCAAGCCACACAGAATGGTGGCCTCTAGCCTGGTTTCCTGACAGAAGTGTGGTCTGCTGGAAAGCAGCACGGTTCTTGATAGTTTACCCAAAAGTGAAGTTGTGACGAGTCTCTATTTTATTACTATCTCAAGAGCTTTTAATATAAATGCCACATGGAAGATGGTTCCATTCCAAACACAAAATATGCAAAAGACCTATTTGTGAGGGGGAGAGTGCCAAAGAGAGCCAAGAGATGAGGGTCACCTGGGGCCCTTCTCCTTGTAACAGTTTTTCAACAAACGGTGCTGCGAAAACTGGATAGTCACATGCAAAAAAAGTTAAACTGGACCCTTACCTTACATCATATACAAAAATTAACTCAAAATGAATCAAAGACCTAAACAAAGCTAAAACTATAAAACTCGTAAAAGAAAACATAGGGCTTCCCTGGTGGCGCAGTGGTTAAGAATCCGCCTGCCAATACAGGGGACACGGGTTCGAGCCCTGGTCCGGGAATATACCACATGCCATGGAGCAAATAAGCCCATGTGCCATTAACTACTGAGCCTGTGCTCTAGAGCCAACGAGCCACAACTACTGAGCCTGCATGCAACAACTACTGAAGCCCACGTGCCTAGAGCCTGTGCTCCGCAACAAGAGAAGCCACCGCAACGAGAAGCACGCGCACCGCAACGAAGAGTAGCCCCCGCTCATCGCAACTAGAGAAAGCCGTGCACAGCAATGAAGAACCAAAGTAGCCAAAAATAAATAAAATAAATTTATTTTAAAAAAAAAAAAAGAAAACAGGGTTAAAAGCTTCATGATACTCGACTTTGAAAGGATTTCTTAGATATGACACTAAAAGCACAGGCAACAAAAGAAAAAATAGACAAATGAGAGTTCATAAAAACTAATCATTTTTGTACATCAAAGGAAACTATCAACAGAGTGAAAAGACAACCCACATAATGGGAGAAAATATTTGCAAATCATATATCTAAGAAGGAATTAATATCCAGAATATAGGAAGAACTCCTACAACTTGGCAAACAAACAAACAACCTGATTCAAAAACGGGTAAAGGGGACTTGAGGACATGGGGCGAGGGAAGGGTAAGCTGGGAAGAAGTGAGAGTGTGGCATGGACATACATACACTACCAAACGTAAAATAGATAGCTAGTGGGAAGCAGCTGCATAGCACAGGGAGATCAGCTCGGTGCTTTGTGACCACCTAGAGCGGTGGGATAGGGAGGATGGGAGGGAGATGCAAGAGGGAAGGGATATGGGAACATATGTATATGTATAGCTGATTCACTTTGTTATAAAGTAGAAACTAACACAACAATGTAAAGCAATTATACTCCAATAAAGATGTTAAAAAAAATGGGCAAAGGACTTGAATAGGCATTTCTCTAAAGAAGATACACAAATGGCCAAAAAGCACATAAAAAGATGCTTGACATCACTAATCATTATGAAAATACAAATCAAAACCACAATGAGATACCATTTCACACCCACTAGGATGGCTCTTATTAAAAAAAAAAAAAACGAACAAAAAAATAACAAGTGTTGGAAAAGAAAAAAAGGGACTTCCCTGGCAGTCTAGTGGGTAAGACTCCGCGCTTCCAATGCAGGGTACGCGGGTATGATCTCACATGCTGCGTGGTGCAGGCAAAAGAAAAAAAAAAAAGTGTTGGTAAGGATGTGAAGAAATTGGAACTTTTGTGTACTGCTGGTAGGAATGAAAAATGGTACAGCTCCTGTGGAAGACAGTTTGGCAGTTCTCCAAAAAGTTAAACATAAAATTACCATATGATCCAGCAATTCCTCTCCTGGGTATATATCCAAAGAACTGAAAGTAGGGACTCAAACAGATATCTGTACAGATATCTTTACAGATATTGATAAACAGCATTATTCACAACAGGCAAAAGGCAGAAATTGCTCGAATATTCATTGACAGATGAAGAGATAAACAAAATGTGGATGTACGTACAACAGAATATTATTTGCCCTGAAAAAGGAATGACATTCTACAACAAGGATGAATACTGAAAACATGTAAAGTGAAATAAGCCAGACACAAAAAAACAAATATAGTATGATCCCACTTATATGTAGAACCTAGAATGGGCAAATTCATAGAGGCAGAAAGTAGAATGGTGATTGCCAAGGCCTGGCAGGGAGGGGAGAATGGGAAGTTGTTTAATGGGTACAGAGTCTCTGTTTGGAATGATGAAAATGTTCTGGAAATGGAAAGTGGTGACGGCTGCACAACACTGTGAATATATTTGATGACACTGAACGCTACACTTACGAATGGTTAAAATGGAGACTTCCCTGGCAGTCCAGTGGTTAAGACTCTGCACCTCCAATGTGCAGGTTAAGACATTAAATTTTATGTTATGTATATTTTGCCTCAATAAAAAAATCACCAAATAATTAAAAAATACAATAATGAGAAGAGTGGATGATATAGATGAAACGAGTGCCCTCAAGTTAATGAGTAAATGACAGACATAACTAAGTGATACATACACAATGGAATACTGCTCTCTGCTTTTGTGTATATTTCAATTTTATGATAATAAACATTAATAAATAGAGAAGTCCTTTGTAACGTGCAAGGCCTTTTCAGAATTTATCCCTTTACAAAATTTAGCAACAATGAATACACAAGGCTCAAAGATGTAAACTTAAGACTTAAAAGTATAAAAACTCTTAGAATAGAACATAAGGCAAAAGCTTTACGACATTGGATTTGGCAATTCCTTGGTGTACAACCAAAGGCAACGGCAACAAAAGAAAAAATAAACAAACTGGACTTCATAAAAATTTTTAAACTGTGTGCATCAAAAGATACTATCGAGGACTTCCCTGGTGGTCCAGTGGGTAAGACTCTGCGCTCCCAATGCAGGGGGCCCAGGTTTGATCCTTGGTCGGGGAACTAGATCCCGAATGCATGCCGCCACTAGGAGTACGCATGCCGCAACTAAGAAGTCCACATGTGGCAATGAACATCCCACATGTTGCAGCTAAGACCCAGTGCAGCCAAAATAAATACATAGTTTTTAAAAGTAAATACACAAATATTTTTTTTAAAAAAAGATACTCTCAACAGGGAATTCCCTGGTGGTCCAGTGGTTAGGGCTCCACACTCTCAGTTCTGAGGGCCCAGGTTCCATCCCTGGTTGGGGAACTAAGATACCATAAGCCATGCAGCATGGCAAAAAAAAAAAAAAAAAAAAAACTATCAAAAGAGTAAAAAGGCAACCCACAGAATGGGAGAAAATATTTACAAATCATACAGCTGGTAAGGGATTAATATATAGAATATACAGAAAAGTCCTAAAACTCAACAACAAAAAAACAAACAATCTGATTAAAAATAGGCAAAGGACTTGAATAGACATTTCCCCAAAGATATACAGATGGCTAATAAAGACATGAAAAGATGCTCAACATCACTAATCACTAGGGAAATGCAAATCGAAATTACAATGACTCAGTAGCAACCACTGAAAATACCTCAGAAATATTAATAGAATAGAGCTTGCTCTGCACCCAGGACAGTGCTAGTGCTAGAGCTGCTGGTATAAAAAAGCCACTGAACTATATCTAACCGGACTCCTGCCCATCTATAAACATTCAAGAAGGCAGGATTTAGCAATCTAAAGTGAGCAGGGGGCCAGTAATTTGAAACAATGTACAATCAATACTAGGTTATGTGGTTCAGAACATAAACTCATAACTTCTTTCTTTAGGTGAATTAAAGCAGATCCTTAAATACACACTGCTGCTACCTTAAATAAATTTATTAGAAATCTCTTCTGTAGTTTCTTTCATCCATTTTATAAATCGTACAAGCACAAATATAAGGCAGTATTTACCATTTAAATTATGAAAAGAATTTAAAAAGGTTTAAGGCCAGGGCTTCCCTGGTGGCGCAGTGGTTGAGAGTCCGCCTGCCGATGCAGGGGACGAGGGTTTGTGCCCCGGTCCGGGAGGAGCCCACGCGTACGGAGCCTGTGCTCCGCAGCAGGAGAGGCCGCAGCGGTGAGAGGCCCGCGTACCGCAAAAAAAAAAAAAAAAAAAAAAAAGGTTTTAAGGCCAAATTGAGTATATGAACTTCAGTAATATTAATAAAATGGTCAACTCTGTAATTATGATATTTAATTGTTAAATTGCATATGCTATAAATTTTATTATTTTTTAAAAATATATTTATTTATTTTTGGCTGCCTCACATCTTAGTTGCAGCGTGTGGGCTTAGTTGCCCTGCGGCATGTGGGATCTTATTTCCCTGACCAGGGATCGAACCCACATCACTGGAAGGCGGATTCTTAACCACTGGACCACCAGGGAAGTCCCTATAAATTTTAAAATACACATGTAAAATGAGATTTAGAAATGCTGCTCTTTTCTAGGCTCATATTTTTCTAGAGTACACTTTCACTCCTGCCTTAGTTATTGAAGATATCTTTCTGAATCAATGTATGACGCTGTGAATGGACACTTTATCTCAAGTCATAACTACTCATTTGTATAACATTAAGAAAGTTATTGTTTTTTATGTTTTGTTTTGTTTTGTTTTGCGGTACGCGGGCCTCTCACTGTTGTGGCCTCTCCCATTGCGGAGCACAGACTCCGGACGCGCAGACTCAGCGGCCATGGCTCACGGGCCCAGCCGCTCTGCGGCATGCGGGATCTTCCCAGACCGGGGCACGCACGAACCCGTGTCCCCTGCATCGGCAGGCGGACTCTCAACCACTGCGCCACCAGGGAAGCCCAAGAAAGTTATTCTTAATTGGAATACTAATCAGAGGATAAAATTTTAATGTTCTGGAGACTTTATTTTCACATATTATTTGTTAAATGCTGGACTATATGATGAAAATGTTTTCAAGAAATCATTTTAAGTATACAGATCAGTGTTTCTTACAGGTAAAATGCTAAAATAAGCTTCCTATAATAGGTACAGGTGTTATTTTTGAGTTTTGTACAATATTACAAATTAACAACACAAAAAATGTTTAATTTATTCAACAAATACATTCACACAAATTTGGTAGGACTTTAGAAAGACTATTTGAGAAAAGATCTGGTTCACTTACACTACATATACAGTATTATCCTTTCATAGCATTAGGTGCCTGGTACTTTAAATCTGTGACAAACCATGACAAATTTTTAAAGAGGAAGTATTATTGTAAAATGAAGAATTATGTATTTCTTAACTTTTTTTTTTTTTTTGCGGTACGCGGGCCTCTCACTGTTGTGGCCTCTCCCGTTGCGGAGCACAGGCTCCGGACGCGCAGGCTCAGCGCCCATGGCTCATGGGCCCAGCCACTCTGCGGCATGTGGGATCTTCCCGGACCGGGGCACGAACCCGTGTCCCCTGCATTGGCAGGCGGACTCTCAACCACTGTGCCACCAGGGAAGCCCTAAAATGAAGAATTATGTATTTCTAAATGCTGTATTGCTGTAAATTTAACTGAAAAAGCTTTGCTTATTTACTGTTTTGAGGAAATATCCTCTCTTCAGTTAAACATTTTCATAATAGAATGATGTAAACTGCAGTGATAAACAGTATTATTAAAATAAAATGTTTATATATAAAAAAACAACAAAAAAGAAGAAAGTTATTCTCAGCGAATACTTGAGATCTGTACTATGTAACCACTTTCTGTGTTGATTTTAAGTGATCTTTAAAAAACTTCTTAGCAAAAAAACAAAAAAACTACAAGGAGAGGGCTTCCCTGGTGATGCAGTGGTTGAGAGTCCGTCTGCCGATGCAGGGGACACGGGTTCGTGCTCCGGTCCAGGAAGATCCCACATGCTGCGGAGTGGCTGGGCCCGTGAGCCATGGCTGCTGAGCCTGCGCGTCCGGAGCCTGTGCTCCGCAACGGGAGAGGCCACAACAGTGAGAGGCCCACGTACCACCAAAAACAAAACAAAACAAAACAGAAAATGGGACTTCCCTGGTGGTACAGTGGTTAACAATCTGCCTGCCAATGCAGAGGACACGGCTTCGATCCCTGGTCCAGGAAGATCCCATATGCCGCGGAATAACTAAGCCCGTGCACCACAACTACTGAGCCTGCGTTCTAGAGCCCGCAAGCCACAACTACTGAGCCCACATGCCACAACTACTGAAGCCCATGTGCCCTAGAGCCCGTGCTGTGCAACAAGAAGCCACCACAATGAGAAGCACATGCACCGCAACGAAGAATAGCTCCTGCTCGCCACAACTAGAGAAATCCCGCATAAAGGAATGAACACCCAATGGAGCCAAAAATAAAATAAATAAAATAAATTTAAAATAATAATAATAAAGCTTAAAAAAAGACAGAAAACAAGTGTTAAGCAAGGATGTGGAGAAACTGGAACCCTTGTACATTGCTGGTAAGAATATAAAATGGTACAGCCTCCATGGAAAACAGTATGGTGGTTCCAAAAAAATTAATCATAGAATTACCATCCAGCAATTCCACTTCCATACTGGCCCGAGAGAACTGAAAACAAGGACTTGAACAAATATGTGTACACCCATGTTTACAGCAGCATCATTCACAACAGCCAGAAGGTGGAAACAATTCAAATGTCTGTCAACGGATAAATGGATAAACAAAACGTGGTATATACACGGAATATTATTCAACCTTAAAAAAGAAAGAAATTTTGATACATGCTATGACATGTTTGAACCATGAGGATATTATGCTAAATGAAATAAGCCAGCCATAAAAAGACTAATACTGTATAAGTCCACTTATATGATATACTTAGAGTAGTCAAAATCATAAAAAGTAGGATGGTGACTGCCAGGGACTTGGGAGAGGAGAAATGAGGAGTTATTGTTTAATGGGTACAGAGTTTCTGTTTTGCAAGATGAAAAGAGATATGGAGAGAATGGCGTTGATGGTGCAAAAAAAAATATGAATGTACTTTTAATACCACTGAACTGTACGCTTAAAAATGGTTAATACGCTAAGTTGTGTATTTACCACAATTTAAAAAAATGGAACAACAAAAAAGAATTAGTACATAGGAGGGGGCAGGGGAAAGCTGGGCTCAGAGGGATTCAAGTGTACAAAAAAATGAGAGGAAATAGATGAGAACATAAATTTGGCTACAAAAATATAATCACAGTAATGTTTAGAATAGAGATGAAATGTGTTATATATTTTATGGTAAAATTTGA
This sequence comes from Globicephala melas, assembly GCF_963455315.2. Lineage (NCBI taxonomy): Eukaryota > Metazoa > Chordata > Mammalia > Artiodactyla > Delphinidae > Globicephala > Globicephala melas. The sequence goes on along the minus strand of NC_083324.2, from coordinate 40,283,479 downwards.
GAGAAAGAGCAAAACATCTAGCTGTAAAAAAAAAAAAAAAAAAATGGTATATGCCAGAAGTAAGGTTAATACAGAAAGCACAAGCCAGAGGACTCTGAATATAAAAGAGACTCTGAGCTCCCTAGGGGCCAAGGCAAAGAGGGAACCATTTTGACACAGTTCACAGTATGGTTTAATCAAACCAATGGCCCAATGGTTCAGAAGAGGCATGAGCATTCCAGGCACTGGACCTGAAGGAAATTTCTAATTGCCTCCAGATTTTCTTGGGGACTTCTAATACAGATCTCAACGCAAGCTGATGGGGCCATGCAAAGTGAGTTTAGTTAAAACAAAAACAAAACAACTGGAAGGAGGCCAGAAATATGCTGCTTCCTAATGATCCAGTTTCATCCAAAGACAAAACACTGCCTAGAACAGGTACACTGAAGCATGTTCCAGAACAATTCCATGGATGTCCTTTACCACAGTTGAGCTCAGGACAGCTTTTGGAAGGTGAAGAATTCAAGATTATCCTCCCTGACAAGAATATGAGATGCAGGGGCTTCCCTGGTGGCACAGTGGTTGAGAGTCCGCCTGCCGATGCAGGGGACACGGGTTCGTGCCCCAGTCCGGGAAGATCCCACATGCCGTGGAGCGGCTGGGCCTGTGAGCCATGGCTGCTGAGCCTGCGTGTCCAGAGCCTGTGCTCCACAGCGGTAGAGGCCACAACAGTGAGAGGCCCGCGTACCGCAAAAAAAAAAAAAAAAGAATATGAGATGCAATGTTCTCTGTTGCCTGCTGAAGGCAGGCAGGTCTTGATGTTTCTAACAGTCACTGTCACTGGGGTGACAACCAAGAATGAATGTCAAACCGAACCATGGCTCATACCTGAAAGAAGGTAACTAATCACCCCATGGAGATGAGGTGGCATAAATACAGGCTGGTAGGGGGAAGGAGTGGGTAGGCCAGCTTGGGGCAGATCACGAGAGTGGGGAGCTACTGAAGATTGTTGAAGAGGAGAGAAACCATGGTTGAAGACTTCCTGAGTGACAATGCAGTCTTCTGAAAGGTGCAAACGAAGCCCACAGCCAAACTGTGAGCAAGGCTGCTCAAAGAGATAAGTCATTGGAAAACATAAAAATAAATGAGAGAGGACTTCCCTGGTGGTCCAGCGGTTAAGACTCTGCGCTCCCAATGCAGGGGACCCAGATTCAATCCTTGGTCAGGGAACTAGATACTGTGTGCCTCAACTAAAGATCCCGCATGCCGCAACTAAGACCAGGAGCAGCCAAATAAATAAATAAATATATTTTTTAAAAAAAATAAATGAGAGCTCATGTTTCTAAAAATCCAAAAATGTTCCAGAATAGTTTTATACATGAAAAAATGTTCACACAATAACAGAAAATGGATACAAAACAGTATGATCTCATTATACAAAGAGAGAACAAGAGAATGAGCAGGAAAGAAGCCTGAGAAGGAGCCTGCTAGTGGTTACCACTGGGATTACAGACAATTGAAATGTGTGCGTGTGCATGTGTGTGTATGTGTGCGCTTGAGTGCGCGCCTATTAATTTTTATTCAACCTGGGTGACTCGAATTAAAAAAAAAACTCTAATTCGTCAAGAACCTTAAAACTTCAGGGAAAACAGAAATAGCACTATAACTGAGAATACAATCTTAATTATGACATCATCTAAAAATAAAAAGGAAATTGACTAAACACAAGAACCAGTTATGTACAGATCTTCCTCAATTTACAATGGAGTTACATACTAATAAACCCATCCTAAGTTGAAAATATTGTAAGTCAAAAATGTATTTAATACACCTAGGCTGCTGAACATCATAGCTTAGCCTAGCCTACCTTAGATGTGCTCAGATTACTTACGTTAGTCTACAGTTGGACAAAAGCATCTAACACAAAGCCCATTTTATAATAAAGTGTTGAATATCTCATGTAACTTATTGAATAACGTACTGAAAATGAAAAACAGAATGATTTGAGTACAGAATGGCTGTAAGTGTATCAGTTGTTTACCCATGATTGCAGATCTGACTGGGAGCTGCGGCTCGATGCTGCTGTCCAGCATCACGAGAAAGAGCATGTACTGCGTATCACTACCCCAGAAAAGATCAAAATTCAAAATTTGAAGTATGGTTTCTACCGAATGTATGATTGCTCTGGCACCGTCACATCGTGGAAAAACTGTAAGTTGAATCATCATTAATTCAGGAACCAACCGTACTTGGCAAAACTATACTATAAGACTAACTGATGCTGGGGACTTCCCTGGTGGTCCAGTAGCTAAGATTCTGCACTCCCAATGCAGGGGGCCCGAGTTCGATCCCTGGTCAGGAAACTAGATCCCACATGCTGTAACTAAATATCCTGCATGCCACAACTGAAAAGAAAAGATTCCGCATGCCGCAACTAAAAAGAACCTGTATGCCACAATGAAGATCCCGCGTGCTGCAACTAAGACCCGAAGCAGCCAAATAAATAAATAAATTTTTTTTAAAAAAAGACTGATGCTGATGAGATTCAGAGTGAAACATGAAAGCACTGACATTGTGCTCTGGTTTTAGAGCCATGGCTCTCAAAGTGTGGTTCCCTAGGCCAAACAGTAGCAGCACCTGGTAACTTGTTTCAAATTCAAATTCAAACTCTCACCTACGGATTCTGGAGGTGGGGTTAAAACAATCCCTCCAGGTAATTTTAATTCACACTAATGTTTGAGAACCTAGTTACGAAGTAATGATAACTCATCTGGATAAAAACAGCTTATATAATTAGGAAAATATATTTCTTGCTCAAAACCCATTCTGTTATTTTAACCTAAACTCCTGAACAAACACTAATCTATTCAATTGTGAAATGATAAGCTGGAAGATGACAAAGATATTTTTTAATTAGGTATAATTCTGGAACTGCTCATTTTGAAATAATGTACTAACCATTGCAGTGGAATGAACTGAAGAATCCAGTTTGTAAAAAGGGATGAGGAATCAATGTATTTGGAATTTCAATATTTAGATGATTTGAAAATACTCTAAGGTTGGGAAATAGTGCAAATACGACTATTACAACTGCCATATTTGCGTCAACTGAATAGTTTGGTCTCTCTGGCTTCAGACTGAATTAACATGTTTAAAATAGAAAAGGTTCAACAACAAAATTTTAACAACTTCTTCTTTTTTTTTTTTTTTTTTTGCGGTACACGGGCCTCTCACTGTCGTGGCCTCTCCCGTCGCGGAGCACAGGCTCCGGACGCGCAGGCTCAGCGGCCATGGCTCACGGGCCCAGCCGCTCTGCGGCATGTGGGATCCTCCCGGACCGGGGCACGAACCCGCATCCCCTGCATCCGCAGGCAGACTCTCAACCACTGCGCCGCCAGGGAAGCCCGTCTTCTTCTCTTTTTTGGCCAGACTGCATGGCTTGTGGGACCTTAGTTTCCTGACCAGGGATTGAACCGAGGCCCTCAGCAGTGAAAGTGCAGAGTCCTAACCACTGGAACGCCAGAGAATTCCCCCAAATTTTAACTTCTGAAGGGCTTTATCAGTCACTATAGTGTCACACTTAAGAGTGGTACTATATTTGAGACATAAAGACTATTGAAATACCAGATCCTCTTTCACACTCGGACTGCAATTTCTAAAATAATTTATAATTGGTTATTAATATGAAATACGCTTTCTATGATTATGTGGAATTACACTGAACTTCACTAGACTTCCAACTTAGGAACAAATGGGACAAATAACACTTCACATATTTTATGAATTCAGAAAATGCTAAATATCAAATAAACCAGTGGTTTCTTAACATTTTTGATTATGAATCCCCAACAACAAAAATTCAAGTACATATCCCCAATATACGTATACATAAATTATATATATGTACTACTGTGATAATACAGAGTATACATTATAAAATACAAAATAAAAATTAAATAAGGCTGAAATAAATACAAAGATTCGTTTTAATTTTTTTTCCTGAGACCAACGTGCACCCTTGGTGCTTACACACACACACACACCCCTCTTTGGACTCAACTGCAAAGCTGTATGGCCCAGCAACTCTGCAAACATTCTCAGGCAGTGCCCCTGACCACTCAAGAGGAAGCTGTCAAACACAGTGATCAAATGAATGTCTCCTTCCTGCGGAGTTCCACCATCTCTGACTCAAGTCTGTGATACTGGGTTCCTTCCTTCACCCCTAACACCCTCCTCTGCTACTTTTCACTTGGTAGGCAGTGGAGAAGACTGTGAGGCCAGCAGGTCCAAGAACAGCATAAAAGCATGGACTCTGTTTTCAGACAAACCTGGGTTTCCACCTGGCCTCAGCTTCTAACTCACTAGGTGACCCAGAGCCAGTCAGATAACATCTCAAAAACTAATCAGTTAAGGGGGTGATAACAGCGTCATCGCCCCTGATTATGAAGATTAAGTGAGATAAGCTGTTATAAGAGCACCTAGCACAAAATCTAGACAGCCCAAGTGCTGGATAAATATTTTACCCAGAATTATTATTTCAGGCGGCAAAAGAAGTCACCTGGACTTTGCTTCAGTGGCCAACTCAGGAAAGGAGCAAATTACAGTGGAAGTAGGTAGGTGGTGCAGTTCGGCAGACCTGGTTTGAAGGCCTGATCCCCAATGCCAAGCTGGGTGACACTAGCAACCCAGTTTCTCTATGAGGGGGAGTCTTCTCATCTGTTTAATGGGAGCGATGACACAAACTGTGCATGAAGTACCTATCAGAGCCAGTAAAACTAACACTGGTGGCCACCAAAGGTGAGGGTAAGCAAATAACACATAAATCTAAGTGTCATTCCAGGGTCCTTAGGACACATTCATGTATACACTAAGACAGTAAGCATCCCCTAAAGTCTACCACCAAATGTTAATAAATGCATGTGTACTGAATCCCACAGGTATGGTTCATTTCCCAACTGGAGAGTTTACTTGTTCATATATGACCTCAAGCAATTCACAATCTTTAGGCCTCCATTTTCTATGCATAAACTAGGAGTAGTAGACTTTTTATACCCGCCTCCTGACAGTAAACTAATCTAGATGATGGGAGAGGGGGACCTAAACCAGTGATTATAAAGCACATGGAGACCTCTGGAGAGGTGCTGTTTTTGCCACAATAGCAAAAGAAAAGAGCTCTCAAACACCAGACGCGTTCATAATAAATGACAAGTAATTCTTTCAATTTCAATAAATCACCAAAAGAATGAGTGTGGAGATATATTTATACATATTTTGTGTTTTTTACATCCTGTGCCCCGGGGAATGCTGCAAATGTGTCAAACACCTAAAACCTAAATTCTATCAACATACATTAAAAAGATATAGGTCATCAATCAGAGGAACACCTGAAATACTCTCAGACACCCTTGACCCTGACTCCCTTATAAAAGCTTCAGTCTTTAGCACAATACCCTGAGATGGCAGCACAGCAATAAGGACACTGCATAACCAAACTTCACAAACGTTTGGTCAGAAACACACTCAAAGCTAGTATCATTAAAGAAACCTTTACTATGCCCTCTTCACAAAAATTATTACAAAATCCCCAGAAGGAGTTTAGTCACCCAGCTCTGTCACCACAGAAGGTGGGGCAGAAAGTGACACGAAACAGGGCAAACTCCTGCCAGGAGGGGACTCACTGCTCCCCTAGGCCACGAGCATTTCCACCTGTATAACTACCTATGGCTCAAACAGTCTGGATCCCTGGCTCCCTGCAGCTAATGCTATTCTGACGTTAGGATCCTGCATGATGAACGGAGGTAATAAACCACCCAGAATAAACAGAGGCAACATCAGTGAGCAATGTTTAGGTCTGAGCAAAAGAGAAAACTAGAAACCAAGCAAAACCCAGCAAAGAAGCTACGTGTTGCCTCTCAATCAGATCTTGCAAAAGAGGCAGGTGCGGACAGCGTGCTCTCCTCCGCACTCCGGAAAACCCAGACAGCCCCAAAGCAGGTTCTAGAACCGGCAGCTTCCCAGGGGACGGCAGGGCCAGTGGGCGCAACAGCGCGACCCACTCTCAGGCCAGTGGTCCCCGGGGCCAGGGGGAGGGCTGCGGGCGCGCGGTTGGCCCGGACGGGGGCGCGGCCAAGGTGGGATTGGGGACGCGGCAACCCGGCCCCCTCTCTGGCTGCAGCCTCTCAGCCCGGCCCGCACGGCTGCTGGACAGCGCCCACGCCGGCGCGCCAGTGCCCCCGGCGGCCCCCATCCCGGAACTCCCCGGGCCGCGCAGCGGGAGGCCCGAGCCGGGCCAGCGGGCGGACGCTGTGGGGACGCGCGCAGCGGTACCTGTGGCGGCAACAGCTCCCGGGCGGCGACGGCGGCGGCGGCGGCGGGGACGGGGGCGGGGCGCGGCGTGCGCGCTCCCGGCCCGCGCGGTCCGGGCGTGGCGCCCGCCCTCTCTCTCCCGGTCGCCAGGCGCCCGCGCAGCTCTCCGCCCCTTCACCTCTCACCTCCTACCTTTCCCCTCCCGCTCCCGCCCCCGCCGTCCTTCGCCTGTGTTCCCTGTGGCGTGCGCATGCGTGATCGAGCGCCCAACCGCAGCTCCCGCTCGCCCCCTGGTGGACACCGGTCACACGACACCTGGGGAGAGGTCTGGGGTGGGGCGGGGCCGGGCGAGGCGGACCGCGAAGCTGGGACAGAACCTTGAGTAGAGCACCAGAGCTTTTAACAACACGTTCCGCAGAATTAGCAAGAACACGCACAGGCTGCCCATGTTCCCTGTTTCATAACAGCGAAAAATTAAAAGCGGCCGAGATATACAACAAATGCAGATGGGTCGAATAAATTATGTCCATAAACTGGATTTCCTTAAGGCCTTTTAAAAGGGTAAGTTTTATGAATACTTAACTAATGTGAAAAGATGTTCTTGAAAAAATGTTCAAAATGAGCTGTAGGGTATGAGCTCATTTTTGTTAAAAACAATCCAAGAAAGGTCTGGGGCGATGCTGATGTGTGGTCGGTGGATATCGCTGGGTGGAGGATTAGGGTGTTAGGATTTTTCCATTTGCTCATGGGCATGTAACCATCTTCTACATGGAACACATATTTGTTGTAATAACAATAGCTATGTCCGTCGAGTGTTTACTCTTCACCAGGTGCTTGAAACCAAGTCCTCCTAAAACCGAGTTCCTCTGCCGGGTTTATGATTATCCTCTCTACCCAAAATGTTACTCCCTTTCTGGTCCAGTACATGTTTTCCTCAAGACTGAGGAGTAGCAGAGAACAGGGGGCATTGAAACCGAGCAGGACCCTGTGGGGCCCTCCTATAAGCAGATAAGTTAGGGGGTCCCCGGAGAAAGAGAACCAGGAATGGCTTTCATGATATTTTGTGATGTAAGCCTGGCCACAATGCTTGCCCTTGAACAGGTCTCAGTAATTAATGATCTAAGGGATGAAAGGGATGCAGGAACAGAGAAAAGGCAGTCAAACAATAGTGCAGTGTTACAGCAGAGTTCTAGTTCCTCCTCAAGGGATACACACACAGTGTATCTTTGAGTTCTGCAAGAACCAAGGCCCCCATCCAGGTGGAGGACAGAATGATGCTGTTGACCCTCCTGACTTCAATCAACTAAAGCTTGGACTCTGTCGACCTTTGCCCCAATTCTATGTTGAATTCTCTTCTGCTTAAAGCCCCTTCTTGAATATGCATATACCCTTAGCTTAAAACTTCCCCAATTTTGCTGTTCAGGGAGACGCTGCTTTGGGAAAGATCCCTGGTGTTCTCCTTACTGGCTCCGAGTAATAATCATTCCTTCTCCCAATCTCTGGCTTGGTTGTATCTATTGGCTTGATACCCACCAAGAGGTGAGCCCAGTTTTCACGTAACACTCCCAGGTAGCAAAGCCTTTCCGTGTCCCCGTTTCTTGTTTGTAGGAAAAAGGCTTCAGCTTCCTTGACCTTCCCTGAGTTCCAAAGGGCAGATTCAAACAGTTACTAATCAAGGAAGTGAGGGAATGCAGAAACAAGTGAAAACAATCCCAGTTCCTCCTCGAGGAATTTACATAACAATATATCACTTTGAGTTCTTCTTCTGGAACTAAGGCCCCCACCCAGGTGGAGGATAATAACTTCAGGTTGAGCACAAGATTCCTGGAACACCACCCTGCAGCCCTCACCCCAAATTTTGCCTATACAAACTCTTCCCTGAAAACCATCAGGGAGTTCAGGTCTTTCGAGCACGAGCTGCCCATTCTCGCGTGGCCCTTGGAATAAACCTTTCTCTGCTCCAAACGCCTACGTTTCCATTTGTTTGGCCTCACTGTGTGCCCAGCACATGAACTTGGGTTGGACAACATGCTGAGCTGAGCACTTTGCACATGTCCTCATCTGACCTTCCTGAAAACCCCAAGATAGGTCTCGTTACCTGGTCTCACAAGAGAAGGGGAGGCTTTGCCCAAGATGAGGGTGCAGGTCCCAGCGGGCCCAGCTCTGGCCCATCCTGGGACGCTGCCCGTGGTGATTGCCTGTGGGCCAGCCCATGGGTACCTTGATCACACCACCCCACGTACTCGTGAACACAGGTCTCAAGTGTCAGGGGGCAGCCTCACCCCACCCTGCTGCCCTGGGCATGCTCCCCTCAGCTTACCCGCACCCACCCTGGTGCTATCTGGATGTGGCAGATAGATCCTGTTCCTGCCCTTGAGAGTGGCAGCGCTAGGGTTGTAAAAAGGGCAGATATAACCACAATGCAAGGCTAAAATCAGAGGTGGCCCTTCAGGCAGCTCCAGCCACCTCACCCCTCACAGGCCTTCTTCACAGCCCCTTCCCATCAACCCTGTTCCAAATTCTCCAAAGTCTTGCCTTCCTCCTTGCCCACCACAGTACTATCATGGTAAAATTAAACAATAATGGTGTTGGGCTGTACCCCACAGGCCTACAAGCCCTGTGCTTGCCCAGCTTCAAAACGGAAGAAAGCCCAGAGTCAGCAACAGAGACGTAAGTGGTGTAATGGATGGGGGAGCTTACACGTCTGAAGCAAGGTCCTGGAGCGACACCCGACTGTGTGCGGTGGACGGCGGAGAGGACATGGCGGCAGTCTTCACTCCCAAGTGGAAGGAGAGGTTACCAGTTATAGAGGAATTGATGTCAGGTGGGCTCATTAGGTACCAGGGAAACCAGCAGAAGGGCACGCCCCTCACTGCCCCTTTGATAAGAATAATCACCAGCTGGGGTGGGGGCAGGAGCGTAGGAAGGTCAGTCAGGTGCATAAGATATAGGTGAAGCAGGCACTGGTTGGGCAGGGGAATGTACAGAGAGCAAGAGAGCAGCCATCTTGAGTAGCCTGACCATACAAGTGGGGACAATTGACCTTGGCCCAGAGTGACCTTTAAAATTTTGCCCTGTATTCAGAGTTGGCTTTTGGCTTTAGATGAGAATGTTTATAAAGGAAGAACTCTTTTTGTTATTTTTAAATTAGAGAGGCAACAACAGAGAGCAGTGTGGGGAGCCTTACCTACACCCGTTATCTCACATCACTCCACGTCTGATCCCTTGCAGTGCCATCATCCGGCCCCTCAGAAAACTTGGGCAAAAAGAACCTCAGATCTCTGTCACCAGTTTTTCCTTCTCTCTCCACTGCCTCGTTCCTTTTGGCAAATATAAATTCTACCCAATTTTTTTAGTTTTCTGAGTGAATGTCACCGTGCAGACAAAGTCCCAGTTTCTTCCCTTTACTGTCAAGTTCCTACAAAGAATGCAGTTCCAAGCTTGCCTCACAGCAGAGTCACTTGGGGGAATGTTTAAAGTGAAGTCGGAGTCACCCTGAGCACCACCCCAGGCCCACTGGACCAAAGTCTTCTCTCCAGAGATTGCTGGAGACCTGTCTTTTCACAACCCCTACCACAGGGACTTAGCTAGTCTGTCTTTTGGGTAGTCCTGTCACCCTCCCTACTCCCCGTCCCCTCCCCACCCAACCGTTTCACCCGTGTTTACGGGGGAATGACGCTCAACAAACTCTGGATACCTTCCCCCAAAAACAAGAGCCTCCAAACCTGACAAGCACTTAGTTAAGTGTCTCTGGGCCTTGCAGCACTGTCAAGAGTCCCCCGCTACACAAGAACCACTGGGGACCCTCTGAGGAACCTAAGGCTCATGGGCCCAAGGTGAATCCACTACTGAATGTCCCCCGCGAGCTGAAATGAAGAGGCCATGATTTTAGGGCTTTTCCAACAATTTATTATGAAAACATAGGAAAAGCTGAAAGAACCATACAGTTAACAACTATATATTCTAGATTCTACAACTATTAATGTTTTGCTTAGTATCACGTTTTTCTTAAAAAGAAAAAAAACCAAAAAACCTTTATCCACCTATCAATCCATCTTATTTGTTATGCATATCCAGGTAAGTTGCAGATACCTGATTTTAGTTTTTATAACTCAACACACAACCTAAAAGTTGACTGAAAAACAACACAAAACCTAAAAGTTGAAAATGGTGTATTACTTGAGGACATTATTGAGGACTATAGCCTGGAAACAGCCTCTCAGATAGCTCTGAGGAACTGTTTCAAAGAGGTAAGGGAGGAGCCAGGATATATAGCAGTTTTTGCTGGCGGCGGTGGGGGGTGGTGGTGGAAAGCAGTCAAATATCCAAAAAACTACTGCTAATCACAAAAACAGATATCTCAAGTATGGGAAGACGCAAGAGTCTGGGCTCATTGAAATCATTCCTTTGATACGCATCTTAACTATGAGGGGCATCCCTCCTGAATGCCCCTCGGGGTGCACAGTTGTTGGGAGGCAGGCAGCTGCAGTGGCTGATGCCTTGATGGTGGGCAACGTGTGTTGTTTACTGAAGAGGTCGGCAATATTTTTTTGTCTACAAGCTCCATTTTGCTCTAAGTAGCCAAAGCTCAACCTTACTTCAGATTGCTCCCCACGGTAAATTCAAAATTTAAAAAAAACTCAGTGGAGCTTAGAGATCATCCAGAAGTGATAACAATTCCCAGTTCTTGGGATTCCATGCTGGGCCAAACCTCAGGACAACCTTGAAAAATAGGGGCTGGGTCTATTTCACAGATGAAGAAAACTTCCTTGAGAGGTGAAGAGATTTGCCCAAGGTCACTCTGATAACTGAACAAGCAGGCCACCACAGGACTCTGGGTTCCAGCCCACTGCCCAGCCACCTCAGCCTGTCATGGACACAGAGAAGGGTGTTTCACAATGATAGGGCTCTGTCCTTGCAATCACTTGCACTAACACTCATGCTCACCCTGAATTAAGCATTAGTGATAGCAGCTGGCAATGTGATAAAGTGGAAAGGGCTGCTTCAGGACTGGATTCCTTGGGTTTGAATTAAGGTTCTGACACAGCAGCAGCTGCTCTGCAGCCAGGAAAATTAACTCAACCTCAGGGAACCTGCACTTAGGAGTCAGGTTCCAAGATGCAACCAAGAAAACTGACCTCTGTGGCTTTCAAAAAACATCGCTATGAACACATGTAAAACACTGAGATTCCGATAACCAGTAGCCATTTTAATAACCATGATACAGTCATTAAAAATATTCAAAATCTCCAAGTTGTATTAGTCGTCATTCAATGCCTTTATTACCTGTCAAGTTCCTACTATGTGTCAGAGGCCAGGGATATAAGTTCTCTGCACTAGAGAAGCTGTCCTAGTGCATACCTTTAAACAAAACCTTACAGGCAATAGGATAAAGAATATTACTAAGGTTATAATAGCTGCCGAGAATAACGACAAACTATTGATTGTTGGCTCCTTGCCAGAGGTGGGCTTCACAATATATTACCTTGTAAAATCCTCATGATGGACTTTAGAGGCAGGTAAGATACACCTCATTTTAAGGATGCAAAAAGTAAAGGGCCTAGAGCTTTAACAACTTGTTGGAGGTCATGGAGAGGCAGCATCAAATGTCAATCTGCACAACCCCAAAGCCCCTGAAATTCTGTCCCTGAATTTCCAAGTGCTGTGGATGGAAGGGAGTTGGTTAGCAAGAAACCAAAGAGCAGGGATCACCAAGGGGATACTCTATGAGCAGGGCCTTGTAAGGTAAGGCTTTGCAGCAATAGCTAATGCTTAAACTACATGCCAGGGCTACCTTAAACGTCATCACTTATTTCACCCCGACAACCCTTTAAACCCATGAAACAGGCTTATTATCTCCCCACTTTGTAGATGATGAAACTGAGGCCTGGAGAGGTTAAGTCACTTGAGCAAGGTGATTATAGTCGATTACTTCATTGTTCCCTTCTCTGTAAGCAGATCATACACACAGCCCTGCCCACTGTCAAGTGACTGTGGTGCCTCCCTGCAGGGTGAGTGACTTCACTGTCAGCCTTGGCCATGTGTCTTGCTTTGACCAATGGAGTGTAAATGAACGTGATCTGCACAGGTCTAGAAGAAGCTTTAAGAGCCATTGTTCGTGTGGATGAGCTTCCTGTTCTTTCCCTTGGCCAGGAAAACAGCAGTCCCAAATTGGGACTGCTCCTTCCACCTGGGTCCCAGACCAAGAGGCCATGGAGCTGAACTGTAGCAATGACCCACAGTCCCTGGACATGTAATGTGAGTGAAGAATATGTTTGTCAATGTAAGTCACTAGGATTTGGGGACTGTTTGTTACTAAAGCAGAGCTCTAAGTGAGGGAGTCAGGATCCTAACCTCAGCAGCTATAGTTTCAATGCCATAAAATTTACCTCTTTTAACTGTACAATGATTTTTAGTATAGCAAAGTGCAACTATCACCATAATCTACCTTTAGAACATTCTCATAATCCCCAAAAGAAACCTAGTGCATTGTTTCCCTTTCTCACCCCCAGTCCCACAGAATTGTGCAATACATAATCTGTGTGTCTGGCATGGAGTTTTTGAAGTTCACCTATGTTATAGCATGTATCAGTACTTCACTTCTAATTATGCCAAACAGCGTTTCATTGTATGGATATATCACATTTTGTTTATCCATTCATTAGATGACCAGTGGGTTGTTTCCACTTTTTGGCAATTATGAATAATACTGCTATGAACATCAACATGAGTGTTTAGGATAGCCTCATCCACCAGAGGGCAGACAGCAGAAGCAAGAAGAACTACAATTCTGCAGCCTGTGGAAGGAAAACCACATTCACAGAGAGACAGACAAAATGAAAAGGCAGAGGACTTTGTACCAGATGAAGGAACAAGATAAAACCCCAGAAACACAACTAAATGAAGTGGAGATAGGCAACCATCCAGAAAAAGAATTCAGAATAATGATAGTGAAGATGATCCAGGACCTCGGAAAAAGAATAGAGGCAAACATCGAGAAGATGCAAGAAATGTTTAACGAAGACCTAGAAGAATTAAAGACCAAACAAACAGAGATGAACAATACAATAACTGAACAGAGGAATCAACAGCAGAATAACTGAGGCAGAGGAACAGATAAGTGACCTAGAAGACAGAATGGTGGAATTCACTGCTGTGGAACAGAATAAAGAAAAAAGAATGAAAAGAAATGAAGACAGCCTAAGAGACCTCTGGGACAACATTAAATGCAACAACATTCGCATTATAGGGGTCCCAGAAGGAGAAGAGAGAAAGGACCTGATAAAATATTTGAAGAGATTACAGTCGAAAACTTCCCTAACATGGGAAAGAAATAGGCATCCAAGTCCAGGAAGCGCAGAGAGACCTAGGCAGCATAAAAACCCAAGGAGAAACACGCCGAGACACATAGTAATCAAACTGACAAAAATTAAAGACAAAGAAAAATTGTTGAAAGCAACAAGGGAATAACAACAAATAACATACAAGGGAACTCCCATAAGGTTAACAGCTGATTTCTCAGCAGAAACTCTACAAGCCAGGAGGGAGTGGCACGATATATTTAAAATAATGAAAGGGAAGAACCTACAACCAAGATTACTCTACCCGGCAAGGATCCCATTCAGATTCAACGAAGAAATCAAAAGCTTTACAGAGAAGCAAAAGCTAAGAGAATTCAGCACCACCAAACCAGCTCTACAACAAATGCTAAAGGAACTTCTCTAAGTGGGAAACAAAAGAGAAGAAAAGGACCTACAAAAACAAACCCATAACAATTAAGAAAACGGTAATAGGAACATACATATCAATCATTACCTTAAACGTGAATGGATTAAATGCTCCAACCAAAAGACACAGGCTCGCTGAATGGATACAAAAACAAGATCCATATATATGCAGTCTACAAGACACCCACTTCAGACCTAGGGACACATACAGACTGAAAGTGAGGGGATGGAAAAAGATATCCATGCAAAAGGAAATCAAAAGGAAGCTGGAGTAGCAATACTCATATCAGATAAAATAGATTTTAAAATAAAGAATGTTACAAGAGACAAGGAGCACACTACATAATGATCAAGGGATCAGTCCAAGAAGAAGATATAACAATTATAAATATATATGCACCAAACATAGGAACACCTCAATACATAAGGCAACTGCTAACAGCTATAAAAGAGGAAATCAACAGTAACACAGTAATAGTGGGGGACTTTTAACACCTCACCTACACCAATGGACAGACCATCCAGACAGAAAATTAATAAGGAAACACAAGCTTTAAATTACACAATAGACCAGATAGATTTAATTGATATTTATAGGACATTCCATCCAAAAACAACAGATTACACTTTCTTCTCCAGTGCACACGGAACATTCTCCAGGATAGATCACATCTTGGGTCACAAATCAAGCCTTGGTAAATTTAAGAAAATTGAAATTATATCAAGCATCTTTTCCAACCACAACACTATGAGATTAGAAATCAATTACAGGGAAAAAAACATAAAAAGCACAAACACATGGAGGCTAAACAATACGTTACTAAATAACCAAGAGATCACTGAAGAAATCAAAAAATACCTAGAGACAAATGACAACGAAAACATGACGATCCAAAACTTATGGGATGCAGCAAAAGCAGTTCTAAGAGGGAAGTTTATAGCAATACAAGCCTACATCAAGAAACAAGAGAGGGCTTCCCTGGTGGCACAGTGGTTGAGAGTCTGCCTGCCAACGCAGGGGACACGGGTTTGTGCCCCGGTCCGGGAAGATCCCACATGCCGCGGAGTGGCTAGGCCCGTGAGCCATGGCCGCTGAGCCTGCGCGTCTGGAGCCTGTGCTCCGCGACAGGAGAGGCCACAACAGTGAGAGGCCCGCATACTGCAAAAAAAAAAAAAAAAAAAAAGAAATGAGAAATCTCAAATAAACAGCCGAAACTTATACCTAAAAGAATTAGAGAAAGAAGAGAAAACAAAACCCAAAGTTAGTAGAAGGAAAGAAATCATAAAGATCAGAGCAGAAATAAATGAAATAGAAACAAAGAAAACAATAGCAAAGATCAATAAAACTAAAAGCTGGTTGTTTGAGAAGATAAACAAAATTGATAAACCTTTAGCCAGACTCACCAAGAAAAAGAGGGAGAGGACTCAAATCAGTAAAATTAGAAATGAAAAAGGAGAAGTTACAACGGACACCGCAGAAATACAAAGCATCCTAAGAGACTACTACAAGCAACTCTATGCCAATAAAATGGACAACCTGGAAGAAATGAACAAATTCTTAGAAAGGCATAACCTTCCAAGACCGAACCAGGAAGAAATAGAAAATATGAACAGAACAATCACAAATAATGAAATGGAAACTGTGATTAAAAATCTTCCAACAAACAAAAGTCCAGGACCAGATGGCTTCACAGGTGAATTCTATCAAACGTTTAGAGAAGAGCTAACACTCATCCTTCTCAAATTCTTCCAAAAAATTGCAGAGGAAGGAACACTCCCAAACTCATTCTATGAGGCCACCATCACCCTGATACCAAAACCAGAGAAAAATACTACAAAAAAAGAAAATTACAGACCAATATCACTGATGAATATAGATGCAAAAATCCTCAACAAAATACTAGCAAACAGAATCCAACAACACATTAAAAGGATCATACACCATGATCAAGTGGGATTTATCCCAGGGATGCAAGGATTCTTCAATATACGCAAATCAATCAATATGATACACCACATTAACAAACTGAAGAATAAAAACCATATGATCATCTTAATAGATGCAGAGAAAGCTTTTGACAAAATTCAACACCCATTTATGATAAAAACTCTCCAGAAAATGGGCATAGAGGGAACCTTCTTCAACATAATAAAGGCCATATACGACAAAGCCACAGCAAACATCATTCTCAATGGTGAAAAACTGAAAGCATTTCCTCTAAGATCAGGAACAAGACAAGGATGTCACTCTCGCCACTAATATTCAACATAATTTTGGAAGTCCTAGCCATGGCAATCAGAGAAGAAAAAGAAATAGAAGGAATACAAATTTGAAAAGAAGAACTAAAACTGTCACTGCTTGCAGATGACATGATACTGTACATACAGAATCCTAAAGATGTCACCAGAAAACTACTAGAGCTGATCAATGAATTCGGTAAAGTTGCAGGATACAAAATTAATGCACAGAAATCTCTTGCGTCCCTATACACTAACAACAAAAGATCAGAAAGAGAAATTAAGGAAACAATCCTATTCACCATTGCACAAAAAGAATAAAATACCTAGGAATAAACCTACCTAAGGAGTTAAAAGACCTGTACTCAGAAAACTATAAGACACTGATAAAAGAAATCAAAGATGATACAAACTGGGCTTCCCTGGTGGCGCAGTGGTTGACAGTCCACCTGCCAGTGCAGGGGATGCAGGTTCGTGCCCCAGTCCGGGAAGATCCCACACGCCGTGGAGCGGCTGGGCCCGTGAGCCATGGCCGCTAAGCCTGTGCGTCCGGAGCCTGTGCTCCGCAATGGGAGAGGCCACAACAGTGAGAGGCCCATGTACCCGGCACCAAAAAAAAAAAAAAAAGATGATACCAACTGATGGAGAGATATACCATGTTCTTGGATTGGAAGAATCAATATTGTGAAAATGACTTTACTACCCAAAGCAATTGCAGATTCAATGCAATCCCTATCAAATTACCAGTGGCATTTTGTACAGAACTAGAACAAAAATCTTAAAATTTGTATGGAGACACAAAAGACCCCAGATAGCCAAAGCAATCTGGATGGAAAAAAACGGACCTGGAGGAATCAGACTCCCTGACTTCACACTATACTAGAAAGCTACAGTAATCAAGACAGTATGGTACTGACACAAAACAGAAATATAGGTCAATGGAACACGATAGAAAGCCCAGAGATAAACCCACGCACCTATGGTCAACTAATCTATGACAAAGGAGGTAAGGATATACAATGGAGAAAAAAACAGCCTCTTCAATAACTGGTGCTAGGAAAACTGGACAGCTACATGTAAAAGAATGCAATTAGAACACTCCCTAACACCATAACAAATTCAAAATGGATTAGAGACCTAAATATAAGACCAGACACTATAAAACTCTTAGAGGAAAACATAGGAAGAACACTCTTTGACATAAATCACAGCAAGATTTTTTTTGATCCACGTCCTAGAGTAATGGAAATAAAGATAAAAGTAAACAAATGGGACCTAATGAAGCTTAAAAGCTTTTGCACAGCAAAGGAAACCACAAACCAGTTGAAAAGACAACATTGAGAATGGGAGAAAATATTGCAAACGAATCAATGGACAAAGGATTAATCTCCAAAATATATAAACAGCTTATGCAGCTCAATATTAAAAAAAAAAAATCCAATCCAAAAATGGGCAGAATACCTAAATAGACATTTCTCCAAAGAAGACATACAGGTGGCCAAGAAGCACATGGAAAGCTGCTCAACATCACTAATTATTAGAGAAATGCAAATAAAAACTATAATGAGGTATCACTTCACACCAGTTAGAATGGGCATCATCAGAAAATCTACAAACAACAAATGCTGGAGAGAGTATGGAGAAAAGGGAACCCTCTTGCACTGTTGGTGGAAATGTAAGTTGATATAGCCACTATGGAGAACAGTATGGAGGTTCCTTAAAAGACTAAAAATAGAATTACCATATGACCCAGCAATCCCACTACTGGGCATATACCCAGAGAATACCATAATTCAAAAAGACACATGTAGGGACTTCCCTGGTGGTGCAGTGGTTGAGAATCCGCCTGCCAATGGAGGGGACATGGGTTCAAGCCCTGGTCCGAGAAGATCCCACATGCTGCGGAGCAACTAAGCCCGTGCGCCATAACTACTGAGCCTGCGCTCTAGAGCCCGAGAGCCACAACTACTGAGCCTGTGTGCCGCAACTACTGAAGCCCACGTGCCTAGAGACCATGCTCCGTAACAAAGAGAAGCCACCACAATGAGAAGCCCACGTACCGCAGCGAAGAGTAGCCCCCGCTCGTCGCAACTAGGGAAAGCCTCCGTGCAGCAACGAAGACCCAACACAGCCAAAAAGTAATTAAAAAAAAAAGAAAAAAAATAAAATAAAACAGAATATTTCAAAGAATAAAAAATAAGGTTGACACCAGATTTTAACTGATAAATAATTAAGGGTGAGGAATGGACTCTATACATATGGGAAAACAGAGAAAATCATATCCTAGTCATTAACTCAATGTTGGTGGAAGAAACTTATAGAGCACTGATAACTGGCGCCATCATCCTGAAGAACAACTTGATGATATGGGAGGGTCAGTCCATGCTTTCATTCAGAAATTCCACTTCAGGGAGTAGGCTCTAAAAATGTTATCATTCCTCACCGTTGTAGGCCTCCTCCCTGCTTTATTTAGAGCACTTATCATGGTCTAACTCTATGTCTCTTAATTCTCAATTCTGTTGACTGTCTCTGTCTCCTCTACTAGAACATCAGCTCTTCAAGGGCAGGGACCTATTTTGTCACTGTCATACCCTCAGAAGGTGCTCAGTATTTGTTGAATGAATGAATGTTCTAAAGAAACAAATACTTACCCCCATCCCCAAACAGGTATAGATGTAAAATTCATAACAGCACAATTTATAATTATAAAAATCAGAACCCGACATGCCCAGAGAATACCTCAGCAAATTAGAATATAATGACACCAAAAAATGCCAAGTAGCCATTAAACATTAAAAATTTAATGAAAACATTTATAAATCAAGTGAAGAAATATAATAGCATATCATGCAAAAAATGTTTTGTGGTGCCTTACCCATTCAGAACTGCAGCTCATGGGAAGCTGTATAAATACCAACGTATTAATAAAAGAATCACTGGATTCTTTCATGACTACTTTCTTTTAAGTTACACTCAATTTTAAAATATTCTAGCAAGTCTGCAGTATTTTGAGAAGAAAAGCAGCTACTGTTTCAATGGGAAAACTAACACAATAGTTAGTATGACTTGAGGAGCGGGGTGATAAATTGTTCCCTTTTGCAAAGACTAAAAAATGTTTAAAAAAAGTTAAAATTCAACAATGGATATGAAACTTCCTTAGTCCCTGCAAAGCAGTGTTATTTTCCCATTTTATTTATTTTTAAAATCAGATTCTTTGTGGTATAATGTACATACAATAAAATGTACCCATTCTAAGAGAATACTCAGAGGTGACCTTGACTGAAGGGCTGAGTGTGGCAAGTGGCATCTACAGGATGCTGGGGAAGAGCTCACCTCCTTCAGTCTTCACAGGTGAGGGAGGCACTGGCTCTTCCCCAAGGTCCTAGCCTACCTGGCAGCAAGAACATTCCTTCCCCCCCTCACCAAGGCCATGCACACCTGTGCCCTACATGGGGCCTTGTGTGGCCAAGGCCAGGGTGCCGGGCCCGCGATGGCTTGGTCTCCTTAGCATATGGGCCAGGTGCTCAGCTACAACAGAAACAAGGAGAGCCAACTTGTGAGCTGGGCAGGAGCCTGCCTCTGGTTTCCATGAGGGTCAGTCAGCAAGCGTGGACTTCAGTCAGGCCTCCGTTACTAGCGGCAGGCTCTACAGCTTTGAGCATGCTTCCAAACCTCTCGAAGCCTATTTCCTGACTGGACTGAAGAAGAAAATACTTTTTCAGGATGAAGGTGAAAATTAAATGAGACAATCCACAGGAAGCCATGAGGTGGGAACTCACTTTGTGCCGGCCACGAATATCCTGGTTGTCACTTTGGACACCTGCCATCCAGGACTGCCTCCACACCCATCCTGGCTCTGAAAGGCACCACAACCAAAAATGGGCAGTAGGGGCTAAAGCGTGTTTACGAGGAAGGCTCCAGAGGACCCATTTCACCCAGTTCAACATGCAGCATCTCAGCTGAGGCAGGGCTGCAGCTTCTTCATGTGTTTTCTAAACAGGGCCCAGGGGAACAAAGGCAAACCATCACAGCACCATTCCACCATCCCTGGGTCACAGTGGAACTGCCAGTCCACAACAAAGGTGTAAAGATCCATTTCTGCTCAGTTGCTTTATCTTTCACAACTAAAAATAGTCCAAGGTAGCTTCAGCTGCCCCTAAATCAGGTCACAGAACAGCAGGAGACATTCCTTTGGCAAAAAAGGACACATTCTTGTCCTGTATCTTGTACTGGTAAGTGAGGCTCCGATCTCGCTGGGCTGTGGGCTCTGATGGTCTCCTCCACAGGATCCTCAGCTAAGTGACAAAGAGAAGAGTGAAAGAGGAAAGGCATCCCCAAATACCTGCTCCATTGTGAACCCTTCCTGCCTCATCGGTGACCTTCAATTGAGGTCATGCACCATGCAGTAATGGGACCGACTTCCAAAACAAAGCTTATTACCAGACACCTAAAAATAAATGTTTCCCCTCCATTACAATAGTAATATTTGCTCATTACAGAAAACATGAGAGACAAAGAAAAGTAAAAGTAGAAAAAAAAAACATCCAGAGAGGAACCATTAAAATATTTTTCTGCATTTCCCTTTGGTCTTTTCTGTGTGCACGGTTTTGTACTTTTTGGCTAGATGAATTTTGAAAATCAACACAACAGAATGTGTACACTCAATTCCGAGGCTCAGGAAGACTGGACATTTGTCTCTAGTGACTAGAAAGCTCTGGGGGGCTGACTGGCTTCAGAGCCATAAGCTGCCGGCAGAAGCTTCTCCTCAGGCTATGCCTGGGGCGCACCACCAGCACAGCATCTCTGGGCCTGTGCTTTGTTTTCGACACCGACTCTGAACGACTCTGGGCCAAAACGCCCACCCACCCTTAAAGGGTCAAAAGTGGTCAACATGAAGTTAACCTGGAAGAGGTGGTAAAGGCTTTGGGGTGATCCCAAAAGAGAAGTTTCAGAAGGCAGAGAACCACGGCAGCCCCTGGGCATGGGGAGAACCTGACCTCCCTCCCAGGGCAGGACTCAGCTTCCACCTAAGTACTCCAAACATCCCAGGCAGAGGCAGCAGTGGGGGCAGCAACGCCAGCCAGGGGAATGGCCTCCCCAAGTTTCTATTTTATTATATTTTTATTAAAAAAATTTTTTTTTGGCTGCGTTGGGTCTTCATTGTTGCACGCAGGCTTTCTCTAGTTGCAGCGAGCAGGGCTACTCTAGTTGCGGTGCGTGGGCTTCTCATTGCGGTGGCTTCTCTTATTGCGGAGCACAGGCTCTAGGTGCGCAGGCTTCAGTAGTTCTGGCACATGGGCTCAGTAGTTGTGGCTCGCGGGCTCTATAGAGCGCAGGCTCAGTAGTTGTGGCACACGGGCTTAGTTGCTCCGCGGCCTGTGGGATCTTCCCGGACCAGGGCTCAAACCCATGTCCCCTGCATTGGCAGGGAGATTCTTAACCACTGCGCCACCAGGGAAGTCCCAAGTCTCTATTTTAAAAGGAACGGTGTTGGCCTGAATATACAAAGCCTGCTGTGGTCCTGCAGAGGAATTCCGCTGTTTACGGCCTTCCCCTGTAGACAGCCATCTTCTCTTCAGGAGCTCCCCTTTGGCTGCAAATGGACTACCATGGAAAACCTGCCTTGGTGCACGGGGCCTTGGTGCACGGGGCCAAACTGGGGCGGACTCTGACACACTTCTGAGGCTTCCCTTCCACCTGAGGGCAAGACCCAACCAGACCACCCCACAGCCGGACACTATCCCACAGGCAGCCTAGACTCGGGAAGTGAGCAGCTCCCAGTGAGCCCCAGTCCCTGCGCACCTGCCCATGCACGTCCTTGCAGAAGCCGGTGGCCAGGCCTTCAGCCCGCAGTATCAGGTGGCTCTGGTGACCAAGGCCATTCAGCAGGATGTCATTCTCCTCGTCCTCGGCATCTCCACTGTCGTGCACAAGGGCCACTACATTTCCCTGCAACAGAGACCATGATGGAGACCGATGGGAAGGGACACCAGGACCAGGGTGTGCTGGGCTCTCAGAGCCTCCACTGCCCTGCATCCCTCTCACAGATCAGCCTCCCAGCTGTAGCATCCGCTTTGTGGGAAGCACCCGTGCCTGGACTCCAGGACCATAACTGCAATCATCTGCTGGATAGTCTCACCAGCACATCCAACCTGTACTTCCAGCTCAATGCATCCACAAGCGAGGAATAGTGTCCAATTGTTAAAAAGAATAAAGCAGATCTGTGTGTTCTGTTTTGAGGCAATGGAGAGCAAAACGTACTGTGTGTTAGTAAAGGAAAAGAAGTACCAAACCGTGCGAATGGTAGGTTACCAATAATGTGAAGAAAAATGCAGGGAAACAAGTGTACATACAAACGTGTTCATGACTGCATAGACCCTCTGGAAGGATATACAACGGAGGAAAAGAGACAGTTACTTTTGGCTAAAATAGCCTTTATACTGTTTATATCTTCTATTTTTCTTTACTGAACTATTTCCAAGTTTTACGTTTTCAACTAAAAGAAGTATTTTTACAAAAAGAGGTTGGTAGTGGGCCACAGAGCAGGCTGAGCTGCAGCAGCTGACTCTGACTGCTTCACTCTCTCCACAAGCCCCAGTGAACTGCGTCCTCCAAGCCCCATACATTTCCTCCTCCTTCCCTTCTCTCCCCATCACCCTGGCACCTGGCCCTGTGACTGTAGCCAGGACGGCCTCAGAAGGTCCCCTGACCCCAGCTTGCAGGCAGGACCTTACAGGCAGGAGGTGAGCAACGTGCACTGCTGGATCCACACACCCCTGGCCAACCCATTTACCCCCTCCCCACTGCTCTGCACCCAGCCTGGCCCTGTGGGCCACACGCTGAGCTGCCGTGCTACAAGCTTCCCCTCACTTAACTCCTGAAGTCTGGTTCCTGGGAGATGGGCACCACAGCTGTTCCTATTTTGTTAAAATCTCTAGTATGGCAGAATTTCTATTTTTGCCTCACCACTTGACAATGAAGGTTACACCCTATCCCTGTATTGCACCTCACAATTTTCATATTCCTTTTTTGGGGTTTTTTATGGCTGCACCTCGCAGCATGCAGGATCTTAGTTCCCCGACCAGGGATCGAACCCGTGCCCCTGCAGTGGAAGCACAGAGTTTTAACCGCTGGACCGCCAGGGAGGTCCCTTCACCTCACAATTTTTTTTTTTTCACCTCACAATTTTTAAAGCAGTTTTACACCCATTATCTCAGCCAACCTTCAAAACACACTCAGAGCGATATGACAGCGCGTGGCAGAGCGGGGACAGCCTCAGTACCGCAAATGACCAGCCCCGTTAAAGACAGTGCCGGGCACCCTTTTAGTTTTCAGGGCCTTATTTTTCATCAATGGCAGGTAGTGGAGAGCAAGGTGCGTTGACTGAAAGGTTCCTGGGCCTGCCAGGGTAAAGCCAAAGCCCCAGGTAATTAAACAGAAAAGATCACTGCACGCAAGTGAGGCCTGGGCCTGTTGGCCCGTACGGGTCACAGGCAGGAGCACAGGGAGCAGGCCCGTGATTACCTTCCATTCCCGGCACACGGTGGCTCTGCAGTAGTGGATGAAGTCCAGCACCGCCACTGCCCCCACGCCCAGGCTTAGCAGCACACTGAGGTCGTCCACCAGCAGCACCGGGCACCTCCAGGCAGCCTCCCCACTGTCCACGGGCTTCAGGGCCTCCTGTACAAACTCATACAGCGGCTGCAGATTCCCAGAGTTGGCCTCCCTGGGACACAGGGCAAAAGTTACCAGAGAGCTCACGTGCTCTACAAGTGTTTATGAGACTGCGCAGCACCGCAGGAAAGGGTTAGGGGGAGGGAAGGAACTGGATTCCAGTGCTTGGCACCAAGGGGCTCACGATCTGGCTGGAAAGAAAAGGCACGCATGCACACGTGAGTACATTTACTTCAGTTCAAATATTCCCTGAGGCCTACTAGGTACAAAGCACTGTGCTAAAAACTGGCGGACACAGAAATAAACAGCCCCCGAGGCTCATACAGTCTCTCAATCCAAGAGCATAAGGCATCTGAAAGACTCATTGAGACTGGGCAGGAGAGGCCTTCCCGGGAGGTCACAATTGGGTATGAAAGTTAAGCAACGGTGCAGGTGTCCTGGGGGTTTAGGGCAGCAGTCTAAGGGCTACCGGTGTGCTCGTGTGCGTACCAGGTCCAACCTGTTTCTGACACACATGGCCCTGCTACCTCCATCTCCCCAGTGACTACAGCAGTTGTCTCCCAGCAATAGCTCGGGGCCCGGGGCCCAGGCACTAGCCCCACTGCCCCACACTCCAGGGCTGAGCCCCACTGACAGCAGGGACAACAGTGCCCTACAACCTGGGCTCAGGTGTAAACCAGGCCCACGCATTCAGACAAAGACACCCGGGTTCAGAGATGCGAAGGGCTGTGCCCCAGGCCACACACACAGAGTCAGGACACGTGGCCTTCTGACTCCACACTGAGCCCGGCCACTATGGAAGGCTGAGTCTGAGGGAGAGCAGAGCGGGGAGAGGTCCCGTACAGACTCCCTGGGGTGGAGGAAGCGCAGCAGCCAGGTGAGGCATCTGCTACATCTGGGACTGATGCTCATGAAAGACAAGAAGCAGGAACACCAACCTGCAGGCAACAAACTTTTTCTTAAAGGGCCAACAGTAAATATTTTAGGCTTGTGGGTCATACGGTCCCTGTCTCAACTCTCACCTCTGATGCTGTAGTGCCAGACAGCCAGGGACAATACGTGAACAAACAAGTGTGGCTATTCCAACAAAACTTTATTTACCAAACCAGGTAGCTGGCCCACGTCCCGTAGTTTGCTGACCCCGTATCAAGCCAAGAACAGAACAGAGGTGTGTGCTAGGGCTCTGAGCCAGGGTTGGAAAAACCAGCAAAGCACACTGTTCTGCCACATGTCCAGCAAATAAGGCTTTCTATCGCTTCAGGGACAGCCACACACCCTCTGGCCCACGGTCAGAGCCAAGGACCTTCTGATAATGCTGTGACACCAGGGAGGTATCTGACTCCTGAAGCCAGCTCTGCCCTCCCATACACTGAGGAGAAGGAATCACACAGCAACCCTGGGCTGGGCCTACCTGCCAGGTGTGCTCTGGGCTGGGTCGTGGGCTGACTGACCTGAGGAACTGCAGGGGGTGTGGCTCCTCCTGAGGCCGAAAGAAGACGTCCACTGCAGACTTGAGACCCTCGAGGAACACGAGCTGCCCGCATTCCTGCGCTGTGGTCAGGCTGACACCCTACACCCGACGGAGAGGCGAGTGAGTTCCTGCACCTTGCGCGGGACCCATCAGAGAGGCTAGACTCCAGCTCACGAGAGGGCTCCAGACACGTTCTGAACCCTGCAGACGTGTGCCTGTCCACCCTCCGGAGGAGCCCATGTCTTGCATCCCCTGGGTGTTCCCAACACACAATCCCCGTTCTGCTTTCAGATGTGCATTTACATTTACCTGTCACATTTTTTTTAAAATTTACTTTCTTTTGTTTATATATTTATTTTTATGATTAGCCAGTACTGGTTTTTAATTTATAATAGTAATATAAAGTTTCTTTTTTAAGGGCACGTAGTTACAAAATTTTAAAAACAGTAAGTGGGGGGGGTGGTGGTGGGATGAATTGGAAGATTGGGATTGACATGTATACACTAATATGTATAAAATAGATAACTTGGGCTTCCCTGGTGGCGCAGTGGTTGGGAGTCCACCTGCCGATGCAGGGGACACGGGTTCGTGCCCCGGTCCGGGAGGATCCCACATGCCACAGAGCGGCCGGGCCCGTGAGCCATGGCCGCTGAGCCTGCGCGTCCGGAGCCTGTGCTCCTCAATGGGAGAGGCCACAACAGTGAGAGGCCCGTGTACCGCTTAAAAAAAAAAAAAAAAAAGATAACTAATAAGAACCTGCTGTATAAAAAAAATAATAAAATTCAAATATTAAAAAAAAAAATACAGTAAGTAAATAATAACAGTAAAGACGGTGGGAGGATGACATTCTCTGCCCCAACTACTCAACTCTGCTACCGTAGAGCAAGAGCAGCCATAGACCATTTACGAACAAATGGGGCTGGCTGTGTTCTAATAAAACTTTATCTACAAAAAACAGGGGGGCTTCCCTGGTGGCGCAGTGGTTGAGAGTCCGCCTGCCGATGCAGGGGACACGGGTTCGTGCCCCGGTCTGGGAGGATCCCACATGCCGCGGAGCGGCTGGGCCTGTGAGCCATGGCCGCTGAGCCTGCGTGTCCGGGGCCTGTGCTCCGCAGTGTGAGAGGCCAAAACAGTGAGAGGCCCACGTACCACAAAAAAAAAAAAAAAAAAAAAAACAAAAAAACAGGGGGTGCAGGCTGTGGTTGGTCAACCCCTGCTCTAGACCAGCACTTCTTAAATATAGGTCTTCATGAAACACGCAATTAAGAATCTCTTGAGATACCTGATTAAAATGCAGACCCCTGAGCCCCACTCCAGATCTCCAGAACCAGAAGCCTTGGGGGCAGGGCCCAAGAATGTGCATTTCAACAAACACCCAGAGATGGTGACACCATCTAAATGTGCAACCCACCGTTCTGTCTGTGCAGAAACAGGTAACATGGAACTCCTCAGACTCCTCATGCCCCTAGACCAGGCCTCAATCACTCATTCATACACCAGAGTTCACTATATGTAACACCATTAGCAACAGTAGCCACCCTGGCAGAGAGAAGGATTCCTGATCATCACCTTTGCTCTCACTCATTACCATTCGCCTGATGTAAGAACAATAATACACCAAGAGGATTGAAGCTCACGCTCTAGTACTTTGCACACCCAGTGCTGTGCATGTCATTCCTACCGTGTTGATGATTCCAAGGTAACAGAAAAAGCAGCCAAAGTGGATATGAGAATACACAACTTTCTCATCTATAAAAACTGATGTTAGGGCCACAGACATGCCTCACAGACCTGGAATGCAATACATGTTCGTGACATGACAGTGCTCCCTGAGCTCATGATCTGACCTCTGACACAGGAACTTCTCCCTTCCCTGCAAAGGATGAGAAAGAGCTTACCCTTCTCTCACTCTCTCATTGTTTTCTCCCCATCAGAGAAGAGGCAGTGATGTGGCCCAATAGTATGACGGGCACTTCAAAGATCACTGCTGATGGGTGGCCTGGTTCTCTCCCTCTCTGAGGCTGACCTAATCAAAACAAACAGCAAAAACACACTACAAGGGACTTCCCTGGTGGTGCAGTGGTTAAGAATCTGCCTGCCAATGCAGGGGACACAGGTTCGAGCCCTGGTCCGGGAAGATCCCACGTGCCGCAGAGCAACTAAGCCCGTGCACCACAACTACTGAGCCTGCGTGCCACAACTACTGAAACCCGCACACCTAGAGCCCATGCTCTGCAACAAAAAGAAGCCACCGCAATGAGAAGCCCGCGCACTGCAACGAAGAGTAGCACTTGCTCGCCGCAACTAGAGAAAGCCCGCGCACAGCAACAAAAACCCAACGCAGCCAAAAAATAAATTAAATTAAAAAAAAAATCCTAGCAGGACTTTAAAAAAACAAAAAAACAAAATAACACACTACAATAACAACCCAGTAAATTCACCAGGTCACAGGTCACAAGTAATGGGCCAAGCCAGGCCAGGAGGTTCATCAGCCTCTGGGCCATCTTATTCTTGCTTGGCTGCATTTAATGAGATGAGGGGCAAACCAAGATGAGGTAAGGGGCACATGATAAAAGCGCCTGCCTCTCCCCACATTTGGGTCCTAAGCCCTAGACTTAGGGAGACACAGTGGGAGGCACTCAACTTGGCAGCAGACCACGCTGTGATCTCTCTCACTCACTAGGA
Source organism: Globicephala melas (assembly GCF_963455315.2). Classification (NCBI taxonomy): domain Eukaryota; kingdom Metazoa; phylum Chordata; class Mammalia; order Artiodactyla; family Delphinidae; genus Globicephala; species Globicephala melas. The sequence continues at coordinate 40,255,399 of NC_083324.2, read as the reverse complement.
ACAAGATTAAAGCTAACACCGAGAAGGAGAAAACCTTAACTGGTCCAGACTCAACAAAGAAGGGTTTGATTAATTAACAACAGATCTGGGACTTGCCTCGTGGGGCAGTGGATAAAACTCCGTGCTCCCAATGCAGGGGGCCCGGGTTCGATCCCTGGTCAGGGAACTAGATCCCACATGCTTGCCGCAACTAAGAGTTCACATGCCGCAACTAAAGAGCCCGCCTGCCGAAACTAAGACCCAGTGCAACCAAATAAATAAATAAATATTTTAAAAAAACACACCCAGATCTGGTTCTACAAACTTTATAAATTAACAAAACACGTAGAGATGCTGCCTTAGCCCTTCAGAGAAGGGGTTCAGGATTCCATGATTTCCTTAGTCCCTCCCTTGCTAAATTCTCCACAACCCAAACAGGGAAGCCCAGCCTCCACAACCCAAACAGGGAAGCCCAGCACACTCACACATGCCTGGCACACACACTGGCTCAGGGATCCCATCATGGAGTTCTAAAATATTTACCAGCTTCTGTCCCACGATATTGTAGTGACTGAAGGACTGGATGAGTGCCACAAAGCAGACTTTACAATTAGCTGGAAAATAAAATAAAATAAACTGATTTTTAATAAAGTCTCTACTTACAATCAGTCTCGTATACGTCATACCTCTGGAAACAAAAGCAGTGAGGCAGATCTAGAGAACCGAGGCCTTGCAACCTGACATACCCAATTTGATTCTAAGATGTACTTTTTTTCGTATTTAATAATTATACCTTATTTCATTGATTCTGAGATGTACTTCCTCTGTGAGAGGTATTACTAGGAATCTTAATTTGTTCCACTGAAAATAAATAGTGGTTTTTAAAAAATTATATTTTTCTAATTGCTTGTTGGTGTACAGAAATACAATGGATTTTTTAAACTAGTCTTATACCCAAGAGGAGACAAGGGGAGCACAAAGAAGCTCTAGCTACCTTATGAACATAATTAATTCTAATAATTTATCTGTAGATCCTCTTGGTCTTTATAAGCTGACAATAACATCATCTGGAAAGGAAGATAACTTTCAAAGCTGTAAATTATTACAATTAAGAGTGCCAAAGGTCTACCGTGTTTCCTGGCCTGGCTCAGCGGGGACTCAAGGAGAATCAATAAGTCTTTTTTTCATTTGGCTGTTTTCTTCTTCTAATCAATTTCTGTGTGTGAATTGCAGTGGCCATGCTGTTTTCTTCCCTGTGTTCTTTAGGAAGCATCTACTGCCAGGGCAAAGTGTTAATGGGTCAAGTGCCTAGAGACTTCAAAATAGACAAGGACCAAGGAGCAACTAAATGAGAAGACCACACAAGGACCTCAGGGAGGCAGTGCCTATGCAGGATGTGGAGAAGTGGAAGGCGGGACTGCATACAAGGAGCACATGCTACTCTCTGGCAGAGTAGGAGATGGAACCAGATGGTCCAGTAATCAGTTACCTGATAAACAGACATCTGGCTGCCTGAACACCAAAGCCCTGGCTAGTTAATACGATTCCTATTGCTTCCTGAATCAGCCTTTTTTTTTTTTTTGCCTTGGGTTTTCTTTTTCTACAGTCCATACCTTTGAGATAGAAGGAGAGAAAGTGGTGCACAAGGAAACTGCCATCTGTCTTGGCATCACAGAGTAGAGTCAGTTTCCCCTAAAAGTTAAGAAGAACACAAAAAGATGAATTAGACTCCCAGGAAAGAGGTCAGCTGAGTGTCAAAATCTAGTCGGTTGTATCCACCCCTAAATTTCTACACCTGGAGACTCTGCGCGCACGCGCGCGCGTGCGTGCGTGCGTGCGTGTGTATTTAACCACAAAAAGAAGAAAATAAGTCAAAATTATGGAAAAACCAATAATGAAAATGATTGGTATTAAGTCACTCATTATGGGCAAGCATATCTCAACCTCATAATTCCCAAGGCAATAAAGAACAGAATCCCTTCTCTTCCTCAACAGTCTTGGAGAGAATTAAATCCTGAACAAAGGAAGCTTTTATCATGGAATCCAACAAAAATCACTGACTGCCAAGATTTTAAGGGGTCTTCTAAATAGTCATCTGATCCAGCTTCCTCCCTATTTCTAATCCTGCTTCCAATTCTGTCCCCTAAGTAGGGGAGAGTGAAGAAGTAGTTGTTGACAGAGACTTCCAGTATCAAAGTCCTCCTCCCAAAGGCCCTGGAAACTGCTTCAGGCAGAGCTCTGATCATGGAAAGCCCTGGAAAGACCTCTAACAATGGTCTCTGCAGGGCCTGGCTGCCCTGCTCCAGCCACCCCTAGTTCCTTCTCAGTGACAGGGAAGGTCGTCTCTGCGCTGTTGTGATTTTTTTCACTTATAAACTATGAAAGATCACACTAGCAGAACTTGAGGGTTAACCCTAGCGCCGTCTGTCATTTCCTGGCGCCCACTTCTATCCTCCATTCCCTGCGGCCCTGGGCTTGGACTTTGGAGGTGCTAGTAGTAACTGGCAAGGTAACCAGCGCCATCCGGAGGCTTGGGCAGAGAAGAACTGCTGGGCAATTAAGATGCACAAGTATCCATTGAATACTATTTGCCAGGCATTAGGGAGTCATAAAAAGGCTTTACACACTTGGTGCCTTGTCCTTCTGGAAGAGCTTACCATTTCATCAGAAAGACAACAGCTATGAAATAAGTCAGGTATATTCCTAGGGGAGGTAACCCTTGGGCGAAAGCGTGGAAATTTTCGAAATGCCCTAGAGTGTGAGAAGGAGGGAGAAGAAAACAAAGAGTAGCGAGCCTGTGGTGCCAAAGGTGGACTCCTACAATCCAACGTTGGCTGAGGGCAGCTTCAAAAAGCGCTATTCGAGAACACGAGGAGGAAGAGGAGCAGCAGCATTCACTGCGACCTGCCGAGCGCTCCCGAGCCAGAGGGAGGTTCAGGGTGGTTAAGAAGCTGGTCCCACGTGATGGGTGGAGAGTCGAACTCTCCTCTCCTCTCCTCTCAGGCAGCCTCTTTTGGGGCGCCGTAACTCCCACCACACTGAACACGCAAAGGGCTCGCCCAGTACACGTCTGTGAACTTAAGCCAATCCAAACGTTGGCCATGCTTCCTATGGACTTTCAAGGGCACGCACGACCTTTGAGAAGGCGCCAGATGCCCACGTCCCACAAGCCCGAATGTCCAGGCCAGCCCCGGGCGGGCCCTCTTTGGACTACAACTCCCAGGCGCCCCGGGGTCCCCGGACGTCGCGTTATTTCTCACGGGTCCGCGTGCGCTTCCCGTACGGTCTTCCGCCACGCTCCCAGGACGCGCCCCCTTCCCGACCGTGCAATCTCTTACCTGCTCCGCCTGGTCAGGCGTGGTGTTGAGAAGGTTATTGAGTTCCGGGAACATTCCGAGCAACGGGAACGAGCACCCTAGACGGGAAGATGGGGCTGCCGCGGAGACAGCGGAAGCTGAAGATCAAAACCCATGCCACAAAACCGCGCGGAAGGAGCGCGCATGCGCAACGCCGCTTCTAGGCGCCGGCCGCAGCCAATCGGGCGGGCGCCTTGACCCGGGCCGCACCCGGCGCACGCGCGGGGATGCGCTTCCGGCCGGGGGACCGGGGCGCTGGGAGGTGTGGCTCCTTACCTGCGGGTCCCCAGCAGGGGCTTCCCCCCACCGAGGCCCCAGGAGACCGGTTTCTTCCTCCTTACCTTGACCGCTCTCTCTCCCCGGCCCGGGGCCTCCGGACAGTACGGCCTGTCGAGCTCCTGCGGCGTGCCCAACACTGCTAGAAGCTCGAGCTGCATCGGCGACCCAGACTGGCGAAGATGCCCTCCCTCGCGCAGAGCAGAAAACAAACATAATGAACACGGAATGATCTATTGAAACGTTCTGTGGAAAAATGAAAAAGCAGGATAAGGGAGTAACGATGGAGTGGGGGTAGGTTTCGGAATTAAAGAGGTTGTCAACGTAGGGTCACTGACTAAGTGTGGTTGAAACACGCTGTGCAAGCTCCTCCTCGGGGCTTTTGCACTGTTTCCCCTTCCTCTACTGCTCTTTTCCTAGATACTCAACCGTTCAAAAAATCCCCCACTTCTTTCAGATCTTTGCTCAGATGTCACTTTATCACCGAGGAGTTTCGTAAGCATCCTATTTAAATCGCAACAGCCCCTTCCCCAGCACCTCTTATCCTTTCCCCCGCTTTTATTTTTTTTCCATACCATTTATATCTAGTACACCATGTATAGTTTTCTTCTAGCCCAATCAACCTCACATCCCCAAGGATAAACGTGTAATTCGAAGAAGTCAAGTTTATTTGATCATTACAGTGAGGGAGATAGCAAACAAGTGGAGCCCACGGGCCTATCAACAAGCACAGGAGAAAGTTGTGTGAGGATCTGGGTTCAGGGGAAATTTAAATGAAGCAGTGTTTTGATGGGTTCGCATCAGAGCACAGCTGTCTAAAGAAAAAGTCAAAATGTGGCCTGTACTGCAAAGTAGTCCAGGGTTTCCATGGAAATGAGAAGATTAAGGTAGATGTGGGGCTTCCCTGGTGGCGCAGTGGTTGAGAATCCGCCTTCCAATGCAGGGGACACGGGTTCGAGCCCTGGTCCAGGAAGGTCCCACATGCCTCGGAGCAACTAAGCCCGTGCACCACAACTACTGAGCCTGCGCTTTAGGGCCTGCGAGCCACAACTACTGAAGCCCGTGCGCCTAGAGCCCGTGCTCCGCAAGAAGAGAAACCACTGCAATGAGAAGCCCGTGCATGGCAACGAAGACCCAACGCAGCCAAAAATAAAATATAAATAAATAAATTTATTTTTTAAAAAAAGATGTGGAATGTAGTCACTTATCTGAAGCTCTGCATCTAGGTTGGAAATGGAGGCTCCTGTCTCTATGTGTCAAAATCACTTAGATCCTCCAGCCAAGAGTGGATGTTTCATGATTACTGCTATGTGAGAAAGAGGAAAGCAGGCAGGGGCATCCAGGGGCTGCCCTGACACTCAAAGCTAGGTCTCCATGTTTTCCTGTCGAGTGTGAACAGTTTCACAAAACAACAACATCAGCCTCATTGTGATGGATAAAGACAAAACTACACAACTCCATCATAATGTTGACCACAGAACATGAACATTGTCTAAGACAAAACCGAAATATCCCCTTTCCCAGAAAATGAGTGCCGCTTCATACCAATAATATAGCCACACGTGAGTTAGACCACCCTATATATACTAAGACATATTAACATGGCGAACCATAGAATTTAATCCTATTGCTCAGCCATAAAAAGAATGAAATAATGCCATTGGTAGGAACATAGACAAACATAGAGATGACCATACAAAGTAAAATCAGAAAAAGAAAAATATCATATGATATCACTTATAGGTAGAAGGGAAAAATTGATGCAAATGAACTAATTTATAAAACAGAAGCAGAATCACACAAGGAGAAAAACTTAGGGTTACCAAACGGAAAAAGCGCAGTGAGAGGATTAAATAAGGAGGTTAGGATTAACATACACACTAATACATACAAAACAGATAAGCAAAAATGACCTACTGTACACCAGAGGGAGCTCTACTCAACACTCAGTAATAACCTACGTAAAAAGAGAATCCGAAAAATAACAGATACATGAATAAATACAACTGAATCACATTGCCATAGACCTACAACAACATGACAATTGTAAATAAACTATATGTCAACAGAAAATAAAAATTATTTAAAAAAAAAGAAAGAAATGCCTATTCTATTCCAATCAGAGCTCGGTGACTGGGGCTGGTGTCACATCCCTAAAGCTTGAACAGACTTGGGTCAAAAGGCTGGACTGTCCTGGGGCTGAGGGAGCTGGGAAGGATGTGGTAGCAAAGCAGCCCCCGTTGGACTTGTAGTGACAGGTCCCCTCTGGATGGACCACAGTCTCTGGATTCTGGTGGGCCCTCCTACACCTCAACCAAGCCTAGTGCACCCAAAGAATGATGGACCTCTGGGCTGGAAGAACTTTGAAATGTCACCCGGTCTGCACGTCTCCTGGTGGTGGGGTTCCCACGTGCAGCCTCTTTCTTTAGAGGCGCCCCACCTATATACGACAGCACCCTCAGCATAGAGGTTTGACAGAGGTTGGGATTTGTCTGGGGAGGGGGTGGGAGGGTAAGGGGGAATGAGAAAAGGAACACAAGTTCTTGGGTGTTTCTTCTGGCACATTCCACTCTAATTCACAACCCAGGAACAGGACTAGCCCTAAGGCCCCCGTAGCTTAGTAACCAGAGTTGGGCAGGAGGAAATGCTGCTGCCTTGTGGCGGTTTCCCATAACAACAACTTTAACCCCGCTGCTTATGGGCACTTAATATTCACAAAGCCTGCAGGGCTGTAAATGACACCTGCCCCCAAGAAAGATCCTCGGGGAGGTAATCAAAAGAATTCAAGACAGGGCGGACCTTCAAGCAGTCAATTTCAACAGGGAAACTGTACTCACACCGTTTAAAACAAAACCGCATGCGGGCTTCCCTGGTGGTGCAGTGGTTGAGAGTCCGCCTGCCGGTGCAGGGGGCACGGGTTCGTGCCCCCCTCCGGGAGGATCCCACATGCCGCGGAGCGGCTGGGCCCGTGAGCCATGGCCGCTGAGCCTGCGTGTCCGCAGCCTGTGCTCCGCAACGGGAGAGGCCACAACAGTGAGAGGCCTGCGTATCTCACACACACACACACACACACACACAAACATTACGCCAAGTGGGAGGTAGCCGACATACTCAATATGTCCCAGTCAAGCGCTGAAAATCATGTGCACCAGCTTGGTTATGTTCATCACTTTGATGTTTTGGTTCCACATAAGTCAAGTGAAAAAAACCTTCTTGACCGTATTTCCACATGTGATTCTCTGCTTAAAGGTAATAAAAACGTTCCATTTTTAAAACAAATTGTGATGGGTGATGAAAAGTGGATACTGTACAATCGTGTGGAATGGAAGAGATCGTGGGGCAAGCAAAATGAACCACCACCAAGTACACCAAAGGTCGGTCTTTATCCAAAGAAGGTGATGCTGTGTATGTGGTGGGATGGAAGGGAGTCCTCTATTATGAGCTCCTTCCAGAAAACCAAACGATTAATTCCAACAAGCACTGCTCCCAGTTAGACCAACTGAAAGCCGCACTCGATGAAAAGCATCCGGAATTAGTCAACAGAAAACGCATAATCTTCCATCAGGATAACACAAGACCGCATGTTTCTCTGATGACCAGGCAGAAACTGTCACAGCTTGGCTGGGAAGTTCTGATTCATCTGCCGTATTCACCAGACATTGCACCTTTGGGTTTCCATTTATTTCTGTCTTTACAAAATTCTCTTAATAGAAAAAATTTTAATTCCCTGGAAGACTGTAAAAGGCACCTGGAACAGTCCTTTGCTTAAAAAGATAAAAAGTTTTGGGAAGATGAATTATGAAGTTGCCTGAAAAATGGCAGAAGGTAGTGGAACAAAACGTTGTTCAATAAAGTTCTTGGTGAAAATGAAAAATGTCTTTTATTTTTACTTAAAAACGGAAGTAACTTTTTGGCCAACCCAATAGTTTTGACGAGGTCCAATTTATTTACTGTTTTGTTTGTTTGCTTGTGCTTTTGGTGTCATTTCTAAGAATCCATTGCCAAATCCAAGGTCATAAAGATTTGCCCTTATGTTGTCTTCTAAGAATTCTGTAGTTTTAGCTCTTACAGTTAAGTCATTGATCCATTTTGAGTTAATTTTTGTATATGATGTGAGGTAAGAATCCCTGTCACCTGGGATTCTGATAGAGATTATACTGAATCTGTAGATGAATGTGAAGAGTACTTCCATCTTAACAATGTTAAGTTTTTCAATTCATGAACATTGGATATTTTTACATTTATTTAGATCTTCTTTCATTTCCTTCAACAATGTGTTGCAGATTTCAGAGTATAAGGTTTGCACTTTTGTTTAATTTATTCCTACGTATTTTATTCTTTTTTATGCAATTGCAAATAGAAACTTTTTCTTAATTTTATTTTTCAGGTTGTTCCTTGCAAGTGTATAAAAATACAGTTTATTGTGTATATTCATCTTGTATTCTGAAACCTTGCTGAACTTATATGTTCTGGTAGTTTTTTAGTAGATTCCTTAGGATTGTCTACATATAAGATCTTGTCATCTGCAAATAGAGATAATTTTACTTCTTTCTGTCCAATCTGCATGCCTCATATTTATTTTATTGCCAAATTGCCCTAAGTAGAGCTTCCAATTCAATGTGGAATAGGAGTGGCGAGGGCAGACATCCTTGTTTTGTTCCTGCTCTTAGTGGAAAAGCATCCAATCTTTCACCACTGAGTTTGATGCCAATTGTGGGTTTATCATTGATGCCCTTGTTTGGATTGAGGAAGTTCCCTTCTATTCCTAGTTTGTGCAGTCCTCTTATTCTTTTTGATGCTTCTTTCCCCAGCCCTGGTAGTTTCCTCACATGCTGAATACTGAAGGATGACCCTCTGCAGATCTCTAGGTTCTCTCTCTGTGAAACTCTCTCCTCTCTGGTACTCTTCTGATGTCTATGAACTCTGGCAGCCTTGGTCTCTCCAGACCCTCCGCTCCATCTTTTCAGCTCCGGGATAATTACACCTCAGTTCCTCCTCCCTGTGTGGAAACTCAAGGCAGTGGGCTTGGACAATCAGAGGGCTCATCTTGTTATTTTCCCTTTTCCCATGGATCACTGTCCTTTGTTACCTGATGTCCAATGTCTTTAAAGTTGTTGTTTCATATATTTGTATATTTCATCTTTTTGGTGGGGGGGTCGTTGTTTTAAGCAAGAAGGTAAATCTAGTCTTTTTTACTCTAACTTGGATGGAAATGGAAGTCTGTGGATTATCTTTTGATGACCCAAAATTTAGCAAAATTGTCTTTTATTGTATGAGCTCTTTAAGAAAGTGTTCCTTACCCCAAAGGTCATAAGGATATAGAAGATTTTCTCTAAAAGTTGTGAAGTTTTTCTTTTCACATTTAAGCCTTTAATCCATCTTTAATTGATTTTTGTGTTTGTGGTGAAGTAAGGGACACAGATCACCTATTTTTCTTCATTTCATTTCATTTAGTTTTGGCTGTGCAGCTTGCAGGGATCTTAGTTCCCCAATCAGGGATCGAACCAGGAACGCTGGCAGTGGAAGCTCAGAGTCCTAACCACTGGACCGCCAGGAAATTCCCCAGATCACTTTTAGAAGTAGCATGTTTCGTTTAACCTTGCTGTAATTTGATCCATATTGTATTGAATCTTTAGATCGAGTTTGAGGAGAATCGGTATCATTTTAATGTAAAATATTAGCTCTTCATGTATTTATCCATTTTCCTATCAATAGTGACGGGTTAGTTACAGCTTTTTCTATTACAATGAAGACCCTTGTGAACATACTCAACCATGTCTCTTGGTACACATGTGCAAGTTTACCTAGGGTATGTTGGGGATGTACAGTGAATTTACCATAAAGCTAATAAGCTCATTTTTCATTCATAATGTTGTATTCTTTTTCTTTCTTTTTTTTTTTAGGGGTTTGCAAATTGGTGATATTCTTTTTTTTTTTTTAATATTTATTTATTTATTTTTGGCTGTGTCAGGTCCTAGTTGCGGCACGTGGGATCTTTCGTTGCGGCACACGGGCTTCTCTCTAGTTGTGGCGCGTGGGCTCGCAGGCTCAGTAGCTGTGATGCACGGGCTTAGCTGCCCCGTGGCATGTGGGATCTTAGTTCCCTGACCAGGGCTCGAACCCACGTCACCTGCATTGGAAGGTGGATTCTTAACAACTGGACCACCAGGGAAGTCCCTGTATTCCTTTTCTTAAAGAGAATTACTTTCCTCCATTGAATAAGCCTCAGGTCCTCAAATACCTGGATTTGCCCTTAGTCATAGTGTATGCACGTGTTGGACAGAGCAATGCAAATATAGAAAATTCTGAGACAGAAGGATCTGTTGCAGGAAATTGGGTCAAAGGGTGTTGGAAGGAACTGGAGGAACAAAAGGAAGAAGGGGGTTTTACATAGCAGTTAAGAAGCTGGTACTGCCCCTGGGCTGCAGCGCCCTCCTCTATATGGAAGGGGCTGGAAGCCTGAAAACTACATCCTCCAGACTGTTTTGCCAACTGGAAGAAGCCATTTTTTCCTGCTGCTGGTGACTCTTATGACAGCAGCAGCAGCAGGTGACTGTGGGCTGCGGCGGTGGTAAAGAGTTGCAGCAGCAGCTGGAGTGCAGGCCCCTGGGTTCCAACATCAGTGCTTCCAGTGGCTCCATGGCTCACGCCACTCCCTCTTTGTCCAGTCTTCTCACACCCTCACTCCACCAGATCTCCAGATCCGTTTTGACCTACGGGTCTTCAACGTGTCCATTTTCTTTCCATTAGCTGGGCCTTCCCAGCGGCATTCCCTTCCCTCCCCATCAGGGACTGTGCCCTGGACTTCAGAGCTCTCTGTCAATCACCCTCAGTGTCTTCACCTTGCTCTTCTCTCTACAGCACCTGCTGTACAGCTCCTCGACCCGGGTGCATCCTCCAGCCCCACCTCCCTGCTTCTGGTTGCCGCTGACCATTGCTGCTAGAGAACACCACATGGCCCTGCCCCAGCCCTGCTCCAGCCACTGCTGCATCTACATCACAGCTTCCCCTTGCCGTCCTGTCTCTAAGCTGATGAACTGTTTCCTCCAAGTGCCTGACACCTCCACCGTCTGTGACAAAACAGTTTTTATATCCCCAAGCTGTAGGTGAACCTGCAAAACCCACAGACTGCAGGCGAAAGTAGAGAAGCAAAGCTGAAAGCAGGCTTGGGTAATCCCAAGCATGTCCACTAGAGGGCAGCAGACACCGGCTAAAGCTGCCGGGCTAACAAACCCCGAGCGTTCCTTGCACAGTTGATTCGCAGGCCTTTTGACCTGGGCCCCGGATCACTGGCGTCCTTACCTCCCCAATCCGGAAGCCCAGCAGTGGACTTTTCATGGGCTCTCCTGTTCCTCAGTAGTGTCCCCACCGCCCTGACCCCTCACCCCCCCATGGCTCACTCCCGCTCAAAGGCCGGAGTCCTCACCTGGCCTCCCAGGGCTGGCCCGCTCCTGCTCTGGACTCCTTGCCCGCTGCTCACGCGCTCCAGGCCCACCGGCCTCCGTGCTGCTTCTCGAGACCTCAGACGCAACCACACTCAAGAGCCTCGCGCTTCTGTTCCCTCTGCCTGTAAGACTCTTCCTCCACGGGTCTGCGGGGCTCCTTCCCCGAACTCCTTCAAGGCTTTGCTCCCTGAGGCCTTCCCTGAGCACGTTCCATGTAGTAGATATGGAGTCACACCACGCAGACCCCCTTTCCAGAAGGATCTGCAGGCAGGAGCCATGGCCATACAACCTACAGCTGCCAGTTCTGCCAGAGTCCACCTCGGCTTCACAGAGCGCCCTTGTCTGCTGACCGAGGGAAGCGCGGGGCCTGAGGCCTGAGGCCTGGTGGTTTCCGCCCCAGTGTTGGGGAGCCGCGCTCCCGCAGAGGATACTTGCTCCAGAACGCCCTAGCGGGGTCTTGTTGGACTTGTGTCACTGTTCAGGTTCTCCCTCTTCCCAGTCCTGTTTCCTCCCCCTTCCTTTCACAGGCATTGACCCCGAAATCCACCTGAGCATGTGCTTCAGCTAGTGTGACCCCTAGCACTCCCCACCTCCCACCCTGCATTATTTTTCTCTGTAGAACTTATCGTCTAACTCACAATTCAGTTTGCTACCCAGTGCCTCTCCTCACTAGAATGTAAGCTGGGTGAGGGCAGGGATTCTGTCTCTTTATTAACGAAGCACCTAAAAGAGGGCCTGTGACACAGTAGGTGCTAAATAAGTGTGATGAATGAATGAATGAAGGGGACATGGACCTGTGGTTGTTCTGGTGAAGTGGGAGGATGTGTGCTTTTGAGAAGGTTGCAGAAGATGAGAGAGGAGAGTTCTTAGCCTGGCTTCCCCAAAAGGCTGAGCTGAGATGACGTCACTTACTGGGAAGGGAACCCCAGAGCAGAGAGGGAGACAGAAGTTGGAGAGGCCTGGGTGGAGGTGTGTTGTCAAGCTGGGGTCTGGGAAGAGCATGCAGAGAGCCCCCCAGAACGGTGCCCCTGCAGGACAGGTGACTGGAACACTTACTTTTCTTTCAGCTTCCTCCCTGCTGATCGAGGGTCTGCCCAGGAGTTTGGGTTGCCAGTGCCCTAAGTGGTCTGCTGAGCCTGCCCTTCTTGTGGGAGGAGCTTCAGGGCACATGAGACTGTGCATGGGGTGAGAGGGAGAGCACACAGGGGGAGTCAGAGCTGATGTCAGCAGAGAGTCTGTGAGGGGCTGCAACCACGGAGGGAGGAAGGCGGGGCGTTGGTGCCATGCTGACGAGGAGGTGGGAGCTTAGACAGGGCACGGAAGCCACAGCACCGGCTGCATTAGGAGGGGTGGGGCAGGAGGCCAGGAGGGGCTGAACCGGGCCTAGCTGTGTGGTGGGGAGGGGAGAAATCTTAAAAACCGGTGCAGGGGACTTCCCTGGTGGCGCAGTGGTTGGGATTCTGCCTGCCAATGCAGGGGACATGGGTTCGAGCCCTGGGCCGGGAAGATCCCATATGCCGCCGAGCAACTAAGCCCGTGCTCCACAACTACTGAGCCTGCACTCTACAGCCATGAGCCGCAGCTACTGAGCCCATGCATCTAGAGCCCGTGCTCTGCAATAAGAGAAGCCACTGCAAGGAGAAGCCCGCGTCCCACAATGAAGAGTAGCCCCCGCTCACCACAACTGGAGAAAGCTTGCGTGCAGCAACAAAGACCCAATGCAGCCAAAAATAAATAAATTAATTAAAACAAAACAAAACAAAACCTGTTCAGGCTGGAGAAGTGAGAAGACCCTGGGGCAGGGGGTGAAGGGCTAAGAGGGGGAGGGAGGCACCACTGGCAACACAAGAGGAGGAGGAGGGGGTCAGGATGAGTTTAAACCAGAGGTGTTCGGGGCCCCAGTTCCTGTGCTCTTTCAGCCAGACCATCTTCATATGCCCATCAACATTTTTTCCTTCTCAAAGTCTAGTTGCTCTCAGATGAGATGCTTGAGGGGGACACCTGGCCACATGCGCTCACCAGTCTTGGGCCCTGCATTCTACCTGCTGCTGCTCCATTGTCTTACACAGTGCACTGTGTGCCAAGATGGACGAGAAGACCAAAAAAATGGGTGAAGGGCTTCCCTGGTGGCGCAGTGGTTGAGAGTCCACCTGCCGATGCAGGGGACACGGGTTCGTGCCCCGGTCCGGGAAGATCCCACATGCCACGGAGCGGCTGGGCCTGTGAGCCATGGCCACTGAGCCTGCGCGTGCGGAGCTTGTGCTCCGCAACGGGAGAGGCCACAACAGTGAGAGGCCCACGTACCGCAAAAAAAAAAAAAAAAAAAAGGGTGAAAACGGGGGCGGGGGATTGTCTTACGCGTTCTGTTCTGCATACCCTCAAAGTCTTTTTACAGGAAAGAACTACAGAGATGCAGAAAATATAAATGTTACTTCATTGCCTATGACAGTCACCTGGTGATTTGACATCTTGCAATATCCAAACCAAAATCCTGGTACTCTTAATTGTCCATCGGTTTTCCACCTCTGGCATAACGGTGTGAGAAGCCCTGCATTCCCACTCCCCAGTCAAACTGGTGACAATTATAAAAAGAAACCCAGCCATTTAAAGTCCCTGGAAATTGTTCTAAGGGCATTCAGCAAATGAAGAAACATTTATTCAAAATATCTACTGGGTAAGAAAAATGAAAGCTATGGCATTTGAACCAGTCCCATTCCCACCCCCTCCCGTCCTAGTTCAGCAAGACGGAAACTCCACTCCAGACTGTGTAGCCAAGAACACTAGGGCTTCCTCTCCCCCCAGCTCCCAGTTGGAGAACCATCTTCACCCAAGGGACAGGATGCCAGCATTTTTCATCCTGTTACCTGTTGCTGAGGCTAAGTTCTGGGTGAGTGCGACTCAGGTGGTGGTTCCCTTAGCCCACCCAGGTTCCACTGGTGAGACGCAGGCTCTAGCTTGGGTGCAGTGCCACTGAGAATACCAGGGTCCTGATTGTCCTCAACCTGGCTCATAAGGTGAAGATAAGCCAAGAAGAATTGAAGTTACTTCCCCACCTCCACAGAGTGACCAGCTCCTGGAGATGTGCCTTGTCCCAGCCATTGTCCAGAGCCACAGCTCAGAGATTTTGCCCCGGGTGAGGAGAAGGCAGGGAGTCCCAAAATTCTTCCCAAAAGGATTGACTTCATTTGCAACAGAAGTTCAAGCCTAGAGGTGCTTTCAAAAACAATGGAGGTTGTAAGTGAAAAGCAATTAAGGGATTGGTATATTCACTAGAGATATAAGCAAAACTGTAGGTAGGTTGGTTGGTTTACCAGAAAGAACCAGGGAAAGATATAGCTAAGAAGAGCTACCTTGGGGTCGGAACAAATCTCAAACACTGACCTTAAGAGATATCCCTTCAAAGGAGCCCGAATTTAGTTGGATTAGACTGTGGAACAATTTATACCCCAGGGGAGTATTGAAAATAGTGGAGCAATCAGCTTGCAATTAGTGGAGCTTAACAGCCAGGTGTGGTCAGGGAAAGAGATAGTGAAAGAGAATCCTGCCAAAACTACTGATATCCCAGAATGACTGTGGGTGTACCTCAGGCAGACCTGGCTGAGGGGGTGCGCCACAACTACCGAAGCCCGCGCACGTAGAGCCCATGCTCCGCAACAAGGGAAGCCACCGCAATGAGAAGCCCGCGCACCACAATGAAGAGTAGCCCCCGTTCACCACAACTAGAGAAAGCCCTGCGCACAGCAACAAAGACTCAACGCAGCCAAAAGTAAATTAAAAGAAAAAAAAAGTCTGGCTGCCTTGGAGTTGCTCTGCTGGAGAGTACAAGTGGAAAGACCACAGAGAGACAGAGGGAGATGCCCAGGGAGCCCCAGCTGGGCTAGCCTCCAGGTTTTTGGTCTTCACCCAGGCCAGACACCAGACATGTGAGTGAAGGAGGCTTTGAGGTGGTGATCCCAGCCCATCCCCCCCGACTGCAACCTCATGAGACACCCCGAGTCAGAACCACCCAGCTGAGATGCTCCCAAATTCCTGACCCACAGAAACCATGGGAGGTAATGAATGATTCTTGTGTTGAAGCCACTTGTTTTGAATTATTTCTTACGCAGCCATAGAAACTGGAACACTTTCTCAGTGAGGCCTTCTCTGACTACCCTATTTAAAATTTCAAGCCACTCCCCCACCTTATCATTCCTTGTCTCCCTTTTCTGCTTTATTTTTCTCCTCAGCATATACCACTGCATGACACAGTATAGATTTAATTATTTAATATCACCATATTAGTATGTCATCCCTCCAAGAACAGGGATTTTTTCCTATCAGGTTCATTGCTGTACCCCCAGTGCCTAGACCAGTGCTTTGCACATAGGAGATGCTCAGTATTTGTTGAATGGAATGAGTGACTCTACCCAGTAAAACTGCCAACTGCATACATGAGAATAATAAACACTGGAGTCTGAATGGGGTTATCTCTGGGGAGGGAGGAAGAGGAAGCATATATCAGAGGCTTTAACTATATGTGTTTTCTTCTTAAAAGAAAAAAACGAATATGGCAAGATGTTTATACTTGATTAAAGAGTGTGTTTGCTACATTATTCTCTATACTCCGCATAAAAAATTTTATGATACTCCCCATCATAAAATTTTTTTGATAAAAATACGATTTGTGCATGAATGTTCATAACAGCTTCCTTTGTAATAGACAAAAAAGTGGGAATAAATCAAATGTCCGTCAGTTGGTGAATAGATAAGCTGTGGAATATATTCAGCAATAAAAAGGAACAAAGTACTGATCCATTTGACATCCAAAACCATTATACTGAGAGAAAGAAGTCTTATCCAAAGGAGTACGTACTTTATGATTATGTTTTTAAGAAATTCTAAAGCAGGCAAACCCAACCAATGGTGGAAAGAAATCAGCCTCAGTGCGGTCCTGGAGGACCAGGCCTGGCTCCCAGGCCGGCCCAACAGCCCCTGTCCTTCACATTCCTCCCTCCAGGCCCAGCCCAGGCCCTCCCTCGATGAGTGACCCTGGGCAAGTCATGGCCTCTCTGTGGGGCTCAGTTTCCCCCACGGGAATTTCAACGGCGGAGGTTGGAACATGTGGCTGTACGCTTCCTTCCATCCTGACACTCCAGGATCCTGGGATTCCTGTGCAGCCCGCAGGTGGCTCAGGCCTCTGCAGCAGGGGAGGATGTGTCCACAGGCCCTGGAGATCCGACCTCAGGCAGACCTGGACTGGGCTGGGTGTCAACCATCCCACTTGTGGGGCTGGGGCTCCCAGTGCTCCCCTAAAGCACAGGGCTTGGAGGGTGAGAGATCTGGCAGTCCCTCTTCAACTTTTTTTCCTGTTTCTAAGGCTTTGCAAGCCAATGAAAATGTAGTGCTGAGAATAAGAGCCCCTTGTCCTGAGTTCTGAGCCCTAATCCTCTTATGCATCGTATCGCCAGCGGAAAGCCGGAGCTGGTGGCAGAGGGCTGCTCTGATTTCCCTGCCAGCCGTCCCTCTCCCCACACGGTTGTGCCAGCCCAGTCCCATCACAAAGGGCCGGCGCCCCGGCCAACTCACTGCACAGCTGAATGTAACCGCCACTTGGGCCTCTGATGATGAAGGGATCAGACTTGATGAAGGGATCTATCGGGGCTGGACGGCCCAGGAAAGTCTGAACACCTGCCTGCCCAAGATCTACAGGCCAGTTCAGAGACCCAGGTCTGCCCAGTGTGAACTGGCGCAGGGGTCTGCCTCCCTCCCCTGGGAGCCCAGACTTTTCCTCAAGCAATAAGGGGGGCCTCGACTGGGTAGTCACGGGGTCTCTCTGGGCTCACCCATTCCTTCAGGAAGCATAGACGGAGCCCAGCTCTCAGCTGAGGCTGACAGGGCCCTGAAGAGGTGGGCGATGGGACACCCACCCGGGGTCTCCGAGGAGTGAAGGGACAGACACTTCCCATGAAGCCAGAAGCACCACAGCACCAGTGTGGCCATGGGAGGGTGCACCCAACCTGCCCGACCCCCAGGGAGGCTGGGCAAGGCTGTGCGGACTTTGATGAGCAAACAGGAGCTGGGCAGGTGGCTGGAATCGGGCTGGGAGAAGAGGAGAAGACAGCCCCTCTCAGGAGGAAGGAGCCGCAGCCCTGAGAATGGCTTTCCAAGGGTTTGGAGAGAACAGCTGGCCATGGTCGCACAAGACACTGCAAAATGTCTGTGCTGGAGACCCATGGGGCCCAAAACATGGGGCCTCACAGCCTCCATACAAAGAGCCCCAGGCAATGGGCTCCCGGCACACTGTGGGCTGCCTCTCCTCCCACTCCCTCCTGAGCCTGCTCTAATCACGCTTCCAACCTCACCAACCCCGTGGACCTGCTCGTTCAAGGTCACCAGCGACCTCCACGTTGCTGACACACCATCAGGTCCCACTGCCATCATCTCAGTTCAGCAGCAGCAACACATCACACAGACCATCACTCCTCGACACGGTTCTTTGGCTCACTCGCCTGGTGATCCTCCTACCTCCCTGACTGCTCCTTTTCCACTCCCTGTGCGGGTTCCTCCTCTTTCCCCAGACCTCCTCACCATGGTGGACCCCAGGGCACAGGCTTGGAGCCCGCAGTGGCTTCTGCTTTTAAAATAATTACAGCCAGTGTGGAGCGCTCTCTGTTTGGCATCAGAGAAAGAACAGCGTCCCCTCCTTCCTCCTACCCTCACAGCCCTGATGCGCTGCTGGGACCCTGCTCAACACACATCCTGTGCTCCAAACACAGCTGCCACGTGGTGTACCTGGGTCTTACACAGTAACCACGGTGTGGCTTACAGCAGAAAGGTTAAAATAGCTCTCCAAAGATTTCTCACTGTACTTGAAACTCATCTCACACCATCACAGCACTTCACACCCCTGTTGATCCAACCATTCATTCATTCATCGTCACTCATTCGACCCACATGGATTTACTTCTCCCGAGCCCCATGGGAAATGCACCGAGGAAGACTTCACTGAGAAACCAGAAAATAAGCACTGTGCCCAAAGGATAGATTTTTTTAAAAAGAAATTTCAAAATATTTTTCCCTAAAGGATTAATAAAAGCATAAAGATTCTGCCTGGGTAAAGATATTTGAACAAACAGATAGGAAGGTTAAGAGATAAGAAATACCAGTCTGGGGCTTCCCTGGTGGCGCAGTGGTTGAGAGTCCGCCTGCCAATGCAGGGGACACGGGTTCGTGCCCCGGTCCGGGAAGACCCCACATGACGTGGAGCGGCTGGGCCTGTGAGCCATGGCCGCTGAGCCTGTGCATCCGGAGCCTGTGCTCCGCAACGGGAGAGGCCACAACAGTGAGAGGCCCGCGTACCGCAAAAAAAAAAAAAAAAAAAAGAAATACCAGTCTGGGGGGAGAAAAAACCCTATAGAAATACCCTACTAAATATCATAGGTCCCTCTCTCTGTACACTTTGTTAAAAAAAGTAAAATAAATAAGAAAATCATATAGGGATATGTGACATTATTGTAACTGTGTACTTGGGAATAACGTGACTAAGTTCATGGTTTTTTCTTAAGAAAAAATGTACAGTTTGTGTAAACCTAATAAACATCCAAAGCAGTGGAAAATATGAAATGCTGGTCTGACGTGTGACATCTTGAGTGAAATAGTCACTTCCCAGCAGTGCACCCTCGATTAATTTCACTGACCTTCAGGTTCCTACTCAGCATAAAAAAGAAGGAAATCCTGGGACTTCCCTGGCAGTCCAGTGATTAAGATTTCGAGCTTCCACTCTAGGGGGCACGGGTTCAATCCCTGGTCAGGGAACTGGGATCCTGCATGCCGTGCGGAGCGGCCAAAAAAAAAAATAAATTAAATTAAATTAAAAAAAGAAGGAAATCCTGCCATTTGTTACAACGTGGATGGACCTAGAGGGTATTATGCTAAAGTGAAATAAGTCAGATAGAGAAAGACAAATACCATATATCTTACTTATATATAGAATCTAAAAAACAAAACAGATTCATAGATACAGAGAAGAAACTGGTGGTTTTAAGAGGAGAGGGGGATGGGGAAATAGGTGAGGGAATAAATAAGTCACAGGGATGTAATGTACAGTGTAAAGAATGTAGTCAATAATACTGTAATAACTTTGTATGGTGACAGATGGTTACTAGACTTTATCGTGGTGAGGATTTTGTAATGTATCTGAACATCAAATCATTACGTGGCACACCTGAAACTAACATAATATTGTATATCAACTAAAATTTAAAAAAACCAAACTAACAGAAAAAGCAATGCCTACATACATCTGAGGGTTGTGATGAGAATGAAATGAAATTATGCTGTGGAGTATGCTGCATGATACCTGGTAGCTATTATGAAGTTTACCAATCACAGTTCAATAAAGCTTGAATAACTGAGGGTTTCTGTGAAGGAATATGCTGGTCATCCAAGGGCTAGGCAGAAACCTTTCAAGTTTTGTCATCAAGCTGCTGTCACTGACACACTCCTGTCTGCAAATATGCGAGAGAAGTCAAGATATGATGCAGGCCAGCGGCGGCCTCGGCCGACCACACAGGGAGGTCTGGAGCCAAAATGGGCCATCAGGGTTGTCTGGCATTGGGTCAAGATGGCCAGCTTTTTACCCCCACTTGGATCGGTCATTGGATGTGGGCCATCCTGGGAAGGGGGTGACCTCAGGAAAGGTGGCTCTGTGCAGCTGGGACAGTGCCCAAGGGACTGGCTTGCTGACCACACTCTTGGGGGGATCTGGGTGGGCACATAGCAGAGATGGGCTGGAGGGACAGAACCAGGCCATGTGGAGGGGAGGGCAGAGATGACAGGAACTGGGTCGTGGGGGATGACTGACAGGGAAACTTGGCCTGGGGCTGGACCCTGGGGGTCTGGAGCAGTGCATGGGAGGTGGGGCCTGTGAGCCATCACAGCCTGAAGTGCCGCGTTGGGCAGTCTGCCACCTAGAGCCCAGCTGATGGGCCCAGAAAGTCAACTAGCCACCCAGGAAGCAGCCGCACAGCAGGAGCTTTACAGTTTACACAGAGCTGCTCACCCTCCCCTGCATCATGAGCTGGCTTTCAGCATCACTAAGCCTGCATCCTGGGACCAGCGTAGCCAGAGGCGAAGGGACACCAGGTGAAAGAGCCAGGTTTGGGGCTGGGTGATGACTTATGATGGGCTTGGCTGGGGTGTGAATGGCACATCCCGCAAATGTACAGATGGCAGAGACACGAGTAGTTAGCTCCTCTGTGGTTCCTGGAGGACAGAACTGGGGCTTGAAACAGTCCTAACAGGTTAGAAATAGGAAATTCAGTTTTCATAAGGCCCCATCCAGCACATGGGCCCCCAAACCCAGTTGAACAAATAGAGTCATCCCCTCCCTCAGGAAAATGACATCAGCGATGGTATGGGTATCAGCTCAGAATGACTCAACAGAGGGATGTGTGATGCTCGTTGTGGGAACAGGGCCAGTCAGTGAGGCCCTCAAACCCAGGTAAGGAGGGCCCTGACTGTCCTCATGGGGCAAGGGGTCAACAGGGCCAAGGGACATGCCTGCTCAGGGCACATACTCTCCCCTCCAGACCACACTTGTTACCTGGGACCCCAGAATCTCTTGCCCAAATGGCTCCAAGCCTACTTTCCTGGCCCTCTTCCCTAGGATGGTGTCTGAGAGGCCAAGTGGTGTGAACAAAGATGGGACATGTTAACTGAGGTGTCCCCATGTGTGTTCCTGAAATATCTCACGTGGAATGTGGAGCCAGGGGTAAGAGGGAAGGGGACCAGGCTGGGGACAGCAGGGCTGCTCTCACCGCCCCACCACATTCTGGGGCAGAACTCCTGAGTCCGAGAACCCTAAGTTCAAGCTTAGCCTTCCAAGTCATTGGGAAGTATGAAGGTCAAAGCTGAGGTTTGCTCATTGAAGGGTTAGCTTGAATCATAACTTGGGAATTTTCAGACACGGATCTGCCCTAGCCCTGTGAATGTCTGGGTGGACCTGGGGCAAGTGGCGCCTCTGGGTTCACACCTGGGGTACAGAGACCCCTTTTGGACCCACCGGGATGCTCTGAGAAGAGCACCCGGGCGTCAGCCAATAGAGCTGTCGCATGAAGATGGCTGAAGGGACTGAAGACCTTCAGCCAGGAGGAGAGAGGGTTCAGGCACAGCATTCTGGTTGTCTTGGTCCTGAAAAGATTATCAAAGGAAAAAAGAGACTGATGCATTCTAAGTGCACCCAGAGTAGAACTAGGAGCTGGCGGTGACTCAGAGGAGAAAAATGGCCCGTTTAACAAGAAGGCAGGGAAGGTGGCAGAAGGAAAAAAAAGAAAAAGAAGAATGGACAATGGTGGGAGGAAGTGAGCACCTTCTTGCTGGAGGAAGGCTAGCTGTGCTGGCTCAGGATCTTTGGGGATTTCCTAGAGTTGATTTAAGCCACAGCTAGAGGACCAGGACCAGCTGATAATTAAGCTCTTCCCTACCTGAGAGGCTCTGTGAGTGTGACTAGTGTAAGTCATGTTGCAAGGCTCTCACAGACAAGGTCCCCCCGGTCCTGCCATCACGCATCTGAAAACTCTTTCCGGTTTCCAGGAAGGGTAAACGGAGGCACAGAGCAGAGAAGTCACAGGAGTGCCTGCCTGCCCAGCTTCCCCCGTGATGCTTCAGAGGGGATCTGCCCTCTATTTTTTTTTTTTTTTTTTTTTTTCGGTACGTGGGCCTCTCACTGTTGTGGCCTCTCCCGTTGCGGAGCACAGGTTCCGGATGCGCAGGCTCAGCGGCCATGGCTCACGGGCCCAGCCGCTCCGCGGCATGTAGGATCTTCCCGGACCGGGGCACAAACCCGTGTCCCCTGCATCGGCAGGCAGACTCTCAACCACTGCGCCGCCAGGGAAGCCCTGCCCTCTACTTTTATTGGCCATGTTCTCGTCTGCCTTTTTGTGGGTTTGGCAGGGTCTCTGGGGGTGTGTGACAATTCTCACATGGACACATCTTCATGAATGCCAGAAGCCAGAGTCCTGTGCCTGGTACTTGGCAGTACCCAGGTGGCCATAGGAGCCAAAAGGAGGTCTTTTTTCCTGTGGGAACTCATTCCAGTTGCCAGCAGAGTGAGGAACAGAGCCATGTCACTTGGCTTTCTAGTGGTTACTCCTGGCAACCTTGCCTGGCCTTGCTGTGGCCTGGGGCAGGGACCCAGTCTACCCCAGGGTTTCTGTTTCTCCATCTGTAAAACAAGGGTGAACTCCTGCCCTGGCTGGCCACAGAGCCGGCCGGATCAGGAAGCATGCTGTCCTCCTTGAGAGGGCAAAGCAGCAGCCAGAGGAAAGACAAGTGAGAAGTAGGGCCTGCCGCCTCCCAAGAGAGGCCCAATTAGGCCAATGAGCAGTTCCCACCAGAGGCTCTGGCCAGCCCTCAAAGCCGGCCGCGTGGGCAGGCAGTAGCAGGCAGTGGGATTAACGGTGGCAGCCCCGGCCCACTGAAGTGCCCTCAGGAACTTCAAATGAGCACATTAGCGCCAAGGGGGAAGCAGGCCAGCTCCCTTTCTTCTGCAGGGAAGGGGTGAAAGGGAGCCAGTGTGAGAGCACCCAGCTACAAGAGGGCAAAGCCAAGCAAAGGGCCACTCTTTTGAGGCCTCCTGGGACCTCTGCACAGGCCTCCCCTGGGGGCCCCAAAGATGGGTATCATGTGGATCCAGAGATGGGTTCACTCCACAGGCCCCAGTCAGTACCCCCTGAGGAAAGCTCAGCCCTATTCTAGCCCTGGGGACCATGGATGCAAGCAAGAAACTGCCCTGTTCTCAAGGAACCAGAGTCTACCGTTCATTCATTCATTCATTCATCCATTCAACAAAACTGCTGCCTACCTACCGAACCCTGGGGCCATGGTGGTGAACAAGACAGTCAGGATCTCTGCTCTCAATAAGCGATATGGAAGTCAGACAGAAAACAATAACCCAGTAATGAAAAACCAGAGAGGCAACAGAGTGGTTGTGAACACTGACTCTGGAGTCAGAAGGCCTGGGTTCAAATCCCAGCTCCAACTCTAGCTTCTGACCAGGAGGAAGCTACTTCACCTCTGTGCCTCAGCTTCCTTCTCTGGAAAGTGGGGATAATAAAAGTATCCATTGCACAGGGTAGTTATAAAGATGAAATGAGTTAATAATTGTAAAGTACTTCAAACTGTGTCTGGCATATAGTAAATACCAGTAAATATTTGTCAAATAAAAAATAAAAAGTGTCAGGTAACAATAAATATTATGAGGACCCTACTGGGGAAGATGTGTGTGTTGGGTGTGGGGGAGCACATTAGAGAAGGGGAAAGTTGAAATGCTTTTGGTTTCAAGTAACAAGAAACCTGGAGGCTGGGCAGCTCCAGAACTAGCCAGTTCTGGTGCTAAATGTCTTTGAAGAACCAGTCACTTTTTATCTCTCTGTTTTGCTCTCCTTAGCCTTGCCCTCAGGCTAGCGCCCCTCAGAGTCTCAAGACGGCTGCTGAAGTGCCAGGCATTGCATTCATGCATGACATATTCACTGAAGAGATTGGCTCTTTCTGGTGATAGGAAAATTTCCCCAGAATTCCTCTAGCAAACTTTCCTTCCCACCTCATGTACCAGAGCAGCATCACATGCTCAAGATTAAAACCAATCACTGGCAAGGTAGCAGGGATCACCTTGACTGGGTTACCAATCAGGATCTAATTTGAACATGGGGTCTTTCAGAGGAGGCATAATAATGAAACAAGAACAAGGTTCTTAGGACTGGGACACCATATGGTAGTGGTGTAGGCAATTAACAAATTCTGCAGCAGAGTGTAAGGCAAGGTCTCATTAAGGATATCCATTTGACCAGGGATGAGAAGGAGCCATCCATACAACTATGAGCTTGCTTTTCAAGGAACAGAAGGAAGTCCAAAGTGGCTGTAAAATGGACTGAACAAGGGGGAGGTGGTGTAAAATGATAACATAAATGATAAATGGTGTAAAATCAATCATCTAAGTTTCTACCTTAGGAAACTAGAAAAAGAAATGCAAATTAAATCCAAAATAAGCAGAAGAAAAGAAATAGGAATTAGAGCAGAAATAATTGAAATTGGAAACAGGAAAACAATAGAGAAAATCAATGAAACCAAAAGCTGTTTTTTTAAAAAAGATCAATAAAACCAATAAGCCTCTAGTCAGGCTAACTATGACAAAAAGAAGATAAATTACTAATATCAGAAATTAAAGTGAGGACATCACTACAGATCCCATGGAAATTAAATAGATAATAAAGAAATACTATAAACAAAAGAACAGATAAATAAATCAATGGAACAGAACAGAAAACCAGAAATAGACCCATATAAATATAGTCAACTGATCTTTGACAAAGGTGCAAAGACAATACAAGAGAGCAAAGATAATCTCTCTAACAAATGGTGCTGGAACAACTGGACATCCACATGCAAAAAAATGAATCTAGATATGGATCTTACATGCTTCACAAAATTTAACTCAAAATGAATCATAGATGTAAATGTAAAACGCAAAACTATAAAACTCCTAGAGGAGAACATAAGTGAAAACTTAGATGGCCTTGGCTATGGTGATGCCCTTTTAGACACAATACTAAAAACATTATCTATGAAAGAAATAATTGATAAGCTGGGCTTCACTACAATGAAAACTTTTGCTCTACAGTAGACAATAGCAAGAGAATTAGGAGACAAGCCACAGACCTGGAGAAATTATTTGCAAAAGACACATCTGATAAAGGACTATTATCCAAAATATACAAGGAACTCTTAAAAACTCAACAATTAAAAAAACCAACCTGATTAAAAAATAAGCCAAAAACCTTAACAGAGACCTCACCAAAGACAAATAAGCATATGAAAAGACGGTCCATAACACGTCATCAGGGAAATGCAAATTAAAACAGCAATGAGATACCACTACACATCTGTTAGAATGGCCAAAATCCAGAGCACTGACAACCTCACATGCTGACAAGGATGTGGAGCAACAAGAACTCTGACACATTGCTGGTGGGATGGTGGGAATGTAAAATAGCACAGTCACTTTGAAGATAGTTTGACGGTTTCTTACCAGACTAAACATACTCTTACCATATGACCCAGCAATCATGCTCCTTGATATTTACCCAAAGGAGTCGAAGACTATACGCACACAAAAATCTGCACAAGGATGTTCATAGCAGCTTTATTCATAATTGCCAAAACTTGGAAGCGACCAAGATGTTTTTCAACAGGTGAATCAATAAATAAGCTGTCCATCCAGACAATGGAAAATTGTTCAACACTAAAAAGAAATGAGCTACCAAGCCATAGAAAAGACATGGAGGGACTTCCCTGGTGGTGCAGTGGTTAAGAATCTGCCTGCCGATGCAGGAGACACGGGTTTGAGCCCTGGTCCGGGAAGCGTGCAACGAAAAGACCCAGCGCAGCCATAAATAAATAAACAAATAGATAAATAAATAAATAAATAAATAAGAAAAGACATGGAGGAAACTTAACTGCATGTTACTCACTGAGAAGAAACCAACTTGAAAAGGCTACATACTGAAAAGGCTGCAACTATGTGACATTCTGGAAAAAGCAAAATCTTGGAGACAATAAAAAGATCAGTGGTTTTTTTGGAGGGGAGAGATAAATAGGCAGAACACAGGATTTTTAGGGCAGTGAAACTACTCTGTATGATATTATAATGGTCATTATATATTTGTCCAAACCCATAGACTGTACAATACCAAGAGTGAGCCCTAATGTAAATTATAGACTTTGGGTGATTCTGATGTGTCAGTGTAGGTTACCAACGTGTCCTGGTAAAGAAATGTACCATTCTGGTGAGCGATGCTGATGATTAGGGAGGCTGTGTATGTGTCGGGGCAGTGGGTATATGTGAAATCTCCGTACCTTCCTCTAAATTTTGTTGTAAACCTAAAACTTCTCTTTAAAAAATAGTCTTAAAAAAAAAGACTACTGAGTAAAGCAAAACTTAGGGTAAAATTCATAGTCTTAATATGGGTATACTAGAAGAGGGACTGAAAAATAATGAGCCAAGCATCCATAAAGAGGTTAGAAAAAGAACAGCAAAATAAACTCAAAGAAAGTTAAAGAATGGCAATAATGAAAATAAAATCAGGAAATACAGAAATAGAAAACAAATGTACAACAGAGATGAACAACAAAAACCCAAGAAGTTGGTTTTTTGAAAGGACACAACTGATAAGCCTCCTGTGTCTAATCAAGAAAGAGAGAAGGCACAAATAACCAATATCTGGAATATAGATGGGACACAACTACAGATCCTGCAGACATTAAAATTACAAGAGGAGGGGGCTTCCCTGGTGGCACAGTGGTTGAGAGTCCGCCTGCCGATGCAGGGGACATGGGTTCGTGCCCCGGTCCGGGAAAATCCCACATGCCGCGGAGCGGCTGGGCCTGTGAGCCATGGTCGCTGAGCCTGTGCGTCCGGAGCCTGTGCTCCGCAACGGAAGAGGCCACAACAGTGAGAGGCCCGCGTACAGAGAAAAAAAAAAAAAAATTACAAGAGGATATTATGCTAAAAAATTTTGACATTCTAGATGAAATGGACAAATTTCTAGAAAAATATGTCATCAAATGTGCACAAGGGACTTCCCTCGTTCTCCAGCGGTTAAGACTCCGCACTACCAACGCAGGGGGTCCGGGTTCGATCCCTCCCTGGTCAGGGAACTAGATCCCACATGCATGCCGCAACTAAGAGCCCGCATGTCGCAACTAAAAAAAAGATCCCACATCCCGCAACGAAGATCTCGCACATGGCAGCCAAGATCCTGCACGCCTCAACTAAGACCCGGCGCAGCCAAATAAATAAGTAAATAAACAAATATATTTTTTTAAAGCGACACAAAAGTAGAAAATTTTAACAATCTTGTAACTGTTTAGGAAGTCAAATCCACTGCTAAGAAAACATTCCACAAAGAAAACTCCAGGCCCAGATGGCTTCACCGGAAGAAATGGTGCCAATATTAGGCTCTCTTCCAGAGAGTATAAAAAAAAAAGTATACTACCCAATACATTTTATAAGGTTATCATAACCTTGATACCAAACACCTAACAAGAAAGGAAAGTTACAGGCCAACCTCACTCAGGAATGTCTATGCAAAGTTTCTAAAAATACATGCTATCTAATTTAGCATAGCAATAAAGTGAAAGGTTAATGCATCCAACCAAGTTACATTTATTCCAAAATTGCAAGATTGGTTTAACATTTGAAAAATCAATGTAATTTTATGTATTAAGAGGATAAAAGAGGAAAATTACGTGATTATCTCAATAGATGCAAAAAAGCTTTTGATAGAATTTAACATCTATTCAAAGTAAAAACATTTAGCAAACTATGAATAGAAGGAAACTAATTTGATGAATGGTATCTGCAAAAAAACCTACAGCAAACATTATTTTTAATGATAAAAGTTTGAAGGCATTCCTTTTGAGACTGGCAATGACACAAGGATGCCTGCTCTCACCCTATCTATTCGTAATGTACTGACATGTCCTAGCTAGTGCAATAAACCAAAAAAGAGAATTAAAATGTGTAAGAATTGTAAAGGAAGAATCAGAACTATTTTTCTTTGCAGATTATATGATTATACACATACATAGAAAATCTAAAAGAATCTACATAGAAATTCTTATAAGAGTGTTTATCAAGGTTGCTGAATATCAAATCAATGTTAAAAATAATTGTTTCTGTATAAAATATAATAGAAACCAGAAAATGAAAAACTCTGAAAAGACATCACTTACAATACCACAAAAAAAAAAAAAAGTACCTAGAAAGAAATCCAGCAGACATGTTTCATGCAGAAAACCATAGAACAATCTTTAGAGAAATTCTAGAAGACCCAAATAAATGGAGAGATATACCATGTTCATTGATTGGACAACAATATTGTAAAGATCCATTCTCTCCAGATTGGCCTATAGATTCTATCCAGTTCCAATTAAAATGTCAAAGATTTTTATCTATGTTTTTGTTTGTTTTGGTGGAAACTGACAAGCTGGTACTAAAATGTATATAGAAATGCAAAGGACTCAACATTGCCAAGACATGTTGAAAAAGAAAGTGGGAGGACTTGGACTACTGGATATCAAGGCTTACTATGAACCTAGAAACACAGTGTGATTGTGGTGCAGAGGTAGATAAGTAGACCAAAGGAATAAAGTAAAGAACTCAGAGACAGACCTATTCATATGCACACATTTGAATAACGCAAAAGTGGCACTTCAGAGAAGTGGGAAAATGAGAAATGGTAGGCTTTTCAATAAATGATGCTGGGCCAACAGGATATCTACTTGCAAAAGAAAAAAAAGAAAGACAGAAATGGGATCCCTACCTAATATCATTTATAAAAATCAGTTGCAGGTGGATTACAGACAGCAGTGTGCTGATGAATGTTTAACCACTAATTCCCCAAAGGAAACAATCCCTGACTTTCAGTGTTTACTGAGTTCCACATTATAAATACTCCTACCATGGCTTATTCCAAGTAACCAGCGTAAGGTCATAGAAAACAGAGTAGGGGAAAAAATCCACAGAAGCACTACATAGATGGCATTTTCAACATACACATTCAACTGGCATGAAGAGAAGGAAGTGATGAATTTTGACTATTTATTACCTTTGGGTTTGTTTGTTTGTTTGTTTGTTTTTGTTTGTGCCCCGCTGCTTGTGGGATCCTAGTTCCCTGACCAGGGATACAACCCATGCCCCCTGCAGTGGAAGCGCAGAGTCCTAACCCCTGGACCACTAGGGAATTCCCTTACCTTTGTTTTTTTGTTGTTGTTGTTTTGTTTTTTAATATTTATTTATTGGCTGCGCCTGGTCTTAGCTGCAGCACGCGGGATCTAGTTCCCTGACCAGGGATCAAAGCCGAGCTCCCTGCTTTGGGAGTGTGGAGTCTTACCCACTGGACCACCACGTAAGTCTCCCCTTACCTTTGTTTTTAATATTTTTGTTTATTGTAAGTTTATACAGGTTAATTTTTAATAATTGCTATGTTTAACAACTGGCTCACAAAACGCATGAAAAGTTAACAACTTTCTCATGAGCCAGTATGAGTCACCTCTAATGCACCACTGATTTTAGACCTGAATGTGAAAGGCAAACAAATTTTTTTTTTTAATATGGAATCATTCTTCAATTTTTGAAAGTTTATTATGAAAAAAAGATTATTTAGGAAAATACTTTCATGATTTCAAGATAGGGAACCATTTCCTTCCTTTTATGCGTAGGTTTCTTGAGGTATATGGAGAAAAGACTTAACATAGCAGGCCTGAGCATTCTGTCCTTAGAAAGACCTGCTTACAAGATTGGCCCTTGGCTAGCATCTGGGAACTTAAGATTTTGGAAGGGTTCTCACTGTTCCCTAAGTGGTAAGAGTTTAGACACTGTGCCTAAACTGTTCTGCAAACAATGCAGTTTATGCTGAACACTCGCCTTCTTTCTGGGAGACTGGAATTTTGGTACATGCTAAGCAGTGGGTGCCTACATAACCACTCGCCAGTAAAAACTCTGAGTCTCCTACGAGCTTCCCTGATAGAGACCATTTCAAATGTGTTGTCACAATTCATTGCTGGAGGAATTAAGCGTATGCTGTGTTGAGTCTGCCGGAAGCTCCTGGTTTTCTCTGGACTTTTCCCTGTGTGCCTTTTAGATTTGCTGATTTTGCTTTGTATCCTTTCACTATAATAAATCTTAGCTGTGAGTCTGGCCACATGCCCAGTTGTATAAATCCTACTAGTGAATCATTAAAGCTGGGAATGATCTTGGGGAGTCCTGACACAAGGTATAAAATTCATCTTTTTGGGCTTCCCTGGTGGCGCAGTGGTTGAGAATCTGCCTGCCAATGCAGGAGATACGGGTTCGAGCCCTGGTCTGGGAGGATCCCACATGCCGCGGAGCAACTAGAACCTGTGCGCCACAACTACTGAGCCTGAGCGTCTGGAGCCTGTGCTCCGTAACAAGAGAGGCCGCGATAGTGAGAGGCCCGCGCACCGCGATGAAGAGTGGCCCCCGCTCGCCACAACTAGAGAAAGGCCACGCACAGAAACGAAGACCCAACACAGCCAAAAATAAATAAATTAATTCATTAATTAAAAAAAAAAGAATGGGCAACCTCTATTTAAAAAAATAAAATAAAATAAAATTCATCTTTTTAAAGTGTACAGTTTCATGAATTTTGACAAATATGTATATTTGTGTAGCCATCATCGCAAGCAAGTTATAGAACATTTCCATCACTACAAGTTTCCTTATGCATCTTTGCAATCAATTCTCTCCATCCACCTTCAGACCCTGGCAACCACTGATCTATTCTCTGTCACTATAGTGTTGCCTTTCCCAGGATGCAAAATAAATGGATTCATACAGGATGAAGCTTTGTGATTCTGGCTTCTTTCACTCAGCCTCATGGTTTTTTTTTGTTTTTTTTTTTTGCGGTACGTGGGCCTCTCACTGTTGTGGCCTCTCCCGTTGCGGAGCACAGGCTCCGGACGCGCAGGCTCAGCGGCCATGGCTCACGGGCCTAGCCGCTCCGCAGCATGTGGGATCTTCCTGGACCGGGGCACGAACCCGTGTCCCCTGCATCGGCAGGCGGACTCTCAACCACTGCGCCACCAGGGAAGCCCCAGCCTCATGTTTTTGACATTCATCCATGTTGCTTTGTGTATGAGTAATTCATTCCGTTTTGTTGCTGAATAGTATTCCATCATACAGCTGTACCATGGTTTATTTATCCATTCACAGTTTATGTACATTTGGGTTGTTTTCTTTTTTTGGTGATTATGAATAAAGCTGCTATATACATACATATACAGATCTTTGTATAAACACATAGTTTACTTCTGAGTAAATATCTAGGAGTGTGATTACTGTGTTGGTGTATGTTTATCCTTATAAGAAAATACCAAAGTATTTTCCAGAGTGGCTATACCAATTTGCTTTCCCAGAAAAAATGTTTGAGAGTTCCAGTGGCTCCACATCCTCACCAGCACTTGGTATTGTCAGTCTTTTTAATTTTAGCAATTCTACTAGGTATGTAATGGTATCTTATTATAGTTCTAATTTGCTTTTCCCTAAAGACTAAACAATGTTGTATATCTTTCCATGATATACATGTATCTTTGGTAGCTTATTTGCTACCCACATCTTTTATGTTGACATGTCTGTGCAAATCCTTGCTCACTTAAAATATTGAGTTGTCTTCTTATAAGTGAACTGTAAGAATTCTTTATATATTTTGAGTACAAGTCCTTTATCAGATATGTGTTTTGCAAATATTTTCTCCCCTCTCTGGCTCATCTTCTTTTTCTTTTCATTTCATTTTCTTAACAATGTTTTAAGGACAGAAATTCTCAATTTTTATCAAAATTAAAAATGCTATAAAAATTTTATCAAGTTCAATTTAACTACAAATTACTTTAATAAATATAGGGTTATTATCGCTATGTATTTTTTTTTGATTGAGCTTTAGTACTATTTGTCTTTGAAGGAATTTGTCTCTCTCTTTTTTTTTTTTACATCTTTATTGGAGTATAATTGCTTTACAATGGTGTGCTAGTTTCTGCTTTATAACAAAGTGAATCAGCCATATATACACACATGTTCCCATATCTCTTGGAATTTGTCTCTTTAATTGAGATTAACAAAGGTATTGGCAATTAAATTGTTCACAGAGTTCCTTCGTTATTATTTTAATGTTTGTAGGACTTGTAGTGCTGCATGACCCTTTCTTCATTCTTTTTTTTTTTTTCCATTCTTCATTCTTGATTATTATGTACTTGGTGTCTTCTCTCTTTGTTTTTCTTGATCAGTCTTGGCTAGAGATCATAAATTTTATTGTTTCAAAGATTTAGTTTTTGTTTCATTTATGTTCTCTGTTGTTTTCTGGTTTTCTGTATCATTGATGTCAGCACTGATCTTTATTATTTCCTTCATTCTGCTTGCTTTGGGTTCATTCTTTTCTACTTTATTAAGGTGGAATCTTAAATCATTAATTTGAAATCTTCTTTTCTAATAAGAGCATTTAATGCTATAAATCGCTATCCAAGCACTGCTCTAGCTGTATTCCCCAAATTTTGATGTGCTTTCATTTTCAGTCAGATCAAAATATTTTCTTATTTCTCTTGTGATTTAGTCTTTGAACCATGGGTCAAAAATGTGTTGTTTAATTGCCAAATGCTTGGAGGTGGGGGTTTCTAGATATCTTTGTTATTGATTTCTAATTTAATTATATTGTAATTGGAGAACATGCTTTGTATGATTTCAATACATTTAAAATTTTGAGATTTATTTTATGGTCCAGAATATCATCTATCTTGACAAAAGTTCTATGTGCACTTGAAAATAGTTTGTATTTTGCTGTTGTAGGGAGGAATGTTCTAGAAAGGTCAATTAGATTATGTTGGATGATGGTGTTATTCATGTCTTTCATATCTTTAATGGTTTTTGGTTTCCATATACGGAGGAAGGAGTGTTGAAAACACCAACTATAAGTGTAGTTTAGGTATTTATCCTTTTATTTCAATAAAAGGATATAATTTTCAATATATATATTTTGAAGCTGTCATTAGGTATATACCTTTTTAGAATTATCATGTATTCTTGATGAACTTGTTTATCATTATGTAATAATCCTCTTTATCCCTGTAATATTCCTTGTTTTGAAGTCTTTTGTATGTTATTACTGTAGTTGAAAGATTTTTTAATTTCCCATTTTGTGTTGATCTTTTTGGTGTTATTTCTAGCATTTTCATTACTTTTCTTGTAATTTCTATGTTTCTACTCAAATTCCCCATCTGTTTATGCATGCTGTTATTTTTTCTACTAGATCCTTTAACATACTGATCAGTCTCTGTCTGATAGGTTCATTATCTGGGTCATCTCTGGGTCTGGTTGTTTTGACCATTTTATCATTTGACAGTGGTTTGTTTTTCTTTTCTTTTTTGTTTGTCTCTGAGTTTTTCATGAATGCTAAATGTTGTGTGTAAAAGAACAGTAGAGACAGGTAAACAGTATTTATGTCCAGAGTTGGGCATGCCTCTTTTTCTGTTAGGTTCTCAGTATAGAGATTGAGTCAGTCAAGTTGATAGTAGGGTTGAGTGTGAGTTTTTTGTTGCTGAAGTTCCTCCAATGGTGGGTTACTGCTGCCTTTGGATTAATGGGAGGCCTGGGACGCTGAAGTGTTTTTCTGTTTCTGCATTCCAGTTTCAGCAGGCCCAGTATTCTTGAACCTCAGAGAAGGAAATTTCTTCATGCTTTTTCCACTCCCCAGCAGTAAACTGTTGTTGCTTGTTAATCAGGGTGAGGTCTGTGGTGAGGGCAGCTTTTATCAGCTTTCCTGGTCTAGCTTCAGTCTGAGGTAGGCCTTGTGCACCTGAGCCTCAAGGTGGCGTTTTTTAACTTTCTTGCCCTTCCCTTCCTTGTCAGCCAAACAGATTTGTATCTGAGAGCAGTCTTAGGTGGGAGCAAGATTTCAGATCCTCCTGCAGTGGTAGCAGACCTTTGCATCAGTGCAGGGTCTGGCCCCACCTCTCCCCCAGGGTTGTATGGGTTTACTTTTACCCTCCCCCATACTTTTGCTTGGAACTGATGGCAGAAGGATTCTTGCTCTCCCCCACACCCAAGAGTTTAAAATTTCTTAAAAATTTTATTTATTTATTGGCTGCGTTAGGTCTTAGTTGCAGCACATGGGATCATCGTTGAGGCATGCGGGATCTTTTGTTGCAGTGCGCAGGCTCCAGGGCGCATGGGCTCTGTAGTTTGCAGCACGCAGGCTCTTTAGTTGAGGCGCGTGAGCTCAGTAGTTGTGGCACACGGGTTTAGTTGCCCTGCAGCATGTGGGATCTTAGTTCCCTGACCGGGGATCAAACCCGCATCCCCTGCATTGGAAGGTGATTCTTTACCACCAGGCCACCAGGGAAGTCCTGCGGAGAGTTTTTGAAGCAAGGCTTATAGTGGGGAGAGAGGCTTCCTGTCCCTTCTCAGAGGCAGACAGCTTTGTTTTTACCCCTTTCATTTTTCCTGGTCATGGGAACATGAAGATTTCTAGCAGCTTAAGGCTTTTGCTTTGATTGATAGACGTCTAGGAATCGGGTGGTGTTTTGTTCCTGTGCACCAGTAACTAGGGTGCTCTCAGGTCTTCTGCCACTTCCCTCCTGTTTTTCTTGTGAGCACCCAATTGAGGTTTGTGGAAAAGAGCTTGTGAATGGCTGTAGACAACCCTTATGTCTGGAGCTCTGGAGCTGGGATTCTGAACTGTCAGGCTAGCTCACACTCTGCCTTTATGAATTCATTGACATTTTAGCTGTCTTCTTTCCTACTTTTGTGGTACTACCTCTTCCTCCTGGGCTCTGCCATGGATGAAGTACATGTGCTCTGTGTCTCTTTGAAGGGGTTTATCACCCTTTGTAATTCAAACTATCTAGCTGCTTTGTGACCTTAGCTCTCTGATTAGGCTCACGAAGTTGTGACTGTAGGTTATCTGACTTTTTCTTGCTGTTAGGGTGTGAGTGATGTTCTCATGTGACTTTCAGTATCCTAGGTGGAAGCAACTCTTTATGAATGATTTTGTAACCAGAAAGGATGATTGGTAAATTTGACTTCATAAAAATTAACTTTAAGGGAATTGCCTGGTGGTCCGATGGTTAGGACTCTGCACTTCCACTGCAGGGGGCATGGGTTCAATCCCTGGTTGGGGAACTAAGATCCTGCCAGCCATGCAGCGTGGCCAAAAAAAAAAAAAAAAAAAAATTAACTTTAATATTAACTTAGTTAACATGAAGAGTATGAAACTGCAAGACACAGAGTGGGAAAAGATATTTGCAACACATAGGACAAATAAAAAGCTCATAAATGGGATATATAAAGAATGCCTGTCAAACTGTTATATATAGAATGGATATAAGGTCCTACTGTATAGAACAGGGAACTGTATTCAATATCATGTGACAAACCATAATGGAAAAGAATATGAAGAAGAATATATATGTATAACTGAGTCATGTTGCTGTACAGAAGAAATTAACACAACATTGTAAATCATCTATACTTCAATAAAATTAAGAAAAAAGAATACCCGGGAATCAGTAAGGAAAAGATAATCTAATAGATAAACTGGCTAAAGAGTTAAACAGGTGCTTCACAAAAGCAGAAATATAGATGATGAATAAACATATGAAAAGGGGTGCCATTTCATTAATAATTAGGGAATGCAAATTAAAATCACAATTACACACCATGAGGGAGCCTATAAAAGTGGCTAAAGTTGAAAATGTGTGACAATATCAAGTTTTGGCAAGGATATGGAGCAAAGCAACTCTCCTCCACTGCTGGTGGGAGTTATTAGTTGATAACAAGCACTTTCGACATTATCTTGTAAAGGTAAAGACAGGCTAAATTCCATTCTAGCAATTCTGCTCCTAGGTATACACCTCAGAATTGCAGGACACATGTACCAGGAGGCTAAGCCCTTTGATGGACACATTCTTCCTTGGCTTTGATAAACCTTCGGCCAGAGTACTGCAGAGTCTGGCTGGCCATCTGATCTTTTCGTGTACCTATGCATATCTTTGCTCCCATGTACTTTGCAGAATCTCATTGTAACACACTCAGGAGACAAAATTACTTCCAAGTTTGCTTTAGCGGAGCCCCACATTCTTCCCCCAAGCCTCTCCGGTACCTGTGCTGAGGGAAGAGCCTCTGCTGCAGTTCTCAGCAGTGGCGGTACTTACACATCTCAGTAAAGCCGCGTTCATCCCCCTGCAGGAACTCACCCTTTCCCTTGGGCCTGAAGGTGGTTTTGTATAGCCCCTTCTGTGTCTCAGAATCCCTCCACGTACTTTACCTCGTATGACCCCGTGACATGGGAAGTAATCTCCACCAGGCGGGGCTTTTTGTCCGTTTTGGTCATTGCTCTATCCCTGATGCGCAGGTAGTCCTGTTAAAAGATAGGAATTTTACAGGTGAAGAACCTGAGGCTCAGAGAGGTCACTTGACTCCTAAATGGAGAGACCTTCTAGCCCTGAGTTTGGTGTGTAGTGTTGCTTTTTGGAGTACAGGATAACTTTTTTATTTCTATAAATGATATGAGAAAGGACAAGGAACTGTAAATATAGTGTCTACAGTGTGATGTCATACAGAGGAAAGGACACTGAAAAAGTTCAAGGTCTGGTGTCTAATACTGTCACTGCTGCTTTCCGGTCCTAAGGCCTGGTCTCCAGGCTCTGGTGAGGATGTGATGAGAACATGAATCTGAAAGTGTTCTGTACATAGTAAGGTGTATTTGTGGGTTGAACTGTGTCCCCCGCAAAAAGGTATGTTGAAGGTCTAACTCCCAGTACCTGTGAGTGTAACCTTATTTGGAAATAGGGAATCTGCAGTTGTAATCAAGTTAAGACAAGGTCATACTGGATTAGGGTGGGCCTTAAATCTAATGACTTGTGTCCTTATAAGAAGGCCTTGTGAAGACACAGAGACAAGGACACACACAGAGGGAAGACAACCATGTGAAGGCAGAGGCAGAAACTGGAGTAACTACAGGCCAAAGAATGCCAAGGATTACTGGCAACCACCAGAAGCTAGGAAGAGGCAACGAAGGATTCTTCCCTGGAGCTGAGGGAGCACAGTCCTGCTGACACCTTGATTTCAGACTTCTAGCCTTCAGAACAGTGAGAGAATAATACGTTTCTGCTGTTTGAAGCCATGCAGTTTGTGGTAATTTGTTATGGCAGCCCCAGGAAACTAACACAGGTGTGCCATGTGTGTAAAGGATACGCCTTGTATCAACGGATGGTTCAGCATCGCACGTACACTTCTCCCAAGTGAAACGACCCATCGGTGCTGAAATGCTCCCCAGACTAATGATTTTCCTTCCTTGCTGCCTAAGTTACCCACATTTTCAGTTTGTCCTTTCTTTAGCGAGAAGGACACAGGACAAGCTGTGCAGTGGGGTGGAAAAAGCACAAAGAAGGTCTCCAGGGACTATCCTCTTAAAAAAAAAGCACCAAGGGGGATGCTGAAGGGGGATGTCTCAGTGCTAGGCAATTACTGTGGGCGCAGATGAAGGAGGGAACAGCAGAGATGGAGGTCCCCAGAGAGGATGCTGGCCAGCCCCATGGAGCGTAAGCACCGAGAAGCACAAGCACAAGGCAGGAAAGAGGGTCGGCGCAGATACACATCAATATATCCTATTCCAACATGTCAGCCCCTCCTTTGGGTCAAAGACTCTTGGCAACACGAGGTAAGTCTATTCATTAGGCCTGCACTATCTCCTGTTGCCTTCTGATCTGGGTTTTCCTATCCCTCTTGCATGTGCTATGAAGGTAGGATAGGGCCGGGGCTTTCGTCTGCATTTCATAATATTCTTGTGGGAAAAACAAAACAAACACAATACCAATAAACCTTTGTGTCTGGATGGGATTTAGAATTTACAAAGTGCTTTCACATACAATCCCTCTTGATTGGGCCTCCTTGTGAACGATCCAGAGGTGCTTATCCATGAAACACAGGTCTGTCCCCTAAATCAGAGATTACAGGAAGTCCTAAGCAGAACCATGCCAACCTCCCAAAGTGGATACGGGTCAGGTTAGGAAACCATAATACACACAGGCCAACAATCCCAATATGCGGCCTTATCCAATAGCAAGGAGCAGACTGAGCTCATGGCACCAGTGGAATGCCATCTGGGCAAGAGTCCCAAGATGAAAACAGAGGACTTCTGTTGTCAATAAATGGGAGACTAGGTGAATTGGACCAACCCTTCCACTAAGGACAATCAAAAGGCTGTACAAACATCTTAAAAGCATCAACAAGCAAACAAGATTCTAAAGAATTGTTAGGCTGACATCCCAGAGAGGACAGGAATCCAGACAGGTAGGCCCAGCATTCAGGGCCACTTTTCCCTGGAGGCACTTGCCCATTTGGAAGAGGTGACTAAGAGAATGAGCTGTGTGTTTCTGGAAGTCTTGCAAGGTTGGGGGTCAGGGGGTGTTGGAGTTCAGGGTCCACCAAAGGTGGGACACTGATAAACCACTGCCTGTTTTGGGCTGAGACCCCAGATGGTTGTGCCCTAAGGGGTAAGGATGAACCGAAAGCAAACCAGCCCTTGCACAATCTGATAGGTCCGCAGTCTGCCTTCAGTGGCCAGGAAATCTCCAACTTTGAATCTGGAATAATGTGATCTCAGAATTCTAGTGCCCCGGCCATGTGACAGAAG
Organism: Globicephala melas; assembly: GCF_963455315.2. NCBI lineage: Eukaryota > Metazoa > Chordata > Mammalia > Artiodactyla > Delphinidae > Globicephala > Globicephala melas. Next base: position 40,217,104 of record NC_083324.2, on the reverse strand, counting down.
CAAACAAAAACCCCCTCTAAAGGAAGAGTCATCCTAGATCTGAAAATCTCAATAAACAATTTTTCAAATACAATGTCCAGCACAAAATAAAAAATAATGAGGCACAAGAGGAGACAAATCAGGGGGAATCAGCAGAAATTAGGCAAAAGAAACATACTCATGGGGATTCCAGTTATTGGAATTATCACAGATTGAACACAGGCAAAGTTCTAGAAAACTCTCACCACCAGTAGTAATTCTGGATATTTGAACTCTTAACACTCTCTCTAATCCATCCTCATTTGTTGCCTGGATTGCTACAATCCCCATTCTCTCTGCCTTTACCATTGTCTACCTTGGCAATCTGTCCTAAATTGCCCTTTCCAACCTCATCACATAGGACCTCTCTGTCTCACAATCTAAAGTCACATAGCACAACTTTCCTGTGAGTATTCTCCCTCTGCCTTGAATGTCTTCTCCTGCATCTTCCTGAAAAATGCCCCCTCAACCTTCAAAGTCCAATTTAAACCTCTCTCCTTGAAGCCTTTCTGAATTCATAACTCCAGCTCTCACAGCTCTGTATATACATCTATTAAGTATTGACACATTGTATTATAATTATTTGTTTATAAGACTGTTTCTCAAGTACACCGTTAACTTCTTGAGGTTAGGATCTATCTTATTCATCTAGAGTTCCTGGCATCTAGCATAACGCCTGGCTGAGTATGTGCTGAATAAATATTTATGAAAGAAGGAAAGATAGGGCTTCCCTGGTGGCGCAGTGGTTAAGAATCCACCTGCCAATGCAGGGTTCACGGGTTCGAGCCCTGGTCCAGGAAGATTCCACATGCCGCGGGGCAGCTAAGCCCATGCACCACAACTACTGAGCCTGCGCTCTAGAGCCCACAAGCCACAACTACTGAGCCTGCGTGCCACAATTACTGAAGCCCGCGTGCCTAGAACTCGTGCTCCGCAACAAAAGAAGCCACCAGTGAGAAGCCTGCGCACCACAACGAAGAGTAGCCCGCACTCACTGCAACTAGAGAAAGCCTGTGCACAGCAATGAAGACCAACGCAGCCAAAAATAAAATAAATAAATAATTTTTTAAAAAATTAAAAATAAAAAAAAGAGTATTCTTAACAGGTGCTACAGACTGTTATGGATCGAATTGTGTCCCCCCAAATATCACATGTTGAAGTCCTAACCCCTAATGTGACTGTATTTGGAGATAAGGTAATTAAGGTTAAATGAGGTCATCAGAGTAGGGCCCTAATCCAATAGGACTGGTGTCCTTATAAAAAGAGGAACAGACACCAGAGAGCTCTCTCTCTCTCCATATGCACACAGAGAAAAGGCCATGTGTGGACACAGCAAGAAGGTGGCTGTCTGCAAGCCAGAAAGAGAGGCCTCACCAGAAACCAACTCTGTTGGCACTTTGATCTTGGACTTCCAGTCTCCAGAACTCTCAGAAAATAAATGTCTGTTGTTTAAGACTCCCAGTCTGTAGTATTTTGTTATGGCGGCTCAAGCAGACTAATACATAGACCATTTCTGGGATTTCAAACATGTATAAATACACATGAATACACAATGAAGGGAAGAATTCAACTCAAACTGACAAGAAAGCGTAGGGAGTAGAAAAAATTACATCAGGAAAATGGCTTTTTAAAAAGTTTTATTTCAAGAACTTTGTTTTTTACTGGTATTTCAAAAAAAGGTGGGTCAAAGTACAAAAAAAAAGTCAGTTGAATAACAGCATAGGTTTAGAAATCACAGCAGCAGAAGCAATGTACAGACAGCACAGACAAAACAATCCAATGTATGCAATTCTCTTTAGGTTCTTTGCATATTTTGTGTTTTTTCCCTCCTGTACAAAATACACCAAAGCATGCCATGAGATCAGAAAAAAGAAAGGAGTTTAACAAATGGTTACAAGAAATACTCTGTACAAGAGGAGATGATTCTTCTCCCCTCCCCACCCCCCCACCCCCATTTCCTCTCTTTTTGCTCTGCTTTAGGTTAAGTTGTTCTGAAGACAATTCACCTCCAAGTCGGCCTGGTCACCTTTGCCACCCTCGAGTTTGGGCGACATGGAGTTCTGAATGTTAAATGGCTCCTCCTCTTTCAGGCAGGACTTGAGAGCTTCCTGGATTTTATGGGGAGCACTAGAATCATCCTGAAAGAGGAAAAAAAAGGTGAGGGAGGGGTGGGAAGGAGACAGTGGGTAGAGGGATCAAATAACATCTCAGACTTTTCAATTTGGCTGAAAGAATCATAACTGAAAAAAGGAAGAAAGCTCTGAGACGTGACTGAACCAAAGAGACTCATTAGCAGCTACTTTTTAGGAACATCATCCTCAAAAACACTGGCCAGATATAGATGAAAACTTGCCAGGTAATTGCATTACAAATACCTTTAACTTAGGCCAGTGTGAGGTTTTCTCTTTGGCAGAGACTGGGGAGAAACAGTCCCTTTTAATACTTGGCCTGACCCCTCTAAAGCCTCACCTGTTGGTGAGCTCTGCCTGGCCCCTCTTCACACGGCCCTCCATCTTGTTGAGTTCTGCTCTCACAAAAAGGTCTTGCTCAGGAACATGACTTGTCGGTGTATTCAGTGGGGCACAAACTGGACTGTGGTCAGGTGCAGAGCTGTTCCTGGCAAAATTAGGGCCTCTCTCCCCACAGCAAATATATGTTCTCTGACTAGAGGCTGGAGATGTGTGAGCCTCTGCCTATCAGAATTTATCTACCAAAAGATGCTAACTTACAAGGTGTTTCCTCAATCCAAGCCCTGTGCTGCTGGTTCATGACCCATCTCTGACTGGTACTCGTGCCCTCCTGCCTATCCACGTGTGCTGCCTGCAGCCCTGTGACAAGCTCCTGAACCTGAACTGAATTTGTTAAAGGTTTTCAGGAAACCCACACTGCACTCAGAGAACTCTTACAGCAATGCCTGCCTTCCCACTACTCTTTTCCTTTAGGACCGCCTGAGGGGATTTTACCCTGTGCAACTCAATGGGCCTCAGTTCTTTCTCAAGTGCTTGGAACTGTGCTGATCAAAGAGGTCGTGTAGCTACCCAGGCAGGTTCATGGATGGCAAGAAGGGTAACGTCCCTATCTGATCAGCTAGCTCAGACCTTTCTTGCTTTAACCAAAATTCAAGGTACTCATCATGCTTAAGGACCAAGGCATTCTCCACAAAACTGTGAGCTTGGGTCTCCCTGGTGGCGCAGTGGTTAAGAATCCGCCTGCCAATGCAGGGTACACGGGTTCGAGCCCTGGTCTGGGAAGATCCCACATGCCGCGGAGCAACTAAGCCCGTGCGCCACAACTACTGAGCCTGCGCTCTAGAGCCCATGAGTTACAACTACTGAGCCTGTGCACCCAGAGCCCGGGCTCTGCAACAAGAGAAGCCACCACAATGAGAAGCCCGTGCACCGCAACAAAGACAAGCCCCTGCTCACCGCAACCAGAGAAAGCCCGCGCACAGCAAAGAAGACCCAACGCAGCCAAAAATAAACAAATAAATAAATTAAAAAAAACACAAAAAACTGAGCTCTTGTCCATGCTCCCTGCTACTGAATTTGACCCATAATGGCACTAGGTCAGGCAAGTGACTAGTTGGAAAGTAGGGAAAGGCTCCAGGCCTACATCGGTTGCTACGGGTGTTTAAACGTACTGTGCATGTAGAAATCACTGTTACCTGCCCCTTGCTCCAGCCTCACTTAGCACTTTCCCAGAAGACCAGCTTGAACAGAACAATTTGATAGAGTTTCAAAGACCTCAGGAGTAATTTACAGACCACAGCGGAACACATGTTCCCCATTTCCAGTGAGACAAGCACAAGAGGAAATGAACTTCATTCTGTGCTGAGGCAGGTTTCAGGCAAGGCAGCTGCGCACAGCACGCATAGGCACTTGATATTTTCTACCACTGCTTGCAGAGGTTTAGAAAAAACTGTTCAATGGCATAAATGTATATGTGCTGAGATGGAAAGATTGCCCTGATATATTAAGTGTATTTTGTGCACGCACACACACACACACACACACACACACACACACACACACAGGTTTTTTATAGAGAGGGAAGCAGAATGAGGCAGAACTTCTGTATTGTGTGGGGGAAGACGTTGGGCATGATCGCTTGAGACCCTGAGTAGAATGGACTTTGGATCACAGCAAAACTAAAAGCAAAACAAGATGGCCTGTACTCGCCTCTCCTCTTACAAGTGTGGAAATCACTTTCATGTTTTTCAAGATAACTGCCCCCACTCCCACCCCATCACACACACCTTGGGGGGATGCAGGGGCACAGGGATATTCTCATAATGTGAAAAAAGTGGATTTGGTGAGTCTTATAGACCTGGGCATCAAAACTGTGATGCCATGAGGGTGGGGACCCAAATTAAAACTGGCACCGTGAGGGCTTATGGGATTTGGACAGATGAGAAAGCTGCCTTCTGGGTCAATAGGAGGAAATAGTAGATCCTAAAAATAAGGAACACACGTATCCAGACAATGCTATGAGATGAGCTAAGTACCTTCAACATGTAGAACGGGTGAGGGTGTGTCTGGACCAAGATGGAGCTATCCCAGTCCAAGTGTTTCCCTCAGAGCTCCATCCTCTTAAGCCTAGGGTTGCTGAATCCCTCAGCAGAAGGATTATGCGCCTTTGATTTGGTGGAAGTCCCTCATCAAGAGGGAACTGGACTTCCCTCTGGTCTAAGTCCTGGGAACTGTTTCTGGCATTCTGCCCCAGCGGCATGGGCATCCTTCAGCCAGGGGTTCAGGCCTGGACGCCTGCTTGTCCAGACACAAGCCTCTATCAGAATGGGGTGGGCAGTCAGTGTTTTACCAAATACATGGAAGAAACAGAGACTGGGAAGTAAGAAAGGTTTAAATTGGGGGGTGGGATGGCGGTGGGAAACACTAAGGGACATCTTGGAAGGTCTGTCAAATCGCAGGAGGACCAAGTTACAGCCATGCATTGCTCTAACAGCACAGCTGTGAGAACCAACAGGGTGGCTCTCAGCGCTTGGGCAGTTCGCCCATGGAGTTCAGGTGACTTCACTCATGCTGTGCAGCCGGAGAGCGCCCGGCTTCCTACACACTCGCCATTCCTCCTGGAAAACGGCAAACCTCCACAGCAGGGGCTGAGGAGCTTTGGGCTTTTCCTTTTCCTCCGAAGTTCCTTTCCTAGGCTGGCTGCTCAGCTCCAGAAGACTCACACGCACTCGGCCGCTGGCTCACCAGCCACAGGGCCCCAGGTCAGTCCAGAGGGCCCAGGCGAGGAGCAGCACAGAGCGATGCGTGTAGCAAAGGAAAGGGACGTGCCCTCTACACAGACACCAGCCACGGACCCTTCCCCCACCAGACCCAAAGCAGCATGGTTTTTTTTGTTTGTTTGAAATCTTTTCAGAGTGTGGCTTACAGAGATCACTGAAACTGGGTAGGAAAATGACCCATTCAATCTCCTTGACTTATGTAAAAGAAAGAACCCCTCTACTAAGATAAATAAAACTCTCCAAAATTTTAGGAGATGCCAAAACCAACAAGGAAATTTGAGGGGTGAAGGGAGAGGGATGGGGAGACTAAATGAGCAGGCTTGACTCAGGTGCCCTCGTTTCAGCTCCTAGCTCACCTGGAGGTTTTCTCACTTTCATCCTGCTGCTAGCATCGCTTGTAAGCAATCACTGTGGTGGCTGAAGCAAGGGCTAGGGCTCCACTTCATCATAAAGCGGCAACTGTCTTAACTGTCAATGCCCACAAGATCTTGACTATGACCGAGTCTGACTTCTGGGCTGGGTGGAGGGAATTAGAGATGAAGTTTGTAGAAAATCCACCTGCTGGACAGGAGAGTCACCCCCTCACATGCTCAGAGTTTTGGCAGAAAGGACAGGATGTGTCCTGGGGCACAAGCTGAGGGAAGGATGCCAGGTGGAAATGGCCCTCAAGATCCAAGAGGAGCTAGAGAGCACGACTTCGCTGAGGGATGCCCCGAGTGCTGCCCAGACAACCCCATGGCCCTTCTCAGGCAGAGTCTACCATGGCTGACCACCCTGCTCCATTCCATTTTTGTTTTGACATATTCTTTTTTTTAAAAATTTATTCATTTATCTATTTATTTTTGGCTGCATTGGGTCTTCGTACGTGCTTTTTTCTCTAGTTGCGGTGTGTGGGGGCTACTCTTTGTTGCGGTGCGTGGGCTTCTCATTGTGGTGGATTCTTTTGTTGGGAGCACGGGCTCTAGGCGGGCTGGCTTCAGTAGCTGTGGCACACGGGCTAGTAGCTGTGGCTCGCGGGCTCTAGAGCGCAGGCTCAGTAGTTGTGGCGCATGGGCTTAGTTGCTTCGTGGCATGGGGGATCTTCCCGGATCAGGGCTCAAACCCGTGTCTCCTGCGTTGTTGGCAGGCTGGTTCTTAACCACTGCGCCACCAGGAAAGCCCCTCTGTTTTGCCATATTCTGAACTCAAGGTCAGTGGCAGCTTTCATGGACAAATGCCTTGCTTTCACAAAGTTGGCTCAGGCCAAGAAGAACTGGAAACCTTTGTATTGGCTCATGCAACCAAGGCCTCCAAGAGGAGCTATTTCTTTCCCCTCCATCTTGGTGAAGAGGAAAGGTGGACATAACAAGGGTGCCCGAAATGCATGAGTCGGAAACTTTGCTAAGGACCCTCGCACTCCATGGACAATAAACACCCTGACTGCAGGCACCACTGTATGGGTCAGGCCTGCTGTCCCACATGTACGAGATGGCAGATCAGACAGTGGACCTGAGAGACCCCATGGCAGGCCATCATTCACTAGTAGTCCATAAATGACAACTAAATGCACATCACTGCAAGAGGCCTGGTAAGGTAGGGATAGGGTGTCCCAAGATAAGGCTCATCCTATATCCTTGTGGGTTGATTAAAGTGGTTACCAATCTCAGCGATGACAGGACATGTTGTTCTCTTGGTTATTATGTCCATCTTGAACTTATTAATATCTTGGTGCATAACAAGTATGTTCTTTCTCTACCCTTTATATCAAAGACTTTAAAAAAATTATCCTAAATTGGCCTCTTTCGTTTCTTATTTTAAATAGACCCCTTTGCTCCTCCTCCACCAGGCCAAGCTTTTCTTTTCTGGGATCTGGTGATCAAGGTCTCATGTACTATTATTCTCTCTTTCTCCTTCTGGGGCTACACTTTCCCCACCTATAAAAAGAAGACAATGGTCTAGATCTGTGCTGTCCAATATGGTGGTACTAGCCACATTCCGAGAGTTCTGAAGCCACAGGTAGCTGATGGCTGCTGTAGTGGACAGTACAGACACACAACTTTTCTATCTCACAGAAGTCCCTCTGGACAGCACTGGCCTAGACTGTGAAGGCCCCTGTGAGCTCTTATACTCTATGGCCCATTATTTCAAAGAACTTCTTCAAAATTTCCTCTTAAACTCCACTGTTTCCATCTGAAAAGTCTTAGTTTCACTCCGTTATCTGCGTAATGATGCATTTACCTGGAGGTATGGAGCCTGTGTCATGTGCAGAATTCTTGCGTTTGGATCTGATATGATTTGGGGTTTGGGTGGTTTCTGTTTTATTTCTGAAATTCTGACAGTACCCAGTATTTGACTGGTTAGTCTGGTCCAGATAACACACTGGGCCAGTGTCTTTAGAAAATGGTCTATTGGGACCTTTTATTGGGTTTCAACTTGTATTTATGAGCCTATACTCCTAAGGACAGATTCACCCCTAGACTTAAGCTTCCACCCTACCATAAGTGTTTTGTGCTTACCTCAGCCGTAACCAATGTATATAAGCCTGCTCATTTTTAGGGTCCTCAAAACAGTGTCAAAGACACTGTTTTTCCAGCCATCCCAGAGGTTTTCCCACTCATCCTAAAGAGCAACCACCATTTGCTTCAATGACCAGCAGGAAATTCCCTAGCAATGAAAGCGGAGCCTTTCTCCTTGATATAGAAAATAGAAAGACAAAAATCAGACTTCTAAAGCCTAGGTGAAGCTAAAAATCATGTGTCATCCTAGAAACAGATCTTCTGTACTTTGTATAACTTTGTTTGTCCGGGAAGTGGTACACCATCACGCCCTTATTCTCACTTTCACGGCCCCAACTGCCTGCCCTATCCTGATCCTCAGAGCTCTGAAGAGTGGCTCCACACTCTGAAGTGGACCAGAGATGTGGCCAGGGGCTGGAGCCTACACAAGGACAGATGTGAAGAAGACAAGTTACCTGACAGATAACATTATCATAGAGAGCCAAGGCACAGGCATGGGGGGGAGCAGGTATGGGGAGCGTTGCAAAGTTTCCTTACGTTTGGGTGAGAGCCCTCAGCAATGGTGGAGAGGGAGAAGTTATCATTGTGGAGCTCAGATGGGGTCCGGAATTTGCTGGTTAGGACAGAAGAGAGAAGGGAAAAATGTAAGTGAAACGATCACAGCAAAATCTGATAGAAGCTTCATGGGTCAGGGACTGTATTTCATCAAATGCCACAGATGCACCACTATTTGATGTACCACTAAGAAAAATCTTCTACCATTTAAACCATGATCCAATGCTTTCTTATCACCTAGAGTTTTTATTACACACTTTAAGGAGCTCATTTAGACTTTAGATAAAGAACTGACAATGATATGAACAGCTATGACCACGTTTGTGCATGCCAGACAATTACAACTACATCATGACTGCCATCAGTCCAACAGTGGTTATAAGACGCCAGCGACTGTAAGACACAAGCCAGTTTCAGAGATGTTAATATGTGAAAAAAAACGTGTATCTTAGAATCAATAAGCTGCAGCAGTATCTGTAGTGCACTGGGTACATGCAGCATTTTCAGAGCAGTAACCAGGCTTGGGAAAGAAAGAAGGTATGCAGAAGGAAAAAAGGGAGGCGGCATCTGAGCTGAAGGGCTGCGGAAGCCATGTTTTGCACAAAACACATAACCAACTACAGGAGGACGACCTAGGAGGCCCTTCCCTGGGCCTCAGCTCTTGCTTCTCCACTCGCCTGGCAGCTGCTTCTTCTCTCCTATCTGCAGCAGCCCTGATCGGTGGTCCCGTCCCCACCCTGACCCTCCCCGCCACTCCAACCCTCTGGTGTCAGCGTGAGGAGCCAAGGGTCTTGGCTTGTGATCACAGGCACAGATGCAGCCCGCCTCAATGCACAGGCACAATGCAGAGGCCCTTGCAGGCCCACAACGGTTAGCTGAAAGGCTGCAGAGAGCTGCTGGCATCTGCACATCTCACGAGTTCACCCAGCAAAGGAGCAACAGATGGCGTTTTGTCCTTTTCCCAGGACCCGGGGCAAGTCCTTTGGTCACGTTCTCTGGAGGGAGTCTCGGGTCAGGGGGAGGGGATTACTTGGACAACAGGTTGAAATGGGGGGTGGGCGGCAGGTCTGCATAAATTGTCTCTTGGGTCCCGAGGAAGCTGAACTCCAGTCTCCTCCTTCTGTGACTCCTGTGACATTTCAGAAGGTTCTTTACTTTGCTTAGTGACCACAGTGATTCTCTCATAGTGTGTAAGGTCACATTCGAGTGTTCAAGCATGGACTTAAAGGGTAAATGCATGCTGATTCTCACATGTGCACAGTAGTCACTCCTCTTCTAAGAGCTGAAATGAGACTCCATATCCCCACACGGCCCTTAGAATCCACAGTGGAGAAAGTGAGGGCCGGGGTCTCACCACCCCCCACATTCTACTTAGGAGGGCTTCCTTGAGTCCTCTGCCCTTCTGCCTGGACCAAGGATTGACAAGTTTGGAAAGCAACGCACTGCAGTGCTAGACCCTCTCACTGAGGAGGAGCTGGTATTGAGTGACAGCAGATCTGAGGGAGCTGGAGTCACTTCATGCTGATTTGTGAGCAAAATCCTCACGCTGGCCACTGGCTGTCAGAGACCCAGGAAGCAGGTGCAGTCAGGTGGGGGTGGGGGACCGAGCACAGTAACGTACTTGACCAGAGTTGGGAGCTGCTATACTCAGGTTACCTTTTCTAAGCACCTTCTATACGGCGGGGTGTGTGTGTGTGTGTGTGTGTGTGTGTGTGTGTGTGTGTGTGTGTGTGTGTGTGTGTGTGAGGAATGGTGCTGGGCAGCTGCAGTGTGCCACAGGGGCTTAACCTCGGCTGCAATTCCAGCACATTCTGTGTAGGAATGGTTACGCTTGGGTGAATTTTTGGTATGAAAAACACAACCAGGGATGGAGAGCAGGTGCCAGAAACCCTCAGGACTACATCCCTGGGTCAGATGGGGTGGGGTTGGCTGTCACAGACTCACTTGGTCCTGCGCAGCTTGGTGTTCTCTGTCTTGAGCAGATAGAGCTTCTTGGCGAAGAACACCGTCATCATGAAGAGCAGGAGCAGCACAAGGGCGGCCGAGCCTACGGCCACACACATCACCTGGAAGTCAGTGATGATGGACTCGCAGCGCATCCCCTTGTGCCAGATGTAGTCCTGTGTGTTGCACCTGCAGCGGTGACAGGGTGAGACTGAGGCGATGGGCTGGCAGCCGTGGCCGCATTGAGGGCCTGGCCCCTGACCCCAGGACTTCCCTCAACCGCCTGCTCCTAGTGGGACTTTGGGGCCCCCATCTGTGCAGACCTTATGGTTGCTATTGTTGCCTTGTCCTTACAACCATTCCATGAAGAGGTTCATGACACAAATGAGGTAACCGGGGAGCTGAGAAACTGAGCAAACTCAGTTTCCAGGAGGGAAGGGAACCCTCGTTTTCCACCTCCGTGAGAATAATCACAGGATTCTCCCAGATCCCCCCAGACCGCCCCAACCCCCCTGGGCTCTGGTGAAAAAAAAAAAAGATGGAAAACAAGACTAACAGGAGCTACAGCTACAAAGTAGTAGGATCCACCCTACACAACGTGAAAAACCTATCTTGTGGCATTGCAGTCCCATCTAGTTCACGTGGCTAACCAGACACTGAAAAATAAGGAAGCGACAGACAAGAACAAACACAAAGACAGATGTATACTCTCCCTTATCTCTGCAGCCCCCAAAGTGCTGCCCCTAAAGCTTCCAGTCCTATTACCATGAGAACTGTCATGAAAGCAGAGTGAGAATCAACCCTCTGGGTGGGTTTCAGTCCTTTCGTTGAGTGACTTTCTCTTGCCCTTGGGACATTCCCAGGCTCCAACTCTTCCAGTGACATTGCTGTTTCCATGGGAACCAGGCTGCTTCAAAGAGGAAAAATGTGGAAGGATACAGAGGCAGGCAAAGGAGGGAGGACATGAACCTCAGGGTGAATGACAGACAAGAGAAAGGGGTCCAGAAACGGGGAAATTTTGCATGGAAGAATTAGGTACTCCACACCTAGAATAGGGCAGGGATACGAGGCTAGAAGGGAATTTTCTCTTTTCCAACTGCCGCTTTGCAGTCGTGGGGGGCTGTTGGAGGATGGCAGGGAAAGAAGATCCCTCTAACCGACCATTCTAGAGAAGTTCAGCCACAGCTCTGCTCATTTCTCTGCAGTGGTCGGTGTGACAGAGACAAAGGCATGCTGCAGTATGCAACCAAGGGCTCAGCAGCCTCCTGTGAGTGGAATGCAAAACAGTTTCCAAGCCAGGGCTGGGCCTGGGTGTACCCACCAGAGGAGGAATCTCTGCTCTGGTAGGGAGGCCCAGTGTGATCCTGGGATGGAAGCTGTGCAAGGGGAGCTGGAGTGGACTTGTGTGAAGCCCTTCTGAGGCAGGAGCCACTGGAGGATCCATGGTCAGTACAGGCATGCTGCTCAGTGAGGACATGCTTACTCTTCCATTTGGGAGTCCTCTGATAGCTCCAGGAGGTTCTGGGAACTGTCTAGCTCTCCAGAGGCAGCAAGGGCTCCAAATTTCATACTCTGATGGGGAGCTTACTTTGAAGGTGAAAACTCAGGCCCCCAATAGGTTGAAAGATTACAATTTTGCAGATTCCATAGTTCCCAGGCTATAATCATTACTGTAGTCCCCCCAACTAGAGGCTGAGGAGCAAAATCACAGGGTTTCCTCATTTCTGGTAGCCCTTAACCAACCAGCAAGGTCTCGTTGCCATAATTTCTTGATCACAGTCCCTCTTTTTGGCAATGGCTGGACAACTCCAATCAGAACTGTGTGGACACATCCGATATGAGTGACGCTAACGTCATGATCATTTACAGGGAAGAAGAACTTCATGGGAAGGAACTGGAACTTAAGCTTTAATGACAAAGGCGCCAAAGGCGCAGCATTCATGCATTCTGTATGTTATTCTTCTACCAGAACATTAAGACCTACAGAAATTTGAATTCTTCACATACCTCCAAAGAGACCAAGAAAAAGAAACATCAGGAATGACACTTTAAAAAGAGACACCCAGATTTGCTCCTCCTAGGACCAGTGGAAACAAGTCCCAGGAAGAATCTGAGGCCTCCATGCCACTTCTAGAGCCTGTAAAGGATGGAGACAAGCAAACCACCCAGGTCACCCCGGACTTGTGCTTCTTCCAGAATAAGCCAGTGAGCTCTCCAGCAGGTTAACTACCTTGCTGTGACGGCAGGTGTATGGGGTAATTACTGATGAGGCATGGGATGGTGGTTGCAGACAATATCCTTACTCTGACGCTAAACTCTCTGGGTCTTTAAAATATGCTGGATTGGGTATCCCCAGGAAGACAACAATCAAGGTAGGAGGGACAAAGCCACGACCCAAAGTCAAGAAACCCCACCACAACTGCTATGCCAGGAAAGACACTCTGCTTGACTTGACCTGTTCGAATGGCTGCTCTCTGGGTCTGCTCCCAACGAGAAGGTCTTCACTGTGACTTTATGTGCCACCCCAGGCATGTGCCCCACAGGGTCACAGGGCCTTCCTCCTGCCACACACATGGCTCAGAGGAAGTGGTCAGCAGTTCTCTCTCCTCTAAGTACATTTATGGGCCTACTCCTTCTACTAGTTTAGTCAGAACTCGCCAACAAGAACTTGCCCTCAAGCCAGCAAAGGCCTTTTCCAAAATCTTTAGCCGAGTCCCTTCGTTTTGCCTCTATAGTTTACTGGTTTGGTAAAGGACACAACACTTAGAGGAAATACACAATCTTATTTCTGAGGAAACTCTCCTAGTGATGAGATCACAGGAAGTGCACATAAGATGTAATTCTATAGAATATTTGCTGTGACTATCCCTTGACCTGGGACTTCTGTGAATGCACAACCTCTGGGAAGCTGTGCCTGTCACATTCCCCTCTCTGCTGAGACAGCCTCCCATGCCCTCTCCAGGAGTTCTCTGACAAGCCCCCGGGAACCTGCCTGCCACACCCTTACCTGCAGAAGGCCCCTATGTTCTCCACCAGGTAGCACTGGCCGCCATTGTGACAGTAACTTGGGAAGAGGTCGCACACTGACCGGCAGGAGCCGTTATGTCGCACAAAGCCACTGCGGCACTCAGTGACATTCTCGCTTGGGGCCAGGTCCCTGCCTGGCTCTCTTGGGCGGGGCCTGAGGGCGATGCTGCTGCCGGGGACCATCCCCAGAGTATGCTGTGGAGGGACAGCATGCCACCGACCGGTGGGCTGGCCTGTCCCGGGCCCCAGACCAGGTTTCTCAGTGGGCACTAGAAGGTCATTTTCATTTTCATCTTCCAGGTCTCTGCCTCCTGCTGCGTCCTTGTCATCCTCCTCTTCCTCCTCTTCTTCATCCAAGTCATCATAGAAGGATGTGGTAGGGTAGAAATCAGATTCATCAAAGGGGGTGAAGTCATCGTATAAATCAAGCAGGCTCCAGGAAGGGGTCTCTTCCCCAGGATCAGGGTGGTGCTCTGAGGTACCTGGAGACCCAGGGAAGCTCCCCAGGTCGGCGCCACGGCCCTCACCATCCAATCCTTCGAAGTAGTCGATGTCAATTATATCTGACGCCGTGTGGGGCTCTAGTGTGCCCTGAAAGGGGTACGTGGGCTCTGGCCCATGAGGGTCAGGTGTGCTGCCTCCCAGGTTCAGCCAAACCTCCAAGGGGCTCTCCTTGGGGAGTTCAGGGTCTGGGCTCAGCTTGTCGCCAGGAGTGGGGGAGAGTGGCCCGTTGGCCTCTGTAGCCTCGGGGGTGGCGGGGGGCGTCGATGACTGCCCGAGGGCCTCGTCGGGAGCCGGGAGCGTGGCTGGAAGGGCCTGGGTGTCGCCGCTGCCCGCCTCTGCCGTCACTCCGCCCAGGCCTGGGTTGTCCGCCTCCAGCCAGGTTGTGTCTGTCACTGCCGCCGATGCCTCCAGAGCCTCCTCTGGCCCGACCCCAGGGCCCACCACCGCATGCTCGCCGCCGGGCGCAGTCCGAGAGGTCTCATCTTCCCCAGCTGCTGGTGGGCCGGCCTTCTCCCGCGTGTCGTTAGCACGCGGCTCCCATGCCAGGACTCTCTTCACCTGCCTGTCTGCCTCGACGGCTCTGCCCGCCTCACGCACTGTGGGAGGGAGGGAGAGGGGCCTGGCGTCAGGGCAGCGGCCGTGGTAGGGCCTTGGGCTGCGCCCCGCCCCGCCGCGGCTGCTCTCCCAGACCCCCGCCAGCCCTAAGCCTCAGCTTCAAGATTTCCCAAGGCCACGCCCCATCGTTAAGTCCCGCCCCGAGCCCGCCCCATAAGCCAGGGAACACACCCAGCCAAACGTTTCCTCGCTCAGGCCCCGCCCCCAAGTGTAAGGCCCCGCCCCCTACACCACCCGCAGTCTAACCAGGGAGGCCCCCGACTCCAGCTCCTGGCATAAATCTTACCCTCGGGGCTCCATTCCACCTCTAGGCCCCGCCCAGGAGTCGCACCCTTAGGGCCCCGCCCCGAACTCTCATCCTCTCGCCCCCCCATCACCTCCAGGTCCCGCCCCGAAGTCTCACCCTCAGGCTCCGCCCACCAGACCCCTTCCCCAGCCAACACCTGGGTCCGCACACCAGAGTAGGGGCCGCCACCCACCACTCGGCCTCCCCCAAGTCTCCCATCTCGTCGTGCGCCCCTTCCCCCGCCCGGGCTGCAGGCAAGGCGCTGCCCCGCCCCCTTGCCACAGCTCGCGGACTCCGCCTGTACCCGAAGCCAGTGGGACCCTGACTCAGGGTGGGGCGCGAGAGCTGCTGGGGTCCCGGTCGCCGTCGGTACCTACCCGGTGCGGCCCCAGTGGCGAGGACCAGCGTGGCCCCCAGAAGCAGCAGCAGCGGCGGCGGCCCCCGACCCGGGACCCCGCCCTCGGCTCGACCCATGGCGCGGCGTCCCGACCGCTGTCCGCGGTCTGCCCGGCTGGCTGCGCCCTCGGCTCGCCGGCCGCCGCGCCTCCCGCCGGTGCTGCGGGCGTATCAGCCCACGATGGGCAACGGGAGAAGCCGCATGCCGCCGCCGCCGTCCGCCGCTGTCCCCGGCGCGCCGCGCCTCCCCGCCTCCCTCGCCGCGGCCGCCGCGCTCTGCGCCGCCCCCACCCCGCCCGCCCCGCCGCACGTAGCTCTGACGCTTGCCCTGCTCAGTCCGCCTGCCAGGGGGACAGACAGACCCCCGGCTCCGGATGCGGAGACAAACGGACGTTGGGTAGCGCGGGTGCAGGCGCACAGCGCCGCGGGTGGCGTTAGCTGCCAGGTGCACTGGCGGGAGACCTGCGGGGCGGGGCCACCAGTGGAGGGCTGGCACGGGGCCCCCACCCGCGAGGAACCCACCCGCCAAGCGACAGGCAAGGAGGCGGGGACGCAGACACCCGCAGGCTCCGGGCGGGGCTCGGAAGGGCTGCAGGGGGCGGAAGCCCGAGCCCGCAGTGTGGCAGTGAGCCAAACCCGGGGGGCACGGAGCCTCTCGGATTTCTGCGCCAACCCTGTGTTCGGGGCGGAGAAGGGTCTCCGGGAGGTCTCCGAGTCCCCACGAGGGAGGGACGGTCGCTGACAGCGCCAGGCAAGGGGGCGAAGTGGACCTCCCAGGTCCTAATCGGATCAGACCTAATCCGTCTGCAGCCAAAGCCCCCGACCTTGCACAGCCAGGCTGGCCGGAACGCATCCCGGGGGCAGGGGGCAAGACCTTCCTGGAACTGTGGCTACAATGCCTTCCCTCTCGCCTCCGCAGGGCAGCCTGGGGAGCGGCCTTTAATGCCGGTTCCTTCCTCCCTCTCCAGGATACATCCCCCCCCACCCCGCCCATGTGTCCCGGGCCACCAAAGCTCAGGTTGGTGGGTAGTCGCTAGCGGCTTAGATCACAGCCTGGGGACACGCGGACGCCAGGCCACCGTCTGTGTGCCCTGTCCAAAGCTCACTCTGCCGTCCAAAACCACTCATCTCTGGATCCCTGCTTGCTGGGGAGTCACGGCCTAGTCACCTAATTTGTCCACCAAACCGACTGTCTGCCTCTTGATCTAGTAACCCAAATGATATCTGGGGTTACTGCTCGAGATGTGGCAACCCTGGTATTTGAGAAACTCTCATTTCTCTCACTAGGGAATCACTTAAGTGACCAAGATAGAGATTCTCCTAATCTCTTTCTAGTACATGTCTCTGGATGGGGTTGCCTTGATTCAAAGTTCGTTTCTCTCACTGGAACTAGATCTGCTGCAGTCTACTTGCTTGTCCTGGTTGTTCCCTCCTCTCCAGGTCTGCTGGGCAAACTCAACCCAGAAAGCTCAGTTCCTATCACCTTTCCATCATCCCTGACGCCTTCTTAGCCTGACCCAAGTAGTTAGACACGTTGGCCCTGATGTCATTGTCTACAGCAATTCTCTATTGGACCACAAGACACTTGAGTGTACAGCTCCTCGTGCAGAGGGAGGCTCCCTAAGGTGGGGAGGAGGCATAAATGAATGAATGGCAACCATCGTACTCCCACCCCAGAACCGTGGGTCTGGAGCTTCCTGCAAAGTGGCTGACTTGCTGAGGCTCTTTCCATGGCTTCATGTTGCCACTGGGAGAGTAAATACCAGTTTGAAATACAACCTTTTCTAAGCAGAGGGCCAGGCAGGACTTTGCACTTGCCTGTTGCCAGAGGCACTAATGCACCCTCCAACACCATCTCTGCTTTCCTGTAGCTTTTTTTCTTTTGGCCTTATGTACAATTCTCTGTGTTGCTCTTCTCTGTGTCTCCTTGACTCTTGGGTGATGGCTGTGAGAGTGGAGGATCTTGGTGTACATGCCTACCTCCTCCTTCCTGAGGCCAGTCTTTGTGGGAAGGAAGCCTCACAGATGGGTCCTTTGGTGCCTAGAGCATGACAACCACTCCTGTGTTTTTCACAAGAAAGGTCTGGATGGGGGCCCTTTTCCCATCCCTCTGTTAAAGCTCTACTTACCCCAGTTTATTAGCTCATTTTAATATACTTTGTGAAATATTTAAGTATATCCTTTTAAATTCAATTTTTGAATTAAGTAAAACAAGCACATGGTATAAAATAAAGTTAAAATATGAACTATCTCCTTCCTCAATGACCATCTTCCCTTCCCTGGAGACAGATTCTGTTACTACTTTCTTCATTTGGGGATTTTAAACTCAACTGTTGCCATTCAGTTTCATTCTGATCCTCCCTAGCAGATCTCACCAGCAGTTTCAGAACCGAGCACAGCACACCTGGTTAGGTGACACCTCCACAAGACAGACAGCAGAAGCTCATCAAGGAAGTGGAGTGTGACTGCAACAGCAGGATTTGGCATCAGATCTGTGTGACGTTGGGAGAGTCAGTATCCTGTCTCATGTGTGAAAGTGGTAATAACCATACAGTGTCAAATGAATGTGATATATATATTTTTTTCTGAGCACAAGGGCTACTAGGGTAGACATAGAAACTGGAGTGAAAGGGAAATTGACCTCTCTCTAGAGCTTACACCCATGTCCCCACATTCAAGTCTCATGCATTTGGGCATCAGGGATGCTTTGAGGCAATGGCTTCTGCATGCCTCTGAAGTTCCCACTGGGTTTGGCAGTACCAAGGCAGGCACAAGGCCCATTGCCATGGCTACAGCCTGCCGCCCTGTGCATAGAAAGCCACCAACTTTGCCAGGGGGCTGCTGTCCAGGGCATAGCTGCTCCTGTTGCCATCGCTGGGGGCATACTTCAGTCTGAACAGGAAGTAGCACAGTTCCTGGCTTTAAGTCCTCAGTAGTAACCACTACCATTTTCCTGTTTTCTTTTTTTTGGGGGGTATGCGAGCCTCACTGTTGTGGCCTCTCCCATTGCGGACGCACTGGCTCAGCAGCCATGGCTCACGGGCCCAGCCGCTCCACGGCACGTGGGATCTTCCCGGACCGGGGCATGAACCCATGTCCCCTGCATCGGCAAGCAGACTCTCAACCACTGCGCCACCAGGGAAGCCCCATTTGCCTGAGTTTTTAGTTTTCTTAGTGCTCTAATTTGTCTTATTCTGCACAACCATACTATTAATGTTTTACTGGTCATTTTACACACTTGCAAATGGACGCTGAGATCATGCTAATGAAGTGGTAAGGCTAGAATTTGAACTAAGATCTTAATTTCAAATCTTTTCATTTTAATATGGAGGCTTTTCATTCTTGCTTCTTGATTTCAGAAGAGGAATCAGGATGCAGAGGTAGGGCCTCACTTGGCTGAATGGAAGCCCAGCCTCTCGCCCTGCCCACCACTTCCACCTGGGTGTTTAAAAGTTAATGCTGTGTTCTCTTAACAGAGTACAACACAGCAGTCCAGACTTACATTCTGTATCAGTCAGAAAGGGACATCTAGCATGGCTTCTCTCCTGCCAGTGTGCTGCATAGACACCTGGTTCTGGGCTGCAGGGCAGTCAGCTCTGCGACATTTTTGGTGATGGGCTGCTGGGAATGGTCCTTCTTGCACCTTTACCAGAAGAAGGGAAGAGCCAAGGGGTGGGGGCCTGAGTTCTTTGTGCTGACCACCACCTCCTCTCTCTGCAAGTTCTGGATTCTCAACTTGCACAAGTGCTCTCATCTTAGAAAAAGACATTACAACCTGGAGGCGGTCATCTTGTTTGGGGAGTGGGTCTGCTACAAAATTGGCAAGTCCCCTGAACTTCATTACCCCAAAGCCAAGTCAGCTGGGAGAAAGCCACACAGCCTCAGACATGGAGCAACCAGGCTTGTCTTCTTGCAGAAAAGTCCTGCTGCCTCAGCAGGCAACCTAAGTGCTTCTCGGGAACCCCACAGTTAACACAGAATAGGCAGACTGGAACAAGGAATGCCACAGTCAATTTGGATGGCCGTGGGAAATCCATTAGTGTCAGGGCCAAACCAGCCAAAGAAATCAAGAGCCCCGCCCACTTCCTAAACCCTTCAGGACCACTTGATAGTGAGGGAAGACAGCCGCAGAACCAGAGTGGGAGGTGTTTTCCTTCGTGTCACAGCTGTTTGACAGTAGTGGTGACTGTACTGTATTCAGGCATGGTGATTTTGCTGAGGCCTGCAAAGGCTGTACCCTAGGGGTAGGTGGTGGTGTAAGGTGGCTGCCAGAAATCAGTCACCTGGTTGCTCCCTATGCATTTGGAGGGGCCTGGAAAGGCCTCTGGGGGCAGTAAGGAGTAAAGATGGCTCCAGTTCTACAGGGCACGCCAGGAGCAAGACAGGGGACAAGACAAGGCTCTCTTCTGCTGGGGTCCCATGAGAGCTGGAATAGGGATGGGTGGTCCAAGAGAGAAGTAGCTATAATTAATTTTGGAAACTTTGTCTAGGTTGATTTATAGAACTCTCTCCTTCTACCCTTTTAGTCACCCTTTGGGTATGGCAGTCCTGTCTCAGCTCTGTATTAAGGAGTTCAGGATCAAAGATGCTTCCTAATGACAAGAGTAGTGGCAGGGCTAAAGCGAGCCACAGGGAAATGAAGTTCAGGGGAGCTGTTCACAAGGAGGTCCAACGTCAAGCGTCCTGGGCTTGAAGGCAGGCAGCATTTCCTTCAAGAATGTATCTTTCCATCTCCTTCTGAAAGATGACTTCAGTGGAGATAATCCATTAACAGGGGATCAAGGTGCTTTCACGTTATTCCCAGGAAGAAGTCCCCCTTCAACAATAGTGGCGCAACTGAATAACAGCTATGCTCTTGGAACTGTAGAAAGCAGGAGCTTTATAATAAAAATCACAGGCAGAGGTTTGCAGAAAGAACAGGGGTTAGTTGGCATTGGATACATTGGGTATCCAGATGAAAGAGTTCTCTGATTATTCAGATGGAGGTTTTCAGGAATGAAAGTCAACCCTCAGGTTACCAAACCTTGCAGGACAGAAATCATGGAAGAACATCCAATTCACAGACTAATATACACTGTCCCCCAGAAAACAACTGATTAGGCTGTTCCTTTTACTTCATGAACACTTGGCACTATCTAAACTATTTATGGTCTGGTATCCTCCAGACCATACACCTTATCCCCCATTTTTCTACAAAAATGTAAGCGGTCTGGAGTACAGGGGCCTTGCCTTACCTTATTCATAATAATGACTGCATCCAAGTTTTAGTGCCTGCCACACAGTAGGCTCTCAAATGTTTACTAGACTAACGGGCTCACAGAATGACTGTCAGGAACTGCAGAGAGCTTGCTCTACCATACAATCTTCTTAACCAGTAGTTCTCAAAGAGTGGTCCCATGACTAGCTGCATCAGGATCTCCTGGGCATCTGTTAAAAAGGCAGAATTTCAGAACATACCCCAAACCTGCTGAATCAGAAGCTTTGAGGATAGGGCCCAGAAGCTGTATGTTAAACGCGCAGGTGATCCTGACCTGCACTGAAGTTGGAAAACTGCTGTTCTTAATCGCATTTGGGGGAATCATTCCACAGGAAGGATCTGAGGAACCTGTGGAAACCTGGTTAATTGTACACGTCTTGGTTTGCTCTAAAAAGAATTCACACTCAGGTTTATAAACCAGTCTTCAGACTGAATCAAGGATTAACTTTCCTCAACCCTGAGGGAAATGTAGGAGTCCTGTGAGACCCAGCTGGCTCTAGCACTCTCTTCTAGAGGGAAGAGTCGAACAGGTCAGAAAGCACAGCACAATCGGGTGACACACTTCCGTGCAGAGCCAAGTGTTCACCTCCTGGTAGACACAGAATCCGCTTCTTTTGCTCCACTGGGTTCACAAGCATCTTGAAAGCACTGGTTTCCGTTTTCTGCACAGGGCGTGCACCTGTGGGTGCTCAAAGGCTGTCCATGAGAGCGTATCAAAGTTCACAGAATCATCTGCCCTCAATGCCGGCCTCCAACTTGAGGCTGTCTAAACTGCAACCTGACAAACATTCTCTACTGCACCAAGCAGAACTACTCCTCTCTTGGAGGTGCCAGGATGTTGGCCACCCTTCCTGGATAACTTCTACTCATCTTTCTCCACTTAGACCATGGAAATAAAAAGTGGGCAAGGCACATCAACCATATGTTCCTTAAGCCTCATGAAGGTGAGAAGGTGGTCAGTCGGTCAGGAAACCCGCACCACTGAACATTAATTGATGACCAAGACCAGGTGAGGCTGAGTATTTAGACTCTTCTTGGGACACATGAAGAAACTGGTACATGAACGCAGAGAATGGGACTAGAATCCAGAAATGATGTTCCATTTATTCACTGAAAAAGAGGGAGATTAAGCCTTCTTGATGAACTTCTTCCAATCTCCCAAAACTCCCTCTCTTCACTTTTCCAAAATAACACATTGAGAAACATGTTTGTACAAAAACCACATATTATTCCCCCCTCACAAAATCGGGTGGCTGTATTACAGGAATGAAACCAGATCAGACATAAAAAGTCACCACTTATACTGAAACATAACAGTGTAAGAATTCAGGTATTCTGTAGATTACCAGCATAGTAAAAATACTTCCACCTGGATCTTTTAAATTTGAAAGTGATCACATTAAAGACCTGAGGTTACAAGAGACCACAGTATGAACCAGAATTCCATTTTCTTTCTAAGACCTCAGTGGAAAAGGTAAGTATTTGGAATGAATTTCCTTTGGGAAAGACTGGTGTGAAAATAAAACCCTGGCCATTGTCAAAAGGCACGGGGGTCTTTCTGAAGTCAAAAGCAATGGAATTAAACTCCAGTAGGAACAAGCTCATTTCCACTCCAAGAGTCCAGAATAAACTCAAAAAAGGAACAAGGTCTCCTTGGTTCCAGTACTCTGATGGTGACCAGGGCCACCTGGTTAGAGGTAACACCTGAGGGTTTGAAAGGCAAATCTTAACTGTGGTTTAATTTTTTCCTTTTTTTTTTTTGCTTTCTGACATTAAGGAAGAAAGTTCTAGGGTGTTTTATAAACACCTTCCCACACCCTCACATATGTAAAGCTTTATAGAATATATAGAAAAGGTATCCAAAAGATGTTCCACTTTGCATTCTAAATGAAACTGCCACTTGAAACTGTGAAGAAGCCAGGTGCTTTGGAAATCAACCTCTACTCAAAACACCCTTTCCCCACCCATGGAAAGACAGAGGGGAGGGAAGAAGGACAAGAAGAGAACACCAAGAACTCTTTAAGTCACTCATCAGCAGGGGTAGAAATGGGCTCATATTAAGGCATTTTTGTGGCTCTTCCTCTGGAATGGTATTCCACTCTCCTAGCCCGAGAACCTCACCCTCAAAGCATGATGCTCTGATTGCCAAGTGAGCTCCTTGGTACCCACAGCATCTCCTTGACAACCCTGTGATAGATGGAATGTGAGATCTCAGACAGGGAAGGGAGAAGGGATGAGAGGCTGTTGATCCTGCCCCACTTCTCCAATCCCACCCCAAACCTAAAGTACCGCTTCACTAAATCCTTCACCCTGGCTACTGCAAGAGGTAGTTTGGGGACTTGTACCCCCAGCCAACCTAATCAAGTTCCATGAGCTAAAATGTTTATCAGCACTATCTACTTACTCTTTTTTTTTTTAAGGTTTTTTTTTTATAAAGAGGGAGACAAAAAGAATGCATACAAAGCAGTGAATAGTGGGCTACATTCATTGGGTGGCCGTTGCCCTAGACGCCCAAAACTTTCCTGGCTAGTCTAGGAAACTAAGGAATGCCTCCCAAATGCAGCCCTCAAAGCTCACACTGCCCTCAGAAGAACAAGCCCCCCACCCCGCCCCCGGAATCTAACAAACTATCTGCATAGAAAACCAGAACCAGTGGGCCTGGGGAAGAAGTGGATCTGTTCTAATGCTTGTGCTCTCCCCTACCAGGGACTAAAGGGGGATGTTCTGCCAGGCAGGCTGGAGGTTCTCACAGTCCTCACTAGGGATGAAAGTCAGTGGGATCCCTTTGCCCATCTCTTTTAATTCTGGTGCGTCCATGTGTGGCAAAAGTCTCATGAACCTTCACCATCAGCACCATTCTTAGCTCAGATAAGCAGAAATAAGGTCACTTATAATGCCTTAAGGTTTATCCCTTCTGGCTATCCCCTCTGCCCATCATTATTTTTTGGTTCCTATTAACTTAGGATGCTCTCCTTTAAAGCAATAATGACCCATCCCCCCCAAAGAAAGAAAAAGATAATGATTATAAAGCATTATCCATAAAAGCATAAGACAAAGCAAAAAAACTGCAGGAGAGCAAAAATGACAGACATAGAAACACTACTGTTGATAGGACCTGCAGATAAACTGTCAGCATACCCCATACCAGGACAGGGAGACACTGGGTATTTTTAGGATGACCAGGGCACACTGTCACCACAGGCTTCCCCCTGAGTGTTGGAGGAGGACCTAACACAAGACGTGTCAGAGCACGGACAGGGGTGGCAAGAGAAATGGGGAAATAAGGGATGTGTGCTTGGGGCTGCAAGAATAAAAATCCTGAAAGAAACCCAAGGAAGCTGAGTAACACAAGTCCTGTCATCCCCACTCCAGCTGGTGGCGCTGGGCGTGGACGTCCCCTGCATCTTCTAGGCTAGGGCGCAGCCGAGGCTGGTGGGCCTGGAGCGGGAGGCGGAGGGACTCCATCTGTAGGTGGTGGAGGAGGTGGCTGCTGCTGCGGCGGAGGGGGATCTGCAAACACATCCAGAAGTTAACTCATCATTGCTGGAAACACAGGGGCTCAGGGAAGAGCCCATTTAGAGAAAAATGACTTAAGAAGGTTTCTTTATCACCTGTGAGGCACTGCTGCCGCTGCGATCTACGTGGCGCAGGTCCATCTGGACCTCCAGGTCACTGCTCATGTTGCCTCCCCTGACCCATGAGGTTGGGGGAGTGGGGAGGTGTCTGAACCTGCCCCAATCTCCTTCAAGGCCCACCCCTTCCAAGAATCACTCCAGACCTTTTCAAAACTTAATTATATTTTGATTTTATTGTATTTTAATGGTTCTCACTGCTAATTTTATTTCTTCAGTTAAATGATAAGCTCCTTCCTGGGCAAGTTCTGTGTCTTCTTTTCTTTCTCATAGTGCCTAGGCTAGCTGGGCACAAAATAGATTATCAGAAACTTCTTGCTGATATTAACTATCTCCAGCAGGGCCAGACAGCTTCACTTGAGACAGCTGCTGACAAGTTGGACAGTCCTGGGAGGCCCCACAGCTCCTGAACTGCAGTCCTTGGATTTTTGGCCAAAACTAGGTCAGGTCCTGAAGGGAACAATTAGTATGAGTGTCTGGGGCTCTTTCCTGTTTCAATTTTAGCTGCTTTTCAAAGGAACCCCGGATATAATTTAATCCAGGGATTTTTTAAACTAGATTTTGCCGGAAATGAAAACATATGAAACAAATAATTAAACTGCAGCCTTCCTTACCAGTCAATTCACCCAACTTTCCCCCTAGGAGATTTCCACCAAACTGCTAAGGCTCTTCAAAGCATTTTGAAGCCCACTGATCTAATCCCTTGTGTCATCTTGCAGTGGAGGAAACCAGGGCCTGGAGACGGGAAGCGACTCGCCTGATGAGGCCTGCCCAGTGCCCTGGAGCCAAGTCAGCGGTTCAGAATCCCTGAAATTCACTTGTGGCAGGAAGTGATCGGGAGCAAACCTTCCACATTCTCAAGGTGCTCCACTGAGGGCCCTTTAGGATGGAATCCTGTACACAAATCGCGGGTTACCAGCAGGACATGACCGTGGTAAAGACCAATGACATTATCTCTGCAAAGGGGATGGGCAAACTGGTCAAACCTCCTTATCAGCCAGCACATTTGTATACTGCCTGTAAGGCGGCAAGGCAAGGATTTTCTTGCCAAGGAAAAGAGGTACCCACTAGACTACAGCCTCTGATCACTGACTCAGAGATACCTTTTTCTATTGTTGTGATCCTATACTGACCCAGCTCAATTGCTGTCTTTCTTCTGTGCAGCTACTTTGTCCTTGGACCCTGTGGGTCCAATGAGAAAGGAGATGTACCTCTGTCGATAGTCCCTGCCTCCTGGCCCTAGGAAGTCTCCCAGAGAACTACAGTGAACTCAAGTCACTTCACAGCCTCGCGTAACTTATGGTAAACCCTATACTACTATCCACTTGTTCATTTCGTATTTTCCCAACTAAAGCTCCTGGAGGCCAGGAATTCCTATACATCCTAGCTCTGTATTGTGAACAGAAGCTAACTCCTCCTCACATACGTGACTTCTAAATGGACCTGGGATCACAGATGTGGCTGGGAACATGGCCACTATCGGCTGCATTTTGGGATCATTACTCCTGCTCTACAGGAGTAAAGAGCAGGCCAAGCTCTGATGCAGTCCTCTGGAGGCCAGGGTTGGAGTAGAACAAGGGCCCCATGGCAGAAATGAGCTAGCTGGCTTTGCACATACCACCAGGCAGACATCGTTCAGCAGCATCTGTGCCTTCTCCATGGAGCCTGCTAAGACCTCAAATTCCTTCTCAACACAGCCCTGAATACTCCTTCCTTAGTCTAAGCAGCCACTACAAATATATCAAAATGGCTACAAGAAACTTACTTGTTATTCCTGCCCTAAACCAGATCCTATTCTTTTTTTTTTTTTTTTTTTTGCGGTACGTGGGCCTCTCACTGTTGTGGCCTCTCCCGTTGTGGAGCACAGGCTCAGCGGCCATGGCTCACGGGCCCAGCCGCTCCGCGGCATGTGGGATCTTCCCAGACCGGGGCACGAACCCATGTCCCCTGCACCGGCAGGCGGACTCTCAACCACTGTGCCACCAGGGAAGCCCCTATTCTTTTCTTTACACCTGCCACTTTTAAACCCTGAATCCATAAAAGGCTCCTATAGGGAAAACAACTACCAGTAGCTCTGTATGTCTTCCAAGATTCAAATTACATAGGCTTAATCAGGAGTGGGCAAGGCATGCCCCTGGCCTCCTAACAGACCCTGGAGTCACGAGTGCATGTCACGAAGGCTATGTATGGCATAAGAGCCCGACTAACTGGGAGCACTTTGCACTCATCACCTGGGTACCTGTCCACCAGGGGTACTGAAGAGGAATGACTAAAAAAACAGTCTTTTGGAAACCACTCTCACAGGTCATACTGTCCATGGACCTGTCAAACCCCAGAGAGAACAAAAAGCCTGCCTCCCTGTGTATAGCCTTCCCTAAAAGACCCGGGGGTAATACATCTCCCACCTTGCTACTTACACATGCCGTTAGGTGCCGTGAGGGGTACCCGGGGTCCTAAGATGTTTCCTGGGATTGGAGGCATACCAGGAGGGGTAGGGCCACTCCCAGGGGGGTGGATGTTGGCTGCAACGGTGGACATCATGCGGCCTGGCATGGGCTGTCCAGACATCATGGAACCTGGACCTGGTATCTGACCTGTGGAGGGAGATTTAAAGTACTGAGGTAAATGTACTAGGAAAAAAAGGAATCAACTCACTGCCCAAGACTGCTAAATACAGACAAATACCTAACCCTCCAAAACAATTAGAAAGATCAACAGAGCAATAATCTGTAATAATCTCTCTGTCCAGCTTTTAATTTGGGGTGGGGTGGGGGGACAGAGGGATAATGGGGCAGATCTGTGAAGTGAATGATTACCCCAAACCCTGCTATAGGTAGACAGTAGCTGTAAGAAACAGTTACCAAACATCCTTAAAAGAAAGCATTAATTCTGGTTAGTTTGGGTGAACAATGGATTGTCCAATATCTTCCTGAGGACACAAAATGCCAAGCAAAGACCACAGGGAGTGGAAAGAAGGACTTTAACAGCAAGTCAGCGCACAGTCCAAGGACTGAAGCTCAGTCCAGATTGAGCTTCATGCACAGGCTATGTGGGAATGTGTATGCCTGAAAGGGTATTGATCAATACTGTGAAATCACAATTAAAAAGGGATTCTAATTGGAATCCTCAAGTCCTGTTCACAAAAAAATCTCTCCCTCTCTCCCCAACCAGGAAGCACTGGCTCTGGAGAACCATGGTGGGGGAGACATACGGGAAACAGGCAACTCCTTCACCTCTTCCTCTTGCTTTGATGTGCACAATGGGAGACGCTAGACATAAGGACCATGAAACACCTCCTGCATTCAGTTTCACACTGAGTCTTTAGAACTTTCAGCAAACTTTTTCTGTAGAGCCAGACAGTAAGTATTTGGACTTGGCAGGCCATATGGCCTCTGTCACAACTATTTAACTTTGCTACTGTAGTATGAAGGCAGTCAGACAATGTGTAACAAATAGGTTACCGAAACATCTTTGTTTATGGACTCTGAAATGTGAATTTCACATAATTTTCATGTGACATAAACATTCTTTCAAGTTTTCCCCAACCACTTAAACTGTAAAAACCATTCTTAGCCTATGGCCCCTACAAAAACAGGAGATAGGCCAGATTTGGTTGCAGTTAGCCAAACCTCCCTTAGATATGGTGGTGGATATGTATTAATTCTTCAACTCAGCGGTCTGGCTCCTGGGCTTGGCTTTAAAGAGCCACAAACAAAGGAGAATTGTTTAATGGGCACAAACCAAGGCTGAAGCTATATATAAGGACAAATCATAATCTCTACAGAATAAGGAAAGAGAATCTATTGTAGTTTTTTCTTTCTTTCGTTTTTTAATCTAGGGACATTAGCACACCTATGTAAGGTCAACTATATGAAACTGAACACAGGCTTCTAGGCATAGTCCTGAGACAGCTGGAAATAAGAACGCTTGAGGTTCAAGCTTGGAAGATGGGACTACCAGACAGCTAACTGGCAACTAAAATATATAGAGCAGTACTGGAGATAACTCAAGTGAAGAATTCTCTGTCAGTGCTTAGAAAAAGGCCTGTCTTAAGACAGACACACAAAGCTTCAAGCCTCACACCATCCATTTCCAGTGTCTGTTCCATGAGCCAGGACTCAAAGAGCAGAGCTTTTCACTACAGGGTGTCAATGAAGAGAACCCCAGTGAGATACAAGATTCAGGAAGAGAAGTGGTCCACTGTCTTTGGGGGACTATTTTTTAAAAGCATAGGGAGGCATCAACCTTATGCCTCAGAATGAAAAGAACAGCAAATTTTGGGTCCTCTGGCCCACCTTCCTGTGCTCTATAATGCAATCATGCAAAAGTACAGCAGAGGAGCCCCAGAGGCCCATCTGCTGGAGGACAACTTGATCAAATCACCTCAGAGAAAGCAAGAGCAGGTGCTGGGCTGAGACTACCACTACTACTACACCACTGAACTTCAGTAATTAAAGCTGGGTGCCTGTGCCACAGTGCTAGGACAGATTTAGGCTGTGCTGAAGAGTCTATCCACGTAGGGAATGACACAAGAGATAAAAAAACAAATGCCAAGTATATTACAAGCCATACAAAGGATGAGTACACATGAAGGTGTGGCAGGCAAATCAAGGGAAAACTATGGAAGAAGCAAGTAAAAGAAAATAATACCTTCTGGTTAACCAAGAGCAACTTGTGAATGACTTGAGACTTTGGATAATGTGTATATAAAGTGAAGGAGGGGAATTAGGAACAGGATAACAGCAGACTATCCTAAGCACAAGGCCTAGCCTGAGTTACACAATCAGAACATAATATGAATATTGTTCCATTTATACGTAGCATCTTCATACTCGCCATCCCCTCTGAGGTAACTGCATCACCTTATTATCTATCACTTGCATTTCACCGAGGAGTAACAAGCTCAAAAGGTTATTAAAAAAAGTGCCCAGGCTACAGAGCCAAGTTGTCCACGGTTGGTTTGTCTGACATGAATCAAAGCAAAGGGGACCGGATGAGTCACACACACAGAATGGGGTGAGGGACTTCGCCCGGTAAGGCTACAGGGGACTGGGTGAAAGGTTCTGGAGAAATGAGGAACATGGGCCTGATTTTCTGTGTGATGGAAAGCTTTAAGAAGGGATGCAGAGGAGTCTGAGCCTAGAGCAGAGGAAGAGAGCTTTTGCAGAGAAGTAGGGGCTGCATGAGGGCAGGATAAGTAGATAAGAGTTGAGAACAGCACCCTACAGGCTTCCTGGGGATGGGTAAGAGAATGAGGAGGAGGGGTGAGTATGAAGCTGAGGAGAAAGAATTCGGGTTTGGCACCTAACTGGCATGTGGAGTGTAGAGAATGGGGAAGGAATTTTGCTTTGGGAACAGGAGGTGTGGAATTGGCTGTCATTCCAGTGGAACACAGAGATGGGGTGAAGGGAAGATACAGAACTCTCAAAAGTTTCCAATGGGCAATAAGTAGCACACACAGAGCCTTATTATTCTAAGAATCAGGGTCTGTCCTCTGTAACTCTCCCAGTTTCCTTCCTACCAAACACCTGTGAGGCCATTACTAAACACAATGCTTTTTTTCCCCCACTCTCTGAGTCTCTACTAATGATTTTTTGATGGTATTCCAGGTGGTGAGACAGGGCAAGAGGAGATACTTTTGCTGTTGTTGGGGACAGGAGGCCTAGTATGAAGTCCAGACCTACAGAATCCCAACCTGGAGATGAAAGAACACTTTCAATGGACTTGCTGTGATGAATGGAAGCCATTCACTAGAACAGATAATACGGCCCGTGTTTATCAATGGGTGCAGATTCCCTCCTTCTACCCAGTTCAACCTGGACAAGAGGCCTTGAGCAAGTCAGGAAGAACATTTTGCCAGCCCGTCTCAGGTCTCTCTCTCCAGAAAACCAACAGCAGAACACTGAAGAATGCCTTTACAAAAAGGCCAGAAAGAGTACTGAGTAAGGGAGAAAGAAAGAAAGAAGGAAGAGCATAGACCAGGTGTGTGCTAAGTAATAAGACACGCAACTGTTCAGTCCTAACCAATGTCGTCCACAACAGTCTGACAGTTTTTATACTTTGATGTCTAGAGCAAGGTGTGGGTTGTCCAAACTCCTGGCTGACCAGTGAGCATCCCAGTCAGAAAGCCACCCAATACCATTCTCGACAGGGAAAGTGAAGATGAACGTGCCTGGAAGCTGAACAGTGCGATCTCACTTCTACTTCACGCCAACCCAGATGAGTGGTCTTGGACAAGTCATTTAGGATGCCCGGAGCCTCAGTTTCCTGAGATTATTATAAAGAGTGATGCTAAATATCTGCTGTACTCTCTCTGTATGATCAGGGAAACTGTTTATTTCTTATGGTGCCTTATTATGTCACTGGCTCTGCCTTATGAGAGGCAGGGCAAATATTCTCATTTTATAGACAGTAAACAGAAGCTCAGAAAAGTTAAGAGACTTCTTTACGGTCACAGAACTTGTAAGAGGAATGAGATCCAAGTCTTCCGATTCTAAATCCAATTCTCTTTCTACCACACTATTCTGTGCTCAAATGAAACAGTTCCTGTGAAAGGACTTAATATAACAGTCAGCATTTAAAAAAAAAATCTGAGATGTAAACTTTAATTCCAAACACCATGTTTTCTTCTTCACTATATCAACAATAAGGAAACTGCTCTGCTTCCTGCAATACATAATTTTATCAAATATACTTTCCAGCACCTTGCAGTGGGTTGGATGGTGGCCCCCAAACAGATAATGCACACGTTCTAATACCTGGAACCTGCAAATGTAACCATATTTGGAAAAAGCATCTTTGCAGATTTAAGTTAAGGACCTTAAGATCATCCTAGATTATTCTGGTGGGCCCTAAATCCAATGACAAGTGTTCTTATATGGGACACATGGAGGAAAAGACACAGAGGAGAAAGAAGGTAAAGATGGAGTAAAGAGAGATGTGGCCACAAGCCAAGGAATGCTACCAGACACCAGAAGCTGGAAGATGCAATGAACAGACTCTCCCCTAGAGCCCCTGGAGGGAACATGACCTTGCTCTAGCAGCTCCCAGAATTGTGAGACCTACATTTCTGTTGTTGTAAGTTACCACGTTTATGAAAGGGGAAAACAAAGACTGAGTAGCTCACCCAATGTCATAAAGTGTATAAATAAGGGAGCCCAGCTCTGACCTGGGTACTCTGGCTTCAGATCTGGTGTTTGCAATACAGTGCACTCTGAGGATGAAGGTCTGGAGGAAGGGGGCCCATCTGTCTTCCAGCAGACTATGTGATACAAACCCTGCTGCCAATAAAGTGATGGGTCAGGTATTCAACCCACACCTAGCTCCAGAAACAATCCGGCCAAGAGGAATCACTGGCACATGGACACAAGGTGATAACTACCAAAACACACTGGGATAAGCCTTGCAGGCTCGGCTGTCAGGCCCATCAGTGCTGTTTCCAAAGCTACCTGCTCAGCGGCAGTGGCCCATTTACCTATTTCCCTATATCTTGATGGCAACAAGCTGGGATAGAATAGCTTTAGGGTTTTCCAAGGCTATTTGCCCAACAGCTGGAAAAAACCTTTCCTTTCTCTTGCTGTAAATCCTGAAGCTTTCTGTAAAACAAAGTTCTTCTATCCTCCTGTCACAAACAGAGCCATAAAGCCACTGGGGTATGGGTATTTAAGGTATGAGAGGACAATGGCTCCTTGGGAAAGGTGGCAGCAAAAAGGAAGAACTAGAAGAAAAACCATTTACTTCCACTGTGGGACTTTGCACAGACAAACATTTCTCAGGAAAGCAAGAAGCACCAAGAGTGAGGCAATGCCCCTGTGCCATCCAAAGGTGCTGGTGTGCCTATAGCAGTGGATTTAGAGGACAAGGAGGGGACAGAATGTTGCTCTGAGTTGGGGCCTGTCACTTCCCAGGCAAAGACAGTTGTCTCATGGAATCCTTCAGGTTGTTAGGAAGGCTGAAGTAAGGGCCCAGTTTCAAGATAAGGAAACAAAATCTTAGAGAGGCTATGGAATTTGTTTGAAAGTCACAAGGAACAAGAGACTGAGCTGTCTGATCCTGAGGCTCATTCTCCTTTCCTTTACACCACCCTGCCTTAAAAGGGTATTTCTTTCCGTGGGAAAGCCGATTTCTCTTTTTTTAAAAAATAAATTTATTTATTTTGTTTTTGACTGTGTTGGGTCTTCGTTGCTGTGCATGGGCTTCCTCTAGTTGTGGCGAGCGGGGGCTACTCTTTGTTTGGTGCTTGGGCTTCTCATTGTGGTGGTTTCTCTTGTTGCTGTGCACGGGCTCAGTAGTTGTGGCTCGCGGGCTCTAGAGCGCAGGCTCAGCAGTTGTGGTGCATGGGCTCAGTTGCTCCACGGCATGTGGGATCTTCCTGGACCAGGGCTCGAACCCGTGTCCCCTGCACTGGCAGGTGGATTCTTAACCACTGCGCCACCAGGGAAACCCAACCCCTGTCCTTTTGAAATCTAAATGTCCTTGGGTTTTCTGGTTTCTGATATAGGTCTCACCACTTTTTTTTTTATTTTTGGCTGTGTTGGGTCTTTGTTGCTGCACGCAGGCTTCCTCTAGTTGTGGCAAGCGGGGGCTACTCTTCATTGCGGTGCGCGGGCTTCTCATTGGGGTGGCTTCTCTTGTTGAGGAGCACGGGCTCTAGGTGCGCGGGCTTCAACAGTTGTGGCACGTGGGCTCAGTAGTTGTGGCGCACGTGCTTAGTTGCTCCGTGGCATGTGGGATCTTCCTGGACCAGGGCTTGAACCCATGTCCCTTGCATTGGCAGGCAGATTCTTAACCACTGTACCACCAGGGAAGCCCCTCACCACTTTTAAATGGATGACAATGTCTGAAGGCATTTCCATTAACTCTTAATAAACATGAAGAAGTCTGACCTACAGATACCTAAAATGAAGCGGAGCAGGCCTTACCAAACAAAATAAAGGGTGTGTATATGTAGTTTCCATTAAAAAAAAATTCAGGTGTTTCCTTTTCCAGTAGAGAGGAAGGTGAGAGATAAGAGAGATGTGGCTTCAGAACAGCAGTATCAAAGCATATACTGGTGGGAGTCTGACCTACATACAAGCTTTTTTTTTTTTTTTTAAAACAGCAGGCATCTGAAGCCTGAAAAATGGAAAGGTTTGCTAAAATTAGGCTTTGCCTAGTGGAAAAATCCCTCACACTCTCAGGTTTATTAGATCTTATACTAAAGCGTTAACGGCCACCATGCCTAAAAGAATATTAAGGATTTTATTTTTATTCTTTGGGATGGGAGAGGCAGGTGGGTAAGGAACACAAAACTAGGAGAGGGAACCTATGAATTTCCAAGCTTAAGCATACTTCATTGCTGTTTCTAACCATCCATGACACACTCTCTGGCTGAGTATCCCAGAGAACAGAAATAACAATCGGGGCCAAGCGAGGGGGAAGCCCAGGCTCCTCGGAGATTGCTCCTCCCGCAGCAGCTTCCGGGGGGCACAGACACTCTTTGTTGAAGACTGTGCCCTCACTGTTCTCTCTGTAAGGATAACCTGCTACTCCGGAAAGTGGCACAGCAGCCTTGTTATCACATCATGCAAGCAGGACCAAAGGCACCGCAGATAATAAAGACTTGGCTGATGTGACGAGCTAGTCCTTTTCCCTCTTCAGTGTGGGGCTCCGAGTTGGGTGGAGAGGGGAGGCTGGGAAGTGATGAGTAGTTGTAATCCTTTCCTAAGTAGTATTTCCCACGGGGAGGGTTCTGTAAGTGGGTCTAACTTGGGGGCTTAAAAGTCAAGTGCCTAATGCCTTGCTTGAAATTTCCTTGAACAACCAATATTTTACTAACTGATGCAAAATATTCTAGTTTTATTATTAAAACGTCTAACATCCCTGAGTTCTCATCAAACCAGATCAATTCCTACTCTGATTTTTCTTAGGCACTTCTAAAAATTCTTATGTTATTAATGAGGAAACCATAAAGATATTTAAACCAACATGTTCTTTTCTCTCTGCTTTTCACACACAGAGACACATAACAAAGGCTTCCCCAATGCAGGTGGCTCACTCCAGATCCATGAAGCACTAATACTCAAGAGTGCCTCATTTACTATTTATTTTTAATGGAACTTTATTGGAGTATAATTGCTTCACAATACTGTGTTAGTTTCTGTTGTACAACAAAGCGAATCAGCCATATGCATACACGTGTCCCCATACCCCCTCCCTCTTGAGCCTCCCTCAACCACCGCTCTAGGTCATCGCAAAGCACCAAGCTGATCTCACTGTGCTACACTGTTGCTTCCCACCAGACAACTATTGTACATTCGGTAGTGTATATATGTCGATGCTACTCTCACTTCGCCCCAGCTTCGCCCTTCCACCCCACGTCATCAAGTCCATTCTCTTTATCTACCTCTTTATTCCTGCCCTGCAACTAGGTTCAAAAGCCCAAGGGGAGGGCAGAGCTTACACTGCACTTACATACTAGATTTTTAGGTAATCTTCCTGTAAATACACCTGGCCCTCTGTTCCTCCGTATCCATGGGATCTGCATCCATGGATATAGAGGGATGACTGAATTCACTGTACAGTGCCATTTTATATAAGAGACTTGAGAATCCATGGATACTCATGCATCCCCCATTGGGGCTGCTGGAACCAATCCCTGGTGGATACTGAGAGATGACTGTAGGTGCCAAGGCCCCTGGAGGGTACCCCCTGCAGTCAGAAGTGTCCTCCTTGCTCACAATCAAGAACATCTCAGGACACAGCAGCCACTACCCAGGCCACTCTCCTTGGTTCCCCATGTGCTGTCATGAATACAATGGTCCAGGGTGTGGGCAAGGGATACCATGCATGTGCTCAAGAACTGATGGCTGTATGACTATTCACCTTGTGCCATTTAGAATGGCGGTCTTACAGGAAGAACCAGTAAGCCTTTAATTTAGGAACCACTTCATGAAATCACTGTTTTTCAATTTAAATGAAAAGACGACATGTAGTGCTGTGTATTTTATGAAGAGCAACAAAACCTAAGGGTGGTATAAGGATGGCTATGGCCACCTCCAGTTTCCATTTGCCAACTTTATACTATAGATTCTTCCTTTGACTATCTGTTTGGTGGAAACAAATCAACTTGGGACACTTTATCACAGATAAGAACAAAACCTACAAAAAGCTGGAGCTCCCAGGTGAGTTAGGAGTAGGACCAAATAATAAAAGCCAAGGAGGAGAGACAGCAGCATACAGATGGTACTCTCTATACAAAAATTCTAAGCATTTGAATGAATTAAAGGGGTGGAGGGGAGGACTGCAGAGGTACAAACTAAATGGAATATGTACAGGTGTCAGTTTATACTAGCCCTGCTGGTGCCTGGGACCATACGTGTTTGACAGTCTGGCAGATTCACAACAATGAGCCATATTTTAATGGGCTCTACCACTAACTGATGGCCAGTTAAGTGGAGAAAGATTACATGTGATTTATCTACAAAATTATTTAAATTCTAAGAAGTCAGAGAGCTGGACAAATTCACCACTCAGTAATATATTTGTCTTGACTTTCTTCTCACCACTTCCCCAACCTTGCTGGCTTTCAGAGGCTGATTTTTCTCCTTCCTTCACACACCATAAATTCCGACCAAACACCAAAACCTAGCAAACTGACCTGGATAATTACCCTCAGCTCCTAACATAAACGTTGTGGCCCGCTAACTTTTCTAGAACCTAGGAAATATTAGTTGGAAGGACCATGCTCCCATTTATTAACTTACACCTGTGGCAAATAAGAGACTAAAGCTCTTCTCCACCTAAAACACTACAGACTCCCTCACTTGCTTTGATATATAAGGCCTCTTTAGCCAATTTCTAGAATATGGTGTACGAGACTCAGCTGTTACAATACAATCAGCCTTTTCTGAACTGTCAATATTAAGAAAGCTTTTAATTATTGGGTTCAATTTATTTTTCTTCATTTTACTTTCCAACACACCTGATTTTTACATTCAAACTCCAAAACAATCTCACAAAAGGGGCAACTATGAAAAATGATTACCTTGAGCTGCTGGAATTCTCATACACTGCTAGAGAGAACGTAAACTGGCATTATCATTTTGGCAAAATTTTGGCAGCATCAACTAATGTGAATACGTGGATATCCTAAGACCCACTCTAGGGACATAACAAATTCCACCACTTAGGGGCGCACATAACAGAAATGTATACCTATGTCTCCAAAAGACATGTGCACATGCATGTTCACAGCAGGAGTTACTATTCGTAATAACTAAAATGGAAATGAATCAAATGTCCATCAACAGGAGAATGGATTAATAAATCATGGTAGAGCCCCACAGTAGACACGTACAACAAGAAGAAAGAACAGCAAGAGCGAAAGACACGTACAGCAAGAGTGAAAGAAGGCAAACAAACAAAAATCAGTACGTGATTCCATCCAGATAACATTCAAAACCAGCCCAGGGACTTCCCTGGTGGTGCAGTGGTTAAGAATCTGCCTGCCAATGCAGGGGACACGGGTTCGATCCCTGGTCCAGGAAGATCCCACATGCTGAGGAGCAACTAAGCCCGTGCACCACAACTACTGAGCCTGCACTCTAGACCCTGCGTGCCACAACTACTGAAGCCCTCACGCCCTACAGCCCGCGCGCCACAACTACTGAGCCCACAAGCCACGACTACTGAAGCCCACGCACCTAGAGCGTGTGCTCTGCAACAAGGGAAGCCACTGCAATGAGAAGCCCGCGCACTGCAATGAAGAGTAGTTCCCACTTGC
The DNA here is from genome assembly GCF_963455315.2 of Globicephala melas. Taxonomy (NCBI): domain Eukaryota; kingdom Metazoa; phylum Chordata; class Mammalia; order Artiodactyla; family Delphinidae; genus Globicephala; species Globicephala melas. The sequence goes on along the minus strand of NC_083324.2, from coordinate 40,180,364 downwards.
CGCAACTAGAGAAAGCCCACACGCAGCAACGAAGACCCAATGCAGCCCCCCGCCAGAAACCCCCCAAAAAACCCAGCCCAACTAGTCTATGATGTTAGACCTCGGGACAGTTGTTACCCAAGGGCAGGGAGGAGACTGAGATGGGTATGAGGGGGCTTCTGGGTACCGGTTACACAGGTATATTCTCTTTGTTAAAAATCATCAAGCAAAATATTTATGGCTTGTGTATTTTTCCATATGTACACTACATTTCAATAAAAAATGTTTAAGAAAAGAGGGACTTCTCTGGAGGTCCAGTGATTAAGACTCCACGCTTCCACTGCAGGGGCGCGGGTTCGATCCCTGGTTGGGGGGACTAAAATCCCACACACAGCATGGCGTGGCCAAAAAAAAAGGGAGGGAGGGAAGGAGGAAGGGAGGGAGGGAGGGAGGAAGGAAGAATAGTTTTTTAAAATAGATTTTAAAAAACACTCTCATCATACACACAATGATCATTTTCTTTAAAATTCACTTAAGAAAAGCCTATTTCTGTGAGAAAGTAAAAAGAGAAACATAACCTATTTTTATTCTAAAGGCTATTTTATGAACCCTAGTTTTTTACCACTGTCTCCCTAAAAGAAGAGATGTATCTGAGTCTGCTCTAAACCCTCTTGGTTCTCCATCATGGAAGGTGGCATTGTGACATCATTTTGGAATAGAAGGAGCCCAGTATGAATCCTGGCTCCACCATGCAGCAAGGTGACATGGCCTTGGCATGCACCAGCTCTTCAACTGTAAAGGCAGGACAATGAGAAGTAAGCAAAAATACTGGGGGTGAAGGGCCTGCCATACAAACATCTGTTCTCACCAGGATGTAATTTAGAAAAAAAAGGGAGAAGGGTATCTTTTCTAAATGCAGATGGTGGAGCTCCTGAGAAGTTCTCTGTGAACAGTTACTGTGGATGATGATGCTTTAGCACCATTAAGAACCAAATACCAAGGAGCCACAGCGAACCCCCTCCTAAACATTTATCCCAAGAGTTTTAGGAATTAAAAATTTAAAATAACTGTTTCTGAAAAATCACTTTGTGATCATCACTCTGTTATGCATTCATAGCTTTTAACTTGGAAGAAAATTAGATCTCACAAGGAGGTTTTAAAATCCACTCAAGCAGACAGACAGGAAAACTGAGAAATAAAGTATCCTGTGTCATGAGCCTGGCAGACTTCTAAAACCATCTCCACAAATGTCATTTAGATCAAGTGGCAAGTGGGACGATGGTAGCAAATTCCACAACTGCAATTTAATAGTGTGTGTGAGTGTGTGTGTGTGTGCATGCATGCGTATGAAAATGAATGATTCCCAAAGTGAACCTAGCGCCATTTTTGGGTCAAGGCAATAAGAACTAATATCTAAACATGTTTGGGGTTGTAAATTAAAAATTCATGTTGGTAACACAAGTTGTCAGATCATAGTTTTTTCCGTCATGGCTTCCTCAGGCAAACATGCCTGGTTATTTCCATGAGATTTAGAAATTCTGTCATTTGAGGAAGTCAGGGCAACTGACATTAGTCATGTCGGGAATCTTCTCAGGGCTCCAAGGGTCTATTTTTTATTTTTTTTAATTTTTATTTATTTATTTATTTTTTGCGTGGGCCTCTCACTGCTGTGGCCTCTCCCGCTGTGGAGCACAGGCTCCGGACGCGCAGGCTCAGCAGCCATGGCTCACGGGCCCAGCCACTCCGTGACATGTGGGATCCTCCCGGACCGGGGCACGAACCCACGTCCCCTGCATCGGCAGGCGGACTCTCAACCACTGCGCCACCAGGGAAGCCCGGGTCTTTCTATTTTTATTTCAGCTCACCTCTACACGCCTGGCCAGAGAACATGCATACCTCCCCAGAAAGCACAAATTTTGGCTCTGGCAAGCACTTGACACATGGTTATAAAGTACCTATAAAAATCTTACAGGGGGCTTCCCTGGTGGCGCAGTGGTTGAGAGTCCGCCTGCCGATGCAGGGGGACACACGTTCGTGCCTCGGTCCGGGAAGATCCCACACACCGCGGAGCAGCTGGGCCTGTGAGCCATGGCCGCTGAGCCTGTGCGTCTGGAGCCTGTGCTCCGCAATGGGAGAGGCCACAACAGTGAGAGGCCCGCGTACCGGAAAAAAAAAAAAAAAAAAAAAAAAATCTTACACGAAGACTGTTACTAAAGCAATACAATACACAGCACACAGCCATACATATTACCCTCTAGGAAGGGAAGGAATATTGCGGGGGGTGGGAGGAATGCTGAAATTAAAGGTATATTTTAGGTTTAATGATGTCAGTAGTTAAGTTTGAAAGAATCGTGAGCTTGACTTTCAAGGTTGTTAAAATGTGGTGAATAGTTGCCAACCTGAAGGGGAACCCGAGAGCTAAAAGATGGGACAATTTGAGCATGAAAATGGGTAAGATCCATAATAGACTGAAACACATAAAAATATAAATTCAGGGCTTCCCTGGTGGCGCAGTGGTTGAGAGTCCGCCTGCTGATGCAGGGGACACGGGTTTGTGCCCCGGTCTGGGTAGATCCCACATGCCGCGGAGCAGCTGGGCCCGTGAGCCTTGGCCGCTGAGCCTGCGCGTCCGGAGCCTGTGCTCCGCAACGGGAGAGGCCACAACAGTGAGAGGCCCGCGTACCGCAAAAAAAAAAAATAAATAAATAAATAAAAAAATAAATTCACAATACTAAACACATACACACACAACAGAAAAAAAACCCTTATTGGTAACCTTTGGAGACTGTGTGTGTGTGTGGGTGACTTGGCAGAGGGGTTGAACTCATTATTAAATAATAAATAAATAAAGGGAAATAAATAAAGGGAATTTATTTATCCCTGATACATAAAGGGAAAGGATGAAGCATTTATCCAGCCTTTCCTGTAAGGATTGATTTTCAGGGTAACTAAATGATTGGTGAAGAAAAGCTTTTTAAATAAAAGAATCACTGCTAATAAATGTAAATATATTTATAAATATATAATAAATACATTTATTTACATAAATAAATAATAAATGCACATTTACATAAATAAATGCATAAATAAATAAATGCAGACAGAATAATAAATTTAGAAATCTTACCATTTTGTAACACTTGGTAAAATAAATGATCTAGGAAGCAACTCTCAATGGCAGGTAAAATCTTAAGTGAGTCTAATGGGGAACTCTGGAACACCAGAACCACTGACCAATCTGAACGCCACCAAGAAAGAACCAACATTACAGGAAAAATGCCTGCACCGCCAAAGTGAACTTGAACCTACTAAAATATCCAGCACCATCCTGTGGTTTATTTATGGGAGACGTGTGGGAGGGAGGAAAGGAGGGGGAAGGATATGTGAAATGACACCATGCACTTTGAGTGCATGATCGGGTACAGCCAAACACATGAATGGCATTTTAAAAAAGAAGAAAAAAAGGGAGGGTGAATTGTTAAAACGTTAAAATAGATTTAAGAGAACTATTAGCGAATTCAAACAAATGAAGCATTCAAAGACATTTAATTAATGTTATTAAGAATTATGGTTACTTTTGTTGGGTGTAATATAGTAGGTTATGTTAAAGAATAAGATTTCCATTGGTTAGAGATACGTTTTGAAGTCTCCCACACCAAAGCGAGGAGGAAGAGATAAAATGTTGATAATTCTGAAGCTGTGCAATAGGTATTTGGGGGATTATTATGCTATTCTCTCTACTACTGTCTATAGTAGAAGATTTCTATAACAAAAAGTTAAGAATGCCAGAAAGGTGATGATCGTTATCATAAGAGTTCATTGTGCTATTCTTTTTGTGTGTGTCTATCTTCGAGAATGTCTATAAATTAAAAAAAAAAATGTAGACAATCCAAGGATGAATTTTTAAGGATCTCTGGGATATATTGTCGACCCACCCAAGAAAAAGGCATAATGCCAAGAGGACCCTGGAAAGAGAACATGGCAGGCATTATGTGGTGATGGCTATAAAAGCAGATTCACTTGTGTGTAATATCCTAGATGACAATGGACATTCTGAACAGTTTTAGTCAGAAATCACCAACAGTGTGGTTTGCCCCCTCTGATGCTCTGTGCCACAGGGATGACCCCAGACTGAGTGGTGAGCAGAGCATTCCTCTCACCTGGCTGAGGTGGATGAGGTGGCGGCATCTGGTGGTGCATCAGAGGGTAGGGAGGGGGCTGCTGATGAGGCATCATGCCAGGGTGCCCTGCTGCTCCCAGTGGTGCCAGGCCAGGTCCCCCTGAGTGCTGGTGTGCCTGTTGAGGGTTCTGCCCATGCTGCTGCTGTTCCATTTGCTGTCGGGCTCGCAACTCAGCGTATTTCAGCTGTTCCATGTGGAAGTTCTGGCGTTCAGTAAGCAACTGCTGCCTCTGTTGTTCTAACTATTAAGAAAAGGAAGGGGAAGAGAAATGAAATCCGGAGAGTCTTTCACGATTGGATGCCAACACAGGATATCTACATGATGCCTAAGTTCCACATAGCTCATCACAGTTACATAGTCACCTCCTCTCCTGAAACAACCACAGTGAGAGAAAAGGCATTATTTCCTGAGTAGAATGAAGTCAAGTTCTTCTCTATGTTAAGTATAAGGCCTGCCTTTCCTTGGAACCTTCACCCAGTGGGGGGCTATTATACTCAGGACACTTGTAATTCCCTCTGTTTGGCGGGCCTTCAGATATTTAAAAAACTGTTTCCATGACTGCCTTACTCTTCCCCAGGTGAAACAAGCCTCTCCTGTCCTCTTAATAGTTCCTTAGATACTAGTATTTCAAGTCAAACCAACATTTCCAGGTGCCCTCTTCTGCATGTGATCCTTTTGGTTACTATTTTAGAATGTGACACCAGAGTTAAATCCTCTGGATGAGTGGACGTGGCCTTAGCTGCAAAGATACACATTTTCTATATGGAACTTTGGCAGTACCATTGTAAATCTTAGCTTCCAAGTACCCAAAATTATACTGGGTGACACTTTCACAGCATATTTTAGAAGCTTAAATAAAAATTTACATGAATCGTGGTTTGAAGAATATAAGCATTTCAATACTCAAGATAATCTTTCTGGGGGCTTCCCTGGTGGCGCAGTGGTTAAGAAAACGCCTGCCGATGAAGGAGACACGGGTTCTATCCCTGGCCTGGGAAGATCCCACATGCCACGGAGCAGCTAAGCCTGTGTGCCACAACTACTGAGCCTGTGCTCTAGAGCCTGCGAGCCACAACTACTGAGCCCGTGTGCCACATCTACTGAGCCTGCACTCTAGAGCCCGCGAGCCACAACTACTGAGCCCAAGTGCCACAACTACTGAAGTCCGCGTGCCTAGAGCCCGTGCTCCACAACAAGAGAAGCCACTGCAATGAGAAGCCCGTGCGCTGCAACTAGAGAAAGCCTGTGTGCAGCAACGAAGACCCAACAGAGCCAAAAAATAAATAAATAAAAACAAATAAATTTATTTTAAAAAAAAGATAATCTTTCTGGGACCCAAATTAAAATACAGAGAAGTTAGGAAATTCAGAAGCCATATGCCTGACACTAGTGCAGAAAACGGAGCCCACCTTAAAAGCTATGAAAACTAACTTAACCCAGGGTTGACAGAGAAAATCACCTTTAACAGGAATGGAAATAAAAATCCAGATTTCTAGTAGTATAAAGATCATACGGAGGGTTAATAGCACTACTGCTTTTCTATAATGTTCTATCTCACCATTTTTGACAGCAAGATTTTATTCACTGGGAGGCATTTCTACAGCAGCCACAACAGCTCTTGGGCACTTGAGATGTGGCTAATCTGAAATGAGATGTACTATAAATGTAAAATAGTCACTGAATTTTGAAGACTCAGAATGAAAAAAATAAAATTTTCATATTGATTACATGTTAAAATACCATTATATACATATACTGGATTAAATAAAACATCATTATAGGGACTTCCTTGGTGGTGCAGTGGTTGAGAAACCACCTGCCAATGCAGGAGTTACAGGTTCGAGCCCTGGTCTGGGAAGATCCCATATGCCGCAGAGCAACTAGGCCCGTGCACCACAACTACTGAGCCTGCGCTCTGGAGCTCGCGAACCACCGCTACTGAGCCCGAGTGACACAACTACTGAAGCCCCCACACCTAGAGCCCGTGCTCTGCAACAAGAAAAGCCACTTCAATGAGAAGCCTGTGCAGCGCAGCGAAGAGTAGCCCCCGCTCGATACAACTAGAGAAAGCCCGCGCACAGCAACGAAGACCCAATGCAGCCAAAAACAAAACAAAACAAAACAAAAATTATAATTTTTTTTTTAACGTGGCTACTAGAAAATTTTTAATTACATATATGGCTCATGTATTTCTGTTGGAGAGCACTACTCCAAGGCATTTGATAAGTTAAGGAAATGTAACATTTTAGCTTTCAGGAATAGTCAGTTTTATAGATAAATACTACATACTATCATTAGCAAAATCTAAGTGGAATACCCATGAGAATTAGCTTATGAATCTGGGCTCTTAGCAGAGAGCAGCTTGGGGAGAAGTCCCCGTGGAACCTAGTGAGAAGCCTCACTGGCTATCAGGAGTAGCAAGCAGGGAATGTCCATAGACAGATGGGGTGCTGGAAGACAGGCCGTGGACACAGCATGAAGACAAGCGGCATGGCCAGATGAGGAGAAGAAAAGGAAAGAACAGATGGTAACGCTTATATCCCCGGTGTTGGTTCGCTGGCTTGCAGAGTCTCCCTTGGGAGAAGATCTGAAACGAACGATTTTGTGAGTGGTTGAGGGTTATCACAGGAGGGAGGAAACATGGTGTTACCATGGTCTAACAGGCTGGTGCGGGCTCTTCATTTTCTAAGGGTGACCCGAAGAGGCTAAACCCTGGCTCAGTTTGACATATCCTTCTTTTCGTAATCAGAAGGGAGTTGCAAGGTGTAAACAGCAAGAGAATCCTCTGGAAGTCCAGCTCTGCAAGATGACTAATCAGTGAGATAATGTAAGTAAAAGGCAGACTGAAAAAACAGAATTTAAAGATTCTGACCATAAGTGCTATGGTCAGAAAGGTTTTGCTTTCTTCTAACCATTCTTTCCAGGAAATTTAGCACTTTGCTGAGGTTAGACTTAAGAGGTTGTCAGAAAAGGACCTCAACCTATGTTTTTGTTCAGCCACTATTGGTCTGGACAGGTCAGCTGAAGTCCAGCAGTTACATAAGAACTCCAGAATATAGGTCAAGATCTGCTTTATAAAAACCTGAACTGTTACTGGAGGAAGACTTTGTGTCTCTGAAGGGAAATTTTAGTCTCTGCCTTACCTATCTCAGTGTTTGTTTTTTTTTTTAACTGAACCAGCCTTTCTTTGGGAACTGACCTTAGTGTCGAAGTATTAATCTTGGAAAGAAAAATTTGCCCAATCTTCCTAGTTTACAAATGAATTAACGTCAATTATACGATTTTTTCCTGAGCTTCATCTGTCATTTCAAAACATAGAAGGTAATTAGAAGAATTAAAAAGGACGTGATTAAACACACACATCCCTGAAAAGAACCCAGTTTAAGCTTTAGATCCAATGTGGAATGAATAGGCCCTCTGAAGTGAGAGCAACGTCCAGACAGCAGGCTACCAGTTGGCTCCAGAGGGCCACCTCTGTTCTAGGGCACATGCAACAGAGCTTATGGACACATACTGGCCCCACCATCCAGAAGAAATACCTCTCTTGTTATAGATATCTTACTGTTACTGAATCCAACTGAAGACTGCATTCACTTCTGTGGCAATGAAATGTGGGAATCTTTGAGGAGAGTTTGACAGTACTGAGCAAATTTTAAATTCACATAACCAATGACCCAGTGATTCCACATCTGGAAATCTGTCCTAGAAAACTGTATGTATATTTGTATAAGGCTAGTCATTAAAGTACTATTTTTGATGTACATTTATGTCTGAGATGCACTGAGTAAAAAAAAAGCAAGTTGCAACAATATTTATGTCTATTATATTTAAAAAAAAAAAAACCTTTGTGCCCATGTATAAACATTACATATACATTGAAAATGTTCTGAAGACACTAAACTATTAACAGTGATTATTCCTAGGAATGAAACTGAGGGTAGAAGACACTTTTTAATTTATCCATTTCTTTATTATTTGAAAAATTTTCATCACACCTATTTTTGTAATTACAAAACAAAATACTAAAATTACCCAAGTTATATGCTTCAGATAACTCGATTTTCTTCTCTCCCTTTTCTATTTCCAAGGACTATAGATAAAGCCCCAACAGATAAACCAGATAGTGTAAATTACTCACGTAAATAGGGCGCTAATGAATCTGTCCACTTTCTTTCAAGACTCTGATCTGGCTCTAGGGAACCCAGTTTCATACAAAGATGCCTGTGGCCCTGATCTGAAGACATCCCCACCCCCACTGCATTCAAACCCTGCCTTCCTCTCCCCCTTCATTCCTACACTGTGTATGTATAAAGCAGCCGAATCCAAGTGGAACCGGAACATAACAGAGCACTTTTCTACACCAAGACCCCAAACACACACACAGCTGCAAGTGCAGCTGAAGTTCACACAGAGCTCTTCTCCCAACTTCATTTGCATAGAACAGGGAGGCGGGGTGGGAAAGAGTAAAAGAAGGTGGGGGCCTCAAAAATCCATCTACACTGCTAAGGGTCGAAATACCAGCCAAGACTTGAAGCCTCTGACTACTCGGCCTCAGAACTGAAGTAAACACACCTTCCTTTGAAAGGTTTGGTATCAGTAACCGGACATCCACTTAAGAGAAAAACCAGACATACTCATTCCTTCTTACACCTCTGGCAAAACAAAACAACACAACTGCATCTTTCTGCTCCACTGGAGGCAGAAATCCAAAGGGGGACACAGCACCACTGTTGTGACTGTTATTCTGTCCTTGTAAAGTGCTTGCTGCCTGAGGCCCTACGTCTTTTTTTGAATCAGAAGTAAACCTGCTCAGTCCTAAGTACAGCTTTCTTAATCTCAAATAAAACTATCCATAATGTCACGGTGTATGTCTAATAACAGTTTCAATTATATGACAGGCAGTACAGAGATGAATTACTACAAATATGCAGAAAACAAAGTTAAATACAATTCTCCTGGGGCAGTATAAAATTAACTTTTTGTTCTTTTTTCCTTAATTTGTCACAGAGTACCACAAACTTTTCTAACCCTACACCCTGTGTGTGAGGACGTCCCATTAGTAATAACTTTAAATCCATCCAGAACTTGACCGTTTCTCCTCACTTCCACGGCCCATCACCACCTCACGTGGACTTCCCAACAGCCTCCTCACCAGTCTCCCCTTTTCTAAACTTGTCACTTTATATTCTCTAGACAGTGGAGAGACTGATCGCCACTTAACTGTAAGGAAGATGATGCCAGTTTTCTGCATGTATTCCACATTTTTATGGAATAAATAAAATAGGCCCTGCAATTATTCCACATTTTAATCACAGTAAAATGAAAGGCCTCTGGATGGTTTACAGGGACTTCTGTGATTAGGGCACCATCATCTCTGCCTTCACCATCTTACCTCTCCCTACTCACTCATGTCCCAGCCCACCCCACCTACTCCTTAGTTCCCAAACATGTCAGTCACGCTCTTGCCTCAGAGTCTCTCTCTAATGCTGGCTGTTTCTAGGGCTTAGAGACATTCGCCCAACTGTCAGTTTCTCAACAGGGCTTACACCGATGACACCACTTAGAACTGAAATCTTTCCCTTGCCCCGCCCAATCTCACTTACACAGCCTGAAACATACAGGTATGTATACATACACAGTATATATGCATGCATATACATACAAAGCACATAACATCTAACATCCTTCATTAATTATTTAAGTTCTACCAAGGCAAAGAGTTTTGTTGGGTTCTATTCACCAGTGTTATCTCCAGTACTTAATACACCTAGAACAAAGTAGGTGCTCAATAAACATTTGCCAAATGAAAAAATGAACTTAATCCATCATCTATGATGTGAAAGCCATCAGCTCTGGGCAAGCTGACTCTTCAGTCTCCTCAGCAATCATACCCTTCTCTTCACAGTTTTGGATTTGGACCTTTTCTACAACTCACATCAGTCCTTCCTCTACCAGGAAGCTTTCCTTGATAATCTGAGCCAATCACGGCCTCCTCTCCTCTGACTTTCCATAGCCTCACTACCTCATGGTATCTTTGTGTCAGTTTCTCATCTACCCTCTCACCTCCTTAAGGACAGGGTCCAGGTTTCTCACAGCTTTGAGTTTCCTACAATGTCTCTCTTTTCAAAGGTATACAATTTCTATACCTAGTCAAACGAGAGCATTAAGTACAGAAGCTATAAATGAGATCAACACAGAGATTCTCACTGGTCTCAAAGTATTTTTTTTTCCCCCTTTAATCCAAATAAAAATGCTTTAGGTAGGACCCAGGCCCTCCAGTTCTCTTCAGTCCCCAACACAGCCCATGTCTGACACCTGTTCTCTTGAGTGATGTCTGCTATCTGCTTGGCATGGAAGGCTGCACACTTGGGCAGACCCTCTCAGTTTCGAACCCAGGGCCAGCTCAGCATCCTCACCTCAACTGGGGTCAGTAGTCTTCGTTGGGCTTCCCTGGTGGCACAGTGCTTAAGAATCTGCCTGCCAACGCAGGGAACATGGGTTTGAGCCCTGGTCCGGGAAGATCCCACATGCCGCGGAGCAACTAAGTCTGTGTGCCACAATTACTGAGCCTGCACTCTAGAGCCCGCAAGCCACAACTACTGAACCCACGTGCTACAACTACTGAAGCCCGCACGCCTAGAGCCCGTGCTCCACAACAAGAGAAGCCACCCCAATGAGAAGCCCGCGCACCACAACAAAGAGCAGCCCCCGCTCACCGCAACTAGAGAAAGCCTGAGCACAGCAACAAAGACCCAAGGCAGCCAAAAATAAATAAATAAATTAAAAAAAAAAGTCTTTATCATGTCAATTCCTGGACAGACTCTGTATACTCCATAACTGACGTCCTCCAATATTAGTACTTTATGAGAGGACTGTAACAAAAGCTACTGAGCTCTAATTATAGCTGTATACATAATATCTATAAAAGATATTAAATTGTTATATCCTTATTCTTAATTTCTAAATAATTAAGACTCAAGAGAACATCTGATTTTACGTCATTAGAGAGAGAAAGAAACTTCATATCTGATTCTGAAAGTATATGAAAAGATTCTTGAAATCTGTTGCTATATAAACAAAACCAAATGTTTAATTCAAAAAAGCATGTCCTGAAGCTACTGGTTCCTAGGTGAAGATGAGCAGGACCTCACCTACAGTGAACTGAGGAGTGTGGTAGGCAGAGCACTAGGCAGTGGGTTAGAACGCGCCGCTCCTGGCTGACCTGACCCCTTTCCACAATTTCAACTTTCATGAGTCATATAACAAAGGGTATCAAAACCCTGCATATCTCAGAGTCTCTAGGTTAAAATGCGGTAAGAATGGCTCATTTCTTTATAAATTTTGAAGTACTAGATAAAAACGCAGAGGTGAACAAACACAGGTTTGAGACCCAGCTCTGTTATTTATGAACTGTGTGATCTGAAATACATGAAGTATACCTTGTTTAAGCTCTAGACTCTTCATCTACGAGAATGGTTAACAAAGAAATGGCCTCATGTTCCCACCCAGCATCACTGCTGGATTCTAAATGTTCATAAAGCCAACAAAGACTTATAAATATTAAGAATTTAATGTATAATTGTTGATTATTGGTTTGCATAAAGGGAGGCATAGAAATATTTACTGAACACTTACTCTGTGTTCTAGGCAGTGTGCCAGGCACATGCCATAGTTCTCTCATTTAATCCCCACAACAGTCCTGTGAGGAGAGGAAATCATCAGTAGGAAAATAGCCACGGCTTTGCTCGCTCACAGGGAAGGACAGGATAACTAGTGCTGGGAAGGAGAAAAATAGATTATGTCTTACTGTGCATGAAATGAATGGAAGCCATTTTAAAGTTTGTAAGATTTTTTGGTTCTTGTGATAGTGAGCCTCCAAGGTTGCCCCCAGTGATCCCGCCTCCTAACATTTAGGCCTTCTCCACTGAGCCCTGCCAGCCCACAGCCCCACCCAAACCCAGAATCAAGGTTGGGCTGTGGGACTGAGAGAATATAGCAGGAGTGCAGGAATGTGCCTGCCAAATTTAGGTTATAAAAGATACTGTGGCTTCCACTTTGGGTGCTCTTTCACGTTCTTGCTCTTTTCAGTCACTTGCTCTGGGGGAAGCCACTTCATGAGGAGTACTATGGAAAGGCCCACGTGGCAAGGAACTGAAGACTCCTGCCAACAGCCACATGAATAAGCTTCGAGGGGTATCCTCCAGCCCCAGCTGAACCTTATGAAGACTGCATCCTAACCAGAGACCCTGAGCCTGATCCACTCAGGAAAGCTGCTCTCAGATTCCTAATCCTCAGGAAATGTGTGAGATACTGTTTTCAGTCACTACTTTGGGTTAATTTTTTACATAGCAATAACTAATACAGGTATGGTACTGACATTCAGTGGCTAGGGCTAGGGACTGTCTTATATAATGAATTTTACTGCCCCAAATGCTGATTAAGAAAAAACAGGCCGACCACCAAAGGACTTGAGAATATCAACCTTGTGTGGTGAAAAAGATTCAGTAGAATGTTTTCCCACATTTTTGGTTGTGCTGTTTTATTCAGAGACCATTCTGTAAAATGTTTTATGTGCTCAATTAGAATTTAAGATAAAAAAAATAGATTCAAGTAAGAAAAACCCAGTGGACTCAGATTAATTTGAGATAAATAACTATGAGAAATCCAGAGCACAAGGATGTCTGAGAATCAGTGGAGAGAACTGGGAAGGGCCTGAGTACTCTGCTATTCCAGGGGACAGTTCCACTAGGGGGGTTTGAAAGAGTGAGGAATCCACAAGTTCACCCTCCGAAGATAAAGCAATTTAGAGCTGAGGAAAGAGCCCCTTGACAATCTAGACATAGTTGCATTAAGTGCCCAATCTTCCAGGCTAACAACATCAGTTCTGCTTCATGAATGACAGCAAGGCGTCTGGTTGCCAGTGGGAACTACGCAATGATCACTTGAATTCTGCATGTGCCAATAATCCATTATGTAGCCCCTGTTATCCCGAGTAGCCCAAAAAATGCTATCAAATGACAAAAGGGCAGCTTATTAGGGTAAGATAAACACAAACACTCACTCTTCAAAGCTCCAGCTCACCTCTAGGAAGTTTTCTCTAATACCCTCTCCTTCTCCGCATCTTCCATGTATGTTCCCTTAAGAACTGAACACACGATACTGTCATTTGTCTTCTTGACTGTCTTCCCTGTTAAACTAAAGTAAGGTCCCCTAGCGTAAACTTTCCTTTCCACTTTCCCAGCTTCTGACACTGATGCTGGCATACATCCATTCAACAGACACGTAAACAAGGGCCTATGATGTGCCAGCTGTGTGTGAACAAAGACACTTAACAAACTTTGCCCTCAAAGAGAATACACTCTGGTATGGGAGGTGGACGCATGAACTAGCATTTACAATATAGTAAGTGCTCTGTTAGGCTGCTACAAAAGCAAATGGGGAGGGCATGTCACTCACAGGTTCAGGGCTGAGGGATGCAGGAGGTTGGCAAAGAGTAGGAAAAAAGGCCTTGCTGGTGGAAGAGCAGGATGCACTCAGGTGGCAGAGAACACACACGGCCATGAGGGAAGCCTGCATGTGGCGTGCTATGACATGACTGGTGCACAGAGAGCAATGGAGATGAGACTGGGGTGGCCTGTTGCTCCTGGGACAGGAGAGGGCTGGTGATGTGAGAGATACTTACAGGATTAGGGAAGTGGGGATGAGGTAGCATAGGGTGTGGGTAGGATAGTTACTGAAGCAGCCTCTTCCTCATGGGGCCAGAATGTAAGTGGAAGAACAGGTCTTAGGACAAAATGAAAACGGGCTATTGTGATAGTTACTAAGCTACTCATCATGAAGAATCTGCCAGAGGACTTGCTTGGATTAACCACTAAGAAAGAGTTTAACAAATGCAAATGGATCCTTAAAATTAAAACTCTTCTGGAATGGTTAAACTTAAGGTTCTCCCATTTAGAGATACCAGTATCTGGTATGCTGATAAAAAAGTCAAAACAATCAGAAAATCAGAAAAAGTCCTAACTAAATCCTCAAATTTAGCCCACTGTTTAGAAAGGCATTAATTCCTTTCCTGGTCAACTCATTAAAAAACAAACTTCTCAAAACAAACAAACAAACCCAAAAAATTTCTCCAGAGAACTTCATCTCTGTCTCTCCAAAAAATCCCCTGAAATAACCAAATGTTCCCCTGATTGTATATTTCTTACTTTTTGTGGCTTCCTTTCTCATTCTTGGCCTTTTTCATAATTCTTTTTGTCCTGTTTGGGCCACGTCCTTATATCAAGTGTATGCCAGAGAAAATGCTGCTTACCAGTACTCTGCTAGGTCTGGTTCCACCTGCCCTTCCCTATACAGGAGAGGGAAGGTAACAAATCAGTAATAAAGTAAGTCTAAGATCCGACTATTATAGAAGGGAGAATTTGATACCATCATGTATCTGGAAAGCCAAGAGGTATAAGAAGCTGAGGTTTAGATAATTATTTTCAGAGTTCCTTTTATTTATCATCACTGGCTGATAATCCTTTTGAAAGGGCAAAAGGTTAGAAAAAAGGTTAGACGATAGCCACGGAGACCAACAAATTACGTTACTGTATTTTCTCTATTTCTATTTCTCATATTTCATGAAAGGTGGTCAGAGTTTAATTGTGAAAAAGCCACTATAAAATTCCCCTTACTTACAGCTTCTTTCTCTCTGTCCATGATGGTTTCCAGTTCCTCAAAATGTCTAAGTTTGATCTCCAGTTTCTTCATTTGTGTCTCAACCAGGAGAGCTACCAGAGACTTGATCTTTCTCTCTTCCACGGCAGCCAAGTGCTAAGGGCAAAAAAATCATTCAAAGTATTTAGGTAAATGTTTGCTTAATAAACAGTAAGAAAATGCTGAAATTACTATTATAAGTGGGAATTATGGAATTAAGAATGGCGCCCTGGATGCCCCCTTTGCATGTTTCTACTATTTATTTCAACTTAAAATAACAGGGACTTCCCTGGTGGCACAGCGTTTAAGAATCCACCTGCCAATGCAGGGACAAGGGTTCGATCCCTAGTCCGGGAAGATCCCACGTGCTATGGAGCAACTAAGCCCATGTGCCATAACTACTGAGCCTGCATGCCACAACTACAGAAGCCCTTGCACCCAGAGCCCGTGCTCTGCAACAAAGACGAGCCCCGCAATGAGAAGCCCGCATACTGCAACAAAGAGTAGCCCCCGCTCACCGCAACTAGAGAAAGCCCATGCACAGCAACGAAGACCCGACGCAGCCAAAAATAAACAAATAAATTAATTAATTAAAAAAAAATAAAACAAAAAATAAAACAACTATCCATGCCTGAATTTCTGGTACTTACAAATATAAATCTATATATAGATATGAATCTATAAATACCAGAAATTAAGGATTAAAAGGAAACTTCTTCCATGCTAATCTACTCTCTTCAAAGAGCCCACTAAGGAGAAAAGGTTGAATCAGGGCATTGAAAGGCAAAGGAGGACCCCATGGCCTGGAAGGCACTTCCCCATCTACCACCCACTTACCTCCCACCCTCACTCTGTAACTCTGTTTTTCCCTCCTTATGAACTGTCCAGGAGCAGGCAAGCAGTGCTCTCCCTCAGCAATCAACCCTCAGATGCAAAGCCCCTATTGAGTGTCTACTATGAATAGAGAGGAGGGGGTGAACAATATTCCACCCCTAGTTTGGGGATAGGGTATAAGACAGGAGGTTATTCTGGAAGAATGTACCACTCACTCCCCTGTACAGGACTGATGAGTCCCACTCATGCTTCCTGTCAAATCAGCAGCACACAGAGGAAGATGCCACATTACTCAGAGAGGATGAGGATCCCACATTTGGCCAACGTCCTGACTACGTGCAAAGGATGAATACCACCTTCTCCAGACACCATCCAAGAGCTTATACCAACAAACTCCCAACACTATTTTGCACTATTACATCTACTGAATTTATGTGCTTATCTTGCTTCTACACAAGGTTTTGAGAAGTAACACGGAGTGGCTGACTTATTGATCTGTGTTTCTTATAGAATCTAGAAGGAGTGAACATACAGAAGGAGTTTAATATAGGCTTTTGGGAACTAAACTGGTAGAGAACACTTAAATAAGAGCTTTATTTTTCACTCTTTTACAGTTGATAAAGAAAAATATAGTTTTATACCTATAGAGACCCATCTGCAGGAAGATTCAGAAGTGTAAGCAAAAGATTTTATGAAAGAATCTACAGCTATTAATGGTCATGTTTGCCTCCCTAACTACATTAAGCTGCATCAATAACACCAAAAGTTTAAATAAAGATTACATGATTCTAAGCCTGTTATCACTGATCGTGTTATGCAATTTTATATTTCTAATGAGATATAAAAAAACAGGTTACAAAAAAAAATTCAGACTGTCACAGACTTCTCAAAAGCAAAAACTAGGTTTTTGAAAACAAAGGTAAAAATGCCTTCCAAATTGTGAGGGCTAATAAATTTCAGTCTAGAACTTCAAGTACAACAACTTAAACCAATTAGGTGCAGAATAAAGACAAATTTCCAAAATCAAGGACTCAAAATCCTACACATGCTTTTGAAGGACGTGCTCCAGTTAACTTCGTGTAAACTGAGAAAAAGATAAAAGACATGAGATCCGGACATCACAGACTCAACCTAAGAAAGAAGTCCTAAGTTAACAGGGTGGCACAAACAGGCCAAAAGCAAATAGGGACAAATGAAAGAAGACTGGCAATATAATGATAACCAAAGCTGGGTGAGGGGTACAGAGTCATTACACTATTTTGTCTACTTCTGTATATATTCCAATAGTTGCATAATAAATTTTTAAAAAGGGCAGAAGGTGGGTCAACAGACGGTGCTGGGACAACTGGATATCCAGAAACAAAATGATAAATTTGGACCCCTACCTCACATAATACACAAAAATTAACTCAGTAGATCATAGATCTATATGTAAGAGCTAACACTAAAACATTCTTAGAAGAGGTGGTGCAGTGGTTAAGAATCCAGCTGCCAATGCAGGGGACATGGGTTCGAGCTCTGGTCCAGGAAGATCCCACATGCCATGGAGCAACTAAGCCAGTGTGCCACAGCTACTGAGCCTGCGCTCTAGAGCCCGCGCTCCACTAAAAGAGAAGCCACCACAATGAGAAGCCTGCACACCACAATGACGAGTAGCCCCTGCTCGCCACAACTAGAGAAAGCCCGCACGCAGCAACAAAGACCCAACGCAGCCAAAAACAAATAAATAAATTTATATTAAAAAAAAAAAGAAATTCTAGAGAGTTCTTTGAACAGAAGGAAAAAACCTCTTCCATTAAAAGAAAAAATTGAAATGGAGATAGGAACTGAGAAGCACCGGACAGGGAAAACTGAACTTAGGTTCTAGCATTACTGAAGAAGTTATAAAAATAATTTGGATTAAATTGCAATAACTCAAGAATGAATTGTGTAATCATTAGAAAAAACACTAAAAGAACAAAAGTGTATGTAATGAACAAGGTCACTGGAAAAAAAATACTAGAATAAAAATTATTGAATTAAAAATAAGATGTTACAATCAGAGGAAACTGATGAACAGCACACAAAATTGCTCTAAAATATTTTTGCAACTTCTATGAATCTAAAAAGTGAAAAGGAAAAAAAAAAAAAAGGCCTGTCTAAGGCTACATAACTATCATGTGGGGGGAAAGGGGTTAAAATCCTGGTTTGAAGACTATAAAACATGATATATAAGGTGTGATGTAGAAGAGATATTGAATAAGTAGCTGTCTAGGCAAATGATAATTTTACTGCCTCATGCATTAAGGGTGGTTTGATTATGCTGAGAATTTAAACTGGACCAGCTTTAGCCTGCCTGCCTTCCTCCCTCCCTCCCTCCCTTCATTTGGCTGTGTGGGGCTTTGTTGTCGCCGCGTGTGAGATCTTTAGTTGCGGCATGTGGGATCTAGTTCCCTGACCAGGGATCAAACCTGGGCCCCATGCATTGGGAGCGTGAAGTGCCAACCACTGTACTGCCAGGGAAGTCCCCAGATGTTTTTAAATGTTCTTTGCTTTATATGTACTCACCTTGTCTCCTTTTATGCTAAGAGTTTCTTGCCATTCTGGTCCATGAATTATAATACATTTAATTCATGGATGGATGTACTTAGAACAGTGCCTGGAACATGGTAGGCGCCTGATACCTGCGAGCTGTACCCTAAAAGCCCATTTTGTTGGAAGACCCTCCTCTGCCTGCACTGGACCGCTTCTAACATGTCTTTTAAGACTTGGCCTTAGGCATCACTTCCTCTGGGTAGCTCCCTTACATCACAGCTCCCACAGCCTCCATGACGATTCTTACTACACTGTATTTTATCTATTCACTTGACTTTTACTCCCCAGGGTCAAGGCCCGAGGAAGCCCCATATTGATGACTGCTTCGCAATTTTAAAGATGCAAGAAATAAGGAGATGAGGTGGGGAGTAGAGAGGACACGGAGAAGAGGCAGCCTTTATCCAAAGCCTAGAATTCACCTGTGACTAAGGTTAAAAAACCACTAGAAATCTCTAGAAGTAAACCTGGGCACTTTGAATGCAGGATGAGAATATAACCAGCAAAGCATGGCCTTCAATCTAAAGAAACAAATTTGAGTAAAAAACTCAAGAAAAGAAAAAAACAAATCAAAACTTGAACCTGTAAACTCTATGGCAGTTGCATTACTAAAGACTTATAGGATTATTCAGTCTGATTTCTAGTTTAAAAAAATTTTTTAGGGCTTCCCTGGTGGCGTGGTGGTTGGGAGTCTGCCTGCCGATGCAGGGGACACGGGTTTGTGCCCCGGTCCGGGAAGATCCCACATGCCGTGGAGTGGCTGGGCCCGTGAGCCATGGCTGCGGAGCCTGCGCGTCCAGAGTCTGTGCTCCGCAACGGGAGAGGCCACAACAGTGAGAGGCCCGCGTACCGCAAAAAATAAATAAATAAATAAAAATTTTTAATATGTATCAAAATTAACCCACCTCAAATTTAAGAACTATTCATCGGCGTGGTTAATCACATCTGGGTTTTGAGTGAAAACAGAAGAACTAATGTTGCACACTAAATTTGGCGTTTTCATATTTCAAGCCTTAATAACATTTATTTAAATATTAATATAGGGCTTCCCTGGTGGCACAGTGGATAAGAATCTGCCTGCCAATGCAGAGGACACGGGTTCGATCCCTGGTCTGGGAAGATCCCACATGCCACAGAGCAACTAAGCCCACGTGCCACAACTACTTGAGCCTGTGCTCTAGAGCCCGTAAGCCACAACTACTTAAGTCCACGCGCCTAGAGCCCATGCTCCACAACAAGTGAAGCCACTGCAATGAGAAGCTCACTGGCCGCAACTAGAGAAAGCCCGTGTGCAGCAACAAAGACCCAACGCAGCCAAAAAATAAAAATTAATATAAACCCTGATTTTCTGTATAGAATTATTTAAAACAGATCACTGCATCTTCTCAACTTCTTCCATCTTGCAACCCCTATTTGTAAGAGGAGAGATACAACAGATTTCTCTGAAAGAACTGGCCTGTTCCTATGTAATCTCACTATCTGAATTTTACTGACTGAACCCTAATGAACTTACTAACGTGCCATTTCTCTATCTCCTACATTTCTAGATCGCCTACATTACTAGATTCTTTTTGTTGATTTAACCTCCATGACTATTCATATTTTTACTGGTAAGAGATTCTGATCTGGAAGAAGACAAGAAATTTCCTTCATGAAACAGCATGCTTCCTGCTATTAAAGATTCTAAGAAATTCTGCTAATTTATGGATTTGGTGATATATATGTACCATCCAAGAAGTCAGCAGAAGTCAGAAAGGCTTAAGAAGTAGATTCTGAAGGGAATTAAAAAGACTTCACAGGGGCTTGAAGTGATTAGACAAATGTTACTAAGCACTGGACCAAAGCTGCTAACGGATCGGATCCAAATACCACTTCTGTCTGCTTTAAGAAGAAAAAAAGATGGTAAAAGTGAGAGTTAACTGTTGGAATGCATTATGGGAATAGGGTGAAATATATCATACTACACACCCTGGTAGGTATTTTCACACTACTTCTAATAATAACCTACCAAGAAACATGTTATCTCCATTTTATATAGAATGAAACTGAAGCTTAGAGAAGTTAAATATCTTGCCAAAGGTTGCAGTTAAATCCACTGGGAATTGAATTCAGTTCTGATGAGAGCCTAGAAGCAAAGCGGGGCAGTAAGAAAGGTGACACAGAGAGACAGGGAGGAACTAACAGTACTGTATAAATGTTTCCATCTTTCCCTGTTTTTTTGGGGGTGGAGTCCCTAAAAATTAGAACTCAAATCATAATTAGTATAGCAGAGGTGCTAAACAAAGAAAAAAAAGATGGACACTTTTTTAAGCTAGCTGTTGGGTTTTTAATTGTAAAATGTTTGAAAACATTTTCCTTGGAATGAAGAATTTTTATCAGATTACGTTTCTGGGTTGGTTGGGATCACAAGACTCTAAGTCTGGAGATCTGGGTTTTGGTACTAGTTCGGTCCATAACTAGTTACACTAGTTACATAATTTTAGGCCCATCATTCACTTAAAAAAAATTATTTATTTTATTTATTTATTTTTGGCTGCATTGGGTCTTCGTTGCTGCACGCAGGCTTTCTCTAGCTGTGGCAAGCAGGGGCTACTCTTCATTGCGGTGCGCAGGCTTCTCATTGCGGTGGCTTGTCTTGTTGTGGAGCACGGGCTCTATGAGCACGGGCTTCAGTAGTTGTGGTGCACAGGCTTAGCTGCTCCACGGCATGTGGGATCTTCCCGGACCAGGGCTTGAACCTGTGTCCCCAGCGTTGGCAAGCGGATTCCTAACCACTGTGCCACCAGGGAAGCCCCTATCATTCATTTCTATGGATCTGTTTCTACATCAATGAGATGAAAAAGTTCAATAAATTCTAAAATCATTGTGTGATAACACACATGAAACATTCGTTGTTAGGGCTTATAAGTATCTATCAGACAGTAATCCATTTATAAACAAGACCTGTGTGAAAATCACTGTGCAAAAGTAGAATAAATTTATGTGTTGTGTCTATGTGTGAGAGAGGAAAAGAGTTTCATTCCAAGAAATTTTGAATAGTATATAATCCCTAATTAGATTTCACCTAATAGAGTCACTCCTCAAGGTTACATTTCCAACATTTTATTCTTCAGTTTTTTTCTTATCCTTCACACTAAAATGTCTAGTCTAATGTCTCCACTCAAATGACTGTGAAGTTCAAGGTTAATGACTGATTTTAAGTTCCTAAGAGGCAGGGACTATTCGTATCTATTTTAGGCATCAAAATAAACCTAGTATTGTAGTACAGTGTTTGGCACATAATGGGCACTCAAATACTGAATAATCAAAGTATGGCACTTTCCATCTTACAGAATGCTTTTTTTGGGGAGCCACGCCAGTGCCATATGGCTCGTAGCAGGATCTTAGTTCCCTGAACAGGGATCGAACCCGGGCCCCCTGCAGTGGAAGTGCAGAGTCCTAACCATTGGACCGCCAGGGAATTCCCCAGAATGCTTTTTTATACATAAATTTGACTGATTCTCATCGATAATCTGGTCAGAAAGGCAGATCAGAAGGGACTTCTGATTTAAAAAAAAAGATGTAGGTTCAGAAAAGTTATGTTAGCTGCCCAAGAGATTAGTAAACTGCAAAGCTCGAACTAAAATTTAAAATTCTAAATCCGAAGGATTTTAGTTATCACCCAATGTCTATTATTAACAATTAACAATTGATATTTTAGTGGCTACTTTCCTGCAGAATTCTTAGAAGGGACTTGTGGTAGGTTAAAGACGGCCATAAACTCATCGGCCTTTCTTCCACTGGAGAGAGAGGGACTACGACCCCTCCTCTCTAACTGCCTTGCCCTACAGAAAACAGTGGTGATATTTTCTGGGTCCCAGCTTGGGAACTCCCATGTCTTGTCTCTTGCAATGTTCTTTCTGGGAGTCCCAAGCTTCCATGTGAGAAGTATATGATCATTCTGTTGAAGCGACTATAGGGAGAGACCTAGAGACTACACAGAGAGGAAATTGGACCCAGCTACCCCTGCCAAGGACTAGGACTTAAGGAAGCTACCTTGGACCTTTCCAGATGAACATACCTGTAAGGTGAATACCACTAAATGACTCAACAGATAAAGCATGGAACAGAATCACCCAGCTGTTCAGTGCTCAAATTTCACAAAATCATGAGATATAATAAAATGGCCTGCCTTTTAAACCACTAAGTTTTGCTATTGGAAAAAAAATGTGGTACCTGGAAATAGGGCGCTATTTGAACAAAAACCTAAAGTGTGACTTTGGCTGTGGGATCATGTGGTGAGTGCATTCTCAAGAAAACCACTGGTGAGAGCTTAAAAGAGAGGGAAATATTACTGTAGATTGGACAGAAGTAGATCTTTGCTATACAGAAGCACAAAGTTTGGAAACATTGTCACACTAGTGATGTGGAAAATAGGGTAATTAATAAATTTGTGGATCTGGCTGGAGTGATTTCCAGGCAAAATGTAAACATTCTTTTTGTATTTTATATAAGAAAAGAGAGGAACCAAAGAAGGAAGAATTCAGTTTTCAGGTACAATTTAGACGAAACAGAGCAGGGTTTGAAAATAAAACTGCTTCTCATCACTGGTTACTCCCAGCAAGAATTTGAAACTTAGAAATGGCTTTAGGACAAAGATCAAATCCAGAGCACTACAGTAAAATTTGAACTCAGAGTAAATACCTCCAGGTGTGCCTGGCTGTTAGACCTTTTGAAGGGAGTGCATAGCAGGGTTTCTAAGAATCCTAAGGGTATGCCTCTGCTAGAGAGGAGGGCCTCTAAGTATCTTTAACAGCAGGTCTCCTATATTTTTTCATTGAGCTTCTTGGATCTATAAGTTAATGACTTCCATCAAATTTGACAAGTTTTCAATCAGCCACAATTTCTTTTCTTTCTTTTTTTTTAAATTTCCCTGCATCTTTTTCATTTCCTTCTGGGACTCTCGTTACATGTATGTTGGAACACCTAACTTTTTCTGCAATTTCTGAGCTGAAGCTCTACCACTTCTCAAGAACAACTGATTCTCCTTTTGTTGTCTGCCTGGTTGATACCAGTGTCCTGAAATGTTTGTTGTAAACTTGTTTTCTATGTTGGCCTCTATATCCCCTCATCACCCTGAATGTGGACAGAATGTCTGACCGGTAGACCTAGGTAGAAGTTACACAGTGTCAGGTATGGGCCCAAGCCACAAGACATTGGCAGGTTTCCCTTCTTATCATCTGGGACACTTTTCTCTTAAAGTTTCAAGCTGCCACATAAAAAAGTCCAACACATTGATACCACCCTAGTATGAAGAAGCCCAGGATAAGTTCTTAGGGAGGCTGTGTGTAGACAGTGATGCCAGCCAGCCTCCAGGTGGTACAGTCACCCCAGCCTAGGCATCAGGCGTGTGAGTGAAGCCATCTCAGGCTCTCCATAATAGCCCAGGCATGAGATGAATACCCAGTAAACTAGCCAACGCCACACAGAGCAGAATTTTTCTAGCTGAGTCTACCAGAATTTCTCACTCATAAAAATCATGTGAAATCATAAAATGATTATGATTTTAAGCCACTAAGCTTCATGGTAGTTACACAGCAATGGATAACTGGAGCAGGAATACTGCTAATGCTCATGCTATGGATTCTTAACAGATCTGGCAACAGTGATGACCAAGGCCTTCCAAAAACAGGGCTACAGAGAGAGCCCCAACTTTTCTCATAATGGCTTTATAGAACCTAAGAAGAATAAGATGGTCTGGGAGTGTGACACAGATGACGTATGGAATGTGGGAGAAACAACCTAAAAAACGATTAATGGTAAAAAGTAACTCGATCGGGACAGCTATGTGAACTTTACATAAAAAATCACGGCTTCTAGCCGGTAGAACAGAAGTAGTTTCTATTTAGTCATGTAAGGATGGAAGTGAACAGGGCTAACTGTAGGCAAAATGATTAAATAGGTCAATTTTTCCTTCTGTCTCCTCTCCACAGTATCATCAAATAAAGAGAGATGGCATCAATGATCAATGCGTATAATGCAAATCAATTCAATCAATGTTTATCTGGTAAACCATTGTGACTAAAATGTACAATGAAAATTCTCCTATCTCAAGAAAGAAGTTTAGGCATAAGGGAGCAAGTTATGGGGTATTTCTGAGAGTTAAGAAAAAAATCTTCCTGTTGCTCCAGAACTAACACCCAGTTACCATAAAGACAAACCTCGTTTTTAAAGTATGTGGGCATGGGGTGGTAGTAGAAAAAATCTGAAGGAGATGTCTGTGTGTTCTTAAAAAAATGTGATTTCTGCTATTTTAAAAGAATTGAATCCTACTGCTGCTGATAAAAGAGGATCTACTCTACTTTCTGGAGTTTCTAAGTTTATTCCAGCAGTAGTTCTGTATTCTTACTTCCAGCTAAACCTAGATGGAAGGGATGGAGAGCACCCAGCCAACAGTGCTCCTTTTCACACCCACATACCACTCTTCAGGTGGGTTAGTCCATAGCTTGTCAGTAGCTGGAATGAAAAAGTGGATGTGATACCCAAGAGCTCCTCATATGGCAAGGGTGGGGAAAGCCAGAAAGCATGCCCACCCTATCTGTTTTGGAGCTAGATCTAGAACCTCTAATTACTACTCCATGTCAGAGTGTGACAAACAATTAAAATGTATCAAGGAAAACTCTTAATAACAAAGCTGTTTATAGACTGAGAAGAACAAAAAGAGAATAAGAGATAACTTGGATAGGCTAGATAAGTTGTACTAATTACAGTAATTTTAGTGAATTCCTTACCCCTTAATTACCATGTAGTACAAAAATGATTATGTGTGCTGTGAAATGTATCAGATACAGCTCTAAGTGGCACTGAACAATTCATGTGTGCCAAGTCATGTAGCATGAGCATGTGAACACTTTCACAAATCAGTGGAAGACATAGGTGTTCTGAGAACGAAGACCCAAGTTCCCAGTTATTAGAAGTAAGAGTGAGTGATGATGAGGGAGTATAAATTCAGTGACCTGAAGAGAAAATGTTCTTTGGACACTCTTCTAAACCTTGTATGGACTATCCAAGGGCCAGGGCAATTGAGCCATAAAAGCAGTTTCTCTGCAGTGAAGGAGTCAAACAGCTGTGGCAAAGTGGTCAGTGGTACACAGTATACAAACTTTTGTGCCCAAAGCTGCACATATTAACAGCTATGAAAACATCATGAAGCATTCGTAAAACTTTTTACGGTAATCTACCATTTTAGTTCCTTCTTTGGCAACTTACAGTGAAGCACACATAGTGATATAGAGAGGAGAAATAATGGGAAGCAACAGTGAGAGAGGCGTGCTCTGTGAGAGGGGAGGGTATCCAAAAAAGCCCAGCTGGAGATGGGAGAAGGGGGCAGTTTGTCTGGTAGAACTGCAAGAAACAGTTCAGGACAGACAGGCAAGAAATGACACTTGAGAAGTGAGAAGGGTCCCGATCATGAAAAACTCCCAAATTCCCTAAGGAGTTCGAGCCTGAGAGAGACAGGGAGGTTATTTAAGAAGGTATCATGCTCATATTTGTTTGTTTAAAGATTCTTCTGCATATGATTCCTTTCATATGAAGTCATGGTGTTAGGAGACAGGCTAGCATCTACTCCTGAAGGGAATCACAGTAACTGGAAGGGACGTGAGGAAGCTTCTGGTGAGCTGGTAAGGTTATGTTGCTTGATATGGGCAGTAGCTGTTTGTGAGTCTATAGGTGGGTTCAGCCTGTGAAAACATTCACTAGTTTTAGACATATATATCTACTTATTTGTATATAAGTTATACTTCAATGAACAACTGAATAACAAAAAAAGATTACTCTGGCTGATGGACAGAGAATGGGATGAAGGAAACAGGCAATATATGATGGGGGGTGGGGTGGGAGGGCCTGGGCATTATCGGATGAACTAGAGCACCAGGAAGCATCTGGTAGCTGAACAGCTATGGAAAATGAAAGAATAAGAGGAGTCAAAAGTGACTTGAGTGAAGACTGGGTGGATGGCTGTGCTATGCCCTGATAAAAGGCATACAGGAAGGAGGCCCTCCTGGCTTCCAGCTCCTCATTTATAAAATGAGAAAACATACCCAAGACAATCCTTAAGGTCTCTGAGATCCTTGATGACAGTATGAACAGTAAGAACCTGGAGAGCTTAGAGACAATGAGATAGCCAGGAGTCCAACCTGGCAGAAGACAGAGACTAAAAAAAATGCTTCCAACAAAGGAAGAACAAAACCAAACAAATGTGAAACAACAGTCAAACTGGTGTCTACATCAGTATTCATTTAAACAAGAGTACATCTCATAAATTCCTAGAGGTTGGGGGTGGTAGAAGATACAGAATACCTAAAATTGTACTTAAGAACCATGAAGATCAGGAGGCATCTTTGGAAAAGACTGGCTAGCATGAATATGCAGAACCTCGATCTACTGTGAAGTAACATTCAGCTGGGGTATCTGTCTGAACTGACTCAGCAAGACTGTGACCTGTAAACATCCTCCCCCACACCGTCTGCACCTACGTCAGACGGGTAGGCTCTCAAAACAGTAGTCTTATGGTTTGAACTGGGTCATCTATGGATCTGTTATAAATCATGCTACACAGATTAAACTCCTGGAGAAGTAGTTCACAGCGGCTAAACAGTCTAGGGGAATTAAAGACCATGAGAAACATCTTTACCAATGGATCAAGAACAGCTCAAGATAAAACGATTAGCTATATTCTAGTAACCACTGCTTGAAATGTGGTGACCTATAATGACAGGAAACTACTTTTGAGGGTAAAATAGAAAAGGGGTAAATAGATTTTTTAAAACTTGACATATTCATGCCTGGAATGCTTTGAAGTGCTAAATTAAAACAAAGCAGGGAAAATGACATTCTCTTTTCTTCTTAAATATGTTGGGAAGCCAATACTATGTTATAAATAGAGAAAACCACCCCCAGGAAAGCTGGCAAATTCAAGAAGAAAAAGAGCTATTTAGGTTCCCTCTCTTTCTGTCTGTAAGAGGAGGGTAAAGTATTTATACAGGGAAACAGATTTTTGTCTTAAAAATTACAAATACTTCAATCTGGTAGAAATTATTGGAACTATAGTCCAAGACACATTCTGCAGGCACATTGGAGGGGCTTTAAATTCTGCCTTCAATCACTGCGGTCTTCACAAGACTGAAGGACACAATGAATAAATTGAAGGCAGCCACCTTTTAGGATCAAGTCTGCTATTTCCATCATTCTCCTGCCTGTGGAATTCCTAACCGAGAAATGTCACTCAAGCAAATAGTCATCTCCTATGGGGTGCAAGGCTCTTTATACTAAATGTTCCCAAGAACCTCAAAACAATACAGCCATTCACGGCTTAAGAGAGCACTAGGAAAAGAGCTGTCAGGGGCAAACCTTGGCTTTGGTTGCAGCTGAGGCAAGAGCAGCTGCTGCGGCTGTGGCTACATTTCCTTCAGAAATTTCATGTTCTACTTTCTTCTTCCCAATATCACTTTCTCTTTCTTTACAAGTATCAGTGAGTTCCTTGTTCTCTTCAGTCTCCTTTTCTTCTGGGGGAAAAAAAAACAAACCAGAAAGCTTTATTACCAGTGTGCCCAGTCTCAATAGGCCATCTTACTTCTCACCTCTGCCACATGATGAACTAAGACTGATGCTACAAAGAGATCTCAGTGCCTTTTGCTTCTTAAGATTTCTACTAAACCATTCCATGCATGTAAGTCTGCTTCTATTTGAGATGGATGTTCTAAATAGTATACTTTGTCTTCTCTTTATTTCTCTAAGCTCTCTGTGTAGTTCCCTTGAATATAAAGGAAAATTCAGGGGAACTAAGTCCTAAGACCATATGTTTGCTCATCAGTCAATGAAATGCTCTGGGAAACCCGAGCGTCTGGAGAAAATCAGAAGCTGAGACCAGAGTACTTCTGCAAGTCTTTCAAGTCAGGCAGGATGGGACACACCAGCAACGGACTGGAAATAAAATGGCAGGTGTGTGTGGTGATTTCAGTCACAGCTGAACAACTTGTTTGTCTATATATCACTGAAAACAATGTAGCCACTAGCATCAGCACTGGTACCTAAGTGCAAAATAAAACTCAAATGCATATTTACTGTTATGTTAAGAAACACATAATAAATGAGGGAATATTTCTACACAATTTAACTGCCTACATTTCTCCAGTGCTTTTACTGGTTTACATAATAAAGTCCAAAGAGTTTCCTCAAATTACCTGATTTGGTATCTTCACTAACTTCACTATCCTGTTCTTTCTCACTATTTTTTTCATTTTCTCCATCTTGAGCTTTATCACCTTCATCCATTTCATTCTCCCCTTTGTTTTCTGCCTGAAAGGGTTACAAAAGAAGAGGACAGAGAATGAGAAAAAAAATTATCCTTTTACAAGTGATATTATCTTAGAATAACAAAAGGTGCCACTATTTTTGGTAAGAAATGGACTAGGTTCAGAAAGGTCTTGGAGAGAAAAACTGGAAAAGAAATAAATAAATTCAGAGAAATACCTTTCACTACTCTCAACTCCTGAGTGCTCACGAGACTTTAAGTCTCCAAAGCACAAATTCCCCACCCTCTCTGCTATAAGGCTAGGGATACAGTGTCCAAAGGAATGTCAGTGGGACTCATTTTCATTATTTACTGGTTAAATACTAGATAACTAAACAAACAAATAAATAAATGGTTAGCTGGCTAGAAGGACTAAGAGCATTTAAAATGCACAGTACTGTTTAAACAAGGTCCTACTGTATAGCACAGAGAACTATATTCAGCAAAGAACTACAGAAACTATAGAAAACTATATAGAACTATACAAAACTATATAGAAACTATAGAACTATAGAAACTATATTCAGCAAAGAACAAAGAACTATATTCAGCAAAAACTTAAACCAGCAAAGCCCAAATGGCTGATAGAATCACTTATAGTCCTCTGAGAAGGACCCAAAAGATCAAAATAAACCCAAACTGTTATGCTGAGAAAGGTAGTGCTCTCTGGCTTGCCTGTTGTGAGAGAATTCAGACAGACTGATTTTTTACCTTTTCAGGCTGCTGACCATCAGTATCTGTTTCCATTTTTTCCTCTTCAGCTCCTTCTACAAGCAAAGCAATAAAAACAAGTAGTAGTACAATGTGGGGGAAAAGTAAAAGCTATTATAAAGCTGTGAAAGTGTCTGAAATACCACTACACACAGTAATACGGACAAATCTCACAACCATAAGGTTGACATAAAATAACACATACTTTATGATTGTACTAATTTAAAGTTCAAAAATAGATGAATGTAATCCGCAGTGTTAGAAATCAGGACAGCGGTTAACCAGGAAAGGGGTGGGTTCAAGAGTGGCTTTGGGTGCTGGTAATGATCTGTTTCTTGATCTTGGGGCTGCCTACATGACTGTGTTTAATTTGTGAAAATGCACTGAACTGCCCACTGAGGTTTTCATTTTTCTGTATGCATAAAAATTAAAGTTCAAAAACACCTTTTAAGTAAAAAAAGGCAAAAATAAAAATAATTTATTTTTAAAGATACTTAACAAGTTATATATTTTGAGTCAGTCAGATACTAGAGAAACAGTGCAGAGCTAGAGATTCACTGAACCTCAAGAGCATCACACTCTGGCTGGGGAGGACATAAGCCAACAAGCCCACTGTGTTTGCGTACAGATGAGACGCTGTGGGAAGCACAGAGGGTATGGCTATCTCAGTCAGGGAAGGATAATTGCGTGAGAATTTTTGAGGCAGACATGGCTGGGGGGTGGGGGGCGGGGGCAGTGGTAGTACTTGTATAGAGAAGGACATTTCAAGGAAAGGAGGCAAAAAACTCAAGGGAGTAGGGGAAATTTAAGTTGTGGTGAGACTAGAAAAGAGACAGAGATCAAAAAGAGGGAGATAATGCCGACAGGGGCTGTATAATGAAGAGAACTGAATGTTGTGCTAAGGAGGCCTTAAATACATCCTGTAGATAAAAAGTTAACAAAGACTTAAAAACAAAAACATGATACAATCAGATAAATACTTCTGGTTTTAGAACTTTATACATAAACAAATGTTTCAAACATAATGAGGGTTTGCTGTGGTTTTAAATAAAAACATTCAAATATCCTATAGCTTAAATTTTTATATTGTCCTCATAAATTATAAGGCTAATAGCATTTATACTCAATGAGAATATTTAAACATATTAAACAATGATGTTTAAAACTAACAGTGTTAAAGTTACTAAATAGAAAAATCTCTATTTTTCCAATTCTTAAGAATATAATAGGATCTTCTTGCTTCCAGAATTACGGCTGAATAGGAGCTCCAAAGGACATGATATTTTAAGACATCATGAATCTCATATCAGGTAGAAGAGCTTTTAAAGATCACCACCTTCCCCAAAATGCCCAAGGCCTACAGAACCAGAAGTGGGACCAGAGTGTGGAAGTAGTGGGACCAGGTTCTGATTATTTGGGAATTTGAAAGGGAATGGTTGCCTAGACATATTTGCTTCTAATACCTCACCATCAGGAAGTTGAGCCCATGGACTAGCCAGCTGCAGGGCAGGAAAGGAAGACTAGGATTCCTGCACAGAGAGCCAGCCACAAGGATGGCCAATGTGATCTCAAGCCAGTGGCAACCCCTGGCTACCTGAAAAAGCAGCAGAAGCATCCTCTGCAGACAGTTTTTCCAATTCCAATTTTAGCCAAAAAGACATCAGAGTAATAATCTCAACAAAGAGCAAACATCAAGAAAGAAAGCCACTAAGACTGAACAGAAACATTAATCAACAGATTCAGAACCTGAGGACCGCCAATATGAGATCTGTCAGACTCTCAATCTAGTGTAGCCATGGATGTAATATGTAGAGAATCATAAAGATCTCCCATCAACATGAGAGTATTACAGATGATCAGAAATTTAAAAAAACAAAACCCCAAAAGATAAAAATATTTCCTAGAAATGAAGTCAGGGTAAACAGATTAAACCAGGTGAAGAGAGAATTACAAAACTGTAAAACATATCTAAAGAAATGATCCATATATAGAACGGGACAATGGGGAATATGGAAACATGGAAAAAGATATGCCAGGCAAAACCGAATCCAAGGAATGGCGGTAGCCTTTTTGTGGTACTGTAAGTCAATAAAGGCATTAAGAATAGAGTATTATTAGAAGTAGACGGTAAAACATAATGATGAAAAAGGTTTAATTCACCAAAAAATTGTTAATTTTTTATACTTTTAGGAACCTAATAAGAGTGTCAAACTATATAAAGCAAAAACTGACCGAATGGCAAAATGAAAATGTACATCATAGTAGGGAATGTGAACAGACTTGTCTCAATTTAAGACATACAGTGGATGGTTCTAACATATACATGTAGAATTCTACACCTAACAATTAGAGAATATATACACATTAATTTCAAGCTTACATGGAACATTAAAAAATACTGATCACATCTTCCAGCGCGCGCGCACACACACACACACACACACAAATCAATAAAAAGTTTAATCCATTCTAAAACAAAGAAAACTGATCACATATTAAGCCATAAAGCTAGTTTTCACAAATTTCAAAAAGTCAATGGTATACAAACTAAGTTCTCTCACCACAATGCAATGAAATTAGAAGTTTAAAATATAAATTTCTCGGGCTTCCCTGGTGGCGCAGTGGTTGAGAGTCCGCCTGCCGATGCAGGGGACGCGGGTTCGCGCCCCGGTCTGGGAAGATCCCACATGCCGCGGAGCGGCTGGGCCCATGAGCCACGGCCGCTGGGCCTGCGCGTCCGGAGCCTGTGCTCCGCAACGGGAGAGGCCACAGCAGTGAGAGGCCCGCGTACCGAAAAAAAAAAAAAAAAAAAAAAAATTTCTCTGTGCTTGGAAATGTAATTTTGAGAATCAGTAAAAATAGCACTTAGGAGGAAATGTAAATGTGAAATAAGCCTTCTTATTTTTACATTAGAAAAGAAATAAAGGTTCAAAGTCTACAAGCTGTACATCTTTTT
This sequence comes from Globicephala melas, assembly GCF_963455315.2. NCBI lineage: Eukaryota > Metazoa > Chordata > Mammalia > Artiodactyla > Delphinidae > Globicephala > Globicephala melas. The sequence goes on along the minus strand of NC_083324.2, from coordinate 40,148,104 downwards.
TAAGAAAATAGAAAAGAAAAACAGAATATAGGAGGTAGGGAGAAAAAAATTACAAGAGTAAAAAAAAAAATTAAAGAAATTTTAAAAATAGAGTTTAAATATATAACAGAATCCTATATCTCTTCCGTGACAGATCAAGAAAAGAGATGAGAGGCACAAATTAATAATATTAGGAATGGAAGAAAGGCCATAACTATTGATAAAAAAGCAAACGTCTGGGCTTCCCTGGTGGCGCAGTGGTTGAGAGTCCGCCTGCTGATGTAGGGGACACGGGTTCGTGCCCCAGTCCGGGAGGATCCCGCGTGCCGCGGAGCGGCTGGGCCCGTGAGCCATGGTCGCTGAGCCTGCGCGTCCGGAGCGAGAGGCCGCAGCGGTGAGAGGCCCGCGTACCGCAAAAAAAAAAAAAAAAAAAAAAAAAAAGCAAAGGTCAAAAAGGAAGTTGACAACAACCTACTGAAGAGGCAAAAATATTTGCAAATTATATAAACAGCTCATACTACTCAATATAAAAAAAAATCCAATTAGAAAATGGGCAGAAAACCTGAATAAACATTTCCCAAAGAAGACACACAGATGTCCAATAGGCACACGAAAAGATGCTCAAAGTTGCTAATCATCAGAGAAATGCAAATCAAAACCCTAATGAGGTATCACCTCACACCTTTCAAAATGGCTCTCGACAAAAAGACCACAAACAACACATGCTGGCAAGGATGTGGAGAAAAGAGAACCGTAGTACACAGTTGGCGGGAATGTAAATCAGTGCAGCCATTATGGAAAAACAGTATGGAGGTTCCTCAAAAAACTAAAAATAAAACTTCCATATGATCTAGCAGTTCCACTCCTGGGTATATATTCAAAGAAATGAAGACACTAATTCAAAAAGATATAAACAACCCAATGTTTGTAGCAGCAGTTACTTAACAGTGGCCAAGATATGGACACAACCTAAGTATACACCAAAGGATGAATGGATAAAGAAGATGTGGAATACACACACACACACACACACACACACACACACACACACACACACACAGAGGAATATTACTCAGCCATAAAAAACAATGAAATTTTGCCACGTGCAACAACATGGATGGACTTGGAGGGTACTATGCTTAGTGAAATAAATCAGACAAAGAAAGACAACTACTCTATGTTATCACTTATATGAGGAATATAAAAAATAAAACAAACTAACAAAACAGAAAGACTCACAGATATAGAGAATAAATTAGTGGTTACCAGTGAGGAGAGGGAAGGGGAGAGCGGCAAGACAAGGGTAGGGGATTAAGAGGTACAAACTATTAGGTATAAAATAAATAAGCAACAAGGACATATTTTATAGTACAGGGAATACAGCCAATATTTTATAATAAATGTAGTGTAAGCTATAAAAATATTGAATCACTATGTTGTACATCTGAAACTAATATAATATTGTAAATCAACTATATTTAATAAAAAAGTGTAAGTGACAAACTTCTGAAAAACTTTAGGCCAAATAAAATAGAAAAATTAGATTAAATGAACAAATTATTAGAAAATTTATTTACTAAACAGATTTGGGAAGAAAAAGAAGTATACTAACAGAAAAACTGAAATAGTTTTAAAAAAACAAAAACACCACAGGTTCAGATGTTTTTACTGGGGAATTCTATTTTTTTAAAAAATAAATTTAGTTATTTATTTTTGGCTGCATTGGGTCTTCGTTGCTGCGCGCAGCTTTCTCTAGTTACAGTGAGCAGGGGCTACTCTTCGTTGCTGTGCACGGGCTCTAGGCGTGCGGGCTTCAGCAGTTGTGGCTCACAGGCTCTAGAGCACAGGCTCAGTAGTTGTGGCTCACGGGCTTAGTTACTCCGCGGCATGTGGGATCTTCCTGGACCAGGGCTCAAACCCATGTTCCCTGCGTTGGCAGGCAGGTTCTTAACCACTGTGCCACCAGGGAAGCCCTCTACCAAACTTTTAGGGAAAAGATGATTATAATCTTCATAAACTTTTCCAGAGAACAGAGAAAAGGGAATACCTTCTAACTCATTCTATGAGGTCAGTATAACCTTGATTCACAAATCAGATACGGACAACAGATAAGGAATATTAGAGGACACTAGACTAAATCTCATTCATAATCACAAATGAAAAACTCCTAAACAAAATATCTAAAGACAGAAAACAGTAGTATATAAAAAAGGCAATACATTATGACAAAATAATATGACAGTAACAGAAGAGTGATATAACATTAATATGTCTATCAACTTATTTGCTCACACACATAAAAAGTAATAAAACTCAGTATCTTTCATGACAAGCTAGCTTTCATTACAAGGGCTAAAAGGAAAGTTCCTGTGCCCTCCAAAGATTGTTACTGATAATCCTACAATAAATGTCATTCTTCATGGAGAGATGCCTGTAGTATCCCCTTTAAAATCAAGAGCAAGACATGGATACCAGTATTACTACTTTCCTTTGATACTGCCACAGAAGTCTTGGTCTAGGTAGTCAATAAAGAAAAAGAAATTAAAAGAGGACTGGAAAGGAAAGAAGAAAATACTTATGATTTGCAGAGAATAAAACTATATACCTAGAAGAATCTGCAGAAAAGTTATTAGAAATAATGACAGCGTTACAAGGCAGTTACCTATAAAATTAACATGCAAAATCAACTGCGTTTCGATATGCTAACAAAAATCAATTCTAGATAAAGACACATTAAAAAAAAACTTGAATCATCTCCTAATCACAACACAAAAAGTGCCAACCATAAAACAGAAGACAAAACTCTATTAAAATCAAGGACGACTTTTCATTGAGATGACAAAAAGAACAAGTAATAAGAGAAAACACATGCAGCACAGCAACTAGAAGACTAGTACATCAGATTTATAAAGAAAAAAAATAAATACTATAGAAAAGTAAGTAAAAGACAAGAACAGTTATTTTACAGAATGACATATGACCAGTAAATTTAAGATACTCAAATTAGTTGTAAGAGAAATGTAATTTAAAACTATAAAAGAACATCATTTTACACCTGCTACATCAGCAGAGTCTAACACTAGGAAGGTGTTGGATCAAGTGTTACTGGTCAACTTTGGGAAAAAACTTGGAGTTTCCTAAAACAGTGCTGCTCATGTTCAAGGTTCAACGTTCCAAAGTGTTCAATGCTCTTTTCTCCTTTCCTTTATTAATAAATTTACTTCATGAAAAATTGACAACCGAATTAAAGAGAGCTTAGTGATGCATATTTCTTAACTCAGTGTGGCAACTGGTCCACACTTCAAGTAGCACTGCATCTAAGCAAAACCCTATATGTGTACACTGTGAGGCATGTACAAGATTGTATGTACATGCATGTTTGAAACAGAAAAACAGGAAACAACCCAAACTGTCTGTTCAACAATAAGAGAAGGGATAATTAAAATGAGTTATAATCACATACCAGAATATCTTACAGCAGTGGAAATAAATTAACTATGGTTACATGGATAATGCAACTTCACGAAAAAATACTGAAAATATAATACTGAGTTAAAAATAAAAGTTTTAGAAGTATAAATCTATCATACTTTCTAAAGCTTAAAAACAAACAAAATTATAACCAACATATATTAAGTACATCTTTGTGATTAAAAATTGCTTATGGGCTTCCCTGGTGGCACAGTGGTTAAGAATCCACCTGCCAATGCAGGGGACACGGGTTCGAGCCCTGGTCCAGGAAGATCCCACATGCCGCAGAGCAACTAAGCCCGCGCACCACAGCTACTTAGCCTGCGTTCTAAAGCCTGCGAGCCACAACTACTGAGCCCACGAACCACAACTACTGAGCCCGTGAGCCACAACTACTGAGCCCACATGCCACAACTACTGAGTCCACGTGCCACAACTACTGAGCTCATGTGCCTAGAGCCCATGCTCCGCAACAAGAGAAGCCACCGCAATGAGAAGCCCGCGCACTGCAACGAAGAGTAGCCCCTGCTCGCAGCAACTAGAGAAAGCCCGCACGCAGCAACAAAGACCCAACACAGCCAAAAAATAAATAAATAAAATAAATATTTTTTAAAAATTGCTTAAAACATAGTTGAACAATATTAAAAAATTCAGGATTCTTAGGGCTGGGAGTGGGAAGGTACAAAGATGAGGTAAGAGGGAAACAGAGAGAAATTACTGGTAATATTCTAATTAGTTCAGATGAAATATGTAACATGCCTTAAGACACATTAAAATATAACAATAAAATGACTTGAACAAAAAACCCAAATGCAGATGGAGTTTTTTTAAGCCCCCAAACCTCACAAGTTATTCTTTTTTTTTGAGAATCATACAGCAATCATAAATCATTGCTTTACAATGGTGTGTTAGTTTCTGCTTTATAACAAAGTGAATCAGCTATACATATACATATATCCCCATATCTCCTCCCTCCCACCCTCCCTATCCCACCCCTCTAAGTGGTCACAAAGCACTGAGCTGATCTCCCCTCACAAGTTACTCTTAATTGAATGTGCATTAGGCCACCTTTGCTGAGTCAACAATTACACACTGAGTAAGTATTATGTGGGAGAAATGCAGTATTTTTTTTAATAAAAATAATCTACATTTGAAATAACTAACCACAATCTACAGCTCTGCATTCTAAAAAGATAACACTCTCTATTGTAAGGCAAGCCAAATTTGATATCAACTCTTTAATTAGCTATGATTCCAAGATGAAGAGTTACATAATATTAATATCTATTCATATAATGATGGTGCAGTTAGAGACAGACCCTCTGTAAGGGGGAAAATCTCAGACTTTTAAGGAGATGTCTATTAACAGTTTAATTATGAGTTGTGTATTTCTCAAGATGCTACATGGAAGAGTATGTAAAGTGTCTTCTATCAACATTTTTTTAAAGCTGCTATCAGACATATTCTTGGGGAGAGACAGAGAGAGAAAGAGAGGGAGGGAAGGAGAGAGGGCGTGCGCACGCGTGATTGTCTTTGGTGTGAATTCTGATTAGAACTGTAAACCCTGAAGAGGTTGCAGCCGCTCACATATCCCTTAATGTCATATTTTTTTAATATTTATTTATTATTTATATGGTTGCACCGGGTCTTAGTTGCGGCAGGTGGGCTCCTTAACTGTGGCATACGGCATCTAGTTCCCTGACCATGGATCGAACCCGGGACCCCTGCAATGGGAGCGTGGAGTCTTAACCACTGTGCCACCAGGGAAGTCCCCTCCCTTAATGTCACCTTGTTGGTGCCAATAAATGAAATTCACAACTTAAATAAGAAACACATAACATAAACTAGTGAGCCACATGCCAAAGACAAAAAGAAAGAGAAAGCAAAACAAAAAGAAATCCTCTTACCAGGTAATTAATGCCTTGTCAGCCAGGGGAAAATACCAACATCACAGTTTACAATTAGCTCTTTAGGCTGTAGAACGGGTTGGTAAACATTTTCTGTAAAGGGTGAGATAGTAACTCTTTTCAGCTTTGCAGGCCCCACAGTCCTAGTTGCATCTACTCAACTCTGCCATAGTAGCACAAAATCAGCCACAAAAGCCGCTTGGAAATGAATGGGTGTGGCTGTGTTCCAATAAAACTTCATGAAAAAAAAAAAAAACTTCATGGACACTGAAATCTAAATGTTATATATTTTTGCATTTCACAAAATACTATTCTTTTGGTTTTATCCAAACATTTAAAAATGTAAAATCCATTCTCATATATTGTGGGCTAAATAAAAATAGTCGGCAACTTGGATTTGGCCCAAGAACCAAAATTTGCTAACCCCTGCTCTAGAAAAATAGGATGAGTTCGGGATACAGACTAAGTACGAATCCTGTCCCCACAATTTACCAGCTCAAGTGACCCTGGGCAAGCTCCTTAGTTGACAGCGGCTTCAGTTTGCTTATGTACAAAAGGAGAATAATTATTATTTCCTTCACAAGGGTAGTGCTAAGGATTAAATTAATTATTTCATGTAAAATGCAATAACTGTCTGGCTCATAGTGAGTGCTCAATGACAATTATTAATATTATCAGAAAGTTCAGTTGGCTGGACCCAGGCCCTATCTCTCTATTAACATGAGCGCTTTTCGTGGCCTTTGGCACTGCTTCAGGGAAAACAAAGGGCTCTCATTCTTCCCTGGACTGTCAAAGATCCTTCCCAATCCGGTTTGTTATCTGATTTACCCTCCCTATGTGATCTTTTCTGTAAAGGACCAGTTAGTTTTATAAAATGACCTGCCCATGTCCCATTCTCTTAAAATGTTACTAATGGGTCAGCGATACCTGATCGACAAGGGGTCAGCAAACGATGGCTGCTTTTGTAAATAAAATTTTATCACAACACAGCCGAGCTCATTTATTTAAGTATTGTCTATGGATGCTTTTGCACCACAAAGGCAGAACTGAGTAGCTGTGACAGAGGCCGTGTGGTCTGCAAAAGCCTAAAGTTTTTACCATTTGGCCCTTTATAGAAATAGTTTGCTAACCTCTGTGATAGAAAATTCATGCTAATATGATAGTCCTGCTTATGAACAAAGATACTCTGGAGATACTGTCGGACTCTCAAGGTCTCAACTTTAATGTTGGAAATTGAGGGACACTGGTGGTGAGACACGAAGGTGGCCTCATACGATCCCTGCCTCAAGGTTTTCATGTCCTTGTATGAACCCCTTCTCTTGAGTGTGAGTAGCATCTGTGATTTGTTTCTAGCCACAACAGAATACAGCAAAGGTGACAGGATGTTAGTTTATATAAGACCCTGTGCTGTTACTTGCTCTGGAGACTCTCCTTGCTGGCTTGATGAAGTAAGCTGCCATGCTGGGGGAGCCTAAATGGCAAAGAACCCTGGGTGGCCCTAGGAGCTGAGGGAAACTTCCAGCTGACAGCCAGCAAGAAATTGAGGCTTTCCGTTCTACAACTGGAAGTAAATGAATTCTGAGAACAGGAGTGACCTTGGAGGTGGATTCTTCAACAGATGAGAATGTAGTCCAGCCACCTTGATTGTAGCCTTTTGAGATCCTAAGCAGAGGACAAGTTAGCCTGTGCATAGACTGCTGACTCACAGAAACTATGAGATAATAAATATATCTTGTTTTAAGCCACTAATTTTGTGGTAATTTGTTATGCAGCAATAGATAACTACTATACCTCCTAAACTTTTGAATGAACCTCAACCAAGGGTGAGAAGCAAATTATCTAGCATCCATGATAACAATGTCTTCAGAGACTACAAATAGAAAATGGTCTCATCCACCAGACTGGTTGGTTTCTAGTCACCACCCCTTTCTCCTAGCTTCTGCAATGCAGTGTGCTTTTCAGTCTAGTAATAATATGGTTACCAAAACCAAAATGAGGAGCGAGAGAGAGAAACCATTCCCTAAAGAGTTGAGGGAACTGGAAAAGTTAGCTTTGAGGAGAGAATTAAATGCTTGCAAAATACCTGCCTTTAATAAAGTATGTTATGAATAAGTAATGACGCTTTTTAGAAAGAATTATGATTATTTGGTGAGAATACTCTCCATTTCCTACACATCATCTGTAAACTGCCAGCAGTTACTTCCTAAAACAGACAGAACCACGTTACTTCTACTCTCTGGAATCTTCTCAAAGTCTACAAGGTAAAAGCCCTTCAAAATCAGCTGCAAACCTACAAAGCTGCCCTTGGCCACAGTACCTGCTCCCCACAGACTTCTTTGTACTATTTTCAGAATATGCCACCTATGTTCATTCCTTCTTCCTTTTTCATTATTGTTTAAAAGGTCATGTCCTTGGTGCAGCCTTCCCTAACTGACCCAAGCATAAATAATCGTGTTTCCTCCACATATGCCTCTACCTATAGCTGTATTTCTTTTTTATAATGATATCCCCTCCCCCACCATAAATATTCTTCAAGGACAGGGTGATTATTTAATTCAGTGATTCACAAAGTGTGGTCTAGGTACCCTGAGGGTTCCCAAGGTCAAAACTATTTTCATAGCAACACAAAGATACTTGCCTTTTCACTCTCATCTCGCACAAGTGTGGCGTATGGCTTTCCAGAGGCTGCATGATGAAGTCAGCTATAGAAACGTGCACCTATGTATTATTTTTTAAAAGTTTCCCAGTACCAATTTTTTAACTTTTTAAAAAATTATTTGTTTGGTTTTTTTATATTTGGCTGTGTTAGGTCTTCATTGCTGTGCACACAGGCTTTCCCTAGTTGCAGTGAGCGGGGGCTACTCTTCGTTGCAGTGCGCATGCTTCTCACTGCGGTGGCTTCTCCTGTTGCGGAGCACGGGTTCTAGGCGCGTGGGCTTCAGTAGCTGTGGCTCACAGGCTCTAGAGCGCAGCCTCAGTAGTTGTGGCACACAGGCTTGGCTCCTTCGCGGCATGTGGGATCTTCCCGGGCCAGGGATGGAACCCATGTGCCCTGCACTGGCAGGCAGATTCTTAACCAGTGTGCCACCTGGGAAGCCCGCCCACTATCAATTTTTAATATAGTAAATGTCAACAGATATAATCCAAATAAACTGAAGAAGCATTTTGGGTTCCTTAATATTTTTAAAAAGTCAAAGAAGTCCTGAGACCAAAACATTTTAGAAATGTGAGTCCAATAATTTTTGTCTTCCTAGGGAAGGAGGGAATGATAGGAACTCATTCAACACTTCTGGGAGACTAATCATGTCATTCACTGTATTAAAGTTCAAACGTTCCATAAAGCTGGCAATATACAGTCTAACCAGGCTCGTGAGCCTTGTATCAAACTCTCTATAACCTAGCTCCAACCTACCTCTGTAAGCTGCTCTCTTTCTACATCCTTATTTGAACTATGTATTGTGGCCAACCTGGTTAACTTCCTGCCATTTAAACAACCTTCCATTTCCATCTCTGTGCCTTTGTTCACATCGTTCTACAGAATTGGATACTGTACTTGTTCCAATCAGTGACATTCTAAACCTCTTTTTTTAACATTCAGCTCAAATCCTACTTTCTTTGTGAAGTCTTCTTTAGCCTAAAATTACAAGTCCCATTGTGTTCATTCTTACAGCACTTCCTATCTACAGTCCTCCTTGAACAATTAATACTATATACTTCATTCTATCTCCAATCCTCCAACACTGAATTATTTTTCCATGTATATGTAACTCATCACAAAAAATAGCCCCAATTATTAGAGGGTATTTCGTGTGTCTTACATAACTGCCCCACAGCAAGAGAGCTACATCAAATAACTGATATAGTTATACCTGATTTGACCAAAAAAAAAAAAAAAAAAAAAAAGTCACCAAAGGTAGACAATTGTATTACATAAGGGAAGTCAATTTCTTCCTAAAAATTCTTATCCTACCATCTAATAAATATGATTCATTAGGCAAGTCACTTCAATCCTAGCTAGTCCTTAGAGGTTAAATGTCCTATTGTGAGCTGCTCAGAAGTCTGAATTTCTATTTCAATGCTTCTTGAAATAGATCTGAAAGAGCCCTTCAAATAAAACAGTGACAAAGAGAAGAGAGAAGCCCACTCCACATGACGTAGTCAAAGATCAAATACTGATCCACTTTTTCCTGAGGTTCACTAGCCTAGCATGTTTTCACACACTGGTGTTTTAGAACTGCCAGATTTTAAAGATGTCACGGGAATCCTCAGGGTGAGAAGAATGAGGCTATTTATATGCTGTGAATAGTATCTGAGGCAAGAATTGTAACAGTCACTTCTGGGCTTTATGTTCCTAGAAAGTGACCTTTTCAACATTATTATTATCAGGATGCTCTTCTTAATCTCCTGATGGACTCCAGACTAGTTCTTAACCTTCTTGAAAACTAGGAGTAATGAGTTGGGTTCTTCTACACAGAGCTGTGACAAATTATTCAAGATACACTCCTTGGAGTCCTGTATTCGATAAGGTGTTAATCCACTCACTGATATAGAAGAATCTTCTCTGAACGTTCTATTTGTGATTCAATTTCCCTAAAAGCATAGTCAATTATAAGGAAAAAGCATCAATGAACTTAATCTTTCAAATTCCTCTAAACCAGAATTAAGATACAGACAGTAAATCTACTCAGTAGCAAAAATAAATAAATAAAATAAAACCAATAATTGAGGCTAGGAAATACAAATGGAGGGTACAATAATAAGTATCTGACAGACTCTTGACAGGTTCTTAAATATACATATACATTCCAACTCTCTGGGGGAAGGGCTGATGACCTAAAAGGGGCTGAGAGTCATTCTGTTATGATTTTTATTTAGGAAAATGTTCTTATTCTTAGGAGACACATGCTGAATTATTTAGGGGGTACAAAGAATCATGATGTCTACAACTTACTTTGAAATAATTCACCAAAATCATAATAAAATAAAAATTATTTATTAGATTCCTAGATAGGTAAAAATGGCAAAATTGAACCTAACTGGTAGGCATACAAGATTTCACTGTGCTATCCTATCAACATTTCAGTATGTTTGGCTACAAGTAAACAGGTTATCAGAAAGGCTATTTTGTTTCGTCTCCAGGTCAAATTAAAAAAAAAAATTAATGAAGCTCTTTAATAAAAGGCTTAGTGATAAAATTTTTAAAAATCTTTAATATTCAAATATATTACGTACGTTATTTGAAAAATAAATCAAATTTAACAATTCCTAGATGGGGTCTATTCTCAACCTAGTAGAATGAAACTTAAAAACATAGGTCAGACCCTGACACTCTTCTGCTCAAACCCCTCATTTGGCTCCACCTCAGAGTAAACATTAAAATGTTACAATGGCCCACAAGGCCCCTCATAATCTCCCTTGACCTCCTCTACCCTGCAATTCAGCTACCTGCCCATGATTCTCCTTGCTATTCCTCAACTATGCCAGGCAGCTCCTGTCCAGCGGCCTGTATACTGGCTGCTCCCAATGCTTGGAACCCTCTGACCTTAGATGTCTACACAGTTCCCCCTTCCTTGCCTTCCACTTACATCTTTGCTCAAATGCCACTTTCTTGGTGAGACATGCATTCCCTGACCATTTAAAACTGCAATTCCCCACACTTCACTCTTATTGACAGGTCCCTGCTCTATTTTCACCATGCCACTTACCAGCCAACACACTCTTTCTACATATTTACATTTAATTTATACATTCTAAGTTTTACATATTAGACGCCTGTCCATCTTCCACCTATAAAATATAAAGTCCACAAGGGCAGGAATTTTGGTTGGCTTTGTTTACCAGTACCCTAGCACCTAGAACACAATGAGACGCCATGATAACACAATATATTTACAGTCTTATTTATCTCTCAGTTAAAAGGGGAAAAAAAGTTTAGCTTAAAACTGATATCCCATGGGTTCGTGCCCCGGTCCGGGAAGATCCCACATGCCGACATGCCGTGGAGAGGCTGGGCCCATGAGCCATGGCCGCTGAGCCTGTGCGTCCGGAGCCTGTGCTCCGCAATGGGAGAGGCCACAACAGTGAGAGGCCCGCGTACCGCAAAAAAAACACAAAAAACAAAAAACAACTGATATCCTGTCTAAGAATGGTTATGTGGTATGGGCTCATACACTGAATTTTGCTGTGAGTTTCTCAGCACTTAATCTTGTATAGATGAAACAGCCACAGTCACTCTTGCCTGTCTCTTTACGCAGAGCCTAGGTTTTCAGGGGGGCCGGGTCTTTTCCTATTGCATTTGTCATAGTATATAACGTAATACATACAATGGAGCTATTAGACCTTTAATGATCCTTGTTCAATGAATGAAAAATACACAAACATTCCTACATATTTTACTTCTGTCAGCATGCTACAGGGAAGAGAGGTTGAGCTTTGGGGTCAGAGACATTTAGGTTCAAATTTTACCCCATTCTTAACAAGCATGCCAATGTAACCTGCCAACACCTTAGTTTCCTTGCTTCTACTGAATAACAATGCCACTTTCTCCAAAGGGTTGTCCTGAAAAGAACCTTAAATGACGAAACAGAAAACCCCTATATAATGTGTGACAAACATGGGGATTGAGAAAGAAATGTTGGTTTCCGATGACTTCTAAGCAATGTTTAAAACTTCTCTTCATTTCTTTGGTCTTAACTTCTCTCACCTTCCCCTATAACTGAAAGCAAATAAAATCTCATAATATTTTTAGGTTAAACAAAAAAGGTCTCAAATAGCAGTATTATTTTTTCGATTCCTAGAATGGTCTCTGGTCAAACAAAAAACAATACAAACTTAGAGAAATCAGTAGATACTAATCAATGATTACAGTGTTAAAAGACGCTTAAACTAAAGAAACTCCTGGGACTTCCCTGGTGGTGCAGTGGTTAAGAATCTGCCTGCCAATGCAGGGGACATGGGTTCGAGCCCTTGTCCGGGAAGATCCCACATGCCGTGGAGCAACTAAGCTGAGCACCATTAACTATGGAGCCTGCACTCTAGAGCCTGTGAGCCACAACTACTGAGCCCACATGTTGCAACTACTGAAGCCCGCGCACCTAGAGCCCATGCTCCACAACAAGAGAAGCCACTGCAATGAGAAGCCCGCACACCGCAACAAAGAGTAGCCCCTGCTTGCCGCAACTAGAGAAAGCCCATGCACAGCAATGAAGACCCAATGCGGCCAAAGATTTAAAAAAAAAAAAAAGCAGCACCAGCATTAGAAAACAATTCATTAAAAAAAAAAGAAACTCCTTTTGATAACACTTACTTCCCTAAATAATTCCCATGAGAAGTCTCCTAATAAATGAAAAATAAGGTGTTTCAGACCTAGTGTTCACCTATCTTAACTAACTTTTATTTCACCAAATACTTCCCCCCAAATCCACAATAAAAAGTTAGATAGGCTAACGAGAGAAATCCAGTCTTGTATTTCGTAAGGAAACTTATTTATTTTTTCCCATATTATCATTTTACCATCATTAATACATAAAAGTTACTAGTGTAACCGTAAATTAAGTATCACAATAAAAAGTATGATTAATCTACCACCCAGGCAGAATATTACCTTGATAAGGAAACCTACATCATTCTATCTCAAATCTGTGTGCTATGTAATAAGGCACTATTTTGTTATATAAAGTGTAAGTTTAAATGTAAATTTGATACTTCCTTTCTTTGAACTCTGAACTTGTAATGTGGTTCAGAAAGATAGGAGATATACTATTGACTCCCCACTACAACTTTGCTGAGCCAGTTCTACAGGGAGCACCATTTGTTGTTTCCTAATTTATTCTATTAGTCACAGCCCAATATAAATCACTTTAACTGTAATAGGCCAGCATTAGTTATAGAATTCTGTCTACAACTCATTTAGAAATATTCATATTAGCCTGGTATTTTCCTTAACCCTTATTAAATGGTAAAAGGACCCAAATTCTATTGCTGTAACTAGTGAGTATACACTGCACTTCAGAAAGGTTTACCTGATAGGCCACCTCCAGGTCCTACGAATGAAGTTTACTGTTCATGCCATTCAAAGAATCACCCTTTGTAGTCTCCAGTGCTTCCTGCAGCAGTCTGATCCAAGCTTTACAAATCATACATTCACTAATGAATCAGGAAAATCTAGCCCCACAGGACTAAGGTTGTTAGATTTTTTTTTTTTTTTGGTCCTCTTTTAAATCCCACTCAACTAGAAATGGCCAACTTCTCAACCTGTTTCTTAACCACTAATACTTTATGGTATCATCTACCAAAATTTTTAAAACAGATTTACATGTAAAACCATGTCCCGGATTTTGCAGAGTACAGAAACTTCTTTGAATGAAATAAGAAGGCTTTGCCAACCCTTTTCAATTCCATGACCACAGGGAACCAAAAGACCCTACAAATGAACCAAAAACACACAAAAAAAGTTGAGGAAAGTAAGACCTTTCCCAGGCATTCAATAGACCCAGGTTTTCCTGGCGTGAGCTGGGCACTGCCTCATGGTGCAGAATCAACAAAGAGCAACAGAAATGTGGCTTGGTTTGCTAATTTCAGTCTCCATCTAAAGAAAGGAAAATAAGTGAGTTTTCAAACTAAGAAATACTGTGGATACTGTAAATTACTTTTTAACTCAAAGCCTTGGTACTCTGGATTAGTAACCAATATCAAGAACAGTTAGGTCAATAATTTGTTCTGAAGACTAGAGTGAGAACTTTGATTAATCTGAAAATGTTTCCATTATCTGCAAAATGAAACTGCTAGATTGACACTTTCAAGAAAGTAGAGAAAACAACAGGGGTAGGCCCTATGCAAACTCATGGAAACTCTAACATTTTAGGCTAGAACAGACCTTACTGGTACCTACTCAAACCACCTAGAATAGAGCACCAGGAGTTCAGATGGTATCATCTGTGGCATACTGGCTGACAATTTAAATTTTTACTTCATATTATCTTTATCCTATAAGAATAAATGAAAAAGACAAAATCACTGCAGCTGAAGCATAGGTTGTATAAATTTCATACAACTGATACAAAGTCATAACTATTAGGCAAGATGACAGCAATAAATCTTTAGCTTGAATTATTTTTCAGAAATTGTTTCATGATGAATGAAAAAAATTAATGAACAACGTAAGAAACGTTGGAAATACACTACTGATAATTATATATAAAACAGTATTTTTACTGTATTTTAGTGTGAAAATTACCCTCTTATATACGAACACTTCCTGTTTGAGAAGTCAAGTACTGTTTATGAAGCTACTTTATTAAAATTCTACTCCTCTTCAAGATCAATCAAACAAAAACAGATAGAAGTCCTTATTAGCAAAAATATCATTTGTCCAATATCACAGACTGGCATAGCTAAATGACACATTATAGAGAGTATCTAACCATCTCTTATTACAGATGAGAAAACTCAGAGGTAATGAACTCAGAGCTTTTCCATGAAAACACAGCAACCAAAAGACAGCTGGAGTGGTATGTTGACATCAGATAAAACAAACTTTTAAACAAAAAATGTTACAAGAGAAAAAGGTATTATATAATGATGAAAGGGTCAACCCATTAAAAAGATATAACAATTATAAACATACATGCAACGAACAACACAGTCTCAAAATATATGAAGCAAAACCAGACAGAATTGAAGAAAGGAACACAGTCCACCCACAATAGTTGGAGATTCCAAGACATTTCAAAAAGGATGGAACAACTAGGAAAAAAGATAAAGAAGCAGACAACTTGAACAACACTATAGACCAGCCACACCAAACATACACAGAAGACACCATTCAATGATAGCAAAATACAACATGAATATTTTCACCAGGACAGACAATATGTTAAGCAACAAAACAAGTCTTAATAAAATTTAAAAAATAGAAATCACACAAATTATCTTCTGTGAATAAAGTGGAATAAAACTAGAAATTAATAACAGAAGGAAATCTTAAAAATTCACAAATTGGTACAAGTAAACAACATGCTGTTTTATTTTTTTAAGAAACTATTTTCTATCAACCTCTCCATTTTAAGAGTTTGTGTTAGAATAGCTTAAGACCACTGAGTGGTTTAAAAAACATACTCTTAAACAACCAATGGGTCAAAGAAGAAATCACCAGGGAAACTGCAAAATATTTTGAGAAGAACGAAAACAAAAACAAAACATATGAAGACTTACGGAATGCAGCAAAAAGAGGGATATTTATATAGCTATGAAAGTCTACGTTATCTACATTAATAAGGACGAAAGATCTCAAATCAATATCCCAATTTCCAACTTAAGGCACTATTAAAAGAAGAGCAAACTTAACCAAAAGCAAGAGAAGGAAGGAAATAATAAAGATCAGAGTGATGATAAATTAAGAGAATAGAAAAACAATACAGAGAACCACTGAAATCAAAAGTGGGTTCTCTGAAAAGATTAAATTGACAAGCCTTTTTCTAGACTGATGAAGGAAAAAAAAAACTGGACCAAATTACTATTATCAGGAATGAAAATGGAAACACTACCAACCTCACAGAAATAAAAAGGAATATAGGGCCTTCCCTGGTAGCGCAGTGATTAAGAATCCACCCGCCAATGCAGGGGACACTGGTTCGAGCCCTGGTTCAGGAAGATCCCACATGCCGCAGAGCAACTAAGCCTGTGCGCCACAACTACTGACCCTGTGCTCTAGAGCCTGCGAGCCACAACTACTGAGCCCGCACACCACAACTACTGAAGCCTGCATGCCTAGAGCTCGTGCTCTGTAGCAAGAGAAGCCACCGCAATGAGAAGCCCGTGCACTGCAACGAAAAGTAGTCCCCGCTCACCACAACTAGAGAAAGCCCACGTGCTGCAACGAAAACCCAACACAACCAAAAATAAATAATTTTTTTAAAGGAATATAAAAGAACATTATGAACTTTTAAAAAAACAGCTTTACCAAGATATAATTCACCATATGATCAACCCATCAAAATGAGTACAATTCAATGAATTTTAGTATCTTTCCAGATATGTACAACAATCACCACAGTAAATTTCAGAACATTTTCATCACCTCAAAGGGAAACCTATACCCTTTAGCTATCATCCCCCTTTACCCCTGTTCCTCCCAACCCTAAGCAATCATTAATATACTTTCTGTCTCTATAGATTTACCTATTCAGGACATTTGATATAATTGGAATTACATACTATATTGTCCTTTTTACTGGCTTCTTTCACCTATCATAATGTTTACAAGGTTGCTCCATGATGTGGCATATGTTAACACTTCATTCCATTTTATGGTCAAATAATATTCCATTGTATACCACATTTTGCTTATCCATACAGTTGATGGATACCTGAGTTGTTTCTACTTAGGGTTTTATGATTTATTCTTGTGTGTGCGGTGAACAAATTTGATAATCTACAAATTCCTAGAAAAACACAAACTACCAAAACTGTTTCAAGAAGAAAAAGAATAGGGCTTCCCTGGTGGCGCAGTGGTTGAGAGTCCGCCTGCCGATGCAGGGGACACGGGTTCGTGCCCCGGTCTGGGAGGATCCCACATGCCACGGAGTGGCTAGGCCCGTGAGCCATGGCCGCTGAGCCTGTGGTCCGCAACGGGAGAGGCCACAGCAGTGATAGGCCCACGTACCGCAAAAAAAAAAAAAAAAAAAAGAAAAATAGACTTTCTATAGCAAGTAAACAGATTTTCTATCAGTAGTCAAAAAACATTTTAAATACAGCCACTAAACAGTATGGCGGTTCCTCAGAAAACTAAAAACAGAATTACCATATGATCCAGCAATCTCACTCCTGGGCATATATCCAGAGAAAACCGTAATTCGAAAAGACACGTGCACCCCAACGTTCATTGCATCACTATTTACAATAGCCAAGACATGAAAACAACTTAAATGTCCACTGACAGCTGAGTGGATAAAGAAGATGTGATACATATATACAATGAAATACTGCTCAGCTGTAAAAAAAAAAAAGAAGTAATGCCGTTTGCAACAACATGGATGGACCTAGAGATTATCACACTAAGTGAAGTAAGTCAGAAAAAGACAAATACCATATGATATCACTTATAATGTGGAATCTAAAATATGAACAAATGAACTTTATCTATGAAACCAACAGATTCATGGACACAGGGAACACACCTGTGGTTGCCAAGGGGGAGGGAATTGGGGGAGGGATGGAGTGGGAGGTTGGGGTTAGCAGGTGTAAGTTATTATATACAGAATGGATAAACAACAGGGTCCTACTGTATGGCACAGAGAACTACGTTCCATATCCTGTGATACACCATAATGGAAAATAATATTAAAAAAATAATACATGTATAATGGAATCACTTTGCTGTACAGCAGAAAATAACACAACATTGTAAATCAACTATACTTCAATTAAAAAAAACATTAAAAAAGAGCACAGGACTTGAAGGATTCACATACAAGTTCTATCAAACATTTAAAGAACAAACACCAATACTTCTTTAACTCTTCCAAAAGTTAGAACAATTTCTAAAGCATTCTTAGAAGTTAGTATTACCCTGATACCAAAACCAGACAAAGATATCACAAGAAATAAAAAGTACTAACCAATATCCCTTATGACTATAGATGCAAAAATCTTTAATATAATACTAGCAAACCTAATCTAATAGAATATTAAATGGATTAGTCACATTGATCAAGTGGGATTTATCGCAGAAATGCAAAGGTGGTTTAACAGGTGAGACTCAATTAATATGAAACACATAAATATTTACTTATGGAATAAAGTAAAAATACCACACAATCATCTCAACTGATACATTAAAAGCTGCTGATGAGAACTTCCCTGGTGGTTCACTGGTTAAGACTCTGCGCTTCCACTGCAAGGGGCACGGGTTCCATCCCTGGTCAGGGAACTAAGATTCCGCATACCGTGTGTGCAGCAAAAACAAAACAAAACAAAACAAACAAAAAAAACCCAGCAGCTGATGAAATCCAACATCCTTTCATGATAAAAACACTCAACAAGGGGCTTCCCTGGTAGCGCAGTGGTTGAGAGTCCACCTGCCGATGCAGGGGACACGGGTTCGTGCCCTGGTCCGGGAAGAGCCCACATGCCACGGAGCGGCTAGGCCCGTGAGCCATGGCCGCTGAGCCTGCACGTCCGGAGCCTGTGCTCCGCAACGGGAGAGGCCACAACAGTGAGAGGCCCGCGTACCGCAAAAAAAAAAACCAAAAAAACACACTCAACAAAATAGAAACAGAAGGGAACTTTCGAAAGTTGATAAAAGGCGTCTATGAAAATCGAACATATAACATCATACTAACGATAAAATGCTAAAAGCTTTCTCCCTAAGATCAGAAAAACAATTTCATTTACAACATTCAAAAGAATAAAATACAAAGGAAAAGATTTAACAAAGGAAATACAAGACTAAAAACTTCAAAACATTGCTTAAAGAAATTAAAGGCCTAAAATAAATGGAATGACATCTGATGTTCATTGCTTGAAAGACTTAACACTGTTGAGATAGCAATACTCCCCAAACTGAATGCAAATAAAAAATCACAATAAGATACCACTTCACACACACACAGGCTGGGTATTTTTTTTAAAAAGGGAAGGGGAAAACAAGTGTTGGCAAGGATGTGGAGAAATCGGAACCTTCATACATTCCTAGTGGAAACAAAATGGTAAAACCACTGTGAAAACAGCTGGATAGTTCCTCAAAAAGTTAAATAAAGAATTACCACATGATCCAGTAGTTCCACTGCTACATACCCAAGAAGCAGAAAATCACCAAGTAACCTGTACATGAATGTTCATAACAGCATTATTCAAAAGTATGAAAAAGTGGAAACAATACAAATATCCATAAACTGATTAATAGATTAGTAAAATGTGGTATATCCACCCAAGTATATTATTCAGCATAGTACTGAATTACACTATACCATGGATGAACTTTGAAAACACTATGCTACCTGAAAGAAGTCAGACACAAAAGGCCACACATAGTATGATTTTCATTTATAGGAAATATCCAGAATAGGCAAATCCATAGAGACAGAAAGCGGAGTAATGGTCAACAGAGCTAAGGAGAGAAAAAATGGGAAGTGACTGCTTAATTGGTATGGGGTTTTTCTTTTGGGGTGACAAAAATGTTCTGGAATTAGATAGTGGTAATGAATGAACAATACTGTGAATTTACTAGAAGCCACTGGATTATATACATTTAAGTGATTAAAATGAAGCATTTTATATGAATTTTATTTCAATTTAAAAATCACCCAAAACAACAATAAACTTAAATCTACTCAGCAACATATAAATTAAAATAACCACAAAAGTCCTCTTTCTGAATTCGTATGTCTATACGCTCAAAACCTAGATCTAAAAACAGGCATCAGATACCTCACAACTGTGATATTATTAACAGTTATGAGGGGACTTCCCTGGTGGCACAGTGGTTAAGAATCCGTCTGCCAATGCAGGGGACGTGGGTTCGATCCCTGGTTCGGGAAAAGGTCACATGTCGTGGAGCAACTAAGCCCGTGCACCACAACTACTGAGCCTGCATTCTAGAGCCCGCAAGGCACAACTACTGAGCCCACACACAACTACTGAAGCCCGCATGCTCTAGGGCCCGCGTGCTGCAACTACTGAAGCCTGCGCACCTAGAGCCCACGCTCCGCAACAAGAGAAGCCACCGCAATGAGAAGCCCGCATGCCACAATGAAGAGTAGCCTCCACTCGCCACAACGAGAGAAAGCCTGCACGCAGCAACGAAGACCCAACACAGCCAAACATAAAACGAAAACAAAAACGGTTATCAGACAATTTTAAAAATTCTATCATAAAAGGAAGAGATAAAAAAAAATACATTAATTTTTTACGATGCAAGTTTCTTTTGATCATTGTACTCACTCTTAAGTGCAAGCAGACCCAATTATTCTAGCAAGCTGATAGGAAAATACAACACCTATTATCCCTGTTCTTGGGGGCAGCAGTGACTCACCAAGCTTCTCTGGCTCATCTGGCCCTGTGCCTGCAATGCAGCTGCTCTCCAAACCATAGGAGGGATCCACTTTCCCAGAGGCTCGTGCTGCTTCTTGTACTTTTTTGACGTGAGCTTCCACCAATTCCAGTGGTACCTCCTCCCGGACTCGAGAAAACTCTTCTGTTTAAGAAGAAAAATGGAACAGTGATCTGGCTTTGCATAAATATTTGCTTCAATGTAAACTAGATAATATGACACATTAGTGTATCGTGTGTAACCTAGTGACCTTTCTGGAGACTCGATCTGATCTACCCCAGCAAATCAAGAGGGCCAAAGGAGATAAACATGTACAGTAACGAAATTCTGTGACTCTATGTTTTACCTTACATGTCACAGCATCTTACTATATAAACAGGAGATCTTTAAATTTCTATTAGTAACAATCAAAACTGCTATCCAGGGACTTCCCTGGTGGTCCAGTGGTTAAGACTCCACGCTTCCACTGCAGGGGGCCTTGGTTCGATCCCTGGTCGAGGAACTAAGATCCCGCATGCCACAAGGTGCGGCCAAAACTAAATATATTTAAAAAAAAATAAAAAATTGCTGCCCAAATTTCATCTAACTCTGCTGGCTAGATTTTAATCAAGATAACAATAAGGATAAAACAACCAGAAAATCAAGAAAGAGTTCTATGGTATGAGAAAATTCTAATAAGAATTATTGTAATCCAAGAATGTTAAATGACTCCTTTTTGCCAATTATATAAAATTCTGAATGAATCACAAAACATACCATTAAAAACCTGTTTTGTCCCTCTAAATTCTTTTTTTTTTTTTTAGAAGATGTTGGGGGTAGGAGTTTATTAATTAATTAATTTATTTTTGCTGTGTTGGGTCTTTGTTTCTGTGTGAGGGCTTTCTCTAGTTGCGGCAAGCGGGGGCCACTCTTCATCACAGTGCGTGGGCCTCTCACTATCGCGGCCTCTCTTGTTGCGGAGCACAGGCTCCAGACGCGCAGGCTCAGTAGTTGTGGCTCACGGGCCTAGTTGCTCCGTGGCATGTGGGATCCTCCCAGACCAGGGCTCGAATCCGTGTCCCCTGCATTAGCAGGCAGATTCTCAATCACTGCGCCACCAGGGAACCCCTGAATTCTTAATAAATGCTCTTAGTTTGAAAATTATTATATTTTAAGTGTTTTAGTTTAAAATGTTATAATACTTCAAATACAACATGGTATCTTCAAGGGGTAATATCCGATTTTTTTTTTGTTATTTACATAACTGAAATGAATATAACAGCCGATAACACTTAAATCTGAGATAAAATTAGCATGAAAGGAAGTATTAAACCATTATCTGAAATTGTTACTCTGGTGAGATGGCTTAAGAAAGTTCATACCCAAAGCTGCTCTGGCTGCAGCAGATGCCACACGAGGATCCACCACAGATGCCAAAAAAGCAACAGTGCTCATGACTGGGTTTCCTGACTGACTGAAGGGGACAGGCTGGTAGGCCAGGGGCCCCAGGGAAGCATCAGAATTCTCAAGGTATGGGTCCTCAATGGGAAGCCTCAAAAAGTGGAGGATGCATTCATCCTGTGTGCGACTTCCAACGTGTTCCGACACTTTGTTCCAGTCATCCTTATACATCTCCAGAGCCTATAATGGAAAAAAACAGGAGCTTTAATATCCGGTAACAAGGAAGTATTTAATGACATCAGAAGCCTGTGACTGTTCTTTAGACAGACTTTAAAAACAGTAATGAAAATGGTTATACTGTTCATAAGAAAATAGGTAGCTATGATTGCTTTCATTATTATATTAAATTCTCAATCAGTCAAGAAAAATAAATAAAAGGCATGCATATTACAAAGGAAGAACAACTGGTTTTTATTAATACACACATGATTGCTTATATAGGAAATCCTACAGAATCTACAAAAAAAGGTATTAAACTAAAAAGTTTAGCAAGGTCATCAGTTAAAAGGATAACAGAAAAACTCAATTATATTTCCATATATACTAGCAATGAAAATTTTTTAATTGGAAAAAAGTATTTAAAATAGCACAAAAATGAAATACTTAGGAAAAAATATAATGAAGAATGTGTAAGACCAATATGCTGGAAAAAATAAAACATGCTGAGAAATCAAAGACCTAAATAAATGAAGAGATATGCTGTGTTCATTCATTAGAAGTCTCAATATTGTTAAGATGTCAATTCTCTCCAAATTGAACTACAGATTCAATGCAATCCCATTCAAACTTTTTTGTTAAAAATTACGAAACTGATGCTAAAATTCATAGAGCACACACATTTCTAGTTTAAAAATTTTTAACTTTTCAGAGAAAATGCTGAAAAACTCCAACAAAAACAAGAAAAGCAGTCTCCAAGGGGGAGGGAGATAGAACAGTATGAAGGAAGCCACAAATAGGTGGTGCTGAGAAATTCAAGGAATGAATTGGGTAAAAGAATCTCTTGGGGAGCTACTGTAGCTACCAAAGTTACTACTCTCACATGGTTCTATCTACAGCCATGACTCTCCACCAGGGGCAACTGTGTCTCCTTAGGGACAATTGGCAGTGGCTGGAGACATTCTGGGTTGACACAATTGGAGAGGTGCTACTGGCACCTAGTGGGTAGAGGCCGTGGATGCTGTTAAAAATTCTACAATGCACATAAGAGACCCCACAACAAAAAAGCTATCTGGTCCAAAATGTTAATAGTAGCGTGGCTAAAAACCCTACTGTAGAGCCTGATTTGCTAATACTGTGTTAAGATGAGTTCACCATGATGATGGTTCTCTCCGTGTTTATTGCCTCAGTGAATTCTTTTTTAATTTTTTACTTTAATTTTATTTTTTGGCCATGCCATGAGGCATGCGGGATCTTGGTTCCTTGAACAGGGATCGAATCCACACCCCCTGCACTGGAAGTATGGAGTCTTAACAACTGGACTGCCAGGGAAGTCCCACCTCAGTGAATTCTTAAATCTGGACTCCAACTGCTGCTCCAGGCTTTCTTTCTCACTGGAGTGGTACAGGACTCCTCAAAAACCCAAGCCAACAAATCACCTTACTCATTAAATCCCTTGAAAAACAAGGCTAATTCTGGGTATCCTCTGGACAGTCTGTGGCTTTGGGTAGTTCTAAAAGGAATTACTTTAGAAAAAAGAGGCAGATTGTAACAAAAAACAAATATCAATCTAGCTCATGAGGGTCCCTGGGGCCCGAAACATACAACTGAGACTGGTAAGTTTCTGATTCTGGGTAGAGATTTTCTTGACATGTTCTAGCATAACCTTTTCAAACAAACTTATTTTTAAAAGTTTCTTTCTTTATTCATTTTCCTTCAGCCAGAGAAAAAAAGAAAGTTCAGGAAGGTTTTTTCCCAGAATAAAGCTAAGGAACTGTCATGCAAAATTCAAGCCAGAGCACAAGGCTGAGCAACAGTCAAGTTCTGAGCCTGGGCACTGGCATTACATAAGAGGGGCAGACTGAAGAGATGTTTTCAAAACGACATGGTGACCAACTGGCCAGGAAGGAGAAGGGTGACATATAGAGAAAAGTTATTAGGAGACATTTTACACTACAAAACACTTTCATTCCTCCTGTCATCACTGGGGTCTTCACCACTGCTTACCTGGATTCTTAGAATTGCCTGTCTCTCTACCCTTAAATTCATCCTTCTTCCTGTTGCTAGAGCGAAGTATGTTTGACACAGGACACCATCTCTCTCCTGCCTGAAACTATTTCAGTGTTCATCATTATCTTACGGAATTAAGGCCAAACATGACCAGGTATCAGCTACTTCTTCCCCCTCACCTCCGTACTCTTTAATGCTCCAAAAATACCCAGATCTCACAACACTGTTCTTAAGTACTGTGCCTATGTACAGTTTGTTCTGCACTGGAAATATCATGTACTAGAACCAACACCAGCACCCCACTCCAGGAAGCTGTCCATTATACCTCATCCACCCAGCCCAGATGCGCAGCCACTCCTCTGTACCTCTCATGCTCCAGTCATCTCTCTAATTGTGTTTTAATCGGTTTCTGTCACAGACTAGACTACGAATTCCTTAACTCTAGAGACTATGGCCTAGCCATCTCAATTTACAGCATCTGCCACAGTGCCTGAAACATAGTACCCAATAAAATGTGCTCAATTTAACCACAAGTAACTGGACTAAAGAAGGAAAGGAATCTGACTTTTGCATGGCTCCAAGCATCAAAAAAAACAACCTGGGGAATTCCCTGGCGGTCCAGTGGTTAGGACTCTTCACTTCCACTGCCAGGGACCCAGGTTCAATCCCTGATCAGGGAACTAAGATCCTGCAAGCCAAGCGGCGAGGCCAAAAAACCAACCAACCAAACAATCAACCAACCAAACAAAACCCCCCTGTATTTTAAAAAAAAGGCTTTCTTCAAGACAATTTTTTTTTTTTTTACTGGAAGACATACTCAACTAAAGTGTAATTCAAAATTACACAGGAAGATAAGCAACAAAGATTTACTGTATAGAATAGGGAACTACATTTAATGTCTTGTAATAAAAATAATCTGAAAAATTATATATGTAACTGAATCACTTTGCTGTATACCTGAAACTAACACAATATTGTAAATAAGCTGTATTTCAATAAAAAATAAATAAAATTACACAGGAAAAAATATTTCCTGGGTTGCATATCAAGGCAAAGTAGGTCAAGTGCATGCACACTGTGAGAAAAATCTTTGAGGCTGCTTACTGAATACCTTCTAATGCTATTGTTTCTATAATCTGGCCAGTATAAAATGAGAAACCCATCTACGGATAAACAAATATTAATACATATCATGGATTTTCTTTGTAGGTGCAAGATTTTATGGCCATTAATTATTTAATACAAAGCATGAGAAAGCAAAGCAGGCATGAGAAAGACAAGTTAACCAGGTAGAACCAACAAGCTCACAGATTCAAGTTTTCTCAATTTCAAAGCCAGGGACAATGATAAATGACCAGGAAGAATACTGTAATCAGTTGTGGACTTAAAAGAAATCGTGAAAGTCTCTTTTTAAAAATCCCCTTAGTCACTATGGAATAGAATGGTGCTATTTCTTCTTTCTGGCACCCTGATTCTATCAATGCCATTTCAAACTGCTGTAAGGACTTCTTATACTGATGATGCATTTTGTGGCTTCTTATACTGATGATGCATTTTCAGGTGAAATACCTGAAATTCCTCACACATTTTACAAATGAAATCTTACTCAAACATGACTCCATCTTCTTGATCTTATGCATGTCTACCAATTAAAGATCTTTTTCAAACTGCATTCATTTGTCCAATGAATAGATTGCACTTTAGTTATTTGCAAAATTGAAATTATGCCCCCAATATTTGTAGGAACACAATAAACTGAACACAACCAAAAACAATAACCTGCAGCATTCCATACAATAACTGTGCTTTGATAAGAAACCATATCAAATAAAGTATTTTTAAATAAAAGTGAACTGTTGTACTGTTGGTGGGAATGTAAATTGATACAGCCACTATGGAGAACAGTATGGAAGTTCCTTAAAAAACTAAAAATAGAACTACCATACGACCCAACAATCCCACTACTGGGCATATACCCTGAGAAAACCATAATTCAAAGAGTCATGTACTATAATGTTCACTGCAGCTCTATTTACAATAGCCAGGACATGGAAGCAACCTAAGTGTCCATCAACAGATGAAAGGATAAAGAAGATGTGGCACATATATACAATGGAATATTACTCAGCCATAAAAAGAAAGGTGTGGCACAAATACACAATGGAATATTCCATACAATGGAATATTACTCAGCCATAAAAAGAAACGAAATTGAGTTATTTGTAGTGAGATGGATGGACCTAGAGTCTGTCATACAGAGTGAAGTAAGTCAGAAAGAGAAAAACAAATATCGTATGCTAACACATATATATGGAATCTAAAAAAAAAAAAAAAAGGTCATGAAGAACCTAGGGGCAAGATGGGAATAAAGACACAGACCTACTAGAGAATGGACTTGAGGATATGGGGAGGGGAAGGGTAAGCTGGGACAAAGTGAGAGAGTGGCATGGACATATATACACTACCAAACGTAAAATAGATAGCTAGTGGGAAGTAGCCGCATAGCACAGGGAGATCAGCTCGGTGCTTTGTGTCCACCTAGAGGGGTGGGATAGGGAGGGTGGGAGGGAGGGAGACACAAGAGGGAAGAGATATGGGGACATACGTATATGTATAACTGATTCACTTTGTTATAAAGCAGAAACTAACACACCATTGTAAAGCAATTATACTCCAAAAAAGAAGTTAAAAAAAAAAAAAAGCGAAGCATGGGATAGGTTAAAAATAAAAAAAAGTGGTGGTCTCAAGAATAATCCTAAATATTTGGGAAGCTGCCTGTGTGATATACTTGTCCGATAAAATGGTATGATTTTGGCAAGGGTAGGGGTAGGCAGACAACAATAAACCCTAATGAATCTTCCAGATTTATCAGGGAGAAATTGACCATGTTTTTGGTTATAAATCGATTAAAAATTTTTCTTCTGACTTCATAGTCTTAAGCTATTAATTACCAATAAACTATAAAAACAGAAGGTGTTAATGGTAAACAATGCTGTTGGGAAGCCTTTTATTTCTCTTTGTGTAAGCACAGACAACACCTGTTGATTCAACAGCATGTTTAAAAGAAAAATCAACCACTGCACAGGTTCCACCTGCAGGAGAGAAAATGCACTATTGTGTGGGGATACTGTGGTTTTCTTGAATATGCTCAGGTTAAACAGTAGCTTCACCATTCTGACCTCACTCTGTATTTACTATCCATGAATCTTAATGTAGCGGAGGAGAAAATTTTGACTATCAATATGCAGCAAGGAAAAGAGCTGACTGACAGGAGCCTGTTGTTTCAGGTAGTGTTGCACAATTTAATTTCTCCCTAGAGCCCACAGATTCTAAACAAGCAATACAAATGCATATCCCATACATTCCCCCACAAATACTGAGAACTTTAAAATTAACATCCATAGCACATATGGCTAGAGAAGACAGCGTTGAAATAAATAAAAAGGAGCTCAGAAAATAAGCTCTTTGCATATCACTGATACTCAATGGACAGACAAGAATAAATTAAAATAGTGGTAAAAACTCAGAAAGAGGGCTTCCCTGGTGGTGCAGTGGTTGAGTCCGCCTGCCGATGCAGGGGATGTGGGTTCGTGCCCCGGTCTGGGAAGATCCCACATGCCGCAGAGCGTCTGGGCCCGTGAGCCATGGCCACTGGGCCTGCGCATCCAGAGCCTGTGCTCCACAATGGGAGAGGCCACAACAGTGAGAGGCCTGCGTACCACAAAAAAAAAAAAAAAAAACAAACCTCAAAAAGAACAAATATTTTTGAATTGATCCAGAGAGACACAGAGAGAGAGAGACTAAGAGAATAAGGAAAAGTAGAAGAGGGGTGTAAAAAAGAAAAGGAAAGAGTTAATACACCACTAAAACTTCTTAATGAACCACAACTGTTGGAACAACTCAAAATCAAATTAAAGCAATGCAGAAACGTGAGCCATCACCAGGCCCAAAGTATCCTAATGTGTAGTCTGGATACTCATGGAGCACCAGACCCTTTCACAGGAACTGAAAGATCAAAATCATTTTCAGAATAATACTAGGACCTTACTGTCTGTTCATTAGGTTGACATTTGCTCAATGGTGCAAAAGCAATTAGTATGACCCCTTAGTATGAATCAAGGCAGTGGCACCATACTGTCCTGTCATTTTATTCTTCAGTGCTGCACACTTGCAGAAGCAAAATAAGCCAACTTTACTTAAACTTTTCCTTCATGAAACAGTAAAAATTAATTTTATTGAATCTAAATATCTTAGCCCATGTGTTTTTAATCTTCAGTATTATGAAATGGGAGGTACACAAGAAGACTAAATATCAACTTTCAAAGCATGACGGCTGTCTAAAAGAAAAGCACTTGTGATTGAGTTTCAAGTTCAAGTAGCCACTCTTTTCACTGAACATCATCACTAGAATGAATTGCTACCACACCACGGTTTTACAGACACAGATATCTGGCAGACATTTTCTCAAAAATAAACAATGATTCTCAAAAATGTCACTCCAGGGACTTCCCTTCCCTGGCAGTCCAGTTGTTAAGACTTTGCCTTCCAATGCAGGGGGCATGGGTTTGATCCCTGGTCGGGGAGCTAAGATCCCACATGCCTCGCAGCCAAAAAACCAAAACATAAAACAAAGGCAGTGTTGTAACGAATTCAATAAAGACTTAAAAAAAAAAAAAAAGTCACTCCAAGGAAAACTGATGGTGTTTGTTGCCAATGATTAAGTGAAAATTACAATTGTGAAAAATACTTATCTGCCATGAAAGCGTGTTCTTTTTTTTTTTATTTTTTTATTTATGACTGCGTTGGGTCTTCATTGCTGCACGCGGGCTTTTCTCTGGTTGTGGCGAGCGGGGGCTACTCTTCGTTGTGGTGCGCAGCTTCTCATTGCGGTGGCTTCTCTTGTTGTGGAGCACAGGCTCTAGGCATGCAGGCTTCAGCAGTTGTGCCTCATGGGCTCTAGAGCACAGGCTCAGTAGTTGTGGCGCACGGACTTAGTTGCTCCGTGGCATTGTGGGATCTTCCCAGACCAGGGCTCGAACCCATATCTCCTGCATTGGCAGGCAGATTCTTAACCACTGCGCCACTAGGGAAGTCCCGCTTGTTCTACTTTTTAAAAGACTTTTCTAATGAGATTGGTCACAGTATTATCAAATTAGATTTTTTTCATATTGTATCATGAACTGCATCAACATTTGGAAGATCTGCATAATTCAGTAAACCAATATTTTCCAATTTATCAATGAAAGACATTATGCAATCATACATGGATAAAAGATCCATTACTAGGGCAAGAGAGACCAATGGATTCCATGCTGCAACTAAGCTTTAAGAAACTATCAGTGGTCAAGTTTTAATGTAACACAAGCATACCTCAGAGATACTGCGGGTTCAGTTCTGGACCACTGAGATAAAGCGAATACTGCAATAAAGCAAGTCACATGGATATTTTGGTTTTCCAGCACATATAAAAGTTATGTTTACACTATACTGTTGTCTACTAAGTGTGCAATAGTATTATATATCTTAAAAAGAACACTGGGGGCTTCCCTGGTGGCACAGTGGTTGAGAGTACGCCTGCCGATGCAGGGGACACGGGTTCGTGCCCCGGTCCGGGAGGATGCCACATGCCGCAGAGCGGCTGGGCCCGTGAGCCATGGCTGCTGAGCCTGCGCGTCCGGAGCCTGTGCTCCGCAACGGGAGAGGCCACAACAGTGAGAGGCCCGCGTACCGCAAACGAGAAAAAAAAAAAGAACACTGTACCTTAATTTTAAAATACTTTGTTGCTAAAAAATGCTAACCATCACCTGAGCCTTCAGTGTGTAATCTTTTTGCAAGAGTAACATTCAAGACCACTGATCACAGATCACTGTAACAAATATAATAACAATAAGAAAGTTTGAAATATTGTGAGGATTACCAAAATGTGACACAGAGACACAAGGTGAGCAAATACTGTTGGAAAAATGGCACCAACCAACTTGCTTAATGCAGGGTTTCCACAAACCTTCAATTTGTTTTTTTTTAAAAAAAAAGGAGGGACATGTCTGTATCACAGAAGAATATTCATAATTACCTGAAAAGGCCATTAAGATACTTCTCCTGCTTCCAACTACATATCCAGGTGATACCAGACTTTCCTAATATACTTAAACTAAAACAACATACCTGGTAGAAAAGCAAATATGAAAATCCAGCTGTATTCTAGTAAGCCAAACATTACAGATTTGCTAAAATATATAAATGCTACACTTCTCACTAATATCTTTTTTCAAAAGATATTTTTCATAAAAATGTTAATTATGTTAACTCAAAAGGGGTTCACTGTTATTTTAAGTGAATTAAA
Source organism: Globicephala melas (assembly GCF_963455315.2). NCBI lineage: Eukaryota > Metazoa > Chordata > Mammalia > Artiodactyla > Delphinidae > Globicephala > Globicephala melas. The sequence continues at coordinate 40,117,749 of NC_083324.2, read as the reverse complement.
TATTCTTCTCAGTTTTAATTTTTAGTTTAAAAAATACTGATTAAAAATATATATATACTGATAAAGTCACATAAATTAAAACTCTCTGGAGTCCTCAATAAAAATTTTGAGAGTACAAGTGCTTCTTGAGCCCAGAAAGTTTGAGAACTGCTGCCCTAGCCTAATCTTTTATTTGATACTTGATTTCTGAATTGCATATTTTATACGATATACAAGTTTCGATCAGATGCAGTACTCCAGTGAAAGGGAGTGCTCTTCCTCCATAAATTCACTGTTCTAATGTTACAGTTATAATTGGTGTAGATGCTGCCAGTAATTACCAGGAGCAATCATCAACTTCTTCCAGGTTGAACCCACTATTGAAACTAGAAAGCCATGTATTTGTTTTCCCAGGATCACACGCAGTACTAGGTGTTTATGAGACCCATTTGATCAGTGAGATAGAAAGGAAACACTGATGAGGGGCTTCTGGGAAAGCTTTTCCTCACAAGAGCCCAAGAAGAGAAGTCCCCAGGTACCTTTTCCAATTCTCTTTCTGTTTTAAATAGGGATGAGAAGTCTGGAACTACCAGTCTTCCTGTGACCAGAACACAAAGAGACAGAATGTGGACAGCTACGGAAGGCAGAACAAAACAACAGAAAAACTAGGGACCTGATGATATAATTGAACAGTGGAAAGAATCTTGGAATTACCAATCTGAAGAAATCTAGTTGAACAAAAAACCAAAGTTCTTTTGGTTTAATGTATTGCTCGTCAGATTTTCTGTTCCATGTAGGCAAAAGCATTCCTAACATATTTAACAATAAACTTCCTCATTTGGTCCTAATTCAGCTCCCACACATACTATCCACAAATACTAAGTAGTGTCATGAAGTCTCCATTTTACCCCAACAATTGTTGTTCTACAACTAAAGACAAATAGTCCTTCTTCGGAACTGGTTGATAAATATGAAACCAAATACTCTCTTTTTCCTACCCTTCAGAGTAGAAATAATTCTGAGATCTAGTTCTGTAAGAATTTGCAAGAATCTCTAAAGACAACGAAATTAAAAAAGCATTCAACATGCTGACTGACAGAGACACGATGCATAATCATGGGCTTATCACAGTCTTCTGCTTTCATAATCAAGACAATTTTTTCAATGGCAGGTATCTTCATCCACTTTTCAGAAATCCTTTTGGAAAATACGGAGGTTGTACACTCAATTGCATACAAGCACTAGGGAACTAATCTACAATGACTGAGGAGGGCTAAGTTAAGAAAATTTGGACTATGAAGAAATGCCCCATTTCAAAGGAACATCTGCTACCCAAGGCCAGCCAGCTAATTATTGCTATCTGAGAATAAGGGCCCGGAGTTGCCAGATCTTCTAATTTTGGAGGAAGAGTTAGATGTCTAGATTGCTTTGGAAAATCTGCAATATTTAACTGTTGGCAACAGATTTAAAACAAAAAGAACCCAACCTGAGCCAAAATAATACATATCCAGGCTTGATCTCCCCTACTGACAGCTAGCACATCAACTCCAGTGTGATATTTAAACTGCAACAGCCCAAGAAAATGCTATTAAAACTCATTACATGGATTGAAAATTTTCAGGATAAATTCCAAAGGTATATTTAAAATGCTAGTCACAGAAAGTTAGCACCCATCTCATATGAATAAAGGGGCTTCATCACTAATCTGCTTACCTCCAGCAGTAGAAGTGTCTCCTGTTCAGTCCATTCTCTTCCAGCACTAGCACCTTTACTCTAAAGATAAAAATTCAGAAATTATTTACTCATTCCTAAAGGTTGAATGGAGCTCATCAGGATTCCCTTCTAAGTTCTGCAGACCGTTTTCTGCAATCCACCAAAGTAAGTCCCTGAGTAACAAGAATAAAACACATAAGGAACCAAAACTCCCAACAGAAAGGCTGGCTTATTTCAAAGATTTCTTGCTATCTACCAAGGAGTCATGGACTACTTAGACATTAGACATGGATTACTTAGACCACTTATTTCTATTATTTATAAGAAAACCAAGTCTGTGTTGTGTAAAACCAAATCAACTGACTCATACTTCTTGATTTGCAGATTCTACTCCATTCATGAAGAGGACTGGCTGTGTAGTATACTTGATATTATTCTTTAGCCGCATATGTTACTAATTCAAAATACACATTCTAACATATTATCCCTTCTCTGAAAATTCTACTTTGGGAGATTACAATTTAAGAAATGAAAACTTCTATAGTCCATGATTCCTTTGTGTCAATAAAGTTTCTCAGTTCATTTGACTCAACCTTTCTGCACGACTGTGCTATACACTGCAGGTAAAAATTATGATTTATTAGGTCTCCATAATATTCAATCCATATCATTATGAAATATTTGTTCATTTGCAAAAAATGTACTAAAAATAACTAGTCTTGGGCTTCCCTGGTGGCGCAGTGGTTGAGAGTCCGCCTGCCGATGCAGGGGACACAGGTTCGTGCCCTGGTCCGGGAAGATCCCACATGCCGCAGAGCGACTGGGCCCATAAGCCATGGCCGCTGAGCCTGTGCGTCCAAAGCCTGTGCTCCGCAACAGGAGAGGCCACAACAGTGAGAGGCCCGCGTACCGCAAAATAAATAAATAAATAAATAAATAAAAATAACTAGTCTTTAAATACAGAATAAGAAGAGGAATCTAAGAATTGCAGGATTAAAAGTCTAAAGTATGCCTTTGTGAGGAAGAAAAGATGTATGTAGCTTTAACTCCCAATACACTGCTCAGACTCCTTGAGGATTACTTTAAGAGAACCAAAGGCTACTCTTTTTTATTTTGTTTTTGGCAGCATGTGGGATCTTAGTTCCCTGACCAGGAACCCAGGCCCTTGGCAGTGAGAGCTAACCACTGGACCGCCAGGGAATTCCCCCAAAGGCTACTCTTAATGAACAAACATCAGAAGTGACCATCAATCAGATATGGAGCCCTGAGTGGAACAACATTCATCAATATTTCATCTAATTTCTGAAAAAGAAGACCCAAATATAGGGCAGATCTGTATAACCTAGACATGAATGGCATTTACTGGGTAGGTCCACAGCAACCATTTCCCCACTTCTCATCCACAAAGCATAGAAAGGATTTTCCCCATTCCTACTGGCTTAAGTCAGTTAATGTTTCTCCTCTTGATTACAACTTGAGTAACTTCATCAGGGCCAGGGTTTCTACATGATTTTAGAATTTCTTTCTTTTGTATTTATTGAGGTAAAATATATGTGTAACAAAATACACAAATCTTATGTGTACAGTGTGACTACAATTCTACTTATAATACCCATGTAACAACACTCAAATCAATACTGAAAAGCACCCCTCCTTAACCTCCAGTTGTTAACAAACCACAAAAGTATTGATACACACTATTCTGAATTCTACAATCGTAGGCTAGTTTCTGTGGATCTGAATTTTATAATAACAAAACCATTCAGTATGTAGTTTATGGGTCTGGTTTCTTGTCCAATATTATGGTAAGCAGATTCAACCTCACTGTTATATGAAGAAGTGAAACATTTCATCTCTGTATACCATTACATTGTTTGAATAAACCACAATTTATCCATTATATTATTTACAGTTTTTGACTATCCTGGATAAGGCTGCTATGGATGTTCTCGCACATTCTTTTATAAACCCATTTATCTGGTCTATATAGTCAGAAGTTGGATAATTGGGTACATACATGTTTAGCTATAATCGTGTTCTCTACACTTTTACTTTCTGGAAGAACTTATGTAGATTGGTATTATTTCTTCCTTATGTGCCTGGTACAAATTCATCAGCAGAATCATCTGGGCATAGAGTTTTGTTTTTAGGAAGACGTTTAACTACATATAGATATTGTATAACAGTGTATAAATTATACATTTGAATAAGGTGGTTCAAGTATATAATTTCTAGTGGCTGCTCTAAAAAATTATCACAAACTTGGTGGCTTAAAATAACAAAAATTTATCCTCTCACAGCTCAGGAGGATAGAAGTTCAAAATCATTATGACTGAACCAAAATCAAGGTGTTAGCAAGGCAATGCTCCCTCTGGAAGCTCTAGGGGAGAATAAATTCTTTGTCTTTCCTTCTTCTGGTGGCTGCCCCAGAATTCTTTGGTTTGTAGCCACCTCATTCCAGTATCTGCATCCAAGATCACATAGATTTTACAGCCTCCTCCTGTATGTAAAATCTCTATACTTTTCTCTTATAAGGACAAACGTGATGGTACTCAGAGCCCACCAGAATAATACGGGATTATCTCATCTTAAAAATCTTTAACTTAATCACATCTGCAAAGGATCTTTTTCCATATAAGGTAATATTTACAAGTTACAGATATGAGGACCTGATTTCTTTGGAGGACATTATTTTTAACCTAATATGTCAAGTTATCTCTATCCTGGGAAGACTTTTATATCTTTGTTTTTCAAAAAAATATATTTATTTATTTGGTTACACTGGGTCTTAGTTGTGGCAGGTGGGCTCCTTAGTAGTGGCTTGCAGGCTCCTAAGTTGCAGCACGCAGCCTCCTTAGTTGTGGCATGCGAACTCTTGGCTGCAGCATGCATGTGTGATCTAGTTCCCTGACCAGGGATTGAAGGTGGGCCCCCTGCATTGGGAACACAGAGTCTTAACCACCAGGGAAGTCCCAACTTTTATATTTTGTTGCTTTCAAGGGATTTGCCCATTTCATCAAAGTGTCAAATATATTACCACGAAGTTGTTAAGCATATTTTTTATTGCCTTTATATATAAGTAGAATCAACAGTGATGTACTCTTTCATTCCTGATCAGGGATTTGTGTTTTCTCTTTTCTTCTTGATCACTCTTGGCTAGAGGTTTATCAAATTTATCGATCTCTTCAAATAACCATCTTCTTATTTTATTAATCTTCTCTATTGTTTTCCTATTTTTGGTTTCTAGTTTAATTTTGCTGTGGTGAATCAACCACATTCATTCCATATGTATAAAATCATACAACCACACTGTATAATTCCAATCATTTAAAACTTATGATACTAATTTTATTGCTCAGAATTGTGTACATTTTGTTGAGTATTCCCCGTGAATTTTATTATTATTATTATTATTTTTTTTTTTACTTTTTGCCTGCACTGCGTGGCATGTGGGATCTTAGTTCCCTGACCAGGGATCGAACCCACGCCCCCTCCAGTGGAAGCGTGGAGTCTTAACCACTGAACCACCAGGGAAGTCCCCCCAAGAACTTTAAAACAATGTGTTTCTGCTATTTTGCAGAATCTTCTATGAATACCAATAGACCTTATTGGTTGATAGTGGTGATGTAGGTCTTTTATACTCTTGCTGACTTTCTATTTGTTCTATCAATTACCGAGAAAGGATCGTTGAAATCTCCAACTATACTTGAGTGTCTGCCTATTACTCCTTTCTGTTCTGTCAGTTTTTGCTTTGTATGTACTTTGAATGTCTTTAATTAGGTACATATGTATTTAGGATGATTGCATCCTCTTGATTAATCAATCCCCTTATCATTATGAAACACCTCTACTTCTGGTAAAATAAGTTGTTCTGATGTCTACTACTTTTATAAATATTAATATGGTGATTCTGGCTTCCTTTTGTTTAGAAGGTATGTCTTTTCCCACTCATTTTCTTTTAGTCTGTGTCTTTGTATTTAAAGTGGGTTTCTTGTAGACAATACATGTTTGTCCTTGATTTTTTTAAACCAATTTGACAATCTCTGCTGCTAAATTGGAATATTAAAACCATTAATGTTCAATTCTATACTACTATCCCTATGGTCAGATGTAAATCTTCCATCTTGCTATTTTCTATTCTTCCCATCTGTTCCTTGTTTCCTTCCCTCTTGTGGAGTAACATTTTTGTGAAGTATTATTGTTTTTATTCCATTATTGGCTTATTAGTTATGCATCTTTAAATAGTTAATCTAAGATTTACAATATCCATCTCTAAACTGTCACAGTGTACTCTCAAATAATATTTTAGCACTGTCACATATAGTGTAAGAACTTTAATACAGTATACTTCCAATTCCTTTTCCTGTCCTTTTAGTGATGTTTGGTCTTCAATATCAATATGCTGTGAACCTAAATACATATTGTTATTTTTGGTTTAAACAGTATTATCCTTTTAAACAATTAAAAATAAAAGGGAAATGTCTTTAATACTGACCCATATGTTGACCTCTTCTGGCACCCTTTATTCTTCCATGCAGATCCAGTCCCCTCCCAAAATGCTTTATCAAATTATTAGTTTACCCTATAATCAATCCTTCTCAACAATTTCAGAACTTTACAACAGTTTAACTCAATTTATTCTTCTTCTGCCTTTCTGCTATTTTTGTCATTTCTACATGTTACAAACCTCCTAAAATGTTCGTTGTTTAAAAAGTCTACATTCCTTTATATTTAACTACTTATTTACACTTCTCCATGCTCTTTATTCCTTCTCTAGCATCACGTGCTTCCATTTGGAATCATTACCCTTCATCCTGAAGAACTTCCTTTAGTGTCCTTACATTGTGAACTAGTGATAACTGCTCTACCTTTTGAATGTCTGTGAACGCCTTTATTGCACTTTCTATTTTGAAAGGTGTTTCTACTAGATACAGAATTTCAGTGACAATTTTCCTTTCAGCATTTAAAAATATTATTAAACTGTCCACTGGTTTCTATCATTTCTGTTGAAAAGTCAGACATCAGTTTTATCACTGTGCCTCTGAATCTAATGTGTCCTTCCCCAACCCCCCTGCTCCTTGGCTGATTTAAGATGTTAGCTTTAAGAGTTTAAGCTCTAGGACTTCCCTGGTGGTGCAGTGGTTAAGAATCCGCCTGCCAATGCAGGGGACACGGGTTTGAGCCCTGGTCCGGGAAGATCCCACATGCCGCAGAGCAACTAAGTCCGTGTGCCACAACTACTGAGCCTCTGCTCTAGAGCCGCGAGCCACAACTACTGAGCCCATGTGCCACAACTACTGAAGCCCATGTGCCTACAGCCCGTGCTCCGCAACAAGAGAAGCTACCACAATGAGAAGCCCATGCACCGCAGCAAAAAGTAGCCCCCGCTCACGTCAACTAGAGAAAGCCTGCCCGCAGCAATGAAGACCCAACGCACCCAAAAATAAATTAAAAAAAAAAAAAGAGGTTAAGCACCATTTGCCTGAGTATGGTTTTCTCTATATCCAAACTTGGATATGTTCAGTCTCTCTTATTCTGTGAGTTGATAACTTTTCATTAGTTATGGAAAATTTTTAGGCCTTACATCTTCAAGTATTGCTTCTGTACCATTCTTTCTCTTCTCATAGGTCTCTAATGATAAATATTAATTCTTTTGACTGTATCTCATGTGTCTCTGTACTCTTTTCTCTTTGTCCTGTCCCCCCAACTTCAACCAATTTCTTTTCCTCTTGCTGTTTCAGTTTCAATGTATCTATTAACCTGAGTTCACTAATCCTGTCTTCTGCTGTGTCCAGCCTGCTGTTAAACCTAGCCAATGGGTTAATTTCAGTATATTTTCAATTGTTCAACAGGTATTTGATTCTTTTTATATATTCCCATTCTCTGTTGAAATTCTCCATTTTCCCCCTCATTTTAACACATTAATCATAGTTATTTTTAAATACCTATCTTCTAACCATACTAAGAAAAGGTAAGATACGTGACTTTTATAAAATGTCATCAGATTTAAGTAGAAAGCACCTCCTTACCTTACAGAAAGTAAAACAAGTTTCTTATGGAAAATGATGCTTCTTAGAAGGAAGAAGGACAAAGAGCACATGCTAGCTTGTAGTCCATATGTCCCTATAGAAAAATCCTTACCTTTGCTAAGGTTTTCTTGGAGTAAACGTCAGTACGAAGACCAAAGTTCTGCAAATCAATTGGTTTTTCCTTGTTCTTCTCAGGAAAATTTAACATCTGCTGAGCAGCAGGAACCTATGAGTCAAATAAATGATAAATGGCTGTATTAACCTCTACAAAGTAAACGGGACAGAGGCTTTTAACGATGTTTAATATCGGCACTTAAACCACTAGAGATTCTACAAAAAAATAAATACCTACACCTTACACTACACTTCTAACAAAAATTCAACATGTAAGAAACATTTTTTTTTTTTTTGCCTAAGTCACAGAGAATATAGACAAGTCTTCTTTAATATTTCATAGTGGAGGGCAATTTATAGGTTAGATTCGTGTTATTCCAACTGAATGGTATACATAATCCGATTGACATAATAATCTTTTCAAGGGACTTCCCTGGTGGCGCACTGGTTAAGAATCCACCTGCCAATGCAGAGGACACGGGTTAGAGCCCTGGTCTGGGAAGATCTCACATGCCGCGGAGCAACTAAGCCCGTGCATCACAACTACTGAGCCTGTGCTCTAGAGCCCGTTAGCCACAACTACTGAAGCCTGCGTGCCTAGAGCCTGTGCTGCGCAACAAGGGAAGCCAACGCACCGCAACAGAGTAGCCCCTGCTCACTGCAACTAGAGAAAGCCAGAGCACAGCAAAAAAGATCCAACGTGGCCAAAAATAAATAAATTTAAAAAAATTATATAGAAGAGATTAAAAGAGAAAAAAAGAACGTGTGCATAGATGTCCACTTTCCAAATGTTAGGAAGGGGAAGTTCTAAACAATTTAACACATTTATACAGTCTGCTTCTTTATTAGTGTCTTCGATGGCAGAAGTGATAAAGGAGCCATGAGTTATGAAAGCAAATCTCTAAGAGGATAAAGCATAGACTCTTGGCATTAATGGGAGAGCATTATCTTAAACAACTAAATATTCTTATGGACTCAAACATTTACAACATACAAAAACAAACAAACATAACCTATCAGCTAAGAAACAGCACTATTATATGACTATAATAGTAATTCCTGAATATAAATGCAAGAAGTGGTTGTCTATTACCACCCAGACCTGAAAAAAAGGCTGCACTAATTTACCTGAGGTGATCGAAGATGTAGAGGTACAAGCCCAGAGGGGGTATCAGCTAATACATTGAAATGAGGAGTCGGAGGAGGTCCCATTGCCATGGGTCGACTTTCTGGATCCACTTGGTAATTAACAAGCCCCCACTGCTCTAAAAAGGCATGAACCCTGAAGAATAAAGCTCTTAAAGTTAAAATCTAGAGAATGTACCTCATCATCTTCATAAGCATCATTACATTTCATTAAAAAACAAACGAAAAAAAACCCTAAGTAAACGTGTTCTCTTGTAGGCTATGAACCATCACAAAGTAACTGACAATTTTGGTTTGAGGGACAATTTCTACAAACTCAAAATAATGTTGAACATAGCACCCCCAAACCTAGTATAAAGCCTAATCATTTCAATCACAGAAACGAGGGAACAAATGCTCATGTAGGTCCATGGTGAAAGAGCTCACACATAAACCAAACTCACAGGAGGAGACCTACATTTTGTTTTTTTCTTTACACAGATTTAGGGCACAGAGCTTATCCATTCCCCATCCTAACCCACTCTCCATCTACGGTCAGTTTATGATTAGACCATACAATAAAAGATGTAAAATGTAAAAATTAAAAAAACAAAAAGATGCTTTAGGTATTTTATTAACCAAGAAAACATCCAGTTTAGTCAACCTAACATTAGCAATGTATCAGTAACCACCTGCAGTGAAATATCTGAGAAAAAGTCAAGACATCCTTACCTCATCACAGCACATACATCTCCAGTCAAGTTCCTCCGACAAGCAGTGCTGGTTAAATATTCCTGGGGATTTAGGCGGTATGTGTCGATCATAAAATTTCGATATGCCAAGTATCTAAAAAGTAATGGCAAAATTCATAAGGTGAACACACATCCTTTCAAAAACAGTAACTCATAGAGCCAAACAGTTCCATATTCCTCAACCAAATACAACAAAAAGTTAAGACAACAGTCCAATAAACAATAGTGATAATGTACTGAGTATTTACAGTCATAAGTGTAACTCAGAGTAAGAATCCCTAAAATGCAAAACAACTGTCTACTAACATATAATAAGCACAATAGAGTAATCTGATGAAGACAGTGTGAAGTAAAATAAGTACAACCTTGGTCACAGAGGTCAATCAATAATCCTTAGTTGCCTGCAAAATTTGCAAGTAACACTTGGTTACACAGGCTGTCTCCCTAACTACACTACTATATACCTAGCATTTACTGTGTGTCAGCCATAGGTCTAAGCACTTTCTGTGTAGTAATGCATTTAATCCTCACAATCTCTGTATAAGGTAGGATCTATTATTATTCTATTTATAGATGAGGGTTAAAGAATTTGTTCTATGGGACTTCCCGGTCGGTCAAGTGGTTAAGACTCTGTACTTCCAACACAAGCGGCGCAGGTTTGATCCCTGGTCAGGGAGCTAAGATCCCACATGCCATGAGGCACAGTGGCCAAGAAAATTACAAACAAAATGCACACACACACACTCACACACAACTAGAACAGGGAGCTAAGATCCCACATCTCGTGAGGCACAGTGGCCAAGAAAATTACAAACAGAACACACACACACACACACACACACAAAAAACTAGAATTTGTCCCAGACCACAAGGCTGGTTAAGTGGTGGAGCTAGAATTCGGCTAAGTGTGGTGGCTCTGGCTCTGACAATGGTTATATACTTCCTGACTTTTTTTTTTATCAGTTTTTTAGAGATCCCAGCTATGCGACAAGTAGAACCTATGAAGCCAAACTCAGAGGTAAGACAAGCCATATAAAAAAGGAGAGAAAAACTGAGATTCTGAGTCATAGCAGATTCCACATCCACAGTGTACCCAAGCATTTCTGCCATAAAATACTTAAAACAAGTGTGTAAAGAAGGTAGAGACCTAGCAAAACTTCTTACCACAAAAGTAAAGCAAAAGAATAGCAGCTTGACAAAACAACAACCAAAAAAAAAAAAAAAAAAAGAAAAAGAATAGCAGCTTGAAGTTAGCTACATCAGAGTAAAAAAGGTATACTATTCAAAGAGTCTGGTATAAGCACAGCTGGATAAACAAAGATTGAAAGGCGAATTTACGTTTAAATGGGCTAAGTTGTGCTTTTAAATAGCAGACTGCCAAGAACTGTAAGTATTTATAAATACTGGCAATTTGCAATTCGGTGGCAATAGGCAAATTAGCCAGAAGAATATACCATGTCTAAATAGGTGAAAAAACCTGACTGGGCTTCTTATGCCAAATCTTTGATTTTGGTTTTAAATGACTCCTTACAGCTTTGTTATGAAAAGCTGAAATTTGCTGTGACACCTAAACGTAGAATCTCAAACTATCATGGATAATTTACCACGAGAAAATATTTATTATTTGATTTTCTGTATTACACCCATGTGCTTTGTGTGTAAAAGCATCCTTCCCTAAACAATTTAAACAAGAGACATCTATTTGCACAGTCACATGTGTATAACAGACAACAGATTAACACTATGAAGATAAGACACGGAAAGGTAATTATAGTGTGATAGATACGGATTTATTTTAGGGGGCAAGGATTTCTGGAAGTCTATAATTAAGGGTCACCAGGCAAAGATAAAAATACTTCCTAATGAACTTCTTCCTTCTAATAGAAGTTTTTCTGCTTCCAATGCAAAGCACAACAATGCTTTATGTAATTAAGATCAATTTATATGTAGCTATTATCATCATACTTGGCATTCTCTTATTTATTTATTTTAAATTTTTTTGGCCGCAGCCCATGGCATGTGGGATCTTAGTTCCCCGAGTAGGGATCAAACCCGTGCCCTCTGCATAGAAGCACAGAGTCTTAACCACTGGACTGCCATGGAAGCCCTTGGCATTCTTTTAACTAGAAGTCATTCATAAGGAAAATAAGATAAAGGTTCACTTTCTCCTAGATTACATATAATACATATAATCAATAACAAACAGGTACTCACAAGGTGAGTTAGGGAGAAAACTGGACTCGGTTTAGTGAGTATCTGTTACTGAATTCAATCTTTAGCTGCAAAAGCTGATGTGTATGTATCAACAGTTCAAGATTGAGGAAGAAAAAATTTGAAACAATTTCCTTTGAAGCAAGGAGTACTGTGTAGCTGAGATATGAACACTGTTCTGAACAGAGTAAGATATTTGTAAACTTTCAGACAATAGCAAAGATTAACTCAGAAGGGGTGCTTTAAGAACCCCCTGCCAAACACATCCAAATATTAATTTTTCTTAATACTGGTCCCACTAAAATATGTAACAGCATCAGGATTACATCTTTACATTTCACTCACATCTCCGGAGTCTTGGATTTGTTTTTTCCATTGAAAAACTCAGGAAGAGCACGCCGTTCAATCACATGAATACTGAAGGGGAAAAAGACAATTAGGAATCCTCTTAGAAAAATAAAATCCTGAAATTTGAGCTAAGCTTGTTTAACTTTCAAAGTGAAACTGATAAAACCAAAAACTGAGCCCTACTTGCAAAATTTAACTGGCTTACACAAGTTCCTATGTATTAACAGTATGTAATAATAAAATTAAAGTATATAATATATATTTATAAACTTATATATAATATATACAGCTAAAGAAAGCTTTCCCTTTCTCACCCCCAATACTTACTGTAGTTTTTCTATTCCCATAACCAAACTCTATAAACATAAACACTGAAGAAAAACAACAACAAAAAACACACTGAAGGCTTCAGATTTTATGTTCTTGTCATAATACACTGTAACTAGATGATGAGCCACAAATTAGGAAAAGTTCTTTGGAAATTGGATGACAAAAATCACAGTACTTGGCATGGCAACAAATTGGTGAAATGAATGATCGACCAAAAGACAACGAAATTGACTGTAATCGGTTTCTCAGGCTCAACATTAATGCACTTTTTCATCCAGCCCTCAGAAACTTTGTGGTGAACTGAATTTTTTAAAATAGTTCAGTGATTTACTGCTTTTAAAAAAGATCACAGAACTAATTTTTAACATTCAGATAAAAAGCACTGATAATTTTATAAAATGTTACAGGTGATAAGCACTATAGAGACCATGTGAAATGATCAGGCCTAAAACACTCTACAAATGAAACCAACTGTACATTTAGCACAAAGGTTTTGACATTAATGCTAATCAGTATTTTTCCTGATGACACATTTTAGTTTCTCAGTGCCTTTTCAGATATGCAACATGTACAGAGATTACATGGGAAAGAGCAAATCAATAGTCTGTGAATACAAATAAAAGCATTCACTCTTTCATTATTCGGTAACATTTAAATTGTTTGAATTGGATACTACCAAATACTATAAATAAAATGAATCACCTGGAAACTTACAGGAAGATGATTTCTAAGATGAATTTATGTTCCATAGATACATGTATAATGAATTTCCAAGTTTTATTATAAGGAGAATAACTGTAAGCAATTAATAAACTGGTCCTAATATACCTCTCATTGTTATGTTACAGGTTAGGAAGAGGCCACAAAGACAATTTCACCAAGAACAAAACACACAAGAATGTTTAATCACAACCACTTTCTTTTTCAAAAATCTATGTTTGAAGTACTGGCAGCTGATTCCTTAGGTTCTGAGAATGAGTCAAGTAGTAGAAGGAGTGGGATATTCGGAATCAGAAAACCTGAGTTCTTCCAATTAGCAACTCTGCAACTTTGCACCACTTCAACTGAGGCTGTAGTTATCTATAAAATAGGGATATAACTAATACCTCTACTGTCCATCTAACAGCACACTTTGTGACATGCAAAGATCACTATGCAAATGGAAGTGTTTCTGTAAACTATAAAAACCTAAAACACTATGTACTGTTATGACATTCCCCTTTTTTGAGGGGAAAATGCTAGTTTCTCAAGCCATTCTGAATCTTACTCTGTAACTACAAATAACAATAATGAAACTTCCAAATTTCAAAGTAATTTAACATAATAATCAATGTAATGAAGACTGACCTTCAAAGAAAAGCAATATACTTATTCTGTTTCAGCTTCTACTTATTCAAAACAATGAGGAACAGCATTCAGAGTTAGTTTTAAAAAGTATGCTGGGGGCTTCCCTGCTGGCGCAGTGGTTGAGAGTCCGCCTGCCAATGCAGGGGACATGAGTTCGTGCCTTGGTCTGGGAAGATCCCACATGCCGCGGAGCGGCTGGGCCCATGAGCCACGGCAGCTGAGCCTGCGCGTCCGGAGTGCTCCGCAACGGGAGAGGCCACAACAGTGAGAGGCCCGCGTACCGCAAAAAAAAAAAAAGTATGCTGAAAAGTCTCAATAGTAGAGGCCATACCTTGTGGTTTTAGACAAAAGTAAGCTATGACTCAAATGGACCATCCACCCTATTCTTTTAAGTTGGTTTTAAAAGATATATGTGTGTGTGTGTGTGTGTATATATATATATATATATATATGCACAGGACCACGAGATTGTAAGGGCAGCATCACTAGACTAAATATATAGCCTTCCAATCAAAGTACCTTAAAGAAACTAACATCTATTTGGAGTTCTGGTTCATACATTTAAAAATAAAAAACTGTCCAACAAAAATCAGCCTGACGTGAAAGAGTTACATTTCATAAGTAATCAATTAGTAAGATAGGTACATCTCCATTTATTTCCAGCCATGTTCCAAGGGTGCCACGGTGGCTGTGATAAATGACAGGGAGGGTGCTGAAGAGGTTGTTTTCCTGAACTCTTTTACATGCCAGGGTTTATACAAGAAAGGGCTCCTGTTTCCGATTAACATGAAGCCATTATTGGGTACTAAGATGAATTTTTCTTTAAAAATTTCCATAATGTTTAAAAATCATATAATGAACATCAATATTTTATAATTATTAAATACTCAAGCATTTGCCTGTCTGAACTAAAACTGACTCCAAATGAGTCAGGTTCAAGTTTACAAAATTTTATAATCCTAAATTACAACATAATAGTTTCTATCCCCAAGTAAAACAACCAAAAGAACACAGTCCAAAGTTAAAATAAAATAACTTTCCATTCCCCTTCATCCAATGTGACAGTGATTACTGATGAGGGGACCTGGGCAGAAGAGCACAATTTTTAAAATAAATTTATTTATTTATTTTTGGCTGTGTTGGGTCTTCGTTGCAGCACTTTCTCTAGTTGTGGCGAGGCTTTCTCTAGTTGTGGCGAGCGGGGGCTACTCTTCATTGCGGTGCGCGGGCTTCTCAATGAGGTGGCTTCTCTTGTTGCGGAGCACAGGCTCTAAGCACGCGGGCTTCAGTAGTTGCAACGCGTGGGCTCAGTAGTTGTGGCTCGTGGGCTCTAGAGCACAGGCTCAGTAGTTGTGGCGCACGGGCTTAGCTGCTCCACGGCATGTGGGATCTTCCCAGACCAGGGCTCGAACCCGTGTCCCCAGCATTGGCAGGCGGATTCTTAACCACTGCGCCACTAGGGAAGTCCTGAGCACAATATAATTTCAAGGAAAGTTTTCCCACTCCTAATTACCATGTTCACAGATGTAAGCAACCTACTCACCAGTTATAATCAAACCACGATGCATAGCTAGGAATAATAATGTGATTGGTCTGCTCTGTCACATTATCTTCACCAGGGTCAACTGACCGACTCTGATCACCTTTGCCAGGATCTTCATCTTCCTGTAGAAAAGAAGCCAAAGTTCAGAGAAAGAGAACTACAGAGAGATATGGAATAGCTTTCAAATTTCTAATAGCAGGTTACAGAAAATGCAGCTAGCTGATCCAATTTCAAGGACCAGGAAAACAAATTTCAAGTAAAAATAGCCTTTCACAGTTTTTAAGGTACCTTCACAAGATGTCCAGATGAGATAGCATATTTTTTTCCTCCTTTTTACAGATGAGGGAATCAACTCATAGAAAGCCCAAAACTTTTTCCACAATAGCCTGCTCCTTATTTGTCTAGTTTTACCTAATCCTCGAATCACAAATCTAAATTACTAGTTCTCAATTTATAAGGAGGTAACACAAGGACACTGAGACATAATGATAAGGTTTCCCCAATCCCAAAGATTGAGTACTAAGTATCTGCCAACAGCGATATGTGCAATATCTCACTTATTCCTCACAGTAACAGCAGGTACTGTTTATTATCTCTTTTGTGGATGAGAAAATGATGCACAGAGCTAACAAGACATAAACAGGATAAAACTCCAGAAAGTGCAGCTAGAGGGCCTACACTCTTAACCACTCTTACTGCTGAAAATTAGTTCTGACTTTTATCACATTTATGTAGGTTTTGCAAATGATTCCACCTAAAAACCTGGTTTTGCTAATACAATAATTTCAAAAAGCACTGCTTTAGGTCAAAACACAAGAACATTTTTTATGCTACCAGTAAACAGTAATAATTACTTTTTTTTTTTTTGGCTGCATGTGGGATATTAGTTCCCCGACCGAGGCCCACAGCAGTGAAAGCACGGAGTCCGAACCACTGGACCACCAGGGAATTCCCCCAGTAATAACTACTTTCAAATAATATTATCTAACATACGCTTTATATTCAAGGGGATCCAAGTGTCCCATAAATGTCCTTTACAGATTTTTCTCCTCAATACAGAACCTGATCAAGGAGTCCATATTATATATGATATTCATGCCTCCTTAGTCTCCTTTAACCCCTGCCTCCTTTTTGGGGGAGATTTTATGACATTAAAATTCTTGAAGAATCCAGACCAGACAGCTTGTAGAGCATCTACCAATCTCTATCACAATGATTCTTCATAATTAACTTCAGATTAAACATTTTCACAAAGAATACTACAGGAAATAAGCTTATTAACATTTAGATATTTTCAAATTGTGTAGAGTTCTATCTATCAATCTTTTATCTGTGGTGTTTTTACTGTTTTTAATCATATAAAATTCTTTTCTGTTAAGAAACCAGTCAAATTTTGCATCATATTCTTTTACAAAGGTTCCATAGTTTAATTTCTACCTTTAACTTAAATCAACCTAAATTTCCTGTGTTATATTACTTTAGGTGAGGATCTAGCTACTGCTAGAAACTTAAGACAGTAGTTTCCTTAAGATCAATGAATATCAAAAAAAAAATTTTAATGTATGAAATCATCAAGGAAACGCTGGTTGTTACTTAAATGATGTTGAAACAAATATGTTAATATTGATGACAAAGGTAAGGAATTTTATTTCCCAAACCAGGGAAGCTAGCAAAATCTATGCTCATCGTTAATTTGTTTTTGTGGCATAGGTTCTACAAATTCAATGTGATTCAATTCAGAAAATTTTCTTTATTCAGGAAAACTAGGGAGAGGCTGGTATTGAAATGAATAAAGGCTGACAGTCTACAGTTTAATCATCTCAGTGAGGAAAGAAGCAGGATGATATCATGGGACTGGTGTTAGAGTAACCACCTCTAACCATCTTAGGCTTAAGTTACATAACAGACTTGTCTATAGTTTCAAAAGTACTCCCACCCTTGGCATAAAAAAAAGTGGGGGGGGGTAATTCTTTGCTTTTCTATTTTGGTCTCCTTTATTGCCACCCAATACTTTCTACTCTAAAAGATGATGTCTTTTTACAAATGTAATATTCATAAATGTTTATGAGTAGCTCTTTGAATAAAGAAGTTTGATTTTAAAGAAAAAGATCATAAGAACAGTTCAGCTAAAGAGCCATCTGTAGTAGAGTTTCTTGAAATACTTTTCCTTGAAATCCTGTCATGAATATTTTCATTTCATGACTGTGTACAAAACAACAAGTGTCACTATGGGGGAAGTTCTCTGACTCACTGAAAAAGAAAAAAAAAGAACTAACCATTTTCGGCATTAAGGAAGTTATTTCAAGGAGATTAAGGATTAGTTACACATCTTAACACAGTTAGAGATGACAACCTGTATAAACAAGGTGCCATTTATTTAAAAAGAGAAATAAAACCTTGCCTAAAATCCAACACCATCCTACAGCCTAATTATTGACATGTCTCCACAGCAAAATTGATGAAACAGGAAGTAGCTGACTTTAAGGCTCAAAAAAGGTGAAGAGTATGATCAAAGGCTACATCAGTTGTGGACTGGGGCTGCACTAATAGAAATAGGAGTGGGAAAATCAAAGCAAGGCACGGTCCCTGCTCACCTGGAATATTGTGCAGCTCTGATTATTAATTTGCAACCAGGAGAGAAATGGAACCAGAAACTATAGCATATGAGGAGTACTACCTGGGAAAATGGCAAATTCCTCTTGATAAAATTTGGGGGGTGGGTCAAGAAAGACAGACTATTTTGGGCGTGTGTTAAAAAGAAATTAAATATCAAAAGGACCTCAAAACAGAATATTTCTAAGGAAACTTCCAAATCAGTGTTTCTACTGCTCGATACACAGGACCCCTACAGTTACTGTTGCACCAGGCCTAACTAAATCATTACCTTTCCTCCTGTTGTGACTGTTTCTTCATCCTGCTCATCTGCAAAATCAAAACACGTAATTCATTTAACAGGTAAATGTTCTCTCGATTACCTGGAAACCTTAAGATTTAAGGAACTGATACTTGCCAGAGAAAAGGAAAGAAACAGAGCATTATTAAAGCTAATTTACCTTGAATAATTCAGTAAATTAGAATTGTACACAGAAGCATAGAGGTGAGTAAAAATTCAAAGCACAAATCATTAAAATTCTCTAACAACAGGGAACTTAAAATTAAATACTACTTGGGCTACAATCTTAGTCATGATCTTACTTAATAATAGGTAAGGAACTTGGTTTGGGCTCTTGCCTCCAGAGGTTTAGTGAAACAAAGTAATGACATTTCGGATCCCAGAGGAAATGAGTAAAGAATGAGGAGTAGAGAAGGAGGTGATAATCAATCCCTACAGACAAAGTCCTGGCAAGAGTGTTAATACCTTCTGAGGATAGGGGACTACAGGACCTAAATGCTAGTGTTGCAAAAGAACAAAGGCAAATCCATGTATAATCTAAACTAAGCAGCTGATTTCCACAGTGAAAAGTAAAAGTGCCATGGTGGAAAAGGTAAGAGGTTACCGCACAAATAATTACATGATTAAGTTTCTATAACATTTTATTTTTTATATAATTATTATGACCCTTGGCAGTGACTAAAGCACTGTAAAGTTTAAAGAGAACACAAGGAAGCCATTTTTTTTCATTATTCCTTCAAACAAGTATTTCCAAGAATCTGCTATTTGAAAAGCATTAAATAAACAAACGGCTTAGACAGGGGTCAGGATCTATAGCCTACAAGCTAAATCAGGCCCACTGCCTGTTTTTGTATGGAATCTGGGAAATTGACTCTCAGTGTGTTCCTAGTCAATAGTTAACTGAAAAGAAGGGTGGTTCGCTGTGCCTAGACTGTGCACAACGCAGCTTATGATAAACTTCTGCAGCCTGAAATTCTGGTATGTGTTAGGCAGAGGGTACCCTACATTGCCAGTAAAAACACTGATCTTAGACTCTCAAACAAGCTTCCCTAGATGGAAACACTGCATGTGTGTTGCTGTGGGAACAGTGCACTCTGTGTGATCCCTCACGTAAGGGAGAGAGAATAAGGAAGCCTGCACCCAGACTCTGCCTGTGTTATTTCCCCTTATGATCTGTTTATGCTTCCTATGTTGCTGTGATATATGTCAGCCGTGAGTACAACTATATGCTGAGTTCTATCAGTCCTTCTAGAGAATCTCCAAACCTGGGGATGGTCTTGGGGATTCCTATCATACCTGCAAGTGAAGAATGATTTTTTTTATTTTTACATGGTTAAAGAGAAAATCAATAGAAGAATAAATATATCATGACATATCAAAAATTAACTGAAATTCAAATTTTGGTGTCTATAAATAAAAGTTTTATTGGAATAAGCCATGATCATTTGTTTATATATTATGAATGGCTGTATCTGCATTACAATGGCAAAGCTGACTAGTTGTAACTTAGACCTTATAGCCCAAAATGCCAAAAATATTTACTATCTGGTCCTTTTTAGAAAAGTTTGCCAACCCCTACTTTAGAGGATATAAGAAGATGAGTAGTATTTTAACAGGTTATAAAGAACCAGCCTTCAAACACTTAACTAAATTTTATGCACCAGCCACCGTCCAAGTGCTAAGGACACGGGCTTCCCTGGTGGCCCAGTGGTTAAGCATCTGCCTGCCAATGCAGGAGACATGGGTTTGAGCCCTGGTCCGGGAAGATCCCACATGTCGCGGAGCAACTAAGCCCGTGCGTCACAACTACTGAGCCTGCGCTCTACAGCCTGTGAGCCACAACTTTTGAGCCCGTGTACCACGACTACTGAAGCCCATGCACCTATATAGCCCATGCTCCGCAACAAGAGAAGCCACAGCAATAAGCCCACACACCACAACAAAGTGTAGCCCCTGCTCGCTGCAACTAGAGAAAAGCCCACATGCAGCAACAAAGACCCAGTGCAGCCAAAAATAAATAAAATAAAATAAACAAATAAATAAATTTATTTTTTAAAAAAATGCTAAAGACACAATGATGAACAAGAAAAAGTCCCTGTCTTTATGGAGTTTATATTCCAGTTAAGAGTGGCAGGAGATGGAAGACAAAATAAACAAACAGTAAGATATGAAATGTTGAAAACTGCTATACACAGAGGGAGGAACACTCCCGAGCTCATTCTATGAGGCCACCATCACCCTGATACCAAAACCAGACAAGGATGTCACAAAGAAAGAAAACTACAGGCCAATATCTCTGATGAACATAGATGCAAGAATCCTCAACAAAATACTGGCAAACAGAATCCAACAGCACATTAGAAGGATCATACACCATGATTAGGTGGGGTTTATCCCAGGAATGCAAGGATTCTTCAATATACACAAATCAATCAACGTGATACACCATATTAACAAATTGAAGGAGAAAAACCACATGATCATCTCAATAGATGCAGAGAAAGCTTTCAACAAAATTCAACACCCGTTTATGATAAAAACCCTCCAGAAAGTAGGCATAGAGGGAACTTATCTCAACATAATAAAGGCCATGTGTGACAAACCCACAGCCAACAACGTCCTCAATGGTGAAAAACTGAAACCACTTCCACTAAGATCAGGAACAAGACAAGGTTGCTCACTCTCACCACTATTATTCAACATAGTTTTGGAGGTTTTAGCCACAGCAATCAGAGAAGAAAAAGAAGTAAAAGGAATCCAAATTGGAAAAGAAGAAGTGAAGCTGTCACTGTTTACAGATGACATGATACTATACATAGAGAATCCTGGAGATGCTACCAGAAGACTACTGGAGCTGATTGGTGAATTTGGTAAAGTAGCAGGATGCAGAATTGATGCACAAAAGTCTCTTGCATTCCTATACACTAATAATGGGGAATCTGAAGGTGATATTGAGAAAACACTCCCATTTACTATTGCAACAAAAAGAATGAAATATCTGGGAGTAAGCCTACCTTGGGAGACGAAGGACCTGTATGCAGAAAATTATGGAACATTGATGAGAGAAACTGGAGATGATGCAGGTAGATGGAGAGGTATGCCATGTTCTTGGATTGGAAGAATCAACATTGTGAGGGTGAATACACTGCCCAGGGCAATCTATAGATTCGGTGCAGTCCCTATCAAACTACCACTGGCACTTTTCACAGATCTCACGGTTTGTATGGAGGCACGGGAGACCCCAAATAGCCAAAGCAATCTTGAGAAAGAAAGGCAGAGCTGGGGGAGTTGGGTTCCCTGACTTCAGACTGTGCTGCAGAGCTACGGTGGTCAAGGCAGTGTGGTGGTGGCACAAAAACAGAGGTGTAGATCGGTGGAGCAGGATGGAGGGCCCAGAGGTAAAGCCACGCACATATGGCCACCTTATCTTTGATAAAGGAGGTGGGAGTGTACAGTGGAGAAAAGACAGCCTCTTCAGTGAGTGGTGCTGGGAAAACTGGACAGCTTCACATGGAGGAATGAAATTGGAACACTCCCTAACACCATACACAAAAATAAACTCAGAATGGATTGAAGACCTAAATGTAAGGCCAGACACTGTTAAACACTTAAAGGAAGGCATAGGCGGAACACTCCGTGACATGGATCACAGCAGGATCCTTTTTGACCCACCTCCTAGAGAGACGGAAATAAAAACAAAAATAAACAAATGGGACCTAATGAAGCTTAGAAGCTTTTGCACAGCAAAGGAAACCATAGACAGGACAAAAAGACAACCCTCAGAACGGGAGAAAATATTTGCAAATGAAGCAACTGACAAAGGATTAATCTCTGAAATTTAAAAGCAGCTCATGCAGCTCAATATCAAAAAGGCAAACAACCCAATCCAAAAATGGGCAGAAGACCTGGGTAGACATTTCTCCAAAGAAGATACGCAGATTGCCAACAAACACATGAAAGAATGCTCAACATCATTAATCATTAGAGAAATGCAAACCAAAACTACAATGAGATACCATCTCACACCTGTCAGAGTGGCTATCATCAAAAATTCTACAAACAATGAATGCTAGAGAGGGTGTGGAGAAAAGGGAACCCTCTTGCACTGTTGGTGGGAATGTAAACTGATGCAGCCACTACGCAGAACAGTATGGAGGTTCCTTAAAAAACTAAAAATAAAGCTACCATACGACCCAGCGGTCCCACTACTGGGCATATACCCTGAGAAAACCACGGTTTGAAGGGAGTCGTGTACCACAGTGTTCACTGCAGCTCTATTTACGGTAGCCAGGACATGGAGGCAACCTAGGTGTCCATCGATAGATGAATGGATGGAGGGGATGTAGCACATATATACAGTAGAGTACTGCTCGGCCATAAAAAGAAACAAAATCGAGTTGTTTGTGGTGAGATGGATGGGCCTGGAGTCTGTCATACAGAGTGAAGTAAGTCAGAGAGAGAAAAACAAATGGCGTGTGCTAACACATATGTATGAAATCTAAGAAAGGGAAAAACGGTGGTCATGAAGAGCCTGGGGGACGGGAATGGAGATGTAGATGTACTAGAGAGTGGACTTGGGGATATGGGGAGGGGGAGGGGTCAGCTTGGACGAGGTGGGAGAGTGGCGTGGACATATATACACTACCAAATGTAAAACAGATAGCTGGTGGGGGGCGGCCACATGGCACAGGAAGATCAGCTCGGTGCTTTGTGACCGCCTAGAGTGGTGGGATGGGGAGGGTGGGAGAGGCAAGAGGGAAGAGATATGGGGATGTGTGTGTATGTATAGCTGATTCACTTTGTCACAAGGCAGAAGCTAACACACCACTGTAAAGCAATTATAGTCCAATAATGATGTTAAAAAAAGAAAACTGCTATACAGAGACTAAAAACAAAATAATACATTTTAGAGAGGAATTGGGTGGGTGGATCCTTCAGAGCAAATATAGAGGAAAATCCTCTCTGAGAAGGTGACATTTAAGCTGCAACCTGAGAGAAGGATAAAGCAAGCATTCCACAGAGAGGAAGAAGCCAAATCAAAGAACCTCAGGCACGGATGTACCCCATGACTTCACAAAACTGTGAGCATGAATAGAAGCTGAGAAAAATGAGCGGGACACAAGAGCAGAGTGCAATGATACAAAGCACTAGCACCACAGATAGACAGTCCTGGATCTGAATCTGTGCTCTCTCACTTAACAGCTGTACACTTAGGAACGTTACTGAACCCCTCCAGTCTCTATTTCCTAATCAATGAATCGGGGCTAACATGGTTTTATGGAGAAACGCAAACATATGTAGCATGACACCTGACAGGTACTCACGTTAACATAAAGATGGACCCTGTTCCTTGATTTGTAAATTAGAGACAAACATCCGCTAAAAGCAGACGTGAGGTTAAGTTACAGCACTACCAACATTGAGTCATCCAACTCTGCAGAGGGACTATTTTTTCCTTAGGAAGTGACTAACAAAGAATTCTGGGTAAGGTCGTCAAAAATGAACTTTTTGTCCTTTGGGTCTTAGTAAACCAAAGGATAATCAACTTCTCACTAAATGGGGGTAGTACAATATAATGATTGCACTCTCTCTGGTCAACTTATACTATTTCATTTTAGTTTAACAGATTTTCATCCCTGAAGGAGTTTGGTACCCAATGGAAATAGACTTCTGATAATACAAAAGTAGGAGGAGCACCCTTCACTCTGACTCCTAGATGGTAATACTCAATAAATGTTCTCTTCCTCCTTCTAGATGTGGGCAAATACACTCTCACCTCAGCCCCTGAATCTTGACCTTCCAGCGATTTCACAAAAGAAAGAAATGACTGGGTATACTTGGCTCAGTGGCATATAAGGCAAAATATAGATCAGTTAAAAAACAAACAACTCTGAAAAATAATTCTCAGTTGATGGATCAGGTCACCCTTGGCATGGTTCAGGTTATAGCCAATGCAGAAAGTCAGATGCTTAAATGATACATGGGAAGCCTGTTGGTCCCTGGATGAAAGGCCAGGACAAAGAGCCAAACTCTCCAGCTATGGTCAGCAGCATCCACAGCCACAGCACTCCTGATTGAGACCTCAATTTGTTCACAAATACAATGGGAAGATCTCCTATATCCAGCACTAAAACTTTTAATCCAGTTGGAACCCCATCCTTTTCCTATAATTGGCTTCAATTTGACTCCTCTGATAAAATCTATGACAAAAATATTCTAATAGTCACATCACTTTTAAAAAGACAATTGTCCACTCCCTTAAAACTACAGAATTATTCTTTTTCGGGATATAACTTTAAAAATATAAACTATCATTCTATTTAACAAATTGTCCCAGTGAAGAGTATTCAAGTCTTAACAATATTTTACCCTTTCACATTATTAAGAATATAAAACAAAAGACTGTTTATAGTTAGTTTTTGCTTTCTTGGCCTTTGATTCAGTGGATAAGTGATGGCTGTAGAATAGGTGACATAAACTTATGGAAAATGAAAATTACTACTAGTTACTAAAGATCCATATTCTATTAATAATGTTAAAAACAATTACGATAGAAGGATTTTGACAGTATCTCATTTTTTTGTTTATTTTGTTGACCTAACACCACCTTTATATAAACTGTCATCAAGACAATTTTCTGCTTTACTTTTAACTTAACCAAAAATAGAATCATCCACTGATGTACAATGACAGGCTTTATGCCAGAAAAAGCAAGATGTATTTAGTGAAATGAAGTAGAAAAACTCTCCCAAACACCCACTCATGTCTGCCATCAAGAATCACAGCAGTTTATTTGAAATACAGAATTCACTTGACTAGGACACAGTGAAATACAAGTCTCATTTTCCACATAAGGAGATCTTGAAAATCCCTATTAGGTCTAAAATCCCATCAATTCATAAATTTAATATATACTGAAAACACGAGGATCCCCTTTGATTTTTACAAATGAAGAAAGTAAATGAGATCATTATATATATAACTTTCAGGAACAAAGATGTTTAAAACTATCCTTACTTTTAAAAACTGGAACAAGTGACTACCCTCAAAGCACATCCAAGAATTAGACCTTACTTGTGAAAGTGTACTGCATAACTGGAAAATACAGTAAAAGGATGATGTGACTCTCATTTTATCCTGTTAAGGAAATTTTCTCTTTTTTAAAATATTTACTTATTTGGCTGCACCAGGTCTTAGTTGCGGCATGCGGGCTCTTAGCTGCAGCATGCGAACTCTTAGTTGTGGCATGCATGTGGGAACTAGTTCCCTGACCAGGAATCAAACCCAGGCCTCCTGCATTGGGAGCACAGAGGAGTCTTAACCACTGGACCATCAGGGAAGTCCCAAGGAAAGTTTCTGTTGGCTTACAAAGTATTAACAGTCAACAGATTCTTGTTCTGAAGACACAAAATCAATTTGCACATGTTGTGAAACAAATACTTCAGGCAGATTATTAAAAGTGCTCTAATTATAACTGTTTCTTTAAAACTCAGATATTCTGATTTAGATATAATATTACCACCTTTGCTAGTTTGCAGGAAAACTACGCTCTGAGAGAGGCAGATCAGTAAGAACGGAGAGAGTGGATCATAAGAAATTAAATTTCCTGGGCTTCCCTGGGGGCACAGTGGTTGAGAATCTGCCTGCCAATGCAGGGGACATGGGTTCGAGCTCTGGTCTGGGAAGATCCCACGTGCCGCGGAGCAACTGGGCCCGTGAGCCACAACTACTGAGCCTGCGCGTCTGGAGCCTGTGCTCCGCAACAAGAGAGGCCGCGACAGTGAGAGGCCCGCGCACCGCGATGAAGAGTGGCCCCCACCTTCCACAACTAGAGAAAGCCCTCGCACAGAAACGAAGACCCAACACAGCCAAAAATAAATAAATTTATTTTAAAAAAAAAAAGAAATTAAATTTCCTAATATGGTAGCAAACTAAATAACAATGGTACTAACATAGCCATAGATAATATCTGTGCTAGAAAGCATAGCAACTGAAATCTCTCAGTAAAGAAAGGATTATCAAGGGAGCTGACATATTCAAGAGACAAAACTGTATAGATTTTCTGATTTTTACCTAGATCTGCTACAGTTCCTCCTTTAACAGGTGTATTTTCACTATCTTTCTTTGGGTTTACTAGAAAGAAAAAAAAAAGAATTATGTTTTAGGGGGGAAGTTCAACTTGTTTTTAAGAAAACAGAATAGAAGATTAAAAAATACACGACTCTCACTGCATCTCCACCATCATTCAGTACTTACCCTTGTGTAAAACCTACTCACCTTCATGTAAAAACCGCAAGCCCAGCTGAGAAACATTAACACTTAATGTAACAGACAATATTCTGTAATTAATTAAACAAGCAGCCATCTTTTTCATCATAAAAGCAAACAATACAGAAATAACAATACAGAGAGAAAACTCTGAAAAGAACCTTTCAACCACTTTACCAAAAGTATTTTTTGTGTTTTTTTGTGCACTTGTGGATTCCCATTTCTGTGCCATTCATTAAGACAGACAAATTGAGGGAGAACCAATACCTTTTATACATATATGTAGAATTCAAAACTGTGCTTATTTCCTTAGTACTCTACTTTTGTACTTAGGTTTCTACTTTTGTAACAGTGCGCCTGTGTGACCTTTCCATGTATTTTTAGTTACGTCTCTTTCGTTTTTAATAGACATTCTGTGTCCATGAGTGGATCATGAGGTAACTAGCTCTATATCAATGGAAACTTTATTTTCAATTTTTCATTACTGTGTAATCAACATTCTTTTATATTTATGCATGCATGTAATTACTTAATATGGATTATGAAATTAAAACTGTTATTGTACAGTTTTTTAAATTTAATAGATATAGCCAAATTGTGTTAAGTGCCTTCATCAATTTATACTTCCATCAATAGCATCTGAGAGTACTCACTTCCTCAGAACAGTTGTACTTTGGGGATCATCTACTTTCTAAGTTTTGGAAATCACACGGATGAAAAGTTACTTTAATGATTTACATATCCTTGGTTATGTGAGATTAAGCATCTTTTCATACATTTATTGATCCCAGGTTTTTTAATAAAATTACTAGTACATAATACTTTGTCCTTTATTCCATAAAGTTTAAGAATCTTTATACATATTTAGGGCTTTAATTCTTTGTTTTTTAAATGGGTAATGAATATTTTCTCTAAGACTAACACTTGTTTAAAGTACATTAGTATTTGGAAATTTACTTTTATAGTTTTGTTTTTATTTTATTTTTTTAAACTAATTATTTATTTTTTGGCTGTGTCGGGGGCCACACTGGGTCTTCGTTGCTGCGTGTGGGCTTTCTCTAGTTGCGGTGAGTGGGGGCTACTCTTCGTTGCAGTGTGCAGGCTTCTCATTGCGGTGGCTTCTCTTGTTGCGGAGCACAGCCTCTAGGCACGCAGGCTTCAGCCATTGTGGCATGCAGGCTCAGTAGTTGTGGCTCGCAGGCTCTAGAGTGCAGGCTCAGTAGTTGTGGCACGTGGGCTTAGCTGCTCCACGGCATGTGGGATCTTCCTGGACCAGGGCTTGAACCCGTGTCGCCTGCATTGGCAGGCGGATTCTTAACCACTGCATAACCAGGGAAGTCCCTACAGTTTTGTTCTTAAATTGAGCACTTTAATCCACCTGAAGTTTAAATTCTTATATACGATACAAAGAAAAATACTAAAATTTACAGGACTTGTGGAACAGTCTGATCTTTTCCCATTTATTTGTGTTGCTAAATTCATAATAATTTAAATTTATTCACAAATATAGATCTACATTTGAATTTCCCATTCTATTTTTTCTTTTTTTGGCTGCGTTGGGTCTTTGTTGCAGCATGCAGGATCTTTCATTGAGGGTGCAAAGGCTCTTCGTTGCAGCACGAGGGCTTCTCTCTTAGTTGTGGCGTGCCGGCTCCAGGGTGCGTGGGCTCTGTAGTTGTGCTTGAGCTCCAGGACGCATGGGCTCTGTAGTTTGCAGCACTGGGGCTCTCTAGTTGAGGTGCACGGGCTCAGTTGCCCCACAGCACATGGGACCTTAGTTCCCCAACCAGGGATAGAACCCGTGTCCCCGCATTGGAAGGCGGATTCTTTACCACTGGACGACCAGAGAAGTCCCTGAACTGGCCATTCTATTCCACTGATGAATGCAGCCATTCTTGCGTCTAAACCATACTACATTAATTATTATAGCTTCCCAGTTTTAGATGGTTATCTCTTAGGACTATCACCACCTTCATAGTTTTTATTTAAAATTATTCTTTTGATTGCCTTTGTGAATGTTCTCTTCTATATGACCTTTAAAATATATTTGTGTGGTTTTTACTGCCCAATTTTGTATAACACAGTGATTTTTAGAAACTCATATAACATTATAGATGACTATATTTTTCATTTCTTAAAAATACAAATGACTACTTAAAAAAGAACAAAAAAGAAAAATGTAGGGATTACAACACACATCAAAGTAAAATACATGAAAACATTACAAGACAGGAGAGGGCATAGGTTAGATTATATTATGGTAAATTTCATACATTTTTATCTCAACTAGACAACAGTGATTCTAAATCGATTTGATAAATTAAGGATATATTATATACTGTAATCCCTAGAGCAACCACTAAGAAAAATATAGCTAAAAAGCAAATAGAGAACAAGAAAATCCATAGACAGGAAGTAGTATAGTGGTTGCCAACACATGGGGAAAGGGAATAATTTGGACTGACTCCTAATAAGTACAG
This sequence comes from Globicephala melas, assembly GCF_963455315.2. Taxonomy (NCBI): domain Eukaryota; kingdom Metazoa; phylum Chordata; class Mammalia; order Artiodactyla; family Delphinidae; genus Globicephala; species Globicephala melas. The sequence goes on along the minus strand of NC_083324.2, from coordinate 40,088,617 downwards.
GGTTTCTTTTCATAGGGATGAAAACATCTGGAATTAAGACAGTGGTGATGACTGCACAACATAGTGAGTTTACTAAAAACCACTGGAGTGATTAAAATACACTTTAAAACGGTGACTTTTATGCTCTGTGAAGTTTAAAACTATGCTATATATAGGGATTTCCCTGGCGGTCCAGTGGTTAAGACTGCTCTTCCAATGCAGGGGGCATGGGTTCGATCCCTGGTTGGGAAACTGGGATCCCACATGCTGCGCTGCATGGCCAAAAAAACCACAACAAAACAAAACCAGGCTATATAGAAAAGAAACCATGTAAGTTCGAAAAGAAAAGAAAATAGCGAGGGGCTAGAATAGAACACTAAAAGCTAAAGAGGAAATGAGAGGGACAAATGGGAAAAAAACAGCATGATTGTAGACTTAAACCCAACCATATAGATAATTATGTTACATTTAAGTAGACTACATACTCCAATTAAAAACAGAAAATGTGTATATTGGGGGAAAGAACTAAGTCTCCACAAATTGATGTTTAAAAGCAATGCTTTACATAATTAGAGTGAAAGTAAAAGAATGCCAGAGAGGTACAAATTGAAAACATAAAATGTAAGAAAAAATTTATAGGACTGCTGAAGTCTTAAGTTCAGTGGGGACTAATAAAACATAGAAATTTAATGAAAAGGATGTGGTGAGATGAGGTTTTATTATTATCAGAGAACTTAGATTTCAAGAAAAGCACTAACATGGCACTTAGAGACATGATACAAGCCTCAATTCATCAGAAGAACAACGATGATCTAGATGTATATGCCCTTAAACAGCAGAGCTTCAAAGTACAAGAAAATACAGGAAGAAAAAAATTTAACAGGAATAAAGGGACAGACAAATCCACAATCACAGTTAAAAAGGTCTAACATCTGCCTCCCAATAACTGATTTAAATAGGTTGAATTGTGCATAGATACATACTCCATTTTTCCATACGTATATTGATTCTGTTGGGATTTTAAAACCATTAACTTTAAAGCATTACTAAATTTTGAGAACTTTTTGATCACAGTGTGTTTTCCCGATAAATAGCAAAAGTATACCAAAAGACAGGAAAAGAGGGAATTTCACATACGTTAACCTTCAAGGGGTAATCTATTAATATTTGAAAGTTAAGAACTGGAGACACAGAGCAAGAAGTGAATCATCCCATGGCACCGCTGAGAATAATTAAATCACGTCTAACACTCTCACAGTCTAGGCAAAAGGATACAAACCATTTTTTGGAAGAACCACCTCCTCTATGTTGGGTACAGGTGTTGGGTCTTCCATGTCCTTGGTAAGATCTTCTTGCTCATCTTCCTCTTTCTGACTTCTCCGCTTCCCATAAAGACTAGCTTGGCTACAACATAAAAGATACAAAATCACAAACAAGACTGACGATAGCTAGTTACAGCAAACAATTTCAGAGGCTTTAACTACACTGTTAGAGAATCTATGTTCAGAATCACTTTAAAAGACAAACAGAAATCAAAAAAGTTAGATACATTCCCTAAATTACATCTAACCAGTCAAAAGGAAAAGAAAACTTTTAGGGCACAAGAAATGACCACAGAAATTCTGCAATACAAATTTGCAGACAGTACCCTAAAAGGTGCTTAGTGTAATAAAAAAACATCTGCTACAGAAATACAGCACATATTTTATCTCAGATCATAAAGAATCACTTACATAAGAAATTTTCTCAAAGATATATACAAATAACTGCTTTTTGGATTTCTTTGGTTTTCTGTATTTTCCTGGCTCTTTGTAACATCCAAACATCAGGAACTGCAAAGTAAAATCACTTAGGACAGTACTAACTTTTGTATTTTGTAAAAATTGTCATTGTTCTTTAACCACCTGAATTCAATCAAATCAACATTTATTTTTAAAACTAACATATGCCAGGGCTTCCCTGGTGGCGCAGTGGTTGAGAGTCCGCCTGCCAATGCAGGGGACACGGGTTTGTGCCCTGGTCCGGGAAGATCCCACATGCCGCAGAGCGGCTAGGCCCATGAGCCATGGCCACTGAGCCTGCGCATCCGGAGCCTGTGCTCCACAACGGGAGAGGCCACAACGGTGAGAGGCCCGCGTACCGCAAAAAACAAAAACAAAAACAAAAACAAAACTAACACATGCCAGAAAGCATATTAAAGTTCAAACAAGAATGGAATGATTCCTTACCTTGAGGAATTACAGGGAATTCAGGACAGAAATCATTAACTACCTCATATAATGTGATGTGTACCAATACAAAGAAATGAATACAAGGACCACAAAAATACAACTCAGACAAAGAGAACTGTAACAATTTACTAAAAGGTTGGCAATGTTTCAGGATGATGAGTAAAAGCATAAAAGCTTAAGAAAAAAATTCCCCGTTTTGGGGTAGTAATCTAGAATACACCGACAAGGGAGGCAGAATGGAGAAAGAGCTTGCTGAGTCCTCACACTGCTGAGAGAACGCTCCAAGTTCTCTTTTTAGAGGGATAACATGTTGGCATAGGTTAGAATAAGGTATACAGAGTAAAAAAATTTGTTTAATAAAAATTACATGACAATTTTTTTTTAAGCCTATGAAACTAAAGGTGGCAAGGAGGTAAAATACTTCAAAATGAAGAAAAGATGCAGGGAAGATGAATAAAACAAATGTTAGGAAAACAGGTTTCAAGATGTTTTAGTTAAATAGACTATTCTAAGGGGAAACTTAAATGAGCAAAGTCCTGCTCATTAGAAGGCAGATGCATTCAATTAAAGGACGCGCATACATTTATTTTGGGAAACTAAATTTGGTGGGTATTATACTCAGAGTAGAGGCTAAATGCCACCACTGTGAGCATCCCAGACAACACATTTTGATTCTGTGACCACTCATGTCCTGGCAGCCCATCTTAGCCCATAAAGGGGAGAGTAGCACATCGATTTCAGGCCGGGAAACATTTGGAAAAGTTGTTATGATATTCTTTACAAGGATCTCAGGTAGCTCTGAAATCTCTGAACATCAACAATAAGTTTCAGAATGCAAGTTTAAGAGATAAGGTTACCCTCAATAATCCCCAAGAAAAACCTATTTTGTTCTTTTAATTTTTATGTCACAGTACATGTGACTCGATAAAATAACAAAAATCTTTTTATAACTGTAACTGACTCATTAATATTATTTATAAAACTAAATAAGAGTTTCTTAACTTCCCTAAAAGCTTCTACGCATGGTTAAGAACGCTTAAGTAACCTTACCCTTCAAGAAATAACGTGATTCAAGGCATGTTCTGGGCAACAAAAGGCAAATTTGGCTAGAGAAGAATGTCACAAAAGGAAGCTGATGGAGAGAAGATGACTGCACTGTAAAGATCTACTTGACAACAGCCAGAAAGTCGACAAATTTACTACCACATGAAAAGAATAAATTTTGCAAACTGTCATTTTCTAAAACTAAACTATAATCTCTGAAAAAATGCTCAAAATATATTTTGAGGGACTTCCCTGGTGGCCCAGTGGTTAAGATTTCGCCTTCCAATGCAGGGGGTGTGGGGTCGATCCTTAGTAGGGGAGCTAGGATCCCACGTGCCTCCCCACCAAAAAAAACAAAGACATAAAACAGAAGCAATATTGTAACAAATCCAATAAAGACTTTAAAAATGGTCCACATCAAAAAAAAAGTCTAAAATATGTTTTGAGCTAGACAACCCTGAAATTATTAACTATCTACTTAGTACATAATCATAAAATTATTATTTACTGTCTACCATTTATAGGCATCTACTTCAGGCCAGGCACTGTGCAAGGTCTTTAAAGTCTCACTTAATCCTCACAACAACCTATTCAATAGAAACCAAAATCTCTACTCAAGCAAGATTCACTAAGTACAAACGTGACTTACTGAATAAGGCACTACACTGCTGCAATTTGCAGAATATGGAGCAGACAGAGGTTCAACTCCTCTATAAGTCATTTGGATCATGTAGGGGACAGGTGGTAAAACTGGAGAAAGACAGTAACTCGTGAATATAATTTCTTAAATTCCTTACCAACCACACTTCTCAATACAAACATTGATACAGAAAAAACGTTCTATTCAGAGATAGAAATGTATAAAATTGACATAAGATGCCCATAAGATAACATCCCATAACAAGATGAGCTATCAAAGCAAAGACTTCCAACCAAGTCAAAGTAAGACAAACGTCCAATGTAAATGTAAAAATCTGCAAAGTTCTTTAGTCTGTTTCAGTGCCTTCTGAATCATGCTGCAGTTCTTACCCTTTCTTCCCGCTCTTCTTCCGGGATTCTGTGGGTGTGGGAGGTGGAGGGGAAGGTGAATGTTTCCTCTTTCGAGCATTAGCTGATGCTTTTCTATCTCTTCTCTCTGGACTTCTGACTGGCTAGGAAGAAGTAAATGGAAGTAAATATCGGCTAGCTTTGCTGACTCCTCAGTTTCTACAAACCCTTGTCCAAAGGTGAGTTTTCACAAAGATAATACCAAACACAAGTGCGCAGAGGAAATGAAAGGCACAACATTAAGCATCCTCGACCATAAGCAGTCAGGAGACTTTCCCTGACCTTCCCAGGTGATGCACCATCAATGGATATATTAGAACCATCCCACAGGTATTCAAACTATGCTACAAAACAGACATGCCCAAACCCCTCACAACTAAAAACTGTTCCTGCTCAAATTCTGTGTTCCCAGGTGGGAAAAGCATTTTCAATAACCACTGGAAAAATATGAAACACATGCTATTAAATTAATGAAATACAAAGACTGGCTGAATAATCTTGTGAAAATGTACCAGAAACTACTCCTAGTTCATCATTAAAAGGAATATAAGAGAAAATGACTCAAAAGAGGTAAAATTTTACAAGACTGCATCTTATGATTTAAAAGTCAACCCACAGGGGCTTCCCTGGTGGCGCAGTGGTTGGGAGTCTGCCTGCCGATGCAGGGGACACGGGTTCGTGCCCCGGTCCGGGAAGATCCCACATGCCGTGGAGCGGCTGGGCCCGTGAGCCATGGCCGCTGAGCCTGTGCGTCCGGAGCCTGTGTTCTGCAATGGGAGAGGCCACAACAGTGAGGCCCGCGTACCGCAAAAACAAAACAAAACCAAAAAAAGTCAACCCACAGGTGTAAAACTATCCCTATCTGCAGATGACATGATCTTATATATGGATAACCCCAAGGAATCCACAAAAAAACTATTAGAGCTAATAAACAAGTTCAGCATAGTTGCAGGCCATACATCAATATACAAAAGTCAGCCTGTAGATGATAAATTTAATACCAATTTAATAAAACAGACCATAATAAAGAAAATACACCTAAAATGATCCACAGTATTGCATCTGAGGTTGAAAAACGAATCAGAGATTAAAACATCAATTAGACATTAATGATTGGGACTTCTCTGGTGGCGCCGTGGTTAAGAATCCGCCTGCCAATGCAGGGAACACGGGTTTGAGCTCTGGTCCAGGAAGATCCCACATGCCGCGGAACAATTAAGCCCGTGTGCCACAACTACTGAGCCCGTGTGCTCCAACTACTGAAGCCAGCGCACCTAGAGCCTGTGCTCCACAACAAGAGAAGCCACCACAATGAGAAGCCTGTGCGCCACAACGAAGCATAGCCCCCACTCGCCGCAATGAGAGAAAGCCCACACGCAGCAACGAAGACCCAACGCAGGCAAAAAAAAAAAAATATCCAAAGCAAATAGGGATGAACTAAAAATAAAAAGATATGAAAAAGACTCAGTTTTTAAATATTTTTCTTAAAGATAAAGAATATATGGTGTGTGACAGACTTTTAGTAAGAAAGTCTTGGGGCTGAAAATAGGTATGAAAGAACTACACTTTCTAAATTATTGGTTAAAAGTATATGCCTCAAAGATTTTTTTCAAAAAACTAAAAAACAAAACCAAAAGCAAAAATCTTAAGTGTCCCCAATGAAAAAAGACTTCCGGAATCACAGGCATCTACCTGAAGCTGTCATAACCCAACACTAACACATCTAAGCCTTCTCAGTCTCAAGTCTTCCTCTAGTGACACACCTACCTCCCAACTTGTGACTTATAACAAAACATGGATAAATATTTAAATGATTGGGCTTCTTAAAGGATTAAAGAGTATTAAATGTCAAGTCCCCCTACCTGAAAAAAGGACTGAACTGTAACTATGAGACCTTTAAGGCCTATACTTTATACTAACTACTATATGTTCCTTAACAAAGCTATTAAAAAATATTAAAACTAAATCAGTTTTCCCTTGGAAAATGAAGAGCTAAGTTAAATTACCCCATGATGACATTTGGCTCACAAAATTAATACTCAGATCTAGAGAACAAAATCAGTTGTACTACCTTGCACACTGCATGGGCCACTTTAAATCTTAATGACCCTCTGAGATTCTCATGCCCCTTTTTGGGGGATGCCAGCTCCTGAGATGGTTGTTATGGCCATTTAGTAACTTTTACATATACTTGATGGCTGACAGTTTATTAATGAAGATTTGATAACATTCAGGCCAAGAAAGAAGAAAACACCAAGTGAGAAAAATGGTGCCAAACCAAATACCTCTTCATTCTTTGTTGAAATTCGCTGACGAAAACTCACGGGCTTCCTGTTCTCATCCACCTCATAATCCTCCTCATTCATCCATTCATTGAAAACATCAGTGTCCAAAATCCATTTTGCATGAACCTAAAGTCACATCAAAGCATGAATATCTACATAAATAATAAATCACTACAGTTTTTAAAGTATTCAAAATGAAAGTAGCTGATTTATTACACTCAAAGCCTCAACTGCATAGAACAGTTTAAAAATACGACTATTAGTGACGTATGAGTGGCAATTTTACCACTTCAATTTTCATTCCATGTCTTTTACTGAGTAAACAGTAAAAAAGCATGACTGGTTTTGTGTAGGCTTTGATAACCAAGACCCTGAAATTAGATAATCATGTCATCTTTTTTATTTCAGTTTTATTTAGGTGTAAATGAAAAATAAAACTGATTTTAAGATTTTTATTTAAGGTGTACGTTGTGATTTGATATACATACACATTGTGAAAGGATTCACCCCCCCCAGCAAATTAATACATCCATCCCCTCACATATTTATCTTGTGTGCGTGTGCACGCGTGTGCACACGAGAACACTTAGGTCTACTCTCTTAGCAAATTTCAACTTTACAGTACAGTGTTATCAACTTTTGTCACATTTGACATTAGCTCCTCAGACCTAATTTATCTTATAGCTGAAAACTGGTACCCTTTTACCAACCGTTTCCTATTTCTCCTACCCCCCAATCCCTGGCAACCACTTTTCTACAGTTTCTAGGAGTTTGACTTTTTTTTTTTCTTTAAAGATTCCACATATAAGTGACACCATGCAGTACTTGTATTTCTCTACCTGGCTTATTTCACTAATCCGTGGCATCTTCATCTTCACAAAAATCAGTGACAGAAACATTCAAAGGCAAAAGGCCAAAGTAAATCATTGCTTTAGGCATAAAGAATGTCTCTAGGTTTATACATTCGATAACATTCTAAGAAATGATGAAAGAGGACATTTACTGACATGTTGCCCAGCCCTGTCAAGTACACATGGTGCTCTAAAGAGGCCTTTCAGGGACAGCCAAGGTTGGGACAGGGTGGAGAAGTGAGAGTCAGATTTGGGGTTCTTCCCAGTCCTTTACATGGCCACTTCTTTTTTTTTTTTTTTTTTTGTTAACGTTTCTAAGAATAAAAGGAAGGGTTCTCTGGATGTCATATAGATACACATGTAGATACGGATATATATAGATATTTAAACCACAGCCCTAGCCTCTATAATACTTCTATTTATTCAACAGTATTTCTCAAAGTGAGCACAATTGGAATTGGGGACTAGACTTCTTTCCTGTGTGGGACTGCTGTTCAGTCGTGTGTGTGTGTGTGTGTGTGTGTGTGTGTGTGTGTGTGTGTGTGTGTGTGTGTGTGTGTGTGTGTGTGTGTGTGCAATTAAGGGACTGCTGTTCAGTCATGGGTGGTGTGTGGGTGTGTGGGTGTGTTGCAATTAACATGCCCAGTCAAGAATCATTAAAATACTAACATGAGAGCAAAGAGAGAAAAAGAGAGCAGCAACTACAGCTATGAAGCCTTCAGGAACTAAAAACCTACAACATAGCAATCACTGAGACTATATGGACTTGCCAATAAAAATATTTTGTCAATCTAAGCTCCCCACTGCTCCCCCCTTGCATTTTTTTAAAAAAAGGAAACATTACTACATTGGTTGTTAAGGATATTGCCTGAATGATATACTGCTTTAAGAATGACATCGACCTGACTACATGCCTCTTTTCCTCCCAAAACTAGAGCTACACAGTAACAAACACAAAATTAATACCCGTCAAGGAGAATATAAGACCTTAAATAATGTAACTCGAAAAGACTCCTATATGTATAAATTATGAGAATGGGATATATAAATAGAGCATGAGAAACCTTAAGCTAATTAGAGAAAAAAATCTATTTAAAGGCATGACTATGTTCAAGAAAAGGGTAAATTAATTCAGTGATGTAATTAATTGCAGAAAAATTTAATTCAGTAATTAATTCAGAAAAATTTATGTCACAACATTTGAAAACATAATAGTCTTTTCCAAATTGTTCATAAGTATGTATATATTTTAAAAGTAGAGCTGAATATTCACATTGTACATTCTTTACTATCCAGAAGACCTTGAGAGAATTCTCTTGAGAAAGTATGTTAGGACAGTATGGACAACTAATAATCATTTGTGCCAGGCACTCTGCTGAACACCTTACATATAATATGATCTTGTTTAATCCCGCTAAGCAAGGCAGGTTAGTCTCTCCAGTTTTCCAAATCAGCAAACTGGGGCACAGAGTGTCAGCAAGCTGCCCAGTTACTTACCTACCAAGAGGCAAAGCTTTGCACGGAGTTCTGCCTAAGCTCTTATGCCACTATGCTCTATTACCTGTCTCACAAAAACACCTTAGGGTCAGAATAATATAATAGGTTGTGCAACCTTCAGCAAAATTATCTAACTTCTATAACCCAGTTTCCTTACCTATGAAATGATACGATGGTAAACTCTGCTATCAAGCCCAGTCCTAAACTTCTGACAACTATAATCTTCAACATAGTATGTTTCTAAAAATCCTTTCGTAATACTTGACAATGTTATATGGCTCACAAGTCATACAGTTTATCCCTTTAATCAACATTTTTTTCCAAGTAACAACTTAACTGTTTGACTAGACAGATGTCTAGATTTGACTACACACAAAGATATATGTTTGAAACTGCTAGACAATGTTGGAGGCTCAGTAGTTCTAACATCAGAGAGCACAGTTCACATTTTTTTCAAGTTTTCAATGAGAATAGATTGAACAAGTAACCTCTCAGATTACATTTAAAGGTAGTTTTTGTTGTTTAAAATCATCTCCCCTGATATGGGAACATATGTATAACTGATTCACTTTGTTATAAAGCAGAAACTAACACACCATTGTAAAGCAATTATATCCCAATAAAGATGTTAAAAAAAAAAATCATCTTCCCTGAAGATAATGGGACAATACAAATATAGCAAGAATTGGTATGCTTTTTTGGGGGGGGGCGGGGGGGAAGGGTCAGATACTAAATATTTTAGGCTTGCAAGCCATACGTTCTCTGTCTCTACTCAACTCTGCTGCTATAGTGTGCAATCAGCCACAGAAAATACATAAATGAATGGGTTTGGTGGTGATCTAATACAATTTTATATACAAAAACAGGTGGCTATAATTTGCCAACCCTTGTAAAAGGAAAAGTAGTTTTATCCACTGACACTCCATATATGAGGTTTAACAGAGAAAAAATTTTCCAAAAATATACATTAATTACTATATGATCATTCTGAGACGATCAATGAAATGTGAAGAAAATTATACAACTTAACTGAAAGAGATATAAAAGACCTAAATAAATTGGGAGATAGGGCTTCCCTGGTGGCGCAGTGGTTGGGAGTCCGCCTGCCGATGCAGGGGACAAGAGTTCGTGCCCCGGTCCGGGAGGATCCCACATGCCGCGGAGCGGCTGGGCCCGTGAGCCATGGCCGCTGAGCCTGTGCGTCCGGAGCCTGTGCTCCACAACGGGAGAGGCCACAACAGTGAGAGGCCCGCGTACCACAAAAAAAAAAAAATAAATAAAAAATAAATAAATAAATTGGGAGATAAATTGCCTCCACAAATTGAGAGGCTCAGTATTGTAAAGATGTCAGTTTTCTCCAAGTTGTTCTACAGATTAAATTTAATTCGAATCAAAATCCCAATGAGTTTGTTTAATATGGACCTTAACAAGCTGATTCTAAACTTTACACAAAACAGCAAAGACCCAAAAGACTCCTGAAGAAAAAAGTGGGAGTACTCAAGTCAAAACAAATAACTAATAAAACTTTATAATAGAGTCAAGAAACAAATCACGACATACATAAAAATTTACTTTTAACAGAAATGGCTTGGATCAGTGGGGAGAGAAATCCAGCTTTAATATTTTTCCACCTTGAAACTATAGCTGATCTAACACCATATGGGGAAATTTTTTTTTCCCCTACATTATAACATGTTTAAAAATTAATTCCAGGTAGATTAAAGATCTTTATATATTAAAGGCAAAACTAAAGAATTTTTAAAGATGATTTAAGAAAATGTCGTGATGACCTTGGGATAGAAAACAAAAAGATAAGCTACTAGGAAAACTATGTTTTTAATTTTTATTTTGTAATAAATTTATTTATTTGATTTTATTTTTTATTTTTGGCTGCGTTGGGTCTTCGTTGCTGCACATGGGGGCTTTCTCTAGTAGCGACAAGCGGGGGCTACTCTTAGTTGCGGTGCGCTGGTTTCTCATTACAGTGGCTTCTCTTGTTGCGGAGCACGGGCTCTAGGCACGTGAGCTTCAGTAGTTGTGGCACGTGGGCTCAGTAGTTGTCGCTGGCAGGCTCTAGAGAGCAGGCTCAGTAGTTGTGGCACACGGGGTTAGCTGCTCCGCAGTATGTGGGATCTTCCCAGACCAGGGCTCGAACCTGTGTCCCCTCCACTGGCAGGCGGATTCTTAACCACTGCACCACCAGGGAAGCCCAGAAAACCTATTTTTAACACAGGTAACTGATGATGTAACCACGCCTGTTAGTATGCAGAATATCTAAAGAACACCCACAAAGAAAAAGACAACGCAATGGAAAAAAAAAAGCAAAAGGTGGAAACGAGCACTTCATAGAGGAAGAAACACCAAAGGTCAAAGAATTCATGAAAAGATGGCAAAGCTATTTGGTAATAAGAGAAATACAAGTTAAAACCCTAAAGAAACACCACTTCACATCCAGTAGATAGGTAAATATCACTAAGTCAGAATACACCAAGCAGGCCTTCCCTGGTGGCACAGTGGTTGAGAATCCACCCGCCAGTGCAGGGGACACAGGTTCGATCCCTGGTCTGGGAAGATCCCACATGTTGTGGAGCAACTAAGCCCGTGCACCACAACTACTGAGCCTGTGCTCTAGAGCTCATGAGCCACAACTACTGAGCCTGTGTGCCGCAACTACTGAAGCCCGCACGCCTAGAGCCCATGCTCCACAACGAGAGAAGCCACAACAATGAGAAGCCTGTGCACTGCAATGAAGAGTAGCCCCCGCTCGCTGCAACTAGAGAAAGCCCGCACACAGCAACGAAGACCGAACACAGCCAAAAATAAATAAATAAAATAAATTGGAAAAAAAAAAAAGAATATACCAAGCACTGTCCATGATACAGAGCATCCAGAAAACTTATACACCCTTAGCAAAATAAATTTTTACAACCATCTGGAAACAATATGGCATTGTTTAGAAAAAGTGAATGTCTGCATTCCCTAAGATCCAGTAATTCCATTATGAACAAACACAAAAGATGTATGTTCAGGAAAATTCATAGTAGCATTTTTCATAGTACATTAAAGTAGAAACTACCACACCCACCCACATTACAATAGATATATTGTGACATATGCATACACGAGATTACTTGTACTGCTATATACTATAGATGAATGATGCTGAACAAAAAGGCAAGTCACGAAAAAATACAATATGATTACACTGATATTAAAGCTTTTTAAATGTAAAAACTAAAACAGGATTTGTGTAGTTTTGTGTGTGTGTGTGCGTGTGTGGTAAAACTGCATAAAAAAGACAAGCCAAACATTCAGAATAACGGTTAGCTCTGAGTGGGCAGGCCAACGGATGAACATGGAATGCTTCAATGGTAATGGTAATGTTCTTTTTTGAGAGTGGCAAGTACACAGGTGTTTTTTAAAACTGTGATCTGTTTTTATTATTCATATTTAATAAATGTTAATATCCACAATTTAACATTTTAAATTAAGTGCTAACTTTCTCATAGCAATCACATTTCCTCTAGAACAACAAAACAATACATAAGCATTGTTTTATACAATAATAGAGAAACTAAAATCCCAGTTCAAATTTTCTGACTAAAGACATGCTTAGTTAGCTCCTTTTCTCTAGGTTTCAGGGATAAGATCTTCAAGCATTAAAAAGTATTATACTAGGATTATATTCTCTTGAAGGTAAAATAAAAATGCAAGTTCAAGAAGAAAAATAAAGTATATAACACACTTGACTTTTAACGAAAAGCATATCCATTTATTCTTAAAATGGATAACAGTGAGCACAAATTGCAATTTAGATTTCATAGGATACATTAAGAAAAAGTATTTAAATATAATAAATTAATTTTAAAAAGATAACCAACAAGGACCTACTGTATAGCACAGGGAACTCTGCTCAATATTATGTGGCAGCCTGGATGGGAGGGGAGTCTGGGGGAGAATGGATACATGTATATATGTATGGTTAAGTCTCTTTGCTGTGCACCTGAAACTATCACAACATTGTTAATCGGCTATATTCCAATATAAACTAAAAAGTTAAAAAAAAATTTTTTAAATTTAGTTTGTAAATACAAACATAAAAGCAAAAAAATAAACAAACATGAAAGATTCCACATACTCAGTAACTATTTAAATATCTAGTGAATAATTTTATATGTTAACTAAACATAAAAGGAAGTAGGGGACTTCCCTGGTGGTCCAGTGGTTAAAAATCCACCTTCCAATGCAGGGAACGTGGGTTCAATCCCTGGTCAGGGAACTAAGATCCTACATGCTGCGGGGCAACTAACCCCATGCACTGCAACTACTGAGCACGTGAGCCACAACTAGATAGCCAGCAGGCTGCAACTACAGAACCCATGCTCTCTGGAGCTTGCGAGCCACAACTAGAGAGAAGCCCACATGTCGCAACAAAAGATCCCACATGTTGCAATACAGATGTCACATGCCACAACTAAGACCCGACACAGCCAAAAATAAGATAAATATATTGTTTTTAAAAGTAAATAGTTCCTAATTTTGCTTTCTTGGACATACATGATCAACAAAGTTTGAAAACCACTGATTTAAAGTATTTGTAATTGCTTTTATTGCAGGGTGGGCATTCTTTAGCTAATGTATTTTCCTTTAAAAGTCATTCTAGGGACTTCCCTGGTGACACATGGTTAAGAATCCGCTTGCCAATGCAGGGGACATGGGTTCTAGCCCTGGCCTGGGAAGATCCCACATGCCGCGGAGCAGCTAAGCCCGTGCACCACAACTACTGAGCCTGTGCCCTAGAGCCCACGAGCCACAACTACTGAGCCCATGTGCCACAACTACTGAAGCCTGCTCGCCTGGAGCCCGTGCTCCGCAACAAGAGAAGCCACTGCAATGAGAAGCATGCACCTGCAACGAAGAGTGGCCTCCGCTTGCCTCAACTAGAGAAAGCCCGCACGCAGCAACAAAGACCCAAGGCAGCCAAATAAATAAACAAATAATTTTTTTAAAAAAGTCATTCTATTTTCCTAAAAACAAGACAAAGAAATGCTACCAGTTTCCTCATTCCTTATAAGAATTTGTCATTCCAATAAACTATACCCAGGAATCAGGGGGAGAGTGTGTGTGAAAATCACAGAAACATCACACAAGGGAACAATTGTTGCACTGGCACTCTAAATGAGGATTCAGCACTTATTTGTAACCCATACATGGAGACACAAAAAGAATGGTTAAAAATTTTTCTGTAGTCTACACGTCAAGTAAAAAGTTTACTTCTAACAAAGAAAGGCCGGATTTTAGAAGTTAACATTTTCCGGACTTCCCCGGTGGCATGGCGGTTAAGAACCCACCTGCCAATGCAGGGGACACGGGTTCGAGGCCTGGTCTGGGAAGATCCCACATGCCGCGGAGCAACTAAGCCCGTGCGCCACAACTACTGAGCCCGCGTGCCACAACTACTGAGCCCGCAAGCCACAAATACTGAGGCTGTGTGCCTAGAGCCCATGCTCTGCAACAAGAGAAGCCATCTCAATAAGAAGCCCGCGCACCGCAACGAAGAGTAGCCCCTGCTCGCTTCAACTAGAGAAAGCCCGCATGCAGCAATGGAAACCCAACATAGCCAAAAAAATTAATTAATTTTAAAAAAAAAGAAAACAATGTCTCTATGTGTATAACTGGGTCCCTTTGCTGTACAGTAGAGATTGGCACAACACTGTAAATCAACTATACTTCAATTCAAAACTACAAAAAAAAACCCACCATAACTAAAGTAAAAAATACAACTAAATATTTGCAATATACTCTAAACATTTAAATAACTTTTATTACTCTAGGAGACAACAGAAAAAACTAACTGAAAAATGAGAAAAAAATTTTTTAAAAAAACCATTAAAGGGCTTCCCTGGTGGCGCAGTGGTTGAGAGTCCGCCTGCCGATGCAGGGGACACGGGTTCGTGCCCCGGTCCGGGAAGATCCCACATGCCGCAGAGCGGCTGGGCCTGTGAGCCATGGCCGCTGAGCCTGCGCGTCCGGAGCCTGTGCTCCGCAACGGGAGAGGCCACAACAGTGAGAGGCCCGCGTACCGCAAAAAAAAAAAAAAAAAAAAAAAAAAAACCATTAAAAAAGACCCTTGAAAATATAAAAAGATGTTCAACTTCACTTCACTCACAAAAAGAGATACCAAATTAAAATTAACATGGATACCATTTCTCACATATCAGGATTTGCAAAAATTCAAACGCTTGACGCCACTCTCTTGGTGAGGCCATGAGGGAAGAGGCACTCTGGCTTCACTGTTTACAAGAATTCAAAACCGTGCAGACTCCCATGGTAGAGGCACGAATCTAACAAAACTAAGTATTGTAATTTACTCCTCAACACAGCAACTCTAATTTTAGAAATTTACCTTGAGCATCCACCTTAAAGAAATAAGACAATGCATACGGCACAAGGTTATTTATCGCAGCTTTGTCTGTAATTCTAAAATAATGGCAACTATTCACATTTCCAAGTATAATGGAGCACTGTGAAGGTATGACCACCAAGAGTTTCCAGGAAAGATTAAGCAGAAAAGGCAAAGTATAAAAGAGGGAAATAAAAAAATATGCAAACACCTACATGTTTTGGCAAAAAGAAACACAGGAAGGATAAGCCAGAAAACAGTAAGTTTATTCTACAAGGAATGGGGAGATGGGAATAGAATGAACTCATGAGGAAGTATACATTTTTTGGAAGCATACATTTTTTGAAAGCACATTAGAATTCTACACATTCAAAATATAAAACTGGGGAGATCCCTGGTGGTCCAGTGGTAAAGAATCTGACTTACAGTGCAGGTGACGCGGGTTTGATCACTGGTCAGGAAACTAAGATCCCACATGTCGCGGGGCAACTAAGCCCGTATGCCACAACTACTGAGCTCATGCACCTCAACTAGAGCCCGCGTGCCACAAATTACAGAGTCCATGCGCTCTGGAACCCACACGCCACAACTACAGGGCCCACGTGCCTGTGTGCCACAACTAGAGAAGAGAAAACCCGCATGCCACTAGAGAGAAGCCCGCACACAACGAAGCGCCTGCGCTCCGCAATGGTGACCCTGCGTGTGGCAACTAAGACCTGACTCAGGCAAATAAATAATAAATAAATCTTAAAAAATAAATATATATAAAATTAAATCAGCTTGGATGGGAAGAGGGAGAGGAAACACCAAAACTGAAAACAAACTGAAAGAAATAAACCTTTAACAATACTTCAAATAAGTAAAAACCACACTGAAGGGAGGGGAAAAAACGTTCATCCAGGTAACTCACGAACACACTATTTGCCAATATATAATACAGCCTCAGTCTTGGTCAGGGCTAGGGGAGCAGGAGAACCACAAACATATCTTGAACTCTTTTAGTACTTTTGTTTATGATAGTGGCAGGGGCAAAGCAATTCTGAAACTAATTTGAACGTATTCATAAACGTGTTGATGCTGGGAGCCAAGATTCTTACTCTCAGAAGAAGAGACATATAAATATGGAGTAGAGGAGGGCAAAAAGGAACACTGTGGGGACAGATTAGAACTGGAGGTATCATTATGGCCTCATTATTTCTAAAATATATATATTATGTGTATATGCACATATATGTGTACTCAACTACTGTCTGCATTTGAATTTACAGATACATAATAGCTCTGAATAGAAAGGACCTAGAAGCAAAGATACTTCAGTAGCACTGAGCATACCTGTACCCAGATCTTGGTCTCTAATACCTTCTCCTACTGAAAGAAATGAGAGCGCCTCAGAGAAACACCTGATTCTAGGCATGAGGAATGGAAGGTACTAAATGAACCTGGAACATCCTACTACGCCCTAAAGGAGGTGCTCAAAAATGACAAGTGCTTGTCACAAGGATCACAAGCCAAGGACTTCCCTGGTGGTCAAGCGGTTAAAACTTCGCCTTACAATGCAGGGGGTGCGGGTTCAATCCCTGGTCGGGGAGCTAAGATCCCACATGCCTCATGGCCAAAAAAACCAAAACATAAAACAGAAGCAATACTGTAACAAATTCAATAAAGATTTTAAAAATGGTCCACATCAAAAAAATCTTAAAAAAAAAAACCAACAAGGATGACAAGCCAGCCTGAAGGGGCTCCCAGTGGCCAAATATGAAACAACTTCAGCACAAAATACTGAAGTAATGAATTATTGAGCACTGAAAAATTACAATTCCATGAATTCACACTGACAACAGACAAATAAATAAGTAAAAGAGGGAAAAGGAAGGGCTCTTGCTTACAGAACTCTGAAAGCCAACTGGTAAATGTGGAGGGAAGGGCTGGAGTGGAAAAGTATTGCTGTGTAATCATCAAAGAAAAGACTGGTTCAGGCAAGAATTCTAAGTGGATGCTAAACCTGGGTGACAGAGAGAGGATTTTGATGAGAAGGAGGATATCTCCATGGTCTAAAGAATCTTTCACAAATTGTTTATAAGTTGCAAATGGAGGGGAAAAGTAACCATACAGTGGAGCCATCACAGAACACCTTAACTGGGTGATTAAGATCACCAGTGAGGAGGGACTTCCCTGGTGGTCCAGTGGTTAAGACTCCATGCTCCCAATGTACAGGGCCTGGGTTCGATCCCTGGCCTGGGAACTAAATACCACATGCCGCAACTAAGAGTTCACATGCCACAACTAAAGGTCCCACATGACACAACGAAGATCCCACGTGCTGCAACTAAGGCCTGGCACAGCCAAATAAATAAATATATTTAAAAAAAAAAAAAAAAAAGATCACGGGCTTCCCTGGTGGCGCAGTGGTTGAGAGTCCGCCTGCCGATACAGGGGACACAGGTTTGTGCCCCGGTCAGGGAAGATCCCACATGCCGCAGAGCGGCTGGGCCCGTGAGCCTTGGCCGCTGGGCCTGGGCGTCCGGAGCCTGTGCTCCACAACGGGAGAGGCCACAGCAGTGGGAGGCCCACATACTGCAAAAAAAAAAAAAAAAAAAAAAAAAACTACAAACAATAAATGCTGGAGAGGATGTGGAGAAAAGGGAACCCTCCTACACGGTGGGTAGGAATGTAAATTGGTACAGCCACAGTACAGAACAGTATGGAGGTTCCTTAAAAAACCAGAAATAGAACTACCATATGATCTAGCAATCCCACTCCTGGGCATATATCCAGAGAAAACCATAATTTGAAAAGATGTATGTACCCCAATATTCATTGCAGCACTATTCACAACAGCCAGGACATGGAAGCAATGAAATGTTCATTGACGGAGAAATGGATAAAGAAGATGTGGTACATACATACAATGGAATACTACTCAGCCATAAAAAAGAATGAAATAATGCCATTCGCAGCAACATGGATGGATCTAGAGATTTTCATACTGAGTGAAGTAAGTCAGTGAGAAAGACAAACATATCATATGATATCACTTATATGTGGAATCTAAAAAAATGGTACAAATGAACCTATTCAGAAATAGTGTCACAGATACAGAAAACAAACTTATGGTTACCAAGGGGAAAGTGGGGGGATAAATTGGGAGATTGCTATTGACATATACACACTACTATATATAAAACAGAAAACTAATAAGAACCTACTGTATAGCACAGGGAACTTTACTCAATACTCCGTAATGGCCTATATGGGAACAGAGTCTAAAAAGAGTAGATATATGTCTATGTATAACTGATTCACTTTGCTGTACAGCAGAAACTAACACAACATTGTAAATCAACAATACTCCAATAAAAATTAAAAATTACTGGGTCAAGTGGCAACACTGGAATATGGATAGTAGACTAAAATATTGTGTCAATGTTAAATTTAATGAACTTGATTACTGTGCTTATGTATGAGAATTTCTTATCCTAGTAAACACACACTTATTGGAGTAAAGGCCCATTATATATGCATCTTTATCTCAAATGATTCAGAAAAAACATATTTATAAACAGATATAGACTATAAATGATAAATCAAAATGGGAGTGAAATGGTAACAGGCAAATCTAAATAAAGGGTATATAGGTATGCCATGTACTATTCTTTTTCTTGCAACTTTTCTGTAAGTTTGAAGTTATTTACAAATAAAGTGTTTAAAAAAAAAAGACTAATTTTGGTTAATCCCATTTTCCTCATATGGAATCTAAAGCTCAAAGGCTGTCTTTCTGAAAGTCACACAAATTAGAAATAGGTTGAACCAGGTCTAAAATCTAACATTTTGATCCAATTTAAGTGCTCCTTACATGATACAGAAGTCAACAAAGATCATGTAAAATCACCCATGGAAAGGAGCAGAGCTCCCTGTAAAAATACTGATTCCGGGACTGGGATGGGAAAATTACAAAGGAGTTTGGGGGGCTTCCCTGGTGGCGCAGTGGTTAAGAATCTGCCTACTAATGCAGGGGACACGGGTTCAAGCCGTGGTCTGGGAAGATCCCACATGCCGTGGAGCAACTAAGCCTGTGCAACACAACTACTGAGCCTGCGCTCTAGAGCCCGCGAGCCACAACTGCTGAAGCCCGTGCACCTGGAGCCCGAGGAGAAGCCCACACACTGCAACAAAAAGTAGCCCCCGCTCACCGCAACTAGACAAAGCCCGCGCGCAGCAACGAAGACCCAACGCAGCCAAATATAAACAAAAATTAAATAAATTAATTTAAAAAAAAAAAAGGAGTTTGGAACATCTTTTTGTGTCAGAAAGTAGGAGATATGCAAAAATGCATCAAATAATGCCAAAAGGTCACAGGAGGCGGCTTAAAGTCGTTCCCACTGGCCAAATTTAGATAATTCATCAAAATGAAGAATGGTAGTAATGTCACTGCTGTGTGAATGCATAGACCACAGACACACATAAAGGGAGAAGGGAAAGCTTGTCCCTGCTGCAAAATGCCAACTGCAAGCACAGATGGAATGGATAGAATTAGAAAAGCACCAGTAATAACTTAATTCAGTCACAGAAATTATTAATGGATGAGCAAACCTTCAGACACAAATTCAATGAAGAAAAGTATATTTGTGTAGTCTCAAAGTATTTCCCTATAAAATATTTTAAATGTCAATGAGAAAAATGGTAATGTTACAGTGGGAAAACCAGGCAGACAGTACCTTCACAAATGATCAAAGTATGAGCCATAATGGGAAAAATGGATAATATGAGGCTGCCAATATGATGCACTGAGAAGGACACAATATTAGTTATGGAGTACTGCAGCCAAAAATACATAGCCTGAATATAAGGAAATACATGAACTAAAATTCAGGGACATTCTAAAACAACAACTGACCTATATACTTCTAAAATGCCAGTGTCATAGAAGAAAAAAGAAGGGCTGAAAGTTCCAGATTAAAGTAGACTAAAGAAATGTGACAACTAAATGCAGTGTGTGATCC
The DNA here is from genome assembly GCF_963455315.2 of Globicephala melas. NCBI lineage: Eukaryota > Metazoa > Chordata > Mammalia > Artiodactyla > Delphinidae > Globicephala > Globicephala melas. The sequence goes on along the minus strand of NC_083324.2, from coordinate 40,068,280 downwards.
TGAACTGGATCCTGGATCAGGGGAAAAACTAAGTATAAAGCTTATTATATCAGTGGGACAACTGGTGAAGATGTAATATGGGCCCTGTATCAGGTAATAAATTATTTAAATAATTAACAACAGGGGGGACTTCTCTGGTGGTACAGTGGTTAAGACTCTGCACTCCCAATGCAGGGGGCCCAGTTTCAATGCCTGGTCAGGGAACTAGATCCCACACGCATGCTGCTAACTAAGAGTTTGCATTCCACAACTAAGAAGCTCACATGCCTCAACTAAGGAGCCCACAGGCCACAACTGAGGAGCCCACCTGCTGCAACTAAGGACCCCGAGTGCTGCAACTAAGGAGCCCACGAGCCACAACTAAGACCTGGTGCAACCAAATAAACATGAATATATAAATATTTTTTAAAGATAGTAACAACGGGAATCTGGAATAAGAGTATAAAACAGTACTTTGTTTTGTATTATTCCTGCACTTTCAAAATTATTTCCACGTTAAAAGTTGAAACCATTATAATAGAAATGATTCGTAAGAGAAGTCTGTATCATAATAAAAGCCACGAAGGCACTGCTTCCAGCCTTCCTAAATGACATCATCAACGATGTTCAACTCCACTCCTAACACTTTCAACTTTCTCAAACCACAATCTAACTTTCCTTTGGGGTCTCCTCAAACATCACTGCAGATATCTGATCTAAGACCTGGATAATGAGGTCTTCGACCATAGGTATCTCTTAATAGTATGACAAGAAAGGAAGAATCATCGTTCTGTATCTCTTTAAAACACTGCTGTTGAGAACAGCTAAGAAGGGCTATTAAGTTATGTAAGAATAAATTTTGTTTTAAAAAGGATCTTTCACCTTCCATGGCTTTTCTGGAATTGGTGGATCTTCAATTTCCACATCAACATCATTACTATGGACCCAAGTATCATAGCTGTAAAGAAAATGAAAAAAGGAAAAACAAATTAGAACCCAAATTCATTCACGGAAAAGACTTTGATCAAGAGGTAAAAATACATTTTAAAAATGCTATTAGGATCCAGTAATAACAAATTATCACATACTTTTGTCTCTAACACTCTGACAAGAAATCTCTTCTGCAGAGGTCTACAGTAACCTTCACGTCGTAAAACCCAAAGTTTAAAAGCCTCAGTCCACAGAATTTCAACATGTTGATCACTCCTCAAAGCATTTCCCTTATTTGTCCTCTAAGACAGTACTATCATCTGGCATTCCTTCTAGTCACAAGCCTCTCTCTTCAGTCTCCACTGCCAGTTTCTCCTCTCCTACCAAACCTCTTCAACACTGGAAGGCCCCAAGTTTCAGTTTTTGGAACAATCCTCTGACCTATTCATCCTCTTGATCATCATCTCATGCAGTTCTATGCCTTCAAACATATACTGATGACTTGAAATCTCATACCTGCCCTATTCTCTGAATTCTGCACTCATAAATTCAACTGCCAATTCCACATCTCTCATTACATGTCTAATAAAGCTTTCAAACCCAATATTGATACACTCAAAATTCAACATATAATGCCATCCCAACTCAAACAATATGATCTAGCCAATCATCCTCCTCTCAGGAAATGCCAATTCCACTTTTCCAGTTGTTCTGGCCAAAATACTTGCAAGATATCCTTGACTTCACTCTGAATTACATCCTATAATCAAACTATCAACAACTTCTACCACTTCCACCTTCAAAATATGTTTAGGATCTATATAACTTCCATGTTGACCCAAAGGCCCTGGGAGTCCATTTTTCACATAGCAACCAGAGCAATCCTTTAAAAAACTAAGTCCAACTGTTCAAAACCTTCCAGCTCCCACCGAACTCAGAGTTAAAAGTCAAAATCCGTACAGTGGTTTGCCAAGGCTTCATGATCTGGTCCTATGACCTCATCTCCTAGTACTCTCCCCTCACTCATGTTTTATTCGACCCACCTGGGCTTTAGTGGTACGCTTTGACTATCAGATGGTGGCCACATCATGCCCTTTACATATGCTCCTCATTACCCAGATATCCATCTAGCTCACTCCCTCCTATCTTCACATGTCTTTGCTCAATGGTTCTCTTATCAGTGAAATCCAGCTCACTGATATAAATCACTCCCCCTACTCCACAATTTTGAAATAAGCATAAAATTACCTACCAAATTAAAATTTTATCAATGCTCCTATACTGGCCAATAAATTATTATAAAGCTAAGTGATATCTAAATGAAATATAAGTATAGTAACAAGCATTGGCTTCCTTTAGCCACTTCTCAGAAGTCAGCTGAAAAGCATTTGGAACAAGTACAGCTCAACAGACCTATTAACAGCACTCTGGTAAGTTTTCTAGGAACATTTAAACATGAGTTGGAGAAAAAAAGTTCCTTTGCCAATTAATTAACTATTCCAGGTAAAGACTGCAATGGTGAGTAAAAAAAATTAAAAACCTTATATTCTTTAAGTCTTGACAAGAAAATGTTACAATAAGAAGTGAGGGCACAAACTATAGTTAAGAAAGTGAACTAACAAGGCCCCTTGAGAAGGCAGCACATGAGCCAGCCATTATAGTTTATTTGATACATAAACAAAAGGCTAGCAAACAAGCTAACATGTCTTATAACGTGTTACTATAAAATTCATCTCAATCCTATACTTTATGTAGTTTGTCATAAATTCGAGTTTCCACCGAAGTGTTTCAAAGGCAAGCTGAGTTCCTGTAATAGTTCCTATGATACTGAAAAGTTTGTTTTAATAGTGCCATGAATACCTAAAGCCTCGAAATAAGAAATGTTCTCTAGAAAGTATTTACTTAAATATTACTAATTAAAAAAAAATGTTAGTTCATGTAAAGTGGTCAATTATGGTTCAAAAAAGGTTGATAAGCAAGCTGACTTGATTTGGTTCTAATTAACTCAACTTGTATGAAAACTGTGAATATGTTCTTAAAAATTTGAAGATATCTAAAGACATATTTCTTCCTCAAAAAATATATTTATAAGTAAAATAAAGTCACTCAAATAGATTAACTTCAAAACAACACATAACCAGACATTATATGTCTCCTGATGAAGAACACACACCTATGCAAGTCTTGTTCCTTCCCTAAACTGAAATAGATTCTGATCAACTCCAGAGAATGGAGAAACATGTTCAAATACACCACAGTGATGCCATAAAAAATTCCACACTGTGGTAAACTCTGCAGGACAAACAACCTGGTTTCTTAAGTAATACACTGTAAGGCGGGGTGGGCTTCCCCACAGGGAGAACCTATAAACTGAAAAATACTTAAGAAACATATCAACTAATCACAAGATGTGTTTAAATTCTAATTCCAACAAATACCAATCTTATCAATCAATCAAATATATCATATGACAACAATGACTTGATATTTGACATTAAGGAATTCTGTTAATTTTTTTAGGTTTGACAGTGGTATTGTGCTTATTTTTTTTAATGAGTCCTTATCTTTCAGAAATACATACTGAAATATTTATTATTGAAATATTGAAATGATATGTTTGGGATTTGCTTCCAAAAATATGGTAGGGCTAGAAGTGGATGTGGATACAGATGAAAGAAGACTGGTCTGACATGAAAAACCCACAACGGAGAGTCTCTCCACTTGAAAATAGTGAAATGAACACTTAAACAGCTCTACCATAGGTTTAAGAAGATGAAGTACATGAAAGGTTATCCTTATTCCTAAATGCCCCCTATGCAGGCATAATTTTCATTAAACAATAACCACCATTCTCACTGATGTTTGTTCTTGTTTATAATATTCTTTATGCATATTTAGATACTGAAACACTGTATGAGTTATGATATATACTTCATTTTAGACATAACGTAACTTCATCCATAATAGAATGGCATAGGTATTTTAAAATAAATAAATAAAATAAAACTAACCAGTCATAAAATACCCAGAAGAAAAATTCATTTCTTAAAGGAAACAAATCTAAATTAGCAGTCTAATACCATACTGAAGGACTGTTTTGGCAAACACAGCAAACATATCAGTTTAAGATAAATAAAGCCTGTGACTTCACTGAACTCCATAACTTAATAAATAAGGAAGTCAGTAAGAGAATACTCAAAAGAAGTGAGTTCAATGACTGAAACAAATCAACAAAATTGTCGCTATTCAGAAAGCGAAACTATATATAAATAACTCTGGTTTGCACTGACAAAACTCTTTATACCAGATGTAAGGACATATCAACATTACCTGTCTGGGTAAAACCCCCAATGCACTAACACCTGCTTGTCTTTTCTCATCACAGGTCTCAACCACTCTTCTGAAAGGGAAAAAGAAAAAACTTTAGTCAATCTGACAAAACAAATGCATAAACCATTACTTAGACTTAACTTTTACCTAGAGTTTTTGGTTTGCTAGTAAGCTCCTCCCCAAAATCCTTCCTCCTAATTGAATGTTATCTGCCATACTAAGGGGAAGTTTTTCAGCTGTGTATTCAGACTTACTAGATTCTAGGCCTATTATCCACCGCTCTTGACAAAGCCAACTGTCTACTTCAGTATTTAAAATATTCTCCCCTCCCATCCACCTGCCTATTTGTCTCCAGATCCATCCAAATCAGTATCACTATATTCTTTACTGCCTCATTTCCCATACAGAACCTCTCCTCCCTTTTTCTGTGAAGCTCTGCAATTACTACACATCGTTCAAGGTGTAAGTCATGCTTCATCTCCTTGATGAAAGTTTTACCAACTATTCTTTTTCCTCCAGATCCACTTTCTCTGGTGTCCTATAGCACTTTATAGTGCTACATCAAAGGTTTTAACAGTAATACTATTTTTATTATTCTTTAATGACTTCCTATCTGTTAATATAGTCCTCCCAACAAGAGTGTAAACAATATGATCACATAATGTAGATATTTTGATTTCAAGTTTCCTTACCAAAGATAGGTGCAAATTTATATAATCACATGATTCTTGTTGATTTAATCACAGTTGAATCACATCTCCATTTCAGTACTTGGGATGATTCCTTTGGTAGTCTAAATTTAGCTTAGAAAACTTGTTTCTAGTACTAAAAGGGAAATGATGAGGTAAGCCCCTTGAACCTCACATAATAGCAAGATAGAAAAACTAAGTGAAATCAACCAAGTAAAATTGGCTTCTCATTGCCAATTTCAACATGAAATAGCCCCACCTTCACTGGCTAAAGCCATGAAGGCCACATGCCTATGCCCTTTTTTAAGTATCCAACTGCTCACCTTACTATCTTGAAAGAAATCAGGCCCTGTTCCTTAACCTGATATCCCAAGATGGCCAAGGAAAAAGTGAAAAGGCCAGTGGGCCTTTCAGAACTCGCTCTGTATAAATAAAATATACTGAGACTCTCTAGTAAGAGCTGTCTTTTACATAGAATACAAAATCTATCTCAAAGGTTGTGCAGCTTTAGGAGGTAAAGAAAAAAGAATATCTATCCTTTCTACAGCTGACTTTTATAAAGATTGTGACATTGACTGTCTTTGAAAATTTTCCCAGTAGCAGAAATAACTAAAAGTTAGAGATGTGAATTCACACTATTCCCGGAAATGACAATAAGTTACACAGAATCAGTATAAAAAAACTTAATTTTACAAGTACAATTTAGTCCAAACTCAGAATATATAAACAGCTCTTGCAACTAACAATAAAAAGACAAATAATCCAACAAAAAATAGGCAAAGGACCTGAATAGACATTTCTCCAAAGAAGATATACAAATGTCCAAAAAGCACATGCAAAGATACTTGGAATTCATTAACAATTAGAGAAACGCAAATCAAAATCACAAAGAGATACTGACACTCACTAGAAAGGCTAATATTAAAAACCAGGAAATAAAAAGTGTTGATGAGGATGTAGCAAAATTGGTATCTTCATACAATGCTGATGGGACTGTAAAATGGTACAACCACTTTGGGAAACAGGTTGGCAGTATCTCAAAATGTTTAACATAAGAGTTGCCAGTATGACTCAGCAATTCATTGTCTAGGTATAAACATAAGAGAATTGGAAACATAAGTCCACACAATAACTTGTACATAAACATAATGTCATTATTATTATAAATAAATGTCCATCAACTTTCCATTGGCTAAACAAAAGGTAGTATATTCATACAATGGAATGTTATTTGACCATAAAAGGAAATAACACACAGGAAGTGATGTCACCAAAGTGGCAAACAGGAAGGCTCAGACTTTGTTCCACCAGAGACGACTTAACAATATACTATCCAGAAAGCCCGGAAACCAATTAAGAAGTCGCACTACCCCAGGGAAGCTCAAAGTCGAGAACAGCTGCATTGAAACAGTAAGAAAAGTCATTTCATATCAACCACAATTACAATTCCCCCAAGCCAGCAGAGCTCAGCAGGATCACGAGGAAAAGCTCAGCTCTCAGCTTCTCCCTTGGGCTGAAAAGAAGAACGGATGTGTGTTCAACGTTCCTACTTTTCAGGGGGCTGCCAAGGGACTAATTTGTCTCACCTGACTTGGAACACTAATGGAATTGGCATATTTTGGATGTGCGGTGGTCACAGAGAAGAAAAAAGAGCTCAGAGGTTTACTGTAGCACCAGAGAAACACAGTGCCACAGATGGCTGGCTCAGCTTGCTGTGATGAGGAGAAAGCACACGGAACCCAACTTCTTCCTTGGCAGGGAAAAATTAGAGGGAATAAACATCCAGTGTTCTGGCTTTTAGGTGGGCTGCCCAAGGGACAGGTTTCTGTCTTAACTAACTCAGAGTGCTGATGGGGAACCAGCATACTCTGGAAGCCTGGGCACCCCAGAGATCAAAGAGGGTTCACTCAGTGGCTTGCTGCAGCAACAGCAAACTTGTGGTACAGCAGACAGACACTAGAGAGAGCAAGAGATTATAAGTTCCTGAAAGAGGAGCCAGCAAACCTCTCTAACTGAGAAATTACATACTCAAGCCCAGAAACTGTTTGAGGGATGCCAGGATCTCAAGTTGAGCTGACTGGTGAAGGTCTTCCCCTGTACAAAGCCAGACCATAAAAACTGGGAGATGTGGCTGTTTTTTCAAACGCACAAAACAAACAAAGCAGAAGGGACTTCCATGGTGGTGCAGTGGTTAAGAATCCACCTGCCAATGCAGGGAACATGGGTTCGAGCCCTGGTCCGGGAAGATCCCACATGCCATGGAGTAGCTAAGCCCGTGTGCTACAACTATTGAGGCTGCGCTCTAGAGCCCTCGAGCCACAACTACTGAGCCCGCGTGCCACAAACACTGAAGCTCGTGCACCTACAGCCGTGCTCCGCAACAAGAGAAGCCACCACAACGAGAAGCCCATGCACTGCAACGAAGACCCAATGCAGCCAACAAACAAATATATAAATAAACACAGCAGAAAATAACAAGACACAGAAAGAGAAAGGGAAAATGGCCCAATCCAAGGAATAAAATGAATCTCAAAAGCCAACCCTAAAAAAACAAAGATCTATGGATTACCTGACAAATTCAAAATAACCGTTTTAAAGAGGCTCAAGGTACTACAAGAGAACACAGTTAAACAACTAAACAAAATTAGGAAAACAATATATGAACAATATTAAGAACATCAACAAAGAGACTGAAACTATAAAAAAGAACCAAACAGAAATTCTGGAGTTGAAGAATATAATAACAAAACTGAAAAATTCTCTAGAGGCGTTCAACATCAGACCTGGCCAATCAGAAGAAATAAACAGCAAACTCAAACACTGGCCATTTGAAGATACAAGTATATGTATAACTTAATCACTTTTCTGTATACCTGAAACTAACACAACATTGCTAATCACCTATACTCCAATATAAAGGAAAAATTTTTAAAACCTGGCCATTTAAAACTATCAAGTCAGATGAACAAGAAAAAAGAATTGCAAACAGATAAGAAAACCGAAGGGACTTATCTGTCCATCTAAATAATTTATTTTGAACAAAATTTAGTCTGTTTTCCTCTTCTAAACAGTATGTCAATTTTTAAGAATTCTCTTCATTTATTTTCTTCTCTGAGGAACTACATATTCCTTCTGCTAAAACCAGTAATTCAACCTATGTTCTTAAACCAAGCCCTTTATCCCTACCAGGTCTCAACTCAACTATGTGCTTCAATTTACTTTTGCTCTGCCCAGAAATACACTGTAAAGCCACCACTGAAAGACAAAACCCAAACCGTCTGATGGGTGCCATCCTCCACTTTCTTTTCTCTGCCATAAATCCTGGGAAACCAGTGATATTCCACCAACTCTACAACTTGCTCTCATTTCCAAGTTACTGAAATTTCATTCCCAAATTATTTCCTGACTGACCAAATGCCCTGTCTTAGGCTTCACTTTGATTTCTTTGTAGAAAAATTCCACTGCCCACCTCATTTGTTCGGAAATGCTTTCCTTTCCTTATTTTCCCTTGACTGTTAAGATATGGACCATCCTGGTTTGCCACCTATCTCCTTTACTCTCCTGATATATGAATTTATCCCATCCAATGATTAACGTACCCCCTCACTCAGCAATTTAATTCAGAGCTTCCCAATGGGTCCTGTTCTCTAACCAGTCTCCAAGTATCTGATATCCCAGAAATCAGCTCCCAGGAAAATTTTCCTACTACAGCCATAGTTGCAAGCTTCTCTTCACCAAAATCATCAAAATTTGTCTACCCTCTCCCTCATTCACCAAATAAAAACAAGCCTCTTTAAACCAGACACAGGTCCTCTCACCTACCCACTTATTTCCCACTATCTAAGACACACAGCCAAACTTTGCCATTTGCTTTTCCTCAAATTTCATAATTTATTGCCTCTATGCTTTTGCTTAATTTATACCCCCTTCTAGCATGCCATACTCAAAATATTACTAATATTTGAAATGTCACCTTTTATTTTAAACTTAACTAATCTTCATAAAAGGTATACCGCATTTGCAAGCGTTTTACAACATGGTTTGTAATGTGTTGTGGCTGGTATTGTTATCATCTGCACACTTATCTAAAACAGTACCTGTACGGAGCCCAACAGAGAGCTTCATCGAGAGTCAACATTTACCTGACAGCCAGTTATTCTAAGGTAAATCCTATAGTGTGAAGAATCACATTTTACATTAAAAAATAACTTCCAATGTATTAAAATTAAAATTTAAATTCTATCTCCTAATAACTCTACTACTGATAGCAATACCAAGCAAGCATTAGTATATAGTAATCGAGGCTGTACTAAACAAAGGAGAAAAACAAAACCAGCATGAATAAGGAATCATTAAGTATCTAGATGTAACAATTACAGTTCACATCTTTTGTTAAAAGGCAATATTTTTTCCAAAAAGTTCACAACCTACATGTTTTATACCAGCCTTATTAGTGAAAAAGAGTCAGCCAGCAACAGAAGGCTATCATAAACAGCTATTCACCATCTCCATCTAGTGGAAACCGATTGCTATTACCTAACAGGATAAAATCTGAGAAACCATCAATTAAACACTGAAGGCAGAGTGAAGTTTCACACTTTGTAAAAGCATCATAATCATAGAGCTAAAATTATGACTGTTACAAATAAAATCAAGCTTTCAGCATCAAAACTGATGATGAAATGACTTAAATGTCACAGATAAAACTATACAACTCTTAGAAGAAAAGACAGTTATAAAACTTTATGACACTGGATTAGCCAATAGTTTCTTAGGTTTGACACCAAACACACAAGCAAGCAAGCAAGCAACCAACCAACCTAACCTCTTACAACTGTTTGTAATATCTGTTGGATCTGTAGTGATGTCCCCCTTCCATTCCTGACATTATTCTTTCTCTTTTTCTCGTTTATTTGCAGCACGACTTTAACAGCCTTATTAGTTTTTTCTAAGAACCATTTCTGAGATTGCTGATCACCTTGCTATTGTATATTTTCTACTCCATAAACTTTTGCCCTTATCTTTACTATTTATTTCCTTCTTCCTTTAGGTTTAACTTGCTGTTGTTTTCTAATTTATTGAGATAAATTTCTTATGGACCATTGATTTTTCAGTCTTTCTTTTTTCCTAATATATGCATTTAAAGATATAAATTTCCCTCTGGGCACAGCTTCAGCTGCATCCTACAAAATTAATGTTCTCGCACTTTATTATTCACTTCATAATTATTCAGCTCCAAAGATATTCTATTTCTATTGTAATTTCTTCTTTGACCTAAGGATTATATGGCAATATATTTCTTAATTTTCAAGCATCAGGGATTATCTCGTAATCTTTTTGTTACTGACTTCTAGCAAAACTGCACTGGTCAGGAAAAAACACTCAGCATCAGGTAATTAGCCATTCAAATCTGATGTTATTTGGCTTCTTATATAGATGTCCTACACGGATATGCTGTGTTTACAAGAAGACTTGATCCCTATAAGAGATCTATTTCTCCATCTAAATTAATTAACCTTGTTAGTTAATTCATAGTTTGTTTCCCAACTTTCAAACCCTTGAAAGAACCGTTAGCACAAATCAGTTTCCATAGATCTAATGAACTCTGGCCAATGACAAAATCAACTTTTATGATAGCACAGTTGGAGATTCTGATCTGAACCATTATAAATTCACCAAACTAAAATATTGCTGAGGGCTTCCCTAGTGGCGCAGTGGTTAAGAATCCGCCTGCCCGGCTTTCCCTGGTGGCGCAGTGGTTGAGAGTCTGCCTGCCGATGCAGGGGACGCGGGTTCGTGTCCTGGTCCAGGAAGATCCCACATGCCGCGGAGCAGCTGGGCCTGTGAGCCATGGCCGCTAGGCCTGCGCGTCCGGAGCCTGTGCTCCGCAACGGGAGAGGCCACAAAAGTGAGAGGCCCGCATACAGAAAAAATAAATAAATAAATAAGGAATCTGCCTGCCAATGCAGTGGACATGGGCTCAAACCCTGGTCCGGGAAGATCCCACATGCCACGGAGCAACTAAGCCCATGCACCACAACTGCTAAGCCTGTGCTCTAGAGCCCACGAGCCACAACTACTGAAGCCCACGCATCTAGAGCCTGTGCTCCGCAACAAGAGTAGCCACCGCAATGAGAAGCCCACACACCTCAACGAAGAGTAGCTCTCCCTCCCCGCAACTAGAGAAAGCCCACGTACAGCAACGAAGACCCAACACAGCCAAAAATAAATTAATTAAAAAAAAAACGAACAACAATTCAATCCAAAGTAGGCAGCAGAAAGGAAATAAAAGATCAGAGTGGCAATCAATCCAATAGAAAAGAGCAAAGCATTAGAGAAATTCAATGAAACCAAGAGCTGGTTGCCTGAGACCAATAAAAAATAAATATTAATTAATTAATTAATTAAAAAAATATTGCTGAGGGGCCCTGTTTAGACAGTCAGTAAGCCAATCTTCCCAAGAGATGTTCTTCTGTCTTGCAATTTCTCTTAATTTTCAGAACACAAGAGATATGGCAAACATAAACATAGTTAACATATAATGTATAAGGCTTGCCTAGACTTAACACCCAGATAATGATTACCAACAAAGAAATAAGTCTAATGATCAGAAAACTGGACATCACAGAATTAGTTTGCTAAGCCTAACTCAGCAAAAAAATAAAAAAACTACAAATTTAAATCATCTATGATATTTATTTAATATTTGAAAGTCTCTTATTTTTTTAAAGCTGGTTATATTATTTAAACCTCTGCTAATATAATTTAAAATCTAGTAAAGTATCAGTTTATCAGTTCATAACCAAAAACTAACTTACCATCCTCTTGTGAGGAAGGATATGGATAAATGTGGTGGGAAGCTTTTGACTTCTCATCAGTAAATGTCCCCTGGAAAGCAAATGAAGAAGTAATGTAAAAATAAAACATATGGCAAACAAACTATGAGACGTCTTGCCAGATGCAAACTGCCTAAGAATTATAAAGGCATTATTCTACTTTTTATATTTTTTTGAGAGCAGTATTTTAAAACTATAATATTTTCATTATTTTAGTCAAGGAAAGAGATGGTGATTAACAAGAAAAAACAAAAATAAATTATCCATAGACACAGTTTACATCGTTGAATAGGAAAATAATATAAATACCTCTTTGCTAATTTTCTTTGTTGCTTTTTTTTTAAAGACTTTTTTTGATGTGGACCTTTTTTTTAAATCTTTATTGAATTTTTTACAATATTGCTTCTGTTTTTTATGTTTTGGTTTTTTGGCCACGAGGCATGTGGGATCTTAGCTCCTGGAACCAGTCATCGAACCCATACCCCCTGCACAGAAGGCAAGGTCTCAACCACTGGACCGCCAGGGAAGTCCCCAGCTAATTCTCTTTGTATCTCTCTCTCTTTCTCTGGCTAACCTTATCAGTAATTTGAATACCTCCAACTAATTCTGAAAGTTCCTCCAAAGTCATCACAAATTATCAATATTACTTGAAGTAAATCAATGCAAGTTTATAGCCATGAGACATAACCTAGGGCTACATACATACAGGATGGACATTTGACTTCACTCTAGCATGTATGTGTCCATTGTTTTAAGTCAATGTTAGAATGCTAAAGTCAAGTTCTAGCTAGGCCACAGCTATAATACTACATACAGTCTAGAACATGACTTGGAAGTCATTCAGACACAAAAGTGCTCATTCTAGAGACCAGAAGAATGATGAGAAGTCTTAAAATCAGGTGTAAGTAGCACATTAACATATTACCTAATTTTGGTTTTTGACAATGAATATTTACTAAATACGACAATTAGAAAAACATAATAATGTTATTTTCAGCTGCAGGAAAACTCTAAGCTTCTTATATTTAGGGCTATCTAAAGATTAAGAAAATAAATAAATAAATAAAGATGAAGTAGCTACCGAATAAGGAAAGGAATTTTTAATCACTAGAAGTGTTTGAGCACACTTTTAACAGTCAGAGGAGAGGCTGAAAAGGGAATGTCAACATCTAATGTGCGAGGCAACAGTCAGAAGAGCACACTGTTGAGGACTTTGGCCTCTGGAGTCCATCAGAGAGGCCTGGGTTTGCACCTTAGCTCCACCATATACTACTTAACATGACATGGGCAAGTATCTAGTTTTTTTGTGCTTCAGTGTCTTCTGTAAAATAGACTGGTAACAATAAAACCTATTTCACAAGAATTTTGTTAGGACTAAGTTAATAGACACAATGAGCTAACAACAGTGACAGGCACACTGTAAGTGCTCAATCAATGGAGTTATTAATGCATTTTAAATGCTTGAGCAAACACCTGATCATCAGTATTCAATAATGGTATTATTATTAGCTTTTAGGATCTCTTCCCTAACATTCTATGAAACTGGGAAGATCTTTATATCTCACTGGAGGTTATCCCTAGAAAGTAATCACTAAGTCAGATTTCTTAAGAAATATGACAGCAATAAATGTTCAGTATAAATTGTAGGAAAATACATAAACTTTTCCCAGGATGATTTGGTAGCAATAACAGTATATAATTTCAGCTTGAAATCAACAATCAGCTGGTTAACCTGTTCCACGTATGCCCTCTAACATTCCACCTGTAATTAAGCTATACTTGACAGTCACTCCAATAAAGAGATAGTCTAAAAGAGAAAAGGTTAAGTGATTTGTTCAAAGTCATATGCTAGTAAAAAAAAAAAAAAGAAGTAGACTTCAGACTGCTTGAACTGAAGGCACAATCCTATTACCCTTCTCTTTGGTACAGATGTTATACGTAGGAAAAAGACTGTACTCAAGCTCCAATTTTAAGAAGTACTGGGTTGGCCAAAAAGTTCGTTCGGGTTTTTCCATACCATCTTACCAAAAACCCGAATGAACTTATTGGCCAACCCAATATTAGAAATATTTGCTTTGAGAACTTGGAAGATATTTTACTAAATGCTAAAACATAATTCAACCAGCAATTTCTCTTGCAGCAGAAAAAGGACAGATATTTCATGAGGCTTCTCAACTAATTCTAAGAATTGGTAAAACTGTCATTCAAATGATATTTCAAAGAATTATCTTCTGAGTATCCTCAGCTACTTTACCATGACAAAAGTTTGCTTACAGTTTAACCACATACGTAGTCACAGACCTACACATGCATAAATATGCAAGGTCTTCGCCTAAAATGAAGTTAGAGAAAGGAGGTGAAGATGACAGGCTATAGCACTGGTACATGTAAACCAAGACAAGGTAAGCTTATGGGGAAAACAGAATTTTCCAGTCAGTTTTTCAAAGCTACAAATATAAATACAATACATATAATGGGGGGAGGCAGGTTTACTTGAGGTAATATTTGATCTCCTCCTACCAACAACTGTGTCACCAGCTCTCACTCTGTTTGACTTTATGGTGATGCACAGTATGCTGGTCTCTTTAACTCTACATAAACATATTTCATAGTAAGACTATGATGAATCCATACCAATGACTTTATTAAATGCTACTCTAGGATACATACATGTATCAAATCATCACACTCTACACCTTAAATTTACACAGTGTTATATGTCAATTATATCTCAATAATGGTAGCGGGAAAATGCTATTCTAGGCTAAGAACTGGAGGTGAGTGGAGAGAGAAGAAAACTTGGTACTATAAGAACCAAAAGAGAGAAAACTTTCACTTAATGCATATATGTACAGATATCAAAAGGTATTATAGCTGAGATTCACAAGAATTTTATACTACACAATGCTTCTGAAGTGATCGTGTATATTACCTGATGTCGTTTGATTATATCTTTCAATTTATTAGCCAACTTCAGATCAATGTCTGGAATGAGGTAGATGTTGGGTCTGGTCAGACAATTGCTCTGAGGATAAAAGAACAGATTTTGAAATTCTTTTGGTTTTGAAATAATGTCACATTATTTATGCATTTACCCTAATGGCAAAAGTTGGCACTCAAAGCCATACTGCTTAAAATAGGAAGACGTACTTTGGTAGAGAATGTACAAGTCTTATTTCAATATAAAACCTAGGTGTTCAGCAGGCCACTTAATGCCATTCCCAGATCCCTTCTCTGCAGCTAGGTACACGTGCACAAAACACTGCTGAGACTCGTGACCTAGAGAAATTCATTATCTTTTTCATTAAGGTACCATCCTGATAAATTAATCCTCGTAGTCTTACTTACCTTAACAGTCTAAGGTAAGTAAGAACTTACCTTAACAGTCTAAGTCTAATGTAGCATTTTCACCTACCTAGGAGGTGGAGGTTGGGGGAGAATACGTGGGGAGGGATGCCCATTTTGGCTCATCATCTAAGTTACTTAAAATATCAAAACTGTGGATTATAGCTCTTTTCCCCCATTTCTAATCTTATAAATAGCAATGATTAAAACATGCATATTAACTCCCCAAACTATCACCAAAAATCAACCAAAAAACAAAAACCACTCAGTTATTTCTCCAAGTTAATAGTCTGTGAGACAAGTTTCAGGCATTAAGTTAATGATAATACCTAGCAGAATTGCCAGCTGCCTCTCCCCAGGAAGGTTATTCAGTGATCACTAAAAATTACCTATCAATAAAAACACTAAGAAAGAAAAGAAGAAAAGTGTTCTCTTCTCCACGTTATAATCTAGTTGGGGAAATAAGATTTATATTTATGGTACAACCATGAAACAAATCCAAAACAAAACAAAGAAAATGACTGTATACACAAGGGACTAGTAGAATGAGAGAATACTTATATTAAATATGAAAGATTCAAATAATGGATTAGATGAAATTAATAAAGAAAAATATCATAGATTATTTTACCAAAAGTTTAAGAAAAAATATTCTATAAATGACAAGCTTTAGTCATTCTTTGTAGCTCTAATCCCCAAAAACCCGTAAAAATAATAGATTTCAGAAAACTTTTCTTCCTTTGATCTTTTGGCAATCTAATAAAGCCAATCTTAGAAATGAAAGTATACTAAAGGAAAAAAATTTTAATAATCTAACTTTGAGTTACCTGCACCAATGTTTTTTCAATGTTCATAAACATTTCAACATTACGATCCATTCGGGATGGATTCTGTAGATCAAACCTCCGCCTGTAAGAGAAGAAAATCATCAGGTAATTTGTCTCCCACCTTAAACAAAAGTGAAAACTTGGTTTTAGTATCCAATGCAAATGAGTTGGAAAGATCTGGAAATTAAAATAGCACTCTACAAAATGTATGATAGGGATTCTCTGGTGGCGCAGTGGTTGAGAGTCCGCCTGCCAATGCAGGGGACACGGGTTCGTGCCCCGTTCCGGGAGGATCCTGCGTGCCGCGGAGCGGCTGGGCCCGTGAGCCATGGCCACTGAGCCTGCGCGTCCGGAGTCTGTGCCCCGCGGCGGGAGATGCCGCAGCGGTGAGAGATGCCGCAGCGGTGAGAGGCCCGCATACCGTTAAAAAAAAAAAAAAAAAAAAGTATGATATTCTCAGCAGTATAAGAAATCACAGTGTCAACACCTTCATAAAACATTAAATTTTATGACATTAAGATCTACTCCAGTCAAAATGATCTACCAATTCCAAGAAGTATCCCCTGTTTTCCTTAAACCTAAGATATTTTACATCATACAGTAATCCACAGATCCAAAGACAGTGAACTACTATACCACTCTTCAAGTATATGGAAAGTCTATCTACTTTACATATGCTTAAAAGTCATCTGTTCAAATTCAACAATGCCTGTAATTCTCTTAGAGCCTACTATTGTCCCAAATGTGGTAAAATTCGTCTATTTACCTTTATTTGAAACCCTTCCCCAATGTCTCTTTATCTAAGTACCCAAGCATAACATGGGGGTGTTGTCTTTGCCTATTCTTAGTCATTTCCATAGGGTTAAATCTTTACAAATCTGAATGCTTCTTTCCTCATTATTTTTTATTCAACATTTACTTTGCTTTTGTTCCATTTTAATTCCAGGGAGAGGAGTATAGCTTAGTGAATGAGTGTTGGCTGTGAAGTCAAACTGCTATGGGTTCTAATCCTGATCCCATCTTTATGTAGTCTTGAGTGATTTACTGATACAAGGATCAATTTCTTCATGAATACAATGGGCCCTAAGGGTTTTTGTGAAGGTTACATGAAGTATACATGTTAAGAACTTAGCAGAGTGCTTATGCTTAATCTATTAGCAAGTGATCAATAATGTTCATCATGGTTATAATTTTTTTTTAAATCATTACTAGCATGCACTAACTAGGATTAAGCAGTTTGAGTCCAGAGCTCATGCTCTTAATCCTCAGGTCATCCTGTTTTATCCTGCAGATGCTCCCCACACCTCCAACATTTCTAACTCTGCAGCCTTTCTAGAATGTCACCACCCACTCAAGGGCTTGATACTATCACTTCCAGAATCAATCCTCCAGTCTCTTCCTCTATGAAGCTATTGCTGTCTTCCTTCATGTTACTAATACATCATGTGCGCCTGCTGTTACAGCCCCAGTCATTTTGCTGGTAAGACATTGCATTAGATGCCTTGAGGACAAGGACCAGGTTTTCTGACCTATACAGCCCTGTGGATAATGGAATGTGTGGCTTTATTCTGACCAAGGTCTAATATTTATTTATTATGACTTTTTCATTACTGTGCTAAGATTGAAACATTTCCTAAAGCAATGCCAATTAAGAAATTAAGCAGAGTGTCCACTAAAGCACAGATATAGGTAATTCAGAATAGAACTAGTTAGATTTTAAAGTAACATTTATAGATAAGAGCGACCTCCATCCCAGATAACTATCTTCTTTTTTTTTTTTTGTGATACGCGGGCCTCTCACTGTTGTGGCCTCTCCAGTTGCGGAGCACAGGCTCCGGATGCACAGGCTCAGCAGCCATGGCTCACGGGCCCAGCCGCTCCACGGCATGTGGGATCTTCCCGGACCGGGGCACGAACCCGTGTCCCCTGCATCAGCAGGCGGACTCTCAACCACTGTGCCACCAGGGAAGCCCAATAACTGTATCTTGATTTATCCTTGATACACAGAACTTTTCCTTAAATCTCACCTCCCCCCCCCCCTTTTTTTTTTATGTTTTTGAGTATCCTCCTTCCCTAACCTCTTTTGAGGAAGGGGTAG
Organism: Globicephala melas; assembly: GCF_963455315.2. Lineage (NCBI taxonomy): Eukaryota > Metazoa > Chordata > Mammalia > Artiodactyla > Delphinidae > Globicephala > Globicephala melas. The sequence continues at coordinate 40,050,246 of NC_083324.2, read as the reverse complement.
GTCAGAAATTCCAAGCAATCTGCATTAACTGGCAAGACAAAAGATTAGCAATCAACTGACCAGGACAACGCTATTACAGCTGACAGCCTTCCATTGGTTCTTTCAGCACAATAAAAGTAGAGACATTTAAGTGTCTCCCCTTTCTAAAGAAGGGGTCGCTCTTTCATGGGCTTCTGATAATACAGGACTAGATCCAAGAATGCATCACTTACAGAACTGCTTACTTAAAGAGTTTACTTATTATTCACAGAGAAACTGCTTCCTTAACAAATGATTCAGATACTGGAGCTGAAGAGAATGATCTCTATTAGAAATCTGAGAAATTGTTTGAAAGCAACCATTAAACAAATTAAAATAGGGCTGCGTGGATTTGTCTGCAAAAGGAGATTAAAAACTAAATGAATCTGTTAACAGAGAAAGAATCAAGAATTCATTCTGCCTTTCCAATTACTGAAGAGTAAAGTTTCTCTTTAGAAAAGTATTCCAGCTAATAAATAAAGAAGGAATGAGAGAAAAACAGTCTCTAACAAGGAATAATCTGAATAACAGTAAGGATCTATACCTTCACATTAGAATATCTACATTCTAATCTTTTTCAAAATTAGAATACTGCCACCTGGTAAGTTTTACAACTTTAAAGATAAGATGACTCTAGGCATTGAACATCAACTGTCCATTACAAAAAGAGAAACAACCAGACATTATATGCCTCCAGATGGAGAAACACAACACTGCCTATGAAGTATTGTTGCTAAAAAAAAATGAAACTGAATCAGACCACACCTCCAGATCTAATTATCATTTTACTAGAAATTAAGAAGACTATGGTAAATGATCTTCTTGGGGATGTATCAGCAAAATCTAGGACATAATACAATTCTACAAGACAACCTGTTTTTGTAAAAAATAATAATAATTATTTTTGAGGAAAACAAAGAGTGAGAAGGAAAATCAGAAATTTTTAAACAGAGATTTAAGAGTCATATGAACCAACTGCAACGTATGAATCTTGTTTGGATACTGATTCAAACAAAATATAAAAAATGTTCATGAGATAATCAGGGAAACGAACACAGTAGATATTTAATAACATTGAAAACTTATTGATAATTTTCTTGGTTATGATAATGGTACTGTTATTATGCTTTTATAAAATCTAATTTTAGAAATAAATACACAGAGAAGGATGAAATTCTATAAAGCTGAAGATGCATGATTAGACATGGCAGCTCATTATATTATTCTCTCTTCTTTTATGTATAGTTTATATTTTCCATAATAATAAACTGAAATGGTTTCCCAAACAATGATTTGATAACATGACACATTGAAGTTTTCCTCAATCTGCAGTATGCTAGGTAAGCAAAAGTACATATATGAATATTAAGAAAACTTGAAATAAAGAAATCAGGTAAATACAGTATAACCTTTAGTTGAAAGATTTTATTTGACTTATTCTGAAATTACCAAGGGTATTCAAATAAACTTTACTTTTTATAATACAGAAAGATGCTCAAACCTGCCCAAAAGGGAAATGCAAATTAAACTAAAACTGTAAAACCTTTTTTTTGACTCTATCACAGACTGCCAAGATCAAAAGGTGAGGTAATACAAATAAATACAACTATTGGCCAGGGAAGAAGTACACTCTCAATACATTTTGGTAGGACAATAAATTAGTACAATTCTGTTTGAAGATGATTTGGCAATCGTATTATGTTTCTTGTTATTTCAACTTGAGTTGAAATAACAAGAAATAATACAATTATGATTCCACCTGACAATTTCACAGTGAAGCTAGCACTGGGCAGGCCTCATAGGAGGGCTCTAGAAAAGGGGGGAAAAAAATTGAAAGAGATATTATTACTCTAAGACCTATATAGAGAGACTACATATGAACACATTTTCTTTCTTTCTGACTTAAAACTTTGGGCCATCTAGGCTGTAAATATAAGCTCTCCATTGAGGGTTTATTAATTAATTAATAAGTCTTTTGCTTTATTTTCCTCTGGTAATCTGCTGGGCAATGTCTTGCAGCAGCCCTTCAATCTAAGACAATACCTACTGTCTGTCAAAAAGGCCTTATTAGCTGTATTGCTCTAAATTCGATACCTCTTGCTAATAGAGTTAGAGATGTTCTCTCCTCATCCTCAGACATGCATAAAAAAGTCTGAATAAAACTAATCAATAGTCCGCCTGCCGATGCAGGGGACACGGGTTCGTGCCCCGGTATGGGAGGATCCCACATGCCGCGGAGCAGCTGGGCCCGTGACCCATGGCCGCTGAGCCTGCACGTCCGGAGCGTGTGCTCCACAGCGGGAGAGGCCACAGCAGTGAGAGGCCCACGTACCGCAAAAAAAAAAAAAAAAAAAAAAAAAAACACAACAAAAAAAAAACTAATCAATAATGAATCCTAGCGAATGAGTTTAACACCTGGGAAAGCGGTGTAAAGGGCCTCAGAAGCAAACTTTTAAAAGGCAAAACAAAAATGCACTGAGCTGGGGGCAAGGCAAATAGCAACAGTACAGCAAACAGTTGTATGGGAGGTGACCAAAGTTAGCCTCGAATGTAAGGGGCTTTGTTTAATGAGGTTAAGCTATAAAAGTCTGAAGACCATCACCAGCAAGAGGTCCAGTATGCAGCATCCCAAAAGAATGGCACACAGCCTAGATATAAGACACTGGAAATAAGTAGTCCCATATGGGAAGAAGAGGGAGGTCTACTATACAAAAGTAGACTAAAAAATTATATCCCACTAGTTATGTGACTTTGAGGATAAGGAAATTGGTTTGAACCCTTGCGCGGAGCGCACACACGCGTTCTCTCTCCCTCTCTCTCTCTCTCTCTCTATATATATGTGTGTGTGTGTAAATATATATATATTTTTTTAATTAAAAAGCTAGATGACTAACAGAAAACAGTGTTTTAAACTATGCTATCAAAATGGATAATTCTTCACAAGTTAAAAGATCTAAACCACATTTTCATTTAAATGACAACCTAACTAACCAGCATTTCTCAATGTGTGGTCTTAGGATCATCTACAGTGCTTGTTGAAAATGCAGATTCTGTTTTCATGCCAAGCTTAGTAGATGACACTCTATGTTCATAAAGCCCAGTAATTTATATTTTTAACAAGGACTCCAAGTGATGCCTAAAAGTTGAAAGCCACTGCCACAGACTTTCTGTGGTAAAAACTGAAACAAAGGGCTTCCCTGGTGGCGCAGTGGTTGAGAGTCTGCCTGTCAATGCAGGGGACACGGGTTCGTGCCCCGGTCCGGGAAGATCCCACATGCCGCGGAGTGGCTAGGCCCGTGAGCCATGGCCGCTGGGCCTGCGCGTCCGGAGCCTGTGCTCCGCAACGGGAGAGGCCACAACAGTGAGAGGCCCGCGTGCGGCAAAAAAAAAAAAAAAAAAAAAATTTTAATCTGAAGGAGACTTTGAAGAAGGAAATAAAAGTTGAACAATCAAGTCTTAAGGTAGAAAGTAAAGTATTATCATTCTAACTTAAACAAAAAGGTCTGACCTTGTCTGTAAGGAATAAATGTCAGTAGCAAATAATGTCGCAGGGAAAAATAAAAGGTTACTTCTCATATTAAGACAAATCCTAGGGACTTCCCTGGTGGTCCAGTGGGTAAGACTTCATGCTCCCAATGCAGGGGGCTTGGGCTCGATCCCTGGTCAGGTAACTAGATCCCACACGCATGCCGCAACTATGAAGGCCACGTGCTGCAACTAAGAAGTCCGCAGGTCACAACTAAAGATCCCACATACCACAACGAAGATCCCACATGCCACAACTAAGACCCAGCGCAGCCAAAATAAATAAATAAGTATTTTTTTAAAAAAGACTAATCCTAAACTTTATGTTCATTGAACCTAGTTTACCACTGCCAAGCAAAACTAATAAAATACAAAATATTTTCATTCAATAATCTCTTTGAAAGGCATTAACTATGATTACAGCATATAGCAACCTGTTTAGAACTGTAAGAAAATAAACAAGGTCCTAATCACTCTACAAGAGGGCACTGACATTTACTTTTCTGTTACTGGGTTGAACCTGGTTGCATTTAATCTCTCCTTTAGGAAATGTTTTTGGATTTCCACAGTATGTCAAAACCATCCTTCTTGGTGTCCCTCAGTTATATATAACTACACTTGAAAAACTACAAATAAGAGCTTCCCTGGTGGCGCAGTGGTTAAGAATCCACCTGCCAATGCAGTGGACACGGGCTCGAGCCCTGATTTGGGAAGATCCCACATGCCACAGAGCAACTAAGCCGGTGCGCCACGACTACTGAGCCTGCACTCTAGAGCCTGTGAGCCACAACTACTGAAGCCTGCGCGCCTGAAGCCCGTGCTCTGCAACAAGAGAAGCCACCCAAATGAGAAGCCTGCACACCGCAACAGAGAGTAGCCCCCACTCACCTCAACTAGAGAAAAGCGTGCGGGCAACAACGAAGACCTGACACAGCCAAAAATAAATAAATAAATAAAATAAATTTATTAAAAAAGAAAAGAAAAAACACTACAAATAAGTCGTTCCTTTTTTTGTTTGTTTGTTTGTTTTTGTTTTTTTGCGGTACACGGGCCTCTCACTGTTGTGGCCTCTCCCGTTGCAGAGCACAGGCTCCGGACGCGCAGGCTCAGCGGCCACGGCTCACGGGCCCCGGACCGGGGCACGAACCCATGTCCCCTGCATTAGCAGGCGGACTCTCAACCACTGTGCCACCAGGGAAGCGTTTTTTTTTTTTTTTTTTTTTAACACTATTTAGAAACATCCAGAAAGATCAAACTCAAACACACTAATTCTGGAATCTTTTTTTTTAATAAATTTATTTATTTTATTTATTTACTTTTGGCTGCATTGGGTCTTTGTTCCTGCACCAGGGCTTTCTCTCATCACGGCGAGAGGGGGCTAACTCTTCGTTGCAGTACATGGACTTCTCACTACAGTGGCTTCTCTTGTTGCAGCGTACGGGCTCTAGGCGTGCAGGCTTCAGTAGCTGTGGCATGTGGGCTCAGTACTTGTGGCTCGCGGGCTCTAGAGCGCAGGCTCAGTAGTTGCAGCACATGGGTTTGGTTGCTCCACGGCATGTGGGACCTTCTCAGGCCAGGGCTTGAACCTGTGTCCCCTGCACTGGCACTGTGCCACCAGGGGAGTCCCTCTAATTCTGGACTCTTAATCTGTACAGTCTATTCACAAATATACCAATAATTACCAGGTGTTCCCACTCAACCTCATATACATGACACTCCATCCTGACATCACTGGAACCTAAAAGGAAGCAGGAAGTAAGAAAGAAAGCAGAAACAAAAAGAAACAACAGGAAAAGAGAATGGCCATAATGAGGAAACCAACAAACTTTGGAGCTACACTGTGAGGTTCGACTGGAGAACAAAGGTTCAGAACAGTATGTTGGGCGTGGGGCAAGTCAGAAGCAGTATCAAGATGATAGCCCACTGTTCAGATGTCCAAATGGGTGGACAGTTACTAAAACATGCACTGTTGGAACATAAGTGATCCACTCACTGCAAGTGTGTAAGTCATAGGAGATGGGGGAAGGTGTGTACTGCAATTGGTTTATAATTATACTGGAAAGAGGATAATTCTGGTACAATCTGAGAAGAAAACTTTTACTCCTCATTCCTCTTAAAGTCTTTAACTCTATCCTTTACTTCTTTTTTGACCCCATTTTTAATTTAAAGACGATTTATTTTACATATTCTTCTAAACCATCTTAAATCTTTTCAGATAAAAATATTTCACTGTACTGGCACACAAAGCGAGTTACACAATGACTTAGGAAAAGACATTTCACTTTGACACTCTGTCCTCAAGAGTCCAGGTCGGACTTGGAAGAGATACAAGCTGAACAAGAAAACCAGTAAAGAGTTCCAACTGGGAAACAAGAGCGAGGGTACAAACCATATATGAGTACCCAGACATGCTGTCAATCCTAGATCAGAGAATACTCTGGCAAGAGCTGCAACAGCAGAGTTGAAAACAGAACTGAAAAACAGAAGGCTACCCTCTGATAACAACAAACTCTCATGCTTGTTTAATCAATAAAACAATATATAATGTGTCTTTCAGCACATTATAATACACATTTATGTATTTCACAGTGAGCCTACCTTCCAATTTGCTAATAATGCACATCCATCTATTATCTACATACAACCATATATGAAAAATAACTTGCATAATAACTGCAACATTTGTTTGATATTTTTCTTGGATGTAGGCAAAAAGTAAATTAGGGCTCTAGATAAAAGACAACATACTTTGGATAAGAGACAACATACTTTGGATAAAAGACAACATACTTTGGATATTAATCATAACGTGCTTATAGAATTCTCTAACACCATACAAAGGAGGAACAGGTTTAACATTGAAAAACTTCAATATCACAGCAAAACATGCAAATAAATACAAAAACTTACCATCCCTGTTCATTTTTATATTTGTAAGCAGCCCCAAGAATGTGACACAAGGTGCCTCCAGCTTTGAAATCCATGAAACATTTTGCCTAAAAAATGATACAAGTTACACATGAGAAAAATCAAAGTTCTGACAAAATTACTCATGTCTGAATTCTAAGCTTAATAAACTCAAAGTTATAAACAACTTCTATTTTTTTTTTTTTTTTTTTGGCAGTATGCGGACCTCTCACTGTTGTGGCCTCTCCCATTGTGGAGCACAGGCTCCGGACGCGCAGGCTCAGCGGCCATGGCTCACAGGACCAGCCGCTCCGCGGCATGTGGGATCTTCCCGGACCGGGGCACGAACCCGTGTCCCCTGCATCGGCAGGCGGACTCTCAACCACTGTGCCACCAGGGAAGCCCACAACTTCTAATTTGATAACCTCCTTAAATACTTCTGAAACAAACTGAGGTACAAAGAAATTTTTCTAATTTTCTTTAGAAAATTTTCTTTAAGTAAACAGATTTACATGAATGAAATGAAAAACAAGATTTACAAAATATACACCAAACTGTTTCAGCAGAAAACATTAAATGGACAAAATAGTGATATACCACCAACTCCACTGGTAAATTTAAGATCTGACTTTTAAAATGTACAATAAGAAATATTAGTCCGGGCTTCCCTGGTGGCGCAGTGGTTAAGAATCTGCCTGCCAATGAAGGGGACATGGGTTTGAGCCCTTGTCTGGGAAGATCCCACATGCCACGGAGCAACTAAGCCCGCAAGCCACAACCACCAAGCCCACGAGCCTAGAGCCCATGCTCTGCAACAAGAGAAGCCACTGCAATGAGAAGCCTGCACACTGCAATGAAGAGTAGCTCCCCGTTTGCCGCAACTAGAGAAAGCCTGCGCACAGTAACGGGGACCCAACACAGCCAAAAATAAAATAAATAAATTAAAAAACAAATTAGGCCAACGTAACTGATGAACATAGATGTAAAAATCCTCAACAAAATACTAGCAAACCAAATCCAACAGTACATTAAAAGGATCATATGCCATGATCAAGTGGGATTTATCTCAGAAACATAAGGATTTTTCAATATCTGCAAATCAATCAACGTGATACACAATAACAAACTGAAGGATAAAGACCATATGATCACAACAGATGAAGAAAAAGCTTTTGATTAAATTCAACATCCATTTCTGATAAAAACCCTCCAGAAAGTGGGCACAGAGGTAATATATCTCAACATAACAAAGGCCATATATGACAGACCCATAGCTAACATCATACTCAATGGTGAAAAGCTGAAAGCATTCCCTCTAAGATCAGGAACGAGACAAGGATGCCCACTCTCACCACTTTTCTGCAACATAGTTTTGGAAGTCCTAGACACAGCAATCAGAGAAGTAAAAGAAATAAAAGGAATCCAAACTGGAAAGGAAGAAGTAAAACTGTCACTGTTTGCCGATGACATAATACTATACATAAGAAATCCTAAAGACACTACCAGAAAACTATTAGAGCTAATCAATGACTTCGGTAAAGTTGCAGAACACAAAATTAATATACAGAAATCTGTTGCATTTCTATACATTAACAACAAAAGATCAGAAAGAGAAATTAAGGGAACAACCCTATTTAGTATCGCATCAAAAAGAGTAAAATACCTAAGAATAAACCTACCTAAAGAGGCAAAAGATCCGTACTCTGAAAATTGTAAGATGGTAATGAAAGAAACTGAAGATGACACAAGTAGATGGAAAGATATACAATGTCCCTAGATTGGAAAAATCAATATTGTCAAAATGACCATACAAGGCAATCTACAGTTTCAATGCAATCCCTATCAAATTACCAATGACATTTTTCACAGAACTGAAAAAAAAACTTTTTTATTTGCATGGAAACACAAAAGACCCTAAATAGCCAAAACAATCTTGAGAAAGAAGAATGGAGCTGGAAGAATCACGCTTCCTGACTTCAGATTATACTACAATGCTACAATAATCAAAACAGTATGGTACTGACACAAAAACAGACACACAGATCAATGGAACAGGACAGAAAGCCCAGAAATAAACTCATGCACTTATGGTCAATTAATCTATGACAAAGGAGGCAGGAATATACAATAGAGAAAAGACAGTCTCTTCAATAAGTGGTGCTGGGAAAACTGGATAGTTACATGTAAAAGAATGAAATTAGAACATTCTATAACACCACATGCAAAAATAAACTCAAAATGGATTAAAGACCTAAATGTAACACCGGATGCTATACAATGCCTAAAGGAAAACATAGGCAGAACACTCTTTGACTTAATCACAACAATATTTTTTTGGATCCATCTCCTACAGTAATGGAAACAAAAGCAAAAATAAACAAATGGGACCTAATTAAACTTAAAAGCTTCTGCACAGCAAAGGAAACCATAAACAAAATGAAAAGACAACCTATGGAATGGGAGAAAATATTTGCAAACAATGTGACTCAACCAAGGGATTAATTTCCAGAATATAAAACAGCTTATGCAGCTCAAACAACCCAATCAAAAAATGGGTAGAGAATCTCAATAGATATTTCTTTGAAGACATATACATGGCCAACAGGCATATGAAAAGATGCTCAACATCACAAATTATTCGAGAAATGCAAATCAAAACTAAAATGGGCTATCACCTCACACCAGTCTGAATGGCCATCATCAAAAAGTCTACAAAGAGGGAATTCCCTGGTGGCGCGGTGGTTAAGAATCAGCCTGCCAATGCAGGGGACACGGGTTCAATCCCTGGTCCGGGAAGATCCTACATGCCGCGGAGCAACTAAGCCCATGCGCCACAATTACTGAGCCTGTCTGTGCTCTAGAGCCCGCGAGCCGCAAGTACTGAGCCCGCCTGCTGTAAATACTGAAGCCCGTGTACCTAGAGCCTGTGAAGAGAAGCCACTGCAATGAGAAGCACACACACCACAACGAAGAGTTGCTCCTGGTTCGCCACAACTAGAGAAAGCCCATGCGCAGCAACAAACACCCAATGCAGCCAAAAATAAATAATAAATAAATAAATTTATTTTAACAAGAAAAAAAACAAGTCTACAAACAATAAATGCTGGAGAGGGTGTGGAGAAAAGGGAACCTTCCTATGCTGTTCGTGGGAATATAAATCGGGGCAGCCACTATTGAGAATAGTAAGGAGGTTTCTTAAAAAATTAAAAATAGAACTACCATATGATCTAACAATCCCACTACTGGGCATATAGCCAGAGAAAACTCTAATTTGAAAAGATACATGCATCCCAATGTTCACAGCGGCACTATTTACAATAGCCAAGACATGGAAGCAACCTAAATGTCCATCAACAGTTGAATGGATAAAGATGTGGTGTATACACACACAAACACACACAAAACTGGATAATACTCAGCCAGAAGGAAGAACCAAATAATGCCTTTTGGAGCTACATGGATGGACTTAGAGATTATCATACTAAGTGAAGTAAGTCACACTGAGAAAGACAAATGTCGTATGATATCACATAGGTGGAATCTTAAAAATGATACAAATGGGGAATTCCCTAGTGGTCCAGTGGTTAGGACTCTGCGCTTCCACTGCAGGGGGCATGGGTTCAATCCCTGGTCGGGGAATTAAAATCCTGCGTGCCACGTGGTGCAGCCAAAAAATTAAAGAAAAATATTTTAAAAATAAAAATAAAAAGCATTTTTAAAAACGATACAAATGAACTTATTCACAAAACAGAAACAGACTCACAGACATAGAAAATAAACATATGGTTACCAAAGGGGGAGGGGGGAAGGATGAATTGAAAATTTAGGATTAACAGCTACACAGTATGATGTGTAAAATAGGTAAACAACAAGGACCTACTGTATAGCACAGGGAATCATATTCAATACCTTGTAATAACCTATAATGGAAAAGAATCTGAAAAAAATATATATATGTATGTATGTATAACTGAATCACTTCGCTGTACACCTGAAACACTGTAATCAACTATACTTGAATAAAAGAAAAAAAGAAAAAACTCTAATGGACAAAATATTGATATACTACAAAACTCTACTGGTAAATTTAAAATTTGATTTTTAACATGTGGAAAATTCCAGTAACACACAATTTACAATATGGTTCTCCTGCTGAATAAGAAATATTAGTATACATTAGTTTTTTTTTCCAATTTAGGTTCTTGACATTAAATTTTAGAAAAATTATAACTGAACTCTTATATTTTAATGACCACTGAAACATGGTATAACTATATTTAACTATGCATTTAAGTTATAGCTAAAATCTGTGCAACAATTTGAAAAAGATTTGCACTTTATGGATTATAAAAGCAGAGCTCAAATAAATCAAATGCTGAATGACTTCCATATTTTGGAACTAAAAATTTAATATAAATGTGATCATCAAATAGGCTAATAAGATAAAGTGTTAGGGACTTCCCTGGTGGTCCAGTGGTTAAGAATCCACTTTCCAATGCAGGGGACGTGGGTTCAGTCCCTCGTCGGGGAACTAAGATCCCACGTGCCATGGGGCAACTAAGCCCACATGGCACAACTACTGAGCGCATGTGCCTCAATTGAGAGAGCCCACGTGCCACAAACTACAGAGCCCACGCACTCTAAAAACCACGCACCACAACTAGAGAGAAGCCCACACGCCACAAAGAGCCCACACCGCAATGAAAGATCCTGCATGCTGCAACGAAGACCCCGCATGCCGCAACTAAGACCCGACAGCCAAAAAGATAAAGAAAATAAATAAAATAAATATAAAACAGTAAAAAAAAAAAAAAAGGTGAAGTGTTAAAAATATACCATTCAGGGCTTCCCTGGTGGCGCAGTGGTTGAGAGTCCGCCTGCCGATGCAGGGGACACGGGTTCGTGCCCCGGTCCAGAAGATCCCACATGCCGCGGAGTGGCTAGGCCCGTGAGCCATGGCCGCTGAGCCTGTGCGTCCGGAGCCTGTGCTCCGCAACGGGAGAGGCCACAACAGTGAGAGGCCCGCGTACGGCAAAAAAAAAAAAAATATATATATATAATATATACACACCATTCATTTTTTCCTTTGAAAACTATTATTACAAAATAATATAATGTAAAAAAAAATATGATATCAAATATTAAGAGAGACAAAAAACAGAAATGGTGGTTGGTAGGGTCTGGAGAGACAGGAATGGAAGTTATTGTTTCACGGGTACAGAGTTTTCAATTTACAAAAATGACAAAGTTCTGGTGATGGATAGTAGTAACAGTTACACAACAACGTAAATGTACTTAATGCCACTGAACTATACACTTAAAAATGACTAAAATGGTAAATTTTGTTATGTTTATTTTACTACAGTTAAAAATAAATAAATAGCATGTTTTAAAATAAGAAATATTAAGAATCACTAAGATGAGCTCTTCCAAATTAAACAGACAAGTAAGCCTCACAGATCAGTCTGGTTATCTCGTTGCTTTTTAAACATTACATGGGTTTCTGAGTTCCTAATTTTTTGCCCTACACTGGTACATCTCAAAAGCTGCATTACATATTCTAAACAGAAGCATCTGGGTGCAAGTCTTATCACTGACAACTTATTTATCTGAGAAAATGTATAAGACATTACAATTTTGTAATGTTGGCACTTGAACTAGAATAATGTGCTAAGGTACCTACTAAAGTAGAATGAGACTTAGTTCTCCTACTAATCCTTCTCTGAACTGCCCAGAGATTGAGATAAAATGTTCTCGCCAACCACATGGGCATATCACTATTGCACACATGCACAACACTCGCAGCGTAATACAGAAATAACTGGTTTATAGATTTATCTGTTATTCAAACTCCTTGAGGACAGGAATAGTGTCTTATTCAAATTTTAACATCAATATTCAGCGGAGTACCTGACAATGTAGGTAATCCATAAAAATTTTCTCAACAGTTCTACTGTACTAAAATCATTTAAAAATTCAGATCCAAGCTACTGAAAAATATATGTTGAGCAGATCACAATAAAACATCTCTACATGTAATTTAAGGTTATAGTCAATTTCTAGACAGATTAATTTGAGAAATTAAAATATTATCAGATATATGCTCAAGACAGACAAAATAACTTCTATCAAAAACTATAGGGACAAGTGATGAATGAAGAGGTAGAAAACAGACCTTCAATTTTCTAATGGTAAGATCTGAATAAACAGGAAGAGGGAGGAGACTCACAAACCTGTCAAGAGTACTAGTTCCAGTAATAAAGTGCAATAAGAAAAACATTCTTAAAAATGTGGCAAAAGAAACAAAAGAACAAATAGGGACTTCGTCATACATCAAGGATTCTTAGAGCTTTCATGGAAATGGATTTGGGATTCCGGTCCTCCTGACAAGCTCAGTATCAGTATCACCCACATAAAAGTGTAGTAGACCAGAGTCAGGTGATGGAAAGCTGGAGGCAGAGACGAGAGACCTCTCAGGGACACCCACTGGCCCCTGAGTGTACTTCCTCATTCAATCCTCATCCCAACTACACTCACCCTGAAGAGGGCCTGCTCAAGCTGCCGCTGGATGTGGTTCAAATATTAGAGCTCAAGTTCTTAAACATTCTCTAAAGAAGCCAGATTGTTAAGAGTAAATTCCTCTTCATTAGTACTGAAAAACCTAAAGAATAATAGGGTACCGAAACTTGAGCCTTCCAGAGCCAGCAAAGGCAGCCTGCCTTTGGTGAGTTATCTAAGCAGCTGCTTACCCCAATTAGAGACTGTGGGGGTCAGGGACAGCTCTAACAGGCTGCTTCTATTCCCAGTTGTGTGACCACACTGCTTTTGATAAGCTGTTACATCTCTGACTAAATTGGAAATTTAATCTAATCTTATTCTGGATGTATATAAAGTGGTCTCATCCTACCTATTTATACAGCCCACTTAAAATTCTGCTGAGCTGAGTAAACCTTAAAAAAGATAAACCTAACTGCAATACTTAAAAGTGCTTTAAACTTGTGCCGTAGTGTCCTTATTTCTTTATTTTTTGACTTTTTCATTAAAGACAAGGTAGTGCCAACGTGCAGTAAAAAGGACAACAATGGTATACATTTGTGTGAGGAGAATATACACATTTATGTGCCATGTTTGGGTCTATTAATCAATGAATGACTGTGCCAGAAAGCGGATGTGAGGAAGTGAATAAAGGAGCAGAAACTGAACATGAGCCAGAAACCAAGAATGTTCACAGAAAATCATAGTCATCTTCATAAATTGAAAACAGTTACGGGGGAAAAAACCTATCACTTAGAGTCCAGAATCATTTTACCTCACAAAGTACAATGACACTAAACATTCCATAAGTTTCTTTATGTATTTTAACTGCTTTGAGTTAAAACAATGCTTTCTAGAAACATTTCCCAAGCTTATTAATAAAAGAAATGATAATAGTGTTATAATTATCACCTCTAATCATAGGTAATCACTGGTGTAGTATTCTTATTCTTGAGGAGAAAAGTATTATAATTACTGCCAGTTACTGAGAATTTACCAAGAGGCACTTTATATATATTACCTCATTTACTCCTCACAAGTTCACTGTCTTCACCCCATTTTACAGATGAAAAGGTGTTAATGGCTCTAGCAATATGGCAGACTAAATAACCAGAAAACCCTACCACTAAAAATATATGCTGGATAAAAAATACAGACATTATTTTAAATGTGTAGCTGAATTAGAAGGAGAACAAATCCCCAGGGACAAAAATAAGAAAAAAAAAAAATTCAAAGTCAAAGTGGGGCTTCCCTGGTGGCGCAGTGGTTGAGAGTCCGCCTGCCGATGCAGCGGACACGGGTTCGTGCCCCGGTCCGGGAAGATACTACATGCCGCGGAGCAGCTGGGCCCATGAGCCGTGGCCGCTGAGCCTGCGCGTCCGGAGCCTGTGCTCCGCAACGGGAGAGGCCACAACAGTGAGAGGCCCGCATACCGCAAAAAAAAAAAAAAAAAAGTCAAAGTGGCAATTTTGTTGAGTTAAAAACTAAAATTCTAGGGTGACAGGAGGCTGGGGATAATGGGATTAAATAGGTAAGTAATATCAACCTTGATAACCTAAATGCTAGGGTTTGAGTTTCTCTACAGAGTCAGGAAGTAAGACTACAGACCTATGCAAGTGAGGACATTAGAACTAAGACAATCACCTACCACACACATACACACATAACACCAGGGGTATAAACAGGTTACACCATTAGGGAAAGGATAAGCTAGAAAAAATATCTGCTAGCTAAAAACTAAGGAGGAAAACAAGCTTCCGCCTCAAGATAATTTGAGTTGGAGACGTACACTATCAATACTTAGTCTAGGAACCTCATGCCAAATTAACATAAGAATTGGTCCTAGGGACTTCTCTGGTCGTCCAGTGGTTAAGACTGCACACTTCCAATGCAGGGGGCACAGGATGCATCCCTGATCAGGTAACTAAGATCCCGCATACTGAACGGTGCAGCTAAAAAAAAAAAAAAAAAAAAAAGAATTGGTCCTAAAATTGGCGGGTCTTCTGAAGTGCCTTACTGAGCAAATTCTCAACCCAGGTCAACAGGATTCCCAAATAAACTTCCACTGAAAGAGAACTGAAAGGCCACAATTCAAACATAATTTAAGTGTTTTTAAGTCAACAGACAAAGCTAACAGCAAGATTAGAATCCTAACATTTTCAGATAATAGAAACAACATGACAGGGCTTGTAAAATTAGAATACATAAAGTGATTAAGGACACTAAAAAGAGAGAAAGACTTGAGAAATATATATATGTAACCCGTAGAACAAATAACATCCAATGAAAGTAAAAGCACAGCTGACAGAAAATTAGACAACTAGACACAGGAGAATAAAAGCTAAAGTTTCTTAGAAATTTTAAAGGATATAAATCTTCAGCTTCGAGAAACACATCAGGGGCTTCCCTGGTGGTGCAGTAGTTAAGAATCTGCTTGTCATTGCAGGGGACACAGGTTCAAGCCCTGATCCGAGAAGATCCCACATGCCGCGAAGCAACTAAGCCTGTGCACCACAACTACTGAGCCTGCACTCTAGAGCCCACGAGCCACAACTACCGAGACTGCGTGCCACAACTACTGGAGCCCATGCACCTAGAGCCCGTGCTCCGCAACAAGAGAAGCCGCTGCAATGAGAAGCCCGCGCACTACAACGAAGAGTAGGCCCTGCTCGCCGCAACTAGAGAAAGCCCGCGCACAGCAATGAACACCCAACGCAGCCAAAAATAATTAATTTTTTAAAAAAACTGGTAAAAAACAGAAAAGAACAGCCCAATGGTGCAAAATATAAAAGGGTGCTCAACTTCATTAGTTATCAGCAACTACAAAACAATGTGTATCACCACAAATCCACCAAAAAACTAAAATTAAAAAGACAGACAACTTACAAACATTGGTGAGAAAGTAGAGTATTAGAACCCTTGTACACTGTACACTGCATGTGGGAGTATAAATTGGCACAAGGGTTCAGGAAAACTGGCCATATCTGCTAAAGCTGAACATGCACCCCCTGTGACCCAGCAATTCCACATGTGGGAGTGTAACTGACATAAATACCTATGTTTACCAGAAGATATATGCAAAAATATTCACAGCAGCACTATTTGCAATAGCCCTAAACTGGAAATAACCCCAAAAACCCATCAATGGTAGAATGGATAAATAAATTGTGCAGTATGCCCATAGTGAAATACTATGCAGCAAGGGATACTAAATTATGACCAAGCTGCCCAGTTTTTAAATTTTCATTTGAACACAGTCACACCTACTCATGTAGGTAATTGTCTTCGGCTGCTTTTTATGCTACAACAGAGTTGGGTAGCTGTGACAGAGTCCATATACCTGCAAGCCTAAAATATTTACCATCTGTCCCTTTAAGAAAAAATTTGCCAAACCCTTAAACAGTAACCAGAATGAACAAACTGCAACTACAAGTAATAACATGGAAGAATTTTCCAAATCTAACATATTCTATATGCTTCAAAAATTTAAGTTATGAAGAACAGGCGGTCCAGTGGTTAAAAATTTAAGTCATGAATGACAAAGACAGGCTGAACTATTTCAAATTAATCAAGACTAAAGAGATATAACTAAAATGTGGGATCTTGGTTTAGATCTTATAAGATACATTTCTGAGATAATTACTGAAATGTGAAGACAGATTATATAGTAGATAATGGTATTGTGTCAATGTTAAACTTCCTAAATTTGATAACTGTATTTGTAAGACAATATCCTTGTTCTAAGGAGATCCAGGCTGCAGTCTGAAGTCTCTACAGTTTTGCGCTCCCTGCTAGATTGGACCCCATGGACATCAGGAACTTCTCCAGTCACTCCAAGAGTGTAGTATCACTCCTGTGGTGACTAAGATGAGTGATTTGTCTCCAGAAGTACTTTTGTTCTTGCTTCTCAGACTTACATGCTAATCTTGGTCTTTTCCTCCCCCTTTCCAGAAAGTCCTAGAATTTAGCATGATCTTGGCAAAACAATACCATTCTCAGATACAGATAATAAAATACTTAAACCTGTAGGGACCATAATGTTCACTGATTCCTAGTTTTCTAATGCTTCTTTGCCACAGAACACTTTCAGGAGTAGAAAGCTCAAAAAGAAGTCTATCAGGAAAAACTGTTTAAAGTGAAAAATTTGAAGACAACAGATTCCTCTTAGACCTGCCCATTTATTCCTGCCACTCAGGTACTCTGAAGGGAACAATTATAAAACCAAGGATCAGATCCAACTCCTTTTTCTAACAACTCTAAGCCCTTTCTTATTAACTTTCTTTTCCCTAAAATTTATTTAGCACAAAGCATGGTTTATTGACTCAAATAAAGGAAACAGATCATTGAAGTGACAGTCCTCAAACTCCCATCCTTTCCTCTACACCAGACTGACCAAGTTCATGAGAATTCCTGCCATGAAGTCAGTCACGCTTAATGGGTAGCAATTCCAAAGTATCAGTGAGAGATAGCCTACAGACTGTGACTTGTTTAAAATGTCCCAAAATTGTACTACCCAGTTCAATCACATGACCTTATTATTAGAACTGGCTTTGACAACAAATTTTACCCTGAAGTATTCATTACATTCCACCAAAGATAGATATAAAAACCCTATATACGTTCCTATGACAATTTGAAAATCAATTCCAAAAATTTTAATGATAGTCCCTTGAAACTATGTGTATCAATCTCCACAACATATTTCCTTTTGAAGAGTAATAATCATTTCACTGAGTTCTGATAGTTGCTTTAAAATCAGTCAGTACTGCGCTTTACATTTTTGTAGATATTTTAAGAAAAGCTTAATTTCAGAAAGTAAATACGGTTCGGTTCTCTAGCTTATTTTTTTTAAAGAGCCTTCCACTCTCCCTGTCTTTGAGACAGTTACTAACATCACAGCAAAGGTACATCAACCAATAAATATATACTAAACACTTGCAGTGAGTAAGAAGGTAAAGCAAGTCTTATCAATGTTCAACTGAAAACTCTGGCTTTAATTCAAAGGGCACTACAGCATTCTGTTAGTTCTCAGGTTCACAGCTCATTTACACAAAATACACTATGTCTGGAACATAAGTTGAAGAGAAACAAGAAGACATCGCTCTTTGGGACCTTCCTTAAGAACTGGATTTGAGTGCTTCCCTGGTGGCGCAGTGGTTGAGAGTCCGCCTGCCGATGCAGGGGACACGGGCTCGTGCCCCGGTCCAGGAGAATCCCACATGCGGCGGAGCGGGTGGGTCCGTGAGCCACGGCCGCTGAGCCTGTGCGTCTGGAGCCTGTGCTCCGCAACGGGAGAGGCCACAGCAGCGACAGGCCCGCGCACCACAAAGAAGTATAATAAATGTTTAAATAATATGTATGCCTCACATGTACATTTTTACTTTTACCAAAACCACTTTTGCTACACAAGTCAGCAAACTACTTTTTATGTCTTAAAGTACTATATACTACTTCTAATTTCTCAAAGAGCTTTCATTATCACATATCATGTGATTCTAACAACTATGCCATGAGATCAGCAGGGCAAGGAACACGTTCCCAGAAATGGTACTACAGGTCGAAGTGCCTTCACACAAGGTTGCAGAGTGGTAGGATATGGCTATTTAATTCCTAAGCTCAGGGCTCTTCCCATAACACCTGGCTCAAGAAACTATTTGGTGGAGATTCGGTATCTTACATTATTTCAATTTAAGAAATGAATGAGGGCTTCCCTGGTGGTGCAGTGGTTAAGAATCTGCCTGCCAATGCAGGGGACACAGGTTCAATCCATGGTCTGGGAAGATCCCACATGTCATGGAGCAACTAAGCCCACGTGCCACAACTACTGAGCCTGCAAGCCACAACTACTGAGTCCATGTGCCACAAATACTTAAGTCCACAATCCTAGAGCCTGTGCTCCGCAACAAGAGAAGCCACCGCAATGAGAAGCTTGAGCGCCTCAACGAAGAGTAGCCCCTGCTTGCCACAACTAGAGAAAGCCCATGCGCAGCAATGAAGACCCAACATAGCTAAAGACAAATAAAATAAATACATTTATTAAAAAAAAAAAAGAAAAGAAATGAATAAGAGGGCTTCCGTGGTGGCACAGTGGTTAAGAATCCACCTGCCTATGCAGGGGACGCAGGTTCGAGTCCTGGTCCGGGAAGATCCCACATGCCGCGGAGTAACTCAGCCCATGCGCCACAACTATTAAGTGTGCACTCTAGAGCCCACAAGCCACAACTACTGAGCCCACACACCACAACTACTGAAGCCCACGCACCTAGAGCCCATGCTCTGCAACAAAGAGAAGCCACCGCAATGAGAAGCCCGCGCACCGCAATGAAGAGTAGCCCCCACTCGCCACAACTAGAGAAAGCCCACATGCAGCAACAAAGACCCAATGCAACCAAAAATAAATAAATTAAATTAAATTTAAAAAAAAATGAATGAGGGACCTCCCTGGTGGTCCAGTAGTTAAAAATCCACCTTCCAATGCAGAGGACGCAGGTTCAATCCCTGTTGGGGGAACTAAGATCCCACATGCCACAGGGCAACTAAGCCCGTGCGCCACAACTATTGAGCCCACGCCTCAAGGAGACATCCCACGTGCCGCAACTAAAACCCGGCACAGCCCAAAAAATAAAGTTAATTTTTAAAAAAAAGAAATGAATGAGCTTTATTTTAGGCAAAATCAACTGGTTTTAAAGTCTATCAAGACTTCTGACTGAAGTCGTATTAAAGACAACCATATTTTAGTGCTGATCTCCAAAACCCATAATAATGCTTAAAAATAAAGTTACAGGAGTGCTTGCTGCGGCAGCACATACTAAAATCGGAACAATACAGAGAAGATTAGCATGGCCCCTGCACAAGGATGACTCGCAATTTGTGAAGTGTTCCATATTTTGGGGGGGTTAGCAGATGTAAGCTTTTATATATAGAATGGATAAACAACAAGGTCAGAGAACTATATTCAGCAGCACAGAGAACTATATTCAATATCCCAGGATAAGTCGTAACAGAAAATATAAAAAAAGAATATATGTGTGCATAACTGAATCACTTTGTTGTACAACAGTAATTAACAAATTGTAAATCAACTATACCTCAATAAAAAAAATAAAGTAAAATGAAATTTTATTCTTTTTTTTAAAGTATTTATTTTGGCTGTGCTGGGTCTTTGTTGCTGCGCACAGGCTTTCTCTAGTTGCGGTGAGCGGGGGCTACTCTTTGTTGCGATGCGCAGGCTTCTCATTGCAGTGGCTTCTCTTGTTGTGGAGCACAGGCTCTAGGCACGCAGGCTTCAGTAGTTGTAGCACGCGGGCTCAGTACTTGTGGCGCACGGGCTTAGTTGCTCCACGGCATTTGGGATCCTCCTGGACCAGGGCTCAAACCCGTGTCCCCTGCATTGGCAGGCGGACACTTAACCACTGCGCCACCAGTGAAGTCCCCTTATGATCTATTTTAAAAGGCAGAATACAACCCATGCACCTATGGTCAATTAAGACATGACGAAAGAGGCAAGGATACACACTAATTATCAGAGATATGCAGATCAAAACTGCAATGACGTATTACCTAACCCCAGTCAGAACGGCCATCATCAAAAAGTCTACAAACAGGGCTTCCCTGGTGGCGCAGTGGTTGAGAGTCCGCCTGCCGATGCAGGGGACATGGGTTCGTGCCCTGGTCCGGGAGGATCCCACATGCCGTGGAGTGGCTAGGCCCGTGAGCCACGGCCGCTGGGCCTGTGCGTCCGGAGCCTGTGCTCCGCAACGGGAGAGGCCACAACAGTGAGAGGCCTGCATAGGCAAAAGAAAAAAAAAAGTCTACAAACAATAAATACCGGAGAGGATGTGGAGAAAACAGAGCCCTCCTACACTGTTGGTGGGAATGTAAATTGGTACAGCCACTACAGAGAACAGCATGGAGGTTCCTTAAAAAACTAAAATTAGAACTACCACATGATACAGCAATCCCACTCCTGTGTATATATCCAAAGAAAACCATAATTCAAAAAGATATATGGGGCTTCCCTGGTGGCACAGTGGTTGGGAATCTGCCTGCCAATGCAGAGGACACAGGTTCGAGCCCTGGTCTGGGAAGATCCCACATGCCGCGGAGCAACTAAGCCCGTGAACCACAACTACTGAGCCTGCACATCTGGAGCCTGTGCTCCGCAACGGGAGAGGCCGCAAAAGTGAGAGGCCCGCGCACCGCGATGAAGAGTGGCCCCCGCTCGTCGCAACTGGAGAAAGCCCTCGCACAGAAACGAAGACCCAACACAGCCAAAAATAAATAAATAAATTTATTAAAAAAAAAAAAAGATATATGAACTCCAATGTTCACTGCAGCACTATTTACAATAACCAAGACATGGAAGCAACTTAATATCCATTGACAGGTGGATGGATAAATAAAATATAGTATATATATACAACGGAATATTACTTACCTATAAAAAAAGAACGAAATCATGCCATTTGCAGCAATGTGGATGGACCTAGAGATTTTCATACTGAGTGAAGTCAGACAGAGAAAGACAAATATCATATGATATCACTCATATGTGCAATCTAATTTAAAAAAATGATATAGGGGGCTTCCCTGGTGGTGCAGTGGTTGAGAGTCCACCTGCCGATGCAGGGGACACGGGTTCGTGCCCCGGTCCGAGAAGATCCCACATGCCGCGGAGCGGCTGGGCCCGTGAGCCATGGCTGCTGAGCCTGTGCTCCGCAACGGGAGAGGCCACAACAGTGAGAGGCCCGCGAACCGCAAAAAAAAAAATGATATAGGGACTTCCCTGGTGGTCCAGTGACTAAGACCCTGCGCTCCCAGTACATGGGGCCCAGGTTCGATACCTGGCTGGGGAAAAAGATCCCACATGCATGCCACAACTAAGAGTTCTCATGCTGCAACTAAGAAGTCCGCATGCCACAACTAAAGACCCCACATGCCGCAATGAAGATCCTGCGTGCCGCAGCTAAGACCTGGGGCAACCAAAATGAATAAATAAATAAATAAAATAAAATAAAATTTAAAAATGATATAAATGAACTTAAAATAGATAACCAGCAAGGACCTACTGTATAGCAGTGGGAACTCCACTCAATTTTCTATAATAACCTACATGGGAAAAGAATCTGAAAAAGAATGAATATATATATATGTGTGTATATATATATATATACACACACACACACACATATATATAACTGAATCACTATGCTGTACAACTGAAACTAACACAACATTGTAAATCAACTATACCGTAATAAAGTTTTTTTAATAAATAAATAAAATATAAATTAAAAAGTAGAATACAAAATTGTCTATAGTCTATATGCCTGTAGTTACAATTATGTTTGTGTTATGCATGCAAATGTACTAAGTCTTCAAGGGATTATGGAATAACAACAATTTTTACTTGTGGAGGTAAAAAATATTTCAATTCATATTATGTTTGCCTATGCAATATATTTTTAGCCTTACAAAGTACTTTTTTCCCCTAAATCTTTCTAACTTCTCAATTAGCACTAGATAGAACCTACTCTATGTTGAGCCAGCTGTTTAATATCCAATATGACTTAGTAAGTTAGTACATAAAGTTCCATTTTGATTTTTAAAAAATCAAAAAACAAACAGCCCAAACAGTGAACTCCTACACCAGTCCAGTTTATTCAGGAAAAAAAGCTTTTTAAGGTAAATAGCTTACATGTTTCACTAAAACATTCTCTGCTTTATTGTCTCTCTCCTCCATTTTTGTTTTACACCATTACACATTATATCAATCCCTTTCATTTTGAAAAAAGCTAAACACTATTCTGAGAAAAAGAAGTACATCTGGTACCACTGGCACTAAGTCATGAATTATTTTTAATTCTGGTTTATTCCTAAAAATATTCTTCTCTAATCTTTAAAATCTGGAAAAACAATAATGGTTTACTTCCCTGGAGTTAAATATTCCACAAATAAAGTCCCTTGTAAATACTATTTTTTAAGACACTCATACAATCCTAATTAGAAATACCAAAAACACAATGTGAATCACCTTACATATAATACTTCATATAAAGCTACATGTAAATTTTATTCTAAATGATTTTATACTTGATAAAATATAATCTGTATTATATTACAGTGTTTTAAATGATGAAAACTTCAACCAGTTCCTGATTTGATAACTCTAATCCAGTTGATAATATAAGAGAACAGGAAATAAACACTCAAGTATTTGGAGGTAAAGGAACATGGCGCTTTCAAATGATTCAGAATAATATGCCCAAACATGTAGAGAAAAAGACAATGATAAAGCAAATGTGGTTAAATGCTAAAAATTGGGGATTCTAAATGAAAGTGAAAGTTCTTTATACTATTCTTGCAAATTTTTACTTTCAATTAATTTTAAGTTACCCAAAAACCTCAATTGGTCACATAGTTCAGAAAATGAAATATGCCGATTATCCAGTAGAGTAGTTCCCATTTATTAAAAAATGAGCAAGTACCTCCAATATCTAACAATGTATTTATAAATTATATGCATGTACTTACTATAATACCAATATACTACAAATATATATAACTTAAATCACATATTAAGAAATAGGTATTTTGAAAGCATTAGCTAAAAAATAATTAAAATAAAAGGAATGATCTTGCTCTGCAAATGTGAATTCAACCAGTACCCAGTAATTCCCAAATCTCTTCCTCTAATTCAATCTGTTCTCTTGAACTCCAGATCTCATTTCCAACTACCTATAGGGATTTCTAAACCTGAGGTACCTACAGGAGAGCCAACCTCAACACAGACTAAACTGAGTACCTTTCTCCAGAAACCTGCTTTTATACTCTAGCTTCCACCTTAGTGAGAAAGCAATCTGCTCAGTGGAGTCATCCCAGTCAATTCTTTCTTATTTCAGCCCCACAACCCACCCTTCCCACACACACACAAAAAAAATCACAGAGTTCTACCTCCTTGCTGTGCTTCCTAATCACTTTCAAGATAAAAGCCACACTTCTAACACAGTAAACCTGTCATTTTATGACTGATTCTGGCCCATATTTCTGCCTACTGTCCCTCAGTTCTAGCCCTGTTGAACTATTTGCAACTACATTAAAAGCCTTTAGGCTTTTATATGTTGCTATCACTGCCTGAAAATTCAATCTTCCAGCATGTCCCTAAAGAACCCATACTCTACTTTCAGGACTCAGTTCAAATGTCCTTTCCCTTGGAAAACATTTCCTGAGATGAGGAAAGTCAAAGGCTCTATTCATATAGGTCACTAGAGGGTAAGTAAGCTCCCTGAAGACAAACAATACACTGCATTACTCCTTGAATTCTCAGAACTTGGCACATAATCAAATGCTAAATATTTGCTGAACTCAAATCAGTGAGGAAGGGACTTCCCTGGCAGTCCAGTGGTTAAGAATCCACCTTCCAATGCAGGGGACGTGGGTTCGACCCCTGGTTGGGGAACTAAGATCCCACATGCCACAGGGCAACCAAGCCCGTGTGCTGCAACTACTGAGCCCACATGCCACAACTAGAGAGAAGCCCCCGCACCACAAGGAAGAGCCCGCGTGCTGCAACTAAGACGCAACTAAGTCAAAAATAAATAAATAAATAAATATTTTTAAAAATAAAATAAAATAAAAGCAGTATAAAAACAAACATTATTAAAACAAAAAAACCTTCACGTTCCAATGCAGAGGGTGTGAGTTCAATCCCTGGTCAGGGAGCTAAGATCCCACATGACTCATGGCCAAAAAAAACAAAATATAAAACAGAAGTAATATTGTAACAAATTCAACAAAGACTTTAAAAATGGTCCACATCAGGGCTTCCCTGGTGGCAAAGTGGTTAAGAATCTGCCTGCCAATGCAGGGGACACAGGTTCGAGCCCTGGTCTGGGAAGTTCCCACATGCCGCGGAGCAACTAAGCCTACACACCACAAATACTGAGCCCGTGCCACAACTACTGAAGCCCACACGCCCAGAGCCCATGCTCTGCAACGAAGAGTAGCCCCTGCTCACCCCAACTAGAGAAAAGCTCACACACAGCAACGAAGACCCAACACAGCCAAAAATAAAATAAATTTAACAAAAAAAGATCCACATCAAAAAAAAATCTTAAAAAAAAAAATCGTGCAGAAAAGCAGCACCCTTTAATAAATGTTGTTGGGTTAACCAGATGATCATATGGAAAAACTGCTTTTTTTTTTTTTGTGAGCACTGGATCCACTGCTCACAATGAATACCAAGATAAATTCTAAATGGATAACAGAGTTACATGTAAAAAATGACACCTACAAATAGTGTAGAAATTTGTTCTTCTACAAATACTAGAAGAACACAGGGCTGAAATCCTTTATCACCTACAAGTGGAGAAAGCTTCCCAACGTGATTAAAAAAAAAAATCCATATATTTGACTTAATGAAAATAAATGTCTGGATAGCAAAAATACCGTAAGTGAAACGAACAGATTTACTGCAATATCAGTAAAACAATATTTTTTATTCTCAATTATATCTGAGAAATCAGTGAGTTATTAAAACTAAAAGTTTAGTGATGAAATAAGAACACACAAATCGGAAGCTTTTGAGATTTATAAAAAGGTCTACCAATAACAAATTCAGTAGAGGCAACAACCAGCAGACTGGAAACTACAAAAACTCGAATCAGAGAAATGGAAGACAAAAATTATGGGAAAATATAGGACAGATAGTTCCCGGAAATCTAGTATTTGTACAATCAGAGTTCAAAAATATAAAGAAATACAGGATGGCAGAGAAGACTAACAGACTGAATGTTCCCTGAGCTAAAGAAACATAATTGAGTCTTCAGATCGTTATTTACGATAACTAGACTTATTTATGAATTTTAAAGATCAGTATTAAAAAGGGGGAAATCAGGGACTTCCCTGGTGGCGCAGTGGTTAAGAATCCGCCTGCCAGTGCAGGGGACATGGGTTCGAGCCCCAGCCCGGGAAGATTCCACATGCCGCGGAGCACCTAAGCCCGTGCGCCACAACTACTGAGCCTGCGCTCTAGAGCTGGCGAGCCATAACTACTGAGCCTGCATGCCACGACTACTGAGGTCCACACACCTAGAGCCCATGCTCCGCAACGAGAAGCCACTGCAACGAGAAGCCTGCGCATCACGATGAAGAGTGGCCCCCACTCGCCGCAACTAGAGAAAGCCCACGCATAGCAACGAAGACCCAACACAGCCATAAATAAATAACTAAATAAATTTCAAAAATTAAAAAAAAGGGGGATATCAACAAGTAACATCAGATTTTTCTGTACAAAATCAAATGTGGAAATAAGGCATAACCCAATATTTCTATACCAAGCCAAACTTTCAGTCAAAATACCAACTGCAAGGAGAACAGAATCATATTCTCACATAAGCTCAGAAGAATCCCACCTACAAAATATAATAAGATTCCAAGAAACAACATTCTAGCCACAAGAACTGAAACAGGAGAAAAAAACGGAAAAGACTTAGTACAGTAAAGACAATAAGGAAACTACAACAGTAAAATGTTAACAGTTAAGTCTAGGTAATAATTGTTGTGATGTTTAATGCAAATTTTAAATGACTCCTGAAAGAGATGCTTCCTACAGTTCAAAAGCAAGTGTTCTATAGCTAAAATTCTGTAGCGATTCCTCCTTTTTCCTATTCTATAGGATAGCAGCAGCAAAATAAAGAGCTGTAGGCTGCACCCAAGAGTACAGAAACTGAAGATGTCCCAGTGTGATAAGCTGATGTACTTACAGGGAGTTTGGTGAAGGCCGGGTTGGTGACATGTTTCCCAAAGGCATCTTCCTGGAACTGGAGAAGCTGTACCACCAGCCCAGCCAGTGTTTTATTGGTAGGAGCATCCGCATGAACATACTGCAAGATAAAGACAGAGACTCAAAAACTGGGGCAACTGTTCAGAAGACAATGGAAGACAATGTTAGCTTACTTCCCAGTACCTAAGTACTGGCCTGGTGGCAGATTTTTAAGTGTCTGAGACACTTACATAAACAAATACTGGGAGCCGTGGGGAGGGATAGATAACATGTCCTTTCAGTTAACAGATCTTAAGAATGAGAAATACTATGCCCAAGAAACCAAACCCAAGTGTCATTCTCATCTGCACCCGGACCTAAATTAGATGGTGAGATCCTGGACCTCAAACTTGAGCCTGATGCTACTGAATTGGCCTAAAAGTTTGTTCGGGTTTTTCCATAAGATGTAACCGAAAAACCCGAACGAACTTTCTGGCCAACCTAATATAATGGAATGAGACATACTGGCCACTATATTTCACATGTGGCCAGAGAGCCAACTGTGTACAGTTTTTCAAACAAGTCCACAAATTCTTTGATACTCCTCTCAACAAGAGGTGGGGATCTATGGCCCTCCTATGTTGAATCAGGACCATCCTCAGTGACTCGCTTAAAACCATTAGAATGCAACAGAAGTGATGCTGTGTGACTTCTGAAGATAAATCAAAAAAGATCATGCAGCTTCCATATAGCTCTTTTGGGACACCCACCTCTGGAGCCCTGAACAATGAAGTCCAACCACCCTGACATCACCATACTGAGGAAGCCCAGGCTACGCTGAGAGGCCACATGGAGAGTCCCCAGCTGCTGTTCAGAAGACTGACAGCACAACCACCAGACACATGAGTAAAGATGATTCCAGGTGATTGTGGCCCCCAGCTGTCAGGTCACCGCCAATCATCAAACATCCCCAGTCAAGGCCCCAGACACCACTGAGCAGAGATAATTGGCCCTACTGTGCCCATCCAAATTCCAGACACACAGGAACTCTAAGCATAATAACATGACTGTTTTTATGCATTAAAAAAAATACATGTGTGAGCACTTAAAAATGGTTAGGATGGTAAATTTTATAAGATTTTTACCACAATAAAATTTTTTTTAAAACAAATGTACACGAAAAGTTATCCATGCTAATGTGAATAATGTCAAGAAGGCCAAATTCGTGGTAGACAGACAGCAAGCGAGCATTACAGCAAGGAAAGATAAAGGGTACATGACAGGGAAAGCATAAATTACTGAGTTCAATTAAATGTAAAAACTTAACTTAGTATTAAGCATTCACTATCACTTTGAAAAGCCATCATTAATTTTTTTTTTTTAACCTCCAATTTTGATCAGGAAAAAACATCTATACTTCCTTCCATAAAAAAACTAAAGTTTTCTTCCTGGAAAGAACCTCTTTCCCAGTACCACCCAACATTTCAAGATAATGTTTCTCTTGCAATAAATAATGTCTCAGTGATACATATACAGCAAAATATCAGCTACAGAGTCCACCATTAATTACTATGCCTTAAGTTGACTGGCTCTCAAGATGTGCTACTGTCAATCAAAGACAGAGCATAATATAAAAGGGCAATTCTTAAAGCTTAGTATCCTCGCAAATTTGTATTTGTTCAGGTATGTTAGCTTTCCACTCTAAATAGAGCAGCCAGCATGCAGTTACTTTGCTGAAGAATAGTATTTTGTTGGAATGCTTTATTTTTATTTTTTTTAATTTTATTTATTTTTGGCTGCACTGGGTCTTCGTTGCTGTGTCCAGGCTTTCTCTAGTTGGGGTGAGTGGGGTTTCTCATTGTCGAGGCTTCTCTTGTTGCGGAGCATAGGCTCTAGGCACACGGGCTTCAGTAGTTGCTGCATGTGGGCTCAGCAGTTGCAGCACGCGGGCTCAGCAGTTGTGGCTGGAGGGCTCTAGAGCACAGGCTCAGTAGTTGTGGCACACAGACTTAGTTGCTCTGCGGCATGTGGAATCTTCCCGGACCAGGGCACAAACCCGTGTCCCCTGCACTGGCAGGCGGATTCTTAACCACTGCACCACCAGGGAGTCCGGAATGCTTTATTTTACATGAAATCCCCGAGACCAAAGGTTGGTAAAATCCAGTCTACTGCCTGTTTCTGTGTGGCCCACAAACTAAGAATGGTTTTTACATTTTTTAAATGGCTGGGAAAAAATTAAAAGAAAAATAATATTTCATGACACATGAATATAACATAAAATTCAAATGTCAGTGTCCATAAATAAAGTTTTATCAACACAGCACACTCATTCATTTGCACATTGTCTATGGCTGCTTTCCTGCAAGAGCAGAGTTGAGCAGTGCAGCTGAGACTGCATGGCCCGCAAAGCCTCAATATTTACTCTTCATCTTTATAGAAAAAGTCTGTCTATCCCTGTTGTACACTACTCCTTTTTATCCTTACAAATAGCTTCCTTTTATTTAATTTAAAGGTGTCCTGTAAAAACACATTTCCTTAAGGCCACAAAGTGAAACAAATATGTCAGACATGAGCCAAAAACTGGAAACAAGTTTCATACAATTAAGCACATAAGATGTCAATTCTGTTAGTCTAAAATAATGGTTCTCTTAATTCAATAAGTCAGGCCCAAGAATCTGCATTTCTAACAAGTTCCCACGTGACACTATGTGACTGGGAACTACACTTTAAGAACCACTGGACTTTAAAAAAAAAAATCCACTTCAAATATTATCATATATCTCAGTTAAAGAACACATTTTATTATAATTTAGAAGTTAAAAACCAGGTAAGCAATTTTTTCTTTTCTTTTTTTTTTTTGCGGTATGCGGGCCTCTCATTGTTGTAGCCTCTCCCGTTGCGGAGCACAGGCTCCAGACGTGCAGGCTCAGTGGCCATGGCTCCCGGGCCCAGCCGCTCCGCGGCATGTGGGATCTTCCCGGACCGGGGCACAAACCCACATCCCCTGCATTGGCAGGCGGACTCTCAACCACTGCGCCACCAGGGAAGCCCCCAGGTAAGCAATTTTTAAATGTTAAAAACTTCTCACAATTCCCCTTTCCTACAATGCCAATTCCCATAAAAACCAAGTTTACTTCTCTGAGGACTATGAACTTTCAAGTGAAAATTTAACATCAGATTTTTTTTCCAATTTACTCAACATAGTAAATCTTTAATAAGTAATACTCAATTTTGAAAGTAATCAGTAATACTCAACATAGTATAACCTTTAATAAAGAATAAACTCTTCAAGTCTAACCCACAGAACTGGCACAGTACGTTGTACATACCCACAAGATAACTTTATAATCTTTAATAAGTACAAGCTTCTCAAAGGAATCACATAAAGTACTGTAAGTTTTTCCACACATGGTAAAGCAACGTGAAAAATTAATAACCGTAACTTTTTATTTTTCATATACCTGCAGACAACTGAACAGCGCCAAATCCTAAACCTGAAAGACACCATTTGGAGGAAGGTTGTTCAGCAAAAAACAAACCAACCTTCCAAGCAAAAAGTAATTTTTAATGACTTATATACATAGCTTTGTATATATTCTAAACTTCACTACTATCTACACGCTTCATTTATTGTCATTAAGAATGAGAAAGATTTCATGTGGACAGCCCTACAGTTTCAGAATAAAGATGGCCAGGTTCAAAGCCCAATCAAAATGATTATCTTAGGTATTTTAAGATCCAATTTTTAAACTACAGAACATTTTTAACTCCATTTACTTTCTCCAAATCACCCACAAAAATGATCAAACATTAAAATGTATGCAAGAGATGACATTTTTAACTAATAAATTGAATCTGACATTAATTAATGTCAGATTCATACCGTCTCAAAAGGCAGTCAATGTACGACTATAAGATTTTAAATCGACTTTTAAAAATTTCTAAGAGTAACATTCTGTTTAACCAGTAAGAATGAAGCAGGGGGACCAAATGATACATGGCAGAAGTATCACTACCACCTCAAATTTATATAATCCTACCTTCAAGGACTATCTCATTTGATTCGAACAACTGTCTGTGGGAGTCACAGTCTTACTCCCAACTTACAAATGAAAAATTAAAACATGGAAATCAAGTCATCTGCTCAATGACACCAATTAGCAGCCAAGAGTACTGAACTAACGTCTTCCAAACTAACGTAATGCTCATTCCACTATCCCATACAGACATAAATTCATTTCAACTGCTTCCAAAAATCTCACCTAAACATAAAAAGTTCTTAATAGCTTTCAAAATAATGAATCCTGATTAAAGGGAAAAAAATTTAATAATTATATAGACTACTTCAGTCATAAAAATTTTATCTTTTGATCAAAAAAAAGTTCAACAGAATGTTTTACTTAAGACAACAAAAAATTTTTTAGTCTCAAAGTATTTTGATTAAGAAAGTTAGGAGGATATGTTTGGAAAGTTGTTATCAATAAATCTGCTTTATATTCCCTGTGACATTAATATAGTATCAAAAGTTTAACTTATCCGTAAACAATTCTATTGTAGCAGATGTCCCATCTGGAAAAAAGAAAAGTCTTAAACTGTTAAATACCTTATATAAAGGGCACTGAAATGCCTTCCTTGGGCAATCTACTCTATTTTAGTAATCTTCGTTAAATCCAAAGCATCTTTATTTAAATCATCCTAAAATCTTAAATCTTATTTCAGGGGTAAGCCAAACTTCGGGAAGAAACTTACCTGGGAACTCAATGGCTTATAGATATACTTCACCTTCACAAGGTTTTATCATCTGAAAATCACTCTGAACTATGGATAGCAATATATCTTTCAAAGTTAGGATGAAAGATATGCACCCAGTAATACAAAGCAGGCAGCTTAGGTAGATAAACAAGCTTCCACACTGCTAGTGGACTGAAAACGCAACCTCAGGCAAACAGTTAATCTCTCTGTGCTTCAGCTTCCACGAACCTAAAGTGGTCACCTCCTCTGGACTCCTTTGGCTAGTTGAAGCTCATCCCAGTCAAAAAGTATTCACTCTCCTTTCTGTACTGCTAAGCCAAATGGATGAACAAAGCCTAAAAAAACAGGTTTCTATACTAGTTAATCTATTCATTCATGGAACAAATATTTACTGAGCACCTCCTATAGGCATTCAGAAGACAAAAACAATACAAAGAAGTTCATTTTTAATTTGAAATCACCTGGGTTTTATAAGTAGGTGCCTATGTCTATCTTTTCCACAACACTGTGAGTTCCTTCAAGAGAGGGATTATGTGCAGCCAAAAAAAAAAAAGGCGGGGGGGGGGGGTTGGAGACAGGCAGACCTTTGAATTCCAAATTTGCCACTCCTAACTGTAATTCTTAGAGAAGTTACTTAAATCTCCACCCTCAGGTGTCTCTCATGTGGAAAATGAAGTAAATAATATCTATCATTCAGGACTGCTGTGAGGATTTAAGTGACTTATGTTTTAAATGCCTGGGTAAGGTGGATGTTCAGTTGTTCACTGAGTGCATACATAAACCCATCAATAAAAATGCTACTATCAATGTCATGTTTATTTCATTTATTTGCTGAGATTTATGAATTTGAAAACACACTATTAAATGCAACAGAAAAGTTTAGTTAAATCTTATCAATGTGTATACCAGGTAGAGATATATCCTGTACAGAGGAAGCAAAGAACCTTCTGGTAAATATTTTCACCACACCAACACCACTCTCAGAGGCTGATAGGATTCTGACTGTCAGGCCCAAGGGATATACAATTCTTAATCTGAGTAGGCCCAAGAAACACACTCTAGCTTTATGAAACTCTGAGAGGTCAAACCTAACTTTAATTTTGTCTTTAAGGCCTCAGGCACACTGAGCCAACATTAGCCTACTGTCTTCAACACTTTGGGACAAATCCTGCAATCAGCCTCACAGCCAGTTCCTCACCCACCCAAACAAACCTCTTAAAGATTATCCAAGCCTAAAGCTGCCCTCTTAAAATTGGGCACAAATAGATGCACAGAGTTTGGAGAGGTAGAAATTACTATTACTGTATTTCCCTTTTTCTTTTCCCTTCCTTGCTATCCAAAGGAATATTCCTCCTATTTCTCTTTGTTAAAGCTACACTGATAACGTCATACAATATTATATGTCAATTATATCTCAATAAAACTAGGGTATAAAATCCAGACTGGGGGGAAAAATACATTAAGGTATATTAATTTAAGACCCAAAGTACTGGCTGAAGGGCACATGATAAACAATACTTTAATAATATAAATATATTCAACTCCCTTAGCTACTACCAGAAGCTCTACTGCCAACACCAAAAAAGTGACCAATTTCCCATTGTACAAGGGAAAACAATATTCTTGTTTACCTACATGTAAATGAGAAAAAGCTACAATCCCAAATGTGACTGCAAAATTTCAGGGGGGGAAAAGTCAAAGAATCAAAAAATATATTGTAAATAAAAATATATATCGCTTCTCACTTCCTAAAACCTCAGATAAGGAATGGTCATTTCTGAGAGTACCACAATGGAACGCAAAAGCACCCAAGATCCCTGTCCATGCCTAACAACTTCCAAAAGCTGATAGGCTCCACTGCGTTGTACACCCCAAATGAGTAGGTTCCTAGACTATCTTTTCATTCATTCCAACAAATATTTACTAAGCAACTACTAAGAGCAAGGCAATGAGGATCAAACACGTTCCGGGACACGTTGTAGTGAACAGGCCTAACAAGGTCCTTGCCCCAGGGTTATGGTCCACAACGGGGGAAGTAGAGAACTGAAAAGGGTGTTCCGGAAATTTGGGGGCAGAGTATTTTTGGCAGTCTGCGTCCTTACACCTTCTAAGGGAGTCATTCCTAAATAGTTACATAAAGGGGACGCTAAAAAAACATTTGTTATAAACAAGAGGCTAACTTACAACTTTTAATACCACTGACTCAGCGGAACTTACATTCCAAAGGTAGAGCAAACAGGTAAATAAAAATAATCTCAAAAAGTGGTATGGGGCTTCCCTGGTGGCGCAGTGGTTGAGAGTCCGCCTGCCGATGCAGGGGACACGAGTTCGTGTCCCGGTCCGGGAAGATACCATATGCCGCGGAGCGGCTAGGCCCGTGAGCCATGGCCGCTGAGCCTGCGCGTCCGGAGCCTGTGCTCCGCAACGGGAGAGGCCACAGCAGTGAGAGGCCCGCGTACCGCAAAAAAAAAAAAAAAAAAAAAGTGGTATGAAAACAAAGGTGATATGAAGCGGGGTGATCTAACATGAATGGGGTTCTCAGGGAAGGCCTCACATTAGCCACAAGTGAACATTAACTCTTGCACTCCCACTATACATAACCAGAAGTAGTGAAGTAAAAGTCGTCATTTTTTTTTTTTTTTTTTTTGCGGTACGCGGGCCTCTCACTGCTGTGGCCTCTCCCGTTGCGGAGCACAGGCTCTGGACGCGCAGGCTCAGCGGCCATGGCTCACGGGCCTAGCCGCTCCGCGGCACGTGGGATCTTCCCGGACCGGGTCACGAACCCGTGTCCCCTGCATCGGCAGGCGGACTCTCAACCACTGCGCCACCAGGGAAGCCCAAAGCCGTCATTTTTTAATATTAGTTCTCATGAATACTGTAATTCATTATATTTAACCTGCTGTAACCAACGTCCGAGTACAATCGTCCATAGTCCGTCTTTAGCATATCAACAGCAGATAGTAAAACCTTCGTCACCTCACTTGACTTTGAAGACTAGTCTCTAAACAAAACTTGCCGCTTTTACCCCTCTGGCTCCGACAGTTTTAACTATCATAGCTCACACACCTCAAGCAGCCAACAAAAGAGGAAGATTCACACCCTCCGGGTCGCTGAGCTCGACCTGCTCCTGCAGGAGCAAGCGGGGGCTTTTGCCCGGGGTGCGTGGGCTCCCAAGAGCGGAGCTCGGAGGACCAGTGGAGTACCGTGCGCGCGGACGCCGAGAGCGCACCGCGGGGGCGTGGCGGGCCCTGCGCCTGCCTTTGTTGTCCCTCGTGGCGCGCGGGGGGAGGGGTGGCCAGAAGCCCGCGAGGCCAGTCGCCGCCCCCGGCCCCCGTCTCGTGGCCTTCCGGCCCCTACGAGCGCGCGAACCCACCTTCTTGTAGTGCTTGCCCAGCCAGACCCGCACGGAATCCAGCTGGGACACCGTCTCCGGGCTCTCCCAAAACTTGCTGGTCGGGCCCCCGTCCTTCCGTCGATAAACTGCCAGGCCCGCGGCCGCCGCCGCGCCTCCCAGACCCGCAGCGCCCGCCGTCGCCCCCAGCCCGCCGCTGCCCGCCGCCGCGGCCATCGTCGCCGTACGTCGTCCCCACAGCCCTGCCCGCCCGCCCCGCCCCGGCCCTCGCGGCGTTCCTCGTTCGCACGCGCGCGCGCAGCCGCCACCTCCGCCTCCCGGCACCGCCCAGTCAGCCCCCTTCCGGCGCGGAGAGCCGGCCCCGCCCCTTCTCGGGACCGGCGCCTAAGTGACGAGAGCACGCCCATACGCATGCGCAACACTCTCTCTGGGCGGGCCTAGGACGAGCTCATCCCCCCGCCTCTTCCGCCAGGCTGTAGGACAGTTCACAGTCTCCGCCCCCCAGCTTCGGCTTGTTAGTGTGTGGCTGTTTCCCAGATACCTGCGTCGAATCGTTATGCAATCTTCTACTGCACGGAGGTTCTGTGTTATCGTCGGCCACCGCCGGGGAGAAAAGGGCTGGCGTGAGATGTTCCGAGAGGAGAACCCGTTTAGGGTGTCGCCTGCTGGCGGAGGAACCCACACGCCGGGTGGGAATCTGCGCCTGCCTCGCTTGCCCTCAGACCTAGTGACCCTGTCGTACTTTGTAAACAACCATTTGGGACCACCACCCCTTGCAACAGCTGATCCCCTCTGTCACTCAGGCGCTTTCAAATCATAACTTAAATGTACTTCAGAAAAGTGATCCCTGACCATGCAATCTTGAACAATCATACTCACTCGACATTGTTGGCGTAACACTCACCATGACCTGGTATTTTTCTTATTTTCTTATTGAATACTTTCCACATAAATTGCATGAGAGCCTAGTCTTGACTTGTTCGCAGGTGTACCCTCAGTGCTGAGAACAGTACCTGTTGTCTAACAGATGTTCAATAAATATTTGATGAATGAGTGAATTACCTACAGGGAGGCAGAAGGCAAATAATTTTAAATTATTAACGAAATATGATTGGCCATTATGGGGTTTTGAACTTAATGCTATCTAACCCCTGAACAGCAAGTGACTAATTGCTTGTGAGTTTTTAAGAATGAAGACACTGTGATCAGGGAGGATAGGAGATTTCAAACACGTGAAAAAACTGGAAAAGTCTTTAAAGTGTGAAAGCATACTTGGTGAAATTCCTTAAGCCCATGGAGTTGAAGCAGAGATGTTATTTGGGGTGGCAGTGAATTTGGAATATCCTGTAAGCATTAGAAAACCAGCTTGAACAGAGAGAATGACATGACCAGAATTATCGATTAGGAAGTAGCTACTGCAGCAGTGTGGATGATGGAGTAGAGGAAGAAAGGCTGGAGAAAAATGCATGGACAACGAAAGAAAAAATAAATTGGACTTCATCAAAATTAAAATCTTTTGTGCTTCAAAGTATACCGACAAGAAAATGAAAAAACCCACTGAATGAGAGAAAATATTTGCAAATTATATACCTGATAAGAGACATATCCAGAATATAGAAAGAACTCCTACAACTCAACAATGAAAAGAGCAAGAACCCATTTGACAAATTAACTAATAACCAAATGGAATAAACTCGATACAGCAAAATTATGGATGAATCTCACAGATATTATACTGAGTGAAATAAATCTTACCCAAAGGGATATACATAGTACGATTCAATATATATGAAGTTATAGAACAGGCTAAATTCCGAAGTATGGTTCCCTCTGGGGAGTGGAGGGGAAGGAGGGACATGAGGGTGTTTCCTGGGGTGATAATAAGTTGTACTTTGAAATAGATTTGCATTACACAGATGTATACCAATTATGGAATAGTAAAGAAAATTTATGCATTTTACTATAAATTTCCCCTCAAAAGAAAAGAACAGTAAACAAATACTGAACACTTATTCAAAATATGCATGCTAAAGTGGTTAGCGGTGAACTGTACCTTTCACACAGTTCTCCAAACTGCAAGCTAAATTCACATAGCAATCTATCAAAAAGTATTTTTATTGCTCAACAGGTGAATAGTTGATTAGGTTTCTTCAATTTTGAGGCAAAGAAAAGAATTGGAAACTGTATGATTGATGCCAGTTGTTACAGTCATTAGCTTTCTTGGTTTCTGGGAAGGATACCAAAAGGCTTCTCTAAAATGTATCAAAGACTAGGGTTTAGCAAATATTTTCTATAAAGTGTCAGATAGCAAATGTTTTAGGCTTTCAGGCCATATGTTCTATGTCACAACTACTCAGCCCTACCATTGTAGCGCAAAAGCAGCTCTAGACAATACATAAATGAGTGAGCATGGCTGTGTTCCCAGTAAAATTTTATTTACAAAAACAGGTAGCAGGGGCTTCCCGGTAGCACAGTGCTTAAGAATCCGCCTGCCAATGCAGGGGACACGGGTTCGAGCCCTGGTCGGGGAAGATCCCACATGCCGCGGAGCAACTAAGCCCGTGTGCCACAACTACTGAGCCTGCAGTCTAGAGCCCACGAGCCACAACTGAGCCCATGCGCCACAACTACTGAAGCGCACACACCTAGAGCCCGTGCTCCGCAACAAGAGAAGTCAGTGCAATGAGAATCCTGCGCACTGCAACGAAGAGTAGCTCCCGCTCAGCAATGAAGATCCAACACAGCCAAAAAAAAAAAAAAAAAAAAAAACAGGAGGCACTTTCTGTTTGGGATGATGAAAATGTTTAAGGGATGGATAGTAGTAATGATTGCACAAGATTGTGACTGTACTTAATGTCACTGAATTGTGCACTTAAAAGTGGTTAAAATGGTAAATATTATTATATATTTTTTACCACACACAAAAAAAGCATATGTGGCAGGCCAGATTGGGCCTGTGCCATAGTTTGTTGACTCCTGACAAAGACTATTATACCTATTACCTTTAACTTAGAAGCATCTTGTTTAAATCAATTTACTCAGATCTGCTTGAGAAAATCACAATATTGCTTATTTCATTGAACTTTTACAATATTTTTGGTAAAATACTTTTATCACAAGGATTAGGTTTATTTTCAGCTAGACCTTAGAGCCAAACATTTAGCTTATTCAATTTATGGAAAATGTCTGTCATATAACCTAATTGACAAAGCCAGTCATTATTGTCAAATCAGCAAAAAAATTGTTTTTGTCAGAAAAAGTCTTACTTCATTTTTCAATTCATATAAAAGTGTTAATATTTAAGTCAAGGAATAATATCAAAGCTGCTGAGGAATAGATTCCATAACATTTTATTAGATGATTATTAAGAGCAGTCTGGTCAAGATTGAAATGATTTAGATCTAAAACAATGTATCCATTTTTATAAATTATAAAAAACAAGGTAATACACTTATTAAATCAGTTATCAAAAACCTCCCAACAGAGATTGGGATTGATATATATACACTAATATGTATAAAATAGATAACTAATAAGAACCCACTGTATAAAAAAATAAATAAAATAAAATTCAAAAAAAACCAAACTTCCCAACAAAGAAAAGCCTAGACTTGATGGCTTCAATGGTGAATTCTACCAAATATTTAAAGAAGAACTAACATCAACCCTTCTCAAACTTTTCCCAAAAAACTGAAGGGAGGGAACACCTCTAGACTCTTTCCATGAATCCAGCATTACCCTGATCCCGAAACCAGACAAAGTCACTACAAGAAATATCACTTATGAATACTGATAAAAAATCCTCAACAAAATACTAGCAAACCAAATTCAGCAGTATATTACAAGGATTTTACACCAAAAGAGATTTATTCCTGGAATGCAAGGTGGTTCAGCATACAGAAATCAGTGTAGTACACTACATTAAGAAAATAAAGGGAAAAAACACATGATATCTCAATTGATGCAGAAGAATAATTTGACATAATTGAACACATTTCCATGATCTAAAAAAAACCTCAAAACTAGGAATAGAAGGAAACTATCTCACTATAATAACAGAAAAACCCACAACGAACATCATACTCAATGGTGAATGACAAAGTTTTCCTCTAAGATCAAGAGCAAGGCAGAGATGCGTGCTTTCACCACTTCTGTTCAACATAGTACTGGAAGTTCTAGCCAGAACAATTAGGCAAGGACAAAAAATAAAAAGCATCCAAATTGAAGGAAGAAGTAAGATATCTGTTTGCAGATGATATGATCTTATACATAGAAAGCCCTAAAAATTCTACAACAAAACTTGTATGACTAATACATGATTTCAGCAAAGTAGCAGGATGTAAAGCCAACACACAAAAATCAGTTGCATTTCTACATATTAATAATGAGCAATCTGAAAAGGAAATTACAACAATTTCATTTACAATAGCATCAAAAACAATAAAACACTTAGGAAGTAACCAAGGAGGTAAAATAATTGTACAATGAAAACTATAGAACATCAATGAAAGAAGTTAAACAAGACATAAATGAATGGAAACATATCCCTGTTCATGGATGGAAAACCTAATAACTTTAAAATGTCTACAATATGAAAAGAAATCTACAGATTCAATGCAAACTCTATCAAAATCCCAGGGATGTCTTTTGCAGAAATAGAAAAACCCATCCTAAACTTCATGTAGAATCTAAAATAAACAAACAAAACAAAACAAAAGTTTAAAAAAAAGAATAATTTTGGTGAACTCAACTTCCTGACTTCAAAACTCATCAAAACAGTGTGGTACTGGCATAAAGACAGACATAAAGATCAATGGAAAGGATAGAGAGCCCAGGAACAAACTTTTGTGTGTATGGTCAAACGATTTTTTTGACAAGGATGCCAAGACCGTGCAATGGGGAAAGGACAATCTTTTCAACAACTGGTGCTGGTTAAACTAGATAACTACATGCAAAAGAATGAAGTTGGACCCTTACCTCACACTGTATACAAAAATTAATTCACAATGGATCAAAAACCTCAATATAAGAGATGAAACTATAAAATTCTTAGGAGAAAACATAGGGCAAAAGCTTCATGACATTGGATTTGACAATTATTTCTTGGATATGACACCAAAGACAATGATTTATTGGATGTGATATCAGAGGTGCAGGCAACAAAAGAAAAAGTAGACAAATTGGACTTAATGAAAATTTTAAAAATTTTGCATCAGGGGCATCCCTGGTGGCGCAGTGGTTGAGAGTCCGCCTGCCGATGCAGGGGACACAGGTTTGTGCCCCCGTCTGGGAAGATCCCACATGCCGCGGAGCGGCTGGTCCCGTGAGCCATGGCTGCTGAGCCTGCACATCCAGAGCCTGTGCTCCGCAACGGGAGAGGTCACAACAGTGAGAGGCCCGCGTACCGCAAAAAAAAAAAAAAAAAAAAAAAAATTTTGCATCAAAAGAATATCAACAGGGACTTCCCTGGTGGTCCAGAGGTTAAGACTCTGGGCTCCCAGTGCAGGAGGCCTGGGTTCAATCCCTGGTCGGGGAACTAGATCTCGCATGCTGCATCTAAGAGCCCGCGTGCTACAACTAATAGATCCCTCATGCCCCAACCAAAGATCCCACGTGCCACAACTAAAGACACAGTGCACCCAAATAAATAAATAAGTAAATAAATAAATATTTTTTAAGAAAAGAATATCAACAGAGTAAAAAGGCAACCCAGAGAGAGGGAGAAATATTTGCAAATCATATAATGAAGGATTTATATCCAGAATACATCGTGAACTCCTAAAACTCAGCAAGAACAAAAAAATTCAAAAATTGGCAAAGGATTTGATTAGACAGTTCTCCAAGGGAGATATGCAAATGGACAATAAGCACATGAAAAGGCGCTCAACATCTTTAGTGATCAGAGAAATGCAAATCAAAAGTATAATGATGTACCACCTTAACATTCATTAAGATGGCCACTATTAAAAAACCCCAGAAAATCATAAGTATGGACAAGGATGTGGAGAAATTGGAATGCTTGTGCACTGTTGGTGAGAATGTAAAATATTACACTCACTGTGGATGATTCCTCAGAAAATTAAGAATAGAATTACCATGTGATCCAGCAATTTTACTTCTCGATATATACCCAAAAAATTAAAAGCACGGTCTTAAAAAAATAAAAATAAAAATAAAATAAAATAAAAGCAGGGTCTTGAAGAAATATTTGTACAACCACGTTCATAATAGCATTATTCACAGTAGCCAAAAGCCAAATATCCATCCACAGATGGATGAATAAGCAAAATATGATACATACAATGTAATATTATTCAGCTTTAAAAAGGAAGGTGATTCTGACATATGCTACAACATGGATAAACTTTGAAGATATTATACTAAATAAAATGACAGTAACAAAAAGACAAATAGTGTACGATTCCACTTATGTGAGGCACTTAGAGTAGTCAAATCTTTGTTTTTTTGTACGCGGGCCTCTCACTGTTGTGGCCTCTCCCATTGCGGAACACAGGCTCCGGACGCGCAGGCTCAGCGGCCACGGCTCACGGGCCCAGCCGCTCCGCGGCATGTGGGATCTTCCCGGACCCGGGCACGAACCTGCGTCGCCTGCATCGGCAGGCAGACTGTCAACCACTGCGCCACCAGGGAAGCCCGAGTAGTCAAATCTTAAACACAGACAGTAGAATGGTGATTGCCAGTGACTAGGGAGAGGAGAAAATGAGGAGTTATTGCTTAGTGAGTATAGAGTTTCAATTTTACAAGATGAAAAGAGATATGAAGATGGATGGGGTAATGGTTGTACAACATGATGAATGTATTTAATATCACTGAACTGTACACTTAAAAGTGATTAAGATGGGACTTCCCTGGCGGTGCAGTGATTAAGAATCTGCCTGGGGCTTCCCTGGTGGCGCAGTGGTTGAGAGTCCGCCGATGCAGGGGACATGGGTTCGTGCCCCAGTCCGGGAGGATCCCACATGCCGCGGAGCGGCTGGGCCCGTGAGCCATGGCTGCTGAGCCTGCGCGTCCGGAGCCTGTGCTCCGCAACGGGAGAGGCCGCAACAGTGAGAGGCCCACGTACCGCAAAACAAACAAAAAAAAGAATCTGCCTGCCAATGCACGGGACACGGGTTCGGGCCCTCGTCTGGGAAGATCGCACATGCCACGGAGCAACTAAGCCCGTGTGCCACAACTACTGAGCCTGTAGTCTAGAGCCCACGAGCCACAACTACTGGGCCCACGCACCACAACAACTGAAGTCTGCTCTCCTGGAGCCTATGCTCCACAACAAGAGAAGCCACTGCAGTGAGAAGCCTATGCACTGCAACGAAGAGTAGCCCCCACTTGCTGCAACTAGAGAAAGCCCATGCACAGCAACCAAGACCCAACACAGCCAAAAATAAATAAATTAAATATTTTAAAAATTAAAAAAAAATGATTAAGATAGTGAAGTGAAATAAGTCAGAGAAAGACAAATACCGCAGGATCGCCCTTACATGCAGAGTCTAAAAACAAAAACAAATACAAGCTCACAGATACAGAGGACAGAGATTGGTGGTTGCTAGAGGTGGAGGGTGAGGGGTTGGAGAAATGGGTGGAGAGGGTCAAAAGGCACAAACTTTGAGTTATAAAATAAATAAGTCATGGGGATGTACTGTACAGCATGGTGACTATAGTTAATAATACTGTATTGCATATTTGAAAGTTGCTAAGAGAGTAGACCTTAAAATTTCTCATAATAAGAAAAAAATTTTTGTAACTATGTAAGTTGATGAATATTAATTGGACTTATTGTGGTGATCATTTTGCAGTTATACAAATATTGAATCAAGTTGTACACCTGAAATTAATATGTTATATGTCAATTATATCTCAATTAAAAATTTTAAAAATGGTTAACATGGTAAATTTTATGTGTATTTTACCACAATTAAAAATTTGGAAAAAAAGAGATAAGAGACCAACAGGGACTTCAAATATTGAATTTATTAGATATAATCCATAAAACCACTATGCTTTTTTTCTCTTTTTTCTCTCAGCTTTATTGAGATATAATTGACATATAAAATATATTAATTTAAGGTGTACTATGCTTTTTTTTTTTTTTTTTGCAGTACGCGGGCCTCTCACTGCTGTGGCCTCTCCCGTTGCAGAGCACAGGCTCCGGACGCGCAGGCTCAGCGGCCATGGCTCACGGGCCCAGCCGCTCCGCGGCATGTGGGATCTTCCCGGACCGGGGCACGAACCCGTGTCCCCTGCATCGGCAGGCGGACTCTCAACCACTGAGCCACCAGGGAAGCCCACTATGCTTATTTTTAAGAAATAAAATATAAGTTTGAAACCTTCATCCAAAAATTTGAAAATTGTTAGAAGTGATAGGTTTGAAAAAGAGCCAATGAGAAAATATAATAAATGAAATTATAAGCTCACTGGACATATTGAGCAGTAGATTGGACATAGCAAAAGAATCAGCGAACTAAGGAGATAAGTCAGATAAAATAAGTCTTGAAGTTCAGAAAGACCAAAAAATGGGAGGCAGGGGGCAAGGGGGACAGGGTAAGAAAGAAGATACAGTGAGAAGTTCTAATATAC
Source organism: Globicephala melas (assembly GCF_963455315.2). Classification (NCBI taxonomy): domain Eukaryota; kingdom Metazoa; phylum Chordata; class Mammalia; order Artiodactyla; family Delphinidae; genus Globicephala; species Globicephala melas. Next base: position 40,006,801 of record NC_083324.2, on the reverse strand, counting down.
AGGGAACTGGAGTCACAGAGGATGAGAGAGAGAGAGTAGAGGCAATAACCAAATAATGATTGAGAGTTACCTAAAAATGACTACAGATATTCATAGATTCAAGAAGCCTAACAAATCCCAAGCATGATAAATAAAAAGAGATTCTCTATTAGATTCATTTTAGTAAAACTGCAGAAATTCTAAAAGATGTACATCAGAAGAAAAATGATTCCTGATTTGCAAAAAGGAATGAAGGGCAAAGGAAGTGGTAAACAGTGGGTAACTCAATATTTACTGCATAAAACAAAGTGTGTCTTGTGGGGTTTTAAAATGTAGAATTTAAATATTTAACAAAAATAGTACGTAAGTTGTGAGTGGAGAAATGGTAGTATTCTAAGAAGGAAGGTAAAGATACTGATTAACATTAATATTTGAAAATTAATGATGCACGTTTAATTTCTACTGAACCAGTAGAAGAGTAGAGACTTGTATGTCATCCATAATAGTAGAGTTAGAAAATAATAGGCAATAAAATAGTGGAATTGAGTATAGGGACAAATGAAAAATAGAAAACGGAATGGTAGCTCCCGCCCAAAATTTATCAGTAATTGCATTAAAATTCTTAGAACCAAAAAGTCTTCACTTAAAAAAAAAAAAAGGCTTCACTTAAAATGCAAAAATTTCAGATTGGATTTTTAAAAACTAAATATTTCTCTTTCTCTCCCTCCTCTTCCCTTCCTATCCTGAACAATTTATTCCAAAAGCTATTAGGTGAGCATCTGTTTGCACAGGGAAGGAGGCTATGGCAGCCCAGATTGGGGTGTCACAGTCTGAGCCTGGTGAGAAGGGCATCCACATGGTGATTGAGGGGCTGTCCCTTCTGAGATGTCACAATCCAAGAATAGTTAGGAGGGCATCCATGTGGCAGCAACCCATCACAGGATGTCAGGTCCCAAATGTGGTAAGGAGAGTGCTCAGGACACAAAGGAGCAACGTGGCATGAGGTATCAGAGCCTAGGTGGAGTGAGAAGGGATTTCACATGGGAGAGCTGCCTGGCATGTTTGATCAGAGCCTGAGACAGGTGAGGAAAGCCTCTCCACGGAGAGAGCAGCCTGGCATGAGGTGTCAGAGCCTGAGGGATTTTTTTCTTTTCTTTTTTTAAATAAATTTATTTATTTTATGTCATTCATTTTTTTATTTTTGGCTGCGTTGGGTCTTCATTGCTGCGTGCAGGCTTTTCTCTGGTTGCGGCGAGCAGGGCCTACTCTTCATTGCGGTGCGTGGGCTTCTCATTGAGGTGGCTTCTCTTGTTGCGGAGCACGGGCTCTAGGCGTGCTGGCTTCAGTAGTTGTGGCACACGGGCTCGGTAGTTGTGGCTCATGGGCTCTAGAGCACAGGCTCAGTAGTTGTGGCGCACGGGCTTAGTTGCGCCACGGCATGTGGGATCTTCCCAGACCAGGGCTTGAACCTGTGTCCCCTGCATTGGCAGGAGTATTCTTAACCACTGCGCCATCAGGGAAGCCCATGAGGTGTTTTTTAACAGACCTTCAGGGGCTGTAGATAATGTGATATCAAATATAGCCTAAAATTAACTATCTAACTCATTTAAAGACATGAGAGACAAGATTTAAAATTTCAGGAAATGGGCTTCCCTGGTGGCGCAGTGGTTGAGAGTCCGCCTGCCGATGCGGGGGACGCGGGTTCGTGCCCTGGTCTGGGAGGACCCCGCATGCCGCGGAGCAGCTGGGCCCGTGAGCCATGGCCCCTGAGCTTGTGCGTCTGGAGCCTGTGCTCCACGACGGGAGAGGCCACGGCAGTGAGAGGTCCACGTACCGCAAAAAAAAAAAAAAAAAAAAAAAAAAAATTTCAGGAAAGAGGGACTTCCCTGGCGGTCCAGTGGTTAAGACTCCATGCTTCCACTGCAGGGGGCACAGGTTACATCCCTCGTTGGGGAACTAAGATCCTGCATGCCATGTGGCATGGCAAAAAAAATAAATAAAAATAAAATAAAATTTCAGGAAAGAACTAGAAATTATTAAGCAAAAAAGAGCATAACAGATTTGAAAAGAAGCACATAGAAATTCTAAAACTGAAAAACACATGTACCACAATGTTCATCACAGCTCTATTTACAATAGCCAGGACATGGAAGCAACCTAAGTGTCCATCGACAGATGAGTGGACAAAGAAGATGTGGCACATATATACAATGGAATATTACTCAGCCATAAAAAGAAATGAAATGGAGTTATTTGTAGTGAGGTGGATGGACCTAGAGACTGTCTTACAGAGTGAAGTAAGTCAGAAAGCGAAAAACAAATACCGTATGCTAACACATATATACAGAATCTAAGAAAAAGAAAAAATGGTTCTGAAGAACCTAGGAGCAGGACAGGAATAAAGACACAGACGTAGAGAATGGACTTGAAGACACAGGGAGAGGGAAGGGTAAGCTGGGACAAAGTGAGAGAGTGGCATGGCCATATATACACTACCAAACATAAAATAGGTAGCTAGTGGCAAGCAGCTGCATAGCACAGGGAGATCAGTTTGGTGCTTTGTGTCCACCTAGAGGGGTGGGATAGGGACGGTGGGAGGGAGATGCAAGAGGGAAGAGATATGGGGACATATGTATATGTATAACTGATTCACTTTGTTATAAAGCAGAAACTAACACACCCTTGTAAAGCAATTATACTCCAATAAAGATGTTTAAAAAATAAGTAAATAAAATACAAAGAAAAAAGAAAAACACATTACGGGTAATTGAAATTGATAAGTTGATGGGTAGTTTTAATAGCAAATTAGACACAGCTAGGTAAACTGGAAAATCAAAAGAAATATCTAGAAAGAAGCATGGAGAAATAAGAAGAAAAGAAAAGATAAAGAGTACAGGGTAAGGCACATAAAGCCTGTAAAGGTCCAGCATGTATTTAATTAGATTTCCAGAAGGAGAGAAGAAAGAGAATGTAGCAGAAGTAATATATGAAGAAATAATGCCTGATAATTTTTGCTTTATTTCCAACAATAATCCTCAGAATCAAGGAGACCAAGTACCCCAACAAGGAAAAAAAAAAGCCATACCTAAATACATCATAGTGAAACCATAGGTCACTCCATTTCTTCTGAGGTGATTCCGTGACATTATCTTCTATACACAAAATGTTTAGGAACTGTAATCCACATGGAAATGATCACCCTCCAACCTTCCTGCCAACAACCAGGACTTTTGGCAATGCACTAAAGAGGCATGACATTCATGATATATCCTACTGCACACTTATGAAGTTCATTCCTCCAATAAGTGCAGGAAGTGACCCTTACAAGTATCCTGAGGTTGCCATTCCTACATGGCTTTTTTTTTTTTTCTGGCCACACTGTACAGCTTGCAGGATCTTAGTTCCCTAACCAGGGATCAAACCCACGTGACATGCAATAGACACATGGAGTCCTAACCACTGGACCTCCAGGGACTTCCCCCTACATGGCTTTTTGAAAAGTGCTCTGCTCAACATAGATGGACGAAGAGGAAATAACGTGCACTGATGACAAGTGTTGAAGATGCTGAGTTCAAAGCTGCTCATCACTCTCAACTGTAGCTTCAACTGTCTGCTTTATGGATTAGCCATAGTAAGTCGGACTTTCTTCTCCTGTAATAAATTAATAGCAGAAGAATATCTAAAATCTATGGAGGGGGCTTCCCTGGTGGCACAGTGGTTAAGAATCCGCCTGCCAGGGCTTCCCTGGTGGCGCAGTGGTTGAGGGTCCGCCTGCCGATGCAGGGGACGCGGGTTCGTGCCCCGGTCCGGGGACCTCACGTGCCGCGGAGCGGCTGGGCCCATGGGCCATGGCCGCTGGGCCTGTGCGTCCGGAGCCTGTGCTCCACAACGGGAGAGGCCGCGATGGTGAGAGGCCCGCGTACCACAAAAAAAAAAAAAAAAGAATCTGCCTGCCAATGCAGGGGACACAAGTTCCATCCCTGGCCCAGGAAGATCCCACATGACGCGGAACAACTAAGCCCGTGTGCCACAACTACTGAGCCTGTGCTCTAGAGCCCGTGAGCCACAACTACTGAAGCCCGTGCACAGGCAGTGAGAGGAGAACACATCGAAATGTTCAAGAAACAGAGTAGAGGCCAATGTGCTGGAGCAGCAAGCATGAGAGGGGCAGCGGAAGGAGATGAGGCCACGGAAGATAGGACCCAGTTTACGAGAACTGGTAGGTCGTGGTAAGGACTAGGCTGTTCATTCTGTGTAGGGTGGTAAGCCACCAGAGTGTTGGAGTATCACGGGCTGATTGACTGCTGAACTGAGAACTGACTTCAGGGGGCCCCAGCAGGAGTACCTTTCTGGAGAGTTGATTGGACCAAGATAGCGGTAGGTTGGGAAGATTGGTTGAGAAATTATCAAATTCAGGAAATGGTAGGTGTTGCTGACAGAGTTCCTAACAAGTTGGCCGTGGGGTGTAAAAGGGTGAGCTACTTATGACACCAGCATTTTTGCCTTGAGAAGTTGGAAGAGGGAAGATTGGTGAAGTTGCTGGTGAGGGGAGAATAGTGGGAGCTTGACATTGGCCATGTAAGCCTGAGATGTCTATTAAGCATCCAAGTGTAAATGTCAGTTAGTTAGATAGATGAGTCTAGAGTTAAAGAGAGGTCCGGGCTTGATATAAAAATGTGGTAATCACGAATGTATCTGAGTGTCCTCACCATCCCAACTCTTGAAAGCCAAACACAGGAACTGAAGAGATACCCACTTATTTTTCAAGACCCAGAAATCAAAATGATGTTGGATAATAATGGCACCCCTCACTATCTGAAATTTCACTGTTCAAATTCGGAATTTAAGCGATTTGGCTATCAAAGGACACTCATTTTTGGATAGCAAAGGATACTTGTTGCTTGATGAGAAGATATTTATAGCCATGAGATTCTATGACTGAATGCAGATAGAAAAGAAATTAAGTCCGTAGGGCTTTCCAATATTTCATGGTCATAAAGATGAAAAGATGCTTAAAAAAAAAAAAAGAGGAGTGGCCAGGGAAAAATCAGGAAAATCAGATTAATATGGTGTTGTGGAAGCAGAGATAAGAAAATTTCAAGGAAAAGAAAGTTATGAGGGGACTTCCCTGGTGGCACAGTGGTTGAGAATCTGCCTGCCAATGCAGGGGACATGGGTTCGAGACCTGGTCTGGGAAGATCCCACATGCCGCGGAGCAACTAAGCCCGTGCACCACAACTACTGAGCCTGCGCTCTAGAGCCCACGAGCCACAACTACTGAAGGCTGCATGCCACAACTACTGAAGCCTGTGTGTCTAGAGCCCATGCTCCACAGCAAGAGAAGCCACTGCAATGAGAAGCCCGCGCACTGCAACGAAGAGTAGCCCCCGCTTGCCGCAACTAGAGAAAGCCTGCACACAGCAACAAAGACCCAACAACGAAGACCCAATGCAGCCAAAAATAAATTAATTAATTTAAAAAAAAAGAGGGGCCTCCCTGGTGGCGCAGTGGTTGAGAGTCCGCCTGCCGATGCAGGGGACACGGGTTCGTTCCCCGGTCCGGGAAGATCCCACATGCCACGGAGCGGCTGGGCCCGTGAGCCATGGCCGCTGAGCCTGTGCGTCCGGAGCCTGTGCTCCGCAAGGGGAGAAGCCACAACAGTGAGAGCCCCGCGTACCGTAAAACAAACAAACAAACAAAAAAGAAAGTTATGATATGTATTACATACTAAGAGCAGTCAAATAAAATGAGAAATGGCCATTGGATTTAGCAACAATGGAGGGCACTGGTAACCTTGAGAACGGCAATTATGGTGGTTTAGTGAAAATAAAATATGATTAGTTAATCTGATGAAAACTATGAATCTTCTTCCCCTCAAAATGTCTGTGTGTGTGCATATCCATAATTTCACATAGAATTTCACTGGGTTTCACGGACTTCAGAAGCCTATTCATGGCCCCATTAGGTATCTATCAATCTCAATTTTAAAATCCCTGGAAACAATTAATTGTGACGAGTGGAGTGGGGATTAGAAAACTGGATGGAAGGGTAGGTCATGGGCAGGAAAGAAACAATTTGTACCTTACACCTTTATGCTATTCAAATATTTTAAACATCTGCATATCTTACTTTTTCAATAAAAAAGTTAATTAAAACAAAACTTTATTGAAGCTTCTATCAATACATCTTTAATACTTAACTGCGTGTGTGTGTGTGTCTGTGTGTGTGTGTGTGAGAGAGAGAGAGAGAGAGAGAGACAGACAGACAGACAGACAGACAGAGAGAGAGAGAGAGAGATTATGTTATTTTATTTCCTCTAACACATAAAGCTCTTTAGTGCTTTAGAACCTTTGCACATTTTTTTTCTCTCTGCCTGGGATGTTTCTCCCCAGTGCACCATTGCATTGCATGCTAATTCCGTCTCCTTTAGGTCTCAGTTCAAGTGTTACCAGTTTAGAGAGGTTTCCTTGTCAGACATTTGTCTCCCAACAGCCATTCTCTGCTTCTTGCCTGATGACTCTGTTGACACGCATTTTGTGAGCACAGCTCCAGAAGTTCTTCCTATTCCCCAGTCCCAGCAGATGAACCTTCGTTGTTTTAAGACTGTCATGGTCATCCCTTGGGATTGGGTAAGGGGTGGTTATGTGGCCAAGTTCTGGTGAGTGAGAAGTTGGGGAAGTATGCTGGGATTTCTGGGGAAAATAATTCTCCCTGATAAAAAGGAGCAGCAGGGAGAAGACCTCCATGTGGTTGAGTTAGTTTCAGATGTCTGGAGTTGTAGCAGCCATGTAGAAAACCATGAGAATTGCAGAGAAGCCAACCAAGGTTCCAACATCCTCATAGTTAATTAAATGATCCAACCCTGCTACCACCTATGTCCAGACTTCTTTTAGGTGAGTTAATGAATGTCTTCCCTGCTTACACCATCTTTGGTGAAAAAGCTCCTACTGACCCACGCTCCCTAGCCACTCAATTCAAAGGAGATTATGTTTGCCCCACTCCCTGCCTGCAGCTGGTGCTCTCTCTGACCTGTATCTGCTTCTTTTATGACACGTATCATGACTTTCAGTTTACATATATACATATGCATATTTATATTCAAATATACTGTGTATATATACGTATACGTATTTGCCTGTCATTATCTTGTCTCTTTCTCAAGGAATACAAGTTCCTTAAGGACAGGGACTTTTCTATCTTGGTCACCGTTGTACTCTAGCACCTAGCATGTTGCCTGGCTCAATAAGCGTCTGTTGAATAAATGAAAAGCTGAAGGAATGATGGGATGGATGAACAAACATACCAGTCCTCCCCCGCTAACTGAACATTCCTTGAGGATGGTGTACATGTCCCATATCCTCAAAATGTAAAACACAATACCTGGCACTTAACCTATACATAATAAATCATTGTTAAATTAGTTAATACTGTCTCTGATTGCCAACAGTATCTCTATGTTATGCAGGCTTCTGGCCTAACCAAAGAGTAGAAGGGAAGGTTAAAAAAATCAGGAAAACCAAAGATGTACAATTGATAGACCAACTTTCATTCCACTGCAGCTGTTTTCCTTTATTCCATTTGGGTATACATATTAGTGAACTTGAACTGATTCATACAACTTTAGGTAACTAGAGTATAATATACTATGATATCTAAGAAAAAAATATTTGTACTCATGCATAATCTCTTATTCTTCATTTCAGTATCTTTCTTATTTTATGTAAGGATTTTAAACGCTGTATATATAAACACCATATTTTAAAAAAAGGAAAAAAAAAAGAGACAGCTACAAAGGAAGTAGAAGAAACATATACTTCTCTCCCAGGATTTTAAGATTCATGAAATGGTCTAAGTCAGCTCTATTTTAAATTTCAAACAAACAACCACACAAAACCAACCAGGTCCAATAGCAAACTGTCTATTGGTTAACAGTACAAATTCTGGGGATGGACTGACTCAATTCAAAGGCTCCACAACTAAAAATATCAGCAGCCTTCAGCAAATTACTTAACCCTGCTCTGAGCCTCAGTTTCCCCATTTGTAAAACAGAAACACTGTTAATGGATACAACTAGAATTACTGAGGAGATAAATGACATAACAAACCTATAGTACTTAGTGACAGACCCATAGTAAGAGCTCAGAAATGTGAACTGTATTATTTTTATTCAAATGTAAGTTTTTATCACTCATCAAATTTCTCCACAAATCTAGTATATATTTTTTGTTTATATTTACCTAGAATTCTACTTAGCTAAGAAATTATTCATATTCATGAGACAAATTATCTATGATTAACTATAACTACATTTTTATGATATAAACTCTCAAGAATATCTTCAACAGTTTACCGATTACTGACCTTGTTAAAAAAATCAATAAACCTTAGATGACTCTTTTCCCAATATTTATTACAGTCAGCCAGCAGCATCATGGCCAAGTGAGGAGGTAGCTAGCACAGTCAAGTTCAAGGAAGTAGTCAGCATGCCCAAAGATTGGTTACTTACAGGGGAATCGAGCAAGTAAGTAAATATTTTGAGGGTAATATAAGCCAGGTTTCTCATTGTTAGAGAAGGAAGTTACAAATATAAAAAGGGGAACCTTGTGGTGTTTGACAGGAATTGAAGGTATTGATGTGAACACATGGCTTTCAATAGATTAAAAAAAATAGAAATATATAGTTGTGTGTGCATTTATATGTGTGTTTGGGTATATAGTGATAGCTCATTAGCAGTGAATACACATAGTGTCCAGATCTTGGTTTCTAAACACTAAAAGGAAGCAGAGCTCCTTGGAGAAATGGCTGGTTCCAGGGCTGGGGCATGGAAAGTACAAGATGAGAATGGTACATCTTGTTATGTTACAAAGTAAGGAAATACTCAAAGAATGATGGGAACATGTCAAAAGGACAGAGAACCCAGTCTGGAGGGGGTACCACTGGGCATATCTGGGACAAACAGCATCAAATAAATAATCATGGTAATGGATCATAACCCATTGAACAAAATAGGAATCCATGGATGCATAATGATATAAATAAATGAATTAATGGGAAAGTGGAGAGAAGAGAAAGTGCTTCTCTATGTCAACTATAAATGTAGAGAGAGTGATGGGATCAGAAAAATCACCATTTGACAACCACCGTAGTAACAATTGATTCAGACAAGAATCATCAATAGATGCTAAAAATAGCAGAGGAGTTTTGTAGAGAACTGAGATATCCACCTGGTTTCAAAGCATCTTCCCATTAGACACCTACTAATTACAAAAGGAATAGTAATAACTTCATAGTGAAGGAGACATGCAGACACCACCTTAACCAAGTGATCAAAGGCAACAACGCCTTGGGGCTTCCCTGGTGGCACAGTGGTTAAGAATCCGACTGCTAATGCAGGGGACACAGGTTTGAGCCCTGGTCTGGAAAGATCCTACATGCTGTGGAGCAACTAAGCCTGTGCACCACAACTACGGAGCCCGTGCACCACAACTACTGAGCCTGTGCTCTAGAGCCTGAGAGCCACAACTACTGAAGCCCACGTGCCTAGAGCCCATGCTCCACAAGAAGAGAAGCCACCACAATGAGAAGCCCATGCACTGCAATGAAGACCCGTGCGCAGCAACAAAGACCCAATGCAGCCAAAAATAAATAAATAAATATTTTTTTAAAAAGGGCAACAAGGCCAGTTATGGGATAAATCAGCATGGCATGCCCCACGATGAGGATAGTTCACTTCTGTGACATTCCTGCCAAAATGCTTGACTTAAATCTGATCACCTGGAAACATCAGACAAATCCAAGCTGAGAAGCAATCTACAAAGTCACTGGCCTGTGCTTTTAAAACCTATTCAGGTTGTGACAGATAAGGAAAGACTTAGGAACTGTTCCAGATTGAAGGAGACTAAAGAGACATGGCAAACATATGTAACACATGATCCTGTACATTATTGAGACAACTGGCAGAATTTGAACAACGTTTGTGGATTAAATGATAGTATTACATCAATGTGAAATCAAAATTCTTCATTTTGATGGTTATGTGGAGGAGATCTTCCTTATTTTTAGGAAATACATACTAAAGTATTTAGGGGTAATTGGGCATCACGTCTGCCAACTTTTAGAAGAGAAAGAAAATATAAAGTAAATGTGATAAAGTATCAACAAGAGGGGAAATTGGTAAATGATATACAGGAATTCTTTGCACTCTTTTTTTAAAAAATTTATTTATTATTTATTTTTGGCTGCGTTGGGTCTTCGTGGCTGGACACAGGCTTTCTCTAGTTGTGGCAAGCAGGGGCTACTCTTCATTGCGGTTCATGGACTTCTCATTGCGGTGGCTTCTCTTGTTGTGGAGCACGGGCTTTACACACGCAGGCTCAGTAGTTGTGGCTCATGGGCTCTAGAGTGCAGGCTCAGTAGTTGTGGCGCACGGGCTTAGTTGTTCCGCAGCATGTGGGATCTTCCCGGACCAGGGCTCAAACCCGTGTCCCCTGCATTGGCAGGCGGATTCTTAACCACTGCACCGCCAGGGAAGCCCTGCACTCTTCTTTATACTTTTCTGTTAGCGAAATTATTTCAACAATTTAAAAAACATACTTAGATATAGTTCACACTACAGTCGAAGCCTTATGACAATTTTTTTTATATAACAGTAGGGATAAAGATCAAACCAGGTTTAATAATTTGTTAATATGTGCTGACCAGAGTTATGGCTCCAAGGTCATTTCCAGTCATTCTCTAATAAAAGTAGAGAGGACAGTGGCATTGAAACATACACTACAATACATTCAGAAGGATAGTGGTGACATTACTTCTGGATCCCTGGTGAGTCTTATTGGGTTGGCCAAAACGTGACTTAGGTTTCTAAGTAAAAATAAAAGACACATTTTTTCATTTTCACCAAGAACTTTATTGAATAACGCATTCACCTTTTTGTTCCACTACCTTCTGCCATTTTCCAGGCAACTTCATAATTCCATCTTCCCCAAACTTTTTATCTTTTTGAGCAAAGAACCGTTCCAGGTGTCTTTTACAGTCTTCCAGGGAATTGAAATTTTTTCCATTAAGAGAATTTTATAAAGACCGAAGTAAATGGAAATCCAAAGGTACAAGGTCTGGTGAATATGGCGGATGAATCAGAACTTCCCAGCCAAGCTGTAACAGTTTTTGCCTGATCATCATAGAAACATGCAGTCTTCCTTTATCCTGATGGAAGATTATGCGTTTTCTGTTGACTAATTCTAGATACTTTTCGTCAAGTGCTGCTTTCAGTTGGTCTAATTGGAGCAGTACTTGTTGGAATTAATCATTTAGTTTTCCAGAAGGAGCTCATAATAGAGGACTGCCTTCCAATCCCACCATATACACAACATCATCTTCTTTGGACGAAGACCGGCTTTTGGTGTGGTTGGGGGTGGTTCATTTCACTTGCCCCACAATCTCTTCCATTCCACATTACTGTACAGTATCCACTTTTCATCGCCCTTCACAATTTGTTTTAAAAATGGAATGTTTTCGTTACACTTCAGTAGAGTATCACATGCGGAAATATGGTCAAGAAGGTTTTCTTTGCTTAACTTATGCGGAACCCAAACATCAAAGCAATTCACATAACCAGGCTGGTGCAAATGATTTTCAATGCTTGATTTGGATATTTTGAATATGTTGGCTAGCTCCTGTGTGTATAACGTTGATTGTTCTCAATTAATGTCCCGATTTGATTGTTATCAACTTCAACTGGTCTACCTGACCGTGGAGCATCATGCAGTGAGAAATCTCCAGCACAAAACTTCACAAACTAGTTTTGACACGTTTGATCAGTCATAGCACCTTCTCCATATACTGTATAAATCTTTTTGTGTTCCAGTTGCACTTTTACCTTTCTTGAAATAATAAAGCATAATATGCCAAAAATGTTGCTTTTTTCTTCCATCTTCAATATTAAAATGGCTACACAAAAATTCACCAATTTTGATAAGTTTTCTTCTAAATGCATGCTGATATGATAGTTGTCACAATACAGTCTAACAAAACTGTTTCAAATGAAGTTAAAGACAACTAAGCGCCACTAGAGCCATCTTATGGAAAACATCAAATGAACTTTTTGGCCAACCAAATAGCTGGAAGAAACTGGGGAAGACTCATTGCTCAGTAGGCCTCCTGGAACCCGAAGGAACCAGAGTTTTGAAAAGACAGTCTAAAGACCAGGGACCTGGAGAAGTTTCCTTCACCTGAGGAACTTTAGGACGCAGTCTGGATTAAAGTAGAATTCAGTAAATATCAGTTTTAAAAAAATTTACTGGAGGGTGATGTACTTACAGAAATGCATATAAATTATAAGTGTAGAGCTTGCCAGATTATGCCAAAGAGGACCCCCTGTGTAACCACCACCGAGCTTATGAACTGGAGACAGCCAGAAGCTCCTCTCCACACCTTCTCCAATCATTACTGCTTCCCAGAGATTCTCTGACTTACTGCACCAGAGATTCATTTTACCAGTTCTAATAATACTTTCAACTGCTCAGGGGTTTCAGCATTAAATTTTACTTTTAAAATTCAATTTTCTTTTGTTTTTCTGCATACGAATATGTACCTTCACACCCAAGGTAGAAATTCTGAACATTCACTATGTCTTTTAAAGCTTTAACAATGGCATAGTTCAGTTCTGCAAAAGCCATTTAACAAGGATGAATTTCACAGCTCAACTTTAAAAGTTCTTTCCCTTGGCAGTCACTCTGGAAAGAAAAGACTCCATTAGCCAATTCATGCTCATTCCATAAAGTTATTAGACATCTACAATGGGCCATAGTAATATACTAAGGTCTTAGTAGCATAAGGAAATTATTCTGTTCCCACGTCACATCAGCTAAATGAAGTTAAAATGAGCCATTGCCTACTTAAACACAAGTTAAACATAATCACTGGTTTCAAACTCAGCCTAAGTAACCAAGTATTATTTGCAGTCAGTGACTCTTGACTAACAGCCACTACCACTAATTAACTTAGGTAAGATGAAAATGGCAAAATTGGACAACTGGTCACAGCAGAAGGGTGTTCCCACATATGAATCCCTCCTGGTTCTCTGCTTCTCCTAGGAAGGGTTAAGACAAAGCCCCATTTTTTGGCGGTACGCGGGCCTCTCACTGCTGTGGCCTCTCCCGCCGCAGAGCACAGGCTCCGGACGCGCAGGCTCAGCGGCCATGGCTCACGGTCCCAGCTGCTCCGCGGCATGTGGGATCCTCCCGGACTGGGGCACGAACCCGCGTCCCCTGCATCGGCAGGCGGACTCTCAACCGCTGCGCCACCAGGGAAGCCCGCCCATAAACTTTTGAGCAAATATAAAGGCAAAAGTCAGAAAAAGAATCCTATCTGGTAGTACACCACCAAGAGAGTGAACAAACCATATGATTTTTCAAGGTTAACTGTTAGCCAGAAAGATTCATAACAGTCTTCAACAACAGTAAAGACAATATCTTGTATAAATCTATTTGTCCTAAGATCCAATGAAGGCTCTCTAGCTACGTATATCCTGCTCGAAGCCTCATTCTGTAGCTATAGCAGCCATACTTACAGAACATCTAACCAATGCCCATCAATGAAGTACGATCTGTAAAAAAAATCTGGCTCCCTAGATCTACCAGGCAGTTAGATACATCATTGGCAACTATTTTGAGCAGCTGAAATTCTAAGGACCATACTTTTTTTTTTTTTTTTTAATTTGGTAATGAGTCTTAGATGAATGATAAGTCAGGTCTAAAAGAAACGCATTCCTGCTTCGTGAGAATCTGACCGAAGTACTATAGAGAGTCCTGGGGGAAAGAAATACAGTAGTGAACGCTGCTGACCTCTAGTGCTGAATAGAAGAATTACATGTCCCACTCAAAAGACCCAAAGGACAGAGGTCTGGCACCAAAAAACCTCTGACTAGCTGGTCACTGATTTCCCCGGTATGAAGGCAAAAAGGAGCGAAGTTTAAATCTTTTACATTCATTGTGATCATTGCTATGTTTTGATGTAGTGTTATCATCTCATATATATGTATTTTTTCTGTTTACCATGCTTTTTCTTTGCTTCTCTTAATATCCTGCCTTCTGTTCAATTATTAGTTTTATTTCCCTTTGAGTGGCTTGGAGAACTATATTTCTATTTCTTTAGTAGTTATATTTACATTCCTTTTATACTCTAAATAAAAATTTCTAACAAAATCCTAAGTTATTCACCTTCTTATCTTCCTCCTAAATAAGACCTTAGTCCTCCTTCTGAATCAGGGGTGGGCATTATTGCCCTAAGCGTTGGTTCATTTGCTCATGATGTGCTTATTCAATAACTGCATTTTTATTTTCTAGGATTTCTAACTGGTTCTTTAAATATCTACCATTACCATTTCATTTCTGACCATTTTTATTTCACAATTTCTTATTCTTCTAGAAAAGGTATCCTTCCTTTATGTCTTTGAGTGTTCTAAACATATTTGTTTTAGGGTTTTTTTAAACTTTATTTTTTGGCCACACCACGAGGCATGTGGGTTCTTAGTTCCCCGATCAGTGATCGAACCCGCACCCCCTGCATTGGAAGTGCAGAGTCATAGCCACTGGACTGCCAGGGAAGTCTCTAAACATATTTATTTTAAAGTTATTATCAGTTCACTCCACTATTTTCATTTCAATTACAGTGAATTCATCTCTTGATGCTGATTTTGTTGGTTATCTTTCTTTTGGCTAGGTTTTCTTGTATGTTTTGGAAGCTTAACTTCTAAGCTTTTCATGAATGGAAAAAGTTTCCCCATACATGTTATCTTTCCTTCCCTCATGGTTTTGTGGTACCCTCTACCCAATTCTCCAGGAACGCCAACCAGAAACAAGTCTTACATTAGTAATTTGAGACTCTGTTCGCACCATGAAATTTGGGAGACAGGAGTTCCAGGCACTAAGTGAAAGGGTAGCTGGACTTAGGTCTGGATTCAATGTTGTGTCTGCTTCCTAAGTATTCAACTTCATATAAACTATGTCTTCATGCACAGATGGGATGTAGTTTTGTCAATCTCTATTGAGTTTAGGGAGCCCTACCTAAATTCCTAATTGCAAGCAGCAATCCAGGCCCCAGTTAGCCACATTCCATGGTTTTACCCACCCCTTCAATCTGTTACCTTTTAAGTTAAAAACTCCAGACTGCCTCTGTTTCTGGATCCATAGCTCAGCAAGATTACAGCTCCTTGTTCCTGGTCAACAAAAGAGTTTATCTTATTTTTGAATATGGATATGTAATTTCAATCTTTTCTTGTTAATTCTACCATGTGTTTTGAGCAAAGGGAGTGGTATCAAAGTGTGTACTATCTTGACCAGAAATCGGTTTCCTTCACTTTTCTAAAAAAGCCTATATGTTGGTCCTGTGGTACTACCATGGTTAACAGTGATGGCTAAAAAGCAGCCTGGGAGCTACACATTCTCTTTCCAGTTTTACCAATAAATATTTTATAAGGTTGGGGATAACTGACTTGTACAATTTGGCCAATGACATTAACTAGAGCTTCTGTCAGAAGTAATTGATTTTATAACTGTGTTTACTGCATACCTAAACACATGATACTTCATTACCCAAATTCCCCTATCTTTGCACTTTGAGGTCCAAAAAATTAACCCATGGGAAGTCAACAGATAAATAAACTATATTCATATTTTTATGTTGCAATGATACCAAACTTAAAATATTGGTGCAAAGGACAGGGATAAGATTCAAATTTACCCAAAAGAATTTATCTATAGTTAAGAATTATAAAAATTATATTAAGGATTTACCAGCTTTTTTAAAGTATGTTATTTGTTTTGTGACTGTGCTGAATAAAAGGAATCTTATAGAAATGCACCCCGGAATTTTTACAGATGAAATGGTATAATCTGATTAAAAGAATCTGGGGTGGTGGACATTGGCTGATGGGGATTTATAGATGAGGCAGTTTTGGCTTTGAGTTGATAATTGTTAAAACTAGGTGGGAAAGATGGGGACTATGGGTGTTCATTGTATTGACAGGAACTATGCAGGTGCAGGTCTGGAATTTTAACCTATGCAAGCTAAACTGGTAGCTACCCTATTACTATTCCATTGATGATGGCAGAAGACACAAGCCCCCAGTCAGACACAAAGGATGTTAATCACAGCAAAAGCAGTTGCCAGACATTCATATTGGTTTGCAACAGTTCTCCTGCCCCAAACTTCCTGGGTGCGACACAAAGGGCTGACCACCTTTGTATGCTCACATAATGGATTTCATTACCACAGAGGAACACTGAGCTTGGTAGATTCAGTTTTTTTAGTAAGTGGAAGCTAAGTCTGTCCTTTGTCATGGGGGAGATAATACTTCTTCCCTCAGGGTTGCTTGCTGAAAACACAATCCTGAGAAATAGCCCAGGTAAAGAGCAGTCAGGGCCTTGCACTCTTGATTTACCCAACAAGAACTTGCAGGGGTGCTCAGGGTCCATGGCAGATTGCCTCACCTAACACACACTACCTCTTTACTTGTGTATGTTTGAAATTATTCATAATAGAAAATAAATTTTAAAAAGAAATGTACATCTGAGTTGAATATATTTGAAAAGGTATGCACAGCTGCCAGCATAGGTGTGTTAACAGCTACCATTATAACCATATTTCTTTCTCAGAAGCCCTACATATTCCAAATACTTCATTTCTACTTTTTATTATCATGAAAGGAATGCATACTTTTGGCTCCCCAAAAGTAAACCACATAGAAGAGTATTAACTGAAAACTGAGAGACTCTGACCTAGCTGTACAGTTAAGAATTCTGATATATCCCTTCAGAAATGTCCTGTGCTTACATAAGCATACGTATAAACATGTTTTTTTTTTAAAAAAATGTCACTTGGTGGAATCTAAAGAAATGGTACAAATCAACTTATTTGCAAAACGGAAACAGAGTCACAGATGTAGAGAGCAGACTTACGGTTGCCAAGGGGGAAAGTGGCGGGGAGGGATGAATTGGTATATTGACATATACAAACTACTATATAATATAAAATAGATAACTAATAAGAACCTACTGTATAGCACAGGGAACTCAACACTCTGTAATGACCTATAATGGGAAAAGAATCTAAAAAAGAGTAGACATGTGTATGTGTATAGCTGATTCACTGTGCTGCACAGCAGAAACTGACACAGCATTGTAAATCAACTATACTCCAATAAAAATTGATAAAAAGATAAAAATTAAAAATGCACTTGAGGACTTCCCTGGTGGCGCAGTGTTAAGAGTCCACCTGCCGGGCTTCCCTGGTGGCGCAGTGGTTGAGAGTCCGCCTGCCGATGCAGGGGACACGGGTTCGTGCCCCGGTCCGGGAAGATCCCACATGCCGCGGAGCTGCTGGGCCCATGAGCCATGGCCACTGAGCCTGCGCGTCCAGAGCCTGTGCTCCGCAACGGGAGAGGCCACAACAGTGAGAGACCCACGTACCACAAAAAAAAAAAAAAAAAAAAAAGAATCCACCTGCCAATGCAGGAGACATGGGTTCGAGCCCTGGTCTGGGAAGACCCCACATGCCGCGGAGCAACTAAGTCCATGCGCCACAACTACTGAGCCTACGCTCTAGAGCCTGCGCACCTAGAGCCCATGCTCCGCTACAAGAGAAGCCACTGCGATGAGAAGCCCGAGCACTGCATTGAAGAGCAGCCCTCACTCACCACAACTAGAGAAAGCCCAAGCACAGCAACAAAGACCCAACGCAGCCAAAAAAAAAAAAAAAAAGTACTTGGAATCATAAACGTACTGGTTATAGCAGTTGCTTTTTTTACTCGACATTTCCTGTATATTTTCCATGTCTGTACACTAGATCTAACTCATCCTTTTAAACTGCTGCTTCCTCCTTCATTTAATTAATGTTATTATGGACTGAATTATATCCATATGTTGAAATTTATATGTTGAATACCTAACCTTCAATGTGACTGTGTTTGGAGATGGGGCCTTTAGGGAGGTAACTGAGGTTAAATGAGGTCCTCTGATTGGGGCCCTAATATGATAGGTGTCCTTATATGAGGAAGCAACACCGGAGACCTCTCTCTCTCCAAGCAACCACAGAAGAAAAGCCATGTGAGGACACTGTCTACAGGTTGTGAGTAGAGGTCTCACCAGAAACCAACTCTGATGGCACATTGATCTTGGACCCATAGCCTCCAGAACTATGAGAAAACAAATTTCTGTTGTTTAAGTCACCCAGTCTTTGGTACTTTGCTCTGACAGCCCAAGCAGACTAATACAGATTTTTTTTTTTTTTTTTTTTGGCCGTGCCACACAGCATGTGGGATCTTAGTTCCCCAACCAGGGACTGAACCTGCGCCCCCTGCATTGGAAGTGTGGAGTCTTAACCACTGGACTGCCAGGGAAGTCCCAGATATATTCTATTTCATTCAATTAGTCTCCTAATAAGAGATGTGTAGGGTTTTTTTTAACATTAAGTATAAGGCACCAATGATTTTCTCACACATTCATGATGATGGTTAGATACACTCTTAGAACTGAAATGGGTCAAAGGGAATGCACATCTTAAATCTGATACTGCCAAACCACCCTTTAAAAAAGTACTACCAATTTCTGTCCCCCCAATAGGAGTGCTTGTTTCCCTAAACTGGAACCAGCCTCCCAGGTGAAAGTGCTCACTCATTCAACAACACTTATTCAGTACTTATTTCTGAATAGGACCAGGCACTGTGCAATGTGCTTGGGATACAGTGGTGAACAAAGGATTAAGTTCTTTCTCTCAAGGATCTGTATTCTAGGGAGAAACAGTTGGTAAGAATACACACATAAATCCACAAGGCGGTCTGGGAAGCTGTCTCGGAGATAACATCTGAGCAGAGACCCAGATGGAGACAGAAAACAAATCTTACCAATACTTGAAGAAAGAATGCTAAGAGTGTTTCATGGTTTTAATTGTCTTTTAAAAATAAGCAAAGTTGGGGAACTTCCCTGGCGGTTCGGTGGTTAAGACTCCGCACTTCCAGTGCAGGAGCGTGTTCTATCCCTGTTCGGGGAACTATGATCCCACACGCCACGCAGAGCGGCCAAAAAAAAAAAAAAAAAACCGCAAAGTTGGGAGTTCCCTGGTGGGCTAGTGGTTAGGATTTGGCGCTTTCACTGGAAACTGAGATCCTGTAAGCCTGAGAGGTGCGGCCAAAAAGAAAAAAAAGCGAAGTTGCAATTCTATTCCTCTGTATACACCAAAAGAATTGAAAACAAACAGGTATTCAAATACTTGTACACCAATGTTCACAGCAGCACTATTCTCAATAGGGCTACCACACACAGAAGAATAAACTAATAGAAGCTCAAAGTAGAGCCTTGAAGAATGAGTAGGAAACATCAGAAGAAGTGGAGAAGTTTCTAGACAGAGATGTTAGCAAAGAATGAAATCTAGGGACTGGACAGGGATGAGAAAAATAAGGCAGTAATGACTAGGAAGTAAGATATAAAATATATGGGAGGGAAGGGAAAAGATAGACACTAACTGGCACTCACTTTGATATAAAATGGATCATTCTATCAGCCTCACCAGATACAGCCATTCATTAAGAGTCCAAGGTTCAAGAATAGGAAAAGACCTTCAGGGACAAAACTAAAAACATAAAATGTGCAAGAAGGAAAAAGTTTAGAATGTTCTACTTGTGCCTCTTGCAGTGCTGCCTCTAGCTTTTGATTTAAGACTTATTTGTATGCTTTTCTCATCCTCTCTTGCAGATTAGAATTTCCTTTGGAGCGGAGACCACGTCTTTATCACTTAACATTCACAACAGCACTTCAAACACAATCTGAATGAAGCTGAATCTATTATCTCCAACTTAATCATATTAACAGAGCATAATCCCTCCAGTCATTCCGGTACAAAGTCAGGTCTCCACACACCTGTGGCCAGGGACCAGCCTGGAGCTCTACAATCACCCTCTCCTTATCTTTCTTGTCTTTTTCACCGCTGAGCACAGTTCAACCCCTCATTACACTCATCTAATTAGTATCCTAGCTAATATTTTCCCAGCCAACTCTACCCTCACACTTCCAGAATAACGTCCCTAAAATATAGTATTTTACTCTCCTTAGAACCATAAAAATGTTACAAAAAATAATTGATTAAAAATAAAGTCAAAATCCTAGCGTAGCATTCCTGATTCTGCTTTTTCTGCTCTATCTCCTCTAAAGAACATTCACATACCCAGCCCTCTCTTCACACTGAACTATTGAATAGTTTTAGGATTTGCCCTTTGTTCCACCTGGATGCCCTTGCTCACATGGTTCTCTCTGCCCCTGGAATACTTTATACTTCCTCCCCAGCATTTATAACTTTCTTTTTGCTTTATGCAGGTTTTCATCTTCTCTACTAGGTCTTAAGACCCTTGGGGGCAGGGTCTTTGCATCCTCCACGCCTGCCTATCAACTGCTATATATCAATATCCGTGCAAGGATCATCCCCACACGTCATAGCACCACGCCCTGCTCAAAATAGAGAATAATTTAAATGAATGATGGTCCATGCTCCCCTCCCTCACCCTTCTGTCCAACGCAGAGAGAAAGTAAATAACAAATAGTTGTTGAATTTAATTGTTTGGACAAAAATGAAGGGATATGGCCACATTTTAAAAGCATATTCTAGGTCTTTCCAGCTCTAAAATCCTGACCCAGCTTCCGAGGTATCCCCCACCGAGATCTCTCCTTTTGAAATTGGATTCCACTGAACGCACACAGGAGCCTCACCTGGAGGACTGCTGCATATAACGTGAATAAGGCCCTTTCTCACTTCTGAGACGTGAGGGCGGAGGGGGAGGGGGCGGGACCTTCAGACCTGCCCAACAGCACTCCGAGCTTCAAGTGCCACCTTGTCCTTTCCCTAGCGTTGTACCGTTTACAACGCGCCATCACGTAGATTTCATCCTCGTAACAATCTCGTGAGGCAGAAATTCTCATCTCCCTAAAGAAACAAAATCAGAGATGGAGAAGAGAAGAGGCGTGGCAACGAGCCGCGGCGAGGAAGGCGGGTGGAAGCCCGGAGCGCGAGCTGGATTTCGTTCCTGGCTCAGCCCTGATCCGGCCTGTTCACTCGCAGCGGGAGGAGCGGGTCAGGCGCGCAGAGGAACCGAACGCCCTGCCGCTCTCACACTCCAGATGCTAACTCTCTGCGAGAGCCCAGACGCTCAGACTCGCTCCCTCAGCGCCCCCCAGGGCCCCCAGCGCGCCCGCCCCCTTCGTGACCCTGCCGGAAGTCCCGCCTCGCCCGCCGCGGCCGTCCCCCATTGGGCCCCGCGCCGGGGTCTCACCGCCGGTTGGCTGCTCGGCGGCGTGAGCCCTTGGCTGCCACTGCGGGCCCCAGGCGAGGGACCACATAGAGAGCCGCAGAGACGCGGGGTCCACCGCGGGAGGCGACGCTGGGGCCGCAGGGCGGGAGCGCCGCCGGCCGGCGGGACTTCCGCCACGGGACCCGGAAGGGGCCGCGCCGCCGCTGGTGGGAGTTGTAGTCCGGCCGTGGTGGGGGGGGGGGGCCGCGGCTCATGCGCGGTGCACCGAGGCTTGTTTCACATCTGTAACAACAGGTGAATTGGGCTTTTGATTCTCCCTTTTCGTGCCCCATTGAGGAGCTTCCCGCGGCCGTGGGTGGTCAGCGCGAGGAGGGGTCCGGGTCCGACCGCCGGCTTGGCGGAGAGTGGGGCGGAGAAGCGGGCGGGCCGGAGGAGCAGGCCGGGCGTCCGAGGCCTGCCCGGGAAGCCGGCCGGGCCGAGCCGTGAGCAACCAGGCCTCGGCCTGCTGTTGCCATGGAGCCGGGGCGGGGGCGGGGGCCCGACCGGTCCGCCAGGGCTGGCCTCGTAGCCAGGGGCACCGCGGGGGCCGCGGGAGAGGCCGCTTCATTGGCGCAACGACGCCTCCGCCTCAGGGGATGCTCTGTTTCCCGAGGCAGGGCCTGGAGGAAGCCCCCGGAGTGCCCTGGGACCTTTGTCTGCCCCCGTGCCGCCTGGACTGTTCGTCCACAAAGAGGCCTGATGCATTCTGGCCCCCCTGGTTTGCCCCCTTTTGCACCGACCTTGTCACTGGGGGAGGCCAAGGGGTGAGGTGTTCTTTGTTTGCTGGTGGTGACTTGCCCCGTTTCGCAGGGGAAGACCTAATGCATGTTGGGTCCTTTGTTTGCAGTGAACTGGAGTCCCAGGGGTCCTCAGAGCCCCTGAGCTAGGAGTATGGCGTTAGCATGCTGTCTAATTAGTCCTCGTGTAGCAACACTGGTCACCGTAATTGTGATTTTGCAAGGCAGAGGTTGTCCACTTTGCAGCCCCCATCCACAGGGGCTTGTCATACGCTGTAGCAAGTGGACTGCAGATGGCCACTTGCAGATTCTCAACCTGTTTTTGGTTGCAACTTACTGGCCAGAGCGAAATGAGACTTTGATGGTTTCCCTTGCAGTTTCTTTAAAGGCGGTAATCCCGCCGTCATTGTGGGTCTTGACTACATTTTATAATTTACACTTAAATCTTGGAGTCTTGGAGTTTCCAGGAGGGAGAATTTTTTTTCCTGATGTAGTATTTGGGATTTATATAGTGGTCTTTATTTATGTAGCTGTTTTAGGTGCAGGAAGTACATCCTTTGCTGCATTTTCTTCCTATGTAGGTTGTCCCTTTACCCAAAAGATACTTACTCTCAAAGTGTTTTAATTTATGGAATCGTGGTCCAGAGTTTATCAAAGTTCTTTCCTCTTTCAACCTTTGAAGATGTCAGTATAAAATATTCTTTCAAAGAATGAATAGGCAACAGCATGATATCATGGAAACAGCATGATATCATGGAAATAAGTGGTATGGTATAAGCATGGAAAACTTTGGAGCTCAGTACCTTAACTGCAGGTTTGCATTCTGCCCTGAGACAGTTATAGCATCTTGGGCAAGTTGTGTAAACTTCTCTGGGAAAATCTGCCTCAATTTCCTTCTCTGGGAAGGATATTTCCTACCTCACTAGGTAGTTGCATAGGTTAAGTGAGATAAAGTCTGTGGAAGTACTTTGTAAACTACAAAAATGGTACTTAGCATTCAATTTTGTTATTTTCCCAGTCTGGAAGAGCTTCTTTATCTACCTTAGATCGATTCATCTTATAGTCAGATGGGAGTAGAACTCAAAACTGAAGTAAGTTTTGCTCTGGGCTTGGAGAAAATGCTTTTGGGACTACACATCCCTCTTTACCATGACATATCTTTCTTGGTATCTTACAGGTGTGGATGTAGGGCAGCTCACAATTTGATGGGTATAGAGTGGGTCATGGCAGGTCCTGAAGTGAGGCCAAAGTGTACTGTGTGTGTTTCATGCCACTAACATAACTTGTCCTTGTTGTCAGAGTTAGTAGATGAATTTCAGTGGTCCGGAGCAACTTTCTTTCCCTGCGGGGGCCATCACTTTAGTGACCCAGCATTGTACTTCCCAGGAGGAGGCCCAGCCTCGTGATGAGGAATAGCAAAGAGAGAATTCAGCTCCAGTTCAAAAGCCCACAAAATCTGAGACTGTCACTGCTCTTGTAAGGTAAGTTGATCTAGCCATGCACACAAAGTAGTGGTGGGTCTCATGCCCAGCCACACTGTAAAGCAAAAGGCATGTATTGAATCCATTTGTGACTGTCTTGGAAGAAGGGCATCATTTTAAGTTATACCCTCTCTCTGTCCTTGAATCATCTCATAGTGATTCTGTCTGGAGTTAGGTTTCATTATGCAAGAAATCTGGACATAATATTATTTAACTTATCTCTAGTTTATTTTAGAGAAACTCTAAACCATAAAGGTTTCTAACATAATACTGTATAACCAGGAAGGCGGTTTTCTTTTAGATCTCTATGAAATTTTCTAGAGCTCTGTAAAATATCTCTAAAAGATCCTATGTTGAATCTCATAGTATATTTTTTAAGACTGATACATGAAAAGATAGTGTTATATGAGCTTTGGTTGGCGTGGAAAGGATCAGGGGCTTTTTAAAAAAGCAAAACCAAGAGTCTGTTTACGAGCAAATGAACTTAAAACTTCTTAGCAAGAAAGTATTGTTTCTTAAATAATAATCGCTTAGATGTTTTAGATTTTATAATATTCAGAGTTTCTTTAAAATTAGAATCTCTAGTTACACTCCTTTTCTTTTAATTTGGATAGAAGGAGTCTACAGAATGTAACTTATTAAAGTAAATTGTATTATTGTTGATATTGTATTGAAGTTTTCTCTCTGAGCTACCATATCCTATCGGCTGAAATTTCCGGCATCCCTGGGGGAGAGGAGGCCATCAGGGCAGACCTGCTATGGACCTGAAAGATTCGTCCCCAGGTCAGCCCTCCACCCCCACCTCCCCATGATTTGAGAAGGAGAGGGAATAGCAGTCAGGAACAGGAGTGTAGGCCCCGTTAGATTCCTAGTAATGTTGGACATCATCATGATTTGCTAAAATGTTGTGTAGATGTTTTTAAACTAATGCCACATAGGATTACTGCACCAACCCAAGAGTACTACAGTATTAGAAACATCTGTAGGGACTTCCCTGGTGGTCCAGTGGTTAAGACTCCGTGCTTCCACAGCAGCGAGCATGGGTTCAATCCTTGGTCGGGTAACTAAGATCCTGCATGCTGCATGGGGCAGCCAAAACAAAACAAAACAAACAAACGAACAACAAAAATCTGTAGGTGTGAGTTGGAGTGTTTTTTAAAACAAAATTGTTAAACCAGAGGTGTTACTTATTTGTGTGTGTGTGTGTGTGCGTGTGTGTTTAAGTCTCGAGGTATATTCCTCAGTTAAATGTACTAATGAGCAAAATGCAGCAAAATTTTTGGCCAACAGTTGAACCTTAACTTAATATTTGTTATTTCATAGAGACTCCGCCATGAAAAGCTTTTTATTTTGAATCACTCTACAGTTACTCTTTGATACTGTCAGTCAAGTCCCATTCCTAGGGGCTTGACTAGGTTTTATGAAAGCCCAGTACACCAGTTTGTCCATAAGGCAATCATCAGTCCCATTTCCTGACGCCACATGAAAAAAGGGGTCCATGTAGGATTTCATTTCTTCCTACACGTCCCAGGATAACTGCAAGTATTGTGATGAGGTGGAAATATATGTCTCTCACGATGAAATGCATCCCTTTTTGTTTAGCAGGGATCAGGGAGTTTAGACAGAGAAAAGAAGAAAGCTCTCAATTAGAAACAAAGACATGTAATTACTTTGTTGTGGAGATGGCCCTTCCATCCTTAAGACTGGGAGCAGTTGGGGCTCATTAGTGAAGAGCTTCATTTTTCTTGTCTTCTGGACAGTGCTGTCTGTGTTATTGAAATCTTCTCTGTGGGTTCCTGGACCATGAGTATTAACCATTGCCTCTCGGCCCTCCTTCTTCTTAGGATTCCAGCTTTCCCTCCTGGCCAGAAATGTTCAGCCTGGACTCATTCAGAAAAGGTAAGAATGTAATTGTGCTTGTGGCCTCAGGCCCTTCCTCCCTGTGACAGGCAGCTATGAAGGCTGTGAAAGTCCCTCACCAGTGTGTAGTCCTTGGACCCCCCTCTTTGGGTGACTTTCCAAAGTCCTTTCTCAGCCTTCCTCTTGCATGGTGTTTATAATCCTTGCCACCCCTTGTCTAGGCCTTTGTGTACATTTGCCACCCCTCTCCTGCATATTCGCTGCTTATTGAAATCCTACTATTTTTCTGGGCCAGTGTTTTACCATTTCCTCCATGAGCCATTCTTTTTTTTGCGGTACGCGGGCCTCTCACTGTTGTGGCCTCTCCCATTGCGGAGCACAGGTTCCGGACGCGCAGGCTCAGCGGCCATGGCTCACGGGTCCAGCCGCTCTGCGGCATGTGGGATCTTCCCGAACCCGTGTCCCCTGCATTGGCAGGCGGACTCTCAACCACTGCACCACCAGGGAAGCCCCATGAGCCATTCTTGATTCTGTCAACCAAAGACAATTTCTCTTCTCTCTGATTTCCTCAGCACCACATCTGTACTTTCTCGTGCTTAGTCTATCTGAATTATTCATTGCATCTCTAGATTAGAAGCTCCCCGCAGCCGGGGCCTGTTGTGCTCTTTTATTATCCATGGTACCTGGCATAGCATTTTGCACACGATAGACCTCAATAAAAGGTGGTGGAAATGGATTGAGTCATTGTTTTATATTAGTGGTTAGAGAAATTGTGGCAAGTCTTGAAATCAGTACCCTCCAGCAGCTGAGGTGAGAGGATTGCATAAGCAGTAGCAGAATTGAGACATGGCAGGGCAAGAGGGTAGCATTCAAGGGCTGCTTACAGGAAGAGATATAGGTGGTGAAGACTTGAAGGGGCCAGATCCCAAGGGCATTGTATATCTTAGATAGGAGCAGGACTTTTCTTCTTTAAGGGAATAAAGAGTAAAAGGCCTGTGTCACCTGTATTGAAGCTGACTGTGAGCCTCCTAAGCTGGGCACATTTTACAAATAAATGAGAACCATAACAGGCCATCCATAACTGCTGATGAAAAAGACCCTCCCAGTTGTGTCTCCTCTCCAACTTATGTTCGCAGAGGCCTGGAAAACCTTGGCCAGATGGTGCCCTATGTAACCCACTGAATGGGGCCAGAAGGAGGCTGGATGTTCCAGGTCTCAGAGCAGCCTCTTCCTGTCTCCTTGTTTGTCTTCAGCCACTCAATCTGCTTACATATTGCATGAAAAAATTAATCTGTCATCCTCGTTGTGTTGGTTAACTGTGTCTGGAAAGGGAAACATTGAACTTGAGTTTAGTGTGGATAGCACATTTTTTTTTTGAGCTGAAAATTAAGTACATTTAATTGCTTTGTGTTTATCTTCTCATCAGTGGGCTTTGTTGTCCACCCAGTTGTAAAAGGATGAAGACAGGTTGTCTCCTGGTGGGAGCATCTGAATTAACAGTACTGATTTCATAAAGAGATGGAGAGCCCAATAAAATCACAGTCCTCCTCCTCCCTGTGACAGGGAAATGGTATCAGATGAGAGAATTTTGGGGGCAAAATTCCTTTCTAGCATTTGTGATTTTGCTTTCTAGGCTGGAAATTGATTTCTTCAAGACGTTTTCCTTCAGGGGTGACACTGTCAGCACTCAGCTTAGTGGGAGGCAGCAGGACCTCCCTGAGCCAAAGATGCAGACCCAGATGCCTGGTTCACATCTCACTTCTGCCTCTCGCTGGCCAAGGAGGCTTGGGTGGTGACCGAGCCTCGCTGTGCCTCCCTCCTTACTATTTAAGTGGGCATAGGGTTGTTCCAAGGATCAGATGAGTTACTATGTGTAAAGAGTTTAGAACAGGGCCTGACACCTGGTAAATTCACAAATCCATGGTATTAAGTAGCTTCAGGACATAATAATCGGACAGAGTCTGATTTGGGACCTTGCTTTCCACACAGGTAAATGTTTTGGGTTTCTACCAAGAACCGTTTTATGCTTGAAGGTCTCTGGGAAAACCATTAATCAGAAAGAGTTGCTGATTTGAATATTTTCCTTCAGGCAAACCTGTCTTTTCATGGCTGTAAGGCTGAATGCCTTCTCCTGTCTTATGAATGCTGGTCTCTTTTGTGGTTTGCATCATGACCTTGGCAATTGGTCATGGGTGGCCTTGTGACACTTTATTGTTGTATAGGACTTCTTTATCTCTTATGGAGTTTTTATGTATTTCTTTGTTCCTCATGGTGAAATTATGAGCTCCCTAGGGCATTGTGACTCTTGAGAGAAAATTTAACATGGTATAAAGCTTGATTCGGACTGGCTAGCGTTCAAATCTGTTCCCCATTAATACTAACAAGGTGTTAACTTACCAGTTTCCCAGCCCCTATCTTCAGGGGTATAGTGAAGTTTAGAGATGATATAGGAAAAGCACTTGGCTGTAGTCTGTCCCCAGCCCTTAGCCATGGGTTGGCAGGCCTTTAATAAATGATAGTAGGTTGATCTATTTGGGGTACAACCCTGTAGCCCATGTTTTTCTGGAGAGTGACAGCCTGGCCTCAACATGCAGTGTGCTGTGTGGCTGCAAAATTGAGCATCTGCTGTGTACAAGCCACTAGGGTGGAGATAGTTGTGTTTCAGAGATGCTTTCTGGCACTCAGGGCTTTACGATCTTAATGGAATGGGCCATTTGATGATTCTGAAGGTAATGGCCCTAGCAATTCCCTGCAGCATTGTGGACGGTGATCCACTGGGTCTTGGGGCTACCATCTTTCCTATTATGTAGTTAAACAGAGTTGCCAACGCCTCCCAACTAGAACACTTGTGTGCCTGGTAAGTAACCTGTTATTGCCTTCGCCAGCATCTTAACACAGGTTTCTTGTCTCTCAGCTGTAATGCCATCAGAATCAGGCCACAAAGAGCGAGCTGAGTCTTTTACAGTCAGCACAAAACTTTGAAAAATACTGTATCAACCACAAGAATGTGCAATTTTCCTCCAGCTCCAGTGGTCAGAAGCGGGCTCAGTGATGTTGTTGTGGAATTGTAACAACCTTCCCCCAGTTACTGAAAATGCTTAATGAGATAAAATAATCATCAAATCATTTATTCTCTTTTTTTTCAAGCCAGCATCCTTGGATATGAATGAAGACCTTCCTCAAACAGGAAAGGAGAAGTTGAGTTGGTCATTTACAACCTTAGCTTCAAGGCAGAGTTAGAATTAGTTCCAAGATAACCTTGATCTTAGGCACTTTGTTCCAGAAGTAACAACATTTCTTCTGTAACAGTATATACGTTTTCTGCAAAATCACACACCTGCAATGTTTTAAGAGGGCTTATGGGAAAAATAGAGTTGAGGCTGTACACCTGCAACTTTATGACCAGAAGATGACAAAAAAGTCATTGGTACCTGGGAAGGAGGTTTGGACCACCAAAGCAGGCAGCTCAGTGGGATGCTACAAATGTACATTGAGCCTTCTAATTAGAATGGAGCTGGCAGCTGCTGAGACAGCGCAGGTGGAGGTGGAGCTCTGAGCCAGTGGGGCAGCCATTAACGGGTGTGTGCCGCTGGGAATGTGGAGGAAGGGACCTGAGTGCAAGTACCTGCCTTCCCCTAACATTTTATTATGAAAAAATTTCAGAAATACTGAAATGTTGAAGAAGTTGTATAGTGACCACCCATGTATCTACCACCTCGATTCCCTACAGGCACTTGATTTTAATTTTTAAAAAATACAGCTGAAGGGGCTTTTTCTTTTCCTGCTGAACATTTTCATTCCGCTCCTGCTTTTTAGTTCCCTTGCCTTAGAAAAATCAGATTTGAACCAAGGGTTCTTATGTTTACTGATATCGTTCCCCCGTTTACCAATTGTACATGAGCTAATTTGCATTATAGAAAGGGGCATCATTGTAGCACTACAGGCTGTTGCTCAAGTGTGTAGAGTGTGTATGACTGTCTCTCCCTGCTTCTCTCCTGCCCCATTTATTATACCAAAACGTGTGGGGCAGAGAGAGCAGAGAGCTCTTGCATCTTTTCCCCCAGGCCAGTGATTATCTGATGTTTTCACCATTTCGGTGCTTTTAAAGATCTTAAACCTTTCTTAGCCATACACTTCCACCTTCCCATGGAACACTCAGTGAGTGTCTTAATTTTAGTTCATGTATATCAAAATTTTGGAACTCCTTAAAAATATACTTTATGTACCCATGATGGGTAGTATTTAGTCTCCAAATGAATGGAAATATTTGGAATAGTAAATCATTAACTTTTAGAAAGAAGGAGAAGGCTGGTAAGGGTGGATCTGATGTTGGTTCTTGGGGAGGACACCAGCAGTTAATTAGTTCCTCTTTCACCAGTTCTTAGAGGGAGAGAATAACTTGAGATCTGGTGGCTTATATGGGGGACCCATAGCAGATACAGGGGTAGCTTACATAAGTGGAGGACAGATAAGTGGAAGAACCCCAGTGATGTGCATGGTACTATGAGACCGTAGAGAAGCACATGGGATGGGCGTTACACTCATGGAGGGTGGCTAAAAAAACAGGGAGAGTTTGAGGGCTTTTTTGAGAGCCAAGAAGGGATCTGTACGAGGCTGTCACGTATCATGTCTGTATAAGACAATGCCTTCTTTCTGTGTGGCATTGGTGGCCCTGTTTCTCAGGAACCTGTGACTGGCTCCAGATACGGTCCAGCAGCTCTGCTGCCCAGAGCTCCTCACGGGTGCTCTGGGGTGAGTCAATCCAGGGGTCTGTAACTGTGAGGGGTGAGAACATGTCACCCTGATGCCCTTTCTCTTTCCCCAGATCGGGCCCAGCACAGGCAGCGTCAGTGCAAACTTCCCCCACCCCGTCTTCCACCCATGTGTGTCAACCCTGCCCCTGGAGGGACCATTTCTCGAGGTAAGGGAGGAGCCATGCCTCCAGCACCAGGTTGGTCCAGGGACTGTGGGGAGGCGGGTGGCAGCAGGACCCCGGGTGCCAGGGCTATAGGCCTCTGGAAAGTGGGTGAGGAGTAGTGGGGTTAGCAGAGCTCTCGGAGCCCTCAGGGAGACATCATTTGGAAAGGTCTGGGTTATTTCATGATGCTGGCCGCTTGGCTTAGACCCTGCAGTCTCATCGGGCCTCCTGGTGTGACCAGGAATAAAGCCTAGGCTCAGTCTGGGTGTCTGGCACCAGTGTGGAGAATCAGAGGGCTTGGACCTTCTAGGCAGTCTCTGGCTCAGGTGCCTCAGAAAGTTCAGGGCACTTGCAGCAGGGCCAGAACAGAGAGCCTGACTCGGCCTAGTGCCCTCCATCTTGGAGGCTTTGGGGATGCCCGACAAATCACTTCCCTATCTCCCCCAGCGCCTCAAAGCACTTTACTGACATTAGAATCTGTCTCTCAGTCCATTTGGCAAGGTAGGCTGTCCTTTTGATTGGGGAGAATGTCAGAGCTCCCTGACAGGTGACAGCTGACCTCAGATCCCACTGGTACCCAGGGATGGGGCCAGTAATAGGACCCAGGGAAGCATCTCTGCCCGTGAGTGTCTCTTCTCTTCCCTCAGACTTAGATCTTTTCCAGGTCTGCTAAGACCAGTGCTCCTGATGGCCTCTTGTCCTGACAGCTGCTCTTCCCAACTCCATGGGCCACCTGTTCACACGCCTCCCTCAGTTTTTTAGTGGAAGAACACTATTATAGTTCATAGAGTCTTTGCCTTATTTGGAGACAGCATGTCCACTTTAGGCTCTGTCTGTAAAGTGCTTTGAAGGTCAAGAGCTCAGGAAGGGTGTGGGGAACACACAGCACCTCAGTTTCTGCAGCACACACTGCTGCCGTGTTCCCATGTGGTTTCTACATGCACTGCCCTCCTGCCGCAGTGGCCCTGACTGTAGACAGCAGTATAGAAATAAGTACTTCTGGCCCCTGTGACCATTTGACTTAGGTATTAAAGAAATGCCACCCCCTACCGTTGCCAAAACAAGAGTTGATTGCCCTTTTTTCTTTCTTTCTTAAAATGCCCTGTAACTCGAAAAGGCTGAACGTTAACATTTCCAACATGGCAGGTGAGTGGCTCTGAGAGTGTCAGATGTGCTTTGGCTAAGCTTAAAGACGGTTAGTTGGGATTAACCAGGCAGCATGGCTAGGCAGTGCCTCCTTGAGCACATGCAGAGGAGAAGGCCGCTGCTCTTGGGAGGGGCAGCGGCTCCCTGTGAGGCAGCCCAACAGACCTGCACTGTCTTCCCCAGGGGAAGACAGACACCCCCCTCCCCCTGCCCCCCAGCCTGATTGTCTCCTCACAGCTCCACCTCCAGAAGGTATCTGGGTGTATGCATCTTTGCCTTCTCTTTCTTTTTTAAGCTATAAAGCCTTCTTGCCTCTGTTCCTTTATCACAGAAGCAACAATCTCTTAGTCCACGTGACTCTTGGACCTTTCTGCCATGCTTTCTGATTCCCTGCAGGCTTTGCTGGTACCTCTGTCCGGAAGAAGGAGGTGCAGGGCAGAAACAATCTCTCTGGTGTTCAAATAGGAAAACAATGCTCAGAAAATAGTGGCCACTTAAATAGGTTTCAGTGCCCATCAGAGTCAGATTTGGAATTGGAAAAAAATATCACCTCCTTTCCTAATCTACCCTTCCCTCTACGGCCAACCTCTTACCAAGGCCACATTCCAAAGTAAAGGGTGAATAAATTAAGAAACTTGCCCCCAACCGTCCCCTGCGAATCTTCCCCACCCGTGCAGATCTGAGATGTAGAGCAACTAGAAAGCAACATGGGTAACACGCCTTCTGGCAGGATTCTGGGGACCACAGGACTGGTCCTATCCATTCCCTGATATAGACGTGTCACCTCTTGGTGTGGTGGTTTACCTCAAGGGACCTTGGGGCTATACATACATGGATGGGAGAGACGTGAGAATGTGTCGGGTGGTCAGGGTGGCCACCCAGCCCCTGTAGGTCCCCTTACCTTTCTTTTTCTTCTTTCTTTTTTTTTGTTCCCCTTACCTTTCTTGTTGCCAGCCAGGTGGACCATTTCTTGCCATTTTGACCATCCATAAAATATCTAACTGTGATTAAGTTGACAGAATTTTGGCTGAGATGTCTGGTTTTTTCAGCTGTCAGTGGTCCCTCTCACTTTCCCTCCACAAGTTCTCTGGTCTGCCCAAAGTCCATACTGTCTTGGGCTTCCTCCTGTTGCTTTTTCCTGGGGCCTCCAAAGTTTAGAATCCTACAACATCCTCCTGTGTATTCAGCAGATCCTTTAACCTTAATTCCATGCTTCTAGATGTCATTGTTTAGCACTTTGAGTACCAGACATTGTGCTTGATCCAAAAGTGATGGCGAGATCTCTGAGCCAGTAAACCCTTCCTTTTTTCAGAACTTCCCTCCTTTTTCACAGGCAGAGGAGTCAACTTTCTCTCCCCAAAGAATGGAGAGTGGAAGAGAAAGCTTAATGTTGGTGGAAAGGAACCAGGGGCATGCCTGAGCCTCTTTAACTTTCTTCAAGGTCCTCTAAAGCAGGAGTCAGCAAACTTTCTTTAAGGATCAGAGAGTACACATTCCAGCCTTTGCAGGCCATATGGTTTCCCTTGCAGCTCCTTAACTCTGCCATTATAGCATGAAAGCAGTAATAGATAATACAGAAACAAGTGAGTATGGCTATGTTCCAATAAAACTTTGTTTTTAAAAACAGGCAGTGGGTGGGTTTGGTCTTCAGGCTACATTTTGGCCACCCCTGCTCTAGACCAATGGGGAGATCACAGAACCAGAATGGTTCCAAGAGCTGGTCTAAGAGTTGCCCTCATTTTACAAAAGGCAATGAGGTCTGCAGAGGTGAAATATATGCTCAAGGTGACACCAGCTGTTAGAACCCAGATGAAGTAAATGAAATAGGAAAAGAGCGTTCAGAGAACCAACTAGTTGGTTGGCATCACCTGACCTTTTTTTTTTTTTTTACATAAAATCTCAAATATCTGTTTGAAATATGTTTTCTAAAATAGAGAAAATAGTATAGTAAATCCCTATGTACCTATCACCTGGCTTGAACAATGAACAGCTCATGGACAATCTTACTTTGTGTGTATCTTTCCCCTTTGGCCTCTTTGGAAGCAAATCCATGAAATCATAGCATTTCAACCTTAGCCTAAGTGGCTGTCAGAGCAGAGTGCTATTCTGAGGGCTTCCTGAAACACCAAGATAGACCCAGGCCCTGCTTTGCAGATGAGGTTTAGGCTATTGCCTCCTTCAGCTTTCAGACACCATAATTTTCAAAATTTGGCCTCAGCTACTGCTGCCACTCCCAGGCTTGCTAAGCTTCTGGATTCTTTTGAGGGAATTTGGGCTGCTAACAATCCTTGAAAAGTACTCCTGAAGCTGGGTGGATGCCTTAGGTTTTGGCAAATTAAAGTGCCACTTGGCCAAATTCAAAGCCTTTGTAAATCATGTTCTGCCCCAAGGGTCTTGCCATCCCTATATGGATGATCTGGGTAGGGGTGTTTGACATGGATGGTGATGTCCCTTTGTGACGTCAGACCATTGCTGCCAGGGCCACCTTCCCTTTTTTGCCCTTTCCTGGTTAAAAACCCACTGAGGAGGGAATGGAGGAGCAGGAGTTGAAGCTGCCCCATTTTGCTCTGGCTCTGCTTCTAAGGGACCTGTCCCCTGTTGTCTCAGATCTCAGAGGGCAGAGGCATCTCTATCAGAGCACTCTGCAAAGCCCCCTTCCAAACATTCCCATTTTATATTAACCACAGTCATACCAAATGAGTAGAGCAGGTTTGTCCTAATTTCCCCCAGTGATAAAATGGCCCAAGGTTCACAGCTGACACGTGGTAGACTTGGGGCTAAGCCCAAGTGTTAGGACTCAAATCCCATGTTCTTGCCATAGGCCAGCAGTTCTGAATGTGATCCCAGACCAGCAACCTCAGTATTATCTGGAAACTTGTTAAACATGCAGATCTTGGGCCCTATTCCAGACCTAATGACTAAGAAACTCTGGGAGGGTGGCTCCCAGTAATGTTTTAACTAGCTCTTCAGGAGATCATCGGAATCACATCTAGAATTATAACACAAACAACAAACAGCCCCCCACTGCCAGCTGCACCCCAAGTGCACTGCCAACCTCTGACCAAGGCCTCCTTCCAAGGGATTGAGACCTTGAGGCCCTTGCTGTCACTGCCGCAGCCCCAACATGCAGATCCAGTCTGATTCCCACCTGACCCCAAACCCTGCTCCTCAGTGCCAGAAGAGGAAGAGGAATGAGCCTGGCCAGAGCCCAGGTGTAGTAGTTTGGAAGCAGAATCCCATCTGGCTTTCAAACGAGCACAGAACAGCAGCTTCAGACTTTCACTGCTGGAACAGCTCAATTCTTGGGCATAGTGTCCAAGTTGGGTACTTTACATCTTTGACTCCAGCTCTGGAGAGTAAACCTGGTTTGCTTATGTTCAAGAGGTCTTCCCTGTCCTGGCTCCAGATTCTTCACCAGGTTTACTTTGTAAGCCATTAAATGAGGTGGCTGTGCCCCAGCTTAGCAATGATCTTACGCTCTGCTGGCCGGAGTGCAGGCCAATTTGCAAAGGCATGTGGGAGGTATTTACCTGCAATGGGTGGGACCTAGAGGGAACTTCAAGTTCATTTCCTTGGATGGACATTAAGCTGAGGCCTGTACTATTTCCTAAGAAGCCCCACTCTCTCTTCCTGCCTCAGCTTCAGATGACGAGTCTGTGGGTTGGATTTACTGGGGGAGTGGTTTCGGCAGGGTTCCAGCCTTGGTCTGGTCGGCCCACCGGTTGACTGGAGCGTGCAGCGCTGGAGGCCCTGGGCTGCGTGGGGCGGGAGCCATGTCGCCTCGGTCCCGGGTCCGCCCATCCGGCAGGGGGCGCGCGGCGCCCGGGCCGCTCGCTCCTGCCCTTCTGCCCTGTCCCTGCCGGGCTCCGGAGTCGCGGGGGCGGGCGGGAGCGAGATGGCGGCCGCCAGGAGACTCATGGCGCTGGCCGCCGGCGTCTCTCCGCGCCTGCGGCCGCTGGCTCCCTACACCCCCGGGCGACAGGGACGCCCGCGCGGCCTCTCGACAGGCTGCATCTGCCCCGACCGCACGAAGGCGGCCGCTGAGGCGGGGGCGGCCCCCGACGGGCCTGAGGAAGGCGACGGAAGCATGGTGAACGGTGAGGGCAGGGGCAGCCAGGCTGCGACGCCCTTGAGTTCGGGGGATGACAGAGCTAGGGGCGCGGGCTGGGGTCGGGCCCTCTCTTGTATGGCTGAGACCACTATTCAGTGGCGGGCCGGAGCCCTGCTGTTGTAAAGCTCACACGGTTCAGGCCCAAATGGTCCCCAAGCGCGGAGGTTCTGGGACTGGAGCGCTTGCACCTGGCAACAATAGGTGATAGGTGTGTACCACAAGGGAGTTGGGGGAAAACAGGTAAACGTCCAGTTCCTGCCAGGTCCGTGGTCAAGGGTTAGAGCATCAAGGTTAAGCACATCCTCGCTGTTGTGAGAAAGGCAAAGAGCTCAAAATACATCTGAGACTTCAGAATCTCGAATAGAGACAGAATGATTGCTCTAGTGGACCCCAGCGCGGCGCCTCCTGAATGGTGCAGGAAATGAAACTGGTAAGAGCATCCATGCCCATCAAGGATGGACAGAGAGAGCCAGCCTCTGCCCTATAGAGCTGGAGGGGGTACCAGGGCACGTCTGCTGTTATATGTGTGTCTAGTGGGCTACTTAAAGTTGGGTCCTCCTGTGGGATGGAACCCCTTTGAGTCTACTTACATATTGTTTCTCGACTACTCGACTCTCAGTTGCTTTACAAGTTAACATTTAGAGGGAGACAGGGCCAGGCAGAATCCTCCCTCTTGGCCAGATGACACAGGAGTCTGCTCCAAGGAAATAGCCTCAACCCAGGCAGCAGAGTTACAGCAGAACTCCTGGAGGAGCTTTTTCAAAATACAGACTTGCCTAACATCATTGCCATTCCCAGGTGCCCTGTGGGGATCAGGGTGGGCAGTGCTGTGAAGAAGCTCCCCAGGTGACTTATGATTGATGCATGCAGGTGCACAGGTGCATATATGTACCCCCTACAAAATTACTTTTTGGAGCTGAATTATAATGCTAGAGACTGTGGGTGGAGAATGAAAAGGCTTCCCATCCCTTCTGCTGGTCTCTGACTCTGCATCTCTTGAAGGTCCACTCTGGTGCTTTGGGGCTCTTCCTTTAGTTTTCAGCCACTCTCAGCAGGCTTCTTCATGGTCTAAGTCCTGTGTTTGGCACAAGCTGCTTCTAGGTGGACATCTCACCCATTTGTGCTCTGGGATTGATCCAAAGTGCAATAAACCTCTCACGGTGTTTGATGCATCCCGCCTCCACTTGGTTCACTGCAGTGAACTCCCAGGAGGAATAGCTCATGCCCATGTCTAAGCTAAGGAGGTCTCTAATCAGTGTCCCTACACATAATCTGGCTCTGGGGTGGCCTTTTGCACGGTGTTGAGGTAGAGTTGAGAACTGGGGCCTGGTATTCAGACTCCACGGCCAACCCTCCCTGTTGTGTGTCTGTTATTTTAGGAGGGGCCTTGCATTGTCGTGAACTCCACTGTGTGTGTGTGGTCGATTTTGTTTTTTGTTTAGTGCGTTCTTTCAGACATCAGATTGGGGGCGTTGTTGCCATGTAGGCTTCTGTAGCTGATGTGTTAAGTTGGGAGCTTGGGTGGCGAAGAGGATCCTGGCTGGTTCCCCTCTGTGGTGTGGGGGGCGTTGGCCCTTCTCTTTCAGGAGATGATCGTGCATTGGCTCTAGCCCCACTGTCCCCTGTAAACCCTGAAGTCATTCTCCCTCCTTTTTAAGATGCTCCTGGGTGGTTTGGGATCATGAGCCAACATCCTCAGTATCCAGTCCAGGGTTGTCCTGATACACACCCCATGGAGTTTTTAGAAGAAAAAGCACAACTATAATGCTTTTGTTCTTATTCTCTTAGCTTCTAGGGACCTATTAAAAGAGTTTCCACAGCCCAAAAATCTTCTCAACAGTGTGATTGGAAGAGCCCTTGGCATCTCACATGCAAAAGACAAATTGGTCTACGTGCACACAAATGGACCAAAGAAAAAGGTAACTCTGCTGGTGGCAAGGAGACATGTTGGTCTGATTCTCTGGAAGGAGACTGGCTGCTCTTTTCTCTCTCAGAGTTCTTGTCAGGGAGGCCATAGAGTGGGTTTTCTGAATTGAGAATGGTCAGCAGAGAATCTCAGAGCAAAGCTAAATCTGGAGAAGAGCCTGGTTTAGGGAAGGGGAACATGGGCAAGTGAAGTGAGACGTTCCCATCTTGTGTAAGATAGGCCTCTGTACTGGGCCCTGGATTTGGTCCCTTCCAACTAACTGGAACTGTAGAGGGTTAGAGCTGATGATAATTCCTGCTCCCAGAGTCTTGTAGGTCCTGGGACCCACAGGAAGCATGTAGGCAAACCATTCTGAATGAAAATTTTTAAGGATAAAGATGGGTCCCACCTTGCCCTCTGGCTAGAGCATGGCACTTTCAAGAAGCAAAACAGCTTGAGGTGGGACAGTGGCTTGAGGGTGGGGGAGTCTGAGCCTTCCAAGGAGTTAATGATGGGATTGGGGTTCTGTCTTGCACTCAGGCCTGCTGCTGTGAGGTCTACAGCTTTGCTGTTGATTCTCCATGTGGTTTGTTATAACTTTGTAGTCTAGAGGCAAGGGTCCTGATTCTCTCTTCTCTTCCTCAGAAAGTCACCCTCCACATAAAGTGGCCCAAGAGTGTGGAGGTAGAAGGCTATGGCAGCAAGAAGATCGACGCTGAGAGGCAGGCTGCGGCTGCGGCCTGCCAGCTGTTCAAGGTGACCCTCCCCTAGTGAAGACCATGCAGACCTCCCTCCTGAGAACTGCTTGAAGTGACGGTTTTCCTGGTGTCAGCTGCACCTAGGTTTAGGTTGGCAGGGTGTTCAAACCACTCACCTGTCCTAAGCCCTTCCCACCTTGTGGTTCCTTTTTTGCTTCAGCCAGTGACGGAATAGATTAATATTATTTTCTTGCCACTGTAGTTATCTACTTTCTGTGGTTTCAAAAACCACAGAGAAGAACCCCTTTATGGAGAACACTCCCTCTGTACAGCACCATGGTGAGACTTCTATTTTGGTTTCTGTTTTTCTTTCCCTGTTATTTCATGTATTTAGGTTTTTCCTTGTAGCCACATAGTCCTCTCTTACTTACAATGGAAGAATAATAGTCACTTCTCTCACTTCCCAGTGGTTGGACGTGGGTTGCTTTCAGTTTTTGATTGCGCAGCATTTCCTATACCTTCATTGTTGCTCCCAGCCTTTCTTTCGATCCCTAATTGGCTCCCTTCATGGCTGTGCCAACCTTGAATCTTCCTCACATTCCTAGGTCTTTGCTCTTGACAAGGACAAAGCTGTATTCCTTCAGCTTCTCTCCCGCTCATGGTCTACAGACCTTCATTGTCACTGCTTCTCCTGGGTCTGAGGAGGCAAGGTCCCTTTTCCTGTCCTGGGCTCCCACACGACCCTTCTCTTTTCTGTGTCCTCTCTGTCTCCTCCATCTTGTCTCCCACGCTTTTATTTAATTTTCAGATCTTTCCTCATCTGGTTCTTTTCTGTAAGAGTCAAAAATTCTTCAGTGTTTGGGAATTCCCTGGCGGTCCAGTGGTTAGGATGCCACACTTTCATTGCCGAGGACACAGGTTCGATCCTTGGTTGGGGGAACTAGGATCCCGCAAGCGGTGTGGCACAGCCAAAAAAAATTCTTCAGCGTTGTAATCCCTTCCCCAGGCCCTGCTTCCCTGCACACAGCTCTCCGTGCTTGTGGTTTGCATTCTTTCCACTCCAGCATCACAGCCCATGCCATGGTTGCTGGTTCCCTTCACATCCTCATAGCGCCTGGTGATTGTTGGCTGACTGGGGCAGCTTTGCCAGGCTCACCAGCCTCCCCTCAGTCCTTGCTCTGCTTGAATGGTCTGTGGCTTTGGCACTGCGGGGCATTTTTTCTTCAGCCCCTGGGTTATACCTGCTTTCCTTGTCTCTGGGTCACTCTAGGCTCCTCTTCCTCTCCCACTCTCTATAAACATCTTTTTCTGTACTCCTTCTGCCTGGGGAAATCTTCTCTCTCAGAAATTCAACCATCCTTTCTGTGTTTAATGTCTTGGAAACCTCCGTCTCCCTTAGAGCACCTCTACCTCAGGGGTTCTCAATTTCGGGGGGATTTTGCACCCCAGGGGACATTTGGTAATGTCTAGAGACATTTTTGGCAGCCACAAGGAGAAGAGTGCTACCTGGTATGACGCCAGGGATGCTGCTAAACGTCCCACAATGCACAGGCCAGCCCCTCACAACAAAGAATTACCTGGTCCAAAATGTCTATAGTGCCGAGGGTGAGGATGCTTTTCTGCCTGGATGTAGAAGGCACTTTAAACTGAGACCATGTGCAGCAAGTTGTGATCACATTCCTCCCCAGCCCGTTCTCTGTTCTCTATCTATGCTCATGGCCTTTTTTGTTTGTATGTTT
Source organism: Globicephala melas (assembly GCF_963455315.2). Lineage (NCBI taxonomy): Eukaryota > Metazoa > Chordata > Mammalia > Artiodactyla > Delphinidae > Globicephala > Globicephala melas. The sequence continues at coordinate 39,966,895 of NC_083324.2, read as the reverse complement.
AATTGTGGTAAAATACACAAAATATAAAATTTAGCATCTTAGCCACTTTTAAGTGTACAGTTCAGTAGTGTTAAGTGCAGCCACGTTGTTGAGCACCCAGTCTCTAGAACTTCTTCATCCTGGAAAACTGAATCTCTATACCCAGTAAACAACTCCCCATCCTGCCTTCCCCCCAGCCCCTGGCAGCCACCATCCTACTCTCTATTTCTGCGAATTTGACCACTCGTCACATAAGTGAAATCATACAGTGTCCTTTTGTGACTGGTTTATGTCACTTAGCATAATGTCCTCAAGGTTCATTCATGTTGTAGCAAGTGTCAGAGTTTCTCTCTTTGTAAAGGCCAGTAATATTCAATTGTATGTATATATCACATTTTGTTTATCCATTCATCCATTGATGGACTCTTGAGTCCACTTTTTGGCCATTGTGAAATAAGGCTGCAGTGAACAAATACCTCTTCGAGACCCTGCTTTTAATCCCCAGAATTGGAATTGCTAGATCATATGGTAATTCTGTTCTTAATTTTTTGAGGAACTGCCACACTGTTTCCATAGTGTACTATTATACATTCCCACCAACAGTGCACAAGTGTTCTAATTTCTCCACAGCCTCACTAACACTTGTTACTTTCTTTCATTTTATTTATTTATTTGATAGTAGTCATCCTAATGGGTATGAGTTGGTATCTCATTGTGGTTTTGATTTGCATTTTCCTAATGATTAGTGATGTTGAGCATCTTTTCTTGTGCTTATTGGCCATTTATGTATTTTCTTTGTAGAAATGTCTTTTTAAGTCCTTTGCCCACTTTTTAGCCACATCGTTTTGTTGTTGAATTATGGGAGTTCTTTATATATTCTGGAGAGTGTAGCCCATTCATTCCTTAATATTTGTACTCAAATTTGCTCATCTTTTTTCCTCCCAAACTAGATGTTTCTTTTTTTTTTTTTTTTTTTTGCGGTACACAGGCCTCTCACTGTTGTGGCCTCTCCCATTGCAGAGCACAGGCTCCGGACGCGCAGGCTCAGCGGCCATGGCTCACGGGCCCAGCCGCTCAGCGGCATGTGGGATCTTCCCAGACCGGGGCACAAACCTGCGTCCCCTGCATCGGCAGGCGGACTCTCAACCACTGCGCCACCAGGGAAGCCCTAGATGTTTCTTAAGCATTGCCCTCAGGCTTGTTGTGAGGTGCTGACAGCACAAAGGTGACTGAGGGTGCTCTTGGGGCAGCCACAGCCCAGAGAGGAAGCACCCACATGAGGGGAGAGGTGCACCTCAGCCTCCTCAATAAAGCAGGCTATTCTTAAAGAGTGAGTAGAAGTTTTCCAGGAACAGGGATGGAGAGGGCACTCCAGATAGAGGGCGCAGAGACATGGAACCAGGGTGCGCGCGAGCAACTAGCGGATTGTGAACGTGGGTCTGAGTGCTTGGCGATGGTGCGAACAGGTGGGCAGGAGCCAGAACACCAAGCCCTTAGGTGTCTCAGGTAGGAGTCTTGATTGATCCTGTGGATGCTAGGTCTGCTGACTGGTGGTAATTGGTGGAATGACAGAGCTGAGTTTGCCTTTAGGAATAGTCCCCAAAAGCAGTGGGGTCAGGCAAGACCAGAGACGGGGGCACAGGATAGGTGAGAATGCCAGTAGCAGCAGTGCAGGAGCTTTCTTCTGGGGTTATTAAAAAGCTGGAAAAGACAGTGACTGGTCAGATGGAGGAGGGAGGAAGAGCGGGTTGGTGGGGAAGCATGAGCCAGCACGGGGAGCCCTGGAGGGGAAGCGGGTTGGGTGGGTGTTCATCATCAGGAACACCTCATGGCCTTGTGTGTGGGGGGCTGTGAGTGGGAGGCAGGGAGGTAAAGCATGCTGGTGTCCTGGGGAAGGCCAAGGGCGAGGGTGCTGTATGTGTTTCCTGTATAATCAGATCGTCCTTGTAAGCAGGCGGTGACGTGACGCAGAAGCATGGAGGCTGAGCCTTGGGCCAGGCACCCGTACTGCCCTGCCCTGAGTGGCTGTACTTTCATGCATGTGGATGTGTGTGGCGTGCCCTTTTCACATTCTCTGTCACAGAATCCTACTGTTATGCATCTGTTCTTCCACACAGATTTGACAATTTGTCAAGTGCCCAAAAAGTCTATCCAGACTTTGATTGGAGTTATGTTACATGGGTTAACTTAGGAGGCTTTTGTCTCTTTACTCAAAAAAGTTTCATATCAGGAACTCCCATATTTTGTGTCCTTTTACCGAGTTTTATACTTTTAAAAAATATGTAAATTTATTTCTTTAAGTTCATCTTAGGTAGGCTATGGTTATTGTTGCTGTTGTGAATAGAATTTTCCTGATTACATTTTATTTTTTTTTTTAGATTTTTTTGATGTGGACCATTTTTAAAGTCTTTATTGAATTTGTTACAATATTGCTTCTGCTTTATGTTTTGGTTTTTTGGCTGCGAGGCATGTGGGATCTTAGCTCCCTTACCAGGGATCAAACCCACACCCCCTGCATTGGAAGGCAAAGTCTTAACCACTGGACCTCCAGGGAAGTCCCTTCCTGATTACTATTTTTTTTTTTAACATCTTTATTGGAGTATAATTGCTTTACAATGTTGTGTTAGTTTCTGCTGTATAACACAGTGAATCAGCTATATGTATACACATATCCCCGTATCTCCTCCCCCTTGCGTCTCCCTTCCACCGTCCCTATCCCACCACTCTAGGTGGACACAAAGCACCGAGCTGATCTCCCTGTGCTATGTGGCTGCTTCCCACTAGCTACCTGATTACATTTTAAATTACAGTTGGTTCTTTCAGAAATCTGAGGAGAGAATTGTTGTTTTTTAAAGATTTAATTTTATTTATTTTTGGCTGTGTTGGGTCTTCGTTGCTGCGCACGGGCTTTCTCTAGTTGTGATGAGCGGGGGCTACTCCTTGTTGCAGTGCATGGGCTTCTCCTTGTGGTGGCTTCTCTTGTTGCGGAGCACGGGCTCTAGGTGTGCGGGCTTCAGTCGTTGTAGCACATGGGCTCAGTAGTTGTGGCTCTTGGGCTCTAGAGCGCCGGCTCAGTAGTTGTGGCTCGTGGGCTTATTTGCTCCACGGCATGTAGGATCTTCCCAGACCAGGGATCGAACCTGTGTCCCCTGCATTGGCAGGCAGGTTCTTAACCACTGAGCCACCAGGGAAGTCCCTGAGGGGAGAGTTTTAAGAAGCGAGTGGTCACTCCTCGGCTTGTCACGAGTCAGGTGTGGCTGAAGCCGCGCTGTGGAGCAGTGCCTGGATTCTGGCACCTGCCATCTACTGTCACATGGCTGTAATGTCTGAAACCCTCTTGATGCGCCTGGCTTACCCGTGTTGTCTTTACCACTCCCAACTTGAATTTCTTGACCTTGTGCTCTATTCACGTGCTACTCCTGTTCTTCTAGCTTCTTATTTTTTTGTTCTTTAGACTCTGTTTTTCTGCATTTTTCTTCTGCCTCTTAGATTTTTAGCTTCTTGAGGGCAGAGATCAGGTCTCATCCCTCCTGATGGTGCCCAGGGTGGCAAGCATGTTGCTTTGAACATGCTAGAGACTCGGCAAATGTCTTATTTGATTTTCTCTAGAAAAGAATAAAACTGTAATATATTTTAAAATAATATTTTTGTATAACTGGCTTTAAAAACGTTTGGTGTTATTTCTAGAGTATGTTCCCAGCATAGGATTCTTGTGTCAGAGGTATAGCTGTTTTATGGTGTAGACAACATATATCCTAATTGCTACACTCACTGAAGCTTTTTAGATCACTTTGTGAATGCATCTGCTTCTTGTTGCCCTGTGGGTTTTTCTTTGTTTTGTTTTGTTTCTTTGGTCTTTTGTCTTAATAGCTGTAAGAATTTACCTTGTCATTTTCATCTGTTGAAGCTAGACATGTTAAGTGCTCTCTCTGTGCCCAGTTCTGGACTAGGGCCTGAGGTGAGTAGACAGGTGAAAAAGCATGGCTCCCACACATGAGGGACCTACGGTGTAACCGGGCAGGTTCCGAGCAGCCTGAGGTGTGAGGGTGGTATGGGCCCTCACAACGCCCCTTTTTTCCCCAGGGCTGGGGTCTGCTGGGTCCCCGGAATGAGCTGTTTGATGCAGCCAAATACCGCGTGCTAGCCGATCGCTTTGGCTCTCCGGCTGACAGCTGGTGGCGCCCAGAACCCACCATGCCACCTACTTCCTGGCGGCAGCTGAATCCTGAGAGCATCCGGCCAGGGGGACCTGGGGGCTTATCCCGCTCCTTGGGCCGGGAGGAAGAGGAGGATGAGGAGGAAGAGCTAGAAGAGGGGACCATTGATGTCACTGAATTTCTGTCTATGGCCCAGCAGGACTCCCACACCCCACTCAGGGATTCGAGGTACAGCCAGGGGCAGGGAATGCAGGGGAAGCTGGCTGCACCTTGACATGGGGTGGGGCGTGTTCCCAGGGAGTCTTCTCTGAGATGGGAGGGCCCCTGCCCCACATCTCAGTCCGCGTCTCTGTTATTCATTGGTATATCTACCTGTTCTTGGGGAAAGCCACTTGTGGCCGTGTACTGTATGGCTGGGCTTTTGCGAAACAGCAGCACAGACCCTCTCTCCAGCTCACACTTGGGTCCTTCAGAGGCCCAGTAACTACTCTGCCTGCCCACTGCCCCTACCCTCCTATCTGTTTGGGGGAACTGAGGGAGCGCCAGGTGTGCTTTGTGTCTGTGAGAGGATCACAGGCCAAGTGGAAATGCCCCAGCCTCCTGCAACTATGCAGTATCCTAGCCCCTGGGTCTCAGAGCAGGTGAAATTGGCCCAGGAAGAGAGTGCTTTTTCACCTAAACTTTTGGTCCTCCCAGGGGGGGTTCCTTTGAAATGACAGATGACGACAGTGCTATTAGGGCTCTGACCCAGTTTCCGCTTCCCAAGAACCTTCTGGCCAAGGTGATTCAGATAGCGACATCGTCCTCCACAGCCAAGGTGAGCTGGGTCTCCTATAAGTGTGTGTGAGACTGGGGAGCTGTCTTGGTCAAGTCTGGTTTTCCTCCAGACCAGGTGGGAGGGAGACTACGTACGGGAGGGCCGAAGATGCCCGTTCTCCAAGCCCAGCCTGGGCCAGCTGGGGGAACTCCAGGTCCTTGGAGGGTTGAAGCAGCAGGGACAGATTGGAAGTCAGAACACTGGAGCACAGGGAGGGGGCTGGGGACTGTAGGAGTGGAAGACCTATATCTGTTCAAGGGTTGCGGGCAGGAAAGGAGGGTTTGGGGAGGGGGTGGCTGACTTGCTGAGGTTTTCATCTTTGTTGTCAGGCTGAGGGGCTTTGGTTAAGCAGAGCTTCTCTCCAGGTGCAAGGCCTTTTTGATCCCCCAGGATGTGCTTAGTTTTTAGCTTGTGTTGACAGCTTCAACCTGCAGCTACCATCATACCTGTTTGCTTTGAAAGTGCTGAGAGGACAGTGGACTAGGAGGGCAGGTAGTGGCATTGCCCAGATGCCATTTCCTCCTGTGAAATCATGGTACCACAGGAGAAGCAAGGCCAGGATCTGGGAGCTGCAGCCCCACAGGGCTGGCTTCTGCCTGTTCAGTGGCACTTCTTTTGTGGCTGATGCTTGGTACCTGCTCAGATGGGGGTTAAATCCATCTCTGTGTCCCTTGATATTCTGCGAACTCCTGGATGTTTTCATTCCCTAACTTTCTGTAACCGTCTCTCTTGCCCTTTGTGTAGAACCTCATGCAGTTCCATACTGTGGGCACCAAGACCAAGCTGTCCACCCTCACCCTACTCTGGCCCTGTCCCATGACCTTTGTCGCCAAAGGGCGTCGCAAAGCAGAGGCAGAGAATAAGGCGGCAGCCCTGGCTTGTAAGAAACTGAAGGTGAGTGCAAGGTCCCTGGTGTGATGCATGAGATGTCTTGGAGCTCCCTGCTACCCTTGGCAAATGGTCCACTTTTCCAGGAAATGAAATCTACCACTGCCAGGCTTTTGGCCTGGGCACATAAGTATCTGGTGTCCCAGCCTTGCTCGTCAGGCTGTGGGGTGCTGTTTCCAGGGCTTCTCCACAGTCCCTGTGGAGGTGCTTTGCCCGTGAGCTCAGCCGTTTCAGCACTGTTGGCTGGAACCTGGGTGAAGCCAGGAGGAGACATGCTTATCATTCTGAATGGTATGGAGCTGGAGAAATGATGTCTTTGTTGAGGGACAGACTTGGTATCTAGAAAGATCTTGATAACTTGGGCTTTGTGGCCAAAACAAACCACGCGACGTTCATCTAGGATGAATATTGAAGGGATCAACATCCAGGTGAAGGCAGTGGGGCTTACAGCTAGCAATCATTTTGAAGCGGCTTTGGAGGTCAGCTGATAGCCCAGTTGTGGGAGTTACCTGAACCCGTGGGGGTCTGGTTTGCAGAATAAGAGAGGAAGGAGGCCCTGTTTTACTCTGAATGGTCGGATATACCTTTGGTGTACATTTGGCTCTGGGAACTGAATTTTAGATAGAGCTGATAGTGAGGGGTACCAAGATCCTGGAGAACTGAAGAGGGATGGGTTCAGGTAAGTGGTGAGAGGGAATGGATGTGTCATTACCTGTGGCTCAAGAGGACAGAACTAGGGCTAACTGGGAGAACTTCGAGGAAGTCTAAATTTTAATTTGATAGACAAAAACAGTGATGAACTTGAGAACTCTTGTTTTAGGAGGGTATTTCCACTGTCCTGGGAGTATTTAATTCAAATTTGTGAAAACTAACGTTGGAATAAGATTGCACCTGTCACCACTGTTCAGTCTGCTAATGTCCACATTTGTCCCCCCAAAAATCACTTTTCGTTGACTGGTTTTATTAAGCAACCATTACAGATTGAAACTGAAAAATAAATGCATTGACAAAAAACAAAAACAGACAAAAAAGTGATGAGAAGACGGCCCTCAGCATGTTAGAGGCCTGTCTCAGGAAGGAGCAAGCTTCTAGGTGGCAGCAGTGTTCTGAGAGCAGCTGACTGCCCACGGTCAGAGAGGCTGTAGGTAAATTCTCACAGTCCTGGGAAAGGACAGAGGGCTCCCCTGCAGCAAGGTGGCCCTGTTGGCACCTCTTCTGTTCTGGCACGAGGAGGCTGGGGAAGGGGATTGGTCCCTGTGCAGGTAGACTTCTTAAGGGAGGGAGTGTTTGCTCTGGGTTTTGGAGGGTGTGCGGAATCCGGACATGAAAGACTATAGGGGAAAATGACTGGTTTTCCACATTTGCCCAATGTGTTGGAATGCTTTGTCTTATTTCTGGTGGGTGGCTTTGGGCATATAGGGAAATAAAACAGAGAGTTTCCCTTCCAGTGGTTTATTTTATCAAGGTGCATAAGTATGTATTTCCGGGAACTTCCGTGTACGTTTGTACGGTGGACTGGGTGTCATGCAGAGACAGGTGGAGGTGTGGCAGCTGGACGTGAAATGTGGCAGGGGTGGGCGGGCAGCGAAGGCACAGGAGCCTGCGACTGGGTTCCGGGGTGGCTCAGGGCCTGGCCCGCCTGTCTCAGGTGGGGATTCACGGAGGTGAGCCTGGGCTGCTGTGGGGACTCCGGCTGCTCGGGGAGAGGATTCTCTGCGGCGCCCGTCTGTGCGGGTGGGGGCTGTAACACTCAGACACGCCAGGTCTGGTTTTGCTTGAATCATTTTTAACATTTTTTTTTTTTTGGTGGAGACCTGACATTTTCCTGGTTCCTAATTTCTCCCTCCTGTACCATATTGGCCCAAACCCAAAAATGTCTTAGAAAAGAGGTTGCTCTGCACGACTTCTCTAAAGCTCCTGAGCAGGTCTGGGCCAGTTATGGGGAGACAGGCATAGACCAGCCTCCCGTGTTCCCTCTGCAGAGCCTGGGCCTGGTGGACCGGAACAACGAGCCGCTCACCCACGCCATGTATAACCTGGCCTCCTTGCGCGAGCTGGGTGAGACCCAGCGCCGGCCGTGTACCATCCAGGTGCCTGAACCCATCCTCCGCAAGATAGAGACCTTCCTAAACCACGTAAGAGAATCCCCACATTCCTCTTCACCTGCCCGCCTTCATCTACCCAGACCAAAAGCTTTCACCTGCAGCAGGCGGTAGTGACTCCCCGCTTTCCCCACTGGGGATGGAGCCTGGGCACACTTTTGCCCTGAGCAGTCCTGTCTTGCCCACGAGGGTCCCAGGGCAGTTGAGGACTGAGTCCTGCCCGGAGGGTGGGCCATAGCTTCTGGCCAAGGTGAATTGTGTGGAGGGGCTGGCTGGCTGTGGGTAAATGAGAAGAAGCTATTTCTCTTCACCATTTTGTTTGCCTCTCCCGTCCTCCAGTACCCCATGGACAGTTCATGGATCTCCCCAGAGCTCCGGCTGCAGAGTGATGACATCTTGCCCTTGGGCAAGGACTCGGGGCCGCTGGGTGACCCTATCACAGGCAAGCCCTACATGCCCCTGTCAGAAACAGAGGAGCTGCGTCTGAGCCAGAGCCTGCTGGAGCTGTGGCGGCGGCGAGGGCCGGTCTGGCAGGAGGCCCCCCAGCTCCCTGTGGACCCTCATCGGGACACCATCCTCAGTGCCATCGAGCAGCACCCGGTGGTGGTCATCGCCGGGGACACGGGCTGTGGGAAGACCACGCGCATCCCCCAGCTGCTGCTGGAGCGCTACGTGACCGAGGGCCGAGGTGCTCGCTGCAACGTGATCATCACTCAGCCGCGCCGCATCTCGGCTGTGTCCGTGGCACAGCGGGTCAGCCACGAACTGGGCCCCTCCCTGCGCCGGAACGTGGGCTTCCAGGTGCGGTTGGAAAGCAAGCCTCCAGCCCGAGGTGGGGCTCTGCTGTTCTGTACCGTGGGCATCCTGCTACGGAAGCTGCAGAGCAACCCCAGCCTGGAGGGCGTGAGCCATGTAATCGTGGACGAGGTGCACGAGCGGGACGTGAACACGGACTTCCTGCTGATTCTGCTCAAGGGCCTGCAGCGGCTCAACCCGGCCCTGCGGCTGGTGCTCATGAGTGCCACAGGTGATAACGAGCGCTTCTCCCGCTACTTTGGTGGCTGCCCTGTCATCAAGGTGCCCGGCTTCATGTACCCTGTCAAGGAGCACTACCTGGAGGATATCCTGGCCAAGCTGGGCAAGCACCAGTACCCACACCGGCATCGGCACCACGAGGTGAGGGGATACGCCCGCCCCGTCCTGCCCACGGCTCCTGGCCTTTTCTCCATGGATTCCCCTCCTCCTTCCCAAGCCTTGGTTTCCTTGCTAGAAATGGGAATGATCAGGCCTTCTTGACAAGGGTGTGGTGAGGGTTGGAGGTGATGTGTCACGTGCCTTGACCTCACCGAGTCGCGGTGGCCGTGTCCTGTGCACGACCCCTGGCCCCGGGGCTGTGACTGGCCTCTCTTCCCCCACCCCAGTCTGAGGATGAATGCGCTCTCGATTTGGACCTCGTGACTGATCTGGTTCTGCACATTGATGCCCGCGGGGAACCAGGTGGGTGCTTTCTTCTCTGCCCCGTGCCCACCCTGCTCTCCCATCTGCCGGGAGCCACTAGCTCATGCCTGCAGGGCCCTTTACAGGTGGGATCCTCTGCTTCCTGCCTGGGTGGCAGGAGATCAAAGGAGTGCAGCAACGCCTCCAGGAGGCCCTGGGCATGCATGAGAGCAAGTACCTCATCCTGCCAGGTGAGAGCATGTGTGCAAGGATGGTGGCCCCTAACACCAGGCTTGCCCTCTGTCCTGGGGAGTGACTCACCTGGGGCTCAGGGCCTTGGGTTTCTTAATAGGCTGCACTACTTTTTTGCTGGCTTTGTGACCTCTACTGGGCATATTACTGATCTGGACTTCAGTTTCATCAAAATAGGGTCAAAATCCCTGCCTGCCCTCATATGGGGAGGTTTTGGCTGGAGCAGTGCCCGTGACCAGTGTGTTCTTGCTGCCCACCAGTGCACTCCAACATCCCCATGATGGACCAGAAGGCCATATTCCAACAGCCTCCCGTTGGCGTGCGCAAGATTGTCTTGGCCACCAACATTGCTGAGACCTCCATCACAATCAATGACATTGTGCACGTGGTGGACAGCGGTCTGCACAAGGAGGAACGCTACGACCTGAAGACCAAGGTGGCACCCATCTCCTGGCCCTGCCCCAGCCCAGATCTACCCTGGGCCTGTGTGTCTGGAGAAGGCCACACCTGTGGGATCTCCCTGTCCCTGCTGTGGGGGGCAGTTGAGGAGCTGAGTGAGGTGAAGGCCAGGCGCAGGGGAGCATGGAGGAAGGCGTGTGGTCTGTGTGGCTGCTCACCTGCCCCCTCCCCCAGGTGTCCTGCCTGGAGACCGTGTGGGTGTCACGAGCCAACGTGATCCAGCGCCGGGGCCGGGCGGGCCGCTGCCAGTCAGGCTTTGCCTACCACCTGTTCCCGCGGAGCCGGCTGGAGAAGATGGCCCCTTTCCAGGTGCCGGAGATCCTGCGCACGCCCCTTGAGAACCTGGTGCTGCAAGCCAAGATCCACATGCCAGAGAAGACGGTGCGGCAGAGGTGGGCGGAGTGGGCCCTGGGAACGTGCAGGTGGGGTGCGGGCTAACAGGCTCTGCCTCGTTCGTGCTGTAGGCAGTGGAGTTCCTCTCCAAGGCCGTGGACAGTCCAAACATCAAGGCGGTGGACGAGGCCGTGATCTTGCTCCAGGAGATCGGTGAGTGGTGCAGGGCTGGGCCGGGCTGCGGAATGGCTGTCAGGGGCGGGACTGACGGCTGAGCTTGCAGGGGTGCTGGACCAGCGGGAGTACCTGACCACTCTGGGGCAGCGCCTGGCCCACATCTCCACTGACCCACGGCTGGCCAAGGCCATAGTGTTGGCTGCCATCTTCCGTTGCCTGCACCCGCTGCTAGTGGTCGTTTCCTGCCTCACCCGGGACCCCTTCAGCAGCAGCCTGCAGAACCGGGCGGAGGTGGACAAGGTCAGACCCAATGCCTTTGCGTGGCCCTCTGTTCTCCCTTCCGGCCCTCCGCTCCCTTCGGTCCCGAGGTGGCTTCCTCTGGTCCCTGCCCTGTGACCCTGGCACCCGCCTCCCCTCCCAGGTGAAGGCACTGTTGAGCCACGACAGTGGCAGCGACCACCTGGCGTTCGTGCGGGCTGTGTCTGGCTGGGAGGAGGTGCTGCGCTGGCAGGACCGCAGCTCTCGTGAGAACTACCTGGAGGAAAACCTGCTTTATGCGCCCAGCCTGCGCTTCATCCACGGTCAGCGGGTCCCGAGCTGCCCTGAGCCCCTCCACCCTTCCCACTCGCACTGGGCTGGTGCACAGTGAGCTGTGAACCGGGGGCCCTAGGTTCACCCTGACTTTGCCTCCCCAGGACTCATCAAGCAGTTCTCAGAGAACATTTATGAGGCTTTCCTGGTGGGGAAGCCCTCGGACTGCACCCTGGCCTCTGCCCAGTGCAACGAGTACAGTGAGGAGGAAGAGCTGGTGAAGGGTGTGCTGATGGCGGGTCTCTACCCCAACCTCATCCAGGTGCTGCCCTGGGGAGGGGGCTCCAGGCCATGACCTCTCCTTCCATCCCAGCTCCTTGCTCAACCCACCCACCTTCTCCTTCATCCTTGCAGGTGAGGCAGGGCAAGGTGACCCGGCAGGGCAAGTTCAAGCCCAACAGTGTCACGTATAGGACCAAATCCGGCAACATCTTGCTGCACAAGTCGACCATTAACAGGTGGGGGACTGTCAGGCTGGGGCAGGGCAGCTCGGGTGGTTCAGCAAGGGGCCTCACCCAGCTTTGTTCCCTAGGGAGGCCACACGGCTACGGAGCCGATGGCTGACGTATTTCATGGCTGTTAAGTCCAACGGCAGCGTCTTTGTCCGGGACTCCTCCCAGGTGCACCCACTAGCTGTGCTGCTACTCACCGACGGGGACGTCCACATCCGTGGTGGGTACCTGCACACCTCCTGCCCCACCGCTTCTCCGGCTGCTTTGCCTCCTCAGGGGTCCGGCCTCACTCACCCGGGCTCCCCGCGTCTCTCCCTTCCTCTAGATGATGGGCGCCGGGCCACCATCTCCCTTAGTGACAGCGACCTGCTGCGGCTGGAGGGCGACTCACGCACTGTGCGGCTGCTGCGGGAGCTGCGCCGGGCCCTGGGCCGCATGGTGGAGCGGAGCCTGCGCAGCGAGTTGGCTGCACTGCCGCCCTGCGTGCAGGAGGAGCATGGGCAGCTGCTTGCGCTGCTGGCGGAGCTGCTGCGCGGGCCCTGTGGCAGCTTTGATGTGCGCAAGACAGCTGACGACTAAGCCCCGTCTCCGCTGGGGCCATGTACAGAGTGCAAATGTTTATTTAAAATAAAGTTCTATTTATCCCTTGTGAGCATCGCTATCCGCTGGGGCTCCCCAAACCAAGAGGAAGAGTGAAGGCTCAGAAGGGAGGGCCCCAAAGTCTTAGGAGAGCAAGGGGCTTAGAACCCAGCCCTCAGGAGCTTGAACCACTCATGCGGGTTCTTGGCTTGTGCTGCTTGGCCCAGTCTAGTCGTCTTTGTCACAGCCGCGGTGGGAGGCAGTGTCCTTGCGCGTGCAGCAGGGCCCGCAGCCTGGATCCTCTCTGGCTGGCTGTCACTTGCTAACCCAAGCAAACGGGGGAGGGAGCAGTTCCACAAGCAGCCTTAACCTTTGGTCACAGCCACAGATTCACAGACGAGGGGCTGAGGTCAAGACTGCACGCTGCACCCCAGTCCCTCAATGCGAGGGGACAAGCTGGGGGCTGTGGGGGCCTCGGATGCTGAAGACGTAGACAACCAGGACGTATACAGAAGACAGGGCCTGCGTGGTGGGACATACGAGCTTTATTTGTTCTGGAAATCATAACAACAATCACAGATCAACATGGTTAACGGCTGAGCCATAAGCAAATGGGGAAGTACAGAAACGTTCCAGCCCCAACAGCTGCAGAATAGAACACAGCACACAGGGCCTCTGGTCCCACCTGTCAGGGCGGCCTTCTCAGCTTCTCTGGCTTGTGGGACCCTTCAAGGGAGCTGTGCCCAAACCACCTTTCAGAACACTGACCACTCCAGCGCCCCCTAGAGTGCTCTCCGCCGGGGTCACCTCTCCCACCCCTACCTTTGGCCAACGGAGTAAAAGGACCGAGAGCTTGTTGTCCACCCCAGCATCAACACAGGTGCAGGTACCTTTAGGCCCAGCACTGTCACCCCACTGCATCTGGCACCCCACCTCCCACTGCGTTCTCCCAGTTTCATCTCACCCTTTCTTGCAGACAAAACACGGATGCCCTGATGTCCCTGGCGCCGTTGAAGCACTGTGTGGACAGTCTCTGGCCCTGGGAGTGCTTTTTCCACAAGACCCCTGCAATTTCTTGGTATGTGCTTGGGGAGCTGGGGAGATGGTGTCGAACCTCCCTGGAGAAAATGCTACCTCAGAAAGGGAGAGCACCTGCCCAGCCCAGACACCCTCCCTCTACATGGACTTCAAATCTGATCCTAGGTCAACAGCTCCCACCTTCTCAGCGCCAAGGGATGCCAGAGGAGGAGGTGGGGAGTGTGAGGGGCCAAGTCTGCACTGCAGAAAATGCTCTTCCAGAGGAGAAGCCTTGGAGACTCCCAGGCCATTTCACTACAAACTGTTACGTTTTAATCCTTTATTAGAAACCATGCAAACTTTAATACAAAAAGTACAAGTGCAATAAGAATCTTCGTGTCAATACAATTCCCGGGACTTATCATTGCAGCCATCCCAAGACCAGGCCTAACCAGGACACACCCCTTAGGCTGGCCTCTCCTCTCCTCTCTCCCCTCTCCAGTCAGGCCGTAAGGGAGCCTGGATGGCCCATCTCATGTACTTATTTTTAAATTTCCAGACTTGATTCCCCACTATCCACATGAGTTCTGAACACATCAGGCTCCCTGGCAACTGAGGGCTCGAGTGTCCTAGGTTGGAGGCTAGGAGGAATTTGACCTCCATGGCCCTTTCCAGCCCGACCTTGTCTCCCACCAGATCCCAGGGAATGAGACAGACATAGATGCCAAAACCAGCCTCTTGGTTAGAAAAGAAAAGCAGCATACACACAAAATGCCAGAACCACCAGTCCACACTCTGACCAGCCCCTAGCGGTCCCTGCCTGCCCTCTAGCCCACAGCCCCCCACTGCACCTGCCCTGCCCACACCACCTCCGGGGCCGGGGCCCCAAGCTGCCCAAGGCAGGGCAGCCTCCAATGCCTCACCTCCCAGCTGGAGGCTTCAGGATCTCCCTTCCCTGTTTCCTTTAACACCTACCAACGACTTTCATTCAGACATGGCTTCAACCTGCAAAACTACTCCACCGGTTTTCAGGTTATTAAAAAAAAAAGATAAAAGTGTGACAGCAGCTAGGTAGGTATGGGAAGCAGCGGGGACAGGCAGCATTGCCCCTGACTAACTTGGGGGAGGGCAGCAAGAGGTGCCTGGTGCCACCTGTGAGGTGGGCACCACTGTGGGGTCAAAGGAAGAGGCAGTGGCTTAGCAGGCTTCAGGGTACGCAGTTAGCACCCAGCCATCACGGGGACGTCCACTTCCACTCTTCCCTCCAGATGGACCAGCGAGGAGGGAGGGTATGTCAGTTTCTCTTGGGTTTGGTCCAAAAAAACCAAACAAAGAGGAGGTTGGACTCCGGTTCCCCCCACCCAGATCCCAGGAGGTCCTGAACTAGCCTCCCCTACCCCACTTTCCACCCAACCTTCTCCGCGGAGCAGCGGCGCAATGGTGAGGACGGGGGAGCCAAGCAGGGAGCCGGGTCTGGGGCCGGGAGTGGAGGGAGCACGGGGGTGGGGCTGCTGCCACCCTGGGCAAGTGAGGCAGGAGGGAGGGAGGGGCCTAGAGGGCAGCCCGGGAGAGGGAGCTAGGGGCCCAGGTGCCTGAGCTGGGGCCGCCAGGGAAGTGGAGGGGGGCGGGAGACAATGTCGGCCCCGTGGTCGGTGCGGGCCCTGGCGTTTGCCCGGAACGTCAGCCTGTAGGTCTCAATCTGCAGTGACACAGGAGGAGGGAAGGGAGAGGGTGACGGGGGAGACAAGAAGGGGAACACAGGGGACGGAAGACGAGACCAGAATGTCATCATTAGATGCCTGGAAAATAAAAGGTTGCTTCGTTAAAATTCAGGCCACACTCCGGTAGGAAAACAAAGGAGTTTCAATCTGCAGCCAGTGGCAGGGCCCCTGGCTGGCCCTTAGGCCGAGCCCAGCCACTTACTTGTCTCCTGGATCTGGCTGTCCAAGGTCTGGGCCTCCCTTTGGTCACCACCCCCTGCCAGGGTGGTGTGGCCACTGAGGCCACTGGCTGAAGTGGGGGCGCCAGCTTCAGGCGCTGCCTCAGGGATGGCCAGCTCCTCCCCAGCTGGGGGGCCCGGACACGGAGGGGCCTCGCTGCCACCGCCCTCAGTCTACAAATGAAACAGTGGGGGAGACAGTGCAGGGTCAGTCGGGGAGGGTGTGGGATGGTGATGGTGGTGGGTTTCACACACAGTCCCCACCCCCGCTGTTGCTGCTCCCCATTGGCTCAAGGTACAGTCACCTGGGAGTCTAGACCAGGTGCCCCCCCGCCCCCCCCCCACCAGACCAACTCCTGGCCTGGGTGGCAGGGTGCTGGGTAAGAACTCAGGCTCTGGGGCAGTAAAGCAGTGCAGCCTGGCTAGTGACACGCTCTGAGAGCCTCCTCTGCGAGACGAAAGGCTTCGTGAAGCCTCTGACATGAGAGGTGAAAGGTGCCTGGCTTCTCAACAAGGCTGATGCCAGATCACAACACTTATGACAGCAGATTGTTAGCAAAAAAGCTAAGGAATCATCTCAAGATGTGGGTCTGGAGCCACTAGGGCGAGGGAGCTCCGGGAGCTTGAACCAGTTCCTGAGGGGTGCAGGCCGCCACCTCAGACCTAAGGGATCCCAGGGCACTCCCTGCACATGCGAGTGTTCGGAGAGGCTTTCTCGGCCATTCCTGGGGCAGCGCTGCCCGTGTATCCATCATTCATGCGCCCCTGACAGAGGCCTCCTCTGTGCTGGGCATCTTTCTGGGGCCTGGGGACACAGGAGGGAAGAAGGTGTCCAAGGAGGTGTGAGGGAGACTGGGGGGGCCTGGCGAGGAAGGCCTTGTGGTGGCCGTGGACACCCAGTGTGAGTCCAGAGCACAAGAGGGAGGGCTGCTGGGAGGCACTGGCGAGCTGGCACACCTGTGCTGGGAACGCCCAAAGGCGACAACAGGAGAAATCAGAGCAGTGAAAGAAACGGACCTCTGTGTTAGAAAAATAGTTCCAGAAGTGATAAGAAAGGGAGGTGATGTGAGTAAAGAAAAGACTTGCGGTCAGAAAGGCCCAGGCGTGAGCCCTGGTCTGCGTGCACCCGTCGTGTGGCCGGGGACAAGTGACTACACCCAAGTTAGTGCCCCGGGGGTGCTGACCAGAGAACAGCCCCTCACAAGGTGTGGAGCATGTCCTGAGAGGCTGCGACAGAGGGAGCTAGTCCGGGCTTGAACGGAGCACTGAGGTGGGTGGGACAAAGTGCGGGCTGGGATGGAGCCGCGCTGCGCGGTCAGATGCAGGGGAAGGCCCGGAGCACTGCTCGTGTCCCCTCTCCCTCGCCCACCCCTCCCTGAGCAGCTGCAGCCACCCTCAGGCTTGGAAGCCGGCAAGGCGCTGCCCCCACGGCCCTGCTACCCGATGACACGGAACAAAGGACAGACAGCATCTTGGCAGACAAAAGATCTCACAGTACTGTGGAAGGAGCGCAGAGGGAAGAGAGGGAGGGAAGGGAGGAGAGGCCCAACCAGGATGGGAAGCCTGCCGCCTGAGCGCTCTCCAGAGCCCGGCCCGCGCAGGCCTCCAGAGGGGTGGATGCCAGGCCTGCCGTCACGGGCAGTAAAAATGTGCCATTCCGCTCCCAGGCCCAGAACAGAGCCTGACACAGAGCAGGTACCGAACACTCCCGTCTCAGGAGGTGCTGCGAGAACGGTACCACACAGACCCCGGCCTTGTGGGGACCTGCACTCCAGCCCTGTCCCTCTGAACATGGCTGAGATGGGCTCAGAAAGGCAGGCCACGGCTCTCAGGAGAACGTTCCATCTCCAGCTGGACAGGTGAGAGGTGACCAGGCTGGGGCCTCTTCACCTCTCCTGCCTCGCTCAGGACTGATGACAGACGATGGAAACAGCAATGGTGTGGGTGAAACATGACCCCTGAAGAGACTGAGGGGCGGTGACAGGTGCCCACCTGCTGGGACCCAGACTCCAGCCGCACAACCCCACCCCCCAGCTGTGTCCCCGCCAGGACCCACTCACTACCTTCACGGCACCTCCTGCAGGCAGGTGGCCCACGTTATCAAGAGATCCCACCTTCGCCTGGGCCTTCTCCTTGAAGTTCAGCTTTTGACTTTCGATCTTGACATCTCCTCCACCTGGAACCAAACAGAAATGGGTCACTGTGGGTGGCAGAGAAATACCCCTACAGGCAAAGCCAGGAAGCTGGCCAAGGACTGGGATGTGCCCAGTATAGAAATGGGGAAAAAGTGACCTGCTCTGAGGACAAAGGAAGAGGCACAGTGAACACATGCTTTCAGCCTCATAAACACCCTGTTGGTCAGGGTCAAGATCCTGGAATCCTGGTTTTCCAGCTGCCACCACTGATACTGGAGGAGAGGAGTGACTTGCTCAAAGTCACCAGCGAGCCAGTGAGTCACAGGATGGAGTATGGTCTAGGTGAGCAGTTTAACTGAATCTCACTGTCATGAAAAGAAGGGAAGGCAAGAGGCGGGAGCAGAGGGGAGGCAGTCTGTACACAGGCAACGTTCACAGCTCAGCCAGAGTGAGGCCATGGGATCAAGGGCCAGAGCACTGTCACTGGCCACCCGGCCCCTCAGCTTGGCTTTCCCTTGAGCCCTTCTTCATTCTCCCATCTCCTCCTGGCTCATATCACCAACCTCAACACCTAGCTGCCTGCCAAATTCTCCAGGTATCCTACCCACTGGATTTCTGGCCCCTTGCAAAAACTGGACCTCAAGTCACTCAGTGTCACTAGGGAAGGAGGTATCTCACAGGACTGGATTTTCCAGATAGAAGGAAAAATGAAGGTTAGTTAAGGGGCAAAGTGTTTTGATCCTTTTACACAGAACACCTTCTAAAATGGATGACAGTTTTTGCTGAGAGGGAAGGGAGTTTTCTTTGCCTTCCCCTTAACTGGCCCGTGGCGTGGCGACTGATCTCTGAGACACCAGACCTGTCAGCCAGTGTGCCTGCCACTACAGATACGGCACTACCCCAAATCTGCTGCCGACCCAGGGTCCAGGACACACGAGGCTCTTAGGGTACAGCCGAGCCAAGAACGCAGGCCCTGCTCAGACAACATTGCCAGTGGCTCAGAGGCCTCCACGGGGGCGCCAGGCCACCTGTGCTGCTGGCAGGAGAGTCTGCATTGCTGTAGTGGCAAGATCCACATGGGCAGGCCGAGGCGGCATTATTGAATGGCTCCCTATCTCCTGCTGGAGCTGCTGGTGAATGCTTCACTGCTCGAGAATACCCTTTGCTCCTGAGTCTGACAGGCAAGACCCGACCACCACTCTCCAGAGCTCCTTCAGCACCAGCTCCTGAACGCTTGCCTGGGAGGCTGAGAAGGGTTCTTAGCCCCTAGCGTACCTTTCCCCTAGGCCTGGGTCAACAGTGCCATGCACACAGCAGGTCCTCAAGACGCTGCTGGTGCAAATGGCAAACCTTCCACACTGTTCCTCCTCCAACTAAAAGGTTAGTGCCCAGAATCCCCCCTCCCTGACAGGGACTGAGGACTACGTTGTTTCTACTGCTGTGCCCTGGGTGTGTGGCTCCAGGAATCTTCATGGAAGGACAGAGACATAGGGGTGAAACCTGGGACAAGGGAGGCACCACTCACCAGGCTTGTGCTTAATGTTAGCCTTGGACCCACACTTGGAGGAGACCTTAGAGATGTCCACCTTCTTGTTCTGAATCTGAACCTGAGGAGAAAAACACACAAAAAAGTGACTGCCTCAGTGAGAGAAGGTGTACTGCCAGGTCCAAACCCATGCTCTCTTTATAGTCTCCAAACCCGAGGTCAGAGGCCGCCTTCTCCAAAGGCTTCCCTGGCTCTAACCTCACTCCATCCCTTCTTCATACCATCTCTTGAAGGGACCTCAGCACCAGCTCTACACTAATCGCTTCAGGTGCTCAATCATCACCTACAGCGTACCTACTACCATCAAAACAGCAGCCTCTACTCTGGCTCATCTTTCCAACAAGGCTGCAGTTCTCCCTAAACAGGAGCTTGGGGAAATGCACTTTTCCCAGCCACAGATCTGGCAGCTGCTAAAGCAAGCCACCACGTGTCCTCGGCAACAGTGACAGGCTCATCTTGCGCCATCCCTGAGATGACCTGTGAGGAGTCAACAGAGGTCACTCGCCACGGCTGGGCTCTCGCCAGGGTGTGGAGTCCACACATCTGTTGACAGTGTGCCACAGCTGAACCTAGTCCTCAAAAAAAGAATAGTTGATAAGGGGAAGTTTCGCTTTATAGATGTATTCCAGCCAATAAATGAAGAAAGGACAGGATAATTAGAGTCTCACCACAGTGCACCTTCACTGAACTCATGGTTTTGGGCATCAACAGCCGCCAGCATCACGAGGAGTGAGACGACGAGAAGAGTGAGACATTATGTTTCCTGATAGAAACACCACCACTGCCTATGAACGTCTTGCAAAAATGTGGGGAAAAATATCAAGTCTGAATCAATCTAAAGAAAACTGTGGGTGCCCATCATCGGATGAATGGATAAAGATGTGGCACATATATACAATGGAATATTACTCAGCCATAAAAGGAACGAAATTGAGTTATTTGTAATGAGGTGGATAGACCTAGAGTCTGTCATACAGAGTGAAGTAAGTCAGAAAGAGAAAGTCAAATACCGTATGCTAACACATATATATGGAATTTAAGAAAAAAAAATGTCATGAAGAACCTTGGGGTAAGACAGGAATAAAGACACAGACTTACTAGAGAACGGACTTGAGGATATGGGGAGGGGGAAGGGTGAGCTGTGACAAAGCGAGAGAGAGGCATGGACATATATACACTACCAATTGTAAAATAGATAGCTAGTGGGAAGCAGCCGCATAGCACAGGGAGATCAGCTCAGTGCTTTGTGACCGCCCGGAGGGGTGGGATAGGGAGGGTGGGAGGGAGGGAGACGCAAGAGGGAAGAGATAGGGGAACGTATGTATATGTATAACTGATTCACTTTGTTATAAAGCAGAAACTAACACACCATTGTATACCAATTATACCCCAATGAAGATGTTAAAAAAAACAATAAATAAATAAAAAGAAAACTGTGGGACTAATGAATACGTTAAGTGAAACCATGGGGACATCCTCAGCAGAATCCAAATTCTAGGACAAACCACTCAGTTTACTCTTGAAAAATATTACCGTGAAAAAAGAAAAAATGAACAGGGAACTTGTAGAGTAAGAGAAACCTAAGATTATAAGATGCAAATCAACCAATCACAACTTATGGACCTTACTTGTTTCCTGATTAAGCAAACCTGTTTAACATGCTATGGGATTTTATATATATATGTATATTAGAGTTCTTATCTTTTAAAGTTACATATTGGAATATTTGCAGATAAAAGATATAACTGAAACTGGCTTCAAAATAACTGGGGTGGGCATTTATAGATAAGACTGGCCACAAAGATTAATAAATGAAGCTGGGTAAAAAAGTACATCCAATTCACGTTACCATTTTCTCTACTTTTGTATATGTTTGAAAATTTCTATAATTAAAAGTTTTAGGGACTTCCCTGGTGGCGCAGTGGTTAAGAATCCGCCTGTCAATGCAGGGGACACGGGTTCGAGCCCTGGGCCAGAAGATCCCACATGCCGTGGAGCAACTAAGCCCATTGCGCCACAACTACTGAGCCTGAGCTCTAGAGCCCACGAGCCACAACTACTAAAGCCTGCGTGGCCTAGAGCCCGCGCACCACAACGAAGAGTAGCCCCCGCTCGCCACAACTAGAGAAGGCCCATGTGCAGCAACGAAGACCCAAGTCAGCCAAAAATAAAGTAAATAAATAAATTTATATATATATATATATATATATATATATATATATATATATATATATAAAGTTTTAAAAAGCTTAATTGCATCTCACTAAGTTAACAAAGCCTCTGAGACAAGCTCTGCCTTCCCAGGCTGGTACATAGAAGAGCCACAATCCGCTTCCAAAAGATACCCCCAACCTGCTCCCCTAGCCCCCGGCCTCCACTGACGGCTTTGGCTTTAGGGAGCCACGTGCTGCTGCTCTGGCCTAGGATGTGTGTTTCTCGTGCTAGCCCCAAAGTCGCCCGCAGTGACGCCTGGCAGCCAGCACCAGCCTGTTCACCACCACCCCGGCATTCTCGCACCTCGCTCAAGCCGTGTGCTCACGTGATCTGCCCCTGGCCTGCAGGCCGCTGCAGGTGTCAATACTGCTACTGAAGTGACACTGCCAACAGGTCTCAGAACCCATTAACATACACACCCCTCCTTGCAAGGGTGAAATGGAATTAAAACAGCTGCAACATTTAAACTGGGATCAGCCACAGTAGTAGCTGCTACGTTCTCACCCGATGGCCTCTCAGTTCTCAACAAGAGGCATGTTTATGTGTACATGGGGACATGTGGGGAGTACTGACCAGGATCCTGTTCCAAGCCACGAATCCCTGTGGTAACCCCAGAATTTCTCTCTGGGGTAAGGAGGGCCCTGTGGGGGAATGGGGTTAGACGCGTACGGCTGGTGGCCACCCTTCTTATACACAGGTATATTTATGGTGGCTTTATGGAGGGGCTGATGGAAGGCAGGACAGCGCCATAGTCCAGGCTGTTTACCCTCATCTTCCCACTGGAAACACTGTCACAGGCATTTTCCTAATGCTCTGCTGTTTAAGGAAACCTCCTAAAATGAAAACTCTTTTAAAAAGTACATTCCCTCACCAAAAAAATCTTGTTTGAAATCATGTGTAGGCAGTGTGGGAAGACCATACTAGGTGACAGATGAACGAGGACTATTTTCAGAGCTCTGACATACACCACACAACATATATAAATGCATTTCTGTGTCACACACACACACACCCACACACCCACACACACATGCACGCAACCCAATTCCCTCAGAATCCCTGTTCACCTTCCGTTTGCATCTAGGCCAAAGCCTGAGAGGAAAAGCTAGGGCCAGTGCCTACCTGCGCCCTTCACGGGTTGGATCTTTCTCACCTTAACCACACTGCCTTTAAAAGCTTCCCCCACCTCTGCCTTCCCACACTGGGATGGCTGATCTCTGGCCAACTTCCAAGTTGGCCAAGAACCAGCCACCCGAGTGCCAAGGATGCAGTTTCTGCCCACGCCAGGAAGAGCCAGTGGTGGGGAGATGACCAGGAAGGATGTGCAGTAGGGGAGTTGTGCGGGGGGAAGAAAGAGGTGTTCTATGTTTGCACCCTCACAGCAGAACTGCAGGGTTGGGCCCTCTGTAAGCCATGGGCAGGACGACATGACCACCAAGGGGGCAGGGGGACAGAGCCTAAAAATGAAGAGGGTAAGCAGAGCAGGACTTAATCCAGGTCAGGAAAGAGAGGAGAAGGAACTGAATGAACCCAAGGGAGATCAGGACAGGGCAGCTCTCTCCCTCTTGGGGTGGGAGAGAAGCTAGGGGAGAGGCGGTGAGGGCAGGGCTCTGTCACAGGGACGTGGAAAATGCAAGTGTGCTCTCCACATACCAGATGACAATGGTGATCTACACCATCTCTCTCTAGACCAGGACCTCCCTATGAGCCCCAGTCACCTGTGTCCCTAACACAGACCTTAAGGGTGGTACAGAGTAGCAGCATGATAAACAGGATGTCTAGATGGGAGAGAGAAAGAGCCAAAAAGAAAAGGAAATAGGAGGAAGGGGTTGGAAAAGGTAAACAGTGGGGGAAGGAGAGCAGAAAGAAAAGAGGGGGAAGGAAGCAGGGAGAGAAGAGGAGAAAGAGCAGAGTCACAGAGATGCAGGGAGGGCACAGGACGGGTGGGAGCACGTGGAACACAAACTCCCTGCTCTACAACAGCAAGGACTCGAGGATGGGCTCTGGAGAAGTCCGGACATCTGTCTCCAGGTCAGGACCACTGCACCCCCAAGAGCGGACTCGAGACAGACCGCGTCCCTCAGAACAGGTCTCTGAACCCCTAAGGCCTCCCACCCACAGGGGCAAAAGATGTCAAGTGGGTGTCACCCAGCTGTCGTTTAGGGCTCACCAGAAACACTCAGTCTGAACACATTTGAGCATCGGGGTCCCCCCGACTCCGCTCGCCCGCCAGGGCGGGGCGGCCCTCTTTCCAGGGTGCCTCAGACACCAGCGGCCCCGAGCGCATACTTACATTACCACCTCCAGGGACATGCTTAATATTGTCCTTGGAACCACACTTGGACTGAATATGGCTGTAGCTCACTTTTTTGGAGACTATCTGGACCTGGAGTGTTAGAGAACAGAAAAAACAACACAAAGGGAGAGGGCTGGTTAGAACCGACACGGGGCAGGCAGTGAGTCCACACGTGACCACGATGAGCTGCAGGGAGTGCTGTTAAAACCCCACCTTCAGCAGAACTGCTGTGGAAAAGCACAGGCCAAGGAACTGGAAGGAGCAGGAAAAGGGAGTGAAAACACGAACAAACAACACAAGGACAGAAGATGTCGCCAGAGTGCTACATGGGCATCCTCACTGCTCCTGGGGGCCGGCTGCAGTTCACAGGGTGCAGACAGCAGTGGCCCCAATGCCCACTCAGCCACGGCCCACCCCCCGCCTGCTCTCTCCCCGACGCTCCTCTCTGCAAGGGTCCTGCTCATCCGGACCCGTCCTCACCCAAGGACGGCACTTCCCTTAAATCTGGGGCCTGGAATCGCTGCAGCCAGACCTGCTCTAGGAAGCAAAGGCTGTGTGGAGAAGCCTGGGGCCGCTGGCTCACGGCCCAGATCTGATGCTGATGGGAAGGAAGGGACCCGAGGCCGCTGGACCTGCTATGCAGAACCCTGGGCACCAGGGGGCACAGGCCGAAGCCACACTTCCACGCAGAGCCCACTTGTCTCAGGACTCAAGAAAGCACAGTGCAATTGAGGTGTAAGTCTAGTCTTCTTTTTGATTCCAGGGTAAAACCCCTTCCACAATCCTCCAGATGCCCAATCCTGTGCCCTGTTTCATGTGTAAAGAGACTAGGCTCTGGGCAGGGCTGCAGTGAGGCACAATCTGGGGGGGCACCTGCACAATGTGTTGTATATAAACGGCTCCCCCTGGAATGGAGCAACACAAAGGCTCAGGATCCAAGATCTGGGACAAATAATTCTTTTTGAGCCTTCTCAAGAACGAATAGTTGCCAGCGTCCTTCCTTCCTTTCCTTAGAGCACTTCACAAATGATGTAGTAGCCCCCAAACTGAAGGGTTCTCCCCAGAGTAGAATCTACCCTGAGAAACTCCAACTGTTCCTTGCCTTCTTTACATACATCAATGATGAACAACTGGTGAGCAAACCACTTTCCTAGTGAACCAGAGACCTACAGGACCTCTAGAAGCTCCCAGGAACCATGGTGCAGCCTTCCCCACCTGCCAACCATACAAAGTCCTTGCCCTGGCCACCTACCTGCCACAGATAAGGGCAGAAGGTTCCCGGGGCAAGAGGAGGGCCCTGGCTCCAGGGTGTGGAGACAAGGGGAAAGAACCTAGCATTTCCCCGCTGCATCCAGGTGACGGTGCAATCCCTATGCTGAGTGGGTTTTCGCTGGGAATCAGCATCCTAACTTTCAGTACAGAGGTCCTTGGAGAACCAGGACAAATGAAGCTATCTCCACACCCAGAGGTGTTGAGAGGGGCCTTCAGTTGAACTTGAAGGACAGGGGCTCCAGGGTTCCTATTGCTGGAAGGTTACCAGTGCCACGTCTTACTGAGGAAGAAGCTGGGTACTCTGTGTTTGTGTACATAATGGGTATGTTTCAGATCAAGGTCAGAGTGAAGGTAGTGACTGAAAGTGTTTGGATCCATTTTATCCAGCTAAATAAATATTCCCTAAAGGGCTAGTGGGCTCCTAGCTCTGTTAACTTTCAGGTTAATAGAGAATACTTTCTGATGCCTGAGTCATCAAACACAGAGGAAGGAACACAGGGAGAAGTAGAAACTAGTTAAGGATAAGAAAAAAGTGCAATAGAAGGGAAAGTGACTGAGGCTGGAAGAAACAGTTGACCATCTTTTTACCTTCAAGAGGTAAGAGTCTAAATAAAACTCACTTTCCCAGCAGGCGGTTTCTGTGCACTGCCAATTGGGCCGGCTGCTTTAGTGACTGCGTTAGGTTCAGGCTTTCGAGCTGGAGCAGCTGCCTCTGTTTTTTTCTCTACTTTGGCCTGGATGGAGATAAAGGGAGGGCAAATTTCAAACCAAGAGGACAAGAGCCCAGATACAAAGAAGGGAAGAGGGCTGAAGGGGACTCGCATCCAGGCCAGGCCACCATGCAGAAGCAGGTCACCCTTGCTCCTAGAAAAAAACCACCGATTTGCCAGGGCAGACCAAGCTGGAGGGAGAGGGGCTACAGACCAGACTTGAGACACGAGGAAGAGATCAAGACACCATTCGTGGAGAAGAGGCAAGAAGGAGGCTAAATGAGCGATTCTCTTCTGAGTGTGTACTAGGGTTTTCAAATCACAATGTCCCACCCCCCTGCCCTGTGTTCTGATATGCCCCAAGCAAGCTGCCATGGTCACAGGGAGCTATTACTGATGATGGGAAGTGCCACACCCTCAGGTACGTGGGAACAGAAAATACTTTCATCACCAGACTGAGTTACTGAACTCTCCACCAAGACCTCCTGCAACTTTTGCACCATGAAAACATAAGAAGAGCATGGGCCAGGGTGGGAAACAGGCAGGCCATCACCACCACAGCCCCAGATGCCTGGCTGGGTACGTTAGAGCCATAATCTCTTGTCAAAAGCAACTCTTGGGCCCTTATCCCAGTTTTCCATCAGTGTCTTCCAACAGCACCAGGATTCTACTTCATTTTGGACCCTCTTCAATTTTTTAGCAGCTCTGGATTGAAGCAATTTAAGTATCCTATCCTGAGTGGCGGGTGGGCGGGGGGAGGCGTACGCCGGTGGTGGTGGTTTAAGTGCTAGAGAATGAGGCAGGAGGTGAGAAGGTTGCTGCTCCGGGGACTTTGAACTTGGACTTTTGCCACCACCTTTTCACACATAAAATCCCCGTGGCTGCTAATAGTTAACAAATAATTCTGGGATGGATGCACCCAGAAAGTCCTTAAAGTGAAGCGCTGTGTCCAGCCATGCTTCTCCATCTCAACACTCTATCACGGTCCTTTGTTTAGGAAAGCCAGGGGCTCGCAGCAAGTCACCCTGGCCACAAGAGGACACTAATCCTCGTTCAGACAGACTCTCCACCCAAGACACAGCATAGGGAACAAAGAGGTGGTCCATCTTCTTTCTGCCTATCCTGCTGTTCACAGTGCAGGCGTTAGAAACAGAACAAACCAGGTTCCCGCCCAGTGTCTCTCACCTGTTCAAGGCTCAGAGGCCTCCTCTGTTTGTTTTGTAAAGCAGAACCCTTTTTCCTCCAAAAGTGTAAGCCTAAACCCCAAAATGCAGAACAGGAGAGGAGAAGAGAAAGCTCAGAGCCACCTGCTTGCTGCTGCTGGGAGGCGGAGCCCAGGAGGAAATTCCCTGACGCTGAATCCAACGTCCTGACTGCTCCCTGCATGGTGGGCCCTTTGGGCTGATGCAAGGACATGCCTGGGAACGGTGCTTAGATGTGGCAGAGGAAGAAGCAGGGGCCAGCCTGCTGAGGACCCCAAGCTCCCTGGACTCACCCGGCCTCCTCCAGGCTGGTGCTTGATGTTTTCCGTGGAGCCAACCTTGGAACGGACATTCTTCAGATCAGGGGCAGAAGCATTGGTAGCCACGCGGCCCAGCCTTGGGGCAGAGGAGCTGGGCTTGGCTGCCGTGGGCTTCTTGTCCACGGAAGGAGTCCCAGAGGGCCGGGGAGGGGTGGCTGTGGGCTTGACGCGGCTGGGAGTCACCCCTGCTGGGGGTGCCGCCCCAGGGACGGCGGCGCTTTTCTTCACCGAACTGGTGGAGGTGTTCTTTGGGCGACTCACGTCAGCTGCAAAGGTGGGAGTGAGAGAGATAACGGGTATGCAGGGAAGAGAGCAAAGGGAGCCTTAAAGCCATGGAAGAGGTGGGGGTTTAAATCTGGGATCCACGAAGCGGGGGATGGGGTCTTACCTGGTGCAGACTTCGTAGCCATCTTCTTGATGTCTGCAGGTTTCCCCTCAGTCTTGACCGCTGCACAAATGTATACTTTTTAACATCACGATTAACAAAATAACCTACTGAATGGCTCATCCAAAACTGAGATTCATGCATTCATTCAACAATTACTGAACTGTTTGAGCCAGGGGCTGTGCTAGTATCTGAGAATAAACTAGTAAATCAGACAGCCGAGTAAAGACCACGCCCTGATGGAGCGTCCAAGGCCAAGCACTGTGTCTTACTCTTTTCTACAGTCTTGACAATGCCTTCCCTTCTACGTGGACTTTCTTTGAATGGCCTATTTCTTATCATGAAAGTCCACGTGCTGTGGAGTTACTAAGAAAGGAATAGTAAATTCTACCTTGGAATTCATGAGAATCCCCTTCACTCAGGATTTTTCTGGATACACATACTTACTAACCTCACATGGAGATCGAGGCTATCACTTTTCAACAGACCTCATTAAGGACTGGTGCACAAGCAGGTCTGCACAGATGTCTGTGATGCTGGCTGCTGCTATGGCTGGAGCAAAAAGCCAAGGCCCCACCCTCCTCCCCACTGGTTCCCATGGGAGGGAAGCGCAGTACTCACCAGCAGGCCTCTTGGGCAGGGGTGTAGAGGGGCTCCTACTGCTTGGCCCAGCTGAGGCAAGAGTGGCAGCTGCTGTGGCTTTTGGAACAGTCTGGGTGCTCTTGGAGCCAGGCCTACCGGCCAGGGCAGAGACCAGCTTGGATGGCGAGGCTGGCTTGGATGGTGAGGCCCGCTTCTCAGGAATCTTTGCCTCTGCAACAGGCTGCTAATAGGAAAGTGGGAATAAGAGCTGCAGGTCAGCAATAGGCCGAGGAAGTCACGCCAAAGGATGGTTCCATATAAGCTTATGCCAGAAATCAGGGGTACTGTGGGTTTGGCACCACTGATAGGAAATATATGTGGCTATATGATCAAAGTCCTCCACACAACATGAGAAATGGCTATGTAGGGTGCCGTGTGATCGGGAATCAGGAAACAGGGAGTCAAACCACCTGAATCCAACCTGAACCAGTGAGAGTGAACAGCCCTGAAAATATACCACACCACAAAGTACATCTGCCTCAGGATCCCTTGCATTAAATACTTATGTATTTAAGGTATTAATATTTGACCAGAGATCAAACAAATACATAAAACAAAAAATTTAAAATGTTCAGTCAAATTCAGCCATTCTTTTGGCTAAGATGCACCCAGTGAATTCTGAACAGGATGGAGCTGCAGCTGGAAACTGCGTTGACCAAATCAGTCAGGTCTAAGCTGTAGCCCCAGGCAGGACCCCAACTCACAGTGTGATCTTGGGCAAATCACTGAGCCTCTCTGGGCTTTATTTCCTCATCTGGACAAAGGAGGCTGGAACAAAGGATCGCTACGGACCAGCTTTGATAATAAGTGATGTTAGGGATGGGAGGATGAGGATTCTGTAAGAGCACAGGGACAGTAAGAAGGGGCAGTGGAGGGTGCAGGCCTGACCAACAGAGGGAATGAGGAGGCCGATGCCACAGTTCTGACTGAAAGCAAAAGGGAAAAGCCTCTCAAGTGCAGACACAGGCCATCTGGGTCACTCTAGCTCCTCTTCCATGGAGGCTGGGCATGTAGTCACTATCAAGGAAGGGAAGGAATCAATACAGCCTGGTTTCTACAGGAATAGGCAATGAACAGACTGTTTTGATAAGCAAATATACCATGTTACTCAAGAGAGTAAGCCAAACCACAGACAAAGGGGATCCAGCTCTTATACTCCAAGAGAAATGGCCACACAGAGGGTAGTATGTTGGTGGAGACAAGCAGGATATTGCTTAACTGGAAAATCAGCTAAGGAGGTTCTCAGAAATTAAGGGCTGGCAGCCATTTAAATAAACTCTAACCCTGCAAATGCAGGGTAACGACCATTCCTACAAACGAAGGGCCCAAGCATGGTGTTAAAGAACCCTAAGGTTGGAATCAGGGAAAGTGGTCCAGCTACCAGCTCTGTCTCGAGCGTGTCGTGGGATTCCGTGCAGAGGGACTCCTGCTCTGTTTACTCTAAAATGTAAAGACTAAACCAGATGCTCTCTGGGGTCTCCTTCAAATTTTCAATACTATGAGTCAGAATAATCGGGTGGGGTCTTATATTTTGCTAGTAAGAGTAATAATAATAAAATAAGTTAGAAAAAAGTTGCTTGAGATAGAAATCTCTAAAGGATGTGATGTTCTTTAGACGTCAGGCTTTTGGCCTCAGCAGGCTGCAGAACCAGCCTGCTCTCAGAGTTGGAGTCACTCTCCTGTTTTCTCAACTATATTTTCTCCTCTGCCAGAATCACAGATCTTATTTTTTCTGAATAGTTTTTTCCCCTTTGTTTCCTCCTATAAATCTTTCTACCAAATAAGGAAAAAAACAAATTTCAGTAGGCTTTAGTTTTTATCCATCTCTCAAAATGTTTCCATCTGTTTCTTATCTAAAAGATAAATAACAGTCATCATTATGAGGCACATCACCTCTTCAGGTCAGCAGCATCTCAAAATGCTGTCTAAAAGCTGCATGGCAAAAAGACAGGAAACAAGAGTGTTGATAGAGGCCCTGAGCACCAGTGTTGGAGTTAGACCCAAGTTCAAATACAGGCTCTGGCGCTTATTAGCACTGGACTACAGAAAGGTTACTTAACTGAGCTCTGAAATGAGGATACTAAAATCCACATTATGGGTTGTTGAGAGAGAGAATTAAAAGAGTTAATGTCTATAAAGAAATCACTACAGTATGCTTCATTTTTGTTATTATTACAGAGTGAACTTCACTAGAGAGTACCCCCTCCTTCCCATGGCCTCCTCTGTCTCCCCCAGGATTTGCTGCTAAGAAAGTGTCAGGGAGGAGCTGCTGCCACGGCTCCAGCCACCTTCCCTCTGCCCCCTTATTCAAATAAATTGTTTTCTAAACATCAAGAAAAGCAGTGTCAACTGGGTAAATGAGGATCAGAAAGCTTTACGAGATTTTATAATTCCTAGTCTATACTAGGATTTCTCCGTTTCTTGGCCAGGGTTGTCAACCTAGCTGACAATTCCTAGGTTCCACCAGTTTTCTTTACAAGATTAAATGAAAACACTGACATTTTAACATGGTAAACTATTCCTCATCATGATTTTAAAGAGTAATATCGGGGCTTCCCTGGTGGCGCAGTGGTTGAGGGTCCGCCTGCCGATGCAGGGGACACGAGTTCGTGCCCCGGTCCAGGAGGATCCCACATGCCGTGGCACGGCTGGGCCCGTGAGCCATGGCTGCTGAGCCTGTGCATCCGGAGCCTGTGCTTCGCAGCGGGAGAGGCCGCAGCGGTGAGAGGCCCGCGTACCACAAAAAAAAAAAAGTAATATCAGGCTGACCTAAAGGCCCTTTTCAAAGAAAAGAAGATATTAGAAAAGGCAGTCACAGATTCCACCCACCCTCTCCTCCAAGAACAATCCTGTGAAGCTACTGCTGTTCCAAACTGACCCATTTCTAAGCAGTAATGTGTGGGTGACCCGGAAAACTGAAAAACTGCAGAAGGAGCCCAGTGAGAGGTAGCCTAATGCCAAAAGCAAAGTTAAGTTACCACCTGATGCTGGAATCTGCTGGAAGATAAGCTGGAAGAGCTAATCACTAATCAACTAATGGAGGAAATTCACTTCTGCGGGATGATTAAGCAGAAAGACAAATAATTGAATTTGACTGGGAATTTGATGGCGGAATTACACCAAAAATGAGTATATGATTGGCATGTGGAGTGGGGAAACTGGTTAACCAGTATGTAAACAGACAAAGAGTGAGGAGGAGCTGGGAGAAAGGAGGAGCCAGAGCAGAGGCAAGAGTGCCTCCAGCCAGGGCAGAAAAGGCACAAAGGAAAACAGGCCACTGAATTTCATGGCTGCGTCAAAGTGATTTGCGTTACCCTTCCCCCTTTGCCCTCTCCTTTCCCCTAGTCCACCAGCCTGCTTCCATGTCTGGAAGCAACAGAGTCTGACTACCTGACGCTCGGAGGGGAAAACTTTTCGCTGGCACGGTGCTCAGGTGACTACTTACCTTGGGCTTCCCGTCTTTTGAAGGTAAGGTGGAAGGCCTGGCAGTGGCAGCAGCTGGGCGTTTGGGTGGGGCAGCCGGTGCTGAGCCTGAAGCAAGGCTCATGGGTTTTTTATTCGACCCACCAAAGGTGGTGGGAGCTGGCTGCTTAGGGAGAGAAGTGGGCTGTGTTTTGGCTTTCGATGTTGAAGTCTTTGCAGGTTGAGTGGTGGCCAAAGGCTTTAAGTTGATTTGTTGTTTTTTTTTAAAGGCCAACATCAAACACACAGACAAGAATAAAAACAAATTTAAAAAAAAAGTATAAACTGCACAATTCAAAGTAAAATTATAAGCAATGAGGATAGATGCAACTGAAAATTAGCACTCCTTTCTTCTGAGCTCAGTAAATAGTGGAAAGACACCAGGATGCAGATAAAGAAAACTGGGAATTGTTTCTTAATGACAGTGTCACAAATTCCAGCAGTTTGGCACCTGAAGATTTAAATTCAGTCATAACTTTAAACAATTAACTAACTTTTGAAGCCTGCAATAATTCTGTGAAGAAAGTCACCAGCAGGTGATTAGGCTATTTATTATCTGCACCTCTATGAGGCAATATCAACGTCCTGTTTTAAACCCACACTAAAATGTGGCATTTGTACCTCGCAATAAGTACCAATAGATGTCTGGAGCTATGATCCACCTTAACAATCTGTGCTCCTTTTTCATTAACAGAGACTTCAGAATGGATTTCTGAATAATTCTGTAATTCCCTTTATTATTGTTGTTAGGGGAAGCAGAAACAACATCTACAGAACAGATATTCAAGATAATACGGTCAAAAGCAAAAGATTTAAAGGTTTGAGTTAGGCCACCATGGTAAAATGGGAATATAAAATATTTTCTAAGCATGTCCAAACTTGAGGAAGGACTCATAATAGCTCAGAAAAAAGAAATTTCATTTGCATGATTCAAGCAATAATAAGCAGAAGATAGTTTTTAAAAATTACAGCAGAAGACAACCCACCATTCTGGCACCTACCTTTGTTTTCTTCTCTGGGCTTGGTGGGAGCTCCTTGTTTGGAGGGGTGGTGATGTCATTTCCGGTCACACTCCCAGTAAGCCGTCCTTCTTCTAGTTTGGCTATTCCTAAAGGGGGAAAAGTTATGCTAAGCAAATGTTTTTCACACCCATTGTGAAAATGCAAGTCTTTGCAGAGACACACCACTAACTAGCACTTCATTCTGAGAAAATCCAGAGCTATGCTGCTGAAAGTGGTCAAGACTCCCAAGTCCGCCTCACTGTGACGAAGGACAGTTTTAGACTCCAGAGATTCAAGCAGCCTGTCCCTGTGGAAAAGCAACTTAACTAGGATTTGCACAAATGCTCAGTGGAAGGAAATGGCCCTTGAAGTTTCGTTTCCCTTCCCTGGAGACCGGTAAAGGGGTTCTGTCACCCAACCACTAACTCCCAGAGCACATAGGGGACAAAAACCACTTCTACTAGAGTTTATCTCTTGGAATAAAGGTTGCTGAGAGATGGGATAAGAGCCAGAAGATCATCCAATGTCCTCCCCTTCCTTCCTTTCCCTGTAAAGCACCACTTTATGGAGGATGTGAGATGAACTTGATCTGGTTCTAGCAGTGACCCAGATTTCCAACAAGGCCGAGGAGACCCATGAAATCAGATCCAGGGCCAGAAATAAAGTCTACAGCCTAAGGCTACGCCCAGCAGCACCACTGTGGGGAGGTGACTCCAGATTTCAATAGGGCTATACCAGAAAGCATTAAAATACCATGAAATTTATAACCTGGGTGTGGGGAACACCTTTCTAACTGGCACAAAATCTAGAAGCCAAAAAAGATAAGTTGGACTACAGAAAAATAAAAAGCTTCCACGTGCCCCAAAAAACAATACGAAAAGTCAAAAGGCAAATGATAAACAGGAAAAAAGTATTGAACCTCACATCAAAGACACAGAGCTTATTACATAAACTACTCCTACAAATCAACCAACTCCTATAAAGGCCGAAAAGAAAATGAACAGGAAAAATGGCCGAAAGAATATGAACACAGTTTACAGAAAAAGAAATACAAATCACTTTTGAAAATATGAAAAGATACCATTTCTAACCTAACATATTGTCCAAAAGTCCTAAAATCTCAAAGTAGCTGCTGGGGATAATGTGAGGACATACGCTGCTGGAAGTGTGTGAAATAGTACAAATCAGATGCAGGGCAGTCTAGCAGTATCTCCGAAAATTACAAGTGCAAATAAATTCTAATCCAGAATTACAATTTCTGGAAATTTATCTTAGAGATATATTCACATACCTGCAAAATAGCAAATGTGTATGGTCTTTCAGCAGAGCATGGTTCCTAAAAGCAAAGGACTGAACCCAGAAGTCTGTTAACTGAAAACTGGTTAAAGCATATGGCAGAAGTATCAATGTTATCTCTGAATTTGAAAAAATAAACCATGACTGATAGGGAACGATCTCTACTCAGTGAAAAGAAAAGCAAGGCACAGAACAGTAGGTATAACATGAAACCATTGTCTAGAAAAGACAATACGCTTCTATTGCCAATACACTTGTACATGCATTTTAAAAAAGTCTTTGGAAGAACGATGATGAAACAAAACAATGGTGACTTAATTTTGGGATGGGGTGGAGGACCAGGCACAAAACTAGGGAGCGTTAGGAGGCTTTATTTTAAAACTTTTTGTTTTGAAGTAAAGATTCACAGGAAGTTACAAAGAAATGTACAGGGAGGTTCTGTGTACCCTTTACCCAGTCTCCCCCAATGACACCCTGCATAACTATAGTACACCGGGAAACTGATATTGGTACAATCTAGAGAGCTTATCTGACTTTTCCAGTTTTACATGCATTCATTTGTGTGTGTGTGTGTGTGTGTGTGTGTGCGCGCGCGCGCGCGCGTGCGCACGCACGTGCACGTGCATGCAGGTGTGCGGGTATGTAAGCAGTTCTATGCCGTTTTATCACATGTGTAGCTTTATGTAACCACTACTAAGAATCAAAACATATTAATTGTTCCATCACCACAGAGCTCCCTCATGTTACCCTTTTTTTTTTAAAGCCACCCCACTCCCTCTGCCTTTCCAATCCCTTAATCTCTGGCAGCTATTAATCTGCTTGCCATCTCTAAAATATTATTTCAAAAATATTATATAAGTAGAATCACACAGTGTCCTACTTTTTGTAGCTGGCCTCTTTCACCCAGCAACACGCTTCGGAGGTGCATCCGTGTTGTACATGAGAAGTCCACGGTGTGGCTGTACCACAGGTTAACCGTTCACATACTGTAGGACATTTTGGTTGTTTCTGGCTGTTTGCTATTATAAGTAAAGCTGCTACGAATATTTATTACAGGATTTTGAATAAAATAGGTTCATTGTTACTAAATGGAAATGCAATTAATTGTTTCTTACATGTTGATAGTGTATCCTGTGACACTGATAAACTCACTAATTAGTTCTAGGGGTTGTGAGGGTAGATTCCTTGGAATTTTCTACATAAACAATCATATCATCTACAAGCACAGCCAGATTTTATTCTTCCTTTCCAATCGATATGCCTTGTATTTCCTTCTCGTGCTTTACTGTGCTAACCAGAACCTCCAGTACTATGTTAAATAAGAGTGATGACAGCAAGTATCCTTGCCTTGTTCGCAACTTTAGGGTGAAAACATATAGTCTTTCACTATTAACTATGATGTCAGCTGTAGGTTTTTTGTAGATGCTCTTTCTCAAGTTGAGGAAGTTCTCGCTCTATTCTTTGATGAGAGTTTATCACAAATGGGTGTTGGATTTTGTTGAATTTTATGTGTTTATGATTTTTCTTCTTTAGACTTTTGATATGGATTACACTGATTGGTTTTTGATTATTGAACCAGCCTTGCATACCTGGAATAAATTCCACTTGGCTGTTGTGTATAATCATCTTAATATACTGCTGGGTGTGATTTGTTAGTACTTTGTTAAAAATTTTTGCATCTAAGTTCATGGGAGATATCAGTCTGTAGTTTGTGTGGTACTGTCTTTGCCTGATTTTGGTTATCAGGATAATACAGACATCATATAATGAGTTAGGAAGTGCTCCTTCCTCTTATACTTTCTGGCAAAGAATGTGTAAAATTGGTGTCAATTATTCTTTAAATGTATGGTAAAATTCTCCACTGAAACCATCAGAAGCTTTTTAATTAAAAATTCAATTTCCTGGGCATATACCCAGATGAAACTATAATTTGAAAAGATACATGCACCTCTATGTTCATAGCAGCACTATTTACAATAGCCAAGACATGGAAACAACCTATATGTCCATCAGCAGATGCCACGGATAAAGAAGATGTGGTGTATATATATACAACAGAATATTACTCAGCCATAAAAAAGAATGAAATAATGCCATTTGCAGCAACATGGATGGACCTAGAGATAATCATACTAAGTGAAGTCAGTCATAAAGAGAATGACAAATATCATATGACATCACTTATATGTGAAATCTAAAATATGACCCAAATGAACATATCTACAAAATATAAACAGACTCACAAACACAGAGAACAGACTTGTGATGGCTAAAGGGGAGGGAAGGATTGGGAATTTGGGATTAGCAGATGCAAACTCATGTATCTGGGATGAATAAACAAGGCCCTACTGTATAGCACAGGGAACTATATTCAATATCCTATGATAAACCATAATGGAAAAGAATATTAAAAAAGAATATATGTATATATGTATAATGGAATCACTGCTGTACAGCAGAAATTAAAACAACATTGTAAATCAACTATACTTCAATAAAATAAAAAATTTCAGTTTCTTTAATAGCTCTTCAGGTTACCATCGTGGTTGAGTTATGGTAATTTGTGGGTTTTAAGGAATTGGTATATTTCTTCAAAGTTATTGAATTTGTGAGGATAAAGGTGCTCCTAGTATTCCCCTATTATGCTTCTAATGTCTGTAGTGATATCCCCTGTTCCTGTTATTGGTTGGTTGTGTCTCTTTTTCACCTTTGTCAGTTTTGTTAAAAGTTTATCAGTTGTGTTGGTTTTCTTTAAGAACCAGCTTTTGGTTTAATAAACTTTCTTTTCTGTTTTATTGTTTATAATTTCACTGATCTCTGCTTGTTTTGGATTTATTTCATTCTTTTTTTTTAGTTTCAGAGTGTTGATCTGAGACCTTTTCTCTTTTCTAATGTAAGTACTTAGTGCCACAAATTCCCCTCTCAGTACTGCTATAGCTGCATTCAACAAATTTTGACATGTTCCTTTTTCTTTTTCTTTGGCTGCGCCACAAGGCTTGTGGGATCATCCCCCAAACAGGGATGGAACCCCAGCCCTGGCAGTGAAATCGCTGAGGCCTAACCACTCTACCACCAGGGAACTCCTGATATGTTCATTTTCATTCAGTTCATTGTATTTTTAAAATGTCCTCTGAAAACTTCCTCTCTGACCCATGGATTATTTAGAAGTATACTGTTTAATTTCTTAGTGACTGAAGATTTTCCTGTGGTCTTTCTATTATTGGTTTCTCATTTGTTCCATTATGGTCAGACAATATATTCTGCATGATTTCAATCGTTTAAATGTATTGAAGTTTGTTTTATGACCCAGGATCCATCTTGGTGCATGTTCCACAGGCACTTGAAAAGAATCTACAAACAATAAATGCCGGAGAGGGTGTGGGGAAGAGGGAACCCTCTTGCACTGTTGGTGGGAATGTAAATTGATAGAGCCACTATGGAGAACAGTATGGACGTTCATTAAAAAACTAAAAGTAGAATTACCGTATGACCCAGCAAGCCTACTACGGGGCATATACCCTGAAAAAACCATAATTCAAAAAGACACATGGGGCTTCACTGGTGGCGCAGTGGTTGAGAGTCTGCCTGCCGATGCAGGGCACACGGGTTCAAGCCCTGGTCCAGGAAGATCCCACAGGCCGCGGAGCAACTAAGCCCGTGTGTCACAACTACTGAGCCTGCGCCCTAGAGCCCACGTGCCACAACTACTGAAGCCCACGCGCCTAGAGCCAGTGCTCTACAACAAAAGAAGCTCACGCACCACAACAAAGAGTAGCCCCTGCTTGCCACAACTAGAGAAAAGCCTGTGCACAGCAACAAAGACCCAACGCAGCCAAAAAAAAAAAAAAAAGACACATGTACCTAAATGTTCACTGCAGCTCTATTCACAACAGCCAGGACATGGAAGCATCCTAAATGTCCACTGACAGATGAATGGATAAAGAAGATGTGGTACATACATCACACACTGTGGTACATATATACCACATCCGTATATGGCTGGAATATTACTCAGCCATAAAAAGGAATGAAATTGGGTCATTTGTAGAGATGTGGATGGACCTAGAGTCTGTCATACAGAGTGAAGTCAGTCAGAAAGAGAAAAACAAATATTGTGTATTAATGCATATATGTGGTATCTAGAAAAATGGTACAGATGAACATATTTGCTGGGCAGGAATAGAGAACGGGAGGGTGGGATGAACTGGGAGATTAGGATGGACATATATACACTACCATGTGTAAAATAGATAGCTAGTGGGAACCTGCTGTATAGCACAGGGAGCTCAGCTCGGTGCTCTGTGATGACCTGGATGGGTAGGAAGGGTGGGGTGGCGGAGGGGGGTGGTTGGGGTTGGGAGGGAGGTCCAAAAGGGAGGGGATATATGTATACATATAGCTGATTCACTTTGTTGTACAGCAGAAACTAACACAACATTGTAAAGCAATTATACTCTAATAAAAAAAAAGAATATTCTGCTGTTGTTAGGTGGAATTTCTATAAATGTCAAGTGGATGCTGTTGTTTGATGTTACTGTTAAATTCTTCTTTACCTTTACTAATATTCTGTCCAGTAGTTCTATCAATTGCTTAGAGTGGGATGTAGAAGCCCCCAACTACAACTGTGGATTTGTCTATTTCTCCTTTCAGCTCTACCAGTTTTTGTTCATTGTATTTTTTGTGTGTGTGTGTGTGTGTGCTGCGTTGCGTCTTCGTTGCGGTGTGTGGGCTTCTCATTGCAGTGGCTTCTCTTGTTGTGGAGCATGGGCTCTAGGGTGCACGGGCTTCAGTAGTTGCAGCAGGCGGGCTCAGCAGTTGTGGCTCACAGACTCTAGAGCGCAGGCTCAGTACTTGTGGCGCACGGGCTTAGTTGCTCCATGGCATGTGGGATCTTCCGGGACCAGGGCTCGAACCCATGTCCCCTGAATTGGCAGGCAGATTCTTAACCACTGCGTCACCAGGGAAGCCCATAACTTCTATTTCTTTGCTGAGATTTTCTAGTTCCATTTGTTTCAAGAGAATTCATAACTTCTTCTTGAAATAATTTTATGATGGATTTTAAAATCCTTTTTGTATATTAGCAGGTAATCACTATTTAAATTTAGTGTGCAGGTAGTTTCAATAACAATTTAGTTCCCAGGGCCCTTGTAGTGCAATACAGGCCTGCTGTGTTTTTCTGGTTCCATGAGGCTGTCACTCAATCCCTGCTGGTGTTGCCTGCAAGGGCTCAAGGCACTTCCCTGGGACAGATGGTTTCACTGGGTGGGGGATGAGTGATGCTGGACCCACGGAATGCAGACTTTCTCCTGGCCTGATTTCTGGCTGCCTGATGCTGGTGGACTTCCTGTTTTGAAGCCACTGGGAGCAGGAAGCACCTAACTGGCCTGATGATGGAGGAAAGAGTGTAGCAGGAAACCTACCTACCTTTCCTTCTGCTACTGGGTAGAAGGCTGGTGCCGCTGGTCACCTAGTGGGGACAGGGGATGAGCTTCCCTGCCACTGTGGGTGGATCAGGCCTGCAACTGCTGCCAGGTGTGAAGTGCACAACAGGTAGGCCCTGATGACCTCTGCTGACACTGTACCTGCGAGAAGATTGAGTCCACCACCACTGCTGGATATGGGGAGGGAAATAGGGCTTCCCCGTTCCTGGTCTTTGGTCAAAAGAGAGCAGGTTTTTCTTTCTTTCTTTTTGCCTTTTCTTTTTCTTTTATCTATGCTTGTTGGTGATTCCAGGTTGTAGACACCCTCCAGTGCCCAG
Organism: Globicephala melas; assembly: GCF_963455315.2. Taxonomy (NCBI): domain Eukaryota; kingdom Metazoa; phylum Chordata; class Mammalia; order Artiodactyla; family Delphinidae; genus Globicephala; species Globicephala melas. The sequence goes on along the minus strand of NC_083324.2, from coordinate 39,927,477 downwards.
ACAAGGACACGTGGAAGATTAAAAAGAAAAGCCAAGGGAACTCACTGCACTGTCCTTCCTCAAGTCCTGAGCCCTACCCAGCCTGCCCTCTCCCTTCTACCTTTCAGATTCCTTTTCTGATTATCTGGTGCATTCTTTCCAGAGTATTTAGCTGTATTTAGAAGAGATGAACAGGAAAAAGTGAATCAATGTCACCTTCTCTTGGAAGGAGATTTTCTAATGTATAGCATTTTGTACTTTTTGATGCTTGAAACCATATGCATTTCTAGTTGAAAACGGAATTTTTTTAGTTTTAAAAATATAAAGAAAGAAAACCACCCCCACCATGCAAGGTATTGGTAACGCCTCTGTTATAGAGCAAGCTGAAAGAATATCTCACCAAATGTCTGACTTGTTGCCACTGGCCACTGGCATCAGACCACCATGAACATTTTTCAATAAGCACAGGATTTTTCAGCAAACAACATGAACACTTCATGAAGTCTCACTGCTTATGATATAAACATGCAACATCTCAACCTGCACAAGTTAAGTGTCACCCAGTGAAAAATGCATGACCGCCACATAAGCAGAAACCATAGTCTTCCTCCCAGATAGTGCTTCTCACCATGAGCCTCCTCCTTTGCTTCCGGGGTATATACCAGCCAACTGCTAGAGACCACCACCCAAATGTCCCTACATTTCCACAGAAGAATGTTCACAAAGAACACAAAACTGCTCCCTTCTGTTGCATCTTTCCATTATTTGTACTACTACTTGCTGGAAAACCCAGGCTCAAAATCACAGCATCATTTTTAACTCCCCCCTGCCGCCCCCCCCACCTTCCACACCCAGTTTTCAAGTCCAGTTGATTTCGCTTCTGGTATACTTCCCCTATCACGTCCTCAGTAGTTCACCTTTTACTACTACATGTATCCAACTGTCATCATGGGATTTTTTTGCCTTCAATCCTCTGTCTTCCAGTTTATCTTTTCTACTGAGAACAGGTGAATCCTCTCAAAGCCAAATTTGGGCCACTTTATTTATTGTCATAGGCAGTCAGGACAGTTTTTTGAACATGGGAGTAAGGTTTAAACAACTCAGGGAACAACTAAGCTTGGGTTCCAAACAACTTTCTAGATTTGTTATCCCATTATTTCTTGCCACAGATGTACAGATGGCTTTGGCATATTTGCTCAACCCACATCCTTCTCCAGAGGAGCCCCAGATGAAGTGGGCAGCTCAAAATGGCCAAGACTGGTGAAGAAGGTTTTGGTACCTGGCACACAGGTGACTGGACCAAGCTGAGACAATAAGATATACTTACTCATTCTTTCCCTAAAAGAAAGAAAATATGAAAACTATAGCCAAGCAACCTTGGGTTCCTGAGATATAAAGTAGGGCACAGAACCCAAAACCATGGCAACCAATGTCCTGTACAGACCAGAGACACAAAGGAAGCAAAAAGTAAGAGACGGCAGAGAACAGTTTCCAGAAGGGAAGAGAATGGAACACATGTTCAGGGCAAAGCAGAGGTCCTAAGTGAGACACACAATGGCTGTAGCTGGGCTACACTTCCTGAAATAGGATTCCCTGAGATTGTCAACAAATAGCTTTTTATAAATTTGAGTTCCTATGACTGTGTTTCTGTTCTTTGAAACTAAATAATAATTAAGAGAAGCCCCACAAATACTCATCATTGTTCTTTTACCTAATGTGAGCTGTCTGAGCTTCATACCTTTGCCTGGAAGGCTTTCCCTCCACTTTGTTAGGCTTCCAAGGCCACCTCCTCCCAAAAGTTTTCATGATTCACAATCCTCTCATACAACCCCCACCCCCCGACCCCTGCCACCCCAACTAGATCACAAGTCGTTCGAGGATAAGGACAATATCCAGGGCCTAGGTAGTGGCATATGATAGGTATGGTGAACAATGAATCCTTATATAGCTTTATCTACATAGAGTTTAGCAGTCAGCATTCAAACATTTATTAGGTGAACAGATCAGTGAGGTTTGTCAGTCATCTGACATTTTTTTCCTACCAGCGTGAACTTCTCTTAGTGTGAACTAAGACAAACTTGTTCTGAAATAAACAAAAATCTTCACTCATTACCACCTAGAAGGTATACGGCACTGAATTGGGCACCTGGGGATCAAGCAAAAGAAGATGAGACAATCCTATCCAGGAGGCCCTTACAGTTCTGCTACAGTTAGAAGGAAGCGACAGCATAGGACACCTGAGTCTTATCATCTTGGAGTCATAAGAAATCATGGAGGAAATATGACGCTTTTTTGCCCACCTCTATTTAAAAAAAAAAAACACGCCACACACCTGCCAGTCTTCAAGGGTCCTTTCCACTTACCCTTCCCCCTAGAAAATACCACTTCTAATATTAAGAAAAAAATGAGTAAAATATTTTTGTAAAAATGTACTGAGAGGTATAAATACTAGAGGAAATGGTTCCTAGGAAAAGAGGCTATTTTTATAACAAACAAAACACATATTGTAAATCTCCATTAACTAGCTTGTGAATCACGGTCCTTTGTGCACAAACTGGACTCAGAGGAAAACAAGCTTTTGTAAGACCACCAACAATAAGACCCGTGGAGAGCTGGGGGTGGGGAAGAGAAGAAAGGGCCAGGAAGAAAGACAAAGCGGCAGCCGCAAGGACCGCAACATTTAGCTGTTTATTAACCACAAGTCTCTCCACTGTCCACTTTCCCTTTCTTCCCCTTCTCCCCACAAATCCTCCTAACACACATATACAGAGAGAAAACTAGAAGCAAGACCGGGTCAAACATGAAGAACAGGAAAAGAATATTAAATAGCCAGCTTTAAAAGGCTCTTTTTCAGCTTGAACAAAAGCAAAACGTTCTCAAAAGCAAAACGGAAAACAGAGCTTGCATCCAGGCTGCGCTACTTAATGAGAGGAGGTTAGTGCTGATAAAGCCATTGTGAATCCACAGTGACAGATTTTCAAGCAAGGAAATCAATCAGTTGTGATTGGATGATTTAGGGCTCGGGAATCATCTGGTTCAAACCAACAGGGAGCTGAGGGGTGGGAGGATGGGGGGAGGGGTGGGCAGGGTGACATGAGGTCAAGTAAGGGGCTCTATGTCTTACGCCTACCCCTCTCTGATGGGATTCGGACCACACCCTCAGTCCACACCATCTGTCACACCAACAGACGTGCAGGTTGACCCAGCTAGAGTCACTTTGTGCACTCTCTCGCATCACTCTCCCCAACCTTCCGATGCAAGGGAATTCAGCTTTCCCTGGGCAGTCATAGACTCCAAGCAGGAATGAGCCGCCTAACGCTCCTGCCGGTAATCTGCCACTTTGGTTCCTTCCTTGCCGTCTGCTTGTTCCCCATGGAGACAAAATTTAGAAACATACCATCACGTGGGGTCTCTTCACACAGGAACGATGGAGTGCTCTGGGTTGTGGTGACCTCAATTTCCTTCTTCCCTGCCAGAACTGTCTGTCCTGGCCGTTTCTCACCTCCTCGGCAGACTTGGAAGCATGAATCCGCTCTAGTTTCACTAGTATCTTCTTGTCCTTTTTCCTTGCTGCTTACTTCAGGAATCTGCTCCAGCTTACCATGGAGATAGAACCCAGCAGTGCCCAGTTCCCTCTTCCCAGAGCTGCTGCTGCTGCTGTTGTTGAAGTGGGTCAGTTCTTCTCTCCTCTTGGCCACTGGTTCCTCGCAGTTGAAAGGAGGTATCTCTTCAGTAGGCAGAATGGGCAGTTCTCCAGGGTTCAATTTGTGGCTGGCTGTCTGTTCCTCAGCCACCGTCATGGAGCGCCTAATGGCAGGAGCCCCCAGTTTTTTGGGTGTGGGACTCAGCATTGGGCTACCGGTGAGGAGTAGCAGGCCAGAAGAAAGCTCTTCTTGGGCGGGAAGTTCAGGATACTTATCTGCAAGGTTGACAGCTGGGGGGACTGAGAGATGAGAGCACTCAGACAGGGCCCGGCGCATTGCCTTTTTCTGCTGGGGGGCTTGGTCAAGCAAAGCCCCCTCCTCGGTAGAACTCAATTTCTCCAACTCCTTATCATGGTCTTTGATATGAGAGCTGGCATTCACATAGTCCGGGGTGAACTCGACCCTAGTGATTGGTGGAATGGCAGTGGGTGAGTGCGCAACAGTGGGGGCTGGGTGGGCTACAGCCACCGCTAGGGAGGACTCATATTCGAGCTGCCCAGAGCTATCACTCACCACCCCAATCACCCGGCAGCCAGCAGGGATGCCATTCTCCTTTCCTGGAGTTCCTTCCCTTGAGTGCTGAGGGTCTTGAGCCACTGACACGGGATGGAAGTTGGGGTTCCAAACACTGGTTTCCTGCTCCTTAACATACTGGGTGGGCATGTCAGCAGCCCCAGGGAAATCCAGATCTGGCTGGCTCTCTGTCTCCGGCACATTCTTCCCTGCCACCGTCCCCGGAACTATAGTGGCTTTGTTTTTGTATGGCCCCTCTCTGGGTCCCAGATGTAACTCGCCCGTCTTCTGGTGCACTGAGTTCCCCTCCAAGGGATGGCAGCTGTCTGCAATCACATACCTGCTCGCAAGGTGACCCGAGGTGGCTTGATACTCCTTGTCCTGCGCTTCAATGCCGAGCTCTTTGTCTAGCTTCCCCTCAAAGAAGCAGAGCTTATTCTGCTCCAGGAAGCTGGCATTCTTCACAAGCCCGTCTTTCAGCTGCCCGTCCATGCTGACATTCAGCCCGATCTCATTCAGCTTGCCCTCTGTCCTCTGCCACTCAAACCCAGCTTGGCTCATTTCTTTTGTGGAATCCACCCAGCACTGTGCAGGCTGGCCCTGACAGAGCTGGCCGGGAGTGGCAGTGCGTGAGGCTGGCTGCCTGTGTGAGAGCGACATCGCCTCTTCCACGGCTCTCCCCGCTGCTCCTGGAGCTCTAACACCACCTATGATCACAGAGCTGGCAGTGACATCACACCAGCATTCATGACTAAACCTGTCTTTCGCCCAACACTCCTCTCTCCTCAAGCAGTTGGATGATAAATGTATTTACTAGTGTGAAAGGAACGAAGGAAGAAGGAAGGAATGAATGAAAAAGAAAGAGAAAGCAAGGAACCTGCTCCTTTCTGCACAATCGAATGCCACTGTTAAACTGAAAATGTAATTTCCTGTTAACTGGCACTCTGTTTAGATCTGCAATTTAAAACACGGGATGGTGCTAATCTGGGTACTGAGGATAGTAATGATGCCGGCTTTCACCAGTATAGACACGTGTGTACCCACACACTCGCTTATGTGACACTATGCCCACACTTGCACTGTCACCTACTCAAAAAACTGTTTTAAAAATAAGACTGATTTGCCACTCCTAAGCCATAACCCTTAAAGAACAAAGACTCCAAAAATTTGCTCAAAATTTCACTTAAAACAAAGAATCTTAATGTAATATCAAAATTGGAGGCATTCATTTCTCAGAGGAAGAGTAGTTTTGTTGTCACAACAACTTATCAAATTAACTTGAAAACTGACTTGCGTGAGTCCCCAAAGCCCAGTGAGAGCTCCATCTTGTAGCTCTGCATTGTGCAAGAGTCTAATAAGTGGTTCATTTAAAGGTTTCAGTGATCAGCACTTTGGGGACATGTAACCAAGTTGTAAGACACTTGTGTGACAATACATCCTCGCACTTTTACTCCTGCCCCGATCCCTCTTAGTTTCTTGGACAAGATGTGTCTCTCCCTCCTACACCAGCCCTGCCTGCTCTTTCCAGCCTGCTGATGACTTAGTTGCCACGGGAACACACTGCAGCAGTTCATCTTCCTCCGACCTCTAGGACTTAGGGACCTTGGCTATCTGTGGCTTGGGGTTTTAGCCGCCCACCAGAGCCCACTGCCCCCATTTAACTCAGCATAGTCCTTTGCTGCCCTGAGCTTTGAGTTTACAAACAGTACTTTCAGGATTGAGGTACCCACAAGAGAAAATTCTTGAAAAAAAAGTTACACTGAAAGGATAGGAAAAACTCTGCCTTGAACAAAGCTGATTTTTGTTGCCTAGCCTGTAAGTCGCTAATTGAAGTAACATAGGATATTGTGAAAGTCTATCAAGAATACAAGAGAAGGGCTTCCCTGGTGGCGCAGTGGTTGAGAGTCCGCCTGCCGATGCAGGGGACACGGGTTCGTGCCCCGGTCCGGGAAGATCCCACATGCCGCGGAGCGGCTGGGCCCGTGAGCCATGGCCGCTGGGCCTGCGCGTCCAGAGCCTGTGCTCCGCAACAGGAGAGGCCACAACAGCGAGGCCCACATACCGCAAAAAAAAAAAAAAAAAAAAAAGAATACAAGAGATGGATTTCCCTGGTGTCACAGTGGTTAAGAATCCGCCTGCCAATGCAGGGGACACAGGTTCGAGCCCTGGTCCAGGAAGATCCCACATGCCGCGGAGCAACTAAGCCCATGCACCACAATTACTGAGCCCGCGAGCCACAACTACTGAAGCCCACGTGCCTAGAGCCCGGCTCCGCAACAAGAGAAGCCACCAGAATTAGAAGCCCGCGCACCTTGCCTCAACTAGAGAAAGTCCACGTGCAGCAATGAAGACCCAATGCAGCCAAAAAAAAAGTGAAGAGATTACCAAGGCCCAGCCCAAGAAAGCTTCCTTAACTGGAGCCTCTGTCCCCATTACTCAACTTCTCTACTTGCTATTCATACCCTGCACATAATATTCTCAATTCCCAACTAGAGCGCAAGAACCAACCCTAATATGTTTCCTGCGTTAGCATCAGTACCTAACACAGAGCTATGTTCATGGTCAGGAGTGGCAATGTTGCAAAGCTGGAAAAAATGTGAACTTAACCTCTGTCCTGAACATTAACTGAACTCATATATACCTCTCCTTCCCCTTGACCTTAAGTAGCTTAGCAGCAATACATGCGAAAGCACAATAAAGGTTCATTAGCAAGAAACTAGGGTCACCTTACTTTTCAGCAAAGCTCTCACCAAGGAAGAGCAAGGAAGGATGTATAATAAAATGAAAAATGAAGGTGGTGCCAGGAGGGTCATGATTCTAATTAGTAATGGGAAAAAATAAGAGATGAGTCTTGGGTATATAAAGGCTTGGTGATAAAACATGGTCAAATTCTGGCTTTCAAAGAATGAGGAAGGTGTGTCTTTATTCCTTAGCAATTGTCTGCTACTATTTTCCATTCTCAAGTGGACTTACATTTACGTTGGTGTCCTGTTACAGTGCTCAGCACTGTGAGCGTCCCTTCACTGCTGCTTCTGAGTGGGCAAGCATGTCCTCCTGCTTCACTAAGAAAACATGGAGATCCAGAGGCTTTTACAGAGGGGAGGGGACAGAGTGGCTTATAGTTTGATTACACTATTGCTTTGCAACACGTACCAAGGAAGAGATCACACGGAACAAAAATTAATGTGTTTATTTCTCCCCAATGAGGTGACTGCTACCTGGATGACAAACAATGAGAAAAATCTAGTACAGAATAATTAGTAAAACCTGAGGATGACCCTGTCAGTGCCCTAGTCCAATTCAGAATTACAAACACAATCTCACTCAGGAATGCACATTCACCCACGGGAGAGAGTTGCATCAAGGAACTCAACCCCCCCACCCCGCCCCCATCACTGTGATATTTTATCAAGTTGGCAGATGAGGAACTTACATGAAGTCTTAGAAAGTTGAGTGTGCCCAGGTAAAAAGAAATGTACTTAAGAACCTGAAGACTTAAATTCTAGACTCAGTTGCCACTAGAATTCCTTGCCTCTGGGTTCTGCTTCTACTTATTCAGAACTCACAGAAATGTCACCTCCTCTGTAAAGTCTCCTAGACCCCTAACTCCTAAACTGAATCCTTAATGTTTACACAGAACTATACTTGTTCTACTTCTTCTTAGGATTTGGAAACTACACCATAATCTTCTCTGTATGTGCCTTTCCTGGAAGCTTCTAGAAGGCAGGAATAAGACCTGTCCACCTCTGCTATGCAGGTGCCCAGCACAGTGCTTGATACAGTGCTTAAGTAGGCTCTCAAAAAAGTTCTGCTCAAGGAGGAATGGACGTATTCCTTTCACGGACTTCTATCATTTGACCTGATCTCTCCCATCGTTAAACTCATGTAGACAGGTGCTGATTTCGAATGTCCTTTGGGCTGAAGGTTTTTAAGTTCCATTCCGTCTGAGTCTGAGGAAAGTGCATGGACTCCCATGTGTCTGGTCAGAAGGCGACCTCTCTTTTATCAGACTGTATAACAACTTGTCAAGCTTCCAAGGGCTCTGGCACAGCTTGCAGGTCTCTGATCTCAGCAGATGCACTGGCAGATGTTTCTGGTTTTGCCTTGTGCCTTGAGCTAGTACTCAACCTGTTCAGGGCCTTGGTTTTGATAAGCTCCACAACTGGTTTCTCTGCATTCTTTCAGTTACCAAGGCAACAAAGCTACTTTCCAGATTGACCAAATGTTCCCTGTTACTGTCTCCAGGAAACAATTTCTAATAAATTATCATTACAATGAAAGTTGATACGTCTACTGATTACAATGATGGATGACACTCTACTAATAAAAGCTGAAGACTGTGAAGCTGCAATCTAGTTTCTTACCTGGAAGAAAATGATGTTTGTTTATATATAAATATACATGTATGCAAAAACATTTCAAAACCATATTCTACTAAATCTTAGAAAAATTTCTTAGTACATGTTTAACTCAAGAAAATCGTGATTCTTCCTGATTAACTTTCAAAAATTGGGAGGCAGACAGAATGAAAAAACTGAAGCTAGTAATCTGACTTATGTGACCCTTGATAAAGGTAATTCATTTACCAGGACCCACAAAATGGAGGCCGCCCCCGTGGCTTGGCCCACAAATCTAAATCGAAGTCAGCCTGCACTTCACTGTCAAGGAAAGCACCTCACTGTCAAAGAAACCTAAAACACACCAAACAGTCCTTCGAATCAGCTTCAGCTAGCTCACCTTGCCCTAGAAAATTGGACCTGTTAGCCTTATAAGGAAACCCCAGACCTCCTAGCCAGTCATGCCCTATTTCCCCCAGTTGCCGCTTATAACGCTCTATAAAACTCGCTCTTGCCCAGAATCCCTCGGTAAGAGCGGTCCACTGTTGTCCGCTGTACTCCCCTAATCCATGGATTGTTCTCCCTTAAGTAAAGGACATCACACTCATTACTAAATTGCATTATTTTTGTCATTTAACAGGCAAAAGCATTAAAATGCTTACAGATGAAAAGTCCCCCAAGAAGTACAACTTGGAAATTCCAGGCCTTTTGAGTACTGAGCCTAGCATAGCCTCCCTGAAAAAGATAAGAGATTCATGCAAGGAAACTAGGTAAAAGCCCAACTCCCTCCACCAATTACCTCCAGTGTAAAGTTTAAGATCCTCTGCTCATGGAGGTACACACGACTCTCAGGACCCTTGAAGAGCTTACCTTCTTTTCTCCCCAATCTTGTCTCAGAATGTTTCTCCCTGCTGCCCACATGATGTATATACCAGTCACACCCAAATGTTTGCTAGTCCTCAAATATTCCATGCACTTGCACTTCACTATGCCTCTGTGCAGTCTATCCCCTAGAATGCCTTACCCTGCTTATCAGCTCTTCAAACTTCCAGACCCATCAAATGTCACCTCCTCCAGTAAGCTTTCTTTTGCTCTCCTAAGAGGACTTACTTTCTGCTCTGTATTCCCATGGCATATAGCTCATCCTTCTATTACAGAACTTCTCTCACTAGAGTAAAATTATCTGTTTATGTGTTTATCTCCCCACTTTGGAATCCTTGAGGAGTAAAAGCTGTGGCTTCTTGATCTACCCTTAGAATGTGGGAATAATGTTACCTGGCGTTTGCTGAATGAATGAATGAACTAAATACTAAAAAATCCAAATCATGTTGAGTGTTCACTATCAGCAGAGCAATAGAAAACGTTTATATGACAATCAGCTTTTTGCCTAAACTTATACAAATTACATCGTTGCTGAACAGTTTAAAAACTAGCAATTTCAATCTGCTCACAGCTGAGATGACCTACTCAATGTCACAGGTAAAAATACGCATGGACGTCCCCTCTACTGTCCACTTCATATTTCAAAGGAGTAAAAATTTCTGCAACACCAAAAGTAAGAAGCAAGTTGCATTTGCTTTCTTAATCTTCCAGTGCTGTCAGCCAGAGGATAAAAGTGAGGGAGCGTGAGGGGAAGAAATTCCTTTTAAAGTAGAACAACCAATAATTGCTGGACTTGTTTCACAGAACATTTAGATGCTCTGGCTCAAATAAGGTGAACAGTAGCACAGAACTGTTTGAGGGTTAAGAGTTTAAGAGAGTGCTGAGCGTATAGTAAGTTTCAATAAACAATAACTGTTTTTAGTTACTGAACATATAGACTCTCCCAATAAATTTCATTAATATACAGCTAGTAAGAAGAAAACAAGCCAGAGAATGAGAGGGTAAGTGGGAAGAAAGCAATTAGGAAACTTCACAAATGGCACTACATTTAAGATGTGGCGCAGTGGTTAAGAATCCGCCTACCAATGCAGGGGACACGGGTTTGAGCCCTGGTCCGGGAAGATCCCACATGCCGCGGAACAACTAAGCCCAAGCACCGTAACTACGGAGCCTGCGCTCTACAGCCCACGCGCCTAGAGCCCGAGCTCCACAACAAGAGAAGCCACCGCAATGAGAAGCCCACGCACCGCAACGAAGAGTAGCCCCTGCTCGCCCCAACTAGAAAAAGCCCGTGCGTAGCAATGAAGACCCAACGCAGCCAAAAATAAATAAATAAAATTTTTAAAAAAAGATATTACCAAATGGGCACTTCTCCAGTTGTAAGACTGTAGTGAGCTCTAAGATTACAAATGATTTTTTCATCTGCTGAGCATATTTTATTTATGTACAAGGGCCTTGAAACTGTTAGGATTTGAGGTTTATAAATTACTCCAAGTTTCACACCAAAAGAATTTCCCACCATAAACTGATATTCCCAGCTGTTGGAAGACTGTTGATGGGCTCAAGAAAACTGAAGAAAAAGAAATGAAGCCAGATAAAGGGAGAAATGGCTCTCACTATGGCAAAGGGAAGGGCCTATTTATGGAGACCCATGATAACTGTCCCTCTCACAGAACAACATGCCAAGTGCACTGCCACTCACAGCTCTCCTTGGCTTCCTTCCAGGGGAGCGACTACTATGGAGCCATCGCATATACCAGAGTCCAGTAAGGATCGCCCTTTCAACCTTGCTCTTCCCTGCACAAAATACACGGTCCCAAAAGAAGTCCTTTTCGGACAAGTTGAGCTCAGATTTCCTGAAGTATCTCAATGTTCCTTACTTAGAACAATATGCATAATATGTGAAGAAACCTTCTGCTAAAGTTTCCCTAAACTTTAGGCATGAAAAAATAACAGGAGAGGAATCATTAAGCTGAAAGAGACTTTAGCAGTATATTCACTTTCCCTACTTTCAAAGAAGATAAGCGTAGCAAAAGGTAACTCAATTATAATTTTAAAACTGTCATTAGACATCATATACAGTAAAGCTCTAAGCTGGGTGGTAGGGAGAACACAGGAATAAATCAAACACAGTCTCTGCCTAGAGAATAAAATGCTAGACAGACTTAAAAGACCTAGATTCTAATCCTAAATTAGCCTCTGATTAGTTTATGTCCTCATGATGTGTCTCCATTTTCCAACTAGAAAAGTGCTTAGTTATAGAGCTTGGATATTAAAATTTTAAAAATATAATTATTAATCATCGACCTTCATCTTTTTCTTTTTAAGAACCTAAAACTTCTGGAAGGTTCCTCTGAGGCAAGAATGAGGAAAGCATGGGCCTTAGAGTCAGAACGACTTGGGTTTAAATTCTATTTCTGCCACTTCACTATCAGTGTGACTTTAATATGGAGAGCCTCCATTTCCTCACGTGTAAAATGGAGAGAATCCTTCAAAGTACTGTTGTGTGTGTGTGTGTGTGTGTGTGTGTGTGTGTGTACACGACTATCCACCTACCTATCTACAGACAACTAGACACTTAGTATTCACTCAATAGGTGGCAGATGCTATTATTTTTATGGACACCACTAATAATATCTTTACTGTCCGAACACTGAAAACCATGGGTAACACCATCCGACCACAGGAGAGTTAACATGAATGATTCGAAGTGAGGAACAAAAATAAAATTTACCAAGGCCAGGTCTATTACCAGGCATGCATGAAACATCAGAGCCCATATGAACCCATAAGGGGTTACCCTGCCTAGTTCCCTATCACAAATCCAGGCACTCCCCATTCCACTCAGTCCCCTGCCTCAGAGCCCAGGCTTGCCTAAAGCTCTGCATCTGCACATTCACCTGCTTTCTGAACATCTCTGAATAAGCATTATTAGAAACATACAAGATCTTGGGAATTCCCTGGCAGTCCAGTGGTTAGGACTCCACACTTTCACTGCCGAGGGCGGGGGTTCAATCCCTAGTCAGGCAACTAAGACCCCACAAGCCGTGAGGCCAAAGAAAAGAGAAGAAATATACAAGATCTGCACAAAGAAAGCACCAGTGAGGGACTAAGACACGTAAACCTGAACATGTGATGTTACTGAATATGGCATGTATTACATGTTGGACAGAAAAACTCAACATATGCAACAACTCTCCCTAGGGTAATCTATATTTAACGTGATTTCAAGAACAAGACTGACTGGATTTCCCCCCCCACAAACCTATGAGCCAACTGTCAAGTATATATGAAATAATAAGCAAGAATAGTCAGGAAGACTCTGAAAGATAGGGTGACATGTGGGGCTAGACCTATTAGATATTAAAATATATTATTAAGCCACATTGTGTTACTTAGAGCATGACAAAGGTGGCATTTCAGAGGGAGACAGAATATACAAATATAGTGAGACAACCAAGTAATCATATCGCATATTTCATAAACAAAATACACACACACACACACACACACACACACACACAGAAACAAATAAGCAAATTCTAGACTGATCAAAGATTAAAAATGTGAAAAATTTAAAATATTTTTATGAACTCAGAGCAGGGATGGCTTTTATAAACTGGATAATAAAGGAAGTCATTTAAGAAGTAAAACACAAAATACATTTATACCAAGTAATAATTTTTTACCTATTAGACTGGCACACCTCAACAAAGAAGAAAAACCACACTAGTAGGAGAAGTACAGGGGAACAGGTACTGGTCTATGCTCAGGGTGGGAGTATAGTTCTGGTGCAGCTCTGTGCCCCTATGAGGAACAATTTGGCAACAACTATCAAAAAGATAAACATATATTCTTCAAATCAGAGGTTCTAACCCAGAGCCCCTTTTTATTATACAGATGTATTTGTATAAGTATGTATGTACGTAAGTATGACATTCTGTATATACAAGATTAGTTTACGCACCTTGTTTCTAATAGAAAAAAAAAGGAAAACATCTGAACATCCATCAATAAAGAAGTGGTAAAATACATTAGGGTATCTCCATACAGTGAAATACTATACAGCTATTTAAAAAGACTGAGGCCCCTTTCTTTGTACTGATTTGTAAAGAGCTCTAAAATAACTAGGTTTACAAATCAAGGTACACATCAGTATGCATGATATGTCTCACTTTTATAAAATCAGGAAATATATATATCATTGATTCTTTATGCGTAAATTGTCTGAAAGGACGTGTAAGACATTGTTAACACTGGTTGCTGGAGAGGGAAACGTGGATGGGGGTTAACAGAGGGAGGCAGACTTACATTTTACTGCATATCCCGTTCTACCATGTGAATGTATTAACCTATTCAAAAGTTAATTTTTGAAAATTATAATTTTACCTACCAAAATAAAAAAAGTATAGATTGTTCTTAGGGAAGGGGTGTGATAGAATTTAGAGAAGATATTTTGTCCAACATACATCACTCCCTCCTCAGCCACTCTACAAGGCTACTCCTAACACATGTCGCTGAGGGTGGCCTGGTCAAGGTAGGAGCCCAAAAGTTCTACAGCACCTGGCTTGCCTCCTCAAGAATCACAATAAATCCTCTTCCTACATTTTTCAGTAATACTGAGCTAAAAGAGATGCCTAAGTTTCAGAAAACTTACATGTTATCCTTTAATTACCACTGAAACCAAAGAACTGGTCTAGAACCTGAAACTAATGAACTGGAGAGAGGGCTGGGAATCTTAATGAAAGCTGGAAAGCACTTTACATACAATATCATTTTCTGCCTTGGCAACAGGGTAGCTAATGGAAGATAAAAACGGAAAAGATCAGAATGTTTTATGCAAATAATAGCTTCTAGCATTCTCTACTCACACGACACACGTTCCTTACCGGGTACATATTCATGCATAGCACAAGCTTTACCCAAAACAAGTCCATACCATGCAGAACACCATCTCATGATGAAGCCTCTCCAAAAGCCTAACTGGCTACACCAAGGCCAACCAGTGTTTTTTCATTTCTGGAGTTAGTAGCTGCATCATGCAAGCTGGGAAACAGTGATTAAGTAATAGCATCATTTGTAGGCTGTGAACAGCCTCAAAGGCCATGATTAGATGTATACTTTTCAGGGGAAAAAAAACCCTTAACATTTCTAAATCTTAAAGGAATCATCATCTTCTCAGTCTCCTCTCAATTACTTCACTGATTAGAGGCAAAAAGGGCAAAATTATGAGGAATCCTATATGGGCAAGTTTTACAGACTTGCCCATGGATATGGACTATGTTTCATGGACATAGGATATGTCCAAACTCTAACCCCTGTGAAACTGTGGGCCAATGGCTGTAAGCAACAAACTGCTAAAAGATAGAGCTGCATCACTGAGAGATCATTTCCCACTTCTAGAAACACAAATAAAGTCTGTGCTTACCAATCTGGGTGGAGGCTACCATAAGGGGTTCATTTTCATTCAATCCAAAAGCAATTTGGATATTTAGTCCCACCAGCACAAGTTACATATGTATACTGGAAAAAAAAAATCCCACACACACAGCTGGACATGAAATGTTTTCTTTCCTCTTGTGAATCCTTATACAAAATAATGATATGATTAAAATTTGGCTGTAAACTTTACACATAGGAGGCACACTTTTTTTTTTAAAAAAAATTTAAGAATATCATGGATGGTGATAGACTTTCTGCTAAACAATTTATTGTTTGAAATTCAACTTCCCCTGAAAGTCAAGGTTCAGTGCTGGGTAAAAAGGCATGCAACCAAGTCACCAGCCTCCCAAGCTGGACACAAGGCATGCCTTCGCTGCAGAAAACACATAATTAGCAGTTACAGGTCTTCATGCCAACAAACCAATGGTTAACAAGAATGATTAGAGTCTGGATGGAACCAAAGCACAAGCTCTTTGCCTTTCTGATGCTGACCAAAAGCCACAAGCACACACATTTCCCCACGGCAGGTTCATACCACTGGACTTGAGTTGCTTGGATCGCTCTCGTTCCTGGACTGTAGATTTTGGTAAAAGTGGAGTGAGTCCTCGGGACTTGGTGGGTCTCATGTAGCCTTTCATGGGTTCTGCCGCTCTGCTTTTATCTTCCTTCTTCCCTTGTCCCAGTGCCTTCGGTTCAGATTTTTCTGTCATTTTCTCAGGTGCCTCTAAGATCTTGTCTTTGGGTTCTGGGAGTTGAAGAGCCTTGGAAGCAGTCACTACTAACTCATCTACCACCCTTGAAGGAGTCACTTCAACTTTGCCATCTAAGACACCTGACTGGAGTTCTGGTGGTGCCAAGGAAACACATGCCATTTCTCTGCTTTCAGAATCCAGACTGATTTCTTCCAATTTATCCTTTTCACTTTCTGGTGGCAAAAGAGTCGTATCTACCTCCTTATTCAAACTATCTGGGCCCTGGGAATCTCTATTTTCAGCACGTTGGTCCTCACAGAAACTGGGCTTTTGTGCTTTGTCTCCCATTAGGTCAAGAATTGGAACTGGAGCAGAACCTTCCTCAGACTCTTTCTGTTTGTTTACTGGACATGTTGGAAAATTACTGCTATCTGCACATGCTTCTAGGACTCTGACCCCACCTGCCAGGCTTTGTTCTTCTATGAGCACGCCAGAAAGAAGGTGGCCCCCTGCTGGCTCTGTGGTTTTCTCTACTGAGTGCTTTGATGCACCACTGGGCACTGACTCAGATTCTCCTATCACATGCCCTCCGTCTATCCCTGCTTCGTTTTTCATGGGACCAGCAAGCTCACCTTTATTCTGAAGACAGCTAACTCCATGGTTATTAACTGTTTCTATGGCTGCTGTCAGAGTTAGGGCAACTCCTCCTGTGCTTGTAGAGGGCATAACAGCACAGGGAGCCTTGGGTCTTTCTTCAACTGGGACTCCAACTTTGCTGCAATTATCTACCTCTAATAATTTGGAAATCTGGGCTGGAGCTGTCTCTTGCCTGCTTTCTGCCAAGGTGTCTGGAAATGAATCACTTTCCTTTACTACTTGAAAAGTAGAAGGGGGCAGTTTTTCACAGGCTGCTGATTCCTGAGCCTCTAGGGGGACTGTCTTATTCATCAATCCTGGTGGTGTTCTAGGGCAGGTAAATGTAATATTTCTATTTTCATCCACATAGCCCATTCCTTCAATTCTGTGGTCCCCTATGGTTTCCATGGGAACATGTATTTTAGTTGCATCTATCTTATTCTCCAGAATGTGCTTCTCAGGGAAACTATTTTTAACCTTTTTGCTTTTTCCATCATTACTCCTTTTATTTGGTTTGTCAGCAACTGCAGTATGTCTCTTGGCCACATCTGTCTTATTCTCCTCAGACAGTACTGAAGGAACAAATCCTGCCCCCTGGATTTGGTCTTGGCAGCTCACATCTGTCACCTTGGTAGCTGGTTCAGTAACAGCAAAATCCTTGCCTGCGCTTGTTTTGTTCCTGCCAAGAGCCCCAAGCTTAGAAAAATTAACCTCAACATTTCTACCCTTTTGGTCAACTCCTTCCACTGTGGGTGTATCTGATATACGTGAGAACAAAGGGTCATGAGCTATGGGGAAAGTAAGTTCTAATTCTCTGTTTTGATGGGGAGTACTACCAATATCCCCACGCTTCCCTACAAAAGGTGGGTTGAGGATTTCTTCCTTCCTCTCCATTCTAGCAGGCTGTGTGGAATAACTATTTTTAAACTTTTTGTTTTTGTCTTCACTGCCTCTTTTTGTAGGCTTTTCAGAAATCCAGGGAGCTGCCTCATGATCCATCCAAGGACATTTTTCCTCCTCGCTCTGGTTGCCGACACGCATGCCTATGGCTACAGCTCCTCTTTCTGTTCTAGCACCGGAAGTCTGAATCACGCCTGACCCATTTCCCAAAGGAATCAACGCCTGCAAGGTGCCTGCCACCCTCAGGTCAGTCATCTCCTTAGGGTCCCGCATCACCACTGCCTCAGTGAGCTCAGCCACGGTCCCTGGTTGCTCTGAAGAACCCAGCCCCAGCTCCTCGCTTTTATCCATTCTTTCCATTTTAGGCGCTGGCTCACTTGGCACAAGAACAATTGTGTCCTTGCTGTCCTTCTGGCTGTCCGCAAGCCACAGCAGCTCAGACCTTGCTCTCACCTTCCCAGAACTTGCTCTCATCTTCCCAGAACTTCCCTTTCCCTTCCTGCTTTTGCCATCACCTGCCATTCTCTTAAATGGTTCATTCCCTAGTCCAGGAACCTGAGCTAACACCGTGTCCTGTGGCTGCTCAGAAGCAAAGATGCTGTTCTCCTGTCTTTCCTTGGGAATACTTTCCTTTTTTAGTTCTTTAACCTCTTCAGCTCCCTCAGAAAACTCTTTCTGTTTGTCATTCTGCAGTTTAGTCATTTTACTTTCATCACTCCCTTCTTTTAGACTACTTACTAATGGATTATCTGCTGTCAAAGTGGGTATGGAATTAGGCAGTTCTTTTGCTGCTTTGGGTTTTGAAACTCTACCCTCAGCCCCTTGGTCCAAGACAGGAGAGCAACCCTCTTTGGGTCTGATCTCCAAAGGAATTTCTACTTTGTGTGGAAAAACTTCTGTCAGGGGTCCTTTCAGATTGAGGGAGCCTACTGTCTGGCTTTTATCCACAGGAGTCTCGAGGTAGGGTGCAGGCTGTGGTTTGCACTCATCTTGCTGCAGCAATTTCTTGTCTTGGCTCTGTGGTGCTGACTTGTTACCTCTCACCTCTGCCTCTACTCTCAGTTTGGGCTGAGAATTTACTGCAGTTTTCGGGGGTTCTTCCAAAGGACACAAAGGAATGCTGAGACCCTCGGAGGCAAAGTTCTCAGCTACCAGTTTGGCTGCCCTGGAATCAATTTCACATCCCTTTTTCAAGTTTTCTCTGGATACCAGCCCATGTTCTGTGCCCACAGTGGTAGGCTGGCTGGGGGGAACACCTGACTTTTGTGGGTCAGTGGCAGAGGGATGACCTTTAGGCTCATCTGCATTGTCATCATCCCAAGGTCCCCCAGCCCGGGGCTGAGAGTATCTCTTTTGCTTTGGTTTCTTCTTTTTTTTCTTCATCATCATCGGTGTTCTTTCTATATCCCAGGACTCCCTGCCAAGATCCCTCTGGGGTTCAAGGAAGTCACCATGAATAGTTTTCCTCTGGTTCCCAGGCTCACCACAGGAAGACGAACCAGAAACCCAACCCAACTCAGACAAAGGGCAGGGGCCCAGCCCAGGATCAAGAGTCTTCCGTGGAGAAGAGCCTCCCAGCAGCTCAGGAGGGACCCTGGCAAGCCTGGGCCGGGCGGGCCGGGCGGACCTGCGATCACTGGGTCTGCACGCTTTTTTGGCTTGTGTGGGAAGGGTACCTGCAATACATGAAGTTGGCCAAAATTCCAAACAGAAAACCCCTTGTTATTCTTTCTTTAAGAAAATGTCCATTTAGTGACTCATTTAAGTAGTCTATTTTCACCAACCCACATACTGATTCATTTAGGAAAAGTTTTTTTCCAAAACATTTCTCACTCTTAACTGGGATTAGTAAATATTTAACAAAAATCAAAGATCATCATCTTGGGTAAAGACTTTTTTTTACAAAATGTATTTACAAAATATTCAAAACTTGATAAAAGAAATTCAAACAGCGATCTTCTAATCTGTATAATAAGCACCTACTGCCTATAAACCTCCTCTGATACTTATTTATATTTGCTATTATTTTTAATAGGTACATAATTCCCAGGATAGTAACAAGATGGTAAGCTCCTCTTTTTGGTGACATTGATTAACTGATTGAATGAAATATGTATGATTTTACAATTCTAAGAGTCTGTCACCAATATTATACTAATTACTTATCAGTATTATACCGATTACTTGTTAAACAGACCAGAAGGACAGAATTATACTACTTTAAAAAAAAAAAAGAAAGAGAAAAAGAAAAGATACTGAATTAGTATTTTGTCCAGAGAAAAAGTCACATTATTTCAGAACAAGAGCCTCCTACTTTGAAACACAAATGTGCTAGATTTCAATGTTCTGTCGCTAAAGGTACTTCCCAAAAGACAGAGATATATACATAATGCCAAGTATAGGATAATGAATTAAAACAATTAGGATGAGCACCCTTGGAAAAGTTTCAGGAAGTCACTTAGTCCAACCTCCTGCCTCTAAGTCAATGAATGCAGTATGGATCCAAGATCCTGGAAACAGACCCGGTGAGAGCAGGTCTAGGACAACTCTTGGCAAGTTTGGTGCAATAAATGACCTCACAGAATATTAAAATATTCAAATAGTAACTTTTGTCCTTATCTTTATCCCTCCAATGTCCTCCAAATCCTACCCTTTACTTAATACCTCAGGCCAATTATTGTTTTTCCTGAAAAATTGCTAGGCTTTAGCAACCCACAGCATTTATAACATTTAACTTGGCAATTAATCAGCAGCTATTTGGTGCCATCTCTAATACTATTTAATTCAATTATTATATAAATCTTTGGTTTCAGAGTTCACGCCTGGGAACTTCTCTCACCATCCAGGCTAGAAAAGGACCAGGACCCAGGCCTAAGTATCTGTGTGCCTTAGCATGGTGTATACACAATAAGGACTTGAGAAATCTTTAATGATATGGTGAGTCACTAAAACAACATTTTTAAAAATCATACATTTATTTAGCTCCCACTCGGTGCCAGACAGTGTTCAAAGCAGTAGAGATTCCAAGTGTAGCAAATCTTGGTCCCTGCCCTGAAGTTCACGATCTCACCACAATCACAGAAAAGGAGGCAGAGAATCACTAAGTTGATAATCATGTGCACGTGCTTCTGGCTTACCATCAAAAATGTGTAAAGCTCACTGAAATCTGTTTAAGAAAGAGAGCTGACTTCGTAAACGGTCCTGCTGATCACCACCTTATAACCAGGAACAATGTCTTCCACCATCTCCCCATCTTTCCCAGTTTAAGCGTTTTCAAACAGGCCACTTTGTTTTCCTGACATACCTGAGGTCTCTGAAGGAAGTTCAGAAGGTTGACTACTGAACGGTTTCTTTTGCTCTAGTTCCTCTGACACAGAATCCTCATCTGTTGGCAAGTTGTGCTTTTGGCCCATGGCTGTGACTGCTTCTAAAGGTAAAAGTAAAAACCACACAGGTTTCAGAGAAGCACCATTTCAGCTACTTCTCCACCTTCCAGAAATTGGAAATGGACACAGTTTTTGAGGAATGAGGGACGCTCCTATTAGGGCAGGAGAGAAATGGAGTGGCAGTTGGAAGGGGGAGGAAAGGGGGAGTTGGGAGGGTTGGGTTTTTTTTTAAAAAGAAGGGAAAAATAACAAATGTTTTTACAGTGGTGGGAATGATCCAATGTAAAGGGGGAAAAACATGGTGCGAGGCAAGAAAAGAGAATGGCCAGGGCAATGTGTGTAAGTAGACAAGAGAAGACAGGATCTAGTGCAAGACAAAGATGCTGCCCCTCATGACTAGGAGCAGGGACTGTTTGCTGATGGCAACAGCAGGGAAGGCAGAGTCTATGGATAAAGATACAAGTAGTTAGGTAGACGAGTGAGTGGAAGTTTGTGAATGTTCTCTTTTATTGCTTCAATCATCTATAAGAAAAACAGGAAGATGAGCAGAGAACAAGGATGGAGAAGGTGTTGGCGGCTGGAGGAGGGCAAAGGTGAGAAAGAACTGTTCAGGGGAGCAGGAATGTGTTTAGACTTGCGAAGTACAGTGTGACTGTCTTTATTTTACCTGGCATGACGTTTGTCCCTTACCCTTCTGGAGGCTACACTCTTGTACACAAATACTGCAAGTAAGCATAAGCCCATACCTGCTGATATCATGAGAGGAGGCACAGCTGACTGTCCTTCATCCTGGAGAGATTCTAACTGGGAATCCTCACTTGTTTCTTCCTGTGTCCGTGCAGTTTCCATGTCCTTAACAGGAACTGGTGCCACCTCTGCTTCTGAGGATGCTGCAACATCCTTGGCTGGAGCCACATTGTTGGCCAGGGTCACCTCCGTTTGTAGGGGTAGAGCCACATTCTTGCCCAGGGCCATCTCTGTTTCTGGAGATGAAACCACGTCCTTGCCCAGGACCACCTCTGTTTCTTGAGGTGGAGCCACGTCCTTGCTGAGGGCCATCTCTACTTCTGGGGGTGGAGTCATGTCCTTGACTGGGGTGACTTCTGTTTCTGGAGGTGCAGCCATGTCCTTGACTAGGGCCACCTCTGTTTCTGGGGGTAGTACCATATCCCCAGTCAGGGCCACCTCTGTTTCTGAGGACAAGGCTACCTCCTTGGCTGAGGATATTTCTGTGGATGACACAACGTCCTCATCCAGTGGCACCTCTATTTCTGAAAGTGATGCTACACCCTTGGGTGGGGCCGCCTCTCGGTCTGTAGGTGGTACCATACCCTCAGCTGGGGCCAAATCCATTTTTACAGGTGGTGTCCTCTCTGCTTCTTTGAATAGTAGTATGTCCTTGGCTGGGGTTACCTCTGTTTCTGTGGGCAGTACCATGTCCTTGGCCAAAGACACATCTGTTTCTGTGGGCAATACATTGTCCTTAACTGGGGTTGCCTCTGTTTCTAGGGGTAGTACCACGTCCTTGACTAAGGCCATATCTGGTTCGATGGATGATTCCATGTCCTTGGCCAGGGCCACATCTGGTTCGGTAGGTGGTTCCGTGTCTTTAGCCAAGGCCACCTCTGTTTCTGTGGCTGGCGCCACATCCTTGGCCAGGACCATCTCTGATTCTCGAGATGGTGCCATGTTAGCAGCCTTCAGTCCCATCACCATTTCCATTGCTTTTGTTGGTGCTCTCTCTTCTGCTGATGCCATTTCTACCTCCTTAGCAGGCTCTAAGGGAAATAAATTGGACATTTAGGATCCATCATTGTCTGCTCATAGCTCTTCATTCAAAATTTACTTTCTTAGGGCACAAGAGTATCTAGCTTTTGTGACCATAACATCCTAAACATAACTAAAAAGCTGTCCACTTAATGCATTTGTGCCTACTCTTCGACAGTCCTAATACTTAGAAGAATAGAATACTGGCAGAACAAAGAGTGGAGGAGGAAAGGCAAAGGAGAGAAAAAAACACAGGTCCAAAAAAATCAACACAGGTACACAATTAGTGTCAGAAAGGGAACCTGTGGGACATCAAGAAAACCCCCCAGAGTTCTAAATCTGCCCTGAATTACAGAGGGATTGTCTTTGCCCACTGGCCCTAAGTGTTGTATTTCAACTACAACTTAATTCCTCCAGCTTTGAAATCAGTAATTTAAATTTAAAAACATCTGTGACAGTTGTGAAAATTTTACCTAACTATACTGCTGCACAAGGCTCAAAAATGTTTGATGCTTTATATTGATTATTGATACTGTAACTATTAAGTGATAAACAGGGATCCTAACAATGTACCTGCTATAGGCTGCAAAGGCTGTGTAATGGCCTCAGGGGAAATGAAGGATTCTGAATGTGGAGGGTTTGGAGCTTCCACAGGCCACCCCTGAGGAACAACAGCTGCAGGAGCAAATGTGTCACAGGGAAACACACCTAATATTGAAACACAAATACATTTTTCAGACTCAGTCAACACTGGGGAAAAAAGACATTTGATATTTAAAACCAGCTTTATATATTGCCATAAAGACATAGGCCAAAAGGACCAACAAGAAACAAAGCAAGAAAGTTTTAAAGTAAAAACCGCTGACATTCTCCAGGTTTTGGCTAATTGTTAGGCTGCTGCCCTGCTGATTGACACTGACTGGCCACCTTCTACAATGTTTTACAAAGATTCAAAAACACCAAAGAATAGGGAGGGTGGGAGGGAGACGCAAGAGGGAGGAGATATGGGGATATATGTATTTGTATAGCTGATTCACTTTGTTATAAAGCAGAAACTAACACACCATTGTAAAGCAATTATACTCCAATAAAGATATTAAAAAAATAAATAAATAAAAAATAGCAAAGGACGAGCTCTTGCTCCTACATCACAACCAACAGAACGCAACATACAGTAAGGGACAGTGAATCAATTCCTCATCTGTACAGTGAGATTAACATACAACCCTTTCCAACATTAGAAGACACTTTTGTGAAAATGCTTTGTAAATTATTAAGAACTAGACAGATGTAAAAGCATTATTATTATGCTGTCCTCTGCCAGACCTAATATCACATGGGATTTAGTATCGCCTGGTCCTTGCCATCAAGATTATTCCAATTTAGCTAGAGAGGCAAGATAGACATATATCAAATAAAGTAAACTGTGTAGTATGGACTAAATGCTATAAGAATTTCAAAAGAACCATGAGACCAGCACAGTCACAGAAGGCTTCAGAGGAGAAGCAAGAGCAGGAAGAGAGGGGAGAGTAGTCAATTTCAAGGATGGAGAGCTCACTGAGCAAAGAAAAGAACGAGGATGCCAACAGGACAAGAATGTTTCTGGGACTATGAGATTAGTCTGATTCAAACAGATCTTGTATACCAGAGAGGGAAAATGGGATTAGAACAAACAGTAGAAGAAAAAATCCAGAAAACCAGAGAATTTAGAGAAAAAAAGTGTGTGTGGGGGAGCTGTCTTAAGGTCTTAATCATAAAAATGAGACATGAATACAGAACAGGGAGTCAGATGATCAGGTATATTCAGAATTAATTTTAAAGGAGAGCAGGAAATCTGATAGGCGACCACTGAGGTGGTCTAGGTATGAAGTGATAGGGGCTTGCATAGCGTAAAGCAGAGGGAGCAGAAAGGAAGAGAAGAAAGATGCTGTAAAGAAAGAAGTCAATGCAACTAAGTGACTGCCTAGGTAGTGAGCTGAAAAAACAGGAGTCAAAGCCAAAATCAAATCAGGAGACTAGATGGATTGCATCAAAGTCAACTCATTTAACATCCTTCTTGCAAGAGATCATCAGGCCAAAGAAAAGCATAAGTGAAACATACAACTACTAGCCAGGATCTTTACAAATACAAAATTATAAGCATTATTTGAAGTGGGACTTACTGATGATGGGTACTGAAGGAAACCAGAACATGTTACCCCAAAATATGCCCCTTTGACATAAAAATTTTGAGCTGAAGGCAATTAAGCAAACAACAAATTGAGAAAAAGCTCCTCCCTTTCTGCCTGAAGGCAGGATATAAATTTTCCTTTCACTGGCAAGAGACACTTATCAGGCCAAAGAGGGCACCAAAAGAATATGCAAACAAACCTGACTCCATTAGTTCCCTCTCATATACTTACCTTCCCGAAGTATGACTCTTGGAAGTGTAAAACTGCTTTCCTTTATCCTGTCATTTCTCTACAAATTTAATATTCTTTGTTGAGGATGCTACACAAACTGAATTTCTTTCTTTTTTAAAATAAATTTATTTATTTTGTTTTTTTGTTTATATATTTTTGACTGTGTTGGGTCTTCGTTGCTGCACGCGGACTTTCTCTAGTTGCAGCGAGCAGGGGCTACTCTTTGTTGAGGTGCGCCGGTTTTCCTTGCGAAGCATGAGCTCTAGGCACATGGGCTTCGGTAGTTCTGCCACGCGGGCTCAGTAGTTGTGGCTCACAGGCTCTAGAGCGCAGGGTCAGTGATTGTGGTGCAAGGGCTTAGCTGCTCTGCAGCATGTGGGGTCTTCCCAGACCAGGGCTTGAACCCATGTGCCCTGCATTGGCAGGTGGATTCTCAACCACTGTGCCACCAGGGAAGTCCCAAACTGAATTTCTAAGCTACACCTTTGAGTTACTTTCCTCCCATGTGATGTATGTTGCATGCGTTAATAAACTATTTGTTTTTTTCTTATTAACCTGTCTATAGAGTCTCAACTGAACACCAAAGATGGGTAGAAGTAAAGTTTTGCCTGCCCTACAGTACCTTGGCCACATTCATGTTAAGTTATACAAAACCAGGAATAAGTAAACTACTAATTGATAACTAAGATCTGTTTAACGTTTAGTTTACCATGTACCAGAAACTATGCGAAGTACTTTTACATAAATTTTATTTCATCAACACCACATCTTTAAGGTAAGAACAAGTGGTGGCCCCATTTTATAAAGAAACCAAAGTTTAGGGAGGACATAACTTGCAGAAGGCCATGAACTAATAAAAATGTGGAGACAGAACCTGGCCCTAGGATATAGGATTCAAGATCCCATGAGAGGAGGTGAGCTGAACCTGAGCAGCCCAACTATGAATTCTCTGTGACTAATCTAGAAGGAGCCTTGTCAGAGCCAGAGCCCCTAAACATGACTTTGCCTAGTGATTCACTTCAAAGGTGATGGGTGAAAAGCCAAATTAATTGATGGAGTTAAGAAATAAATCCAGCTGGAGAAGTCATACCATAACTGTCTTTCAGGGGATCATTTTGTTCTGCAGATGCTGAAGCACTGGTTGTTCCACTGGGGAGAAAGAGCAAATCTTCCAGGCTGTCATCATGGTGCATCTTAAAGGGATCTGGAATAAAGAAGGAATTTAAAACTCATTCCCATTGAACACAACTAGAAAGATTATCATTCTTTTTTATCCTCTGATGAATACTGATTAGCTACATGTGTGTCGTCAACAGTGAGTTAAATATGTTGAGATAATATGTGACTGAATGTGGTAGGGAATCAAATATTCATTAATTCACTTGAGACAAGTTAAAAATACATAATCTCATATTCTCTAAGATTTAATTATCTAAATCAGACAGCCAACAAATACATAAAACTAAAACTACAACTAATGCTCGAGTCTATAATATATTAGGAGGTGAGAGTACAAATATAAACTTTCAATATGTATTTACAGAGCAGACATTCATTTTAGGTTATTAAAAAAAACACACACACACACAGAACAAGTAAAAGAGACATTTTCACCTCCTGTGGAGAGCATGAAGAAAACTGCATTTCAAAAGCTGTCTGAATGAGACAAGGTGAACTGCTGGTACCTGGAAAGAATGAACTCTAGACTCAGGAGTTGGCATGAGTAAAGGCACTGAAAACATCAGGTAAACTCTGCACCTTCTTACATGAAAAAAGAGCAAAGCCATTTAGGCCAAGCAAGAATTCTGCTCTCCAAGGAGGCCATCTCGAAATGCAACACACATCTGAATTAGCCTAAAAGTTTATAAAAACACACTGCTGGGCCCTAAGAATGTGCATTTCTAACTCGTTTCTCAGGGAATGCTAATTCCCTTTAGGCACTTCCATTGTCAGAGGCAGCTGCACTGAAGTCCAGGCTTTAAGTGAATGTTCATTCCCGTGGCTCTGAAGCAGCTGACCCTCCCTCTTATAGTAAGGGATTTCAGGCTTAGGGGAGAGCACGGCACTGCAGAATATGAACGAGCAGAAAGGAAACTGAGAAACTGCTGGGGCTGGAGGAGGCCCCAGTGCTGCTGCTTCAGAACAGCAGAGGAGCTAGAATCTAGACAGATTAGAAAGCTTCATTCTCCCCAGTCTTAACTTGGTTTGGGGTACCTGCTGCTTGCTCTGCCTCTCACACTTCCACTGAAGGAAAACAGGACACTTAAACCAGCAATGAGAATAACTGTTGTATGGTTCGCACATTAGGAGGGGAAGAATGCTAAATCACATGTAAAAATCAAAGATTTCTACAAAGTTCTGTCATTTATTCATTACTATTTTACTAGGTGCATATGATATGGCAGACCCTGTGTGTTCTAAAAACCCAAAGATGTATAAATCAGGGTTGAAAACATTTAGGAGATGGATATACTTTAGTTCAAGTCAAGGAAGGTCTTCACTTGAAAAATATTTAAGCTGAGCACTAAAGAACTGAGTGGTTGCGGGACAGAGGAAGACCTTTTCTTTCTCTACCTACATACATTCCCTCTCTTAGTGATCTCATCCAGTCTCACAGTTTAAAATTCCATCTATAAGATGATGACACTCAAATTTGTATCTCCAGTCATCTCAACCTCTCCCTTTATTTCCTGACTTCTGTATCAAACTGCCAACACTTAATGTATAAAATAAAGCCAAAATGTAATCTGTTTCCCAAATCACTCCTCCTACAGTCTTCCCATCTCTGATGGCATTCTATCTTTTTGGTCCAAAACCCTGGAGTCATCCTTGGTTTCTCTCTTTCATACACCACATCCAAGTCGTCAGGAAATCCAGCTGACTTGACCTTGAAAATGTCCCCCAGTGGGCTTCCCTGGTGGCGCAGTGGATAAGAATCTGCCTGCCAATGCAGGGGACACAGGTTCGAGCCTTGGTCCAGGAAGATCCTACATGCCGCGGAGCAACTAAGCCCGAGCACCACAACTGCTGAGCCTGGGCTCTAGAGCCCACGAGCCACAACTACTGAGCCCGCATGCCACAACTACTGAAGCCTGAGCTCCGCAACGAGAAGCCACCACAATGAGAAGCCTGCACACCGCAACGAGGAGTAGCCCCCGCTCACCGCAACTAGAGAAAGCCCGTGTGCGGCAACAAAGACCCAACACAGCCAAAAAATAAATAAATAAAATGAAAAAAAAATGTCTCCCAGAATCTATTTCTTCCCCACCTCCACTACAGTTTCTCACAAGGCTGCAGTGAAGGTACTGCCCAGGGCTGTGATCATTTGGAGACTTGACTGGGGCTGGAGAACCTGCCTACATGATGATGGCTTACTCACATGGCTGTTAACTGGAGGCTTCTGTTCCTCCCCACGTGTGCCTCTCCACAGCAGCAGCTATCGCCAGGGTGAGTAAACCCAGTGTGACCAAGACAGAAACTGTAGTGTCTTTTGTAATCTAATCTTAGAAATGGCATACCATTATTTCTGCCATCTATTCTATTGGTCACATAGCCCAAGCATGGTACGATGTGGAAGGTGACTACACAAGGGTGTGAATACTAGGAGGTGGGGATCACTGGAGCCATCGCCCTGAATCAGTAATTAAAAACTACTCACAAAGAAACGCCCTGGCTGAGATGGCTTCCCTGATGAAATCTACCAAATATTTAAAGAAGAATGAAAATCAATTCTTCACAAACACTTCCAAAAATATTAAAGAGAGGAGGATACTTCCCAACTCATTGTATGACACTAATATAAAACTAGACAAAGACATCTCAAGAAAGGAAAACTACTGACCAGTATCTTTTCTGAACATGGATGCAAAAGTCCTCAACAAATATTTACATATGTGCCAGCATATAAAACTCATTATATACCATGACCAAATGGGATCCATCTCAGGAATGCAACATTGGTTTAACATCCAAAAATCAATTAATGGAATACATACATAACAACAGAATTAAAAAAATAAAACCACATGATCATCAATAGATGCAGAAAAATCACTTGGCAAAACCCAACACCCTTTCACGATAAATCAAACACTCAACAAATTAGGAATAGAAGGCATTTTCCTTAATCTGATAAATGACATCAACAAAAACCGCACAGCTAAGACCATGCTTAATGGTAAAAGACTGGATGCTTTCCCTAACTAAGACCAGGAACAAACAAGGAAGTCTGCTCTTGCCACTTCTATTTAACATTGTACTGAAGGTTCTAGTCAGGACAATTAAGCAAGGACAAGAAATAAAAGGCAGCCTGATTAGAAAGGAAGAAGTAAAACTTTATTGTAGAGGACATGATCTTATACGCAGAAAATCCTACGGAATCAACTAAAAAACTATTAGAACTAATGAGTTCAGCAAGGTTGGAAGATACAAGATCAATATACAAAAACCAATTCAGATTCAGAAAAATCTGAAAATGAAAGAAAACAATTCCATTCATAAGAATAAAGAACAATAAAATATTAGGAATAAATTTTACAAAAGGGAGTATAAAACTTACACTCTGAAAACTACCAAAATATTGCTGAAAGAAGTAAGGTATAAACACATGGAAAAACATTCTAAGTTTAAGGATTGGAAGACTTAATATTGTTGAGATGGCAAAACTCCCCAAATTGATCTACAGATTTAACACAATTCCTACCAAAAATCCCAGCCGATTTCTTTTTCTTTTAATTAATTAATTAATTTATTTATTTTTGGCTGCATTAGGTCTTCGTTGTTGCCTGCGGTTTTTCTCTAGTTGCGGCAAGCGGGGTCTACTCTTTGCAGTGGTGCAGAGGCTTCTCATTGCGGTGGCTTCTCTTTTGCAGAGCACAGGCTTTAGGTGTGTGGGCTTCAGTAGTTGTGGCATGAGGGCTCAGTAGTTGTGGCTCGCGGGCTCCAGAGCGCAGGCTCAGTAGTTGCGGTGCACAGGCTTAGTAGCTCCATGGCATGTGGGATCTTCCCAGACCAGGGATCGAACCCATGTCCCCTGAATTGCCAGACAGATTCTTAACCACTGCGCCACAGGGAAGTCCCCCAGCTGATTTCTTTATAGAAATTCACAAGCTGACTCTAAAATTAATATGGAATTCCAAAGGATACAAAATAGCCAAAACAATCATCAAAAAGAAGACCAGGGCTTCCCTGGTGGCTCAGTGGTTGAGAGTCCACCTGCCGACGCAGGGGACATGGGTTCGTGCCCCGGTCGGGGAAGATCCCACATGCCGCGGAGTGGCTGGGCCTGTGAGCCATGGCCGCTAAGCCTGCGCGTCTGGAGCCCGTGCTCCGCAACGGGAGAGGCCACAACAATGAGAGGCCCGCGTACCGCAAAAAAAAAAAAAAGAAGACCAAAGTAGGTAGACTCATACTACTCAATTGCAAAACTTACCACAAAGCAACAGTAACCATGACAGTGTAGTACTGGCATAAGGACAGACATACAGAACAATGGAACAGAACTAAGAGCTGAGAAACAAAACTGTATATCTATGGTCAACAAATTTTCAACAAGGGTGCCAAGACAATTCAATGGGGAAAGAATAGACTTTTCAAAAAATGGAGCTGGGACAACTGGATATCCACATGAAGAACAATGAATCTGGACCCCTACACCTTTCACCATACACAAAAATTAACCCACAGTGGATCAAAGACCTCAATATAAGAGCTAAAACTATATAAAATTTTTAGAAGAAAACATAAGGATAAATCTTCATGACCTCAGATTTGGCGATGGAGCCTTAGATATGACACCAAACCTTGAGCAACAAAAGAAAAACTAGATAAAGTGGACATCATCAAAATTAAAAACTGGGCTTCCCTGCTGGCACAGTGGTTGAGAATCCGCCTGCCGATGCAGGGGACATGGGTTGGAGCCCTGGTCCGGGAGGATCCCACGTCCCGCGGAGCAGCTGAGCCCATGTGCCACAACTACTGAGCCCATGTGCCACACCTACTGAGGCCCATGCGCCTGGAGCCCATGCGCCTGGAGCCCATGCTCTGCAACGGGAGAAGCCACCGCAATGAAAGGCCTGCGTACCGCAGTGAGGCGCAGCCCCTGCTTGCCGCAGCTGGAGAAGGCCCATGTGCAGCAACAAAGACCCAACGCAGCCAAAAATAAATAAATTTAATTAATTAATTATTAAAAACTTTTGTGCTCCACGGACACTACCAAGAAAACCAGAAGATAACCCACAAATTGGGAGAAAATAGTTGCAAATCATAAATCTGATAAGCGTCTAATATGTGAAATATAAAGAATTCTTACAGCACAACAAAAAGATCAACCAATTAGAAAATGGTCAAAGGATCTGAATACACATTTCTCCAAGGAAGATATACAAATAGCCAATAAGCACATGAAAAGATAAAAAGATAATCAACATCATCAGCCATTAGGAAAATGCAAATCAAAATCACCACAAGATACCATTTCACACCCATTAGGTTACTATAATTGTTTAAAAAGGGAAAACAAGTGTTGTCAAGGATCTAGTGATTACAAACCTCATAGGTTACTGGTGGGAATATAAAATGTTGCAGTTGCTTTGGAAAACAGCTTGGCAATTCCACAAATGATTAAACAGAGTTACCATATGATCAGCAATTCCAATCCAGGTTACATTCCTTCATCTACACAAAATCTTGTACACGAATGCTTTAGAAAGCATTATTTACAATAGTTGGGGAAAAAAAGGGGGAGACCAACCCAAATGTCCATCAACTGATGAATAAACAAAATGCAGTGTATCCATACAAAATATTACATGCCCATTTAAAGAATGAAGTTCTAATCCATGCCAAAAAATGCATGTACCTTGAAAACACTGGGCCAAATGAAAAAAGCCAGCCACAAAAGACCACATATTAACATGATGATTCCATTCATACGAAATGTCCTGAATAGGTAAATTTATAGAGACAGAAAGTAGATTTAGTGGTTGCTTAGGGCTGGGGTGGATAAGGAGATGGGAGTGAAATCTAAGGAATACTGAGTTTCTTTATGAGGTGACAAAAAATATTCTAAAATGGACTCTGGTGATGGCTGTACATATATGTAAATATAATAAAATCCACTCAATTGTACATTTTAAATGGGTGAATTGTATGGTATGTGAATTACATCTCATTAAAGCTTTCTTCAAAAATTATGTATATCTGGGACAGCTAATGACTGGAGAGTGGTACAGAACATCAAGTACTAGAACATCTGGAACCAGTTATGGGCACCTTTTAAGTTAGATAGCAAAAAAGAAACCATATATAAGTGGAAACAAATAACTTGAGCTCTCAACCTCATTAACTCTGACATGGAGGTATCAACTACTGCTTTGAGGTGCTTCTGCAGTCCATCCCTCCCACCACTTCCAACTCTAGGCAACTACAGATAGGCTTTTTTTTGTCTCTATAAATTAGTTAGAATTTTATACAAATTGGGTATAAGTTTTAGTTTTCTTTTTTTTGTCAAATGAGGATAATATATACTTGGCAGAGTTAGGTAAGAAACGCAGATAATATGTATACTGAGGCTCTAGTACTGTGCCTGGCACAAAATAGGCATTTGACAAATGGTGCTATTAGTACTATAATAATTCCTTTTGGAAGAACTAAGGTTCTAAGGTACTATTGATCATTTAGTCCTCAATGAATATGAATTTCAGCTTTTTACTCAAAACAGGTTTTGAAGGGGAGAAAACAAAGGGGTACCTGCCTCAGAAGAAGGGATAAATAGAAAGGAGAAAGGGTCAACTAAATGTTCAGGGGAAATAATTATACCTTGGTTGTGCTTTACAAGCCATATTTAGGCTGAAATGTTTTATCTCATTTACTGGTGGGAATATAAAATGTTGCAGTTGCTTTGGAAAACAGCTTAAATAGTGGTGATTGTGGCTTTTCCATGTTTATGTCATAGTTCACATTCAGCAGTCACAAGCAAGCCTTGCACTTACCAGTCTGGATAGGATTCACCACTTGCTCGGGTTCAAAGCAAAAGTTTGTATTTTCTGGCCAGTTCTGGCTGTTCTGATATCCCTGGTAGGCCATTTTCTCTTCAAGGAATTCAGTTGGAGACCCTTCAAATAGAAACAGGAAACAAAAGTTATAAGGTACCACTATTGACATCTGATTATTTTTGGCTTTTGTAAATAATGCTGCTATGAACATTCAAGTACAGGTTTTTGTGTGGACATACGTTTTCAATTCTATTGGGTATATATGCTCAGCAGTTGAACTGCTAGGTGATACAGCAATTCTACGTTTAACATTTTGAGGATCTGCCAAACTTTTCCATAAATGTATATAAATGGCTGTACCAGTTTATAATCTCACCAGTAATGTCTGAGGGTTTCAATTTCTCCACATCTTCACCAACACCTGCTATTATCTTTTTTTATTTTAGCCATTCTAGATATGGGTGTGAAGTGGTACCTCATCATGGTTTTGATTTGCATTTCCCTGATGACTAATGATGTTATGTATTATTTCATGTGCTTATCTAAGGTCACTTTTATGTTTTTCTTCCCCAAAGAAAGGTTTATTCAAATAATTTACCCAATTTTAAATTAAGCTACTTGGTTTTTTCATTATTGAAATGTAAGATTCACTTTCTTGATGATGTCCTTGGAACACAAAAGTTCTTAATTTCAATGAAGTCCAGTTTATGTACTTTTTCGGTCATCTGTGCTTTCAGTGTCGTATCTAAGAAACCACTGACTAATCTAAGGTTACAAAGATTTATGCCCATGTTTTCTTGTAAGAGTCTTATAGTTTTACCTCTTACATATACGTATGTGATCCATGTTGGGTTAATTTTTTATATGGTGTTAGGTAGGGGTCTTAACTTCACTCCTTTGCATACAGCTATCCAGTTTCCCCAGCACCATTTCTTGAAAAGACTGTGCTTCCCCCATTAACTTATCTTGGCACCCTTGCTGAAAAATGTAAGAGTTTACATCTAGACTTTGACAGTTTCTTAAAATGTTAAACTTAGACTTATCACATGACCCAGCAATTCCACTCCTAGGTGTCTACCCGAGAGAAATGAAAACAAATATCTATACAAAGACAATATATGAATGTTCACAGCCATGTTATTCATAATAGCTAAAGACTGGAAACAAACCCCAAATTCATCAACTGAATGAACTGATGAATGGATAAACAAAATGTGGTACATATATTGGAATACTGTTCAGCTGTAAACGGGAATGAAATACTGATAAACACCTCAACATAGATGGATGAACTTTACAAGCATTAATAAGCTAAGTGAGAAAAGCATGACATGAAAGACTATATGCTGTATGATTCTGTTTATATGAGTTTTTTAGAAAAGATGACTATAAAGATAAGAAGCAAATCATTGGTTGCCTAGACTGTAAATAGAGATGGGGATTGAGTGTACATGGACTCAAGATAACTTTAAGGGTGGTAAAAAAAATTTCTGAAAAATGGATTGTGGTGATGAATGCACAACTCTGTAAATTTACAATGGGTGAATTTTATAGTATGTAAATTATATCTCAATAAAGTGGTTAAAAAAAAAATCTAGGACTCCCAGGTATGTGCCTTTAGTATATACTTCCCTTGTTGGGGGCTATGAATTTTTGTGGAGAAGGGTATGGAAGTGAGTGAGGAAAGAAGTTTTGAAAGGCTGAATAGCTACAGTACGAACACGGTTGAAGTTTCCCTACTGCCCTGCTTCTGGAAAAAAGACTAGGACTTTAAAAAGATGTACCTGGGAAAAGGAGAAGGCTCAACCACAGGGTACTTCAAAAAGATCCAGATACCTGCTGCTAATCTCAAGACAAACTTCGAGGGTAAGTGGCAGAACTGTCCCTCCTTTATTACTAGCTAACTCATCAGGTTGCCTTGAGGTACAAATTTTCTCCTTCATGATTGTCCTTTATTTTCATGTTTCATAGAATCACCTAAATCTAATTTCAACTACCTGAAGCATTTGAGGAAAGAGGAGGAAGAGGAATGAAACAAAAAATTTATCCTAGATTACATTCCCTGAAATGTTCCTTCAGGAACACATCCCAAGAGAATGTTAGATATCTGAGGCCATTTTTTTTTCTCTAAACATTTTTACTTAAGCATAATAAATCTGTGGACTTTAAGTTATCTTCCATGCCTGCAAGAATGGAAGGGGGATAATATACTGTATTTTTACTTAAGATATTTCAATTATAATTGTATAATTAAAACTCTTCTTATATAAGTGAAATGCCTAATCTCTGAGAAACTTATCTGCTGAAGGTAGACTGTACATGACAAAGCCTCCCAAGTTCTACCTGTCAAAGAGAGCCTCTAGCAGTTGTTCTTCTCTGAACGTTCCAGGCCTCCAGACCTGCACACAACTAAGAAACTTCTGCTATAAGTTATAAGAGAAGGAAGCAAATCAATTCTTCAGGAGAGACTTTTTCTAAAATTCAGGCAGTATCTGTCATGAATATCTTTTTAAGATGGAAACTGATCATCATAATCATCTTTCATCAATAACAGTTTACAATGGATGTAGAGGATGTTCCACACATAGCTATTCCCTAGGTCAACTATCAATAAATGACAAAGGTACAGAAGTAAATACACCATTAGTTATGGTACAACCTGGGGACAGGGATTAGAGAAAAACTCAGCAATACAGCTCAGCTATGGCATCTACTACCAGAAGGGAATTAAAACATCCTGCAATGTGGCCCTGGCAAACTCATGTCTAAGACCTCCAGAGGCTGAAATGCAACCTCTCCATCCCCTCAAAGCACTCCCTCCCTCCCCCTTTTGGTCTCTCTCCAGGATTCTTTCTCTTTTCTGTCCCTCCTTTGGCTTTAAGAGAGCCAACTTTAAATGGCATTTCAACACAAGGAAGTTCTCCAGAGCTGACTATAGTCCAACTGGGTTAACTGTGTGATTTAATATTCTGTAGTAGCTTATATGTAATCATCATTATTTCAGCAGATATATAGGGCCAGTTTGATATCTGCCACATTCTGATTTTTAGATGGTGCTGGAGAAAAAGTCGCAAGGCTGACGGAAACAAAAGACAAAATCCTCAGGAGAGCAATAAGACAGCAAGAACGAATCAACTGGTGATTACGCAGCTCTGAATTAACAGCACCAAGAAATATGAAATATTCAAAAAAAACAGAGATTGAGGTTCTTCACTTCAGTTTTCCCCAGGCAAACTTCCCACCTTTTCAATACTTTTTGTTTTTGTTTTGTTTTTTGCAGTACGCGGGCCTCTCACTGTTGTGGCCTCTCCCGTTGCGGAGCACGGGCTCCGGATGCGCAGGCTCAGCGGCCATGGCTCACGGGCCCAGCTGCTCCATGGCATGTGGGATCTTCCCGGACCCGGGCACGAACCCGTGTCCCCTGCATCGGCAGGCGGACTCTCAACCACTGTGCCACCAGGGAAGCCCTCAATACTTTTTGATCTCTTTCCCTATCTGCTGTACACTGCTGGTGTACATGATTTGGGTTATTTATAGGGAGTTCAAAAAAAGAAATAGAAAAACAAGAAGCACCAATAAGAATTATTTTACTCTGAATTATTACTTGACAGATAGATTTCTTATAAACAGTATTAGTGGTCATAATTTGCATATTACTAACAAAAAAAACCAAATCTGTGACCGCTTCTATTTCATGTCCTTGGCTCTTTCCAAATCTGTCCCCCATCCCCTGCCCCAGCGGCAACCTTAGAATTTTAGAGAAGAAGGCACCTAGGAGATCACCCAGTCCAAGCCCCTGAAGTTTAAACCATATCTCATTCAATTATCTATTTAAGCACCTGCTATGTGCCAGTCACTGTTCTAGGTATTAGTGATACAGCAGCAAACCAAATGGTGAAAAGTCCTGCTCTCACGGACACTGATCACTATCATCACCATTACACTGTACTTGGGCACTATGAAAACCGAGCAGCAAGTATTAGTCTAGCTGAGGGTTTAAGATATACCCAACAATGCAAATCTCTGCAAGCCTCAGTTTTCACATCTGGTACCTGCCTTACTTACTTCATAAGGCTGAGGGAGGATATGTGAAAGTGCTTAGAAAACTATGAAGAACATGATAGTCCCACAACTATAATGGGTCACATAGGATAAGTGTCTACAATAACACGTACTAAGTGCTGCTACCGGAGTTTAAAGGTCACATAATATGGTCACGGGATGATCTGGAATATCTTCC
The DNA here is from genome assembly GCF_963455315.2 of Globicephala melas. Taxonomy (NCBI): domain Eukaryota; kingdom Metazoa; phylum Chordata; class Mammalia; order Artiodactyla; family Delphinidae; genus Globicephala; species Globicephala melas. The sequence continues at coordinate 39,890,603 of NC_083324.2, read as the reverse complement.
ACAGGAGATTAGAATTTAACTGGATCTGGAAGGATAGTCAGGAGGATATAATTAAATGGAGCTGGGAGACTGAGAAAGAGACAAAGTGGAGAAGATATCCAGCAGAGGAAAATATGAGTTAAGACCACGGGCAAGAACGGGAAAGTAAGGAGCACACCAATTTAGCTGGAACACACTTACTGGGGGCAGCAGTTCTCCATAGAGGGTAGCTAGAGAATAGCTAGGGTGTCAAAGGCCAAACAGAGTGGCATCCAAGAGTTGTCTGCCTGTATCCCATCTAAAGGGAACCACCCCAGTCCCTTCAAGGTGATCCTGGTATGGCTGTCCATCGTGGTACTTTGCTTTCCTGGCCAAACGAGTATACTTGTAATTCAGGCAGACCCGAAGTCCTTTGGGGAAATCTGATATACAGACATTTTAGAACTTGAGCCATAAGGCTACACTACACCTGGGCTGCCAGTAATCATTCTTCCCACCTTGAATCTGCCTGAGAATGAAGCCAAAGAGGGGGCAGGGACGACAGAGGGAGAGAAGGAAGAACGGAAAAAAGGGAGGAAGAGAGGTAGAGGAAGAGAGAAAAAAGGGGAAGGTGAGAAAAGCAAGAGAGAAGAAAGAGACTTTTGAGCCAAATATGTTATTCTAAAAGCTTTACATGTTTAAAAAAAAAAAAAAAACTAGCTGTAGGCAGCCAACAAAGATGAAAATGCAATGCCCAGTTCCTTTAATTGAGGAAAAGTGTAAAAAGTAAGAAATATGTATTTTGCCTAGAGCTGTCTAAAGGTTTCTTCACATGCTAGAAATCTAAATCAGAAAGAAATATGATATTAAAGAAAGAAAACTGGACTGCAAATCAGGAGATCTAGATTCCAGTCCTGGCTCTGTCACTTAACTTTGGGTGTGACCTTGAGACTTTTAGAACCGCAAACCATTCATCTATAGTAAAACACCAAACCAAAACAAAACAAATCCACACAAAAAACATGAAACACAATAGGGTTGTGCTATATAATTTTTAAATTTTAATTTTAGTTCTAAAATTAAATTTTAAGACCTTTTAATTTAATTTTATTTATTTATTAAATTATTAATTAATTTATTTATTATTTTATTTATTTTTTATTTTATTATATTATTTTTATTTATTTTATTATTTATTTTATTATTTTTATTTATTTTATTATTAATTTATTTATTATAATTATTTATTTATTATTTTATTTTTTATTTATTTTAATTTTAATTCTAAAATTAAATTTTAAGACCTTTGATCTATCTATTCATTTTTATATCCCCCCAAAACCTGGCAAGATATAATATGCACAAAAGTACTCAGCAGGAAGTACTGGTCATTTGCTTAAGCCAGAAAAATTACAATGAATCAAAGAACAAACCACGGTGTCACTAGGAAGGTTCACAAGCATATGGAGGAGGGAAGAAGAAAAAGTGGTAAAAACTTGGATAAATAAAGGGGAAGCGAGGGCGGGATAAATTAGGAGGTTGGGATTAACATATACACACTACTGTATAGCACAGGGAGCTATACTTAGTATTTTGTAATAAACTATAAGGGAAAAGAATCTGAAAAAGAATATATAGCCGTGTGTGTGTATGTATGTGTGTATATATATATATACACACACACACATATATATACACACACAAACACACATATATACACATATGTATAAACTGAATCACTGTGCTGTATGCTGGCAACTAACACAACACTGTAAATCAACTATACTTCAGTTAAAAAAAAGAAAAGAAGATTCTCTGTTGGTTTGATTTCTACCAGGTCCCTGATGTTTTAATAGAATATATGCTTAATAATTCTCTTTGGAAACAAAAACTTGGAGAAATAAATAGCTCTTAAAATTAGTAAAAGTGGGACTTCCCTGGTGGCGCAGTGGTTGGGAGTCCGCCTGCCGGTGCAGGGGACGCAGGTTCGAGCCCTGGTCTGGGAGGATCCCACATGCCGCGGAGCAACTGGGCCCGTGCACCACAACTGCTGAGCCTGTGCTCTAGAGTCCGCGAGCCACAACTGCTGAGCCCACGTGCCACGATTGCCGAAGTCCGCACACCTGGAGCCCAGTGTTCCGCGGCGGGAGAGGCCACCGCAATGAGAGGCCCGCGTACCGCAACGAAGAGTAGCACCGCGGCTGAAGTGAGCCCGCGCGCAGCAACGGGGGCCCAGTGTAGCCATAAATAAATAAATAAATTTATTTTTTAAAAAATTAGTAAAAGTGCAGTGGATAAGAATCCGCATGCCAACGCAGGGGACACCGGTTTGATCCCTGGTCCGAGAAGATCCCACATGCCACGGAGCAACTAAGCCCGTGCGCCACAGCTACTGAGTCTGCGCTCCACAGCCTGAGAGCCACAACTACTGAGCCCACGTGCCACAACTACTGAAGCCCGCGCGCGCCTAGAGGTCATGCTCCGCAACAAGAGAAGCCAACGCAATGAGAAGCCCGCACGCCACAATGAAGAGTAGCCCTCGCTCACCACAACTACAGAAAGTCTGGCGCAGCAGTGAAGACCCAACACAGCCACAAATAAATAAAAAAAATATTTATTTTTAAAACTTTTAAAAAATTAGTAAAAATATTTTTAAAACAGTAAGATTTCATAGGATTAATTTATTTCAGTTCTAAAATAAACTTTAAAAGGCTGTGTTTCTCCTTACATTTCTTACCCTTTCGGAAAAAAGTAGGGTTTTTTTTGTTTCTTTGTTTGCGTTACGCGGGCCTCTCGCTGCTGTGGCCTCTCCTGCTGCGGAGCACAGGCTCCGGACGCGCTGGCTCAGTGGCGATGGCTCACGGGCCCAGCCGCTCCGCGGCATGTGGGATCTTCCCGGACCGGGGCAAGAACCCGTGTCCCCTACATCGGCAGGCGGACTCCCAACCACTGCGCCACTAGGGAAGCCCTAACGAATACTTTTTTAAAGTCTCTCAGTTGTAATATCTAATTTGAAAAATATTGATAGATATAACCCATATAAACAAAAGCTCTTTGGGGTCCTTAAAAATTCTGTAAATAGCTTTACTGAGGTACAATTAACATACAGTAAGCTCCACATATTTAAACTGTATACTTTGATTAATCTTGACTATGTATGCCATCACCACAAGAGAGAGAACCTATTCATCACCCTCAAAAGTTTCCCAATTTTTAAGAGTGAAAAGTGGTCTTGATACCAAAAAGTTTGAGAGCTGATGCCTTAAGAGTATTTAGAGACATTCTCCCTCTGGAGAATTCTGCTATTTACTTAGAGAGTCAAGTAAAAAGATAAAGAAGCAAAAAAGAGCATAGATTGGGGCAGCAGACTAAGGTTCTAGTCCAGCTCTTTGGAGAGACCTTAGTTATTAACTCATTGAATTCCTTCAAACCTCAATGTTCTCACCCATATCATCAAAACACTGTACCAATATCTGGTATCTAAGCTCCCTTCCACTTATAAAAGTCTATTATAGGGCTTCCCTGGTGGCGCAGTGGTTGAGAGTCCGCCTGCCGATGCAGGGGACACGGGTTCGTGCCCTGGTCCGGGAAGATCCCACATGCCGCGGAGCGGCTGGGCCCGTGGGCCATGGCCGCTGAGCCTGCGCGTCCGGAGCCTGTGCTCCGTGACGGGAGGGGCCACAACAGTGAGAGGCCCGCGTACCACAAAAAAAAAAAGTCTATTATATTAGTCCACACCTCTCCATACTACACTGTAGGCTTATGTATTACCACTATCATTCTTCTAGTCCCCTCCCCCAACACCTCCCCTCTCTTCCCCCGGAGTCAAGAAGTCGAAGACAAAGTTCAGGCTTCACTATGTTCTGTGATAGAAATTTAGCCATCTGAGAAATGAGAAAATAAAACAATATCTCACTAAGGGCTAAACTGTACAATGGAAATGTTTAAAGTATACACGTAAAGAGAAGTAAGAAAATTAATGCTGGCAAGAGGGCTTCACAGATAAGACAGAAGGCAGTCTTTGAAAGTGATATTTTCAATTACTGTTGACACTATAATACATGTGAGAATGTCTTAGATTATAATTACAAATATAAAACAAAACTGGCTAGGGAAACAACGTGTATATCCATACATACATTGATTGTAGAAAGACAAAGCAGTCGTGGCAAAATGCTATTGATTGGTGAATCTGGAAAAACATACAAAAGTTCTTTGTTTTATTTGTTCTTTTGTTTCATTTGTCTGTATATTTGCAATTATTTCAAAATAAAAATTTAAGTACTTCTATTTTCTAAAAATAGAAAAGACAGAAGAAAGCTAACTCCTTTCTCAGATTTTCCACCAACTCTACTTTCTTTAATAGATTTAAATGCTCATACCCAACTATATTAGGATGTCTTTCTCCTCTGTACTAAACAGGCAAAGAGCCCACCAACCTTCCTGATTTGAATAATATTTGACCATCCCTAAAATGGCCGGAGACTTTTTTTAAAGACTTCCAGAGCTCTAACAATATTTGAAAACAATGAAGCATTGAAGGTCTCAAGCAGGAAAGAGATGATGACTTTGAGTTAACAGTTTCTTTTCGGTTTGCTGTAAAACAAACCAGCATGCTTGTCTTGGAAATGTCATTAAAAAAAAAAAAAAAAAACCACACACACAGTATGCTCGTTTTGCTTAAACCAGAAATCCTGCAGGATGCTCCCCAGAGTGGGCCCAGGTGAAGGATGCCACCATGAGGCCACAATACACCTTAAGTTAGCAATAGTTTAGCTATAAACACTACATTGTTTTCAGCTGTTCCTTTTACCTCCCATGACACTCGACTATCATACTGAACAGTACACTGTTCCTATAAAAACATGTATCTCTACACAACTTCCTTTCTTGTTCTCCAAAGAGGTTGTTACATATACTCTCTTCTCCAGCATTTTCCATCCCAACATATAAACTCTTACTTTATAGAAAATAATATTCTTCCACTGCCCTGTCCTCTATTGAAAACTTACCTACATGAGTCCACCATCACTCCTTTCCTTCCTATTTATGAGGGAGGTATAATCTTCCATCTTTTTTTTTTAATTTAAAAAAAAACCTGCCCAACTGGAGAATATAAGAAATGCATTCTTATATTCTCCTTTCCAAGGACAGCATTTATGCAAGTACGCCCTTCATACTGTCCCTTGCCATTCAGTCCTCCAGCCTCCTAGGCTTGCTTTTTAATCTCTACTCTCCTCCTCTGGTTATAAGCACAATTAAATCTCAAGCATCTTTAAAACATAAACAAAATCCAAACTGTGTTAAAGAAAATAAATCCCCTATAGAAGAATCTATGGATTAAGAGAACTTTAGATTCTAATTCTAACAAACCAGTTATTAAAAAACAAACAAATGAGATAACTGGGGAAAATACTGGTGAATTGAATACTGAGTGGACATCTGATATTATGAATTGGGGTGTGTGTGTGAATGGGTAATTATGTTTTAAAAAGGAATCGATTTTGAGAGATACAGACAGGTATAAAGATAGGATAATATGATGATGCCTGGAATTTGCTTCCAAAAAACATCTAGGGTTGGGTGAGGGACAGATTGCCCATCTGTTTGAAAAGTTGAACAACCAACTAAAGAGTCTCTGCCTCCAGTCTGACGCTCCTCTTCTTAGCATAAAACATGTTCATATTAGTCCCTGGTTTAAAACCCTTTAATGTTTCCCCATAACCTAGAGATTACAGAGCAAATTTATCACATAAGATCCTATATAAGCCAGTCTTAATGTTTCAGTGTCATTCCCAGCTAACCATACTATTCCTTACCCACATTCCTCTACTCTTTCACATGAGCTGCTCTATCCATCTAGAATACTTAACTTTGCTCCCCCATACTGTCTGCCTGCCCTAAGCTTACTCATCCTCCTAGGGTCACCCTCTAGGAAACACCTGCATGTACCACTCCTCTTAAACACAGGGACTTCTTTCCTCAGTGTTTGCATGGCAGCCTGTGCTTACATGTAAACACGTGATATAAGACATTGCTCAATGGCTCTGTGGCTGGCCAACTGAGAGCAAGGAATGTGTCTTCCCATTCAGTATTCCCAGCCCCATATGCTGTGCCTAACACCTAGATGGTGCCCAATAAATGGTTGTTGAATGAACAAATGACTGCAATTTGGAGGGGAAAAAATTAATCTGGACATAAAAATACCGGTAACTCTGGTGGGCTTTTGTTAGAGATACAACCTTCAAATTAAGATTCTACTTTTTGCAATACCTTTGTTCCATTTAATTTTATTCACATTATATTTTTCGCTGAATACTAAAATATAATCAGTATATAATTTATTTTTTCTAAATGTTCAGGGCTATTAAACAATAGAAATTTATGTTAAACTAAATCAGCCTATTCAAAGACTTAAGTCTGCCTGGTCAGAGCAGATTAATACACTTGAGAGTAAAAACAGTACAATTAATAATTATGTCAGGGCAACAGACATCATAAACCATGACTGTTGTGTACCTGTGACATGATAGACAGCTACCCTAAGTAGAGAGAGATAAAAACTAGGCTCTTTCTTCAGACAAAATAGGAATTAAAATATTCCCTCAAAATAGCAATAACTCATAATAAGCCCCATTTCTATTTTCACATTCTGCTAAACAGGGTATATAAATGGAAGTATTTAAATTATTTTGGTTTAAAGCCAGAAAACATTTTACAAGTAGCCATAATCAAAATTCAACTGTGGTAGAAATCACATGTGAACATTAAACTGCATTCAGCCCATATTTCACTGACTTCTACTCATTCTGCCAATTTGTTCCAGACAACTATGGATACTTGACATTCCAGCTCTAAACTGAGAATGAAAAAACACTTTCCCAAGTAGGGCAAATTATTCATGGATATTTAACATTCTCATTATAGAATATGATCTGGAACACTACAACACATACGAATCAAGAAGGAAATTAATGTCCAAACAATTTACTCTCTTACTGTTTCTGGTTCCCTCAGATTCAAAAAGATTTCTTCATACTCTGATAACAAGTCTGTCAGCAGTCTGGGGTCTTGGAAGGGTTTGGTTTCCCACGACTTTTGTACCCCTTCCTCCTCCGGACATAGAGCTAACATGTAATGAGACCTTCTACTGGGGCAGCACAGCGAGGCAGCCAGCTAGGTGCAGGGTGAGGTTTCAATCCCCCTCCTCTCCACACACAACCGGAGGCATGTTTCTTTCCTACTCTGCCTAACTACCATACAACGATGACGACGACAAGGGAGGCAAGGCCAAATAATCTGCCAGAATCCTCCTAGGCTCAACACACCTCTGTTTCTTTGGTTTACTAATGCCTGATAAAAGGATTATCACTGCAGGCATCTGATGCAGTAGCTTCCTCTCTGCTCTGAAAAAAAAATGCAACGAAAACTCACTTTTGTGCCCTCAGGTTATAACTGTGGCCCATTCTTCTAAAGAAAGGTGTGTTAACAGTGCATGCAAACACACACCAAATCTTCAGAAGAGGGGTCCATCAGTGCCCTAGCAGGTGATCAATTTTCTTTAAGCCAAATGAAGGTATCCTTTAACTCAGCCATTCAGAATTTCACATTTAACAATTTCAATTGGTGGACCAGGTCACATTACAGTTTTTCTTTAAGTTGAATGAATCAAACATAACAAAGATACCAACAATCTAATGTTATCTTGAGCTGTACTCGTTTATTCCTTCAACAACCATTTAAGTATCCATACTATGTTCCAGGTTCCAGGGATAAAGCAATGAATAAAATGTGCCTGGTTCCAATGTGTTTTCTTCTCTTTTTGTTCCCGCGGTGCTCTGCTGCTGTGTGGGACACCGAATGGTGCTCACCCCCACGAGTTTCAGTGTCACCCCACAGGTGACCTCGTGTTAGTTCAGCTGTCACCCCGGCCAACTCCTAGTGAGTTTCCTAGAGAGTTTTGTTGGTACCCCAGCAAGTGGTAGTCCTCAGCCTGTGGCATCTCAGGAACTTCTGCACACTCCAGTGGACTTCAAAGATGCCTGAATCTCAGCCTTGGGTGGGCTCTCTTTTACATATATCCCTTTCTTATACACCCTGCCTCAGTCCCCGTATCTGCTATTCCTCTATTCTTCAGAGTTCTCTTTACCCTTTAGTGGGTAATCTCTATGTGTTAGTAATTCTTCATATTAACTTTCCCTTGTTCAAATTACTATGTTTCTGTTTCCTGACTGGACCCAACACAGAATTGGTACCAAAAGCAGGGTGATTCCAGAAGACAGACTTATAAACATGGGATGTGGGGACTGATTTTTGTCACACCTTTGGGTTTAAGTGCAATGCTAACAAGCACCTTACCAATGGGAAATAGGATGCTAAGTAATCCGTGGCACACAGTGGCAATACGATTAGTTGAGCTATCAACTGTGATTGTGCTGAAGTGTAAACTAAAGCAAGCACCTGGGGAGCCCAACCAGCTGCTGTACTTGAATGTTATGGTGGCAACGATGATTACAATAACTGTAGTATGGATAGATCCTACTGAACACACTGAGTGCTCACAGAAAGAAAATGACAAACTCAGGTCTCGCAAGCCCTGAGAGTTAGCCTGAAAACCAGACAGTGTATGTCACAGCCCCAAAGAATCTCTTATTTCCTGTAGCCACAGGTCTAAAATTGTTTACAATAAATTTTTTTTTGCATTACAGAATTTGTTGAACTCACAGTCTCACCAAGTTTCTCATGTGAAATTAGGACACTGACTGGAAAAGAATGGAATAATGACACTTGGAATGGAGACAACTACTTATAGCTAGATGAAATTTATAATCTTGATGCCCCAAGTCACTCTGGGCCACACCAGAGAAGGAGCTGGCCCTTTGGTGCCTGAGATACTACGCTTCCTGATTAAAATCCCTGAGAAAACTTCAGCCGGGACAGATGCTTTCAAAGAGGATGCTCATTTCCCTCGTTGCCCACCACAACCACCCTCTGTTGCCGGAGACCCATAACCAGGTCAAATCTCAGCATGCTCTAGGGCAGGGTTTGGTAAGCTACAGACCATGGGCCAAATCCACCCAGCCACCTGTTCTTGTACAGCCCACAACCCAAGACTTTAGACTAGTTTTAGGTTCACAGCAAAACTGAACAGAAGGTACACAGATTTCCCAAATACTCCTGTACCACCATCCACCCCCCTGCATCAACATCCACACCACTGTGGTACACTTAGTTACAATCAATGAACCTATACTAACACATCATTATCACCCAAAGTCAATAGGGTTATTACACTTTTTAATGGTTTAAAAAATTAAAAGAGGAAAGAAAATTTGTGAAATTCACATTTCAGTGTCCACAAACAAATGGACACAGACACACTCATTTGCTTATGTACTGTCTAGGGCTGCTTTGGTGCTACAGCAGTAGAGTTGAGTATTTGTGACAGAGACCAAATGCCAACCCAGGTCTAGGGGAACAGGTACACACTATGATCCTGAAGGAAATAGCTTGCACAGCAAAAAAAGACTCTGGTAATAACATATTGGCAGAAACCTGGGGAACATGTGTAGAAATAGATTCTAAGGACATTTGACCAAGGAGGGTAGAATATAATTCTATATTGGGCCTACTTTATTGATACAGGTTCACCTACTAGATATTCCAAATTTAATTAACTTATGCAGCTAGAAGTGGCTCTAACAGCTCACTCAGTTGGCTGACTAAAATTTGGACTCAACAGTGACCTACGTTTAATGAGAGAGAGATGCCAAAGTTTCCACGGCAGGGAATCCAAAGGCTTAGGAAGACGGAAATGTTCAATAGATTTTTCATCTGTGATCTAAGCTGCACAAGAATTCCCAGAAAGCACTGAGAAATACATTAGTCAGGGGGAGCACCTGCATCCTTGAAAAGCTCTGTGGTTGTTCTCCTGTGTAGTATGTACCTGTCCCCCTAGACCTGGGTTGGCAAACTTTATCTGTAAAGGGCCAGATGTAAATATTTATGCTTTGCAGGCCATATAGGCGCTGTCACAACCCCCAGGTATGACCATGGGGGATGTTATCACTGAAGTGGATTCTCTGATTCCAATAGGGATCGTGGGATCCTAGAATAGCAGAGGCCAAGTGGCAGCACTGACTTGCCAAAGACAAGGTGGGTACATCTGCCATAAAAGGCAGCAGGGCTGTATTAGTAATCAGAATGCCTTGGCCCATCAGGAGCTTTAGTGGTAGTTAATTGATTTCAGTGTTCCATAGGGAGCCTGCTAAAAAGTTTTTTCCTGTTGTATAGATCGATCTGTATAACAGGAAAAAACTTTACCCCTGGTAGTAAAAACTGTTCTTGATAAGTCAGGATCAAGACCTCTCATCCAGTTTCCAGACCCAAGTCAATTCACAAACCCAAGACCCCTTAAGGAAGGATCCTGCATTGTTCCCACAAGTACATACTGTGAATCCTGCCTCTACGCTTCCCCAAAGGCCACTTACAAGAGTGACTATTGATTAGAGAAAAGGAAATACCCGGACCTTTTAGGGATAACTAATTCCTGAGGTTCCAAAGTGCCACTGTGGCCGAGCAGTCAAAGTGAGGGCTTATGGTAGTCAGGTAACAGATGGAGTGCTTAGCTTAACTCAAGTCCAACTCACAGTGGACCCAATTGTTCCATGGACCCATTTTGTGGTTATTTCCTTAGTTCCTAGATGAATAATTGAGAACAGACATAATTGACAAGGGTCTTTAAAATAGGGAGACCTGAGTGGGAATCACCTAGAACATCCCCTCCCTACTAAGATATTAAACCAGAAGCAATACTCCTTACCTAGGAGATTTAGAGATTAATGTCACTATCACAGACCTGAAAGAAACAAAGGTGGGTGATATCTACCACATTCCCATTTAACTCATCAGTTTGGCCAGTGCAGAAGTTGGATGGATCTTGGAGAATGACTATGGATAATCCTAAACTAATTAGATTTTCCCATCTGGCAGCTGATACACCAGCATCTTTACTGGAGTAAATTAACATGGTCCCGGCACGTGGCATACTGCTACTGACGCAGCTAGTGTCTTTGTTTTCTATACTCATTTGCAAGGACCACCAGAAGCACTTTGCTTTTACCTGCCCTTTATATGCCTCTGAGTCTTGCCTCGGGCCTACATCAGTTCTCCTATAATATAGCCCACAGTGATGCTGAACAAAAAATATCACACAGGCCCACTATATATTGGCATTATGCTAATTGGGTCTGGTTAGTAGGACACAGCAAATATATGATCCAGTAGGTCCAATGATAGTTGAAGTGTCCATGGCAAATTGGGATGCTGAATGGGGCGTCTAGCAAGCAAAAATAACAGAATTAGAGCGCCCAAACCTCTACATTGTGGGAGAAAATCTATATTCTGCAGACAACTCTTCACCTTTAAAAAAAAAACAGCTTCACGCTTACTATTGGGCCTTGCTAGAGACTAAATGCCTAACCATGGGGCATAATGTGATCACACGACCATGAGCTACTCATCATGAACTAGATGTTGTCTAATTCATGCAACCATAATGGTGGGCATGTGCAGTACCAACCCATCATCAGGAGGAAACATGTAAGAGACCAAATTCAAGCAGGTCCAAAGATATGAGTAAGTTACCTAAGCAGGTGGCTCAGACTCCCTCAACTTTGACTCCTGTTGCAAAGCCCCCTCTCCCTTAACCCATGCCAAGAGCCTCCTAAGAGTTCCATATGACCAGCTGAATGGGGAAGTCTGGTTTACACATGGATGTGCACAATATGCTGGTACAGATGCAGCACTACAGCCCCACTTAAAGGTAACCCTGAAGGACTGTGTTGAGAGAAAATCGTCCAAGCGGGTGGAACTTTGAGCAGCACATCTGGTTGCCCCTCTGCCTGCAGTGAGAGATGGTCAGAGCACAGATTTACATTGTTTATACTAACATATTTGTGCCCCAAGTGACTAATCATTAAAGGGCACTCATTGTAAAGGAAGCCCTTAATAACCAGGTTGACAAAATGACGTGCTCTATGGATAGCAGTCAGCCGCTTGCCCCAGCCACCAGAGTGCTTCCTCAATGGTAGGGAGAGAGGCTATGTATTGGATCAACAACATGGACTTCCCCTAAACAAGGCTGACCTGGCTAAAGTTACTGCCAGGTGTGTCTAATCTGCCACTAGCACAGACCCAAACTCAGCCTCCTATAGGGTACCATTCCCAGGGAGACCAGCTAGTTGATTACACTAAACTTACATCATGGGGGGGACTGTGGGAGCAGTTAGGGAGGGGCAGAGATTTGTCCTCAGTGGACTAGACATGTATTCTGGATATAGATTTGCCTTCTCTGCCTACCTTGCTTCTGCCAGTGCTCATGAAATGCCTGATCCACCATCATAACATTCCACACAACACCGCTTCCAATCAATAAAGTCATTTCACAACAAACTGAAAAAAAAAATGGACTCAAGCCCATGGAATTAACTGGTATTGTCACAACCCATCACCCAGGATGGCTGACCTAATTAAAAGATGGAATAATCACCTACTGAAGATTCAGTTACAGTTTCAGCTGGGAGACAACACCCTAAAAGAATGGGGTAATGCTTTGCATCAGAGACCCTAATAGGGTGCTGTCTCCCCAACAGCCATAATATGTGGGTCTGAGAATCAAGAGGAATGGTACTATATCCAATAACCCACTCATCGAATTTTCACTTCAACTCCTGACAACTTTGAGTTCTGCTAGTTTGAAGGTCTTAGTTCCCAAGGAGGAAATAGACCTACCAGCATATATAACGGTTCAACCAAATTAGAAAATGAGACTCTGACATGGCCATTTGGGACTCCTTATTCCACTGAACCAACAGGCATAAAAAAGAGGGTTACTTTACTGGTTGGGATGATTAAGCCTCATTATCAAGGGAAGACTGGGTTGCTGCAACACAATAAAAGCAAGGAGGACTATGTCTGGAACCCAAGGGATTCTCTGAGGTACCTCTTAATACTTCCATGCCAATAATAAAGGTTCATGGAAAACTAGGGCAACTAAAAAAAGGGCCAGACTATTGAAGAAATGAAAATTTGAAATTCTGGATCGTTTCACCAGGTAAAGAATTTCTACCAGCTGAGGTTCTGGCTGAGGGCAAGGGAAACATAAAATGGGTAGCTGAAGAAAGAACTCACAGATATCAATCCTGGTCTCGTGACTAATTACAGAAATGAGAACTCTGATGGTTTTGTATATTTTATCTTTGTTATATTCTGTTTATTTGTACATTCTAACCATTTTCTTCTTTTCTTCCTTCTTCCATTATAAGTTGTCAAAGGTTAACTTTACAATCAGTCTCTTGACAAAAGAATATTCAGTGGAACTGTGATTTGAGGAGTGATTAACATATCCAGCAATGAATACCATGACTACAGGTACTGAGCATCTCATTTTGGGGAAAGGACGAAAGCTGCTTCATCATATGAGAGACAGCTATATCTTGTTAGATGCAAACAAAAGAGTTGTTCTGCTGATATGTGAAAGCTCAAATATACGTAGACAAGTACATATGGATGCTAAGTAGCCAAAGGGGTAGATTGTGCCAGTTATCAATTTATTGTTTCTCAGCTCCAAATTGCCCCTTCACTGCCCTGCTTGTGATAATGGAGCTGGACCCTGTAAACGTTTCTCCTTTGCCAGATGGCATGATACTAGGGTTACTAGAAGGTGATGGAGGCAGGGGCTTCTCTTCCTGCTTCCAGGGTGCTTTTCCATTTTCTTGCTCCTGTGGTGCTCTGCTGGTATGCAGAACACCCAGTGGTACTCATCCCAACATGTTTTAGTGGGCACTCCTGTGAGCATCTTCTCAGGCAAGTTCTGCCAGTGCCCCAAGCTGGCTTCCTGGTGATTCAGCAGCACCTCCATGTACAGTTTCCTGTTTTCCAACCTTGGTCTACATCTCCTCAGCAAACATCCAGTGAAGATATCCAAGAAAAGAAACTGGCTTTGGAGGAGGAGGGTATTCTTCCAAATTTTTCTTTCCTTTGTATTCTGCCTCAGTCCTGGGGTAGTAACTGCTCCCCTATATCTGCCATTCTTGTATTCTTTAGAGTTCTCTCTACCCCTCAGTAGTTAATTCCCTGTTCAAACTACTGTGTGGTTTCTGTCTCCTGACTAGGCCCTGATTGATACAGATATTGAGAATTAAATCAGCGAGATGGCTAAAAGAGTAAAAAGTTCTCATCACAAGGAAAAAAAAAAACTTTGTAACTAAGTATGGTGATGGATATTAGCTAGACTTTTTGTGGTGATCATTTCACAACATGTACAAATACCAAATCATTATGTTGTACACCTGAAACTAATAGTGTTTTATGTCAATTATACCTCAATAAAAAATAAATAAATAGGGCTTCCCTGGTGGCGCAGTGGTTGAGAGTCTGCCTGCCGATGCAGGGGACACGGGTTCATGCCTGGGTCCAGGAAGATCCCACATGCCGCGGAGCGGCTGGGCCCGTGAGCCATGGCCGCTGAGCCTGCGTGTCCAGAGCCTGTGCTCCGCAATGGGAGAGGCCACAACAGTGAGAGGCCCGCGTACCGCAAAAATAAATAAATAAATAATAACCAACCCGTGAGATGGCTTAAATCCACATTATAGGAAAAAATGGGGAAAAGAATGAGCGACGTTTAATGCAAAGAAAATAAATCATAAGGCACATGCTAAGCTCTAGTTAAAAGGCTATCACGTGCACGAGAGAACACACTGCATCTTTGCTGCTCACGACCAACAACTACAGCAGCTGCAACAGCAGACTAGCTCTTTATTTTACACGGAAAAGCAAAGACCAGAAATATTAACTTTTACTAAACAGAGAGCAGAACTCCTCAGTGAAGATCTCTAAGCAGTCAAATGTCAATATTTAAATTTGTAATTTACACATCTTTGCATATTCTCAGCTCATTTCAAGTTGTTGTAATCCCCATTGGAGGATCAGCTGTCCCAGGTTTTTGCAGTAACAAAGTCCTAAATTAATTTTCTCACAAGAAACAAAACAAAGGCTCTTCCTTCAGTTTGCCTGGAGTCCTTTTAAAGTTTCGCCTTCAATCCTGTCCTCTAGAAATAGAGAATCTCCAAAGACAAAGGACACCAAACGTGCTCTAGTTACATCCAATTAAAATACTGTTATACACTCATTTAAATAGGAAAAGGGGCTGATGGCCAAAGAATGATTTCCTGGCAGAACTATTTACTAGGCTGAACCTGTATGAACTTTCTATGTGGACATTAATCATTATCCCAATATCATTTTACATTTATTAACCCCTTCAACCAGGTTACAAAGCACTAAAAATATTTTCTGTCCCTTAACACAAACAATTCTTTTATTACTAGTTCTCATTTTATAGAGGAAGAACTTTGGGCTTAAAGAGGGCAAATAACTTGCCTAAGAGACCAAAGCTAGCAGGTGGTAGATCTAGGCTTGCTCTTTACACAGTTTTCTTAAATTTAAACAAACCACTAAGGGGATTTACTTCCAGAAAGACATGTACCAATAACCTGTCAAAAATTATTGCAATTAAAAAAAAAAATTATTGCAATTATATCTGACCGTGCTCTTAACATTCTTTGCCTACATGAAGCCTGAAACAAACAGAAAGAACCACCTACTCAGAGAAAAATGCTGGTGAAGAGAAAGGAAGAAAACATAATCAAACTGCTTAGGCAACTTCACAATACACAAAAATTTAAGCTAGATAATCTGTTTATACACAAGACAGCAAGGTGGCCCACTCCTCCTCAACGTTAAACGAAACAGCTGTTACGGTCTAGGACAGAAGTTTGTAATTTTCTCAATAGCACAGAAAGATCATAGCGCAAGTCTTTATTACTTTAATGTTGTTCTTGTTTTTTTTACCTCAGTGACAATGTTATAGCCATGAAAATGTATTAGGTAAAGAGGGATATGGAAAACCATAATAGACTTAACATTGTCAGGGATACGAGAGTAACATCAGAGCAAATGGGCAGAATGGCACATGCTCAGGCTTTGCCACGGGAGAGGGGAAAGGATATGTCTGTTTCAAGGATGAATGTAAAATTCCCTACCATGTCTCTTAAATGCTACAGAAGCACAGCAAGGGATCTATGGGCCAAAGTCTTTTTTTTTTTTAAATAAATGTATTTATTTGTTTTATTTTTGGCTGCATTGGGTCTTTGTTGCTGTGCGCGGGCTTTCTCTAGTTGTGGCGAGAGGGGGCTACTCTTCCTTGCAGTGCGCAGGCTTCTCATTGTGGAGGCTTCTCTTGTTGCAGAGCACAGGCTCTAGGCACACGGGCTTCAGTAGTTGCGGCACACAGGCTCAGAAGTTGTGGCTCGCGGGCTCTAGAGCACAAGCTCAGTAGTTGTGGCGTACGGGCTTAGTTACTCCACGGCATGTGGGATCTTCCCGGACCAGGGCTCGAACCCGTGTCCCCTGCATTGGCAGGTGGATTCTCAACCACTGAGCCACCAGGGAAGCCCTGGGCCAAAGTCTTGATATGCTTTAGAATGACCCAGAAATCTCCTCCTTCACTGCTAGAGGGGCTCTGCCGTGGCTCCTCCCCCAGAGCTCCCCTCTCTGCTCCCATCAGTGCCTCCTCCCAGCCTTTCGCCTACCTAAGTTCCATCTTAGGAGACATAACACTGCCAGTTTACAACAGCCTCCTTCCTTAGAACCACATTTCCTTCCTCCGCCTTTTTTTTTAAAAAACACATTCAACAAGATTATTCATTCAATAGCTACTGTGCACGTACTCTATGCCAGACACTGGTCTAGGTGCTGGGCCACAGCAGTGACCAAAACAAAAGCCCCACATTCTCATAACATTTATCTTCTAGTGGGGAAAGTCAGACAATAAACAAGATAATTAATGTGTACAAATAATAAAGCGACAGGTGCCATGGAGAAAAATTAAAGCAGAGAAGCAGGAGAGAAAATTGGAAGGGGTACAATTTTAGGTAAGATAGAAAAGACCTCGCTGAGAAGGTGGAGAGCGAACTACGAGTATATATGAGGGAAGAGTATTCCAGACAGAGAAAACAGCTAGTGCTCAGAGCCCAAGGCAGGGGCCCACCTGGCTTGTCCAGGAACAGTGGTGAGAACACCAGTGAAGCAAAGTTAGCAAAGGGGAAAATCAGGAGATGTGGTCAGAGAGGTGACAGGGGTATAATATGGCCTTATGGTATCTGGTAAGGACTTTGGCTTTTACTCTGAAATAGGAAACTACTGGAAGACTCTGAGCAAAAGAATAACATGATCTATGTGCAGGACCACTCTGGGTGCTTTTGAGAATATACTATAAGGAGCAAATGAATGCAAGGAGGGAGACTAATTTGGGAGGTTACTGCAATAGTCAATAGTGAGAGATGTGCAATAGTCACAGTGAGAGATGTGGGATGCAAGAGAAAGAAAGGATAGAGGAAGGCAAACATTTAGCCTGAGCAACTAGAAGAACATTCTATTTCTATTTAATGAGCTGGAGAAGGTTTTAGTTTTTTTGTTTGTTTTAGTTGCAGGGGTGGGATCAGAAGTACAGTTTAGGACACCTCAAATTTGAGATGTCAACTCTACATCTAAATGGAGATTTCAAGCTCTAATTTCAAATTTTCTTAGTTCTCATCCAACCTCCTCATGGAATTTAGCTAATATTACATATGTTCTTACAAAATGTTCCTTTAAACTCTGGTTAGCATTTAAATAATGTTTATAAATTTGTCCATTTCTCTCTGCAACTGGAAAAATTAGAACACACCCACAAGGCAGCTAACATATAAAGCAACATTAATTCTAAAGAGGTCTATAAGTACATGATGGTTAATTTGAAAGTCACCTTTTTAAAATTTTATTTTATTTTTTAAAATTTTATTTATTTATTTATTTTTGGCTGTGTTGGGTCTTCGTTGCTGCGGGCTTTCTCTAGTTGCGGCGAGTGGGGGCTACTCTTCGTTGCGGTGCGTGGGCTTCTCATTGCAGTGGCTTCTCTCACTGTGGAGCACAGGCTCTAGGCGCACAGGCTTCAGTAGTTGCGGCACACGGGCTCAGTAGCTGTGGCTCACGGGCTCTGTATCTGTGGCTCACGGGCTCTAGAGCACAGGCTCAGTATTTGTGGCAGACGAGCTTAATTGCTCCGCGGCATGTGGGATCTTCCCGGACCAGGGATCGAACCCGTGTCCCCCGCATTGGCAGGCGGATTCTCAACCACTGTGCCACCGGGGAAGCCCACCTTTTTTTACTTTAAATGAGCTAGCTTTATTTATTTATGTTTACCATTTTAAACGTGCAGTTCAGTGGCATTAGGTACATTCACACTGTTAGGCAAACATCACGGCCATCCATCTCCAGAACTTTTTTTCATCTTGCAAAACTGAAACTATGTACCCATTGAAAAATAACTTCCCATCCCCCTCTCCCAATTCCTGTCAACCACCATTATACTTTCTGTCTCTATGAATTTGATTACTTATATGCAGTACCTCATATAAATGGAATCATATAAGTGGCATCAGCATTTGTCCTTTTGTGACTGGCTTATTTCACTTAGCATAATGTCTTCAAGGCTCATCCAGGTTGGAGCACATGTTGGAATTTCCTTCCTTTTTAAGGCTGAATAACACTCCATTGTATGTATATATAACTTAGGTTGCTTCCACCTTTTCACTATTGTGAATAATGCTGCTATAAACAAGGTTGTACAAAGTCCCTGCTTTCATTTGCGTACATATCCAAAAGTGGGACTGCTGGATCATACAGTAATTCTATTGTTAATTTTTTGAGGACCTCCCATACTGTTTCCTATAATGGTTGCACCATTTTACATTCCTATCAGCAGTGCGCAAGAGTTCCAATTTTTCCACATCCTCACCAATACTTGTTATTTTCTGTTTGTTTGCTTTAAAATAATAACCTAGATCTTAATGGGTGTGAAGTAGTATCTCATTGTGCTTTTGATTTGCATTTTCCTAATGATTAGTGATGTTAAGCATCTTTTCATGTGCTTATTGGCTTATATATCTTCTTTGGAGAAGTATCTATTGAAGTCCCTTGCTCTTTTTTAATCAAGTTGTTTGTTTTCATGTGGTTGAAATGTAGGAGTGCTTTATATATTCTGGATATTAACCCCTTGTCAGATGCATGTTTTGCAAATATCTTTTCCCATTCCATGAGTTGCCTTTTTACTCTATTGATAGTGTCTTTTTTTTTTTTTTTTTTTTTTGGCGGTACACGGGCCTCTCACTGCTGTGGCCTCTCCCGCCACGGAGCACAGGCTCCGGACGCGCAGGCCCAGCGGCCATAGCCCATGGGCCCAGCCGCTCTGCAGCATGTGGGATCCTCCCGGACCGGGGCACGAACCCGTGTCCCCGGCATCGGCAGGCGGACTCCCAACCACTGCGCCACCAGGGAAGCCCGATAGTGTCTTTTGATGAACAAAAGTTTTTAACTTTGGTGGAGTCCAATTTATCTATTTTTACTTTTGTTGCCTGTGCTTTTGGTGTCACATCCAACAAATCATTGCCGAATCTAATTTCATAAAGATTTTGCCCTATGTTGTCTTCTAAGAGTTTTACAGTTTTAGCTCTTACATTTAGGTCCTTGATCCATTTTGAGTTAATTTTTGTATATGGTGTAAAGTAAGGATCCACCTTCAACCCAACACCAAGACTATCTTTTCCCCACTGGATGGTCTTAGCACCTTTGTCTAAAATCATTTGGCCATATATACAAGGGTTTATTTCTGGGCTCCCTGTTCTATTCCTTAGTCTATATGTCTGTCTTTATGCCAGTATCACCACTGTTTTACTTACTGTAGCATTTTGTAAATTCTGAAATCAGGAAGACTGAGAGCTCTAACTTTATCTTTTTCAAGATTGCTTTGACTATTCGGGATCCTTTGAGATTCCATATGAGTTTTAGGACAGATTTTTCTATTTTTACAAAAAAAAGGTAGTTGATATTTTAAGGGAAAAAAATCCTTTGAAAAAGCACTTTTTTTCTTTTCCATAATGGTTCATTATAGGATATTGAATATAGTTCCCTGTGCTATACAGTAGGACCTTGTTGTTTATCCATTCTATATATAATAGTTTGCATCTGCTAATCCCAAACTCCCAATCCATCCCTTCCCCCGCCCCCCCTTGACAACCATAGTCTGTTCTCTATGTCTGTGAGTCTGTTTCTGTTTCATAGGTAAGTTCATTTGTGTGATATTTTAGATTCCACATATAAATGAGATCATATGGTATTTGTCTTTCTCTTTCTGACTTACTTCACTTACTATGATCATCTCTAGGTCCATCCATGTTGCTGCAAATGGCATGATTTCATTCTTTTTTTATGGCTCAGTAATATTCCATTGTATATACGTACCACATCTTTATCCATTCATCTGTCAATGGACATTTAGGTTGTTTCCATGTCTTGGCTATTGTAAACAGTGCTGCTATAAACACAGGGGTGCATGTATCTTTTTGAATTACAGTTTTGTCTGGATACATGCCCAGGAGTGGGACTGCTGGATCATATGGCAACTCTATTTTTAGTATTTTAAGGAATCTCCATACTGTTTTCCATCGTGGCTGCAGCAACTTACATTCCCACCAACAGTGTAGAAGGTTCCTTTTTCCCTCATACCCTCCCTCTCCAGCATTTGTTATTTTTTGAGTTTTCAACGATGGCCATTCTGACCAATGGGAGGTGGTAACCTCACTGTAGTTTTGACTTGTGATAATTAGCAATGATGAGCATCCTGAAAAAGCACTTTGAATCTTCTACCAGTGACTGATATTTCCCTACTGTTGCTGGAAGCTCATAGTTGGAATAATCATTTGTATACATCCTCTTATCCACACCCCAGAATTTTTCACAAGGCATTAATCCTTGAACAATGTAAAAAGCATATAAAAATCAGTATTATTCAAATTTCTCCTTAAAACATTACGGTGGGAGCCCTAAAATATATGAAGCAAAAACTAACAAAATTGAGAAATAGATAATTCATCAATGATTGTTGGAGACTTCAATACACCACTTTTAATACTGGATAGAACAACTAGGAAGAATATCAACAAGAAACAGAAGACCTGAACAATATTATAAACCAAGCAGGCCTACCAGACATTTATAGAACACTCCACCCAACAACAGAAGAACATACATACACATGGAACATTCTCTAGGACAGACCATATGTTAGGCAATAAAACAAGCCTGAATATATTCAAAAGGACTGAAATTACACGAAGTATGTTCTCCAACCCCATGAAATGAAATTAGGAAATGACAACAGTAAGTAATTTGGGAAATTCATAAATATGTGGAAATTAACAACACCCTCCTAAATCAGCAATAGGTCAAAGAAATCACAAAGGATATTAGAAAATACTTTGAGACAAATGAAAGTGAAAACACAACACTTAGGAAAACCAAAACTTATGAGAAGCAGCTAAAGCACTGCTCAGAGGGAAATTTATACCTGTAAATACCTACAATAACAGGGAAGGAAAAAAAAAAACTCAACTCAATAACATAACCTTCCACCTTAAAGAACTAGAAAAAGAAGAGCAAACCAAACCCAAAGCAAGCAGAAGGAAAGAAATAACACAGATTAGAGAGGAAATAAATGAAATAGAGAAATGAAATAAAAAAGAGAAAAACAGAGAAAACCAAAGTTGACTCTTTGAAAAGCTCAATGAAACTGACAAATCTTTAGCTAGACCAATCAAGAAAAGAGAAATGACTCAAATTACTCAATTCAGGAATAAAAGAGAAGACATCAACGCCAATGTTACAGAAATAAAAAGGTTTCTAAAGGAACACCAAGAACTATAGTTTGTTAACAAAATACATAACCTAATTGAAATGGACAAACATTCTAGAAAGATAGAAATTACTGAAACTGATTCATAAAAAAAACATTAGTATGGAAAATTCAAAAACTAAAATTGTGGTTAGTTACACAGTTTCTAACAATTAGGCATGGAAATTAGTTCCATGATAGATGGAGTTGAGTCAAATTTCCCAGCATAGAACTCAAAGATCTCATACTCCATGATAAAGTACAGGCAGACAAATCTTTTGTTGAATTAATCTCTTGGTTAATTGGACACCACTTGTGCCCCCCCCCACCCTCACCCTTTAAATCCCATCCAATAGGACTAAGCTCTCTTTGTCCACAGCAGTGACTAAGTTAGTAATACTTTACTGTATTGGTTTTTCATCTTTCCGTTTTCACTTTTTGCAGTCTCCCACTCTTGTTTCCTGAGATCACTTCTCAAAATAAACTACCTACATGCAAAACCCTTGCCTCAGCCTAGATTTTCTCCCAGAAAATAGTGCCTAAGAAAGGCTTTAAATAGGCCTTCAAACTTCTGTTCCTTCCGACTACCTTTCTGATGATTAGTTAGCACTTAAGAAGATCCACTGAGACATGACAATGTGGTAGAAAGAGCACAGCACTTCTTCCCAGACTGGGTACAGCCTGGATCTCTCTTATTAACCAAAGTTCAACCTCTTCAAATGAAAAATGGATACTGTTATCCATTCAAAAGCACTTTACAAACTCTAATGTGTTATACAAATGACAGTTACCCTTATTACTAATGAGATGTATCAGGCAGAAGAATCTGTTCATGTCTAGATTCAGGTAAAAATACAAGATCAACTTATAGTAGCTGTGTGTGAATGTTCTATGAGTAAAAATCTTCTGGTCTCTGATAGAGTGTGGCTCTACCTACAATGCTTTAATTTTCTTAGAAAGGAGAATGTATTCGTATATTACTTACAGAATTACAAATAAAAAAAGAAAATATTCTGTATCAACAAATGCCTTTTGACATAGGGTAGAGTATCATTCCACAAAGAGAAGCAAATCATATAAATGAGGTAACAGTTTAAAAAGTATTTCAGAATTATGGACTCACTCAAAGCTCAGGAAGAAGCTATTTTGTTTCATTAAACACAAAACTCCAACAGAAATAGAAATCGAATGGCTCACAGTATAATTAAATGCTTTGCTTAGATGAAGATTCTTAAGCTCAGTCCCTGAGCTGGTTTCAAGGGAGTCCTAAACGCCCTATAAGTAAATATAACATGTGTGTTAATGGGTACATGTGGATTTTTCTGAGAAGTTTTATATTTTTACCAGAAAACAATAAACCAAAAAAAAAACTTTAAGAAACATTAGATGTTGGTATTTTACTGGTGTGTTTCCAAAATGCAACGCATATCTTAAAAAAGAAAGGAAAAAAAAAACTAAAGCTTTGTTTTCAGGATTTGAGGAGGGGCAGGGAGAATGGCTGCCTTGCTGTGTCTACATCTAGGAACACAGTGTACAGCTTTATGTTCAGGCTTCATTTACGAGCTATAATGCCAGCATGTGGGTTGGTTACAATAGCTGTTCAGAAACTCTAACATTACAGATTTTTCTGTTAAGATTTCACATTTTTTATGACAAATTTTGTCTAATACAAAATCCTTTGCATTCCATCTGATGATACAACTGACAGGGATGAAACACCTAGGATACTTTCTGTGTCATGACATTCTAACAAAGCAGTTTTACTGTTTCACTGCTGTTCTGACCTGAAGGAATGATAACACATCCCATTCAGAAGAGTTATCACAATAAAAAGCTATCGACTCTGATCACAATGGAAACCACTAGTAACACTGCCATTTGTGGAGCACTTAGTATACTGCATCCAGCCCCAGTGTAAGTAACACTAATTTGGCTCCATGGCAGCAGAGATGTTTATTTGTGGTTAAGTCTTGTTAAGCCTTCACTGTAATGAAAACAGCATCAAAATAAAATGGAGGATAATCCAGTTTTACGCATGACTTAGAAATAAAACTAACACTCTCTTCCTGCCCCACCAGTCCTGTGTCTTTGTCCAGAACCCTCTCTAGTCTCCCAGCCCCACCATATTACCAGGCCAACAAGGAGGAAGAATCCACCTGAAGCCGGGTTTCATCTCACTTTCATCAAAATGAATACACTAATAAAACCCAACAGTTGTTCCCATCACCAAAAGTTTAATCCTAGGGTACCTATAAGGTTAGTCAAGATTGAGAATTATTCTTTATAGTACTTAAATTATTGTGCTTCAAACCTAAGAATAGATTATTGAGCTCTCTTAATGCAAAGAAACCTAAGAACATTAAATTGAGCTTTCTTAATAAAAAGAAATGTTTGCCAAGCTAAAAAAGTTCTTTATGCCATGCAAATTACCTTAGGTATTCAGTCTTTTCAACGTCTTAATTCAGTCAACATACTGCGTTTGCAAATCTATCAACTGTAAAGACACACTAACCCACAATGGCTAGGAAATTGGGCATTCCATTGAATTCTTCCCAGATACAGCCTACTAGATTATCAAACAATAAGGTTACAAAATTAAAATGTTATTGAATGTAACACGTTTTATATATTAAGTCAAAAGGCATTTTAGGAAGACTGTGAATGTGAATTTTAATTGGACTAAACAAAAGTGTAGTGTTAGAAAGTATCTAACAGTAATTGATACGCCATGGTAACTGTCCTTTGGAATAACTTCTTATTGGAATAACTTCTTATTGCTATTCTGCCAACTGTCTTTCTCATCAGGTGCTATAAAATATCAAATAGTCATTTGGGCTTCTTAACTCTTACAGATTCCAGATAAAAGGGAGTTCACTCTGATAATCCAAAATGACAACGTAAGTGAAGGTGCCTGGCAAAAAGTAAAAAGCCCATATAATTATGGAATTACTATGAATCAGATTAGAAGCTTTGTTAGACCAAGAGCTCATGTCTCAAGGGCCTTTATTTACAAAACTCATGTTTTGGCCACATTATACTTCAATAATTAAGACCCCAACCAAAATCCAGTCCATACGGTGTTGGTGTAAGATGTTTATTAGTGTAATTTATTTAGCACAATGATCACATTAAAATGTCCCAATATACAAAACCGTTGAAATCTAAAGTCACAAAAAATACAAACTTAGGTGAATGAATAAAGTTATAAAAATATTATTTAAAAACAAAGTTCTACATCTTCAACATTGGGCCAAAGAAGGAAAAAAACGAGAGAGAGAGAGAGAGAGAGAGAGAGAAAAAGAGAGAGATTGCATATAAGAAACAACACATTTCAACAGAGCAACCCTGACCGGTCTTGGCTGCCTCACCAGCGAGATCCTGGGCCACTGAGTGTGACCATGATGGCAATACAGCATTTCATTGCAGGACTGGCTACTTCATATGAAGCTATATATGAAACGTTACATTTATTTCCTTCAAAATGAAACATCCAAGTGAAACAGAGCTAACAATATACACTAAATTTTAGCTGGCTGATAGTAGAAATTTTCAACAATTCCATAAATTCAAAAAGAAACATATTTGGAAAAAAACAAATTTCAAAGAGAAATAAACATGACAAAATGGAAATTAAAGTGGAATAAATCAATGTCAATAATGAAGTGTGAGTGTATGTTTCTGACCACAGCTATACCACAGGGGTCACACCCAGGCTTTTCTACCCACCTGTCACCTAGACAAACTGCAGAGATTAGTTAGAAGTGATAGAAGGATGTCAAGCATGATTTTTTTAAAGTTAGCACTAACAGTTGTGAAAAGTTCCTTGGCTAGAAAAAAAAAAGGCACAAAAAAAATATGAAACAACTACATACCAAATGAAAAGAGCTATGTTTTATTTGATGGTGTGCTCTCCTATGGTATTTTTCATATTTTTCTCCTTTGCTAAGAGTTTTCATATCTACCAACTGCTTAGAATGTTAGCATAAGCACTTCCCTCTAAAATGTACCTCCCTTAGTGTCTTCTCTCCGGAACCCACAGAAGGAATTCCTGGCAGACGAACAAACCACAGGACCACAGGGGGGAACGCTTCCTAAATTCCAGAAGTAATTGCAGGGTCTTGGTTTAAACTTTCATAATATTCTAACTTTCCCATCCCCAAAGTAGTTTTGTATCAGGGGATCTAAAAGAATGTACATCTCAAATCTTCCTCAGAACCTGGTGCCAAATATTTAATCTGAAATAATCAGTAGCTTAGTGATTATACAAACCTGCATAGTCAGTAAGAGGATAGAAAATTTTAAAGAGTATCTCACATTCCAGATCTTAAACCAGAACTCCTCTACAATTTCAAAACATGGCCCATGTTTTATATTCTATTTCTAAAAATCTGATCAAAGCTTATCATTTGAAAAGTTCCACAGTATTTGTCCCAGATGGTTTCAGATTTTTTTAGCTTTTAGTTTGGGAAAATGAGAAATGAGAAAAAGAAAAGTCCTACTGGGACAATCCTCAGAATGTGTGAAAGTAAATCCTAAGGTTCATGGTAAAGGACTTGACACACAGGTTATTTATATGTGACCGACCAATCCCACCTCAGGCTGCACAAAGGCACCTCCACAGTTCATAGGGAGGCTAACACTGAACAGAGCTGGAGTCCAGTCAGAAAAGCATTTCATTAGAAACCTAATAATTGGTTGTAGTTCTTCGATGTGTTGCAATTTAACTTCATTCTCAGGTTGCTACAGAAAAAGTTATTTTCTATCTGTATCAACTGCCCAGTATTCTAACAATACAGGTTTCCATTTTCCTTAACTTCCCAATTATTATCTTGATAGTTCATGATCATGTTAAGAAATTTGGGATATGAAATTCCACACACAATAATAAGGCTGTCAAATTTTCAGGAGAATCTAAGCCTGGACAAATAGATCATAATTTCATAATAGAAACAATTTCAGCCCAACTTGCAAATAACAAAGGATGATTTCATTTCAGGAAATATTTTTCAAAGTTTAATCAGAACTACTCTAAATTAGAAAACTTTAAATTAAAATAGCTATCATTATTCAGATGTTAGTAAGGTAGAGAGAAACATAGGTAGCCTGAAAGATGAATTTACCCTAAAAGCGAGCTCACAGAGGGAGGGAGGAGGGAGAGAAGAAGGGAGGTTCACGGCAGTGCTGGTGGTCTCGATCCCTTTATGAAAGCACGCCTTCTCATTTGCTGCTACATTACCCTGATTCAGGTTGAAGATCTGAAAACCAAATGAAAAAGGCCAACTAAAAATGTTTAAAGTAAAGAAAAATGTGAGACTGAATTAAATTAAAAAATGAGTTTTAAAAGAGAACAAGAAATAAAAGACATTAGATGACCTTCATAAAAATACTGAAATTAAAAGGAATTCATCTGGTACTTTGTGCTCACAAAGGGAAACGAGGTTCCATCAAGCCCTGCGGAGCACAAAAGGAAGCAGGTGGTTTGCTCAGGCATCGGCAGAAATGGGCCCCGAAGAACTACCCTCAGCTTCTTCTATATCGTGTCCAGGAAGGAAAGCAAAGCTCTGCAAAATGCTGAAGGTTTTACAAGTGTAACGGTGCTTAGGAAAGATCACTGGTCTGGTGTTGCAGCAGCCCCAGTGTTGAGAGACACGTTAGGCTTCTAGGAGGAGAAAAATAGAAAGAGAGGAAGAAGTAGGAAAGGGAAGGAAAGGGTGGAAAAGCACAGATCATTAGTAAACAGCAAGTTCAACATTGCAAGATGCTCATAAACCCTTTATACACTGTCAGCAGAGGGGGTCTGCTCTTAGGACTACAGATTAACACTCTGAAGGAAGCAGAAGTAGGAATTTCCAAAAGAGCACGGAGCTACATGCTCCAGTTAGTGATGGCCAAATTAGAACGATGTCACAACATGCTCTGAAAACATGCACTCTTGGCCCCCTCCCTACTCCTTTCCACCCCCAATGAAACATGCGTATTTTCAGTAAAGCACCTGCTTTAATATAGTCAAGAGGTCAGGTTGAGAACACAACATCTCTCCAGGTGTGCAAACTATATTCTACACAGTGATGGAGAGGTGTCCAAGAGCAGAAAGACCTGCTCTCATAATGGCACTGGGCAGTTCATAAACAGCTGGGCTCTTTTTTGCAGCCAGAGAACTGAAGTCTTCAAACAGTAAGGGCCAGGCTGCATGTTCTTCCTGTTCTTTTTTCCTACACAATTAAGCTGTGGCAGTGGGAAACAATTGCTACATAAAGTCTGAGTCTCCTCTGGTCAGACCTGACATCCTGCTGGAGAAGAAACCTACTCTAGTGTGGTAGTCATTTCCTTCCCGGATGAAAATGGCATTCATTCTTCCAAATGGCTAACCAAATCAATCCCTTCAAGCCTTTCCTTCCCCTAGCACTGCCTCCTCATTAAAGAAAGCTGAATTTATTCATTTTTTAAAAGTTTGTGTTCAAGCTTCTCCTTTAATCATGGGGATATTTCTACAAATATGTTCTTAAAACCAAAATTATATAGACCTTTGCTTTCAAAGCAGACACAGAAACAGTCAACACTACATACGAACTAAGATTATCAAAAAAACAAAAAACTTTCAGTTCACAAAACTGGAAGATAAATAAGGTCGCACTTCAGGTTGTTTCTAGCTTTTGAAGAGTTCCTAATTAATGAGTTGCTAATAAGGATTTATTGTCACTGGGTAAAACTAACATTCACAACTAATAGAACCTAGTCATCAGTAAACCTAACATACAAAGATGTATACAACATTTCTAAAGGTCACAGAATAAAGAGTAAATCCTGGAATAACTGCTAGTGCTAACAGAAGGCTTTTTGGAAGCCTTAGAAACCAAGAAATCCTATGGTAGCTCAAGGAAAGGCTTCTCAAGGCTAAGGTATGCGTGCAAGAAGAGGAACACAGACATGGCTAGCACTTGCCTCCCTGCAGTAATGTGAAGCAAACGTTATGCCCAGTTAAAAGTCTTTTCAGTTGGGTCAACAGCGTCAGCCTGATTGTGCACTTAAGCTAATTAAGTTCAGCTATTTTTTAAAATTCAACATGGCTCTCATATCAGCTACCTAAACACAGATTTACATAGTACTGTACATCCCTACGGACCCTGCTACTGCTTCAAGAATTTTGCTCACTTCAAATACACTGGGGGAACCCACAGGAACTCAGTGCTAGCCCTGGTAATGGGCTAGGCATCAGAGACAGATTTCAAAAGTAACAGTTAAGGGAAAAATAAAGGAAAAACAGACTGAGGGCACAACAGAAAGTAAAGAACTTTTAATTTCCAGCTCACAAGTTTCCTAACATTGAGCCATGGAAAGCAAACTGAGTACAGTATGCATTCAGGGATGAGACCTGCCCAAAGAACTGTAGCAGCCAAAGGACTCCATTATAACATTTTTTTTGGTCATTCTGCAACAAAAGCATATTGTTAAGACTGATCCAGCTCCTATGTGGTACAACTACAAAAGATATTCAAGAAATATCAAATGAAATTCTCTCTTTCCATTGTTGGAAATGTTATGAGGCAGATGCCCTGGGTTTAAATACAACCACCAAGAACAAGAGTACCCTTAGAAATAATCCATATGCTTCCACTAACAATCCTCCTCAAAGGAGCTGATCAAGGTGTTTACTGTGACTGTTTCACCCACACATTTGGGGATTCCTGGGAATCACTTACCAGTGGCATCATTCCCTTCTATTCCGTGGTCACCGTTGGCAAGCACTGTTGCTTGAGAAGATGAAGTACCTGCAATGAGCACAAAGAATAATTACCCACTGTGACAGATAGAAAAATGAAAAACAGATGCAACTACTGTCTAACTAGTAGAATTTTTGTCACTCTTCATAGCATTAGCTTAAAGCAGATAAAATCTGTCCAAAATTTAAAGATCCAATAAAAGGAAATCCAGAAACACAGAACAGAACTGAGTCACTGATTTCTATGGCATCCAAACTCTGATAAGCACCACGACTACAGGAGAAGCTTTCCTAATAACAAGTCTAAGTCTTTCCTGCTCTGTACACTGTCAGAGGTTACTATTATACTCAATAAAACCATCATGAAGCACCATAGGTTTAGAACCTGTGATTCAAACCAAATGGTCCAAGGACACAGAGCCGTTTAAAACAACCCCCACGTGGGACTTCCCTGGTGGTCCAGTGGTAGAGAATCCACCTTCCAATGCAGGGGATCCGAGTTCAATCCCTGGTCGGGGAACCAGGATCCCACATGCCACGGGACAACTAAAGCCCACAACTAGAGAGCCCGTGAGCTCTGGAGCCTGAGTGCCACAACTAGAGAGAAGCCCGCGCACTGCAACGAAAGATCCCACATGCTGCAACACAGCCAAATAAATAAATATTAAAAAAAAACCCAAAAACAACCCATGTAGAAAGTCCAGGGCACCATCACTGCTCCTGTACATGAGGATTACCTGGAAGTCACCAGCAGCACTTCTGGAAGCAGTGGGCTTTTTTTTTTTTTTTTTAAAGCTATCCTTATAGATTATAGTTGTATCTTATTTCCTAATAACTAAGGATGTTGAGCAACTTTTCACCTGTTTACTTGCTATTCTTTTATTTTCTTTGGTGAATTGAACAGTCAAACTTTTTGGACTATTTTTTAAATTGGGTTGTGTATTTTCTTATTATTGAATTTTGAAGATTCTTTTTTTTTTTTGCGGTATGCGGGCCTCTCACTGTTGTGGCCTCTCCTGTTGCGGAGAACAGGCTCCGGACGCACAGGCTCAGCAGCCATGGCTTACGGGCCCAGCCGCTCCGCAGTATGTGGGATCTTCCTGGACCGGGGCACGAACCTGTGTCCCCTGCATCGGCAGGCGGACTTTCAACCACTGCGCCACCAGGGAAGCCCTGAAGATTCTTTATTGTTCTGAATACCAATCCTTATCAGATGAGTTTTGCAAATATTTTCTCCCATAAATGTATTTTCCAAGAAAATACATCGAAGAAATGTATTTTTGTTTTCTTAACTGTCTTTTGAACAGCAAAAGCTTTTGATTTTGATAAAATCTAATTTATCATTTTTTCCTTCATGCTTCCATGCTTTTGGTGGAATATCTAAGAAATTTCTGCCTAACCCAAGGTCACAGGATTTTCTCCTATGTTTTCCTCTAGAAGTTTTATAGTTTTCATTTAGGTTTCCCATTGAGGTCTATGATACATTTGGAGTTAAATTTTTTACGTGGTATAAGATATGGGTCTATGTTCATATTTTTGTACATTGACATCTAATTGCTCCTTTACTCCACTGATTCCTTTGCACCTTTCTTGAAAATCAACTGACCATATTATGTGTAGGTCTGTTTCTGGACTCTCCTGTTCCACCAAACTATAAATCTATCCATTTTGCCAGTACCACAATGTCTGGATTACTGTATTTGTATAAAGTCTTGAAATGATGTCACACAAGTCATGCAAATTAGGTCTTTTCCAAAATTGTCTTGGTTATATTTTAGTGTCTTTGCTTTTCCATATAAGTTTTAGAATCAGTTGTTGATTTATACAAAAAAATCCTGATGGGATCTTGACTGCACTGACTGTATAGATCAATTTGAGGACATATAACCTTTTCTGAAAGGCTCTGACGATATCTAACATTTCGGCAACCTGCCTAGGTCTGCAGTCAGCCTGCCAACCCAAGAGGTTCCTACAAATCACTCTTACTTAACAACCTCACAGGGATTTCCCTGGTGGCATGGTGGTTAAGAATCCGCCTGCCAATGCAGGGGACATGGGCTCGAGCTCTGGTAAGGGAAGATCCCACATGCCGTGGAGCAACTAAGCCTGTGCGCCACAACTACTGAGCCTGTACTTCTAGAGCCCGCGAGCCACAACTACTGAAGCCCGCATGCCTAGAGCCCATGCTCCACAACAAGAGAAGCCACCACAATGAGAAGCCTATGCACTGCAACGAAGAGTAGCCCCCACTCTCTGCAACCAGAGAAAGCCCGCGCACAGCAACAAAGACCCAATGCTGCCAAAAATAAATAAATTAATTAATTAATTTTTAAAAAGATTAGGGAACTAAGTCAAATAATGCTTAGTTCCCTAAGATTAGTAGGAAAAAAAACCTCACAGACATATTTTTCATAAGACAAGTAAAAATCTAGAACATATGCTACTAAAGTATAAAATGCAAGATTTTACTTTGGAAGACAGCAAACTACAATGTCCAAGCTTCTGGGTCTCACAAATCCAAGGCAGAAATCTTTCATACAAACTCAATGAAAAGATCATTCATTCTGTAATCTCAGGTAACGGAGGAACAACTAAAGAGAACAACCTAAAAGAACAAGGCAGGGGCTTCCCTAGTGGCGCCGTGGTTGAGAGTCCGCCTGCCGATGCAGGGGACACGGGTTCGTTCCCCGGTCCGGGAAGATCCCACATGCCACGGAGCGGCTGGGCCCGTGAGCCATGGCCGCTGAGCCTGTGCGTCCGGAGCCTGTGCTCCGCAACGGGAGAGGCCACAGCGGTGAGAGGCCCGCGTACCGGAAAAAAAAAAAAAAAAAAAGAACAAGGCAGACTGAAAAGAAAATATCAACTAACTGGAAGAAGAGGAGGAAAATAAAGGAATGAAAGATAACAGACTTTTATTAAATACCCAGTATGCACCATGCTAGGGCTTCACATATTGTTTTACTTATCCAGAGATAGAACAAATATGAGCTAGAACATATTTGGCATAAATAAATTCCCTTTTACCCTCACACAGTAAGCTTATAAAATTTATTCTTCCTAGCTCAAGAAAGAATGCATATTTTCAAAAAACTGCCTCAGATGAAAATGCAAATTGCAAAAAAATAAAATAAAATGCAGACTATAGGAAAATGAGAATTACAAAAATGATACCGTCTTCTGGCCATGAGAGTGATAAAATCTTTTTTAAAATTTGATAATAGCCTGTGTTGGCAAAGGTGTAGGAAAATGGGTAATCTCATACTCCACTGGAGGAATATAAATTGAAACAACGTTTTCATGAGAAAATCTGGCAGTCTATCAAATTTTGAAATACCAGCTTAACTCAAGAATCCATTTTAGGTGCTGGAGAGGGTGTGGAGAAAAGGGAACCCTCTTGCCCTGTTGGTGGGAATGTAAATTGATACAGCCACTATGGAGAACAGTATGGAGATTCCTTAAAAAACTAAAAATAGAACTACCATATGACCCAGCAATCCCACTACTGGGCATATACCCTGAGAAAACCGTAATTCAAAAAGAGTCATGTACCACAATGTTCACTGAAGCACTATTTACAATAGACAGGACATGGAAGCAACCTAAGTGTCCATCGACAGACGAATGGATAAAGAAGATGTGGCACATATATACAATGGGATATTACTCAGTCATAAAAAGAAACGAAAATGAGTTATTTGTAGTGAGGTGGATGGACCCAGAGTCTGTTATACAGAGTGAAGTAAGTCAAAAAGAGAAAAACAAATACCATATGCTAACACATATATATGGAATCTAAAAAAAAAAAATGGTTCTCATGAACCTAGGGGCAGGACAGGAATAAAGATGCAGAGGTAGAGAATGGACTTGAGGACACGGGGAGGGGGAAGGGTAAGCTGGGACAAAGTGATAGAGTAACAATGACATATATACACTACCAAATGTAAGATAGATAGCTAGTGGGAAGCAGCTGCACAGCACAGGGAGATCAGCCCGGTACTGTGCAACCACCTAGAGGGGTGGGATAAGGAGGGTGGGAGGGAGACACAAGAGGGAGGACATATGGGGATATATGTATATGTATAGCTGATTCACTTTGTTATACAGCAGAAACTAACACAATTTTGTAAAGCAATTATACTCCAATAAAGATGTTAAAAAAAAAGGAATCCATTTTAGGTATGTAGTTCACAAAAAGACATACAACACACATAAATAATCAGAAAAGGTGTGGGGAAAAAAATATACCAAACACCACTGGTAAAGTCCTGTTTTAACTGAGCACCTTAAATAGTGGATAGATAGCCAACTGAAGCACACAGGCCAGCTTCAACATACTATCAACAAGCAGTTAGAAGCAGCAGGAAAGACTGCTAAAAAAATTAATAAAAGATCTAGAAATCAAGAAGGGTACCCCTCCCCCAGTGGAACAGAAATTACAAGGAATATCCAAGAAAATGAAGCAGATAGACCACACTAAGGAGAAACCCCAGCCCAAAGAAGGCATAGGAAAACAGGACTCCAAGGTACTCCAGGCTTAGAGACAGCAGCGATGATGGGACTCAGTTAAAATCTGTCAGGTCAGTCCCCATTTCCCCCATGCTTTCCTTCCCTCACCCCACAATAGTCACCTTTGTGCCAAACCCAAGATGGGAACAGAGACTGAATGCTTTGGCACAAGAGGAAGCCAACGGGTGAAAGGTGATACCCAGAGGAGTTGCGGGGGAGCCCCACACCACACCTGGCAGCACTGTCACACCCCTGCCAGAGGCAGGTGGTAGAAAACAGTCATGTTATCACAGGGAATCTCAAGCATTGCCAAATAACTGAGGAAAACTACTACCAAAAAAGAAAGGCATCACGTTCAAAGAGAATAAATGTCACCCAGCGAAACTATGTTGATACGGCAAATAGGAGACTTTTAAAAAGAAATATGTCATTTTCCTCATACAGATGAAAGAAAATATCACACATCTGTGAAACAAAAGCAAACCCCTAAACAAACTGAATTATCTAATGACTAACAAATCCTTTCCAGGTTAGGTAGTTTTCAATTCTTTGCTTTTCCAGAATTCAAAGAGGTCATAATGTTTAATAATACTGAGTTACGGAATGCTTAGCATGTAACTCAAAGATTTAGACATTACCATAATAAAGCTTCCATTCCCACATACTTAGCTGAGTGAATAAGGTTTTTTGGCTATTATTATCTATAAAAACAATAGGACTAAATATTGTTAAAACCTTTCCATCCATCCTAACAAAAAATAGATATCCAGATTTATGGTCTAATCAAGGAAAATAATAGCCCCCATAATCTCGTTAGAAAAACATTTCCAATCAGATTCAACTTTTATGGTTGTTAATAATTTGTCAAAAAAAACCCTGTGATCAACTGGGTACTACTAGTACCGATAATTGCGATGATAAATCTTCTCTGGACCAAGTTAATGCTTAGGAGCCTTTGGTTACAAAAACTTTTTAAATTAAAATTTAAGTATTTTTTTTTTTGATGCAGACCACTTTTTATTTATTTTTTATCTATCTACCTATCTTTGGTTGCATTGGGTCTTCGTTGCTGTGCACGGGCTTTCTCTAGCTGCGGCGAGTGGGTGCTACTCTTTGTTGTGGTACGCGGGCTTCTCATTGCGGTGGCTTCCCTTGTTGTACAGCACAGGCTCTAGGCACGCGGGCTTCAGTAGTTGTGGCTCATGGGCTCTAGAGCGCAGGCTCAGTAGTTGTGGTGCACGGGCTTAGCTGTTTCGTGGCATGTGGGATCTTCCCAGACCAGGGATCGAACCCATGTCCCCTGCATTGGCAGGCGGATTTTTTTTTTTTTAACATCGGTATTAGAGTATAATTGCTTTACAATGTTGTGTTAGTTTCTGCAGTATTACAAAGTGAATCAGCTATATATCCCCATATCCCCTCCCTCCTGCATTTCCCTCCCACCCTTCCTATGTCACCCCTCTAGGTGATCACAAAGCTCCAAGCTGATCTCCCTGTGCTATGCAGTTGCTTCCCACTAGCTATCTATCTTACATTTGGTAGTGTATATATGTCAATGCCACTCTCTCACTACATCCCAGCTTACCCTTACCCCTACCCGTGTCCTCAAGTCCATTCTCTACATCTGTGTCTTTATTCCCGTCCTGCCCCTAGGTTCATCAGAACCTTTTTTTTTTTTTAGATTCCATATATATGTGTTAGCATGTGGTATTTGTCTTTCTCTTTCTGATTTACTTCACTCTGTATGACAGACTCTAGGTCCATCCTCCTCACTACAAATAACTCAATTTCGTTTCTTTTTATGGCTGAGTAATATTCCATTGTCTATATGTACCATATGTTCTTTATCCATTCATCTGTCGTTGGGCACTTAGGTTGCTTCCATGTCCTGGCTATTGTAAATAGAGCTGCAATGAACACTGTGGTACACGACTCTTTTTTTTTTTTTTTTTTTTTTTACACGACTCTTTTTGAATTATGGTTTTCTCAGGGTATATGCCCAGTAGTGGGATTGCTAGGTCATATGGTAGTTCTATTTTTAGTTTTTTAAGGAATCTCCATACTGATCTCCATAATGGCTGTATCAATTTACATTCCCACCAACAGGGCAAGAGGGTTCCCTTTTCTCCACACCCTCTCCAGCATTTATTGTTTGTAGATTTTTTGATGATGGCCATTCTGACCGGTGTGAGGTGATACCTCATTGTAGTTCTGATTTTCATTTCTCTAATAATTAGTGATGTTGAGCATTGGCAGGCGGATTCTTAACCACTGCGCCACCAGGGAAGTCCCAAGACCTACCACTTTAGTTTGCAGACATTCATTACTTGCTAGTCTGCACATTAACATAACCCAAACCTGAACAAAATGATTCTAGTTCAATAACAGATAAAATGACTTCAATTCAGTTTAATGAGCAATGATTGTATATCTACCATGTGCCAAAAGCAGTAATCTCTCTTTAATGCATATCTGACCAAGTTTCCGAGTCCTACCTTATCTCCCCACAGACTGTGAGACTCTGCATGATGTCACTGGATGTGCTTCTCCATGTTCCACCCTGTCACTTGTCTCACTTGTCATTTTGACCTCTGGTTTCTTATCACTGAGCAACTTGAGGTTGCTGGTACACTTTGAACTATTCTGTGCCTCTTTGCTTTTCCTAAATGTGTCATTCTGCAGGAATATAAAAATAAACAAAACACTATCCCTACTCTAGAGTAGCTTAAGTGTGAGACAACAAATAGCTTAACTATGACCTTACAAGTGCCATGAGAAAGGAAGGATCAGGGAAGAAAGGCACTTACCAAAGGGAAGACGAAAAGATAAAGGGGGTTGTGGGAGAAGATGGGAGAGGGAAGTCAGGGAATGTCCTTGGAAGATTACATCTAAACCCATTCGTAAAGGATTTTTTGTAGAAGACCACCTTTAGCCAATGCTTTATCATCAACCTCCACATGTGTATCTTTAGCCCAGCACTCTCCTCTCAATTAGAGATTCTTTTACCTAGCTGCCTATTGCTCTTGACTAGGTATCTTCTCCACTATCAGATAAGCTAAAATTCTTAACCTTTCCCTCAAAATCTACTCCTTCTACAGCCTTCCCAATCTCACAAGATGACAATTCCTTCCTTTTGGTTGCTCAGGCCAAAACCTTGAGTCATCCTGGATTCATCCTTGGCAATGTAAAGTCTTATACCTTCAAAGGAGCAGTTGGCTGACATGGTGTGGGTTAAAGTCGGATGGGAGTGGGTTCAAGAGAGAATGAAAGGGGGGCTTCCCTGGTGGTGCAGTGGTTAAGACTCCGCGTTCCCAATGCAGGCGACCCAGGTTCAATCCCTGGTCAGGGAACTAGATCCCACATGCATGCCACAACTAAGAGTTCGTATGCCACAACTAAGGAGCTGGCGAGCCGCAACTAAGACCCAGCAAAACCAAATAAATAAATAAATATTTCTTTTAAAAAGAAGAGAGAATGAGAGGAAAGGAATTGGGATTAGGGAGTAGATACACCTTTTTCAAAGAAGGAGCAGAATAAAAGAAAGTAAATGAGCTGGACATAGATTGAGATAGGATTTTTTATGAAGGAAAAAATTATGGTATGTTTGATGCT
This sequence comes from Globicephala melas, assembly GCF_963455315.2. Lineage (NCBI taxonomy): Eukaryota > Metazoa > Chordata > Mammalia > Artiodactyla > Delphinidae > Globicephala > Globicephala melas. The sequence goes on along the minus strand of NC_083324.2, from coordinate 39,852,978 downwards.
GATGAATGGCCCAGCTGAAGAGAGGAACTGATGATGCAGGAGACAGAAGAGACAATTGCTATAGCAGTACCCTTGAGTGAGAGCATGAGCAGTTCACTCATGACAATAAAAGTAATAGAGTAAAGGGCACAGATAAAAGTAGTTTAGGAGATGGGGGGATGCATAAACTCTCTTGATTGAGTTTACTGATTATCTGTTCTAAAAGTCATCAACTGAGAATATGAACAGGAAAGCAAGTGCTGGAGGTTTGAACAGAGAGAAGATGTGAAATAGCTGTCTAGGAAAGCGGAAGATTTTATAAATTCATATGAATTAGTAGCAGAGTCCTCAAGTACATGCTCTTTATGCAAATAAGACTCTCATTTACATTTCCTGAACATAATGTTTATAGGTCTAATAATTCTGCCTTTTGATCTAAATAAGTGAACCTTTAGTTTTGAAAAATAATTATCTATGAGACATTAAATCAATCAGAAAGCATGCATTCATGAAGATGGTAAGGGTTCACAGAAAGAACATGGGGTTTAAAAATCATAAGATCTGGGTTCAGGTTGTGGTTCTGTCACTATAAACTAATGATCAAATGCAATTTCCTTGTGCTCCCTAAGCCTGAATAGCCTCACCTGAAAGACGGGATAATATCTACTTCCCATGGTCACCAAGAGGACTAAACACAATAACACTGGAGGCAGCACCGTGGCAACTGCACAGTGTTAAGTACATGTTAACTATTATTATTCTCATTGTTGTTTAACTGTAGATTGATCAACTATATTGACCTACCTAGAAAACAATTATAGATTGTTGACTGTAGACTGATCACTAAACTACAGAGTAACCTCAAGAGAACACTGAAATTAATTTACTTTTGCCTTATATAAAACTCATTTAAATGATATTACCAGACTAGGCAATAACTACAAGACTAAGAAATAAGCAATTTACCAGAATAAAATAAAAGCAACACAAGGAGATTAGAAGAAAATAAAAGGGAGACGGAGATTCTACCATACACATAACACCTAACGATTTCAAAATCTAAGCTCAGAAGAGAAGAATAAAAACATTACAACATAAAAACAATTAGGTTTTAGAGTATGAAAAAGCTTTGCATACTTCTCTGGAGATAAGGCTTGGGCTCTAATCATGGGAAATGATTAGACATACCCTACTGGACATACCCAGTAGGGTACGTCCTCATTCGAAAGGTGTTATACTGTCTTCTTTCTGATATCCCAGAGGACAGACTCCCATTTCATGAAGTGAAAACTTTCTCAGCTAAATACATACAGCACTGAAAACAACACAAGTTTTTTAAACTAATCACATGCTCTGAGATATAAGGATATTGAAATTTACTTTGTTTTCTTAATCTCTTCTCCTGCGATCTCTTCTCTTTCTCAGCAATGGGATTTCAGAGTCCCACTGATGGCAAATCAATTTGGCAGAGAAGGGAAGTAGGAAGAAGGTGAGAGGGCATGTGTGCTGTGAAGAAGAGACACAGCGAGTGCGCTTTGGGCAAAATGGGGAGGATTCAGCATTGTCTCAATGCATGGCCTCCTTCTTGTGTAAAAGTCAGGCCTGTGCCAACATCGCCCTCTGGTGGCCAATGAAGGTAGTTACAAAACTCCACAACAGAAAGCCCCAGTCAGTTGAACAAGGAAAAGTTCTGTAGTATCTAGTTATCATCCTTCCCAGGACATACTTAGGCCCTTTCTCCAGGATCAAAGTTTCTCAGTCATGGACCTGCATCCAAGTCACTTGCAAGGGCTTGTTTAAAAAACAGATTGCTGGGACTTCCCTGGTGGCTCAGTGGTTAAGAATCCACCTGCCAACGCAGGGGACGCCCGTTCGAGCCCTGGTCCAGGAAGATCCCACATGCCGCAGAGCAACTAAGCCCAAGCACCATAACTAGGGAGCGCGCTCTAGAGCCTGCGCGCCACAACTACTGAGCCCACGTGCCACAACTACTGAAGCCCACATGCCTAGAGCCCGAGCTCCGCAACAAGAGAAGTCACCGCGATGAGAAGCCTGCGCACAGCAACCAAGAGTAGCCCCCTGCTCTCCCCAATTAGAGAGAGCCAGTATGCAGCAATGAAGAACCAACGCAGTCATAAATAAATAAATAAAAATTTAAAAAAAAAAGCCAATTGTTGAGTCCTATCCCCAGCGTTTGCCTAAGAATTGCATTTTGAACAAGGTCCCAAGTGATACCGCTGGTCCAAGAACCACACTTCAAGAACCACTGTCCTAAGATTAAAACATTCTATAGAAATAAATTCTTAGCCTCAAAAACCTCCTGGAATGTTGGGGAGTAAGTATCCTCTCAATATCGTAAGTGCTCTATATAAGCACATGGAATACAGAAAAATTAAGTGGCTTACCCACAAATTTGCCAACTATTTATGTTTAAGGGTCAACAATGTATTAGATGTTCATTCAAACATCTGTGACACTGTTTTGAATGAACAAGAGTGACAGAAGTTATATTGTTACATCTAAGAGAAAGCTTCTGTCTTTTGTCTTCCTAGCCTTGAAAACAGAGCCATACAGAGCTGATAATGAACAATACTGGGAAGATAGCATTTTTGAAGGAAAAAAAAAGTAATACATATGTTCTGAAAAAGTATCTTGAGAATTGTTTCCCAAGGAGACAGGCATTTTAGAAGAAATTGAAAAACAGTTTCATTTCTAGGTATTTGGCTATTTAGGATTTTTTTTTTTTTTTTTTTTTGCGGTACGTGGGTCTCTCACTGTTATGGCCTCTCCCGTTGCGGAGCACAGGACCCGGATGCGCAGGCTCAGCAGCCATGGCACACGGGCCCAGGCGCTCTGCGGCATGTGGGATCTTCCCGGACCGGGGCACAAACCCGCGTCCCCTGCATCGGCAGGCGGACTCTCAACCACTGCGCCACCAGGGAAGCCCTATTTAGGTATTTTATGGTGGCAATGCTATGGAAAAATACGTGTACACTCACAACTAAATGGGGGTAAAATGGGAAAGGGTATAGTACAGAAAAGGTAACCCTAGCACCCACACTGTGAACTTGAAATACCATAGTTTCTTGGAGAAATCATTTTTTCCAGGTTTGGGGCAAGAACTATACCTTGGGGGGAAAAAAGCAACATTTCCTACTTTGTGCTAAGTGCCATAAAGGCAGTCTCACTTTCCTTCCCCCTCATTTTAAAGCTAGGGCAATTACAGTAGGTGTATAATAATTAAAAGAAATAAAAACACCATTGCCCAGAGAGTTCCATTATGTGTAACCCACTTAACTAACCTTTCTGTATCTAGATGCAGGAAGCTGGTTGATAAATTTCCAGTAGTTGGCCTAAGTTAGCCTGTTGTAAAATCATATTAAGAGCACCAGTGATGGGGCTTCCCTGGTGGCGCAGTGGTTAAGAAGTTTAATTACAGGTTATTCAAATATTAAAAATATCAGCAGGAAAAATTTAATAACTTTTATAAGCAAAACAGTTGCTTAAAAATGCTCCTCCTCTTGGGTCAAGTTCATGGTACACAGATCAAATCACCCAAGATGAACCACAAGAAAATCTACTGCTACCATCTCATTATCCTCACCCACCTAAGCTGAGTCCCAGGTGGTAGGAGTCACGCACAGCTAAAGGAAGATTTTAAATGAAAAGGAGCAAGCTTCCTCCACCTATGACTGATGAGGGTAAGTTAATGCGGATGGGAAGAGTATCTTAGTCATGACTCAAGTTATTAAAATATTTACTTTGTACCATTTTCTTTCTTCCAACTAAAGTGTTCCTTTTAGGTTAATCAAAGGACAAATAACTCCACTGACCGTTACGGATTAAAAGAGAACAGACATTTCCATTTTCCATTAACGAATCCAATTTTTTTCTTGGAGTAAATATTTATACGGATATAATTTGATTTTAAACTCTCAATAATATTTCTCCTGATCATTTGTGGTTACCCTTCCACACCCCAAATAAAGCACATATAAAAGAAGCAGGAGTTCCTCTTCCACTCAGGCTACAGAAAGCCAAAAGAAATGTCACTCCCACCCTATCAACAACAAAAAACCCAGATCAACTACAAAATCGAACTCAACTACAACAACTCAACTACAAAAACGAACTCACCAGAGAGCTGAGGTTTCAGGGCAACCAAGTAGTGTGGAATCCAAAGAAAGACATTCCCCTCAAGCAGATATGGGAGGTAAGCAATGGTTCTCCTGTGTCTTACATGCCATGCAAGCAGGTGAGAAGAATTCAACTAAAGAGTTTAACGATTTGCTAAAGGCTAAGTGAAGGCTAGCATGAGAGTAAAGGGCCCCTGGGATCCACAGACACAAAAGCAGTTCATACCCACTTGCAGGTTAGAAAGACTGGAGGCAGCGGGGTGGGGCGGGGGGGACCAGAGAGCTGCTCTAGGTGGTGCAGACCTGGAAAAAGCTGCCACTAAAAGCAACGGCAAGAAGCCCTGGGCCCTAGGACTCCTCTCTCCTATGCAAACAGAAGCTTTAAGCTGCTGGGGGAGGAGTATCAAACCCTGTCAGCCCCAGGGCCCGGGTGAAGACCCACTGCAGCTGGGGAAGAAGTTAACAAGAAAACCCCCTTACCCTAGGGGAGGAGCCAGAAAGAATCCTAGCCCAGGATCCTATGCCAATACCTTTAGAAAACGCCATCCGTGTAAGAGGGATAATATGATTGAGAAAAAGACTCAACCACAAGACGCATGCACACAGGCTTGAGCCTAAACCAAGGCCAAAAAACAAAAATAAAAAAACTCCTGCCCACTACCAGGCTATCCCTCTTCTGATAAGGGAGGGGAGAGCATGGAGAGAAATCCTCCTGAGGCACAGGTGCACAGCAGGGCCAAAAGCTGGGAGTGGAACAAGAACTTTGAGAAAAGAACTTTTTTTTTTTTTTGCGGTACGCAGGCCTCTCACTGTTGTGGCCTCTCCCGTTGCGGAGAACAGGCTCCGGATGCGCAGGCTCAGTGGCCACGGCTCACGGGCCCAGCCGCTCCGTGGCATGTGGGATCTTCCCGGACCGGGGCACAAACCCGTGTCCCCTGCATCAGCAGGCGGACTCTCAACCACTGCGCCAACCAAGGAAGCCCAGAAAAGAACTTTTGAGAAAAGCTTTCCAGCACCTCAGTCCCTACTCTACGCACCAGAAATGGAAGAATTTGAAGCCAGTAGTGCACTGAAGACCATCATAGCAACAACAAAGCCCAACCCTAGCTCAGCCCTGGCCTAAACTGACTCAACCCTTTGAAAGTATTAATTAACTAGTAAAAGAAGAGAGTTGCCCATTGTTGGGTTGTACCCCGCAGGCCTACAAGGTCTGTGCTTGCCCAGCTCTAAAACCGAAGAAAGAACCCAGAGTCAGCAACAGAGACATCAACGGTGTAATGGATGGGGGAACCTTACACAGCTGAAGCAAGGTCCTGGAGAGACACCCCACCGTGTGCGGCAGACAGCAGGCAGGACATGGTGGCAGTCTTCACTGCCGGCCGGGGCGAGGGTGGGGGGGGCGGATTACCAGTTATAAGAGAATTATGTCAGGTGGGTTCATTAGTTACCAGGGAAACCAGCAGAGAGGCACGCCCCTCATTACCCCTTCGATAAAAACAATCAACAGCTGGAGCAGGGGCAAGAGTGTAGGAAGGTCCGGCACTTGAGTAGGGTACAGGTGAAGCAGGCACTGGTCGAGAAGGGAATGTACAGAGAGCAAAAGAACAGCCATCTTGAGTGGCCTGACCATACTCTCATTTCCAGGCATAAATATTTTATTTCAGTCTCTACTGTTTTACATGTGAGGTCCAGCATTCACTCAAAAATTAAGATACACATAAAAAGTACCAGAAAAAAACAGTAAAGAGACAAAATAATCGGACTGAGAGATGACCCAGATGTTCAAATTACCGGACAGACATTTAAAATAATTATGATTAATGTGTTAAAGTCTATAGTGGAAGAGATAGAAATATGCATTAACAGATGGATAATTTCAGCAGAGAGATGGAAACTCTAAAAGTCAAACAGAAATGCTAGAAGTTAAAAACAGTAAAGATATTAAAGATAAAGAATGCCACTGAGTGCTCATCATTAGACTCAATGCAACCAGGAAAAAAATCAGGGAATTTGAAGATAGATGAAAAGAAAGTACCCAAAATGAAACATAGAGCATCTAAGAACTGTGGGACAATACTCAAAAATCTAACAAAAATGTAACTCGAATCCCAGAAGAAGAGAGAAAGAAAGAGGCAAAGCACAGATCAAGCTCAGAGAAGCCAAGAAGGACAAATAACAAAATATTACCTAAACACAACACATTCAAACTGAACAAAATATCACCTAAACACAACACATTCAAACTGAACAAAATATCACCTAAACAACACATTCAAACTGCTAAAAACCCAAGATAAAGATAGCCTGGAAGGTGGGGGTGGGGGTGGGGGGAGAACAATGATCAAGATTGTAACAGATTTCTCATAGGAAACTATGCAAGTAGGACAACTAATTTTCCTTTAAATTACTGAAAGAAAAAAGTAACACAGAATAGGACACCTAGCAAAAAGTACCTTCCAAAACTTAAGGTTTGTTTTTCAAATAAAACAAAGCTGAGAGAATTCACTGCTAAGCATATTTGTACTATAAGAGAAGAAGTGTTACAAGCTTTTCAGGCAGAAGGACTATGGTGCTAGACAGAAATTTGGGTCTATACAAAGAAATGAAGAATGCCCCAAATGGTATTTGAAAATGGTATTTGAAAATTACTCTAATTAAAAATTAGAGTAAAGGTATATTTTTCCCATATTTTTATTCATTCTAAAAGATAATTGACAAGCTAAAGCAAAAATAGTAACAAGGTAGGTAACTAACATAAGTCAAATTATGTGTATGACAATAACACAAAAAATGACAGAGGAATTGGACATTTACTATTTTGCATGGAATTTTACACTATACATGAAATGGTAGAATATTACTGGAAGGCAAACTGGAAGAAATTAACATACACAGTAAACTCTAGGTCAAATATAAAACAATTTTTAAAAGAAATATATATAATAAGCCAATGTTGGAGTTAAAACAGTATTTTAAAAAATATTCAGGGACTTCCCTGGCAGCTCAGTGATTAGGAATGTGCCTGCCAATGCAGGGGACATTGGTTCGAGCCCTGGTCCGGGAAGATACCACGTGCCGCAGAGCAACTAAGCCCGTGCGCCACAACTACTGAGCCTGAGCTCTAGAGCCCGCGAGCCACAACTATTGAGCCCGCATGCTGCAGCTATTGAAGCCCGCGTGCCTAGAGTCCGTGCTCTGCAACAAGAGAAGCCAGCATAATGAGAAGCCCGCGCACTGCAACAAAGAGTAGCCCCTGCTCACCGCAACTAGAGAAAGCCCGTGCACCGCAACAAACACCCAACACAGACAAAAATAAATAAGTAAATTTTTTTTTAAAAAGCCTATTTTAGGTGGTTGCCAGAGGTGGGGGGTGGGCAAATGGGTGAAAGGAGTCAAAATAAATAAAATTTAAAAGTTATAAAATAAATAAGTCCTGAGGATACAATGTATGGCATGGTGTCTATAGTTAATAACACTGTACTATATTTGAAAGTTGCTAAGAGAGTAGATATTAGAAATTCTCATCACAAGAGGAAAAAAATTCATAACTATATATGGTGATGGATGTTAACTAGACTTGTGGTCATCATTTCACAATAAAAACAAATATTGAATCATTATGTTGTATACCTGAAACTAATGTTTTATGTCAATTATATCTCAATTTTTAAAAAATGCTTATTTTAGAAAAGAAATGTTTCAAATCAATGATCTAAGCTGCCACCTTAAAAAACTAGAAAAAGAGCAAATCAACTAAAAGTAAGCAGAAGGAAGGAAATATTAAAAGTTATAAGCAGGAATTGAAAACAGAGAGGACATGACAAGAGATCCTACAGACATTAAAATAATAAGGTAATATTATAATTTTATCTCCATTAATTCAATGACTTAAAGGAAACAGACCAATTCCTTGAAAGATACAAAACACCAAAGCTCACTTGAAAAGATAGAAAACTTGATAGAAAACAGTTCTGTATCTCTTAAACGAATTGAATTCCTAGTTAAAAACTTGACAGAGAAAACTCCAGATCCAGATGACTTCACTGACAGTCTGTCAAACATTAAAGAAAAAAACATCAATTCGACACAAACTGTTCTAGAAAACAGAATAGGAGGGAACACTTCCCAACTCATTCTATGATGTCAGCATGACCTCAGTTCTAAAACCTGACAAAGGCCTCACAAGAAAACAACAGACCAATATCCCACATGCACATAGATGCAAAAATCCTCAATCATATGTTAGCAAATCTGACCAGCAATATATAAAGACAGCAAATCTCTTTGAAAGGGTTTAACCCATTTTTTAATCCTGACCTAGGATTACACTCAAAGACAGGTGGCATCTAACTCTGTTCCAAATTGTCTTGGTATAAATACAGAATTTAAAGTATCTAACTTTACAAAGCTACTTTCAAAGAAAAGGCACAGCAGACAGTTTAATTTAGGAAATTAAGAGGCAAATTATATAGCCGTTGAGACATTACAGAAGGAACTTTAGGGTTAAGAGTAATCTACAGCTTCAAGAACACATACTCTACTGAAGGGTAATGAACCTACCTCCTTGGTTTCCAAGAAATTTAGATAAAGAGAAAGTTACTAGCCTATACTACAAAACTCAGTTCAGTTTCCTCAAAGGTTTCTAAGATTATGACCCAAAGCGTAATCCCTTATCTACTTTCTGAACCTATCTATCCAGTCTGGCTTAATTACTTACCTTCAGCCTGGCTAGTGTCTGAGCATGGTTTCTTCTTTGACTCCGAATTCCCGGTTTTCTCATCAACATCCAGTAGAGGAATATAGTCTGTTTTTCCAACAGTTTCTCCCACAACATCATCAAAGGCCTCTGCCTCCAGTGTGGCAATAAAGTCCCGTTTTATCTCTTCCTCAATTTCTGGAGGTGGCTCTGTTAATGCATCTGCAAGACTGAGGTCTGCCATTCTGCACCACTGCAACTGCCTGGTTAAGGGGGAAAAAAATGTTTCATACGATGAGAACTGCAAAGGGAAAAACATTCCTAGAAACTCTTGTCATCATCTTAAACAAAAAAGGAATTAAAATCTAAAATTTTAGAGCTAAAAGAGACTCTCCCATTTTATAGATTAGAAAATCACAGCTCTGTAACAGATAGTCTTACCCAAGGTAAACACTTTTTCTTTCATCTCTGGGAGGTAAATAGAGCAAGTGCCATTTTGCCCTTTTCATTAATAAGAAAAATGAAGTGCAAAAAAACCCCTCAATTTATCCAAGGTTACAGCCAGTAAGATTCAAATCAGGTCTTTTGATTTCAAGTCTTAAAACCCTTTCAACTATTCCATTTATCTTAATTTCCAAATCATGTCACAGAATAATTCTTAAAAATATATACAAAAGGAGGTCAGATTAGGTTATATTCCCATTTTTAAAAAAAAACGGCTAATTATTATCAGGCAAATGAAGTCACTTTTATTTACCAGGGATTAGGAATATGGACTTTATCTTGTAGGGGTAAGCAGTGCTTCATGAATCACTTGGACATGGCTCTGTCAACCGAACTACTCTTACTAGTTTCCTGCTGGCATGAAAAATACAAACAACGTTCCCTGAATTACCTAGGGGAGGCAGTCCCTCTCTGTGGTCATGTACATTAGCATCTTTGCAGAACACCAGGCTTTCCATTTTTAAACATAACCTGAAATTAAAAAGTATATGGGGGACTTCCCTGGTGGCGCAGTGGTTAAGAATCTGCCTGCCAATGCAGGCGACGCGGGTTCGAGCCCTGGTCCGGGAAGATCCCACATGCCGCGGAGCAGCTAAGCCCGTGCGCCACAACTACTGAGCCTGTGCTCTAGAGCCCGCACGCCTAGAGCCTGTGCTCCGCGACAAAAGAAGCCACCACAATGAGAAGCCCGCCCACCACAACGAAGAGTAGCCCCCACTCGCCACAACCAGAGAAGAGCACGCGCGCAGCAATGAAGACCTAATGCAGCCAAAAATAAAATAAAGAAAATAAAAATAAATAAAGAACTTTGTAAAGGCCTGACATATGTCAAAGGGTTCCATAAAGAGGAACTGCTTTTCCCTTTTCTATCTATAATAGCTATTATTACTAGTTAGCCTTTGAAAGCTGTTATGAACAAAAAACAATAAAGAATGTCTATAATTAAGCAGTTTCATTGTCAAAGAGAACTTGTAAGGAACACCTGTACCACCTTTAACAACATACAATAAGAGCCCAACAGATTTATTTGTCCTAGAAATATGTAATTATGACACTTACTTCATGCAATCTTCTCAGACTTTTCCTAATTTAGGACACTGATGAAAATACAGACAAAACCAGCAATACATTTTAAACCTCATTTATCTGAGTACGGATTCTCAAAGGGCAACTTTTTATTCACTGTAATCTTTCCCCTCCTCCCCGCCTCCCAACCTCCCAAACCATTTTCTGGGCTGACATGTGGTTCATGGAATATGAACAGCAGCTTAAATTCAGTCTAAGAGGGTAAAATTGATAGAAAATTAGACAGCTGGAAGTGGGAAGGTCACTTGGCTCCCAGTACATGCATCCAACCACCCAGCATCTGCATCTCAAACCAGTTTAGCTATTCTTTTCATGTCATCACATATAAATAGAAGTATGATTTAAGCGCGCGCGCGCACACACACACACACACACACAAACACAATCTACTTATGGAAAATGACCCTGTAAAAGCAATACTAGCTAGTGGAAGTGAAAATACTGGCTTTTAGCCAAAAAGCTCCAGTTTTCAATAAATTAAAGAGAAGACTACTCAATTTTATAGTTATTCTATTCTAAAATATGTGTAAGTATAATAAATTCCTTAGGTGCTCTACAGATCTGTTAAGCTGGTTCTGCAAGTGATCCAGAATTGATCTTAATAACTTCATGACTGAATGTCATCCCACACTTAACAGCATCATTTAAGGTCACAATATTTATTCATGCCTTAAAATGTTTAGTTATGTATTTTATGGACAAATGGATCTGACACAGTGTTCTTCTCAAATCTGGATATACAGGAAAATTCAAAAACATACCCTTGTGAATGAGAAGTATCTACTTAAAAAAATTCTCTCATTGACTATTTATGCTTTTCCTCCTCTATTTGTATAGATAATAGAGAAAATTAACTGAGTTTGAATTTTTTTAATTTAAGTACAGTTGATTTGCAACGTTTCAGGTGTACAGCAAAGTGATTCAGTTATATACATATTCTTTTTCAGATTCTTTTCCGTTATAGGTTATTACAAGATATTGAATATAGTTCCCTGTTCTGTTAACTTTAAATGGATTTGTTGATAGGAGGCAAGAAACGAAAGCTGGTTAAAGAAGTTTCCATGCTTCACTAGTTCAGTCTGATTCTCACTATGGCTTTGAGTGAGTCATCTTCCGGGGCTGAGTTCCCTAGGCTGTAAAATGAGAGTGGTATGTTAAACGATTCTTGAGGTTGACTATTCTATAAGCTACTTATAATTCAGTTTCATCACTTAAATTAGAAATAAACAAACTTCATATAGATTCTCTGTGTGACTATTATTTTATACATCAAGTACTCTCAATTATAACTGGGTTCAGGTTTATTAAAAGGTAAAAAGGGGCTTCCCTGGTGGCGCAGTGGTTGAGAGTCCGCCTGCCGACGCAGGGGACGTGGGTTCGTGCCCCGGTCCGAGAAGATCCCACGTGCCGCGCAGCGGCTGGGCCCATGAGCCATGGCCACTGAGCCCGCGTGTCCGGAGCCTGTGCTCCGCAACGGGAGAGGCCCCAACAGTGAGAGGCCCGCGTACCGCAAAAAAAAAAAAAAAAAAAAAAAAAGCAAGCTAAAAAGCCTTTCGGCAAAGGGAGACTAAAAACCAACTACCCAGTGCACAGTGCCTGCTTGAGCAAATCTGACTGGAGCTTAAGAAACTCCACCCAGTTCTGGCTAACATCAAAGGAGACTTGACACCACTCTACAAGAAAATAAGCCCCATATTATTTAACCAGGCACCAAGAGCATACCGTTTTCAAGCATAGCACTCTGGACATCTGATCCTTCATTCTGACTTCATGCCTGATGTGAAACTATCTGGTGAGAACGTTTTGAAAATACCTAGGTAAACCAAGGCAAGAGGAAATGACAGGACATGATGATGAAGCACAGAAGAGAATTTTGGCCTCTTGACTATTCTTTTACTATTAATAGCTATGTGCTCATAAAGAGTAAATAAGAATACATAATGAGATCACAAGTGCCTTCTCTGTTGTATGGTTTTCTTCAGATCACAAACTCTGGAATTAATTACTGAACTAAAAATATTTTCTAGGGCTTCCCTGGTGGTGCAGTGGTTGAGAGTCCACCTGCCGATGCAGGGGACACGGGTTCGTGCCCCGGTCCGGGAAGATCTCACATGCCGCAGAGCGGCTGGGCTCGATAAGCCATGGCCGCTGAGCTTGTGCGTCCAGAGCCTGCCCGTGTACCGCAAAAAAAATTTTTTAATTAAAAAAATAAAGAAAAAATATTTTCTAGGTCTATACAGATTAAATAGTGTTCATATCTAACTTAAATGCACAGAAGTATGGGCAAGTTTTCAAGTTCCCAGAAGTCCTTGTGAAAATTTTAGGTCAGTCATATCTATAGTCACTCAGTTGGGATCTGTGCTCATTCTGGCTGATGAGAAATTAGCATTCTAGTTTGCAAATGGCCTGTTGTTGCCTCTGTCCTCCCTTACTAACCTCCCCCCATCCCCGCCCCTGACCAAAGGTGCTGCTTTGAAACTAAACTGGAGGAAGAAAACTCATGAAAAGGAAGAACAGAAGCCTAATTCCCACCAACATACTCACACTTTTCATAACCACTGTAATATTTTCATTTCACTCAGTCACATTAGCCAAACTTCTACCAAGATTCAAACTTCTACCAAGATTCATTCAATGCAGCAGCCAGCATTCTCTTTTAAAGTACAGAATCCTATTTCACAATTTAAAGGGGGGTAATAAGGGGACATACACCCCTTGAAGGACCATCATTCCACCTTATGTGACTTTAGTTAGCAAGTAGCTTTCCTCCTAACCCCAGAGATAAATTCCATTGAAAGTGTCTGAGTTTCTGGTTTTAGGATAAAAAGGAAGAACATAATTTAGCAACATGGAATATTTCAGGGAACAAAGCAGACCTGGATAAGGTACCAAAGTAGGGAGAAGGTACGTGGGCCCACAGACCCTAGGAGGTAAGAGAAAGGGAGGTGACAACGCCATGGGCAAGCTCAACACCTTTCAAAACACTGCCTGTCAGTTTTAGAAAAAAGAAAGAAACTTTCTTCTCAGTAATTGGGACTAGTTTAGAACCAAAATTATCATTTATAACATTGTTTATCTAAGGAAAATGTATTCTGAGTTCCAAATAACCAATTTAAAAAAGAAACATTTAATAATAATTCTTAAAGGTAGGAGACTGTTCATAATATTCACTTAAATTGTACCCATGATGGATATTCTGTTCTGTTTGGGGGGTGGGGGTGGGGGTGGGGTGGAGGGGTGAGTTATGGACAAGACACAGAACTGTAAAGATACATGGGATAATATTTTCTTCTACACTTTTTTTTCCATGACGGAGAATTCTGAAGCCAGCACTAAGCTGCTATCCCAGGACAGTGCTGTGGCCAAAAATGTAGGGCTTATTCCTCAAGCTTGGAAGAAACCCAGCATCCCAGACAGTCCCAGAGACCATTTATAATCTGACATGCTTAAAGGTATAGTCTGCATCATAAAGATTTCACATTCAACATGAGACTTTTTTAGTTTGCCTAGCAAGCTTTCAGTGACTAAGTGGGGACTTTATTCCTCAGATTTGTTTTAATGAATTTCTTTCAGAGGCCTATTACATATCAAGCTGAACCTTATCTGTCTGGAGGCTGTGTTCTGTTTTTAATTTATTTAACTAGAAAACCTTGATTTATACTTTCAGTTGAAACAGTATTTCATTCAAAGTAAAACCAAATATTTATTAAGGACCTCTAGGGGTCCTTATACAGCTCACAGGCACTTACGATCCCTGAAGCTAAGCTAAATTTCTCCTGCTCCTCCCCAGAACCAGACTGGAAACAGCAACAGACAGCTCAGCAACATCTTGACTGTCCTGAGCAATAAACTCCAAACCCCCTGTGGAATATATTAACTTTCCACCCCCAGGTGCCTCCCTACCCACTACAAGGACAACAGCTGTACTATGACCAAATGATGGAATTTCCAGGCTCAGCGGGGTTCTGTTCATCACCACCATTTGTCCTGCTCATCACAGGATTAGCAACAGGAGAGAGCCCTTGATTACTAGAATAGCTGAGGCCATCAACCAGTGACATTCCTATATGAAAGAACACACTGATACACATTACTTCCATGTAGTCCCCAAAACAAAGTGTTCCTTTTCCCACTGCTAGTTTAGGAAGCCCTGTCCTGTAAGTATAAAACACTGCACACACATGCACACACATATTCACATACCTAAGACCTTGCAGCACAAGGCTTAAAGCCTAGCTTACTTACTTACAGGGACTATCCAGGCAGCTTAGATTCGGTCCTGACTGAATGCATTTTGGATCTCTAAACAAGCACCTGCCACATTTCTATCCAAGTGAATTTGAATCTATTTCCCCAAGAAGAAGAATCTACACTAGATACCTCCCACTGTTAGCCATGTGATACAGATGGCATGATGTCTGCTGAAGTCCAGTTATATGTGCCAAAACAAGAGATGACAATGACACAGCACTTACATTTCTGTTATAACTGTCCTCAAGACCAAATCTTCAATTTTATCTCAATTTTTTTAAAAGAAGAGCGAACCTTAAGATGATTCTCAATACCTAATGCCCCCAAATTTTGAAAAAAGAGAAAGTATTTTTTAATACTTTCATCCCAGTTAGTCTAACCTCAGTCTAACAGACAAAAAAACATTCAGAGTTTTCTTACTCTTATCCATAAATTATTTCTAAACACTTAAGATCTCTAAAGGCTTTTTAAAAAACATCAGTTCAAATAATCTAGGATCCAATTCCCTCACTTTAACAGATGACAAAAAAAGAATCAGAGAAAATGAATTACTTATAAATGAAACCGGG
Source organism: Globicephala melas (assembly GCF_963455315.2). Lineage (NCBI taxonomy): Eukaryota > Metazoa > Chordata > Mammalia > Artiodactyla > Delphinidae > Globicephala > Globicephala melas. The sequence goes on along the minus strand of NC_083324.2, from coordinate 39,837,757 downwards.
ATTGAGGATCAGACTAAGAGGAGACCCAGAGAACACCAGACACAGATGCAGGGTGCGACAAAACTGGCAAAATCTTGGAATTTTACAGTCTCTGCTTTAACCTGACACAATGGTATCACTATACTTCAAAATCAATTTTTTTGCTCTACCTTTTCTTCTTAAAGGCAGTTGGGAAGATTCCTAATATCAGGAAAACATACCAGTTGATTTAAAAGGACCCCAATGCCTATTTAAAAACAAAACAAAACTCCTTAGTGTGATATCAAGGCCACACAATCCTAGAAGACCCAGTCCTACCACCTACTACAACCATCAGCAGTTTTCTACTTGGGGCTCTCTATATTTTAGTCACATGGGACCAGCTGCCATTTTACAAGCAGACCATTGACTTTATCACTGTATACTCTTGCTCATATTGCTCTCCACACTTCAAATTCTCTTTACTTTCTCCTTGTTAGTCTTGAAATCGAGATCCACATCCTATCACCTTTTCTCTGATTCCTTTTTAGAATCTGTTCTCCCAGTATCATTCAGAACTAATACATCATCTATACTTCTATTGTAACAAACAGTACAGTCTGATCTATACTGTAGTGAGCTGTATATACTAGCAACTCCTGTAACCTACTAGGTCCCAAAGGGGAAAGACCATGTCTAAGTGATGTGTATATCTTCTCTTAGTGGATTACTTTATACAGAAGATGGGCCAAAACAGCAAAAGCCGACAAAACGAAGGGGATAACTAAACAGACAGTTCTAAAATGGTAAATGGAAGTTCATAAAAACCATGTCTAATCTGAAATTAATCAGAGATGCCAAAGCTACAAAAAGTCAGAACTGGAAAAAGAATCAACAGTGACTTCCCTGGTGGCACAGTGGTTAAGAATCTGCCTGCTAAAGCAGGGGACACGTGTTCGAGCCCTGGTCCAGGAAGATCCCACATGCCGCAGAGCAACTAAGCCTGTGCACAACAACTACTGAGCCTGTACTCTAGAACCTGTGAGCCACCACTACTGAGCCCGCGTGCCGCAACTACTGAAGCCCACATGCCTAGAGCCCGTGCTCCGCAACAAGAGAAGCCACTGCAATAAGAAGCACATGCACCACAAGGAAGAGTAGCCCCCGCTGGCCGCAACTAGAGAAAGCCCACGTGCAGCAACGAAGACCCAACGCAGCCAAAAATAAATAAATAAAAATAAATTATTTTTTTTAAAAAAAAACCTCAAAGAAAAAGAAGAATAAACAGATTAAAGGTGGAAGGTCATCAGTAATTAAGAATATTCACCTCATTTCTCCTACTTTCTAAACATGGCCCGTGCCAGAGCAATCATGAAAAAAAAGCCAACAGGGAGTAACCAGACGAGCCAGCTCTCCATGCTGGTCATCTTATCATTATTAGGCAGGGCAACAAAAATAGCTCTCTGCTTTTAGAAAAGCACAACAACATGATGCAATGTGACAAAAACAAATCGATTTTTGTTCAAGAGATCAGCTACCACCATCATGTTACTATCACTTTTATAATTATTGCAATGTTAAATCTCTATAGTATCAGCTCACATGTCTCTGTCAAGGAGTAACAAATATATTATAGAATTTTAAGCTACTTAGCCTGGGGAAATTGGATGAAGTAATCACACTTGATCAGCTCTTAGCTTTTGAGAACTATTTTATTTAAGAAAAACCTCTTGGGACTTCCCTGGTGGCGCAGTGGTTAAGAATCCGCCTGCCAATGCAGAGGGCACGGGTTCAATTCAGGCCCTGGTCCAGGAAGATCCCACATGCAGAGGAGCAACTAAGCCCGTGTGCCACAACTACTGAGCCTGTGCTATAGAGCCCGCGGGCCACAACTACTGAGCCCACGTGCCACAGCTACTGTAGCTCACAAGCTCTAGGGCCTGTGTGCCGCAACAAGAGAAGCCACCGCAATAAGAAGCCCACGAACCACAACAAGAGTAGCCCCCGCTAGCCAGAACTAGAGAAAGCCCGCGCGCAGCAACAAAGACCCAACGTAGCCAAAAATAAATTAAAAAAAAAAAAAAAAAGAAAGAAAGAAAAACAAAACCTCTCCATCAAGTGAAGTTTCTCTCTGAAGTTCAGAGCCACAGTATGCCACACTTTATTGTAGAAAATGTCAGTGAAAGTGAGGGGAAATGGAAGATAGAACTAAGAGTAGATATGGATTTGTGATACTTCTGATACTTCTGTAATTATTTATCTACAACGTATGTCTCTTTCAGAGCCCACCTTGGACTCTGAGTTCTGAGATGCAAAAGACAGCATCTTTTTCACCTTTTATCCTAGGCATCTAGTATAATAAAGGGCCACCTCATAGGCACTCATTAAACGCACAGGCATTCTACTGGTTGTGCTTTGTTCTATATCACGACACCAGCCTTTTCTTGCTGGGGTCGACATTTGCCCAGCTAAAGGAGCCTGCTGGCTCTTCCTTCCACTGTTGGTCCAAGGCACGGAACCAGCATTGGGGCACAGTAGCTCAGCTCTTCTGAGCAGCAAAGAAGATGGCATAAACTCTATGGGAGTACTTAGTAGGCACTTTATAGAACAACCTTAGTGATGTCTTACCTTTAACATAAAAGTACCTTACAGATGTGTTCAAAAAGAGGGGGAAAAAAGCCTGAAAGTAAAAAATAAAAAAAATACTTTTAAGTGAAAACTGAGCAAGCAAAGTAAAAAGTCAAAGGAATCTTTCAAGTTATTATTTACCATAACTTTGAACATTTTACCTGAAATAGAGGAAAAGATCTGAGTTAAAAGTGAAAAGCCACTGGAACAGAATCAATCAGAGACAGAGTTGAGCAATTTCAGTTTTTAAGAGTTAATTCTGAAGGACACCCACAATTGAGAGCTACTGAATTAAGCAATAATCTACCTAATACACTAAAGATAAAGTTCATCAAAATGAAACATAAAACAGGATTTGTAAAACTTAACACTAGAAAGAGATAAAAGTTCTCCCTTGTTGGGAGGATAGGTGCTTTAGATCCAGTTTACTAGAAGCAGAGCCTGAAATGGGATTTTTATAGAAGTGGTTTATAGAGGGAGTGCCTTCAGGAGAAAGATGTAGAAGGAAGGGAGCCAGCACTGGTTTCAGCCGAGTCCCCCTCTCTGCCTCTTCCCTGGGAAGCTGTAGAGCACAACAGCAGCACTGAGTCAGTGCCGCCATGAGGGAAGGGGGCCAGGTTTCTGTAACCCTCGTCAAGCCACTCATTGGCTGAGAGACACACTGGCTGGTTAAGGGGATCCAGACAGGGTACCAGTAGCATCTACTGCAGAACATTCAACTGTGTAACAAAAAGGCATACCAGATTGGTGTACATAAATATCAAGCAAAATCAACTCTAAGCAAAAAATCATTAGTAGAAATAAAATGACAAAAAGTTTAATTCACTAAGAGTTATCAATATTAAATATCAAACTTGTACATACCTAACAACACAGATGTGTAAAAATACATAAAACTGATAGTAATGAGGAGAAATAGATGAATCCTCCTTCATAGGGGGATATTGTAATACACCTCTCCCAGCAACTGACACATCAAGTAGACAAAAATCAGCAAATACAATATAAGCTATGAGCAACTCAGTATACAGGTTTCAACTACTGGACTACAGAGTACACTGGAGAAGACACTTTCTCTTCTAGCACACATGAAACTTTCTTTTTAAAATAAATGTATACTAGGAAATAAAGTCTCATATTTTAAACATTATTATACAATCCACATTTATGAAACATATAAATAAGCTAGAAATAAAAACCTGAATTTTTTAATGTATTAGGAAATTTTAAAACACTACAAATAACCCATGAGTTAAACCATAATAGAAATGAAAAAATACTAGAACTGAATAATACCAAAAATATTATATAGCAAAGTTTGTGGAATACACCTAAAGAGAGAATTTAAGAATGTCTCCAGCCTTAAGTGCTTATATTAGAAAAGGAAGAACAAAATTAATTAGTTAACATACATCTTAAAAGTTAGATAAAAATAAATCTGAATAAAATCAAAGGAAGGAAATAAAATCATGAACAAAAATAAAGCACAAAGAAACAGAAGAGGATGGACTTCCCTGGTGGCGCAGTGGTTGAGAATCCGCCTGCCAATGCAGGGGACATGGGTTCGAGCCCTGGTCCGGGAAGATCCCACATGCCGCAGAGCAACTAAGCCCATGTGCCACAACTACTGAGCCTGTGCTCTAGAGCCTGCGAGCCACAACTACTGAGCCTGCGTGCCACACTACTGAAGCCCACGCGCCTAGAACCAGTGCTATGCAGCAAGAACCTACCTCAATGAGAGGCCTGTGCACCACAATGAAGATTAGCCCCCACTTGCCGTAACTAGAAAAAGCCCGCGTGCAGCAACGCAGACCCAATGCAGCCATAAATAAATAAATACATTAAAAAAAAAAAAAGATTGATCCTAAAAAAAAAAAAGGAAACAGAAGAGGAGATCATCAAAGCAAAAGTCCTCTTTGAGGACTGATAAAGTTAACAAACCACTGGGAAGACTGACAAAAAAAGAAGAGAAGGCACAAATGAACAATTTTAGGAAGGAAAATGAATAATGCCACAAATGCAGGAGAGAGAAAAAAAGAGAATATAAAACTATGCCAACAAATTTGAAGATCGGATAAAAAATATCAATTCCTAAAAGAGTATATATCACAAAAACTGATCCAAAATATAATACAAAACCTAAACAGTACCAAATCAATTAAAGAAATTGAAACAGTATTTTTAAATCTTCCAAATACACACACACACACACACACACATCCCACAAAGGGTTTAATAGGAGTTCTACTAAATATTTAAGGTGCTGATCTAACACAAACTCTAGAAATTAGAAAAAGAATGCTCCCCAACTCATTTTATGAAACGAATATCAATATAAGTATAATATAGTAGAGGCCGGGATCCACACTGGACCACCAGAGGTTCAAATTTGGGTTCTACCATTTAGTATCTATGTGACCTTGGGCAAGCTTCTTAACTTCTTTACTTCAGCTTCCTCAAATGTAAGTTGGGGATAACAGAATTAACTACTTCTGGATCTGTTAATATTTAAAATGTTATAACAGTGCCTGGAACACTGTATGTGCTTTAGGTATTTGCTAGTGATTACTATATGATTATTGGTAATATACCCCAATATCAAAACCAGACAAGAATACAGTAATGGAAAATTATAAGCAAAAGTAAACTTATGAACTTAGATCGCAGGTCAGCAAATATTTTCTGTAAAGAGCCAGACAATAAATTGTTTAAGCTCTGAGGCCCATACAATCTCTGTCACAAATACAGGCAGTCCTTGCTTTGCAAGGTTCTAACATCCACAAATTTCAATTACCATAGTTTAGCTAAAAAACACCAGTCCTTCAACAACCTGTTTCAAGTTCCAGTTACCACGGTATATTAACTGTGAGTAATTGCATAAAGCACAAAATTAGTTGCTAACTCTTCAGTCTACAAATCACTACATAAATAACAGGTGTGCATCAAGATCAGTGACCTATCACATCACAAAGTATGTTAGGGACTGGTCACTGAGCATCTGTTATTCATTTCACGCACAAACAGTTGTGTTGCCTCATCTCCCAGTGATAAACCCATGTGACATTTTATAAAACGGATAGTTGTAAGAGGGAACTGGTCAACAAAAACGAAAGTGCAGCAAAGAACTAAAAAGGAGTAACATTGGAAGTGAAATCCAAATCGAATGTGAATGGAGTTACAGAAGTAACAGCTACGCTGTGGGATGTTGACTCTACCGTCATTCAAAAGACTCTGGATATGGTTAAGAATCCACCTGTCAATGCAGGGGACACGGGTTCAACCCCTGGTCCGGGAAGATCCCACATGCCATGGAGCCACTAAGCCCATGTGCCACAACTACTGAAGCCCGCACACCTATAGCCTGTGCTCCACAACAAGAGAAGCCACCGCAATGAGAAGCCTGCGCTCCGCAACGAAGAGTAGCCCCTGCTCACCACAACTAGAGGAAGCCCGTGCACAGCAACAGAGACCCAACACAGCCAAAAATAAATAAATAAAATTAAAAAAAAAAAAGACTGGATATGCAGCCGGAGGAATTTAGTGAAGGTGAGCTTATCTATCTGTGTTTGGTAAAAAAGATGAGGATGTCCTGGAGGAAGTGACTTGGGCAAGAAACTTCACATTAAAAGAATTCTCAAATATACTTTGGGACACTGAAAATCCAAACGATAAAATCCTGGAAGCAGATCCAAACTTAGAAAGGAGTATGACAACTTGCCAAGGCAGAGAAAAGATGCCCATTCCACATCATAAGTCACAAGAAGAGAAGAAACTACTCTTGATAAGTTTTTTACTAAGAAATAAAACATCTTAATTCTCAAAGTTTCTAATGTTTTAAATAACAGTATTCTAAATATTAATCTTCCTATTTTTTTCATTTCCCTGTGCATTTTTAACAGGCAACAAGAGAACTTTTAAAGTTTCTGGGTACTTCCCTAGTGGCACAGTGGTTAAGAATCCACCTGCCCATACAGGGCACACAGGTTCGAGCCCTGGTCCGCGAAGAATACATATGCCGCAGAGCAAGTAAGCCCATGTGCCGCAACTACTGAGCCTGAGCTCTAGAGCCCACGAGCTACAACTACTGAGCCCACAGGCCACAATTACTGAAGCCCGAGCGACTAGAGCCCAAGCTCTGCAACAAGAGAAGCCACTGCAATGAGAAGCCCACGCACCACAACGAAGAGTAGCCCCCGCTCACGGCAACTAGAGAAAGCCCGCACGCAGCAACGAACACCCAACGCAGCCAAAACAAAACAAGACAAAACAAAACACTCTCATTATTTGCAGGAAACGTAACTATGAAAATATAGAGAAAATCAAATAAACTATTTGAATTAGTAAATGAATTTATTTAGCAAGGTTGTTGAACTCCAGGTAAATTGCTAAAACTCCAAATGTATTTCCACATACAGCAAAAATAATTGGAAAACAAATTTTTCAAAAATACCACTGACAATGGTTTTTTTTTTTTTTTTTTTTTGCGGTACGCGGGCCTCTCACTGTTGTGGCCTCTTCCGTTGCGGAGCACAGGCTCCGGACGCGCAGGCTCAGCGGCCATGGCTCACGGGCCCAGCCGCCCCGCGGCACGTGGGATCTTCCCGGACCGGGGCACGAACCTGCGTCCCCTGCATCGCAGGCGGACTCTCAACCACTGCGCCACCAGGGAAGCCCTACAATGGTATTTTTTTAAAAAACTAAGAATAACTTTAATGAAAGATACCCATGACCACTAGAAAACACATTTAAAAAAGAGAGAGAAATTAAAGACCTAAATAAATGGCAGGGGCTTCCCTGGTGGCGCAGTGGTTGGGGGTCCGCCTGCCGATGCAGGGGACGCAGGTTCGTGACCCGGTCCGGGAAGATCCCACATGCCGCGGGGCGGCTGGGCCCGTGAGCCATGGCCGCTGAGCCTGCGCGTCTGGAGCCTGTGCTCCGCAACGGGAGAGGCCACAACAGCGAGAGGCCCGCGTACCGCAAAAAATAAATAAATAAATAAAAATAAATGGCAGGATATATCACGATTATGTACTATATACTGGAAGACTCAGTATTTTTTAAAATGTCAACTATTTCCAAACTGATCTACAGAATGAGCATTTCCAAGCAAAATTCCAATAGTTTTTTCTTTTTAATTCAAACTCAAAAGCCAATTCTAAATTTTACATAAAAATGCAAAAAGCCAAGAATAGCCAAGACTATGTTAGAGAACAAACTTAGAAGAACTTAAGTTACTGTATTTCAAAACTTACTACTGGATTGAATCATATGAAATTGCTAAAAACTGATGAACTAAAAATGTGCCCATTTCATATGCTTCAACCTACTACATATAAATACAATAATGAAGACACTGTGGTACCGGCACAACTGCCAAGAAAGAGCCCAATACAAGAGAACAGTTTCAAAACAGAACCACTACATATGGACACTTAACTTATGACAAATGTGACAATGCAGAGCAGTAGGGAAAGAACTGTCTTTTCAATAAGTGGTGTTGAGTCAACTGGATATCCAACTATTGGGGAAAATATATCTTGAGTTCTACCTCACACCATACACAAAAATCAATTCCAGATGGATAGCAGGTCTAAATGTGAAAGATAAAACAATAAGGCTAAAGGTCAGAATGGTCATCATCAAAAAATCTACAAACAATAAATGCTGGAGAGGGTGTGGAGAAAAGGGAACCCTCTTGCACTGTTGGTGGGAATGTAAATTAATACAACCACTATGGAGAACAGTATGGAGGTTCCTCAAAAAACTAAAAATAGAACTACCTTACGACCCAGCAATCCCACTACTGGGCATATACCCTGAGAAAACCATAATTCAAAAAGAGTCGTGTACCACATGTTCACTGCAGCTCTATTTACAATAGCCAGGACATGGAAGCAACCTAAGTGCCCAACGACAGATGAATGGATAAAGAACATATGGCACATATAGACAATGGAATATTACTCAGCCATAAAAAGAAACGAAAATGAGTTATTTGTAGTGAGGTGGATGGACCTAGAGACTGTCATACAGAGTGAAGTCACAAAGAGAAAAACAAATACCGTATGCTAACACACATATATGGAATTTTTAAAAAAATGGTTCTGAAGAACCTAAAGGCAGGACAGGAATAAAGACGCAGACATAGAGAATGGACTTGAGGACACGGGGAGGGGGAACGGTAAGTTGGGACGAAGTGAGAGAGTGGCATGGACATATATACACGACCAAATGTAAAATAGATAGCTAGTGGGAAGCAGCCACACAGCACAGGGAGATCAGCTCCGTGCTTTGTGTCCACCTAGAGGGGTGGGATAGGAAGGGTAGGAGGGAGACGCAAGAGGGAGGAGATATGGGGATGTATGTATATGTATAGCTGATTCACTTTGTTATACAGCAGAAACTAACACACCATTGTAAAGCAATTATACTCCAATAAAGATGTTAAAAAAAAAATAAGGCTTCTAGAAGATAATATGAAGAGTGTCTTCATGCTCATGTGGTAAATAAGCAAAGATTTCTTAAACAGGTCACACAATTCACTAACCATAAAGGGCTAGAAATGATAAATAGGACAACATTAAAGAATTTATATCCATCCAAATATACCATTAAGAGAGTGAAAGCAAACCACAGAGTTGAAGATGATATCTGCAATATGTAAAAAGAAAGAACTCATATATGGGACATATAAAGAACTTCTACAAATAAAAAGCACAACAAAACATAACAGTCACCTCTTATAGGAGCCTATCCAAAAATCCAATAAACATAAAAGGTGCTTACTTTTACTAATCACCAGGGGATAGGTAAATTAAAACTACTCTGAGATCCAATAAATACACGTCAGAATTGCTAAAATGAAAAAGTCAGATAATATCAAGCATCAGGAAGGATGACCAGCAACTAGGCCTCTCCTGCACTGCTGTAAATTGATACAATCATTTTACACAACAGTAAATCACTGTTTATAAGAATTTGTATATAAACTCTTGCATTCATGTACAAGAATGTCAAAGCAGTATTATTCATAATAACAAGAACCTGATAACAACCCAAATGTACATCAACAGAGAACAGATTAAATTTTATATTAATACATATAATAAAATCAATACAGCATTGAAAATGAATTAACTACAGATATACATATCAACATGGTTGAATTTCAACACATAGTGTTAATGGAATCATACATTTGTACTCTATATTAAAATAAACACAAAGATTAATTCCTAGTGATATGTATATTGTAAGATATGAATTCAGCGTAAAAGGAGTTATAATGTGTGACACACTACTAGACCCATTCTTATAATCTTCTATGCATTTTATTTTGAATCTACTGTATTTAGCACAGAGTCTGGCAGGAACATAATAAAACAGTTATTAAATATAAAATAAACACAAAGAGAGGCACAAATTCAGAATAGCAATACTCTCTGGCGTGGAGAAAATCAAAAAGGAAGAGACAACAAGGGGTTTAGAAAAGTCCAATTTCGTAAGTTGGGCGGTAGATTCATAGATATTTATCTTTTTATTATCTTTACATTTTGCACATATTTACACACAAAAAGGTACATATAACATATCACAGCAAAAAAGGGGATGGGGGAGACAGGGATGATGGAGGGAGCAGAGAAACAGGGACAGAACGCAGAAAGGAGAAAAAAAGAAAATTCCCCAGGCAGTATCTACCAAGTTATGAGAAACAGATTTGCTTCTGACTTCTAATAGCAACACTGGATGCTAGAAAGCAATGGAGTGATGCCTTGAGAACTGAGAGAAATTATTTTGAACGTAGAGTTTTATACCTGACCCATCTATGCAGTCAGGACCAAAGCAGGAAATTCAAACATGCAGTAAATCCAAAAAGTTTACTTTCCAGACACCCTTTCTAAAAATGAACTTTCAGCACAGACTCCAGGAAAATGACAAATGAACACAGCATCCTAGGAAAGCCACAGTATCAAAGTAATAGTACAATTAACCTATATGAGAAAAAAAAAGAAATCCCAGGATGATGGTTATGCACTAGGATCTAGAAACAACTTTGTACAAAATTAATCTTTCCAAAAATAGCATAATTTTTGTCCTTTTTTTTTTTTTTTTTGGCTGCACCCTTGAGAATGCAAGATCTTAGTTCCTCGACCAGGGATCAAACCCATGCCTGCTGCAGTGGAAGCGCAGAGTCTTAACCACTGGACCACCAGGGAAGTCCCCCAAAGCAGTATAATTTTTAAAAGCTAAAGACTTAGACATTTGGTACAGATAGCATATATTTTTCTGCCAACAACAAAAAAAGGCAACTGGGATTTCCCTGGTGGTCCAGTGGTTAGGACTCCGCACTTTGACTGCCAAGGGCCTGGGTTCAATCCCTGGTCTGGGAACTAAAAAAAGAAAGAAAAAAGGCAACTGCAAAGGGAGGGGCGGGTTTGATTCACCAGAGGGGTAACTACACAAGAAAGTATTGATTCAAATACAATGCAAACTGAACTGTGGCATTATTTTGAGATAATTATATATTTTAAGAAAAAAATGAATTTAATACTTAGGCTTACAACATTCTCATCAGATTTACTAACATAGGATGGATCCATGAGGAATGATATGTTTTGGTCTTAAGTACAAAATGGTATATATAATGGATCACAGAAAGGGGGTTGGGGGGGATAACTAAAACAGCAGCTGAAATCAAAGCTGAAAGGCTTTTGCTGACTCTAAGTTTAATCTTAAGTGGGCAGAAGGCAAAGAGAACTTTGCCTCCTCACTGGAATGTGCTTCTTTATTGGTCTGCAAGTCTGCATGTGCTGACCTTTAAAAGACAGTGTAAGGTTTCTCTGTTCTCCCTTCTGCTAGTGGGCTGACAGACTGAACATGGGTGGACAATGACTTGGTGGCTCTGGTGTTGGCTGTGTTCAATATTCTAGTGTATTTCTTGTATAAGCAATGGGAGATTTTTGCCATAGATGCATTTTTAATCCTTCAAAAATAAGCAAGGCATAATGAGGTTCAAAAAAAAGTTTAAGCAGAAATGAAATTACAAAAGAAAATAACATGATATAACCATCTTGGGGTAAAAAAACAAACAAAAACACTTTCCTAAATATAGCAAGCACCAGAGTTTACAAACTACAATAACAAAGAGTCCCAAACTAAATTTCTTCTAAGAAAATTTGGAAGTAAATTCTGAGTAATCAAAGGTACAAAAAGTAGCACGCAATAGGAGATTTTTGTGGTGAATACAGAATCTAAGAATGTATTATACAAACTAAATGGGAGTACAGCATAGATGCTCAATGCTCAACCAATCCGCTTTCTTCTTCCTAGGCACTCAGAAAAACATCTCCCACCCACATCCCTTGCAGTTGAGACCATACTAGGTTCTAGACAGCAGGATTCCAGCTGAAGTAATATGCTTCCCCACAAAACATTCAATGAGAGATCTTTCTTGCTGGTGCTCTTTGTTGTCAACCAAATGAATGCAAAGGAGCTGGAATTCTTCAATCACCACATGAAGCAAGAAATAAACTTTGTGTTAAAGCACTGAAATGCTAGATATATTAGACAGCATTAATTACACTAATACAGGGATCTTACATATCTAACATACTCATTTTACAAATAAAATGAGAAAGAGACTTTCCAAAAATTACTCTAGTTATTGAAAGAACCAGGTTCTTCTTTGTTACAGACCATAGAAAAGGCAGCAAGATAAACAGTTGTTCACATAAACATGAGGGGTCTTAAACTTCTTTTTAAAAATGCTTGTGAAAATCTCAGAGGGGGGCTTCCCTGGTGGCGCAGTGGTTGAGAGTCCGCCTGCCGATGCAGGGGACACGGGTTCGGGCCCCGGTCCAGGAGGATCCCACATGCCGCGAAGTGGCTGGGCCCATGAGCCATGGCCGCTGAGCCTGCACATCCGGAGCCTGTGCTGCGCAGTGGGAGAGGCCACAACAGTGAGAGGCCCAGCCACCGCAAAAAAAAAAAAAAAAAAAAAAAAAAAAAATCTCAGAGGCATCCATCCCAAACGGTATGATTGACATTGGCTCTCACATCTGAGTTGTATCGTAAAATATGGCTGAAATTATTAGAAACTTTTTATACCATAACAGACTAATAAATTACATAAAACATTATATAATTTGTTACTCTATTACTTCCTTATTTTCTTTTTTTAAATAAATTTATTTATTTTATTTTGGCTGCGTTGGGTCTTCGTTGCTGCGCGGGCTTTCTCTAGTTGCAGCGAGCAGGGGCTACTCTTCGTTGCAGCGTGCGGGCTTCTCATTGCGGTGGCCTCTCTTGTTGCAGAGCACAGGCTCTAGGTGTGTGGGCTTCAGCAGTTGTGGCTCGTGGGCTCTAGAGCACAGGCTCAGTAGCTGTGGCACACAGGCTTAGCTGCTCCACAGCATGTGGGATCCTCCTGGACCAGGGCTCGAACCCGTGTCCCCTACATTGGCAGGCATATTCTTAACCACTGCACCACCAGGGAAGCCCCTTATTTTCTAAGAAGTAATTTTAATGTATTATACTATGTAAGTAGACATCATGTGAAAACAGTATTTGTGATCATTTCTATGAAGAGTACCATGGGCACTAGGTCTACGGTCAAATACACAGCTTCAGGTTATGCCTTTATTTCTACAGGAGAAAGAAAAAATCCAAGGTTTTAACAGTATCTCAAGTCAAATTTAAAATAATTTGCCATTGGCAGATCATCTGGCCTCTCTTAACCTCAGCCATAAACTGGATAAAAGGTCTCGGGCAAATCACCTCACTTTATTTGTAAAGAGAATTATCCAGGACTTCCCTGGTGGCGCAGTGGTTAAGAATCCGCCTGCCAATTCAGGGGACACGGGTTCAAGCCCTGGTCTGTGAGGATCCAACATGCCGTGGAGCAACTAAGCCCATGTGCCACAACTACTGAGCCTGCGCTCTAGAGCCCACAAGCCACAACTACTGAAGCCCACGCGCCTAGATCTTGTGCTCCACAACAAAGAGAAGCCACCACAATGAGATGCCCACGCACCACAATGAAGAGTAGCCCCTGCTCGCCGCAACTAGAGAAAGCCCGCGTGCAGCAACCAAGATCCAACGCAGCCAAAAAATAAATAAATAAATAAATAAATTTTTTTTAAAAAAAGAATTATCCAGAAGTCCTTTTTAAGCCTACCATTTTGACTATGATCTCACTCTGTTCAGGTCAACAAAATGTATTGAAAGGCTTCCCTGGTGGCGCAGTGGTTGAGAGTCCGCCTGCCGATGCAGAGGACACGGGTTCGGGCCCCGGTCTGGGAGGATCCCACATGCCGTGGAGCAGCTGGGCCCGTGAGCCATGGCCGCTGAGCCTGTGTGTCCAGAGCCTGTGCTCCACAACGGGAGAGGCCACAACAGTGAGAGGCCCGCATACCGCAAAAAAAAAAAAAAAAAAAGTATTGAATATTTATTAAGTGGAACGACATAAAATTATTGGTATTTGATTGGTTTTGGGGTTTTTTTAAAAAATAAATTTATTTATTTATTTTTGGCTGCGCTGGGTCTTCGCTGCAGCGCACAGGCTTCTCATTGCGGTGATTTCTCTTGTTGCGGAGCATGGGCTCTAGGTGCGTGGGCTTCAGTAGTTGTGGCCCGCGGGCTCAGTACTTGTGGCTCATGGGTTCTAGAGCGCAAGCTCAGTAGTTGTGGCACACAGGCTTAGCTGCTCCACGGCATGTGGGATCTTCCCAGACCAGGGCTCGAACACATGTCCCCTGCTTTGGCAGGTGGATTCTTAAGCACTGCGCCACCAGGGAAGCCCAATATTTGTTTTTGACCTATCAAAACTGCATTTTTGTATGGCTTAACCTAATACTAAGCACTATGCACTATGTTAAAAAATATTAATTTTTTTAGGTATGTATACAAACGTACATTTTTTTAGAAAAAAACTAGTATGTTGATTTAGGGGCTCCTGACTGCTGTCATTAGATCTAAAGAGCAAAGTCTATACATCTGAACAGAAAAACCTTTCACATACTCTCTTCTCCTGAGTACTTATAGCTATGTGCTATTTACAAAGAAGCGACACAATTTCTGTTAATTAGTATACTGTATCAGAATACTAATTCAAATGTTTTGGCCAAAATTGCTGCAGTAGTTGGGTAAACATAAATCCCACCTGTCTATTATTCCATCAGTTTAGACTGCTACTTAAAGATTTAGGATTAAGTTTGTCTTGTGAGGCTCACAGAGGATTAAATTACTTGTAAATAGCCATTCCCATGAAAGACTACGTCATGCATGCTCCTGTTACAACCTAATCAAATACAAAAACTTTGGCAATCCTAACAAAACAGGAATTTAGACTGGCCCTTAGGATAGAGGTATGTTTATTAACCAAATCGCCTAACAAAGATACTTCAAGATACTTTATTCCAAAGACAACACTTAGAGCCAAATGAACATATTTTTACAAAAATCCTATAGCTGGGGACTTCCCTGGTGGAGTAGTGGTTAAGAATCCGCCTGCCAATGCAGGGAACACGGGTTCAAGCCCTGGTCCAGGAAGATCCCACATGCCGCAGAGCAGCTAAGCCCATGAGCCACAACTACTGAGCCTGCACTCTAGAGCCCGCGAGCCACAACTACTGAGCCCACGTGCCACAACTACTGAAGCCCACACGCCTAGAGCCCGTGCTCTGCAACAAGAGAAGCTATCGCATTGAGAAGCCCATGCACCACAACGAGGAGTAGCCCCCGCTCACTGAAACTAGAGACAGCCCGCGTGCAGCAACGAAGACCCAACGCAGCCAATAATAAAAATAAATTAATTTTTTAAAATGTCTTACTTTCCTGGAAGTTACAACCACTAACTCCTTTGAAGAGTTTTAATCAATGACATGAAAAGCTCTGTCCTGATACCTCTGCTTTAAGGAAAGAGCAAGAATGCATACTCCTATTTCCTAAGGCAGTAATCTAATGGTTTAAAATTCTATATGTTACAGCTACAGACCACTAGTTTAATGGCATTTTACATGATACATATTTTAAGATTTAGTACTATATTGCAATAAAACCACAGCAAAAGGAGATAGAAAAGAAGGGGAGAAAGAAGTCTAAATTAGGAACAAGCCTAAATATTTTCCCATAAATATGACATTTCCACTCTGTTCAAACACAGATAGGGACTTCCTGGTGGCGCAGTGGTTCAGAATCCACCTGTCAATTCAGGGGACACAGGTTTGAGCCCTCATCCGGAAAGATTCCACATGCCACGAAGCAACTAAGCCTGTGTGCCACAACTACTGAGCCTGCGCTCTAGAACCTGCGAGCCACAACTACTGAGCCCGTGTGCCACAACTACTGAAGCTCACGCACCCTAGAGCCCGTGCGCCCCAACTACTGAGCCCACACACCGCAACTACTGAAGCCTGCACGCTCTAGGGCCCATGTGCTGCAACTACTGAAGCCCACACATCCTAGAGCCCACGCACCACAACTACTCAAGCCCATGCACCTAGAGCCCGTGCTCCGCAGCAAGAGAAACCACTACAGTGAGAAGCTCACGCACCGCAACCAAGAGTAGCCCCCGCTTGCCGCAACTAGAGAAAAAGCCCATGTGCAGCAATGAAGACACAACGCAGCCAAAAATAATTAATTAAAAAAAAACACAGATAAAGTTTAATTAAAATCTTCAGGGGCATTCCAGTAAGCGACAAGCACACCTGGTGTCCAGGGCTTGGTTTCTAATACCATCTCTTACACAGGAAACAGGGCTCCTTGGAGAAATGACTAATTCTAGGACCGGGACAGAAAATATACAAGCAAAGCCTGGAATATCTTGTAATGCCAGAAAGTTAGGAAATGCTATAAAAATAATAATTAATTAATTAATGAGGGAATGTGAAAGGCACACAGGGGTCAAATGAAAGAGCTTCCAATGACCAAAGCTGGAACAATTTGAGCAACAAAATACAGTATTGGATTGTAACCCAAAATACAAAATAAGTATTCATGAATCCATACTGGTATAAATAATGATTGAATAAATTAGTGATGAAGAATAAATAAATCTACCATGAAGAAGAATTCCAAAGAATTAGTCTAGACATTCCAGCTTCTAGGTGGTAGAACTTAACCCTGATTCCTTAAGTGTGGGTGGGTCACATAGTGACCTCCTTCCAAAGAGTACAACATGAAAAGGGAGACAAAAGAGAAACCTGACAAACACTACCTAAACCAGGTGATCAAGATTAACGTTAACAGTGATGAGTTATGTTGACAGTATGTGCCCTTGATATGTGATAAGAATGGCCTTTTACCTCTATAATCTTCCTCTCATAAACTGTAACCCTGGTCTAGTCATAAGAAAAAGATCAGATAAATCCCAGTTGAAGGAATTCTACAAAATATCAGACTAGTACTCCTCAAAACTGTCAAGATCATGAAAAAAAAGATCATCAAAAATCAAGTCTGAGAAACTGTCCTAGCCAAGAGAAGCCTAAGCATAACAACTAAATGTAATACGGTATCCTGGATGAGACCCAGAACAGAAAAGGGTCGTTAGGTAAAAACTAAATCCAAACAAAGTATGAACTTTAATTAATAATAATGTATCAAAATTGGTTTATTGTCACAAATATACCATACTAATGTAAGATGTTAATAATAGGAGATTCTAACAACTTTTCTGTAAATCTAATTTCCATAAGTTACAAAATTAATTTAAAATATATTTAGATGGGCTTATTTACATAAAAATATTGATGCAATCATTATGTTGTCTTTATTTCTGAACATGGTCAAAATGTACACTTCCAAAGTGACCAGGGAGTTTGCTCTATGGCTGTAGGTAAGCACTTGAATGGCTAGTGCCGTTTCAGTATTTAACATTGTTTAAGCATCAAAAATCATGAACCTGGGCCTTATTTACAGAAATTTCTGAAATACAGAAAAATATAAATTGCCCACAATATAGCCCCTATTTTCCCCAGGACAGGTATTCAGAAACAGATCTAAAGAAAAAAACAGTACAGTACTACACAATCCACGGTCAGCTGAATCCACCATAGATACGGAGGGCTGGATATGGAACTTAAGCACCAGGGTATTTTGGTATCTGAAGTTGGTCCTAGAACAAATCCCCTATGAATACCGAGGGACAACTGTATACAACGTCTGTCTTTAACATTCTAGTAACAAACTTTATTCACTTCCAACTTAAATCTGACCCATGACCAAAAACTGCACTCTCACACAATCTACAATTCCATGGAGAAACTTACTATGGAAGAAAGTCTGTATAAGTAACGTCCAAGTCTCTAATCACTGAAAACTAGCTGGCTCTCCATTAAAGCTTCAAATCTGAAGTTCTACCACTGGTACTATTGAAACAGGAGAGAAGGGAGCAGGGCATAACCCCTGAAAGAATGACATAGCCTGAGGACATGACATAAACGGATTAGAACCAAATGGGTCTAAGATGGTGGACAAGTCGACTCCCACTAGACCTTGAACCTCAGTATACGCTCAATGTAACACATCAGCAAGCTAAATGACACACCCTCAGGCGCCATGACAGTTCTAAGGCGACCATAAGGATCAAAAAGTGGACGGTGGCCCAATTCCTGAAAATCCCTGCCCCTTCCAGAAATAGCTGGAATACTCCTCCCACTCACTAGCCTATGAAATTACCCACCACTATAAAAACTGACAACCCCATATCCTGGTTCCTTTCTCACCTTCTGAGATGGCCCACTCCCTCTGTCTGTGGAGTGTGTTTCTCTCTAAATAAATCCACTTATTACCTATCACTTTGTCTCTCACTGAATTCTTTCTGTGATGAGACATCAAGAACCTGAGCTTCATTAAGTCCTGAAACCAGGTGTGTGATCTCAGTTGGAACACTGTGGGTTTTGGCCGCGTGGGTTCAAGTCCCAATCAGGGTTTTGGCTGGGTTCGAGTGCCAGCTGTGTGCGTTCAAGTCCCAACTGAGGTGCACGGTTTCACTATTAACTTTAACTTCATTTTGTAGATTCACAAACAGTGACCAACTCTAATGAGCACTTATATTTATTACACTCAAAGAAACAAAACAAAATAACTTAGCAATGTGTGTCTGGTATTTCCAACCAAATCACAAAAAAGGGGCATTTGAATCCAAACTCCTTATTTTATAAGTGAGAAAAGAGCCAAGGGGATTAACAAAGATACTTATTCAAGGTCATCTTGAATCTCAACTAGAACCAGGATTTCTTCTCAGCCCTATACTATTCCAAAGAAGGAAACAAGGGCAAGATAAAGGGTATTATAATTCTGACCATTTCCTATGCTAGGTTAGAAAGCTTTAGTTTTCTCAGAGGTCAACAAAATAAGCCAGCCTACCTATTGGAAATAGCACCAAGTAGTTATCCTTTTTTTAAGTGACATGCCCTCCTGACACAGATTCTTGTCTCCTATTTAATTATCAATTCTTGAATTGTGCCATTATTCAATATCCATGATGTGAAAGTTGAAGCCTTGGTTAAAGCTTGTAAGTGTTTAACTTAATTTGGTACAAACAGAAGACTGAGTGTATTAATTTTCCTCCCAGTTATCCTTAATAATTTTTCTTTTTCTTTTGTTATTGAGATGAAATTTACAGAACATACACTTAAGCATTTTTTAAATTTTTTTAAAACATTTTGAAGTATACAATTCCATGGCATCAACCTTTCTTTAGTTTCAAAATGCCAAATATTTTTCATTAGAGATGCACTAATCCAAATGTAGAAGGACTACTGTTTTCAATTAATTCGTCACATCTCAAAGAAGGCCTAAATCCAGGTTCCAACCTTAAGTGTTGTGGCCTGAGCCCCTTTATCATTCTAATCTCTTTCCACACGTGGCCAGCCACAGTGCAGAGGTACTGTTCCAAGCACCTTTCACCTTCTTCCACATATCAGTAGTATTCTATCACACTCTCCTGCCCTGAACATACCCACAAAGTCAGGCTTATTGTGTGGTTAGCCAACCCGGCAGGCTTTTGTTTCAGCAAATACTTCAAACTTTGCAAACTAGTTAGGAAGGAATGATCTCATCCCACTGACCCAACAGCCAACTTTATCAAAAAAGCTTTTTGTTACAAGCTGTGATAACCTAGGAAACCAGATCTATTTTTACTGTACAGGCATGGAAAAGGAAAAGAAGAAATCATAAGGAAAAAAACAGCTCACATGTTGACCATGTGACCAAAAATCACCAAGTGATTTTTAAAAATCACTTATTCTCCAGAATTTCCCCCATTCTTTGATATCTGGCTGCAAGTGAACAAAAAGAAAGACTTTTAGAATTTTTCAATGCCCCCCCAAAAATCATTATTGTGACAATTAAAAAGCAAACTTCATATTCTAGACCAAATATTGAACCTACTCTGGGTCAGATTTGTAAGAAAAAATAAGGATTCCTCTCCAGCATCACCTCAACATTTATTGAGTGCTAATGTTCCAGGTACTATTCTAATCACTTTACATATATCAATTCAATGAATATGTTGAGGACTTCCCTGATGGCGCAGTGGTTAAGAATCTGCCTGCCAATGCAGGGGACATGGGTTCGAGTCCTGGTCTGGGAAGACCCCACATGCCACAGAGCAACAAAGCCCGTGCACCACAACTACTGAGCCTGCGCTCTAGAGTCTGTGAGCCACAACTACTGAGCCCCCATGCCACAACTACTGAGCCCCCATGCCACAACTACTGAAGCCTGCACGCCTAGAGCCCGTTCTCCACAACAAGAGAAGCTACCGCAACGAGAAGCCTGTGCACTGCAACAAAGAGAAACCCCCGCTTGCCACAACTAGAGAAAGCCTGCACACAGCAACGAAGACCCAACGCAGCCAAAAATAAATAAATAAAATTAATTTAAAAAAAAGAGGGCTTCCCTGGTGGCGCAGTGGTTGAGTCCGCCTGCTGATGCAGGGGACACGGGTTTGTGCCCCGGTCTGGGAAGATCCCACATGCCGCGGAGCGGCTGGGCCCGTGAGCCATGGCCGATGAACCTGCGTGTCCACAGCCTCTGCTCCGCAATGGGAGAGGCCACAGCAGTGAGAGGCCCGCGTACCACAAAAAAAAAAAAAGAAAAAAGAAAAAAGAATACGTTGAACAATTCTAGTATGTAGGTATATTATTATCCCCATTTAAAATAGGGACACTATGGCACTTAAAGGTTAAGTAACTTGCCTGAGGTCACTCGCCTAGTAAAGTAGTAGACCCCAACTCTTAACTGTTTCCCCACACTGTCTCTCACAGCAACTTTTTAAAAAATATATTTATTTATTTATTTATGGCTGCACTGGGTCTTGGTTGCTGCTCACAGGCTTTCTCTAGTTGCAGCGAGTGGGGGCTACTCTTTCATTGTAGTGCATGGGCTCCTCAGTGCAGTGGCTTCTCTTGTTGCAGAGCATGGGCTCTAGGCACACGGGCTTCAGTAGTTGTGGCCCACGGGCTTAGTTGCTCTGTGGCATGTGGGATCTTCCCGGACCAGGGCTCGAACCCGTGTCCCCTGCATTGGCAGGTGGATTATTAACCACTGCGCCACCAGGAAGTCCTTATTTTTTTAATTCTTAAAAAAAGTTGTGATTCATCATCTACTATACACCTGGGTATTCAAAGCACATGGGATGTGCCCTTTCTCTGCTTGGCCTCCAAGCAGCATACTTTCACAGATGGAGCTATGGCCAAATGCTGTGACACAGGGTGCACACCTCCAGTGCCTTGCCGAGGCAGTTCCTTCTGCTTAGGTAGTAGGTGATCAGCCTCTACTCTAAAACATTCAGGAAAAACAAATTAGATCAAGAGCACTATTTAGAGTGAATCGTCCTAAATCTGTATGTGTCAGTATGCATGTGAGAATCAAGTGACTAAAGGCGGCTGATGTAAACAAAGGATTCTACAGCAGACAACTATAAGGAACAAAAGCTAACAATCTCTGATAGTTTGTGGAGCAGCTGTGGGACATTCTAAAGGTGAATGTTAGCCTACCTTAAGATAAAACAAAAAAATGGTTATAAAGTCTACTGAGAGATAAAGGCTAAAGTTAGATTACTGGCCTCGAGGCTGAAAAGAATTCTGAAGACAGGAGTACACACAGTTTACCCTTCTGAAATGCATAAAGCTTTCCCCAGATCTCAACTAGACCTCCCCCACTGTCCTGGACTCTTGGTGGGTCCAAGTACATCTAATGAAGACAGTAATACAAGCACTAACATGAAATAAAATTTGAAAAGGAAACAAGTAAACTCCAGTAAAGAAAAGTTCCAAGAGCAGGAAAGAAAGAGTGCCTCCAGAAAGAGGAAAGCTGTGACAAGAGCTATAGAACCTCCCTTAAGCTCCTCCCTTAAGATCCCTTAAGATCCCCATGCACTCGGGTGCTACACCAGAATGAGTGTAGGCAGTATATGAATAAGAGTGGATAAGTACATCACTACATTGAATTAGAAATAATTTACACAGATATATAGATATAGATATCAATTCTTCTTCTTCAGTCCTAAAATCATTCTCTCTCACTTAATAACTAAAATACCATTTTTCTTTTCCACCTTTTCAAGGCCTACCTCTACTCTCTCAGTCCGTCTCTATGAAAGCCTCCATGGCTTCCAGAGCACTCTAGCTATATGATGTGTGCTACTAGTACACCACTGACCAACTTTATTACTTACATGCCTATTACCCACTATAAACTGTGAGCTCAAGAGCAATAATGTTCAGTAATCTCTGGTTATTCTCTAGTACCTATCTCAGTTCCATGAACATAGCAGATACAAAATAATGCAAAATATGTTGCACATTTTTCTAATTCTGAGGCCTTCAATCTTTTTCTCTTTATATCACAACCCATGGGGGAAAAATCATTTCATAAAATGACCCATATTCACACACATACAGTTATACACACACACATACACATAAATGAAACAGAAGTATGTAAAATGTACTGATATCTTCTGTTCCTGTTTTTTAAGGGCTTCCTGTGAAAATTTCAATTTCTGGTAAAAATAATATCTTAAGAGAAGGAGATACACAATTAAAAGCAGTTTTCAAACTTTAATGTGGACATCCCTTGGGAAGATGGTTTAAAATAGATTACAGAGAACTATACACAGAATCTGATTTAGTAAGTCTGGGTAGAAGCCCAGGAATCTGCCTTTCAAATTACCCCAAATCATTCTGATGTAGATGATAAAACTATACTTATCAGACACATGCCCACATAATTTAAGATTTAATCTCAAAATACATAGTTTCAACTCTTCCTACACTAGCTACAGGTTAACCAAACTATCTGCAAGAGGTTCCTGCCTTGCTAATAAACTGGTTTTTCATCTGAAAGCTGTCTGGCTCAACAATCCTTTTATAGACTTTCTCTAATGCAACTGGTAAACCACTAAAATCTAACTGTTCTCTTAACTACAGCTCTTCGCACCAAGAAAAACAAAAGAATGATATGAATGAAAGGCATTTTTGTTGCCAAGTCATTTGCTTTATAACTGAAAGAGCTTTTGAAAACCAGTCACATTGGCCATACAACTGGCATATGTAGTCATCAGTTTGGAACTCCTAAGTACAAGTGGCCTATAGCTCAAAAGTGATCACTAAATAACTCAAAGTCTGACCACAAACTGCTTGAAAGCTACGACACAAGCCTACATGTCTTGTAATTATAAGCCAATAAGAAGACCCTTGATTCCTGAAAGTTTTAAATTCAACAAAGTCAATATTAAAATAGCACCAAACACTTGCAATGAACAATTCAAAAATGAAATTAAGAAAATAATTCCATTTACAACAGCAACAAAAAGAACACTTAACAATAAATTTAACAAAATAAGCACACAACTTATAGTACTCTGAAAAATACAAAAAATGGAGAAAGAAGAGCTTCCAAATTCATGGATGGGAAGACTTAACATTGTTAAGAAGAGGAAATTCCCCATCGGTACAATGGAAGAAGGCAATACTCCTCCCAAACTCATCTACAGACGCGATGCAATCCCCATCAAAATCCCAATTAGCTTCTTTGCAGAAATTGAGACGCTAAATCTAAAAGTCATAGGGAGGGACTTCCCTGGCGGTCTAGTGGTTAAGACTCCGCACTTCCAATACAGGGGGTGTGGGTTTGATCCCTGGTCAGAGAATTAAGTTCCCACATGACGCAGGGTGCAACCAAAAAAAGAAAAAAGTGGGCAAATAATCTGAACAGACATTTCTCCAAAGATGATATGCAAATAGCCAGTAAGCACATCAGTCACCAGGAAAATGAAAGTCAATGCCACAGTGAGAAACCACTTCATACCCACTAGGATGATGATAAACACAAGGACAGAAATTGGAACCCTCATATAGTGCTAATGGAAATGTAAAATGGTGTGGCCATTTTATTAACAGAAAACAGTATGGCAGTTCCTCAACAGGTTAAACATATGACCCAGCAATTCCACTCCTAGGTATAAACCCAAGAGAATTGAAACCCTATGACCACATAAAAACTTGAACACAAATGTTCACAGTGGCATTATTCATAATAGCGAAAAAGTGGAAACATAAATGTCCATCTACAGATGAATGAATAAGCAAAATGTGGTATATCCAAACTGTAGAATGTTATATGTCCATAAAAAGGAATGAAGCAGTAATACAAGCTACAAGACAGATGAACCTTGAAAATATTATGTTAAGTGGAAGAAGCCAGTCACAAAAGACTACATACTGTATCACTCCATTTATATGAAATGTCCAGACAGGCAAATCAAGAGGGACAGAAAGATTAGTGGTTCTCAAGGGCTTGGGAAGAGGGGGTGCTGAAAAGATTAGAGAGTGATGGCTATAGAGTATGGGGTTTCTTTTGGGAGTGATGAAAATGTTCTAAAACTGTGGTAATAGTCACACATATCTGTGAATATACTAAAAACCATTGATTTCTATACTTTAAATGGGTGAACTGTATGGTATGTGAATAATACCTCAATAAAACTGTTACCCCCCAAAAAAGAGAGACAGAGCACCAAACACATGAAACTAACATCTTCTTTCCTATGAGATTGCCCTTAATACCAACTTAAAGGATATTTCCTTTCTTGTTATCAGAAGATAGATATATTTTCCAGTTATGTACAATTTTTTTAAAAAAAGCAAAGCTTGCTCAAAGAAACATGCTTTGTTGTTAGATGCATATAAAAACTTCTGCAAGAAAAGGCTAGAGGGAGCCACTAGAAGATGAAGAGAAAAACTAAACTTTCAACAGTTAAGTATAGGCAGTCTTCGTTTTGCATAGTGGTGTGAGACTAAAAAAGTGACAATGCAAGTTGAAACCATGCAAAACGATAGTAATAATAAATGGGGAAAATTACAATTGTTCTGTTATCTTTAAAAATTTTTGTTGAAACATTAAAAATTCTGTCATTTATAATTGTATAAGAATAAAAAACAGGAAAACTAACATTTATTTAGTATGCTGTAAAAGATTGGAAACATTGAAAATTATTTATAATTTCTTTGAAAAAACTTATCAAGAGTAGTTAACTTATGATATGGAATGGATCAGTTTCCAGCATTTTATCCTTTATGTTTTCAATGTCACAAAGTATCTCTGAGAATTCTTTTAATAAAAGTGAAATTTCTTGCCCATGTCACTTTCTCCTCTGGGATATCTTCATCTTTTTCACCAAACCATCTTCCTCATTTACATAGATAAGCTCACCTTCACTGAGCTTCTCTAGCTGCATATCCAGAGTCTTTTGAATGACAGTAGTGTCAACATTCCCACAGTGAAGTTATTTCTTCTGTAACTCCATTCACTTATGATTTGCATTTCACTTCCAACCCTGGAAAGGAAGTTTTTGGTTCTTTGCTGCACCTTCTTCGTTCTTTCTTTCAATTACCCATTTTTGTAAAATGTCACATGGGTTTATCGCTGGGTGACATGGAGGCAATGGAACTGCATGCTTTGCTATCTGTGCATGAACTGAATAACAGATGTGCAGTGAACAGTCACCAACAGGTTTTGAAAGGAGATGACAGATCACTGATACTGATGTACACCTGTTACTTACATAGTAATCTGTAGAGAGAAGAGCTAGCGGCAATTTTGTAGTTTATGCAATTACAGGTAGTACATGTTATTAGGGAATGGGTGTTATTTAACTGAATCATGGTAAGTAAAATTTGTGCATATCAGAACCATACAAACCAAGGAGTCCCTGTATATCAAGTTACAGAATCTTGGCATTTCTAGAAAGCTCCCTCAGGGTAATCTAACCGAAGGACCCTTGATGTAGATGATTGATGACCATCACGTGACACACATTACAGCAAAGGGTAGCTCTTCCACCAATGAACAGCTCTAATGATTAGAAAAATAAACCTCCAAACAGTCAAGAGCACAGGTTCTAGAATCAGACTGCCTGACTTCCCATCCTGGCTTTTCCTTTTGTAGAGCTAGGTAAACTTGGGAAAGTTATGTAATCTCTTCGTGACTCAGTTTCCTCATCCGTAAAATAAAAATGTTATGACCTGCAATCATGGGACTGTTATGAGAGTCAAATTCATAGAGTACTTATTAATTCTAGCACATAGTAAGTGTTCAATAAATGGTAGCCTCTATAATTAATCATATCACCATCATGAACTGTACAGTGCTTGACCTTCCTCATTCAAACCCTTTCCCTCACCTGGACTCTGTACCAGCCTCTTAACAGAGCCCTCGGACACAGTCTCTCACCTGACTCTCCATATGGTCATCAGAATTATACCCCTCAAAATCGAATCTGACCCTCTTCCCCTTGCCAAACAATTCAGCCTAAAGTATCAGGTAGGGCAGAGCAAAGTCAGAGTCCTTGTTTTGGGGTAGGGAGGGAGCCATAGTGGCCCAGCGCAGGGTGTCAAAGACCAAGTTAGGGTAAGGCAGGAATTCACATGGTGAGGTGGCCTGGCCCAATTTATTTAACTTATAAGGGGTCAGAAGATAGCTACCATTTTAAAAGATCAAATGAATTTCAAAACTGAAGAAACATAAATAATAGTCCAAGGGGGAACAATTAAGCTTAACTTTAAAAAGAAAACAACTTATCGCAAGTAGACAAAATGACAGGTCACAACTGGTAACCCTGATTCCTTGGAAGTAGGTTGGCATTTCAATGTTTGTTCATTATTCTCAGTGCCAGTGTTCACTGCATTCACTTTCAAGATAAAATTTCATTTGGCATGGTGGTCTCTCTTGAACTTGTTAACAAAAGGAAACTCCTGGTGACGCCTACTCATCAACTACATAAATATTAGGTATTTGAAAAAATGCTAGGTCTTCAACAACACATCCCTGGTTTCCTGTCTCTTAAAAGCAAAGAGAGAGAAAGGAAAAAGTTAAAAGAAAAGGATGAAGGAGTAAAGAAGAAACAAGCATAAAGAACAAGGCAGACAATAATAACTCTGAACCTAAAATAGGTTGTAGAGTTGCTCCTGAGCTGTAAACTGATCATGATGCACTGATCCTCTCGCATTACACCAACACACGAAAGCCACAGGATAACAGAGCAAGCCATCACCTCCTTGTATTACAATCTCATACACTTGCTTTGGATGCTGTGCCTCCTAATCACACCTAGTTTAAGTAGCATCATATATCTGGCAACATCTAGTATTTAAGAACCAAGTAAAAACCTGAAAGGAATTACCAAGCAAGGCTGCATGGTACTATGCAAGTATATACACTTTATCGTCAAAAAGATAGAGATTTGAAGCTGTCTTTTTACTGGCTGTGCAACCTTGGGCCTTATCTTCTCTAATGTCTATCATTCCCAACTTTATAGATAAGGAAAGTGTCTACACAGAAATATTGTAACGACTGAATGAAACAATACATGAAACACCCAGTACAAGCCCAAGTCTACCTTGGACCACACAAAAGTATGTCATAAAACCCCTCAAACTCAATTCTAAAATCTGGTTTCCTAAACCACAGCAGCTTATAAGAAAAAAATTAGAAAAGAAAAATAAAGATTTTTCCCCCCACAAAATAAAGTGCAGAGACAGAAGCACTACAAAGGAAGCACTCAAAATCATAGCCATGTGAGGTGCTTAGGGGTAAAACCTACACGATTCAACAAGTGTGAAGGATATGATTCTACATAATGAGCCATCACATTTGTTGTACGAAATGATGACTAACAAGTCACTGGAAAATATTATATTTAGGTTATAATAATCAATTCCTATATATGAATTCCTTTTATGCAAAGTTCAAAATACACAGATTACATTTTACTTGATAAAATAGATTCAACTTAAGCATAAGAAATTCCCAAGTCACTCCAACTAGGATACATAAAAATAGGGAACTGGGCAATTGGGTAGAGAAAATGGACATAAATAGATAACACAGCTAAAGACATATTTGTAATGCAGTCTTAGAAGAGATGGAGACAGCTGGCTGTGGAACTGCAGTTATACAGGAAGAAGAGGTGAGTAAATAGGGTAAACAATGCCAGATCAGTGTTATTACCTTCTTGTGAACATGAAATTAGCATGGATCATGATCCTTATGTAATATATTGAGTGGGGGGGGACTTCCCTGGTGGTCCAGCAGTAAAGAATCCACCTTGCAATGCAGGGGACGTGGGTTCAATCCCTGGTCAGGGAACTAAGATCCCACATGCTGCAGAGTAACTAAGCCCGCGTGCCACAACTACTGAGCCCATGTGCCACAACTACTGAGCCTGTGTGCCTCAACTAGAGACCCTGCGTGCCACAAACCACAGAGCCCACGTGCTCTGGAACCCACTCGCCATAACTACACAGCCCACGCGCCCAAGCCTGCGCACCATGACTAGAGAAGAGAAAACCTGCACGCCACAACTAGAGAGAAACCCACCTGTCACAACGAAAGATCCTGCATGCCTCAACGAAGATCCCACATGCCGCAACTAAGACCTGATGCAGCGCCCAAAAAATAATAATAAATAAATAAATAAATATATGAAGTGGGGAAAGTTGAGAAATTATCCCAGAATACATGTGGATTTGCTCAGTAATGGGTTTAACTTATGCTTTATCCATCTCAAGAATCCAGGTCACTGCATCTCCCTATCAATTTGATCCAGGATAGAATGTAGTAGTAAAGAAACAACAAATTTTAGGGGGATTTCCATGGTGGCACAATGGTTAAGAATCCGCCTGCTGGGCTTCCCTGGTGGCGCAGTGGTTGAGAGTTCGCCTGCCGATGCAGGGGACGCGGGTTCGTGCCCCGGTCTGGGAAGATCCCACATGCCGCGGAGCGGCTGGGCCCGTGAGCCATGGCCACTGAGGCTGCGCATCTGGAGCCTGTGCTCCGCAACGGGAGAGGCCACAACAGTGAGAGGCCCGCATACCGCAAACAAAAAAAACAAAAAAAACAATCTGCCTGCCAATGCAGGGGACACGGGTTCGAGCCCTGGTCTGGGAAGATTCCACATGCTGCAGAGCAACTAAGCCTGTGCGCCACAACTACTGAGCCTCTACTCTAGAGCCCATGCACCACAACTACTGAAGCCCACGCGCCTAGAGCCCATGCTCCACAACAAGAGAAGCCACCGCAATGAGAAGCCCATGCACCGCAAAGAAGAGTAGCCCCCACTTGCCGCAACTAGAGAAAGCCCGCACGTGACGAAGACCCAATGCAGCCAGAAATTAATTAATTAATTAATTTACAAAGAAATAAATTTTAAAAGTAATTAAATGTAAGACCATACAGAAAATAATCTTAGTATGCACACATGCAATAAAACATTGAAATTTTAAATGCAAATACAGAAAGTACAAACTTAACTGAAAATAAAAAATTATGAATTTAAGGTATTTTAAGTTGTTTTATTATGAGCTGTCTGCTTTTTTTTTGAAGAAACTATAAAAAATACAGGCACATCTATTAAAGGAGCTAAAATAAAAATACTGACTGTACCAAATGCCAGTGAAGATGCAGAAAAATTGGACCTCTCCTACACTGCTGGTTGGAATGTAATGGAACTGCCAATCCAGAAAACAGTTGGACAGTTTCTTCAAAAATCAAACATACCCTTACCATGCAACCCAGCAATCACACTCTTGGGTATTTATTCCAAAGAAAAGAAAAAGTGTGTTCACTCAAAAACCTATACACAAATGTGCGTAGCAGCTTTATTCACAACAAAACATGAGCCAACCCAAATAACTGTCAACAGTGTAAAGCTAAACACATGACATCCATACCAACTATTACTTAGCTATAAAAAGGAACAAATTATTGATACATACAATGCGCCACAAGGGCATCATGCTTAGCAAAAAAAGCTAATCTCCAAAGATCACATACTGTATGATTCCAATTTGATGTCGTTCTCAAAATGACAGAGAGAGAACAAATTAGTGGTTGCCAGAGGACCAAGACAGGTTGAAGAAAGGGGTTCACAAAAACTACACACACACACACACACACACACACACACACACACACACAAATGCAGGTTAAAAAAATTAGGGAAAACTGAAAAAGGTCTGCAGTGTAGTTAACAGTAATGTACCAATCAATGTCAGTTTCCTGGTTTTGATATTATACTACAGCTATTTAAGATGTCACTGTTGGGGGAAGCTGGGTGAAGACTACTATTTTCAACTTCCTGTGAGTTCAAAATATTTACAAATAAAAAGTTAAAAAATAAAATAAGGGCCTTTATGGATTCACTTTTTCATGGATTTACTTTCAAGTTCCACTGAAAAGCATTACACAGTGGCTAAAAGCATAAAGTGACCACCATTTACTGTTTGGTGATCTCTTGATACCTCAGTTTTCTCATCTATATAAAGAAGATAATTATTACAATCTTACTAAATTTCTCACTAAATTTCTCATGCAAACTCCCTATCAAGAAGGCTCTCCAGAACTTATAACCTTTGTGTATATGGAGGAAATACTTTATTACTAAAGTTCAAAAGCCCAGAAATCAAAGTAAAATATTGAAATCTCATTTTAAAAACTAACAAGTCAAAAGGCAAACAACACACAAGGAGAAAAATATTTGTATTACAAATAATACATAAAGGGCTAATTTTTATAATATACTAAGAGCTCTCACAAATAAATAAGAAAAATATCAACAACCCAATAGAAATATAAGCCCAGGATACAAACTCTTCACAGAAATTCAAATGATTAATAAATTTATGAAAAGATATTCAGACTCTCTCACATTACAAAAAATACAAACTAAACAATGAGAAACCAATTTTCACTTGCCAGGAAGAAAGTTTCAGTTTTCATTTAATACTTCTGTACTAAATTTTCTTAGTATTGTTTGTCTTAATTTATTATAAACTTTTTTTTTTTTTTTTTTTCCGTACGCGGGCCTCTCACTGTTGTGGCCTCTCCCGTTGCGGGGCACAGGCTCTGGACGCGCAGGCTCAGCGGCCATGGCTCACGGGCCCAGCCACTCCACGGCATGTGGGATCTTCCCGGACCGGGGCACGAACCCGTGTCCCCTGCATCGGCAGGCGGAGTCTCAACCACTGCGCCACCAGGGAAGCCCTATTATAAATTTTTTAAAAAACACTCAACATCTGCCACATTGTAGAAAATTTTTTTTAAATTCGGAAAACTTCACATTTGTGAAGATTTTAAAAAGAGTTTAGGGCTTCCCTGGTGGTGCAGTGGTTGAGAGTCCGCCTGCCGATGCAGGGGACGCAGGTTCGTGCCCCGGTCCAGGAAGATCCGACATGCCACAGTGCGGCTGCGCCCGTGAGCCATGGCCGCTGAATCTGCGCGTCCGGAGCCTGTGCTCTGCAATGGGAGAGGCCACAACAGTGAGAGGCCTGCGTACGGCAAAAAAAAAAAAAAAAGAGTTTAACTGAAAAATTCACTTCAGTTAATTACTGTATTTTCTCTACAAGAAAAAAAGTTGTTATAATATCCACAAAATACATGTCTGATTTTTCTCAAAAATATTATATTACATGTCTGATCTTTCTCAAAAATATACATTTAAGGGGCTTGCCTGGTGGCACAGTGGTTAAGAATACGCCTGCCAAACCCCTGCCAAACAGGGGTTTGAGCCCTGGTCTGGGAAGATCCCACATGCCACAGAGCCACTAAGCCCGTGCACCACAACTACTGAGCCTGCGCTCTAGAGCCCACGAGCCACAACTGCTGAAGCCCATGCACGTAGAACCCGTGCACCGGAACAAGAGAAGCCCCCACTCACTGCAACTAAAGAAAGCCCATGCACAGCAATGAAGACCCAATGCAGACAATAAATTAATTAATTAATAATTTAAAAAATAATAATATAATACATTTAAGAGAGGGATTACCTTTCTTTAATCCTTCATATCACCAAACATAATACAGGACAAAAACTGACAAACATGGAGAAAAAAAATGGAGACATAAGGGGAGAGAAGACAAACAGATATTGGATTCAAGTTTAGTCTCATTAAATAGCACCACCTCTGGAAAGCACAAGATTTCAAAATACACACACATATCCTCTGCCAGTAAGCCCTACCATAGCCAGTCTCTAATTTCATTTATAGGGCTGTTGAGACTTTTTAAATGACTTCCATTAAAATATTTTCTTTGAAACAAACTATAAAATCAGACCCTATGTACACTCTTTTATGCAATCATTGATTTTGGTAGGGTAGAGGAATTCAAGAGAGGAAACACAATCAATATAGCTACCTGGAGGCTACCAATCTAGATATTCATTATAAAATAACTAAGAATCATTTTAGTTCAAACTACCACTACATATCTTTTCATTCAACAAATACGTACCAAATCAGGCTCTGGGCTAGGACCCACTGTTCTCAGTGAGCACATATTATACTAAACTAGACTGAGGCTCTTAGGTCCCTAAGGTTCCCTTTTCTAGATTTGATATATAGATCTTGCATGGAAAATAATGTCCTACTGCCAATGTGTGGGCTAAAAATTTGATCTGTAATTGTTTAATTCTCTTCTGGACCAGAGTTTCTCAACCCCTGTCCTAGTCACATTTTGTACCAGATCATTCTTTGTAGTGGGGTGTTATCCTGTGCATAGCAGCATCCCTGGCCTCTACCCACTAGATGCCAAAAGTACCCTCCCAGTTGTGACAATGAAAAACATCTCCAGACATTGTCAAATGTCCCCTAGAGTGCAAAACCACATCTCTACCCCAACCCCCACTGAGAACTACTATTCTATAGACCACCAAAATCATTTGAGAAACTTTTGTTTTTAAATTCAGATTCTGCAACTTCACACCCTCTAGGATAGATATAACCAAAAGACAGATTAAGTGTTGACGAGAATATGGAGAAACATGAAGCCTCATATGTTGTTAAAGGGACTGAAAAATGGTACAGACACTTTGGAAAACCAATATAGCAGCTCCCCAGAAGGTTACACCTAGAGTTACCATTTGATCCAGCAATTCCACCCCTAAGCACATACCCAAGAAAAATTAAAACAAATGTCCACACAAAAGCGTGTACTCAAATGTTCACAGTAGCATAATTCATAACAGCCAAAAAGTACAAACAACCCTAATGTCCATCAACTTATGAATGTATAAACAAAATGCAGTATATTCATACAATATTATGTGTCCATAAAAAGGAATGAAGTACTGATACATGCTATAATACAGACGAACCTTAAAAACATTATGCTAAATGAAAGAGGCCAGTCACAAAAGACTACATGTTGTATGATTCTATTTATATGGAACATCTAGAATAGGCGTATCTATAGAGATAGAAAGTAGATTAGTGGTTGCCCAGGGCTGGGGCCCAGGGGTTGGGGGGTAGATAGAGGAATTAAGGGGGTAATGGCTAAGAGGGGCAGGGGTTTTGTACGGTCTAACAAAACCTTCTAAAATCGATTGTGGTGATAAATACACAACTCTGAAAATACTAAAAACCACTGAAATGTACACTTTCAATGGCTGAATTGTAAGGTATGTGAATTATATCTCAATAAAGCTATTTTTAAAAATTCAGATTCTAGACTCCACCTCAGATCTAATAAATGAGAATAAAAGGCAGAAAGCCAAAACTATTTTAGAAGACCCTCCAGGTGATCCCAATGAAGCTGGTGTGGGACATTTGGGGTTCACTACCAGATAGTGATGAACATCCCAAACCACAAGCTGCAGAGACTGGCAAAGAGGAAACAGCTTGCTGAGCACTTCTCAATGGTAAACTGCTTGTAAAAGAATATGAAAACTAGTAACTTGGTAACTTTTTTTCCTTTTTCTAAATTAAAATTTTTTTTCATAGCATTACTTATCCCTTTCGGAAAGGAAAAAGTAAATAAATATGATTATTAAGTTTTAAAAATATGATCAATAACATCTCAATTTCATGTCTAATTAATGACTCCATGTTACGTTGAAAGATTGCTTGCTAAACAAATTATGACATATGCACCTTCATATTTCAAGAAATAGAAACTAAAACAACTCTATATAATTACATACTTCTACATCTATGCTCATTTGTAAAGTGATTTTATAATTATTAGTTTCAGTTTGACATACAGTGCAACTATTCACATGATACTAAGAAAAAGATTATACAAAGTGGAAGAAAATGAAAGAGTAATAATTTTTAATTAGATCTGCTACATGAACCTGGACATCTAATACTAAAAATTCCAATCTATGAAATTTAAACTTCCCAATAAATCCAAACATCTGGAATTATACTGCACAGCAATTAGAAAAAGTTGCACTATGGAAAATGATTTAAATCATTCTGGCTTATGTTTTGCAAACTCCAGCAGAAAAATAATGCTAGGGTTCACTGAAACAAACACTGCTGGTATCTCCTATTTCCTCCAAGAAAAAACAAGAAAGCCATTATTATCTCTGATTTTCTCCTGAAAAGTATAATGACCCCTCTTATGACATAATGGAAAATATGAACAAGAATTTTAATCAAAATAGCATTTATAAAGACATATGGATACTTTTAAACTTTAAAATCTAAATACCTACCCATACACCCATAGTTTCTGAAACTAATGGCTAAATCTGGTTTACTTCAGACTCCCTTTTGTAAAAAAGCAATGTCTAAACAGTGAGATTCATGTGAAACAGTACATCCTTTATTTGTACAGGAACTCTCTCTCAGGTACTTAACCTAGCAGAGTAATACATACGGATCACCTCCTGAATATGATTACATTACAACTTAATTGATACCACAAAAAATGGCATTATACATAAGTATTTACTGACAAGGAATGATGCTTATAATAGTTAAGTGGGAAGTTCTTAAATAGTATAAACAATTCATATTTTAGCAAGAAAAATATGCATGCATATTCACAGAAAACAGCTGAAAGAATATATGTCAAAATATTGTTATTCTTTTATAATTTTTGTATGTTCTAAATTTTGTACACTAAATATATATTCTCATAAACAGAAAAATAAATATCATTTTAAAAACTTTTCTGCTTTTATGAAAATAGAGATCTACTTTTTCCTCTTCCTTCCACTAGGTACAACTAAAAACGCTGGACATTATACATACATAAAAAAACATTAAGACTCTGAAAGGTGGAGAGAATAAGTTAGAATGGCAAGGGACCTTGGAAACCTAAGAAACAAAAGGGGCGAGTTCCCTGGGTTTCCTTTTTGCCTTATAGATCTCAATATTGGAAATGACGAGCCTGGCAACCTAGAAACACCTAAGAGTACAGACAAGAAAAACTCCAACGAAAGCCTGCTCACTTTAGCCAAAGGACCAGGAAAGGCGCAGCTTAGCAAGACAGAAAACTTTTAGACAATAAACATTTTACTCCAGCCAAACACCACAGAAAACACAGTGGGTCCAACACCACCCATACAGTAAAGGCCAAACCCTCACCAGGCTGGAATGAGGCACCCAACACCCTCTCCAGGGTGGAGTAAGAGGCCAAGGAGGGAAGCCAGGACTTCACCCCTGCAGTCGGCAAAGGCACCGCAGTGTCAGTGAAGACCACTTGCAGAGCCTGTAATACCACCATATTATATCAATGTAAATGGCGTTTCTCTAAAAACTAAACATGCAACTA
This sequence comes from Globicephala melas, assembly GCF_963455315.2. Classification (NCBI taxonomy): domain Eukaryota; kingdom Metazoa; phylum Chordata; class Mammalia; order Artiodactyla; family Delphinidae; genus Globicephala; species Globicephala melas. The sequence goes on along the minus strand of NC_083324.2, from coordinate 39,802,105 downwards.
CCATATGACCCAGCAATTACACTCTCAGGCAAACTGCCAAACTGTTTTCCAGAGGAGCTGTACCATTTACTGTTAACTGTTTCTATGTCAATACCCTGGTTGTTATATGGTTTTGCAAAATACTACCACAGCAGGGAAACTGGACAAAGGGTACAAGGGATCTCTCTGTATTGTTTTCTTACAACTGCATATGTAACTACAATTACCTCCAAGTTAAAAGTTTAATTAAAAAACAGAATTTAAAAATTATATAAGAAACTACTATTGATACTATGTATAAAGTAGATAACTAATGAGATCCTACCGTATAGCACAGGGAACTCTACTCAGTGCTCTGCAGTGACCTAAATGGGAAGGAAATCCAAAAAAGAAAGGATATATGTATATGTATAGCTGATTCGTTTTGCTGTACAGTACAAACTAATACAACATTGTAAAGTAACTATACTCCAATAAAAATTAATTTTTTAAAAAAACTGACAAATATACTAAATATTTGGGCTTCTTAAGGCAGGACTTACATAGTCTTATAGCCATAGCACCTAAACTGAACCTAGAACATATCAGACACTCAAGAAACACTTATTGGGGAGTTCCCTGGTGACCTAGTGGATTAGGATTCTGAGCCTTCACCACCGTGGCCTAGGTTCAATCCCTGGTCATGGAACTGAGATCCCACAAACTGCACGGCACGGCCAAAGAAAAAAAGGAAAGAAAAAAAAAGAAAAGAAACACTTATTGAATTAGATTGAATAATATAAGCAACATTTCAAAAATAAGATGCTTAAGAAACCTAACAGTTCCATTTCATTGGCTTTAAACAAAACAACCTTAAAACAAGTGCCAAAAAAAAAAAGTCTCTTTCAAGAAAATAAAGTATCCTGGAACTTTTCCACAAAGAGAACAGTGACTCAAACTTAGACTACAATGAGCTAGAAAGATACTACCTCATCATTTTAGTCAATTTATTGCTGGCTTGTTAGGGAAAATAAAAACAAAGAAGAAGAAAGAGAAAGAAAGCTTGCAGGGCTTAAAAGTACCATGTATGTCCACCCCAATGCTCATAGCAACACTATTTAAAATAGCCAAAGGACTTCCCTGGTGGTCCAGTGGGTAACACGCCATGCTCCCAATGCAGGGGTCCTGGGTTCGATCCTTGGTCGGGGAACTAGATCCCATACACATGCTGCAACTAAGAAGCCCGCTGCCACTACTAAGACCTGGAGCAGCCAAATTAAAAAAAAAAAAAAAACAGCCAAGACATGGAAGCAACCTAAACGTCCATCGACAGATGAATGGATAAAGTAGATGCGGTACATATATACAATGGAATATTACTCAGCCATAAGAAAAAGAATGAAATAATGTTATTTGCAGCAACATGGATGGACCTAGAGATTATCATACTAAGTGAAATAAGTCAGAAAGACAAATACCATATGATATCATTTATATGTGGAATTTAAAATATGATGCAGGGCTTCCCTGGTGGTGCAGTGGTTAAGAATCTGCCTGCCAATGCAGGGGAGACGGGTTCGAACCCTGGTCCAGGAAGATCCCACATGCCGCGGAGCAACTAAGTCCATGCGTCACAACTACTGAGCCTGCGCTATAGAGCCCGCAAGCCACAACTACTGAGCCTGCGTGCTGCAACTACTGAAGCCCGCACACCTAGAGCCCATGCTCTGAAACATGAGAAGCCACCGCAATGAGAAGCCTGCGCACCGCAAGGAAGAGTAGCCCCCGCTCGTCACAACTAGAGAAAGCCCGCGTGCAGCAATGAAGATCCAACACAGCCAAAAATAAATAAAATAAATAAACTTTAAAAATAATATATGATACAAATGAACTTATTTACGAAACAGAAACAGACTCACAGAGATAGAAAACAAACTTATGGTTACCAAAGGGGAAAGGGGGTAGGGGAGAGAACAATTAGGAGTTTGGGATTAGCAGATACAAAGAACTATATATAAAACAGATCAACAACAAGATCCTACTGTGTAGCACAGGGGAACTATATTCAATATCCTGTTTAAACCATAATGGAAAAGAATATGAAAATGAATATATATATATAACTAAATCACTTTGCTATACACTAGAGACTAACATAACACTGTAAATCAACTATACTTCAATAAAAATAAAATATAAACGTAAATTGAAAAAAAGAGTACCACATATGAAATTTGAAATTACCATATAGCAGAGATTCTTTAGAAACCAAGAAGCACACATAAATACTATGTATACCCACCCACCTTCAAATGTCCTTAGGCCAAAAATCTTATTCTACTCGCCTAACTCTTCGTCAGTATGTCTGATTTTAACTGGGTCTGGCTAAATGGGATTTATCTTGAACAGCATGTCTTTAAGATTAACTGTCACAATTGGTGACCATCTCCTTTTACCCGACAAAACCATCATTCAATAACAAGACAGTCTCTTATTCTACCAGAAAGACCCAATCAATTCATTAATGAAAGGAAAAAAATGTATACAGGGACCTGTGTTGTCACTTCACTTAAAACCAATAAAACAGCCATCTTTTCTGACATAAGTTCCCCTGCATGGACACCTGATCTGAAAATAAAGGTGCAGCATCAGCAACCTTCATGATTAGTAATGAAAGTGAAAGTAGAGTTAACAGCCAATTAACAGACTTCATCACTGAATAATGCAAGTAAAAGTACAGGGTTACAGCCAAAACTACATAAACTAAGTTGATAATGATAAAAACTACCCAGGATATCAACTTTAGAATAACGGCCAACCATCCTTACTTTGATTCTTTATGGTCCACTAAATCTATGGACATATGAAGCCTTAATTATTTCAGAATTAAACTACTCTTGAATATCTCTCTCAAACCTCTGGTCTTTAAAATCCCAATCATACAGCTTTTTTTCTTTTTTCCCCCAATCATATAGTTTTTAATATACACAGGTTCAGGAAGTGTCAGTTTACAGCAGAACTCTGCAGTAAACAATAAACAGTTCCATCACCAAAAGGTACCTGGGTCACATCCCAACTAGTACAAACTCAGGCATTCATAACATTACTAATCCATTTCCTTTGGAATGTTATGTAACACAAGGCAAGTCATTATGCTGACCTTTCTTGCCTACTAAAAAGTCTTAACAGTTATGCTCCTGAATGCTGCAGAAACTGCAACAGAACAATGTCCTAGAGAACCCATCAAAACTAAGGAAGATTAGGGAATCCCCTGGAGGTCCAGTAGTTAGGACTTTGCGCTTTCCTGCCGCGGGCCCAGGTTCAATCCCTGGTTGGGGAACTAAGATCCCACAAGCCGTGCAGCACAGCCAAAGAAATTTTAAAAATAAATAAAAATAAAATTAAAACTTCTGATTTGCAAAATTTGCTGTTAAGAAAATGAAAAGATAAGCTACATACTGGGAGAAAATATTTGCAAATCACAAATCTGATAAAGGACTGGTACCCAAAATATACAAAAAACTCTTAAAACTCAACAATGAAAAATGAACAGGGCTTCCCTGGTGGTGCAGAGGTTAAGAATCCACCAGCCGGGCTTCCCTGGTTGCGCAGTGGTTGAGAGTCCGCCTGCCGATGCAGGGGACACGGGTTTGTGCCCCGGTCCGGGAAGATCCCACATGCCGCGGAGAGGCTGGGCCTGTGAGCCATGGCCGCTAAGCCTGCGCGTCTGGAGCCTGTGCTCCGCCGCGGGAGAGGCCACAGCAGTGAGAGGCCCGCGTACCGCAAAAATAAATAAATAATCCACCTGCCAATGCAGGGGACACAGGTTCGATACCTGCTCCAGGAAGATCCCACATGCCACAGAGCAACCAGCCAGTGCGCCACAACTACTGAGCCTGCGCTCTAGAGCCCGTGAGCCACAACTACTGAAGCCCATGTGCCACAACTACTGAAGCCCAGGCACCTAAAGCCCGTGCTCCACAAAAGAGAAGCTGCCTCAATGAGAAGCCTGTGCACTGCAACAAAGAGTAGCCCCCGCTCGCCGCAACTAGAGAAAGCCCACGTGCAGCAACGAAGACCCAATGCAGCCAAAAATAAATATATAAATAAATAAATTTATAATTTTTTTTTTTTTTTTTTTTTTTTTACGGTATGCAGGCCTCTCACTGTTGTGGCCTCTCCCGTTGCGCAGCACAGGCTCCGGACGCGCAGGCTCAGCGGCTATGGCTCACGGGCCCAGCCTCTCCGCGGCATGTGGGATCTTCCCGGACCGGGGCACAAACCCGCATCCCCTGCATCGGCAGGTGGACTCTCAACCACTGCGCCACTAGGGAAGCCCTATAAAAATTTTTTGAACAAATAGATTTTTTTAAATGGGCAAAAGACCTGAACAGACACCTCACAAGAGAAGAAACATAATGACAAATAAGAGTATGAAAAGATGCTCAACATCATGTCATTACGGAACTGCAAATTAAAACAACAAGATAGCACCAAATATCTATTAGAAAGGCCAAAATCCAAAACACTGACAACATCAAATGCCGACTAGGATGTGGAGCAACAGGAACTTTCATTCATTGCTAATGGGAATATTAAATGGTACAGCCACTTTGGAAGACAATTTGGCAGCTTCTTACAAAACATAGTCTTACCATCCAATTCAGCAATCATGGTCTCTGGTATTTACCCAAATGAGTTGAAAACTTACGTCCATGCAGAAACCTGCCCGTTAGTGTTTAGGGCAGCTTTATTCATAATCGTCAAAACTTGAAAGCAACCAAGATATTCTTCAATAGGTGAATTTGGTTCCTCAGAATCAGAATCTCCATTATAACCATATCCTCTATATATACACAATAAAATCTGAGAAGCCCTAATCTAGAGCTTCAGTTCAAGGGCCAAGCAGAGCAAGGGAGACAGAAATCAGGGCCCTCCCAAGGTTAAGTCTTATAAAGAGACATCCCACTTTACCTCTCAAGGTGAACCAGATTTAAACCAAGACCCAATTTTCCACAACCCCAGGGGACACAAAGAAGCCTGCAGTAGTGGCAAAAGAACAAAAAATTCCTGAGAAATTATTGCCACAGAATATCCCTTATGTGCACTGGCACCCAAAGTTCTCATAATCTGGATACGCCAAGTACCCTCAAATTGTACATAGTTTTAGGTAATCAACTACTAGGATTGCCACAGAATACTTGACAGAAACGAACACCAAGAGTAACTTCCCAACAGTAACAGTGTAAGCCAAAAGATAATGGAATGACAAATCCAATATGAAAGAAAATATAAGCAAACATACAATTCTATACCCAGAAAAAGTACTTTTCAAGGGTGAGAGCAAAACAGACATATGCATACATAGAAGGTGTTAGATTCTCAAAGGGATCTGTACTCAATAATATTAAAAACCACTTACAAAGACCTTGAAGGTGATTCAAGCTAACCACCTTCTCAGTATCTCTAGACCACGACGCAGGCTCTGCTCTAACATTAGTAGTCAAAGGAAACTCACTATCTTCTAAGGAAGTTCCATTCCACTTTTCTCCTTAACTTGACTTGATGGTTCTGTTCTGCCAAAGCAACAAAATACTAAATCTAATACCTCTTCCACTTGCCAGATCTTGATATATTTGAAAATAGCTGCCCCCACCTATTTCTTCTCCAAAGGAAATAGCTCTAACTCCTTAAATAGTACCTCAAATCATTTGATGTCTACTTTCATCACAAGCCAGACTGTCTTCTTCTGGATAGGCTCTAGATCATCCATGTCTCTGAAAATGTGGTTCTTAAAACCGAACACAATACCTAAGGTATGGTGTATTACACTCCTCTCTAAGGGTCCTTATACTTTTAATCCTAAGAATCTATAATCTTTATGCTTCTGATTGCCTGAATAATACCATCTCTTCATTACCACCTCAAGGCCAAGAAAGAAGCATTTGAAGAACTGTTTTAAAGAATAGTATATTTAACTGTATGATATCACTTATATGTGGAATCCAAAAAATACAACAGACTAGTGAATATAACAAAAAAGCAGACTCACAGATATAGAGAACAAACTAGTGGTTACCAGTGTGGAGAGGGAAGGGGGGAGGGGCCAGATGGGGTAGTGGATTAAGTGGTACAAACTATTACATATGAAATAAGTTACGGGACTTCCCTGGTGGCACAGTGGTTAAGAATCCGCCTGCCAGTGCAGGAAATCCGGGTTCAAGCCCTGGTCCGGGAAGATCCCACATGCTGCAGAGCAACTAAGCCTGTGCGCCACAACCGCTGAGCCTGTGCTCTAGAGCCCGTGAGCCACAACTACTGAGCCCATGTGCCACAACTACTGAAGCCCATGCACCTAGAGCCGGTGCTCCGCAACAGGAGAAGCCACCGCAATGAGAAGCCCGCACACGCAACGAAGACCTAACGCAGCCATAAATAAATAAATAAATAGATAGATAAAAATAAGCTACAAGGATATATTGTACAACACAGGGAATACAGCCAATATCTTATAGTAACTATAAATGGACTATAAGCTTTAAAAATTGTGGGAAAAAAATGTTTAACAACATAGCAAAAAAAAAAAAAAGGAAATTCCCTGGCAGTCCAGTGGTTAGGACTCGGTGCTTTCACTGCTGTGGCCCGGGGGTTCGGGGGTTCAATCCCTGGCCAGGAACTAAGAGCCCTCAAGCCAAAAACAAACAAACAAAACAAAACAAAAAAACAAAGAAATAAAATTAAAATGAAAAAATCACCTGCAGCACTTATCACAGTGCTATGCACAAAGAAGATAACAGAAGTACCTGTAGTATTAAGCTGAACATAGTAAAAAGAATGCTAGAGATTAAACTTCAAGTCCTGACTCAGCTACAAATGTGGCATGTGACCTCAAAGAAGACAATTATTCTGGGCCTCAAAGTGGTTTCATGAGTCCATGAATTTCATGTTTCACAGCCAATTTACTATATATATGATAAAAACGAAACTTAGAGACAATGCAATTTCCATTGAAAACACCAATACACCACCAATTCCATATCCACCAAGACTATACTTTGTCATGGACCACTAGGCAATATCTCACTAGCATTTTAAAGGGTACTTTCCCATTCACATATCTCTTAATTCTCACAACCACCTTGTGAGATAGACTAGTTGAAAGGCACCCCTATTCCTGACTGATGAACTGGCTTGTTTGCCCCTGAGGCATTTCAGCAAGCCTCAGCTACAGTATGCATATAAAATTGTTCAGAATACCCTTCAAACATTTCTTTTGTCTCCGTTATTAATGTTACCCCGATTTTAGTTTGCTAAAGAACAGCTGTCTGGGTAGCCTGCTGACATTCACTTTAAATTATACCCAACCCAAAGAATCACGCTAAAATGGACAGTGATTGAGTACTAGGCAACCAGCTATTGCAGAGAAACTCATTCTTAGTGATCCAATCTTACCCTTGATTATTAGGTATATTAGTATGCAATACTTTTTCTGTCACCGTTTAAAAAAAAGACAGATGTGATTAAAACAGTGAGATTTTTTCCTATTTAACCTATTAAATTAGCAATTTTTAATGTATAATTTTTTTAATGATAAAATTTTCTTAATGATAATTCTCAGTGCTACCAAGGGTATGATGAAATGGGCATTGGTAAGAATGTACAATTTTCCAGAAAGCAATTTTGCAAAATGTATCAAAAGCCTTAAATTTACACACTGCCTGACTCAGTAATTAAATATATATTTAAGAATCTAGGGGCTTCCCTGGTGGCGCAGTGGTTGAGAGTCTGCCTGCCGATGCAGGGGACATGGGTTTGTGCCCTGGTACGGGAAGATCCCGCATGCCGCGGAGCGGCTGGGCCCGTGAGCCATGGCTGCTGAGCCTGCGCGTCCGGAGCCTGTACTCCACAACGGGAGCGGCCACAACAGTGAGAGGGCCGCGTACCGCAAAAAAAAAAAAAAAAAAATCTAGGGCTTCCCTGGTGGCGCAGTGGTTAAGAATCTGCCTGCCAATGCAGGGGACATGGGCTCGAGCCTTAGTCTGGGAAGATCCCACATGCCGCGGAGCAACTAAGCCCATGCGCCACAACTACTGAGCCTGCGCTCTAAAGCCCGCGAGCTACAACTACTGAAGCCCGTGAGCCACAACTACTGAAGCCCACGTGCCTAGAGCCTGTGCTCCACAAGAGAAGCCACTGCAATGAGAAGCCCACACACCACAAGGAAGAGTAGCCCCCGCTCATCACAACTAGAGAAAGCCCGCACGCAACAACAAAGACCCAAAGCAGCCAAAAATAATAAATAAAATAAATGAATTTGATAAAAAAAAAAATCTATCATAATTTTTTTTTTTTGACCATACTGTGCAGCTTACAGGATCTGAGTTCCCCGACCAGATATTGAACCAGGGCCCTCCGCAGTGACAGCGTGGAGTCTTAACCACTGGACCACCAGGGAATTCCCCCAAGGATGCTTTTTTTAAAAGAATTTCTTGGGAGTTCCCTGGCGATCCAGTGGTTAAGACTCTGAGATCCCACTAAAGGGGGTTTGGGTTCAATCCCTGGTCAGGGAACTAAGATTCCACGTGCCAGGCAGCATGGCCAAAAAAAAAAAATTTCTTCATGTCTGGTAATGAAAGGTAGACAAAACAATAACAAAAGAACAGGGGACTTCCCTGGTGGTCCAATGGCTAAGACTCCAATATCGGAGGCCCAGGCTCGATCCCTGGTCAGGGAACTAGATCCCACATGCATGCCGCAACTAAGAGTTTGCATGACACAACTAAGGAGCCCATGGACCACAACTGAGAAGCCCACCTGCCACAACTAAGGAGCCCACATGCCACAACTAAGGAGCCCACATGCCACAACTAAGGAGCCTGCCTGCCACAACTAAGACCCGGTGCAACCAAATAAGTAAATAATTTTTTAATTAAAAAAAATAGAGTAATAAAGTCAGAAGTAAGGAGAAAATAAAGCATGAAGTTTTATTTCTAATTACCTACTACTAGGATCTGATCTTGGCATTCTCTAGGTGAATATTTTCTTAATCTATTCAAGGAAAAATAAAGAAAGAACAGATCAAAGTTATAGACATAGAAAGGATAACAAAGGCAAAGGATAACAGAATCAGGATTCCCCTTTGGAACAATGGACAGAAATCAGGAGTTACAGAAGGAATACAGGAGTGTAAAAAAGTCCAACACATAAATTCAAAAAACCAACCAGGGGCTTCCCTGGTGGTGCAGTGGTTAAGAATCCACCTGCCAGTGCAGGGAACACGGGTTTGAGCCCTGGGCCAGAAGATCCCACATGCCGCGGAGCAACTAAGCCCATGCGCCACAACTACTGAGCCTGCGCTCTAGAGCCCACAAGCCACAACTACTGAGCCCGCGTGCCACAACTACTGAAGCCCACACGCCTAGAGCCCGTGCTCGGCAACAAGAGAAGCCACCGCAACGAGAAGTCAGCACACCGCAACAAGTAGCCCCCCCTCACCACAACTAGAGAAAGCCCACGTGCAGCAACGAAGACCCAACACAGCCAAAAATAAATTAATTAATTAATTTTAAAAAACCAAACAAACAACCAACTGAGGACAAAGACTTGGGTTAATAGCAGTTCTAGAGAAAAAAAGACCTACAGGTGATCTTACTACCAGACAAGTAAAAACTAACACTGAAAAGTGGATATTGAAAGAAAAAAGAACCTAATTTATTCTAAAGCAACATTGATGGAAACTAAGCTCCCCAAGGGCAGGGATCATTTTAAATTCCTTAATCACTTTACTTTCAGGGCCTAATACAGTAGTATCTGGATCAGAACATACGTGACAAACTGACAAACTGTAGCATGTCCAGAGGATGATGCCCACACAGTAAAAAGTTTAGAAAGCACATTTCAGAAGAGGTGGCTAGAAGGAAAAAACTGTTTAGTCTGGAAAATAAAAAATTTAAGTGGGACAAAATAACTGTAACTAAATAGCTGTAAAGTGGAGATTGGAGCTACAAGGAATAATTGTAGACAGCAAAATTAGAACCAGTGAATAAAAACTGCAGGGAGGCAGCTCTGAGATAATTATCAAGGAAGTCTTTCTAAAATGACAAATTTGCAAACCTGGAATTGATAGCCACCAGCTGTGAAGTCCCTGTCTAGGGGAATACTTCCTAAAAGAGAGGACTGGATGAATCACTTATACTGTGTGAAAAACTGCACTAGATTATCTCTAAGATCTCTACCAAGTCTATGATTCTACAAGTAGGAAGAAGTCCAGTAAAGTAATTATTTTTGCTCTCAACACTGCCAAAGTTTTAAAAAAAACCTAAAACCCAGGAATTTCTTTAATTAAAAGGAACAATCCCACCAAGAAGGGATAAAGGTTGACCTGTTGGTCAAGATACTTGATATGAAGAGACTGCTTTGCTTGAGATTAAGCTTTTCATTGGGAGTGAGAATAGGTCACCAATTCCAGCTACAGTCACTCACTTCCTGTTTGGCCAGGGGCAAATGACTTCACCTCTCCACTGGAACTGAAAAATAGTAATTTAAAATACCAATATTACAGGAATATAATTTAAATTAGTTAACTGCAAAATACTTTAGAATTTACCTTATGTGACAATTAAAACTGCATTTTCCACCTGAAACTAACATAATATTGTAAATCAGTTACACTCCACTATAAAATAAAATTTAAATTAAAAAAAAGAAATACTAAAAAAAAACCTTGCAGTTTCCTACTTTACACATACACTACGGTTGAACTATTAAGTAAATCTATTATAAATAATAAGAACCAAGTTTCTCACTGACAGAGAAAGAAATTACAAATAAGCAAGGAGGTGAATGCTAGAATGAACCCTGTGGTGCTGGATTAGAGTCAGAAGAGACCAGTATGAATCCATGATTATATTTATATACAGATAGATACAGAAACAGATCTGTGTAGGGAATTCCCTGGTGGTCCAGTGGTTAGGACTCTCTGCCCTTTCACTGTTGAGGGCGCAGGTTCAATCCCTGGTCGGGGGAACTAAGATCCTGCAAGCTGCGACGCGTGTCCAAAACAAAACAAAACAGGTATGTGTATACCTGGGTCAGTATACATACATATATTTCCCAGCTCTGTTCCCTAAGAGTGCCAAGAAGCAGTGATATCCCAGTAGCAATGAGTACACCCAGTTCATTTAGAAACCAGACCTTGGTTCCTAAATATTTTTCTGCAATAAAAGAAACCAGAGCTCCTTCAAGAAATGGTTGGTTCTAGGGCCAGGGCTGGGGAAATAAAGATGAGACTGGGGCTTCCCTGGTGGCGCAGTGGTTGAGAGTCCGCCTGCTGATGCAGGGGACGCGGGTTCGTGCCCTGGCCCGGGAAGATCCCACATGCCGCAGAGCGGCTGGGCCCGTGAGCCATGGCTGCTGAGCCTGTGCGTCCGGAGCCTGTGCTCCACAACGGGAGAGGCCACAACAGTGAGAGGCCCGCGTACAGCCAAAAAAAAAAAAAAAAGATGAGACTAGAGCATCTTGCAGCACCAGAAAGTAAAAATGTGATCCAAAAAAAAAGCGGGGGGGGGGGGGGGCTCATGTCAAAAGAACATAGGTGGCAAATGGCCAAAGCTATAAGAATTTATGCAACAAAATATAGTACTGGATTACAATCCAAAGGGAGAAAAATGTTCATGAATCCATACTGATATAAATGATTAAATAAATAAATGGGGGAAAGGCACAAATCTTCCTTACAGAAGAATTCCAAATAATAAATGTAGGAGGAATGAGGGAAACAAAATCACCACTAGAATAACACAATAATAATTGCTGCTGCAGGCAAGTTTCACTGCCGAATGCTAAAATTAATGGATGAAACTTTAAGAAAGAAAATCAGATCTTTGCTTAGCCTCACAAAGATATTTACTAATTACTGTGGGTGGTTTTAACTTATGCTCACAAATTCTTTGATACTCATCCCTTCAGGAGGTGGAGCTTAAATTCCCTTGCCCTGGAGTGTGGCTTTACTCAGTGACTCATTTCTAGCTTTTAACAAATGAAGTAAGGAAACGGAAAAAGAGTCACTTTATTGAAAGCTGGCAGCCACACGACCTTCAATCAAGCTACCAAAGTTAACGTCAGTAATAAGTCGTGTTGATATCAGATATCCTCTGATACGAAATATGATGGGACAAGAAGGGCATACTATCTCTCTGGTAATCTTCCCTAAAATGCCTAACCTCACTCAGGCTAATCAAGAGAAAACAGAAAATGCAAATTCAGGAACACTCTACGAATGACCACTATTCTTCAAAAGTGTCAAGCATCAAAGCAAGGAGAAACCAAGAAACTGTCACTGGTTGGGAGAAACTAAGGAACCATGACATCTTAAGTGCAATGTGGTATCCTGGATTGAATCCTGTAACACAAAAAGAGTATCAGTGTGGAAAAACTGGGGAAATCAGAGGAAAGTCTGTAAGTTAGTTGATAACGTTAAACTAATGTTGCTTTCTTAGGGCTTCTCTGGTGGCGCAGTGGTTAAGAATCTGCCTGCCAACGCAGAGGACACGGGTTCGAGCCCTGGTCCGGGAAGATCCCACATGCCGCGGAGCAACTAGGCCCATGCGCCACAACTACTGAGCCTGCGCTCTGGAGCCCACAAGCCACAACTACTGAGTCCATGTGCCACAACTACTGAAGGCCGCGCGCCTAGAGCCCGTGCTCCGCAACAGGAGAGGCCACCGCGATGAGAAGCCTGCGCACCGCAACAAAGAGTAGCCCCTGCTCACCGCAACTAGAGAAAGCCTGCGCGCAGCAACAAAGACACCCAACGCAACCAAAAATAAATAAATACATTTTTTAAAAAAAAAGGGCTTCCCTGGTGGCGCAGTGGTTGAGAGTTCGCCTGCCGATGCAGGGAACACGGGTTTGTTCCCCGGTCTGGGAAGATCCCACATGCCGCGGAGCGGCTGGGCCCGTGAGCCATGGCCACTGAGCCTGCGCATCCGGAGCCTGTGCTCCGCAACGGGAGAGGCCACAACAGTGAGAGGCCCGCGCACAGCAAGAAAAAAAAAAAAAAACAACTAATGTTGATTTCTTAATTTTGATAAATGTATGATGATTATATAAGATGTTACCATTAAGGGAAGCTGAATGAAGAGTATACAGAAATTGTGTACTATCTTTACAACTCTTCTGTAATCTAAAATTATCTCAAAATAAAAGGTTTTTTTAAATTGCATTTTACCTTGTAAAATTGGGGAGAGTGAGGAAAGGTTATAAATACATTTCAAACGATTCTTAAATGCAAACTAACAAAATGGATTTTACGGGGCTTCCCTGGTGGCGCAGTGGTTAAGAATCCACCTGCCGGGCTTCCCTGATGGCACAGTGGTTAAGAATCCGCCTGCCTAATGCAGGGGACACGGGTTCGAGCCCTGGTCCGGGAAGATCCCACATGCCGCGAAGCAACTGAGCCCGCCTGCGCACCACAACTGCTGAGCCTGCGCTCTAGAGCCTGCAAGTCACGGTTACTGAGCCTGCGAGCCTAGAGCCAGTGTTCCGCAACAAGAGAGGCCACCGCAATGAGAGGCCCGCGCACCGCAGGAAAGGGTGGCCCCCGCTCGCTGCAACTAGAGAAAGCCTGCGCACAGCAACCAAGACCCAACACAGCCAAAAATAAAAAATAAATTAAAAAAAAAAAAAAAAGAATCCGCCTGCCAATGCAGGAGACATGGGTTCGAGCCCCGGTCCGGGAAGATCCCACATGCCACAGAGCAACTAAGTCTGTGCACCACAACTACTGAGCCTATGCTCTAGAGCCCACGAGCCACAACTACTGAAGCCCACATGCCACAACTACTGAAGGCTGCATGCCTAGAGCCTATGCTCTGCAACAAGAGAAGCCACCGCAATGAGAGGCTGACGCACCGCAACGAAGAGTAGCCTCCGCCCTCTGCAACTAGAGAAAGCCCACGCACAGCACCAGATGCGGCCAAAAATTATTTATTTATTTATTTTTAATGGGTTTTACGATGAGAAGATTAACTTTTCAACCTGTAAGGAATCACAAAAGTACATTCGGTTGACTTTCAAGCTTAAAATTTTAATGACATACAAAGTAATTCCCCTAAGGTCTGCGTTGAGAAATTAGCCTACAATGCTCTAAGAAGACAGTGTGTACAAACCCCTCATATATATGTTTGCTCTATCCCCTTTCTTGACCCTAACTATCCTCAGCATACTCACTCCTAGCAATAAGGCCACAGTAACCTGGTTCTAAGAGTGCCATTTAGAAGGACAAAGTGAAATCAGTTGATATCTACTCGGTTTCCTTTTCACATTGAGCAAGTCAAATGAACTACACCAAGATGACTTCAAAATGTTCCTCTCAGATTTTCTCGCTTTTTAAAGAAAAATAAAACCTACATATCAACGACTGATGCTTAATATTTAAAAAGGAGGAGGAGAAGGAGGAGGAGGAAAATAGCGATGTCAAAAATTTGAAGTATCAACAGCAAAAGTTTATGCAGCCAAAGGATGGACCACCAAATTCAGAAACAAGATTAGGAGAAAGAACAAGACCCTAAGATCAATAGGAACCATATCTCTAAAACTAAGCAACCTATCTTGATGTAGGTAGGAGGTTCAAACCACACAAGGGAACACTCATTCCCACCCCCACCCTACAACCAAAATTAAAACTGCAAGCAAGTATCTTTCCTTGTTCTCAAGCCATTTTGAAAAAGTATGACAAACTTGTCCTACTCTCCCCTGAAAGCCAATTAATTAATAAAAGTTTTCATACCCTCTAAAAAATAAAGCTTAGGCATAAGACAGGTGTTTCCTTCACTGTCAGCAAACAATGGAAAATGACTTTTTTAATATGTAATATAAACTTATTTATAAATTTGGGAATTTTAACTCAAGTAAGTATATGCTGGTATGACAAATATATGAAGAGTTGACTTAAAAAACTGAGACAGTGGGGAAATGTGTGAGAATCTCCCCAGCACTGTCCAACATAAATATTCCATAAGTTACAGAAAAAAACCCAAAGAAACTTTTTGGCCAACCCAATAGGAGTTTGCATAGTGGAGAAAGAAGGCAGACCCACTAGGCTTCTGTGACTTGATTAAAACATCCCCTAAGAACATACAATGCCCTTAGTTTCAATTCTATAATCAACTGCATCCTTATTACTGATTTGGCTGCCCAGAAACAAAGGAGGTACCCTGGCCAGTGGATAATTAATTCCCATGTGCATATGGCACTTAAAACTTTGGACATAAATAATTTTTTTAATTTTTAAATATTTATTTATTTTGGCTGCACTGGGTGTTCACTGCGGCACGCAGGACCTTCATTGCGGCATGTGGACTCTTAGTTGTGGCATGCATGCATGCAGAATCTAGTTCCCCAACCAGGGATTGAACCTGGCCCCCTGCATTGGGAGCACAGTCTTACCCATGGACCACCAGGGAAGTCCCTGACGTAAATAAACTTATATTTGGCTTATCAGTCTCCAGTGAGATTACTCTGCATGAATAAATTCTTAAGTGCTTGAATCACCCATGTGAACCAAAAATGTCCAGTTTCTGAAATGTCCAGTTTCTGAACTACTGTGGGAGTCAGAGGGACATTGGTGTGGATGCCACTTTATCTGTGTGACCTTGATTCCTGTCAGTCTCAATTTCCTCATCTGTAAATAAACACCAACAACTAGTGCCTGGAAGATGGCAAGTGCTCAAAAAGTGATAGCTTTATTATATTTAAGGCAAATTTGAAAGGAAGTGTATAATTGAGGTAAAAACATTTCATTTAAAAAGCAGCAGTATGGGACTTCCCTGGTGGCCCAGTGGTTAAGAATCCGCCTGCCAATGCCAGGGACACGGGTTCGAGCCCTGGTCTGGGAAGATCTCACATGCTGGGGAGCAACTAAGCCCATGCACCACAACTACTGAGCCTGCGCTCTAGAGCCCGCGAGCCACAACTACTGAAGCCCGCACACCTAGAGCCCGTGCTCCACAACAAGAGAAGCCACTGCAACGAGAAGCCTGCGCACCGCCACGAAGAGTGGTTCCCGCTCGTTGCAACTAGAGAAAGCCCGTACGCAGCAACAAAGACCCAACACAGCCAAAAATAAATAAATAAATTCTTAAAAAAAAAAAAAACAGCGGTATGGACCATCAAACCACATCAATTTAAAACACATCCCTTGACAAGAGATGTCCCATGCAAGAGAGTTGAGAAGCGCAGTTAAAATGCTACAAGTAAAGTACCCCCTGTACTGTACAGATGGAGTCTCTTGCTTAGCAACTCTAGTGTTGTCTACCAAACACCCAGCCCATAATAGTTAGAGCATGACAACTGTTCACTCTAAATCCATGTGCTCAGCTTAGATTCAGAACTGATTTATAAAAATAGCTGCTGCTGCCGCTCTTTGAATCTCTTTGAGCTGATGACTGGACAGTGTTACCCTATAGGCCTAGAGCAGCTGTATTCCCTCACCACACCCATTTCTCTGTCTGCCCAGTCGAGCTGACGGCACCCCCACCCCACCCCACCCCCATCTCTGCAGCATACTATTCTCCCTCTTCCCGGGCTGAGTGAGCAAATTACAAGCACAAATATCCCCTGATGCAATGCCACAACCATCCCTGGGAAAGAGCAGAGGCAGTTGCCAAAAGCGCAGCAGCAGGAAAATGGGCGGGAGACACACACACACGCAGAGCAAGAAACACTGCAATCCTAGGGAGCCAGGGAGAGGGAATCGAGAGGCCCTGGGGAGCAATACTGTAACTGGACCGAGGAGGGTGAGGAGAAAAGGGGGTTCCCAGGAGAAAGCTGGGTAACACTAACCATCCCGAGAAGCACGTTTCACTCTGGGTCTGGGTCCTTAAACACAGACCTAAGCGTAATCACTGTCTCCTCCCCAAAGCAGCAAATGCATTTAATTTACCCATTCCTGGATGGAAGGAAAACCCTAACATCCCCCGCCACCCCCACCCCCCCACAGGGTAATTTCACCGAAGAGCTCAAGCAACATACCAGCGGAGAACCTGGTCCATGTGCTAAATCACAATCTCTGTTCTGGGTAACATTTCCAACTGCCCCCGAGGTGCCTGTCCTATCCTCGCATCCCCACCCTTTACAGCAAGCGACCCCTGCGCACTCCCACAGCCAGAAACATGCTTAGTCCCCAAACAGTGCTAGGGCCACGCACGCAGGAAGAGCCCTGCCTGGGGCCCCGTTCTCCCGACCACCCTCCAGCCCCTCCCGTAACCCCTGACCCTGCACACTCTCTAAGGCTCGCCTCAGTCCCACCTCAACTGACCCCCCAAAGCCTCACGGGACAACCTTTGAGTTCTACGTCCTCGAGCCCCACCGGGGCCTGACCCTGCACCCTCTCTAAGGCTCGCCTCAGCCCCACTTCAACTGACCCCCCAAACCTCACGGGACAACCTTTGAGTTCTCCTATGTCCCCGAGCCCCACCCAGGGCCCCAGGCTGCAGCCGACCCTCGCTCCCCAGGCTCAGCCCCATCCCTCGCCCAAGGCGTGCCTCTCGGCCCCACCGCTCCAGACCCCAGCAGCTTGACCTCTCAGCCCGCCCCGCCCGGCGAGTCTCCGGATCACGCCTCGAAGACTTGGAATATCACGCCCGCAGGCCCCCCGCCCGGCCGCCCCCGCGTCCCGAAGCCGGCGGCCACCGCCCTTCCCCGCTTCGGGAGGGCCTGGTGGGGTCCCGGGCGGCCGCGGGGCGAGGCTCGGGCAGTCCCGGGGGCAGTGGGGAGGCCACCCCTCTGACGGGGCCCCGCCTGCCGCTGCACCTACCCGCCGCCGCTGCGCCGGAGCCTGAGCCGGAGCCGGAGGGAGCCGGGAGATGGCCGAGAGCAGCCGGGAGGAGCCGGGAGCCAGCGAGCGAGCCCGAGGGGCGGGACGCAGGGAGAGGCCGCTTCCTCGTCGCCCTCTTGAGGGCCGGCGCGAGGGAGGGACGCCGCCACCGCCTATTCCGCGGGCGCCGCGTCTCCTGCCAATAAGCGCGGTGAGGGGGCGGGCGGACGACAGCGGCGGACCAATAGGCGCCGGCCCCGCCGCCTCGACCCCGCCGGGGTAGCGGCCAAGCGGAGGGCCGTTGGGGGCGAGGTACGCATGGGGGCTTCAGACGCCCGCCTCCCGCCCGCCTGCTGCCGCCAGAGCGGCGGGAGGACAGACCGGCCTACTCCGCTGCTCTGTGCATTGATCGTCGCTTCCTTTTAGAACTTGGTGCCTGGAGCGGGGAGGATGTGAGCGGTGGGGCACACGCGGCCGGGCCTGTGGCTCTATGACGTAACCTGGGAGGGGCGCGGGGCGGGGCCTGGGGCGCTGGCCAGCTGGCCAGCTGGGCGCTGGAAAGAACCCTAGCGGGATGAGGACGCAGCTGGGGGGCCTCTCCTGGGCTGCTCTGCCACCAGCCACAAGTGAAGTGGCTGTTCCAAGTTGAGATACTTCATAAGTGTAGAATACACACCGAATTTCCGAGACTTAAAAATATATATAAAATAGCTCATTCATAATCATTGATTACAATTTGGGTCATTACAAAATTGATTGCAGGTTTGAATATCTTTGGTTAAATAAAATATATTTTAAAACAATTTCATGTTTCTTTTTTACTACTTTTTAAATGTAACTACTGGAGGGACTTCCCTGGTGGCGCAGTGGTTAAGAATCCGCCTGCCAATGCAGGGGACACGGGTTCAATCCCTGCAGAGCAACTAAGCCCGCGAGCCACCACGACTGAGCCCACGTGCCACAACTACTGAAGCCCGCGGGCCTAGAGCCCGTGCCCTGCAACAAGAGAAGCCACCAAAAATGAGAAGCCCGCACACCGCAACAAAGAGTAGCCCCTGCTTGCTGCAACTAGAGAAAGCCCGCGCGCAGCAACAAAGACCCAATACAGCCAAATAAAGAAATTAAAAAAATAAAATGTAACTACCAGCAAAAGTAGAATTACTGTTTGGTTCACATTGCATTTCTGCTGGGTAACGCTGGTCCGGAAGTTAAAAGTGATAGCTGACACTGTATTGAATGCTCACTATATTCCGCGCATTCTCTAAGTATGTGATACCTAATAACTCATTTAAATGATCACAACAATCCTATATAGTTGGTATTCATGTTCTTATTATCATTTTACAGATGAGAAAACAAACAGAACTTTAGTGACTTACCTAACTGGTGGTTGCTAGAGAGGAGGAGGGTGAGGAGTTGGGCAAAATAGGTGAAGGGGGTTAAGAGGTACAAACTTCTAATTATAAGTAAGTCACAGAGATGTAATATACAGCATGAGGAATATAGTTGATAATACTAAATACTGTAATAATTTTGTATGGTGGAAGATGGTTACTAGACATTGTGGTGATCATTTTGTAATGTATTTAAATGTTGAATCACTGGGAATTCTCTGGTGGTCCAGTGGTTAGGACTCTACACTTTCACTGCTGAGGACGCGGGTTCAATCCCTGGTCGGGGAACTAAGATCCCACAAGCGTTGGGGTGCTGCCAAAAATAAATTAATAAATAAATATCGACTCACTATGTTGTACACTTGAAACTAACATTATATTGCATATCAACTATACTTAAAATTAAATAAATTAAAGGATAAGTGGAAAAGGGATAGCACTGCGAATTTGGAGCCCTGGAAAGGACTTTAAGCCAATCACAGAAAACTGAAATGACTGATCTGGATCACACACCAATTAATAAGACAGGTGTCTTGGCCCAAACCCAGAGATTTCCCCCTCTCTCACCTTACCCAGACTCCAAAGTAGGAGAACTACCATTGCAAGCCTGAATTCATTCATCCAACAGATGTTGACTGAGTACCTGCACATCAGGAAGGGTCACACAGTGAAGGGCACATGTACAAAGATAAAAAAGATTAGGTTTCCTCTCTCGTGAAATTAGCATTACTTCACACCAAAGCCCACTGAAGAAAAGCACACAGGTGGGAGCTAAAAAAGTTACTTTGCTCCTTCTCCCTGCTGCCTGGAATAAACAGCCCCTAGGCCTATCCCAGGCTTTATGAATAGAATTGGCTTTGAAATCCTTAGAAGACAGATGGCTAGGAAGATTCAAAAGTGTTGGAATCCTCCACTTCTTCCTTAATGTAACAGAGTCACCATGTTCTGTGTATCCCAAGCTAGACAACCATCTCAGTTATTCCCTTCCTTCTCCCTTCTCAGGCCTACCAGATGCTCCTTCTGCCTCAGAAACATCTCCATCAACATGGATGCTGCTCCCTGTTCTCTTTCCTGTATACTGCCACGGCTACTTCCAAGTCCTCTGCCAAGCTTGACAACCTTCTGGACACCCCCCCTCCAATTCATATACACCCTCCTGCACCCCTTATATACCTCTCTATTAACAGTACTCACCACATATGTGGTAATTATTTGTGTAAACATAGATCTGCCCTAATTGTTTCTCAAGGTATAGGTACTTTCTGTTTGCCCACCTGCAATAGGAAAGAACTTTCCCTTCAGTTCCAGGGTACCCAGGATAAAACACAGAGCCCCAGGGAATTCCCTGGCCATCCAGTGGTTAGGACTCTGAGGTTCCACTGCTGGAGGCTGGGGATTCCATCCCTGGTTGGGGAACTAAGATCCTGCAAGCCACATGGAATGGCCAAAAAAACAAAAAAACAAAACGTAGATTCCCAGCATCTCAGAGTTGGAAGGGAATCTTAGCAAACATTTAGTCCCATGTCTAAGGATATATTCTTGAAGCTCCAGAAGTTCACAAGAAGACATTTTAGAGTTATCCAATATATTTATTATCCATGAAAATCATGCTTTATATTTATTCATCCAATTTTTTTTTTAAGGCAGAGCCAGGTGGCACGTGGGCATGTGGGATCTTAGTTACCCAACCAAGGATCGAACCCAGCCCCCTGCATTGGAAGTGTGGCGTCTGAACCACTGGACCTCCAGGGAAGGCCCTATTCATCCAAATTTTGATCAAAATTTTGGCCAGGACACAAAC
The DNA here is from genome assembly GCF_963455315.2 of Globicephala melas. Classification (NCBI taxonomy): domain Eukaryota; kingdom Metazoa; phylum Chordata; class Mammalia; order Artiodactyla; family Delphinidae; genus Globicephala; species Globicephala melas. The sequence goes on along the minus strand of NC_083324.2, from coordinate 39,781,137 downwards.
ATGGGCAGAGTCCAATGGCTTACCATAGAGCCTTCCCTCTAGTTTTAACCTAAACTACTTCAGTAGCTTTCCTTTGCATTACAATCCTGAAAATGGCTTCCAAGATCCTGTGCAATGATGCTGTCTCTGTTACCCCTCATCGTCTGCCTTGTTTCTCAATATGTCCAGCATTATCTGCCTTCTTTGTTTCCTGAACTTTCCCCTCTCAGGACCTTCCTCAGGCTGTTTTCTCTACCTATTCTGATTTGTAGGTAATATGAATTTCTGCATAGAAAATTAGGGAAGATCTACAAACTATTAGAATTAATAAGAATTCAGCAAGGTTACTGGATACAAAGTTAACATACAAAAAGGAATAGCATTCCTAAATACCAATAATCATCAATTACAAAATGGGATAGAAAAAAATCTCATTCATCACAGTGAAACAATAAAATTGTTATGGAACCTAGGAATAAACCTAACAACAGAATTGTAAGACCCCGATAGAAAAATGTTATAAAACTTTATAACTTTTAGAAGAAAATATAGGGAGATATCTTGATGTTCTCAAGGTAGGAATTTCTGGCTGAAATTTCTTGGTACCAACACTTGTCAGATAAATACACAATTTTTACATACCAGTTTTTATCATAATTTATGATGTTTATGTTAGAATTCCATGAGGAGAGGGAAATATAATTACATGGATTCAAATTCAAATAGGATAGAGAAATAGAACTTAAGAGCCAGAAGGGTCTTTTGGGGTCATTTAGCCCAAACCTTTTTCAGGTGAGGTAATTGGAACATGTCGAAGACCCACAAAAAAGTGGCAGAATCCAGACTTAAACCCATTTTCCGACTCTCAGGCGGGTAATTTTTGCCCCCACCCCTTCTTTCATCTTTAAAATGGTGTAGCATAGTGATTCAGCAAACATATGTATGTATGTGTATATATATATATATATATATATAAAACATGTATATGTACATACATATATACTCATTAATCAATATTACATGTTTTATATATAATACAACATATTAATATGTAACATAGAATATTATATATATGTATTATATATATTATATGGAGGTTTCAGGTAAGCCTTTATAAAAAGACAAACTCAGCTGCATTTCTTCCACCTGTCCAGAATATGGACACAATGCCTAGAGGTAAAACAGCCATCTTATGACAATAAAGACAAAAGCTATGGACTATGGGCTGAGGGTGAAAATTGGAAAATAGGAGGAGACTAGGTCCTTAACATCTTCCAGCAGCTGCACTAATCTTTTGACTACCCACCTCTGGACTTCCTATGAAGTGAGAAAAGTAACCCCTATCTCTTAAAGCCATCATTAGTCAATGATGGAGATTTCTCCATTGGTGTAAGCCACCATTGGTCTCTGCCATTTGCAGTGAAATGCAACCCCAAATGGTACATGGAGTAAAAGCCCTGGACTCCAAATTGAGAAACCACGTTACAGTCCCAGCTCTGCCAGGAACAAGCTGTATGGCCTTGGGCAAGCCATTTCCCATCCCTGGGCCTCATGTTGCTCATCTCTATCAGGGGAAGTAGAACAAGATGGCCTCACCTCTCTCTTCACTCACTTGCATGCTGTGTAATGTACAGGGTGGGACTTCCTCTCCCTTGAAATAAGACTACTTCTTTCAAGGTTCATTAAGTGTTTCCTTGTTCCTGTGACCTCTGGAGTAATTACAAGAGCCTGTTCCTTTTGAGTGCATGTGATACAAAACACAACTTTGGGGTATTCCCTGAACACAAAGTCCCCTAGCTAGGTCCTTGCTCTCTCTTCCTTTGGTGAGTTTCATTTACCTACAACTAGAGGGAGCACAAAGGGGGTTTTACTCTAAAACTAATGGAGCACTGTGCCCACCTCTGCCCTACAGTTGCTGTGTAATTTCTCCTCTTGGGGTCTCAAATTCATCATTTGTGAAATGAGAGGGTTGCAGATGTTCAAAGGGCCCTTCAAGCCCTGACATTCTAAGACTGCATTACACCTTCTGAATTTCATCTCACATTGGGATGGTACTTCCCTGGTTGCTAAATGATTTGCTCTCTGGTATTACAGTTAAGCTTTCTATAACTCTGAGATAGGCAGGGCTAGTATTATCATCCCTATTTGGAAACTGAGGAAACAGATTCAGGGATATGGAGTGATATGCCTACCAGCAAACACTTAGTAAGTGGTAGATCTGGAAGTAGAAGCCCAACCTTTGACTCCTTGTTCAGTGCTCTTTCCACTACACCTTGATTATTTTGTTTCCTCTTTCCTTTTTCTCTCCAGGATCCACTTCCTGGCTACAAGTCAAAACTGCTCTCAACTGTGACCCTATCACTGTGACTGCTCAGAGTAATGCCCTCAGTTCCAGGCACTTGGCCAGCTCAGCAGACACCTGGCTTTCCCCCAATTCTTCTTCCATTTTCCATTCTGAACCCTCAGTCTCAATAAAACCTCCTAGCTTCTCCCCAACTCTGACTCCAAGCATCACATCCCATCCAGAGCTCCACTGGATATATCACCATGTTGAACCAGAATCTGGCCCTTTGTCTCAATATGCTTGAGACAACTCTCATCCTGGTTCTGTTATTGCTTCTTCACCTCACTCTTCACTCCATCCAACCTCTTGTTCAGCATCTGAAGCCCCTAAAGAGATAAGCCATGGTCAGAGAAGATGTGAACTGGAAGGCCCTTAGAGATCTTCCAGTCCAAAGGCCCAGCAGAAGTTGAAAATGAGGAAATTGTTTAGTCACAATATAAAAGAGTGGGGTGGGGACTGTAAGGAGCAGGAGGGCGCTGACCCCAACTCCAGCCAATTGCTGCCCGTTCCTGGAAATGTGGGCCCAGTGTGGTCACACTGGAGCCAAACGTTTATGTACAGTGTCCTGGTTGTTGAGTGTCGACAACTAATTCAGCCTTTTTAAAAATACTCTCGGGCTTCCCTGGTGGCGCAGTGGTTGAGAGTCCGCCTGCCGATGCAGGGGACACGGGTTTGTGCCCCAGTCCGGGAAGATCCCACATGCCGTGGAGCGGCTGGGCCCGTGTGCCATGGCTGTTGAGCCTGCGCGTCTGGATCCTGTGCTCCGCAATGGGAGAGGCCACAACAGTGAGAGGCCTGCGTACCGCAAAAAAAAAAAAAAATACTGTCTAGGCCAAACACAGCTGTGGACCAGTGGCTCTTGGGTTGCCAATTTGCAGCCTGTGCTCTGGTCCAAATCCTTCACCCACAGATAAGAGGCCAACATCATGCACCAGATCAGCAGGAGAGGAGGAGGCAGGACCCAGACTTCAGACCTTCTATTCAGAGCTCACCATCCGTCACTCTGAAGCCAGAAAGCAGCTTTGGCCAATTTAACAAGCCTCTGGTGAGAGCCTGCTCTAGAAAGATGTTCTGAGAGGAGACAAAGATGAAGGGATTCTTTTAAAAGATGCCTGCCTTAGCTCCATGGCACTTCTTCACTTAGCTTGGGATCAAAGATTTGGCAGGTTGGGACAAACTAACTTATATTTAGGAAAGAGCTACCCACGTTCATGGAATTCCTGTGGGCACAGTCCACACTGATTGAATTAGGATTCCGGGGACTTTGCGGGGGAGCATTTTCTGAAATTTTTATTTGGAAATAATTTTAAACATACAAAGTTGCAAGGATAAAAATAGTGCATAGCACGTTCATGTACCCTTTACCAAAATTCACCTCTTTTTCAGATTTTTCCCATTTGCTTGATTATGTGCTGCACACACACACACACACCACACACAAATAATATATTTGGAGTTTGAGTGTAGATCACATGCATCATAGCTTTTTACCCCTAAATAGTTCAGCATGTGTTCCTAATGATGCTATTTCTTATAACCACAATACAGATTTCAACCTCAGTAAATGTATTTATTTATTTATTATTTTTAGTTGCGGCATGCGAGCTCATAGTTGTGGCATGCAGGCTTCTTAGTTGCAGCATGTGGCCTTCTTAATTGCAGCATGTGGACTTCTTAGTTGTGGCATGTGCACTCTTAGTTGCGGCGTGAAAGCGGGATCTAGTTCCCTGACCAGGGATCGAACCCGGGCCCCCTGCATTGGGAGCACAGAGTCTTAACTACAACTGCATCACCAGGGAAGTCCCAACCTCAGTAAATTTACATTGACTCAGTTCTATCTAATCTACCATTCATATTCCAATTTTGTCAATTGACCCAGTAATGTCCCTTAAAGTATTTTTCTTCTTCCTCCAAAACAGGACCCAGTCCAGGATCAAACGTCACATTTCGTTGTCATGTCTCTTTAGTTTTCTTTAATGTGGAATATTTTCACAGCCTTTGTGTGTGTGTATATGTGTGTGTTTTTTAATGACATTAACATTTTTGAAGAATACAAATTCTTCAATATTCCCCTTTTTTTAAATTAGAATGTATCTCATCTGGGGAGTCTGATGTTTTCTCGCTGTTAGATTCAGCTTATATCAATACATCCCAGTCAGAATACTGCATGAACAATGGCATGTCCTCAGAATATCATACTAGGAGGCATGCCATGTCCATCTGCCCATCACTGGTGATGTTAATTTTGATCATCGAGACAAGGTGTGTTCTGATTTCTCCAGTGTACTGTTACTATTTTTTCCCTTGCAACTAATATGCAATCTGTGGAGAGATGCTTTGTCACATGCTCAGATCCTGCTCCTCATCAAAGTTATTCCCCAGATTCGTCATCCATTGATGATTCTTGCCTAAACCAACCTTTCCTATGATGACTGCACAGTGGTGTATTTTCCATTCCACCTCTCCTTCCACAGTTACCTGTTGACACTCAGCATTTTGTTGTCAACTATATCCCTCCCTTCTGCAGGGGTGCAGTGTTGATCTCTATCAAGGTAAGTGAGATCTGGAGTTCCACTAGAAAACAATCATTCATGTCTAATGGAGGGAAAGGAGATAGCCAACATTGCCCAGCCCCTAAGAGCAGATAAAGGTGAACTGGAACAGTAACTCCAAGTGTTTCAGCTAAAGGAGCTGAGACCCTCAGAGAAGTAAAGTGGCACAGAGATTCCTCTATGCAGGGGCTTCACACAAACAGTGTCTGTTTCAGGACTTCCCTGGTGGTCCAGTGGGTAAGACTTCACACTCCCAATGCAGGGGGCCTGGGTTCAGTCCCTGGTCAGGGAACTAGATCCCACATGCATGCCACAACTAAGAGTCTGCGTGCTGCAACTAGGACCTGGTGCAGCCTAAATAAGTAAATGTTTTTTAAAAAATTATAAAACAAAATAAAAAAACAGTGTCTGTTTCAAATTCTGTCTCTCTCTCTTCCCCTCACCTGCTCTGTGACCTCCAACAGCTCACCTAACTTCTTGCAGCCTCTGGTCCCTAATTCTTACCTTAGCGGCTCATTGGGAAGATTAAGAAACAATGCTCGGCCTGCCTCGAAGATGGCGGAAGAGTAAGACGCGGAGATCACGTTCCTCCCCACAGATACACCAGAAATACATCTACGCATGGAACAACTCCTACAGAGCATCTACTGAACGCTGGCAGAAGACCTCAGACCTCCCAAAAGGCAAGAAACCCCCCACGTACCTGGGTAGGGCAAAAGAAAAAACTAAACAGAGACAAAAGGATAGGGACGGGTCCTGCACCAGCGGGAGAGAGCTGTGAAGGAGGAAAAGTGTCCACACACTAGGAAGCCCCTTCGCGGGTGGAGGCTTCGGGAGGCGGAGTGGGGGAGCTTGGGAGCCGCGGAGGAGAGCACAGCAACAGGGGTGCGGAGGACAAAGCGGACAGATTCCAGCGCAGAGGATCGGGCCGACCGGAACTCGCCAGCCGAGAGGCTTGTCTGCTCGCCCGCCGGGGCGGGCGGGACTGGGAGCTGAGGCTCCGGCTTTTGTCGGAGCGCCGGGAGAGGACTGAGGTTGGCGGCGTGAACACAGCCTGCGGGGCGTTGGTGCACCGCGGCTGGCCGGGAGAGAGTCCGGGGAAAAGTCTGGACCTGCCGAAGAGGCAAGAGACTTTTACGTCCCTCTTTGTTTCCTGGTGCACGAGGAGAGGGGATTAAGAACGCTGCTTGAGAGAGCTCCAAGGACGGGCGCGAGCCGCGGCTAGGGGCGCGGAGCCCAGAGACGGACGTGGCTAGGGCCGCCCAGAGCGGCTAGGGCCGCTGCTGCCGCCACCGGGAGGCCTGTGTGCGAACACAGGTCACTGGCCACGCGCCCTTCCGGGGAGCCTGTGCAGCCCGCCACTGCCGGGGTCCCGGGATCCAGGGACAACTCCCCCGGGAGAACGCACAGGCGCGCCTCAGGCTGCAACGTCTCGCCGGCCTCTGCCGCCGCAGGCCCGCCCCACACTCCGTGCCCCTCCCTACCCCCGGGCCTGAGTGACCCAGAGCCTCCGAATCAGCGGCTCCTTTAACCCCGTCCTGTCTGAGCAAAGAACAGACGCCCTCCGGCGACCTACACGCACAGGCGGGGCTAAATCCAAAGCTGAGCCCCTGGGAGCTGTGAGAACAAAGAAGAGAAAGGGAAATCTCTCCCAGCAGCATCAGAAGCAGCGGATTAAAGCTCCACAATCAACTTGATGTACCCTGCATCTGTGGAATACCTGAATAGACAACCAATCATCCCAAATTAAGGAGCCCTGTGGATGAAAGGCTCTTGGTGCTGCAGCCAGGAGTCAGTGCTGTGCCTCTGAGGTGGGAGAGCCAACTTCAGGACACTGATCCACAAGAGACCTCCCAGCTGCACATAATATCAAACAGCAAAAATTTCCGAGAGATCTCCATCTCAACGCCAGCACTCAGCTTCACTCAACGACCAGCAAGCTACAGTGCTGGACATCCTATGCCAAACAACTAGCAAGACAGGAACACAACCCCACCCATTAGCAGAGAGGCGGCCCAAAATCATAATAAGTCTACAGACACCCCAAAACACACCACCAGACGTGGACCTGCCCACCAGAAAGACAAGATCTAGCCTCATCCACCAGAACACAGGCACTAGTACCCTCCACCAGGAAGCCTACACAACCCACTGAACCAACCTTAGCCACTGGGGACAGACACAAAAAACAACAGGAACTACGAACCTTCAGCCTGCAAAAAAGGAGACCCCAAACACAGTAGGATAAGCAAAATGAAAAGACAGAAAAACACACCGCAGATGAAGGAGCAAGATAAAAACCCATCAGACCTAACAAATGAAGAGGAAATAGGCAGTCTACCTGAAAAAGAATTCAAAATAATGATAGTAAGGTTGATCCGAAATCTTGGAGATAGAATGGACAATAGAATGGACAAAATGCAAGAATCAGTTAACAAGGACCTAGAAGAACTAAAGATGAAACAAGCAACGATGAACAACACAATAAATGAAATTAAAAGTACTCTAGATGGGATCAATAGCAGAATAACTGAGGCAGAAGAACGGATAAGTGACCTGGAAGATAAAATAGTGGAAATAACTACTGCAGAGCAGAATAAAGAAAAAAGAATGAAAAGAACTGAGGACAGTCTCAGAGACCTCTGGGACAACATTAAACGTACCAACATTCGAATTATAGGGGTTCCAGAAGAAGAAGAGAAAAAGAAAGGGACTGAGAAAATATTTGAAGAGATTATAGTTGAAAACTTCCCTAATATGGGAAAGGAAATAGTTAATCAAGTCCAGGAAGCACAGAGAGTCCCATACAGGATAAATCCAAGGAGAAATACGCCAAGACACATATTAATCAAACTGTCAAAAATTAAATACAAAGAAAACATATTAAAAGCAGCAAGGGAAAAACAACAAATAACACACAAGGGAATCCCCATAAGGTTAACAGCTGATCTTTCAGCAGAAACTCTGCAAGTCAGAAGGGAGTGGCAGGACATATTGAAAGTGTTGAAGGAGAAAAACCTGCAACCAAGATTACTCTACCCAGCAAGGATCTCATTCAGATTTGATGGAGAAATTAAAACCTTTAGAGACAAGCAAAAGCTGAGAGAGTTCAGCACCACCAAACCAGCTCTACAACAACTGCTAAAGGAACTTCTCTAGGCAAGAAACACAAAAGAAGGAAAAGACCTACAATAACAAACCCAAAACAATTAAGAAAATGGGAATGGGAACACACATATCGATAATTACCTTAAATGTAAATGGACTAAATGCTCCCACGAAAAGACACAGATTGGCTGAATGGATACAAAAACAAGACCCATATATTTGCTGTCTGCAAGAGACCCGTATGCTAACACATATATATGGAATTTAAGAAAAAAAAAATGTCATGAAAAACCTAGGGGTGAAACAGGAATAAAGACACAGACTTACTAGAGAATGGACTTGAGGCTATGGGGAGGGGGAAGGGTAAACGGTGACAAAGCAATAAAGAGGCATGGACATGTATACACTACCAAACGTAAGGTAGATAGCTAGTGGGAAGCAGCCGCATAGCACAGGGAGATCAGCTCGGTGCTGTGTGACCGCCTGGAGGGGTGGGATAGGGAGGGTGGGAGGGAGGGTGACGCAAGCGGGAAGAGATATGGGAACGTATGTATATATATAACTGATTCATTTTGTTGTGAAGCTGAAACTAACATACCATTGTAAAGCAATTATGCTCCAATAAAGATGTTTTTAAAAAAAAAAAAAAAAAAAAAAAGAAACAATGCTCATCTTACTGGGCCCACAGAGTGCTAAATGAGAGTTACATATTATACAGAATATAGGAAAATTAGGTTGTGCTTGAATTATGTTTCATTTCAACAAACATATGCTGAGAATCTACCACATACCAAGGCACTATGGTGGAGGCTAAAGACTAGCCTAGAGGTAGAGACTAAATACATCAGCCCTCAAAAAGCTCACAATCTAGAGGAAGATAAAGTTCCACTCCTTCCACTCCTAGTACTTACCCCCTCCCCAAATTAAAACATACATCCACACAAAGATTTCTTTAAGAATGTTTATGGCAGGACTTCCCTGGTGGCTCAGGGGTTAAGAATCCACCTGCCAACGCAGGGGACACCGGTTCAAGCCCTGGTCCAGGAAGATTCCCACATGCCACGGAGCAACTAAACCCATGCACCACAACTATTGAGCCTGCGCTCTAGAGCCCACGAGCCACAGCTACTGAGCCCAAGTGCCACAATTACTGAAGCCCGCGCCCCTAGAGCCCACACTCCTCAACAAGAGAAGCCACCGCAATGAGAAGCCCGTGCACCGCAACAAAGAGTAGCCCCTGCTCACCACAGCTAGAGAAAGCTCGCACGCAGCAACGAAGACCCAACGCAGCCAAATATAAATAAAATAAATAAATTTATTTAAAAAAATAGATGGATAGCAGCATGGATATATGGACAGATATGTGATAAAACAAGGATGATAAAGTATTAACGGTAGAAACAAGATGTCAGAGAAATGGGAGTTAACTGGAAAATTCTCTCAGCTTTGCTGTACATGTGAAATATTTCATAATAAAATGTTGGAGTGGAAAGCCAGTACTGTACAGTGCGAGTCAGAGTTTGATAAATGATGTGGTAGGGAAATAACCAGTTTTCTCTGCTGTGGGAGTGGAGGAGAAAGTGATTACTTCTGCTGCGGGTGGATGGTGGCAGGGGTCAAGCAGAGTCTCAGAGAGGAGGAGTCCTAGGAAATGGGCCTAAAAGATAAGATTTTAAATGCAGAAGAGGGAAAGGGGGAAAAGGGTATCCCAGTAGGTAAAACAGGGCAGCATGAAAATGCTAGGCTCTTTTGGGAAGCTGCAAGGGAGCAGAGAGACTTTGGGGGCAGAATGGCAAGAGAGGAGGCCGATGAGTTGAACTGTGCTCAGGCTGGAATGGGAATTAAAAGACAGACAAGAGCATGTGGTTTTGACTCAGTAAACAATGGGGAGGCACTGAGTGTGTGTTTGTGTAAGGCTTTGACATCTGACAGTCAGAGTAGAGGAAGGCAGTGGAGAGAGCCAGCAATGCGAAGAACAGCCAGCAGTGGGGAGAACAAGTCAAAGTTTTCTATTGCTTTTATTAGCCAGCTGACAAGGAGGGCAATTTTTGTGACAGAAAAGCGATCAAGACATGAGCTTCCCGGAGGTGAGAAGTCTGAAAGTGAATCAGGGAGATAATTCAGTTTGTCTTAATTCCCAGCTCTCTAGTAACTTTGATCTCCCTAAAGACTTCCTGTTCCCTTTGAAGGTCTAGGCTGCCCGTTGACCTCCCCTCTGGCCCTCAGCCACAGCCCAGAAGCTGCAGCTCACCCTCAGCACCCTCCGGAATGAACACACTGGGAGTCGGGAAGCCTGCTTTCCAGTCCTGCTGTTGCCACCATCCCTCGCTGCGGCCCAGATTCCTCACCTGTAAATCAGTTGTGCTGGCCCCACTGTTCCCTGTGGTTCCTTCCAGTTTTGAGACTTCTCTACTCCAGTCTTTTTCTTTTCTTTTTTTTTTTTTTTTTTTTGGCTTTGCCACGCAGCTTGCAGGGTCTCAGTTCCCTGACCAGGGATTGAACCCATGCCCCCTGAATTGGAAGCGCGGAGTCCTAACCAATGGAATGCCAGGGAATCCCTACTCCAGGCTTCTTGCAACCAGCCTGCCAGGCTCTCTCTCAAATGTTAATTTTCCCCTTGATGTGCAGGTGTCTTTCTGATCACAGCCCCCACTGTCGTTTTCCTATCTTACCTCTTTCCTCCCCGGTCAGGGGTGTCACTGCGGTGTCCAGCTCCAGCTCCTGGCTGATCTGGGCTGAGGCTTGAAAGAGCCCTGCTGGCAGGTCAGGAGCCTCTGAGCTTCAGGGGCTGAAATTGTGAAAGGGGTAACAATTCCCACTGCCCTGGTTGTAAGAATAACAAGAAAGTGTTGTGTGAATGCACAGCCTGGGGACTCATCTTCTCTCCTCCACACCTTAAGAATCCGCCTGCTAAGTGAAGAAGTGCCATGGAGCTAAGGCAGGCATCTTTTAAAAGAATCCCTTCATCTTTGTCTCCTCTCAGAACATCTTTCTAGAGCAGGCTCTCACCAGAGGCTTGTTAAATTGGCCAAAGCTCCATTTCCCCAAGTTCACAGAGGACAGGCAGTGACTTACCTGAAAAGGATACAGGACAGTCACAGCCCTCCTTGGTCCAGCACCCACGACATCTGTTTCCAATCTTCACACCAGCCCTGCAGGCAAGACAGGACAGAAATGCCCCATTTCCCCAACCCTTACTGAGTTCTAGGAAAAGCTCAAAGTTTCACACACATAATCTCCTTTAATTCTCACAGTGAGGCTGGTATCTGTTCCCCTTCTGACAGTTAAGGAACTGAAGGCCCAGAGAAGCTACATAACTTGTCCAAGGTCACACAGCCAAATCCCAGAAATTGACAATCAAAGTATCAAAAGGAAGAATTACTTGGTGTCCTATATGCCCAGCACTGACTTTTAAAAATATATACTATAATCCCCACAGCTAGAGTCCACTCAGGCCCTGAGAAGCCTGTCCCGGGGTCCTGGCGCACACATGGGAAGGTGGGGGTGGGCAGGGTTGCTCACCAGTCTGGGGTGGCAAAAGGAAAAGGCCTAGAGGTGGCATTTGCTGCTTCCTGAGGGACAGTAGGACTTCCCCAGACTCATCCATTCACTAAGCTAATCCTGAAGCTTCACCTGAGAGTCAACTGGTGGGAAAGAGGCAAGGGAGGGCCTTCCGGGGTCTCTCAAAGACGCAGAGTCAGGAAGCTGAGAAATGGCAAGGCACATGCAGGGCGGGCATGTTCAGAGAAGTAGGAGCAGAGAGGAGAGTAGACTCCCTTTGGTGGGTGGAGGTCCCTCTAGGCCTCAGCTCCCAGGAGCAGCTTCCCATGCTATCTGAGCAGGCAGGCCATGTGCAGTCTATCTTCCACGGATACCCCCAGCACCGCACTTGTGGGCTCAATAAAAGCTTCAGAAGAATGCAGCTCAGATGCCACCCCTGGCGGCCCTTCCCTGACTCTACTCGGGGGAAGAGGTTCATGTCCTCGGGTTATGTGTTCACCAGATGATGAGCACCTTCTGCCCTGGTCCAAGCCACCTCTGATTCCTCCATCCACAGCAAGTGGTGCTGTGTCTTCACTGGGTTGTGTACTTATACTGCCTCAACTACTGCCAGGGCACATAGTCCCCTAAATAGATGACATGGGGGCAGGACTGCTGGATCCCCATGGGTAGCTGGGTTCCCTGGAGTCCCACTCAGCTTGGAGAGCCCATGACTTCTGAACAGACAAACCTTCCCATCCTCATTATCTGTGGTTACTTAAAAATATGTCCAAAAATTCTTAGACACTTTTCCCTTTCAAAGGTGGAGCCTTATTCTTCTCCCCTTGAATGCGGGCCAGACTTAACGACTTGCTTCTACTGCATAGAATGTGGCAGAAGCAGTGCTCTGACTTTGGAGGCCAACACATAAAAAGTTATAGCTTCCTCCTGGTTCCTTCCTCTCGGACCGCTCACTCTGGAGGACGTCAGTCACCATGGCTTTAGGACACTTATGCAGCCCTGTGGAGGAGCCCCTGCGGGAAGGAAGGGAGGTCTCTCACCATCAAAGCCAGCACCAGCTGGCCAGATGAGTGAGTGAGCCCCGTGGAAGGGGATGCCCCAGCCTTAGTCAAGCCTTCAGATGACTGCAGCCCCTGCCCATGCATGACCACAATGCTTGAGACTTCAAGCCAGGACTGGCCAGCCAAGCCATTCTCGATATCCTGATCCACAGAAACTGTGAGAGATAATGAATGTTTCTTGTTGAATTAAGCCACTAAGTTTTGGGTAATTTGTTGCACAGCAGTGGATAACTAAGACATTATCCTCCTCCCCATTGCCTCTCAGAAAGCTCCCTCTGCTCCAGCCATACTGAACCACTAAATGTTCAAAGCAACACATTTCTGCTGAGTACCTTGTGTACCAGCCCAGGCCAGACACGGGATAGGGCAGTGAACCGGCTAGATCAGCCTGGCCACTGTCCTGAGGAGCTTAAGGGGTCACACACTGCAAACATTTACAGATCCTGCTTTGGCCCACATTGTGCCCTCACCCAGAAAGCTTGCCCCAGCCCACCCCTTATAGCTAGATCCTGAACATTTTTGAATTGACCATTCTCCTTCAGCCCTGAACCTCCTCCATGAAGCCTTTTCTGACTGCCGCATTGGAAATGAGCTTTCTCATCTCTGAACTCCTATAAAGCTTTATCTCAACCTTAGCTTGACCACTTAACATCTTCCTTGTACTATGATTATTCATGTTCATTACCTCTCAGGTTAGCTGCTGTAGTCCCCTTGGGGAAGATGTCTTATATGCGTCTGTATTCCCCACATAACTAGTATACAAAGTGTCATGTGCATAGTTATCATTCAAGAAATGTACATTATGCAAATGAACATGTGAATGAAGCTTTCCAAACCCCTCCTTTAGAATTTTTATGGAGGCTGCTTTACACAGATGGGATCTATTAAATCTCTGGCGATTGATTCAACCCCCAGCCCCTCTGCCCTCCCCAGAGGTCAAGGGGGCAGGATGAGAGTTCCAACCTCTAATCACCTGGTTAGTTTCCCTGGCAACCAACCTCTATCCTTAGGTGCTTTCCAAAAGTCACTAGGTTGACTTAACTTGGGTGTGGTTGACCAGAGTTTGTTATGAATATCAAGATATCTTTATTGATCTTTCCGCTTAGGAAACTTCAAGAGATTTAGGAACTCTGTGCCAGGAATGGAGATGAAGGTCAAATATATATCTATTATAAATCACAATATCACAGTGAAAAGTCTCATTGGGCGGTGGGATTTCAAACAAGTACTGAGCAGCATTTTACTTGCCAAACTTACTTGACAAAGTAACAGCTTATCTTCCTGAACTTTCTCAGTGGTAGAGTTTGGATTCAGGCATTAAGCTCTCTTAACACTTTTTTTTTTAAGTTATTGTAAAATATATGTAGTATAAAACTTACCATTTTAATAATTTTTAAGTGTACAGTTCAGTGGCATTAAGTACCCTCACATTCTTCTGCAACCCACACCACTATCCATCTCCAGAACTTTTTTTTTTCTTATTATTTTTTTTTTTTGCGGTACGCGGGCCCCTCACTGTTGTGGCCTCTCCCGTTATGGAGCACAGGGTCCGGATGCGCAGGCTCAGCGGCCATGGCTCACAGGCCCAGCTGCTTCGCGGCATGTGGGATCTTCGCGGACCGGGCACGAACCCGCGTCCCCTGCATCGGCAGGCGGACTCTCAACCACTGCGCCACCAGGGAAGCCCAATCTCCAGAACTTTTTCATCATCCCATATTGGAATTCTCTACCCATTGAACACTAACTCCCCAGTCTCCCTGCCCCAGTCCCTGGTAACCATTGTTCTATCTTCTATCTATGAATTTGACTACTCTAGGTATAACATATAAGTAGAATCATACAGTATTTGTTTTTTATGGCTGGTTTATTTCAGTTAGCATAATGTCTTCAATGTTCATCCATGTTGTAGCATACATCAGAACTGCATTCTTTTTTTTAATGTCTTTTTTTTTAACATCTTTATTGGAGTATAATTGCTAATGTCTTTTTTAAAAGAATTTATTTATTTATTTATTTGGCTGCACCAGGTCTTAGTTGCAGCACTTGGGATCTTCGGGTGAAGCATGCAGGATCTTTCAGTTGCGGCAAGTGGGATCTAGTTCCCCGACTAGGGATCAAACCCGAGCCCCCGGCAGTGGAAGCATGGAGTCCTAACCACTGGACTACCAGGGAAGTCTCAAATGCTTTTTGATAAAAATGATTGTGTTATGAGCATCCTTACTTTGAGCATAATGAGTGTTTCTTGATGCCTCAGCGTTGACATGCCGAATCCTTCTACCTCTGTCGGTGCCTGTTTCTCTCTACAATGAAAGGGCTCACTTGGGTCTTCTTTATAGCTATGACTGTGGCTTTTGCCTTCCTTGAAGTCTTGGGCCCTGACTCCATCTGTCCCTTGGGCAGGAGTGGGTGGACTGTGTGTTCTCTAGACAGAGAAGGGATATGACCTTGGTCAGCACATTTTCTTGGCCTGGAAAGCCCATTGTAAGGGGCGGGTAAGCACAGTATAATAAATATAAACAAGAATATTGTACTATCATCATAAATGAGATAAATATTGCTGTATCAGCAATCATATCACAATATCTAAATGTATCAAAGTAACACCTTGTATACCTTAAAATTATACAACGTTACACATCAAATTTATTCAACTAAAATTTTTTTTTAATAATAAAAATAAAAGGGTGCATAACCACGATGAAGAGTGGCCCCCGCTTGCCGCAACTAGAGAAGGCCCACACACAGAAACGAAGACGCAACACAGCAAAAACAAACAAATTAATTAATAAACTCCTACCCCCAACATCTTCTTTAAAAAAAAAAAAAAAAAGAAAGAAAAAAGAAAAGTCTGCTTCTGACACTTTCTGGAAGGAGACAGGATATAAAAAAAAAAAAAGGGTGCACAAGTGAGTCAAAGGAGATGAACTCAGGGAGTCTGAAGCCATAGATAGGAATACACATCTGACTCTTGCATCATGACAGGCCACACCCCTCTCTGCTCAAGCAGGTTGGTGAAAACCACCTCCAGGCATTTCTCCTGGCACATATCACCCCAGAACCCAGCCAGAGATCAGCACTGATGTCAATGGGGAATCCCAGGCAATCGGCACTCATGCCCAAGACCCAGCCTGAAGAGAGGGACATGGCAGCCTAGTCTGGCTCTTCAGGACACCCAGCTGAGGAAAACACTGCCTAGAGGCATGGTTAACAGTTTATGTATGGAAGGAAGCCCCTGCCCCAGAGAACTTCTCTGAGATCCCACAAGGGGATACAGCACCCACACTCTGTACCTGCCTGTCCCAGACCTGAGACTCATGGGTGTGTTCAGCATCCTTCCTTAAAAGCATGGGAGATAAGTATGATGCTGTACATGCCAGCATCACCCTGTTTCTGGGCTCCAGTCCTGGCTCCTTCATAATGAGCTGTGAGGACTTTAGATGATGTACCAGAACCCAGCATACCCTTGGTAAGTGGAATCAAGGCTCATCATCATCATGTTTCAGCTCTATTGGAGGGGAGAGTAGGTTGACCATGAGAGGTTGTGGGTTTTGTCATCTACAGCATGTGAAAAACCAGAGAAGACCGAAGGAGAGGAACACAGTGAGCAGGAGCAGAGGGCTGTTTCCAGGCTGCCATGGACCTGGGGGGCAGGTCACACACTCACCAGTCCAGTCCCATTCTCAGCAGTCAGAAGAAGCTCTTGCCCAGGTCAGTTGCTCAAGCTTGGGACTCACCTGCCCAGTTTAGACTGGAAAGTCACTGGAGAAGGCCCTGTTCAGCTAACGGGCAGGAAAAAGACACACAATTTGTTCCAAGATAGAACCCAAGGGGGCTGTGCTTCATGCGACTCCCCTGGCTCTTCCCTGGGTGCCGGTGATGTTGCTCACATCATCAGGAATGAAGCGCTGCACAAGTAATTTGGGGCCAAAGCACCTGGCTGTGAGCACTGGCTTTGTCACTCACCAGGGAGTGATCTTGGGCAAGTCAGTTAAGTTCCATAAACCCCAAGTTGCTCATCTATAAATCAAGCACAGGGTTAGTGAGAGGGTCAAGGGAGATAGATAACACATGAAAGTGCTTTGTAAATGATCAAACTCTACACAAATAATAGGTATTATTATTATTAAATAACTCCATGGCCAGGATTCTGGTATTGGCCCTGCCTTTACCTAGAGTAAGTCCCTAACCTCTCTGCCCATTTAAATAGTTGGGCTAGGGACTTCCCTGGTGGCGCAGTGGTTAAGATTCTGCACTGCCAATGCAGGGAGCCTGGGTTCAATCCCTGGTCTAGGAACTAGATCCCACATGCATGCTGCAACTAAGAGTTCACATGTCACAACTAAGGAGCCCTCCTACCGCAACTAAGACCCGGCGCAACCAAAAAAATAATTGGGCTAGAAGAGTTTCTCTATTCAATTCAGTCTAACAGTCAACAGGATCAGAGTAGGAAAGGCAGGAGTTGTGAACCTTGTGTGGGAGGGCCATGCAAAGGCGAACGGACAGCAGCAACCAGCACTGAAAGACCACAGGAAGAGACCTCACGTGGGGTAGCCTAAAGTATGGCATTGAGCCAAGCTTCTGGTAGTGCTGGGTTTAAGCAGGGAGGCCTCAGCTCAACCTCAGTTTCCTGAACAGCTCCAGGACAAAGCTGGCACCACTGTTTGGAAGGGCCACTCCATGCAGGACTGGTGTCTGCAGGCCAGGCAGACATGATGTCATCTGTGCATCTGGAAACCACAGACCAGCCCTCCCGGGTCTCCAGCGGCTCTCATGTTTTCTGGCCAGGATCCCCAAGTTCCATTCTCTCTATATCCCCAACCCTTTGCATTCCAGGCTCCCAAGGAACTGAGCTAGGACCTCCTGGGCTTCCATCCAAGCACCTAGTTCCAAATTCCCCCACCCCTTCGTCCCTTGGGAGTAAACAATATAACTTTAAACAAAGACTGCTGCCTCAGCCTTGAGGAAAATACTGGGCCAGTTTCAGTGCTCTGCTGACTGTTTATTTCTTCATATCCACACTTAGTGCCAAGATAGAACCTGAGGGGCTGTGTTTATTGAGATTCTCCTGTCTCCGCCCTGGGCTTCCAGGTGCTGCAAAAGGTGCTCACATTCACAAGATCCACACAAGTGCAGCAGGTGTGTTTCAAGTCAGAAACTTGGTTGTTCGATCCCAGCTCTCTCCTTTCGTTAACTGGCAAGTCTGTCAGCCTCTCTGAACCTTAGTTTCTTTGTCTGCAAAATGGGGCCAATAATATTGATGTCACACGGTTGCTGTGAGGATGGTATCATTCCGGGCATGGCCGGTGGCTGCACACAGTGGGTGCTCAACATCAATGACCTTTCTGCTCTCCTCTCCCCCTTCCATTACACCATGGTTCTCTCTCCCCTGGAGGGGAGTTCAAGTTCCCATTTCTGGGCCTCACCACCACAGTATCTGATTCAGCAGTTCTGAGATTTGCATTGCTAACAAGCCCCCAGGGGCTGCTGCTCCGGTGGTCCAGAGGCTACTCTTGGAGAACCCTCATCTCCCTTGTGAGGAGGAGGTGGCACACAGGGGAGCTCCAGGATGGACTTGTCAAAAGTGAAAGACTTCAAGTATTTATTATATTATAATTGACATAACAAAAAATTCACCCATTTTAAGGTGTACAGTTTGATAAGCTTTAGTAAATTTACAGAATTATGCAACCATCTCCACAATCCAGTTTTACAATATTCCCACCACTCCAAAAAGTTCTCTTGGGCCATCTGCGGTCAATCCGTGTCCACTCCAAGCTCCAGGCAACCACTGGTCTGCTTTCTGTCTCTAAGTTTTGTTTTTACAAGAAATTTCACATACATGGACTCATATAATTTGTGGTCTTTTGTGGCCAGCTTCTTCTGGTCAGCATAATTTATTTATTTATTTATTTTTTGCGGTACGCGGGCCTCTCACTGTTGTGACCTCTCCCGTTGCGGAGCACAGGCTCTGGACGCGCAGGCTCAGCAGCCACAGCTCACGGGCCCAGCCGCTCCGCGGCATGTGGGATCTTCCCAGACTGGGACACGAACCCGTGTCCCCTGCATCGGCAGGTGGACTCTCAACCACTGTGCCACCAGAGAAGCCCCAGCATAATGTTTTTGAAGTTCATCCATGTCGTAGCATGTGTCAGGAGTTCATTCCTCTTTACTGCTGAGTACTATTCCATTGTGTGGGTGCATCACAATTGGTTTGTCCACTCACCAACAATGGACACCTGAATTGTTTCCAGTTTTTGGTATTATGAATAATGTTGTTATGAACATTCACATATGTGCCCTTGTGTGGACATGTGTTTCCAAATGCTGTCTTTAAAGGTAAACCATAATTTACCAAGTCTCTCCTTCCTAGTCCTTGGAGCGTCTGCAGCCAATACTGTTAGCGACTAAGGGCTAATGGGAAGCCCAGGCTCTCCTGTCAGCAGCTAAGATCAAACTCAGACCCCTCCCCAGGCCCTGTCTCCCTGCAGCCTCACCTTACCCACTGGTCACGGCCCTCCCCCGCTCCATTACCCCAAATGTCATACCTTGATTTAGAGCTGGTGATTAAAGGATTTTGCCTTTCAGTTAAATTAAACTGCTCAAAGCAGCCAGCAGGGAAGAGAATGAAAACAGGATTGACCCAGATCTCTTAAAAGTCCTGGGGTTTCTCATCTCTCCTGAGCATCACTAGGCCTAGATGTCCCCATGGATACAGCACTGTCTGGTCCAAAAGTAGCATCCTCTGTATGTGCACAGCGGTCAGAGCAAACCGAGGACCCAGATACTGGCCTTCTACCCCAACGCCCCTGATTCTTGCTGCTGTTTGGCTCCCCTTGGTTTGGCTGACTTCATGTCTGACACACCTAGACTCTATTCCTTCTCTCCCAGGGACATCCCAGCCGCTGTACGGGAAAGTATTTTTCCTGCTCCACTTCCGAGTCCTTCCATCTGCCACACGATGGGGGCACCAAAGCTGTTATCCTGGACACACACACTGTCCCTTGCAAGGGCCCCAAAAGAATCGATTGAGCAAAGGCTGACTGCCTAAGACCCTTTGCCTGAGCCAGTTCCCCTCTCCCATTCCAATAAACCTCTCCCATGTCCAGGTAGTTTCCGGGCTCAAATCTTAAGCCATGCCATTTGGTAAAGGAGGTTCTGGCCTCAGAGCTCAAAGATCTGAGTTTGCATACCTGTGCGGACTTGTGGCAGCAGTGACCTCAGGCTCTTTACCAAGAGGAAAGTGATGTTTTTCATCCCGCCGGCTCTATACCTACGACGAAGTTGATGTTTTTCATCCCGCCGGCCTCCGGGTGCAGATGAGATAACAGGAAGAGATTTGTTGGGTGCACTGCTCTGGAAACCCGTGGGGCACATGTAGGCCCCAGGTCAAAAGGATTCAGAGAGCAGGAAAGACTTCACTCTGTCACCAGTGAGTGTAGAAACAAGGACCTTTTCAGAGAAATGGCCTCTCAGGAACTGCCATCCTTGACTTGCTCTCCAGATTTGCCAAGTCAAATGGTGGCCCTGACAGGAGTTAAAGAGGTGCGTCAAAGTGGTGGATTATAGTTGTGTTTTTATCTAGTAATGAGAGATTGGGTGACTTAGGTTGGGAAATGTCTGTGCATATACTGCAGAAGGGATTATAATGAGTAGCTGAGAACAAAGGCCTGGAGTGTGAATCCTAGCCCTGCTACCTACTAGCTGTATGACCTTAGGCAAATTACTTAACATCTCTGGGCCTCAGTTTCCTCATCTATAAAATGGGAGTAGGGCTTCCCTGGTGGCGCAGTGGTTAAGAATCCGCCTGCCAATGCAGGGAACACGGGTTCGAGCCCCAATCTGGGAAGATCCCACATGCCGCAGAGCAAATAAGCCCATGCACCACAACTACTGAGCCTGTGCTCTAGAGCCCACGAGCCACAACTACTGAAGCCCATGTGCCACAACTACTGAAGGCTGCGTGCCTAGAGCCTGTGCTCTGCAATAAGAGAAGCCACCGCAATGAGAACCCCACACACCGCAACGAAGAGTAACCCCCGCTCGCCGCAACTAGAGAAAGCCCGCGCGCAGCAACAAAGACCCAATGCGGCCAAAAATAAATAAATTAATTAATTAATTTTAAAAAAAAGGGAGTAATCATCTTACAAGGTTACTGTGAAAATTAAGTGAGGGAATGTGTGTGAAATTCTCAGCTCATTAGCTGATAGTGTGTCAAGAGTGGCAATTTTCTTGTTTATGTTTTATTATTTTTATTTATTTACTTATTTATTTTTGTACGCGCGCCTCTCACTGTTGTGGCCTCTCCTGTTGCGGAGCACAAGCTCCGGACGCGCAGGCTCGGCGGCCATGGCTCGCGGGCCCAGCTGCTCCGCGGCATGGCATGTGGGATCTTCCCGGACCGGGGCACGAACTCGTGTCCCCTGCATCGGCAGGTGGACTCTCAACCATTGCGCCACCAGGGAAGCCCCATATGTTTTATTTTTAATAAAGCATTTCCTGAGTGCCTCTTATCCATTCGGTCATCCATTTGTTTGTTCATTCATTTGTTCTTTCATCTAGTCAACAGAAACCTTCAAGTGCCAACAGTGTGCCAGAATCTATGAAATGCACTGGAAAAAGAAAATAATACAGTGCTTGACCATTTTTAAAGCTCTTTTACATGCATTGCCTTGTTTTACCTTCCCACTACCTTCAGGATGACGTTAAGAGAACAGAGGCTCTGAGGATGTGGTGATTTGCCTAAGATACCAATTAAACAGTGGCACAACTCCCTCCAACTCATGTTTTCATTTCTTTTTTCCAATTACAAAAAATTTTTTAAAAATATTTATTTATTTATTTATTTACTTTGGCTGCGCCAGGTCTTCGCTGCGGCATGCATGTGGGATCGAGTTCCCTGACCGGGGATCGAACCCAGTCCCCCTGCATTGGGAGCTTGGAGTCTTACTCACTGGACCACAAGGGAAGCCCCCCAACTCATGTTTTCAGACATTCAATCCAGTTTACTTTATAGGACACCTCACTGCCAGAAGGACAGGGTCATTAATAAATGAGTAAGACGGGGCCTCTCCCTGCCAGTCTCCATAGTCTCTGCTCCCAGAACTCAGGACACCTCCCCTCATTGTAGTCTTTTCCCCGGGGCTCATTAGAGTTGCTTGTTCTGATTTATCTCCGGACACCAGGAGTCTGCCCAGAACACAGTATGGCATCTGGATGATGCCTGTGTCCATCTGGGTTCTCAGCTGCCAACAATGGGGCAGGACCCAGGACCCAGGTGGTGCCGCAGCTGTAAAGATGCTGATAAAGCTTAGGTCTGGCTTCTACCTGAAGGAGTGGGACTCAGAGTGGGGGAGTCCACAGCACAGGAGAATGTTCAAAGGTTCTGGGAAGCCAAAGAGAATCCACGTGTACTGTGTCCTGGCCTGAAACTGAATCTGGGTGGCTGGGGAGACCTATATAAGTTTAGCCTAATTAAAGAGTAAGGAATCCTTCCAGCAGAGCCTCAGTGCCTCTACAGGGGCTTAGGGCCAGGATCCAAGACTTCTGATGGCCAAAGGTATTCAGACGGATTCCTGGCCAAGGAGGCCTCATGCTGCACAGGCTCAGAGACACACAGCCTCCTGGCCTTGCCCCACCCACGTGCAGGGGCAGGATTCACTGGCATGTGGCCACTCCCAGGCGAGGTGGGAACCTCAATAATGAGAGGCCCGATGCAGCTCCTTCCTGGACCCCAGCTTTGGGGCAGTCATCGAGTCTGACCCTGAGCATTCCACAAACTGCGTCCAGCTGAGCTATGGGCTCCAGGGGTGATCCCGTTCTCCATGCTCTGATACCCTATGATACCCTAAAAAGTACACAACTCCTCTACCCAGCTCAGTTTCTCTAAGGCCAACTCTGTTGAGAAGAGGGAGAGCCAGAGAAACACAAAGAGAATAAGAGAAATGGCAGCTAAGGTAAACATGAAATAAGCGCATGGAAAAGCCTTTGGGAGAGCAGAGGAAGAGCTGATTAATGCTGCCTGGGGGGCCTGAGAATGCTGGGGAGGAGGACCGAACCCAGTGAAAAGGATTGGCAAAGCAGGGGAAGGAAAGGTGTTTCACGCGAGGGAACAGAGTTCAGGAACACAGAGTTGTGAACAGGCAAATCACTGAGGCTCTCTGAGGATGCACAGGAGGCAGGAAGCAGGCAGGAAAGGCCAGCAGGGCAAACCGGAACGTGAGACCTTGCTGTGACCTTCAGACAGAGACCAAACTGCTTGGGAAGTGGAGGCATTTTGCATTTGAAAGGAAAATGAACATTTGGGCTGAGAAATAAAGCTGTGTATGGAGTGCCTCCTCTGTGCCCAGTGGCTTACAGGCATTTTCTCCACATCACGCAAGGTGCACGTTTTACAGGGGCAGACACGACAGAGCCATGGTTTTTCTACGGTATAAGCCGGGTCCAAGGAGGGGGCAGGGCAGAAGGGAACTTGGCAGAGCCATAGCAGCTCCTTGAGGGTGAGGACCCCCTTACACGGAAGGAAGCAAGTTGGAGCTTATTAAAGAGTTCACTCTTCTGATCTTAAGACCTGAAACCTGGTCCGTACTCTGGGCCACCATAGTGCTGTCAAGGTCACCACACTCAACACCCTGAATGAGCCACCTGTCAAGAAACACCCACACCGAGGCTTCTCAGTGGCAGGGCCCACACGCCTGGTGCCTGGCAGGTGCTCAGTGATAGCTGTTGGATGAAGCTTTCTGTAAAGAATTCTTTTGGTTGACTCCTGGCTTTGGCCAACACCTCAGGAAGTAACTCCCAGTCTCTCTGGTTCACCAAAGTCATTCAGAAGAGGAAGGCCCCTCCACTTCCATGGGGCCGCCCAGCGTGGAAGTGCCGCCAGAGCCCCGCAGGCAGCTGAGTCAGGGTTGGGGGAAGACTTCCTGGAGTAGGAGAGGCCTAGGTGACCCCACGGAGGGGGGGTGGTAAGTGGAGAGGGCAGTGGGAGGTGGGCTCAGGAGTGAGGACGGGTCTGGTGAAGGAAGGTCGGCGCCGCCCCACCTCTCAGGGCCGTGTTTTCCTGTGTGAACCTCAGCTTCTCCTGCCTCAGCAGCCTTCTCCAAGGTGTTGGATTTAAGGAGAGGGTGGAGGGAGGGAAGGAACCAGCTCTGCCTGAGCCGGGGTATGGACCAGGTCCTCTTGCTATGTGCCAGCCTCAGGTGTTATCTGTGGTGACTCACAGCCCTTCCAGGCCTGTTTACCCATCTACAAAATGCACTCCATTATGGGGTTTCCTGAAGACTCGGTGTTAGGTGATTTTTGTTGCTCTCTTGATTTTGTCTGTTGTTTTTGAGTTCTGTGGAGGATAAGAGATGAACCAACTGGACTCTCTGTGTTGGACTCACCACAGTCAGACCTGGCATTTTTGAGTACTTGCTGGAACTATTCTAAGTTCCTTATATGTATTGTCATTTCATTCTGAAACCACCCTGCTATTATCCGCATTTTGCAGATAATGAATGTGAGCTTTCCATCCACCCATTCCCTCACCCAGCACTGCTCATCAGGTGCCCAGTGGCCTGGGCTCCGGGTCAGCCCACACTTGTCAGCACACCCGGCCTCCCGAGACAGCCGGATGTCTGGGCAGGACTTGCAGCTCTTAGTTAGACCTGTCGCCACACCCTGTTTCAGCCCCCAATGGCCTCCTTCCCTACCTGCCTGGGTAGCTCGGCAGCTGCCAAGGCTTGTCATGCTCCCCCCCCCCAACCCAGTTGTTTGGGTGCCGGCAAATGCCAGGCAGGTGAGGAGCCCCAGCTTCCACCAGCCCAGCTGCCCTCGCCTTCCAGGTGCAGGGTAGGTGTGGGGCAGGGAGTAGGGGAGAGACAGGGTGTCTCCCAGGCTCAGAATTGCTGAGACGGAACCTCAACTGAATCACAGCATTAACTCATCTAGAACTGGGGCTCAGGAAAACAAAACACCTGTGCGTGTACAGGGAGAGACCTGGCATCCTTGTAACATGAGTGGCCAGGAGGTGTCCTCCGCCCAGGTGCAGGTGCAATTTACTTCCCTCTTCAAACTTAAATCAAGTGGTCCCAACTTCTCCCTTTCTTCAGAACCATTTGTTTAGGACCCATCACGAGCCCAGGAAAGAGAGGGAAAGTGGGGCTTCCTGCATAAATTAGGAAATTAAGTCTCACAGGAATTCAGCAATGTTGCAATCACCCAGAGGTGGCTTCTGGGCTCAAGAAGCTGAAGCCCAGATCCAGAACTGATGGTCTTAGGAAGGGGGCTTGGACGTAGTAGGAGAAAGTCAGGAAAAAGTCTTGGACTTGGAACCTGAAGCACAAACGTCTACTCCCACCTCTGCTGTTTGGTGGCCAAGTAAGTGAAAGTGACTCACCCATCGATGAGCACGAGTGTCTGCATCCCTGAAATGGAGGCAACCCCACCTCATGAGAATCTAGCGAGAATAGCCACACAGGAGAGAAACCAGCGTCCACAAAACCAGTCCTCAGGAACCCAGCTCCATGGAAGAAGGGCTCTGTGGGTAAATAGGTTTGTAAAATGCTCTCTCCTCTCCTGAAATGTGTGCCGCAGGTGAAGGATTCGGAGAAGCCCTGCAATAAGGAAAGCAGGTGGAAATTGTTTAACACAGCGTTTCCCAAACTTGGCCCAGGAAAGTGTTCTGTGGGGTGGTGCTGTGAGTGCCCTGAACGCAAAC
This sequence comes from Globicephala melas, assembly GCF_963455315.2. NCBI lineage: Eukaryota > Metazoa > Chordata > Mammalia > Artiodactyla > Delphinidae > Globicephala > Globicephala melas. The sequence goes on along the minus strand of NC_083324.2, from coordinate 39,755,895 downwards.
ATTAGGTGGCTGTGGTGTTTGGAAAATGGCAAGTAGCCCACTTTCGTGGGGGAGAGGATTCAACCAAGAGAAGGATGACAGCAACGTGGAAACCAGGTAGGCCTTCAACACGCTCCTACACAGTGGGTGGAAGTGGACATGGACATGGCTGCGTTGAAGACAGTTTGACTACACTGATTAAAATGTCAAAGTCTCTACCGCTTGATCTGGTAATTCCACCTCTAGGAAATTATCTTGCATAAGTACTTGCACTTAATTATATGTACAAGAATGTTCACTGAAGCATCACATGTAAATATAAAAAGAAAAAAAAGAAGTAAACAATCTAGACATCCAGCCCTAGGGGAGCATTTGAGTGATGACTGTGTGCATATGGCAGCCTGGGCTGCTACCACGGATAAAGCGTGGCTGCGCACTCTGACATGCAAGACCTCCTAGATATGCACTTCAGCAGAAAAATAACTTTGTTTTCCTCTCTCTCTCTATGTATATACACATAGATATAATATATGTCTGGCTTTTTATATTTATGAATAACACTTCAGTGGACATTCTTTTACATATAGCCCATGTAAGTATTTATATAGGATAAATTCCTAGAAGTGAAATTGCCATATCAAAAAAAAATTGATATATATATAGAGAGAGAGAGAGAGAGAGAGACAGACAGACAGACAGAGATACAGACATATAGATATGGATGCATGTATGCATCCATATATCTACACATATTTATTTGTGTAATATATATATAGACACATGTAATATATATGTAAACACACATATACACATATGCAAATGTGTATATATACATATATTTATACAAAGATATATGTGTGTATGTGTATCTAAATAGAAATGACACATCCATATCCATATGTACCACATATCATATATTATAAATACATAGAAAAGTGTCCAGAAAGGGACATGACAAAGTTAACAGGGGCTTTCTCTTCAGAGGGATGTGGGATTAGGAAGAAGGGTGGGAAGGACAATGAGACTTATCAGCATTTCCATGCTGTTTTTATTTTTTACAGTGAACATGCATTACTTTTGAAATTTTGAGAAATATGTCTTTTATTATTTATTTATTTTTAAAACATTATTTAATTTATTTATTTTTGGCTGCATTGGGTCTTCATTGCTGCATGAGGGCTTCCTCTTGTTGCGGTGAGCGGGGGCTACTCTTCATTGCAGTGCGTGGGCTTCTCAATGCGGTGGCTTCTCTTGTTGTGGAGCAAGGGCTCTAGGTGTGCGAACTTCAGTAGTTGTGGCATGCGGGCTCAGTAGTCATGGCTCGTGGGCTCTAGAGCGCAGGCTCAGTAGTTGTGGCGCACAGGCTTAGCTGCTCTGCGGCATGTGGGATCTTCCCGGACCAGGGCTCGGACCTGTGTCCCCTGTACTGGCAGGCGGATTCTCAACCACTACGCCACCAGGGAAGTCCAGATGTCCTTTAATTGGTAGAAAAAAACACTAAAACAAGGCTCAGGAGGATGGCTTTTCTTTTGTAGTCAACTCAAAGCCTTTGTTTTTTGTAACCTGAAGCCATGGGTGTTTGTTATGAATATAAGCACTGAATGACTGTTGGATCCCCAGATTCACTGCTTTTGGTTTCAAAATAAAAACACTTTTTTTTGCTTGTTTGTATTTGAAAAATACTGAAGATTGCAATAATGTATAACACACCACTTAAAAAATATCTTGAAAGAAAGATCTCAGAGCTACCTTGGTTAACCTGACCAGTCTTCTCTCTGGAAATAACCCTAGTAATAATCTCCAGTGAATAGGGTGGTGCAGATTCTGCAGTGGATTTTGAATGGAAGTATTATGATGCTGTGGGGCACCCTCAGAGTCAGTTTGTCTGTTTTTCATTCATAGTCCCCGGTCTCTGGAGCACACAGCCTAGAGGGGGCATGTGAGCCAGCAATGCCCACCTACCCTGTTCCCACACTCCCATCTATATGTTTATTATTGTGCTTTTCCTCGGCCCCTGTTACATTACTGACCTTCTGGGATCCTTTCCCATGCTTTTGAAGTGTATCCTTTAGAAGTTCACCTAGTTCAGTTCTCTTGGTGGGGAACTCGTTTCTTTTGTTTATCTGTGATTCTCTTTGTTTTACTCTCATTCTTGCAAGTTGGTTTTGCCAGTTACACCATTCTAACTTGACTTTCAACGCGTTGTGCACGGCCTCCCAGAGTCTTAAGTCTCCCATTGTTGCTGGTGAGGAGCTGCTGTGTTGTCCCTGTGTTAAGGGCTCTAGTCTTTGATTCAGTGTGTGCTTAAGATCCTTTGTCTTTGGTATTCTGCCCACATTACATGCCCAGCAGCAGATTTCTTCTTATTTACTCTGCTTAGGATTCATGGGGTTTTCTTGATTTTGTAGATTCCAATTTTTCATCAGGCACTCTTTCTTTAAAAATTAACTTTCCTCCATTTTCTCTATTCTTTCCTCTGGGACTCAAATTTGATGTAGAGAGACCTTTCCATTATGTTTTATTTCTTCTCTCTTTCCACCTCTTTCCTACTCTCCTGATCAGTGTATGATAAATACTGTTTTACAGTTACATTCTAAATAATTTCCTAGCACATTTCTCCAGTGCATTATCTTTTCAATTGGGTCTAATCTGTAACTTAACCTATCAACTGAGTTTTAAATTTCAATAATTATATTACTCATTTTTACAAGAATAAATGAATTCTCTGGAAAAAGAAGGGCATTCCCCAGAGGTGTCAGCAAAGGTGAGAACATGAGTGCAAGAATGGGAGAGGAGTCCTGGGTTGGAGGGATGGGGGTGCTAACCAAGCCCATTCTTTATTGATAAGACCTCTGAAGTCCAGAGAGTCACACAGGGGTCACACAGCTAGCTAAGGGCAGAGCCAGGATTTGAACATAGGCCTTCTTTCTTTGGCTGCATCAGGTCTTGGTTGCGGCATGCGGGATCTTCGTTGTGGCATTGGGGATCTTTCGTTGCAGCACGCAGGCTTCTCTCTAGTTGTGAGCTTCTCTCTAGCTACCACGCGCGGGGTCTAGAGCACACGGGGTCAGTAGTTGCAGCACCCAGGCTTAGTTGCATGTGGGATCTTAGTTCCCCCACCAGGGATCGAACTTGCGTCCCCTGCATTGGAAGGCGGATTCTTAACCACTGGACCACCAGAGAAGTCCCCGCCTTCTTATTTCTTATTTCGTTGTGGAGCACAGGCTCCGGACGCGCAGGCTCAGCGGCCATGGCTCACGGGCCTACCCGCTTCGCGGAATGTGGGATCCTCCCGGACCGGGGCACGAACCCGTGTCCCCTGCATCGGCAGGTGGACTCTACCACTGCGCCACCAGGGAAGCCCCTCCTCCTCTTTTTGTTTCCCTTTTTGGTGCCCCTGCTTTGTGGTACATGAAGCACACGCTCAAACTAGGCTACTGGGAACTGCAGCCTGAAAAAGAAGCCACAGCTTTTCCTGCACTGGGGCAGGCAGGATGTCCTTGAATGCAGCTGTAAGGCAGGTCGCGGTGCGAGGCTCCCGCGGACTCCCCCAACTCCTCCCAGTTGCTGATTCCGGGAAGAGAGGCGGGAAGGCAGATGCTTGAGGAGGCTAACCTTGGGGCACCGTCGCCACCTGGTGGCGTACTCCGGTTCTTGCAGTGGTCGCGCCTGCAAGCGCCTCGAGGCGAAAGGAGAGAACAAAGAAAATCTGGGCGGAGGGGCCAGGGTGGGCTATTTGACTTTGCCCGAAGACCTGACCCGCTTTGTCCATCACTGGAAGGTGATGCGCCCCCCGGAAGGGCTGAGCTCCGTCCTGAGAGTGTGCAAACAGGGAGCCCTAGACTGGGCTTTACACTACTTCCAGGCATCATCACTTGGAAATCAGAAAGGCCCAAGTCTTAAGATATTAGAATCATCGAGGAGGTAATCCCCACTCCCACCCCTGCCGCCAGGTCACAGTCACAAGGGGCTGAGAACTGCCCGAGATCACTCAGCTCCGGCTGCTCCTCCGCCCCGCCCCAGTGTGGGCAGCCTTTTTTCATCAAGGTCTCAGAGACATTCCGGCCACAGGCAGCAGAGTTTACCTTATCTCTGTGATCCTCCCTAGGGCACTTGGCCTGCAGCTCCACGCCCTCTCCTTCCCCCTCTCCCAGAGATCTGACCTCCCTCCCGCCTCCAGCTCCCCTTCCCTCGTGTCCCCTCCCCCACTGGGACCTCTCTCCACCTGTCCCTTCAACTGCCATTTGCATGCCTGGGACAAGTTGCTGTCACCAGCCTGGATATTTCTCCAGAGCAATTCCCTCACGTTCATCCCCTGACCACCCAGGAATCTGGACAGTCCACTGTCCAAACCCGCCCTGTCCACATAGGAGGAGCTCAGCACTGCTGTCCCCTCCTCCTAAAATGTTTTCTTTTGAAATATCATACTTACAGAAAAGCTGCAAGAATAGTACAAAGAACTCCCCTACCCACTTTACCAAGTCATTTATTTTTTAACATTTGCCTCATTTGCTTTCTCCTCTCTGTTGTCTCTGTTACACACACACACACACACACACACACACACACACACAGAGTTTTTTTTTATGAAACCATTTGGAAGTAGGTTACATCATAGTCCTTAACCTTAACCTCAGTGTGTTATTTCCTGAAAATAAGGATATCCTTCTATAATTATCAAATTCAGGAAATTTAACATCAAGACAATATTTTAACCTAATCAATAGTCTATATTTCCACTTGGTCAGTTGTCCCCAAATGTCCTATCTAGCACTTTTTGTTTGGTCCCAGATCCCATCCAGGATCACATATTTCATTTACTTGTCATGTCTCTTGAGTCTCCTTAATCTGAACAGTTCCTTAGCCTCTTGGTTGTGTATGACACTGACATGTGTGAAGAATCTAGGCTGGTAATTTTATATAGTTCCTCAGTACAGATACTTCCTTTCATCCTGCATTTTTTTGCTCTAAGTGTCAAGGGTCTACCCAGTTCCTCAGGTTAGGAACCTAGGTCCCCCCCTCCCTCCTTCCCGCCCAGCCCTCATCAGGTTCTCATGCCCACTGCCCTTCTCTTCAATGCCCTCATCATTCCTCACCAACCAGCCATCCTCCACCCTGCCATCAGCGACTGTACTGCTTCACACAAGCTGGCTGTTTAAAGTGTGGTCCAAGGACCTGCAGCAACAGGAGCTTGTTAGAAATGCAGAATCTCAGGTCCCAGCCCTACAGAATCAGAACCTGCATTTTTAAAAAATTTTATTTTATTTATTTATTTTTGGCTGCGTTGGGTCTTCGTTGCTGTGTGCAGGCTTTCTCTAATTGCGGAGAGCGGGGTCTACCCTTCGTTGCAGTGCGAGGGCTTCTCATCGTGGTGGCTTCTCTTGTTGCGGAGCACGAGCTCTAGGCACGCAAGCTTCAGTAGTTGCGGCACGTTGGCTCTAGAGCACAGGCTCAGTAGTTGTGGCGCACAGGCTTAGTTGCTCTGCGGCATGTGGGATCTTCCCGGACCAGGGCTTGAACCCGTGTCCCCTGCGTTGGCAGGCGGATTCTTAACCACTGTGCCACCAGGGAAGTCCAGAACCTACATTTTAACATGTTCCCCAAGTGTTTCTTCTGCTAAGTCTGAGAAGTCCTGCTCTCAGAGATCCCTGAAGCAGACCCCTCAGCTCCATATTGAAGGAGTGTCCCTCTCTACCACCCCTGACCCCCAAACTTCATTCTTACCTCACCTACGTTCATGAGGGTATGCTGTCACCTTTGTACCATTTAGTCCTTCTTCTAGGAATGCCCTCTCTCTCCTGAGACTTCTACTCGAGATTAGGCTTAATGGTCACTTCTGTGGTGTGCTTCCTGCCACTCCTCCTGGGCGCCATTTCCTTTGAACCTGCCTCTTATCCTAGCTTCAGTTACATGCAAGTGTCACTCCCAAGGGCTCCTGATCTTTAAGGAGTTCCTCCTCCCATTAGTTGGTGAGCTCCTTGAGGGAAAACCTGCATCTCACACACCTCCTTATCTACAGTGCCTAGAACAATTCGAATGTCTATTGAATGGGCACGTAAAAAACCAGCTCTTCTTCCACAGAGGTACTTCTTCCCAGTAGATCCTGAAGTGGGTACTGGGGTATCCAAAGGGCCATCCAAATACCTGAGCCACAGAATGTTGGGACAGGGGTGGCCACAGGGAGACATCTACTTCAATGCCCTTTGTGATCCATGAGAAAAGGCCCCAGAGAAGGAGAAGTGGCTTACTTGCAGTTTCGTCCTCTGGAGTGGTTGGCCCAGAGAGTCACTATTGACCCATGTTTTGACCTTCCTGGAGCAAACTGCCCTCATGTGGTTTAGTGTGAGAAGCAGAGTAGTAAAAACCAGAGTTGCAGATGAATGCGCACAAAATGCAGAGACTTATGTAGAAGTTTTAAACATGAAAAACTATTCTGTATCTTCTTGCTTAGGAAACAGTCATGCCAGTGAAGGATAATGGTTACCTTGAGGAGGATGCAGGAAGACTGGAGGGTTTATAACCAAGCTGGGGTAGGCATGGGGCTTCAGCCATGCTGTTTACTCTTAAGCTGTGTGCGGAATATGAGTGTTGAATTTTTTTATACAACCTTATGTCCTTTAAAAATTCTGATCTGAACCAAGGGATCATGCCTTGCACACAGTTGTCCTCAAATTTTTTAATGAGTTTTCTTGCTGAAGGTTTTCAGTTAACCAGCCCTCAACCTTGTGGGTGCCCATTAATTTTTTTTTTTTTTTTTAATAGTAAATGTAAACTTTCTGCATGGCAGGCTTCCAGCTCTAACAAGCAAGGTTCAGAGGGCAGGGTGCATTCTGGAAAACAGAATACCACCCTGTTATTGGAGCTTAAGATGAACACAAATAAGGCTGGGGTTATATCTTAGCACATGGGCTAGAGTTCAGGTTTCATTTTATAGGCAAAGAAACACTAAATTCTCAAGGAAGAATGGTTTGAATGAATTATTCATTTTAGCAAGGTGACTGTGGCAACAACAGGCCAGAGAGGAGACCAGCTAGCTTTGGCAATAATCCAGAAGTATTACCTGCTCAAAATAAGTTTATTTTATTTATTTTTGGCCATACCGTGCAGCTTGCAGGATCTTAGTTCTCCAACCAGGGATCGTACCTCTGCCCCCTGCAGTGGAAATGCAGAGTCCTAATCACTGGACCACCAGGGAATTCCCTCAAAGTAAATTTAAAAAGCAAAATGGGGTGAGGTGAAGAAGAGAAACAAGACTTGCTCTGAGTAGATGTTGAAGCTGTGTGATGCGCAGAAAAGGGGCTTCTTATTCTACTTTTATGTTTGAAATTCCTCATGATTAAAAAAGGTAGTGGGGCTTCCCTGGTGGCGCAGTGGTTGAGAGTCCGCCTGCCGATGCAGGGGACACGGGTTCGTGCCCCGGTCTGGGAAGATCCCACATGCCACGGAGCAGCTGGGCCCGTGAGCCGTGGCCGCTGAGCCTGCGCGTCCGGAGCCTGTGCTCCGCAACGGGAGAGGCCACAACAGTGAGAGGCCCGCGTACGGCAAAAAAAAAAAAAAAAAAAAAAGGGTACTGATCTTGTAGAAGTCATAAATATACACTGACGTGACAAATGAAAAAACCCTAATTACAAGAAAGGATAGTTGGTTTTGGTATAAAGTTTTTCATAAATGAATTAGAAAAGTACTGTATCACCTCAAATATACAATACAGAAATAGCCCATGATACAGAAATAGATGTTGAAGAGTTTAAATAACAATTCATTCTGAAAGATTGAGAAAAAGCAGCATATCTAAATTAACATTTATATGCTTTTAAATGTGTACAAATAATATATTTATAGCTATAGTAGATATTTAGCTATTTCTGCCATGAACTTAGTTTGTGGTCTAACTAATCAAAACTTTCGAATCTTCTCATTAGGAATATGGAGTCTTGTCTTTGGGAAGGTACTGTAATATGGGATGGGTTAAACAGAGTACAGCCATGTGATTTTATATGCAGTTGAAAATCACCTCTATATATTGTACATAACTCTCTTTATATATGTACATGTATATATACCTAAATATATATACTGTTTAAAAAAATGGTGTGACAAAAGTTGAATGGAGAGTAGGGTGGCTGTGCTTAGACATGCAGTGTCTCTTTGGAAGGGTTAATAAACCATCTGGGAGAGGAAGTGGGGAGATGAAGGAGATAGTGCTCTCCCCTCCTAATCTTTATGAGCACGTTAACAGTAACACTCACTGGAGGTTGGTATCACAGGGGACTTCCTTTCTTCACACATTGTCTCATAATTTTTTTTTAAAGGCTGGAATAATGCCTCTACTATAGAGGCAAATCAGAAGGGGACTATGTCTAAATGAAGCTTGAGGGAATTCCCTGGTGTCCAGTGGTTAGGAATTCGCACTTTCACTGCTGAGGGCCTGTGTTCCATCCCTGGTCGGGAAACTAAGATCGCACAAGCCACGTGGTACAGCCCACCACCAAAAGAGAACACATATTACTTGCTATCTCGGCACCACTCTATTTTGTAATACACTTTTGTTCCAGCTGGTATCCATTCTGGCAATAGCCCCCAGTATTACAGGTCCAAGTTTCTCTGGTTGCATGTGGGCCCGTGACTCACCATCTGCCTGATTTCCTTCTGCAGTATCCTCTCTGGCTCCTTCAGAACACAACTGAAACTCCTATCTCCTTTACAGTGGTCCCTCCTTTGGTATGTTGCTCAATCCTATGAATTAATACATCTTGTAAGAGAATGTCAGAGGTTCAGGCAGGCTTTTCATTCCCCTATTGCATCTTGTAAATCAACCTGAATCACAAGTTTGTTTTTGGACTCAGAGTAATAACGGAAGATCATCTGGCCATCCCTGACGCCAGGCCACATGACAGCTCCTTGGCCTCTTAAGGAAATGTCGCTGCCCCAGCCTCTGGTTTTAGTCAAGTGTGGTCCCAGAACTTTTAAAGGGACTCACAATTCCCTTTAAATACATTATGAAGTAGGCAGAGAGCATGGGTTCAAGATTGTTTTTATTTTCAGAGCCTGCAACAGTGGGTTACCAATGTTACTAAGCTGGTACATTCTGAAGGCCATCCCACCTCCCTTTTCAGGCATTCAACCAACAGAATCCCTACAAACAAGATTACAGACTAATTAAGATGTGTCTCAATGTGTGTGGGGGAAGAGGCCTTCTCCCCCTGCTCCCCTCCTCCCCACATACTTTTTCTAACAAGATTGTTTTATAGTCAAATGCAACTCAAACCCATAACACAGCAACCAGTCATCTCCAGTATCACTGATTCTCTCCCTGCCTGCAGAACAGGAAGCCAGGGCAAGAGGGGAGACTGAATCTGCTATATAAGAAAAACTTCGCTATACCCCAATGGAGCAAAGATGGTGAGGAAGCCAGCGCCTAAGGGTGGGGATGAGCAGGAACCAAACAGGCCTGTCTAGAATCAATCAACTCAGCCCCAGCTCCTTGGGAGGTGTTCCTTTGAGACCCCTACTTCTGTGGGATGAGATGAGGGGCAACTGGTGATGATCCATCTCTCCCTGTCCCTCAAATTAAAACATGATAAACTCAAAGTTTTACCTGCAAAATCCACCACGCCGCCTCCTGAGAAACACATTCTATAGTCATCTCTGCCAGCACCCACTCCCTTCTAATGCCCAGGGCTTCCAGCCCCTCTCCCCAACCTTGGGTGGCCCAGCCAACACTGATTTGATACTCCTTGACTCATAGAATGACTATTTTTAAAAAATTAAAATAGAAGCAATCAAAGAGTATCAGAGTAATAGAAGAAAGACACTCAATATATACTCCCTTCCCTTATCTGGCAGAGCCCCCCATCCCTGCCTGCCTACACTGGGATACCTGCTCTACCATGTTCCAACACTGACCTGGGGGTGGCCCAATGGAAGCTGCCTCAAGTGCTTTCCTGACTGTGACTCCTAGACAAGCAACATCACAGCGAGCAGGGTCACCCCAGTAGATCTCAGGGGCCTTCGAGGTAGGTCTGGGAGGTTTAGCTTATGTCCTGTAGCCAAGCCTGAGTCTGGGGCCTGCTCCCACCAGTATCTCAGTCCTTGGCTGTATATTAATAGCAGCAGCCCCAGTACTGCAGCACCTCCTGGGGGTGACAGAGTGCCTAGTTCTCTGTCCCACAACTCATGTCCTTCTTCCCCCTCCCTTTTTCTTTTTTTTTAAAAATTAAAGGCAGAGGTAGTCCCTGGGATGATAAAACCCCACCTAGGATGGCAGTATTGTAACTTAAAGCAGTTAAATAAAAGTCTCCAGGAGTTGATTACAAAAAAAGAAAGAAAAGAAAGTGACTGATGAAGTTGAATAAATTAATGATATGGGTTATCCCACAAAGACCTTTCCTTTGCAGGCCGTCTTTGGTATTTGGCCAGCAGCATTTGTGAGTCTTCTCTCCACTCGGACTCTCCTACCCCTCCCCCCTCAGGAGAGAAGGCCATTGCCCAACGAGGCCTAGGCGGCTCATCCAGCTGTGGGGGATGAGGAGTCAGAACATCTTGACTTGGTGCTTGGAACTGTGCTGTGGCACGTGACAGCCTTGGCAGACCGTCCTGTTGCAGAAGGAGGACAACTTACAGGGACAGAAGAGCCAGCAGGATGCTCTGGGCTCCAACCCTGGGAGAGTGGGAGGTAGGTTTAAGACATGGAAGCCTCAGGCCTTCTCTCCAAATGTCACATGGCTGGCCCCTTTGCTCCAGTTTGTCTGTAGCAAAGAGGGGAGGGGGGTAGGGAGGGAGGCTCAGGCTGTTGCTGTCTGGCACTGAGACCCTCAGAGCTTCTTCAGACGGCTATACATCTCTCTCTTGCTCTTTTCCCCGGCCCAGGTCCGGCTCTTGGTGCGGAACTTCTTCAGGTCTTCTTTAAAGTCCTCATGGTGCATGGGCCGGTAACTGGGGGGCTCGCAGTGAGACTGGCGGGAAGACAGGACGAAGTCAGGGCACACCTGCTTCATAAGCACACTCCTGCGTCCTCCCTGCCGGGGGCTGCAAGGCTCTGCTCAGCAGGTTCTAGGGCCCTTCTGTGTGCGGGGCAAATCCCCAGACCCCTGGCAAGAAACACCCATGACCACCAGACATCTGGGTGCAGGGGCGGCCCCCGCCCTCCAGAGAGTCCATCTTACCTGGCATTTCAGGAAGAACTCCTTATATCCGCCCTTCAGGACATATAGCTCCGGGTAATGGAGTTTGGGGTACTCGTTACCAAGCCGATCTCTCTCTCTCACATATCGGCACCTATAAAGGGGAAGGAAAGCCAAAGCATGGTTAGCTCTACACAGTGAAAGCAGTGTTCCTTACACACATCTCCCCAACTTTACCTTCATTCTTGGAAACAATCAGTGTTGACTTGTGATTTCCTGGCCACCTGTTATCTTCAGGAATAGTGTTCAGAGCCAGTGCCACTGCCTCGTATTGGCAGGTAGATGGTCTCTTCCCAAATTTCCAAGTTAAACAGCCCTAGCAACTGATCTCTGCCCAGCATCTTCCCTGCCACCACCAGCACCTAATCTTCGGTGACAGCTTCCCAGCCAGCTTCCCTCTGCATTCTCCACCCTCCACGACCAGTGTCTCTCCCTTACTTCCTTCTGAGCTTTGCTCCTGTCTCAGGGCACCTACTTGCATCCTGTACTAAAATGGACTATTGTGTAGTGTACTGTATACTCCTGTAGTTATGTGTGTGCAAATGCAGCAAAATATCACCAGTCGATGAAATCAGGGGAAGCATGCACTCTTTCTGAGCATGAAATGGTTCCAAATAAAAAGGTGGCACAAGAACTTGAACCCAGTCCCATGAGAAAAGTCTCTCTTGGAACCTCCTAGTGAAGCTGCACTGCTCCCTGCCACCTCTGTCCCTGTTTGCTCATCATTTGTCACAACCATCTTCCGTCTCTCCACTGGGACCTCCCCTGCGGCAGGTCAGTCCTGTTTGCTCACTGCTGTAACTTCATTGCCTCAATAGCCCCTGACACGTCCAGGCTGGCAGTCCTTTCTGAAGGGAACTAGCACAGATGGGCAGCTGTTTGGCCCTCCCCCTAGCTTTTTAATACCACCACTCACTTCTGACCACATTTTCAGAACCAGTCCTGTCACCATTAGTGAGAGTGTGGAAAGATGTTGTTAGAGCATCAGAGTATTATTTTAAATCTGAAGTGATGTTATTTTATTGTAATTATACTTTCATTTATTTTGGTATAAAACTTATCTTTGTAGTAAATTATAACAGGGCCTTAGTCACCAAAGTCCTAACAGAAGTTCTTATTAATAAGGGGTGGGGATGGGGGGGCAGGGGCATTTCTTTTAAACTCTAACGTGGCAATAACGTGAAGGTAACATAATCCACTCCTTTGCAAACGTGGATTTGACAAGTGTTCAAGAGCATCACATCAAGTTTTGCAGAGAGGATATGACACTCTTCTGGCATTTGCATAAGGAGCAACCACACTGTACCTGAAGGATGTCACCTGAGAACAGTAGCCCCATAGGTAGAAATAAGGACAGTGGGGGAAACTGGAAGAGCCAGAGTTTAATTCAATATAAAGGAAGGCTGGACAGTAGGCCATGCCCAGCAGTAGCCAGGACTAACTCAGGAGTGAGGGTGATGAAGCAGAGGCCAGATCCTCGGGGGATGTTGCACAGGGAACACCTGTGTCACAGGCTGGACTGGGGAAGCCAGAAAGCCCTCCACGACGACTACTGTGAAACTGTTAGGGCAGCCTATAAACTACACTCCAGGAAGCTGTTCATGAAATCAACTGACTGCAAAACAGGTAAGGATTTGAGAGAATACCTGTTACACGTGAATTGATACTTTTACAAAACTAGGTATTTTCACACCATGTGTGTAGGCTAAGGCATGGAAATGACATTCGATGTGCAACAGGCGGTCCCACAAAAGCACCATGGGGGCCATGCCCTGGAGCCCACTCACATGCGAGGGCCTCGCTCAGAAGAAAACTCGCAGTGGAACACCACGATGACACGCTTGCCATCTGTAGGTACGATGGGCTTCTTGAGTAAGAAGTCTTCAACCTCCTCTTCCATGTGCAAGTTCACTGCACCCTGTGAAGGCACCAAGAGACTCATGTTTCACACTCGCAGTAATGATTCTTCGAGACTGGTCTTCAAATGGGCACCTCAAATTCTGTTATGACTGTGTGCACTGTATGAGTGGTATTTGTGAATGCCCAGGACTTTCACGGCCACGACAGTGGCAAACACTAACACTGTATTTAAAGTACCTCCTTACCGTATTTCAACACTATATTATTGGTTAAAAGATTAAAAGGGCACAACCAATTACTTTCTTCCTGGGAAAGTATGTTCCAACACCCAACTAACCAGGCAACTATAAATGTAAGAGGTATCATTAGGCTTGGCACAGACTGGGACATGTTGCCAGAGACTGGCTTCTCCTCATGGCTTCATGTCCAGGCATGGCTTAGAAGTCAGTGGGTACCATTTAGAAATGTCCCTGATGGTGATGGTGATGGTGATGGTGATGGTGTGAGGGACAGAACAGGAAGCAGTTGCCGTACAGTGTGGTAGAGATTAGTGCAGACCAGGGAACATTCTTTCAGTGCACCAGGAGTCAAATGCCTTTCACGCCCACTGCTTCTTTTTACAATTCTTATAACCAGCATGTGAGCATTATAATGAGCAGCCAGGTGTCACCTCCGCCTTTAAAAAAAAAAATCACAGATGCTGTCCAGGGCTCCTGCTATGCCTCCCACAACAGCAGGGCTCGCCCACAAGCCTCAGGAATCCATACCTTGATGTGGCCTCCCTCATATTCATATGGGTATCGGCAGTCAATGATAACAAACTCTTTAATGAGGTTGGCAAACTTGCCACTCAAAACAGACGCTATCTGTGGAGAGAGAGCCAAGGAGAATCAACTCTGGCTGCCAGGAACACGTAGATTCCATGTGTGGCAGGTTCCAAAAGGATGACTTACAATTTCTGGAGAGATGTATTTTAAATCCTGATGCTTTCCAGCAACTGTATGAAAGAGGTAACACTTACAAAAAAAGAGAGAGAAAGAGAGAGAGAGAGAGAAATACTTAGCAAATCCAAAAGCTTAAAAATGCAACATTTTTATATTGCTTGCCTTCCTGGTAAGAGTCAGCTTGAAAAAAAAAAAAAACAAACATTAATCTAATAGAATATGTTGGTTACTTGTCTAGCCACTTCATTAATATCCTGACATTGAATTTTCACACAGACTTATAAGGCACATTATCCCCATTCCCATATGTCAAAGCTAGGTACCTTGTCCAAGGTTAGCCAGCAAGTAAGCCAGACTTGAATACAGAAACCTCAGGTGATTTCCTTTTTCTCCCGCTTTTGTTAGGAACCCTCACCTCAGCAGCCAGACTGTGTGCAGCACATAAAGGACACAGAGAGGAATGACTTCACTGTTTACTGAGCACCTGCTATGTCCAGCATGGTGCTAGACATTGGAGGTGGAATGAGTGAGGCTGGGCCCAGCCTTGAGGGAGAAGGACGGGCACATCAGTAATTACTCACTAGGGCGGACTGGCCGAGTCAAGTGCTCACCCAATCCCGTGGCCATGTGTGGGGTCATTATGACAAACACAACCAACCACAGCTTCAATTCAGGTGCAAGCTTCTACCAGCAAGGATACACCACACCCAGGTCTTGGCTTGCTCTTCCCTTCAGACTAGAACTGTCTTCTATTTTTTAAAAATTTTATTTATTTTTTAACATCTTTATTGGAGTATAATTGCCTTACAATGGTGTGTTAATTTCTGCTGTATAACAAAGTGAATCAGCTATACGTATACATATATCCCCATATCCCCTCCCTCCCACCCTCCCTATCCCACCCCTCTAGGTGGTCACAAAGCACCAAGCTGATCTCCCTGTGCTATGCAGCTGCTTCCCACTAGCTATCTATTTTACATTTGGTAGTATATATAAGTCTATGCCACTGTCTCACTTCGTCCCAGTTTACCCTTCCCCCTCCCTGTTGTCTTCTATTTTTAATCCACTTATTTCTCCCACCTGGTTGAAATATCTAGCCCAGATCCAAACCTTCCCCAATCGCCTAGCTGAGACTGAGACAACCCTTTTATTTCTTATTTATTTATTTATTTATTTATTTAGTTAGTTAGTTAGTTATTTTTGTTGTACGCAGGCCTCTCCCTGTTGTGGCCTCTCCCATTGCGGAGCACAGACTCCGGACGTGCAGGCTCAGCGGCCATGGCTCACGGGCCCAGCCGCTCCGCGGCATGTGGGATCTTCCCGGACCGGGGCACGAACCCGTGTCCCCTGCATCGGCAGGCGGACTCTCAACCACTGCGCCACCAGGGAAGCCCAACCCTTTTATTTCTTAGTCTGCTGCTTTCACTGCACTGATGTTTACTTCAATCTACCATGTGATACATGTGGTACATGTCTATGTGGCATGATGTCTTACTGACCGTATGTTAAGTGTTTTGAGGGAAGGAACTGTGTCTCATTTTGGAATCTTTGCCTTACACATGATAAGTGTTTCCATAAATGTTAGCTACATTAATACATAAAAGACTGGTCTGGGGACCTTCAAGTCATATGTGGCTAAACAAGCTACTACTGACACAGGAATGTGTCACATTTCACCACAGCTCAAAGGCAGCCAACCTGTATGAGGCCATCAGCAGACCATCCTCTGGACCTCCCTGAGGGCCTTTTCCCTCTAGGGCCATGCTCCTCTGGACAATGGAGAAATTTAGTCTCAATCCTGGACATTCTAAGAGGACCTTTTGATATACAGACTTATATACAGTGAGGCTAGAGGTTTATTTCTGCTTCTTTACACTTTTCTGCAGTACTGCTTTTATAATCACAAACACAGTTCCCAGAGAGCCTGGTCTTTGGGTTGGTGTCAAGGCGGCTGGTGGGTGGCTCCCTACTTGAAACCTCTGACCAGCATCAGTAAGGTCTATAGTCCCACAGAGACTGAGATACACTTGATCATGAATGTGTTTCCTTATCTTAAAACAAACTTCAAACTGCGTCCCCTTGGCGGGGTCGGGTGGGGTGGGGGGAACCCCAGGAACCACTTCAGGGAGGGAGGAAGGCTGAGGGGGGCATTTTAGGTACCCCCTGCCAATCCTGCATCACAGAGCAGTTCTGCGTGCAATTACCTTGGAGAAGTCTCCTATAAGGTCCCTTGGGTCATTATCCAAAATATTCTCAATGGTCCCTTTTGGGGAAGATACCAGGCATAAAGACTGATGTAGAATCTGTAACAAATCAAAGGTGGAGAATGAGGCCAGGCTTCTGAACAGAACTTATGAAAACATTCACCTGGAATGTGTCAGGAAGAAGAGACTGAAATGTTAACATCCATATTTAGCAAAAAGATACCTTTCTTATTTGACTGAATCTAGAGTGAAAAAAAGAATATGGGTTACTGACGAGGTATACTGTTATTTGAACTGAATTCAATTCTAACTGAACTGCTCTGAAACTTCCTTTTTTTTAAAAAAAAAAAAAAAAAGAAGGATTAAAATTAGGGCTAAGTCTAAAAAAAGTATTTCTTAGTTCTACCCACTGAGAAGCTCCAGGGTTGCAGTAAGTAGCCCTTAGGTCAGTGTGCTCTCTAAATAATACAGCTGACCCCTGAACAACACGGGGTTTAGGGCCACCATCTCACATCCCCGAATTCAACCAACCACAGATCATGCAGTACCACAGTATGTATTTATTGAAAAAAATCTGCGTATAAGGGGACCTTACAGTTCAAACCCATGTTGTTCAAGGGTCAACTGTATTTTCCACTAAAAGAAACCAGAGCTTTTTGATTGACTCCAGGCTGGGACAAGAAATGTACAAGATAAACCTGGAACACTTTGTCATTAGTAGCAAGGAAGCACTCATATTTCAAAGGACACATCAAAAGGGCTAATCGTGGGGAAGTAAGGATTTCTTTTATACACTTAGTGTATTTTATATTATTTATTTGGCTGCACCAGGTCTTAGTTGTGGCATGCAAACTCTTGGCTGCGGCATGTGGGATCTAGCTGCCTGACCAAGGATCGAACCTGGGCCCCCCGCATTGGGAACGTGGAGTCCTAGCCACTGGACCACCAGGGAAGTCGCAGGATTTCTTAAGCAGTACACAAAAAACACGAAACATAAAAAGACTGATAAATTAAAACATGTTTAAAAAAAAATCAAGAAATTCTGTTCATCAAAACAACAAGATTAGGTAAGAACAGGCAAGCCAGAGTGGGCAGATATGCATCCATCTCAATAAAAGATTCATCTCTGAATATATAAAGCATTCCCACAAATAAGAGACAACCCAATAGAAATATGGGCTAGAAACTTGGCTGAGTATTAGAGAAGAAAATCTAAGACCAAGAAAAATAACTATCAGGGAAATGCAAGTTAAAATCAGATACTACACACTCACCAGAATGGCTAAAGTTAAAGAGATGAACAACACCGGATACTACTGGTAAGGATGTGGAAGAACTGGAACTCTCACACACTGTTCTGAGTACAGCCAACCCTCGGTATCTGTGAGATTGGTTTCAGGACACCCAAGGATGCTCATATAAAATGACACGTAGTACAGCTAGTGCTCAGTAAGAATGCATTGCAGGGGCTTCCCTGGTGGCGCAGTGGTTGAGAGTCCGCCTGCCGATGCAGGGGACACGGGTTCGTGCCCCGGTCCGGGAAGATCCCACATGCCGCGGAGCGGCTAGGACCGTGAGCCACGGCCGCTGGGCCTGCGCGTCCGGGGCCTGTGCTCCGCAACGGGAGAGGCCGCAACGGTGAGAGGCCTGCATACCACAAAAAAAAAAAAAAAAAAGAATGCATTGCAAAGTTGGTTAAATCCATGGATGCGGAGCCCCCAGATACGGAGGGCTGACTGGACAACCACTTTGGAAAGCTATATGGCAGTGTCTGCTAAAGCTAAACACATGCCTAGCCTAGGACCCAGCAAGTCCACAAGAAAAGTTAAAGTGCATGTTTACAAAATAAATTGTATAAATACCATCAACTAGTATTTGACAAGGGAGCCAAGAATGCTCAATGAAGAGAAGATCAGTCTTCTCTATAATAAATCATGCTGGAAAAACGGAATATAAACATGTGAAAGAATGAAATTAGACCCCTATCTTACACTACTCACAAAAAATAACTTGAAATGGCTTAAAGAATTAAATGTGAGACAGGAAACCATAAAACTCCTAGAAGAAAACACAGGAAAAAAGCTCCTTGACATGAGTCTTGGCAATGACTTTTTTAGATTTGACCCCTAAGGCACAAGCAACAAAATAAAAAATAATTGAGACTACATCACACTAAAAAGCTTCTGCCCATTAAAAGAAATCAACAAAATGCAAAGACAACCTATAGAATTGGAAAAAATATTTGCAAAATATATTATCTGATAAGGGGTTAATATCCAAAATATATAAGGAATCCATACAACTTAATAGCGAAAAAACAATCTTTTTTTTAACATCTTTATTGGAGTGTAATTGCTTTATAATGTTGTGTTAGTTTCTGCTGTACAACGAAGTGAATCAGCTATAGGTATACATATATCCCCATATCCCCTCCCTCTTGCATCTCCCTCCTACCCTCCCTATCCCACCCCTCCAGGCGATCACAAAGCACCGAGCTGATCTCCCTGGGCTATACAGCTGCTTCCCACTAGCTATCTATTTTACATTTGGTAGTGTATATATGTCAATGCTTCTCTCTCACTACATCCCAGCTTATCCTTCCCCTCCCCGTGTCCTCAAGTCCATTCTCTACGTCTGCATCTTTAAAATAATCTGGTTTTAAAAAGTAGGCAAAGGACCTGAATAGACATTTCCCTAAAGATACACAAATGGTCAACAGGTACATGAAAAGATTATCAATATCACTAATCGTTTAGGGAAATGAAAATCAAACTGTTGTACAATGAGATATCACTTCATGACTATAAGAATGGCTATCATCGAAAAGAAAAGATGGGGACTTCCCTGGTGGTGCAGTGGTTAAGAATCCGCCTGCCAGTGCAGGGTACATGGGTTCGAACCCTGGTCCGGGAAGAACACACATGCCGCAGAGCAACTAAGCCCATGTGCCACAACTACTAAGCCTGCACTCTAGAGCCTGAAAGCCACAACTACTGAAGCCTGTGGGCCTAGAGCCTGTGCTCTGCAACAAGAGAAGTTACTGCAATGAGAAGCCCGAGCACCACAATGAAGAGTAGCCCCCACTCGACGCAACTAGAGAAAGCCTGCGCGCATCAACAAAGACCCAACGGAGCCATAAGTAAATAAATAAAAATGAAAAAAAAAAGAGGGAACTCCCTGGCGGTCCAGTGGTTAGGACTCCACACTTTCACTTTGGGGGTCCGGGTTCAATCCCTTGTCGGGAACTAAGATCCCGCAGTCCCCATGGTGATGCCAAAAACAAACAACAACAACAACAACAAAAACAAGAAACAAGTGTTGGCAAGGATGTGAAGAAAAGGGAACCTTTGTACAATATTGGTGGGAATGTAAAGTGGGATGGCCACTATGGGAAACAGTATGGACGTTCCTCAAAAAAATTGAAAATAGGGACTTCCCTGGAGGTCTAGTGGTTAAGAATCTGCGCTTCCAATGCAGGGGGCATGGGTTTGATCCCTGGTCAAGGAACTAACAGCCCACCTGCCGTGCAGTGCAGCAAGCAGACAAAAAAGAAAAAAAAAAAATCAAAAACAGAACTAACTAGGAGCCAACAATTCCACATCTGGGAATATATTAGAAGGAAACGAAAACACTATGTCAAAGAGATATCTGCACCCCCATGTTTAGAGCAGCATTCTTTATAATATTCAAGAAATGGAAATAACCTAAGTGTTCATTGACGGATGAATGGATAACAAAGTTGTGATACACACACACACACACACACACACAATGGATTATTACTCAGCCATACAAAAAGAAGGCAATCCTGCCATTTGCGACAACATGGATGGACCTTGAGGGCATTATGCCAAGTGAAACTGAAATAAGTCAGACAGAGAAAGACAAATAACTATATGACATCACTTATATGGGGAATGAAAAAACTTAAAAAACACAATACAAACCATCACCACAACCACCAAAACAAAAACCAAACTCATAGAAAAAGAGATCAGATTTGTGGTTACCAGAGGCAGGCAGTGGGGGAGGGGGATTGGATGAAGGTGGTCAAAACGTACAAACTTCCAGTTATAATATAAATAAGTACCAGGGATGTAATGTACAACATGATGACTACAGTTAAGCCTGCTGTATGGTATATATGAAAGTTGTTGAGAATAAATCCTAAGAGTTCTCATCACAAGGAAATAAAAGAACTAAAATACCTAGAACTAATTGACAATGAAAAACACTACAATCAAAGTTGTGAGACAAACCTAAAGTAGTGGGAAATTTATATATCTACATAGAACAGGACACAAGAAAAATTAAAACTAACATCAAGGAAAAAAATTTATGGCCCTACTCCATGGCCCAACAAGTAGGGAGCTTAGACTTCCACCCCTGCCCAGCTGTACTTAAGTGTCCCAATCTCTACTCCACTGGGATGGTGTCTGCGGAGGCCTAGAAGGGAGCCTGAACTCCCAATCCTGCCCAGCAAACATGAGGCTTGCCCCACCCTAGGTGGCATATCAAGGGAACCTGAACTTCCATCCCCACCTTCCTGCAGTACCAGAGGACTGACTGCTAAAACAGAAGAGTTACATAGCCTCATAATATCCAAAGAATATAGATATAACTGAAAAATCACTTGTCATACCAAGAACCAGGAAAATCTCAGCTTGAATAGGAAACAATAATCAACAGAAAGCCACACCAGAAACAGACGTTGGAATTGCCTGACAAGGATTTTAAAGTAGCCATTATAAAAATGCTTCAACAGGCAATTATGAACATGATTGAAACAAATGAGAAACAAGAACAGCAAGTCTCAGCAAAGAAAAAGAATCAAATGGACATTTTAGAACTGAAAGATACAATATCACAGTCCTTGAGCAAAAAAGAACCTGCATAACTAACCTCCTGGGGCTTCTTTGGACTAGCTGCCTCTTCGGGACTGGCCCCAGCCACGCTCTTCCTCCGCTTCCTATTTCCACGTGGGGACTCCTCTTGCGATCGGTCTGGTCTTTTCAACGTTGACGGGATGGTGGAGCTACACGTGGAAGGGGAGTCAAACAGCTTGCAACGATTGCCCTTGGTGGGGGGGGGGGAAAGAGACCCATTTAATGTATTTCATTAACATACACTCACTTGAATGGTAAAGAGAATAGATCAAGGACTTCCTGGGATGGTTTAAGATTGATCCATCCTAAATTAGGAAACAGACACTGTCCATTTATCTAGTCCCTGGCACATTGTAGACACCAAGTCCCTGGTGTTCAATGAACATGTTCTAAAGCTGACATTATATGGAAATGAGGAAGACTATCCATGCCCTCAAAAGCCTACTGTCTGCACAGGGTCCTAAGCGTCAAATAACTGTTACCTTCCAGCCAGGGACACATTTTTGGCTTCCTCTTCCCTTCTAGTTTATTACTTGCACTTTGCTGGAACAGCTTGAACAGGCTTTAACAGCCCACCTTAATCCAGAAGGGTGTGCGGTAGCTGGATTATACTATAAATCAGAGCCAGTTAAGGTGGTAAAATAGAGTTGAGTCTAAGTTTGCAGGGGGCAGGGGTGCCTTCAAAACTGTGTTCAAAAGTCCTTCTCTCTACTTGTTTGTTTTCTTTCTGGATTGTACCAAAGCTTTTTTTTTTTTTTTTTTTTTTTTTTTGTGGTACGCAGGCCTCTCACTGTTTTGGCATCTCCCGTTGCGGAGCACAGGCTCCGGACACGCAGGCTCAGCGGCCATGGCTCATGGGCCCAGCCGCTCCGCGGCATGTGGGATCTTCCCAGACCAGGGCACGAACCCGTGTCCCCTGCATCGGCAGGTGGACTCTCAACCACTGCGCCACCAGGGAATCCCTGTACCAGAGCATTTTAACTCAAGACTTACAAAGCCAAAGGAAATACACGAAGATGTGCTATAGTACTTGATCTTTTAAAGACTAATTTCTCAGAGTCTGAGGGCAGCCCACCTGACTAGGGGTAAAGACAGTCTGACTTCAGCTCTCTAAACTCATCTCAGCCCGTTCACAACTCAGTGTTCCTTGGCAGGGCTTTTCCTTCTGTGCTGAATGCTCTTTCATACCCTGTAAACCACTCCCTTTCAAGCTGATACTAAAATTTCAGTGTTGCCTCTTCTTTGAAATGTTCCTGATAGTCACCCAGCAAGTGTGTCACTCCCACACTGGCTCTCCTAGAGACCAAGGATTTTCCCCTTATTTTTCTGAAGTTTATTTTAACAGTATGTTGTTCAGAAAAGCAAGGTCAGTTTTGTCTTGTTGTTGTTTTTTACCTAAGAGAGCTGGAAGCATTTTTGGGAAGAGGGCTTACTGCTTTCAATAGGATCTCAGAGGAACTGTAAGCTCCTCAAGGGCAGAAACCTCAGTGCCAACTCAGCCCCTGGCAATTGTGAGTCTACTATGTTTGTGAAAGGAAACCCCCCACTGTGAAGGGCCCACACATACTATTCATGATTTTTAAATCCAACTTATAAAACTGATAGCCATTTCCTAAGCATTCTCACACTGTATATAATTTTGTCTTTCAAAAGGACCTAGTAAATTTCATCATAACATTTGTACTGGGGTAGCCTATTCCCTCAGAGCTTTGCACATTAATCTACTATAATGTGTAAGTGGCTTCAAGACTGTAGTTCATTTGTTCCATATTTATAGTTCAGGGACACTGATACTTAAAAATATACTTATCAGGGCTTCCCTGGTGGCACAGTGGTTGAGAGTCCGCCTGCCGATGCAGAGGACACGGGTTCGTGCCCCGGTCCGGGAAGATCCCACATGACGCAGAGCAGCTGGGCCTGTGAGCCATGGCCGCTGAGCCTGCACGTCCGGAGCCTGTGCTCCGTGACGGAAAAGGCCACAACAGTGAGAGGCCCGCGTACCACACACACACACACAAAATATATATATACACACACACATATACTTATCAATTTATATGTATACCTAAGGGTGTGTAACTGTATTTGTATTGTGATACTATCTCACTTTCCCTAGGTGTTTGCATAAATGAGGATATGTTCCTGTACAGGCACAGCCTTGCCTCTGACTGTTTGAAAGTGTCCCTGATGGAAACAGAAGCCTACAGTCTATATAGATAGGTGGGTATTTAAAAAAATATATATATATATATATATGTAGATAGAGAGAGAGAGAGACAGAGACAGAGAGAGAGAGAGAGATTTTGTGAGTTACTGTTGTTTGCCAAGTGTGCTGATGCTAAGGAATGTAAATAAATGAGAATGATATAAAAAAGTAATAACAAACAACAACAAAAAAGTAAACAGTCTTCAGACTAAAGGCTTCAGATTGAGAAGGTTTTTTCAGGGAATTCCCTGGCAGTCTAGTGGTTAGGATTCGGCGCTTTCAATCCCTGGTTGGGGAACTAAGATCTTGCGAGCCGTGCAGCGAGGCCAAAAAAAAAAAGACTAATTAATTCCTCTTCAAATGAAGCCTTTCTGTCCCAACTTATTCAACCAGTCCATAATATCTATCACAGTCTGAGTCTCCTCCTTCTACTGGGTGTTCTCTGAATGTGCTCCAGTCTCTCCACATTCTCTCAGCTGTGGAAAGTAAAACAATACGGTAGTCCAGTGTGTCCTCTCCTTCCCCATCAGAACAGGGCAGGGCTAACATCTCCTTTTTCTGTTCTGGGCCAGGGTTCTCCAGTCAACACTCCTAAGGAAGGATAGCGCTATCTGCTACAGAGCCATCGGCTGGGTGGGTACAGATGGTACCTGTAGCAGAAGTCTTTCTATTCCTGCTGCCTGAGATCAAATTCCTTGTCAGATACAAACTGCTCACCCACGAAGCTGTCAGTTAAAATCTAAGCTGATACCAAATCTGACAGAGTTTGAGAATAACTGAGTCTCTTAAATTCAGTTTAGCAGATATTTTCCAGCACTATCCAGTGATCTTAAAGAAGTTAATAGAGAGGTCAGAGTTGTATAGAAAAGACATTAACTGACCAAGAACAGTTAAGATGAACTAGAAATTATAAAAACAAGAACTGCATGCATTTTATATTACCCAGACTTCCTCACACTCCAATGAGGACAAAAACAAAAACAAAAACAACTCCAAACAAACTTGAAAAAACAGCGTGCATTAACACCAGGAAACACTAGCGACCAGTCAAGGGAAAGGCCCATAGACCCAACCACAGAATCTCAAAAGAAACAATTTTGATTCCTGTGGCTCCCTCTAGACACACTGGGACTTACCAGGTTTGTAGTTCTTCTCATGACAAGGGGAGCTGTCCAGAGGCTTGCCATGCAGGACGGGGTCTCTTCATCATTCTAAACAAAGAAAAACTGCGTCACAAAGGTCCAGCAGAGACAACATTAATTTAAATGCTTTAGAATTCTTCCTGCAGAATACCAGAAAGACCTGGATAGGAAGCATTCTAATGTTCACCCCCTTCCCCGTCCCCAACATTTTAAGGTCAGAAAAGAGTAACACTTAACAGTCCCGTTATCTGAGCATAGCTAAAGGTATGCCCCTGAGGGACCGTGAGGAGGCACCCTGTTCTCCTCAGCTTTACGCCACGTGGCAGCTATTCTTCCACTGTTCCTGATTCATATCTCTTGCCAGAAAAATGGATTGTCACTCCTTCAGGGTAAGAAGAATCACATCAGTGTCTTCTTTTGAACTCCTCCATAGGATTTAATCAGGCTAGAAGCAGAGTCTCAATAAATTCCCAACAAATGAATAAAAATATCCGCCAGTTGGGGGATCACTGTTCCTTTTCAGATGACTTCTCTCCAGGGTAGTCAGTAAAATGGATGGGAAAACACACACACATAGTACCTTCAGATTCTCTCCATCGAGAAGATCCATGAAGCCATCATCCTCATCAGACAAAGTGGCAGTCACAGGGGAGTGGGGCATAAAAAAAGGAGTGAAATGCCCTGGTTCACTGCCATCTCTTTCATTTGAGGAAAGCTACAAGACAGAATTCATGGCTTGTTAATAAATAATTAGCTTTGACTTCCTTGGATGGGTCACTAGTTTTTATGAGGAAAACATATTATATTTTTTGTAAGAAGTTTTAGCAGCTCTAATCAAAGGAAAATGAAACCTAAGATTATAAATGAATTGATGTCCACACACAGTTCTGAGTAGAGTCAGGCCAAGTAGCCTTCACAAAGAACACTCCCCAGGAGCAATTCACCTTACAGTGAGATCTGGGACTAGCCTCTTGTGAAGGGCAAGGTTTGTTTTTTCTGAGGATCATAATTGGTGAACAGGGATCAGCATGGGGGTTGTGACAAAGTGATAATCTGCTAAAATGAGGAAGGGTGAGAAGATACCAAGTCTCTATGGAAACCACAGAATGGACTAGAGAATGCTTCTGTAACTCCAGTTCTGACAGAGGGATATAAAGTCAAGAAAGTTCTAGAAAGTCCATCCTAGGGACTTCTCTGGTGGTCCAGTGGTTAAGAATCCACCTTCCAATGCAGGGGACACAGGTTCGATCCCTGGTTGGGGAACTAAGATCCCACATGCCATGGGGCAACTAAGCCAGAACGCCACAACTAGAGAGCCCACGTGTCGCCAACTACAGAGCCCACGTGCTCTGGAGCCCATGTGCTGCAACTAGAGAGAAGCCTGCGAGCTGCAACGAAAGATCCCGCATGCCGCAACAAAGAAAGTCCATCCTAGACTTGGAACTGGAATTTAAATGACAGTTGCTCACTTTTAACTGAGGAATTACTTGTGCCAGACACTAGGATATAACCTTTTATGTATAATCCCATTTAAGCCTCACAATACACTAAGGGTAGTTAATCCTGTTCTTTTTATTTAACGAATCAGGAAACCAATGCTTAAGAGAGGTTACCAAGGTCACACAGCTCACCTGTTTGACCACAAAGCCCAAGCTTTTCTCCCCACTATACTCTCCCTAAGAGAGACCATTCCTGGAGTCAAAATATAGAGTATATCTCATTAAGCAACACTATCTTGTTTTTCAGGTAAAACCCCCATTATAAAATGAATATATATTTAGTATAGAAAATTTATAAAAACCACTCAAAAATCTACCATCTAGAGATAAACACTGCTAATAAAAACATTGATGATAATGAATTATTTCTTTTCCAGGCACTTCCCAAAGCCAGGAAAAAAGTTCAGAGATAGATTTTTTTCTCTCCCATAGCAACGAATCTCTTTGGGGTATGAATGCATTAATCCTCAAGCAGCCCTCTGGTTTTCTGAGTAGATACCTCACCTAGGGGTCCTCTCTGCAGCTGGCCTACTCTGGTTCAGGCACTAGCTTTGCTTCACAATATAAAACAAGTTCTGGGTTGCCTCTCATCCTCCACAAGTGTACCTGAGCACACCCTGGGCACACTGCCAGTTTTTCAGCCAGCAGAGCCTAGGAGCAGGTAACTCTATCATGGGGCAGCACCCACTGAAGGCTCACCCTATGGTATAATACCAATTTCTGTAACCCAGCTTCTGGCGTTCCCAGGTGCAGATATGCTATAGAAAATGACAATCTCTGGACAGGACCTAATTCTTCCTCCATGATTCCTGCACCAAGGAGCCATTATGAGGAAATATAGATGGTGCTTAAAGACTAAAAGCAAGGATACAAAAGAACTACCCTCTGGGACTTCCCTGGTGGTCCAGTGGTTAAGAATCCGCCTTCTAATGCAGGGGACTCAGGCCCAATCCCTGGTCCGGGAACTAAGATCCCACATGCCACAGGGCAACTAACCCCGTACGCTCTAGAGCCCGCGTGCCATAACTAGAGAGCTCGCGTGCTACAACTACTGAGCTCGCACACTCTGGAGCCCGTTTACCACAACTAGAGAGCCCACGTGCCACAACTAGAGAGTCTGTGCGCTGCAAATACTGAGCCCGCATGCCACAACTAGAGAGAAGCCCCATGTACCGCAACAAAAGATCCCACATGCCACAACAAAGATACTACCCGCCTCAACTAAGACCCAATGCAGCCAAATGAATAAATAAATATTTTTAAAAGAAAGAAGAAAGAAATACCCTCTGACATGATCAAAAGCCAAACCATTGCGCTTAGCACTGGCTTTCTTTCAGTTTGTACCCTCAGCACCTACAATTAGGGATGGCCAAGTGATTACAGGAAACCCTGGTGCTGTGTTCTTCAGGTGTACACTAGAGATATTTAGTTTTGGATACCCAGCTCTCAGAGGGTTACTGTGTACTTGGGAATCAGCAGACTGTTTAATTCTGGTCTTCATTTATCTGTGTCCTTTGGCAAATCACCCAACCTCCCTGACCATACTTTCCCAATCTGTAAAGTGGGGTAATTCCAGCTACTTCACAGGCTTATGAAGATTAAAGACAGGAGAACATAAATTGCTTTGTGCAAATGCTAGACAGAGTAGTGATACTAGCTGAACCTGAACCTCAGACCTTAAGCCAGACTGGAAAGCTGTATTTTCAGATGCAAGTTCCCAGGAAAACCTGGAAACCAAATGTGGTCATTTTGCTCAAGCTGGGCCTCTCTAGTCCATAGCTATCTGTCAGATCATCAGTAGGAAATTAGGAAGTAATGACAGTCTCTGGCAAGTAAATAACTGTGGGACAAGTGGCCCCAAATACTGTCAAGTAGCCTGATAGGCAATGGGTTCACTGGTATACATAATAGTTCTTAATAAACCAAGTTTGGAAGAAGACAAGTGCTCTCTTCAAACAAAATCATTCTGGGAAGTACCTCTCAGCATTCAGGACGCATCGTAAAAGACAAGTTTGAAGTAAGACATACAATCCCACCATACATACATTCAGAAGAATGACCCAGGACGCCTGCAGAATTCCCATAATTGACAAGGTCAAATATTCCTTGCTCAAGTCCAATATTTCAAACATATCACCTCTCACTTCTGCTTCTGCCTGTCTGCTCTCCAGACACAGCAGAAACACGAAAAATGTGAGTCTAGTTTCAAAAAACAAAGTCAAGGTAAAGACAGCAAGAGCTACTGCTTCAACTCTAGGTTAAAGAGGGTGCTTTCATCTCTTCCCATCAGAAACTCCCAGGACTATGAAAGCCAGAGCACGTACCATCCGAGCTGGGGCAGAGTTCTGCCTCTGTGTGAAGAGATCTTTACCCTCCTGCAGTCCATGAGCATGCAGGCAACCTCGAGATGCAGGTCTTACTGGCTTCTTAAACTCAAAGGCTTCCTGCAAGACGGTATAAATTGAGACATCATCCACTGTCTATGAAAACCAGCTCTAGGGTCTCAGCTATAGCTTCAGGAAACAAGCAAGGGAGTGGGTATTGATCACCTGCCTCCAAACCCATTTCTGATCTAATTCCAATACTGGATCTGTGTAATTAAGAATTTCAAAGATTCTGTCAAAAGCTAACTTCTAATACAGCACTTTTTTCTCTTACCACAAACACTTTATTTCCTAATAAACACATGAGTATCTGCCAGGTACACAAAACACTATAAGTTAAAAACTAAATCAACAACTGTCTATCAACTATACTTCAATTAAAAAAAAAAACTTTCTAGGGCTTCCCTGGTGGCACAGTGGTTGAGAGTCTGCCTGCCGATGCGGGGGACACAGGTTCATGCCCCGGGCCGGGAAGATCCCACATGCCGTGGAGCGGCTGCGCCCGTGAGCCATGGCCGCTGAGCCTGCGCGTCCGGAGCCTGTTGCTCCGCAACGGGAGAAGCCACAACAGTGAGAGGCCCGCGTATCGCAAATAAAAAAAAACTTTCTAAAATCGAAAGCAATTTCATTTCAATATAATTGAATAGGAATAAAAACTTTTCAGTCTAAACTTAAAAGAGGGCTTTATATTTTCCATCTTCTTCCTACCAATAGGAGATAATTAAGTGGAAAACACTTAAAGTTACTGCTTTCCATACTAAAAGCAATGGGGAAAAAAACTAACGACAACATAATGACTATAGCTAACACTTCTGGATGATAAGAGAGTAAATCCTAGGAGTCCTCATCACAAGGAGAAAAGTTTCCCCTTTTCCTTTCTTTTCCTTTTATTGTATCTATATGAGAAGATGGATGTTAGTTGAACCTACTGTGGTAATCATTTCACAATACATGTAAATCAAGCCATCATACTGTATGCCTTAACTTTACAGTGATAAATGTCAATTATTTCTCAATAAAACGAGAAAAAAAAACCAAAAACCGTTCTGGTTTATTCAACCACTTGGATGAATCTCACATAATGTTGAGTGAAAGCCAGAAGTGATAGAATACATACTGTATGATTTCATTTACTTAAAGTTTAATAGCACTAATAATTCCCCTACCCTAAAATATCCACTGAAGAACTTGTTAAGCACAGCTAACATCACAGAGTATTTACATGCCCATACAGTGCTTTCAGTGCATTAGCTCATTTATCCATCCGATCATCCCCACTTTAGAGATGAGGAAACTAGGCCCATAGGTTAAGTGATGTGCCGAAGATCTGGCTTCATAACCCGACTGGACAACTCCAGAGCAAGAGCTCTTTAACCTATGCTGTTTCCCCTCCAGAATGAAGCTCTAAGCAGGCAACCCTGGGAGAAGCCAACCTGGGGTTGTGGGGAGAGAGACCAGGCATGAGTACAATAGCATTAGACTGTTTGGTTAAATGTACTACACAGAGGGAGACGTAGTGTTCTAAGCACTCAAGGCAGGAACTCATTTCTGTATCTCCCTCAGGACATCTTGCAAGTTGCCAAAGGAATCACTGGGAGAGTTCATGGAAGCAGTAGGTTCTGGAAGTATTAAGTCTGGAAGATTATAAGAAGTATGATATGGAAATAAATAGATATGGAAATACAGTGAGAAAGAAGACTGGGAAAGCTGAGCTGATTCACTGAACTCTTTTGGTGCCTACTCTGTGCAAGGGGCCCCGCCAGGTGTGAGAAAAGCCAGGCCAGGACGTTCTTGGACTTTTGGCTGCACCACCCCAACTCACCTTCTAAGCTACCATTTCAGTTACTCTGAGATCCCCTGGGACTTGTTGGCTCTGTTCTTTCAAATACTGTCAAGAAGCATTTCCCTAAACTTCTAACTCATCCCAGGGTCAGCACAAAGAGGCAAGGAAGGCCTGGCCAGACCCTTCCAGATAAAGTGTTCATGGATATAATTCCTACTCAGAGCTACCTTCTGAGCAACTCCTACCTGCCAGGAACCATTTGAAATGCTTTATCTACATTATCCTTATTTAATTCCCACAATAATCCTACAAGGGACTGTTACTCCTATTTCACAAAGAAACAAAGAAGGCTAAAAAAAAGCCAAGGTCACAGCCAGCAAGCAGTAGGATTCAAATCTAAGTTTTTCTGACTCCAAAGACCATCATGACTTTGGTGAAGGTTTAGTCTCCCAGGAAGCAGCCAGCCCAGCTACTTCTCCATAAGCCATGAACACTTGTGGGTTTGACCTGTGCCCCCAGGTGAGTAGATTAACGCCACACTCACGTTTTCCTTGTTCTCATCCTGGTCAATTAGCTGAAAGACATCATGGTCAAGAGAATCAGAATGGCTCCTCTTCAGAGCTGGGCTACACCCCAAGAGCTTCTGCTATTAAAGTGAAAAGAGGAATTAGGGTACATAAATGAAAATTCAATGGAAACTCAGTTCTAAAAGAAAAAAACATATGGTGGTGGTGGGTTGGGGAGACCTAGCCCCTCATACACTGCAGTGGGTAACCAGTAAATGTGCCTAGGGCTCCACCTTGAGAACACAAGATAGAAGTTCCCACTACATGGATTTACACCTAACTTCACAACGTCTACAGCCCTCTCAGCAAGGACTTAGGTACCAAATCAACCCCAAAATAACATCACTTACATAAAAAGAACCCCCTTCCTGGTTGGATAAAACTCTAATAGTTAGAGATGGAAGAAAAAGCCCTCAAGAAGTAGCCATTATTGAAGTTGCTTTAGGTAGAGTGTTTTGAATGTTTATGAGACAAAGTAAGGAAAAGCAGTCTGTATAAATTAAGGTCTACTATCAAGGTTATACTGGTAGCTAAGGGGCAGATAATAGGTATTGGCTCAAAATAAACAAGGGAACTAACTTACAGGCAGAGAATTTATTCTCCTCATGGGATTTTCAAGGCTGTAATGAAATCAGAAAGTAAATAATGAGAATAAAGCAAGTAAAGAGGTATATATATTAGCAGATGCAAACCTATAGTTTGGTGGGGTGAGGGGAGAGTCAAACATTCCCATTTTAGGTAAGATGGAAAAATAGATTTCTGAAGCTGTCCTGTTCTCATAAGCATCTCCACCGCTGGGCTTCTAGTGAAAAAAGCAAGCCCAGGTCTTCTCTTAAAATATACACGTTCTAGGGCTTCTCTGGTGGCACAGTGGTTGAGAGGCTGCCTGCCGATGCAGGGGACACGGGTTCGGGCCCCGGTCCGGGAGGATCCCACATGCCACGGAGTGGTTGGGCCCGTGAGCCATGGCCGCTGGGCCTGAGCGTCCAGAGCCTGTGCTCCGCAACGGGAGAGGCCACAACAGTGAGAGGCCCGCGTACCACAAAAAAATAAATAAATAAAGTTTTTCTAAACACAAATATTTAAAAGCAGTGAATACGTACTTTTCTTTACTATCCAAGGGCCCAGGAGAATCCAGACAGAAGCCTGTGGGAAATTCAAACAAACAAACAAAACACCTCTCAGGATTTAATACATGATGCACCACTTTGTCATTGAAATAAATAAATAAAACTACTAGTACTGTTTCTTTAAGGCCATCAACAAAGGCTCATGGCTTGGACTTTTGACAGAATTGAAGTTGAGTCTCCATGATTGCCAAAACTTTTGTAAAAGTCTAAATATTTTCATAGTATATCTACTCATCCTTTCCTACTTGCAAATAGCATCATGGAAAACAGGATTTGAGGAGAGTGAATTAAACCAAACCTCGTGACTTATTTACAAAACAGAAACAGACTCACAGATGTAGAAAACAAATTTATGTTACCAAAGGGGGAAAGGAGGAGGTGGAGGGGATAAATTAGGAGTTTGGGATTAGCAGATACAAACTACTACATATAAAATAGATAAACACCAAGGTCCTACTGTATAGCACAGGGAACGATATATATTCAGTATCTTGTAATAACCTATAATGAAAAAGAACTATATATATGTATAACTAAATCACTTTGCTGTACACCAGAAACTAACACAACATTGTAAATCAACTATACTTCAATCAAAATAAAAAAAAGTTCCTAAACCAAACCTCATGATTGCTTCGTTATTCAGATAGAGGTTACCCAGGCTAACTTTCTGTGAGTTCCAACCACGGAAAGAATAGGTACCTGTTTTCTGGAATAGTTTTGGTTTCAAATATCTTATATCCTGTCAGATCATATGCACAACTCAGCGGGTTGGAAAATACAATTATGTTCTCTGACAAGCAAGGCAAGTATTTATTGCCTTCAACAAAATAACATAAAGTGAGGTGCTCAACTCACCAACGGCAGCAGAATAGAGGAGACACTGCTCAGCATGGCCCAGAGCCACCAGGGCCTGCCTAGCGCACACCTTTCCTCCACGATGTCTAAATAATCGTACAGGAAGTTAGGTGTTACTGCTCCTGACATTCTCCCTTGCCAAACTGCCACAATCCTATCCCTGGTTCTTAAGAAGCCTACATTTTAAGACTTTTGCTCTTGCAGTTCCCTAACCTAAAGCATCTGTGCAAATATACCTTGCAGTAACATGAACTTATGGATTACAATAAAATGCACTGGCACAGTTTCTCCATAGCAGGCTCACTGAAATAATTTCATTATATATCCAATAATTTACTCAGCATTTTAACCAATAAGATTTCCTGAATGCCACGTAGAGTGGTATGGTTAATTTCACACTATTACTCATCCTCAACACCAAGCACAAACCACCTCCCTGTGGCCACTTGACACGTTTCTTCTCTTCATAAACTGCCACAGGGGCTCCTTTGTACTGTTGTTAAGGGTGTTTGTAACTCAATGCCGGACTTTTCTGTTTACTATCTCAACTCACCAAACTAAGTTTCTAGGTGAAAGCGCACATTTCAGCAAATTCCAAGTATTGCTTCCCACACGGCAGACACATGATAAAAATGTTTAAGACTAAAAGAATACCTGAATCAGTTGATTCGGAGGAGCCCATTCTCTGCAGACAGCTATTCCTCACCTCCAGGGGCTGTTCATACTCACTGAAACCAAGAAAAGTAACACTCTCTATAGCTCTAGGACATAATTAAAAGGTTACATACAGGAGACAGGCCATGACATGGCAAGTTGCCATGCTGCCATCAACCATCATTACTTTCAGACCACACCACAGAACACTTGGCCACCCAGAACACCCAGTTAGCACCTGAGCATAAAAGGAGATGAGAAAAGAGTGGGTTAGCATGGTCTGGGTCACACTATAGGACAGGACGACAAAGAAGACTATTGGAGTATTTCCTGAAATGAGAGCATGTGTTTTAGGTACTGAGCTAGGAGCAGGGGTGAATAGGACAAGTTCCTGCTTTTCAGAGATTGGAAAAGACATGTGCTTATTTAGAAAATGTGACGTCCAAGATTGAAGAGAAAGCAGTTTCACCAGAAAAACGGTGGGATGCATTTTTTGCAATAAGGAAAACAGCAGGGAAATTTGTGGCATGGAAAGTTGAATAAAAAGACCTGGTCTTAGGAAAGCATCGGGGTGGACATCAGGAAGGTGCACGGGGCGAGGGATTGCGACGATTTTGCAAACGCCAGGAAAGAAAATGCCACGTCCCTTTGCTGAAAAGGAAACAAAGCTCACAGGATACTAAGCTCCTACGAGGTGGCTCAGCAAAGGGTGGAAGTGAGCGCCTAGGAGGGCCTGCTCTTCCCGCGTGGAGGGAGATTTCAAAGAGCTTCCTGGAATAGGGACAGAAGAGCACAGGGCAATCCGAAAGGGGTGGCGAAGGTGGGGAGTCGGGGCAGACCCACCCCCTACCGGGCCCGGCTCGGGGCTGAGAGCGGCCCTAGAGGGTCCGAACGGCCTCTCCCGCCCAACATTCGGCCTGGGGGGGGGGGGCGGGTGCACATGGCGGGCCCCCGCCGGTGGGGCCGCCCCCAAGCGGCGGACAGGCAGGTCTCGCTCTTCTCCCGGCCGGTTTCCCGGCCCGATCTACCCGAAAGCCGTCTGGGAGGCCAGCGGCCTGAGGCACCGCTCTTCGGTCCCTCCTCACCTGCCCAGTCCCTGCAGCTGGTCCATGGTGACCGTCAGGCTGGTGACAGGCGACAGGCCCCCGGCGGCTGGCGTGCTGAACAGCGCCTTCACGACGGGCTGCGGTGCGGGAGGGGGGCTGCAGGCGAAGAGCAGGCGGCGGCGGTGCGGGGGCTCCGGGCCCAGTTCCATGGCGGCGCCCTGCCTCCCAGGGATTCTGCTCCCTCTTCCTCCGCCTCTGCCGCGCCCGCCCCGCCCCGCCGGCACTGGCCTCGGCCGCGCGCCCCACTGCCGGCGCCCGCGGGTCAAACACAAACACGACCCCGCGGTTCAGGGACGCGGCTGCCGCGGGCAAGCGAAGAGGACGGGCGGGTGTCCGGACTCGGCAGGCGCCAGCCACAGGCGCGAGCGCTTCCCCTCACTCCGCGAGGCCGGCGGGCGGGCGCCGGCAACCTGAAGATTAAATCCAAACAAGCGGGGCAGGTCTAGGAGGGAGAGCGGCTAGACCGCGAGGCCACGGCCCGGTCTCACACTCTCTTCACTCTTCTTTCACTCTCTTGCCCAGCCCGGGAGTGCTGAAAACCAGGCCGACCTTCACCTCCCTCCCGGGCTGTCGCTGCCGAGGTGGCCTTTCGCGGTAATAGCTGCTCACTAGGGCCTGCCAATGCCCCGCCCTCCCTTTCCTAGTTGGCGCCAAACGGAATCCACCAATCAGTAACCAGTTCTCCTCCTCGCCCAGGAATGGCAGCTAGGCTGGACCAATGAGAGGGGAAGAAGGAAGCAGCTCGCGGGACTCCGCGAGGTCACCCCTCCTCAGAAAGGGGAGGGGCCTAGAGGGGACCTGAGCTCCTCTGAGCCAGAGTGGCTCGGAGGTCAATGAAAACTCCCAGCTGAACCTGCGAGGCGCCGGGGGAGACCGGAAGCCCCTCTTGACCCATTGCATGGTGGGAAGCGTAGTTCGCACAGCCAGCGGCAGTCCAGTCACTACTTACCCCCGTTAGGCCAAAGCTATGTCGGCCGCCCGTCCCGCGCTCCGCAAACTGAGGAAATGTGGAGGGTGGAGAAGGCGGTCCGGGCCCTTCTCCCACCCTGGGCCTCCAGGCCCTAATTTTATCGCGAGAGAGGGAAGTGAATGACCCAAGGACTGGGCGCTGCCTCCTGAACACCAGGGCCCAACTCTGGACCGCTGACTCCTGTCCAACAGGTAGTTCTGGCCATGAGCCGCTGACCACAAGACTTAACCCTACGGCCTGGACTGTGGGCCTCGGCATTGTTTGCTCACCTCCATTTTAGCTCTTGTATAATACTTTTCTCAGAATCATTTCCTTCTCTCCCACCCTTTCTTACCTCATTGGGATAGCAATACCGTAAATATAATAATAGCTAATGCTTATGTAGTGCTTAGGTCCCCGTGTTCCAAGGGCTTTATCTATTAATTCGTTTGATTCTTTTTTTAAAAATTTATTTATTTTTGGCTGCGTTGGGTCTTCGTTGCTGCGCGTGGGCTTTCTCGTTGTGGGGAGCGGGGGCTACTCTTCGTTGTGGTGCACGGGCTTCTCACTGCGGTGGCTTCTCGTTGCTCTAGGGCGCAGGCTCAGTAGTTGTGGCACATGGGCTCAGTAGTTGTGGCTCACGGGCTCTAGAGCGCAGGCTCAGTAGTTGTGGCACATGTGCTTAGTTGCTTCGAGGCATGTGGGATCTTCCTGGACCAGGGCTCGAACCCATGTCCCCTGCATTGGCAGACAGATTGTTAACCACTCTGCCACCAGGGAAGCCCTAATTCGTTTAATTCTTAAACAGTTCTGTGAGACAGGAATTGTCCCCATTTTATAGATGACCAGATTTGTTGTTATATCCTCTGTACCAGTGGCAACTCCTAGAATGAATGATTTTATGAGAGAGGCAGAGGTACAGCAATCAGTCCTTAAGAGGACTTGTCTTTAGATAGCATGTTTAGAGCAAATACTCTTGATTATTTAGATTGTATATTTATTTTAGGTGTCTGGTTGAGATTATGACCACTACCTCTGTTTTGGGCCTACCGTTAAATTCATTAAATATTTCTTTAAAAAGCTTTTGCTGGGGTGGAGGGATAAATTAGGAGGATGGGATTAACATATATACACTACTATATGTAAAATAGATAATGAACAAGGACCTACTGTATAGCACAGGAAACTATACTCAATATTTTGTAATAACCTGTAAGGGAAAAGAATATGAAAAAGAATGTATATATGTATAACTAAATCACTGTGCTGTACATCTGAAACTAACATAACATTGTAAATCAACTATGCTTCAACTAAAAAAATAAATAAAAAGCTTTTGCTTTCAAAGGTTTGTATTATGCAAATAATACAAAATAATTATAGCCTTAGAAAATACAGATAGTTATAATTTTAAAAAATCATCCATAATTCTACCATCTTCAAAGAAACAATGGTCAACATTTTGAACTTTTTGTATGGACATACACTATAATTATACAGTCAATATTTGTTTCATGGTTAAAGGAATGGAAAGTCCTTGCCCGAGCAGACATTTCCTGAATGGAATTTGCCCAAGTAGGTTGACATACTGAAGCATTTCCACCAGCAATCCAAGTATTGGAATGAAAACTGTGTCCGAAATGTTAGAGAACCTTTTTTGTTTTTCCTTTCTAAATGTTGTTGGGGACTTCCCTGGCGGTCCAGTGGCTAAGACTCCACGCTCCCAATGCAGGGGGCCTGGGTTCGATCCCTGGTCAGGGAACTGCATCCCACGTGCCGCAACTAAGAGTTCACATGCCGAAACTAAAGATCCCGCACACAGCAACAAAGATCCCAGTTTGTCGCAACTAAGACCCGGTGCAGCCAAATAAATAAATAAATATATAAATTTTTTTTTTAAAAGGTTGATGAAGTGTTGAGGATGACTTTTTTTTTTTTTTAAGATTTGCGTCCATGGATTGTGAAATAAAAGCAAAAGAAAAGGAATAATTTAACCAAACCCTTTTCCCCATTCACTCAGGAATGCTCTCCAAAGTCCTGGAGCAGCTCTGGGGGGAAGGGAAGAGACCTGCGCTGTGAATTGAGAGGTCTGAATTCTAATCTAGCTCTGCTTTGGGGCAAGTCGATTTTTGTTCACTCGTTCATTCAGTCTCTACTGTGAGCCTACCAATTTGCCAGATCCAAACAGACAGGGTTAATGCTTCCTTGGAGATTTGCCTGGAATACTCTTCTTCACTCAGCTAACACCCACCCTTTTAAGAAAGCTCTACCGTCAGATACTGTCACTGACACATTCCCCTGTTACCATCCACATTCCAGGCACCACGTGTTTACACTGGTTTCTGTGATAATTTAATCCCCCTCAAAAAAAGATAATAAACGCAAAAGGATAGGGACCCCCCCCTTTCGTTTTCTCTACTCTAGTGCCTGATTCAGGGAAACCCTCAGCACATAATAGATCGAATACATGCTGCGAAGAAAAAGTGTGACTGCTTTGAGAGTGTTTAAGAAGGGAATTTAATCTGGTGTGGTACCGTCAGGGAATCTCTGAGGAAGTGTCCGGGGGGATAAGTCCTTAGGAGGTGGAAGAAAGCGTGTTCTGGGCAGAGGGACAGAACCTAAGCAAAATCTCTGAGGCTGGGAGGAGTCCCCCCCTCCCCACCTTGTGGCAGAGAACGAGGGGGAGGGGTTGTTGCAGAGGGCACAGACTCTGCAGGGGCTTGTAGACCACATTCTGCAAATTTATCTCAAGGGCAATGGGAAATAATTGAAAGGTTTACATTTATATTTGAAAAAGATAACCCTGGCTGATTTAATATTTTACATGTGCCCATTCTTCTTTCACCCACCTGTGCTGTTAGCCAGATTGGATTTATTCTGCATGGTTACCTGAGGCAGTGTGAGCCTCCCTGGAGGTTTCAGATTAACACTGAAAAGGAAAGTCAGAACTAACAAAGCTTTCCAAGGTGGAATGAGCAGTCCACAAGTCTGTATCACCAGGGTCTTAGATGCTGTGGGAGTGAGGAGTACCTAGCATCGAGGGTTCCCAGATCCTAGTTCTACATTACAGTTATCTGGGGAGTTTTGACTTTTACTTAGTTATTTATTTACTGAGTTCGCAATCCATTTACATGGGACAAATTCAAATGATACCAAAAAAGGCCTAGACAAAATCTCCCTCCCATCCCTGTCTACCCTGTTTCCTCCCCGTTGGTCATCACTGGCCAGCTTTGTGTGTGTGTGTCTCCTAGAGCCTGTGTCTGTGCTAACAAGTGCATGTACATATTCCGCCACACATACTTTTCATTTTTCATAGACGGCAACAACATGTTATAAACACTGTCCTGAATCTCGCTTTTTTCCACTTCATATATCTTGGAGTTGGTTCCATATTAACAGATAAATTTCCTCTTTTTTTTTTTTTTTTTTTTTTTATTGCTACCAGTTTGGGGAGCTTGTTTGAAAATAGAGATTCTCTGGTCTCCCTTGTATATTTTGACTTCATAGGCTTGGTGTAGGGCCCTGCCTGGAATCTGTATAATCAGAAAGCTCTATGAATTGTTCTGAAACACAGGTTTGGGAACCACTTAACTGAATGACTTTTAAGGCCACTGAATTCCAGAGATCCCACACATTCTAATACATAATTTGTGTTTATCCTGGTTTGTGCTGGGTAACAAGCTCTGTAGGATGGTATTCTGAGCACAGGCTAAATCTTGTCTCATGGTTAAATGTCTGCTCTGGGATAACAAACTTTTCTAGCAGAAACCGCACCCCCACCCCTGCCCATTCTTTCGTGGGTGCTTCCTGAACAGTGAAACCCACCCCCAGTACTTTTTTGGCCTCCTGCGTTACGGCAGAGAACTCCCAAATTCCCGTTACTGATAGGAATATCTCGCCTGAATTCCTGCCCCACATCTGAATTCACCTAGAATGGCCCGCCGGCAACTCACAACTCTACTTACCTCAAGTCCACTTACTTCTCTTTCCTTCCTAACCGGACTTGTGACCCTGCCTAGTGCCCTTGGCAGGAAAAGGCTCCGGCACCTTCACCTGCCTGTTCTTCCCCCGCTGCTGACCTGATCTGGCTGGACTCCCAAGCCCTTGACCCGTAAATGCTCTTTCTAAATGCAAATCTGATCTCCTCTCACCCTCTGTTTGAAGCCCTTTCCTGTAACCCCCCAACTGCTTAAAGCAGGGGCTTCCATACATTTTGGACCCATGACCTGGAACACACATATCAAAAAGTTTTCAATGCATCATTTACTCAGTACTACCTGTAATACACTGTTTTCTCTTTTATTTTTGTGACTTAAAAATCCTAGCTATGAAAAAATTTGAAATTTTTAAAAAATCCTAGTTATGAATCCCTAAAATAAATGTGTTATGATGGCCTGTGACCTACACTTTGAAAAGCAGTGGCCGATAGGCTCAGTAAGCTAATAATGGTGTCAGCAGGACTCCTTTCATCTTAAAAGCTGTATGAAAAAATAAAGTGGGAATTCTCGGGCAGTCCAGTGGTTAGGACTCGGCGGTTTCACTGCCGTGGCCTGAGTTCAATCCCTGGTCAGGAACTAAGATTCCTCAAGCTGCTCGCAGAGTGGCCCCCCAAAAAAATCTCAGAAAAATTCCTTCCCATTCCTCTTGTTTTGTGTAGTTTATTACTTGCTCAACATCCCTGTTCTTGCGTTCATTCACTCAACAAATGTTTATTCATTGCCTACTGGGACAAACCTTGTGCTAGAAATAAAATGCCACAATCCCTACCCTCAGCAGGCTTACATCTGCCAAATACAGTCTCACAGAGGAATGCTTGCAGTGATGAAAGCATTATCATGATAATGGATGCTGTCTGGGGCAGGCTGGTGGAGCTAGGAGGTGGGGTGGAGATGGAGACTCAGAAAGCTGGAGTGGGAAGGGAGGGGGGACTTCCCAAAGGAGATTAAAGCTACTGAAGCTTGAGGGTGTAGGTTGTTGGAAAAGGGTGATTCGGGGTGGGGTGAGGTGGGGTGATTTTTAAGGAGAGGAAAGAGGCCTCAGAAGCCAGGAGGTGAGGATACTACTTCTGCAGAATGGGCTCGTGGGAATGGCTGTGAGGACACAAGTG
The DNA here is from genome assembly GCF_963455315.2 of Globicephala melas. Lineage (NCBI taxonomy): Eukaryota > Metazoa > Chordata > Mammalia > Artiodactyla > Delphinidae > Globicephala > Globicephala melas. The sequence continues at coordinate 39,715,455 of NC_083324.2, read as the reverse complement.
GGAGGAAGGGGACAATTCTTGAAAGACTGAGCATGTTGAAGGGATTGGCCTCATCCTGTGGACAGTGGAGGGTGTGGAGGGTGGATGAAAATTGCTGCAGGGTGGGTCAGTGGGGGAGAGTGGGGAAGCCTGGGGAACAAGGAAGGGGCTGTCCAAATAGTTCCGGTGGGGAAATGGCAAGATCCTGAACCGAGGCGGTGGGAAGCGGGGTGAGGGCTCAACAATGGGAAGAGGGGTGTGAGTGACCTTAGGAGCTGAGGAAGGAGATGGAGCTCACTGGGTTTTGATAGCTGAGTCATTGAGGTGGGGGAGGGAACGGGAGGAGTCTAGAATGATTTCTAGGAAAGGACTTAAGCACCTGGGTGGGTGGTGGCATTATTTCAACAATAAGAGGCACAGTTCTTGGAGGAATCTGATGAGCTCAGTTTTGGGCTTGTCTACTGTCTGGGGTTGGCACTCGGGAGAGAGATTTGGAGTTCATTAGCATAAGGATGATAATGTCCACTGAGGGTGTGCAGGGAGTGTTTTAGGAGGCTGGCTCTGGAGGGCACCAGCACTGAAGCCTGGATGCAGCAGGAGAGGCCCAGGAAGGTGGGGCTGGAGAAGCCACCGCAAGGCAGGAGTGGCCAGTCTATGGTTCAATCCTGGTGACTGAAGGGAGTCACTGAAGGGGGCCACGCAGAGGTCTTCATCATGTTGAGTGAGTGGTAGAGGTGGGAGGTGAGGAAGAAGCCACAGGAAGGCTCTGGGATGGCAAGAGATGGCACAGAAGGTATAGTACAGTTCAAAGTGCACCAACAAGCACTTAAACAAATGTTCATAGCCATGTTATTCGTTTTAGCTCCAGCAGAGAGCAACCCAAATGCCTATCAACCATAGAATGGGTATCTGGAGGTTCTTTCATACAGCAATGAAAAGTAAAAACTACACCATTGGGACTTCCCTGGTGGCGCAGTGGTTAAGAATCTGCCTGCCAGTGCAGGGGACATGGGTTTGAGGCCTGGTCCGCGAAGATCCCACATGCCGCAGAGCAACTAAGCCCGTGCACCACAACTACTGAGCTTGCGCTCTAGAGCCTGCAAGCCACAACTACTGAGCCCACGTGCCACAACTACTGAAGCCCACGCACCTAGAGCCCGTGCTCCGCAACAAGAGAAGCCACCCCAATGAGAAGCCCGGGCACCGCAACGAAGAGTAGCCTCCACTCTAGAGAAAGCCCTCACAAGGCAACGAAGACCCAACGCAGCCAAAAATACATAAATAAAATAAATAAATTTAAGAAAACAAAAAAAACTACACCATGGATCGATCTCACAATCGATGCTGAGCGTAAGCTAGACATGGAAGAGGATATACTGTTTGACTCCGCAGCATAAAGTTAAACAAAGTCCTGCTTTTTAACCTTGGTAATAGAAATTAGGGTCCTGGTGACCTCTGGGGTGGTGGTGACTAGAAAAGGCCATGAGGAGGACTTTTTTTTTTTTTAACATCTTTATTGGGGTATAATTGCTTTACAATGGTGTGTTAGTTTCTGCTTTATAACAAAGTGAATCAGTTATACAAAGTGAGTCAGTTATACATATACATATGTTCCCAGACTCAAGAGGGAAGAGGAGGACTTTTTACATGAATGTGCTCACCTTGTGGAAATTCACTGAGCTGCAGGCTCCTGATTTGTTCACTTTTCTATATGAATAGTATATTTCAGTGAAATGTTTCCTGTTAGTAACAAAATAACTTTCCCTTGACCCCACTTTCCCCTCCAGCTATAGTCCTTTCCTTCATAATAAAACGCAAAAAAGTTGTCTCTAACTTCTCTCCTCCCATTTTCTCTCTTTTTTTTTGGAAAAGTATTTTTTTTATTAGTTATCTCTTTTATACATATTAGTGTATACATGTCAATCCAAATCTCCCAACCTCCCATTTTCTCTTGAACCCACTCCAACCAGACATTCACCCTGCCGACTCCGTGGAAATGGCATCTGGCAGATTCTCCAGGGACCTTCATTTTGCTGAACCTCGTACCAATTCGCATGCCTGTCTTACTCTGCTCAGCAGCCATCTGTTATAGCACTGGATACAGTTCACTACTCCCTTCTAGAAATATTTTCTGCACTTGGATTTCAGGACACCGTACTCCAGATTTTCCACCTCTGTCCAGTTGCTCCTAAAAAAAAAAAAAAAAAATGCTTTAACAACATTGTAAATCAACTATACTCCAATAAAAAAATTTTTAAAAAATTATTTGGAGAGGTCATGACAGAGGAAGCCATTTGGCCACTCAAGGGTGGGAAGCAGGCACAGGGAGGGAGAACAGCCTTAAAGTTCTTCTGGGGCATGGCGGCCTCTTGTTCCAAGTAGCAGCAGCATAGAGCCTGACTCGTAGCCAGAAGGAGAAATGTTTGTGGTGTAAATGAAAACTAAGGATGTGAATGTTATCCTGAAGGCAGTGGGGTTAGAAAGGGCCTCGAGACACCAGCATTCCTCTCCCCTCCTCTCCCCGCAAGGAAGATGAACTGAACTTATGGCTTGGGGTGGTGAGGCAGGTCCTTGTGGTCCCTTTTCTCTTCTGAAAAGGTTGACTTTTTCTGCCACTCTTCCCCGGTGGACATTGGTGTAGCACTCAAAGAGGCCACCAGAGGGCACTTGTTTCCCAGGAGAATATTCTTGGGGACTGAATTGAGGAGTGTTGTTGGTAGAAAAGGCAGCTAGAGGGACTTGCCACGTGTGAAAAAGTGAATGCACCCCAGTCTCTGGGGCTCTGCTTCTAGAGCCTTTTTTTTGGCTGCCTTGGGTCTTCGTTGCTGTGCATGGGCTTTCTCCAGCTGCGGAGAGCAGGGGCTACTCTTCATTGCGGTGCGTGGGCTTCTCATCGCGGAGGCTTCTCTTGTTGCGGAGCACGGGCTCTAGGCGCCTGGGCTTCAGTAGTTGTGGCTCATGGGCTCAGTAGTTGTGGCTCTCGGGCTCCAGGCGCGCGGGCTCAGTAGTTATGGCTCGCAGGCTTAGCTGCTCCATGACATGTGGGATCTTCTCTGACCAGGGCTTGAACCGTGTCCCCTGCATTGGCAGATGGATTCTTAACCACTGCACCACTAGGGAAGTCCCTCTAGAGCCTTTTTCAGGGTGGGACGAGCTCAGGGCCGGGAGCCCCAAACCTGTGTTGCTAGTCTCAGCTGGCCCTTTATCTTATGTGTCAGCCTCTTGATCACTGTTGGTCTCGGTTGCACCCCTCCAGGAAATGGGAGGAATGACTCCTGATCAGTGTACCACACAGAGGCATTAGCAAGAGAGAACAAAGCAAGTAGTGTAAACACTTCTCAGAAGTTTGAAATAAACTTCTGAGAAGTTTGAAATAAACTTCTGAGAAGTGAGTCTGACTCCCTCTGGTAGTCAGAGGTCCTGGCTAGCAGCTGGGCCCTCCTTACAGCTTGCACCTGGGTGCTATTCACCTCACAGATTGTCCTGGGAGGAGAGGAAAGACTTTGTGCCAGGGGCTGGAAGGGGCTGGAGACCAGGAAGGTGGACTTGTGGTAACATTGCCCTGTCCCAGTCTTTCTCAATCCCTGGGCCTCTGGGAGGTGAAATTGTTCCTGGGGCTCCCTCCTGTCCTGGTTGAGTTAGAGCCTCTTGTGCCATCCTGCTGATGACTGGTTGACAAAGGCCCCCATTAGGCAAGGTGCCTTGTTGGGGGGTGGCAGATAGAGGAAGGGCTCATGGTTTTGATAAAAGAAATTTTCACATATTGAGGTATGGGAGAGTCATTCTGGCTTATACACGAGTTAACTTGAATTTTATGGTAACTGAGACAGCCTGTTTGTGGCCTATCAAACATACATTGTATATCTGTTTTAATTATTAAAGTAAAGGGCACATTGACCAGAAGTAAAGAATGCCCATGTTGGGCTTCCCTGGTGGCGCAGTGGTTGAGAGTCCGCCTGCCGATGCAGGGGACACGGGTTCGTTCCCCGGTCTGGGAAGATCCCACATGCCGCGGAGCGGCTGGGCCCGTGAGCCATGGCCGGGGGGCCTGCACGTCCTCCGCGGCGGGAGACGCCACAACAGTGAGAGGCCCGCGTACCGGAAAAAAAAAAAAATGCCCATGTTAAAAATAAAGCTTAGGGTTTATTAAAGTTCCCTGGTGGCCTAGTGGTTAGGATTCCAGGCTTTCACTGCCACAGCCCGGGTTCAATCCCTGGTCAGGGAACTGAGATCCCGCAAGCCGTGTGTCTTGGGGTGGGGGATGGGGGAAAGCTTAAATGCTTCCCTTCCTGGGACACCAGTGCTGGTACTCCTCCTTTGATGATAAGGCTCCCTTCCCAGGTGCCAAGGACATACTGACTCGCTGTGGACATGCTGGTCTGTTTTTTTTTTTGAAACCTTGAAGAGATGTATCCCTGACATGTTTAATATTCTTTGTTCTGAGAAGATAGAAAACTGTGCTGAGAGCCACGGTTCTCAGGAGCAGTTTCTCAGAGCAATCTGAGAAGATGGTTTCTGGGCTATAGTCCTCAGTTTGGCTCAAATAAAACTCTCTTCTATTCTTATTATAGATTGCTTATTGATTATTTTCACTGACAGTTTCCGGGACCTAGACCTTTCTAGCCCTGAGCAATACCTGCCCTAGAGGACTTGGGGCTGGACCCATTCCAATCCTTTGAGCCTAAAATCCAGGCCCCAAGGCATGCCCTGGGCCTTCTGGGATGTTTGTGTGTTCTGTGAAAAAAGGGGCACAATTAAGGAAATTGGGGTTAATCAGAGTGAAACATGTTCCTTTCCTGCAGGACTCTCACAGCCTTTAGTAAGCTAACGTGTATTGTAAGTCTCCGGGAAACAGCAAGGGAGGGTTCACATACTTCTTTGACCATGGGACCCTTTTCTTGGGAATCTTGCGCGACCACCCCTAGTCCATGGAACATGCTCTGAGAAGTACCCACTTAATCCATGCAGCCCTCACATTCACTTCACAGAGGTAATGGAAACAGAGTGGGCTACGGGCTTGCCCCAGGCCCAGGTTGGTGGTCTCCTAAGCGTGGCTGGGGCCTCCCTTCCCTGGGCACACTCAGAGCCTTCCTGAGTTGGCAGGGAGGGGGCAGCTGCAGGGCTACTGCTCTTCCTTGCCTTCACCCCTTTCTGTCATCTTCAGTGGCTCAAGGGCCAGTTCATGTGAGCGTGGGCTCTGCGGCCACGGAGAGCTGGGGAGACCGAACAATTGCCCACACATTGCCGGCGCTTCCCCCCCTGCTCTAAAACTTTTGAAACTGAGATATAAATTATCTACCATAAAACTCACAGTTTTAATGTAATTATTTCAGCTTTGACAAAAATGCACAATCGTGCAACCATCACCACAATCAGGATGTAGAACATTTTCATTATCCCAAATGTTCCCTCACGGCCCTTTGCAGTCTACCTTGTCTTCCTAACCCTGGCCCCTGGCAGCCACTGATCTATTTCCTATCACGATAGTTTTTCCTTTTCTGGAGGTTTCATATAAATAGCATCATGCAATATGTGATCTTTTGCATCTGACTTCTTTCACTTATCATAATGTCTAGCATAATGTTTATGAGGTTCATTCGTGATGCACATATCACCAGTTTGTTCTTTTTTACTGGCAAGTAGCATTCCATCGTGTGGATGTCCTGCGATTTGATGGACTTGCTGATGGACATCTGGGTTGTTCCTGGGTTTTGACTATTATCAAGTTGCTTTGCACATTCTTGTACAAATTTTTGTGTGGAGGAATGTTTTCATTTCTTGATGGTAAATACCTGGGAGTGGAATTTCTGGGATGTATGGTAAGCATGAGAACTTACCCTTTTCAAGATGGTTTCTGGCTGTCCTCCCATCATCTGCAAGGGGAAGAGGGGGATGAGAGGGTGAGCTGAAGCTGGGAGAGGTTGGAGCCTCAGCCTTACATCTGTCTCTGAGTAGTTTGGTATCTTGGGCAAGTTGCTTTATCCTGGTCTGGGCTGGCCTCAGTTTATTCATCTGTGAAATGGCAATAGCACTATGATTCTCCCTTCCTGTCGCAGCAGGGGTGGAGCGAAGGTCAGCGGTACTTGCGAGGAAGAACATGGTTCTGGGACAAAGGCCTCCCTTTGAGAGCTCTATTCCCTCTCAAGTCAGTGTGGACAGGACGACAGTCAATTTCTGCAAATCCTAAGAGGTTCCTTTTGGTCCTGAGCTGAGTGGGCAAGGCCTAAGATTTTCGGGGTTGTTAAAGGCGATCCTCTTGCCGCAAACACCTTGGAATATGGAGCTATAAAGGAGGAGAAAAATTTTGCAAAGAGACCAAAGAAAAAAGGATCTTTACCACTGTCTTATACACATGTGGCCACTTAAATTAATGAAAATTGAATTAAGATGTCAGTTCCTCAGTTGCACAAGTCACATTTCAAGCGCTCAGTAGCCATGTGTGTTTAATAGCTGCCATACTAGATAGCACAGATACAGAATATTTCCTTCATCAGAGAAAGTTCTGGTTGAGACTCCAAACCTTCGCTTTGGGAGGGTCCGTATTATTAGTACATCTCTAGTAAACTGAGGCAGGCCCCATGGAGGTCAGCTGGCTTACAGATAAGGACCCCAGAAGATCCAAAGGGCAGAACTCACTGTGAGAGAGCTGGCTGCACAGGGACCCTGTGGCTGGCTGGTGGGTATGGCCCCTGAGATGGACAGCTGGACATGGTGAGGGCTGTGCACAGGCAGAGGGCTGGGATGCGGCCCTGGCTCTCCAAGGGGCTGTGGAGGGAGGCAGGGTGGAAAAGGAAGTGGTTGGCTGTAGCAGTTGTGGGAGCTGGCAGGTTTGCTAGCATAAGATGTGGGAGCTCCATTTGAGGGGTGGGCAGTGGGCCTTCTGGGAGGGTCAGACATTCGAGAAATGAATTGGGCCTAGGACTGAACTGGGCCTCGTGAGAGCACCTCTTCGGCCAAGGCTCCTGAAGGGGGAACTATGGCCTTCTGCCTGAGCCCGGCTGTCTCCAGGAAGGCAGCCCTTGGCTGAGTACTCTCAGCAGGACTCTCAAGGGTCAGTGTTGTGTGCAGGTCTCAGACTATCAACAGCCAGTGTTGTGACAGGACCAGCCCTTGGGGTTCTGATTATGACTGCACGATGCCCTTCACCAATCGCCATCAGAGAACTTTGAAAAAAACAAGTTTCATTATTTATGGGACTGGGAAATTATGTGGCATGACTGGAGCCACTCAAAGACATCTAGGGTAGAGAGAGAAAGAGAATATGGGCCTGGGGTCCTGCTTTTATTGCAGTTGAGGATGGGGGCCTAGGGTTTCTAACGGCTCACTTTTTATTGGTGAATTTAAAACATAAGAGCAGGAATTTAAAGCACAGGAAGAGAAAAAACAAGTGGCCCAAATGATCAGTTAAAGAAATCTGAAACAAAGGACCCTCAGTAGGGGGAGGTGGCCTGGCTTTTTTAATCTAGTCACGCAGCTGACAACATGTTTATTCAAGATAGCCACCTTTGAAGTGGATGCCTGGCTGTCAAAGCTTAAATCAGGCACTTGCATTACAAAAAAGAAAAGAAAAGAGAGAAAGAAAAAAACAATCAACTGTCAGCGTTTACACTGCAATCCACCAAGTGATGCCTGGGCATCAGAGTCGATGGTGAGGACCTTAACTACCTGGGTAGTTGATATGCTAAAAGTCAGAGGTTATAACCCAGAAACACATCTAAATAGGATTACAGTAGTAAATCTTTTTTTTTAAAATACATCTCTATTGGAGTATAATTGCTTTACAATTGTGTGTTAGTTTCTGCTCTACAACGAAGTGAATCAGCTATATGTATACATACATCCCCATATCCCCTCCCTTTTGAGGCTCCCTCCCACCCTCCCTATCGCACCCTGGTAGGTCGTCACAAAGCACTGAGCTAATCTCCCTGTGCTGTGCAGCAGCTTCCCACTAGCTATCTATTTTACATTTAGTATTATATATATGTCAGTGCTACTCTCTCACTATGTCCCAGCCTCCCCTTCCCCCACTGTGTCCTCAAGTCTGTTCTCTACGTCTGCGTCTTTATTCCTGCCCTGCCACTAAGTTCATCAGTACCGTTTTTTTTTTTTTAGATTCCATATATGTGCGTTATCATATGCTATTTGTTTTTCTCTTTCTGACTTACTTCACTCCGTATGACAGACTCTAGGTCCATCCACCTCACTACAAATAACTCAATTTCGTTCCTTTTTATGGCTGAGTAATATTCCACTGTATATATGTGCCACATCTTCTTTATCCATTCATCTGTCAATGGACATTTAGGTTGCTTCCATGTCCTGCCTATTGTAAATAGTGCTGCAATGAACATTGTGGTACATGTATCTTTTTAAAAATTATTTATTTATTTATTTATTTATTTTTGACTGTGTTGGGTCTTCGTTGCTGCCCGCAGGCTTTCTCTAGTTGCAGCAAGCGGGGTCTGCTCTTCGTTGTGATGCGTGGGCTTCTCATTGCGGTGGCCTCTCTTGTTGCAGAGCACAGGCTCTAGGCATGCGGGCCTCAATAGTTGTGGCACGTGGGCTCAGTAGTTGTGGCTTGTGGGCTCTAGAGCGCAGGCTAAGTAGTTGTGGCACACGGGCTTAGTTGCTCCACGACATGTGGGATCTTCCCGGACCAGGGCTCGAACCCGTGCCGCCTGCATTGGCAGGCGAATTCTTAACCACTGCACCACCAGGGAAGCCCACATGTATCTTTTTGAAGTATGGTTTTCTCTGGGTATATGCCCAGTAGTGGGATTGCTGGGTCGTATGGTAGTTTTTTTTTTTTTTTTTTAAGGGACCTCCATACTGTTCTCCTCAGTGACTGTAGTAGCAAATCTTATAATAATTATACAGGCAATAGTCTGAAATACAGTTTAGAGCCATTGTCCCAAACTTGAAGGTTTCAGCCATGATAATAGGTCAGTGATCTTGAGGGTCCTAGGAATTTGTTCAAGGATTTGCATAATATTGTGGAAAATGTTAATATTTGGCACCATCCTGTGAAATAGGTCTGAGCCTGTCCAGAGTTGGTAGGTTGCTCCATATCTCATCAAACCAGTCTCTTAGTCCTGAGAATAGATCAGTTTAGTTAAAAGGTTGTGCCTTGTTTTCGGAAGCAGTGATGCAGGTGGGTTCCCCAAGTTAGGCCTACAGAGTACAAGCAATCAGGTATTTAATGAGAGGCATTTCTATGGAAACAATCAAAACAAAAAAAATTAAAAAAAAAACAAAGGTGTGTGACTGGAGCAGATTGTAATCCCAATTTCTGACTTCTGAAGGCAGCCAGATTTCTAGGTGTTGGGCTTAAATCCTCTTCAAATGGAGTGAGGGCAGACAGTGGCAATCTAATAGATTTTCCCGGGTCACAGTTTGAATCTCTGGTGATGCTTCTGAGTGGCCCACGCAGCAACAGACATGAAGGTTGTCCATACATGAGCTGTTACGGTGATTTCTCTGAAATTTATATTAAGTGTCCTATTTTAGCCTGCATAGCTTCATGAAAAGGGCAGTTTTAGTTCTCAATGATTCCAAGTCAGGAGGATGGGAGAAAAATTTGAAACATTAGTTTGGAGAGTTGTAGCCAGATATTAGAGGAAATGAGGAGAAATCAGTATGCAGACCAGTTTATAGGTAGACAACAAAACCTCAATGACAATTAACAGAACTAGTATTTAATATCCTCAAGTACATATTAAATTTTCTACTGAAACATAATTTTTCTGTCTAAAATTACCCCCATTTTTATCAAAGATAACCAACTTAAGACTAATTTGCTTGCAAATTAAGTCTAGTTTCAATAAACTTGGCTTGATTATTTATATGAGTACAGCAAGAAAAAGTGACTGACCATATAGGCTCCTTTAAGTCTGCTTTGCTGGAACTTTTCATAAGGAATCCCAGATTGAACTTTTAAAATTCTACATGACTATTCTTGAGGCTTGGTTGGGAGGGGCCAGGGCAATAGGCCACGGCTGGCAGGGACTTAGGATGGGACATTTTTAGAGTGAGAAAGTCAGTGGAGAAGAATCCAGGAGAGGGGACAAATGGAGCCAAGCCCCTGACTGGCTGAGGGCTGGGCCCAAAAGACAAGATGGTGTGGGGTTGACTGTCTGCCTAGGGTTTGGCTAGGTGTGTAAGGCTCTAGAAGAAGCTGGTACAGTCATCCACTCATCGACATTAACTGATGGCTACTCTGTGCCAGACAGTGCCTAGAGGAGGAGATTGAGTGCTGAATACACTCCTTTACCCTATTCCTGAGGAGACCAGAGTGTGGAGGCAGAGGGGACGTAAGACAGAGCCTGGTCTTCCCTCTCCTGGAGGACTCAATGCTCTTGAGCAACCCTGCCTATGACACTCCCCATGGGCCCCAGGAGAGGCCAAGACGTTGTCAGGGAGATGGAGAAACCATTTCTTCACCTTCCACAGGAGGCTTCCCGCTCCCACTGCCCAGCAATCCTGTGAGGCAACAGCAGGGGCTGAGGCAAGTCCAGCTCACAGCCGGGGAGGAGATCAGGGATGGGGCAGGTCAGGAAGACGCGTGGTTGGGCCATTGCATCAGGCCCAGGAGGGGCATAAAGGAGGGTCCTGCATGCTGGGAGGAGGCCGACTTGGGGACCATGGAGACTCAGAGGGCCAGCCTCGCCCTGGGGCGGTGGTCACTGTGGCTACTGCTGCTGGGACTAGTGGTGCCCTCGGCCAGCGCCCAGACCCTCAGCTACAACGAGACCGTGATTCGTGCTTTGGATCAGCTCAACGAGCGGTCCTCAGAAGCTAATCTCTACCGCCTCCTGGAGCTGGACCCACCTCCCAAGGCCGTGAGTCAGGAGGACCCTGGGGAGGGGGCTGTCTCCCGCCAGCCATGGCCACACTGTCACCGCCTCTGCTCAGGCTGTACCTCCTGTCAGGAAGGGACTTCTCCCTCTAGGTGGGCTCCCACCTCTTCCAGGAAACCTTCCCAGAGCTGGGTCCCCTCCCAGCATGAGAGCTTCCTGCCTTAGCATCTCTACTGTGGGAACAGGTGCCCTGGGCTCCAGGGCTTTCTGGGAGCTCCAGGGTAGGGGGGATGGTTACTCGGTCTGTGATGTGACTTCCCTGCTTTAAGTCCCATCTGTTCCTTATTGTCTTCCTACCAGGGAGGGCTCTGCTCAGCTTGGAGATTCCAGTGACAAGGTCTTTCCCTGCAGGTGGTCCCTGACTTGCCTCAGCCCCTCCGTGGGGAAGGTGTTCTCATCAGAGCTGGTCTGAGGTCCCCTCCTGCTCTCTGTGTGCCCATGAGTCCAGGAGTGGGCTCTGTCCCCTTCCCCTGTGCACCCAGCACCAAACCCAGGGCCAGGCACACAGGAGGGGCTGAAGAGGCTGCCGTCTAGGTGAGGGGCAGGGAGACAGATCAGAGAAGGAAGCATGAGCCCGAGCCCAGTCACCCCACTTTGATCCTTGACCAGGATGAGAACCTGGACACCCCAAAGCCTGTGAGCTTCACGGTGAAGGAGACCGTGTGCCCCAGGACGACCCAGCAGCCCCCGGAGCAGTGTGACTTCAAGGAGAATGGGGTGAGGCTGGGGGCTTAGAGTGCTGGTGGATGCTTCCCAGGGAGCTGAATAGGGGGCTTTGGGGAAGATTTCTAGCCCCTGGGCTGAGGCTGGGAGGCAATGGTCCGGGGGTTCCAGTTTGAGCTCGAACCTCCCCCTTACAGCTGGTGAAAGAGTGTGTGGGGACAGTCACCCTGGCTCAGATCAGGGACAACTTCGATATCACTTGCACTGTGGTGAGTGGCCCGTTCTGTGTTGTGGAGCTAATAACAGGGTGCGTTGAGGAACATCCTTTGGACCAAATACCCACTGCCCCTTCCAGGGCAGAGAAAGGCCCTCCTACCTGGCCCCTCCCTCACCCGAGCCCCAGGCCTCCAGGACTGGCTCTGCCATCCCTTAGAGCAGTGGTTCTCTAAGTGGGGTCCCACCCGGGAACTTGACAGAAAGGCAGATTCCCAGGCCACACTCAGACCTCCTGAATCAGACTCTGGGCTGGGGCCCAGCCATTTGTATTTTCACAAGGCCTCCAGGGGATTCCAACTGTGCTGAATTCTGAGAGGCACTGACTAGAGTAATGTGCTTTCAGCCCCTACTCCCGTCTAGCTTTGCTGGGATGGGCCTGTGACCCTGGGAAACCCCTTGCCATCTGTGGACCCCAGTTTCCTCATCTGTCTGTGGATGTAGTGTTTCAACCACATGCTCCAAAGGTCACAGCCAGAAAGTGAACTGGGGCCCAAAGTCTCCTGAAGTCACCCAGTTAGTGGGGATGTCCACGTGGGGAGGATTCTGGTCTTACCCTGGGCCCATTTTCCATAGTAACTTGTTTCTTCCTGTTGCATAGCCCCAGAGTGTCAGGGGACTGAGAAGCCTCGGTAGGAAGATACTAAGAGGTTGGAAGAAGTATGGCCCGATTATCGTCCCAATAATCAGATTAATTGGGTGAATTGTGAGCCCAGGGAAAAGACCTAAGGGTCTGCCTGCCCTGGTTCAGACTTCTAGACTCTGAGAAATAAATTCTTGTGAAAGCAACTTACTCCAGGCGTCAATTTCATTTGTCTCCCCTCCTCCCACTTACCAGGACCGAGTCCTTAGCTCCGGGTAGCCTCTTTTGTGTGTGTGTGTATGTGTGTGTGTGTGTGTGTGTGTGTGTGTGTGTGTATGTGTGTGTGTGTGTGTGTGAGAGAGAGAGAGAGAGAGAGAGAGATCACTCCTGTAAACACAGTCATGGGTGAGGCCCCTGTTCCTTCCAGGAGGGCATGGGGAGAGGCCAGGGCCAAGAGGTCCATTCTCGGGTCCCTCCCATGCCCTTCACACACCTCTGCCCTCCTCCTCCAACACCCAGTAGGGACTTAAGGAGACCTGCTCTGTGTGTAGTGCTGGTGGGGATGCTGTCCCTGCTCACATGGAGGTGACAGTCTGGAGGGGCCAGGCTTTTGTTAAACACTCACAGAGACGCAGTTCAGTCTCAGGGTTAAGCCTACAGGTACAATGCCCATAGCGTTTCACTTGCCCTTGACAATCTTAACTCTGGAAAGCCCACCCCTCCTTGCTTTTCCTTTGGCATTGAGACACATCACTGTTTCTTCAGCTGGGTCCCAGATTTCAGTTGTGAGCTTGTGTTTATTTTTATTTTTGGCTGCACTGGGTCATCGTTGTGGTGCTCAGGCTCTTTGTCGTGGGCTTCTCTCTAGTTGCGGCACGCGGGTTTAGTTGCCCCACGGCAGGTGGGCTCTTAGTTCCTCAACCAGGGATCGAAGCCACGTGCCCTGCATTGGAAGGCGGCTTCTTAACCACTGGACCACCTGGGAAGTCCCTGTGAGCTTGTGTTTAGGGATCAAAGGTATATAAATGTTTTTTTACCATTAAAAAGAAGCATCCTGCTCATTGGGGTGAAGAGCTCTGCATGAGTGTGAGAGATACAAAGAGTGACACACAGGTCACATATCTGTTTGCCTGGGTGTTTCAGACACTGTCCATGTCTTGCCCACTCCCCATTCTCTAGCTGACCTTTGCTCTGGGGCAGACTGGAAACATTGGGGAGTTTGAACCCAGGGAGCAGCCTCAACCAATTATTGGGGGGACTTGGTAGAAAAATACCTCCTCTTCCTCACTTCTTGGGGGGTCCACTCCCAGACATGTCACACCTCCTCCTGAGGTCTCCAGCTGGCTTAAGCCCCTGTCGCCCACTTCTGTGACCTGTTCATTGACACGTCCTCTTCTGACTCAGGTCCTGCCCTGTCTCCCTTCTCTACACTCGTGCTGGTGCTTTCTGGAATCACCTCCCAAACAAACTACTTCCACTAAATGCTTGTCTTAGGTCTGCTTGTGGGCCAACCGTACCAAGACACAGATTCCCCTCTCTGAGAGGGACAGAGGACAGGATCTCACAGAGCATTTACTTTGCTACCTGTCAGGCTTGTCTCCTCTTGGTGAGCAGGTGGGGCTGATCTCAGGCAGGTTAGAGGAACCTCATGCTTCTCACTCTACATCAATGCAAGTTGGGGGAGGAAACTTTACAGAGGACACCCAGGGAGCTGTGTTGTGTCTGTGCCAGAGGATACAGGCTTGCCATTGCCAACTGTTAAGTGGTCAGGATTTTTCAGAGCTGGTTGTTAAACTCTTGGTAGCTTGAAATTGGCCTTGGTGAAAGTATTTCCACCATGGAAATCAGCAAATGTTACCCATCAGTTTTGTCATAGCTGGTACATCACTGCCCAACCTGAGAGACAGATCACTCATCAGGATGATATGGGCCTGTGCTGATCACATCTGTTTCCAATTTCCTCCCGTGACTGCCCATCCTGCTTCCATGGCAACCCACCTATAGCCTCAGCCCTGTCTTGCCCTTTCATATTTTACATCGGAGTTGGCCATATGTCCCTTGCCTGGGATCAGGCCCTCAACATGCATACATGACCACTGATAGCAGAAAGGAGATGACACAAACATTTTTTCCATTGCAACCTTTGAGAAGGAGACAAAACAGGCAGGGAGGCATAGAGGCCTTGTCAGTGCCTTCTACAGTGACTGACTGGTGAGAGAGTCTGCTGTTTGACCATTAGACCTCTTACCCCTGAGAAAACAGGTAACAGACTTTCATGAATGGCATAGAGCATTGTCAGTCCTCCCTGAGAGTAAAACTCTGGATGGTGTGTTCCATTTGCATGTGATGGCTACAGTGTGATGGGTGTGCAATGGAGGGGTCCTGAGCCCAGCAAGGGGGAAAGAGGGTGCTCTGGGGAGAAAACTGCTTAGGACAAGCAGAGGGACTGGCATGGTAGAGTGAGAAGTGACACTCAGTTCAGTGCTCAAGGGAGGCATGCAAGGGGGTGGGTCAGGGTGGGACTGGAGAGATGGACAGACCCAGGTCTGGAAAAGCAATAACGAGCCAGATGATTTTAGAGGGGAGAGCAGATCCTTGTCCACGTTAGCCAACACCCTGGCTTCAGTGTGTGTGTGTGTATGTGTGCGTGCGTGCGTGCGTGCGTGCGTGTGTGTGTGTGTATGTGTGTGTGTGTGTGTGTGTGTGCATTCACGAGGGGTGAATCATCAGGGAGCCTCGAGGACGTGTCGCCCCAGGGCAATGGCCAAGGGGGGAGGAGGGAAGGGAGAATAGAAGGAGGGTTGTCACAGAAGCTGAGAGAGTGTGGGGCTGACTGGGATGGAGTCACTGCAGAGGGGATGAGGCAGGTTTACTCCCTGACAGGTTGAACAATGCGAGGGGTGGGTTCTGAGAATGTGATCATGGGCTGGTCAGAGTCCTGGTGTAGATATGAGATGAGTGTGGGGGAGGTGACTGTTCAGTTTTGACCACATTGGTTCTGAAATGCCAGGGGCATGAAATGCCAGTTTCCCTGGGTGGGGCACTGGGCAACAGGTGCTGTGAGCGCCCTGCCCAGATCCCCCTCACTGGGCGGCTGCCCCCCCACCCCGCCCCGTCCCCCATCTGTTTGAAATGTGCAATATGGATGCTAATGGCTCACAGGTGCCCCCTTCACAGCTGCCTTCACAGCCTCCCAGGAGATGCCTGGGGGGTTGTGTCCCCTCTGCCCTCAGCCTGTGGATGGGGACTGACTATGAGGGGACATCAAAGCCCAGCCCCCGCCTCAGTCAGTCCTAAAGCAGGGGTTCCAGGCTTTTGTGGGTGAGGCTGAAGCTCGTCTCAGGGTAGAGCACGTCCCTGCTCAGCTCCTTCCTCTGCCCTATCCTGCTCCCCTCCGCCTCCCTCCTCCGGACAACACTCCTCAATAAATCAGATGCCTCTCACTTCCCAGCTGAGGCCCTGCTTCTAGGGAACGTGGCCTGTGATGGTGGTGGAGCTGTGCAGAGTTCACCCACTCGGCCCAGGTGGGTCAGGCGCGGGGCCTGATGTGGAGAGAAGAGAGAAGAGCCCGAGGCGTCCAGGGTGGTGGTGCAGGAGGGGAGTGGGGTGGGCGTGGTGCTGTAAGCCAAGGGGCATTGAGGATTTTACAAAGTGGCCAGAGTAGGACAGGAGCCCACGAGGCCCAGGGAGATGACTCCTAATATTTTCCTATTGTTTGTGCAGATGTGAAGGCCACTAACTCCAGTGGGGGGCAGCACAGAAGCCAAACACAGCGAGTGGAGGAGAGCAAGAGGTAAGGAAGAGGGAGGGAATGAGTGAGGACAAGGAGGGGCTTCTCCATCCCCCAGACCCCTGCTGTGCCAAGGAGGGAATCTGGGCCGTAATCAGGCAAGGTCCTTGTGGACCCTGCCCTTGAGCCCCACCAGTGAGGTCTCAGGAGTTAGTTTGGGGGCTCCCGAGACGGGACAGGGGACTCCAGGTCAGCCTCAGTGGGGCAGAGGGAGAGAATTCTGAGGGGTCTAGATGTCTGAAAGGAATTGCTCTCCTGCCCGTGTGGCCCTGAGCAGGAGAATTGATCTTTCTGGGCCTCTGTCTCTCTATCTGTAATTGGGAACAACATTATCTCCTTTAAGGGGTTGGTCTGTCATTTAGGTAGAGAAGGAAGTTCAAGGACCTCATAGGGGCCAAATGTGAATCTCAGAGGGTGAGAGAGTCAGGAGACAATAGTTAGAGTGTGTTAGTCTCAGGGCACAGTGCCGACTCGTCTGTCAGTGCAGGGACCCAGAGAGACACTTGGAATCCCCATCAGAGCAGGAGGAGATGAATTAAATGCAGCCCATGCACACAGTGGACTTCCCTGAGGGCACCGAACTGGCCCTTCTGCACTAGCCTTTCCCATGTGGCCATTAGAAGGTAGCAGCTGGCACAGTAGGGCGGGGTACCCTCCAGACTGCCTGTGCTCTGACTCGGCAATGCCCCTGCCAGTCAGAGCCCAAAAGTCTCGTCCCTCAGTCCCCATGGTCTCTCTAGCCTCAGCCCGAGGGTCAGGGCTGCCCTGGTCCCTGGGGTCCTACTTGCAGCCCCCTGTTCTCCTGTGTGTCACTCTGCCTCTGTGTCACCTCAGCCAGAGCAGGACAGGAAGCTGGCAGGGGAGACAGAGGGCTACATTGTCACTTTCATGGGTCCTAGGCACTTTCACCTTCGTGGACCCATTCATCCACAGAAAAGTATTAAAAATTACATTTTATAACTGCATTCATGTAAAGATGGATACAATCAAGGCTGCATTATATATATATATTTTTCGTGAATATTCATACATAAAATGGGTACTTTAATATATTCTTTGAGGAAATGAAAAACAATATTTGTTAGCTAATGAAAGCTTCAAAAAGAGTTGGTAAAATATTTGAAAAGACTACAAAAACTACTGTTTCACAAAAAACTCAAACAGTTTTAATCATGTAAAATAAAATACAATAAAAAACATATCGGGGGATTATATTCAGCTACAAGCAACAGGAAACACCCACAGCCACCTTGACAGAAGGAGGTGCTTATTGTCACTTGGAAACAATGGATCACCAATGCCACTGAACAGTGCAGCAGAGAAACAAACTCCCATGCCATTCTTATTAGCGGCACCATTGTGAATGTCGGGGTGAGTCAGGAACACATACTTACTAGTATTATTAACAACATAAAGTGTTTCCTACACATATTAGACACTAGATATAATCCAGAGACGAGTGGAGTCAGAGAATATTTCCAACCATAAAATACTGAAATAACTTTCAAAGTGGACACAAGAGGCCTTACAGAAAAAATTCAAACTCTGATGGATATTTGATGTGTAAGCTGTGAAGATGTCAGGGGAGACTACCTGTCTATAAAAATGGAAATCTAACATTTGTTGGTGGTGTTGAGGACACTCTTGACTACAAGGACACAGAATCTGGAAAATAAGCTGGGAGATGGTGTCCTTGAAGCTCCTACGTATCTGCCTCTCTCCCAGTGTGCAGGCTCCATGATCTGAAGAATGTCTTCTCTGCATCTGCTTTAAAATCACACACAGGTGAGTTGTTGGTGAATGCTAACATGGAACCACAGAGGGGATAGATTCTGGAAAGTCTAGGTCCTAATATGACTCACAGGCAAGATATCTCCAACTCCAGATTTTTTGTATTATCACAAGTCTCACAGTCTATTCAACAAATACCAGTCAGAAGGAAACACAAAAAGCAAATAGGAAAAATCATAATTTACATAACACTATACTCTTTGACATCCTAGTCATACATGAAATTTATTCCAAGTGTTTAATAGAATGGAAAATGGGAAAAGGCTCCTATATGCACCACCACCGAAGAGGATCTTTCTCAGTAAAAAGGGTACAATATATACAATAGATTATATATCCAGGAACTGCCACACAAAACTACTAGGAAAATCCCAACAAATACCAAACTGCCATTTTTCAATGGCCCATTAACAGAGAATTAATAGAACATTAAAAAAATTTAAGCCTCACTGCATACTAGAAATACACTTAAATTCATCCATGGATCCAACAGGCTTCAAAAGTAAATAGAACAAAACTATCTGATTAAAGGAGAAATCACTACCTTTAAATGTTATATACTATTGTTGAAAGACAATTTACAGAATTAATTCACATTAATATTCATTTGTGAAATTAGTAGAAATCCACCATTGAAGGATACCCTTGAAGAAAGATCCTGAGTAAACAACAGCATATTTATAAATTTTTTTTTTTGTTTTTGGTTGCATTGTGTCTTCGCTGCTGTGCACGGGCTTTCTCTAGTTGCCACGAGCCAGGGCTACTTTTCGTGCAGTGCATGGGCTTCTCATTTTGGCAGTTTCCCTTGTTGCGGTGCACAGGCTCTAGGCACATGATCTTCAGTAGTTGTGGCACACAGGCTCAGTAGTTGTGGCTCGTGGGCTCTAGAACGCAGGCTCAGTAGTTGTGGCTCATAGGCTTAGTTGCTCTGAGGCATGTGGGATCTTCTAGGACCAGGGCTCGAACCTGTGTACCATGTAGTATTGGCAGGCAGATTCTTAACCACTGCACCACCACAAAGTCCTATGAACTTTTAAAACAACTCTTTCTGGACTTCATTGGCAGTCCAGTGGTTAAGACTCCATGCTTCCACTGCATGGGGCACGGGTTTGATCCCTGGTTGGGGAACTAAGATCCCCTGCATACTGTGCAGCCCGGCAAAAAAAAATAATAATAAATAAAAGTAAGAACAACTCTTTCGGGCTTCCCTGGTGGCGCAGTGGTTGAGAGTCCACCTGCTGATGCAGGGGACACGGGTTCGTGCCCCAGTCTGGGAAGATCCCACATGCTGTGGAGCGTCTAGGCCTGTGAGCCATGGCCACTGAGCCTGCGCGTCCGGAGCCTGTGCTCCGCAACGGGAGAAGCTACAACAGTGAGATGCCTGCGTACTGCAAAAAAACCAAAAAAACAAAAAAACAACTCTTTCATATTGAAGGTTTTCTGGAACATTAGGCATAGATTACTTTCCATCAAGTTATCTCATGTTACTTACATTTATCTTCTCCATGGGAGTTTTTACATATTAATGATATTGGCCAATTGAAGTGTTTCCCAGGCTGTTCACAAACAACGTTTTATCTAGTAAATCCTTTTATGGTTTCATAAACTACTAAGATCAGAAGAGCCATTCCCACATTCATCACATTTTATATGATTTCTGTCCAGTGTGCAGTCTCAGGTCTTTGAAGGACTGAGAGACAAATGAAGGATTTCCCACATTCCTGTCATTGATAGGGTTTCTGTCCATTGTGAATTCTTTCATGCACTTGAACATATGTGGAAGTGAAGGTTTTCCCTTCATTTTTACATTCATAGGGTTTTTCTTAAGTATGGGTCCTTTGATGTATTTTCAAAACCACTGGATACCTATAACTTTTACCACATTGTTCACATTGATATTGTTTCTCTCCAGTGTGAATCCTTTCATGTATTTTAAGAGAACTGGGATTAATGAATACTCTCTCACATTCTTTATATTTATAAGGTCCATCTCCAGTGTGTGTTATCATGTGTTTCTGAAGGGTTATTTTCCATGTGAAGGCTTTCCCACATTCCTTACATTCATAGTTTTTCTCTGGTGTGGATTCTTTCATGACTTTGAAGAGACCGGGCAGTATTCAATACTTTAGAACATGTTTTATGCTCATATGGTGTCTCTTTGGTGTGATGTCTTTTGTGTAGCTGTAAGAAACTGAAATGATTGAAGGCTTTACCACACTGCTTACATTCACAGAGTTTCTCTCCTCTGTGAAGTCTTTCATGTATTTGAATAGTTTCAGGACTTTTAAAGGCTTTTCCACATTGTTTACATTGATAGGGTTTCTCTCCATTGTGACTGCTTTCATGCATTTGAAGACAACTGGGATAAATGAATGCTTTCTCACATTTCTGACATTTATAAGGTAAATCTCCAGTGTGTGTTACCATGTGTTTTCAAAAAGTTGTTTCCCACATGAAGGCTTTCCCACATTCCTTACATTCATAGGGTTTCTCCCCTGTGTGAGTTCTTTTGTGTAGTTGGAAGGATTTTTGATATTGAAAGACTTTTCCACATTGTTCACATTCATAGGGTTTCTCCCCAGTGTGACTTCTTTCATGTGTTCTAAGAGAACTAGGAGAAATGAATGCTTTTCCACATTCTTTACATTTATATACCTTCTCACGGTACTTTTGATACTCTCTTGGTTTGTCTTCAATGTGACATTTCATGTGTCTATTAAAGGATGAATGATGCATGAAGACTTTTGCAGATGCACTGCATTCCCATGGTTTTAAACCAGGAGTTTTCTTCTTCAGATTGAGAGTTGGAATAAGGGTGAAGTTTTCTCCACAGGAACTACTGTCTTTACTTTCAGAGAGTCTCTCTACCATAGGACTTCTTAATTTTCTCCCCTGGTTTTTGTACGGATCTTCAATATCATGATCTTCCTGTTTTCTTTCTACTGAGACCAGGTTCCGGAATTTTTCCCGCATCACATCTCTGTAGAGTTTCCTCTGTGAGGAATTCAGTAAAACCCACTCCTCCAGGGTGAAGTTCACAGCCACATCCTCAAAGGCCAATGAGTCCATTTTGAGGTTTCCTGGGTCTGTCTGAGTCCCTCCTAATGACTCCAAGGACCAGTGCAGAACACAGAGCAACAGAAGGTACATGAGAGTTAATGGGCCAGTGAACCAGACAAGACATGCGACCTCCTGCGCTCTGTTTTATATATTCATTATATATTCGTTCTTCTCATTGTAAAAAAAAAAATTATTTAAAAATATTTTGTGGGCCCCAAAAGTATCATGGTCCCTAGGCAGTGTGCCTACTGTGCCTAATGGATAAGTCGGTCCTGGGGAAGTGGTTTTCCTGGTATCAGGGCAGCCACCCTGGCAGGGAAATAAATGCTGCTTCTGTCTGGGGACAGTGGGCACTTGCTGGAGCTGCTCTGAGACCACCCCCGCTGGCCATCTGTGGGTATTGCAGGGTAAGTGGGAGGCCTCATGTGACTTTGAAGGCAGTGCCTGGGGATTTCCCTGCCCTGGTGTCTTGTCAGGCAGAGGACTAGGAGCTGGGGTTCCCCTGGGGTACCTCCTGTTTCGACTGGATTTCATCTCTGTTGAGTGAGATTTTGTTAAGACTAAAATCACACCTCTCCAGAACACTGGCGCCATAAATTTTTGTCAGTAAAACTGAGAACTAGCTATTACATAGAATTGTTTTGTGCTAGGACAAAGGAATTGTCCTAGCTGAGAACTAGCTTTTACATAGAATTGTTTTGTGTTAGACAAGGAAATGGAGCCACAGAGAAGTTATTTAAAGCTGAGGTGATAGAGCTGGCTGTTTACCCTTAAATAACTCCATTTGTATTTCTTGAGACTAAGGGTAGCCTCCTATATAACTACAGAGCAGTTATCAACTATGTATATTTACATGGATACAACATTTTTTCCTATATGCTGGCCCAGTTCCATTGTGTCAGTTGATAAAATAATGTGCTTTAGTTTACAGCATTTTGTCACCTCCGGTATAGGATTCAGCCTAGGGTCAGGTGTATCAGGAATTTGTGACTTCCTATTAGCCTCCTTTAATCTGGAACATTTCCACAGCTTTCTGAATTTTTTTTTCTAAAAAAGTTTGTGTGTGTGTTTGTGTGTGTGTTTGTGTGTATGTGGAAAGAGGTTGTTGGTTGTTAAGGTGTCAAGGTGTGTGTCATGTGTGAGGTGTTGTGAAGTGTATTTATGAGGGTGTTGGTGTGGGCACAGGTGTGTTTGCTTGTGTATGTGTAATATATATGGTATGTGTGGGGTGTTTGTGGCTATGTATTTGAGTGTAATTTTTGTGATGTGAGGTTGTATAGGAGAAGTGTGGGTGTGAGTTTGTGGGTGTGTGTGTAGGTGTCCGGGTGTCTGAAATGTGTTCGGGGGATGTGTCTGGGTGTGTGTGGGTATGTGTGAAGTTTATGAGGGTGGACTGAGTTTGCATGTGTGTGGATGTGTGTGTAAGAGGAGTGTATAAAGTGTGTGTGTGTGTGTGTAGTTCAGGGGTGTGTATGTGTATATATGGCTGTGCAGGGGTGTTGTGAGTGTGGGTGTACAGGCTTATATGTGATTGTAGGGGTGTATGTGTCAGCGTGGTTCTATGGGCATTTGTGGCAGTGTGTTTGTGTGTAATTTATGTAAATGAAAATTTTAGGTATTCACTTTAATCTCCAAAAGTTATATTTATACTCATTAAAATATACTTTAAGCAGCATAAACAGAAATAGTGTTTTATTGACTCATTATTCCCAAGGGAAGGGGGCAGGTATGGGGGAAGAATTTGATTGAAGAGTAGAAGCAAGTTACAAATAGAATATAATGCTTATCCTATTACTCAATGTTGTATCTTTTTTTTTTTTTTTTGGCTGCACCAAGCGGCTTGCTGGATCTTAGTTCCCAGAAAGGGATCTAACCCATGCCCCCTGCAGTGGAAACGTGGAGTCCTAACCACTGGACCGCTAGAGAATTCCCTCAATGTTGTGTCTTTAAAATTTAAAAAGACATTTTATTTGGCAATAATTTCGAACTTATGGAAAATATCAAAAATAGTACTTAAAACTTTCATATTCTCTATTCCCAGGGTCACCTACATTTTGCCTAAATTGTTTCTCTCTTTCTCTTTCCCTCCTTCTCTCTTCCTCCCTCTCTGTCTCTGTCTCTCTCAGTGGTTTCTATGTCCCCAGGGTTTGGGTTTTATTCAGCTGTGGTCAGATCACCAGATCGGGAGCCCATCGCCAGTGCAGAGCGCGTTTGTTGCTCACAGTTCCCGGGGTGGGGGTGGGGGGGAGGAGCGGGTCATGCTGGCCCACAGGAGAGGACAGTGACAAGCAGAGAGCCAGGGCGGGGCACTGCAGGGAAGCCCGTGTGATGTTCTCCAGGGAAGGAATGGACGAGGCTTGAGAGTGAGGCTGACCAGGTTTAGGATTGGCTAGCTTGAGTAATTTCAGTGAGCTGGGGCTGGGGTGTAGGGGCTGCCCAAGTTGTTGATGCCTGACCCTGGGGCTATTAGGACAGGGGGTTAGAGTCTCAGCAGCAGAGAGGATGGGGTGGGGTGCTGGTCAGTTTGCATGTGAAAAGCGAGCTGAGGGAGAGAGTCTGCTGTCTCTAGGCATCTGCTAACCCTGGGATGTGTGGGGTGTTTGTGGCTATGTGGGATGTGAAAACATCAGAAACGGAAAGTAGAAAACCTGGTTAACACAGGGCTACTTACATAATGTAATCACTGACACATCTGGATTATAACCTCATATCTCAAAGCTCTCTTATACATTCAATTAGTACCTTATTTTTCCCTCTTTTTCTGCCTTCTTTTGATTTAAAAAAAAACATTATTTATTTATTTTTTAAGATTCTTTTTGTGGGATTTTAGTTCCCTGACCAGGGATCAAACCCGGGGCCCTAACCATCAGACTGCCAGGGAATTCCCCTTTTGAATTGTTTTCATGATTCTTTTTTTTATTTTATTTTTAAAATTTATTTATTTAGTTATTTAGTTATGGCTGTGTTGGGTCTTCGTTTCTGTGCAAGGGCTTTCTCTAGTTGTGGCAAGCGGGGGCCACTCTCCATCGCGGTGCGCGGACCTCTCACTATCGCAGCCTCTCTTGTTGCAGAGCACAGGCTCCAGACGCGCAGGCTCAGTAATTGTGGCTCACGGGCCCAGTTGCTCCGCGGCATGTGGGATCTTCCCAGACCAGGGCTCGAACCCGTGTCCCCCGCATCGGCAGGCAGATTCTCAACCACTGCACCACCAGGGAAGCCCAATGATTTTTCTTTATGTCTGCTTTTGGCCTACTATTTATACTTCTGTTTAAATACTTTTATGTGATTGGCCTAAGGTTTACAGAATACATCTGTAATTAATTGCATCTGTATTCAATAATATATCACTTCAACATGGAGTGGAAGGAGCTTCCCACAATGCACTGACAACACTGTCCAGTGTTTTCACGTGTAGGTGATGTTTTGTTGGTTGGGAAGCCAAAGGTTTCCATCTGATGCCTCTGCCTTGTGTGTTATCAACAGTGCAGGAGTGACTGAAAAATAACAATACTCAGAGGCTAGTTTCAACTTTCAAGTTTCTTGACACCATGAGGGTGAATCCACAAAACTGAATCCCTCCAGCAAAGTGAAATTGCTGCCTTTTGCAAAGTAACGAACTTAATGCTCCTGGTACTAGGACTACCCCTGTGCCAAACTTGAAATGCCTATTAAAACCTAGCCCTTTTTGGTCTTGTAGTAGAAAAAGCCACACTCCACGGGGCTCTGACCCTATGCACTCCTAATGAGATCTTTGAACACTTCTCTCCAGGCAAGGGTGGTGCTTCAGGCTGTCTTTTTTAGGTTGTAAACGTGCTGCTTCAGGACTTCCCTGGTGGTCCAGTGGTTAAGACTCTGCTCTTCCGATGCAGTGGGCACGGGTTTGATCCCTGGTCGGGGAAGTTCCACATGCCATTCGGTGTGGGGAAAAAAAAAAAGTGACTTAATCCAACTATAATGCAGTTAATTAAAAAATATATTTTAAAAAAAGGTGCCGTTTCAGCCAACACTGGCCTTACCATGTCCTTTAAATTAATCTGTGTTGTTTCATTTGGTGGACACTGCACACAGTCAGGTAGATGATCTTGCTGAATGGCTGTAGAGATAGAGGTTTTAGGATGACCACTACCTCTGACTGTGAGGGGTGCTGCCACCAGGGAAAAGCCACGGTTAGGATGGTGACATTGGGACAAGTGCACAGTGGGAGTCCTCGAGGCTCCCCTGCACAGCCACATGGTGGCAGCAAAGCAGTTTAGAAGAGAGGGGTGGACGGGCCAGGAGATCACCGCACGCCAGCTGTGGACACACAAGTGCTTAAAGAAAGCAACCAGCAGGCTGTACAGACTGCCTCCCGCTCAGGCCAATTTGTCCTAAAGAGCCTTTCCAATGACAAGTGTTGGGGACTGAGAATTATGCAGCCTGGAATGGGATACTACCGCCTATTCAGGAGGCATCACTAGCTTGTTATTGGGCATTAGTGGATGTTAAGAGCCTAACAGAGAAACACCCCTGTAATGGGAAGGGTGAGCAATGAAAACCCCAACAAAATGACTATTTCCCAGAGAAGAGGTAAACGGGGTATTTGGAGCGAAACATCTAGACGGAAACGTGGCTGGTCACGTTCCAGATGTGGCTCTCTCAGATGTGGGGTCTGTGTCAGAGCTTCCTGGGGACTTTGGTCCACCCAGGTTCCTGAAGATGCCTGATCCTTCAAGGCTGAATCAGCTAAGTTAAAGACAAATGTGTGGGCTGTGCCACTGCAGCTGCTCAGCCTCAGAGACATCTGTTTACACCTGTGCATGAACAAGGGCCTGCTGTTCAGAGTCTCTGACCCTCACCTCCAATTTCGGATGGGAGGAATTTCTCCATGGGGGAGAGGAGGGCCTTCTGTGCAACTGTAAGAAATCTTCCATTTTACAGACAAAGAGAAGGAGGGGCAGCTGGTGAAAGTCTGGTTTAAGTTGACATAGGTGGTCAACAGGTTGGGCAGAGGCCGCAACCGGGGGACCAGAAGCCAGGGCACTCAGCCCTGGCCCTGCTCCTTCTCTTAACCACTCTGCTCTGTTTGCCTGGAAGTCCTGGGCTCTAGGGCTGGGATGAGGATGTGTCTAAACACAGGTGAGGCTGTGCTTTGTCCAGTTGGGGGTTTTAAGTGCAGAGCATGATGGGAAAGGATGGCTGGCTCAACCAGACTGGGCAGGGAAATAGAGGGGAGCTGGGAAAGGTGGGAGCCCCAGATTGGGGACAAGGTGGTGACAACACTCTTGCAGCAGCCTCTGCAGGAGCCTCTGCTCCCATCTCTTGGCTGGTGTGTCCTCTGTTGGGTTAGGAGGGGGCGTGGGGAGAGTGCCCAGGGCCCAGCCTGACCATCTCAGGGCACAGCTACTGTGGCCTCAGAGATCCTCCCTCTCTTAATGCTGCTCCTTTATCCACCCCTCCACCCCATGCTTCCCTCTCCCCGTGCTTCTCTCTCTCTCTCTCTAAGCAATAGCCTGGAGAGAGAACTGCAGGAAAATGGAGCCACGTGGGTTTCTCTAGGTCATTGTAGCTGGATTCACTCTCCCTTGCTGCTGAGAGTTCCACCAGAGCAGAGTATTCGCAAGGAAGTCACAGCTAGTGAGAGGCAAACCAAGAATTCAAACACATATCGGCCTGACTCCAGAGTCTAAGGACCTGGGTAGCCCTGGGGACGGCTTTTTGGCCTCTTGATACTAACAGCTGCTCTTAATGGAGCATCAGTTATAGGCCAGTTGCTCCCAAGGTCTTTCCCAGGGTTGACTCCTTTATCAGACCTTGTCCTTGAACAACCAGTTGCCTGTACCCATGGAAGGATGGGGAAGGGGACCTCAGTCCTAAGGTTTAGGAAATGCAATGGTGCAGAGGCAGGAAAGCAAAGGGAGGATTACAGACACCCAGTAACCATGTGTATTGCTAATTATTTGCTACTGTAATCACCTTCTTTTCCTCCCTTGACTTGGGGAAAGGACGCAGCTTGACCAAGAGGCCACTGGGGCAACACCTGGACTGTGAAACCCGGTTGCACAGAAGCCCACCTCTCCTTCCTTCTCCAAGGCTGAGTGCGCAACCAGCGCCATCCTTCCCGGTTGCCACCTTCTGAGGTGCCTTGGCCATGGCCCCAAGAGTCCCACAGGCCGGCTGAGTCCAGGAGCTACCCCAGGCCTCACAACCACATGGTTATTCCTCCAGAAAACTGTACAAGAATCTCCTTCTTGGCCTGTGGCCCCTCTATTGCTTTGGCCCATGATCTTTCTGGCTGTGTTCTCACCAACTCCCACACTGACCCCCCAGCCTGGTGTCTCATCCACAGCACTGGACAGGGAGCCACTTGGGGTCAAATCAGAAGAGACTTCCTGAGGCTGTGGGAGCCAAGAGGAGGAGGTGCCATTTCTGGATGGAGGTCAGGAAAGCCTTCCCCAGGCAGAAGGGCAGGGCAAGCAGAGGGACCAGGCGCAGAGATGGGGAAGAGCAGGGGCTCAGCGCTGTCTGGGTGGCTGCGGTGGATGGGGCAGCCTGACACCTGAGGCCTGCAGGGCAGGGGCTGAGGACAGCAGGGAGCATCCAGACCCAGACCCCGATGCCCCTGCCTCAAGGCAGCGGGGGAAATGGCCCAATCAGTGCTTGGCCTGAGCCCCTAGACAATGGTGTGGAGGGCGGACAGTGGTCTGGGGAGAGCCTGGAACCAGAGAAGGTGGAGTGTGGAGGCTGTGGCTACACTTGAGAGAAGACGGTGGTAGGAGCTGGGCTGGGCTGGTGGGAGGCCAGAGGGAGTGTCCTCAGGAGGAAGAAGGAGCAGGTGGGGCTCCCAGGCTTTCAGCTCAGGGCTCCTGCGGCGGCACCCAGCCAACAGCAGCCAACAGCTCACTGTGGACAACCAGGGGCACTCATGGGAGTCTTGAGCTCAGAGATAGAGACCAGTGATGTGTGTCCTTGAAAACTGGTATCTTGAGAAGGGGTGTCCCCAGGAATGTGTGAGGACTGGGAGGAGAAGCAGCCCGGATGCAGCTGTGGCAGCCCTGCCTCTTAGGAGGAGGGTCCTTGGAGGAGACCGAGCAGGAGCCACGGGGGAGGCAGGAGGGCACCCAGGAGAGTGGCAGCAGGGGACAATCGGTCAAGGGCCATTTCAGGAGGACAGAGGCGTCTCTAGAGTCCGTATAGTTGAAGACAAGGCTTGAGTGTGAATTTGGATCCAGTGAGGACTGGCCAGCCTGCAGTGGCCTTGAGTGTGAGAGGCGGCACTGAATTGGGGTCCCAGTGCAGATGACCCCTCCCATGCTTGGTTGAGGAGGGGTCAGGGGGACAGGCCATGTCTGGTGGGGACCCGTGGAGAACTATTTAACTGAGAAAACAGTGAGGATGAATCCAGGACAGGAGACAGAGGGAGCCAAGCCCCTGACTGGCTGAGGGCTGGGCCCAAAAGACAAGATGGTGTGGGGTTGACTGTCTGCCTAGGGTTTAGCTAGGTGTGTAAGGCTCTAGAAGGAGCTGGTACAGTCATCCACTCATCAACATTAACTGATGGCTACTCTGTGCCAGACAGTGCCTAGAGGAGGAGATTGAGTGCTGAATACACTCCTTTACCCTATTCCTGAGGAGACCAGAGTGTGGAGGCAGAGGGGACGTAAGACAGAGCCTGGTCTTCCCTCTCCTGGAGGACTCAATGCGCTTGAGCAACCCTGCCTATGACACTCCCCATGGGCCCCAGGAGAGGCCAAGACGTTGTCAGGGAGATGGAGAAACCATTTCTTCACCTTCCACAGGAGGCCTCCCGCTCCCACTGCCCAGCAATCCCGTGAGGCAACAGCAGGGGCTGAGGCAAGTCCAGCTCACAGCCGGGGAGGAGATCAGGGATGGGGCAGGTCAGGAAGACGCGTGGTTGGGCCATTGCATCAGGCCCAGGAGGGGCATAAAGGAGGGTCCTGCATGCTGGGAGGAGGCCGACTTGGGGACCATGGAGACTCAGAGGGCCAGCCTCGCCCTGGGGCGGTGGTCACTGTGGCTACTGCTGCTGGGACTAGTGGTGCCCTCGGCCAGCGCCCAGACCCTCAGCTACAACGAGACCGTGATTCGTGCTTTGGATCAGCTCAACGAGCGGTCCTCAGAAGCTAATCTCTACCGCCTCCTGGAGCTGGACCCACCTCCCAAGGCCGTGAGTCAGGAGGACCCTGGGGAGGGGGCTGTCTCCCGCCAGCCATGGCCACACTGTCACCGCCTCTGCTCAGGCTGTACCTCCTGTCAGGAAGGGACTTCTCCCTCTAGGTGGGCTCCCACCTCTTCCAGGAAACCTTCCCAGAGCTGGGTCCCCTCCCAGCATGAGAGCTTCCTGCCTTAGCATCTCTACTGTGGGAACAGGTGCCCTGGGCTCCAGGGCTTTCTGGGAGCTCCAGGGTAGGGGGGATGGTTACTCGGTCTGTGATGTGACTTCCCTGCTTTAAGTCCCATCTGTTCCTTATTGTCTTCCTACCAGGGAGGGCTCTGCTCAGCTTGGAGATTCCAGTGACAAGGTCTTTCCCTGCAGGTGGTCCCTGACTTGCCTCAGCCCCTCCGTGGGGAAGGTGTTCTCATCAGAGCTGGTCTGAGGTCCCCTCCTGCTCTCTGTGTGCCCATGAGTCCAGGAGTGGGCTCTGTCCCCTTCCCCTGTGCACCCAGCACCAAACCCAGGGCCAGGCACACAGGAGGGGCTGAAGAGGCTGCCGTCTAGGTGAGGGGCAGGGAGACAGATCAGAGAAGGAAGCATGAGCCCGAGCCCAGTCACCCCACTTTGATCCTTGACCAGGATGAGAACCTGGACACCCCAAAGCCTGTGAGCTTCACGGTGAAGGAGACCGTGTGCCCCAGGACGACCCAGCAGCCCCCGGAGCAGTGTGACTTCAAGGAGAATGGGGTGAGGCTGGGGGCTTAGAGTGCTGGTGGATGCTTCCCAGGGAGCTGAATAGGGGGCTTTGGGGAAGATTTCTAGCCCCTGGGCTGAGGCTGGGAGGCAATGGTCCGGGGGTTCCAGTTTGAGCTCGAACCTCCCCCTTACAGCTGGTGAAAGAGTGTGTGGGGACAGTCACCCTGGCTCAGATCAGGGACAACTTCGATATCACTTGCACTGTGGTGAGTGGCCCGTTCTGTGTTGTGGAGCTAATAACAGGGTGCGTTGAGGAACATCCTTTGGACCAAATACCCACTGCCCCTTCCAGGGCAGAGAAAGGCCCTCCTACCTGGCCCCTCCCTCACCCGAGCCCCAGGCCTCCAGGACTGGCTCTGCCATCCCTTAGAGCAGTGGTTCTCTAAGTGGGGTCCCACCCGGGAACTTGACAGAAAGGCAGATTCCCAGGCCACACTCAGACCTCCTGAATCAGACTCTGGGCTGGGGCCCAGCCATTTGTATTTTCACAAGGCCTCCAGGGGATTCCAACTGTGCTGAATTCTGAGAGGCACTGACTAGAGTAATGTGCTTTCAGCCCCTACTCCCGTCTAGCTTTGCTGGGATGGGCCTGTGACCCTGGGAAACCCCTTGCCATCTGTGGACCCCAGTTTCCTCATCTGTCTGTGGATGTAGTGTTTCAACCACATGCTCCAAAGGTCACAGCCAGAAAGTGAACTGGGGCCCAAAGTCTCCTGAAGTCACCCAGTTAGTGGGGATGTCCACGTGGGGAGGATTCTGGTCTTACCCTGGGCCCATTTTCCATAGTAACTTGTTTCTTCCTGTTGCATAGCCCCAGAGTGTCAGGGGACTGAGAAGCCTCGGTAGGAAGATACTAAGAGGTTGGAAGAAGTATGGCCCGATTATCGTCCCAATAATCAGATTAATTGGGTGAATTGTGAGCCCAGGGAAAAGACCTAAGGGTCTGCCTGCCCTGGTTCAGACTTCTAGACTCTGAGAAATAAATTCTTGTGAAAGCAACTTACTCCAGGTGTCAATTTCATTTGTCTCCCCTCCTCCCACTTACCAGGACCGAGTCCTTAGCTCCGGGTAGCCTCTTTTGTGTGTGTGTGTATGTGTGTGTGTGTGTGTGTGTGTGTGTATGTGTGTGTGTGTATGTGTGTGTGTGTGTGTGAGAGAGAGAGAGAGAGAGAGAGAGAGATCACTCCTGTAAACACAGTCATGGGTGAGGCCCCTGTTCCTTCCAGGAGGGCATGGGGAGAGGCCAGGGCCAAGAGGTCCATTCTCGGGTCCCTCCCATGCCCTTCACACACCTCTGCCCTCCTCCTCCAACACCCAGTAGGGACTTAAGGAGACCTGCTCTGTGTGTAGTGCTGGTGGGGATGCTGTCCCTGCTCACATGGAGGTGACAGTCTGGAGGGGCCAGGCTTTTGTTAAACACTCACAGAGACGCAGTTCAGTCTCAGGGTTAAGCCTACAGGTACAATGCCCATAGCGTTTCACTTGCCCTTGACAATCTTAACTCTGGAAAGCCCACCCCTCCTTGCTTTTCCTTTGGCATTGAGACACATCACTGTTTCTTCAGCTGGGTCCCAGATTTCAGTTGTGAGCTTGTGTTTATTTTTATTTTTGGCTGCACTGGGTCATCGTTGTGGTGCTCAGGCTCTTTGTCGTGGGCTTCTCTCTAGTTGCGGCACGCGGGTTTAGTTGCCCCACGGCAGGTGGGCTCTTAGTTCCTCAACCAGGGATCGAAGCCACGTGCCCTGCATTGGAAGGCGGCTTCTTAACCACTGGACCACCTGGGAAGTCCCTGTGAGCTTGTGTTTAGGGATCAAAGGTATATAAATGTTTTTTTACCATTAAAAAGAAGCATCCTGCTCATTGGGGTGAAGAGCTCTGCATGAGTGTGAGAGATACAGAGTGACACACAGGTCACATATCTGTTTGCCTGGGTGTTTCAGACACTGTCCATGTCTTGCCCACTCCCCATTCTCTAGCTGACCTTTGCTCTGGGGCAGACTGGAAACATTGGGGAGTTTGAACCCAGGGAGCAGCCTCAACCAATTATTGGGGGGACTTGGTAGAAAAATACCTCCTCTTCCTCACTTCTTGGGGGGTCCACTCCCAGACATGTCACACCTCCTCCTGAGGTCTCCAGCTGGCTTAAGCCCCTGTCGCCCACTTCTGTGACCTGTTCATTGACACGTCCTCTTCTGACTCAGGTCCTGCCCTGTCTCCCTTCTCTACACTCGTGCTGGTGCTTTCTGGAATCACCTCCCAAACAAACTACTTCCACTAAATGCTTGTCTTAGGTCTGCTTGTGGGCCAACCGTACCAAGACACAGATTCCCCTCTCTGAGAGGGACAGAGGACAGGATCTCACAGAGCATTTACTTTGCTACCTGTCAGGCTTGTCTCCTCTTGGTGAGCAGGTGGGGCTGATCTCAGGCAGGTTAGAGGAACCTCATGCTTCTCACTCTACATCAATGCAAGTTGGGGGAGGAAACTTTACAGAGGACACCCAGGGAGCTGTGTTGTGTCTGTGCCAGAGGATACAGGCTTGCCATTGCCAACTGTTAAGTGGTCAGGATTTTTCAGAGCTGGTTGTTAAACTCTTGGTAGCTTGAAATTGGCCTTGGTGAAAGTATTTCCACCATGGAAATCAGCAAATGTTACCCATCAGTTTTGTCATAGCTGGTACATCACTGCCCAACCTGAGAGACAGATCACTCATCAGGATGATATGGGCCTGTGCTGATCACATCTGTTTCCAATTTCCTCCCGTGACTGCCCATCCTGCTTCCATGGCAACCCACCTATAGCCTCAGCCCTGTCTTGCCCTTTCATATTTTACATCGGAGTTGGCCATATGTCCCTTGCCTGGGATCAGGCCCTCAACATGCATACATGACCACTGATAGCAGAAAGGAGATGACACAAACATTTTTTCCATTGCAACCTTTGAGAAGGAGACAAAACAGGCAGGGAGGCATAGAGGCCTTGTCAGTGCCTTCTACAGTGACTGACTGGTGAGAGAGTCTGCTGTTTGACCATTAGACCTCTTACCCCTGAGAAAACAGGTAACAGACTTTCATGAATGGCATAGAGCATTGTCAGTCCTCCCTGAGAGTAAAACTCTGGATGGTGTGTTCCATTTGCATGTGATGGCTACAGTGTGATGGGTGTGCAATGGAGGGGACCTGAGCCCAGCAAGGGGGAAAGAGGGTGCTCTGGGGAGAAAACTGCTTAGGACAAGCAGAGGGACTGGCATGGTAGAGTGAGAAGTGACACTCAGTTCAGTGCTCAAGGGAGGCATGCAAGGGGGTGGGTCAGGGTGGGACTGGAGAGATGGACAGACCCAGGTCTGGAAAAGCAATAACGAGCCAGATGATTTTAGAGGGGAGAGCAGATCCTTGTCCACGTTAGCCAACACCCTGGCTTCAGTGTGTGTGTGTGTATGTGTGCGTGCGTGCGTGCGTGTGTGTGTGTGTGTGTGTGTGTGTATGTGTGTGTGTGTGTGTGTGCATTCACGAGGGGTGAATCATCAGGGAGCCGCGAGGACGTGTCGCCCCAGGGCAATGGCCAAGGGGAGAGGAGGGAAGGGAGAATAGAAGGAGGGTTGTCACAGAAGCTGAGAGAGTGTGGGGCTGACTGGGATGGAGTCACTGCAGAGGGGATGAGGCAGGTTTACTCCCTGACAGGTTGAACAATGCGAGGGGTGGGTTCTGAGAATGTGATCATGGGCTGGTCAGAGTCCTGGTGTAGATATGAGATGAGTGTGGGGGAGGTGACTGTTCAGTTTTGACCACATTGGTTCTGAAATGCCAGGGGCATGAAATGCCAGTTTCCCTGGGTGGGGCACTGGGCAACAGGTGCTGTGAGCGCCCTGCCCAGATCCCCCTCACTGGGCGGCTGCCCCCCCACCCCGCCCCGTCCCCCATCTGTTTGAAATGTGCAATATGGATGCTAATGGCTCACAGGTGCCCCCTTCACAGCTGCCTTCACAGCCTCCCAGGAGATGCCTGGGGGGTTGTGTCCCCTCTGCCCTCAGCCTGTGGATGGGGACTGACTATGAGGGGACATCAAAGCCCAGCCCCCGCCTCAGTCAGTCCTAAAGCAGGGGTTCCAGGCTTTTGTGGGTGAGGCTGAAGCTCGTCTCAGGGTAGAGCACGTCCCTGCTCAGCTCCTTCCTCTGCCCTATCCTGCTCCCCTCCGCCTCCCTCCTCCGGACAACACTCCTCAATAAATCAGATGCCTCTCACTTCCCAGCTGAGGCCCTGCTTCTAGGGAACGTGGCCTGTGATGGTGGTGGAGCTGTGCAGAGTTCACCCACTCGGCCCAGGTGGGTCAGGCGCGGGGCCTGATGTGGAGAGAAGAGAGAAGAGCCCGAGGCGTCCAGGGTGGTGGTGCAGGAGGGGAGTGGGGTGGGCGTGGTGCTGTAAGCCAAGGGGCATTGAGGATTTTACAAAGTGGCCAGAGTAGGACAGGAGCCCACGAGGCCCAGGGAGATGACTCCTAATATTTTCCTATTGTTTGTGCAGATGTGAAGGCCACTAACTCCAGTGGGGGGCAGCACAGAAGCCAAACACAGCGAGTGGAGGAGAGCAAGAGGTAAGGAAGAGGGAGGGAATGAGTGAGGACAAGGAGGGGCTTCTCCATCCCCCAGACCCCTGCTGTGCCAAGGAGGGAATCTGGGCTGTAATCAGGCAAGGTCCTTGTGGACCCTGCCCTTGAGCCCCACCAGTGAGGTCTCAGGAGTTAGTTTGGGGGCTCCCGAGACGGGACAGGGGACTCCAGGTCAGCCTCAGTGGGGCAGAGGGAGAGAATTCTGAGGGGTCTAGATGTCTGAAAGGAATTGCTCTCCTGCCCGTGTGGCCCTGAGCAGGAGAATTGATCTTTCTGGGCCTCTGTCTCTCTATCTGTAATTGGGAACAACATTATCTCCTTTAAGGGGTTGGTCTGTCATTTAGGTAGAGAAGGAAGTTCAAGGACCTCATAGGGGCCAAATGTGAATCTCAGAGGGTGAGAGAGTCAGGAGACAATAGTTAGAGTGTGTTAGTCTCAGGGCACAGTGCCGACTCGTCTGTCAGTGCAGGGACCCAGAGAGACACTTGGAATCCCCATCAGAGCAGGAGGAGATGAATTAAATGCAGCCCATGCACACAGTGGACTTCCCTGAGGGCACCGAACTGGCCCTTCTGCACTAGCCTTTCCCATGTGGCCATTAGAAGGTAGCAGCTGGCACAGTAGGGCGGGGTACCCTCCAGACTGCCTGTGCTCTGACTCGGCAATGCCCCTGCCAGTCAGAGCCCAAAAGTCTCGTCCCTCAGTCCCCATGGTCTCTCTAGCCTCAGCCCGAGGGTCAGGGCTGCCCTGGTCCCTGGGGTCCT
Organism: Globicephala melas; assembly: GCF_963455315.2. Taxonomy (NCBI): domain Eukaryota; kingdom Metazoa; phylum Chordata; class Mammalia; order Artiodactyla; family Delphinidae; genus Globicephala; species Globicephala melas. The sequence continues at coordinate 39,680,183 of NC_083324.2, read as the reverse complement.
ACTTGCAGCTCCCTGTTCTCCTGTGTGTCACTCTGCCTCTGTGTCACCTCAGCCAGAGCAGGACAGGAAGCTGGCAGGGGAGACAGAGGGCTACATTGTCACTTTCATGGGTCCTAGGCACTTTCACCTTCGTGGACCCATTCATCCACAGAAAAGTATTAAAAATTACATTTTATAACTGCATTCATGTAAAGATGGATACAATCAAGGCTGCATTATATATATATATATATTTTTCGTGAATATTCATACATAAAATGGGTACTTTAATATATTCTTTGAGGAAATGAAAAACAATATTTGTTAGCTAATGAAAGCTTCAAAAAGAGTTGGTAAAATATTTGAAAAGACTACAAAAACTACTGTTTCACAAAAAACTCAAACAGTTTTAATCATGTAAAATAAAATACAATAAAAAACATATCGGGGGATTATATTCAGCTACAAGCAACAGGAAACACCCACAGCCACCTTGACAGAAGGAGGTGCTTATTGTCACTTGGAAACAATGGATCACCAATGCCACTGAACAGTGCAGCAGAGAAACAAACTCCCATGCCATTCTTATTAGCGGCACCATTGTGAATGTCGGGGTGAGTCAGGAACACATACTTACTAGTATTATTAACAACATAAAGTGTTTCCTACACATATTAGACACTAGATATAATCCAGAGACGAGTGGAGTCAGAGAATATTTCCAACCATAAAATACTGAAATAACTTTCAAAGTGGACACAAGAGGCCTTACAGAAAAAATTCAAACTCTGATGGATATTTGATGTGTAAGCTGTGAAGATGTCAGGGGAGACTACCTGTCTATAAAAATGGAAATCTAACATTTGTTGGTGGTGTTGAGGACACTCTTGACTACAAGGACACAGAATCTGGAAAATAAGCTGGGAGATGGTGTCCTTGAAGCTCCTACGTATCTGCCTCTCTCCCAGTGTGCAGGCTCCATGATCTGAAGAATGTCTTCTCTGCATCTGCTTTAAAATCACACACAGGTGAGTTGTTGGTGAATGCTAACATGGAACCACAGAGGGGATAGATTCTGGAAAGTCTAGGTCCTAATATGACTCACAGGCAAGATATCTCCAACTCCAGATTTTTTGTATTATCACAAGTCTCACAGTCTATTCAACAAATACCAGTCAGAAGGAAACACAAAAAGCAAATAGGAAAAATCATAATTTACATAACACTATACTCTTTGACATCCTAGTCATACCTGAAATTTATTCCAAGTGTTTAATAGAATGGAAAATGGGAAAAGGCTCCTATATGCACCACCACCGAAGAGGATCTTTCTCAGTAAAAAGGGTACAATATATACAATAGATTATATATCCAGGAACTGCCACACAAAACTACTAGGAAAATCCCAACAAATACCAAACTGCCATTTTTCAATGGCCCATTAACAGAGAATTAATAGAACATTAAAAAAATTTAAGCCTCACTGCATACTAGAAATACACTTAAATTCATCCATGGATCCAACAGGCTTCAAAAGTAAATAGAACAAAGCTATCTGATTAAAGGAGAAATCACTACCTTTAAATGTTATATACTATTGTTGAAAGACAATTTACAGAATTAATTCACATTAATATTCATTTGTGAAATTAGTAGAAATCCACCATTGAAGGATACCCTTGAAGAAAGATCCTGAGTAAACAACAGCATATTTATAAATTTTTTTTGTTGTTTTTGGTTGCATTGTGTCTTCGCTGCTGTGCACGGGCTTTCTCTAGTTGCCATGAGCCAGGGCTACTTTTCGTGCAGTGCATGGGCTTCTCATTTTGGCAGTTTCCCTTGTTGCGGTGCACAGGCTCTAGGCACATGATCTTCAGTAGTTGTGGCACACAGGCTCAGTAGTTGTGGCTCGTGGGCTCTAGAACGCAGGCTCAGTAGTTGTGGCTCATAGGCTTAGTTGCTCTGAGGCATGTGGGATCTTCTAGGACCAGGGCTCGAACCTGTGTACCATGTAGTATTGGCAGGCAGATTCTTAACCACTGCACCACCACAAAGTCCTATGAACTTTTAAAACAACTCTTTCTGGACTTCATTGGCAGTCCAGTGGTTAAGACTCCATGCTTCCACTGCATGGGGCACGGGTTTGATCCCTGGTTGGGGAACTAAGATCCCCTGCATACTGTGCAGCCCGGCAAAAAAAAATAATAATAAATAAAAGTAAGAACAACTCTTTCGGGCTTCCCTGGTGGCGCAGTGGTTGAGAGTCCGCCTGCTGATGCAGGGGACACGGGTTCGTGCCCCAGTCTGGGAAGATGCCACATGCTGTGGAGCGTCTAGGCCTGTGAGCCATGGCCACTGAGCCTGCGCGTCCGGAGCCTGTGCTCCGCAACGGGAGAAGCTACAACAGTGAGATGCCTGCGTACTGCAAAAAAACCAAAAAAACAAAAAAACAACTCTTTCATATTGAAGGTTTTCTGGAACATTAGGCATAGATTACTTTCCATCAAGTTATCTCATGTTACTTACATTTATCTTCTCCATGGGAGTTTTTACATATTAATGATATTGGCCAATTGAAGTGTTTCCCAGGCTGTTCACAAACAACGTTTTATCTAGTAAATCCTTTTATGGTTTCATAAACTACTAAGATCAGAAGAGCCATTCCCACATTCATCACATTTTATATGATTTCTGTCCAGTGTGCAGTCTCAGGTCTTTGAAGGACTGAGAGACAAATGAAGGATTTCCCACATTCCTGTCATTGATAGGGTTTCTGTCCATTGTGAATTCTTTCATGCACTTGAACATATGTGGAAGTGAAGGTTTTCCCTTCATTTTTACATTCATAGGGTTTTTCTTAAGTATGGGTCCTTTGATGTATTTTCAAAACCACTGGATACCTATAACTTTTACCACATTGTTCACATTGATATTGTTTCTCTCCAGTGTGAATCCTTTCATGTATTTTAAGAGAACTGGGATTAATGAATACTCTCTCACATTCTTTATATTTATAAGGTCCATCTCCAGTGTGTGTTATCATGTGTTTCTGAAGGGTTATTTTCCATGTGAAGACTTTCCCACATTCCTTACATTCATAGTTTTTCTCTGGTGTGGATTCTTTCATGACTTTGAAGAGACCGGGCAGTATTCAATACTTTAGAACATGTTTTATGCTCATATGGTGTCTCTTTGGTGTGATGTCTTTTGTGTAGCTGTAAGAAACTGAAATGATTGAAGGCTTTACCACACTGCTTACATTCACAGAGTTTCTCTCCTCTGTGAATTCTTTCATGTATTTGAATAGTTTCAGGACTTTTAAAGGCTTTTCCACTTTGTTTACATTGATAGGGTTTCTCTCCATTGTGACTGCTTTCATGCATTTGAAGACAACTGGGATAAATGAATGCTTTCTCACATTTCTGACATTTATAAGGTAAATCTCCAGTGTGTGTTACCATGTGTTTTCAAAAAGTTGTTTCCCACGTGAAGGCTTTCCCACATTCCTTACATTCATAGGGTTTCTCCCCTGTGTGAGTTCTTTTGTGTAGTTGGAAGGATTTTTGATATTGAAAGACTTTTCCACATTGTTCACATTCATAGGGTTTCTCCCCAGTGTGACTTCTTTCATGTGTTCTAAGAGAACTAGGAGAAATGAATGCTTTTCCACATTCTTTACATTTATATACCTTCTCACGGTACTTTTGATACTCTCTTGGTTCGTCTTCAATGTGACATTTCATGTGTCTATTAAAGGATGAATGATGCATGAAGACTTTTGCAGATGCACTGCATTCCCATGGTTTTAAACCAGGAGTTTTCTTCTTCAGATTGAGAGTTGGAATAAGGGTGAAGTTTTCTCCACAGGAACTACTGTCTTTACTTTCAGAGAGTCTCTCTACCATAGGACTTCTTAATTTTCTCCCCTGGTTTTTGTACGGATCTTCAATATCATGATCTTCCTGTTTTCTTTCTACTGAGACCAGGTTCCGGAATTTTTCCCGCATCACATCTCTGTAGAGTTTCCTCTGTGAGGAATTCAGTAAAACCCACTCCTCCAGGGTGAAGTTCACAGCCACATCCTCAAAGGCCAATGAGTCCATTTTGAGGTTTCCTGGGTCTGTCTGAGTCCCTCCTAATGACTCCAAGGACCAGTGCAGAACACAGAGCAACAGAAGGTACATGAGAGTTAATGGGCCAGTGAACCAGACAAGACATGCGACCTCCTGCGCTCTGTTTTATATATTCATTATATATTCGTTCTTCTCATTGTAAAAAAAAAAAATTATTTAAAAATATTTTGTGGGCCCCAAAAGTATCATGGTCCCTAGGCAGTGTGCCTACTGTGCCTAATGGATAAGTCGGTCCTGGGGAAGTGGTTTTCCTGGTATCAGGGCAGCCACCCTGGCAGGGAAATAAATGCTGCTTCTGTCTGGGGACAGTGGGCACTTGCTGGAGCTGCTCTGAGACCACCCCCGCTGGCCATCTGTGGGTATTGCAGGGTAAGTGGGAGGCCTCATGTGACTTTGAAGGCAGTGCCTGGGGATTTCCCTGCCCTGGTGTCTTGTCAGGCAGAGGACTAGGAGCTGGGGTTCCCCTGGGGTACCTCCTGTTTCGACTGGATTTCATCTCTGTTGAGTGAGATTTTGTTAAGACTAAAATCACACCTCTCCAGAACACTGGCGCCATAAATTTTTGTCAGTAAAACTGAGAACTAGCTATTACATAGAATTGTTTTGTGCTAGGACAAAGGAATTGTCCTAGCTGAGAACTAGCTTTTACATAGAATTGTTTTGTGTTAGACAAGGAAATGGAGCCACAGAGAAGTTATTTAAAGCTGAGGTGATAGAGCTGGCTGTTTACCCTTAAATAACTCCATTTGTATTTCTTGAGACTAAGGGTAGCCTCCTATATAACTACAGAGCAGTTATCAACTATGTATATTTACATGGATACAACATTTTTTCCTATATGCTGGCCCAGTTCCATTGTGTCAGTTGATAAAATAATGTGCTTTAGTTTACAGCATTTTGTCACCTCCGGTATAGGATTCAGCTTAGGGTCAGGTGTATCAGGAATTTGTGACTTCCTATTAGCCTCCTTTAATCTGGAACATTTCCACAGCTTTCTGAATTTTTTTTTCTAAAAAAGTTTGTGTGTGTGTTTGTGTGTGTGTTTGTGTGTATGTGGAAAGAGGTTGTTGGTTGTTAAGGTGTCAAGGTGTGTGTCATGTGTGAGGTGTTGTGAAGTGTATTTATGAGGGTGTTGGTGTGGGCACAGGTGTGTTTGCTTGTGTATGTGTAATATATATGGTATGTGTGGGGTGTTTGTGGCTATGTATTTGAGTGTAATTTTTGTGATGTGAGGTTGTATAGGAGAAGTGTGGGTGTGAGTTTGTGGGTGTGTGTGTAGGTGTCCGGGTGTCTGAAATGTGTTCGGGGGATGTGTCTGGGTGTGTGTGGGTATGTGTGAAGTTTATGAGGGTGGACTGAGTTTGCATGTGTGTGGATGTGTGTGTAAGAGGAGTGTATAAAGTGTGTGTGTGTGTGTGTGTGTGTGTGTGTGTAGTTCAGGGGTGTGTATGTGTATATATGGTTGTGCAGGGGTGTTGTGAGTGTGGGTGTACAGGCTTATATGTGATTGTAGGGGTGTATGTGTCAGCGTGGTTCTATGGGCATTTGTGGCAGTGTGTTTGTGTGTAATTTATGTAAATGAAAATTTTAGGTATTCACTTTAATCTCCAAAAGTTATATTTATACTCATTAAAATATACTTTAAGCAGCATAAACAGAAATAGTGTTTTATTGACTCATTATTCCCAAGGGAAGGGGGCAGGTATGGGGGAAGAATTTGATTGAAGAGTAGAAGCAAGTTACAAATAGAATATAATGCTTATCCTATTACTCAATGTTGTATCTTTTTTTTTTTTTTTGGCTGCACCAAGCGGCTTGCTGGATCTTAGTTCCCAGAAAGGGATCTAACCCATGCCCCCTGCAGTGGAAACGTGGAGTCCTAACCACTGGACCGCTAGAGAATTCCCTCAATGTTGTGTCTTTAAAATTTAAAAAGACATTTTATTTGGCAATAATTTCGAACTTATGGAAAATATCAAAAATAGTACTTAAAACTTTCATATTCTCTATTCCCAGGGTCACCTACATTTTGCCTAAATTGTTTCTCTCTTTCTCTTTCCCTCCTTCTCTCTTCCTCCCTCTCTGTCTCTGTCTCTCTCAGTGGTTTCTATGTCCCCAGGGTTTGGGTTTTATTCAGCTGTGGTCAGATCACCAGATCGGGAGCCCATCGCCAGTGCAGAGCGCGTTTGTTGCTCACAGTTCCCGGGGTGGGGGTGGGGGGGAGGAGCGGGTCATGCTGGCCCACAGGAGAGGACAGTGACAAGCAGAGAGCCAGGGCGGGGCACTGCAGGGAAGCCCGTGTGATGTTCTCCAGGGAAGGAATGGACGAGGCTTGAGAGTGAGGCTGACCAGGTTTAGGATTGGCTAGCTTGAGTAATTTCAGTGAGCTGGGGCTGGGGTGTAGGGGCTGCCCAAGTTGTTGATGCCTGACCCTGGGGCTATTAGGACAGGGGGTTAGAGTCTCAGCAGCAGAGAGGATGGGGTGGGGTGCTGGTCAGTTTGCATGTGAAAAGCGAGCTGAGGGAGAGAGTCTGCTGTCTCTAGGCATCTGCTAACCCTGGGATGTGTGGGGTGTTTGTGGCTATGTGGGATGTGAAAACATCAGAAACGGAAAGTAGAAAACCTGGTTAACACAGGGCTACTTACATAATGTAATCACTGACACATCTGGATTATAACCTCATATCTCAAAGCTCTCTTATACATTCAATTAGTACCTGATTTTTCCCTCTTTTTCTGCCTTCTTTTGATTTTAAAAAAAACATTATTTATTTATTTTTTAAGATTCTTTTTGTGGGATTTTAGTTCCCTGACCAGGGATCAAACCCGGGGCCCTAACCATCAGACTGCCAGGGAATTCCCCTTTTGAATTGTTTTCATGATTCTTTTTTTTATTTTATTTTTAAAATTTATTTATTTATTTATTTAGTTATGGCTGTGTTGGGTCTTCGTTTCTGTGCAAGGGCTTTCTCTAGTTGTGGCAAGCGGGGGCCACTCTCCATCGCGGTGCGCGGACCTCTCACTATCGCAGCCCCTCTTGTTGCAGAGCACAGGCTCCAGACGCGCAGGCTCAGTAATTGTGGCTCACGGGCCCAGTTGCTCCGCGGCATGTGGGATCTTCCCAGACCAGGGCTCGAACCCGTGTCCCCCGCATTGGCAGGCAGATTCTCAACCACTGCACCACCAGGGAAGCCCAATGATTTTTCTTTATGTCTGCTTTTGGCCTACTATTTATACTTCTGTTTAAATACTTTTATGTGATTGGCCTAAGGTTTACAGAATACATCTGTAATTAATTGCATCTGTATTCAATAATATATCACTTCAACATGGAGTGGAAGGAGCTTCCCACAATGCACTGACAACACTGTCCAGTGTTTTCACGTGTAGGTGATGTTTTGTTGGTTGGGAAGCCAAAGGTTTCCATCTGATGCCTCTGCCTTGTGTGTTATCAACAGTGCAGGAGTGACTGAAAAATAACAATACTCAGAGGCTAGTTTCAACTTTCAAGTTTCTTGACACCATGAGGGTGAATCCACAAAACTGAATCCCTCCAGCAAAGTGAAATTGCTGCCTTTTGCAAAGTAACGAACTTAATGCTCCTGGTACTAGGACTACCCCTGTGCCAAACTTGAAATGCCTATTAAAACCTAGCCCTTTTTGGTCTTGTAGTAGAAAAAGCCACACTCCACGGGGCTCTGACCCTATGCACTCCTAATGAGATCTTTGAACACTTCTCTCCAGGCAAGGGTGGTGCTTTAGGCTGTCTTTTTTAGGTTGTAAACGTGCTGCTTCAGGACTTCCCTGGTGGTCCAGTGGTTAAGACTCTGCTCTTCCGATGCAGTGGGCACGGGTTTGATCCCTGGTCGGGGAAGTTCCACATGCCATTCGGTGTGGGGAAAAAAAAAAAGTGACTTAATCCAACTATAATGCAGTTAATTAAAAAATATATTTTAAAAAAAGGTGCCGTTTCAGCCAACACTGGCCTTACCATGTCCTTTAAATTAATCTGTGTTGTTTCATTTGGTGGACACTGCACACAGTCAGGTAGATGATCTTGCTGAATGGCTGTAGAGATAGAGGTTTTAGGATGACCACTACCTCTGACTGTGAGGGGTGCTGCCACCAGGGAAAAGCCACGGTTAGGATGGTGACATTGGGACAAGTGCACAGTGGGAGTCCTCGAGGCTCCCCTGCACAGCCACATGGTGGCAGCAAAGCAGTTTAGAAGAGAGGGGTGGACGGGCCAGGAGATCACCGCACGCCAGCTGTGGACACACAAGTGCTTAAAGAAAGCAACCAGCAGGCTGTACAGACTGCCTCCCGCTCAGGCCAATTTGTCCTAAAGAGCCTTTCCAATGACAAGTGTTGGGGACTGAGAATTATGCAGCCTGGAATGGGATACTACCGCCTATTCAGGAGGCATCACTAGCTTGTTATTGGGCATTAGTGGATGTTAAGAGCCTAACAGAGAAACACCCCTGTAATGGGAAGGGTGAGCAATGAAAACCCCAACAAAATGACTATTTCCCAGAGAAGAGGTAAACGGGGTATTTGGAGCGAAACATCTAGACGGAAACGTGGCTGGTCACGTTCCAGATGTGGCTCTCTCAGATGTGGGGTCTGTGTCAGAGCTTCCTGGGGACTTTGGTCCACCCAGGTTCCTGAAGATGCCTGATCCTTCAAGGCTGAATCAGCTAAGTTAAAGACAAATGTGTGGGCTGTGCCACTGCAGCTGCTCAGCCTCAGAGACATCTGTTTACACCTGTGCATGAACAAGGGCCTGCTGTTCAGAGTCTCTGACCCTCACCTCCAATTTCGGATGGGAGGAATTTCTCCATGGGGGAGAGGAGGGCCTTCTGTGCAACTGTAAGAAATCTTCCATTTTACAGACAAAGAGAAGGAGGGGCAGCTGGTGAAAGTCTGGTTTAAGTTGACATAGGTGGTCAACAGGTTGGGCAGAGGCCGCAACCGGGGGACCAGAAGCCAGGGCACTCAGCCCTGGCCCTGCTCCTTCTCTTAACCACTCTGCTCTGTTTGCCTGGAAGTCCTGGGCTCTAGGGCTGGGATGAGGATGTGTCTAAACACAGGTGAGGCTGTGCTTTGTCCAGTTGGGGGTTTTAAGTGCAGAGCATGATGGGAAAGGATGGCTGGCTCAACCAGACTGGGCAGGGAAATAGAGGGGAGCTGGGAAAGGTGGGAGCCCCAGATTGGGGACAAGGTGGTGACAACACTCTTGCAGCAGCCTCTGCAGGAGCCTCTGCTCCCATCTCTTGGCTGGTGTGTCCTCTGTTGGGTTAGGAGGGGGCGTGGGGAGAGTGCCCAGGGCCCAGCCTGACCATCTCAGGGCACAGCTACTGTGGCCTCAGAGATCCTCCCTCTCTTAATGCTGCTCCTTTATCCACCCCTCCACCCCATGCTTCCCTCTCCCCGTGCTTCTCTCTCTCTCTCTCTAAGCAATAGCCTGGAGAGAGAACTGCAGGAAAATGGAGCCACGTGGGTTTCTCTAGGTCATTGTAGCTGGATTCACTCTCCCTTGCTGCTGAGAGTTCCACCAGAGCAGAGTATTCGCAAGGAAGTCACAGCTAGTGAGAGGCAAACCAAGAATTCAAACACATATCGGCCTGACTCCAGAGTCTAAGGACCTGGGTAGCCCTGGGGACGGCTTTTTGGCCTCTTGATACTAACAGCTGCTCTTAATGGAGCATCAGTTATAGGCCAGTTGCTCCCAAGGTCTTTCCCAGGGTTGACTCCTTTATCAGACCTTGTCCTTGAACAACCAGTTGCCTGTACCCATGGAAGGATGGGGAAGGGGACCTCAGTCCTAAGGTTTAGGAAATGCAATGGTGCAGAGGCAGGAAAGCAAAGGGAGGATTACAGACACCCAGTAACCATGTGTATTGCTAATTATTTGCTACTGTAATCACCTTCTTTTCCTCCCTTGACTTGGGGAAAGGACGCAGCTTGACCAAGAGGCCACTGGGGCAACACCTGGACTGTGAAACCCGGTTGCACAGAAGCCCACCTCTCCTTCCTTCTCCAAGGCTGAGTGCGCAACCAGCGCCATCCTTCCCGGTTGCCACCTTCTGAGGTGCCTTGGCCATGGCCCCAAGAGTCCCACAGGCCGGCTGAGTCCAGGAGCTACCCCAGGCCTCACAACCACATGGTTATTCCTCCAGAAAACTGTACAAGAATCTCCTTCTTGGCCTGTGGCCCCTCTATTGCTTTGGCCCATGATCTTTCTGGCTGTGTTCTCACCAACTCCCACACTGACCCCCCAGCCTGGTGTCTCATCCACAGCACTGGACAGGGAGCCACTTGGGGTCAAATCAGAAGAGACTTCCTGAGGCTGTGGGAGCCAAGAGGAGGAGGTGCCATTTCTGGATGGAGGTCAGGAAAGCCTTCCCCAGGCAGAAGGGCAGGGCAAGCAGAGGGACCAGGCGCAGAGATGGGGAAGAGCAGGGGCTCAGCGCTGTCTGAGTGGCTGCGGTGGATGGGGCAGCCTGACACCTGAGGCCTGCAGGGCAGGGGCTGAGGACAGCAGGGAGCATCCAGACCCAGACCCCGATGCCCCTGCCTCAAGGCAGCGGGGGAAATGGCCCAATCAGTGCTTGGCCTGAGCCCCTAGACAATGGTGTGGAGGGCGGACAGTGGTCTGGGGAGAGCCTGGAACCAGAGAAGGTGGAGTGTGGAGGCTGTGGCTACACTTGAGAGAAGACGGTGGTAGGAGCTGGGCTGGGCTGGTGGGAGGCCAGAGGGAGTGTCCTCAGGAGGAAGAAGGAGCAGGTGGGGCTCCCAGGCTTTCAGCTCAGGGCTCCTGCGGCGGCACCCAGCCAACAGCAGCCAACAGCTCAGTGCGGACAACCAGGGGCACTCATGGGAGTCTTGAGCTCAGAGATACAGACCAGTGATGTGTGTCCCTGATAACTGGTATCTCGAGAAGGGGTGTCCCCAGGAATGTGTGAGGACTGGGAGGAGAAGCAGCCCGGATGCAGCTGTGGCAGCCCTGCCTCTTAGGAGGAGGGTCCTTGGAGGAGACCGAGCAGGAGCCACGGGGGAGGCAGGAGGGCACCCAGGAGAGTGGCAGCAGGGGACAATCGGTCAAGGGCCATTTCAGGAGGACAGACGTGTCTCTAGAGTCTGTATAGTTGAAGACAAGGCTTGAGTGTGAATTTGGATCCAGTGAGGACTGGCCAGTCTGCAGTGGCCTTGAGTGTGAGAGGCGGCACTGAATTGGGGTCCCAGTGCAGATGACCCCTCCCATGCTTGGTTGAGGAGGGGTCAGGGGGGCAGGCCATGTCTGGTGGGGACCCGTGGAGAACTATTTAACCTAGAAGACAGTGAGGATGAATCCAGGACAGGAGACAGAGGGAGCCAAGCCCCTGACTGGCTGAGGGCTGGGCCCAAAAGACAAGATGGTGTGGGGTTGACTGTCTGTCTAGGCTTTGGACTAGGTGTGTAAGGCTCTAGAAGGAGCTGGTACAGTCATCCACTCATCGACATTAACTGATGACTACTCTGTGCCAGACAGTGCCTAGAGGAGGAGATTGAGTGCTGAATACACTCCTTTACCCTATTCCTGAGGAGACCAGAGTGTGGAGGCAGAGGGGACGTAAGACAGAGCCTGGTCTTCCCTCTCCTGGAGGACTCAATGCTCTTGAGCAACCCTGCCTATGACACTCCCCATGGGCCCCAGGAGAGGCCAAGACGTTGTCAGGGAGATGGAGAAACCATTTCTTCACCTTCCACAGGAGGCCTCCCGCTCCCACTGCCCAGCAATCCCGTGAGGCAACAGCAGGGGCTGAGGCAAGTCCAGCTCACAGCCGGGGAGGAGATCAGGGATGGGGCAGGTCAGGAAGACGCGTGGTTGGGCCATTGCATCAGGCCCAGGAGGGGCATAAAGGAGGGTCCTGCATGCTGGGAGGAGGCCGACTTGGGGACCATGGAGACTCAGAGGGCCAGCCTCGCCCTGGGGCGGTGGTCACTGTGGCTACTGCTGCTGGGACTAGTGGTGCCCTGGGCCAGCGCCCAGACCCTCAGCTACAGGGAAGCTGTGCTTCATGCTGTGGATCGTCTCAACGAGCGGTCCTCAGAAGCTAATCTCTACCGCCTCCTGGAGCTGGACCCACCTCCCAAGGCCGTGAGTCAGGAGGACCCTGGGGAGGGGGCTGTCTCCCGCCAGCCATGGCCACACTGTCACCGCCTCTGCTCAGGCTGTACCTCCTGTCAGGAAGGGACTTCTCCCTCTAGGTGGGCTCCCACCTCTTCCAGGAAACCTTCCCAGAGCTGGGTCCCCTCCCAACAATGAGAGCTTCCTGCCTTAGCATCTCTACTGTGGAAACAGGCACCCTGTACACCCTGTTCAGGCTTAAGGGCCTTCTGGGAGCTCCAGGGATAGAGGGTGGTCACTGGCTCTGCCATGTGGCCTCCCTGCTAAAGTCCCCCTGCTCCTCGTTATCTCTCTACCAGGGAGGGCTCTGCTCAGCCTGGAGGTTCCAGTGACAAGGTCTTTCCCTGCAGGTGGTCCCTGACTTGCCTCAGCCCCTCCATGGGGAAGGTGTTCTCATCAGAGCTGGTCTGAGGTCCCCTCCTGCTCTCTGTGTGCCCACGAGGCCAGGAGTGGGCTCTGTCCCCTTCCCTTGTGAACCCAGCACCATGCCAGGGGCCAGGCACACAGGAGGGGCTGGAGAGGCTGCCATCTAGGTGGGGGCAGGGAGACAGATCAGAGAAGGAAGCATGAGCCCGAGCCCAGTCTCCTTACTTTGATCCTTGACCAGGATGGTGACCCGGACACCCCAAAGCCTGTAAGCTTCACAGTGAAGGAGACCGTGTGCCCCAGGACATCGCAGCAGCCCCAGGAGAATTGTGACTTTAAGGAGAATGGGGTGAGGCTGGGGGCTGGGGGCTCCCTGGGAGCTGAACAGGGCCTTGGGGACCATTTCCAGCCCCTGGTGTGAGGCTGGGAGGTTATGGTCTGCTGGCTCCAGTTTGACCCGAGCCTCCCCTTCCAGCTGGTGAAACAGTGTGTGGGGACAGTCACTCTGGACCAGGTCAAGGGCCAAATGAACATCACCTGTGAAGAGGTGAGTGGCCCCTTCTGAGCTGCAGGGGTTTCTGGGGGGGTTGGACTGTGTAACACCCTTTGGACCAATTACCCGCTGCCCCTTCCAGGGCAGAGAAAGGCCCTCTTACCTGGCCCCTCCCTCACCCGAGCCCCAGGCCTCCAGGACTGGCTCTGCCATCCCTTAGAGCAGTGGTTCTCTAAGTGGGGTCCCACCCGGGAACTTGACAGAAAGGCAGATTCCCAGGCCGCACTCAGACCTCCTGAATCAGACTCTGGGCTGGGGCCCAGCCATTTGTATTTTCACAAGGCCTCCAGGGGATTCCGACTGTGCTGAATTCTGAGAGGCACTGACTAGAGTAATGTGCTTTCAGCCCCTACTCCCGTCCAGCTTTGCTGGGATAGGCTTGTGACCCTGGGAATCCCCTTGCCATCTGTGGACCCCAGTTTCCTCATCTGTCTGTGGGTGTAGGGATTCAACCTTGTGCTCCAAATGTCATAGCTAGAGGGAAAACTGGGGTCCAAGTCTCCTGGTGTGGTCCTGGAAAGGGGTGTCCAGGTGGGGACCGGTCTTGTATTACCCCTGGGTCCATTCTCCACAAGTAACCTGGTTCTTCCTGGTTCACAGCTGCAGAGTGTTGGGATATTTAGGCGGCTGCGTCGCAGGATCGGAAGAGTTTTGCCGAAAATTGGTCGGATAGTTGGCCCACTAATCGGGATTTGGGGGTAAATTGTGGGCCCATGGAAGAATCCTACAGGTGTCTGCCTTGGCTCAAGCTTCCGGACTCTGAAAAATAAAATATTCTGAAAGCAAATTCCTCCATTATTTAATTTCACTTGTCTCGTCTCCTCCCACTTACTGGGACCAAATCCTTAACTACGGCAGGCCTCCTATATGTGCCTGTGTGTGTGTGTGTGTATGTGTGTCTGTCTGTGAGAGTGTGTGTTTTTCTGTGTACGTACGTGATTGCCCATGCAAAATAGAGGAATGGTTGTTTTTTCCAGAAGGGCATGTTGTGAGGCAGCAGGGCCAAGAGGTCCAGGACATCGTCTCCATTCTCAGGTCCCTCCCATGCCATGGACCAGGCCATGAACATGCCTAAATGAACACTGACAACAAAAAAAATTGAATATAGGTATATTTTTATTTTAAAAAATTTTATTGAAGTATAGTTAATTTACAATGTTGTTTTTTTTTAATTGAATATTTTTCATCTCAGCCCTTGAGATGGGAGATGTAATTGGCCCCTGCTAGGAGGTCTGCAGGCCTTGTCAGTGCCTTCAAAAGTGATTGACTGGTAAGAGGGTCTGCTCTTTGACCATTAGACACCGCAGTCCTAAGGTTTAGGAAATGCAATGGTGCAGAGGCAGGAAAGCAAAGGGAGGATTACAGACACCCAGTAACCATGTGTATTGCTAATTATTTTCTACAGTAATCACCTTCTTTTCCTCCCTTGACTTGGGGAAAGGACACAGCTTGACCAAGAGGTCACTGGGGCAACACCTGGACTGTGAAACCAGGTTGCACAGAAGCCCACCTCTCCTTCCTTCTCCAAGGCTGAGTGCGCAACCAGCGCCATCCTTCCCGGTTGCTACCTTCCGAGGTGCCCTGGCCATGCCCCCAAGAGTCCCGCAGGCCGGCTGAGTACAGGAGTTACCCCAGGCCTCATAACCACATGGTCATTCCTCCAGAAAACTGTACAAGAATCTCCTTCTTGGCCTGTGGCCCCTCTAACACTTTGGCCCATTATCTCTCCCAGTTATTCTCTGTCCACCCTCCAGCACCAGTGCCCTAAGTTCTTTCCCAGGGTTGACTCCTTTATCAGCCCTCATCCTTGATCAGCCACCCGAGGTGTGTGCTTTCCAAGGACAAATTTACTGAGAGAAAAATGGAGGCACAAAGAGACTGAGAACTTCTTCCCCAAAAGTAAACAGCAAGTGAGGGGCAGAGCTAGGACCTGATGGACTCTGGCTTCAGGATCTGTGCCCTGGACCATTTTATGGCATGTCAGTCATCAGAACCAACTTCCCCAGGACCTGTCCCATCTGTCCTGACCCCAGGAGAGGAGAAGATCCACTTTCTGGAGGAGTTCCCATTTGTCTTCAGAGGACACTGTCCAGATCTCCTGTTCCTTGTAGAACAGCTGAGAAGGGCACTTTTGGAGCCCGGCTGCTCCTGTCTTCCCTGGCTCAGCTTCTGGTGCCCGTTCTGTGGGAGGGCCTGGGACGATCCTGAGCTTCCCTTCCTTATTCTTTTTTTTTTGGGGGGCTGCACTGCGTAGCATGCAGGATCTTAGTTCCCCGACCAGGGATCAAACCTGCGCCCCCTGCAGTGGAAGCTCAGAGTCTTAACCACTGGACTACCAGGGAAGTCCCCTGAGCCTCCCTTCTTCAGCTCACAGGGCCGGGTACCCAGCTCTCCACCCCACGCTCGGTGTCTCAGAGCACAGGGGAGCTTGTCCTGAGGAGCAAGGACTCTGGAGGTCAGGCCGGCTGGGCTGGGCAGCTGCAGGAAGCTGTTCCAGCCCAGGAAGCAGCCTGCTGTGTGGGCCCCACTGGGCCTGAGCAGGCTGGGGGCAGGGGGGTGCTGGGCTGGAGAGGAGGCCATGGGCCCTGTCACGAGCTCCAGATGCCCCCAGAGTTGGACGGCTGTGGGTGCTGTGGGCGGTGGAAAGAGCATTGGCCCGTGAGTCCAGTCCCAGCCCTGCCACGTGCCCCCACCCACAGCCTTGCTGAGCCCCCTTGTCCCTTGCTTTCCTGGGGCCTGGTTGCCCTTCTAAGCAATGGGAGTTGGTATAGTCAGCGCTGCTACACTTGTGTATGTTTGTGTGTGTTTAGAGCCCTTCTTTATTTCTTAAAGACGACTTCAGAGAACCAGTAAATCAAAGTGATAAGTACATGTATTTCCCAGGGAATTAAAATTTCCGCCATCTGAGGAACTCCTGAAGCAGGTACTTGGAGCTCTTCCTGCCATGACTGTATTTTGGGGGCTGGGGGCAGGGCCAGCGTCACGAGTGTGTCACCAGTGCAGTCACACAGGCCCCTGTGCTCAGAAGGGCTTGGTACCTGGTAATGACTTATTCTTTTTTTTAACATCGTTATTGGAGTATAACTGCTTTACAACGGTGTGTTAGTTTCTGCTTTATAACAAAGTGAATCAGCTATACATATACATATATCCCCATATCTCTTCCCTCTTGCGTCTCCCTCCCTCCCACCCTCCCTATCCCACCCCTCTCGGTGGTCACAAAGCACTGAGTTGATCTCCCTGTGCTTTGCGGCTGCTTCCCACTAGCTATCTATTTTACATTTGGTAGTGTATATATGTCCATGCCACTCTCTCACTTTGTCGCCGCTTACCCTTCCTCCTCCCCATATCCTCAAGTCCATTCTCTAGTAGGTCTGCGTCTTTATTCCCGTCTTGTCCCTAGGTTCTTCATGACAATTTTTTTTTTTTAGATTCCATATATATGTGTTAGCATACGGTATTTGTTTTTCTCTTTCTGACTTACTTCACTCTGTATGACAGACTCTAGGTCCATCCATCTCACTACAAATAACTCAATTTTGTTTCTTTTTATGGCTGAGCAATATTCCATTGTATATACGTGCCACATCTTCCTTATCCGTTCATCCGCTGATGGACGCTTAGGTTGCTTCCATGTCCTGGCTATTGTAAATAGAGCTTCAATGAACATTGTGGTACATGACTCTTTTTGAATTATGGTTTTCTCAGGGTATAGGCCCAGGAGTGGGATTGTCGGGTCATATGGTAGTTCTATTTTTCATATTTTAAGGAACGTCCATACTGTTCTCCATAGTGGCTGTATCAACTTACATTCCCACCAACAGTGCAAGAGGGTTCCCTTTTCTCTACACCCTCTCCAGCATTTATCGTTTGTAGATTTTTTGATGATGGCCATTCTGACCGGTGTGAGATGATATCTCGTTGTAGTTTTGATTTGCATTTCTCTAATGATTAATGATGTTGAGCATTCTTTCATGTGTTTGTTGGCAATCTGTATGTCTTCTTTGGAGAAATGTCTATTTAGGTCTTCTGCCCATTTTTGGATTGGGTTGTTTGTTTTTTTGATATTGAGCTGCACGGGCTGCTTGTAAATTTTGGAGATTTGACTTTGCTTGAGGTCTTGAAATTCCCACGATTTTGCACAAGGGGCCCCACGTTCTCATTTTGCAGATGACGTAGCCGATCCTGGCCAGTGGTGACTCCACACTTGTCACAACACAGGAAGGAGGTCCTGGAAGCCATTCTGAGAGAACTTATTTCCCTGGGTACTTGACTCGAAAATGCCTGAGTCTTTGCCGTCAGCCATGAGCAGTCAGAGGACAGGGGAGAGCCCAGGAAGGGAAGGAAGAGAGTGGGAATACAGAGCAGAAGGGGACCCCCAGAACAGCCCTTCGGTGCCTCTGGAGGGGCAGTTTCTGCCTTCCCAGGGCATCTATGACCAGATGCATTGACCTTCACTAAGACAAGCCAGGCTGTGGGGAGGGACCGCAGAGGCACCCAGGAAAGGTGAAGCTGTGTGGGCCTCGTGTGCAGTGCACCGTCTCACTTCATCCTCCTGGAAGCTGGGGTCCAGATAGGCCTGACCTGCTTCCTGCTTGCAGAACATGGTCTCTTGGAGGCCGACCCTGAGACCCTGGGGTTTGCAGGTCTTTGTTCTGGCAGAAGGAAGAGGGAGGATGTGCCTTCTCAGATGTACCTGAGGCATCCAGAGTCCCCTCTGGGGAGAGGACACCCTCTTAGGCTCTCTGGGGGCAGGCCTGGCCTGCGCCCCTAGCTGCCCTGTCTATACCCATGTCCCCAGTAAAATCCCACTCACGGGAATGGTACTCACGCCCACCAGTCTGCTCCATGTCTGGGGCTGGCCCTAAGCCTGATCCTCTTCTGCAAAGCTCAGGCACCCTCGCACTCAGCCTCCACCTGGGCCCAGCTCACCTTGTCACACAGCCCCAGATGCTGCGGAGAGGAGCTGGTTAGGCGTTTGATTGAGGTGGGGTAGTGCTGCCCTCCTGCTAGCTGCTCTCCTTCTCCAAGGCCCGTGCCTGGGAAATCCCAGCCTAGCTGAGGGCTTTCCAGGAGGACATAATCTCCCCAGCTCTTTGCTTCACATGAAGTGGTACAAGGGAAAGGAGGAAGCTGACCCTGAGCAGAGGGTCCTGACCTTCATCCCTGACCCAAATTCCCACCCTCACAGCAGCCATGGCTGCCTTCCCTGCTCACTGCAGAGGGCAGGAGGGGGGTCTGAATTCCAGCCCCTTGTCCCTGTAGAAGGGCGAGCATGGTGGGTTGAGTCGGGGCCGTTGATCCACGTCCAGGTCTGTCATTTTTCAGAGGGTGGGAGGGCCTTGTTGGAAAGATACTGCCTGTAGGTCTCATTTTACTCATCAGCTGGTCAAATCAGAGAGCTAGTGGGTGTCCCCACAGTTGGGGACACAGCAGCCTAGGGTCCAGTTCTCTTTCCCATAAAGTGTCTGGACAGGAAGGATGGCTGAGAGGAGCAAAGGAGTGGGTGATGTAGGGTCAGGGCTCATACCTGACTTTGTTGGGGTGAAGGGTACATGAGGATTTCTCAAGGACCAGATGTGGAGTCAGGGGCAACCTGCCTGGGGACAAGGGCTGTGGTGTCTTTCCTGAGAAGACCTCCGCTCTGATAGGCTATGAGGCTTTCCTAAACCAGGAAAGCCAGATGCTGGAGGCATGAAAGGCAGGCCCCCCATTACAGGAAGTGCAGTGTGAGGACCTGGCAGAGGACCCTACACGGGATCCAGGGAGGATGGGGAAGGGGACTTCAGTCTGAAGGATGAGCAAATGGAAAGGCCCAGAGACAGGAATGCACAGGGAGGGTTTCATAATACCAAGTAACCATGTGTATTGCTAATTATTTGCTACTGTAATCACCTTCTTTTCCTCCCTTGACTTGGGGATAGGACGCAGCTTGACCAAGAGGCCACTGGGGCAACACCTGGACTGTGAAACCAGGTTGCACAGAAGCCCACCTCTCCTTCCTTCTCCAAGGCTGAGTGTGCAACCAGCGCCATCCTTCCCGGTTGCCACCTTCTGAGGTGCCTTGGCCATGGCCCCAAGAGTCCCACAGGCCGGCTGAGTCCAGGAGCTACCCCAGGCCTCACAACCACATGGTCATTCCTCCAGAAAACTGTACAAGAATCTCCTTCTTGGCCTGTGGCCCCTCTATTGCTTTGGCCCATGACCTTTCCGGCTGTGTTCTCACCAACTCCCACACTGACCCCCCAGCCTGGTGTCTCATCCACAGCACTGGACAGGGAGCCACCTGGGGTCAAATCAGAAGAGACTTCCTGAGGCTGTGGGAGCCAAGAGGAGGAGGTGCCATTTCTGGATGGAGGTCAGGGAAGCCTTCCCCAGGCGGAAGGGCAGGGCAAGCAGAGGGACCAGGCGCAGAGATGGGGAAGAGCAGGGGCTCAGCGCTGTCTGAGTGGCTGCGGTGGATGGGGCAGCCTGACACCTGAGGCCTGCAGGGCAGGGGCTGAGGACAACAGGGAGCATCAAGACCCAGACCCTGATGCCCCTGCCTCAAGGCAGCGGGGGAAATGGCCCAATCAGTGCTTGGCCTGAGCCCCTAGACAATGGTGTGGAGGGCGGACAGTGGTCTGGGGAGAGCCTGGAACCAGAGAAGGTGGAGTCTGGAGGCTGTGGCTACACTTGAGAGGAGAGAAGTCGGTGGTAGGAGCTGGGCTGGGCTGGTGGGAGGCCAGAGGGAGTGTCCTCAGGAGGAAGAAGGAGCAGGTGGGGCTCCCAGGCTTTCAGCTCAGGGCTCCTGCGGCGGCACCCAGCCAACAGCAGCCAACAGCTCAGTGCGGACAACCAGGGGCACTCATGGGAGTCTTGAGCTCAGAGATACAGACCAGTGATGTGTGTCCCTGATAACTGGTATCTTGAAAAGGGGTGTCCCCAGGAATGTGTGAGGACTGGGAGGAGAAGCAGCCCAGATGCACCTGTGCCAGCCCTGCCTGTTAGGAGGAGGGTCCTTGGAGGAGACCGAGCAGGAGCCATGGGGGAGGCAGGAGGGCACCCAGGAGAGTGGCAGCAGGGGACAATCGGTCAGTTTCTGGAGGAAAGAGGGGCTCCACCGCCTGTGATGTTAAAGATAAGGCTTGATGGACTTCCCTGGTGACGCAGTGGTTAAGAATCTGCCTGCCAACGCAGGGGACACAGGTTCGACCCCTGGCCCACGAAGATCCCACATATCACGGAGCAACTAAGTCCGCACACCACAATTACTGAGCCTGTGCTCTAGAGCCCGTGAGCCACAACTACTGAAGCCAGTGTGCCTAAATCTCGTGCTCCACAACAAGAGAAGCCACCGCAATGAGAAGCGCGTGCACCGCAACAAAGAGTAACCCCTCTCGCCACAACTAGAGAAAGCCCACACGCAGCAATGAAGACCCACTGCAGCCATAAATAAATAAAATTTTTAAAAAAAAGATAAGGCTTGAGCATGGCCTCTAGTTTCAGGGAGGGCTGTCCCGTTGCAGTGGCCTTCACAGTGAGATGGAGCAAAGAAGTGTGGTCAGGGTATAGATGATCCTTTCTCAGGCTTGGCTGGGGAGAAGCCAGGGCAATAGGCCACGTTTGGTGGGGTCGGGGGAGAGGAAATGTTTTGGCTGAGAAAGCAGTGGAGAAGAATCAAGGAGAGGGGACAAATGGAGCTCACTGTCTGAGTGCTGAGTGCAGAGAAAAGGATGGTGTGGGCTTTGCATCTGCATAGGGATTGGCTGGGTGTGTAAGTCCTTAGCTGTGAGTGGTACTGTCAACCACTCATCAAATGTTCATTGACTGCCTATTGCATGCCAGGGAGTGCCTAGAACTGGAGGTTCAGTAGAGAATACACTTTGTCACCCTGATTCCTGAGGAGGCCAGAGTGTGGAGGCAGAGGGGATGTAGGACAGAGCCTGGTCCTCCCTCTCCTGGAGGACTCAACACTCTTGAACAACCCTGCCTGTGACACTCCCCATGGGCCCCAGGAGAGGCCAAGACATTGCCAGGGAGATGGAGAAATCATTTCTTCATCTTCACAGGAGGCTTCCCTTGCCCACTGCCCAGCAATCCCGCGAGGCAACAGCAGGGGCTGAGGCAAGTCCAGCTCACAGCCGGGGAGGAGATCAGGGATGGGACAGGTCAGGAAGACGCATGGTTGGGCCATTGCATCAGGCCCACGAAGGGCATAAAGGAGGGTCCTGCGTGCTGGGAGGAGGCCAACTTGGGGACCATGGAGACTCAGAGGGCCAGCCTCGCCCTGGGGCGGTGGCCACTGTGGCTACTGCTGCTGGGACTAGTGGTGCCCTCAGCCAGCGCCCAGACCCTCAGCTACAGGGAAGCTGTGCTTCATGCTGTGGATCGTCTCAACGAGCGGTCCTCAGAAGCTAATCTCTACCGCCTCCTGGAGCTGGACCCGCCTCCCAAGGCCGCGAGTCAGGAGGACCCTGGGGAGGGGGCTGTCTCCCGCCAGCCATGGCCACGCTGTCACCGCCTCTGCTCAGGCTGTACCTCCTGTCAGGAAGGGACTTCTCCCTCTAGGTGGGCTCCCACCTCTTCCAGGAAACCTTCCCAGAGCTGGGTCCCCTCCCAACAATGAGAGCTTCCTGCCTTAGCATCTCTACTGTGGGAACAGGCGCCCTGTACACCCTGTTCAGGCTTAAGGAGCTTCTGGGAACTCCAAGGATGGAGGGGGGGTCCTTGACTCTGTGATGTGACTTCCTGGCTTTGGTCCCCTCTGCACTTCTTTGTTCCCTACCAGGGAGGGCTCTGTTCAGCCTGGTGGTTACCGTGATGAGGCTTCTACCTGCAGGCGACCCCTGACTTCCCTCAGCCCCTCAGAGGTTCAGGTGCTGTTGTCAGAGCTGGTCTGAGGTCCGCTCCTGTTCTCTGTGTGCCCGTGAGGCCTGGAACGGGCTCTGTCCCTTCTTCCATGCACCCAGCACCAAGCCCAGGGCCAGGCACACAGGAGGGGCTGGAGAGGCTGCCATCTAGGTGGGGGCAGGGAGACAGATCAGAGAAGGAAGCATGAGCCCGGGCCCAGTCTCCCCACGTTGATTCTTGACCAGGATGAGGACCCGGACACCCCAAAGCCTGTGAGCTTCATGGTGAAGGAGACCGTGTGCCCCAGGATGACCCAGCAGCCCCCGGAGCAGTGTGACTTCAAGGAGAATGGGGTGAGGCTGGGGGCTGGGGGCACTGGAGGATGCTTCCCAGGGATGTGAACAGGGGGCTTCCGGGAAGATTTTCAGCCCCTGGGTGAGGCTGGGAGTTTATGGGCTGGGGGTTCCAGTTTGACCACGAGCCTCCCCTTCCAGCTGGTGAAACAGTGTGTGGGGTCAGTCACCCTGGACCAGGACAGGGGTTACTTTGACATCACCTGTAATAAGGTAAGTGGCCCCTGTGTGCTGCAGGGGCTGCTGAGGATGGGTAGTGGAACGTCCTTTGGACCAATTACCTGCTACCCCTTTGAGGGCAGAGAAAGGCCCTCTTACCTGGCCCCTCCCTCACCCGAGCCCCAGGCCTCCAGGACTGGCTCTGCCATCCCTTAGAGCAGTGGTTCTCTAAGTGGGGTCCCACCCGGGAACTTGACAAAAAGGCAGATTCCCAGGCCCCACTCAGACCTTCTGAATCAGACTCTGGGCTGGGGCCCAGCCATTTGCATTTTCACAAGGCCTCCAGGGGATTATGACTGCTGAATTTGAAAGGCACTGACTGGAGCTTTCATCCCCTGCTGTCATCCAGCTTTGATGGGTTGGGCTTGTGACCCTGGGAAGCCCCTTGCCTTCTGTGGGCCTCAGTTTTCTCTTCTGCCTGTATGTGTCGGGATTCAACACAAGCTCCACAGGTCACAGCCAGAGGGTGAACTGGGGCCCCAAGGATCCTGGTGTGGCCCTGGAAGAGGGAAGTCCAGGTGGGGAGGGGCCTTGTGTTGATGCTGGTCCAGTACCAAGAGCAACCTGTTTCTTCCTGGTTCACAGGCCCAGAGTGTCAGGATTACAAAGCTACCATGGGCGCCACCATAGCCGAGGCAAAGATGTCGCATAATAGTGATAAGAATGTGCCCGTAATCAGCACATCAAGGCTTTGCATCATGAGACAGAGAAGAGTCCTAATCGTATGCTTATTCTGGCTCAGGCTACTGGACTCTGAAAAATAAATTCTTGTGAAATCAGTATCCTCCAGACTTCAGTTTCACTCGTCTCCCCTCCTCCCACTTACCAAGATTGAATCCGTAACTCTGGGATGCCACGTGTGTGTGTGTGTGTGTGTGTGTGTGTGTGTGTGAATGCAGGCACGAAACAGAGAGATGGGTGAGGCAGCTGTTCCTTCCAGGAGGGCATGGGGAGGGGCCAGGGCCAAGAGGTCCAGCACAGCGTCTCCATTCTCGGGTCCCTCCTGTGCCCTTCACACGCCTCTGCCCTCCTCCTCCAACACCCAGTAAGAACTTAAGGAGACCTGCTCTGTGTGCAGTGCTGGTGGGGATGCTGTCCCTGCTCACATGGAGGTGACAGTCCAGGAGGGGCCAGGCATCTTGTTAAACACTCACAGAGATGCAGTCCAGACTCAGGGCTAAGCCTACAGGTACAATGGCCATGAGTCTCATGGACAGGAAGGATGGCTGGGAGGAGCAAAGGAGAGAGGAGATGCAGGATCAGGGCTCATACCTGAGTTTGTTGGGGTGA
Organism: Globicephala melas; assembly: GCF_963455315.2. Taxonomy (NCBI): domain Eukaryota; kingdom Metazoa; phylum Chordata; class Mammalia; order Artiodactyla; family Delphinidae; genus Globicephala; species Globicephala melas. The sequence goes on along the minus strand of NC_083324.2, from coordinate 39,656,288 downwards.
AGGTTGCATGAGGATTTCTCAAGGACCAGAAGTGGAGTCAGGGGCAACGTGCCTGGGACAAGGGCTGTTGTGTCTTTCCTGAGAAGACCTCCGCTCTGACAGGCTGTGAGGACTAAACCAGGAAAGCCAGATGCTGGAGGAAGGGAAGGCTCTCCCCCCACCATAGGAGGTGCTGCCTGAGAACCTGGCAGGGGACCCTCCTAAGGATTCAGGGAAGGACGAGAAAGGGGACTTCAGTCTGAAGAATGAACAAATACAAAGGTGCAGAGGCAAGAGAGCACAGCGACAATTTCAGGGTTACCAGACAGCAGTAACAATGTGTATTGCCAATTATTTTCTACTGTGATCACCTTCTTTTCCTCCTTTGACATGGGGAAAGTACACAGCTTGACCAAGAGGCCACTGGGGCAACACCTGGACTGTGAAACCAGGTTGCACAGAAGCCCACCTCTCCTTCCTTCTCCAAGGCTGAGTGCGCAACCAGCGCCATCCTTCCCGGTTGCCACCTTCCAAAGTGCCCAGCCAATTGCCAAGAGTCCACAGGCCTTCAGTCACATGGCCATTCCATGGAAGACTGGATCAGAATTTGCTTCATGGCCTCTGGGCCCCTCTAACACTTTGGCTCATTATCTCTCCCAGTTGTGCTCCCTCCACCCCCGAGCACTGGCCATCCCGGCCTGGTGACTCAACCAGAGCACTGGACACGGAGTTACTTGGGGTTAAATCAGAAGAGACTTCCTGAGGGCTATGGCAGACAAGAAGAGGAGATGCCTTGTGTGCTTGAAGGTCCCTGAAGCCTTCCCCAGGCGGAAGGGCAGGGCAAGCAGAGGGACCAGGCGCAGAGATGGGGAAGAGCAGGGGGTTCAGCACTGTCTGAGTGGTTGCGGTGGATGGGGCAGCCTGACACCTGAGGCCTGCAGGGCAGGGGCTGAGGACAGCAGGGAGCATCAAGACCCAGACCCCGATGCCCCTGCCTCAAGGCAGCGGGGGAAATGGCCCAATCAGTGCTTGGCCTGAGCCCCTAGACAATGGTGTGGAGGGCGGACAGTGGTCTGAGGAGAGCCTGGAACCAGAGAAGGTGGAGTCTGGAGGCTGTGGCTACACTTGAGAGGAGAGAAGTCGGTGGTAGGAGCTGGGCTGGGCTGGTGGGAGGCCAGAGGGAGTGTCCTCAGGAGGAAGAAGGAGCAGGTGGGGCTCCCAGGCTTTCAGCTCAGGGCTCCTGCGGCGGCACCCAGCCAACAGCAGCCAACAGCTCAGTGCGGACAACCAGGGGCACTCATGGGAGTCTTGAGCTCAGAGATACAGACCAGTGATGTGTGTCCCTGATAACTGGTATCTTGAGAAGGGGTGTCCCCAGGAATGTGTGAGGACTGGGAGGAGAAGCAGCCCGGATGCAGCTGTGCCAGCCCTGCCTGTTAGGAGGAGGGTCCTTGGAGGAGACCGAGCAGGAGCCACGGGGGAAGCAGGAGGGCACCCAGGAGAGTGGCAGCAGGGGACAATTGGGCAGGGGGCAGTTTCAGAACACAGAGTGTCTCCAGTGCCTGTGGAGATAAAGACAAGGCTTGAGAGGGGCCTCTGGATCCAGTGAGGGCTGGTCAGCCTGCCATGGCCTTGAATGTGAGCCTGCAAAGAAGTGTTGTCAGTGGTGTAGATGACCCTTTCTCAGGCTCCTTTGGAGAGGGGCCAGGACAATAGGTCGTGTTTGTCAGGGACCGGGGACAGGACATTTTTAGACTGAGAAAGCAGTGGAGAAGAATCCAGGAGAGGGGGCAGACAGAGCTCACTGGCTGAGGGCTGGGCCCAGAGAACAAGATGGTGAGGGCTTGACTGTCTGCCTATGGACTGCTGGATGGGTAAGGCTCTAGATGTGCTTCGTACTCTCCTCCATTCATCAAAGCTTAACTGAGTTCCTACTGGGTTCAAGGCAGTGCCTGAACTTGGAGGTTTCTGTTGAATCACTCCTTTACCCTATTCCTGAGGAGGCCAGAGTGTGGAGGCCGAGGGGACGTAAGACAGAGCCTGGTCTTCCCTCTCCTGGAGGACTCAACGTTCTTGAGCAACCCTGCCTTTCACACTCCCCATGGGCCCCAGGAGAGGCCAAGACGTTGTCAGGGAGATAGAGAAACCATTTCTTCACCTTCCACAGGAGGCTTCCCGCTCCCACTGCCCAGCAATCCTGTGAGGTAACGCAGGGGCTGAAGAAAGCCCGGTGAACACCCTGGAAGGTAGCCAGGGATGGGGCAGGTCAGGAAGGCTCCTGGTTGAGCCTTTGCATCAGGCCCAGGTTGAGCATAAAGGAGGGTCCTGCGTGCTGGGAGGAGGCCGACTTGGGGACCACGGAGACCAGAGGGCCAGCCTTGCCCTGGGGCGGTGGTCACTGTGGCTACCGCTGCTGGGACTAGTGGTGCCCTCGGCCAGCGCCCAGGCCCTCAGCTACAAGGAGGCTGTGATTCGTGCTTTGGATCAACTCAACGAGCGGTCCTCAGAAGCTAATCCCTATTGCCTCCTGGAGCTGGACCTGCCTCCCAAGACCGTGAGTCAGGAGGGGCCTGGGGAGGGGCCTGTCTCCCACTAGTCTTGGCCACACTGTCATCCCCTTTGCTCAGGCTGTACCTCCTGTCAGGAAGGGACTTCTCCCTCTAGGTGGGCTCCCACCTCTTCCAGGAAACCTTCCCAGAGCTGGGTCCCCTCCCAGCATGAGGCTTCCTGCCTTAGCATCTCTACTGTTGGAACAGGCGCCCTGTACACCCCTTTTGGGCCTAAGGGTTCTCTGGGAGCTTCAGGGATAGAGGGGGGTCACTGGCTCTGCCATGTGACTTCCCTGCTTTAAGTCCCCTCTTAACTCAGTGTCCCGCTACCAGGGAACGACTCTGCTCAGCCTGGAGGTGCCAGTGACAAGGTCTCTCCCTGCAGGCGACCCCTGACTTCCCTCAGCCCCTCAGAGGTTCAGGTGGTCTCATTAGAGCTGGTCTTGTGCTGTTCTCTGTGTGCCCACAAGCCCAGGAGTGGGCTCTGTTCCCTTCCCCTGTGCACCCAGCACCAAGCCCAGGGCCAGGCACACAGGAGGGGCTGGAGAGGCTGCCATCTAGGTGGGGGCAGGGAGACAGATCAGAGAAGGAAGCACGAACCTCACTCCAGTCTCCCCACTTTGATACTTGACCAGGATGAGGACCCAGACTCCCTGAAGCCTGTGAGCTTCACAGTGAAGGAGACCATGTGCCCCAGGACGACCCAGCAGCCCCTGGAGCCAGTGTGACTTCAAGGAGAATGGGGTGAGGCTGGGGGCTGGGGGCACTGGTGGATGCTTCCCAGGGAGCCTAATACGGGGCTTCGGGCAAGATTTCCAGTCCGTAGGCTGAGTTTGGGAGGTGATGGCCCGGGGAGTTCCAGTTTGACCTCGAGCCTCCCCTTCCAGCTGGTGAAACAGTGTGTGGGGACAGTCACCCTGGACCAGTCCAAGGACCAATTTGTCATAAACTCTAATGAGGTGAGTGGCCCCTTCTGTGTTATGGAGCTGATAATGGGTTGGGTTGTGGAACATCCTTTGGACCAATTACCTGCTGCCCCTTCGAGGGCAAAGAAAGGCCCCCCAACCCTGGTCCCTCCCTCACCCAACCCCAAGGTCTCCAGGAATGGCTCTGCCATCCCTTAGAGCAGTGGTTCTCTAAGTGGGGTCCCACCCAGGAACTTGACAGAAGGGCAGATTCCCAGGCCCCACTCAGACCTCCTGAATCAGACTCTGGGCTGGGGCCCAGCCATTTGCATTTTCACAAGGCCTCCAGGGGATTCTGACTGTGCTGAAGTTTAAGAGGCATTGACTCAAGTCATGGGCTTTCAGCCCCTGCTCCAGTCCAGCTTTGTTGGGATGGGCTTGTGACCCTGGGAAACCCCTTGCCATCTGTGGCCCCCAGTTTTCTCATCTGTCTGTGTGTATAGGTATTCAACCACCTGCTCCAAGTGTCACACTGGAAGTGGATTAGGGCTCCAAGCTTCCTGCAGTGGCCCAGGAATGGGGGTGTTCAGGTGGGGTGTGGGCCTGTGTTAATCTTGAGCCAATCCCCAAAAGAAGCCTGTTTCCTCCTGGTTCACAGATTCGGAGTGTGGGGCTATTTCGATGGCTGGGTGACTTCCTCCAGAGAAGTGGGAGAAGATAGGCAAAAAGACTGAGAGAATTGGTCAGAGAATCAAAGATATCTTTGGGATATTTCAGCCCAGTGAATACTGCTAAGAATCAGCTTATCCTGGCTCAGACTTTTGGACTCTGAAAAATAAATTCTTTTGAAAACAATTTCCTCCACATTCAAATTCACTTATCTCCCCTCCTTCATCTTACCTGGACCAAGTCCTTAACTCTGAGAGTCCTCTTGGGTGTGTGTGTGTGTGAGAGAGAGAGAGAGAGAGAGAGAGGATCACTCCTGTCAATACAGAGATGGGTGAGGCAGCTGTTCCTTCCAGGAGGGCATGGGGAGAGGTAACAGGGCCAAGAGGTCCAGCACAGCGTCTCCATTCTCGGGTCCCTCTCGTGCCCTTCATACACCTCTGCCCTCCTCCTCCAACGCCCAGTAGGGACTTAAGGAGACCTGCTCTGTGTGCAGTGCTGGTGGGGATGCTGTCCCTGCTCACATGGAGGTGACAGTCCGGAGGGGCCAGGCATTTGTTAAACACTCACAGAGACGCAGTTCAGTCTCAGGGCTAAGCCTGCAGTTACAATACCCATAACGTTTTGCTTCCTCTTGACAGTCGTAACTCTGGAAAAGTGTGCCCCTCATGGCTTTTCCTCTGGTATTGAACACATCACTGTGGCCGTTCCTCAATGCCGTTCAAACAAAAAGCAACCACACTCATTGAAAGAGGGATCAGATTTGTGGTTAGAGTATGGGTGGAGATTGGATGAAGGTTGTAAAAAGTACAAACTTTCAGTTATAAGATACAAAAGTACAGGGATGTAATGATGACTATAGTAACACTGCTGTGTGGTATAGTTGAAAGTTGTCAAGAGAGTAGATCCTAAGAGTTCTCATCACAAGTAAAAAAAACATTTTTTTTTCTTTTCGTATCTATATGAGATGATGGATGTTAATGAAACATTGTGGTAATCATTTCACAATATATGTAAGTCAAATCGTTATGCTGTACACCTTAAACTTATACAGTGCTGTATGTCAGTAATATCTCAATGGAACTGGAAAAAAGTACTTTTTAAGAGTGTAAAAGGATTATTGCAGCAAAAAGTTTGTGAACCGCTGCCCTAGAGAAACTCTCCATGGGTGTGCAAGGAGACATACAGGATAACAACCAATTGGAATACTGGTCTAATTTTACAATAGATACCATACAGCTGTGAACAAAAATGAACGGATTACCGTATATCATTAAAGAAATTGTGCAAAATTAGCTAGTAGATACGTTATAAGGCTATTTATAGAATGTTTAAGAGCATGGAAACAAGACTACGTTTTGCTTAAACATTTATAGAATGTTTAAGAGCATGGAAACAAGAAAACGTGCGGAGGAGAAATCAGCAGGTTAACGCGAGAATACAGTCTTTCTCCGACCCGTGGGGGTCGCGTTCTGTTCCGAAACTACGCTTCCCGGCAGGCCACGCGCTGCGCCGTGACGCACTTCCTGCAGATGCACGTCCTTCCCTCTGCACCGCCCGTGGCCAGGGGCGGGCTGTGAGATCGCTTAGCGACTGGACGCCGACGGTGGTACCGTTATTGCCGCTTTGCCTACCCAGGCGCAGATGTGGACCTCGCGGGAGCAATTCCAGCTTGGCAGTGGACGGTGAGTCGGGCGAGCTGGCGAAGTGCTAGGGCGAGAAGAGGGTGACCGCGCTCCCCGTCTCCCCCCGGCTCTCCGACCTCAGGCGCCGGGCTGGCGTGGGCGGTATCCGAGGCTGAGGCTGGTCCTTCAGGAGGTGTGGAGATGGAGGGTGCGCGCTGTGGGCTGTGCAGCTCACCCCTCCCGACTGCTCGCCTTCTTTGTGGTTGGGGCGGGGTTTCCTCCCTTGGTGTCCAGTACCCTGTCCTCGTGGTTTGCAGCTACCTCTCCAAATCTCCCCGCCTCGACTTCCGCCGCGGGGGTCCCGTTTGCGCTCTCCACTCCGGCAGCCGTTGGTTGCCAGTGACTATTGAACGCTTCAGGTGTGGCTAATGCTACTGATGAACTGCCTTCTTAATTTTACTTCCAGTTAATTAATATCTATCTGAATAATGAAGAAGTCTAAAACATTTTTCCATCAGACACAAGGTTATTGTTTTGCTGAGACTATACTTCCCTTTAATCCTTGAAAATTTAACGTCTTTTTGAGATGTACTGTAAGTGTCAAATGCACACCTGATTTCCAAGAGATGGTTGGGGGGATTTCCCTGGTGGTCCAGTGGGTAAGACTCCGCTCCCAATGCAGGGGACCCGGGTTGGATCCCTGGTCGGGGAACTAGAACCCACATGCGTGCGGCGCCTAAGAAGTCTGTATGCCGCGACTAAAGATGCCGCAACCAAGATCCCGCGTGCTGCAACTAAGACCTGGCGCAGCCTAAATAAGTAAATAAAATAAATAAATATTTTTTAAAAAGAGAGAGATGGTTGGGAAAAAAGTATAAACTATGATAACTTTTTAACACTATGTGTTGAAATGATAATATCTTAGATATGTTGGGTTAAATGTTATTAAAGGTAATTTCACTTTTTATTTTTAAAAAGATTTATTTATTTATTTTTGGCTGTCGTTGGGTCTTCACTGCTGTGCGCCGGGGCTTTCTCTAGTTGCGGAGAGGGGGTTACTCTTCATTGCGGTGCGCAGGCTTCTCATTGCGGTGGCTTCTCTTGTTGCGGAGCACGGGCTCTAGGCGCGCGTGCTCAGTAGCTGTGGCTCACGGACCCTAGAGCGCAGGCTCGGTAGTTGTGGCGCACGGGCTTAGTTGCTCCGCTGCATGTGGGATCTTCCCGGATCAAACCCGTGTACCCTGCACTGGCAGGTGGATTCTTAACCACTGTGCCACCAGGGAAATCCCTAATTTCACCTTTTAAAAAACTATTTGAGAAGGCTACTAGGGAGTTTTTTGTTTTTTGGCCGCATGGCAGGGCAATGCGGAATCTTAGGTCCCCAACCAGGGATCGAACCCATGCTCCCTGCAGTGGAAGCGTGGAGTCTTACCCACTGGACTGCCATGGAAGTCCAGGAAATTTTAAATTACATGTTTGGTTGGCACTGTAGCTCTCATATTGCTCTTGGATAGCGCTGCCCTGTGAGAAGGGATATTTTTGCATCTGGTAGAGACTTCATAGCCTCTTGGGGAAGGCTTCCTAGAGGAGCTGATGTGTCTGGAGGGCATTCTTACCCTGTCTTGTCTGAGGGGTCTGTATCTACCACATTGCATGTTTCTGTTGGAGGTTCCTGCAGAATGGCTTTTTCAGCCCCTTTTCCCTAGCCACCATGAGCCTTCCTGGGGTGGGTTGTGCTGTAGAGAGAAAAGTAAGGACATGATGGTGATTTGAGAGCATGAGATTGGAGGAGGATGCATCTCTCACAACCAAATGTCTCCTGAGACTCATGTTTTCTTTTCTGCCAAGGTGAAGAAGATTCTAATGGTTTGGTTTTAGAAGCCATGTTTACACTTTTAATAGATACTGAACTGCCATGTAGATGGTAGTTTGCTCCCACCAATTATTAAAGAGGCACTGTTTCCTCACTGAGTTGAGATGCCATATTTGCCACATACTATGATTAGATTGCCCTTTCTTCCACCCACCCACCCACCCACCCATCCATCTATCCATCCATTCATTCTTCCATCCTTCTTACTCTGCAGTCTGAATTGTAGATATGACCAATCTGTGATTGACCTGTATCATGAGGGAGGGGGGAAAAAACCTTAATTGCTTTTAGGCACTTAGATTTTTGGAGGTCACTTGTTGCCAGAGCATAACCTAGCTTATCAGTCAGATAGTAATCCTTTTCTCCATGTCAGTCTGAAAAGTCTGGCTTTTTCAGTGTGAATTCTAGATGTCTGGTCACTCTGCATTTTCATTCAGTCATTGGCTCGATAGGCATTTATTGAAGCAGTGATAAGTGAAGCTGCTCTGAAACCAGAAGCTTAGATACTAGGCTTGGCACTGCCACTTGGGAGTGATACAGTCTTGTGAGCAAGTGACCTGACCTCCCAGTTCTTGGTTCCCTCTTTTGTGAGATAGAGGTAGCAGCAGTATTTACATCATGGCTTTGTCATGAAGATTAATGAAGCAGTGGACTTAGCACGGTGCCTGGTAAGTGGTACCTGCTTAATCAGTGTTAGCTACTGCTAGTGGTAGTTCTGGAAGGAGAAGAGCTGTGTAGGATAAGTTATGCTGAAGTAATAAATGACCTCAAATCTCAATGGCAGTCTAACAACAGCAGTCTAACTGGAATCCTGTCTAACCCTTAGTGGGTTAGCTTTGGCTCTTGGGTTAGCTTTGGCTCTACTTCGTGTCCTTTCGATCCATGACCAAGGGTGAAAGGGCAGACCCTATGTGGGCAAGGAGCACTGTGACAGAGGGAGAAGAGCAAGAGAGATGAAACCACACGGTGGCTCTTAAAGTTGCTGTTTAGAAGAGAGACATGTCATTTGCACTCACACTTCACTGGTGAGGCAAGTCACTTGTATGTGCCTGATGTCAGTGGGTGGGGAAGTGTAACTCTTGCAGAGAAGGAAAGCAAATACTTGGGAATAGCACAATCCAGTCTGAGGAATTTACCCTAATTGCTAGGATTACAAAAATGTCTGAAGAATTGTATTAAGCACTGTCAGGGACAGGTAGCTGGAGGAGTCCTGGAGAAAATAGGATAAGTCGGAAAAAGACTGTAAGAACATGAAGTTATATCTGGGGGCTTTCTTCTTTCTGTTCCAGCTTTTATAGATTGGTGAGAACAAATTGGCATAGTCTCAGGGTCAGAGTTTCCTCTCTCCTAAAAAGTCATATTGAAGAACTTCCCTGGCGGTCCAGTGGTTAAGACTCTGCTTCCACTGCAGGGGTCATGGGTTTGATCCCTGGTCGGGGAACGAAGATCCTGCATGCCACGTGATGAGGCCAAAATAAATAAATAAATAAATAAATAAATAAATAAATAAATAAATAAATAGTCATATTGAAAAGAGTTCAATGTATGCATCCCCTTCTTTCTATTCTGTTTCATTACTCTATCGCTGCACTACTGCTAAAGCACTTTACTATGGCTTGATAGTGTGTTGTCATATTTTAGAAGACAAGTCTTCTTAGTCTTTATTTTCATAATTTTCTTGACTATTCTTATATATTTTCTTTAAAGGAATTTTAGAATTATCTTGTCTAGAGCCATAAAAAATCTCTGTTGTGATTCCGACTGGTGTTGCATTGAGTTTATTTAATTTGGAAGGAATTGATTGGCTTGCAGTATAATTCACCTTGTCCAGAAGCATGGTATGACTCTTCATCTACCTGCATATCCTATTATGATCTCCTGAATAAACTCACATTCTAGAAGGGAGATAGATGGAGAAACATAAATGTAAACATGTAGTGTGGTGTGATTGAGAAGAGACCCAGGTTGGACATAAGAGGGAGTTACACCTCTGCCTGTGACATTGGAGTATGAGTCAAGGCTTACTGGAGCAGGAGAACCTGAGTGGTCACAAAGTGACAGTAGTCAGCAGTGGACTGAGACTCTAGTCAAGGAGTCTGCAGCACTTCAGGTTCTGTAACAGCAGTTCCCTAACACTGCTTGCCTTTCTCTGGGCCATGTTGCTGGAGGTCTTTGACTCAGGTTTGTGGTGAGACAGATAATGCAAACTTCTGATGGGGTCATATGCCTTACAGATACTGAAATGGAAGATAGACAGCTTCCCAGAAGACACTGTAGGGCCTGCGGTTCTACCTAACTGATGGGACTTGGTTCAAAACTCAGTATTGGGCTTCCCTGGTGGCACAGTGGTTGAGAGTCCGCCTGCCGATGTAGGGGACACGGGTTCGTGCCCCGGTCTGGGAGGATCCCATGTGCCGCGGAGCGGCTGGGCCCGTGAGCCATGGCCGCTGAGCCTGCGCGTCTGGAGCCTGTGCTCCGCAACGGGAGAGGCCACAGCGGAGAGAGGCCCGCGTACCGCAAAAAAAAACAAAAAACAACTCAGTATTGTAGAAACTCCTTAGAGCACAGGGAATTGACTACAGCTGGAACCTAGACCAGCGGAGCCAGAAGCTGGGCATTGCATGCCCTGCACAGGGTCTGAGAATAGAAGCCCAGGTACTGTTCCGTCATGGCCATGGTATTACCTGCCGCTTCCATGAAGCGTTGGAGACGTGGGAGTAGTGGGGGTTGTTGAAGTCTCTGCCTTAAAAGAAATAGTATGCTAATCATGGGGCTTATCCAAAGTGGCTGAGCTATTTGGTGCTAGCAGCAACCTGATAATCTAGACCTTGGGCTGCTAGCTGAGGACCTGATCTCTTCCCCTCCCCTCCCCTCCTCTCCTGTTCCTTAAAGATGGCTGACAAAGGCCAAAGTGTGATGGGAAGAAGGGAGGGAGGCTGTGCCAAGTGGTCCTGAGTGAGGTAACTGGCGGGAGCCACAGTGCTCAGGTGGCTTTGTAGCTGGGCACTACTGATGGAGGGGAGCCTCTGGCTGCTGTGTGGCTCCAGTAGGGGCCTTTCCCTCTCTGGCACTCACACCAAGGCAGGTATGGATATTGTGGGGCTGAGGGTCTCAAGTTTTGGGGGACTTTGGGGATCCCCCATTAAGGTATGTTGTTCCCATTTGTGATTTTCCAGGGGGGCAGGGGGTGGTGCTTGTGGAAGCGGAGCTGGAGGAGGTGGCTCCCCCTCTCTGATCAGGCCCGTGATACTTCCTTGTAGCCAAAGCAGCAGCCTGTGGGCTACATAGCTACAGCCTGTGTGGTGGATGCTCAGAGCTTCCCTTGATAGACTAACAGGTGAGTCAGTGAGCTGTGTCCAGCAGGTGGTACAAGGGTTAAGAGAATGTGTGGAAAGATTTAACAGTGTAGGATTGAGGCTGCTATATTTAGAAGGCCTGCTTGCAAGATTGGCCCTTTGCTGGCATCTGGGAACTTGGCACTTGACCTATTCCCTAACTAACAGGTATAGTTCACTGTACTTCGACACCTGCCTTCCTTCTGGGAGTCTGGAATTTTTATAGCTTCTCAGCAGAGGGTGCCTACATGACTTACCCCCAATAAAAACCTTGGGCACCTGAGGCTTTAGTGGCCTTCCCTGAGTAGAAACACTGCACATACGTTACTGAATTTTTCACTGTTGGAAACTCACTTTGTCCCCTTATGGGAGGGAGAGAGCATGAGGAAGCATGTGCATGGATTTCTCCAGACTCTGCCTGTGTCATTTTCCCTTGCTGATCCTGTTGCATATCTTTTTTGCTGTTATAAACCCTAACTGTGACTACAACTGTGTTGAATCCTTAGAGTCCTTCTAGTGAGTGAATGGGGGGGGTGATCTTGGGGACCCCTGATAAAGGGATCCAAGTAAATGTAATTTTGTTATCAGTGTCAGAGAAGTTTGGAAGCCAAGGCATTGAATGCCTAGCACCTGGCTGGGAAGCTGTGCTTGAGCCAAGTTCTCAGCAGGGCCAAACTTTACTCTTTCGAAGTGGCCAGAGTTGAACCCCTGGACTTAAGGAGTCGATGAAAGGAGACACTACACAGTTCAGCAGAGGGGAGAATACCAGTGGGAAGAAAAGAGTTCCGCATCACCCATAGGGCCTATAGCAACCGGTACTCCATTGCCAAAGATGCTCCCTTGCCCTAGTCCTAGAGACCACTGGCACCCCAGAGACCAGTGGCGGCTGCAGATCAAGTTCATGACTGTCTAAGAGGGAAGGTGTCTAGACCTCTTAAGTTAGAGGCAGGAGCGGATGGGCACTGAGGTATTGAAGGGGAAGATGGGATTGGCTCTGACACTCCAGTGATGCCAAAACTCTTTTGTGGAACCAGGATTCCATCTGAAAGCCTAGCTGTCAAACCTGAAATAGTGACTGTGTCTCCAACTGGGAGAGGCATAGTTCCTCCCCAGTGCCCCGCTCAAGTCTGGCAGATATGAGTCCTGTGGATGTCTTTCCTGTCAAGTATTCAACTACCAAGTCCTTGAGGCAATGGGCAGTATCTAGGGCAGGCCTGGTATGGTAGTCCCCTGCTAGCCGCTACCATACCCCAGACCTAATGGAAGATGTGGGACCCCAAAGAAGCAGTTCCCTGTGCCCAGGATATCCCATAGGAGAGCTTAGAGACCCTGAAGGAAGTTGCAGAGGACAGAGACTTAAGGGCAGTGAGGGATCAGGACAGGTCTTCATCTGGGAAAATGCAAGGGTTTTCCCTGGTGGCTTGTCATGGTGGTGTTCTGGAAGGCTGCCTTCAAGCACCAGGTCATTTCTGGCCTGACCTGGGTCCAGTGTTTTGGTGATGGTGAGTTCTCTGAGGTGTCTCTGAGCAAGCAGGTGGCCCTGAGACTGCTGAGCCAGTACTTTAACCTGGCTACCTTCAGGAACCTGGTTGCTTATAGGAAGGCCATGTACCAGGCCTTGGAAAAAACCAGGGTATGAATTGGCAGGCCCTTCTCAGCAGTCTTGAAGAGCTGGAGATCAACCAGAGTCCATGTTGGAATGGGCCCATAGGGGCTTCAAGCTGATTGGCCTCCAAACCAACAACTGACTAGCTGGTAAACTGAAGGTGGGTTGTGCAGGCAGTGAAACATGGAATCAAAAAAAAGGAAAACAGGACCTGAAGACGCACAGCTGCCATTTCTGACAACTGCCTGCCATCTGAATGCCAAAAGTCAAATTGCTACAATAATGGCAAAGACCTCGGGAGAAGACCAGAGTCCAAAGCAAATAACTTTGGATATAACAAACAAGTGCAGTCTAGAATAGGGCTTGGCAAACTTTTTATGTAAAGGGCCAGATAGTAAATATTTTAGGCCTTGTGGGCTTCATGGTTTCTGTAGCAATTACTCAACTCTGCTGTTGTATAAAAGCAGCCAAATAGGTAAATGAATGGACATTGCTATGTTCCAATAAAACTTTATTTGTGGACCTTGAAATTTGAATTACATATGATTTTCATGTGCCATGTGATAATATTCTGTTTTTTACTTTTTCAACCGTTTAAAAATATAAACACTTCTCTTAGCTCATGAATGGTATAAAAACAGGCAGTAGACCAGATTAGTTCTGTGCATAGTTTGCCAACCCCTGGTCCAGCACTTAGCTCTTTGTCCTGTGGTAGGGGCTTCTCTGTCTCCTTCTGTCCACTCTTTGAGGATGGGCTCTACCTCTGCCCAACGTGCCAGGTCCAGTTCAATTGAAGGACAGTAAAATTGAAGAAAGTAGAGACAGTAACCACCATGTTGAACTTTAAAAGGAGAATGATTTTCCCTGTTGTCACGAATGGCAAAGATATTTTGTAGTACACTGAGCTAGAAAGGATCTTTGACTTCCTTGAATGCTGTGCAGAGTGTCCAACATGGACAGAGGCACCTGCTGGTGAAGTCCTGGACTGTGCCTGTCATCCAACACCTCTTGCCGCTCAGTGGTCTCATGATGGGGAGAGAGGATGACACCTAAGAGTCAGTTGAGGGATCCTCAACTGTGTGAGGCTCAACTCAGCTGTGTGAGGCTACTCTGTGTACCTCAGTTTTCCCACCGGCTTAGTGGGATCAGAGCCACCCTGTCTCTGGCAGGGGGAGGCTCTGAGCAGACTGAGGAGCCACCTCCTTGTGTGCTGCTCAGATCTAGCCACTGGGAGTGGTCAAATGTGGTACTCATTTTTTTCTTCTAAAACTTTAGAACTTGCAATAGTAAGATTACTGGATTTTTTTTTCCTCTCTTGCATTTATCTTCAGGAACCTCGTTGCTTATAGGAAGGCCATGTCAGAAAAACAGTAGCTAAGTCACTCAAACCACAGTGCTAACTATGGTTGTGACTTGACAAATTGCCCAAGATCCTTATCAAACAACACTATAGTTTTATTTTTTAATTTTAAACTGCTTCATTTTTCACAGGGATGTGCAGTTCTGGATGAACGTGTAGATTTGGGACATTTTACGGGACAGAATGATGGTTTTCTAAGGCATGTAGGAGGCTGTATTGTGTAAATGTCTTTCTTGAATCATCTGACACATTCTCCTCAGCTTAGTACAGAAGCCAGGGTTGTTGTTGGGGTCCATTTAGAGTGTTTCCCCAGATGGTGATTATTTCAACAGAGCTGACATCATCATCACTTTGAGGGCCTTTTTTTTTTTCCCAATACCGAGGACAAGGCCACCCTTGGCTAAATCCCTCCAACTAACCACACTGTAACCCTCTGAGGAGCCCAAGAAGGAGTGGGTCAAATTATAAGCTTCCATATATCTTGTAGACAGGTATGCCTTATCAGTATCTCCCTCTCTTTCTCACTGATGTGGGGGGTGTCAAGGAGGAAGCTTAGGGCTACTGCTAAGACCCTCCTTTAGTGATGCCTTCCGCAGGGATCAGAAACATGTTCTTTTTATTTCCTCTCATTGAAGAGATGGCAGGGAAAGCTTAAGCTTCCACCCAAGATGGTTTCGTGTGTGTGTGTGGTGGTGGTGTTTTTTTTTTTTTCTTTTTTATTTGAGTATAGTTGGTTTACAATGTTGTGTTAGTTTCAGGCACCCAAGATGTTAAAGCCTTGCCTTTTAAAATTCCATGGTAATTTGTTTTTTTTTAATAAATTTTTAAATTTTTTTTGGCTGTGTTGGGTCTTTGTTGCTGTCTGCAGGCTTTCTCTAGTTGCGGCGAGTGGGGGCTGCTCTTCAGCGAGCAGGGGCTACTCTTCATAGTGGTGCACGGGCTTCTCATTGCAGTGGCTTTTCTTGCTGCAGAGCACAGGCTCTAGGCATGTGGGCTTCAGTAGTTGTGGCACACAGGGTCAGTAGTTGTGGCTCGCGGGCTTTAGAGCACAGGCTCAGTAGTTGTGGCGCACAGGCTTAGTTGCTCCATGTCATGTGGGATCTTCCCGGACCAGAACTTGAACCCGTGTCCCTTGCATTGGCAGGTGGATTCTTAACCACTGCGCCACCAAGGTAATTTGTTTTTAAGGGGAGTAAGGCAAGCTGTATTTTAGAAATGCTGTTGTAGTGGTCTTTAATACCTTCTACTCTTTACTAGTGCTCTTGTATATAAAGTAAGGAAAAACGTTGAGATTTTAAAAATTCATTTTTCTTAAATCACATTTATATTTCTGTGTATAAAATTTTCATAAACTTTTTCTTGGGGGGGGTAACTGGAGCCATGTAACAAGTATGGGAAAAAAAACTATGCCTTGTCGGAACAGTTTTGCTGGTTTTTAGGGTGGAAAGATGATGGGTACTTAGAATTTACCTTATTATATTTAATTAAGATCAGTATTTCTTTAAAAACATAAGTAAACAGGGAAGGGGTGTAGACCGTAGAGGTTAACTCAGGCGTTATGGTGAGAGGTGAGAGGAGCTGAGGTCCTGGATGGGATAAGGAGGGGCTGAGACTTCTGGTTCAGGTGAGAAGGCACAAGTGGCCACAGCTGAGACTCAGAAGGGTTCTCAGGAATAATCCTGATAGGCCTGGGTTCTCAAGGCTGCTGTTTCTTCCCCCAGTTCTGTCTTTTAAGGACTCTGCCAGACTTGGTAAAGAGGAGAAGCCTAGATATCTGGTGAGTTGGGGCCACCTTTCTCTTCTCTGAAATGCTAGCTTATTTCTCAGAGATTCAGCGCATCTCTCTTTCTTGGGGAGGGAGGCAGAGATGAACACTGAGGTGGCCATCAACATTCATCAGATCAGCATTCACGCCTGTGTTTGCCGTTGTGCTAGGCACTTTAAAATGATTTCTGCATTTAGTTTTTTTTTAACTTTTTGAGCTTATAGAAAAACATAACTAAGTTTAATATGAAGAATTTAGGGCATTCTAAAACATAAGGGTAACTTTTAATAAAAACGTGGGGTTATTAAAGTCCTAAAATGCACTATTAAAGTTCCCTTCATCAGAGTTCACACAAATAATTATATTACCTTAATAGTATCTCATAGTCTGGTCTTATACACTGGACTTCTTTTTAACTATTACTGAAATTTTCAAGCATATCTAAAAGTAGAAGAAAAGAGTTAATGAACCCTTATGTATCCATCAACTTACTTCAGTAACTATCAACTCATGGCCAGTTTTATTTTTATTTTTTTATTTTTTTGTGGTACGCGGGCCTCCCACCGCTGCGGCCTCTCCCGTTGCGGAGCACAGGCTCCGGACGCGCAGGCTCAGCGGCCATGGCTCACGGGCCTAGCCGCTCCGCGGCATGTGGGATCCTCCCAGACCGGGGCACGAACCCGCGTCCCCTGCATGGGCAGGCAGACCCTCAACCACTGTGCCACCAGGGAAGCCCTCATGGCCAGTTTTGTTTCATCTCCAACCTTACTGGATTATTTTAAAGCAAATTTAAGACATGGTACTGTTTCATCCATAATTTCAGTCCTGTGTTTATCCTTAAAACAACTTTATGAGGTAAAGAGTGTCCCCCTTTGGGAGACGTCTGGTTCAGAGGGATTTCGTGATTTTCTTATAATCACACATGAACACCTAAATTGAACTCAGATTGCTCTGACTCTCAAAGCCATGAGTTTTCTGTGAGGCCTTCTTGACTTTTTTTCGTCCTAGAAAACTATTCAATGATAAAAAGAACATGGAGAATTCACCTTCTTGTTCTGATGCTTCATCCCACCCTTGCTCCCCTGATCCTGTCTTCTTTTCTACACCAAAAGTATAATTTACTAATTCTTGGGTACAGGACTGTGTAAAATGCTGTGAACTAGCCAAACAGAATGTAAGTACACTGTCCTTATTCTCAAAGAGCCAGTAGTCTTTGGGAAATAATGCATAGAAATAGGAAATAATGACACCTGGTAATTATGATGAAGACAGTTAAAACAAAATAGTTCAGGGAAAGACATGACTAAGTGTTAGCCCGTAGCTGTTAAAACAATGCACAGCCACAAAGAATGGTCTTAGGTTTTGGATTGACAATCAAATTAATGGTACACAATGCATTTTAACTCTGCATTAAGTCTAGGTAGCTTCGTGAAAGGATACAGGACAGAAAACATAGCAGCTACATCACTGGTATTTTCCTCAGGGAATTTTGCATTAGCGATGGTCAGTTTCCACGCCCTAGGACCACAGATACCAACCTTGATTGTCAGAGATGAGAGTGACTTGGGAGCAAATCACTTTCTAACAAGGAAGTAACTGCCTTATTTCTGCTGCCTCCCCAACACTTTATTGAGATTGCTTTGTATAATCTAGGTCCTTTGCATTTTCATTTAAATATTAGAATCAGCTTATCAGTTTCTACAGTGAGATTATTATTATTATTATTTATTTATTTATTTTTTGAGGTACGCGGGCCTCTCACTGTTGTGGCCTCTCCTGCTGCCGAGCACAGGCTCTGGACGCGCAGGCTCAGCGGCCATGGCTCACGGGCCCAGCCGCTTCGCGGCATGTGGGATCCTCTCAGACCCGGGGCACGAACCGGCGTCCCCTGCATTGGCAGGCAGATTCCCAACCACTGCGCCACCGGGGAAGCCCCCAATGAGATTATTTTTTAATGTAAATTTATTTATTTATTTTTGGCTGCGTTGGGTCTTGGTTGCTGCGCGCGGGCTTTCTCTAGTTGCGACGAGTAGGGGCTACTCTTTGTTGCGGTGTGCAGGCTTCTCATTGCGTTGTCTTCCCTTGTTGCGGAGCACGGGCTCTAGGCACGCGGGCTTCAGTAGTTGTGGCACGTGGGCTCAGTAGTTGTGGCTCGCAGGCTCTAGAGCACAGGCTCAGTAGTTGTGGTGCAAAGGCTTAGTTGCTCCGCGGCATGTGGGATCTTCCCAGACCAGGGCTCGAACCCATGTGCCCTGCATTGGCCGGCGGATTCTTAACCACTGTGCCACCAGGGAAACCCTACAATGAGATTTTGATTAGAATGGCTTTGAATTTTTACATCAGTATGGGGGAGAACTAACATCTTAACATTATTGAGTGTTCTGGTCCATCAACACAGTATATCTTCACTTATACAGATCTTTATCTTAGGAATCTTACAGTTTTTGATGTACATGTCCGGCACATATTTTGTTAAATTTATCTCTCAGTATTTCATTTTTGTTTTGATGTTAGTGTATTGGAATGACACTATTTTTTAAGGTTTTTAAAATAAAAATTTAATTTAAAAATAGTTTCAGATTTACAGAAAAATTGCAAGGGTAGTATATAAAAAGAATTCCCATATATCCCACATCTAGTTTTCTCTGTTATTAACATCTTACATTAGTATGGTATTCTTGTCACAATTAATAAACCAATTTTTATGTTATTATTAACTAAGTCCATACTTTATTCAGATTTCCTTAGTTTTTACCTAATGTCCTCTTTCTGTTCCAATATCCCATTCAGGCTATCGTACTACATTGGTTGTCATGTCTCCAAGGAGGTGTTTAGGTCAGATATTTTATAGATTGTCCTTTAATTGGGATTTGTCCAATTTTTTTTTTTTTTTTTACATTTGGGACATTTATTATTACAAAAATAAACATCCAGCGTTCCTGTAACCAGAGAAAGTAGGTACAAATCCTCATTATTTTAGGCGTCACTTTGAGTAAGAGATACTGTTTTAGTATTCTTCAGCTGTCATACCTGAATATCACAGATTGGGTGACTTAAACAACAGACATTTATTTTCTCATAGTTTTGGAGGCTGGAAGTCCAAGATTAAGGTGCCAGCAGGGTTGGTTTCTAGTGAGAACTTTCTTCCTGGCTTGCAGATGGCTGCCTTCTCACTGTGTGTCCTCACATGGCCTTTCCTCTGTTCACATGCACATTCCTGGCATCTCTTCCTCTGTTTATAAGGACACCATAACTTTATGACCTAATTTAACTTTAACTATCTCCCGAAAGGCCGTGTCTTCAAATGGAGTCACATTGAGGGTTAGACTTCAACCTATGAATTTTGGGGGGATGCAGTTCAGTCCATAACATTCCATCCTCGTCCCCCGCATTCACATCCTTCTAGCATGCAAAATACATTTACCCCAATCCAACAGCCCCAAAAGTTTTAACCCATTCCAGCATACTCCAAGTCCAAATTCTCATCTATTTATCATTGAAATCAGGTATGGGTGAGACTTGATGTTTTTTCTGATTAGACTGAGATACAGTTTTCTGGGAGGAACACCACAGAGGTGAAATACTCTTCTTATCACATCATGCCAATGGTAGATAGTATCAGCATTACTTACCACTGTTAATGTTAACCTTGATCATTTGGCAGAAGGAGGGTTGTCAGGTTTCTACACTGTAAAGTTACTACCCTGCCTTCCCCATAACTTATACTCTGGAAGGAAGTCACTATGCAGAGCCCACTTGAAGCGTGGGTACAGTCTACCTCTTGGAGGGTCGAGTAACTACATAAATTGTTTGGAATTGTTCTGCATGGGAAATTTGTCTATTCTCCTCCATTTATTTATTTATTTGATTTATTCATTTATTTATATCAGTATGAGTCATGGTTATGTATTTTATACTTTGGGTTATAACCCAGTATCACTTTATTTTGTTGCTCATATTGTTTCAGGAGCTCTTTAGTTGGTTCTTGTGTCCCTTTGACGTACTCCCATTATTGTGGTTTTTTGCCTTTTTTAAGTACTTCCTTACTTTCTGGCTCTACAGTATGCTCCAGGCTCATTTTGTTTATGTCCTGCTCCAGTCCTCAGATCAGCCGTTGCTCCTTTCATTGGAGAATGATATTAGAAACCAAGATCTGTATGCTAGGTGTGCCCTTTGCTACTGGAGTGTCATTGATTCCAGGCCCTCTCGGCTGACAGAGAAAAGAAATGTGATTGTGTATACTAATCTCTGTATATACTCGTTTATAAATATTTCTTTATGTAATTATATTAAGCTAAAGATGAGTTTGTTCTGATGCCTCCAGCTCAAATCCATTACCACATGGATCATTCTAGCCTCCTCACCTTGCTTATTTATAACCTCCCACCAACAGTGAGAAACCTGACTTCCACTATTCACCATCCATTCACTTAATTTTTCAATTCCAGTTTATAAGTATAGTGACTTCAGAATTGTTTACCTGTGCCCCTGTGGAAAACAACTTTATCAATTAGCATATAGTACTTATTTATATATAGTTCCTTTTGTCTACAGACGCCACTCATTTCCAAAGTAAGCTACTTAGATTAGCTCCTTTTTTCTCCACCACCTTTAGGGAGGTTATTTCACATATTTGTAATACATTTTTTTCACATTCTTCATTCCATCCTGGGATCCCCTGACCTCCTAAATGAATTTTTAAAATTTACACACATTAAGGTTTATACTTTGTGCTGTAAGGTTCTGGGGTTTTGATAAGTGCATAGTGCCATGTATCCACCATTACAGTATTATGCAGAATAGTTTCACCCCTCTAAAAAAAATCCTTGCTTCACCAGCCAAACCCTCCTGTTTTTTTTTTCCCTTTGGCTGCACCACACAGCACGTGGGATCTTAGTTCCTTGACCAGGGATCGAACCCGTGCCTCCTGCAGTGGAAGCGCAGAGTCTTAACCGCTGGACCGCCAGGTAAGTCCCTGATTTTGTTTCTTTAGCCTGTTTTTAAGGTGAGTTACATTGATTGCTTTTCAAGTGTTGAACCAGCTTTGCAAACCTATAATAAGTCCCCCCTGGTTGTGGTGTATAGTTCTTCTTATACATTTTTGGGTTTGATTCACTTGTATTTTGTTGGGGGTTTTTGTGTCTGTATTCACGAGATATACTGATCTGTGGTTTTCCTTTCTAATGTCTTTGTCTGATTTGGGGTATTCTAATGTCTTTTCTGGTATTAGGATAATGCTGACCTCATAGATGAGTTAGGAAGGGCTCCCCCTGCTTCTGTTTTCTGGAAGAGGTGTGGAAGTCTTTTGTGGTACAAAAGTTTTAATTTTGATGAAATCCAGTTTATGTATTTTTTCTTTATGGATCATGGTTTTGGTGTCATGACTAAGAACTCTGCCTAGCCCTAGGTCTTGAAGGTGTTCTTTTATATTTTCTTCTAAAAGTTTTATAGTTTTACATTTAAATCTAATATCCATTTTGAATAATTTTTTGTATAAAGTATGAGGTTTTAGGTTGATGTTAATTTTTTTACCCATGGATGTCCAGTTGTTCCAGCACAATTTGTTGAAAAGACTCTTCTTCCTCTATTGAATTGCTTTTGCACCTTCATCAAAAATCAATTTGATGTACTTATGTTGGCTTCTTTCTGGGTTCTCAGTACTCTTTCATTGATTTGTGTCTATTCTTCCACCAATATTATGCTGTTTTGGTTATTGTAGTGACCAAATAGTAAGTAATAATTTTAATATCAGGTATAGTGACTCTCTCACTTTGTTCTTCTGCTTCCTTTGCCTTATCATATAAACTGTAGAATAAGCTTGTCTGTATCTACAAAAAATCTTGAGATTTTGATAGGAATTGTTTTAAATCTATAGGTGATTTTGGGGAGAATTGACATCTTCACTGTGTCAAGTCTTGCAAACCGTGAACATGGTGTGTCTCTCCATTTAGTTAGATCTTTGCTTTCTTTCATCACCATAAAGACTCTGTACAAATTTTGTTAGATTTATGTTTTAGCTATCTCATTTTTTTGAAGTGATTGCAAATGGCATTATGTTTTTAATTTGTTTCCATGTGGTCATTGCTAGTATATAGGAATGTGATTGACTTTCGTGTGGTCATCTTGTATCTTGTGGCCCTCATGGACTCATTTATTAATTCTGTGATCTATTTTGTAGATTATTTTGGATTTTCTACATAGACAACCATGTTATCTGCAAATAGGGACAGTTCTGTTTCTTCCTTACCAAATGTCTATGCTCTTATTTCCTTTTCTTGCCTTATTGCCCTGGCTGGAGTGTTTGATTACTTTTTGAGAACCAAAAATTATTTATCTTTAAAGTCAGTTCTCACTTAAATATAAAACATTATACTGCTTAATTATAATAAATAGTAATAACAAATATTTACTTCATGTCAGGCATTGATCTAAGCACTTATTAATTCCTTTAATCCAACAACCCTGAAAGTAGATGTCATTATCAAACCCATTTTATACATGTAGAAACTAAGACAGAGAGGTTATGTAAGTTACCCAAGGTTACATATTTTATAAAGTAATGGAGCTGGGATTTGGATTTGTGGCTTTTGGTTCTGCAGGTTGGGTTCTTAACACATCCATTGTGCAAAAATCCTGGCTTTCCTTCTAGCTGAGCCAGTCTTATGCTTAAGTGAGGGAAGTAGAGGGGGAAGAGAAAGCAAGAAGGAAATGGAGAAGTTGCTGGAACATGAAAGACACAAGGTGTGAGCAAGAGAAAGTGTGAGACCTGATGTAAGAAGAATAGGGGAAAGATTATTAAGAATATGAGGACCAGAATATGCCAGAAGAAGCTGGTCATGGAAAGCTTGAGAGGCCCCCACGCCATTCCCCCCATAGGTCTTGACTGCCTAATTGTGGGTCCCAGCTTGTTGTCTAGACATATGTCTTCCCTCCTACACTATACAAAGCCTGACTGCCTGGGCTGTCAGGGTGTGTTTTTGACATCCCTCCCCAAACCCACACACCCAGTGATTTCTGTATTTATACCTAGTTTCCCACTCTCAATTCAGCATCATTATTATTCTTTACTCCTTTTGCCACTTCTGTGTATTGGATTTTAAATCTATTTTAGAATCTAGCTCTGAAGCAAGACTGCCTAGAAGCTCTGGCTGGGTAACCTTGTGGCTCAGTCCACCACCTCAGCCCCCCAGCTGTGGTCTTTGATGTGACAGAAGGTTAATTAGTTTAGTTGTAGAACCTGGAGTATACATCACCAACTCCTAGGGTGTGAAAAACCACTTAGAAGGTGGGCTAGATAGAAGACTGAAATAGACCTGAGAATAGGAGGAAGCAAGTCAGAAAATAGGCATTCAGGGTGATCAAAGATAGCTGAGAATGATGTACACATGTCCCTCAATTCCACAGACTGAAGGAGCTTGGTAGTTAAAAATCTAGGGCAAGGCAGTAGTGACACAGACAACCCAGAGGTTGCAGCAGATGGTAATGGATTAAATAATGCTTGAATTCAATAGAAGTAAGTAATTTGGTGACTACCATGAGACTTGAGGGCAACACCACCTTTTAGGCATAACTAAAGAGAGAAAATGTCTCTGAATATACCTATTCTAATAAGAAGAGACCTGATGAGAAAGCATGTGGTATGGTTCTAGTATGCAGAAAGTTGAAGCAAGGTTTCTGAGACTTGGAAGAAATAAAGAGGTGAGAGAAAACTGGTGCATGACGGAAGAAAAAGCAGCTTGCAGTGAAGAGAATAAGGGCTCTGGAACCGTGAAGGACTGTTTTCCAGTCCTGTTGTTTTCTTGTCATTTGGGGAAGTTCTCTGGGCCTCAGTGTTCTTTCTCTGAAATAAAGACTGTAATATCATTCTTACAGTGATGAACTTGCGATGTAGTTTCATAAAATGTAAATATGTTCCTTAAAAATTTTTCCATAGGTTAAGGTTAAACTTCGTTTAACTGGAAATACCATTCTCAGGAACCACTACTTGCCATCCTCCCTGCCAACCATTTTATGTATTCAAATATTGCCCTACACATTGAGCGAGAGGTTGGAGGGCTTTACAAAAGGCAATGTCAAAATATATACAGTGATAGGGATCTTATAAATCACTTTTCTCAAGCAGAGAGATCTGTGTGTGAGTGTGCGTGTGTGTGTGTGTGCGCGCGCGCACGCACACACCCAGTGACCTTTATTAAGCTGGCCAGATGTTCAGTACATAGTTAAGTCTTTTTTTAAAAAAAATACATTTATTTATTTATTTACTTTTGCCTGCGTTGTGTCTTCGTTGCTGCCCGTGGGCTTTCTCTAGCTGCAGTGAGTGGGGGCTACTCTTTGTTGCGGTGCGTGGGCTTCTCTTGTTGCGGAGCATGGGCTCTAGGCGCGAGGGCTTCAGTAGTTGCAGCATGCGGGCTCGGTAGTTGTGGCTCACCGGCTCTAGAGCACAGGCTCAGTCGTTGTGGTGCAAGGGCTTAGTTGCTCCACGGCATGTGAGATCTTTGCGGACCAGGGCTCAAACCCATATCCCCTGCATTGGCAGGTGGATTCTTAACCACTGCAGCACCAGGGAAGTCCCACAGTAGGTCTTGACCAGGCTGGTTCACTACAGTGCCCCACCTTGCCTCCTTGCCTGCGCTCCCCATCTCACCCAGACCCCACACATAGAGGCACCTCTCAGAACCCACACACATGACTGGTTCAGGCAGCAACTGTCTACTCCTGATGAATGCTCTTAGGCGTAAGCCTTCAGAGCGGCCGATAATTTGGCAATTAACCAGCAGGCTGAAGGAATACAGTTTGAATCCTTTGATAAAGCTTGGCGTGCCTCAGCACTATCTCCTTTTGTTCAGAGAAATATATTTTAATCAGTGTTAACAAATACTCATTCTAGACCTGGCATGAGGCACTCACATTTTTCTCTATAGTCCGAGCTGCCTCTTATTTTTTCTCTAATCTTCATCATTTCTTAATGCCCAGTATAAGCCCTGCCTCTGTGCTGCCTTTCCTTACTTCTATAGCTTGTCTTCTACCCTCCATTCGAATTTCATCCATTATAAGTTGTCACATTCATACTCCTGAACTCTGCTTTAATGTTTTCTCATTGATTCAAAAATAATTTTCCCAATTAAAATGTAAGTGTTTTAGGGCAAGGAGTGTGTCTTATAGATTAGTCCTGCTTTCTGCATGTTATAACACCAAACCAAGTGTGGAGTAATGCCCAACCCTGCAAACCCTCAGATCCATTACTTATGTAGTGAGATTCTTCAGGACAGCCAGTTCCATTCTCCATGTGAAAATTGTTGGTGACTTGATGAGTATGAATTTGTTGGTTGATTTAGGGACCAGTGAAATTCGAGGGTGTGGTTGTGATTTTCACTGAGGCAGAGTGGAAGAGACTGAGCCTTGAGCAGAGGAACCTATACAAAGAAGTGATGCTGGAGAATTTCAGGAATCTAGTCCTGTTGGGTGAGGGTATGTTCTCTTTCCTTAATTTTTCCATTCATATATTTATTGACCATATAGCCAGCCAATGTTCTAAGCTCTTAGAACACATCTCTGAATAAGACAATAAAGCATTTTTTTGGTCATTCTAGTATAGTGACATATACAATAAATAGCATATATAAGTAAATTATGTATGTTAGAGGATAATAAGCTCTACATAGTTTTAAAATATGTATAATATATACAAGTACAAGTAGAGCAGAATAAGGGGGATCCAGGGTGCCGGGGTGTAGAGGCAGGGGTGGGTGATCAGGGTAGGCCTCTGTGAGGAGATGGGTGTGAGTAAAGGCTTGAAGGAGGTAAGGAAGTTAGATATGTGGATGTAGTGGGAGACTCTTCTGTGCTGGGGAACAACCAGTGCTGAGACCCCGAGATAGGAAAGGAAGGAGGCCGGCGTGATCAGAGCAC
This sequence comes from Globicephala melas, assembly GCF_963455315.2. NCBI lineage: Eukaryota > Metazoa > Chordata > Mammalia > Artiodactyla > Delphinidae > Globicephala > Globicephala melas. The sequence continues at coordinate 39,630,716 of NC_083324.2, read as the reverse complement.
AGAGAGCAAGGAGGAGAGGAAGGTAATAAGAGAGGCCTCTCTGTGTCCTAGAAGTTAAAAAAGCTTATAGTGTAATTAAATCTGTCCGTTTTGTGTTTTATAGGTTATTTGATATTATAATCATATTTTTCTTCATTTATTTAAAACCTGAAACAGATTATTTGTCTAGGATGGTAAATACAAAATTATTCTGGATATTCCTGCATTCTTAAGAGTCCTGTTTTCAGACTTGCACATAAATTTCTGTCAGAAGCTTTTTCAAGAATTTTCTCTATTTGGCATAGCTATGAATTAATTAGTTCTGATTTATTTTTGTCTGCTTGGATCTGTTACGAACTGTTTTCCTCAGTTTGAAATGGCCCAATTTCACTCCATTTGGCTTCTGACCTAGTTTCTCCATCTGTCTCAGTGAAGAGTCACCCATTTAAATTTGCTTTCAGCTGGCCAAACTAATTTGGTCTTGTTTTTACCTTGTTTCGTCTGGTGGTCTTCTTCTCTGTCTCTGTGCTCATGCATTTCATTGATTCTGAGAACTATATTAAAATTATCTCAAAGTAAATTAATCTTTACATGGAAACTTTGGATCCTGTTGGGTCCATTTCATACTTCAAACTGTTTTGCTGCACTTGATTCATCCTTCCTTTTCTCTATATATTTTTCTTTTATTGATGAATTACTTAAAACAAATCCCAAATAATGTGACATACCACTCCTAAATATATCACAATGTAACTAATAAATAAGGACTTTTTTTTATATGTAACCACATTATCTGTAGGGCTTCAGTATCATCTGACACTTGGTCTATGTTCAAATTTACCTGATCATCTCAAAAAAGTCTTTTTGAGAATTTGAATCAGGATCCAGACAAGATCCACACATTCCATTTTTTAAAAATATTCCTTAAATCTGTATCAGTTCTTCCTCCCTCTTCTGGTTTTTCTCTCAAGGCCGTGGATCTGTTTGTAATTCTCTGAATCTAGAATATAAATCTATTTTAGATAATATTCTAAAGTAGTTTTTACATAGTAGATCGTAAATCAAGGGAGAATAGTTTTGAACTTTATCAAGAAGTGTTCACCAGGGACTTCCCTGGTGGCGCAGTGGTTAAGAATCCGCCTGCCAATGCAGGGGACACAGGTTCAATCCCTGGTCTGGGAAGATCCCACATGCTGCGGAGCAGCTAAGCCCGTGTGCCACAACTACTAAGCCTGCGCTCTAGAGCCTACAAGCCACAACTACTGAGCCTGCATGCCACAACTACTGGTGCCCACATGCCTAGAGCCCGCTCACCACAAGTAGAGAAAGCCCACGTGGAGCAGTGAAGACCCAATGCAGCCATAAATAGATAGATAGATAGATAGATAGATAGATAGATAGATAGATAGATAAAATGCCATTTGCAGAAAAAAAAAACAGACGTGTTCATCAGCATGAAGAACATGGGAATTTCCCTGGTGGTCCATTGGTTAGGACTCGGCGCTTTTACTGCCGTGGCCCGTGTTCAATCCCTGGTCAGGGAACTAAGAACCTGCAAGCCGCGCAGCACGACTGGAAAAGAAAAAAGAAAACATCACATGACCAATGGCATTGCTGGTTGTAGTGTTTGAGTTACCACCCATACAGCACACCTATGTCTGTCACCAATATAGTATACACATGTCATCAGTAAGGCACATCCATGTCTGTCTGCATTTGTAACTGTCATGTCCACAGTGATCTGCCTGTAGCTGTAAGCATCTCATTGCTTCATTATGTCTCCTAATGTAGTCCTGTGAAATTCATATTGAAATACATAATTTTTTATTGTAAATTACTTGCTTTTATTTCTCTTTTATATTTTGGTTAGGGCATTACATTCTTTTTTAAAAATTCTGTGTATGGGGACATTTTATTAAATATGAATCTCATTGCAAGACAGGAAATGAGATGTTACAAGACATAGACTATGAAAAGGAGCCTTTGATTCTGACAGTATTGAGAACGTGTCTGTCTTCTGCCTAACCTTTTAAGTTCTTTCTTAATTAACTCTGTTCCTATCACTTATTCATGCAAAAGTATTTATTAACTATTATGTGTTAGGTCCAGTTCTGGGTTCTTGGAATATACCAGTAGTATATCTGGGAGAAGGGTGTTCCAGACATCGGAACCAGCCAGTGCAAGGCATCAGGAGGGAGTTCAGTGTGACTCAGATTGGAGGGAATGAAGGATGGAGTATAGATGGAGTCAGAAAGCCGATAGGTTGTGAAAGAATGTGGAACCCAGTGGGCCACTCTCAGGGCTTGGTTTTTACTCTGAACATTACGGGGTTTCTTGGGTTTTTTAAAAATAAGGTAAAGAGTTCTATTTATTAGGAATGTAGAATAAAGAAGGAAGAGATTGGAATGGGCTTTAGTCACCTGCTCCCATCCCATTCTTCTATTCCTGATCCCAGGGCAGAACTCTCATGGCTCTAGGGAATACTTCCTTTGGATGGATGAGGGTCCTGGCAAGATTGGTCTCAGTAGATCCTCTGGAGCAGCATGGCTTAGCCACCCCTCATTCTGTCCTGAGAGTAGTCAGTGCAGTTGGACTGGGTGTCTGGAATCTCCTGATCAGGAGATCTGGATGGCTTTGTAGCCCTAGGCTGTGGTCAAAGCCCAGAATACCTCCTGTCCCCAGATTTAATCTATAGGCCAAATTTGGTTAGTTTTTCCCCAAACAGATTGTTCTATGTCAGGGGGTTTAATTCTCACTGGCTTCTTTTCTCCAGAGACCTAGTCAAAGCAGCAAGAGTCTCATTATTTGCTTCGAAGCTTTTTTTTTTTTTTCCCTTAAGGACAGGTTTAGTAGAAAATAATTCTTTGTATGCTGATTAGTTCAGAGTTATCTGTGGTTTGTATAGTATTTAAGAGCACATCCCAAACCCTGTTTTGTTTCTTCTTTCTTTGTGACTGTGAACAAGTTACTTAACCCTGCTAAACTATTCTCTGCTGCCTTCTGCATTGGAGACACCAGACTGAGTGACTCCTACATCAATCCACTCTTCCTTCTCGTAGGAAAAGTCACAAAGTACTTTCCCCTGTAGGTCATAGGATTGTTCTCTCTTGTTGGAAATAAACGGTTGTAGCTGTGTGTGTCAGTGTAACTGGTTATGGCTTAGGAGATAATTTTAGTGTAAGTGCAGATACAAAGTTGAAGATGCCTCTGATACTTACTTGGAAGATTATTTATTGGAATAATATATAGAATAATAGGTTCTGCTGTGGGTTTTTTGGGGGGTTTTTTTGATTCAAGTAAAAGATGTAAAATGTAAAAACTGACTACAGTACATAATCTGAATCTAATCATAGGAAAATGTCGGCAACATTGTATACATATTCTAGAACATGAGGAATGTTCCCTAAAAAAAGAACCCTATTCTTCAAAAATGCCAGTCTCATGAAAGAGACACTAAAGGAAACTAAAGAAACATGGAAACTAATTGTAATATCTGATAGTAGACTAAATCCTGTACTGTAGGGAAAATGCTATAAAGGACATTATTGGATCAATTGACAAAATTGGAATATATATGATAGTTAAAGTATTATGTAAATGTTAAATTTACCAGAGTTCAAGCGGAAGTTTTCGTGGGGCAACTGAGAAGGACACAGTTAAGATGGAGTTTCCAGCCCAGTGAGTCTGAGGGCCAGACCCTGACCCCATAAAGCATGATCTCCTGTCCAGACTGTGGCAGGTGTTGAAGCAACTTTCAAATTCTGCCCCTACTGTGGAAAACCTTTACCTACAGAGGAGCACGAGGGGTCCCAGACCTTTGTCAAGCCGTCTATGTCATCCTCCCAAGCTTGGACTCCTCCCCTGAAATCTACATTCATATATATCAGACTGCCTGCTTGACATGTATTGGATGTCCCATAAGTGTCTCCACATGCCCAGAACTAAGCTCCTAATATGACTGCCGCCCCCGCACCTGCCCCTTCCATAGACTATCCCATCGAGGTAACAGCAGTTCAGCTTATTCAGTTTCTCAGACCATGAAGTCATCCTCAAGTCCTCTTTCTCTCCCACCCCATGACTGCAGCGCTCCAGCAGATCTCATCATCTCTCCCTTTAAAAGTCAATGCCGAGGGCTTCCCTGGTGGCGCAGTGGTTGGGAGTCTGCCTGCAGATGCAGGGGACACGGGTTCGTGCCCCGGTCTGGGAAGGTCCCACATGCCGTGGAGCGGCTGGGCCCGTGAGCCATGGCCGCTGAGCCTGCGCGTCCGGACCCTGTGCTCCGCAGCGGGAGAGGCCACAGCAGTGAGGGGCTCGCGTACTGCACAAAAAAAAAAAAAAAAAAGTCAATGCCGAGGGCTTCCCTGGTGGCGCAGTGGTTGAGAGTCCGCCTGCCGATGCAGGGAACACGGGTTCGTGCCCCGGTCCGGGAAGATCCCACATGCCGCGGAGCAGCTGGGCCCGTGAGCCATGGCCACTGAGCCTGCGCGTCCGCAACGGGAGAGGCCACAACAGTGAGAGGCCCGCGTAACGAAAAAAAAAAAAAAAAAGTCAATGCCGAGGACTTCCCTGATGGCACAGTGGTTAAGAATCCACCTGCCAATGGAGGGGACACAGGTTCGATCCTTGGTCTGGGAAGATCCCACATGCCGCGGAACAACTAAGCCCATGCACCACAACTACTGAGCCTGTGCTCTAGAGCCCACAAGCCACAATTACTGAGCCCATGTGCCACAACTACTGAAGTCTGTGCGCCTAGAGCCCGTGCTCCACAACAAGAGAAGCCACTGCAATGAAAAGCCCGTGCACCACAATGAAGAGTAGCCCCCACGTGCCTCAACTAGAGAAAGCCCGCATGCAGCAACAAAGACCCAAGGCAGCCAAAAATAAATAAATAAATTTATTTTAAAAAAAAATTTACCAGAGTTGATAACTGTATTGTGGTTATGAAAGTGAATATCCCGGGCTTCCCTGGTGGCGCAGTGGTTGAGAGTCCGCCTGCCAAAGCAGGGGACACGGGTTCCAACCCCGGTCCGGGAAGATCCCACATGCCACGGAGCATCTGGGCCCGTGAGCCATGGCCATTGAGCCTGCGCGTCCAGAGCCTGTGCTCCGCAACGGGAGAGGCCACAACAGTGAGAGGCCCGCGTACCGCAAAAAAAAAAAAAAAAAAAAAAAAGTGAATATCCCTACTTTTATGAGACACACACTGAAGTATTTAGGGGTAAAGGGCATTGATGTATGCAGTTTACTCTCAAATGATTCAAAGAAAAAAATATATATACATATATGTATACACACATATACATACATAACATACAAATGTTAGCAGTAGGTAATTAGGGTAAAGGGTATACAGCTGTTCTTTGTATTGTCCTTATTCTTGCACCTTTTCTGTACATTTGAAATTATTTCCAAATAAAAAGTCCAAAGAAGTTGAATGGAAATATAGGTCTGGTGAAGCATGTCTTGGAGAGACAGACATTAACGGCTGTGAATGATTAATGGGCCAGATCTTACTATAAGACAAGGAAGAAAAGCCCAGCAAGCCCTTCCTCTGACTACTTTGACTGAAAACTTTCTTTCTTCAGCAGATTCAAAGCCAGGAGTCCATCCCTGGCCCCTTTGCCCTCTGCCCTCTGGCCTTTGACGGTCAGCAATTTCTCAGCCACCATGAGCTCTGCAGTCATCTTATTCCATATTCATGTGCAGGAAATCAACTCCAACCAGGGGATCCTTGCCCAAATGACCACCAGCAGCGGCAGCAACAACATTCTGATAAAAACCACTGGGGTGCCAAAGCAGAAGATCAAGGAATGGGATCTACGCCTTTGTTTTGGAGCACAAATGAGAAGGGGACTTAAGTGGTTTTCTCTAGCCCACCCCAGGGACCACCAGTAAGCTCTCAGGGAGGCAACAAAGTGTTGAAGGTACAGCTCAGTCCAGCCCAGAGGGTAAGCTCTGGGGAAGCAGACAACATTCCTGAGAGGGTAGAACTCTCAGGATTTGGAGCAGTCAGGTTTAGAGGTGTGGACTAGGTTTTAGCCAGAAGTCAAACCTCTTCAGACACAGGCTGTCACGAGCGGAGATATCTCCTGTGCAGAAAGTGTGGGTGAAGCTTTAGCAGGAAGTCACATCTCAACAGACATCAGAGGACACACAGGGGAAAAGCCTTATATATGTGGGGAGTTGTGGTCAAGGCTTTATAGATAAGTCACCCCTCTACAACCACCAGAGTACACACTCAGGTGAGAAGCTTTATGTATGCAGGGAAGTGTGGGCAAGCTTTTAGCCACAAGTCACACACACACAAGGGAGAAGCCCTTTGCATGATGTGTGGGCGAGGCATTAGTGAAAAGTCAGACCTCATTAAGCACCAGAGGATTCACACAGGGGATAAGCCTTATGTGTGCAGGAACTGTAGCCAAGGCTTTAGGGTGAAATCACACCTCATCACACACCACAGGACATGTTCAGATGAGAAGCCTTTTGTTTGCAGGGAGTGTGGGTGGGGTTTTAGCCACAAGATAATCCTAAACGCACACCAGAGGACACCCATAGGAGAGAAGCCTTACAAGTTGCAGGGTATGTGGGCGAGACTTCAGCCACAAGTCAGCTCTCAGCACGCATCAGAGGGTGCACTCAGGGGAAAAGTCTTATGTGTGCAGGGAATGTGGGCAAGGCTTTAGCCATAAGTCAGCCCTCATCAGACACCAGAGAACACACTCAGGGAAAAGCCTTAGGTGTGCGAGGAGTGAGAGTATGACTTTAGCAACAAGGCAGTTGGCAGCCACATCAAAAGGCACACTCAAGGGAGAAGGCTTGATTGTGAGGTAGTGTGGGTGAGGCTTTAGCTGGACATCACTCCTTATCACAGAGCAGAGGACATGCTCAGAGAGAAGCCTGACAGGGAGTGAGGGTAAGGTGTTAGCTGGAGGTGACCTCATAAGAAACACTGGGAGTCAAATATCTCCACCATCCATCACCACCCTGCTAGAGCTCTGCAAGGGCTTCAGGGACAGTCTTCTGACCCCTTACACCATCTGCGAGTGTGAAGATGGCAGAGGTCTAGCCTCTGAGAACAGAGGTACCAAGTGATGGTCCTCTTGGAGAAGTGGTCTTTGCTTCTACCTACTTCCTTCTTCAGCTGTGTCCTTCTGTTGGCTTCTATGACACTTTCCTGTTCTATTTTTGTCTACATCTCTAGCCTTTGATGCATCCTCTTTTTTTTTTTTAACATCTTCATTGGGGTATAATTGCTTTACAGTGGTGTGTTAGTTTCTGCTTTATAACAAAGTGAATCAGTTATACATATACATATGTTCCCATATCTCTTCCCTCTTGCGTCTCCCTCCCTCCCACCCTCCCTATCCCACCCCTCCAGGCGGTCACAAAGCGCCGAGCCGATATCCCTGTGCCATGCGGCTGCTTCCCACTAGCTATCTACCTTACGTTTGGTAGTGTATATATGTCCATGCCTCTCTCTCGCCCTGTCACAGCTCACCCTTCCCCCTCCCCATATCCTCAAGTCCATTCTCCATTAGGTCTGTGTCTTTATTCCTGTCTTACCCCTAGGTTCTTCATGACTTTTTTTTTCTTAAATTCCATATATATGTGTTAGCATACGGTATTTGTCTTTCTCCTTCTGAGTTACTTCACTCTGTATGACAGACTCTGGGTCTATCCACCTCATTACAAATAGCTCAATTTCGTTTCTTTTTATGGCTGAGTAATACTCCATTGTATATATGTGCCACATCTTCTTTATCCATTCATCCATGATGGGCACTTAGGTTGTTTCCGTCTCCAGGCTATTGTAAATAGAGCTGCAATGAACATTTTGGTACATGACTCTTTTTGAATTTTGGTTTTCTCAGGGTATATGCCCAGTAGTGGGATTGCTGGGTCATATGGTAGTTCTATTTGTAGTTTTTTAAGGAACCTCCGTACTGTTCTCCACAGTGGCTGTACCAATTCACATTCCCACCAGCAGTGCAAGAGTGTCCCTTTTCTCCACACCCTCTCCAGCATTTACTGTTTCTAGATTTTTTGATGATGGCCATTCTGACTGGTGTGAGATGATATCTCATTGTAGTTTTGATTTGCATTTCTCTAATGATTAATGATGTTGAGCATTCTTTCATGTGTTAGTTGGCAGTCTGTATATCTTCTTTGGAGAAATGTCTATTTAGGTCTTCTGCCCATTTTTGGATTGGGTTGTTTGTTTTTTTGTTATTGAGCTGCTTGTAAATTTTGGAGATTAATCCTTTGTCAGTTGCTTCATTTGCAAATATTTTCTCTCATTCTGAGGGTTGTCTTTTGGTCTTGTTTATGGTTTCCTTTGCTGTGCAAAAGCTTTGAAGTTTCATTAGGTCCCATTTGTTTATTTTTGTTTTTATTTCCATTTCTCTAGGAGGTGGGTCAGAAAGGATCTTGCTGTGATTTATGTCATAGAGTGTTCTGCGTATGTTTTCCTCTAAGAGTTTGATAGTTTCTGGCCTTACATTTAGGTCTTTAATCCATTTTGAGCTTATTTTTGTGTATGGTGTTAGGGAGTGATCTAATCTCATACTTTTACATGCACCTGTCCAGTTTTCCCAGCACCACTTATTGAAGAGGCTGTCCTTTCTCCACTGTACATTCCTGCCCCCTTTATCAAAGATAAGGTGTCCATATGTGCGTGGGTTTATCTCTGGGCTTTCTATCCTGTTCCATTGACCTATCTTTCTGTTTTTGTGCCAGTACCATACTGTCTTGATTACTGTAGCTTTGTAGTATAGTCTGAAGTCAGGGAGCCTGATTCCTCCAGCTCCGTTTTTCGTTCTCAAGATTGCTTTGGCTATTCGGGATCTTTTGTGTTTCCATACAAATTGTGAAATTTTTTGTTCTAGTTCTGTGAAAAATGCCAGTGGTAGTTTGATAAGGATTGCATTGAATCTATAGATTGCTTTGGGTAATAGAGTCATTTTCACAATGTTGATTCTTCCAATCCATGCACATGGTATATCTCTCCATCTATTTGTATCATCTTTAATTTCTTTCATCAGTGTCTTATAATTTTCTGCATACAGGTCTTTTGTCTCCTTAGGTAGGTTTATTCCCAGATATTTTATTCTTTTTGTTGCAATGGTAAATGGGAGTATTTTCTTGATTTCACTTTCAGATTTTTCATCATTAGTATATAGGAATGCCAGAGATTTCTGTGCATTAATTTTGTATCCTGCTACTTTACCAAATTCATTGATTAGCTCTAGTAGTTTTCTGGTAGCATCTTTAGGATTCTCTATGTATAGCATCATGTCATCTGCAAACAGTGACAGCTTTACTTCTTCTTTTCCGATTTGGATTCCTTTTCTTCTCTGATTGCTGTGGCTAAAACTTCCAAAACTATGTTGAATAAGAGTGGTGAGAGTGGGCAACCTTGTCTTGTTCCTGATCTTAGTGGAAATGCTTTCAGTTTTTCACCATTGAGGATGATGTTGGCTGTGGGCTTGTCATATATGGCCTTTATTATGTTGAGGAAAGTTCCCTCTATGCCTACTTTCTGCAGGGTTTTTATCATAAATGGGTGTTGAATTTTGTCAAAAGCTTTCTCTGCATCTATTGAGATGATCATATGGTTTTTCTCCTTCAATTTGTTAATGTGGTTTATCACATTGATAGATTTGCATATATTGAAGAATCCTTGTGATGCATCCTCTATACCCCACTTTAAGTATTACTCAGGGTTCAGTCTCACCCTCCAATCTGAGGGACTCCTTAACCATGTCTCCTTCCTAACCCTCCAGTTCCAAACCCAGGTCCCTTTAACCACACCCCCAAATTCTTCAGTCTCAGGATCTAAACCTCAAAACCATGCTATTTGGCCCTCCAAGGACAGGGATAAGGTTACTAGCAATGCCCCACCATTGGCCTTCCAATACCAGGTTTTAGGGTTTTTAAACACAGCCCCTCCTGAGCCCTTCAATCTCAGTGCCCAGTCTTTTAGCCACACTCTCACATCAGTCCTCCAGTAATTGTTGTAAGGCCCTTTGAACCAAACCCACTCTCACTTATCTTACATTCCCAGGGCCCATGTGGCCCAGGTTCCTGAGTGTTCACCTAAATTTATTCTTGGCCCTAGTGCTATATGTCAGTGGGTATACCCTGGAGGGCTGTCTGCTCAGGCCCCAGTGTCTTTATTTGCCAAGAGGATATTTGCCACAGAGAGGGAGGAGAGAGATTTTTTGTAACACCCCCCCCCCCACCACCAAAATCTGGCTTGGTTTGGGGCTGGAGGAGAGATAAAAGGGGTTGTTGGTCCAGATGCCTTTGTCCACAGCCTCTCACTTGGAAGTGGTTGTCTCCAAGGTTAGCCTGGTAGGGGGTAAGGGCTGGGAGCACCTGGAGTGTAGGTTCCCCCCCCACACTTCAACTCAGGCACTACTGCCCGGTCTACCACCATAGTGCTGCCCCTTTTCCCATGGCCTTAGCTAAAAGCCACAGAGGGAAGTCTGTGTTTTCTCTAGGGGTTGCCGAGCAGAGAAGGGGGGGCCCCTCCACCATCATTCCACGTGACCTCAAAGCTGCTTTCTGATAGGGCAACCAAAGGGGGAAAATTAATAGTCTCACACCTTGCTTTAAACATGATGGGAAAAAAATGTTTATTTTCTCTTAAAATCCATGTAGAAACTGTAGAGACAGCACACAAGTCTGGCCCAGCAAGACCACTGTCAGGCCCAGAAATCAGGGAGAGATGCAGAGGGGACCTCTGTCCAGGTGGGTGCAGATAGCTTTGGATGTCTTCCAGTCAGGAGTCACTCCTTCATGGACAGGGGTTAAAATTGGCCCCATCTCTGCAATGATAGTCTTGAGGTGCTGTGAGATCTTCACAATAAAGGATTGTGGGAGAAGACGGGATGGGAAAAGGAGGCAAACACTTCCAGGACTGTTGGGCTTCATAGAATTTCCTGCCAGGGAGGAATAGCTGGATTTTTGCTGTAGGGGCTGGTGGCTCATTTCTTTCTTTCTTTCTTTCTTTTTTTTAATAAATTTGTTTATTTATTTATTTTTGGCTGCATTGGGTGTTCGTTGCTGCGCACAGGCTTTCTGTAGTTGCGGTGAACGGGGGCTACTCTTCGTTGCAGTGCGTGGGCTTCTCATTGCAGTGGCTTCTCTTGTTGCGGAGCATGGGCTTTAGGCGCACAGGCTTCAGTAGTTGTGGCTCGCGGGCCCTAAAGCGCAGCCTCAGTAGTTGTGGTGCACGGGCTTAGTTGCTCCACGGCATGTGGGATCTTCCCGGACCAGGGCTCAAACCCGTGTCCCCTGCCTTGGCAGGCGGATTCTTAACCACTGCACCACCAGGGAAGCCCTGGTGCCTCATTTCTGATGGGTGATAAGGCATCTCAGACTCAGGACTGCAGGACCTGGTAAGTAAAACTGAGCTCAAGGCAGCGCCTGTGTTCTTGCTGGCCTTGTCCTTCAACCTCACCCCAAAAGTACTCGGCTTTGTCTCTTCCGGGGTAGTTTCATTTAGCCCTCCAAATGCCTCGCCCCTTTTTCTTGAGCTTTGTCCCCCGGCGCAGATTTCTCCCTTTGTTTCCCAAATTTTCTTCTAATGCTGAAGTGCCCACAGGATGGAACCATGGGGAGGAGAGACCTCTTTGGCTTTGGGAGGGACCAGAGAGGGCAGCCAAGGGGCTACTTGCTGTATCTGCTTGTTTCCCAGCTTCCATGGGGGTGAGGATAGAACCTTTCAACGTCAGCTCAAGTTGCTGTCACTGATTCCCTACCTTCCGCCTCCCTGGGTAATAGAGGCACCCCTACTACCTCACCCTACTTTCGCACAGTTTTAACACGTCAGGGGGTCTGCATTTAGAGCCACTTTCCCATGGGGCTTTGTGGGAGTGATCTCTCGACTCCGTTCCAGGGGTCCTGGTTTTCTGCAGCTGTTTCCATCATCATTCCTTCTTTTCCCTTGCCTTGTTGCCCCTACTTTCCACATCTTGAAGAGGGCATGAAGAGCCCTTCATACCCTGACCTCAGTAATACCTATTTCTGGGCCTTAGTGTGAGAGGTGGAATTAAGGCCCCCAAAACTGGCTTCTGTTATTCAGATGCTGGGCGCTAGGGTAAGCCTCTTCAGGAGAGGAAGAGAGGAGGATGGCCATGAGGCCCAGGCATTTGTGAGTCATAAGGGGATCATGGGCTCTCAGAACCTTAGAGTCCCAGACTCATGAATCCTAAGTGGCTCCTGGAGAACTGGGATAAAGGGAGCATCACATTAGGCATCCAAGGCTGCTCATTTAGGCAAGTGAATCCCACTCTTCATCTTGACCTTGGATGATTCAAGGACTTATGTTCCCCAGGGCCATATATGACCAAAAATAAGCCTCTGGGAGAATTTGTGGAATGATGAATTCATGGGAGGGAATTCTTGGGTAGAAGAGTGTTTGAACTTGGAGATTCCAATTTAATGAGAAAGGATTTTGTGTGGTGGAAGGCTGACAGGTGAGAAAACTTGTGAATGTTCTGAAAGACACTGTGAAGAAGTATCTGTCTTTTGACATATCCAAATTTTGCTGGATTTCTATTTTACTCCCTATTCTCAAGCTGAATCTGTACTGAAAGTATTTTTAATTTTAAAATTTATTTTAAATTATACTTTAATAAATTTTATTTGATTTTAAGTGAAACGTATGCAAATGTAGAAATAGAAAATGAATTTACTTGATTTCAGGTTGAGACAAATACATACAGCCATCTGCTGTAAAGAATCATTTTTAAATTTTAGAAGTTATTCTCATAGGAAATAATGGTCACATAGAAGGTGTATCTGCATCTGGGAGATAGTAGTTGCACAACATGCAGTATCTGTTATGATTTTGTTTTCCCACTATCGAACTTATCTTTGGAAGATGAACCAGTTCTTGAAGTCCAGCTCTCAATCCAGGGCTCTTTCCTTTCTGTCCCACTGACCTTGTCCACTCTGAGTTTTCCAACAGCCGTTAAGTCTTTAAAGCTGTGATTTCTCCTGCTCCTGGGATTCTATCTTGTGTCTGTTGAACCAGTCGGAAGGACAGATCACTTCTGTGTATGTGACAGTCCCTAAATGCACATGCATATTCTCATTACAAGCATGTAAAACATCACATCAGTTATGCAGTCAGCAGTGAAAGCCACAATGACAATACATTGGGTCAGCTCAGAAGCCCCACTCCCATGGTCACTTTAGCTGCCCTTCCCCACTGTAAACCCATCAACTGAATTTGGGTGCATTTTTCCCCCTTTTGGAAGACCATCCAAGTAGTTTAGTACATGTACATCAGGGGCTAAAGCCACAGCCACCAGGAGACCAGGGAAGGCAGAGTCCATGGGGGACAGCAGGGAGGCTTTTTTCCTTCTCTGGGTTCTCACCCCAGGGTTGGTGCTGCTACCCCTCCCTGTGTGCCTCCTGGCATCCAGTGAGCACCTGGGTGACCTGTATGGCTCCATGGCCACCATGCCACCGTGACTCTACACTGCAGTCCTCAGTGCTTTTGGCCACACCTGCACTCAGCACCCCCTTCCCTCCCACAGGACCAGGTAGGACAGTGACTTAGGCACTTGTGCCCAGCAGAGATATAAAAATTTGAACCTCTCCTCTTTGAAAATACCCCAGGAACTTCCCTGGTGGTCCAGTGGTAAAGAATCCGCCTTACAGTGCAGGGGATGCGGGCTCAATCCCCAGTCAGGGAACTAGATCCTACATGCCGTGGGGCAACTAAGTCCGTGTGCTGCAACTACTGAGCTTGTGCGCCTCAACTAGAGAGCCTGCGTGCCGCAAACTACAGAGCCCACACACTCTGGAACCTGCACGCCACAACTAGAGAGAAGCCCGCACACTGCAATGAGCCTGTGCGCTGCAACGGAAGATCCCGCATGCCTCAGCGAAGACCACATGTGCCGCAACTAAGCCCCGACGCAGCCCCCCCCCAAAAAAATTAATAATAAATAAATTAATAAATCTAAAAAAAAAGAAAATATCCCAGCTTACTTGAACAGCATGTGGACTTTGGTCCCCCTTGGGGACAGGGAAGCTTGGTCCCTCCTGGAAGCAGCTGCAGTTGGGATAAAGAGGAAGGGAATGTGGAGAATGCTGCTCTGTGCCAGTATTTCTCGCTTTGCATTTCTCACTTTTAAGTGGCTGCCTCATGGTTCAACCAAAGGAACTTTGGTTTCTGAGTGTTTTCACTCCTCAGAAAGTTCTGTCTTCTTTGCTGACATTTACTTCAGCTTTGCAGACCGCTTGGCTAAGGATCACCTTTCAGCTTGACTGCAGAGCTGTCTGTCCCATTGTCAGAGCATTCTCCCCTTGTCTCCTGGAAGAAAGTAAGCAACAATCAAGGCCACATCTAGGGGCTTGTTACAATCCTACCTCTCACCGGTCAGCCTATAAATTTTTATCAAGAGGTAGGACAGTGGGGCCCCACTGGGCGAGAACACTTTCTGATAGATCCCAGTACCATATCCCTGGAACTGGCCTATGGGATCCTTTGCCCTTCTTCCAGAAAGCCATGTCTTTATCACAGCATCACATCCTCATTGCCAAAGGAACATTTAGAGGGATGCTTAGGACTCATGGTGGATTGTCCACAAGTAAAGAAGAGAGACAAGGAAAAAATCCAAATATATGATGTTGGTAACAAGAACAACCAGTCTTTTGTAGGTGAAGAAATCAGAAACGTAGATAATTTGCCCATGTTCACACAACTAATAAGGGGTGGTACTTGGATTCAGCTTGGTATTCAGGAATAAGGATTCCAGGGTAGCATACTGAAGGTTTCCAAGGTGGAAACCTCTGTGATAGGGCACTGCAGAAATAGCACCTGGCAAAAATTTGTGCTTTCTGTGCCTAGAAAGGCCCTTTCCTTATTACTGGGGGTGGGAGGGGCATGGAGGAGGAAAGGGGGAGATCCTTTAGCCAAAGAGCATCACAGGAAGCATACACTGAAATAATGCTATGACTAACTGGGTCATTTGGGGCTTGTCATGGTGGTGGACCACCAGGAAAGCGAAGAGCTATCATATGTAAGTAATCAACCTTGATCATCATGAGTTGCTGACATTGCTTCTCCCCAAGGGGAAGGGAAGAGTACATCTGATCCCAGGGGATTCTCTGATGTGCTTCATACCCAGGGATAATCTTCAGTGGACCCTCACAGCAGTCAACTCTTACATCAGGGTGAAACATGTAAGGGATCAGACGCTTTAGAGACAAAGGTCTGTGTTTCCCCAGTATATAAGCATCTTAGACCTGTAAGTGCTGACTCAGGGGAGAGGAATTATAATATGGTTGGTAAAGGATGGAGATAATAAGAATCAGTTATGACCTCATGTCTAGTTACAGTAGTGGGAAATGGCGGGGGGGGGTTCCCCACTAATCGGCTTATGTTGTGTCTTAAATAGAGATTGTGGCTCACCAGCATCTTGCCTGGCTCTGGGATATGCTGAGCTACACGTAGACCAAAGCATGAACAGGGAAGGATGGCCTTGGACAACTTGTATACTCCATCTCTTGGCCACATCCTTACCATGGCTGTTGCTGAACCCAGGTGAAATCAGAGAGCTCCTTAAGTCCATTTCTCTTGTGTTCGTCCCAGGAGCTTCTCTACTGATGTGGTGCAGGAAGCCTTTCTGGCAATACGCAGATTTGGACCTGCAGGGGAGTTCAGTCTTCCTGTGGAAATGCTTAACAATGGATGATGGAAACCAGTGGGCAGGTCCCCAGCTTCTTGGTCTCTGATGGGAGGGAGAGGACTTCCAGCTAGATAAGAGGCCAGTTGTCCACAGTGGTGACCACCTCAGTACCCCTTTCTTGGGTTGGCTTTCTCTTCGCTGTTTTACTCTCCCAGTGCCTCCACTCTTATTTTCTGAGATCACTTCCCAGAATAAACTAGCTACATATAAGCCCTCATTTCCTGCTATGCTGTTATTTCAGGAGAAAAAAAGGCCACTCAACTGTGGCTACACTGCCAGTAACCCAGTTACCACCCAGTCTTCCATAATAGTACCTTTGTAGCGACAGGCAAAGCTGAAAGAGGAGAAAGACTCCATGAAAGTCTCATCTTGTCCACAGTTCCCAGGCCTGTGAGTTAAAAATCTTAAACCACTAACTAGATGACCAACCCCCCCCCCCGCCCAGCCCACCTGCTTATGCAAAATGCTCTGAGAGAGACAGGAGGAGCCAGTTACTCCCAGGACCCCAAATAAGTGTGTAGCTCTTGATGCCCACATGGAAGAGACTTATCTCTGTTTGTGAGAAAACTTTGGACCACAGAGGTTTATATATAACATGCTTTTCAGAGGGACTCAATCACATGAGGATTGTGGCTTCTACTTCTAGGGGGAAAACTGCTGGAATTTCTCAACTTCCATCACTCTTTTTTTTTTTTTTTTGTACACGGGCCTCTCACTGTTGTGGCCTCTCCCATTGCGGAGCACAGGCTCCGGACATGCAGGCTCAGCGGCCATGGCTCACGGGCCCAGCCCCTCCGCGGCATGTGGGATCTTCCTGGACCAGGGCACGAACCCGCGTCCCCTGCATCGGCAGGCGGACTCTCAACCACTGCGCCACCAGGGAAGCCCCATCACTCTTGATTTAACTCACTAACATGTTTCCTTAAGCCTCCAGCCCAGCTCATTTGAGCCACACACCCTCCCTGCCCTACCCTGCCCTCTGCTCCTTTGGAAACCTTCTTCCTCGGTCATCCAGGCTTCTCACTGTGAGAGACTCAGGCAGTCTTGGTCCTCCAACCCTGAATCCTAGCTTTGTACTCCACTGAGCTGGGCTTCTGTCTGAGCTGTCAAAGGGCCTATTTTATTTTGTTAATGCGTTCAATGAATCAAAGTTCTATTTCTGCTAGACTAATATTACAGTCACTTTCATAAGAAATCAGTCGTGTACTTTGGCCATGGTGCCGTTTCTGTGTTCTACATTCCCTACAGAGGACAGGAATGCTTACTTTAACCTCAGCATAAAGAGTGTGAGATCAACTTACGTGATTACATTTGGTTTCAACTGCTCTTGGTAAAGTGGTAACTAGAGTTGTGTCCTACCCTAATCATAATCTATCAGCTATCTCTACGCATTACCTAAGTTTATATATGAGAAAGCCACTTTTAACTGTACAGTCTTGTCAAAAACATCGTCAGTAATTAAATGTGCTAAAATAGACAAAGGAAAATAGTGTGAGATTAAGTCATACACTGAGAGGTGTGATTAACTTAACTCTTTCTATCTGAAATCCAAAGAAAGAGAAGAAGAGATCATTTAAATTGTCATTTATTGAGATCTTGGGTTTTTGACCTTATGTGCATGAGTTAGTTTAATCCTCACAGTAACTCTGAAAGTTAAGTATGACTTTCTCATTTAACAACTGAATTGAGTGGAGACAAATATAGCTAAAGTCACATAGCTAGAAAGTGATAGAACCAGGATTTGAATTCCGATCTGTCACCAAAGCTCCAGCTTCTAATCCCTGCACCTCCTTTCCAAACAACTTGAGAGGAAACACTGTGTTCACCCACACATTCTGCCTTTCAAATAACTCAGAACACCCTCACCCCAACCACAATCTCCAAACTGCCGACCTGTTCATTCATATCTTCTTGTGCACACAGGTTTGCCACCAAGTGGGAACCCTCCGTTGTCCTCTCTGTCCATTTGTTTTTTGTGTCCAGTTTAATCCTTGGATGATTGTGTCAACTATTTACTTGCTAAGACTAAATATTCCTTGTCCCTTTGATCTTTCACCAAGCCTGCTCATGAAATCCCTGATCTTGGATGATTCCACCAATTGCACATTTCATGGCTGCAACTCACCACAACACATGACAAGGCATGCAACTCATATTCCAAATACAGGGTCACAGAGTTCTTAATTTGCCCTCAGAAATGCCTCGTAATTCTATGTCTCATGAGTCAGTTCCCTTTCCCATGCTTCATAAGTATTATTTCAAACCTTTTCATGCTTTATGAATTTCATCTTTCCCCTCACTTTCAATAGATGGCTTTGACTCCTGTTTGACAAATGAAAGAGATATTGCTGAAGAAAGAGCCAACATTCCCACAATGAAACATGCAAGCATTCCTATGCCTCTCTCCTATAGTGAAGGAGGAGCTATCTTTAATTCCAAAATTGACCTTTTCCTCTAAAGTGTGTTTGCGTCCTAGTCCCTCCTGCTTCTCAGGAATTTTAATGATTCTAAATTATATTTATTGTAAACCAATCCGTCTCTAATGACTCTACTTCCTTAGCATTTAAGCATGTTCAAATTATTACTATTCTGAAAAATTCTCTTCTAATCCCATTTTCTTTCCATCTACTGTATCTCTTAACAGACTTGGAAGTTATCCCCATTTATCCACTCTTTCATCCCAAACACTTCTCAGTCCTCTCCACTCTTTTCTGCACCCACCATTTAGTGGACACTGTTGTTGGAGCCCAGCAATAATATTTTTTAATCCCCCTTTTTGCTCAGTCTTCATTTCTCTTGCAGCCTCAGCAGAATTTGATTACCTTTTTCTTATTCCTATCCTCTCCCCACACTCCTTCAACTGTTTTCCAGCTTCTGTGGTCACCCTCAGCCTTTTGTAGGGTACTTCACCACCACATGCTAGATTGTTTCAGTCCCAGCATTCTCCTGCCTCCCCTCCACTCTGTGCACTCTGTTTGCCAGTCACATCCATTCCCTTCACTTAAATCTCTAGTCATTTCACTCTACTGAGTCACCAAGGATGTCTTCTCTACAATGGCCATATAAGTGGGGACTGAGGGGCACGTGGAGCAAGAAATATTCACAGGTACAGAGCTTTAAGGATTAGATATGAAAAATGGAGGGAAGGAGAGTGCTTCTTCTGGCTGCTTACCGATAGCTGGGGCTCCTGATCAGTCTCTCTTGTCAGTTTGCCTGGTGTTTTCAGCTGGCCTTTGTTTAGCTTTGCGGAGGAGAATGCCGCAACTAAAATATCCCACATGTTGCAACTAAAAAGGACCTGCATGCTACAACTAAAGATTCCACATGCCACAACTAAGACCCGGCACAGCCTAGATAGATAGATATTTAAAAAGAAGAAGAAAAAGAAACCAACCAGTCTCCTCTTGAATGGTGAGTGTGCACGCCATACCGTAATGGGCTGCTGAGAAAATGGGGGTGAGCCTGTCAGTGCAGACAACTGATATGGACTTGTCTGTACAGAGATGAAGAAACAGGTAGCCAAAGGGGAAAATGAGGTTAAAATGATTTTGAAAAATGGGAGACACCAAAACATGTTTGAATTCAAAGGGGAAGGACTCAGTGGAGAAGGGTAAAAGTGCAGTAAAGACTAGACAACCAAAAAAGCAAGGAGATGGGATTCAGAGCAACATGGAAGGACTGGCTTAACAGGAAGCAGGACCCATCCTATGTTGTAACAGGAAGATAGAAGAAGATGGGAGCATATGTAGACATACACTTACAGATTCAGTTGTAAGAAGATTCTCTAAGACTCCTAGGTATCCCACTCTAAACCCACAGGTAGTACGACAGTTATAAATGCTTCAACCCACTGTCTTCCACACAAAGTAAGCTCCCTACCACTCCAGAGCTGCCGCTCTTGCCAAGGTCACAGCGATCTCCATGCTGCCATACTTAGGGGGTACTTTAAGGGCTTCATTATTCTGGACTTCTCAACAGCATTCAACATTGCTTCATTATCTAAACACTCTTTTCTCTTGACTTTCCTGATCCACACACCCTCGGTTTTTTCCTTCCTTCTCTGGCTATTTCTTCATCTCCTTTGTTGGCTTGTGCAAGTATTTGTTTTCATAAGTTCTATATAAATTCAAGGCTCCTCACTACTTTCAGTTTGTAGATTGTCATGGTAATGGCCCCCAATGATTCATACCTCCCACTGTCCATGCCCTATGTGTGGATTCTGGGCTTGGCCATGTGACTTGGCCTTTGTCAATGGGATATCAGCAAACATGACACAAGCAGAAGCGTGATGAGCTTGTGAATGGGGGCCTGCTCTCTTGGAACCTTGAAACAACCATGCTATGAAGCAGCTCAGGATGAAAGACCACATTGGACCCAAATGCTGAATGCAGCCATGTGAGAGAGTCCCAGTGAGCCCAGCAGAATCACCCAGCCAATCCACAGACACATAAGAATGAATCGTTTTTATTGTTGTTGTTTTTTAATATTTATTTATTTATTTATTTTTGGCTGTGTCAGGTCTTAGTTGTGACACATGGGATCTTTCACTGCAGCACGCAGGCTCTTTGTTATAGCACATGGGCTTCTCTCTAGTTGTGGTGCGTGGGCTCTGTAGTTGTGGAGCGCGGGCTCCAGAGCACGTGGGCTCTGTAGTTTGTGGCACGTGGGGTCTCTAGTTGTGGCGCATGGGCTCAGTAGTTGGGGTGCGCGGGCTTAATTGCTGCATGGCATGTGGGATCTTAGTTCCCCGACCAGGGATCGAACCCATCTCCCCTGCATTGGAAGGCGGATTCTTAACCACTGGACCACCAGTGACGTCTCTAAGTCATTGTTTTAAGCCACAAAATCTTGAGGTGATTTGTCATGCAGCAATAGATAACTGTCATCCTCAGCTACAGCAGAGACATGGCTAGCTTTAGTGGCTTTGTGCAAATCAGAAAAAAAAGTGAGTCATAACAATATGCCTCTACTGGGCAGACATACTTTTGTTCAAATGAAAGGTGCCCCTTCTTCCAGGATGCAGCCCTGTGCCAGGGGCACAGCATGGATTTGAGCCCACAGTCAGCTCTGTCACTGGGTGCCTCATGCACTACATAAGCTGCACACTGTGTGTGAACCTCCTGGGAGATTTCTTCACGATTCTCCCTTTTTTTAAAAAAATTAATTTATTTTATTTATTTATTTTTGGCTGCATTGGGTCTTCGTTGCTGTGCGCAGGCTTTCTCTAGTTGCAGCGAGCGGGGGCTACTCTTCGTTGCAGTGCACAGGCTTCTCATTGTGGTGGCTTCATCTTGTTGTAGAGCACAGGCTCTAGGCGCGTGGGCTTCAGTAGTTGTGGCATGTGGGCTCAGTAGTTGTGGCTCGCGGGCTCTAGAGCACAGGCTCAGTAATTATGGCGCACGGGCTTAGTTGCTCCGCAGCATGTGGGATCTTCCCGCACCAGGGCTCGAACCTGTGTCCCCTGCATTGGCAGGCGGATTCTTAACCACTGCGCTACTAGGCAAGTCCCACAATTCTCTCTTTACTTAGCATAGACCAGAAACTTGACTTCAGGACAGATTTAATTATTCCAGTTAGGGATAGAGAGACAGTACATAGAGTAGTGCTCCCAGCCTGCAGGATTCAGTAGAATACTGACTTTTATTAAGGAAAATAGACCAAATGTTGCTAATACGGTCACTGCATTTTTCAGGCAAGTCAGTTAGGCAAGCTCCTCCTTGAAAAAGGATGAACAGTTCTCAGAAAAAAAGGAGCCATCATTCCTCTGAACCACCCATGAACATTCCAGAGAAGAGGTAGATAGAGAGTTAGATTCTAGAAGAGGTAGCAGTGAGGAGCTAGGCTCTTATGCAGGTGGCGGTGCCCAGCAGAGATGGCACAATGAGCCCCAGGCCTCCCTGGTCCTAGGAGAATGCTCTGGACCAGAGGTCTGCGAGAAAAGGCTGGGCAACGCCATCACTCTTCACAGACCAACAGGCCTGCGTCAGGTTGGCCCTGGGCCTCCTGTTCCAGCTGCAAAGTGGATGCCTCCCTCTGGATTGTAGCGCACAGGGCCACAGCGCAACTGGGGCTCCTCTTCCTCATACCAGCGCTGTTCACTGAAGTCGGGAAAGAAGGCTGCGATCTCTCTACTGGCTGAAACCACAGAGTCTGTAAGGGGAGGTAAAAAAGAGAAGGGGTTCTCATAGGGAGTTTAGGATGGAGGCAAGAGGCAATCATAATCAGGTTCAGAAACCAGAGCCTATACTTCTCCTGCCCCTAAGTCCTGGGGCCGCATCTGCTGAGGTGGCCACAAAGGGCCAGAAACACAACTGGGAAGAAAGCTCACTGAGGGACCTGGCTCTCAACCCCACCATATGCCTGCCCACCAACCTCAAACCAGCTTCGCTTATTAAATACAGTGGACACAGGAGGCAGACTCACCTGAGCCATGGGTTGTATTACGGGTGTCAGTGAGGCCGAAACTCCCACGAATTGTATCTGGGGCCACGTGGCGTGCTCGAAACACTCTGGTGGGTCCCATCACTGTCCTCCAGAGCTGGATGGCATCCTTGTGGGCGAGGATGTAGGCTCGGATTGGCCCACTGTGAATAAATGGAGCACACGTCAGGAATCTGGCTATCGGGTCCAGGAGGGCATACCATGAGTAGAGCACAAATAAAGGCACACTGGACATCCTGAGAGTCTCCTTGCCTTTCTAGTTGAGTGCCAATACTGCTTCAAATAAAAGGTGATGGAAGGCCACTGCGGATGATCAAGAAAGGCCACAGGGATCAGAAGAGTTGCTAGGCAGCATTCAACAATACTCTTCTACAGCCCCTGGAGCAGTTAACTACCATGGGACAAGTGGCCACAAGGTCAGTGTTGGCCCAAGCCCATGTTTCTTCAGACACTTGACACTGGTTACAAGTTTAAAGAGTGGCAAATAAAATTAACAAATCTATTTAGGGGGCAGGGCAAATAAGTCTCAGTGGATGAAGATGTTATAACCAAAATGAGAAATACCTGGCCATGAACTCCACCAGCCGCTGATAGAAAAAACGCCCTGCAAAGAGAGTACCTTCATCAAGACACTGGTGCCCAGAGAACTTTTTATACTTCTGACTCCCTATTTGGAATGATAAAAACTGTTTTAGAGAAAAGAACAAGGACCTTGGCGTCTGACATACCTGGGTCTGAATCCAGGCTCTCCAACTTGCAACCTGTGTAGTTTCGGGTAAATCATTAACTTCCCTAATTTAGTTTTCTAATTTGTGTGCTGGGGACATAACAATACCTACTTCATGGGGTTGCTGGGGAATTAAAAGAAATCATGAGCCTTTGGACAATGTCTGACAGAGTAAATTGGTAACTAGTGATAGTATCAGGACATAAAACTAAGTTACTTGTTGGGACCATGACGTAGAACCCTCCTAGAAAACATTTAAAAAATACTGATAATCATGAAAAGTTTGTGTATAAACCAAGATTTTAGAAGACTGGCTGCAATTTTACGGTTCGTAGGTCAGAGAGAGCCTGACATTGTGTGGCCAGGTAAAATCTCTCTTGTGATAGAGAAGCCTCCCACTCAAGAGGACTGTTGGTCCTACCTTCATGCTCTTGGTAAAACTTCTGGCAATCTTCCTTTCTCCACAGAAGTTCTCTCATTCGTACAATAAGGAACTTGTTGCTCAGAATCTGCTGATGAACAGCCTGGATAAACACCACCCCAAAGATAAAAGTCAGTCAAAGGGACCATTTGAGTGAATGGGAGACCCAGGCAGACCAAAAGAACCCTGAGGACCCTTCAGAGCCTAGGACTTGAGGGTCTGTCCCATTGGTGGGTCAAAAGAAAAGAGACGCCCTGTTGCTGTCTTGAAGATGGAGTGAGCCATGTGATGAGGAACGTGAGTGGACTCTAAAAATGGTAGGCCCCACCTGAAGGCCGGCAAGGACATGGGGGTCTACCTCAGTCCTATAACCACAGAAACCAAATTCTGCCAACCTGAATGAGTATCAAAGTGGATTCTTCCCCAGACCCTTTAGATAAGGGCCCAGTCAGCCGATACCTGGAATTTGGCTTTGTGAAACTCTAAGGAGAGAACCCAGCCCTCAGCCAAACCTACTGGACCTCTAAATTCTAGAACTGTGAGATAATGAGTGTTGTTTTAAGCTGCTAAGTTTGTGGTAATTTGTTACACATTAGTAGAGAACTAATATACGTACATTGTCTTGAGGTTTGGTTTTTATTATTGTATTGGATCCTTTTTTATATTTTATATCTGTCCCAATTCTCCAGTAGATTTTTAATGTATATTTATTTTTGGCTGTGTTGGGTCTTCGTTTCTGTGTGAGGGCTTTCTCTAGTTGTGGCAAGCGGGGGCCACTCACTAATCGCGGCCTCTCTTGTTGCGGAGCACAGGCTCCAGACACGCAGGCTCAGTAGTTGTGGCTCACGGGCCCAGTTGCTCCGCGGCATGTGGGATCTTCCCGGAC
The DNA here is from genome assembly GCF_963455315.2 of Globicephala melas. NCBI lineage: Eukaryota > Metazoa > Chordata > Mammalia > Artiodactyla > Delphinidae > Globicephala > Globicephala melas. The sequence continues at coordinate 39,606,549 of NC_083324.2, read as the reverse complement.
CAGGGCTCGAACCCGTGTCCCCTGCATTGGCAGGCAGATTCTCAACCACTGCGCCACCAGGGAAGCCCTCCAGTAGATTTTTAATCTCCTTATGGTCAGAGTCATGGCTTCTAACTTTGCCTCCACACCATCTAGCACAGGACTGTGTTGTCAGTCTTCGCAAATGGCCCTATGGCACCTGAAACAAAAGCAATGCCTCCGACATACAGTAGAGTCTTAGGACTTGTTCTTACCTCCAGAATCAGTGGGTGAGCAACTGCATCAGGCTTAATCAGAGCCAGAGTAAGCTGGAGAGCCTGAGGGCTCCGTAATATCGAGGTCATCTCCCTCCTGCCATCAGAGAGTCAGATAAGAGACCCGTCAGTGCTGCACTCCCCACCCTTCCTATTCTGGAGCCGAGCAGTTTTGCAAGTCAACCAGGGCTCTCACTCTTACACTGATAAAGCACCCGACAGTTACTTAGTATTTAATTTGCCCATTTGGGTTCATGGAGCTGAGGGAAGGGAGTGGTAGAGGGGCCATTCAAGTTGCCCAGTGGAGCACATAATCTGGTTAGTGCAACTGTAAACCTGCGAAAGAGTGACCCATTCAGAAGTTCAAGTTTAAACACGACCTGTCTCTGGCGATACTCCTGTCCCTTCCTTTCTTTTGTGTTTTACTGAGGATTTACAATTTACACTCCTAAAGAGCAGCCACAAGGGTACAATAACTGTTCCCACAGTGCCCTCCCATCAATTATAGAATTTGAAGATTGGATGGACAAGAATTGGGATCTTGCCAGGATACACCCCAAAAAGTCTGTTGGATACATACCATTTCTTACCTAATCTTACAGATAAGTCAGGATCTATCACGCCCAAATCAAACCCTTTAATACACTCAGCTGTCCTCAATGGCAGGGTTTGCAGACATGCAACTCCAAGGTCAAAGACAAGTTGTAATCATTTTGTATCTGAAGCAGCTAAAACTGCCTGGCACAAAGGTGCTTAATCAATTTTATTGACTAAATGAACCTATACAGTCTTATTCTATTCATCTTCAGAGAAAAGAACAAGACACTATTTCTAGTGTCTAATCATGATGGTGTAAGAGCTTAATAAGTAATTGTGAAGATGATATAAAGAACATAAAAGTATTTTATAAACTGGACTAAGAAAACTTGAGATCTCTTCCAACTTTGAAATTCTATTTACATGTAAGAAATTGATCATCTCTGCAGGACTAAGGTGTCAAAGATTATCTGGTGGAACCCCTAAATTTGCCAACAAATACAGAGAAGGCTTCCATGAACACACAGGGACAGAGTCTGGACAACTGTCTCTTTATTCTTAGCCCAAAAGTAGCCTGACAATCACATTAAAAGCAGTGCTAGGGGGCTTCCCTGGTGGCGCAGTGGTTGAGAGTCCGCCTGCCGATGCAGGGGACACGGGTTCGTGCCCCGGTCCGGGAAGATCCCACATTCCGCGGAGCGGCTAGGCCCGTGAGCCATGGCCGCTGAGCCTGCGCGTCCGGAGCCTGTGCTCCGCAATGGGAGGGGCCACAACAGTGAGAGGCCCGTGTACCGCAAAGAAAAAAAAAAAAAGCAGTGCTAGGGTCTGGCCCAAACGGAGAAACTGTGCCAAGGTCTCTCCTATTCATGTCCCTTCTACAGCATTCAGCTTGATGCTCTACTCAATCCACAAAGCTAAGCACAGTCTAACCAGTACAAGATCAGCCAACCCAGTTTCCCTAACATCCCAGATGGTGAGTAACCCAAAAGCGAGCAGAACCTTTGCCATATATCTAGGGAGCGACACCCTTGGCACCTCCCCTTCCTCACCCTCCATATCCATGATATCACTGAGTTCTGGCAATTTTACCTAGCCAGTGTATCTCAAATCCGTACAATTCTCTCCTTCTTAACTGCCACCACCACAGTCCAAGACATCATCAACCCCCTCTGGACTTCTGCAACAGCCTCTTCAGTGGTCTCCCAGTTTCTACTCTTGCTACCCTCTACAATCTGTTCTCCACATAGCAGCCACAGTGAACTAAAAATGCAAATCTAGTCATATCATTTCCCTCCTTAACCCTTCAAAGTGTACCCTGCTTTTATGATAAAACCCCAAAGCCTTATCATGTCCTACTAGGCTTTGCATGATCTTATCCCTGCATACCTCTCTAGCCTCATCTGGAACTCCACACTCCTTAACTTGCTTTTGCTCCAGCCTCACGGGCCTTACAGCTCCAAGACATTCTGGCCTGACAGCCTTTGCCTGAGAAGTTTTCACAGTCCAGAAAGTGCTTCCTCTGGTTACCTCCCACTCACCCACTAGATCTTAGTTCACTTCCCCTGTTATACATTCTCATGGCTCCTTTCACGTTTTCTTCAGTTAGCTCTTCCCAACCAGAAGGTCAGCTCTATGAAAGCAGGGATCTGTTTCGCTCACCATCGTATCCTCTGTACTTATGCAGAGTGCCTAGCACATAGATGGTTCTCAAAAGTATTTGCTGAATGAATCAATGAATGAATCTGATTCAGCTATTCCAAGACCAGAATGCTAGGGGCTATCCAGCGGAGGACATGGTTCCTTTCTTAATGCCAGCTAAGTTATGCCTGTCTTGGACCTTGGTTTACAACAAATGTTAACAGGTCGAGAAACTTGCTCAACATAAAAGTCACTCGATTAGAGAATTATAAATTTTAGAAATTGCCTGGGCGTTTGCCCCCACAACAGAGGCGCCTATTCTGCTTCCTGGAAGGCGCCAGTCATGCCTCTCATCCTCCCAAGCGTGTCGGAGACCTGCAACCCGTCAACTCGGCTTTCTGCTTCCAACACCTGAAGCCCCGCCCCCCAGACTCACAGCCTCAGCTCTAGATACCGCCCTCTTCCCCACCCTGCTCTTCCATTTCTCTGGGCCTGCAGCTGCGCGACCCAGGCCCCTTGTACCGAGACCTAAGGCCACGCTAGATTCTGAGCTATTCGGAGCCCCAGTGTGCTGGAGTTCGGGTCCGAGTCACCTGATCCTCCCGCCGCGCAGGCCGGCCACCAGGCACTGCGATAGCTAGCCTTCGGTACAAGCGGGGTCCTTCAGGCATTCGGCCGGGCAGCCTGCCTCAGGGTCCTTGCCCGGTGAGGCGGAGTGCCCCCCAATCCAGGAGGCCCTGCAGCAGGAAGGCCCGCCTTCTGGTGGCCCTTGCGTCTCTCCCGCACTTGGTCCGAGCCTGGCTCGGGCGCCCCCAGGCGGAAGGGAGGGCCAGGCCTGTGGCCCTGCTCCGGGAGGTGGCTCAGAGAGGACAGGATGGGCGTTTCGAGGTGGCAGCCCGGTAGAGAACATGCGCGCCAGCGGGGCCGCCGGAGTGGGCCTGGCCCCACTCGATCTCTCTTTTATTCTTTGTCTGGGGTAGTGCCTGGCACATGGTTGGTGCCCAGTATTTGTCGGAGGGACGCGGGAGACAAAAAACTTGTGTGCGCTGAATCGCAAGTTCAGAGGCAGCCATTGAATCCTCTTGCACTGTTGGTGGGAATGTAAATTGATACATCCACTATGGAGAGCAGCATGGAGGTTCCTTAAAAAACTCAAAATAGAACCACCATACGACCCAGCAATCCCACTACTGGGCATATACCCTGAGAAAACCATAATTCAAAAAGAGTCATGTACCAAAATGTTCATTGCAGCTCTGTTTACAATAGCCAGGACGTGGAAGCAACCTAAGTGTCCATCAACAGATGAACGGATAAAGAAGATGTGGCACATATATACAATGGAATATTACTCAACCATAAAAAGAAACAAAATTGAGTTATTTGTAGTGAGGTGGATGGATCTAGAGTCTGTCATACAGAATGAAGTTAAGTCAGAAAGAGAAAAACAAATACTGTATGCTAACACATATATATAGAATCCCCCCCCCAAAAAATGGTCATGAAGAACCTAGGGGCAAGACGAGAATAAAGACGCAGACCTACTAGAAAATGGATTTGAGGATACGGGGAGGGGGAATGGTAAGCTGGGACAAAGTGAGAGAGTGGCATGGACATATATACACTACTAAACGTAAAATAGATAGCTAGTGGGAAGCAGCCACATAGCACAGGGAGATCAGCTCGGTGCTTTGTGACCACCTAGAGGGGTGGGATAGGGAGGATGGGAGGGAAGATGGGAGGGAGGGAGACGCAAGAGGGAAGAGGTATGGGGACATATGTATATGTATAACCGATTCACTTTGTTATAAAGCAGAAACTAACACACCATTGTAAAGCAAGTATACTCCAATAAAGATGTTTAAAAAAGTCTTTGAGCACAGAGGGATATGTGGATGCGAAGGAGCATAGCTAATATGGGGGTGGTGAGGGAGGATTCTTGGTTGGAAAGCAGGTGTACATAGAGCATGAGGGAAACTAGTCATAAGGCCCTTGAACATGTCGCTAAGGAATTTGGGGTAGGGTGTGGGGTGGGGTTACCATGGAGTCCACTGAAGCAGTCCAGGGTGAGAGGATGAGAACTGAGGGTATTCGTGGTGTGTTGTATAATGTATGGAGAGGGTGATGACAGTGGGTATGGAGAAGGGACAGTGTGGCAGGTTGAATAAGGGTGGTACTTTTTTTTTCTTGGAGAGAATCACTGAATTTGAGAAGAGTGAAAACAAACTATAAATGTCATCAATTAAAAAACATTTTTTTAAACTGATTTTGTGCCTGCATGTACATGTGTTGCACTCCTGGAATGTTGGAAGGAGGGTCTGTGGTTCTGGCAGCTTGTTTCCACAAGGTGTCTTTGGGAGAGTCCATTTCTTACCTGTCTGGCTGGTGAAGAAGGCACATGTCCATTGCTGCATTTAGAGGATGAGAGTAAACTTACCAAGTCCCACTAACCCAACATTTAGTTTTAGCCTTTTTTCCCAAATGCACAGGGTCTAACTTTGTTTCCCACGTTGATCTTCATTTACATGCCTTTGGGCTATAGAGATTTTGCTGATTTTTAGGCCATGGCCATTAATTCACCTTTGTGTCTCTCTGTCTTACACACACTGTAGAAGGTTTTAGTTCCATATTTTATAGTTGCTTTGACCATCCTCAAGAGTAAGCCTATGTTATGAAAGTACGGGCAGATGTGATTTTAGGGGGAGACTCAATAAATAACACCCTTTTTCTAAACCGGGGCTCGTAACTAACGGAAATAGAGGAACGGCAGGCAGGTGGAGACTAAATGTCAACTTTATACTGATGGAGCTGTTGAAGAATATAACTTAGTGTGAGAACCTAATGCACCTGCCTTCTAACCGTGTGCTACCCAAGTTCAATACCTAGTCTCTTATAAGCCTCACTTAAAACAACAGCAACAACAAAATCTAAATAGTTGACAGGACCTATAGAATTATCACAGCATTCCCTCACATTCACAAAATTACTCCCCAGCCCCTAGCAGATATAGCAGGGAAAATTTTGTCCCTAGAAACCTGTCAAAAGATACTCAGTTATATCTGTGGGAAGGTGAATAAGCTGGAAAATTCTTGATTCAGTTTTGCTGGGACTGAAGTAATTCTATACCAGTTATGACTCTGAACTTGTAAGTCTGAACTCAGTTGGGAGAATCACCCATTAAGAGGTTAATTATGACTTACGTTCATTCTATTCCAGAGGGACATCTACCTGTGTCTAGTCTTGTCTCTAGATAGTGGTATTTAAGACAATGCTGCCTTCGTGCAGTGTTAATTTACAGTAGTAGCAGCAGCCCCAACCAGGTCTTCTTTGAGATTTTTGAGATGTCTTTCTTTTTCATCCAGCATATTTAAATTACTTAATACCATTTCCCCTTTGGGTCCTCTGTTTCTGGCACCCCAGGACCGCCTTGAGGGTGGGCTCTAATGACACAGCTTCCCTAGCCCCCTGTGAGCAGTCCTCAGGGGCCACTGCCTTCTGCTGTGGAGTTGCTCATGCCCAGGACACCTGTCTCCTGTGGGGGGCTGGGGGGTGGAGTTCCTTTATCCAGCATGTTTCAGTTGAGACTCATTCTCAGCAGGTTTTTTTTTTTTACCTGAATCTGCTGTCCTGAAGTTTGTTCTTCCAGGGACCCAGTGAGAATCAAAACCTTTGCTATGTTTTCCTCAAGATACTGTCCTCATCTTCTGAATGTGTCAGGTGAGGAGTAGCATTGCTTTTAGGCACTTCTCTTTGAGGGTTTTTCTCTCTACTGTTCCTGTACTCCTTTCCAGAAGGCTCATTGAGTTTCTAACATTTTATTGTTGGAGAGAAGGAAGACCCATAGGGCTGGCCCTTTGCTGGACTGTGGATGGTGGGGAGGAAATGCAATTTGCCTCTCAGCTGTTTTCCGAGATGTCAACTTTCTCTTAAGAAAATATCTCTTCCATTGTTTTCATTCTTGCACTGCTCCTAATCTGATATGGCAGGTTTCTAAAGCTCTGCCTTTCTTCCTGAACATATGTGATTCTTTGAGACAATGTTCAGGCCTAGGTTTTTCTCATTATCTTTTCAACTTCTGTGGCTATGGTCATCTCATTGAATGTTTTTTCTACTTTAGTCTAAGAAGATGGCATGCTTTGGTGGTAAGAGGGCACTGTTTCTTTTTTATTATAAATAAAACCTACCACTCTTTTACAATTGAAGCTGCAGTGTAAATCTCAGAACTGTAAAACCATGGCCAGAGTTTTTGAAAAACAGACCACCAGGCGGGGAGTGACCCTTAATCCATGTAGGAAAAAAATGCATGCGTTCCTCCAATTTTGTCCTTTGGCCTTGAGTATGGCTGAGAACATAAGGGATGGAATCTGGGACAACCTTTCCATGCTGCCTGCTAGGCTGGTACTAAAGTTCAGAGCTTACACACTTGTGTTCTTAGCATATGTGGAACTTAATTGTGACTTAAAGCCCCTGGCCTGTCGAACCAGCTAAAAATCATAGTAAAGGGCCAAATAATTGTTTTGCCTCTGATGTCTAAAAGGCCTGTAGAGGGAAAGACTTCCCCACAGTCAAATCTGTGCCTCCGCAAGGCTGCTTCACTGAGATCCCCTCTGGTGCTTAGGGTCTGCAGATGCCCCACAAGGCTATGGGTGTGTGCTAATGAAACCGTGTGAAACCGTGCACCTCAGATTGGGACTTGAACCCACGTGCCGGGACTCAAACCCAGCCTAAATCCAGAATGGGACATGCGGCCAGGACTCGAACCCGGCCAAAACCCTGATTGGGACTTGAACCCATGCAGCTGGCCAAAACCCACAGTCTTCCAACTGAGATCACACACCTGGTTTCAGGACTTAATGAAGCTCAGGTTCTTGATGTCTCATCGCAGAAAGAATTCAGTGAGAGACAAAATGATAAGTAATAAGTGGATTTATTTAGAGAGAAACACTCCACGGACAAGAGTGTGGGCCATCTCAGAAGGTGAGAAAGGCACCAGACTATGGGGTTGTCAGTTTTTATAGGGGTGGGTAATTTCATAGGCTAATGAGTGGGAGGAATATTCCAGCTATTTCAGGAAGGGGTGGGGATTTCCAGGAATTGGGCCACGCCCACTTTTTGATCCTTTTGGTGGGTCTTGGAACTGTCGTGGCACCTGTGGGTGTGTCTTTTAGCTTGCTGCTGTGTTACAGTGAGCGTACGCAGAGGCTCAAGGTCCAGTGGAAGTTGACTTGCCCTCCATCTTGGACCCATTTGGCTCTAATCAGTTTATGTCATGTCCTCGGGCTATGTCATTCTTTCGAAGGTTGTGCCCTGCCTCCTTCCCTCCTGTTTCACTAAGGCCAAGGCCAGTGTTGGCCTTACATTCAACATGGCTAACTTGAAAAGCATTTGAAGTGCCTCAAATACTGGTCCCATCATAGCCTCAATTTACATGTGATGTTGTGATCCCCACATTTCCTTACCTGGTCTATGTTTTTTACATTCTCTGCCAAATCATCAGATCCTAACATTCCTTTGAATAAATCTTATTCCTCCACCCCTGCCACGGGCAGCGCCTACTCCTGTAAAACTTCCGACACAGAGTAGCAGAATCTGTGGCTAAGTGGTTCTCGAAATAAGGGAGGAGGAAGGAGCCATGCTACAATTGCCTGGCTCTCTGTCCCTGAAGCTTCAGCCAGGAGAGCAGAGGTGTGCCAAGAGGCCAGGAGTGTTCAGGGGAAATCCTTCCTCGTGGACCCAGGGGATCAGGCCAAGAAGCATTTATTTTCTAATAGTAATAGTATTCAAATAACATACAGACAAGTTGCAACCGGTATGTTTGGGAATTAGTCAAAAGCTTGACTTCAAGAAGAAAATAATTTCAGTTTGGGATGTGGTGAGTTTGCAGTGATAGTACATTCAAGCAGAACTAGCTTGTTGGTGATTGAGTAAGGTTAGGTTTAGGAGTTGTCAAAGAGGGGATGGTTGGAAATATGTGTGGACTTAAAAATTATTCACAACCTAAAAGTTATGTTTCATTCGGTAGGAATTTTTAGGACCTCAAGCCCAGGAGGCAGCATCTCAAGTAACCCTGAGAAAACTGCTCCAAGGAGGCGAGGCAGGGAGCCAGGTTATATAGACGTTTTGTAACAAAGGGCAAGTAGTCAGGAAAATCAAAACATTATTGTTAATTAAAGAAAACCAGATATCCCAAGTTAAGGAATTTAGCGCTTTTCTATGTACAGGAAGATGCAAGAGTCTGGGCTCACCGAAATCATTCCTGTGATACGCACCTCAGCTATCTGGGGCCAGTATCCTGTATTTTCACATCCTGAGTTCCCTCAGAGCTCACCAGCTCTCAGGAGGGCTACAAGTGCAGATGACTGTGACATCCTTTGTTTACTGATATGGCAGGAAATATTCCATTTCTCATATGTCTGAAGAATTGACCATGGGAGAAAATGCAGACAGAAAACAGAAGGCCAAGAACCAATCCTCCCCTTGTCAAAGAATAATTTTAAAACTTTTACTTTATACAAGGGAAAACGATTGATTGATTGATTGATTTAATCCAGCAAAAGCGAAAACAGGATTTCTATAAGACAAAAAGTAGAGAGGGAAGAAGGAAAACTGCATATAGTGTTACCAAGTCCAAGCTCCGTCTGCTCGCCACACGACAGGCCAATAAATCGGAGAGGAGGTGTTGAGGCAAGAAATACGACTTTATTCAGAAAGCCAGCAGAGGGTTTTGGATGCCAGTTTCTTTTCTAGCACAGAGAGGGGGAGGAGATGAGGAAGTAAAGTAAAAAGACATACGTTTTGCAAATATCCCCTGTAATGGCCAGCCTCAGGGAGGGGATGTGTTAATTTCTTCTTTCTTGCAGCCATCCACAGGTGGAACAGGGTCCGGATGTTTCCCTGAACAAAGGCACTTTGGTTTAACATTCAGGCAGAGGGGCAGGGTTCCTGAGGCAGGCCATTATGTATAGACAGTATACTTTTAGTGAACAAAAGTAATGGGAAGCAAAGGTTAAACTAAAAGAAACAGATTCAACATGTTGTCAGACTTGGCTCTTCCTTGTTACAGTAGTTTGAAAATTGTGGCTTTTGTTTTCTGCGGATAAGCTGCTGATTAGCTAGCAGCCAACAAAGAAGCCAGTTACGGTTTCGGTATTCTGCCCTGGAGCAAGTGGATGGATTACTAAATAATACAACTTCACTTGGTTGTAGTTTCTCCAGAAGACCTTAGAAGATTAGCTCAAGTGTATGTGTCAGGCAGTCTCTGGATAAATACTGTCTATCAATATGCTTTGTAAGCACCTTCATCATAGTTCTGCCAGGTCTGTACTATTTCCCTTATCAGAATTTCTGAACTTCTGCCTTTTAGTCAGCTTCAGCTCTAATCCAAATTGGCCCTGAGGACTTCGTGTCCTTCTGAGGCAGTAACATGAATTGAATGTTGTGTGAGGGGAATGGCTGTTTAACAGTATTTAGACCCCTGAATATTAAACAGCAGAAGATGGCAAAAAGAGCAAGGGAATCCTAAATACTATTCAACATATTTGGAACCCATTTCATATCCAGCTTACTCATTGATCTGTGTAATCAGGAGAATAAGTCCCAAGGATTGGTTTAGTCAAGTTTAGCTAATGAAGTGGCTTGCTTTCTCAATTGATTGATTGTTTTACTTCTGTAATATAAACGCTGGTATTAAAAAAATATGTTAGCAGTTGCACAGTCCGCATTTTAGCAGGTCAGTATGTAGTTGAAGACTGTCCTAGCCAGTGAATTTATTGTAGTCTATTGGGCCTCCAAGGTTTGAAATACCTTAATTTGCTGGGGTTTTTTTTTTGTTTGTTTTTGTGTTTTTTTGGCCACGCCACGTGGCATGTGGGATCTTAGTTCCCCAACCAGGGATCGAACCCACGCCCCCTTCAGTGGAAGCGCGGAGTCTTAACCACTGGACCGCTGGGGAAGTCCCTTAATTTTCTGTTTGAATCATAGTTGAATTATGAGTCACCTAGCCAGGGTAAAAGGTCTTTGTACAAATCAGTGAAATCCAGTGTCTTTGGTCCCTTTTGATGAGTAACCGTGTTGGTCTCTCAGTAACAGAGTAACTGAGGGTTTTGTTTTGAGTACTTGGAAAAGCTAGATAATAAATTGAGGAGTTGGAAATTGGCAGTGAAGGACAAAAAAATTAACATAAAAGGAAAGAGAAAAGAAAAGGAGGAAGAGACAAATAATAAAATATAAGGGAGGAAACTGTCTACCAATAGTATTATCTTCTTGATTGGTAAAATAGCAAAAGGAAACTGTCTGCTTCTAGAAGCCATCTGCTTCTGGAGGCCCTTTAGTGAGCCTCAAAGTTGGATCACTACATGTTTAAACTAGGAAGCTTATATCCTTGGTTGTATGTCTAATAGCTTAAGAACAGTATTTGTGATTAAGAGCACGTGAAATAGTCCTTTCCAGTGAGGTTCTAAGACTGACTGATTGTTCCTAAGTGTTCCCACCTTATCAAAGAAGAGACACTGATGTATCTTAGTGTGTTTGTGTCCTCCTGTTTCTAATAGGCCAGCCTCTACCCAAGGTGACCAAAGCAGACATCTCAGTAGCACTCCCAGGGGAGCCAGATGCTAAATGGGACTTAGCCTTTTATAAAATAGGTGTTACAGCCAGCCCCAATCTAACAGGTCTAACGGCATTAAATCTTTCTCACTGCATCTATAGAAAAGACAAAGCTTTAAAACTTAAGTTGTTCAAGAGTAATTTTTTGCTTCTTACCTTATAACCTAGTCACCAAGGCCATTAAATTTTTAGGTAAAATTTTTTTCCTGATTTCTAGCTTTAGGAAAAAATAATCCTAAAGAGCCAACATTAAGAAATTTAAAATTTTTTAATATATATGTAAAAATATACATATGTGTGTATATGTGAACACTTAATACAGCAATATTCTTTCTAAAAGACAATTAGAATAAGATCTTATTCCATTAGATTTTAAGATACCTCCTAATCTTATTTATTAATTCCCTTCAGAGGCAGACAAGGAGTTATTTGTTTATTTGCTCCAAATTTTTGTATTTATAAAGTGGAAAGTTTTATCAACTTCTGAACAAGTTAGAATAGTTCACTGTGACAGGAGCAGAATCTGTAGAAATAAGTTCTGTTATCTACCTCAAATGCTGATTACGTACATCGCAGTCAGGTCCTTCTGAGTGGTTTTATGGTTGTATTCTGAATTTGGCACAAAGTGTGTACTGTCAGCAGGACTTCTGTGTCAGATTCATACATCACCAAGATCACACTACACAGTGCTTAGATTGCACCACCAGAATGAGAAAGAGACATCATTATGTAAACCATGCTGGGACTTTTTTTTTTTTTTTTTAATGTTTATAGACTTTGTATTTGAAATCTCACCATACAGCTTCAAGGTGATATTAATGTAATTCTAGAATTAATTCATATTAGAATATTTCAAATGCAAAGGAGCAAAGCTGAATTTACTTGTTGGCACTGTGCTTAGTTTGAGTTCACTGTATAAACAGTACCTTAGATAAACTGGTGAGCGAACCTTATTTCCGAGGCAACTCCACCAGAGTGAACCTAGAATAGGAGAATTATTTGAGAGTCAGTGATGCTTTTGTTTAAATGTTTTGACTAGTTGTTAGGAGACATAGTCCACTATGGGCCCTGAGCATCCCTGTACATTCTGGTTGAGTGTTCCCGACTGCAAGGCTGACCCATTTCTGCTACTGAGAAGTACCTGTAGTGGGTCATATAGGCAACTAAGTAGGTCAGAGTGACTACCACATAACTGCTTGTCTCCAGGGGAGGGATTCTGACTCACTTACTGCTTGCTACAGTGTTTGCTGCTTGTTCAAAAGAGCTGTGCCCTTGTCCCTGGGTTCCTCTCTTGTAATGGAACCCACGGCGTGTGTAGCTGTTACCTGGTCCTCCACATTGCCCTGTGGGAATCGGGGCTTAAGGAACCAGAGCAAATAACCTGACATTCTGGATATTACTTCTGCTGAGAGTAATAAACTCTTATCTCTGATTCAGTTTTGTGACTTAACGTCAGTATTTTTGAAAGTAGGGTAAAATCCATGGCTCTTCACAATTCTTGACAATAGTTACCCTGAAAGTAGGAAAGGGGAAGATTAAAATAGAGGAAATGGCATGAATATTCACACAATGAATAGATAATAAGCCCCTGATTGAGAGAGATTATTTGTTTTAAAAACACTGATAGACATTTCTGTCTAGCTTTGAATCACCATCTCTGCTGACAACTGCTAAAACAAATATTTTCTGCGAAAAAAAAAGTACACTTACAATACCTTCACACTCACGTTTTTTTTTTTAATTAATTAATTAATGGCTGTGTTGGGACTTCGCTACTGCGCACGGGCTTTCTCTAGTTGCGGTGTGTGGGCTTCTCATTGCGGTGGCTTCTCTTATTGTGGAGAACAGGCTCTAGGCACACGGGCTCAGTAGTTGTGGCTTGCGGGCTCTAGAGTGCAGGCTCAGTAGTTGTGGCGCATGGGCTTAGTTACTCTGCGGCATGTGGGATCTTCCCGGACCAGGGCTCGAACCCGTGACCCCTGCATTGGCAGGCGGATTCTTAACCACTGCGCCAGCAGGGAAGTCCCCCACACTAACTTTTTAGATGAAATGTATATTGTTTTCTTTTGCTGTTAATGTTGTAAACTGAACTTCTGATCCCTTGAACTCAACTCCTGTCATTAGCCGTCAAATTTTCCAAAAGACTCAGGCATAATTCTTGGTTCCTTTCTTTGCTTCATTGCCCTCAACAATCTGTTAGCCAACCTTTTGGTTTTAACCTTCAACTGTATCCTGAATCTCATCTCTTCTTACCATTTCCTAGCCCAAGTCAGCATCATCTCTACATGGATTATCTATTCTTACCCTTCTGTGGCTTATTTTTCATACAACCACCAGATTCACCTTTTTAATGCATAAAGCAGTTCACATCACTCCTCTGCCTAAAGAAACTGCTGTGTTTTCCCATTCTACTGAGAACAAATCCAAACTTCTCACCATGGCCCTTAAAATACTATGTGACTTGGCCTTTGCTGACCTGTGTGCCTTCACAAACCACTCTCCCCTCACTCCTACCATTCCACTACCTTGTTCCCACCTCAAGGCCCCCGCAGGAAGTGCTCACTGCCTGAAAGCTCATCTCCCCAATATTTGCTTGATTCACTCCTTGGCCTTGTGTCATCTCCTCAGAGAGGCCTGGCCAGACTTTACTATCTAAAGCAACACCCTTTCTCGTCATCCTCTTTCCCATTACCCTTTTCTGTTTTTATTCTGAGGACTTGCACCTAACTTTGTTGCTTTAGCCCACCCTTTCTTCTGGCCTTACTAAAGAAGAGAGCAGAATCTGGCTAGCAACCCTCTAGCCGTATCACTAGCTTCCTCTCTATATGTGTGGATGTGTGTGTGGATATATGACTAGAAAGCTACTGAACACAATTAGTAAGATTGCAGAGTGCTTCAGAGGAGAAATGGTGGTTTCCCTGAGCCAAGTAAAGAGGACCCCAAGCGCCCGACTTGCAGATACAGGATAGTGCCTGCAGGAGAGGGAGATTGGCATATCCCTCCCTTACTGATTCCTTGAATCTCAGGGCCTGGTGTTGTCCTGGTCAAAAGGGGCGTGCAATTAGAGAGTTGGCGTGAAACCTTGACATGTTATCTCCTGGAATTTGGGGCTTATGTGACCATAGAACCTGCTGCCTTCTGTCTACTTGGAGAACCTGCCGAAAGCAAGGAAAAAGAGGGAGTTACCCTCACCCTGCCTCCCTAACTGTAACAAATCCCAACCCTAGTCCCTAACCTTACCCTAAATCTTATTTCCTAAGCCCCTAACCCTATCACTGACAGTGATCTAACTTATTTGACTTGTAACCTAACCCTAGCTCATCAGACCCTGACCCTGACTCATTCTCTTCTGAAGCTGACGTTGAAACCATGATGCTTGTCCTTAAACTCAAGTCCTAAACCTTAGGCCCTTGGTGCTGCTCTAGCATCTAACCCCACCCCAGTCCCTAACCACCACCCAAATATCTGACCCTTGATTTGGACACTTTTGATCCCTGACCACCACTCTAACCTTAATATCTCTGATACAAATTTCCAACCCTAACCCAAGCCCTAGCCCCTAAACTCATAACCCTTTAACCCCTAGATTTTGTTTCTAGATTCTGAGCCACTGATATCCTCTAACCTCCTAATCCCAACCTCTAATCCCTAAACACCAACCCATAAATTCTAACCTCTGATTCTGGAATCCTAGACTCCCAACCCTGACTCCACAAATGACAAGCCAGTACTTCACTCAGCTATGAGCCACAGACAAGGGGAGTTGTAGCAACTCAGATTATGCACAAGTCAGATGACACAGTGAGTGAAGGCCAGCAAATTAATCCACCCAACACTGAACATGAGACAATAGGAACCCTAGTAAGCCAGAAAAACTTCCCTAAATACAGGATATGATGGATAACAGCAAGCCTGAACAAACCTCCAAGTCTCAGAAGACGGGCAATGAAAGTCCCAGTCATTGTGGCCACACCTCTATGTCCCAACACAGCAACCTCACTCAGCAAGTCATCCCAACCTTCCCAAGATGGAAGAGAATAGTCCTTAGTAAGTTGCAAAGCTCTCAGTCATGAGATGGGTGGCTCAGTAAAGCCCTGCCCTAGGGCACAGCAAAAGAAACCTCAGCAACACAATAACCACCATGACCCAGGAAATAAGTTAGCCAGCATTGCCACCGCCACCCCGTCTCCCTCGCACAATCATCGGGACTCCAGGAGAAGCCCTAGCAGACCAGCTAGCAACCCAGCTGAACAGGAGACAGGAACCCTATGTGAAACAAGCTCCTTCCCCAGCTCATTAGGGAAAATAAAACAGTCCAATTTTACAATGGGCAAAGGACCTGAATAGACATTTATTTTAATTTTTAAATTTTACTTTAATACATACATATTTTTATTACAAAGATGTGATCAATAAAATGTTTTTCAAACATAAAAAGTATTACATTTGGATAACATTTTATGGGGAAGTGGAACATAAATATAAGTTATAAAAGAACAGTGTAGAATTACCGAATTTTAAAGAGCTCATTCATGTAATTTTATTTTTTTGAATTTTTTAATTTTAATTAATTAATTAATTTTTTATACAGCAAGAATAGACATTTTTCCAAAGAAGATATATGAATGGTCAACAGGTACCTGAAAAGATGTTCAACATCACTAATCATAAGGGAAGTGCAAATCAAAACAACAATGAAATATCGTCTCACACCTGTTAGAATAGCTGTTATTGAAAAGATAAGAGATAATAAATGCTGGCAAGGATGTAGAGAAAAAGGAACCCTTGTGCACTGTTAGTGGGATGGTAAATTGGTATAGCCACTATAGAAAACAATGTGAATATTCCTCAGAGAGTTAATAGAACTATCGTATAATCTAACAATTCTGCTTCTGTGAATATTTGCAAAGGAAACGAAAACACTATGTTGAACAGATATCTGCATCCCCACGTTCATAGCAGCATTATTTACAATAGCCAAGACATCATGGAAACAACCTAAGTGTCCATTGATGAATGAATGGATAAAGAAGTTGTGAGACCGTGTGTGTGTGTGTGTGTGTGTGTGTGTATGAATAATTCAGCCATAAAAAAAGAAGGGAACCCTGCCATTTGCAACAACATGGATGGACCTTGAGGACATTATGCTAAGTGAAATAGGTCAGACAGAGAAAGACAAATACTGAATGATCTCATATGTGAGATCTAAAAAACAAACACACACAACAAATTCATAGAAAAAGAGAATCATTTACTGAAGAAGCAAATGAGTGAGTTTGATCATAGCTATTGGTTCCCTCCAGCACTAGCATTCTCCTCTAAAGGGATATAAAGGCAGTCGTGTTTCACTTGATCATCTGGGGATTCAGTAAGTTCTTTAACGGTAAGTTCAGGATTTTTCCTGCAAGGGAAATATGTGCTTAGATAAATTAAATTTGGGGAAATTAAGAGAAAAACTACCATACTGGTAACTATACCCATAGTCCATCAAGAGGAATGCTGAGCAATTATTCTATGAATTAAAGCAGTCTAGAGACATCCTAGACATTGAAGAAGAACAAAAGCACAAAATGGAGTGGAATGAGAAGAGTAGAGCTATGGATGTGGATGCTTATGTGATTCTTTGGACCCCAGAAGAGCCTATAGGAAATTCCATGGGGCAGAAAAGGTGGAGGGTAGACAGTGGAGTTGACATGAAGCAGAGTCTGGTCAGAGGCACATAGACTGTTATTTGAGGCATAGAAAGTGGTGTAAAAGAATAGAGTCTAGAACTGACCCTCCAGGTTCAAGACTCAGCCCTGCCAGTCCCTAGCTCTGTGGCCTTGGGTAAGTCACATCTCCCTCTTGACCTCTGCATCTCTGAATATGAAATGCAGCTAATAGCAACATCTTCCTCATGGTGGGGGCTGTGAGAAACACAGGAGAGGAGGTGCAGGCAAAGCATGTGACAGTGCAGGACACATGGTTGACTATCAGTCAGTGATAATTGTTAGTCCCCCTGTGGGAGATACCATATTCTTTATGATCTTGTCAAGAACAGAGTTTCTGGGGGAGGGCGGGGAGGGATAAATTGGGGGATTGGGATTGACACATACTACTATATATAAAATTGATAACTAATAAGGACCTACCGTATAGCACAGGGAACTCTGCTCAATACTCTTTAATGGCCTATATGGGAGAAGAATCTAAAAAAGAGTGGATATATGTATATGTATAACAGATTCACTTTGCTGTACACCTGAAACTAACACAACATTGTAAAGCAACTATACTCCAATAAAAATTAAAAAAAAAAATAAACAGAAACTGGAAAAAAAAGAGTTTCTGTTCTGCTTTGGTGAAGGACTGTGGGGAGGGGCCGCTATTCATTTGTTCATTCATTCATTCATTCCCTTTCTCCTTACACCATAGCCAGCCATTTTAATGATTTCAGTGCATATCATTTTGTTTACATGTGTTTGTGCAAAATATATATTTGTGTTTGTTTATTTTTAACTTATGTTACAATGTTGTGTTACTTGTATTAGTCCGTCCCTTGCTTTTTCTCTCAGTGCAATGTTTTGATATCTACCATATTGCTAAGTATACATCTCATTTATTCTGAAAGCTGCATAGAACTCTATACAGCTCTAACCTTGATTTCTTGACTAGTCTCACCCAGGCTGCCCCCGAACCTGCTGCCTGCCACCATGAATAACTGCGGTAAACAAATATGTCACTTTACAAGTATGAGAGAATTTCTTTGTGGTAAATGCTAGACCATCAGATACATATATATTTAATTACTTACTTTGCATTGGAAGTGGTAGATTGCTCCTCAGAGTGACTGTAACAGTCTTCCCTGTTACCACAGATAGTGAGAGTACAGATATTTTCAATGCATCACCAGCATTGGACATTACCCAGCCTTTTGATTTTTACTATAACAGGTGCAAATTGGTATCTCATTGTTTTAGTTTGAATTTGTCTGGTTATCCATATTTTGAACATCCTTCATATGCTAATTAGTCTTTTATCTTTATTATTCTATAAAACCATGGCCTCTGCCTATTTTTCTATTGGTTTATTGTGTATTTTCTTATTGCTTTTTTGCATATACATTCCACATATTAGCTTGTTGTTTTTAGGTGTGGCAAATATCTCCTCTTGTTCTGCCAGCTGTCTACTAACTTATCCATAGTGTCCTTCATTTATCAAAGATCTTCAGTCCAACTGCAATATTGATTGGGAATGAAATGAACTTTTAGAAGAGTATAGAAACTAGCATAGTCATAATACTTAAGTTATAATCTAGGAGCATGGACTGTCCATTTATTCATATATTTTCTCTTTGGAAATCTTGAGTATTCTTATTCTTTTTATTTATTTATTTATTTATTTTTGGCTGTATTGGATCTTTGTTCCTGTGCGCGGGCTTTCTCTAGTTGCAGCGAACAGAGGCTGCTCTTCGTTATGTTGCACAGGCTTCTCATTGCGGTGGCTTCTCTTGTTGCGGAGCACGGGCTCTAGGCGTGCGGGCTTCAGTAGTTGTGGCACATGGGCTCAGTAGTTGTGGCTCGTGGGCTCTAGAGCGCAGGGTCAGTTAGTTGTGGCACACGGGCTTAGTTGCTCCGCGGCATGTGGGATCTTCCTGGACCAGGGCTTAAATCCATTTCCCCTGCATTGGCAGGCGGATTCTTAACCACTGTGCCAACAGGGAAGTCCCAGGAAAAGAGTCCTTTGAATCCCAAACTTTTACAGGCAATAAGCAGACTTCAAAAACTACTCAGCTGGGCTTCCCTGGTGGCGCGGTGGTTGGGAGTCCGCCTGCCGATTCAGGGGACACGGGTTCGTGCCCCGGTCCGGGAGGATCCCACATGCCGCGGAGCAGCTGGGCCCGTGAGCCATGGCCGCTGAGCCTGCGCTTCCGGAGCCTGTGCTCTGCGACGGGAGAGGCCGTAACAGTGAGAGGCCCGCGTACCGCAAAAAAAAAAAAGAAAAAAACAAAACAAAAAACTACTCAGCTACAAAATTGGGCTACCATATATGGAAAAGGAAAGATGACTCAGAAGACAGAACCAAAAGCCTAGAGTGAAGCCAAGAGTCATGAAGAATCTTTCCCAGGCCTTGACTCCTAATAATGCCAGCATGTTCTCTATTGGATTTCAAATTTTCTGTGTAGAGGTGATTCCTTGGTGTTTCCCACCACCCCAAACCACCTAATTTTTCCACTTTCTCCTTTTTGAATGTGAGTGTCTATAATGTTATCCTGTGCCTGCCCTACCGTTGTATTTCGGGAATGTAGGGGACAAAAATTCGAATACTTAGTTCTAAGATTTTCACATCGAGATGAACTGAATCTAAAGAGCCTCACCTAGGCCTAGATCCTATATTTTGAATGATGTTGTAATGGTATGAGATACTTGGGTGTATTGGGAAATAGTGAGTGTATTTTTTTTTTTTTTTTTAGCAAGTGTATTTTGAATGTGGGAGAGAGGTAAATCATTAGGGGGTACAGGGGGTACTATGTCAGCCAGCCTTTAAGATGGCCCTCAATATTCCTTGTCCTAAAGTATTCATGATCTTATGTAGTCCACTCCTGCATTGAATAGGGCTGACTTTTGTAACCAATACAATATTGTGGAAATGATGGTGCATAACTTCTGAAGCTAAATCATAAAACACTCCTTCTCAAGTCATTGGCTCATAGAAAGCCAGCCACAATGTTAGGACACTCGAGAAGCCCTACAGATAGGTCTGTGTGGTGAAGTACTGAGGACTCCTACAGTAGCCAGCACACATTCGCCGGCCTTATGAGTGAACCATATTGAAATTGGAACTTGGCTTCAGCCTCACAGGAGACTGAGCCAGAACTACCTAGCCAAGCTGCACCTGAACTTCTAACTATCAGAGATGACAAAAGCTTGAGATGACAAAAGCTTGTTGTTGTTTTAAGCCACCCAATATTGGAATGATTTATTATACAACAGTAGATAATACTACACAGGCAAACTGTTACAGTGTTAGGAATCAAAATAATGATTACATTGGAAGGTTGGGAGAGTTAGTAAATAGAGCAAGAACAAGAAGACTTAGAAGCAGTTATATTGATCACTTTGTAATAATTTATTGAACTTTGTTCTTTGCTCTTGTACGATATACTTCACAATTTTTAAAAGACTAAAGAAAAGTCTAGAAGGGAAACTCTTCTGTCTTGATTGCAATGTACAAGGTTGTTGACAGAATAACAATTATAATAGTTGATGACTTTGAACTCTTACAGTGTACCTGGAAGAATTCTAAGTATGTTTCATGTGTTGTGAAATGTAATACAACAGCTCTGTAAGAAGCCACAGGGGTAACTTGGGGAATATCACACTGCTAGTAAGAGGCAGAACTGATTTGAGCCCAGGTAGTCTGATGGTTCTTTATATCAATCATGTAGTGAGTTCCTGCCTTGGAATATATTGCATAGTTCCTTTTCCATGTTCACTACCTCTTAAATAATTGAGATGTTTAAGAGAACTGTCTGCTTCTTTTCCCAGAAGCAAGAAATGGATCTAATTTGGAAGAGGCTTCCAAATAAACAGTGGCAGGTACTACCAAAAGCAATGTACAGGTTTAATGTGATCCTTATCAAATGACCCATGATATTTTTCACAGAACTAGAACAAATAATCCTAAAATTCATATGGAACCATAAAAGATCCAGAATTGCCAAAGCAATCCTGAAGAAAAAGAACAAAGCAGGAGGCATAACCCTCCCAGGCTTCAGACAATATTACAAGCTATAGTAATCAAAACGGCCTGGTATTGGCACAAAAACAGACATATGGATCAATGGAACAGAATAGAGAGCCCAGAAATAAACCCACACACCTACGGTCAATTAATCTTCAACAAACCAGGCAAGAATATACAATGGGAAAAAGACAGTCTCTTCAGCAAGTGGCGCTGGGAAAGTTGGACAGCCGTGTGTAAACCAGTGAAGTTAGAATACACCCTCTCACCATACACAAAAATAAACTCAAAATGGCTTAAAGACTTAAACTTAAGACATGACACTATAAAACTCCTAGAAGAGATCATAGGAAGAACATTCTCTGACATAAATCATACCAATGTTTTCTTAGGTCAGTCTCCCAAGGCAATAGAAATAAAAACAAAAATAAACAAATGGGACCTAATTAAACTTACAAGCCTTTGCACAGCAAAGGAAACCATAAACAAAACAAAAAGACGACCTACAGAATGGGAGAAAATATTTGCAAACGATGCGACTGACAAGGGCTTAATTTCCAAAGTATACAGACAGCTCATACAACTCAACAACAAAAAACCCAACATCTGAATCCAAAAATGGGCAGAAGACCCTAAATAGACATTTCTCCAAAGTAGACATACAGATGGCCAATAGGCACATGAGAAGATGCTCAACATCACTAATTATTAGAGAAATGCAAATCAAAACTACAATGAGGTACCATCTCACACCAGTCAGAATGGCCGTCAGTAAAGAGTCTACAAATAACAAATGCTGAAAAGGGTGTGAGAAAAAGGGAACCCTCCTACAATGTTGGTGGGAATGTAAGTTGGTGCAGCCACTATACTGGAAAACAGCATGGATGTTCCTCAGAAAACTAAAAATAGAATTAACATATGATCCAGCAAGCCCACTCCTGAGCATATATCCAGACAAAACTATAATTCAAAAAGATACATGCACCCCTATGTTCATAGCAGCACTATTCACAGTAGCCAACATATGGAAAAAAACTAAACATCCATCGACAGAGGAATAGGTAATGAAGATGTGATACATTTATACAATGGAATACTACTCTGCTATAAAAAAAGAATGAAATAATGCCATTTTTAGCAACATGGATGTAACTAGGGATTATCATACTAAGTGAAGTAAGTCAGAAAGAGAATGACAAATACCATATTATGTCACTTATATGTGGAATCTAAAATATGATAAATGAACCTATCTATGAAACAGAAACAGAATCATGGACATAGAGAACAGACTGATAGTTGCCAAGGGAGAGGGCGTTGGGGGAGGGATGGGGTGGGAGGTTGGGGTTAGCAGACGTAACTATTATATATAGAATGGATAAACATCAATGTCCTACTATATAACACAGGGAACTATATTCAATATCCTATGATAGGGACTTCCCTGGTGGTGCAGTGGTTAAGAATCCGCCTGCCAATGCAGGGGACACGGGTTCGATCTCTGGTCCAGGAAGATCCCACATGCCGGGGAGCAACTAAGCCCATGCACCACAACTACTGAGCCTGCACTCTAGAGCCCGCGAGCCACAACTACTGAGCCCACATGCCACAACTACTGAAGACCGCGTGCCTAGAGCCTGTGCTCCACAACAAGAGAAGCCACCGCAGTGAGAAGCCCATGCACCACAATGAAGAGTAGACCCCGCTTGCTGCAACTAGAGAAAGCCCGTGTGCAGCAATGAAGACCCAACACAACCAAAAATAAATAAATAAATTTATTAAAAAATATATATATCCTATGATAAACCGTAATGGAAAAGAATATTTAAAAATATATATGTATAGGGCTTCCCTGGTGGCGCAGTGGTTGAGAGTCTGCCTGCCGATGCAGGGGATACGGGTTCGTGCCCCAGTCCGGGAAGATCCCACATGCTGCGGAGCAGCTGGGCCCATGAGCCATGGCCATTGAGGCTGCACGTCCGGAGCCTGTTGCTCCGCAACAGAAGAGGCCACAACAGTGAGAGGCCCACGTACCGCAAAAAATATATATAGATATGTATAACTGAATAACTTGGTTGTACAGCAGAAATTAGCACAACATTGTAAGTCAAGTATACTTCATTAAAAAAAAAACACTTGCAGAATGAAACAATGGCAGTAGGTGTGAAGAGTTCTTTGAACACGTGAAGTGTTACTCTCATTCTTTAGGGTACTATGATCTGGTCAAGCCCAGCAGTCTAGTATCATGCATCTGGTGACCCTCCTTCAGATGCATCTTGCATTCATGGTGGATTTGGAGGGAAGTGTCACAGTGTGGAATTGTTGGGATGAGGATGTTCTGGAGATCCTCACCATGCCTCAGGCCTGTTTTTCCCTGGAAGCCTTTCTCACAAATTATGGCCCATTGCTGATGGTAAGTGAACCCTGCATCCTGAGGGGGCCCACAAAACAAAATGCCTGCTGCGTTGACAAACGTTGTTGGCCCTATTACATCACAATCTGTCTTCTTTGAGTTATTCTTATCACATACCCTGAGGGTCACAGTATACCAATGAATGTTGGCCATGCAAACTTCCATACCATCTTGGCCTCTGATCTGCTTCAAGTACATTTCCCCAGTCATTCTTCTAAAAAAAATTTTCTCTGAATTATTTCATACCTATGTCTCTTCTTTCAAGTGTGTATTATTGTATAGTACATGAACTTGGACATGGAGTATGTGTGGACAAGGCAGTATGGTTTTGGGGACACTCTGAGATAAAACAATAGTATTGATGTAACAATGAGTGAGTAATTATCCTTGAGAAGAGTGCTTTGGTGCTTAGAAAGTATTATTTCTTGGGATTATCCCAACAACTTTGTGAGGCAGGCTGGTCAGAGTTGTTTTTTTGTTTTTTTTGTTTTTGGCTGCATTGGTTCTTCTTTGTTGCACGTGGGCTTTCTCTAGTTGCAGCAAGCGGGGGCTACTCTTCGTTGTGGTGCACGGGCTTCTGCATGGTGGTGGCTTCTCTTGTTGCAGAGCATGGGCTCTAGGCACGCCGTCTTCAGTAGTTGTGGCACCTAGGTTCAGTAGTTGTGGCGCACGGGCTCTAGGACGTGCAGGCTTCAGTAGTTGTGGCGGGCGGGCTCTAGAGTACAGGCTCAGTAGCTGTGGCGCACAGGCTTTGTTGCTCTGTGGCATGTGGGATCTTCGTGGGCCAGGGATCGAACCCGTGTCCCCTGCATTGGCAGGCAGATTCTTAACCACTGCGCCACCAGGGAAGTCCCTGGTCAGAGATTTTAATCTCCATTGTGTGATTAAAGAAATAGTAGCATATCTTGCAGCTGACAGTACTGTCTCCTGTATAGTTTAGGATTTCATGTCTCTTTCCATTGACATGATAGTGATGCTTTGGTTTCAGGTAGGCAATTGTGAAGGTGACATCTACACATGGACAGGGCCTGAGTTAAGAAAAGTTTCTAAAGTTAATGCATTTAGGGACTTCCCTGGTGGCGCAGTGGTTAAGAATCCGCCTCCCAGTGCAGGAGACACGGGTTTGATCCCTGGTCAGGGAACTAGATCCCACATGCATGCCGCAACTAAGAGTTCACATGCCACAACTGAGGAGCCCTCGAGCCACAACTGAGGAGCATACATGCTGCATGCAACTAAGACCCAGCACAACCAAAATAAATAAATAAAATAAATTTTTAAAAATACCTTGGTTGTTTAGTGCAGCATTAGTTGTAATTGCTGTTTAAATTACTAGGGTATAGCCACATAATGGACTATTGTGCAACTGGATTTTTTTTTTTTAACATGGGCGAAGTCTGATTAGAAAAGAAGTTATTTCCAGTGTTTTTGAGGCAAAATAAAGTTTTTAAATATACATAATTAATATATAATTAAGCTTAGCAGATTTTCTTTCATGTTAAAAAAAATAAATTTATTTATTTGTTTTATTTTTGGCTGTGTTGGGTCTTTGTTGCTATGCGTGGGCTTTCTCTAGTTGCAGCAAGTGGGGGCTACTCTTCGATGCAGTGTGCGGGCTTCTCATTGTCATGGCTTCTCTTGCTGCAGAACATGGGCTCTAGGCGTGCGGACTTCAGTAGTTGTGGCACGCAGGCTCTAGAGCGCAGGCTTAGTAGCTGTGGTGCATGGGCTTAATTGCTCCACGGCATGTGGGATCTTCCCAGGCCAGAGATCGAACCTGTGTCCGCTGCATTGGCAGGCAGATTCTTAACCACTGCACCACCAGGGAAGCCCTCTTTCATATTTTTTGCTCTCTGATTCATATGTAATAAAACTTAGACTACTCTGAAACATAAAGACCTATTTCCTTTTAATAATTTTATATTTTTCCATTTATATAAAAGTCTTTTAAAATCAATTTTCTAAATTGAAGTGCAGTTGATTTACAACGTTGTGTTAATTTCTGCTGTACAGCAAAGTGATTCAGTTATACATATATATAGATTCTTTTCTTAATATTCTTTTCCATTATGGTTTTTTTTTTTTTTTTTGGCTGCATTGGGTCTTCATTGCTGTGCACAGGCTTTCTCTAGTTGCAACGAGTGGGGGTTACTCTTCGTTGTGGCAGGTGGGCTTTTCATTGCAGTGGCTTCTTTTGTTGCGGAGCACAGGCTCTACGCACGCGGGCTTCAGTAGTTGTGGCACATGGGCTCAGTAGTTGTGGCTCGCAGGCTCTAGAGCGCAGGCTCAGTAGTTGTGGCACATGGGCTCAGTTGCTCTGTGGCATGTGGGATCTTCACGGACCAGGGCACGAACCTGTGTCCCTTGCATTGACAGGCGGATTCTTAGCCACTGTGCCACCAGGTAAGTCCCTCCATTATGGTTTATCGTAGGATATTGAATACAGTACCCTATGCTATATAGTAGGACCTTGTTGTTCATTCATTCTATGTATAATAGCTTTAAAGTGCTAAACCCTACCTCCCACTATATCCCTCCCCCAATCCTCTGACACTTGGCAACCACCAGTCTGTTCTCTATGTCCATGATTCTGTATCTATTTCATAAATAGGTTCATGTGTGTCATATTTTATATTCTACCTATAAGTGATAACATATGGTATTTGTCTTTCTCTTTCTGGCTTACTTCACTTAGTATGATCATCTCTACTTGGATCCATGTTGCTGAAAATGGCATTATTTCATTCTTTTTTATGGCAGAATAGTATTCTATTGTATATATGTACCATGTCTTCTTTATCCATTCCTCCATTGATGGACATTTCTGATGTTTCTATGTCTTGCCTATTCTGAATAGTACTGCTGTTAACATAGGGGTGCATGTATCTTTTTGAATTATAGTTTTGTCTGAATATATGCGTAGGACTGGGCTTGCTGGATCATAAGGTAATTCTGTTTTTAGTTTTCTAAGGAATGTAAACACTGTTTTCCATGCTGATTTCCAATATAGTTGCTGGAACAACTTACATTCCCACTAACATTGAAGGAGGGTTACCTTATCTCCACACCCTCTCTAGCAATTGTTATTTGTAGACTTTTAAAAATGGCCATTCTTTCCGGTATTTGTTGGTACCTCATTGCAGTTTTGATTTGCATTATCCTAGTAATTATCGACCTAGAGTATCTTTGGTAAACTTTTGTTTTCAACAGGGCTAGTAAACTTAACCTTTAGAAATTCGTTTCTTGAAGGTTGGTCCTCTTTTGAATTCCTTTTCGATTACCTGCCCCAGGACATTTCTTAAGGGCAGGCGTCATTTACAGCCCCACAGGCCTTGTGAATATTGAGGGCACAGTAGGCACCGGTTTTCAAGTTGCTGTTACAAGAAATGGCCACAAGGTGGCAGCATTTCTTCCTGCCCAACTCGTAACTCGGGCAACCAGAGCCTTAGGGAAAAGTCCTGTACCTGGGTTGTAAATTAGAGTGGGCTGTGCCAGAACAAACACCCCAGGGCTTGTGTCTCTTCACATCTTTCCCCTTAGCCTTCACCCTCCAGGCAAACCCCCACCCCTGAAAAACCGCCTCACTGAGGGTGCTGTCATCCGTAGGTGGGGCAACTCAAAGGAAGGAGGCTGGAGGTGGGAACCGCTCACCAGGAGACGTGAAACCAAGAGACACTATTGCTGCCCAGAGGGTCCACCGTCCTTTGGGTGCACTAGGCTTCATGTAGCTGTTGGAGGGTCCGGCTGGATCTGGAGACTGTCGTCCCATTCAGAGGGGACCAGGCACTTCAGGTGCAGGGGGGGCGCTTTTGCTGGCACATCCTCCCCAGCTTCCCAGACAGTCCAGCACTGGGACCCAAGACTGCTCTGGCTCTAGGCATGTGACACCAATCCAGTTCAACGGGGGCTGATGGGCATATAATACGCTCTTCTTTCCTTCTTTTTTTTTTTTTGTTGTTGTCGTTGTATTCTTTAATTGAATTTTTATCTTATATTGGCATATAGAGGATTTCCTGTATTGTGTTTGTTTTCAGTGTGCAGCAACATGATCATGTATACCCATACATGTGTCTGTTATTTTTCCAGATTCGTTTCCCACACATGTAAAGGTTATTGCAGATGCTGAAAGGGCTCCTCGTGCTCTACAATAGGTCCCTGTTGGTTATCTGGTTTACCTATCTTAGTGTGTGTATGTTAACCTTAGCCTCCCAATTTATCCCTCCTCATCCCAACTTTCCCCTTTGGTAACCATAGTTTGTTTTCTAAGTCTCTGAGTCTGTTTCTGTTGTGTAAATTAGTTCATTTCTATCAATTTTTAGATACCACGTCTAAGTGATATCCTGTGATGTTGGTCTTTCTGTGTTGGACTCAACTCAGTTAGTATGATTATGTCTGCCTCCATCCATGTTGCTGCAAATGAAATGATTTCATTCTTTTTGATGGCTGATTAGTCTTCCGTTGTATACATGTACCACATCCTGTGTATCCATTCATCTGTCGGTGGACATCTTGGTGGCTCCCGTGTTTTGGCTATTGTACATATGCTACACTGAACATTGGCGGGCATGGGTGTTTTCGAGGGCTTCTTTCCTCCAGGTATATGCCTTGGAGTGGGACTGCCAGATCATATGGTAGCTCTCTGTTTGATTTGGCAAGGAACCTCCACACTGTTCTCCATAGTGCCTGCGACCAGTCTCCATTCCCAGCAACAGCGCTGGAGGATCCCTTTTCTCCACGCCCTCTCCCGCAATCATTCTTTGTAGACTTTTGATGAAAGCCATTGTCACTAGTGTGAGGTGATACCTCGTTGTACTTTTGATTTGCCTTTCTCTACTTATTAGCGATCTTGAGCATCTTTTCCTATGCTTTTGTTTTCAACAGTGGGAGTAAAATTGCCCTCTTGGAATTGGCTTCTAGAAAGTTGGCCCTGCTTTGAATTGTTTTTTGATTACCTACCGCAGGACGTTTCTTTCTTTCTTTCTTTCTTTTTTTTAGGTTTTTTTATTATTATTTTGAATATTTGAATTTTATTTTTTTATACAGCAGGTTCTTATTAGTTATCTATTTTATACATATTAGTGTATATATGTCAATCCCAATCTCCCAATTCATCACACCACCCCCCACTCCCCCCGCCACTTTCCCCCCTTGGTGTCCATACATTTGTTCTCTACATCTGTGCTGCAGGACGTTTCTTGAGGGCAGGTGTCATTTACAGCCGCTCAGTCCTTGTGAATATTGAGTGTCCTATAGGCACCTGCTGTCAAGTTGTTGTTATGGGAAATAGCCACAAGGTGGCAGCATTTCTTGGTGCTCAACTCTGGTAACTCGGGCAATCGGGGCCCTATGGAAAAGTCCTGTTTCTCGGTTGTAAATTAGAGTGGGCTGGGTGAGAACAAACACCCCAATGCTTGTGTCTCTTGCCATCTTTCCCCTTACCCTTCACCCTCCAGACAAACCCCAATCCCTGGAAAATCGCCTCGCACAGAGTGTTGTCATTTTTCGGTGAGGAAACTCTAAGGAAGGAGGCTGGAGGTGGGAACCCCTCGCCAGGAGACGTGAGACAAGGAGACCCTCTTGCAGCCCAGAGGGTCCACCGTCCTTTGGGTGCACTAGGCTCTGTTTAGCTGTTGGAGGGCCCTCCTGGATCTGGAGATTGTGGTCCCATCCAGAGGGGACCAGGCACTCCAGGTAAAAGGGGTTCTCATTTGCTGGCACATCCTGCCCAGCTCCCTGACAGTTTGGCCTTTGGACCCAAGACTGCTCACGCTCCAGGCATGTGACACCATTCCGGTCACCGAGGCCTGCCCAGAATATAGTAGAATATAGTAGACACTTCTTTTCTTTTGTCTTTAATTGAATTTTTATCTTATATTTGAGTATAGAGGATTTCCAATGTTTTGTTTGTTTTTGGTGTGCAGCACCTTGATTCAGCTATACCCATACATGTGTCTGTTGTTTTGTGGATCTTTTTCCCACATATATCAAGGTTATTTCAGAGTGTCAAACAGGGGTCCCCGTGCTATACAATAGGTCCATGTTGATATATCTAGTTTACCTTAGTGTGTATATGTTAATATTAGCCTCCCAATTTATACCTCCTCACCTCCTCAACTTTCCCTTTTTTTAACCATAATTTGTTTTCTATGTCTGTGAATTTGTTTCTGTTTTGTAAATTAATTCATTTTATTTCAGTTTTTAGATACCACCTCTATGTGATATTGTGTGATATTTTTCTGTTTCTGCCTCACTCCACTTAGTATGATAATGTCCAGGTCCTTCCATGTTGCTGCAAATGGCATGATTTCATTTTTTTTTCCAGCTGATTAATCTTCCACTGTATACATGTACCACATCTTTATCAATTCATCTGTCGGTGGACATTTTGGTGGTTCCTGTGTCTTGGCTATTTTACATTGTGTTGCAGTAAACGTTGGGGGCATCGGTGTTTTGGAGTGATGGTTTTCTCCAGGTATATGCCCAGGAATGGGACTGCCGGATCATATGGTAGCTCTCAATTTTTAATTCTTTAAAGAACTTTCATAATGTTCCTTATCGTGGCAGTACCAATTTTCTTCCCCACCAACAGCGTAGGAGGGTTCCCATTTCCCCATGCCCCCTCTGGCATTTAATGTTTGTAGAGTTTTGGATAATGGCCATCTTTCTAGTGTTATGTGATATCTCGTTGTTTTATTTTGCATGTCTCTTACAGCAATTTGAACATCGTTTCATATGCCTGTGTCTATCTCTATGTCTCTTTTGGAGAAATGTCTATTTCTGTCTTCTGCCCATTTTTTGATTGAGTTGCTGTTTGGTTTTTTTTGCTTGTTTTTTTGGTTTGTTTTTAATTGAGCAGTATGTGCTATTTGTAAATTTTTGATATTAATCCTTTGTGTTCGAATCATTTTCAAATATTTTCTCCCATTCTGTGGGTTTTGAATTTAATTCGGTCCCATTTGATTTTTTTGTTGTTGTTCCCATTAATCTAGGAGATGGATCAAAAACCTTATTGCTGTGATTTCTTTCAAAGTGTTCTGCGTATGTTTCCCTCTGAGTTTTATAGTATCTCATCTTACATCTAGGTTTTTAATCTATTTTATTTTTTTTGTATGGCGTTAAAGAAATTCTGATTTCATCATTTTACATGTAGCTGTCTTGTTTTCCCAGCACAAATTATTGAAGATACTGTCATGTCGCCATTGTATATTCTTGCCTTCTTTTCCTAGATACACAGACCATATGTGCATGAGTTTATTTTTGGGCTTCCTATCCTATTCCATTGATGTACATTTCTGTTTTTGTGGCAGTACTATACTCTCTTGATTACTTTAGCTTTGTAGTATTGTTGAAGTCAAGGACCCTGATTCCTCCAGCTCCCTATTTTTTTCTGAGGATTGCTTTGGAAATTCTGGGCATTTTGTGGCTCCATGTAAATTTTAGGATTATTTGTTCTAGTTTTCTGAAAAATGTTATGGGTAATTTGATAAGGATCGAAATAAGTCTGTAGATGGTTTGGGTAGTATGGAAATTTTAACAGTATTCAATCTTCCAATTGAAGAGTATGGGATATCTGTCCATTCCTTTGAATCATCTTCAGTTTACAGTGTTTTATACTTCTCAGCATCTAAGTGTTTCACCTCCTTGATCAAGTTTTTCCTAAGTACTTTTGAATGCAATTTTAAAAGGGAATTTTTTTTTAACTTTTTCTTTCTGATATTTTTAGTGTAAAAAATGCATTAGATTTCTGTATGTTAATCTTGTATCCTGCTACCTTAATGAATTCGTTTATCAGTTCTAATTGTTTTTGCAAGGAGTCTTTTGGGTTTTCTATATAGCATATCATGTCATTTTCATATAATGACAATTTTACCTCTTCCCTTTTAATTTGGATACCTTTTATTTTTTTCTTATCTGATTGCTGAGGCTAGGGGTTCTACTACTATGTTGAATAGAAGTGATTAGAGTGAACATTTTTGTCCTGTTCCAGCTTTTAGGCAGAAGACTTTCAGGTTTTCACCACTGAGTATTATGTTGGCTGTGGGTTTGTCCTAAATGTCTTTTATTATGCTGAGATATGTTTCCTCTATACCCACTTCGGTGAGTTTTTATCATGAATGGATGAATTTTATCAAATACATTTTCTGTATCTATTGAGATAATCATGTGGTTTTTGTCTTTTCTTTTGTTGATGTGCTGTATCACTTTGATTGCTTTGCATTTGTTGACACTGGGATGGATCCAACTTGATCATGGTGTATGATCATTTTTATGTGTTGTTGGATTTGTTTTGCTAATTTTTTGTTTAGGATTTTTGCATCTATATTCATCAAAGATATTGGCCAGTAATATTCTTTTATGATAGTGTCTTTGTCTTGTTTTGGTATCAGGGTGATTGTGGCTTAATAGAATGACTTTGTCTGTGTTCCCTCCTCTTCAGTCTTTTTGAAGAGTTTGCTAAAGATCAGTATAAGTTCTTCTTTGTATGTTTGATAGGATTTCCCAGTGAAGCCATCTAGTCCTGGACTTTTGTTTGAAGGGAGTTTTTTAAATTACGGATTCTGTTTCACTTCTAGTGATTGGTCTGTTCAAATTATCTATTCTTTTTTAAAAATAAATTTATTTATTCATTTATTTAATTTTTTGGCTGCATTGGGTCCTCGCCGCTGCACACAGGTTTTCTCTAGTTGCTGAGAGTGCGGACTTCTCATTGCAGCAGCTTCTCTTGTTGCGGAGCATGGGCTCTAGGTGCACAGGCTCAGTAGTTGTGGTGCATGGGCTTAGTTGCCTCAGGGCCTGTGGGATCTTCCTGGACCAGGGCTCAAACCTGTGTACCCTGCATTGGCAGGCGGATTCTTAACCACTGCGCCACCAGGGAAGCCCCTATCTATTTCTTCTTGATTTAGTTTTGGTGGGCTGTATATTTCTAGAAACTTGCGCATTTCTTCTAGGTTTTCCAATCTCTTGGTATATTACTGTTCATAGTATTTTCTTACAATTTTTTTTTGTTTTGTATCTGAGGTGTTGGTTGTTATTTCTCCTCTTTCATTTCTTATTTTGTTTATTTCAGTCCTCTCTCTTTCCTTCTTTGTTAGCCTGGCCAGAAGCTTGTTAATTTTTTTTTGTTCTTTCCAAAAATAAGCTCTTGGTTTTATTGATTTTTTATTGTTTTTTATGTCTATTTTATTTATTTCCTCTCTGATCTTTACTATTTCCTTCCTTCTGCTGACTTTAGGTTTTGTTTGTTCTACTTTTACTAATTCTTTTAGGTGGTAGGTTAGGTTATGTTAGGTTTTTCTCATTTTTTGAGGAAGGCCTATAATGCTATGAACTCCCCTCTAAGAACTACTTTTGCCGCATCCCATAGATTTTGTATGGTTGTGCTCTCATTGTCAGTTGTCTCAGGTATTTTTAAATTTCCTCTGGTTTCATCGTTGACCCATTGGTTTTTTAGTAGCATGTTGTTTAGTCTCCATGTAATCCTTTTCCTCCTTTCTCTTTCTGTGGTTGATTTCTAGTTTTATGCTGTTGTCATTAGAAAAGGTGCTTGAAATAATTTCTATCCTCTTAAATTTGTTGAGGCTTGTTTTGTCACCTAGTAGGTGGTCTGTCCTAGTGCACTTGAAAAGACTGTGTATTCTAGTTTTTTGGATGTATTGTCCTGAAACTATCAATTAACTCTAACAGTTCTATTGTGTCATTTAGGGTCTCTGTTGCCTTATTTTTTATATATAAATTTATTTATTTATTTTTATTTTTGGCTGTGTTGGGTGTTCGTTTCTGTGCGAGGGCTTTCTCTAGTTGTGGCGAGTGGGGGCCACTCTTCATTGCAGTGTACAGGCCTCTCACTGTCGTAGCCTCTCTTGTTGTGGAGCACAGGCTGCAGACGCGCAGGCTCAGTAGTTGTGACCCACGGGCCCAGTTGCTCTATGTGGGATCTTCCCAGACCAGGGCTCGAATCCATGTCCCCTGCATTGGCAGGCAGATTCTCAACCGCTGCGCCACCAGGGAAGCCCTCTGTTGCCTTATTGATTTTCTATCTGGAGGATTTCTCCACTGATGTCAGTGGGATGTTTTGGTCTCCTACTATTATTGTGTTCCCATCAATGTTTTCCTTTATGTTTGTTACTCTTTGTTTTATGAATTTAGGTGCTCCTATATTGGGTGCATATGTGTTAATGAGTGTAATATCCTCTTCTTTTATTGATCCTTTTTTATCATTATATAATGTCCGTTATCTTTTTTTATGGCCTTTGTTTTAAAGTCTGTTTTGTCTGGCATGATTATTGCAACCCCCCGTTTCTTGCCATTTCCATTTGCATGAAATATCTTTTTCCATCCCCTCACTTTCAATCTACCTGTCTCCTTTGCCCTAAAGTGGTTCTCTTGTAGGAAGCATATTGTAGGTTCTTGTTTTATTATCCAGTCCACCACTCTGTTTTTTGATCAGAGCATTTAGTCCATTGAGATTTGAGGTAATTATTGATAGGTATGTATTTATTAAACCTTGTTTTCTAGTTGATGTATTTCTTCTTTTCTTTTTCTTGTTTTTCCTTTTGTGATTTGATGGTTTTCTTTTGTATTACACTTGAGTTCTCTTCTTTTTCGTGTTTGTGCATCTTCTGTAGGTTTTTGATTTGTGGTTACCCTGGTTTTCGACTATGTTAACTCATTACTTTATGTACTTGCTTTAGACTGATAGTCATATAAGCTCAAACACAGTCTAAAAAAAATCTATATTTTCTTACTCCCCTCCCCCACATTTTATGATTTTGATGCATTGTTTTACATCTTTGTGTTTATCCTTTTGCAGTTTACTGTAGTTATAATCATTTTCATCATCTTTGATTTTTTTAAATTTAGGTACTGGCTTATTTAAGTCATCTACAATCCTTTAATATATTTGCTTTTCCTATTGTGATTTTTCCTTTCCTATCGGTTCTTGCTTCTTTTCTATTTAGAGAAGACCTTTCAATATTTCTCTTAGGAGAAGTTTAGTATGCTGTATTCTTTTAGTTTTTGCTTGTCTGAGAAATTATTTATCTCTCCTTCTATTCTAAATGATAATCTTGCTGGGTAGAGTATTGTAGGTTACAGGTTTTTCCGTTTTAGGACTTTGAATATATCTTGCCACTCCCTTCTGACCTGCAACGGTTCTGTAGAGAAATCAGCTGATAACCCTATGGGGATTTCCTTGTAACTAACTCTTTGTATTTCTCTTGCTGCCTCTAGAACCCTCTTTATCTTTAATTTGCCATTTTAATCATAACATATCTTGTTGTGGGTCTGTTTGGGTTCATCTTGTTTGTGACCCTCTGTGCTTCCTGTACCTGGATATCTCTTTCCTTCTTTAGGTTTGGGAAGATTTTAGCCATAATTTCTTCAAATCCACTTTTGATCCCCTTTTCACTTTCTTCTCCTTCTGGGATCCCAATTATGATTGGCACCTTTTACATTATCCCATAGGTCTTGTATATTGCTTTCATTTTTTAAATTTGTCTTTGTCTGCTCTTCTGATTGATTTCTATTGTTCTTTTTTCCAGAACACTTACTGATTTTTCTGCATTATTTAGTTTGCTGTTTATTGCCTTTAGCTTGGTTTTCATGTAGGCAACTGAGTTGTCTAATTTTGATTGGCTCCTTTTTAGTTTCTACCTCCCTATTATAGGAACTGCATTTCTATTGATAGCCTTTCTTAATTCCTTCAGCATTTTTATTGCCTCCCTTTTGAACTTGAGGTCTAATAGACTGGAGGAATCTGTTTCATTGTTCTTTCAGGGGATTTTTCTTGTTCTTTTAATTGGGAGTGGTTTCTCTGCTGCTTCATCTTACTTCTGTTTCTGACTCTGTGAATTTAGGAGAAATAGTTATCTACTGTGGTCTCAGAGGGCTATTTTTATGTGGGAGTGTCCCTGTGTAGCCTGCATGAGTCGAATGTGTTTGATGTGAGGGCTGTCCTCGGTATGGATGCCTGCCATATATTTCTTAAGGGTGTGCTAGCCATTATCCCCTTGACAGGGTGTGTGACTGTTGTTGTGCTGACCAGAGCTTGCACAGGATATTGGGTGCGGGCAACTCTTTGCTCTGTGGTTGTCACAGCCCTCTTGGGGGTAGGGTTTTCTCCCCAGTTGTTGGCATACAAGCCCCCAGATCTGGTTCTAAACTGTAGTTTGAGGTAGGCAGGACTGGAGCACTCCCATTGGGAAAGGAGCCATGAGTACTCCCCTGCAGGAGCTGTCCACCAGGGAGTGCTCTCTGAGATGTTGCCTGTCACCCAGAGTGCACACTCTTGTTGGCATGCCCTTAGCCCTGCCTCAGCTGTGGGAAAGCTGGCAAGGACGTCCCTTGGGCACTATGCTCACAAAGCTGCCAGGGTAAATCCCCAGAAGCAAGCATCCACTGGGAATAGGCTCAGATTGCGGCCCCACCTCCGCGTGTGGACAACCCACCTTGCGTGCTCCCAGAGCTCAAAGAGGCAGAGCTGTGCCCACTGTGAGCAGAATGAGTCTGCTGTGGTGGGCCCCGCCCCTCCTTTCATGCATGCTTTTGACAATGTGGCTCCTATGGCGGACCCAGGCTCTGTTGTGCACACACCCCTAATTGTGACCCAGACCATTCTTCAGGCCCTTCAGGCTGTCTCCACGCAGCCAGACCTAGTCCTCACACTGGGTCTGCCCGCTGAAGCCTGAGTTTCAGCACCCAGCCCGTGCGCTCCAGCAGACATGCATCTCAGGCTGGGGAGTGCAGCGAGGGGGCCAGAACCTCTGGGCTGGTCTCTCTGTCCTGCCTGCAGGAATCCAGCTGCTGCACTCTCCTCTGAGCCTCTGAGGCTGCCTGTCTGTCTGGGCTGATCTCCCAGCTGGTGAAGAGGGAATATTCCCCCTTTCACAGCTCCCTCCCAGGGGCACAGGTCCCATCCCCAATTCTTTTTCTTTTTTCCTTTTGTCCTACCGGTTACATGGTGATCTTTCTTGCAGCTTTGATTGTATGAGATCTTCTGCCAGTGTTCTGTAGGTATTCTGTGAGAATTGTTCCACATGTAGGTGTATTTTTGATGTCTTTGTGGGGAGAGGTAAGCCCTGTGTTCTTCTATTCTGCTATCTTGATCCAATAAATTCTTACTATATCAGTAAGTGAAATCATGGAGGGATAACTGGAACCAGCACAGTGCAGAAGAGTCATAGTGAGGGTGAGAGTGTGAAGTCAGATATTAGAAAAAGAGCACCAAAGAGGGGAAAGTGTAGAAGAGGGCGTGTCAGGAGTGGAGAGAGAGCTAAAGAAGCGAATTTGATGGAAATGTGTGAGGAGAGAGTAAAAAAGGAAATACAAGAAGAAATTTTTTTCACAGTTAAAATGAAATGAGACACAAAGTGAGGCAGCTGTAGCTAAGATTAAAAGCAACGCAGGAGTAAATGAATAAGAAGAAGGAAGAGTTGATTCAAAGAATTAGAGGTGGGGGAAGGAATTTTGTGATAGAAAATATGCTAAGGTGAGGGAAGCGAGAGGAGACAAAAATAATAGAACAGCATCAGAAAAGGAATGTGAGAGGAAATGGGTGTGTAAAGTCACGGAGGCAAAAAGACAAGACAGGAGGAGGCCTTTGTAAGGAAATTCAGCCAGTTTACTGATAAGCAGGCACACGTGGATGGGAAACAGGGCAAGGAAAAGAGAGGGATGTGCAGCAGCTGGCACTGCAGTGATGCATTAAGTAGACCTGATGACATTAACATATGAGACAAGAAGTGAGAACAGGCGCATTAAACCGAACCTCCATAATTTCTAAGCATAGGAAAAGCTGGAAATGGGAACAGAGCAAAGTGAGTACAGAGCCTAGGACAACGTAAGGAAAGAAAGCAATGGATGGTAAGGATACGGGCGGAGAGAGGGGCAGGCTCAGGGGAAGGACAGAGGAGGGGGGACAGGACAGGAGCTGAGCAATAAAGAATCAATGTCAAGCAAAGACAATACAGCCACCCCTCCACTTTTGCTGTTGGCTGGTGCTGCTCAGGCAGTTGACCTGCATTGGGTGATTTCGGCCTCTAGAGGCCGGTCTTTGGGAGGAGAGGCAAAAGCCCTCACCACGGTCAGGCACGTGGGTGGAGGCAGAGCTGGTTGAACCTGGGGATTCTGACGACAGCAACGTTGACCAAATTGCTATATAACCCCTCAGAAAGCATCTATGACAACTAGAATAAATAGAGGTCAGAGAGCAAAGGTGGAACAATTTACAAAGTTTCAAGAGTAGGATGGCTTTAGAAAACAGGAAAAGAAATAAAAAGAATGCAATGGTCTTAGTAGGAAAAGAGAAGAATGGTTAAGGAAAGGTAGTGAGAGAATAAAAATTGACATGGGTTAAACAAAGAGAACAACGAGAAAAATAGAAAGATAATACGTGAGAAAGATGACAGAGAATACTCAAATGGAAGGAGAATGAAGAGAACATTTTCAAAGGTTTTGAAAGAGAAATGAGAGAAGGGGCTTCCCCAGAAGTGTATCCCTAGATCTCCAGCTCAGGCCTGAGAAGAGAGACTTGGCTGGCTGGTGTCCCTGAAGCTGAGAATGCTATGGAGAGTGATCACATGGTCCGGGGGACAGGAGGGCAACCTCATCCCACAGTGGGATGTGATTATCGTGTCACCCAAAGTGGATCTTACCAGATCATGGTAAGGTCTCTAACATCACGTCAAATTAGCCTGTGGTGAATTAGCCTGCCAAAAAGCCTACTGTGAAATATAGAAGCTAATTACATTTTGGGGACACCACCTTTTCCAGATGTGCATGTTGTATGAATGAAAACTCTGATATAAACTCAGGATGTAAGTCTATTCTGTTGAAGTAATACGTTACAAGTCAACTTGATGAAATACAATATACAATTTTTAAAAATGATTAGCTAACTTCTGCAAATATATGAACTATTTAAAGGAAAATGAAATAGATTCTAGTATGGCATTTAAATATCTACCACAGTTATTTAAAGGAATATTCATTTATGGTATACATATAGGTATAACTGAATCACTTTGCTGTACAGCAGAAATTAACACAACATTGTAAATCAACTATACTTCAATAAGAAAATTGCACAAGGAGAATATTCGTGTATGTGGATAATGACAGAAAAATGTAAACAAGGTAATGGAGTGGGCAATCCATAAGTTTGTCGACTTATTTTTTTTTATAAATTTATATTTTATTTTTGTCTACGTTGGGTCTTCGTTGCTGCATGCAAGCTTTCTCTAGTTGCGGCAAGCAGGGGCTACTCTTCATTGTTGTGCACGGGCTTCTCATTGCAGTGGCTTCTCTTGTTGCCTAAGCATGGGCTCTAGGCACTCTGGCTTCAGTAGTTGTGGCTTGCGGGCTCTATGGCACAGGCTCAGTAGTTGTGGCATGCGAGCTTAGTTGCTCCGCAGCATGTGGGATCTTCCCAGACCAGGGCTCGAAC
This sequence comes from Globicephala melas, assembly GCF_963455315.2. Lineage (NCBI taxonomy): Eukaryota > Metazoa > Chordata > Mammalia > Artiodactyla > Delphinidae > Globicephala > Globicephala melas. The sequence continues at coordinate 39,567,959 of NC_083324.2, read as the reverse complement.
CCATGTCCCCTGCATTGGCAGGCGGATTCTTAACCACTGCACCACCAGGGAAGTCCCGATACTATAGTTTTTAAACTATAGTTGATTTACAATGTTCTGTTAGTTTCAGGTGTACAGCAAAGTGATTCAGTTATATACGTGTGTGTGTGTGTATATATACATATATATATATAAAAATATGTGTATACATATACACACATACCTTTTCAGACTCTTTTCTATTTATTAGAAGATATTGAATATGGTTTCCTGTGCTATACAGTAGGCCCTTGTTCTTTTTTTTATATATAGTAGTGTATATATTTTAATCCCAAACTCCTAGTTTATACGCCTTCCCCTTTCCCCTTTGGTAACCATAAGTTTGTTTTTGATGTCTGTGAATCTACGTCTGTTTTGTTAAAGAGTTCATTTGTATCACTGTTTTCAATTCCACATATAAGTGATATCCTAGGATATTTGTCTTTCTCTGACTTACTTGACTTAGTGTGATCATCTCCAGGTCCATCCATATTACTACAAATGGCATGATTTCATTCTTTTTTTATGGCTGAGTAATATTCCATTTTGTGTGTGTGTGTGTGTGTGTGTGTGTGTGTGTGAGATATATGTATATGTCATCTTCTATATCCATTCATCTGTTGATAAACATTTAGGTCACTTCCATGTATGCACTATTGTAAACAGTGCTGCCATGTATGTTGGGGTGATGTATCTTTTCCAATTAGAGTTTTCCAAACATATGATCAGGAGTGGGATTGCTAGATCATATGGCAGTTCTAATTTTACTTTTTTTTTTTTTTTTTTTTGCGTTACACGGGCCTCTCACTGTTGCGGCCTCTCCCATTGCGGAGCACAGGCTCCAGACGCACAGGCTCAGCGGCCATGGTCATGGGCCCAGCCTCTCCACGGCATGTGGGATCTTCCCAGACTGGGGCACGAACCCGTGTCCCCTGCATTGGCAGGCACACTCTCAACCACTGCACCACCAGGGAAGCTCCTAATTTTACATTTTAAGGAACCTCCATACTGTTCTCTATTGTGGCCATTACCAATTACATTCCCATCAACAGGGTAGGAGGGTTTGCTTTAATGATATTGTATCTTTAATTAAAAGAAATAATGGAGGTTAAAAACTCATTCAAATAAATTTATATAATATTCTTACCAGAATATTGCTTTCAGGAGAATTAACATTTTTCTTTCTTGATGTTGTAAAATGTACCTCAGATTAATTGACATAAACTTGATAAGTAGAATAAAATGAAATATTTAAAAAACATAATTTTACAAAATTGAGTTATTTGTAGCAAGGTGGATGGACCTAGAGACTGTCATACAGAGTGAAGTAAGTCAGAAAGAGAAAACAAATACCATATGCTAACACATACACATGGAATCTAAAAAAAAAAAGTTCTGAAGAACCTCGGGGCAGGACAGGAATAAAGGAATAAAGACGCAGACATAGAGAATGGACTTGAAGACATGGGAGGGCGGAAGGGTAAGCTGGGATGAAGTGAGAGAGTGGCATGGACATATATACACTACCAAATGTAAAACAGATAGCTAGTAGGAAGCAGCCGCATAGCACAGGGAGATCAGCTCGTGCTCTGTGACCGAGGGTGGGAGGGAGACGCAAGAGGGAGGAGATATGGGGATGTATGTATATGTATAGCTGATTCACTTTGTTATACAGCAGAAATTAACACACCAGTGTAAAGCAATTATACTCCAATAAATACGTTAAAAAATAAAACAAAATAAAATAAAAACCATAGATTTAAAAGTAGTAAAATCTGTTAATATGGAAATGAATATGTTTCCGGAGTTACAATGACTTCTAAAAAGAAAAGAAACTGTAGAAAATGTGTGACTTGCTGATAAGAAGGACAAAACCATTCACTCAGAAGCCCAGCTTTTAACTGTACCTCAGTAACTCCTTAAAGGAAATTATCACTTGATAATTTACACAATAGATGTTGAAAGGTATTCAAATAGACTTTAAGGGACGAAGTTATTACTAGAAATAAAATGTTCAAAATGATAAAATGATCAAAACAGAAAGATATACAAATTGTAAATATTTATAACTCGTTTCAAATATGTGAACCAAAACTTGACAGAAATAAAGGAGAAATACATGAAGCTACTGAAGGGGCGAGGAGTAGAAAGGAAACCACAGGACTGAATGAAGTACAAGGAGATGGTGGAAGAAGCAAGAAGCACAGAAGGACCCGCACTGGGCCACCCAAAACCCAGGAAACTGCTCCAGTAATGGAGACAGGAAAGCACAGGGGCCCAGACCACATGCACGAGCCTGAGCACAGGTACACTCATAGGGAAATGGTAAGCGTGGAGGAGAAGGAGAGGCAGTAAATGGTATCTGCCCTCCTGAAGCCAACTACGAGAGGTAAATTTTACACCACCACGTTAAAAAAAAAAAGGACATGAAAAGATCTTCAGCATCCTAATTCTTAGAAAAATGCACACCAAAACGACCACAAGGTATGATCGGGCACTAGTCATCATAAAAGTCTACAAACAAAATGCTGGCGAGGGTGTGGAGAAAAGCAAACCCTCCTCTGCTGCTGCTGGGAACGGAAATGGCTACCAGCCACTATGGAGTACACTATGGAGGTTTTATAAGACACTAAAAATAGAGCGATTATAAGATCTGGCAATCCCACTCCTGGGTTTATGCCACGAGAAAACCATCCTTCGAAAAGACACCTGCAGACTTCCCTGGTGGCGCAGTGGTTAAGAATCCACCTGACAATGCAGGGCACACAGGTTCGATCCCTGGTCTGGGAAGATCCTACATGCTGCAGAGCACCTAAGCCCATGCGCCACAACTACTGAGCCTGAGCACCTAGAGCCCGTGCTCTGCAACAAGAGAAGGCACCGCAGTGAGAAGCCCACGCACTGCAATGAAGCCCCAATGCAGCCAAAAATAAATAATAACAACATAAAAAAAGAGAGATAGAAAATTAACCCTTTGAAAAGAAGAAAAAGACACCCACAACCAACATTCATTGCAGCACTATTTAAAATACCCGAAGCATGGAAGCACCCAAAATGTCCATCGACATAGGTATGGCTACACAAGATGTGCTACATATATACAATGGAATATTTCTCAACCCTAAGAAAGAATGAAATCATGCCATTTGCAGCAACATGGATGGACCTGGAGATGATCCCACTAAGTTCCACAGAGAAAGACAAATATCATATGATATCACTTATAGGTGCAAACTAAAACTTGATACCAAGGAACTAATTAACCAAACAGAAACAGACTCCCAGACTTAGAAAACTAACTTAGCGTGACCAAAGGCAAAGTTGGGGTTGGGGGGGAGATAAATTAGGAGGTGTGGATTAAAACATACACCCTAATATATGGGATAATCAACAAGGACCTACTAGACAGCAAAGGGAACTCTCCTCAACACTCTCTAATAACCTGGAATGGGAACAGAATCCGAAAAGGAATAGAAACATGTATAACTGAATCAGTTTCTGTACACCTCAAACAAACACAGCATTGTAAACCAACTGTACTTCAATAGAAGATACAAATTACATTAGAAGAGAAAAATGAAAACAAGTGCCTACTCTAGTCCCCTCAGGCCTCAGCGGTCTGGGCTGGTGTCACATCCCTGGAACCTGAGCAGGCCTGGGTCCCAAGGCTGGACTGTCGTGGGGCTGAGGGGACTGGGGAGGATGTGCCAGCAAATGAGCCCCCCCGGGGACCTGCAGTGTCTGGTCCACTCGAAATGGGACCACAATCTCCAGATCCAGGCAGGCCCTCCTATAGCTCAACCAAGCCTAGTGCACCCAAAGGAGGGTGGATCCTCTGGGCTGCAAGAGCTTTGAAACGTCACCTGGTCTCCACATCTCCTGGTGTTGGGGTTTCCACTTCCAGCCTCCTTCCTTAGAGTCGCTCCAACTACCTAGGACATCACCCTCAGCACAGCACTTTTGCAGGGGTTGGGATTTGACTGGGAGGGTGAAGGGTAAGGGGGAAGAAGTAAAGAGGCACAAGCCCTCGTGTGTTTCTTCTGGCACTTTGCACTCTGATTTTCAACCTGGGAACATGACTTTTGCTAGGCTCAGGTTGCCCGAGTTACCAGAGTCGGGCATGAAGAAATGCTGCCGCCTTGTGGCCGTTTTCCGTAACAACAACCTTAAAACCAGTACTTAGGGGAACTTAATATTCACAAGGCCTGTGGGGCTCTAAATGACCCCTGCCTTCGAGAGATATTGCGCGGTAGGTAATAGAAAAAGAATTCAAAACAGGGCCGACTTTAAGAAGCCAGTTTCAAGAGGTAAAATTATATTCACATTAAAAAAAAAACCCACATGAAATGATCTCAGCATCACTAGTTGTTAGAGAAATGCAAATCAAAACGACAACGAGGTATCATAGGGCACCAATCATCACAAAGTCTACAAACAATAAATGCTGGAGAGGGCGTGGAGAAAAGACATGCCTCCTCCACTGCTGCTGGGAATGGAAATTGCTACCAGCCACTATGGAGGTTTTATAAAACACTAAAAATAGAGAAATCATGAGATCCGGCAATCCCACTCCTGGGTGTATGCCCGAAGAAAACCATCCTTCGAAAAGACATCTGCACCCCAACATTCATTGCAGCACTATTTACAATACCCAAAGCATGGAAGCACCCAAAATGTCCATCGACATAGGTATGGCTACACAAGATGTGCTACATATATACAATGGAATATTTCTCAACCCTAAGAAAGAAGGAAATCATGCCATTTGCAGCAACATGGATGGACCTGGAGATGATCCCACTAAGTCAAGTAGGTCACACAGAGAAAGACGAATATCATATGATATCACTGATAGGTGCAATCTAAAACATGATACCAATGAACTAATTAACCAAAACAGAAACAGACTCCCAGACTTAGAAAACTAACTTATCGTGACCAAAGGGGGAAAGTTCGGGTGGGGGGAGCGATAAGTTAGGAGGTTGGGATTAATACACACAGACACACACAGAGATATATGATAATCAAGAAGGACCTACTGGATAGCACAGGGAACTCTACTTGATAATCTGTCCTAATCTATAAGAGAAAAGAATCTGAAAAATAATGGATATACAAATATGTATAATGAATCATTTGTTGTATACCTGAAACTAGCACAACATTGTATATCAACTATACTCCAATAACATTTTAAAATTTTAAAAATAAGTAAGCTTGGGGCTTCCCTGGTGGCGCAGTGGTTGAGAGTCCGCCTGCCGATGCAGGGGACACGGGTTCATGCCCCGGTCCGGGAAGATCCCACATGCCGTGGAGCAGCTGGGCCCGTGAGCCATGGCCGTTGAGCCTGTGTGTCCGGAGCCTGTGCTCCACAACGGGAGAGGCCACAACAGTGAGAGGCTCGCGTACCGCAAAAAAAAAAAAAAAAAAAGTAAGCTTAAACGCTTTTGTACAGCAAAACGTCCATAAACGAAACAAGACACCATATGGTTTCGGAGAAAATATTTGCATATGATGGAAATTTGAGGGATTAATTCCCAAAATATACAAAGAACTCATACAGCTCAACGTCAAAAAAACAAACAACCCAATTAAAAAATATGCAGAAGACTTAAGTAACATTTCTCCAAGGAAGATATCCTAATTACCAGCAGGCACATGAAAAGACGGCCAACATCACTGATTATTAGAGAAATGCAAATCAAATCCACAATTGATGTATCACCTCATACTCGTCAGAATGACCATCGCCAAAAATTCTACGAATAGGGACTTGCCTTGTAGTCCAGTGGTAAAGAATCTGCCTTACAATGCAGGGGACGCGGGTTCGACCCCTGGTCAGGGAAATAGGATCCCACATGCCTCAGGGCAACTAAGCCCTCGCACCGCAACTACTAAGCTTGCGCACCTCAACTGGAGCGGGCGTGCAGCAAACTACAGAACCCACGTGCTCTGGAACCCACGCACCACAATTACAGAGCCCACACACCCTGGAGCCTGCACGCCACAACTAGAGAAAGCCTGCACGCCACAACTAGAGCAAAGCTCACGTGCCACATGATCCTGCATGCCTCAGTGAAGATCCCGCATGCCACAACTAAGACCTGACACAGCCAAAAATTAAATAAATAAATAAATAATAAATCTTAAAAAAAAGTCTACAAATAATAAATGCGAGAGGGGGTGTGAGGAAAACAGAACCCTCCTGTACTCTTGGTGGAAATGTAAATTGGTGCAGCCACTATGGGGAATGGTATGGAGGTTCCTTAAAAAAGTAAAATAGAGTTACCATATTTTCCAGCAATCCCACTCCTAGGCATACATCCAAAAAAGATGAAAACTGTAATTCAAAAAGATACACCCACCCTAGTGTTCATAGCAGCACTATTTACAATAACCAAGAAATGTCCATGGACAGATGAATGGATAAAGAACATGTGGTATATGTATACAATGGAATATTACTCAGCCATGAAAACGAATAAAATAATGCCATTTACAGCAACATGGATGGACCCAGAGATTATCATGCCGAGAGAAGTGAGTCAGACAAAGACAAATATCATATATCGCTTATATGTGGAATCTAAAAAAGTGATACAAATGAACTTATTTACAAAACTGAAATAGACTCTAGACATAGAAAACAAACTTACGGTTACCAAAGCGGAAAGGAGGGAGGGATAAATTAGGAATTGGGGATTAACAGATGCATACTACTACATATAAAATAAACTGAAAGGACTTACTGTATAGTGCAGGCAACTATATTTAGTATCTTGCAATAACCTATAATGGAAAGAATCTGGAAAAAAAATATATCAATTACTTTGCTGTACACCTGAAACACTGTAAGTCAACTATACTTCACTAAAAAAAAAAAAAAAAAGATACGGAGCTCCTGGTCCTCTAACTGGATGATTACTCCGATATTTAAGTTGGTGAAAGTTCACTTAATGAAGCAAGTCACTCCCTAATCTCTTTAAGGTGTCCCCAGTGATGAGAAATGAAGGTCCTTTGCATACTAACATGTTTTATGGGTAATGTAGTAGGTGAGGGCACTCTGCAGTCTTGATCAGAATAAGATTGATCAACCTGAATGACAAATGTCCTACACTGAAATTGTGGCCAAGACCCAATTAGAATCCTTAAGTTCTGTCAGGTTTAGAATCTCCACTGGCAGCTGTGGTGTTTGAAGACTTGTAAGTTCCTGTCTTACTACGCAGGTTTGTGTTCTTTGTATCTTTTACTAGAACAACATTCTGTGAGGGCTGAGACATGATAGTGAATGACTCAACATGTTCAATAGTCACAGCTGCCAGGCGTGCAGGTACATGGTTTTCCTCTCCCCAGAGCCCTCACCTACCCTGTTATAGGCCTCCTAGGACCTGTAGGGGCCTGAGCCCTGAACAGAGGCACGAGTCTTTCACGGCCCCTGTGGTGTCAACCAGGCTCCCTCCCTCGCTGGGCCTGCTCGACGTCCACTCCAAACTGAACTCCCCATTAGCCCTGCTCCCTGAGACTGTCACAACGGGGGATCAACTCCATGGTTTGGCCAGAAGGAGTCAGACCCATTCTGAGCCACTACAAAGACCTGGCAGGAGCACGCATTTGAAGTACTAAAGCTCACACACCGGAATGACAGTGCCTCACTGCTGGCTGACCTGCCTCTGACTGTGGTCTGGACATCAGGCAGAAATGAGGAGGGAAGGACATTAGAGCAGAGAATAGCAGTGGTGACTACAGTGGGCATGGACACACCAATGTGGCTCCTGCCATCTTAGGGACGAGGACCTTGAGAAGGCATTATTTAGGGCCAATAAGAGGGAGGGAAGAGGACTCTTCCTGGACTCATATCAGCCTGTGTCTCTTCAAACCCCCAATGAAGACCCCTAAGTTGGGAGGTGGGGCCTCTGTGTCAGAGGGGAAGGAAGGCTAGGGGGTCTCTGGGCTATAAGCAGAGAGCCATGGGGGAGAACCTTGTGAGGACCTGAAGGCTGGAGGGCCATGGACTCACCTCTGTTCAGTAGGCTCACCTCCTGTGGAGGCCAAGGGTGGTCTCAGTCAAGGGGGCATCAACCCCCAGCCGTGTAGACCCAGCCAGCAATACAAGATCCAGCTGAGACAGTCTCGAAGCTCACCTCCAGCTACAAATCAGGAAACCCAAACAAGGTGGCCTTGACGCAGGCAGACATTTGGGTTATCTGCACCCAAAATACCTTGACTTAGAAGACAACCCAGTAACCAGAAGCCCCTCAGAACAGCCCAGGCTACAGGGGTTCAGGGCGTCTAGAAACTACTGAGGAAAAGGGCCCCAAGATCCACTCCACCTGGAGCAGTGATGCCATCCTTTCCCAGTTCCTTTCAAAACAAGTGCAACAGGAATGGAGAAATCTTAACACTCAAATTGCCGATAAGGCAGACCTTGAAGAAACCACAGACCCCTGCACCTTGGGTTTCAGGCCCGCCAGCCCCGTCCTGGATGGGGTTCTCACTTCCTTCACAGCAGCTTTGACGCCAGCAAGCCCTGTGCAGGAGTCAAGGAGAACCCAGCCAGCCCTGTGATCTGGAGCATTCTGTGGGCGCCATGAGACCTCCCAGAGGCTGCAGATCCCATCTCCCCATGGTGCCTGCCAGGCACAGCTGCCACCCTCCAGCTAAGGGAGGGCTGGGCCAAGCCCACATCTCAGACACCAGACAGTGTGTTATCCTTTAATGAAGAGCCAGGTCAGTAGGGCCACCATTCTCCCCGAGGCCCCCCTGCAGCAGACACCCCTCACTCCTGGCTGCCTCGGTGGCAGGGTGGCCCTGAAGCAGCCAGCCCTGCTGAGAGGTCAGTTTGCAGCAGCCTAGGAAAGGCATTCATCTCTCGGACCTAGGAAAATGGCAGCAGCAACATGGCCAGTGGCGGCTAATGAGGTCAGGGATGGTGGAGGAGGAGGGCGGGACAGGAAGTGGGGGCTCTCCTCCTTCCTCTCTGAATTCCCTGGGATAAAGGCCAGTGTTCAGGAGCAGTACAGTCTCCCGAGGGGCTGGAGGCCCTTCCAGCCACTCTCTGGAAGCCCTTAGTCCCCAGTTTCCCTCAGACTAACATCACACAGAAAGTAGCCCGCAGGGTCACTGGCCTCAGGGTCACCACTCCATCAGCCTCAAGGCCCCACGCCTGCGAGATGTCCAGCAGGGCCCAGGCCAGAGCCACCAGGAGACTTGGAGCCACCTTCCACTAACTCCGCTGGGCAGGCACTACAGGCATCTAAGAAGGTGGTTTCTCTCCCTCGTGGTTCCGGGGCTGCCCAGGCGGGGCTGAGGCACAGCAGGCCAGGGGTTCTCCAAGTCCCTACAGATCTGTGACCTTGTTTTCTACAGCCGCTGCGATCTGCTGGAGCCGATAGCCCAGCTGCATCTTCTGGGCCGTGCCATCTTCCTCCAGGGCAGTGATGATCTGAAACACAGAGACCAACTCAGCAGGGGGAGACCGTCAGCCTGCCGTCTGCCTTTGCCACAGGCTTCAATAGGCCTCCACAGCTACTGCAGCAGGTGTAGGTAGGGGCCCGAGAAACCCTGTGAGCTGCCGCCCTCACTTCCTCAGGGCCCCCTCGGGGAGGGGATGATGACAGCAGAGTCACTGTGGGGTTTTAAGGATTAGTGAGGTAGGGAATGAAGTACTTTACTCAGTACCTAGCACTCACGGTAATGCATATCACCTACCCAGTAAAATCGTTTGAGGCCAACTTCACCCACCATGCTGGTCTTCTCCGCCACAAACCCCCTGGAAGCCCTGCTCCACCCATCCTGGCTCCCCCGCCCACCAGGCAACAAGCAGTTCCTAAATTCCTACATGCCCGGTGCTGGACAAGGAGCAGGGACCCAGCAGTGATGACAGGTACGATCCCTGCCCTCGTGGGGCTCACTGGATGGGAGACAGGTATTGACCAAACACGGACAACTACATAACCACAAGGGGGGCTGCCAAAGAGGGAAGGGTGGGAACAGGAGGGGCTTGCCGGTCACGCCTCCACAAGGGGACAGCTGTGTCACACGGCCCCGCCTCCCCCACACCGGCACCCACACTGTTTGGAGCAAGGCACCTGGACTTCACGCTTGCGCATCACTCCTGTGTCAAATGCCTGTCCCCACTCCAGGCCTGAGCCATGAGGCAGGGCCCTCATCGCTCAACAGCAACGGCCACATCCCTGGGGCCACGCAAACATCTGGGTAGATGATTCCAGCAGGCACTCAGTGGGTTGACCGGTGGGCGCTCTGATCCTGAGGCCCAGCCCAGGAATCCCCCAGAAAGCCCCCTTACCGGCTCTGTTGTGCCCTCATCTGCCCCAGACCCTGTGCCCAGACCCTCCTCTCTGGCAGCGCATGCAGCCCAGCCAGGCCCACCCCCCAGAGATGGCCTGCACAGCACACTGCCACATGTGGTCTCAGGTAGGGCTCTGAGGGAGCACAAGGTCGGGGCACAGGTGGCCGCTGTGTGTTCCTCCCAGCACATCCTGCACACCATCTCCAGGCCCTGGTAGATCCCCAGCCATCCATCACCACCACCATGCCCAGGAGCCCGGCTGAGGAGCCCGGATGGGAAGGGCGGCAGCAGGTAAGAGCCGGGCCACTACCAGGAAGCACACCTGAAGAACACTTCCCGAGCACAGGGCTCAGCCCCCCTCCACCACTCTGTGCCTGGGGGAGACCCGAAGGCCCCACACTTGCGTCACAGAGCCAGTCACCCTCTCGCATCATCCTGACCATGCCCAGGTTCTGCCCACCTGGTCATAGTATTTGTTGATATACTTGTAGAGTTCGTGCAGGGCCACTCGCACCCCCAGGTCTCCAGAGTAGTTCTAGGGAGGAGAGACAAGAGGTTACAGAGATAGGGGGTGCTGCCAGCCACCAGAGGAGGCCCAGGACCCCAGGCAAGGGGAGTGAGGAAGAGGGGGCTGGGAGGTAGAGGAAGGAACAGGGCCCTGCATTGGGAAGCAGAGCCCCTCCACAGACAGGGGATGCCAGGCTAGACGTGCTAAGCTGGGGACAGGATAGGACCAAAGGGCCTCCTTGGTGGAGAGAGCCTGGATCTGTAGTTTCACCATGGCCTGGGGTCTCCACTGGGGCTCGGCCTCTCTCCCCCTCCAGGCTCCAGCTGGGACCCTCTGGCATCCCAGGCAATTGCAGAGCCAGGCAGAATAGGTGCTGCTCACAGGCTGTGACCCAGCATAGTTCTGCTGTGATCTCATTCAAGTCTTTCCTGAGGTCACACCCAGGTCCCTCCATGGGGACATCTCTGAACCTCAACCTCCTCTTCAGGACAATGGAGTTGATATCACCTAACTTGTAGAGCTTTAATGGGAATCAAATGAGAAGTAATCAAAGCCCCCACACACAGCAACACCCCAAAACTGTAGCTGCTATTGTTATTGTGGTTGTGGTCATCATCATCGTGGTTTCAGATTTACATTGTTTATAAATTCCCCGGACTGGACTGTTTGGAGGCTGTTTTAGGAGTAGGTGGGGGCATGTCCATAGTGCCAAGGAAAGCAGAGCAGTAGGAAGACGTGGACAGGCTGACCCAGGCAGTCCTGGGGCTGAATCCCTGCCACCTCGCTGCCTTGAAACTATGGTCCACAGACCCCGAGGGGCTGCAGAGGGGCTGCAGACATCTAAACACCTGGCTGAGTCAGGCTCGGTGGCAGCTGCCAGGACAAGGCCCCTGCTGCTCTCTGATGAGACACTGGGAGCCCTGGTCTTTTACAGAGGCAGCGGGAACACTGTGCTGAGGCCCCCAGGGCTTCCCTGCAAAGGAGCAGTGTGAAGGGGGCAGGACCCTTGCAGCAGAAGGCCTATGCCCAACCCAAGAAGCAGAAGGAGGGCCATACCCGGGACAGCTCGGCCAGGATGGAGTTCATCTCTTGATCACTGGCGGGGATGGTCTGTCTGATGTCTGCATAGTACCTGCCAGAGATCATGGGTCCGGCAGCCGCTGGGGAAACAAACCCCTCTTCACCCCACCAGGCCCACCCCTGGGCCTCAGCTGTAAACACCCACCAATCCGTCCAGCCATTATCCCCCAGATGCAATCCCTTTCCCTCGTACCTTTCCACCATCCGTTTGTACCGGGGAATATCCCGAGCATACAGAAGTTTGTTGATGGGAGAGTCCTGGGTGCCAGTAGGTGAACAGTGAAAGGAAAAGAAGGATGAGAGCTCCTGTTAGGGTGACCAGCTGTCCCAATTTTCCCAGCACTGTTTCAGTTTTAAAACTAAGTCCTGAATTGCAGGAAACCTCCTCAGTCCCAGACAACCCGGATGGTTGGTCACCCCACCTCATTCCTTCTGTCACCCCTCCCCCAGTGTCCCATCTCTGCTGTCATCACCTTGAGCTTCCCCCCATCTCACTCCAAGGTCATCTATCAGCTCCACGTGCCTCCACCCGGACCTGGCAGGGAACTGGCATGCAGGGTGGGAAGGGTGCAGTGCCGTGTGGAGCCCTAATACTGCTTCTCCAAGTGCTATTCATTCCCCATGTAATCATTTTAAAAATCAGGAAACTAACCCCGAAATTTAATTAAATTGCCCCAGACCACCTCACTCCTGTGTGGCTGAGCTGGGATTTGAAGCAGGTCTCTCAGACCAGGGCCCACAATCTAACACAGCCAATACATCCTCTACCACCGAACCGGGCTCCAATCCCAGCTCTGTCCCAGTGGCTGTGGGCAGCACACTTCCATTCTCTGGACCTGCTGCCTCATCCTACAGCTGCTGGGAGGGTGAGGCAAGACTGCACTGCCCCCTGTGAGCAAGGGGGTGAGCGCTGGGCCTGAGGCAGGATGCCTGCTTCTCAGCAACTCTCCATGGGTGGCCCTTAGCATCCTGGTTTGCACTATTCCTGAGCTACCCAGGAAGCATCTGCAGTGCTGCTGGGAAGGGGAAGCAGTGTGAAGATCAGGCAGAAGAACCCAGCTACCATACAGCACACACCCTGGAGGTGACCCCTGGGTCCTGGTGTGGCTCTGTGGTTCTCAGCTCATCGCAGGCAGAGTAATGAGCGCAGGCAGAGGAAAAATGGCTTACAAAAGACAGCACTACAGAGTGGAACTTTCCATCTTGTTTCCCCATGGAGAACTCTCAAGAGGTCCCAGGCCCAGGGGTCGAGGCTAAGCAGAGTCCGTTATGCAGAGCCACGACAGCCCTGCCTGCTGGGTGCCTGAGCAGTCATAGTGGTGACCCCATATCTGTCACAGGACTCTCTGGGTCCTGACCACTGTGACAACATACCTCCCCCTCTCTGTGCCACCAGGCAGCCCTGACCACCTCTCCTCCATGCTTCCCAGCTCCCCTGTCAGCACACCCCTCCTCGCCTGGCCCTCCCCTGGACTCTGCTCCCTGTACTGCACAGGCTGGCAGACACTTCCACTGCCCTTGGGAATCAAATCTCCGAGGCAGCCTGGAGCTGCTCTGCGATTGTAGAATCCAGGGGCTCACCTCCTCCAAGTCTCAGCTCACCACCACCAGAGGCCCGGGGTGCGTAAGGAACCCCTCCCTCTTCCTCACCCCCACATCCAACCCACAGCTTCTGCCTGCCCTGTACCCTCTAGTCCCAGCATGAACCTGGCCACCGCTCGTCCCAGGGACAACACAGCTTCCTCTCTGGACGCCAGGCTCCAGTCCATCCACTGCATGATTGCCAGGAGGCTCCACCTAACTCTCAGGTCTGACCACCCCCTTTGCCCTCAGGGTGAGCCCTTGCCAAGTGGCCCTGGCCTCCTGCCGCACCGCCAGCACTCTTTGCTCCACTTAACCCTGTGAATCAGCACACGTGCCCCCTGCCCTTGCTCATCCCTGAAGGCTGAGGCACGGCCACCTCCTAGGGAGGCCAGGAACAAAGCCTGTCCCCGGACCTGCGGTCAAAGACCTCCTATATCCTCCTCCTTGACATCCTCAAGAAGGCCTGGAGTCTGTGCACCACAGCACTCTCCATCCCCGGCTACGCTGCCCCACCCACCTAGACCCTCCCGGTCCACCCCAGCCAGCTCACCCGGCCCAGCTTGTGGTCAGCCAGGGTGCAGGCATCCATGAAGGTCTGTGCAATGACCAGGAACACTGCATCCATGTTATCAGATGTCTGCACGTCGAACACAAACTGCGGGTTTTTTATGATATTGATCCAGAACCTCAGCGGCAAGCTGTGGGCGGGGCAGGTGTGGCCAGTGAGTGTGCTGGGGAGACAGGAGAGAAGACCCCGCACATGCTAGGCCCACTCCGCCCCACCCCCACCTGTTGGTCTTCCATATATGGACGGTGTCCTGGTCCGAGATGCCATGCTGCTGGGCCTGCTCATCCAGCAGGTCAAAGAAGTACTTCACAGCGAGCGGCACGGGACGGCTGGTGCTGAGAATCACCTGGAACAGGTCATCCACAAACTTCTGCAGGGTGCCCTGCGGATGAGGGGAAGTACAAGAGATGCAGTCAGCAAGGGGACCTCAGCCCAGCCCAGCCCAGCCCAGCCTCGCCTCAGATGCCTCGTGACACCAGGCCTTTGCGAGCCCCACATACTCCCAAATCCCACTACCTGTCTCGTCCCTGCCCCCAGCCCCACCTTCATGGACAGCAGGCGGGTCAGGTAGATCTCAGGGATGGCCTTGGCTCGCTCCCGCTCCCCGCCCCGGAGGCTGCCCCTCCGAGGCCTGGGCGGCTCCGGCTCCTCGCTTGGCTTCACCAGGTGCCAGGGCCGGATGCCCCCCTCGTCCACATCCTCCAGCATTGGGGTCCCTGTACCAAGACCTTACAGCTTGTCACCCCTCATCAGGTGCCCCCTGCCCTAGACCCCCGGGGTCCTGCCAAAACCTGGGAGTGGGGGCACCTGGTTAAGGGCTTCTCTGGGTGGAAGGGAAGTAGACACAAGCCCACCCTGAAGTCCAGAGGACCTTACCCCGTTACTGGAGACTGGGCAAAGCAAGGGTAGAGGACTGCGATGGCAGGGGTGGGGCGGGGGGGAGGGTAAGTACTCACTCTCTCCAGGGACGTAATCCTGGCTTTCCCGGAGGACATGCTTGGTGAGGCAGGGGACGAGGGCCACAGTTGCTCCGTCTGGGACCTGTGGACCACAGTTGGTGACCCCTCCACCAGCCCACCCCACCACAGCCTTCCCCCAGCTCCCACCCCTCCCACCTTATAATGCTGCAGGGTGTTCAGGCGCCTCCACAGACCCTGGACCTCAGAAGTCACGTCCTCATCAGAAAGAATGAGATGCCCGGCCACCCCAGACCGCCATTCTGCAAGGACAAGGTGGGCTTGGTCCAGGGCTTTCAGAATACCCTCCCTGCACTGGAACCTGTCCCCTCTTCTACAAGGACACTGGCCCCTCCATCGGGGCAACCTCACCCAACTTCTCTGAAGTCCAGAAACAGGGGCCCCTCACCAGGTGACAGGTCGTCCCTGTAGAGGTGTTCCAGAGCCCACCTCCCCTGGGTGATAAGCTGACCCCGTAGAGCTGGTTTAGGGCCAGCCTAGCCCTGAGGGTCCCCAGACCACCCTTCCCCTCTGCCCTCACCGACGTCCAAGGTGCGGGGGTCTGGCCGCTGGGCAAGAGGCACTCCTTTATAAAGCTGGTCCAACATCTTTTCCTTGGCCTGGGAGATGGTGTCACAGTCCAGGACCTTCACAGGCACGCCCTGGGCTTCTCCCGCTCCAGGCCCCACAGCCAGTAGTGCATTCAAGGTCTATGCACGATACATGGGAGCAGTCAGGGCTCATGCCACATGTGGGATGACCAAGATGCAAGGCCAAGGCCAGGGACAACCCATAAGGAAGCCACTGCCTCTGACCTCCAAGCACCAAACAATCACTCCTTGTCTCTTCACCCACCTGCCTCCCCAGGGACAGCAGCTCCCTCCACTCTGTGGCCCCAGCACCTGGCACAGAGCACTAATGTCTGCTGGGTGAATGGCAGAAAAAATGGGAGAGCACAAGTCCCTCTGAACTCTGCTCCTCAGGCTCCCGGCGCAGACAGGCTGAGGCACCTGAGGAAGCCCGCATAAGAAGTGGGGTCTCCACTAGCCAGAGGAGCAGGCCTGGCGGAGCCTGAATGGGATTTTCCCAAAGGACCTCCACGTGGGCCACGAAGAGGAAAGTTTCCCAGAGGGAAACAATGGGCAGGTCTGCCAGGGTGACTCCCAGCTTGGTGGGCACAACCATGCCCCTGGCAGGATGCTAAGACCATGATCAGGCAGACACTCAGGCCCTGACACAGCAAGGACCCGGACGGGCCCCGGGCAGGGTTGGCTGCTCCCTAGACTCTGGATGTGGCCACCCTGACCCCACCCCAAACCTGGGGAACCTCTGAGGTCCTATCTTCAAGATCTGGCCCTCAAGCCTCTATCCTGCAGCCAGCTGGAGGTTAGGCTGGCTCAAACCAGATGCAGACACCCACACAATCATACGTGGTCACCCTCCTCACCTTCATGGGAGACTGACTCACCAGCAGGTTCTCTCTCTCCCCCCCTCCCTCTCCCTCCCCCCTCTCCCCCTCCCTCCCCCCTCTCCCCCCTCCCCCCTCTCCCCCCCTCCCTCCCCCCCTCCCCCCCTCACCAGGGGACGGTACTCCACGTCCTCTCGGAGCAGGCGGTTGTCATTCAGGGTGTATTTGGCTTTGCCAGTCACGCTGTCTACCGGCCCCTTGTCCACTTGATGCTTAATTCCACGGAAAAGCATGTACAGAGGCTCCCCTACCGAGTCCTGGGAGAGTGGCGGGCAGTTAGGACACCCGGGGCAGGGGACAAGCATGGGATGGAGGTGCTGGGGGAGGGGACAGGACGCTGGCCGCAGAAGGCTTTTAAGGTGGCTGAGGACATACTGGGCAGGGGTGCCCAAGCTGTGCTGGGACAAGAAGCTGTGTGGTTCAGAGTCCTGACTCTCCCTGGAGGGGAGCCCCACCCACCTCTGCCTCACTCACCCTCACGAAAGTGTAGAGGCAGATAGACATCCAGTTGGTGAGCAGCTTCTCCACCACGGTCTCTGTCCTGGGATGACAGGAAAGAGCGGGCAGAGTCAGCAGGTGGGGACCCAGGGCTTTCTATTCTTCAGACCCCAGGCCCCAGAGGGCCTGACTCAGGTCTTGGCTCCAGCTGTCCACAGCCACCTGGCCCCCGTAGCGTCTTACGGGCATACAGACCTGCGCAGCATCAGCTTGGGGTTCTTGGCCACGTACTGGGCCACCAGGTCACTGAGCAGGGTGCGCAGGATGTCAGTGAAGTACTCAAGCTTCCCGTGCAGTGCCACGGTGAGCAGAGATGCCACGTAGGCGCGGTCCCGAGCTGAGAAGGTGCGCTGGCTCTCCAGGGTGTGGATGAACTGGCGCCAGGGAGAGGGGATGGGTGGGTGTGGAGGGCAGATTCAGAAACGGAGGGACTGAGAAGGGATGGGGCTGGAGGGTAGGGGGACCCCCTCCCCACCCCTGGAGGGCCCAGATAGGGGGTGGGGCCGGCACCTTGATGAGGAAGAGCTTGCTGTTAAGCAGGTTGGAGAGCTGCCCCAGCCCTTGTTCCACAGTGGGTCGCCTGCTCTCAGGCACGCCCAAGTCCCGGTGCAAGGGTGACTCCTGGTGCCCAGGGAAGAAGACCCTCTCGGCATACACCTTGTAGTCGAGGAAGGGGATGCCGCTGCCCAGAAGGTCACTGGTAAGATCAGTCATCTCGGTCATAAGGTCTGTTGAGCAGAAGAAGCCAGGTTTGGGCGCAGATCCCAAGGTGATGGGAGCAGGCTTGGGCAGAGCCCTGGAGCGTGGGGTCTTCGCAGCCTCACCTGTGAACTCCTTCTTGCAGCGGTCCCGCACGCTGCTCTCCAGATTCTCCAGCTGGATCTGCACTTTCTTATAGTCCCTCAGAGCCTGCTTGCTCTTCCTCCTGCTCAGCACCAAGGTCAGGGCAGGGAAGGCCAGAGGAGGCCCGAGCCCTTGCTGGGTCCCACCGGGCCCAGGCCAGCACAGTCTAACCCTGCCATGCCCAGCCAAGCCAGGGCCTAGTCAATAATTCAGCCTGTCCCATCCCAGGCAATTCACACCCACCCACGACTCACCTAGCCCAGCCTAGCCCAGGGATCAGCAAACTATAACACGGCCAAATCTGGCCCCTGGCCTGTTTTTGTAAATAAAGATTTGTTGGAACACAGCCATGCTCATGTGTTTATATGTTGTCCGTGGCTGCCACTGGGCTATAATAGCGGAGCTGAGTCACTGCCACCCAGACAGCCTGGCCCACAAAGCCCGAAATAGTTACTCTCCTGCCCTTTATAGGAAGTGTTTGCCTATCCCTGGTCTAGTCTACCCCTTCCCAATCCAGCCACACCTACTACCTGCCCAACCCAGCCACATCTGGCTGCACCCACCTGTACATGAGGACAATGATGATGACACCCAGAGCCAGAAGAGAGGTGCCCACTCCCAAGCCCACCTGGGCTGCCATGGGGAAAGCCACAGGGCTCTCGCCATCGTACTGCACGTGGCCCAAGGAGAAGCGTAGGTTCCCCATCTGCACCTGCACAGGGAGCCACATGTGAGCAAGAGGTCAGCGCACGCCCGATGCCTGCCCCGGCCCAGAGCCTGACCACTGACCGTGAACTCAGGCAAAGCATCAGGCACCTCCCGGAGGGTATGGTGCCGGGGTAGGGGCTGCTCCACGGGGGGCTCGCAGTACAGGTGGTGCCGGGTCAGCGTCTTCACCATGCAGGGGCCGTCCCCTATCATGGCCACCACCTCCTCCTTGGACATTGCAAGGTCCAGATTCTCCCCCTGGAACATGGGGTCACTGATTGATCATTCAGAACTCTTCCTTGAGGGGAGGAGCTGATGGCCACTCAGATCCTATCTCCCCAAATGTGAGACGGATGGTCCTGAGACCCACCCCCAGGAGCAGGGCTGATGGTGCCTCAGCACCTCTTGTCCTGCACATGGGGTGACAGCCCCATGGATGTTTCCCAAGCTGCCCCCTGATCCTTTTCTGCCCCTCCCGATCCTTCTTCCTTGAGTCTTAACTTCTCCGGAGCTAAAAATCTGGAGAATATAAAGCTGTCCCCAAATCCTACGCAGTGACCTTACAAAGCAGAGCCCCTGCTACTGCGTGTGTCAGTACACACGCCAAGTATGTGTCCACATGAGACAGCCTGCCAAATGGGCATCAGCCCAGGCGCCTATTGTGTACCTCGCCGCCACTGCGTGTGCCAAACTATTTACATATCGTTATTCAGACACCTGCCATAGGGTATGTCAGGACCCAGACCACAGGACCTAAGCCCCGGCCAGGTGTGTCTGGCTAGGCACCCTGCCGCCAGCCCCCTCAGCACTCGCCATGTCCATCCACTGGTCCTTACTTTGCAGTCATGCCCCCTGTGCCACACACAGCAGTACCATCCGGCAAAGTGAAGGGTCTTGGGGCCCTGCCAGATCCCACTAGGAGCAGTACCTCCACAGAGAGCACACTCCCAGGCTTGTGCCGGAATGGTGTGGTGGGGTCCTCGGGGTTGAGCGGCTGCAGAGTGGGGTCGGCCTCATAGGAGAAGGGTGTGGGGTTCAGTGTTGCAAAGTCAAAGACCAGGTTTTCAAGGATGAATTCCACACGGACCCAGGGGTCCTCAGGCAGGCCTGGGAGGGCCGGCGTGCGGCACGTGATGAGCTGGGAGGAGTTCACGTGGCAAGGCTCCTCAAACTAGGGCAGAGGGAGGGAGGACAGGGAGGGCCTGCTGAGGGTGCACAAGGGGGGCGTCCAGCAAAGATGGGGACATAGCCTCCACTGGTACCCGCCACCCACAGCTGTCTAGGGGTGGGGGAGGGATGAGGGGCAAGGTGGGCGACGGCTAGCCCAGTGCAGGCAGGGGATGCCCTTGGGGCTCCTACGTGCAGGCCGCCACAGGAGGCTCCGGGGGAGCACGCCGTCTCTGGGATCACGCGGTGCCTCCACCCAAGCCCCTGGCCTGGTCCTGGCGCTCTCGTGGCCACAGTCACTCGGATTCTTGGTGTCTGCACCACGTCCAAATTCTGGCCACGGACCCATATCTCACGTCCTCCACTGAAAACACAGCCCATGAGCCACTTATGGCTTATGTGAACAAGGCTTTAAAGCACAGCCCAGTCCCTGATGTTAGGTCAGCTCCAACCCAAAGCCCCACGGCCCCTCTCCCCACCAGCAGCATAGGAGTCGAAGCCCCCCACATAGAGCCCTACAAACCCCTATATACTGGAGCTGCAAAGACCTCCCAATCGCATGCCATGCAGCCATGCCCTCGGCCCAGCACCTGAGGAAGCTCTTGGCGGGGCCAGCAGAGGTGACATTGGGATCTGATGTGTACTCGAACTGGCTGTGATGAAGCCTCCGCTCAGCAGCCCCAAACCACACAGCCACGGGGAGTGTGGCAGGCGTGGGGTGTGGGCTGGTCTCACACCGCAGTTGCTCCGCCTGCTGCTCCAGCAGCCTGAGAAGGGAGGGAGAAGTGGCAGGCAGGCCCGACTGGGCCAGAGGGGCACAGGAAGGGGAAAGGGGTGATTCCAGGACACGGGACCCACTCGGGCCACAGCTCACTTCCCCCTTCAGTGCTGATTGCAGTCTCCACAAGTGACCCTGGAGGCTGCACTCCCAAGAAAGCCCCAGCTTCGAGAGGGGCTGGCCACTTTTTGATGGAGCAGACTTGGCCCTCTCCCCATTTCTGCTCTCCTTAGTATCCCACCCCTCCATCTTCTCCCCGGAGCTCAAGGATTTTTGCAGAATGAGGAAGCGTCCCTCACAGGTGACAAGGCTGGTCTCCAACTACCACTCGGATGTCCTCCAGCCGCCCGGTCAGAAGCTTGGAGCCATGCAGGGTGAGGTTGGTGCCCCCGGCTCTGGGGCCTCGGGCCGGGAAGATGGAATGCACCTTTGGGTCCTGTGGGAAGGGGACAGGGAGAAACAGACAGGCATCAGGCCAAGAACAGGGAGGCAGGGGGAGCAGACAAGGAGGCCCTGGGGTGGGGAGCCCCAGGGAGGCGAACCAATGGGCTGGGAGGAGCCACCTAAGGGGGTGGCCCATGGGTAGCTGGTGGGGACTCAACAGTCAGGCACCTGGTAGGCAAAGTCATGCTCTGAGACGCCGCGTCCTCTTCCTGGCACCTCCACCGTCACAGCGCCTGCCACCTCCTCCCCGCTGGCCCCAGTGATACACACAAGGCTGTGGGCACAGGGCAAGCTGGGGTGCTGGGCCACACTAAGGGCCCTTCAAACTGACCCGGCCGCTCCCTCCCTGCCCCACTACATCACGTGTTCTCCCTGGCTCCCAAGATTGACAGAGATCCTCTTGCTTTGGAAGGAATTCCTTAATGACTCACCAGGAGGCTTTGGCCTCTGAGAATTAATATCTGTGGTTCAATCATTCAAGTCCACTCCCAGAGGCCCCTGACAAGGAGAATTTCTCTCTCTGTGGGGCACCAGCCCTGGTAAGGCTGGTGGCAGGGGTGGGTTGCTGAGCTAATGAGTGGGCCTAACCGGCCACCATCACCGTGGGCACAGCACCAGTTACAAGGTGGTGGACACTTGATTTCCTCATGAAAAAACGTTCCCGAAAGCCTCTAGTCAGGTCTGGGGATGGACGTGAAGGGAAAGTGAGCAATCTAAGAAATGCTGGTTCTTAGCCAGGAAACAGAAGCTTGGGGCAAATTAATCTCCAGAATGTGAAGCCTGCAGTGGTTCGACTCTTTGTGACATTGTCACGGTCACTGCAAACACCCCGAGAAAACAGAACAAGCGAAGTGTGAACTACCCGGGAGAGGCTTCAGCTGGAATGTATTTTAATCACTTTATAAATCAGTTCAGAAAGTACTTTAGTCTCACGGTTCTAGAATCATTAACACTCACCTAAAGTTCTCAGTCATAATACATTCAGGGGGAAACAACATGCTCTAGCAGAGTCTTGTTGAAAATAAGACTGCAGGGTACTTGCCTGGTGGTGCAGTGGTTAAGAATCCGCCTGCCAATGCCGGGGACATGGGTTCAAGCCCTCGTCCGGGAAGATCCCACATGCCACAGAGCAACTAAGCCTGTACTGAGCCTGCACTCTAGAGCCCGCATGCCACAACTACTGAAGCCCACGCGCCTAGAGCCCAAGCTCCGCAACAAGAGAAGCCACCGCAATGAGA
The DNA here is from genome assembly GCF_963455315.2 of Globicephala melas. Classification (NCBI taxonomy): domain Eukaryota; kingdom Metazoa; phylum Chordata; class Mammalia; order Artiodactyla; family Delphinidae; genus Globicephala; species Globicephala melas. Next base: position 39,545,792 of record NC_083324.2, on the reverse strand, counting down.
AGCCCGCGCACCGCAACAAAGAGTAGCCCCCGCTCGCCGCAACTAGAGAAAGCCTGCACGTAGCAACAAAGACCCAACACAGCCAAAAATAAATAAATAAATACATTTTTTAAAAGAAAGAAAATAAGACTGTGGGACCCCAACACGGGCCTACAGATCCAGACCTCTGCAGGAAGTGGAGGGAGGTGGTCTAAGGACCTGCTCTGGGGGGTTTTGAACCAACTCTCCAGGTAACCCTGACATTCGGCAGGTTGGAGACCTGCTGCTTGTGGATGTCTCCTTCGCTGTGTTCTGCGTGTGCACATTTGGGACCCTGCAACTGCCAGCCTTGTAAGCCACAAGCCCTGGGAAAGTGGGAGGGGTCCCAGGGACTGGACAGAGGGGCCTGACACTCAGCAGGTGTGTCATAAGTCTATCCCCGTGAGGAGCCTGCCCAGGGCAGTGCTTGGGGAAGAAGCGTCAGCAGGTGGGAAGGTCAGCCGCAGAGCACAGCTGTCTGGGATCCAAGGAGCCTGCTACCACAACTATGCCCATGGTCACTTGGAAAGCCGGGTGAGCACACCTAGGCAGTGCCAGGAAGCAGAGCCGCCTGTCAGCTCTGAGCAGTGACTAGACCCAGGCCAGAAACCTGCAGGTCTGTGCACAAAGCCAAGGCCTTGATAGTAACCCCAGCCCTGAGACACTGTGATCAGAACCAAGGAAAGGGGGAGGGGGAGGGCAGACGAGTAGTGGGTGGATGGCCCTAAGCAGGAAAGCCAGCTGTGAAGCCCGCGGGGTGCCCCCTGCTCCTGTCAGTCCAGCCCACTCACCTGCTGGACACCTCGTACTCCTGAGCGTCCACAGCACAGGGCACTCCAGCCACCCTGACCGTGTCCTGCACGTCCTGCACGTGTTGGCCCAGGTTGGAGCCCCTGATGGTGACACGGGTGCCTCCGTCTACAGGCCCAGTCAGTGGCTCCACCTGTTCCAGGACAAGGATGGCTCACCTCCACGCACCTGTTGACCTTTGGCAGCCTGGAGAGACAGCCCCAGCCTCCCACCTTTTGGGACACTGAACCCATAGCACCCCGAACCCCTTGAAGGGATGCTCCAGCATTTCAACACACCGAGTGGATGAGGGGTGCTGGGCACTGGGTGACCACAGCCTCAGCCTCGCCACAGGCCTCCTGGGCCACGCAGCGTGGATGCTTCCCCTTGCACCACACACAGCCGTACTGGGGCATGGCAGTTTGGCAGCGGCTGCAGTCCTCGTGTCCCACGGAACAATCATACAGCACCACTGGGGGCGGAGAGACGAATGTGAGAGGCAGGCCAGGAAGAGCCCTGTTGCCACCAGCCAGTCCCAGCAGCCCCGGGTCACTCACCGTGCAGCCCATCCACACTGTCCACACGCAGATGGCCAGCCCGACGCAGAAACAGCCCCACGCGGAGCTCTGGCTGTAGAGCCTCATAGCTGAGCTGGAGAAATGGGAGTGGGGTCAGAGCCCAGGGTTAGGGGAGGCGTCAGGCCTGGGGAGACGGTGGTCAGAGAAAGGACCAAAATGACTCATGGGAACACAAAGCCAGATGCCAGAGCTGGGATACAGGACCCCATGGGGCACAAGGTCAGAGGTCAGAGCTGGGGTACTAGGACTCCCTCGGGGTCACTCAGTCAGAGAATGGGCTGGGATGAGTGCGGTGCAGCCAGCTAAGCTTGGTAGCCAGCCTGTGGCTAGTGCGCCCTTGCCCACCCAGGACTCGGGATCTGTACCTGGTGCTGCTGGCAGGTGACATGGCACCGGGTATCTGGAGGCAGCTCGCATTCGACCCGGGCCTCAACCACCACCTCGTGGCCCTCCAGCTCCATCACACACTCATGGTCGCCTGGGCTGTCCTGGGGACAGAGGACACAGCTACGGGGGCAGCTTCAGAAGCCAGGCCTGGTGAGCCCCACAGGGCCCCAGCACAGTCCCCGGGTTGGGACTGAGACCTGAGGCCGTGCCCTCCCCTGCTCCCCGGGACTCGCGCATAGTTGGCCAACAGCCAAGGAGGCCACAGCAACAGCTGCAAAGAGGACACACTCACCTGGAAGAGGCGCAGGTTCCTGCCCAGCAGTCGCACTTCTCGCTGCACGTGGACCGGCATCAGGCTGGAGCCCTGCACACTCTCCACACAAGGGCAGGAGCCTGCCCCCAAGGTCATCTCCTCCTGCAGGCACCAAGCGCCAGGCAGTCTATGGAGCCCACCTGCCGCCTCATCCCTTTCCCAGGCACAACCCCGGGGCCAGGCCAGCGTGAGGCAGCGGACGCCCCCCTCCCCTCCATCCTTCCCCTGCAGAATCGCAAGGTGGCCAAGAGGCTGCATCTGTCCCGATCCCCTCCCCTGAGGCCTCCTTCCTGGGCCGGGTCTCACCAGCTCCCAGAGCCCAGGGGTGTCGTACTGGTAGTCAAGGCTGGACAGGAGGATGAGGGGGGCGGGAGGGCCCTCGTGCTCAGCAGAGTCTCCATCACCTGAGAGGAGGGTGGAAGTGGAGAAGGCGGGCGTGTCACCCCCTGTCCACTCATCCGCCTCGGGCAGCTCGCCGCCTTCTCTCATGAGCCAGTCCAGAGCAGGCTTCGTGGAGCCAGCGGCCCCTGGGAAAGTGGTGGCGGGAGCCGTGCTGGGGGGCTGGTCCAGGGGTACCGCAGAAGGGAGAGCCTCGGGGCCAGGCTCTGCAAGGGCGGGGGGCAGTGCTGCTGCATCTGAGGGCGATGGGTGGGAGGCCAAGAGGTCCTCGGCGGTGGCCATGGGTCCGAAGGCTGTAGGGGCAGGGACAGCGGTTCCAGGCCTCTGGCGGGGGCTGGGAGGAGGAGGGGCCTCGTGGAGAGGTGAGCCCGTGGAAGCCGAGGCAGGTGTGGGGCCGGGACCTGCCCACGGCCCCCGGGGGCTGAGCAGGGAAGGCCTGGCCCCGGGGGGGACATCCAAGGCTGTGGCTGTGGAAGGAGTGTCCACAGGAAGGGCGTCAGGAGTCAGGGCGACCGTGGCCCTGGGGGCTGTGGGTGGGAAGGAGGTGGGTGCGTCTCTTGCAGGAGGGGCTGGGGAGAGGGGCGGGCTCTGAAGGGGGAGGCAGAGAAAGACAGGAAGGGCCACTCAGCAGGCAGGTGCGGGAGCGGGCAGCAGGCAGGCAAAGGGTGTGTTAAGAGAAAAGGAGACCAAGGAAAAGAGAAACAAAAACAGCCCATTAATTCTCCAGAGGGGAAGGGGAGGGCGCGCTCTAGGGGCGTCTATGGCATCTGTGCCAAGGTGGGGCACGAGGCCAGACCTCCCCTCCTCTCAGCTACAAACGTCCTCTCCCGAAACAGGTAGGACGTTGACAGCCGTCCTCCAGTGAGTCCGTCACACACAGCAGCTCAGGTGCTCACGACAGAGCACCCGCGGCAGGCAGACACACAGACCCCAGGCCATGAGAGAAACCCTCACAATGGGGAGCCCGAACCCCCCCTGGGGCCCGGTCAGGAGTTGGGCTCACCTGTCGGCTGACCACCATGGGCCCAGCATCACATAAGGCCTTGTGCGTGCACAGGTGCTGCCAGACGCACCAGTTACACCCCCAGAGGCTTCTCACGCAGGCCTGGCACCTGCACAGAGCACAGCCATGGGGTGCGGATCGCCACAGGGCAGCCCAGGGGCTGGGGGTCGGGGTGAGGAACTCACTGTGCAGACGGGCGGAGCAAGGTGACGGCCATGCAGTCATAGAAGGAGAGGGAAGCCTCGGCAATCACGACGGTGCCAAACCTGAGCTCCAGGCTCACGGAGACGTGGTCTGCAGAGGGAGGAGCGAGCTGGGCTGAGGAGCAGGAAGGGGCACTCAGACCCCGAGCTGACGTCCCAGACCACACAGGGTGGGTTTAGCACTCTGACCAGGAAGGGGTGCCCAGGGTCGGGAACACAGTCCACAGGGTAGAAAACAGGGACTTTAGGGATTGGGGACCAGAGGGGACCTCAGAGAAAGGCATCGCTGCAGGACCCTTTGCCTGGATTCACACCTCATCCTGATCACACCCCTTGGAGCAAGATGGGAGGAGAGCGGGGCTCCCAGGCCCCGGGCTGGCTCCTTCTCTCACCCACCAGCTTCTCTCGGCAGCTCTGGAGCCTCACTAGGGTCTGGGGAGGGGCACATCACACCAGAACTGGTCAGCAGGGCAGGACTCTGGTATTCCCCAAAGTGGCAGGAATAAGACTCCCCTGGCCACAGGGGTGGCAGATCGGGTACCGACAAGAAAACCTGCGAAGAGAGGCCAGGACATGCTGTTGGAGCCACTGGGCAACAGATCAGGGCTCCGTTTACAGGCTTCCAATGTGGGCAGGCACCAGCGGCCACCAGCCCGCAGTGACCACAAATACCCTCCAGCCTGGGTTAGTAACAGATGGAGAAAGCGGAGCCCCAAGAGAAGCGACTTGGGCAAGGCCATATGGTACTTAAAATTCAAGGTTGTAACCCATCACCAGAGCTCCCCCCGGCCAGGGCTCCGCCTGCTCTGGTCTTCACCTCCCTCCTCTCCTCACGGCTGATGTTAGCAGGACTCAAGGTTGCCACTTGCAGACAGCCCACCTCAGGCTGGAAGCTCCACAGCCACCGCTCTAAGCCCTGGCCCCGAGAGCACTCAGAATGGCGACTGCACCTGGGCAAGAATGACCAGTGTCCACCTGTGACCCTCACGGGGCCACTGGCAGTTCATGGGGCAGGGACACCTACAATCCTACGGACCTGGGCAGGATCCTCAAGTGGGCCACGACAGGCCTGGCAAGTCAGGGTGGAGGATAGGGGTGAGAGTAGGGCGTTGGGGCATCCAGGGGTCAAGGGTTGAGAGTCAAGGGCCAAGGACCAGGAACCCTGGACAGGGCAGGAGAATTGAGGGCATGAGGCTGGGGTTGGGGTGGGGCTGGGGAAGGGGCCAGGGTCGGGGGAGCGCTGACCTGCCGAGGAGCACACACCACCCACAGTACGGGTCCCTGTGAGCCAGGCAAGATGCACAGTCCAGGTGCTGAGCACAGGAGGCCACAGGAACCTTGAGAAGCTACAGCAGCAAAGAGGACTTGAGGTCAACAATCCAAGCACCAGTGGCTCTCCACATATGGGCCCCCAGCTCCCCCGAGGCCCCTCCCAGCAGTCATGCCCTCCCTGGCTGGCGCGTGGCACTCACCGTGCTCTGGGTCATGACGTACAGGTGCTCGAAGGCCCCATCAAAGATGAGGTCTCTGCTCACCGCAGACCCCTGCTGGATGATCCGTGTGGAGTACGGGTGGCCATCACTCCCTGGGCCCAAGTAGACCTGAGATCAGAGACCACAAGATCTGAGGCCCAAGGCCCTCCCCTCTCGCCCCAATAAAATAATTTACAGAATTTCCTCCTAGAGAGTACAGGTCACACCACCCGTCCCCAGAAAGAGGAACACAGGTCATCTCTCCCAGCCAGGGCCAGGGACACATCACATATCTCACATCGCAGCCCCAGGGGTCTCAGGCGTAGCTCTGCCCAGCCTGGGTCCCCAGAAGCCTGTCGCCTCCAGATCCTGGGGCAGGGCCCAGTACCTCCTGTGGACTCACCTTATGCAGCTGCCCTTGACTGTCACCCAGGAAAGCAATGGTGTGTCCATCTTCCACAGTGATCGCCACGGCTGTTAGCTGAACCCCTGGCCACTCCAGAACTGGCGTGGCTTCCAGGGGGACACGGCTGGCCATGGGGCTGGGCGTGTGGTCTGAGCCACAAGGGTAAGCATCCAGGGTGTCCTGCAGGCAGCAAGAAGCACAAATGAGGCCCTCCCTGGATAACGTCCACTGGCCCCTCCTCCCTGGACAACCCCACCCCTTCTCACCATCTCTGCCAGCTCTTGGCTCTCCCACAGCTGCATTCTTAGCCTTGCCTCAGTGGCTTACCTCCACAGTCTGCAGCGGCTCCGTCCCCCTCTTTTGATCCCCACATGCCTGGGGCCCCACTTTCTCCCATCCCTGGCCTGGGAGCTGCTTCCTCCAGTTCATGTACTCAGCCTTCTCCTGGACCACTTTTCCAAAGCCTCTCCAGCTTGCATCCTCCTCTCCAGGTCTACTAACCTGGGTCTCCTCCCACCTCTCACTGACTCAGTCCCCCTATATGTGGCTTCTACCCTTTTCATCCATCCTGAGACTAGAGCCAAACAAGTCTCAACCTCACCTGCCTCTCTCGCTCAAGAACCTAAAACAATAGATTCCATCCCCTCTACATTCTGGGTCTCTGCCCCATTCCCAAGAACCTCAAATGCCCTTTCAGTCCACCTACACAAATGCCATCCCTTCAGCGCCTGGTCCAAACCCACCCCTGCACAGCTGGTTCTCTGTCTCCCTGAATGCCACTCTTACCATAAGGTACCCATCCATCACCCAGACACAAAGGAATCACTTAACATCCATTGACCTGATCAGTAAATGCCTGGCCAGTGGCCTCAGAGACAGGGAAGGGCTGGGCGGTGCCAGGACTCACCACGGGCAGCTGAGCACAGTCGGAATTGACATCATACTCAATGTAGGCCACCTCGGCCCCATCCTCAGCGCGGCCCTCCCGAGTGTAGCAGGCATCACGTGTGCGATTAGCAAGGCGATCCACCTCATCCAGAGGGAAGGCACAGAGGGCAGAGGCTCCAGATGCCCCGGCAGCTGCCAACGGGGGCCGGCCCACAGTGGGGGGAGCGGCCGAGGAGAAGGCTGCAAAGAGCACCTCCCCCTGGGCCACCTCCGCGGACATGGCGACAGCCGCAGCCTGGATCAGCCCGTAGCGGCTCCCCTGACAGGCCAGAGGCAACTCCACGTAGGAGTAGTAGTGCTGGTCCCGGAGGCACACACGGGACACATAGGCACGGAAAGCTCGAGACTGAGCCTGCAGGTCCCGCCGGAGAAACAGGAAGTAGGCACTGGCCCCGCGTGCAAAGGCGCTCACAAAGTGGTGGCTGTACTCGGAGAGGCGGCCCACAGCTAGCTTGGCCGTCTCCTCGTAAGAGAAGGCAGCCTGGGGGTCCAGCGGCCTTAAGGCGCGGGTAGTGATGGGAGGGATGCCTCCCCCCACACCCCTGCTGGTGTAGCCCCGCCCCACAAAGAGGAGGGGCTCCCCAGCCAAGCCCTGGGCCACCAGTCCCACCGTGGTGACGGCAGGGTCATTGGCAGCCACATACTGGGTGTCCCCAGGTCGCTCTGGCCGCAGCAACAGCTGCCCGAGCTGCCCCAGGCGCCGCTGTTCACAGACCCCCTGGTGCACACTGCCACACACCACCAGGGCCCCAGGGCTCACCAGGAGCAGCTGGTTTGGGTTGTTGGTGGGCTGGGCCTGAGGGCACTCATCAGGTGTCACAGGTGGCAGACAGTCCCTGCTGTCTAGCACAGGGCCAGTGGACACAGTGGCCTCCAGCTGCAGTTCAGGGCTCAGCTGGAACAGGAAGTTGGTGGCTCCTAGGTAGAGGGTGCCTGAGGTGGGATCCCGCGCCAGGTGCTGCAGATGCGTACCATTGGGAGTGAAAGCAGTCGGTGGAGGGGGCTGGAGGGTGAGGACCCACCCGGCCCAGAGTGCCTGGAGAAGAGCTGGGCCGAGGGCAGGCATGGTCACCTGGTAGGGAGAGAGGTTGAGCGGGGCTCATGTGGCTGCCTGAGCACCATGGGACCACTGGTGAGGAGTAGGACTGTGATGCTGCCAAGACGCCCCTCCTAACTCAGGGAGGGGGGAGCAGGGAGGACCAGGCTTAGATGGCACTGTGGTTAGGATGACCCCAGGACCACACACTAGCAAGGGGTCAGGAGACATTTTCCTGGAAACTTCAACGCTGCCCATTCTCTGTAAGCACTACTCTCTCAGGAGACCTGCACCCCACACCCATCACCCTGCCCTGCCCTATGTCATAACAGGGTCCAAGGGTAAGAGGCTAAAGGGGCAGAGACATGGGAAACATCCCATTCCCAGGGACTAGGGCCTGGAAGGGGCAGGAGGGCAAGGGATGGGAAGAAGGGACCCAGAACCCCAAAGAGAGAAAGGCACCCTCTGCATGGATGTCAGTTTCCTGGACAGAAAAAGGGAGGGCAAGGTCTCATGGGCCACCTGCATGTTAGAGTAGGGTAAGAATTGGATGAAGGGCCTTTCAGGCTAGGAATCCAGAAGGGTAATAACCACAGAACCAAAGGGCCAGAGAGATGAGGGGGGTTAAGGCTGCCAGGGAGGGCTTCCCTGGTGGCTCAGTGGTTAAGAATCCGCCTGCCAATGCAGGGGACGCGGGTTCGAGCCCTGGTCCGGGAAGACCCCACAGGCCGCAGAGCAACTAAGCCCGTGCACCATAACTACTGAGCCTGCGCTCTAGAGCCCGCAAGCCACAACTACTGAGCCCACATGCCACAACTACTGAAGCCCGCGTGCCTAGAGCCCATGCTCCGCAACAAGAGAAGCAACTGCAGTGAGAAGGCTGCACACCGCAACGAAGAGTAGCCCCTGCTCTCCGCAACTAGAGAACGCCCGCGCACAGCAATGAAGACCAAACACAGCCAAAATAAATAATTTTTTTTAAAAAAAGGCTGCCAGGGATAGGGCCTAAAAGGCTAGCTAGACCCCACCTTGGAGAGCCCTCAGCAGAGGTGGGAGTCACACTGCTCCCAGACACCTAGGTGTGCGGTCAGGCTCACCTGGCAAGGCCAGCTGGATCAGGAGACAACAGCATGCCCCGTGTGAGAGTCACCTAGCCAGGGAGAAAGCAGAGCATGAAGCTGGGGGTTGGGCTGCAGGCATTTGGGCTCCCCACCATGGAGGCAGCACAAAGGTACCTCTCCCGGCTGCCCAGTCTGCTGGTGGAGCTGGGCCCAGCCTGGCCCTCGGCCACCAAACACATTCCACAGGGACGCCTCCTCAGAGCCCACAGAGAGGGGGAGGGCAGCAGAACCAAGCACCCTCAGGGCCTGGGAAAGGGCAGCTAGGAAGGAGCTGCGCGGCTGGCAGGGCCCAGTCAGGCCCCCACTTTAGTCCTGTGCCCCCTGCAGCCCGTTCTCGGCACTCTCCCATCCTCATCCTCTGCCCAAACTCTCCCCTATCAGGGTACCCTGGTACATACCCTCCACACAGGCCCGGGGCTAGCCTAGGCCCAAACCACCACCAGCACATAAGCAGACACATGCTCGCACACACCAAGAAGCATACATACCACCCACCCTGGATGCACACACCCACACACAAACACATGAGCACGAGCACACACACAGATGCATGCACATACTGCCTGTGCATAGCGCACGGAGACACATACCCAGAAATACAGGCAAACGTCCCACACAGACACGCTACCCACCTGCACTTAGACACCTGCACAAAGACACGTCCACAGAGACAAACTTTTTACACAAAGAAACATGCACTCCACACAGGCACATCACATGCACCCACCCACCCAAGACATACACACCACCACCCACTTTCAGACCCCACACACACAGACTCACGCACACTTCCCTGGTTTGAGCCCTAAGTCCTAGAGGGCTGCAGAAGCCAGGCCATCTCTTGCTATCTCCTCTCCTGCAGGGCAGAGCAGAGCAGGGCTGGAGGGTGGGGGGCAGGGGGGATTGTCCTAAAGGAAGTCACCATACTAGATGTGCCCCACATCCCCAGGACCTTCGCAGACCTTGAGTGCCTGCTCTCCTCACAGACCCATCCTTGCAGGCTCCACCTGAAGCCAGGTGAGACCAGCCACCTTTCCCAGACCTGGATGGTCTCCAGCCAGGAGCACCAAGATTGGTAAAGCACAGAGGACAGGGCATGCATCCCAAGCTGAGACACTTCCCCTACTTGCCTGTGCCCAGGCGGCATGGCCCAGCCCCTCCCACCATCCAGCTGCCAGTCTGCCTGTTCACTCTGTTCCCAGAGCTTCCCAGGGTCCAGGTTGGCTCCTTCCAGCCAAGGCTCCCGGCAGGGTGCTCCTGAGGCTGGCCCAGAGTGAGCAGGGCTGGGCGTAAGGCTTGGAGGAGGGTCCAGCAGCCCGGTGGAAGCAGAGTACTGTGGCCACGGCCTGGCTGGGCAGTGCTCCCAAAATAGCTTGGGGGTTTCCATTTTTAGTGTGCAGAGAACAGGGCAGCTCTATGGGAGCAGGAACAAGGCAGCCTCTGTTTGCCACTGAGGGGGTAGGAGGAGGGGGCCGGCAGGGAGAGTCGTGAACCCGGCGAGAAGCCCAGGACTGTGGCAAGGCCAGGCTTCCCAGGAACCCCCCACCTTGTTTCCAAGGGATGGGGGGAGAAAGTTTCTTCCTCTGGGAAGACAGGGTCTGCCTGAGGATGGGCAGAGGCCATCTCCCATGCTCAGCCACTGCTCAGTCCCTCCTACCACCTCCCGCCTAGGGATGTGCCTTGGGCAGAGGGTCTGACCCAGCATTCGCTTACAAACATTTGCTCAGCGCCTACTTCAAGCCAAAGTTCTCCAGCCCTCAAAGGGCAGCAACCAGGACAATCCCTAAATGTAAAATCCCAGCTGGGTCGAGTGGCCCACAGGAAGCGGATGGGCAGGATCAGAACAGCTCCTGGCAAGGCCACATAGGATACTGGAGACCGACTCATGCTGGGAAAAGTGTCAGGCTTCTTCAGTCACTGCCACAGGGCCGAGCAACCCTCGCCCTTCCCCACATACCATGGGCAGGAGGAGGACAAAAAGAAGAAGGGCACATATTTCACTTAACCTCTGCCACCGGCCACAGAGCAGCTCCCAGCCCCTCCAGCTTACCCCCTCCCACCTCAGGGGAACTTCAAGCGATGTATCGGAGTACATCCCTCCTTCCAGAGTCTTTGGGGCACCCCAGGGGCTGGAGTATAAAGGTCAAGCCCTCCAGTCCACATGCTCTCCTGTGAGATCCATGCCAGTGCTCCCCCGCACATGCTCTTCGTTCCTGCCAGCCTGAACTGCAGGCTGTTTCACACTCCTCCGTGCCCACCCCCTCTCTATCCCATTAACTCTGGTGCCCAACCATCACCTCCCAGGGAAGCCTTCCCTGTCCCCCCATGCTCCTGAGGGGCCCACTACACATGGCCAGTGGACATCCCCAGCCACCACCCTCGTGTATATTGCAGCTCTGCCTTGGGCTCTCTAAGCTTCAGGTTTCCTATCTGGAGAATGGGAGGCGGGACTGCTCTGACCATTAAACGTGATATGGTGTGTGCCTGGCATTAGAGGCACCAACCAAGGCCACTCTTCTCCTTGTTCCACACTCCCACTCTTGAAACTCCTTAAAGGCAGGGAATGTGACTTTTGATTCAGAGGCTCCAGTAACCAGGACAAACGTTAGCACAGAGCAGGTGCTCCTTACATGTTGAAAGAACCCTCATTTCACAGCCAAGAAAACCCAGTCAACAGGGGAGATATGGAACCCACAATCCTCTCCAAGCCACCTGGCTTCTTGAAGGATGACACAGGGTCAGCCCCACTTTTATTAATGACGAGGCCAGAGCAGGCTGAAAAGGCTGGTTTGGAGCTGGGCCTCAGGTCCCCAACTTACACAGCTAGGATCTCTTGCCCATTCCCCAGATCTCAAACCCCAGCCAGAGTCACAGCCAAAGCCTAGCTCTTCTGGGCCCACCTTTCTCTGGACCGCTTCAGCAGGGCCCAAGGCTGCCTAACTTCTGTCTGCAAAGAGCAAGCACCTCTCCCCGCCCTCCTGGGGCTGTCCTCACCAATCAAGAGGGCTTATAAACTCTGCCCTTCAAACTGGGAGAGGGTTCATATCCCAGCCCTCATTTACCGAGTCGCGGGGATTAGAGTGGGAAACCGGCCTTTCCTTTCTGCCCTCGCTCTGCTCCCAGGGTCCACCCAAGAGAAGTTACTAATTGACAGCGCAAGAGTGCACAGTGCTTACCCTGTTGTTTGTGTCGAGGTGGGGTGGGGGTGGGGGTGAGGGTCCACCATTTACCGGTGAGGACTCAAGGAGTGCTCATCAGTCACCCACCGTCAGTATATATACGGCGGATGGGGGGCTGGGGCTTCCCCTCTGGGGGTGCGTGGCAGGGGGATCACAGGCTGCCTTTTGTCAGTTGCGCCGAGCGCAGCCTGGAAGGGCTGTTACTACGTAGGGGAAGCCTCGACCTCCCCGTCGACTTTTCCCCGACCCTCCTCCCTCCTCCCCGACCAGAGCAAGGACCCCACCAGTGGTCCTGGGAGGGCGGGGAAGAGGCCGGCCGGTCCCGGGCTGAGGCGGCTGCGGCGGCGGCGGCGTTGGCGAGGAGGGGGCGCGGAGGAGCAGCTCCACCTCCTCTGTCTCCCAATCGCGTTACAGGCGGAGCCGCCAGAGTTTCCCTTCGCGCGGAGAAGTATGGTCCCAACTCTCAGGACCGAAGCCGACCACCATTCACACGGGCTGCCCAGGCCCGGCGGCATCGAAGCTCCAGGCCCTTCCATCCCGGGGATGCGCCGCCTCGCCCCGGTCCCACCGCCCCGGCCCCGGGCCCCGCACTCACCACCCGGCCGGGCCCCGCAGGACTAGCACGCCGAGGCGGGCGCCGGCCGTTCCGGGCTCGAGATCTGCGCGCGCGGCGGCGGCGGCCTTCTCCCCCCCCCCGCCCCCCGCCGGAGGTGGGTCTGGCGGAGCCGCAGCTGTTACCCGGAGACCGAGGGGCGGAAAACTGCGGCCGCTGCCTGCCCCTCCCGCCGCGGCGCTGCCACCGCTGGGAACAAAGGAGACAAAGCCGCGTCGGCCGGGCCCGGCTCCGCTCCTTCCCCCCCCTCGCCCGCCGGGCCGCCTTCCCCCCGCCCGCCGCCCAGGCCAGGCCGGAAGCAGCCGGGAGAGCCAGGCGCGCGGCCCCAAGCCGCCCGGGACCCCGCATTCCAGCCCGCCCGGCTCTGCACTTGCCGAGGGCGGGGGACTACACCCCTCCTTCGCGGGGGCCGGGGGGGGCGGCGGGGGCGGGCTGCACCACGGCGGTAGCCAGGGCAACGCGGACGGCGGCGGGAGGAGGGTGAGGAGCGGGAGCCCCAAGGACCAGCTGCCCCACCCCGCCCAGTCCCGCCGGGCCTCACCTGCGTGCCGCGCTGGAACCGGAATTGGGAGGCCTTGGGGATGGGAGGTGCCGGACTGGGGGTCGCGCTCTGCACCGCGCCCCGGCCTCTGCCTACCTGCCTGCCAGCGCCGGGTGGGACCCACGCCCCTCACCTGCCCCGCCTGTTCGCTAACCACCACCCCCGCTGTGCGGCGCCGCGAGCTCCCTCTTACCTGTCCAATACCTGGTTCCTGTGGTCGTCCTCCTCCAACTTGAACTCCTAGGCGCCTTGTTTCTCCCCACCGCACCAGGTCTGCCCACCGGCTCTACTCCCAGGACTCCCAAACAGCCGGCGTCTCCTTCCGGCCCCCACCTCTGGCTGTGCGGGAAGAGCGCAGGCTGTGGGGTTGGGCCTGGGCTTGCGCCATCACTAAGCCAAGTAACCTGACCCCTGCCCCCCAAACACACACGCCTATTTGCTGACCGCCAAGTGGAGGTGATACCACACCTAGCCCGGCTGTTAAGGGAGGGCACACCGCTGCAAAAGTGCACAAGCAAGGGCACATTTCCTTCCAGACCTGTACCTGGGCCCGCCCCAAGCTAAGAAGCCTTGGGCAAGTCTGGACTCCCTCACCTGCAAATACTTGGGCCTTCCAAAGGAGGTACACTTGGGTTCTCTCCTGAGGCCCAGGTGTGCCCTCTGCTGGGCCCTCCATACCTTGCCCTGCCCACTGCAAAAACTCAGGAGCCAGGACCTAGTCCATCCTATTAGGACTTCTGGAGAGCTTTGGCTCATGGCCATTGGGACAGCCTCTTGGGAGGCAAAATTTGTCACACAGAGATCACTCTGGAAGCCCCCAGAGCCTCCACAGGCTTGGGGGAGCCTCAATCAGAAGGTTCTGGTCATCCATACTGGCTGCTGTCAGAAGAGCTAAATCACAGGCACCCTCTTCCCACCTGCCACCCATCAAGAGTCATCATTCTCATATACCCGACTCTGCCTTCCAAATTCTCCCTCCCCAACTCCTCGGCTCGCTCCCTTCCCTCCACCTTCTCTTCCAACACCTGGGTCCATGACTCAGCACCTTGTCCCCACCAGGATGGCACCCCTTCCTTGGTTCCCTCGTCCCTGGCCTCTGGACATCAGAGTGGCCCTCTGGGTCCTCCACTTCATTCCCTAACTTTATGCTCCACAACTCCCCAACACCCATCACCACCTCAGCCAAGCTGCTGTGCTTCAAGGCCCTCACCCACCTTGCCTCTCCTGGCTGTGCAGCTTGTGGGGGGCCCCCTCCATGTGCCTGGAATCCTCCCCTCCCCAGACCCATTCACTCAAGTGCACACCCTTTAGGACCTACGTCACCCCAGAGGGGGACCTAGGACTTCCAAACCCCACAACACCCCTCACCTATACACAGACAAGTCACCTCCTACCCATCAGGAGGGTGAACACCCCAAGTGCAGAGGTCATTTCATCCCACGCCCTCCTGGGGAATCCATTACAAAAAGAAAACAATGCTGTGGACAGAGTGACCAAATGATCAAGGGACCAGGGGCTCAGAGGTTCACATCACCCATGGGGCCACTTGGGCCATGACCACTGCCCAGGCCTGAGCACAGGCTCCCAAGAGGGAGGGCATCTCATGGAAGCACTTCTGGCTCCACAGGCCTCTGCTGTGAGTCAGCTCTGCCCAGCCCACAGAAGCCCCTACCTGCAGACCCTGCACACAACCTCAGTGCACCCTGAGAGGGTGGGTTCTCCAGACCCACAGTGCAAGCCGAGTGCCTCCCCACTGCTCCTGTTTAGTCAAGGACACACAAGGCCACCCATGGCCATTTATCCCAGGAGGTCAAAGGTTGCTGTTCTCCACTGAAAAGGAGGAGGTAAAGGGTTCTCAGGGCACTCTGCCTCCATGCCCCCCCAACTGCACCTCCCACCTCTGGGAGGTCCCTCCCCATCACTGCCTCACCATTCACACTGCTGGTGGGCTGAACTCTGCCCAAGGCTGTAGAGGTCAGCCCTAGGCTGTGTGTGGGACGACACCAGCCCAAGTGGTGCTGCCCAAAGCATTCTCTGCACCAGGGAACCAGACTGGCCGCCAATCCCTGTAATTATGTCCCCAGCAATATTTACCAACCATTCCCCCAGTCTCTCTTCCCTGCTCTCCTCTGATCATTCCTCCAGTGTTAGAAACAGGAAGTTCTCCCCAACATGGCAGAGAAAGTGATCCCGAAGAGGGGCAGTAACCATGGTCACCAATGGGTGGGAAGCAGGCTAGGTTTTACTCACTGGAAATCATGGGCCACGTGACACAGGAGGGCTGGGCAAGTGGAGGACAGGCCAGGAAATCCAAAATGAAAATCCAGGCCTCAAGCGGTAAGTACGTCCAAAATGATCCTGAACTGGGGGCAAGACCAAGAGATGAGAGAGGAACTAAAAGGGGGCGATTACCCTACTTCCAGGCCCAACCCTCGAGTCCCAAATCTCTATTTTCAATGGACAAAACCCAGTCTAACAAATTACTTTAAATAAGACAAACTTAAAGACACTTTAATTGGACGTTAGCACAAATTTTCGATAGTTAATGTAAATGAGTGTTGCCTAAAAAGCAAAGTATGTCTGCTGGTGAGCCACACAGACTCAGGCTGAGGTTGAGTGCACCCCTGAAGGCTCACTTCATTGCTTCATTCTCTAACTAAATCCACATCCATACCTCCTCCCTCTGGAGGTGGGTCCAGGGGCTAGCTGGCCCTGAACAGCATATACAGCACAGGCAGGATGGCCACAAATGTCACGCAGGTGACCAGTGTGCCATAGATGGTGTTCCTGTTGACCTGGGCTTCTAGCCTCTGCTCCATGTCTGACAGCCCCAAGATCATGCTCCCCTGTTCCAGCAAGGACCCAGACAGGGCCCCATCTGCCGGCTCCACCAGGCCTGGGTGCGCTGCAGCCTTTGCAAGCTGAAGCACCCCAGCCACTTGGCCCAAAGTCTCTTCCAGGCCATCAAGCTGCTCTCGTAAACCCTCTAGACATGAATGGACCTGCCTGGAATGGCTGAGCTGCTCTCTCAAGGCAGCTGAAAGGACCTCTGTGTCTCTGTCTCGGGTGGGGGAAGTACCTGCCTGGGACAAAGAGCTCTGCCCAGGCCCAGCTTGCACCAGGCCCCTCAGGTCTGCCATGAGGTCATGGAGGTCCCTCTGCTGGAGGGAGTAGCTGGACGCCTGTTCTCGGATGGCTTCCTGGAGGCTCACAGGCCCCTTCTGAGCCTCCAGAAGCAAGACCTTCAGCTCCTGTAGCCGCACACGGTTCACGTAGGTGGAGCCAGCCACACCAATCAAGGCCCCCAGGACTGACCCAATGAGGGACCAGTTCTTGGTCCTCTCAGCCCGAGTGCGCTCCTTCTCATGACTTTCCCGCACAGCTGCAGAGAAGAGGGAGAACTTCTCTCGCTCGGAGTCTTCGGCACGCAGATAGGTCATACGAAGCCTCTTCTCCTCCTGCAGAAGCAAAGCTGTCATATAGCAGCAACCTGGCCCAGCAGCCGCCAGCAGATGTCCCACTACCATGTCCCTGGGGCTCAGCTTCACGTCTGGCACAGATTACATGTTCCATAAACACGTTGAATGAGTAAAGGTAGCATAAGCCTGGTCAGGAGGGAGGAGCAAAGGAACTGGGGGTGGTCAAGGTGAGTGGCACTATCCTCCCCAAGCAGTCTTGGGTCTGGCCGGACATGCAGTGGTGTCTACAGAATGTGTCTAACAGAAGGGAAGTGTCCGGCGCTCTCTGGGCCAGACCCCTGCATGGTGCTCCCTCCTCAGTAATCTGGGGTCCAGATTATACTGTCCTGGACCACTGATCCCAGTATTCCAGGAGGAAGTGCGTGGAGAAGCTCTGGAAGCCTGGGGCCCAGTCCCTCCACAGGGGCTTCTAGTTTACCTCCTCACCAGGTGTCTGACCCCCTAACTAGTCAGGGCTCCCACCTCGCCCCTCCATGACCTGCCAGGCTAGGGTCCCTCTCCAGATGAGGAAGGGGCCTACCTGCAACATCCTGTGCTCCAGAGTAGCCAGTTCCAGGTACTGGTTATCGTCTCTGGAGATGCGGTCCAAGCGGTCCCTCACCTCCTTCAGCTTGGCCTGCTGACCTTCCAAGTCCTCCCGAGCCTCCCGGACAAGCCCTCGAGCCACCATGAACACTTTCTCTGCCTGCAGAGAGAACAACAGAGGCCATTTGCCCCTTCTCTCCATGCCCACACAGCCTCGGCTCCATTCCCAACAAGACTGGGCGGAGAAGAGGTTAGTGGGGTGTCAGTACAAAGGGTGGAAAGAGAGTCCCTCAGACACATAATCCTGGCTCACCCAGTGGTCCCCAAAGTGTAGCCCCGGGCCCTGCCCATCAGAATCACCGGATTTGTCCGTTCAAGTGGAAATAACATGCCCCTGAGAAACCTGAAAACAGCTAAAGATGCATACAATCTGTGTCCACCAAACCCAGCTGACTCTAGTCTGACAAACCAGAGCAAGGCCCTTATGTTCTTAATCGGCTTCATGTGTGTTACCTTAGCTACAACCTCCCAACAACGCCAAACGCCATGACAGGCATTGCCCTGGCCTCCATTCAAGAGACAGAGAAACCCCGGCTCAGCCAAAGTGATGGCCTCCAAGGGGAGAGACAGCACTGTGCCTCAAAACCTCCGGCTAAACCCCAGGTTCTTCCCACCCCACTACACTGGTCTGCGCCTAGGTGGGAGTGGGAACAGAGATGGCAGAACGCATTTCCACTGCCACAAAGGACTTGACAACCAGAGGCAGCTCTTCCCACCTCACAGTCTGATGTTTCCCAGGGCCTCTACTTTCACGAGGGATGCTTTAATCACACATGGGGCTTTGAGGACACTGTAATGCAGCAACCCTCCAGGTAACTCACCACCAACCCCCAAGCAGTCAATGAAGGAAGTGCTTGCTGTCCTCACAGAAAGGATGTTAATGGCCCGGGACTCACTGGTACATAGCATACACAACAACTTGTTTACACGGGGGAGAGGAGGGCCCTTCACCCCGGTAGTATCAAAGCCAGGCTGTCGTGTGAGAAACGAGTCAGATCCCTCTCCTAGTGGTATGTGTTCAAGAAAAGGCAAATCTGGACGTGGCCTCCCAGCATCTGTGGCTGGTAATTTACTTGTCAGGAGCCTCCAGGCCACATTGCCCAAGTCAGAGGGCAGGGCCAACCACCCCAGCTCCCCTCCTCACCTCAGTCACGTTTCCCTGGGCCTCTCGAACCTCACTGAGTCCAACAAACTCTTCATATCTGTCCCACCAAGTCTTGGCCATGGAGGACGCCCGTTGCTGAATGCTGTGCCCCAGGGCTCCTCCCAGCGCTGTGAGGCGGTGGTACAGCCCGAGGGCCACCTCCTC
The DNA here is from genome assembly GCF_963455315.2 of Globicephala melas. Lineage (NCBI taxonomy): Eukaryota > Metazoa > Chordata > Mammalia > Artiodactyla > Delphinidae > Globicephala > Globicephala melas. The sequence goes on along the minus strand of NC_083324.2, from coordinate 39,527,413 downwards.
AGGTCTTTTCTCTCTGGGCTGGCTGGGGCCTGGGCTGCAGAGAGTCCTGGTCATAAAGAGGTCCCTTCCAAGGAGGCCTCTCCGCACCAGTACGGGAGACACACCCACGACGTGCCGCATGGCCAGCACAGGGCTGCACCCTGTCATCGGGGGATCTGTGGGGGGATGCCAGAGAGATCAGCTCACAGCCGAGAAAGGCTGGGCTTAAGTCAGATCTCAAGTCCTAGGGACAGTTCTGAACTGAACAGTTTCCATTAGAAAGTCCAAACTGCGCACCACTCTGTTGGGCCCAGAGGTGGCAGCCACCAGGGTCAGGCTTCACCAGGTGCCCCCAGACAATGGAGCATGTCAGGGAAGAGCATATTTAGGAGCTCAGGCCTTCCATCTCTCTCCGTGACGCCACATGAACCCAGATCCTCCCATTCCACCCACCTTCCCACAACCCCAGGTCTCTGTTGTGATCTGCATGAGAATCCTGGTGTCCAGTTTTCTGATAATCTCAAAGAAAATTCTTAAACCTGCGTTGTGTCCATGCTAACAGAGCCCCACAAAGATTCCCAAAGACTCCTAGGGAAACTGTGGAACTGACTGAGGGGATTTGGGGGAAAGATTTCTATAAATGACTATCAAAACCAGCTTCCCAGACTCCCTGAGGGCTGCCTCAACTCTGGCGAAGCAGTTTCGCTTCTGTTCTGGGACACAGGTCGTTCATGTCCCAAGGCAGAAAACTCTCTCCTCAGCTCTCCTCTGAAAAGACAATTCCAGGGGAAAACAAAGCAAAACAAAACAACCCAGATTTCTTCATAGAGGACAGCTTTTTTAGGTTTACACCAACTTTCCTTCTGCCCTTCAAGCCCAGACATTCCGGGTGACCAACTCCCAGACTCACATTTCTCACTTTCCATAAGCTTTCTTCCTTCTTTCCAACCTCAGTAACTGCCCAACAGGTTAAGTTTCTTTCATCTTTCCCTTTTCAACCTTGCTTTGATGTTTGGGCCCCAACAATCCTACTTCTCTGTTACCTGAACAGCACAGGGAGTCTCCCATCATCCAGTCAGGCCTTGCCTGAGCCCAGGAGCAGCAGTGAATTCCGAGGACCCCAAAGAGAGGGCCAGGTGACCCATGCTCCCGGGGCAAACCTGGGCCAGAGCACTCTGGTCTGGCCAAACCACCCCTGCCCCCAAGTACTGACTCTGGCTGTCAGAGTGACACCTGGTAGCCAAAAGACCAGGCCAGAGAGAGAGGTAAGCAAAGGGAGCGGGGGACAGGAAGACTGACTAGAAGAGCTCCAGTTACAAAGAAAGGACCTCCCTGATGTAAGGCGATGAGCATCCCAGCCTCCTCCCCATGGTGCCATGCTTGGAGAAGCTCTGACCCTCTTGAAAACAAAGTTGCTTGGGTAGGGACATGCCTCCTGGCAAAAGCCTGAGCTGAGCGCCACAGAAGGGGACATCTCTGTGACAGTGGTTCCAAGCTGGTGCTGCACCCAAACCCCTGTGCCCCTTGCCTAAGGCCCAAGGGAGCACACGCTACCCATGGCCCAGCAGTCGGGCCAGCCTCCTAGGCCTCAAGGCCAGTGACCACTGCACACAAGCTGTGGCCTCACAACAATCCTGCAGGTGTACCCCTCATCAAAGCAGAGCACCCACCCTCCTCAGCAACACTCAGCAGAAAGGTGTCCCCCTTGTCTATCACTACTTCTTCAGCCCTCTTCTCTCTTGATCCCACTCGACCACCAAGGTTGCTCTCCTGAAGCCCTGCAAAACTCCCACCTTGTCAGATCCAGCAGGTGCTACTCAGATTTCTTCTCCAATACCTCTGCAGCTTTCAACACCCTCTCATTTTGAAATCACCACTCCCCTCAGCCTCCTCCTCTATCAGCAGCCCAATCTTGGACCCTAGGAAGGTCACTCATCCCTGGCACAGAAGACAGCTAAAGCTTCCTACACAGTCATGGCTTCCTCCCCTGCCCCTCAGAGCCGTTCTTCACATGGCAAACAGAGGCTCTGTTACCTCCCAAGTCAGATCACATCCCTCGGTGCAAAACCCCCTGACAGCTCCCCTATCACCTGGCATGCACACCAGTCCTGCCATTGGCCAACAAGCCCCGGTCCTCTCAGCCCTCATCCCCTTCCTTCTCTCCATCCCTGTACGTACTCCACTCCAGCTTCCTCACCACGCTAAGCACAATCCTGCCACGGGGTCTGTGCCCTGCCATGTCCTCTGCCTGGACCGCTCTTCCTCCACAAGTCCAGTCACCTCACACTTACGTCTTTGTTCATACATCACCTCTTGATAAGGCCTTTCCTGACCACTCCCTCCTTGGCCACCTTACCTGCTTTCTTTTTCTCCACCAGACACACATATTGCCTTCTTCATGTACTGCCTCGCCCCTCACTAGAACATAAGCTTGGAGACAGCAGGGACTTGGCTTCGTGACGGGACACACCAACGAATCCCAAGTTGTTCCCCCACTCTAGTCCCTCCTCTCAGCCTCCCACCCAGCCTGTCTCCTGGCTCCTCCCCACTTAGATGTCTCACAGGCCCATCAACCAGCAAAGGGAAGATGTTCCTGGCACAGAGACAAAGTGGAACAGTGCTTGAAGTTGTCTAAAATCTGAAGGATGACCTGTGCAGCAGAGAGGAGAGTGGGTGGAGAGGCTGGACAGGTGGACAGAGGCCAAAATGAGCCCTGGGCCAAGTTCAGGACGCTGCCCCTCCACATCCATTCTCCTACTCCATCCAGATGACTATCTCCTACCAACTGCCCTTTTCGCAAACCTCCATCACCAGTACCTCATCCTCACTTGTATAGCTGATGGTTTGCTTCATTTTTCACCAAGAAAATATTTTAAAATTGGAAGAGAACTTCCATAAACTCCTACCACACCTTCCCACCTGCCAATGTCTGTCTCATCGCCACCTTCTCTTGTTCCTCAGGATGAATAATTCCTGCTCTAGGAAAGGCCAAGCTGTGCCCCAGGTCCCATATCCTCTCCCCTCCTCAGACACTAACTGATTTGACACTCCCTCCAGCAACTGCCCCACTTCTCTGCTCCTCTTTACTCCTTGACAAAGTGCCTGCACTAGCTGTCTCCAGTGCCTCTTCTCCCATTCTCATTCAGCCCCCCTCTGTTCTGGCCTTCACACCCACCAGGACACTTGAACTGCTCCTGTCCAGGTCATGTCCACGTGGCTAAACCCAATGATCAGTTCCATCCTCATCTTGCTTGCCTTGTCAGCAGCCTGTGCCTCGTGATAGCTCCCTCCTTCTTGAACCACCTTCTCCTCTTGGCTTCCAGTCCCCACTCCCTTCCACAACCTCTCCACACAGTGCCCCAGAGCTCTGTCCTCAGGCTCCTCTCTTATCCAGTCCTGTGGCTTGAAAAATCATCTACAAAAAAGTTCTAAACTTGATTGTAGGGATAGCTGCACAACACTGTAAATATACTAAAACCACTGAATGGTACACATTAAGTAGATGAATTGTGTGGTATGTAAATCATATCTCAATAAAGCTATTACTAAAAAACAAACAGAATTCTCTGGCAGTCCAGTGGTTAAGACTTGGTGCTTTCACTGCCAGGGCCGGGTTCAATCCCTGGTAAGGGAACTAAGATCCTGCAAGCCACGTGGCGTGGCCAAAAATAAATAAATAAATAAAACCCAAACAAACTATAATCGGACCTCTCCAGCCCACACCTCTCCTCTGAATTCCAGGCTCATTTATCGAACTGCTCACTCCATGTCTCTGCTTGGAAGGCTGATGGGGATCTTATCTTCCTCTCCCAAACTTGCCTTTCCCACAGCCTTCTCCATCTTGGTTGATGGAAACCAATCGGCCCAAACTCTCATATCATCCCTGACTCTGCTTTCTCTCGCTCCTCACATCCAGTCCGTTAACAAATGCCACCTCCACCTCTGAAACTAAATCCAGAATCCCTCTTCCTCTTGCCTCTGTCACTGTTATCACCTGGTCCCAACGACTGACATCTTTTGTCTGGATTATCCTAAGAGCCTCTGACAAGTCTCCCTGCTTCTACTCTAGCCCCTACTGTCAACAGAGCAGGCAGTGGTGCTTTCAAAACATGGTCAGACCGTGTCTCTCTCTGCTCAAAGCCTGCAACCGTTCCCCATTTCTCTCAAGGTAAAAGCAAAAATCCTTTCCATGACCTACAGGGCATCCACCTCCTGGCTCTCATTCTTCTCTCCTCTCACCAGTCTCCTTTTCCTCACTCTGCTCCAGTCACATGGACCTTTTCCCCCGGTCTTTTTTTTTGACATAAAATTGACACACAACATTGTAAAAGTTTAAGGTGTACAATGTGATGACTTCACAAATGTATACACTGCTAAATGTTTACCATAACAAGGTTAGCTAACATATCTTTCACTTCATATAACTCCCAGCTTCTTTATGTTGCTGGAACATGCTAGGCTATTCCCACCTCAGGGGCTTCATACCACCTGTTTCCTATCTGTACTGCTTGCTCCCTTCTCTTTTTCAAGTCCTGCTCAAATGTCATAGCTGTCCACTCCCACCCCAGGACACCTTAACCACTTTGCTTTATTTTTCCCCAGGCACATATCACATGACCCGTGGTATGCATTTCACTTATTTACTTATAGTCTCACCCACCAGAACGGCAGCTCTGCCAGGGCAGGCACTGTTTTGTTCACTGCTGCATCCTCAGTGCCTAAAGTACACACATATAGCACACACTCAACAAAAATGTACTGGATGAATTAACAGAATTTGCAAAAATATCGCATCCCGGGCTATATTATAAAACCCCAACTCCTTCCGGTGGCCTCCAAAGCTCTAGAAACAGGTGGTCTAGCCCCCGCCCATTTCTGCTGCCTCCCTCGCATCTCCCACCAGCCACACTGTAAGGAATGCGCCGAGATTCAAGGCCTTTGCACAAGCCCTTCCCTCTACTTACAGTCCTCTCCCCGTGCACAGTCCCAGGCTTAGCGCTTGCGGTTAAAAACCGCTCGCGGCTTCTGGATCCTCCCCGGGCAAGACACCCCACCTCCCCAGTACCTGGTGGGTTTTGCGCCGGAGCCGCAAACCCAAACGTGCGCCAGTCACTCAGTTGATCTCTGACCCTTTAGTGCCCGCCTCCGGACCGCTTCCGGCAGCGGGAGCGCAACTTCCGAACCAGGAGCCAATCTGCGGGCCCGCATGGAGGTATAGGCTCAGGGGGTGGGACGGAGAGCCCCGCATCCGGTGGAGGGTCTGGGGAAGGGGCGGCAGGCGCCATGTCGGGTCGCGGAGGTAAGTGTGCGGGGATGATGGGGTGGGGCGGGGCGGAGAGGGACGGGACCCGGCGGGGGCCAGGCTGAGCGTGCTCGTGTCGCACGCAGGTGGCAAGAAGAAGCCTCTGAAGCAGCCCAAGAAGCAAGCCAAGGAGATGGACGAGGTGAGGGCTGGCGCAGAGGCGTGGGCGGGCGCGGAGGGTCTGAGAAATCCGCCGGGAGTGAATCCGCTCTCCCTCTCCGTAGGAAGATAAGGCATTCAAGCAGAAACAGAAGGAGGAGCAAAAGAAACTCGAGGAGCTAAAAGCGAAGGCCGCGGGGAAAGGCCCCCTGGGTAAGTGAGGGCTGGGTAGAGCTCAAGCCGGACAAACGCCTGAGCATCAGTCTGGTTACGGGCCCGAGCATGTCCGTGTCCTGCCTCGTTGGTGAGTTGCGAGGTCCCTTTTGCTGGTGTCCGCTGTAGTGGACGGCCCTAGCCAGGCTTGGTTTCGCAGCAGCGGGAGAGGGGGCGGGAGTCAGACCCAGTATGGGCTTCTCTTGCTTAGGGAAGTGGCAGAAATGGAAATACAGAAATTTATATATCTCAGACACAAGTTAGTACAGTTGAGTTTTCAGATATCCTCTACAGTTTCTTGCTCCAAATTCGTATTTCACTGCTTCTTTGTTGCTTGTAACGTTTCTTAATTTACTAATCGTATTGTTAAATCTCTAGCAAAATACTTTTGCATCCTGAGCCTTTTCACTGCTGGATGCGCCTAGTCTAATGGATAAAGTCCAAGTCTGTTGGCATACTATTGTGCTATATGTTTTTCAACTTAATTCTCTACCATTCTGCCTCTTTTTTGTCTTTGTGTAAGAGGAATTGATTACATATCAAAAGATTTTTTTAAAACCCGTCAGTCATTGTACTTTGTGCTTCTTAAATCCTGTTTACATTCATCAGAATAGGATTGTTTTCTCAACAGTTATCTATACCCTATTGGATCACTGAGCCACCCTAGGGACAACGAAGGCTGGGATGGTGGGAGTGTCATTCAGCGTTTCCCAAGACCTCTATTCTAGTGGGTTTGAGTCATTTTTGTGTACCCACACAGCGCTGAGATTCTAGATATTGAGATTCCTTTTTGGAATGATGTGAGGTATCTTGCACCTTCCCTTAATCTGTGATTATGTATGGGGAGAAGGCCAACCCTTAGTGAAATCCTGTACTACTTGTTTCTATTGAGCATCATCTACTTTTTTTTTTAAGGTTTATTTTGTCACAGCCCTTTAGGACTTCCATTTCTATATTAGGCATACTTAATTCTATAATTGTTTGTTAAATTACCTACCCTGTGCCAAATACAGTCATTTGTAAATTGGGTAAAATAAAGGTAGTGAGTAAATCAGATCCCAGGATCGTAATATAGAAGGTGATGTGGTGTGATATGACACTTAAGAGTATGGACTTGGAAGTCAGGCTACCCAGCTTGGAATCCTGGCTTTGTCACATACCAGTTTATAACTTTGAACAACACCTAACACTGAGACTTTGTTATTTGTAAAATGGGTTGATAGGGGATGAGGATTAAGTGAGCCAGTCTGAAATACACAACACACTTGAGATCCAGACCAGTGCACAGCCATTACTCATGCCCTGCCTTATTCTCATTCTACTTTTGCCCAGAATAGATAATACTGGGAAAGCCCTGTGCATGCTTGTGTCCAAAAAAATGCCCAGTACAAAGAGCTGGGCCTTATTAGGATCCTTATCAGGCCCCTGGGGCTTCAGCCATAGAACTGTCTTTTTCCCTGTATGAGACTTTTTTTTTTTTCCTTTTGCAGCAACAGGCGGAATTAAGAAATCTGGCAAAAAGTAAGCTGTTCCTTGTGCCTGAGGCAATGATGATCCTTAGTTCCATTCCTGTTTAAACATCTGGATTCCCTGCCATAACATCTGTTGCCACCTATAGCTAGAATGAAGTGTTGTCTTGGAACCTATTGTACATTTAAGAATAAACTTTTGTAAAAAAAAAAAAAAAAAGTCATACAGTGGTTCATCTTGTCTTTAGTTCTTCTCAGCCATTTCTACCTTAGCTGTGAGATCCGCATAAACCCAGCCCAGAATCCTGCCAAAGTGTGTTCTTAAGTCCTTGTTCTATCCTGAATTCTGTACCACCTGGAATTAAACCAACTCATTTGAAATGGCTGTTGTTTTCTGTGTGGTTATATACCCAACAGAATATATTACATGAGATTAGTGGAAGAATTTGTACTTTGGGAAGAAAATCTATTCTTTCTGTTATGACATCCACATTACCATTTGTTTTAATGGGGTTGTTCATCTGTTCATGTAAGGAGTCTTGCTTGTGCAAGCCGGGCATGCACCAGTGAACAATTCCTCTTGCCAAGGAACTTCTCTATTGTTGGAGGGGAGCAGGACAAATACATATGATATGTGTTATGAAGGGCAAAAAGACTGGAGAAAGGAGAGATTCCTAAAAGTCTGTAAGAACTAAGCTTACTCTGAAGCCCCCAGGTCTGCATTTCCACTAGGGCTTCAGAAAGGTCCTTGCTAGGTTCCCATTTCTTATACTCTACGTTCAACCCATCAGCAAAATCAAATCTGAACCCTTCATATTTACTCTTATACCACCGGACCTTCATTCTGACCCTAAAATCCCTCACCTAAATTATTGTAGTCACATCCAAATTTGTCTTCCTGCCCCTACCCTTGCTTCCGTACAGTCTAATCCTTATTCAGGACCCAGAGTGATCTCTAAACCATAAAGTTACATTTTGTCTCTCCCTGGCTGAGAATTCTTCAGTGGCTTCTTAGTGCAAAAAAAAACACAAGTCCCTACAATGACCAGTGAGGCACTAAGGGATCTGGATGCCACTCCCTACCCTCTGGTGTCTAGCATTCATCCTCCTGATCAATCGTGAGCCACAGTGGCCTACATTCCAGTCAAGCTCCTGCCTCACTGTTATCACCACTGGAAACTCCCTTCCTTTAGAGAACTGAAATGTCACATTAGTGAGCTCTTTCCTGACTGTAGTGGCAGTCCCAGTGTCTCTTAACCCTGTTGCCTTTTTCTCTCCTGACATTTGTTATCTACCACTTTTGACTCCAGGAAGAGTAAATTCCTGATACAACTATGGGAATAATGCTAATAACACTTAGCTTTCTCTGAGAATGTGTTTTCAAAAAGGGCTCTAGAACTAGTCTGAGATTTTGCTGAGTCAAAACTGGAAAAGGTTTTGATAGATTGAAGCCTGTATTATCATTCTAATGTACTTGATATTAGTAGAAAAAGAAAAACAGCCCACTTTGCTTCTCTCCTGGAAAGTTGCACAGCCAGCAGCATCTTCTTTGGACTTCAGGGATTCCCTGTTGGACCTTGCCAGCTCGCACCCATCCCTGTGCTACTGAGAATAACCCTTCAGAGAGCCAGTGCCAGCACACCACCCCTGAGATTAAGCTACTGCTCTTTTATTTGGTAGAACCTAATCAGCATTAACAAATGGAAGTATAATCCTGTCCCTTTACGGGACCAGAGTCTGGGAGCAATTAAGACAAGCATTCAACATTTGGGCAGCTGTCTGAGGGAACCTACCAATTACCTCAAAAAACTAAAGCCAGGTATTCAAGACCCTCTAGGCCCTGACAACCACTTCCCTTTCATTTACTGCCTTCACAAACATTCACACGACACTCACAGGCCAAGTTTGGCACTGAGCAATCAAGGATGAAAAGTCTTGCCCCAGTTACTCTCCAACACCCTGTTCCTGCTAACTGTTCTGCACATGACTGCTGCCCGGTAAAATCCTGTCAGCCACTCAAGCCCAGCTTGAATCCTTGCTCCTCTCTAAAGCCTTACCTTCTCTCTGCCATCGATAATTCCTACCTGGCACTTGTGTGGCGTCCATTTCAGTGTTGTGTTCTTGTCTGAGTAGTCTTGGTGCCATCCTCCTTGGTAACTCTTTTCTTTTTTTAAAATTATTTATTTTTGGTTGCATTGGGTCTGTTGCTGCGCGCCGGCTTTCTCTCGTTGCGGCAAGCGGGGGCTACTCATCGTTGCGGTGCACGGGCTTCTCATTGCGGTGGCTTCTCTTGTGGAGCACAGGCTCTAGGTGCATGAGCTTCAGTAGTTGTGGCTTGTGGGCTCTGCAGAGTGCAGGCTGGGCTCTATAGAGCTCAGGCTCAGTAGTTGTGGCACACGGGCTTAGTTGCTCCGCAGCATGTGGGATCTTCCCGGACCAGGGCTCGAACCGTGTCCCCTGTATTGGCAGGCGGGTTCTTAATCACTACGCCACCGGGGAAGCCCTCCTTGGTAACTCTTGGTAACTTCCACTCAACCTGTAGGACAGCCCAGGTGCTACTTACAGGGGGCCTTCCTTAACTTCCTGAGTTTCATTCATTTCTAAACTATGACCGTCGCTTGGGCCAAAAACACTCAAGAGCTCTCAGAGAAATGAATGAATATTAACAGCCTGAGCAGTTAGTTCCCACCCCCTCCAACACAGGCACACCATTCTCAGGATCACCCCTTCTCAGACCTTTCTTTCTCCAGACCTACCTCAAAGGTACACATTCAAAGCATTTACTGTTCTCAAAGATGTGTGCTCACAACAGCTCTAGTCATAACTTCCGCCCAGTCCCACTCTCCCACACTCCTCCCCAAGAGAGCCTTGGGGTATATGAGAAGTGGGTCTAGCTGGAGAACAGCGAGCTCACAAAAACCAAACCCCTGAATGCACCCTGACTCGATTCACATGTGCACTTGTGAAAATCAGGGCGAACTCCTCCAAGCCCAGCTGTGTACCCTAAGTGATGCCAGAGAGTGGGCGCAGAGCCACCTGCGCGGTGGGGCTGGTGAGTTAGCCCAGGTAACTCGGTTCTCTCCTCTTAGACCACCCGCCTACTGGGGTCCCAGCCGTCGGTACGAAAGCGCCAGGCGGGGGTGATGCCCAGAAGGGCTGGGAGCGACCGAGCTCCGCAGGCACCCAGTTGAGCACCGCGGCGCGGTCTGATTACGTCATTCATCCCCGCCCACCGACTGGAAGGTGATTGGCCTGTTGGCTAGGGGGCGCGGCCCCAGCGGCTGAGGCGAGCGGCAGCGCGCGATCGGTTGGTCCAGCCCTCCGGCCTCGAGGTTACAGGCCGGACTTGGTGCCTTCGGATACCGGCTGGCGGCAGGCATGGCTGGAATCCCCGCGCCAGGCAGCAGGAGGCGGAGCGGGCCCCCGGCACCCAGTTCTGGCCCGCCGTCCAGCACCCAGCACCCTCCGAGCAAGCGGGCCCGGGGCTTCCTCGCGGCCGCCCCCCCAGACCCAGAAGACCCATTCGGCGCGCACGGGGATTTCACCGCCGACGACCTGGAGGAGCTCGACACCCTCGCGTCACAGGCCCTGAGCCAGTGCCCGAACGCGGCTCCGGACGTGTCCAGTGAGTGCGCCTTTTCCCCGAGGGTGGTGCAGACCTCGCTAGACCCACTAGATGGCTGTGGCTTAAGAACCCCACGACCGCTGTTCGGTGTCTTGAACTCACACTGCCACTTCACCTTTTAAAAATATAGGAACAGTTTGATTTAAGCAGCGGCGTGTCCCAAAAGGTCCTTTGATTTGGGGGAGAAATGTATCAGGAGTGTCAAACAGCCGATTTGGAATACCGAAAGCTAGGTTAACATTTTACTTTAGTTTCTATACTTTGGACCAGTAAGGTTCTTAGTTCTTAACAGAGATCCTTGCAACACGACTACCACCACCAGCAGAATCATCACTACCTACACATGGGGACCCATCATTATGACAGGTTTGGGAGGCTTTAGATCTAATGAAGACCACCTTTTCCCTTGGGCCGCATGAACATAAGAGGGGCCTGGCAGAGGCAAGAGATAAAAGAGATTCATTCTTTTATACAACCAATAAATCGTACTTAGGTGCCCAAACATTAGGAGCTGCAGACACTTAGCAATAAACAAAAGACAAAAGCCCCCTCCTTCATGGAGCTTACCCTCATTCTAATGAAGTCTTGTGGGGCCCCCAGGAAGAGAAATCTCTACATGGATGTCTTACATGCATCTTATATTCCACACAATCATTTCCTGGAAACCCAGTCATCCACCAGTATCTCCAGCATGGTGCCTGGCGAAGCATTCAGAAAACACTCAGAACATTTGATGACCAAATGTTCTGCATGGCAATGACTAGCACCACTCTCAATCATGTAGCACAAGGCAGGCAACAGCTCCCTTTCCTTGACCATGGATCTGATTCCTTTCCAAATCCTGTAACTACCTTCTTCATCCATCTCTGGAATCCATCCTCTCTGCATCATCTCTGCCATCTCCCTGATCTGTGTTACCATCACCCCTCTCCAGACAATAGTCTGCTAAATTGTTCCCACATTTCCAGTTATGACTCAAGTCAGAGTTTATACCACAGCCAGAGTGATCTTTTCAAAACTAGAATCTCTGTGTCACACACAGATACACGTGAACATCCCTACTGAAAGCCTTTAATGACTTCACACTACTTCTAGTATAAAGATCAAAATCCTTAACATGGCCAGCAAGGCCCAGCATGGCCTGTCCCTTTCCCTCTCCTTCTTTGGGTTCTAGCCACACTAACCTTCCTTCATTCCTTGAATTCTCCCTGCTTCCTTACAATACAGAAACTGCACATTGCTGTTTCTTACACACTGAGTGTTCTTTCCATCTATTCCCCATCGCCACTCACCTGGTTAGTTCCTGCCTGTTCTTCAGCTCTCCATTCAGTCATCACTTACCTGGGGAAGCCTTCTATTCATCCCGTTGGATCAAAGCCCCTATTATAGGCTTTCCTATATTTGCTCTTCTCTACAGCTCTTATAACAGTTGAAATTTTACATTTATTCTTGTGTTTTTGAGTGTCATGTAAGCTCCATGAGTGTAAGGACTGTATCCATTTTGCTCACCATTGTACCTTTCTATAGAGGCTAAAGCCTGGCATATTTTAGGTGCTCAGTAAATATCGTTGAATAATAGATCACTGAGTTCTGACCAGTGAGATTCCCACAGCACCTTTCAGCCTTTAGATGAGACTCTTAAAACTGGGTGCAGAATGGGGAGAGGGTGGCAGCTTCTGTTATTTCCTGAGGATTGATTCATGTTCTTATGTTGTAAAATACCTGTAGTGCTTACTAGATCTTTCTCTAATTTGCTTTCAAAAGTGATTGTCTGGCTAAAGTGGGAAAATGTTGGGTCCTAAAAAGTATACGGGAACTGCTTTTTACAGATGTTCATAAGGTCCCCAGATTAGATGGGATGTCAAAAAATCCTTCAAGGAAAAACAGAGAAAGTGTTCCAGTTAAAGATAATTTTGAATTAGAGTTACTTCAGGCACAGTACAAAGAGCTTAAAGAAAAGGTAAGTGATTTAACTTGTGGCTTTTGTAGTTAATTCATTCACTTATGCATGTGTTATAAAGCATTATACAATAAAATATATAGAAGTTTTAAAACAAGAGTCCAGATTCATCCCCATGAATTGGGGGAAAGAAAGCCAGAAAATTTTGGTTGAAACTAAATCCTGAGATTCCTAACAACTAGGGCAAGAAAGGAAACACTGTAAACCATATACAAAAACAGATACAAACTTTCTGTTGTAGCACTGAGATAAATTTATAGCCTATGTCTTATATAAGAAACAACATCATAATGGTTGCTATTTTCATTAGCAGTTTTGCAAAAAAGCAAACATTCTTCATATGACTATCTATAGGTCCCTAGAAAAACCAAGAACATAATGTAGAATTTTAGTTCTGTTAAGTGTGTGACCCAGATTGTTTAATACCTCTTAGAGCCTATAGAATCTGCATGCAGAAGTGACAAGTGTGTCCTTAAGCTATCTTGCTGAATATCCACTGTCCCAGGAATGGGCCTAGCAGATCACGGTGATGTCTGATTGGTACAGATATATTTTGAGCACTCTGGTCTGTTGGACATGTTTTAAATGTGTTTCTTCATCTCCCCAGCTACATGTTGAAACATGTACATATATAATTTTCCCTTACAAACTTTTCACAACATCAATTTGGGATTTACAGATGAAGGCAATGGAAGAAGAAGTGCTCATTAAAAGTGGAGAAATTAAAATTTTACGGGACTCACTGCATCAGACAGAATCCATTCTAGAGGAACAGAGAAGATCACATTTCCTTCTTGAGCAAGAGAAAACTCAAGCACTCAGTGACAAAGAAAAAGAATTCTCCAAAAAGGTGACCCAGAGCATTTGTTTTGCTTGTATGGACATCAGCTTTGCCTGCTCAATGAGTTCCTTTAGAAGCAATGACTAAAGTTGCTTATAGATCTTCCAGGAAGATTTCAACAGTTGTTTGTCTTAAATACTTTCGCTACCAACTAATTGCATGTACTTTTCTCCAGGCTCTGAGGTTTGGAAAAGGACTTAGATGAAACTCTGCTTTGCTGTGGTAGTCTAAGTTACTAGCTCACACTTTGCAGAAACAGCTAAAATTAGTGGGGTTTTTGTTGTGTGTTTTTTTTGTTTTTTGGCAGATCAGAAACTCAGTTGACCTAGCTTAGGCCAAAAGAAAATATATTGGCTTCCATAACTAGGTCTGGGAAAACAGGTGTGCTGGGGCCTCAAAAGACTCAAGATTTGCCACGACTCATCTTTATTCTCTGTACTATTGATAGGCTCCATCCTTATGGTAGAGGATGTGTTCTCCAGGGGCTCCTGGGCTCATATTTCATGGCTCCAGAGCAGACTGAAGACCTAGGGTTCTTTATCTCCAAGTTTTAAAATTCTGGGGAAGGCTCTAATTGGTCTAACCTGAGTCAGGCACCTGCCTCTGAACTAGTCACTGTAATCAAAGAGATAATAGCTCCCATTCAAATCACATATTCAAAGGTAGGAAAATGATGTTTCTTAAGGGAGGGAGATACTGTTCTGGGGAGAAAAACAGTGGGTGTCCAGTATATACCACTTTCCTTCACTTCCCAAGGCTTCAAACTTAAGAACGTGGGCCTTATTCTGCCGTTACTTCATTCAGCAAACTTGGCAGTCTTTAAAGAAGCACTGACCTGTGCCCAAGACTAACAGCAGTAGTTGCCTTTCCATATACATGATGAAGAGCAATGGGTTTGCAATCAGACAAACCAGAGTTTGAATCTAGGCTTTATCATATTCAAGCGGTGACCTCAGGGTGATGACTTATGCTCTATGACTCATTTCCCTTATCTGTTCCAGAAAATAACCAGAAGGGCTGTCATGAGACTTAAATGGTCCTGCCCTTGTGTCTGGTGCTGTGCCTGGGAATGGCAGCAGTTACCATTGGCCAGAACAGCAGGTCTCCCCACACTGTACAAGGTTTTGGTAAAACTCTTCTAAATACTCACCCCAGACCTTCAGGAAGACTTGGATTGTGCACCACTATATTCACTAAAAGGTCTACATGTTACCGTGAGATATGGTACCTTGTCAAGCTCTGTGCTGGGCATTTTACATTCACCATTCTTACTTAATACCCCCAACCAGGAAGATAGGTACTTATGTTACAGATAAGCTGGAGTTCAGAGAGGCTGAGTAAATGGTATTTGAACCCTCACAAACTAACCAGCTATAGTTCAGGTCAAAATATCTTTCTAGAATACCATGTCATCTTTCAGGAAGAAGGTTAAAGCTTAATATTTTAGGACATTTATGTCACAGCAGACTTTTATACTATCTCTCATTGCTTGTTTTTCCTTTACTATCCTGAGATTTTGAAGCCCAGAGCTGTTTCTGTATATGTGATGAGGCCTCTATAAGTATGCTTCTTTTGCCTTCCAGCTCCAGTCATTGCAGTCTGAACTCCAGTTTAAAGATGCAGAGATGAATGAATTAAGGACAAAGCTTCAAAGCAGTGAACGAGCTAATAAACTAGCTGCTCCCTCCATTTCCCATGTCAGGTAATGATGGTGCTAGAGGGAGAATACAGTTTTGTATCGTTTAGTAAAAAGTCTGAATAACAATGTCAGGCTAGTCCTGAACAAAGGTCGTTTAGACTCTGCCACTGGGGCATAGATGCTCTTTCCTGAAGGCCTCAAAGATGGTTTGGATGAGACTAGAATGGTTTGGGGCATCATAGAATAAAGGCCCCGCACTCTAGAAGTGCTTCCTCCCTGTAGACTTTATAAACACAACACAGCTCCTCGGGATGAAAAGAGGCTGGAAAGATGCTCTCCAAACTTTTGGAGTGGACCAGTCTTCAGTTTTATGTAATTTGTTTGAAATAAATGATTTTGCCCCAACTGTATTTCAGTCCCAACTGCTTGGAATACTTTTTCTCATTTGCTGTCCAGCAGTCCCCACCTTTGCTGCAGATGTGATCAGTTTGTTAATGGTCCGTCCTGTCCCCTGCCTGCCAGAGAAGTCTGGCACACTGTCAGGATCAGCCTTGAAATTTGAATAGTGTGGGTCAGGTCGTCTTTTTCTGGTATTAAACATTCTGCTGCCTTTGCTTATAATGGGCAGGGTGTGAAATTGAACTTTTCTTGCCTTGCGTAGCCCAGGTAAGACAGGAGAGAGAGGCACACCAACAGGAGTGCCTCAGCATTGTCTGATCCAATCAGAGGGTTAAGACTGCTTCTCTAACATAAAGACCCTGGCACCAAGGCACTGGCTCAGTTTCCAAGTTGCAAGACACAATACACCTTTTTCTAGACCCTCTTTCTCCTGAAAATCTTTTCATTCAGTCCCTGACTATTATAAAAGAGGTTGTTCCAAACTAGTGGTTACCAGGGGGGAGAGGAAATGGGAAAAAGGCAATATAGAGGGATAGGTGAGTAAGAGGTATAAACTATTAAAGTATAAAATAAACTACAAGGATATATTGTACAACAAAGGGAATATAGCCAATATTTTATAATAACTATAAATGGAGTATAACCTTTAAAAATTATGAATCAGGGCTTCCCTGGTGGCGCAGTGCTTGAGAGTCCACCTGCCGATGCAGGGGACACGGGTTCGTGCCCCGGTCTGGGAGGATCCCACATGCCGCGGAGTAGCTGTGTCCGTGAGCCATGGCCGCTGGGCCTGCGCATCCGGAGCCTGTGCTCTGCAACGGGAGAGGCCACAACAGTGAGAGGCCCGCGTACCGCAAAAAAAAACAATTATGAATCACTATAGCATTTGCTTATAACTTATATAACATTATATAGCAACTATATTTCAATTAAAAAAAAAGAGGTTGCAAACTGAAAAGATGTTTTGGTGGAACTGGAAATAGTAATGGAGTTATAGCCAATTCTTTTGGGTGATTGGAAGAAGGTGGAAGCAAATGAAAGATTTTTTTTTTCAACAATTTGAATCAAAATGCCTTGAATTTTGCATTGCTGTCCTGACAAAGAATAACAAACGTGTAATAGATAAAATTTTTGGTCAAATCACCTAGATAGGAAAAGTTTAAAGTTTGTTAGAAGTTTTATAACCAGGTATTTTACATGGTGTTAGCAGAATCATTACTTTGCTTTCATAGTTAACTTTTTCCAGTCCTAGGAAAAGCCCTTCTGTGGTTATAAAGCCAGAAGCATGTTCTCCACAACTTGGAAAACCATCTTTCCCTACAAAGGAGTCTTTTAGTGCTAACAAGTCCCTTCCCCACCCCTGCCAGACCGATCCAGGATATAAGTCCCTGATGGGCAAAGAGGGTAAGTCAGTCTATCCATCATCTATTGCTCTCTATCAGACTACTGAGACTTGAGCCTTGAAACATTTGAGTATTTATTTTCTCCTCGTTTCTGTGGGTCAGCAGTTCTGATAGCACAGTGGGGATGGTTTGTCTCTGCGGGCACTGAAGCCTTGTAGGGGGCTGGAGGATCTATTTCAAGGTGGCTCACTCACATGTCTGGCAGTGGAATTCCTTTCCACATGTGGGCCTTTCCACAGGGCTACTTGGCTGATCTCATAACCTGGTAGATGGCTTCCTCTAGAGCTAGCAAACCCAGAGAGATAGGTGGAAGCTATCCTTTTTATGGCCTAGCCTCAAAAGTCACATAGCATCACTTCTGCCACATTCTGTTTGTTAGAAGTGAGTCATTGAGTCTGGGCCATGTTCAAGGGGAAGAAAACTAGGCTGCACCCTTTGAGGAGAAGTGTGTCAAAGAATTTGCAGGCATATTTTAAAACCTCCAGTCAGCATCCATTGCCACGCCAGAAACACAGCTAGTATGCAGGAACATGTGCTCCTTTCATCGCCCAGCTGAGTCCAGACTGAGGGAATGCTACTGCTTTCTAGAGAGACAATCTAGCATTAGTAGGTTTTCACTCTGAGACTGTGCTATGCCAGTTTATCTTACAATTCAGATACATTGCCTTTCTCCTACCATCAACCCTTTCAAGTCATTAGCATCACGCCACCCCTGAGAACTACAGCTACTAACATTTTTGATATTTAGCAACTTCAGGAGAGGTTATCGGGTGGTGTTATGAGCAGGCAGTGGAGCCCACCAGCCTGGCCGAGAGTCCCAGTCACACTGCTTACTGGCTTGCATGATTTGAGCAAGTCCCTTAACCTCTGTGCATCAGTTTTCCCATATGTAAAACAGAGCCAATGATAACACCTCCTGGTTGGGTTGCTGTGAGGAACAAGAGAGCTAGCATGTATAAAGCTCTTAGAACAGTGTCTGGCACATAATAAGAATCATATAAAATGCTTTTATGTTATTGCCTGATTTTGAAGTGGGGCAAACAATTTAATTTTCCTTTCCTTTCCTTTCCTTATGCAAGTTCCTGTTTTATATGAGGAAGGCAAAGATGTGAAGGTTCTTGAGTTGCTTTGGCTCTTGTTTTGATCCAAAGTTGAAGAAGTAGAACAATGTATGTTTTAAACTCATTACATTTAAGAGTTTTTGATATACTTGTGCTTTTGTGTTCCAGTTTTGATTAACATATTATCTGTTATTCAGAGAATAAGACCCACAGTCTGGGAGATGACCCGATAAAGCAAGAACAGTCCCAGAAAAGGCTTATTGACAGCTGGATGCAGAGATCAAACACTCAAGGTACCAGAATGCCTGCTCCTTCTGCAGGAGGCCTTCCTGGGTCCGATCATCCTCTGTGATGCTGCAGTGGAATTGCCTAGGGAACTGTCCTGGGCTCAATCAGTACCCCAGGCAGTGCTTTAGAGGGTCCAGGGGAGTAGTAGTCTGTGGCTTAAGCAGAAGACTATAAAATGGAAGGGGCCAAGAGCAAGTATGCCTCCGAGCCTTCAGTACCCACAGGCGTCTCAAGGGAACTTAGTGGCAGTTTAGAGGATAGTTGGCATCACAGAAAAGCACTCTCATGTCAGAACCTTCTACAGTCACCTTGTCTTCTGCAGGCTCCATTTTGATAAACCTTCTCCTGAAGCAGCCTTTGATCCCAGGGTCATCCCTAGGTCTGTGCCACCTCCTGAGCAGTTGTTCTGAGGCTCCTACCGGCACCCTGTTCCAGCTTCCCGGGCTTGGCAGGTAAGCATAAGACTCCTAAAAAGCTTGTTTGGAAGAAGTTTCCAGGAAGCAAGTCCCTATCTG
Organism: Globicephala melas; assembly: GCF_963455315.2. Classification (NCBI taxonomy): domain Eukaryota; kingdom Metazoa; phylum Chordata; class Mammalia; order Artiodactyla; family Delphinidae; genus Globicephala; species Globicephala melas. The sequence goes on along the minus strand of NC_083324.2, from coordinate 39,508,620 downwards.
GTCCTGACCGGCCTAGGAGGTCTGCTCTGGGCAGGAAAACTAGAGAATTTAGCAGGCAGGTTGTTTGGGTCCCTTGACCTTATCTCCCTCTCACACTTGTGTGTTTTCTTTTGTGTCTGTTGCTAGTACCTTGACTGGGATTTCAAGCCTGAGGACCACAGGTTCTTGTGATGGGTCATTTCCCCTCTTGGCCCTGAGAGAAGCACAGAACCTGGCACTTACTGGACTGAATCTGGTGGCCAGGAATGAAGGCTCCTGTGACAGAGACCCAGCAGAGGGAGGCGGAAGGGCCTTCCCACTCTGCCAGCTTCCTGGAGCTGTGCACCTCCTCCCCCTGGTACAGTTCTTTATCGGCTTACACTGCCAGGCTCTGCAGGATTTGGCAGCAGCCAAGAGAAGCGGAGCGCCTGCGGACTCACCGACACATCCCTCCTGTGTGAGCTCTGGGGTAGAGGCCAGCCCCGAGGACTCACTTTGCAACCTGGAAGGCTTCTCTGTGGCTTCACTAAGCGTTCTTCAGCACCTGGTGTGCCACAGCGGAGCAGTCATTTGCCTGTTACTATCAGGAGCAGGCGCCGATTCTGCTGCTAGGGAAGGAGACCAGAGCCTGGTTGACGGACGTGGTCGTGGGGATGTGACCTCAGCCCCAGGGAGGCTTGCTGGTGACCAAGGCCAGCATCCACTATTGAAGATGCTTCTTCAACTTTTGGCTTTCTCTTCTGCAGCAACAGGTCACCTTAAAGCCAGTGTCCTCAGCCAGTGCCTTAAGGTTTTGGTGAAATTAGCTGAAAATGCTTCCTTTGATTTCCTGCCCAGGTATAACGCAGCATGGGAGTCATGATTCCTTGTGGGTCTTACCCGGCCTCTTGAGGTCTGTCCTGTGGCCCCTGTACTTGTTCCCATCTTGACTCGTCCATACTGCTCAGCTCTAAGCCTTGGTTTAGGTTCTTAGCTAGAGTTCTGAAGTGATGGGAAGTGGGGCCAGGAGTTAGAAGAACCAAGGAAGTGGTTTATTTGGCTTAGTTCTGCCTCTGGATAGTAGGTAAGCAAAAGACACATGTGATAAAAGAAGGCTGCTAGTCACTATGGAAGAGTGTCCTGCCCCCGAAACAGACAAAGGTTGAATCAAGAGGCCTTTGAACCTGGGACATGGATCAGGTGAAGACCAGATTCCACAGCCACATTGAAGTTTAGTTTGGTGGGGTTCCCTGAAGAAGCAGAGGGTGTGTGGAGGGTCTGCAGCTACAAGCTGACCTTGCTGGGCATCTGCCCATCATCAAGGTGTCCACCACTGGCATGAGCCACAGGTTACTTGCTCTTCTTAAGGTTTGTTGTGGAACACTGTTGTCATAAATTCCTAGCTTGGGATTCCAGACCCTCAACACTGGGAGGGTAAACACCACCCAGCCAATCCCCTCGTCCTGTAATCCCATCTCCCCCTCAGCATTCCACCAAGAGGCCAGTTCCTCTGTTGGATGTCTCTTAAGCCTTTTTGTCTCTGAACTCAGAATACCTGTTTGCTAAAAACAGTTCTGGATCCTGGTTTCCATATGAATATATTCTGGCTTGTCTGGTGCATCCTAAAGGTGGTGCCTAGAGCTAGACACAGTGTACTGCAGAGTAGTGTGAGCAGCAAGGTAGGCGTGTTACCATCACCCAGGTGCCTGGCAGGGGGCTCAGCTCATGGTGGCTGATTGCTTCTTTTTTTATTATTGAGTCTTCTCTTTCCTTTTATTTTTTTTAATTCCGTAGTGCTTTACAGTTTCCAAAAGTTTCACACACGATTTCATATAATCCCATAACAATGCTTTTTTAAAAATCCCCTACCGCTATATTGCCTTTCCTCCCTTCCCTCTCCCCACTGGTAACCACTAGTTTGTTTTCTGTGTCTGTGAGCCTGTTTCTTTTTTGTTTTGTTCACTAGTTTGCTGTATTTTTTAGATTCCACATACGATATCGTACAGTATTTGCCTTTCTGTCTGACTTATTTCACTTAGCATAATGCCCTCCAAGGCCATCCATGTTGCTGCAAATGACAAAATTTTGTTTTTTTATGGCTGAGTAGTATTCCTGTGTGTGTGTGTGTGTGTGTGTGTGTGTGTGTGTGTGTGTGTGTACGTGTACCACATCTTCTTTATCCATTCATCTGTTGATGGACACTTAGGTTGCTTCCATACCTTGGCAATTGTAGATGACGCTGCTATGAACATTGGGGTGCATGTTTCTTTTCAAAGTAGTGTTTTTGGTTTTTTTCAGATATATACCCAGGAGTGGAATTGCTGGGTCACATGGTACTTCTACTTTTAATTTTTTGAGAAACCCCTATACTGTTTTCCACAGTGGCTGCACCAATTTACATTCCGCCAACAGTGTAGGATGGTTCCCTTTTCTTCACATTTGTTGTGTTCTTTTTGATGATAGCCATTCTGACTGGTGTGAGGTGATATCTCATTGTGGTTTTGATTTGCATTTCCCTGATGATGAGTGATATTGAGCATCTTTTCATGTGTCTGTTGGCCATCTGGATGTCCTCTTTGGAAAAATGTCTTTTCAGTTCTGCCCGTTTTTTGATTGGGTTGTTTGTTTGATGTTGAGTTGTATGAGCTCTTTGTATATGTTGGATATTAACCCCTTATCGGTCATGTCACTTACAGTTATCTTCTCCCATTCAACAGGTTGTGTTTTCATTTTGTCGATGGTTTCCTTTGTTGTGCAAAAGGTTTTAAATTTAATTAGGTCCCATTTGTTTATTTTTGCTTTTGTTTCCTTTGCTTTAGGAGATGGATCCAAAAAAAAAAATTTGCTGCTATTTATGTGAAAGAGTGTTCTGCCTATGTTTTCCTCTAGGAGTTTGATAGTAGCTGGTCTTCCCTTTAGGTCTTTAATCCATTTTGAGTTTATTTCTGTATATGGTGTTAGAGAATGTTCTAATTTCATTGTCTTACAAGTAGCTGTCCAGTTTTCCCAGCACCACTTACTGAAGAGACTGTCTTTTCTCCACTGTATAGTCTTGCCTCCTTTGTTACAGATTAAATGACCTTAGGTATGTAGGTTTATTTCTGGGCTCTCTATTCAGTTCCGTTGATCTATGTGTCTGTTTTTGCACCAGTACCATACTGTTTTGACTACTGTAGCGCTGTAGTATAGTCTGAAGTCAGGGAGTATGATTCCTCCAGCTCTGTTCTTCTTTTTCAAGATTATTTTGGCTGTTTCAGGGTCTTTCATTTTTCCATATAAATTTTGTTTTTGCTTTTGTTTTTTTGTGGTACGCGGGCCTCTCGCTATTGTGGCCTTTCCCGTTGCGGAGCACAGGCTCCGGACGCGCAGGCCCAGCGGCCATGGCTCACGGGCCCAGCCGCTCCGCGGCATGTGGGATCCTCCCAGATCGGGGCACGAACCCAGGTCCCCTGCATCGGCAGGCGGACTCTCAACCACTGCGCCACCAGGGAAGCCCTTCCATATAAATTTAAAATTTTATTCTAGGTTCTGTGAAAAATGCCATTGGTAACTTGATAACAATTGCATTGAATCTGTAGATTGCCTTGGGTAGTATAGGCATTTTGACAGTATTGATTCTTCCAATCCAAGAACAGGGTATATCTTTCCGTTTATGTCGTCTTCAATTCCTTTCATCCATTCTTTTTGATGCGATGGTAAATGGGATTGTTTCCTTAATTTCTCTTTCTGATAGCTCATTGCTAGTGTATAGAAATGCAACAGATTTCCGTATATTAATTTTGTATCCTGCAACTTTACCAAATTCATTGATGAGCTCTAGTAGTTTTCTGGTGGCACCTGTAGGATCTATGTATAGTATAATGTCATCTGCAGACAGTGACAGTTTTATTTCTTCCTTGCCAATTTGGATTCCTTTTTATTTCTTTTTCTTCTGATTGCTGTGGTTAGGACTTCCAAAACTATGTTGAATAAAAGTGGTGAGAGTGCTCATCCTTGTCTTCTTCCTGATCTTAGAGGAAATGCTTTCAGCTTTTCACCAATGAGTATGATTTTTTTAAATTTTATTTATTTATTTATTTGGGCTGCATTGGGTCTTAGTTGTGGTATGTGAGATCTTCGTTGAGGCATGCAAGATCTTTAGTTGCAACGCATGGTCTCTTCATTGTGGCACACGGGCTTCTCTCTAGTTGTGGCATGTGGGTTTTCTCTTCTCTAGTTGTGCGTGCAAGGTCCAGAGTGTGTGGACTCTGTAGTTGTGGTGCGCAGGCTCCAGAGTGTGTGGGCTCTATAGTTTGCAGCATGTGGGCTCTCTGAGGCACACAAGCTTAGTTGCCCTGAGGCACATGGGATCTTAGTTCCCCGACCAGGGATCGAACCTGCGTCCCCTGCTTTGGAAGGTGGATTCTTTACCACTGGACCACCAGGAAAGTCCCTACCAATATGATGTTAGCTGTGGGTTTTTCATATATGGCCTTCATTATGTTGAGGTATGTTCCCCTCTATGCCTACTTTCTGGAGTTTTTCTCTTAAATGGATGTTGAACTTTGTCAAAAGCTTTTTCTGCATCTATTGAGATGATCACATGGTGTTTATTCTTCAGTTTGTTAATGTGGTGTATCACATTGATTGATATGTGGATATTGAAAAATCTTTGCATCCATTTCTTACTTTTTAAATGAATGAATTCCAGGAACCACATTTTTAGCAGTTCTCTTGGTAGATATATCATCATTCTATTCCTGTTGAGCTTGTCCACAATAACATCAAAAAACAGCCATTTAATGGGTGCTTACTGCAGGCCAGACACAGATGCCTTCTGTTCACTAGCTTGGATGGCACCCTCAGAGCCCTGTTGTCTTCACGCCCAGTACAGAGCCTGGCTCACTGTGAGCACTCAGTGTTTGCTGAATGAATAAACCCCATGTTGAGGTAGGGAAACTTGTCTGAAACCCCAGAGGGAGTATGCTAGATCAGCCAGTTAGGCTCCTGAATCATTGTTCTTGATCACTGTCTGATGCCACCTCCCACACAGTGCTTCTCTGAATTCCTTCATGCTTGCAGGCTGAACCCCATTACCGCACAGCTTCTTGTTCACCTTGAAGTAAAAGCCAGGGACAGGTGCTCCCAAGGCTCCATAGCAGTATACGATACAACATGAGCAGCCAGGCAGGCTGTGATCTCCTATGAAAGGCACCACTGCCCACCCAGGCTTGAGGGCACATCATCCCCTCAGACTCTTGTCTTCCCACTGCATCTGTTTTAGGGGTAGGTCCAGCGTAGCTCCCCAGGTACTGGCATGGCAGGCGCTTTTGAACAAAAAGTTCTCATCCCCAGCTCAGCCAGGGCAGCATGACGTATTTATTGTGCATTTAGGGGCTGTGCCAAAAAAAAAATTTTCATGTAAAAAGGCGGCTCTGATGCTGTCAAAAATAATTTGGAAACCACTGTGTTGTATATAAAGATGGATTTTTTTAGTTTCAGGGGCCACTTCTGGCCTAATAATGAAATTAGGTAGTAACAGGTTAAATTCCAGTTTCCCACAAAGTTCCACACTCCCTGGTGATTAGAAACATTCAGCTTGTCTCTCATACAGGATTTGCTCTAAAATGAGTTCGCCCCAAAAAGACCTTGCTTCCTAATGGTGTACAAGGAATATTCTTTTTTTTTTTTTTTTTTTTCCAAGGAATATTCTTAACCCTCGGTGCCGTGCGCATGAAAAGGGACATACCCGCAGAACTGCCCCTCCCCCCACCCACGAGGCTGTGTGGGTTGAGCAAAAGGCAGTGCTTGTCTTTGGACTCGGTTCCTTGGTAATGAATGCGCCATCCCTTTGCCCCCAAGACCAGGGGGAGAGTGCCCAAGCCCCTCACCATGCACACCCTGAGTTTGTACCTTCTCATACGTGGCAGCAGAGGAGCTGGTGTTTCCCGACAAGTGGGGAAAATGAAGTCTTCCTTGCCCAGCGAGTGGTCTCGTAAGATCCAACCATAGCCAAGTCCACATTGTTGCTGCTGATGCTTGGCCAGTCCTCTGGTGGTGGGCACAGGACGTTTCTCTCACACTCAAGTTGAACCTGCCTCCCTGTTTGGGAGCAGAGGCAGGAAGGAGCCCAAGAGTAGTGCAGAGGCCGGCACCCGAGGTCCAGGGGGGCACCTCGTATTTGCTGGGTGGCACTGTGCCAGGTAAGGGCCTGTCATCTCTAAGGGATGATAGGCCCTGTCCCTCACAGCAGTCCCACAGTGAAGGGTAGTACCCACTCGTTCACCTGAAACAAGTATCAGCAAGTAGGGTGGCATTTGAACTCAGGTCTGTCTGAATCGAGTCTCCTTTTTACTGGCCTCTTCAATTTCCTGTTGCCTATCGTGAAAGGTGAGGGTGAGTTATGGGATTGGGTTGGAGGTGTCACATCTCTCTGGGGCCCTGTGTTTCAGGTTCCAGTGCGTGTTCCGGGTGCTGCCACAGTGCCTGCGCCCAGAGACACCCCTGCCTAGTGTGCTGCTGACTATTGAGCTCCTGTCCCTCCTGGTGGACCATGAGAAGCTTGCACCTCAGCTCTGCTCCCACCCGGGTAAAGCAGGCCAGGGGCGTGCGTCTGGACTCCTGCAGCTTGGAGGGAAGGGTGGTGGCAGGGGCAGGTCCAGGGCCTCCTGAGGGCTTCTGCAGCTTGTACCTCAGGCACTGGGTGAGAAGGCGGATGCTGAGTGAGAGGTGGTGTGTCCTTTCCAGAAGGCTGCCTCCTGCTGCTGCTGTACATGTACATCACATCGAGGCCTGACAAAGCCGCCTCGGAGACACAGTGGCTTCAGCTGGAACAAGAGGTAAAGACACCAGAGCCCCTTTTGTGCTGCTCACCAACCCACCCCACCCCACCCCACTCCATCCCATGTAAGAGCCACTCTTCTCCTTCCTCTGGGAATTAAAGGAAGCTTTAATTCATTTTGGTAACACGTTGAGCCACTAGCAAGGTAAACTCATTTGGGGGGCTCCATACTACACAGATACCGTACAGTCGGAGCCCAGGGTATCCTGGGACTTGGCAAAGTTGCCCGGTGGCTGGAGGTGGGCACGGAGGCAGGTGGGTCAGTGGTGAGACACAGGTGTTGGTCCTGAGTGTCTCCTGGGAAGGTCCCAAAACACTACCACCTCTTGGATCCCATTAGTGCAGACAAGCAGTTGCTGAGGCAACTGGAGCTCTTGTAGAAGGCTGAGAAAGCCCTCACTGTGACCAGGGCCTCACTGTGCCATGGATGGGACAGTCTGTTCTTGTTCTAGGCTGTGTGGCTCCTGGCTAAGCTTGCTGTGCAGAGCCCCTCCTCCCCAGTCACTGGTTCCAGCTGCCAGTGCAACGTGGAGGTGAGTGCCGGGGGCAGGCAGGGGCCGACAGTGGGCAGCTCTGCTGGTGAATGACAGGGCCCCGTGAAAGCATCCCATGCTCCTTCACCAGGGCTAGACCCTGGTGCCACAGTTCAGAACCTCCCTCACCCGGGTGGCTAGGAAAGATGCTGCCCAGCTAAGCAGGTTGTCAGGGTGCAGGGACCACCTGACCTGACCTCAGCCTGTGCCCTCCCTCAGGTAGTCAGAGCACTCACGGTGATGCTGCACAGACAGTGGCTGACTGTGCGGAGGGCAGGGGGGCCCCCGAGGACTGACCAGCAGAAGCGGACGGTGCGGTGTCTGCGAGATACAGTGCTGCTGCTGCACAGTCTGTCCCAAAAGGACAAGCTTTTCACTGTGCACTGCGTGGAGGTCCTGCATCAGTACGACCAGGTGATGCCAGGGGTCAGCATGCTGATTCGAAGGCTTCCTGACGTGACAGGCTGTGAAGGTGAGCCTGCAGGAGGGCCCCTCCCTGCCCCAGCCCACATGTGGAGTTTGCCCTGAAGTTCATGGACAAATCAGACTACCTGGCCTTAGGTCAGCAGTGCTCCATCCACACAGCCTTTGCCGGCACGGGGGCCATTTCTTTTTCTTCCCTGTCCGGTTCTTCTCTCAGCATATCAGCCTGCCTTTTGATCATACCTACTGAGTCGGCCTGGCAGAGCCACGGTTTTTCCAGAAACATCCCTGTCTGAATTGCCTTTGTATTATTTTGCTTGCAGTAGCTGAGGGAGCAAGGCCTGGGCGTGGAAGGGACTGCTTAGTTCCTGTGGGCCTGGTGGGGAGGAGAGGTGGGACCTCCCCCAGTCCCAGCACCTTCAGGCAGGACTTCACCACAGAACCCTCTTGTTTTTGGCTCAGAGGCAGCCCTGGATGATCTCTGTGCCGCGGAGGCTGATGTGGACGACCCCGAGATGGACTGTGGCTGAGGCCTGTGAGCATCGAGCCACATGGTGGCACCAACACCACCACTTTCCTTACCTCATCCCCTGATTAAAAGCAGTGACTGGCTGTTAAAGAAAAGGCCAGCCTTATGTTTCCTGAGTCTGATCTGTGTGGGCTAAGTGGGAGGGACAGAGCAGGAGGAGGACCCAGGGAAGGCTGAGATCCTTCTTCCTGTTCCTGGCCAGCAGCCCCACAGTAATGAATCTGCTTTGAGGAAGGAGCCCTGCCTTGCCCTGCCCTGCCTTGCCCTGCCCTGCCTGTGGAATTGTCCTGAGTCATCACTTTCGCCTGAGGCCATGGGAAGAAACCATTGTGTGGCAGGGAAGAAGGTGGCCCTCAGCCCAGGCCTAAACCAGGGAGGCCTGGGAAAATGGGGCCAAGGGGTGGGTGCAAAATGGCCACGGCAGGGGCTCCCAGCAGGCTTAAGTCCTGGAGCTAGCCTGCCCCATAGCCCTGTCCTCCCGGTGTGAGGGCGTGAGGGCCCTGGTGCATTGTGCCAGCCAGCAGGCCCACAGCGAGAGGTCTGAGGAGGCCTTTGGGGATAGCACTGTGGGTGCCTGGGGAGGGACAGGTGTTGGCAGGAGGGACAGCCCAGGCAGGCTGACAAGCGGGGCGGGCCTTGCTCACACCAGCCGCTGGGCGGGCTCAGGCCGAGTTTCACTTCCCGCCACTGCTGCCAGCAGCAAGAACCAGCTGGAGAGCGTGCAGCACCCTGAGTCATTGCTGCCTGCCTGCTACTCGGTAAGTGAGGACCCCCGAGGGGAGGGGGTAGGGTGGGAGGGCATGGGTACCTGCCCCACCAACCCTCACCAGACTAAGCGGGCACTAGGGGGAGGAGCCAAGCCTTCCCCTGAACAGGAAACAGTGTGCTGGTCCCACTAAGAAAGCCACCCCACCCTCCCTGGCTTCCTGCCCTGGAAATGGGTCCTGGAGCTCAGCAACAGTGCCTGCCCATGCAGGGAAGGCCAGAGGGGTGCTCCTGCCCACCCCACCCCACTTGCCTTACCTCTTATCACTGGGCACTCACACACCCACCACCCACCCCATGCTCCTCCCCAGGCTCAGCGGCAGATACCCACCATGGGCTCGCAGGCCTTGCCCCCGGGTCCTGTGCAGACCCTCATCTTCTTGGACCTGGAGGCCACTGGCCTGCCCTTCTCCCAGCCCAAGGTCACAGAGCTATGCCTGCTGGCCATCCACAGATGGGCCCTGGAGAGACTTCCTACCCCTCAGGGGCCTCCTTCAACAGTGCCCCCACCACCCCGGGTGCTGGACAAGCTCTCCCTGTGCGTGGCTCCGGGGAAGGCCTGTAGCCCTGCAGCCAGTGAGATCACAGGCCTGAGCACACCTGTGCTGGCTGCACACGGGCGTCAATGCTTCGATGCCAACCTGGCCAACATGCTCCGAGCCTTCCTGCAGCGCCAACCACAGCCCTGGTGCCTTGTGGCACACAACGGTGACCGCTACGACTTCCCCCTGCTCCAGGCAGAGCTGGCTGTGCTGGGCCTTGCCAGTGCTCTGGAGGGCGCCTTCTGTGTGGATAGCATTGCTGCCCTGAAGGCCCTGGAGCAAGCTGACAGCCCCTCAGAGCACGGCCCAAGGAAGAGCTACAGCCTGGGCAGCATCTACATGCGCTTGTACGGGCAGGCCCCACCAGACTCACACACAGCCGAGGGTGACGTCCTAGCCCTGCTCAGCATCTGTCAGTGGAGGCCACGAGCCCTGCTGCGGTGGGTAGATGCTCACGCCAGGCCCTTCAGCACCGTCAAGCCGATGTACGTGGTCACAGCCTCGACTGGAACCAGCCCAAGGCCATCTGCTGCTACGGCCACGGTACCCCTGGCCAGAGCCAGGGGCACCAGCCCCAACCGTGGTGGAAACAGGAACCCTAAGCCCCTTTCCCCAGTGAAGAGCCCTGGAGCCCCACCCAGGGAGGGACTGCTGGCCCCACTGGGCCTGCTGGCCTTCCTGACCTTGGCAGTAGCCACGCTGTATAGGCTGTCCTTGGCCATACCCGGGCAGTAGGCCAAGAAGGAAATTCTGACTAATAAAGACCCTCCACAGCACCGAGTGATCACTCACTTCTACCCACCGTGGCAGCCTGAGAGCCTCCCGCACTTCTGCCCACACTGAGACACCTGGGGCCGGGGGCACAGGAAGTGGCAGTCTTTGTCCATCACCCTCCCTAGCAGGATGGTCAGACGTCTGAGCCCAATAAAAGTAGGGAAGACAAGGAACTTCAAATACTGGATGGAAATGATACCTAGCCTAAAACCCAATCCCAGCAGCCAAGAAAGGAGACAGCAGCTCCAAATAGTTGGATTTATTATAAACAAGGGTGCAGACCCTAGACTCCAAAACACATCAACAGGTACAAAGCTACTATGTGGTGAGACGTTAACGGAGGGATAGGGAACAGCGAGGTATGTGTCTGGGCCAAGAGCAGCCACCAAGGGTCCCCTCCACCTTTGGTCCAGACGACACCTTGGCCCAGGCGTCCCCACTGCCAAGACAAACTGTGGCCTGGGGTACAGGAGCTGGAAAGCCTGTGAGGCTGGCGCTGGGGAAGCAGGGACTATCAGACATCAGAGTTCCTCTGCTCTCTGGGGCAATTTTCCTCCAGGACCCAGGGGTTTCAGCCTCACAGCAACTATTACACACATTTTGAAACAGAAAACAGGCAAAATACTTAGCTAAAAGTAAAACAAAAACACTGCAGGGAGGACACCTGAGTGTGTAGGTGGACAGAGGCCACCCTGCCCACTTAAGGTGGCGGCCAGAGCCAACCAGGGCAGCCAGACCGAGGGTAAATGTGGGCCTCCAGGTGGTCCCAGGAGGGATGCAAGAACACAGACCAGGCACACAGCGCTCAGGGGAGGGTGGGGTTCTGCCTGAGGTGTTTTGATATCAGGAGGCTGCCCACCCTCCACTGGGCATGGCACAGGCTCAGGGAGCTATGGGTAAGGGTTGAGACTCACCTGTAGCCAGTTCCCAAGCCTCACCCACCTGCCTGCATCATCCTCGGGTTCTTCAAAGACAAGCCTGGGGACAAGCCATGGCCTTGAGCAATGGCTAGCCATTCTGCAGAAACTGGAACACGTGTGCATCCTGCCGGCAAAAGTCTGTACTATCCTAGTGTGACAAGCCCCACTTGCTCTCCCTGGGGTGGTCTAGAAAAGAACTGTTCTTTGAATTTTGCTTGAGATTTCAGGAAGCATGATTTCGAGTGAGGAAGGCAACAGAGTGTGGTCCCAGCAACTCTGGCAAGAATTGTTCCCAGCCCCTCATTGGCATCACAAGAAGCCTCATGTACAAACAGGACACACACACCACGCACAGGGAGAAAAGGACCGTGCCTGCATACCCATTCACACACACATGACAGATCAAGTGGCAGCCAGAGATGCAATGTTGTGCTCAGGGGGCCGCCTTCGGGGGGTCCATGTAGGCTGGATTGTAAGGAGGCTGGCTTGCAGGGTAGGGCATGGCTGCACCTCCTGAAAATAGAGAGGACACTGGTTGGCGGTGGGCATGGCTGCAGGGGGTCCGGCACAGTTGGAGTCGGTAGGGGTACTCACCAGCCACTGTCTCATGGTAGGCGGGGGGGCCCATGGGCTGGGCCAGGTAGGGTGGTGGGTACTGTGTGGGGTACGGCGCTGCTGGCATCCCTGGCTGGGGGGGCATGGGGTGGTAGCCCTGGTACGTTGGTCCGGGGTAGCTGGGCGGCACACTTGGAGCTTGCGAGTAAGGGGTGTGCACTACTGTGGTGGCTGTGGTGGTAGTCACGACCGCTGAAAAGAGAGTCCCAGTTAGGACCCTCAGGCCTGCCACCCCTCCCTCCAGCTCAGCTCCGTCAGGCCCCTGGTAAACCACGCCCACCACCCGGGGTCGGCACCCTCACACAAGGGGTCACAGTGGGGCAGGTGGGCTGGAGATGCTTACGACGCGGTCGGCGGCACATCTTGTACAAATAACAGCAGGAGCAGGTGAAGCAGATGATGATAGTGACAACGGAGAGCACAAAGATGGTCAGTCCGACGGCCACAGTCGTTCCAAACCTGCCAAAAAGCCAGTCAAGGCCCAGGGCCTCTCTCCCCTACCTAGGACCAGCAGTCCACACCACACCCATGCCCAAGGTGCACCCCTCTTGCCAGGGGAGACTCTGGGCAACACAGATAGAGCAACCTCTGGGGTATGTAGCTTGAACCTGTTTCAGCCTCAGGTGTTTCCTCAAGTGTAAAATGGGGTTGACTGAGAGTCACCCGGGGGGGGCCCCTGGCCACACCCTCAGGAGCACGGGAGAGAGTTCTTCAGGTGCCTCCCCCATACACACATCTTGTCTACCCCCACCGAGCCAGCGGCAGATGCCCATCGAGTACATGCCACAAGCCAGGCACTGTGTGGCTTGAACCAAAAACTCAAGAGGTGGGCAAGACAGACCAACTCATGGCCTCTGGGAGCCCACAGATTATTAGAGGAGGCAGGTGTTGAAAGGAAAATGACTCAGGAAGCACAGGTAACGAAAACGGGGAGAAGTTCCAGGAAAGGGGAGGCTGGTGTGGCCAGGACAGTGAAGTGAGGCACGCAGCGAGCCCAGGGTAGGGCTGCTGGCCCCCGGAGTGACGGTGAGCTTGCTGGGTGCCAAGCACTGTGCCAGGTGTCCACATACACCCTCGCTCTGACCAGAAGGGCAGGTGGGTAAAGTAAGAGCCAGGCGGGGCTGGAGGGGCCCTGCCTTCTGAAGAGGCCGCCTCCCTGCCCACGCAGGCCCCTCAGCAAGGACCAGGACCAAGTGGAGAGCCCGCCCCCTGAGAATGCAGGCCGTGGTGCGAAGTTCACCAAAGCCGACCTTCAAGGGCACAGCCACAGCCCCAAGCTGTCCTCCCCTGTTCCCCGAGGCCAAGCAGTGTGCCAGTAAAAGGCAACTGCACCAAGCACATCAAAACGTGGAAGGGGCTTGGTGAGCTTTAGGCATTCGCCTCCCCTGAGGCCTGGGGGAAGGCTGCGCCCCGCCTTGGGTGGAGGGTCTTCCATCTCGCAGCCCAGACGGGCAGCACAAGCTCAGCAAGGCCCGGTGCACAGCTTTGGGACAGACTAAGGACAGACCCTTCACAATCCAGACTCAAAATACCTGACTGCGTTCGTAAAATAGGAGCCATTGGCCACTGTGAGGCCCAGAACAAGGCCCCAAGACAGGACCGTCAGGAGGTACCTTCCTGCCGAACCAGAGGAGCCTGTCACTGCTCCTCACCCACAGGCTCCTCCCAGACCCTCCACTGACCCAGGGATGTAGACACGCACACCCACGTTCACACGCAATCAATAGCACTCAACTGTAGGGCCACCACCACCGATCTCTAATCTCTCTTTCTCTCTCTTCTGTCTCTGACACACAGTATGGCGCCCAAGCTCACCCCATGTTAGCCTCCACCTTCACTTAGGGGCCTCCTGCACCCCCGGACTTCCCCTTTCCATCATGAGGCCACTCGGTTTCAATCTCCTCCCCTTTCCAGGAAAAGTAAAGCAAATCTCCTCGGCCCTCCCCTACCCCTGACGTCAGAGGCAGGAAGGAGAGATGCGGGGCCTCTTAAAGACACAGTGCGGCTGGCAGGCGCCCCAGCTGCTCCCAGCTGCGCTCCAAACTGGGGCCAGGAGTGGGGAGGGAAGTGCTCGGCTGTCTTCCCGGAGCTGCCTCCTCAGCCCTGCCTGCCCAGGCCCAGCTTCTCCACCCCACTGTCCAGGAGAGCACTACCACGGGGTCCAAGACATGCCCCGCCTAGGGTCCCCAAACCACGCTCCTGCTCCGCCCAGCTCAGCCGGCCAGCCCTGTTCCAGCGGTCCCCTCGATGGGCTCCTTCAGCCATCTAAGCCTACCAGCAGACCCGGGGGCCCGCCGGCCCGTCCCCTCAGCTCCTCCTCTCCCACCAGCACATGCTCCAAGCCACAAACCTGCCTGAACCTGAACCTGCCTCACCAGGAAGATGCAGATGCCTCCCCAAGTCCCCTTGGCCACCCTGTCAGGTCTTATCTTGTCACTCCTGCTCGAAAGCCTAGTATGGCTCCTGTAGCTCCTGGGGTCACACAGGAATTTGCTTTATAATTTACTTGTTAAACTTCGTGTGATGTGTGTGTGTATCTGTACTTTTCTCTGTGTGTGTGTGTATACATATATAAATACATATATAATAGTTGGTAATAAAAGGAAAAAAATCTAGGATTTGTCTTATCAGATAGTAACACTTACAAGAGGCAAATGTTAATCTTAATTAAAAGTCTAAATAAGATAAAACTTGTGTGGCCTGGGACTCCCAGCCTCCCTCCTGTGTGCTCCAGCCACATCACCCTCCTTTTCAGCTTTTGAAAGCACCATGCTGTGTCCTACCTCAGGGCCTTTGCACACGCATTTCCTCCCGCCCAACTGCGCCGTCTGCTCTTCTCTTCCTCCCACCCCTACACAAAGTGACCCCTTGGTCACTTTTCAGACCTCAGCTCAAAACATCACTTCCTCAGGGACACCTTCCCTGACCATGCAGATGAGGTAAGGCTCCTCGATAAGTGCTCTTACAAATCAAATTCTTGTCTACCTCAGTTTATAAACACACACTCCTTTGTGTGAGCGTTTGACTAATGTGCATCTTACCTCCAGCCTGTGGATTCATGGATGCACAGACTGCACCAGCTCTGGACCATCACTGTATCTCCAGTGACTGGACATACAGGAGGTGCTCAATAAGTATTTAACAAATAAATAAATTCACTCAGGGACCCCATGGGCAGCACCTAGTAGGACAGCAAGGCACATTGCCCTGAGGAACAGCAATATTTGAGGGGTGGTTGCAGAGTGGGGCAGGGGCCTGTGGCCACAACAGGCCACGACACTAATGGAACCACACCTCCGAGAGGAAGGAATGGGGCTTCCCAAGGCTGAGGCTACCTCCCAGATCAAGGAGCCCAAAGGCCAAGTTCAGAAGGCAGAGTTGGCCTAGGCAGGAAGGGACAGAAGGCCAGGGGAACAAGCGCCCAGGCAAGGAGCTTGCAGCGGGGCTGAATGGGACGGCCCCTAGGAGGCCAAAGACTTCCAACGTCCAGACACCGAGAGGGCCGTCTCTGGAACTGAGACACCAGCACTCTCACCGCGACGCTGGCCAGGCAGCACGCGGCCGTGACACACTGGGTGAGAGAGCTGCGGAAGGAGCACAGTGAGGGCTGAGAACTGACACAGGTTGGCGATGCCCAGACCTCACCTAGTGGACCTCCCTGCCCTCCCCCTGCACCATCACAGCAGAGTCAGCGCAGAGGGTCAGCAGTGACCTGCCTGGAGCCTGGAGCCAGCAGTTCCACCACTTGGGTGCTTCAAGACACACCATTCCTGCCTGATCATCCTGTGAGTGAAAGGAGCTAGGAAGGGACAATGAAATCAGGACCCAAAAGAACCATGACAGGGAACCAAGGAAGCTCTGGGGAGAAAACCAGCCACTGACCATCAACAGGGCAGGACAGGAGTCACCTGCCAAAGCGGAGAGTGGGTGGAAGACCCACAGGTAACATGGCCACACCATGGGGAGCATGGAGCCCAGGCCATGACAGGCAGATGTGGTCTCATCTGCATCGCTGTGCTCTGAACTGGTGCCTCCTTCTTGGAGAACCCAAGGAGTCACCCAGAGGAAGAGCGGGGGTAGGGGGGTGAAGTCCAAGAATGAAGCGAGAGGGGTCGGAGGTGGGGAGGGGGGCAGAGCTGGCACAGGCCCCCTCAGCACATAGGGTCCTTCCCCTGTCGAGTGTCCCCCGAGCTTCCAACCAGGGCTGGACCCCACCAAGGAACCAATGCTCCAATGGACAAACAACAGTGCCCTTGGCCAAGGGGGCATCACACGAATGCTCACAGGAGAGGATGTCTCTTTGGGGCCCAGGGGGGCGACCACCTGGGGGCATCCACAGAAGACGTGTCACTGATGACCCCATCCCTCCACCCTCCCAGCACCTACTCCTGGAGCCCTAAACCTTTGTAAGGCAGGTGCTGTGCACCACGCTGGGGCTCTGCTCAGAAGCAGAGGAGAGATGGGGCAGGATGGGGTGGGGGCCCAAGGGGGCTGAGCAGCATCTGCACTCCCAGCAGATGGGCAAGATGGCCTGGTGCGGAGGCAGCAGGACACTCACACCTCCGCATCTGCAGGAGGTGGGGGGAGATGCTCCTGAGCTGGCCCCGGGAAGCCACTTCTCCTCTGCCTCCTGGGGGACCTTGTTCTGCAGTGTGGAACCCACCTTTCTCACACAGTGCTCAGTACTCACTCACAAACCAGGCCACCTTCCACGTTCCTTGCCCCTCTCTGAACCCTCTCCAGCTCCTCATGCAGCTGACCCTCAACACACTCAATCCCACCCAAATCCGAGCCCTTCATCCAGAACCCACTCCTCCTCTGTCCTGTATCTCCCCATGCAGGGCAGAGAGCAGGACACCACACCGCGGCCCCTTCCCTGGCAACCTTCCTAGCAAGCAGCCTCACCTCACCTCACCCCGCCAGCCCAGCCTCTCTCTGGCCTACAACACCTGGACCAGGAAGCCATGGTCCAGGCTCCCCGCCAGCTGCTGACATACTCCGGGGAGCAGTCAGAGTGGTCTTCATCCTAAAACACCATTCAGACCCCAGCACTGCCCAGAGCCCTCCACGGTGCCTGCCCAGGACGAGGCCCACACTGACTGGACATCAGACCCCCATGTGGGGCCAACTGAAAGCCCACAGCCTCGGGCCTCAGCAACGGGGTGCTCCCTGCATGTAGAGGGAGTGGCGCTTCCAGGTCTCAGTCTCTGACCAACATAGGGAACAGGATCAGCAGGCAGAACAGAGGGAGGAGGCCCAGCCACGGTTGCCTAGGAGCAAAGCTGCACCTCTTCCCCTCCCCCACTCCCAGGAGCCCTGCCCCAATTCCTCTGCAGCCAAAGAGGCCCACACTCACCCAGGCCCACAGGGCAAGATGGGACAGGACAAGAACCTGGACCCCCCTACACAGGCCCAGAGCCCAAAGTCTCTTCCTCCAAAGGGGCAACCAGGCCTAGGCGGACCTTCTCAGAGGCGCTTCTAGATCCACCGAGGTAGAGGGCAGATGGCACGTGGAACAGACTCCGCCAGGAAAACACACAAGCAGCTGCACGCCCATTCCATCCACGCGAAATGTGCATCACAACACCCGTCACGGTGGCAACAAGACAGCGCAAGAACCTGGCCAAGGGGACTGGAGTTTGGGCAACTGGGGTATTCCCCGGCCCCCTGAAGGGAAGGCCCTGACAATAACCATGACCCACAAACCCTGACACAGACTGTGCATCATCAGTTATTCCAGCATCTTTACTACACAATAATCACCCCATCACTATGCACCCTGCACCACCATTGCCCCTGTCACTTTCACCACTGCCACCATTACCCCAACACCAATACCCACCACCAGCATCCTTATCACATCTCCCTGTCACTGTCCCCCATCACCACCATCACCTCCTACCATCATACACCTGCCTGTCACCCCATTACAGAGCCCCACCATAGCCCCCATTACCATCAGCCTCTACACCATCAACACGCACTACTCCCCCATTACCACACATCCACCATCATCTACCATCACCCTATCCCGGACCAGGAAGCCAGATGTGATAGGGATGCTGGTGGTGGGTATTGGTGTTGGGGTAATGGTGGCAGTGGTGACAGTGATGCGGGCAATGGTGGTGCGGGGTGCAGAGTGATGGGGTGATTATTGTGGGGTAAAGATGCTGGGATAACTGATGATGCACCGTCTCTGTGTCAGGGTTTGTGGGTCGTGGTTATTGTCAGGGCCTCTCCCCACCACCACTGCACCCAGCACCACCACTGTACCATCACCACACACTCAGCATTGTAGCCCCCATCATCTCATCCCTGCCACCCCTGCCGCATCACTATCACCTTTTGCCACTATCATCCCCATCACCTACATCCATAGGTCACCTGTGCCCACACCATCACCTAGGTCAATATGACCACCCACACCTGGCCTTTCCATCGTGAACCCCCAACCACAGTCTCCCCCATCCCTGGCACAATGATGAAGACACCCAACACAAGGATCAAAGGTCCTGGAGGTCAGATATGGTGACAGCTTCCCTGAGGCTCTAGGCCAAGGACTCTGTGCCATCCCAGTCCCCACAGCCCTCCTGAGCCCCCTTGTCACCTCTTCCAGGAAGATGTACCCAGACTGCAGGTTTTATTTACCCAGACATGGGGTCGCTGTCCAGGCTAAAGCGAAACTTCAGTGTTGAGCCCAGCTGTTCCGGTGGCTCCACGTTGGTGGGGACGCTGCAAAAAGGAAACCTCACAATTAACATGCCTGCGCCCCACCCAGCACACCGAGAACGAACAAACACTAACTTAGCACACACACAGAACATGCATGAAAGCCAGCCCCATACTGGGCCAGAGAAGTAGCCCTGGGGGCCTCTGGAGGACGGATATCACACACACCAAGATCTCAGGCTACAAAGCCACACATCCTTCTAAAGTGCACATCGAACGTTCTCTAGGACAGACCACATGTGAGGCCACAAAACCAGTCTCAAGAGATCTGAAAAGACAGTTATCATACAAAGTATCTTCAATCACAATGGGATGAAGTTATAAATCAGTAACAAAAGACACACGCTACAAAATTAAAGAAAAAAATCCTAAAAAAAAACCCTCATACCTTGGGAAACTAACATATTACAGCAACAACAGCAACAAAAGAGCTGTGGCTTAAATAAGAAATCATAGAGGAAATTAAGAAATCTGTAAAACTGAATGATAATAAAAATACCACTGGTCAAAATTTGTGAAACACAGCTAAAGGGTTCTTAGAAGGAAATTATAGCTTTAATACTGAGATGGTAGTAAACTGAAGAAGACGGGAAAAATGTAATAGAACAAACCCCCCAAATAAGGAAGGAATTAATAAAGATAACTGCAAAAATAAAAGAGAATAGCAGCCATGGAAAATAAGAGAAGATTAACAGAACGAAAGCTGGTGGACCTCTGGCAAGACTAATCAAGAAAAGGAGAAAAGACGCAAAAAGATAAAAATACAGAAGGAAAAGGAGTAAACTATAGACACAAGAGAGATTTTAAAAATAATAACTGTCTGGGAATTCTCTGGTGGTCCAGTGATTAGGACTTGGCGCTCTCACTGCCGAGGCCTGGGTCCAATCCCTGGTCAGGGAGCTAAGATCGCACAAGCCTCATGGTGCGGCCCCCCTCCCCAAAATGATAATAACTGTTTGAATTGAACAAACCACCTGTGAAAAGGCATTTTTGAAACAAATGGAGGCAACTGAAGACAGACTAGTACAGAAAGCTATTAATGAACTGCTGTTAATTGTGCCAAGTGTGTTCCTGATATATAATTATATTTCTTTTTAAAGGACTCACTTCTGCAGATAACTAATATTTAAGGAGAAATTTTTATGCCTGGGATGGGTTTTAAAATAATCCAGAAAACAAAAGTAGTGGGAGGTATATGGAACACTAATGTTAGAGTACTGATAACTATGGGAGCAGATGATGGATATATGGATTTATTATTCTCTCTGCTTTTGTATGTATTTGAAAATTCTCAAAATAAATTCTCAACAAATTAACAAAATAAAATTCAAGAAACAAAGAAAAAAATGCAAGAGCATTAGGAACAACTATACCGTACTAACTTTGAAGGACAAGTAAAGCTGAGAAGAAAATATTCTTTAAAACTTCAGTGTGTGTGCGTTGGCAAGCAATAACAAGAGTAAAGCACACCAAGCTGGGATGCAGGGAGGGCGGGGGGAGTGTGTGGCTGGGAAGAGACTTCCACGGAGGTGGGCCTGGCATCTGAAGCCCCTTTTCTCCTGGGGGCATTAGCCTATTTCAGAGGGGCAGCTGAGAGCAGCATTTCTGAAAGCCTCAGGTGGCAGAAATTATATCCAGAGGCCAGCAGGTGGGCAAGCCCTGATGATTCCCACCCACTTGGGCTGGGTCCTGAAAAGCAAGGAGAAACTCAGCATGAGTTTCTCAGCTCAGCTCTGCAATTAGGCCAAGGTGACCTTAGAGTGCTCATGTCCCTGGCAAAAGCAATATCAATCCTCCCTGGAGGAAGTCCTAAGGTCCAAATGTTTACAATCAATTTTGCAAATGCAATGTTTGGCACACAACTGAAGATTTTCAGGAACACTAGGACACTAGACAACATGACTAGAAAACAACAGAAACAACTGAAATATCCACAAGGGCTTTAAATATTGAAGTTATCACACCCTAACATTAAAACAAAACATACTTTAAGATAACTAATAAGAACCTGCTTTATAAAAATGAAATTAAGTTTAAAAAAAACACTTTGGGACTTCCCTGGTGGCACAGTGGATAAGATTCTGTGCTCTCAATGCAGGAGGCCCTCATCAGGGAACTAGATCCCACATGCATGCTACAACTAAGAGTTTGCATGCCACAACTAAGGAGCCCACCTGCTGCAACTAAGGAGCCAGCGAGCTGCAACTAAGTAGCCCACCTGCCACAACTAAGACCCAGTGCAACCAAATAAGTAAATAAATATTAAAAAACAAAACAAAACATACTTTGTTCAAGGAGATGAAAGGAAAAAAATTAAGCAGTTTAGAAGAACTTGAAATATAAAAAAGAAACAAAAATTCTAGAACTAAAAAATTACACACAAAAATAGTAATTTATGGGCTTCCCTGGTGGCACAGTGGTTGAGAGTCTGCCTGCCGATGCAGGGGACGCAGGTTCGTGCCCCGGTCCGGGAAGATCCCACATGCTGCGGAGCGGCTGGGCCCGTGAGCCATGGCCGCTGAGCCTGCGCGTCCAGAGCCTGTGCTCCGCAACAGGAGAGGCCACAACAGTGAGAGGCCCGCGTACCGCAAAAAATAATAATAAAAAAATAAAATAATAATAATAATTTATTAGACACAGTGCAAGATATAATTAAACAATTGGAGGATAGGCCCAAACAAATATATATACACTAAAGCCTGGAGACAAAAAGATGGTAAATGTAAATACAAAAGAGAGTAGGTGAAATACGGAATACAATTTACAAAAGGTCTTACATGTGTGTAATTAGAGTCCTAGAGGGAGAAGTGTGAGAATGGGGCAGAAGCAATATTTAAAAAGATGATGGGGCTTCCCTGGTGGCGCAGTGGTTGGGAGTCTGCCTGCCGATGCAGCGGACACGGGTTCGTGCCCCGGTCCGGGAAGATCCCACGTGCCGCGGAGCGGCTGGGCCCGTGAGCCATGGCCACTGAGCATGCGCTTCCGGAGTCTGTGCTCCGCAATGGAAGAGGCCACAACAGTGAGAGGCCCGCGTACCGCTAAAATAAATAAATAAATGAAGTGTATAATTTAATTAAAAAAAAAAAAAAAAAGATGATGGCTGGAGTTACTCAGTTTTCCTGGATATCTACCATAAATGCAGGAGATATACATGCTATTAAAATTGTTTGTTTTTCTCCTAGCAAAAACAAAAACAAAAAAAACAAGCCAACAATTCCAGAAGTACTGTGAACCCCAAGCAGCAAAAATTCAAAGAAAAGCACACTTAGGCACATCATAGTAAAACTGCTGAAAACCAAATACAAAGAGGAAAAACTTAAAAATTAGTCAGAGAAAAGATATGTTGCTTGCAAAGGAGCAATAATAAAGCCATCAGCTGATTACTCAACAGAAACAACAGACACCAGGAGTTAATGGAATGAGGGAACTTCCCTTGTGGTCCAGTGGCTAAGACTCTGCCTTCCCAATGCAGGGGGCCTGGTCAGGGAACTACATCCCATGCCACAGCTAAAAGATCCCACACGCCACAATGAAGACCCGACGCAGCCAAATAAATAAATAAATAAATTTTTTTTTTAAAAAAAGAAGACAATGGAATGAAAGCTTCAAAGTGCTGAACTTTAGGGCTTCCCTGGTGGTGCAGTGGTTAAGAATCTGCCTGCCAATTCAGGGTACATGGGTTTGAGCCCTGGTCCGGGAAGATCCCACATGCCACAGAGCAACTAAGCCTGTGTGCCACAAATACTAAGCCTGCACTCTAGAGCCCGCGAGCCACAACTACTGAGCCCGCACGCCTAGAACCCATGCTCCACAACAAGAGAAGCCACCGTAATGAGAAGCCCACAGACTGCAACGAAGAGTAGCCCCCGCTCACCACAACTAGAGAAAGCCCGCGCGCAGCAACAAAGACCCAATGCCGCCAAAAATAAATAAATAAATTTATAAAAAACAAATAAATAAATTGATCTTTAAAAAAAAGTGCTGAAATTTGATAACTTCAAAGTGCTGAAAGTTAATAACTGCCAACCTAGAAATCTATAACGAGGAAAAATATCCTTTAAGAAAGAATGTAGGACTTCTCTGGTGACTCAGTGATTAAGAATCCGCCTGCCAGGGCTTCCTTGGTGGCGCAGTGGTTAAGAATCCTCCTGTCAATGCAGGGGACACGGGTTCGAGCCCTGGTCCGGGAAGATCCCACATGCCGCAGAGCAACTAAGCCTGGGCACCACAACTACTGAGCCTGAGCTTTAGAGCCCGAAAGCCACAACTACTGAAGCTTGTATGCCTAGAGCCTGTGCTCCACAACAAGAGAAGCCACCGCAATGAGAAGCCCGCGCACCACAATGAAGAGTAGCCCTGGCTCGCCGCAACTAGAGAAAGCCCGCGCGCAGCAACGAAGACCCAATGCAGCCAAAAATAAATTAATTATTTTTTAAATCACTTAGACAATATTGAAGAATATCAAAGATTATTATAAAGACACAGTAATTGAGTCTGCTTTAGCCCAGGGACAGACAAACAGACCAATGTAACATAATAGAGAACCTAGAGACAGACACGCATATGTGGACACTCAATCTGTAACAAACTTGGCACTGTAGAGTGACAGAAAAAAAAGATAGTTTTCTCAATAAGTGGCGCTGGGTCAACTGAATACCCAAATTAAAAAATGAAATTTGATCTCTACTTACATGCACTACTACTACTAGGCATACTTAAAAGAAATCCATATACATGTGCACTAAAAGATATGTACAAAGATGCTCAAAGCAGCATTATTTGTTATAGCGAAAGGAAGGAAGGAAGGAAGGAAGGAAGGGAGGGAGGGAGGGAGGGAGGGAGGGAGGGAGGAAAGGAAGAAACAATCCAGATGTCCATCAACATTAAAATGGATCAACTGTGGTATAAAACTTAACATACACCAATGGAAATGAACAGACAACACAACATGGATGAAACTCACATGTTGAGAGAAAGAAACCAGATAGGAAATAGATGTATGACGTCATGTGTATGTCTGTGTGTGTGTGTGTGTGTTTAACAGGTATAGCAGTTTAATGGTTACCTTTGGGGATAACAGAGGGAATACTGATTGGTAAGTAACATGAGGGGGCTTCTGGGATGCTGTGATGTGCTAATTCTTGCCCTGGATAGGTGGTGGTTACGTGGATGTGGATGTGTTTACTCTGCAGTAATTCACTGAACTGTACACTTTATATTTGTGTACTTTTATGTATGTATGATATATACTGCCCCCAACCCCAATAAAAAAACTAAACTATAGAACTTAGGGATGCATGTTTGGGTATTACAGCTCTAAAGAAAAGCAAGGCTATATAAAAGTTAAGAATTATCACTATCTTAGTGGGATGAGAGGAGAGACAGTGATTGGGAGTAAGCTCAACAGGACTTCTGATGTCTTGACCTGCAGAGTGGTCATGCAGATATTTGCTTTGTGATAAATCGCTGAGTTGTACATTTACTTTAATGCAGTTTTCTGTATGTGAATTATATGTTACAACATAACAGATCAAAAAACAATCTCAAGGAATGAGTTTAACAGCAGATTAGACACTTGAAGAATTGAATGAACTGAAAGGTTAGAAGACATTATCCAGAATGCAGCCGAGAGATGAAAATATGGAAGAGAGACTAGGAGATGTGGACACTGGAGGAGAAGATGCAGCATGTATAAATGGAGTCCCAGAAGGAAAGGAGAAGGAGGAAGGGCAATACTTAAAGAATAGCAGAGTATTTTCTAGAACTGATGAAAGTCACTAAACCACAGACTTAAGAAGCTCAAACATAACATCATAAATTTTTAAAAATCTATACCTCGATATATCATAGTGTAACTGAAGAATGCCAAAGACAAGAAAAGAAAAATCTTAAAAAGCTCTCACAAGGAAAGAAAAAGATTTCTTTTAAATGATGGACAACTGACTATTGAGCTGATGTCTCAACAGAGATAATGGAAGTCAGAGAAAATAACCATCAACTTAAGTCCTGCTCAGATAAAATATTCTTTAAGAATGAGATCAATATAATTTACCATATTAACAGAATAAAAATAGAAAAATCATCCAATTATCTCTAAAGATGCAGGAAAAATATTTGACAAAATTCAAGATCCCTTCATGATTAAAACTCCAAGCAAACTGGGAACAGAAGGGAACTTCCTCAACCCAATAAAGGGCACCTATGAAAAAGCTACAGCTAACATCATACCTAATAGTGAATGCTTTCTCCCTAAAATTGAGAACAAGACAGAGATGTCTGTTCTCACCATTTCTATTCATCATTATACTGGAGGTTCTGGCCAGTGTGATGAGACAAGAAAAAATAAAAGTATACAGATTGAAAAAGAAGTAAACATGGGACTTCCCTGGTGGTGCAGTCATTAAGAATCTGCCTGCCAATGCAGGGGACACGGGTTCAAGCCCTGGTCCAAGAAGATCCCACATGCCTCAGAGCAACTAAGCCCGTGGGCCGCAACTACTGAGCCTGCGGTCTAGAGCCCACAAGCCACAACTACTGAGCCCACATGCCACAACTACTGAGCCCACATGCCACAACTACTGAAGCCCATGCACCTAGAGCCCGTGCTTCACAACAAGAGAAGCCACCGCAATGAGAAGCCCGCAAACCTCAAAGAAGAGCAGCCCCCACTTGCCGCAACTAAAGAAAGCTCGCACGCAGCAACAAAGACCCAATGCAGCCAATAAATAAAGAAAGAAAAAGAAGTAAACAACAGAAGAAAAAATGGAATGAAAACAAACCAAAACAATACAGTAAGTGAAAAAGAAAGAAATATAGAACAAGAGAGACAAATATAAAGCACAAAACAAGATAGCAAATATTGAATGTAATCCCAGAAATACCAATAATTACATTAAACTTAAATGGAATAAATCCTCCTGTTTTTTAAAGCTACCAGAATAAATTTTTTAAAAAAAAAGAAAGAAAGAAGACACTTATAAAATGTAAAGACAGCAAAAGGGTAGCAGTAAAACGGTAGAATATGATCCATCAGGCATACAGCCTGGTGTCGCCATTCCCCAGAGAACTTTGCGACTCCTTAGTCAGTAACTACATGCATGTCTCTGACCTGGCAATTCGCTCCACTGTACTTGGCAAGAAATTCTCACATGGCTCTGTAAAGGAGGAAGTATATGAGGATGCCCACCACAGTTATCTATGACAGCAAGTTTTGGACTCACACCACAAAGAATACATGGCAGTGATGGGCACAGGCCAGGTGTACACACAGCAATGTGGATGCGTCTTACAAACACTGCACTGACTGCAAAAAGTAAGAGGGTTCACTGTGCCCACAGAATATAAACTTTGCAACACAAATAATCGAAAGAATACAACAGACTGGTTGCCTACAGAATAAGAGGGGAATGGAATGGTCATGGGAGATTAAAATAACATGGTGTAAGATGGTGGAGGGCTGGTCTTGCCCAGACCAATGATGGTCACCTGCCATGAGCTGAGCAGTGTGACTACCTCAACCCTCTATACCTGTGGCCGAACACAAACAAAACACACAGTATGGCAAAGGGAGACACACACAGGGTCCTAGAACCTTGGTTCCAGCCTATGAAACAGTTTAAACCCAAGATGCAGTGTAAATCCACGTGCCATGGCAAGAGGACACAGGCATGGCCCACAGTGGGCTACACACCCATGCACTATGCCCTCCAGGGTCCACAAGATGATACCTGCACAAATCACATACAACCCCCCACCAGGTGCACACACACACTGCGAGGTACACTCATGCCAAGGTGTCCACCCTGAGGACACGTTGGTACAAGTACACACCCAGGGGTGAGCCACAGGGCCTGCCGAGGCCACCAACCCCTGAGAAACCAGCTCAGCCCTCGAGAGTGGGGGAGAGAGGAACAAGGGACTACCTGAGCAGGGTCTGGGGAGTCCAGCCCAGGACAAGGACTCCCCAGTCCCCCACCCTCAGTGATCTGCCACCATCTCGAGAGGGCTGAGAGGAAAGATGGGCAGGCTCAGGCTGCCTACCTTGTGACCTCCGATGCACCCACCTGGCCTCCAGAACACCACATTCTTCCCCATTCCACACAAATTTCTTCAGCACATCAGAGCAGCAGTATTGGTCATAACAGGTGCCACAGCAGAAATCAGGACAGAACTTGGGGAAGAGGTTGTGTCCAGCGGAAACCATACACACCTCACTGTGGGCTGAAACAGAGAAACACACCGTTCATCTGTGGCCATGGGGCCAGGCCTCCACCCTGTCCCAGCCAATACAGCCCCTTCCCCAGCAAGGCCAGCAGGTCCCAGCATGCCAAGCCATCTCTGAGCCATCCCACTCATTGGCCACCTCTGGCCACTGCCCCAACCAGCCTTTCCCTCTCCCCTGGGCCACAGCAGAGGTGCCAACCTGGGCTCCCTCCCTCTCCCACCAGTCCACTTGCCCTCCAGATGGGACAGTGAACTTTCTACGTGTGAGTCTGACTGGGCCACTCCCCACTCTCAGGCCATGGGATCAAGCCCAGAGTCCACAAAGCAGGGTCCAGACTACAAAGGACCTTGAAGGTCACCCCCTTCTCTGCCCGTATTCTACCTGTTTCCCATCCTCCACCTTCAAATCTACCTACCCATCAAGGCCTTACTCCAGGCCCCCTCCTACAGAAGCCACCCAAGCCCAGCAGTCCCAGCTGCTAGGGACCAGGCCCTGGACTGACCCGTTCTTTTTATTTTTTTTGGCCACACTGCATGGCATGCGGGATCTTAGTTCCCCCCAACATTGGGAGCGCGAAGTGGACCGACCCGTTCTTTATTTTTTAATATTTTTTTTATTAATTTATTTTATTTACTATTTTTTATTTTTGGTTGCATTGGGTCTTTGTTGCTGTGCACGGGCTTTCTCTAGTTGCGATGAGCGGGGGCTACTCTTCATTGCAGTGTGCGGGCTTACTGTGGTGCCTTCTCTTGTGGAGCACGGGCTACAGAAGCACAGGCTTCAGCAGTCGTGGCTCGCGGGCTCAGTAGTTGTGGCTTGAGGGTTCTAGAGTGCAGGCTCAGTAGTTGTGGCGTATGGGCTTAGTTGCTCCACGGCATGTGGGATCTTCCCGGACCAGGGCTCGAGCCCATGTCCCCTGCATTGGCAGGTGGGCTCTTAACCACTGCGCCACCAGGCGAGCCCAGACTGACCCATTCTTTTATTATTTTTTTTTTTTTTGGCGGTACACGGGTCTCTCACTGCTGTGGTCTCTCCCGTTGTGGAGCACAGGCTCCGGACGCGCAGGCTCAGCGGCCATGGCTCACGGGCCCAGCAGCTCCGCTGGCATGTGGGATCCTTCCGGACCGGGGCACGAACCCGCATCCCCTGCATTGGCAGGCAGACTCTCAACCACTGCGCCACCAGGGAAGCCCCAGACTGACCCATTCTTAATCCTCACTCCCTGTCCCTACCGCTCAGCCACAGCAGCCTCAGTCCCTGCTGGACACTACGACTTCAGGAGCCGGCCCTCACAGACTATAGCTTTACAGCAGGCTGCCTCCTGACCAATTCACCATGGGCCACAGTCACTCCCGCCACAGAAGTGTCCATGCAGTACTTAGCCCTGGGCTGGGCCTGCAGTAGGAGCCCCAGAACCATCACAAGGCTCTTAGTCAGAGGTGGGGTCTAAGTATACCTGGCTGACAAGTGTGGAAACTGACCACAAAGTTTGCAAGCTTCCAGGAAGATGTTACGGCCAAATGTTCCCACGCATCCTTTGGCTACATTAGCACAGATCTAGTGCCCACCAGCAGGACAGAATGGTCCTGGATTCTGCCTAGACAGGCCCCAGATGGAACACCCAGTCCAGGAAGGCCCAGATGACTATGGTAGGCTGGGGATAGTCCTGATAAACCCTGAGGTACAAAGTCCTGGCACAGCACTGGGACTCTAAAGACCCAGCCTGGTCATGCCCCCAGGGCAGTGGGCAGTGTCTAGAGACCCAGCCTGGTTGGTATATTGAAAGGGAAAATTTGTCACCCCTAAATATTTCTCTTTGGGGACTTCCCTGGCAGTCCACTGTTAAGACTTCGCCTTCCAATGCAGGGGTGTGGGTTCGATCCCTGATCGGGGAGCTAAGATCCTACAGGCCTCGTGGCCAAAAAATGAACACACGAAACAGAAGCAATATTGTAACAAATTCAATAAAGACTTTAAAATTGGTCCACATCCAAATAAATAACTAAATAAATATTCCTCTTTGGCCTAAGGATTATTTTAAGCAGATTATTTTTAAGAAACTGCAGACATAGGAGAAGCTCTGAAAACTAAGAAGTTACCCTATTACAAATGTAATAGACATTTGTAAGTATAAAGGAACTCTCCATTTGTAAGTGTATCTCCCTCGCTGTACTAGGAAGAGGGGGTTGACCTTATCTCTAGAATCAATGCTGAAGGCATAGGTTTAAATCTGCATAACAACCTTACCCTTGTTTACTGGGCTTTTCCCGGTAACTTCCCATAACTGACCCCCAACATCCTCTTTTGCCTTTAGTTCAAGATGGTATTTAAGGTGAGGGCTTCCACCATTTGGGGGAGTTACTCAGTTTTCCTGTGTCTCTCTCATGTATACAGGAGGTATGCAGTTAAACTTTTGTTTTTCTCCTGTTAATCTGTCTTACATCAATTTAATTATTAGACCAGTCAAAGAACCTAGATGGCAAGAAGGGAAAATTTTTCCTCCCCCACAGTATCATGCACCCTGGGGCCACTGGCAGAGCAAGGTCCAAAGGCAGAGGCACTGACTGACCTCCTTGAGAAGGGACAACTAGGTGGGGGAGATGCTTTATTCCTGGCAGCTCCAGGCAGAACCCTGCTCTGGGCAAAGCTGCAGGGCAGAGGATGGGACCACCAACAGGCCCAATGTAGCCAGCTGTCCACCTGCCAGCAGGTACGCTCAGCATAGCCCATGCTACTGGGAGGCTCGGGCAACCTACCTCCAGCAGGCCCATTACAGGCTTTACAGCCACAGTCCAGCCCAAGCGTCTAAGCTGGGCCTGAAGACACACACAGGTGAGTCTGTTTGAGCCAAAAGCCCATGACACAAATGTTCTTCTGATGCCCAGACGCTCTGAACCAGGCTGTCCAGACCTCCCTGGACCAGAGAACAGGGCTCTACCTTCTCACTTTCCCAGGTCCTCCAGATTCGTCCACAGTCCCAAGGAAATAAAGTCCTTCCCTTGGAGGAAACCACCCACCCCAGAAGGATTTTTGGCTTCCTATGGAGGTGGGTGGGGGCAGTGCGCTTTTCCAATCCCTACCCCTGAAAGGCCCCCAGCCTTGCTTCCGCCGTCTGTGATTCATCCGTCTACAATCAACACACACAGTGTGTCTCCTCCAGCCCTGGGGGCCAGCTTCAGCAGTCTCCAGGAGTACCAGGGCCATGGAGGCAGAGTGTGGAGGTTCCCAGCCAATAAACAGAGGCTGAGGGAAGGCCTCTGATGGAGGGGCCAGGCCTCCCTGCTGCCACCATGCCCCGCTAAGGCCAGGCAGGGAATCCTACCCAGCCCCTTGGAACACTCTAGGACAGACACCCCCACCCTCCCCATTCTAGGACAGAACAATGATGGCAGCTGCCTGGGGTCTGGGCAGTGTCAGTGCTGACGGGAGGGAGGCTGGAGTGGAGGAGAGACCAGTCGTCGGGTCCGCTAACTGCCTCGAAGTTATTAGGGCTCGTCTGGGGTCACTGCGGGGACGGCGCTGCCCGGGCTCCTACCAGGGACGGCGCGGACGTGGCCACCCCCCATGCCTGCCAAGGATAAACTCCCCCACCGCCAAGACTCACCACCCGGAGGCGCTGGTAGCAGCAACAGCAACAGCAGCAGGATCCGAGGCGCTGGGGCCGGCGCGGCCATGGCTGGGCGGGTGGGCGGACGGACTGACGGTCGTAGCGCGGCCGTAGCCTCAGAGACCCCCGCGTCCACCCGCTTCCTCGCCTCGCCTCGCCTCGCCTCGCCTCGCCCCGCCCCGCCCCGCCCCTGCCCGGCCCGGCCGTTCCGGGAACCCCGCCCGGGAAGGAGAGGAGGGGAGGAGGAGGGCGAGAGAGGGTAAGCGGACGCCCCTCCCAGCCTCGGGGCTAGGCACTGTCCGGTGTCGGCTCCTCGGGACCGGCTCTCAGACACAGGCGACCACCGAAGTTGACTTCGACTCTCGGGGCCCTGTCCGCCCACAACCCCAGTCCCCACCCTGGGGCCCGGAGGGGGTCTCTGAGGGGATCTGCTTCCTAGCACTTGAGTGCCTGTTGGGTTCTGCTGGCAGGCGGGACACAGCCCCTCCCCGCTCCTAGGGTTCCTCACTTGCCCCGGGCATCCTCACTCCCCGGGAGGTACCCGAGGACCAAGTGGGGTGGCTGGGGGACAGCGCCCAGAGCAGACCTCCGCACACAGTAGGCCCCTAACAGACGCTGGTTCCCTTCTGAAAGCCTAGTTCAGAGGCTTCGGGGACCCCTGCCTCCTGCCACGACACCCACGACACCCCTACCCCTACCCCCGTGGTCACTCTACCCTGAGTCCAGGCAGGCTCACCCCTGCCTCAGGGCAAGTCTGGCTCCCATGGCCTGGTCTGAGGGAAAGGAACTGGCAGTTTCCAGACACACATTAAACCATCACCTGGCTCAGGATTGGGCCATCCTTGTCTGCTGCCAGAGCAGGGTTCTCACAAGGCACCCTAAGATGTGGCCACGGCTAACAGGCCTCCACTGCCCCCTCACTGTGGGTCAGGGCATAAGGGAGCAGGACCCTATGGGCACTTCCCTGGACAGACCCCTCCCCCATATCCTCCGCTGTAGCTCCTCTCAGAAGTACCTAATCAGAAGTATCTGATGCACATGTCCTGAGTTGTTTTATAGATGCTAAAACTACCAACAAATGGAAGAAATTAACTACTTGATGATCATGAGCACCTAGCCCCAGGATTGATAATGTTAACACCTGTGACATGGCCCTGTTACTTCACCATCAACCAATCAGAGAATTGTGCACATGCTGATCACATACCCTGTGACTCCCCTCCTTCACCTGGCCTTTAAAAACACTTTGTCGAAACCCATGGGGAGTTGGGGTGTTTTTTTAAAACAGTTTTTTTAAAAAATATTTATTTATTTTTGGCTGCATTGTATCTTAGTTGTGGCACACAGGCTTCTCTCTAGTTGTGGTGTGGGCTCAGTAGTTGTGGCACACAGGCTTAGTTGCTCTGTGGCATGTGGGATCTTAGTTCCCTGATCAGGGATTGAACCCATGTCCCCTGTATTGGAGGGCAGATTCTTAACCACTGGACCACCAGGGAAGTCCCATTTGGGGTGTTTTGAGCACTAGCTGCCCTGGACTCCTTGCTTGGTGCCCTGCAATAAACGCTGCACTTTCCTTCACCACAGTCAGTAGACTGGCTTTACTGCACTCAAGTCAGCAGACCCAAGTTTGGTTCTCAGTAACGAGTCCCCGCAGAGTCAGGGATGGGGAGCTGGACTACTGTCTTAGTCCCTTGGGGCAGCTATAACAAAACATCATAGATTCAGTTATAAATGACAAACATTTATTTCTCTCAGTTCTGTAGATTGGGAATTCCAAAATCAAGGTATCAGCTCATCTGTGTCCATTTAGAGCCTACTTCCTACCTAGTTCACAGATGACTTCTTTTCCCTGTGTTCTCAGGTGGCAGAAGAGGCAAAGGAGCTCACTGGGGGCTCTTTTATGAGTGCACCAATCCCATTCATGAGGGCTCCACCCTCATGGTCTAGTCACTTCCCCAAGGCACCAACTCCAAATACCATCACCTTGGGAGTCAGCAGTTGAACATGTGAATCTGGGGGGACACAAACATCCAGTCTATGGCAAGCATTCTTTTTTTGCCCAGGGTTTCTGACCTGCCGCCCACTCTGCACCTGCCACAGTTAAACTCATTACACTTAAGGCAGAAAACATGAAGTATCACACTAACCAGGCCCCTGAGCCAGTGTGTACATCCGGCATGCCACCACGTTTCTCACCTGAGGGCGGGGGCCTCACGTAACAAGGAGTGAGGCCCAAGGAGACAACTCGGGATGTCCTCAGTGCAGTTTCCCAGACCTAGGAGGCTAGGGTCCTCCTCTGGGCCTGGGTCCTCCATGGTCCCCCTTACCACTGGCCAGAGGGACTCAAGACTCAGCATGCTGTGCTGGGCACACTGTGGGGGCAGAGGGGTGACTGCCCCCAGGCAGGATGAGGGGCCCTCCCTGGCACAGCCCAGCCTCATCCCAACCGGCTGCCTCTGCCCCCTCAGCTCCACAGTCTGAAGCTGAACACCGCCCAGGTCCCCCTTCCCCACGCACAGTGGCCTCCACACACTCCCCTCCATGTCCACCTCGCCAGCCACCTTCTGAGGCCTGTTCCACACCATGGGTGCCCCGCCTTCCGCCTCCCACAGACTTGGTTTCTCTTCATAACTCAGTCCCTGCCCCCAGTCAAACTCCTAAGAGTTGTCCTTTTTTTTCTTCTAATTTTTACTGGGGGACTTCCCTGGCTGTCCAATGGTTAAGACTCCATGCTTCCACTGCAGGGGGTGCGGGTTCAATCCCTGGTCAGGGAACTAGGATGCCGCATGCCACGTGGCCTAAATAAATAAATAAATGTGTATTGGAGTATAGTTGATTTACAATGTTGTTTTAGTTTCAGGTGTACAGCAAAGTGAATCAGTTATACATATATCCACTTTTTTTTAGATTCTTTTCCCATATAGGCCATTACAGCTAAGAGCTGTCCTTTCTCACCTCCCATCACCTGCCTTTGGCCTCTCATCCCCATCTAGGGGCTTCTCTCCTGGCCTAGTCCTCCCTGACTTTTTCAGTATTGGGTTCCCTCATGCCCCCTCATCTTCCCACACCTCAAAGACACCTGTGTTAAACCTTCATGGTTGAGCATAGTGGTGGCTCCAGGACCCACCCAGAGCTGTGCATGTGCAGGAGGGGGTGAGGCCAGGAAAACCCAGCGGCTTGTAAGTCACAGCCACACATCCAGCATGCATGTGCCCATGTGTGTGTTCCGGGAGAGGGGGGTGGGAGGGGAAGAAACAGGCAGGGGTCCTTGTGAACAAGGCCTGTGAACTGGAAACTGTCACTTCCACAGGTTGCCTGAGGAAATCTGCTTCTCCCGGACAGAAACCAATCTCCCTGTGCCAAACTTCAGGGTCTCAACAAGACTGAGGAGTCCCACGTCCATTTAAGGACCCAGACCAGCTGGACTAGCTCAGCAAAACAATGCCAGGCCACAGGCGAGGGGCCGGCAGCTGGGGACCTTTGTGCTTGGCTCCACCCCCTCAGACAACCTTTCTTATCAGCCCCCGCCCCACCCCCTTTCATTCCAGTAGGTGCCCTCCCCTCCGGCTTGAGGCAGACCCTACCTTAAATTCTGCCCCTTCCCCATCTGGCCTACCTGAAAGGCTCACACTTTATCTCAGGGCACAGCCCCCTGTGCCTCTTGTCGTCCTGTCCCAGGCCGGTGGCACCTCAGGCCCTCCCCTATGTCCTCACCCTCTCCCTCTGTATTTCTCCCTCACACTGCGTGCTGATGTCCTGGACCATCGGTTTGTCACCTTCCTTACCTCCCACCCACACCTCTCCTCTGGCCCTCCCCACTGCTCACATGCTCACCACCCACCAGCAACCCAAGGCACAGTGGACCCTGCCCTGTCCTCCCTCCCAGCCCTTTTGGCCTCCGAGAGTCTGCGCCCATCCACCACCATACTTGCCCTGAGGACTCCCAGAACTCCATCTCCAAAGACCTCCTCGGCTTCCACGGGCAACTCACTGTCCCCAAACCTCTGTCCCCATCTCTGCCTGGTCACCCAGGCATGCTGCCCAACTCTCTCCACGCTCTGCCACTTTCACCTCCAGAACATTCGTTTACCCACCACTGACCCAGCTCTGAACTCACCTGCTCCCCCCAATGCTTCCTGTGTGGATCTCCCTAGAGTACAAATCAGTCACACCCCCTCGCTCTAAACCCTGCAATGGCTCCCTGTATCTCTTAAGACAAAGTCCTGATTTCAGCCCCAGAGCACTGAATGGGGCTCCTTGTGCTTCCTTGCTCTCAGCACGCACCACGTGAATTCCGCCACCCTTTCTGGCTCCCAACTTAAACACCTCCTCCTCCAGGAAGCCTCTCAAGATGCCAAGTCTGGGGTAGGGCTCCCCTTAGTGTTCCCACAGCCCTTGTGAACCCCCAGCCCAGCACCAAACCTTGGGTTATGTGGGTGTCTTCTGCTACTTCGTGGGCTAAGTGAGGCTGGGACTACGTTTTCTGTATCCAACACAGGGCCATGCACACAGCAGGTGCTAGATAATAACTGGAAAAGGAAATAAAGGATCTCCTTTAGCCCATTGACCGCTTTCCCCTGAGCACCAGCCCGGAAACCACTCCCCCTGGGGGATGGGCTGCGTCAGCCTCCCCAGGCCCCTCTGTGGGTTCCACCCCACCCTCCACTCCCACTGCCCTAGCACGCATTATGCTGGACTATAGCTGTCTGTGCATCTGCCTCCCTACCAACCACATCAACCTTAGTGCTGATGCCCAGAGTAGATGCCTGTCCAGGCCCGTCTTCTACTTTTCCCTCCACATCCACCCCCTATCCCACTCTGTCCTGGGGTTTCCTCTTTCTCTTTCTCCCTTCTCGTAGTCAGTCGTCAGGCTTAGTCAGCAGAAGGCAGTTAAGTTGCAGGAGATCCGTCAGAGGGTGGGAGGAGAGTGCATGAATGGCGCTGTTCCTTCCCTATTCCTTCCCCAAAGCTCCTGTGGGCCTTCAGACACACCACATCCCACCGCCAACACCACCCGCTCCACCCTCACAGCCACAGCTCGCCCGTCCCTCCATTCAGGGCCATAATGCTGAGAAATTATCTTGAGAGCCCCAGGGAGTGACTGATTTAAGAGATCCCTCTGGTAGACAGATTACAGTAGAAACTGAACAGGAGTGGGGGTCGGGGGTTGGGTCCCACCGGGTTCCACTAACCCTTCCCCTCCTGGGCCTTGACCCTGTGGGTTGTGGACAGGGAATGTTGCCTGACTTTCCTGTAAACAAAGAATGTTGCCCGCTATTCCAGTTCTACAAGAATCAAGCCATTAGCCACTGCAGCAACCCACGGATGGTGCACCTGAGGGGAATTCAGGATGGAGAAAAACAGGAAGCGTTCTGTGCTTTGGATACTGACCCTAGATAGTTAAGATGCATATCAAGGGAATAATTTCAATGAACCCAGGTCCTTGCATGTTCCCATACATAGAAAAACATTAACTTGAGATGTCTGTTCTTTGTGATTAGTAATCTTGGTGTTCAACTACATATTTTTGTTTTTGTTCTTCCCACAAAAAAACTCCTGTAGATCCTGGCTCCTCCCTTATCTCTTCAGAGCAATTCCTCAGAGCTTTCTGAGAGGCTGTCTTCTGGGCTTTAGTCCTCAGTAAGATCCCACACAACTTTTAGGTTGTGCATTTTTCTTCAGTCCACAAGGCCTAGGGAAGGAAAGTGCTCCCAATGTTGGCCCCAGGTGCTGCCACCCGAATTCACCCACAGCTCTGTAAACGGCCCTTTTATTGGACTCCCCTCAAATACGCACAGTGTTAATAATGACTCTTTTCTGGGACTTCCCTGGTGGCTCAGTGGCCAAGACTGCACTCCCAGTGCAGGGGTCCCAGGTTCGATCCCTGGTCAGGGAACTAGATCCCACATGCATGCGCAGCTAAGAGTTCGCATGCCACAACTAGGGAGCCAGTGAGCCGCAACTAAGGAGCCCACCTGCCGCAACTAAGACCCAGTGCAACCAAATAAATAAATAAATATTTTTAAAAAAGACTATTTTCTGCTGGGACCTTTATGTGGCAGTCAAGCTGCATATGGGAACTCTGCATGGGGCCAAAGCAATACCCAATGATGCTCAGAAAGCCCAGTGTCCCACGGTGTGGGTGGCAGGGGGTGGGTGGCATCAGCCCAGGACTGACCCACAGGGCCAGAGGTGTGAGAGCTAAGTAGAGAACAGCTCTCCTGCCATTCCTCTTCACCAGCACCTGGGCTCCCTTCCTCCATTTCAGAAGGCAGAAATGCCAGACATCCACTTCCCAGCTTCCTTTGCCCGAGGCCCAGCCAATCAGATGTACCCTCCTTGGAATCAGATGTACCTTCCCTAGAGTCAGACATACCTTCCCTGGAGTGTGCCTAGTGGGCTGGTGACCAGAGCCTCTGCAGTGGTGGGGGTCATAGCAGCCGGGTAGCAGCATGCAGTGTCTGCCAAAGCAGAACTGTGACTTGGGCATGGCCTCTTTGTCTTGTCCTCCTGTGCCCTTGGTGGCTCTGGGAGCTACACAAGTTCATTTTCATAAATTCCATTTCTGATTATGTTGGGCAGAGTCAGTTTCCTCCAACGGATAAAGTTGTCAGCAGGTGACCAGGGAAATGGGGGTGCATCCGGAGTGGACGTTTGCCTGGTTGGAGTTAAAGGCAGTGGAAATCCAGCCAGGATGAAGGGAAAGCCTTTGGCAACCCCAGCAGGCTGAGGAGACAGAGCTAGTACAGCCATCACTGGTGGTGTGGTACAGATCTTCCACGACTTACGATGGGGTTACTGATAAATCCCCTGTAAGCT
Organism: Globicephala melas; assembly: GCF_963455315.2. Lineage (NCBI taxonomy): Eukaryota > Metazoa > Chordata > Mammalia > Artiodactyla > Delphinidae > Globicephala > Globicephala melas. The sequence continues at coordinate 39,471,362 of NC_083324.2, read as the reverse complement.
GAAAATATCGTAAGTTGAAAATGTATTTAATACATCCAGGACGTTGGTCGCCTCCTCAGTGAGGACTTCATACAACCCTGAACCACGCCCTCAGCTCTGTCCCAGCACCCTCTAATACACGACTTACCTCTTTACTGTGTCTTCCACCACTAGAATGTCAGCTCTGTGAGGGAGGGAGTTTGCCCCTGGGCTTACTGCTATATTCCTCCTGCTTAGCACATGGTAGGCACTTAATGTGTTGTTAATGAATTAAATGAAATGAAGATGCATATGAAAGAATTAGAGGAATCAGATTGCAACCAACCTCCAGCCCTTCTCCATCTCCCTTGCCCACTGAAGCAAGGTGTCCTCCCATAAGACCTCGTGAGGGAGTTACTTTGCAAGGGGAGTCAACTCTTCTAACGCCCCTCCTCCCCAACTCCTGAAACTAGAGATGGATACCAGCATGTCTGGAGACCTTATTACAAAGTCAGACCCAGAGGGGATGGCTTATGTATCAAAAGAATTTAAGACCTTGGTATTTTACATTAGCTAAAATATACACACTGTGCGGTGGGGTCGGGGGGGAGACCGAGGCCCTAGACCATGGAGATAAGAACATCAGCTTAGTTAGGTTGGACTTCATCAATGCAGGTGAGCTTGCCAGGAACTTTGGATTCAATGTGCAGGCTTAAGCTACTGGGGGTTGTTCTGCCTGTCTATTTGGTTGGCTGAAATGAAAACTGGGTCTCACTAAATGCAATTGAGATGCCAAATGCTCCCTGGTGTAATGTAGAGGAGAGAACCCAAGGCCTCAGGAAGATTCACTCATTCATTCAAAATAAATGTTGGACTGAATTTATCAGGGACAACTCACCTTCTCCCTGAGTCCCTGGAGATGACCCAGAACACAGTCCTTCACCAAGGCCCTAGGAAGTTCATCGCTGAGAAGTTTCCATTTGCCAGGGCTGCTGTAACAAAGTACCACACCCTGAGCGGCTCAAACAACAGAAACTTACTGTCTCATAGTTCTGGAGGCTGGAAGCCAGGATGTCAGCAGGATCCACGCTGTCTCTGAAGTTGCTGGGGAATTTTGGATTAGGGGCACACCCTACTCCAGTATGACTTCATCTTAATTTATGACACCTGCAACCACCCTATTTCTACATAAGGTCACATCAGGAGGTACCGGGGGTTAGGTCTTCAATGTATTAATTTGGGGGACACAATTTGACCCATAAGTACCATAGTCACAGCTGTCCATGAGTCAGAGATTCTGGTTGGAGACACTATAGTTGAAATGCCTCCTTGATTTCAATGCAGATACCAGGATGTTTGGCAGGATCACCAGGCCCCTAAGACAAAAACTGATGGGGAAGCCAGCAGAGCCCTACTGGATGTGTATGACAAAAGAACTAGAGGGCTGACCACCAGAGACCTGACTGCAGAGGATAGGATCACTCACCAATTCTCCAGATAAGATCAGTTCACAAACCCAGGGGCCCTTGACGGAAGTGGGGTGGGTGCCCTTTAAGGTGGGCCCTGTGAAGACAGCCCAGCTTCATGCTGGTACTTTCCCCACAACCCTTCCCAAAGAGACCTGTGGCCATTAGCCAGGGTTTGACAGATACCACTTCTGGTCTACCCCATTTTCCACTTTTAATAGAACAGTTTTTGTTTAAACAACGATGTGCCCAGTCCCAGGGGATGAATAATGATTGGTCTAAACCAAACATGGCAACTCGCCTTTACAGGTGATAATTATATTTTATTAATATATAATATACAACCATATTATAAATATAATTCAAATGTTGCTGAAACCTATGTCTTTGTAACAATATTTCATTCTATCCAAATATCCTCTGATCCTACCTGATGGCCACTGTTTCCTAGCAACCCAAAATGCTACAAAATTCTTCAGCCTAACCATATATAATCGCTCTTTCTAGGTTGTGGTAGAACAGTGAACCTGAAGAAAAATTCTGATAGTGTTATATTTCATTCCTTCTGTTGTTGCTTTGCTGTTGAAATCTTCAAAACCTTCTTCAGAAAGTGCAAGGAAGCCTCTAAGGAGGTCAGGTATCCACTCCAGGAACTCTGTGCCCGGAGACAGGGTGGGGACCATTCAGCGGTCCCCCAACCTCACCTACCAGGAAGACAGTCATAGCTGATACTACTCTGAGCCTGAGGATGAAGCCCAAGGGGTTCCTGTCATCCACTGTGACACAGCCACCCTCTGCCCTGACACACTAGGAAAGGCAAATGCCAGCAATGTTATGTCCATGGAGGAAGACCCCTGCAACACCCCAGCCCCACGGCAGAAGGTGTAGAAAAGTCCATCAAAATTCTGAGGCACGGGGAGGAGGAGGGATAAATTAGAAGCTTCGGATTAACATATACATACTACTATATATAAAATAGATGACAAGGACCTACTGTATAGCACGGGGAACTCTACTCAATATTCTGTGATCACCTATATGGGAAAAGAATCTGAAAAAGAATGAATACATGTGTACGTATAACTGAATCACTATGCTGTACACCTGAAACTAACACAACATTGTAAATCAACTATACTCCAATAGGAAACGGGTTTGAGCCCTGGTCCGGGAAGATCCCACACACTGTGGAGCAACTAAGCCCATGCACCACAACTACTGAGCTTGTGCTCTAGAGCCCGTGAGCCACAACTACTGAGCCCGCGAGCCACAACTACTGAGCCCACGTGCCACAACTACTGAAGCTCGTGCGCCTAGAGCCCGTGATCTGCACCAAGAGAAGCCACGGCAATGAGAAGCCCACGCACCACAAGGAAAAGTAGCCCCTGCTCACCACAACTAGAGAAAGCCTGCGCATAGCAACAAAGACCCAACACAGCCAAAATTAAAAATAAATAAATAAATAAATTTATTTTTTAAAAAAACAACTATACTTCAATAAAATTTATTTTAAATGCAAAAGGGAAAAAAAATTCTGAGGCATAGGAAAGGGTGTCTCTTGTCACCACCTTCCCCACGCCACAAGTAACAAAGAACACCAGAGAATCAGCCAGCACGCTCCACCCACAGCCTTATGCAGGCCCTCCTCCATCCTCGACCCAGCCTCTGGTTCCCCTCTCCAGGGATGCCAGTATTTGGGACCCACATTTCCAGGGACCCCAGATCCCTCCCTACGTCTGTTTCTGTCTCAGTGGTGAGGGCCCAGCAACCTTGGTCAGCCCAGAGAAAACCCGGGCCCTGCCCCGGGCTCACTCCAGGGCAAGACAGTTTCTGCTCCAGGGATGGGTAGTCATGGGGGTGGGAGCTGGACCAAGGGTCCATACAGACCTGTTGGGAGGGAGCACAGCACAGGGGTTTGCAGAGCCGCTGGAAAGAACCTCACCAGTGGCGAGCTGGCCACACAACACCTTAGATTGTTCTTTTTTAAAAAAGTATTTATTGCAAAGAATGTTGGACACAGTGTGATATGTGGCTGAGATCCAACAACATCCATTCCAGGGCGAGCAGGAAACATGTCTGCAACAGGAGCACATCAACCGTCCTGGCTACAACCGGGCAGCCAGCCAGGTGGATGGCTGCCCATGCAGAGCCGGCTCCGGGTGAGCCCTGCTGGGATCCCACACTTCCCTCTGCCCCATCCCAGTCCTTGTGACACATCTCCAGTAGCTCCTGGCTGCCCTCTGGACAGAGAGAAAAGGCCTCGCTGGTCTCACCTCAGCCAGCCTGAGGTCTTGGAGAGGTGGTGACATCCAGATGTACGTGCCACTGACCAAAGGGACCTGCTATGGCCAAAAACTGAGCATGACCAAAAGTCACCAATACTCTGGCGGACATGGAAGCAAAGGCTGCAGTCCCCACATCCCAAAGGCAGTAGCGTGGTCCTCTGGCCCTGGGTCTAAGGGGCCTGGGGCTCTGACAGGAGATAAGTCCAGAAGGAGGGTACTGCCACGGCTCTGTCCTGGATATCTCTCCACCCATGTCTGTCCATAACTGCTGTGGCACTCGAGGCCGAGAGATCATCAGCCTGGGCCAGGGACACAGGATCTTCGGGCCTGACTTCACCAAGGACCACCACCTGTGGACAGCAGCACATCCAACTACAAATCCACACGCTTCCTCACCCAGCCTCACAACTTGCTGGCCAGCCTGTTCTCCCAGCTACAAAATGGAGCCGGAACCCGCGGCCCAGCCCAACTCCCTGGGCCCAAAAGAACTCAAGGGCGTGACAGATGGCAGGCTTCCCGAGGTCATTTTCATCAGGCTCCTGTGTACAAGAATCAGAAGCTGGGAAATTCCTGCCCTGGCCAGAGGCTGCCTCCAGCTCTGGGCTTTCCCATGCTTAGTTCCGCGGGTAGAGGTCAACAAACGCCAGGACAGGCTTTGCAGGACCATGCAAGCTTTTCCGAATCCTTCACAGCAAATGCAGGTCCCTGCCACCAGTGTATACTCTTGTGTGGACACAGGCAGCGGCGGGCAAGGTAGCCCAGTGGCATGGCCGGGAGAGGAAGATGGGAGGGCAGCCTCTCCCTCGAGCACTGGGAAGGGCGACTCCTACAACTGTCCTGTCTTCACATCTTTCTTTACGTGTTGCACCATGGGAGCAGTTGGAGAGGGGTGGCCTTGGCTGCCAGCTCCCACGAGTATTCCAGTGTAGGCATAATTGGGAAGGGGTAATCGCAAACACCCCGCTCCCTGCATGTTTCTGTGCATTCCCATGTGCTGAAGTGAACACACTGCTTTCCTGAGCGTCCACAAATGCAGACGCACAGACTCAAGGGTCTGGCCAGTGGAGGTGGCTGCCTTGGCGGAAGCTCTTCAGTTCCTGGTGAGGCAGGACGGGGATGGCTCTTTCCCGCGTACTGAGGCAGCAGCAGCTCATGAACACCTTGCCTCTGGCTCAGGAAGTGGCCAAAGAGAGTGTAGCAGAGCCCTGGCAGGGGTCCCCAGGTCTACCCAGGCAGCTCGGCCTCAGTGGGTGGAAACATCACAGCAAGTGCTTTCCGTTTCACATTTTTGGGTTTCACACTTCACGAAGCCCACCAGGCCGGTGAGAGAGAACAGAAGGATCAGGGGCTGGGAAACCTCTCACCAGCCCGGTGCAGACGCAGTCAGGCCAAGTGGTTTTTAGCAGCAGGTTGGGCACCGCATACAACCCTGACACTGTCAACAAGGAAACAGGTGGGCTGGGACTGGGATTCTGGGTGCCACCAGCCATGCATGGCTTTGAGGGTGTTCCTGTGTGGTGACTGTCACACAGACCAGAGGGCCTGGAATGACCTCGTCCACAGAGATCAACACCTGCCCGGGGGTTGCAGTGGACGACACACGGTCACTGGTGAGCAGGGACCGTGACAAGGGCTTCCTCCGGAGGCCGAGAGATGTCTACATTCTGCACAAAATTAAACACACAGAACGCTGACCATTTGCCAAGGACAGACAGTCACCACTACCCGCTTTGCTCATCGCTATAGCCGCTGGACTCACATCCTCACCCCGAGGAGCCCCGGTCACAGGACTTAGACCCCGACCTTTCCTAAGAGCCAGGCGTCAAGAGCCTCTTGACACGTGGTGGGTGACAAACACCAGAAAAAAGGTGAGGGATGGAGGACACCTCCGGTTCCTGCTTGCTCCTTGCAGGCAGGTCAGGCATTACCCAGAGTGAGGCCATCCCCGCCTCCCGCCTCAGGTCTGGGTCAGGTGGGGAGAAAGAGCTGGCTGGGAAGGGGACCAGCTCCCGAGGGTGCCCTCCTCCCTGCTATGTCGGTGTGTCGGTGCACAGGTGTCAGATATGGCCCCGGCAGGCTGCGGACACCTCCTGTGTCTGAGAGCTGGGGCACCAGGCCCCCTGCACCTCCTGAACAGCACCCCTCCCCTGCCTCAGAACTGGGACAGAGCCCAGATCTGCAGGGAGGGAATCATGTCCGCTATGGCCACACTCCTGAGTTCACAGGGCTGGCCACTGGAATTGTAGGGGCAGGTGCAATTCTCACTGGGGGCAGGCTTCCCAAGGGCCCCTTTCTCACCACAACCTGTCCCCAAGGATGGGCCAGGACCTGGAGATCCTGCCCACCTTAAAAGGAACCATCCCGGAACCTGTGGCCAACAGAAGTTTGCCTCTCAGAAGTGCCTACCCAGAGGCAGGCAGGGTGCCTGCCAACTACCCCATGGCCATGTTGGCTCCTGCAAATGGACCGGGGCACCAGCCCCTGATGCTTGCTGGGTCCAGGGGCCTCTTTCACCATCACCCCATCAGTGCTGGGGGCCCAACACCTTCTGAGCTTTCCTCAGTACGAGGGGCCTGTTGGGACATCTACCCCTGAGACCTGTGTGTGCCAGACTGGGCCTTCATCGGACTCTCAGGGCAAACAGGGAAGAGGTTTACACAATGACTGGTTCTGGTGAGGGGAAGCAGCCTTAGGAAACAGGAGGACACATCCACACACCTCAGCCTGTGGGGCCCAAGGCCTGCACCCTGGGCAGGGACCCAAGGCCCAACACGTCCCATTGTGGGTGGCAGCAGGCATGACTAAGGTCCCAGGAGCCTTCCTGGTGCAACAGACTCTGGGAATGGGGCCCAGAGGGGCGGTCCTGCTCTTGGCCTCAGTGGGAGAGGAAACCAAGATGGCAGAAGGATCCCACACGGGCATGAAGTGCTTCTGGGCAACACTTCAAGGAGCTTCTATCTTTAACGCTGGGGGAACACAGAACAGAGACGTGTCCTTCCGCAGGAAGGTCTCTACGCAGCACCGAGACACCCTCAGCCTCTGCATGGCCCTTTCCGCAACAAAGCAGGACATTTTTCATTTTTACTTTTTAAAGGTGCTCAGGTTGGACAGGTGCTCATGAGGCCTGGGCTGGTGGGACATGGAAGCGCCTGCCCCCTGTAGGCCTCTAGCCTCTGTTCTGGCCACAGCGTCACCCTGACAGAGAACTCAAGCTCACTCAGTAGATGCCCCAGCTGGGCCTGGCCCTGGTGGTTGCTGTGTCTGGACCCCCAGGAACGTGCCCACCACCCCAGCAGTGACCCGGCTGCTACCTGAGGCCTGTCTCGGTGCGTGTTCACAGCCGCCACATTCAGGAATATGGACTCCACTTTACAACCTGCCAAAGGGAAGATGCAAATCCATTCCCCCTCCTGAAAGGCAGCAGAGCCACAGGGGTAGAAGCTTCTCCCAGGAGGAGGCTTTCGGTGCTGTGGGGCTGAGCAGACGCCTCAGCCTCACTCCAGTCCTCCCACCTTGGGCAGCTCCGGAGGCCCCGTGAGGAAGCACTAGGCAGCGTGTCAGGCCCGAGCCTCTGGGCCACTGCCCAGCGCAGGCTCGCCAAGGAGCCCGGGCACCAGGCAGAGCCACAGTGAGGATGAGCGGCCCACCTCGGGGGCTGAGGGCGGTCTGAGAAGCAACAAGCCTAGCTCAGTGAGGGGTCACTACACTGAGCAGACCCTCACCCAGCCCTGTCTCACACATGAGGAGGGATCACCATGGTGCCAGGCGCTCAGTGCAAAGGGGGACGAGGCGATTAACATGCACTGGGATGACTTCAGCTGCCACTGAGCTATACAGTTATGGTCCCGAGGGCACAACCATGTGAGAGTGCCTCGTCCAGTGTTGAAGGGGAGGGGTCGGGACCCAGGAGGTTAGGAAGTTGCGTGAGGCCTCTGCTGGCAGAGCCCAAGGCAGAGGCGCATATTTTCAGGTCCGGGTCCTGGGGCCGTGGGGTTTTCTGGGGGATTTTGGAGAAACCAGTAGAAAAGACCCTCATGTGGGTGGGTGATGGTTAAGGAAGGATCACTGGGGAGTCTTCCTGTGGCCACAGGAATTAAAACAAAAAACATTTTATAGCAAATTGGGAAAGGTGGTGGGATGGAAGGAGGAGGAATGAGCCTCTAATGAAATTTTCAAGGGAGGGGTTTGCAGAAAACCACAGAACCCTGCAGACAGCCAGTCTGGCAACCAGGTCAGCATGCGGGAAGCTTCTTTACCATAAGCCACGGGGGTCAGCTTCAGGACCGTGTGCAGCGGACACTTGAGGTAAGGCAGCTGTTCTGTGGACACAGGCGGAGAGGGTTGGCACCAGGGATGCCCAGGTGACAGTCCCCTTCGATCTCTCTCACACACACATCCCACCTCCCCAGGGGCAGCGTCCGCACCTGCTGCCTTGTCAAGGAAGTAGGCCAGGAGGCAGCGCATCACAGCCTGGTGGCAGATGACCAGCACGTTCTCTTGCCGCTCCAGCTCCATGATGACAGGCTCGAGTCGCTGGACCAGGTCCTCATAGGACTGCAAGGGCAAGTGGGAAGCATCCCTCAACCCAGCTCTGGGGGTAGGGATGGAGACCTTCTGGGTAGTGGGCTACCTTCTCCTGAACTCCTCACCATTCTGGGAGGTTGGTGAGGACTGGCAGTCTGACAAAGGGATCACCTCCCCTATCCCAGGGCTAGGTCCCAGTAGGACCGAGAGGGCAGGGCTGGGGCTTAGGCTGCGTCCGAGGGGCCACCTCCATGCCCTTCCTGGGGCCCTTTGCTGAACCCTCAGCTGCAGGAATTCACATGCTGGCAACTGATGACAGGTGGAGAAGACACGGCTCCCTTCCTACCCGCCGCACGTGGAGTACACAGAACGAGGCTTGTAGGAAGGGGAAGCAAAAACCTCCCGAACTTCCCAGAGTGCAACCTGTCAGAACGCCTGAGCTCCCAGGAAGGACCCTCACAGTCTGCCTGCCCTGTACCTCCCCTGGGTGCCGTGAGGGAGCCCTTGGACCAACCCCGGTGACTGGCAGGTCTAGAGCTTTTCACTGGGAGACCCAGCCCTGGGGGTTCACCCCTGTTTGCACACAGTGAGCCGTCCTTCAGGAAAAAAAAAAAGGCCTCAAGCTTGGAGCTGAGTTTGCCCCATGATTTGGTTGGGAGTAATACCAACATGACTTGTGCCCGCCCCTGGTATTTCTGGGGAAAGCCTAGATTGCTTCTTTTGGCAACTACCTTCCCTACCAATTTCCCCTCTGTATTCTCAAGTTTGAGCAGCCAGCTGCTTTGTTTCTTTTTACTGTTATCTGGTTTGGTTCTAAATCTGGGTTCTCCCTCACAGTATGATGTGGGGAAATATCAATGCTACCCGAAGCTGTCCTATTCCCGAGGACAGCACAGCATAGGCACCTGTGAGCCTGGCATTTGGACGGGGGGTTTCGACATGTGTACGTGTATGTGTGTACGCAAACCTGTGCGTCTGTGGGAGGTATTTTTATTTGGCCACCTCCCCAGGTCACGTCCTAGAATTGGGAGATACATGAGTCAAAGGTGACACTGGGGGCTTCCCTGGTGGCGCAGTGGTTGAGAGTCCACCTGCCGATGCAGGGGACACGGGTTCGTACCCCGGTCCGGGAGGATCCCACATGCCACGGAGCGGCTGGGCCCGTGAGCCATGGCCGCTGAGCCTGCGCGTCCGGAGCCTGTGCTCCGCAACGGGAGAGGCCACAACAGTGAGAGGCCCGCATACCGCAAAAAAAAAAAAAAAAAGGTGACACTGTTTCTACCCGGGGCCTGGGCTGAGGCGAGAGCCAGTCTGAGGGGAGGTGACAGTGCAGGTGACTTATGGTAGTCACGACTCACCTGGGGAAAATGAATCCCTAGGTCTGGATTCAGGGCTAGGGATGGTGTCTGGAGCCGCAGGGAGGATGGGGTCACCCTATGACACTCCCAGGGATGGGGAAAGTAAAGATGGGGAGTGATGGGAAACAGGGCTCCAGTAGGCCTCAGGGTTGGGATTCCTGGGCAGCACTGCTCACCCACCACCCAAGGAGGGGCCTGCAGCCTGGGCCACGGCTGAGAAGTGGTGGAGGTGACACACACACCCAGCCTGCCTACCTCTGAGGCCAGGCCCCTCCTGCTGCCCACGGAGCCTCTGCAGAGCCCCTCGGGGCCCTCAGTCACAGGCGGTCCTCCCAGGCAGGCAGCAGGTGGCTGGGATTAAGCCCCCATATCCCACCTACCTCCCCCTTGGGGTACCGGTACCGGTACTTGTCCTGGTCTCGCAGGGCAAATTCCAGTGGATAATGATCCTGAATTTCCTCGTAAGTCATTTCCTCACAGACGCCCTAGGGAGACACCGCAGTCATCACACCACCCACATCAGGCCCAGGGATCAGCCCTGTGTCAGGGGGAGGGCATTTCCTGGGCCACAGGGACTCTCCCAGCTGGGAAGAGCAGGCACCCTGGGAAAACTAAGCAGGGGCAGCCTCACATTTGGAAAAAGCTATCACACGTCTTTTCCACCCACCCATCGTCCATCCATCCAGTTTATGCCATAAAAATAAACACAGAAATATTAACTATGTGTCTTTTCTAATGTGTCTTTTTGTCTTCTGTGCTATGGAAATACTACAGCAGAGTATGGATTATTGTACAGGCTATAAAGTAAGATTTCCCTCATGTCATTCAGGATACACACACACGCACAGCACAGAGTATCGTACACAAATGCCATTTTAAAACAAAACAAAAGAGCCCAGGACAATGTGTGGACTGACCAGTGACAGTCCTTCCAAGGCTCAAGCCAAGAACCAGCACACAGGAGGTGCCCAGAGAGGAAGCAATAAAACGCCCGTAATAAAAAGCTGCTGGACTATTTACAATAGCCAGGTCATGGAAGCAACCGAAATGCCCATCGACAGATGAATGGAAGAAGAAGATGTGGTACATATATACAATGGAATATTACTCAGCCATAAAAAGGAATGAAATTGGGTCATTTGTAGAGATGTGGATGGATCTAGAGACTGTCATACAGAGTGAAGTAAGTCAGAAAAAAAAAAAACAAATATCGTACATTAATGCATATATGTGGAACCTAGAAAATGGTACAGATGAACCGGTTTGCAGGGTAGAAATTGAGACACAGATGTAGAGAACAAACGTATGGACACCAAGGGGGGAAAGCGGCGGGGTGGTGGTGGTGGTGGTGTGATGAATTGAGCGATTGGGATTGACATGTATACACTGATGTGTATAAAACTAATGATTAATAAGGACCTGCTGTATAAAAAAATAAATAAAATAGGGCTTCCCTGGTGGCACAGTGGTTGAGAGTCCGCCTGCCGATGCAGGGGACACGGGTTCGTGCCCCGGTCCGGGAAGATCCCACATGCCGTGGAGCGGCTGGGCCCACGTGCCATGGCCGCTGAGCCTGCGCGTCCGGAGCCTGTGCTCCGCAACGGGAGAGGCCACAACAGTGAGAGTCCCGCGTACCGCAAAAATAAATGAATAAATAAATAAATAAAATAAAATTCAAAAAAAGATGTGAGAAACTATAAAGTGGGGGTCAGGAGAACAAACTGTGACACTATAATTCATAACACACACAATAAACAAATTATTCTGAAAAATAAAAAATAAAATAGAATAAAAAGCTGCTGGTTTCTACCTTTGTCCTCAGGGTTTTTTTCCTAGACAAAGCCTTGGGGGCAAAGTTATCTATTAAAAAGGAAAGATGATGAGGAAAATTTAAACCTATAAATGCCTATATCAAAAAAAAAAGATCTCATATCACTAATCTAATCTTCTACCTTAAGATATCGGAGGGACTTCCCTGGTGGCACAGTGGTTAAGAATCCGCCTGCCAATGTAGGGGACAAGGGTTCGATCCCTGGTCCAGGAAGATCCCACATGCTGCGGAGCAACTAAGCCTGCATGCCACAACTACTGAGCCCATGTGCCACAATTACTGAAGCCTGCGTGCCTAGAGCCTGCACTCCACAACAAGAGAAGCCACCACAGTGAGAAGCCCACACACTGCAACGAAGAGTAGCCCCTACTCACTACAACTAGAGAAAGTCCACCCACAGCAACAAAGACCCAATGCAGCCAAAACTAACTAACTAAATTTATTTTATTTTATTTTATTAATTTTTTTTTTTACTAAATTTATTTAAAAAAAAAAAGTTACTGGAAGAAGAACAAATTAAACCCAAAGCAAGCAGAAGTAAGGAAATAATACAAATTAGAACACAAATTCATTAAATAGAAAAAAGCAACGAAATCAAAAGTTGGTTCTTCGAAAAGATCAACAGAATTCACAAAACTTTTGCTAGACTGACAGGAAAAAGGAAAGCTCAAGTTATTAAACCAGGAATGAAAGGGGGATATTACTACAAAGCTTACAGAAATAAAAAAGATTATAAGGGAATACTATGCACAATTATATGCCAACAAATAAGACAACTTAGGTGAAATAGGAAAATTCCTACAAAGACACAAACTACCTGTTATGAGTTGAATACTTCCCCCCAAAAGATACGCTGAAGTCCTAACCCCTGGGAACTGTGAATGTGACCTTATGTGGAAATAGTCTTTGCAGATATAATCAAGTAGATGAGGTCCAATGACTGATGCCCTTTTAAGAAGGCCATGTAAAGACAGAGAGAGACACACACAGGGAAGAAGCCCATGTAATGAGGGAGACAGGGATTGCAGTGATGCACCTATAAGCCAAGGAATGTTGGCAGCCACCAGGAACCTGCTAAAAATATGGGCATTAAAAGGGATTGGGGGCAGGGGCTTCCCTGGTGGCGCAGGGGTTGAGAGTCCTCCTGCCAATGCAGGGGACACGGGTTCGAGCCCTCTCCGGGAGGATCCCACATGCCGTGGAGCAGCTAAGCCTGTGCGCCACAACTACTGAGCCTGCGCTCTGGAGCCCGTGAGCCACAACTACTGAGCCCACGTGCCACAAATGCTGAGCCTGTGCGCCTGGAGCCTGTGCTCCGCAATAGGAGAGGCCACTGCAGTGAGAAGCCCACACGCTGCAACGAAGAGCAGCCCCCACTCTCCGCAACTGGAGAAAGCCTGTGCGCAGCAACACAGCCAAAAGATAAATAAATAAATTTATAAAATAAACGTGATTGGGGGGGACTTCCCTGGTGGCACAGTGGTTTAGGAATCCACCTGTCAATGCAGGGGACACGGGTTCAAGCCCTGGTCCAGGAAGGTTCCACATGCCACAGAGCAACTAAGCCCGTGTGCCACAGCTACTGAAGCCCATGTGTGCCTAGAGCCCGTGCTCCACCACAAGAGAAGTCACCTCAATGAGAAGCCCACACACCACAATGAGGAGTAGCCCAAAGCCTGTGTGCAGCAACCAAGACCCAACGCAGCCAAAAATAAATAAATTAATTAAAAAAAAAAAGATTAGGGGGATTCCCTGGCAGTCCAGTGGTTAGAACCAAATGCTTTCACTGCTGAGAGCCTGGGTTCAATCCCTGATCGGGGAACTAAGATCCCACAAGCCACAGTGTGGCCAAAAAAAAAGTGATTATGGTGATGGCTCAGAAGGAAGTGAAGGACAGTAGAGCAAGCCTCTATTGCCTTAGAGAATACATATATTATCATGAACAGAATGTTGCTAGAAATATGAATGTTTAGGGACTCCTCTGGAGGTCCAGTGGTTAGGACTCCGTGTTTTCACTGCCGTGGCCCCAGGTTCAATCCTTGGTCAGGGAACTAAGATCACGCAAGCTGTGTGGCGCGGCCAAAAAAAAAGAGAGAGAGAAAAGGCAATCTTTATCATAAAGCAGCAGAGAACTTGGCCGAACTGTGTTCTAGTGTGGGCAGCTATAACAAAAAAGGCAGATAGGGGCTTCCCTGGTGGCGCAGTGTTTGAGAGTCCGCCTGCCGATGCAGGGGACACGGGTTCGTGCCCCGGTCTGGGAAGATCCCACATGCCACGGAGCTGCTGGGCCCGTGAGCCACGGCCGCTGAGCCTGCGCGTCTGGAGCCTGTGCTCCACAACGGGAGAGGCCACAACAGTGAGAGGCCCGCGTAAAAAAAAAAAAAAAAAAAGGCAGATAATGACAAGTGATAAGGAGGATGCAGAGAAATCAGAACCCTCATACACTGCTGGTGGGAACGTAAAATGGTGCGGCCACTTTGGAAAACAGCCTGGCAGTTTCTAACAAGCTTAAATGGAGTTAACATGGGGGACTCCCTGGTGTCCCAGTGGTTGGGACTCTGTGCTTTCATTGCCAAGGGCCTGGGTTCAATCCCTGGTCAGGGAGCTAAGATCCCACAGGTCACACAGCACAGCCAAAATAAAAAAACAAACAAAAAAATGTAGAGTTAACATATGACCTAGCAATTCCACTCCTGGCTATCTACCCAAGAGAAATGAAAACATGTCCACACAAAAACCTGTACATTCAGAGCAACATCATTCCTAAAGCCAAAAAATGGCAACTACCCAAATGCCCATCGACTGGTGAATGGATAAATAACATGTGGTATATCCATACAATGGGATATTATTCGGCAATATACAGGAACAAAATACTGATACATTCTACCACAGGAGGAAGGAAATGTCCAGAATAGGCCAGTCTATAGAGACAGAAAACAGATTGGTGGTAGCCTAGGGCTGGGGGGAAGGACTGGAAGGAAATGGGGGTATGGGTACAGGGTTGCTTTCTGGAACAACAAAAATGTTCTAAAATTGATTGTGGTGATGGTTGCATAACTCTGTGAATATACTAAAAACGACTGAATCATACAATTTAAATAGGTGAACTGTATCATACGTGAATCATATCTCGATAAAGCTGTTGTTTTCAAAAAAGGAAAAATAAGACAGTAAATTGTGGATTGGGCTAAGAAAAAAATCACAATGTTAAAATAGAAGACGAGCCCAAGGCTGTTTACCAGAACAGAGGAAAGAACAAAGATAAACATGGAAAGATGACTAACAGATCATAGATACTAGAATAGTTTCCAAACTAAAGAAAAAGAAGGGAATCCAGTGTATCTAGGAAAATAATCGGATTAACCTCAAAAAAAAAAAAAAGATCAGGGCTGCCAAGGCTTCTCTGAGAAACCAAATGCTCCAGCCATATCCGTGCCCTTGGAAGGCAGACACCAGACCCCTAACCTGCGTCAGGGAGCTGCTATTTGCACGAGAAAGAAATCAGGGCTGGAAACCTCCTGTAACTCCCACCAGCCACAGCTGATGAAAGCCCACAAAATGGGTTAAATGAGCTATAAAACAGAAAGTCACAGAAATTGCTTACTCTTTTGAAAGAGTTCATCAGTTCTAAAGAAGAGCTACAACAGATTAAAAAAAAAAAAAAAAAGCCATGATGCTATACTCTGCCCAATTACAGTAAAAAAAGAAAAAAAAAGGGCAGAAAGGAAACAAATGGAAATAACACATCCTCATAATTCCCAACAGAATCAAGAATTATTTTCCTGTTACTAATTTTGATAAGTATATTTTAGTTATTCCTTTATTTACAAGCATTCTCCTTAAGAATGTTTTAGAAAAGCTGTAAGGTAATGACTACTGGAATAAAAACACTGCTTGCCTTCCAAATCACAGAAAAGATGATGTTTATACAGAAAAAAAAAAAAAGAGATGAAAAGAAATCTGCAACGTACTGGGGAAAAAAAAGGACAAAGATAGCGATTGTAATAATAAATATGAATGGGTTTAGATTCCTAAACGAAAAAAGCTCTCAGGCCAAAAAATAAACCAAAGATATGTTCCTTTCATCTAAAGAAATGACAGAAAAAGGTTAAAAATAAAAGGAGGTAGGCATAACAAAAAAAACATGGACAAAAAGCAAGGATGGCAAATTAAAACCAAAGTGAGATACCACCTCACACTCATTAGAATGGCTACTGTAAAAAAAAAAAAAAAAAAACAGAAAAATAACAAGTGTTAGCACAGATGTGGAGAAATCAGAACACTCGTGCACTGTTGGTAGGAAAGTATAATGGTGCAGTTGCTATGGAAAAAAGCATAGCGGTTCCTCAAAAAAATAAAAATAGAATTACCATATGATCCAACAATTCCACTTCTACATAGGTACCAAAAAGAAATGAAAGCAGTGTTTCAAAGAGAGATTTATATACCCATGTTCATAGCAGCCCGATGCACAATAGCTAAACGGTGGAAGCAACCCAAATGTCCATAGATAAATGAATGGATAAGCAAAATGTGGTATATACATAAATGGAACCATATTCAAGTTTAAAAATGTGATTCTGACATATGCTACAACATGGATGGACCTTGAGGACATTATGATAAGTGAAATAAACCAGTCACAAAAAGACAAATACTATATGATTCCACTTATGTGACATACTTAGAGACAGAAAAATCATACAGACAGAATCAAAGAGACAGAAAGTAAAATGGTAGTTGTCAGAGGCTGGGTGGGGAGGAGAAATGGGGGTTATTGTTTAATGGGTATAGAGTTTCCATTTTATAAGGCAAAAAGAGTTCTGGAGGTGGGGACTTCCCTGATGGTCCAGTGGGTAAGACTCTGCACTCCCAATGCAGGGGGCCCAGGTTCAATCCCTGGTCAGGGAACTAGATCCCGCATGCATGAAGTAAAGAAGATCCCACGTGCCACAACTAAGACCCCACACAGTCAAACATAAAGTAAATAAATAAATCTGCATGCCACAACTAAGAGTGCGCATGCTGCAACAAAGATCCCACATGCCGCAACTAAGACCCGGTGCAACCTAAATAAATATTTAAAAAGTAAATAAATTTATAAACATTAACATGGTTACAAAAATAAAACTATTAAAAAAAAGAGTTCTGGAGATGGATGGTGGTGATGACTGCACATTCTGAATGTATTTATTACCACTGAACTGTGCACATAAAAATGGTTGTTAAGATGATAAATTTTATGTTATGTGCATTTTACAAAAAAAAATTGGAAAAAGAAAAGCAGGGATGATAATATTCAAATTCGTCAAAGTATAAATTCATGCAAAAAGTGTTTTATATTGAAACAGGAACCATCCAAAATGAAGGCTGAGCCACAGTGGAGTAACTGGTACCAGATTTGCTCTCGGCCCAACATAAACAATTCAAAAGAACTAGACAAAATGTATGCAACAATTGTTTGTAGACACTAGACAACAGGCAGAGCAGGGTTGTGATCCTCCAGAAGGGACACAAGGAGCCTACGACTGCAGCAATTTACTGCAGGCACTTCCTGGACTGCAGAGCATCACAAGAAAAGAAGAAGACACAAAAAAGAACAAAACTGAACCCCTAGAGCTTAAAAACATAACGCCTGAAATATAAAGTTCATTGGATGCTGGATGAGTTTAACAAAAACAGCAGTAAAGATAAGTGAGCTTGAAGATATAGCAATAGAAACTATCCAAACAGAAACTTGGAAAGAACAAAAGACTGAGAAACAATGAACAGAAGCTCAGTGACCTGTGGGATTATCCCATAGGTTCTATACACTATACCAAATGGTCTAACATACAAGAAGTTGGAGTCCAGGGTAGGAGACAGGGTAGCAGAAAATATATTTAAAGAAATGATATCTTAAATTTTTTTTCAAACTCATATTTAGAAACCCAGAAATCCAAGAATCTCAATGAACTCCAAGCAGGATAAACATAAAGTAAAACATACCAAAGCACATCATAATCCAATTGCTTAAAATCAGTAATAAAGAGAAAATAGAGTAAAAGAAGATACATTATATACAAAACGAAGATAAGAATGACAGAAAACTCCTTGCTAGAAAACAGTGTGACCCAGAAGACAATAGAGGTGGTCCAATGGTGGTCCAGTGGTTAAGAATCCGCCTTCCAATGCAGGAGACAAGGGTTTGATCCCTTGTTGGGGAACGAAGATCCCACATGCCACGGGGCAACTAAGCCCATGCACCACAACTAGAGAGAAGCCCACGCACCACAACTACTGAGCCCGTGCCCCCTAGAGCCCGCGTGCCACAACTAGAGAAGCCCACACGCCGAAACTAGAGAAAAGCCCGTATGCTGAAATGAAGAGCCTGCGCACCGCAGTGAAGACCCAGTGCAGCCAAAAAAAAAAAAAAAAAAAAGAAGAAGAAGACAACAATGGAACAGCACCTTTTACATGCTGAAACAGAAGGAAGTCTGTGCTGTTTCCTCTCATTTGCCCCTCCATATCCTTCTGCTTCTCCACCTGCTCTCTGCCCCAGGATGTTGACCTTTGTGCATGCATCTACAAGGCTCCCATGGCCACTAATGTCTTGCTGGGCTAGGCCACGGGGAACACTGGCAGGAGGTCACAGGGAGGGAGGAGAGTGAGGCTGAAATGTTTATTCTGACTCCTTCCTGAAGAAGTTGCTTTCAGTGGTCTAGGCCCTCACCCAAGGTTCCATCCCACCAGGCTGCCCTTTACTCACTGCTCCCTTGTCCCCAGGTTCCTATATCCTCTCTCTCCTCTGCCCAAGGGAAGCAATGGTCCCTGTTGTTACGAGGTCCCTATATCCTGCCCATTATCTTTGAAAAAAGGTCCTTTTATAAATCCTCATTGAATTAACCTAATTGGAGTGGCCATCTGTTTCCTTTTATGTCCCACAAATTACTAAGTCATGAATTTTATTTTATAATAAAACATCAAAATATGTGAAGAAAAAAGGTAAAATAATGCAAAATTCTTGAAAATGCAAGAAAAATCAACAAAATTATAATTAGAGTGTATTTAACATTCAACTATTGATTTATGATGATCAAACAGAAAAAAAAGACAGAAAATTTGAATGATATAATTAAAGTTGAAATTAATGAGATACACAAACTTTTTCTTTTGAAAATTTTCAACCATATAGAAAAGTACAGGGCGTCCCTTGTGGTGCAGTGGTTGAGAATCCACCTGCCAATGAAGGGGACACAGATTCGAGCCCTGGTCAGGGAAGACCCCACATGCTGCAGAGCAACTAAGCCTGTGCGCCACAACTACTGAACCTGCGCTCTAGAGCCTGCATGCCACAACTACTGAGCCCACACACTTAGAGCCCATGCTCCACAACAAGAGAAGCCACTGCAATGAGAAGCCCGCGCACCGCAACGAAGAGTAGCCACCGCACACCACAACTAGAGAAAGCCCGCGTGCAGCAACAAGGACCCAACGCAGCCAAAAAATAATAATAATTAATAAACAATAAATAGACTTTCAAAAAAAAAAAAAGAATATACAACAGAAACACAAGGCACTTAAACTGGGAAGGTAACAACTGGATTATCCTTATTTCAGAAGATATGACAGCTCCCTGAGATAAAGCTAAGATAATCAACTGAAAAAGTACTAGAGCAAATAAAAGAATGGTCACAGGTTTTCTGTGGACCAGCAATAACCAGACGGGGGACAAGATCTTATTCACAAAGAGGCTTCCTCCATGAGGCCAGGTGGCCCAAGCTCCCAAGGGACCCTCTGGAGATGTCCCTGGTTAACAGCCCACTGTCAGCCTTCCTGGCCTGGCTCCCTACATGAATGCTGTGCCTGTGGCCCCTCCCATCTCATAATGTCATGGACGCCCCCTTTCCCTTATCCAATCTTTTCCAGCGGGGATGGATTCCATGGCATGTGGCTTCATCATCTTCCTCCCTACTCCTCACCTCCTCTGTCCAACTTGATTCCATCTCATCCATAGGGACACAATTGAACAAGCTTGCAAGCTGAATGAGTGTCTACCTTTTCAACAGCTGCATCCATCTGCTGGGGGTGGACGATCGCCCCCAGAACACAGACAAGGGGGCCACAGAAGACTCCTGGTCTCCAGACAAGCCAACTCTTCCCCTTTGCTAACGCCCACTGGAAACTCCTCCTTCCTTTCACTCTTGAGTGAAACCTCCATGAAGTTCTGAGACACAGTACTCTATAGCCACCTGCACCCCTCTCCTCTACTGATACCCTGGAATCTGGGCCTCCGCCACCACTCAGGGCCTCCTGTCGTCTCATTCTCTCCCTTTCTACCAGCCCCTCACCATCAGCTTACACACGGCCAAGTCTCCCTTGACTCTGAGTCCCTTGCCCCCCACTCACTTCCCTACCCATTCCCACCGGGCACCAACCCAGTAGGCTCATGCCAAGAATCCTAGTGGTCTTATGACATCCCAGTGGTCAGTTTGGAGCCTGGCCTCACTCCCCCTCCCTATGGTATCTCACCCCACTGACCACTGCCTCCTCCTCTCTGCCTTGACTCCCATGACCCCATCAGCCTGGTTTCCCTTCCACCTCACCAGACACCTGTCCATAGCTTCCTCCACAGCCCCTTAAATGCCAGGGTTCCCCTGGGTTCTGTCCTGGGTCCTACTTTGCCTCCCTCAGCCACCTGATCCATTCCACAGTTTCAAGCACCATGTCTGTGGCGGGGATGCCCAAGCCCCACCTCTCTTTGGAGATCGGATTGGCTCCTGGGTACCTGCTCTTGAACATCTCCCAGGAACGTCTTCCTTTCATTCACTACATATTTACAGAGCACTTACGATGTGGTGAACAAAATAGATTAGTTCCTGCCCTCAGCTGAGCTCATCACCTTCCTTGCCCCAGAACCCTTCCCAGTGGCTGGAAATCTGGAGCCATCCTAGATCCTTTTTAGACCCCTGGCTGGGCATCAACAGCCTCTATCCTTTCATTAGGATCTTGGTCCCCAGCACCTGGCCCAGTTCCTAGCACAGAGTAGCCTCACATAAATACGTGATAAATAAATGAAGAAACATCCCTCAAGTCCATCTACTCCTATTTCACTGCCGCCACCCAAGTCAGATGTCATCACCTCACCAGGCCATTGCAAGGACCTCTAACTAGTCTCCCTTCTCCGGCTTGTCCCCCCACCTCATCCCAACAAAACAATTCTATCAGTTGGGGTGATCTTTGTAGGATTCAAATCTGATCTCGAGACTTCCATATCAGGCAATGGTAGACTAGCTTGCTTTAGACTAACACTCCACTGAGAGCTACTAGAAAAGCCAAACCGAAATAAATAAATAAATCTGTTTGATATCACCCTAGAGCCACAAGGCAGAGAAGACCTGAGGGGCCAAGATCCTGAAGTGAAGGGAAGTCCAAGGAGGTGAACCTGGTATATGGCATCATTTTTCCCTTTGAGGTTTTGTTGATTTGAAAGTGGCAGCTAAAAGCATGACAAGCCAGCTGGTAGGCAAAATGGCTGAAGAGGGTCAAAAGGTATAAACTTCCAGTTATAAGATAAATAAGCCCTGGGGATGTATTGTACAGCATGGTGATTATAATTAACAATATGTATCATATATTTGAAAATTGCTAAGAGAGTATGTCTTGAAAGTTCTCATCACAAGAAAACTAAAATTTGTAACCATGTGGTGATGGATGTTAACTAAACTTATTGTGATAATTATTTCACAATACATACATACATCAAATCATCACTTTGTACACCTAGATAGTTATATACAAAAGAAGGGAAGGAGGGAGGCAGGGAAGGAGGGAGGGATGAATCAGAACCCTAAACAATAATGAAATGTTAAAGAGAAAGCTCTCCCTGACCCCCTTCAACATTGTCACCCTGGGTGAGTGCAGCTGTGCCCAGAGCTGGGCAGGGGAGGGAAGAGATGGTGATTACCGCATCAATCTCGTTGAGAACTTTCCACTGCTCATAAGGCACACCCAGGGCCTCAGCCGTCTGGATTGTCCTCTTCATCTGGCTTGTCCAAACCTTTAGGTCCTTGATGTTCTGATCCCTGATGAACTGGGCCAGACTCCTGGCAAACTGAAACACATCACAAGCAAATTCAGATGCACAGGTCCTGGGCTGCCCTCAAAGGGTCCATGGGGCCCAGCCTTAGAGAAAACAGTTTTGGTAAAAAACACGAACTAACTCTCGATGACACCGACACCCACACCCACAAGTGCTGTCCCTGTGCATTCTTCCAAGATCCTCAGTGTAGTTCCAGCTGTGGGTCATCAGGTCCCCTGCCAGTGCTCACCCCCCAACCATGTGCCCTAGGCTGTATGACCTTCCCACTGAGGTTTCAGTATCTCCCCTGGACTGTGGCACAGCATCAGCTGCACTGTAGGGACTCAGCTCACTCCCAGAATGGCATGCCTCTCCAGGGAAAGGGAACCAGCTGGTGAGAGCTCGCGTGCAAGCCAGAGATTCAGGCATCTGCCGGGTGACCTTCCCTATAGAATGGGAACATTCCAGACTGAATGAGGTCATCCACCTGGATTGCATGTTAGCTGGAGTCCAGC
The DNA here is from genome assembly GCF_963455315.2 of Globicephala melas. Taxonomy (NCBI): domain Eukaryota; kingdom Metazoa; phylum Chordata; class Mammalia; order Artiodactyla; family Delphinidae; genus Globicephala; species Globicephala melas. Next base: position 39,449,362 of record NC_083324.2, on the reverse strand, counting down.
ACCAGCACACGCACGTGCACACAGAAATAAACACACACACACACAGACACACAGACACACACAGACACACACACACACACACAGACACACACACACACACACACACACACACACACACACACACACGCTGACCTCCCTGCCCCGGGCGGACAGTCCTGGGTCCCCGCCAATCCGGCCCTTGAGGTTGAGCTCGCTTTCCCCGTGCCGGCAGAGGTAGATGGAGCGGGGCGTCACGTGGATGTTCATGAGGTAATACACAATGCGGCTCTGGATGTGGTCAGCCACGCGGTTCACGATGTAGCTCTGCCCCACGTCCATGATCTTGATGTAGGACAGATCCCTTTCCAGAGAGGGTAGAGAGAAGCCTGTGAGTGTGACCGGGGTCCTTGAGGCCACGCCCTGCCAGCTCCAGGAACCATCCTCAGAGCCTTGCATCTCTGACCCCACCAGGCTTGAGACCACAACACACAGGACTGCCAGCTGGTACGCGAGTGATGGGGGTGAGGTGGGAGCAACACGACACGCATGACATACAGACAAACCCCGTGAGAGGTGCTCCACACTCATCATGCTCCCAAAAGGTGACATTCAAAGCGAGGGGTCAGTCCTACCACATCGGGACCTTCATCGCTGCTCTATGTCCCCCGGGCCCCTCTTGCCTACCTATGAGCTCTCAACGTACTATCTGTAAGGTGAACAAGAGACAGTTTTTCCAGGATTGACCTGGGAGTAGTTGGCAAACGCGCTTCCCCTCCAGTCTTCCTGGTCAGCCATCCATGGGCCTGGCCTTTCCTTCCCCCAGCGAACCCTCCCCCAAGAACCCAGCCCGGGTCATGTGTGTGTGCCGAGTGGTTGCCATGTCCCACACCAGGCAGCAGGTGGACGAGACAAGAAGCACAGGAGGATGGTGCTGGTGGCAGCAGCCAATAAGCCCAACTCCACCGCTTTCCCTGCTTTGGACCAGTGCAGCCCTGCAGCGTGGAGAACAGAGCCACAAGGAGCAATGCCATGCTGGGGGGAGACCAGGAGAACCACAGAGGCCGGGGCAGCAGCACCGGATCAGCGCCAGCATCGCTGAGGGGACTCAGTCCAGGGACTGTCCCTCAAACATCCCAGAAAACATCCCCCCAGCAGTCACTTGACTTCTTTCGTTCGTAACTATATATTCATACGTAATTATAAACAACCCAAGTACAAGTTCATATTTCCACCCTTTTCACTTAATGCTACATAACATACACTTTCCCATGTCTCTTCAGCATGATTTATAAGGACTGTGTAATACTTTATTCAGTTATTAAAGTTAACTTAAGCGTTAACTTAATTACTTAAGTGTTATTTACTTAACCACTGCCCCCATTTCTGCTATAATACAGGAGTTGGCAAACTATGGCCAGCAAGTCAAACTCAGCCTGGTTTTGTAAATACAGTTTTATGGGAACACAATCATGCTTATTTATTTACGTATCATCTATGTTCCTTTAGTACTAAATGGCAAAGTTAAGTAGCTGCAACAGAGACTGTATGCCCCCAAAGCCTAAAATATCTACCACCTGAGCCTTTACGGAAAGAGCTTGCCGGTGGCTGGCTGCTGTCCCCACCCAGCACTCAGTCCCACAGATACCTGTTCCAGAGGGAGGCGGGCGGGGCTCACAAGCACTGGTTACTGCTAGCTGTTAGTAGGCAGGGTCTGGGCACCCCTTCCCCTTCTCAAAATACAGACCACCCACTGAAAGAAGAGAGTGTACTGTTTGCAAAAGCCTTGTGGGAAGACCCTCTGAATAGAAAACAGGCTTGATTTTCTGATGAAATAGCAGAAAACTGTGACTCACAGAGCTCCAGATAAAGCAGCTACGGTTCTGCAAGTCACCCCTGGGCCATGATTTCCACCCCGAGGAAAGAAACAAAAAAGGACAGACAATCTCTGCCCGCGGAGGTGGTCCCTCAGCCACCACCTTGAGGAGCCACAGGAGGCAGCCGAGTGGACCCCACCTACCACCCACCGCAGCCAAGGACACAGTGCTGCCCTGCCTCACCTGTCCAGGTCCTCGTCCAGCGACTCATATGAATTCTCATAGCACTCGATGCGCCTCATGAAATCCTCCGTGGCCTCATCGCTGTCGTGGTTGACATAGTCAGGGCTGCCCAGTTTCACTTGCTGCCGGGGTCAGGCACAGAGCAAGGACACATCAGGGCCAGAGGCCAAGCAGGTCGGAGACCAAGGAGGATGCTGGGTTGGGGGGAGGCTGGGCAGGAGGATTGGCCTCCCAGGGGCACTGGTCCCATTAGGAAGAGCCCAGTGGCTCCCTGGTCCCAGCTCCCATACCAGTGCTAAGAGAGTATTACTGAACATCCTGTGACCGCAGTCCCTCATCTTTGGGGGATGAGGGACTGCGATCGGGTGGGCAGTCCCCACCTGACCCAGAGATCTACCGCCTTCCCCCCTACCCACAATGTTCAAGAAGACCAAGTTAAGGTCGGCCCAGGCACCAGCCTAACCTGGAGATGGACCTCACTGTCACAGGCCATCTTGGCTGTATTACTGCTCCCACAAGGTCAGATGCACCACTCACCACGATGTTGGCAGCTATGACCTCAGGATCCACACAGATGGACTCAACGAAAAAGGTCTACAGCAAAGATCAGGGTGGGCAGGAGGGAAGGAACCAGAGACACATTTAGGGCCCTGAGCCTGGCTGCCTGGAGCTCCCTACCCACTGAGGGCCATGCTGCCCAGAGGCCCTTCTTCAGGGGGTGGGGTCAGGTCAAGGAGCACAGACCCAAAGCAGGTGCCGCCCTATGAAGGACTCTCCCACCAAGACCCCCACTTCCTCAGAAAGATAACTCCAGGTGGAGAGAAAATCAATATCCCAAATCCACTCAGGAGCCCACCTGCCTGAGGCCAGTGGGCCTCAGGAGGCTGAGAAAGTGGCCCCAGAGGGCCCGAACGTGCCACAGCCCAACCAAGGAGGTAAGCCAAGGAGGCCTCACCTTGTAGCCATTCTGTTCCCCAAAATTAAAGATGGTCGCTCTCCGTTCTCGGGTGGTATTTGTTGCATCAAAAACCTAGGACCAAAATGGGGTTAACTCAGCCTCTGGTCCTGGAGAGGGTGGGAGGCCACCCGACAGCTGTAGCACAGGGACTGGATTTCTCATCAGGACCAGTTGCCGTTTGGCCATCCGCCTGGCCAGTCTCCTTCAGACCTGCAATGGCTGGGCTGGTCCTCCTCTTCCTTGGGGAGCACCCCAAGGAAGCTGGAAGCAGGGCAGCAGGCACTCACTCACAAGACTTCCAGTGAAACTAGTTAAACTTGTAGAACTAAACCCACGTTTACTTCCACTCCATCCTGTCACCCCAGTAAAATGGGAACAGGAGAGGAGAGGAGATGGGAAATGTCAACACAGTTTTTTAAGATAGACACATGGTAACTGGCTCAGAGAAACAGAGAAAACCAAACACAAACCTACACCAACCAGAGCACACCTGCTTGTGCAGAACCACGGTAGTCAGGAACAGGGCACAGGCATCTCTGAAAAAAGGGACAAGTGTGCAGAAGAAACGGGAGGACTGGCTGGTGGTGCAAGTGGAGCCCCAGGCCCCCTCCTTGCCTCCTCCAGGCAGGCTGTGACCCCCCCCCCGGGGCCTGCCCAGCACTCAGGGGCAGCCCACCCAAGCAGCTTTTAGAGCGTAACTTTTTACAAAGGGCATTTGACCAGGGCTCACTGGATGCTCCAGCAAAACCTCTAACATGAAAAACAAAGACTAAATCAAACAGAATAAAAGGAACTTCAAGAAATGAGGACAGGGAGGGACTTCCATGGTGGTGCAGTGGTTAAGAATCTGCCTGCCAATGCAGGGGGCACGGGTTCGATCCCTGGTCCGGGAAGATCACACATGCCGCGGAGCAACTAAGCCTGTGCACCACAACTACTGAGCCTGCGCTCTAGACCCTGCGAGCCACAACTACTGAGCCTGCGCTCTAGACCCTGAGAGCCACAACTACTGAAGCCTGCAAGCTTAGAGCCCGTGCTCCACAACAAGAGAAGCCACCACAATGAGAAGCATGCGCACCAAAATGAAGAGTAGCCCACGCTCGCCACAACTAGAGAAGGCCCATGTGCAGCAATGAAGACCCAACGCAGCCAAAAATAAATAAAAAATAAATAAATTCATTTTTTAAAAAAAAGAAGAAGATGGGAGGGGAGTGGGGACTCAGTTGTGAGAAAGCGGCGGGGGTGGTTTAACAAAGTAAAATATATGACATTTCTCTGAGCTGCTGGAGAAGAGTTTCCTGATGGAAAGGGTCCCCTCAAGGACCCAGCATTGTGGAGAAGACCCACCATAAAGCACATCACCTTGAAGACCCCTAAAAGCTTCCCCAGAGGAAGGGGCATGAGAAGCCCCCAGTTTCCTCTAGGAAATAAAACTTTTCTTTTTTTTTTTTTGCGGTACGCGGGCCTCTCACTGTTGTGGCGTCTCCCGTTGCGGAGCACAGGCTCCGGACGCACAGGCTCAGCGGCCATGGCTCAGGGGCCCAGCCGCTCGGCGACATGTGGGATCTTCCCGGACCAGGGCACGAACCCGTGTCCCCTGCATCGGCAGGCGGACTCTCAACCACTGCGCCACCAGGGAAGCCCTTTTCTTTCTTTTTTTTTTTTTTAACTTCTTTTTGCCCGCAACGTGCAGCTTGTGGGATCTTAGTTCCCTGACCAGGGATTGAACCTAGGCCCTCAGCAGAAAGAGCATGAAGTCCTAACCACTGGGACTGCCGGGGAATTCCCTAGGGAAAAAAAACTTTTAAGGAGGATCAGCAAATCAGAATGACATCAGACTTTCCCACAGCCATTCTAGAAGCCATAATACAATGGAGCAATGTCATGAAAATTCTAAAGGAAACGTTCTTTCCACCCATCCATCAAATGTGAGGATAAGGAAAAGACATTTCTACACATGCAAGGTCTCACAAAATCTACTTCCCAAGTACCTTTCTCAGAAAGCTATTAGAGGATGTGCTCCAACAAAACAAGTCAGTAAAGCAAGGAAAAGCAAGACATGGGATCCAAGAGCAGGGCATTCAACTCAGGAGGGAAGAGAAGGAAATTCCCAGGGTGACAGCTGTGCCACAGACAGACCTAGAGGGCAACTGATCTAGATGGGGCTGGGGGACAGAGCTCCAGGATGCATGCCTTCGAAAGGAAAAAGGAAGGAAAAAATAGCCCGTGTTTGACTACATAGGGTTGGGGTAGGGCCCTTTCCTGCAGACACCCTTGCTCAGCCTTGTCCCACCTGTCCATCTGACTGGAGGGTCCAACACAGAGGGGGAATTCCCTTACTCAGCATTCAACTGATTCCTGGAATAGCCACCAAATGTTGGGCTGGATGCTCTCCACACCAGGAGAAATCACATTTGCTAAAGACTTAGGTAACATGACACCTCTAACTTGTGGAGTGGCCAAGAATGTGAGTATTCAGAGGGAAGTCCAGCAGGGTCAAACACAACCACAAGCCCAGAGGGAAATTCCTGGCCCACATCTGGCCTCTGGCTTCTTCCAGCACAGCAGCTGCAGACTTCTTCCCAGGAGCTGGCACCCAGGGGTATCTAGGGCCACAGACACCCTGCCTTCCCCTCCAGATGCCTGATAAGTAAAGGGGTAGAAGTATGTGGGCTCCCATATGTCACTCCCAGATACCACCAGGGTGTTATACTCACCGCCACATGCCCCCCCTCCTCACTAAGGAACCGCCGAACATCTCGGAGGGCTGCCAGGGCACACTGCCTTCAGAAAAGAAAACACGGGTCAGCCAAGCACCTTACTTGTTGCTGCAGGGCAGTAGGTCAGGGATATATCCTATGCCAGATAGGAGACGGGGCAGCCCCTGGGGCCCCTTCTCCCTTCTCAAGGTTTCTCTTTCCTTGGGAAGATTTTCAGTGTTTGGTAACCCTGCTCCTGTAGGTGGAAGGCTATGTGTTTCTGGCCATCAGGAACTTTTTTTTTTTTTTAATTGGGGTATAGTTGCTTTACAACATTGTGTTAGTTTATACTGCACAGCAAAGTGAATAAGCTATACGTATACATATATCACCTGTTTTTGGATTTCCTTCCCATTTAGGTCACCACAGAGCATTGAGTAGAGTTCCCTGTGCTATACCAGTAGGTTCTCATTAGTTATCTATTTTATACATAGTATCAATAGTGTATATGTGTCAATCCCAATATCCCCATTCATCCCACCACCCCCTTTCCCCCTTGGTATCCATACAGGAATACTTTTTGAAATGCCACTTTTCTGTACTTTCCTTCTTCATCTCATCATGTACAAATCCAGCCTGCCATTTTGCCATATTCATGATTTCTAAGTGTCATGCATTTCCCCGACTATCAAAATAAGCACTTCTAAAACCAGACACTCCCTTGTGTGTGTGTTGGGGGCAGGGCAGGCGGTGCAGGTGGTGGGAAAGGAGAGACAGTACTGCTGGCCCCCAAGGCAGCATTAAGCTTAATGTTCAATTTTCCTTTCTAGAAGGGAGATGTGGACTAAGAATGCCACCTGGTGTATCAGCAAACAAAGGGTGTTGCAGCCATCAAGCTATCAGCCACTGCAGCCACCCCCAAAGGGGCCCCCTCAGGGGACTCAGAATGGGAAAGAACAGGACACTGGCCCCAGAGAGCTGAGGTGCATATCAAAGGAATGATTTCAATGAGCCCACACATGGCACCTACCTTACCTCTGCAGAGCAGTCCCTCAGTTATCTGAGAGGCTGTCTTCTAGGCTTAAGTCCTCAGTTTTGTTCACTGAATAAAACATAAGTCTCAACTTTTAGGCTGTTCCTTTCTTTCAGTGGACCAAGAACGCCCTACATGATCCCTTCTGGAGGACGGTGCCGTGTCTCTGCCTCTCGCACCCGGGTCCACAGGTGCTCCGGAAGGGCAAAACCCTCACCATGACTGACCACTGACTACACTGTCTGTCCTCAGACATCTCAGCCTTTCCGTTTATTGCTGCAAAATGGATTGCCACATATAAGGATCTTTCTGACTTTATCCATTTCCCCTGTAAGGTCCGAAGATAGATAAATCACTTTGACTTTTTATCTATGCAGGGGAGCAGAATTTGCCACCCCAAAATATGTCTCTTTGGCATAAGGATTATTTTAGGCTGATTATTTTTAAGACACTGCAGACACGGGAGCAGCTCTGAAAACATGAGTAGAAGTTACCCTTTTTTGAGAGACATTTACAAGTATAAGGGAAATCTCCATTTGTAAGGGGGTCTCCATCGCTGTACCAGGAGGAGGGAGATGATCTTTATCTCTAGAAACTATTATCACTCCTGAAGGCACAGATTGAGTGATTGATTGATTTAGGCCACGCCAGACGTCTTGCAGAATCTTAGTTCCCAGCGATTGAACCCAGGCCCCCCGACAGTGGAAGCTCCAAGTCCACAGCCAGGGAATTCCCTGAAGGCATAGATTTAAATCTGCATAACAACCTTACTCTCGTTTACTGAGCTTTTCCAGGTAAATTCTCCTGACTCCTCACCCCCAACATCTTCTTTTCTCTTCAGCTGAAGATGGTATTTAAGGGGAGGGCTTCCCAGGTCTCTCACATGTGTGTAGGAGGTATACATGCTATTACACTTTTTTTCTGTCCTGTTAATCTGTGTCATGTCAATTTAATTATTAGACCAGCCAAAGAACCTAGAAAGTAAGAAGGGAAAATTTTTCCTCCCAAACACTATTACCTGTACTTTTTTGATGTAAAAGTAAAGTTAGATCTCCCATTTGTTTGATCTTGGGATTTTGTGTGTAAACCCCTAGTGCATCAAAGGACTGTGCCAGGCCAAGCCAGGCCAGTGTGCCCAAGCATGGAAACAGAGGCCGACCAGACTCCTGGGGTCATGAGGAAACTGGGGGCAGAGCTGAGTCCAGGTCACTGGCGGGAGTTCTGCTCTTATGCCTCCTTGTGACCTTTCTGTGCTCTATTAGGCCTTTCAATTAAGACCCCAAAGTGCTTTCTTCTGCCAAAAAACCTGAATTCTGAAAGTCCAGGAAGCTGGCATTGATAAGGACAGAGTAAAGGGACAAAGTAGGTGACTAGTTAATCCCACTAAGGGATCATAAGGAAAAAGTATGGGAGACCTCTATAAGAAAATGATCACTCGAGAAAGCAGGTTTGCTTAACCACAAAACCAAGCAGGCTTGCTTAACAACAAAACCATGCGACAGAAGCATGAGACATGCCCCCAGACAATAAAACAATGGTGGAATGAAACCCACCTCCTGCCCAGTGGTAAGTTAATGATTCCTAGGACATGCTCCTTTGTGCTCACTAAAAACAAAAGTATAAGGAAAGGGTGACATTATACTGAAACCTGAGCTGATTTACCATGTTTTAGTATACGTTACCACCTTTTTGCTCGTTTCCATTGCGCCATGACAGTCCCAGTTTGACCACTAGGGACAAGAAAACTCCGCCCCCCACCCCCACGTGGAGGAGGAGCTGATGTCTTGATGTCTACTTGATGTCTACTCAAGGATGAGGAAGCAGGTGGTCTTCTCCCCCTCCTCACTCTCCCTTTGATTATAAAACTGTAGCCTACTAAGTTCTGGGCACAGTGCCCTCCTGCCCACCCACTTGTAAACCTCACAAGTGTCCTATTCTAATAAATAAATCTAACACTTTGTCTCTCGCTGAATTCTTTCTGCACCGAGACATAAAGAACCAGAGCTTCTCAGAGCCCCCCACATCCCCGAGACACATTTCTACAGTTTCAGCATGGCTGGGGCCATTTCTTGCCACCCACATTTAGAGCCCCATGTTCTGGGCTAAGATCTCTGTGGTCTGCTCTGGCTGAGGCTGCACCAAGTAGGAGGGACCTCAGGGCCCAGGTGGAGATGCTGGGGGAACAGCCTGGGAGCCTGAACACGTGTGGGTGTGAGTGTGGACGGGCACACACGTGCATGCATGGGTGGATATGTGTATGTGTAAGTCTGTGAGTGAGCACCTGTGAGCATTCCTTGGGCCCCTGTGGAAGTGCAGCTGTGCACATACAAGAGGGTGTATGTGGTTTGATAAATACATTTGGTCTTTGTCCTGGGTTCTTGGCAGAGCTCCTAAGACCCTTGGAATTTCTTAAGTGATAGGAGTGATTTTTGTCATTCACAAGGAGCCCCTTCCAATCACACCTGAGTTGATGCTAATGTAGCGACTCAGGCTGGGGCCCCTGTACAGCCTCAGCATGGGGCTGATCACCAGAAAGTGATGAAAGGGTTGGAACATTCAGCCCTGCCACCATCCTCCAGGAAGGGAGGTGGGGGCTGAAGATGAATTGAACGATGAGAGTTGAAGAGCTTCCAGGTTGAAGAGATGAGGTGCTGGGAGGGTGCCAGACCCCGAGACGGCTGGAAGCTCCCCGCACTGCCCCCTTCCTTGCCTGTGCACCTCTTCCACTTGGCTGTTCCCGAGTTGTATCCTTTATAATAAACCAGTAAACACAACTCAAGTATGTTCCTGAGCTCTGTGAGCTGGAACAGTAACCTGCTGAAGAGGGGGTTGTGGGAACCCCCAATTTATAGCCAGTTAGAAGTACGGGTGCCCCCCGCCGAGACTTGTGACTGGTGTGTGAAGTGGGGTCAGTCTTGAGGGACTGAGTCCTTAACCTGTGGGAACTGATGCTAACTGCAGGTAGACAGGGTCAGAATTGAACTGAATTGAACTGTTGGACACAGTTGGTGTCAGGAGGATATGCACGTGTGTGAACGCCCACGTGTGTACATACGGTATGTGTACACACCTTCCTGCAGTATGTGACTGTGTGCACATATATGAGGGTGCCTGGTGTGTATTTACACACTTACCCATGTGTACATAAAGAGGGAACACCTGCACGTGTACAGATGGCTGTACATGCCCTCTTCTAGATCTTCCACTGTGCCCAGTGTTAGGGACAGACCTCCACATTGTGTAGCTCTAGGAAGCTCAACAATGTGTACGTACCTGGGCCTCTGGGAAATGCAGGCTTCTCTTCCCAGGTTTCCCATTTTTAAAAAGTCTGATCTTTCTATTTTGCCAGTTATCTGTGGGACATTTGGGGCTGGTTAATGGGAAATGGACCCATGGCCCAGGGGCCAGACCCAGGCTTTGGATACACGAGGGAGACTTTCTAGGAACAGCCAGAGGGTGTGCCTACAGAGAGGCACACGTGAATCTGCCCCCAGCTTCTACTGCTGGGGCCTCTGTTCCAGCTGGGTGACCCTAGACCAGCTTCCTTACCTCTTCTGAGTCTGGGTTTCCCCATGAGAATTAATCCCAATGTTCCTACCTTCAATGGGCAGTCTGAGCAGAATGACCAGCGAGCTCTGGGAAGGCTAGCTTCCTTCTTCTCCCCACAAACACTCTGGATTCAGACAGGCCTGGCTTCAAATCAAACCCTGAGGGATCCCAGACAATACCACCACTTCCTGACCTCAGTCTCAGCATCTAGAGTGAGGCACCACAGCCCACTGTAGGGAAGATCAAAGCAGCTAACGAGTGCCCACAGCTTGAGGTTGTTGCAGAATTTGCATTTGATGCAACCTTTGATCTACAAATTGAGTACTTCCGGAATGATGGACAGGACAGTGGTACATGGGGTTAGATTTAAGTCTGGACTCTGGGAAGTTCCTTGGGATCTTGTGTGAGACTGCTGAGCCTCAATTTCCTCATCTTTAAGTTGGTGGGCAGGGGGCGGCAATGGGCATCACACACACACAGCACACAGGAGGTTCAAATATCAGTACCCTCACTTTTGTCTGGGTCGTTATCACAGAGGGCCCACCCTTGAGTTTTACCCACAATTCACAGGTCAGCCCCAGAGACCTGAATGTCAGACTCCACTTCCCTTCTTGGTGCAGCAGCCCGCCCATCCCCATTGACCCAACAGCAGAGGCACGGAAGGGCCAAGCCCCACGATGGGGAACTCCTGCCCCCTGGTGGCCAGAGAGGGAGCTGGTCAACCACGGCAATAACCAGGGGCTTCCGGCCTGGGGCTTGATTTGGGAAGGTCACTAGAACTGGGCGAACGTCTGCTCAAAGCCCTCCCACAACGGCTGGGCCCAGAACAAGGGCAGGAAGCTTCCTGATCCCTCAGTTGACACCTGCCGAGTACAGCATAGCATAGCTCCTCAGACCACAGCTGGTGCTCAGTTTTTCTGGAGAAAGCAATCAATTCAAGTCTGAATGGAGAGGGAGAGTGGGTATCATATGCAAATTTCCATCTCGTCACCCAGCAACACTGAGGCAACTTCAAAGGAAAGCCAAGGCCTACCCAACACATGCCAAGAACACGACAAGCAACCTCCAAATATCAGTAGGAGGCTTATCCTGGGGCAAGGGAGGAAACGCCCCAGTTGTGGGTCTGATCCTTCTGGCTTTGTGAGAAGGTGTCAGGAGGTAGTCCCATTCCCACTCTGCCGCACCCCTGAGGCCTGCATCTCTGCTTCACCTAGGGCTCCCCTCCCTATCAGAGCCCATCCCCATGGATGGCCTGGGGTAAGCCGAGGACCCTGGCTAAGCCTCCACCATCTCCCTGAAGCTCCACGCTCCCCTCCCACAGATATCCCACAGGGCAGGGGAGGGCGAGCCACCAAGGGGCCAAATACCCACTCCCTTTGTCCCCAAACCCAGCACATCCTCACCCCCACCACATCCTGAGAGGTCAAGAAACCAGCCCTGTTACAGCCCACAGGGTAGGGCAAGGCCAGGTCTCAGGAACAGCTTGGTCATCACTAGCAACTGGGCTCCAGGGCCTTCTTCATAAACAAACACACATACACACACAAACTCACTTCCTGATTTTCAGGCCCTCTTCATTGTCTGGAAGGAAAAACTCAAAAGACTTGTATGTCTTGACCATGTCCCGGCGATACTGGCCAACGTTGAATTCTGGGGGAAGGGAGAGGCTCAGTTTTCACACAACAGAATCCCTCCCCAACCCCTGACCTTGACCCACCCCCAGGCCCTGTGGCAGTCCAGCCTTCTCACTCCTCCCCGCTCCCCCACAAAGTCCCAAAGGCCCCTTGGAAAGCCAAGGCTGAGTCTCACCCCGCGTGGGCACGCCAATCCAGTTCAGGTAGCGGGTCAGCTTCTTAGAGATGTAGGTCTTGCCCCTGGCAGGCAGCCCCACCATGACAATGAGCGTCGGGCAGTTGGTCATGCAAACTGAAAGGCAAGGAGCAGTGTCTGAGGAGGCCGGACCCCTCCCAGTGGGCCCCTCCTTCCAGGCCCAGCATCAGATGTGCCTTCCCAGGCTCCTGACAGCAGAGAGCTCCCTGGGCACCCCCAGACCGTGGTCTCTAACCAGCGCTGGCATGCCCAGTTCCCCAGGCCTGTCAGTGCTCAGGGAGACGCCGCGGGATCTCGCCAGCATTTACCCTGACGTGCACCATCAGATATAAAGCTGGAGCTGCCACGGCCCTGGCTAAACTCTGCGGGGGAGCTCCCCTGGCAGGTGGGACAGCGCCAAAACCCAGTGGGGTATTCAATGCCTGCCTGTCATCCAGGAACCCGTCATTCAGCATTCCTGCTCACACAGCACCACTGCTTCCGCTCCCCAGGGAGAATTTCTCTTCATCTACAAAGCCCGGAAGCAGCTTCTGCAGTGAGTCCTTCCTCCAAGGCACCTGCATGCCCACCTGCTGCGCTCTCTCCCTCAACCCAGTCATCTCGCCAATGAGTCTGCTCTCCACAACTGATCACTTGGGGTGAAAGCAGCCCCGCAGTGTCTGAGCCATTCAGGATCCTGAGGCGTGGCAGATTTGGTGCTCAAAAATTGTGGGCAGGGAAGGAGATGGAGGCACCTCAAAACCCACCAGGGTGAGGGCCACAGGGGGCTGAGACCAGAGACCCAGGCCAACGCCACAAGGGCGGTCCCTCGGATAGCCAGCCACCGCCATCCCATGTGCCACCAGGTCAGTGTGCCAAAAAGAGAAGCTGCCAAGGCTAGAGGCGGGGAAGAGTCTGCACCAGCCCCCGAATCCATGGCCCACTAAGACAGACACCAAGGCAGCAGAACTGCCAGGCTACGGGAGCCAGCTCCACTTTCAGTGTGGTCTCACCTCAGAAGCCTCAGGAAGCTTCCCTTTCATCGTCCTCAGGACCCGGGCCAGGTAAAACCACAGCAGACAGATGGACAGAGGTGGGGACCTGTCACTACCCCTCCTCTGCCCACATGGCTCTGCAAGTGCTTTCACCTGGTAGCCCTCCTCAGACAGACTGCTGGACCCCACCCTTCAACCTGTCTCCCTCACTGGAGATGGAGTGCAGAGGTGGTCAGAGTCAGTCAGGCCTGGGTTCCTAGCTTGACTCTGACACTTACTGGCAACTCTGAGCCTTGGTGTCCTCACCTGTAAAATGGGATGATAATCCCTCAGCAACGCCTAGCAATATCCCCATGTAAGAGCTGGAACACTTCCAGGAAGCTGTGCCCTCTGCCTGGACTTGGCAGCCCGCCTGGCTAAGGACACAGATGTATCTCAGGACTGCCCTTGGGACTTGGGGTGCAGAGGCAACTGTCTGTCTCCAGGCAGGCCCCGAATAGAAATAAAAGACCCTGCTTGTCAGTGGAGGCTCCGTCACTCCTGTGCATGACTTTTGGGCAAATGTGACCCATTCTGCAAGCCCCAGGGGAGAGAAGGAGGGGATCCTGCAGACACAGCCTGATGGTGAGTCTGAGTGAGGAAACTTGCAGAAAAACCTCAGCATTGGGACTTCCCTGGTGGCGCAAGTGGTTAAGAATCCGCCTGCCAATGCAGCGGACATGGGTGCAAGCCCTGGCCCGGGAAGATCCCACATGCTGCGGAGCAACTAAGCCCATGTGCCATCACTACTGAGCCTGCGCCATAGAGCCCGCGTGCCACAACTACTGAAGCCTGTGTGACTAGAGCCTGTGCTCCACAACAAGAGAAGCCAGCACAATGAGAAGCCTGCACACCCAACGAAGAGTAGCCCCCGCTCACTGCAACTAGAGAAAGCCCACATGCAGCAACAAAGACCCAACGCAGCCAAAAGTAAATTTATTTTTTAAAAAAACAAAAACAAAAACCTCAGCATTGGCTAAGCTGAGAGAAAAACAAGTTAGGCAAGGCCCTGCATCCTGAGGGCCAGGCCAGTGCTGCTGAGTCCTGGGCTGTTTGCACAATTTCTGGCCGGTTGGCCAGGGCTCCCCAGCAACCACAGCGCAGTGCATCAGCTACTCACTGTGGGGAAAACCTGCGCCCAGCCTGCTCCCTCTGATGAGGCCACCCCTTCCCATTGCTCCCTGAAGGGCTCTCCCACGACCCCAGGGCTGAGGTTCTGCATCACCTCTTCACAGCTTCCATCTTCCCAGAGACGCCCCTGGCCTCCTCCCACAGCGTTTGGTGACAGCATCTCCCCGCCCCATGCACAGCCATGGTGGGCAGGCAGGGCAGCAAATCAGGGCTGGGCACAAAACGAGAGCAATAAATTACCTATCACCTCTGCTCCTCAAGATAAGGTCCCAAGTCAATGATACAAAAGAAAATTCAAAGTACAAGTATATTCACACCAGCCCTGCTTGCAACAGCAAAACACTGGGGAAGTTCCAGCAATGGAGAAATTGCAAACCGAGGCCCACACGGAGGAAACACACTTGAACCAAGGGCAGGTGGACCAGGTGAGTGGGGGCATGCAGTTGGAGCTGCAGATCTGGGCCCTCAGGACCTCAACATTGAGCAACAGGACAGCAGAACACACAGTTCAGAACACGGGGCATGTGCGGAAGGAAATCTGAAGATATGTCAACTCAGCTTTTCTCACTAGTTCCTGTAAATTATCTGTAAATTTGCTCAAGCCCACAGGAGCCCAGGGAGTCGAGAGGCTGAGACAAGCCTGGTGCTGGTGACTACTTTCTGGTGGTACCTCCGCAGGGGCAGCCACAAGTCCCTGGAGTGGGTTCCAGAACTAAGTCTTGAACTGCACCTGCCCCGACTTCCGTGGGCCGGGCTGGGGAAGGGAGAATTCTTTAAAATAAAGCAAACTGGCATTACTGTCCTGTTCAGAGGGGAGAGAAAGTTGTCTCTCCTACTGTCCTGTGCACACACCAGTCGTGGCCTTACCCAGGCAGTCTTGCCACCTTTTGGCTAAGAAAAGCTATCAAATACTGTCCTTTCTGCCATGTTCCCCGAGTCCCCTTTCCATCTCCTACCCCATCTGCCCCCAGAGCTCCTCCAAGTCAATGACCAGAAAGGTAACAGCTTCCAGGCCCTCTGTGTAGCCCTGAATTCTATCAAAAGGAGGAAGAATTGCTCATGAAGAGTGGGGGAGGAGAAGGCAGGGAACATCCCTCAGCCAACCAGCCTCTGTTGCCCTGAGGAGCTCAGACTAGACCCCAAAGACAACCCACCACACAGCACAGACTAGGGCCCCTCATCCTCTTCTCTATAAAGCCCTGTGATCAAGTCAACTTCCACCCACCTTGACCCTCAGGTTCCCACCTGTCCTTGTGGTCCTCCAATCTAGTTAGAAGCCCACTATGCAAAGGGTAAGATGCTGCATGAATACGGGCTTGGGACCGGAGGTGCTGGTTCCCTGTTCATTCCCTGCTTACTCCCTCCTTGCTGTGAACTGTGAGACCCTAGCCTGGGGTCCAAACCCCCACAAATTTGCAGGTCTCATCTTTAGCCTCTTGGGTGCTACCTCCTCCTCCAGGAAGCCCTCCTGTGCCAGGCCAGCTCACAGTCCCACCCACTGCAACACCCTGAGGCAGTGCCATGGCACGAGCCCCTCTGCTCAGGCCAGGGCCACATTTTAGTTGCATACCTGGAGCTTGGAGAAACACAGGCCTGCCCCAGGGGCAGTTAGACCTGGGCAAGTACCCTGCCATTGGGCCTCAACTCCTTTGCCACCTGAAAGGGGGTTGGCTTGGAGCTTCAATCCCTGACTTTGAGGTATGGACAAGCAAAGAAACAACAGTGATGATAAATTACAAAATTACCTGCTACCATTTATCAAGCACTTATCAAGAGGCTCACAGGACTTCCCTGGTGCCGATGCAGGGGACATGGGTTCGAGCCCTGGGCCAGGAAGATCCCACATGCCATGGAGCAACTAAGCCCGTGAGCCGCAACTACTGAGCCTGCGTGCTGCAACTACTGAAGACCGCATGCCCAGAGCCTGTGCTCCACAACAAGAGAAGCCACCGCAATGAGAAGCCCGTGCACCGCAACAAAGAGTAAACCCCGCTCGCCGCAACTAGAGAAAGCCCGCGAGCAGCAACAAAGACCCAATGCTGCCATAAATAAATAAATATAAAAATAAATATATATATATATATATATATATAAACTTTAAAAAAAAGAGGCTCACAGCAGCTTCATAGTGCAAGGATGATGACTGTCTCAGTCTCACAGATAAGGAACCTGAGACCTAGAGGGTCAGCTCTTTGCCCAAGGTCACCCAGCTAAGCCACGACGCAGCTTGAGTGCTCCTGCCTCCAAAGTCCATGTTCTCACTCGTTCTCCTTTATGTAACAACGGAGGCCACCCCCTAGTTAGAACAATACAGCCCTAACACGGACTGACTAGAAGCACAAGAGAAAGGGGCCTAGTCCTCCACACCTCCAGAAGTCTAGAAGGAAAACTGGCTAGGGTGTAGCCATAGTCCCTTAGGACTGAATACTGACTGGAAAGCCATGGCCCCAGGGCTAAAAGCAGGTTCACAGTTTCAGCAGCCCACCAGGACCTACATTATGGTCAGAGTAACGACCCACCAGAATGTCTGGTCAAAGCCACGGCCACCCCTACCAGGTTCCACAGTGTGCTAAGAGATGCACACACTCCTCACCTAGGACTCACACCCTTGGTCAAAGCCAAGGCCCCCAGGATACCCTCAAAGCAAGACAAGCACCAAGCACTCTCTCCTCTCCTATCATGCCCAAGCAGAGGTCAGGAGTGCAGGGAGACCCCAGCACATAACACAGTCTCCTGACCTCCATTTCCAAATCTGTATCAGAAGCTGGACTAGATGTTCTCTGAGGACCTTGCCAACTTGCAAATTTATTACAACATTTCAGTTACTCCTAAAATAAATCTTTGTTTTTCTTGGTAATAAAAAAGTTGCAGACTCATTTAAGGACAAGCAGAAAATCAATGAAGTGGGTTTAACACCTAGGACCACAGGAAAAGTAATCCCCTTAACGATTCCTTGAATTTCAGCATATGTTCTAGATGTTTCCACCCTCTAGTTTTACCAGTCACCCACAATCCCACCTGGATGCTTACACACCCATGGACACAAAGACAGGCCCATATAACAAAGTGGTCTCACTGTCTCTATCCTGAACACATGTGCACTTCCCTGAAATTCCTCCCAAAACTCGATTTCAGGCCCAGAGATGGGCCTTCCTCCCCGCCTTGGGCCTTTGAAAGTTCTCGGCTCAGAGAGACCAAGCGAATCTCCTAGGGCCAACACAGCTCAGACCCCGGCCTGACCACCCGGCCCACGCTCTCTGGCCAGCTGAGAGGGCAGGACCGAGGCTCCAAGTCCTCCCCTGACCTGAGGCGGTGGGGACAGAGTGGTGTGGGAAGGGTCCTAAGCCCTCCCCTAGGTGATGGCGGCCAGAACTAGCTCCCGCTGAGCCGAGACGTCGCAACACACCTGTCCCCGCCTCCCGCTCTGCCACACCTGTCCCAGGCCTCCCACCTGTTCCTGTTCCCCTCCCACCAGTCACGGCTGCCTCACCTGTCCCCGGTTCCCCACCTGTTCCCGGTTCCCTCTCCACGTAAGACCAATACCCATGCCCATGCACCGCCCTCCCCCTTCCCCGCGGACCCCGCCTCACCACCGCGCTGGCAGGCGTGCAGAGCAGGCCGCCCATTGCTGTACGGCATCCAGATCTTCTTCAGGGGGTTCTGGGTCAGTTCCCGTGGGGACGCCATCCTGGGGCTAGGATGAGTCGAACTGCGCTGCTTCCAACCCAGAGGCCGGCCACCTCGGGCCACTCGATGCCCCGCCCCCCAGCTCTACCCCTCAGCCCCGCCCCTCCTGCAGCCGCGTTGACGCCCTTCCAACTCCCCGCAGGCCCCGCCCCGGAACGAGTAGGCTCCACCCCAACTGAAGAGCGCCTGGCCTCCTACCACGCATGCTCAGCTCGCCTACTAGCGCGTTTTGGACCAAGCCGGCCCGCCCTGCATGCCAGGATAGGGGACGCGCATGCCCAGCTCCCCAGTTTCCAGGCTTGGATGGTGCAGGCCCCGCCCTGGATGCCGGGGCCCAGCACACCTAACGCGACCCTGATGACTTGCATAGACCTCACCCACGGCTTCGCCCTGGGCGTGCCAGGCTTGCCCCCAGGACACCCGAGGTCCCGCTTCCCGCTCTGCGTGACCTCAGGGCCCCCAGGAGGAGGGGTTTGCATGCGTTGGAGTAGGCCTGCGTGACGCGCAGAGCTTAGTTGGTCAGGACCAGCCTGGCGGCCTCTGCGTAACTCTCATCACTGGCCCGGTTGTCAACTCCGCCGCGCCCCACCGGCCTTGTGTCCCGACCCTCTCTTCTGCTCCGAGTCCCAGGACTCTCCACTGCCCACAGGAGCAACCTAACCAACGACGCTGAAAAAGCTCCTTTATCTCATGGACAGGGACAGAGGACAAATCTCAAAATTAATCGTGTTTCTCTCTTTGCCTTAGCTGCTGGGGAGCTCGGGCTAAACCCCAGCCCACCTGGAGCACGTGAGCGGCACCTAGTAACCAAGGTCCCTGGGGACTCACCAAACCCTGACAGTATCTTACTTCTCCTTCCAGGATTTCATTTTTACCAATTAAATTTTAAATCATAAGTTTACACATTTTTTTCTTTAATGAGCCTCTGCTTCTTCATCAGGAAAATGGAATACACACTGTCATGGATCTTACAAGATTCTGGTATGCGTTAAAAGTGTCAGTGTCTGAGAAATCCATTCTAAAGCACATTAATGTTATCATTTATTATATTATTTCTCTTCCTCCTGTCTCTAAAAATGCAGTGGAGGCAAGGGGCAAAGGAGAGAGCCTGAGTTCGGGAACACTTGGTCTACCTCCTCTCTGTCTCCTCAGCCCAGCCTCTTAAGCTTTGTACACTTTCTGCCCTCTACCTTAGCTGACACTGCTCGAGTCTGGGTCACACTGCCCTCTAGCGATGTCCTCCACCACATCCCCTGGCAGGATCACTGCATCCCCAAGTTCTCTCTGCTTAATGTGTGCCCAGCCAGGATCCAGGGGCTGGGGCATGGAGAAAAGTCTCCACCCAGTGTTCCACAGGGGCAGCACCCCTCCCTCTGCCCTCCTTGTCACACCCCTGCCTTGAGTCAGTCCTCCAAGTCACAGCCCAGCCCTTCAGAGCCTGGCAAGGACCCTTAAGATGACTGATACAGATGTCTTGCCCACTTCACAGGAAATGAAGGTTAAGGAGGTCCACGTGCTAGAAGCCCACGCAGACCTTCCCTGGAAGCAGCTCAAGCTGCCTCCCCAGGAAATACCCTGCCTCAGACAGAGTCGACCACTTCCTCCTTCTTCAGCCTCCCTCTTCAGTGTCCACCGTCCACCTCCTTCCCCACCTCATGCCCAGCAGCTGGCACACCCACAGGCAGCTCCTGATGAGCAGGATGCCCCTAGCGACCTTCCACCCACTTCCTACTTCTCCAAAGCCACTCATTCTGTTCCTGACGAGTCAGCCCTCCTGTCTGTCTCCTGGCCACTACCAAGGCCATCCTGGGGCCACCCTAGCCTCAGAGACCTTGTCACCACATACCCACACCCTGTCCAACCCCCAGCAGTCATTGCAAAGTCTACCTCATCTAACATCCACAGACACCCTGCACCTTCTCAGGCCTGCCATTCTCCTCTCCAACCCTCTTGGAATGTTAGTCAAAGGCTGGGGGTAGGGGACAGCCAGGGCAGGGCAGGAGGCCAGGGCCATGTCTGGGAAGCCATCCTCACCTCCAGAAGTCTGAGTCTGGCTTCCCAGGAAAATCAGTGGTTCTGTACCTCCCACTCTTCCCGTCTGACCCTGGGCTGACCCAGACATACCTTCCCAAGTCCCTATATCCAGTGTGAGGCCACATGTCAACAGCAGGAGGAGCCTGGAGCCCCTCCCCAAAGGCCAGGGTCTACGTCTGCTCTGAGGATACTCCCCTCCCATGGCCCCATTTCTCAGGTAGGAAACTGAGGAAGAGGAGAAGGGCCCAGCATCACAGAACCGCCAGCCCACAGTGCAGGATGGACTCAGCTCAGCTCCCAGCCCTTCAGAACCTCACCTCCCACACCTTGTACTATAACCACACATCCCACCTCCACACTTGCACTCTTGCATGTTCCCTCCATTGAAATGCTCTCCTGACTTTCTGCTCCCTCAGCGCCAATACGTCCAATAGAATAACTGGCCCTCATGGCTTTCCCTCCTTGGGGCCATCCCAGAGTGAGCCAGCTCTCCTGGCCCAAGGGTGGGAGGTGTGCTAGGATGTCAGTGTGCACTTGTGTGTGAACACATCCTGCTCAGCTTTTCCTCGCCGTGAACCTGCCTGGCCTGGCTCCTGTGGTGCCCTCTGCACTGACCACTGGACCTCCTCCCAGTGTCCCAGACTACAAGCTGTGGGGTGTCCTCAGTCTTCAGTCCTCAATGCTCAAACTCTTCCCAGTCCACGTATCTGCTGGCCAGACCTGGCCAAACCGACAGCCACCCTTTGCAGCATACGGGCCCAGGGACCTCAGTGCATCCCACACAGACCCACACACCACTGCACGAAAGCATGGTGTGCACACAGCCACTGGAGCACACACACTAACAGGCCCTGCACCCAGGCTGGTGCAGAGACAGGCCAGCTGCGGTGAGGCCTGCTGCTCTCTGCTGTCTTCCTTCCCCTTTATTCCCTCCTCCTCTCCCCTCTGCTGTCACTGGGAGGTTGGGGAGTTCCTAGGAGTTCCAGCTTCCTCTGGCCATTTCTAGCCAAGGATCATCCTGTGTCTCCCTGGGTCCAGAGCTCACACAGGGTGTGAGGTTCCAACTTGGGGGTAGAGAGCCATGTAACCAAGCAGCCCGTGAACCCTGGCCTGCACTTGCTGATTCCAGCCTGGCACAGGGCACACAGTAGGTGCTCAAAGTGACTCAGGACCAGCCAGAGCACACAGTAAGGTTCTCAGAGAGGTTCCTGGCTGGGACAGAGCACACAGTAGGTGCTTAGAGCAGCTCAGGACCGGCACAAGGCACACAGTCGTTGCCCTAGAAATGCTGGTTTAAGGGCTAAAGTAACATCACATGAAAAACTTCCCAAATGAGCCTCTGGATATGACCCCTGAGGGGGGACCTGGATAAACATGACCCCTTGGAGGCCACCAAAGGGCAGAGCAGGAGGCCCCCTGGGAAGTTCCAGCTGACTGTCCCTCCCCCTGGGCTGGAGGAAGAAGCTATTTATAGTTCCCCCTTGGCCCAGCTCCTTCTCCCCGGCAAGACGCCAGTGTTCCCCCTCCTCCATGCCACTGACAGACTGATGCCCCTAAGAGCACCCCTATTCCTGGAGAGACCCCCAACACTCTCACACCCTTTCTAGCACCACCTCCACTTTGCCCAGGTCTTTTCCCAATCCCCCCACCCTGTCCACCCTGCCCCGTGCCTACCCTGCCTGCTGCTCCCTGACCAGGGGTCCGTCAAGAAGCTGCCTCCTTCCTTGCCTCTGTTCATCCTGCAACCAAACTGGCCTGGGCCACCGCCCCCTGCAGCTCGGAGTCGGGCAGCCCCGCCCTCCAGGCTCCGGAGAGAGCCCAGCAGGCCGGGTGGCCCCGCCTCTCCAGCCCCGCCTTGGGCCCGCCCCCCAGGGCTGCTGACAACTGTGAGATCTCCGTCAGTGACCCCGGCCGTGGGCAGCCACACTTCCGACAGTGCTATCTCTTTCTCCAGCCCTCGTCTCCAGCTGGAGTTGTCTACACTACCCAGAATACCTGCCTCATCTGCAGGCAAGCCTGACCACACTCTCCAGAAGGTCAGTCCCATCCCAGCACAGCAATGGAGTTGGGGTTATGAGATTAGGCAAAATACACGCCCTGCACACCAAGGGACAGTGAAAGGGGCGGGAGGAGTGGGGAAAGGAGCAGCGTAGCCAGCTATGACTCCGCCCTCGTGTGTCACTGCCTGGGTGCACACGACTGTGTGATTCTTGTCTATCCCATTCTCCGGTCACTACATGTATTGAGCGCTTTCTGCGTGCCAGAACCGTCATGTACATTACATCACTCAGTGCTCACAAGAAGCTTGGTGGCATCACTCTGCTTTACAGAGGAGAAAACAGGCTGGGAAAGGTGAGGAGTTTTGCTCAAGACAATTCGATGAAGGAGGGGCAGTTGGGCCAGAGCCCCAGCAGCCTGAGCTCCCTCTCCCCTGAGCCATGTGTATCCAAGGGCAGAGGCTGGGTATGCAGGGGTGTGGGTAAGACAGTGCCTGGCTATGTGTTGAGCGTGCTTCATGTAGGTTTGGGGGACAAGCTCCTGTTCCTCCCAGCTCCCTCATATGGCCTCACCTTGCTCACATGTACTCACAGCTGTTAGATACACAGAGATGCAGCCACACATGCGTGCACACCCCCCCCCACACACACACACACAGGACAAGGCTGCCACAGCCACAGACCTCCCACGTACGACCATCTCACTCTGCCTAGAGATGCCCCTGATAGCCCCATCCATCTGGGGTGGGTGCTGTCTCATGCATGTGACCCTCCGCCAACATTTCTCTGTGTGGTGACCTGTGGGAGGACAGGGCAGACCTGTGGGTCTGGTCTTAGGTGGGCTGGTCTCCGATGCAGTGATGGTCTCTTGTGTTGAGGTGCCTGAAAGTGGCCTTACAGTGACCACGTGTGATGGTGTCCAGATGCTCTGTGACTGGACACAAGTGGGACCCAGACATGATAAGACTCCATGCGGTAGTGACCTTCAATGGTAGTGTCCAAGCTGTCCAGACACACTGTAAGCCTGTGGGGCTCCTAGGAGTGGCAAGACTCCACTTGGCACCCTGACACAGCAACATCCAGGCTGTCCAGACACACTGTGACTCTGTGAGGCACTCTGATATGACACCACATGGCAGTGACCCACGTGGCGGAGTCCTGATGCACCGTGCCCAGATGTAGCACCGTCCAGCTCTGCCGCTGCCTTGCAGGTCTCCCCATCCACACTGGCTCCATCATTGTGATCCCCTCCCTCAGGCTCAGCGGCAGCCAACATGGGCCAGGATGTGGGTATTGGCAGCAGCTTGCTCCCTCACTGCCCTGGCCCGGGCCTGCTCCAGTAAGATCCGCAGGAGGCCAAGGGGGACATCCAGCGAGAGGGTGATGCGGGGGCCAGGGTGGGGGCCAGGGCCGGGGCGGCCCCAAGCAGTGGAGGGGCCTGTGGTGCTGGCTGAAAGCCTCTCCGAGGTCACAGGGCGGGGAGTGGCCTGGGGAAAGTTCTGAGGGAGAAGCTGGAAGCCTGGGATAGAGGTTGCTGGGACAAGCAGAGTCCTGCCCAATGTCAGGACCATCAGCACCAGCAGAGCCCACCTGGTCATCGTGTGGTCAGGCTGCGAGGAGAAAACAGGTTCAGGGCAGGGGCCCTGGTCAGCTATGGCCCATAGACAGAGACAGATGGGGAAAGCAGAGAGACAGAGAGCGGCCAGGCCAGGGACAGAGAGAGACAGAAACAGATGAAGGAACAAGAAGAGAGCCAGAGTGAGACAGAGATAACAGACAGAGCCAGGCAGAGAAGGGGTCAGAGGGACAGAAAGAGTGAGAAAGAAAGTGAGAGAGACAGAGATAGACAAAGTGATGGAGAAACCCAGAGACAGAGAGCCACAGGTACATCTAGATATGGATATATTTTATAGAGAGAGAGATGGGGGGGAGGGAGGAAGAACAAGAAGAAGAAGAAAGGGAGGGAGGGAGGAGAGAGGGAGAGGGAGAAAGAGATGGAAGTGAATGAAAGGGAGGCGGAGCAAATGGAGAGTGGAAGAAAAAAGAGACAGAGGGCTTCCCTGGTGGCGCAGTGGTTGAGAGTCTGCCTGCCGATGCAGGGGACACGGGTTCATGCCCCGGTCTGGGAAGATCCCATGTGCCGCGGAGCGGCTGGGCCCATGAGCCATGGCCGCTGAGCCTGTGCGTCCGGAGCCTGTGCTCTGCAATGGGAGAGGCCACAACAGTGAGAGGCCCACGTACCGCAAAAAACAAACAAACAAACAAAAAGAGACAGAAACTGCCCCAGAGACAGTGTGATGGAAATAAGGATGCAAAGAGAGAGAAACACAGAGGGACCAAAGGGGAGCCTGAGGTCTGAGCGAGAAAGCTTGTAGTAGATCCAGGGCAAAGAAAGGCAGGAATGGGGGTCCTTGAGGCAGAGAAGCAGCCAGAGATCCCAGGGCGCCTCAGGTTCAGAGACCTCCACTGACCCAAATCCCAGATCCATTCAACCCCAAAGGCCCTGCCCACCCACCTTGACCCCAGTCCTACCAGTAGCAGTCTCCTCTAGGGTTAGCTAGGGCCAGGCAGTGCTGTGCTGTGGTCTGCCTCTCTGCCCTCTTCAGGGCCCATTTATCTCCCTCAGCCCCTGGGCTGACAGCTGGGCCCTGTCTCCTGGCTTGAGGCAGCCCCCCACCTATGATTCATTCCCTCCTGGGGAGCAGTGAGGACATATCCTCGGCCCCTACCCTGTCTTCTTTCTGGGGACAAGTTGGAGACTGAGGGTCACAGGACAGTGACCACGGCTGGACAGTGGTACTGCCCCCCTGACACCCACACCTCCCCAAACAGTCACAACAGGGGCCTTTAAACAGCAGCTTTAATGCCCCCCAGAATCAGCACCATGTCATCACAGGCTTGGGCCAAGCGGCAGGTCAGATGCGGTCAGATTCAGTCACATCCGCTCACTGCCCACAGCCATCCCCACACTGAGTCATCTGCCGGGGAGGCAGGAGCCACAATGGGGGTTTATCCACAGGGGGGAAGGCTAGACCCATGGAACAAGTCACTGAAATTAACGGACACGCTCATGCACGCTCACGTGCACGCAGGCCTCTAGCACCAAGGGGAGGGACAGCAGGGTCCAGCTGAGACACCGACTCCTCCAGGGGAGGCTGAACTTCAGCTCATCATCTGCCTAAGCTCCCGGCAGCACCTGGGTGGGGCAGGTTGGGTTCAGCCATCTGACCTTACCCATCCCATCAGCCACAGAGAATGGGGAAGATGGGGGCATAGGGTGTGGAGGCTCTCCTGCAGAGAGGGATGCTCACTCAGGTCTTTAAGGGAGGGAGCACTGAGGGGGGCCATGCTGGGGACTCCACATAGAGCTGGGGT
Organism: Globicephala melas; assembly: GCF_963455315.2. Taxonomy (NCBI): domain Eukaryota; kingdom Metazoa; phylum Chordata; class Mammalia; order Artiodactyla; family Delphinidae; genus Globicephala; species Globicephala melas. The sequence continues at coordinate 39,424,020 of NC_083324.2, read as the reverse complement.
TCTCTACTCAGCTCTTTGGTCTGGGGGGGGGTCTGTCCCAGGTCCCCCAGTCTGAGGGGGCTTCTGACCCAGGACCCTGACCCGGACATGATCTGGGTAGGCCCCTAATGGGATGGGAGGTACGCCCATACCTGTCCCCTGGCTCTGAGCCACCCGGGGTGGGCAGCGGTGCTCACAGGCCTCACGGGTCCCAAAACGGTTGGCATTCCCTCCACAGCCACCATAGACAAAGGGGTGACAGGCCTCCGCACCACCTGCCACAGCCCGATGATACCAGCGCAGGGTGTAGGCAGTACAGGAGCCCTCGTCCAGTGGAAGCGAGCAGGGGTCCGGGGCTGATGGAGGTCAGAGAGGTCAGCAGGGATGGGCTCTGTCTGCCCCTCCCCAAATCCCTCTGGGCCCAGCCCCCTTTCTCACCATCGCCATCCCAAGGAGCCTCAGGGTCCTGGTATTCCTCCACGGAATACTCAGAGTATTCGTACTCATCATCCTCAGGGGGCACCTGGCCTGCACACATGGTGGGGTGTGCTGTGAGCAGGGCCCCAGTAGGGCCGGGTTCATGCTGCCCAACCCTGGCCCTTGGATGGGGTGGGCAGCACTGGTCTCCCACGTGTACACAAGAGTGTTCCCTGAATGTGGACCCTACACACGTGGCGTGGGACCTGCACACGTGAGCAGCCCCGTGTGTGTCTGTTCTCCCACCCGACACGCCCCACGGTTCCAGCCGTCCTCACCTTCCTCCTCTGCATGGGAGACGCGGAGAATGGGCACGGCGTGGAGCTGGGGGCCAGCGGTGTCTGCAGCGTAACTAGGGAGGGGTCCTAGAGCCAGAAGCAGGGGCACAGGGCTCTGGAGTCAGCATGGTGGCCACCCCAGCCAAGCCCCTGCTGCGAGGACCCAAGTGATGGGCACAGCAGGGCCTGGGGTGAGGAAAGTTCCGGGAGCAGAAAATACCAGAAAACTACTCACGTGATCCAGATGTGATAAACTGGCCCTGGCAGGCTGGAGGGGGCAGAGAGGGGGCAGGGAGAGAGACAATAACAGAGCAGGAGACAAAGATGGAAAGAGGCAGGGAGAGAGACGCACACGGGGGCAGAGACATACAGAGAGGGACAGCAGGAGAGAGTGACAGACAGGAGAGAGAGGAAGGGAAGCAGATGCAGAGAGAGAGAAAGAGAAAGAAAGGAAGGGGAGAAGCAAACAGAGGGCGAGAGTGAAGTTGGGAACAGGCCAACAAAGGGCAAGAGAGAGAGGGAGAGACAGCCAGGCAGGAGCCGCAGGCATGGAGACAGAGGGAAAGCAGCCACAGAGAGAGGCGGAAGGAGACCAGCTTCACTCTCTGATGCCCCCCAGGGCCACCAGAGCCCTCCACCCACACCCTGGCTCCACGTCAGGTCCTGAGGAACTGGCTCTGCTCACACCTCCACCCCCCTCCACACGCCACCATCCTGGGCACCCAGGAACACTACAAGTCCCTCCACCTCTGCCTGGGTCTCCATTTGGGGAAGTCCTGTCAGCATGTCTGTCCTGAAACACCTGTGTGCTTTTTGTATCCATCTGTCTCCACCCATCTCCTTGACTGCTTGCCCCTTGGAAGTTCTGGGGATGCTGCCTGCCCCTGTCTAGGGGTACAGGGATGGAGTGGAGTGGTACCCAAGAGACTGTGGGCTGAGCCCCACTCACCGCAATGCTGAATCATCTCCTGACGCACAAGGCCCCGAATGTCATCCTCCTAGGAGCCCAAGACCACAAGGGTCATGAAGAACCAATGGATCACAGAAGGACAAAGGGTACATGATGCAGGGATCATGGAGGGACAGCGCTGAGTCAGGGTCCAGGGTCCAGGGGGTCGGGGGTTGGGTGCAGGAGGCAGAGCCCACAACCCCCATACCCCACACTCACTGTCAGTGCAGCTTCTCCCTTCTCGCCGCGGGGCCCCACAGGTCCTGGCCGCCCCTATGTGCAATGGATAGGACCAGGCTGTGACCTCTGATCTCACGGACACCAGAGGTCACCCCAACCTTTGACCCCAAGCCTAGGAATCCCCACTCACCTGCTCCCCTCTCTCTCCTGGGGTTCCAGGGACCCCAGGGGCCCCCACCACACTCTCTCCAGGGGGACCTCGTTCACCCTGTCAGACAGGACCAAGTAAGCAGGGTCAGAGGCAGTGGGGGTCAGAAGTAGGACAAATTGGGGTCATAAGTTCAGAGGTTGGGGCAAAGATATTGGGGTAATGGGTTGCAGAGCTAGAGGTCAATGAGGTGTGAAGGGTCAGTGAGGCTCAGGGGTCTGGAATCAGAGTCAGGGCCCCTCACCTTCTGGCCCTGAAGTCCTTCGGGGCCTTTGGGACCAATACTGCCAGGTGGTCCGGGGGGACCACTAGAGCCATCACTGCCCCTGGGACCTGGGAAGCCCCCAATTCCTGGAGGCCCCTGAGGAGAGATAGGTCAGGGTCAGTGATGAGAGCTTCCAAAGATGGACCCACTTCCAGAGAGTACAATCTCCTCAATTCACCGTGACCTTAGCCTCAACTTACCCGCTCCCCTTTCTCGCCCTGGTCACCCTTGGGTCCTGGCTGCCCATCAAAACCGCGGTCACCCTGGGAACAGAAAGAAGCATGAGAGTCCCTCTGCCTTGGCCTACCTCAGCTCAACCCCCATAAGCCCCCAGGCCCAATGGCCATAACCTCAAGTACCTGTGGCCCTACCAGTCGAAGACCCTCAATCTGCCATGATCCCCATGACCCTGACCCCCCTGTGATGCCCCTTGCCCTGACTCCACCTTTTTCCCCTACACTGACACTCCAGCCTCCCCACTGACCTCCACCCACCGTAACCCCTTAGCCCTGAGGCATGTGCTGCTCCACCTCCCATCCCTTAATCCTAAATGTGCATTGTGGGGACTTCCTTGGCAGTCCAGTGGTTAAGACTCCACGCTTCGGAATTTCCCTGGTGGTCCAGTGGTAAAGGATCCGCCTCATGATGCAGGGGACGTGGGTTTGATCCCTGGTCAGGGAACTAAGATCCCACATGCTGCGGGGCAACTAAGCCCATGCGCCACAACTACTGAGCTTGCGCGCCTCAACTAGAGAGACTGCGTGCCACAAACTACAGAGCCCACGCGCCCTGGAGCCTGCGTGCCACACTAGAGAAGAGAAAACCCGCATGACACAGCTAGAGAGAAGCCCGTGCGCCGCAACGAAGAGCCTGCACACTGCAACGAAAGATCCCGCGTGCCTCAATGAAGATCCCACGTGCCGCAACTAAGACCCGACGCAGCCAAAGAGAAATAAAAATAAAATAAAGAAGTAATAAATCAATCTTAAAAAAAAAAAAAAGACTCTGCGCTGCCACTGAGGGGGCACGGATTCAATCCTTGGTCGGGGAACTAAGATCCCGCATGCCACACAGTGCGGCCAAAGAAAAAATAAAAAAGCACATTGTGACCCCAACCCACCCTGAAACCTTAAGACCAGCCCCACTCCACCCCCCAATGTCCCAACCTTTCACGACCCAAAACCTTCCTTGACCCAAAACCTACACGACCCAACCATGCCCTTCCCTGCCCAATCCTAAACCCCCAATGTCCACTGTTGAGAGAGACCCCATACCTTGGGACCGATCAGGCCCTCCTTCCCAGGGGCCCCTGACTGGCCTGGAACACCCGGCTCCCCCTGGACAAGAGAAGACATTAGCTAGGCCCTGGCCCACCCATCCACTCCTCATTCTGGGGGTGCCCCACTCTCACCAACTCTCCTTTGCGTCCTGCCAGCCCTGGGCGGCCCGGGGGACCAGCTTCTCCCTGCAGGGATCAGGTGGAGGGATCAGCCTTAGGCCCCAGGCCTCACAGCCCCCCACATCCCCACACATATGCCCCATCACCCCTGTACCTTATCTCCCTTCTCTCCATCAAGGCCACAGGCTCCCTTAACCCCCTGTTCGCCCTGCGGGAGAAAAGAAGTGAAAAATGACTTCCAGATACCTCACCCTGTAACCCCTTGACACTGAAACTACTCTCCAAACTGGCCTTAGATACTCCAACCTCTGACCTTCCAACCTCTAACCTAACACCTCACCTTCAACCCCAGATACCCCCACATCTGACCCCAAATACCTGATCTCTGACCCCAGATACCTCACCCTCCAACATCAGGTCCTCCTGATTAGGGGGAAAAAAGCAGTCCCCTTCTCACCTTGAGGCCCCGGGGACCCATGAAGCCAACATCTCCTTTGTCTCCTCGGACACCAGGGGCTCCGTCTTTTCCTCGGGATCCCTGGGGGGAAAGGGGTCAATGTGAGGCCAGGGGAGGTCAGTGAGGGATCAAAGGGAATCACTTTGGATGTAATGGACAAGGAACACCATAGGGGTGAGAATCATCATTAGGGGCCAGAGCCACTGGAAGGGCAGGGTTTTCCATGGGGATGAGGGTCACCATGGGCAGGGGTCACTGTGTGGGTGGAACCATCATGGGGGCTACTGTGAAGGTAGGGGTCCCTGGACAACATGAGAGTACTGGTTCACTGTAAGGTCAAAGGCCACTACATGGGCGTGGGGGCATCTTACCGGCTCACCAGGGATCCCTGCAGCACCAGGCTCACCCTGTGGGAAACACAGATGGGGGAGGGCAGCCCTTCAGTGTGACTGTCCCCTATACTGGCCTGTCTGCTGCACATGCAGCCACTCGGTGACTGCAGCCAGGGCCTAGGCTGTACAAGGAGCCCATGTGAGCACATATGGGGCCAACAGCGAGGGAGGCAGGAAACCCTCCAATGCTCAGAGGACACCCCTGGGACAGGGGTGTGTGATGCATGGCTCTGGGTCTGTACCTGGGGCGGGACTTGCCTTGGGTCCTGTGAGTCCACGCACTCCCAGCAACCCGGCTGAGCCCTTGTCTCCAGGCTGTCCCTTGGCGCCCTGTGGGAGTGACCAGGAGAGGGACACAATCAGGACCAGACCAGGCTGCATGCTCAGAGAATGACTGGAACCTGCTGGCTGAGGTGGAGCTGGCCAGTGCTGCTCCCACGCACTTCCCCATGGCCCCTTCCCTTCCAGCCCACGCCCCAGCAGGGTGGAGCTGGGGACTGTGGCTCGTGGGGTGGCTCATTTCTCACCCCGGGACCCCCAGATTCCTGCCACTCCTCTTACCACTGGGCCCCTACCCTTACCCCTACCTGGAGTACCCCTAACAGCCAAGGAGCCCCCTTCCCATTCCCACAGGCACTCTCATAGAGCCACAGTCCACACACTCCCCTTCTCACCTCCTATCCAGGCCCTTGGGCCCCCCCATAGAGCCCCCATCCTCTCAGCCACCCCACAGAGTTGCTACAGCTGACAGAACCCCCTCCCCTCTGACCCCCAGAAAGCCCCCTCCCATCCTCCCCTCCTGTCCTCACAGACCCTCCATGGAGCCCCCCAGCCTGTAGGACCCCCTTCCTCACCCTGTATAGAATATCCCAACCTCATCCCCATACCTTTTCTCCAGGGTCCCCACTGTCTCCCCGAGGTCCTTTGTCACCATCTATGCCCCGAGGCCCTCGTTCACCCTGGGTCAGGGTCAGAAATCAGGGTCAGGGGCTAAAAGTCCCTTACCCTCTGAGGGTTTGAGCTCTCAGATCCCCTGGCCCAGCCCACACAGAAGCCCCTCCCACACCCATCTGCACATGGACCAGACCCACTCACCATGTCCCCCTTGGCACCTCGTGGCCCCGGAGGCCCCATAATCACAGCTGAGTCACCCTGAGTGGACAGGGGGCAGTCAGAGGAGTCAGGAGCACCCTTAGTCCCCTGCCCTCCCCCATGCACACACTCACCTTGTCACCCTTCAGCCCTGAGGTTCCAGGGTCACCCTATTGGGTGGAAGAGTGTGAGTCTCACCCAAATAGAGAAGCCCCAAATCCTGAGTTGCAAGATCCATCCCCACCCACACTCAGGGACCTCTTCCCCATATCCTTACCTTCTCCCCACGCTCCCCCCGGCTGCCTGGGGGACCCTGTATGAGAGAAGAAAATAGTGAGCTAAGGGAATTTGTGGGGACTACTGGGGAGAGAGGGCAGGGGGCAGGGGAGGACCGGGGGGCCTGGGGGAATGGGGGAGACAAAGGACCAGAGAGTAGCCAAGGAGAACCAGAGGGCTGCAGAAGGCTGCAGAGTGTCACAAGGGCACAGAGGGCACAGACAGGGGACTGAGTCACACCACTGGCTCTTTCCCCAGGGAGACCCACCACGAGTCCTCGGGGTCCCTCCAGGCCGGGGCGGCCATCTTCACCCTGGTTGGTGACAATAGATTCAGTGACTCGGTAAGTTGGAAATCGGAGGCGAGAACTGTGATGAAGGGAGTCCCAGGGTGGCTCCCTGGAATGGCCATGGCTGCAGAGCAGGACATACGTACCCGGACACCCGGCTCCCCACGCTCGCCTCGGGCCCCAGGCGGTCCTGCTCCAGTGTCTCCCTGGAGATCAACAGGACACCAGGGATCAGTGAGGGGAATTGGTGGAGGACAGAGGGTCATGGGAGGTCGGTGGAGGTTGGAGGGAGTGACAGGGGTCAGTGGAGATTGGAGAAGGTGACAGGGGTCAGTGGAGATTAGAGGGGGTGACAGGGGTTAGTGGAAGCTGGAGGGGGTGACAGGGGTGCAAGAGAGAGCCAGCAGCATTGTCCCATCTACCTTGTCTCCTTTGAGTCCAGGGGCCCCAGGCGCTCCCTGTGGGCAGAGTGAGGTAAGGCTTCTGTGCCCCTCAAAGGCACACACATATCTAGCCACACAGTGTGGCATAGTCCCCAGCCTAAGTCCCCACATGGACAGACTCCAACACACAGCAGTCAGAGACATGGGGCGTTGGGGCACTTCTACTCACCGCTAGCCCAAGGGGTCCACGTGGCCCCAAGGGACCTGGGGCTCCCTCTCTCCCTGGGGGGCCTGCCAGACCCTATAGTGAAAATGAGGTAAGAGAGGCGAAGGGTGACTTGGGAACCTTCCTCCCGTGCTGTCCTCCCAAAACCAGGAGCCCCCTCGGCAGGGTTGGGCCCCCTTCTCCTCCTCACCCAGTACCAGATTCAGAGGTCCTCAAGTCACCAAGTCCCCACGTGCAGCCCTCAGCACCCTTACCCGCTCTCCACTGGGGCCCGGCTGACCCATCTCTCCTCGAGGGCCTGTCTGACCGGGGAACCCCACAATACCAGGAGCACCACGGGTGCCGGGGGGGCCCAAGTCTCCCTGCAACAAAAATAGCAAAGGGAGGAATGGCTCCAGCAGGACCCCTTCCCAGGACTAGCCCCAGAATACCCTCTTTCTCCCACCTCCAGGCCCCCCGCCCCACCTGCTGCCCCCACTACTAGTGATGGGGCATTGTTTTACCTTTAGACCTGGAGGACCAATTGGCCCAGGGGGCCCCTGGACCCCAACTCCTGGGTCACCCTTCAAGGGAAAGAAGAGTCAGATCAGGCTCAGGGAGTCTCAGGACCATGACCCCCAGCAGGGATGGTTTAGGGCACACATACCTTGTGACCTTTGAGTCCTGGAGCCCCTTTCTGACCCTAAAACAAAGTAAACAGCATTTGAGAGTAGGAACATGAACCCAGAGCTCAGGTATGGCCCCAAAACATTCCCACGGGAGCTCAGAGGTGACCACGGACATTTGGCACCAAGGACGTGAGTGCAGGTATGTGGGAGTGCAGACAGGAGCAGGAACTCAGACATGTCCCATCCCAGGGAGCTTAGACGTGACCACAGATATGAGCTCAGATACAGGAGCACAGACAAGGCGGGGAGAGGGGCAGCGTCAATACATGACCAAGGAGAGGCCCACAAAAACTCCCATGTGTCCTGAGACCTGGGAGATCAGACAGGAGCACACGTGCTCAGACACAGGGAGGAACAGAAGACCTAGGACAGGCACGTGGAAGCCAGGAGGCGTGACCCCCGCATGCTCCCAGAGCAGGACCCTGAATGCTGGAATGTTCAGCCAGGCTCGGGTTCAGATGTGCCCACGCTCAGCAACGGTCCCTCACATCCACGACTGCACTCCTCAACCCAGACTCAGACTCGCCCAGACCCCAGACTCACATCTTCACCAGGATCTCCAGGCTCCCCGGCACGGCCGGCTTCACCCTGCATAGAAAGGGTGGTGAGGGTGTCTAGCCACCCAACCGTACCCCTCCCTGCCCAATGCACAGGCCCCGCGGCCAGGCCCACCTCACCTTCTGGCCTCGCGGCCCCGGCAGTCCTCGGTCACCTTTGGCTCCCTGTGGATACAGGGGTCAGGAGGACACATGGGTGTCAGGGGCACAGACAGCTGAGACTCAAAGAGGCAGCATGAGGCCCGGACCATGTGGGGCATATTATGGAAGGTGAGGGTCACAGGGGTGGAGGAACTATGCTGTGGAGGTTCCACACTCACCGGCTCTCCCACCAGGTCTTCAGCAAGGCCTCCAGGGGTGCCCTGATGAGGGAAAGGGGTCAGTGGGGTTCCTCAGCCCCTAACCCTTGTGCCCCCCAAACCAGGGCCTCCCACACACTCACCTTCTCTCCCTTTGCTCCAGGGGGCCCGACCACAGCCTGCAGGGAACTCCTGGTGAGTTACCTCGCCTCCTGCCACCTCCCCATCCCCACCCCGCCGTCCATATGGAAGGGACAAACTAGGCTTGGGAGTGAGGCAGAGGAGCTGATGCAGAAGGTGGCGGTCAGGATCAAAGATCACCTGTCCAGGGGTGCCCATGGGTCCAGGCTCTCCTTTAGGTCCGACAGGGCCAGGCAGACCTGGTGACCCCTATGGCAGAACGGTGGGTGGAACTCAGTGCCTCTCCACCCCCTGTCCCTGCTGCCCAGCCCTCCTCTTCCTTCAGGCACACGGCGGCTGGCACAGGCCCCATCACATGCCCACAGCGAGCTCCCCTCAGAACACACACCGGCACGCCAGGGGCTCCTCTGTCTCCGTCCTTCCCACTGGCACCATCACGACCTGGCACTCCCGGCTTCCCCGTCTCCCCCTGAGAAGGGAGAGCTCTGTCAGGGGCCTGCCCCCTAACTCCTGACCCCCGGAGTCCAGCCCTGATTCCCAGGACTCACCACTTGTCCAGGCAAACCTGGTGCCCCCTGAGGACCCTGAAGGAAACAAGTCAGATGTGAGAGGAACATGGAGAGCACGGGACCCAGAGGGCAGGGACATGCTATCTCTGCAGGGGCCTCACTCACCACAAGGCCTGAGGCGCCAGGGGGGCCAGGAAGTCCCACAGCCCCAGTGGGTCCAGGCAGGCCCTGGAGGAAGAAAAAGTTCAGGGCAGTGCCAACCCCACCCAGCTCCCTGTGACTAACCCATGGGCTGGGTCACTCACCCGTCCTGGTGGTCCTGTCTCTCCGGGCTCCCCCTGCCAAAACCCCAGAGACCGCATGACCCCACAGATGAATGAGAGGCCCTTCAGCCTCCATCCACAGCAAAGCCCACATGGACGGAGCACCTTGGTGCTCAGTCGCATTACAGGGCAGTGACATTCCCAGAGGTTGGCAGATGTTATCCTGGTGCAGACAGGCTGCTCCAAGCCACCACCTCCTTCCAGCCACACACACACACAAGCCTATACTCACCTTCAGGCCAGAAGGTCCCTGGGGTCCCGCAGGGCCAGCAAGACCCTAGAAAAAAGTATCAAGGGCAGGAAACTGGGGTCAGAGTTATCCACCTGGACTCGTGGACTAACACAAACAAGTTATCCAACTGAGTCATCAGTGGGGACTGATGCCTGTCCCACCCCCACTAGGCAGTGCTTCCCCATCACTCACCGGGGCACCAGGTGGTCCAGGGTCTCCATGGCCACCCTGTTGGAGAGAGAAAGAGCCAGACGAGTGGGAGCCAATCCCACCCTCTCAGGGAAACTGAGGCAGTACTGCCCATTGTAGGGGTTACCCACTGTAGGATGGGAGCAGGAGGGAGCGGGATTCTGGGGTACTCACCATTGGGCCAGGGGTCCCCCTTGGACCTTGCAGACCCTGGATAGAGAAGGGGGCTTCTGAGCCTCAGTCTGGCCTCACTTGGGCCTGTTCCTGCCCTCTGGAGACCTTTGCCTGGGGGCCCCACTTCTGCACCTCTACCCCTCCCAGGCACAAATCACCCCATACCCACAGACTGCCCCACATAGACAATACACATGGGCCTGTACACGTACACAGCTATCATGCATCTGCACTCAGACCTGGGCACCCAGTCACCACACCCCGGCACCAGTCACTGGTGACACGTGCATACGGCGGCCAGCACACAGCAAAGGGTAGCTGTTCCCCAGAATCTCGGCCACGCTGTTCCTGCCATCACTCACCGGCTTCCCCTCAGGCCCAGCCACGCCACGCTCTCCTGGTAGACCCTAGAGAGAACACGTTTAAGGCCACACTGTCCTTGTTCCCCATCCCAGCTTCCCCCTAGACAGCCCCAGGCAGAGCAGACTCCAGCCTGGACAACACAAGTGAGAGCCGTGTACTTGTGCACCCATGGCCTGTGGGGCAAGGACTCACCGGGATGCCATTTTGACCCCTCTGTCCAGGTTCTCCCCTGTCTCCCTTGATGCCTGGCTCACCCTGCAAGCAGAGTGTCATGCCCTGAGCCCCCATCACTGCCAGGTGCCCACAGACATGCCACCCCGGCATGCCCTCCTGCAGGGGAGGGGAAACATGGTGGGGTGGGAGGCCTCACCCTGTCTCCTTTGGGGCCTTGGTTGCCGTCACTGCCTGGCTCCCCCTGTGGGGATGACATGTCAAGCCAGGCGCTGGCGCCATGGCAAGGGTGGCCCCCAGGTTGATCCCACACACTGACCTTAGCACCCTTGAGTCCAGGGGGTCCTGGTTCTCTAGAGAGTCCAGAACCTGGCTCGTCCATGGCCACCTACAAGCACAAGGTCACAGGGGAGAGATGTGTCTGTCACAGAGGCATGGAGGGGTCATCCCAGATCACAGGGTGCCAGAGGGTTGTAGGGTCAGAGTCACCACATGGAATTTCTGGGGCTCAAGCCAATGGTGGCCTCTTGGTGACAGCAGTCACAGGCTTGGGCAGAGCTGGGGTGATCACCTTGGGGCCAGGGGGGCCAGGGGGTCCAGGAAGGCCAGGAGGGCCGTCTCTGCCCTGCAGAAAAGAAGAAAATGGGTGGCCACCCCAACACAGCCCATAGGCAGTCCCACCCGATAAAGCCCCCTCCAGCTCACCTGTTCTCCACGTTCTCCTTTCTCTCCCCGCTCTCCCTGAAGTGCAAATCGCAGGGTGAGGGCTATGCCCGTGGGGAGCCCAGCTCCTCCTGAGCGCACCTCCCCGGCCGTCCCAGCCAGGCTCACCCTCTCTCCTGGTCTCCCTGCCTCTCCCACACTCCCAGCCGGGCCTGGGAGCCCAGGGATACCAGGCTTTCCAGGTTCCCCAGCAAGGCCGGGAGGTCCAGGGGGGCCCCTCTCCCCAAAGGCCAGGCCAGGTGGTCCCTGAGGGCCGGGGTCTCCACGATCTCCCTTCAGCCCGCGTTCTCCAGAAAAGCCAGTGGGGCCCTGGACAAACAGAAGAGTAAATGCTGGTGTCAACCACACCCTCCACAGGACACGCCCCCTGAGCAGCCAACACACACCTCCTTGCCTGGTGGGCCCCGCTCTCCTGGGTCCCCCTTGGGGCCACGACGCCGTTCAGGCACAGGCAGGAAGCTGCCAGAGCTCTCTTCCCAGCTCTCCACGATCTCCCGCAGGGCGGACGTCTGAGTGACAGTGAGGGGTCAGAAGAGCAGGGCCATTACTGCAGCCTCCCATGCCTTGGCCTGGCCCCACGGGCATTACTTGTCCCGTGGGGTTCCCATCAGCCCCCATGCCCAGCCCCCAAACAACCTACCTTGATGCCAATATTTTCCAGCAACCGCTCCACATTCTGGGGACACAAACTGGGTGAGGGGCTGCCCACAGAGGAGAAGGCCCCACACTGCCCCCCAAAACAGCCTCCCTACCCTCTTCCCCAGGCTTCTTGCCCAGAGGACCCTTTAGTCCTTGGTTGAGGTGACTCGAGGTCACTGGAAGCCCCTCCCTGACATGTCCCCGTTGCCCAGGTTCCCCTCAGTGTAGGCTACAGGAATCCCAACAGGGCAGGGGACTGAGCACACAGCACAGCTCCAGTGGGGCCTCACGGCAAGTGGAAGGGGACAGAGGTGGCCGCTACAGGCGTGCACATAACAGTCAAGGGCCAGGTCCCAGGCTTCACTCACCGCCGTGCTCCCAGGCTCTCCTCTCAGGCCACGCTCTCCTGGGAGGCCCTGGAGACACCAAGAGACAAGCCGCTGGACCCAGCTTGGGGTTGGGGCTGGAGGCATGTGCGCGCATGCGTGGGTGCTATGGCTACCGGGGCAAGTGAAAAAGATGGGGGCCTCACCTGTTCCCCTTTGGGTCCAGTCTCCCCACGGTCACCCTGAGAAAAAGAATGACCAGTGGTGAAAATGCCCCCACTCTGGGCAGCCCCTGACCATACCCCCCACCCAGCATCTGCACACTCACCTTGGAGCCCGAACCTCCTGGAACACCAGGGAAACCCTGAGATATGTCAGAACACAAAGAAGTCACACAGGATCATGGCATCCCAGGGTGACAACATAATGGTCCCTGTTGCTCCCAAGTCCTGGAACTACCCTGGACACTCACCTGGCCAGGAGGGCCAACCTGCCCTGGGATGCCCGGGGGGCCCTGGAGTCCAGGGCTACCAGGAGCTCCTCGCTCACCCTTGGGGCCATCATGACCCTGTGGAGGATGCAGCCAGCATCAGGACCCTGAGACCCCAGAAAGGAGTGGAGCCACATATCACAGGGTCAGGGTCAGGGGTCAGAGGTTGCAGAAGACTCCAACACTCACTTCTCTCCCAGGAGCGCCCGAATCTCCCTTCTCTCCCTAAGGAAGACAAGGGTGCTTCAGACATGGCGCCAATCTGAGCTAGAGCAGACTCCAAGTGAGGGGACTCACCTTCCTCCCATCTTCTCCAGGGTCCCCAGGTCCTCCCTGCGGGCAGAGGACTCACATCAGACCCAACAGAATTAAGAATTGTCTGTGTGTCTTGGTAACTGTCTGCAAGTCCTGTGTCTACCTCACTATGTGTGGCTGTATGTATATGAGTGACTGTGGACACAAATGCATATGTCGGTCTGTCCCCACACGTATCACACGTCAGAGCCTTGGATATGTGTCTCACCACACCTCCACAGAGGTATACGTGCAGCCCTGGGGCCAAGCCATAGCACGTGTATGGGTGGAAGTGTTTGTGTGTCAACATGTCTTCAGTATCCCTGAATGTGGGCTTCACACCTGTGTGTTGGCACCTCTCCATCTGTGTCTGAGGCTCTTTGCCTGTGCCCGTGGCTGTGGTTATTTTAGCTTGTGTTGGCCCATCCAGGCACAGGTCAGCACGTCCACTTAACCCACTGTGTCTGTGAGGCTGCCCGTGTGTGCACATGGACGTGTGCTTCAGGATGTATCTGTACGTGTGGGCTACGTACTCGGGTATCGGCACGTGTCAGCATGTGTCTGTGTGTGTGCCCCATGTGTATGGCACATCTGAACCATGTCCATGTGCTAACATGTTTTGGAGGTTTCACTGTGTCTACCCTGGACACTCACGTTTTTCCCATTCAGGCCAGGCTTGCCATCCTTGCCTGGCTTTCCCTGTGGGAACAGATCATTGGTCAGAAGTCAGGGTTGGGGTGAGGGCAGTAACGGGGCAAAAGGATACCACGAGGGGACTTCCCTGGTGCACAGTGGATAAGACTCCGAGCTCCCAATGCAGGGGGCCCGGGTTTGATCCCTGGTCAGGGAACTAGATCCCACATGCATGCCACAACTAAGGAGCCCGCCTGCTGCAACTAAGACCCCGTGCAACCAAATAAATAGTTTTTTTTTTATTTTTAAAAGGGTACAATGAAAGTGGGACTCACCGGTGCTCCAAGGGGACCAGAGGGGCCAGCGGGGCCCTGTTCTCCTCGAAGGCCAGGCAGTCCCTGGAAAAAGTCTTTGCTAGGATTGAGAGGGCCACTGATATATCTCCTGGGGCACATCCATGGACTTGGAGAACCCCACTAAGAACCTCCTCCCGTGTAGAGTCCCCCCAGAATTGGGAGGAGCCATTGAGGTCCCGAGGCTGAGACCCAATAGGGTAGGGGGCCCCCTGCTGAAACTCCCAAGGGAAGAACCCTCAGGATTTGGGGGTCCTACTATAGCGCCCAAGGCAGAGAAGATCAGAAAGCAGGATTCTGCTCAAACCTGCCTGCCAGGGACTGGGACCCTCCCAAGGACAGGGCTGGACCAACGTCCCCTACTCCCGCTGGTCCTGTGACTATGAAGACCAGGCTACACAGTTCATGCTGGACCCCTGAGCCGCCCTCCACCCTAATATCTCCCCTTACTTACGTCTCTCCCTGGGTCCCCAGCCTTGCCTATAGCACCCTGAGGAGAGACTCAAGTCAGGGAGTCCACAGTGGTCATGGGGTCAGGGGCACTGCCCACTGACAGGGCCACTAGTTCCTGTGAACCCAAGGCCTGTCAGGCAGTAACATCCCCCACCCAGGCAGGGTACTAGGAGAAGACACAGATAACCCATCTGGCCCCAGAGCTCATCAAGACCCAGAAGACTCCAGTGAGTCTGGAGCCATACAAAGGGGCAAGGGAAGGGGCGTGACCAGGCAGTGACCGCCACGACTCACAGGCTGCCCAGGCGGACCAGGGGTTCCTGGTTTCCCATCCAGTCCACTGCGGCCATCCAGGCCAGGGGGGCCCCGGTCACCCTGAGGAAAACAGAGTGGTAAGAGGCCTCGAAGGATGAGATGGATCTGAGAGCCCAGGCTCACAGTCAGAAAACCTCCATGCCCTCTCACCTTTTCTCCTCCTGGGCCTCGAACACCTGGGTCCCCCTGAAGGGAAGAAGGTCAGTGAAAGGTGAGGGCAAGATGGGAACTTAGGCTGATGGGGCAAAGTGTGTCACTCACCTGCGGGCCTGGGGGCCCCCGAAGTCCACTGATGCCCTGAGGACAAGGGGAGGAAGAAATCAGAGCAGGCTTTCCCAGGCCCACACGTTCCCACGGCATAAGCCACACTCACTCTCTCCCCAGAAGCTCCAGGGGGGCCGGGGTCACCCTTGGGTCCTCGAGGACCCTCCTGTCCACGGTCCCCAGACTCTCCCTATGGTAGAGACAAACGTGTTGAGGGAATAGCACTAGGGCCACAGGCATGCCCGAGGCAGAACCTGTCATGGGGGTGCTGGGATGCTTTCTTATGCTCACAGCTTCACTCCACCCACGGAACATGATACCTTCTCTCTGACTCCAAGTCCCGTGTCCACCTGTGGAGGGAATGGCCAGTGAGAAGAATAGTTCAAGTAGGGGAAGAGGAGTTGGTGAGGATCAATAAAGACATCAGGGGGCAGTGGGGGAAGTGGGAGTCAGTGGAAGGGATGAAGGGACACCATGTGGGGCTAACAGGGGCAGGTGAGGGAGATGACAGAGAATCAGACCCAGGCAACCCTTACCAGCCGTCCAGGGGGTCCTGGGGGACCCTAGAAAAGGAAAGAACTGTAGTCAACAGGAGCCCTGCGGCCCCACGGTATGGCTCAGGTTTGCCTCAAGCTCAGTTCTGCTCCCAGATTCCCTGCACCCCAGTGCCAAACCCCAGAAGCCAGGTCAGGCCTGGAGGTGGCCACCAGGGCTCCCGACCTTGACCTCCAGGCCCTTAATGGAGGTGCTGACCAGACTGAGCACCGGAACCCTGTATCCCTCCCGAGCCCAGAACAAGAGCACTACTGAGCCCAGAACACCAGCACTACTCACTGGCTCCCCACGGTCACCCTTGGGTCCAGATGGTCCAGGGCTCCCCTGCAGAAAGTCAGAGGGTCAGGGTCAGTGAGGAGAGGCAGCAGTTTGGGGGAGCTTTGGAAACACCCTAAGGATTCATGGGGATCCTGGTGGCCTTTGGGGGTTGTGATGAAGGGGTCAAAGGAAATGAGGACTGTGAGGGTTTAGCGCTGCAGGGTCGGGGTGGCAGGGTCAGAGGCTGGGAGCTGGATGGTTGGAGATTGAAGTTGAGGTTAGAGTTCAGGGATCAGAGGTCAGGACTCACGTTTCGTCCATCCTCTCCAGGATCTCCCTGGTCTCCCTTGTCACCCACAGGCCCCCGAGTTCCAGGTGCCCCCTGAGAAGAGTAGCTGGTGTGAGACAGACCCTCCCAGCATTTTGCAGATTCCCCCATGACCCCCATACTGCCCCAGTTCTCCATCACCCTGAAAACCATGTCAGAGTTCCCCATCACCACATGCCTCCCTCCAGACTCTCCCATCACCCTTTCTCCCCTCAGAGTTTCCCACAGCTTCATGCCCACCTCCTATAAGTTCTCTCATCACCCCCCCTTACTTCTCCCTGCAAAGCCTCACCCGAAGGCCACGCTCGCCAGCTTTTCCAGGCAAACCTGGTTCACCCTGGTGGTGGAGAGAACGCCACATCAAACAGGTGAGTTAGGCTCAAACTAACTCAGGGAGTGGCGACAGAGAAGGGCCTGGGAACCAACTGGACCAGAGGCAGGGGGGTGGACTGGATAACCTGGTGGAGCCCCAGCCCCCCAGGGATCACAGTTCAAGGGTAAAGGATCAGCAACCACAGTGGGAAGGAATCTCACCGGGGGACCCTCGTCACCTTTCCCTCCAACTTCACCCTGTGAGACATGAGAGTCAGCCTTGGTCCCCAAACCCCCAGGGAGGCCAGCAGTACCTTACTCCCCATCCCCCAGCACTCCCCCAGTCCAGTCCTCTTACATCTCGTCCTCGGGGGCCGATGGGTCCTGGGGAACCAGGACGACCAGGGTCTCCCGTCTCTCCGGGAGGCCCTGAGTCACCCTGTGGAGGAGGCAAGAGTGATGTAGCACGTATAGCCAGCCCTTGAGGGGAGGTGACCCCAGAAACCTTGATGTTACCCAAGGTCACAGGCACTCACCGGCGGTCCTGCTCTGCCAGTGAGGCCGATGGGACCCTGCAGGGCATAGGGAGGGAGGTACGACTTAGTTGGGGCTCCCAGGCACCACCTCATCTCCTTCTGTCACACTCCCCATCCCCACATTTACTCACCCGGACTCCAGGGTCTCCCTTGGGGCCAGGGTCTCCAGGAAGAACCAAGCCAGGTGGGCCCTGGGGGAGGAAGGATCAGAGGTCAGGGGACACAACCATCACCTGTCCTAACCCCTAAACACTTCCCCGCACTTACCCGTTCCCCTTTGACTCCGGTAGCTCCTTTGGGCCCAGGGAGCCCTACGTCTCCCTGGAGGTGACAAAGACCACCAGCATCAGCCACAGGCTCCATGAACCCACCACCCAGCGATCATGCCACAACTGTCATGACCTCCAGGGGCCTCCAGGCAGGCCCAGAGGCAGGCCCTATGACCTTGATCTCAACCCTGTAACAGCGTCCCTTCACTCTTACCAGACTTACCTTCTCTCCTTTAGCTCCAGCACCCCCAGGTCCCTGAAAACAAACAGGACAGACACGGCTTGGCCCTGCCTAGGGATCACACTACTACAGGCTTGATTGGAGTTGGGGTTATATAGAATCAGAAGTGTCTGCCCAGAGGTCACAGGGTCACCGCTGGGAGCAGGGCAGGGGTTACACAGGGCTCACGACCTGTATGGTGGTCATGGGTTCACAGGATCACAGCCAGGAGTTGGAAGGCGTGTTACAGCATTAGAGTTACAGAGCTCTGAGCCAGTCCAGGGTCCCAAGGTTATGGGGTCACAGCCTGGAACGCTGGTTTCCAGGCGGGTCACACTGTTCAAGGGCCTGTGCGGTGATCGGAAACACACCCTCCCTTCACTCACCACAGCGGGGTCCCCAGGGCGACCAGGCTCCCCCTGTAGAGAAAGGATAGGGACAGGGATGGGTCAGGGACCCACCTAGGAACTCAAGGCCCCAGTATCCCACCTGCCACAATCCCTGGTATCGGGGGCACTTGACTCCCAGCCCATGACCCACCTTCTCTCCTCGGCGGCCAGTGGGTCCTGGTGGCCCCTGCACATGGAGAAAGCATGAGCCCAGGATGGGGAGGAACACATGAGAGCCCTACTCCTGATCCCACAGTCACATACTTACTTCAGGACCCTCAGGTCCAGGACGCCCAGCAACTCCTGGTGGACCCTGGGGAAGAGGAGCAGAAATGCTGACCCAGGTGGGTGGGGGCAGGGGGATTATGGCAGGTAAGGGCTAGAGGTTCAGGATGGGGGTCACAGAAGATCAGGATTTAGGTCAGCAGGGGTCAAACTCGGCAGGAAGACAGAGACCAGGTCAGTGGAAGTCAAGGTCAGTTCAGCAGGGTCAGAAAGCTAAAAGTGGGTCCCTGGGGTTGAGGGTTAGAGCCTGCATCAGCAGAGATTAGGAGTCATGTGAGGAGGGGTGGAGGGCCAGGGGCAGTGGAGGTCAAGGGCAAGAAGTCAGAACCAGGAGGGGTACGGAGCCAAGGTCTACTGGCACCGGCAGTGGGGTCAGTGGGCTCACCTGTGGTCCCGCTGGGCCAGGGGATCCACGTTCGCCCTGATGGAGCAGAATGGGTCAGAGCTGAGTCTGGCTCCAGATCCTCTGGGGCCCTGAGGGCCCCCCAGGTTGCACTTACCTTTTCTCCAGTCTCACCGATGGCCCCTGTTAGTCCTTGGTCACCCTGAGGGGAGAGAGATAGGAGAGGGGCCTTTACTGTCGAACCCCAGACAAAGTGTCTCAAACTCCAATCATCTGTCTCTGAAATCACAGCCTCTGACCTGGGGAGAACCCTTATCTCCTGATCCTCCTGCCTCCCCTAATCCTACAGGGTCCCAGTGTCACCTCTCATACCTGACCCCTCACAAAATGGCACTTACTTTGGGGCCAGTGACTCCAGGAAGTCCCCGTAGGCCCTGAAAGGGGTTCAGAGATTTGGGTTTGGGAATAAGGATGGAGTAGAGGGTTGATGGCTGAGGGTGGGGGCTGGAGCTATGCCCACCACGCTCAGAATCCCTGGCCTCTACACTCACCGGCTCACCCGGGGTCCCAGGTTGTCCTGGGAGGCCTGGGGCTCCATCTTCACAGTCACCCTGAAGGAAAAACAGGTGGGTAGAAGACCCTGCTCCCAGCACCCAGAGGCCTCACCTCAGAACTGGGACACCAAGAAGTCAGATCTCCCACCTTTTCTCCTTTTTCTCCAGGGGGGCCAACTGAGCCTTGGGGTCCACGGCTTCCAGGAAGACCCTAGGAGGAGGTGAGTAAAAATGTGAGCCCCAAACTGAGGTCCAGCACCCACCCACTGCCCCAGAAGAGCCCCCAGCTCCTCTATCCACACCCCAGAGCATGGGCCACAGGGTCCCCAGCAGAGCCTCAAGGCTCCCTCACCGGCAGCCCAGGCTCCCCTAAAGCAACGCTGCCATCACCTGGTCCAGGGGGACCCTGGGAAAGAACAGCAGGTCAGGGGATGGCCGGGGGGAATCAGACTCCAAGCCACCCCCAGCATAACTTGCCCCTCACTTACCCGCTCCCCACGATCACCTTTCTCACCCTGGAAGAGAGATCATGACACGTGACCCTGGACTACACCTCCACACCCCAAGATACCAGGAGGAATGAGAGTCTTGGGGTCAAACTGGATTACAAAGTTCATGGAGGAACTGAGGAGTCATGGGTGGGGGTGGTCAAGAGGTCACATGAGCTCAGAGTGACCAGCAGGGGTTGTGTGGGTTTGAATGAGGTCACCAGGTCACTGGATCACATGGAGGTGATGAGACTATATGGCGGTCATGCCCTCACCTTCACAGCTGTTCCAGAAAATCCTGGGGGACCACGGGGTCCTGGGTCTCCCAATGGGCCACGAGATCCAGGGGGACCCTGATGGAAGAAACAAAATATAAAGTAAAACCCCATAGACCCACCCCATTGGTTCCCCCATCACACATCACTCCCCCCCACACCATACTCCAGAACTTACTGGAGGTCCAGGGTCCCCTTTCTGTCCAGGAAGCCCTGGGCCCTCGCCTCCAATGACTCGTCCAGGCTCTCCCTGCAGGACAGAGAACAGCAGAAAGGATTCAGGGTATGGGAGCCTTGAGGTAGGAGAAGCCCCTAGAGGTCCCCAGCTATTCCTCATCATGCCTTAGGCCCCACACAGTGTCTGTCCTGGGGCAACCCTGTTCCTCCCTTGGACATCCTGGCTTGGTTCCCTCCCCTCCCTCCTTCACCTACCGGCTCCCCCTTTGGGCCTCGAGGTCCTCGCTCTCCCTGAGGACAAAACAGAGCAAAGGGTGATGCTTGGTCTCAGTGCATTTCAGGGTGGGCCCCTACAAGCCAACCCCGCTCCACCACCCCAGCTCCCCACCCTGCAGAAAGGGCTCTGGGAAGACACTGTGGAGCAGAGCAACTTACTGGTTCTCCACGAGGACTGGGCCACCCTGGGGAGCCCTATAAATGGAGGCCAGAGTCAGCCCAATCAGACCACCCCACCCGCTCAAGCAAAGCATGCCACCATGTGAACCGTGAGGGCAAGGCTCGCTCACCTTCGGGCCGGGGCTTCCAGGAGTACCAGGGCGGCCAGGGCTGCCTGGAGGCCCATCTGCCCCAGGGAAGCCCTAAGGAGGCAAAGAGATTAGGGCAGGAAGGGACCCTCCCTCAGTGCCCCTGGTTTGCTGGAGGAGCCCCGACAGACTATTCTTCACCTGAACCCCTCACCCCACAGGCCCCTGAGCATTGTTGGGGGTACAGCAGTGATGTATGTACCCTGTGAGCTGAATGGAGCCGAACCCCAGGCACAAGGGCAGTGATGAGGCCAGGGCCTTCCCTGCCCCTTGGACTTGGAACTTCCACCCGGGCTCTCCAGGGGATCTCAAAACCCCACTGGTCCCCCCTAATTCAGATCCTTCCCCAAAGTCTCTGCTGTGGTTGATAATGTCCACTTAGGCTTCTAGGAATACTCTGTGTTTCTAACTCTGTTTTTTCATTCCCTCTTGTAAAAACCCTAAGGAAGCTTCGAGGATTGTCTTAGGGGAACCTCAATGGTCTCTACACTCACCCTCTCACCCTTCGCAATGGTACTTCCAGGAGGTCCCTGGGGGCCAGGAACACCCATCCTGCCCTGAGAGAAGAGAGCAGGTGAAGAGGCAGTACGCCGGTCAGGGGACAGAGGACAGGTATGCGGTGGCACTCACCGGGAGGCCGGGGGGACCAGGAGGCCCGGCTTGTCCTTTCAGCCCCTAGGAAGGATGATCGGTGAGCCCTGTGCTGCTGACCGCCCCCTGACCCACTAAGCCCCCAACCCATTCTCTATCCCCCACCAGAGCCACTCACCATCTCTCCGGGTTCTCCCTTCTGGCCCTGGGGAAAGATGTGTCGGGCGACAGTCAGAGTGGCAAGTTCCAAGAGTGGCCCTCACCCACCCTCTCAACCCTGGACACTTACCTTTGGACAATGCACCGAGCAAGGGTCTGGCTGTAGCTGTGGACACAGGGTCTCCTTGAGGTCAGCCGTTCTACCAAGAGCCCCCAGACCCTCTGTTTTTCACCACCTAGTCCCCCAGAGGCCCCTTCCAAACCTGGGTGGTCAAAGCCGTCTGACACAGGGCTGTTGCCAGACTACTGACTGCCCGGTCCAAGCTTGGACCATCATCCACGGCGAAGAAGGTCTGGACAGAGTCTATGCCTGGCACCAAGCGACGCAGCTGTTCTGGGTCAGCTCCTGCCAGGCCCAGCATCATCACTTTGAGCCCTAAGGAGGGGTCCAGCAGCTTGCATGACGACCCTGCTGGGGCCAACCCTATTCCCAGGCTCCATTCCCACCAGCCCTGCTCCTCACCAGCAGCCTGGGCCTCACGGATAGAGCTGAAGATGTCACCTCTCAAGGGCTCATCCACCAGTAGAACCATCACCCCCAGCACATGCCGGCGTCGTCCAGGGGCATCTGGTGCCAACAGGTATCTGTGAGCTGTAACCACTGCTGTGCCTGGGAGAAAGGTCATGTCAGAACCCAGGGGCACCAAGCTCCCCATGGGAAAGCCCCAAGAATCCATGTCCACTGTAGTCCTTACCCAAGTTGTTCCCACTTGGGTCCGTGTAGGGGATGTTGCGGATCTTCTGCCGGATGACACCAAGGTCATAGGAGCTGTTCAGCGAGAACAGTGGGGAGGGCCGGTGACTGTAGGACAGGAGGCCAACCTAGGGTGGGGAGACCACAGAGCCTGGGGAGGATGACACAGCAGGGACAGGGGACACAGAGCCTGGTGGGAGACACAGAGCCCAAGGTGTGTAACTAAACCTGATCTATTAGGGGGTCAGCAGTGATGGTAGGATACAGAGCCAACCAGCAAGTGAGGCAATCTGGAGCCTGGGGAAGGGCAGGGAGAAAGCCTGGACCAGTGGTGGGACAGGGAAATGGTGTGGGACCAGGGGTGGGCAGGGACAGGTAGGAGTCTGGCTGCCTCTGGGGCCAAACCTGGATGGCCTGTGGCCCAAGCGGCCCAAGTGCAGACACCAGATGCTCCAGGGCTCGCTTCACAGCCTCTGCGCGATGAGCATTGTCTCGAGTGGTATGCAGCAGGAACACCACGTCCATCAGGCCATGGGGACACACTGCAGGAAGGGAGCTGAGTTACTGAAGCAGTCAGCCCATCTAGCTACTCTCTTGGGCCCCTCCCACTGGGCCCACCATACCTGGGGTCTGTGTGACCGAGGCCTCAGGACCTTGTACACCCTCCCGGACAGGTGTCAGGGAGAATATGTAGGAGACACCAGGCTCTAGCCCTGTCACCTGCTGGGAGCTTGAGATCCCCGGAAGTGTCTGTGAGGCCCCAGGCAATTCTGCAGAGGACAGAGCTGAGTTAAACAGGAGGCCCTCCATGGAGCCCCCACTGCCAGCCCACCCGAACACTGGCCTCCCCATCACCTTGGCCAGGGCCTCTGAGTGGCTGCCAGGATAGGATGTAGCTGGATACCCCAGACACCGGGGTCCAGGCCAGAGTCACTGAGTCGACTGAGGTGTCTACAACACGCAGTTCAGTGCTTGGGACACGAGGTGACTCTGAAGGAGGAATCAAAGACTAGGGATCCGAGTATGTGTCCCGAGAACCCAGAGGAGAGAGATCTAAGGAGATCCTGGGGCAGATTCATCTTAGTGAAGGAAGTCACCAGAGGTCATGCTGGGATCACCCCGGATCAGGAATGGTAGGGGGGGGCTACAGGAGGAGTCACTCAGGGTCATGGGGTACAGGAAATCAGGGTGGGTCATCGGTAGGGGTAAGAGCACACCAGTGTATGCAGTTACTTCTGAGGGGGGCCCTTCTCCAGCTGTCCCCAAGACACTCAGCCATATACGGTAGTGGGTCGCTGGCTCCAGCCCGTCCAGTTCGTAGCTGCTGAGTTCCGGCCCCAGGACCTGGGACTGTTCCTGGCCACCTGGGGCAGGCATGAGAGGGGGGCAGGGGCACATAGGAGGATGCTACAGACCAGCATTTATGGACACGCCCACCTCACTGACCCCCCCACGAACCTTACTGACAATGACCCCGCCAGCCTCACTGACTGATCCTGCTGATGGGGTCCACCCTCCTGATTGATCTCCTGACCCTGCCCGACTGACCCTTATTGATCCCACGCAGCTAGGTGACTGATACCAGGTACCTTCAGCGATCCGCAGACCCCCACTGACAGACCCTGCCCACTCTCACTGATTTCACCGACCCCACCCCCAACCCCGCCCCATTGGTCCCTAACCTCCCTACCGGGGGCACATCTCACCCTCAGGTCGCCAACGCAGACGGAAGCCGCGTGCCCCGGGCACCGGCTGCCAGCGTAGCCTCAGGGAGTGCTCCCCTCGCTGCACTACACGAAGTGCCTCCAGGGCTGGTGGAGCCTCCTCAGGCGCTAGAGAGAAAGCACAAAAATCAGGGAGGCTCCGTCCCCAGTTAATCTCTGTGCCAATCCCAGACCAACCCTGGAACACGCACCGCCCCCAACAGGCCCCACTGCCTATCCCAGGCTACATCCCTCCTCCCCCCGAAGACCCCGCCCCCACAGGTTCACTACCAATCCCTGGACCCTCTTCCATTCCCGAGAACAAACCCCGCCCCCAAACCGTCCAGGGCACCAATCCAAGGCTCGCGCCAGCCCGAGCTCTACCTACGCGTGGTGACGACAATGGAGACAGGTGCGCCCTCACGGTCCCCCACAAGTGCAGTCACTCTCACTGAGTAGCTGACGCCGCCTTCAAGGCCCCGTATCTCTGCGGAGTCCGTGTTTCCTGGGAGCATCTCCTGTCTCGTGGGGCCACCTGGCCAGGCGAGCATAGGGCAACGGTTAGGGATAGGGGTGGCTGACCAAAGGGGCCAATCCCAGCCAGGAAGGGCAAGGGCAGGGTCAGGGAATCATACCCTCGCTCCGGCCCCAGGCCAGTCTGTAAGCTGTGGCTCCAGTGACCCCCACCCAGGTGACCCGGAGAACATCACTGGAAGCATTGAGGATCTGCAGCTTCGAGACACTGCCCACGGGCTGAGGGTCTGGGGGAAGACGCAGGGAAAAGGGTCAGGGGCCACTGGCAGAGAACAGGGCAGAGAACAGGGTGGCAGAACAGGCATGTTCAACGCAGGGAGGTCTATCTGAAGGTCAGTATGAGGTTACTGTGGACGGGTCAGTGCAGGCAACTTCTGAGTGGGAAAAGATCAGTGCCTCAGAGTGGGCAGTGTGGAGCAGCCAGGAGGTCACTGTGGGTGGACTCCTAGTCAATGTGGGGTACGTCAGTGTGGGGAGAGAAGTCACGAGAAGAGCTGTGATGGAGCAGGCAGCTGGAGCAGTCAGGAATACGCAGCAGGACAGGGTAGCCAATGAGATGTGGTTGGCAGATGGCCAGGGTCCACTTACCAGTCCTTACAACCACAGAGGCAGGGGTCCCATCCACACCAGCCATACGGGCCCACACATGCACTGTGTACTCGGTATCTGGCTCCAGCCCATCCAGCTCAGCCACTGTGGCCTCCCCAGAAACCAACTGGGATTTCTCTGGGCCTAGGAGTGAGGATGAAGGTAGCTCTAGGACTAGCCAGATTCTGCCCCCCAATGTCCCACCTGGACCCCGAAGAAACCCCTGCTCCCATTCCACCCAGGCCTGCCCCCGACAACCTCCAAAACCTCTGGTCCCTTCCCAAACCCCTGGTGCCCACCGTGGCCTGAGTGCCAGGAGACCCTGTATCCTGTGGCACCAGGAACCCTGTTCCAGGTGATGGTGACAGATGAGCTGCTGACTTGAGTAACACGGACTGTCTTCACTGGGCCCAGTGGGTCTGGTGGAGAGAGGCAATGGGGAGTCTGATGGAAGAGGCAGTGGAGGGTCTGATGGGGGAGGGATGGGGGGGACATCTAATAGAGGAAGGCAATGGGAGTCTAAAGGGAGGCAAGGATTTGATAGCGGATGCAGTGAATGGATCAGATGGGGAAGGAGTGGGGGTTCTGACAGAGGGGATAGTAGAAATCTGAGGTGGCAGGTGACAGGAATCTGGGAGACCAGAGGGTCTGACAGAGAAGGTAATAGGGTTCCGACGGAGGACTAGGAAGCAGTGAGGGGGTCTGACAAAGAAGAAAAGTGTAAGTCTAAGAAGATGGTCAAGTCTGGCAGAAAAGGCAATGGGGTCTGAGAGATGAGGTGCTGGAAATCTGAGGGCAAGAAGAGCGGGGTGTTAGGGGACAGGCAGAGGAATCTGAAGAAGGCAGGGGCTTAAAAGGAGGCAAGGGAGACTGAAGGGGGAAGCAGGGCCTCTGAGGGAGGAGGCAGTGGGGATCTAAAGGGGGAGACTGGAGTTCTGTGGAGAAGCAAGGGTCTGAAAGGGAAGGCATGGGGGTCTGAAGGGCCACTGGAGAGAGAGAGCCAAGGGGCTGGGTCAGGCCCTGACCAGTTCGAGCCACGGTGATTGCAGGTGGGCCCTCCTCTCTCTCTCGCAATGCCGACACAGCCACCTGGTAGGAGGTTCCAGGTCTCAGCCCCATGATATCTGTGGCAGTAGACTCTGAGGGCAATGTCTTGCTGGACTCCAGACCTAACGTCAGAGAGAAATGTTGGCATGGCTCCTGCCTGCCCCTTGGTCCCCCATACCCTGATCGTTCCCTTCAGCAACCCTCCCGCACATCCCACACTGACCATTGTCTGTCCTCCAGCTAACCCGAAATCCACTGGCTCCAGGCACAGGTCCCCAGGCCACCCTCACTCGTGTTGCGTCTGACGCCACTACCTGCAGCCCTGGGATGGCAAGTGGGGTTTCTGGCTCTGGGGATTAAAGATAGAGGTCAGGGATCAAAACCAGGACCAGAGTGAGTCAGGCAGCTGTCCCCCACAGCCCTCCTGCAGTGCTCACCCCTGCGAACAGTGAGGACGCTGGCACCACCCTCTCGGGTGCCTACTCGAGCTGACACCCGCACTGTGTAGCTCAGCCCAGCCCGGACGTCATCCAAGTCAAAAGCTGTCTGACTCCCAGGAAGCACCAGGCTCCGCTCGACCCCTAAGGGAGAAGGCAGGATAGGCAGGCAGGGGTCAGTGAGAGATGGGAATGTGGGATGAAGGTGCTCAGTGATGGACAGAGATACAAGATGAAAAGGGTCAGTGGGCGCAGGACAGGAATAAAGATGCAGACATAGAGAATGGACTTAAGGACACGGGGAGGGGGAAGGGTAAGCTGGGACAAAGTGAGAGAGTGGCATGGACATATATACACTACCAAACGTAAAACAGCTAGCTAGTGGGAATCAGCCGCATAGCACAGGGAGATCAGCTCGGTGCTTTGTGGCCACCTAGAGGGGTGGGATAGGGAGGGTGGGAGGGAGGGAGACGCAAGAGGGAATGGGGACGTATGTATATGTATAGCTGATTCACTTTGTTATAAAGCAGAAACTAACACGCCATTGTAAAGCAATTAAACCCCAATAAAGATGTTAAAAAAAAAAAAGGGTCAGTGAGGGATGGGACATGGGACGGAAAGGTGTGAGAGATAAGGACAGGGGTAAAAGGAGTCAGTGATGCACAGCGACACAGGATAATGGGCCAGTGATGAATGGGGACACATAATGACAGGAGTCAGTGGAGAAGGACATAAGATGTAGGATGTCAGAAGTCAGCGGACAGCGACATGAGTTGACAGGTCATCGACAGACAGTGAGGTGGAGTCAGTATTGGATGGGGACATGGGAGAACAGTGGTCACAGCTAAGGTTATAGAAGGGCGGGGGTTGAGCTTGTGGTTGTGGAGAAGGGTGAAAGCCACGGCCAGGGAGGTGGGGCAGGGAGTGGAGACAGATCCAGATGAAGAGACAAGCAGGGTCAGGGCAGGGAGCAGACAGACCCTGTGATGGGGTCTGGTTCGGTGCCGTCTTG
This sequence comes from Globicephala melas, assembly GCF_963455315.2. Classification (NCBI taxonomy): domain Eukaryota; kingdom Metazoa; phylum Chordata; class Mammalia; order Artiodactyla; family Delphinidae; genus Globicephala; species Globicephala melas. Next base: position 39,396,656 of record NC_083324.2, on the reverse strand, counting down.
GGAGGTGGATGGACAAGGAGAGAGGAGGAGGCTGTAGAGACCCCGGAGTGGAGAAGGGCTGGAAAGGCTGGAATGGTTTGAAAGGCTGGAACTTTAGTGTGTGTACGGGTCTTGCTGTGTCCCCCTCACCCTGGATGCTGCGCACGGTGATCCGATACTCGGTGGCGCTGGGAACTGGGCTCCAGGACACTCGCACTCGCTGCCCAGGCAGCTCGGTGGCCTGTAGGTCTGTCACAGGGCCCACGGGCAGCTCTGGCCCTGTTGGACAGCACAGCCTAAGAGGCAGCCTGGGGCCCCTGTACCTTCCCCTCTCACTTGGCCGGGCCCACAGAGCCCTCACCAGGGGGGACCACAGTTGCAGGCGTGGCCACCTCGTGGCCCTCTAGCAGCGTGTAGAGTGTGAGGCGATACTCAGTGCCTGGTTGCAGCCCATCCAACTGGTAGCGGGTCACGTCAGAGGGCAGCACCACCTTCTGTGGCACCTCCAAGCCTGCAAGATGACAGGGTCAGGCCAGCTGAGGCCAGGTCTGGACCCAGCCTGCCCACCCCACCCTCCTGCACGGACCACTCTCACGCCGCCACTCCAGCCGGTAGCCACGGGCCTTAGGCACCAAGTTCCAGGAAAGAAGGATGGATGTGGGGCCCAGGATGATGGGACGCAGGGTCTGCTCAACAGAAGTGTCTGCCCAGGGCACATGGGAGGTCAGTGGCCTCTGTGCCCTGCCAGCCTGCCCACCCAGCCTGAAGAAAGCACCCAGCCCTCTCACCGGTGCGGGCAGTCAGGGAGGTGGCAGGCCCCACGCTCCGGCCAAGCAGGGTGCTCACGGTCACCTCATAGTCTGTGCCAGGCTCCAGGTCACGCAGCAGCACTGACCCCTGCCCAGGGCCCAGCTCCTGCTGCTGCGTGGCCCCACCTGCACGGGGGGCACAGAGGGGTCAGTGGGTCTTGCAGACTTAGCACCCTACAGTCCTGTCTGAGGTGCAGGGACTTCCTTCAGCCCACACCTCTGACTCACCACTGAAGACCCGCCATGTCACGCGGTAGCCAGTGGCACCTGGCACACCCCGCCAGGCTACCAGGAGGCTGTGGGCTGTGGTGTTCTGGATGGTCAGCTCCAGTCCCTCCAGAGCAGCTAGGGGAAGGTCCCACCAGGGATTAGTGCGTCCAGAGTGGGGAGGGGTTACTGGGATGGGTGGTTAGGTGAGCAGGGTCAGAGGTTAGCAGAACTGCTCACTTGTCCAAGCTGTCCCACTCACGGCCTCCCCGATGCTGTTGGCGTAGAGGGCAACCACCGTCACTTGGTACTCAGTCAGTGGCCGGAGACCCTGCAGCCTCATGCTGGTCTCACCTGCTGGGACGCTCACCTGCCCAGGGTCAGAGGTCACTTCATCTTGGCCAGCTAAGTCCCCAGCCCTCCACCTACCACTGCTGACATCCTTACCTCCCGCCGTTCACTCGACAGTGGCTGTCCCAGCCCCGTCAGGGGCGTGTACTGGATCTTGTAGCCAGTCACAGGGCCACTGGCCGCTGTCCATTGTACTCTCAAGGATTGACTGCCTGGCTCAGACAGCACCAGGTCTCGTGGACCAGAGGTTGAGTCATTGGCTGGGAAAGGGGCAGTCAGGCAACCAGGCAAGAGAATCAGGGGTCAGCACTTATGGTACAGCACCGGGCTCAAGGGTCAGGAGCACATGGGATGGAATCAGCACTCCCAGGTTGGGGTTCGGGTCAGGGTCCAGGTCAGGGCACACAGGGTGGGCAGGAACTCACAGGGCAAGGCCACAGGCACGCCACCTGCACTTGTGCACACCCTCCGGGAAACAAGAGGCAGTAGCGTCCTCAAGATGTTGAAGTCGTTGACGAAGAAGAAGAAATCGCTGGTCGGCTGTGAGGCGATTCGCTTCAGCTCCTCAGGGTCGGCATTCTTGATCCCTGAGGTGATGCCCAATCAGGGCTCAGCTGCCCACATGCCCTCTGACTCATCCCTGCCCCAGCTGACCTGTCACCCCAGCTTGGTACTCACCCACAGCAAACAGCTTGACTCCCTGCCCCTTCAGCCTCTGGGCAGCTGTGTCCACCAGGTCCTGGGACTTCCCATCTGTGATGAGGATGCAGACCTGGGGCAGGTGCAGGGTCACGTCAGGACTGCTTCAGACACTTACTTGGGGTCACCTTGGAAGGCATGGTAGGGTGAGAGATCACCTTGGGAACACCAGGTCGGGCCACCTGGGGCAGAAGGACACGGTCAGCCACGTGGAGAATTGCAGCTCCTGTGCGCGTGTTGCCTCCCTTGTAGCTGATCTCTCGGATTGCACGGATCACATCACCTCCTGAGCCAAGCGCATCCAGGCCAAATTCTGTCCTGTGGGGAGGCGGGTGGCAGCAGGCTAGGAGTAAGGGCTTTTTCTGGTCCTGGCCTCTAAGAGGCCTCTGGAATGAGGGTTGTATCAGGCCCCCTTGAGAGTCCACTTGGTTCTGTGATTCCTACCTTCCATCTCTGAAGCTCCCAAGCTAACAAACTCCTTAGGTACCCAACTGTGTCACACCTGTGGCTGGGCCTGGGCAGGCCTGGACCCCTTGGGGCTCCCAGGCTCAGGTACCAGGATGTCTGGTTAATTAAATAATGGTAGGAAGAAGGGCCCAGTTATAAGCAGGTGGACACTGGCCAGACAGGGAGGCCCCCTGCTGAGTGAGAGAGGCTGAAGGCATCAGGAGGCTAGAACAAGGAGAGTCCAGCAGGCACAGGGCATCTCAAGTCATGGGTCCCCTTCTAGGCCTCTCCATCTCTAGATCAGAAAACACAGCTCCTATCTTTGGCAAGGCACTATTCAGAAGGGGTCTCAGATGTGAGGGCTGTACCTAGGAGATCCCTGCTTCTGTCTTAAGAAGATGTCCTGGCTGGTGGGAGGGGGGATCCTCTGGGTTCCCTAAAGCCTAACCTAGGGGTTTGGGGGCTCTCTGCTTCTTTCTGGGGGTGGGGTCCTGGTGGGTCCAGCTGTGGGGAGCCACTCACCGTGGGTCATCGCTGTACTGCACGGCAGCGAAGCGCACACCCTGTGCACCGGCTGCCCCGGAGAAGGGCAGCACCAGCCCCTCAAGGAAACCCCTCACTTCGCGGAAGTTGCTTCGGCCAATGGACGAGGAGCCGTCGAGTAGGAACACGATGTCAGCGGCGTAAAGGCGCGTGCAGCTCACTGGGGCAGGGAAAAGCGATCACGATTTTTTCTTGGGGCCCACCCACCCCCTACCCTCACTGTGGTCCCCTGGGGCTGGGGAGGGGAGTTGGCCTCATTCACTGTGCAAACGGGCACAGGCTGGCTTGGGCCTGGGAGCAGTGGAGGCAACAGAGGTGGGGCCTGGAGCGGAGTCTCACGCGGAGGACTAGTGGGGAGGGAGAGTCGCCGGAGCGGGTGTGGATCTGGGACTGAGGTTGGCGTCTGGGGACCAGCGCGGAGTGACATAGGGTAGGGGAGCCACGCACAACTGGATGCAGTTTGGGAGATGCAGTGTGGGTCGCGGAGGGTTTGGGGAGTCCAGGGAGAATTAGGAGAAATGCATAAGTCGAGGAGGGTGGGAGGCGGGATCCAGGATGAAGGTCGAGTGGAGTCGCGGGTGGCAGGGTGCAGTGCCCTGGATGGGGTCCTTCCCTGCCGTACCCACCTCTCTCCCTGTGCTGGGCCCACACTCGGGGAGCCCCTGCCAGGATCCCCGCGCAGAGCGCAGCCACCAGGAGCCGCAGCCTCATCCTGGGTGAGGGAAACGGTCAGCCAGGACCCCGCCTCTGTCCCTCAGCCTTGGCGGGTCCAAGGCCAGCGTTCTCCCACCCCCAGTCCCGGTCTTGCCTGCCGGTCCGCCGGCTCCGATCGCCAGCCGCTGCTGCAGTCCCGCCGCCACGGCAGAGAAAAGTCCCTGATCCCGGGGGCGGAGCAGCGGGCGGGGACCCAGGCGGCCCACCCCCACCCATCGTCCCAGAAGTCGCCGCCCCTGCCACCCCTCCCCTGGACAGATGATCTGACTCCACTTAAGTGTAAAGACCCCCACCTCCCGTGGCTTCTGGGATTTCCCCAGGAGGTTCTCTACAGATGGATGTTGAGGGATCCCTCTCCAACCCCATCTAGGGTCAGAGATCTTGGCTGCTTTAGGTCAAACAGACTAGAAGTGACTGCTGGAGACCAGACTTCAGACAGGTTCCCGGGGATGAAAGACGCAGCAGGATGTTGGTGGGGTAGAAGATGCAGCTGGAGATGACTCACCACCCCCCTCCCCCCACCCCACCCCCACCTCCGACTGGGCTACCCAGACAAGCCCTCAGGCCATGAGTCCCGGCTGGCCTCTCCTGTGATTCAGCCATCCCTTTGTCTGTTGGGTCTCCTGTGTCCCACCCCAATCCCCTCAACAGGCAGAGCAGCCCCCAGCAAATGAGGGGCTCTAGGCTCATGCCAGGGACAGCAAGGCACCACTGGGCTGCATCCAAGTAATGCCCACCCCTACTTTGGAAGGGCAAGCCAGGAGGAGAAAATCTGTATTGTACTTATGCAGACATGTCCATCCCAGTGTCCTGGACCCCTTGCTGTGCTCTGAACCAGCCCCAGGCAGATGCCATCCAGCTGTGCCTCCAGGGAGGGGTTATCCAAGTGTGGCGGGTAGACCACCCACAGTGACAGCTCATCTTTCAGGAATCCACCCCCTCCCGCCTATGCCCCCACTGGTGCGCCTGTCCTGCTCCAGCCAGGCTCCCCTACCCACACATTCTCATTTTGGCCCCTCAGAGTCCCCTCCTCCAACCTACTCTTCTTCTGCATTGGGTCTTCGTTGCTGCGCGTGGGCTTTCTCTAGTTGCGGTGAGCGGGGGCTACTCTTCGTTGCAGTGCGTAGGCTTCTCATTGCGGTGGCTTCTCTTGTTGCAGAGCTCGGGCTCTACATGCGCGGGCTTCAGTAGTTGTGGCATGCGGGCTCAGTAGTTGTGGCACACGGGCTTAGTTGCCCTGTGGCATGTGAGATCTTCCCGGACCAGGGCTCGAACCTGTGTCCCCTGCATCAGCAGGCGGATTCTTAACCACTGTGCCACCAGGAAAGTCCCCAACCTACTCTTCTTGAAGACCCCCTTCCACCCATCATCTCTGCCAGGCCCAGAGGTCACCCTGGGCTCCTCCCTCCCTTCCTCACGGCCCTCAAGGTCCACCTGTGGTGTCCACCTTCATAACTACTCCTTCCTCACTCCTCTTCCCTTAACCAGGCTGAATTCCCGCCCATCTCCCTCAGCTGGCTTCTGTGATTATGGACAGTCCCCTCAACACAACTGCAGGCCAAGGACACTCTTTGTATATACGTATGTGTTCATTATAGGGGTTGATACTGAGATAGAGAGATCCTCCCAAGAGCAGGTCCCCTGTTTTTTTTAAGCCTGGAGAATACTTCTAGACTCACCACTGCCATAGGGCCCCTTCCAACGTGCCTGGCCCCCCAGCCTCTCCTGGGGCTCCACAGGCTAATGGGGGACAAAAGGGGACAGCACTTCTGTTAAACTTGTCTGCCTTGTCCTCTTCTAGGTATGGCCAGGTCTCTGGTATGGCCAGAGCTGGGGGCAGTGAGAACCATCCATACTGCCTGTTTTCCTATTGTCCAATAAGGCTTGAGCTACAGGGACAGCCCCAAATTATCATGAAGTACAGCACTGTGATCCACAGGGCCCAGAACCTTTTCCCTAGGTCAAGGTCTCTTCAGCCATGTCCCAGGACCCCCCAACCCTTTGAAATCTGTCCTTCACGTGAGGGCTGCAGAGAACCAGTCATGCTCTCATTACAGAGGCAGCCCCTGCCTGCAAGACCCTCACCTCTTCTTGTACAGCAAGGGTGGGTGAGAGCAGGGCAGAGCTGGCATATACAGTGCAGACATACATACACATTTGGGTCTAGCCTTTAGGGGAGACTGGAGGCCCAGCTGAGAGGGTGTTCAGGCAAACCTCATCAGAACCATGAGGGGTCCCCCAAAAGAAATGGCTGCCTGCTGTGAGGGGGTCACTCAAAGCGTGCTACGAGAGGCTGTTGGAGGCAGAAGCAAGGTTGAGGATGAGCACAGGTCTGGCGCTCGGGGGAGGCTCATGAGCAGGGGTGTGGCCTCCTGGCAGGCACAGTTAGGGACCAACCCCAGACACCAGCTCCCTCCATAAACACACTGGGGCCCTAGAGTTTTCTTTCTCCCTCCCACACTCCCCTGGACATTTCCTCCTCTGGCTTCGGTCACCACCTCTGCTGGATGGCACCATGTCTCCAACTGGGGCCTCTTTTGGGGATTCCAGCCCCACACATCTGTCTTGAACACCTCCAAATTTCTCAGAACCATGGCCAAAGCTGAGCAGGTCATCCTCCTCCAACCTGCCCCTCCCCTGTGGTACCCCAGCCCTGCTGGGGATGCTGCCCTGCTTGCGTCCCCTAAAGCCCACTCCAGCTCTTACTATAGCTGTGGTATCTGCTCTGCCACAGAGCTGCTCACCAGAACCGCACAGAAACCCACCCTGAGTCCCCAGGCTGACTCTCAGCTGAGCAAGTCACTTCTCTTCCCATTAACTTCCAATACACCTCCCCCAGCACGCCTCCAAAGTAAAGATCAAATTCCCTGGCTAGGCATGCAAGGTCCGTTAGGACCAGGTCACCCGCTCGAGCACTCTGTGTCCAGCACACCTGTAGCCTTTGAGAGTCAGGCCTGGCCTTAGCAGAGAAATCAAGCCCCATCCTCCAGGAGCTCAAACTTGGGACAACACGCTTGGCACTTGCTGTTCCCCAGCCTGGATATGCTGTGTCTATAACCATTCAGGGGTGGGCCTGTCAGGGTTCTGTACTGTCCAGCAGCTTCTCTCCAGCTGTTCACAAAGTAGGATGACCTGAGTCCCCCAGCCTTGGGTTCTAGAAAGCACTTGACAGTTATTTCCTAATTGACAACTTGTGGCAACAAACAGAGCTGAAGGGAAAAGCACTGGGGTGGAGTGGGACCAAACTGAGGGCTGTTTTGGCCACTGCAAGGCTGGGATGCTGGGGCACTTCTGAATAGCCATCTTCTCAAGAAACTCTGTCCCAGAGCCCTGTCCACAAGTGCCAGCAGCACCTCCCTCACAGCAAAATTGGGCCCCACACTTCCATTCCCCCACTGGGATCCCAGGGAACCTGACTGTGGAAGGGTTGGGGGGCACAGGAAGAGGGGCCCACCTGCCCACCTGCCTTGGGGACCAGAGCCCAAAGGTGGCAGGGGGACTAGACAGTTGAGAGCTCCACCAGGTCCTCAGGGAGATGAGGAGGGGACTGCCAGGCCAGCAGCTCAGACTTGCCTGGGACAGACCAAGTCTAGGGAGGGGGCTCAGGCCCCACTGAGCTCAGGAATATTCTTGGAGCCTGAGTCAGCGGCAAATCAAGGCAAAGGATTCTTGCCTTGCCTGTCCAGGCAGCAGTTAGAAACCAAATGGGAACACTATGCCCCAGGCTATCCTCCTCCCAGAATCCAGAGTAAACATATGAAGGAGGCTCCCTCAGGGACATTCCTTGGCCTCTCCTGGTCCGTCTAGGGTACGAGGGTCCACCGGAGGGAGACCGCACAGGACCCACAGCAAGGGGCTTCCCACCTGAGCCCCCTGAGTTCCCAGGCTGGGACCTCTACCAGGGCAAAGTCTGGGCCTGCAGTTCCCATGGCCTCCCACACCTCACTCTTGGGACAGATTGGCTAAGAGCATCGCCCATGTGGCTAAGTGGAAACAGCTGGCCTCAGCTCCCTGCAGGCATCAAAGGCTTCCGGCCTCTGTGCTGCAGCCCCACGCTTGCCCCTCGCTAAGGACACATCAGCCTGTGGGAAGGCAGAAGGATCTAGGAGATGCAGAACCGGGAGGAAGTCCCTGCTCCCCAGTCCACTGCCCAGTGGACCCCATGCCAATGCCAAGAGAGGGACGCAGCAGTTCTCAACACAGGACTTTATTGGTTGGTGGTTATCTGCAGCACAGGTTTGAAGGACTGAGGTGGTATGTTTGTGGTTGGGGGGACCACAGATCCTGGCCCCGCCCTTTTGCCTGCACAGGTTTCCTGCCTAGAAGCGCAGCCAGAACATGCCGCTACGGATCCGGTTATAATCTGGAAGCTGTTCAATGGGCCCTGTGGGGATAGGGTGGGGCGTCAGGGTGAGGTACCTGGCCTGTACAGGGACACCTGGCCCTGCGCCACACCCCATCCAAAGCTGCCCAGAGCAGCACAAGACAGGCTTGGGGTGGAAAGAGGGAAGAGAACATTCCTCCAGGGGGTGCTGAGCCTGTCCCTTCATGCTCTGGCCTTTGGAGCTCCACCCCACACATGGAGGTGTCCATTACGTGGCAGGTGTGGGGTACTGATGGAGGCACCTTGGCAGGGAGTCAGGGAGCTGCTAGGACAGGTTTTCTGAGCAGGAACTCCCTGGCAGCCAGGCTATTGGGCAGAGCCTCTCAGGGGCCTCAACATGCTACTCCCCGTGAAAGCTGGGGGATGGGGGAGCAGAGGCAGAGGGGAGGCCAAGACAACAGACTGCGAAGGACAAAGAGCAGACTTTCTAGGCCACTCACCCAATCCAGCCACTGCTGGACACTGGTCATAGAAGTACTTGGAGCAGACCTCACGCAAGATACTGGCATCCACCTCCTGCAGGATGAAGCAGAGGGCACACTGAGTGACAGGCACCTGGGGACCACCTCTGCCAGTCAACATTATCCAGACGACCAAGATCTTCCACACGTACCATGGAGCTGCCCCTCAACCAAAAGGGGAAATGCAGCAGGGCTCTCCCTGCTGTAGACTTCCTCAGGCCCCACCCATCCCTACAGCCATCAGTGCCTCTGCCCTGCCCTCCAATTACACCACCGAGGCAGGTGACGCTGCCTAGGACACCAGGGTTGCCTACAGGAGCAGTCTGCACTGCCTCAACTCTCCACCCTCTGGGAGTCTGCCAGGCCAAGACTCCAGAACCTCTCCCAGGGGCCCTTGTTACCGCAATCCGGCTTTCCCACTCAGCCAGGGGGATGCGGCGGCCATACGTCAGAAGACTACGTCCAATGTCCTCACAAACAGGAGTGGTGCCTGCAAGGGTTGGGGGAAGTTTACAGGTCCACATGGTCCAATCCACGTGGGTCCAAGCCATGCATGCGAGGGTGCCCCCAAGAAGCCACGGCTGAGAGCACTACCCCCACCCACCAAGCAGCCCACCTCGCTGCCGGTGAAGCGGCACGGAGTGAGAGTGGGCGCAGCGTCCTCGGCATATGTCCCAGAGAGGCTGCCGAAGTGCTTCACGGTACACACAGAACCTCCAGCGTTCTGGGCTGACCTGGACCTTGGTCTGACCTAGACCACAACCCTCACTTGTACAACCACCTGTCACTGTATCCATGGGCTGTTGGTCTAGCCTACCCACACCTGTACCTAAAACCCCAGGCCCCTGTGAGAGGGGTGGTGGTGGGGTATGGTGTGACCTTCGAAGTTTTCGTTTCCAATCTTGGTTAGGAACACTGGGACTGTCACTGCCAGTATGCACTCTACCCCTTGCCACAGGGCTGCAGGACTCACCGATCAGATGAGACACCAGAGCATTTCTGAGAATGTTTTTGCCCCGGACCACCTCGCTCTCTGTGGCACTGGTGCAAAGGCGCATCCTAGAGCAGGGGTGGGGTGGGATTCATCCTGAGAGACGGTGCTGTCTCTGAGCCTCCCACGGTCCTGCTCAAAGGGCCCTATTCCCTCCCCACCTCCCTGGCAGCGCTAGGCCGCCACTCACCACTGGCCCTGTAGAAAGAACATCATGTCGTCGATGCTCATGTGGTCGCAGACGAAGTGTGCGCCCAGCAACCCCGTCTCTGCATAGCAGATGTTGAAGGTCTGGAAACTCTGGCACAGCTTCTTGGTTGCAGCAACTGCAGCCAGTGGGCTGGACAAGTGCTACCAGGGATGAGGGTGGTCAGCACCCACCCCCCTGTCTGCAGTCCACACCCCAAACCCCACAGTACAAGCGCCCACAGCCCAGCTCCCTCTCTTCCCTGAAGACAAGGTCCCATCCCATGCCCACCCCTGGCACTCACCGCGCCACCACCGTAAGTGCAGTCATAGTGGCCAATGATGGCATTGGCCACCTGGAGGGCCACATTGTCCGGGTTGGCCCAGCCAGGCCCCTCCACTGCAATGGCCACATGGGCCAAAGGCAGGGCATCATCACGGTGGCGGATCTGAAACAGTACATGGCAAAGCTGAGGGACAGCCAGATTTCCCAGGCGACCAGCAAAGGTGCCAAGTGTGGGTGGAGAGTGTGCATCCAAGTGTGAACACGTGTGCCTGTGAGGCAGCAGCCACAGGACACCTGGCCAACTCGAGGCATCTCCGGAGTCATGAAGATAGCCATGCACGTGAGGGTGCCCCCAAGAGGTCCCGGCTGAGGACACTACCCCCGCCCACCAAGCAGCCCACCTCGCTGCCAGTGAAGCGGCAGGGAGTGAGAGTGGGCACAGCGTCTTCAGTGTATGTCCCAGAGAGGCTGCAGAAATGCTTCTGGGCGAGGTCTAGCAGCTGCCGGTGCTCCACCCCTGCCAAGACAGACAGCAGAGTTACTGGCCAGCCAGGGCCCAAGGCACAGGGTAGGGGAGATCACACACAAGCAGAGGACCCCATGTCCTGCCTTGGTGGGAAACACCAAAAGGAAGACATGACATCAGGACAAGGTGAGGAAAGAGGACCCTTCACAGACACACCCTATCTCATGGGCAGGGCAGGCACCTCAGGGTCAAACAGCTTCCATCACCTCAGCCACAGGGAAGCAGCAGCATGCTGAGCTTAAAAATGGGTTCCTATGTAACACATTCCCACCAGCACCAAGGACAAGACTGGTACTCCCTGGGCATAAGGCCACCTGCCCTGCCTTCTCCCTCTGGCCCTTCCTCAAGCAGATCCTATGGGGGCTGGCAGGTGAGAGGGCACAAAGAGGTGCTATGCAGGGCTGTGACTAGCTCCGGGGTCCCCTGAGAGCTGGGGACGTTTACCAGTAACGTTACAAACTCACGCCTCAGGACCCCTCCTGGACCTCACCTCTACAAGAGGAGACCTTTGCTGCCATAGCGCCTTGACCAGTGGGCGCTGTGGTAGTAAGCAGCCTCCCCCAGGTACAGCCTTCTAGGTGCCTCTGCCTTTTATTCTTTCCTTCCCTGAGCTCAGATCCTGTTGGACTCAACAAAGTCTGATGTGTCAGTAGCTCAGACTGCTCTTGGTCCCGAGGTTCACTGGCCCCAAGGCCACCAATCATGTTCTTCCTATCAATTTTTCTTGCCCAGTCAGCTGTCACGACCTAAGCTGGGAAAGCACCCTGGCCCTGCTCCCGTCCCCTCCCCGCCACATCCCCTCCTCTGTCAGGTGTCTACCTAAAAAGCCACCCTGAGTCCCCGCACTTCTCTCCCAGCTCCTACCGTCCCCCACCAGGCACCTGCAGCAAGCACTCCCTGCGCCTGCCCACTTCCGCTCTGGCCCCTACATGGCAGCAGAGCAAGCCTCAAAACACACCAGCCCGTGACACTGCTCTTCCCCTCTGCACAGACCTCCCACTCCTCACTGAATTAAATCCCACCTCTCTTTAAGCCTCTGTTCAAATGACACATGCTTCAAAAGCACCTCCCAATTCAAACAAACAAACAAACCACCTCCCTACCCTCTAACTGAGTCCCCCATTAAAGTCCCCCAACCACTGTATGCTTTCCTTTCAAGGCACTTCCCACCTGTCATGCAATGTCTGGTTTGCCCACTGACAAGGCCAAGAGAAACAGGCCTGAGGGCTTGAATCTCCCACCAGCCTACAACCTGGATCTCCTACGACCAGGTGGGACTGAGAAAACCCTGAGGCCTGGAGACGCCAACAGCCCAACTGAGGCCTGTACTGAAGAGCGGAGTAGCATCCCTGGGCGGCCAGTTTCAGTGGTGGTGGCAGAGAAGAATCCCACCCCACCTCTGAAAGCATGGAAGAGAAGTCACTCCCCTCAAGGACAGGGTGGGAACAGTGTCCCCAGGAGTGGAAGATCCCTATGGTCAGAACCAGGAGACTTGGCCCTGGTAACCAAGGCCACAGCCCACCCCCCTATTACCACAGGGCTTCAACGAGCCCATCGCTCACCTCCAGCTGCTGCTAAAACCATTCGAGAGGCCTTGTAATGCCGGCTGAGGTACTCAGTCAGGTCTGCCCGAGACAGCTTCCTGCAAGACATACAGCCAATTGGTCAACACCGCTCCCAAACCAGAATGATCTGGGTCACACAAAACGGGGCTGAGGAGACAGACCAGGAGACATGGCTTCTCTGGAAAGCAGGACCCCACACATCAATTGGTCCTTGCCCCATTTCTGCCACCCACCACTCTGGGGCCCAGAGGGCAGCCCTCATTGGGCCCCGCTCACATCCCACCTCAGGACAGGCTTGTAGTCCCCTCTGAGGAGGGTGAGAACTGACGGTGGGGGCTCTTGAGGGGCAACAGCAGAGCTCATCCCACCAGAGGACAAGAAGCCATGTGGAGGGATACCCAGAGCACCCTCCCTCAGGCTGGCAGGACACGCATGGAAACGTACCCTAAAGCAAAGCCCGAAATTCAAGTCAAAACCACACAGGTGTTAAAAAAGACTCACAGGGACCATGTGGCAACATAAAAAATGTCTCCAGTTGTGTGAATTAGGAAAATAAACAGCACAGACAGCAGATCAACTAAAAACAAACTCATGTGGACACGGCCTGGCCATGCCAGAATGAGGGGACGAATTCCACCCCAGACCAGCCAACACTCACCTGACGTTCTCATTGGACCCCTCCACGGCCTGGGCTAGAGGTGTGCCCTGGAATGCCGTGGCATGCAGGTAGTCAAAGACCACGTCCCGCATAGATGCATCATTCTCCTGCAGCTCCTGCAGGATCACATCACGCTCCTTCTCAACCTGGGAGTCTTCTAGGCTGCAGTTCTGCACAATGTCGGCCAGGAGCTCCACAGCTGGATGCAAGAAGGACAGGTTTGGTGACCAGTAACAGGACAAAACCCCAAGCCTGACACCACTGGTTGCTTTGTTGCAAGGCCATACTCTAAGGGTAACCCCATTCTTCAGCCGGGCCAGGGGCTCCTGAGTGCCTGTCCTCTGCACTCCTGGAGTCCTACTGGTGTCCCGGTCCCATCCTCCAGCGTACCTTTTGGCAGGTCCTTAGACAGTGCCTTGATGTAGTAAGCCGTATGTTCCCGGGAGCTGTAGGCATTAAGATGGGCCCCCATGCTCTCTACCTCCTTCTCCAAGGCAATGCCAGGTCGATTCTTTGTTCCCTGGAACCACACATCAACAGGACAAATCAGGAGCCACATGGGAGCCCAGGACCCCATCCTCACAGGCTAAAGTCCCAGCAGGACCACTGGTCCACAGATATCTCCCTCAGCAAAGACTCTGGGGTTATACAGCCCAGAGGCTGTGCTCACCAAGTGCTTAGCAGGCCTTAAGCCAATCAACGCCACAGCATCGAGGACCAAGAGAATGAAGACATCCAGGGGCCAGGAAAGAAGGGCATGGACAAAGCAAGTGTTACCTGAAATCCAGAGCTCCCATACCAAGAGGGGGTATAGCATTTGACTGAGAGCTCCCATACCAGCCTGATCTTACCAGCACTCCCTCTCCTCTTACTAACAGTCATGGTCAGGTAAGCTCACACCTGTGCTCAGGTGATGCTACCACTACCCACTCTCCCTCATACCATTTATACGACTCTGTGTGTGTGCTATGGCCTCTGTAGGACTCAACCTTAGTCCAGTGTGTGTGTACGTATGTGTGCATGTGTATGGCAGTGCTGCTGTCCAATGACACACACACGTATCAATGTGTTGAGACTGACACACATAACTGTGATGCTGGACCTGGCTAGCTGCCCATTCCTGCTCCACAACACCACCTATCCCGTATCTTCTCCATTTTTTTCATTCATTTAAGAACTCAGTCTCCACTCCATGTGAACAGGAGGTGGCTTAGGAGCTGTTCCCATCCTCAAGAAAGCTCCTACTCACTTCTATAAACAAGAGATGCACAGCGTTTTACAAAAACTAAATCTGTGGGTTTGTTACAATGCACGTGTACATCCACAATTCTATATCCGTGCATGCACACAACACAGGCCTGGCCTCTGGTGAAGAGCAGGGCTCCTATGGCTCCCTGGGGTTTTTCTGGCTCTGGGGGCCTTGTGCAGGGGTTCATCAGATAGGCGCTCACTCAGAAGAGGCCAAGTCCATGTGACTCCTCCCAGAAAAGCCATCCAGAGATCTCTTTCCCCCGCTACCCTGCTAAAACCCATAATTGAGGAGGCTGGCTTTTCTGACCTGCATCCTCAGGAGGGACAGCAGGAAGCCCTAAGCCCAGGGGAGATGCAGGACTTTAGGAGCCTCACCTTGAAAGCCAGATGCTCCACAAAGTAGCCTGCCCCGTTGTTCTTCTCAGTCTCATAACGGCTGCCAGCATCAATCCACACCCCCACCTGGACAAGAAACCACCAACAAAGGTAACAAACAAACCACCTCAGCCCCCCTTACACCCCACCCTGCATGACTCAGCACAAGCCCCAGACAGGGGCTCACAGTCCCACGCTGGGGAAAAGCTTCTCAGCAGGACCCCTGTGCTTAGAGGCACAGGGCACCAGCTGAATGACTGCAGTCACACTGCATCACCTCTCCTCCCTGCTCTATTTCCTGACTGGTTATCGAGACTCGCAGGGAAGCTTCAAACCAGGCATGTTCACCTGTCCCATCACCACAGGAAATTCTTAAATTCAACCTCACTTTTCAGTTGATTCTTTGTTTCTTCTAGGCAAGCAACTAATCATTTGAAAACAAGTTCTTTTCTCCTTCCTAAAAATTATACCCTGCCTTTGTTCTGGTGATTGTGTCCTTTCGCCATTAAAGGAGAGGCTATTGGCTTAAACACTGAACATTTTATCATAAGTAGCCTTCGTTCACACTTTAAAAAAAGTTTTAAACAGAACTCGACACCTAACACTGCCAAGTGTCTCCTTGGCACCCAACGAGAGAATCTTATAATTTTCTTAATAGCCTCCTGGTGTGCTGTGAAACACAAACCACACTACTCACCCCCATGGTGACATAGACCTAATCTTTTAATTTACTATTTGTTTCATAGCTGACTTAAAATGTTCACATTTACTTTCCTAAGAGATGTTGATACACGTACCATACGTCATAAATTCTTTACATGAACATCTATTACACATCTAACATCTTCGAAAGATACATTTTACAATCCATGGTATCCTTTGATTATAACTGGCAGCATTCTTTTCCTGCCCCTAGAGCACAGTGATGCTCCTTACAATCTAGAGCATCTTAGGGTCCACGAAATACAGCATTCTCCACCAAGGTTTCTTAACAGGCTGTGGGTAGGCTTATACAGGTGCCATGTAATAAGGAAGCTGCCCATCACCTTTTGTTGTGTTCAGTAACAACTTATATCACAGGACATTATTTGTTCCTGGAAAACTGAAAGAATTTACCAATAAAAGCACTTGAAGTTTGGGGTGGGGAGGAGACGGTTCGCTTCTTGAGAATCTTCTCTGTTTATCTAGCCAAGATTTCTATCTTTGAGTGAATTTTGAGGAAAATTATCCATTTAACGGGAATTTTCTAGTTGATTTCTTCTGCAGTACATTTCCAGTCTAGGCAAGGGATTATGACTTTGGGCCGTGAGGCTGGCAGTCACCTAATGTCTCTGAACCCCATTTTCCTCATTGAAGGATCACTTCTCTCATATGGGCTGCTGAAGAAAAAGCTGAAAAAAGACTTGGCCTCCTGATTGGCAAGCATCACACGCTAAGTAAGTGTTGGGTTCGGTGAGGATTGCCCCCAAGAAGTCAAGGCGTGGCTAGGGTAGGGATTGGGGTAGGAGGGTCAATCCTGAGGTGGCTGGGAGGAGTCTGATCCAAACCACAGAGCACTTGAGCCCAAGGTCACACCCCGACTTGGGAAAGGAGACCATGCCCAATATTGAGGTGCACTCCCGACACCGGACCCACTCACCGTGCAGGTAGGCTGGGAGGACTGCTCCGAGGCCACTCGCAGCCCGTTGTCCAGCTGGCTGACCTGCGTCTCCGGCACGCTCTGCAGGGCCTGGGCGTAGGTGGCGATGCCCCGCAAGACAGGCGACCTCAGCAGGGCCGGCTGCTGGAAAGGGGCGACCAGGACTGAGAATTAGATTGGAGGATCGCTCCTTAGCTCTCAGGCCTGCGGTGGGATCCCCATCCCCGCCCCCAGGCCAGCCGCGAGACTCCCATGCGTGCCCTCGGCCGTGACCTTCCCATGGCCCTGACCCCGTGACCTCCCCATTCTCGACCTGCCACCGCTAACAGCCCGCTCCCTGTCTGCGTTCCAAAGACCCGCTCCCCATAGCTCTGCGCTCTCGCTGACACCTCACCGAGCGGCGGCTGCGCACCAGCACTCGCGTCCCGGCGCTGGCCGCCCGGCAAACCGCGGAAGCCGCCATCTTCTGGCTCCAGTGGACGCTGGGCCGCGCCACGCATGCGTAGAGTGGACGCAGCGGCGCGCGAGGCGCAGGCGCAGTACCGCAGACTTGGCGCTCGGCTGCTCCCTGGCGGACGCCGCCGCGGATATTCATTCTCTGCTGGTCGTTGGTTCTTGTCTTCGCGTCCCTGGGTAACAGTGCGCATTAATCTATCTGGCTAGTCATCGTCTTGCGCGGGTCTGTTCTGGATCCAGTCCATCTTCCCTCTTCACCCGTGGTGGTGGCGTGGGGGGCAGAGTGCGCGATGTTTCTCGCGAACAGTGGGCGCCTCGACTGCACTGAGTGCTCAGAGCGGCCGGGCGGGCGGGGAGCGCAGCCACAGCCTGTTTGCCAATCGCAACCCCAGGGCTAAACCACCAGGGTGGAACCTGGGACTACGAGGCTGCTGCTGAAAGTCACGGTTTTCTCTTTAAAGGAATGGAGAAAGTTCAGACTGTTGACGTGGAAAGAATTTAGCAATATATTGCTAAGAAAAAAGGAACAGTTTTAGAGACTAATTTGTGAAAAGGATTCCTTGTTTGGAAAACAAAACACACACAGAAAACAAAACGAAGTGCTTTTTCTAATAGGCTACATAGAAAAAAATCCAGAGGAACTCACTCTAAACTCTCATTCAGGTGACTTACAGAAAATGAATTCAGGGGAAGGGAAAAGAGGCTACCATTTTTACACTTCTGTATTATTTTAATACATAATTGAAAATTTTTAGGGAATTCCTTGGCGGTCCAGTGGTTAGGACTCTGCGCTTTCACTGCAGTGGCCCGGTTTCAATTCCTAGTTGGGGAACTAAGATCCTGCAAGCCGCGGGTCTCAGACAAAAATAAAAAAGTAAAATAAAAATAAATTTTTTACAAAAAATGTTTGTTGCTTTTGAAATAATAGCATATTTCTGAACTGTACTTCCTTTTACAGGTATATGAGGTTTTCTGTGATCTTACAAAATATCACTCAAAACTTTCTTTTATAAAAATCAGACAGAAGATGCTTAAGTGTGCACTGATAAATATTTTGTGAACTAAAATTATGTTATGATCTTGACATGAAAAAATAAAGTGAAATAGAATCTCCTAATTAGTTTTTTAAAAACTAGTTTTTAGAACCGTCTTATATTTACAGAAGAGTTGAGCAGATGGTACAGAATTTCCCATATATCCCTGCCCACATACAGGCATGCACAGTTATTCCTATTAATAGCTTACCTTATTGTGATACATTTGTTACAATTAATGAACCAATATTGACATGTTATTATTAACTGAAGTCCATAGTTTATTCAGATTCCCTTAGTTTTAGTTTTTACCTAATATGCTTTTTCGTTCTAGGATCCTATCCAGGATACCACATTCCATTTTGTTGTCATGTCTCCTTAGACTCCTCTTGCCTGTGACACAACCTCTTCCAGTGACCAGCGCATTGTGCACCTTCCTTCTAGCAGAGCTCCCCCAAAGAGCTCACTGCCTCCAATTCCTCTCCTCCCACTCTTTCCCAAACCCACTCCAATACCATCCCCAATTCATTCCTCCAAAACCACACCTGTAAAGGTAACCAATGAGCTCCATGTTGCTAAATCTAATGGCCAGTGCTCGGTCTTGTTTAAAGTGATTGGCCACTTTTTCCTCCTTAGAGCCTCATCCCTTCTCCACCTTTAGTTTCCCATGCTCTCCTGTTCTTGTCCTACCTCCCTGTACATCTCAATTAAACATGCTAAAGCTGGGACTTCCCTGGCGGTCCAGTGGTTTGCACTCCGCACTTCAACTGCAGGGGGCGCGGGTTCGATCCCTGGTTGGGGAACTAAGATACTGCATGCTGTGCAGCACGGCCGGGGTGGGGGGAAAAAATATGCTAAACTTGAACTCTTTACTTTTCCTCCCAAACCTGTTCCTCCCATAATTGTCTTCATCTCAGTAAATGACACTTCCATTAACCAAATTGCTCAGGCTAGAAATCTAGGCGTCATCCTTGACTCTTCTCTCTCAAAATCCACACCCAATCTTTTAGCAAATCCAATAATTTCTAATCCAGTTACCTAACCCCCCCTTTCCCCACCCCACTGCTACCCTGGGGTGAGAAGGGAAGGACAATGAGACAACCAGGAAGTGTGATGTGGTAGATGCCCAGGGACGGATATGTTTCAAGAGATTGGTCAAAAAGGAAATGCTGCTAAAAGGTCAAGTACAAGCAGTGGTCATTGCAATGATTTGGCAAGAGTCTTTGATGACTCATTGATCTTCTGGAATTTACTTGGCCTATGGGGTGAGGTGAGACCAAAATACCCTTTTTCCCCCTAAATTGCAAACTGAATTTTGTAACAATTCTTGACCAGGCCTCATTTCTCTATCCATCTCTGAGACTCCCTTTATTCCCCCCAGAGAGTCTCAAAACTGTAAAAGCAGGTCCATGTGGGCTGCCTGAGAGGGCTCTGGCACTCACCTTACTCTCCTCACTCAATATTTGATATACACTTCAGCTTATTCTTCTAGATATTTTTTCTTTTATTTTAATTTTAGTTTTTAAATTGTGCTAACATATACATGACATTTAGCACCTTAACCATTATTACATCTTAACATTATACAGTTCGGTGGTATTAATTACATTCAAAATGTCGTGCAGGGAATTCCCTGGCAGTCCAGTGGTTAGGACTCAGCACTTTCACTGCTGGAGCCCAGGTTCAATCCCTGGCCAGGGAACTAAGATCCCGCAAGCCTCATAGTGCAGCCAAAAAAAAAAAAAAAGTTGTGCAACCATTATCACTATCTAGTCTACTTTCAAAACTTTTTCCTCATCTCAAACAGAAATTCTATATCCATTAAGCAATAACTCGCCATTTCCCCCTTCCTCAAATCTCTGACAACCTCTATTCTACTTTCTGTCTCTATGAACTTGACTGTTCTAGGTACCTCATATAACTGGGATCATAGAGTTTTGTTGTTAAAAAAATAAAAGGCCCAAAATAGAGTCGCTTATGCTAAGCCCCATGCCACCAAACCAAGTCTTAATTTTAGTTGGGCTCTCCCAGAAATGGAATCTTAAACCAGTCTATCAGGAGTCTCCTGATCAACACTATTTGATCAGGTCATCTGCCTGTTATACTGTGACATCCCCTAAAGGAAAGTAACTTTGCAATAACCAACCTGCTTTTTTTGCCTACTATAGTATCCTTGTTCCCACTCCCTTTTGCCTATCAAAATCTTTCTTTCTTTTTTTTTTTTTTTTTTGCGGTACGCGGGCCTCTCACTGCTGTGGCCTCTCCCGTTGTGGAGCACGGGCTCTGGACATGCAGGCTCAGCGGCCGTGGCTCACGGGCCTAGCCGCTCCGCGGCATGTGGGATCTTCCCGGACCGGGGCACGAACCTGTGTCCTCTGCATCGGCAGGCGGACTCTCAACCACTGAGCCACCAGGGAAGCCCAAAATCTTTCATTTTTGTTCAGCACCTTGGAGTTCTTTTCTACCTGCTAGATTGGATGTGCCTGATTTGAATCAATTTTTGCTCAAATAACTTAAAATTTTTAAACATGCCTCAGTTTATCTTTCAACATTGTCCTTTTATCGTTGGTTTATTTCACTTAGCATGATGTTTATCTATTTATCTGTTGGTGGACATGGGCTGTTTCTACCTTTTGGCTATTGTGAATAATGCTACAATGAACACTCACTGGCATACAAGCATCTGTTTGAGATGCTGCTTTCAATTATTTTGGTATTTACCTAGGAGGGGAATTGCTGGATCATATGGTAATTATATTTTTAGCTTTTTGAGGAACCACCAAGCAGTTTTCTGTAGTGGCTGTACCATTTTACATTCCTGCCAGCAATGCAAAAGTGTTCTAATTTCTCTACATTCCCACCAATATTTGTTATTCTCCAATAGCCATCCTAATGGGGGTGACATGATATCTCGTGGTTTTGATTTGTATTTCCATAATGACTAGTGATGTTAAGCATATTTTCATGTGGTTATTGGCCATTTGTATATCTTCTTTAGACAATGTCTATTCAAGTCCTTTGCCCATTTTTGAATTTGTTTGTTTTTTTGTTGTTGAGTTGTAGGAATTCTTTAGGTATTCTGGATATTAGTCCCTCCTTAGATATATGATTTGCAAATATTTTCTTCCATTTTGTGAGCTGTCTTTTTACTCTCTTAATAGTGTTCTATGATGCACAAATTTTTTATTTTGATGAAGTACAATTTATCTATTTTTTCTTTTGTTACCTGTTCTTTTAATGTCATACTTAAGAAATCATTGCCTTCTCCAAGATTATGAAGATTTCCATCTATGTTTTCTTCTAAAAGTTTTATAGTTTTAACTTTTAAATTTAAATCTTTGATCCATTTTACTTAATTTTGTATATGATGTAAGGTAAGGGTCCAACTTCATTCTTTTGCATGTGGATATTCAGTTTTCTCAGCACCATTTTTTGAAAAGACTATCTTTTCCCCATTAAATGGTCTTTGCACTCTTATTGAAAATCAACTGAATATATATGGGAAGGTTTATTTCTGGGCTTTCTGTTCTATTTCATTGGTCTATATGTCTATTCCTATGCCAGCACCACACTGTTTTGATTACAGTGCCTTTGTAGTACATTTTGGAAATCAGAAAGTTTGAGTCCTCCAACTTTGTTCTTCTTTTGCAAGATCGTTTTGGCTATTCAGGGTCCCTTGAGATTCCAGATAAATTTTAGGATGGGTTTTTCTATTTCTCTTATAAAACACTATTGGGATTTTCACTGGGATTACACTGAATCTGTAGACCACTTTGGGTAGTATTGCCATTTTAACAGTATTAAGTCCTCCAATCAAAGAACATGGAATGTCTTTCTATTTATTTAGGTCTTTTAAAATTTCTTTCAGCAATGTTTTTCAGCAAGAAGAAATCAGGTGGCACCTTCAGCACTTCACTTGGAAATTTTTTCTGCTAAATATTAAAATTCATCATTTACAAGTTCTGCTTTCCATCCAAATACGGGTTATGATTCCACTAAGCTTCCTACAACTATTTAACAAAGATTCCTTTTACTCCTGGTTTCCAATAACATGTTCCTAATTTTCTTCTGAGCCCTCAGTGGCAGCATTCTTAATGTCCAAATTTCTGCTAACAGTTGTTTGAAGGTAGTTTTGGCTTTTTCTGTTATGCTCCCTGACATTCTTCCAGACTTTGCTCACTGCCCAATTCCAAAGCCATTTCCACATTTTTAGGATTTGTTAACAGCAGTACCTCTCACTCTTGATACCAATACTTAGTAGTTTTCTATTGCTGCCATAACAAATCACCACAGACTTAATGGCTTAGAACAAAACAAATTTATTATCTCACAGTTCTGTAGGCCCAAAATCCAACATGGATGTCATTGGGCTAAAATCAAGACATTAGCAGGGCTGTGTTCCTTTCTGGAGGTTCTAGGGGAGAATGTGTCCTTGGTCATTCAGTTTATTGGCAGAAGTTAGATCATAGTGGTTGAAGGACTGAGGTTTCTGTTTTCTTGCTGGCTATCACCCAAGGGTCATTCCCAGCTTCTAGAGGCCATCTGAATTCCTTGGATCTTTGGGTGGTGGAAGATCTCTTCTACCACCTTCAAAGCCAGCAGCAGAGGATTATTAGTACCTCTCACACTTTGAATCCGACCAACTCTCCTGCCCTCCTCTTCCACTTTTAAGGGCTCATGAAATTACACTGGGCCCACCAAAATAATCCAGAATAATCTTCCCATTTTAACGTCTTTCACTTAATTCCATCTGCAAAATCCTCTTTGCCATGTACTGTAAAATATTCACAGACTCCAAGGACATCTTGAGGGCCATTATCCTGCCTACCACAGCCTCCCTAGGAGACACCAACTCCTGTCTCTTCCCAGCCTGCCCTCTCCTGTGTTCCAGAATTCCTTCTTTTCCCTGAAATCCTGACCATCTTATAGTTCATGGAACAGGTCAAGGTCTCTTTCCCCACCTGGCCCTTGTATGTGCATATCCTTCTGACTGGAGCACTCTCCCCCTCCTCTCATCACCCCACTCACCCTTCAGGTCCCAGCAGTCAGCCCACACCTGCCCTACTCCAACTGGCTCAGCACAACTCTCTGCAGAGGAATTGAGTTTTTGAGTCTGCTTCATCACCACCTCTACCCTCCTCTATTTGTGAGTGGGTGAGGGAGGAGCCTGTTCTGTTCATCAGCAGATCCTGATGCCTATGGTAGAAGGAAGGGAGGAAGCAGATGAGGGCCCCTTTGGGGAGGTTCAGCCCTCATCCCACTTCCAGGGGCTTTAGAGCAAGGGCCACTTAGGTGCCAAAGCATGTTTGAGATGTCACAAAGATGAAGGCAGCCAGGGCCCTCCCTCTACCCCCAGCCCCAGCTCAGGCCCCGCAGGCTCAACCAGGAGCCCTAGCTCCTGACTCAGCCAGGTGGTCACCTCTGGGCTGCCCTCTCTGGACCACCCACATCTGCCCTGATGGCCAAGTCTTCTCCCACCACACTGGGGGCCCCTGAGGAGCCCCAGAGGAGCAGTTGTATTTATGAGTGGGATCCCTAGAGAGGAGGGGTCAGTTGGTGTGGGCAATGGAGCAGGGTGAGCCAGCCTGGGCCCCACCTGCCCAGCCATTGATGGGCACCGAGGCCTCGATGGGTGTGCTGGCTCTAAAAGTAGAAAAGGGGAACAGGGTCCAGACAGGCCTGGAGAGAATAAGACACACAGACCTGAGCCTGGCCCAGAGCCTCAGGCCATCCCCGCCCCAACAAGCCACCAGGCAAAGAGAGGAGTATGTTGGGTCACCCGCTCTGGGCAGGAGTCCCCTTTATTTGGGTTCGCTGCTGGGTGGCTAGACGCTGCAGATGGCCCTCAATATGGACCAGGAGGGCATCCAGCATATGCAGGACCCCACGGAGTAGGGCACGGTCTGAGATTGGGGCCCGTCGTTTCCAGGGTGCACAGGGGCTAGCCGTCACCTGCGGATGCTGAGGATAGGACAAAAAGGCAGGAGTGAGAACAGAGGAACAGGACAGAGGTGTGGTGGGAAAGGGGACTTAGGGTGATGGAGGATCGTGGAGGGTCTGTTGTGGCCTAGTATGGTCATGGGGCCCATGGAGGCTGGATGAGGAATAGGGATATTAAAGAGGGAGGATGGGGCAGGGTACTACCCATGGGAAATGCAGGGACTGTTGGGTGTGGACAGTTGTAGGGACCCTGGGGTGTGAGTGATGGGGGAGGGGCAGCAGGAGGCCCAGAAGCCATGAGTGGGAGGATGGGTAGAGAATTATGAGCTCATTGGGTATGAACAGAAGTAGGAGGCTGTGGGGACAGAGCAGTGCCATGCTCACCTCACTCTTAGTGGCCTGTGAGCGCCGCCGTTGCATCACCGCACGGCTGAGCATCAGCATCATGGTAGTGGCGACGGTGACCCCAGCCACTGGGTAGATGCGGTTCACCCCCAGGCCCATCCAATGGCCAGGACACCCCAGGCTGCCCTTGCAACCCTCCAGGCTGTTTGGCTGGCACCCCCAGGGCTGTAAGTCCAGCCCCACCTGGTACCACACGGGCCGTGACCAGGTGTGGGTGCGGACAGGCATCGCTAGCAGAAGCAGCCATGGCAGGAAGGACTGTGCGTGCAGCATGGCTGCTGCCAGTACTAGGGGCCGGAACCTGGGCGCCTGGCAACGGGCAAACACTCCTCCCCCAGGGGCAGGTGAGGCAGTAGGTTCCAGCTGGGCCCATGGCTTTCAGGAGGGGTGGCCTGGCCAGAAAATATGGGGCGGGGTGGGTGGGGTGGGATTCCAGGGCAGGGAGGAGGGCAGGCTTGGGGCCCAGGAATGAAGGAATGCTTCCTTCCCCCTCTCCCTCCTCCTCATCTAATATACATCTAACATGCTCTCCACCAGTGGCAGCACCAACGCCAGGCCAACCAAGCTAAGCACACAGAGCTGCTCCCTGCTCCCCTATGCCCAGACTCAGCCCCATGGTCCACATCGCAGCACAGGGAGCACTCAAAAATGTGGGTGCGCACTCTGAATAAAGCCTGAAGGCTCACCCTGGCCTGTGAGGTGCTCTGTGCTCTGGTCTCCCCTCCTGCCTCTTGTAGGCCTCCCTGGTGTTCCTTGAACACACCTGCTGTTCCCTACACTAGGAGCACTGTCCTAGAAAGAGAACTCTCACAGCTGCATTTCAGCTCAAGTGTCACCTGCTCCCTGAGTCTCCCTCCCATGACCATCCTGGGTAACACAGTCCCTTCTCTTTCACGTGACCCTGTTTTATTTATTTATTTGGCCGCATTGTGGCATGTGGGATCTTAGTTCCCCGGCCAGGGATTGAATCCGTGCGCCCTGCAATGGAAGTGCAGAGTCTTAACCACTGGACTGCCAGGGAATTCCTGACCCTGCTTCATCTTCTTCAAAGCATTTCCAAGTACAGGTATACCTTGGAGATACTGTGCTTCGGTTCTAGACCACCACAATAAAGCGAGTTGCACAAATTTTTCAGTTTCCCGGTGCATATAAAAGTTATGTTTACACTACACTGTAGTCTATTAAGCGTGCAGTAGCATTATGTCTAAAAAAAAGTACATACCTTAATTTAAAAAAACACTTTATTGCTAAAAATTGCTAACCATCATCTGAGCCTTCAGCGAGTCACAGTAGTAACATCAAAGATCACTGATCATAGATCCTAACAAATATAATAATAATGAAGAAGTTTGAAATACTTTGAGAATTACCACAATGTGACAGTGACATGCAGTGAGCAAATGATGTTGGAAAAATGGCACCAAGACTTGATTGACTCAGGGTGGCCATAAACTTTCAATTTGTAAAAAACACAGTATCGGTGAAGTGCAATAAAACAAGGTCTGCCTGTATCTGCAAGTTCACGTTTGAGGTTTACCTTCCACTCCAGTACATAGGATCACTTAACCAGTAGTTACCAAGCACTTCCTTGTGCCCGGCGCTGTTCCTGGTGTCTGGAGGCAGTGTGACAAAGGGCCCTGACTTCCTGGGCAAGGTTTTGGGGGTGGGGAAAGGACAGATGATTTGCGAACACAGAGCAGGGCAGTGACACAGGCCAGGACAGAAACAGCCAGGCAAGGGGTGCCTCTGTGACTTGCAGGGCAGGACAGCCTCTGTCCACTGGTCCAGCACAGAGCCCAGGACCTGGTCGGGACCTGCGAATGGCAGGCTCACTTGTTTTGGCAGGTGACACGAGCCCAGCACTGTTGCAAGCTGTTTGTGGCATTTACTCATTTAATATTCATTGAGGAACCCATGAAGTGGGTACCATTACCATTTCTGCTCTCCTGATGAGGATACGGAGGCCCAGAAAGGTTCGACCCCCCCACCCTGGCCTCCAGTCACTCAGTATTAGCTGGCCTGAAGGCCCATTGCTGCCCACTGGGCCACATGCCCAGATGTTGGTGTTTTATGGTAGAAATCAACACGTGGTTCTTGGCTGACGGTGACCTGCAAAGCCCAGGTGATCTAATTATACAAATAAGCATTTTTCCCAAGTAAATCAATCATGCACATTCTTTCCTTTCTTTTCTTTTCTTTTTTCTTCTGGCTGCACCGTGCTGCTTGTGGGATCTTAGTTCCCCAACCAGGGATCGATCGAACCCTCACCCTTGACAGTGAAAGCGTTGAGTCCTAACCACTAGACTGCCAGGGAATTCCCGTATTCTTACTTCTCAGTGCAGACCGGCAACACCTGTGAATACCCTGTGCTTCCTCAGCTGGTTGCTCAGGTGTTCACACCACACCCTCCAGGGGCTGCCCAGTAGCGCCAGGCCTGCCTGCACCTCATCAGGGGTCCCTGAGAACAGGTCATTCCTGAGAAACAGCTCTGATTCCAACCATTTTACAGCCGAGGACACAGGTGCCGAGGGCTGTGCCTGGCTGGTGAGGAACTTGGACCTGGGACGCCCCCCTCCCTGGGCCTAGCCCCGAAGCTCTCCCTCCTGCTCCACACTCCCCCTGCCTGACCCTGCCCTCCCCGAACTTTCCCCCCAGCTTCCAACCCCAATTCCCACTTTGGGGCACAAGAAGGGTCAGGAGCCAGGGCTATGGACTATACCCTTGCCCCTGCCAAGGCCCCACCAAGCCACAGCAGAGCCTGGCATTGGGCAAACAAATCTTTATTCCTGAGACTAAAAACATGCATGCTCCTCCAACTTGGCCAGTGCCTTATCCCAGGCCTAGAGCACTGAACTTGGAGTCCCAGAACCTCCATCCCTGAGTTATGTGCGTGCGTACGGAGGGGACTCCTGGGTGACATCTGGAGGCAGCCCAGGGGTAGGGGGTCCTCACGGGTAACCGGTCGCAACCTCCAGAGGTGGGCAGTCTCAGGCAGGGTGGCAGCACGGTCAGAGTTTGGTAACCTGGGCAGGGAGAGGAGGAGAGGCTCCTGTCAGTTTCTGAAGGACACGTACTACCCCCTCCCCCAGGAGCAGCTTCCTCTAAAGGCAGGAGGGGAAGGCAGTGGATCTACTGGGGGCAGAGCTAATCAGAGCCATCCAGGAAGGGTGGACTTCCTGGAAATGGGGTCAGGATGGGACAAGCAGTAGATAAACAAACAGAGCTCAGCAACAGAGGTCAGCTCACCAAAACAGGGTTGACGGGGCTGGACCTTTGGTGTTGGAGTGCAAAGATGACAGCATCGTGGACAGAGGCAAAGAGATGCTGCTTGGTGATAGATGCATCGAAGAAGTGCCCCGCCTCAAGCTGCGTGACCACGGGAGCTGTAGACAAGGAGTTGGTCTCCCCTGACCCGCAGAACCCCCAGGAACACCCAGGCACTGGCGGAATGTCACCCTGACCACCACCCCTGAGGCTTATGGCTAAACCCCAACTCTTGACCCTTGACCCCTCCCTCCCAGGACACCTCTGACCTCCAGTTTCAGAGAAAGACTTTTTCCTTGTGCTGCCTGGCAGATTCCTTGGACAGAATCCCCACCCCCTCCCCGGACTGCTCTTGCTGTGTCCACCCCACGCACAGTGGCAGGCGGCCATGTACACCTCCACCTCGATCTCCCGGAAGTCACGGAAAATCTGCAGCAGAAAAGGGGGCCAGACTCAGAGGGAGGCTCAGGGGCTCCGAAGGGGCACTTGGGCAGGCTGGGGGGGAAGGGAGTTCAGAGGGGGAGCTCAGAGGGTTGGGGGTTAGGCTCAGAGGGCTCTTGGAGCTAGTTATGGGGTCAGGGCTGAAGGGCCTTGTCCTCCCCCAAGGCCCTTCTTAGGGGTGCCCCCAGCCCCTTACATTCTTCAAGCTCTTGAGACACACAGTGTCCACGAAGGAAAGGGAACTCAGGTCCAGGATGAGGCTGTGGAAATCTGGCTGAGGCAGGCCCAGGGTCTTCAGTGAGGACATGTCTGGGGCCTTGGCATCTTCTTGACCCCTGGCTGCTGTATCCTCTAGCTCAGTCCCTGCGCTCACCTGCTGGGAAACCAGACACACTGCAAGGGCCGCCCACGGTGGGTGAAGGCAGGGAACATACACAGACGTGCAGAGACACACAGGATCAGACGTGTAAACGGCCACGTATATGGGGCATGCAGTGGACACATGAGGATATGGAGACAGGGAGCCTGTATGTAAAGACAGGAGGGACACATGGGGACACACAGGGGAGGGTGCCCAGACTCCGGGAGCACACACAGACATGCATCTACTGCTCTGTTACTTCCTGGGCCCATACTTAAATAGGGACACTTAAGAAGGAAGGGCATCAGAGACCACACCCCATCCTCAGTCAGCCAGAGTGACTGACTGAGGATGGGGACAAACCAAAAGAGACACACGGACACACGCGCACACACAGATATCCTGGCACCCTGCCTGAGTCTTTTTTGTGGGGAGGGGGGCGCCGCACGGCATGTGAAACTTCCCTGACCAGGGATGGAACCCATGGCCCCTGCACTGGGAGCGTAGAGTCTTAACCACTGGCCTGCCAGGGAAGTCCTGCCTGAGACTCTAATTGAGATTCATGTCCCCTTTGATCCCAGATTTTTCCCACATGCCCAATCCCTTCCCTCTGCCCATGAATACAGACTGCAGGGTCTTGTAGAATTCACAAATTCAAGGTCTTTGGCTAGGCCTCAGATTACAGACCAGAGAGCCACAAGCAGAATTCTATGGCATATCACTAGAGATCTCCCTGTAGAGCACCTGATCCATCACTCCACTCCACACATGGGCACTCTCATCCCTGCAGCTCATGGTTGGCCCCTCTCCCACCTCCAGCCTCACCTTGGCCTTGGAGCCCTCCACATCGTTGCTCTCAATGTCTGTGACACTGGTGTTGACATTGATGGAAATGGAAGTGCCCTTGGAGGCGGCAGCCTAGGCCAGGAAAGAGGTGTCCCAGCTGTCATATGACAACCAGGCCACGCAGGTCTGGTGTCGTCCCCTGGCTTTGGGCAGGCAGGTGGACTAGGAGCTGAAGCTTGGGACCCAGGGCAGCCACGCTGAAGGCTGTGGGGTTCTGACCTACTTTGGAAAGATGGTTAACGCCACCATTGGCTTAGGAGGCAGGAGAAAAACAAGACTGCCCGCAGAATCCTGACCTGCAGGGTCACTGGGGGCATCAGGGAGAGAGGAGGAGGGATGAAGAATGAGGGTGAGAAGCCAGGAGGCTGGGAGAAAGGCCGGGTGGGGTCAGAAGGGCCCCTGCCTGTTTCGGGAGCTTATTCTCTTTCTGAAGTCGCTTCAGCTTTAGCTCCTGCTTCCTGAGCAGTTTCTTCTTCTGGGAGATGAGGTGGTCCACGTTCACACCGCACTAGAGCAAAGGGCAGGGTAGGGGATGTGGACACTGGGGAGGTGAGAGACCCTCTGCCCCTCCCCCTGTGGACCCCAGGCCTCACCCTCTGCTTCAGCGTGTCACTGTAGAGCTCAGCGTTGGCAAAGTACATGGTGGCCGAGGAGCGGAAGACCTTCACGCCCGGGACCTCCCTGGCCTGGGGATAGGTCAGGTTGGGGGTGGCTGAGCCCTCGTCTCTCCTAGCTGCATCTTGCTCTCTTTCTTTCCTCCCCTGTGTACCCCGGTACCTGCCATCATCAACCCTCTGCTTCCCAGCCAACAGAGGCCCGGCCTGTAGGCCATGCCCTCCCAGGAGCTGGTGGGGTCATCCTGACCCCTCAGCTGGGCCTGTCAGAGCTGCTGCTTCTTCCTCCAGGGCATCCTGAACCTCTCCCACCCCATCTCCCCTGTCCTTCTGCCAATACCCAGGCCAGGTTTCAATGGCTCTTAGCTTCCCCTTGGGTCTCCAACCCCAGCACTGGGGTCTGTTTTCTGTATGTGGACAGAGAGACCGTCCTCAACTGCCAGCCCAGCCAAGCCTTCCCCGGCTCCCACCCCGCTCAGGACACTCCAGGTCTCTGCTCGGCCTTTGGGCCTGAACAATGTCCCTGCGCCACCCCCCACCTCCCCTTCCATCCAGCTGAGCTTCTCCACTCATGTCCTTCCCTCACTCTGCCTCATCATACTATGCTCAGCCTTCAAGGCTCCATCAGGGAAAATGAGCTCGTTTTATTCCAGAGCCCCCACTTTTGTTCCCAGGGCTTGACGTGAGACTTCTCAGGAGGTAAAGGACGGAGATTCAGTAACCCCACTGAGCAGGTCAGCAAACAGCCTCCCCTACATCCTCGTGCCCCAGATCCTGCCCCTCTACATTCCTGACCCAGGGCTACTCTGCGGGATGGGGCTTGTACTGCTGCCTCTAAGACAGACTCCTCCCCCAGGCCCTAAGGCCCATACTCTGAGTATGGGGGTCAGAGACCCAAATTCCTCCCTTGAAATTCCAAGGACCAAAGCACCCTTAGCGCCCCACCCCCGTGTCCTTGCCCAGTACGCAAGGACCTGATAAGGGATGGCCCTGTCTGCCTCTGTCCTACCCCATCCACGCCATCCTCTGGCTTAGCCCCTGCCACTCACTTCTGAGTACTCTGCCACATCTCTGTAAATATCTGTGTCTGGCACCTGCCCCAGGACAGCGTAGTGGGGCCTGTGAAAGAGAGAGTGTGAGAAGAGGGGGGCATTAAGAGAGGGGGCAATAAGGGGGTTCTAAGGAGCCTTGGGTCACCCCCCAAGATGTGGGAAAGCTGGGGGAAACCAATGTGGACCTCACTCTCTCACCAGCTGGAATGAGGGGGGAACCAGAGGGGTGACTCACAGCTGTGTGCGGACCACCACGAGCAGCAGGGAGAAGACTACCGCAACTGCCAGGCCAAGGTCCAGGTTCAGCAGGATGGTGGCCACAAAGGTCACCAGCCAGATAAGCTAAAAACAGAAGGGTAGTAGTCAACAGGGTCTAGAAGGGTCACTGGGGCTGAAGGCCCTGACCCCACCCCTGGGCTCCCAGGCCTCTCACCAGATCCACTCGATTTGCCTTCCAGAGGGAGCATATGTCGGTGAACTGCATCAACATGCCCTTCAGGTTCACAATGATGACAGCAGCCAGGACTGCCTGGGGGAGGGGGAGGGTCACCAGGAGCGACTGAGAGGTGCAGGATGCTGACAGCCCTGACCACCTGGCATGAGCCAGACTGTCCTCAAGTACCTGGGTATGACCCCGAGGGACACTAACCACCTCCTGCCCCCGAACCTAACAACTTGGGTCTGACTCTCAAAGGTTCTTACCCCTGACTGTCGACTCCAAATCTCAACCAGAGATCTCAAGCTTGAAAAACAGGGCATGACCCTGTATCCCTCCCCCTCACCCAGGCCCTGACTGACTGATCTGAGTCCCTGGCCTGGCCAAGGCCCTCAAGCCTGGCTGGGTACGGGATGGCAGCTCACCTTGGGCAGGTCTTGGAAGAGTTCTCCAAGTTTGACGATGATAATGAGGATGAAAAGGGAGGAGATGGCTCCAGCCACCTGTACAGTGGGAGTGAGCGGGCAGATGAGTGGGCTGGAGTGTAGGGGAGAAGAAGGCGAGAGCAGGGGGGAAGGGGGAGTAGGGGGGAGGGGGGAAAGCAGGGTGTAGGACCACCCAGGCAAAGCAGCGTGTGTGTAGATGCACACCTGCAGCCCACACCTGCAGCCCACCTGTGTGTTGCCCCCGGTGCTCTCCTGTACCAGGCTCCGAGACATAGAGCAGCTCACAGGGAAGCACTGAAAGATGCCCCCGATGAGGTTACTGAGGCCAAGTGCCACCAGCTCCTGAGGGGGGTAGTGCAGGTGTCAGGACACATCACTAGCAGTGCGTGGTCACTGTGTCCAGGCCTATGCATCCCCAACCTCCATCCGCACTCAGTAGCCCCCAAAGACTTGGCCACTGTCCCGTGTGTCCTGCTCTCCCACCCTCAGTCCCCCATGTGGCCCCAGCACATCTGTTTGCTGTTTCCCTGTCTCCCACCTGATACTCCATCCCCCCAAGCCCTGGGGTCTCTGTACACCTGCCCGCTCCGTGTCCCACATCCCATTCCCCAGACCTGGTTGCTGTCCACCCGGTAGCCATGCCTCAGGGCGAAGATCTTCCCCAGCGAGATGGCAATGGCGAAACCAACCACAGCGATGGCGAAGGCATTTCCCACAAGCCTTGCGAACAGCTGGGGGCTGGGGGCCACTGGGGGCACCAGCCTGTGAGGGGCATCTGTGAGGCCAAAGGAATGTTGTGGCCCTGGCCACCCAACCCTCCCTGACCTGACAGGGGCCGGAGCTCACCCTGCAGGGATTTTGCCCACGACATCCACCCCAAATCTGTGCTGCAGTCCCACGCCGTAGGAGATGCCTGTGGCCCCGATGAGCTGCAGGGAGAGGACAGAGTCAGGGGAGGTAGGTGCTGGCACCACCATTAAGGGGGATGGAGAAATCACTTTGGGCGTAAAGAGAGAGGCCTGAAGCGAAACCTTCAGAGGGGTGGGCAGAAGTCAGCGATAGGGTAAAAGATGGACACCACCATTTTGGGGAAAGGGAGATGCTGTCAGGGGCTGTCAGCTGTGGTCCCCCCAGTCCTCAGTGCCCACACCAACTAGTCTTTAACTATCTGGGGGACGCCCACACGGCAGGGACTCCTCACTTGCCCTTCCCCCTGCCCCCCTCCCCCCCACCAGAATTCAAACCGTGAGCAGCTCCCCGGGGAGCGGCATGGGCAGTTGTCGCCGCAGCTTGTCATTGAACAGCTTCACCAGCACGAGAACCACCCCTGCCACAACTGCGGTGACCATGGTGCCGACCACAGTCTGGGGCAGCTTCCAGCAGACCTCCAGTACTGTCTGAGGGGAGGGGGGGTCACAGCCAGCACTCAAGGTCCTGGGCCCACCCACCCTTCCCTCCTCCCACCCTCACTCACATAGATGAGGGACAGTGGCCCAGAGCGGCTGCTCAGATGGAGGCCAAACACATACTTGAGCTGCGAGACGAAGACCTGCACAGACGCGGCTGTGGTATAGGCTCGGACCAGAGGCTCTGACAGATAGGTGACCACGAAGCCGAAATGGACCAGGCCCAGCCCCACCTGTGGGGTGCACAGGGCAGTCAGGGGAGGAGAGGGTCCTAGGGGTGGCCGGAGCAGAGCCCAGGGCAGGTGGGAGCAGAGGGGGATGAGTGATGATGATGAGGAAGATGGTGATGGCCAGACACTCAGGGGACCTGGCAAATGGGGTGAGGGGTGGGTCTGGCAGTCAGGGGCCTGTACTCCTGACTGCTCCGCACCTGGAAGAGGCCAACAAGGACACTGAGTGTGGAGGCCACCTGCACCCGAGCAGCATCTCTGGCCGCCACATCAACAGTGGAGTTCGAGGCCTGCAGGAAGGCTTCATCTGGAGCCAGTGATTCTGTCACACTGCCCACCATCACGGACATGACAGCAAAGGTGCCTGCAGGGGCAGATCAGGGTGGTCTGAAGGGGAGGGGGCACTGCCCTGCCCTGGAGTCCTGGTCTTAAGGGAGAGGCCAGGAGACACCTAGTTCTAGACCAATATCCTTAGACTTGCTGTGCAAATAGAGGCAGCGCTGGCAGTCAGGTATGAACTCTAAGTTCAAAGTCTCTTGAGCGTGGCTAGAAATGTTGGCCCTGCATCATCTACCTTGTCCCACCTGTATCCACTGGCTCAGGACCACTCCCCCTGTGAAAAGTGGAATGGGGAAGGGGGCATGGCCTGTCTCAGGCTCTCAGGTCTGTCCCAAGTCTGGGCCCCTTGAGATGCTTCACCCACCCATATCCTCCTGGGTCAGGGCCTCTAGGTAACCTGAATCTGTCTCCACGGTCAGAGGCCCAGTCCTGCTTGGAATGACCCTTGGGCCAGTCTCCCACTGGCCCGGCATCGATGCCTCCCTCCCTGTTCCCTGCGTTTCCTTGCCCTGCTCAGCCCTCCCTCACCCTGTCCTCCGTGGGGAATGTGGGCATCCTCCTGGCTCCACTCACCCACGGAGATGTGCCGGGAAGTGCCGAACAGGAAATAGATAAAGACAGGATAGAAGGAGCTGTAGAGGCCAAACACGGGGGGCAGTCCAGCCAGGAGGGCATAGGCCAGGCCTGGAGGTGGAATGGTAGCAATGTAGACTTGGAGGCCAGGGTCTTGAAAGAATGAGGAAATCCCAGCCCTGGGTCATGGGCCATAGTTCCAGGGGCAGGGATCTTGTTTCTGGCTTTTGGTGGAGGGGTGGGGGGAGGCGGGGGCAGGCAGTGGTTCACAGATTACAGGTCAGGGCCTTGAAGGGTCGGGGTCATCATCCAAGGGTTGAGGGTACAGTCTCCAGGTCAAGGGTGGCTCACCCTGTGGTAGCTGCATAATGGCCACACTCAGGCCAGACAACAAGTCACCCAGAAGCCAGTCACGCACAGGATACTGGGGTAGCCAGGCCAAAACTGGGAAGTACTGGAGCAGAAGGGCTCGGGCCCGAGCATGGGAGCACCTGGGGACACAAGGGTAGGTATCACAGACAGGGGCTACCTGAGTCCTGCCAGTGCCCCCAGTCCCCCCGACCTCAGCCTTACCGAAACCAGGTTCGCCATTGGAGGGTCCCAGTTGCTGAGCTCCGGCTCCCCAGCTCCTCCAGCTGTTCTTGGTTCAGCAGTGGCCGCTCCACATGGTAATCTCGCCTCCTCAGCTCCATTGCCTGCGTTGTGGACAGCAGTGCCTGTGTGTCCCGCTGTCTGGGTGGTGAGGCCAGAGACACAGTGAGGGCACTCCTGGCCCAACCTCCCCTAGACCTCCACCTGGGACCACAGAGTCACCCAACTGACTTTTCTAGGTCCCAAGATCTAGGTAGGTCCAACCCTCCAGCTGGCTCCTGCAGGCCCTATGTCCAGGCCCAGGCAGGGGCAGTACCTGAACTTTGGCTGGTGGAAGACTCTTGCTGGGCCAAAGTCTCCCACAAAGAGGCAGCAGGATGAACACAAGCCACACTTCAGTCCAGCCCTGAGTGTTCACCAATCTAGGTTCCAGGCTGACTGTCCCTCCCAGCCCCCTCCCCCCAGCCCCAACTCTTCTCCAGCCAATCCCAGTCCAGTCCGAGTCCTTATCCAGCTGCCCCACGAGCCCAGCGCATGCTGTCTGAGAGCACACGCAAGGAAGGAATCCAGCAAATCAGGCAAGTCTCTCTTCACATGAGAAGGCTCTATGAGAAGGAAAGTGTTGGGGCTAAGATTGCCCCCGGGCCTCCAGCCACAGGGTCCAGGTTGTAGACCTGGACAAGCTCAGGCCTAATCTGGGAAAGCCAGGGGATGGCTCTCACCGGGAGGGAGAGTTTTCCCCCTGGAAAGAGAAGCCCCCAATTCAAGGGGGGTCAATCTCACCTGGGAATAGATCTCCGGGAGGATCTCGCCTAAGGAGAAGCTCTCACCTGACAGGAAAGTTTTCACCAGCTAGGTAAGTTCTGTCCTGGGGAGAAACTCTGATCTGCCCAGTGGCTACCACCTGATTAAGGGAAAAGATCTCACTTGGGAATAGGAGATCTGGAGGGGAAGGGGGGAAGCTGTCCCAAAAATAGTTCTCACTTGGGCATAGGAGCTCTTGGAGGGGGAGCGCTTACCTGGGGGAAAGCTTTCACTAGCAGGGAAAGTTTTCACCTGCCAAGAAGGTTCTCGTCTCGAGAGTATTCTCACCTAAGGGAAGCTCTGACCTGGGGGAGGCTCCCACCCGTAATGGGAGAAAACTCTCACCTGGGAATGGATCGCAGAGGGGGGAATCTTACCTGGAGGGAAGCTCTCCCCTGCCGGGAAAGGCTTCACCTGTCAGGAAAGTTCTGATCTGTGAGAAGCTCTGACCTACGGTGAGGTTCCCACCCGAGGGGCAGGAGCTCACCTGGAAAGGGCCCCTAACCTGGATGTCCCCGTTGGAGGATGGAGTGGAGTGGGTGCAAGGACGATCCTCAGAGACTCTTGGCATTGCCGGCTCACAGAGATCTTTGAGCCCCGTGGCCCCTCCTCTGTGAGTCACTCGAGGTCTTTAAGGGCTCCCACTCCCGCCACCCCTCCCCCTCGCCCCCGTCGAACCCGTGCTTGGAGGGAGGGGCTTAGATCCTTGACCCCTCCCTATAGTAGGGCCTGCGGCCAGAAGGGCCGGAGCGCACATTCCCGCACCAGTTGCATCCCTGGGTGGACCCAGGCCCTGGCTATGGACACTCTAGCAGCCACGTCCCGGGCCCCAACGCGCCGCACCGGCGCACCTCCTGGGCCGGGGCTCCTCTGCACACAGCCGCCGGGAGGCGGCCCCCGGCTAGCCCTCGGACGGCGCTCGAGCGGCTTTCCGCACAGCCCGCAGGGGCTGGAGTCGCGCCGGCTCCCGCCCCATCCCTCGCTACGGTTGGGCAGCTGCCTGCAGAAAATCGACAAAGCGGTAAACCGAGGCGCGGCAGGCGGGAAACGCCTGCTCGGGACTCGGCGGTACCCCTTCCGAGCTAACCCAAGCCGGTCGCCTGCTCGGGGGCCAAGGGGTGGCACGCGCCTCGCGGACTCGAACACTGGGAACCGGGGCCGCGCCCTGCACTCACCCCGGTGCTTCCGACAGCCCCATGGCGGGTGGGCAAACAGAGAGGCGATAGTCCTCACAGCTGGAGCGAGAGGCCGCGGCGGCCCGAAAGGCGGGACCGGGACGGGGGCGAGGCCTGAGGCGCGCTCCCAGGGGCCAATCCCCGGGCAGGACGGGGAAGGCTTGGGCCAGTCAGCGTGCCGGGGCGGAGCCTAAGGGGCGGTCTCCCGGCGCTGAGAACCCTGAGGAGGGAGATTTAACCCCTTCCTCCCCCTGCGGCTTGGCTTGTGCTCCCCCTCGTGGCCCGCCTAGCTCTCCTGCCTGAGCCGGTTGTTATCGCAGAAGTGGGACTAAGGACCCGAGCTGGCCTGGCCGTAGCCACGGCCCCAGGTCCCTGAGTAGGGTGGGGCCGATACCACCATGTCC
The DNA here is from genome assembly GCF_963455315.2 of Globicephala melas. Classification (NCBI taxonomy): domain Eukaryota; kingdom Metazoa; phylum Chordata; class Mammalia; order Artiodactyla; family Delphinidae; genus Globicephala; species Globicephala melas. The sequence goes on along the minus strand of NC_083324.2, from coordinate 39,359,768 downwards.
CGGCTTCTTGCGGAGGGTCCCCGCGGGACGCGGAGCAGGATGTCTAGGGTTGTGGCTGGTGACCAGAGCCTTATCTCTCCGTGGGGTATCCGGGTCCATGGGGCCTCTCAAGCCTCCAATTGAGGGCGCCACCCTCACTCAGGCTTTCCCCCTGAGACCTGGCATGTCTCTGAGACCGAAGGGGCTCAAAGGCCTCCCTTCAACGCTAGGCACGCAGACCTTAAAGGCTGCGAGGTTCCCCTCCCCCGCACATAACACTGGCCCGGCAACAGGCCCGTTCTGCCTGAGTTCTTGAGGAAGCAGCTCCAAGTCTGAGAGGCTGGCGGGGGGTCAGTGCTGTCAACCGGCTGAGGGCAGTTCCTAGGGTCGGTTTGAAGGCCCTGGCAAATGCCAGGTGAGGGCTGCAGGCCTTGCGGACTGAGGAAGCCATCATGTTGCTGCCTTGACCAGACCTTACTCTCAGCACCTGTTCTCATACTTCAGGCCCAACCTCAAGGCGAAGGGACAGAATTCAGGATGAAAGAGATAGAAACCTGGTCCAAATCTCCAATGAAATGAGCTAAAAATAGCCGAATATTCTTGGGGAGGGGGGAGGGGGCAGTGCTCAGATTTCTCCCAAAGGTCAGCCCAGCCTGAATCATTCATAGCCACCCTCCTACCCCCCACCCCCAAACAGAATGAGGCAATAACCATTTTCTATAGAAGTTTATTCCCAAAACAGAGCGCGGCTTCACGGAACAATTTACACAGACAGGAAAAGGAGCCACTGGGCTGGAGGAGGGGGACGACCCCCAGAGAGGGGCATCTACAGAACCTAGGACATAGCAAGGACAGCCCCCTCTCCCCACAGCAGGCCCCTCAACCCTTCAAGGGCTGGGGTCTCTCTGGGTAAGGAGAGCTGGGGTCCTGGCTGGCGGGATTTGGCACCAGTCAGTAAAGTAGAACTTTTAATCTCCTTGGAAACTGCCCCCCAAGAGTATGCATGAAGGAGGTGGGTGTCTGCAGGGACCCTCCACAACCCTGCATGGCCACTGTTCCTAGTGGAAAGAGGATGCCTACTCTCGAGGCCTTCTAGGCCTGCTGCTCAGCAGGAGACTCAGGGCTGACCTTTGGCCTGGGGCTAGGGCTAGGGGTTAGAAACCCCTCAAGATGGCCAGGCTCAGGGTCCTCACAGGTGGGTCCTCCAAGCCCCTCTCCCACTTTCTCTACCTTCACTTGTAAACGAAGGGAAAAAAACATTCTCAACTGTAAACAAAGTGTAAAAGTTCAAAGTTTTAAATTGTAAACAAAGTTGAATGTTTTAAGTCTTGACCTGTAAACAAAGTAACAAAATTTAAAAGTCCCCAGTTCTGGACATCAGACAAAGTAATAATAGTGAGTTTGTGAACAGGGTCCTAACAGTCATTTTTCCCTTTACAAGGGAATAAAGGAGGGATGGAAGAGTCACTTCCTGCAGCCCGGGTGCCTAGGGCCAGGGAGGCTCCTGTAAACATGGGAGGCAGTGGCACCTACATTCTGAGTCTTTAATTCCCTTGTTTTTGCTCCCCTTGCTCCCCCTCCTACCCCACCCTTCAGAATAAATTCTAGCAGGGGGCAGTGTCAGGGAATTAAATGGCACCACACACAACGTTTGTTCACAGCAGGGGCAGGGGCTATGACCCCTCCATCCACCCTCTGCAGGAATGTCTGAATAGAGGCCTGAGCCCCTCCCCACGGGAGAAAGGGAAGCCTTGATCTGTAAACATGACATCTGCTGCTCCACCAGCGATCCACAGCATCAGTCCTGGGTCATAAGGCAGTAAGTGGCAGGGACTCCACATAATAAACACACACATCCACGGGGAGGGGCGGCATGAGCGAGCCCCTGTGAGGAGGTCAGAGGACCCCTGTTTCCAAGACCAACCCCCAGTCCCAAAAGTTTGGCCAGTGGGACATCCAAGAAAAAGCAAAGACTAATTCTGCACTTTGGGCCCTGACAATATTCAGATCAACTGGGGAATGGGGTGGGGGGAGCATTTACCCCTCCTGTCTGAATCCACTCTAGTAAGATGAAAGAACAATTAAATTGCCAGGGACCCAAATGGGGCGAAACTCTGCACCTCTGCACCTCTGTCCCCCTCCCCCTCCCAGCCCAGCCTCAGAACCCCGGGAGACAGAAAAGCTGAAAAATAACATAAGCATATCTCTCTGGTTACAAAGGTACAAAACGTATAAAAGTCCTCCCTACAGCTCCCTCATTCCGTGCACCTGTTACACACTTGCTCACATGCTCACAGACGGGCATGGACAGTCAGCACTGCAGCAACAGAGAGAGCTGGGGGGCGGGGGTATAGGAGGGTGCCATGGGGTCAGCCCCCAACTCCTGGAGTCTCTTCTGTTAGCCCAAATCCTCCACCGCCCTCGGCTGGTCCTCATCTGCACGTCTGCCCCTCAGGAGTGACCCTCACTTCTGGGAACTCTGCAGAGATGAATGTGGAGATCGAAGGTGGTTGCTGAGAGTCAGGTGCCTCTGGACTCCCCCACCAAACCAGACCTGGGCCACCTCCCCCATCACCTTCGCCTCTCAGTCCCTAGCGTGCTTATGCCCATTCTGGGGTTCTCAGAGCCCTTCACCCATTGTGGACACCCAGACTCACCAGCAAGGCCCCTTGGCTGGCCACCAATGTCTTTTCTCTAAGCACTTAGTGAGCACCTACTATGTAAAGACTCTGTTAAGCACCTAACAGATTTTGTCTCAAAAATCTCCACACCTCAAAGAGTTTGCTACCACAGACATACTTTGCAGATGAGGAAACTGAAGCTCAGAGAGGTCAAGTGTGAGTCCAGAGCCTGAACCCCTGCTCAGTTACCCCAGCCCTCCCCCAACAGTCGGACCCTAAGGCTGGGCTGCAGGAGGATCCAAGTGGTGCTCACAGCTCCCTCTCATCCCCACTTCAGCATCCTTCCAGAGCCCTGGGCACCAGGACCCCAAATCTGCCCCTCTCTCCTTCCTGTCTTCTCCCCCATCACTGCTCAGGTTTTTTGTTGGTCTCCTGCCCCAAACCCAGGGTCTCCTTCCCTCCACCTACAGAAAGTCTTCTCTCACCCTACAGACCTCCACAGAGCCTGACCTAGCTGTTCCTCCTTCTTAAAACTCAACTCTGGGGGCTTCCCTGGTGGCGCAGTGGTTGGGAGTCTGCCTGCCGATGCAGGGGACGCAGGTTCGTGCCCTGGTCCGGGAAGATCCCACATGCCGTGGAGCGGCTGGGCCCATGAGCCATGGCCGCTGAGCCTGCGCGTCCGGAGCCTGTGCTCCGCAACAGGAGAGGCCACAACAGTGAGAGGCCCCGTACCGCAAAAAAAAAAACAAACAAAAAAAACTCAACTCTGCTTTTGGCGTCCAAGACCCGGTAATTCCTGGTTCCTCCCCACTCCGTCTCTGACTCCTGTACCCAGCTGCTTCCCAGGTATGTCTGCCATCCCCTACTCTGAGATGCACCGGGTCCCAACTCAGTTCCTGTGTGTCCTACCCCACAGAGCCCATAGGCAGAAGGAACTTAACATTGACTGAAGGCGTAGGTGAATGAATGATTTCCTCTCAAAGTAAGTTCTTCAGCCTGGCATGTAAGGCACCTACATCCTGGCACTACTTCTGGCCCCTCCTTATCCCATACTACACCCTAAGCAAAGCCTCCTCGCCTCCCTGCCCCTTCCACATACCAGGCTACCTCCCGCTTCTAGGCCTTGGCTCCTGCCTTCCCCCCTCCACTAGCTCAAGCCCTTTGGAAGGCACCTCACTCTCCTCCTTAGTCCAGGAGGTGCAGGCCCCAGTCATACAGCCAGCAAGTTCTTGCTAATCACCCCATTCACTGCCAGATTTCTGCCCTCAGGCTGTGGCGCCCTGGCTGCGCAGCGCCTAGGGTAGCCCATGCTCTCTGCCAAACCCCACCCCATTCTGTGGCAGAATACAGGGCAGGGTGCGTGGGAGGTTGCCCTAAACTGATGGGGGTCTGAGCAGGTGGCCGGACCCTGCTTACTCTGAGTCGGGTGACAGCTCCGAGATGCTGTGGGATGTGGCAGAGCATGGCGTGGAGGGCCCAAGCGCAGAGGCTGTGGCAGAAGGTGTGGCAGTGGTGTGAGGGCCCGAGGGTGTGCTTGAGGACTGCACGGCAGAGGAGAGGGCTGAGGAGTTGAAGGAGGCGAGGATGGAGGAGAGAATGTCCAGCTGTTCTGTGGAGGGGCCGTGGCTAGGGCCACTGGCTGGGTCTCCCCTAACTCTGAGCAGCTGCGGGGGTGGCCCAAGGCCTTCTCGCGAGGGGTGCCGGCTAGGCACGTGGTCCAGCCGCTCCCCTGAGTTCGAGCTCTTGGACAGAGAGTCCAGGGGCCGGGACGGCAAGAGGGGGTCCCTTGAGAGTTGCCGCTGGGGAGACAGGGGCAGAGGTGGGGGCTGTGGGTCAAGGTCCCGGGCACCATGGGGCGGGGGCAATGTGCTCAACCACTCGCAGGGCGCCCCTAGATCCAGCGCATCCCGTGACCCAAAGCGGCCAGCCATGGCACCAGGGTAGTCCCTGGGTGGCTGCCTCCGTGGTAGGGTGCTGCCCCGATCCCTGGGCTCCAGACGGCCTGGCACAGCATCCAGGCATTCCTGGGAACCTGGCCGACTCAGGGGACGCAAAACAGGGGCAGGGGCCTCCTCCAGTCGTTCACGGCTCAGCTGCCGCCTGAGGAGCAAGTCCAGTTGTTCTCGGGAGGAGTAGCGGCTGGCTGGCTGCGAAAGGCTGCCAGTGCCCCCTCCGGCATAGATGCGACCATAGGAGGCAGCTGGCACAGCACGGTGGCCCAAGGTGGCTGCACGGCACCAGGACAATTCAGGGGCGCCCCGGGTCTGTGGCACCAGCGGGTACTGCAATCGGTTCTTCAGGATGCCTGTGGGAGGAACAAACGGGGGACAGTGTGTGTATGGGGGCCAGGAACTTCCTAGGTCTAGGGATGCAGCAGCCTCTGGAATCCCTGTGACACAGGGTTGGGGGCAGAAACCCTTTGGGGAGCGGGTACAGAGGCCGTTCCTGGGAATCCCAGAGAGGCTGCAGGATAGGGGTAAGAGTGAGGCAGTAATCCCCGGGGTCAGGACAGAGGCAGTCCCCGTGGTGCAGGGGTAGGGGCAAACCTCTCCCCAAGGTCAGAGGAGGGGCAGCCCACAGGTCTGGTAATGCAGGCCAGGGTCAAAGAGGCAGGAATCCCCAGGGTTGGGGCAAGAGCAGTCCCTGGGGTCCCTGTGATGCAGGGGTGAAGGGAGAAACCCCTTGAGTTGGGACAGGGACAACCCCTTGGGGCCCCTGTAAAGCAGGATAAGGTGGCAGAAACCTTCCAGGTTAGAGCAAAAGTTCTGAGATCTGGGGCAGAGCAGCCCCTATGGTCCCTGCAAAGCAGACTGGGGTTGGGGGAGGGGGAGGAATCCCCCAGGTTGAGGCAGGAGTGGCCTCTGGGGTCTCTGTGGTGCAGGCCAGGGTATGCAGGGCAGTCAATTCCCAGGTCAGGATGAGGCAGTCCCCTGGGACTGTGAAGCAGCTCAGAGGAACAGAAACGCCCATATCAGAGCGAGAGAAGCTCTCAGGATCCCTGTGAGGCTATTTGGATTAGGAGGATGAAATCCCCTGGCTCAGGGCATGGGCAGTCCCCAGGGTCCTTGAGGCACAGGCCAAAATCAGGGATCCATACCTTTTCTCTGGCGCTGGGCCCGACCCAAGGAGGTTTCATCTCCACTGGTCAGGGCCAGGTCCGGCTGGTTGTTGTTGGCTGCGTCCTTGCTGGTGTCCAGTCCCAGGCGCCTTTCAGAGCCCCAGGTCTGCAGAACACAGGGAGCAGCCTCACATCCCCCCAGGGCTGGCCAGTAGGACAAGAGATCATTGCCATCCACATCTGTGGAGCCAGGGCAGATAATAGGAGTCACCCCAGTGACTCACAACCCCTGTGATCCAGACTCAGTGGCCCCCTAACCCTAATGACTCCTGAAATCTGGGTCTTTCTCATGAAGCAGAGGTAGGAATAGCAGAGTGTGTCTCAGAGATCAATGGAATCATCCAGCGCGGGGGATACTGATAAGCTCCCCCTACTCTTGACTGGAGGTGGATAGAGCCTGGAGGTGGGGGAGCCTGACAGCTGAGGGGTCAGGAAGACCAGGCTGAACCCCAGCCCTCAGGGAAGAGGAGGGGCTGGAGAGATGACATGTCACCCTATAACATCCCTGACCTTGTTCTTCTGTTGCCTGGGCCACTCCTGGGTCTCTAGCCAGCAGAACTCTGCTGGGAGGCTGGATGGGGAGAGGTATGTGGGGGACCAGTGATGACCCCAGGTTCCCAATAAGTCGGTCCCAGGAATCTTCAGGGGATAGCAGGCTTTCTGAGTCACACCAAATGGAATATGGGGTATCTCTTGGTCGCCCATGGGGTCAGAGGGCCCCATCACCTTTGGGGTGTGTAAGGAGCCTCTCACTCTGGGCTGCCCGGCGGAGTGGACGCTGGAAACGCCCCCGCGTCCGGCCATTGTCCTCACTTTCTGAGGATGGGATGGACAGACTTCTCTCCTCCTCCAAGGACAGGTCACTGTCAGAGTCAGAGTCTGCACCTGGAGTTGGGAGATCAGGAGGAAGACACAGTGGTGGCCAGGGGAGGTGAGGGACTTGGGGGTCTCGAGGAAGGCTATGGCAAGGGGGCTGGGGCCTTGGGGAGAGAGCTTGGAGTGGGGGTAGGGACAGAAGGGCTGGGACTTGCCAGGAGAACCAGGCCTGGGTGGGTAGATGCTTCCTGGGGCCGTGACCTCAGGGGAGCTCACCCCAGCATAGTCAGCTGCTGCTCCCAATTTGGGGCAGAAGAATGAGGAATGGGGGAGAGACCCTCTACCTCCCTCCTCCTTGGGCCAGGCTCCCACCTCCACCAGCATCTCGATGGAACATGGCCACATCCAGGTCAGTGGGGCCAGCGTGAGCCTGGAGGCCGTGGTCAGTGTGGTCGGCAGCCGAGCCATGTCGAACCAGGACGTTGTCCCTGGAAATGCAGGAGCCCCCCCATCAAAGAGGGATGGGATGGGGTTCTTTGGACACAGGTGTGTCCGTGAGTAAACAGGTGCATGTGGAATGGCTCTGAAGGCACCCCTGGGTGTGTGGCAGGAGGTATCTGGGGCAGAGGTAGCAGCAGAGGCCCAGATGGCTGAGATGGCTGGAGCCACCCCGAGGACCTGGTAAAGTGGGGCTGGTCTGAGATGTGTGCCCCCCTCACGAGGAGGCCCCTCCCCTCACCTGAGGTAGCTGCGGCCCCGCTGGCTGTCTTGGTCCTGGGTCCGGCCAGAGCGGGCACTGCTCACTGAGGAGATGGTGGAGGCGCCCAGAGTGATGCGGATGAGGCCGCTCTCCTCGAAGAGGGCCGTGTTGTTGTAGGCCCCGGGGCCCTGGGGAGGTGGTGAGGACAGGAGTGTGAGCCAGCCTGGAGAAGCCTCAAACCCTGGCCTCCCAGGGCCCCCACCCTGACTCCCTGGCCTTGAGAGCCCCTCACCGTCCCAGGCGTTGGCCTGGCCTCCTCGGGCGCTGCCTTCCTGCCCAGACAGGCTGGTGTCCAGGCAGCCCGAGCATCTGCGTTCAGGACACAGAAGAGCAGCAGCACCGCCAGGCCCTGCGGGTCAGCAAGGATCATTGAGGGGATAGTAAAGGTCAGTGAGAGGTCAGAAACAAGGCAGAGGTCAGAGTAGGGCCACAAGGGGGTCAGCTAGGGCTGGTGTAAGTCACTGTGGGTCAGCAAGTGGGATCGGTCATTGCAGATTAGAGTGAGGCAGTGAGAAGCCCAAGGGGGGACCCAGTAAGGGAATCAGGGAAAGTCAGCAGACGCAGTGAGAGGTCAGAGTGGCATGAGTGACCGGGGTCAGTGAAGGTCAATGTGGACTAGCAAGCGGCCAGGAGCCTCAGCACTGGTGAAGGTCAATCCAGGATCAGCAGTAGTCTGGTGTCAGTCATCAGGTGGGAGTCAGCTCTAGGCCTGGGGTCAAGGCCCTGGGCCCCACCCTACTGAAGCCCCATCTGGTCCAGGGTGAGGGAGGGGTGCCAGAGTTACCTGGAGCCCACAGAGTCCAGCGTGGAGGTAGTGGAAGGCCAGGATGCTGTGGTTGACCGCCAGGAGGCCAAAGAGCCAGGAGGCACTGACCAGTAGAAGGAGCAGAAATGAGCTGCGAAGGGTCCTGCCGCGGGAACGTGAAAGGACACAGGACATGTGAGGGTCACGCAGGGCTCACACGGGAGACATGGGAGGACACGCAGGGTCACAAAGAGGACACCCAGGGGACATGGAGGGAAAGAAACTCACACAGAAACATGGAGGTCTCAGGAGGGCACTAGGGGAGTCTGGAAGTCACAGAAAGAACCAGGAGAGTACTCAGGGAACCATGAGGGAACACGGGGAAAGCAGACTGAAAGCGGTGGGTGGGGCATAAGAGAAAGCATGGAAAGTAGGTGGAAATGCACGGGGCAAAGGGCAAAGTGAGCCACCCAGGCCTTGGGAGATACTGGAGAGACAGCAGGGCACAGACAGACCTGTGGGGCCAGAGTAAGGCAAGGGTGCCAGAGAGGGACTGCAGGCCAGGGCAGATGTGACTTCATCCCCCTACCCAGAATCTGGAGCCCAGCCTGCACCAGGGATGCTCTGGGAACCCCCAAACCCCACCCAGGAGAGGGCTGCCATTCTAAGATCCCCCACTTCCTCCAGCCAGCCAACTCACAACGCAGAGGTCTTCTTGGCCTCCCTCTGTCCAGAGGAGCAGGATGTTCGGGCAGCGAGGAGAAACATCGTCCCATTCATCTGGACCCGTGGCCAGACATGTGGAACAGGGGCAGGGCAGAGAGAGACAGAGATAGTGAGAGAGACAGGGACAGAGAGACACTAAGACTCAGAGAGAGAGGCAGAACCAGTGAGAAACATACGCAGACACACACACACACACAAAATACATAGATCAAAAACAAAGAGAAACAGAAGAGGGGGACTCCCTGGTGGCGCAGTGGTTAAGACTCCGTGCTCCCAATGCAGAGGGTCTGGGTTCGATTCTTTTTTTTTTTTTTTTTTTTTTGCGGTACGCGGGCCTCTCACTGTTGTGGAGCACAGCCTCCGGACGCGCAGGCTCAGCAGCCATGGCTCACGGGCCCAGCTGCTCCGCGGCACGTGGGATCTTCCCGGACCGGGACACGAACCCATGTCCCCTGCATCGGCAGGCGGACTCTCAACCACTGCGCCACCAGGGAAGCCCTGGGTTCGATTCTTGATCAGGGAACTAGATCCCACACGCATGCCGCAACTAAGAGTTAGCATGCCACAACTAAGGAGTCGGAGAGCCACAACGAAGGAGCCTGCAAGCTGCAACTAAGGAGCCCATGTGCCACAACTAAAGGAGCCAGCGAGCTGCAACTAAGGAGCCCGCCTGCTGCAACTAAACCCAGTACAACCAAATAAACAAATATATTAGAAAAAAAGAGAGAGAGAAACAGAGGAGCTTAGAATCATAGAAAAAGTCAGAGATAGGGAACCAGAGAGGGACTGAAAGATGGAGGTGGAGAGAGAGACAGATGTGGGGAGAGGAAGCCGAGTCTCTGACCCCACACCTCCCACCTCCATGCCAGTTGGGCAGGAACAGAAATGGAGGCTAAGCCCAGGAAGCCTGCAGACTGCCACCTGGCACCCTTCAGCTGATACCACCACACCTGCTGCAGGGCCGCCTCCCGCGACCCCCCACCAAGGGGAGTGCAAGGTGGCACTGAGTGGAGGGCACTCACCATGATGACAAGGATGACAGGGCCTGCAAAACTCCAGATGAGGGGCTCGTGGATCGAGATCCAGCAGAAGTCAGGGTTCCCGTAGCCCTCAGGATCCAGGCCGACAGCCAGGCCTGTTGGGGAGAAGAGATAGGACAGGGGAGGTGTATTCTAGAGCTGCTGACTCTCTCACGTATGGGGAGAAGCTGGGGTGGGGGCAGAGCAGCCTCCTCCCTGAGCAAATGGCAAGGGAGATTGAGGTTGGGGTCATGATCAGGATTGGGGGCAGGGGCAGGGGTCAGGCCATGTGATGGATGGAGGTCAGGGGTCACAGGCCTGGTTGAGGCCAGTGAGCAGGGCCCTCACCCAGCAGCACAGCAGGGACGCCCCAGCCCAGGGCGTGGTAGAAGCGCATGGCGCCGCGGTCCACATTGCGCGCCTCGACCTGCATGCGGTAGAGGTGCAGCCCCTGCACGAGGAGCCACGCGAAGGTGCTGAGGAAGAAGTAGTGCAGGAGGATGGCAACCGCGGTGCACAGCAGCTGAAGGCAGGGTTGGGGGGCGTCAGGACCTTTCCTGCCACGCCCCACCTCTGACCCCTAAACCACTGCACATTACCCCAGGATCCTGCCCCAAACCCTGGCCCCAACCTGAGCACCTCTGACCCTGAACTCTGGCCCCAGGCCTTCCTGGGCCAGGTGAGGTCATCAGGACACAGGTCCCCTGGCCCTGACCCTGCACCTGGTTTTGGGTCCTGTGGATCCCCAGCAGGAAGAGAAGCTCTGCCACTCCCAGGGCAGCAGCCACATTGGCATGGATCCCACGCATGTTGGACTTGAGGCTGCGCAGGCTCAGCAAGATGGCTGCGGTCAGCAGCAGCGCGGCCACGGACACTGCTATGACCACATGCGTGAACACAGCCAGCAGCTCCAAGTCACCCTCCAGCCGCTGTGGGGACAGGGATGGTCACTGGGGTATTGGGCACTCCTGCCCTTTGACCCTCCCACTTCCTCAGGACTCTGAACACAGCCCCACCTCACGGGGAGAGGCATCCATGAGGACCCCGAAGGTGCCCGTCCGGCTGCAGCGACACCGTGCGTGGGACCCGTTCCTGTGCACCAGCTCACAATCCCGTGCTGTCCACATGCCGTGCTGGTCCGCCCTGTGGCCACAGGGCAGTCAGACCTACCATCCCCTCTGGGGAGTGCCCCATCGCCAGGCAGGGGTTTGTGAGAGGCAGTGGGAGGGGCCGAGGGTTCCTGGAGTTGGGGAGCAGCATTCCTCATGGGTCTGGGTGCACAGGGGCATTGGTGGGGGCCCCAGGGGCAGGCTTGGCCTCCCAGGGGCTACCGGGGGACCAAGGGTTTCCAGAGTGGAGGTCCTCACGGGCCAGGCGGGTCCCACTGCACGCAGATGGCCTTGCTGCGATTCGCTGTCTGTAGCAGGCGGAACTCCAGGCTGATCGGGGACTCTAGGACACCCCTTAGGAAGTTGCGTCCATGGAACACAGCCACACTGACCACCGGGGAGTTCATAACAGGGTTCTGGGGAAGCCTGAGGAGACAGCCCACCTGGTCTTGGGCACTGCTGATCTCCCCAGGCTCTGGCTGCCCACCTCACTGTCTTCATGTCACTTGCCATGGCCCACCCAGAGTCTGAGATGCCCTAGAGTGGATGCTGTTTCTGAGAACCCTTTTAGCCCCTGTTGGGCTGCTTCAAGACCAGGAGTCCATGGCCTGGTTCTGCAGAAATGCAGCTGAGAGGCTTCAGACCCACTGCCCACACTGGAGTCTGAAGCCCAAGCAGCTACAGACTTTGCCTCTCAGTGCCCTCCCTTCCACCCCCGGCTGACCTCCTTCAGTCAGCCAGTCTTTGCCTATCTCCATCAGCCAGTTTGCCTGTCTGTCTGGCTCCTGTATCCTTTATGTGCCTGGCCCCAGCTGTGGCTCTGTGTCTATCTCTTCATTTGCACAACTGCCCAGGACATGATTCACATGGAGCCCAGCATGGACAAGGCTCCCAGAGCCATGGGCAGGAGCCTCTCTGTATGATTGTGAACCTGCTCATTTGTCCACCAAAAAAGGGGGTGCTAGGCTGGGGAGAAGCTTGCGGGAAGCCCAAGGGTGAGGAGCCTGGGAGTAACTCTACTCATACCTGGCACCCCGGCGCTCGGCCTGGAACTGGGCAGGGAGCAGCCCCCCTAAAGTGCGGTAAACCAGGAGGATGACGATGGAGATCCCAGGCTCAGGCTCGGGCTCTGGGGGTGCCGGCGGGGGGGCCACACTTGAGGTGGTGGAGTTCTCCATGCTGCTGCCACTTGTGGACAGAGCTGCCAGAGGAGGGGGAGGAGTCACTGTCAGTGACCCCTGACCCCAAGCACCCACAAACGCAGCTCTGAACCCAACCCAGCATCAAGCATGGGAACCTCTTCCCTTTGCAGGTCCAGAACCAGGGTGGGTGCAGAGAGCAGAAGCCCATGAAGGACACATGGGTCCCCCCAGCACTGGATCCTGATTATCAAGGCCTGGGCGAGGTCACCTGCGGTAAGGGGGAGGGTCTGGCAAGGGGAGAATTGACAGTAGGGCGACATGGCATCTGGCTTAGAGGGCAAGGAACCAGGATCTGGCCCGTGGGTCACCCCAGGGCTCTTACCTTCAGGTGGGGACAGCCGTGGTGCCTGGGAAGGGAGCAGCACGTGTGTGTGAGGATCCCAGGCATACTGGCCCCGGAAAAGGTTGCTGTGGTAACGAGGGTAGCGACGGGTCCCCCGGCTGGGACTGGGGTGCTCCATGCGGTCAATGCTGAGCACTGCCCGGGAGGAAGAGGGGTGAGACCCATGAAGGATCTCCTCCCTGTGCTGAGAGTCCCACTCCCTCCTCCTCCCATCCTGTACCCAAGTTCCACAACCCATAGCCTCCTTGCTACCAGCGCAGAGCCTGTCCCTGCAAAGCGCTGAAGGTGGCAGCACAGGCTCCTGCCACTAAATGTTGACATCAATAGCCCCCAGCCCCTCAGACCTCCAGGTCCTTGCCCTTTCACGGCCCCCTGCCCCGCCCCACCCTACCCTCCACATACTGATGTTGGGTGTCACCAGCCCCACGGGATTCAGGTACGTGAGTTCCATATTCTTCGCGAGCGTGGCCGCGTACTCCTCCAGGTGCTGCACCAGCCCGGCGCTGCCTGGGGAACCCCCAGGGGCCCGCTGCCCCAGCGCTGCCCACAAGTCCCCAGTCTCTGGAGCAAGCAGTGCAGAGCCGGCCCACAGCAGATTCTGGGAGGAGGGAGGTGAAAGTGGGCCCAGCCAGGTGAGGATGTGTGAGGGGACAGGGCATGCCTGAGGGGTCTGGCCAGGTGCTCAGAGAGGTCCCAGTAGGGTGTGGCTCTGGAGGGGACAAGGGGAGAGAGAGAGAATCCAGGGCCTTCACTTCCCCGGGGTCGGGAGGGGCCTGAGCAGAGGGGCGGGGGTCAGGGCCAGGGGATCGGGAGCCCAAGGTGTAACCCCACCTCATTGAAGTGGGCGTCTTGTGTGGCTGTCAGCCCGAAGCCCTGCTGGTGACTCTCAAAGGCCAACAGGTGGGCCAGCAGGCGGGCAGTGACTCGGACATCTTGGCTGAAGTAGTGGTCAGTGTGGCCAGTCACCTCCCGTAGCCTCTGAGCCAGCTTCTTAGCCTCCACTGTATCCAGGACTGTCTTGTTCAGCTCTAGGCCATCCAGCTGCCAGGACAAAGATGGGGATGGTCGCTCTGTGGTCACTTAGGCCTTTCTCAAAAGCCTCACAAGAAGAAGAGTTTGGATTAAAGGGCAACTGGGAAAAGCCCAGGAGGTCAAGGGCTGGGGCATGATGTCTGGGGCCCAGCACAGGCCTAGGGAGACTGAGGCCAGGGCCAGAGCCAGGGCTGGTCTTGAGTGCAGGGCAAAGTCTGGGCAGTCTCACCAGCAGATTGAGTTCTCGAAAGGCAGGGGAGGTACAGTTGAAGAGGTCAGGCTCCAGCCAACCCTGGTCCTCGTCGCATAGCCGCACGGCAGCTCCTGAAGGCAGTTGACCCTTTGTCAGGCCTGGGGCCTGGACACCTTCATTGAGGAGGTGACCACAGCACCCTCCCCTACCCCAGGGGGAGCTCTGAAGCAGAGACCAGGTAGTAGGCATCCACGGCTGGACCCCTGGATAGAAAAGCCCCAGCCCCCAGCCCAGATGGGCCCCAGGCGCTTGTCAGTCAATTCCTGAGGGGTCTGTGGACCATTTCGAACCACCATGACATAAAGAAGAACACAAGGGCAGGACTGTGTGTGTGCATGTGCACCCAGACACACACACACAGGCCAGGACAGCTTCACAGACATGTGGCCCAGGGCAAGAACACAAAAACCAATGCTCACACCTGCACACGAGTAGATGTGTGGCCCAGGACAAACACACAGATACACAGTGCACCCCCAGGAGAATTTTGTGACCAAAATGAGGTGGGGGTGAAAGTTCTCACACAAATTTTAACTGCCCCAGTGGTGACTTTGCTGCCATCTCTCCCTTATCTGTGAGATTGGAATTAGAGTTGAATGAGAATTGACCTGGGCCTTAAGAGAGCTTGTAGCCACCAGCAAGAGGCCCCCTGACTTAAACACAGAACCCCCTCCCCAAAAGACAGACACAGACGCGTGCACAGGCACAGAATGACGCACAAGAGCATGCACACGCAGACAGTCTCTGTCCAGCCACTGCAGAGACCTCAAGCAGCGGGAAGGGTTCTGTGAGGACCTCAGGCAACAGAGAGGAGTCTGTGGGGTCCTCAAACAGAGGGCAGGGGTCTTTCAGGACCTCAGGTAGTAGGGAGAGGCCTGCAGGAACCTCAGGAACTGAGAAGGGGTCTACAAGGACCTTAGGAAGTGTGTGTGGGGGGAGGGGGTGTCCTCAGGCAGTGGGGAGTGGTCTCTGAGGACTTTAGGCATCAGAGAAGGGCCCCCAGGGTCCTCAGACAGTCGGAAGGGGCCTCCAGGGGCTTCAAGAAGCTGGGAGCAGCTTTTAGAGACCTCAGGCAGTGGGGAGGGGTCTGCAGGGACTTCAGACAGCAAGAGGGATCTGCAAAAGCTCTGGCAGTGGGAGGGGGCAGCGCACCTGAGCAAACACGTACCCCTTACCTGCACCCCGCAATCCTGCCCAGAAGCCAAGAGAAACAGATGGAGGCTCAATGAGGATGTGGGGAGGAACCCAGAGCCCCTAAGAGGTAGGGAGGGGCCCACATCGACTCCTACCCCACTCCCACCTCTTTGTAGGAACAAGGCCAACCAACTCAGGAAAAGAGGTGGCTCCGGCAAGCCAGAGGTCAGGCCTTCCCCGACCCTCAGCTATTTGCCTGTCCCCCAGGTACTCACCCAGAGCCCCCCGAGGACAGGGCACTGAGGCCAAGACACCAAACTTGGTCTGAGGCCACCACACACCAGATCTCAGGGACTTGGGGCAGGCGTCATAGAGCACTAGGGAGGAAGGAGGCACTGAGCCAGGCAGCCAGGGGCTGGAGCAAGGGACAGCTACATCCACTGCCCCCCACCTACCCCAGGCCCACTGCCTACCACTCTGCTGCTGGCCTCATGGGAGCTGGCCCATCAGATTCTGTGACAGGTCCTCAAAATACTTGGGGCAAATGTGGGAGTGCCTGGGTGTAAGTGGTCTCCCTCAGAGAAGCCTCCCGGAGCCCCTACCCAAGAAGCCAAGCATGCCATGGGACTTGGTGACAGCGTGCCAGAGCCAGCCCTCTGTATGTGGAGCTGGGTGGAGCCTGCTCACCCCGGCAGCCGCTGGCTGTCACCTCTGCAAAAGGACTGTCACAGCTGTTGCACTGGCGGCCAAGGGCTCCTGGGCGACAGGGGCACTGCCCGCTGTGGGGGGCGCATGAACGTGAGGTGGAGCCCACAGGGTAGCAGTCACATGGGAGGCATGAGTCGCTGCCCCGCGGTCGGTAATGGAATTCCTGTTTGAGAATGGGTCAGGGGCCTGAGGTCAGAGGTCAGGGCTTAAGGTAGGGGTCTCAGGTCAGGGCTTGGGGAATGAGTGGAATCAAGGGCAAAGGGTCAGGAGAACAGTGCTCACAGGCCAGAAGGAAGACTGGCCTCAAATGAAACATAAGAGAGGGGTTAGATGTCAAGGACAAGAGATGGCAGTTAGGTCACGGCATAGGGGTAAGAGGTCAGGGGCTGAATCAGGTGGCAGAGGTCAGCAAGCTGGATAAGAATCACAAAACATGTCTACAGAAGAGTTAAAAGGTCAGGGGACAGGGGACAGGCGCACCTTGCAGTGACACTGCCCATTTGTCTTGTTGCAGTTGGGGTCAAAGCCCTTATGAACGTCGCAGTTGCAGGGGCCACACGTTGGGCTCCCCCACCAGCCCCGTGGGCACTGTTGGTCCATCCTGGGGTGGACAGCCACGTGAGACGCCTCCACCACATCTCAGTGACCCTCCCTAACTCCCACCAGCTCTTTCCATCATCTCAGCCCCCAGCCCCTTACCTGTGCTCACAGTGGTGCCCAAAATAGCCACCTACACAGTCGCAGGTATAGCCATGGGGGGCCCCAGGGAGGTGCCGGCATGACCCCTGATTCTGACAGGGGTTCAAGAGGCAGGCGTCCACACAGCCCGGGCCATAGTAACCTGCAGGTTGGGTCAGGGAGCTCAGGACACTGGCCACAGAGCATGGGAGGAAGCAGGCACCTGTCCTTCTCAGTCCCTGCCTCCTCCAGGCTCTCCAGGTCCCCCCATCTTCACCACGAGCCCCAAATCACCCTGCCCCCACCCAGGCCCCACCTGGCCAGCAGGTACAGGAAAAGGTCTGCCAGAGGTCTCGGCAGTCAGCATGGGGTGGGCAGGGCCCAGATGCACAGGCGTTGGTCACGACACAGCCAGGTTCCACGTTCACTCGGTGGCTCGGGGGAAGCAGGGCTGGGGAGCCCGAAGGCGTGGAACCAAGCCATACTCCCTATGGACACAGCCAGCAAGGGGTGAGACCCATGCCAAAGCACCTTAGCCCCAAGCCCAGCAGAGCCAGCCACCTGCTCTGATGACCCCTGACATGCAATCTCCCTACAAACCCTAGACCCTGACCCAATGGTCCCTGCTCTGTGGCCCCATGGGACCCCTAATCATGTGTCCCTGACACAGGCCTCTAATGACCCTTGATAATCTAAGCTAGACTCTCACCTCCAACAGCACAGAGAGGCTGGATCTGTCTCTGATGGCTCTGGGTCACCACTACCCCTATGCCAACCCCCATGTGAATGCAGCATTTCAGGTCCCAAGGCACCTCTGATCTCTGACCACTCACCCTACTGCCCCATATCATGTTCGCATGCTGACGCTCACCTGAATACAGCCAACCAGACCCTTAGAAGCCTCCTCTTCACTGCTGGGAGGCAGGCCTCCCACATGGAGTCGCTTTACCTTCAGGCCCTGCAGCTCACTCCCCACCGCCAAGGTGTCCTGGAGGAAGAGGACAGTCAGCACTAGGGGTGTGGGGGGGACCTGATGGGCCCCTGCCCTACCCCAGTGTCAGTTTTGGCTTTTCTAGGCCTTATCCTGCACCACCATGCTCTGTCCCTCTGGCCCAGAGGACTGGTCTGGAAATGAAATGCTCCCGAGTATGGAGGACCTGCTGGAGCATGGGGGACGGGTGACAGGAAGTTTTCAGTCCAGAGCTGGGCTCAGACTGGCCCTTCTCTCCTGGACCCAGAACAGACCCTAAAATTCCATGACTTTGAGCTGGGAAGATCAGGAGACCAGAAAAGGTTTCCAGAAGTTTGGCAAAGTGCTAGCTGCAGAGGTACCCCAAGAGTAGGCCAGAAATCTGCGTAGCCTCCCTGACATGAGGAGGGTGTAGCAGAGTGGGCTCAGAGCGAGGACATGAGGAGGGGGACTCGGGGGAGAATATCAGACTATGTGCAGTGGAGGGAAGTGAGAGGACTAGAGGTGGGGTCAAATGAGGTGGGTCTAGTCGGAGGCTGAGAATGGACCACCCCAGGGTTAGAGGTCAGACCTGGAAGAGGCTAAAGTCCAATGAGACCATGAGGACATGGTGGCCCCGCCGGCCACCTGGCTCCTCCTGCAACTCCAGCCGCAGATCATGCCATCGGCCATCACTGACAGTCACCTGGTCCAGGAGGATGTGGGCAGCGCGGCCCGAGCCCCTGGTCACTGTCACAGACAGCAACCCCCGATCCAGCTGTGGGTAGAGAGGCACAGTCCTGGGGTCAGAGCCCCAAGTTTGGCTGGGGCTAGGAGTATCAGGAGGTGAGATCTGAGGGCTCAGAGGTCAAGAATACCAGAGGTCAGTACAGCAGGGACAAGGCTATATTTGGCACATAGGGCACTGTGCCCAGGGACACTATGCAGCAGAGAGTGAAGTTAGGGGGCAGAGGTCAGGATGAGGGGTCATGGATTAGTGCAGGTGGCACAAGAGAGCTATGCTGGTATGCTGCACCTGCAGAGGATATGATAGTGGGGAAGAGGGTCAAGGGCCTGGGTCCAGAGCAGGGTCAAGTATAGTCAGTACATCTGGCAGAGAAGTATGCTGTGTGACCAGGCCTGAAACCACAGGAATGTTGCTGGTGCATTAGAGATTGAGAGCTGAGGGTCTAGGGAGGGGTCAGGAGGACAGACACACCTGACAGAGGAGTGTGCTATGTGGCCCAGCCTGGACTTGCATCAGGACCCCCTGCTTCGCCCGTGTCCGAAATGCCAGCCCCAGGTACCACGGCACAGATACAGCCATGTCATTTCCAAAGTCCCAGCTCAGTGTGCCGTTGCCACGGAAATGGTGGGGATGGGCCATAGCTGGTGGGATAAAAGGAGAAGGGTCACAGGCCTCACCTCAAGAACAGAATTTACCCTGCAGGCTCCTCCTGCCCCAGGCTGCCCACTCACTGAGCCGACAGTCTTTGCCTCCGAAGCCCACAGGGCAGTCACAGCTGAAGCCACCCCAGCGCTCTGAGCAGAAGCCGCTGTTCTTGCAGGGGCCTGAGTCACAAAAGTGCAGCTTGGCCTGGCAGCCTGGGAGAGGAAGGTACATAGAGGAGGTAAGAACACAAGGTGGTGGGGGGCGCAAAACACAGAGGTCCGGGGGGCTGAAAGTGGCCATGATCTTAGCCCCATGTTCTCTCGGGGGGTAGAATTGGTAGGACTCAGGTCCTAAAGGCTAGGCTATAGCGTTCTGCTTGCCAGGAAAGGAGACAAGGAGGAGGTCAGATTTTGAGTTAATCCACATAGCTTTCCACCCTTTCCCTATGATGAGGACATGGCCTACCTGCCATGGTGCCGTTGTTTGCAACAAAGGATGCCATGTCCACTCGACGGCCATCAATATGCAGGTCCCGCATGCAGCCAACAAAGTCCTTGTGGGACACGGGGAAGTTCTCGGGAAGGTTGGGGACACCCCCCAGGAGCAGAGGGCCTGTCAGGTCCAGGGACCTGGGGGTCAGAGGTCCAGGTCATTGGTGGGACTGGGGCCAGGGTAGGTTTGCTCCTGGTGGGGGGCATAGGAAATGGAGGGGGTAGGACTCAGAGGGTATGGTGATTGAGCAGGGAGGGTAAGATCAGGCTGAGGAAGGAACTGGAGACTTACTTCAGTTGCGGGGGTGCAAAGGAGAGTTTATGATGGGCAGATGGTCTGGGGAAAGGTGGAAGAGGCTGGGGTTGAGGATGAGGATGAAAAAGGGAGGCATTTGGGTGGCTGGGGGAGGGGATGGGGTCAGGTGGGCTGTGGGGCATTAGAGAGAGTGGAACCTTTGGGGGAGTGGAACCTTTGGGGGAGTGGGTGCCTGGGACTGTGTGGGAGTGGGCAGTCTGGGCAGAACACAGAGAGGGAGGTTAAGGTGAGATGGGGTTTCAGCATCCTAGTGGGGAGAGGGAAATACGGTGGTTTGGGGAAGGATGGGGAGTTTGGTAGGCAGTATTGGAAGGCTTGGAGTGGGCTTTGGCAGGCAGAAGGCTTGAGGATCAGGGGCTGGGGGCCTCACTTCTTGGAGCTTGTTTGTGTGCCAGCAGCCGCGCATGAGTAGTTGCCAATCTCAGCACCAAACTGCAGAGCCACAGCCATGTCGCAGTCATCCACGCTCAGCACAGCCACCTTGTCCTTGGAGGGGCCCTGAGCACCCCCCAGGGCATCTGTCCGGGGCTAGAGACCCAGGCACACCACTCAACAGGACCCCCAGGGTGACCCCTGAGGGGCAGAACCTGGCATCCCAGCTCCCCCCATACTCCCATGCCAAGGGTGGTGCCCACCTTGTTGTAGTATCTCAGATGCACTGTGTGCCACTGCCCGTCATTCAGGCCCCCTGGAACTGTGGGGCTGACCACTGTGTTGGACTCACCTGTGGGGTGGATGTGTGTGGAGGCTTGTCTGGAGCTGCTAAGTCCCCCTCCTCCTCCCACCCAGTCATGCAGGCACAGCTACTCCCAGGGTGACCCTGGATGCATCAGATAACTCTCCCCACTGGTGGCCACACTGGCTGGACCACAGTGCATTTGGACAGGTAGGAGAAGCACACACTTCGTGGAGAGATGGGCTTTCCCATAGGGAAAGTGGTCCTCACTGTTGTCTGTTGGGCGTGGAGGTGTGTGTTCGGGTGTGCCCGTGGGGCTTGCACCCCTCAGCCATCTCACCCATACATGCACCCACTCGCGCCCATACTAGTCCGCGGGGGCACCCACCGGTGGAATATGTGAGTCTCACTTGCCCAGCCACGAGCTCCAGGGCCAGGAAGTCATGCTTCTCGTTCAGGCGCCCGTTGTAGAAGAGCAGCCCACTGGGCTGCACTGTGGCGAACCTGGGGGGGTGGGGCGCGTCACAAGCCGGACCCCTCCTCACACCCACCATCCCTGTGACAAGAAGGTTTGAGGGAGCTCACCCAGGCTAGGGTGAGAGAGGAAGTAAGAGGGAGGGGAGGGGGCGGTGTCCTATGGGACGCCAGGGTGGGGCCGTCAGGAATCTGGGTCTTGAAGGTAATGGGGACCGCGTGCAGGCGCGCAGATGCGGGCGGGCACCTACGAGAGGGACAGCGTGAGGTGGAAGCGCTGCCGCAGGCCGCGGAACATGACGAAAGAACTGGGCGGGAAGGAGCGAGCCGCCACTTCGCAGCGCGGACCCTCGAAGGCGCCGCCCGCCGGGCACTGGCAGCGAAAGCCGCCGTCGGGCCCGTTGGCGCAGGTGCCCCCGTTGCGGCAGACGCCGGGCACGCAGCGTCCGGCCTCCGTGTCTAGCTCGCAGTCTTCGCCTAGGGGTAAAGCCGCAGTCAGAGGCGGTCAAGACCGCGCCCGCCAAAGCGCCAGCGGGCCCCGCCCCTCCGAAGGCCACGCGCTCCAGGCGAGCGCCAAGACCTCTGAAAAGTCCAGCTCCCTCAAGTGGGCAGCCCCTAGTTATACCTGACCCCACCCTCCCTCCCCGCCTGGCTGCGACCACGCCCCTCCCATGGTCCCGCCCTGTCCACTACCGCGGACCTCAGGGCCCCGCCTCTGCCCAGGGCCCCGCCTCCTTCGCTACCTCGGCCCCACCAAAGCCTATTTCTTCGCGGCCTTAGGCTCCCTCTGGGCCAGGTTCTACCGCTTCTGGACTAACGGCGCCCAAATCGACCCCGGTTGGCTCAAGACTGATGCCCAATCCTCACTTGCACTGCAGGTTCACCCAGCCCCGCGCCCTGCTCACCTGTGAAGCGCGGGCGGCAGACGCAGGTGTAGCCGCCCTCGCGCCGCGCGCAGGCGCCGCCATTGCGGCAAGGGTTGGAGTAGCAGAGATCGAGCTCCGTCTCGCAGAAGTCTCCCGTGAAGCCTGGGGGGCAGCGGCAGCGCAGGCCTGCGATGGGCTGGATGGGTCTGAAGAGCGTGGAGGCGGAGGCCAGGAAGGGCGCAGAGGAGTCAAAGCGCAGCACGGACACACATTTCATGTAGTTCTCACAGGGCTCGCGCAGGCATACGTTGTCGTCGAAGGGCAACACGTCCAGGAGAGAGCGGGCGGCAAGTGCGGCTCGGCGCACGTACAGCTGCTCCTGCAGCTCCTCGGAGCTGAACCAGGGACCTGCAGATCCAGCCCCGGCCCCGCGTGGCGCCAGCGCTGAGAAGCTCACGTTGAGCACGGTGCCCCCCACGTCTGTGTCGTTCTGGATGTTGAAGATGAAGACGTCCTCGGCGGGTGTGGCAAGTACTGCGGCCACGCCTTCCAGGAAGTGGCCTAGCAGTGGCGAAAGGAAGCGTTCCTGCCACATGTTCTCAAGGCGCACGGTCAGGCTGTTGGCCAGCAACTCCTCCGTGATGATGATCACGCGCAGCACACACTGTGCCGTCACACTATGTAGCCCATCTGCAGGCGGAAGTGGGGGAAGTGGTCAGTCTGGGGTCAGCGGCTGCTCCTCCCTGGGACATAAGAGGGCTGGGGCCAGTGACTGCTCAGTCCCCCAGCACCTCTGTGTTTAGCAGGCTGACCATGCCAGGACACAAGGAGGTCTGAAGCTTGTGATCACCAACTCTCTCAGCATCAAGGTGTCAACAAGTTGCTGCTTCCTCTTGCCTCCCTCCAACACAGGGAAGGGCCTGAGCCAGGGATCAACCAACCCCCCCCCCCTCTGCCCCAACAGTGCCCATGGGTCAGCAAGTCATTCCTCCAAAAGCACACAAGAAGGTCCCTAAGTGATCAGTAACCCACCCTTCCCCAAGTTATCATGGTCAGCAGGCCAATCAGGACAGAAAGAGGAACCAAGGCCACTGACCACCGACTTTCCTTCCCCTCATCCCCCAGCATTGCAGAACCAGCAAAACATGCCCTCCAAAAATATCCCTCTAGGTCAGGGATCACCCATCCCCTATCTCTGGTCAGTCAACTGCTTTCCCAAGGCACTAGAAGGGTCCCTAACCCTGTGACCACTCAACCTCATCCCCCAGAACCCTGGGTCAGCAAGCTCCCTCTCTCCAGGAGGGCCTTGGACTCTGGCCTCCTCCTCAGCATCCTTGAATCAGCAAGCTGCCCATCATCTCAGACCTGGGTCCTGCGATTTCAGTGCCCACCCCCAGAAATGAGCATGAGGTGCTTATATGCCTTGTCTCCAGACCCTAGTACACACTGGGTGGCCAACAGCGATGGTTGTCCAGTGAACTGAGGGATGAATGTGCCTTCATTGGCAGTGCCAGGAGTCCATGCTCCAGAATTGGGGAATAAGCACTGGTAAAGTCTCTCCCAACCCCTTCAGCCTCCAGTATTCAGGACTGCAAGAGCTTCTCCTGCCTGCGCTCTCCTATGAGGGAACAGCTTGTGAAGGCCTGGGGACATGGCTGCAGAAAAGAGGCAGGTGGACCTCTGGACATTTCCCCAAAGGGCAGGGCCTTAGTCAGCCCCTTCAATAGCAGCCAGGTCTGCTCTCTGCCTGAGGCTGCCAGAGTAAACTGCTGTTCCCAATCACTAGACTACTGGCCTCCCTCTCCTCCACAGATGGGCTGAGGGTCATACCAGACCCAAAGTAACCCTTCATCTGAACAGGGATGTGGTGTGGGCTGACTGGTCTATGCTGGCTTTTCCTGGGACCTCCAGAGCATTACCCCAGGACTTCTAGCCTTTCAGAGGGAGGGGAGCTATCCCTAGATTAACAAGCAGACAGTTCTTTACAGTCAGCAGACAGTTCTTTACAGTCTTTATGGGGTCTGCTAATGCCCTAGAATCTTTGGGGTTCTGTGGAGACTGCCCAAGACCCTAAACAGAGACTATATGACCCTAACCTGTGAGGCAGATCCTGTGGGGTGCAGGAACCCAGAGCTTAAGGGATTCTTGGAAGGCTTGAAAAATCCCTCGTTGGTTTGAAGTGCCTTGTGGGGCCCCTGAGGACCTGACAGGCTGAGGTCACTGGCTCACTTGATTAACCCCCGCCCCTCACCTGTGACAGTCACCAACATGGAGGCCACCAGTGGGCGGTTGTTGTCTAGCTTGCGGCTGAGTCGAAGCTCCCCGCTGGTCTGATTGACCACCAGCAGCTGCAGCTCATTGCCCCGCTCAAAGGAGTAGAAGAGGTGGTCAGAGACATCAGGATCGTAAGCAGGGATGCGCCCAATGATGCCTGAGGGGAAAGTGTCTGAGCGGTTGGATACATAGTTGTTGAAGAGGATCTGGAAGTTGTTGAGCACAGGGCTGTTGTCATTCTGATCAACCAGGCGGACGTGCACAGTGGCCCGACTGACCAGAGGGGCTGATGTGGCCTGCACAACAATCACATATTCCTGGCGAGCTTCATAGTCCAGGTCAATGAGTGCTGTCAACTCTCCAGAGAAGATATCCATTTGGAACAGCTCAGGGATGTTCCCCTCCACAATCTGGTACATTATATGAGCATTGGGGCCTTCATCAGGGTCCACTGCAGTGATCTGGGCTACCACCGAGCCCACAATGCTGTTCTCCTTCACTCGCACCTCAAACTCCTCAGCTGGGAAGACCGGTGCATTGTCATTAACATCCTGCACCGTCACCTGGATGCTGACTGGAGTCCGAAGAGGGGGCACACCTCGGTCCACTGCGTAAGCAGTCAGTTCATACACTGGTACCGCCTCCCGATCTAGCCGCCTCACTGTGCGGACAATGCCAGAGGTGGGCTCAATGGTAAAATCTCCATCCCCATCTTCCCCATTCTGGAAAGTGTACTGGACCCGGCCATTGGCATGAGCATCCCGGTCAGTGGCTGAGATCTGCAGGATACTGGTGAAAGGTGGGGCATCCTCAGAAACCAGCCCTCTGTAGTGGGAGGCCACAAACTGTGGAGGGTTATCATTCACATCATTGACCATCACCTCCACATAAGTAGTGTCTGCCTTCTGTGGGATGCCATTGTCCCGAGCTGTAATAGCCAGTGTGTAGGTCATCTGGTCCTCATAGTCCAGTGAGGCCTGCAGTGTAATGGCCCCTGAGTCTGCATCAATGCGGAACTGGGGCAGGTTGTCCTCCAGGAGATAAGTGATACGAGCATTCTCACCCACGTCATCGTCAGAGGCACTGATGACCACCACGGTGCTACCCACTGGCCGATCCTCATTCACACTCACTGAGTAGTGGGCACTTTGAAAGACAGGCCGGTGAGTGTTGGCATCTGTAATGTTGATGTGCACATAGCAGTGATCATGAAGGGCGCGGTCAGATGCAGTTAGCACCAACTTGAAGTAGCGTTCCTGCTTGTAGTCCAGTGGCAGAGCCAGTGTCACCAGACCTACACCCCCCTGGGAGCTGATGGCAAAGCGATTCCGAGTGTTGCCTCCTGTGATCTGGTAGCTGATGGCACTGTTGGCATCACGATCTACAGCAGTCACACTCACCACACTGGTGCCCACGGTCGCATCCTCATTCAGTCGTAGGTGGTACTCCTTCATAGTGAACTCAGGGCGATTGTCATTAACATCCAGCACAGTCACTGTGACGCTGGCTGAAGCTGAGAGTGGGGGTGAGCCATGGTCTCGGGCCTCCACACCAAAGAAGTAATGCTCCACAGACTCACGGTCCAGGGGACCACTCACAGAGACCCAGCCAGTGGCACTGTTTATCACAAAGGGTGTATCAGATGCCACACCAGTTAGGGAATACTCCAATCTGGCATTCTCTCCATGGTCTGCATCCACTGCCTGAATGTGGATGACTGAGTGGCCCAGGGGCGCGTTTTCCAGGACAGAGACCTGGAAGGGCGTGCTGACAAAGATAGGAATATGGTCATTGACGTCGACCACCTGGATGCTGGCCAGGCCTGTGTTGTTGGACAGTGGTGGGCGGCCTGCATCCTGAGCCCGGATGCGCAAGGCATACTCTCGCTCTGCCTCAAAGTCCAGAGGTGCCACCACCTGGATCTCGCCCGTGAGGCTGTCGATGGCAAAGTGGCCGCGGCTGTTGCCACTGATGATGTTGTAGTGCACCAGTCCGTTGGCGTCCTTGTCCCTGTCGGTAGCCGAGACGCGTAGCACCACCGTATGGGGGCGCACATCCTCGCGCACCTGCGCCACGTAGCGTTTCTCGCTAAACTGGGGCGCATTGTCGTTCTCGTCCAGCACGGTTATGTGCACACGTACAGTGGCAGAGCGCGGCCCGGGCTCTTGTCCCTGGTCGCTGGCCTCCACCACCAGCTCGTAACTTTCCATGTGCTCGCGGTCCACGCGACCGCTGGTGCTGATGAGCCCTGAGCGCGGATCGATTTCGAAAGCGGCAGAGGCGGCGGCGCGCTCAGCTAGCGGCCCCACAAAGCGGTAACGCAGGTTGGCGTTGGGGGGCGCGTCACCGTCTGTGGCACGCAACTGCAGGATGGGGTAGCCCTCCTCCACGTTCTCGCGAAGCGTCTCCCGGTATTGCGCCTGCTCAAATACCGGCGCGTGGTCGTTGCGGTCGGCCACTGTCACGGCCACCATGGTGGTGGCCGAGAGGCGCGGCGAGCCATGATCCTGCGCCGTCACGCGCAGGTAGTGGCGATCCATGCTCTCGCGGTCCAGAGCAGCCTCTGTGCGAATAAGGCCGCTCTGCGGGTCGATGCTGAACAGTTCCAGAGAGCGGCTGTTCATGAGCGCAGCCAGCGAGTAGACTAGGCGTCCGGCCTCGCCGATGTCCGGATCCTGCGCCACTACACGTAGCACCGCGGTCCCCGCCGCCTCATTCTCGGGCACCAGTGCCTGGTAGTTGTACTGCGGAAACTGTGGGTGGCGGTTCGCGGCGCGACGGGGGCGGGCCCGGCTCGCTGGGGGTATTCTCCTGGCTCCATGCTCGGTCGGTCCCCCAGCGGGGCGCGGCCTCGGGCGCTGAGGGAGGAAGCGGCGGCGGAAGAGGACGCGGGAGCGCATGCGCTCGGGCGTTGGCTCGGGAGCTGTCCGGGACTCTCGCAGTGCTGAAACAGATGCGGAAGCTGTCCTCTCCTTGCGAGGTGCTGAATCCAGCCCGGGGCCGGATCTCACGGCCCCAGGAGGGCGGTCCGGCCGGGGCCCTGTCCTCCTCGCTTGGGATGTCCCGGTTCTCTCGCTCTGACCCCTGCGCCCCGGCGCCCACAACTCCCCGCAGCAGTGCGTGGTTCCCACTTTTTGGGGGGCGCCTGTCCCAGTATTCCTCTGGGAGAACACCGGCTGGGAACCACGGGGCCGAATCCGAAGGTCCGAAGGGAAGGGAGAGCTGTTCTCTGGGCCCGGGACCCCTGGGGAAAGGCGTTCTGGCGACAGACTATCTCTTTGCAACGGCCCTGTCCGCCCGCAAGAGGAGACCTCTGGACGCCAGCATAACAGAGACCCTGGTCCTTGTCCTGTCTCCTGCCCGCGGCTGCCAAATGTCTTAACTCCATATTCCGCACCCAACCCCGGCTGCTCAGGGGGCCCTCGACCGCTTTGGTCGCTTTGCCTTCCCTCTCGGAGCCCCACGAAGACAGGTTCCCTGACTCCCAGGTCAGGCTTTCCATCCTCTCGGACCCTGGGCGACTCGGGACAAAGAGCTAAGGCTCCGCCGCCGATCCGCGCCCCTGGCCCCGTAGCAGCAGCTACCCCCGGGTCCCAACCTTGGCCCCCGCCGACCCCCAGCTCCTCCCGGCTAGGAGGGAACAAAGAGAGGAGGAGAAGGAGCAGGAGTAGCGGGGTGGTCGGCCCCCTGAGACCCCACCACGGCTGCCGCCACGCCATCACCCCCTACTTCCCCACACGGCCTCCACTGTCCTCCGCCTGGGTCCAGGCCTTGGGCCCGCCTCGCTGCTCGGGCCCCCACCCGGGGCCCTGCCGCCGCCCTGGTCCCCGCCTCTAGGCCTGTCGCTCCGCGCCGTCGCCACCCTCTGGGCACCATCTACTCCGCGGCCAGAGTCCCTTTGGGGAGCGGCCCCGGCTTTTGCCGCCCCCACCACAGCATCCCCGACGCTGCTGCCGCCTCCCGCCGCTCCAACATGGCTCCCGGCCGCTGCGATGGTTCGTTCCACCTCCGCCCCGAAGCCCCAAATCCGATGGTACAGGCTGTCGCGCATGGCAGCTCTGGATAGCGAAGTTACTGCCGCCATCTTTATTGAGGGCGGAGCATAAGTGCTAACCGCGGTCCTGAACCGGGCTTGGTGCTTCACTGCCCCTGGTTCCACCCTCCTCGTGGCCACCGCCCTCACCAGCATCCCTCTCCCTAGGGCGCTGTCTCAGCTCCGTCTTCCAGATTTCTGCTTGCGGATCTCCCTTCCTGAGCACTAGTTTCGAACCCTGTCCCGGATTTTGGTCTGAAAATTTGGTGCCCATGATGTGCAGAGAAAGCGTTCTCATGACTCTTGGGTGGGGATACCATGTGGAATCCTGGGGTCGGAGGGGACGATGGCTGGACGGGGCCTGGGGTGCCAGCAGGCCAAACAACAGCCTTAACTGTTCGATCAAAACTTCGCTTTGTTTTTTGTTTTTGCTTTTTCGGCTGCGCTGGCTGCGGGATCTTAGTTCCTCGACCAGGGATCGAACTCGTGCCCCCTGCAGTGGAAGCGCGGAGTACTAACCACTGGACCACCAGGGAGGTCTCAATCAGTGAGTTTTAACTCATGAAACATGTCGCGACCATCTGTTTGTTTGGAGGGCCCCAACGGAGCAAACTTCCCTGCCTTGCTGGCCGCCAGCAGTCTTCCGGGTTGGGGGCTCTTCCACTGGAAGCTACACTCCCGCCTCCAGGCCGTGGGTCTCTGGAGTGCTCTGGAATGCCACGTGGAACCCGGCATTGCTGCACGGCTGCGGCCCGGCCTCCTAGGGTCCCCGCCCCTCGCCCGCTAAGACTGCGTCCCTTAACCCCTTGTAGGCACTAACGGAATCTCAGTTTTGCCCGCGCTATGCTACTCGGCGCAAGTCGACCCAGGCTAGCCAATGGGCAGACGCCGCGGAACAGACGTCACAGAGGACGGGCGGGGGCGGGGGAGTGGTGAACGAGGAGCGTTCCAATCAGAAAGCCACTGTTTCTATTGGCACAATGGATGGCTCCGCCCCCATGGCAGACTCATTGTCTGGGGGAGGAGGCTCCTCCGGTTCCAGAATAGCCCGGAGAGACAATCCAGGAGGTGCTCTACGGGCCAGCCTGCAAAGGCAGCAGCGACAGTGGGCTGCAGCGTCATGAGCAGAGGACGCAGGCGTCCCTGGACCGAGGAGGGGTTTAGGGCCGGGACACGGAACGCTCCAAGGGGTGCGGTTCCTGCTTGGAACCAGCGGAGATCCCCCGGCTAAGGCCCCTGGCCCACCCCAAACGGTACCTATGACATCACCACCAACCAATCAAATGGCGCATTCCTAGCCGCCTCCCCCCCGACTTCTTCGCTTCCAGGAGGCGGGGTTCCCGTGGGTTCCTCCTTCAAGCGCCTCAAGTGACTATGGAGCGCGGGTGGGTGGGCTCCAGTGGTGCCCTCTGGTTTCTCCGAATCTGAGGACCACCTAAGGTCAGATCCGGATGTACGGTCTGGGTTCCTATGGGCGTGAGAATGAAGCATCTGCAGAGGCGCCGAAGGCGGAACTCGGTTGGATGGGGGCTCAGTCGGCGTAGGGCCTGGAGGAGGGAAGCCAAAGACATGGTTCTGATCGCACACCCACCCTCCGGGTCCACAGTCTAGCGAATGGAGGGCAGAAAACTTTAACGAAGGAGGGAGACAGGTGGAACGCTAGGGAGAGGGATGCTGGGGTCCCAGAAGAGGCACCTGAGCCAATGTAACGATCTGGGAAAGCTATCTGCAGAAGATGCCCGTGCAGAGCTCTGAATAACCAAGAGATGGAGGAGCCACCCTAGGTCATGGAGGCTGTGTGGACAAATGTGCTGACGCTTAAAGGGACCATGGCCAAAGGAAGTTACGCCCTGCTCTCTCCACTAGGGTTAGCACTGCCCTCAACTGATGCTCCTTGTGGAGAGCAAGACTTAGAGCTCTCCTTGACACCTCTGTTGACTGCAGATGACTCTCCGTGTCACTCCCTGCTGTTCTGCCTCCACCGTAGTCCTCTTTGTGGCTGCTGTTCCAAGGAAGCCTCTCCCTCTCCATCTGCACTCACCTCTGTGCCCCAGCCCAAGTGGCAGCTTCTAATGCTCCCTGTAAAGACAAACCAAGGTAGTTCCTTTTTCCAAGTCCTCTTTCCACTGCCCTCTAGGACATCTCAACCCCTCTCCTCGTGCCTTTTCCTCCCTACCTTGTGTTTGTCCCCTCCTTCCTCCAATTCAGGGGTACCCTGCTGGGAGAGCAGACCAGAAAACCTGGCCAACCCATCCAGCTCAATTATCCAACAGTTCTTTCATCTCACTAAGACCTCCAATCTGTCACTTCTCACTTCCTCTCAGCTCCTTACCTTAACCATTAGCCAGTCTTATAACAACTCTCCTGCCCTGCTCTTCTTAGACAAACTCACTGGGCTAAAATCTAACTCCCTAAAATAGATTACTTGGGGCGGGGGGGGGGTCTTGCTCTTGCGCGCCTGGCGCTTGCCTAGGTTATTGGCGTAAGCGCAAGATCGGTGGGCTCCTAAGGTTTCTGCTTGAAAACTGGATGATCTTCTAGCCTGAGACTATTCCTTATCAGAGCCTAGGGCCGCTGGGCCCCTTCACTCAGTACTTGCTGGAGCATCATCACACCCTCGTGCACAGTTGGTATCGGCTTGCCTGGCTGATTCACGTGGGAGAGTCCTTGTATGCCATTGGATTGTTCAAGTCTAAAGGCATCACGCATAGTTGGATTCACCTACTCTGGTTCCTGCAAACATTCCTTTTTGGGATGGCATCTATTACTTGATTGCTTACAGATCAAGATGCCAAAAACAAACTTAAAAAAAGATATCCAAAAAAACTGAATCCCTATTTTGTACACCTGAAACTAATATAATATTGTAAACCAACTATACTTCTTTTTTTTTTTTTTTGCGGTACGCGGGCCTCTCACTGTTGTGGCCTCTCCCGTTGCGGAGCACAGCCTCCGGACGCGCAGGCTCAGCGGCCATAGCTCACGGGCCCAGCCGCTCCGCAGCATGTGGGATCTTCCCAGACCAGGGCACGAACCCATGTCCCCTGCATCGTCAGGTGGACTCTCAACCACTGCGCCACCAGGGAAGCCCTATACTTCGATTTTAAAAAGAGAGAAAATACAGCTAAGTTCCTAGGAGAAAAAAAAAAAATTTTTTTCAAAAGCTTCCTCTACACTTTGACATTCAGCCTCACCTTTTTTGGGGGGTGCTGTGTTTACTTGATCTTTCTAGAAAGTTACGACCCTCTAGTTATTCATTATTTCTTCATCTGCTCTGGTTAAACTTGAGTAGATAGTAGGAAAAGATTTTAGCTTTCCAGTTCTGCAGACTAACCTATTCGGCAGAGGGCTTCCAGCTACCTTCTTGCGGTCCTTGGCTGTGTTGGCGTTCTATCACCTGGTTTAAGCCACGTACTAAGTTTGCTTGTTGGGATATCATTGCTCCTGCCTTCTGATTATAACACCTTACCCTTACCACCACCATCTTATTAGCTCTCCTTTCCCCAAATTTTTTTCCACCCACCTGGACCAAAATTGAGTGACACTTCCGTAACACATCAATTCCACCCACATTTGTTAGACACCTGTGAGGCGGGATCTTCTCCTCCCAGGCTTCCATTTCACATTATGGAGAAAGATAAGGAAGACAAGCAAGTGCCTGGAATGGGGCAGGCCAAGTGGTGACACAGAGGCACAGAGGACATCCTGGGAACCAAGAAGGAACGACTGGGGAATGCTTTCTCTGCTGCTGCCAGCCAGAAGTGATGCTTCCCTCCACTCAGACCCTCCAACATAGTGCTCTGTATGTGCGGGGTCTGATGGCCACCTTCAAGTCAGGACCACATCTTAAGACAGCTTCATTTTTTTCCTCTAGCACCTGTCCCATCGCTTCACACACAGCTGTTCTATCAGTGTCTACCGAACAAAGGAGGGAAACTCTGATTTCACTTTGACTTGTTCAGCGTCATTCCAATTTTTATCTGAAAATTGCAGAACCCATTCAGTGTAACCTTGTGTCAGAGAAAAGCACAGGACTGCCCTTGACTGGTACCACCATCTTTCTGTGGGTACCCTGGTGGGAAACCTGTATCTTTTTCACACTTTCCTATTCTTGGTCACTTTTTCCAGACACTGTAGATGTCTCCCTCCAGTTCTGACTCACTCAGCCATTCCTGTTCTAGAGAGTCTAGACCATGGGTTCTCCAGCTAGTTACTACCTCTCTCATTCACCTGGTTATAACTTACTACTGACTGGTTGGGGCAGAAGGGTTACTGTCACTTCAAGGAGCCTTTAGGGCTCCTTTCCTGGAGGATCCCCTGCTTGTTCACTAGGGACTAGACCTTATTTTCCTTCCACGTAGGTCATGTTATTTGTTTTAAGCAAACACTTATGAGAAACAGCCCCCTCGCCCCAAAAATGAGGCCTCAAGTAAAAGCACAATCATGAAAGATGATGGACTATGAATTAGTTTTGGTGGAGATCAACTTCTACACATAAATCTCAGTCTTTCCCTCTGTTTCTCTTGTGATTAAGGGGTTATTAATGGTGCCAAGGATAATATGGCTGATTACTGAATGAAATGTATTAACTTGAATAAAATGTTGTGAATTGTGAAAAAAAAAATAGACTACTTGTGAATTCCTCACCTCTGGAGCAGCAGAGCATTGCTAGAGGAAAACATTTCACATTCTTGACAACAAGCCTTAATATTATATTGGAGGGCTTTGCCAGCACAGTAAGGCAAGAAAAAGGTACAAGGATTGGAAAGGAAAAAAGAAAACTTATTCACAGGCAACAGGAATGTGTATGTAAAAAATCCAAAAGAACTTATAGATAAGTTGTTAGAGTTTAGCATTCATTGGATGCAAGGTCAATATATAAAAATCAGTTGTAATTTCTATATATCAACAAGTGAGAAAAATTTTTTTCATGATGTGATTTACAGTAGCATCATGTAAGGTAAATTGCTAGAATAAATATAATGAAATATGTGCAATGACTCTTCACACACACATACACACACACAATAAAACATTATTGACACTAAACACTGCGATAATCATTTCATGATGTATGTAAGTCAAATCATTAGGCTGTATACCTTAAACCTATATAGTGCTATATGTCAATTATATCTCAAGAAACACTGGAAGAAAAAAACATTATTGAGAGAAATAAAGACATAAATGGAGTGGAAAACTATGTTCAAAGACTGAAAGATTAAATACAGGCATACCTCGGAGATACTGTGGGTTCAGTTTCAGACCACCGCAATAAAGCAAATATCACAATGAAGTGAGTTACACAAATTTTCTGGTTTCCCAGGGCATATAAAAGTTATGTTTAGACTAGAGTCTATTAAGTTTGCAATAACAGCATTATGCCTAAAAAAATGCACATACCTTAATTAAAAATACCTTATTGCTGGGACTTCCCTGGTGGCGCAGTGGTTAAGACTCTGCGTTCCCAATGCAAGGGGGCTGGGGTCGATCCCTGGCCAGGGAACTAGATCCCACATGCGTGCGGCAACTAAGAGTTTGCATGCCACAACTAAGGAGGTTGCCTGCCGCAATTAAGGATCCCATGAGCCACAACTAAGGAGCCCACCTGCTGCAACTAAGACCCAGTGCAACCAAATAAATAAATAAATATTTTTTTAAAAAGAGAAAATCAAAACCTAAAAAGGTGGGGGGACCACAAAATTTAAAAAAAAATACCTTATTGCTAAAAAATACTAACCATCGCCTGAGCCTTCAGTGAGTTGTAATCTTTTTGAAAAGTAACACCAGGGAATTCCCTGGTGGTCCAGTGGTTAGGACTCAGCACTTCCACTGCAGGGGGTACGGGTTTGATCCCTGGTGGGGAACTAAAATCCCGCATGCTGCATGGCGTGGCCAAATATAAAAGAAAAACAACATTAAAGATCACTGATCACAGATCATCATAACAAATATAATAATGATAAAGTCTGAAGTATTATGAGAATTACCAAAATGTGACACAGAGACATGAAGTGAGCAAATGCTGTTGGAAAATTGGCAACAATTAGACTTGCTTGACACAGGGTTTGCCACAAACCTTCAACACCTTTCAATTTGTAACAGATGCAGTTTATCTGTGAAGTGCAACAAAATGAGGTATGCCTGTATTGCACACATGCTAATTCTTCCCAAAGAATGGATTCAATGCAACTCCGATAGAAATCCCAGTAGATACTGTGTAGTGTGTGTGTGTGTGTAAACTGACAAACTGGATTCTAAAACGTACGAGGGCCAGGAATACCCAAGACAGTCTGAAGAAAACCCAAGTAGGAGAAGAGCTTCGTCTATAGGAGATCAAGAAAGCTACAGCTACAGAAACCAAGACTGTATGGTGCTGGTGCAGGAATAGACAGATGAATGGAACAAAATCCAGAGAGGGGTCTAAAGATGTGTGGAGACTTGAATTTTGACAAGGGTGGCTCTTAAGAGCCAACACAAAGGATGGGCTTTCCAATAAATGGTGCTGGGTCAACTGGACATCCATGTAGAAAAAAATTACATGAGACCCCTACTTCATACTACCTTCATAATCAATTCCAGGTTTGACATGTGAATATGAAAGAAAAGACACTGCAGCTTTTAGAAGAGAACACAGAAGTTCTTCATGACTTTAAGCAAATATATATATATATATATGTATATATATATATATTTTTTGGGGTGGGGGGGTTCACAGGCCTCTCACTGTTGTGGCCTCTCCCGTTGCAGAGCACAGGCTCTGGACGCGCAGGCTCAGTGGCCATGGCTCATGGGCCCAGCCGCTCCGCGGCATGTGGGATCTTCCCAGACCGGGGCACGAACCCGTGTCCCCTGCGTCGGCAGGCGGACTCTCAACCACTGCGCCACCAGGGAAGTCCGCAAATATATATTTTTTAAATAGGATACAAAATGTACTAACCATAAAGGAAAATACTGAAAAATTGGATTACATTACAATTAAGAACTTCCTTTCATCAAAAGATGTTAAGAATGGGAGAAGATACTGTAAGATATACAACCCAAGGACTCATATCCTGAATACATACTACAAACCAACAAAAGATAGACAACCCAGTCGATGAATGTGCAAGAGATGTGAACAGGTGCTTCACAAGAGAAGATCCAAATAGCCAGTAAACTAATGAAAAGGTGCTCAACCTCTTTAGTCGTCAGGGAAACGCAAGTGTAAAAGCAAATACTACTATACTGCACCAGAATGACTAAAATGAAAATGACTGACAACACCAGGTTTTGGGAAAGATATAGAGCAGCTGGAACTCAGGCACCAGTGGAGGAGAGTACACTGGTACAACTACTTTGGGAAACTATTTGGCAGTTTCTGCCTGTGACCCTGCAATTCCACTCTTGAGGATATACCTCCTGGTGCAAGGCATATGAGCAACAAGAAGACATGTACAACAGTGCTCCTGACAGCACAATTCGTAATAGACAAAAATTGGAAACTGAAATTTATCCATAGTCGTTAACTGTGGATAAATAAATGAGGGTGTAACCCACACGACACTGGGAATGAACAAACTGCAACCACATACTATGACATAGACAAACCTCAAAAACTTGGTGAGTGAAGAAGCCAGTGTCTATATGATTCTATTTATATAAAGTTCAAAAACAGGCAAAACTTATCAGTAATTACCTCTAGGGAAGAGGTCTGGGGAGAAGGAAGGAGTTGGTGATTGAGAGGGGTGCACAGTGGGCTTTGGGAACTAGTGACACTGGGTGGTGACTACATTAGCATCTTCTGTCATAATTCATTAGCTGTACTCTTTGCATACTGTAGCTTTCATAGTATGTTATTCTTCCATTAAATAAGAGAGAAAAAGAAAAGGTTATCCTCACATACTTGGAGCCTCAGTCTGTATCTTTTGGGGACTGAGCAGGCAGGTGGTCTTCACCCAACCCCTTACCCTGGAGCTGCCTTATGCACATGTAGCATGTTGTACTCAGACATGTCCCACGGACATGGTACCACACCTGTAGGGACCCACTTCTAGCCCAGAGGTTGGCCCAAACGCCCAGCCCTCACTGCCCCTCAAAATTTGAGTTTTCCTCAGCCCCACCCTGTCACTCCCTTCTTTGAGTGCCTTAGTTTTCTCTCTCTTTGCCCTTTCCCCTGCCTAACCACATCCACGTCTACCATCCTTCCAAGCAGTCAGAGGTATTCTCTCAGACAGTTCCTTCCCTGAGGAATTCTCTGGCTAGTCATTGTCCTTGGTAGCTTTAATTCTGTGCGGTGAGACACCATCAAGGTGTTTATTGACGGTCCTGGAGTCCTGGCCCTTCTGAGTGTCTCCTTACAAACACATGCAAGGGTCCCCTGGACAATCACACAGAAGTGGGCAGGGGCTCTGATCTTCCAGCCACGGGGCTGCACTTCGTTTCTCACGGGGGCCAGCACTAGGACAGATGGCACAGCACTGCCCTGCTTTTCCCACGAGGTCAGTGTGTGCAGCCTAACAGCAAACAGAGCAAGGCACAGAGGCTATCAAATGTTCCTGCCTCAGCTTCCTGAGGACCTGTGCTTATCACTGAGTTACTCGCTCTCAGGAGGAGAACCATGGTTCTCCGCCTTCAGCACTCCAATGAGAAAGGAGCTGTACCTGGAAGTCAGCGTTGTTGATTCCGTCTGTGGAAGGGAGGCAGAGGCCTCCAGGATGAAGTGACCAGGTTGTACCACACAGAGCTTTCTTGCAGACAACTGTGTCAGCTCCTCCTCAGGTCCAGGTGAGCCTGTGCACTTAAACTTCTGGAAGAGTCAACAGGTCAGGAAGGACATCTCCCTGCTGGCCTCCTGTGCTTTGCTCCCATGGACCTGTTTCCCTGGGACCCCACCCCTGGACTGGCCTTGCTGGGCTTCTTGCCGTATTCCATTCTGCTGAGAGAGTAAAAGCCCTCTGCCTTCAGCACCCCATTAAGAAAGGAAAAGTCGTGGCAAGAAGTCACAGCATCAGTGATTCTGGATGTGTGGAATCTGATGAGAATCATCTTGGGTAACAAACTGAAGGGAACTGATGGAAACCACTGCTGCCTGGTGTCTGCCTACAGGTTCTGACTCTCTTCCCCAACTTATGGTGACAGCCTTAGTTAACTGGGGAGCCCACGAGGAAAAAGTTTTTTGCCCAACATTGGCCTGATTCCCCTCAAACAGTGCACAACCAACCCCACACTTGTTGAGATATTCTTTTTGTCCTACTGTAATTACCAAATCTCCGCTAAGGCTGCAAAATGAGGGAACCTCGCTGGATCCAGAGGAAGACAAATAAGGAAGGGAAACAGTTGGGCAGCCCTAAGAGTTCAGGGAGGCCAGGGCTTGGATAGGAGCCGCTTCATTTGAGAACAGGTATAAAGGATATAGGGTTTCAACAGGGGAGACAGACACGGCATTCAAGGCAAAGAAAGATGTAAGTGAAGCCTGGAGGGGCAGTCACCTGCAAATGGACCATGGGGCTCTCAGTGGCTGTGGCTATGGCCCAGGAGAAGTGGGAACCCAGGGAAGAGAGGCTGGAACAGGGCTCAAGGGACCTCGATGGAGAGGCCTGTTAGGGACCATCACCTCCTCAGGCTGGAGAGGACAGGGCAAGCTAGTGACGAGGTCCTGAGGCCCCAGTGCCCCTGACCATCCTCTCCCACCACCACTCAGGATCATACAGGGAAGCCTGTTTCCAGATGCCTGTGATTTATTTCCAAGCTGAGCTGCAGCACATAGGAAAATACACATGGCTTTTCGGTCTACATTTTTACAGAGAAAATAGATTCTGTCATTGGCTTTATCAGTGCCATCACCTCATTCTGTGAGGCTCCAGGGTGGATGGCCCGTCTCTAAGACTCTGCTTTCAAAGAAGCAGCTTGGCCAAGACCTCTGGGGGCTGGAGTGGGGGCAGAGACCCCCACGGGGTGGCGGCTGGGGGGACAGAGCACATGAGCAGCACTCACTGTGAAGCTAAGGCAAAGAACAGAGCTGGCGGAAGGTGCCTCCTCTCACCCCAGGGACACGGCTTGCTGAAGCCCAGGACACAGACCAGGTGGGCGCGGGGGATGAGGGCTCTGGCCCAGCCTGGAGCAGCAGCAGGACTCTGAGTGTGCATGTGTATGGGGTGGGGGGGCATGCTGAAGAGGCAGCCCAGCGGGAGATGGAGGGGCTTCAGTTCACACTCCCCCTGCCCCAGCATAGCTCCCAGCGCGTGGTCCCTAATCCTGTGCTTGGCCCCTCTCATTAGCTCTATTTCAGGTGGGGGCCCCTGCTTAGGTCCCTTCCACCATCACCGCCCCTCACACTGTCAGTGCAAAACATTCTTAGGGCCAAGCCTCCGAGTCCCCTGCACCCTACCCAGGGCTGCAGGGAAGGGAGGAAAAGAAGGTGCTAGCTGGGGGCCTCGCCCAGCACCGGGAATTCCTTGCACATCTCTTGGACAATCATGCGGTCCATCTGACACTGGGGCGAGGCTTCCTCCTCGGTTAGGATGCGTCGCAGTGTGGCCTGCAGGTCGGGGAGCCGGTGGCGGTGCTGTAGGTAGGGTGTGGAGCGGATCACAGCGTGCATCAGGGAGAGGTACTCCATGCGAAGCTGTGGGGAGACCAGGCAAGCTCAGGGACCCCAGGGAGGCACTGAGACTGCCACCAGACAGGGACAGGCCACTACTGCCTCCTGGCAGCCACACCACTGAAGACCAGGGTTGCATCCCCAGCACCCAGAGTGGACCTGGCACAGAACTGGTCTTTGATAGTCGTTGAATAAGTAAGTGAATAAATAAATCATCTGAGACACACACAGTCCCAGAACGCGGCCGGCCCAGGGAAGTCCTGCCTCAGAGAGGTGGCGAGGGGAAGCAGCGAGCCCCCATCCCTCCTGTAATGCTGGGCCCCTGTGGGGCTGCTGTCTGTCTGTTGGAGGCCCTCTGCTTCTCACTCTATCCTCTCACCCTGGAAGATCTCATTCACACCCACAGCTTCAAATAGTGACCCCCCACTCAAACCTCTTGCAGAGACTCTCCGGTGAGCTGCAGATGAGAAAATCCAACTGCCCACTTGTCACCTCCTGCTTATCTCAGAGAGAACTCAAACTCACATAACAACCATCAAACTCGTGATCTTCCCCATCTTCCCAAAGCTGAAGGCTTTCTCGTGTTCTTTATTTTAATAAAGAGCACTGCTGTCCATTCAAGTGCTCAAGCCAAAACTGCACGTGTCCCCTCCAGTTCCTTTCTCCCCACACCCCGAATCCAATCCGTCCCAGTAAGACCCGGCCGTCTTGCCTTCTACGTGTGCCCTGAATCCATCTCCAACACTCCCCGCCAACCCACCCTTCCAGCACCTCTGGCTTTAACGGCTCCAAGAACCACTCCAATCTGACACCCCAGCTGCTCCTTATCCTCACTGAGACCCTGATCCATTGACCTGGCGCCAGCACTTTTTCCTCCATTTGCTCCCCTCACCATCCCTCATTTCTCTCTTTACCTCTGATTAGAGGAGTCAATACTCAAACCTTCTTTAGGCAGCATCACCCTGCTAACTCCCAACCCTGGTCAGACCAAAAAGCACCTGCCAATCAAATCCTAGAAGCTAAGCAGCAGACAATTAGAGTCTTGTGCAGGCTTGAATGGCATTCCCCACCACAAACCTCACTGCCTGGCACCCCTGCCACTTTCCTCTGCCACGTTCACTGTTCCTGAAAGGACCACTGCCCACCTTCTCTCCATTTTCCAAACCTAAACTGCCCGATCAGTTGGCTTTGTGCTTCATGCAGAAAACAAGCAGACTTTCAGAAACGCCTGGTCTTCCCCCGGCACCCACACCTCACCTGTCCCCAGTGAATGAACTGTCCTGGTTCCTGCCAGAGGCCATCCCTCCAGGGGGGCCTGGACCCTCCCCTGCTGCCTGACCTACTTGACACCCGCAGCGGCTGACTCTCCCGACACATCAGCCGTTTCTCCATGATTGGCGTGCTGGATCATTCCCTCTGACTCAGACATGCACCAGCATCTCCCACCTTTAAAAGACTTTCCCTGACCCCATGTCTCCCTCCAGTGATCCCCCACCTTTTTCTGCTCCCCTTCACTTAAAAACACACGAAGGTTGTCTCCATTCACTGCTCCCATCTTCCCCCTTTCTACTCCCCTCCAACTTCAAATCCTCTCTTCAACTTCCCACTCGGACTCTCTTCCCTGGGCGAAGGGTGTGCCCAGGTGCTCTGGGAGAGGGGCACGTGGAAGTCTGCAGCCCGCCCCCCGTCACACACCGCCACACCGCCCAGCCTCCCTGGGTTTCTGTGAGCCCTGGAGCGTCCCTGGACGCTGCTTGTGAATCACGCCTCATCTCCATGTGGCGAATCCCGTGGCTCATTCTCAGGCCTCATCTCACTCGGGCTCCTAACTGTGGAGACGGCTCATCCCCCTCCTCCTCCATACACGTGGCTTTGGGCTCCTGCTCTCTTGGTTTTCCTCCTGGGTGTCTCCCTATGTGCCCCGACTGTGCCCTGGGCTGAGGCCTGAGCTTCCCTCTGTCCCATCCATCCCACACCCTAGGTGACCGCATTGTCACAGGCTTCCCAGCACATCTATGCACAGCCAACTCCAAAGTGTCTCTTTCCAGTCCCAACTCACACCCCAGGTCCTCTGTACCTGGATGTCCAACAGGTATCTTCTCAGTCTTGACACATCAAAACACAACTCTATTCAAAGGTTCTTCCCCACCTGAGCAATCGGCACTTCATCCACCCGGTTGCTCCAGACCAATCCAGCAGCAAGCCCTGCCAACCCACCTCCAACACACCCCGGCCTGACCTCCTCTCCCAGCCTATTCGTGCCACGTGGACAGCTGCAGCCGCCTCCTCACCAGCCTCCCGCTTCTGCTGTGCTTTCAGTCTCCGTTTCATTCAGGATGGTAATCAGATCACTTCCCCTGCCCCTGAGAGGGGTGACAACCTCCCGCCACAGCCTCCAAGGCTTTGTGTAAACTCTACTTCCTCCTCCTCACCTCCCACCACTCCCTCCACTCCTGCTTTCTTCAGACAGCCCACCCCCGACCACCTCATGGCGGGCTCCCTTGGGTCTTGGCACACCTGTCATGGTTGAGCGGCCTCCCACACTTACCCGGCTCCAGCAGTGCCCCTCGCCCTAGTCTCCATTCAGTGTCAGGTGCCCCCCTTTTGTTAGTTTCTACACAGCTGCCATCCCCAGGCACCTTATCTCCAGGCGACAGGTCCGCGATGTGCCGCACGGTGATGTCGATGAGCGCCATCATATCCGTGTGGTAGAAGATGGCAGCTGTGGCGGGGCTGGCGAACACGTCCTGTAGGAACTTGAGGACGGAGTGTGGCGGCTGAGGTTCATGCTTAAAGATGCGCACGGGGTCATCTAGAAGGCAGGGGGAAGAGGGGGTCAGGGCAGTCCTCGAGGGGGCCCAGAGTCACCCCAGCGAGTTACAGAGGTCATGGAGTCACAGGACATCGAAGGGGCCCCACACAGATTCCTGGGCCCTCACCCCCTCTGTTCAGGAGCAACAGTAGCTTCTCGGAGAAGATCTTGACATTGGCGTGTTTGCTCAGAGCGGCCATGATGAAGTTCTGGTCAGGGGCTGAGGAAGGACACGGGGGTAGACAACAGCACAGGTGCTAAGCCTGGAGAGCCCCCCTCCTCCCCCCTACGGCGAGTCAGCCACCCCCGTCAGGCCCTGCCCCCACCTGGCAGGTGCAAATTGAGAGCCAGAAGTAGATTCATGCAGAGATCTGGCAGTTGCTCGGTGGTGTCCAAGGGCAGCCCGTCCTCAACGATGCTCAGCAGGAACTGGGCGAAGGGTGTGCCCAGGTGCTCTGGGAGAGGGGCACGTGGAAGTCTGCAGCCCGCCCCCCGTCACACACCGCCACACCGCCCAGCCTCCCTGGGTTTCTGTGAGCCCTGGAGACATTCAGTCAGACTATAGTCAGTGGGTGCCCAGCCCCTTGGGCCATGGGCCCCACCTCCAGCGGGCTGTGGGCTCCCTGTGGTCCGCTGGTCAGTGACCTGCCTTCTTACCATAGTGTGCATAGGGCACTGCCTCCCCCATGGAGAAGACCATGGCCAGAATGAGGGCGGAGTAACAGAGTTTCTGATGGTCTGCGGGGGAGCAAAGCAGGCGGTCAGAGCCCCCCAGATGGCGGGAACCTCCCCAGCTGGCAGGAAGCTGCCCCTCACTCACCCTGCGTGTCTGTCTGCATGTCCCGCGCCAGCTCCACAGGCAGCACAGATGACACTAGTGTGGAGATGATGGCTGCGTCCAGGCTGCACATGGCGCCGAAGCATTTGAGGAGCAGCAGCCGCAGCGACACCCGGTGCTCCTGGCAGGGGACCCTGTGTGCTCAATGGCCGGAACCCCCACCTCTACCCAGGTCCCTCTGTGCCCCCTCCCCTCTGTTTCCCACACACCATTTGGTAATAGGCCACCAAGGCCAGGACAGACTCGAACTCATTCCTCTTGCACATTTTCTTGCAAACTTCAGGGTCTGCATCCGTCTGTGGGGAGGACGAAGTGTGATGGAGTCACTCAGTGTAAGGTGGCCACATGTGAGTGAGCTGAGGATGAGTAGGGGAGACTCCCGAGCACTGGGGAGGGATGGGGCAGGGGTGGGGGGCATCTGGGGGCACCCAGCCCGCACCAGAATGTGCAGCAGCTCCTCCAGGTAGCAGCGGATGACACCCTCGTCCTCATACAGGGCCCAGCTGCGCTGCTGGGCGTCATCCTTCCGCCGGGCCAGGTCTGCAAAGATCACCTCCAGCCGCTGCTGGTCGTGGCAGACCTGCCCTGAGGGCAGGGCAGTGCTCAGGTCCTGGAGGAAGAGGTCTGGCTCAGCACACTTGCCCCACACCATCTCCAGGAGGCCCACAAGGCCTGGAGTTCAGCCTAGACCCTGAGGTCATGGCATGAGCTCCAGGCCAGTGTCAGGCAGGGGGCCCCAGCCTCACCTGCCAGAGCTGCCTGGAGCCAGCGTCGTCGCAGGAAGGGTGAGGGGACCAGCCCCCAGTTCTCTTCCCTCCTCCCCGCTGCTCCCATCAAGCTCCCACAAAAGACCTGCTCCCACAGCCCATTCCCCAACATCGAGGCCGCCAAGGGCACTGACCCAGTTCTATACCCCCTCCCCAAGTAATTCCACTGCCCCCAAGTCTTAACAACCGTCTGGGACAGGATTCTGCATGAGACACATCCGTGGGGTGTTCTCCAAAAACTTGCCTCCTGTCCCAGACCTGGATAAACATCCTCCATGAGGAAGGCCACCAACTCCTCACCACCTGAATGTGACTGAGACTCCACCCCCTGATTCT
This sequence comes from Globicephala melas, assembly GCF_963455315.2. Lineage (NCBI taxonomy): Eukaryota > Metazoa > Chordata > Mammalia > Artiodactyla > Delphinidae > Globicephala > Globicephala melas. Next base: position 39,316,718 of record NC_083324.2, on the reverse strand, counting down.
ACACAAAGTGGGACAGGCCTGTCATCTACCCACCTGCCTCGTTCCTCTTGATCCAGTGTCCCAGCACAGGCAAGCCCACTGACTCACTGCTCCCCACACCCCAAACCAGAGCTGCAGGAGCCATGGAGCCCTAAGGAGAGACCTCTGGCCCATCTGGCCCCCACCGTGTAGACTTGACTCATGCCCCCCAATCCTGCTCCCTGACCAGTGCCCCAACCTTGGCAAAGGATCCCACCCGCCCATGATCCACACATACCTCATTCACATCTCAGTCAGCACTCAGGCCTCCATCATAGCTCTCGAAGCACCCACTGCTCTCCACTGCTAAGGCCAGCATGACACTGCCCTCTCTCATGCCTTATGTCCATTCCTTCCCTGCAGCCTGAGAGAACTCCTGGCCACCCACGGCTGTCTCATCTGTCACCTGCCCCAGGTCTCACCTCCAACCACACCACTTGCTCCCTCCCTCACCCCCTGTGTTCCAGCCATGCTGGCCTTGTTCCACTTCTTCCTGTGAGCCAAGCTCGGTCCTGCCTCATGGCCCTCGTCCAGCCTGAGCCTCTGCCTGGAATACTCTTCCTCCCTTTCTCCTTCAGGGATCAGCCCAAATGTCCCCAGTACCCAGCACAAGGAAGCCAAGAGCTAGAGCTCAACAAAGACCTGTCAGGTAAAGGCTGGACACAGTGTGAGGGTGGGGAAGGGGCAGGGGCTGTAGGGCAGCCCCAGGATGGGGAGGCCCCTGGCCCTGTTGCCCACCCTCACCTTGCCTTCTACCAGTGAGAGGAGGACCTGCTCCATGATAGGTGAGCTGGCCGGCACTGAGGCCTGGATGTGACCCACCACGACGCCAATGGCCACTCGGCACAGCTCGTGGCTCAGGCCGGTGTTCCTCCGCACGAGCTCCATCAGCTCTGCCCCAATGGTCCTGGGCACAGCAGTCTCAGCCAGCGCCTTCTCTTCTGTGGTCCCCAGGCTCAGTGCACCCAGGGCTTCCAGCTCATCAGGGGCTGGGGCTGTATCAACTGCTACCTCCTCTGTAGGGGGCTCCGAGTTTAGCACCTTGGAGGGAGGGGGCTGAGCTTGGGACACAGTGGTATGCGTGCCTCGGCGGGGCACAGGTGGGGGCGTGGGTGAGCAGCTGGGGCCTGGCTCCGATGAGCTGGAGCCGGTATAGAGTGTGTCAAGGGAGGTGCTGCTGACAGAGGAGCCGCTGGACACAGAACTGCCCCCAGAGGGTGTGGTGTTGCGGCCGCCTGTGGGCAGAGAGGGGATGCTGTGCTAGGGCAGCCCCCTGGGGGCCCCAACCCCTCCAAGCCCAGAGCCCCCGCCCCCCAGTACAGGGCCTTGTTCCTATGCCAGACCCTCCCACCAAGCCCAGAACCCCCAATTGCCCTGACACGTGCTCTGTCTTCCCCCCAAGCCTGGAGCCCCCAGTTCCCTGACATAGGCAGAGTAACCATTCCAAGTACAGGGTGCCCCCCGAGTCCCCCAACCCCGCCTTCTCACCACTCCCCGAGGCCAGTAGGGCCTCGCGGTCTCGGCGCTTCACAGGTGGGGGTGGCGTGGCGGGTGCTGCTCGACGAGGCTGTGGTGGGATCTGGGAGGACAGAAGTGGGATCTGAGGGTACAACCTGGCTAGCGCCCTGAGCTTGGCATGGGCAGGACTATGGTTCCAGGCGGCATCGCTGACCCCAGTGGACCCCTGGCGCCTCTGGACAAAGCCTTAAGCTCCACCCACCTCCCTTTCCTAGGATGTTCTCACCATGTACCTGGTAGAGGCCTCCATCTGCCCCAAGATACTCAGAACTGGGCAGGCTGTGCTGCCGCTCGAATCCAGCTCTACACACCCCATTGGGCTGCCTGGCAGCAGCAGCATCCAGGTGGTGGTCACTGGTGGACGGGGTCATAGCTGCAGGGTTGGGGGCTGAGGGGCCTCTGCGGGACAGGGTCTCTTTCCGGTGGTGGATCAGCTTCCTGAGGGAGGGACAGGGAGGTTATTGGGGGAGTTACCTTACAACTCCCGAAGTCCTCACATGCTCCTCGTGGGATGCGGCCCACCCTAGCCCAGGCTCCCCAACCTCCCACTGCCCTCATGCTCCACCCCACTCTGCGCTACCAACACTGCTCTCTGGCGTCCCCAGTACTCACTGAAGGACCCCACCCCACGGTGCTTACTGGGCGGTTCTCCCGCCCCACTCACTGGAGGATCCCGCGCTGCTCCAGGCTGTACTTGCCACCATCCCGCATGGCTGCATTGTGCACAGCCTCAATGGCCCTGTCAATGGCTTGGAGGACATCCTGCTCCAGGCCCTGTGGGGGCAGGGGTGGGCAGTTAGGCCTGGGGGCCAAGTGAGGTACTGAGCCCAGAGCCAGCCCAGGATGGAGCCCGGGGCAGACAAAGGACCACTACAGCTAAAGCCTGTAATGCCAGATGTGAACACAGCAAGCTGAACTAGAATATGAAATGGGCTTCTCAAACTGCGTCACTCAGGGAGCTGGGCCACGGGGAAGGCCCATGCTGCTGCTTTATATATTGGGGCCCCGAGCAGGATTTTACCTCACAGTGAGGCTCTCAGCTAAGATGTCGCCGAAAACCTGGGGTCTAGAGCAATACCACAGCCCACGGACCCTCAGTTTGAGGCCAGGAGTACACACTTAGTCTATCCCCAGGCTTGGCTCAGATCCCAGGCTGAGATGCCAAGCAGGGAGCCTCTAGTGTCTGGAAGTCTTAACAAATCACTCTGGATCTTGCTGATCCTTCACAAAACCAAGGTCACACTCCAGGACGGCCCTGTCCTCAGAGAGCCTTCTGCAGGCCCTAGTAGCTGAGGACAGGCCAAAGGGATCGCCTCTCTCCACCCCTGCTGCCAGCCCCCATCCCCTCAAGCTATTCCAGGAATCCTCCAGACCTGCACTGGGAAGCAGCAGTTCTGTGTCTGTGGCAAAAGACAGACATGAGCACAGGACCTGGCCCCTGCCCCAGATTCTGTGTTGCCATCCGCAGCAACTCAGGGGTCCAATCTACCCAGCCTGGCTGGCATGGGGTACAGAGTAGGGGGTGGCAGCTGTGGGACCAGCCACTCCCACCCTTCGCTGCCCCTGGCACACATGGTCCATCAGACATAGGAGCCTCAGAACTAAGGTGACATCACACCAGAGTAGGTTTGAGAAGCTTCTCTGATGGGGACAGACAGATGGACTCAGAGGTCAACAAAGCCCTCCAGGTAGCACGGGGCGTGTCAGAGTGCAGGAGACAGCAGACAGAAAGGGGGACAGAGAAAGACAGATGATACACAGAAAGCAAGAAAGATGGAGAGAGAGAGAGAAGGAGGGAGGGAGAGAGAGAGGGAGAGAGAGAGAGAAGCAGAGGGAGACACGCAGAAAGAAATTGAGATTTGGAGACAGAGAAGGGAAGAGAGTCGGAGGAAGAAACACACACAAGCGGAGAGTCAGAATGACACCGAGATACAGAGAGAGCCACGGAGACGAAGGCAGAGGGAGACATGCAGCAAGAAACCAACAGATAGACAAGATGGTAGCCTCTCTGCCCTCCCCAAACACCCAGCCCCAGTGGCCCAGGCAGGGGAGGGGCCTCTTGGGCCCTTGGGGAAGAGGCAGGACTTTCCTCAGAGGCTCCAACAAGCTCCCAGCTCCAAAGAGGCTGGGTCTGACATGCTCACCCTGGACCCAGCAGCCCTGGTGTCCAGGGCTCTCACTCTTACCCAGACACTCCTAGATGCCATGAGGCCAAGGGTTTAGGGACCAGGGCCCATCCTCTCTGGTAAGACCAGATGACATCTCCAAATTTATCCTGTTATTTCTGTCCTGAACTGGGCTGGGACAGGATGTTTCCTAAAGGCTATGGACTAGGATGGGGCGGGGGTGTCTGGCACAGGGCAGACCTGGAGGCTCCAGGCCCTCCTTCCCCCTGTGATCAGAATAGACCAGCTGGAGACAACACATCCCAGCCCCCATACCAGGACTATTCTTGGGGAAACAGGAACTGGGGCTGCAGACTCCACTGGAAGGAAATGGGGCCAAAGCCAGACCGGGGACGCCATGGGGAGGTCTCACTTCCTTGCAATGGGAGCAGCCCCCACCCCAGGCTGGGGGCCAAGGAGGGATGGAGCTCCCTCATCTTCAGAGAAAGGAAGTCTGAAAAGTCAGGGCCTGAGGCTTGTGAAAGAGAGTAGTGCCAGGGAATGTCAGCAGGGCCTGGGATCCCTAGTTCAAAGTGAACTGACGAAGGTGTCTTAGGAAAGGCTTAGGGGGTGACTGAGTACAGGAGAGTAAAAGATACTGAGGTCTCAGGGCTTGGGGGGTCATTTAGGGGAGAGGGGTGTTCATGGCTCTCAGGTCCAAATGAGAGAGGGGGTGTAAAGGCATGGAAGATGGTGGGGAAACAGGCAGTGTCCAGGGTTGCCCGGGTCTCAGTGGTGGAAGCTGAGGAAAAGGAAGCAAAAGTGTGGGATCCTGGTGATCCAGGGAAGGGGCCAATTAATTCTGGGGTCTCAATGATCTGGGGAACTGCTCAGAATTTGGTGTGCTGTAATCTCAGGACTGACTCTTGAATTCTATTCGGATGGAGGTTCAGATGTTGGGGCCCAATGGCTCTGGGATCCCGAGGAGTCTCAGTCCCAGAGCTGGGCTTTTGGTAGATCTGAGTCCTCAGAGTTGGCTGTCAAGGCCCTGGTCTTGGGTTGGGGCGCGGGCTCTTAGGGTCCCAGTCCTCCTGGGGTTTCACGGTCAGGTTCTCAAACTCCTTATCTGCTGGAGGTCCCAGCGGGCCTGGGGTGCCGGGGTCTGTCCTGCGAGCCTATGTTGGAGCTCAGTCTAGGGGCGGCTGAGGCCGGGGAGGGGCACACTCACCTGCAGGCGGCGCAGGTAGGCGGGCGGCACGTAGCCCGTCTCGCCACTGCGCGCCCGCGCCGCCAGCCACCAGTGCGCGCTGCTGCGCTCCAGAACCAGGAAGGTCTCGCCCGCGGCGAACGCCAGCGCGTTGGGCTCCGCCGAGCGGAACGCGTACAGCGCGCGGTACATGAGGGTGAGTCGGGCCGGGGCAGGAGAGACGGCAGGGTCTGCGAAACCAGGACGCCAGGCCGGGAGCGCCTCACCGCGCTCGCCCTGCCCCGTGACATACGGCGCGTGCGCGCGCGCGCGCGCGCGCCCGCCCGCCCGCCGCAGCCCCGCCCCAGGATGTGTCGGCTCCTGCGCAGAAGCGCGGCGCCCCCTAGTGTCCACAGGCTGCGCGGCCCGGCGCGGCCTCCGAGAACCCGCTGCCCTTTCCGCCCCTTCTGTGGACTTCTGCGTCTCCAAGCTCCCGACTCCCTGCCCCAGCACCCTACCTAGAGCCCCAGACCCAGCTTTCCCGCCCGGCCCTCCACTCCCTTTACCCGCCCAAGCCCTAGTGCTGCGGCCCATCCGACTTCCCGAAGGAGCGCTCCGCCCGCAGCCCAAAGACAGAGCCTCTGTCCGATGCTGACAGTCCCATGCGTCCTTGCCACCCCAGGGGAGTGGGACCTGACCTACTAACATAAGGACAGCGACCCCGTTAGGGTAGTCCTGTTGTTGTATCTTGAGACACTTGGAGGCGCCCGCGGGGCCCGGGTCTGCTCCGTGTCTCTAGGCCTCCTGAGCCCGCTTACCGCCCCAGTGGTGGGCAACGCGGAGCAAGAGTGAGGGGGGGGCGGTAAAAACAAAACCCACGGGGGGCCATTTCTCTGTCCAAAGTCCTCCCATCCTTGCTCCCCACCCCACCCCCTCTTTTCGGCTACTAGCTTCTCTCGTCCTCTGTAATGTGGGTCTTTGCATAGTTTCCTCTGCCTGGGACACACTTCCCTTCCTCACAGTATAAAGTCCGCAGGCTCCCACCCCTATCAATCGCTATCACATCACTCTGTTCTGTTGTCTTTGGGGACTTACAACTCCAGGTTATCTTATTTCTCATGCTTCCTTCTGAGAGCAGACAGAAGGGCTGGTGGAGGATCGGGAGTGGGGCACCATGTGGCCTTAAGAGCTTGTTTGGCCCACCTTCCGGTCAGCCCTGACTTGGTGAGGTCTTTGAAGTCCTAGGAGGGAAGGGGGAAACTCCGGGGAGAGATCCTAAGGGTCCTGGGGACCTCCCATTTCTGTCCAGGGGCTGCTCCAGCCACATTCCCCTCTGGAAGCCTGGGCCCAGGGAGAAGGGGCTGTAGGCACAACCAGGCCAGTGTATGCAGTTGGCCTGTTTTTGGACGTAGTGGATACAGGCATAATGGACCTTGGAGAGGAGGTGCTAGGAGGTTCAGGCAAGGCAAGGGGTGGGGCTGCTAAAACTGGACATCCAGACCCTACCTTCTTAGCACTGGTTCTGTGTCCTTCTCCCTGGTGTCTGGGTCTGCAATTCAAGACCTCTTGCCACACCTCTCCCTGAAACTGTCCTAGCACAGAGCACAAGTAGCTCTCTTAGGGGCTGCCCTGGCTGGAGCCACATGAAGGATGACACTAGCGTGGTTGCAGTGGGGTCCAGGGCTGCGTAGGAGTGGTGACAGGTGGTGTGGCCAAGAGGACCACACTGCTCAGAACCCCTCCCATCAAGCCACCCACCTTCTGGGACCTCCTAAGACCTTGACCACAGAGCCAATGGCTGCCAACAGACCAAAGCCTGGTGGCTACCTGAGGCCCCAGTATTGACTCCAGGATGTCTGACATCACAATGTCCAGCCAATTAGCTGCTACCAGTGGCACAGGAGCTGGACCCAAGGTTTGGCACACCTGCTGCCCAACTTTGGCTTAAGCTACATGAGGGCAGGGAAAGACCTGTATCAACAGTCAAGTGTAGTTCTCTGCGTAAGGGGTGCTGGGACAGACCAGCACAGATCCCAGAGGGACCCATTTACGGTTATGTGTGTGGGTGCTCGGTTAAGGGACTGAGGACTAAGCCAAGAGGCTATGGTGACTTTAGGGTCCATGGGATGGGGTCACTGGAAGGAATATATTGCTGGGCCAGGGTGAAGGTCATGGCATATGTGATGTTTCTGAGGTTTGGGAGGGGGGCTGGCTGCCTATCCTTGGGCAAGAACGACAGCAGCACTGTGTACAATTAACAAAAAGATTTGTATTAGAACATTTACACTCAGGGAAGAAAGAGGTATCTGCATCATCAAATGTGGAATGTTGAAGAGAGTTAAAATAAATAAAGACTCCGAGAGCGGTTGGGGCTGGCTCAGGCTGGGACTCATAGAGGCCTCTGCGCATCAGCTCCAGGCTGCAGGGGCCACCGCCTGGCCATACTGGCCTCCTCCCCGACGCAGCACAGCTGTGCCTGGGACACAGAGAGTCTCTCAGGTACTGCTGCAGCCAGCAAGCTCACTCCCCACTTTCCTCACTTATCTCTGTAACAATGTCTATCAGGCTCTGGAGCCCAAAGATATAGCCAGCATCCTGGCCCTCGTGTACCACACTGTCCTCACCATACAGCCTGCAAGTGGTGTGTGCGAAATCGATCATGCGCACGTCCACCGAGCTGGTGCCGATGGGCTTGTAGGCATAGGCACCAGCCGACTCGTCGGCTGACTCCTCTGACAGGTCCTCCAAGTCCTCAGCATCTGAGTCCAGGGCCACTTCAGGCCGCTCCTTGCCATCATAAATGACCAGCAGGGAGCTTGAGTAGAAGCGGTAGGATTCTTGTCGCTCCAACACGGACTTGAGTTCAGTCAGCTTCCTAAGCACAGGGCCCAGGAGCTCGCGGCGCAGGTACCGCCCGTTGTGGAAAAACTGGAAAAGTGCCTCCTTGAAGCCCTGCACGGACAGCTTCCGGCCGTGGTACTTGTTCATGAACATGAGCTGCCCACTGCCTGCCTGGTATACCTGTGGGAGGGAGACCAGCAGGTGAGGTGCTGACAGCCATCTCAGGGCCTAGACCCTGGGGAGTGGCAGCGATATGACAGTCCTGGATCAGATCCTTTAATTTGTTAAGTATCACAAGAGACACTGTCCTTGCCAATCAACACCCACTCAGGATACAGCCCTCTGACCTGGGTTCCATCACCAGCCCCCTGCTCAGTGTATGTGTTGGTGGAGAGGGCCTAGCTTTTTTGCCTTTCTCCCCCTCCTGTCCACAGCCTCTGGACTCAGCCAACCAGGCCAGCCCCAGAGACGATTACCCATGCATGCATGCTTCCTTTTCTAACCAGAAAGTGACAGGTTCATTCAAATCTGGAATCTTTTGAGAAAACGGGACTATGCCACGATGGGAGAATGGCAGCTCCTGGATGCCCCAGCCAGCCCACACCACGCACCTGCACTCCTCTCACCTGCATGCCACACACGCGCACACCAATGACTGCAGACGTGCTCTGCTGGCATTTGCGGATCTGGTTGGCTGCCTTCTCCTCTGAAGCATCGTCACCATGCTGGCGCGTACCCATCTTGAGGTCCAGAACACAAGGCACCTCATAACGGGAAGTCAGGTTCTCCAGTAAGATAAATTCTGAGTGGTTAAGGACAATGCCCCTCTAATGAAAAGGTGCTGCTCCACGGGGCCCTGGCAGTCCCAGGGTACAAGGCCTGCACACAGTACCCCAGAGATCCTGCTACATCTCCCATGCAGGCAGCCCAGACTAGAAGGCTGAAAGACACCTTCAATTCTTGTCAGGGAACTGGCCTGAGAACAGCCTGGGAGACACACACATCATTCCCTGAACTCAGCAAGATGTGGGACCACGGTCCAAAACATACTGTCCTAGGGACTTCCCCGGTGGTCCAGTGGCTAAGACGCTGCACTCCCAATGCAGGGGGCCCGGGTTCAATCCCCGGTCAGGGAACTAGATCCCACATGCGGCAACTAAGGGTTCGCACGCCACAACTAAAAAGATCCCACATGCTGCAACTAAAAGATCCCTCATGCCGCAATGAAGATCCCATGTGCTGCAACTAAGACCCAAAGCATCCATAAATAAATAAATTTTTAAAAAAGTGACACAAATAGCAAAACAAAACAAAAATAGAAATGTCCTAAATTACAAACAGAACATCAAATAAATTCAGTAAATCCTAGTCTTAAATATGAACTAGAAATATCAGTATGAACTCATATGAAAAGTTTTCTCTTTAAAATAAATATGTATTTCCCAGACGTGGGCACTGAAAAGATCTAGAAACAATGACCGGATGTATGAGCTCCCCTAGTGCCCAGACCAGTGCTCCTAGAGCAGGGCCAGTGAACCATGACCCCCTGCTCACTCACTGTTGTATAACCTATAAGCTAGGAATGAATGGTTCTTACTTTTTTATTTTTGGCTGTGTTGGGTCTTTGCTGCTGCGTGCAGGCTTTCTCTAGTTGTGGCGAGTGGGGGCTACTCTTTGTTGCGGCGCGTGGGCTTCTCATTGCAGTGGCTTCTCTTGTTGCAGAGCACAGGCTCTTAGGCGCATGGGCTTTAGTCGTTGTGGCACGAGGGCTCAGTAGTTGTGCCTCACAGGCTCAGTAGTTGTGGTGCACGGGCTTAGTTGCTCTGTGCTATGTGGCATCTTCCCGGACCAGGACTCAAACCCGTGCCCCCTGCATTGGCAGGCAGATTTTTAACCACTGTGCCACCAGGGAGGTCCATTGGTTCTTACATATATATATATATATGCGGAGCACAGGCTCCGGACGCGCAGGCTCAGCGGCCATGGCTCACGCGCCTAGCTGCTCCACGGCACGTGGGATCTTCCCGGACCGGGGCACGAACCCGTGTCCCCTGCATCGGCAGGTGGACTCTCAACCACTGCGCCACCAGGGAAGCCCTTATATATTTTTTTATTCATTCATTCATTCACTTATTTATTTATGGCTGTGTTGGTCTTTGTTGCTGTGCGCAGGCTTTCTCTAGTTGTGGCTAGTGGGGGCTACTTTTCGTTGTGGTGCACCAGCTTCTCACTGCAGTAGCTTCTCTTGTTGCAGAGCACGGGCTCTAGGTGCGTGGGCTTTGGTAGTTGCGACTCATGGGCTCTAGAGCGCAGGCTCAGTAGTTGTAGCGCACGGGCTTAGTTGCTCTGTGGCATGCGGGACCTTCCTGGAACAGGGCTTGAACCCATGTCCCCTGCATTGTCAGGCGGATTCTTAACCACTGCACCACCAGGGAAGCCCTATTCTTATATTTCTAAGAGGTCAAAAACTGTATGGGGTGGGACAGGGAGAGTGGGAGGGAGATGCAAGAGAGAGGAGATATGGGGATATATGTATAGCTGATTCACTGTTATAAAGCAGAAACTAACACACCATTGTAAAGCAATTATACTCCAATAAAGATGTTAAAAAAATCATAGTAAAAATAATTTAAACAAAACCTGTATGTAATACTTCATGACACATGAAAATTGAATGAAATTCAAATCTCAGTGACCATAAATAGAGTTTTATTGGAATACAGCCACATTCATTCATTTACATTATCATCTATGGCTGCTTTCAGGGTACAAATGGCAGAGTTGTGATGCAGTCAGTGTATGGCCTGCAAAGCCTAAAATATTCACTGGCCATTTACTGAAAAAGATTGCAACCCCTGGTGTAGAAGAATGACTGAATTCACATCTGGAATATGAAATATACACGAGTCTGTACCAGTTCTTCATATGGGAAAGACAGCCATCAGAGACTACTGTGATTGTGTCAAAATGACTCAGGAGCCTATTTTGAAAGGCTCCCACTTGCCAAGCATGGGACAATTTGAGCATCAGTAAAGATAACTGCAATGGACTAAAACACGTCAAATATGTTTAAATTCATGGGTTCATAACAATGCTGAAAACCTCACTGGTCACCTTTGGAGGGTGTTAAGAAACCATCTCTTTATTCCAAATCTAGTAAACAAAGGAAAATAAACTCTTAACCTGCCTTTCCTATATGAACTATACCTCAGGATAAGCATATAGTTGATGAGGAAGAGTTTCTCTTTACAGAAGGATTCCAGCTAATGAATGAAAAAGGAATGACAAAATTAGAAAATCACCTAATGAAAAAATGGCTCTAAGGCAACTGCAATACAAAAGAGAAAGACAACAAAACACCGTGCTTCCCGATGGACAGCTACAATACCATCTCTGAGGGATTCTTGCCCCCACCCCCCCAAAACTGAACCTGAATCTGATCAAGCTTGTAGATAAAATTATCAACTCAATGGAAACAGAGGGGAAAGAGTAACATGTAAAAGACACCACAGGATGTAATCAGTAAAATCCAGATGGTGGGAAACTCTAGAAGACTCAGTTTCTTTGACAAGAAATTTCCAAGAAGAAAAACCAGAAAGGGTATTTTAGAAGACTTAAACATTTCAACCAAATGCAATGTGTGAACCTCATTTGGATCCCCATTCAAGCAAATAATCAACAAAAATATTTATGAGACAATTAGGAAAATGGGGTCACAAATTAGATACTTGATAGTAAGGAATTACTGTCCATTTTTCAAGGAGTAATAATGGTATTAATGTTTTAAAATACCTTTATCTTTCAGAGATACATGCTGAGGTGTATACAGATGAAATGAAATATCTGACACTTGCTTCAGAGAGTGTTCAGCTGGGGGCTGCTGGGTGTATAGAGACAGTCATGACAGGAGACTGACATGACTGGGTTAACCAACTGCTGAACCTTGGTGACTGGTACTTCGAGGTTCAATGCATTATTCTATCTGGTACATCCAGGTTCCCCGACTCCAAAAAAAAGAAAGGACCCTGTGTTTTCTTCATGTGCTAACCTGGTGAACCAGACTGAAAGGTCAGTCCTACCCCACTGCAGACCCTGGCAGTTAAGCACTATTTGGGGACTTCTGTAGGAGTCTGAAAACATGAACCAGGTCCTTGCACTCCAAGCTAAAGCCCCCCAGGTGCAGGTTGGTCCCTCCATGAGGTGCCCCTGACCCCCAGGAACCCATCAGACTCCCTCCCCAGCACCTGCACTCCCAGACCAGCCTTTGGCCCCGAGGGAAGTAATATATGCCCACAGTTACCACGTAGGGTGTCCTAGCACAACCATGACTAAAAAAAAATTCAATTTCTCTCTCCAAGCTCGTAGGGTCTCCTCTCACTTGCCCTCCCTTCTCCCCAAGGCAGAGATGCCCTATGAACAAAGGATACTGTACTGGTTCCGATGTTTTGCATTCTCCTTCATTCTCTGTAACTGTTGCTGGTGACACTTCATGCTCCAAGGGTTGTAGTGTTTAAGCTGGGAACTGACATTCCCCTTTTTCTCTACACTGTAGTACAAGACTTCAGATTTCTTCAGCCACTCAAATTCTTCTTCTAACTTATGGCTATAAAGAGACAAGCAGCCAATAAATCATAATGTCTTATCAAAACTCAGGGGCAAAAAGGCATGAAGGAACTTTCTGGAGTGATAGGAAGTTTCATACCTTGATGTGGTGGTTGTTTTAGTGCACACAGTAAACACTTCATTTACCATAGTATATTATACCTCGACAGTTGACTGATTGATTTAGAAACTTTAATCTTTATTTATTTATTTTCTTTTCAAAAAATGTTTTAGGCTGCGCAGCATGCAGAATCTTAGTTCCCCAACCAGGGATCGAACCCGTGCCCTGTGCATTGGGAGTGCGGAGTCTTAACCACTGAACCTCCAGAGAAGTCCCAAGACAGCTGATTTAAAAAAAAAAAGGGGGGTGTGTGTCAGCTCGCTGTTTTTCTACAGTTGTTTTTCTACAGTAAGGAAAACCTTCGATGAAAGAACAACCTCTGCCTCCAGCCCGCACCCTGCAAGGCAGCCTCCACTGCCCTCTTCTTCTAGGTAGTACACCCCCTGGCTTCTGGAACATCCAGGTTCCCTGACTCAGAATGCTGGAGACTGAAATTCCATGAGAATAAGTCAACCTACTTAGCTACGTTTTTAATATATATATAATTTATCTTTTCACAAGCTCTGCCAAGGTGTGGCACTTGGAGCACTCTGCCTACGGGGATCCCCAAGATTTGGGGATGCCCAACTGACCATTCTGTCTCCCACTATCAGTGAACAACCTGAGGTGATGGGATGGCTTCTGTCTGGGTCACTGCTACATCCCCAGGATGCCACATAGGGCCTGGCACAGGGCAGATGCAGGAGGAGTGAGTGACTGAAACTTTTTTACAGCTGCCACTACAGTTGTTTTACCCGAAATGGCATGATATAACTCAGAGTCAATTAAAGAGAAGCTGGGCACACCATGTGGGAACTGACCACTGAGTGACGAGGTACCTACTAATAAGTCCATAGTGTGAGTCCTTAGCCCTAGGGGACTGGGCTGTAACTGAGATCCCTCCTCTCCCACGGAGCTCAGTCTCCTCTCAGTCTATACCCACCTCTTCATCTTCTCCTCCTTCCGGTGCTGGCGCACCCAGTCCTTAGGGATCTTTTCTGTTTCTAGGACGTGATGTTTTTTGTTTGTCCACCTTAGCAGCTTACTTTTTGGTTCACAGTCTGAGTTATCTACACTGTCCATAGTTCCGTGGTCCCCTTTTAATGGATATGCTATTAAACACAAGTTCCTGTCTTCATCTTCTTCAAAGCGCACAGATACCACACCTGGAAGAAGGGTGAGGAACAGAGAGGACTTTTAATTCCACAGGAAGATGTGTTACAAATAACATGATTGTAACGTTTAGTTTTTTCTTACCCTGTTCCTTAGTCTCTATGTTGCCAGAGGCCCCAAACTCATCTGCAAACCTAACAAATATCAAAACATCTAGAAAAGATGACACCATACAAGACAAGCAATTAAGGAGCAAACATGGCCGAGAGTCTTCCTCTCTGATGCACTCAACAAGGCAAGAGCCAAAGAATTACAAGACACATTTTTCCATCATTGAAAATGTTTATTAATTTTTATGTAATTCTTCTAATCCTAAGAGAGACGTAAAAACATTTGCTCTTTATATCTTGTGGGAATTTTTAAGGCCCTAAACAGAAACTCCAACAGCCTTGAGGCTTGCTTTAAAGCAGAGCCTGAACAGAGATTTGCCTGAGGGGTAAGAAGCATCCAACTGTAAGGGAAGACTGGGCAAGCAAAACAAAATAAAGGAGCAAACGAAACAAACCACACAGCACAAAAGACACCCTAACAAAGGCTTCTTGCAGTGCCCCCGCACTGGGCACCCCAAGCCTTTTGCCCTTCTTGAATATATTGCTTTATTGGTCTTTGCAGTCTCATGTCACAAAAGAACAAAATGAACACAAGGCAAATAGGGTTGGGCTGGGAGCACAGACGCGTAGTGGCCTTGAAAGCAGCTTTCCCCGAGTCTCTAGAACCTGCCATGTGTAATTAGACAGTCTTTGAGGAGGGGGCTGTCAGGTGAGAGTGTTTCAGCAGGTGCCGACGAGTGCCTTACAGCCGACTGGCTGAACACCTTTCCTCCCAGGCCTCTGTGGCCTGGGATCACTCAATTTGCTCAGTCCTTGCTGCAGGGGAATGCGTGCTCAGAGAGACGACACTTCTGAGGTGGTACCTGGCTCTGGGCGCAGAGGAGCCGGGGTGGGGAATTCAGGGGACCACATTTTCCTGTGGCCATGGGAAAAGAACCGGGGAAAAAAATGGGGGCGGGGCAGCCAGCTAACAAGGGGCCTTTGGCTTTGTCCTGGAAAAAACAACAGAGAAGGACCAAGTGAGGGCCCCCAACTCCCCCACCCCGACCGCAACACACATGCATATTCAGAGTACAAAGAGAGACGCCCAGTACATTCTGTCTTCAAAGAGCATGTTTCAACAGTTCCAGAAGAACCCAAGTTGTTCAAGAGTCTTTTGCATAACCAGGTAATGCAACTTTAAAATTATTTTCCTTAATGGATTCTTCCTGATTTACAAAGGATCTCCGCCCTCCCCAGGAAAGACCACACCATTGCTGTTGGCTGCTGATTCTCCCCCACCCCCACCAAAATGCATTATAAAAAGGAAGAAAGAGTCACCACATGTGAATCAAAGGGTTGCCGTAATATAGCCATTTCGGGGACATTCCGTAATAGCAAAGGGCTTCAGCTAATCAGCACAAGCCTCCCAATCCTGCATTCCATCTGACTCAACTCTGCTCCCAGCCTACCTAATCAACAGGGCTTCTGGTTTCCTGGAGGACAAAAAGCAGGCGGCAAGTATTCTGGGTAAAATCCTCCCAAAGTCTTCCCCGGATGTCTCCTCATGGGGGACTATGGGTTACCGAGATAAAGAGACACCTGAACATAAAACACAACTACACTTCCACCAAAAATAAACTCAAAACAAACCCACAAAACAAAACAGAATTGAGCAATCTTACCGCAACTTGAAAACTGAGGGTGTGAGGTGCTGGGCGGAGGGCCAAGAGGAGAAGGAGGAGGGAAAACACAGAGTGAGTGGGAGGGGTGAGGGCTCCGGGGATGGCTGCCTGGGCTTTCCTTGGCCGCGACGCCTTGCATGTCCTTGCCAGGCGCTGGCGACCCCTACAGCAGCTGGGGGCTCACCTTTGTACTGGGGAGTGAATTTGCGCATCTCCGCAGGGAGGGTCTCGTAGAACTGGTGCTCCCTCGGGACCAGAGGCTTGCACAGGGTCGTCTCGTTGAAGCGGAGCACGCACGAGTGCCCCCCGACCTGGTGGACAAAGGGCTCCAGCAGGATGCCCTTGGCGCGGGGCTCCATGTCCATAGCCCTGAAGGCTGGGCTCATCCTCCAGGTGCAGGCAGCAGGGAGAAGGGGGAGGCAGCGGGGTGCAGCGGCCAGCGCGTCCTCTGTCGTCTGTCCGTGCGTCCGTCTGTCTGGCCTCAGCTCCTCGGCTGTGTGGGCCAGGACGCTCTGCCGGAAGCAAAGAGTGACAACGGAGTTGGAAAGGGCCAGGAACCGCCTTAGAGGCGCTAGCCCTCCTCTTCCAGCAGAAAAACAAAACAGCCTGAGCTCCCGCAGGGTCCCGCCCACGCCGCCCACTTCGTCCCCGCCTCCCACTTCGTCCCCGCCTCCTCCCACAGAAACAAGCAGCCAGAGCTCTCCCCCGCGGGCCGAAGCCGACTGGCAGGGACTGGTTGCGGGACCCCGAAACAGCCCCAATCACCCCACCAGGCGTTAGAAAGCCACTACCGCGAAGCCACGACGACGAAATTGTGATTTTAGGTAAAATCACAATTTCAAACCTAATATCCTGATTAAATCTTACCATTTTCTAATAAAATTGTTAAACTTACAGTAATTTATATCCAAGCCCCTCCATTAATTATATAAATATATTTTAATAGACTTTATTTTTTAGAGCAGTTTTAGGTTCACGGCAAAATTGAGAAAATACAGAAATTTCCCATATGCCCCGCATATGCATGGACAGCCTCCTCCATTATCAATATCCCCCATCAGAGTGGTACACCTGTTACATATGATGATGAATCTACACTGATACAGCACCATAGTTTACATTAGGATTCACTCTTGGTCGTTAATTTTTTTTTTTTTTTTGGCGGTACGCGGGCCCCACTGTTGTGGCCTCTCCCGTTGCGGAGCACAGGCTCCGGACGCGCAGGCTCAGCGGCCATGGCTCACGGGCCTAGCCACTCCGCGGCATGTGGGATCTTCCCGGACCGGGGCACGAACCCGTGTCCCCTGCATCGGCAGGCGGACTCTCAACCACTGCGCCACCAAGGAAGCCCCTTTAATTATGTTTTTATAAAATGCATTTAAAGGGAAAACCTACTTAGGCACCAACTAGTAAGATTTACTCCCCCAGGGTGCACACACTTCCCTGCTCAAGGCCAAAGACAAGCCCCATTAACCTTATTAGCAGTGGAGCTTGGGCCTAGCTTTAATGATTAACGCCTGTATCGAAAAACAACTGATCAAGGCTGGCTAACTCCTTTTAAAAAGATACACAGTGTTCTAGGTCACCAACTATTTTTATCCGTTCTATCCAGATCTCCAAAAGCTGGGGCACACCTTTAAACCAAAGCTGCATTCTTGGGGCACTAAGGGGTCTCATTCACTGAGATCCAGGAACTTAGACCTGACTTCAGATCCCCAAGCACACTGGATCTCAGCAAAGCACACCTCTATGCGCCTGTGGACCGTTTCAGGGTCTGTCAACCTCCTCCTGTTTTCTGTCTATAATTTACAGACTACACAGTTGCCACTAGCACTACTAACGGGGCTTGGGCTACATTTCAGTATCTGTACAGGTTTCTTACTGGGAACTCCTCCAACTCCCATGACTCCAACTGAGATGGTGGTGGTGAGAATGGGTTGGCTGGAGGTTTGCCCACTGTCCTCTAAGGTGGGTAAAGCACCCCAGTCTATGCTAGGCTCACTATAGGAACTTACTTCATATGGTCCTCGGGATACTTTCTATGAGGTAGACACCTCTCTCCCTGTTGGAAACAATGAAGCTGATTCTGGGAGCTGAGGAAACTCATCCAGGGCTAGGGACAAGAAGCCACAGTTTCCAAATGAACCTCAATCTGTTGGATGCCCCCACACAGCTGCCTCTGGGGCCCAAGGTCTCTGGCACATCTGCCTTGGTATAGCACTTAAAAGTATATGGGACAGGGCTTCCCTGGTGGCGCAGTGGTTGAGAGTCTGCCTGCCGATGCAGGGGACATGGGTTCGTGCCCTGGTCCGGGAAGATCCCACATGCCGCGGAGCGGCTGGGCCCGTGAGCCATGGCCGCTGAGCCTGCGCGTCCAGAGCCTGTGCTCCGCAACGGGAGAGGCCACAACACTGAGACGCCCGCGTACCAAAAAAAAAAAAAAAAAAAAGAAAGTATATGGGACATTTATCTTGTCCTGTGACAGTGCTTTCACTATGTATTTATATTTTCTGTTTACAAAGCAGCCTCTTCAGGGACTTCACTGGTGGTGCAGTGGTACAGAATCTACCTGCCAATGCAGGGGACAGGGGTTCAAGCCCTGGTCCAGGAAGATCCCACATGCCGCAGAGCAACTAAGCCCGTGCTCCACAACTACTGAGCCTGCGAGCCACATCTACTGAGCCCATGCACCGCAACTACTGAAGCCCGCGCACTTTAGAGCCTGTGCTCCACCACAAGAGAAGCCACCGCAATGAGAAGCCCATGCACTACAACGAAGAGTAGCCCCCGCTTGCAGCAACTAGAGAAAGCCCACGCGTAGCAACAAAGACCCAACACAGCCAAAAAATAAACTAATTTTGAAAATAAATAAATAAAGAGTTTAGCTGGTGTTAATCTCTTCCTTTCAGAGAGAACGCCCATTGGACTCAAGGATTAGGAATCAATAAGCTTTCCTATATGCAAAGAGCAGAATACCAAAGCTTCTGATTTCTCACCTGGCACTACCTTCTCATTACAGAAGCCCTCAGGAGGGCATGTGCTGTGAGGAGTCCCAAGACACAACACAGGCAATCAGCTCGAAGGATGAGTACCTTCCAGCTATTCCAGACTCTCTCCGGAAGGTGGAGCTCTGAGATGCTTGGCCACGCAAGCCCTTTAGGTTTATAGAGACCAGTTCACACCAGTTTTTCAGTAGTGAAAAAGACATCTTGAGTAAGAGCAACACCAAAGGAAAGCTACTGACTCATGATCGGTCTGCCAGTACCCAAGCAAGAACCAGGTACCATAATTATTAAACTGTGAAAGCACAAGATGCTCCCCATGGGCCAGACTTTAGAAACACAATTCAAACCTTTCATAAACGTGTAAAACTCCTTTTGTTACTACAGCAATGCTGACACCAATGCAATCCCTTTCCAACTCTGTTCAAGATTCCTTAAATGTATTCAATTAAGTAGAAAAAAAAATCGCTCTCCAGGCATCTCTCTTACCCATTCCCCACCTCCAGCGAAAAATCCAAAACAAAAACTGGTCCTTCATGGCAGCTCTCTGGAGTATGGTTCATGGGTGTGGCTGGAGGCTGAAAAGCCCAGTGAGGGTCTATACCTCCTTCTCCCAGGTCTCCGGTGTGTTCATTAGCTGCTGGAACCTTGACACGGAACCTTGTCAACCCTCCCACCAGCATCCAACTCTGGCAGTCCACAGGACATTGCTCCCCGGAGAAGAATCATCATCTTAGGTAGAGAGACAAGGAAAATAAGGCCCTTTCTCGCCTGTGCCAAGCCTGATGACAGAGGAAACTCCTAAAGGGTAGAATTAGGGAGAAAACTGATCCTGTAGTGAGGTGGAGCCAGATTCTAGTCCCAGTTCTGACATTCAATTGCTTGGAGGAAGATTCCAAGTCCCTGCTCCCTTTGGGTTCCAGTTTTCTGGTAACCAGCAGTTTGTTTTAATCAAATAGGAAAAAACAGTAAAAATCATTGCATTGCACATAATAAGGTTAAGTCCTGTTTTGTGATTCTTTGATTTCAATTATGTTCAATCTCTCAATACGAAGATAACTATGGCTTCTCTATACAACATACTTCTTACATTTGGGGCTTCAGACAAAGAAATGCAGCTTTTGTTCTAGGGTCCCTTGCAGACCCTATCCCTGTGGGAAAATGAAGGATCAACTTCCCAAGGATTACACCCCAGATCAGCTTCTTCTCTAGTGGCTTCAGCCTGGTCAGAAGAAAGAAAAATGCCCAAAGCATCTGCTCTGTTTCACTGCTACTCTTTTTCTGTTCCACATGTGGTTTGAGCAGTTGGATCTCTTAAAGGTTTTTAAACATCTGAGGTCTAAGGCCCAGTTTCCCAGGAATCCTAGAATATTAATGGTTACTGAGAAGTCCATGTGATGTATGGACCCTGAATCTAGTGAGACAGGGAATAACCATAAAACACTGGCTTCAGATTTAGCATCTATTTTAGCTTTCCAAATTGCCTCACGTTTGTCCACGAAACTATTGATAGGTAAGAAACACAGAACATGATTCATCCTAGGACAAGACACAGATTTCCCCCATATCAGATTTCCCCCATATCAAAACCAATTTGATAGCCCATCGCCCTAAACCTATCAAATTGGTTTAAGGATCTGCTGGAAACAATGCCTTAATAGTCTTAACTTATAAAATACTGCAAATAAAACAACTATGACTCATGAAAAGCCCTGGGCCCTTAGCTCACACATCTAGAATGTGGTTCATGAGGCTACAAATGGGCTCTGCTGGGGCTACTTACTCTGCCTCAAGAAAAGCCCCAGGGTTGGGCAGTCACAGTAGATGGTGTGAAGCACACTAGCCCAATGGTGGACGAATAACCTTGACCATCTGCACCTCCGCTCCATGAGCCCAGAGCCACTGACCGCATCTGCACACATCCATACACAACCCATGACTATACCACCAGGGTCAGTCACTGGAATTCTCAAACGTTGCTGGTAGGAATAAAAGAAGTACAGCCACCTTGGAAAACAGTTTGGCAGTTTCTTATTAAGTTAGACATATACTTATTATATGACCCACTAATCCTACTCACAGGTATTTACCTAAAAGAAATGAAAACAAATGTCCACATAAAGACTTGTACACAGATGTTCACAGCAGCACTATTCACCATAGCCAAAAGGTGGGAACCCAAATGTCCATCAAATGGGTGAATGAATAAACAAACTGTGGTGTATCCATATAATGGAATATTATTCAGCAATAAAAGGAATGTATTGATATAGCAACAACAAAGATTAATCACAAAAGCATTATGTTGGGCTTCCCTGGTGGCGCAGTGGTTGAGAGTCCGCCTGCCGATGCAGGGGACGCGGGTTCGTGCCCTGGTCCGGGAAGATCCCACATGCTGCGGAGCGGCTGGGCCCGTGAGCCATGGCCGCTGAGCCTGCGCGTCTGGAGCCTGTGCTCCGCAACGGGAGAGGCCGCAGCGGTGAGAGGCCCGCGTACCGCAAAAAAAAAAAAAAAAAAAGCATTATGTTAACTGAAAAAAGCCATCACAAAAGACTATATACTGTGTGATTACATTTATACGACATTCAAGAAAAAGCAAAACTGTAATAGCAGAAAGTAGAAAAGCAGTTGCCAGGGGGCAGAGGTAGGGGAATAGGACTGACTGCAAAGAGGTCCAAGAGAACTTTTAGGGGTAATGAAAATGTTCTATGCTGTGACTGGAACAGTGATGACATGGCTGCATAAATTTGTCAAAACTCATCAAATTATAGACTTAAAATCAATGAATCTTGGGGCTTCCCTGGTAGCGCAGTGGTTAAGAAGCCACCTGCCAATGCAAGGGACATGGGTTTGAGCCCTGGCCTGGGAAGATCCCACATGTCGCAGAGCAACTAAGCCCATGTGCCACAACTACTGAGCCTGTGCTCTAGAGCCTGCAAGCCACAACTACTGAGGCCGCAAGCCACACTACTGAGCCCATGTGCCACAACTACCAAAGCCCGCACGCCTGGAGCCCATACTCCGCAACAAGAGAAGCCACGACAATAAGCCCGTGCACCGCAAAGAAGAGTAACCCCCGCTCACAACTAGAGAAAGCCCGCGCACAGCAATGACGACGCAACACAGCCAAAAATAAAAAACAAATAAATTAATTAATTAAAACAAATAAAATCAATGAATCTTATTGTATACAAATTATATTTCAATAAACAGCTTGAATTTTTTAATTTACAAAAGTTTCATAAGTACAAATTATTTTAATAATCAGAAAAGACTGTAATTAAAAGATATTAGCTGTTAAATAGGGTTTTTTAAAATAAATTTATTTTATTTATTTATTTTTGGCTGTGTTGGGTCTTCATTCCTGCACGCGGGCTTTCTCTAGTTGCGGCAAGCAGGGGCTACTCTGTATTGTGGTGTGCGGGCTTCTCATTGTGGTGGCTTCTATTGTTGCAGAGCACGGGCTCTAGGCACGCAGGCTTCAGTAGTTGTGGCACGCGGGCTCAGCAGTTGTGGCTTGAGGGCTTATTTGCTCCGCGGCATGTGGGATCTTCCCAGACCAGGGCTCGAACCCGTGTCCCCTGCATTGGCAGGCAGATTCTTAACCACTGCTCCACCAGGGAAGTTCCAGTTATCTTTTTAAATTCTTGTAAAGCCAAAGCAAAAGCATACTTTACACACAAAGGAGAAAAACAGAAGCATAATGGCCCAATAAGCCTTGCAGTAAAACACCCATCACAAAAGAAAAATCAACAGCAAATCTGCTCCAATTACACTAGCTTTCTTGTTATTTCTCAAACATGCTTGATACATACCTACCTTAGGGTCTCTGTCCTTGCCATTCCCTCTGCTTGGTGCACTTTTCCCCAGATATCTCCCTGGCTCACTCTTGTACCTCCTTCAGCTCTGTATGCAAATATCACCTTTAATGAAGTCTTCTTTAGCCACCCCATCTAAAAGTGCCATATCTCCCCATCCACATTCCTTACACAACCATGCTTTATTTTCTCCTCAGCACTTATCACCACCTAACATACTATATGTTTTATTTGTCCTGTTTATTTTCTGTCTCCTCCACCCTGCCCCACCAGAAAAAAAAGTCCATAAGGTCAGACATTTTTTGTTGTTGTTGTTTGTTTGCAGTACACGGGCCTCTCACCGCTGCAGCCCCTCCCGCTGCGGAGCACAGGCTCTGGACACACAGGCTCAGCGGCCATGGCTCACAGGCCCAGCCACTCCGCGGCACGTGGGATCTTCCCGGACCAGGGCACGAACCCATGTCCCCTGCATCGGCAGGTGGACTCTCAACCACTGCGCCACCAGGGAAGCCCCCGGTCAGACATTTTTGACTGCTCTGTTTACTGCTGAATCTCCAGAGCCCAGAAGAGCACCAGCACCGAGTAAGCACTCCACAGGATGTGCCTCAAATCACTACTGCATCATGAATACCTGCTGCACACAGATCAACAGAGAACTCAAAAGGCACCCACTGCAATTATCCAAACCCACACCAACTGCACAGGGAGTACAATCGTTAAAAAGCGGCACGCCACACACTTTACAAAATGCATTCTGAGCATCAGCTGGGTATTAATTTTGCATTTATAATCTCCCACCTTATTAACTCTGCACTAACTGGGGAGTATAAATGAAGGGCCCTGCACCTGAATACTCATCTGGGTCCTGCTGGTGTGGAAACATTTCATGTAAACAAAGCCTAAACTCTTAATCTAATGACAACCAACCTCTTGGAAAATTCTCTCTTGTAGAAAATCAGGCAGAAGAATGGTCACTGAAGAATAAACTTTTAAAATGTGGATACGAGAAGATTAAAATCCTATCATAGTTTGAAACAAATATACTAGTTAGAATTCAGAAATTCTGTGTTAGTATTGAGTTGACATCCCAAACACCCAAGGCTTTCAGGTTGCTAAGTTATCACTGAAAGATAATTATCCCCATCTTTTGCAGGCAAAGCAAAGAAAGGCCATGGGGTTGGTGCTGAGTATTTGCTGAAGGCCTTTTCAGCAATGCTGGTGGGTCTGCCATCCAGCTTCAAACAAGGTGTCTCTGCAAGACAGTGCAGGAGAAAAATTATCCCCTCCATGATCTGGACTTCTAGAAAAGCTGGGCAGCAGATAAGGCACAATCCCTGGTGACAAAATGAATAAACCAAAAGGAGATTTAGCAAAATAAAGCCAGGAAGGAAGAGAAGAAAGCTGTTAATGTTTGCCTTGTGGGAGGCACCAAGGAAGGTGGCTGACCAGACTGACCCATTTGGGTCATGGGTATATGGCATCAAACTACCACCAACCCCAGGAAAACTCCCACCACTGCTCCATAAAAATCAGGTCCTGGCAGGACATCTCTTTTACCCCAACGTGAACGCACTCACCTCCACATCCAGCAATACGAAAGTGTATGATGGACTATTAGGATACTATAAAACATTGTTTATCACTTTTATATTTTTAAAACAATCTGATATGCTCTTCAATTAAAAGGAGCAAGACACAGGGAATTCCCTAGTGGTCCAGTGGTTAGGACTCCATGCTTTTACTGCCGGGGCCCAGGTTGGATCCCTGGTCAGGGAACTAAGATCCCACAAGCCATGTGGGGCAGCCAAAAAAAAAAAAAGGAAGATACAAAATTGTATAATCTATGATATTAGCTGAACTATGTCATAAGACTTACAGAGGAAAAGACTGGCAAGAAGTTCCAGCTTTGCCACTAAATTGTACACTCAGAAGTGGTTAAAATGGTAAATTTTATGTCATGTTCATTTTACTATGCACCAAAAAACCCTAAAAACAAAAATACCAGCTACTCACAGGGGTCATGGCTGCCCACCCCCTCCCAAGGCCCTGGAGTCACTGTATAAAAAAATGTTGAATGTCTTGAAGTCTCACAGCTGATATATGAAAAAAATTTGACACAAGTTTCCCAAATTTGATGACAATCCTAAAAATTTACATGACATATGATGAATTGTGAGGCTGAAAGAAACTGTTCTAAGTTGTCAATAACAGAAAGCAGATGGGACTTCCCTGGTGGTCCAGTGATTTAAGAATCCGCCTTCCAAGACTTCCCTGGTGGTGCAGTGGTTAAGAATCCACCTGTCAGTGCAGGGGATATAGGTTTGAGCCCTGGTCCGGGAAGATCCCACATGCCGCAGAGCAACGAAACCCGTGCGCCACAACTACTGAGCCTGCACTCTAGAGCCCAGGAGCCACAACTACTGAGCCCGTGTGCCTAGAGCCTGTGCTCCACAACAAGAGAATGAGAAGCCCACGCACCACAATGAAGAGTAGCCCCTGCTCGCCACAACGAGAAAGCCCATGCAGCAATGAAGACCCAACGCAGCCAAATTAATTAATTAATTAAAAAAAAAAAAAAAAGAATCTGCCTTCCAATGCAGGGTATAGGGGTTCAATCCTTGGTTGGGTAACTAAGATCCCGCATGCCGCAACTAAGACCTGATACAGACAAATAAATAAATAAATATTTAAAAAAAAATAAATTTAAAAAACTGTAACAGGTGTTATCCTACAATAAATTTAAATGACAGCTAACAAATGAAATAAATTTATGGAAAGCAGATGACAATTAACCACCCTAGAGTAGTGACTATGTGATCTTTTTATTATTTACTTTATTTAAAAAATTTTTGGCTGCGATGTGTGGCATGCGGGATATTAGTTCCCTGACCAGGGATCGAACCTGTGTCCCTTGCAATGGAAGCGCAGAGTCCTAACCATTGGACCGCCAGGGAAGTCCCTATGTGACTTTTTTATAGAAAAATTATGACACTGCTGTCATAGAATGAGGCAGTCAATATGCTGCTCAGAAATGTAGGGAAAAAATACTGTACCACTGATTTTTGAAATGTGTAACTTTTTGTGTTTTCTTTTTTCAATCCAAACATTTACTTTCTTACATTATTGGGGTTTTTTTAAATTTTTTTTTTTGCGGTACGCGGGCCTCTCACTGTTGTGGCCTCTCACGTTGCGGAGCACAGGCTCTGGACGCACAGGCTCAGCGGCCACGGCTCACGGGCCCAGCCGCTCCGCGGCATGTGCGATCTTCCCAGACCAGGGCACAAACCCGTGTCCCCTGCATCGGCAGGCAGACTCTCAACCACTGCGCCACCAGGAAGCCCTATTTTTAAAAAAATTTTTATTGGAGTATAGTTGATTTACAATGTTGTGTTAGATTCAGGTGTACAGCAAAGTGAATCAGTTATACATATACATATATCCACTCTTTTTTTAGATTCTTTTCCCATATAGACCATTACAGAGTATTGAGTACAGTTCCCTGTGCTATACAGTAGGTCTTTATTATTTATCTATTTTATATATAGAAGTATATATATGTCAATCCCAATCTCCCAGTTTGTCGCTCCCCTCCCCTTACCCCTGGTAACCATAAGTTTGTTTTCTACATCTGTAACTCTATTTCTGTTTTGTAGATAAGTTCACTTTCTTACCTTATTGTTTTCATAATTGTAAATTCTTTTGTTTAAAGATGGTTTTATAATTATATATCTATATAAATCAATTATATATATTTGTTACACTATATAAACTTTAGCCACCACAAAAGCTGGATCTGCCCAGTACTAAGTGGTAAGATTGTTATTCCCATCTCTTCAGTTTTCTGAATGTTCCAAACTTCTTGAAATTTTCTCGAACTCAGAGCATGTGTTTGTTACCTTTATAATTGGGAGTGAAAATATTAGGGGGAAAAATAATTCACTACGACTGAAATAAGAAACCCAGATGGCTGCTCAGCTCTTGAAGGTTTTAAACTCATCTGCCAAAAAACCCTGATGCAACCCACACTGCATGCTCAGAGTTCCACTCCATGATGGAGACCCTGGGAGACTGACCACATGTAAACAAGGGAGGATAATCACCTCAACACATCCTGTCCCTGAAATGTGTACAAGGTGCTGAAAGGTCAGAGGAGGAAGTGACCAACTCAATCTTCAGTGACAATGGGATACAACCATGTCAGAGAAAAGAGCTACCGTTTACCAAGCTGTTAGTCTGTTCTGTAACTCCCTCCCTCCTAACACAGCCTTCTGGAGTAGATACTAGGATCACTCCCACTACAGATGGGTGCACTGAGGCACCAGATCACCTAGGCCTCATCATGGAAAATGACAGGTACTTTGAGATGAAAGAGTCACTGCTAAGAAGGCTGGAAAGGTCACCCCCATGTCATAGCAGGCACTGGCTCCACCAAAGCATGCAGCAGGGCCAGAGAGACAAGACACAGAAGCCTTCTATTAACTTGACACAAATGCCTGGGGTCCAACACCAGGTGTTCATTTCCCCCCCATCAGCATTTTATTCTTGTTTGTTTGTTTGTTTTTAATTTATTTGGCTGCACCAGATCTTAGTTGCAGCACGCAGGATAGGATCTTCATTGCTGCGTGCAGGTTCTTCCTTGCGGCACGCGGTATCTTTTTTAGTTGCAGCATGCAAACTCTTAGTTGAGGTGTGTGGGATCTAGCTCCCTGACCAGGGATGGAACCCGGGCCCCCTGCATTGGGAACATGGAGTGTTAGCCACAGGACCACAGGGAAGTCCCTTTATTCTAGTTTTAATAAAGGAGAAACTACAAGTTGTAAGTGGAAGTATTTCAAGAAAAGTCACAACAATGCAGATCCTTCCACCAATTCTGAGGGACAAATGAAACAGCAGATTCTGTTCCAAAAATCCGGACAAGCTTTTCCATAAGGGAAACAGCAGCCTCTCAGAGGCTTCTCTGTCGAACCAGCAGCATGATCACACTGCCACATCTCTTTGCCTCATCAGACCAGATTTCTGGAATGAAAGACTAGAGCATCCCAATATGGAGGGGGACAGGGAGAAGGAGCTTTCAGCCTACCTAGAAATATATTCCTCAGTTACAATGCTTGAATTACAGAGTTTTAGCAATTTAAAAAGTTTTTCTAGCTAAAAGTAGAGCACTACTCCTTCAAGAAAATCTAAATTATTGATTCTAAGGTGTCACATGTCCCCTTTATCAGAATATCAAATTTACTTATAAATACCTAAATGTATTCCATACACACACCAAGAATTATCAGTCCTCCTTAAAAAGCCTGTTCCCTCCCCCCAAAAAGCCTGTTTCCCCTCTTCAAGGGCAATTTTCCATCTCCAGTCTCCTCCTCCTGATGCAGACTACAAATCCCACCATCATGTGGGAAACATACACAACAGGAACATGCAGAAGTGACCCTTGAAGACTATGGCCAAAATTGTTCTGAGCTCTCGATCTATGGGGGACTCTCCTACCTTAGTCATGGTTCTCTCATGTGCCAGTTAAGTAACAGTCCATTAGCTTCAGGCAAGATTATATGCTCCCTGCCTGTGGTCAACGTTTACCCCTGCTCATTTCTCAGCCAGTTCCCAAACCAGATGACACATGAACTCATCCTCTGAAACTAGTGGTGCCAAAAATGATTCAGTCCTCATGGCCAGCCACAGAACCCAGGCAGCCCCAACCCGCCCAGGCCAGCACAATGAGGGCTGTACCTGCTGGTAGAGGGACACGTGTGCCCTGCGCTACACCAGATCCTGTGCCCAGAGGGCACAACTTCCTCTGGGTCCTCACAACACCTCACTCAGGTAAATACTCCCCTCAGGGGTCTGCTAAGCATCCCAGGCTAACAGCATCAACATGGCAGCTTTGATCACCCAACTACTCTAACTACAGTCAGTGCTCCTCCATGACCAGCCGGGAAAAGAACGAGATATGGGAGTGAGAAAATTCCTGACACCACATAGGTCACGGCACTATTTTTTTTTTTTTTTTTTGCGATACGCAGGCCTCTCACCGCTGTGGCCTCCCCCGTTGCGGAGCACAGGCTCCGGACGCGCAGGCTCGGCGGCCATGGCTCACGGACCCAGCCACTCCGCAGCATGTGGGATCTTCCCGGACCGGGGCACGAACCTGCGTCCCCTGCATCGGCAGGCGAACTCTCAACCACTGCGCCACCAGGGAAGCCCCACAGCACTATACCTTAACACATGACCATTCGTCAATCATCCTCTATGAGTCCTGGGACTTCTTTCCAAAATAAGGCACAGCAAAATATTAAAAACTTCTTTAGGGAAATCAAGTTCAACTGCACCCATAGTTCTGAAGCAAACTACACACTGACTCCTTTGGAATCTCGCAGCTTGCGAGAAGGGCAATGACTTCAGTCAGTCAACAGACGTGAGGATTGGGAGGGAAGGCCAACGGGGCACTTCCACTTTTGATATTTTACCACTATTCCCTTTCTTTGGCTCTATACAAAGAGCCTAAGGTATTTTCAAAGTAAAAACACTCTTTGAGAGTGAGATAAATCATTCCTGGGAGAGAGGTAGCCTGTTCCTTCCTTTCCCAGCCCTCATCTGCCCCAGATGTGTTGGCCATATCCATCAGTTTTTCACTGCCCAGAGTCTGTCAGGTGGCAGCTGGCACCTCTTGCAAGGTCCAATGTTCCAAATGCGCCAGGAGCCTGCATCCTGGGCTTACCGTCCTCCTCTGGCCTCCCGATGTAGGTGCAGCATCCCAAGCCACCCATAAAACCCAGCACAGGTTCTACAAAGGGCAGGGGCAACTCAAAGAACCTAAGGGAGAGATATGTGTGTTCTCATGCTCCGATAAGGACACAGAGCAAGAAAAACCCACACCTTCAGCAGGGGGTTGGCAAGTACCTCAGCTGTCTCTCTAGAGGCACTCACCTTGGAGAACAGACACTGTTCGTGAAAGGACATCTTTCACTGCCTTATATGTAAAACCTCTATTCATAACAGAAGAAAAACTGAAAATGTTCAACAAGAACCAACTAACTGGGCTTCCCTGATGGTGCAGTGGTTAAGAATCCGCCTGCCAGTGCAGGGGACATGGGTTCGAGCCCTGGTCCGGGAAGATCCCACATGCCGTGGAGCAACTAAGACTGTGCGCCACAACTAGTGAGCCTGCGCTCTAGAGCCCATGAGTCACAACTACTGAGCCCATGAGCCACAGCTACTGAAGTCCGCGCGCCTAGAGCCCATGCTCCGCAGCAAGAGAAGCCACTGCAATGAGAAGCCAGCGCACAAGGAAGAGTAGCCCCTGCTCACTGCAACTAGAGAAAGCCTGTGCGCAGCAACAAAGACCCAATGCAGCCAAAAATAAAAATAAATTAAATAAATTAAAAAAAAAAAACCTAACTTAGGTAGACAGTAATCTCAGCAACGTGCAAGTAAGTGCTTTAACAGTTACTGGTGTATGTTTTTCCTGTCAGGTTGCTCAAGTTCATAAAAACATACATTCTTTGGCCTGGTATACTTCATCCATCTCTCTTCTTCCTTTGTTGCTTACTCGGGCAATCTCTCAAGGAAACAGTATGATTATGTTTAGCACTAGAGCCAACAGATATAGGGTCCACACACCTCCACAGGCACCCTGTAGAAGAAGCTGAACTGTGAACTCTCGCTCATGAGAGGGGAAGGAGGAGTAAGGCACAGTCCACATATACCAAGTTTAAAGCACATTAAGCAAATGCGTACCAAAGTGAAAGCCGGCAGGCTTGGACTTAGGTTAATCCCAAGACAAATGTTGCTGCAGCCTCAGCAAAAACACTGAATTTGTTTAGACATGACCTGGGATCTCAATCAGAGAATGGGACAGATGAGAAGGAGGGAAGGTTATAGTAAAAATGCATATCCAATGTTAGTTTTATACTTGTAAAACAAAAATGGTCTATTATTCCTATAAAACAAACATTGCAGGGCAATGCAAGATTTCTGCATTCCCCAAGAGAGTATGACAAGCACACCCAGCCCATGGGGCCACCTCATTTCTGAGTGTGCAGCCGTGGATAGGAAAGCCCTGTGGCCCTGGAGCAGCTCATCTTAAAGATGAACAAGGCTCAAGGCAAGGGGCTGTGGTGGGGTTAAGACAGACTGATGTGGCTCGGGGGGTTTGCCTTTGGGATCCAGCTCAGGTATCGAGCAGGCACATTCTTGAAAACTAAGTGCAGAAATAACAACACTAGAGCCAAGTGTTATGCCTCCTGGTCTCTAACACATCTTATTCCATTAAAAGAAAAGTTCTACTCTTCCTTAGGCTTGGGATTGGACACTCAATTTCTACAAGTATATGTCTCAAGTAAGGTAAACAGATGGATACACAGAGAATGCAGGTAATACTAAATGATCTCCCATTTGATCAATCATGAGTTTCAGTTAAATACATTCACAAGACGAGTTAAAAAAAAAATGCAGCAGTGCAAAGAAAGTTTTGTGAATTTGCCATGACAGAGAGCAAGCAGAAGAGGCCCAGGCTGACTCCAGTTGCCCAAAGGGGCTTGTGAAAGCAGGTACTGGAGGCCTGTCTCCAAGTCAGAAAGGTTTCAAAAAAACCCAAAGCCTGAAATCCTTCAGTCCAGAGTGGGATGAGACTTCTGACCACCTTGCAGAGTGGCCAGGAATGAAAAGAACACAGGTAAAAGACGTAGCGCAGTGAGGGTGTTAGGCAAGGCAGCCGTAGCTCCTATCATTTTTATTTTTTGTGGGTGGGTGCTGTAGGTGTTGACCACATCACTTCTACAATGGCTACATTTCACTAGCACAAAATCAAATCAAGGCATGACTTTTCTGTTGTTACCAGGTGCTTATTTTGCTACCTGTTCTGACCTGGATACCACATTTAGAAGTTATCATCCTCCCAACGATTTCAGTCTTAACCAAGGGGCATTTTGTTGGCATAAAGAACAAAAACTCTTGGATTTCCCTGGTGGTCCAGTGGTTAAGACTGTGTGCTTCCAATGCAGGGGGCATGGGTTCGATTCCTGGTCAGGAAACTAAGATCCCACATGCTGTGGGGCAACTAAGCCCACGCACCACAACTACTAAGCTCACGTACCACAACTACTGAGCTCGCACGCCTCAGCTAGAGCCTGCGTGCTGTAAACTACAGAGCCCACGTGCTCTGGAACCTACGCACCACAACTACAGAGCCTACACACCCTGGAGCTTGCGTGCCACAACTAGAGAAGCCCGTGCGCCGCAAGGAAAAGATCCCACGTGCCGCAACTAAGACCTGACACAGCTAAAAATAAGTAAAATAAATAATAAATTATAAAATAAAATAAAATCTCCCTGACAAATTGAGGCCTGCCTTATACTTGGGTATAAATGGTGTTTTACCTATTCTTGGTGCCTGCCTTCATCTGTAAACTAGTCATGGTAGTTTTATGTAGGTGCCATAAGGTGGGAACAAGATTTAAAAATCTAGCCTACTGCCTGGCTTACATGCAACGCACTCCTCAAACGTGAGCTGTCCTCTGTCCACCATTCCAGTTCCTACAAAAAGTCCAATGGAAGATGGAGGCCAGAGGGTGGACTTGACAGTATAAGTGGATGAGGGCATGTTAAGCCTGCACTTTTCTGAGGCGGATGAAGAAACGGGGCTTCCGCAACAGGCAGAAGAATGGAGTACCAAGGGACATCCTGCTTAGCTCTTAAAAGAAGACATTTTTAAACTGGTTACAAGTGTGATAAAATGACCACCATTATTAGTTTGGGGTCTCTTTATCCTGTAGATTTTCTTCAGTGCATTTTTCTATTCTTTCCACAAATAGGATCAGGCTATATGTGTTGTTTTGCCTTTTTTTTCCCAAGTAAAATCAGCTTTAGTTTTCTCACCTAACTTTTAAAAAATAGTGATAAAATACTCACAATATAAAATTTACCATTTTAACTATTTTGGGGTATACAGTTCTGTGGCATGAAGTACATTCACACTGTTGTGCAATAATCACCACTATCTCCAGAACTTTTTCATCATCTCAAACTGCAACTATACACATTAAATAATAAATCCCACTCTCCCTACTCCCCAGCCCCTGGTAACCACCATTCAACTTGCTGTCTCTAATTTGAGTACTCCAGTTTCCCATATAAGTAGAATCATTCAATAGCTGTCCTCTGTTTTGCCATTTCCCCCCCAACTAAACTATATGACTTAGATATCTTGCTACATTTGTCTATATATGAGTCTTTTTAAAGGCTGTATAATAGTCACACAAAATCATAATGTATATATCGACTTCCCTACTGACACTATTTCCAACTTTTTTCTTACCACAATAATGCAGTGAGCATCCTTGTATCTGTCTTTGCACACCTGTGAAGTATTTCTGTACGAAAAAGTCCTAGAAGTAGAATCGCTGGGAGCATAGATTTTAAAAGATCTCACCCATTGTTTCACTCTGACCCAACCTATAAAGTATGTGAGCCACTGGATTCTGGAGTATGGTGGCGACATTTTATGTTAGGAAAATTAACCGGGCAGAGACAAGGAAAAACCTGGCTTCAGAAAGGCTCTGACTTCAACTGCTGGGCAGGGGGTGGTGGGAAATTGTCCTGACAGCCCTCAGGTTCTAGGGTCACCAAGACAACAGGACTGCTATCTCCAGACACCTGTCTCGGACCTCTTTAATGTTACCTCCCCTACTCAGTGGCATACATGGCAGGGCACACAGTCTCCTGTCTTCTCCACTGCACCCACAGAGCCAGCTGCCCTGCCCAGCCTACACAGAAGAACCAAGGAAGGAGGGGGAGAAGGTAAAGAAGCAGGACTTGATAGATGGCGAAGTGTAGCACACTGTCCTTAACCCTTGAGGGAGCAACAGACCCCCTAGAGAATCTGAGACAACTGTGGGACTCTCCTGAAAATTCACAGCCTCACTGAACTCTGCATACAATTTGTGGAGTGGGCAACTATGGACCCTATCTTCAGAATCCCTGATTCAGGGAATCAAATTAGAGGGATGAGTCAGATACTGAGTCTTCACAAGTCAGAACAAGGATGTTTTGTTCATGAAGTCAGAAACAGCTGAGAAGATAGTGAGTTGAGCTGCAGACACTTAAATATAAGGGATAATCAAGCAATCAAGAAGAAATGTACAGCAGACAGCTGGAAGCAGTGGGAGCGAAGCTTGAGTGAACTTAACTTGAAAACAGATTTGGGAATTACCTACAAAGGGAAGGCAGAAGGCACCCCAAGAGTAATGTGCAAAGAAAGAAGAGCACTGGGTCGAGGCCCCCATGATTGTGAACAGCCTGTGAGCAGAGGGTGCAAGGTCAGTGTGAGAGAAGGAGGTCTGTAAGGAGACAAGGAGCAAAACATCTTCATCCTCCTGGAGGCCAAGGGTAAGAATCTCCTCTCTGTTCCACATGGAAAATCTGGACCACATGACACAGAGGGAGGAGGAGGGTCTTGCACTGTGTGGCCCTATAGGTCCCTGACAGCCCCCAGAGTTCAAGGTTTGGGGCTCACTTTTGAATGAGCCTTGGCAGTTCCAACACAACTTCTTCACTGAAAAGATATACAGGTGTGACTCCTTCAAAGCCAGCCACCAGAGTCAAAAGGTCTCAAGCACACAGTGTGATGAGCAAAAGCCAGCATATGGGAACCCCTACAGGATAAATGACAGTGTGAACAGATAAATTACAAAACAGAGTAAGCATATATAAATTTAAGAGACAAAAGAGACACTTCAATCAAATGCCATATGCAGACTTTATCTGGATCCCAGTTTGAACAAACAACTATAAAAAAATAATGAGACAATCAGGGACATTTGACCATGACTGAATATTTGAAAAAAAAATTAAGGAATTATCATTGTATTTTAGGCATAATAATGGTGTAAAAACCATGGGTAGCTCCTTGTCTTAGAGATACACTAATAATGTATAATGAAATACTTTTGGATAATATACACTTTGGGGATAGGTTTCCTAAAAAAATTCAGCTTTTTTTTTTTTTTTAAGGGGAGGGGAGGAAGGCAGAGTGTAAATGAAACAACATTGGCTAGGAGTTGGTAACTGCAGAAGCTGGTGATGGATGGATGGTTGACAAACCCAAACCAAGTATCCATCATTTTAGGAGACTCTTTTCGTTCAAATTCTGAGGTAAACGCTAAATTCAATTTTGGGGGAAAAGGCCCCTTCCTTGCTACCAGAATATATTACAAAACACTAGTATTACTTGTTACTTTTATTACTTGGTATGCAAATAGGCAAAAATATAATTTAAAAAACAAAAACATGCTTTAAAATGTAATCACATGAAAGCAATCATCTACTACACAAAAATGTGTTCAATTTGTCTAAGGTGATTACCCCATTAGGTAAAACAACGTCACTTAAAGGAAAAATTCTTCCCCAGTGCATCCTCTTTATGAACCAAACAATGGAAATTTTTCACCTCAGCAAGCTGGCCTCAGGGAGGCTCATCCCTGTTGCCTAGATACCGGTGATATCTCCCTACGGTGTTACGGAAGGCTCTGGCACCCCTTGCACCCCTCTGCAAAGAAGACTGGTTAAGGTTCATCAGTCAGAAGTTGTGCCTTCCTCACACATTCCACTGCTCAGACAGCTATGGGGCTGGTATACCATGTACTTGTCTGTCACCTGCGAAGCCTTGAAACAAAAAGAAGTCTATTACATTTGCTAAACTGGTTTTTACAATTGTATCAACTCCAGTCCTAGCTCTCATCCACCTGATTTCTAACAATTCCTGAGAATTTTATTCTAAAGTCACAAAGCAGGTCAACCAGCTGGAGTAACAGTTAACCGTTCAACTGATGTTTGCCTCCAGAAAAAGTTACTAAGTGATCCACTCACTGGCCTATTACATCAATATGATAAAGTATTCATTTTGCTCAGTTTCTAATTCTGGTAGTGGTTAAAGTTAAAACAATAACAATACTGCCCTGAAACTTCTCGTTAAATACTTAACACCAGATTACAGGATGCAATTACACAAACTCCACAGCAGCAATCTATGTAAATAAGCATTTTAGTTCACTTAAAATGTTACCCTGCTAAAAATGCTAATACAGCAACTAATTAAATACTAGAATTCATCAAAACTACTGTAATTATGGCGCTTTATACAAAGTATCATAAAACTTGTGATCTGCAACATTTCTGTTACCACTTTTTAGAAATTTTAGTACTTAAAACTATTTTTTCAGATGATTTTATCTTATTCTTGTTCTATGTACATTTTGTTACCAAAATGCTTCATTCCAATCAGTGATTAGTTTTATTTCCCCGGTATTTAAGAGCACTAGATTTTACTGGTTTTTACATTTTCTTTTCACAATATTTGGACTCATTTTTCTGCAATTCGGCTTTAATATATGAAACTGAATAAAAGCCAAAAATGAAACAAATCATTAGGACGCAAAAGACAAAAAACAGTCTGTAATCCAACGTGAACGAAATGAAAGCTCCATCCATGGTGAAGCTTATCACTATTAAGAAGACGTCCCCGGATCCATTTTAGGACTTTTTGGGATAAGAAGGTTAGGTGTGCAGACTCCCCCACCAGACACCAGCTGACAAGCCCAACTGACATTCAACACTCAAAATGGCTGCACATCTGCCGGCCGCAGGTAACCGTACCTGAGGCGTTGGGCTGATTTCTCCAGCCAAAGACTCAAGGAGACCCCCGTCAATAACCCGGAAGATCGTGGCCACCAATGTCCTGGGGAGACCCCCTCAATGACCCAGGAGATCTCACCCTCTCCAATGACTGGAGACTTCAATGACAGAGGGAGATCCCGCACCACCAAAATATCCGGGAGACACCCCCCCCGCAATGACCAGGTAAGATTCTGCCCGTCAAAACCAGGGGAAATCGTCTCTCCCCAATAACCTGAAGAAATAATGCCTCTCTCAAATGACCCGGGGAAATCTGGCCCCACAAGGACCCTGAGAGATCTCTCCTACTCCCATCATCGCGGGAGAGCCCCTCCCAAAAAACCCGGGAACACCGCTAATGACCAGAGACCTCGCTCCCCGACGACCCGGAGAAACCCTCCTCCAAAGTCCCTGGGGCGGCAGAGCTGTAGGCCGAGCAGACCGGGCGTTACCTGCTACCTCAGCCGGTCCCGCGGAGCTTCCGTCCTATTGTTTCTCTCCCACCAAGATGGCGGCCGCTGCGGCGAGCCCCGCCCCCCGCGCCTCACTCCCGGAGCCCCTCACTATTGGCTCGCACCGGGAGCCCAGCTCGCGGACTGGGCGGCCCAAAAAGCGCTGTTGCTAGGGCGCCCGGATTCGTTGTAGTGGCTTCCGGAAGGGGCGGTGCATGGGGCGGGGTTAGCGAGAGAGGTGGAGTCTTGTCTGCCTCGATGGGAGAGAGTGGCCAAGGAAGTCAGGTTGGGTGGACAGGTGGGCTTCGAGCCCAGGGGTGCAATACGGGATGCCAGGGGTACAGATGGGTCAGCCAACTGTACCATTTTTCCTGGGTCCCAGCGGTTTCCTGGAGTGCAGGACTTTGAATATTAACATTGAGACAGTCTGCAGCAATCTGGGAAGTTGGTCACCCTAGCAGATGGATGGACAGAGGACCGGATGTGGCTGGACGGAAAGATGGACAAAAGAGTGGCTGTAGACGGTGGATAAAGGGCGGTTGTATGCACAGGTGGACAGATGACTGGATGTAGATGGATGGACAAATGACTCGATATAGAGAGGTGAACAGAGGAGTGGCTGTATAGTCCTTTGTGGACTGGTGGGTGACCCAGTGTCCAACCCAGGTTCCACCAAGCTCCACACTACAGAGCTTGTCTGAAGCTCGTTTGTTCTGGGCCCTGTGTTAGCCAGAAGGTCTCCCACCTGAGTTAATATCATTGTGGCTGGCAAAAGCAAGGGAGGATGGGGATGCTACTGAGAGTGGGTAGAGCCTCCTACCTGTTCTCTGCTCTTTTAAAAAATCCCTGTGTGCTGGCTGTTTGCAGAGGTGTGGATTCATGCATATACTCATTCATTCAACAACTATTTATGGAGCATCTACGCTCTGTGCTGGAAATACAGCAGTGAACAAAAACAGTAGGAAAAAAAAAAAAGCCTGCCCTTACGAGGATAGGCAGGAAAGATTTCCTGTGACCAGCTGATCTCTCCTCTCTTGGAAGCACAATCCCTGTGTGGCTTCCAGGGCCCCATGCCCTCCTGGCTTCCTCTGACCTCACTGGTTCCTCCTCTTCACCTTTTCTCTGTCTACACTATTGCTCTCATAATCTTACCCAGGGTCATGGCTTCAAATTCCACTTACATGTCTATCACTCCCAAAGGTGTATGTCCAGTCAGACCTTTTCTGAGTGCCAGACTCAATGTCCAGCTATGGACTAGGCACCCGCACTCTGACTTCCTCTTGGCACCTCAAACTCAACTTGTGCCACCCTAGCTCCAGCTCATCCCCCAAACCTACTCCACCCCAACTCCCCCAGCTCAAGTGATGGCAGCTCAGTCCTTCCTACTGTTCAGGCCAAACACCTCAGACTTTGTCTTGACTACTTTCTTTCCCACTTACATTCAATGCATCAGGAAGTCCCGTTGCTTCCATTGCATCATCTACCAAGAATGAGACCACTTCTTGCCAGGTCCATGGCTTCCACCTAGTCCAAGCCACCACCATCTCTCCCCAGGACAATGTCACAGCCACATCCCAGTCTTTTGCTGCTGCCCTTGCCACCTTCAGTCAGTTCTCCACACATCAGCCTATGAATACATGAGTCAGAACCTCTCATACCCAGCTCGGAACCCTGCAGTAGCAACTCCCCCAAAGAAAAGCCAGAGCTGGCAAGGGCTCCATTATTCCCCATTACCTCTCTGCCTGCATCTCCTTTGTTCACCTCTAGAAGCACTGCTCATCTCCTAAAGTTTCTCATGTGTCACAGTCTGTGCACTCTCATGTCTAAAGTGGAAATCTCTTTTGCTCATGAATGTATCCTGACCACCTCAAACACCAAGTAAGCTCCAGAAATACCTGTTGACTGGACTAAATAAAAAGAATGCCATGTGGTATTAAGTGATAAAAAATAAAATGGGGCAGTGGGATGTTGTGGCAGGATGAGAGTGCCCCAGACCAAGGCTAGCCCTGGGTCAGGCCAAGAAGGCCCTCCACACCCAGTGGAATTACACCCGGCCCAGCTCCTGCTCCTGTTCCCTGTCTGTGGCTTCAGGACCTGCAGTAGCTGCTGTAGCTACAGAATAAAAGCCCAACAGGCACCAGTCATTCAGGCCTTCACAAATAGGCATGGCCCCTTCCTCTGCCCACCCAATCTCCCATTCCAGTGCTCCCATGGGTGGGGAGGAAACTGGACAGGGCAAGGTCTCCCTGGGGGCAGTCCCAGTCTTAATTCACTCTTCCATTCCTTCCATAAGTGCTTAGCCAGGGCTTACTGGGGCTAGATACTGGGTACATGGCAAGAATGGACACAGCAAGAATTCAAATGATTTACAGAGTCCTTACCATCCAGCAGGGAGTGGATGGGGGAGCATGTGAAGGATGAATACAGCAAATAACTAATTATGGGCAGAGTGAATACAGTGGAGGAAAGGAACCAAGCTGATGTACAGAGTATTGTGTTTATGTCTAAGGCAGCAGGAAAGGTGAATCTGAGAAGTGGACATCAGAGCTAAGATCAACCAAAGGCATGACTGATCAGGGAAAGATCTAAGAGAAATCATTCCTGGCAGAAAGCATAGCAAGTGCAAAGACCCCAAGGAAAGCACAATTTTGGCATGGTGGAAGATTATGAAGATTGTGATTGGGTCTAATGGAAGAAATAGCTCAGAGCTCAATGAAAAGATGCACAGAGCACAAAGGCATGAGGGAACAGACCAGAGATTTGGGGGCCAACTCCAGGAATCCTGATGTGCAAACAATAGGAGTTCCCGACATAAAGAAAATGCTGTGTTTGCGTATGGGCGGTATTGAGCACATTCCCAGGCAGTATGGAAGGGAAAGACTATAGTAAAATTCTTAAACTTCAAGGAGAAAGAGGACATTGTACAAGCTCCCAGATGGATAATACAAGTTATCTACCAAGGAAGAAGAGCCAGCTGTTCTCGAACTCTCCCCCTTAACACAGGCACATTATCTGCTACCTATGCCCAGCCAAGGGACAGTCCTCATACCTGGAGAGGGAAGGTAGCCACTAATGGAATGGAAAAGTACTAGAATTTCCAAATTACCAAAGAAAAATTAAATGAATGGCATCTTCTTAAAAGAGAGAGGGAATTCCCTGATGGTCCACTGGTTAGGACATGGAGCTGTCACTGCTGGGGACCCAGGTTCAATCCCTGGTCAGGGAACTAAGATCCTGAAAGCTTCGAGGTGTGGCCAAAAAAAAAAAAAAAAAAAAAGAGAGAGAAAGAGAGAGAAAAGGAAAGTTATAAGTTAGCTGTATGAAATTGCTAGTATTCAACTGTTTTGACCTATAAAAATGGTAGTTTCGAATAGCTCAACTGAATAAAAAGATGAAACCACAAAGTAAAAAAATAAAGTAATTATGGAATGAGCAAAGTCAAGCATATTTATCATACTAAATAGGGACACCCTGAACCCCCTTTAAAGACCTAGAGACTGGGTTAGAAAAACAAAACCCTGCCACGTACTATTTATAAGAAAGACACTTGAAACCACAAGAAAAGAAAAGGCTGAAAATAAAGGAGTTGGCAAAGAGTGAGGTCAGGCCAGCACAAACTAGAAGAGAGCAGGAGTAGCCAGTGACATTAAAGAAGGTAGGATTTAAGGTGACAGGCGTTGAGCAAAATAAAGAGGACCACTACCTAACAAAGGCACAATTTATGAAAAAGATATGAAATATAAAATAATCATAAGTCAACATACACCAGGTACTAAAACTTTTTTCTTCTTAATGAGGAACTAGACAACATTGGCATTAACTCTATTATTATTACACATTGGCTTAGAGTTCTAGCAAATGTAATAGGGCAAGAAAATGAAATGTTATAAATATTGGAAAGAAAGAGATTACACACTATCTCTTTAGTTAATGCCATGATTGTAAATCTAGAAAATCCAAAGGACTTTCTTGAAAACTACTACAATTAATAAGAGAAAATTTAAGGTGATAAATACAAGAAAAATATATTTAAAATAATAGCATTTACTAAAAATAAGCCTCTAGAAATAAAAACAAGAAAAACATTCAATTGATAATAACTATAAAATATTTAGGAATAAATTATTAAGAAAAGTATAGGAACTGTATAGGTGGGAGACCTATAAAATCTTATTAAAGGGGACTTCCCTGGTGGTCCAGTGGTAAAGAATCTGCCTTCCAATGTAGGGGACCCGGGTTCGATCCCTGGTCAGGGGACTAAGATCCCACATGCCCTGGGGCTTGTGCCACAACTACTGAGCTCCTGACCCTCAACTAGAGAGCC
Source organism: Globicephala melas (assembly GCF_963455315.2). Lineage (NCBI taxonomy): Eukaryota > Metazoa > Chordata > Mammalia > Artiodactyla > Delphinidae > Globicephala > Globicephala melas. Next base: position 39,276,197 of record NC_083324.2, on the reverse strand, counting down.
TGTGTGCCACAAACTACAGAGCTCACCCACCCTGGAGCCCATGCACCACAGCTACAGAAGAGAAAACTGCCCGCCACAACTAGAGAGAAGCCTGTGGACCGCAAGGAAAGATGCCGCATGCCTCAACAAAAATCCCGCGTGCTGCCACTAAGATCCCATGCAGCCAAAAATAAATAAAAAATGTCTTAAAAAAATCTTATTAAAGGACATGAAACCTATAGAATATTACTAAAGGATAAGATATGAACAAGTGGAAAGACATACTAAATTCATGATGTGGTGTGTGGTCCAGATCTCAGCCCTCAGCTGTCTCCCTCTGAAAATGGTCCTTGGCAGAAGGCAGCCACCTCACCCAAGGTTAACCACCCCACTCTGAAGGTAACCTTCTGCCCTCCTAGCTACTACTTCTCCTGCAGAGGTAACCACTATTCTGACTTCTGTTACCATGGATAAATTTTGCACATTTAAAATTTCATATATATTGAATTATACAATATGTACTTTTTTGGTGTCTGGCTTTTTTATTCAATGTTGTGTCTATGAGTTTCATCCATATTACTGTGTATTGCTATAGTCTTATCTCTTTCGTATCTATATAGTATTCCATTACATGACTATACCACAAATTATCCATCTGTTCTACTGTTGATAGCCATCTAGATTAATTCCAGATTTTGGCTAGCATGAATATAGTTTCCATAGATGTTTCTTCACGTGTCTTTTCGTGGACACAAACCATTCATTTCTGCGGCATATAACCCAGGCTGTTTTTGACCCTTCCACCATCATCCTTATCATGCTGCCTTTTGTCTTCATGCTTGTGGGCCCAGCTTTGCTAGGTAGTTACTGTCTCTCCAGACATCACATTAGTATTCAAAGCAGGAGGAAATCCTGCTGTTGGCACCAGCCACATCTTTCCCCTTTATCAGGTAAGCAAACACCTTCCCAGAACTCCCTGCAGATTTATATTTGTTATTTTTTTAATTAATTAATTAATTAATTTATTTTTGGCTGTGTTGGGTCTTTGTTGCTGCCCGTGGGCTTTCTCTAGTTGCTACAAGCGGGGGCTACTCTTTGTTGCGGTGCGTGGGCTTCTCATTGCACTGGCTTCTCCTGTTGCGGAGCATGGGCTTCAGTAGTTGTGGCACATGGGCTTAGTTGCTCTGTGGCATGTGGGATCTTCCCGGACCGGGGCTCGAACCCGTGTTCCCTGCATTGGCAGGCAGATTCCTAACCACTGTGCCACCAGGGAAATCCCTAGCAGACTTATATTTATTTCTCAATGACTAAAACTGGGTCATTTGTGGCCACCCGTAGGTGCAAGGAGGCTGAGAGTTCAGGGAACGGAGTCAGGGAATCACTTGAGACTGGACACTTGCCACCCTGGAAAAAATCCAGATTTGTTAGCAAAGATGAAGGAGAAAAAGCTATTGGGAGGCAGCCAACAAAATCTCACAAACTGAAAAGATGTTCAAACTCATCAGGAAGCAAGGAAGGCAAATCAAAGTGAAAAATGTAACAATGGCAAAACTATGGAGACAGTAAAAAGCAATCTGACAAACTCCACTAAAATAAAAATACATATGCGGAACTTCCCTGGTGGTCCAGTGGTTAAGACTGCCTTCCAATGCAGGGGGTGTGGGTTCCATCCCTGGTTGGGTTGCTGATATCCCTCATGCCTCAGGGCCAAAAAAACAAAACATAAAACAGAAGCAATATTGTAACAAATTCAATAAAGACTTTCCACATCAAAAAAAAAAAGCATATGCTTTTGGGCCCTATAATCCATATCTTGGGATTCTCACTTATAGAAATAGGTGTAGTGGAAAATATTTGCAAAGTGATGGCCCATTCACAAAAGCACAGTTGGTGACATTTTGGTACCTCCATATTGTTCTGGTTACTATACTGTGTAAAAAATTACCCAAATTTAGTGGCTTAAAATAGCAACATTTATTTTGCTCACAAATCTGCCCTTTGTGAAGAATTCAGTGGAGACTGCTCTTCTCTGCTGCATCAGTCTGGACCGCTGAAAAGCTAGGGCTGGAATCATCGGAAGGCTCCTCACTTGAATTCTGGTGTTTGATTTTGGCTGTCAGCTAAGACTTTTCTTTTTTCTTTTTTTTTTTTCTGGCCGCGCAGCCCTCAGCAGTGAGAGCGCCGAGTCCTAAGCACTGGACTGCCCAGGAACACCCACACGTGGCCTCTCCATGTGCCCTGGGCTTCCTCACAACATGGTGGTTATTAGTTTCCAAGGGTGATTGTCCCAAGAGAGAGCAAAACAGGTGGAAGCTGTATCATCTTTCTAACCTAGACTCAGAAGTCACAGAGTCATTTCTGCCTGATTCTATTCATTAGAAGCAAAGTCATTAAGGCCAGGCTATATCCAAGGAGAGGGAAATTAGCCTTCACATTTTGTAAGAGAAGTATTGGAAAGTGTGTGGACCCATTTTAAGTTACCATCAAAAAGAAGGAATTGGAATAAATAATACCACTTGAATTGGAGGGCCTGCCACAAAATTAAGATGAGAAAGGTAAGATGCAGAAAGGTGTATACAAAATGATCTAAATATGTAAACCAAAGACAAACCACTCTGTGTAAATGTGTGTATATATGTATAGTGTGCATATATATATATATATATATATAATTATATAAACAAGGAGAAATGTAGGCAACATATTCTTGCAACAAAGGGTTCCAGAGAGTGATGGTGATAGAAGGGAGAGGCAGAGGTAAGCACAAGAGAAAAAGATAAAAGACTGCATTAAAAACTAGAAGTTAGGGTGGGTTCACCCTTATGCATTTAATTATAGGTATATATTTCACCATACGAGGAAAGTGATTTTTTTTGGGGGGGGGGGTCATGCTGAATGGCTTGCGAATCTTAGTTTCCCAACCAGGGATTGAACCAAGGGCCATAGCAGTGAAAGTACTGAGTCCTAACCACTAGACCTCCAGGGAAGTCCTGGAAAGTGATTCTTTAGAGAGGTATGTTTAGGTGATAAAAACAATCAAGAAAGACCTTACCTTAAAACTCAGGATAGAGCAGGGAGGAATGGCTGGTGTGCCCCAAGAGGGGCTGCAGGGACCTGACAGTGTTCTTCATCTGGGTTGTACTTTGTGAGTGTTTGGCCTATGAGAAACCAGTGAGCAGAATGTTCTTGTTTTATGCACCCTTGGTATATTCCACACTTAAAATTTTTTTTAATTTAAAAACGAAAGGAAAGAAAAGCAAACGTTGCAGAAAGTTCCCAGTGGGTAGAGTGAAGAGACAGGAGAGGGACCCTGGCCTGGGACTACTGGACACTCGGCTCAGTGGAGTGTCCCAGATGGAGGTATAAATCGGGAGTGAGCAGCATGGAGATAACACCCCAAGCCAGGCTGTCCCTGACAAAACCTCCCAGGGAGGGAGAGAGGAAAACCCAGAGTGGAGCCCTGGGTTGCTTCAACATTTAACTCTAGCCTCGGTAAAACCTGGCAATGGAGGTTGGAAGAAAACCAGGAGAACTGGATGCTCCTGAGAAGGTGGTGTGTTTTTTTGTTTGTTTTTGGCAGTGCTGCTTGGCTCGCGGGATCTTAGTTCCCCGACCAGGGATCGAACCCGTGCCCCCTGCTGTGGAAGCGTGGAGTCCTAACCACTGGACTGCCAGGGAATTCTGAGAAGGTGGTTCTTGAAGCAGGAGGAAGTTCGCCATGGTGAATTCGGCTGAGACTCCAGAGAGCCGGCTCTGCCCTCATCTGTGCATCAGCTATGTCTGCCCGTGTTAGCCACTCGGGAGGGCAGGGTTGCGCTGTGACAAATGGGAGGTGAGAAGGCAACTGCAGGCATATCTCAAGGCTTTTGCTGTGAAGGGAGAACAGTGGGGCAGGAGCTAGAGGAGGACATGGGGGACAGAGGAGGAGCCCTGAGCTTCTGACCCATCGCTTCTGTTTTTTCCGTAAAATCAAGGTGAGGCCATTGCTGGGGGAGGGTGAGCAGGGATGCAAGAGGTTAGAGGACAGGGCCAGGCAGCAAGCAGTGCAAGGGGCCTGGAGGTGAAGGATGGCAGGGAGGTGCTGATCAGAGAACTCATCTCAGGGATGTAACCAGGCCCCAGGCAGGAATGGGCCAGGGTGAAAGAGGTCGTCCAAAGGTGGAGGGGATGAGAGTTGGACCAGGAGGTTGAGGAGACTGCAGTTGGGGAGCCTGATTTATGTGTGTGAACAACTGTGGCTCCCCTGTGGCACCTTGTCCCTTCCACGCAGCCCTGGCCCGGGGCTGGAATTGAGGTAGCGCTCCTATCTGCTAGGGCCTGGGCCTGGGGAGCGGTGGGGATGGGAGTGCATACAGTTGTTCTGGGATCAGACATCTCTCGGAATTCCTTTCCCTTCCTGTTTCTCAAATAGTGGTCATTCTCACTCAACCCCACCCTCTCCAGCCTGGAGTCTTCCCAGGGCCCCCAGCACTCAAGGGTTGGATATGCATCTCTGAGTAGGGAACATGATGTTCTCACCTGGGCAGGGGAGGGACTCAAATCCCAGATGTTCCCCCAACCCCAGCCAGGCCTGGGACTGGTCCATGTGGCGAGGGGCTGGCTGCAAATCATTCCTAAGATTTTTTTTTTCCCCAAAACAAAAGGCAGCAAAATTACCAAGAAAATGATTCCACAGGGCCAGAGTGGAGGTGATTCCCAGCATCCTCGACACATACACCCTTGTTACCAGCACATGTGGGAAGTGAAGACTCTAGAGAGGCACTCGGAAAAATTCCCATTGTGTTGGAGGCCAGCCTGGTCTCAGTGGGCCCTACACCTGCACTTTTTTTTTTTTTGCGGTATGCGGGCCTCTCACTGTTGTGGTCTCTCCCGTTGCGGAGCACAGGCTCCGGACGCGCAGGCTCAGCGGCCATGGCTCATGGGCCCAGCCGCTCCGTGGCATGTGGGATCTAACTGGACCGGGGCACGAACCCGTGTCCCCTGCATTGGCAGGCGGACTCTCAACCACTGCGCCACCAGAGAAGCCCCTACACCTGCACTTTTAATGTACCTTCACTTGCATGTTGTAAACCTGGCCCTTCGACCAGGTCCCAGATATGAGGCTCGCCCTCTTATGTTATAAAATAGTTTCACCCATTTATCAGGTACTAGGATAACCCACCCTAGTTTTCAGTCATCAGGCCAGCTCTGTCAGAGAGTAGGGGCTGCTTTTTCTGTGAGCCCAAGATGCCCAGCTTAAAGTGAGCACAATGGGAGAGACCACACCAGCCACTGGGCTCCAGCCACCTACTGTAGTTGGGCCTTGGCCCAGCCCAGGCATGTGAGAGGCAAGGCTGGAATCCTCCTGGGCCAATGCCTGTGGGCAAAGCCAAGGGCAGTGGGGGTGGATGCCTTCCCATAAGCCTACCTCTTTCTTCACAGTGGAGCAAGCGAAGGCCCTAGATGAGAACTCCAACTCATCCTCGTCTGACTCGCCTCAGGCAGGAGCTGCCAGCCTGGTGGAACCATCGTGAGTTCTGAGGTAGAAGCAGTGCCTGAGTTGGAGGTCTGCGGGTCATATACCCTGTCCCCCAGCTCCATCCTGTTTGGGAAAGTGCTATGGCTTCCAGAGCTGCCAGAGGGAAGAGCCCCTCATTTAGAGGTCCAGGCCGATTCCTGGGGGCATCTGAGCCCATGCATGGCCCTATTTCTCACCCCAGGCATGGGGCTGGCCGCACAGCTCCGAGACAGGATGCCAGTGGTCCAAGGTGGCTCATGCAGGATTCTCACTTGCCTGGAACTAATGCACATCTGCCTCAAAGGCCTCTTCCCTGCCTGTCCTACAGGCCTAAGACTTAGCTTCAGGTCCCTTGCTTCTTCAGCTGTCTGGGATGGGCTCATGGCAGGTATGGGAATGTGTACTGCAGGTGTCCCTTCACGCCCAGGCCTTTCATTTTCAGAATAAAAATGTCCAGTTTAACTATGCTTGAATATTATGCTGGAAAGTGCTGGTCTGCTCATCTGGTGGGTCTGGACTTTAGCTCTTCCTTTTTACTTGTTTGCTAGGAAAAAAAAAAAAATACAGCTGCACACCTCTGCCTCCTCTTTCTGGGGATTGGAGGGCCTAGCCAGAGAGGAGATTGCTGGATCCTAGCTTTCAGCAGCATATACAGTGGCTTTTGACCCTTGCCTCAGTGCAATTCTGCAGAGGGAGGAAGGGCCATGGAGATTTGGCTGGTACTATCTGTTTCGACAGCTCTTCCCCAAGAGCTGACTGGCAAATACCCATTCTTCTGCCTGTCAGGATGGACTGATTAGTGAAGTCAGGTCCTGCTCGCTTTCCTAGTGTCTGCGGTAGCTCCCAGTCCCCCTGTGGTTTCATATTCCGGTCTGGTCAGCCTCCTGCCCTGTAGTCTTCAAATGGGCTGGGCATTGCTTGACTCTGTGTACTTAAAGACACAGAATAGAGAGAAATGCCCACAGGATCAAGGATTCTATTTGGGAAAGAGTCAAAGAGGAAGGGGTGGAAATGTCACACAAAAGAGACACTTCCCACAAAATGTGATTCTTAGCACATCATCAGAGTAGACAACCTAGGCCAGAAAGGCATATCCAGCCAAACTTAATCTTGATATTTAGGATGACTAGTATGAAGATGACAATTTCTGAGATGTCCTTACCTGGAGGGAGCTTTCCTTAAAATCTTAAATCTAGTCTTTCTCTTTCGACAGCTTCCTAGATGCTTCTGTAACCATAATTATGTGATGCAAGCTAAAGCAGTGAGGAACATTGCATGCTTGTGTGTCCAAACTACTCACTTTAAGAAGAGGCAATGGGAGCCATATAGAGAAGAGCAGCATGACCAAGGGCAACAACAGGCACTGGAAGCATGATCATCCTTGAAATAGGAGACTGGGGCTGCTGTCCATGTGAGTCCAGAAACATGAGGATAAGCTCCATAGCACTGGAGGAAAGGTCCAGGAATGCCCTTCGGACCCCAGCGTCATTACTCTTGATAATTCCTGGGATTTAAACAGTGTCAGGAATGGCCACAGCAGGTAATCAAGATTTTGTTCAATGAACAAATGAGCTGACTCAGACCTAATTTCTGACATTCTAATTCAGAACTTAGATAATACTCATCTCATCTGAATTCACAACTGATTATTTACTATGTTCCTGGTTGACACTCTGCATTTCCCCAATCAGGTAACAGTATGTATCACTGGCCATCATCTGTGATAAGGCATTTGTCTGTAGAGAGGATGGGTAAAGGAAGCAAAATTCATATTTAACATGAATGTCTTGTGAAACAACCCCAATTTCCTTAATCACATTATAAGTAATACTGTTTTAACTCTGTTGCTATAAAATTGATGCACTAAGATTGCTAAGGATATATTCAGGTAATTTTTTTTTTTTTTTTAACTTTTGGCCACACCACGTGGAATGCAGGATCTTAGTTCTCCAACCAGGGATGGAACCCATGCCCCCTGCAGTGGAAGCGCAGAGTCTTAACCACTGGACAGCCATTGAAGTCCCAATATTCAGGTAATTTTGATGGCACAGATTTCTAGCTTCCTGTTAGAACATACATAGAAAGCAAAGTCCTCCTAAGATATTCACTCTTCAAGGCTGAGACTGTGGACCATATGATCTTGTCATAGTCCTGGCACTTCCTAATTGTTCATAGCAATACCACCACCAAAACCACAAAGGCCAAACCATATTTAATTTTTAAAGCCTTGAAACAAGGTCAGTTTGGCTTTGAGGGTTCAACTACTAGTTTCTTGGGCCCCACGTGGATATTTTTTATATTCACTTATTACTTGGCCCTTTTGTACTGCCAGGTGAAGGCAAGATCAAAGTGGAACATGATTTTGTTATAGAATGAGCTTCCTTTGGACACTAGGAAGCAAACTATAAATACAGCAGGCTATCGCAGAGTCATTGCTAGTTCTGGCTACAGCCATGTTACAGAGAAGGAAATAATCAATATTGTCAGACAGGAGATATTTTCTGCTGGGCTTCATTGGTGAGTATATCTTCCCCAGCAAGGGATATATTGGATGCCCTTGTACACCATCCCCAAACAATTCAAATACCATGTTGTCATGGTTAATTTTATGTGTCAACTTACGGGCCATGGGGTGCCCAGATATTTGGTCAAACATTGTTCTGAGAGTTTCTGAAAAGGTGGTTTTGGATGAAAGTAACATTTAAATCAGTGGACTGAGTAAAGCAGATTGCCCTCCCTAATGTGGGTGGGCCTCATCCAATCAGTTGAAGGTCTGAACAGAACAAAAAGCCTGACTCTCCCAAGTAAGAGAGAATTATCCTGCCTGACTGCCTTCAAACTGGGACATCATCTCTTCCTGGGTCTTAAGCCTGCCAGCCTTTGGGTGGGAAATATGCTATTGGCGCTCCTGGTTCTCAGGTCTTCAGACTCAGACTAGAATTAAACCATCAGCTTTCCTACGTCTACAGCTTGCCAACTTGCCCTTCATATCCTGGAACTTACATAACTGTGTGAGCCAATTCCTTATAGTAAATCTCTCTCTCTCTCTATTTTTTTGGCTGTGCTGTGCAGCTTGTGGGATCTTAGTTCCCTGACCAGGGATTGAACCTGGGGACATGGCAGTGAAAGCGCCAAGTCCTAACCACTGGACTGCCAGGGAATTCCCATAAATCTCTTTATATATACACACACACACATACCTCACACATACACGCTATTGGTTCTGTTTCTCTGGAGAACCCTAATATATATGTCCAGGCCTCCTCTCTAATTTTTAAGAGCTCACACCCCAATCTCAAAAATGTACCTGCTAGATGAATGCTGATGGATAGAACCCTGAAATGAGGACAAACACACAACACAAGGCTGCACCAAAAATTCAGATATGATTTGTCAGCCTTTATTAACCAAGAGCAAAGCTGAGCCCTAGAGTTTCCTTTTAAAAAACCCAACCTTGTTTATGGCAAACAATGATTTAATCATATGTTCAATACTACAGAGCAAGAATTGATCACCTTCTAATCACTTATTCTTCTGAGATTAAAATACAAGTGTAAAACAGGTTAAAATAAGATTCTCCCCAATGATTTAAAAATAATTCCAACTGAGAGACATTTCAAACACTATGTGTAGAACTCAGGACCAAAAAAGACCTTAAAACATTTTTACCTTTGAGGTAGCACAATAATGCTGAATTAGATTTCTTTTGTTACAATGAACTTAGGAAAACAATGAGGAATCTACCTTTTGCTCAAGGTGGGCTAAATGGTTTTCTGCAAATCTCCCATGAGTTTAGTGACAGTTTTCTCCTTTTTTTTAGAAGTATAAAGATAGCCCTGCAGTGTGTAAAAGGAAACCCATGGGAAGGCTGCTTCCCATAAAATAGACATTAGAATCATTGAGGAACGTCAGCAGTCAGGACAGGAGGAACAAGAGGTAATTGTAGTGAAAAACCAAAACAACTTGTATCTTGGCAAGATTGGTTTACAAGTGCATGTCAAGAACAAAAAATTCAACATTAGCCAACTGAAAACAAAATATAAAAGATAACATTCATGGGTCTTTTTCATTTTTCTCTGTGCAAAAATGCTCGTTCGATTTTCCTAAATGAGAAAATTGTTTGTACACTATGACAGGACATGGAAATGCTGTGTGCCCAGGGGCTGTTGGGTGCCAGTGGCACCTCTCACTGACTACTGTACCGTTGTGACTAGAGAATCTGGGCAATAAGAGGATGAACATGACCTCTCCTGGCTGGAGAATCATTTCTTGACACTTTGCTGCTGAATTTGCTCGTTAAACTGTTCAAAGAAAAGCTCCACCCTGATTTCTAAGAATCTACTACAATTATACATAACATATTTATATATAAGGACTATGGACTAAGAGGACAGAGCAGATGAACCCTTCCTTCAGAGAATACAACCAAAAGAAGGAAGTGGGTGTGATAAACTGGGGCCAGCAGGAAGAATGATACTGCAGCTTGAACCTCAAGGCTCTCAGGTACATTCTCCACCATGCAAAATCAATAGCAAAGCCAGAAAAGACAGCATGAAGCTCTAAACCATCATAGAAGAGAACAGTATAAAACAATTATCAAAAAGACCTCTTCCTGGGCTTCCCTGGTGGCGCAGTGGTTGAGAGTCCGCCTGCTGATGCAGGGGACGCGGGTTCGTGCCCCGGTCCAGTTAGATCCCACATGCCACGGAGCGGCTGGGCCCGTGAGCCATGGCCACTGAGCCTGTGCATCCGGAGCCTGTTCTCCGCAACAGGAGAGGCCACAACAGTGAGAGGCCCGCGTACCGGAGAAAAAAAAAAAAAAAGACCTCTTCCCAACACATGCTCCTCCCTGTGAGGCTCAACTCTCAGTGCAGGACTTGCCCAGCACAATGTGGACACCAGAGTCCTGAGCTGAACTTGGTCTGCCACCTTCGATTCCTCATGCTGTAAAGAGAATTGGAACACTGTCAGACTCCTGGCACCTTGGTAATGGCTGTGTCCTTTTCACTCACACTGGTCCCTGTAAAGTCTCCCTTCCTCAAGTCAGATCCTCAAGGGGCCCTATACGCAGTGAGGGTCTGGACTGATGATCCATATGTCAATCCGCAGTTAGAGCAGGAAGACTTAAGCCTGATGAATCTACTTTGTAAAACCGAAAGCATCAGTAAGTTGGGGGTGTCAAAGAGGCTCCTATGAAGGGGAAGATTGAACTGGGATGTGAAAGAGGGCAAGATGAGAAGTCCCATCCCTAGCAGCCTGTGGGAGTGACTGGGTCGGAGTTCACAGCTGGCCCTAACTAATGCTGGCATGCGGGGTGTAAGGGAGCATCCACTGTGTTTGTTTATTTATTTATTTTTATTTTTAAAACATTTATTTTATTTGGTTGCGCTGGGTCTTAGTTGAGGCAGGCAGGCTCCTTAGTTGTGGCTTGCCAGCTCCTTAGTTGCAGCATGTAGGCTCCTTAGTTGTGGCATGCATGTGGGATCTAGTTCCCTGACCAGGGATCGAACCCAGGCCCCCTGCACTGGGAGCGCAGAGTCTTACCCACTGCACCACCAGGGAAGTTCACCCGCTCAGTGTTTAAACAGAGTCCTTACACAGTCTGGGGGCTACACCTCTGTGTCACTCCTGAAGTTGAATGTACCTATTACCTGTGTAAGAAACAGGTATGGTTCTTGTCTGCTAAAGTGCAATATCTGCTTTCTTAATTTATATTTGATAATAAAGCAACACCATAGAAAATAAGAACCTCAGAACCGTGGGAAAAACCACACAGGCTTTCCCAGTGCTAGCTCCTGTTTTGGAGTATTAGTTACAATGTTTCACAATTCTGAGAGCTGTAAGGCAGGCTACCTAGGGCAGTCTGAAAGAGTCCTTCTGCTTTCACTTCATGGAGCACAAGAAAAAGGGAGAATTGACCAAGGTTGTGATGGGTCACCACTCTGAAAATCTCTTGACCATACTGTTCATGGCAAAAGCAGACAGCCTGGCTTAGGAGGACAATGGAAGGTGACCATATGGTCTCTATCACTGTCTACAACAGGAATGACTCAAGCCCCAGCATGTAATCGCTTAGGGATTTATTGAGATATACAAGTTTAAAAAATTCATATTGGAAAGGGCCTCTTGATTTAATATAAACTTGGCTATGACATCCAAATTTATCTTTAGGTAAATTTCATACTGCTCTTAGGATCTCTTGTAGCATCTGATTCTAGGTTATTCTGAAGAAAAAAAATTTCATTCTGAAATATATCTGGTTAATTACGATAATTCATTAGATTTCCACCTGATATAATCAAAAGGTTTAAAAAGTTTTAAAATACAAGCTAAATTACTTTCCTCTGGGATTAACAACTGGAACCCTAAATATCCCAACATCTTTTTTTTTTCTTTTTTTGCGGTACGCGGGCCTCTCACTGCTGTGGCCTCTCCCGTTGCGGAGCATAGGCTCCAGACGCACAGGCTTAGTGGCCATGGCCCACGGGCCCAGCCGCTCCACGGCATGTGGGATCTTCCTGGACCGGGGCACGAACCCACGTCCCCTGCATTGGCAGGCAGACTCTCAACCACTGCGCCACCAGGGAAGCCCATCCCAACATCTTAATTAGAAAGGTCTTTGCAGTAATTCTATGAAATTGTAAATGATGCTGATTTTTAAAAACTAACAAAAAGAGCTGATCTTTAAGATGAATGCCTGAGTCAGCTGACAAACTGATATATATATGAATATGTCCAGGGAAATTCTCTAAATAGAGAGTTCGGTTTTTTTTTCCAAAAAAATAGCTGCTGCTTCTTTAAAGAGTTTAAAAATTGATGGTTCAACAGCAAAGCTACATAACAACTCTGGAGTAGAGGGAAAGGTCTCTCTTTGCCAGCACACTGCCATCAGTAAGAGCAACTGGTAATAAGAGATGGGCAGGAGTTGCCCAGGAAAGTATTTAGGTCAGATACAGTGATGGCACTCCCAGACCCCAGCTCCTTATAAATGGACAGCAATTCACTCATGCAAACTGCACAGAGATTAAACAAAACAAAATCTACTAAAACAAAATAAAACACCCCCGCCCCCAACCCAGAAAACCTTCCCTGGCTCTCTGCTACCTGTAAAATGTGCTAAACTCAAATTTTCTGCTCTAACGTGGGTTCCGATGTCTGATCAGTGTGCTTTGGGGTGCTGACCTGCTGGGCCCTGGGCAGGGTCTCTCCCTAAGCATCACTGAGAGTTTGGGGACAGCTGTCATGTGTGCCACTGTCAGCAGACAGTACAATGCCACAGGACCACAGACCTCCATCACATCTGCCACCATTTTTGATGGTAAAGCCAAAGGCTACAGTTGTGGACTTTCTCAAAGGACAAATGAGGAAACGGAAGGCTATAAAAGGTTGGGGGAGGGTGTCTACAGTTATACAACAGGTTTGTGCCAACCTGTGGTAACTTCTAAAAGCAACAGTTAGCAGCAAGAGAGGAAAGGAAGATGTTTACACTTTGGACTTTGTATCAGGCACTTAAATTTTTGGAGAGACATGCCATTTTGAACCAAAGATGTGAAAACTGGGTTGGAGTAATCATTACAAGTGGTCTAATAATGGGCTTTCAGAAGCAAAGTGGAGGTGTGGGTTGAACCTCTACCCATCCTTTAGTGCTGACTTCCAAGTTTTCTAAACGCCCACAGCCATAGCAATGGCAGTGGTGGTGGCAACAGCAGGAACGGTTCTGTCACATTTTCTGTTTGTGTTCTGTGGCTGACTGGAAGGTTTTGGTGTCACACTGAGAAGGCTCTGGGGTGTGGCACACCTACTGCCCAGGATCTATCAGATCCATGCTGGAGCCGAACATCTTCACCAGCTGTTCCTTGTAGTGTGAGATGTTCCTCTTCATGATGTCCATGCAGGGCCCCAGAAGCCTCTCAAATGCTTGTACATCCATAACTGCATTGTTAAAAAGAGGTGAGGGAGAGAATAAGTTCTCTACACCAATAATTCAGTCATTTCCCTCATGCAAACCTTTTCTTAAACATATCCATTCATGTTGTAGGAACTGGACTATTGGATACTGGACACTTGGAGAAAGAAGGGATGTTTCTATGTGAACACAGCAGGACTATGTCATCTAAGTTTGAGACTTTGCAGAGCGCAGCAGCCCTCACTCCCTCTGTTCCCACACAGCCCTGGACACCTGTCTCCATCATTGCTCTTTCCACACAGCCAAGGCGTCTATATGGCTGTTCATAGGCTATTGTCAGTTCTCAAAAATGTTTGCTAAAGGAACACATGAACCCATTTCTGGTTGGTCACAAAAACTGTTCAAGCCTAGGTGTGAGTGAGAGCTGACAGAGTAAGTCAAGGCTTGCTGATGGGAAAAAAATACTGCATGTTAGAAAAAAACACAACACTAATGCATATAGAATTTTTCTTACCTAAGCATTTCACATCTCCCACTGCATAAGCCGAAGCAGCTCTGGGTTTGTTGGTGACCAGTGCAAGCTCTCCAAAGTATTGCCCCTTATGGCAGCGGGCAATCTCGACCTCTTGGTTCCCACCATCCTTGTTTGCTTTAGTCTAGAGCAGGTGGAGAACATGACCAGGGCTGATTCCAGAATCACAACTAGGCACATCCAGTTGCACACACTTACATTCCCTTTTCAGTACACTTAACAAATTACTTACAAATTCATGTTGCAGAGACTCTAATTGTACCATGTAAACTGCATGGGCTAATCTCAGTGGCCTGGTTTAACCAAATGAGTTGGCTTTTACCAAGAGGTAAGGTGTGTGTGTGTGTGTGTGTGTGTATATATATATATATATATATATATATGCGCATAATATTATTATAGTATATATTAATATAGTATATAAATTATGTTAATATACTATATAATATATAACAATGTATATTTTTATATATTTTATATTTATATATTGTACATATATGAATGCGATCCATTTGGTAGATGCTGACTCTGAGACACAGGGTAGAAGACAAGGCCTTTTGCTAATTCTTCCTAAATAACGTCAATGCTTCTCATAGGTAAACAGTCACAATTCAGGGCTACTTCTTTTTGACTTGAGGCCATGCTTTACGGACAATACTTTACGGCGACAAATTTTATTTTTAGGTACTACCTGCATCTTAAGCTAGTGGTCCCCCTACCATATTTGTTTAGAAGAGTTAAGTAACTAAATATTTTAAAAAGTAATGTTCAACCTTGAAATTTGGTGGTTTAAGAAATCAAGCAGGTTATACTTTGTGCTTTTCAAATTACTGAAAGTAAGGTACTATATTTTATTTACTATCTAGAGTTTCTTATATTTTTTAAACAAATCCATCTGCTAAGCTAAGCAATAATTTAAGTAAAAAAATACTTATAACATTAATAAGAATTAGTCTAAATCTTTAAGAACGACTTTGTTACAGGCAGATAAATAACTTTTTAGAGGTTAATTTGTTATTATTATTATATTTTGGCTGCGTTGGGTCTTCATTGCTGTGCGTAGGCTTTCTCTAGTTGCAGCGAGTGGGGGCTACTCTTTGCTGTGGTGCGCGGGCTTCTCATTGCGGTGGCTTGTCTTGTTGCAGACCACGGTCTCTAGGCGCATGGGCTTCAGGAGCTGCAGAGTGTGGGCCCAGTAGTTGTGGTTTGCAGGCTCTAGAGTGCAGGCTCAGTAGTTGTGGCACACGGGCTTAGCTGCTCCGTGGCATGTGGGATCTTCCCGGACCAGGGATTGAACCCATGTCCCCTGCACTGGCAAGCGGATTCTTAACCACTGCGCCACCAGGGAAGTCCCTGAAGGTTAATTTAGAAAAATAAACAAAAGTACCACACTGGCTTACATGGTTTGACTTTTCCTCCTTTCACACTTCTGCCCTGACATGTCTGCTCTGAAGTTGATCTGCCCCTTCCAAGCCAATGCTCTCTTTCCAATTTCTGTCGTATTCTCTGGGACTGCAGACGTGTTCATGTCTACCTAGTCCCTTCTCTAGAGTAGCACTTACCACACTGTACTGTGAACACCAGCCCCCTGTGGGTTTTGATACAATGCAGATTCTGATTCAGTAGGTCTGGGGCAGAGCCCAAGACTGAATTTCTGACAAACTCCCCCTTTCCCAACCCAGTGCCACAGTGCTGCTAGACCTACAAACCCAACACTATGCTGTGATCAGTAGGTGTCAATGAATATGAGAAATGTACAAACATATACCAGTAGTCTAAAAACTATAAGTAAAAAAATATATTTTTAATTAGGAAGCAAGCCATCTTGTAGGCAGTAATCATATTTTTCTGTCTTTCTCCATGCTTAACTTTTACAAAAAATACTCCATAAAAGGTTTTACACTAGGTTGATTTAGTATTATATGTAACTCAGTATTTTAACAAGTTCTTTATTCTTAAAAAAATTGAAACAGGAAATCTGATGATGATGGATTTATGGTAAGAATCACTCTTCCCATCTATAGGTCACTGTGTTTTCTAGGTCTCCCTATCCATCAAATGGCCATAATAATAACTGTCCTAGAGACCTCCCTTCCTAGTACTCTAAAAAGGAAGCTTTTTCATATTCAACACTCACATGTATTTTTTTTTTTTTTTTTTTTTTTTGCTGTACTTGGGCCTCTCACTGTTGTGGCCTCTCCCGTTGCGGAGCACAAGCTCCGGACGCGCAGGCTCAGCGGCTATGGCTCACGGGCTCAGCCGCTCCGCGGCACGTGGTATCTTCCCGGACTGGGGCACGAACCCATGTCCCCTGCATCGGCAGGCGGACTCTCAACCACTGCACCACCAGGGAAGCCCCTCACATGTATTTTTTATTATATAATTGCCCCATTTTCTGTTAGGGTGCTTATCCTTTTTCTTATTGATTTGTAGGCCAATATTTCTCATATCATTAATTATGTAACAGAGGTAAAGGCAACAGGAACAAGAAAAAATATACTAAATCTTTATCAATGAATGGGCTTAAACATTGGTCATTGTCAGTCACATATCTCACATAATGGTGGTTTTGAAACACTAAACACACTCCACATTTTTAAAGCGAACAGTTACTTTCTGTGCATATACCTGGCATCTGGATCTCCCCTGACATAACTCACACCATCACACATAAACTCACCTTGCTTTTAATCAAGATGCTCACTTCGCCGGACTCTATAATGTAAAAACTATCAGCCTTTTCACCCTAAAAAGGGAGAGGAGGTCAGGTCAGAGCCATATATATGTATTAAAGAGGGACACAGAAATAGATCATTTTCACATTGCCTGAGCTTGAATTGGTATTTATTTTCCAAACCTACAAACCAGTAAATGGCTAACAAATTCAGAACTAAACGAGAGGATCCTGATTGCCAGGGATGTTAGTCTAACTATGACTGACAAACATCTCTCACTTCCTAACATGGAGTATTCACATCTGTCTCCATGAATATGCCCCGGCTGGTAACTGCACAGAGCATCAGTCCGCGCACCACAACGAAGAGTAGCTCCCCCACTCACCGCAACTAGAGAAAGCTGGTGCGCAGCAACGAAGACTCAATGCAGCCAAAAATAAATAACTAAAATAAATTTATTAAAAAAAAAAAAGAAAAAGAACAAAAAATTTGGAGGGCTTAAACTATCTGATTTTAAGATTTACTATGTAAGGCTACTGTAATCAAGACAGTGCAGTATTATTAACAGAGAGACAGTCATTGATCAATGGAACAAAAAGAGACCAGAAATAGACCCAAACATATATGGCCAATTGGTTTTCAATGCAAGTGTCAGGCAATGGGATAGGAAAATCTCCTCAACAAATGGTGCTGAAACAACTGGACATCCATATGAAAAACCCTAACCTTATACCACGTAATTAATTCAAAATGGATCATAGATCTAAATGTAAGATCTAAAACTATGAAACTAGAACTGCACGGCTCATTACAGTAGCCACTAGTCACATGGGCCTACTGGGCACTTGAACTATGGCTTGTATAGATTTATAGGTGCTGTAAGTGTAAAATACATATTGAATTTTAAAGACTGAATATCCCCCAAATGTAAAATATCTCATTATTAAATTTTTATATCACTTAGATGTTGAAATGTAATATTTTAGATATATTAGGCTAAATATATATTATTAAAATTAAGTTCACCTGTTTCATTTTTTTTAATTTGGCTACTAAAATATTTTAAATTGTATGTGACTCACATAATATTTCTATTGAACAGTGCTTGCCTAGAAGTAAAACAGGAGAAAATCTTACTAACTGTGCAAACATTTTTTTTTAATAGGGCACAAAAAGAGTGAATTACAAGAGAAAAAAATGACAAACTGGACTCGTCAAAATTAAAAACTTTTGCTTTTTAAAAGGTATTATTAATAAAATGAAGAGACAAGCCATGGCCACAGCCACATTTTGGGAGAAATATTTGCAAATCATTTGCCTGATAAAGGATTTGTTCTCAGAGTACATAAAGAATTCTTACAACTCAATATATTAAGAAGCCAAATGACCTAATTTTAAATAGGGCAAAAGATGTACTTCACCGAAGAAAACATATGGATGGCAAGGAATCACAGGAAAAGATGCTCACCATCATTAGACATTAGGTAAATGCAAAATAAAACCAAAATGAGATACCACTTCATACTAGGATGGCTAACATTAAAGACTCGATACTAAGTGCTGATGAGGATACAGAGCAACTGGAACTCTTGAACATTGCTGGGGGAATGCAGAATGGTACAGACATTTTAAAAAACATTTTGGCAATTTGTTAAACCTATGTTTACCATATGACTCAGCAATTCCATAAAAACATATGTCTATACAAAGACTTGTATGCAAATGCTTATTGCAGCTTTATTCATAATTGCCCAAAACTGGAAAGACCCCAAGTGTCTCTCAACTGGTGAGTGGAAAGATGAATTATGGTACATCTGTATAATGAAATACAATACAGCAATACAGAAATACAATACAGCAATAAAAAGGAATGATCCTCTGATACATACAACAACATGGATAAATCTCAAAAACATTATGCTAAGAGAAACAAGTCAGACACAAAAAAACTACACATTATATGGTTTCATTTATATGAAATTCTAGAAAAGGAATTTTTAGAGCGATAGAAAGCAGGTCAGTGGTTTCCAGGAGCAAGGGAGCGGGTGAGGGGATTTACTTAAAATACAAACAAGGGAGCTTTTTGGGATGACAGAAATGCTGTACACTATGATTATAGGGATGGTTATAAAACTCTCAAATTGTATACTTAAACTTGGTAATTGTACTGTATATAAAATATAGGGTAACAAAGTTGACCAAACAAACAAAACAACATAAAGCATAGTTTCTGCAGTAGGTCTGGGGTGGGGCCCAGGCACTTGAATTTCTAACATTCCTATATGATGCTAATGCTGCTAGTCCTGGGACCTCACTTAGAGAAGCCTTGGTCTAGAGACACTGCCGAAAGGGGTCTATAATAAGGTGGTTATCATCTTCATTTGTGTCCATTCTGCATCACCACCTAGCACTCCTATCTTCAAGAACACAGACATCCCAGAAAACCCTGTGGTTTTTCATACCTCTTGACATACCTCCTGAAGGTCTGGGGCTTTTCAGGATTAAGTAGAGGTCCTTTGGGAGTAAATTAAAGCACCACAGCTTCAGAAGCAAATGTGGCCAGTCAGCATGTCCCATTTCTGCAACTCAGCTCTACATTCTTACCATACTAGGATACCTGCCGTGGAACAAAGCTTACACCCACAGGCCTTTGCTCACATTGTTCTCTTGCCCTGAAAGATCCTCCCCTGACCTCAACTGCTGGAACTGCACTTGTTCTTTAAGCTTAGCTCAAAGGGCATTTCCTTCATGAAACCGTATAGAATACATCCTGTTCTATATTCTCACTGCCACTCTTTTTTTTTTTTAATTATTTATTTATTTACTTATGGTTGTGTTGGGTCTTCGTTGCCGCACACCGGCTTTCTCTAGTTGCAGCGAGCTGGGGCTACTCTTTGTTGCGGTGCATGGGCTCTAGGCACACAGGCTTCAGTAGTAGTGGCTTGTGGGCTCAGTAGTTGTGGCTCGTGGGCTCAGTAGTTGTGGCTCATGGGCTCTAGAGAACAGGTTCAGTAGTCGTGGCACATGGGCTTAGCTGCTCCACGGCATGTGGGATATTCCCAGACCAGGGCTCGAACTGGTGTCCCCTGAATTGGCAGGTGGATTCTCAACCACTGCGCCACCAGGGAAGTCCACAGTGCCATTCTTTTTCCTTTCATTATAGCACTTATATCTGGTCCTACTTGTCTATCTTAGTAAATATTTACCGAATCAAACCAATTTCTAATTAAAAGAATTATTAACAGTGGGGCTATCTAGAAAACAAAGGCATTTAGAGATGCCACTTAGAGTAGACATCATTTTTTTGTTAGTCCTTTTTCTCTGGAGCATCTCTCTCTCCTTTTATGATAAGCCTGATTAATCTCTGTGGTACTGGTTGGGCCAACTCCACCTCCAGGGCTCAGGGGTGGTCTGGGGATTTAGGCTTGACCAATCTGAGTCTTCCTTCTAGCCCCAGCTCTGGGTTCAGGTATGGACACATTTCCCAACCCAGACCAACCAGACATCTTCTCAGTGGCTCTTTTTTTTTTAATTAAAAAAAATTTTTTTGGCTGCGCCGTGCAGCTTGTGGGATCTTAGTTCCCCGACCAGGGATCGAACCCATGCTCCCTGCAGTGGAAGCGCGGAGTCCTAACCACTGGACTGCCAGGGAATTCCCCTTCCCAGTGCTCTTGCCAGAACCACTGGCAGAGAAGTTTTAGACTCGGAAAAGTCTATAATACTCTTTATATATAATTAAAAATGGAAACATAGTAGACTAGGAAAATTATTACAGAGCACTCATCATAATGTTCCAGTCCACTGTGTGATGATCCTTACAGTACCCAAAAATAACATGACAAAAAGGTACAAAGAAAACACTAAAGATACCTTACAAATCTGGTCAGTCACTGAAGACTGGTTTGTGTTAGATTAGCTAAAAGGGACTTCGTGCCAAACATAGAGAGAAGGTACACAACCTTTCGACCTTCTCCAGGTTTTAACAGTGATGCAGGAAGCTTACTCAGGGTTAAAAGAAAATGACATCCAAAAGAACAAACACCAGAAGCCAAGGAAAGGTGAATGGAGGCAAGAGATGTGCATAAGTCAGTGAGCTGAACATCAATGGGCTTTAGAACACTCTGCAGGAAGTGTGCCTGCGTATTGTGCAACATGAGCTCCCCAAAGTGACAGGACAAACGATTCACTAGTCCTTCAGGAGGTGGCTTCCAGGAAAGGTGCTGCACAAGGCCCCCACTCACCTGAGTGATTATGCGCTCTCCATCCTTATAGACCTTTTCTCCTATTACATCCACAATCTTCATTCGTTCTGACACCTGAAACAATGAACATACAAATTATAAGGAAACGTCTTAATTGAAAGTCACAAATAGTATCTATACAACATTGAAATGGGCTAGAATAGTATGATTTAAGAAATCTAACAAGAATCGTTTTAACAGCTTTGCTTAAATCCCCATAGACAGACTCTTATTAAAATAGGCTTTACCTCTAGTGATTTAAGAAGCAGCACAGATTCAATAAATGATTCAAACATCTTCCTCTTTTTTGCATTATTTTTCACTATGATTCTTCTAAACGTCACACGGTCCTATAAGAAAGGATATGAAAATTCTGGTAAATGCCTGTATAAGGGAGCATCTATGGTTTAATTAACTATGCCACAGCAAACATTAGAGGTCTCTGGAAGGTACTGGGTCAACTGAGTGTTTAATGATATTTCAATCTGAGTCATTGCTATGAGAAAAAGATCTGTAGCCTGAGCCAGACAGATGTCTCACATGTTGGCACCTGCTATCAAGTACTCAATGGGTGCCACCTATGGGTCAGTCATAAATAGAATACAAAATTTAAAACGTCCCAATCAAACATTTGTGAGCTCACAGTCACTGTTTAATGTGAAAAGATGCACCTTCAAAAAAGGGAGATAAAACAATCAGATGGTTCTTGCCCTCACGGACTTTATAATCTCAATGGGGAGACAATACAAAATTTATAGGAATAAAAAACTACAGTCCAAGACAGCATATGAAATGTGCTAGATGAACTACAGAGACAAAGTAAGTGCCACAAGAATTCTGCAGAGAGAGATCACGATAGCCTGGAGTGATCAAGGATAATTTTGTTGCAAAAATATAAATTTGTCTGGGACCTGAAAGAGAGGTAGGTTTTAAATTAATGGAGAGATAAAGTAGGAAACTCAAAATGGAAGGCAGGCATGTGAAAGATATCTTGACCCCAGCAAGTCACGGATTCATACTCAAGAGACAGTTAACCAGAGCTATGGTCAGGTACTTCTCAGATATGTGTATGCGTGTGTGGGGAGGGACATGCAGCCAGGAGAATGTTAATTGCTTAGGCTCCTACGTGAGTAGGCAGTTTTTTGTACCTAAGTTAATTTTAACTTTCTTCTACCTTGGGCTCTCAAGAATAGAAAGATTGTTTTTTCTTTTTTTTTTAAAGTACAGTAATGACATCCTAAAGGCTGAAAGAATGAAAAACAGCAAGGGGCTAAGGGCATGTTTAGCTGTAGGTTTGCTATTTTAGTATTCTTGATGATGGGGTGGGAGTTGGGTGGAGAAAACACATAGAAGACAACTGAGTTGAGATGTCTAAATAGGTTTCACTGGCTCATATTCATCAGCCACAGAACTCCCTGGTCCTATCCCATGCCATGCTTCATCTGCCTGACAGGAGAAGTCACCTACTGCACCCTATACTCGTAGTATAAAAGGTGGCAGACTCCTACCCTCCCTTCCTAAACTGAAGTACAAATAATGTCTGTTCTCTGGTACTAAGCCAGATTCTGCCCCCATTTTCTTTTCCATCTGTCTGCTTGAAAAGAGCCATTCAATCTCTGATTGCTCTAATCAGCTGCATCACTTGCCACTACTTTTTTGAAGTCCAAGGTTAGAGATGTATCATTTAAAATGTTACTGTTATACTTTGGAATATTACTCCATTATCTTTAGACTTCAGTTTCTACATGTTTCCTGCACCAATCTAGGCCAAGAGTGCTGTGGAAAGAGAACAATCAAGACTGAGACAATGGGAGTTATAAAATTTCTTTCCTTATGTTTGAGCAGACATTGTCAAAAAACAGTATTTCTAAATCCATCTATAACGTTACAAAGATTACTAAAATTGCAGCAATAAACTGTATTTCTAGCTAAAGAGAAAACAACTGATATCTCTATTTGTGTTCCAACCCTTTCTACGCATGCTTTTGCACTTCCCAGAGCTCTCAGGCTGTGCAAGTCCAGTTCCTATGACTGCGGAGGATATAAAAAAGCACCAGACACCAACCCAGCTTTCAGGGAGCTTCCAATGGAGCTGTGAAGAGGAAACTCCTACTGTGAAATGGTAGCTCCCTCAGGCACCCAAGTGTTCAGAGTCAAGCAAGTAGCCCTGAAGTTCAAAAGAGAAGAATACTACCCTTTCCTTTGACTGCAGAAAGTTTCTACTGGGACTTCCCTGGTGGCACAGTGGTTAAGAATCCGCCTGCCGGGCTTCCCTGGTGGCGCGGTGCTTGAGAGTCCGCCTGCCAATGCAGGGGACATGGGTTCGTGCTCCGGTCTGGGAAGATCCCACATGCCGCGGAGCAGCTGGGCCAGTAAGCCATGGCCCCTGAGCCTGTGCGTCTGGAGCCTGTGCTCCACAACAGGAGAGGTCATGGCAGTGAGAGACCCGCGTACCGCAAAAAAAAAAAAAAAAAAGAATCTGCCTGCCAAGGCAGGGCTACACAGGTTCGAGCCCTGGTCTGGGAAAATCCCACATGCTGCAGAGCAACTAAGCCCGTGCGCCACAACTACTGAGCCTGTGCTCTGGAGCCCGCAAGCCACAACTACTGAGCCCGCACGCCACAACTACTGAAGCCCACGCACCTAGAGCCTGTGCTCCACAACAAGAGAAGCCACTGCAATGAGAAGCTCACGCACCACAACAGAGTGGCACCTGCTTGCCACAACTAGAGGAAGCCTGGGTGCAGCAATGAAGACCCAATGTAGCCAAAAATAAATAAATAAAATTATTAAAAAAAAAAAAAAGACTCCGTGCTCCGCAGGGGATCTGGGTTCGATCCCTGGTCAAGGAACTAGATCCCACATGCCACAATGTAGATCCCACGTGCTGCAACTAAGACCTGGTACAGCTAAATAAATATTAAAAGAAAAAAGAGTTTCTACTCACTTTCATGCAAGCAAGACAGAGTGGGAGCAGAGACTAAGTGTAGTGGTCATGGTGGCAGCTGCCCCCAGTAAGAGAAGGAATATAGAATCCAATTTGAGAAACTCAGTGGCAACACCAGGTCCTCCCTGATTTAGCCTCAGAAGGCATTTCCAAAGGCCTTGGAAGGCACAAGTAAGAAGTCAGGCTATAGAGGACCCTCTGGGAGTCACTTTCCTGAAGGTGGTACTGAAGCTTTGGAAGGGTTTGGGCTATAAAGCGGGTGAATAACGCAGGAGAAAAGGGCATCTAAATAGGTCACGTAAGGCAGCAGCGAGATGAATCTCACTTAAGATAGCAGGGAGAGGAAGAAAAGACTGCAAAGGATAAGGCTAGGAACTAGGAAGGCAGGGCAGGGATCTCAGGAGAGGGAGTTTCAGAAATGGAAGGGTGGTGAGCAGCACCACAACCAAGGGAAGCAGGTGCCACCACTCTGTAGTACCCTACCTTGTGCCAGGCACCGAGGAAACTGCTTCTCGGATGTGCTTCTACTTAATTCTCATATCCAAACCACAAGGCAAGCAGTTGTTTTTTTAAATTAATTAATTATTATTATTTTTTGCTGCATTGGGTCTTTGTTGCTATGTGCAGGCTTTCTCTAGTTGTGGCGAGCAGGGGCTACTCTTCGTTACGGTGCACGGGCTTCTCATTGCAGTGGCTTCTCTTGTGGAGCACAGGCTCTAGGTGCATGGGCTTCAGTAGTTGTGGCACATGGGCTCAGCAGTTGTGGCACGTGGGCTCAGTAGTTGTGGTTTGCGGGCTCTAGAGCACAGGCTCAGTAGTTGTGACTCACGGGCTTAGTTGCCCCATGGCATGTGGGATTTTCCCAGACTAGGGCTTGAACCCGTGTCCCCTGCATTTGCAGGCGGATTCTTAACCACTGCACCACCAGGGAAGTCCAAGGCAAGCAGTTTTACAGTTCATTTTTAATAAATTTCTATTGAGACTTTCTCTTTGACTTTTAGATTTAGGAATGGGTTGATTTCCAAGTGTTTGGAGATTTTCCTGTTATCTTTCTGTTACTGATTTCTGGTTTCATTCCATTATGGTTAGAGAACACACCGTCTGATTTCAATTCTTTTAAACTTGTTAAGTTTTATTTTATATCCCAGGATACATGTAGTCTATCTCGGTGAACATTTGTGGGCTTGAAAAGAATGTGTATTCTCTGTTGTTGTGTGAAGTGTCCTATAAATTTCAATTTGATCCTTTTGGTCGATGGTGATGTTAAGTACTGTATCCTTCCCAATTTTTTGTCTAGTTGTCCTATCAATTGTTGAGAAAGGGGTGTTGAAGTCTGCAAATATAACTGTGGGTTTGTCTATTTCTTCTTTCAGTTCTATCAGTTTTTGCTTTACATATTTTGAAGCTCTGTTGTTTGGTATATACATATTTAGGGTTTCTGTGTCTTCTTGGTCGATTAACTCTTTCATTATTATGTAATGTTCCTCTTTGTCTCTGGTAATTTTCTTTGCTGTGAAGTCTACTTATCTGATATTAAGTTCTGCTTTCTTCTGGTTAATGTTTGCATAGTATATATATTACTATACTTTTACTTTCTTTTTTAAAAAATTATTATTTATTTTTGGCTGCATCGGGTCTTAGTTGCTGTGCGCGGGCCTTCTCTAGTTGCAGTGAGTGGGGACTACTCTTCGTTGCGGTGCGCGGGCTTCTCATCGCAGTGGCTTCTCTTGTGTAGCATGGGCTCTAGGTGCGCGGGCTTCAGTAGTTGCAGCACATGGGCCCTACAGCACACAGGCTTCAGTAGTTGTGGCACATGGGCTCAGTAGCTGCAGTACGCAGGCTCTAGGGCATGCGGGCTTCAGTAGTTGTGGCTCGCAGGCTCTAGAGCACAGGCTCAGTAGTTGTGGCGCACGGGCTTAGTTGCTCTGTGGCATGTGGGATCTTCCCGGACCAGGGAATGAACCTAGGTCCCCTGCATTGGCAGGCAGATTCTTAACCACTGCGTCACCAGGGAAGTCCGAAAATAAAGATTATAAGGAAGTCTTTAAAAACAAAGATTCTTATACTTTACAAAATCATTTGGCTTGAACATATTCATAAAGACTTATGTTTCTCATTTTTATGGAGATTTGTTTTTGTTTGTAATCAATTTCTGTCTGAGTTCCAGAAATGCAAAAGATACAGCACTGAGAGAAGTGGCAGCTGACAGAATTGCTGTCTTTGACCTTCTGATGCGAGTTTAGTAACTAATCTGGAAAATAATGAACTGTAATTAATGAAATCTGTAGCTATATTCAAGTGTGTTTCTCAGACAGCACATACAATAATTGAAAGAACTTCCTGCCCTCTAATTAGTTAGATTGAATTAACTTGGCATAATAGCTTTAAAATTTTTTTTTACTGGAGTATAGTTGATTTACAATGTTGTGTTAGTTTCAGGTGTATAGCAAAGTGAATCAGTTATACATATAAACACTCTTTTTTTGAGATTCTTTCCCCATAATGTGTATATATCAGTCTCAATCTCCCAATTTATCCCTCCCCCCTGCTTATCCCCTGGTAATCATAAGTTTGTTTTCTACATTCATGACTTTACTTCTGCTTTGTAAATAAGTTCAGTTGGTATATTTAGATCATCTATATTTATAGTAATTATTCATATACTAGGGCTTACGTCTACCATTTAATTCAATGTTTTCTGTTCTTCCCTGTTTCCTGTTCTTCTGTTTCACTTTTCTTGCCTTCCTGCAGGTTACCTGAATGGATTTATAGAGTTTTTGAGTGTATCTCTTTGTACAGATTACTTTAGTGGTTGCTCTATG
Source organism: Globicephala melas (assembly GCF_963455315.2). Lineage (NCBI taxonomy): Eukaryota > Metazoa > Chordata > Mammalia > Artiodactyla > Delphinidae > Globicephala > Globicephala melas. Next base: position 39,249,598 of record NC_083324.2, on the reverse strand, counting down.
TATTATATTTATATATATAACTTATCATGGTCTACTGGTATCAACATTTTAGTAGTTTGAGTAAAGTGTAGAAGTTTAACTTCCATTTAGGCCCCTTTCCTTCCCCTTTAGAATGTAATTGTCTTAAATATTTCCTCTATATACATTAAGAACCACGTAAGACAATGTTATAATTTTGCTTCAAGCATCTAACCTATTTTAGAAAACTCAAGAGGAGGATAGACTTTTATGTCTATCCATATGTTTACTGTTATTCTTTCTCCATTCTTGATGTTCCAAATTTCTTTCTTTTTTTTTTTTTTTTTGTGGTATGCGGGCCTCTCACTGTTGTGGCCTCTCCTGTTGCGGAGCACAGGCTCCGGATGCACAGGCTCAGTGGCCATGGCTCACGGGCCCAGTCGCTCCACGGCATGTGGGATCTTCCCGGACTGGGGCACGAACCCGCGTCCCCTGCATCGGCAGGCGGACTCTCAACCACTGTGCCACCAGGGAAGCCCCAAATTTCTTTCTTTTATCACTTCTGCAGGTGACAAAGTCTCAGTTTTGTTTTATCTGAGAATATCTTCATTCCTGAAGGATATTCTCACTAGGTATAGAATTCTGAGTTGACAGTTCTTTTCTTTCAGCAATTGAAAAATGCTGTGCTACTTCCTTCTGGCCTTCATGGATAGGAAATCTGGTGTCATTCAAATTGTTTTTTCTCTGTACGTAAAGCATTGTTTCTCTCTAGTTGCTTTCAAATTTATTCCTGTCTTTAGTTTTCTAAAGTTTGATTCTGATGTGTTTTGGCATAGATTTCTTTGGGTTTATCTAATTTGAAGTTCACTCAGCTTCTTGAATCTGTAGGTTTACTATCTTTCACCAAATTTGGGAATTCTCCAACTATTATTTCCTTGAATAATTTTTTAGCTCTATATTCTTTCTCCTCTCCTTCTGGGACTCTGATGACACAAATACTGTACCTTTTCTTTTTAGTCCACAGGCTCTGTTCATTTCAGTCTATTTTCTTTCTGTTGTTCAGACTGGGTAATTTCTATTGTTCTATCTTCAAGTTCACTGATTCTTTCCTCCCTTATATTCATTCTGCTATTGAGCCCATCCAGTGAGTTTTTATTTTGGTTATTGTATTTTCCAGTTCTAAAATTTCCATTTGGATCTTCTTTCTGTCTTCTATTTCTCCACTGAGACCTCCTATTTTTTCCCCTTTGTTTCTAGTGTGTTCATAATTGCTTGTTGAAGGATTTTTATGATGGCTGCTTTAAAATCATTGTCAGCTAATTCCAGTATCTGTATCATCTTGGTATTGACATCTTTTTTTTTTTTTTTTTTTTGCGGTATGCAGGCCTCTCACTGTTGTGGCCTCTCCCGTTGCGGAGCACAGGCTCTGGACGCGCAGTCTCAGCGGCCATGGCTCACGGGCCCAGCCGCTCCGCGGCATGTGGGATCATCCCGGACCGGGGCACGAACCCGTGTCCCCTGCATCGGCAGGCAGACTCTCAACCACTGCGCCACCAGGGAAGCCCGGTATTGACATCTTTCGATTGCCTTTTCTAATTCAGATTGAGAATTTCTTTGTTCTTGGTCTAACAAGTGATTTTCTATTGTATCCTGGGCATTTTGGGTATTATGTTGTAAAACTGTATCCAATTTTTTCTTTTTTTGCAGGCAGTCACCCTCTCTATATATATAGGGTGCCTGTACGTGTGGGAGTCCATGTTCAGCTCCCCTCTGGACTCTACTGACACTACTCTGGCAGGGGAAGTGGATTGCCAACTATTAACACCACACATCACCTCATTTTGCCTCTTTGCTGCTGGATGAGGTTGTTAAGTCCAGTTTCCTGCTGGCCCCAGTGACAGTGTGGGGAGGTAGAAGCAGTTTTTCCTTTGGTATTTGGCAGGAATAGGGTGGCATTATCATAAAAGGTTTTCTATTCTGCCAAGCTGTGCTTTTCCTTGTCCTTTGGCTAAAGGGAGCAGACTTTTCTTGGGGCTGTTTTTATGTGTACCTGTTGGTGGATCTGGGTTGTAGGTTTTTCCAGCACCCTATCTGGGATATATGGGAATTAATAAGAAAACCTGGCGAACTCACTGTTATGTCCTTCCTTAATTCCTGAAATCCCTAGTTCCTAGCCAGTCCACCTTCTCCTTTCCATCTTTCAGGGTCTCCTATGTTTGTTTGTAGTAAGATATCCAGAGTTTTCTAGTTTTAAGAGGGAAGATTAGTGAGGAATGGGGCTATTCCATCTTGGCCTGGACCAGAAGTTGGCATTAATGTATTTTAAAACTGATTTTATTTTCCCCCATTATTTATTGATCTACCTTGAGTATTTTAAGCTTCCCAAGTGTGTGATGTATTCTTAAACCAATGTATCTCTCATCTCTCAGGGGCAATCTTTTTTTTTTTTTTTTTTTTTTTTGTGGGCCGCACCACATGTGGGATCCTAGTTCCCCGATCAGGGACTGAACCTAACTCTCCTGTTCTAGAAGTGAGGAGTCTTAACCACTGGGCCGCCAGGGAAGTCTCTCTCACGGGCATTCTTTTTTTTTTTTAACATCTTTATTGGAGTATAATTGCTTTAAAATGGTGTGTTAGGGGCTTCCCTGGTGGCGCAGTGGTTGAGAGTCTGCCTGCCGATGCAGGGGACACGGGTTCGTGCCCCGGTCCTCCATGGCCGCTGAGCCTGTGTGTCCGAAGTCTGTGCTCCGCAACGGGAGAGGCCACAACAGTGAGAGGCCCGCGTACCGCAAAAAAAAAAAAAAAAAAAAAAATGGTATGTTAGTTTCTGCTTTATAACAAAGTGAATCAGCTGTACATATACATATATCCCCATATCTCCTCCCTCTTGTGTCTCGCTCCCACCCTCCGTATTCCACCCCTCTAGGTGGTCACAAAGCACTGAGCTGATCTCCCTGTGCTATGCAGCTGCTTCCCACTAGCTATCTATTTTACATTTAGTAGTATATATAAGTCCATGCCATTCTCTCACTTCGTCTCAGCTTACCCTTCCCCCTCCCGGTATCCTCAAGTCCATTCTCTACGTCTTCGTCTTTATTCCTGTCCTGCCTCAGGGGCATTCTTAATTCTACATTAGTATAGCACAATAAAGTGCTCTAGTATGTCTTTAAAATGTGATTTTATTTGAGGAAATATATTGATAATTCCAAGGTATATATTTAATTCTGCTTGTAGGGTAAATGGAAACAAATTATCATAGATGTGAACATTTTAAAAGTGAAATTTGGAATCTGTACAAGAGGATGATTGTTTTGTTTAAGAAGGAAGAGAATTATATATTTTGAAGGCTTGATAATGAAGGAAGCAAGGTGGGTCATGTATAATAGAGGATAGGATCATAGCAGTACTGTGCCTAAGACATTCTAGGAAAGTTCTATTTCCCAGAATATGGCTATCAGCCTTTCTAGTCATCTAAATCTATTGAATATTGGCATGGACCAATGAATAAATAGATGGCCAAACACACAGGAAAGTTAGTCCTAGGATAGATAGAGATGGAAAACATGGTTGGCAGAGCTTTCAATGACACTTATTTTTCTAGGCTGTCTCTTGTACAGAGTTATCCCCCCTCTCTCTACTTGTCTGATAAAAACATAAATGGAAAATGTAGTAAGAGCTGACACACTGCAAGGTCACAAGACCCAGTCTTTTCTATGTAATTTGGAATAAATGGTTTGTTGATAAATCACTTCAGAGAAATGGAAAAACACACTGGTACAAAACCTTCCACAATGTCTTTCAGATAATTGGCTATTAAATATAGTGTGAACCAACAGCCCAAGGACAGAGACTCAGAAGTAAGGGGCATTAATACCATGCTATGCAAGGAGAACCATTTCTCTAACTCACCAGTCCCCAAAGGGAGCCTTCTGAAGTGGCGACAATGGTAGCAGCTCTCGGGGTGTTGTACATCAGAGCTAGTTCTCCAAAACTGCCATGGTTGTCATACTGACCAACACAGCGGGTTTGATTATCTTTTGTTACTAAAATATCATAGGTTCCCCTGGAAATATAACAAGAAACAATTTTACTTATAATGGGCAGGTGTACATGAATAGAAGGTTGTTGTTATTGGGGAATTCCAACAGATTTTTGCTAGTATATAGAAATATAATAGATTTTTGCATTTTGACTTTGTATTCTGTGACCTTGCTAAACTCATTTATTAATTTTAATGAGTGAACTTGGCATTTTCTAGAGGATCATGTCATCTGCAAACAAAGACAAAGCAGCTTTATTTCTTCCTTTCCAATCTGTATGCCCTTCTTCCCTCCCGTCAGTCCTTCTCCCCTCACTCCATCTTTTTCTTTTCCTTCTTTTTTCTTTGCTTTATTGCGTTGGTTAGGACCTACAGTATAATACTGCACTGAAGTGGTGAGAGGAGACATGCTTTGCTTGTCTGGTTCTCCATCTTAAAGGGAAAACATTCAATCTTTCACCGTTAAGTATAAGGTTAGCTATAGGTTTTTTTTTTTATAAATGCCTTTAATCAGGTTGGAGAAAAGTCCCTTCTATTCCTAGTTTGTTGAGAGTTTTTATCATGGAAAGGTGTTGAATTTTGTCAAATGCTTTTCCTGCAGGTATCGAAATGATTGTATGGGTTTTCTTTTGTAGTTTGTTGAAAACTAGGATGTAGAACTGATTAAAATAAAGAAAAAAATGATACAATTCTCTATCTATTGATTGTTAATGACTACTAAAGAAAAATATTCAGAATGGACAAACATTTGGAGAAACAGTCACTCTCAATACACCACTGAAGCAAGTGTAAATGTTTTAAAGTTTCTGAAAGATAATTAACAACATAACAAATTCCTAAAGAGACCCTTTGACACAGCAATTCCATTTCTAGGCACTCTGAAGGAGATAATCAAAGATATTGGAAAATATTTAATTGCAGGGATGCTCACCAGGTAATATTTATAAGAACAAAAACCAAAAACCACAATTTAATCTGCTAACAATAGGGGATAGGTCAAATATATGTCTATATTCATATTATGCAGTCAATATAAATCATGACATAGAATAATATTGTATCCCATGGCAAACTACTTCAAATAGATTTTAAAAATCAAGTTAATGTATATGACCTAACATAAAAAGTATACATATAAATGTAATAAAGAGTTGACTACATTTTACATGTTTGTTAACAGCTTTCAAGCCCTACCACTCCCAATCCTTCTTCCTCTTCTGTCTCACATCTGGGAAAGCTGAGAAGAAAACCTGGGTGCTCCCTTATTTGGCACTGATGGGATATTCAAACAAAACTAGAGCCTGCTCATATATAAGAGTACTCTGACCTCAGCCCCACCCTCTAACCACCGTGAAACGCCAAGCCAGTCACCCCTCCCTGCTGTCTTAAGTCATTTTTGGACCTCTTGGGAACCTGGCCTGTTCTCCCTTAAAAGCCTCATTATGTGAGTGATAAATCTTTTCATACACTCTTAGCTGTGTGTGTGGTATGATCAGTCTCAATATCTGAACCAAATTTGGGGTAATGGATCTGACCTAACAGTAAAGCATAGGAAAAAAAAAAAAAAGAAAGGAAGAATATACTCTGGGGATGAAATTAGGGCTAAATTACTTTCTTTCCTGGTTGTTTTTTTTTTTTTTCCCCTAAGTTTCCTACAAAGAGCCTCCACTTGTCTGATAAAAATCATTAGGTATCATACGTTACACAAGAAGCAAAGAATAAAGCCAATCACTCAAATATCAGGTACACAGTACCAACCCTGCTCTCAAGGGAGCTCACCACTGAATAGGTAAGCTGAACTGTGTTTGACCTGGTGGACAAGGCAAAAGTAACAAGGACATGAGTGGAATAAATGGAACTCAGGGTAAATTCACTTACGTGTTTTTAGTCTCTCTTCCAGGAGACGCTAGCAACTTAATTTTGGGAACACAAATAATTTCAGGAAGCCACAAAACAGAGTCTTTCCTAACCTCTCTCACTTCGGTCCTCTTCCAAATAATGGGACATATTTTTCTCACTGTTGTTATCATCAAATTATGTAATAATTATCTATTTAATTATGTAATAGTTATCTATTTCTAGTCTCTCCAACTAGAAAATGAGTTTTTTGAGGTCAGGAACAATATCTTTTTAATAATTAATTAACAACCACTTTCAGTGCATGCAAAAGATAATACCTCTCATTTACATGTGTAATAACAAATCATTCCCTTTGTAGACAGGCATTTCAACCTATAAGCTATGGATATGTGCAGGTAAATGCTTATTTCCCAGACTGCAGGTACCTACTGGGATTCCTGTCTTGGTGAGGGAGCACACGGCAGAGCAAGGGGGAAAGGTGGCTGTTGGAAGTGGTGATATAACTTAAAAAAATTATTCTGTCACTACTTACAGAATTCTATGAAGGAAGCATGAGCATAATAGATAAAACAGTCTTTAAGAAGACATTATTTGTATCATCTTTACTCTTTAAATAAAACATTTCTTTCCTAACCCTAACTGTAATCATCTGTCAAAGTATCAAGGGCCAAAAGGTTACCCAAGGAGTACGTTCTTTTTTTTTTAACGTTTATTTTTTTTTAATTAATTAATTACTTATTTATTTTTGGCTGCATTGGGTCTTCTTTGCTGCACGCGGGCTTTCTCTAGTTGCGGCGAGCAGGAGCTACTCTTCGTTGAGGTGCGCAGGCTTCTCATTGCGGTGGCTTCTGTTGTTGCAGAGCGCAGGCTCTAGGCGCGCAGGCTTCAGTAGTTGTGGTGCGTGGGCTCAGTAGTTGTGGCTCGCGGGCTCTACAGCGCAGGCTCAGTAGTTGTGGTGCTAAGTCGGGCTTAGGTGCTCTGCGGCATGTGGGATCTTCCTGGACCAGGGCTCGAACCTGTGTCCCCTGCATTTGCGGGCAGATTCTTAACCACTGCGCCACCAGGGAAGTCCAAGTAGTACATTCTTGAACACTTTCCTGAATGAGCAAAAGGCTCGACGAGACAGGGGACCAGCTGAATCTAGTATAGGTACTTGATCAAAATGAAAAGACCCTTAAAAATCTTAAAAATCAGGAAAGCAATTGGAAAAAAATGAATAAGGTCTGCAGAGTAGATGAGAGTACTGTATAAAATGTTAATATCTAATTTTTACAATTGATCTCTGCTTATGTAAGAGAATATTCTATTTTTAGGAAACATACACTGAAGTATTCAGAGGTAAAAGGGCTTATACCTGCAACTTACTTTCAAACAATAAAGTTAATGTGGTAAAACATAAATCTGGGGAACCCAGGTTTATAAGAATTTTTTGTACTATTTGTGTAACGTTTCTATAACTCTGAAATTATTTCAAAAGAAAAAATGAAAAATAATTAATGGAAGACATTGGGTGAAGCAACATCTTATTGATCTTAAACTCTGGTGAGGGTGTTCCTTTCAGGACTGAGGAGGGGTCAGAAGGAGTCCTCCAGGTGATACTAATAGCTCAAGAGGTTAGGACACACCAGGGCGAACAGGTCAAACCCAAATATTTCATGTCTCCCAACATGATTTATACCTGGAACAGAGCCAGAAGGGGCCAGAGGTATGGAGGTTGAGGCAGTATACTCATGTGTAAAATTAGGCTAGGATTGAATGATCCAGATGACAATAAAGTGTTACGGTTATTCTTTACAAAATCAATTCACTTGAACACTTGCAAATAACATGTTTATAAAGCATAGCTTGCACATTTCACCTAATTGTAGATAGTGGCAACCCAAGTATGGGTTGTACTGAGGACTCAGGGCAGCAGTAGATAGAGAAAGGCAGGCTGTGGACAGAGAGGGGCAAGCTTTGAGAAGCTTGTTTACGTGGCCCTAAGTCCTGTTTGGGCTGAACAAAGCATAGGGTAAAGCACTTGCCCTGAATTATGGATCTTATTAAGTACAGCCGTGCAACTGCAAAACTCCATCTCCTACCGTTCAATGACATAAAAGTTGTCCCCATCATCTCCTTGGTCAATGACGTGCTCATCAACTTTGACTGTCCTTTCAAACATGGCATCGAGGACTTGAGAAAGCTGTTCCTGCAGGGAATACACAACGAGAAAAGATGGCTTCTACACTTGTGGGGGGAAAAAAAACTCTGCTTATCTTAGTTGGTGACTACATGGTAGATGGTAGAAGTCCCCACATCAGACTATTCCCCACGTTCAAGCAGAAACCTAAGGGCTGTCTGAAACAAATGCTTTCCTGTGGCCATTCAGCTTTGCATCTCCACATATACAGCACAGTTGCCAAGTTTTCTGAGGCAGCATTGTTTTGAAAATACATTCTATAATTTACGCAAAAACAGGTATCTAAATCATGGTGCCTATTCTCCCAGCCGCACCCACAAGACTGTCACCTGCCTTGATGGCTCTACTATGTCAGGTATAAAGCCATGTGATGCCACCTTCCTCCAGGTGTTGATATTAACAGGATTATCAAGGCTAAAAGGCTGAGATGGCCTCACAGGTTATCTCATGGAACAGCACAACTACTACTCTGACTAGCCAAGCACATCACTTTACCTCTCTGAGACTCAGTTTCTTCATATGCAAAAAAGGGTTTAATAAATAGTTTCTAGCTCATCAACTTTTATGACTAAAGGAGAAAAATCTAAGGAAAGTATATGTCACATAACAGGTACTCAATAAACGAGATCTATTACCAGACATGTAATACTGCTACAATCATTTATACACAACATATACAATTAGTTACTTACCAATATTACCTGCCATAACCAGAAGGTAACTAACTGTACCAGTAAGTATAATGAAAACAAAACAATGCTATTAAATTCTAACAAAACAGTGATCTCAGTCTAGGGCCGGCATCCCTCTGTAAGGGAAATCAGTGACTGTTACGGAGCACTAAATACCAGTTTCAACTCAGAGAAAGACTTTGTCTTTGGAGGAATGTGGATTGAAGATCTGACAAGGAAATAATTTTATTGCTGCATAATTCCATGTGATTTAGTGTTCTGTCAGTGTGACTGTTCTATCTAAAATAACATTATCACCAAAAAGCACCTCTTTAGTTCCATAGTTCCAGGTGTGCTGAATACTGTAAAAGTTGACAAATACTAAAAAGGAAGGCTTGCTACTCATGTGTCATCCACGTTAATGTGGAATGTGAGCTCAGTGTTGCCAGAAATCTCATGTTTAAATACAAGTAACAAATTAAAGTTTTCACATACAATACAGACCAAACATACACATCTATACCTGGCTGTATCTGGCCTGTGGGCTGTCCATTGGCAGCCTCATGTTTTGAGTAACTCTTCTTTTTCTGGCCTGGACTCTTCAGAAACATCAGTGTCATGATATAGAATAAGGCATGGGGGAAGCAATCTGGGTTACAGGGGACTAGAATCATACCATGACAACCAAAAGCAACGTGTGACTCAGGACTGGAAAACAAAACAAAAAAGCCCTAGAAAACTTTACAGGGAAAATCTTAAAAGCAGTTCATACATACTCATACATGTGCCTACATATACACACAAGAAACAGTGTAAATGTGGCAAAATGTTAACAACTGGTCAATCTAGGTCAAGAATATAAGAATGTTCATGGTACTATTCTTTGACTTTTCTGTAAATTTGAAAATTTAAAAACAAAGGTTTGGGAAGTAAATTTTTAAAAAATAGAAACAAATACACTCACTGGAATGGTTAAAATTTGAAAAGACAGATAATATCAAATGTTGGTTAAGGATACAGAACAATTGGAAATGTCACATATTGTTGGAAGGAATGCAAAATGGTATAACCACTTTGAAAACCATCTGGTAGATTTTTACAATATCAAACATATACCTATCCTATGACTCAGCAATTTTGCCCTCAGGTATTTTACTGAAGAGAAATGAAAAAAAAAGTTCGCAAAAAGACTTGTATAAAATGTCCAGAGCATTATTCATAAGAGCTAAAAGCAAGAAATAGACCAGGTATCCATTGTCAGAAAAATGGATAAACAAACTGGTATTTTCATATAATGGAATACTTCTCAGCAATAAAAGGGAATGAACGAACATCATCAAAACAATGACACACTGACATCATGGATCCCTTGATATGATGCTCTGAGAAGGACACAACAGAATTTCTGTGTAGTCTGGCCAAAGATGTATAACCGCATTTCAATCATGAGGAAATATCAGACAAACTCAAATTGAGGTATATTCTATAATGTAATTAACCAGTACTCTTCAAAGTGTCAAGATCATGAAATACTAGAAAGAACTGAAAACTACCGCAAATTGGAGGAGACTAAGGAGAAATAACAGCTAAGTGCAATGTGGGTTTCTGGACTGGATTATTAACTAGGAAAAAAAAATTAGTGAGAAAACTGATGAAATTTGAACAAGGTTTTTAGTTTAACTAATGGTATTGTAACAATGTCATTTTCCTGGTTTTGTTTTGGTTTTTTTTTACATCTTTATTGGAGTATAATTGCTTTACAATGGTGTGTTAGTTTCTGCTTTATAACAAAGTGAATGAGTTATACATATACATATGTTCCTATCTCTTCCCTCTTGCATCTCCCTCCCTCCCACCCTCCCTATCCCACCCCTCTAGGTGGTCACAAAGCACCAAGCTGATCTCCCTGTGCTATGCGGCTGCCTCCCACTAGCTATCTATTTTACGATTGGTAGTGTATATATGTCCATGCCACTCTCTCGCTTTGTCACAGCTTACCCTTCCCCTAATTGTACTATGGTTATGTAATATGCTAATATTGGCGGAAGCTGGATGAGGGGTATATGGGAACTCTACTATTTTTACAACTTCTTTTATGAGTCTAAAACTAGTTCAAAATAAAAAGTGAAAAAAGGAAATGGAATGTTGAATAAGAAAGAGTCTCAAAAATATTGTGCTGAGTGAAAAGAATCTCTCACAACAGAGTATATATTGTATGATTCCACTTATATGAAATTCTAGAAGGCAAAATTAATTTATGGTAGAACAAATCAAAATAGAAGTTGTCTCTGGGGGGAGGCGAGCAAGAATTGATCATGAAGGGGCATAAGGAAACTTTTTGGGGTGGTGGCAACATTCTACATCTTGATAGGGGTTTGGATTACCTAAGTGTATGCATTTGTCAAACCTAAGTACACTTAAAACTCATGCATGCATTTCATTATATGCAAACTTTACATTAAAAAGCTATAAACAAATATTGAACTATCATGATATGCATGCCAAAGTATTTAAGGGAAATATACTGAGATCTCCAATTTACTCTGAAATTATCCTCAAAAATAAGATGGGTTAATGCAGGGGCCAGCAAACAGTTGACTGTTTTTGTAAGTAATGTTTTACTGGAACACAGCCATACCCTTTCATTTATGCATTGTCTATGGTTGCTTTCCTGCTACAATAATGAAGGTGAGTAGTTGTGACAGAAATATTTAGTATCTGGTTCTTTAAGCAAAAGTTTGCCAACCCCTTGGTTGAGGGTAGACGGTATATCATGTGACAAGCACAGTAAAATGTTAATGTTAGAATCAAGGCAGTGGATAAATACATGTTCTGTAAAATCCTTTCCACTTTGTTGTATTTGAATATTTTCATGATAAAATGTTAGAAAAATATAATTAAATCTGAAAATTCAGTTATCATTTTTCAAGACTGAAATGGTAAAATGATGTTCTCCAGCACTAAGAAAAATCTGAATACTAGACTGACACAGCAACTTCTTTAGAACATATGATAGTATAAAATTTACAAGGGGTTTTATTCACAGTAGATAAAGAAGCAAGTATGCTTTCCATTGATACAGATGAGTCTTCCAGGGAAAACAGTTGATACAGACTATTATTTCTTACAACCAGCCTTTCCTTGAACTCATGGTCCTTGTTTTATTCAATCTCAGACTAATAAAATTCTGATTAAAGTTCTCGCTATTCCTATAACCACACAGCTACCAAACAGTCTGGTTTACAGACACCAGGGATAGTTGATTCCCTTGACTGATACAACATAAACTCATGTTTGACCAGCCAGATTCCCAGAAGGCTGTGGGGATATCTTCAGAAGACATATTTGCAGGAGCTGGGTAGTAGGAGAATTCTATTTCCTATCCTTCCTGTCTCTGCACATTCTGGGATTCCCCAGCAGGCCCAGCACCTCAGCCATTCATGTGGCTTCAGCATGTGGCCGTCAAAGTACAGAAGGAACAGGAAATCTGAAGCATCTCTGTCCTCAGGAGGTAGCCCTGTTTTCCATCTCCACCAAGAGAGGGAAGACAGGCACAGGCACAGATCCTGTGCTGGGGCCCTAAAGACAAACACCACTCTGTGTGTGCCCCATGCCTGAGGTCTTCACTGAGAAATAATAAGAGGTGCCTTACACCAAAGGAGTGAGAAGCAGTCACACACTTCCAGTGGGTTAACCGCTACCGGTAGAGAGGACGCCACACTGGCATCTTTGGAGAAATTACTCTTCAGCATAAATAAAGACCCTCCAAACTAAGCCAGGGTCATGCAAACCTGAGCATTTCCTTTTAATATGACCCAACTGCATGGTCCTCAAATGGTATTGCCTTGGAGGAAGTACCAAAGCAGTTCAGAGAAATACTAAAAGTCATCTGAAAAGCTCATTATGGATTACAGTGCTCAACACAATGCAAACATTTGCAAGTAAGAAGAAGCTAAGGTTTTAATGCCTCATATGACTGTGGCTAAGATGCTAAAAACTGTTTAAATGATGAATAGGACAAAAGCTAAAAGCCAAAAATATTTTAAAAATCAATGTTACCTGATCAAGATTTTTGAAAAGAAGAATATCTTTGCAAGCTTCCTGAAGTCTGCACCTCTGTTGATCAGTTTTAGGATGAATCACCTGCCAATCCAAATAAAACCAGGAAAATTTTTTTATTCTATTTAAAAATATTACTTAACTTACAAATTGGTATATTTCTTTATCCTAAAAATGGGAAAAATTAAGAGCATGTTTACTATAATTTTAACTCTATACAAATACCAAGCAGTACCCTGATCGTGGACAGGAAATATGATAGGGGTGAAGAGTACCCACCCTGGACCACCCACTGGCTGTGTGGCTGGCAGCAAGTCAGCTATGCACTGGAAGCCTCAGAGTCCCCATCCGAAAAGCAGAAGGTAACATATCGTTCATTCAACAAATATTAAGCATCGACTAGGTGCCAGGCACCGTCTCAGCTCTGGGGACATAGCAGTGAACACAAGACAAAAACACCTGCTTTCACATTCAATAAATACATAAAGTATCTTAGAGTGACAAGGCTAAGGAGAAAATAAGGTAGGGAAGGGTGCGTGTATGAGTGTGCATGTGCGTGTGTGCGTCCAGATGAGGCCTGAGAAGGTGACATTTGTAAAGATCCCAAGGAACTGAGGACAACCTGAGGGAGTGAGTAACGTTGACATCTCTAAGAGCACCTCAAGCAGAAGGAACAGCAAGTGAAAACAAGGTCTTATGGTTGGTTAATAGCATGTTTGAGAAAAACCAGGAGACAGATGTGACTGATGCAGAGCGAGGAGAAAAGATCAGGAAGAGACCAGGTTTGGGGGTTAGGTGGAGGGCATTGTAGATCACAGATCTGGAACTTTTCTCTAGTGACATAGGGGCAGTCTGAGGGTTCTGACAGAGGAAGGAAAGAGATCTAATGTTTTTAAAGGCTCATGCTGGCTCCTGAGTGAAGAACAGCCTTGAGGGAGGCAACAGTGAAAGCCAGAAAGCTACTGTGATTATCCTAGTGCTAAACGGTGGTGATTAGGACCAAGGTGGTAGCCATGAAGGTGTTGAGAAGTACTGGAATTTTAAATATGTTTTGAAGACTGAGCCTATCAGATTTGCTGAAAATTTGAATGTGGGTATGAAAAAATGAGAGGAGCTGAGGGTGACCCTAAAATTTTGGACCTGAGCAACAGGAAGTTTGGAACTGCCAAGAAGTGAGCTGGAGAAGATTGTGGGTGAAAAAGAATGTCTAAACGGAAATAGTCAGGAGCTCAGTATGAGTTGTCTATTGAAATGTAAGTGGAGATGGCAACTAAACAACTGCTATACAAGCTAGAGTTCAAACCTCAACAGCTTAGTATTACTAGTAGTATTAGTGATATCTACAAAATTAGAATTGTCATAAGGATTAAATGAGCTAATACAGGCAGTGTTTAAAACAGAACCTGGCATTTAGTAGGTGCTCAAAAACTATTACTCCTATTACTAATACTACAGATATTTAATAAATGTTTACTGAACTAAAAAAAATAATTATTGCCTAGTATCGCTGTTATAATTGAGAGGCCCATCAAGCTCCTTCCTAAGTATTGTCTTCACCCTAAAAAAAGTACATTGCTTAAACTGACCAGAAATAACAGATGCCAAAAGTGTTAAGTAATTTAAATTTGTGATATTAAAAAGTTAGTAAAAAAAGTTTTAACTTTTTAAACTCATCAAAATTTTACAATATCTAAAATAAAAAATTCAAAAACCTACATGTCTATTATATTCACACAATGGTAGCATTTTATTATTAGAATACTTCAGAATCTTTCATAGTCTACTCATTTTAAGGCACACTTGAAAGATCATTAAAGCTTCTTTTATAACATCAATCTTTTAAAAAAGATGGTTCAAATTTGCTTTTATAAAAGTAATTTGTTAACGGTACAAGAATTTAAAAACCTGAGTTTTTAAAAAAGCACCCAAATATCAACCATAGTCCTACAACAACTACTGTTAATATCTGGGATATATCCTTCCAGGTATAAATCTTTGCACAAACAAGTAAATAAGTAAATAGGTAGACAGACGGATAGATATTTTTAAATTATTTTTTATTTTATAAAATGCTCAATAAAATGTACCTCAAATATACATCATTCCATGTCATTAAGCCCAGTCCTGTACCATCATTTCCAATTGCTGCAGATTCTCTTGACTTGAATGTACCTTAATTTAGCCCTTGGCATCCCCTATTTTGGTTCATTTATGTTGCTTCCATTTTTCAATTTTACAATACTGCAATAATCTCCTTAGAAAGGACCCAACTGTTTGTTAGGGATGAATTCTCCTTCACGTAACTGCTGAGTCAGCTGGCTTGACTAAGTATAAAGCTCTGACAGCTACAGCTAGGCATCCCTCCTTACCATATCCTCAACCAATCTTGCTTTCATTCTTCTTAATAATTGTCAATCTGTTAGTTAAAAGATGGCATCTTGCTGAGATTTTAATTTGTATTTATTTTAAATGTCAGCATGATTAGATTTGGTATGTAGAGGAGGAGGGGAGTGAGTGGGGACTAAAATTATTCTACCTAATACCTTTGCTGCAGTTCTTACCCTTGGATCAGTATCCTCCTCTTCCTCATCAGGGTTATAGGTCTCAGCACAGACTAAATTTGGAGAGAAAATAAAGAGAAAAATAAATAAAACAGATGTGTGTTTTACTGGAAAATAGGAAGTGGACACAATTTTTTTTTATTCACTGTTTTCTAAAGCTATAATGATTTTTGTAATCCCTTCCTTCAATTAACAAATATATTAAGTCCCTAGTAATGCCAGGCATTCTGTTAGTGATGAAAAGCCAGCTCTCTAGGGATTGGTAGTCCAAACAGGAGAGAGATGATAAAAAATATTATCTACTAAATTCTATGGTAGTAGCAAGGACAAGCAAGGAAGTAATATCTCTGCTGAGCTATGAAGCAGGGATGGAAAACCAAAAAGTACAGTATATGCAATATAAACATATGGATATGGAATTGGAGTAATTATGAAAAGAATAAGTTGAAATAAAATATCTCAACATCATTATGTACATGAATGACTTAAAAGTAAGAATTTTTTTTTTTTTTTTTTTTTTTGTGGTAAGCGGGCCTCTCACCGCCATGGCCTCTCCCGTTGCGGAGCACAGGCTCCGGACGCGCAGGCCCAGCGGCCATGGTTCACGGGCCCAGCCACTCCGCGGCACGCGGGGCCCTCCCGGACCGGGGCACGAGCCCGTGTCCCCCACATCGGCAGGCGGACCCTCAACCACTGCGCCACTAGGGAAGCCCAAAAAGAATTTTAAACAAAGTAAATACTATGTGCCAGGTTCTGTTCTAGGTACAGTATTATATAAATCTAAAACCAACTTGATTTTCTTTGCAGGTAACCTGTGTTTGCACCAGCGGGCCACAGGACGTGTCTTTGTTGTAAAGCAAAGATTTAAAAAATATTAACTGAACAATTGTTTATAATAGCAGAATATCATAAATGATATAAGTACCCATTTGAATCATACAGCTATAAGAAAGAACGAGGAAAATCCCCATAGGCTAATAAATAGTGAGTTCTAGGGGAAAAAAAGGCAAAAAAAACCAAGGTGAGGAATATACTACATAGTATGCTGTCCCTTCCATAAAGAAGGACTTCCATGATAAGAATTGGGGAAGGGGGACTTCCCTGGTGGTCCAGTGGTTAAGAATCCACCTTCCAATGCAGGGGAAGCGGATTCGATCCCTGGTTGGGGAACCAAGATCCCACATGAAGCGGGGCAACTAAGCCTGCATGCTGCAACCACTGAGCCCGTGCACTCCAGAGCCCAAGCACCACAACTAGAGAGGAGCCCACGTGCCTCAACAAAAGATCCAGCATGCTTCGGGGAAGATCCTGTGTGCCGCACCTAAGACCCAATGCAGCCAAAAAACAAGGTGGGGAGGAAGGGGATAAATACATAAATATGAATATATATACAAAAAATTTAACATATTTATTTTTTCAAAAGGAAACAAGAGAAGGATAAACCAGACAGTAGTAAAACTGTTTCCTAGAAGGTAGGCAGAAACAAAAAAGAAGGGATAGGGAAGGGAATGAAACTTCTCTAAGAAAATTCTTTTATATAGTTTTGACAGTTAAGCCATGTTAAAATGTTTTATATACTTAAAAAATTAAATTGATAAGGATGGAGGGACCCTAAAACTGAATACAAAGAGAAACAAATGAACCTAACCACATATCAGGTTGATAACATAACCACAGAGAAGGAAAGGAGAATTATTTTAAGTAGCTTCTGAACATAGTACTGTAACCATCCACCCTCAGTGGGATATATTCCAATGACAAAAAAGAACTGCTATTTCCAGTGGTACAGTAATTCCAAAACTCCTCTGTGTACTACAGTTGTGAGTAAACAAATATACAGCCAGATGTTTTTCACTGGAGAAAAGGGGAATAAAATTATGGAACAGAAGAAGGGTTAGAATTGGAGATGTCAGTACAAGTCATGATTTTAAAATCTTACCCTTAGGTGTTACAATGGTAGACACAATGAATTATCTAGTGAATAAAAAAGTTAGTGTACTCACTAACAAAACTGTTTTGCCAGGAATGATCTAGATGTGATCACTGGTGTTGCCCAGAATGCAACAAAATAAAGGCAATGATATTTTGCATTCTATGAGCATTTTGTAGTGGACCTTTCTAATCTTCATTCCTCTTACAGCCTTAATCTACCAAATTCATTCATAAGCCTTGTATTATTTGTTAGGGTTTATTTCTTATTTGTTAGCAGGCAAGAAATATAAAAGTTTCTTGACCCTATGCTCAATTCTTTTGTATGATGGCTAAAAATCTCTACATATCTATAAAGAGGGGATAAGATGATACATACCACTCTCAATTTAACTCCTGATTTCTTACAGACATTTACTCATTGCAGCCCTGGTCTAGCTTGCATCCCAGCTTCCCCTTCCTCATTGATTCTCTGACCTAATGGAATACCTGAGAAATGGTGACTCCTAGCATGACCTGTACACAGGACTCCCTTCCCTGCCCAGCCTACTTGTG
Organism: Globicephala melas; assembly: GCF_963455315.2. Taxonomy (NCBI): domain Eukaryota; kingdom Metazoa; phylum Chordata; class Mammalia; order Artiodactyla; family Delphinidae; genus Globicephala; species Globicephala melas. Next base: position 39,231,787 of record NC_083324.2, on the reverse strand, counting down.
TGGACCACGCCTTCTGTACTGTAATGCCATCAACACTCTGCCTGTCTAACAGGGACCCAGTATCCTTAAATAGATGGAGAAAAATCAGGGAGAAGGGAGTAAGAGCATAGGCACCATTCTAGTCCCTAAAACAGTATCAGGTAATGTTCTGCAGAGAGTGCTGCCCAGCCCCTGGTGGTGCAGGCTTTTGTAGCTGAGCCAGGGAAGTGATAATGGGATGTAGATAATGACTTTCTTTCTATCTTTCTCCAAGCCATTCCTGTTTCCACAAGGAAACAAGTTTATCTCAGATCTGTCCTAAAGATTAAGGCAGACACCTTCCTGAGTTCCTAGATGTTATTGCTGCCTCTTTTCAGTTCTGCATAGGTATTTGGGTTGGGGCTGAGGAAGCAGCCAGAGGGCAGCTAACCAGATAGTATTTTAAACTGCAAACCTCTTGGTTCTTTGCACTCTTGATTAATGTTGTCATTATCAACCCAGCTTTCTAAACCAGAAATTTGGAACTCACCATGGCTTCCTTCTTTCACCTCTTACCCAATGAATACATCAGATTCTACCTCAGAAATATTCTCATATTTGACCTTTATTCAGCCTACTCTGCTACTCCTTGGTCCAGGATTTCAAAATGTCTTCTTAGAAATACGCATTTAAAAAAAACTCATTTTGGAGACAGATGGATATATGAGTATTATTATACTAACTGTCTCTACTTTTGCATATGTATGAAAATATTCATTTAAGAAGTTGAAAATAATAAGCCTTTAGTGATGAGACTGACAGGATCTTACTGATAATGACACTTAGTCTTGAGCTAGCCTATTTCCAGGCTTGCTTTTCCTCTGAGTTTGGAGGAAAGTATTTTAGCAACTTAGCTCATTTTTATATTTTTAGACAATGTAACTGAGGCAACAAATGTTATAGTTTTTAAGTCTTAAGGTACAGCACTATGATTTAAACAAAAGTAGTTATTTGCATTAAAATTTTTAATGTTTCTATTTGTGAAAAACATTATATCTTTATTTTTTTAAACTGGTTTTCATTTTTTCCCTTTTCTTTTGAACATCAGACTCAGCTCCCTTTTCCCTCTTCCTTTGTTTACCCTCAACCTCTCTACTTTCTGGTACCGATCCCGAATTACTTTTCTCATTTTCTATATAAAAAATCCATTTTTAAGTGTCTATGTGATTGTTGCCCCTTATGGTTCTACACATCAGGAAACCTGTCTCAGTGTGGGGAGTCCCAGAGTCTGTGTCATCCCCTTTGCAGCCTCAAGACCTACACTGAATGTCGGACTTCCCTGGTGGCGCAGTGCTTAAGAATCCACCTGCCAATGCAGCGGGCATGGGTTCGAGCCCTGGTCCAGGAAGATCTCACATGCCACGGAGCAACTAAGCCCGTGCACCACAACTACTGAGCCTGTGTGCCGCAACTACTGAAGCCCACGCGCCTAGAGCCTGTGTTCTGCAACCAAGAGAAGTCACCACAATAAGCCCGCGCATGGCAACAAAGAATAGACCCCGCTCGCCACAACTAGAGAAAGCCCACGCACAGCAAAGTCTCAACCCAGCCAAAAATCAATCAATCAATAAACAAATTTTTTAAAAAAGACCTACACTTTTTAGGTCATGAGATGGTCAAGACCTATTGAAGATGAAGACTAAAAGAGCAGCACAGCCCCTCATTTGAGGGAATTAATTTTGCCACAGTTCTCCAGCAGATGTCACTAGTTAGTAATCGGAAACAGTACAAAGTAACAACAGATTATCCAGCAGAATTTCCTCTTCTAAATTTTAACTGGTGCTTCTTCCATCCAGAAACGTGAATCACTAAAATGTGTTTGTGAGAGAAAATCCCCTCATTTCTACAAAGAAATGAGCCCAGATCCTGGTCACAGGCATGAGGCCCTGTGCTGTCCTGCCAGCGCCCATGAAGAGTTGATATAGCCTGGGTATATTAGTCAGCTAGGGCTGCCATAACAAAATACTACAGACTGGGTGGCTTAAACAACAGAAATTTATGAAACAAAAGGGTTTTTCTTTTTTGGATGAAGTTTTTTTTAAAAATATTTATTTATTTATTCGGCTGCATTGGATCTTAGTTGCAGCACATGGGATCTTTCATTGTGCCACGCAAACTTCTCTCCAGTTGTGGTGCGAGCTGCACAGCGCGCCGGGCTCAGTAGTTTTGGCACGTGGGCTCTACAGTGCGTGGGCTTAGTTGCCCTGTGGCATGTGGGATCTTAGTTCCCCAACCAGGGATCGAACCCGCATCCCCTGCATTGGAAGGAGGATTCTTAACCACTGGACCACCAGTGAAGTCCCTGGATGAAGTTTTTAAATGAACAGAATCACACTAACGTTTTAAACTGAAAGACAGTTAACACTAATTTAGAACTATTTAAAGAAAACTGCATTTAAGGAATTTATGGACTGTCTTCATTCGATGCATTTATCACTTGATGTAGAGGGACTGTTCTGCTAGAAGGATTTGGAAGGTACAGATTTTCAATTCCAGTGATTTGCAAGGGAGAGGCAGCATCAAGGAGGGGAAAAGCTCATCTACGAAGCTACACTCACTGGAGTCTGAGCTTACGTCCATCTGTTGCTCAGTCACTATTTCTCTATGTCCCCAGTCCTTGGTCTCTTCAACGCTAAGAGGGGATAACAATAGTAGAACCATGTTAAAGGGTTAATAATAGGAGGTGACATTTAAACTTAGGGCCGGGCTCACAGGAGACACTCAACAACTGTTAGCTCTCCTATGCTGCTTTACTTTCCAGATTATTATTCAGTCAGACACCCTGAATTGTTGAAGTCTCTTCTGCAGTGTTTGACACAGCACATGTCCTCACACAACTAGTTTTAGCTGAAATCCTTGGATCACATCAGGAGCCCATTCCCCAACTATCTTTCCAATTTTATTTTATCTCCTCTCCTACAGCCAGAGCAGCCAGTTCCAGTTTATCCCCCTTCAAGTTCTTGAGACATTCTTCCACCTAGAACGCATCCTTCTTGGTACTGGCCAAATAGTAACCATGTTTTTCAACTTCCAGTGCAATTTCTGCCTCCCTCCAAGAAGTGTTTCTTTATTTTATTTCTGCCTCCAGTAATTTCTCTTCCTGATTCCTCAATCCTTCCTTTGTTCCTTCCTTCTGAAGAATGTGAGTGAGCAATACACAAAGTAGCTTTGGTGAGATATGGGAGCAAAAGTCTGACTGGAATGGGCTCAAGAGAGAAGAGAAACTAGGAATATGGACAATTCTTTCAAGGGGTTTTGCTATAAAGATATGGAGAGAGAAAGGGTGGTAGCTAGAGAGGGAAGAGTGATTTTTTTAAAGTTTTATTTTTAAGAATGGAGAGCCAACGATATGTTTCTTTGCTGAGAAAAATAATCCAGTTGAAGAATAAAGATTATGCAGGATAAAGAACAGGTAACTGCTGGAAGGATGAAGGGTTGAGATCTAGTGTACAGGTGGACAACTGGACTCACAGGCAGATTAAGAAGGATAGATGGCGTGGGAGCCTAAGGAAATTCTCTTCTGTTACTTCTGTTTCCTTAGTTAAATTGAGAGGAAGATTATCTGACAGGAATGAGGATGGGGGAGGAGGTGTTGGAGGTTTGGAGAGAGAGAAGAAACGAAAGACTTATTACCTAGGAGAACAGGGGCGTGAAACAAGTATAGAAACACAGTATGATTGCTGCCATCAAGAGCCTACTAGAAGTTAATGATCATGAACTGAAATAAGATCAGTCAACAGGGCTGCGTATTTTCCCTCAACCAAGTACAGCTGTGGTGCAGACACAATAAGTGGAGAATTGGGTTAAACCACAGTGTGGTTTAGCCAAGAAAATAAAAAGGGAAAAGTGAATTGAGGGAAGGTGCCAGGGAATGGTTATAATCACTGATCAAGAAATTTAAGGTTAGTAAAGAGGAAGCGAGAAAGTGAAAAGGAGACAGGATCAATGAGTTCTGAGAGCTGGAGTGGGACAGCAAAGGAGCTGTTTAGAAGACAGCAGGCAGCAGTGGGAGACTGGGATCACTGATTGAGAATATGAAGAGTTGTAATGCTGGTCCTACCACAATACAACCATGGAAATGAGTGGCTGAAGTAGGGTGGAAGACAAGAACCTTGGAGAAGAGGAGGTCAAGGAATGGAAGGACCAGACTGCAAGGATTATCTATGTGGAAATAAGAAGGAACAACCTGGGGGTTATTAGAGGACAAAAACAAGGAGGGGCAGTGGCTGGTAGAATATAATGTGAGGTTTGAAGTCGGAGGGTTTTAGGGAGGAGGGAGAGAGAATGGCCTGGAAGCAGCAATGAGGAACAGTAGAGATATTCACCCACCTCCTGTCAGTGTTACAAGGAAAGTGAATGAGAAATGAGCCATTTGAAAAGCCTGCAGGGCAGGCCAAGTTTCAGCTAGATCAGGAAGATGAAGACTGCACTCAGAGAACAGGCTCTGTTCTCTGAGTTTACAGATTTAGCTGAAGACTGACCAAGAGTTCCAGAGGGTATAAGAAAGGGTACATAGGGATGCTAAAGGGTAGTACTTAGGAACCATGCTATCTGTGGGCACTTTATCACCTCAACTGTTGCAAGTTACTTAACCTCTGCTTTGCCCCCAAGTTTCCCTATCCATACAATGGGATAATCATAGCATGTATCTCAGTGTTAGTCTGAGGATTATATTCAACAATACAAGGCAGGCATTTAGAAAGACCTTAAAAATGTGCACCTAGCACACAGCCTGCACTCAAAAAATGTTAGCTATTGCTAACAAGCTATTTGCTCTCCTGAATAATCATTATGGACTCTATTAAGAATCCCTTTTTTTCACTTAACATTTGAATGATATTAAAAAGTTTTAACTCTTCAGTAAGATTGTAAAAGCTAAGGGTAGGGATAATACCCAGTACTCGTCTGAGTCCTCCGTAGAGTTCAAGGACTGAACCACATTGACGGAGAGGCTACGCAGCAATTCATCTGTGACCATCTGTGACCTCTGGAGGAGATGTCACTGCACTCTCCATTCCCCAGGCCTGTCCCACAGATGTCAAGAGCTATTACTAATCTTTGGTAAAAAGGGGTGCAGGGATGAACAGAAATGGGAGATAGTAGCTCATGGGTCTCATACTAGCCTCAATTTCTATTCTATTTCCTCTCTGTAAGACTTTTTTTTTCTTTTTTGGCTGCACCTCACGGCATGTTGGGACCCCCCCCCAACTAGGGATCGAACTCGCGCCCCCTGCAATGGAAGTGCAGAGTCCTAACCACTGGACCACCAGGGAAGTCCTGCCTCTGTAAATGACTTTCTATAAGTAACAACACATTCTTCAAACTCCTTTCAACAGACTTTGGTGTACAACCTTACCAAAAACTTTCTCAAAACATAAATGAGCAGATTTTCTCAAAGAAAATGATTGAGGGATAGGAAAGAGATTCTAAGCCTTATCAGATGTTAGGTCATATGACAATTTAAAGTCAAGAAACCTTCCCAGAACAAGGGGATATGAAAGAATGATGTGACACATACAGCTCGCATAGCAATTTTGAAACACATAAACATCCCAACTGTACAATCAAACAAACTCCACATGTATCTAAAAGTCAAGCATCTTATTATAAGAAAAACTTTCAGAAAACATATTTATCAGCTCTATGAAAAAATGGGGACCTTCTCAGCTTAGGAATAATCATGAAAAAAAAAAGAGTAGTGTTCAAGGTACCAGTCACAGATCAAAATTTTTGAGTCAATAAAAAACAGCAAAATTAAAATAAGTAGCACACCAACCTGGAAAATTTTGTATTAAAAATTTCAAAAGGTTAAAAATCATGATAGGGGCTTCCCTGGTGGCGCAGTGGTTAAGAATCTGCCTGCCAATGCAGGGGACATGGGTTTGAGCCCTGGTCCGGGAAGATCCCACACACCGTGGAGCAACTAAGCCCACGTGCCGCAACTACTGAGCCTAAGCTCTAGAGCCCACGAGCCACAACTACTTAGCCTTCGTGCCACAACTACTGACGCCTGCGCACCTAGAGCCCGTGCTCCGCAACAAGAGAAGCCACCGCAATGAGAAGCCTGCACACCGCAATGAAGAGTAGCCCCCGCTCTCCTCAACTAGAGAAAGCCCGCACACAGCAACGAAGACCCAAGATAGCCAAAAGTCAATCAATCAATCAATAAATAAATTAAAAATCATGATAGAAATTTATTCACACTTATAAAAAATAATCTCGAGCACAACAGATAAAAGGGAAAAATATCATCAAACTAGTCCCATACAAGAAAATAAAATAGATTTCCCATATTTGGAAAACGTTCATTTTTGGTTAATAATCAAACGAATCCCAAATAAAACAATTTGAGATATATCTTACATCTAAATTAAAGGAGTATGTTTGTAAGTCAACAATATAAAAATATATTAAAAAAATAAATGAAAGGAGTAGGCACTGCCTATGTTAGTGAGATGGTGGTGGAAAAGAGGTCTTTGCAGGGTGTCTTTCTCCCTGTAGCCTATTTTGTAGACTATCTCTAGTAAGCAATACACAGAAAAAGCCAAGGCAACGCTCAGTCTCTGACCAGAGAATGCTACTTCCAGCACTATTACTGAGGAAGTAATTTAAGTGGCTCAACAATGTAAGCAAGAAGCTAATGGCAAGCATAATATAGAATGCCAGAAGAAGTAATATGAAAAGTTGTTTTTAGAAGCCATAATTATGAACATGGAAAAATATTAATGACATAAATGAGACAAACTGATTATAATAATATAAAAATAAGTACATATACACTCCGAACTTAAAATGAAACAGAATGAAGGAACCACAGGTAATTTTTATAATGTTCTATAATGCTATCAACTTACCTTTTATTAAAAAGATCACTTTATTTTTATTTACGATAATCCCATCTTAAAATAGCATTTCAGTAGTATGCTATGAAAAAGAACACATACCTGATACTCGCCGCCGATCAAATCTGTTAGGAACTGGAACTGCAAAACAAGGAAGCAATGTTTAGTCATCATTGTATCACATGACTCCATCTTTATCCTCCCTTTTTGCAAAGATCTTTGACAACAGAACTAGGAACCTCAATACCAAGTGGTGGATCAATTCATATTCATCCATAATCAGCCAGAGACAGTGGTTCAACAAGATCACATAAAGACAATATAAAGAATAATATATGTCTTTGAAAACAAGCTCTTTATAACTTCAACGTGGGTGGCAATTCTATTTCTGTTGACATCCAAGTTCCACCTAATTTGTATCACACCAAATGAATAAGAAGTCTACTAAATTTACTGGTAATTTTATGATATCAAATAGTTAAATTTTCTTCTTTTAAAGATAATCCCAAGACCTGCTAGACCTGCATTTACATTTCATTTTAAAATAACTTAATGAGGGACTTCCTTGGTGGCGCAGTGGATAAGACTCCTCGCTCCCAATGCAGGGGGCCCAGGTTTGATCCCTGGTCAGGGAACTAGATCCCACATGCATGCCACAACTAGGAGTTCGCATGCCCACGTGCCACAACTAAGGAGCCCACATGCCACAACTAAGGAGCTGGTGAACTGCAACTAAGGAGCCCGCCTGCCGCAACTAAGACCTGATGCAACCAAATAAATTAAAAAATAAATATTTTTTAAAAAATAAAATAAAATAATGAGTATTACACTAAAATAAAAAATTAACCATGAAGTTATACTCTCCCTCAATACAGGTGGATTTTCTCCACCCACAGTCACTGTATTAATCAGAAAAATTGATCATGTTTTTAGGTTAAAACAAAAAAAAAAAGTTGTTTGCTAATTTTTCCTACTTTTCACCTAACATTCCTTATGTTTGATGGTTATCTAAATTCTTACCACTGAACTATATATCATTTAAACAAGGTGGAAGGACTTCCCTGGTGGTACAGCAGTTAAGAATCTGTCTGCCAATGCAGGGGACATGGGTTTGAGCCCTGGTCAGGGAAGATCCCACATGCCGCAGAGCAACTAAGCCCATGCAGCCCATGAGCCACAACTACTAAGCCTGCGTGCCACAACTACTGAAGCCCACGGGCCTAGAGCCCATGCTCCGCAACAAGAGAATCCACCACAATGAGAAGCCCGCACACAGCAATGATGGGCAGCCCCCGCTTGCCGCAACTAGAGAAAGCCCGCAAACAGCAACGAAGACCCAATGCAGCCAAAAATAAATTTATAAAAAAAAAAAACAAGGTGGTTTTTTTTCACCTTCAAACATTAATCTGATTAATTTTACTTTTAAAATATATAAAATATGCCTTATAACCCTCCAAAAAACAGAAATTTGAGGATTAGTGAAAAACAAATTGAAGATGGCTCAGAGAGCCAAACTCTAATGCGAGGTCTCTGAAAAAAACATAGACCCAGGAAGGAGGCAAATGCTCATTCATCTTAACAGGATTAGGATTATCTTTTTGCACAGCACAGGGTCAAAGTCATGTTACTGGAACAAATAGGCAAATAGTCAAAAGAAAACCCCAGCATTCCTGAAAGTACCTACAATAGTCTGTCACTACTTCTTCAATAAAAAGTGGATTAGTCAAAATTAATCCATCCACCAGGAAAGGAAGTGATTCAGTTCAACAAATATAGGTAGAGTACCTAGTATGTGCCATGCACTACAGTAGACAATTTGGGAGACATTAGTAAACAAAACAAAGATCCCTGATTTCATGGAGCTTGCTTTCTAGCTTGAGAGATGTGGGAGAGTTTCCTTTGATCATCTGAAACACATGTGCTTGTCACTCAGGTAGACAGATGAAATGTACACCAGCATAAACCCTCAACCCAGGCCTCATGGAATTTCCATAATTAAAACCCCATTAAACATTAGTATACAACCTAAAATTATAAAGTACACAGTGAAACAATTTAGTATGGGTGCTATCAGGGGATACTTCAAAGGGTGAGATATCAAGATTATAGAACTATCATAAAAAAAGAAGAGTATGTTTAAAACAAGACATAAAAGAAGGAATCAAAATTTTAAAATGCAAACTTAAAATCAATACTTTCGGGCTTCCCTGGTGGCGCGGTGGTTAGGAGTCTGCCTGCCGATGCAGGGGGCGCGGGTTTGTGCCCTGGTCCGGGAGGATCCCGCATACCGCGGAGCGGCTGGTCTCATGGGCCGTGGCCGCTGGGCCCGTGCGTCCGGAGCCTGTGCTCTGCGACGGGACAGGCCGCAGTGGTGAGAGGCCCGCGTACCGCAAAAAAAGAAAAAAAAAAAATCAATGCTTTCATATATCATGCAAAAAAGACAAAATGATTTTTTAAATTCCTAAAGCACTCCCTCTGTGAAAGAGTTCAAAAGTACTTAAAAAAAAAGTGACTTGCAGTGTAAAATGTAATTAAAAACACAAACATGCTGCCTGATAAATCTATGTGTTATTTCGTTTTAAATTAGTACACATCTTAAAAGCTTTCACAGGGCCAGAGGTCAGCTGCAGTTGGAGCAAGATACAATGCCAAGGCACAGAGAATGTAATTAATGACTACAGCAGACAGAGACCATCTATTGTAATTTCACCACTGCTTAAATAGCCCAAAACAGAGCACATCAGAGTTTATGTGGGTCAAAGTATTCAACCAGTGTAAGTATGAGAAAATCTTCCAGCAGAAAAACAATGCCTAAAATGCTCTCCTTTTCTATTATAAACAAATACATAGGGAATAGGAAGACTTATAATTTAGGTTACCTGATCTGAAAACATGTGCCTCAAAAATATTAACAAATGAAATCTCAGTGGAAACTAAAAGTCATTATTCCTGATTAAATGAACTCATAAATGCTGACATACCCTGAAATTAAAACATGGTTCTTTGAGCAGGTAGAATATTTTATGTGGTGAATATTAAGAACATGCTGGAGAATTTGAAAACATTTCCCAAAGTCTCTCCTATTTTAAACTGAACATGATGGACAATAGAATCTTCACTATGAACATGGTAGAATACGGCATAAAAACCTGGAGAACAGGGACTTCCCTAGTGGCGCAGTGGTTAAGACTCCACCCTCCCAATGCAGGGGGCCCGGGTTCGATCCCTCGTCAGGGAACTAGATCCCACATGCATGCCACAACTAAGAGTTCATATGCCACAACTAAGGAGCCCACATGCCGCAACTAAGGAGTCCTCGAGCTGCAACTAAGGAGCCGGCAAGCCACAACTAAGGAGCCCACCTGCCACAACTAAGACCTGGCGCAACCAAATAAATAAATATTAAACCCAAACCAAACCAAACCCGGAGAACATAATCCAAGCACAGCTAGGGCAGGGCAAAGCTCAGGACTCAAGATTCTACAACTGCTGTGGCAAATAGGCACACTCAACTTAAAGCTGGGCTGGTAGGATGTTAGCAGCACCAGCTGTGTACAGAGGCAAATAACAGAAGCAGGGCATTAATGAGGGCCTTGTGTTTGGAGGACCTCAGCATAGTAAAACATAGCACAGAACAGTAAATCTCAAAAGTGGACTACAAAGCAGCTGTTAGGGCAGGCCCATTAGAGTGGTTAATCAAACAAAGGGATTGCCAGGAAGGGCTGCCACCAATGCGTGGCAATTATGCTGAGCCTCCATAGGCGGGGGTGAAAGTGCATCTCTGGGCAGATGAAATAACTTGACGAAAGCCCCAAAGGCAAGAAAGTTTTTGGAGAGTGTAAATGTCCCAGGGTGCCTGGAAACATAGATGAGGGAGAAGCAGGGTGTCAAAGGAGGAACACTCAATGATGCAAGAAAAGTCCAAGAAAAGCACCGAGTACCCCATTTAGGGTTCTGAGACCCAATCAATAAACTATGGGACTCATTGGCTCACAATTAAGAAAAAAAAACAGAGAACGGAAGGGAAGGAAAACAGAGAAGACAAAAAAAAAAATCCACCATGATTTCACACACAAATTCATTCTGCTTTCTCTATGGGTCAGAAGAGGGAAAGAATGCTGCTATTCTTTCTTTTTGAATTTTTTTTATTTTTAAAATTTATTTATTATTAATTTTTTTGGAGTATGGTTGCTTTACAATGTGATGTGGAGTCTGAGCATCAGTATTTTTTAAAAGCTCCCAAGGATGAAAATCACTACAACAGCGGAGGGAACCAGGTGGAAGCTACAAGGGTACAAGCCAGGCTTCTCTGAATATACCTTATTTGGTTGACTTTGGAACCATGTAAATATTTTACATAATTATAAAATTAAATTTGAAAAAGAAATCCCCAAAACATAAAGCAAACTAACTGTATATTTAATTGGAAGGAGAATCACACAAAGAACTATTTCAAATGACTTTAATTGGATATCCTAGCAGGGTATACTCTAAAGATAACAAGCACTGAAGAAATAGTTTTCAGAAATAATACTGCTAGTCTACGATTCTGAGACTGTTATGTGAGCATTATGGGATAAAGAAAATGAGTAACTGTGTTATTGAATACTGGGATTTCTGGCATTAAAGGATATACATGGGCTTCCCTGGTGGCGCAGTGGTTGAGAGTCCGCCTGCCGATGCAGGGGACACGGATTCGTAACCTGGTCCGGGAAGATCCCACATGCCGCGGAGCGGCTAGGCCCGTGAGCCATGGCCACTGAGCCTGCGCGTCCAGAGCCTGTGCTCCGCAACGGGAGAGGCCACAACAGTGAGAGGCCCGCGTACCACAAAACAAACAAACAAACAAACAAGAAACAAACAAACAAACAAAGAATATACATTAGGTTGAGTAAAAGCATTATAGTCCTAAGTTTAAACTGGAAATATGACGAACCTCTGGAGTAAAGAGCAGCCCTACCATGCATTTTATGATCTCTACTATTTTTGTCTAAAGAGAAACAGCGTTCCTTGAAGAAATTGCTAATTCCTGGTCTCGAGCTAAACATGTAACAAGACTAGAAAATCTTCTACCAGAAATCAAGGACACTATAAAAGACTGCTAGGATCATGTCAAAAGGAATTAGGAGAAAACCTGAAGAGGTTCCCATGACACAAAGATAGGATAATATGAGCATCAAATAAGAACAAAATGACAATGGATAAAACATCAAATACAGTTAAATCTTTAAATTTACACTGATTTGTTACAGGACTTCATTTGTCATCTTTGGCAGATGCTAGAGAACTTATGCTGAAAACAGGTAGATAAAAGCAAAGACTCATCGTTTATCCTGCCTTTTCTGAACAAACTATTCCACAGGGTAACCTAAGAGTTAATGAGGGGAAGTTTTTCCAGCTTATGCATGAAGAAGGAATGATAGAGGGACTTCCCTGGTGGTCCATTGGTTAAGAATCCGCCTTCCAATGCAGGGTACGTGGGTTCGATCCCTGGTCAGGGAACTAAGATCCCACATGCTGTGGGGCAACTAAGCCCACACACCACTACTACTGAGCTTGTGTACCTCAACTAGAGAGCCCACATGCTGCAACTACTGAGCCCCACGCTCGGAGCCTGCACCCCACAACAATAGAGCCTGTGCACTGCAACTACTGAGCCCACACACTCTGGAGCCCGTGTGCCACAACTAGAGAGAAGCCCACGTGCTGCAATGAAAGAGCCCGCATGCTGCAATGAAGATCCTACATGCCACAACTAAGACCCAATACAGTCAAATAAATAAATAAATAAATAAAATATTTTTTTAAAAAAGAAGGAATGATACAATTAGAACAATGCCATTTGCAACCCCAGTGAAATAACGGATATAGCCTAGGCAATGATCAACATGAACATTAGCATCATAAAGGAGAGACCAGTCAGTCTTAAGTGCCTTCTAATGGAAAACACATCAACAGCCATGAAACAGCTGGTGGGGGTAAGGGAGTGGGGGGGTGGAAGAGGGACAAATCTGAATCTGATCAAGCCTATACAGCAGTCGTTCTCAAACTTTAGGGTGCATCAGAATCATTTAGAAAACTACAGGGCCCCTTCCTCAGAGTTTCTGATTCAATAGGCCTGGAGTGAAGCCAAGAATCTGTATTTCTAATAAGTTTCCCAGATGATGCTGATGTTATTGATCCTGGAACCTCATTTGAAAGCCACTGCTCTAGTGCCAATTATGAAATTAGAGGAAAAACAGGGGATGGGGAACTTTGATGCAAACATCATGGGGATGCAATCAGCAAACTGTACATTGTGAAAAAAATCTACAAAATAAACTTTATTCTACAAATAAGCTTCAAAGGAAAAAAGAGAGAGATCAAGAAAGATCCTATAGACTAAAAGAGACTTAAGAGATAAAGCAGCCAAGTGTAATTCTTGGAACCTATCTGGAGATGTATGGAGAAGTTTGAACACAAATCAAATATTTGATACTAAGGAATTATTGTTAATTATTTTAGATGTAATAAAAGTTTTGTGGGTATATTTTTAAAACTAGTCCTTAGAGATATAAACCTAAATACTTATGGATAGAATTATTTCTGAAATTTTTTTAAAAAGGAGGAAGGTGTGGGACTTCCCTGGTGGTGCAGTGGTTAAGAATCCACCTGCCAATGCAAGGGCCATGGGTTCAATCCCTGGTACGGGAAGATCCCGCATGACATGGAGCAACTAAGCCCGTGCACCACAACTACTGAGCCTGTGCTCTTGAGCCCGTGTGCCACAACTACTGAAGCCCGCACGCCTAGAGCCCGTGCTCCACAACAAGAGAAGCCACCGCAATGAGAAGCCCGTGCACTGCAACAAAGAGTAGCCCCTGCTCACCACAAATAGAGAAAGCCTGCGTGCAGCAACAAAGACTCAACACGGCCAAAAATAAATAAATTAAATAAATAAATTTTTAAAAAAGTAAGAGGAAGCTAGTTTGAGTGGGAAAGAGTCATGAGCTGGGGCCACCTTGCCCCAGGTAAGGAGAACTGATTCTGAGAATCTTTCCCTAACTCCTTGTTCAGTAAAATTGTGTGGTAGCTTGAAACTGGCATAGTACTTAAATAAATGGGTAAATACTCCCAAAGAGAAATTAGCAAACACTATAAATTGAATCACCAGCCATGAGTTAATGGAGTTGTGGATAAGTAGATGGGGGGCGGTATTACACTATTCATCTTACTAGTGTCACTAATCGACATTTTCCATCATAAAAAAAAAAGTAGAAAAGAAAATGAGCATTTCTGTAAGGGGACGGGGGAACCAGTGAACAGGGTAATTCTCTTCTTTTTTCAGTACGCGGGCCTCTCACTGTTGTGGCCTCTCCCGTTGCGGAGCACAGGCTCCGGACGCGCAGGCTCAGTGGCCATGGCTCACGGGCCCAGCTGCTCCGCGGCATGTGGGATCTTCCCGGACCGCGGCACGAACCCATGTCTCCTGCATTGGCAGGCAGACCCTCAACCACTGCGCCACCAGGGAAGCCCGAGTTATCTATTTTATACATATTAGTGTATATATGTCAATCCCAATCTCCCAATTCATCCCACCACCCCCACCCCCAGCCACTTTCCCCCCTTGGTGGACAGGGTAATTCTTATACAGGTGGTGCATTTACCACTCTGCAAAAGCACTGCCCTAACACATACTTCCAGCCAGTAAACACAGTCACTTATTCTGAAACAACTGGCACCCACAACCCCCTGTCCCCATCCACACTAGTACACTGGACATCTCTCTGGTCCTAAAGTACACACTGCCTAGAAGACCCATCTCTAACCCAGCCCCAATGTCCTGTCAAAGAAGACAGCGCCATTCCAAGGGCTGAGCATTCCTTCTCTATCACAGCACACAAAAATCCCATGTGTCTACTACATCACATAAAAAGCTCCTAAGCTGCAGGGATGGGGAATTTCCTACCACTTTTTGTTTAGTACAGGCCTTGTCATACACAGACACTAAATGTAAATGGGCTAAATGAATGATTGCCTATTACCTGGGCTGGAAAGGACTAAAAGCCATGCCCCCTTTCTTGGGTATATCATCTCATCAACTCACATTTGGCCACCAATTTAAGTTGAATTATAACAGGAATATAAAACTATTCTGACACCAACTGGTGAACTTCAATACAATTCTGATGCTAATGACCCAGAGTAGCATCGGATTCCATAGTTCAAGGACATGGTTCCCAACAAGACTGTCCTTACTCCAGTTGCACTTTGGTGGTCCGCAGGCCAACAACATTTCTGAACAACTGGCTACAAATTCAGAGGTTCCCACAACTCCTCAGGTTTGATTTGCTAGAACAACTCACAGAACTTTAGAAAGCACTATACTTATTATTACAGTTTTATTAGAAAGGATACAAATCAGGACTAGCCAAATGAAGATACACATAGGGCAAAGTCTGGAAGGGTCCTGAACACAGAGTTTCCATGCCCTCTCCTCATAGAATCAAGGTGCATCAGGGACTTCCCTGGTGGTCCAGTGGTAAAGAATCCGCCTTCCGATGCAGGGGACACAGGTTTGATCCCTGGTCTGGGAAATAAGAACCCACATGCTGCGGGGCAACTAAGCCCGTGGCACCACAACTACAGAGCCCAGGCGCCTCAACAAGAGAGCCTGTGGCCCGCAAACCACAGAGCCCACATGCCCTGGAGCTCGCATGCCACAACTAGAGAGAGGGAAACCTGCACGCCAAAAAGAGCCCACGTGACACGACGAAAGATCCCATGTGCCGCAACTAAGTCCTGATGCAGCCAAAAAAAAAAAGGAATCAGGGTGCATTATCCTCCAAGCATATCACCAACCAGGAAGCTCCACCAAGCTCTGATGTTCAGAGTCTTATTGGGGTTTCAATCCATAGATATGACTGACTGAATCAGGGGCCATGAGATTAACCTCCATCTCCAGCCCCTCACCTTTCCCCAGAGGTCAGATTGGCTCCAAGTCCCAGTGTTCTGATTATATGGTTAGTCTTTCTGGTGACCAGGCCCCATCTTGAATCATCTCATAAACATAAACTCAGATATGATCCAAGAGGGCTCATGAAAAACAAAAATACTCCTATCACTTGGGAAATTCTAAGAGTTTTGGAAGTTCTGTGCCAGGAATCTGGGACAAAGGCCAGACACATTCTTTATTATTCAACAAAAACAAACTGTGAAAACTCCCTAGCCAACTTACAAAAATAAAGACAAGCATTTAAAAAGATATGCAAGACCACTCATTTTAGGGTGCTAAATCCCATTCTCACTTATTAGCATTTCAGATACCACTCATCTACTAGACTTATACACCATTTTTACAATTTGGTATGCATTAAATTGAACCATACTCTGAGAATTATCTACAGATTGCTAGAAAAAAACCCTGGAGCATCACCAACCAGATGGGGCTTCTCCTTCTGGTTGAGAAACCAACCCATTAGTTGAGCATTGGACACTTGGTCTAGTAATGGCAAGACAAATCAGCTGCCCTGTTAATGATCATGGAGTCACCAAACAAAAAAGGTTCAATCTTTCTGAAAAGAGCCATCAAGAACATGACAAAACGTGATAAATATATGTATTTACAGCATGAAGCAAATTCTCCTCTAATCATAATTTTACTTTTGTTTAAAAATAATGGATGCCTCAAAAAAAGTGTTTAATTATAACACTGCAAACTGAACAATAATTCTCCAGCCACTGGTTTATCCAAATTTTGACATCACTAGTCACTGTCTTCACATACAATATCTTGTGGGTATCACATGTCAAAACTGTTGTTAACAAATTCCCTAGCAGTTATCAGGTCTTGGACTAAGAAAAACTCAAGCCATCTTTTTTTTTTTTTTTTTTTGCATACGCGGGCTTCTCACTGTTGTGGCCTCTCCCGTTGCGGAGCCTGTGCTCCGGATGCACAGGCTCAGTGGCCATGGCTCACAGGCCCAGCCTCTCCGCGGCATATGGGATCTTCCCAGACCGGGGCACGAACCCGTGTCCCCTGCCGCCTGCATCGGCAGGCGGACTCTCAACCACTGCGCCACCAGGGAAGCCCAAGCCATCTATTTTTGAATCTTAAATTCATTTAAATGGAACCTCAAATGCAAAAGAAAAATTACAAGCTAAACACGCCTACCTTTTTTTTTTTTTTCTACGCCTACCTTTTTTAAAATTCCAGAGTCATACACTAAATTTTACACTAAACAGGAAAAACTACCTGAGAAAAACTTATTGTGAGAATATAATACGCAAGAACAGCCCTAGCAGACCATATGTTTTTATCTTTTTAAATTTGAAGTATAATTGACTTACAATATTATATTAGTTTCAGACGTACAACACAGTAATTTAATATATTTATATACTACAAAATGATCACCCTGGTAACTCGTTACCATCTGTCACCATAAAAAATTATTACAATGTTATTAACTATATTCCCTGTGCTGTACATTACATCCCTGTGACTTACTTGTTTAATTACTAGAAGTCTGTACCTCTCAATCTCCCTCACCTATTTCATTCATCCCCCGACTTCACTCCCCTATGGTAATCACCAGTTTGTTCTCTGTATCTATGAGTCTGTTTTAATACATTTGTTTGTTTTATTTGTTAAATTCCACATATAAGTGAAATCATACAGTATTTGTCTTTCTCTGTCTGACCTATTTTGCTTAGCATAATACCCTATAGGTCCATCCATGTTGTCATAAATGGCAAGATTTCATTCTCTTTTTTAGCTGAGTAATATTCCACTGTGAATGTATACCACATCTTTATCCATTCACCTATCAATGGGCACTTAGGCTGCGTCCTTATCTTGTAAATAATGCTGCCTTGAGCGTAGCGGTGCATTTATTTTTCTGAATCAGTGTTTTTCTTTTCTTTGAAAAAATACCTGGAAGTGGAATTGCTGAGTCATATGGTAGTTCTATTTTAAATTTTTTGAGAAACTTCTATACTGTTTTCCCTTAGCTTAAATATTCACCGCTATGAGAGTCAAGTAAGTAAAAGACAAGGCCTTGAATCAAGGGCACAAATAAGTAAAACCTTAGGGCTTCCCTGGTGGTGCAGTGGTTAAGAATCCACCTGCCAAAGCAGGGGACATGGGTTTGAACCCTGGTCCAGGAAGATCCCACATGCCGTGGAGCAACTAAGCCCGTGCGCCACAACTACTGAGCTTGAGCTCTAGAGCCCGCGCGCCGCAACTACTGAAGCCTGTGCGCCTAGAGCCTGTGCTCCTCAACAAGAGAAGCCACCACAAAGAGAAGCCCGCGCACCACAACAAAGAGTAGCCCCCGCTCGCCGCAACTAGAGAAAGCCCGGGCGCAGCAATGAAGACCCAATGCAGCCAAAAATAAATAAATAAATAAACAAAAGAAGTAAAACCTTAAATTACCCTTTAAATTAAATAACAGCTAAAGCAAATAACACTCCTCTCCAGTTTCTGAATAAGAGATGTCCCCAGTTTTTCTCTCCATTCTAAGCCACCTCCCCACCCGCCATTCTAGGACCTTGCTCCATCAGATGCTACCTCTCCACTGGCTCACTTCCCTCTGCATGTGAACATGCTAATTGTGACTCTAACCTAATAAAACAAAACCAAAGACCTTCCCTCATACCTGTACTTCTTCAAGCTACCACCAGGTCCTTTCTTTACTTCTTCAAAATGTACTCCCCATTCCCTGTCTGAGTCTTCTGCAGCCCGCGTCTCCCTCCCTCCCTCCCTCCCTGTCTCTCTCTCTCTCTCTCTCTCTCACACACACACACACACACACACAAACACACACAAACACACACAAACTCCCTGACCCACTGGCACCTGACCTCTTCTACCACAACCCCACTGAAGCCTCTATCCTGTCCCTGGAATTACAGCTGGGTCCAATCATTTCAACACTGGCCTTACCCAACTTGACCTCTTCACTGCTTGCAACACCACTGATGCCCAGTTTAGTTCCTACCTTAGCTCCCTTCTCTGTGCTCCCACAATATACTCTGTGATAGCAGTCTCCAAAATCAGCTCCTCAGTCATAAACTCACTCATGTACTCAACAAGATCTTTTTAAGTATACATTATAGGCCTGGCTGTATGCTAAGTGCTGAAGACAAAGAAAATGAAAATTCCCCATCCTCACAGAGCTTCTGTTCTATTGAGAGAAAAATAACAAAAACCAAATAAGAATTCTAGATCATTACTTGAGCTCTAATGTAACCAGAGGGACCCACTCTAGGCAGGGCAATCTGGAAAAGCCTCTCTAAAGCTGAGGCTTAAACGAAGAGGAGCCAGCTGGTCAGAGCCACAGAAGAAAGATTCAGGAAGGACCAACAGCAAACACAGACTACTTAGAGAGAGAAAAGAGCCAGGCAACAAGTGTAGCAGGCAAGGATGGATAGGGCAACAGAGAGAAGGTAGAGAGAAAAATATGGATCAAATCTTGCAGGACTGTGTGAACCACAGAAGATATGTGAATTTCATTCCACTTGCAATGAGGGGATTTGAACTGAAGATTGATATGATCTGGTCTCCGTTTTAAAAAAATCTCCCCAGCTACTGGGTGGAGAATGAACTAGAGAGAGCAAGGCATTTGAGATAAGAAACTTCTGTGGTTGTCCAAGGAAAAGAAGAGAGCTAGGGTAGAAACACAGAAAAAGCAGACTAGGTATGAAACTCAAAGCACAGCAACAAAAGAAAAAAATAGATAAACTGAACTTAATCAAAATTTAAAAGTGTGCTACAAGAATATAAAAAGACAACTCACAAAACGGGAAAAATATTTGCAAATCACATATAGGGTAAGAGACTAGTATCCAAAATATATAAAGAACACTTAAAATTCAACAACAAAAAGACAACCCAGTTAAAACATAGACTCAGGACCTGAATAGACACTTTGAAGAAGAAGATATACCAATAGACAACAAGCACATGAAAAGATGTTCAACATTATTAGTCATTAGAGAAATGCAAATCAAAACCACACCAAAGGGGCTTCCCTGGTGGCGCAGTGGTTAAGAATCTGCCTGCCAATGCAAGGGACACGGGTTCAATCCCTGGTCCGGGAAGATCCCACATGCCGCAGAGCAACTAAGCCCATGTGCCACAACTACTGAGCTTACGCTCTAGAGCCCACGAGCCACAACTTCTAAGCTCACGTGGCACAACAGAGTAGCCCCCACTCTGCCACAAGTACAGAAAGCCCGCGTGCAGCAACAAAGACCCAACGCAGCCAAAAATAAAATAAATAAAATTTAAAAATAATAATAATACCGGTCCGGGAAGATCTCACATGCCGCGGAGAGGCTAGGCCCGTGAGCCATGGATGCTGGGCCTGCGCGTCCGGAGCCTGTGCTCCGCAACGGGAGAGGCCACAACAGTGAGAGGCCCGCGTATGCAAAAAAAAAAAAAAAAAAGTTCTAATCACAATAAAGTTTACCTGTGAGGTGATGAATGTTAACTAATCAGTTCACAATATATACATATATGAAATTATGTTATATACTGTAAACTAATACAACGTTATATGTCAATTAAATCAACTATACTCCAATATAAAATAAAAATTTAAAAAATTTTTTAAAATTTCCCAGTCTGATATTGTGATATAACAAGAAATATATATTTGGTTTTCAGCCCAGATTCCTGGCAGAGCTCCTAAAGCCTGAAATTTCCTCAGTGACAGAGGTGAGAGGAGAGTCTTTTGTTATTCAAAATAAGTCCCTTTCAACCAAACTGAGTTTATGCTAATGAGGTGACACTTGAAAGATGAAGACCGGTTATGAGAAGAACAACCCTGTGATTAGAGGGCTGGAAATTTCAGCCCTACACCTTGACCTACAGGGAGGGACGATGAGCTGGGGATTGAGTTCATCCTTGATGATTTAATCAATCATGCCTATGTAATGCACCCTCCATTAAAAACCCTAAATGAAGGGGTTCTGAGAGCTTCCAGGTTGGTGAACACATTGAGGTATGGGAAGGTGGTCTGCTCGGAGAGGGCACAGAGCTTCTGTGCCCCTTCCTACATACCTTGACCTATGCATCTCTTTCATTTCGTTGTACCTAGTTGTATTCTTTATAATAAGCCAGTAACAGTAAGTAAAGCACTTTCCTAAGTTCCGTGAGCCATTTGAGCAAATTATCAAACTTAAAGTGGGGTCATGGGACCCCAAATTTATAGCTGGTCAGTTCGAAGTACAGGAGGCCTGGATTTTTGATTAGCGTCTGAAGTAGAGGGCAGTCTTTTGGGACTGAGCATTAACCTGTGCAGTCTGCACTAACTCCAGGTAGTTAGTGTCAGAAGTGTCTTGAGTAGAGAAACAATAGTTTTTCTTTTACCTAGTATCTTTGTTAACAGTATATCCCCCTAGTACTCCAAGAATCATACCAGGTTCACCCCAGGTCAGGGTGAACCTTGACTTTCCTCTCTTCCTCACCTTCTAAAAGTAGGGATTCAATAATTCTTATCAACTCTATCAAAATAAGTATCTCAAATATACAGTCACATATTGAACATAAGCAGACATTAGATGAAGATAAAGGTTCAACATTCTTAAAATGAATAAAATTGAAAGTAAAACACTGAGAAATTTTTCCAAAAGTTAATTCTTTTCAAAAAATTTTAATACCTTGTGCTTCAAGTGTACAACAAATTTGGGTGATCATTTCATAATGTATGCAAAATGTCAAAACACGATGTAGTACATCTGAAACTAACATAATATACAGCATGTCAATTGCATTTTTAAAAAATTTTTATTGAAATATAGTTGATTTACAATGTTGTGTTAGTTTCAGGTGTACAGCAAAGTGATTCAGTTATACATATATATATACATATTCTTTTTCAGATTCTTTTCCATTATTGGTTATTACAAGATAATATTAAGTAGAGTTCCCTGTGCTATACAGTATGTCCTTGTTGGTTATCTCTTGTATATATAGCAGTGTGTATATTTCAATCCCAAACTCCTAATTTATCCCTCCCCTCTTTCCCCTTTGGTAACCATAGGTTTGTTTTCTATGTCTGTAAGTCTATTTCTGTTTTGTAAGTAAGTTCATTTGTATCATTTTTTTAGATTCCACATATAAGTGACATCATACGGTATTTGTCTTTCTCTATCTGACTTACTTAACTTAGTATGATAATCTCTAGGTCCATCCATGTTGCTGTAAATGGTTTTATTTCATTCTTTTTTTATGACTGAGTGGTATTCCATTGTGTGTGAGTGTGTGTGTGTGTGTGTGTGTATCTCACATCTTCTTTGTCCATTCATTTGTTAATGAACACCTAGGTTGCTTCCATGTCTTGGCTATTGTAAATAGTGCTGCTATGAACACTGGGGTGCATCAACTGTATTTTAATTTTTTTAACTATACAACAAATTTGGTATTCATATATATTGCTGGTAACTGTGTATACTGATTGACACAATCCTTCTGAAAAGCAATACGACCACATAGTACTTATTAAATGCCAAAAAATGTATCTTTTGACACAATAATTCTGTTTCTAGAAATCTATTCTAGGTAAATAAGTCAACAATGAAAAAAAAAAAAAACACCTTATGCACTCTTTGAGAAGATACAGTCACAGCTGCAGCAGAACTCAGGTCTGCCGGCTCTTGCTTCCAGCTTCTGCTCCCAACTCACCACTGTTGGTTTTCCCCAAGGAACAAGTCTATGAGGAAGCCTCACCACAGCCATGGCTCTTAAATATAACAGAAAATCACCCATGGAACAAGAGGTGGTGATTTACCAAACTAGAATTACCCTAACCAACCACAATGTAAATCTCTGTCGAAGGCGTGTGCTGACTTGATCAGAGGAGCAAAGAAAAAGAATCTCAAAGTGAAAGGATCAGTTTGGATGCCTACCAAGACTATGAGAATCACTACCTAGAAAAACTCCTTGTGGTAAAGGTACTGACTTGGGATCTTTTTCAAATGAGCATCCACAAGCAACTCATTGACTTGCACAGTCCTTCTGAGATAATTAAACAGATTATTTTTGTCAGTACTGAGCCAGGAATCAAGGTTGAAGTCATCATTGCAGATACTTAAATCAACTATTTTAATAAATTGTCAGTTGTTAAAAAAGAAGCTGGGGCTTCCCTGGTGGCGCAGTGGTTAAGAATCCACCTGCCAATGCAGGGAACACGGGTTCAAGCCCTGGTCCGGGAAGATCTCACATGCCGCAGAGCAACTAAGCCCGTGCACCACAACTACTGAGCCTGCGCTCTAGAGCCCGTGTGCCACAACTACTGAAGCAAGCCCACGCACCTAGAGCCTGTGCTCCACAACAAGAGAAGCCACCACAATGAGAAGCCCACACACCAGAACGAAGAGTACTCCTGCTCGCCGCAACTAGAGAAAGCCCGCACACAGCAACGAAGACCCAATACAGCCATAAATAAATAAAACTTATTTAAAAAAAAAGAAGCTGTATGCATTAAAGAAAAGTTTATACTAGCAAATATTTGGAGGCAACCTAAATGGGGAATAATTATTATTATTTATAATAATAATATAATATACTAAATTTGCAAAATACAGTAGAAAAATCATTATGACAACAAAATACTGGCAAACTAAATCCAGCAGCATATTAAAAGGATTATACCTTACACCATGACCAAGGGGGATCTATCCCAAGAATGCAAGGTTGGTTCAACATATAAAAATTAAAATGTAATATACCACATATTAAAAGAATGAAAGGGAAAAAACCACATGATGATCTCAATTGATGCAGAAAAAACATCCAACAAAATCCAACACCCGTTTGTACCCAACAAACTAGGAATTAAAGACAATTTCCTCAACATAGTAAAAGCATTTATGAAAAATCCATAACTAACATCTTACTTAATGGTAGAAGACTGAAAAAATTTCCCCTAGATCAAGAACAAGACAAGGACGCCTGCTTTAGTCACTTTTATTCAGCACACTATTGAAGGTCCTAGACAGAGCAATTAGGCAAGATAAATTAAAAGGCACTCAAATTGAAAAGAAACAAATAAAACTATTCACAAATTACATGATCTTATATAGAAAATCCTAAAGAATCTACAAGTTGCAGGATACAAGATCAACATACAAAAATCAGTTGTAGAGGGCTTCCCTGGTGGCACAGTGGTTGAGAGTCAGCCTGCCGATGCAGGGGACGCGGGTTCGTGCCCCAGTCCGGGAGGATCCCACAGGCCGCGGAGTGGCTGGGCCCGTGAGCCATGGCCGCTGAGCCTGCGCATCCGGAGCCTGTGCTCCGCAACGGGAGAGGCCGCGGCAGAGAGAGGCCCGTGTACCGCAAAAAAAAAAAAAAAAAAAAAAAAAAAATCAGTTGTAGGAGTTGGAGGGGAAGATGGCGGAAGAGTAAGACGCAGAGATCACCTTCCTCCCCACAGATACACCAGAAATGCATCTACACGTGGAACAACTCCTACAGAACACCTACTGAACGCTGGCAGAAGACCTCAGACCTCCCAAAAAGCAAGAAAGTCCCCCGTACCTGGGTACGGCAAAAGAAAAAAGAATAAACAGAGACAAAAGGATAGGGACGGGACCTGCACCAGTGGGAGGGAGCTGTGAAGGAGGAAAGGTTTCCACACACTAGGAAGCCCCTTCGCGGGCGGAGACTGCGGGTGGCGGAGGGGGAAAGCTTCGGAGCCGCGGAGGAGAGCACAGAAACAGGGGTGCGGAGGGCAAAGCGGTAAGATTCCCGCACAGAGGATCGGTGCCGCCAGCCCGAGAAGCTTGTCTGCTCACCTGCCGGGTCGGGCGGGGCTGGGAGCTGAGGCTCAGCCTTTGGTTGGAGCGCAGGGAGAGGGCTGGGGTTGGCGGCGTGAACACAGCCTGAAGGGGTTAGTGCACCACGGCTAGCCGTGAGGGAGTCCGGGGAAAAGTCTAAACCTGCCTCAGAGGCAATAGACTTTTTCTTCCCTCGTTGTTTCCTGGTGCTCGAGGAGAGGGGATTAAGAGCGCTGCTTAAAGGAGCTCCAGAGACGGGCGCGAGCCACGGCTAAAAGCGCATCCCCCAGAGACGGGCATGAGACGCTAAGGCTGCTGCTGCCGCCACCGAGAAGCCTGTGTGCGAGCACAGGTCACTATCCACACCCCCATTCCGGGGAGCCTGTGCAGCCCGCCACTGCCAGGGTCCCAGGATCCAGGGACAACTTCCCCGGGAGAACGCACGGCGCGCCTCACGCTGGTGCAACGTCATGCTGGCCTCTGCCACCGCAGGCTCGCCCCGCACTCCGTACCCCTCCCTCCCCCAAGCCTGAGTGAGCGAGAGTCCCCGAAGCAGCTGCTTCTTTAACACAGTCCTGTCTGAGCGAAGAACAGACGCCCTCCTGCGAACAACACGCAGAGGCGGGGCCCAATCCAAAGCTGAGCCCCGGGAGCTGTGAGAACAAAGAAGAGAAAGGGAAATCTCTCCCAGCAGCCTCAGAAGCAGCGGATTAAAGCTCCACAATCAACTTGATGTACCCTGCATCTGTGGAATACATGAATAGACAACGAATCATACCAAATTGAAGAGGTGGGCTTTGAGAGCAACATTTATTATTTTTTCCCCTTTTCCTCTTTTTGTGTGTATGTGTATGCTTCTGTGTGAGATTCTGTCTGTATAGCTTTGCTTCCACCATTTGTCCTAGGGCTCTAACCATCCGTTTTCTTTTTTTCTTAAAAATTTGTTTCTTAATAATTATTTTTTATTTTAATAACTTTATTTTATCTTACTTTATTTTATTTTATCTTCTTTCTTCCCTTCCTTCCCTCCTCCCTCCCTCCCTTCTTCCTTCCTTCCTTTTTTTCTTTTTCTTTCTTTCTTTCCAGTTTTTCTCCCTTTTATTCTGAGCCGTGTGGATGAAAGGCTCTTGGTGCTGCAGCCAGGAGTCAGGGCTGTGCCTCTGAGGTGGGAGAGCCAACTTCAGGACACTGGTCCACAAGAGACCTCCCAGCTCCACATAATATCAAACGGTGAAAATCTCCCAGAGATCTCCATCTCAACACCAGCACCCAGCTTCACTTAACGACCAGCAAGCTACAGTGCTGGACACCCTATGCCAAACAACTAGCAAGACAGGAACACAACCCCACCCATTAGCAGAGAGGCTGCCTAAAATCATTGTAAGTCCACAGACACCCCAAATCACACCACCAGATGGGGACCTGCCCACCAGAAAGACAAGATCCAGCCTCATCACCAGAACACAGGCACTAATCCCCTCCACCAGGAAGCCTACACAACCCACTGAAACAACATAAGCCACTGGGGACAGACACCAAAAACAACGGGAACTACGAACCTGCAGCCTGCAAAAAGGAGACCCCAAACACAGTAAGATAAGCAAAATGAGAAGACAGAAAAACACACAGCAGATGAAGGAGCAAGATAAAAACCCACCAGACCTAACAAATGAAGAGGAAATAGGCAGTCTACCTGAAAAAGAATTCAGAATAATGATAGTAAAGATGATCCAAAATCTTGGAAATAGAATAGACAAAATGCAAGAAACATTTAACAAGGACCTAGAAGAACTAAAGACGAAACAAGCAACAATGAACAACACAATAAATGAAATTAAAAATACTCTAGATGGGATCAATAGCAGAATAACTGAGGCAGAAGAACGGATAAGTGACCTGGAAGATAAAATAGTGGAAATAACTACTGCAGAGCAGAATAAAGAAAAAAGAATGAAAAGAACTGAGGACAGTCTCAGAGACCTCTGGGGCAACATTAAACGCACCAACATTCGAATTATAGGGGTTCCAGAAGAAGAAGAGAAAAAGAAAGGGACTGAGAAAATATTTGAAGAGATTATAGTTGAAAACTTCCCTAATACGGGAAAGGAAATAGTTAATCAAGTCCAGGAAGCACAGAGAGTCCCATAGAGGATAAATCCAAGGAGAAATAGGACAAGACACTTTTTTTTTAACATCTTTATTGGAGTATAATTGCTTTACAATGGTGTGTTAGTTTCTGCTTTATAACAAAGTGAATCAGTTATACATATACTTATATCCCCATATCTCTACCCTCTTGGGTCTCCCTCCCTCCCACCCTCCCTATCCCATCCCTCCAGGTGGTCACAAAGCACCGAGCTGATCTCCCTGTGCTATGCGGCTGCTTCCCACTAGCTATCTACCTTACGTTTGGTAGTGTATATATGTCCATGCCTCTCTCTCGCTTTGTCACAGCTTACCCTTCCCCCTCCCCATATCCTCAAGTCCATTCTCTAGTAGGTCTGTGTCTTTATTCCTGTCTTACCCCTAGGTTCTTCATGACATTTTTTTTTCTTAAATTCCATATATATGTGTTAGCATACGGTATTTGTCTCTCTCTTTCTGACTTACTTCACTCTGTATGACAGACTCTAGGTCCATCCACCTCATTACAAATAGCTCACGTTCGTTTCTTTTTATGGCTGAGTAATATTACATTGTATATATGTGCCACATCTTCTTTATCCATTCATCCGATAATGGACACTTAGGTTGTTTCCATCTCCGGGCTATTGTAAATAGAGCTGCAATGAACATTTTGGTACATGACTCTTTTTGAATTATGGTTTTCTGAGGGTATATGCCCAGTAGTGGAATTGCTGGGTCATATGGTAGTTCTATTTGTAGCTTTTTAAGGAACCTCCATACTGTTCTCCACAGTGGCTGTATCAATTTACGTTCCCACCAACAGTGCAAGAGGGTTCCCTTTTCTCCACACCCTCTCCAGCATTTATTGTTTCTAGATTTTTTGATGATGGCCATTCTGACTGGTGTGAGATGATATCTCATTGTAGTTTAGATTTTCATTTCTCTAATGATTAATGATGTTGAGCATTCTTTCATGTGTTTGTTGGCAGCCTGTATATCTTCTTTGGAGAAAGGTCTATTTAGGTCTTCTGCCCATTTTTGGATTGGGTTGTTTGTTTTTTTGTTATTAAGCTGCATGAGCTGCTTATAAATTTTGGAGATTAATCCTTTGTCAGTTGCTTCATTTGCAAATATTTTCTCCCATTCTGATGGTTGTCTTTCGGTCTGGTTTATGGTTTCCTTTGCTGTGCAAAAGCTTTGAAGTTTCATTAGGTCCCATCTGCTTATTTTTGTTTTTATTTCCATTTCTCTAGGAAGTGGGTCAAAAGGATCTTGCTGTGATTTATGTCATAGAGTGTCCTGCCTATGTTTTCCTCTAAGAGTTTGATAGTTTCTGGCCTTACATTTAGGTCTTTAATCCATTTTGAGCTTATTTTTGTGTATGGTGTTAGGGAGTGATCTAATCTCATACTTCTACATGTACCTGTCCAGTTTTCCCAGCACCACTTATTGAAGAGGCTGTCCTTTCTCCACTGTACATTCCTGCCTCCTTTATCAAAGATAAGGTGACCATATGTGTGTGGGTTTATCTCTGGGCTTTCTATCCTGTTCCATTGATCTATCTTTCTGTTTTTGTGCCAGTACCATACTGTCTTGATTACTGTAGCTTTGTAGTATAGTCTGAGCCAAGACACATATTAAACAAACTGTCAAAAATTAAATACAAAGAAAACATATTAAAAGCACCAAGGGAAAAACAACAAATAACACACAAGGGAATCCCCATAAGGTTAACAGCTGATCTTTCAGCAGAAACTCTGCAAGCCAGAAGGGACTGGCAGGACATATTTAAAGAGATGAAGGAGAAAAACCTGCAACCTAGATTACTCTACCCAGCAAGGATCTCATTCAGATTTGATGGAGAAATTAAAACCTTTACAGACAAGCAAAAGCTGAGAGAGTTCAGCACCACCAAACCAGCTTTACAACAAATGCTAAAGGAACTTCTCTAGGCAAGAAACACAAGAGAAGGAAAAGACCTATAATAACGAACCCAAAACAATTAAGAAAATGGGAATAGGAACATACATATTGATAATTACCTTAAATGTAAATGGACTAAATGCTCCCACCAAAAGACACAGATTGGCTGAATGGATACAAAAACAAGACCCATATATATGCTGTCTACAAGAGACCCACTTCAGACCTAGAGACACATACAGACTGAAAGTAAGGGGATGGAAAAAGATATTCCAGGCAAATGGAAACCAAAAGAAAGCTGGAGTAGCAATTCTCATATCAGACAAAACAGACTTTAAAATAAAGACTATTAGAAGAGACAAAGAAGGACACTACATAATGATCAAGGGATTGATCCAAGAAGAAGATATAACAATTGTAAATATTTATGCACCCAACATAGAAGCACCTCAATACATAAGGCAAATACTAACAGCCATAAAAGGGGAAATTGACAGTAACACGTTCACAGTAGGAGACTTTAACACCCCACTTTCACCAATGGACAGATCATCCAAAATGAAAATAAATAAGGAAACTCAAGCTTTAAATGATACATTAAACAAGATGGACTTAATTGATATTTATAGGACATTCCATCCAAAACAACAGAATACACATTTTTCTCAAGTGCTCATGGCACATTCTCCAGGACTTGATCATATCCTGGGTCAAAATCAAGCCTTGGTAAATTTAAGAAAATTGAAATTGTATCAAGTATCTTTTCTGACCACAACGCTATGAGACTAGATATCAATTACAGGAAAAGATCTGTAAAAAATACAAACACATGGAGGCTAAACAATACACCACTTAATAACGAAGTGATCACTGAAGAAATCAAAGAGGAAATTAAAAAATACCTAGAAACAAATGACAATGGAGACATGATGACCCAAAACCTATAGGATGCAGCAAAAGCAGTTCTAAGAGGGAAGTTTATAGCAATACAATCCGACCTTAAGAAACAGGAAACATCTCGAATAAACCACCTAACCTTGAACCTAAAGCAATTAGAGAAAGAAGAACAAAAAAACCCCAAAGTTAGCAGAAGGAAAGAAATCATAAAGATCAGATCAGAAATAAATGAAAAAGAAACGAAGGAAACAATAGCAAAGATCAATAAAACTAAAAGCTGGTTCTTTGAGAAGATAAACAAAATTGATAAACCACTAGCCAGACTCATCAAGAAAAAAAGGGAGAAGACTCAAATCAACAGAATTAGAAATGAAAAAGGAGAAGTAACAACTGACACTGCAGAAATACAAAAGATCATGAGAGATTACTACAAGCAACTTTATGCCAATAAAATAGACAACCTGGAAGAAATGGACAAATTCTTAGAAATGCACAACCTGCCAAGACTGAATCAGGAAGAAACAGAAAATATGAATAGACCAATCACAAGCACTGAAATTGAAACTGTGATTAAAAATCTTCCAACAAACAAAAGCCCATGACCAGATGGCTTCACAGGCGAATTCTATCAAACAGTTAGAGAAGAGCTAACACCTATCCTTCTCAAACTCTTCCAAAATATAGCAGAGGGAGGAACACTCCCAAACTCATTCTATGAGGCCACCATCACCCTGATACCAAACCAGACAAAGATGTCACAAAGAAAGAAAACTACAGGCCAATATCACTGACGAACATAGATGCAAAAATCCTCAACAAAATACTAGCAAACAGAATCCAACAGCCCATTAAAAGGATCATACATCATGATCAAGTGGGGTTTATTCCAGGAATGCAAGGATTCTTCAATATACACAAATAAATCAACGTGATACACCATATTAACAAATTGAAGGAGAAAAACCATATGATCATCTCAATAGATGCAGAGAAAGCTTTCGACAAAATTCAACACCCATTTATGATAAAAACTCTGCAGAAAGTAGGCATAGAGGGAACTTTCCTCAACATAATAAAGGCCATATATGACAAACCCACAGACAACATCATCCTCAATGGTGAAAAACTGAAAGCATTTCCACTAAGATCTGAAACAAGACAAGGTTGCCCACTCTCACCACTCTTATTCAACATAGTTTTGGAAGTTTTAGCCACATCAATCAGAGAAGAAAAGGAAATACACGGAATCCAAATGGGAAAAGAAGAAGTGAAGCTGTCACTGTTTGCAGATGACATGATACTATACATAGAGAATCCTAAAGATGCTACCAGAAAACTACTAGAGCTAATCAATGAATTTGGTAAAGTAGCAGGATACAAAGTTAATGCACAGAAATCTCTGGCATTCCTATACGCTAATGATTAAAAATCTGAAAGTGAAATCAAGAAAACACTCCCATTTACCACTGCAACAAAAAGAATAAAATATCTAGGAATAAACCTACCTAAGGAGACAAAAGCCCTGTATGCAGAAAATTATAAGACACTGATGAAAGAAATTAAAGATGATACAAATAGACGAAGAGATATACCATGTTCTTGGATTGGAAGAATCAACATTGTGAAAATGACTCTACTACCCAAAACAATCTACAGATTCAATGCAATCCCTATCAAACTACCACTGGCATTTTTCACAGAACTAGAACAAAAAATTTCACAATTTGTATGGAAACACAAAAGACCCCGAATAGCCAAAGCAATCTTGAGAAAGAAAAACGGAGCTGGAGGAATCAGGCTCCCTGACTTCAGACTATACTACAAAGCTCCAGTAATCAAGACAGTATGGTACTGGCACAAAAACAGAAAGATCAATGGAACAGGATAGAAAGCCCAGAGATAAACCCACACACATATGGTCACCTTATCTTTGATAAAGGAGGCAGGAATGTACAGTGGAGAAAGGACAGCCTCTTCAATAAGTGGTGCTGGGAAAACTGGACAGGTGCATGTAAAAGTATGAGATTAGATCACTCCCTAACACCATACACAAAAATAAGCTCAAAATGGATTAAAGACCTAAATGTAAGGCCAGAAACTATCAAACTCTTAGAGGAAAACATAGGCAGAACACTCTATGACATAAATCACAGCAAGATCCTTTTTGACCCACTTCCTAGAGAAATGGAAATAAAAACAAAAATAAGCAAATGGGACCTAATGAAACTTCAAAGCTTTTGCACAGCAAAGGAAACCATAAACCAGACCGAAAGACAACCCTCAGAATGGGAGAAAATATTTGCAAATGAAGCAACTGACAAAGGATTAATCTCCAAAATTTATAAGCAGCTCATGCAGCTTAATAACAAAAAAACAAACAACCCAATCCAAAAATGGGCAGAAGACCTAAATAGACCTTTCTCCAAAGAAGATATACAGGCTGCCAACAAACACATGAAAGAATGCTCAACATCATTAATCATTAGAGAAATGAAAATCTAAACTACAATGAGATATCATCTCACACCAGTCAGAATGGCCATCATCAAAAAATCTAGAAACAATAAATGCTGGAGAGGGTGTGGAGAAAAGGGAACCCTCTTGCACTGTTGGTGGGAACGTAAATTGATACAGCCACTGTGGAGAACAGTATGGAGGTTCCTTAAAAAACTACAAACAGAACTGCTATATGACACAGCAATTCCACTACTGGGCATATACCCTGAGAAAACCATAATTCAAAAAGAGTCATGTACCAAAATGTTCATTGCAGCTCTATTTACAATAGCCCGGAGATGGAAACGACCTAAGTGTCCATTATCGGATGAATGGATAAAGAAGATGTGGCACATATATACAATGGAATATTACTCAGCCATAAAAAGAAACGAACGTGAGCTATTTGTAATGAGGTGGATGGACCTAGAGTCTGTCATACAGAGTGAAGTAATTCAGAAAGAGAAAGACAAATACCGTATGCTAACACATATATATGGAATTTAAGAAAAAAAAATGTCATGAAGAACCTAGGGGTAAGACAGGAATAAAGACACAGACCTACTAGAGAATGGACTTGAGGATATGGGGAGGGGGAAGGGTAAGCTGTGACAAAGCGAGAGAGTGGCATGGACATATATACATTACCAAACGTAAAATAGCTAGCTAGTGGGAAGCAGCCGCATAGCACAGGGAGATCAGCTCGGTGCTTTGTTACCACCTAGAGGGGTGGGATAGGGAGGGTGGGAGGGAGGGAGATGCAAGAGGGAAGAGATATGGGAACGTATGTATATGTATAACTAATTCACTTTTTTATAAAGCAGAAACTAACACACCATTGTAAAGCAATTATACTCCAATAAAGATATAAAATTAAAAAAAATCAGGTGTAGTTATATATATTCACAATCAACAATCTGAAGATGAAATTTAAGAAAACAGGCCTTATCTGGCAGAAATGGAAAAGCTGATCCTAAAATTCATAGGGAATTGCAAGGAGTCCTAAAAACCCAAAACAGTCTTGAAAAAGAAGAACAAAATAGTGGTGATGGTTACACAAAATAATGAATGTACTTAATGCTCCTGAACTGTATAGTTTAAAATGGTAACAATGTAAATTTTATATATATTCTACGACAATAAAAAATTCATTATGACATCTATGTGAAGAAATTTTTAAATGCTTACAGCCTTTTCTGTAAAAAATAAATAAGGCAAGAAAAAAATGAGAAGCATTTCAGGCATGAAATAATATGAACAGTATAATGACATAAACTCCAGCCTAGAGTGAAACACTGCTTATGATATGGTCTTGGAAAATCTCTAGGCCTCAGTTTCCTCATCTGTAAAATGGAGATAACTATTATCCCTACCTTAAAAGATCAGGAGGATTCAATGCAATAATGCAAATAAATCACTGAACACTGAGACTAATACAGAATAAAGGGTTAATAAATGCTAGCTGTCCTAATTGCAGAACTGTATTTACGGTTACAATTATGTAAAATTTATGCTCTTTATGTGACGGTCTCCTCCAGCTGATATTCCTTGATCTAGTTGATGGGATACACAGTGTGTACACTTTATAAACAATCAAGCTGCATATTTATGATTTGTATCCCCTTTTGCATATATGTTTTACTTCAGAAAAAGTTTACTTAACTGAAAAAGGTGATTGCACAACATTGTGAATGTACTTAATGCCACTGAACTGTACACTTAAAACAGTTAAAGTGGCAAATTTTACATTATGTATATTTTACCACAATTTTTTAAAAGGAAGAAAAAGGAAATAAAGCTGATTGTGGTGATGGTGTAGAGAATAGATGGGGCAGAGGAGAGATGAGTGGGAGACCTATGGGATGCTCAGGTGCATCCAGTTAAGAATCAATAAAAACCAAACTCAAGGCAGGGACAGTAGGGAAGGAGAAGATGGGGGAGCCCAGACATTAAATGAGAGAAAGAGAGAGAGAGAAGGAGAAAGTGACTGCTTCCTGGGTTTCTTGCTGAAGAAATTAGAAGAAACAGCAGTGTGACAGGTTAACGACATCAGTTTTAGGCTTCATGAGTTTGACAGATGAATGAGAGGTGATGAGCCAACAAGATGAGCATAAATAGTTGCGTGTCTAGTAGACCAAGTTTTGAGCTGTAGTTTTGATTTTGAAAGTTCAGGTTCAAGGCAGTAAAAAAATGCTCAGGAAGAGAATTGCTCACTGAGGGAGAAATGGTAACAAACTAAATTTTGGGGATCATCAACAAACATTTAAAGGGCAGAAAGGAGGCCAAGTGGTGGATGAAGACTAAGGGGAATAAAGACACAGATGCCAAGGAGGGAGGCAGTTTCAAAGGGGGCTGGTTCAACAGTGTCAAAATCCTGCGGAAAGATCCAGATATGTGAACTGCAGGAATATTATTGTTAAGCAAGTCCCCAAAAAGTTCCACTAATGCAATTTAGACCAACTCCTACTGTTATGTGATATATACTGTGCAATAAAAAATGCTGGGGAAATATCCTAAGGAATCCACTAAACAACTACAAAACTCAAGTTCAGCAAGGCTGCAAGATACAAGGTCAATATTTGAAAAATTAACTGTATTTCTATACACTTGCAATGAGCAATCTGAAAAAGAAATTAAGAAAACAATTCCATTTACAATCACACCAAAAGAAATAAATTACTTAGGAATAAATTTAACAAAGAAGTGCAAAACTTATATTCTGAGAACCACAAAACATTTGTAGTTCTTTTTTTTTGAATTTTATTTCATCTATTTTTTTATACAGCAGGTTCTTATTAGTTATCCATTTTATACATATTAGTATATATATGTCAATATCCCAATTCATCACACCACCACCACCGCCACCCCCGCTGCTTTCCCCCCTTGGTGTCCATATGATTGTTCCCTACATCTGTGTCTCAATTTCTGTCCTGCAAACCAGTTCATCTGTACTATTTTTCTAGACTCCACATATATGCGTTAATATACGATATTTGTTTTTCTCTTTCTGACTTACTTCACTCTGTATGACAGTCTCTAGATTCATCCACGTCTCTACAAATGACCCAATTTCGTTCCTTTTTATGGCTGAGTAATATTCCATCGTATATATACCACATCTTCTTTATCCATTCGTCTGTCGACGGGCATTTAGGTTGCTTCCATGACCTGGCTATTGTAAATAATGCTGCAATGAACATTGGGGTGCATGTGTCTTTTTGAATTATGTTTTTTTCTGGGTAGATGCCCAGTAGTGGGATTGCTGGGTCATATGGTAATACTATTTTTAGTTTTTTAAGGAACTTCCATACTGTTCTCCACAGTGGCTGTATCAATTTACATTCCCACCAACAGTGCAAGAGTGTTCCCTTTTCTCCACACCCTCCCCAGCATTTGTTGTTTGTAGATTTTCTGATGATGCCCATTCTAACTGGTGTGAGGTGATACCTCATTGTAGTTTAGATTTGCATTTCTCTAATAATTAGTGATGTTGAGCAGCTTTTCATGTGCTTCTTGGCCATCTTTATGTCTTCTTTGGAGAAATTTAGGTCTTCTGTCCATTTTTGGATTGGGTTTTTTTTTTTTTTTTTAATATTGAGCTGCATGAGCAGTTTTTGGAGATTAATCCTTTGTCCGTTGATTTGTTTGTA
Organism: Globicephala melas; assembly: GCF_963455315.2. Lineage (NCBI taxonomy): Eukaryota > Metazoa > Chordata > Mammalia > Artiodactyla > Delphinidae > Globicephala > Globicephala melas. Next base: position 39,196,068 of record NC_083324.2, on the reverse strand, counting down.
AATATTTTCTCCCATTTCGTCTTGCTGGTAGTTCCCCTTGCTTTGCAAAAGCTTTTAAGTTTCATTAGGTCCCATTTGTTTATTTTTGTTTTTATTTCCATTTCTCTAGGAGGTAGGTCAAAAAGGATCTTGCTCTGATTTATGTCATAGAGCGTTCTTCCTATGTTTTCCTCTAAGAGTTTTATAGTGTCCAGTCTTACATTTAGGTCTCTAATCCATTTTGAGTTTATTTTTGTGTATGGTGTTAGGGAGTGTTCTAATTTCATTCTTTTACATGTAGCTGTCCAGTTTGCCCAGCACCACTTATTGAAGAGACTGTCTTTTCTCCATTTTGTATCCTTGCCTCCTTTGTCATAGATTAGTTGACCATAGCTGCGTGGGTTTATCTCTGGGCTTCCTATCCTGTTCCACTGATCTATGTTTCTGTTTTTGTGCCAGTACCATCCTGTCTTGATTACTGTAGCTTTGTAGTATAGTCTGAAGTCAGTAAGTCTGATTCCTCCAGCTTCGTTTTTCGTTCTCAAGACTGCTTTGGCTATTTGGGGTCTTTTGTGTCTCCATACAAATTTTAAGATTTTTTGTTCTAGTTCTGTAAAAAAATGCCAGTGGTAGTTTGATAGGGATTGCATTGAATCTGTAGATTGCTTTGGGTAGTAGAGTCATTTTCACAATATTGATTCTTCCAATCCAAGAACGTGGTATATCTATACATTTGTTTGTATCATCTTTAATCTCTTTCATCAATGTCTTACAATTTTCTGCATACAGGTCTTTTGTCCCCCTAGGTAGGTTTATTCCTAGGTATTTTATTCTTTTTGTTGCAATGGTAAATGGGAGTGTTTCCTTAATTTCTATTTCAGACTTTACTTTTCATCATTAGTGCATAGGAATGCAAGAGATTTCCGTGCATTAATTTTGTATCCTGCAGCTTTACCAAATTCATTGATTACCTCTAGTAGTTTTCTGTTGGCATCTTTAGGATTCTCTATGTATAGTATCATGACATCTGCAAACAGTTTTACTTCTTCTTTTCCAATTTGTATTCCTTTTATTTCTCTATTTTCTCTAATTGCCATGGCTAGGACTTCCAAAACTATGTTGAATAATAGTGGTGAGGCTTCCCTGGTGGCGCAGTGGTTGAGAGTCCACCTGCCGATGCAGGGGACACAAGTTTGTGCCCTGGTCCAGGAAGATCCCACATGCCATGGAGCGGCTGGGCCCGTGAGCCATGGCCGCTGAGCCTGCGCGTCCGGAGCCTGTGCTCCACAACGGGAGAGGCCACAACAGCGAGCAGCCCGCGTACCGCAAAACAACAACAACAACAAATAGTGGTGAGAGTGGACATTCTTGTCTTGTTCCTGATCTTAGAGGAAATGCTTTCAGTTTTTCACCAATGAGAATGATGTTTGTTGTGGGTTTGTCATATATGGCCTTTATTATGTTGAGGTAGGCTCCCTCTATGCCCACTTTCTGGAGAGTTTTTGTCATAAATGGGTGTTGAATTTTGTCAAAAGCGTTTTCTGCATCTATTGAGATGATCATATGGTTTTTATTCTTCAATTTGTTAATATGGTGTATCACATTGATTGCAATATACTGAAGACTCCTTGCATCCCTGGGATAAATCCCACTTGATCATAGTGTATGATCCTTTTAATGTGTTGTTGGATTCTGTTTGCTAGTATTTTGTTGAGGATTTTTGCATCTATATTCATCAGTGATATTGGTCTGTAATTTTCTTTTTTTGTAGTATCTTTGTCTGGTTTTGGTATCAGGGTGATGGTGGCCTCACAGAATGAATTTGGAAGTGCTCCTTCCTCTGCAATTTTTTGGAAGAGTTTGAGAAGGATGAGTGTTAGCTCTTCTCTAAATGTTTGATAGAATTCACCTGTGAAGTCATCTGGTTCTGGACTTTTGTTTGGAGATTGTAAGATTTTTAATCACAGTTTCAATTTCATTACTTGTGATTGGCCTGTTCATATTTTCTGTTTCTTTCTGGTTCAGTCTTGGAAGGCTATACCTTTCTAAAAATTTGTCCAATCTTCCAGGTTGTCCATTTTATTGGCATGGAGTTGCTTGTAGTAGTCTCTTACGATGCTTTGTACTTCTGCGGTGTCTGTTTAACTTCTCCTTTTTCATTCTTAATTTTATTGTTTTGAGTCCTCTTCCTCTTTTTCTTGATGAGTCTGGCTAATGGTTTATCAATTTTGTTTATCTTCTCAAAGAACCAGCTTTTACTTTTATTGATCTTTGCTATTGTTTTCTTTGTTTCTATTTCATTTATTTCTGCTCTGATCTGTATGATTTCTTTTCTTCTACTAACTTTGGGTTTTGTTTGTTCTTCTTTCTCTAGTTCCTTCAGGTGTAAGGTTAGATTGTTTATTTGAGATTTCTTGTTTCTTGAGGTAGGTTTGTATTGCTATAAACTTCCCTCTTAGAACTGCTTTTGCTGCATCCCATAGGTTTTGGATCGTCGTGTTTTCATTGTCATTTGTCTCTAGGTATTTTTTGATTTCCTCTTTGATTTCTTCAATGATCTCTTGGTTATTTAGTTATGAATTGTTTGTGGTTTTTACGTCTTTCTTCCCTGTAATTGATTTCTAATCTCATAGCGTTGTGGTCAGAAAAGACGCTTGATACGATTTCAATTTTCTTAAATTTACTGAGGCTTGATTTGTGACCCAAGATGTGAGATCTATCCTGGAGAATGTTCTGTGTGCACTTGAGAAGAAAGTGTAATCTGCTGATTTTGGATGGAATGTCCTATAAATATCAGTTAAATCTATCTGGTCTATTGTGTCATTTAAAGCTTGTGTTTCCTTATTAAGTTTATGTGTGGATGATCTTTCCATTGGTGTAAGTGAGGTGTTAAAATCCCCCACTATTATCATGTTACTGTCGATTTTCTCTTTTAGAGGTGTTAGCAGTTGCCTTATGTATTGAGGTGCTCCTATGTTGGGTGCATATATATTTATAATTGTTATTTCTTCTTCTTGGATTGATCCCTTGATCATTATGTAGTGTCCTTCCTTGTCTCTTGTAACATTCTTTATTTTAAAGCCTATTTTATCTGATATGAGTATTGCTACTCCAGCTTTCTTTTGATTTCCATTTGCATGGAATATCTTTTTCCATCCCCTCACTTTCAGTCTGTATGTGTCCCTAGGTCTGAAGTGGGTCTCTTGTAGACAGCAAATATATGGGTCTTGTTTTTGTATCCATTCAGCGAGCCTGTGTCTTTTGGTTGGAGCATTTAATCCATTCAAGTTTAAGGTAATTATCGATATGTATGTTCCTATTACCAATTTCTTAATCGTTTTGGGTTTGTTTTTGTAGGTCCTTTTCTTCTCTTGTGTTTCTCACTTAGAGAAGTTCCTTTAGCATTTGCTGTAGAGCTGGTTTGATGGTGCTGAATTCTCTTAGCTTTTGCTTGTCTGTAAAGCTTTTGATTTCTCCATCAAATCTGAATGAGATCCTTGCTGGGTAGAGTAATCTTGGTTGTAGGTTCTTCCCTTTCATCACTTTAAATATGTCATGCAGCTCCCTTCTGGCTTGTAGAGTTTCTGCTGAGAAATCAGCTGTTTACCTTATGGGAGTTCCCTTGTATGTTATTTGTCATTTTTCCCTTGCTGCTTTCAATAATTTTTCTTTGTCTTTAATTTTTGCCAATTTGATTACTATGTGTCTCGGCATGTTTCTCCTTGGGTTTATCCTGTATGGGACTCTCTGCGCTTCCTGGACTTGGGTGGCTATTTCCTTTCCCATGTTAGGGAAGTTTTCGACTATAATCTCTTCAAATATTTTCTCAGGTCTTTTCTCTCTCTCCTCCTCCTGGGACCCCTATATGTGAATGTTGTTGCATTTAATGTTGTCTCAGAGGTCTCTTAGGCTGTCTTCATTTCTTTTCATTCTTTTTTCTATTCTGTTCTGCAGCAGTGAATTCCACCATACTGTCTTCCAGGTAGGTCACTTATCCGTTCTTCTGCCTCAGTTATTCTGCTATTGATTCCTTCTAGTGTATTTTTCATTTCAGTTATTGTACCGTTCCTCTCTGTTTGTTTGTTCTTTAATTCTTCTAGGTCTTTGTTAAACATTGCTTGCATCTTCTCAATCTTCGCCTCCATTCTTTTTCTGGGGTCCTGGATCATCTTCACTATCATTATTCTGAATTCTTTTTCTGGAAGGTTGCCAATCTCCACTTCATTTAGTTGTTTTTCTGGCGTTTTATCTTGTTCCTTCATCTGGTACATAGCCCTCTGCCTTTTCATCTTGTCTATCTTTCTGTGAATGTGGTTTTTGTTCCACAGGCTGCAGGACTGTTCTTCTTTCTTTTGCTGTCTGCCCTCTAGTGGATGAGGCTATCTAAGAGGCTTGTGCAAGTTTCCTGATGGGAGGGACTGGTGGTGGGTAGAGCTGGCTGTTGCGCTGGTGTGCAGAGCTCAGTAAAACTTTAATCCGCTTGTCTGCTGATGGGTGGAGCTGGGTTCCCTCATTGTTGGTGGTTTGGCCTGAGGCGACCCAACACTAGAGTCTACCTGGGCTCTTTGGTGGGGCTAATGGCGGACTCTGGGAGGGCTCACGCCAAGGAGTACTTCCCAGAACTTCTACTGCCAGTGTCCTTGTCCTCATGGTGAGACACAGACCCCCGCCCCCTGCCTCTGCAGGAGACCCTCCAACACTAGCAGGTAGGTCTGGTTCAGTCTCCTGTGGGGTCACTGCTCCTTCTCCTGGGTCTCAATGTGCACACTACTTTGTGTGTGTCCTGCAAGAGTTGAGTCTCTGTTTCCCCCAGTCCTGTCGAAGTCCTGCAATCAAATCCCACTAGCCTTCAAAGGCTGATTCTCTAGGAATTCCTCCTCCCTTTACCGGACCCCCAGGTTGGGAAGCCTGACATTGGGCTCAGAACCTTCACTCCAGTCGGTTGCCTTCTGTGGTATAAGTGTTCTCCCATTTGTGAGTCACCCACCCAGCAGTTATGGATTTGATTTTATTGTGATTGCACCCCTCTTATGGTCTCATTGTGGCTTCTCCTTTGTCTTTGGATGTGGGGTATCTTTTTTGGTGAATTCCAGTGTCTTCCTATCGATGAGCGTTCAGCAGTTAGTTGTGGCTCCGGTGCTCTCGCAAGAGGGAGTGAGAGCACGTCCTTCTACTCCACCATATTGAACCAATCAAACATTTGTAGTTCTTTAATTTAGAAATTAAAGAAGATCTAAATAAATGGGAAGACATCCCATACTCATAGATCAGAAGACTTAACGTTGTAAAAAGGCAATACTCTCCAAATTAATCTACAAATTCGAAGGAATTTCTGTCAAAATCCCAGATGGCCTCTTTGCAGAAATCGACAAACTAATCCTAAAATTCATATGGAACTGCAAATAGCCAAAACAACTTTGAAAAAGAACAAAGTTGGAGAATTCACATTTCCTGATTCCAAAACTACCACAAATCTACAGTAATCAAACAGTGTAGTAGTGGCATACAGACAGATATATAGATCAATGGAATAGAACCACGAGTTCAAAACAGGCTCTCACATTTACAGTCAATTGATTTTCAACAATAGTACCAAGACAATTAAATGGGGAAGGAATAGTCTTTTTATTTTAATTTTTTGTTTTTTCTGGCTCTGTTGGGTCTTCGTTGCTGCGTGCGGGCTTTCTCTAGTTGCAGTGAGCGGGGGCTACTCTTTAGTTGCAGTGCACGGGCTTCTCATCGTGGTGGCTTCTCTTGTTGCAGGGTACAGGCTCTAGGCGTGCAGGCTTCAGTAGTTGGAGCACGCGGGCCCTAGAGCACAGGGACTTCGGTAGTTGCAGCATGTGGTCTCTAGAGTGCACAGGCTTCAGCAGTCGAGGCACATAGGCTCCGTAGTTGTGGCTCGCGGTCTTAGAGCGCAGGCTCACTAGCTATGGCGCACAGGCTTAGCTGCTCCAAGGCATGTGGGATCTTTCAGGACCAGGGATCAAACCCGTTTCCCCTGCACTAGCAGGCAGATTGTTAACCACTGCGCCACCAGGGAAGTCCACCAAGAATAGTCTTTTTAATAAGTGGTGCTGGAACAACTGGATATCCACATATAAAAGAATGAAGTGGAACTTCCCTGGTGGTCCATTGGTAAAGAACCCTCCTTCCAATGCAGGGGACACGAGTTTGATCCCTGGTCAGGGAACTAAAATCCCACATTCCACAGGGCAACTACTGAGCTCACACGCCTCAACTAGAGAGCCCCTGTGCAGCAAACTACAGAGCCCACGCACTCTGGAGCCCCCGCACAACAACTACAGAGCCCACACGCTCTGGAGCCCGCACACCACAACTGAAGAGAGAAAACCCGCACACCACAACTGAAGAGAGAAAACCCGCGTGCCACAACTAGAGAGCCCGCACGCTGCAAGTACTGAGCCCACGTGCTCTAGAGCCTGCGCACCACGACTAGAGAGAAGCCCGCACACTGCAATGATAGATCCTGCATGCTGCAACGAAGATCCCGTGTGCCACAACTAAGACCCAACACAGCCAAATAAATTAATTTATATTAAAAAAATGTAAAACAACCCACTAAATGACAGAAAATATTTTAAAGTCATATATCTGTTAAAGGATTTGTTTAGAATATACAGAGAACACTTACAACTTAATAATAAAAACACAAATAAACCAATTAAAAAATAGACAAAGGCTCAGAATAGACATTTCTTCAAAGAACATACACAAATGACCGACAAACACATGGAAAGATGCTCAACATCATTATGGAACTGCAAAGCAAAACTACAGTGAGGTATTATAATACTTCCTACCCACTAGGCTGGCTATCATAATAAAGATAATGAGTGTTGACAAGGATGGGGAGGAATTAGAACCCTCAAGTTTTCTTTATTTTTTTCATAATAGTCATCCTCATGGGTGTGAAGTGGTATCTCACTGTGCGCCATGTATTTTTAAGTTATTATCTGTAAATAGAAGTTCACCTTGTGTTGATTTCTATAATATACTTAGCACAGTCACTGAAGAGATATAAACAAACAAAAAATTTAAATACCAATAAAATAAAGCATAGGGTTACAAAGATTTAAGTCAATTCAACTTTGAAAAAGATATTAAAGAGGACAAAGAATGAAGACATAACATAAAGCTTGTAAACTCTGTTTTACTCATCTGGGACTAATAGCTAAACTACTAATGTTTTGTGTACATAAAAATTGTTGCAAAGCAAGTTACAGCTTTGTGATTTATTGTTATGACAGTGAAATTGTTGAGATTGTTGTGAGATTGTTGTCACGAACCCTATTTTAAAGATAAGTAAATTTGAAATCAAACAGGTTCCACAGCTTGTCTTAGACCACAAAGCAATTCTGTGACAGAGAGTTGGAAAATAATTTCTGATTTCCAGGTTTAAGGTGAAAAACTCATAATTTAATGTGCATTAAGTCAAGGGAAACATGATAGAGAAATCTCCATTCTTAGCATGAATAAACTTAGGGAAGTTATCCAGAACACTGAAGCTTACAACGTCCAACAGCGATGACCAATAATTAACTCTCTGCCAGCCTAACTTGAATGTGGATTCAACTCAGAACTAGGTTGTTAGGTTTTTTTCAGTATGATCCAATAACACTAACACTCTAACTTTGCCTCTCAAATGTTTTCATTGTTTTGTTAAATTTTGGCTGTTCAAAAGTAGGGTAATTCTATTAAATTGACAAAGCCTGTGTTGAAGCAATCACGGAAAATGGAAATGCTTTTTGACTATCTTGCTTAACTCAGATGTACAAGTGTTACTTGTCTTCTTTCCTACACCCCATATGCGAGAAAAAGTTATTGTTTACCCTCACCGAATTTGATCCAATCATTTTAGCCAAATTAAAAAATATATATACAAATATATATATATATATATATATATATATACACACTCAGGGTCAACATTAAGAAATGCATACTCAAGTATTCAAGGGTGAAATACTGGGATATGCTTTAAAATTCTTCAGCAAAGGAGAAAAAAAAAGGTACATATGAAACATTTGTGACAGATATTCCAACTGTGTAATGTGGGTATTGGCATATAGAAGGTTCATTTCACTTTTCCTATTTTTGTCTATGCTTAAAGTTTTTCACAATAACTTTTCACAAAATGAATTCTTTCCAAAGTTACCGTCCTGGTTAGGAAATACGAATCAGTGGATGTGAATGTTCTCTTCGGAACGAAACTGCATGAAGGATCTCCAGCCGAGGCTAGGTGGCCGTGGGCTCCACGCCCCTCGGGCCCCGCGCCAGGACGCGGGCCGAAAGCGCGCACGTTTCCCTCGAGCTGAACCTCACAACTCGCTCTGTGCGCTCTAGAGCTCGCAGGACCGCCGAGCTCAATTTGGAAGTGGCCCACGCCGCGCTCACGCCGGCGGCTGGGGGAATCCGGACAAACTCCTCTCGAGGGCTCCAAGGTCCCACGGCCCAGTGTTGCGGGCCTGGCCCCCAGCAGCCCCTCCTAGGTCTCTAGAGACCCTCGGCACCGCTCCCTCCGTGCCCCCCACCGAGAACCTCGGCCCAGCCCTCCGCCTACCGTCCAAGTCCTCTTCGTCCTCCGACTCGCTGTCCGCGATCGCATCGGCGACAAGGCCAGGGCCGGGCTCTAGACCCTGGGAGCCGGAAGGAGGGGCGGCGGGCGGGGTGGAGGCTCTGGAGCGGGCCTCGCGCAGGCGGGTGAAGTAGTCCACCGCGAAGTCGACAAGGTCGGGCGGCTGCTGCCGCAACACCTCCACGGTGTAGCCCTGCAGCAGCTCTGTGAGCCCGGGAGGGATCTGGATGTGGCTCATGCCGGCGGCGGCGGCAGGCGGGACCCAGCCGCCGGCGGCCACCTCCTGGACGCTCCCTCACGCCGGACTCTCGCCCCGCGCCCGCGAGGTCCCCTCACGCGCGACCCGGGTCGGGTCTTCCTCGCGCCACGCCGCCCTTTGTCCGGGTCTGCGTTTCAGGGCCGCACCACCCTACACCGCTCCGGCTGGCCTGGTGCCGCCGCCGCTGTCACTAGGCAGCCGCCGCCGCCTCGGGCACAGACGAGCGGGAGAGCTGGATGGGCGGGGCAGGAGCCCAGGTTGTGACGCACGCGGCCGCGGGCGTGCGCGCTCTCGCCGAGCGCCGGCCCTCAGTGCGCGTGCGCCAGTGGGCCGGCCGCCAGCCAGGCTGCCCGGGCAGTCTCCAGTCCAGGGGCAGGAAATGAGTGGTCTACCCGCTAAGCGGCGTCGTTACTGCCTCTCACCTTTCATTTCTAATTTCAATACACTCTAAGATCCAACCGTTTGTCAGCCCTTACTAGGCTCCAGGGACACAGCTGAGAGCCAGATGCAAGCATGCACATTACCACCCCGGTGTGGTTCTGGCTATGGTGGAAAACAAGAGGGCCCACTTTAGGGGGGGGACATTCAAGCTGACTCCGAGGCCTGGGTAGGATCTAACCACAGGAAGATCTGGAGGAGAGCCATGTGGGCACAGAGGACAGCAAGAGCAAAGGCATGGTAAAGTCAGAACCACCCTGACCGCTGGGAGGCATAGTGGCATGACCATAGGACCCTCAGAAGTCCGGCAGGAGGTCGTTGAGATGTCAAAGGAGGAAGCCCTTGTAGGTAGTAGGAGTTTCAGTGATATAGTAATTTGGGAGCCAAAGGCAGATAAATAAGCCTGGAAGAACTCAGTAGGCCAAACATGTTCCTTGAGAAAAGGGAATAAACGCCCAGGGCAGGAATGACCACTGTGCCTGTTTCTCCTCTTGAGCATTCCCACCAGGATTCCCAGGACTAGGTCTGCACACCCCTACTCTCCCCATACTTCACCCTGGGCCCTGGGCCAGCATTGCTTGATGGTGTTGAGCAGACCACAAGGCACTGTTAATCCTTTGCCCCTGGGAGAGGGCATAGGCAAACTGGAGAGGCCATGCTATTTCCCAAGCTGCCCCTTCACCCACACCAGATTGGAAGGGAATAGAAAAAGGTGGAAACCTTCCTGGTATGTCCATACCATAGCCTAGGTACTGACCAAAGGCCCAGTAGGCATAGGACAAAGTCCTCCATGTCTTTGCTGGGCCCAGCCATAAAGTGACTAGAGGTAGCCTTGGGAACCTGTAAGGCATTTGGGATGGTTAAGCTCCACCTGGTAATTACCCAGTATTAATTAAAATCCCCACTTGGACCTCTCATATTGACTTGGCACACAACCAGGAGTTCAGTGCTTCTGGGAACTGAGCTTCTAGAAAGAGGAATACCCGATCCCCACTGATGCAGAAGCCACCCAAGCTCTAGGCCAGGTAAGCCTGTGATTCTAAACAGCAGTGTCTCCCTAAACAAGTTTCTTGACTCCTGGGAGGAGTCCTGGACCATCAACTCTGTTAGGGAAGGGGTAGTGTCCAACTTGTTCCCTGCTGGGTCCTTACTGCACAGTCTTGGAGAAGATTTACTGAATGAATGAATGAATGAATGATAACTTTCCACACAGCAAGAAGAGCCAGTGAAACTGCTCTCCTGACCTCAGGCTCAGAACTAGGATCCTTTGCTTCAAAGCTATGCTTCTGATCTCAGAATATGAAGACTTCACTAAGTACAAGCAATGAGGAGCTGGAGGGACAGAGTACCTCAATTCTTCTCTGCTCGTGGGTAGGCTGACCCTTCCAAGTTTTCCAGGAGTCAGCCCATACCCAGGAAACCTGGATGGGACTCCCACTGCACTGCCACACCTGGGGATCTGACCCACTTCAAGCAGTCCTACCACTAACCCTTTGGAAAGGCAAATTCGCAACTCCACTCTCTAGTTTGCCCATTTGTCAGGCTTTACATGTTTGACAGAGGGGCAGGCACCTGTACAGCTAGGACTCTAACTTCAGTTGCAAAATAGGGTAGGAGGAGGCTACTCCAGGACTGACAACAGAGCTGGCTGCAGGCAGGTTCTCCCCGTCACTCCAAGGAACCCCTGACAGCCTCTGCCGGAAGGTTGCTCCTCGTGACTTGTTCTCAGATACCCCACAGCTTGGCCATCCATCCATCTAGCAAACATGGCATTCAAAGGCATCCTTAGGCCTGGAGGAAATGCGGGCCATTGAAATCAGGAACCCCATAGCTGCTCCTTACCTGTCTCCAAGACCAGCCTCAAAGTAAGGATGGAGAGCCAGCCTCCAGGTCCAACTTGACTCCCCTCCCCTTGTACCTGGTCCCCAGAGCAGGGATCTATCTCTGCCCCTTCTGGGAAACCCTTCAATAGCAAGGGGAGTTCCAAGGGCCTTCATGAATGCCCAGTTGAGCTGGCAAAAGAATACAGCCCTGGAACAAGACAGAATACGAGGGGCCTGAGCCCCCATCTTCTACCCTTACCCTTCTAGGACCACCTTCATTCAAGCCTGTTCAGCTGCACCACTGGGGGTTACCATGGCAACCAAACCCACAGGCAGCCAGTAACTGGGAAACAGCTGCCAACAGCAAGTAATGGTGGGTAGAAAAGGTCAAGAGCAGAGACCCTCAAAAGCAAGAGAAATACAGCATCCATGGTAGAGAAAAGGAGGCCCTAGAGCCCTGACAGGCGCTCAGCCTACCCCAGTCCTACTCACTACCCAGCATGTAGTCATCATCTTGCACAGACTGCCACACCACCAACCTCAGGCAGACATGGACACGATGGGGCCAGTTCTCAGAAGTGTTCACAACTATGCTGAGTAACACGGGTGGGGCACATGTCTAGTCCAACAGCAGTAAGTCTGGTGAAAATGAACGTGGGTAGGGTACCAACTGCTATTTCCAATGAAACAGTTGTTTCATGTACTCTTTTTTATTTTTTTTAAGATTCTTTTCCCATATAGGCCATTACAGAGTATTGAGTAGAGTTCCCTGTGCTATACAGCAGGTTCTTATTAGTTATCTATTTTATATATAGTAGTGTGTATATGTTAGTCTCAATCTCCCAATTTATTCCTCCCCCTCCCCGTTTCATGTACTCTTGACAGGTTTATTATTTAAAAGGTTTTTTTCCTCTCCTTCCAGGAAGAAGGTAGATGCCCATACTCCCCCAGACTTCTCTGGAAGACAGCCTGCTCTTGGCCCAGGCCCCCTGGTTTACACACTTTCTGTCCTCTGATGCCCTCTACCTACGTGGGGGACTCAGCTTCAGCAGGAACACCTCCCTCTTCTCTGCCCAAAGGGGCTGCTTCTCTATGCCCCTCCAGTCCCCCACCCATCTCCTGGGACTTGTTGGTCATCTGACCACCTCTACATGCCAGCTCCCTGGTCCAGTCCTACCAGGATGTTTATTATGTACCACCATCAGTTTCTATTTTGCCTTAGAAACGTCCATTAGCCTCTAGTGGACAGGGGGGAGTGGGGAAGTGGGCTATATTTCCTTTGCCCTAACCCAAGCTGTATTTCAGCCTTCATAATGCCGCCCCCATGAGGCCACTGCCTTTGGTCCAGTTATTTTAACAAGCGTCCATGCTCAAGGGAGCAGTTAATTCCTGGGCTGCCTATTTCTGCACCTAAGAGCTAGCCCCTCCCTGGGACACCGTCCTGAGAAAGTGTCAGTCTCTGCAGTGGACCTAGCGTCTGCCTCTAGACATCTCAGGGCAAGAACAGAACCTGGGAAGCAAGGGAGAGCCTGGCTGGAGAGCTACAGGCCTGCATGCTGACTAGAGCAAAGAAAGCAGAAAAAGGAGCACTCAGCGAGCACTTGGCCCTGGGGCCTTCCCAGTGCCTGTTGGGACTCTGTGTGCCACCCCTAGCCTGACTCACAGGCCAGCTGCCTGGGCTTTGACCCTACAGTACAGACAGGCCTCTTGGAGTTTAGATCAAGCAGTCTGAGGACAGCCTCTGATAGCATCACAAGCCTTTCTTCAGGCCTGTGGACACCCAGACACTACTCTATTGTCCACACTCTGTTATCAATTTGCCAATGATCTTGGTAGATCAGTTTACCCTGTCTGAGCTTTGGCTTCCACATCTGAAAATGGGGGTATAAATCACTACCCATTAAACCCTGAGTTACATGGGGTAAAGAGATGAGAATGAATCCATGAAGCGGCTGGAAAACGAATAAGGGGTTCTAGCCTCAAAAGAATTGTGGTGAAAGAACTGTGGGTAGAGATGCCATGACCTTACAGCAGAAATGGTGCTACTATTGCTTCTAATAGGTTAAAACAACCTGCCCTCTGTCCTTTACCTTTGACGCGATCATACTCTTCTTTGTGCCTGGATGAGGCTGTTATCACTGGCTGGTTGTTTTAACAATCACTGGCTTCTACTTAAGGCTGACTGTGACAGTCCGAGAAATTGCTTGGGAGGGCCCCAATCTCCCCTACCCATACCCCCAGTCAGGGAGAGAAGAGATATATCAGGAACAGGTGGCATTTCAAAGTGCATCATAAACAGGAAGTGCCAGCCAGGAGGGAGTTACTCACCATCTGCTCTGCTCCCTTCACAAATATGCCTCCAGGCACTTCCTTATTTGACTTAACATCTATTGAATACCCAAAGGAGTAGAAGAATTTACCACCACTAATATCAAGGAATCCAAATATTCCATTTTAAAATGGAAGCTGTTTCAAAGGGTAAATTATCCAGAAGCAGAGACTGTAAAAGTGATCCTGAGCCATGGGAATGGCTGGCATTTGGTTAGAATGCAAATGCACTCAGAGGAGCTCCTGGGAAAAGGCCGAGGTTTCAGGACTGTCTCAAGGACTGGGCAGTGCCTAGAAGAGCTCCAGGAGACACATATGTGGCCATCTCCAAATCAGTGAGAGATTAAACAAAGATATCCTGCAGCATGAGAGGGGAAAAGCATAACACTGAATTAATCTTCCCAGGCAGAGTGCACACAATTTTCATCCCTAAAATTGTTATTTTTTTACTTGACCATCATCCAGAAATATCTTCCCAGAAATAAATTCTCCTTCCTTAAACCACCAAATCTTCAGCTTCCAGCCAGCTTGGCCACACCCACTCCCAGATGGGGGTGGGTCCCTTCCCCTCTCACCCATTTACACTGAGTGATAGCTCTAAAGCCAAAGTCCAAGGATCTCTGTGCAGCTGCAGTGAGGCGGGAAGTGCCAGAACTGTGACTGCCAGATGGAACAACACCAGAGAAGCCCAGCTCTGGCAGCCTCTCCCTCCCCCGGCCAAGGACAGACTAGCTTGTGACTCTCCATTATGACTCCCTCACCTCCTCCAGCTGCACCTGGTCATCATCATCAGCCTGATTAGTAATTCCAGACATCAGATCACACAGTGACCCCAAAGTACATATGAAAACTCAGGATTGCTTTTGGCCTTTTAGAACAATTGACTCTCCATCCGTTAGCTAAGGCACCCATGGCTGAGGGCAGAGAGGTGAAGAAATGAAGGGATGGGCTTCAGGCTCGACCCTGTGGGGGCCTGCATGCCAGGCTTGCACTGAGAGCTATGGGAACAGTTACCAATCACGTTGCCCCATCCCACCCCACCCCACCTCACCCTCCAGCAGCTGGAGCTGGGGCAGTCAGGGAAGGCTGGGCTGGCCAAAACTTGCTCCTCTTTCTCTTGCTAGAACCCCTGCCTGAAGAACCAGGGAAGGATACTGGATCCCTAACAGCCTCCACCAAGGCCACAGAGGCTGCTCACTGAAATGACCCAGAATCAAAAGAAAAAAATTTCACACAATGCAAAAATTAGAAACAATATTTATTATTTCCTGTTAAAATAGGGTGCTCTCATGAGAAAAGAGTGTGCAAAAAGAGCCTTCCTACACCCTGGGCTTTCTCACTTATCCTAGCAAGCTGGGACTGTCGGTTCAAAATTCTCCTCCTCACCGTGTAGGAGGGAAAGCTCTCCACCTACTCCTGGAAGTTAGGCTACTCTAGTTTTAATTTTGATTACTTGCATGCATTAAAAAAAAAAAAAAAACCTGACTGTTAACAGGCTATCTATCCCTAGGCACATTTGCTCAGTCCACTTGGGCAGACAGATGTGGGCCTCAAGTCCACATTCCCATGTGCAGGCCAGGATTAGATGATACCCTGGAAATCTGGTGAGTGTTCCTGGCTAGGGATCAAAGAAGGCCCCAGTTCCTGGTCAGATGGCTGAAAACATGCATAGTGTCTCCAGTGAGAGGCTGAGATTCCCTCTTTCTCAAGGAGTATTTTGGGTGTAGTAGGGCCAGTGATCAACTAGTAGACAGCATTCTGGCCACAGACAGTATCTGGTCTAGAAGCTACTTACTCCATCTCCAAATCCTCATGAGTTCCCTTAAATTGACTAGAGTGGATTCAAGTTGCAAAATGGCAAATTATACCAGGAAGAGGATGTCATTAAGACAATGGTCTCAACCATTGAGTCCGTGCACAGAGCTCACATCCCACCATGCCCCTCCCCTCACACTTCAGGACAGCCTAGTCCTGCCCACTGTTCCTCCTCGATGACAGCTTCCAGCATCCTGAAGCCTTGAGCAGCCTTCAGCCTCACAAGTTGGGCATGGCCCAATTAAGGAACTTCATGGCAACTTCAAAGCCAAGGAAACAGGCCTGAGAAGGGGTTGGAAGGAAGAGAAAAGCCAACAGGAGTTGTGACTATTCACAGAGACCCCAGCACTGTGCTTGACTGGCCCTGTCAGGACCAAAACCCCTTGCTAATCTCCCACCTCAGGTCACAGAATCAAGCTATGCTTTCTCATTCCTAAAAGGGAAAGAAAATGCATGTCCCCAAACTGCCCACTTCTGATGGTCAGGCCAGGAAATCAAAGCTCCTCACCTCAGAGGATCACAAAGGCAAATCTTCCTGACAGTTTCAGGAAAGGGAACAAATAAGGAGGCTCTGACTGAGGGTGGGATTTGGAAAAACTGAGCCCCCAATTCAATCCCAGAAGCAAGCAAAAGTCAGCCCACCTGCACCCTGCTCTGAGCCCCAAAGGGAAAGCACAGCCCCTGCCAGTCACTCACCGCATTGGCTGGGAAGGCTCGGATCATCACTGCATTGAACCCCTTATACAAGGATGTGATTCCTTCATTCCGGATCAGCTCCCTCAGCACATCTCTGAAGCCATTAGGATATTTCCCAGGAGGTGCTGTGGGCAGAAAGCAACTGTTAAGGCTTCAGGAAGCTTCCTGACCTGACCATGGTGACCTACATGGGGACAATATTGTAGTCAAGTCTTCCTGCAGGGCCACAGCACCAGCGAGAGGACACTTTGCAGGTCATCTGGGACCAGTCCACAGACAACACAGTTCACCTTGGGACAAACAAACACAAATGTCTGGATTACTGGTGCCAAGGGAGTGGAGAAGGGAATGAAGAATGAAACAGTCCTTCTGCTCATGTGAGGGAAGGAAGGTTGATTTGACTTCTTCTCTACTATTTTTCTTTTTTTGGGCCACGCTGCACGGCATGTGGGATCTTAGTTCCCTGACCAGGGACTGAACGTGTGCCCCCTGCAGTGGAAGCGAGGAGTCTTAACCACTGGACTGCCAGGGAAGTTCTTCTCTCACTTATTTTATGCTTAGGCTGACAAGAAAATGAGTCTAGGGGCTTCCCTGGTGGCGCAGTGGTTGAGAGTCTGCCTGCCGATGCAGGGGACATGGGTTCGTGCCCCGGTCCGGGAAGATCCCACATGCTGCAGAGCAGCTAGGCCCGTGAGCCATGGCCGCTGAGCCTGCGTGTCCGGAGCCTGTGCTCCACAACGGGAGAGGCCACAGCAGTGAGAGGCCCGCGTACTGCAAAAAAAAAAGAAAATGAGTCTAGCATTCCTAGAACACAAATGACTGCAAGGGAGAATGTTGGCCAGAGAGATGCTGAGTGCTACTGTGGAGATTGAGTATCCCTAGGGCCTTAAGAACTCTGTACCACAGGGGCAACCAGTTCTGGGACCCACTCCAACCCCATCTACCCTACTCTCCTTTACTAACCAGTCTGGAAGCGGGACTTGAGCACGTCTGGAGGGATTGCCACAGCCCAGTTGAAGATCCCTGCGATGCCCCCAGCCACCAGGATCCGAGGCACGCTGAGCTCATTGACACTGCAGAATACCAAACAGCCCCAGTCAGACAAAGGCTGTGACAGTGGTGTTCAGACCATCCCTCCTGTGCAGACAGGGCAGCCACAGAGAGGGAGAAACTGGCTGGAGGGAGGAGGTCCAAGGCCAAAGCTCCTGTGACATGGTAGCTGCCACTCGTTGAAGGAGGTTTCATGCACTTGTTTCAAACACTTCCTCCACCAGGTGAGGCACAGGGTAAAGGGTATTAGTTTTAGCTGGGCCTCAGCAGCAACAATAGGGAAGTGGACATGGAGACAGAAGCAAGTCCCACTTCTGCCTTCAGGTCCACTAACAGGAAATGGCAACCTACCCATGATTGGGCAAAGTGGCTTCTAAGTTCTTCTGTTCTCCTCACCTCTTTTCCTCTGGAGTTAAGATATTTTTCAGCCATTCATATGTCATGAAATACATCCCACTGGCTGGAACATCTGTTAGTGGCAATAAAGAGGTAAATTAAATGATATAAAAATTCTCGCAGATTTCCTGATCTTAGAAGGACCAAGCTTGGCTTTGGACCCTTGAAGGTTTCCTGAGAAGCTCCTCAGCAGCACTTCCTATTTGCAATCATCACTTTGCAGTGACCAGATGCTGCTCTGGGGCGAGCACTGGTGTGAGTGAGCGCTAACATGCACGACATTATTTCATCTTCAAAGGCCCTCTGAGTGGTCCACACTAATATGCCCACTCCAAGCAGTTATAAACGAGCTAACATCTGGCCTTCCCCCAAGCTGTCATCTCAGGACAAGGGTTGAGCTGTCTCTGCCTCTTCTATTGCCACCCCAATAGGACATGCCTCTCAAGCCAAAAAGAGCTCCACTGCTCCTAAGTCATTCTTTCTTCCCACTCATCCCTCCAGTCACGATTTCCACTTGCTACTCCCCTCCGACTGCCAAGCTCATGATTTCCATCCTTGACGGCCAGCCTATCAGAAGGATGGAGGGTCCCCCCATCCTCATGTGTGTCCATGCTGGCCAGAGGTAAGATGGCCTAAAACCAGGACACACAGTGCCAGCCCTGTCAGAGCTGTGGCATGTATGCCAAGGCTCGTCGGGAGATCCAGGCAAGACCCTCTGTGGCAAATCACCTCAGATGGAGGGCCTCAAAGGTTACCTCGCATGAGGGTGAGCACAGTCCCCTTGTAGATGCCTCGGATCCCAGCCTCCTTGTATAGCTTCTTTACACAGTCCAAGGCACCAGTATACTTGGTCTCCCCTGAAGAAGCTTGAATCTGAGAGGGAGGAAAGAGTCATCAAGTCAGCAACAGCAACATCAAAGTCAACAAACCTAGCAGGTTACAGAAGATTACATAGTGAGTGTGGGAGTGGTCATTATGCATTAGACCAATGAAATAATATAACTATCATTGTCAAATTGATAGTTATTTAGGAGGTACAATATTGGTGGAAGTTACTATGAAATAAGGCTAGGTGAATATATG
Source organism: Globicephala melas (assembly GCF_963455315.2). NCBI lineage: Eukaryota > Metazoa > Chordata > Mammalia > Artiodactyla > Delphinidae > Globicephala > Globicephala melas. The sequence continues at coordinate 39,177,602 of NC_083324.2, read as the reverse complement.
ACAAAATATAAACAAATTGACTAGAAAAAAAAATCAACAGAGGAGATGGAAAATACGTTGAAAAATAAGTTCCCAAATACAAGAGCATTCCCGATAAAGCTAGTTGGAAAAATAAAAAATAAAAAAAGCTAGTTGGCAGTCTAGAAGGGAGGAGACAAATACTTCAGTCAATCACTTATTCCTTCAACAAATATCCATTGACTACTAAATCCACTCCAAGCTCTAACTGATCATGAAGCTTGGTTAAAAGAAGGTGAACTGGAAATTGTATTCAGAGCTCTAAATGCCTGGATAGAGGTCCTGTGTAGAGCCAGGGGAGGGCAAAGGAGAGGCCCCCTATCCTAGTCTCTGGGCTCCAGGGCCTAAGAGCCAAGAGCCTGAGGGCAGGCAGGAGGTATTCCACAAAAGATCTGAGAGAAAGACAGCCCCATGTAGGATCCACAGCAAGTACAGAGTCAAGAGGAATCCGAACACACAAGGGCATCAACCAAAGAGTAGTTAAAGCTGGAAAGAGAGTTCAGATTTAATAGTTCCAAGGAGAAATACTTACAAAATAAATATATAAATCCAATAAATTTTTGTACATACAAACAATAACTAGTTGAAAAATAATGGAAAAGAATCCCATTCTAATAGCAATAAAGAATTATACTCCAGGGCTTCCCTGGTGGCACAGTGGTTGAGAGTCCGCCTGCCGATGCAGGGGACACGGGTTCGTGCTCCGGTCTGGGAAGATCCCACATGCTGCGGAGCGGCTAGGCCCGAGAGCCATGGCCGCTGAGCCTGCGCGTCGGAGTCTGTGCTCCCCAACAGGAGAGGCCACAACAGTGAGAGGCCCGCGAACCGCAAAAAAAAAAAAAAATAAATAAATAAATAAAGTTTTCTTGAAGGGGCACCTGCACCTAATCCAGAACTCTCCATAATGCTAGAAATATGACAGTCCATGTTCATTGGTCTAATATTGCATATTTAGGTGAAATATTCCTTACTGTGCAACCTCTCGGTATTTTTTATTAGGTACCTAATAACTTCAATGAGTACAAGATAAATAATTGCGTGGACTCAAGAGTTTTAAAGGCTGTTCTTTAAAGTGAGTGCCTACCTTCATGAAATCTGCAATGTCTTAAACTAGCTCTTTTTATAGAGCTTGGCTTGTACCGGAGAAGAAATCAAGTCTATGAGATTCCCAAGAGCAAAAACGTGGCCTTGTTGATCATGATATCTCTAGCCCCTTGCCAGGAATATAGTAGGTATGACTAGAAATTTATTAGTTAAATTAAGGTAGAAAAATCAATTCATAGTCAACTTTCAAGTAGCAAAACTTGAATACGCTAGATAGTACACAATGTCTCCTAAACTGATTTACATGTCTAAACTCAAGTTAAGCATTCCTTTAAATACATTGATCTGTGTTCCTCTGATAAAGTTACAGAAATACTTCTTCCAGTTTCTGTTTTTCCAATGAAATCACAGGAGGTGTGACTTGTTTAAGGAATAAAGAATGTTCTTAGGAAAAGAAAAAAAAAGCAATAAAATATATGTGCATCAAGCAATAGGATTTGCATAAATAAAACTCTAAAACCTTTCCAAGGGACATAAAAGAAGAGGTAAATAAAAAGAGAGTCATAGTTCTGTTAGGAAAAGTTTTCAATCAGGAAGATGTCAATTTTTCTAAAAATAATAAATTTAAGACAATGTCAACTGAGTATCAATGTTTTTTTTTTTTTTAAATATAACTTCCCCAGATGATCCCAGCACATGTGAGCCTGGTGTATCTGAGGAATGGCACAGAGGCCCATGTTATCAGAGGATGTTGGAGCTGACTCACAGTGACCTGGGGGGCCAAAGAGGACTGGGCATGGAATTGACATATTAACAGAATTTTCTCACTTATGTGTGGTATAGACTGTAAGCAGGGAAACAAGTGAGGAGGCCCTCACAGTCATCCAGGCCAGTGCTGAAGGTGACCTGGAGCAATGTAGTTGCAACGGAGGTGATGGGACAGGATAGATTTGTGATATTTTGAAAGCCAGCTTAACTGTTCAACAAATAGGATATGTACAGTGAGATAAAGTGTACAATCTAGGAGAACTCCTGAGTTTTAGGGCTGAACAACTAGATAGATGGTATTGCCACCAACCGAGCTACAGAAGGTTGTAGATAAAGCAGGTATTGAGGAAGACCAGGAGTTCAGTTTTGCACATGGTGACTCTGAGGTGCCTACTAGCATCCAACGGAAATGTTGGATAAACTAGTCCAGAGTTCAGGAAAAGTCTGAGTTGGAGACATAAACTGGAAAATCATTATTATACAGATGGTGTCTAAAACTCATGAGACAAGAAGAAATCATCAACAAGATGAGTGTAATATGACTGAGCCTTGTGCACATGAACATTAAAAGATTGAGAAAATGAGGATAAACCAACAACGGACATAGAAAAGGAGCAGCCAAGTAGGTAGGAGGAAAGTCAGGAGAGAAGCCAAGTGAAGATAGATCTTCAAGGAAGATGGGGGACCAGCTGAGTCCAATTCTGTTTATGGATCAAGATGGATCAATGTCCAGGCCCAAGAACTGAACATTGGATTTAGTGTAAAAGTCACTGGTGGGACATCTCTGGTGGTCCAGTGGTTAAGAATCTGCCTTCCAGTGCAGGGGACGTGGGTTCGATCCCTGGTTGGGGAACTAAGATCCCACATGCCACGGGGCAACTAATGCCACCTGCTGCAATAGAAAGAAGCCCATGTGCCATAACAAGGAGCCCGCACACTGCAACTAAGACCCGACGCAGCCAAAAATAAATTAATTAAAAAATTTTTTAAAAAAAGGTCACTGGTGATCTTGACAAAAGTACTTTTGTTGGAGTTGTGAGGCAAAAGCCAGTCTGATATGCGTTTGACAATTAGAGAAGGGGGACTAGAGACAAAGAGTAGGAAAAAAACAGAAAACTTTTTCAAAGAATTTTGATGTAAAGGGGAGCAAAGACAGGAAGCACAGAAATAGATGTGGAAGGTAAAATAGAGAGAAGTTTGTATTTTTAAGGTGAAAATACAAGAATATTTACGCTATTGCTGAAGAGAACAATCCATTGGAGAGCAAAAACTGATGTTCAAGGAGAGAGAAAGAAGAATTGTTGAAGCAAGGTCTCTGGATGGGCAAGAGGGGATAGGATGTGGGGGCAAACAGAAGCATGGGCCATTCGTGGTGGAAATAGCCAGGCAGCCACAGATGTAGTTAGATGCCAGTGAGTGAGTGGAGGCAGTGGAGGGCATCTGGTAAAGTCCTCCTCTGGTGGTTTCAGTTTTCTCAGTGAAGTAGAAAGCCAGGGGACTTCCCTGGTGGTGCAGTGGTTAAGAATCCACCTGCCAATGCAGGGGACATGGGTTCGAGCCCTGGTCCGGGAAGATCCCACATGCCGTGGAGCAACTAAGCCTGTGCGCCACAACTACTGAGCGTGCACTCTAGAGCCCATGAGCCACAACTACTGAGCCCGCATGCCACAACTACTGAAGCCCGCACACCTAGAGCCCATGCTCTGCAACAAGAGAAGCCACCGCAATGAGAAGCCTGCGCACTGCAACGAAGAGTAGCCCCCACTTGCCGCAACTAGAGAAAGCCCGTGCACAGCAACGAAGACTCAACGCAGCCAAAAATAAATTAATTAATTAATAATAATAATTTTAAAAAGCCAGGTCATCTCCTGAGAGGGTAGGCGTTTGAGAAGAGAAGAGAGTCACAAAGTAGTAACCCAGCAGAGTGGAGGAGTACAAGGGAAGAATATGGATGGGGACTGTCTCATCTAGGAGCAGAAAAGGACTTCAGGCATAAAAGAGATGGAAGAAGCCATGATGGAAAAGACTAAGGGACAAGGCTACTGAAAACAAACAGTCCCTAACTCAAAATCAATATACAGACGTCTAAGAAGCATTTTCCCAATCCTCCTGCTAAGTACAACAAAAAACTCTAGACATTATTTGTTTTTAAAAAATATAAGAGGACTCTGAAAGTTTGGAGAGAAGAAGCAGACTGGCTAGGGACCTTGGGACTTAAGCAATGACGTAGTGGTGAGTCCCCTGGATTTTTTTTTTTTTTTTTTTTTGGTGGTACGCGGGCCTCTCACTGTTGTGGCCTCTCCCGTTGTGGAGCACAGGCTCCGGATGCGCAGGCTCAGCGGCCATGGCTCACGGGCCCAGCCAGTCCACAGAATGTGGGATCTTCCTGGACTGGGGCACGAACCCGTGTCCCCTGCATCGGCAGGCAGTCTCTCAACCACTGCGCCACCAGGGAAGCTCCCTGGATTTTCTTTTTTGATGTATCTCGGACTTAAAGCAGAAGAAACTGGCAATCCAGGAATACCAAGAAGCACAGATCAAAAAGAAGCCTCAACAAAAGCCTGCATTCTCTAGACAAAGGACCAGAAAAGGAACAGCCTAGAAAGACAGAAAATCTTTAGACAAAAAACACTCTACTCCAGCCATACACCATAGAAAAAACTGTGGCCTCACCCTCTTCCACACCAGCAAAGACCCTGTGGGGAGCCCAGACTTCCACCTTCGCAGGGCTGTAACAAGGTACCCAATATGCTACCTGGGTGGAGTCAGAAAAGGCCAAGTACAGAATAAGGACTTTCATCCCTGAGAGCCTGTAATCATCACCCTCCTGTCCTGTGGTGTCAGTAGAGACACTGGAACTCCCACATCCACCCAGCAGTAAAAAGAAGTGCCCCACCCTCAAGTGTCAACAGAGGTCGAGTGGGTCACCTAGACTTCCACTTCCACTTGGCAGTAATGAGGCAGCATCCCTCCCTTCCTACTGGAGTGGTGTCAAAGAAAGCCAACTAAAATGGAAAGATTAAATAGGATCCAGAATCTCAATAAAGTATGCAAATATCCGGGTTCCAATTGGAAATCACACATGTCCAAACCCAGGAAGATCTCAAACTGAAAGAAAAAAGAAGCAATAGATGCCAATACCAAGATGACAGAGATGTTAGAATTATCTGACAAAGATTTTAAACCAGCCATTGTAAAAATCCTTCAACGAGTAATTATTAATATGCTTGAAACAGATTAAAAAAATTAGAAAGCCACAGCAAATAAATAAAATATCAGCACAGAAACAGAAGATATAAGGAAGAACCAAGTGGAAGTTTTAGAATTGAAAAACACAACCGAGGGCTTCCCTGGTGGCACAGTGGTTGAGAGTCCGCCTGCCGATGCAGGGGACACGGGTTCATGCCCCGGTCCGGGAAGATCCCACATGCCGCAGAGCGGCTAGGCCCGTGAGCCATGGCCGCTGAGCCTGCGAGTCCGGAGCCTGTGCTCCGCAACAGGAGAGGCCACAACAGTGAGAGGCCCGCGTACTGCAATAAAAAAAAAAGAAAAATACAACCAAAAGAAAAAGCTCAGTGGGGACTTCCCTGGTGGTGCAGTGGTTAAGAATCCGCCTGCCAATGCAGGGGACACAGGTTCAAGCCCTGGTCCGGGAAGATCCCACATGCTGCACAGCAACTAAGCCCATGTGCCACAACTACTGAGCCTGCGCTCTAGAGCCCATGAGCCACAACTACTGAGCTCACATGCCACAACTACTGAAGCCCGTGTGCCTAAAGCCCAAGCTCCGCAACAAGAGAAACCACTGCAACGAGAATCCCGCAGGAAGAGTAGCCCCCCATTGACGAAACTAGAGAAAGCCCACATGCAGCAACGAAGACCCAACGCAATGAAAGAAAGAAAAGAAAGAAAGAAAGAGAGAAAGAAAGAGAGAAAGAAAGAAAGAAAGAAAGGGAAAAGAACTGTAATCCCAGAACCCTACGTCAAGTGAAAATATTCTTCAGGAATAAAGGGGAAATGAGGCATTCTTAGATGAAGGAAAACTGAGAGACTTTGTCATTCACTGACCTTCCCCAAAAGAATGGCTAAAGGAAGTTCTTTAAATAGAAAAGAAACTCTAAAAGAAGGAACCCTGGAACACCAGGAAGGAAGAAAGAACATAGTAAGCAAAAATATGGGATATTATATAATGGTAATGTGAGGGACATTACATAGTGATAAAAGGGCCCATCCACTAAGAAGACATAGCAATCCTAAATGTGTATACATTATACAAAAAAGCTGCAAACTATGTGAAGCAAAACTGATAGAACTGAAAGAAGAAACAAACAAACTCACAATTACAGTTGGAGATTTCAAATTCCTCCATCAACGAATAGGTAGAACAACTAGACAGAAAATCATCAAGGATAGAGAAGAACTCAACAACACCATCAATCAACAGGATATAATCGACATTTATAGATTACTCCACCAAATGACAGCAGAACACACACTCTTTTCAAATGCCCATGGAACATGCACCAGGATAAACCATATCCAAGGCCATAAACCTCAAAAAATTTAAAAGAATGTAAATAATACAGAATATGTTTTCCAATCACAATGGACTCAAACTAGAAATCAATCATCTCCAACACTTAAAAACTGAACAACACTCTCCTAAGTAATTAAAAAAGGAAGTCTCAAAGGAAATTAGAAAACACACTGAACTGGGACTCCCCTGGTGGTCCAGTGGCTAAGACTCCATGCTCTCAATACAGGGGGCCTGGGTTCGACCCCTAGTCAGGGAACTAGATCCCACATGCCACAACTAAAAGTTTTCATGCCACAACTAAAACGTCCTGCATGCTGCAACTAAGACCCGACACAGAGAAAGAAAGAAAGAAAGGAAGGAAGGGAGGGAGGGAGGGAGGGAGGGAGGGAGGGAGGGAGGGAGGAAGGAAGGAAGGAAGGAAGGAAGGAAGGAAGGAAGAAAACACACTGAACTGACTGAAAATTAAAATATGTTGAAGTTTGTGGGACACAGCTAAAGCAGGGCTGAGAGGAAACTTTATAGCACTGACTGTGTATGTTAGAAAAGAGGAAAAGCCTCAAAACAATAATCTAAGCTTGCACCTCAAACACCTAAAAAAAGAAAAGAAAGAAAAGCAAACAAAACCCAAAACAAGCAAAAGGAAGGAAATAATTAAAAAAAAAAGCAGAAACCAATGAAATTGAAAACAGAAAAACAATAAAGAAAATCAATGAGGTGAGTTCCCTGGTGGTCTAGTGGTTAGGATTCTGGGCTTTCACTGCTGTGGCCTGGATTCAGGGAACTGAGATCCCGCAAGCCACGTGGCATGGCCAAAAAAAAAAAAAAAGAAAGAAAAATCTTTTTTGAAAAGATCAATAAAACTGACAAACCTCAAGTGAGGCTGACAAAGAAAAAAAAGAGAGAAGTCACAAATTATTGTTTTTTTATTAATTAATTAATTTATTTATTTTTGGCTGTGTTGGGTATTCGCTGCTGCATGCAGGCTTTCTCTAGTTGTGGCAAGCGGGGGCTACTCTTCGTTGTGGTGTGCAGGCTTCTCATTGCACTGGCTTCTCTTGTTGAGGAGCACAGGCTCTAGGCACGAGGGCTGCAGTAGTTGTGGCTCACGGCTCTAGAGTGCAGGCTCAGTAGTTGGGGCACATGGGCTTAGTTGCTCCGTGACATATGGGATCTTCCCGGACCAGGGCTCAAACCCGTTTCCCCTGCATGAGCAGGTGGATTCTTAACCACTGTGCCACCAGGGAAGCCCTACAAATTATTAATACCAGGAATAAAACAGAAGATAACACCACAGAATCTGCCAATGTATAAAGGACAATAAGGGAATACTATAAACAACTTTACACACACACATTTGACAACTTAGATAAAAAAAACAAAACCAAAAACTACCACAGGGACTCCCCTGGTGGCGCAGTGGATAAGACTCCGTGCTCCCAGTGTAGGAGGCCCAGGTTCGATCCCTGGTCAGGGAACCAGATCCTATATGCAACCGCAACTAAGAGTTCACATGCCACAACTAAGGAGCTGGCAAGCCACAACTAAGGAGCCCGCCTGCCGCAACTAAGAACTGGCACAACCAAATAAATAAAATATAAAAAAAAAAACTACCACAATTTTCCCAATATGAAATAAGTAATTTGAATAGCCCTGTAACTAGTAAGAAAATTGAATTCATAATTTAATAATTCCTCCCCCAAAATCTCCAAGCCTATATGGTTTCACTATAAAATTCTACCAAATGTTTACAGGAAAATTAACACCAATTCTACATAATCCCTCTCAGAAAATAGAAGAGGGAACAATTCCCAATGCATTTTATGAAGACAGCATTATTCTGATACCAAAACCAGACAGAGACAAGACAGAAAAATAACTGACAGACTAGTATCTCTCATGACTATAGATGCAAAAATACTTAACAAAATATAAGAAAATAGAACTCAGCAGTATATAAAAAGAATTATAAACTATGACCAAGTTGGGGGGTTTATTCCAGCAATTCAAAATTGGTTCAGGATTCAAACACCAATTGATGTAATTCACCGTATAAGAGGTTAAAGGAGAAAAATCACATGATCACATTAATAAATGAAGAAAAAGAATTTGACACAAGTCAATATCCATTTATGAGAAAACTCTCAGAAAAAGAGGAATAGAAGGTAACTTTCTCAACTTGATAAAGAGCATCTATCAAAAAAACTACATCTGGGATCTCCCTGGTGGTCCAGTGGTTAAGACTCCGCACTTCCACTGCAGGGGACACTGTGTTCCATCCCTGTTCGGGGAACTAAGATCCTGCATGCAGCGTGGTGCGGCCAAAAAAACTAAACAAACAAACAAAAAACTACACTTAACATCATATTTAACAGTGAAATAGTGAACACTTCCCCATGAGATTGGGAACAAGGTAAAAATATCTACTCTCATCACTCTTATTCAACACAGTACTGGAAATTCTAGCCAGTGAAATAAGGAAATAAAAGGTAAATAGATTAGAAATGAAGAAATAAAACTGTCCCTATTTGCAAATAACATGATTATCTACATAGGAAATCCCAAGAAATCTACCAAAAAAAATCCTAGAATTAATAAGGGCATTCAGGAAGGTTCACATGATACAAGATTAACATACAAAAATTTATTATATTTCTACAAACTAGCAATGAAAATGTAGACAACAAAATTAAAATTATAATACCATTTACAATGCCATTTTACAAAGTCAAATTAAGAGAGAAGCACTCAGGTATATAAGAAAACACATTAAGAGCTTATATGCTGAAAACTACACAATGCTGATGAAAGAAATTAAAGTTCTAAATAAATGGAGAGATATAACATGTCCATGTATTGGAAGACTCAAAGTAATGTGTTAATTCTACCCAAATTGACCTATAGGTTTAACATAATCTCAGCAAGATTTTTCTCAATTTTCTAAATTACCCTAAAATTTACATAGAAATATTGGGTTGGCCAAAAAGTTTTCTGTAAGATGTTATGGAAAAACCCGAGTGAACTTTTTGGCCAACCCAATACAAAGGAATTAGAATAGCTAGAACAATTTTTTTTCATTAATTAATTAATTAATTTATTTTTGGCTGTGTTGGGTCTTCATTGCTACACGCGGGCTTTCTCCAGTTGCGGCAAGCGGGAGCTACTCTTCGTTGCGGTGCGTGGGGCTTCTCATTGCGGTGGCTTCTCCTGTTGTGAAGCAGCACAGGCTTCAGTAGTTGTGGCACACGAGTTCAGTAGTTGTGGTTCTCAGGCTCTAGAGCAGAGGCTGAGCAGTTGTGGTGCATGGGCTTAGTTGCTCTGAGGCATGTGAGATCTTCCCGGACCAGGGCTCGAACCCGTGTCCCCTGTTTTGGCAGGCGGATTCTTAACCACTGCACCACCAGGGAAGTCCCCATTTTTTTTTTAAAGAATAAAGTGGGAGGCATCAGTCTAGTCAATTTCAAGACTTAGTATATGGCTATACTAATCAAGACTGTGTAGTATTCGTGAAGGGACAGAAGCATAAATCAATGGAAGAAACTAGAGTACCCAGAAGTAGACCCACACAAATATGCCCAACTGATTTTTAACAAAGATGCAAACACAATTCAGTGGAAGAAAGATAAGTCTCTTAAGCAAATGGTATGGTGCAATTGGACAGCCCTAGGGAAAAGAAAAAAAAAAAGAACTCTGACCTAATTTTCATACATAATACAAATATTAACTCAAAATGGAGTCACAGACTTAAATGTAAAAGGTAAACTATAGATAAAACTTTTGGAAAAAACATATTAGAAAATCTTTGGGATTGCAAGCTAGGTAAAGAGTTCTTAAGACCTGATGCCCCAAACACCCAAAACCCAATCCATAAAAGAAAAATTAACAAACTGGACTTCATCAAAATTTAAAATGTTTGCTCAAAAGACTCTGTTGAGAGGATGAAAAGACAAACTATAGACTAGGAGAAAATATTTGCAAACCACATATCTGACAAAGCACTAGTATCTAGAATAAAGGACTCTCAAAACTCAATAATAAAAAACCAAATGGGCTTCCCTGGTGGCGCAGTGGTTGAGAGTCCGCCTGCCGATGCAGGGGACACGGGTTCGTGCCCCGGTCCGGGAAGATCCCACATGCTGCGGAGCAGCTGGGCCTGTGAGCCATGGCCGTTGAGCCTGCACGTCCGGAGTCTGTGCTCCACAAAAGGGAGAGGCCACAACAGTGAGAGGCCCACATACCACAAAACAAACAAACAAACAAACAAATAATCCAATTAGAAATGGGCAAAACACGTGAACAAACATTTCACCAAACAGGATATACATATAGCAAATGAGCACAGGAAAGGATGTTCAACATCCTCAGCTATTAGGCAAATACAAATTAAATGAGATATCACTACACACCTATCAGAATGGCTAAAATTAAGAACAGTGACAACACCAAATGTTGGTGAGGATGCAGAGAAACTGGATCACTCATATATTGCTGGTGGAAATGTAAAATGATATAGCTACTCTGAAAAAACTGTTTGGTAGTTTCTTTAAAAACTAACACACATGGGACTTCCCTGGAGATCCAGTGGTTAAGACTCCACGCTTCCACTTCAGGGTACACAGGTTTGATCCCTGATGGGGGAACTAAGATTCCACATGCTGGTGCGGTGTGGCCAAAAAAACCCAAAGAAACCCCCACTAAACATGCAACTACCACATGACTCAGCAATTATACTCCTGGGCATTTATCCCAGAGAAATGAAGACTGATTTTCTCAGAAAAACCTCTGTACATGAATGTTTATAGCTTCTTTATTTATAATAGCCAAAAACTGAAAAAAAGATGTCCTTCAATGGATGAAAAGTTAAACATATTTCTAGTACATCCACACCATGGACTACTAAAAAGGAATGAACTATTCATATAAGCAACAATCTGTATGAATCTCCAGAAAATTAGGTTGAGTTGAAAAAGCCAATCTGAAAAGTTTACATACTGTATAGTTCCATTTATATAAGTCTTGAAATTACAGGCTTATAGAATTCAGATTAGTGGTTGCTGGGGTGGTTAAGGACTGGAGTGGGGTACGAGAAGTGAATGTGGCTATTAAAGGGCTACATGAAGGATCCTTGGCGTGTTGGAATTGTTCTGTATCTTGACTGTAACAATGTCAATATTCTGGTTGCGATATTGTACTATAATTTTACAATATATTACCTCTGTGGAAGAACTGAGTAAAGGGTACATGGGATCCTTTTGTTTTATTTATTTCTTTATTTCCCTTTGTATTACTTCTTACAACTGTATGTGAATCTATAAGTATCTCAAAATAAAATATTTAATTTAAAAAATGCACAAAATTAAATGACAAATGCAAAGCATGATAAAGACTTGCCAAATATGATAAGAAATTAATAACCTTAATATGTCCAAAGGTTTTAGGGGTAGGGGAGTGACAGGCACAAACTATTGGGTGTAAGACAGGCTACAAGGATGTATTGTACAACTTGGGGAATACAGCCAATATTTTGTAATAACTGTAAATGGAGTATAACCTTTAAAAATTGTATAAAAATTTTAAAAAATAATAAATTGGGGACTTCCCTTGTGGCACAGGGGTTAAGAATCCGCCTGCCAATGCAGGGGACACGGGTTCGATCCCTGAACCGGTAAGATCCCACATGCTGCAGAGCAACTAAGCCCATGCGCCACAATTACTGAGCCTGCGCTCTAGAGCTTGCGTGCCATAATTACTGAGCCCGTGTTCTGCAACTACTGAAGCCCACGCGCCTAGAGCCTGTGCTCTGCAACAAGAGAAGCCACCACAATGAGAAGCCCGTGCACCGCAACAGAGTAGCCCCTGCTCGCGGCAACTAGAGAGAGCCTGCGCTGCAATGAAGACCCAACACAGCCAAAAATAAATAAATAAAACAAAATAATAAATTCAAACATGTCCAAAGCTTTTATAAGTCAATAGAAAAACAAACAAATGAGCAAAGAACACAAATAGGTATTTCACAAAGGAAAAATACAAACAGCTAATATGCATCAAAAAAATTAACCCCACCGACAATTAAAAGCAAGAAAAATCAAAACAATGCAAATTTTTCACTCATCAGACTAGCAGAGATTGTAAATTAGATGCCACAGAATCTGCTGGGAAGTAAGAGCTCTTATACTTTTGACAGGAATAGAAAATGACAGACTTATAGGAGGGCCATTTAGTAAAATGCATTAAAAACCTTTTTAACCTTAAAAAAAAAAGTACCTACCTTTAATCATACTAATTTCAAGTCTAGACATTTATCCTAAGAAAATAATCAGGAACACATGCAGAGACTTATTTACAGAGATCTTCACTATGGCATATAATTTGTCATGTCCCCAGATAAGGTATTATTGGGTAAATGACAGCCATGTATTGAAATAAAATACAGAAAATGACGCTTGAGGAAAAAAATCACAAAAATATTATGACATATCAAATGAAAAAAACTGGTTACAAAACTATTGCAATATGTGACCCCAATTTTATTTCAAAAGATAACTTTTTTTAATACAAGTTTACCAAAAAGACTAGAAGAATTCACACAGAAAGCATAACAGTGGGGTGGTATCATGGGTGATAAATACATTGTTTTCTGTGTGCTTCTCTGCATTACCAAAATTTTTCTAGTAAAGACTGTGTGTTAAATTGCTTCAGCCATTAGAAGAAAAAAGCAGTAACACGTTTTTAAAAAGGAGCCCTGTGTGGTAAGGCAGGCAGTCAGTTCACACCCTTGGCCTGGGAACAAGCCAGACACTTTAAGGGCACTGAGCCTTTGGGCAAATGGCAGAGACCTAACATGTTAGGCAGGAGCAGCCTCCCTTCCACCTCTGATGAGACATGACTCACCTTTCAGAGTTCCTGAAGTAGCTGCTAATTAGGGTGGATAAGTCTGAGCTCACCCGTCACAGGTGTGACATTTGATTTGTTGCACTGTCCTGGTTCTTGATTCTACTACGATTCCTTCCATGTTCCTGAAAACCTTGAAACTGTTTTGCACACCTGACCTGAAGTCTTTATAAAGGGTGAAAGGACATAAACATCCACACAAAATTGTATACCCAATGGAAAAAGCTAGCCACCTCCCACCTCCCCGCAAATCATATCCCCCCCACCCCAGATCACACCCTCACCTGTAACAAGCACTTGATCCGTTCTCCAGGAGTCATAATTCCCGTGGTGAATACACCAGATAACATCCCAGCTGCAAATAGTTGGGGGTAGCTATATTGAAAAAAAAACAAGAGGCAAGAACCTGTGACTAACCACCCAGAACAGAGGCAATCCCAGCAAAGAGGACTTTGAAAGAAAAAATAAGTACTTGGACTGGGCAGAAGTCCAGAACAAATAAAGCATATTTCACACAAAACCCAAGGTCTAGGTATATTCTGACATCAAATTTCCCAAGGCAGGGGTCTCAGTGCCAAGAGCAATATGAGCTTGGTCACGAGGCCCACATGCACACTCAGATGGCCTCACCCATGGGAGAAGTTTCCTCCCCGGCCTGCCATGCACAGTGACTATGGACGAGTTTCCTGGCCTCTCTGAGCCTTGATCTGTAAAGTTCAGGGTTGTTGTGGAAAAAAGCCTCTAACCCAGAATGCAGACCTCAATCAACCCCAGTTCCCCTCCAATCTCGCCTCCTCTGGATCACCAAGGGCCTGAGAACATTTTAAGCCAAGATTCACAAAGGACGGTGTCAAGGCCGGAGGAATGGCTGTGGCCACTTGCACAGGCTAAGGGGGCCAGCCAGGCCAGTTGTGAGGAATGTGCTGTAAGATGCTGGGAAGGGCCCAGTCAGGGATGGTACCCACAGCCATGATGGGTCCTGTGGCCTTCCATGCAGGGAATAGTCCCCCAGTGGCCAGAGATATGGATCCTCACCATGGCCCTCACAGAATGAACCACATTGAATATTTGGTGGAATTGGAGGCTCCTGGTGTCACGGCCTGTCCCACCTCTGGCATCTCCTTTTCTTTCTAAGATTAGCTATACCAGACTGGTCTGGAGGCAGTGGAGTACAGAGCTACAATTAGCATTTCAATAGTGTCCCCACAATTTAGCAAATGTTGTTGAAAAACTTCACTTTCTTGCCTGGGCCGCAGGCCCCTCCTAACCCCAAGCCTCTGATAGCTGAGCCTTCAGGCCTGTCCCACACTACAAGGAGCCCAAAACCCAGAGAACAGATGTCAGATGGGGAAAGGGAGACATCCACTTCGGGTCCTTCCTTCCAGGGCACCAGTCTCAATGGTCCTGTTTTTTCCAGGCACTCACACAACTACCTCAGGCATGCAAGCCCAGCACACAAGCTGACTGTTCAACAGTCAGGAGACTTGCTTTCATGCATGGCCTCCTTTACAGTCTCAGTTCACACTGCTGTCCCCAAGAGGAGTCCTCTCAGCAACAAAACTTCCCCTCATGAGACCAACATCTGTTCTTCCATGTATGCCCAGACCTTAGGCTGGACATACCTCCATCTCCCGGGACTGAGGACTTTCCTCTGAACAGGGTCTATGTGTGCACAGGGTACCATGCAGACACCCTACATGGGTGGCCCATTCTGCCACCCTTCACCCCCACATGAGGGAAGCATCTGTGAGTGCTGGACCCAAGGTCCTGGTAATGTTCCTTTCCATACTGTCCCCAAACACTACTGCAGGGAGGGGAAGGTGGCAGGGTTGACATTCAGGATTCAGAGCACGGCAGGATTATGGGGGCAGGAACCTGAGTGTCTCAACCTTTGCTTAAGCAGGAAGGGTGCTTCTCTGAGGACTGACACCATAATATAGGGAATACAACCTACAGGCTGAAGTACTAGCAGTGACCCCACGGGGGTTCTTGTAAATGGCCCTTGTGAGCTGGCACATGAGCTAAAAGACCAGGTGCTCAAAGAGGACATGTGTCCATAGGACATTTGGACTACCAACAGTCAAACACAGTTTCAAAAGGAAGCCCCACACACCCACATTTGGGGCCACCTGTGGCTTTTTATAGAAGCTGGTCACATTCAGAGGGTCACAAGGACTCCAAAAATAGAGTTTCACATTATGAGCATTTCTATCTATGTCCAGACCCTTACTCAGCCTGCTGTGGCCTGAAGTAGTGACAGAAGACAACCACATGGCACCCTGGGCTGCCTCCCTTGAGCTCCCAATCCCAAGTCTAGCCAGGGTCCTGTGCTGCCTGCAGCCCCTCCCAGGAGTTGTCAGCCTGCACGGCTCAGACTGAGTGTGCCTTGTCATCCCATGTTTCAACTCAGAATTCCCCTGCATCCCAAGAAGCCTGTTTTCATTAACTACTTTGTAAATTCTGAACTATAATTCTGCCTCATCTGCCTCTTCACACCCAAATCTAACTTAAAGTTTACTGAAAGGAAATATACTAATTTATTTCACTTTAACAGAGAAACCAGGGACTTCCCTGGTGCCGCAGTGGTTAAGAATCCGTCTGCCAATGCAGGGGGCACGGGTTCAAGCCCTGGTCCAGGAAGATCCCACATGCTGCGGAACAACTAAGCCCGTGCACCACAACTACTGAGCCTGCACTCTAGAGCCCGTAAGCCACAACTACTGAACCTGCATGCCACAACTACTGAAGCCTGCACACCACAACTACTGAGTCCACGCACCTAGAGCCCGTGCTCCACAACAAGAGAAGTCCCTGCAATGAGAAGCCCGTGCACTGCAAAGAAGAGTAGCCCCCGCTTGCCACAACTAGAGAAAGCCCGTGCACAGCAACAAAGACCCAATGCAGCCAAATTAATTAATTAAATTTTTTTAAAACCCAGAGAAACCAATATCTGAAATAATTATGTTATTAAAATGAAGGGCTTCCCTGGTGGTGCAGTGGTTAGGAATCCGCCTGACAATGCAGGGAACACAGGTTCGAGCCCTGGTCCGGGAGGATCCCACATGCCACGGAGCGGCTAGGCCCGTGTGCCACAACTACTGAGCCTGCACTCTAGAGCCCAAGAGCCACAACCACTGAGCCCGTGTGCCACAACTACTGAAGCCTGCATGCCTAGAGCCCGTGCTCCGCAAAAATAGAAGCCACTGCAATGAGAAGCCCACACACCACAATGAAGAGTGGCCCCCTCTCACCGCAACTAGAGAAAGCCTGCGTGAAGCAGCGAAGACCCAATGTAGCCAAAAATAAGTAAGTAAATAATTAAAAAAAAAAAAAAAGAAGTAAAACAAAAGTTGGAACCTTCCCTTCTCCCAACCAGGTGATGGGAAACAAGGCTGCTGCTGTCATTACTGCAGCACCAGGTACCTTCATGGCACTTTACACACATTTTAGCATTCAGACCTCCCAATGCTGTGGAGTTAAGCGATACTACCTCACAGAAGAAATTATGACAACCTAATAAGGGGGTGGGGGAGGGATCTGAGTTTTTCTTTTTCCCTTTCGGTTCACAGGGCAAAGGAAAACTCAAGTACCTCCCTCACGTGGAGCAACCAGGAGCTAGCCCTGGGGACCCAGAAGGACAGTCACTGCCTGTCAGCCAAGGTTCTTTCCCTTAACCTGTATCACACCACCAGGCAGAACAGCATTGAGTCCTCCAGGCTTGTAAGTACTCACCTGAGCACATCCTCTGGGTGTTTTTGTTGCAGTTTCTTCCCCAAACCAAACCCAAAGAAGCACACGGCAAACATGGGGGTGACCCCAATGATGGGGGCGGCCATGCCCCGATATAGACCCATGATGCCCTGCAAGGAATCACAGAAGTGGAAGCTGTTTACAGACACAGCTAACTTTTACATTACTGAAACAGGGAAGCAGTGTGTCCTCTGACCTGTGGCCTCCTTCCCTCACCTCCCCTCCAAGCAAGGAGAGCTTTTAAAAGGAAGAATACTCCCACATTTATCACAAATAGTTGTCTTCTTATACACTGCTGGAGAAACTGAACACAGCTCCTATTCTGGAAGGCAATCTGGAAATATGTAGCTTACACTTTCATCAGAAAATTCTCTGTCTAGAAATGTATTCTAAGGAAATACTCAGATATAGAAAAGAATGACATCAGGAATTTATTAAGTAGCAAAATTCTGGAATGAACCTAAAAATTCTCAAATAGGAGATTGAGACACATTATGGGAATTCCATAAACTGACTATCACATAGCCATAAAATCACATTGTAACATGAGAAGAGACTACTAAGTGAAAAAAAAGCAGGCTACAGGGACTTCCCTGGTGGTGCAGTGGTTAAGAATCTGCCTAACAATGCAGGGGACACGAGTTTGAGCCCTGGTTCGATCCCTGGTCCAGGAAGATCCCACATGCTGTGGAGCAACTAAGCCCGTGTGTCACAACTACTGAGCCTGCGCTCTAGAGCCCACGAGCCACAACTACTGAGCCTGCGTGCCTAGAGCCCATGCTCCGCAACAAGGGAAGCCACCACAATAAGAAGCCCACACACCACAATGAAGAGTAACCCCCACTCGCCACAACCAGAGAAAGCCCACATGCAGCAAAGAAGACCCAATGCAGCCATAAATAAATAAATAAATAAAAAGCAGGCTACAAAACAGAATGTACAATGTGACTTCTTTGGGGTGACATTAGAGGTGTACGAAATTTTTGTATTTCCCAAGTATTAAGACATGAGGGGAGTTCCCTGGTGGCCTAGTGGTTAGGATTCCAGGCTTTCACTGCTGTGGCCCAGGTTCAATCCCTGGTCGGGAAACTGAGATCACTCAAGCCGCCCAGTGTGCCCCCCCCCAAAAAAAGACATGGGGTTTGTTTTTTGTTTTTTTTTTTTAAATGATTGCAACAAGTTTATTAATTAATTTATTTATTTTTAGCTATGTTGGGTCTTCGTTTCTGTGCGAGCGCTTTCTCTGTGGCAAGCGGGGACCACTCTTCATCGCGGTGCGCGGGTCTCTCAGTATCGCGGCCTCTCTTGTTGCGGAGCACAGGCTGCAGACGCGCAGGCTCAGTAGTTGTGGCTCACGGGCTTAGTTGCTCCGCGGCATGTGGGATCTTCCCAGACCAGGGCTCGAACCCGTGTCCCCTGCATTGGCAGGTGGATTCTTAACCACAGCGCCACCAGGGAAGCCCAAGACATGGGGTTTTTATCGTTAAAGACAATAGTAAGACTGCACATCAATTTTCACTAGTACAGTTTGATAATGAAAGCAACTATGTAGTAGCCAATAAATAGACAAATAGATATCCCAACCAAAGAAGTTAGTAAATCAAGGAAGAGGAAGATATGGGACCCAGGACACCACGAGTTTGGCCCAAGAGAGATGAAGGGGATTTCCAGGATGGTGTCTGGTACAGTGGGCCTGGGAAGAAACCAGTCTACGTGGGAGTATGAGGATAGAGGACTCCAGGAAGAGTTTGTTTTTTCCAAGAAGAACAAAGCAAAACAATGAACATTGGAACAACAGATTATAACTACTTAGGCAGTGTGGAAGACCAAACAAAAAGGCATTCTACAGGGCATTTAGGGTACAGGATGACAGAGGCAGAGATTCAAAGAAACACAAGCAAACGAAACTGATGCAATTTTTAACCCAACCTCAAGAAAAACAAAAAGTTGTACAAGAAATGAAATGCACATCATAGAACATTACTTAGTTAACAGAGAAAAACACATATAAAGTTGTAATCATGAAAACACCGAATTGTACTAAACCACAAAGTATGATAAAATTATATGGGCAGGGCAGAAAGGTGATAAGGAATGCAAGAGTTAAAATCATCTACCACAAATAGGTAGCGAAAACACATTTTTTTCTCTCTTTTTTTTAATTGGAGTATAATTGCTTTACAATGTTGTGTTAGTTATATTTTTTAAAAAATAAATTTATTTATTTATTTTTGGCTGCATTGGGTCTTCGTTGCTGTACCTGGGCTTTCTCTAGCTGTGGCGAGCGGGGGCTACTCTTTGTTGCCATGTGCGGGCTCCTCATTGCGGTGGCTTCTCTTGTTGTGGAGCGTGGGCTCTAGGTGCACGGGCTTCAGTAGTTGTGGCTCATAGGCTCTAGAGCGCAGGCTCAGTAGTTGTGGCGCACGGGCTTAGTTGCTCCACGGCATGTGGGATCTTCCCGGACCAGGGCTCGAACCCATGTCCCCTGCATTGGCAGGTGGATTCTTAACCACTGCACCACCAGGGAAGTCCCCGTGTTAGTTTTAAAACACATTTTTAAATGTATAAAATACACGTATGCATCTAGGTAGAAAACAGCATTAATAACTGAGAGAGCTGAAAGTAACCTCTAGAGAATTGGGGTGGGAGGGCTACTTTGTTACAAGTCCTTCAGTAGCAAACTAAGTGCTTGCATCATTTTAATACAAATAAGGGACAATTTTTAAAACAAAACACAAAAAAATGTTAAAGTTGCTCCCTACAGAAAGTAGCAGGAGAAATAGGGTGGAGTTGCACACTGAGAGGGTCCACAGACCTAGGCTGGAGAACCTGCCTTGCTACAGACCCTGGCCATTCACAACCCATCTTCTTTCCAGAACTCAAGGGGCACAACTGTACCCGTCAGTACTCCTCCCAGATCCTGCAAAGGTCTAGCACTGCTACAGGCTGTAAGCAGACTCACCAAGGACAAAGTGCAGAGGAGGTAAATAGGAAAGGTGAATAGGAAGAGAAAGTTCTGAGAAGGATCTGCAAAAGCAGCAGGTGACAAAGCCCTCCAAAAGCCCCTCCCACAGCTTCCCACCTGGGCTGAGAGGATGCCCAAGGCCTGAGGGCCAAACCCACGCCTCCCAACAACTCCTCTAGCCTTCCTTCCACTGTCTGGCCTACCCAGTTCCATGCAGCACAACCAAGACCCGTCTGGCAGCACCAGAAAGCAGAGAGCTCAATCTGGCACAGCAAAACCCAGAGACAAGCACAAACATAAACTAAGGAAGCCTATTCAACTCTGCAGAGAGTTGGGTTTATATGAGCCATTCTCACCAGGCCTCCAGCACCCAGCACACTGCCCAGGAGCTGAATAGGTCCTCAATAACATTTGCTGACCAAGAGGCATGTAATCCTGCCTCTCTGTAAAGGCAGAGAACTCTTAGCTGACTTGAAGCCCAAAGGCTCCACTGGACACCGATCAGACTCCATGCTGGGCTGATGGAAGGAAGAGAGCCTTACAGAAGAAAAGGCAGCACCGTCTCACGCATGGGTGGTTGGGTAGACTCCACCTCAAAATCTTCCTCCCATGCCGGGGTCCTGCATGAACCCTGGGAACAACTTTTCCTCCCAGACCGAGTCCATCAATCACCAGCATCCCCTCTTTATCTGGGTGACACCCGCTTCTCAGTTTCTGTATATTTAATAAACACTACATATATATTTATTCATATTAGAGTTATATTTTAGGAAACAAAGGAAAAATTCTCAACAAGGTCTTGTCACATATGTGCTAATGAAGTCAGAAATAAACATCACTAGTAATTAAACCTTTTTTAAAATCCCATGTTTTCACTTTAAGAAATATCTGTAAAATTACTATGTAATTCAATAACCTCAAACCAATTTAGTTTCCTTTAGTTAGTTTAGTCTAGGGGTTTGAAGACTCTGCTAGCTTCTTTCACTGTTCCTCAGACTGGCTGACTCTTCCTCCAGATTTTATGTGAACTTCTGACACTGATCCCTGTCAAACTGACTGATCCAGATTTGCATTTTCTTCTATTTCACGTCTCCAACTATTCCTCATGAATTCCCTGTGGTCTAAATTATGCCTTCCAAAAGAGAGAACCATTTTAGAACCATTTTATTAGCTTCAGTCATTCACATAAAACAGTAGCTGGAACTATTAAAGACTCCAGAGCGATGACAATAGGAGGGCATAGGAGGGCACAGTGAGAGCGCCACAGCTGTGGGCTAGACCTCCAACAGAACTACGCAAAGTCACCCTATCCCCCAGAGAAGTAATAAATCAACCCTGTGAAACTGTTCCTCTGAATAAGAGAAATGCCCAGCACCAAGATTCCGTACCTCTCTCATAAGAGTCTTCTGGAAACAGTCAAAGGTCCCAGAATACATGGGAGGCTGTCCAGGCAAATTTGGGGGCTGCGTCTGCAGTCGGACCTGAAACCAGAAGTTAAAATACAGTCATTTCCCAGAATCAGAACTGCCTGTCGGTAGCAATGGCCCAACTGTCTGCTAAACTCTTAACAGAGAAAGCTGCACCTCTGTGCATGTCTTCAGCATTCACTTTATCTGCTGGATTCAGACTTCTCTTTCCTCCAGTTTATTCAAACCCTGTACTCACAAGTCATTAGTAGCACGCTTTTGGAGAGAGTCACAGTTCCTGATTTCCTCAGCCACTTACTTTTGCTATTTATTTCTGATCTAATGGATCCCACAATGATCCAGTGGAATAGGTACTACCAGTTTACAAATGAGGAGGCTGGGTTTATTGAGTTCAAATCATGTGCCAGTGAATGCAAAGCTCAGTTCAGCTCTAGGCACTCTCCACACCCATTTGAAGTGCCTTGTCGGTGGTTAGGTAAGGTGCTCAACAAAGGTATTTTGGAGTGAGGTGGATTTGATCCTACTTTTCTTGGTCCTCATCCTTCTCCACCTTTTGGTGTATCCAATGCTTCAAACTGTCTCTCTTTAAACCTCCCTTCTTGGTACTCCTTCGTCTCCTTTTCTACTCCAGGCGTCCTCCAAGGCTAAGTACCCTACTCATCTGTTCCCCTATCCCTTTTAGAAAACTCAGATTCCAGGGCTTCAGCTTCTGCTCAGTGATGACTTTTACTCAGCCATCTTCAGACCTTCTCTCCCCACCTTTTGGGCTACATTTCAAACTGCCTGGAGAAGCTGTCCCTACTCATATCACCTCCGGAATCTCATCCTTTTGATGAATCACCCATTTGTGCCAGAGCCACCAGGCTACCCTCTTTCTCAGGATTTGAAACTCTAGCATCCGACCACTTCCTGTTACTTCTCCTCCTCTTATTCACATAGGCACCAAGGCTTTTGGAGAGTTCCTTCAAGAGTCTTCCGGAATCCTAATTTCTTCCTCTCTCCATCTGAAGTCTTCTCCTAGGCCAAGTCCTCACCTATTCTTACCCAGTGTGATGGTTTTCAAATATGCCCACTAACTCTTTGATACTCTTCCCCTTCAGTTAATCCTGGGCTTCCCTGGTGGCACAGGGGTTCAGAGTCCACCTGCCGATGCAGGGGACACGGGTTCGTGCCCCGGTCTGGGAAGATCCCACATGCCGCGGAGCGGCTAGGCCTGTCAGCCATGGCCGCTGAGCCTGCGCGTCTGGAGCCTGTGCACCGCAACGGGAGAGGCCACAACAGTGAGAGGCCCGAGTACAGGGAAAAAAAAAAAAAAAAAAGGTTAATCCTAATTCCCCTCCCCTTGGATGTGGGCCAGACTCAGTGACTCACTTCTATCGAACAGAATGTAGTGGTTTTGATGCTATGTGACTTCTCCAAGCTAGGTGACAGAAAGGTCAGCTTCTGCCTGTCTTCATCTCAGGTTATTTGCTTTGGGGAAAGTCAGCCACCATGTTATGAGGATACTCAAGCAGTCTGAAGAGGTCATGTGTGGAGGAAAGAAGGCCCCCTGACAACAGCCAGCACTAACTGCCAGCCGGTGAATGAACCACACAGAAGCCAATCCTTCAGATTAGTACAGTCCTGGCCAGCATCTTTTTGTTGCTTTTGGTTGAAGGAGAGGGTCTTTGGTTCAGTATTGGGTTTTTTTAAACAGCTTTATTAAGATATAATTCGTATACCATAAAATTCACCCATTTAAAGTATACAGTTAAGTGCTTCTTAGTGTATTTGCAGAGTTGTGCAACCTTCATTATAATCAGTTTTAGAATATTTTCATCACCCCAAAAAGAAACACCACACCCGTTAGTAGTCACTCCCCATTCCCCTCTTCTCTCAGCCCCTGGCAATTACTAATATAGCTTCCATCTCTATGGATTTGCCTATTCTGTATATTTCATATAAGTAAATCATACAATATGTGGTCTTTCACACTTGGCTTCTTTTACTTAGCATAATGTGTTCAAAGTTCATCTATGTTGTAGAATATATCAGTCCTTCATTCCTTTTTATGGGTAAATAGTATTCCACTGTACAAATATACCATGTTTTGTTTATCTGCTCATCAGATAATGACAAATTACATTTTTTCCACTTTTATTATTATGAATCATGGTGCTATAAACTTTTGTGTGCAGGTTTTTGTGTGGATATTATGTTTTCAATTCTCTTGGATATTATATTACCCAAGCATAATTGTATTGGTCAAGATTATCCAGAGAAATAGAACCAATAGGACATGTAGATTTAGTTATTTGTTTGTTTGTTATGAGGAATTGGCTCACACAATTATGGAGGCAGACAAATCCTAAGACCTGCAATCAGTGAGCTGGAGACCCAAGAAAGTCAATAGGATAGTTCAAGTCTGAAGACCTGAGAACCAGGAGAGCTGATGGTTCAAATCCCAGTTCAAAAGCTGGCAGAGAAACTAACACAACACTGTAAAGCAATTATACTCCAATACAGGTGTTAAAAAAAAAAAAAAGCTGGTAGCCTCAAGACCTAAGAAGAGCCAATGCTTCAGTTTGAGTCCAAAGGCAGGAAAAGACCAATGTCCCAGCTCAATCAGTCAGGAGGGAGGAGTTTCAGCTTTTTGTTCTATTGAGGCCTTCAACTGACTGGAATAGGGCCACCCACATTAGGGAGGGCAATCTACTTTAGTCTACCTTAAATGCTAATCTCATCCAAAAACACCCTCACAGATACACCCAGAACAATGTTTGACCAACATCTGAACACCCCACAGCCCAGTTGACACATAAAATTAATCATCACAGGAGAATTGCTGGGTCATATGCTAACTCTATGTTTAACCTTTTCAGGAACTGCCAGACTGTTTTCCAAAGAGCATTGTATGAATGTTCCAGTTTCTCCACATCCCATCACCTGTTATTTATTTATTTTCAATTATAGCCATCATAGTGGGTGTTAGGTGGTATCTCACTGTGATTTTTATTCACATTTTCATGATGGATAATGATGTGGAATATTTTTCATGTGTTTATTGCCATTTGTATATCTTCTTTGGAGAAATGTCTATTCAGATCCTTTGCCCATTTTTTTCCTTAACTATTTTATTTTATTTTTTATTTCTTTATTTTTTTGGCCACACTGCATGGCATGCGGAAGTTCCCTGACCAGGGATCGAACCCGCGCCCCCTGCAGTGGAGGCACAGAGTCTTAACCACTGGATCACCAGGGAAATCCCCCCAGTTTGGGTTTTTTTTTTTTTTTTTACTGTCATAAAATACACATAAAATTTACCATCTCAACCATTTTTAAGTGTACAGTTCAGTGATATTAAATACATTCATAACGTTGTGCAACCATCACCACCATCCAGAATTCTTTCTGCCTTATAAAACTGAATTAGTTTATTAATTAGTAAATTAGTTCACTTAGCCTAATGTTTACAGTATTCATCCATGTGATTGCAAGGTCAGAATTTCCTTCTTTTTTTTTTTTTTTTTTTTTTTGCTTTACACGGGCCTCTCACTGTTGTGGCCTCTCCCATTGCGGAGCACAGGCTCAGCGGCCATGGCTCACGGGCCCAGCCGCTCCACAGCATGTGGGATCTTCCCGGACCAGGGCTCGAACCCGTGTCCCCTGCATCGGCAGGCGGACTCTCAACCACTGTGCCACCAGGGAAGCCCCAGAATTTCCTTCTTTTTAAGGCTGAATAACACCCCATGGTATGTATATGCCACATTTTCCTTATTCATTCTTCCATTTGTGGACACTTGGGTTGCTCCCATGTTTCAGCTATTGTGAATAATGCTGCTATGAACAGGGGTGTACAAATATCTCTTCAAGACCCTGCTTTCAATTCTTTTGGGTATATATCCAGAAATGGAATTGCTGGATCATATAGTAATCCTATTTTTAATTTTTTGAGGAACTGGCATACTGTTTTCCACAGTCACTATACAATTTTACATTCCCAACAACAGTGCACAAGAGTTCTGAGGTCTCCACATCCTCGCCTAATAATAACACTTATTATTATTATTTTTTGGCCATGCTGTGCGGCATGCAGGATCCTAGCTCCCTGACGAGGGATGGAACCGTGGCCCCCGCAGTGGAAGTACAGAGTCCCAACCACTGGACCACCAGGGAAGTCCCTATTGTTGTTGTTTTAAGCCACTAAGTTTTAGGATAAGTTGTTACACCGCCAGAGACAACTGATACACCCAGTTATATACTTCTGCAGTCTTTTTCCTTGCTATTTTTCCTGCTCTGAGTTCTGCTTCCTAATTCTTCTCAGGTTGCTATCATACTAACTTTTCCAAGAACACCATTTCATCATGCTGTTCCTCTATTACTTTAAATTTTTCATTCTTGATTTTGTTAAGGCCTTATGTCCCAAACTAAGGAACTCACTCTCTAGGCAATGGAGGTGACATGCATATCTGAGGAGTTTATGGGACACAACAGTAGAAATGTCTAGAGGCTCCCGCTGCTTTGCATCCAAAATCCCTTATTTGATCTTCAGATCCTCCATGGTCAGGCACAACCTGTCCAAGTTAGTAGAGAGAGAGAAATAGACCAAAACTTCTGCCTGATACCTTTTTGTGATTTTGTATAAATCTCACATGTCTCATCATGACATCCGCCACCCAGGCCCAGCAAGAACATTAAAGTCCTCCACGGCTGGTCTTATTTTACAGCCTGCTCCCACTATCAAGCCTATATCCACCTTCACTCCTGCCTTCCCCCTACCCAGAATGTCTGGATCTCCCTACTTCTCCCGTCAGAACTCAGCCAGCCCTTCATCACGTGCCATAAAGCCTTTCCAAACTGAAGTGCTGCACCTCTTGCCTTCCCAGACCACAGTTAGTCGCCTCGGACCTCTGAAAGTGCCTCTAGGCCAAGCTTTGATTGGAGGCCACCTGGCTCTTAGAGGTCAAAAGGACAGTAGTGGGCAATTTGTGGTTTTGGCTTAAGCTAAAAGGGGACTTCCTGGCTATTAAAAATGCAGTGGCTTGAGAGTCCGCCTGCCGATGCAGGGGACGCGGGTTTATGCCCCGGTCTGGGAAGATCACATATGCCTCGGAGCGGCTGGGCCTGTGAGCCATGGCCACTGGGCCTGCGCGTCTGGAGCCTGTGCTCCGCAACAGGAGAAGCCACAACAGTGAGAGGCCTGCGTAACGTAAAAAAAAAAAAAAAAAATGCAGTGAGCATTTTCAGTCATTTCCATTTCAGTATAGAGGTCCTCGGGCCCTTCCTGGGAATGACATCTGATTGGGGAGGAAGGACAAGAGGATATGGAGGTAGGAGCAACATTTGTATTAGGGAGCAACAGGGTTTCGTTTTTCTTTAAAGAGAGGCCCCAGCTGCCTAGAACTAACAAGATCAAGAGTAGAGAGGCCAGACAATTCTTCTCCCTTACATCAGTGCTGCTTAGAACGACCACTGTCTGGGAAGCCCTAACACACATGGCATTTACCAATTACTGAATAAACATCTGATTTTGTGTTTCACAGTGCCCAAACCAGCCCAGTTGCTTAATTGTGGTCCTGTGATAGAATGACCCCAGATCCTCTCCTAGATGAAAGGCAGCAAAGAGCTTGCTGCCCAAACTTGCCTGGAGAATGTCCCCAAAGCAATTTCCCTGTGGAGGAAACCCAATCCAACATTCCAATAAGTCTCCTACACAGGCTTCATGCCTGCTCCCTACAGGCTCACCCTGGCCATGATCTGTCAATTTCCTCCAAGTGTGTGCAGAAATAACGTTAGAAAACTAGGATGAAGCTTTGAATGCTAAGTCACAGGGTATGGACTCTGGTCTCCAGCAAGGCCTTGCTGAAAGTGTTGCAGGGGAAAGAGTTGATGCATAATGTGAGGATAAGCAGGGAACAAGCTCTGATGAGTTTCCCCCTTCCTGGAGCCTCAATCTGACCACGGCTTCCTCACCAGGTTGTTGTGGGGATCAGCCTTGCCCTGGGAAAGCTGATCACTTGCTTTCCCTGGAAGGAGCTCAGTCAGTGAGGACATCATCGCTTCCCACAGGAGGCCACTCAGGCTAACATGGGGTGACAGGCTGAAGATGGTCAAGAAAGGTTCAAAGGAGATAGTGATGGAGCACTCTGGGCCCAGAGCAATGTGTCAAAAGACATGTCTGGAATAACCTTGCCTCAGTCTTTAGCTCTCTTCCTGAAGCGGGATTTACAGATGCCTTTTTCAACCTTGCTGATAATGTTAGGGTTTTCAGAAGTCAGAGCTTCGGGGCGGTGCTGTTTCTTTACCATCCTCAAAGAAGTGGCGCCAGATCAGAAGAGGCTTCCGAACAGAGAACTTTTTTTTAAAATCAAGAGCCCTTGGTGGGCGGTTAGAGGCTGCTCACTCTGCAACGTCCAGCTCTCTGGGGTGCAGGAACAGTTTCCCCGACCCCCGAAAGGGAGATTCCCTAGACTTCTCACGGAAGCTCCCACGGACCCCGCTTCTATCCCAGACCGAGCCTCGCGGGAGACCCTACATTCCAAGCCCTGCCCGGGCCTCCTCCCTCCAGCCCGCGCCCCAGCATCCTCGCACCTTGACCGTGTCCAGTGGGTGCCCCACGAACACCAGGCACATGCCTCCAAAGCCGCCGGCCAGCAGGTTCTTGAGCGGGCTAATGGGCTTCGCCTGGTCTGCCATGGTACGTCCGTCAGTCGCCGTGCCTGTCGGTTCCCAGGGGGTCCGCTCCACTGCCCCAGCCGCGGCGGCACCGCCGCCGACCTTTCACCCACTTTCAGGTGGGAGGGGCATGAGCCCGGGGCAGGTCGGGAGGAGGGCCTAGACCGCCTGCCAGGCCCGGCTTCCGCCGAGGGGAGGTGCTTCCGGCCGCAGCCCGCCTCCGTGGGCGTGGCTTAAGGGAGCGGGGCGGGCCCGGACGCCTCGTGGGCGGTGTTTGGGAGTGGCGACGGGTGGTGGACTTACTCCTCCAGAAGTCTTCCCGGACTTGAGTGTTTCCTCCCTGAAGCTCCCGTTCCTCCACTCACTCCGCAGAAGTCGATTGGGCTCTGCTATGTGACAGGCGCCCTTCCAGGTGCTGGAGGCACAGCTGTTAGCACAGCACATAGGTCCCTGTTCTTGTGGAGCTTACAGGACATAACAAAGATAAATAAGTGAAAAATGCATAGTGTATCAAGTTGTGATAACTGCTATGAAGAAAAATAAATCTGGAAAAAGGATTAGAGAGTTTTGGGGGGCAAGGAATTTGCAATTTTCATTAGGTGAGTAAAGGACAGTTTCACTGAGAAGGTGACTGGATTCAAGAACTGAGAAGTGGAGGAAGTGATATATCCATAGATATGGGGGGAGGGGGAAAGATCTTCCAGGCAAAAGAAAAGAATGCAAAAGCCATGAGATGGCCTGTGCCTGACCTGTTTGAGGAACCACCTGGAGGCCTTTGTGGCTAGAGCAGAGTTAGGAAGGTATGGAGGTAACGTTGGCATATCAAGCGGGACTTTGTGTGCCACTGTAAGGACATCAGTCTCTCCTCTGAAGTAGATGGGAGCTATTCTGGGGTTCTGAGCAGGGGATTGACATAGTCTGACTTATGAGTTAATAGAATCCCTCTTTCTGCGGGTTGAGAATAGACTACGAAGCAGGGAGCCTTGAGGAGGCTAAAGGTCATGGTCAGAGATGCTGGACTCCATCAGAGCACAGCACAGCAGATGGTGAGATGTGTTTGGATTCTGGATATATTCTGAAGGAAAAAGTTAAAGGGATTGTTTTTTGTGTTTTTTTAAAATTTACTTTTACTTATTTATTTTTGGATGTGTTGGGTCTTCGTTGTGGTGCACGGGCTTCTCATAATGGTGGCTTCTCTTGTTGTGGAGCATGGGCTCTAGGTGCGCGGGCTTCAGTAGTTGTGGCTCACGGGCTGTAGAGCACAGGCTCAGTAGATGTGGCGCATGGGCTTAGTTGCTCTGCAGCATATGGGATCTTCCTGAACCAGGGCTCGAACCCATGTCTCCTGCGTTGGCAGGCAGATTCTTAACCACTGCGTCACCAGGGAAGCCGAGGAATTGTTAATGAACAGAATATAAGGTACATAAGAGAGGAGTTAAGGATGATGCTAATGTTTTTGACTTATTGAATCTAGGTGGACGGTATTCAGGAGGAGTTAAGGATGATGCTAATGTTTTTGACTTATTGACTCTAGGTGGACAGTATTCAGGTATTCACTATATTACTCTTTCATCATTTCTGTATGTTTGTAATTTATCAAATTAAAAAGCTGTGAACAGGGCTTCCCTGGTGGTGCAGTGGTTGGGAATCTGCCTGCCAATGCAGGGGACACGGGTTTGAGCCCTGGTCCAGGAAGATCCCACATACCGTGGAGCAACTAAACCTGTGCACAGCAACTACTGAGCCTGCGCTCTAAAGCCCGCGAGCCACAACTACTGAGCCCACATGCCACAACTGCTGAAGCCTGCGCGCCTAGAGCCCATGTTCCCCAACAAGAGAAGCCACCGCAATTAGAAGCCCGCACACCACAATGAGGAGTAGGCTCCACTCACTGCAACTAGAGAAAGCCCGCGGCTAGCAACGAAGACCCAAAACAGCCAAAAGTAAATAAATAGATAAATTTATTTTTTAAAAAGCTGTGAACAATAAACATACCCCTATCTACAGCAGGAACCTCACTGCCAAGCTAACCTAACAACAGTCCTCCTCTGTAGGCACTCCCAGGCTAGCAGGAAGCCTAGAATAAGGAGAATGGACCATGTATGCTAGGGGTGGATAGATTAGTGACAGGATTGGGAGTGGGATCAGGAAGTGAGTGGGCCTGACTGGTGCAGAAGGCACCAGGGGAGTGGAAGGGGAGTGGAAGGCAAGGAGGCTGGGGCAAGGCCCAAAAGCCTGTTTACTCTGTGTTACAGGCTTTTTCTAGATGGGGATGGGGAACCATGGAAGAATTTTAAGCACAGTGTTGACATGATCAGGTTTGTTTTAAAAAATCTATTTTGGATGGATGAATTTGTCTTGGGAGAGAATGGAAGCAGGGAGACCAGTTAAGGGAAAATTACAGTGGTGCAACGAGAGGCAGTAAAGGCATTAACTGAGCCTGGTGCTCATCGCTGGATTGGCGATGGTAATGGGACCATGTTTACTTCACTTGTGACTTGTAGCACTCCGGCTGCAGAAGAGGATCTAATTTAGAGTCAATCTGCAGCTTCAGGAAGAGATGGTGTTTGTTATAGAACCGCCCTCCTGATAAACCCTCCTGGTAAACCTGGTAAATCCTCCTGGTAAACCTCGACACACCTGAAGGTGGACTCCACTGAAGCTCACCAGCTTCTATTAAATCCTCGTAGGGTAACTGATAATCCACTAAACAAATGGTCTTCCTGCTTCTTCATCTGATAAGCCTTACACACAGCTATAAAACTCAACTGAATGGAATTCCCTGGTGGCGTAGTGGTTGAGAGTCCACCTGCCGATACAGGGGACGCGGGTTCGTGCCCCGGTCCGGGAAGATCCCTACATGCCGCGGAGCGGCTGGGCCCGTGAGCCTGTGCTCCGCAATGGGAGAGGCCATAACAGTGAGAGGCCCGTGTACCGCAAAAAGAAAAGAAAAGAAAAAATTTAATCTGAATGTGTCATTCCCTGGCCAAAAAACCTCTTCAGCTCCTCATTGCATCAGAATAAAATATAAGTGGCTCAGGGGCAGTCAAGGTTTTTCACAATTTCATGCTACCTTACTTCTTCAACCTTATTTTTCCCTAGACTGTATCTTCCTCTCTGAGCAAACTGAGCTTCTACTGGTTTACCACACAGACCTGTTACTTAACTCACCTTCCACCGCCGACAGCCAGGCTTTTACATATCCTGTCTCCTTCAGCACAGAGTATCCTTCCTCTCCCCACTCGATAACACACTGATGCAGGAGATGGATACCAAGTTGCCCATATGCTAGACATTGTCCAACCTGTGGTTCTTAGCAATTTGGGGGGTGGAGAAATCCTGGCACCCTCTCCCCAGAAAAACACACACATGCATATGCACCTCCAGGTTTGCTATAAATTTCATGAGAAGCTGAAGCTATCCTTGGACCTCATATGAGAAGCCTTGTTCCTAGACCCTGGGAATCAAACATGAATGAGAGGGGCCTCCCCTTAGGTCACACCCTTCCCAAGACAGCCCACACCCAGTGACTGAGCAAGGTAGGGGTTTAATGCCTGACCAGTCTGGTCTGGTATCAGACACTCTGACAGGCAATATTCACTCCAGTGTTCTCTGCTAGGTTGGCGGCAGCTTCATTGGGCTGCAACACAGTTTAACTTCTGCCTTTGCCTAATTCTGCTTCCCGGGCTTCCCTGGTGGTGCAGTGGTTAAGAATCTGCCTGCTTGGGCTTCCCTGGTGGCACAGTGGTTAAGAATCCGCCTGCCAGTGCAGGGGACACGGGTTCAAGCCCTGGTCTGGGAAGATCCCACACGCTGCAGAGCAACTAAGCCCGTGCGCCACAACTACTGAGCCTGCACTCTAGAGCCTATGAGCTACAACTACTGAAGCCCTGTGCCACAACTACTGAAGCCCGTGCGCCTAGATCCTGTGCTCCGCAACAAGAGAAGCCACCGCAATGAGAAGCCCGTGCACCGCAACAAAGAGTAGCCCCCACTCATCACAACTAAAGAAAGCCCGCACTCAGCAGCGAAGATCCAACACAGCCAAAAAATAAATAAACAAAATAAATATATAAATCTGCTTCGCTTTACTTATGTTGGTCCCTAATAAATATCTTGCTCCCCAAACTCCATCTCAATATTTGCTTCCAGAAAATCCAACCTGCAACAGTAGTATTCAACATCATTCCTTACCAAAAACAAAATAAAACCAAAAGCAAAAGAACATAAAACTGTAAACTTAAGATTTGAAGTAGTCTGCTCGGCTGCCTACAGCAGAGAATTGAAGAGAAAACTCCTGAGGGTGCTCCGTTGTCTTCTCCAGGAGTGACAACGCTGCTTTCCCAGTTGAACCCCGTCCTCCTTTGCAATCCACTGAGGGCTGCAATGAGCATCGCTTATCCGTTGGAGCCCTCTGCCAGGAAGAGCCAGTTGTGTGTGGCCCCTGGTGCCTGGCCATTCCCATCCAGGCTGGATTCTCCAGAGTTCCCCAACCAGGGATCAAACCTGGGCCCTCAACAGTGAAAGTGCGGAGTCCTAACCATTGGACTGTCAGGGAATTTCCCACACATGCACAGATTCTTGTAAGCTCCACACAAACAGGATATATAACAATCCCCAAACTCCTGCCAAATTCCTTCTTACTGCGCAGGAGGTAGTCACTCTCCTCTCACAATTAAGCCTGAGTAAGTACCTAGGAACCAGATGTGATAGGTGTATGTTTAACTGCCAAATGTTTCCAGAAGAGCTCTTCTAGTCTGCATTACCACTAGATATAATGTTAGAGCCGTGTAGCTGACAGGGTCTTGGTGCTCCAGCCGGGTGTCAGGCCTGAGCCTCGGAGGTGAGAGAGCTGAGCTCAGGACACCTGACCACCAGGCACCTCCAGGCCCCACGTAAAATCAACTGGCGAGAACTCTCCCAGAGATCTCTGTCTCAATGCTAAGACCCAGCTTCACTCAACGACCAGCAAGTTCCAGTGCTGGACACCCCATGCCAAATAACTAGCAAGACAGGAACACAGCCCCACCCATTAGCAGAGAGGCGCCTAAAATCATAATAAGCTTACAGACACCCCAAAACTCACCACCACACTCAATCTTGGCCACCAGAAAGACAAGATCCAGCCTCATCCACCAGAACATAGGCACCACTCTGCTCCACCAAGAAGCCTACACAAGCCACTGAACCAAACTGACCCACCGGTGGCAGATACCAAAAACAATGGGAACTACGAACCAGCAGCCTGTGAAAAGGAGACCCCAAACACCGTAAGTTATGCAGCAGATGAAGGAGCAAGGTAAAAACCCACCAGACCTAACAAATGAAGAGGAAATAGGCAGTCTACCTGAAAAAGAATTCAGAGTAATCATAGTAAAGATGATCCAAAATCTTGGAAATAGAATGGAGAAAATACAAAAAATGTTTAACAAAGACCTAGAAGAACTAAAGAGGAAACAAACAACGATGAACAACACAATAAATGAAATTAAAAATTCTCTGGAAGGAATCAATAGCAGAATAACTGAGGCAGAAAAACGGGTAAGTGACCTGGAAGATAAAATAGTGGAAATAACAACTGCAGAGCAAATTAAAGAAAAAAGAATGAAAATAATTGAGAACAGTCTCAGAGACCTCTGGGACAACATTAAGCCCACCAGTATTCAAATTATAGGGGTCCCAGAAGAAGAAGAGAAAAAGAAAGGGATTGAGAAAATATTTGAAGAGACTATAGTTGAAAACTTCCCTAATATGGGAAAGGAAATAGTCAATCAAGTCCAGGAAGCACAAGTCCAGGAAGAGTCCCATACAGGATAAATCCAAGGAGAAAAACGCCAAGACACATATTAATCAAACTATCAAAAATTAAATACAAAGAAAAAATATTAAAAGCAGCAAGGGAAAAATAACAAACAAGGGAATCCCCATAAGGTTAACAGCTGATCTTTCAGCAGAAACTGTGCAAGCCAGAAGGGAGTGGCAGGACATATTTATTTATTTATTATTATTAGCAATTTCTTTTTTTTTTCGAATTTTTGAATTTTATTTATTTTTTTATACAGCAGGTTCTTATTAGTTACCCATTTTATACATATTAGTGTATACATGTCAATCCCAATCTCCCAATTCATCACACCACCACCACCACCACCCCCGCCACTTTCCCCCCTTGGTGTCCATATGTTTGTTCTCTACATCTGTGTCTCTATTTCTGCCCTGCAAACCAGTTCATCTGTACCATTTTTCTAGGTTCCACATACATGCGTTAATATACGATATTTGTTTTTCTCTTTCTGACTTACTTCACTCTGTATGACAGTCTCTAGATCCATCCACGTCTCTACAAATGACCCAATTTTGTTCCTTTTTTTTTTTTTTTTTTTTTTTGCGGTATGCGGGCCTCTCACTGTTGTGGCCTCTCCCGCTGCGGAGCACAGGCTCCAGACGTGCAGGCTCAGCGGCCATGGCTCACAGGCCCAGCCGCTCCGCGGCACGTGGGATCCTCCCAGACTGGGGCACGAACCCGTGTCCACTGCATCAGCAGGCGAACTCTCAACCACTGTGCCACCAGGGAAGCCCCAATTTTGTTTCTTTTTATAGCTAATATTCCATTGTATGTATGTACCACATCTTCTTTATCAATTTATCTGTCAATGGGCATTTAGGTTGCTTCCATGACCTGGCTATTTTAAATAGTGCTGCAATGAACATTGGGGTGCATATATCTTTTTGAATTATGGTTTTCTTTGGGTAGATGCCCAGTAGTGGGATGTTGGGTCATATGGTAATTCTATTTTTAGTTTTTTAAGGAACCTCCATACTGCTCTCCATAGTGGCTGTATCAGTTTACATTCCCATCAACAGTGCAAGAGGGTTCCCTTTTCTCCAAACCCTCTCCAGCATGTTTGTAGATTTTCTGATGATGCCCATTCTAACTGGTGTGAGATGATACCTCACTGTAGTTTTGATTTGCATTTCTCTAATAATTAGTGACATTGAGCAGCTTTTCATGTGCTTCTTGGCCATC
The DNA here is from genome assembly GCF_963455315.2 of Globicephala melas. Classification (NCBI taxonomy): domain Eukaryota; kingdom Metazoa; phylum Chordata; class Mammalia; order Artiodactyla; family Delphinidae; genus Globicephala; species Globicephala melas. The sequence continues at coordinate 39,142,524 of NC_083324.2, read as the reverse complement.
TGTATGTCTTTTTTTTTTTTTTTTTTTCAGGGAAAAGAAAGTAGAGTTTATTGGTGGGCATGGGTAGGGAGGGGGCGTGCTAAGCCTATCACGAGTGCAGGGCCCGCCATTTGTCCAGGGGGCCACGATTAGGGATGTACTTGACCCCACAGCCATCTGGAATGAGCTGCTTTTCTGCCACCATGTTTTCAAATTCATCTGCATTAAACTTAGTAAATCCCCGCTTCTTGGAGATGTGGATCTTCTGGTGGCCAGGGAACTTGGACTTGGCCCTGCGGAGGGCCTCAATCACATGCTCCTTGTTCTGCAGCTTGGTGCGGATGGACATTATGACCTGGCCAATGTGGACCCTGGCCACTGTGCCCTGGGGCTTTCCAAAGGCACCACGCATACCTGTCTGGAGCCTACATTGGGGAACAGCATGCCAGTCATTAATGTCCACTGGAAAGGGCTGTCTCCAAGGTCCCTTAGGGCAACCCACACAGGCAACAGGCTGCATACACTACCGAGGAGGCTGCTGTTTGCAACCATTGTGCACCAGGCCCCTGTATGTCTTCTTTGGAGAAATGTCTATTTAGGTCTTCTGCCCATTTTTGGATGGGGTTGTTTGTTTTTTTAATATTGAGCTGCATGAGCTGTTTATGTATTTTGGAGATTAATCCTGTTTGCCAATAAATTATATGCCAATAAAATGGACAACCTAGAAGAAATGGACAAATTCTTAGGCTTATAGCAACCAGAAGCTGAGTATATGAGGGAATAAAGTTCTGTTGTTTCAAGCTACTAGGTTTATAGTAATTTGTTATGGCCATCCTAGGAAACTAACGCAGATATTTATCATTCCAATTTCTCTTCCTTAATTTGTAAAGTTCCAGATTTCACTCTGTTATCATTTTCCTTTTACTTGAAAAAAAATTATCATTTATTTTAAAGGCAGTAAATTCTCTTCATTTTCCTTCACCTAAAAAAAAAAAAGATTTGAAGTAAACACCCTTGTAATAGACAAAAAGTAACTACCTTTTTTTTTTAAAGCAAACTAGTAACTACTATATATATATATATATATATATAAATATATATATATTTTTTGGTACGCGGGCCTCTCACTGTTGTGGCCTCTCCCATTTGCGGAGCACAGGCTCCAGACGCGCAGGCTCAGCGGCCATGGCTCATGGGCCCAGCCGCTCCGCGGCACGTGGGATACTCCCGGACCGGGGCACGAACCCGCGTCCCCTGCATCGGCAGGCGGACTCCCAACCACTGCGCCACCAGGGAAGCCCATAACTACCATATTTTTCTTAGCAAAATTATTTATTGGTGAATTATCAGAAACTTTCCTATTCATGACAGGAACAAAGGTAAAGATGTTTTTTAATCATGATTACTGCTTAACGTTTTACTGGACATGGTAGCTGATGCAAAAATACCAATAGGAAGGGAGGGAGAGAAGGAAGTAGGAAAGCAAGGAAGAAAGAAAGGAGAAGAGGGAGGGGATTAAAGAGGGAGGTGAAAAAAGAGGGAGAAAAGAAAAGGAAGAAAATAAATTTAAGAATTAAAAATTAAGGGCTTCCCTGGTGGCGCAGTGGTTGAGAGTCTGCCTGCCGATGCAGGGGACACGGGTTCGTGCCCCGGTCCGGGAAGATCCCACATGCCGCGGAGCGGCTAGGCCCGTGAGCCACGGCCGCTGAGCCTGCGCATCCGGAGCCTGTGCTCCGCAATGGGAGAGGCCGCAACAGTGAGAGGCCCGCGTACCGCAAAAAAAAAAAAAAAATTAAGAGTCCAAAATATCCCTATTTTCAAATGATCCAAATGCTCACTTTGAAAATTGAAGAGAATCAGTTGAAAATCCACTAAAACTAATAAGCAAGCTAAGTAAGGAGAGAGACACAAGAACAACGTTGGAAAGCAATAACATTTTGATACGTTAACAATAACCAATTAGAAAACATGAAGAAAGAATCTTATTCAGAATAATAGCAAAACCCACAATGTATGCAAGACTAAACCAAAGATCCATGTGATTAAAACTATAACAATTCAAATACATAAAAGAAAAACAAAATAACTGTAAAGAAATACTATATTCCTTAGATGCAAAGACTCAATATTGAGGATATCAGTACTACCCTTAAGTTATTCTTAGAAATTCAATGCTCTCCAGTGAATTTTCAAAAGTGAAAACCCGTCATTCTGAATCTAAGGTTTATACAAAAGAAAAATTGTATGATATTGGCTAAGAAATTTTAGTCTTCTAGCTGAGGCCCCAGACATCAAGGGGCTAAAACAAATCATTCCCACTGTAGCCTGTCCAGATTCCTGTGCCACAGAAACCAAGAGAAACATTATATTTTATATTTATATATCTTATGTGCAAATTTATTTTGAAAAAAGAATACTACACACATCATTTCATATCCTATTCATATCACAGATACCTTTCCCTGTTAATAGATGCCTCAGTACAGCCTAATTGTTAATGGTTTTCTTTATTGTATATTTTACCATAATATAACAAACCTTTACTTTTGAACATATGGGATGCTGCAAACTTTTTCCTATAGAATCATCATTCTAAAGCACATATATGTGCACAAAATTTTATCTGTATCTTTAAATGTTTTGGCCTAATTTTTGTTTTTATTCAGTATGCGGGCCTCTCACTGTTGTGGTCTCTCCCGTTGCGGAGCACAGGCTGCGGACGCACAGGCTCAGTGGCCGTGGCTCACGGGCCCAGCCGCTTCGCGGCATGTGGGTTCTTCCCGGACCGGGGCACGAACCCGCATCCCCTGCATCGGCAGGCGGACTCAATCACTGCGCCACCAGCGAAGCCCTTGGCCTAATTTTTAAATCTTTATTTCCTGGGGAGAAATTGTCACTAGTTAAAAATAATGGTATTAGCATCAGCCCAATAAACGTCTATTTAATAGAGTAATATTGAAAACAAGGTTGGATCTGTGCCCTTAAGAAACTCAGCTTTAAGAGAGGCAAGACAGGAGAATAAATAAGGATTGTACACTGGATTCCAATATATTGTACATATACTGTGTACTTGATATGTGAATGACCTCATTCTCTATTTTGCAAATGCAATAATTATACAGAAAAACTGATTGTTCCCTTTTATTCACTGGAGAGGATTTATTACCAGTGACCCAAAGTGAAGGCTTCTAATTAAAGAGATTTCATTAGCAGAAAATATATTTTGGGTCCTTCGCTAGTGTCATGATGTAAAGGGATTATATGTTTTGTCATAACAAATAAGTACACTGGATTATAGATAGACTTTTACATTGTTAATGCATAAAATTCACAACCCTACAATATGTTACTCATTACTATTAATTTTCACTCCAAATTAATGTGGGGCTTTCTAGTATTTGAATGCACCTGACTTGGGTACAGGCTCTGAATTAAACAGGAAGCTGAAAATCATGTATAAGAAATACACGAATACGTGCAAGAAGCAAGAACTAAAAAAAGGAGAGTCCATTACACATCGATATCTTGAATATCTTGAATATCAGTGTATACATGACTCATGTATGGGTGGAAATGGTGTGGGTTATCTACGGACTTGCACAGCGAGGAGGCTCCCTAACATCACTGGCTTCACACAGGCGTTTCCACGTTGTGCAGCAACAACTTGAGTGGGACTTCACGGCTCTGTCTATCCATAATACTTGACAAAAGCCCTAAAAGGTACTTAAAGTCATAATGGCACTTCCTATACTGTTTGAAGAAACTGTGCAACAAGGCAGTTAAGATTTAATCTTGGGTGAATGGGACGCCAAAGAATTAGGCAGCGAACTAGGCCGCGGAGAGGGAAGCGGAAGCCTAGCGTGGTCCTGTGAATCGGCGGCCAACAGGCGACGGCCTCAGAACGTACGCAGAAATTCCCGGCCCTGCGCGCTGACCCAAAGACCTAGCTTTTCTTCGACTAGATAGCGGCCGGGAAACAACAGTCTTTCATCCACTCCACGAACGTCTGGATGTCTTTTCGGTGCCGGACACCGATTACAAACAGAGAAGTGGGGAGTCCGACAGAAGAACCCTGGTTTAAAGTATCCCGGCGGGCGGCGCTGGTAAGCAAAAGCCGGAAGAGATGCCGTGACCACTCTCCAATAAGCCGAATTCTCTCTTCTGCTGCCTCTCGCAGCCGTCGGCACCGGCTGTGCTCTGGGCCCACTCTGGGTCGCAGCGCTGGGCTGTAGCGAAGTGTCCGCAGAGAGGCGTTACTGCCCAGCGCCTGCCGCGACCCCGGCGACCGCGGGTCGACCCCGGGCCGGAAGTGACGGAACTGCTCTGAGCACTTCCGGAGCTGCTGAGACGGCTTCGCCGGAGGAAGCAGCGCGGGCCTTCACCGGGGTTGGCCCGCCGCCTCCGCCGCCGCCGCGCCTGGACCCGGTTCTTCTGGCCCGGCCCGACCCGGTCTGGCCCGCCCGGGCTCAGCGGCCGCGGGGCCACGGCTCCCGGTAAGTGCGCGGTGCGAGTCTAGGCCTTGTTTACCCCGGCGGGCCGGGGGAGGGGGTGGGCTCTCCGCGCGCCTCCCTAGCTCGGCCAGGGCTCCGCCTTCGTCGCTGCCCGCGAGGTCCCGGCGCCCTTGGCAGCTCTTACACTGTTTCAGCGCACTCCGCCACCCGCCGAGGGGCGGCTGAAGGCTGAGGCCAGGGCGAACCGGCGCCTGGCGTCTCTCCGTTATTCCTACTCTCGCCGCCTGCTCAGCTCGCAGTGAGGTCGGAGGCCAGCGCCTCTGACCGACTGGCGCCGGCGCATCTGGGCCCTCCCGGCCGGGCGCGCCGGCAGACGCGCTGCCTTCGGGGCTCCCCACTCGAGTCATCGTTGGGAGCTCTAGCAGTGCCGCCCGCGCGGTTAGTTAATGCCCGTTGGTGAAGGGTCCCGCAGCGCGTGGGCTCCGTGTCCTCGCGGATATGCCGGCGCCTCGGACGGGACAGGCGGCCCAGGAGCTGCGTTGACGCCTCGCCCGACGCTGCTGTGCTAGCGGCGGCAGAGGCGACCGTGTTCTGGGATGACTTCACCTCAGTACTGGTTGTTACCCTGTCCCATAGAACTTTCTGCCACAATGGTCATATTCTGTATCTTTGCTGTTAAGTAGGGTAGCCACTGTCCACACGTGGACATTGAGCGTTTGACTTACGGCTCTTTCAACTGAAAAAGCAAATGTTAAATTTAATTTTTAAGTTAAGTTAAATTTAAATAACCACATGTGGTTAGTGGCTACCGTATTAGACAGGGTTCATATTTTTGTATCAAGTAATTTTCTTCGGACTTGTAGACTTAGTAACTGACCCTACAGTGCTAAATATTTCGTCTGGAGTAAACGTTGTCAGACCCACCAAAAAGTCTGTGTTTTGTTCTTGTCATCTTTAAATTGAGAAGTCTTCCGTTTGAATTCTTTAGCCCAGGGTGGGTGGCAGGTCTTCTGAACACGTGACTTTGACTGGGGGAAGGGGGAGGAGTAATTGCGGTTACTCCTTTTCTGTTTGGGATGTGAGGATAATATTTAATATCCAAAGGAAATCAAAGCGTTATCATCAGTTCTGTTAATAAAGTAATAACATACTGGCCACTTTAAACAATGTCAGCACTCTTTCAAATAGAATAGGGGTATTTAACTTGGAAAAGATTAAAAATTAAGGTTTTATTTAAATTTGGACCTAGAACACCCAGTAAGTATGAAATGACATTCTCCTTTTTGGAAGGCAGCCTGAAGTTTTCCCCTGTTTCTTGAATATTTAGTTGGTGAGAAGGCCATGGGCAACCTGTAAGCCCAAATCCTGGAGAAAAAATCTAGAGAAAGTGAAAACGGTGCTTTTTTTTTTTTTTTTGCGGTACGCGGGCACAGCTCCAGACGCGCAGGCTCAGCGGCCATGGCTCACGGGCCCAGCCGCTCTGTGGCATGTGGGATCTTCCCGGACTGGGGCACGAACCCGTGTCCCCTGCATCGGCAGGCGGACTCTCAACCACTGCGCCACCAGGGAAGCCCAAAACGGTGCTTTTTTTGTTGTGATTCTGGAGGTAGCTTTGTGGATAGTATTAGGCTCTCTGGGAGGGTGATGGGGCGTTATGAGTCCTCATAGGCCCTGGATCTGGTGAAAGTATTATGCTGGACTCTACTGGTTGGCAGCAGTGTGGTCCTGGGCAAGTTGCTTAATCTTTTTGAACTCTAGTTTCCTCATTTGTAAGAAGGGGATGATAGCCACTTTGTAGGATTATAAACATTTAATGAGAATGAGTCTGACCTGAAATTGGCTCTCATTAAATGAAAGCTATTATTGGTAGTGATATTTTGTAGATGGGAGCAATTTTTATAATGCTCTTTATGCAGATTTGCCTAATAAGCAGTATCGTACATAAAAATGCAGATAAAAGAAAACAATAAAAAAATCAATTATTCGTCACCTATTTTGGAAATCATCCTCCATAATCATTGTTTGGACTTTGATTTTCATTTAGTTTAAATTTGCCTGTTTGTGTTTGAAGTATTTCTTTGAAAGTTATAAGCTCTGGTTTTCCAAGAAACTCAAAAGGATAAAGAAATGGACATAAAATTTCTAATTAAGTAAGTAAATAGTACTTATTTAGTCTTGGATAGTGGGATCTGCAGTTCTGAGAAAGTCAGGTAGCCCTTGAGCATGTCAGAAGAGAGGTGGAAAATGGGTGTTAATATTGCCTAGTGGGCATTCTACTGGAGACATTTTTTTTGTCTTTTTTTGAGCCCAAACCACTGGACCACCAGGGAATTCCCTCTGTTTTCTCTCTATCTCTCTCCTTTTTTGTTTTGTTTTGTTTTTTGTTTTCTTTTCTTTTGGGGACTTTTTTATTTGAAAATATTTTTTCATGAATAAAGTGAGATCTGAAATATTGGCAGTATTCTGTAAGTGTTAGTGGAGATGACTTCATGGCAAAAGTCCAGTTTAAGTCAATTATGATTTGGTTTGTCAACCTCTATGTAACATTTAACATTGAAATTGTGGTAGTTAATTTAGGAAATCTTAACAATAAGAGTGAGGTGGTGCCCAACATTGTAAATCAACTGTACTCCAATAAAAATTTAAAAAAAAAAGTGAGGTGTGGTGGGCTTTCAAACTGAGGGAGGGAACTGGGTATCCATTTCTCTCACCAGTACCCCAGGTTAAATTATTGTTAGCTGTTTATTTATTTAAGTCTGTTTATTTATTTATTTATTTATGGCTGTGTTGGGTCTTCATTGCTGTACGCAAGCTTTTCTCTAGTTGCTGTGAGCAGGGGCTACTCTTCGTTGCGGTACACGGGCTTCTCATTGCAGTGGCTTCTCTTGTTGCGGAGCACGGGCTCTAGGCACGTGAGCCTCAGCAGTTGTGGCACGCAGGCTCAGTAGCTGTGGCATGTGGGCTCTAGGGTGCAGACTCAGTAGTTATGGTGCTCGGGCTTAGTTGTTCCATGGCGTGTGGGATCTTCCTGGACCAGGGATTGAACCTGTGTCCCCTTCATTGGCAGGTGGATTCTTAACCACTGTGCCACCAGGGAAGTCCCACTGTTTACTTTAAATACTTTCTTTTTTTAGAAGGCCATGTAACTCTTGTCAGTATATAATTATGACATATAGATTTCTGTGGGACTTATAAGAAAACAATTTCTGGTCCCTTGCTGCTTGTCCTTTTAAATGTTTTTACTTTTTAAAAAATAAATTTGCAAACTCAGGGTACCAATTTTAAAATATATAAATAGAACTATCTCTTTTCATTTTAGATGGAAATTATATAGACTATTTGGATGACATCTTCCTGAAAGATCTTCAGGAATTACAGGTATTTTTAATTTAATTTAAAGATTAATTTTTTCTCCTAAAGGAAAAATACCATAGTTAAGTTCAGTTGTGATGAGGTGGTTCTAGCATACAAAACAATTTTGTTAAAAGTCAAACTGCAAGTATTACATTACTGCCCTCTCATTAATGTGACTTATTTTTTAATTTGAGCATTTATAGGTAACACATCAGAGGTAGATTCACTGATATTTTTATAATATCATTAAAATGTGACTCTGTAATCCCTTAGACTGGTTACATATTCAGCACACATTGATTTTTAATCTTTGTTTTAATTTTTTTTTTTTTGGAGAGATTATGTACTTCAAATAGGTTTTAAATTTACTTTAGTATTTGATCCAGATTTGGTTATGTAAATTATTTACATACTATTCAATCCAAATGCTCTTGCATTTTAAGGTCCTATTATTTTTAGATTTAAATCACTATTTGATACTGTTTCTTGGAAATGATCACTTGAAATAGTTCTTGTGCCAAGAAGTTAATGGGTATTTGCCAAAGTCCTCTCTGAGAAGAAGTTAAGACTTGTGACTGTTTTGCTTTCTCAACTAGTATTCTCTTTTCATTTATATGTAATTGAGTAACATTTTGATCTGTGAGGATTTTTCAGTAGCTGGTTACATTTGATCTCTTGTTTCTTTACCCTAAGTAGATTCTAGCCTTGATCCTGCTAAGGCAGAATATCTATAGTTTTCCTTCACTATTGGGTCAGTTTCTTTGCTTCTTAAGTACCTCTTTTAAAAGATTAGTAGAACCCTTTAAAATGGAAAAATCAGTTAACTTTGCAGACTAGAGGAGGATGTTGAAGAGCTATGTGGTTTTTATTTTTTCTTTACTATGCACCTTTTTTTCCATTTATCTGAGAGTGATGTCTGTAAAACAATGGTATTCTTTCCCTAGATATTAGGGAAAGAACTGTGTCCCTATTTATGTACTGTGTCACCACTCAGTGGAGCATAATTAGCTAAGAGATTTTAAACTTTGGTTGTTTGGCTTTTAGGATGCTTCTTCTGTGGGCAGCCAGCTGTGGGAATGTACTCCTCTCTTAAGGACCGTGGCAGGAAGGACAAATCTATGGGACTTTAACTCCTTGACATAGAGCAGATAGCCTTACTCTTTCATGCCAGACCCTTCATGTGAAGTTACCATTGTTAACTGCTTCTGCCCCTCCAGGAAAGGGTTTCCCTTTGAAAGGCCTGGGCATAGAGATGGTGGTGAGGTTTCTTGTATGAGGGGAGAGTTGGAATAGGCCACAGAGGGGATAGGACCAGGGCTATGCCATTTTGATTCTTGAATGGTTTCTGTTACAGCTTCTCATAGTGAAAGTAAGTAACACTTATTTTTTTCTTTTCTTCCTTTAGAAGACAAAAACACTAATGCATTTGAGAAAGTGGTAAAGTTTGTGGGGAGGGGAAAAAACTGCTTTCCTGATCGGCAACTCATCTGGATGTTAAGATGTCTGTGGACATGAATAGCCAGGGGTCTGACAGCAATGAAGAGGACTATGACCCGAATTGTGAGGAAGAGGAAGAGGATGAGGACCCTGGGGACATAGAGGACTATTATGTGGGCGTAGCCAGCGATGTGGAGCAGCAGGGGGCCGATGCCTTTGATCCTGAGGAGTACCAGTTCACCTGCTTGACCTACAAGGAGTCCGAGGGTGCTCTCAATGAGCACATGACCAGCTTAGCCTCTGTCTTAAAGGTGAGCAGCGTTGTCAATTCCCAAGTATAATTCCTGCAATTAAATCTAAATATGAGCTGTTGCTAATGTCTCCTTCAGACTGATCAAATGGCCTGTAGCTTGAAACCAAATATAACTGTATGTTGCATCATCTGGACACATTTGATGCATTTACTTTGTTTGCTAATATGTGCATATCGAAGGTCCTCAGCTTCCCAGACTACTAGGAATTAGAAAGGAAGGGTGGGGTGGATTCAGGAAAAATAGACCAGAAGTACATAGAAAGCAGAACTGCATAGATTAACACTTGTTTCAGAAAGTCTTATGAAACTTTATGAGGTAAGATAGGATAAGCATCAGAATCACCATCTTCAACACACCAGTGTGTGGGTGACTGATAAATGTCTTAAGAGAGGTACCTAGATATCCTGGTTTGCTGTGAATAATCAGTGCTTCTGGGCTAATGAGCTCATTTGTTTCGTATATTGATGACTAATGTCTGATGTTGAAAGAGATTTTAGCAATAATTAAGAATAAAGCAAGTTCTCATAGCTTGTATTTCATTGATTTTGGGGGGTGTTAAATTGAAATTTTAAGTAATTAACAAAATTGGTTATTCTAGCAAGCACCTTATTTTTAACACTTAAACTAGCATACTTTTCAATATCTTACACCTCAGGCCAGTTACTGTCCTCACTATGTACCTTTTGTACTATGTAATATTACACTGGTACATAGCATAGCCACATAGAACACCATGTACTGTGAATGTGAATATTATTATAGTCATTTAGACAATTTCCCAGCATGTTTCTTTCTCCTCTAACATTGGCCATTATGTGAAAGTGGGGAAATTTTTCCTACTTTACTGTTTTCCCTGACCTTCCTTTCAGGAACTGTTACATGGATTTTGTTGTTTGCTAAAATTGAAGATCAAGAGCACATTGGAATGAATTCAACCAAATAATTTTCATGTTGGTATTTAAATGGAAATAACTAAGGTGTGCCATGGGTCATTACTATAAAAGTTGCTTTATCTACTAGTTCAGGCAATTTTTTTTTCCAGGTGATCGGCAAAGGCTAACTAATACCTTGGATTTGGACACTCAGGGCTTTATTAGCAACTAGCTGAAAGCTAAAGCTTTTTGTGTGACTCACTCCTAGAAGTGTGCACATTTCCTCTCTTGTGCTCAGCATAAAACTCTGAAGAATGGAGACCCGTTGGAACCTCTGGGTTTGGGATTTCTCCACCATAACGATAACAAAGCTGCTGGGACCTCTGCTTTCCAAGGGCATTTCCCTGGTAGAAAAGAGGCATCAGATCCTTTCCTTCCTCGTTATTCACACCTCTCCCTATCTGGTCAACTAGTTTCTTTTACTTTAACCATATTGTACATAGTCTTGGTATTCAAAATTACAAAAAAAATTGTCAGGTGTGTGGTTCTGGACGGTATCAATTGACTAAGTTCATCAGGATGTTCCCATCTATGCATAGGAATTCTCAGTTTGTCCAGCCCCTTGCGCTGACTTCCTGACCTGCTAGAGTGGGGCACAGCTGAGGGGCACAGGCCCTTTCCTCCTTTTTTTTTTTTTTTAAATTGTAGTAAAATCCATAAAATTTACCATTTTACGTCCTTCCTTTTTATTAGGCTGTCATATTGTCGGCCCCCTGGAAAGCCTTTCCTTCATCTCCTCACCTTTTAGTACCCTCAGGGCTCCTTCAGAGTCTACCTTGTGATTTCCCTGAGTGAGCCTCCTCAAGACCCTTTAGAACACAGTGGTTGTTTCTTTTGGTCCCAGTGTCCAAATGTTACAGCCCATGTTTATTACATCGTATAGTGTAGTCTTCTGACTGCTTCATGTTGTTTTACCTTTTCACATGTTTTTGCATGTTCTCTCCAACTAGATTGTTACTTCCTGGAGGGCAGAAACTACATTTTACCTTCTCTCTCCCATCATCGCTATCATAGTGTTTCATCCATAATAGGTATTGAATAATTTTGAGATACTTGTGGATTTTGTCAATTTTTGATGATGTAGCTGATGCTATTGGTGTGAGCTAGATTTCCTAGTCCCTGCTATATATTCTCTACTGTCGTAAAAGGGCATTATTCTGTCCCTCAAGATCATGAAGAGTAGAACAAAAAGAACTTGGAACAGAGATGAATGAACAAAGAGAGATGGAAGAAAGTTGAAACCCCAGGAAAGGGTTAAAGAGAAAATGAAGCAAAGAGGAAAATAATCCATGAAATTTTAGATGATGGTAGAAGTAGAAGATGGATTTTTTTCCCTCCCTCACTGAGGAGCATGTTAACACCATTTCCTTTCTGGGGCTGGGTGGCAAACGTCCTGGCTCGTTTGGTGGCTTGGCTGCACATAAAGGGGCTCAGTGGTGTTTTAAGTGGTTCAGGAATTTGACCAAAGACAACAGGCAGAAATGGCTTGGTTAAGAGTAAGGGAGAAGGAATCACACATAATCTTCCTCTTTCAGGCTGGCTAAAAACTAGCATTGGTTTTATTTTTGTGTTTAAAATTTTTTTGAGACGAGGAAATAATTTAAGTGCTGAGTTTACAGAATGGTGTTCACAGGTGCTTTGGCTACTCTCACTCCCCTGTTGCATGTGTCTCTGAGAATGGAGCTCAGTAGTCATCACCCAGGTCAGTACTGATTTCCCTCATTGGTCATGGTGCTGTTTGCACAACTCTGTGACTTATTGAGATATTTAATTCTTTCATATGATTTAGGTGTTATTCAGCTAGTAGGAAATGTGATATGTACGTGGTTTAAAATTAGAGCCTTATGAGCAGCTGTCCATGAACAAAAGCTAAGTTTGAGGAGTGGCATCAATTTTCCACTGATCTGTGTTACTCATTTTTTTGTGTTCTGGCAGTTGCCTGTCGGTTAGCTGTAGCCTAACAAAATTAAGCCTTCTGTTACCTTTTGGGATTTGAAGTCTCTTAAGTAGAAAATTGCCAGTTGCCTGGGACACTGGGCTTTTGGTTTAGTGAGGGCCCTTGGTGTCAGAGAGTCTTCCTGTATGTATTCTGGGACCAGTCCTTGAGTAAGATCGTTAATTGAGAAAGGAAAGTGCCCAGAAAATCAGATCCCGGACTGAGGATAGACAACAGAGAAAATGCTTATCTGTTATGGGGTGGTGGCGGTGGGGACTGCTGATGTTCAAATAATGGCAAAACGGAAGCATTGTTTAGGGAATGAGCTAACATCCTATACAAATGGAATAGTCGTGAAAGATGAAATGATTGCCAAGTGAGGTGGATTGTGTTGTAAGAGGGGGAAGAGCTCTGACGAATATTTTAGTGATATTTCAGTCTTTAAAGAAAACAAAGTTACCTTTTAAAAAAAGTTTTTTAAAAATTTTATTTATTTTTGGCTGTGTTGAGTCTTTGTTGCTGCGCACAGGCTTTCTGTAGTTGCGGTGAGTGGGGGCTACTCTTCGGTGCGGTGCGCGGGATTCTCATTGTGGTGGCTTCTATTGTTGCAGAGCACGGGCTCTAGGTGTGTGGGCTTCAGTAGTTGTGGCGTGTGGGCTCAGTAGTTGTGGCTTGCAGGCTCAGTAGTTGTGGCGCATGGGCTTAGTTGCTCCACGGCATGTGGGATCTTCCTGGACCAGAGCTCAAACCCATATCCCCTGCATTGGCAGGTGGTTTCTTAACCACTGTGCCACCAGGGAAACCCTACATACTGTATTTTTATATGAAACTTACACAAAGATTATTATTGCTGCTATAGATGAGGGGAGGCCTTTTCTAGTAATAACAGGCATTTTTATTGCAAAATGTGCTATAGTTAACTTAGAATAATTTTGTCATTCAGTGAATCCTGTTGGTACTGTTCCCTGAATTTCATGAGGCATTTGCTGTCAGGCTGCCTAAGAAGGAGATTAGGCATGGTTGAGCCCCAGAGAGAGCCCAGGCTGGCTTTCATTGGTGATGGGCTGGAAGCGTCTCCCACGTTGTGTGCGCCTTCTCTCAGCAGCATGTCAGGGCTGTGGGCGGGAGAGGCAGAGTGTTGCTGCTCAGAGCCCTGCTCATGCTTCAGAAAGGAGAAGAAATAGTACATTTTGGGCTAGATCTAGTCCATGGAGCTACCGTGAGCTATCTGAGCTTTCTGCTGATAGGATAAACTTCAAGATAGGGTGCAGCAGCAGTGCAAGTAACCAAAGTCCACGGGTCGATTAAGCATGGGGATGGGGAAGTTACCTTCTGGGCTGGAGTGGGAGACTAAGATGTATAGGTAAAAAAGAATAAAATGTAGAGGATCATGAATGCAGCCTAAGGTGTCTTTACTGTTGGAGGGAAGAATTTGATTTTTTAAACTTCAGTGCTGAACTGTGCTGCTCATTTTCTCAAGCCTGGTTTTCCTCAAATAGGGTTAGAGAAATAAACTGGTTATTAATGAGTGTTTTTACTACAGTTCTTGCTTTACGAATTGCTGTATTAACTGTAGTAGAGCTGGGAAAATGTTCCCTAGAACACTCTATTCTGCCACCCTCTTGCTTGAATTTGTTTTAAGATCTGGTGCTTGCTATTCAGCAAAATATGGCTGGAAAATCTCTCAAGAGTTCTTTTTCTGTGGATCATTTTTCCCTTTCATGGATGAATCATGAGTTTTCAGGACTTCTGACTTTAAGTGCAGAAGTCTTTATAGTCCCTTGTTCAAAACAACCCGGTTTCTATGCATTTGTCATTTGTAACATAAGCAGTTAATATTCTTAACAACAAATACCTTATATTTATCCTTTCTCTCAAGTGGCACTGAGTTTTTGTATAATATCTGGAAAAGACTAACTTTATTAAATCAACTTTCTTGTATTCTGGTATAGCTGAATTTTAAAAACATTTTACTTTTATTTATACATTCATTAATTAACCAAGTAATGGTTGTTTTCTTGTTACTACTCATGGAAAAGTATCTTTAAACTGGGCCTAGTAACACTGAATGTTTGTGTGCTGAACAGCCATCTGATTTCTATTTTTATGATCTGATGTCAGGTTTCTTTGCATGCCTGTATCTCAGAATCTAGATTAAATTCCTGTGTTTCAAATAGTTGGTTGTTAGTGGATGTGTTGACCATACTTCACCATGCTTTAGTCTGGAAGTCTGATTTGTGTTTTACTGGTATATAAATTTATTTTTTAAAGGGAGATGAGAAATGTCCAGAGTGACATTGAGAATTGCCTAAGTGCAGCTAGTGCTAGAGTTGTCCCTGTCTTGCCAGCTTAGAAAGGTTATTGTTATCATTGACTTTGTGTCCTCACTGTGTACCTGGCATCACACACAACATGCTCACTGCCTTCCAGAAAAGAAGCTCTTCATCAGATTCAAGGCCAGCTTTCATTCTGGTCTTTTCTTGTACTTTCACACTACCTTAGGAACCGTGTAAACCATTTGTAATCAAGGGGTGATTCTAATTCCACAGTTGTCCTAAACCTGAACTTACTTATATTTAAATGATTATTGTTGAGATGTTAATACAGTTGAAGAATATCATTCATAATTCCATTAATGTAAAATAAAAGTTTTCTTCCTTGCTTATTATCCTTAGGTCTTGTCCCTATTCATAGATAATGTTACTCTGCTGCAATTCATTGATTCAGTCAACCAATATTTATTGAGCACCTACTATGTTACAGGCACTGGGAAAATAGCTGTGAACAAAATAGACAAGAATCCTTGATCTGGGCAACAGTACATTCTAGTAATCATTATGTACATGTATTTATATATTCTATTTTTTTGTGTAAATTTCAAACATTTCCTCTTGTTTATACTTCATCCTCATTAGTTATTTTAGGGATAACATACCATCTTGTTCTTGAACCATAATTTTCTCAAGCTTTCCCCATTGGGCATTTAGGTGAGTACTTATGTGTTACAGTTATGGGGACTGGTTATATTGCTGTATTTTCATGGATGTGGCCTTTGTGTTGTTGAGCCTGGGCTAGTGGTCAGATAACTAGGTTCCAGTTCCTTTTCTGCCATTTAATATAACATGACCATGGGCAAGTTTCTCAACATCTCTAAGCTTCAATTTCCTCATCTATAAAATAATGATAATTAATACCTTCTTCACAGCATTAAGTGAGATGATGCATATAAAGTGCCTGGCACATGAGTGTTCAAACATGGTCATGGTAGAAGCAGGGCAAGAGTTGAATAAGGAGAATATTGCTTTCACATGTTTGCTGTGGGTCCTTAAAACATTCTCAGGATTATGCATTTTGAGTCATAGGGTAGGAGCCACATTGTGGAAGGTTCTGGGTGACATATTACTGACCGATGCTTCTGAGTGTGTGTGTGGTAGTTGGATCATGTACCTTGGACTCTTTTGCCTTCATCCAAAGCCTCTAGTGTCCTTCTCCTGGGGCCTACTGATAATAAAAGTAAAAATAACACAAATTGAATTTTGAATTGGGACTAGGAAAAGATTATAGGGGAATGTAGCCTGTCTTTTGTTGCTACATTTCTGATGAACTGCAGCGGTTGGTCTTGTGCCTGCATTGACAGCACTCCTTAATGAAGTGCTGAGCTTAGTTGATTTTGGGATCCTTGTTACTAAGGCACCTCCTTACCATTTTTTTTTTTTCCCCATGCCACATGGCATGCGGGAATCTTAGTTCCCCAACCAGGGATCGAACCCGTGCCCCCTGCAGTGGAAGTGTGGATCCTTAACCACTGGACCGCCAGGGAATTCCAAGCACCTCCTTACTTTAACTTTTGCTCTGTCCCAATATCACTCCCCTACTGCTCTAGGAAAAATTTAAAGGATTAGAGTTCTCTGCTCGAAAGAGTGAAGAGTTGTAGGAAAGATTTGAGAAAGGTACAGACTGAGATAGCAGGAAGCTTCTCATCTTGCTCGTCCTGAAATGTGTCTGCCTGTGGCTTGATTAATTAAACTGTCATGAATTGTCGGAATTTGAAGCTTACATTGTGTTCTCTTTTCTTTAAACTATCACGAGCCTTTATAAACATGAAATGGTTTTACTGTGATAACCACAAGTTACCAATCATAAATAGAGGAAAGTACAGGCAGGAAGAGTGAGAGGTTTGTTTGGAGATTTTAACAGGAGAACAGAGCTGTTCTTATAATCATGAACAAAGAGTGGTCTCTATCTGAAAATGTTGCTCTCTGTGACTAGCAGTTTCTTTCCTGGCCAGTACATGCTCTACCCACTTATTTCCTTTTTCCGTTGTTTTAGACTTTTACTGGTTTCTTCAATGCTCTCACCATCATTTTCCAGTCTGTATATAGCCTTGCCATGTTTTACAAGAAATATTCCAGTGCCATCAAACGTGGCTTTCTGGATTCTCTATCTTAATTGGTGATACCACCATCTACCAAGCTGGAAACTGAGGATTTACCCTTGACTCCCTTCTCCCATGAAGCCCTCTCTGATCTCCACAGTCATACACTCTTGCCTCTATAGCACTTTGTGGTACATCGTTCTTTCTTTTTTCTTTTTTAAGTTGTTTATTTTTTATTTTTGGCTGCATTGGGTCTTCGTCATTGAGTCTTTGTTGTTGAATGTGGGCTTTCTCTATTGCGGCGAGCAGGGGCTACTCTTCATTGTGGTGTGCAGGCTTCTCATTGCAATGGCTTCTCGTTGCAGAGCACAGGCTCTAGGTGCGCAGGTTTCAGTAGTTGTGGCACATGGGCTCAGTAGTTGTGGCATGCAGGCTCTAGAGCACAGGCTCAGTAGTTGTGTCTCACGGGCTTAGTTGCTCCATGGCATGTGGGATTTTCCTGGACCAGGGCTCAAACCCGTGTCCCCTGCATTGGCAGGCGGATTCTTAACCACTGCGCCACCAGGGAAGTCCCTGTGCACGTTTCTTGGTATGTGCTTATGCTATTTGGAAAATTAGTTGTTTGTAAGCCAGGGACTGAACTCTTTGAGATGGAGGTACATGTTTTTTCTTTGTATAACAACATCTGGCAAAAAATGCCAGGTTATGTTTTGTTCTCAGTAAGTGTTGCTTATTGTTGATCTGACTGCCTAAGCCCAGGCCAATAATTGCAAAAGTTGAGAATCTAACCCCGAGGCTCTACTCTGCGTGCTCATGTTTGTAAACAGAAGACATGCTTGTTGAAGGGCTTCCATGAAGCCAGCTGACTTTTAAGTACAGATAATATATACCTAGTGGATATGTGGTTCCCAGCTTGGTGTGCATGTCAGAATTAGTTTTGGCAGTTCTCATACAGAAGACTGAACTTCGTGCAGATATAATAAAACAATCTTCAGAGGTGAGGTGAGGTATTTTACATTATATTCATGTGGAAGTACAAAAAAATTATGAAATGATTCAGGTTATCAAAATGAGGAGAGAGGAGTGCATCCTTTCTTTGGCTGCTGAAAAGATATGTCCAACATTCAGAGTGTACTGGTTTTTTAACCAGAATGAGAGTAGGATGTAAACTGCCCACCTATACTCACAAATTGGGTAGGTTTCCTGTAATATTTTTGATGTCTAAACATTACTTCGTATTTCCTTACCAAAATAAAAGTGGGTCCTTATGTCCATGTTGATAATGAGTAGCTGTAAAACTGACTAATAGTATCTGCAATCATAAATACAATGTGAATGTTTTAAAGGGTTTTTATTTTATGACATAAGTAGAACACCTGAAGTCTTTGCTTCAAGATGGTTGGCTGCCCTCACATACGTTTGTCCCTTCTCCATTTTTTTTGTTTGTTTGGTATTCAAATGTCTGTAACAGCTTTATTTACAATAGCCAAAAACTGGAAACAACCCAAATATCCACAAACAGATGAATGAACAAATAGTGGCATACCCATAGAACAGCGTACTGTCATCAATATAAAAAGAGTGGGCTGCTCATACAAACATCATTGATAAATCTCAAAATATGCTGCATGAAGAAACTCAGGGGAAAAAATAAACAATTTATTATTTAATCATATACAATGCTAGAAAATGCAAACTTATCTATTGTAAAGGAAAGTGAATTAATGGTTGCCTGGAGAGCTGGGGGGAGGGCAGGAAAAGAGATTATTAAAGAGCATGAGGTAAATATGGAGGTGCTCCTCCATTTTTAAATAACCATGAAAATGAAAGTAAAGGCATATATATGTTATAAACACATATTAACAAAGAGAACATGTCGGGGGAGCATGTGGGACATCATTGTACGTGGGAGCCAGTTTGTCCAACATGTCTTTGAAGAGGTTGTGGGCTCTGATTTGACTGACAAAGACTGGGAAAGATAAGTGTGCTGCAGATGGGGGGATTAATTAAAGGTCTGTATGTAGAACAGTCAGCCCTGCTCTCACTTGGTCTCTCGGCAAAATAATCTGGATAATCTGGGGAGAAATAGGGCACTTAGAGAATGTAAGATTTGGTTCTCTTCATTTGTCATTTTGGGAGCCTTTGAGTCTTGAATAATTGCTGCCCCTGATCAGTTACCCTAAAGAAAAGCCTGTCATTTGGCAGGTCTGTTCACGTACACAGAGCTAGGATTCATTTCCTGAGGCCCCCTGTTTGAAAATTGTAACATTCACATAAAATTCACCATTTTAAAGTATACAATTCAGTGGCATTTAGTACACTCATAGTGTTGTGCAACCATCTTCTGCATCTAGTTCCAAAACATTTTCATCACCCCAAAAGGAAACTTGGTACCCATTAAGCAGTTACTTTCCACTCCCCCCATCTCTGGCAGCCACTAACCTGCTTTCTTTGTCTCTGGATTTACCTATATATGTTATATAAATGGAATCATGGAATATGTGACCTTTTGTTTTGCTTTCTCTTATCATAATGTTTTGGAGGTTCATCCAAGCTGTAGCATGTATCAGTACTTCATCCCCCTTTTTGTGTGACTCTTCATTTTTTAATGTGAATGGCTAACCAAGAATTACCAGACATTTCAGGAAAACATGCAAAATGAAAGAGAAACAGAAAAATTGACCTTAGCTGAAACAGACCAGTAGGTAATTTTGCTTGTTTTTAAAAGTGCACTATTTAGTATTTGCCAAGATACTCAAGAAGATGTGACATCTATAAAACAATCAGAGATGCCATCAGGAAGAAAATCAAAACAAAAAGAACTTGTGGAGATGAATTATGGGTTTGTCAAGTTAAAAAATATTCCATAGATAGGTCAGAAGATAAAATCAAGAAAATCTCTCAATGTAAAGCCAACATGCAGGCAAAAAATGTATG
Organism: Globicephala melas; assembly: GCF_963455315.2. Lineage (NCBI taxonomy): Eukaryota > Metazoa > Chordata > Mammalia > Artiodactyla > Delphinidae > Globicephala > Globicephala melas. The sequence continues at coordinate 39,122,809 of NC_083324.2, read as the reverse complement.
TGAAAAAACAGAGACATGGAAGTTCAAGCCAGAGATCCATCATTTACTAGGATTTGTGGGAAGTGAGAACAAAAAATTGAAGGAAAGAAAATATTAAAAAGTATAAGAAGGAAATTTCCAGGAGCCAAAGAGAGGAGAGTCTTCATATTGAAAGGGTCTATTCATTGCCCAGAAGAATAAAGAAAGACCCATTGCCAGAACTGTCCCTGTGAAATTTCAGAAAAACAAGGATAGAGAGAAAACTCTAAAAGTTTCCATAAAGATATATCAGGTCTTCTAAAAGAAATGGGAATCAGATGTCTCAGCAGCAGCAGTTACAACCAGAAGACAGTGGAGCAATGGCCTTCAAAGTCCTGAGGGAAAATAGTTCTGAATCTAGAATTCTGTCCTTGAAAAATAAACTCGTTTTCAGATGTGCAACAACTCCCAAAATTTATGTCCCTTGTACCTTTTCTGAAGTAGTTACTTCAAGATGAAAATCAAAAAAGAGAAAAATAAAATTCAAGAAATGATTGAGGACTTACCTGGTGGTGCAGTAGTTAAGAATCCACCTGCCAGTGCAGGGGACACAGGTTTGAGCCCTGGTCTGGGAAGATCCCACATGCCGCAGAGCTAGTAAGCCCGTGTGCCACAACTACTGAGCCTGCGCTCTAGAGCCCACGAGCCACAACTACTGAGTCCACGTGCCACGTGCTCCTAGAGCCTGTGCTCCATAACAAAGAGAAGCCACCGCAATGAGAAGCCTGTGGGCCGCAAAGAAGAGTAGCCCCCACTTGCTTCAATTAGAGAAAGCCTGCTTGCAGCAATGAAAACCCAAAGTAGCCAAAAAATAATTAATTAATTAATTTAAAAAAAGAAATGATTGAACTAATCTAGTAGTCCAGTGAAAAGTCTCTTGTTCAGCTGTGTAACAGGCCTGGAAAATGGTCAGCCCAGATTGGAACAGAAACTTGGTGCGATCCAAGAAAAATTTCTTCAGGAATAGGAGTGAGGTGGATTCCAGCAATAGATAGAATGAAGAAGCTGGAAGATGGGTGGGATGTGGTGAAGAAACCATAAGTCTCTTCACAAGGGGCAAGGGAAATAGAATTCCCATGCAAAGCAGAAAAACTACACACAAAAAAATCACAAGCCAAATAAATATAAAGCAGACCCTCCTTATGGCACAAGTATGAGTGATTGGCAGCGACTAATAATGATAATGTATTTGTGCCTGATGTACAAACATTCTTCTTTGAGTGGGCCAAGGATCGTGACATTGGAAGCTCAGGGTAGAAAATGCAATTCTGGCCCTGTAAACAATGACTTAAAATTACAAAGGCTACAGATAGAGGAACTGAAAATAGTGATTTTAATATCAAAAAGTTGGGGCTTGGATGGGAGTGGGTAGCGAGTGGTATAAGTAAGCTAAGTCTGGTAGAGAATTATGGGCCTACTCAGCGATGTTGGTAACAACCAGAAGAACCCAGACGAATGAATGACTGGGAGAGATTTCTCCTGGATGGGAAGACTGGGAGGATGGGGGTGGGGCGGGACAGAGGGGCAGGTGTTGTTCCTTTTCATCAAAGTGCTTTTTATGAACCATTTGATTTATTTTTTGTTCAGTGGTAATTGGGATAGGTAAAGAATTTGTTGATTCCCAATAAAAGAAGTGTTTCTGAGTGTCTTCTGTTGTCTTAACTTTTAGATAGATGCTAGGAAAGATGGGGAAAAAATAGTTTAACCTCTACCATAAAATAACTTAAAGATTTCTTTGCCTTTAGTTTCTGCCCCCTCCTTTTTTAGAATGGTGAGAAAGAAAGGAGGTATAAATAAATAAAACCTTTTCTACTTCTATTTCATATTTTCTGATATACCCCACTAAAAGCACCATTTTATTTTGCTCTCTTGAAAAACTTGAAGTGGTTTCTCCAGATTCCAGCCTGAACTCTTCTTTCCTGTTGCTCCTCTCCCTAATGTTTGATTTTTGCCTCCTCAAACCTCCCGTCAGCATCTCTGCCATTCCTTTCACCCTCAGAAGGCTTCTCAGCCCGCCATTCTTTTTCTTTTTTTTTTTCTTTTTTTTTTTTTTTGCGGTACGCGGGCCTCTCACTGTTGTGGCCTCTCCCGTTGCGGAGCACAGGCTCCGGACGCGCAGGCTCAGCGGCCATGGCTCACGGGCCTAGCCGCTTCACGGCATGTGGGTTCTTCCCAGACCCGGGGCACGAACCCGTGTCCCCTGCATCGGCAGGCGGACTCCCAACCACTGCGCTACCAGGGAAGCCTTCTTTTTTTTTTTAAACCCTCCCTTCTGGAGCTGTATCTGGCCTCTCCTGCTAGATTGTGCACCCCCTGAGGGCTTGGAAGGCTTTGGTGCCTGCCTGGGCTCTGGAGGAGGCTGTGGATTTGCAGTGGCTTGAGATCAGACCATAGGAGACGGGCAGAGGGTAGCATTAGCATATAGGACCTAGTACTGGCACAGGTATTGTTCTAGGTGCTTAGGTATGACAGAGGAGGAAAGTGTTCTTAAAAACCTCTTCCCTCAGAGAGGAGCTTCTATTCTGTTGGAGGTTTACATAAACATAAAAGTTATAAAAATGTGATGTATGTTTTGAGCATAGCCAACAACAGCAGTCAGTGGCTCTGCCTTTGAAATATGCTGTTGGTGTTTGTGGCTTTGTCACTAAGATATGCTAGCCTATGAGGTGTCCTCTGCAGAAGAGAGGTGACCTAGCTGGAACTGCCTAAAGGTATTTGGTATTCCCTGTCCTTTGTCTCCTCACAGTAGCAGTAGTTGGAGAAGACAGCATTGTTTGAAATCACTTATGGACAAGATGGGTTTATAGCTGCAGGAATATGGTAGGATACTTGGCTTTTAGTCCTACTATGTGTAGTTCATTGGCTATCAGCTCCTATCTGCATTTCTTTTGGTTGTGGTTACTGGATATGACGTTGGTTCACTGAAGTTACAATCATCCTGCCTATATATGGCATCCCCCTAGAAAACTGTTAGAATTCTAGAAGGGGCTGTAATCAGCCTTTTGTACTAAGTATTTCCCAGAAGATTTTCATTGAAATGCAAACCTAAAAGATATGCTGGCTGGGATTTACTTCAGTATAATCTAGAGGGTAGGGGATAGGTAGGGTGCAGATACAGTGGACCTGGCCATGAGTTGATGTTGGAGCTGGGTGATGGGTACGTGGGTTTCATTATAGTCTTCACTTATATAGATGCTTGGAATTTTTCATAATAAAAAAATTACCCTCATGGTCAAGAAATGGATGACTTTCGTATTTTTGCTTTATTGTATTTTTCATAAATAACTTTAGTAAGGTCTTTAGGTGTTTTTGGTATTGATTTTAATGATCAGAGACCATAACAGGACTAAATTAAGGATAGACTGGAGAGAAATCTTCAAATTTGTGTTTATTAATCAGAGTTTTTAAAGCACTTGTAATACATGGGTGCCTCAATTACAAGTCAGCCCTCCCTCCACGGAGAGAAAGTAAAGGAAGCAAAGTTACAATCAGGTGCCTGAGAGCTGACCTTTTAGAGGCTGAGAGTATGAAGGTGTGAAGTATGGGAGAAGTGAAGGCCCACCACTTAAATTAGACTTTAGACCTTGCCTAAGGTCATAGGCACTCTGGGACCCTACTACCACCACCACCACTGCTGATTTTGCCCCATTCTAGGCTGGTGTTCACCTACTCCTTTGTCTCTGTGCTTTAACCTTCTTTCTCTTATTCCTTCAGTACTTTCTTGCTTCACCCTCTACCCTCCAAGACCAAAACCCATCCATCTTGATCTCCTTAGGCTAGTTTTCCTGTATCATGTCCCTTTCTACCCCAGGCCCAGAAGCTGGCCAACAATTCACTCTTTTCCTTCATCTCTGCTTTTTAGTGAATGACCACTAGTGTTTGTTAACAAATGTGATTGGACCATGAAGTGGCTTAACAACAGGCTGAGGCATGGAGACCCATTCATGTAGCCTTAAAAGATTTCAGGCAGTTGGCAAGTAAGAATTCTAAATAAAAATTGAAACTACCACCTGTATTTTTTCAGGCCGTTGATGCTCACTGCCATCAGCTGCATCCTCCCTATGGCACTGGTAAGTGTGGGAAGGGCTGGTGACAGTTTTGGTGGGCTGCTGAATTTCTTTTTTCTGGGGGAAAAAAATCTATCTGCAAGCTGTGTTATTAACTTGTCCCCAAGGGCTGGACAGCTTGAACCAACTATAGGAGACTAAAAAGATGAAGAAGCAACTGACCATGTTCAGGGGTTTCCTTGGGGAACTGTTGTCAGGAATGGAGGCTATTCAGTATGTGCTTTGATCCTTACATAAAATTAGCATGTCCTGTGCATTATTTTGAATAATAAATATACTATACAGGTTCTCTGGGATGTCAAGTAATGACTTAAATTTTCTGAAATTCTGAAGACATTTTTCCCAAAGATAGATGTTGACGATGTATTGAAAGAGTCCAGAATATTGTATGTACTTATCGTTTCCTTCAGTAGCAGGATTTATCTCCCTCTGGTATTTTAAGTTCTTTGTGGTCAGGGGATCAAAAATGTTTGTTCCAATGATTAAGTTATAAAATTCTGATAGAGACTTACTTGAATTTTTATCGGGGAAGGGTTTGGTGGAAACCAGAAAAGAAATGTGTGGCTCTCATTTACTAACAGACTTCAGGTGGACTTAGGGTCCTGTGATTTGAAAAATAATTTCACCACAGTCAGCTTTCTGCTCAGGGACCTAATAGGGAAAATACATACAATGAAATTGAGACATAGAGTGGGGCAGCAAGTCATAGGAATGCTAAAAGAGTGCTAAAATATAACCCAATAACCAGATTGCTGCTGGAGTTGCCTTATCTAAGTTCCTGTAATCCTGCATCTGTCTCCTTGTAATGAGTGGGTCAGAGGCCACATAGATCCAGAAGTTTTATCTTATCAAGGTGGTCTCCATTCCAAGTTGACAGGCTGATGTTTACACTATTTCATTTCTCTAGTCTCTGAAGCCCTTAGATCATGGAATAAAAATGCCTCCAGACAGAATATCTAACGAAGTGCTGAGGTTGTAGACTTGTGTGCTGTTAACCACGTCAGGAACTGCTTGCTGATAACAGCAGTTAAAATATTCATGTACACTTCATTACATCTCTATGAGAAAATCTTAGCATCATTGGCTCATATCCTGGATTTTCCCCCTCAGGTCCAACTCCTACCCACCCACCCCCCAAAGTCCTGCTTATGAAGCCAGGATAGAATTGTGTGCACGCTTTATATATTCTTTGTTAAAAAACAGAACGGAGAACTTAACTCCCCAGCAGCTGTCTAGTCCTTTAGGTATCTGTGAACAGGTGGTAACTGCTGAACATGTTTTGAGGGCCTCTATCTGGGAAATACCTTCTTAAGTGTCTCTCCCAAACATTATGGAGGATGACAGAAGAAGTTTGCCTGCAACCTTTGGGAGATAGTGATGTCCGGCAGCAAAGTCCTTTTTGACATGCATGTAGCCAAGTGCTTCCTGAAATAAAGATCAGAAAACCATCTAAGGGTGTTGAGATTGTAAATGTAATGGCAAAACAAAGCCAAATTGAATTGGCAATACAGAGCAATGTCCAGGGTGGATGACAACAGAGGTGACCCCACAGTCCTTTCAAGCTGGAGAGAAAGCTCTACAGAGTCTTCTGACCCATTGTGGGTCAGGTTTGAGGGCACAGGGAATGAGGGAAAAAAGGCAAGGAAGATGGGCTACACTTGGCCTCTGTTCTGACCCCATCTTTGACTCTGTGAAAACCTTCTCTAGACCACCCAGGGACGTGAGGGCACCCTTCAGTCTTTGATGAACTTTATACCACTTATTGCCCTCCCTTCCCCACTTTGATCAGTCACACTCCCTTCCCCAACTCCCTGGGGAAAATGAGAGAGAAGTTCTTATCTTTGGGGCTTATATTCACACTGACCAAGGCTTAGGCACAAATCCAGTTGCTCAGAGACAGGCCAAGGAGTGAGAGGAAGGCAGGCCTGAGAGTTGTGCCCTGTGGAACAGCAACAGTTTGAGCTGACCGGGAGAAGAGCATCCAATGGAACACTAAGAAGGCTGGGTGTGGGAGGTTTAGAGGGAGCCATAGTGTTATGAAGTTATTGGCATTACAGACCTATTTATGCTAAAATTCACATTGCCTAATCGGTTAACCTTTGGTCAGAACTATGTTAAAAACTCTGGAGGGAAATTTTTCTGAAGGGAAAATTTTCATTTCGAAGAGTAAGTAAAAGATCAAAATGAACTATTTGATGCAGTAGTGTAAGGGTCAACCCTCCGTTTATTGTGACATTTGTTTATGCAGATGATTGCCATTGAATTAAATTTGGCAAACTTTCCCTCCAACTTCATGAAAAATTTAAAATATACAAGGAAGTTTAAAGAATTGTACAGTGGACATCCATTTACATACCATCTCGATTATATAGTTGCTAACTTTTTGCTGCATTTACTTTATTATATATCTGTCTATCAGTTTTATTTTTAAACAGCTTTATTGAAGTATTACTGACATTCCATTAAATTCATCCATTTTAAAGTGTACCATTAGAAGAGTTTTAGTAAATGTAAACAAATATACAACCATCACCACAATCCAAGTTATAGAACATTTTCATCACCCAGAAAGTTCCCTTGTATCCATTTGTAGTTGGTCCCCACTCCCAGTCCCACCAAACTACTGATCATCTTACTGTCTGCATAGTTTTGCCTTTTCTAGAAATTTAATATAAACTGAATCATACAATATGTAGTCTTTTGTGTCTGGCTTCTTTCACTTAGCGTAATGTTTTCAAAGTTCATCCATGTTGTATCACAGTAATGCTTTCCTTTTATTGTCCAATGATGATTTTCCATTGCATAGATATATACCACATTTTGTTTATCCATTCATTCATCAGTTGATGAACATTTGGGTTGATTCCAGTTTTTGGCTATTATGAAATATGATGCTGTGATTGTTTATATCCAGGGTTTTATGTGGACATGTTCTCATTTCTCTTGGATAGATATCTAGCAGTGGGATTGCTAGGTCATATGGTAAATGTATGTTTAACATTCTAAGAAAATGCCAAAATGTTTTCTGAGGTGACTCTACTATTTTACATTCCCACCAGCATTATATAAGTGTTGCAGGTTCTCCACATGCTTGCTAGCACTTAGCATCGTCAGTCTTCTGGATTATAATCATTCTAGTGAGTGTGAAGCAGTATCTTGTAGTTTTAATTTGCATTTCATTTCCCTAATGACTAGTAATATTGAGGATCTCTTCTTGTGTGTATCTGCTATTCATTTTTTTTTTGTGAAGTGTCTGTTCAAATCTTTTGCCCATTTTTGAAAAATTGGGGTGTTTGTCTTATTATTGAGTTGTATGAGTTCTTTATATATGTTCTGAAATAAGTTCTTTATCAGGTACATGATTTGCAATTATTTTTTCTCCCATTTTGTGGCCTGTCTCTTCCATTTTCTTAATAACATCCTTTGAAGAGTAAACGTTTAATTTTGTTGAAGTCCAGTTTATCAGATTTTTTCTTTTAAGGATTGTGCTTTCAGTATCATATCTAAGAAATCTTTGCCTAAAACTAAGGTTGCAAAGATTTTCTTCTGTGTTTTCTTCTAGAAGTTTTATAGTTTTCAGTTTCATTTAAATCTGTGAACTATTTTGAGTTAATTTTTGTGTGACATGAGCTAAACAGCTAAGTTCTATGTTTGTTTGTTTTCTATAATGATGTTCAGTTATTCCGGAATCATTTGTTGAAGACTATCCTATCCTCCAATGAATTACATTGTGGAAATTAACCATAAATGTATGAGTTTACTTCTGGACTTTATCCTGTTCCATTGATCTATATGTCTGTCCTTAAGCCAGTACCCCACTGTCTCGATTACTGTAGCTTTATAGTAAGTCTTGAAGTCAGATGGTGTAAGTCCTCCAACTTTGCTCTTTCAAGATTGCTTTGGGGACTTCCCTGGCTGTCCAGTGGTTAAAACCCCTGCTTTGATTTTGATTAATTTTTTAAAATAAATTTATTTATTTTTGGCTGTGTTGGGTCTTCTTTGCTGCATGTGGGCCTTCTCTAGTTGTGGTGAGGGGGGGCTACTCTTCGTTGCGGTGCACGTGGTTCTTATTGCGGTGGCTTCTCTTGTTGCGAAGCACAGGCCCTAGAGTGTATGGACTTCAGTAGTTGTGGCGTGCGGGCTCAGTAGTTGTGGCACACAGGCTTAGTTGCTCTGCGGCATGTGGGATCTTCCTGGACCAGGGCTCAAACCCGTGTTCCTGCATTGGCAGGCAGATTCTTAACCACTGTGCCACCAGGGAAGTCCCTGATTTTGATTAATTTTGATTGCTGTGTTCAGTCTATAGCTATGTTGTCCAGTATGGTAGCTGTGACCACATGTAGCCGTTGGGCACTGGAAATATGGCTAGTTTGGATTGGTATGTACTATAATTCTGAATACAATGGACTTTGAAAATTTAGATGGAAAAAAGATGTAAAATATAGTTCATTAGTTTCTATGGATTAAAATGTTGAAATAATATTTTAGATATTTTGGGTTAAATAAAATATATTTATAAATAAATTTTAGTTTTCATTTGTTTGCTGCTATATAGAAATACTTTTGGTTTTTATATATTGGCATTCTATTTTTTTATCTTGCAAAATTTGTGAGTTCTACTAGTTTTGTAGATTCTTTTAGGATTTTCTGTGTAGTCATTTTATTTAGGAATAGAGACAGATTTGCTTCTTTTTTTAATCTTTTATGTCTTTTGTGTGTGTGTCCTTTTTTTTTTTTCCTTTCCTTATTGCCTTGGGTAGGGCTTTCATAATGTTAAGTGAAATGATGAGCGTGGTCATCCCTGCGATGTTCCTGATCTTAGCATTCACTATTTCATTATTGAGTATAATGTTTTCCATAGATGCCCTATATTAGATTCAGGCAGTTCCATTTTTCTTCCTAATTTGCTAAGAATTTTTGTCTTGAATGATTATTGAATTTTGTCAAATGAGTTTTCTTGCATCTACTGAAATGGTCATTTGGGTTTTTTCTGCCTTTATTTTGTTAATTCAGTGAATTGTCTTAGGAGTTTTCACATGTTAAATCAGCCTTTTCTATATTGCTGGATTTAATTTGCTAAAATATTTGGATTGATTTTTGTGTTTTTGTTCATAAGGCTTATTTGTAATTTTCTTTTTATATTTTTGTTAGGTTTTTATATCAGGGTTATGTTAGTCTCATAAAGTGAATTTGGAAGACGTATTCCTTCCTGCTCTAGTTTCTGAAGTGTTTACTTAATATTAGTTTTGATAGAATTCACCAGTAAAAACTTCTGGGTCTGGCATTTTGTGAGAAAATTTTTTATCATGAATTCAATGTCTTTAATAGATACAGAGCTATTCAGTTTTTATTTTGTGTCAGTTTTGGTAAGTGTTTTTCAAGGAACTTGTCAATCTCATCTAAGATATCAAATTTATTAGCATTTGATTATTCATATTTTCTTGTTTTCCTTTTAATACCTGTAAGATTTGTAGGGATAGTCCCTCTTATCACCCTTGTTATTGGCAATTTGTATTCTCTTTTTTTCTTAATTGTTCTAGCTAAAGTTTTTATCAACTTTATTGATTTTTTTAAAGAATCAACTTTTGGGGGCTTCCCTGGTGGCGCAGTGGTTGAGAGTCCGCCTGCCGATGCAGGGGACACGGGTTCGTACCCCGGTCCAGGAGGATCCCACATGCCGTGGAGCGCCTGGGCCTGGAGCCATGGCTGCTGAGCCTGCGCGTCCGGAGCCTGTGCTCCGCAATGGGAGAGGCCACAGCAGTGAGAGGCCCGCGTACCGCAAAAAAAAAAAAAAAAAAAAGAATCAACTTTTGGACTTTATTGATTTTCACTATTTGTTTTGGATTTTATTTCTGTTTTTATCTTTTTTCTTCTTTTAACTTTGTCATCTTTTTCTAGCTTCTTAAGGTAGTCCCTTATGTCATTGATTTTTGGACCTTTATAGTATAAATACTTACATTTGTAAATTTCCCTCTTGGCATTATATTAGCTGCATCTCACAACTTTTATTATGTGGTATTTTCATTATCATTCGTTCAAAACATTTTCTAATTTTTCTTGTGATTTCTTCCTTGACGCACAGGTTTTATAGAGGTATGTTCTTTAATTTCCAAATATTTGCTGTACAAGAAGAAGAAGGGCATGCTTGGCAGAGAACAGTCAGGGAGCCTCTTGGGGTTGCTGGAATCATTTGGTCTATTGCTGGACTCCTCAGGGCAGTGGTTCTGCAGTGGGTCCTAATGACTCTTGACTAACGCTTAAGGTTCATCTTGTCAGTACTGGAGAGCTGTGACGGGTTTTAAACAGGTTGGGACTGATCCTGGTAAGACGTGAAAGCTCTAAGAATAGTCTGTTATTGTAATTGTTACATGGAGGCTTTAGGAAACTCATCCTGGGGGCTATGGGTGGCGGGGGGTGGGGGTGGCGGGCAGATAATAGACACTGGCATGTCAGTATATAAGATACCTTTCCTTTGTCCAGGTGATAGTGAAGCCCTTCTGATGGAAGTGTTTAGGAGAGGCAGGACTAGAGATTGTGCAGTGGAATGGTGGTGATGGAAGAGGGTGGAGTGGTAAGGAAGAGCGAGACATAGAGGAAAATGCTGATGCGGGTGTAGGAGTGTGATGTCTCCAGTGACAAGATGGGCATTCAGGAGGAAGAGCACATTTAGTGTACCTGAACAGGTTCTGCGAGACTCATCACAGAGACCATTATGTTTGTTGAATTTGGCGACAAGGGAGTTTATATTGCCTGGTACATGTGTATAAAGAATAGTATATCCACTGTCGGCAATTCCAAATAGATTGAAATTCAGCAATTAAAATAAACATTTTGACAAACTGTGAACCAAAATTGAATTCATATTGGCAGTTATACCCACTAAACTTTCGAAGTATTATATATATTTTCAAGCATGATTCTTGAGAATAGCTCTAACATTTTGGGGAGGAGGTGGGGGGATACGAAAACATCTTATTTCTGCTCTTGAGAGTCTTTGTTTAAATTCATCCTAACTATTCTTGCCTCATGGTCTTGTGAGTATCCAAAGTGGACACATTCCACCAGCTAAGGGTTTGCAGTTTAGACAGGGGTAATAGTCCCAGGCATGCTGGAAATAGTGACCTATTATTATTGAGAAGGGCCCTCTTTGACCCCTGTGATGGAGAGAATGGTGGACTCTATCTCTGTGGGGAGAAGCTCAGATTAATCTGTAATTACCTTGGGGTTCCAAATTTTGGGGCAAGAACTTCCTAGTTCTTAGTTTCTAGTCTTTTCCTCGATTAGACTCATAAATAAATAAGACTTTTAATCTTCTTATTACATATTGATCTGATAGAACCGCAAATTTGTTTTGAACGTGACATGGTCATATGTGTTCCTTCCTAAGTCATTCGTTTTTTTGGCTGTCAGTGGTTATCACCTTGGACCCATTTTCCTTTTGGAAAAGGTTTGACCTTCTCATTGTGAGTCCTTTTTGGGGGAGTTCCCTGGTTGCCTAGTGGTTAGGATTTGGGGCTTTCACCGCCATGGCCTGGGTTCAGTCCCTGGTCGGGGAACCGAGATCTCGCAAGCTGCATGGTGCAGCCAAAAATAAATAAATAAATCCATAAAAGAAAGCTTTAAGTCGTTCTTGATAATATGTAATCCTAACTACTAACCGGTTGTTAGTTGCTTGTCAAAACAGTCCAGCAAGAGTTCGTCTTGGTTCTGCTGGAAGATTTTTGTTCTCCACAATTGGACATATAAGAAGAGTGGAAGACTTCCCCCAGTTGTTAAGTGTTTCTATATATATATTTAGTTAGTTAGTTAGTTTATTTTTATTTATGGCTGTGTTGTGTCTTTGTTTCTGCGTGCAGGCTTTCTCTAGTTGCGGCTAGCGGGGGCTACTCTTCATAGTGGTGCGCAGGCTTCTCGTTGGAGTGACTTCTCTTGTTGCGGACACGGGCTCTAGGTGCTCCTGTATGAAAACTCAGTCCAGTGAGCAGAGTACCAAGGTTCTGTGTGTTCTCTTGGCTCCCTAGGTTGAAGTGTGCTCCTTGTTTTTCCTTGATTCAGTAGCACCCTCGTGTTTTGCAATGCTCTCTCTGGGTAGCCTTATCTAGGCCTCCAAACACATCCTAATCTTCTGACGCCCCGAGCCGGACTAGAAGATAAGGCCCCCTGGTGGTCCAGTGGTTAAGATTCTGTGTTTCACTGCTGGAGGCCTGGGTTCAATTCCTGGTCAGGGAACTAAGATCTCACAAGCCTCACGGCCAAAAAGAAAAAGATTAGGCCCCCACCCAAGTCTTGATGTTCAGGGTTCTGTTTTGTAACTAGCTTACTTTCCTGTTAACATTAAAATTAATATATGAACTACTTTCTGTGTCAGTAAACTTAGCTATGCAACATCCTTTTCAGGGACTGCATATCCTGTATCATTTCCTCAGAAAAAATTTACAGAGGTAGAATTGCTAGTTCAGTGCACCTTCTGAGGCTCTTTGATAGCCATAACCATTGTGCTTTAAAGGAGAATGTAGGGGCCAGAAAGGCTGCCCACGGACTTCTAAATTCTCCTTGCAATTAGGGCTCATTAGTTGCCGGGAATTCAGAGATTTTAAACAGGGGTGTTTTTTGTTTGTTTTGTTTTTCTGGGTTTATACAAGAAGTCCAAGCCTGAGATTTTCTGCAAGTAACAGGCCTAACTAGAGGTGCACTTACCATGTATAGCCTCCTACAGCAGCTTGAGGAAACAAATCACATTAGGGAACCTAACAGCTCTTTTTCTTAAATTGGATGCTGGGTCGTTATTTACTGTAAATAGGATGGTTTCGCATAAGTTTCAAATCAAACTAATTTCTTTGAAGGGTCGTTAATGAAAACAAAGATCGAAAAATCAAGAGATCCAAGAAATCACTAAGACTATAAGAGTCTGAACTTAAAAGATGAAACAGAGAACCAAGAGGAAGAATTTGAAAGTCAAGCCTGGGCCTGCAATAGAGATGAATGTATGCATTTCTCAAAATGCAGAGCACTCTGAAAGAAACTACATTATAATTTGATTTCTTTTTTTTTTCTTTCTAGGTATCTCATTCAGTTGCTAAACTTATATTAGTTAATTTCCACTGGCAAGTCGCAGAGATAATGGACAGGTAAGGTGTTTGGGGGAGGAAGAAGAGATGGCATTGCCCATAGCTCCTCTCTCTGCCTACCCGCCCAGTGATGATTATTGTTTATGTTTTGGAGAATGTCCTTAACAGTGTGCAGATTATATTTTTAAAACACTGGATCATAGTGTATAGCCTTTTTTTCCTCAGTATATGGTGAACATTTTCCCATGTTTTCAGCATATTCTTTCTACCCCAGTTTTAACTAGCACAGTATTTTATTATATAGATGTTCCATACTTTTCCAAACCCCTGTTGTTGTACAGTGAAGTTAGGTCAAATTTTTTATGCCATTGTTAATTTTTAATCAGTGTCCTTCTAGATAACACTTGACAGTATCTCCAGTTATTTCTTTCAGACACATCAAGTGAGGAATACATCATGACATAGTGCATATTACCTTCAGAAAAAAGGTCAGCTAGTTTACCCCGCACTTCCAGAACCAGAGCCCTTGAGGCACACAACTTGGAGTCTCAGGTGTCCTGGAAGTTGTCAGGAGGAGGGGTTCTTCCTCCTTACGCATCCTCTAAGGGGGTTCCTCTAAGAGGCATGTGCTTCTGTCTAGCTCAGGGTTTCTCATCCTAAGCACTGTTGATGTGTTGGGCTAGATAACTCTTTGTTGTGAAGGGACTGTTCTGTGAATTGTAGGAGGTTTGGAAGAATCTCCGGGGTCTACCTACTAGAAGTCCGTAAATCAAAAATGCCTCTGGACTGCCAGCTAACTCCTGGAGAACAAAACTGCTCCTGCTGAGCAGTACACTGGTCACTACCCCTGCTCTTTCACACCACAGTGAGTCTTCCTTCTCTGTATGGTGTGATTCTGTTGATTGGCAGAGGAAGATCATTATGCCTTTCCTTCTCTAGGCTAAGAAGGCCAAACTAGCCAGAGCAGCCCAGCCTGATCAGGAAAGAGCAAATGCATTCCTGGTTCACTAACTGCACTCTCACTGTCTATACTGAAGAGCTGAATACAGTTAGGTAGACTTCCAGATGAACTTCCCTGTCTGCACTGCTATCCAAAACTCTGGAACCACATAGGTTCCGGTAATGGGTATCTAGCACTGTCCAAACTCTCTAGCCTAACTTGGGGATGGAGACAATTTGGATAGCTATAAAGATACTAAGAATAGTAGTGTGAGAACTAGGAATAAAAATTAAAGTAGGCATTCTGACTAGGCAGAGTAAGGAAATCATGTATACGAGATGTAGTTCTTCCCTGCTCAGATTCCTGGTGTCTTGGTAATGTGATTACCTGGACTTTGTGTGGCACTTTTATTGCCACATGATAACTGTTTTTATTTTTAAATGTATTTATGCCATACCTCATTCCAGAAAGGAATTAAATTTTTATTATGAAATTTTTTTCCCCAAAAATGTGTGAGTGTGCACTCACATGCCATATTTGTGATGTATATAGGTTTTAAAGACAAATAAAGCAAACAAAGAAACCCTCTGACCTTTACTCAGAGACCTCTCTGATGGCAGTCCCTGCCTGGCTACAATCCCTTCCTTTTCCAGGGCGACCAGTACCTTGAATTCGGTATTGATCATTTTCTTATTTATTCTTAAATTATATATCTTTTAGTTTTGTATGTTTTTAGAACTTTACAGGCATGGAATCATATCATATGTATTCTTCAACTTTTTAAATTAACAAGGTTGAACATTATGACATCTTATCCATCCTCCTGTCAAAAACTATTTGTGAGTTTTTAGTTTTTTGCTGTTAAAAATAATGCAACTCTGAAAACTGTTGTACATGACTTATAGTGTCACATAATTTTTCTAGGGTTAAGTACAGAAAGTGAATAGCTGATCTGTAGAGTATGTGTTACTTCAGCTTTACTAGATAATGCCAAAATGTTGTCCAAAGTGATTGTACCATGTTATATACCCACTAGTGGTGTAGGAGTGTCAGAATTAAAGTTTTACAGTCTGGTGGGTGTAAATGGCATCTGGTTGTCTTTAATTTCAATGTCCAGGTTATTAAGGAGGTTGATCATTTTTTCCTATGTGATTTGTGCTTCCTCTTCTGTGAAATGCCTGTTATGTCTTTTGCCCATTTTTCTAATTGTTGTTTTTCATTTCAAATGGACGTTTAGGAGTTTTTGTTTTGTTTATTCTGAATATCAGTTGTTTACCAGTTGTATATGTATTGAATTATCTTTCAGTTTATAGCTTGGCTTTTCACTTTATCTTGTCTTCTGATGAACTGAAGTTCTTTTGGCTTGCGGGATCTCAGTTTCCTGACCAGGGATTGAACCTGGGCTACAGCAGTGAAAGCCCAGAATCCTGACCACTAGACTACCAGGGAGTTCCCTGAATTGAAGTTCTTAAATGTAGCATACAGAGTTTTCCTTTATGCTTTGCTTTTTCTGTGCCTTGAAGATATCCTTTCCTATTCTGAAGACATAGAGATATTTGCTTGTAATTCTAGAAAGAGACTTAAAGCAGATATGGTCCTTCATAAGTATTTTTCTTATAGTTGAGTGCCTTTAGGACAGAGTTGTTATTCTTATACCAATTGAGAGCTAAAAAAATTGAAAAAGCAGAAAGTATTTGTAGTAAGGTAAAAAGCCAGCTTGGTTTTGCGAGAAGGTAGTTAAAAGACAAAGACGCTTCAGTGTGACTGCAGCACATGTTGGTCTATCCTGTTTTTGTTCAGAAGTAAAACTATTTGTCTTCAGGTTCTGATTCCCTTTACTTCTGCGTTTTGTTTTGTAGATACAAGTCTAATTGTGCTCAACTGCTCGTTGAGGCTCGAGTTCAGCCCAATCCGTCGAAACATGTGAGTGTCTCCTCCTTGAATAAGGCTTCTCCTGTTGCCCGTGGCTCTTTCTGTGGCTCACATTGTTATTGAGAACCATCTTGCCTTGTTTGTAGTGCAATATGCCCATGATATTTGTTCCAGCATAAGCCTAAATCTTCCATTTCCTTTATAGTTTGGAAATTTTCCTCATAGATGAGGAGTGAATCATTGCCTGCCCTCTCCAGCCTCACCTTTTTCCTTGCACTTACATACAGCCTGTACTCTATTCCTGCTGTGTTCTTGGTGTTCCCACTCACCACATGCCTCTTTGACTCTGCTTGTGCCTTCCCTGGTCTGGAATGTCCAGATTCTGTCCCCATCTCTGCTTGTGGAAATGGAACTCATCTTTAGAGACCCACATCCAAGCCATCTCTCACAAAACATATCTCCTGGGACCACTCCCCTCCAAACTCCTCTATTTATATCTTTAAACCTTTATGTGTATGTTGTAGTAATTCACTCATATCTTTTCAGCTCCCCTACTAGACTATAAGTGCTTTTTAAGTTTAGGAATCAATGTATAGCAATTTCCTCTGTATCTGAGAGTTCAGTCAGCATTTGTCAAATGAATGAGGGCCATGTTAAAAGCACTCTCAGGAGGGAGAATTGGGGCTCAGATCACCACATAACTTCTGCAGTCTCTTAGGAGAAAATTTCTAGGAGAATACTGGACAAACATGAGAATACGGTCCTTTTCCTCAAGTTATTTTTTGTATTCCCAGTAAACTAACAAGAACCTAATGTTAAACATGTAGTGGACTTTTTCATTGGTTAGTGTTTTTGGCTGGGGTCCCCAGATTGTCTTTGCCAGTTTGTGTAGCATGGTATGGATTCTGGAGTTTAAGCTTTACAGTTATTTGCCCACAAACTAGAAGAGTTTCTTCCCTTGTAGAAGCCTTCCTCATCTCTCTAAATTAATTGTATGTGACATCTCTTTGGTATGTTAAGGATGAGTTGTAACTTGGTAAAAACTGTAATACTCTATGTTTTGGACATATTGATATGGGAAAACCACTGTCTTTGACACGTAAAACTGCATTGTGGGCTGTTAGAGGCTCACACTCAGCCTCTAAGCACCTATATGGCTGGGTTTGTAGTACTTGTTGAGGAGCAACTCTGTGCTGTGCTGAATGAGGGCAGTTTTCAAAAGAAACCCAATAGTCTCTGAAAGAAGGTGGATTGAATGACCTCTGAGGACCTTGACAGTTCTGAAATCCTGGTCTTTTCAGCCTGACGTTATAAACTACTGTTAGTTCTCATTTCCATCTTCTCTCTGCCTCTCTAAATCCTAGTGATTCATCAAGCCTAGTTCAGTTACCACCTCCTTCAGAAAGCCTTCCTGATAATATGCTTTCTGCTCAAAACTGGAACTCGCAGAGTGCACACATTGCAGTTGAGT
Source organism: Globicephala melas (assembly GCF_963455315.2). Taxonomy (NCBI): domain Eukaryota; kingdom Metazoa; phylum Chordata; class Mammalia; order Artiodactyla; family Delphinidae; genus Globicephala; species Globicephala melas. Next base: position 39,105,373 of record NC_083324.2, on the reverse strand, counting down.
TCTGACACTTGTTGCGGGGTCAGAATTGCCTCCCATGGCTCATATCACTCTGCCTCTCCCCAGGTCCCCACAACCCATCCCCCTCACCACTGCGCAGTGTGTATGCAGTTTGTGCGGAAGGAAAACCTACTGTCTCTGGCCTGTCAGCACCAGTTTTGCCGCAGCTGCTGGGAGCAACACTGCTCAGTACTTGTCAAGGATGGCGTGGGTGTGGGTGAGTCTGCCATAGGATTTATAAAAGGCTGGCATGAAGTATTTAGCTTTAGCTCTGCCCTTTCAGGTTCTCAGGTCAACTGAGTGTTTTCTTGTGAGCCTAATTGAAGTTTTTATTGTCAGAACCATTGGTTTCCAAACACATCTGTCTGAACAATGGCAACGTTTAGACCTGAGCAAAATGAGAGAGTTAAGGCTAATGTTTGGGCATATATGTAAACGTTGGTGTGAATGCAAGGCTACCTTCTCTTGCCTTTTGGGAGAACTGTCCTTTAAGCTGCCTACCGTATCTATCTTGATTCTCAGAGTGGCAGCCATAACTCAGAAACACCTAGAGAGTTAGCTGTTATTTAGGAAATATAAGCACAAATCAAACTTGATGATCAGTTAAAGGAATATTTAACTATGACTTGATATTTGAAACTAAATCAGCATTACTTTAATTGTGTCTGCAAAATCTCATTGTATTGACGGTAATCACATGCATGTAATATTAAACATCACAGAACTAAATTGTTAGTTAATAACCCTATAGGATTTTTTTTTTTTTTTTTTTTTTTTTTTTTTGCGGTACGTGGGCCTCTCACTGTTGTGGCCTCTCCCGTTGCGGAGCACAGGCTCCGGATGCACAGGCTCAGCGGCCATGGCTCACGGGCCCAGCCACTCTGCGGCATGTGGGATCTTCCTGGACCGGGGCACGAACCCGTGTCCCCTGCATTGGCAGGCAGACTCTCAACCACTGTGCCACCAGGGAAGCCCACCCTATAGGATTTTTTAAACAGTTTTGTTTTTTATTGGTGCTGTTTGTGATATATATGATTTAATTTGTTTTGTTTTTGTTGGGGTTTTTTTGGTGGCTCTGTGCGGCTTACAGGATCTTAGTTCCCCGACCAGGGATTGAACCCAGGGCTCTGGCAATGAGAATGCCGAGTCCTGACCACTGGACCATCAGGGAATTCCCTATCCTATTTAATTTGGAATAATATTTTAGTTGCATCACTGTGCAAATATATTAATTTCTCTCTTCTTTGAATAAATTCTGATGCTTTAGGGGTTTCTTACATAGAATCTGAATTTGTTGGTTGAACTCAGCAAATATATTATCGCTGTGTCTTCTGCGATACAGTTGTCCATCAGGTTATCTTTGTTCAACAGGTGTCTCTTGCATGGCTCAGGACTGCCCGCTTCGAACACCAGAGGACTTTGTGTTTCCATTGCTGCCCAATGAAGAATTGAGAGACAAATACAGACGCTACCTCTTCAGGGACTATGTGGAGGTATGCCCAGCCCCTGTTGTGCCCTCTGTCTTCCCAGGCCTGCTTTTCATCAGATGCTCACCAGTTACTTTATAGACTAGACTGCCAGTAGATGCTTTCGTTTGAAGAAAGAGCTCCACGGCTTTAAAACAGTTTGAAAACTACTAGAGTGCTAGTGAATCCCAGGTCTTTTGCTTCCTTGTTATGTATCCCTTGACCCATTATTTTACCTCTCTGAGCCTTGGTTTTCTCTTGTAGAATGGTCAGGCATCCCCACCTTATACAGAGTTGCTTAAACAAGCTGTTGTATGTCGGGATAAACACAAGTCAGGCATGTCTCAGGAGTTGCTGTTCTGTTCAGTTCACTGTGTGGTTCAGCACAAAGAAGAGGTGTTGCTTTTTGGGCAATTGGAAAACTTGTTCAGGTTTTCAGCATGGTCAGTTTTGGAGTCCTTCCCCTCTATTGTGCTACCTGTTCAGGCTTGTTTGTTCTATGCAGCATAATTTTCATCTTTGTCTTTCATGCCCAAGCTTATTGGATTGATTGACGGTCTGGGTTGTCTCATGCACATGCCACAGGAAAAGCAGTGCCTTGTTCCTTGTGCTGTTTTCTGCCTTTGGTAGATGCCTGAGGGTCATTGAGCCCCTCAGAGTCTTATGCGCAGCTGAGTGGTCTGTGTTCCTTTCCAGCCCTGGTCCGTATGCCCTTTCATTTCAGAGACACACTTCTGTATTCCATTTTGTCATGTAATCTTAGAGCATTCTAGTGAGTTGCTACCTAGTTTAAGCTAAGCATTCAAAGGTCATTTTCAGGGATCTTCCTGGTGGTCCAGTGGTCAAGAATCTGCCTTCCAACGCAGGGGATTCGGGTTTGATCCCTGGTTGGGGAACTAAGATCCCACATGCCGCGGGGCAACTAAGCCTGTGTGCTCTGGAGCCTGTGCGCCACAACTAGAGAGAAGCCCACATGCTGCAACGAAGAGCCCACACACCTCAACGAAAGATCCCGCATGCCACAGCGAAGATCCCATGTGCCGCAACTAAGACCTGACGCAGCCAAATAAATAAATATTAAAAACAAGCAAACAAACAAAGGTCATTTGCACTACCTGCCTAATGTCTGGTCTTCACAACATCCATCTTGAATTCCTGTAGCCCCTTGATATAAGTCATCAGCTGGAAGAACAGAAGGTGTTTGAGTACTCAGGGAGGTCTAATTTGGAGGCACCAACTAGGGGATGTCCTCATTATTCCTCCCCTTGGTGTGTTCACAGAGTCACTACCAGCTCCAGCTGTGCCCTGGTGCAGACTGCCCCATGGTTATCCGGGTACAGGAGCCCAGAGCTCGCCGAGTACAGTGCAATCGGTGCAACGAGGTCTTCTGGTAAGAGTGAGTGTGGGTGCTGAGCAGCCCTGGGCTTCTGCCTTCCCCTGCTCTAAAGCATCACTGCCGTTGCTCTTATGAGGGTGGGGCTGGGAGAGGCAGGGTCGTTGAGCCAGAAGAGCAGCTCTGTTCCACGTGGGCAGGGTTTGTACCTAGCATCTCATGTTCCATGAGATGTTTGATAATAGTCAGTCTGGAGACAAGAACGGGGCACAGATTCTTGGGGAATGTGCTGTGGTTATGCTGCTGAGACTCATGGCCCAGAGACTGCATGTCTGTATGGGTGTGTATCTACCTGCACAGATAATTCACATACTACTGTATCTGAAAGCAACAACCATCAACGTTTTAATCTTTCTCTTGGCCTTTCTGCTAATTTTATAAACTATAATCCATAAATGTGTTTATATTTACCTGGGGTTTACTCTATTCAGTAGACATGATGGGAATAGCTAAAGTATACTGAAGGCTTACCAGAGGAAATGCTCTGTCCTGATCATTTTACCTTCATTGTCACAACAACTGTGTATGATTGTACTGTTGTTACTCTTATGTTATAGGTGAGGAAATTGAGGTGCAAGGTAATGGCAGAGCCATAATTTAGGTCCAGACCTGTCCCCAATTCATGCCTCCCTGGAAAATTCACGGTGGGGCTTCAGAGAAAGTACGTAGAAAATGTGGTATATGTGCATATGTGCCTGCCTCTCAAGATGTTGTTGAGGGAGTCTGTGATTCACCAAAGGTTAAGAACCACTAATGTGGTTGCTTTCCATCCTTTGTGTCCTGCATTATGAACTTCTTTTCCCTGGGACATGTGTTAGGCTACCTGCCTGAGAGCCTTTATCCATAACGTTGTGTTGGCTTGGACAAAAGGGAAATTAAAAACATGGGAGCCTGGCCTGATGAATGTTGGAGTGTTTTTCTTTTCTGATTTTAAGTTTCAAGCATTGTCAGATGTATCATGCCCCCTACAGATTGCACAAGTGCTGGCATTGTGCATCCTGTGTGCACATCTGACTTGGAGATAAGCCAAGGCTCCCAGAACTGGATCTCATTCCTGCCTTGGGCCTGAGTTGAGATATCTTAGAATGCATCCCCATGCCCTTTTGGAAGCTGAATTCTGAATTTGATATCCTGTCAGGAAGGATTGACACCACATAAGATATTTGAAACAAACATTTCATTTGGGTTTATTGAGAGAAATTCACACAGTACTTCAGTATAATCCTGGGTGAGAAAAGGTCTCAGATGCCTTGATAGGTGACGTTACCTCTTTGAAAAGCTCTAATTCAGGATCTGTTGGCTTGGACAGAAGGAAAATGAAGAACACAGGATCTGACCTAACAATTATCTTTTCTGGTTTTAAGTTTCAAGTGTCGTCAGATGTATCACGCCCCCACAGACTGCGCCACAATTCGGAAATGGCTCACGAAGTGTGCAGACGACTCTGAAACAGCCAACTACATTAGTGCTCACACTAAAGACGTAAGGACTGTATCTTACCTGTCATGGATCTGCCCTCCTTAGTGCTACCCAGGGCCTTGCCCAGGAGATGTACCGTCTGAGAGCAGAACAGGGCTCTTGATGGAGGCTCTTGATCAGGGCCTCAGGGCTCTTGATGGAGGCTGCCCAGACCTGGCAGAGTTTGTAGCAATTTATCATGGTATGCACCGAGTGCATTTATTTTAATAAATTGCTGAAATGCTTGGAGAAGTTTGACCCTTAGGAAAACTAATTAGAAGAAGACTAGGTTTTATTGAATGTTTCCCAAGCTTTAACAGCTCTGGGAGGGAGGTAGTTGATAGCCACACATAATAAATAGCAGAACTCTAATGCAAGCCCAAGCCTGCCCAATTCTCATTCTGGAAACTTCCCATGGGAAAGCATGGCCTGTAGCCCCTTGAGTTCTGCACGACTCAGCACTCAAGGATGTACCCTGTGCCAGTCACACGCTGAGTTGATGCACCCACAAGCACAGCTGTGACCATGACATCATTAAGCATAGTCCTTTTCGTGGCGATGGAAGAGCACAGCATCAGACTGATCTCTGCATTGCTGCCTGGGGTTGCTGGCATCTCTCAAATGAGAGCGAGCTTTAGAGGTTATTTCCTTGGCCTCTCCTGGAAGCAGAAGTTCAGGCAAGCTGATGAGGACTTAGTCCAGTGTGGCAGCTTTTACGCTGCTTTGGCGTTCCTCCCAAGCAGGCAAGCTCTCTACTGACTCAGCTTGTGCTTAATCTGAGCGGCCTCGTGGCAGGGACAGATGGTGCTTGGAGTGTTTCAGAGCCAAACATGCTGACCTCATTTCCTTGAATTGCTGTTCCAGCCTCAGCGACCCGCCACATTTAAGTGAGATGCTCCTCCCCAGAAGTGCTCGCACGATGAGCTACTGGGCACGGGTGCCGGGAGCTTTGTGTAATTTGTCTTAGAACCGGCCTGATGGTGCGTGAGCCTAATGGCACCCTTCTGTCTCCTCAGTGTCCCAAGTGCAACATCTGCATTGAGAAGAATGGAGGCTGCAATCACATGGTGAGCAGATGCCTGTACGTTTTGCTTATGTGACATGGAACCTTTGGTCAGCGTGCTCTTAACATGTTCTCTTCTGTTTCCCTCTGACAGCAATGCTCCAAGTGTAAACACGGTGAGTCCCAGGCTTGATGTACAAGGCCCAGTGGCACAGTCTCTGTTTCTTGTGCACGGGTCTCCACTGCTTATTTAGTGAGTGCTTTTGTGGTGAAGTGATAAAACAGAGGGCAGCCTCAGTCACTTATAGTCATGATAACCAGATTAAAGCATTTATTGATTTATTATTTTTCGGTCCCTTTTATAATCCCACTGCCGTCTCGCTGACGCATGTAGTCAGAAGTCAAGTTTGGGGTGACTGTTAGACCCTCGTGAATCCTCAGTCATCCAAGAAGAAGGTTTTAGTGTGTTCTTTTTATTTTTGCCAAGGCAGGTAAGTAGCATGGGGCTTATCTGGGCTGCCTTACAGATACCTTTTAAGCAGGCTGTACATGGTTTTACTGGAGGCAGTAAAATAATAGTTTTCCATTGAGGTTTTTTTTTTATATATATATATAAATTTATTTACTTATTTATTTTTGGCTGCGTTGGGTCTTTGTTGCTGTGCGTGTGCTTTCTCTAGTTGTGGCAAGTGGGGGCTACTCTTTGTTGCGGTGCATGGGCTTCTCATTACAGTGGCTTCTCCTGTTGTGGAGCACGGCCTCTAGGCGTACAGGCCTCAGTAGTTGTGGCTCGCGGGCTCTAGAGCTCAGGCTCAGTAGTTGTGGTGCACGGACTTAGTGGCTCCGTGGCATGTGGGAACTTCCTGGACCAGGGCTCGAACCCGTGTCCCCCTGCGTTGGCAGGCGGATTCTTAACCACTGTGCCACCAGGGAAGTCTCCTCTGAGGTTTTATAAAGTTTTCAGAGGGGGTTTTGGCCTTTCAGGCCTCCGTCATCTATCAGTTGTAGGTTACATAGAACCTGTTGGTTTTGCTTTCCTTTCCTGCCAGATCAAGTAAAGAAATAAAATTCCTTTGGGTAGAAAATATGTCTAGATAGGTTTCTTACACAGCTGCTTAGATGCCAACCAGGAGGCCATGAGAGTTTCTCTTTGTAAGAGCCTGACTTATGCTATTCCTGTGTTCTCCCAGGAGCACACTGTAATCAGAGTAGACGAGGCAAGGTTTTAGACTGGAGTGGTGACCCTGAAGTGTAGAGTGAAGATAGGCCGAGGGTAGTGGCATATTTCCTCAGTGATATCGCACCCTAGCTTTTCTGCATGTTTGAATGAGAGGGACATACATGATCCACTTAGAACAGTGCACAAGACATACATACAGTTTAAAGAGAAATGACAAAGTGAACACGCGAGTACCCACCACATTCTTAGTACTGAGGAAGTCCTCTGTGTGTCCCTCCTCAGTCATAGTCTCCCCATCCCTTACTGCCCAGAGTTAACTTCCATCCCTCACATTGCTGTATAGTTTTACTACCTGTACAGGCAACCCTAAGCAATGTAGTAGTATTTAAAACAGTAGCAAACACAACCTAGCTGACTGAGGAGAAAGCAATATTGCCACTGTTCAGTGAAGCCTCCTAGGAGAAGAGAAGTGAACGACCTCTGGGTCTCTTGATTTGGCTTTAGCTTTAGCTTCTCCAGATTTTACAGAAGTCCCTTTTGGGAAGTCAGTGAGCCAACTTATGGAGTGATTCCTGGGAAACAGGGTTTACCACTGTCGGGGTCTCTGGCAGAGACAGAACATAGAACTGTGGTTGGCCCCTCTCCATTAAGCCACAATAATTGTTCAGATGTATAGCATCCATAGAGGATCTTTATTTTTCCCTCTTTGCTTCCTCAGTATGGAAACAGAGTCATAATTCTGGGTATGCACTATTGGGTGGGTTTTATGAAAATGTGCTTTTTCTTTTTTTTGGCCTCACTGTGTGGCTTGTGGGATCTTAGATCCCCCACCTGGGATTGAACCTGGGCCACGGCAGTGAAAGCACCGAGTCCTAACCAGTGGACCGCCAGGGAATTCCCATAAAAATGTGCTGTTTAAGACAGAAGAAAAGGGGGAAAAGTCTTTCTTTCCAGTTTCATGTACAACACCTAGGACAGGTGTTGAGAGTGGGACATAGTCAGGAGGGCACATGTGTTTTCTGAATGACCAGGTGGGCTTCAGTTGGACAAGTTTCTGCTTGTCACAGAGGCATTGGCACAGCAGACCAGTGGCCTTGTACAGTCAGCATCTGCTTGTGTTGGATTAAACGGCACAAAGCATATGTGTTCATGAAACTGAGACTATCCGTAGGCTGTTGTTCACATCAGCAAGGACAGGCTTACAGGGACAGTGGAATGTGACAGGGATGAGTGGTATACATTCCCTCTGTAAAGAGGCACCCTTGGAGAGTTCTGGATAGGTGACCCCCCCACCCCCCACCCAGAGCAGGATCTGTCTGTTTTCCTGCTTTGCCTATGACTTTGGAGGAATGTGGGCTTGTCTCGTGTGTGTAAATACTTCTTTCTCTATTCTGTGTAGACTTCTGCTGGATGTGTCTAGGAGATTGGAAGACCCACGGCAGCGAGTACTATGAGTGCAGTCGGTACAAGGAGAACCCTGACATTGTCAATCAGAGCCAGCAAGCCCAGGCCAGGGAGGCCCTCAAGAAGTACTTGTTCTACTTTGAGAGGGTAGGCATCCAGAAGCCTGGAGGGTGGGCTTCTTCCATTTGTCCTGCTGGGTGAAATTCCCAGTGACTGGTAGCCACAGCCAGCATGCTCACACAGAAGTCAGGAAGTGGAACTCCTGCAGTGGCCTGTGTGGTGCCTCCATAGATATGGCTTTCAGGCTCCACAGGGCGGCCACAGCTAACAAGGAAGGACCTGCTGACCTTGTTTGAATGATGAGTTGAAGGATAATGAAGGATCATCAGACAGTCTTTTCCATCCAGTGCCATGTTTGTTGTTTGTTTTTAATTGAGGTATAACTGACTGACAGTATTATATAATTTTCAGGTGTACAACATAGTGATTCATAATTTTTAAGGGTTATACTCCATTTATAGTTATTATAAAATGTTGGTTATATTCCCTGTGCTGTACAGTATATCCTTGTAGCTTATTTTACACATAGTAGTTTGTATCTCTTAATCTCCTACCCCTATCTTGCCCCTCCCCCTAATCCAGTGCCATCTTAATAGTCAGATTCAGAGGGCAGTTCATCCCAGGAAGACCCTTCAGAAGCCCACAGAGCATGGGACATTTGGTTTCTAAGCACAAGAGACCTGTAGTTACCTAGCTTTGCTTCATCCTCAGGGCTCGAGTCCTATTGCCGCAGGGGGGTAGAGTGATCTGGCAGGCAGGCAGCTGCTCTGGACAGGGTTGGTAGTGTGGACTGAGGAAGCCCCCCTCTTGCAATCCCAAGGACACACAGTCCCCATCAGCTAGATGAGGCTGTGGCCATTCTGAACTCCTTTTGGATCTCCACCTTCCTGGGACTCCTGCAGCTTTCTCCCTCCTCTGAACCCTGTAGTGGGAGAACCACAACAAGAGCTTGCAGCTGGAGGCACAGACATACCAGCGGATTCACGAGAAGATTCAGGAGAGGGTCATGAATAATCTGGGGACGTGGATCGACTGGCAGTACCTACAGAATGCTGCCAAGCTTTTGGCCAAGGTTTGTACCCCCTCACTCTTCCAGCCCTGTCAGGCCCAGACCTCTGAGGGTGGGAGGCACTGTAGGGGGCAGGGGGCTCAGCACCCTGTGCAGTCCTGCATGCTCCTGCTTATGGGTCCACATTTTGCTGGGCTGTGCCCACTGAGGACCCAGCCCTCTGTGGATGTCCAGGGGATTTTAAGAAGAGTATTCCAGTGCCTTGGCCTGCAGGGAAAGAACTGCAGGGAAAACTAGAGCCCTTTTCTTCTTTTGTCCCATCCATGCATCACTCAAAGGAAAATAAGAGATTGTCTTTGGACAAGTATTGAGATAGATGTGTGGACTCTGATGTCCGACTCAAGAGGGAAGAGCCGTTGAGGCAGCTGCTGGTAATAAATCACAGTGTGGAAAAGGAACTGTGGGTGTTCTGTGACCATTTTTGTTTCAGTTTTTGCCATGTTGTCCCCCAATTCATCTTTTATTTGCCTTGGCCTCATTTCTTTCAGGCCCATACCCGTTGAGCCAGGCTAATTTGCATGGTGGGGTAGAATTGTAAAAGCCACCTGAGATCCATGTAGTTAGGGTCATAGATACAGGTCCCTTCTCTTCTCTGTTGCAGTGTCGATACACCCTGCAGTACACGTACCCATATGCATACTACATGGAGTCTGGACCCAGGAAGAAGCTGGTAAGGCAAAGCGATTCTTCTTCTCTGCTCTCTTAGCTTCAGAGCTGCCCTTCTCTACCTGTACTTTGCAGGAGAGCAAGGACCAGATGCCTGGTTATTGGGAGGGCAAAATCAAAACTGGCAATTGTAAAATTTTATTTCTCCCCTAGGCATTTCCAAAGTAGATCTCAGGTGCTGGTATTTTGTGTAATAGGAAGGCAGATATACTGAAGCCAGTGAACAACTATATTTTTGGGGTGACTGGCTGAAAATGTCTGTTGCCACTTGGGAGCCAGTGCCCATGCTTTGGGAGGATATGCAGCGTGCATGTTCCTAAATATAGTGGACTTTGTTTGCATCTTGGTTTAATTTTCATCTTAGATGTTGGGTTGTTTCCCCCCAATTATAAAGTAATTCACACTTATTGTTTAAATGTTGAAAAACTTAGAAAAACATTTACATCATTTATCATCCCACCAGAAAGAAATGACTGCTGTTAGTGTTTTCCAGCCTTTTAAAATTAATATTATTTCTATAATCAAGGTTATATATATAACATTTTTTTGTTACAACTAATTGTTTTTGCAGCTGTTGTTATTTACCCGGCTGGAAAATGCCATTTTGTAATAGTTGCATAAATGTTCCAGTATATGGTTGTACCAACATTTGGGGCATTTATTGTTTCTGTTTTTCACTATCATAAATAAGACATTGGGAAACCTCTTTGTGCAACTGATTTGTGCAGTGGGTATATAATTACTAAGTCAAATGGTTTGAAAATTTTTAAGACTCTTGATTTTCAGAAGGGCTGAAAAAATGCAGTGTTCAGTGAATACAGTGTCTGTGAATATCCACTTTGACTTGTTCTTGTAGCATCCATTTCGCTGTATGTTGGGAGCATTCTCTTCAGTGGCTTAAGTTCTTCCCTTTTCTTTGGGGGTGGAGGGTGAGTGTGGCCTTGCCACATGGCTTTACTCCATAGGTAGCCTTTTTTTTTTTTTTGCGGTCCGCGGGCCTCTCACTGTTGTGGTCTCTCCCGCTGCGGAGCACAGGCTCCGGACACGCAGGCTCAGCGGCCACGGCTCACGGGCCCAGCCGCTCCGCAGCATGTGGAATCTTCCCAGACCGGGTCACGAACCTGTGTCCTCTGCATCGGCAGGCGGACTCTCAACCACTGTGCCACCAGGGAAGCCCCATAGGTAGCCTTTTGATTGGAGTCTGGCTCTGGGTACAGGAAGTAGCACTGCTCTCTGAGGACAGTATCAGAGACACGGTTGTCTATAGCTCATGCGAGCCTGAGGTGCTGCATCTGCCCCTCCCATCTGCAGGCCCTGCCCCGGCTACAGCCCCTTCTCCTTTTGACCCTCCTGCTCTACCCATACAGTTTGAATACCAGCAGGCTCAGCTGGAGGCTGAGATCGAAAACCTGTCATGGAAGGTGGAGCGTGCAGACAGCTATGACAGAGGGGTAAGTGCTGTCCTCTTGGATCCTCTGGCAGGCAAGGGAGGGCTGGTGTGGTAATAGGTAACATGGTAGCTGGCATGTAGACTGGAGGCTGCTGCTGAGAAGGGTGGGAAGGTCAGTGCTTTTGACTTCTTGGAGTCCGTGGCAGGGGGGGCAGGGGTGGGGTGGCTTTAGCTGCTCCCTGCTCATGGGACTGGGCCATGCAAGCACCTATCTTGCTTCCTTGGTGCAGGACTTAGAGAACCAGATGCACATAGCAGAGCAGCGGAGGAGAACCCTGCTGAAGGATTTCCATGACACCTAGGTTGGGACATGGACGTGCCAGAGTGAGGAAGATGTGGCTGCGAGGTCTCCCGGCTGCTGTACTGCATGCTGCAGGCTCTGCCTTTCACAACCCCAGGCAACAGCCAGGGCCCCACTCCTGAGAGACACTGGCCACACACCTCTTAGTCGATTTCTGTTTTTTTTTTTTTCCCTCATCTTTTGCTTTTTGTTTTTCCCAGGGTAGAGGCCATGTTGAATTGGCCTCTTCTCAGGACCTTTAATTCCCCCTGGATGGTTGTTGGGAGGGAGGGAAAGTTTTTTTTTGAATGACTATTAATAGGATTAGATCATTACAACTTATAATTTTCAAAGGTTGTACAATTATACAAAAAAGAGGGGGCAAACAAACCATAGAATTACACAGAACCCTTTTTAAAAATAAATTGGCATTGGAGTGTTTTAACCTCTAGCTATTTTACTTAGAATGTAACATATGCTGCCCGCTCACCTTGCCTCAGAATCTCTACTGCAAGAGGGCCCCGGTGGTCTTTGCTTGCCAGATTCATATGTGTTTGGCCACAGCTAGAGTCCCAAGGGAAGAGCATGGGTGGCAGATGGTGGGAAATTAAGTTGGCCTGAGTTATAGGCATGGAGCGCAGGGAATCACATCGTGCCTCCTGTCTGGTCCTTGTAGACCCTTTTGTGGTCAGGTGCACTGCCTTACGTTGGCAGTGAGGAGACAATACAGAACGGAGTCTTGCCATGGGGTGTCATCCTGTCTGATGGCACTGTGTGTCTGTGGACTCATCTTAATTCTTGAAAGTGAGCTTTACCTGGGTCTGGCTACTCAGGCCAGAGCCCACAGCAGAACACGTAGGTGGGCTTGTGGCCCTCCAGACCAGGGGATGTGAGTTCAGCACAGTTTTCTTTTGTTTTCTAAAGATAGAGATCCACTTTTAAAGGGGATTGTTCCCCCAAATAAATTTGTTTTACCTTGGTTCCTTCTTTTGTGCCAGTGTTCCCGTGGTGTGACTCTGACCAGGTTCACACACAGCCATACCTGACACTGTCCTGCTACACTTTCCTCTGGTGAACGTTAGGGTCAGAGTTCAGCATGGTCCTCCCAAGGACGGACTCTGGTCTGCCTGGCTCAGGGACCTTGTTTGCACAAATTGTTTTCATGTTAACCTGGAGTGTATGTCTCCATTACCCACTCTAGGGGTTGGTTGCGCTCCCCCTTGCCTGGTTTCAGCTATTGGAGGACAGCACCTCTAGGGTCTGGGAGTCTGAGGCCAGCACGGTTCTTGATTTGTGGTCCCAGCTCCTGTACCACAAGGGGTGGGCCAGGGAAAAAAGCCAGCTTTTTCACAGTGCAGAGGAACAAGTGGTTTGCATGGTGTCCTACCTGTCCTGAACCTGGTCCTGTGGGCCTTTCAGAAGTTACATCTGTGATTCCTGGGGTTTCTATGGCTTTTTTCAGTGCCTCCACTCTGAGGCCGGCAGAGTTGTCCATACTCGATAGGGCCTCCTTGACCTCCTGGAAGAGTTGCTTAGGAGATCTGTGAATAAATATTGTGTTGGAAATTCTTTGATATTCAAACATTTTCACCTCAGTCGGTAATTTCCCAGGTACCATGTAAGCTGTAAACTGAATCACTCTTGAAGGCAGAGGACAGCTGTAACTCTTGGAGTCATGGGGTACATAGTCGGCTGCAGGCTCCCTTTCTCCCCAATCAGATTTTGCCTCTTCCTGTCATCTCCTGCAAGGAGAGGACCACGGGGTGGAGCGGTAGGACAAGTTAGGAGTATAGCAGATGAACCCAGAGTTGGACAGTGCTGAGCTAACTGAAGGAGAAGAGTGCCTGCTGCGGGACCTAGGGGTGGGGTGTGACTGTTGCATTGGCCCATGGAAGATCCTGGTGTCTGGAGCTTTTACCTCTGCATTGAGTCCTTTCTGTGTCACCGCCATGGCAGCGGCAGGAGCTGAGTTGCAGCTCTGCACCTTAAGTCACACCCTCGGCACCCTGGGCATTTTTTGGACTGCACAGCTACCACATAGTGCATTTGCATCCAGCTGTGGCCCCAACCACTGGAGCTGCAGGAGGTTCTGTGCCCAGACTGCAGCCTGCAGCCCTTGATCTGCAGAGAGCTTTCTTTCGTGCCTCAAGTGGCTGTCTCTTGTTAACATCAGGAAGATAGAAAAGGTCAGGCAGAATTTTTCTGCCCTGCAAAGGAAGGCACAGTGTTTTCATGAATTTACCATGTATCTTTGTTTTCTTCAAAGAAAAAGTTGAGGTGATGTCATCTGCTCAACCTTGAGTGGTTTATTCAAAATAAACTGCAAGTTTCTGATTATAAAAGTGTGTGCAGAGTCATTCTTCAAAGGATCCAAGTAGCCTTCTGAGTCAATGCCCCCGGGGGTTCGGGCCACTGAGCACCAAATAGGGGCCTTCCTGTTGGCCAGTCCCCTCTTGCAGAGGGCTGTGAAGGCCCCACTGGCCTGACTGCTCTGCCTTTCTTCCCTTTCTGGGGAGAGGTCACCTGTGGAGGGAAGTGGAATATCCTGGTACTTTTGGCTTTCCTTTCCCTCCTTGGGTGCAGGCCAAACCATTCCCCACCAAACACAGATCCCAGGATGTGGTAATGTACTGATTCTAATGCCCTACAGCCCTGCTGAGTCCCTGAGCTGCTTATTCAGAAGATCCTTGGGTCCCTCCAAAACAGATGTGGGAGCAAAGGGCCATGGAGTATGGAAGCGGGACTTGTGGCTTCACAGGGGCTCTGGGCTTAGGAAGAGGGGACTCTCGACAGGAACTGGAAATGTTTGGAGTTTAATCCCAAAGGCTGAGGACAGGAAACAGAGCTTGGATTCTGAACAAGGGGGTCTGCATTTGTGGTGTCAGGAGTGGTGGCAACTTCACTGATAGGGGTGAAGGCTCCAGCGCTGTGGGCAGCACAGCATGCACAGGGCAGCCAAAGCCGGGGAGGTCCCAGACACTGCTAGTCAAGTCCACAGCTGCTCCTCTTTGGACTTCAGATGTGCCAAGCCCCATGCTCAGCACCTGGGCATACAATAGTGTGCAAAAGATACATGGTCTCTACCCTCTAGGAGCCTCCAGAACATGGAAGACACAGACAGAACTGGTCACTAGTGAATGTTTTCACTGAGGCAGCAAGGCCAGGGGCTGAAGAGCTGCTCCTGCAGATCAGTGGGCAGGATACCAATGGCCTTGGCACCATACCCTTGGTGATCTTAGAACAAGAGAAGATAGCACATTCTAGCAAAATCTGGAGGAGGGATTTTCCACATACTCTTCAGGGCTTCCTGCAACAATCTGAGCATTGCCTATATAGTGAGCTCTATTTTGGGCACGGAGGACATAGCCATTGAATTTGTTAGACCAGTTCCTGTCCCCACAAGATAATCACACTAATGGTCACTGAGCACATATCCACTTAGTCGTCACAGCAGCCCTGTGAGGTAGGTGCTGTCACCGTCCAAAATGAGTAATTTGCCCAAGGTCATCATTCTAGTAAATGGCAAAACAAAAAACATTCACTGATAGAAATTGGAAAGTAAATCCAACTTTTGTAATAGAGATTAAAACACAGCTCAGCACAAGACCCAGATTCGACTATGTATCATGACTGAGATGGGACTGCCACCCCCGTGAGGTGAGCCAGCCTGGGTGGTAAGAGGTTTAGATATCAAAAAGGCCATAGCTTTTAAAAGGTCAAGAAATTATAGTTTATGCTGTGGTTGTGAAATTCCCATAGCCAATAGCAGGCAGAGCAGAAAGGGGGTGAGGCGCCCCCCACTTCCCACCCAACCTGCTTGCCCCTCTGGTGATGTTAGCTGTGCATAGCAGTAAGCGTAACTCAATTGGATAGTGGTAATAGGAACTTAGGAGAATGGAGTTCAGGAAAATAGTTTAAGGAACATGAGCATTTTGTGGTGATTTAATTATAGGTTCTAAAAAGCTAAAAAGGAAATGGTCTCAACATTCATTCATGGATACCAGAAAACCATGACATCTGGAATTCATTTCAGGAAGAAGGGCCAGGTCCTCGCTGCCTGTGTCTTTGCCTCCATGTTGGGAGAGTCCAGACTTGCCAGTTGCCTACAGAGCTCAGTTCCTACTCCATCTGAAGCAGGATGCTGGACCACTGGAGGTGTTTGGTCAGCATCCCAGCTTTGGCTGAGCCCCAAAGGTTCCCATTGCCACCTGCCCTGCCCCCCCCCCTTGAAAACATCCAGAACTTCTCCTTTTATTGGACAGTGCTTCTCTAGTTTCCTAAGGAGATTGACAAGATAGTCCCTAAAGGTGACTGGATGAACCCATGTATCGGGTTGGCCAAAAAGTTCAGCAACATGTTATGGAAAAACCTGAACAAACTTTTTGGCCAACCCAATACTTGGGCACTGATGAAATCTGCCATTGTGTGTAGAATCTCCAAGAGAAGAAGATGGGGCTGCCCTACTGAGGAGACCAGAAAATGCACACTCTACTTGTCTGGGAGGAAGTTGGAGGGGGAGGGCGTCTTAACAGTGTAAAGACAAACCACCGGTGGGCCCTGCCTCAATGATGTTCCTCTTGTCTGCATGTCCACCTCGGGGGTGGGGGTGGGGGTGAGCAGAGAACGAAAAAGACCAGGTTTGGGCACTTGGCCACTGGTATGTCCTCCTACATCCATATTTGGGGATAATCTGGGTTTAACTTTCCTCCGAGGCATTGGTGTCTCAATTATGGAAAAGTCCCTTTCTCCCTCTTCATATGTGCCAGCGCTGAGGCAAGGAGAGTTCCTGTGAACCTGAGCACCTGCAGCATTCCTGCAGGTTACTGTTAGGGTGCCAGGGCTCCTCCAGGAAGCCCTGTCTGACCACTCCAGACTGGGTCCCCCGTCTATGCGACCCCGCACATCAGGCAGTTGCTTCCTAAGACCTGACTCCTGCAGCCCTTCCCGGGAGGTTCAGACCGACCGCAGAGCAGACCTCCAAGGCGTTTCTTGGCCGCCTACACAGGCGAGTGTCAGTGCCGAATGCCTTGGGTCCGACGCCACCACAATGTGCGCAGTCATCGGATTCCGCGGCGCCCCAACCCGCCGCAATATTGAATCATCTTTTGGCACTGCCTCCTCCTTGTTGCCACCCCACTCCTGGGAGCGAGAAAATGCAGACCATACTGTTCCGGGAAGAGGGAAGTGCGTCTCAACCGGGGAACGGAGGAACTACCAGTGGGGTTTCCTGTAACTGTGCTGCTCTTGTCTGCATCTACATTTGGGGGGCGGCTTCTGCCCTGGGGAGTGTGCATCTCCTACTAACGATAAAGCAGCTCGGGAAGAGGAACTTCAGTGTGGGCCGGGGTTCAAGAAGCGGAGATCTTGAGTGCAGCGCGGGCGCGGGATCCCCAGGAACCCCCTGCTGGTGACCGCCGCGCGCGCTGGCTCGGCGGCGGTGGTTTTGGCTACGGCGCGGCGCGACGCTGACAACCCCGCGGCCCCTC
Organism: Globicephala melas; assembly: GCF_963455315.2. Classification (NCBI taxonomy): domain Eukaryota; kingdom Metazoa; phylum Chordata; class Mammalia; order Artiodactyla; family Delphinidae; genus Globicephala; species Globicephala melas. The sequence continues at coordinate 39,088,461 of NC_083324.2, read as the reverse complement.
CCCTGGGTGCGCGCGCAACCTGGGCACCATGGCGGCGGCGGCGGCGGCGGCGGCGGCGGCGGCGGCGGCAGGCCGGCGGCCTGAGGCTGTGAGTCCTCAGTGGGCGCCGCCCCAGCACGACCCGGCCGGGGCAGCGGCGGGACTGGGTGACTGTGAGGACACACCGGTCCGGCCGCTGTGCAAGCCTCGCGGCATCTGCTCGCGCGCTTACTTCCTGGTGCTGATGGTGTTCGTGCACCTGTACCTGGGCAACGTGCTGGCGCTGCTGCTCTTCGTACACTACAGCAACGGCGACGACAGCAGCGACCCCGGGCCCCAGCGCCGGGCCCAGGGCCCCGGGCCCGCGCCAACCTTACCTCCCCTCACGCGGCTGGAGGGCATCAAGGTGAGGCCTCCGCCGCGGCGCGCTCCAGGCCCTGCACCGCCGAGCCCGAGAAGGCCGGCAGTCAGCCCGGGGCTCCACGCTGCTCCCTGCGCCGTCCCGGCCTGCCGCGCGCACCCCCTCACTCGCCCGCCGCCGCCCACCGGGCCGGGGCGTCTTTTCCTTTCTCGCACGTAGGGGCCTGGCGCCCGAGCTGCCCGCTGTGCCGCTTTCCCTTAGGTGGGGTATGAGCGCAAGGTCCAGCTGGTCGCCGACAGGGATCACTTCATCCGAACCCTCAGCCTCAAGCCGCTGCTCTTCGGTAAGTTCGCTGGGCACCCCCAGGAAGGGTCAGGGGCTACGATTTGGTGGCTGCCTTGAGGCTCATTTGACCACGTGACTACTGTTTTGAAAATGGCTGTTTCAAAGTAGCCCTTTCTTTTCCACCCAGAGGTTGCCCCAAGTGAGGTACCCGCCCCCATCTCCAATATAGGGTGACAGGCTGACCTTTCCACACTCCCCTCTGTGACCCCTACTCTCTGCAGCTGATCCTTCCATCACAGGGCTGAGCAATGTGATCTAGAAGCTAGTGTCTAAACATTTCATTGAAACTGTCTTTGGAGGCTCCCTGCCATGGTTAATTCTGTCACATTCTAGAATGGGGGGAGGGTCGGACAGACTGATAACCAGGTCCTAGCTGATCTCAGGACCTGTAAGGGGAAATTCCACTCCCAAAGTGGGTCTGATAAGCAGGCTGTCCAAATGTGGGTAAGCTGGTGCCCCCCAAACCTGCCCCACAAGGGCACCAGCCTTTGCTACCAGCACTCTGGGATTCTTCTTAGGATGGAGTTTTGTGTTCAGCCATTACAGTAGGCAGAGCCTTCCAGGGTGACCTCATTTGGAACCAGCATCATAGCTCACATTTTCTGAGCTCTTGTTATGTGCTAGACTTATGTGATCATTCCATTTAATTCTCACAACCCCTCTATGAGGTGTGTGTAGGTCCCACTGTCAGGCTAGTGGGTGAGAAAGTGAGGCACAGAGAGCCCCTGTTGCTTGGCCAGGCTCACACAGCTAGTTCAGGGTGAAGCTAGGATTAGAACAAGGCAGACTTTCTCTACAGCCTGCACTCTAAAGCCAACGTGCTAGTTGTGAAGACCCTGAAGTCCTTCAAAGACTACCAGTACCAACAAGATGGGGGTCCCCAGACCCATGACCTTGCCCAAGATAGGTTTTCACACCCCAGTCCTGGGTACCCAGCCTCAGTGACACACTTACCTGCAGACCTGAGGTGTTCCTGGCTGCTGGGGGATGGAAGGGGTAAGGGGCTTTCAGGAGGGGACTGGGAACCAAAGCAGAGCATCTGAGCGCATGCTGTCAACCCTAAGGCGGAGGGCCCTGGTTGGGGATTATGCCTAGACCTGTGAGAATGATTTCACATAGATTAGGATGTCAGTCCTGTTGTAGGGAAGGCACTAAAAGATTATTATTATTATTGCATAATGTTGAAGTCTGAGCAAAGCACTAGTTCAGGTGCCGGGAATACAGAATTGGACAAAATAGGAAAACAAAAAACACCTGAAGCTGACAGTCGAATGAGGTTACAGACAAATAAACACGCATGGTGTGTCAGATGGTGATAAGTGATCACAGACAAGTAAGGCAGAATTTCAACTGGGGTTGAAACTGAGTAAGCTGGTCAGGGTGGGCCTCCCTGAGAAGGATATTTGAGCACAGACCCGCAGGAGCTGTGGGATGAAGCCAGGTGGCTGTCAAGGAACAGGTGATCCAGGCAAGGGAACAACTCTCCCCATTACTACTCCACTGTTGTGAGACGGCCACATTGAGGTGGGTGTACTTTCTCTCATCAGCCTTTTTGGACCCGTATATACTTAATTCAGACATATGTTAGGTTAAGTGAGCCATGAGGCATAACCCCTAACCCTAACCCCCTAACATGCAGCTTGTTGCATCAAAGTCCTACAAAGCAGAGAATGAGAAACCCAGACCCGAAGTCACCAAGAGTACATTACGGGAAGCAGAAGAGATTTGACAAAAGGTAAACTGATTCTGGTTAAGCCATCAGATGGGTTTCTGTTTGTGCAGATAAATTACAAAGGGCATGATTAGGAGAACTGGGCAGTTGCAGCAAGACCTTCCTAATCGTTGTTCTCATTTCCTCCAAAACTCTTACACTACCTTTGAGTCTGTTGGTGAAAGATGTCCCAGGTTTTACTCAGAAAGTCCTGGGGCTTGCTGCTTGGTGAAATGAGGTGAGACAAATGAGGAAGAGGTCAGTGATTATAAGAAGTCCAGTTGTGAGACAGGCTAACCACAGGGGAGAGGGTGTCCAAGGAGGGGCAGTTCCTGAACGTGGTGTTGGATGAATCCAAAGAAGGAAGCCTCACCCCAAGAAGGAGCAGTGTCTCTGTTTTCTGTGCCTGCCTGTCCATCCACCTACTGTCGCCCTGAAGAGGCAGGCAGGGCCCAAGGAGAATGGGCCCGCTATGCCACCTTGCCCTACTGTGACCCACCATCAGGGACCCAAAATGCCAGGGCTCAAGGGGTAGGTGTTCAGGGTGTCAGCTGGGGCAAGGGGACTGGGTTTTACCCTAGGGTGCCTCCATCTCTTTGGAAGGGAACCCCACCACTTCACAGGGAAATCCTCACGTAACCTTCAGCCTCTCCCTTTGGGGGAAATTTCCTGTTTCCCACCTTTGTTCCTAGAGACATTTGGTAAGTGGGACCTGGGCCACAAAAGGCCCCCCCGTGAGTTCCTGGAGGATACCTGCTTGACTGTGGTAGGCATTTCCCAAGGATTTGGACCGTTGTCCAGTTCAGAAGGGAGGTGTTCCAGTTCTGACTCACTGTCGCCTCTCTAGGGACATTGCTTTCTCTCATGTGGCTCACTTCTCCCTCCACCTCACACTCATTCTGTATTTAAACAGCAGATCAGATCTCATCACTCCCTTCCTTAAAAGCCTCCATGATTTCCCATTCCACTTCTACGTCTCATTTGGTGCTCCAAGACCCTCTCATCTCTCAGACCTCATCTCCCACCACCCTTCCCTCACTCACCCCCTGTTGATTCTCAGACACCAAGCTCATTGCTGCCTTGGCACCTTTTTTTTTTAATTAATTAATTTATTTTTGGCTGTGTTGGGTCTTCGTTGCTGCGTGTGGGCTTTCTCTAGTTGCGGTGAGCGGGAGCTACCCCTCAGGGTGCACGGGCTTCTCATTGCGGTGGCTTCTCTTGTTGCAGAGCACAGACTCTAGGCTCGTGGGCTTCAGTAGCTGTGGCACGCGGGCTCAGTAGTTGTGACTCGCAGGCTCTAGAGCGCAGGCTCAGTAGTTGTGGCACACGGGCCCAGTTGCTCCGCGGCATGTGGAGTCCTCCTGGACCAGGGCTCGAACCTGTGTCCCCTGCATTGGCAGGCGGACTCTTAACCACTATGTCACCGGGGAAGTCCTGCCTTGGCGCCTTTATATGCACAGTTCCCTCCACCAGAAGCCTCAGACTTGGCTCTCACTGAGGGTGCCTTCCCCCGCATCAGGCCTCTGCTCAAACCTCGCCTCCTCAGAGACCTCTCTCCACCTCAGACTGGTCTCAAGAGGTTTCCAGGCTCTCTGTTGCGTCAGCCTGCTCCGTTTTCTTCTCAGCGCTTAGCATCATTGGAAACTACCTTCTGTATTTATTTGTTAATTGTGTCTTTGCCCCTAAAGGTTAGCTGCATGTGTGGAAGGCCTGATTTGACATGGCTGTGTGTCCAGCGGCCAGAGTCTACTGCTGACAATTATTGGCCAGCTGGAGGGGTTTACTAGATACTCTCAGCCAGTCCAGCACCTGTCTTTGTGTGCAGAGTGGCCTCCACCATCACCCTGGGCAGGTGCCTCCTTATTTGGCACCCTCTTCAAGAGCAGCAGGGGGCACTTCCAGTGGGCCAGCAAGAGTTTTAGTCCACTTTCTTAACTATTTAAGGTAAATGAGTAATCGATACCAGTACACAAAACAATGTATGTTAAAACCATAACTGCTTTATTATAGGATTTCCAGACCTATTCTTTTTCAGCTTAAAAAAAACAATAAAGCAGTTACATAAGACCACTGTGCTCTCTTGACAGAAGCGCAGAAGTAGGGAAAGAATTGTAGTATGCATATTAGTTCAGGTTTGTAAGCAGCTTAATGCAGTTTTCTGTATGAACCCCCCTGCTGTTCCACAGGCCCGCTGCTTGGCAGGATTGTGGACTCAGTAAAGGTCAGGAAGATATAATTGAGTCTGTCTGGGGCTTGACAAGCAGCATAGTGCCTGGGTGAGCATAGCCTGAGGCTTTGTGCCTGCCCTGAGGCTCAGCTTGGGATGCTGGGGCTTGTGGGCAGGAGCAGGGCATCAGCCAGGCCGGCATCCCAGGTCTGGGAAGTTCAGAAAGGTAGTCTTGCCTGCCCAGCACACAAGGCTAGCTGACTTTTTCCAGGAGGAAGGACCACAGAAGTGGACTTCTGCCCTGCCTTGTGCTGGTCCTGGGTGAGCCTTGGAGTTACTCTGGACTCTGGTCTGCAAATATCCATGGAGGGCAGCAGAAAGAGGGTTTTATGTGTGTCCAGGGGAGCACATGGTCTGCGTGGCCACTGCAGAGGCTGTGGCTATAAAGTCCCAGGCTCTCCCCACCTGGGTTGACTCTATTCTGGGCACTGGTGATGATGCCACCTGCACATGGCCAGCTGCAGATTTCTGTGGCCCTGGCTCCAACCATAGGCCGTGGTTACCAGCAGACCGTGACCCTGCACCTCCCCACTCAGCACGTAGGTCCCAGCATACTTTCCGCGCAGGAGGTTGTACACACACGTGGCATCCAGCTGTAGCCAGCATCGCAGAGTAGGCGCCAGCTCCCCAGGGGGCAGTGAGCCCGCCTTCAGCACCTCTAGCTGTGAGTCCAGGTCGCAGTCTGAGGGTCCGGAGGATGACCCACTGCGCCAGGAGAGCCTAACCTTCACTGCTGAATGGGATCAGAGGGCCGAGGTGATGAGCCTGGCCCCTCTGAGTATCCCCATCTTCCCCTCCACCTGGTAAGCCAAACCCTCTTGTCTGATGTTCTGCTCTTGGAATCAGGGTCCTAGAGAAGGCCTGTCCTCCTGGAATGTTGTTTTTTAGCAATTATTAAAGGAACTTATTTTTTAGTTCTAATTAGGCATAATGTTTGGGTATCCCCTCTTTCTTTTGTCTTAGCACCAAGCCAGGAGTTGTAATGAACCCACTTGTAAGGGGGTGTAAGGGGTGCTGGGCACCAGAGGCTCACCAAAATCGCTAGCGCAGAGCGTGTCCAGGACCTCCTTGGACGAGCTGGTGTCCTGCAACTCACAGTCCCTGCAGCTGGCACGCGGCACTGGGGGGAGGAGCTGAGTGAGGCTCCCCCTGGACCCCGGGTGGAGGAGGGGAGCCATCAGCAGGGGTTTCTCCCACTTTCCCCTTGTTCTTTACCCTTTCTGAGATGGATGGCCGCTGTGGGTTGTCCCTCTTCTTTCCCACCAGAGAGACCCAGTTACCTGATCCCCGAGAGTTGTGATTTGAAAGGGTGGGGTGCAGCCTGTGGGGCTGAGAAAGGGTTAGACCAGCCTAGAAGCTGTGTAGAGACTCACGTGGGCGGCTCGGGCGGGAGCCGTTGGAGATGGCAGCCACGCAGAGGCCGTGGCCGGCGGGGAAGCGTCCGCAGTGCAGGATGGCTGGCCAGGGGTAGCCATAGCAGGCCATGATGGGGGTGCAGCTGGTCTGCACGGCCTCGCACAGGCTTCGGCACGGGTAGATGACCCTGCAGGGCAGGGAAAGTGTCAGGGGCAGCGGGTGCTCAGGACCAGGGTTCCTGGATTCCAAGCTGGGGCCTCTGTGTGCTCCTAGCTCTAGGCCTGGCCAGAAACTCCACAGTTGTTGGGCAACGACACCCTGGTCACCTAGCAACAGCCCTGCAGCTGGGCTTCTTGCTCCTTTGCTTGCTGAAATCTTAGCCTTCAGCCCTGGGTCTCCCAGCCCTTCTGTCTTGTAATCCCAGCCCCACCCCTGCCCTGGCCCAGGCTGCTTTCCACCTTTGCAGTGCATCTCCACCTACAGCTCCGGTGGATGCCTAGTGCCTGGGAGAGGGCTGTAGGAGGGGCCCTGCACTCTGGGCCTTCACTCCCCATCTTGGAGGGAGAAAGCAGGGCCCTCCCTCTTGTCCTGAAAGGCCTGCAGGACACTGCAGTTTCTAGCCAGGCCTGGGGTTGGCCAAGAGCAAAGGGGCCCAATCCTCAGTTTCTGAAAGAGCCCATTCTTGCTGCTACAGGCATGGTCACCCTGAGGCTCTAGGAAGGGCCCTGGCTCTGCAAAGAAGAAACTGAGGGAGCTGTTGTTCACGGGGTAGGTTAGGCTGGGGAAGAGGAATCAGCCTTGCAATCTCTGGACTCTGAGAGAAAAAGCCACCAGATGAGCCGTGGCTCCATCTCTGGCCAGGATCCTTTGGGCAGACAGAGTTGCCACACCTCACTGGAGAGGGGTTCTCAGCCCCTAGCCTAGAGCGGGCTGCTCACTTGCCCTACCTTGACATTTAAGAGCCCTTGTTGATTTGTGGATCCAGACCAAGGGTGCACACCATTGATAGTCCCCTGCCTATGTCTCCTGTGTCCCATGGGCATCTGCGCTCTCTGCCAGCAACACCCTGACAAAACAATCCTTCATCCTCCTGTCACCGATAGGTACACAGCAATGATTAGTGAAGAGCTTCCAGAGCAGGCCCTGGCTGAGGAGAGGCCCCCACCCTTACCTGGGAGCCCCTGCCCTACCTGTCGAGGCACACCGGGGCAAAGAGGGAGCAGAGGAAGAGGCGCACATCAGGGTCGCACTCCCTGGCCAGCAGGGGCAACCAGCTGACTGACTGCTGGATGGCCTCGGCTGCTGTGTCATGGTCCAGCAAGTGGGGTAGCCGCATCTCTGTGTAGCCAATGTTGTGGCACAGCGCCATGGCTTGGGGAATGGCCATGCACCGTGTGGGGCCCCAGGGAGCCCCTGCCCCACCGTCACCCGACAGCACCACCAGTGCCACCAGCTGCCACAGCCCTTGATCCATCACCTGCTTTCTCTGCCTTGGTCTCAGTGCACTGAGGTTGGGGGCTTTATAAGGGCTATACCCACACCTCAGGAGCCAATGTTTGCCCAGCTTCTATGTGCTCAGACCCACCTGGTTAGGCCCCAGTGTGCTGACCTGGGCTGTTTGCATTTGAATAGCACATGGCAGGGGGCTGTATAGAGGGTGGCATCTCCTTTGGGCCTGTGAATGACTGGCACCTAATAAACTGAAGAAACCTGGGCCTGTGTTTTCTTTTTCTGGTTTACTTTTCTTGTTTGTTTATCTTTTTAAATGATCAGGAGGTGACTGGTGATTAGCAATTTGGTCCCCCAGTGGATGGCTCACACCCTTTCTGGGTTTGACAGGTTGAGGGGATCAGGCAGGCTGGAGGTGGGGGTGGGGTGGGGTGGCTTTTGTCCTGTCCTCAGTGTCATCGCATCTGGGTCACCTACCTATGGAAGCTGAATCTGGCTGTGAGCCTGGGTTCTGGAGTGCGACAGCCTGTGGGGCCCTGGCCAAGTTGCTGATGTCTCTGTGCTTGGGGGATCCTCAGGGAGAGGAAGAGTGAATTAATGGGGCCTGGTTTTCTAGGATGAGTATACGGATTACGGGGTTAATGACATGCTTAGTACAGGACACAGAGTCTGTGCTCCCTACGTGTGATCTGCTGTGATTACTATTAAAAACTGCTCCAATCCTGGCTCCGAGTGGCCATTTCCCTTACTCTTGGCAATGACTGGAACTTCATGCTGAGAGAATAACCCAGAAAAGTGGCAGACCACTCTGCAGGAGTTCTGAGGGGTCACAGTGGCGGCATGGCCCTTCCTCCAGTCAGTTCTTGTGTGGGCCTCTTGTGCCCCGTCAAAGGAAGTCCTCTCTCCCAGGAACAAGAGAATGAAGCAAGGCCCAGGCTCCAGCCCTGGAAGTGCCTGGAGTCACTGGGATGTGGGCTCGCCAGGTGTGAGCTTCGCGTTCCAGCTCCACTGAGCTGCTTGTGGAGCTGGTGTGGGGTCATCCAGCCACTGGAACTAAGCCCCAGGCCTGACTGGCCTTTACTTGGGCTTAGAGGCATGGAGTAGGCGTTCAGTGTACATTTGTTCCCAAAGCAAAGGACACTGGGGCATCTTCTCAGAGCAGCTGCTAAAAACCTGAGTGACCCCCACTGACCTCCCAGCGCTGGGCAACTCAGTAGTGGACGGATGACCAGCACCCACTTGTGCAAGAGAATGGAGGGCAAGGCCTAGAATGCTGGATGTATTCACTTTGTTTTTATTTGAACAATGCCGAAAAGCAATAATGAAGGCAAAAACCTGCCAACATTCCCCCTGCCCTTTTAAAATATATACCCAGTAAGGAGTGGAGGTCACCCCTCTACCCCTCAGGTCCACCCTCTGGCCTTTGGTCCCACTCCAAGGTGGGTTAGCCCATCCCCAGCTTTGCTCTGGCTCACCTCCCAGGACTCCCCTGGAAATTGTGTGCTCTCAGCATCAAAAAGAGAGGCCCCATGTTCCAAACGCTGGCTAACCTTTGCAGGACAACTTGACCTTGGGGTCACGGTCTAGAGCAGATGTGAAGTCCTCCTGACTTGGTGACTAGCAGGGGACAGGGACTACCCCAAGAACCCTGCAGAGAGGAAGGTATTTATTGGTGCATCAGCGTCCTGGCCCGGTTCTTGGCCTCACCCCCCACCCCACCTCTTCTGGCAGAAATCCCTGGCTTCTTGAGTGATGAGGAGTGTCGGCTCATCATCCACCTGGCACAGATGAAGGGGTTACAACGCAGCCAGATCCTGCCCACCGAAGAGTATGAGGAAGCAATGGGCACAATGCAAATCAGCCAGCTGGACCTCTTCCAGCTGCTGGACCAAAACCATGATGGTCGCCTGCAGCTCCATGAGGTTGGGATCCTGGGGCCTGGAGTAGGCACCAGGGTGGGAATGCCCAAAATTGTTTCTGGTGGCCAGGTCACTTGTACTGCTCGGCCCTGGCCCCAAGAGTCAGATGCCACCTCAGATCAACTTGGGCATGCCCAGGGTCCACTTTCCCTCCTAGAGAGCCCCTTGCTGCCCTGGGAACCCCAGAGGATGGCAGGAGAATCTACCTGGAGGTGATGGCATTTATTGCCACAGTTCCCAGGTGGTGTGCTGTCTGTGGTCTGGATTCCTTGCTGCTGTTGCTGGGAGCCCCACAGAATTCATGGTGGATGGGGTGGCAGCTCAGAGGAAGCCAGAAGTCTGCATCTCTCTCTGCATGCCCCTCACACCCAGGCTTCTGAGAGAGGTCTTGGTGGGGTGCAGGGTCCCTTGCCTATATAGAGTGCCTCACCGAGCCCGATCTTCCTAAGGGGCCTGGTGGTTGTTCACTGGCCAGGCCTCCCCATGGTGCCTCTTCCCTTTTCGCACCCAGGCCCTGGCCTCCCCCACCTCACCTGGGGTATCTGGGTGGGACACAGGCCTGTCCTTTGCTCTGCCTCCAATAGGCTGACAGTGTTCCCCATGGAAGCCACAGTCCCACCAGGGCTGAGAATGGTCATGGCCCACAGGTCTTTTGACTGTCTTCTGGCTTCCTCCCCAGATGCCTCTAGACCTCTCTGCCTACCCTCACTTCAGCTCAGGGACCTTGGGCTCTGTCCTTCGTCCTCACCCATGCCCTATCACCTGAACCCTCAGCCCTACAGAAGGAACTAGGCAGCTGTCTGTGCTCTGGTGACTCTCCATCACTGGGGCCACCCCACTGAGGCACCATTTTGTGCTTTAGGTCCTGGCCCAGACTCGCCTGGGAAATGGACGGTGGATGACTCCAGAGAACATTCAGGAGATGTACTCTGCGATCAAGGCTGACCCTGATGGTGATGGTGAGCTCATACCTTGCCACAGTTCTGTCGCTGTGAGCCTCCTGCCCCCCAAGCCAGGTAGCCTCTATGCCCAGCTTCTAGAGTAGCCAGAGATGAGGAGGTGAGGATCCAGCCTTGCCCTTACCCCTGGGAAGTAGGCAGTAGCTAGACTCTCCCATTCCCTTTGGTGACAGTCTAGAGGGCAGTTCTTGGAGGCTCTTTTGACCTCACCAGGCAGCATCTGGGGTACAGGAGGTATGGTTGCTGGCTGGCAGAGGGCAGAGTGGTATAGCGGGAGCAAAGGAACAGTGAGGTCAGCTTGGCATCTGCCTCTCTCCAGCCAGGCACACGGTCTTGCCCTAGCAGTCGGCCTCTCTGGTCTAACCAAGGTCCCCCTTGCCTTCTTCTTGCCCACCTGGAGTCATGCTAACTGCTTGGGGTCATGTGGGCAGGAGTGCTGTCCTGTAAGCACCCTCGCCTTTGGTAATAACCCCCAGGAAGTTTCTGAGGTGTAGTCATTACCCTCATGTCCAAGTTCTGGACCAGTTGAGGAAATAGGACTTGGAAGAATGGCTTTGTGGCTGGTGAACCCACAGTGAAGAATCTGACTGGGACCTGTGGCTGGAGGGGCATCATGCTGCTACTGCCCCTATGTGCAGAGCTCGTGACAGACTCACAGCCCTCGAGTGCCCCCACCCTCAGAGAAATCTGGGCCGAAGCATGGAAGTGTGTCAGTTGGGTCAGCCGGGATAACATGTAGCAAAGACACCAGCTATTCTTCCAGAACCCTAAGAGGATACAGCCCAGCTTTGTGGGTTGAGCAGGAACAGGGGAGAGTGTTCTCATTTGGGAGAGTGGCCTGGCTTTCTCTGCTGAGGTAGGCTGGTTTACCCAGCGGGCAGGACTGGCCAGGTGTATTCCACTCAGGATGAGACCCGAGGTCACGAAGGAACTCCTGGGGACCGATCCCAGCTTACACCCTACAGTGTGGAAGGCCCTGAACAAAACCCAACACTGAATGCTCTCTTTCTTCGCCCTCTACAGGACCAGAGAGTGGCCATCATGCTCTACAGAGCCAGGCTGGAGGGCCAAGGGCAGTCCTTGGCCTAGTGTCCTGGCCATATGGCTTAAGCTTCCTTTGGAGACCCTGCTCTCTGGCCAGTCTAATAGGGGTTGGGCTTCATCCTTTTGGGGGCAAAATCAGGGCTTAAACTGAGGAAATGAGCTTCTCTGGGTCTTCCCGTAGCGCCTAATGTGACAGAAGCCAATTTCATCTGACCCGAGTCCAGGTTGAGGGACAGGTGCACATGGCCCCCCAGTGCCTGAGGCCAGGGGTAGGTAGGAAGGTGCAGCCTCCCCACTATGCCCTCCCCACATGGGCTTGGTGGGCATTAATGATGGGTGCCCTGTGCAGGAGTGCTGAGCCGGCAGGAGTTCTCCAACATGGACCTTCGCGACTTTCACAAGTATATGAGGAGCCACAAGGCAGAGTCCAGCCAGCTGGTGCGGAACAGCCACCACACGTGGCTCTACCAGGGCGAAGGTGCCCACCACGTTATGCGCGCCATCCGCCAGAGGTGAGCACCTGAGGCTGTCCTCCCTGGTGCAGGGCCCCCATAGAAGTCCTTAGCTGAGACTGAGAAAACGGAATTGATTAGCCAACTCAGGATTAAGTTCCCCTTGTTAGACCAGGATTGGGACTCATTAGGGGACAATTAACAAAAGCAAATTAGCCCTGATTGTGGGAAACAGTAGATATTTGGGATTAGAAACAGAGTGAATGTTTGTTTTCTGCTAATTAGAGAAGTGATCTCTTATCTCTGTCCACAGGACCCCCTGCCCCTGAGCAGCCAGGGGTTTTAGATAAACAGCCTCCTTCCTGGAGGGAGTGTCTCCCCCTCCCCCAACTTAATGAAGATTTCATCTTTGCCACCCAGGGATGTCTCTGGCATCCAGGGAGAAGGGCTCATCATGAGTAACCCCTTCCTGCTCTTACAGGGCCAGTCTGGGGTGGCTTAAGGAGCTTCCAGGGGAAATAGGGACAGAGCTGTGGCAGGCCCAGGGTCCACCTTGCCAGCTCCCTCAGGGTGCCACCTGGCATGGGGCTGCCCAGCTGAATGCCTGCTGCCCACCAGGGTACTGCGCCTCACCCGCCTGTCACCTGAGATCGTGGAACTCAGCGAGCCGCTGCAGGTCGTGCGGTATGGCGAGGGAGGCCACTACCATGCCCATGTGGACAGCGGGCCTGTGTACCCAGAGACCATCTGCTCCCATACCAAGCTGGTAGCCAATGAGTCTGTACCCTTCGAGACCTCCTGCCGGCAAGTACCTCCCACCTGAGGGCTGTCTTCAACTCCCAGACCAGGCACCCCGATGACACAAGCACAGCCCTGCCCTGTGGGCTTGCCCCTTGGTATGGGGCCAGAAGAGTGCTGGGCCATCCTGGTCGAGGATACCCCCATCTCCCCCCTCAGGTTGTTTACCAAGTGGCCCAAAAGGGGTGGTCATCTTGTCTCAGTGGCCAGACTGAGGTACCCACAGACACTGAAAGCCGCCCCCAGAGCTCTCAGGCAAGGGGCAAGTTTGGACCCCTGATTCTTTCCGCTCCCTCCCTGGTTATTGATCCTGCTGGCACTGCTGGAGACCTCAGCTTCTCCCTTTGAAGCTATGCCCCCCTCCCCTGCCAAGGTATGGTGGCAGGTCTCTCCTCTTCACGTGGCTGCTCTGGCTCAGCCCCTTCTAGTCACAACCAGCCCTCTGCATGATCTTGCTGCTTCTGCTAGCCTACCTTTCCCAGCTGGCCCTTGGTCAGGGCCATGTAATTTAGCTAATTGCACCTGTGATCTTGGCCATAAAAAAACATTGTGACTGACAGAAAGAGACTGGGTTTGTGGGAAGAAGAATGGGCTAGGGACATCTTGGTACTGACCTGCCGTGTTGTCACTGATCCCAGCCTGCCCCTCTGGCCCTTGGGGACCTGGGCAGCTTATCCTGCCCACAGGTAAGCCCCTGGGAAGCATCCACAGCTGGGAACCTGCTCAACAGTCCCCCTGCCTTACAGCTACATGACAGTGCTGTTTTATTTGAACAACGTCACCGGTGGGGGCGAGACTGTCTTTCCTGTAGCAGACAACAGAACCTATGACGAAATGGTAAGGGCCAACCGGGCTGTTACTCTGGTGGGATGGCAGGGCCTTGGGCAAACAGTACATACCCCTCCAGACCTGGGATGAGGCCTAAACAGTCCCCTGGGGACATCTGACTGGTTTCCCTCTGGCCACCTTTGACTGCCTGTCCTTAGGCTCCTGGCCATACAGTCAGGGCAGCTTGAAAACCCCACCACTCTGCTGCCCACAGAGTCTGATTCAGGATGATGTTGACCTCCGTGACACTCGGAGGCACTGTGACAAGGGGAACCTGCGTGTCAAGCCCCGCCAGGGCACAGCAGTCTTCTGGTACAACTACCTGCCTGATGGGCAAGGTGAGGACCTGTGGCCAGGCCAGGGCTGCCTTGAGGGAAGCTTCCCTTTACCCAGCCCTGGTTGCCACCCTGGTGAGCTGTTTCTGGCTGCCCTTCAAATGTTTTTTTGCCCCTAGTGCCTCCCAAAGACCATCCTCAGTGACTTCAGCAGCCTGCACCTGTGCAGCCTCCTGGGCTCTCTGGAACCCTGTCATTCCTTGATGCCCTAGCCTTCCAGCTGACTGGGGTGGGGGACACGTGCACCTTAGTAGCCCAGACTGGGAAGGGCTGTGGACAGGCCGGGCAGCAAGAAAGCTGATTTCAGAGAGCCAGTGGTGTTGATAAGGCATTCGCTAGAGAAAGATGCTGAACCCCCAAGGAGGCCTTGTGGCCAGATGTTTGCCACTGAAGGTGTGCACAGCTGGGCCTACCCTTGCCATGCACTTGGGCAATATGAGGCCAAGCTCAGGTCAGCCCACAAGCTCAGCTCAGTCCAGCCTAGATTCCCTCTGGTCCCCTCCCTTGCTCACACCATCCTCCTCTCCTAGGTTGGGTGGGCGACGTGGACGACTACTCGCTGCACGGGGGCTGCCTGGTCACGCGTGGCACTAAGTGGATCGCCAACAACTGGATCAACGTGGACCCCAGCCGGGCGCGGCAGGCACTGTTCCAGCAGGAGATGGCGCGCCTGGCCCGCGAAAGTGGCGCCGACTCGCAGCCGGAGTGGACCCTGGACCGGGCCTACCGCGACACTCGCGTGGAACTCTGAGGGGAGTGTCCGTCGCGGTCCCCAGCCGCAGGTCACCTGCTGCCCGAGGTTGGGGGCCCTACCCCTGTCCAGCTGCAGGCCAAAGGCCTGGCCGATGTTTTGCCCCATCCCCACCTCCAGCCGCGATTAGGGCACAGTTCCTATATCCATGTTATTTATTGTGTACAGCCCCGTGCTTCCCCAACAAATAAAACTACGCGGCTTGGAGCTGCAGGGCCGAGAACCTCGGAACAGGCTGTAGGCATAATGGGCGGGGCGGGGCGCCGCGGCCGGGTGCATGCTGCGACGTCACGTGAGGGGAGGGCGATTCGGCCCCGCCAATCCCAGCCGGACGGCGTGGGGCGGAGAGTCGTCGTCATTGGGCCCCGGCGGCAGGCGCCCCTGCCTCTGCTACCTGTTGCTACGGGCGCTGTAGAGCTGCAGCGAGGCGCGCGGGAAGGCTCGTCTCGCGAGAGCTCGGCTCTCTTCTTGACCGTGGCAGCTGCAGCGGTTCTGGGACTGACATGGACGCTCACGAGGACTACGTTTGGCCGAGGGCAACCTCGGAGCTCATTCTCCTCCCGGTCACGGGTCTGGAGTGCGTGGGGGAGCGGCTTTTGGCGGGTGAGTTTTGGTTGAGGCGCGCGCTAGCGGAGAAGAAACTGAACGCTCGCCTGGGGAGCGGCCTTAAGAACAAAGGGATGCCCCGAGGAGGAGGACGGGCGGCGGGCGGGAGCCCGGAGATGGCGGGGCTGAAGCGCGGCCCGAGGAGTCCAGGAAACAAAAAACTGAGGTGGCTCCCGAGGCCTTTCATAAACTGCAGGTGACGCGGAGAGGGCGGGTGGGACGGCAAAAAGGAGCGGGGAAACGCGGTCGGCGGGGGCGGGGGAAGGGAATGAGGGAAGCCTGTGGCCGCTTCGATGGGTTGGGCCTCTCCTGAGGGGGCTCGGCGAGTAGGTCGGCGATGAGGCCCCCCCCCGTGGGCGGGTCCAGAGCCCGGGGCGTGGCCTTTCGGGGGTGGGCAAGGCCCAGAAGGGGGTGTGGCCTCTCCGGTGTGAGAGTGCGGCGGGTGAGGCTCTTACCTAGAAGGTGGAGATGAAGAGCCTCTGACCAGGATGGGGTCGCGGGAAGCTGAGGACGAGACCTTTCTGAGTAGGCCAGTGCGGAGGCTCAGGTCTCTCCCGAGATGGTTGGGTTCCAGGAAGTCTGATGTCGATGCTCCTCCGAGGAAGGTCGGCTCGGGTAGCAGAGGCCAGGGATCTGAGGCGGCAGAGACCTGAGGAGCGGTGAGGCTCGACTGGAAGCCACTAGTGACCGATGATGGTGCTGCTGAGTTTGATAAGGATCCCAAGGCAGAGCACTGGCTGTCAAGCCTTGAGTGAGCTGCTACCAATCCTAACGGGGATGGATGTATGGGAGTGGGGGATGGGGCGAGGGATGGCCCAATTTTGATGTGGTGTGGGGGCTCTGGGAGCCCAAGGTTCCTACACTGAGCTAAACTCCTAAGGCTCCTGGAGGAGAGGATAGCTAAGCAGAAAGCTGAAGAACCGCAGAAGTAAACTAGAAGAGAAGGTTCCTGGCAGAGGGTGAGCAAGCCAAAGGCCTTAAGACTGAGTTTGTCACTTTGTGTGAAAGAGGGAATTCTTATGAGGCTTCAGTAGGAGGGGAGGGTGGTCTAGGAGAAGAGGCTGGAGAAATGAACAGAGGCCAGTCTATTTTAGGCCTAGATTTGACTCTATCCCTAAGGGCATAACATCCCAGTGGCGAAGCCCCATTGAAAGGTATTAAGCGTGGGAATGGCTTGGGAAGTTCAGATCAGAAAGTTTTTAAAGTGAATTCACCTATTCCTGTGACTTCCAAAGTGACTTTTATGTTGACAGTTCTCAAATCCCACCCATGTGTACTGATAGTCTAAATGTGTATCTACAATCTGAATTCCCAGCCCTTGTTGTCAAGTGCACAGGTGCCTACAAATTGAAATACTGTTCAGCAGAGGGAACACCAGCCACTCAGGTGCCCAAGCCCAAGAATCTACCTTGTTCCCTAGGCCAGTCTGGTTGATTTGCACTTCATACATGTGGCATCTATTTTTTCTACCTTTATTGCCATCAAATTTGAGGCCATGCACCTATGCCTCCCTGACCCCCTCAGTAGTGTTCTCTCTAGCCCATCCTTGAGCCCTTTGTTTCCTGTTCTAGCCACACTACCCAAAGCTCTTGCTCACCTCAGGGCCATCAGAATTGCTGTTTCCTCTGCTACGGAAGGTTCACCCCCTCTCACTCCTGCCTGCTCTTCCTTTGACTAACTGCTGCTGATCCCTGATTCCTCAGCCTAAATGTTTTGTCCTCCAGTTGGCCTCCCCAGACACTCACCCAGTCTGGTCAGATCAGACCAGGGTTTCTTAGTCTCAGCACTATTGATATATTGGAACAGATCATTCTTTGTGTGAGGGGCTGTCTAAATTGTACGATGTATAGCAGCATCATTTAGCCTCCACTCCTAGATGCAAGTAGCACACACAACTCCGGTTGTAACAACCAAAAATGTCTTCAGACATTACCAGATGTCTTCTGGGGGGGGGAAATTGCCCCTCTGTTGAGAACCACTGGAATAGACTTTCCCATTTTATATCCTTTTTTTTACCCCCCCCCCCATTTTATATTTTTAAAGCAACCTATATAGTTCTTTCTTGGAACTTAACCAAAATTATAACTATGTAGTTTACTTGTGTGATATTGTTTGTTTGTTTTTAATATTTATTTATTTGGCTGTTCTGGGTCTTCGTTGCTGCATGTGGGATCTTCAGTTGCGGCATGCAGGATCTTTTAGTTGCGGCATGAGAACTCTTAGTTGCAGCATGCAAACTCTTAGTTGCTTCATGTGGGATCTAGTTCCCTGACCAAGGATGGAACCCGGGACCCCGGATTGGGAGCGTAGAGTCTTAGCCACTGGACCACCAGGGAAGTCCCTATTTATTTTTTAATTTTTATTTTATATTGGAGTATAGTTGATTAACAATGTTGTGTTAGTTTCAGGTGTACAGCAGAGTGATTCAGTTATACATATATATGTATGTATTCTTTTTCAAGTTCTTTTCCCATTTAGGTTATTACAGAGTACTGAGCAGAGTTCCCTGTGCTATACAGTAGGTCCTTGTTGGTTATTTTATTACTTTTTAAAATATTTATTTATATATATTTTGGTTATCTGTTTTATTTTTATTTGTTTGGTTTTTTAAAAATATTTATTTATTTGGTTGCGTTGGGTCTTAGTTGCAGCTCCAGGGCTCCTTAGTTGTGGCTCACCAGCTCCTTAGTTGTGGCACGTGAACTCTTAGCTGCAGCATGCATGTGGGATCCAGTTCCCTGACCAGGGATCAAACCCGGGTCCCCTGCATTGGGAGTGTGCAATCTTATCCACTGTGCCACCAGGGAAGTCCCCTGGTTATCTATTTTATTTATTTATTTAAAGTATTTAATTAATTTATTTATTGGCTGTGTTGGGTCTTTGTTGCTGCGCGCGGGCTTTCTCTAGTTGCGGTGAGTGGGGGCTACTCTTTGTTGCAGTGCGAGGGCTTCTCATTGCGGTGGCTTCTCTTGTTGCGGAGCACGGGCTCTAGGTGTGCGGGCTTCAGTAGTTGTAGCACATGGGCTCAGTAGTTGTGGCTCATGGGCTCTAGAGCGCAGGCTCAGTAGTTGTGGTGCACAGGCTTAGTTGCTCCGTGGCACGTGGGATCTTCCTGGACCAGGGCTCAAACCCGTGTCCCCTGAATTGGCAGGCAGACTCTTAACCACTGTGCCACCAGGGAAGCCCCTGGTTATCTATTTTAAATATGTGTGTGTACATGTCAATCCCAGATTCCCAATCTATCCCTCCCCCCACTCTTTCCCCCACCCTGTAAGCATAGTTTTGTTTTTTTTAAATTTTACTCGAGTATAGTTGATTTACAATGTTGTGTTAGTTTCAGGTGTACAGCAAAGTGATTAGGTTATACGTATACATATATTCATTCTTTCTCAGATTCTTTACCGATATAGGTGATTACAGAATATTGAGTAGAGCTCCCTGTGCTATACAGTAGGTCCTTGTTCGTTATCCGTTTTTTATATAGTAATGTGTGTATGTTAATCCCAAACTCCTAATTTATGCCTCCCTGCCACGTTTCCCCTTTGGTAACCATAAGTTTGTTTTTGAAATCTGTGAGTCTGTTTCTGTTTTGTAAATATGTTCATTTGTATATATTTTTTATTCTGGCCGTGCCTCGCAGCTTGTGGGATCTTAGTTCCCCCACCAGGGATCAAACCCGGGGCCTCGGCAGTGAGAGCGTGTAGTCATAACCGCTGGACCGACAGGGAATTCCCTGTTTGTAGACTTTTTGTTGATGGCCATTCTGACCGGTGTGAGGTGATACCTCATTGTAGTTTTGATTTGCATTTCTCTGATAATTAGTGATGTTGAGCATCTTTTCATGTATTTTTTAGCCATCTGTTGTGTGATATTGTTTAATGTCTTCCTAATCCACAGGAGCAGGGTCTTTATTCATTACTGCAGCATATAGTTCATTGTCTGGTTTATAATCGATGTTCTGCAATTTTTTTTTTTTTTTTGGACTGCATTACGGCTCCTGGAAATCAGGAGGGGTTCTGCTGTGGACCCAAGGTGGAGAGATTGACTTACTGGGTCTGCCTCTCCCCTGGGGGAGGTGGAAGTGGGAAGAATGCATGTAGAGGTAAATGAGGCCAAGGATTTGGGGACTAAAGCTGAGAGGATTCCTGTCTGAAGCATGAGAAGTTAGGTGGGGTGAGGAGGAGACTGAGTTTGAGGAATTCATGGTTGAATTGAATGTGATGAGTGACTGATGAGGGGATCAGAAAGTCAGCACTGAAGGTACAGCTGAAGGTGAGACCAAGGATTTTCCAAGGTTCAAGACTGCAGGACTGAGTGACCTAATATATTCGTAAGCTACATACTGAGAATTTTCCCTGCTCCCTGTCTCTTCTTCATGGCTCGTCAGAGTTAGGTGAGGGGTTCTGATGCGGCTCTTTGCCTCTGTCCAGGTGAGGGGCCAGATGTCCTGGTGTACACCTTGGATTTTGGTGGACATCTGCGGATGATGAAACGAGTGCAGAACCTGCTTGGCCACTATCTTATTCATGGGTTCCGAGTGCGACCAGAGCCCAACGGAGACCTTGACTCGGAGGCCATGGTGGCGGTGTTTGGGAGCAAGGGACTCCGAATTGTGAAAATTGGCTGGGGACAGGGCCGCTTCCGGGAGCTCTGGCGTTCTGGCCTGTGGAACATGTCTGACTGGATCTGGGATGCCCGTTGGCTTGAGGGGAACATGGCCTTGGCCCTGGGCCACAACTCAGTGGTGCTGTATGACCCTGTGGTAGGGTGCATGCTGCAGGACGTACCCTGCACGGACAGGTGCACCCTCTCCTCAGCCTGTCTGATTGGAGATACCTGGAAGGAGCTGACCATAGTGGCGGGTGCCGTTTCCAACCAGCTCCTGGTCTGGTACCCAGCAGCTGCTTTAATAGACAATAAGCCAGTAGCCCCCGACCGACGGGTTAGTGGGCACGTGGGTGTCATCTTCAGCATGTCATACCTGGAAAGCAAAGGCCTGTTGGCCACAGCTTCAGAAGACCGAAGTGTTCGCATCTGGAAGGTGGGTGACCTGCGGGTGCCTGGGGGTCGGGTGCAGAATATTGGGCACTGCTTTGGGCACAGTGCCCGTGTATGGCAGGTCAAGCTCCTAGAAAATTACCTTATCAGTGCAGGAGAAGACTGCGTCTGCTTGGTATGGAGCCACGAAGGCGAAATCCTCCAGGCCTTTCGGGGCCACCAGGGCCGTGGGATCCGGGCCATAGCTGCTCATGAGAGACAGGCCTGGGTGATCACTGGGGGCGATGACTCAGGCATTCGGCTATGGCACCTGATGGGGCGTGGGTACCCGGGTTCGGGGGTCTCCACCCTCTGCTTCAAATCCCATAGCAGGCCAGGTGCCCTCAAGGCTGTGACGCTGGCTGGCTCATGGCGAGTACTGGCAGTGACTGATACAGGGGCCCTGTACCTTTATGACCTCGAGGTCAAGTGCTGGGAGCAGCTGCTGGAGGACAAGTGCTTCCAGTCCTACTGCCTCCTGGAGGCAGCCCCTGGTCCTGAGGGCTTCGGACTGTGTGCCATGGCCAATGGGGAAGGTCATGTCAAGGTTGTCCCCATCAACACTCCAACTGCAGCTGTGGACCTGACCCTGTTCCATGGGAAGGTGCACAGCCTGAGCTGGGCCTTGCGTGGCTACGAGGAGCTTCTGTTGCTAGCATCGGGCCCTGGTGGTGTGGTGGCTTGCCTAGAGATCTCTGCTGCGCCCTCTGGCAAGGCCATCTTTGTCAAGGAACGTTGCCGGTACCTCCTACCTCCAAGCAAGCAGAGATGGCACACATGCAGTGCCTTCCTACCCCCGGGCGACTTCCTGGTGTGCGGGGACCGCCGGGGCTCCGTGTTGCTGTTCCCCTCCCGACCAGATTTGCTCAAGGATCTTGGGGTCGGAGGCAAAGTTGGGGCTGCTACTGGAGCACTTGGAACGGGTAGTGGCAGTGGTGGGAGTGAGAACACCTTGGCTGAGTGGGGCCCTGTGTCCACCCTCCCTTCTCTGCATGGGAAACAGGGTGTGACCTCAGTCACCTGCCATGGTGGCTACGTGTACACTACAGGGCGTGATGGTGCCTACTACCAGCTCTTGGTGCGAGGTGGCCAACTCCAGCCAGTCCTAAGGCAAAAATCCTGTCGAGGTATGAACTGGGTGGCTGGGCTCCGAATGGTGGCTGATGGGAGCATGGTCATCCTGGGTTTCCACGCCAACGAGTTTGTGGTGTGGAGCCCCCGGTCGCATGAGAAGCTGCACATTATCAACTGTGGTGGAGGGCATCGCTCCTGGGCCTTCTCTGATACCGAGGCAGCTATGGCTTTTGCCTACCTCAAGGATGGGGATGTCATGCTGTACCGGGCTCTTGGTGGCTGCACGCGGCCACATGTGATTCTCCGGGAGAGCCTACATGGCCGTGAGATCACTTGTGTAAAGCGTGTGGGCACCGTCACCCTGGGGCCTGAATTTGGGGTGCCCAGCTTCATGCAGCCTGACCACCTGGAGCCCGGTAGTGAGGGCCCTGGCCTGATCGACATTGTGATAACGTGCAGCGAGGACACCACCGTCTGTATCCTGGCACTCCCCACAGCCACAGGCTCAGCCCATGCGCTTACAGCTGTCTGTAACCACATCTCCTCGGTGCGTGCAGTGGCTGTGTGGGGCACTGGCACCCCAGGTGGCCCTCAGGATCCTCGGCCTGGCCTGACTGCCCATGTGGTATCTGCGGGGGGCAGGGCTGAGATGCACTGCTTCACAATCATGGTCAGCCCAGACCCCAGCACCCCAAGCCGCCTTGCCTGCCATGTCATGCACCTTTCGTCTCACCGGCTGGATGAGTACTGGGACCGGCAGCGCAATCGGCACCGGATGATCAAGGTGGACCCAGAGACCAGGTGAGGTGCACTGTCAGACAGGAGCATGGGGTGGGGGCGCATGCAGGGCAAGCCCTGTGCCGCTGCTCCAAGGCTCTGCCTGATGGCTGTGTACTGTCCTTGCAGGTACATGTCCCTAGCTGTGTGTGAGCTCGACCGGCCTGGCCTTGGCCCCCTTGTGGCTGCAGCCTGTAGCGATGGGGCAGTGAGGTGAGCATATAGGACCCAGGGGGCCTGGAGACAAAAGAAAAGGATGTAGGGATGTTTAGAATGGGTTCTGAGCTGGGCCATCCTCTGCACCCCCCAGGCTCTTTCTCTTGCAGGACTCTGGGCAGCGGCTACAGCTCCTGGCTGAAACCTTCCACCACAAGCGCTGTGTGCTCAAGGTCCACTCCTTCACACACGAGGCAACCAATCAGCGGCGGTGAGAGGGGCTGCATGGTGGTCCTGCATGGGTTTGGTGGGGGCTCCTATTGCTTTCCATCCCCTCACTGACCCAGCTGCCTTTTCCTGGCTACCAGGAGACTGTTCCTGTGCAGTGCAGCCACGGATGGCAGCCTGGCCTTCTGGGATCTCACCACTGTGCTGGACCATGGCTCTCCTGCCCTGGAGCCTCCAGCAGACCCTGGGCTTCCCTACCGTGAGTAGCTAGAGTGCCACTGTGGCTGTCCCCCCACCTCCCAGTGCACTCAGCCAAGTGTTGAGCTGGGTAGTGACAACCATCTTCTTCCAGGGCTGGGCAGCCCCTGCCTGACTCTCCAGGCTCACAGCTGTGGTGTCAACAGCCTGCACACTTTGCCCACACGTGAGGGCCATCTTGTGGCCAGTGGCAGTGAGGATGGCTCCCTCCACGTCTTTGTGCTTACTGTGGAGGTGCCAGAGCTGGAAGAGGCTGTGGGGGGTGCTGAGCTGGTGCCCCAGCTGCAAGTGCTGGAAGAATACTCTCTCCCCTGTGCACATGCTGCCCATGTGACAGGCCTCAAGATCTTAAGCCCAAGCCTCATGGTCTCAGCCTCCATCGACCAACGGCTTACCTTCTGGCGTCTGGGGCATGGTGAGCCCACCTTTATGAACAGTACAGTGTACCACGTAGCAGATGTGGCCGACATGGACTGCTGGCCCGTGAGCCCCGAGTTTGGCCACCGCTGTGCTCTTGGGGGCCAGGGCCTTGAGGTTTACAACTGGTATGACTGAGATGTCCCGCGGTGGCCGGCATGCTGGGCATGGGGCCTGCTCACAGACAGAGTGACTATCTGTGCCCATGCCCAGTGTGCCTTGAGGGGAGGAAGAGGCAGCCGCGGGCTCCTGACTCAAGAGCAGGAGCTGGAGGTGAGTTGAAAGCCACCTGGGCAGACCAAGAATATGCCCCACTCCCCACAATGGGACAAAACTTTGTCACAGAAGCAATTTATTTTGGCTCCGGGTCTCTTAACAAAATCTGTGGGTTTTTTCCCTTTCAGTTGATGACTTTGTGGACATTCCCAGATATTGGGGCCTCTGTGGCCTTAGATGTGACTCAGTGGAGGGAGACCCAGCATGGCCAGCCCGGTGTGGAGCACTTCACGCACAGCCCGCAGAAGCTGCAGACGGGCAAACATTTGACCAAACAAGTGTGGTCGAGGCTCCTGGAGGAGAGAAAGGGGCCTGCTGGTCTCATCCTTTGCTTCCCCTGCACCCCCCACATATGCCCTTTTGCTGTGCACTTACCCCTAGGATGTGTACCCGGTTATAGTATGAGCTGAAATCCATGCTGAGCTGTACCAGGAACTTGCACACCTAGAGACAAGAGACTGAGTCTCACTGGCCTGTCTCTGTGCCCCAGAATAAAGACTAGTGTGTGCAGTCCATCCCAGTGCCCTCTGCCTTACCATCTCTGTGCGTGCAGTGATGTGGAGCCCTGGGGCTGTGCAGGGTAGGGCTGCTGTCTGGCTCAGCAGGTCTGGGAAGGGGAGGATGCTGTTGAAGAGCAGCAACCACTCACCCTGTGGGGGAGAAGGGTGCTGGGAGGGAAAGGCCTGAACTTCCCACATGTGACAGCTACCCAAGAGGGGCACTCACCTCATCATGTAGCAGAGAGAAATCCAGACTGCTCACAGGTGGGAAAGTGGGGTACAGACCTTGTTCCATGCTGCACTTGTAACTCTCAAAGAGTGTGGCAAGACGTGCACAATTATACATGACAAAGGTGCCACTTTTGGTGCCCTTTGTGGAAATGCTGCTGTCGGCCAGGGCCAAGAGAAGCTGAGGAATAAGGGCACAGCTGCAGAGGGAGGGACAGCCACTGCACACCCTGTCCCCCCAGCCCTGGCCCAGCATGGTGCCCAGGCTCACCTGACTTTGTGGGGCTGTGCTGAGCATCTCAAACTTAATGGTTGCCACAGAGAGAACCCTGAAGATTTCCATCCAGGCTGAGTCTGAAAGAGTACGGATCAGTTAATCAGTCTCTACAGGCAGGGAACGAGGGGGGGGCAGGGGGCAAATGACCTTCCCCTACCCAAAGCACAGCCAGGGTCTCCCAGGCGCACCTTGTGCCAGGTCCCTACCGCGCTTCAGTGCTGAGGCCTTGCACACCTGGGCATGCCGGAGCCTGCATTTTGAGAAGAGTGAGAGGAGGACCAGGGGGCAGAGTCCCCCACCGCAACTACCCTGGCTTGGTGGCCTTCCTTCCAGCCTCACTCACTCGTAGTACTCGGGGGCAGTCAGGGTGCCAGGTGCACCAGCTACTTTCACTGGGCCACAGACCAGGTGCTTCTGTCAGGAAGATAGCAGGGGCTCAGCCAGCTGGCGATACCCTCCAGGAACCTAAATTTGGTTCCTGGACTCCCCCAGCTTTTTACCTTAGAAACTCCATCCCCACAGGGTAGCCTCCTCAACCTATTCTTCAGTATTCTCTGGGCTATGATGCCTCCAGAGACCTCTCCCAGCACCTGCTACACATGCCCATTTACCAAGCCTAACATCTCCCCAAGGTCAAGTATCACCTTCTGGACCCATCAACTAACAAGTGGGTTTCAAGGGCCCTCTGAGATTGATGTGGGGAGCCACCATCACTAACCTACCTGTCTGAGAGGAGCCTGGTCATCCAACTTCCACCAAAGCAGGTCCAACTTCTGTTGCTGGAACTCCTCCTCACAGCTCACCACGTGTACAACCATGCAGCTATCTGCACCAGCATCTGGGGCCGCAGCCTATAGGGTAGGACAGTCACTGCCGGGGACACAAGACATCTGGTTTGCTAGAGGCCTGCAGGGTGGGGTGTCAGTCACTAACCAGGCCTAGGGAGCTGTCCTCAGCCCAATCCTGCACAGCCTGCTGCAGCTCCGCCAGCACAGCGAGCAGATCCTCTGTCACTGCGAAGAGAACACACAGGGCTGAGGCCGGCGGGGAGTGCGGGGCCCGACTACTTTCTGGCCCTGCGAGGCTCCGGGTCCTACCCAAACAGCTGTCCAGCTTGGGGTCATAGCCAGTTGTGCGTCCCCGTTCGTCCACCAGCTCCTTCAAGTACACTCGGCCCAGGGCGCCAGGGGGCAGGGCTTCCGCGTTACGGGCAGGGGTGAGCTCTGCAAGCGCGCGGCTCCTTAGGGCTTCGGTCGCGGCTCTCTCTGAGGCCGCGGGCCAGTCCACCCGCAGCTGCTGCAGGAAGGTCGGCATGTGCGGGTCCCGCACAGCGGGCACTAGGCGCACACTCACCCTGCGAAGCGAGGCGGCCGCCTCAGCCCGAGCACCGGGCTCAGCTATCCCCCACTTTCCACCCGCAGCGGCTCTCGGGCCCCCATCGCGCGCTTTCTCCTTTGTGGGCCCGCGCCCCAGCTCACCTGTGAGCGTGCAAAGCTCGCGCCAGGTGGTCGGCCACGAGCACGGCACGCAGCTGGCTCAGGCGGAGGGCGCAGGGGCTGCCGCGCAGCGCCGGGCAGTGCAGGACGACGCGCGGGCCCGGGGCGGCGGGGACGGTGGGCGCGGCATAGGCGGCCACGGCGCCGAGGACGCGCTCGAAGACGGCGGACCGCCGCAGCTGGAGCGCCAGCCCCGCGGGGGTTGGCGCGCAGCTCAGTACCGGGGCCACGCCAGGACCCTGCAGGCCGACGATGGCGTGAACCACGCGCTCGGGCACCTGCAGGAAGACAAGCTAGTGAGCGGGTCGCAGCGCTCCCAGCTACCTCGGGCCGCACGTCCCCGCCCTGCTCGCGCCCACCTGGTCGTCCCCGAAGCGCGCTTCCAGCGCGCGCCGCGGTGCCAAGAAGTCTCGGACACGCAGGTGGCGGGCGCGTGTCTCCTTGAACCATACTGGGCCGCCCGGCCCCAGGGCCGCGTTGAGGGCTCCCAGCGTCTCCTCTACCCCAAGGCGCATGGCGACCGGAAGGAGTAGGCAGAACCGGAAGCAAGGAACCGGAAGCAAAATTTCGAGGTCGAACTTCAAGGAGGGCCAATTGGTTGGGGCGGGGATCTGGCTGCGGCCCGTGAGTGCACAGGTGCGCTCGACCTACGACTCCAGTGCTGCCTCCGCGTGGCCCACCAGCCTGGCTCGGCTCCGGGTCCGAAATCTCTGGGTACGCTACGGGCCTAGGATTCTCTCGCCGTCGCCCGCAGTAGCAACCAGGGAAAGAACCTAAGTCTTACATTTATGTATTTGTGATAACGTTTCATTTCCTCCATTTACACATGATCAAAACGGCAAAAGTCCCAAATGGATTCTCACTGAAATAGGGCGGCTAACATTAAAGCCACTTTCATGACCTACTGAAAAACTCACATTTTTAAGACAATTTGTGTTCTCCAGTTTCGGGTTATTTGCAAGCATTCCCTCCTTTGACATATGGGTTGTCTTTATTCATAAAAAATGCCCACTGATGGATCCTCCCACTTCCTGGTTTAGGCAACCAGCCATTGTGGATCAAATAAACAACGTGACCATGAGAAGACCCAGCTTAAGAACAGTTCTCTGAGCACCCCACTCCTCTACCAGTGAGAATGCTCTTTCCTCTGTCCCACCAGGGCTCCTGAATGTCTTCACTTCACTGTAACTTAGATAACCCTTTTCTCTTTTCTTTAATGGGGATTGAACCTAACGCCGTAGAGCGCTGTGCAGCAGATCACTGGCAAACCCCTGATCTCCGCCCTGGAGCAGTGAGAATAACCAGAGCTCAGAAAGGAGAAAAGCCTAGGCGCAGGAAAAGCTTCGCAAGGCCCCTTTCTGGGCTAGGGCTGCAAGGCCCTGCTGGGAAGTGCCGAAAGAGCACTGGGCGGACACGACATTCCCGATGGCTTCTTGGGTGCCCACTCAACGGGAGTGATCGTGTCATTCCAAAGCGCTTTCCATGCGTCACGCGCACGACCCGGGGACAGCTGCTAACAGGGTTGGGGGCCCCGAGGCGGAGCTGGGGACTTCAGCTACTCTGGGTGCATGAAGACGGTTGGGGGTGGTTTTACCCCAGGAAGTGAAAGGCTATCTTTAGCGAGCTGCGGGCTGGGGCTGCCCTGGGGGACTCACCGCCATTTGCAGCCCTATACGGAGGCCCTGGGTCCTCCCTCCCTTGCCAATGGTACCTCGGGCTCCAGAGGTGGCCACCGCCTCGGCTCTCCGACGTCTACGCCTGTCACTTCTAGCCTGAGGGCGCACCTGAGAGAGGGACGGAAACCAGAGCGACCCAATAAAGTATGTCTGGGGATCAGGGGTTAGCCCATTCCATCTGGGTCAGGACGCTGCTCAGGCAGGAGAGCAGGGAACGAAATCCAAGTGCAGCTGGAATGCTCTGGAGACAACAGCTGCTTTTGGGATTCCGTTGCCCGCTGTCCAGCCGGGGGGTGGGGTTGAGGGGGTTATCCCTCGCCCTAGGGCCAGATCAAAACCCCCCACTCCCAGTCGGCGGACTCAGGAGGTGAAACCAAGTCTAGTGGGAATGAGCCGCTCACCTAGGCCCCCAAACAATATGGGTGGTGGGGGCCTTCCCCGGGACCAGGTCCCGATCCGGATTAGATCCGCGGGGTAGGATTAGTCCTGTTGGTCTCATGCAGTCAGGGCCACTGCAGTGACGGTGGCGGGGCGGGCTTCGGGATCAACCAAGAGGGAAGCGCGCCCGTGGGATCGGAGGGGAAGTAAACCCTACTCGGGGACACCCCGGCACCCGGGACCCTTTGTCCGGTGACGCTGCCAGTGCCCGGAGCGCTAGGGGCCCAATGGGCCCGCACGGCAGCGACGGGACTCCCGGAAATCCATTGCGACCGTCCTCGGTTGTGTCGAGCCTCCCGCCAGCCCCGTCCCGAGGGTGGCAGACGCGGCAATGTGCCCCTGAGGCCAACACACGGTGGGCGCGCGGAG
Source organism: Globicephala melas (assembly GCF_963455315.2). Taxonomy (NCBI): domain Eukaryota; kingdom Metazoa; phylum Chordata; class Mammalia; order Artiodactyla; family Delphinidae; genus Globicephala; species Globicephala melas. The sequence continues at coordinate 39,060,134 of NC_083324.2, read as the reverse complement.
ATGCCAGAACCTGCGCGGGCGCCAGCGATTCTCACGCCAGTAGGCCTTCTGATTCGGCTCAAGACGGGGCGCAAGGAATTCTCGGGACGCAAGCGAAGTGAGCGAGGACAAGGCGATGCTCCAGCCGCTGTCTAGTTCAACGTCTGGTCCGGTTTAGGCCCGGTCGGCCGCCGAACACCTAGAAGTACCCTACCAAAGCGTCCCCTTCCGCTTGCTTTGGCCGCAGATTTGGAGCCATTTTAAGACGAAACCAACCAGCCACGCCCCCTCGCGCTCTGGAGAGGCCAATCCATGCTCAACCACGCCCCGTGCGACTCGCGGCCGCGGCGCCAACGGTCGCGCTTGTGACGGTTAGGGAGGGGCGGGACTCGGGGGGGATAACCGAGGGAAACTTGAGCTGCCTACCCCGCCCTCGGAACCCGACTCTCTAAAGCCGGGATTAGCGATTTGGGGGCTGACGCCACGCCCTGGCCAGATGTGCGGGAGTCGAACGGGTGCTCGGCCGCCCCGCCCCGGGCCCCGGGAGGCCGGCGTAATGGCTGAGAGCCGGGGGCCAGGCCGCGGCTGGGGCCCAGGCAGTGCCCTGAGGCCAGCCACGCTACCAGGTGTCCGGCTCCTCCAGGACGGCCTGCGGGGGTCTGGGGAGGGGCGGACGGCAGGTGCTGACACCGGAGCCGCGTTGGGGGACGCGCCCTTATGGGACCGAGGCCCCTGGCCCGCTCCCTCCTCTCTCCCGCGCCGGGCCGGCCGAGCTGCGCGGTGCCCTCCGCGACGCTGGGGGCGCTATAATCGCGCTAGGCTTGGTGACGCCATGACCCCGCTGTGCCTGCGCCAGCCTCCCTGCACGCCGGTCCGCCATGGCCGCCGCGTTCGTACTTCGTAGCCTGTACCGAGCGCGGCTCGCCCTTCGCTGTCCGCCCGCGCAGCTGCCATGGTGAGCCCGGACCCAGCATCCCTGACCACCCGCTCCTACGGCCGGCGATTCCCGGCGCCCTAGACCCTGACCGTACCTCTCCGCAGGGCCCCGCGGCGTGGGCATCGGCTCACGCCGGCGGATGACGAACTGTACCAGCGGACGCGCATCTCTCTGCTGCAGCGCGAGTCCCCGCACGATATGTACATCGACAGCTACAACAGCCGCGGCTTCACGGTCAACGGAAATCGCGTACTTGGGCCCTGTGCGCTGCTCCCACACTCGGTGGTGCAGTGGAACGTGAGCCCTTCCCTGCAGTGAGGAAACCGAGGGCCAGAGTCACAGGCCTGCCCCCTGATTCTGTCCCTGGCACACCTGGCTTTTCTTTTGCCCCGCACTGGAGCAAGTAGAGGGTCTCTGGGGAAACTTAGGTGGACTTGTATTTAACTTGTCTCCTCCCCACACAGGTAGGTTCCCACCAGGACATCACCGAGGAAAGCTTCTCTCTCTTTTGGATGCTGGAGCCCCGAATAGGTATTGGAGGAGGGGAGGGCTGAAGTGCTTAGCCCCAGAAAGCCACCCTCTAGACAGACCTGGTTGTAGACTAGCCATGTCCGTCCTTCCCTAGAGATTGTTGTGGTGGGCACTGGAGACCGGACTGAGCGGCTGCAGTCCCACTTGCTGCGAGCCATGAGGCAGCGGGGCATCGCTGTGGAAGTGCAGGATACAGTATGTCTGGGACTTGGGATGCGGAGGGGAGCCCAAGCCTAGCACTAGCCCAGCTGATGCTGGCTTTCTCTTTGCAGCCCAATGCCTGTGCCACTTTCAACTTCCTGTGTCATGAAGGCCGAGTGACAGGAGCTGCTCTCATTCCCCCACCTGGTGGGGCTGCACTCACATCTCTGGCCCAAGCTGCAGAATGAACCACCAGGAACTTACCTGACCCATCCAGGAGGGCCCTAGCACCTTTTGCAGAATGCAGGGGTTCCCAAAGCTTTCACTAGCCCCTCCCCCTTTGTCACTGTAACACTTGTCTTGTTTGCCAGCAAATTAATAATTTAACCCACTTCTCTGATTTTGTACTAGGTGTGTTGCTGGCCAGGAGTTGCTGGCTTAGTGAGTTCTTGGAGGGGGTTGTGAAGGAACCAAGGGGTCATCTATTTGTCTACACTGCTTGGCCTCTCAGAGGCCAGGAGACAGTATAGGCACCTGTTCTAAGCTGTATATCTATCTACTTGCTGACATGCAGATTTGAGGGGACCTCTGTGTTTTCTCCACGAGGTCCTTTTAGAGATTCAAGTTAGAGAATGTACGTGGGTCTCAACCTGATCGCGTGGTGGCCAAACTTTGGGCTAGCAGGAGGCCCCGTGGATGCCAGTCCAAAGCCCCATGGACTGTTCTGTGACCCTTCCTAAGCAGCCACAGGCAATTTCTGAGACCAAACCCTTGGGTCTGAGCTGCCTTTTGAGATGCCTCAAAAGGAGGGGCTTTTTTAATCTAGTACTACCCGCCACTTCCAGTTCCTTGAAGCATCCTTCTCTCGGGGCATGAGGCTTTCTCTGGAAATGAAGGTGCTTTGTTTTTGTGTATCTGTGATGGTGGCAGCTGCAGAGCCCCACCTACTTGTTGACCTCAAAGATCAGGCATCACTTTTTTTCAAACTTTTATTGAAAAACCGAGGGTGTGCTGTATCCCTTTTCAGAAAAGACGCTTCTCATACCTGTTGGCAGAAGGACCAGCTGTGAGGTGAGGGCAGGAGCATGGAGGCATGGAAGAGACCTCCACCCCAAGGACAGAGGAGTGGAGAGGGTTGGTCACTTACGAATGGAGGCTGTGGACACCACCTTCCACCTGAGCTGAGGATGTTCTCTTCTCAAACTTGAGCTCTCCAGAATACATCATGGCTCTGAAGAGAGGCAGAAGTCAGATGTGGGTAGCTGGCCCTGGACCAGGCCCTCTACCCAATGTCCCAGCTCCCTAAGCTTACCGGACTTGGGTCAAACTCTTGGCGCCAATGTCCTGGCAGGAGTGCTGGATGCCAGCAATCAGGTAGGGAACAAATTTGTGGATGGATCCTTTATCCTGCACAGCCCCAGACACCCCCTGGGCCACCTTGATTTTGTCAGCTTCACTGCAGGGAGAGGCAGGAAACACAGGCAAAGTCGAAACATGGATGATGCTGCCAGTGCAGGGTTAGCATAGGGCAACTGACCTGCCTGTCCCACCTGAAATATCGGTTCTGGCTGCTGAGATGCTTGTCCATGGCATCAAGAGAACCCATACCCCGATATTTCTTTAGCCGGATCCCATCAGAGAAGAAATACTCGCCAGGGGCTTCAGTGGTAGCAGCCAGGAGGGAGCCCATCATAACTATGGACAGAAGGAATGCTGGGGGAAGATCCTGAATGGCATTAGGGAAGGAGACCCACTAGGCTCCCTGAATGTTGGGCCTCACCTGTTGAGGCCCCAAGGGCCAAAGCTTTGGCAATATGGCCCACATTTTGGATTCCTCCATCAGCGATGACAGGAACACCAAAGCGCCGTGCATATTCTGACACCTTGTACACTGCTGTTGCTTGGGGCCGCCCACAGGCCAGCACTGTTGAGACATGGAGGAACAAATGGGGGTGGCGTTAGTGGGGACAGGCAAGAGGCTCTGTGGCCACAAATCAGCACCCAGGAGCTCTCAGTTACACCTGCACCAGGACTGCAGCGTGGTAGAGGAAGAGTCTTGTCTGGGATGGCTGCTGCCCCATCAGCCTTAAACAGTACAAATAGCTGTGATGGCCCCCACTCACCCTTGGCATGTGCGCATGCATATGTGCATGGCCCAGGGCAGCCTCAGGCACATGCAGTCAGCAGCCGGGAAAGCCCCGCCCAATTGATATCAGGTGGGGTAGGGGTCACCGTGCAGTTAGTACCCAGAGACCCACCCCTTGCTCCCTGCATGGTGGGAAGCTCAGGCAAGATCAGGGCAGTGGTCATGTGGAAGGAAGAGTGGGCCCCCGAGTTGGTCCTTAAGCTGTGCCTACTGCAGGAGATGTGGGCAGAGCAGGGCCTACCTGGTGGAGGTCCTGCCCTACAAACACCCCAGGAAGAGGAGGGAGCTGTGTTCTTGAGCAGCTCCCAAAACCATGGTCTGTCATTCAGTTTGCCCTGCCCACCCGTCAGCACCACAAACCCCGGGAGCTACAGCTACAGTCAACCAAGCAGCCGGGCAGTGGGCAGCTGGGCCGGGCCAGTGGACCGGGCCGGACTTACTATAGCAGCCCGTGACAGTAGAAGGGCATTTGGGGCTGTGGGACTTTATGTCTGGAGGGATCTTGGGAGCCGCTAAATAAAACAAACAGACCAGAGTTTAGAGAGGGCACGGAGCAGGAGCGGGGAGGCCAGGCTAGGCGGGGGTGGGGGAAGTGGCAGGTGAAGACTGACGAGAGCTCGTCTTACTTCCAGCATGTTACCCATCCAAGGGGCCTGTTTGGCCCTGGGGCTGCCCCTACTGGAGGACTCAATGTAGTTCCCGTAAGAGCGCTTGGCTCCAGGGCATGTGGGGCTAAGGGCCCTGCTAAAGCCAGGTCTCTGAGGGCCTTGCCAAAGTCTTCTTACCTTCTTGAGTGATGCAGATGGAGCCACTGCCCATTCCCACCCGCAGGGCATCTACACCAGCATCAATGAGGTTCTTGGCCTGAGCAGCTGTGACCACTGCAGGAACAGGGGAAGGCTCACGTGAAGGTCTACGTGGGAGCCTAGCTCCCCCACTCTCGCCCCACATCCTTCAGTGCCCAGTCTTGTCTCACCATTGCCTCCAATGACTTGGAGACTGGGGTATTTCTCTTTGATGTACTTGATCATGTTGATCTGGAAGATGGAGTTTCCCTGGGAAGAGTCCTGAGACAGGAAGGTAGTCCCAATGAGACTGTGGTATGACAGCTGCTCCTACCACCCCACCCTGCCTGTGCAGCAGCTCACCAAAACCACCACGTCCACACCAGCCTGGGCTAGCAAGTCCAGCCGATACTTGTCATCCTCATGAGTGCCAATGGCTGCTCCACACAGCAGCTGCTTCTTGGCATCTTTGGAGGCCAGTGGGTAATCTCGGTTTTTCTTCAGGTCTGTCCGGGCAATGATGGCCACCAGCTCATCATCTTCATTTACAATGGGTAACTTTCCTAGGGGCAGGGCAGGACATAAATCAGGACCTTGGTCTTTGGTTCCAGAACACTTCCTACCTCTAGGACTCACCCTTCTTGCTGCGCTGCAGAATTTCATTTGCTTCCTTCAGTGTGATGCCTGCAGGGGCTACCACCAAGTCTTCCCTCTTTGTCATGATCTATAAGAGAGGGGAGTTGTAAGGAACAGTAATAGGAGATCAGGCCTCCCAACAGACCCTGCCCTAACTCAGGGGTGAGGTTCCAAAGAGCACCATGTTTACACACCTGCACCCAGACTACCCTCAAGTAAACCCAACAGTCTGCAGCAATCTAATGGCAAGAGTGAGAATTTAGTAGAAAGGACATCAGGTACATGGAGCACGTTGTGGAGAAAGAGCCACACCGGAGAAATGACAAGAGGAGGCTGAAGTTGGTCCTTGAGCACAGCCCCCACTCTGGGTGTGGCAAAAAATTTGGGTATGCTGGCAAACATTTCGGCAGATTGAAAGCCTTTGGTGGGGAAGGGATGCAGGAACCCCATGAAAGGGTCAGAAACTTAGCCAGGTGTTCATCTTTCCTGGACAGCAGAGGCCCTCAGAGTTGCCATTCAGACAACAGAACAGAAGACTTTATCTTTAACCTGGGCTGTCAGAGTTTGCCTGTGCTCTGTCAGTGGCACCCACCTCTCCCAAAAACCGGTCATGCTCCTCCTCCTTGAGAAAATCAATGTCCCTCGAGGAGATGATGCCCACCAGGCGGCTCCCCATCCGGCCTGTGTCAGTGATGGGGATACCACAGAAGCCATGCCGGGCCTTGGCTTCAAAGACATCCCGCACTCGATCTTTGGGACTGAGGACCACAGGGTCCGTGATGAATCCCTGCTCATATTTCTGGAAGGGATGGTGAAAAAGGGCACTTCTGAACCACTTTCATCAGACTTTTGGTCTGAAGCCTGGGATCTGTGCCAACTCCCCCTTTGGCAGTGCCACAGGATCAAATCACACAAACACTTCAAACCCAGAGCTAGGAGACATGAGTGTACTGCAGGGCACTGTACACCTGGCCCTCTTCTGTTGCTTTAAGACACAGGGTCTCAGGCTCTCCTCAGGAATTGAACCCCCACAGTGGGAAAGAAAGGATCCTAAATCAGAATAATTCCCCCACTCCCACCCTACTCCACCTCAGTGCAATTCCCAGGAGCTCTTGACAGTGATCATTTCCCTTCTGACCTTCACTTTACGAACTTCATTGGCCTGGAATTCTGGTGTACAGTTGTGGTGAATGAAGCCAATACCACCTGTAAGCTGCAGGATACACAGAAAGAAAACACGGGAAAAGTGACAAAGAAGAAGAGTGGCATGATTGTATGCCCGTGGGAAAGAGAGATGGGGCCCCTGCTTCTGCCCTCACATGCCACAGTGCTCACCGCCATTGCTATGGCCATCCCAGCCTCTGTGACTGTGTCCATGGGTGAGGAAACAAGTGGGGTCTTCAGAGTGATCTTTTTAGTCAGAGCAGAGGTCAGGTCCTAAAGAAATAAGGCCAACTAATGTGCAAAAGCACCTCATATACCTCAGGGCGGTGCCATGTTCCCCGCAAAATAGGTGCTCTGTATGACCTGCATGCCAGTAAGACCATTCCATAGCATCCACCCCCAAAACCAATCTACTGAGATAGCCGAGAGGGGACAGCAGCACTTTTATCCAACCTTGATACTTAGGATCCAATTCCTGTCCATACTCACCACTTGGTCTGCAGTGAAATCGATGTACCCGGGGAGAATGAGAAAGTCACTAGAGGGGAGGGGAATTGGGAGTAAGGGTCAGGCTTATGGCAGCCTGAGACACCATCCTCATAAATCATCTCTTAAGGCATTCCGGCAGAGAGGGAAATAACCTAGCCCGAGTAACACAGGCAAGGCAGAGAACAAGGTAGAGATGGAGACAGCGGACCTTTTCTGCCACCTAGCTGTCATCAGCGCCTCTGGCATCCTGACAACTCCATGTGCCCAGAGAACGGAGTTTCTAACCTGGAAATCTCAGGCACTACCAAGATGCCTCCTCCATCCCGCCCGCTTCAGACCTGTCAAACTGAACCTGAGATGGGTGGGGAATTTCCGGAACCTGTCCCCCACGCCCGAGCCAAGCGGGCTCAATAGAAGCCCCACCCGGCCTCCCAACCCTGCGCGCCGCTCCTCTCCTGGCCCAGGTGAGCCCGCCAGGCCCGCACTTGTAGGTGAGGCCGTCCCCACAGTTAAACAGCTGCTGTGCCGTGAGCCCGTCGTCCGGCACGTAAGACGTGCCCCCGCTAATCAGGTAGTCGGCCATGGCTAGCGCGGGGCAAGGCCGCGCGTCTCCGAAGACGTCGCCGCAGAGGCCTCCGCCTTCTGGGCCGCGCCAATATAAACCCGCCGATATCGTCACCGCGCCCAGCGCGTCGCCGACGTCAGGACGCAGCACGCTCGTACAGAGCTCGTACGCCTCTAGGGCGGGGCTGGCTGGACGGAACGCAGGCGCATAGCACGCCCTAGGGCTGTTTCCTGTTGCTACCCCCTCCCGCAGGACCTCGCCCTGTCCAACAGGCAAGGCTTTGCTGCCACTGCCCCGCCTGGCTCCTCCCAAATGAAGAGGCGTTGTTCACTAGCATGTTGAAAAGACGTGCTTGTCATTCTTAATAAACAACTAGATTAAGAATACATAAGAGAAACAGAGTGGTATCTTTATATGATACACAAGTGTATGTTACAAGAATTCCATCAGGCACAGAAGCCTCAGGTTTAAGGCCTCAATGTTAGGCCAAAAAAAAAAAAAAAAAAAAAAGACATGGTAAAGTTTTTACTTTAACATCTAAAATGTCACTTGTCATAAAGGAGGGTGTAATAGAAATTGTCTTTAATAAATCATAATTGAAGTTCCCCTCATTTTCCTTCCATTAAGATGCTAGGTTTATGTCTGAGCATGAAGAAAGAAAAGACCATGGCTCCCCTGTGGTCAGCGAAGTCTGCCAGTCAGAGTGGAAGCCAGCTGGGGAGATTCCCTGGAGGGTCCATCCATCATTAATTCCATCTTTCTGGAGGAAGGGAAGGGGCGACATTTCTCCTAACAGTCCAAGCCCTTTCCTCAGGCCCCACACACAAAAAGTCAGCCAGCAACTGTCTAGGACATCTGGCTCTCAGGAAACCCATAGCCCCCATGGGCTGAGAAGTCTGCCACAGCAGGTTTATGAAGATGCACAGGGGGCAAAGTTTCCTTTTACATTTGAAATAGAAGCAGTCTGAAAGGGTTCATAACTACACCAATAAAAAAAGAAAAGAAAAAAATGGAGGCCTCTTCTTTAGTGTGAAAGTGTCCATTTTTTCCTGGATGGTCTCCCTTGCACCATGGCTGAGGGATCTCAGTGCATGGTGCTTGCGTTGGCCACCGCAATGGCCTCCTGAATTTCTCGTATCACCAGGATCCGAGTCAGCATCTGTCCCATCTGCTCTCTGCTGATAGGCTGGACTGAGTACCAGATTGGGCTGTTGGGGGCCACCACCGGCTCAGGCGTCAGGTAAAAGGTGTCATTCCGGCCTTTCACACTCTGGGGGCTGAAGAATACATGGGTAAAAGCTGGGTAAAACCACCATGATCTCAACCCTCCCACCATGAATCTCCTGAAGAGATGCTATCTGCAAAAGACGGGAAGCTCTGGAGAGCATGGTGGCACAGCTCCTAAATTCCATGCAGCCAACACACACTAACTCTAGTCCCTTTGGAGTTACTGCAAATGCCAGTGTTAGGCTGCCCATCTTCTGCTCCTCCCTCACACACTGCCAGGTGTGATTCCTCTGACTAGGGCTCCCAGGGCTCATCTACTTGAGTCCAACCATATCCCACTCTGAACGAATTTCAGCACCCAGAAAGTCTATTTCCGAGTCTTTGCTTATGTTGTTTCCTCTACTCCATCCATTGATAATTCCTCAACTTGATCTGAGGGACTCTGACTTCTCGGCTTGGCTATGATGCTGGGGCCTTTACCTGGACTCACACCCCCTCAACGTTGTGCTGTACTTCTCTTAAGTACTGAGCACATGCCATCCTCTAACAGTTATTCATCCACTGATTCAAGATTTATCAAAGGGCTACTGTGTGCCAGGCCTGCACTAGGTGCTGATATTAAAAGAAATGAATAAGACCCAAGAGTCCCTATATTATGGAGTTTACAGGTAAGAGGGGAGACAGACAGCAATTAAACAGTTACATAAAGACAAAGAAAATAACAAACAGTGATAAGGGTTACAGAAGAAACAGCCGGAGGGAACAGGCAGGGAATTTGGAAATGCTTCCCTAATAAAGCTCTTTTAAGGATGGACAGGAGCTAACTAGCTAAACAGGCAGGGGGTGGCAGGGTTTGCCCAACAGCAAAAAGTTCTGTGCAGAGGTCTTGAGGAAGGGAGAGCATGATGCCCTTCAGTGGAGAAGAGCCAGTGTGGCTAGAGAGCCAAGAGCTACACGGACACGAGGTTAACAAGGGAGAGTACATGAAAGGCCCTGCTGGCCACATTAGGATTACGGTCTTTCTCTGTAGAGTAAAAGGAAACCACTAAAGGTCTTAATCTAAGTAACACGGCAAGACCTACAATGTAGAAAGATCTTCTGGCACTGCTGTTAAGACGATATACCAAACTGCAGGGGCAAGAGAGAATGAAAGCCAAGGAAAGGAGTTCCCCTTAGATTGACAGTGTTGGTGAGAAAGGTCAAGGCCAGGAAGATGCAGGGCTATGCTCAATATGTGACAGAGACAGCCTCTCTGTACTGTCCTCCCTCTACTTTCATCCTCTCTCCATGAAAGTGGACCATAAGGGAGCAGTGCTGGGCACATGCTTTGGGAAAACCAATACGGTTGCTTCTATATTTAGCTTTTCAGAAGTGTGTTTTTACTCTGCCTGTGACTAGAGAATGCTTTGGCACGTGCGCATACACATACACACACACACACACACACACACGCGTCACCCAGTCACAATAGAGCCTCCTCACCATTTAAAGAGGTAGAAATCGTAGAGCTTGATAGGACATCTCAGTGGATTCTCTGGATTTTCCGTCTGTTCTGCATACATGTCATCTGTAACTATAAAACATACCCCACCACCACCACAGACATGGCATCAGACTGCCTTTACTCAGGCTCAGATTAGAAACCTTAGGCTTCCAGCCATCCCAACCAGGAAATACTGGGAAGGAAAAGGGTGTGAGGCATGGGCAGTGAGTATAAAAGGAAAAGGCAGCTATCATTTCTGGGGCGTCTCTGCTTCTAGAAGAGTTTGAAGTTTATGGCTGGGGAGAAGGGAATGGAAAATTCCTATCCAGCAAATCCCAATCTTCACGTTCATTACTAGTCCCCCAGGCACAAGGGCAGGGCAGGACTAGTAGCACCTGTTTCTGCAACCCCTACCTCTTTCCCCTACCTTTCTGGCCAGTCTGGTGTATCCCAAGTGCCTTCAGGTACCGAATACTCGTGCTTTTATCCTTAGGATTAGAGGGGTTCTTCTTTGTCTGTCGTAAGACCTTGGAGAAGGCCAGCTTCATGTGCTGGTCCACTGTCTTCAACAGGAAGTATCTGCACCACAAGTGAAAGCAAGGCAAAGGGAGGGGTGCCAGGAGGAGACCGTGACTTACCCTCCGCCATCAGGGCTTCAGAGGAGCCACTGCCCACACTCCCAGAATCTGGGCAAGCCCACACCCAAACACACTGTCTAGTGGAGGAATCTTATCAAGACTGATGGTAGGGATCTGGCAAGGCTGTCTGCCTCACTGGTCAGCACACAAAATGTAGCCAAGTGGGGCTGAGGGCTTTCAGTAGCTCAAAGGCTCTCAAGTATATGTCAAAGGTATTAGAAGTCCATCTGGATAGTTTCTACCCTCTTCACTGGGTAGATGCCAGCAGTGGCTAAGCATGGAGCCTCTAGAACACTTACTTGGTGTTAAAGAACATGAGGGTGGTCAGCAGGGTGGAAGGGGAGTGAGCGCCGAGCTGCTTGCACTCCCACAGCATCTCCTCAGTCACGTGGCTGGGCAGGACATAGCCTAGGAGGAACAGAGTACTGCTACAACAAGAGGATGGCGGGCAGTCCCTCAAAGGTGCAGGATGGGAGGTGTGAAGCACAACAGTACCTCACAGGAGTACAAGCTTAACTGGAGAAGTCTTCCTGGGATATGGCAGAATCATCTGGAAAACTTGTTAAAACACAAACAGCTGAGTCCCAACCCAAGTTTCTGGGCAGGACCCGAAAATGTGTGTTTTCAACAAGTTCCTAACACCATACTTTGAGAACCACTGCCCTACATGATCACTCTCACCTGATGTTAATTCTTCCTTTAACTGCAGATTAATATGGGGTAGAAGGACATCCCTCAGAAACACCCAAAAGTATAAGCCAACCTCTCTGCATATATGCAAACTTCTCTGAAAAGAGGGTACAGAGCTTTCATTATACTTTCAAAGGTATCCAGGCCAGGGCCCAAAGAACTGGTATACATGCCCGTTTGCCCTTGTTAAACTTCTCATGTCTTCCATCTCTAGAAAGCAAACCCATTCTCATCCCCTTTGGAAAAAGGGGAGAATGATATTCAGATCTATTATAGGTTTCCTCCATAGGGCAAGTTTTACAGTAAGACCCTGGTTCATAAGCTAACTGAAAGCTGGACAGGGGCTAAGGCAGTGGTTTGATCAAGAGCCCTGGGCAGGCAGGTCTACACCAAAGGAAGATGAGACCTGGGCTGATCATCAAGCCCCCTTCATATGTTCATTCAACAGTCAATGTCCAAGTGTATGTGTGCCAGGGACTGAGGGCATGGTGAAACAGCAGCAGACACCAGCATTCTGCAGGAGTTTCAGGATTCTCCAGGCAGGGAGTGAGGGTGGCACTTCTTAGAAGCAGGGGAATGATCTGCCCAATACATTCCTTTTCTCTGTTCTTGCCAAAGCTGGCCCTCTGACTCCATTAGTGCACTTCCATCTCTTTAGGGAATGTTGGCCTCTACTATTCTATTTCGTGGCCCAATGGCAATGAGATAAACTTCCTTGCTCTCAGACAAATCTTAAGCGGGATGAGTGACAGAAGATAGCCCTTCTCAGGGAGGAGGGAAGGCCAGCCCTAAGAGTGGCCCCAGGCATACCGTGGCATGCCCTATTTCCCCTGGGTTCACTCTGCCACCCGGTGTCACTTCCCTATAATCACTTCTTAACAACACAACTTAAAGTGAACTTTAATGCCTGAAAACCAGAACTCCTGGCACGGGCAAAAGGAGATACAGATGGAAACAACATATAAAAGTCTCATAGTTCTGAATCTGAACTGCAAAGCATCAAAATGATCTATTTTATATTAATTTTTTTTAGTTAGGCCTAGAAACCCAAGGAGCAATGAGCACTCCTACCATCCAGACTGTGATAACGAAATACCATTTAACACTGAAAAGTACCAGGCACCATGGAGAACTGATCAATTCCACACTGGGTGACAGAAAATGTCCAGGATAAGCCTGGAACATTCTGGCAAACCAGAAATCAAGGAAGTAGGGTCATGTCAAATGAACTTAAGAGCCAATTTAAAGAGGCTCCAAATGGCCAAAGATGGGACAATTTGTGCATCATTAAAGATAACAAGTGCAATGAATTGAATCATATTAATTATGTTTAAATTAATTAGCTCACAATGATTCTTTAAACAAACAAAAAAAACCCAGCTGGAGGAAGCTGGTGAACCAACTCATTACTGTGAAAACTACTAAACAAAGAAGAAGAAACAAGCCCTTATCTTGTCTCTTCTATACAATCTATACTGCTAGGAATTCAAAGAGTTCATGAGGAAAAGTTTCTCTTTGTATTTCAGCTAATAATGAAGTGATAACATTAGAATACCACTGCTTGCAACTCCTCATGAATTAATGGATCCAGACATTATGGGCACCTGATGGAAGTAAGTAACCCATCTATGATGTAACCTTGCCAAAAAGAAAATACACAAAAAAAACAAAACTTGATTAATCAAGTCTTTATATGCAACTACCAATTAACTGTAAATACAGGGGACAGAAGAATATGTTAAATTACAGCATGGAGATATAATAGCAAAAATTAGACTTTTTAAAAGGCTATTTTCTTCCATAAATAAATTGCAAGAAAAATAATCAAGGGGGAAATTAAAGATTAAAGCTAAACATTAAAAGGTATTACAGCAATTTCAACGTGCGGACCTCATCTGCAACTTGACTCAAACAAATAAAATTCTGATATTTATGAGACAATTAGAAATTCGAACAAAGGGTAGAATTTGATGACATTATGGACTTATCTTTTTTAAAAAAAGTATAATAATGGCATTGTGGAATGTCAATAACATATTAAAATATTTATGGATAAAGTGTCTGGGATTTACTTCAAAATAACACAGTGCGGGGAACAGGCAGTGTATATATGGAACAAGATTTGCCACGGGTACATGGGAGTGTCATTAATTTATTCTGTTTATTTTGTATGTGCTTGAAATTTCCATAATAAAATGTTTTAAAAAGCAAACTTTATATAGCCACACTTGGTTTGAAATTTTGCAGATCACATACAGTGATTCACTTACTCAGGTGTCTGTTCTAATGACATCCCCTCAGAGAGGCCTCCCTCCTAATGTACCCGTAATACTTTCCATTCTCTGTGCTTTGTTCTTCAAAGCACTTAATTATCATAAATTAATGTGATTATTTATACAGTCTCGCCCGTTAGACTGTAAGCTTCATTTTGTTCACTACTGAATTATATTATGTACACCTGGAACTGCCTGGCACATAGTAGGCACTCGAAAAATGTTTAAACAATATTTTTTTTAAAAGGTTAAGCATGTAACTATGACGACAAATGTTAACTAGACTAAATCACTTTGCAATATATACATACTGTATCAAATCATTGTTGTACACCTGAAACTAATATAATGTTATATGTCAACTATATCTCAATTTTAAAAAAAGATTAAGAAAAAGTTAAACACACATTTTATTAAATCCAGAGCCAGGATTAAAACTCAGATATTCGTGTGGACATAAGGTTTTCAACTCATTTGGGTAAATACAAAGAAGCATGACTGCTGGATCCTAAGGTAAGAGAATGCTTGCGAATTCAGCCATTCTAATAGGTATATAGTGGTACATTACTGTATGTATGTATGTATTTATGCATGCTGTGCCACGTGGCTTGCGTAATCTCAGTTCCACGACCAGGCAACTGAACCCGAGGCACGACAGTGAAAGCTCCAAATCCTAATCAGTAGGCCACCAGGGAACTCCCATCACTGTTCTAATTTGCCATTTCCTGATGATATATGCTAAATATCTTTTCATATACTTACCTGCCAGCTTCTTTGGTGAGGCAACTGTTCAGATCCTTGACCCATTTTTTAATTGGGTTCTTTGTTTTGTTATTGTTGACTGTTAAGGGTTTTTTATATATTTTGGATCCCAGTCCTTTATCAGATATGTGTTTTGCAAAGATTTCCTCCCAGTCTGTGGCTTGTCTTTTCATTCTCTTAACAATGTCTTTCACAGAGAGTAAGTTTTTGTTTGTTTGTTTTTTAAATTTTAATAAAGTCCAACTTACCAATTTTTTCGTTTCACAGATTGTGCTTTTCGTGTTGTATCTAAAAAGTTACCAACAAACCTGAGGTCACCTAGATTTTCTCCTATTTTATCTTCTAGGAGTTTTTATACCTTTACATTTAGGTCTATGATTCATTTTTTTAAAAAATATGTGCATGTCCAGTTGTTCCAGCAGCGTTAGTTGAAAAGACTATCTTGGGAATCCCTGGCGGTCCAGTGGTTAGGACTTGGTGCTTTTCACTGCATGGCCCAGGTTCAATCCGCGGTCAGGGAACTAAGATCCCGCAAGCCACATGGCGAGGCCAAAAAAAATAAAAGAAAACAAAACAAAAGACTATCCTTTCTCCATTTAACTGCCTTTGCCCCCTGGTCAAAGATAAATTGGTTATATTCGTGTGGTTCTACTTCTGGACTCTCTATTCTGTTCCATGGATCTGTCTATTCTTTCACCAAAGACCTGCACACAATGTTTACAGCAGCTTTATTCATAATTACCGAAACATGGAAACAACCAAAATGTCCTTTAATAGGTGAATGGATAAACAAACTGTGGCACATTCATAAAATGGAATGTTATTCAGCAAAAAAAAGAAATGAGCTATCAAGCCATGAAAAGACATGCAGGAGCATTAAATGAAGTTACTGAAAGAAATTAACACTAAATTATTCTAACTATATGACATTCTGGAAAAGGCAAGATTATGGAGACAGTAAAAAAGATCAGAGATTGCTAGAGAGTCAGGGGAATGGAGGGAGGGATGAATAAGTGAAGCATGGGGGATTTTAAAGCAGTGAAACTTCTGTATGATACTGAATTGTAGATACATGTCATTATACATTTGTCAAAACTCACAGAAGATACAACCCAAGGAGTGAACTCTAATGTAAACTTCAGACTTTAGTTAATAATAATGTACCAAACATTGGCTCATCAATTTTAACAAATACACTACACTAATACAAGGTACTAATAATAGGGGAAACGCTGTGTGAGGGAGTATATGGGATTCTCTGTATCTCCTGCTCAGTTTTCCTGTAAACCTAAAACTGCTCTCAAAAATAATTTAAAAAAAAAAAAAAAAAAAAAAACACCTCAAACATTCTACTGTGAAACTCATGTTCTTTCCAACACAACATGCTGCCCAGGTTATCCATGGGTAAAGCAAAAATTATGTTCTATATATGTAGAATGTATATTTAAACATAAGGGGGAAAAAACTCAATATGTAATATAATTAACCTACAGATGAAATAGTTTATAATTCTTAATTTTTACAAGGATTCTAATTTGAATCAATAAATTTTAATAGGGAAAAAAAATGGAGTAACTACCCCACACTCTGCATGCCCCTGTGTCCTTGCCACACTGGAACCAGCCAGATTCTCTGTCTGGTGAGCCACATCAGGCCAAGCAGCACAGAGACTGATGTTAGGTGCCTGGGATTTATAGCCTCCTCACCCACAGGCTTTATCACAGCTAGCCACACAAGTAGCTGATCTTTTTCTTCCCCCCCAGGTGATCTTTTTAAAACCCAGGTGCTAAAGACATCCAAGGACTAGGAAGATTCTTACCAAGTGGAGTGACTCGGGGCTGAACGTCCTTCAGAACTTCATGCAGCCACTCCGTGAATCGAACGTAATAAAGATCGGAGAAAATGTCATCAACCCGTCCATTTTCAAAAAGATACTAAAAGAAAAATAATCAATAAAAGTTGTCAGTAGTCTCTTGGGCAAGTTGTTGTGGGGAAGCAAACATTTTTCTACCAGTACCCTCACCTCTCCCTACCCATTCCTCCCCCATTAACAAACCAACACACCAAGTCAAAACTGTCCAGCAGGGACTTCCCTGGTGGTCCAGTGGTTAAGAATCTGTCTTCCAATGCAGGGGACTTGGGTTCGATCCCTCATTGGGGAACTAAGATCCCACATGCTGCGGGGCTACTGAGCCCATGCACCACAACTAGAGAGAAGTCCACACGCCGCAACAAAAATCCTACGTGCCATGACAAAGAGCCAACGCAGCCAAATAAATAAATTTAAAAAAAAAACTGTCCAGTGTGCGGCACTTTCACAGTATACTTCAGCATGTGAACTGACTCTCACAACACTCTTGAGATTGGGTCAATGGGGCAGATTTTGTGAATGCTATTTCACCCAAGCAAGGCATTGTCTTGTGGTAGCAAAAATCACGATGTGGGCTCCAGGGCCAGCCTCTTATTAGCTGTGGTATAAGTTTAGTAACTCATGGGAGTCTTTTAACTTTGGGGGCTCAGTTTCCTTGTTTGTAAAAGGAGATGACTGTGCCTGCCTTCCAGGAGTGAGAGAGCATGGAATGAGACAAAGCATGTAGAGCATTTCACCCAGTGCTCTGGGTGACTGGTTAAGAAAGAGGAACAAAGTGGGAGATGGGCTTTTCTCAGGCCTAAGCAACAGGGTGAGTCCTAGTTAGCAAGTGTTCTTCCATCATACTGTGGGCTTCTCCACAATAGCATTCAAACACTAAGAAATCCACCTCTGCTCTCCTAAACTGCCAGTCCTAAAATGAATTTCTTTGTTAATCTTCATTCTAGATGTCCTGACAACCTAACTACAGTTGTATATTCTAGCTAGACACTTCCAAATAATTATTTTGCATTAATGCAAGAAAACAATGAGAAGACAAGCTACATGTCAGCACGAGACTTTGTTATGGATAAACTGCTTTCCTGCAAACTACATGTTTACTTTAATGAAAAGGGTTCTATAAATGTTCCATGATAAAAAAAGGCTCTAAGGTAATATATCAAATATTTTAATAGATGTTTCTCTAGATAGTGGGATTATGATGATGTTTTATTTTTTAAAGTGAACATGTAGATCTTTTCCAATTTTAAAAAACATACATTTAAAAATTCACTACATAGTTGAAAGAGAATGTCTTTATTGTAACCACTTGCCTGTCATTTTACTAATTTGACTACCCAGCAAATACCCAATGGGAACACAGCTGAAACATGTTCCTGTGAAGTTCTGTTTCCTACCTTTTGAATACACAGGAAAATATAGTACAGCACATCTGGGTCATAGGGTTCACCTTCTCCATTTCGAGCTTCCCGTGTCATTAGACAGAGCCCATAATTCAACTCGGCCACAGCAGAAGAGATGAGATCTTCCTGGAATCGCAGCAACTGACGCCCTGCAACACAAGCCCCAGAGGTGAGTGAGGGTCCTGGCAACAGCCGTCCCTTTACTGGTTGCTCATATCCCTGGAAGGAGGTTTCAGAGCAGACACCACCCATGAAGGCGCTGGGATGAAAATGGTCACTTGTATCTACGATCAGAACTAGCCTACAAAGACAATAATCCTGTTTGCCCTATTACACAAAGGGTTTCCTTACCAAAATCCTTCCTACCTCACGTATCCCCCCAATTATTATTAGGACCAAGACATGAAAGCAAAAACACAAAATCCACCCTCTGTAATATGAGGAAGTACGTGAGGATAATGCTAAGGAAGAGGGCCCCTGAGTGTACTCACTAATTCATATCTCCTCCCAGAAGTCTCTCTGTCCCAGAAATCCATGTGTACAAAAATGCCTGATCTTGGGCAAACCCCACAAATTCTGCTCATTTATAGTAGGTCCGGCCTGCTTGTTGCTTGTCTTGAATTCAGCATACTATTTCAGATGGTGCGCCCTAGTGCCCAGAGAGCCAAGGGACACCACTTTCCTGCCATTCTGTCCTCCTGCTGCTTAAGTACCATTGCATTTTTGCCAGAGTCCAACCCTCTTTCCCTCCCAAACACTTACTCCCAATGGGCGCCAGTCTGTTCTGAGCATCCTTCTCTAGCTCAGCGTTCTTGGTCTGTGCCCAGTTTTTCCATACTTCAAGCCCTTCTTCTGGCTTCAGAGAATTTGGAAGCAGAAGTTCTGGGGAAGGCTGTGGCTGTGACTGTGGTTCAACTTCAGCAACTTGGACAGTTTGAGCCTATGAGAGAGAAACCATCAAAATGTGTCAAAAGGCCTTTTGGCAAAACTGCTGGAAAAATGTTACTTATAGTAAAAAAAAACAAAAACAAAACACAAATGTACCATACTAATGTTAGATGTTAATAACTGCAGAAATTGGGTGTGGGGTTTATGGAAATTCTGTAATTTTTCTGTAAGTCTAAAACTGTTCTAAAAAAAAAAAAATCTCAAAAAAAAAAGTTATAGTTCTTTTAATTAAAAAACCTCTCTTCTCCTTGCTGTCGTACTTCCAAGAACCTCTGGAGTTCTATTCTTTACTCCAGAGACAGCAAAGACTAGTGCAAAGCTCCTTAGTCTTGGCTGTACTTTTGAATCTCTGATTTTTTTTTTTTCTGTGGTATGCAGTCCTCTCACTGTTGTGGCCTCTCCCGTTGTGGAGCACAGGCTCCGGATGCACAGGCTCAGCGGCCATGGCTCACGGGCCCAGCCGCTCCGCGGCATGTGGGATCTTCCCGGACTGGGACACGAACCCGTGTCCCCTGCATTGGCAGGCGGACTCTCAACCACTGTGCCACCAGGGAAGCCCTGAATCTCTGATTTAAAAACACCAATACCTGAGCTCCACCCCAGAATCTCTTTTTAAAGAGGTATCAGTCTTTTTAAAACCTTCCCACGTAAAAAGGCAATTCTAACGTTTAGTCACTGCTCAGAACTTACTGGCACAAAGCACTGCTCATCAAACTACAATGCGCAAATATACCCCTTGGGGATTTTATTAAAATGCAGATTCTAATTAGAAAGATCGCAGGTGGGACCTGAGATTCTGCATTTCTAACAAGCTCCCAAATAAGGGAGCTGGTCTGCAGACTATACTTTGAGTACCAAGTGTCCAGACTGTTAAACTTGGTTGCACCTTAAAATCATCTGGCTGATTTTAAAAAACACCCATGCCTGGGCCTTATCCACAGAGATTCTGATTTAACTGGTCGAAGGTGGAAGCCTGCCAGCAGTATTTTTAAAAGCTCTCCAGGTGATTCTAATGTCCAGTCATGGTTGAAAATCATCCTTCATGTTCCTCTCAATAATACTGCTTTGGCTTATAAGGACATTTTCTAGAGACAGGAGGCACTGTTTTACCTTCCTGCCTCCAAAGGAAGAGTAGTCCCATCCTCAACGGTCTGACAGCCAAACCATGCAGCCAAAGGGGCAGAGAATGTCCATGACCTTCAATCACAATCCCCATCAGGCAGGATAGACACCAATACAGATACAAAGCACAGGTTCTTGGGTCTCACACATCTATCTACATTGGGAACAAATTCCCTTGAGCAATTTTCCAAGCCAGGGCCTACTAAAGGGCTGAAGAAAGCCAAATCATTCAAATTGAAGGCAAAATAATTTATTCATGACACAAATTTGCTTATCAATAAATAAAAATAAAAACTACCCTACTAGCTTTGATATAAGATACATGATCAAACAAGGAAATAAAGAAATACCAGTGCTAGGCCCTTAAATGTCTGTCAACCCTGGAGCTCCCCTCTAGACACACTTCTCAGTTCAACTACCATTCTCCTTGGTGAGTCTCAACCACCTTCCCAGTTTAGATCTCCATGTTTGTGGAAATGATTGCTAACTCTGTGACTCTAAGCTAGACGGTCCCTTAATATACCCAGTGGGTACTGTACATCTCCAGCTGAACATCTGAAAGCCACCTCACATTAACATCTACGGAGAGAATTCATCACTTTGCCCATCCAGAAGTATTCTCCTCAGAGCTCCCTCTCTTACCTTGTTCAATGGCAACACCATCTACCCAAGCTAGAAATCTAGTAGGAGTCTGACTGGGTAAGTAGGTGGGGGCCAGAGGATTTAGGGCAGTGCTTCTCTGTCTTATTAGCCAGGGTCCCTTCACTGTGTGCCTCCACCCACTACATGTAACACTCCTAATCATCCCGACAACGAAAATTCTTCTACACATGTTCAAATGTCTATCAGTAGGTAGGGGAAGTAGAAGTCTCATCCAGGTTGAAAACTACTGATTCAAGTAAGGCCTTCTACACTTGGTGTAGAGTTTTTCCTATTTGTAATGGAGACCTTAAAAGAGTTTTAAGTTGGGAAGTGACATAATCTTACATTTTAAGGAAATTATTCTTGAGCTGTAGAAAATGGATTAAAGAGCAAAAGTGGAAGTAGGTGCTGGTGGCCAAGACCAGGATGGTGGCAGTGAAATGATTTAGAATCAATGTGGCTTGCTGATGAATTGGCTGTGAGGAGTACAGTAAAGCAGACTCAAGGATCTCAAGGATGACTCCTGAGTTTCTGGCTTAAACAAATGGGTGGATGATGGTTTATCACTTTTTGAGATGGGATAGTTTTTGATAGTAGTAGAGGGGATGCTAATGAAGTGCTGAGATATGTTTAACAAATGCAAGTAAATAAATAAGTAGGCTGCTGAATGTATGGGAAAGGTCCTAAGGGGAAAGGTACAGTCTAGGGATAAAGATCTGTGTGTTAATGCAGTACATGGTATAAGACATGGGCTCTAGAGCCAGCCTGTCCAAGGCTGAATGCCAACTCTCCCACTTACTAAAAGGTGGCTTTGGCCTTGTTGTTTAATCTCTCTGTGCCTCAGTTTCTTCATGTGTAAAATGGAGATAGTAGTACACACTTCTTAAGGTTGGTGTGAGAATTAAATGAGTTAATATATGCAACACTAAGGACAGTGCCTGGCAGATAGTGTCAGTGATTATCACCTTCTGCAGCAGACATCTAGAGGATTCTGAAAATCATGACAATGGAGAGAAATCCCTTAGGGAGAAAAGAGGGTTAGTACAGAGCTTTGAGAAACAACATGTATGGCTCAGACAGAAGAGAAGGAGGCTTCAGCAAAGTCTCCTGAGAAGGAAAAATAACCAGTGGGGTAGGAGGAAGACCAGGAGTGCATAATAACATGGAAGTCCAAAGGAGAGTTTCAAGAAGGCAGGCATGGTCTGTTGTGCTGTGTGTTGCTATAAGTGAGATAAAAACAGACACGTCTGTTGGATCTGGCCACGGGGAGGTAGGTCACTGATGACCTTAACAAGAGCAGACTCAGTCATGAGTTGAAGGGAAAACTGGTTAGCAAGTAGAGTCAGCCTGTGCAGATAATCCTTTTGAGAACTCTGGGAATAAAGTAAAGTGGAGAAATAGGGGAACAGATGGAGGTGGGTGTGAGGTCAAGGGAGGGAGGTTTAGCCACAAATCTGGTTTTAAAGATAGGATATAAAAGAGCTTTCAAAAAGGGTATGCCAGGTGAAGGAACACATCAGCGCTCCTTAGGGTTCAACTCACATCACAGCACAATTATCTTCCCATGGGCTACGAGGGCTCCAAGGGCAGACTCTCTTATTCACCTCTGTTTCCCAGCACCTAGAACAGAGCCTGATAAGGAGAGCAGAGGGATATTTGTGGTGTAAATGGACAAACTCATCTTTCCTGCATGATGGGTATTCTTCCCAATTTTTCTTTTTCTGGTAATAACCCTTGACATACGTCGCTATAAGACTTTGCCAAAGGAGACACAGCCTCTGAAGAACATGAAGAATGCTAAAATGAACTTACTAAAATGAACTCTAGAAAAGATTTTCCTGCTGAAGGGCCCAGATGTGCAAATTACAAGCAGAGCCCAATGAGCAACAAGAGTCCTGAATTGCAAATTGGAACATCAGGCCCAGGAGAGCAGAGGAGAGGCCTGATATGCTCCATCCCTGTCAGCAAAAAGTCAGCACAGAGCACCATTACAAGTCTCCTGTCCGGTCTCTCCTACATGCAATCAATTCTACACACCAGTAATTGATTCTTCTTATTACCACGACTCTTAGGATTCTGGAAAATTTTCCTACCACAGATCGTATCAGCTCTTCACTTCGGGAAGATAGCCCCTTTGCCCCCTGTACTAAATCCTCTCCCATGGTTCTCCTCCTCTCATGTTAACCTAGGCCATATCACTTGTGTCCACCCCTGGCTCTTATTCATCCTGCTCCATCCTTCTGTCAATCTAAGCTATAAACTAGAGATCAAATGCCATTTTTTCCACAAAGATACCTCTGCTGACATTTAACCTAGATTGATTTCTGAATTCCCAGCTTGACTTTGTGTGTGTAGCACATGTTGTCACACTTGATTATGCTGCTTTATACTTTACAGAAACAAATCATATGTTCTCACTTCCACTACACTATAAGCTACCCGAAGCAATGACACTGTCTTGTTCTACTTCTAGGCCTGACAGCTGGATATTTAATAGGTCCTTAACAAAGTCACTTAAGATTAACATACTGTTGCCTCTATGAAACCACTCGGTCAGCTTTTGCTTACCCAATCATTTACGTCTTGAGTTTCTGAGTGTGGTCCCTGGTCTAACAGTGCTTTGTTTGTGCCAGCTCCCTCACATGCATTCCCAGAGCTCCTGTGCTGAGGCACACTACCTTCACCAGTCCCATGAGACCAGAGGCCCTACATCCACTCTAAATGTCTGCTAGACAAGGGACCAGAAACTTTACTAACAGTCTTAAAAGGTGGATCTGTGATAGCCTTAAGAAGATTAACAATTAGAAAAGATAAAAGAGCCAAGCAATTTTAAAGTTAAAATTTCAACAGTTCTGGGCTTTCCTGGTGGCACAGTGGTTGAGAATCCACCTGCCAATGCAGGGGACACGGGTTCGATCCCTGGTCCGGGAAGATTCCTACATGCCGCAGAGGAACTAAGCCTGTGCGCCACAACTACTGGGCCTGTGCTCTGGAGCCCACGAGCCACAACTACTGAGCCTACGTGACACAACTACTGAAGCCCGTGCGCCTAGAGCCAGTGCTTCACAACAAGAGAAGCCACCACAATGAGTAGCCCCCGCTCACTGCAACTAGAGAAAGCCCATGCGCAGCAATGAAGACCCAACGTAGCCAAAAATAAATTTTAAAAAAGTGCCTCTTTTAAAAAAAATTTTTCAACAGTTTTATTTTTGCAACTTTTCTATAAATCTAAAATCATTTCAAAATAAAAAGTTAAAAAATTTAGCTCAGGGCTTCCCTGGTGGCGCAGTGGCTGGGAGTCCGCCTGCCAAAGTAGGGGACACGGGTTCGAGGCCTCGTCTGGGAGGATGCCACATGCCATGGAGCAGCTGAGCCGTGTACCACAACTACTGAGTCTGCGCTCTAGAGCCCACGAGCCACAACTGCTGAGGCCTGCGCACCTAGAGTCCGTGCTCTGCAACAGGAGAAGCCACCACAATGAGAGGCATACACACCGCAATGAAGAGTAGCCCCTGCTCGCCACAACTAGAGAAAGCCCGTGTGCAGCAATGAAGACCCAACACAGCCAAAAATAAAATAAATTTATTAAAAAAAACAAAACAACTTAGCTCAACATAGCTGCCATGACAGAAAACTCAATTAACCATGGCTTGTCTTAACTATTTTTTAAGGAACGTAAAAACACGGTTGGAAAGTCCCACTGCATAAGGGGGCTTATTCAAGACTCCCAAGATGATCACTTTTTTTTTTTTGGGGGGGGCCATGTTACATGCCTTGAGGGAATCTTAATTCCCCAACCAGGGATCAAATCCATGCCCCCTGCAGTGGCAGTGTGGAGTCCTAACCGCTGGATCACCAGGGAATTCCCCAAAGATGATCACTTTTAACAGGCCCACCAGAAAGTATTTTAGATCTCATAATTCACTTATACTGTGTCCAGTGTAGTCCATCTTTAGATGACAACTAAAGGAGGAACAATTTAACACCCTCTCAACTGTGAAGAGTTTAGAGCCTGTGTGCTAAACTACAGGGGTTCCACTAGATCTGTTCATTTGTGATGCAGAAAGCAGCTTCTGGGACAGAGATAACACTTGGGGTGACCCATTAGTCTCTACCTAGAAGTTTACCCTTCCTAAAGAGATCACAAAAAAGCACTCCAGGCATCTATCCCCAAAGCAGTTACTGGTCATTTCATTTACCTTCAGGTACCAGGCTAGAATTCCTGCCGTTCCACAGCTTCACTTGCCATTCCTGTCCCCTCTCCCCAACTCTAATTAAAATACTAAATACTGTATTACTGCAAGACCAACGTCATTCCTGTAAACAAGCCAGAGGCGAAAGAGGTTACCAGGCAAGTTCTGTGTTGCACTGGGCCCTGAGGGAGCAGGCTGCCCTACAGATAAGTCTCACTTACTGAACAAGTAACCTGGAGCTGCTGCTGCTGCTGCTGCTGCTGCTGTGGTGGCGGTGGCGTCTGTTCCTGGGGGGTTTGTTGTTGTGGCTGCTGCTGAGGGTCCCATATATGGACAGTCTGAGCTGTATTCTGGTATGTGCCTGCCACGGCCTGCACAGCCACTGGAATGTGGATGTTGCCATTCATGAACTGTGCTGGAAAGAGAGAGTTTGCAAGGGTCTGCACTACCTCTTCATGGGAGTTTTTCACTACAGACGTGGTGCCCACCATCTTCTCCTTGTCATCCTCCAGCTTTACAGCTGCCAGGGCTGTGGGTGAGCCACTGACGTGAACTGCGTTGTAGGCTTCCTGGGGAATGGCAATGTGAGTAATGCTCTGCTGCTGAGGGTCCCCCCGGGGCTGGGCAGAGTAAACAGGTATGGTCCAAGTTTCTCCTGTAGGGCTAGTAATGGTCCCAGTGGCACTGTACAGGTGGGCACTGTCTACTGTTAGTAAGTCGGGCCTCAAAGACACATAACTCTGCTGCTGGCCCTGTGGAATGGCCAGCACGGTGGCCACCGGCTGCCCTGAGATGGCGTAGGACACAGTGATGGGCATGTCCACTTTGCGCTTCTTCACTGGCTGGAGGACACTGGCCGTGCCAACCCGCCGCTCCCCTTCCCGAGGTGAGCCCTGCTGGGACGGTGGTGGGGAAAGGGCACCCACAGTCTGGATTTGGATCTGCTGACCGCCAGCAAGAGACTGGCCAGCCACCAGCTGAGCCTGGATCTGTTGATGTGGGATGTGCTCCTCTGGGATCTCTGCAGCCTGGATCTGCTGGGCCGCCTGCATGTGCTGCACCTGGATCTGGGCCGCCTGCAGCTGCGAAGGGCTGGGGCTCTGCAGAGATGGGGTCTGGATGGAGGGGGCTGTCGGCTGTGCTGCTTGGCCTTGGATCTGCACCTGGACATGGATGGGCTGCTCAGCAGGTTGGTGAACGGTGAGCTGCGGGGAGAGCTGCTGAGCCGAGACCTGCTGCGGAGACTGCTGTACCTGCACCTGTACCTGCAGCGACAAGATTCACCAGTGAGTGAATAGGGCAACATCAAGAATCCAGCCCCGAAGGGAAGAAGAGATCTCAGACGGGAACCCTGGGTAATGTGAAGAGGAGGGGCCGCCATACCCAAGGCTTCTGAGGAGGCCATAATCTCCAAAACCATAGGCAAAATTCTCCAGCATCACACTCTGAATGTGTTGCATTCAGAGCAACACATATCCACCTGAGAGCAAGCAAGACTATCAAGTGGGAAATATCAAAACTTTTGCTCATTTCTTGACTTCCTTTTTAAAAGTAACCCCTTTTGTTTTTGCATACTGACATAGTAGTACAAGTATACAATTTATAAATATATACTTAGGCGTATGATCAAAAAATAGTTTATCCATGTGGTTAGTAACAAAAAGTGTGGGAATCTTGTTCTAAAAGGTCAGAAGGCATTCAATTCCCAACTCAGGATCAAAACTACCCCCACCACAGACAAATAGTAAAAAAACACAGTAGAGAAAAACAACAACAACAACAACAACAAAAACACAGTAGAGACAAAATGTTTCAAATCTCTTTTGGAGATACCTCCAACTTTGCTGCTAAAATATGGGCACTGTTGAATGATTCTTTAGAGTGCTTATTTAAGACAGCATTGTTTTAATAGAGAAGCCACAGATTCCTGATAATTTAATCTAAGGTTATTATATCCTGACCCATGCATTTCTGATAATAATGCAGCTCATGTCTTATTTGCAGTTACTTCAGCATACAAAACAGCACGAAAAGATGCTACGTATAGTATGTAATTTTAAAAAAGAAAAGGTTTTTCCATCAGACACACATACCTAAATTACTCTGAACTCGGACTTCCCTGGTGGTCCAGTGGGTAAGAATCCACGCTCCCAATACAGGAGGCCTGGGTTCAATCCCTGTTTGGGGAACTAGATCTCATATGCATGTCGCAACTGAGTTTGCATGCCACAACTAAGAAGCCCACATATCGCAACTAAAAGTCCACATGCCACAACGAAGATGCCACGTGCAGCAACTAAGACCCAGTGCGGCCTACATAAATAAATTAAAAAAAAAATTACTCTGAGCTCATGTAGGAAGGAGGAAGGTATAAAATAAGAAGGTAGATCAGTGATTATATATATCACAGAAGATAACCAAAGATGGTGCTGGGACAACTGGCTATCTATGTAAAAAGAATGAAGTTGGACCTCATCCTCACAACATACACAAAAAATGGGAGAGGATCTGAACAGACACTTCTCCCAAGAAGATAAGCAAATGGCCGGTAAGCACATGAAAAGTTACTTAACATTGTTAGCCGTCAGGGAAATGCAAATCGAAAGCAAAATGAGATACCATTTAAACCCAAGAGGTTGACTATAATAAAAAAAAAAAGATAATAGGGACTTCCCTGGAAGTCCAGTGGTTAAGACTCCACGCTTCCAATGCAGGGGCATGGGTTCCATCCCTGGTCAGAGAACCCAGACCCCACATGACGTGTGGCACGGCCAAAAAATACAATTAAAAAAAAAGTTTTTTTTAAAATAATAAAAGATAACAGGGACTTCCCTGGTGGCACAGTGGTTAACAATCCGCCTGCCAATGCAGAGGACGAGGATTCAAGCCCTGATCCGGGAAGATCCCACATGCCGCGGAGCAACTCAGCCCATGTGCCACAACTGCTGAGCCTGCGCTCTACAGCCTGTGAGCCACAATGACAAAAGCCCACACAACTACAGCCTGAGCTATGCTTTGCAACGAGAAGCCACCCCAATGAGAAACCTGCGCACTGCAACAGAGTTAGCCCCCACTCGCTGCAACTAGAGAAAGCCCACACACAGCAAGGAAGACCCAACACAACCAAAAATAAATAAATAAATAAATAAGATAACAAATGTTGGCAAGGATGTGAAAAAACTGGAATTCTCATACACTGCTGGTGGGAATGTAAAATGGTGTAGCTGCTTTGGAAAAAAGTCTGGCAGGGACTACCCTGGTGGCGCAGTGGTTAAGAATCTGCCTGCCAATGCAGGGGACACAAGTTTGAGCCCTGGTCCAGGAAGATCCCACATGCCGTGGAGCAACTAAGCCCATACGCCACAACTACTGAGCCCGCAAGCCACAACTAGAGAATGCCCACACGCAGCAACAAAGACCCAATTCAGCCAAAAATAAAAATAAATAAATTTATAACATACTTTAAAAAACAAACAAACAAAAGTCTGGTAGATCATCAAAAGGTTAAACATAGCATATGACAAAGATATGAAAACCACACCATATGACCTAGCAGTTTCACTCCTAGTTATATACTCAAGAGAAACAGAAACTATACTCATGTAAAAACTTGGACATGAGGGACTTCCCTGATAGTCCAGTGGTTAAGAGTCTGCCTTCCAATGCAGGGGACGTGGGTTCGATCCCTGGTCAGGGAACTAAGACCCCACATGTGGCAAGGCAACCGAGCCCATGAGCTCAAGATCCCACGTGCCGCAACTACTGAGCCCAGGTGCCACAATGGATAGCCTGCACGCCACAACGAAAGATACCATATGCACAACTAAGACCCAACGTGGCCAAATAAAGAAATTAATAGATAAATATTTTAAAAAAGAACTTGGACATGAATGTTAATAACAGCATTATTTAAAATAACCAAAAAGTGGAAACAACCCAAATATCTATCAACTGATGGATAAATAAAATGTAGTACTTCCATACAACAGCATGTTGTTTAGTAAGAAAAACATAAAGTTTTGATAAAATGCTACAACACAGATGAACCCTGAAAACATTATGCTAAATGAAGTCAGTCACAAAAGACTACATATTGTATGATTCCATTAATATGAATGTCCAAAACAGGCAAATCTATAGAAATAGAAAGTAGATTAGTGGTTATCCAGGACACAGGGACTGGGGAAAATATGAAGTAACTGCTAATGGCTACAGGGTTTCTTTCTGGAGGTGATGAGAAATGTTCTAAAATTGATGTGGTAATGGCAGCACAACTCTGTGAATAGACTAAAAACTACTAAGTTGCACGCTTTACATGGAAATGACTGAATTATTTGATATGAGAATTACATCTCATTAAAGCCACTACTGATTTAAAAAAAAAAAAAAAAAAGGCAAGGAAGAGGCTGTGTAAAGAGCATAGGCCTTGGGACTTCCCTGGTGGTCCAGTGGCTAAGACTCCACGCTCCCAATGCAGGGGGTCTGGGCTCATTCCCTGGTCAGAGAACTAGATACCACATGCCACAACAAACAGTTAGCATGCCACAACTAAAGAGCCCGCATCTCACAACTAAAAGATTCCGTGTGCTGCAATGAAGATCCCACATGGTGCAATGAAGATCCCATGTGCCACAACTAAGACCTGGCGCAGCCAAATAAACAAATAAATAAATATTTAAAAAAAAAAAGAGCATAGGCCTTATGAACAGACTTTAAGTGAACAGACTTGAAGTGATGATGTACTTTCCTGGCTGTGAGTCCTCTAAGTTTCAGTTTCCTGAGGTACAATAAAAAGGGGGAGAATACCTACCTCCTTACAGAGTTGTCATGAGCATAAAATAATGTTTACTGACACATAGTAGATGTTCAAAAAGTAGGTTTTCTTCCTCATAAGCAATATTTCTTTACACCAGTGAGTCTCAAAATGTAGTTTCCAGGCCAACATCATCATCACACTGGCAATTATCAGAAATACAAACTTTCAGGTCCCAGCTCAGAACTATTAAACCAGAAACTCTAGGAATGGGCCCAGCAATCTGTATCTTAACAAGTCTTCCAGGTGACTGATGCATGCTCAAGATGGAGAATCAGTGCTTTATACCAAGGACTAGAGGAAATGGTGAAGCCAATTACTACAAAAAAGCAGTTTTCAAGCTCTTTGGTCTCAGCACCCTTTCAAAAAATGATTGAGGACCAACCCCAAAAAGCTTTTCTTTACACGAGCATAGATAACAATTCTTACTGTATAAGTAAATTAAACTAGGAAACTTAGAAAAATATTAATTCATTAAAAATCACCACATAGAGCAGAAGCAAGAAGAACTACAATTCTGCAGCCTGTGGAAGGAAAACCACATTCACAGAAAGATAGACAAAATGAAAAGGCAGAGGACTTTGTACCAGATGAAGGAACAAGATAAAACCCCAGAAAAACAACTAAATGAAGTGGAGATAGGAAACCTTCCAGAGAAAGAATTCAGAATAATGATAGTGAACATGACCCAGGACCTTGGAAAAAGAATGGAGGCAAAGATCGAGAAGATGCAAGAAATGTTCAACAAAGACCTAGAAGAATTAAGAACAAACAGAGATGAACAATACAATAACTGAAATGAAAAATACACTAAAAGGAATCAATAGCAAAATAACTGAGGCAGAACAACAGATAAGTGATGTGGAAGACAGAATGGTGGAATTCACTGCGACAGAACAGAATAAAGAAAAAAGAATGAAAAGAAATGAAGACAACCTAAGAGACCTTTGGGACAACATTAAACACAATAACATTCACATTATAGGGGTCCCAGAAGGAGAAGAGAGAGAAAGGAGCTGAGAAAATATCTGAAGAGATTATAGTCGAAAACTTCCCTAACATGGGAAAGGAAATATCTACCCAAGTCTAGGAAGTGCAGAGAGTCTCAGGTAGGATACACCCAAAGAGAAACACGCCAAGGTTTTTACCATCAAATTGGTAAAAATTAAAGACAAAGAAAAATTATTGAAAGCAGCAAGGCAAAAACAACAAATAACATACAAGGGAACTTCCATAAGGTTAACAGCTGATTTCTCAGCAGAAACTCTACAAGCCAGAAGGGAGTGGCATGACATATTTAAAGTGATGAAAGAGAAGAACCTACAACCAAGATAACTCGACCTGGCAAGGATCTCATTCAGATTTGATGGAGAAATCAAAAGCTTTACAGACAAGCAAAAGCTAAGAGAATTGAGCACCATCAAACCAGCTCTACAGCAAATGCTAAAGGAACTTCTCTAAGCGGGAAACACAAGAAAATAAAAGCACCTACAAAAACAAACCCAAAACAATTACGAAAATGGTAATAGGAACATACATATTGATAATTTCCTTAAATGTGAATGGATTAAATGCTCTAACCAAAAGACACAGGGTCGCTGAATGGATGCAAAAACAAGACCCATATATATGCTGTCTACAAAAGACCCACTTCAGACCTAGGGACACATACAAACTAAAAGTGAGGGGATGGAAAAAGATATTCCATGAAAATGGAAATCAAAAGAAAGCTGGAGTAGCAATACTCATATCAGATGAAATACACTTTAAAATAAAGAATGTTACAAGAGACAAGGAAGGACACTACATAATGATCAAGGGATCATTCCAAGAAGAAGACATAACAATTATAAATATATATGCACCCAACACAGTAGCACCACAATACATAAAACAACTGCTAACAGCTATAAAAGAGGAAATCGACAGTAACACAATAATAGTGGGGGACTTTAACACCTCACTTACACCAATGGAGAGATCATCCAGACAGAAAATTAATAAGGAAACATAAGGTTTAAATAACACAATAGACCAGATAGATTTAATTGATATTTACAGGACATTCCATCCAAAAACCGCAAATTACACTTTCCTTCTCAAGGGCACATGGAACATTCTCCAGGATAGATCACATCTTGCATCAAAAATCAAGCCTTGGTAAATTTAAGAAAACTGAAATCATATCAAGCATCTTTTCTGACCACAATGCTATGAGATTAGAAATTCATTACAGGGGAAAAAATGTAAAAAACACAAACACATGGAGGCTAAAGAATACATTACTAAATAACCAAGAGATTACTGAAGAAATCAAAGAGGAAATCAAAAAATATCTAGAGACAAATGACAATGAAAACATGACGATCCAAAACCTATGGGATGCAGCAAAAGCAGTTCTAAGAGGGAAGTTTATAGCAATACAAGCCTGCCTCAACAAACAAGAAAAATCTCAAATAAACAATCTAAACTTTCACCTAAAGGAACGAGAGAAAGAAGAACAAACAAAACCCAAAGTTAGTTGAAGGAAAGAAATCATAAAGATCAGAGCAGAAATAAATGAAATAGAAACAAAGAAAACAATAGCAAAGATCAATAAAACCAAAAGCTGGTTCTTTGAGAAGATAAAGAAAATTGATAAACCTTTAGCCAGACTCATCAAGCAAAAGAGAGGACTCATATCAAGAAAATTAGAAATGAAAAAGAAGTTACAACGGACAAGGCAGAAATACAAAGCATCATAAGAGACTACTATAAGCAACTCTATGTCAATAAAATGGACAACCTGGAAGAAACTGACAAATCCTTAGAAAGGTATAATCTTCCAAGAATGAATCAGGAAGAAATAGAAAATATGACCAGTCACAAGTAATGAAATTGAAACTGTGATTAAAAATCTTCCAACAAACAAAAGTCGAGGACCAGATGGCTTCACCAGTGAATTCTATCAAACATTTAGAGAAGAGCTAACACTCATCCTTCTCAAACTCTTCCAAAAAATTGCAGAGGAAGGAACACTCCCAAACTCATTCTATGAGGCCACCACCATCCCTGATACAAAAACCAGACAAAGATACTACATAAAAAGAAAATTAGAGACCAATATCACTGATGAATATAGATGCAAAAATCCTCAACAAAATACTAGCAAACAGAATCCAACAACACATTAAAAGGATCATACACCATGATCAAGTGAGATTTATGCCAGGGATGCAAGGATTCTTCAATATATGCAGATCAATCAATGTAATATACCATATTAACAAAGTAAAGAATAAAACCCATAAGATCATGTCAAGAGATGCAGAAAAAGCTTTTGACAAAATTCAACACCCATTTATGACAAAAACTCTCCAGAAAGTGGACACAGAGGGAACCTACCTCAACATAATAAAGGCCATATACGACAAAGCCACAGCAAACATCATTCTCAATGGTGAAAAGCTGAAAGCATTTCCTCTAAGATCAGGAACAAGACAAGGATGTCCACTCTCACCACTATTATTCAACACAGTTTTGCAAGTCCTAGCCACGGCACTCAGAGAAGAAAAAGAAATAAAAGGAAAACAAATTGGAAAAGAAGTAAAACTGTCACTGTTTGCAGATGACATGATACTATACATAGAGAATCCTAAAGATGCCACCAGAAAGCTACTATAGCTAATCAATGAATTTGGTAAAGCTGCAGGATACAAAATTAATACACAAAAATCTCTTGCATTCCTATACACTAACAATGAAAGATCAGAAAGAGAAATTAAGGAAACAATCCCATTCACCACTGCAACAAAAAGAATAAAATATCTAGGGAAAAAACCACCTAAGGAGGTGAAAGACCTATACTCAGAAAACTATAAGACACTGATGAAAGAAATCAACGATGAGGCTTCCCTGGTGGTGCAGTGGTTAAGAATCTGCCTGCCAATGCAGGGGATGTGGGCTCAAGCCCTGGTCCGGGAAGATACCACATGCCACAGACCAACTAAGCCCATGCACTACAACTACTGAGCCAGCGCTCTAGAGCCTGCGAGCCACAACTACCGAAGCCCGTGCGCCTAGAGGCCATGCTCTGCAACAAAGAAGAGCCACCGCAATAAGAAGCTAGCGCACCACAACAAAGAGTAGCCCCCACTTGCTGCAACTAGAGAGAAAGCCTGCAGTCAGCAACGAAGACCCAATGCAACCAAAAATTAATTAATTAATTAATTAATTTTAAAAAAAAGAAATCAAAGATGACACAAACAGATGGAGAGATATACCATGTTCTTTGACTGGAAGAATCAATATTGTGAAAATGACTATACTATCCAAAGCAATCTGCAGATTCAATGCAATCCCTATCAAATTAACCAGTGGCATTTTTTACAAAACTAGAACAAAAAATCTTAAAATCTGTATGGAGACACAAAAGACCCCAAATAGCCAAAGCAGTCTCGAGGGGAAAAAAACAGTGCTGGAGGAATCAGACTCTCTGACTTCAGACTATACTGCAAGGCTACAGTAATCAAGACAATATGGTACTGGCACAAAAACAGAAATATAGATCAATGGAACAGGATAGAAAGCCCAGAGATAAACCCACACACCTATGGTCAACTAATCTATGACAAAGGAGGCAAGAATATACAATGGAGAAAAGACAGTCTCTTCAATAAGTGGTGCTGGGAAAACTGGACAGCTACATGTAAAAGAATGAAATTAGACACTCCCTAACACCATACACAAAAATAAACTCAAAATGGATTAGAGACCTAAATGTAAGACCGGACACTATAAAACTCTTAGAGGAAAACATAGGAAGAACACTCTTTGACATAAATCACAGCAAGATCTTTTTTGATCCACCTCCTAGAGTAAAGAAAATAAAAACAAAAATAAACAAATGGGACCTAATGAAACTTAAAAGCTTTTGCACAGCAAAGGAAACTACAAACGAGACGAAATGGGAGAAAATACTTGCAAATGAATCAACAGACAAAGGATTAATCTCCAAAAACTGCTCATGCAGCTCAATATTTTTTTAAAAAAAAAAAACCCAATCCAAAAATGGGCAGAAGACCTAAATAGACATTTCTCCAAAGAAATGGCCATAAAGATGGCCAAGAAGCACATGAAAAGCTGCTCACAGGGCTTCCCTGGTGGCGCAGTGGTTGAGGGTCCGCCTGCCAATGCAGGGGACGTGGGTTCGTGCCCTGGTCCGGGAGGATCCCACATGCCGCAGAGCGGCTGGGCCCGTGAGCCATGGCCGCTGAGCCTGCGCGTCTGGAGCCTGCGCTCCGCAACGGGAGAGGCCACAGCAGTGAGAGGCCCGCGTACAGCAAAAAAAAAAAAAAAAAAAAAAAGCTGCTCAACATCACTAATTATTAGAGAAATGCAAATCAAAACTACAATGAGGTATCATCTCACACCAGTTAGAATGGGCATCATCAGAAAATCTACAAACAACAAATGCTGGAGAGGGTATGGAGAAAAGGGAACCCTCTTGCACTGTTGGTGGTAATGTAAATTGATACAGCCACCATGGAGAACAGTATGGAGGTTCCTTAAAAAGCTAAAAATAGAATTACCGTATGAACTAGCAATCTCACTACTGGGCATCTACCCAGAGAAAAACATAATTCAAAAAGACACATGCACCCCAATGTTCACTGCAGCACTATTTACAACAGCCAGGACATGGAAGCAACCTAAATGCCCATCGACAGACTAATGGATAAAGAAGAATTAGAAGATGTGGTATATATATACAATGGACTATTACTCAGCCATAAAATGGAACGAAATTGGGTCATTTGTAGAGACGTGGATGGATCTAGAGACTGTCATACAGAGTGAAGTAAGTCAGAAAGAGAAAAACAAATACAGTATATTAACGCATATATATGGAACCTAGAAAAATGGTACAGATGAACCGGTTTGCAGGGCAGAAATAGAGACACAGATGTAGAGAACAAACATATAGACACCAAGGGGGGAAAGTGGTGCGGGGGGTGGGGTGGTGGTGGTGGTGTGATGAACTGGGAGATTGGGATTGACATATATACAGTAACATGTATAAAATGGATAACTGATAAGAACCTGCTGTATAAAAAAATAAAATTCAAAAATTCCAAAAAAGATCACTGCATAAATCAATATAAATGTCAACATAAATAACATATTCTTATGAAAAATAACTTTATTTGCCAAAACAAAAAATTTATAATAGTCACTGCATTATTTTACATCTCTGCAAATCTCTTTAATGGCTGACTTAACTGAAGACAACTGCATTCTCATACTTGCTTCTGCATTCAATCTATTGTGACACATCATACATGGCCCCTGCAAAACTCCACTGTACACTCATGAGAGAACGAGAGTGAAAAAGGCAAAAAAAATCTTCATATTATAATAAAAACAGCCTTGGACTTCCCTGGTGGCACAGTGGTTAAGGATCCGCCTGCCAACGGAAGGGACACGGGTTTGAGCCCTAGCCCAGGAATATCCCACATGCTGTGGAGCAACTAAGCCCGTGCGCCACAACTACTGAGCCTGCACTCTAGAGCCCACGAGCCACAACTACTGAGCCCAAGTGCCTTAGAGCCTGTGGTCCACAACAAAGAGAAGCCACTGCAATGAGAAGCCCACGCACCGCAAAAAAGAGTAGGCCCTGCTCGCCGCAACTAGAGAAAGCCCGCACAGCAACAAAGACCCAATGCAGTCAATCAATCAATCAATTAATTTTTTAAAAAAAACAGCCTTAACTCTGAGGAACCCTGAAAGGGAGTTGGGGACTACCAGTCCCTGACCTACTCTTTAAGAACCACTGTTGTAGAGTTAAACACACAGTATGGGGTTTTTTTGTTTGTTTGTTTGGACTGAGTGGGGTCTTCATCGTTGTGCGCGGGCTTTTCTCTAGTTGCAGAGAGCGGGGGCTACTCTTCGTTGAGGTGTGCGGGCTTCTCATTGAGGTGGCTTCTCTTGTTGCAGAGCACAGGCTCTAGGCGCGCGGGCTTCATTCATTGTGGCACACGGGGTCAGCAGTTGTGGCTTGTGGACTCTAGAGCGCAGGCTCAGCAGCTGTGGTGCACGGGCTTAGTTGCTCTAAGGCATGTGGGATCTTCCCGGACCAGGGCTCGAACCCGTGTCCCCTGCACTGGCAGGCAGATTCTTAACCACTGTGCCACCAGGGAAGTCCCAACAGAGTATGTTTTTAAACTATATTATTACTTGCTTAAAAACAAGATGTCAAAAATCTGGTTATTGTATTTCATTCATTTACTGTATCTCTTTATTTTTTTTTTTTATTTATTTTTTTTTTTTGCAGTACGCGGGCCTCTCACTGTTGCGGCCTCTCCAGTTGTGGAGCACAGGCTCTGGACGTGCAGGCTCAGCGGCCATGGCTCACGGGCCCAGCCGCTCCGCAGCATGTGGGATCCTCCCGGACCGGGGCACGAACCCATGTCCCCTGCATCAGCAGGCGGACTCCCAACCACTGCGCCACCAGGGAAGCCCTACTGTATCTCTTTAAATTGACTTTTCTTAGAAACAATTTATCAATATTCAATCTTCCAAAAGAAATAAGTTAGCAAAAATACTAAGGAATCAGAACTGAAGGCATTTACCCCTCACTACAGAACAAACAGGTACAAATAATCTGATGCCACTTTATATCCAAAGTAGTTAGAAGTTAAAATTAGGGGAGTAAAAGTTAAAGCACTTTCTGACATTTCCTTACCAATGTCAAGATATTGGATAAGGTATCAATTATGTGTTTATAACCTTTACCCATAAGGATAAGTCAATAAGAAATTAAACGTTATTTGTATTAACCTCCTTCATATTTTTTATTTATATAAAAACAACTTTATCCGGTTAGATAATTACTGCATAGTCATAGTGAAAATCTGTAACCTTAGTGGAGTCAAAAAAAAATTTTTTTTTTTTAAATTTTACTTTAACTTAGGAGGAAAGAAAATTAAAAGTGAATTGAAGGGGGCTTCCCTGGTGGCGCAGTGATTACGAATCCGCCTGACAATGCAGGGGACACAGGTTTGAGCCCTGGTCCAGGAAGATCCCACGTGCTACAGAGCAACTAAGCCCGTGTGCCACAACTACCGAGCCTGTGCTCTAGAGCCCACGTGCCAAGAGCCTGTGCTCGGCAACAAGAGAAGCCACCGCAATGAGAAGCCCACACACTGCAACGAAGAGCTGCCCCCGTTCACCGCACCTACAGAAAGCTCGCATGCAGCAACGAAGACCCAACACAGACAAAAATAAATTAATTAAATAAATTAATTTTTTTTAAAAAGTGAATTGAAGGAATAGCTGAACTTTGAGTATTGCTTCACACTAAGAAAGCTCCTAGGGACTTCCCTGGTGGTGCAGTGGTTAATAATCCACCTGCCAATGCAGGGGACACGGGTTCGAGCCCTGGTCTGGGAAGATCCCACGTGCTACAGAGCAACTAAGCCCGTGCACCACAACTGCTGAGCCTGTGTTGTAGAGCCCGCAAGCCACAACTACTGAAGCCTGTGTGCCAAAACTACAGAAGCTCACGCGCCTACAGCCCGTGCTCCACAACAAGAGAAGCCTGCACACTGCAACAAAGAGCAGCCCCCTGCTCGCCACAACTAGAGAAAGCCTGTGCACAGCAATGAAAACCCAATGCAGCCATAAATAAATAAATAAATTTATTTAAAAAAAAACAAAGCTCCTACAAGATTCCTCTTTAAAAAAAAA
Organism: Globicephala melas; assembly: GCF_963455315.2. Taxonomy (NCBI): domain Eukaryota; kingdom Metazoa; phylum Chordata; class Mammalia; order Artiodactyla; family Delphinidae; genus Globicephala; species Globicephala melas. Next base: position 39,021,970 of record NC_083324.2, on the reverse strand, counting down.
GAAAGAAAAGACAAAAATCTAAGAAAGGCATTCAGAGGTTGGTATTGTGCTTTATTAACTATTTAATTTTCAAGGTTAAAATATCTAGGTAAATTGTCACAGAAAACAAACTGATAACTAAACAAAAAATTAAAGAAAAAAAGGCAATTTGAAACTTAAGCCTAGATCTAAAAGGATTCTAAAGAAATACAAAAAGGAAAAAGATCATCCCAAAGACATGTATATGCTAGAAAAGTGATACATCAATGGAGGAGGGAGACATTTCTAGGGGAATGAATTTGGTTTCACTGTTTCCAAAAGCACTGTTTCTTACCTTCTATCAATCCCTCATAAATCACATTATATTTCAAGTTCCTTTCACATTTGAATCGTTACTTCTCATTCAGCTCTCCCCACCACCTTTTCCAGAGTTTTTAATTGCTTTTTTTCCCCCTGTTGATCAGAAGAGATATACTTTAAATAACTATACTTCTGCGTTCTTGATCACATAGTAAGTACAGTGCTAATTACTTTCTTCTTGAGCATTCTGACTTCCTATTTCAACCTGGACAGACTGCATTCTGGGTCTTCTGTACAGACGGATTTCGATCTCAACTCTGAGCTGCTTCTGTTTCTTTTGTTCTCATGACTTCTTTCCTAGATTCTTTATTTGACTGAGTACATAAGTTTTTCAGAAAGTATGTCTGAATGTGGTCCACAGCTCAGCAGCATTAGCATCAACCTGGAATTTGTTAAAAATGCACATTCTCTGGAAACGAAAAGACTGTTGAAGAGATATCTGCATCCCCATATTCAAAGCAGCATTATTTACAATGGCCAAGAGATGGGAACAATCTAAGCGTCCATCAATGGATGAATGGATAAAGAAGTTCTGGAATATATATACATACCATGGATATTCAGCCATAAAAAGGGAGGAAATTCTGCCCTTTGTGACAACGTGGATGGATGCTGAGGGCATTATGCTAAGTGAAATAAATCAGACAGAGAAAGACAAGTACCACATGATCTCGTTTACAATATATGTAAAATGTAAAAAACAAACAAAACCCCAACCAAACTCAGAAAAAGAGATCAGATTTGTGGCTACAAGAGGCAGGGGGCAGAGGGAGGAGGAATTGGATGAAGGTGGTCAAAAGGTACAAACTTCCAGTCATAAGATAACTAAGTACTAGGGATATAAAGCACAACATGATAACTATAGTTAAGATTGCTATATGGTGAACATGAAAGTTAAGAGAGTAAATCCCTGGGCTTCCTTGGTGGCGCAGTGGTTGAGAGTCTGCCTGCCAATGCAGGGGACACGGGTTCGAGCCCTGGTCTGAGAAGATCCCACATGCTGCGGAGCAACTGGGCCCGTGAGCCACAACTACTGAGCCTGCACGTCTGGAGCCTGTGCTCCGCAACAAGAGAGGCCGCGACAGTGAGAGGCCCACGCACCGCGATGAAGAGTGGCCCCCGCTTGCCGCAACTAGAGAAAGCCCTCGCACAGAAAGGAAGACCCAACACAGCCAAAAATAAATAAATGAAATTTAAAAAAAAAAAAAGAGAGAGTAAATCCTTGAGTTCTCATCACAAAGGAAAAAATATTCTTTTCTTTTTCTGTATATGAGATGACAGATATTAACTAAACTTGCTGTGGTTACCATTTCACAATCTATGTAAATCAAATCATTGAGCTCTACACCTTAAACTTACACAGTGCTGCATGTCAATTATATCTCAATAAAACTGGGGGGCAAGGGGCATGCAAATTCTCAAGAGTGACCCCAGACCAACTGAATTAGAATTGGGAGGGGGGAGCCATTTTTGTTTTAAGAAACCTTCAAGGTGATTCTAATGTACCCTATAGTCTGATAACCATTAGTGTATAAGTTTTATTGGACCTCACTTGTCTAGGTTCCTAACCTGTTTGCAGATGAATAATCTATTTCCTTTTCCTCTGTCATTCAGAACCTAAGCAATACAGAGCTCAACACAACAGAAGGACTAAGTACTCCAACTAAGGAACAATGAGAAACCATGAAGTAATATATATATTACCCCTCTTAGGAATCTTTTCTTCCAAACAATCACTGACACTAAAAAAAATACATATCTAATCCCATTTTTGGATTTTTTTTTGCTTTATTTTGTTTTTGGCTACTTTGAGTATAAAACCAGTATTTTATTTAAACAAGAATAAACTGGGTGAGTGTGCTGGGTCAATTTCTGAATTCCACCTCATAAACAATTTTGGTCCAATATCCATTAGTTACATGTACTTAGCAATCACTTAAAATGTGGTTAGTCCAAATTACAATGTGCTTACAACTTCAAAGCACAATCAGATTTCAAAGATTTGTGCCAAAAAAAATGGTAAAATCGTTCATCAATAATATAAGACTGAGTACATGTTGAAATAATGTTAGTTTAAATAAAATGTGATTTTAACAAGTCAATTTCACCTCATTTTTTCCCCCTTTTATAAAAGAGGCTACTAGAAAATTTAGAATAACATATGTAGCTTACATTCTATTTCATATTCTGAGTCTCACTGAGGAGGAACTACTGAGAACAGTGCTCAATGTGCCAGAAGACCCCACTAAGCACTTGGGATCCAAACATATCTGTGCCTTTTAACAACTAGTCAGCAAAACCTTGGTACAATTTCACTGTTCAAAAAATGCTCTTCTGGGACTTCCCTGGTGGCACAGTGGTTGAGAGTCCGCCTGCTGATGCAGGGGACACGGGTTAGTGCCCCAGTCCAGGAGGATCCCACATGCCGCGGAGCGGCTGCGACCATGAGCCACGGCCGCTGGGCCTGCGCGTCCGGAGCCTGTGCTCCGCAGCGGGAGGGGCCACAGCAGTGAGAGGCCCGCGTACCGCAAAAAAAAAAAAAAAAAAAAATGCTCTTCTGAAAGTGGTAAAATCTTTATCCAACTATCAAACATTTACCAAACTCTTATTGTACAAATGAATGTAGATATGGTGAGGGAAGAGATTTAAATGTGGGTAGAAGACTGGACATGTCCACTGACAGATAAATGGATAAAAAAGATGTGGTGTACACACACACACACACACACACACACACACACACACACACAACGGAATACTACTCAGCCATTAAAAAGAATGAAATAATACCATTTGCAGCAACATGGATGGACCTAGAGATTATCATACTAAGGGAAGTAAATCAAGAAAGAGGAAGACAAATACAATATATAGCACTTATATGTGGAATCTAAAGTATGACACAAATGAACTTATCTACAAAACAGAAACAGACTCACAGACATAGAGAACAGACTGTGGCTGCCAAGGGGGAGGAGGGGGTGGGAGAGGGAAGTATTGGGAGTTTGGGATTAGCAGATATAAACTATTATATATAGGACAGGTAAACAACAAGGTCCTACTGTACAGCACAGGGAACTATATTCAATATTCTGTGACAAACCATAATGGAAAAAAACACGGGAACTTCCCTGGTGGTGCAGTGGTTAAGAATCCGCCTGCCGGGCTTCCCTGGTGGCGCAGTGGTTGAGAGTCCACCTGCCGATGCAGGGAACACGGGTTCGTGCCCTGGTCTGGGAAGATCCCACATGCCGCGGAGCGGCTGGGCCCGTGAGCCATGGCTGCTGAGCCTATGCGTCTGGAGCCTGTGCTCCGCGATGGGAGAGGCCGCAACAGTGAGAGGCCCGTGTACCGCAAAAAAAAAAAAAAAAAAAAAAAATCTGCCTGCCAATGCAGGGGACACGGGTTCAATCCCTGGTCCGGGAAGATCCCACATGCTGCAGGGCAACTAAGCCTGTGCGCCACAACTACTGAGCCTGCGTTCTAGAGCCCACAAGCCACAACTACTGAGCCCACGCGACTAGAGCCCATGCTCTGCAACAAGAGAAGCCACCAGAATGAGAAGCCTGTGCAACGAAGAGTAGCCCCTGCTCACCGTAACTAGAGAAAGCCAGCACATGGCAACGAAGACCCAACGCAGCCAAAGGAAAAAGAATATGAAAAAGAATATATATATGTATAACTGAGTCACTCTGCTGTATAGCAGAAATTAACACACTGTAAATTAACTATACTTCAATAAAATTATAAGAAGAAAAAAAAAAAAAGACTGGACATGAAGGGCCAGAAAAGGCGGCAATGAACAGTCTACCAATCTGAAGTGATGATCAGGACCCCAATCAGCCCACAAAGTGCCAGTGAGAGAACAGCTGATTTCAGTCCTGTTTTTGGCTGCAAACCCTTGTTTGCAGAATACACCACATTATGACTTCTGCCTCCCCAAGGCAGAAGCTGGAATCACTGTCCCAACCTCTCCTGCAGCTAGAGTGCAGGCATGTGACCAAGGCTTCCCAAATTAGACACACTGCACGAAATCTGGACTCAAAATGGAGCAACATGAGGCAGCAGGAACCACAACCTCCATTTTCTGGTGAGAGTGGAAGATTGCGGCAGAAATGGAACAGGATGGCATAAATCCCATTGAGAGACTATGGTAGGACAAGGACCTGTGCCCAGGGGTGTGGCTGAAGGTCTTTGCCAAGGCAGGCTAGCAATGTGACCTGAGTCCTGTTCCTGGCTGTGCAGCCTCCAAGACACATTCTCTAAAACTCAAAACTCAGATGGATACAAAAGATATCAAAACAAGTTGAAAACTTTAAAATAGTATTTACCTTGGGAGAGAAAGATATACAGAGGGGTATTAGAGATCTGAACTGCATCTGTAACATTATGTTTTTTTTTAAAAAAAAAGCAAAAATGGCAAACTGCCAACACAGTAGGAATACTTGTTCTAAATATTTGTCTGGATACTTACTTTTCAAATGTTTGAAAAACAAATGGGGCCCTAGGTATGAATGGCACTAATGAGGAGAAGGAGAGGAAGAAGAAAACAACAGTGGCTATTATTTATTTATTGAGGGCTTACTACGTGCTGTTTACTTAGGACTTAGCATTTTATGGAATCCTCAAAGTAACTACAACATAAATTCTTTTATTTCCATGACGTAGATAAGGAAACGGACTCAAAGTGGTTAAGTCACTTGTCTATAACGATATATCTAAAGAATCAGAGGCAGATCAAACTCATGTTTGTCTAAGGGCAATCTGGCTCTTGATTACCTCCTTCCTCACTCTCAGCAATTCTACACTGAGGTGAGAGGTTAGGGACTGACTGCCCCAGCACAGAGGGAATGTGCAACAGCAAAAAGAGGAAGAGGGACATAAGTTGGGATGACAAATGAGGAAGAAATGTACTTTGATCCACTGAAGGCTTGAGACCTTTACCTCTAGCAACAAAAGAATCAAGTGCTGAGAAATCTCCTTCCCCAAAGCATCCTTCACTTAGCAGGACCAGGCTGACGAACCAGCCTTGTAAGAAGCCTCAGTTCCTGCCTTATAGAAGTACAGAGAAAAAACAAGAAATTCTATGGGTGCTAAGTGAAACCGGACTCCTAGAATTCACCATCAGAGGGTCTTCTCTCTGGCATACACATTTAACTCCATGTGGATGCTTTAGGAAGTACCCAACTCAAGAGGGCTCTTGAAAGTGAAGTTCCAAATGAACCACCTTCACCTAGCTCAGGCAGACCTATCAACAACAGGAAACTTAGGCCTTCCTGGTATTGTACAAACTGTGAAGGTATTTACATGACAGCTCTTCCTTTTGCCTTAAGAAAGTGCCTCCCTATCTTAAATAAACATATGTTACTGTGATACTGTAATATAATTTTTGGTCTTTTCTCTGATTCTTGATCTGAGCTCTTAAGACCTTTGTAATTTCCTAAGTGCTAATATAAATGCTAGGACCATATTATTTTCTAATGAGGCAACTTTGCTGGGCTCCTGGATGAGGGCTGGTCACCTCAAAGACCAAGCCATGATAAGAAACTTGGTACTTTCAGCCCCACCCTCCATTCTCTGGAGAGGGAAGAAGGGCTAGAAATTGAGTTACTAATCAATCATACCTATATGATGTAGCCTCCATAAAAATCCCGAAAGTTTGGGGTTTAGGGAGTTCCTGGGTTGGTGAACACATTCACGTGCTGGGAGGGTGGTACACCCCAACTCCATGAGGACAGAGGCTACTGTGTTCACGACCCTTCAGAACCTCGCCCCATGTATCTCTTTATTTGGTTGTTCAACCGTATCCTTTATCATTTCCTTAATTATATAATAAACTGGTAAATGTGTTTCCCTGAGTTCTGTGAGCTTTTCTGGCAAATCATCAAACCCAAGGAGGGGTAGTGAGAACCACAATTTATAGCCAGTTAGTCAGAAGTACAGGTGAGATAACCTGGGACTTCCAACTAGTGTCGGAAGTGGGGGGCAGTCTTGTGAAACTGATCCCTTAACTTGCGGGGATCTGACTCTAACTCCAAGCAGATAGCGTTAGAACTGAATTGAATTATAGGCCAGCCAGCTGGTGTGAAGAATTGGTCATTGTGGGGGGAAAAAACACACATTTGGGGGCCAAAAGTGTGAGTGTGGTAGTAGCAGAGAGTAAACGGACACAGTGAGTTTTATTCAGACAGCTACTCTAATTAACTTCTGACACAGACCTTTGTCTCCCATCAATTCACTAACATTGTTCTAAGGATATTATTACTTTGTCAAATCTAACAAGCTATGTGGCTGCTTCTAGGCTGGAAAGATGAGAAATTCTTGGGGACAGAACAAACTCTCTGGGATGGCGACAGATGGTTTTAAAAAAGCAATCTAATTTTACCGCAATTTTTTAAAAAAGCAACTTAGAAAACTCTCTGCCTTCAAGGTAATAAATTGTTTTGAAATTTCAAATAACATTAATATAGGCATAATTTTACACTTATCAAAAGGGTTAGGTTGAAAAGCAATACTATGAGCCAAAGAGCCTTTTAACATTTGAATTGAGAAGGCAGGTCTGTTCAGCTCCATATTTCAGTGTACACGTCACCTCTCTAGTCTCATCCTTTCACTCAGTGCACTCTAGTTACACAGCCATTCTGCCGTTTTTCAAATAAGCAGGCTCCCACCTTAGGGCTTTCTGATTTGGAACGCTCTTTCCTCAGATAACCATATGGCTCATTCACCAGCTCTCTTTGGTCTTAACTCAAAAGTCACCAGCATATTAAGGCTTACCCTGGCCACCCCCATCTGCTTTGTTTTTCTCCTTTGCATTTATCACTATATAACAAGATTTTTAAAAATCTTATATATCATCTAACCCCTCCCAGCTATAATGTATGTTCCACAAGGTCAGGGAGCTTTCTGTCTTGTTCAATGCTGTACCTAAACATCTAGCAAAGGGCTTCATACATAAACACAAACATATGGAGATGTCTGGGACAGGGGAAAAAAGGTTAAGAATCATTGTCCTGTACAAGTTCAAAGCAAAATATTCCCAAGCAACATTTTTTTTTAATTACAAAAGTAGTTCATGTTTAATAAAAAAAAAAATTCAAGCACTTCTCCTTAGTACCCCACTACACCGCCCAATTACTGTTTTGGGCTTTATTACTACTATTTAAGGACCACTACATTCTACATATGTTAAAAGCCAGTGATACTAAACTGGTTTTGACACTCTATAATCTGTTAAACATCCTGCTCTGTCAATATACACAGATCTACCTCATTCTTCTGGCTGCACAGGACAACATACTACAGTTGTATCATTATTTGCCATTTCCCTTACTGAAAGATTGACTTGTTTCCAGTGTTACTACTATAAGCAACGTGGCAGTGAATATCCTTATATATCCTTATATACACATTTATCTGTGAACACAAATGCAAGGCCAAAGGTACGCAACAAGTGTTGCCAAATTCAATCTCAAGAAAATCACACTAATTTATCCTCTTATACGCTTGCTACCCTGGGTGAAATCTTTATAACTGTCTTCCTACCTAATAAATAAAACATATTTCATTTTAAAAACTTACACTTCCATAATCACCAGAAGCATGAAGCATCTTTTGACATACTTACTAGCACAGTCTGTATTTCCTCCCCCATGAACGATCTATTTATATCCTTTGTTCATTTTTCCACTAGATCATTTTTTTTTTCCTATTTTTTAAGTTCCTTGTGTATTAGAAACACTAGTTAGGAGCACAGGCTTGAGTTAAGACAGCTTGGGTGCAAACACTAGCTATCAGAAGATGAGTTAACCTCCCTATACCTCACGTGCTATTTTTAGTTTCAAAAATTATACCTTTAGGACTTCCCTGGTGGCACAGTGGTTAAGAATCCGTCTGCCAACGCAGGGGACAGGGGTTCGAGCCCTGGTCCGGGAAGATCCCACATGCCCGTGCGCCACAACTATTGAGCCTGTGCTCTAGAGCCCGCGCACCATAACTACTGAAGCCTGTATGCCCTACAGCCTGTGCTCCACAAGACAAGCCACTGCAATGAGAAGCCCGCGCACTGCAATGAACAGTAGGCCCCACTCACCGCAACTAGAGAAAGCCCGCGCACAGCAAGGAAGACCCAATGCAGCCAAAAATAAATAAATAAAATTTTTTAAAAAATTATACCTTTAAAGAAAGAATATACAGACCTATAAAACAGATCAAGAAACATGTGTATAAAATAATTGTAACTGCTAGGCCCATATTTTCTGTCACTCAGAAAACGTTTTTCCGAAGTCTTATATAAAGTTGTATCTTTAGCCATATATTTATTGATATTGTCTGGCTTATGATTTTTTTTAAAAACAAGTTTTTATTGTATTTAAGACACTTAGGTTTTTGTTTTTGGCCACGCTGCGCAACTTGCAGGATCCCCACCAGGGACTGAACCTGGGTCCCCTGCACTGGAAGCGCCAAGTCCGAATCACTGGACTGCCAGGGAATTTCCTGGCTTATGATTTTGATAGCTTTAGATTTATTAACATTGTCAACTTTCGTGTAATATTAATAACAACTTAAAATCTTTATTTAAATTAAATCTACAAAGCCAACTTTTAGAAAAATTAAATTCCATTTGGCTTAAGCCAGTTATTATGAAAATATATTTGTCTTAAAATTTTTTTAAATTTATGAAACGGAAAGAAAAATTAGTCTCAGGAAAGGTAAGCTAGGCTTAACTAACCTTTGGTCCACGAATGCTTGGCTAAAAGGTCTTTTTTTTTTTTTTTTCCAGCCACGCTACGCGGCTTGTGGGAGCTTAATTTCCTGACTAGGGATCAAACCTGGGCCCTTGGCAGTGAAAGTGTGGAGTCCTAACCACTGGACCGCCAGGGAATTCCCTAAAAGGTCATTTTTAATTTTAAATAAAGGGGATAAAAACTACTCTTGCACATATCATATACCACAAACCATATCTCGGCGACTTGTACGGTAGAAATTTGTGGTAAGATTTTTTAGAACTACTTGAATAAAGCAAAAACAAAAAAACCCCTCAACTAGGAAATTTTTTTTTAAAGGAAAAAAATGAGGTTTCCTCTATCTACACAAATAACTTGAATTAAAATTGATAACCTGTGTGGGAAAGGGAACCACACATAAAAAGTAGCCTATTCCCTGGTGGCGCAGTGGTTGAGAGTCCACCTGCCGACGCAGGGGACGCGGGTTTGTGCCCCGGTCTGGGAAGATCCCACGTGCCGCGGAGCGGCTGGGCCCATGAGCCATGGCCGCTGAGCCTGCGCGTCCGGAGCCTGTGCTCCGCAATGGGAGAGGCCACAACAGTGAGAGGCCCGTGTACCGCAAAAGCAAAAAAGCAAAAAAAAACAACAAAAAAAGTAGCCTAACAGGTTGGCTAAAATGTAGACCCATAGAAAAAAAATATGATTCTTACCAAAAGAGCACTGATAATTATTATTGAATTATTATACCACTTGCTGATCAAGCTAACATTCCATGGGCTGTAAATATAGTAATTTTTATGCAGGGGTCCCCTGAGACCTGAAAATAGTTCAAAGATTCTTTCAGGGTAAAAAAAGATTGGGAAAAGCTATCTCAGAGTTTACTTCTTTCCTTAGGAAGGCTTTCCACAACGTAAAATTACAAAAATTTTCTATACTGCCTTTTCATAGTTCATTGTTTTCTTGTTATCTGACCTTTAACCCATCTGGACCTTATCTGTATTATAAGAGGTATCTATTTCCAAAAGAGGAGTAGACTGCCTTACTGCACTAATGGAATACATCCTTTCCTCACTGATCAGCAGAGCCATTTTCATCCTATACCTGGTATCTACTCATAATATATGCAGACACATGAGTGTGTATATGTTTTAAAGTCCTTGGTCAACTCCCAACACATGGGTCCCCAGAGGAGCCTTCTACTCTTTGTATTCTTTACTTCTCGGATTAGGGGACCCTGAGAACTGCTCCACCTTTCCTAAAAGTTTCTCTCTTAGAGGAATTCCTCTATCACCTGATTCTGTTTGCTTTCTCTCTTGCAGCAATTCCTCAGATTTACTGGGTTTAAAAAAAAAAATCATTCCCTATTTATTATTTTTAGTGAAGTTTAGCTGCTGTACAATTTTATAAGTTACAGGTGTAAAATATAGTGATTCACAATTTTTTTTTTTTTTTTTTTTTTTTGCGGTACACGGGCCTCTCACTGTTGTGGCCTCTCCCGTTGTGGAGCTCTCCCGTTGTGGCCTCTCCCGTTGCGGGCTTCCCCACCAGGGAAGCCCCATGATTCACAACTTTTAAAGGTTAAGATTTAGTGGTTTTTTGATGGCATTTTTTTTTCCCCAGCACTGCTAGAAAAAAAAATTTTTTAAGTATCTTTTCAGTCACTGAGGATGGGAAAATATGTGTTCTTATGAGTCCACCATATTGAACCTATCTCATGGATTTATTATTTTATTTTTTCTTCCATTTACAAGGGGTTTGGGAAAAATGATGATACTAATAGGTGATCTCAATTAGCTATCTTGAACGTAAAGTCTCAAAAAAACACTTTAAACTCAAATCTCAAACTAGTTTAATCTTACGAAAAAGAAGATCCAAGCAGTAAAAAAAAGAAAAATTTCTTCAACTGAAGTCAGGCCTTATCTTTGTGCCTTTCCTGTACCCCTCCTTCCTTATAGAGACTGTAATAAACAACTGCATCCCTCCATATGCCAGATGCTTTCTTGTTATCTCAGTCTCACTAAATAGTATTATCCCTACTGACAGATGAAAAAACTAGCACTAAAAAGATTAAGAAAATATCAAGAAATAAAACGTCAGATCAAATTTAAATCCAGGGGGCTTCCCTGGTGGCGCAGTGGTTGAGAGTCCGCCTGCCGATGCTGGGGACACAGGTTCGTGCCCCGGTCCGGGAAGATCCCACATGCCATGGAGCTGCTAGGCCCGTGAGCCATGGCCGCTGAGCCTGCGTGTCCAGAGCCTGTGCTCCTCAACGGGAGAGGCCACAACAGTGAGAGACCCGCGTACCGCAAAAAAAAAAAAAAAATTTAAACCCAGGAATGCAACTCCAAAGCCCAGGTCCTTCCAATATACTCACCTACACTGCTAAGGGGCAAAACCTTCTACCTCACCAAACGTACCTCTTCACACTCTTGCCTCTCCATCATGTTCTACTCCCTTTCCAGTCTCTTGGTGGAAGTCATGGAGGGCAAAGTGAAATGCAACCACACTAGACAGTAGCAAGAAAGCAGCATTTGTGACTGTAGGATAGTTTTAGTTTCACATAAGGACCCCTAAAGAGGAAAACTTACCTTCTCGGCAAATGTATTAAGTTTCTCCTCTTTCAGTAAGCATATTATCAATTAGCATTATTTCTTGAGGCTTATAAATATCAAATGAAGGCCTAGAAATTTACAGGTGACGTTGAATCATGGAACCATACAACTACATGAATAAGAGCCTTTCCATTTAAAAAAAAAGTTCCAAATATCATGCTTTTAGTAATGAGGTAAGATTAGCCCTCCTATGTTCTTGATCTGCTCAGGGTGACACAGACAGAAGGGGAGCTTCAGTTACACACAGTGTGACACATCCAAATCCAGTCCCAAAAGACCTCTTAATTTCTATACTGTTCAGTTCTCCAAAGCAAATGGCAAGTATCTGTAGCCTCTTAAGTTTACAGTAGTTGCAAATATTTTTAGTCTATGTTAACTATGAAAGCCCTTGTGTAAGATAAAATGTTTCAAAAAAAACAGAACACTCCCCTTGGTGAAAATAATCTCTGACATCTGTATATAGACGTGATGCTCTACTAACCAAAACCCTGATGGCAAATAAAGTCTATTCAATAGGATGCACCAACACTTATCTCCCTTTTACCTGAACCTGCTGTGGCTGTTGAACCTGGATCTGCTGTTCTTGCTGGGTTTGTGGCTGAACACTGGTGGTGACTGGACAGGCAAGTTCAAGCAAAGACCCGGCCACTTCGGTGCTGTCTGTGTAAATGCAGTTCCCACCCTGTTGGTACACCATGGTAGTGGTGGCCGTCTGCTGGAACTCCTGAAGGGCTTCTGGCCCCTTAGAGGCTAGCGAGTCCAGAAATTCCTTCATCCTGTGTTGCGGGACAGACCGCGCCTTCACTCGGATGTACTCTTCAAAGGAGATGGTGTTCTCCAGAGAATTATTCATATTGCAGAGTCCTTAGGGTTCCTAGAAATAAAATAAATGGACAGAAGTCAAAACTATGCCACTGTTTTAACATACTGAAATGCACAGAGCAATCACTCTTGCATCAGTGTGGAATATTCAGGGCAGTTGTATACATCTGGAATCCAAAGTAAGATTTTATTAAATAACCTTATTTTTTTTCAGTTAATGGCATCTGAAAATTGTTTCCACAAACATTTCTTAAATCAAACTATCACACTGAAAACAAAAAACAAAAGCATGTGTCACAGTAATGGATGAAACGAGCTGCAAATACACTCTCCACCCAGCACTAGGCCAATCCCATCTTCTCTGCAGAGCCAAGCACTGGACAATAAAAGTCACATGCAACACTGCTCTGTGACCATCAGAGAGGACTACCAAGGAAGGTAGGAGCCAGGATTCCTACCAACATGTTCTATTTCCACTGCCAACTATGTTTTACAGTGAAGGGACACGTATGCCACCTAGCTGTGGCAAGATCCTGGAGACAAGGGATGTGTTCATTTCCAACCAGAAACACCAAAAATCCCATTTGCTATATATACTGCTCACATTCTTTTGCTGCATAGCTTACTGGTTAAAAGCATGGATTTTGGAGCCAGGCTTCCTGGGTTTAAAACCCAGCTCGAGGGCTTCCCTGGTGGCACAGAGGTTAAGAATCTGCCTGCCAATGCAGGAGACACAGGTTCGAGCCCTGGTCTGGGAAGATCCCACATGCCACGGAGCAACTAAACCCGTGCACCACAGCTGCTGAGCCTGCACTCTAGAGCCCGTGAGCCACAACTACTGAAGCCCACGTGCCACAACTACTGAGGCCCGCGCGCCTGGAGCATGTGCTCTGCAACAAGGGAAGCCACCGCAGTGAGAAGCCCGCGCACCACAACAAAGAGTAGCCCTCACTTGCCGCAACTAGAGAAAGCCGGCACGCAGCAACAAAGACCCAACGCAGCCAAAAATAAAAATAAATAAAATAAATTTATTTAAAAAAAAAAACCCAGCTGGAACTCTCCTTTGCTGTGTTACCCTGGACAAGTCAGTTAACTTTAGTTTTGTCTATAAAATAGGAATTAAAATAGCATTTACGTCGAAAAGTTGACTTGAGAATTAAATATATGTAAAGCACTTAGAAAAGTACCTGACATATATACAGTGCCACATAATTATTAACTAATTCTATTAAAGGTAAGTGGGGGGAGAAAATTGAATAGTACCTTAAATAACTAGGTCACTTCAAAAATCAATTCTGCAAGTTTTTCGTCAGGGTATTTACCTTAAGAATTAATCTGGGGACTTCCCTGGTGGCGCAGTGGTTAAGGATCCTCCTGCTAATGCAGGGGACAGGGGTTCGAGCCCTGGTCCGGGAAGATCCCACATGCCTTGGAGCAAATAAGCCCATGCGCCACAACTACTGAGCCTGTGCTCTAGAGCCTGAGAGCTACAACTACTGAGCCCACGTGCTGCAACTACTGAAGCCCCTGTGCCTAGAGCCCATGCTCTGCAACAAGAGAAGCCATCGCAATGAGAAGCCCGCGCACCGCAACAAAGAATAGCCCCTGTAACTAGAGAAAGCCCACGCGCAGCAATGAAGACGCAACGCGGCCGAAAAAAGATAAATAAAATAAAAACTTAAAAAAAAAAGAATTAATCTGCAAGGGTGGATAGTAGCTCTCAATCAGCTGGGAGACAACCATGCGATCTATCCATGAACTGCTGAGTGCCCTGTCACTGCTGCTTTCATACCATACTCTCTTGACCAGTACCACCTCCAGGACAAAAGCAATGGCAGGATATGAAAGTAACACAAACCAAGTGAAACTCTTTGCCAAAAAAAGACTCTCAGTCAATCTCAAATGTCTAGAAAAGTGATTTGTTTCCTTGAGCCATCTGACTAGAAATAGAAATATCAGTCTCTCTTTCACTGCCCAGATGTTGTCTTCTGTTAACAGATATAAGGTGTGTGTGTAATCATATATCTTCCACCTGGCTCTAAATTCTAGTAGACAGGACTGTGTCCTGGTCCTCTCTGAATGGCTGATACATGTAGATACTTTGTATATATCTGTTGCACTTGGAATTCAATGTGGAACAAAAAGGATTATGACTCTGTTCCTGTAACATCTATAACTTACAACCATAAAATGTTATGCTTTTCCCTCGTAAATAGTTAATCTATACCCTGGGGGGGGGGAAGCCCTATATATCCAGGGCAAGAGACTAAAGGAAAAATATGAACCTTACTGCTATTAATTTACTGACACCAGCAATATTTCTGTGGCAGGCTGTTTAAGTATAGTATACAAATTATATTCAGGTACTTTCAAAGAGAAGAGACCCAGCAATAAACCTTTTATTATGATGCCCATAATATACTGTAAATATATTTCTCCATAAATAAAGAATACTACATATACCTTATCCTGTCTAAAATGCCTAGACCACTACTCTCGGGAAAGCCTCCACCTCTTAGGAAACCCCCAAGCACCAAGAGAGTACAGAGAAAGGCAAGTACAGGTCAGGGGAGTGAGTGCAAGGTGAAGCTGCTGCTGATGGCCTCTTGTCTTTGGAAATTTAACACTTGTTTGTCCCTCTGTCACCTCTCTTCTAACCATCTCCCTTGCCCAGTTCTCCCTTCTCTCCGTTGCAGAGGCTCTCAGTTATCTTTCTCAGGACAGAAAATTAGAAGGCCTTCTATGAGACTTCAAGATTAAGCTATCAATGATATCCATGGCACATAGAGTAGGAGGAGCATCAAGGACAAGCACTTCATACTCAGAGCAGGCCACTCCAGCATAGGTGACCAACAAACAGTCACTAACCACACTGGCACAGAATGTGTCAAAGCTTCCCTCGATAACAGCATCACAATTGAAATTTCCCTCTTAAGGAAGCATCTCTCATAATATAGACCCACTAATAATACAAAGTTCACAATATGTGATTCTAATATCCAATTACATGCACCCTTTTGCTCATAAGGGACAAAGGAGAGATTGTGTGAACAACCATTAACCAGTTCTCTACCACGTTGGCACATATTTCAGTTTTTCACCTCCATTATAGAAGAAGAGCCGAGGGCACCTGAAATTTACACTTCCCCAAATTAATTTTCTTCAATAATTAGTTGCATTCATGTAAAATACTTAGAGATTGCTTGAATTTTGTCTGTGCTAGAATCATAGCTACTGTATCAAAGCAATTTTTTAAAAAGTATAGAGAATCATGCAACTCATGCAAAAAAAAAACCAAAAAACTTTTTCTGCTTCAAATCTGGGAGAAGATAAATATGACCAAGCACAAATACAAAGAAACACTGCAAGTTAAGTTTACAGAACCAGAAAACCTTCACACAAATATTGCTCGGTAAAGGCAGTCCACAGAATCTTCCTAGTGACCTTATTTCCCTTCACTCTTTTAAGTTTCAGTAATCAAGGAGGCTTAAGCCTCATCTGAAGTCTGATATTAAGTACAAAGCAGAATTATACCAATTTTTCTTCCTAGAAACAAGCTTTCTTCAGTCTTCAGTGTAGAATTCCACCTAGTTTTTTTTGGGGGGGGAGCGGTCGTCTTTGTTTTTTTTGGTGGGGAGGGTAAAAGTAACACATCTACTTTCTTAGAAAAACTGTTCAAATAATAGAGCAAGGTATAAAATGAAAAGTAAAAACAGCTAAGTAGGGGCTTCCCTGGTGGCGCAGTGGTTAAGGATCTGCCTGCCAGTGCAAGGGACACAGTTTCGAGCCCTGGCCCGGGAAGATCCCACATGCCGTGGAGCAACTAAGCCCGTGCGCCACAACTACTGAGCCTGAGCTCTAGAGCCCGCAAGCCACAACTACTGAGCCCACGTGCCACAACTACTGAAACCTGCGCACCTAGAGCCCATGCTCCACAACAAGACAAGACACGACAATGAGAAGCCCACGCACCGCAACGAAGAGTAGCCCCCGCTCACTGCAACTAGAGAAAGCCCGCGCACAGCAACAAAGACCCAACACAGCCAAAAGTAAATAAATTAATTAATTAACAAAACAAAACACCTAAGTATGCTGTGACCTCTGGTTCTTTTTTTTTTTTTAAGGAAGGAGGGGGTTTTATAAGTGGCCAAAAATTGTGAAAGACTGCAAGACAACTCTCACTTTTTTCTTATAGCACAGTTCAGAATGTTAATGTTTAAATTAAATGTTTAAAATTCCTCTCTAAAATTTTAAACCACTTTCTCCAAATTAAGAACGTAAGTGAACCATAAAGAGGGAAAATCCTCCTCTATTAAAAGAAGGTTTCATATGTTCTAACAGAAAAAACACAATTTAATTGACTTTTAAAAATCTACCTAAATATTTCAAAGTAACTGTTTATGCTTCCCTGAATTAACTAACTCCCAGTTTTAAGTACTACTTTTATTTTTTTTAAACATCTTTATTGGAGTATAATTGCTTTACAATGGTGTGTTAGTTTCTGCTTTATAACAAAGTGAATCAGCTATACATATACATATGCTCCCATATCTCTTCCCTCTTGCGTCTCCCTCCCTCCCACCCCTCTAGGTGGTCACAAAGCACCTAGCTAATCCTCCCTGTGCTAAGCGGCTGCTTCCCACTAGCTATCTATTTTACGTTTGGTAGTGTATGTATGTTGTCCATGCCACTCTCTCACTTTGTCCCAGCTTACCCTTCCCCCTCCCCGTACCCTCAAGTCCATTCTCTAGTAGGTCTGTCTGCACCTTTATTCCCGTCTTACCCCTAGGTTCTTCTGACCATTTTTTTTTCTTTTTTTTTTTAGATTCCATATATATGTGTTAGCATACAGTATTTGTTTTTCTCTTTCTGATTTACCAATTTTAAATATTGGTCTGTCCTCTAGGAAAGGTGTTAGGGCATTTAAATCGCCTTCCTCTCATTAACCCCTGCCAATCGTATTTTAATTTTTGTCATGATCAGTTTCATAGCTTTAAACCTCTAGCTGTAGGCACACTAATTTTATAGTATCTCTGGACTTCCCACCATGTAAGATAAGGAAATTAAAGTTCCATGCCCTCTATTTTTGACAAGCATTTAGCTAAGTGAGTATAGCTTCTGTTTAATCAATCTTTTAGTTTTAACAACACAGCATTTCATACCAAATCAAACTCAGAACTTTTTTTTTTTTTTTTTAAATCAAGGTTCCAGGACTTCCCTGGTAAGTCCAGTGGGTAAGACTCCGCGCTCCCAATGCAGGGGGCCGGTGATCGACCAGGGGTCGTCGGGGAACTAGATCACACACGCATGCCGCAACTAAACAACTAAGAGTCCGCGTGCTGCAACTAAGACCTGGCGCAGCCAAAAAGAAAAATAATCTTTAAAAAATCAAGGTTCCAAAGATGATAAAAACAATTCTGCTCCAAATAAATCCTACCTGTCAGTACTTCTAGAATACTACATTCAAAACAGTCACTACAAGAATAGTCCAAATATAAATTTATTTCCTGAGCAGAATGGCAAATAGGATGGATATTCAGTTCTCAGAAAGAATGGAATAAAAGCTTGGAAAAGTATCTGCTATAAAGCCCCAAAGTTCATTCTTTTAAGTTTTCATCAAAAAAAGAAAAGACCACACACCTTTAAGTAGGGAAAATTCTATAAAACTTAGAAAACATTGATAAAGGTTCATACACAGGTTCACTATATTCTCCTCTGTTCTTATGAAAATATTTGAAATATCCTATGACAAAATCACCTTTTGGTTTATAGCTAGCCATGTATTTTAAGTAGTTGAGACTCCAAAGTTATAAAACCTTCTGCAGTGCTCCAACCTTACAGTCTACTGTTGGCTCTAAGCAGAAGCTACTACTACCCAATTCCCATTGCTTTTTCCTTTCACTAAGCCCCCAAGAGGTTCTTCACTGACTGTACAAGTCCACAGAATCATCTGAGAACCACTAAATCAGAGGAAGCTAAATATTAACAAATAATGAATTCAATGGAGAACTTAAAAAATATATAACGGAAAAGGCCAATTTGAAAGAATATTCCAATCTGCTCATTTATACACAAGGCTTCATTTCTTGTTCTTTTAACCTGCTCACTTGGCAGTATCTACCAGACTGACACATCCCAATAATGAAAGCACACTAAGTCAGCATTTGACCTGACACAAAAGTGCTGCCGGAGGGGGGCGGGAAGCTTCAGACATACATTTAAATATGTGAGACCAGTCAGTGAGTAAAAGACAACACTGAGAAAAATTAAACATATTCTCAATAGTGGTGATACGTTCTTCCTTTGCTTTTATGCTCAGAAAAAGTCTGCCTTTACCATAAACTCATTCACTTACAATTTTTAAATTTACAATGTAATTATTTATACTATGCTTTGATCCATTTAGAATTTATTTTGCATAGTGTGAGGTAAAAGCCTAATTTTATTTCCAAAGACCCAACAACCCTGTATCATTTACTGAATTACTGAAATTTCTTTGCCCGCTGATTTAAAATGCCACTGATTGTATATCAAATTCATATAAAGAAGGTCTGCTTCCCAGCTTTTTCTGTGATTCCACAGATCCTTCTGTAATACAGTAACTTAAAAAAAAAAAAGCATGTTAATACCTAGAAGATCCACCTTCCCCCAACAAAACGTTTGGTTTTAAAATAAAAAAAAATTAGTGACACAGAAGACACATTACGTGGGAAAGGGGAGGCCAATACAATTGTATTTCTATATCCCAGTATGGTTTAATTATGTACCCAAGAAAAAAAACTGGCATAACAGCAGTTATGCCTGGGTAGTATGGAATAACAGAGGACTTAAATTTCTTCCTGTTTAATACACTCCTGTATTTTCTGCAATTTGTATTAAACCAAAAAGAGAGTTAAAAAGTAATCCTTTTTGCATAGTGGTTATACCACAATAACAGTCAGTAACAGACACACAAACAATTCAGGTTGTTCATAGTTTGATTTTTCCCTCAAAATCTGAAATTCTGAAAGACAAAACCATCAAGCAACAGAAGCTTGCATAATAATAAAGGCTGTTAAATTCAAGATGTTGCTCACCAGATACATAAGGCTGAGCCTTGGTAACAGAGAAAGAAAAATGGATAAACTTAATGAAACTACACTCTATAACCCCCAAAGAAGATTCTTAATTAGCCCCAAGTCAAAGACTCAGTGAGGAGCATTAAGTAAACTGATGAACTAAAATACTTCTCAAAAACATGAAGCTGGAGGGATAGTTGAGTACTCCCAATTTCCGGGAATCAGAAATGGAGGGGAAAACACTCTGGGGCTCTTTGGGGTGGAGTCTGTAGCCAAGCATTTGCTTCTGAATACTTCAAGCATAGCTGCTTTGCAAAACAATAGACAAACCAACCCCCCCACCAACAGACCTAGGAAATTTTCACTACAACCGCACACATTTTTACTGGTTATTTCCCCTGTACTTCCTTCTACTGGAGCTTAGCACAGTGCCTGACAAAGAGCAGGCCCTCAGTATACCAAAGTTATCATTATTCTAATTATTTTATCTCTAGTACACAAGAGGAAAAGGTTACTCCAAAACAACAATCTATTACATTTCTGTTTGCTAATTTTTTCCTATTTCAGTACTAAGGGAAGGCCTAAGTACTCAGGGGAGTCATCCCTTCTTGGGTCCCCTCGAATCTGCTACCTCTTCCCAGCCGCCATGCAACTCTGCAGGGTGGGTCTTGAATATGTGATGAACTAAGAGAAGCCATTCGGAGCTGCCTCAGAGCCCTACCTCTTCCTGTTTACCCAATGGTCAAGCTCTTGGGACCCTCTTAAGGCTCACATCTACTAGCAATGGTTCCTCATAGCTTAGTTCTGGTTTGAAGAACACATTCACATGAAAAAAACATCAATTTCCATTTTAAGGAGTCACAGTCACATTTGTCCTAATTAACATAAGGAGTCATTTCAAAGAAGCAGATGGGGAGAAAACAGTTCTATTCTTAAAGATACTAACCCACCACACGGTTTGTGATAGAAATTATCCCATTAGGACATCCATCTGCCCCATGCCTTCACTAGACAGAGAAGTCCCTGATATAGGGGCATCTTCACCATGGTTCTATTTCTGGACAATACACTTTCAACCAGAAACTTAAACTCATATTCCTATCAATAACTGATGAGCTGTAACCTGGCACAACTGTTTGCATTATCTAGTGAAGTTTGAAAACGTCCATTCCATATGACCCAGCAAATTCTATCCCTATATGTACATGACACACACCTATACAAATGTACTTAACCAAGAATGTTCATAGTAGCATTGTTAATAGCCCCAAACTGGAAGGAATCTAGATGTCTATCAATAATAGTGAATAAATATGGTTTGTTCAAACAGCAGACTACTATACAGAAATTGGAATGAATGAACTACAGCTGCACACAACGTGGATGAATGTCACAAGCACAATGCTAGAATAAGATACAAAACAGCATGACTCCATTTATATAAAATTCAAAATTAAATAAAACTAGGTTGTTGCGGGATACGAAGGTAGTAATAAGAAAAACAAAGAACATGATTATCACAGAATTCAGAATAGTCATTGTCTCTAGGGAATGAGAAGCTGTAACCAGGAAGGGACCCATGAAGTGTTCAGAAGTGCTGGCATTGTTCTATTTCTTGAAGAGGTGCTAGTTACACAGTGGTTCACTTTATAATTTTTCATTAAATTGTATACAGATCTACTGAATTAATATGTATAGATAGATATTTCAAACGCACATGCAAAAAAGAGCTTTCTGACACACTCCACCAGCTCTACCTACAGTTTTGCCCTAGCCTAAAGTGTGACAACAAAGGACCATTCTTTTCCCCTTTTCAGCAAAGCAAGGAGTTAATCTATCATTTCTTCATGCAGCTACAATTAGAAATCACAATCCAATGTGACAATTAGGAAAAAACTAGTGGAGCATTTAAGTGAAGCCTGGAAAGGACTTAAAACCTCTGGAACAAAATGCAGGGCAACCACCTACAAAGAAATTGAAAAGAACAGGTGTTCATATAACACTTCATTCTGAGGCTGAGGAATAAAAGACCATTACAGATAAACGGTGGTCATTTAAAAAGTACACTAGCAGGCTTCCCTGGTGGCGCAGTGGTTAAGAATCCGCCTGCCAATGCAGGGGACACAGGTTTGAGCCCTGATCCAGGAAGATTCCCACATGTCACAGAGCAACTAAGCCTGTGCGCCACAACTACTGAGCCTGCGCTCTAGAGCCCACGAACCACAACTACTGAAGCCCACACGCCTAGAGCCCGTGCTCCGCAACAAGAGAAGACACTAAAATGAGAAGCCCGCGCACCGCAACAAAGAGTAGCCCCCACTCGTCGCAACTAGAGAAAGCCCGCGCACAGCAACAAAGACGCAACGCAGCCAAAAATAAATTAATTAATAAAAAATATAAATTAATTAATTAAATTAAATTAAAATAAAAAGTACACAAGCAAGAAGCATGGCATATCAAAGACAAACTTGTACTTGATTAAATTAAAAGAAGGCACGCAAGCTTGAAGAAAGAAATCCCTGATTCTGAAGCTGTCATGATGGAGGATAGCCACACCCAGAGCCCCTAATTTTGGTTACCTTTTGGAGCAATTCAGATTTACATAAAACTTCAACCACAATTTGATCTTTCCTTTAAAATGGCAACATAAGTGGAAAGGGGTTGTGGAAAGGCAGAGATTCATGGAGAGGTACACAAATTATTCATCACAGAGGACTGGAAGCAGGACATCTTTTAACAGGGAAATCTTAATGAGCTTATGAAAAAATATTATCTACAGACACCAATTTAAAAGGCAGACCTCAAACGTAACGATTAAAAATTCCAGAAAAAGCAGGCCTAAATGGTGTATTAATATTTTAAGTGTATCCTAGATAAACTTGACTGCTTGTCTTTGAACCATTTGGATCCTTAGAAAAGCTGATGCCTTGTCATGCTAAAACCTGAAAGTTGCACTGACTTACATTTTAAAAGAACTGTTCAAGCAGCAAACTGGCTGGCTTCAAAGATGCAGTTCTCCCACATATTCAATTTTCCAGCACCTACTAATTTCTGGCAGACAGCACCCAGAATGACTGGCAGGATTTCTAACGTTTCAATATTACCAGGAAAAAAACTGCACACATATTTCCAGCATATGAATAATTCTAACTCACCAGTCACCATGTTGCACGCATTTCTGGTGCTTGTCCTGAGTTCTTAAGACCCGTAACATTCTAAAGAAGGCAGAACAAAGAAGTTCCTTCCATCCTCAGCCTCTTTTTAAATTTTAAGCTTGTTCTTAAAATAATAACAGTATATTAGGAGTTTTCTAATAATATAGTATTTTTAAGTAGTTTTCTACCCCCACCATTTTCAAATTTAATTGCTAATTTTAGTTCCACTTAGTTTCTTTTTCCTTAAATTCAATGAAGCAAGACTATAAAACATAAACTAGCACATATTTTGTCTTAGAAAAAAGAAGTACCTATTTCTCTGGACAAATCTAGAACTCCCCTGGCACCAGAACACAGTGCTGGGATTTAAAAAAATAAAAAAGCTGAAAAGGATTGAAATCCTGTATCAAAAGTGACTTTTGCAGGCAGATTTCAGATCTGCTGGGGATCTTCGGACTTACAAAAGAAGGCAAAGCACTGATTATCAGATTGTTCAATTTCGTTCTGAGCAACTTTTTGGCTGAGCAATAGCGGGCCCTTTAACCTAATAGAGTACAAGTAAGCCCCTCCCAACCAAACAGAGGAAAAGGCTGCATTTCAGGATTTAAAGTGGCAATTTACAGCTTGGGTAGTTTCACAGCGTCCACAGACGTGGATCCCCTTACGGAGCGCACAGAGGTGACGTCTAAGAACTGCGCTTTAATGAAGAATTACTTTCTAATGACAAGAAAACAAATACCACTGAAGGGCCTTTTAGGATTTGCCTTCTCTCTCCAGCACAAAGCATCAAAACAAGGTGAGGAAGTCGAAGGGGTTCGCTGCCCTCACAGACGAACAGAGCTCGGTTTCAGAATCAGGGTAGCACCCTCTCAAGTACCCACCCTGCACATGGGCCTCGGGACACCTCATTTTTAGAGAGCCAGCAATCTCGCCCACTTCGCAGAGGAGCGGGGCCGCAAGCCAGACCGCAAAGCAGGTTGGTTTCTCCTCAGGCCTAGGCCCCGTTGGTCCGGGGACGTCACCTGAGCAGGAAGGGTCCAACCCACAACCTTCTCCAAACTGCAAGCTGCCCGCCCGCCGTCCCTCCCCGCAGCAGGGGTGTCCTGAGCGCCCGCGCAGCGGTGCCGCCACCCAACAGCAGGCCGCGCGCCTGCCCGCGACCCCCGACTTCGGGGCGCGCGTCCCAGAAAGCCGCTCTGGCCGACGGGCTGCAACTCCAGGAGCCGAGATATCCGGGTCGGGAACGCGCACGTCAGCGGCCACGAGCACCGGGAGGGCCGCACAGCGCGCGCGCCCCCGAGCATATAAACAGCCCCGGCCGCGCGCGCCCACCAGCGCGCATTCGCGCGCCGTGCCCACCCGAATCCCCAAACCGCCCCTCCCCCACCCAGGGGGCGGGGGCGTGCGAGCCCTGGGTCTTTCTCGGCTCCGGAGCCGCCCCGAGGTCTCCAGGGCCCAGCGGCAGCGGCCCGCCCGCCCCCGCCCGCCGTTGTGTGGGGTGGGCCCGCTGTCTCAGGCCCGCAACCCCGCCATATCCCTGCCCCCACTGGAGCCCTCACCCGGCGACGTCGCCGCCGCCGCCGCCGCCGCCGCCGTTCTACCCGCCGGCCCCGCCGCACCGCTCGGGGCCCCGGTTCTGCCGTCGCCGCTCCAAGACCGACAGGATTTTCCCCTCACAGCTCCCTGGGCGCCATCTTACATTCAACCCTCACAGCCAATGAGTGCCGAAAGCCTTTCTCGCGATGATTGGAGCGTCGAATCCCGCGAGAACTAAGGCTGCCTCCTGGCCAGACTTAAAGGGAACGCTTCTGCAGAGGAGAGAGGCCGAGCCTAGGGCTGCAGTAGCGGCAGGAGCCCGGGGTGTAGGGCGGAGCGTACCGCCCTCAGACGCCCCTCCATGTGGGGCGGAGCCAGGGCCGGAGATGGGCCTAGCCCTGGAGCCTGGGCAGGCCTGGGCTTGAAGCTTACTCTCAGGACCCTTCTGCCGCCTGCCGGGGCCTCCTTCTCGCAGCCTCACGCGGTGCGGGGACCAGCCTCTTACTTAAGGTGGCCCCCACAGCCTCTGACCTAGGCCTGGCGCCTCCAGCCGCACCCCACCTGGGAAGCCCCGGGTCACTCTCCTCCAGGAGTCCCTAGCATCTGGGACCAACCCCTCACCCTCTACCTGCTGTCATCCTAATTCAGCCTTCCGCAGTCCAGTCCACCTTAAAGCGGGCCTCGGGTAGCCTGGTGTTTGTATACAGGGAAAATGTGGAGGGTGTTAAAGCTGCAGGCACACGCCGGCTTCACCAGTAGCCCACACTGCCCCAGAGGGGCATAGACTATCATACTGTTTCTTAAAAAGGCCTCTGGAGCTTTGCACTTGTTCATCCTTCCCTGGCAAACTCCTAGTCCTTTGGGGTTCCCCTCAGGAGTGACTTCTAAGAGTAGTCTTCAGAGGCCCAGGCTGGGTCAGAAACCTCCTCCAGCCTCACACAGGCCCCAAGGAGACATCTGCACAATACCTGGTCGCCCTCTGTCTCCCCAACTAGGTGGTGGACTTAGAAGGCCACCACACAGGTCTTCCTCATCTCACTGTGCCTGGCACATAGTAGGTACTCAATAATTATTTTTTAATGACTGTACTAGTAGCTAGGCCTCTCCATCTGCCTAGGCATGCAGGCAGACACAAACCTTCCAGGTCCCTCTGACACAAGGCTCCTAACAGTGGAGCAGCATCCCAGGACCCACCATTCCCTCAGACCAGGTGCAGAAGATAACGAATCAGGCCCAGGCCTCAGCCCTCGAGCATCAAGAAGTGCACCAGTGGTTTCAAAGCTGTCAGTACTGCTCTGTGTGTAGCGTACCTTCCCCCTCCCTGAGCATGACTCTAAGGCCCTTGGGTGCTAGGAGACCAGAGAGATAACACAGACCCCAGGGGGATTTAGCTGTTCTTTATTGACATGGAGTCTGGGTACCCCTCGCCTCCAGAAGGTTGAGATAGGTCCACAGGACTTCCAGTTCACACTTTTCCTGGGTCCTCCTTCAGTGTGACGGTCCGGTTGAAGACAAGCTGGAGGGCAGAGGGGGAGGAATGACCACCAAGCCAGAACCAGGCCAGAAGGCCTAAGTGGGTCTCACCAGACACCCCACTCCAACCCTCGCTTCATCCCAGAGGAGCTGAGGGCCAAGAAACTCTAGTTACCAATAACTTTTTGACTTTGGCTAAAGGACTGGATGGCTCTGGGTCTCCATTTTATATGAATTATAACAATCCCTATGCCTGTCCCCTACCTTGAGGAATAAGAAAGGGTTCATACAAAATTTTGTGCACGGACTTAACCTCTGAGCCTGTTTCCTCATCAGTAGAACATGAACCCCACCTCAGGTGGTGAAAATTAAGTAAGGAAGTGTCAGCAAAGTGCTTGGCACAGAGAATGGCAGCCACCACCATCATTGTTGCGGAAAGGTAAATTCAAGCACCTGTCCCTGGCGGCTGTCTGGATCCACAGAAAAGTAACCAAGCCGCTCAAACTGGAACTTGTCAAAGGGCTTTGCCAGGGCCACAGAACAGTCCACTAATGCTGCCTCGACCACTTGTAGTGATGCCTGTGGGCAGAGAACTCAGGTGGCCATCCAGCCAGAAAGGCCCACCACCCTTACCCCATACCCCATGAGCCTACCGGGTTCAAATCACTTAAGAATCCACCAGGCACCTCAGCAGGATCCTCAGGGTTCTTGTGCTGAAATCTGCAGCCAGAGTAAAGGTCAGACTCCAGCTGGGCAGCCACAGCAAGCAATGCCCATCTTGTACCTGCCCCAACACCAGCTCTGTTCACTCACAGTCGCTCATAGAGGCGAATCTCACACGTCAGAGGCTGTGATACCCAGTGAATAAATGCCTTGGGCTTTTCTCCAGCATCTGCCCGTCTGCAGGTCACCTCAAGGCTTTCCACACAGCCACTGGGGCCCTGGAAGTCAAGGGGCCTGCAATCAGACTTGGACACCACTACCAGGACTGCAAGCTGCACCCAGATCCTCACCCCAGCAGGCACTGTGGTAGGAAGGCTGCAGCTGGCTCTCACCTTGACAACATGCTGCAGCTCGATGACGTAGCCTGTATGCCTCAGGCCCACGGGCTGGCCCCATGCCAGGCGCTTATAGCCTGGCTCTGGCTCCTAGAGGTAGGAAGTAGGGTGGACACAAGAGGCTGCAAGGGTCGGGCAGGTACAAGAGGCTTCTCCCACCCCTACGTCTGGCAAGGATTTGTTTGACTGAAGCAGGGAGTAGATGGACTGATAGAAGAGATGAAGGGCCCTCAGGACTGGGCCCAGGAACAAACAGGACCCTTCACCACCCCCATTCACCTCTTTGAAGTCAGTCCTTTCAATGAAGACAATGGGTCCAAAGGGAATCTGATGGAAGCCCTTGGTCTCATCAGCTGGGAAGCTGGGTACCTGAATGTCCAAGGACTATAGTAGGAGATAAGTGTCTGAGTCACACTAGGCACTGGGATTCCCACACCTAAACCCAGGTGCAACCCCACCCCCCCCCACACACACACACACTCTGAAGGAGACTTACCTTGGCAGCAGGAAAATTGGTGATGACCACCTGTAATGGCTCCAGCACAGCCATGGCCCGAGGGGCTGTGTCATTCAGCACATCACGCACACAGGCTTCTAGCAGATGTGGTTCCATTGTGGTCTGTGCCACTGTCACTCCCACCTAGCAGGAAAGGACAGCATCAGTCACAGCCACAACCACATACTACAGTGCTCAGCCCCCACCTGCCCACTCAGCCCACTCGGCTATACCCGAGCACAGAAGTTGTTGATGGCCTCAGGAGGGAAGCCCCTCCGACGTAAGGCTGTGAGCGTGAAGAGCCGTGGGTCGTCCCAATCCCTGTGGGCGAGGTGGTGGTGAGAAAACCTATGGCAGCATATGCTACTAATACCAACCTTCATTAGCCAAAAAGCCACACCTACCGCACAGCGCCAGCTGCCACAAGCTGGAGAATCTTCCTCTTAGAGACAACAGCATAGTGCAGATTGAGGCGGCCATACTCCCACTGCACAGGACAATAGACGTCCAGTGCATTGCACAGCCAGAAGTAGGAAGAGCGTCTGGGGTGGGAGGGCAGAGTCAAGACTGGCCACCTCCAACCAGGGAGAGACCGGCAGGAAGGGCTGCTGGAATCCCACTGGCCCTCCCCTCCCCACGGACCCAGCTCCCTCACCGGGCCTGGAATTCCTTGGTGCAGAGTGAGTGGGTGATATGCTCGATGGAGTCACAGAGGCAGTGTGTGTAGTCATAGGTGGGGTAGATGCACCTGCAGGGCATAGGCAGTGGGCCCCACCATTCGGCCCCACTCTGCCCTACCCATGGCCCACCCGCCACTCTACAACTCCGCAACCCCACCCCAAGTTCACACCAACCAAGTGTCCCCTGTGCGGTGGTGCGGTGTATACTTGACTCGATAGGCCACAGGGTCCATCTTGCCATCCTCCATCACCAGCTTCATCCGCAGTGTGGCCTCACCCTCTGCAAACTTGCCCTTGCGCATTGCCTGAGAGGAAGCAAGGGCTCAGGCTGCCACTCAGCACAAGGGCATCTCATTCTCAGTATCTTGGCCCACCTAGACTCAATTGCACGCCCAGAGCCCCACCTCGAAGAGTAGCAAGGACTCCTCTGTGGGACGGTCTCTCCAGGGTGAGGGCAGTGGGTTGTGGCCTTTGAGCTCCTCTCCTCGCTGGTGGCACACATAGGCCTGACCCCTATGAGGAAGGGGTGTGAATGCCCAGCATGGATGTGCCCTGGTCAGGCTGCCTGGCTCCACATCATGGCTCTGGCCTCACCTGCGGATGAGCTCCTCAGCCCACGCATACAGCTGGTCAAAATAGTTGGAGGCATATGTCACCTTGTAAGGTATGTAACCTGGGGCAGAATGAGATGGGTATTAGCAACCAATCAGGGACACCCAATGGCAGGCCATGGCCCAGGGAGAGGCCCACTGATAAGCAGTTCTGCCCAGGCCTTCCCCAACCCATACCCAGCCAGGCCACCATGTCGCAGATGGCAGTGAAGAACTTTGCTTCCTCCTTCTCAGGGTTGGTGTCATCAAAGCGCAGGAAACAGATCCCATTGTTGGCCTAGGAAAGTTGCAGTATCTGTGAGCTCCCACATCATCAGTTCCTACAATCCATCTCATCAAACTGGGACATTCTCAGAGCTCTCCCACATCAGAATTGAAAATATCTTTCACTCACCTTCCTGTATCTAAATGCCCTAATAAACAAGGCATCGCATACTAACGTGGGACACAGCATAGCCTCTTCCTAAGCCCAAGAGGTTGCACTGGGAATTTCCGCAAATGTGAACTCACTGCCTCACCAAGAGTTTTTCCTCAATGAGCCCAATTGAGTGGATTCCTAGGTATCTATCACACATTCCTAGGTATCCCCTCCAAGGCCTCTGTCTGCTCTGGGACACTTTATGGGAGCAGCAGGAAAAGCAGGGATACCTCTCTGGTACCTAGTCATGGGAGCAGCAAGCAGTTATGCTGCTTGCCAAGTCCCCAGACACACTCACCTTGGCATAGCCAAAGTTGAAGTTGATGGCTTTGGCATGTCCAATGTGCAGGATTCCATTGGGTTCTGGTGGGAACCGGGTACGTACCTGAGATAAGAGAAATGGGAGCAGAGGAATCAGGTCAGAGCTCAGACTACACTAAAGGATGACCCTTCCCAGGGAGGCCATGGTGATAGGTAAGGCGGGATAGTATGGAGGCAGCCCCAGGCAAGTGATGATGGCACTAGCTAGCCTGGCAATACTCCCACACACCTGTCCTCCAGTGATCTCCAGGTGCTGCTTCAGTAGATCCATGGTATATGGAGTGGTCACATAGCCCGGGGTCTTGTAGTTCTCACCTGCCAGGGCCAGAACAAGCCTGATGATACCAGGCTGCAGCCCAGGGCTCCCTATCCCAGGGACCTGACTACAAGAATTGCTATTAAGATCCAGCCCTCCACAAGAAAAGAAAACCCTCTTACACTGTTGGTGGGAATGTAAATTGGTGAAGCCATACGGAAAACAGTACGCAGTTTCCTCAAAAAACTAAAAATAGAGTTTCCATATGATCTAGCAATCCCACTAACAGGCATATACTCAGACAAAACTATAATTCAAAAAGATACATGCACCACTACGTTCACAGCAGCAGTATTTATAATAGCCAAGACATGGAAACAACCTAAATGTCCACCGTTAGATGAATGGATAAAGAAGATGTGGAACATATATACAATGGAATATTACTTAACCATTAAAAAGAATGAAATAATGCCATCTGCAGCATCATGGATGGACCTAGAGATTATTATACTACACAAAGTAAGTCAGAAAGACAAATACAATATGATATTACTTATAGGTGGAATCTAAAATACGACATAAATGAACATATCTACAAAACAGACAGACTCACTGACATAAAGAACAGACTTGTGGTTGCCAACGGGGGGAGGAGGGATAAGGGAGGAAAGTACTGGGAGTTTGGGATTAGCAGATGTAAACTATCATATATAGGATGAATAAACAACAAGTTCCTACTGTATAGCACAGGGAACTGTATTCAGTATCCTGTGATAAACCATAATGGAAAAAAATATATATATGTATAACTGAGTCACTTTGCTGTACAGCAGAAATTAAACACAACATTACAAATCAATTATACTTCAATAAAATTAAAAAAAAAAAAAAAAGATCCAGCCCTCCACAGAGTTTCAACCTGCCTGCTCACCAGGCTTGTGGAACTTAAGCGCCTCGCCTCGGAGCTGCTCCATCAGAGACAGGGTCTGAACAACAGTCTCACCTGCAGAGAACAGACCAAGGAAAACTTATTCTCTGGATACAGCTCCCACATCCAGCTCAGGGAGGTGCCTGTCGATACTACCCATATCCTGGAACCAGAGTAGAACCAAGCAGTCCCCTCTTCCCCCAACCCCAGAGACAAGAGATACAGAGCCAGACTTCTCAGGCCTCCTCTGACTAGTTTCTGGGTAAAGGAAACACCAGAAATTCCAGTCTTGCAGCAGAAGACAGAGTGTTGATTAAGCCAACGGCCTGAGGAGTCTGGGCTATAATGACCCATCAGGTGGAAAACCCAGATATCAGGGAGTTGAATGTGACAGGAGCCTCAAGCCTCTCACCATTCTCTACCACATCCTTTGCTGTTCTTCGGTCTGTTTCTTCTGGCCGAGCCTTTGCCACCTGAGAGAAGTTCAAAAGTTGGGTCAACGTCTCGGGATCACTGGGGTCAGATACTCCCTTCTCCAGCCTGAAGTTTCACCCTACCCCATCTCATTCCCAGGACCCAAGACCATGCTCAGTCCCACCTTGGGCTTCTTCTCCAGATCAGTCTCCGTCTTGGGACCCAGGAGGTGGAGGACCTTAGCAGAGACCAGAGTCAGAGCTGGGACAGGAGCCCATGACTGACCCAACCCACCCATCCAGCTAAGGGCTTCTTGGTTCTGTCTACTGGCACCACCTTGAAAAACCTACCTAGCCCATCCCACCTCTGCTCCTCACATGGTTCTGTGGCCTCAAATGCTTTTTCCCTCCTGAGGGTCCTGGGCTCAGGTAACAAAAACAGCCATTTACAGAAAGGAACTGTGGGCCCAGCATCAAGATATGCCATCTACCTCAACCATCACCCTCTTGTGATTCTCTGCCAGCACACTGAGATGAAGGCCACATCACCCTTATTTACAAGATGAGGAAACTGAGGTTCAGAGTAAAGCAACTCACCCCAACTTAGGCAGAACCCAGAGGCCCAAGTCTTTCACTGTCCAACCGGGTGCTGCTCCCTCTACCCCAAGCTCTACTATCCACCATCAGAACAGGAATAGGCTTTCTTCCCCTTCCACCACCATTTATCCCTCAGTGGACTCTAGACACTGTCTCTGGCAGGGTCTTTGCCTGCTTCAGCTCAAGGAGGCACCCACCTGCATGTCTACTTCGTGCTTGATCATTTTGCCATCTGCCCACTTGAGCCCAGCCCGAGCCTCTCCTAGAAATATGGGCAGAGGGAGCTGCAGAAAGGCAAAGCAGGACGTTGCCCACCCTCCTTCCCAAGAAAAGAACCTGGCTGGCCTCAAAAACCGCAGCCAGACCACTTTTAAGGTGTTCCTATTCCTCTTCCCACCTCCCTCTCACCCATGCAGAAGAGAAGGCATGACTAGAGAGAATAACATAGTCCCCTGCCCCAGGCCCTGCTCACCCATCAGCAGCCCCATATTGAAATGGTAACGCTCTACTAGGAGCTGGGGTCGGTGGCGATTTATGGCAGCCTCCACCTACAGAAAGCCAAACCATGTGGTTCAGGAAAGTGTCCTTCAGAAATGCTCTAGGAACCCACACCCTCACCCTGGGTCTTCCTGGTTGGAAAAGCTGAGCCACTCCTTT
The DNA here is from genome assembly GCF_963455315.2 of Globicephala melas. Taxonomy (NCBI): domain Eukaryota; kingdom Metazoa; phylum Chordata; class Mammalia; order Artiodactyla; family Delphinidae; genus Globicephala; species Globicephala melas. Next base: position 38,989,811 of record NC_083324.2, on the reverse strand, counting down.
TCAGGTTCATTACTAAGGAGGCAACCGATGCCTGGGGAAAGACTCACAGCCTCCTCAATCTGCTCTGGGGTCACCACAACGCCCACGCCGCATTCCTGCTCAAAGACCATGGTGTTGATGGGGTCCAGGGGATGACTCCGCACATATTCAAGGGCAGCTGAAAAAAGAGAGCCAATGAATTTGTGGCATCTCAGCTCCAGGAAGTAGGAAGACAAAGCCCTAATCCGATCCATGAAACCCCAATTAGTTTGGCCTCCTGGGTAATTAAGTCTTGCACCTCTAGAGAAGCCCTGAGGTCACAGGAAAGAAGCATGTGCTCTGAGGGAAACTCCCTCAGACCTACCATTCTCTAGTCCGTCTCACCAGAGGTGGCCCTCTCCATCCCTCAGTGCCAGTGCCTGGGTTTAGAGGGGAATGCACAACTAATAATGCAGAGAGACGCTGAGGGACTTCGCAGAATGGGTAGATAGGGACCTTGGCTGAGAAGAAGAGTTGGAGGTGGAAGCGGCAGGACAGGCAGGGGTCTCACCGCTCAGCTGGGTCTCCGTATGGATCTTCCTATTGGCTATGTAGCTCACGAGGAAAGAGAGACGCCGCGGATCCCGGAGTCGGGAGGCCAAGCCATAGAGCAGGGTCCCGGTAGCCTTGTCGATGGTGCAGCCCAGAGTCTGTTGCGCCTGAGGTCAGAGGAGTCAGGAGATAAGCCCCATGCCCACTAAGAAAAGCCTGAACAAAACAAGGTAGGTTGGTTGGGGTCAGGACCCGGCCTGGCGCTGCGTTGGGGAACAGTCGGCAGCCCGGACCAGGGACTTGGGTTCGCACCTGGGTCGCCGCCTCGCGCAGCTGCGCGCTCAGAGCCGTGTTCTTGAGCGTCTCGCGGGCCTTGTGTTCGCTCAGGCCGAGGCCGGTGAAGAGCGACAGAGGGTCCAGAGCTGCCATTGCTGGGACGCCGGAAACCGAAAGAAAACTTTGGGGCCAATCTGTACATTGGCATTAGCTCACTGGCCAATAGGAGAGCGACGCCGTCAGGGAGAGCCAATGGTGTCCTTCCTTGGCTGGAGGGGGCGGGGCTCTCCAGGGCTGTCAGCGCCATTGAAAGGGCAGAGGGCGGCCTTTCCGGCTTTTCAAGGCGCTTCACTTCCGTCTTCGTGCTCCAGGTCACTATAAGGGGTAGTGGCGACGGGACTTCAAGGGATGATTTGCCGCGGACCTGGAGGGAAGGTGTTCAGCATCCAGGCAGGAGGCAAACATGGGCATGGCTCTTTGCTCTTCGACTTTTCTCCTTCAGCCCTGGAAACCTCGGGACTATCCCAATTCTGTTCTTGGGAACAAATGTGAGTCCCTATCGCGTTTCTGACGTCAAAGCTTTGGAGTTGTCACGGAAACATTTGAACAAAATGAAGCCCGGGAAGTTCTGTCAAGACTCGAGCACAGAGAATGTCTGAAATGGCCCATCGATGGGCCCCAAAAGTCTGGCACTTTTTGAGAACCCACCTGGACACACACCTGGCCAGGAAGGGCCTCTCTTAAGTTCTGTGATGATTTGGTTTAAACTCTCCTGTCTGGGAATTCCCTGGTTGTCCAGTGGTTAGGACTGTGCGCTCTCACTGCTGAGCGCCTGGGTTCAATCCCTGGTCAGGGAACTAAGATCCCACAAGCCACGTGGTGTGGCCAAAAAAATCTCCTGTCATACTTACCCCCCTTACCAACACATGCATATGTCAGGAAAACCACAAGCAGATTAGACCTTGAAATCCACATGCAGGTGTTTGACAGGATATTTTCTTGAAGTTGGGATAGGGTGGGACAGAGGAGGTAGAATAATCATGATGATGTTCTTGGGGGTCTCCCCAGTCTCATTGGACTTCCAGGACCTGCTGAGAATCATTAGGCTGAAACTGAACATACAACCTGTTTTCTTTATGGAACTGGAGCTGCTGGTGGTGACATGATGAGGAGATGCCCAAATTTGGGATGGGAACTCAGGCTCTTAGAGGCCTTGTCATCACTGATACTACCGGACCTTCAAGCACTGGTCAGGATCCTGACTGCAGTCTGTATCCATAGTGTATCCTTGTTTGTTACTATATCCTAGTAATGAGTGAGTCCATTTCTGGGCCCCACATGATGACCACATGCCAGGTTCTGCCCAGTGCCACACTCCGCATCAGTATCCAGAGCCAGCCCTGTGTCTTGGCTCCCCATGGCACTTTGGCCCCAGCCTGATGCCCAGCCCAGCCAAGGCCAGGAGCAGGCATTAAGCAGGAGTTGCAGTGCAGTGGTGCCACAGACAGGCACTAAGAAGCAGAACCGTAGCCACGCCAGCCCTGTGCTGAGTCCACAGCTGCAGGTGTCTAGCTCACCACAAAGATGCCTAAGAAGAGCAGGGTACCTGATGCCACCCAAAGATCCATTACAGCACCATGACCACCAACACTAAGTCCTGCAGGTCTAGTGATGGCCCCCTCAGTGGGGTCAGGGCCTGTACCCTCTTTCCTGGTTCCCTCATAGTGCTGACCCTGTGGCTCCATGTCACAGGATGAGGCAGTTGCCCCTACCAAGAATGCCACAAGTAGTGGCAGGCTAGCCAGTCCTCTGGAGCCCTTTGACTTGCACAGAGCAGAACCATCAAGTTGGATGGGTGCATGCCCAGGGGACTGGCTTGCTCGCATAAGCCTCTGGCACTACTTCAAGGAAAATCAAGAAAACAATGAACGAGGAGAAAAGCCAGGGAGCAGCCAGCAAGGCCCAGCTGTGGCATGGGAAGAGGCAGGGTCCAGTAGCCAGACCTACGGACAAGTCCCTGTGGCACAGGCTGATGCACAGAAGCAGCAGTGGCCACAGTGCTGAGGGCCATGGCAGCCTTGTGCAAATGCCCCAGAAGGGTAATGTGGCAGGCTCAGCAGCAGCAGGGCTATGGTCAGAGGTGGACAGAGCCCCTTGAGTAGTGCATTCAGCACATGCAGATCACCAGTGGCCAGACACTTGGGGCTGCACACAGTGAAGGCCCAGCACAATCCTGTTGCAGCCCATGCCTAGCAGCCCCTCCAGCAGTGTGCCAGCACCAACACCCAGCTTGGCAATTCCACCATTACTGCAGGGCCTCACAGCCAGCAGTCCAGGCCCCTCTCCATGGCCAGCAACCCCACGTGGCCCTTGTGCTGTTGTCCCAATAGAAGAAACCAATGCTGGTCACAAGGCTAGCTTTCTCCAGGAGCTCCTTCTGCTCTCCACCACCCCTAACTCCCTAACTCCAGCCAAGGAGTCCTAGCAGGGCCCACATGCTGAGCTTTTTGTAATACTGACCCCTCAGGCTTGGGGGCAGGATGGACCTGCCAGAATCCTGCCCCACCCCTGCCTGCCTTACACTCTTTCTGGCTTACCTGAACACCTGCCTCAGGAGTGCCTTTGCTCCCCATCTCCCCCCAGCTGGAGATGCCCAATCCTAACCCCAAACAGTTGAAGAGAATAGGAGGCAGCATTATCCACGAAGAGAGGCACGGAGGCTCTTCACAAGACTTGACCTTGCGGTATGTGTACACAAGGCAAGCCTGCTGGGACAAGCCTGCAAACCCACTGTGGGTAAACAGCCTGGGGCAGCTGCCAGAAGCCAAAGTTTTAGGGAATCAAGGGAAGAAATGGCCTGGCAGGACCCCACACCCTCCCTCCCACAGGAAGCCAGCTAAGATTAGCTCTGGTCCTCTCTGCCTGTCCTTTTGGAGGAGGGTCTCTTTTCCCACAGCAGTTTTTTTCCTGCTCTGTTCTCCCAAGGGATCCAGGTGGTTTTCAAACTACAGCAAAGAAAGACCTGAGAATAGAAAAAGAGAAAAGAGACTTCTCTCCACCTCCAAGTACTTCCTGTTCCCCAAGAAGTCCTTCCTGACCTACTGTCTGGTTGTCAGCCCCAGGCTGCTCCAATGCCTGCACCTTTTACCCCATGCTGTCAGCTTCTGGAGCTTCATGGGGTACACTCCACTCCTAGGGTGTGAGGTACCAGCAATGTTACCAACCATAGGTGCCTCCACGTGGGACCCAGAACCAGTGGGATCAAAGGGCAGGGGTCAGGCCCCAAAGAGCTGATGGCAGTGGGGGCTTCACGACACTGACACACACACACACTGACACACACACACACACACACACACACACACACACACACACACACACACACACACACACACACACACACACACACACACACACACCACACACACACACCCCAGATGTTGGGAAGGGGAGGTAGTCACAGCACCTGATGTATTACAGTGACTAAGTCTGCTTATTTGTCATTTATTTTTAAAATATATTTAAACAGCAGCAATCACTTCCAAAATGCAAAAAAAAAATTACAATTTTTAGAATAAAATTATAATGTTTATAATGCGAGTCAGAAAGAATTGAAGGTACAACTGAGAATCAAATCACACAGCACTGGGCATGGCTAGAGAAGCCAAGGCCCACTGGCTGGGGGGGTCAAGTTGACAAGAGGTCCCAACGAGTGAGGTTTCCACCCTCAAATCATCCCCCCCCCAACTCCCCATTGACGAAGCCAGTGTCCTCTAGGTTAGAGAAGGAGAAGCGTCAAAGAGCTGGCCCTCTGTGGGGGATCCCCCAAACCCAGTCCCCCCACCAGCCAGGGACCTGCTAATCGACCTCCTCCATGTTGCTGTAGGTGGGGGCTGGGCGGTCCACAGGGGGGGCGAAGCGTTCAGGGGCTGTCCGCGTGGGGGCCACGTCAGGGGCCTGGCCAGGGCCTAGTCCCTGCAACAGAATATGAGGACAGGGGTTGGGGGCTGCCCAGTATGCCGCCTGGCATCCCGGGGGTGCTGGCTTGGAGCCCTGGCACCCAAGGGAGGGCCCCAAGGCAGGCGCAGACAGCAGCGGCATTGAGACAGAGAGACGAGATCAGCCTGAACAGTCTCACTTTATTAACACTTTAAATACAGGAAGCTGCTTGGGCAGGGCTAAGCCCCAGGCCAAGGGTAGGAGCAGCAGGACAAACGGACAGACAGCTGGACGGGATACCCACCCTAAGATGCTCTGCCCCTGCAGGAGCCACAGTCCCCACCCTCTCCCCTCAGATGCACACACTGAGGCCCAAGCCCAGAGTTGGTCCCCACCACAGAGGCAGGCATGGCCTGGTGGGCAGGTAGGTAGGCCAGCTCACAGCAGCTGCCTGCAGGCGAGCTCATCTCCAGGGACTCTGGGATACCAGAGGATAGAACACGTTGAGCACGAGGGCCATCAAAGCTGCCACGGTGCCCAGAACAAAGTATCGGAGACAGCCCTCGTCTGGTGTGGTAGGGCCACGTGGCGGGGGGCCCACCCAGTCCTGGGGCCCCCAGGAACCCAGGGGCGCAGGCCCCTCGGGTACCGGCTCCTCCTCGGCCTCCAGCTCCTGCCAAATCCGGGAAGCCTACGGCGTGCGGAAACGGCCATCAGCACCCAGGGCGGGGGTGAGGGGGTAGGGGGACCCAGTGTCCCCAAGACCCCTGGCCATGACAGTCCCGCCCAACGTAACCGGTGCTAACCCCGTACATCCCAGGTCAAGTGGCAGAGTGGTGGACAGGCAGGAGCCAAGTGGGCCATTCGCAGGGTTGTCTAGATGGAGAGCACCACAGTGGGAGAATCTTGATGGCATTTTGGCCTCAAGAAGCTCCCCTATCGACATGCAACTTCCCCACAGGGGTTGGGTGGGGGTGGGGGTGAGGGTTAGCTGGTCAGTTTTTTAGCCCAGGCTTCCCACAGAGGAGACTGGCTCATGGAGGACAGAGCTGCCAACCCCAGAGTCATCTCCTGGCTCCCGCCCACCTACATCCAGATCCTGATAGCGGGCTCAAGGGAGGAGAGGACAGCAAGGCGGGCTCAAGGGAGGAGAGGACAGCAAGGAGACAAGTCCAGAAAAGAGTTTCGGATGTGCCCACCAACCAGGCCTATGGCATCCCATGTCAGTAAGAGAGACAGAAGATCCTGAAGGCACAGTGGGGACAAAAGCTCACCTCAGAGAGGGTGATGGCCACATTGGCTATGGCCTGCTGGATAGGCCCTGTCCTGAGTGCACATCAGAACACAGGGACGATCACAAGTGAGGGTCTGTGGGCTAGCATGTGGGGAGTGTGCAGAGGGAAAGTTGGGAGGTGTCAGGTACAGTCTGTTCACACCACTATACCCAGTGAAATTTGGAGCAGCTACTTGGCCCGTAGCCTATGCACACACCAATGGCAGCGCGTTGCTGTGTGTGTACCTCTGTAAGTGTCCCTGCGGCCTGGGAATCGCTCTGGCTAAGGCTTTGATGTAAGGGAACCCTGTCTGTGACTCTTAAAAATCCGAAGGTTCCAGGGGCCTAGGACTGTAGAAGAGGAAGCTGTGCCCTACCCCCACCCATCTGTGAGTTGGGCCCCACTAGCCTGAGCAGCCTCCCCGTGCCTCACCTGGCTGGCAGCAGACTCAGCTGCAGGGCCTAGGTCTGGGTGGTGTTCAGAGTGACCTGCCCGGGGGGGCCTCTCCACAGGAGAGTTCCGCCGGCGGTAGAAGAGTACATAGGCATAACGCGTCACGACCTGGCTCTCGTCTACCGTTGTCACCGTGCTGTCATCAAACAAGCGCCAGCCTATGGCAAGGTGGGAAGAGTGTGAACATACCCTGCACCAACACCCCTACCATCTATCCTGCTGGCTGTGTGTGCCCTCACCCACGTCGCTGCGCTGGCTGCTGCGATCATTGGGCAGGCGTGCACAGGCAGTGTAGTGGCCACCGATCATGCCTCCATAGTGGTTGATGACAGCATACAGGTCATAGCTGGGCAGCTGCTCCTCTTTCTGACCGATACAGAACTTGCTCAGGTCCAGGTTCCTGTGGTACCAGCCAGAGAGAGGTGAGACAGTCAATAGGTGCCCTGGATGCCGACCTTGGCCCCCATGCCCTGACTACAGTCACGAGAGCCCACTGCTCACCGAACAGGGAACTCCACCAAGTCATTGATCTTGTCACGCCAGATGAAACTGCGAAAGGAGAAGCGCTTGAGCTGCACGATGAGCACATTCGGCAGGCGCCACAACAACAGCTGCTTGGAGGCCTCGCGGTGTTGTTTGCACTGCGGGCAGTACCTGACAGGAGACAGAGGCGGAGTCAAGACCGACAGACCTCCACTCCACTCTTCCCCACTACCTGCCTGCTGCCCTGTCCTCACCAAGCCTCCTCAGGTGCCAGCACCTCAGGCCGCGTAAAGAGGTTCAGACACTGGTCCAGAGTGAAGTGGCCAGCACGGGCAGCCTCACCAGCAGAGCCTGGATCCTCAGCACATTCCAGCTCCTTGGAGGCTACCAACACAAACTCCTGCAGGCGCTCATTGTTCCGCCAGACTAGAGCCAGGCTGCAGTCATCACCCAGCTCTAGTGGGGTGTCTCCTGGAAACGGGCAGGGAAGGGAATCATGCAGCTGTGGAGAGCAGCCAGCCCAACCCACGCCAGGGGTCCCTCCCACGGCCTCAGACACCTTTGTCCTCTAGCCGCTGCTCTCGGTTGGATGCATCAATTCTATAGATAAAGAACTGGGGTGTGTGGGAATTCATGGCTTCACTTGGGTGTTGGTACCCGGGCACAGCAGCTGTGAAAGAACATGATAATCAGAGCTTTCCTGTCTACCAGAGCCTAAACAAGCTTCCTCCAACCTCCCCTACCCCAGCTCCAGAGCCTTTCACCAGACTTTTACCTTCAGGCCGGGACACCCTCTCACCAGCAGGCAAGGAGCCAACTTCAATGGGCCCACTGGCCAGCATCTCAGAAGAAACTCCACTGGTGCTGGGCACAGGGCCCCGATCAGGGGATGCCCAGGCCCGGGGGACCCCTGTGTCCCCCTCAGCCACAGGGGTCACCATCTGGAGCTCCGGTGGCTGAACAGGGTCCCTGTCATTGTCCCCAGCCTCCAGGGAGCTAGTGGACAGCAGTGTGTTGCAGCCAGGGCCCTGGGACTCCAAGGCCATGCGGCCAGGCTGGAAGGGTGGCTGGAACACACTCACAGAGTACCTGGTAACAGGCAGCAAAAGCAAGTAAGAATCCAGACCAACGTGTCCGGCACCTCTGCACTCCACCCCCACGCCCCACCTACCCCACCTTAATCCAACCACTGGGCACTTACCGGGCATATCCCTCTAGCAGCTGAGCAAGACGGGCATAAGTGAGGCGTGAGGCAGGTACACTGACCAGGAAGGGGTAGCCAATGTTCTCAGGGCGGCAGAGGCCCTTATGGTCAGGCCAGTGGGTTTTCTGACAGAGCCTGGAGAGAAGGAGGAGGTAAGACTAGGGCCTTAGCCACACCTCTACGCTAGGGCTAGACCAAGGAACTGGGTATGCCAGCCCTGCCTCCCCCAGGGTCTGGTAGAGTGGGGTGGCAGGTAGAGGGCTTAAAATATATGTGCCTTTATGTGGAGAAGAGGTAGGGCAGCAAGTGGAAGGTGGAGAGGAGGGACGGGGGGAGACCACGGGAGTCCTCACTGGTTGCAGTAGCCCACGCGGTAGCAACGGGTACAGCGCTTCAGCTTCTCATCCTCTGACTGCTGCTTCCGCTGGCAGGCTGCACACTTGGAGATGGGGACGCTGGGCACCTGGGGGCGCTAGGGTGGGTCGTTTGCCTCAGTGAGGCCAGGGCAGGCAGGAACGCCCCCCTCCCCCATCAGGGCCCTGTGCCATCAGGTTGGCCCCCACTCACCTGCTGCACCTCTAGCACCACCACCCGCTCCTTAGCCAACTCTGGGGATAGGAGCTCGAAGCAGAGGAGTGTGTCGGAAGGTGACACAGTGTCCAGTGAGTGGGAGGGCAAAAACACACGGTGGAAGCGATTCTTAATCACCTGAGGACAGAGAACACACAGATCCTATGTGAGGACAAGCCCTTTCCCTGGCCCTGCCACAAAGCACAAGATGAAGATATGACCTTGATCTTGGGTCAAATGGGGGCAGGGTTGGGGATTGTGGCCCAAAAGAAGTATATGCCTCTGCTGGCCCCAGCCTCAGTGCCCAATGGAACAAGGAGCCTGGTGCCTCACAGAGCATGAAAAGACCAAGACTGGGGCAGGTATCAACCATACCAGCTCTCCACACCAAGGGCCTCTACCCGGCTGTCAACCAGTGGGCCCTGTTGAGACTGCACCGTGGTTACTATGAAGGGGCCGCATTCAAGGAGGCATCTCCCTACCTCTACCCCCGAGGTAAAGGACACTACCAGGCAGCAGGCTAGGAACCTTTGGGGAAAACCGGCACACAGATCTGGGAAAACAGGAGGGAGAAGCAGAATGGATGGAGAACGTCTATAGCTGGTGGATGGCTAGTCCTGCAGCTCAAGCTCCTTGTCTGAAGAAGGAAGAGCAGCTGGGGGCCAACAACAAAAGGGGGAATAAATCCAGATGATGGCTGGGAACTGAGAACACCTCAGTTACATAGCCCAAATGCCTGGTTTCAACCATGTCTCAACCAATAGCACCCCACCTGTCTTTGTGCAGTCACATGCACGTTTGTGTGTACACATACAGATGCTAATGATCGTACACACGTATCTGCGCGCTGCAAACACAGACATGTGTCCATGCGCGTAAGAGCCTTGGAAAGACAGACACACCTCAGCCAGACGCAGGTTCTCAGGCTTCACGTGGACACTCTGAGACAGGGAGTCCAACACTTCACTTGCACTGGAGTTCTCCTTGCTGATGCTCACCAGAAACTGTGGTGACAAGAGTACAGAGTCCATGGTGGGAGGTAGGCCAGGGTCTCTGCGAAAGCCCAGCAATACGGGCTTACTTCTCACCTTGACAGGCTTGCTGTGGGGCTCCCGGGCAAAATAGAAGATGGGGAGAACCTTTTGCTTCTGTGGCAAGGGCACCGGCAGGTACAGGAACGGGTCAAAAGTGATGGAGACCTGCAAATGTACAGTTTCCACTGGGTGGCCACAGAGGGAGTGGGGGGCAGGATGCTTGTGCCCCAAGAGCCCAATCCACGCCCTTGGAGGGCTCTCAGGGTCTCACAGCCAACCAGCAAATTCTCAGGCTTGACAACACTAGATGGACGAGGAGAACCATTAGGAGAGAACAATCCCTGTTTCTGGTAGTTGAGGCCTTCCTCAGCCAAGCCGCTTTAATCATCTGCCTCTCATTTGCACACCTTGTGCCTTTCCAATCTTACCCATCCCCACCCCACCTTACATCACCCAAACATCACTTTTACCTCAGTCAGGAAGCCTACCAAGCCTGACCTCTGCAGCCCACACAGGGCCTAAGGCCTCCCCCTCACCTTCTTTGCCCAAATCTTGCCCTGCAACACCTAAAGATGCACATGCCTCTGACCCCATTCTGACCAGGCTAGCTAGGACAAGCCGGGGGTGTCTTTCTAGGAGAATCCGTCACACCTTTGCGCACACGGGGCACACCAGCTTCGACTTGTACTGTCCCTGAAATAGGTCCACGATGAAAGAGTCATTCCTCATCTTGTGCCGCTGCCAGGCTTCCTCAGCTACCACCTGAGGAGCAGAGTGGTGAGAACCGAGGAGACCTGGGGACGGGGACGTGCATGAGACATGCCCACCTCCGCCCCCAACTCTGACCTCATCAGGTCGCCCATCTGAGTCCACGGTCTCCGTGTAGGGCTTATTCTGAATACGGTTCAAGTCCTCGTGCAGCCCATCCAGCAGGAAAGCCATGAACTCCTGGGCATCGTGCTGTGCATAGCCTGTGAACTGGCTGGCCTTGCTCGCCACAATGGCCTGGAAGCAGCGGCAAGATGTGAGCATGGAGCCCCAGCACCTACAATGCACCCAGCTGGCTAGCCCTTCCCACCCTCTCCAGCCAAGGTAGGAGTGGCCACAGATCACCTTCAACTTGGAGGGCTGGAAGGCATGGTGGGTTCCCTTCCACAGCGCCCGGAGCAGCACAGCAAAGCCGATGGCCAGACGCCCACCAGTCCCCAGTGGGTTGTTGTAGTTGATCTCGGCCTCAAAGGAGCGGTCTAGGGACAGCAACCAAGGAGAGGTGTGAGCAGGGGAAGATATCCCCCATCCCCGGGGCTCTAAGCCCCCGTTCTCACCGTGGAAGAAGTCCCGCAGCTCCCGAGTATTGGACAGAGACTGGATGACGCTGTTCATGAAACAGGTGTTGCCTAGATTGACAAGGCCAGTGAAGCCCGGCAGACACACCTTCTTCTCTTCCTCCTCCTCTTCCTCCACGCTGTCTCCACTCACCGGGCTGTGGGGCATTGGAGGCACCATACATGTGGGCTTGGGCTGTGGGAGCAAGAGGGGCATGAGAGAGTAGCCCTGGGCTCTCCAGCCTTCATCCTTGGCCCTCCCCACCAAGGATTCTCACCGATGCCAGGTGTGGCTCTGGCTTTGGGGCTACATGCTCCATGGGGGTGCGGGCTGCCACACCATCTAGGCCTGTGTCCTCAGATCGAGCCTTGGGTTTCTCCTTCTCCACAGCCCGGGCTTCCTCCTGGCCTGTCAGGGGGTGGGGGGTACCTCCCGGTGGGGTTGAATCCAGAGGGGTTGGACCTGTCGGCACGGCTACCTTTGCACCACCCACTGCACCTTAAAAAGGGGGAATGGTGGGGCTGGTGGTTAGCAGCATGTGGCACGGGGTGGGGGTCTGGGTCATGAGGACTGGGCAATGAAGGGAGCTCGTGTGCAGACCTCGTGCAGCTGGGGCCTCCAGACCCCCCCAGCGCTGACTCTGCCGCTTGCGGAGGCAGATGTCGATGCGAGAGGCCGTGAAGCAGAAGGTGCACTGCTCTGGCTCGATCAGGTTCCTGCAGGAAGAGGCTAAACTCAGAAAATTAGGTGGAGGGGATGCAGGGCTAGATGGGTCAGGGGGATGGAGCCCAGGGTGGGACTTGCACAGTGGCGGGGCCGGGCACCACCCACCTGAGCTTCACCTGCCAACGGAAGATGGTGTGGGGCCCACAGCCCGGGTGCGGTCTCAGGAAGTTTCCGTCCCTGTAGAGGCAGAGCAGGGGCAGAGAGCAGAAGAGGCAGGAGAAAGAACATGAGACGCACTGTCCTGCCTGAAGCACACTGTCTGCCCTATGTGTCTGCCCGCCCACCCACCCACCTGGTCTGGAAGATAAGCGTGAAGTCCTGCTCGCGGAAAAGCACTCGAGATGTGTCCCTGCAGATTTCCTTCACGTACACGTGCACCACCACTGAGTCCGGCCCCTTCTCATACGAGTCATTCTTGACAAATGCCAGGTTCACCATGGACTTGGGCTCTATGTTGAGACCACATCTCAGCACCACCCAGGACAGGTTCCAGCCTGTTCCTACTCTACTTCCTAGCCACCCACCAACCTTGCAACCCAAACTAGAGCTCTGCCTGCCCACCCCCAGCCCCACCTTTACCATCCACCAAGGCTGCAGCATCTGCTGCCACTGCCATCTCCTCTTTGGAACGATCATCTTTCTCAGAGTCTCTGCTCCGGGCCATGACTGGGGACACTGGGTCATTCCTGGGGGCTACTGCCTTCTTTCCTGTCAAAAGTGCTAGATTCTCCTCTGAGCCCAGGAGGCAGGTCTGGGGGTTCAGTGGTGGTACGCGGAGCTGTTCCTCAGCCTCAGCCTGTTCATGGCGAGATTGTGGGCAGGATCAGCCCTGGGTCTGGCAGGCGGCCCCCCACTGCAGTCCACACCCTTCCCCCTCACCTCCCAACTCCCAAGCAGGCACCCCACTCTCACCTGGGTGGCCGGCTCAGCCAGGAATTGGGGGGCATCACCCCGGGGTCCAGGGCCATCTCTGGACCCTTCCCCCTCCGGCCCTCTGTGGAGATGCACAGCCCTCTTGGCACTGGGCCCTGCTTGGGCCCCAGGGCCAGCCCCTGCGCCTACCTCACCACGGCCCTGGGCCCGCTTCTGGTTCCGGGCCTCCTGCTTAGCCCGGCGGGGCTCAGGGCCTGGCTCCAGGGCAACAGGAGACGGCTCCTGCCCATTCTCCTGGCACCGCAGCCCTGGCACCAACTCCTGGGTCCCAAGAGGTTTCTTCTGCCAAAGATACAGCAGTCAGGCCCTGTTAACTACACTGAGTATCCCTACCCTACTCTGCTCTGAAACTTACCAGGAGAGAGGGCCACGTGAGCAGAGGCACCTTCTTGGGCAGTGACAGCTGCAGGAGGCCACCTTTGCGAGCCTGCACTTTGGTGCAAGAACTTTCTATCTCAGCATAGAAAACACCACCCCACTGCCGACCACCTGGCAACAGAGTGGGAGGAGTGAGCTGAGGTAGGGAATATCAAAGGATTCAAGTATACTGCTGGGCTCAAAGCAGATGGACATACCTGGAAGCCGCACCACACAGTCTGTGTCTGTGAAGGCAGCATCTACCTCCTCCAGCCGCAGGGGACCGGCTCCCACACGCAGCTTGACAAACACCTCATCAGCACTCTGCCTCCAATCAAGCAACAACTCTACAGAGGGAGTGTCAAAAATATTGTGAAAGTCTCCATGAAATTTTGATGGGAGTAAGCAGGTACCAGACACCCAGCCCTAATGCAACTGCTCTAGATAAGGACTATATCCCCAGTGCCCCCTCCTCTCCCCTAGCACTCTATCATCCAAAAGGCTTATTCATTACTCACCGTCTTTGGTCGGCTCCTCCCGAGTGAATGCTGACCCTGACAACAAAGGAAAGAACAGGGAAAGGATGATGGACAGGCAGTCTCCAAGACTATAACATCCCACCAAACACCATCTTTAGGACTTCAGCCAAGTACCCCAACTTCAAAACTGAGGCTCTACCCAGCCTGCCATTGGTCCTTCTCTCAGCATCAGACCAGGATGGAAGGAACAGCAAAAAAGTCATCTCCCAATCCCCAATCTGTATGCTCAACAGGAAGGGAGGAGAGGAAGGCCACAAGCACTCTGGGAATGCCACTACCACCTCTCCTAGGATCTCCATCCTTGTTCTCCTGGTTTGCTGGATCCTTCTGCTTCTTCTTACTGGTGGCCTCCTCCAGTCCTGGGGGCCCTCTCCTTGGGCCTGTGGTGCTGGCCCCGCCAGACATCTTGAGCCGCTTGGGTGACAGCCAGAGTGCCCCGGGGTCGGCAACGGTGTCTGGGTCAGGGCTACGGCGCTTTCTTCCTGGCCCAGCTATCTTGGCAACTCTTTGTGGACAAATTCTCCAGCAAGGAACTGACAGCCTAACGAGAAGGGGACAAGTGATCACTACCAAGGCCCAAAATTTGCTCCTTGGTTACACCCAGGGCTCAGCAACCTGGGACACTTCTAAGCCTATGGAGAAATATCTCTCTACTACCTGATGTAGCCCTAGATACTCTCAGACTATTCCTAAGGCGGAATAAATAATGCAAGTAGAAGCAACCACTTCTGGCTGAGCCTCCTAGATGCCTGCCATACAGACCCACAAAGAGAGAAGCCTCACTGAGAAGGTGTCAGGTCAAGGCAGCCATGGCCTGGGACCAGGCTCCTCCAATCTGGAGAGGAGCCATAGCTCCAGCCCACAGGGCTGGCACACTGAGCAGGGTGCTCACTTTTCCTTCACTCTCACTGGCTGCTTAGTCACCACCCGAGAAGTAGGAGGAAGGCAAGAAAGGAGGAGACAGACAATTAAACAGCAGGAGGACCAGGCTCTGTGGCTGAAAACAGGCCCAGCCCAGGTGCCACCACTGCCCAGGCATCATCTTGAGGTTAAGGAGCCCCACCTGCCACCTGCCAGTTCCCACCCTCCTCTGAACCTGCTTCTGTGCACTGCTTGGTTTTTGTTTTTGTTTTCTTACATCTGGAGAGATTCCCCTCTCCAGCTGCTCTCCTATGCAAAGAGGGGCCTGCAAAAGCTAAGGTGAAAAGGGTATTCAGATGTCACATTTCCCTTTCAGCAGCATCTCTGCCTCAGGGTGGGCATGCAGTCTGAGACTGAAACAGGCATTATCTCCTTCCTTCCCATGTCCACCCCCTCATCAGCTCTTAGCCAGTTTCCCACAGACCCACCAGTGGATTCTGGGCTGTTTCTCCATCCAAAATAAAGGTCTCAAAATTGAGATAAGGGTGGGGATGAACGAACCATGGATCCAGGATCCCTGGCAGGCTCAAGCATGGCCTGAGACAGTAGTAGGACAGATAGTGACTAGTCTGTGTTCCCCAGAGTGTGAGTGTGTGGGAGTAGGGAGCGGAGGTTTGGCGGGGGACGGGGGGATTCTTCTACGGGTCAGATGTGGGACTGGTGGGCTAGATCTTCAGTGACGACAGGTCCAGAATCGAGGGGTGGACATCTGCTACCTCTTTGCTCCCAGGCCCCAGCTGAAGGTCGCGTCCCTACCCTCTCCTCCTGGGACGTTGAGGAAGGAACGGGGCTGCCTAGAGCCCCAAGGTGGCCTAATACGGCCGCGTGGGGTTACTGACCACAGACCAGCGCCCCGGCCGGGCTGCGACCCAGCTCCAGCCTCCGAACCCTGGGCCCGCCACCACCTCCTCCAGGAAGCCGCCCTCGCTCGCCGCCAGCCCTCTTCGAGACGGCAGGCCGGCCACAGGCTTTAGTGTAACGGCCCCGCCTGCATCAGTGGGCCCGGCACGCCGCAGGGCTCGAGGGGCGGAGACTGGTACGGCCCGTGACCTTGAACAGGTCGCCCTAGGCCCGCGTCTCGGCCTCCCTGCTCCGGCGAGACAGGCGAGCAGCGGCCAGCCCCACTCACCGAGCTAGGCCGCTGCAGCCAGCCCTCTTCGGGCCCTGGCAACCCGCTCTCGATTCCGGTTCCGGCGTCAGGTCGGTTCCGGTTCCGGCGCGCCCCTCCCCCGTCCCGGCGCCGCCGCCACCACGGCCTCAGCTGCTTGTTTTGTTTCCACTTCCAGTTACGGCCGCGGGTGCCTGAACGCAGAGCTGGTGACGCACTTCCGGCGGGAGCAGCTCCGGGGCGGGCCGAACGGAGGAGGCGGGGCTCCGGTGCCTTGGCCTCGGTGGGGCCCTGCTGGTCGCAGCTTCTAGGTTCCGCCCAGAGACTCCGCCCTCCCCAAATCAGAGTCGGTCACACAGCGGGGATTCACACTGGTTTATTGGGGGCCTTGCCAGGCTGGGGACTTTTCCATGCACAGGCAGTAATAAGTGCGGGGCGAGGCTGGGGACTGGGGTAGGCCTCGGGTAGGGGTCACTGGCAGGTGTTGTAGATCTGGACCTGCAAGTTGATGGCTTGAAGCACACTGCGCATCCTGGCCTCCAGCCCGTCCAGCTGAGCCGCTTTGCCCTCCAGCGCCCGCTCGTTCTCCTCGTAAGTGCCTTCCAGCTCTAGGAGAGACAGGTCTCAGATGAAGGGTCCTTCTCCCAGAGTCCCACATCTCTGGCGTCCCATCCTCACCTTGCAGCCGCTGCAGCTTGTCCTGAGCAGCCTGCAACAAGCCGCGAGCCTCATCCCGCAGTTGTTCTGCCCGTGCCTGTGCAGCCAGCACACCCTGGGCCTTGCGCTCAGCCAGGGCCCTCACTGTCTGGTACTGGTCACCTAGTGGGCCCTTCAGCAGCTGCAGATATAGAGGTCCGGGGCAGGGTAGTGGCCCAGTGGAGGCCCAGCCTCTACCCCCACCCCTTCCAACTGGCTCTGCCTCAACCCACCTGTTCAGCTTCCCGGGCACGACCCTGGGCACTGCCAGCTGTTTCTTCAGCGCTAGAGGCTGCCAGGCTATTCCCTGCTCGCTTCAATTTCAGAGCCTCCAGGAGACCATCCAATTGCTGAGCCCGCTCACCTGCAGAGCTCAATGCCTTCTCTGTACCTGCCATCCTCTCCTGAACCTGCCACGGGTGGGCCTAGGGTTAAACAGGTTTATGCAGCATGCTCACAACCTTGCCCCACTGATGTCCCAGGGAGACCACACCTGGTGCAGGGTCTGCTCTGTGTCCTGTGTGTCAACCACTGCCCCCTGGATGGCACCCTGAGCAGCACCCTGTGCCCGCTGGGCCTCCTCCAGCGCTGCCTGTACTGTCTCTGCCTTCTGTTTCTCACCCTCAGCCCGGCTCCTGGAGAAGAGAGGGAATCAGGACTTGCAAGTATCAGAACTAGGTGTCAAGGATGGGGTCCAAGGTTGGGGTCAGACCGTGCCCGCTGTGCATCCTTCAGTAGCTGCTCTGCCCGATGCACGTCTCCCACAGTACGCGCCAGGATCGTGTCCACATCTGCCAGGCTCCGGACCCGCTCTGCAATCTCGCCCGCCAAGTGCCGGATCTGCTCAGGTGACGCTGGGATGGAGAGCTCTAGCACCCGTGTGGCCACCATCTCAATGCTGTCAGGATCAGCCCCCTCCTCTATGGGGACACAGGCAAGGGCTTAAGGACACAGATTCCCCAGCACGGGCATGGGGACACAGTCTTGGGGTATGGACTCAGGGACCACACATGGGGTATGGATTTGCTAATAGGCATAAGGATGTAACCACAATGACAGGGACTATACATGGGACATAGATGCAGGGTCGTGGACTTGGGGACTACATATGGGCACGGGCTCAGGGTCCAGACACCCTGAGCCCTTGACCATCTGTGGTCACAAACACAGGTACAGTGCAGGCCCTGACCCAAGTATGAACACAGACATGGGGGAAACACCACATGGCCTGGGCCACAAGGGAGGCTCACGGCTGAGGAAGTCCTTCACACTCTGGATAAGTTCCCGCAGTTCCTGGTTGGCCTGTTCCACCTGTCCCCTGGAAGCATTAGCCTTGTCCAGGGCTGCCTGGGCCCGCTGCTGTGCCTCGCCTGCCTGCCGACGGGTCTCAGCTACCTGGCTGAGGATGCCACCACCTTCTGCCAATGCCCGCTGCAGTTCTGCCTGTGTGTGGCGGGCCCGACCCAGCGCCAGATCCGCCATGGCTGCTGCCCCACTGCAGCTGAGGCCCCCACAACGGGGCTGCCCATCCTCGTCCCGACAGCCAGCACCCCCGCAAGGGCTCGTAGCACAGGGTGCATCTCCCGGGGACCCACACACCTGCCAGGCACAGAACAAGTCAGGGTCTGGGGGAAGGAACAGCCACACCCATATGTCCCACCCGACACTTGTGCCTCACCAGTTCATTTATGCCTGTCAGGCTCAGGGCATGGGTACGGGCAGAGAGCTCGCCCAGTGCCTGCTGGTTGGCCATGTGCTTGCGGTTGAAGTCCTTCTTTCGGGCACCCATCAGCACCTCTGTCCGGTGCCGTGTGGCTGCTGAGTTGCTCACAGGGCTGGGCACTGTCAGGGCTGACATGTTGGCACGACGTTCTGCCTCTGCAGACAGGCTGTGGGCATGGCGGATGCTGTCATAGGCACCTAAGTCGGGCAGAGGCAGGCAGTCAGCTGAAGATCAACCCTGATCCACCCGCCTAGTTGACCAACAACTCACCCAGGAAGTTTGAATGCTTGAGCAGGTCCAGATGCTGGTCAAGCTGCCGCAGTGTGAGATTAAGTGCAAGCCCGTCTCGCTCTAGACTGCTTAGTGCATGGTTGGCATTGAAATTCTTGTCCTGCACATCTGTGAGCTCTGCTTCCAGCTGGGTCAGGTGCTCAGTGGCCTCCCCAATTTCACGCCTGCATGGGGTGATGAGGAGATATTATTTATAGAGACTTCAGCCCTAATGCATCGGGCCTCGGCCCCATCCCACCATGTATCCTCAGGCCCGTCCGCACCGCAACTCCTCTGTGGCCTCCACGAGCTGTGCAGTGGAGGCAGCTGAGGCGTTACGGGCACCGACGATCCCCTGCACAGTGCCCAGCTTCTCCTGCATGTGCCAGAAGCTGCTCTCAAAGGCACCCAGCACACCCGTCTGCTGCAGCTCCTGCGCCCACTGCTCCAGGCGCCGTGTACGAGCAGCCAGGTCCTGTACCACACGGTCCCAGTCCCCGAAGCATGCGTGGCAGGGGTGGCAGGCAGGAAAGACGCCCGAGAAGCCACGGGCACACTGGTCACAGCGCACGCCAGACATGCCCAGGCGGCAGCTGCAGTGACCTGTGGAACGGTGACACTGAGGTGTGTCTATCCCACGAGGGTCACAATCACAGGCTGCAGGAAAAGGGAAGACCACAGAGTTAGGGCGCCAGTGGGGCATCCTTGGAAGTCCCCCATCCACCCTGGCCCCACGAGCCCCCTTACCGCGGCACTGCAACCCAGGGTCTCCCCAGTGGAGCTCCTGGCACTCAGAACAGGTTCGCCCACCGAAGCCAGCATGGCAGTGGCACTGTCCTGTGAACTAGAGTGGGAACAGGGCAGAGGTCAGTCAGAGGCTGAACCCTCAAGACGTGAGGCAGGCAGCTGGCCCCATCTCCCCAGGGATCCACAGGAAGGTCCCATACCTCATTGCAGGTGGGGCCTCTGGCTCGGCTTGGGTGGCAGGCACAGGGCTGGCAGCCATGGCCACTGGTAAGGTTCCAGAAGTTGGGGGCACAGCGGTCACAGCTAGGGCCCTGGACATTGGGGAGGCATGGGCACTGCCCACTGCTTGGGTCACAGTTGCACCGGTCAGTGGATGGGCACTGCTGGGGATCTGTGCCCAGCAGGTTGCAGGTGCAGCCTATGCCAGCCAAGATGAGCACACTGGTTAAGGAGAGCTGGAGCAGGGAGCCCCACCTCAGCCACCCCCTCCATACCCACACTCACGGTGACAGCTCTGTCGGGCAGCCTGCCCATGGAAGCCAGGCTTGCAGTGGGCACAGTGCGGCCCCTCTGTGTGGTGTAAGCAGCGCAGGCATTGCCCCGAGTGGGAGTCACAGGCATCAGGGTCCGTGGGGTCAATGTTACCACTGCATTCGCATGGTTGGCACTGGCCGCCTGGCCTTGATGGGTCCCCAAAGTGCCCAGGGGCACAAGCTTCGCACCGCAGCCCTGCCCACGGTCGGGGGAAGGCGTGAGTGCTCAGCCCAGCTGCCCCACCCTGATCCCACGCCTGCACCTTACCCACTCACCTGTGTAGCCTGCCCTGCAGTGGCACAGGATCTGCTGGGAGTACCCATCCCGATGGCAAGAAGTAGCAAAGTGCCGCCGGCTCCCGGGGCCTTCAGGGCAGGGACAGGGCCGGCACTGGCCCCCATATGGCAGCCGTGGGTCCCCGTGGAAGCCAGCAATGCACCTGCAGGGAGAAGGAGGAAGAGCTGTGTCATCCCTGAGCAGCCTGCCCACCCACCAGCTCACTCATAGCTGCTTCAGGCTCACCTTTCACAGTGCTCACCCCCTGTGTGGTCACGGCATCCCAGGCAAGCGCCTGTGTGGGGGTCACATTCGTCTGCATGCCCGTTGCAGACACACGGCCGGCAGTTAGGGAATCCCCACTGGCCACGCTGGCAGCGGTCGCAGCGAAGCCCAAATGCACCAGTTTGGCAGGGGCATTGCCCATTGGTTGCTTCACACAGGCCGCTGAGTGCCCCCTCAGGGCTGCACTGGCAGGCTGGGGGCAAGGCAGAGGCTAAGCCAGGGAGAGGGTTTGAGGGGAGTTTGGGTGAGGTCACGGTAGAAGGTCAGGGAATGGAAGAGAACTGCAAGTGACCAGGGCTGAGAGTATGGGGTCCAAAGCAGAGCTGGAAAAAGGAAGAAGCAGAGCCAGAGGAAGGAGGGAGAACAGTAGTGGCAGCGGGGCAGAGGTGGGGGCGGTGTGTGGAGAGAAGAACAGGAGAGACAAAGGGGCAGGTGATACCTTGACAGCCTGTGGGGCCAAAGCCATAGTAGCCAGGGGCACAGAGGTCACAGCGACGCCCAACCACTGCAGGTTTGCACAGGCACTGACCACCATGGGGGTTGCACTCAGAGCTCAGTGAGCCCTGGGGGTCACACTGACAGGCTGTGGGGAGAGGGGACAGGGCAGGTCAAGCTGAGCCCACACACCTCCACCCCACCAGCCAAACCACAGGCACTCACGCAGGGCTCCGTTGTAGACCAGTGTGGACAGGCTGATGAGGAGCGGGGCGCAGGCCTCAGAGGGAAGGGTCTTGCTGGGCACCAGACCCTCCTCGTGGCAGCGGTAGTGTTCAAAGGTGGCACGGCGCTCCAGAGAAGCCGCATCACCCCCACTAAACATCTCCAGCACCAGGACACGGGGCAGCAGCACCAGCTTAAGAGATGAGCAAGGAAGAATAAAGTTCAGACCCAGGACCATGTTGGAACTGCCAGGACACTAAGCTTAGCACTGCCACAGACCTGCCTCTTCTGTCACAGACCCCTTCTATACAGTCACCACTACAGGACCCATCCCACAGGCCCTGCCATCTTGGTTGGTGTGGGAAGAGGGAACTATTCACCGAGTCAATGAGTAGGCTGGGTCCAGAATAGGGGGCCTCAGGCTGGGCACCTCCTCCTGTTCGCACCAGCTTGAGATGCAGCTTGTAGGAGATGCCAGGCTCAAGGCAGACAGGTCTGGGAAACACCATGTACCTGAGGTAGGTGAGGACAGGTATGGGGTCACCCAGGCTTCCCGTATCAATCATCTTGGGCCTCCCCACCCCACACACAGCAACCAAATCATTGGCCAAGAAAGATACTAGGGCTGGGCCAGGCCAAAAACAGCTGGACAGCCTGACGGAGAATCTCTACAGAAGATTCCCATAAATGTGCCTTCACTGGGATCATCACCTGTGCAGACAGTCTTGCTGAGAACACTCCATACAGCCTTGCAACCCCAGAGCATTTCCCTGGCACAAATGCTTGCCAATTTTCCCTCAATGCCCTTTTTACGCTTCCTCCAACCTCGACCTCCAGCCTCCAGTCACGGCTCCTCTTCACCAAGACTGCATCACCTCCCCTCACCCCAGGTCATTCCCATCAGCCTGCAAACCCATGCTAGGGTTATTTTATCCCCCCTGAAAAAAATCTTTGCTCAAGATTTGAGTCTCTCCCTGGCTGCTGCTTTGTCTTTGCTCTCCTGACCAACAAACCCCTAAAATTTAACTGTAGTCACTGCCTCCACTGTCTAGCCTCCCACTCCAGGGGAGCTTTTGCCCCCTCCAGCATGCCATAGAGTCAGCCTGTCCCAAGGTCACCAGTGACCTCCATTTAGCCAAACCCAGTGGCCACTCCTCTATTCTTATCTGCTCCAGCATCCAGCAGCATGCAGTGAGGTCAGTGCGCCTTCCTTCCTGAGACGCTCTTCTCTTGGCTTCTGGGACCTTGTGCAGACTCCTGATTTCTCCCCATCCCCCAGCTACTCCCTCTCTACTGGGTTCTAACACTAGAGTACCCCAAAGCTTGGTTCTGCCCCTCCTTCCTTTCTCTGGTCATTTAATCTAGAGCCACCTCTTTAGGGACAAGTCCCAAATTTACATCTCCAACCTGAGCCCTCCAGTAATTCCAGACACAGAAGTCCAACCACCCACTGGCCTTGTCCCCCATGTCTAAGCATCTCAGAACTGCTCCTTCCTATGTCTCCATCTCAGCGAAGAACACATGCCATCCAGATGCCCAAGCCCCAAACCCTAGAGTCACCTTTCCACTTTTTCTCCCTTTCCTAAGCCATCAGCTCTGCCACTGGAACCCTCTGGAAACTTCCTTTTCTCGCCACCTCAACTGCTACACCTGTGTCCAGCCCACTGTCACTTAGCTAACTCAATAGCTGCCAGCAGATCTCCCAGCTTCCACCTTGGCCCTTTAGGTCTATTCTCCTCTCAGAAACTAGGGGAATCTTTGCTAAACATAAGTCACAGTTGGCAAAATGTCTATAATGGGTACAGCCAGCTTCATTATGCTATTCTGTGTTTCTATGTATTTTTATTTTTACATGATAAAAAGTTAAGAAAAAAGTGATGAAAAAAGATACATGAAACAAATACTACCCAAAATATAATTAAGCCTTAGTCAGACCAGTTACATCCCCACTCAGAGTACTCTGACACCCTCCCTTCCCCCCAAGGTCACTACCTATCCTGACAATCAATGGGCTCCCCTTATTTCCTGCCTTGGCCTCTGGAACTTAGACCCCTGAAGGAGCAGGTCTTGTTCTGTCTACTTCCTTCCTCTGACCAGTGCCACGCCCAGCAGCAGCTGGCAAACAGTACGCAGGAGGAGGAGGCACTTGAAGGAAGGAACAGATGAATGAGCAGGGGGGTCTTCCAAGTGCCCTGCAGGGAGCTTAGGGCTGACCCACAACCCCCCACAGTTGTAGGTGCTACCATTAGTGTCCTCACCTGGTGCCTGGTCGCAGGGTCCCTGGGATGTGGTCATCCTTGGGCAGCATGTGCCCACATGGGCTGTGGGCAGATACAGGCCCTGGGCGCTGCACAGTCAGTTCCATCTCTGCCCATTGCTCAGGTACCTAGGGGAATGGGGTGATGGATGAGATGCTCCCACATCCAGAGGGTCAGCTCTGGGTTAGGTGTCACAAGTTCTGACCTGGGGCTCCAAGCGCAGTAGCAGGTCATAGTCCATGGCTCTTGGTACAGAGGCCACCAGGAACTCCAGTGCCTGGCCTTCCCGCAGCCTAACAAAGCCTGGGCCAGTCCAAGATGGAATCCCCCCAGGGGTCACCAGGCGTGCCACCACATCAGATACCTGGGAAGCAATGAGGCTGGGGGTGTGGGCTCAGGCAAGGCACTGCCTCTTTTGCCACAGCCTGTCCCCAAACCCCAGCTCTCTAGTTGAGGCCCTGCCCGAGGCAGACACCCTCCCTACACCAGGCACCACCCATAACCCTGCCTCTCCAGCCATAATATCACCCATGCCCTGTCCTTCAACAGTGCCCCCCTACCTGCCCCCGAGCTTCCTCAGCCTCCCAAGTTAGGTGGTCAAGGAAGGGCCGGAAGTAACCAGGCTGCACCTGCTCACAGCGTCGCCCCACCATGTTCTGGCGGCAGTGGCACTGACCTGTGGCCTCGTTGCACCTGGGGAACACATGGTTACTCAAGAAGGATCCCCTTTCCTGCCCAGGATCTTTTCCCACCCCTCCCAGGGCCCCTTATACAGTACTCACTGGGGATCCAGGGCACCACCGACATCACAGTCACACGGACGGCAGCCAAGTAGGTCGTGGCTCAGGCCCCAGTGGCCAGGCTGGGGGAGAAGAGGTTGCTGAGGGCCAGAAATAGACCCCCCTCTCTGCCCAACAGGGAATCTAATGATGGCTCTCAGCCTCTACCACCCCTTGGGGAAAGCCTGGCCCCCCGACCACTGGCTCCCACGCTTGGCCTCCCAGACCTGAGGCCTCTCAACCAGGATCGGACCCAAAGCCCTCAGCGCCCACCCAGTGGGGCAGGGACACCACTCCCATCCCTATCCTCTGAGGAGAAGTGCAGAACTCCAGCCCCTCCAGTCGCACCAGGCAGCGGTTGCAGCCACGTCCAGTCACTAAACGCTTGCAGAAACAGGCTCCACTGTTGCGGTCACAAGGGGTGCCCCCTGGCACTGTGCCCCGTGTATCACACTGACATTCTGTGGAGAAGGAGACCCATCAGCACTTTGGGGAGCTGGGGCAGTGCTCGTGTCCAGTTGGGTCCAGAGTAAGAGGTCAAGGGTTAAGGTCAGCACAGGAGTTAGGACAGGAAGCACATACGCTGGCAGCCTAGAGGGTCACTGGCACTGAGCCCAAAGAAGCCATCACGGCACTGCTGGCAGCGAGAGCCCACCACATTTTCTTTGCAGCGACACTGGCCCGAGACCAGCCCCAGTGCAGGATCATCATGGGGATCACAGCGACCACCGTCTTGGGAACCCATGGGGTCACAGTCACAGGCTGAGAGCACAAAGAAGTGCAGGGTTACCCTTATGCCAACTAGCCCAGCACCAGTCATCTCTCAAGCCCCCACCCTAGATTCCCAGTCTGGCTCCACCCTCCATCCCCCCACCCCAAATCCCTGCAACCTGCACAGCAGTCTGGCACTTCAGCTCATACCCCAGGATCAGCCTTCCCTCTCCCATGTCCAATTCCAGCCTTACAGCGACACACGGCTGGGTCTCGCAGGTCCTTGGTTGGGTCACGGTAGAAGAAGGGTCGGCAGAGCTCACACTGGCGCCCAGCTGTGTTGTGCTGACACCCATCACACACACCTCCACTCACGTTGCCAGATGCCAGGTATATGGCCATGTCGAAGTGGCAGCTGTAGGTATGCCCATGGCACTCACACTCTTGGGAGAGGGGAGGGAAGAGCAGGGCAAAGGCCACTTGAGGGACCATGTCCTGAGAGTAAGGGGCTTAGGGGCCCCCAGTGCCACCTTAGGTCCCTGCCACAGGCCAGAATTTGTGGGTGGGGGTTCAGGGACTTTAAGGCTTCAGCATCATACTGGGCCCCTAACCAGAGCAGACTGTGGCAGAGGGTTGAGGGAGTCCCCAGGGGCATCAAGACCAGGATACCCTTCAGGCACAGCCTAGGTGTTAGGGGCTTAATCAACCAGCTCTAGGTTCTGCCCAGGGCACAGCCAGGCCACAGAGTCCTGGGGCTATGAGGGCCAGGGTCTCACTTACTCCTGCAGGCGTGACTGTGGCCGTCCTCAGCCGGATGCCAGGGCAGATCATGATAGAAGTCCTGACACCGCTCACAGTTGAAGCCACGAGTGTTGTGTTTGCAGATGCAGGCCCCATGAACCTAGCAGGGTGGGTAGGCAAGTGGTCAGCACTGTCCAGCCATGCCTGCCCCTGCCCCCAGCCCTACTCCAGCCAGTTGAAGACCCTCACCATGCCCTCAGCATGGGCTGGTGCCCCTGGGGCGGGTGCACACTGTGAGGCGTGTCCATAGCAGAAGCAGTTGCCACGCACAACCAGCTCATACAGGGCATAATAGTACTTCTCGCGGATCTCCCGCCGTGGGTCAAGCAGGTTGTCCCCGAGCGTGTGTAGCCGTGTCAGGTTCACCCGTAGATTGGTGATCTTTAGCAGGTCTAAGTGGGGGAAAGGGGTTGGGGGCCAGCTGTCCAGGCAGGCTCTTGCTGCCCCATGCCCACCCAGGAGCTGAAGCTGCCAAGGTCACCTTGGGAGACCTCCTGTCTACAGCTATATGAGCTAAATTGGACTTGGCACCTGCCCTAGGAAGCACCCAGAATAGCTACTGAGGCCCCAGATAGTCATCACCAGCCGGAGGCTGGGACTGCGCCAGCCTCAAAGAATGGAACACTCACTCTGGATCCATGGGCTATAGGGGTCTGGAATAGGGATTGCAGGGTCCAGCACACGATAGATGACCTGAAAGGGCATAGAGTCATTAGAGACACTGGACCTGCCTCATGCCCGTCGTGCCCCCCTTCTGCCCCAAGCCCAGATCCCAGCCCTCACCTCGCCTTCAGTGGATGGCTCAATCTCTGAATAGCGAGACTCACAGACTACGTCATCCCAGTGCCGTGGGGGAGCCAGTGGGACTCCTGGGAAGTCAGCCCCACAGTCATAGGAGAAATATCTGTACACGTGCCAGGTGCGTCCAAAGTCTGCTGAGCGCTCCACCAGCATGGCAGCAGGGCGAAACGTCTGGGTGGGGAGCATGGCTGATCAGCGGGCACTAGGACCCAAGTCCAGCCCAGGCCCATCAAGAGCCCTGCCCAGCTGGGGCCTGCCCTCAAGCAGCTCACAGACAGGTGGAGGTGACCAGGGGAAGCCAAGCAAGGATCAGGAAGGGAAGCCACCTCTAGTGGGGAGACTCAGCGGTCACGGGGCCCAGGGAGGCAGCACCTGACCCAGCCTGGGATTGAGGCAGCGTGTACAAAGGCCTGGAGGGGGCAGGCAACAGAAGGTGTGGGAGGTGAAAGAGCCTCCCATCCAGCCAGGGCACAGCATATGAGCACAGGGAGGCTGGGCTGAAGAGCTGGGACTCTGTTCAGGGGCAATGGGGAGCCAAGCAGGGTGCTTCAAGCAGGCTCCCAGACACGCGGGCACCTTGAAGGTCATAATGAGGTGCGTGAAATGGAACTCAGCCTCCAAGTCCAGCTGGATGGTGACCACGGGGACACCTGGGGCAGGAGTCGGAGGTCAGGGACTTGAGGCTACTTGGTGGACAGCCCTGCTCACCCATACCTCACCCACAGCCTCACCATTCTCTGACTGCCACCAGGCTGCCCGGCGCTGTGGTGCAAAGCTGGTAACTACATTCTGGATGCGATGGCTGTTTGGGTTGTCTCTAGCAGAGAAGGGGCGCCGGGAGTCACACAGGAAGCATTTCTTCTCGTCCTGGGTCGGGTCAGGGTCAGGATCAGCGTTAGTACCTCAGCCAGTGGGCACCACCCTGAGCCAGCCCCCCACCTCAACTCCAATCACACCTGCAGGTGACTGACGATGCAGTAGGGCTGGGGCCCATGCAAGCCACAGGTGGATGAGGCGGTCAGTCTGTCAGCACGGCCCACCAGCAGGTCCCCTGTGGCGGGGTAGCAGCTTCCCCGCGAACAGCCTGGAACATCCGGGGCCGGGGCCTGGGCCAGGGCGGTGGCCGGCACTGGGAACAGGGGGTCAGCTGGTTCTGCTGCACTCCCACCCCATAGCCCCAGAGCCAGCTACCCCAGGACCCACCATCACATCCCGCAACCCTCAGGCCTTCACCAGGCCCTCTCACCACTCAGCAGCAGGCCCAGTAGAAGCTGCCAGGGCCCAGGCTGTCCCCGCAGGTCCCTCCCTTGTTCCCCTGCGGCCCGCTCCATCCTGAAGAGGAGAGGAATCAGGATGAGGGGGGATGAGAGGTCTGGGGCCCATGCCCATCTATCCCCTCCCTTGGGGTCCCGTGTTGACTCTGCCTGTGTGGGTCCTTGGCTGATTCCCCACTCGGTCCTCTGTCTGTCCGGCGGTCCCTCCACTAGCTCGGAGTCCGGCGACTTTGAGCAAAGTTGGGAAGTACGGCAGGAAGCAAAGCACGGAGCGGATCTCGGGCAGGAGCACAACATCATGCAGAAACCCCCACCTCTCTGGAAACGACTCTCACTCTAGAAACTAGACACAGGCTGGCTCACCTGCAAATCTTTATTGTGCCCTCATGCCCAGGTCTGCACAGAGCCAGGGGAACACAGGGTTTGGGGCCCTTAGGCCACTATAGTTAGGGGACGCACCAAGCAGGGGCTATGGCATAAACAAAGAAGAGGAGTCTGATCTTTGAGACCTCAAGTGGCCCATGGAAACTAGCCTTTGTCTCCAGTGTCATTGGTGCTGTGGAAGTCACCATCAATTAGGCTTTTCAGTCCCAGGCCTCCAGCATCAGTGGGGAGGTGGAAGGGTGCACTCAGGGTGTCAAGCTCCCCTACTCAGGGATGTGGGATGGACAGCCTGGCCGGAAGGACAGGACAACATACGGGTAGCGGGGGAGATGGAGAAAGGCCATCTCCTGCCCAGGGTCTCCGCTTCCCCCAATCACTACAACAAGTAGGCATGAGAAGAGCTCAGTTTCCCACTATGAAAATGAGTGCTGGTCACTGACAACAGACCAGAGCAGTAGCAAGCAAATCCAGATCTTATGGCTCTTCATCCACTCCAGGCCTTCTGGCCCACCGAGAGCTTCCGAGCCCGGGCTTGGAATGCGCGCTGCCCAGAGCCCATGCCCCACCCAGGCCCCTGGGACTGCGGTAGGGACCACGTATTCTGGGGGTCTGTAGGGCCCTGTCGGGGTGGCTTTGAGCTGCCACAGCTGCGCCCACTGTCCGGGGTCAGGTGGAGAGTACCCCAGAGGTGTAGGCCCAGGGGAGAAAGCTGGGGTTCTTCAGGGGAATCATTAGGCTTCACAGGGAGAGTCTGGGCAGGGGGGCAGTCAATCTGCTGGACTTGAAGGGTTGCTGGGAGTCGCACCAGTTATGTGGAGGAGGGGTCTCCAGACACCCGGGGGGTCATGTAGTCAATCTGAGGGGCTCAGGGATATTAGAGGGGGCTCAGAATTGGAGCTCACTCAGAGATAAGGATCTATCAGGATCTCAGGGGCACTTGATGGTCTCAGGAAGTTTTACTTGACGCCCTCCCTCCGACACCCGCCGCCTCCCAGTTTCTCAAGGTCAGAGGGCCACTGGAAAACAACATGGTGTCAAATAGAGGTCGCTCAGGATCAGCAGGCACTCAGTGGTGCCTCTGGTCTCTCAAGGTCAGGAGATTCCTGGGTCACTCTGGGGTCACTCTGAGTCACCCAGGTAGTCCCAGAGTCCCTCTTACTGGCATCCACAGACAGCAGTCAGCAGGTGGTGTACACAATGGCCCACAGCTGCATGTGATCAAGCAGCTCTGCTGCCTGCTGCTCCAGGGCCCACAGGGTGGTCACTTTCTTGCCCAGTGCCTGCGCATTCTGAGCCAGGTGGCGCTCCAACCCTGGGGATCAGGGTCATCTGAGCCAGGCTCTGACTTCTGGTCCTAATCTCTGACCCTGACTCTGACCCCAGCCCTAAATAAGCTCTAACCCTAATTAACGTTTGACCTCCTGTTCTAGACTTTAACCCCAGCCTGAGCCCTATATGAATCTGGACCTGACCCCTATATGAATCTGGACCTGACGCCTATATGAATCTGGACCTGACCTGCACCCTTCCCTGACCCTCCCACACCACCCCTATAACTCTGACCCTCCCTTCTGACCCTGACCACCCCCCATACCCACCCCACCATGGCCCAGCCACGTACTCTCTAGGCAGCTCTAGCTGTTCTGTGCCAGCTTTAGAAACTCTTGGGCCTCAGCTCATGCCCACTGTACCCGCTCTTCTGCATCTTGCACCGTGGCCACCGCGCTACGTGTGCCCTCCTGCAACTCCACCACACCTAACTGGGCCACCTGCAATTCCTAGAGCAAGACTAGATCTGAAACCCCACCCCACGTAGACTCTACAGTCCCAAACACATTGCCACCCAAAGTTCCTGGGTTTGGGGGGCAGGGGCTTTTAGAACTGAGACCCTGCCTCAGCCTGGCATAGCCCAGTCCCAGCCTAAACCCGATTTCACACTATTCCAGAGGTGTCCCTGGGACCCTAACGTCCACTTTTCCCATCTCACCTTGCCCAGGCTCCCAGCCACACCCAAGGCATGTGCTGCTCACTCTTCTGCCTCCTGGGCCTGCCACTGACTCAGGGCCAAACAGGTCCTGAGAGCCATAGCTGCACTGGACAGATGCCCCAGGACCGGGGTCACATCCACTGCCAGTGCCACCCAGGCCAGGTGGCCTGCCACCTGAGGCAAAGATTAGGGAATCACAGAGAGGCCACAGCAAGGTAGAGCATTACATGGTCAGGGTATTTAGCACCGTGGTATCACAACTGGTCAAGGATCTCAGGGAAAGAATGGGGATCACAGCAGCCTCTGAGCAAGAGGTGTGAGGGAGCTGAGGGGTATGGGTGGGGTATCACCTCCTGTACACTGGCTTCCAGACCTCGAAGTCTGTTTCAAGACCTGCAGTCCTTGCTCTGCAGCCCTTGCATGAGTTCCCGCCTCAGCCAGCACTCCCTAAACATCCAGCTCCCTAAACATCCAGTCCAAGGCCCTGGCTGTACCCTCCCTGAAGGACACAGATGATCAGGCAGTCCAGCATTCCTTTCCTCCCCAACCTCTGACCTCTACCTCCAGCCTCCTGGCCCTTAACCTGGTCTGCTGTGCCTGATGGAGAACGCCTTCAGCTTTGGGCAGCTCCTGGCCTACGGCATCTGGCACAGGGAGGGCACCCTGGATCTGATCCAGCAGGAGGGCAATGCCCGCTGCCCCACCTTGGGGGAGGGGCACCGCCAGCGCATGGCATGCCACCAGCTCCACACTCACAGCATCTGTGGGGATGGAGGTAGGGATCCTGGATGTGAACTCTGATCCCTGACCCAACGAACTTTGACCCTAATCTCTCACTGACCCTGCCTGTGACATGACTACACGGTGTGCTAGAGGCTTCCAAGAGCCAATTGTTAAATTTTCAGGAATTCTGTGAATCAGTTGTTAAATGA
This sequence comes from Globicephala melas, assembly GCF_963455315.2. Classification (NCBI taxonomy): domain Eukaryota; kingdom Metazoa; phylum Chordata; class Mammalia; order Artiodactyla; family Delphinidae; genus Globicephala; species Globicephala melas. The sequence goes on along the minus strand of NC_083324.2, from coordinate 38,959,040 downwards.
CAGGTAGAATGAAATCAGTCACGGTGGGGATTACTGACACCACAGAAATTGACAAACACTACAAATCAGTTCCTCCTGACCCCCAGGCCCCACTTGTTAAACATTTAGAAGCACACTAGTGCTCCCACCTGATCCCTGGTCAGCCCTGATGAGTATTCCTCATTCTAGAAGGAGTATCATAGCAGTGTCCGAGATGCCCACCTGCCCCTGCCCCTGACCTCAGACACACAAGCAGACATGTACCCAAGAGGAAATGCTGGATGGGCTGCACAGTTGCTTGCATGTGAGCCATGGTGGCCACACCCCAGAACCCCTTGCGTGACGCCTCATCTCCCAGGCCTGGATTCCCGTGGAGCTTGCAGTGGCCTGGATTTGCTGTTGCTGGTAGGGGTGGGTCAGATGTGGAATATGTCTCTTGCAATCCCATGGCCAAGTCATGGTACCCTGTGACTCCCACCATGCTCTCCTCCACAGCCCCCATGGCTCTGTACCAGTTGCTGACGCTGCTCCAAGGCTGTGACCGCCATGTCCAGGCTATAGGAGGAGTTATGGGAGGTAACCAGAGCCCACTGGGAGGTAGGCAGGGTCCCAGGACAAGAGGGAACACCACAGGGTACAGGAACATAAACCAACCGAGGTCCCCGACCCCTAGGGGAATGGTCCCCGATTCCTAGGGGATCCAGTGAGGAATGCATGTCCCAGCGCTCCCATTGCCCTACACCCAGTTTACCCCTAGGAGAGAGTCCTCGCCTTGGCAAAGCCTCCCACAGTGACCCATATCTCCACCTACCACTCCAGCTTTGACTAGGAGCTGCAGAAGCTGAGGGTGACACCTCTGGACCCTGTGGACCAGCCCCTCAATTTCAGCTGCCACACAGCTGTCCCTCTGGGTCGGCCCATCCCCCACAGCAGCTTCTCTGTCCACCACCAGGCCTCCTGGGCCTGTCCCAGGATGCTGTCTGGTCCTCCAACTGTGGCCACAGCCTGGGCTGTAAGCATGGCCTCTTGAGAAAGCAGGGCAGCTGAGGAGGCCTGGGCCTCAGCACCTGCAGGGGATAGGAACGATAGACACAGGGTTGGCTCAGGGCTTCCACTGGCAGGGTCAGTCAGACTCCTGGGTCCCCCAGATATGTAAGCAAAGGCACCTGGTCCCTTCCTCCTGCCCCAGCCTAGACCCCACCATCACCTGCGGCCCACCTACCTGCCTACTTGGCCTCACCTTGGGCTCCTGTGGCCGTCTTGAGCCAGGCCAAGCCCTTGACACAGTCTAGCTTCTGGGATAATTCTTCCAGATGTTCACACTGCCCCCTAACCCATGGCTCTCTTTCTGCTACAACCTGTCCTTTGGCCCACAGTGTCTGGGCCAATGCAGTTGTTTCCAGTCTGTGGGAGGATGGAGTATCAGCCTGGCCAGAGATGCCCTTTCCTCCCTGGTTCCTCACTCAAGGAAACTCACCTCACTCCCAGACCCAGGACTCAGACAGGCCAACCCAAGACCCTCTGAATCCCTGACCCTGGGAGGCTAGCTGGAGACCTCCTTCCTACTGACCCCAGACCCCTTGCCTGAGTCCAGCTATCCATTCCATAAGTTGTCGTTGGGGCCCCACAGCGGGGGAAGGAGATTCCAGGAGTGTCTGGGCCTGCTGGAGTACCCCCTCCAGGCCTGCAGGTGCCCCCAGCACCCCAGCCAGGCATCCCCTGGCGTAAGGTGGCCACTTTGTGGGCCACAGTGTCCAGCTGTAGCTGGAGCAGAGCCAGGTGTTGGTCCCAGGAGGTGAAACAGGGAGGGCAGGACATGCAGTGTGGGAAGCCACCTCTGGAGCCACGGGCACATGCCTGGCACCTCAGCCCTGAGATGCCCTCTCTGCAGCAGCAGGTGCCTGTGCGTGGGTCACAGCTGGGCGAGATGGAGCCCTGGGGGTCACAGGCACAGGCTGCGGGGGAGAGAGAGGGTCAGGGTAGGGAGCAAGCAGCACTCACACTAGGCTTGCCGCCAAGAAGCCTGAGGAGGAGAATGACCCTGTGTGAGTATGAGAGCCTCACCTAAGCCACTGCTCAGAGCAGCCATGGGGGAACTTCCCTGGTGGTCCAGTGGGTAAGACTCCATGCTCCCAATGCAGGGAGCCCGGATTCGATCCCTGGTTCGGGAACTAGATCTCGCATGCATGCCGCAACTAAGATCCTGCACGCCACAACTAAAAAGATCCCACGTGCCGCAACTAAGACTCAACACAGCCAAAATAAATTTAAAAATATATTTTTAAAAAAAAGAGAATGAAAAAAAAAAAAAAAAAAAAAGAGAGAATGGGGGCTTCCCTGGTGGTGCAGTGGTTGAGAGTCCGCCTGCCGATGCAGGGGACACGGGTTCGTGCCCCGGTCCGGGAATATCCCACATGCCGCAGAGCGGCTGGGCCTGTGAGCCATGGCCGCTCGGCCTGCGCTTCCGGAGCCTGTGCTCCGCAATGGGAGAGGCAACGACAGTGAGAGGCCCGCGTACAGCAAAGAAAAAAAGAGAGAACGGTCATGGGTACTGGCATCTACCCCAGCCAGAGAGGCCATACTGCATGGCAGCCTTTGGGCAGGAAAACAGCACAGGGCTCCAGGTGCTCTACAGCCCAGAGAGAGGTCAGTTTGGGTCAAGACTGGCAGGTGGGGTCAGGAAAGAACCACCCAATGTGTCTGCTCCGCAGGCCTACCCAACCTGGCCTTGCCAACACTCTTTCCCTACAGCTGTTTTCATGAGTATTTCTTTAAGTTTTGGAGAAAACAGCAATAAACACGTGCTCTCCCTCAGGACAACCTGGTGGCTCCCCCGCCATCCCACAGGGAGGATCCCGTCAGGACAGCCTCACCCCTGGTGGTGGATTGTGTGAATGCCCTGCTCACCTCTGCATTCCCGCTCTGGGTCACCCCAGTACCCATCCTGATACCAGGAGCACGTGCAGCTCCCAAATCCTGCCTGGCAGGGGCACTGACCCATGACCTGAAGGAAGAGTGTGTGGCCAGTCCACAGAAACAAAGAGCCTCCTCTGGGGGAGGAAGAAGGAAAGGAGAGCTCAGAGGCAGCACACAGTCGCCTCCTCTCAGCCTGTTCCTGCCCAGGCAGCACTCATACCTGTGCTTGGCTGAGGGCTTCTCCCCTCCTGCTTCCTCTGGTCTGACCCCCTTGACCGGCCCCCACCTTGTCCCTACATTGCCAGCCTCGCCTCCCACAGACCGGCCCTCTGGGTTCTCAACTCCTGACCTGCTCCTCTGTGTCCTGAGTGGAGCACCCCACTGTTTCCACACGCTCACCCGCCGACTCCCACCCTCTCCTCACCAAGGACTCGAGAACACACTTCAGACCTCATCTCATTCAGACCTCATCTCATTCAGTCCCTGACGTCTCTCCTCCTGGAAACACTCGCTTCCCACGGCCATCCATCTCTGCCTGCATCTCCCAATCCTCCCCCTCCGCCCGTGCCTCTTCTGCCTCCTTCCCAGCTGCACCCGGCCCCACCCGTGCCACACCTGTTCTGCTTGCCATGACCCACTCACAGTGCTTCACCTACATGCCAACACACGGTGGCACGTGGGGTCGGGCCCACGTGGTCTCATGTCTGCTCATAGCTAATGTTGCACAAGAGCACACACAGCTGCTTGCAGCCACACACACTGCTGCTGGTAGTCACATTAACACTCACACTCACACCAGCCATAAATCACACCACAGGCACACACATTCACTCACACCTGGCCACTGCCACATGCTATGTGCGACAAGGGCTCACTCACTGGGTGATACACTGGCTGCAAAGTGTGTTGGGCACGGCGGCTGCAGGGCTCGCGGCCTCGGGACCCACCCCCAGGTTCCAGAAGAGGGGGGCACAGCGGCTATAGTCCCGCCCCAGCGTGTGGGGGCAGCAGGGGCACTGCCCGCTGACCTGGTTGCAGAAGCAGGCTTCAGCCCCAGACAGGCACCTCGCAGGTATGGTGCCCTGGCGGCCACAGCCACAGCCCGGGGAGAGGAAGGGCTTGAGGAAAGAGAACGCACCCCCCACCTTGGGATACCCTCACCCATCCCACTCACACACTCATGCCGGCAGCCCCCTTGGTGCAGGGCACTGCCTTGGAAGCTAGGCCCGCAGTGGGCACAGCCAGGGCCATGGCTGTGGTGCTGACAGTGCTGGCAGTGTCCACTGTGGGGGTCACAGGCGGCTGGATCACGGGATCAATATTGTTGTTGCACTGGCAGGGCTGGCACAGACTCCTTCTGGGGTCATCTCCTGGCCAAGGGTGCCCAAAGTAGCCCAAGGAGCAGCGGTCGCAGCGGGGGCCTGGAGTGGATTGGGGTATGTGTGGGTTGTCTCAGTAGTCTTCCTGTACCTTTGGGGCCTCTGGGTCCCACTTAACCAGCCAAAAGGTCTGAGGTCCAGCCAGGAGGGCAGAGGACACAATAGCTATATTATGACCCATCTTCTTGGCTTACAAGTTCCATTACTATAATTCCTCAAGAATGGGAACTTCTTGAGGAGAGGAGCACGCCCTGCAGCTCAAACACACAGGTGACACTGGCAAAGATTTGCCTCGTGGACCTGATGGGATTGTGAACAAGTGAGCAGGGCCATGGGTTTGTCGCTGCCAACCATGCCTCACCTGCATAGCCAGATGCACAGAGACACAGGACACATCCACTGGTGCTGTCCACATGGCAGGAAGTCCCATGATAGATGCCTGAGCCAGGGTGCCCAGGACAGAGGCAGGGCCAGCACTGCTGGCCTGAGCCCAGGGTGGGGTCTCCGTAGTAGCCATCCAAGCACCTGGGGGCAGTAGCACATGGAATGGGGCCTAGCCCACTCATCACGATCCCTCCCCAACCCTTCCAGTGGCAGCCTCACCTCTCACAGTGCTGGTCCATTGTGGCCCCGTGGCAGTCCTGGCAGACTCCTGTGAGTGGATGGCACAACTCAGCAGCTCCACTGCAGGCACAGGGTTGGCAGCATGGGAAGCCCCACCAGCCATAGAGGCAGTGGTCACAGCAGCGACCAGCAAGGCCTGCCCGACAGGGGCACTGCCCGTTCACAGGGTTACAAATGGCATTGGTGGCACCCTTGGTGTGGCAGCAGCACTCTGTGGGAAATGACAGGGCAATCAAGACCCTGTCTTGATTGGGCCCTGTCAAGACCCCAGACCCCACACCCACTGGCCCTGAGGGCTCACCACGGCAGCCAGTGGGCCGGAAGCCACATGTTCCAGGCCTGCAGTGGTCACAGGTACGACCATCAATGTTAGGGTGGCAGCAGCACTGCCCACCCAGCAGGGCACACTCGGTGGTCAGTGAACCCTGGGGGTGGCACTCACATGCTGCCAGGAGAAAGGGTAAGATCAGATGAACCTCATGGTGCCTCCTGCAACCCCCATCCTTCAGCCCCCTCAAGCCAGGGCCACACACTCACCAAGGCCACCCCCCTGGAACAGGGCAGAGATGCTGCAGGCAAGGCGGGCACAGGCCTCAGGTATAGTGCTGGAGAGGCTCATCCTCGCTGCCTCCACGCAGCCCGCCTTGTGGAGCTCCTGCAAGTGCCCCGTGGCGCCAGGGTCCACAGACCTCAGTCCAGGCAACCCTTTCACCTGTGGCAGGAGCACAACCTACTAGGAAGGTAAAGGGTGGAAGGCAGGGGGTAGTGAACCCAGTCCCACTCACTAACACCTACAATGGAACTTCTGTACGTTGGCCCTCACAGCCCCTTCCCACCCCCTTCCTGTTTCTCTTTTGATTCTGTTTCTCCTTCCTCTCCAATAGCCCTGATCTAGTCCAGGCAATGCCACCTCTCATTCAGAATCATTGAAGTAGCTTCCCCCTAACAATCCATCCTCCCCATGTCTCTTGCCTGCTCAAATCCCTTCCAGGGCTCCCCATTTCCCCAGGATAAGCCCTTCGCCTGGCCCACAAGGTCCTGTGAGGTCTGGCACCTGCCAGTCTCACCTTCTATCCTTGGCATGTGCTTTTCCCCTGCCTGATTCCCCCTCCCTACACTCTCCACCTGTCTCAATCCTCTTGGTGCAACTCTATGTCTCCACAATCCCCTGTCCCCTGAGCCCACTGCATCCATATTGTCCTGCTAATTTGTGTCTCCACCCAGATGTGGGGTGGAATCCCTAGGATCTCACCGAATCCAGAAGGATGGTGCCGCCCTCCCAGGTCTCTGCACCCCCTTGGTCTGCCATAGTCATAGGGTCATGGAGTAGCGTGTTCCAGGTTCAAAGTGGAAAAGTCTGGATAGAAACACAGCTCTGCAGGGATGGGGGAGAGGAGTCAGGGTGGGGTAAGGAGGTCATGATCATGTGGTCCCAGGAATGTCCCATTTCCACTGTGCAGATATGGGGTCCAACATTTCATCATACAACCAATGGAAAAAGACCAACTTCTTAAACCCTGCCCTGTTTTAAATTAGGTCCCTGCTTTGATTGTTCTATGACATGATGGTATTCCATATTGGAAGGTTTCTACTTTGTTTGGGTATTGCTTTGAATGTGTTGGCTACATAACAGGGTCTTGGTATTTTGGGGGTCATGTGGTCTAGCCTACCTGTGTATCTGGGTCAAGGCCACCTGGAACAGCTGCTCTGAGGGCAGCAGATGGGCACAGCGGGTACTGCTGGGCTGGGATTGAGCATGGACCCTGACTAATGCCTGCCACTCTTCAGGTGCCTAGGGTTAGGGGTCAGTGGTCATAGAGCTGCCCCTACCCACCACCCAGCACCACCCATCCACCTGCCTGGCACCCATGCTACTGACCTGGGTCTCATAGCGTAGGACAATGTCACACTCCAGGGCAGAAGGCACTATGGGTGCCAGAAGAGAGAGGCCAGCCCCATCAACCACACGTGCAAAGTCTGAGCCAGTCCACAGTGTACAGCCAGCTCCCTGATGCAGGGGCAGGGGCTCCTTTGGGGCCTGGATGTGAGACACTGACTCCCAGGTCCAGACCACTCCAGGACCTAGGACCCTCAGGATTTAGATTCCCATTCCTCTAAGACCCCAGGGACTCATAGCCCCAGGGCTTGGGCCCATCCCAACTAAGACCTAGTGGCCTGTGACCCAACCCTGTTCCTCACACTCCTTACCTTGGGCAGCTGGTATTTGTAACAGGCTCACCTGGCAGGGTGGAGGCATATCAAGGGACACACTGTCTCTGAAGTCGGGGCCTGAGCCAACCAGGGGAGGTCCCTGGGGCTTGTGTACAGTGAGGAGGAGCAGGCTCGGGGGCTCCCTGTGGGCAAGTCAGGTGTCAGTGTCCTCCCACACTGTCCTGGGTGAGGATTTTTTTGTCCGCGCCGTGCAGCTTGTGGGATCCTACTTCCCCGAGCAGGGATCAAACCCTCGCCCGAGGCAGTGAGAGCTAGGAGTCCTAACCACAGGATTGCCAGGGAATTCCCTGTCCTGGGAACATGGACTCCATCCAAGACACCAAACTTCTGACCATGCTGATGCTGCCTCACTTGGACCTGCCTCACCTTCCTAACCCTGTCTGGCCTCTTCTTCCAACTAGCTCTCTCTGGACACTCTCTCCCTCCCCTGAGCACCAAGGTGTGAGCCTTGATTTCCTCCTGCCCCTGCCCTTCCTGGACACTCACAAGCAGCTGGGGGTCAGCAGGCTGGAGGCCCAGACCAAGCTCAGCTTCAGTAGTGGCCTGGTCGAGGTCAGCACAGAAGTACCCAGACCAGTGTTCACAGCAGTGGTGGAGACAGAGGTGGGGACGGCAGAGGCAGAGGCCCTCCCTTGCAGAACACCTGAGCCAGCGTAGGGGTGGGGACGGGACAGAGTCAACTCCCAATTCTTGTCCCTTGACCTGGACCCCCAGTCCCTGCCTTGTACCCCCAAAGTCACAGTCACAGGGCCGACAGCCTAGAGAGTCACTACTCAGACCCCAGAAGTTGGGCTATAAGAGAGAGTAGGTGGGTGGAGAAAGGACAAGAAGACCTGGGCAAGGAGAGGAGGGTCAGGAGCCTGGAAGGCCATATGCTGGGACTGCTCATTGCAGGAAGAAGCAAGGGTGAGCCCAGGGCTTTAATGCTCTTCTGCCTCTGGCTGAGAAGTGGAGAGGAGACCCTGGTGTACTCCTGCACGGCTTCATGGAGGGGAGGTAAGAGGTAAGAAGATGAGGTCACAGCCAGGGGTAAAATAAAAGTTAAACAAAGGATTTGTAATGTTCAAGGAGAGGCAAGAAGGGGATACACTGAGTGTCCCTTCAAACACTTTTGCTGTGAAACACCTTTAAATTCAGCGCATAATACTGTTGTAGCTCTTTTAAATGCTTTTCTTTCTTTTGTTCCCAAAGCTCCCACCTGAGGGCATGTGCTGGTTCAGCTAGCCAAGGTGGCACTGACTCTAGTGACCAGATCAGGAAGTGGCACCAACCCACCAGCAAGGCTTAGTCTGCAGTCACACTGATTACAACCTTGTACTTGTCAGCTTCTAGGAGCCCAGCACCCAAAATCAAGGTCAAATCAGAAGGCAGGTCAAACCTCACCAGACAACGGCTGCAGTCCCATCCAGAGACAAGGCGTTTGCAGTGATAGGCACCACTGGAGAGATCACAGGCATGAGTGCCAGGGATGCAGCCCCGGGGATTGCACCTGCAGGCTAAGGCACAGGGCTGTCACGGTGCTAATGAGTGCTGCAGGGGTAGGTAGGTGCATGCGTTATTAGGGCAGTAATTGGGGGCAGAGCAAGGAGGACCTGGTGGTGGGGGTCCACTCTGAGGGTCACTCACACTGGCAGCCCTTTGACTGCGAGCTCAGGCCGTAGTGACCAGGCCAGAGGAGTCACAGCACTGGCCCCACACGTGAACTTTGCAAGCGATACTGCCCAGAGAGGAGGCCCGAGGTTTCATCTGTGTGGGCATCACACAAACCACTTTCCAGGGCACCCAAAGGGTTGCAGTCACAGGCTAGATCAGGGGTCAGAAGTGTGGACAGAGTCAGGTCAGAGGTCACCATTGAAACTGAAGGAACAGGGTCAGAATTAGGATTGGGGGTTGGAAGGCTCACGTTTGCAGGAGTGAAGGGAGCAGGGAGCCTCCCTGGGATCTCGGTGGAAGAAGGGCTGGCAGAGCTCACAGCGGCACCCAGGTGTCTTGTGTTGACATGCATCACACACACCTCCACTCACATTGCTAGATGCGAGATACAGGGCCATGTCAAAGTGACAACTGTGGGCATGCCCATGACACTCACATTCTGGGGCAGAACAAGGAAGGTGGATATGGAGTGGGCTGGCCTGGCAGGCATGGGGGTGCCCAGGCTCTGCTGCCTGCCATGGGTGGTCCTGGTGCAGGTCCTGGCAGTGCTCACGGTGGGTACCAGCTCTGTGGTGGCAGCAGACACAAAGGCCACGCACCTGGCAGGGAGGAGGGCAAGACGAGTCTACCCCAGTCCCCCAGCTTGCCCTCCCACCAGCCACAGGATGCCCCTCCTACGGTACTCACCATGCCTTCCATGTTGGGTGGGACCCTGGGTGCAGGCCTGTACTCAGAGGCATGGCCATGGCACAGGCAGCTGCCTTGGACCACAAGCTCAGAGGGCATAGTAGTAGAAGGGGTGTCCCTTGAAGCCCCCCTGGGGCCTGTCACCCAGTGTGTGCAGTTTGAAGTTCGCACGGAGGTTAGTCACATGCAGGAGCTCTGGAGACAGATCGAGAGCCCTCAGGTACACTGGTTGTTACCCCTCTATGGCTGAGATAGAGAAGGAATTGGTGGGGGTCTCTCCCCTCTCTACATCATTGCAGCCACCTCCTCCAGCACCCATGCTGTAGGACTCTCCCATCCCTGCTCCCCTGATTATACCATTTTAGGATGACCACAGCCTAATGGTGATTATCCCACCTCTGCACTGCTCCAGACCTGATATCACTCCTGAGCTGAGACCTGCATATCCCACTGCTTCCTGGACACCCCTTTCTGGTATCTCTAGATATTGGAAACTTGCTTCCCTAAGGCAGTAAAGGATTCCAGTCCCCAGCCCATCATTAGAAATCAGCTTATTATCCAGCCAAACCACATAAGGTATGTTTATTTATTGACTGCCTTTCTCATTTCTATGTCAGCTCCAAGACAGATAACTTGTCTATCTGCTCACCACTGAGCAAGGCCCAGAAGATGCCTGGCACACAGTGGGGCTCCATGGGCACTTGTTAAATGTACACATGGATGGAAAGATGGGGCCATGGCTCCTCTTGCTCCTCACAGCTTAAGTCAGCTACCAAGCCGAGGCCACCTCCTGTATCTCTTTGCCAGAGCTCCCCTTTCTCTTGATCAGAGGAACACACAACAGCTGCTCTAGGCCCTAGTAAGGCCGGGGGCGGGGGGGGGGGGGGTCGTGTGTGTGCACGCATGCTCAGGGTAAGTAGTTGGTAATAATCGAAGTCAAGGTGGGTGGAGAACGTGGAATGTAGAGAAAAAGCTACTTCGGGGTTTGTCCTCCTGCTCTGGTACTCTCCTGGCCTGGCTCTGGGCTGCCCTGCTGGGTTATGATTATGTCTCTCTAGTCCTTTAACAAGACTTCTGTTTTACAAGGAAGAGGTCACACCCAGAGACGCCCTGGCGCCACCTGGAGGCAGCTTCAGGAACGCAGGGTACCAATCAAGGCCAGGGTGATGAATCAAAGTGGGGAGGGCAGACAGGGGGCCGTGATGGGGAACAGTGACAGTGGCTCACAAAGGGGAGAGTTATGAGGTACAGTGTGATAGGAGCAGAGGTGGGGGACAAAGATTGGGCTGGCATGGCCAGCAGTGATGACCACAATGGGGTCTCACAAAGGAATTCAGCGATGGGGCAGAGATAAGGGACAAGAGATGAAAACTGCTACCCAGGCCAGTCCCTATGCACTGGGCACAGGTATGGGGAACATGGGACAGGAATGGGGAGCCGTAACAGGGACCATAATGCAGCAGAGCTGGGAAACAATCCTTGGGGGACTGGGCTGGCTTGCCCACCACCCTGCCCTGCGGTGCGCATACCCAGGTAGGACCTCACTTCCCACCAGGGGGTATCTGGTTTTCCCAAAAAAGGAGTACAGGACTGGCTGTGGGGATAATTACCCTGAACCTTGGTATTATTTGGGTTCTCCACGAGAATGGCTGGATCCAGAACTTTGAAATTACCTAAGAAGCAAGCCTGAGCTTCTGGCTTCATCCCAGGGCCTAACCCCCCTTCCTCTGGGCCTGACCTCTCCCTCAGTGGAAGTCTCGATGTCTTAAGTAATGCTGCTCACAGATGAGGTCACTGACTCTGTGGCCAGGGGCAAGAGGAATCCCAGGAAAGAGGCCTAAGCAGTTGTGGGCAAAGTAGTGGTACATGTGCCAGAAGTGGCCATGGTCCACTGAGAGCTCAAGGAGCAGAGCCAGAATGTCTGGGGATAGGAGGGGGTCCTTGGGTCACCAGTGGCAAACATCACCGGTGGCCATCAGGTCAGGAGGCAGAGAATAAGCTTTCAGTCTCTGGCAGTGGGTCACCTTGAAAGTCCTGATGAGGTGGGTAAAGTAAAAGGCATCTTCTAGGTCCAGCTGGTGACATTCTCAACACCTGTAACCACAAGGGCTGGTCAGTGGCCAGGCCTTGACCCTGATCCCAGCCCTGCACACATGGGCACACAAGGACCCTCACCACGCTCTGCTCGCCACCAGGTCCTTTTGCCGCCAGGACTACTCTGGGAGATCACGTTCTCAATGCCATGGCTTTTCCAGTCCCGAGAGTCACAAAAGAAGCAATTCTCAGCATCCTGGAGGGATGCCCAATGAGACTGACTAGGCAGGAGGTGCCTGGTTGGCCACAACCCCCTCCAAAATTTCACAGCACAGGCCTCTCCCTCTGGGTCTTGTCAATGACCTGAACTCCCACAGGTGCTGAACCTGCCCAAGAAAATCCAAGATGCCATCTCCAGAGCCCGTACCCTCCTCCCTACCTGTAGGTTACTGACAATGCAGTAGAGTTCAGGGCCATGGAGGCCACAGGTGGATGAGGTTCGAAGGTTCTGGCCACAGCCAATAATCAGGTTGCTGGTAGGTGGGTAGCAGCTGCCGCCTGAGCAGCCGGGTGGAGGAAGTTTGTCTGGCACGTCCCGGGCAGTTGCTCTGGGAGCCTCGACTGGGAGGGGCAGGGTCTGAGTATAGAGATCCTAGGGGTACGCGCCCCACCTCACCCCATCCCACAGGGAGGCCCGATGATTTCCTCTCCCCCTCCACGTGGCTCTCAGGTAGAGACCACCTCTCACTCATTGGTAGTGGCAGCAGCAGAGCTCAAAGGGGGGGCTAGCCCGGCTGGGGGTCCTAGGCTGTCGGAGCTAGAATCAGGCCAGAGAGAGAGAATACAGAGTGTGCCCCTAGCTGGGCTGCCCTTAAGGATCTGAGTGTGGCCCTCAGGTCCTTCCCCATACTCACATGGTAGATGAACTCAAGGATGCCAGAGGCAAGGAGCATGCATGGTTGTGGAGTCATGGTGCAGCTGGGAGAAGGGGCAGGGGGGGTGTCCCCAGAGCCTGGGAAACAAAGAGAGGCCGTGCCCAGGGAAAGGATATTAATAGCAGTCACCAGATGCAGAAGAAAGGTGGGGAGGAGCAGAGTTTCTCTATAGGTCCGCCATCCAACGCAGCTGCTGCTGGTGCAGCCAGGGTTCAGACTAACCCTCAGAGACAGAAAAGATCCAATTCTCATTCAAATGAGGCTTCCACCCCTAGCTCTGAAAGGCTGTTCGTCTCCAGGAGCCTCTGGGGAATGTATCCCCCTCCCCGCCAGCCCCAGCCACTGCCTTTCAGGCTGGGCAGACAGTGATGGATTGGCAGATGGGCAGGGAGCTACTTTTGTTCAGGGCTCAGGGCTCTGTCCCCTCTCCAAAGCAGGAAGAACCAATAATGTCTGAACATACAGGCCCCTGTTGGAAGACATGCTGAGGCTGGACCTGGGAATAGAGCACTTGGAACCCAGGCAGAAAGCACTGAGAGGCAGTGTGGAAACTCTCCATGCTCAGAGACCGCAGCACTCCACCCATCCAATATAATTCCTTGGTCAGTGAGGGGACTCTGTGGCCCTACAACCCAGAGCTACCCTGGCCCCTGACTCAAGCCCCAACCCCTTGCCACCAACTGGGGAAGTCGACGATAGTCCCTCTCCTGAAAGAAGCAGAGAAAAGAGTAGGCAGAAGTACTTCAGCCGATTTAGGCCCCGCCCTGCCCGACAAGCCCACACAAAGCTCCAAGGTTTCAGCCAGAGTAGACTGGAAGACAAGGCCAGGCTGTCTGCACCTCCCCTTCCCTGGCCTAAAAACCTGCAGGCTGCAAGTTTCCCCACAGAGCCACCTATTGTCCTCCTCCAAGGGAGCATCCGGATTATCAAACCAGGGCAGCCCCAAGGGGAGGTGTCCCACCTTAGAGTGGCTCTGCCCCTGCCCTCAGGGGCCTGGAGGCTGCCCTTCACTCACATTCATGACCTTCCCTGGGCTACCAGGACCCTCTCTGGCATTCCTGTTCCTGGGGCTACCTTTTCTAAACACCCAAGCTGGCCTACCAGCAGTCACATATACAAAAAAAGACCATGGAGTGTGGGCAGGGAGACTGGAAGGTGGAAAGGTATAAAACGTGATAGATGGAATAGTGGACATACAACTTGAAGAGTAACAAGTCACAGTGCATCGCGCCATGACACCATCCCTCCCACCCGCCCACCCCACCCCACATCCTCCAGTCTCTGAAAGGAGGCTGGTGGCTCTCAGGGCCCTGGAGAGGCACCCAGAGTCTTTAGGGTTGTGGAATCCATGGGCATTGCACACTGTGCCACTGGCCACACAGACAACTGGGCTCAGTTTCCCCAAACGTTGCTACGTGAAGGAATCAGGGTGCTGAGTATGGCAACAATGGCTGAAGTCGTATTACAGGGGAAAGGTTCACACGGAGGATCCGTTGAGCCTGCAGCCGCACCTCATCATCTGAGGACTGCCTGTCCACCTTGATGGCCCGGAATTTCAGCAGCTTTGCCGTTCCAGGTCCTAGCCATACCTTAGGGGATTGGGGCCCAAGCCGTGTTCTCTTCTGGGGAGGAAGATCCTTTGCCTCCTCAGTCCTTTTCCTCTTCTGTCCCACAGGCTCAGGGCAGCTTTTCCGGCCCCTCCTTGCAGTCCTGGCCTGAACAGACCTTTTTGGCCTGCCCCTGCCCCTGGGATGGGTCCGAGCCACCTTGGCCCTGGCCCGCACTGCCTTGGCCTTGGCCCTGGCCCGCACTGCCTTGGCCTTGGCCCTGGCCCGCACTGCCTTGGCCTTGGCCCTGGCCCGCACTGCCCTGGCCTTGGCCCTGGCCTGCACTGCCTTGGCCTTAGCCTTGGCCCGCACTGCCTTGGCTTTGGCCTTGGCCTTGATCCGTGCTGCCTTGGCTTCTGCCCGGGCCTTGGCAGCTTTGGCTTGTGTTCGAGCCACCTTGGCCTGGGCACGGGAAGCTTTGGCCTGGGCTGTTTTGGTGCCCAGAGCACAGCCACCTTTCATTCGTGGGCCACTGAGGGAACCAGAGGCTTTGTAGGTCTTGCTCTGGGGCCCAGTGCCTTGTCGGGGTCCAGCCCTGGGGCCTCTTCGAGTCAGACACTTGGAGCCCTTGCTTGTGGCTTTTCTGGGAGCTTTGGGCTGGGAATTCCCCAGCCTCTTCCCTAGACCTTTCCGCAGCTTCAGGGGAGAGTCTGCAAGTGAGAGCTGCAGTGACTGTGCCTTGTGCTTGGCACCCAAGCAGGGCATGGGAGTCTTGAGTGGAACCAGGGCCTCAAGGACAACGGAGAGCCGCATGGCAGGGTAGACACCTGGATAGAGGTGGGTGGGAAAGCCCACTGCTGCACCCCGGGCACGGCTGGCACTTGACTGCTTCAGGGAGCTCAGTAGCAGGTTGGTGGTGGCATGCTTGGCGAGAGTTGGTGTGGATGCTTTGGCCAGCCTGCCAGACAGTGGCATGGGGAGCAGCGTGGCCCGGCCTGCAGGCAGCCGCATGGCAGTTCGGGGAGCACTGGCTGGAGGTGATGTGGCAGCTGGGGTGGGGGCACGAGCTTGAAGCTTTGTCTGGCTTGGGGGGTTGGCTGTGCACGAACTATAGCCATAGACATCACCGCTGCGCAGGATGGTAGGTTGGAAGCCATCATCCCGCAAGCCCTGCAGGAAGGCCACAAGCTGGGCCTCAGTGGCACTGAGATCCTGGCTCATGGGGTTAAAGACAAGCAGCGCTTCCTCCAGGGCCTTCTTCCCTGCCGTGGAGATCCGCGACCAGGAGTGCACAGCTTTCTCCTCCACATGCTGCACCACCACGCTCATGGCATTAGGCACTGCAGATCTGCCTGGGTATCCGCAAACCAGCGCTTGGCACCTCCAAGGCAAAAGGAAGAGTCAATAAGAACAGCACCGAGACAGGGGCCAGGACCGGTAGATAGGTCAATCAGGGCCAGCAATCTTCACAATAACATCTATTGACACAGAGGGGCCTGGCCAGAGTGAGCCACTCCTTGGGGCAAAACCCTGGTCTTCTCCACCTATCACGGTGGAGGGTGGTGGGGTAGAGGTGGGGGACTCATATGGGTCAGAGGCAGCTTCTTCAGGATACATGCCCATAAGCTCATCAGAGCCATCCAACCTGCTGACGGGCCCCTGGAAAGATCTGGGCTTGGCCAAATTCCTAGTATTAGACTCAACACTGGGAATACAGGCAAATATCTCTGTCTTCCAGGAGCCCTGTACAGAAGGCAAGATAGAGATACCCTCAAGGTTCTTGGGAATGCACACTGGCACACAGCTCAGCTTGCCAATGGGTACGGGAAGCATTCCCGGGAGAGGAATATTCATGTGGGACATGAATGATGAATAGGAAAGGACCAGATGGAGATGGAGCAAAAAGGGCAACAGCCAACGCAATGGCTCCAAAGTGAGAAAGAGTAAGGCAAACTTGGTGTGACTGGAATCTGTGGTCAGGGCTGGGAGGTCTAGCTGGAAAAACAGGGGACAGCAGGGTAATACAAGCTTTGAATGTTCCTTGAATGCTGGCCAAAGGGCCCAGACTTACATCCAAAGTCCATGACGATCTCTGTTCCTACAGCTGCTGCTGTTCAGGTGCCCAGGGGTGGACCTCCCTGCCCACCAGAAGTTCTGCTTTCAGAGTTCCCAGACAGTCCACTCAGAGGTCCAATTCCTAGCACTAGAGCCATGGAGACCAACCCCAGGGAAAAAGCCAGACTCTCCTTCAACAGAAACTAAAAAGATGAGTAGCAGGTACTAATAATACATCTCAAGGCAATCAGGCAGCCTGGCGCCAGGCAGCCAGACCAAGAGCCCAAGGTCTGGGAGCCAATGACTCCGAGTAAGATGGTTAATAAAGCGGACCCTAGAGATCTGAACTGTCCTAACTAGGGCTTGGAAGACGACTTTGGTACAGCCCATTTAGAGCTGTCTGGGAAGACCCAAGTTGTCCCAGGCTTCTCTTTAAAAGCTGTAGGCCGTCAATCATGACTAACATCTAGTCTAACCCATCACTGAGGGGTCCCAGAGACAGCTCCGCAGCTGCACAGGAGAATTAAAAGATCAGCTGGGATCAGGCAAGTCTCTGGGGCCAAGAGGTGAGTCTGTGCAGCTTCTTCCTCCCCCTAGTGGAGCAGAAGTTTTCAGAATTCCCTGGAGGAAGTGCCCTGGGGCTCTTTGTTTGGAAACATTGTTGGATGCTCAGGTGTCTCGGGCACTTCCCCTCTCCAGAGGCCATTCTCCAAGTACAGTCCTTACACATGACTTTAGTTCTCTTTTTTCCCAAGGGGTGTAGTTCCCAGGGCTGTGAACTGTACAATAAGGAGGAACCTGTTACCTCCAGGCACAGATATTGGGGGTGAACTCGGGGCTCTTCCGCTCAGGTCGGCCTGGGCCCTTGGGAGGGGTCTCCTGGGCTTTCCAAGAGGCTCCGGAAAACAGAGACTGCAGCCCGACCCCTGACTTCCCTTCACAAGTGTCCCCGGGGCAGGCCGGGGAAGCTGATGAAAAGATGCAGGACGGGAGCGGCCCTAACCAAGCGAAACTGGGGCGGGGGCAGATCAGGGCCCTCAGGCTGGGAGTCCGCGTCCCTGAGACCCAAGCCGACGGTAGGAGCGGGGGGCCTTAGAGGAAGCGAAATGCACGGGACAGGCGGTGAGAGCGCGACGGGGTCGCACAGCTCCAGGGTGGGGTCTTTGGGCACGGGGTGGGGGTTGGGGGTCTCGGCCGGGCCGGCGGAGGGCGCTGGTCCCGAAGGAGCCGGCCACCCGGCCCATCCACCCTGCCGCCTCGCGGACGACCCCTCCGCGGCGTGGCTAGGCCCACGGCCCCAACCTACCGGCGCCGCCGCGGGGACCCTGGACGCGCCTCTGCGCCGCCTCCGCTGCTCCAACATGGCCGCCTGCTGCGCACCGGAAGTGCGCCGCGCTTCCGCTTCCGGGACCTGGCCCGCCCTAGTGACCCTTGACCCCCCGAGACCCCGTTTCCCCCAAAGTCTGGGGGCTGGACAAGCGGAAACCAGAGAAGACTTCCTGGAGGAGGTGGCAGAGGGGACCGCTCTAAACCCTTGCGGACCTGTGCAGGAGTGTGAGGGGCAGAGGCGCTTTCGGCCGCTGCCCCAGGCAAGACTGCACCAGACTAGCATTGGATTAGGGGCTCGTCTGACACCTTCTCTGAGGGGCTTGATGGTGTAACGACATGTGGGAGGGATTTTTGGCAAGGTCCAAGCTATCCTTCACCCTTTTAGTCCTCCCGCAGCCACTGGCAAGGCCCACCTCTGTCCCAGGTGCCTGAACAGAGGGTGAAAGAGGAGTGCGCCCTGCCTGAGAGTGTCCCTCGGGAGCCTCTTTGTACCTCCTCTGAGGGCAGCAGGCCTTCCCCTATTCCTGAGAGTGGGCTCACTGCATGTGGTATGAAAGGCTGGTTTGCACACATTTGTGGCAAATAAGCCCAAAGCTGGGCATGTCCAATCTGAGAGTCCCAGCATACCAGTGTGGGCCTGAGTGTACTTGCTTAGGAGCATGCCCACAGGTGTGGTGGGAGGACCCTGGTCCAGCCTTAGCTCCCTCAGTGGCAGAAAGCCCTCCCTAAAGTCTTAACTCTTCCCCAAATCCCTGCTTTTTGGCCTAAGAGATTGGGACTTCTTTCCACCTGTACAGTCTTTCCACATGTACCCTGGGGCCAGCAGAGAGGTGACGGTTACAGGGCTCACTACCCAAGCAGCATCAGATGAGAGAACGTAGGTAAAAATTAACCTTAGGAGTCTAAAGGGTCAGAATGGTCTCTAATGCTCTGACCAAAGGCACTTCTTGGTCAAGGGCCCCCAACTCCAGGTTGGGAGTCAACCTGGAAGTCCTGGTTTCATGGATGAGATGGTGGGGGCATCTGTACTTGGGTCAGAGCCTGAGCTAAGAGGCAAAAATATTGTCATAACTCTTGGACCTGACATGTACAGTGGTGTAAATTTGGTAGCTGGGGGGCAGGTGGAAGCCTATGGGCAGTCACAGAGTGTGACTGGATGCTTCATTTGGGGACTGGTTGATAGCCCTCCTCACTCCCCATAAAACCCCAGGATCCTCTACCTGATCTATGCTTCCCTGCCTCTACAGAGGGGTCTGGGCACCCCTAGAGAGAAACACTCACCCCACCCTAGGCCTCACCTTGTGCACCTGAGCTTCTCAGGGCCTCAGCCCTGATGGTGGGGTCCTCAGTGCCTTTAAGCATAGCCAAGATATCCAACAGGAAATGCAAACTCTCCTGCTCCTCTGGGGTCAATGCTTCTGGCCCCTTGTATTGGTAGAGAGAAGGGAAGGATGGGGTCTCAAGGGCCAGGGTCGCGGGGTTGCAATCAGGAAGTCCCACCTTAGCACTCCCAGTTCCCAACTGAGGGTGAGCCCCATCTCTGCCCCATCCATGGTTGAGGATTAGTTGTTCACTCTTAGGACCAATCCAGCCTCATCTTCTGCCCAAGTTGTCTTCTATAGCTTCTCTAAAGCCAGCAGTGTTGGCCCCCCATGTGCAGGTGGGGCCAGGCCTGTGTAAACAGAAGGCACTTCCATGAAGAAGCAGAGTCCAGCCTCCAGGGATGACATGGGCCTAGGTGTGTCCTGGAAAGAGGATACCTCTCTGGTGATGTCCAGCCTAGAGGTCAGCACAAAGTGGAAGACAAAAAAAGGTAGGTCCATCCCTAGTCTGTGTCCCTTCCACACATTAGAACTGTGGGGATGATATGGGTTCAGGGAAATGGTCTGGGGTACCTAGCTTCCTGAGGGGAGGCTGATCCTTTTGCCTCTTGGTACCCAGAACGTCCCAGATGGAACTCTCTGGGATCATTAATCAGGGCCAAGTCTGACTTGACCTGGACTTTGGTGGATGCTGACCATCCCAGGCATAACTGGGATCAGATGAGATGAGGTTGGAGAGACCACAGGGCCGTCCCAGGATCCAGCCCTTCCTCTCTATTTGGCATCTTTTATATCCCTTACTGATGGACCCTAGACCCATATCCACCTGAGCAGAGAGATCTGGTGAAGATCTAGATGTGAGTGAGGCCAGTGGCCTTGGAGAGATCACCCCAGGAGGGAGTCTATGTGCCAGGGAGAAAAGCCAAGGCTGGGTGTTGAGGAGGCACTTCCTGGGGAAGGAGAGGAAGCAGGGCCTGTAAAAGCCTCCGAGGGGCAGGACAAGCAGCAGGAGGAAGCCAAGGTCACAAGGGTGGGTGAGGCTTTGAAGAGGCCAGAAAGATTTCAGTTGAGAAAAAGACGATAGCCGCCCCACCCTGCCCCATTTTAGCTATATGGTGTTCCATGGTGACTTTGGCAATACCAAGTTTTGGGGAGCAGTGGTAGCAGATATAAGATGGCCAACACCAAGGCAATGGAAACTGTGAGAGAAGATGACTTCAAGAGTTTGACTGGAAGGAAGGGAACAATGGAAGGACTTGGGGTGCTGGGAGGTATCTAAAGGCAGGAGGCTTTTATGTGCTTAATTACTGGAAAGGAGAGGGGAAGGGGCCTGGAAAGGGAACAGTGGGAAGTGTGAGGGGGTCTGCAGGACAGTGTGAATACCCTATGGAGGAAGGTACCAGTGACTGGCCTAACTGAGGAGCATGTTGGGGGCAGAGTGGAGTGGGAGGATGAAAGCCTTCTAGCCAGGATCTGCAACCAGCCTTGGCACCATTTCCATGCGGGCCGTCCAACTCCATCTGCCAGCCCCTGAAAGGGACTGAAGACTCTCTCTCTGGTCAGAATGCTCTGCCCACACTCTAGGCTGGCCAGAAGTCAGGCAGGCTAGGGTATTCATGTCTCCAAGTTGCTCTCAACCCATGACTGATGGAGATTTGAGAATGAATACCTTAGCATTCCCTTGCTCTGATGGGAACAATAATGTGAGGCCCATGTTCTACAATGGCTCCCAGAGTCCCCAGCAGGATTTGGTCCTTGTTGCTCACAGTGGGAACTTGTTTGATGACACACCCCTTTATTGGCTGCTTTCCCTGTCTTCTTGCCACTCCTCTACTGGTGCTTCTTGTCCTCATCTCCCACATTAACTATATGCACTTGTATCTCAGTCTCCTGGTGTGCTTCTGGAGAAAGTGAGGCAGACGCTGTCCATGAAAGAGGGACAAATGGTAGCAAGCACAATCACGAGGACTTCTTCTCATAGGTGACCACTGACCTGTACAAATGGGCCCCTAGCTCACAGACTTAGCCAGTACTCTTGATGCTCAGAAGATAGGATGGGCAAGGGTCTGGGTCTGAGGTAGGTCTGCCTCTGTCACACCAACTTGTTCTTGCCTGACCCCGGAGTTGGCTAGAGGCAGGCCCAGGACCCTGAAGATGGACAGTCACAAAGTGCCTTGGGTCCCAGAGTAGCCCAGGCCTCAGGCCCTGCAGAATAAGCCCAGAGTGACCTGCCTGGGAGGTCCCCTGGCCTCTGACTCTTCATCACCTGCTCTGTTACCCTCCCCCACAAAAATCGCCCCCACCCATGCCTGTGGAAGGGCCTGTCAAGTACGGGGGCTGGCACTTTCTGCTCCTCCACCCTCTGCTACCCTCAATGTGCACCACAGAACCTGTTCTGTGCCCTCATCAGTGCTTGGGGAAGGGCGACCGAACCATTGCCCCCACCAAAGGCCCAGGACATACCCTAAGAGGCCTCCAGGGGGCGCCGCCGCGAAGCCTGTCGTGGGCTCTTCGGAGCGCAGCGGTGGTGGGCAGGCGCCCGCTTCTCAAGCCCCCAGGTTCTGCTGGCCCGCCCCTTCGCCGGTGCTCGCAGGCTGGGTCCTGCTGAGAACGGCCCCCACCATACACGTGTCGTGCGGCCCACCGCTTCTTCCTTTCTCCCCCAGTCCGAGGTCGGACCCCAAATCCTGGGCAGGCTCAGCGTCCACATGTCCGTCTGTCTGTTCACCGGTTTCCGTGTGACCATGGGTCGGCGCGCCCTGCTCCGGCCACGGCAGGTGCGGGGTTAAAGCAGGGGGGAGGTTTTCCCGAGTCGGGAGGGGGGACGAGGGGCGGACCCTGTCCAGCCCCGCCCCGCGCCGGAGAAGAGCCGGAGCCCCGCCGGAGCCCCACCGGAGCCCCACCGGAGCCCCGCCGGAGCCCGGCCTCAGACCCAGCCAGATCAGGCACCAGCGGAACCGGAACCGCGGACCCTGCGCCCCGGCGGCGCCGGAGCCCCGGCCGGTGAGTCCCGCGGGAGCCGCGCTCAGGGGAAGTTTAGGGCGCGGGGTGTAGAGCCCCAAGCGCGCTCGCTCGGACCCGCCCCCCCTTCCGCGAGCTGGAAGTTTGGGGCCGGGAGGCCCTCGCGCCAGGGGTCCCAGGAGCGTGCCTCCCCGCGGGAAAGGAGAAGCCAGGGAACTTGGAATCTGTGAAGTCCAGCTGCCCATTTCTGCTGGCAACGCCCTGGACTCTGGGAACCTAGAGTCCAGTGCTCGTGAGTTCCCAAAAATCATCCCCCTCCCCGTCCCAGACACCAAGAAGGCAGGCCTCTGGGGACTTGGCATGGGCAAACCCCTGAGGGTAGATCTTGAGGGGAAATGTGGGACTCTGGCCTCCAGCCCCTCCCCTCCCAGTCTCAAACACCCTGATCTTGGCCTTTGCTGGTGGGAATGGATGCAGTCTATGGAATGGCTCCCAAAGGGGTTTTAAGGATACCCTGGACTCTGATCCCTGGCAGCAGGTTGGAGACCCTGATGGCTGCCCAGAGCACACTGGAAGCCAGTAAGGGGGAGGGTACAGTAAAACTCCACTGATGCAGAGCACCAGGGTGAGGATTGTTGAGGCAAAGGGAAGGGGGCTAGGGTGGAAAGTCCTATTCTAGTCACCTTACCTCCCACCTAGACCTAGATTCAACCGGGGAGCAACTAGGTGAGGGCAAGGTATGGGAGGAGAATCCCTCAAGCCCCATAGCAAGTTGGGAAGTTGCCTGGGTAACTGGGAGACTGCCCTCCTTCCCACTCCAGGAGGACCTCCACATCAGTGTGCTAGGCAGTGGAGGTGTGTCTTCCCTCTGCTTTTCCCACCAGCAATTTTGGGCCAGGCTGCTCATCTGTACCCTGAGGGGCTGGTCAGTGGCTCTGACCCTTTGTTTTCCCTCTTTTCTCTAGGTGAAAGCAAAGTCCTTGGACTGGCCCCACACTCCCTTGTAGCCCTGGTAGAGTCAAGATGTGGCCCCATCATGCCCTTCAGTGAGGCCTGCAGCCTGAGCAAATAGCATGGCCTGCCACTGGAGGTGAACACCATGGCTACAGGAGGTGGCCGGGCCTTTGCTTGGCAGGTGTTCCCACCCATGCCCACCTGCCGGGTATATGGTACAGTGGCATACCAGGATGGGCACCTGCTAGTGTTGGGGGGCTGTGGCCGAGCTGGACTGCCTTTGGACACTGCCGAGACATTGGACATGGCCTCACATACGTGGCTGGCACTGGCGCCCCTGCCCACTGCCCGGGCTGGTGCGGCTGCTGTGGTACTGGGCAAGCAGGTGCTAGTGGTGGGCGGTGTGGATGAGGGCCAGAGCCCGGTAGCTGCTGTGGAGGCCTTCCTGGCTGACGAGGGCCGCTGGGAGCGTCGGGCCACCCTACCTCAGGCAGCCATGGGGGTTGCAACTGTGGAGAGAGGTGAGTGGCCTCCCAAGGAAGGTCCCTCAGGTGCCCCAACACCCTCCATTCTTTCCTGACTTGGTCCCTTACCTTCAGAGATTGGGCAAGAGCTGTAAATTTTGCCTGGGTGCCCTGGACATGGCTTTGTTTCTTGTACCCTTCCCTACCTAGCTCTGAGCTGGGCTAGCAGCAGCCTAAACTGCCTTTTCCAGCTGTGAGGTGGGAGTCAGAGCCCAGGCTAGCCACCAGCATGATGGGAGGCCCAAGCCACCTCCCTGCCCCATTCCTCCTCTGTGAGAGACAAGGAGGGGTGGCCCAATGACTCCCACAGTTATAAATAGTCTGGGAGAGGGGGATGGGAGCAGGGCCTTGGCTCAGAGCCCGGCAAGTGCTTAAATTCCTCGCACCACACAAACAAACAAGGGAGACTGAGATGGACAAAAGCCAAGCTGGCCTGGAGGCAGTTGCCATGGAAGCCCCTAGCTAACTGGCTGTCTGCCCAAGGCCCCCACACATGCCCCCAGCTGACCCTGAGAGTATAACAGGGCAAGAACCTACTCTAGTGAAAGGGCAGGGTACAGAAGTGCTGGCAGAAGGCTTGTGGACAGCACCCCCATCCTGCAGGCCCAAGCTCCTCTCCCAGCCCCCCAGCTGATCCCCAGAGCCCCCTCCCCAGTCTGAGCTCCATGCTGAACAGATCTCCATATGGCCCCCACCCTCCTTCCCCCATGAGAGTCCCTACATTGTGGCCTCCAGGTCTGACCACCAGTCCTGCTTGGATGCCAGATGTGGTTGCCATAGCGTCTCCAGGGAGACAGAGACGGCTTATAATTAGATTGGCTGCCTCCTGCTCTTCACTTGAAGGGGCCCTGGCCAGAGTGAGAATCCTAGCTCTCCCAGCCCCCACTCCAGGCAGGCAGGAGGGTTTCTGCTGCCAGGGAGGGGTACCATAAATAGGTTTGTCCTAAGCCACCTCCAGGCCTGACCAGGGCTGTTGTCAGGGTGGAGTGCTGTGGCCAGGCCCAGGGATAGTCTGTATTACTCTTTTCTCTGCAGATGGTATGGTGTATGCACTGGGGGGAATGGGCCCTGACACAACCCCCCAGGCCCAGGTTCGGGTGTATGAACCCCGCCGGGACTGCTGGCTTTCGCTGCCCTCGATGCCCACACCCTGCTACGGGGCCTCCACCTTCCTGAACGGGAACAAGATCTATGTCCTGGGTAAGGACCTGGGGATGTGGAAAATTGGCCTAAGTCCAAAAGCACTTACCCGTATAGGTTGGCTGGGATCAAGCTTAATCTGGGATGGTGGGACAAGAGAAGTTTTGTTGGTTTGAGCCAGGGTTGCTCTGAGGCTCTGACCTCTGGTGGTCCTGCTGAGGCTGGAAAACCAAACCCCAGTGCCTAAGGATCTTTGCGGTTGATCTGTGCTCTGGTGTGCACACAGCTGGGTATGGGTAGCTGGGGTGGGCAGTGGTAAAGGCTCAGCAACCTGGTAAAGGAAGAGGCTGCCAGGCCTCCTGGGCTGCCTCCCAGGTGCCCCAATTCCATTGGCAGGGGGCCGCCAGGGCAAGCTCCCAGTGACTGCTTTTGAGGCCTTTGATCTGGAGGCCCGTACCTGGACCCGACACCCAAGCCTGCCCAGCCGCCGGGCCTTTGCCGGCTGCGTGATGGCCGAAGGCAGCGTCTTTAGCCTGGGTGGCCTGCAGCAGCCCGGGCCCCACAATTTCTACTCCCGCCCACACTTTGTCAACACTGTGGAGATGTTCGACCTGGAGCATGGTGAGCAGTGGCTGGTCTGGGCTATTCTCCCACTCTCCATGGGATGGAGGGGTGCAGTGTGTGTGAGGGGGCTAGATCTGACCTCCCCTCCCCTGCAGGGTCCTGGACCAAGCTGCCCCGAAGCCTGCGCATGAGGGATAAGAGGGCCGACTTTGTGGTTGGCTCACTTGGGGACCACATCGTGGCCATTGGGGGCCTTGGTGAGTCTCTGTGGGGCTAGGGATAGGAGGGGAGCCCAAGACAGGAAAGAGTAGCCCCCTGCGTGAGTACCACCTCCTGCCCTTCTCTAGGTACTCCAGGGGTCATGGCTTTGTGAGCTTCCCTTTTCCAATCTGTAAAACAGTCAGTGGGTGGTCTGCCTGGCTCAGCTTTTGGGGTGTCTCTCAGCACCTAACTGTGGGTTCTGTACCAGCAGGGGCCTAGGAGATAAAAACAGGACAAATGACCACTGAATGAATGGAGAAATAGAAATGTGAATAAATAAATGAATGAGTGATGAAATGGGGGCAATGAGTAGCAACGCATGGATAGCCCATGCTGGGGTAATGCATGCTGGGCCATGCTCTGAGCTCAGGGAGAAAAAGAGCTGGAGCCCCTGCAGCCTGTGCCCTTTACAACATCTGTCTTCTTCCTGCAGGAAACCAGCCGTGCCCTCTGGGCTCTGTGGAGGGCTTCAGCCTTGCACGGCGGCGCTGGGAGGCACTGCCTCCCATGCCCACAGCCCGCTGCTCCTGTTCTAGTCTGCAGGCTGGGCCCCGGCTGTTTGCCATCGGGGGTGTGGCCCAGGGTCCCAGTCAAGCTGTGGAGGCACTGTGTCTGCGTGATGGGGTCTGAATGCCTGATGGGACCTGTCCACTGGAGCAGTTCAGTGCCAGAAGCAGATGTCTGTGGTTCCTTTTGCTGCTGAGAAAGCTCACTGTGGCTCTGTGGGATGAGGGAGGCACAGGGTGGGGCACTTGAGACACCGTGTCTGGGACTTGGGGGTGGCCTTCATCTTTAGCAAAGGACACACATACCTTTATACCCACCTTTACTCCCTTTCATTCACGGACCATGCCCAGCTCCACCCTTGCTCTGGAACCTACTGGGCCCTCTGTCCAACTGGGAAGTGGGGGAGGGCAGAGCTGGCCTCCTGCCCTACAGGTCAGTGCCTACCTGGAGTTGATCAGGCCCTCCCCAATGGCTGTTCCTGAAAAGTCCTAGCTGTCAGCCTGCCTTGAAGGCCCTTGTGGACTCAGAAGAGGTAAGAGAGGGTGGGAACACAGAGGGGTACAGGAGTGGATGTGGGGACTTCCAGAGGGCCAGAAGAATGGTGGCTTTGGGCCCTTTACACTGCTGGCTGTGTGACCTTGGGCAAGTCATTTCACCTCTCTGTGCCTCAGCATCCTCATTTATAAATGGGGATCTCTGAAACCTTCCTGCCCTACCTACCTCACAGGGCTGTTGTGAGGATCCAGGGAGTTCAGATGTGGAAGTAAAAGTGCTGCTAAATCTGGCTTATGGCCTCTGGTGTGGACTCCTGCGTTGCCCCTGAGCCCCTGGCCCTCAACTTTCTCAGGGGATGAGGGTCTAGAGGAGCCTTTAGGACCTGGCCTCTGCCCCCAAAGTGTCCTGGTGTCTTAGTCCCACTTAAGCCTCAGTTCTCTGTTGGTGACGTAGGATGACCCCCCATCCCCTATTGCCCTGGCTGTTAGAGGGCACTCACAGCAAGACCATAGAAGAGCTCAGAAAACTGCAACAAAATACCATAGGATCAGGATGACCTCAAGATTCACATCACACAGCATCCTCAAAGCCTCTGCTCACCTCCGGTGGCGGGGGCGGGGTGTGTGTCCAGTGGGGGCTGTCCCTCTGTCCCAGCTGTGGTGAAGCTGTCTCTTAGGCGTGACTGTGTTGCCACTCACCAGACCCCTAGAGGCAGTAGCATCCCAGAAAAAGCAAAGCTGCCAGCCCTTGCCTCCTCCTCCAGTCTTTGCTGCCCACTAGTAGGGACCATTGACTCTGCTTTCCCTGCAGCCGTACTGATTGCAAGGGGTTCACAGTTGAGTTTGTGGCAAGAATGGATTTGGGGTCCTGGAACCCACCTGCTGTGGCCAAGGTAACCTTCCTGGACCATTAGCCTCCTGCAGGCCTTACCTCTTCTCACTCACTGGCAAGACTCCCCAGGCAGCACCTCCCCCAACCAGCACAAGGCTGCACAAGGCTCCATGGCACAAGCAACATAGGAGCCAGGCGTAGGGCCTGGCTGTGCCTTACTGTTCTCCAGCCTCTGAGATCTCTTGGGCTGCAAGCACAGACAGGCCACTGAGTTAGCTGTCCTTGTTTAATGTTCTGGACCAGTTTAGACACTCAGAGACCCCAGCATGAAGGTAATGCTGCAGCAGCTTGGGTCTTGGGATCCCTGGGAGGTCAGGCAGTGTGTTGGTGACTGGGGCCTGGGGCCCCATGTTGTCACTGCCACAATGGCTACCACGGGATGGCTGGCAGAAGTTCTGCTGGTAGGTGGTGCTGGCACGGGAAGGCTGGATCTGCACAAAGTGGGCAAGGCGCTGGGGGAGGTCACTGAGTCCTGGCCCTGACCGGAAATCAGCCTGGTAGGAGGATTCAAGGGGCCGTGGCTGGCGCAACTCCAGTTCACAGGGTGCCCAGCGCAGGAAGGTGTGCTGCTGCCACAGGCGCTCCAGGTCTTTCCGCCTTCCGATTCCCTGTAGCAGGCAGTAGGGGCCCTCCTCAACGGTATGGGCCCTTGGCCCACAGTCCTGGCACCAGGCAATTCCTTGGGCCCCTCCTATACCCAAGCCTGCCTGGTGATGCCTGGCCTGTGCCTGGCCTCCCTGGCCTGGACCCCAGCCTCTTTGGCCTGCATCCCCAGTCATGCCTTCCATTCCAGAGTGAATGAAGCCCCCAGAAAGTCAGTGGTTCCTAAGATATTTGCACATTGTCAGGCAAGCTGGTGGGGGAAACCAAAGCAGAGGTACATCTGTTTGTAGAATGGGCTGTTTCCCAGAAGAAAGAGGTTGTCAGGAAGACAGACACTCCTCTGTCTGTATAAAGAGCCCTCTCTCCCTGCAATGTCTTCTCCCCTCCACCCTACCTCAACTTCAACCTAGGCTGGGAGTCTGCCCATTTTCCTTCCTCTCTCTAGCACTCACTTTGTCAAAGGAAGTGCGGTTGTCATGCTTGGAGAAGAAATGTTGCTGCGCTGGCTCCTAGAAAGACAGTGAAAAAGAAGGTGAATGGGGAAAGATGATGCTTACCTGTCCCCAAGATGCTAACTCAGGGCCCCATAATGGAGGGAAGTTGCCAGGAGCCACCATCCTTAAACTGCTAAACTGCCAACACACTGAAAGGGCAGATAAAAATTAAAGCAACACCTCATTCCTGGAACATCTCATCCCAGCACTTGCTCTCAAAGCAGAAGCCTCTGGGGCCACTGATTGAGGAAGGGGCTGAGGCATTTTCCAGGACATCCTGCCGTTAGTGGGGCAGTGGTTTAAGTTTCACATTGGGTCCTTTAGATCATCCAGGACTAGGCTCCAGCTCTCTCCTCCTCTCTTTCACTCTCTCATCAACAACCCAGCCTCTTGGCCCTAAATACCACCTGGAAACTGAAATTTCTCTTTAGAGCTTGAGCTCTCTCCCGAACTCCAGACTCACTAGCCAACCACCTGCTCCATATTCCCATGTAAATGTCTTAACGGGCATCTCCAGACACATGGCTGAGCTCTGGATCATTCCCCAAAACCACCCCACCTATAGCCTCCCCCAGCTCAGGTCATGGCAGCTAGATCTTGCCAAACACCTCGGAGTCCCCTTGATTCTTTTCTTTCACACTCTACATCCAGTGTGCCAGGAAATCCTGCTGATACTTCCTTCAATATGTACCCAGGATCAGACCACTTCTCAGCATAGCCGCTGCTTTCTCTGCTCTAAGCCACCTTCCCCTCATGCCTCAATTACTGCAAGAGCTTCCCACTTGGTGTCCCTACTTCCAAGCTTGCCTCTCCAGTCTATTGTCCTCTTAGCAGGCAGAATAACTGTTTTAATATGTAAATCAGATCACACTCCTTGTTTGCCAAAAATCCACAACAGTTCCTCATGTTTATAAAAGTCAAAGTCATCATAGTGGTCCATGAGATCCACATGATATTGATTCCTCCATTACCTCTAGCCACACTGGCGTCCTCACTGTTCCTCAAATACACTAGCTACTTTCACCTTGGACCTTTGTACTACCAGTTACTTCTGCCTGGGACTTTTCTCCCAGCTGGCCATGCCTCCCTCTCACCTACCTCTTGGGAGGTCTTCCTTGACCACTACTACACCAGCAGTCCCATCACCCCAACCCAGCATTTTTCACCTTCTAACATACTGTATTACTATGTATTATGTTGCTGTTTACCATCTGATGCCCCTGACTAGAACACAAGCACCTCATGGGCAAGGTTACTGTCTGTTTTACTCACATCTATAACTCCAACACTGAGCCTGGCACTGTGCTCAATATATATTTGCTGTTAAATCAGTGAACAGGGACAGAAGATCCCCAGGGCATTTGCTTTAGCCCAGTTGGGGCCAGAGAGCCATGTTCCATCCCCAGGCAGAGAGAGACCACCTCTCAGGCCCCTAGACCTCAGCAGGAATCTCTCCCAAGACCGTCCACCTTGCCTTTGTGCCTGGTCTCTGCCCCCAGGGTCCCTCCACCTCAGCCACTCAGCTTCTCCTGCTGCGGACCAGAATGAAGTACCTGATCTGGTGAGTCCAATCTTGGCTGGGTTGGGGTATGAGCAATGGCTGACAATAAGTTGCTAGATAAAAGTCAGGGGCTAGCTCCATCCCAGATCCCTGAACCAGAATCTTCGGGGTGGAGCCTTTAACAAGCTCCCCTATTGGGATCTCCTGCCTTAGACAGCTGGTGTTCTCCAAATCGAATGAAAGCTCCATGAAGGTAGGAAGCCAGCTGGCCTTACCTTTCATTCCTCATAAAGCAAACTGACACAAGAGATTAAAAACCCAGAGCCCTTTCAGGAAAAAAATAGAAAATCTTCAGAATCTAGAGCTAGGCAAAGAGTTCTTAGATGTGACACCAAAAGCAAGAGCCATAAAAGAAAAAAAAATCAATAAATTAGACCTCATCAAAATTTTTTTTTAAGTTTTGCTCTGTGAAAGTCCATGTGAAGAGGATGAAAAGACAAGTTACAGACTGAGAGAAAATATTTGCAAATCACATATCCAATAAAGGACTAGTATCTAGAATGTATAAAGAACTCTCACAACTGAACAGCAAAATAAAAATTCCAATTAGAAAATGGGCAAACAACATGAAGACATTTCTTCAAAGAGGATATACAGATGGCAAATAACACATGAAAAGATGTTCACCATCACTGAATGTTAGGGAAATGCAAATTAAAACCACAGTGAGAGGGCTTCCCTGGTGGTGCAGTGGTTAGGAGTCTGCCTGCCAATGCAGGGGACACGGGTTCGAGCCCTGGCCCCGGAGGATCCCACATGCCATGGAGCATCTAGGCCCGTGTGCCACAACTACTGAGATTGCGCTCTAGAGCCTGCAAGCCACAACTACTGAGCCCACGTGCCACAACTACTGAAGCCTGCGTGCCTAGAGCCTGTGCTCCACAACAAGAGAAGCCACAACAATGAGAAGCCCGCACACCACAACGAAGAGTAGCCCCCGCTCACCACAACTAGAGAAAACCTGCGCACAGCAATGACGACCCAACACACTCAAAAAAAAACACAAAAAAACCCCACAGTGAGCTATCATGACACATCAATCAGAATGGCTAAAATAAAAAATAGAGACAACACCAAATGTTGGTGAGAATGCAGAGAAATACAATCATTTGCTCAATGCAGGTGGGAATGTAAAATGTGAAACAGCCACTCTGGAAAACAGTTTGACAATTAAAAAAAAAAAACTTAACATGCAGGAGGTACAATATAGGGGTAGGAGAAAAAAAGTTATTATGGGATTATATGAAATCGTGTGTGAAACTTTTGAAAATTGTAAAGTGCTATAGAATTTAAAGAATCTTTCCTTCAATTAAAAAAAATTTCCATCCACATTAAAAAACCAAACAAACAACTTAAATGCAACTACGGGGACTTCCCTGGTGGTTCAATGGCTAAGACTCTGAGCTCCCATTGCAGGGGGCCAGGTTCTATCCCTGGTCAGGGAACACGATCCTACATGCCGCAACTAAGAGTCCGCATGCCCGCAACTAAAAGATTCTGCATGTTGCAACTATAAAAAGATCCCGCATGCCACAACTAAAAAAAAGATCCTGCATACTGCAACTAAAGATCCCTCACGCGGCAACGAAGATCCCGTGTGCCGAAACTAAGACCCGGTGCAGCCAAATAAATAAATAAAATATTAAAAATAAATAAATAAATGCAACTATCATATGACCCAGCAATTGCACTCCTAGGTATTTATTCCAAAGAAATGAAAATTTATGTTCACCCAAAAACCTGTACACAAATGTTCATAGCAACTTTATTTGTAAGAGGTAAAAACTGGAATCAGCCCAGATACATTTTCATAGATGGATGGTTAAGTAAACTGCTATATACATACCACAGAATACTACTCAGTAATGGAAATTGAACCGTTGATACACACAACTTGGAGGAATCTTCAGGAAATTATGCTGAGCAAGAAAAGCCATTCCCCAAAGGTTGCATGCTGTATCATTCCATTCACATAACGTTTCTGAAGTCACAAAATTTTAGAAATGGAGGAAAAATAGCAGTTAGGGACAGGGGAAGGGTGGAGGAATGAGAGGCTGATGGGTATAAAAGGGCAGGACCACGGGCTTCCCTGGTGGCGCAGTGGTTGAGAGTCTGCCTGCCGATGCAGGGGACGCGAGTTCGTGCCCCGGTCCGGGAGGATCCCACATGCCGCGGAGCGGCTGGGCCCGTGAGCCATGGCTGCTGAGCCTGCGCGTCCGGAGCCTGTGCTCCGCAACGGGAGAGGCCACAACAGTGAGAGGCCCGCGTACCGCGAAAAAAAAAAAAAAGGGCAGGACCAGGGATCCTTGTGATATTGGTCAGTATCTTGACTGTGGTGGTGGATGCACAAACCTACACGGGTGACAAGATTTTATAGATCTTTTTTTTTCTCTTGCAAATGAAGTGACCAACAAGGGATTAATCTCCAAAATAGACAAACAGCTCATGCAGCTCAATATCAAAAAAACAAACAACCCAATCAAAAAATGGGCAGAAGATCTAAATAGACATTTCTCCAAAGAAGACATACAGATGGCCAGGAGGCACATGAAAAGATGCTCAACATCATTAATTGTTAGAGAAATGCAAGTCACAACTACAATGAGGCATCACCTCACACCAGTCAGAATGGCCATCATGAAAAAATCTATAAACAATAAATGCTGGAGAGGATGTGGAGAAAAGGGAACCCTCCTACATTGTTGGTGGGAATTTAAATTGGTAACAGCCACTATGG
The DNA here is from genome assembly GCF_963455315.2 of Globicephala melas. Taxonomy (NCBI): domain Eukaryota; kingdom Metazoa; phylum Chordata; class Mammalia; order Artiodactyla; family Delphinidae; genus Globicephala; species Globicephala melas. The sequence goes on along the minus strand of NC_083324.2, from coordinate 38,926,656 downwards.
AGAACAGTATGGAGATTACTTAAAAAGCTAAAAATAGAACTAGCATATGATCCAACAAGCTCACTCCTGGGCATATATCTGGAGAAAACCATAATTCAAAAAGATACGTGTACCCCAATGTTCATTGCAGTACTATTTATAATAGCCAGGACATGGAAGCAACCTAAATACCCATCAATAGAGGAATGGATAAAGAAGATGTGATACATATATACAATGGAATACTACTCAGCCATAAAAAGAAAGAATGCCATTTGCAGCAACATGGATGGACCCAGAACTTGTCATACAGAGTGAAGTAAGTCAGACAGAGAACAACAAATATCATGTGATATCACTTATATGTGGAATCTAAAAAAATTGTACAAATGAACCTATTTACAGAACAGAAATAGAGTCACAGATATAGAAAGCAAACTTATGGTTACCAAGGGGGAAAGCAGGGGGAATGGATAAATTGGGAGATTGGGATTGACATATACACACTACTATATATAAAATAGATAACTAATAAGAACCTACTGTATAGAACAGGGAACTCTACTCAATATTCTTTAACGACCTATATGGGAGTAGAATCTAAAAAAGAGTGGATATATGTATATGTATAATTGATTCACTTTGCTATACAGCAGAAACTAACACAACATTGTAAATCAGCTATACTGTTATTAAAATTAATTTTAAAAAGATTTTATAGATTTTTATGGGTTTTTATGGCCATGCCACGTGGCTTGTGGGGTCTTAGTTCCCTGACCAGGGATCGAACACAGGCCCTCAGCAGTGAGAGCGTGGAGTCCTAACCACTGGACCAGCAGAGAATTCCAAGATTTTATAGATCTTAATACACACACACAAATGAGGAAATCTGAATGAAATAGGTAGATTGCAGCAATGTCAGCGTCCTGGTTGTGATATTTTACTATAGATATGCAAAATGTTACCATTGGGGGAAACTGGGCAAAGCATAAAAGGGATCTCTCTTTACTAATTCTTACAACTGTTTCTGAATCTACAACCATCTCAAAAAAAATTTCAATTAAAAAATCTGGAGGTCTGGGGCATGTTCCAGTTGCCCCCCCAATCCCTCCCCCATCTCTACCCTTAGCTTTAAAGTTGTACACAGCCCTAGAATGTGGATGCCTCTGCTGTTGGAGGCAGGTCTGAATTTGGAAACTCACTATTCTTACAGTGACAGGATCATCTATCGACTCCCACTGACTTGAGTTTTATTCTCACAACTGTGGGAGTCTAGTGAAAAGTGCAGTAATTTCCTCTCCACCCAGGCAATTCTAAGTATTCTTGTCCCTGAGGAGAATTTCACCTGCATCTTTGCTTCTAAACCATCTAAAGCTCCTTTTCCACTCAGGTGGTAAAATCCGTGGTCTATGAGCAGGTAGGGCTTGGGCTAGGGTTTGAGCTAAAGAGGCCTTGGAAGAGAAGTAGATTTCCTGGGATGGGTCAATGTTTGCCTGTGGGAGGACTAAGGGCCTCTCTGGAGGCTGGGCAGTGTGCAATTAGTGGGGTACTGAGTGAGGAGTCCCTGTGGCAGACTGAGGCATGGTGGGGGGTGGGGCAGAGGCAGAGACACAGCAATCACGGCACCACCAACGAAGGACCTGCCTCCAACCATGAGCCCTGGCACTCTGGCCTGACCTTAAGAACAAACAAGACCAGGATTACATTTCCCAAGAGTCAGACAGGTGAAGGCCAGAAATAAACTAATCTGGTTTAGAAGAAAAAAAGAAAAAGAAGAATAAAAAGAAAAAAGAATCTTCTTGCATCTGAATGACAAAATTTCTACCTGCCCCAAACTAAAGGTAAGTGGCTGCTACATCTTGGAAAGGTTTTCAACAAGAATAGCTGCAGTCAGCCAGCTGACACTTGGTATCTCTCAGCAAATAAGAAAAAAGAATGTGCACCTTCCCTGAGTAGTCCCACTAATTAAAACAGCTTTAGATCTAGAAAGGGTCAGACTTGGCATTTGTACAACCTAAGCCCAAGATACACAGACCATGCTATTTTGGGGTTGCTGATAATGCCAACATGTAACAAGACTTCACTTCAATCAAAATATGTCCCCAAATATGTCCTCTACTCTGTTCCTGGGGGACAGACTAAGAGGACATTCAGGTCTTTGGGATGAGGGCTGCCACTGAGGACTACTACAGACACCCAGCAGGAAGTGCCCAGGTTACCTCTGTCCCTGTACTAGGCAGATCTCATCACTCTCTCAAGGGAGGTGGCCCCAGACGAGCAGTCTGGAGTTGCATTTGGGCCTTGCTCAGTAGGCAGTACCAGGCAGCCGTTCCAACTGGGCATGCTAAGGAAGTTCAGGCTCTGTAGCATGGCAGACTCCAAGACCCTGCTCTTGGCCTGGGAAAGCAATTTGTAGAGAATCCAGATGGCCAGTCAAGTAGGACCTGGCTAGAGGCTGGGAAACAAGAAGCTGCAGTGGGCGGAGCATGTTCCAGGCACACCTCCAGGTCCCTCTCAGCCCTCCTCCACCCTGATCTTTCCCAGGAGTCTGATGTGAGCACACTTCTCACCAGGTTGACTTCCCTCTGACCTGAAAGGAAGCCTGGAAAGGAGATGGAGGGAAGGAGGGAGGAGGTGTTTCTTCTCCTGGCTCCCTTCCGGGCCCGCCCCTACCTGGCTGTGTCTCTCTACCCGAAATCACCACTTCTCTCAGGAGAGCCCTCTCCATACCACTCTCTCCATCTGGGTTCTAGGAGCCATGCCTTCCCCTTGTTCCTTAAAGCCCAGCAGTACTGACCACTCGGTTGTTACCATCCTGTGAGAATGCCTTTCCCTGAAGCTCCCACACCTACTCCTTTATATGTATACCCTCCTGAGTTCTGTTTTGAGTGGGCTTTTTACTTTTGGGACCCTGACTATGCTCAGTGTCCCCTCCTTGTCTCCAGGCCTGGAAGCAGTGGAGGGCCTGCAGCCCTGCGTCCCTCTCCTGTTATCTGGAAGCCTTTTCCAGCCACCCTAGGCCGATTCTGCCATCACTCCTTTCCAGTCCTCCTTGGTTAGGCATGGGGGCGGACACCTGCCACTTTCTATGCTGTTTTACTGACCAGAGGAGGCCTCCTACTCACTCCTGAGCCCCTGGACTACGAGGCTGCCTGTGAGCTAGACCATTGACTTTCATGGCATCAAGGAATCTGTGCTGAAGGACAGCCGTCTGCAAAACTCAAGGCTTACTTCTTGGGTTCTGGAGGCTCTCTCTCCATGACCACCCACCCCACCTAGACCCTGACTCTTCCTCCATTTAGAAGGAGCAGTGAGCAAAACTGTCCAGCCTGGTACTGGCTCTTCTCCACCCATGTATCTGTAGGGGGAGGACCTGACATTTCAGGGAAGAGGGGCCAGGCCTCATGCAAGTCCTGGGGATAGGCTGGCCTCAAGTGTCAGTCCAGTTGCGTTAAGGTTGAGGATATTGCTCTTGGGGCCTGAGAGAAGCAGAATCTGGCTCAGCCGTGGCAGCTGCACCCAGGGCTGCCTCGTACCTGACAGCGCTGCAGGAACACTGCTGGGGGCTGGGGCTTGGCTGCAAGGCGATATTCTCGAGCACTTTCACTCTTGAATTGGCCTCTGTAGTGCCCATAGAAGCCACTGTTGTGCTGTAACAAGGCAGGCTTGAGGGTGAATCCCACCCCAACCCCCACCCTGAGTCCTAGACCTCAGAGCCCCCAGGCTAGAAGCCTCTCCTGGGAGTTCCTCACAGAATAAAAAGAATCAGAGAAGGAGGGACACCCTGGAGAGGCGCCAACAGAGAGGTGTCTCCATCCACCATTAGAACAGTTGGCCTCAGCTGTGCTGGCCCACCTGGGAGGGTTATGTCTGTAAGGAAAGGGTGCCTTCCTTCCTTCCTCCCCTCCTTCCTCTCACCCTCCCTCCCTCCCTCCCCCCCTTCCTTCCTTTCTCTCTCTCTCTCTCTCTTTCTTTCTTCAATAGGGTCCTAATATGGGCTGGGGACACACACAGCAGTGAAAAGACAGAAAGACCCTGCCTCTATCAACCTTCCTTCTGGTGAGGGAGTAAGACAAGTGAATAGAGTCAGGAAAGAAAGAACCTGATGACTAGATCGAGTGACAGGGAGTAGGGACAGCATCTCATGACAATGGGCATGGTACTTGAAGGAGTCAGCCATGTGAGGGGCAGCAGAAGAGCATTCTATGTGGTGAGAACTGCAAGTGCAAAGATTCAGAGGCCAGAGACAGAGTTGTGTTGGAAGAACCGAAAAAAAAAAAAAAAAAAAAAAAGAGGCCTTATTGACTAAAAGGCTGTGAGCAAGACAAGGAGAAGTAAGGTGAGGTCAGGGAGGGACAGGACCTAGACTGGGTTAGGAACATGGATTCTCTTCCAAGAGCAAGGGAAGACTTCAGCAGGGAAGGGGACCAGACAGGTTCTGAGTTAGGGTGACTTAGGAAGCACTGAGCAGAGTTTTGAGAACAGGGCCACCATCTAGTAGCATGGTCCTTCCCTGGGGGATCTGAGAGGAAGTCCCCTTCATTGTCTTCCCTGCATTGTTAATAGAGGTCAAGGGTCACTGAAAAGCCAGGATTAAATGGATACATATTCTGCATCTATTGACAAAGTCACGAACACCTGTTTGCTACACACTTCGTTATTCTGGGGCAAGTAGGGCACCCTCTGAAACTGGAGCACTTAAACAAAGGATGAACTTTCCCAAAGAAGTACTTTACCAACAGTGGATACCTTCTGGAGAGAATTTCAGAGACAAGGACTGGCAGAAGACAGAAATGAGCACCTACTGGGGGTATAAGAAGCTGTACTGTGCTGATGTCATTAGGCTGACAACATGGATGACCATGTCTGGCCTGGGAACTCTTATGGCCCAACCTCACTGTCCTGAATACCCCCTGGAGAGGACAATGTGTCTAGTCCACGCCATGATCATAGTCCTGAGCAGAAACAACCTGTTCCCAGCTGGCCTCTGGCCATCAAAGTGGGCTCCTAAGCGTGCCTGGGAAGCCCTTTATCTTTTCATCCCACTGAGTGCTTGGGTCATCCAACTCGTCTGTCCATCCTTCTACTATTGTCAAACACTCCTTTCTCTCTATTCAGTTTATTTCAACAGTATTTACTGGGCCTTTACTGTATTCCAGGCATGGGACATACAGATAGTAGAAGGCAGTCTTTAGCCTCAAGATGTTCCCAGTCTAGAGAGCAGTCAAACTACAGAAGTTTGGGGGGATCAAACAAAGGACTGGGAATAAATGGGGTGGCTAGAGGACTAAGAGGATCAGCTAATCCAGGCATGAGACCAGGACACATGGAAGAGGGCATGGTGTCAGGAAGACTAGATAAGCTGTAGGGGGACCTCATAATGGCAGAGGGGGAGTGGGCAGTTTGGGGTCCTCCTCTAGCCTGGATGCTGGATGAAACCATTCTCACTTTATTCTCATGAGTAATTCATATTTCAGGTACTACCCCAGGGCCAGGGGCTAGGATTAATGTAAAGTACACTCTTACCCAGGAGCCTACTAAAGCACTTTGCATCTTTCTGGGAAACGAGCAGAAAAGGCAAACTTTCCTCTTGTCTTTTTGAGGTTACTTCTGGAGAAAGAGCATCTCAGCAGGTCAACTTCTTGTTGCTTAGTGACAAAGGGATGTTGTGACTACACAATGCTCCTGATTGTTGAGGTAGAGCCCAGCCTGCTACCCCTTTGTGCTTCCTGCTCTACTCTTACTTCTCTCTGAGAGAAATCTGTCCCTCAGCATTAACAGCTTGGGAGAGTTCTTATATAAACATATAAGGCTCCACAGTGGAGTCTGATGAGCTCACAGTCAATGAAATAGCGAATATTTTAAAGGCAAATCCTGCATTTTTTAAACTTCAACCATACTGCCAGGGATATAAATTTATAACATTTCATGGAGTTAGAAGAAATGCTAAAGGGGCTGGTAGCTCTTAGGATAAAAATGCTGCTTCAGAATAAGGCTCTATCAACTTCTCAGGAGTTTGTGGTGACTAGGAACACTAACTGGTGGCAAATGTTGGTGAATGTTACAAGGGCCCAAGTGAAGGAGGAGAGAGCATAACAGAGGAGCAAAAGAAGCAGCATGAAAGTATCTGACACCATGGTTCCATCCCAAGCTAGCCTTGGGCAGATTATTGTCTCTCTCATTTATAACACAGGGACATGAACAGTTCACTCCTTTTACTAACCCAAAGAAGCTGGCGATTAGCCTCTAAAACTCTGCCAACGAAAAGTTCAAAAACAGGAAACACTCAGTAGGGCTTTGTCACTGGCACAAGCCCTACTAGCCAGAAAGTCCACCCTATTAGTATAGTAACCCTGGAGATCCCCTCTCACATGTATTCACAACTACAAAAATGTTCATTGCTGTATCTGTATAGGGGAAAAACTATAAACAGGCTGAATGTTTATCAAGAGGACAATGAGAAAATTGGCCTATAATCAAACAACGAAATAATGGAGTTACTATAAATTGGCTACAGATACTTTTTTTTTTTAACATCTTTATTGGAGTATAATTGCTTCACAATGGTGCGTTAGTTTCTGCTCTACAACAAAATGAATCAGCTATACATATACATATGCTCCCATATCTCTTCCCTCTTGCGTCTCCCTCCCTCCCACCCTCCCTAACCCACCCCTCCCAGCGATCACAAAGCACCGAGCTGATCTCCCTGTGCTATGCGGCTGCTTCCCACTAGCTATCTACCTTACGTTTGGTAATGTATATATGTCCATGCCTCTCTCTCGCTTTGTCACAGCTTACCCTTCCCCCTCCCCATATCCTCAAGTCCATTCTCTAGTAGGTCTGGCTACAGATACTTGAATCCACAGAGATAAGTCTTAAAAATGGTAAGTCAAAAAGTTGTAGAGGGAATTACCTGGCAGTCCAGTGGTTAGGCCTCTGTACTTCCACTGCCGAGGGCCCAAGTTCAATCCCTGGTCAGGAAACTAAGATCCCACAAGCCACGGGGCACCGCCAAAAAACAAAAAAAAATTGTACAACTTGACACATTTTGATCTATGTATACATCTATGAAACATAACCACAATCTAGGTAGTAAACATATCCACACCCCAAAGTTTCTTTCTGCCCATTAGTATTCCTTCTATATGGCACTCAGGAAACTGCTGTTTGGCTTTCTGTCACTATAATTTGCATTTTCTAGAACTTTATGTAAGTGGAATCATCCAGTATGTATTCTTTTGTGTGTCTGTCTTCTCTCACTTGGCATAATTATTTTGAGAATTATCCATGTCACTGTGCCTATCAGTTGTTCATTCCTTTTTATTGCTTAGTAGTTTTCCATTGTATGGATATGCCAAATCTCTCCTCTTGCTCTTTTTTTTTAATTTATTTTTTTAATAGACTTTTTTTTATAGTTTTTGGTTCAAAGCAAAATGGAGTGGAAGGTCCATAGATTTCTCATATACCTCCTGCTCCCACACATACAGAATAGTACATTTATTATAAATGCTGACCCTAAATCAACACAGAATTATCACCCAAAGTCCATAGATTACCTTAGAGTTCACTCTTGGTGTTGTTCCTTCTATGGGATTGGACAAATGTATAATGACATGTATGCACCATTATAGTATCAAAAAGAATAGTTTCACTGCCCTAAAAATCCTCTGTGCTCAACTTATTCAGCCCACCCTCCCCCTCTAACCCCTGGCAACTACTGATCTTTTTACTATCTCCATAGTTTTGCCTTTTCCAGAATGTCATACTGTTTAGAATCCTGCAGTATGTAGCCTTTTCAAGATTGGCTTCTTTCACTTAGTAAAATGCATTTAAGTTCCCTCCATGTCTTTTCATAGCTTGATAGATATTTTAGTCCTGAATAATTGTCCATTGTCTGGATGTACCACAGTTTATTTATCCATTCACCTACTGAAGATGACAACTTGATTGCTTCCAAGTTTTGGCAATTATGAATAAAGCTGCTATAAACATCCATGTGCAGGTTTTTGTGTGGGCATAAGTTTTCAACTCCTTTGGGTAAATACCAAAGAGCATGACTGCTGGATCATATGGTAAGAGTATATTTAATTTTATAAGAAACTGCCAGAACATCTTCCAAAGTGGCTGTACCATTCAGCTTTCCCATCAGCAACAAATGAGAGTTCCTGTTGCTCCACAGCCTCACCAGCATTTTGTGTTTCCAGCATTCTGGGAATTTGGCAATTCTTAAAGTTGCATAGTGTTATCTGTTTTATTTTGCATTTCCCTAATGCATACAATGTTGAGCATTTTTCATATGTTTATTTGCCATCTGTGTATCTTCTCTGGGGAGGTGTCTAGCTCTTCGGCCAACTTAATTTTTTTATTGTTGAGTTTTTAAATAGATTTTGGATACTAGTCCTTTATCAGCAATGTCTTTTGAAACCACACACCAATCAGGTTTTTGTCCCCACTACATCACTAAAACTGCTCCCTTCCAGGTCACCAATAATTAATTCTCACTCCTCATTTTCCTTGACTCATCAGCAGCATTTGACACAGCTAACCTCCTCCTCTTTGAAGGATGGTCCAGGTGGCTTCCACAGCACTTCACTCTCCTGGGGTTCCTCCCCTATCCCTAACCACTCCCACTCTGGCTCCTTTGCTGCTTTTTCTTCATCTAAGCCTCTAAACGTTGTGTGTCCTAGGACTCAATACAATCTGTTTTCCATCCATACTCCTTCATTGGTGATCTCATCCCATTTCATGACTTAGCCAGCCATCTATAACTACTGTGCGTTGACTACTGAGAGGGTCTTCATCGGCTAAGGATGCCTGGTGAGGGGTGGGTGGACTGCAGGGTGTGAGTGTGGAGGTGGGAGGGTCCATCTCGTGAGGTGCGCGTGGGTGGGTGTGTTGGTGCCCGGCGAAATGTAGGTTAGCAGGCCAGGCCCACGATTAAATGGTTAACGGTTGAAACCGTTAGGACCGTTAAAACCGTTAGTAGCCTGCCGCAGCGGGGGCGGGGCCCAGGGGGCGAGGAGTAACTCTCATTGGTCAGAGCGCGCCCTGGGGGGCGTGGCCACGCAGCTTAGGCTGCCTCCGCGGGACCAAGTGGCCTCGAGGCAGATCCCGCAACCCCACCCAGTTCGGGCGCGAGCCGGCCCTCAGAGGTGGAGGCCGGAGGGGTTTGGACAGGGCGGGCTGGAGCGGGGTGAGGTGAAGGTGGGGGAGGGGGGCTGGGGAGCCGTCGGGTCCTCGCGAATGGGTTCGGGATTCCCGGGTATCTCGAGGAGTTTCCCAGGGCGCTGGCTTCTCCACTTGTCTTAACTTTGAGTGCCTAGTCGCCCTTCCTTTCCCTGTGATGAAAGACCAGCCTGGCTCTTCAAGGGACTTGACTTCTGTGCTTATCCTTGGAGAGCTGTTTTCGCCAGATGCGCTGGGGACCACGGCCTCCTGGCCTGCCTCAGAGACAAGAGAAAGAGAGTACGCCCCGGAAGTCAGGGTGAACCGGAACCCATGGAAACCCACTGGGATTGGTCTTTGATTATTATGATGGAAAATCCCTTGGAGGTCTCTGGAAACGACAGGGAATGATTTACTCTGGGGCATGTCGCCTGGTAGAAAAGAAGAGACTGAAAATGAGAGAGAGTGACTGTACGCGAGGTTGAGGCGGGCCTGGTGGAGGCCAGAGGGGCCACAAAGTCTGAGGGAGAGATTAGTTTAACCTGTGGCCAAATGGAGGAGCCGTAGGGGCCCTTGAAGGGCCTTGCACCGTGGCCTCAGGATTCTCAGAGTTGAAGACCGGGTCAGATGGGAGGGCTCTGTGCCCCTTAGGACACCCTCTTCAGCCCACATACTCCTCCCTGCCCATCACCGTGCCAAGGCCTTTCTTGTGGAAATAGTCGCATGCACTGAAACCTTTCTCTTCCTTTTATGCTTCCTTTAATGGGACTGGGGAATAAGAGAGAGAGGGAACTCTGCCCTTGAAAGTTTTTAAAGTGTGCATTTCAGTTTTCATTTACCTTAGAATGGCTAAGGTCCTACCTAAGAATGACTACCTCTTCATTACTGTTGTACTAGCATCTGCAAGGGAGCGTTGCCCTCTGAGAATATAAAAGCATGTATACAGATAGCATGGTGACAGGTGAATGCAGAGAGGACAGGTAAACCTGAGACTGAGCACATCAAGCCCCAGGTGGTCGTTAAGCATAGTCGCTGTAACCATGGAATTTCTTCAACCACATTTAAGAAACCTCAAGAGTAAGTTAGGTCTGGAACCTGGGGAGTAGTCATTCTAAACCCCAAACCACATGCTATATAAATTACTCTCCTCTGTCAGCATAAACAGAAATGGAAGACAATAGAGGATTTATTATCTATATGTAGTTATAATGGCCTTAAATAATGGCCTTATAGTGATATGTATAAAATTGTCTAGATTCTTTTTTTAAAAAATAAATTTATTTACTTATTTATTTTTGGCTGCGTTGGGTAATCGCTGTGCATGGGTCTTCCCTGGTTGTGTTAAGTGGGGGGGCTATTCTTTGTTGCTGTGCACTGGCTTCTCATTGCGGTGGCTTCTCTTGTCGCGGAGCACAAGCTCTAGGTGCGTGGGTTTCAGTAGTTGTGGCGCACAGGCTTCAGTAATTGTGGCTCGTGGGCTCTAGAGTGAAGGTTCAGTAGTTGTGGCACACGGGCTTAGTTGCTCCCTGGCATGTGGGATCTTCCCAGACCAGGGCTCAAACCCGCGTCCCCTGCATTGGCAGGTGGATTCTTAACCACTGTGCCACCAAGGAAGTCCAAAAATTGTCTGGATTCTAAATCTAGACTTTAGATGGAGGAAATTCTGCTAGTGTGAATGGAAGAAAAAAACTCGACTATCAAAGAAATAAGTAAACATGGGACTCAGGAATCCCATATTTATTTCATCTCCTTTATTAAAATATATAATAAAATTTGTGATTAGGGACTTGAAATGCAATAACTGAAAACAAATCATATATATTTTTAAAAATATTTATTTATTTATTTTTATTGTGCCGGCTGTTAGTTATGGCATGAGGAATCTTCAGTTGCAGCATGCAGACTTCTTAGTTGCAGCACGCATGCGGGATCTAGTTCTCCAACCAGGGATCGAACAGGGGACCCCTGCATTGGGAGTGCAGAGTCTTACCTACTGGACCACCAGGGAAGTCTCCATCTATTTTAAATTTGTGGATACTTGGAAAGATTTGCTCCATTGTCATAATTTAGTTACTCATTTAACAATAAATATTTTCTGAGCACCTATTATTTGCCAGCACAATTTCTAGATTTTGAGGATACAGCAGTGTACAAAACAGACAAAAATTCCTATCCTCAAAGAGCTTAAAATTACATTCTGGTAGGCATGGGTGTGCATGCTGAGACAGGCAAAATAAGATAAATTCATAAAATAAGTAGTGTATTAGAATGATAGGGTGGAGAAAAAGCAGGGGAGAGACATAGTGATTATTATTTATTTATTTATTTTTGGGCTGCGCCGCGTGGCACGCAGAATCCTAGTTCCCTGACCAGGGATCCAACCCATGCCCCCCTGCAGTGGAAGTGCGGAGTCCTAACAACTGGACCGCCAGGGTATTCCCCATAGTGATTATTGAGGTTTTACAATTTTGAATAATTTGAGAGAATACCTGAAGGAGGTGGGATAGCCTATTATGCTGATATCTGAGGAAGGTGTAAACCAAGAAAGAACAGAATGGGCAAGGGATCTGAAGCTGGTGTGTATCAAGTAAGGGAGAGCAATAGTGAGGAGCCCCATAAAGGTATGGAATGGAGTGTAAATGGGAGAGAGGCAAGGTTAAGGGAAGACTGCAGAGGACACAGAAGAAAACCATGAGAACTCTGGCTGCAGTGAAGAGTTTGAACAAAGGGGTAATATGATCTGACTTATGGTTAGAGTAACTTCCACCCTTTCCTAGAGAAGAGGCTATAACTTGGAACAAGGGTGAAATCAGGGAGACCAGTTTGGATTGCGGTAATCCAAGCTTGTGGCAGTGGAATGAGGTTGTCAGATATAGCAAATAAAAATACAGGATACCCAGTTAAATTTCTGGATATGTTTTGTAGGAATTACCTTAGTATTTGCTTAAAGATTGGATTTGAGAAAGAGGAGTCAAGGAGGACTCTTAGGTTTTGGCCTGAGCAACTGGAAAGATGAAGTTGCCATTAACTAGAATGGGAAGACTAGATGGGGAATGTTTGAGAGGAAAGATAATGATCTCGGTTTTGGATATGTTAAGTTTTAGGTGCATATTAGTCATCCAAGTAGAGATGTCAAGTCAGCAGTTGAATATAGGAGTCTGAAGTTCAGGAGAAGCGTCTGGGCTAGAGGTTGCAACTTTGGGAGTTGTCAGCTAATACAAGGTATTTATTCATTTATTCACTTTTTATTGTGGGAAATTTCAAATATATAAAAGTAGAGATTCTTGATGAATGAACTCCAATGTACCTGTCACCTAGCTTCATCAATTATCAACCCAAGGCCAATCTGTACCCCTCCCCAGCTGCCCAAGCCCATCTCCATTGTTTTAACGCAAAGCACAAAAAAATTAGATTATTTCATCCATTTAAAACTTAGGTATATATAAAGATAAATACTCTGTTTTTGTCATAACCAAAATATCATGATCATACTTAAAATGACAATTTCTTAATATTATTAAGTAACTAGTCAATGTTTAAATTTCCTTGTTTTCCTACAATTCAGGATCCAGAATAAGTGGACCTGTACAGTTGACCCTTGAACAACACAGGTTTGAACATCACAGGTCCACTTATACATGGATTTTTTTCAATAGTAAATACTACAGTACTACACAAGCAGTTGGTTGAGTCCTGTGATGTGGAACTGCAGATGTAGAGGAACCACGTATACGGAGAGCCAGTTATAAGTTATACCTGGATTTTCAACTGCACTGAGGGTTGGTGCCCTTAACCCTTGCATTGTTCAAGGTCAAGTGTACTTGGTTGATGTGACTTATACATCTCTTCTTTTTTAATTAAAAAAAAACTTTTTTTTTTTTTGGTTTTTTTTTTTTGGCTGCATTGGGTCTTTGTTACTGCATACGGGCTTTCTCTAGTTGCGGCAAGCAGGGGCTACTCTTTGTTGTGGTGAGCAGGCTTCTCATTGTGGTGGCTTCTCTTGCTGTGCAGCACAGGCTCTAGGCGCACGAGCTTTAGTAGTTGCAGCACATGGGCTCAGTAGTTGAGGCACGTGGGCCCTAGAACGCGTGGGCTCAGTAGTTGCGGCTGGGCTGCGGGCTCTAGGGCATGTGGGCTTCAGTAGTTGTGGCACTCGGGCTCAGTAGTTGTGGCTCGGGGGCTCTAGAGTGCAGGCTCCATAGTTGTCGTGCACGGGCTTAGTTGCTTCATGGCATGTGGGATCTTCCCAGACCAGGGATCGAACCCATGTCCCCTGCATTGGCAGGCGGATTCTTAACCACTGCGCAACCAAGGAAGTCCCTATACATCTCTTTAAATCTATAGTCTTCCACACCTTCTTTCCTCTTGCCTTTTATGGGTTGAAAGAATAGGGTCATTTAAACTGTAGAATTTCCCACTCTCTGGATTTTGCTGATTGCATTCATTTTGTGCCATTTAACCCCCGTATTTTCTGTAAACTGGTCCTTACATCTAGAAGCTTAATCAAATTAAGGCTCAATATTTTTGGTATGTATACTTCTTTGTTAATGCTGAGAACCTCCTGTTCAACCTCATCAAGAGGTGCATACTAAGTCTGGATCTTTCTTTGTGATGAAAAGATCAATCCAGAAGTTTAGGTGTTGCCAGCCTGATCTATCCAGTATCAACTACCCTTATCAGCCCTTCACGTCTTGGTTTTAGCAGCCATTAATAATCATTTACTAGATTCTTTATTTTCATTAGGGCTCCAAAATGATGATGATCTAATTCTACCATTCATTCTATGTTTATTAGCAGGAATACTTCTATAAAGAAGACCTTTTTCTCATCTATATATTGGTTACCCCAAGATACAGTTTAAAAGGTAAGGTAAATTATAGATTCTTTCCCTACCGGTTTTCAGAATAATGAGTGGGTTACCTATCCTCCAAAGTGACTGATGAGGGTTTTTAAAAATATAATTATAAATTTAACAGAGAAAGCCCCTTTAAGTTAGCTCTCTTGTAGTCTTTGGCCCTAGTAATCTTTGATAACTTCCTTGTTGTCTGGTACAAGGCAATGTCTCAGACTCATCTTGCACATTTCCTGCCCCAGACCTGGTTCCTTTTAGTGAGGAATGGTATTTCAAGACCCAAATCTGGGTAATAAGGTTGGTCATTATTTCGTGGCATTTTCAGTGGATGGAGCTATGAAACATATTTTTAAAGAGAATAATACATCAAGAGTTAATGATTTTTCAATTTATTTCAAACATAGGATTATAGGGTTTTTGTTTAATTTTGTCATTGATTTTATATTTGTATCTCTTTTATCGTACACTGAAAATTTTGATTCCCAATGTCATTAATATAATTATTTATTTGCAATATATATATATATATATATATATATATATATATGAAAACAGATACACAGATTCCTGTGTTGCTTATTTTTTCCTTAGGATACGCTCCACCAGGGATGTGGAGTCACATCACCATATTTAGAGGCATAAGAAATAAACTCTGTCTATGGGGGTCAATCACCACCTTGCTTGTTTCACTTTGCTTCTTTGCTGGGATTACTTTTTTCCCCCATTTTGATTTAATTTTAATTGTGTGACTGCATGTAACGATACTTACATAATTCTAAAGTTGAAACTGAAAACTGCTACATTTGGAGAGGTCTAGCTTAGCTTCCATCTCTAGCCTCTTCACCTTATTGCCACCCTCCCCCTAAAGATAAACATTTTTATTGGTTTTCAGTTTATCTATCTTCTCTATATGTCCCTCCCTCACTCCCTCCCTTCTTTCCTCCCTTTTTAAGAAAAATATAAGCACATTTGTGTGTGTGTATTTATATTCATATTACCCTGCCTTTTCTTGGATGAAATAAGTGCATACCACACACACTGTTCTTCACCTTGCTTTTTTTTTTTTTTTTTGCGGTACGCGGGCCTCTCACTGCTGTGGCCTCTCCCGCCGCGGAGCACAGGCTTCGGACGCGCAGGCTCAGCGGCCATGGCTCACGGGCCCAGCCGCTCCACGGCATGTGGGATCTTCCCAGACCGGGGCACGAACCCATGTCCCCTGCATCGGCAAGCGGACTCTCAACCACTGCGCCACGAGGGAAGCCCCACCTTGCTTTTTTTAACTTAGCAATATATCCTGGAGGTCATTGCCAGAGTATATAGAAGAAATCTTCCTTACTCCTTTTAACAGCTCCATAAAACTCCATTGTGTGAGTGTACCATAGTTTGTTCAACTATTCCCCAGCTGATGGACACTGGGTTGTTTCTGGTCTTGCTATAATAAGATAGTGTTGCACTGAAAAGGCATGTTTTTGTTTTTGTGTTTTGCCATAGTATTATTGGGATAGATCCCTAGAAGTAGGATTGCTGATTAAATGCTAAATACATATATATGTCCTAGATAATGCCAAATTCTCCTCCACAGAGAAATACCATTTGGCCTTCCCACCAGAGGTACATGACAGTGCTTCTTTCCTCACAGCCTCAGTAACAGAATACATCATCATACTTGGATTTCTACCAATTTCATAGGAAAGAAAATAGTCTCAGTATGATTTAATTTGTATCTCTTTTAATGTGAGTGAGATTGCCCATATTTTCACATATATATAAAGGCCTTTGTGGGTTGTTTTGTTTTGTTTTGTTTTGTTTTGTTTGTTTCTTTGTTTGGCTGTGCCACTCGGCTGCAGGGTCTTAGTTCCCCAACCAGGGATTGAACCCGCACCCGCAGCAGTGAAAGCAAGGAGTTCTATCCACTGGACCGCCAGGGAATTCCCATATAAGGGCCTTTGTGTTTCTTTTACTGTGAACTGTTGGCTCATATGTCCTGACCATTTTCTATAACTTTTATGTGATACAAAATTTTCTTTTTAAAATTTTTATGTAGTTAAATTTGTCAGTGATTTTTTTTGTTCTGGACTTTGAGTCAAAGTTTTCCCCACTTCCAGGCTATAGAGGAATTTACCAGTTCCCCCACCCCAGTGTTTTTATGGTTTCATTATTATTTCATCTTTGATCCATTTGGAATATTTTGTAGTATATGGTGAAAGGACTAGATCCGCTTTTTTTTTCATATAGCCATTCAGTTATCCCAACTCTACTTTTTAAAATGTTTATCTGTCCCCAATATATCTGAGATACTACCTTTATCATATGCATACTACATTTCCATTTTCAAATAGATCTATTGCTATATTATAATAGACTATTACATTTTCAAATAGATCTATTGCTGTTCTACTGGTTTGTCTAACTGATCATGTGCCAATATGATGTGTTGAGAGGTGAGGAGACATCCTTGCCTTGCCTTGTTCCTGATCTTAGTGGGAAAGCTTTTAGTTTCTCACCATTAAGTCTGATGTTAATACAACATTGTAAATTAACTATACTCCAATGAAAATGAAAAAAAAGTATGATGTTAGCTTTGGGTTTTGGGATAGATGTTTTCTATCAAGTTGAGGAAGTTCTCCTCTATTTTTTACTTTGTTGAGAGTTTTTATCATGTATGGATGTTGGATTTTATCAAATGCTTTTTTTGTATTTATTGATATGGTTATATGATTTTTCTTCTTTAGCCTGTTGATGTGATGGATTATATTAATTGATTTTTCAAATGTTGAACTAGCCTTGCATGACTTGGTTGTTGTGTATAATTCTTTCTATACATTGTTGGATTCAATTTGCTAATAATTTGTTGAGGACTGTGCATCTATGTTCATGAGACATACTGGTCTGTAGTTTTTTTTGTAATGTCTTTGTCTGGTTATATTATTAGGGTAATGCTCAGCTCATAGAATGAGCTAGAAAGTGTTCCCTCTGCTTCTATCTCTTGGATGAGATTATAGAGAATTAGTATAATTTCTTCCATAAATGTTTGGTAAAATTTACCTGTGAACCAAGCTGGACAATATTGCCAGTTTTTTTTTTTTTAAATAAATTTATGTATTTATTTTTGGCTGTGTTGGGTCTTCGTTGCAGTGCATGGGCTTTTTATTATGGTGGCTTCTCTCGTTGTGGAGCACGGGCTGTAGGCGCGTGGGCTTCAGTAGTTGTGACACATGGGCTTAGTTGCTCCACAGCATGTGGGATCTTCCCGGACCAGGGATCAAACCCGTATCCCCTGCATTAGCAGGAGGATTCTCAACCACTGCGCCACCAGGGAAGCCCTATTGGTCTTTTTCTAAAAGCAGATTATTAGTAGGGTGGCAGAACAAGAAACAAGAGAGCAAAGGATGGAAGGCAAATTTACTGTTTCACAGGTGGCTGGGCTCTCTCTGGTATTAAGCAGGGGAATTTGTATGCAATTTAACTGCAAAAAAACCCCCAAACAAACAAACCACAAAACCTATTTCTGGCACATAGGTAATGGGTATTTTCACCAATTGGATGTGAATATAACTGCTGAGATGTCCTTGTCTACATATAATAGTCACCAGTAATCTTTGGAAAAAATTATAGTATATTAATCTTTTAAATTAATGTTCCTCTCTTCTTTTTAAAAGGAATAATTATAAGACATGAATTTTAATGTCTGGAATATCAAAGAGATGCTCAGTATTCCCTCAGGCTCTGGGTAAGTTTTCTGGTTATATACTCTGATACTTAAGAGGATCTTATAGTTGCACTGATTTCATAGAAACAGGCTCCCCTTCCTATTAGTTTATAGTAATAGGGTTACCTGATATAGCTTCTTCCCTTTCTCTTCCCTCTCTTGTCACCACTGCACCCTCCCATATTTGTCTTTTTCCTTTTGCCTATTTTCTGATTATAAAAGCAGTATCAATGGCTATGTGTGTTAATTGAGTAATGACTCTGTCCAGCACTGGACCTAGGGACTATGAGAGTTAGACATGGTCCAACATCTGGAAACTCTCACCTCATTTGGAGCAATTGCTGTTGAAACAGCAAGGATCAAACTCAAGACAATGTTCAGATAAGTGTTCAATTGTGTAGTACAATTTGTAGGCACCATGAAATCAAGAACCACTCCAACTGTTGACAGGGCTCATTGAGATACTGCCCCCTCTACTACTCCACTGAGGTACTTATATTGGTGTCCACTAGCCATGCAGTAGGCCTGCCATTGCTAACTTGGTGGGCGTACCCCAGAAGTAGTATATATTAAGGGATTTCCAATTGTTTTGGTATGCTTTTATCATTGGATAGTTTCTTTTCTTCCTAACACCTTCCTAAAGACAGCAAAAAACCTAAAACGTTGTTGTTGTTGTTTCTCTTAAAAAGAAGAAAAGAGCTTACAATTGATACAGAGTAGGGGGGAAAAATCTATGCTTAATTCCAGATCGTAGCTTTAAGATGTGAATCCTACAGGACTTCTGTAGGCTTACAGAGCTGTTTCTTTTCCAGCCCAGCTAATTATTCTCTTTGACCTAAGAGGGGAGACACAGAGAGCTATTTAGCTATTTTGAGCAGTGATTATGCAAATCATATTATATGTGTGCAGCCTATTACCTTAGCTAATCTTAGAAAATGATTCTATGAGTCAAAATAATGTCTCTGTTCTGAGCAAGTAGGGTTTCTTTTTGTCTTGTATTAATAAATAATGATTCGTTTAGCTTAGAATATGTACTTATAGGCTATCTATTTTAAATCTAACATTTGGAAAAGGAATGATCTACATGTACGTGTTTTAATGAAAAGCATGTTTTCTTGGGTTACACAACAGCATTAAGTAACACAAATTGTTACCGAGGTGTCTTTCAAGTAAAACTTGAAGACTATATATTTTACTTGTCTGTCCACTTATGTGCTGTCTCTGTAGTAGGCTTAGTACACTGTGTTCAAGTGTGATTGTATCATTATCAATATCATTATCCCCTTCATATGTGAGATTTAGACTGGCATAAGTATCCATGGGAAGCAATTTGGAAGTCCACAGCTGGAAGTATTTAGAACAAGCAAGGATATGACACTAAAAGTGTGAAAGGGAATAACACAATGTTTAATGGATCTTTCTTTGTGCAAACCTGAGTTGATCATATTCTTCAGTCTGGATGAGGCCTATTTTAGTCTGCTTGGGCTGCCATAACAGAGTATAATAAACTCGATGGCTTAAATAACAGAAATTTATTTTCTCACAGTTCTAGAGATTGAAAGTCCTAGAACCCTATGCCAGCATGATTGGTTTTGGGTGAAGACTCCCTTCTTGGCTTGCAGACAGCTGCCTTTTTCTGTGTCCTCACATGGTGAGAGAGAAAGAATGAGGGCAAGCTCTTTGGTGTCTCTTCTTAAAAGGACACTAATCCTGGGCTTCCCTGGTGGCGCAGTGGTTGAGAGTCCGCCTGCCGATGCAGGGCACATGGGTTCGTGCCCTGATCCGGGAAGATCCCACATGCCGCGGAGCAGCTGGGCCCGTGAGCCATGGCCGCTGAGCCTGCGCGTCTGGAGCCTGTGCTCCGCAACGGGAGAGGCCACAACACTGAGTGGCCCGCGTACCGCAAAAAAAAAAAAAAAAAAAAAAAGGACACTAATCCTATCGTGAGGGTCCCACTCTCCTCACCTCTTCGAACCCTAATTACCTTCTAAAGGCCCCATTTCCAAAAACTGTCAAAATAGAGCTTAGGGCTTCAACACATGAATTTTTGGAGGACACAAACATTCAGTCCATATCTAGGTCTATCTTGTGTTTGTTGTATTATAGCTCCTTCTCTCCCTCCAATCCTGCTCCTTTCCTTCCCTACAGACACACAATCTAGGAGAGTTAATATGTATCCTTCCAATTAACCTTCTACATACTCAGTTACATACTTGTTTGGTGTGTATGATGTATCCTTATAAATTACATTAATGTATGAGAGAGTTCATTAAATTTTTACTTTTTCTGCACTCAAAAATTATATTTTTGAGACTTATCCATATGGTTATATGTAAATCTAGCTTATAGCTTCTGACTACTGCATCAGTTATATGCATAAGCCATATTTTATTTTTAATCTATTCCCTTAGTGATGAACAAATTCAACCTTTTAAAAGATAATGTTCTCTTAATCCCTAAAGATTTTGTGAACTTTGATATCCAAAATGGTGTTATAGTACATAATGTTATAGTACAAGGAATAATGGTGTTAGTCCTTAATGTTTGAAATTCCATCTGATTGTTCCCAGGTTGTTGTAATTGAAATGTCTGGCATTCAAAATTTCCTTGTTTCTTTACATGTAGTACTGGCAGTGTGCAGGGGACTAGGAGGTCAAAAAAAGCTAGCATTCTGCCCAGAATATTCTAAAATAGTTTTGAATTATGGTTTCATTTGCCCACTTGATATACTTGTATTTTCTTGCTTAATTTCAGGGCCACTAAGTCATCTAACTGGAATAATAATCAGACTGATTACTCTGGTCTCAGTGATTCCCAGTTCCTTTTTGGATCCCAGTTCTGTCCAGAAAGTTCAGAGACCCCGTCAACACCCTTGGACTTTGGTGTCCACTTGAGACATCCAAAACAGTCACAACAGAATTCTCTGGTTGTAAGTCTGAATCCCAGAATCTCTGCACATGTTTCACAGTCATTATGGACATAAACTGTAAAGAAGACTTATTCTGCTGGGTTATATTTTAGAGTTGTACATCTCTAAGGATTACTGTCCTAAATAGATTTGTGCTTGATTGGTGACTCATTTGACTTGGTAGTGTGAAATGGAAAACATATTTATATTTGCATTTTCTTCCATTACTAAAACAATATATTAGAATAGTGCAAGTACTTTGACTACTCCTAGGGAGTGCCAAATATTGCATGACATTTAACTCCTTGAAGAAGGAGATGAGGATATTGAGGCCTAAGCTGATGAATAAGGGCCAGAATGAGGAACAGAATCTCTTGATTTTTTGAGACCAGCCTATCTTATTTTGTGAGTCAGAAATATTTTTATATATTTACTTATTTTGATGTAGAACCAGATCTAACTTTATACACAGACGTAACTGCATCATATAGGGACTTAATGAATAAGATTAGGTCAATACTTTAAGTTATTAAGGTATGATCTGAGATAAATATTTTAGTACAAAACTTGGTACTCAGTGATATGAAGGAGTAAATGTACTGCCTGAATGTTCCAGAGTAAGTTTTGCCTCAGAATGCAGGAAATGGCTCACCATATGCCTGCATCACAGTCAAATTTATCAACAAGTTTAGTTCATCAGCAACTGAGCAACAGCAATTTGAATTAAACTTATTAATATAAAAACTTTAACACATCATCTCAAGACAGCATAATTTTCTGTTGCTGCCTTTAAATTTATGCAATTGATTTTAAGCCATTTTAGCTGACATTTTAAATACCTCTGGTCTGGTAAGGCAGAAATTATATTAGTAAAAAGAGTTGCTTTGTTTTAATATAATGTTCTGGTACATATGAAATAAAAAGGAAATACTACATGCTATATTGTATTTTATGGTTTGCACTTAAGTGTGACTCTGCTTTGTATAGAAAATAGTGCATGCTATAAATATTTTTATGTGTGAAATGCTATGATTTTTTTTTTCCATTGAACAGAGTGAACCTAGTATTTTCATAAAGTACCAAACAAAACCCCAGCTATTTGGAAGAGATACAAAAGATGGAGGCTTATTTCCTCTTCCTTTGTCAGTTGGAAAATCAAAAGGCCTCTTGGAACAGTTTGAGGAGAAAAAGAAAACTGCAAAAGACAAATGTGACAGGTACACAAACCTTTCAAGTGGATGAAACAGCTCCTCTCTTCTGAGCGAAGCAGAAAATGGAATGTCAGTAGTCGAAAAATTCAGTTTCAGCATGATAGCATTCTTGCCTTTACAGCTCATCTAATAATTACTCTTTATTTGTTTTCTTGTCACTGTGACTTATGGCTGCCACAGTTTTGAGCTCTCTAAATATTAAGCTAAAGAACTTCTCAGAGAAATGCAATATTCAAGTAATGTTATATTTATTCTGCCTAAAATTCTGCCCTTTAATTTTTTTTTTCAGATCATCAGAATTAGGAAATTAGTTAATATTTGTTTTAGGGTCAAGAATATAGCACATGAATTCTTAAGTCATAGTTCAGGCTGATTTTCTCACTTTGAAATGGTATTTTTAAAGATATACCCTAGGGCTTCCCTGGTGATGCAATGGTTGAGAGTCCGCCTGCCGATGCAGGGGACATGGGTTCTTGCCCAGGTCCAGGAAGATCCCACATGCCGCGGAGCGGCTGGGCCTGTGAGCCATGGCCGCTGAGCCTGCCTGTCCAGAGCCTGTGCTGTGCAACGGGAGAGGCCACAACAGTGAGAGGCCCGCATACCGCAAAAAAAAAAAAAAAGATATACCCTAAATTTTATACATATTCTTATTCACTACATATATATGTGTGTGTATATATATAAGCAAATATTAGGGCTACTATATTAATTTGTAAATGAATAAGTGGCAGTCACTGAGGAAATTAACTTGTTCATTTCTTGGTAGTAAGTTATTAACAGGACATCTTTAGGTATCATAGAAATCATAACACCCAAGCAGAAATATACTTTATTATTTCTGTAACAGTAAAGATGTATCACTTAGCATCACCACTAGTACTTTCATGTCGAAAAAGCTAGAATTTCTTTAAAAATTCTAGATTAGGAATTCTTTAAAATTAGGAATTCTTTAAAAGACTAGGTATCTTTTCCACTGTATACTTACATTCCTTTAGAGAGAAAAGCAAAATGCTCTATACGAAGTGTTTGATTCTGCTGATAAATAAACATTTCCCAGATGCTGACAGACTTCTTTCCCCTAGGAATCTAGGCTCTAGGACTCATAACAATGGTAGAGTACTGCAGATGATCAGGCTCCTCTCATCTTACTGCTTCAGATAAATTAGTCTTAATTTTTTTGTTCTCTGGGCTTTTGTATTACATTTTACTTGATCAAGATTTCTGTAGCTAAGGCACTTCCCTGGTGGTCCAGTGGCTAAGACACCATGCTCCCAATGCAGGGGGCCCGTGTTTGATCCATGGTAGGGGAACTAGATCCCACATGCCGCAACTAAAAAAAAAAAGATCCAGCATACCGCAACTAAGACCCAGTGCAGCCAAACAAATAAATAAAGAAATAAGATTTCTGTAGCTAAAAAAAACTTTTTTTGAAACATTAAGTCCTTCTTGATATTTCCTTCCTCCCTCCCTCCCTCCCTTCCTTTCTTTATTTCATTTTTCATTTCCTTTTTTTTTTTGTAGTAAAATGAGTTTCTTTTTTTTTTGGCCATGGGGCTTGTGGGATCTTACTTCCCAGACCAGGGATTGAACCCAGGCCCTCGGCAGTGAGAGCATGGAGTCCTAACCACTGGACCGCCAGGGAATTCCCAGAAATGAGTTTCTGTTAATGATTATTTACAAGATGGCTGGCAAAAAATAAATAGTATTTATATAGAGAGAACAGATGATAAGGACACTGAAGAATCTCTTCTCTATTTAAAAAATTTCAAGCTTACAATATTGATTTAAATGCTAAGCAGAAAATCATAATTTTAATAAATTCTGGCAAAAACAACCCCCAAGATTTTAGATTCCTTGTTTTCTGTCAATAAGTGCTTATCAGAAATGTGGTGCAGAATGAGAAATTTTTAAATGAGAAAGAGAAAGCATACCACTGTAAATTTGGAAGCAGGAAAATGATAAGGCATGGTACCGAGTTCAAACATAAAGAGATGCTACAAATCAATAAGACATGGATTTACATATTGTGTTTTGAAAGTACATGTTTTCCCAAATGTATAGAAAGGGCATATGAGGTTAAGATATCTCAAAAGAAGCCTTAATCATTCAGATTGCATTTGTTATGACTCAAATAAAAACCCACCTCAAACTAGCCTGGACAAAAAGGAGGATATATTAGCTCTCTTAACCAATCTGGGAAGGACAGGGAATGAAATGAAATCAGAATCTGTCTCTTTTCTGTGCTTCTCTCTCCGTCTATACTTCATTCTCTCCTACTAGAGATCAGCTTCCTATTAACACAGAAAAAGAGACTCTCACCCCTTAGTTACAATTTGAAAATCCTAGTGAAAGCTTCTGATGGGCTTGTTTATTAGGTTGTGGGGGGGTAAGGGGAGGGGGCTGTGACTGGAAGTCCTCACCAGAATCACTTTGTGGATGCAGAAAGAAGCAATTCCCCATTAGAGCTGGATGCTGGGCACACCAGACAATGGATATCCATTACCCAGATTCTTATTTTTTAATCAGTCATATTTGAGAAAACAGATCAGTCTCATAACCAATGAATAACCTAAGGACCACAAATAGATTATAAAATGAACCATGGGGACTTCCCTGGTGGTGCAGTGGTTAAGAATCCGCCTGCCAATGCAGGGGACACGGGTTTGAGCCCTGGTCCGGGAAGATCCCACATGCCACAGAGCAACTAAGCCCATGTGCTTCAACTACTGAGCCTGTGCTCTAGAGCCCGTGAGTCACAACTACTGAGCCTGTGTGCCACAACTACTGAAGCCCACATGCCTAGAGTCCATGCTCCGCAACAAGAGAAGCCACTGCAATGAGAAACCCATGCACCACAAGGAAGAGTAGCCCCCACTCACTGTAACTAGAGAAAGCCTGCACACAGCAACAAACACCCAACACAGCCAAAAATAAATAAATAAAATAATTTTTTTTAAAAAGAAAACATATGGATGGCAAATAAATACATGAAAAGTTTCTCAACACCATTAGCCATTTTGGAAATAAAACTTGAAATCATAATGAGATATTACTGCTTATCTGTTAGCATGGCTAAAATTAAAACAAACAAAAACTGAAAATACCAATTGCCGAGCAAGGATATAGACCAAATGGAAATCTTGTTGGTGGAATTGCAAAATGATACAGCCCCTTTGGAAAAGTTTGACAGTTTCTTATAAAATTAAACATAATTCACTATATGGCTTTGCAGTTCTACTCCTAGGTATTTATCCTAGATAAATGAAAATTTATGTTTACACAGAAGCCTATGCAATAACGTTTATAGTAGCCTTGCTCATAATCACCAAAAACTGGGCATAACTCAAATGTCCTTCTATGTATGAATGGATAAACAAACAATGGTATGTCCATACGACGGAACACTACTCAGCAATGAAAAGGAATAAACTATTGCTATACAACAACATGGCTGAATCTCAAAAGCACTATGCTAAGCGAAAGAAATCACAAAGGTTGCATACTCTATGATTCCATTTAAATGACATTCTGAGAAAAGCAAAACTATAGGGATGGGTATCAGATCAGTGATTACCAAGGGTTATGGGTGTGGGCTGGACTTTACCACAAAGAGACAGCATAAAAGATTTTTTTGGATACTGTCTTATATCCTGGTTGTAATGGTGGTTACATGAATCCTAATTTTGTGTTAAAACTCATAGAACTGTGTATATACACACACACATACAAATTTCTATGTTAATTTAAATTTTTTAAAGTGTTAAAAATTATTAAAAGATATTGGGTGGTTCATTTTATTAGTTAGGATTATGTTCAGCTGCATTGACGTATATACACTCATTCTCATTATAATAATAGAAAATTTTAAAAGATGTTTATTTTTCTTTAATGCAAAAATCATCCTGAAGTGTGTGGTCCAGGGCTAGAATAATGGCTTCATGGACCTCAAGGATCTGGCTCCTTCCAGCAGTGTGGTCTGCCATCCCTAAAGTATGACCCCCCCACCCCTGCCATCCTCACACTGCTTGGAGGCTGCTGCAATTCCAGCTGTTACATCACAGTTCCAGACAGCTGATGGATGAGCGAAGGAAGAAGGGTATCTTCCTGTCCCTTTAGGATTCTTTTTTTTTTCTTGGCCACACCATGTAGCTTGCAGGATTTCAGTTCCCCGACCAGGTATTGAACCCAGGCCCATGGCAGTGAAAGCACAGAGTCCTAACCACTGGACTGACAGGGAATTCCCTAGGATTCTTCTTGGAAGTTGCATGCAACACTTTTGCTTATATCTCACAGTGGCTAAAATTTACTCACATGGCCACACCTAGATGCAAGGGAGTCTGGGAATGTCATCTATCTGGGTGGCAGTGCATGGAGGGTGAGGATCAAGAATCTAATTTCCAAGGAAGAAAATGAGGCCAATTTAAGTTTCTGCCACAGTTGTACAATTGCCAACAACTACCTGCCATGGACAACTTCCCAAACAAAGTCTCAAAATTAGTCCAGGGCAGATTCTGCTGCCCACTACCCCCTGCCCAGAATGCACTAGACCCTTCCCTGGATTGTAGTCAGTGTAGTCCTGGTCACTTTTCTTTTCTTTTCTTTTTTTTTGATGTGGTCCCTTTTTAAGATCTTTATTGAATTTGTTACAAAATTGCTCCGTTTTATGTTTTTTGGGGGGGGTTTGGTGATTGTTTTATTGTTTTTTGGCTGCGAGGCATGTGGGATCTTAGCTCCCCGACCAGGGATCGAACCTGCACCCCCTGCACTGGAAGGCGAAGTGTTAACCATTGGACCACCAGGGAAGTCCCGAGTCCTGGGCAATTTTATCAGTCCCATGGCGCTCCATCTTTCTACTACTATTGCCATAGCGACCAGAAAAGAGAGCTCACAGTCTTTTTCTCCTGACTCCCAGTCTGGCAAGGCATGTGTAAGGAGAGAGCTCAGGGTTCAGGAAAAGCTCAGAAAGCAAGCCTCTGGCACCCTCAGCCTCAAGAGGAGGAAAGAGAGACTCTACTCCTCCCTAAGATCCCTAACCTGAGGAACTCCTCAAACAGGAAAGAGGGTCAGATGCAGAACAAACTAAAATAAAGAATCTAGACTTTTCACTCTAAATATAAATTTGTAGATTCTGTAGTAGAGGTTTCATCCAATGCTTTGCGAGCCCTGAGGACAGGCTTCCAGCTCTGACTGGGGGCGTCAGGAAAGACTCCATCCAAGGGAGCACATCTAAACTGAGTGGGAGTTTTGGGCAGAGATCTTGGGTCTGTCAGATTTTCAAGTCTGCCTCTGAATCAACTTACTCTGTGAACCACCACTAACTCTGCTCTATTTTTGAGTATTTTCTTTCTTTCTTTTTAAATTTATTTATTTAATTTATTATTTTTGGCTGCGTTGGGTCTTTGTTGCTGCGCGTGGGCTTTCTCTAGTTGCGGCGAGCAGGGGCTACTCTTCGTTCCAGTGCACAGGCTTCTCATTGCAGTGGCTTCTCTTGTTGTGCAGCATGGGCTCTAGGCACACAGGCTTCAGTAGTTGTGGCTCGCAGGCTCTAGAGTGCAGGCTCAGTAGTTGTGGTGCACGAGCTTAGTTGCTCTGCTGCATGTGGGATCTTCCTGGACCAGAGCTCGAACCCATGTCCCCTGCATTGGCATGCGGATTCTTAAACATTGCGCCACCAGGGAAGCCCTATTTTTGTGTATTTTCAAAAATAAAAATGGGATAGTTTCCTATGGACTATTCTGCAATCTGTTTTTTAAATTTAATAATATTAAATGACTATATTTCTGTTTCATCTACAAAATCATTTCTGTGGTTGCATTGTACTCTATTATATGGACCATTTAGGGGGTTATGTTTTTTTTCTGTTTCTTTTATTTTGTGGTACGCGGGCCTCTCACTGTTGTGGCCTCTCCCATTGCGGAGCACAGGCTCCAGACGCGCAGGCTCCGGACGCGCAGGCCCAGCGGCCATGGCTCACGGGCCTAGCCGCTCTGCGGCATGTGGGATCTTCCCGGACCGGGGCATGAACCCGTGTCCCCTGCATCGGCAGGCGGACTCTCAACCACTGCGCCACCAGGGAAGCCCAGAGGTTATGTTTTAAATGTTTAATACAGCATGAGACATGCAAAGAATACACAATGAGATAATGATAATCTTTTCAACAAATGATGCTGGGAAAACTGGGTCCTTATGCAAAAGAATGGAAAAGGACCCTTATCTTATACCATACACAAAAGTCAACTCAAAATGGATTAAAGACTTAAACGTGAGACTTGAAACCATAGAACACCTAGAAGAAAACATAGGGAAAAAGCTTCTTGACGTTGGTCCTGGCAATGATGTCTTGGATATGACACCAAAAGCACACGCAACAAAAGGAAAAATACACAAGTGGGATTACATCATACTACAGGCGTCCCTCAGTATCCAAAGGAGATTGGTTCCAGGAGACCCTACATATACCAAAATCCACTGATGCTCAAGTCCCATAGCCCTCTATATCTTCAGGTTTTGAATCCACAAACTCAACCAACTGCAGATGGAAATTTCTGTCCATGGCTGGATGAATCTGCACATGCAAAACCCTCGAACACAAAGGGCCAACTATGTTTATTGAAAAAAATCTGCATATAAGTGGACCCATGAATATCAAACCTATGTTGTTTAAGGGTCAACTGTAAAAAAGTTTCTGCACAGCAAATGAAACAAAGAAAATGAAAAGGCAAACTTTCCTGGTGGCACAGTGATTAAGAATCTGCCTGCCAATGCAGGGGACACGGGTTTGATCCCTGGTCTGGGAAGATCCCACATGCCGTGGAGCAACTAAGCCCGTGTGCCACAACTACTGAGCCTGTGCTCTAGAGCGTGCAAGCCACAACTACTGAGCCCACGTGCCACAACTACTGAAGCCCACACACCTGGAGCCCATGCTCTGCAACAAGAGAAGCCACCACAATGAGAAGCCCATGCACCTCAACGAACAGTAGCCCTGGCTCACCGCAACTAGAGAAAGCCCACATGCAGCAATGAAGACCCAATGCAGCCAAAAGAAAAAAAGAAAACAAAAAGGCAACCCATGGGATAGAAAACATTTGCAAACCATATATCTGATAAAGGTTAATATAAAACATATAAGGAACACCTACAACCCAATAGCAAAAACAAACAAAAACAAAAAAACAAAATATCTGGATTAAAAGACAAGCAAAGGAATTGAATAGACAGTTCTCCAAAGAAGACATACTAATGGCCATCAGGTATATGAAAAGTGCTCAACTTTGCTAATTATCACGGAAATGCTTATCAAAACCACAATTAGATATCATCTCACACCTGTCAGAATGGCTATCATTAAAAAAATAACAATGCTGGCAAGTATATGGAGAAAAGGGAACTCTTGTACACTGTTGGTGGGAGTAGAAACTGGTGCAGCCACTTTATTTTTTCTAATTTAAAAGAAAAATTTTTTTTTTGGCCATGCTGCGTGGCTTACAGGACCTCAGTTCCCCGACCAGGGATCAAACATGCATCCTTGGCAGTGAAAGCGCGGAGTCCTAACCACTGGACTGCCAGGGAATTCCTTGGTGCCGCCACTTTAGAAAACAGCATGGAGGTTCCACAAAAAATTATAAATAGAACTACCATATGATCCAGCAATTCCACTTCTAAGTATATACTCAAAGGAATTGAAATCTTTAAGAGATATCTGCACTCTCATGTTCATCACAGCATTATTTACAATAGCCAAGACATGGAAATAACCTAAATATCTATCAGTGGATGAATGGAAAAGAAAATGTGGTATGTACATACAATGAAATATTCTTCAGCCTTAAAAAAGAAGGAAATCCTTCCAGTTGTGACAACATGAATGAACCTGGAGGACATTATGCTAAATGAAATAAGCCAGACATAGAAGGACAAATACTAACTATATGCTACCACTTATATGAGTGTAAAATAATCAAACTCATAGGAGCAGAGAGTAGAATGGTGGTTGTTGTTGGGGGAGTTGTGGGGGAAACAGGCAGAATTAGTCAAAGGGTACAAAGTTTCAGTTTATACAAGATGAATAAATCCTAGAGACCTGTACAGCATAGTGCCTATACTTGACAATGCTCTGTTGTATACTTTAAAATTTGGTAAGAGGGTAGATCTTTTTTAAGTGTTCTTATCCCTACTACTAATAAATAAAAGAGGGTGAAAGGAAACTTTTGGAGGTGATGGATATATTTATGGCATAGATTGTGGAGACGGTTTCACAGTTGTATACTTATCTCCAAACTTGTATACATTAAATATGTACAGCTTCTTGTGTGTTAATCATACCTCAATAAAGTAATTTAAAAAAAACCCAACTTGAGTACTGACCACTCAGAACAGGTGATGACTACAAGCAATTGGCACAGCTATGTCCTTGTACAAGATTGGAAGTTCTTTTTGTTCAAAATTTGTAAAGCATGGCTGCATTGTCTTATAGCTCTCTGTGTGCTTTTAAGAGGTCTGCTGCCATTCTGATTCCTGATCCTGTGTATGTCACTTGCTTTTTTATTTCTGGAAATTTTTAGGATCTTCTCATTATCCTTAGAGTTTGGAAATTTTACAGCAATGTGGTTTGATGTGCCTTGTCATAGCCCTGGGCATTGGGGAATTACTTTTGACCTATAACTTGTGTCTTTTGGTTTGGGGAATTTTTCTTTTATTATATCTTTGAAAACCTCCTTTTCACTCTTCTTTTTCCTGGATCTGCAATTTTGGGCATGCATTGAATCTCCTGCACTGATCCTCTAATTTTTTTTTTTTTTACTACCTACTTATTTTTCATCTCTTTGTCTTTTGCTCTATTTTCCATCATATTTCCATACTGTATCTTCTAGTTATTCTATTTGTTTAATTTCTGCTATTTTTAATTTATAAGTTCCCTTTCTTAGTCTCTGCTTTTATACTTTAATAGCATTCTGTTCTCATCCTTAATTTTTTCATTTTAATATTTTTATTGTTTTAAGGTAATGTCTTAATCTTATTCATAAAACCATAAGGTTTGTAGATTTCCAAACGGTTCTATCAAATTCTTCTTTTAAAGTCAGTCTTTTGGACAATCCTGCAGCCTGTGGAATGAAAGCCACATTCACAGAAAGACAGACAAAATGAAAAGGCAGAGGACTATGTACCAGATGAAGAAACAAGATAAAACTCCAGAAAAACAACTAAATGAAGTGGAGATAGGCAACCTTCCAGAAAAAGAATTCAGAATAATGATAGTGAAGATGATCCAGGACCTCAGGAAAAGAATGAAGGCAAGGATCGAGAAGATGCAAGAAACATTTAACAAAGACCTAGAAGAATTAAAAAACAAACACCTAGAAGAATTAAAGAACAAACAAACAGAGATGAACAATACAATAACTGAAATGAAAAATACACTAGAAGGAATCAATAGCAGAATAACTGAGGCAGAAGAATGGATAAGTGACCTGGAAGACAGAATGGGTGGAATTCACTGCCATGAAACAGAATAAAGCAAAAAGAATGAAAAGAAAGAAGACAGCCTAAAAGACCTCTGGGACAACATTAAGTGCACCAACATTCGCATTATAGGGGTCCCAGGAGGAGAAGAGAGAAAGGACCCGCTTCCCTGGTAGCGCAGTGGTTAAGAATCCACCTGCCAATGCAGGGGACACGGGTTCCAGCCCTGGTCCAGGAAGATCCCACATGCCGCGGAGCAACTAAGCCCGTGTGCCACAATTACTGAGCCTGTGCTCTAGAGCCTGCAAGCCACAACTACTGAGCCCACGTGCCACAGCTACTGAAGCCCATGCACCTAGATCCTGTGCTCCACAACAAGAGAAGTCACTGCAATGAGAAGCCCGTGTACCACAATGAAGAGTAGCCCCCGTCTGCCACAACTAGAGAAAGCCCGTGCACAGCAATGAAGACCCAACACAGCCCTAAATAAATAAATAAATAATTTTTAAAAAAGAAACAAGAAAAATCTCAAATAAACAATCTAACCTTACACCTAAAGGAACTAGAGAAAGAAGAACAAACAAAACCCTAAGTTAGTAGAAGGAAAGAAATCATAAAGATCAGAGCAGAAATAAATGAAATAGAAACAAAGAAAACAATAACAAAGACTCAATAAAACTAAAAGCTGGCTCTTTGAGAAGATAAACAAAATTGATAAATGTTTAGCCAGACTCATCAAAAAAAAGAGGGAGAGGGCTTCCCTGGTGGCGCAGTGGTTGAGAGTCCGCCTGCCGATGCAAGGGACACGGGTTCGTGCCCCGGTCCGGGAAGATCCCACATGCCACGGAGCGGCTGGGCCCGTGAGCCATGGCCGCTGAGCCTGCACGTCCAGAGCGTGTGCTCCACAGCAGGAGAGGCCACAGCAGTGAGAGGCCTGCGTACCGCAAAAAAAAAAAAAAAAAAGGAAGGAGAGGACTCAAATCAATAAAATCAGAAATAAAAAAGGAGAAGTTATGATGGACACTACAGAAATACAAAGCATCATAAGAGACTACTACGAGCAACTCTACGCCAATAAAATGGACAACCTGGAAGAAATGGACAAATTCTTAGACAGGTATAACCTTCCAAGACTGAACCAGGAAGAAATAGAAAATATGAACAGACCAATCACAAGTAATGAAATTGAAACTGTGATTAACAATCTTCTAACAAACAAAAGTTCAGGACCAGATGGCTTCACAGGTGAATTTTATCAAACATTTAGAAAAGAGCTAACACCAATCCTCCTCAAACTCTTCCAAAAAATTGCAGAGGAAGGAACACTCCCAAACTCATTCTACAAGGCCAACATCACCCTGATACCAAAACCAGACAAAGATATTACAAAAAAAGAAAATTATAGACAAATATCACTGATGAATATAGATGCAAAAATCCTCAACAAAATACTAGCAAACAGAATCCAACAACACATTAAAAGGATCATACACCATGATCAAGTGGGATTTATCCCAGGGATGCAAGGATTCTTCAGTATATGCAAATCAATCAATGTAATATACCATATTAACAAACTGAAGAATAAAAACCATATGATCATCTCAATAGATGCAGAAAAAACTTTTGACAAAATTCAACACCCATTTATGACAAGAACTCTCCAGAAAGTGGGCACAGAGGGAACCTACCTCAACATAATAAAGGCCATATACGACAAACCCACAGCAAACATCATTCTGAATGGTGAAAAACTGAAAGCATTTCCTCTAAGATCAGGAACAAGACAAGGATGTCCACTCTCGCCACTATTATTCAACATAGTTTTGGAAGTCCTAGCCACGGCACAGAGAAGAAAAAGAAATAACAAGAATACAAATTGGAAAAGAAGTAAAACTGTCACTCTGCATGTGACATGATATTATACATAGATTAAAAAAATTAAAAAAAATAGTCTTTTGGAGCATCCATAAGACTTTGGTATGAAGAGTTGTCCTATTGGGGTTCAAAAATTGATACTTGCGGGCTTCCCTGGTGGTGCAGTGGTTGAGGGTCCACCTGCCGATGCAGGGGACGCGGGTTCGTGCCCCGGTCCGGGAGGACCCCACGTGCCGCGGAGCGGCTGGGCCTGTGGGCTGTGGCTGCTGGGCCTGCGCGTCCGGAGCCTGTGCTCCGCAGCGGGAGAGGCCGCGGCAGTGAGGGGCCCGCGTACCACCAAAAAAAAAAAAAAAAAAAAAAAGATTTGCATTTGTATAGATTAAAAAAACAAAAATCTGTAAAAGTTTTTAATGACGACCCTTGTCTGATTTTTTTCAAAAGAGGGATATTTATTTGAGGAATAATTGTGAAAATTTCTTTTTCATTAGAAATTAATATTGTTCCCAGAACTGTCTCTATATTATCTCATTCTTACTGTCAAAATAATAGTCATTAGATTAAGATGTATCCAGGAATTTGGGGCTATCAGAAAGAAATCACTATCCTCTGAAGCCATGTTTGCCATAAAAATGAAAGCTGGTCTGTTCTACTGTAGTAACCATTTGAATTGCTAAAATGCAACCTCATTTAAGATCCATGTAGAGTAAATTTAAAAAAACAAAAAAATGTTTTGCTTTGGAAATTATCAGGAAAAGTCAGTGTTCTCCTTTTTTCCATCTGGGCACTAAGGTTTCTCAGAGTTGAGTCTTCAACTCTGATCAAGCACCGTTTTGATGCTGCACTAGGTAGAGTCCAGCCATGTTTATGGAATCAATTCTGTTGCATACTGTTTCAATATTTCGCAAAGATTTACTTTCTTTTTTCTCTCCTATTTTAGTGAGACTCTATACAATTTCATTTCCCATATCAAAGAAAGCATTAACAGGGTAAGTATGCCACATTTCAAGGCATTAGAACATCTTGCATTTTAAGAAGTTTAATAATTATATTGTATTGACTTCTGTTTGTGTAGAATAGCAATATTTTAACTACCCTTTTTTATCATTAAATGACAGTTCACCAAGTTAATAAAATAAGGCAACAGTCTGTGAATTATTTCCTAATTTTGGGTTTCTTAAGTTACAGACATCTGTGGAAAAATTTGAGGAACATCTCAATTCCAGAAGCCAATCTATTTTGGATTCTTTGGAAACTGTGGCCAAGACATGTGAGTGTCGAGTTTGAGGTTATCAGTAGGGGGCACTGGTGAGCAGTGAATGTGAACTTTCTGACCCTAGCCAGATTTCTGCCAGTGGTGAGGTTCCATACAGTTTTTCAGATGAGAGAATGGGTACATAAGATTAGCCCTGAAGAGATGTGGAGCTGAACTAGGTAGTGGGCTTCACCTCTATATGGGAATGCCGTGGTCCCTCTATGCCTTTTCTGGAGCACCAATCCTCCACCCAGTAACCCTGCTGCCTCAGGACAGATAGTTCTACCAGGTTTCTCATCTCACTGCTTGAAGTGAATCAAGGGCATCCCTGGTTCTCAAATGAATTGCTGGCTGTGCTGTCTATAAGGGCTCCCTTGCTCCCTTAGGACTTAGAAATAAAGACAGTGCTCCTTTAGGAGTTAGAAATACTCTAGTCACCTACTGTTCTTCTTGCTTCCTTCATTTCAATGAGAGCTGTTTTGTAGTGAATCACAGCATCTTTCTCAATTTCAGTTACAGTCTGTGGTTTGTAAAGTCCTCTGCTCTGCCAATTAGTGATTTACATTTAGGTGAAACCATGGTTCAGGCCCTTATTTGACCATTACACACGTCTCCTTAGGTGAACACTTCCCTGGAACCAACAGCTTCTCAGCTAAACAGCAAGGTGATGACTGCATGTGCACTTGTTTGCATTTGTCTGTGTGTTTATTTTTTATTTTAAACAAATTGAAGTCAACTTATTCAAATGCCATGGGATGGATTGCTCATGATTTACAAAAATTAATGCCTTTGTGTAACTTAGAAATTAATCCCCATCTGTCTACAAAGAAGCACTGTACTGTCTGCTGGCTTCCAACCTGAATATCCCACACACAGGGCAACTGTGCATCTGCTTGGAAACCAGTTCTGGAAATAACTCATTTTAAGTGTGCAAGGAAAGCACTCTCTTTACTTGTTATGTTTAAAACTGGGTGAAGTACAAAAAGGAGAATTGCAGCAAATGTGTGGCATTTAAGGCCCAGAATAGGGAATGGAAGTGCTCAAGGCCCCAACACAGAATGAAGGCAGAGAGAGGAGCAGAACTGAGTCTGGCTTATAGTAGGCATGGGGATCCTGATCCTTCACCCCTGACGGTTTCTTAACTTTCAGAGCTTAAGACTCAAGAGAGCCACATTGATAAGGCAAACAGTAACAAACACTGTGGCACTACATTAATTAAAAGCCAGGTTGTTCTTAAAAATAGGCACAAGGAGCCTGTCCAGAATCATTCCCTTTCTTGGTAGGTAGTGATCAGGAGCAGGAAGTTAGTCATTGAGAGAGGAACCAGGCAAATCCCCTGTCATATAGCTAGGCCCAGTCCAGCTAGCCTAGAGCACTGAACTTGCCAGTCAGTGCATTCTGCAGGCTTTCAGGATGCACTCACTGTGCTTGTAAGGGAAGAGGGAAGATACTATGTGAAAGCACTGTCTTGGGTTATTATGTAATTCATACCTTCACAGAATGAGGTCATGAAATCTTTCCCCAGTCACATTCTGCCTATACAACGAGAAGGATCACTCAAGGCCATCTAATCTAACTCCTCTTCTTCTTCAGCTGAGGACACCAAGGACCAGAGTAATAGAATAAATTACCAAGGGCATCCACATCTCACTTTGTCTTGGGTTTAGGTGGGGTAATTAGTAGAAAGCAGTACTTTCACCTAATACATATAAGTTCTATTGAAAAATATGGTCATTAGGAGAATAAAAAGGAGGGGCCACTATCAAAATCAGAGAATGACTCTTTTGGAAAATAGATAACTCCATACGTCAAAATTAATTCCATATGAATCAATATATTGTGTGGTGATTAAATCATTAAAAGAACTGTAAAAAGCATGAGCAACATTTTTATAATTTTAGAGTGAGCAATGCCTTTCTGAGCAAGGCACATATAATTGTTGAGCAGAGTAAGGTCCATCTATATGAACCATGTTGGAATGGAAATATTTATTAATTGTTAAATGAAAACAGCAAGGTACTGCTTATGTGCACATAGTTTGCTCCAGGACACATCTTGTGGAGGAGTGAGATCAGTCAGTGAAAATTGGGAAGGGTATCCTGAGAAAAAGGGGGACTGAGCAAACTCCTCTTGTACATGGAGGCTTCCAGACCCTTTCTCAGGCGGCTTTCATTAGCACAGCAGGGAGAGCAAAACTAGTGTTAAAGGAGAATCACTGGCCATTAGTGGAAAAGCATCAGAATATGACCTCATCTCAATGGAGCCCTTATCAAATCACTAAAATAGAAATAAACAAAATCATCTTCAAGGACAGAGACAAGGTGGCGGCGAGTAGGAGGACCTTGAGCTCACCTCCACTCACGAGCACACCAGAATCACAACTAACTGCTGAACAACCATCGATAAAAAAAGACTGGAATCTACCAAAAAAAGATATTCTATATCCAAAGACATAAAGAAGAAACCACGAGACGGTAGGAGTGGCGCACTCACAATATAATCAAATCCCATACCACCCGGGTGGGCGACCCACAAACTGGAGAGTAATTATATCACAGAAGTTCTCTCACAGGAGTGAGAGCTCCGAGCCCCGTGCCAGGCTCCCCAGCCTAGGGGTCTGGCATGGGGAGGAAGAGCCCTCAGAGCATTTGGCTTTGAAGGGCAGCAGGGCTTGATTGCAGGCGCCACAGGACTGGGGAAAACAGAGACTCCACGCTTGGAGGGTGTGCACAAGGTCCTGCACGCACCGGGGTCCCAGGGCAAAAGCAGTGACTTCACAGAAGTCGGGGCCAGACCTACCTGCTGGTATTGGAGGGTCTCCTGGGGATGGCTATGGCTCTCTCTGGGGTCATAAAAGCTGGTGGTGGACATAGCAGGGACGTGAACTCTGTCTGGAGGCAGACATTTTGCGGCCATGGCACCGAGACCTGGCCCCACCCAACAGCCTGTAAGCTCCAGTGCTGGGACGCCTCAAGCCAAACAAAATCATCTTTTTTCTAAAAAATATTAATTAATTAATTTATTTTGGCTGCACCGGGTCTTAGTTGTGGCACGCAGGCTCTTAGTTGCGGCATGCATGCAGGAACTAGTTCCCTGACCAGGGATCGAACCTGGGCCCCCTGCATTGGGAGTGCGGAGTCCTACCCACTGGACCACCAGGGAAGTCCCTAAACAAAATCATCTTCACAAGAAAATAGAGATATTGGCAGTGCGCTCAGCGGTCCCTCAGATCTGTCTCTTACTTCAACAGTGTTTGGATGGAACAGATGCAGGGATGCCCCTTGCTCCAAACTCTGACCAACCCCCATCCTTTTTTTCCAGTCACAACCTTCGCAATCAGCCACTCAGCTATCCTCGGCCACCGGGACCAGCCAACACCATTTTTTGAGCTTAACTCCTTATTACCCATCAACCATGAGCTCCCGGATTCGTCAGAATTATTCCACCAAGGTAGAGGCTATCGTCAACTGCCTGGTCAACATGCATCTGCAGGCCTCTTACACCTACCTCTCTCTGGTAGTGATGATGTAGCTCTGGAGGGCATGGGCCACTTTTTCTGTGAATTGGCTGAGGAGAATCGTGAGGGCGCCGAGTGTCTCTTGAAAAGGCAAAACCAGCACAGCGGCCGAAGCTATCTCAAGATGAGTGGGGTAAAACCCAGGACGCTATGGAAGCCGCCGTGCTCAGGGAGAAGAACCTGAACCAGGTCCTTGTGGACCTGCACGCCCTAGGTTCTGCCCGCACAGGCCCCCACCTCTCTGACTTCCGGGAGAGCTGCTTCCTGGAGGAGCAGGTGAAGGTCATCAAGAAGATGGCGACCACCTGACTAATCTCCCCAGGCTGGCTGGTCCCCAGGCTGGGCTGGGCCAGTACCTCTTCCAAAGGCTCACCCTCAAGCATGACTAAGAGCCTCCAGAGCCCAGCGGCCTCTGAGGAGCCCCTCTGGTGTCAGGGCTTCTACCTGAAGCCCCTCTCTGCAGCCACTAGGCAGCTTTTTAACCACCCTGGACCCCTCTCCCAAGCCTTGGACCAAATGGAAACAATAAAGCTTTTTGCAGAAAAAAAAAAAAAAGAAAGAAAGAAAGGGAGGAAGGGAGGGAGAAAGAAACTAGAGATATTGTCCAGAATATGGAAGTGGATTTTAAACGGCATTTTCACTAAAAAGCTAAAAATTTGTTTATAGACAAAGCAGAAATGAAATGAGTCTCCTTCTAGAGAACACACACACACACACACACACACACACACACACACACACGCTTGCACGTGCACACACACACAGGATCTATAACCTAAACGTGGATATGCACATGTATTGATACAAAATTCCAGAAACTGCTCTTAACGTTAAATCCAGGAAGCAGGACCAAGGTCTTCATGGGAGAGATTCGATCATTTTTCATTGTATGCCTGTTTATACTGTTATAGTTTTGTTTTGTTTTTGGCTGCGCCATGCAGCATGCAGGATCTTAGATTCCCCACCAGGAATCGAATCTGTGCCCCCTGCATTGAGAGCACAGAGTCTTAACCACTGCGCACCAGGGAAGCCCCTTTTATAGTTTTTAAAAGAAAAAAATTCAGTAGACTTTGGAAGTAATACCTCAATACAAAAGCTCTTTAAAGGAGAAGACCCTGAACATATGTTTCCCAAGGACAAAGAAAGAATATGTGGGACCACAGACTGATGCTTACTGAGTACTGAATCTAGAATTGAACACTTTGCTTGCCTTCCTCATTTTCTGTTCCTAAGAAACATTGATATTTAGGAACTCAACTAGGGTAGGACAATTACATTTGCTTTCTACTACAAATATCAACATGGATGTCTGGAAAAATATTTCACTAATTGAGTTTAGGGGCAGGAATCCAGTACTTGAAATATAAGTAAACACCCTTTTTCTAATTGGTTGACACATTGAATTTAACTTGCGTTGAGTAATAGAAAATTTGCTTTCTAAAAAAATTCTTACATTTTTTATTGTGGTAAAATACACATAACATAAAATTTACCACTTTTTACTTTTTTTTCCCCAAGACCACACTGGCTTGTCTATTCCTAGTCATCACAGGCTCTTTCTTGCCTCAGAATTTTTGCACTTGCTGTTTCCTCTAGCTGAATAACCTCTCCCTAATCTTTGCAGGGCTAGCTGCTCCTTATCTTTCTGGTTTCACCTTACATGACTCTTATCTCTGATGACCTTATCTAAAGTAGGTGCCCCCACCCTCTTATTTTTATTATATTTCCTATTAGAGCACTTATCACAATTTTCATTTATTAATGTGCATGTTTGTTTACTTGTTATTTTTTTCTTCTTCAAGACTGCAAAGTTCATGTAAGTAGTTTTGTTCAAGATTGTTTCCATGCACCTAGCACAGTGTCTGATAATAAACCTTCAGATAAAACTGTAAATCTCCAATTAATATGTTCAAACACATTGGGGAGTCTTTCTGTTTCACTTTTTCATTAGAGGTGTCCTGCCTGGAGCTCAGCCTCCAGCTCCAGATTGGGCAGGCTATGCTTTATGTCCTCTTCTTAGGACTTCACCATCATTCTGAGGATCCTTTTTTTTTTTTCTCCCATTCCTGAGGGATGGAAGCAGGAGTACTGTAAACCAAGGGAACAGCGTGTTCAAAAGCCAATGGTGAAGCGCTTCCCTGGTGGTGCAGTGGTTGAGAGTCCGCCAGCCGATGCAGGGGACACGGGTTCTTGCCCTGGTCCGGGAAGATCCCACATGCCGCGGAGCGGCTAGGC
The DNA here is from genome assembly GCF_963455315.2 of Globicephala melas. NCBI lineage: Eukaryota > Metazoa > Chordata > Mammalia > Artiodactyla > Delphinidae > Globicephala > Globicephala melas. Next base: position 38,886,485 of record NC_083324.2, on the reverse strand, counting down.
CCGTGGGCCATGGCTGCTGAGCCTGCGCGTCCAGAGCCTGTGCTCCGCAACGGGAAAGGCCACAGCGGTGAGAGGCCCGTGTACCGCAAAAAAAAAAAAAAAAAAAAAAGCCAATGGTGGAAGAGAGATTGCTTAGGCAGAACGCAGAGATGCAGAGGATAGTGAGTCAAAGGGAAGTGAGCCTGGGTCTTGTTAGCCAATTTATTGAAAGATTTGGACTTCATCCAGTGGCCTGTGGGGTACCATTGAAAGTTCCAGTGACCGTTTTAGAGGAGGCATGATCATATCTACATTCTAGAAAGATCACTCTGATGACAGGGCCAAGAAGGCTGGCCAAAGAGGACGTTGGTGCCATCATCTGGGCAGCAGGTTTCAGAGTCCCCAGCAGGTGCTAAGGTTGAGTCTGCTTTGGCCAGGATGTTCTCAGGGAGGGAGGGAAGAAGAGACAGTGGAGGAACCACCCTGTTCTTACTTTCTCTCCTCACCAGGGCTGATCTGGATGGCTAGAGTTCTGGGTGTTGGCAGAGCAGGCTCTGGTAGCCCGTGCCGGGTTCCAGCTTCTCCCTCTCCACGACTGTGGCCTGGGCAGGGGGGGGCATAGCATAGTCTTCATGTGGTGAATTGTCATTGTTTTGTATTTAGTGCAAGAGACCATGAAGGCCCAGAGTGATCTGGTGTTGGAAACAGTGCGGGACAAATGCAACATGGAACAGGCCATCCTTGAGCTGCAAAAGAGATTTGAAGGTGTAAGTGTAGACCCTGACCCCTTTCCTCAAGTGTGTTTATGGTTTTGTTACTAAGACCTAGAGAGACACCTTTAAAATTGCAAATTTCAGCCAAGAACAGAGGCCACCACAGGCCCCTTGGTAACAGGCCAGGGTAGAGGCCAGCTTCCTTTCCCAAGGTTCTCTGGCATGATGTGGACCCTAGGGACCCTGCTCCAGAGTGTAGCCATGTATCCCCTGTATAGTACCCAGCAAGGGACAAGGTTTTGATCTGCTGGCCCATCCTTTGTTTTGTTCACATGTTATATTGTGCATTCTGAGTTGCACTGTCCGTAACTCCCTTCTTTCTCATTGCCTTTCTTTAGAGACAAGCAGAGTTTATAGAAATGAAGTCCAACCTGAAGCACTTTGAAGTTTTAGTTGCTCAGCAGAGTAAGGACTTCCAGCAGCTGTATGAGCAGCTAGGCCAGCTGAATATGCCCAGTGTCCTAGCAGAGCTAAATCAATTGATCTCTGTCTCTCGGATACCCAGACATGTGAAGGACAGTGCTTCTCAGACTTCACCACCTCTGGCCCAGAGCCTCAGTTTCACCAGGCAGGAGAAATATGCCTCTGAGGAACCAGTTATGTGGCAGGCCCAGGCTCTCCCTGCTGCATGCAATCTTAGTGTGGGCTCCTTGAGGCCTGGGGAGTCTGGCGTCTGGGGTGAGGGAGCAAAGAGTAGTGCTCTCCAAGAAGAGGCTGTGCCGCTGGCAGTTGGAACTGGCAAAAGAAACAGGCAAATCAAGGACAAGGCAGTGCAGACTAACTGCCAGAATTGTACTAAAACAGGCTCTGAGAATGATGGCTCTGGCATCCTGGGCCACAAGATGCCTGAAGACAGGGACCTGGTTTCCCAAGGAGCTTCGCGGCTTATATCCCTGGATTTAAACAACTTTGCAACCAGCATTAAGAACACCTGCCAAAAATGTCAAGCCAAAGGCATGTTTTCATGTAACCCTTGTGAACAAAGGTTGGTGACTGAACAGAAAGGCAGAACTGTAGAAAGAGGGGGGAAAGGCAAGAAGCAGCCTCCCAGGAAAGCCCCCAGAAGCAGGCTCCTAGCCAGGAAGCAAGAACAAACCCCAAGCAAAACCTGTGCTTCCAATTCTAAATATCCTCACCCTCCAGTTTCCATCCCACAAAGGCCCCCCCAGGGGTGGCAGGAACCCGTTGCTCAGCCCCTGCATCTTCAGGGCCCCAGGAGCCCCACAAAACCAGTCTGCTCTGCTCTGAGAGGAACAGTCATGCCCAGTAAGACAGCAAGGGCAGTGCAAGGGAATCTCTTGCAGTACAGGGGGCATGCTTCCCAAGACAACAGCCTGCTTTCTCACAGTTCCCAGGGGGACCAACAGATGAGCTGGTTCAGTGACCTCAGCATCAGAAAAGAGCCCCCTCAGTGCAAGGAGCCAAGGAAGAATATGCTCTATGACCTGGGTTTTGATAGCAGTGATGATGGCTTCTGACCAGCCCATAGTGAATTCAGCTGATGGTTTATTGGTCTCAGCTGGAAAGACAAATCACAGAACTTTGGGCTGGCTAACAGCAGAAAGTTCCCAAAGGCCTGCCTGGATCCCTCAGGGTCAGAGGCTATGCTTTGGAGGGAGTGGTGGTCAGTGCAGGGCTGGGGAGCAGATCCAGCATTCTGGGTACCAGGTGCTGCCCATGACAAAGCATAGGGATAAATACACCCTTATTTAGGGGAATGAAATGTGTGCAGAGGTGGTGGTGAGAGCTGGGGCAGCAGCCTGGGTGTGGGGCATAAGGAGGAGGGTGTTGTGTTTGGTAGAAGGAGGGCTGCCTTCCATATGGAATATCCAGTAGCAGAAGGGCTCTCACAAAACTGTTGGTGTGGCAGGATGTCTCCCAAACACAACATTTTTGGTCTTCAAATATTTCCTTCACATGACCAATATCTTTCTGGGCCTCAGGATTTTTTTAAATTAGTATTTGTATCCAGTTTTGCTGCGAGAGCATCTGCATTTTTTGGTCAGTGGAAATATTATAGGGCACACACAAAGTCAGACTTCCTGTGAACAGAGAAATATAAAGCCACCAAGAAAAGAGAGGTGACATGCACCAAATGCCGGGAACCACACTCTTCACAGGCACACTGTTCCATTTTTCTTTCTAGCTGTTTTCCCCTGTCCTGTTTTCAACCACTCTTTTAAAGCTAATGAGAGTGGCTGTGGGCCCCGTACCATTTCTGGAGAGCAGTGCGCTTATATGAGACTTTGGCTTTCCAATTATATCTTGTTGAAGTTTTTGAATTTTTGCAATATATATGTACTTCTTTTGTAATACAAAAAAATCAAAAAATAAAGATAAAACTTTTAAGGTGTGTACCATCTTTTTATTCCTTACGCTTCTCCTAAGATGATTTTGAATAAACCACACCCTACTCAAACTGATTTTTCTTTTCTTTTTTTTAAAATTTTATTTATTTATTTTTGGCTGTGTTGGGTCTTCGTTGCGGTGCACGGGCTTCTTATTGCGGTGGCTTCTCTAGGCACTTGGGCTTCAGTAGTTGTGGCTCGTGGGCTCTAGAGCGCAGGCTCAGTAGTTGTGGTGCACGGGCTGAGTTGCTCCATGGCATGTGGGATCTTCCCGGACCAGGGCTCGAACCCGTGTCCCCTGTATTGGCAGGCGGATTCTTAACCACTGCGCCACCAGGGAAGCCCTGATTTTTCTTTTTTTAATGAAAGTAAAAATCCTCATGGATGGACAGCTTCCAGAATTTGCCTATTATCAAGCCAGTACAGGGTTGAAAATGGGGCTTTTTTTTTTTTGGCCGTGCCACACAGCTTGCAGGGGATCTTAGTTCCCTGGCCAGGGATTGAAACTGGGCCACAGCAGTGAAAGTGCTGAGTCCTACACACTGGAACGCCAGGGAATTCCTGAAAATGGGGCTTCTGTGTGGGCCATTATAGAAAGTAATGGTTCCTGATTTCTCATTTTTATATTCTTTATTTTCAGGGTTATGTATCCCACAAAAATCTGGGAGAGTTTAATTTGCCTGTGACACCTTCAGCAGGGCTACCAGGAACCAGCCTAAGGTGCTTTCACTCTCATTTCCAGACCAAGGGCGTCCTGCAGTCTACAGCCACAGGCAATGGCAGCAGCCCTCTCTCTTCAAGGCCTAGGAAGTACAGACTTGGGCTCTGCCTTAGGGTGCCCTGGCCTCTACTCTCCCTGTGGGTCTCACTGGATATCTGTTCACCCTGCCCTCTGCCAGCCTCCACTGCCTTCCCTGCTGGTTTTCTCTGCCTGTGCAAGGACGGCACTGGAGGAAGCAGCCCAGTCCTTCCCAAACTGACTACAGGTGACTGTGGAGCAGTTAGCATGAGGCTTGTAGATCAGAGGGATCTGTATTTGGAAATGTTTTATTACTCTAAGTTGAAAGGTTTAGTCATTTTACTTCACAGTTGAGACCCTGTTGAGAGAACTCCACCAGTATTTATGACTGTGGCCTTCTCATTGAAGGGTCTTGTCCAACTTTGAAATGCCAAAGCAGGACCCTCTGTTCTTTGATTCTGCTGTGAGTTATGAAATCCTGTATTTCTTCAAAAGTATTTCATTTTGGGGCTTCCCTGGTGGCGCAGTGGTTGAGAGTTCGCCTGCCGATGCAGGGGACACGGGTTCGTGCCCCAGTCTGGGAAGATCCCACATGCCGCAGAGCGGCTGGGCCCGTGAGCCATAGCCGCTGAGCCTGCGCGTCCGGAGCCTGTGCTCTGCAACAGGAGAGGCCACAGCAGTGAGAGGCCCGCGTACCGCAAAAAAAAAAAAAAAAAGTATTTAATTTTGTTTAAAGTCAAAGATCAGAGTGACTCAGTGTTACATGAGCTGGGTGTTTTTGTAGAATGAGCAGTAAATTTAATGCCTAACAAGGCTGGGTTAATTAAAATTATGCTGCCTGTCTCTGGCAATCATCAGAAAGGATATTCTGTTTCTTATTTTATTCCTAAGGCTTTTTTTTTTTTTTTTAAACTATTGTGTTCCTGCCAAATTTGGTGAGCATGACACAGCCCAGGCACGTCCCTGGAGCACGCAACATTTTTGGCTCTTTGGATGCTGATAGAGATGTATGTAGCCACACGGGGTGGATGTGGTGGGAGGTCTTACCGGCCTAGGGCCCACCTAGGGGCTCCTCCCTCTATACAACTCCAGTTACAGTCTGAGGATGGAAGTAAAGCCACTTGCAGCACCTAATTGTCTTAATATTCAAGTATCAATTTAAATGTCACCTACAGAGAGGCCTTTTCCTGACCTCTCCTCTTCTGAAGGGGCTCACCCTACTCACTGCCCATTCCCTTACCCTAATTTCTCTCATACAGTTCCATCTGAAATGATATATCAGTATTTTTGTGTTTGCCCACATTGCACAGTAGAATATAAACTCCAGAAGCAAGAGCAGCATCTGCCTCGTCCCTACTTTATCCTCAGCATCCAGGAGAGTGTCTGGCACTAGTAGACACTTGATAAATACTTACTGAGAGCAGGGATTTCTTGCTTATCTTTCAAACAGCTCCTAGCAGCCTGTCCTGAAAGTTGGGTCTCCCTGATATCCCTTTGCAACTTCCCTTCTTTGTCTCAGACGTTTCAAAGGGGTCCTGATGACGTATCTCCTATAAGATGCCCATTCCTCTCTCCCAGGCCAGCTCCCATCCAAAGTGCCCAGAAAACAACAGACTTTTAGCCCTCAAAAAAGATAGTGGTTTCCTACAAGAGCTGAACGTAGTTCTGCAATTGTTTTTCATGCCAGGCCTTAGGCCAAAACTCTTCATCAAATCAGCCATTTTCCAGCTGGCCTAGCACGGAAAGTCCTCCCCACTAGGGCTGGAATCCACTGTCAAACAGATTTCCTGAGTAAAACTTTGTTCCCTCTATAAATATTTAGCTGGAACCTAAAATATTAATGTTCTCCCACATACTCCAGGGAGAAAGCAAATTACCAGTCTCAGATTGTCTCTAGATGACAGCCTTTCCAATAACTGCCCATAATCAGGTGCAGTGGCCTCCCTGGTTTGCTTGCCTAGTTCACTGGCCTTCACTGCCATGTTAAACGTCTTGTGCCTCAGTTAGAGGGAGGAGGGAGATTGGCCTCTTTTGCAAATCCTTTTCATCAATTTCTTTGATCATTAATAGCTCACAACTCCTCCAGTGGCAGGATGGTGTTGCTGCCCTATCAGCACATTCCTGGGTGCAAAGGTGAGGGGCAAAGGTCCCCCAGGTTATCTATCTCCCTCCTCCTTGTCTCCTGACCCCCTTGGAGTCTTCCCTGGGATTGGAAGTGCAGAGTCCAGGAGAATGCCAAGGAGCCAGGGCAGGGGGGCCAGGAGATGCCTCCCCCATTCCCCTGCTGAGGGGAGCAGGAGGTAGGGGGAGGGAACCCTGAGACTCAGAGATGAGAAGGTAGGCTTGCGTGCCTGATTGTGCTGGCTGGAGCTACACAGAAGCAGGCGCTTACTGACCACAAGTGCCCCCAGAGCTTACCTGGCAAGAATTCAGACTCCAGTCTAGACCTGTGTTGCTAGACAGGAATGTGAGGAACATTGCAATACAGATGGGGCTGAGGATAGGGTCACTGTTTCCAGCCCTTGGCCACCCTTGAATTGTCTTTTTTTTTTTTTGCCACACTGCGTGGCATGTGGGATCTTAGATCCCTGACCAGGGATCAAACCCGCGCCCCCTGCAGTAGAAGCTCGGAGTCCCAACCACTGGACCACTGGGGAAATCCCTTGAATTGTCCTCTTGAAAGAACTGTTGCTGTACTCTCAGGCCTCAGCTGTGGCCTCTGCTCCTTGCTGGAACTTCACTCGGCATTCACTCATCTCTCCTTTTTCCTGTGCCTTCTTCCCCCCACTTTCCCTCCAGACCCCCAGCCTCTCCTAGCTTCTACAGACCAGCTCCTACATTAAGTATTGTTACAAGTCTACCAGTATGCAGACAGAGCTGGTTTCGAGTGACTTTGGCATTGACCCGGCAGCATGTAGCCAGGGGACCTGGAAACCCCTCCTTATAGAACTGGATGGGCCCAGCTTCTCACATGCCTTGTGCTGTAGCTTGAACTGGCAGTTGGTGACTAGCAGGTTCCAAAGCTCCTATTTATTCTTGAAGCTGCCTTGTTTCTATTTTGATTCTGCTAATCCAAATTGCAGTTTGGTGTTTCCACGGAAACAATTCAGGGATTGTTTGGCTTTCCAAGATGAACTGTGGGGGAGAGAACCGAATGACGTAAAACATTTTTAGTTTCTCAAACATCAATGTCTCCCCAATAAATCTTTGGTCCCAAGTTTATTAAAATAAATGTTCTAGGCAAAAAATGTTCCAGGCTCCTTTTATTCCTCCAGCTAAATCCCTAGAGACTAACTCCTCAAACCCCTGCTCTGTGCAGAGGAGCACACATCTGCCCGCCACCCTGAAGCAGATGACAAAGGCAGGAAAGTGTCCTTTGGGCACCTTGGGGAGCCAGGGATGCAGAGACAAGAGTGGGTGTCACCAGGGAAATGACCACATGGCCACCCCAGCTACTCTGGGACTGGCATGCCAGAGGCTCAGGGCTCACCTGCTTTACTAAATAGCTGTGTTTCTACAGTGAGGAAAAGCTCCTCATTTAAGGATTCCAGGATGAATTAGCCCTTTTGGTAAATCTGAATTTTCACATAAAGGCTTTGCTAAAACAGAGGTATATTTGTCTAACCAACCAGGGAAAACCTGACCCCTCCCTCCTTCCCCACCTCTACCCCAGGCTCCGCCCTCATTCCCAAGGGCCACAGTCTCTGCTGCAGGCAGAAGAAAAATCCTCTCATTTCAGTCTTGCAGGGTTAGGGCTAGATCCCCATTCCCAGCACTGAGTGCTGAGAAACAGCTCTGTGAGACCCAGAGTTTCTGGCCCTGAGGGTCCAGCACCCGCAGGGAAGGGCGACCCCCTTGTCAGGGTCCTGCTGAGCACCCCCTGGCAGGCCCTGGACCTGCACCAGTTCCTGTAAACTGTGAAGGTCACCTCTGGGCAGGTTTCTGGTGAGGGATGCCCATGGCTGGTTGAAGATGAGGGTTTTAAAAAACAACTCTAATTTCTTTTTTCTACAGAAGTGGCACATGTCAGCTGCAGATAAATTTTAAAATACAGACAAGAAAAAGACCTAAACCCTCCTTGTTCCTCCATAACAATTTTCTGCATGTGTGCTCATACACACATTTCACAAACTTGGGATCAACTGCATTTTTAAAACAAATAAATACATCTTAAATTTTGCAATAAATTCAGATTTACAGGAAAGTTGCAAAGACAGTAAGTTCAAATATATCCTTCACTCAGCTTCTCTTAATGTTAACATCTTGCATAACTGTGGCATACTTGTCAAAACTAAGAAACTAATAACCATATTAACTAAACTTGAGCCTGTATTTAGATTTGATCCGTTTTTCCATTAATGTCCTCTCTCTGTTCCAGGACACAATCCAGGACACCGCACTGCATTTGGTCATTGTGTCTCCTCAGTGTCTGCTGCTCTGTGACAGATTTTGAGTCTTTCCTTGTTTTTAATGACCTTGACAGTCTTGAGTACTGGCCAGGTATCCTGTAGAATATCCCCCAAACTGGGTTCATCTGATGTTTGTCTCACAATTAGATTGGGGCTGGGAGGTTTTGGTAGGAATACCATGGAAACAAAGCACCCTTCTCATCGCATCCTGTCAGCGGTGGGTGACGTGCACAGGACAGCACAAGTGGTGCTCATCTTCATCACTTGGTTAAGTGGTGTCTGCCAGGCTTCTCCATGTAATCTACTATCTTTCCCTTTCCCAGCTCTATTCCTTGGAAGCGAGTCACTAAGTTCAGCTCACCCTCAAGGGGTGGTGACAGGCAGGGGTTGGGGGAGATGAGGATTAAGCCCCACATCCTCTGTGGGAGAGTATCCACATCAAGGCATATTATTTGGAACTCACTGTTGGGAGACCTGGTTTTTTGAATATCAAGTAGCCTGACAACTCTCCCTCCAGATGGCCCCATTCCCCCTGGAGTGGGGCAGGCAAGAAGCTGTGAGCATTTCTTCTTATTTGCTCCTGTCTCTCCTATTCAGGGAATAGAAAGTGAACCCCAATTCCATAATCTGTGATGTTTATTATCTGCTGCAGGGAGTGAGTGCACGGTGGCTTGGAAGGAGCCTCTGGTTAGCCCGTCCTGCCCTCTACCCCCCAGCGGAGGCCTGTCCCATGAAGTGGCTGGAGGCTAGTTCTCAGGGGCAGGCAAGTGCCCAGTCTCACACAGCTACGGAGTAGATGCAAGGTCTCTACCTGGGGGCCCAGAGGAATCTCCAGACCTGTAGTAAAGGGGTGATGCCAGCTCTGCAGCCTGCCCTATGCTGGATCACTAGCCTAAAATATGGACTGGTGGGGGGTCCTCGGCCCCTGGGACTTCCTCCCAGCTCCTTGGTTTGAGTTTTGGGTCTTACAACAGCTTTGCACCAGACTCCTTACCCCCATACTCCCCTATGCCTAGGAGGCGGGCACTTCCGAGACTCAGATGATACCTTGCCCAACAGTTTATTAGGTTTCCTGAAAGAACATCATGGTTTTGAGAGATCTGTCCAAATAATTTCTGATGATGTCCTTTCTCTCAAGCTGTGGTGGAGGGTTGGCTCCAGCCCAGGAAACCTAATAAGGGATGCTACCAGCCCCTCTGACACAAGTAGGAGGCCTTTGCAGAGGGCTTTGAGCTGGGCAGGGGCAAGGATGGAGGGATTGAGGGTCTGGACACGAAGAGGGCATGAGGCCCATGCAGGGGACAGGCAGCCTTGTGTGCAAAATGCGCAAATATGGCAGAGGGTCTGGGGCCAAGGTCCATCTTGACGCCAGTTCCTCCATACAGGCTGAGCTGGCCTGGGATGGGCTGGTCCCAGGGGTACAGAAAGCCCATGCTGGTTGTAGCCCCCGTACTTTTTCAGGGGTCCGTGGAAAAGAACATGAAGACACACAGCAGAGGCCCAAGACCTGCACCTGCCTTGGGTTCTGGGTATATTGAACATCAATCAATAAAACAGTCAAGATGTTAAAAAAAAAAAAAAAGGTGAAAAAAAAAAGAAACACTTCAGAGCAACAGAATTAAACAAACAAACAAACTGGGCTCTCAGCTCAAGAAGGGACACAACTGGAAGTTAAAAAGATTGGGGTAATTCAGATTCTGCCAAGCCTCTGAAGAATGTGGCCCCTGATGACAACTGTGACTGCCCTGCACAGATGCCCTAACATCAGACTCCTGCTGTAAAGAATCAAAGCTGAAGTCAACTGTCCTTACTCAATTCGGTATTTAAAAGAGGTCAGCAAATTGTAGTCCTCTTCCAAGTCCAGAACAGTCTCCACGATACTGTGATCATAGAAAGCCTGCTTGAGGCTGCCAGGGTCTGCATCCGAGGCTTCCTGAGGGCTCTCGTCCACCAGCAGGGCCCAGGCGTCCGCCTTGAAGGGAGAATCTTCACAGCAACCACACACACGGTTCAACTCATTTTCAAATTCTAGTTTTCCAGCCAATTCTTCAATAGTTTGGATGCCTGTATGGTCTTAAAAATAAAAACATTCAGCATTACAATTCCAGTGAGAGATTTCTTAAGACATTTCAGGCACAAGTTAAAAACCACAAATGGGCGGCCATTTCCGAGGACTCTACAAAGCCGGTGTTCCTGCCCCCGGGGGCTGGCAGGCTGCCACATTCTAACATGGGCTTGGTGTCCCCCTTCCTAGCTCAGGTATTTATTGAGCCCCAACCATCTCCTTGGTTTCCAAGGAGGGTTTAAGTGGGAGGATACAGAGATGCATGTGTTTGTTCCAGCCCTCAAGAAACTACTCCCTGACCTGTGGGCACAAGACATAGTGTGAGAAAAATGGGATCTTTGGGGTAATCAAAATGCTGCCTGCTGGGACTTCCCTGGCGGTCCAGCGGTTAAGACTCTGAGCTTCCAGTGCAGGGAGCACGGGTTCGATCCCTGATCGTGGAACTAAGATCCCACATGCTGTGCGGCGTGGCCAAAAAATGAGAAAAAAAAAGCTAAAAATAAAATAGCTTTTAAAAAAACATAGTCCACACACAGAATATACAGATGTGTGTGTAGAAAAAGTATCTATGACAGGGTATACAGCACTGTGTTAACAGTGGCTGCCTTTGTGGTGGATGGTGGAATTATAGGGGAGTTTTTGGCTTCTAACTTTTCTTCTAATCTTGTATTAATGCCCCCCCCCCCAGCTGGACTACTCTCCTCTACCCCTACCCCCATCTCTGCCTATGTCCTGTTTCCTTCACATCTAAGCTCATCCACCAACAGGGGCTGCTGTCCCTGGCCTCCAAGGATTCACTCTAACTGTACATTTATGAAATGACTTGACTGATGTGTAACTCCCCCAGGTTATCAGCTCCATGAAGGCTCTCTGCTGTGAGCAAAACAGATCTAACAAGCCAGTGGAAAAGAAATAAGGATTTTTTTTTTTATAAGATGCTTGCTGACTCAGGGGCCCGTGTGAAGAACCTATCCTTCCAGAGAGAGGATGCACCAGCCCTCTGTACTCACCGATCATGTCAAGCAAATCCTTTGTGACCTCTTGGCTAGAACTGCTGAGTGGCATGTTTGACTCAACCTTCAAATCTTTCTCCATATCTTTCCTGCAGCCCCCAGGTGAAAAGAAAAAGGTGGGGGATTAGATCCTCTTTCAAGAAAATACTGGAGAGGAACTCAGTGTTAGATAATCTTAAAGACAAACACTGGTACTTTAAATTGTCATTTATGCTGTGATTAGAGGATGACTGGGAACCACTGAATCAGTGAAGTTGACTAAAAGCATCATAATGCCCATTAATGTTTGTGAATATGAGCACAAATATTTGTAGAACTGAAATGATTAAATGGCTTCTTCAGTCTCTGACTACAGAGCAACCAAGATGGCAGAACCTTGAAGTTTCAGCGCATATGGTCCTCCTTGCTTCAAATCAAGGTGCCTAGGATGAGGCAGTTTGCAGCTACCTGGGAGAAGAAAAGGTCTAGGGAAGACCTTATCCCAGGGAAAGCCTAAAAAGCTCTGGGGTGAGGAAGGGGAGCAGAAGCAAGGGTGAAGTCAGGGCCCAGCCATTGATCCACCACTCCCCAGTTTGGGGAAAAAAACACTGGAATTAAGATACGTGTTTCTGCAGTACAAAAAATAAGATGACTTTTAAAACTAGGTTCTTTAACATTCACTACCCCTTTTGGTACTGCAGAGTGGTTTCCATGACTGGTTAGACATCCAAGACCCCTCACCCCCTCAAACCAAACACACACACACACACACACACACACACACACACTCTTTCTGAAGAACGTTTACAAACTTTCCAAATAAAGTCTTAGAGCTTCAGAGGGGAGGCAAGAGTAGTGTTATGGATTCAATTTAGGATTTTCAACAATTTTTTCAGATATGAGATAACCCTAATTATAGCTATTAAACTATTCAGATTGGAATCACCTTAGACTGTCTTTTCTCCAGTTCTCCCCATCTCCTGCCGCTCTCCAAAACTGTCTTTCAGGTGCCAAAATCGAGGAATGCATCGATATGTTTTCCTTGCTGGTCAGAGGTTTTCTTTTGGGGCATAGAGCACGTGTCTTTGCACTCACGGGTTCGTGGTTTGGTGCAAAGGCAGGGCTCTCATTCCCAGGAGCAAACGGGACAGGAGAGAAAGGAGCCGCAGAGGAGCAGGCTGCCAGCGGGTGCCTCCTGCAGAGGAGCCTGTGCATGGGGAAGGGGAAAGAAAGCGGCGCAGCGTCCAGCTCCTGCCTCTGCATGCCTGAGCACTCCTGGGAATGACTGAGTCCTTCAAAGGCCCGGTCAATGGCTGCAGTCAGCTCCTTTCTGCATCTTCTCAGTTTTTCAGACATCTCCCCTAAAAGCGACCATGTCTTTATTATACAATACACTGGAAATGCACACAGCAACGTGAAAATAATGTTACAGATGAGGTTGTAAACCACCCCCAAATGGAGTATTTGCCACAATTTCCTTAAGTTTGACCCACACCATGGGTCGGAGAGCAGGGAAACCCCCACTCCCGGCGCTTTTTCCTCCGTGGGGTCAGGTGCGGCCCGCGGTTCTCCGGGAGGGAGGAACCGGCAGTGGAGCCGGAACCACTCCCCCTCCCCCGGCTCCGGGCCCCTCATCCCAGCCCGCAGCCCCTTCGGTCGCAGGCTCCGGCCCGGCCCCACCCAGCGGCCAGCCCCCGAGCGGAGACCCACAGCCGGGTCCTCACCGAGCAGCCGGCGCTCCCGCACCACCGCCCCTACCAACGGTCGTCGCGCACGTCCTCATCGATCGCGTGTGCCCGCGACTGACAGACCCAACCCCCACCGCTCAGGTCAAAGGTCAGACAAGAAAAGCCCAGATGACCTTGTTCTCTGAACCAACGCAAGGGGGAGCAAGGGCCCCACGCACGGAGGGGACAGTGGTCTCAGGCCTCCCCGCGACAAAGACAACGGCCCTGGGAGTGCGGCCGGGCAGGCATGCGGAGGCCAGACCGCGGAAAGAAAATCGTCTGGAGGGGCGGGGATCTCACTTCTAACCGAAGTCAGCAGCGAGAATGGGAGCCCTTCCCAAGCCCAGGAAGGTTCCCATTCTCGAGCCAACAGGGAGAGAAACGACTGGACGCGACCCAGTACCCAGCAGTTTAGTGTACCAACTTCCAAGTGATATCTAATAAAAGTGCCAGAGGGGTATCAATTCATCAAGGATGCTGGGGTACATAACAGAACTGCTAGGTTCCACAGGAGACGGAGGGGCAGGAAACCCCAACACCAAGCATCTTCATTTCATTAGGGAGAAGAAAGCTGGATATTCCAAGATGACACAAAGGGAAACAGAAATGGGCTTTGGTGGCTAATTTTTAGGGTATTATAAACCCATCTCAGTGCACAGCAAGGGAGAAGGGGATGACATCATTTAGTCGAGGCTTCATTTACTGTGGGCAGACTACTGGGGGGAACAGTAATCATTCACCAGCCTGTGGCAGGTCTTCATGGCCACACCAAACTCAATGACAGTGTGTTCCTCTCCGTTCTCTGGAATCCATCAGACATATTCCATTATGTGCCCCCCCTCCCGACCCCTACTTTGCAGCTCCACGAGGTTTTACAGAAATTTCTCACCACCTGTATAAAAAGAAAAATAATTCAGCCTCCTCACATAACCCTTTTTTTTTTTTTTTTCTCATAAAAGAAAGAATTTCCTCATCCGGTTTTTAGACGGAACACTAGCAAGTCTTCAGTGTCAAAGGTGTTCTCCTGAGGGACTGCACCGGTGCTGTGGTGCAGCGTCACTGAGGCAGCATCAGTTGGTGTCCATGCTGCAAGTCTCATCATCCCCCATGCCCTGCTGTAAGCTGCCTGGTCTCGTCCCTCCATCAAAGGATCCAGGAAAACTGAGTGAAGTCGTCTTATACAACTCATCATCTCGCCGCTGGTAAAACAGCACATAAGCTGCTTTCGTCTAAAACACAAGAGGGGCAACATCCATTCACTGGTTGGAAAAATCACCCATTCCCCCACAGCTTTTCTCTCTGTTCAAAACACACCACTCTCAGGGATCCGCCGTCTTGCCCTGTGCAGCCACACACTGAAGTGACTGTGAAAACCCTTCTACCTGAGGCTGGCTCATGCTGACCCTCCCCAGGGAGTGGGGAAAGGCCTTGTGACAGACCCCGAGGAGAGATGAGCATCTCATTTAGGAAGGGTCCCATAAGGAATGGCAGCCAACTCTTTCTCTACCACACCTGGCTTCCACTGTCCCAGCAGGATGACTAAATAACCAACTAGCCCGGAAGACTTTTCCCAGCTCTAATCCCTAAAGGTAAGAGTGGGAACCAGGTATTAGGCCCTACTCACCACTATTTGATCCTCGGAGGCCAGGGACACACTGCTATCATCAAAGTAATACCATTTCCCATTCAGTTTGTTCTTCGCGTACGCAGTGTCTGCCAAAGCAAGAGAATACTCTAGCCGGTCACCAAGAGAGCTAATGTGGCTAGCTCATTACAGTGGCACTCAACAGCAACACAATTCCAAAACATGAAACAAACAGAGTCTGAAATTAAAAGTAATTTATAGGTTGTGTCCTAACAACCAAAAGATAACTCAGCCTTTAAAAAAAACCCTGTTCCTAGGGAGGGTGGGAGGGAGGGAGGCGCAAGAGGGAAGAGATATGGGGATGTATGTATATGTATATCTGATTCACTTTGTTATAAAGCAGAAACTAACACACCATTGTAAAGCAATTATACTCCAATAAAGATGTTAAAAAAAAAATCTGTTCCTTCTCAAAAAGGCACTAAAAGGGTAAAAATGGAGCCGCTGGGGACCAAGGCTTTAAACTGTAATTTTGGAAAACTAATCCAAAAAATAGAGGAATCCAGTGTCAATCTTCAGGATGGCTATGAGCAATAACCCAGAGTCAGGGGATACTTAAAAGGAGCTGATACTTTAAGATTTAAACAAAACAACAGTTCTCAAAAACATGCCAAGTCAAACTCCCCCACTTCATCCAGGCAGATGGTTGGCTACTACTGCCTCTCACTGCCTCTGGAGCCTGTGGGATAATCCCAGAGAGGGACACATTGGGTACTTGGGTTTGCAAAGCTGGGATGTGAACAAGAAAACTTAAATATATCTGCCTTCGAAACTGTGAGTCAAGAATCTGCGGCTGGATAACAATTCCTCACACCGGGCAAGCATTTCCCACAGACAACACTTCCAGTTTTGATTTTACACTATTTCGAAGCAGGATGTGTTTACAACAGGAATCCCAGTAGCAATACCCAATTCCTGCTCCACCCAGACTCTCAGAAACAACAGAATCTGATGGAGATTTGGTTTCCAGTCTCAACCTGCTGTGTGGCTTCGGCAAGCTGGTTTTTTTTAAGCTGTTTAACCATTACTCACTGCAGTGCCTACTGCACCAAGTGGTGGTGGACGACATGGGACAAAGTGACAGAGAAGGTGCCAAGGGCGTGTCCCCGCTGTCCGTGCTTGGCATAACAATAGCAATGGTGGCTCTCAATCGTGGCGTTCCAACTGTGGACCCAATGTGGACCTGCATATAACCAGCCTAACCTGGATGAGGAAACTGAAGCCTAACCTGGATGAGGAAACTGAAGCATAAAGAGGCTAAGTAATCTGCCCTAGCAGTGTTTAGATGCTAAAATGGAAGTTAAAAATGAATACATGTGTCCAGTATGCATGAATATAGATAGTGAAATTACTTTGGGGAGAAAAAAGTAAGAGAAGAGTAAGTGCTGCAGGATATGATATGATCAGAGATTGCTAATAGCCACTCCAGTAGAGCCCCAATTTTCAAACAGGCACATTTTTATTTCCCATCCTCTCCTACAGCTAGATGGTAGCCCTGTGACCAAGTGATAGCCAATGAGATGTATGTAGAGGAGTTGAGGGGGACTTCTGGGAGATCTGCTTAAAAGGGAAGGTCATACCCTTTTTTCCTCTTCTTCTAATGGCCTGGAATGTAGACCTGAGGGTTGGAGACTGAGCAGCCATCTAAAGGCAAGAGGTGATATGGTAAGAATGGAGAGGCAGGAGAACAGACTGTTGGGCCAACAGAAAAAGCTTATCAGTATAGAAGAGAAGACTGGGGTTTAGGGCAGTTCCCTAATCCACTGTGAGAGTAAATGGAACTGACACCTCCCATGGTGTCATCTCTTGGGGTCCTGACACTGGGTGTAGTGGCAGTTATCATGGTGCAGATGCAATAGAAGAGAGATGAGGAAACCCAGCTCCTCACTTCAACATCACTAAAACCTTTCCATAAACAAGTAACAAAATAAACTAGTAAAAGTATAAAAGTGAAGATAAACCTACACATTATAGAAATTTTGGAAAATAAAGTAGAACAAAGAAAAAATTAACATTTTGGTCTCTCTCCTCCTAGGCTTTCCCCCCTCCTATCATAGTTTCTCTGTCTTTTGTTTCAATGTAGTTGTGATACTACTTTCTGTAATGATGCAATTTTGTGTAGCTGTTTTCCCTTAACATACCATGGGTATTTCCTCATGTTATTATTAATTTTATTTTGCAATGACTGTGTACTCTTCCATGAAGTCGATGGACAGAAGTGCCAATGGTTGATCACCAATGCTATTATTAATTTTCCACTATTATAAATAATACTAATTTTTCACTATTATAAGTAGGTGAATATCTTTTGCACATGAAGCTTTTCCCCAAAGTCAAGTAATTTCCTTAGGTTTCCCAGAGGTGGATTATTGGATTAAAGAATATGAACCACCATCCTACCAGAAAAATTGAGGGGCAGCAATATGGAAAAAGCCCGCAACCTGAGGCCCGTGGAGCTGTGTAAGTTCAGTGCTTAGGGCAATGCCTGGCACACAGGGATAGGCTGGTGAAAGATGACTGGCCACGGGCATTTCAACATCTCAGAAAGAAGCAGATTCCAGTACTTACAGTGGCCAACCCCCATGGCTCCATAATGATTGGACACGGCAATGAGGTCGTACACATAAGGCCTTGCTGACAGGTCACAGACAAACTCAGACATGTTCAGAGCTCTGAGCAAAGAAAACAAAAATAACCCTTCAATACATTAAACTCAGAGAAAGAAGTCAGAGCAACCCAGCAACCCCTTTCATGCAACAGGCTATAACACAGGGAGGCCCTCAGAAACTAAGTGCAGAAGGAACGAATGAACAGTCCAGACAGAAGGAGCCCTGGGGTCTTGTTCTGACCACTGACATGTTCAGACTGGAAAAGAGAAGCCTTAGCTGAGACCAAATGTCAAAGAAGGGCTCTGGGCAGACACGAGGGCTGCAGCAACTTTGTAAAAATGGCTGTTACTATCAGAATTACTAATTAGTGCCATAAAAATTTAAGCTAAATACCAAAACAGGCCCTCAAAAGCTTTTTTCCCTAATGTTTTATTTTGAAAATTTCAAACATAGAGAAAAAAAGAATTTTACAACAAACATGTATACACCCACCACCTAGGTCCTCCCGTTGACATGTCTATACTTCATGTAACTATCTACCCATCCCCCATCCCCCAAAAAGCATTTTTAAATCTGCATATTGTGGGGGGACTCCTACCTTGTTGACTGACTTGCCTGTGTCACTTATACTCTGTACCCTGGGGCCTAAGAGGACACTAGTAGACAGCCAGTCCCAGTCCCTGCCCCAGGGACAGGACTGTGGTGGATCTGCACCCCCAAAAATCCAACTCTCCCCAGCAGATTACTCTCTGGTTCCTTGTGCCCCTGCATTAACGAGGTACAGCATGTCCTTGTGCTGCTCTACTGAGCCTGGGCTCCCTGGGACCAATGACAGATGGGAAGACCAGTTCAGTTAGGCTGCGTAAGGGACTCGAGAGAGGAAGTGCTTCTACTGGAGAGTCCTTTCCCTACAGACACGGAGGGGAAGTGAGCCAAAGCAACTTCTCAGAGCCTAGCAACACACACACCTTAACACAGAAAAGTCTTTGGCAGCAAAACACTCTGCCAATCAGTGCCCAGATTGTCTGCCTGTTTTTTAATTTTCCCAAGAATAACAGTGCAGCCCAGGGACCCACCTGACTGGGAATTCCACAACTGTATCAAGTTTGTCCCTCCAGTATCTATTGTAGGAGAAACGTTTGAGGTGGACCACCAGAATCTTCGGCAAGGACCACAGGTCAAACTTCTTTGTGGCCTGTTGATGCTTCTTACAGTTGGGACAGTACCTGAAAAGAGAAACCTCCACTTAGTGGGGAGGCAGGGGGCCAGTGCCACCTGGGCTCTCAAGCATGGAGGCAATCCCATAACATCCTTTCTTGTACTCAGCATGACTGCTTCTGGGCAGGGAGGTCTCTAAGCCACCTTCTAAAAGAGAGTGATGGCTGTCCTAGTCTGGAAAACACAATTCACACAGAAAAACCTGTGTTGTAGGGTCAGCCATGTAAAAAAGTGACACATCCAAATACAAAGGGTTTTTGTGTACATAGATGGCCCCAGCAGATCTCAGTCCCAGGGTACCTGGGTGCCCCTGCCCAGAGGTGGGAGCTGCATACCAGGGGTCATGCTCCCCAAGGGTCTCCATGGTAGTGAAGAGCTCGATGCAGTCTCTCAGGGCCACTGCTGTCTTCTTTTTCTTCTGAGGCTGCAACATGCTGACGTGCTTCTCGTAGGTCTGTGAGGAACAAAATGCTGAGGTCTGCTGAGGAAACAAAATCTTACCAGGCTTAGCCACAACCTCACGAGCTCTCACGCCTGGAATCTAATGTACTTTCTGCAGCCCCTGAACATATAATGACAAAATCTTTAAGTGCTTTTCATTCTCGGTCTAAAACATACCTTGCTAAACTGCTGGGGAACTGGTGAGAGAGACCCACACTGACCAAGAATGCCGAGTGACCTACCTCAGATTCCTGCTCATCGTAATAACGGCTCCGGGTCTCACTATCCCAATCGATGGCTAGTGTGGATCGAGCTGTGGAGGAGGACCAAAGTGTCACTCACTACTGAATGGCCAGCAACAGGAGAGGCTCCTCAGGTGACAAGAGTGAGAAGGACCACACTCAGGCTACGCCATCAACACCTGCTCACCCATCAACAGCCATTGCCAAGAGCGATGCTCTGCCTTGAGCCAGCCAACTCTGAATCCCTGGGCCCCCAAATCCTTTGGCAAAGATTTCCTCAATGCTACACACTTTAAAGGCACTAACTACATAGAATTCTGAAAGGGTACAGGTCAAGATGGAGTAACAGTGGCCAGATTTCTCCTCTTGCCTTAAACCACAAGAAAACCTGACAAAATAGAGGAAACAACTGTTTTCAGACACTGACTATTAGGCAGAGCAAGAGTGAGATCCCTGAGAGAAGGCAAAAAATAAGGTGATGCCTACATGGCCGCAGCTTATCGCCTGGAGGCATTTTCCGGGCCATAGTGTGGGGGGGGCAGGGGAGGAGAACAAAAGACTGATTGAGGAGTCAAAGATCAGTGTTCAAGAATGGGGCTAGGGACTTCCCCTGGTGTCACAGTGGTTAAGAATCTGCCTGCCAATGCAGGGGACACGGGTTTGAGCCCTGGTCCAGGAAGATCCCACATGCTGTGGAGCTACTAAGCCTGTGTGCCACAACTACTGAGCCTGCACTCTAGGGCCTGTGAGCCACAACTACTGAGCCCTTGTGCCACAACTACTGGAGCCCGTGCGCCGCAACAAGAGAAGCCACCGCAATGAGAAGCCCACGCACCACAACGAAGAGTAGCCCCTGTTCACTGCAACTAGAGAAAGCCCGCACACAGCAATGAAGACCCAAAGCAGCCAAAAATAAATAAATTCAAATAAATAAATCAAAGAAAAAAAAAGAAGGGAGCTAGAATTTGCAAGGCATTACACTAAAGACAAGAAGCCACACGGAGGGAATGGAGCTGCAAAAAGGCAAGAGAGATCCAAAACCATCTCAATAAAGCTGTTTTAAAAACTCTTTTTAGGTAATTATTTAAAAAGGGAAGCAAGCTAGCAAACTAGAGGATATCTAGCAAAACTCTTCTCCAATGAAGGAAGCAAAAAGACACAAGAGATGCTTTTGCAGCTCCCCTCCCGACCCAGGGTAGGCATCTTCACTGTCCACATGTTGCTTTTCACGCACAACACACATCCCGTGTGGATGCCCCTTCCCATCTGTACAGCAGTCCCCATTACAGGCTCCAGGTAACAGCCTGTGAAATCCATGACCATTCTCTAGATGGGTCACATTTCATGAGTATTCTCATGGAACAAAAGAAATACGCATTTATTCTCATAAGTTTGGGGAAATGCTGCCACCTAGGAGGGCCACAAGAAGTGTTATCAACCGGAACAAAAGTCCTGAAGGATGGTGGGAGTGGAGGGAGAGCTCGTTTCCTTCTGAAGTCATCAAGGACGGAAGAGAAAAGCCTGACAAGAAGGCCAAGGGAAAGTGCGGAGGGGTGTCATGTCTCTGAAACAGTCTTTAGGGAGCTTTAAGCCAAGGATCACACAAGTGTCTGTTCCTGGAGCCACACTATGAGATGATGAAAGCTCAGTGCAGTCAGTGAGTGCTAAGTGCAAGGATTTTCCAATAGATCCTAAGTCCCCAAAAGCCCAGTTTGAAAGGTCAGAGAAAGTGCTTACAGTTGAGTTTAAGCAGTTTCCCATCAGCTGCAAGGGAATTTAGGTCGGCTGTGCCATAGGAGTTCACAAGGCAGAAGGTAAAAAGCCTTTTTGGGCAGGGTCGGCCTTTGAGCTTCTTTTGGGTGGTCTCGCCATGGTCACTTCCCAGCTCATCCTCCCCACTGTCCTCTGTTTCTGAAAGCTGCTCTCTGCCTTCTTCCTGATGCTCCATTTCTTCTTCGTCTTCTCCTAGCACACAAATGAAAAATAACATGTATGTAATTTGCCACCATTTCAATGCTGCAATTTTTATTTCATACCTAACTGTGGTGCTTCCTTCCAGATTCATTTGATGTGTGTCAAACTACATCCACCCCTTTGCATCTACAAGGCACTTAAATTCACATGTGACACCCCCACAACCTGGTAAGCAGGCAAGTGGGCACAGCTATTCCACAATGAGGACAGAGAGGCCCAGAGAGGTTCAAGGAGTCACCAGAAGGTAAAAGTGAGTCAGCAGTCCTGCCAGCCCTAAATTTGGGGCCCTCACCACTTGGTACTTTACTGGGCTTCATCACACATAGTCTGACTCTTTCAACTTGATCATTAGGCACACAGAGAGAAAAGGACCAAAATTAAACCCATACTCAATACTCAAGAAGATCGGCTGGTAAGAAACAATTTAAAAGTAAAACTTTAAATATGATAATGAACACAAATACTAAGTAAAGGTCTTCAGTTCCTCCACAAGAAACATGATGACTGTCCCTTCAACAAGTGTTTACTGCATGTCTCTCAGGTGCAGGCACCATGATGGGCCCCAAGGAACACAGCACACAGGATCCCCCCCCTCCTTTTTTCTCTTTATTCATTTGAGATTGCTGAGTTTCAAGAGTTTGAAGAGGGGGGAGTTCCCTGGCAGTCCAGTGGTTAGGACTCAGAGCTTTCACTGCCATGGACCTGGCTTCAATCCCTGGCTGGGGAACTAAGATCCTGCAAGCCATGCAACCAGGGGAAAAAAAAAAAAGTTTTAAGAGGCATTCTAGGGACTTCCCTGGTGGCACAGTGGTTAAGAATCCGCCTGCCAATGCAGGGGACACGGGTTTGATCCCTGGTCCGGGAAGATCCCACATGCCACAGAGCAACTAAGCCTGTGCGCCACAACTACTGAGCCTGTGTGCCACAACTACTGAAGCCCGTGTGCCTAGAGCCCATGCTCCGCAACAAGAGAAGCCAGTGCAATGAGAAGCCTGTGCACTGCAACAAAGAGTAGCCCCCGCTCGCCGCAACTAGAGAAAGCCTGCATGCAGCAGCAAAGACCCAATGCAGCCAAAAATAAATAAATAAATAAATAAAATAAATTTATATTAAAAAAAGAAATTTAAAGAGGCATTCTAGAGACATATGGTGATGAGTAAATTTCCCAGGTGTTTCCAGAGAACTGGTTGGTATATGTGGCTGCGATAAAAAAAATCCATGATCATGCTCATCATAATTTTTGTTGTTGGGCAGTCAAAGGGGAAAGTTAAGGTATCAAATAAGTAATTTCAACAAAGATGGGGACAACTCCAAAAGGTGATGTAAAAGTAACAGGGGAAGGGAATTCCCTGGCAGTCCAGTGGTCAGGACTTTGTGCTTCCACTGCCGGGGGCCCAGGTTCAATATCTGGTCGGGGAACTAAGATCCCACAAGGTGCATGGCGCAGCCAAAAAAAAAAAAAAAAAAAGTAACGGGGGAAGATTCAAAATATGAAGTTTATATATTTGGGGAAATAGCAATAGAAATGGAAACTGAGGAAAGGAAGATGTATATTCTACATAAGAATCATCTTTCAGGGACTTCCCTGATGGCACAGTGGTTAAGAATCCACCTGCCAATGCAAGGGACACAGGTTCGAGCCCTGGTCCGGGAAGATCCCACATGTCACGGAGCAACTAAGCTTGTGCGCCACAACTACTAAGCCTGCGCTCTAGAGCCTGTGCTCCGCAACAAGAGAAGCCACCGCAATGAAAAGCATGCACACTGCAACGAAGAGTAGCACCCGCTCGCTGCAACTAGAGAAAGCCCATGCGCAGCAATGAAGACCCAATGCAGCCAAAAAATAAGTTTAAAAAAAAAAAATCCTCTTTCAAAGACTGTGTCTCAGGAGTTGTCACGAGGAAGGACAAGTTGGGCCCAGGACAATGCAGCACAGTTTCCTGTCAGGCCACCGGAACATCACAGCCATGGATGACAGTGTGACATGAGTCCCCATGAGCAGGACTCTGAAACAGCCAGTGTGCATAAGACTGCCAGCCTCAGCTCTCACAGAGGTTCCTTTCTCAATTAGCTCACTTCACTCCTGAAGCAGTGGCACTGCCCCTTTTACGCCCAGGTAAGCCTGCTCTGCTCTCAGACTGGCAAGTGAAACATTGCCCTGCCCAAGACACTCAGAGAATCAGCAGGAGACAGCCACCACAGGCCTAACAAGGAGCCATGGCAGTAAAGAGGTTAGAATTATTTCAACATTAAACAAGATTTGAAGTCTATGCACCAAGGCTCACTTATGGAATTCAAAAGAAGGCAGTGAGAACAAGAGACTGAACAAGAGACTGACAGATGGAATGTCTAAGAAACTAGGCTAATTGTAAAATAGCAAATACTGACATGATGCTGTTATTAACTGAGCATCTATTATGTGCCAGATACTCTAACCACACTATCTCATTGAACAGTAACCTCAACTCTGTGAAGCCGTTATCATCATCCCATTTTGCAGATAGGTAAACCAAGGTTAAGAGAGATGAAGTGACTTTTTGAGGTCTGCCCCACACCTCAAGCTGGGAATCGCAGTGCCTCAAGTTCCAGAGCACTAAGAACCCACAGGTCACCCAAGGTCTGCTCAGAGACTACCATTACAGCTCCAACATGTCTGCTTGTGGGAACTGTGCACAAAATACACTCCTGTTCATCCCTCGTGGGAGGAGAACGTGATATTCTGGGCAAGAACAGGAGTACAACTATAATAAATACTCAACCTAAAATACCAACAATTTGGAATATCCCTTCAGGACAGAGCCTTCTGGTCATTATTTTTTTATTTTTTTATTTTTTTGAGGTACGCGGGCCTCTCAGTGTTGTGGCCTCTCCTGTTGCGGAGCACAGGCTCCGGATGCGCAGGCTCAGAGGCCATGGCTCATGGGCCTAGCCGCTCGCGGAATGTGGGATCTTCCCGGACCAGGGCACGAACCCGTGTCCCCTGCATCGGCAGGCAGACTCTCAACCACTGCGCCACCAGGGAAGCCCCTGGTCATTATTTTTAATGTCAATTTTCACTTTCCAGGACCAGGCATGTCTTGCAGAAATCTGGGCATTTGAATTTTCAACTGGGAATATATATTCAGCTATTCACAAAGCGTAAGAACTGGAGGATAGTTCTGGTTTTATAGGAATAAAGCCACCTAGTCAGTCACGCAGGCCCCCAAAAGAAGGATGACAGCCACAGTGCACGTTAGACACAGCTCCATGGTCACAGATGGGCTTGTGAGCACTAGGCCACAGAAGGATGGTGAGGGCTCTGGGTTTCTTGCAACAAGTCTATCCTACTGCTTTTCCAACTGTGGCTCCTCACTCCGACATCAGGAGCTGTCCAGAGCCAGCTACCACCTGTGGCTTCCTGGGTAGAAAGAAAGAAAGGCCAAGAGAACCTGTCTCTGCCTTCTGACTGGCTGGGCAGGACATCTGTCCTCCCCAGGGGCGGCTGCTGGACCACGGTGATGGGTAAGGGCCAAGACAAAAGCTCTACAGACACAAGCCAGGTTGTGAAGGCAGCCAAGTGTACTCAGCAATCCCAACGGGTCAGAATCAAATCCTGACTCTGCTACATGACCTTGGGCAAGTCACTCAGTCCTATTATGCTTAGTCTCCCTGAGGTGAAACCCAGCTTCCACGCCTAAGATTACACGAGGTGTCAAAGTTGGACAATGGGCTCTGGCAGAGTGAAGTGGTGCAGACAGGGCTTCCAGGTCTGCTCTCTAGGCAGAGCCCCCAACCCCGCCTCAGAGCCTCCCTCACCCATGTATACAACACCTTTGGAAGAAGAGGGAAGTTGGGAGGGATTTGGTCAGTGACAGCCCCACGGTGTGGCGTACGCTCACCTTCACAGCTGCCCCTGGAGCCATTGCAGGACCCCAGCTCCAAGGGCGAGCTGCCAGACTCATCAGGCAAAGGTTGTTTTATATAGCGGCTTGAAAAGAAGAAAGAAATTGTTTGTTAGTTGTATCCTTTACCTATTTTTCTCCACTACTCAGCGTGAAGTAGTTCCTAATTTATATATTCAGCTATTCACAAAGCAATTTACGTAAATAAAAGGGCCTTAAAATTCATGTGATGGCTTAACACTTCAAGAAATTGAGAGGAACCTATGAGATAAGAAGTTTAACTACCAGGGCACTGAACAGACTCTGAGAAAGTCTGTTTCAAATCTCTGATAAACGATGCGTGGCACCATCATTTAAAAAAATATTTCCCAGTAATGTTAATTATCAGGTTCAGAATGATAGTGTAGTAGTTCAGAAATTACATTCAAATACAAAATGCCATTAAAGCACTATACTCCCTCAAGCAGGTGACTGACAGGTGTGAAGACATGATTCCAGGAACTAGAAGAGGCTTAGGTGTTCACTGTCATGGTGCTTCAGATGTGCCAGATGTTCTGTCCCAATAGCACCTGCTCTGGCCCTCCCAGGGGCCGACACAACTACATTTCTAACAGAAGTGAGCACACGGGGTCAACACTGGCACTCTGCAGGGGGCAGTCACTCTTACTAGGCCCTATCTTATTTTAGATAACAAGCAAATCACATTCCTACCACCAACCTGATACGCTCACAAACAGCCTGGTACAAAGACTCGAGGGTGAGCTTGTACTTGGGGACAGAAACCAGCAGTGGCTGCCCATATAGCACTGCCCCAGTGGAAGTGCTCGACGGCCTGGATTTCCTTTCCCTGAAGTACACTGGAAGCGTGACACATTCAGAGCCGTCTGTGGAAGTGCTGCAGACCTCGTACCTGTGTCAATCACACAAGAGAGCAACTTCAGCGGCAGGTCTCTGTGAGAGACAGAGATCTGAGCTGCAGCTACATGGTGGCCAGGACTACGGTTACTAGGACAGAGCACACTTCAGTACAAAAGGTGGAAAAACCATTTCCAAGACGATGCTAGAGGATGGGTAGAATCCCAAAGAGAGTCAACTGTTAACACAAGGTGAACCTACACAACCCAGGACCTGGGGCTAATGTGATCCTCCTTCCCCCAACCATGGCCTCAAACTCTGTGGTCCTTCAATTGGGACTCAACACAGATGACACCTATCATCCAGACCATCACTTCAGACACAAAGGCACACAGGGGGGGCCCAGCCACTAAGTTCACCTTTGGTCACCCATCAAGGAGCTTAACTTTTAGAAAAAGGCATTCTCAATGCCCTGCCCTTTAGTAAAACCAAATACTGTACAGCGACGTATACCTAGAATATAAGCCAAAGACTCTTTATTTCAAATGAGGAAGCAAATTTATAGAACTGTTTGCCATCTTTCTTCAAAAACATTGAAATAAAAGAATATTAAATTTTTTTTAAAAATCAGAGATAACCAAAGAAACTGCTAAATACAAATCAATGATTTTGAAAAATGTGTCTTACTTAGTAAATACATGGGATTGAGGAGATTTATAGATGTTTTATCCCGGAACAGATGTTACCAAAATTGCTGGCAACCGACTGTAGTCTTTCCCTCTTCCTATAGGGGGAGACACAAACTTACTGATTCAATTTTTGAAAACTATAAACACACACACACACACACACACACACACACACACACACACACACTCTCTCACTCTCTCTCTCTCTCTCTCTCTCTCTCAGCTCTCTCTCTCTCTCTCTCTCTCTCTCTCTCCCCACATGGCTGGCAAACAGTCCTGACTATAGTATATGCAGAAAGAGTTCAAAGAAAAACTCACAAAAACGTCCAAGGTATGCTCTAGGGTAAGGACCCTGGTGTCCAGCATAATGGTCAAGAACCAAGCCTTGGAGTGAGGCTCGCCCAGGTTCCAGATCCATCATTGTCACTTTCTGGCTGCTGTAACCAGGTCAAGTGCCTTAATTTCTAAGTCTGTCTATCCAGTGGACAATGGGATCACCCACCTTCCAGTGTAGTGGTGAGGATTAAGTAACTCAGTAGCACAGTACGTCACATGCTCAAAAAGTATTAGATGCTACAATTGTGTTTTCATAAGACAATTATCAATTCATCATAAAACAATTTGCTTTCCAACTGGCTGGCCCTCAAGCCCTCTGAAGAATCCTCCGTTGGTGGTTTGCCAACCTCCCCACAAGGTGATGTCCCAGGTCTTCTCAGCGCAGGTATCTGCGAGCACTAGTTTCCAGAAGTGAGGGAGACTGTGTTAAGGTCTTGGGGTATGAAGTGGACAGTCCCAGCCCTGTGGCCCAGCATATGCCTTGGCACCCTCCATTAGTAAAGTAAGGGAACATGGCTGAGAGTGGGGAGGCAGCCTATGCAAGTGTGAACAGAACTAGGATCTTGGGTGTGGTTAAGAATTCTTCCTTTTAGAGTGACCTAGAAGTCATTGGCCACAAAAATGTAAAGGGAAGGAAATGCCTCCTTTGTGTACTGCATTCCTCAGCCAAAACCAAAAACCAAAACAAAATCCTAAAAACCTTTCTCGGCAGAGGCAAGTTTCTGGCTGAGAGGGAATGAGGGAGGGACAACATGGGTGTGCTCCACACGCAAGCCTCCCTGAGCAAGAGGCTGCTGGGAGCTCAGGCAAGCTCACACTCCACCCCCCCCCCACCCTACCCCAACCTGGAAGAGGGACACACACACAATCACACAAAGCAGCCTTGAAGCAAGAGGATTTGGGAGGGGCCGAGGAGACAAGCTGCAGTTGGAGTGTACTGTCCCCACAGGGATGAGAAAACCGAGTCTCAGAGCTTGCAGATGTTAGCGCTGGAAAAGGCTGCTTAAATCAACCTTCCCTGTCATCTGGGATGGAACCTGCCTGAGACGCCACTACCTGTGGCTGGGAGAAAGGACGAGACCCTCCCTGTACTGAGTCCCTTCTCCTGTCTTCCCGTGGCCCCTCACAAAGCTGTGACTCTTCTTGAGAAAAGCATTTCTGATAGCAGGACCATCTGCAGAACCACTGAACAGGCCTTCTTAACAGGTAGCAACTGTTGACAAAAGCCTTGTTCATGCTGAGGAGAGTTATCTGGAATGTCTAGCTCTGAAGTGCCAGTAGGCGCTTAGCACTGATGGCTACCCAAAATTCCCTGAACATCCACCTCTTGCACCCAGGGGTTGGGGCAAATCCACATGAGCACCAACTGCCAGATCTTCTGCTCTGGAGACACTGACAGACACTGGCAAAGCCTCTAGAATGTTTCCTTTGACCCTGCAGCAGAAACCACTGAGTACTCACACGAAAATGTCATCCCGAGGCATGATGTGGTTTAAACCTTCATCCATTTGGAAAATTTTGTGGAACCGGTGATTATACACATCTGTGACCACCATCTAAGAATCAACAGTAACAGAAAGATTACAGGATGGATAAGAGTACACCCACCACATGCCCCAACTAAAGATCCCACATGCCGCAACTAAAAGGATGCTGCGTGCTGCGACGAAGATCCCGCGTGCTGCAACTAAGACCCGGCGCAGCCAAAGAAATAAATATTTTTAAAAAAAGAGTACACCTACTTAATAACCCAGGCACAAATGAAAATGTAAGTGCTGCCCCCTGAGAGATCACGATGCAACCAGCCCCAGAGCTCAGGGGCCAAGGGCCAAAGGGGAGCAGCATGGCTGTCGCCACCAGAAAACATGTTGTATCTGTCCCAAGGTTTATGACAGGATTTGCCTTCCAGTGGCAGGAATGGTGGGGAGTGAGTGCTGACCAGAGACCAGCAGTAATCCAGAATCCTCTGGGGTGTTCCCTGGGGCCGGAATTCCCCAAGCCATCCTCAGCACATAGCAGAAAAGACCAAACCCCAACCACCAAGACCTACCACCTGAAACCAGCAGGGGTGCAAGGGAAGTGGGGAGGAGAAGGGCACTGACCAGGGCTGGGACAAGGGAGGGGCTGGGGGCATCCAGGAGGATGGATCCTCGGGCAGCAAGAGGTCTTCACTTTCCCCACCTTCACACAGCGCCACGCTCAGCAGAAAGGCCAGCGTGAGCAATTGTTTTTATTTTTCTATTTTATTTTTATTTTTAAATAAATTTATTTATTTATTGACTGCGTTGGGGATTCGTTGCTGCGTGTGGGCTTTCTCTAGTTGTGGCGAGCGGGGGCTACTCTTCGTTGTGGTGCACGTGCTTCTCTTGTTGTGGAGCACCAGCTCTAGGTGCGGGCTTCAGTAGTGGCACGCGGGCTCTGTAGTTGTGGCTCGCCGGCTCTGGAGCGAAGGCTCAGTAGTTGTGGCACACAGGCTTAGCTGCTCCGCGGCATGTGGGATCTTCCTGGACCAGGGATTGAATCCGTGTCCCCTGCATTGGCAGGTGGATTCTTAACCACTGTGCCACCAGGGAAGTCCCAGCAATTATTTTTAAATAAAGATTTCTATCAAGTCACTCCACAGACTTACAGAGTTTGGGACAGGAAAGAACTTCCAGCTTCTCACATTACAGATGAGGTCAGGTAGGAAGGGGAGGCAAAGTGAGAGCAAATCCCCAGTCCTGGCCCTCTGACCATAGCTAGTGTGTCCTCAGTGGAGGAAAGACAGTGTTCCCAGGGCTGGAAGGGACAGTCTCAGGCACAGTGTGCAAAATGAACAAGGGCCAGGAGGTCTGAGGCATTCAGATATAAACACATGTGTGCTGGCTGATAAGACCTACCCCACAAAAGTGGCTACAAGGTTGAAACTTAACTCCAAAGGACTATGAACTGCCCCCAATAGGCTTAATGCCACTGAACAGCTCGCCTTACGTTTTCCACAGCAATGCCAGACAGCCTGGAGAGAGCCTCACACAGGTCAGACACAGCCCCCATCAGCGGCACAATCACACGGTACTGCAAAGGAGAGATGGGAGAGGTGACAAGGGTGCTCTGGAAAGGGTGGGAGATGAGTTGGGAGGAGCAGGCATCATGGAGGGCAGAAGTGCCCCACCAGAAACAGTGTGTGGTGAGCTCAGGGCCCAGATGGGTGGCCAGCTGAGCAAATAGGCAAGTCGTCTGCATCAACACCTGCCTCTCTATTCAGGTAGCACCACAGAAGCTGGACCATCTCTTTCCCTCCTACACATTGCTTTATTTTTTTCTTAACTTTTCAGAGCCATTCACTACTTCCTTTAAAGAAATGTTATAATTATACAAACTGCCAACCAGTCCTTGTCATAAAGCCAGAAGAAGCATGCAGTGAGCCATCAGCAGGGCTGGACACTAAGACCGGCCTGTCACACCTTTCATTTGGTCTTTTGTTCTGGCAAGGCTCTCCTAGCTGATTTAGGGGTGAACATAACCAAAGGAAGTACTGTTTCTAGTCCCCTAACATTCAGATTCAAGGATCTCTTAGCAGATCAGCCAGGTTCCTTTAGTCAAATGAATGGAGCATAGGGGAAAAGGTGACAGAGAAGTCCAGAAAACCTTCACAATATGCCTGAATGACATGGGATTACACAAAGATCTGAGGGAGGACAAGGGCACACACTCAAGGCAAGTGCCAAGGGGTTTCAGAGGCAGCTGATGGAGCTGCTGCTGCAACAGATGGAAGCAGCCCCACTCTGGGTCTGATAGCCACTCACAACGAGGGGTACCATGAGGGTGCCGATTTCTCTTACCTGGGTAGGTCTGCAGCGAGGGTCAGCGGGAACCAGGAAGATCTCCATAACTCGATCTTTCTTCAAGGGCAGTGGGAGAGTTAGATAGCAAAATGGATCAAAGGTCACAGAAACCTTAGCACATTCTGGGCAAACCAAGGTAGATTTGAAGAGGCCATGGAACGTGTCCACAATCACAGAGTCATTCCTCAACCTATGATTCTCCCAGGCTTCCTTTGCCACAACCTGGAAGAAAGCAAAGGGGATAAGTAAGACATTCTCAACATCCCCCAGTTCTTAGCCTCTGCATCTAGAATGATTCACAGCAAAATCTGAAATAGACTGTGAGGCAGTCTGTGCAGCCAAGAACTTGGTCCAGGCCAGTGAGGGCCAGGACTGCTCTTAGCATACCAAACTCATTCCACATGCCAGCTCCATGCCCAATCCTACACTTAACAAAGTGCTGATGCAGGATCTACGGGACAGAGACAAACTGAGAGCACTGTGGACACATGGACCTGACCAGGGAAGGACTGCCTCCTATAGGGCTTCCAATGATCCAAAGTCCCTTCAGTGAGCTTTTAATTTATGCTATCGTTCAGCTAGCTCATGGTTTTTCCTTTAAGATGTGCATGCTACTTTGAAGTATTCATATTGATCATCCCAATGTGATAGGTAGCTTAAATACTAAATTCCCTCTTCATAGATCTGAAAATCAAGGCAAAAAAATGTAAGTGCCCTAATAACATTAATAAAAACTATTTTAATCATCATGGATGGATTTTAATGGATTTCAATAATCCCAAGGGTCCACACTACAGGCACTTTACAGTTTTCAGGGTGCCCTAGTCTCTGGTTCACCAATGTAATTATACTAAACAAACTGACTCGAACTTGAAGAAGCCCAAGAGGGAGCATCAGGGGTAACTAGAGTTAGCCCCTTTGTAACGTGCAACACATTTCCATATTAGACCTCATGTCCACGTCACAAACAACAGCGAGAGGCAACCAGAGCCCTGGCACCAATACTCCATGACCAGAAGAATGCCCTTGCACCTCCCAATAGGAGGCAGCTTCTTTGGAATACTTTTCTTCAAAAGTCTTCAATATCATACCGCATCTGGCCGCCCATTGGCATCCCTCAGCTCCAGGTACGGTTTTTTCTTCACTCGGTTCAGATCTTCGTGCAATCCATCTAGAAGAAAGGCTAACAGCTCCTGAGAGTCTTGTTGTTGGTAGCCAGAAAACTGAGGGGCAAAACGTCCCACCTGAGTCTACAACAAAAGCAACCACATCAGAAGGCGTAAGTTATAAAGAACCAGTGAAGTCAGATAGGAAATTGTCATCAAAAATAACTTTGGGCTTCCCTGGTGGCACAGTGGTTAAGAATCCACCTGCCAATGCAGGAGACAGGGCTTCGAGCCCTTGTCCAGGCAGATCCCACATGCCGCAGAGCAACTAAGCCCGTGCGCCACAACTCCTGAGCCTGTGCTCTAGAGCCCGAGAGCCACAACTACTGAGCACATGTGCCACAACTACTGAAGCCCGTGCGCCTAGAGCCCATGCTCTGCAACAAGAGAAGCCACAGCAATAAGCCCACGCACCACAAGGAAGAGTAGCCCCCGCTCGCCACAACTAGAGAAAGCCCGCGTGCAGCAACGAAGACTCAACACAGCCAAAAATAAGTAAAATAACTAAATAAATTTATTTTTTAAATAAATAAATAAATAAATTTGCAGTCTGCTGGTACCGTAAGGGAGAACACCCTTGCTCCAGGTAGCCTGATTAACTCCTCAAGGGCCTAAAGGTCAGCAGTTCCTACCAGAGAGAAGAGGGCTAAGATCTGAAATCCAGGACAACTACAGACTTGGAACCCGAGCCACTACCCTAAGAGAGGAGTAAAGAGTGACTCCCTCAGTAGCCACATCTCCTAAGTACAGACACGAATCCCTCTCCAACCACCTTCTTTGGTTCAGAGTCTCCCTAAGAAGTTTACAAATGGTACCTGCATCAGCCAGAGGAATCCTCCTAGCCCTAAATAAGAGCACTGTACATAAGAGCCCTCCTAGCCCTAAGTAAGTGTCTGCCTTGTATTGCTCTACACTACTGATCCTCAGAGTGCAGTGCCCAACTAGTGGCATTAGCATCATCTGAGAGCTTGACAGAAATGCACCTTCTCAGGCCCCACCCTAGACCTTCAGAAACAGAAACTCTGGGAATAGTAATTTGCATATATTTCCCAGGGATTAATGTGCCCATGGGAATGAAAAGAATTTGTATTCAATTTCAATAAACAATCTAAGATTTTAATTTTCTCATTGAGCTTAGGTGCTATATTTTTTTTCATCTGTGAATCAGATGCTTCATGAAGGCTCCTTGAACCAAACAGGATTTCCAGATTTCAACACATGGAGGCAAGGCACTTCCCCCTCAGCAGCGAAAAACATTCAGGGCAATGGAAGGTTGAGGTGCTCCAAGTGCCCAATGCAGTTCACCCATCTTCCCATCTTCCTAGCTGAGGGACCCAAGTGAGAACTGTCCCTCATACCAACATCCGACAATGTCAGCCCAATTCCTAACTTAGGGGACCCAACTCAAACCACAGTTGGTATACGTTCCAGCCTCAGGGAACCTGGGAGCACCCTTCAGATGATACTGGAAATTTGACTGAATTTTTATGGTCTGGCTTAGGGTGTCAACCATTTAAAGAATGCCACTGTAGGGACTTCCCTGATGCTCCAGTGGTTAAGACTTCACCTTCCAGTGTAGGCGGTGTGGGTTCGATCCTGGTCAGGGAGCTAAGATCCCACATGCCTCGCAGCCAAAAAACCAAAACATAAAACAGAAGCAATATTGTAACAAATTCAGTAGACTTTAAACATGGTCCACATCAAAAAAACTTAAAGAAAAAAAAAAAAGAATGCCACTGTAGAATACAGCATTCTGAACAAGCAGCTTACAATACAAATGATTATCTGAAGTATCCTCGGCCCAGAGGTGGGGGCTGAGTCACTTAAGTGTGTGCTAAATGACTGAACAGAAAAGAAGGATCTGATCATGTAGTGCTTTTAGTCTCGGAGCCCATCTTAATCCCAAAATGCAGTAAAGGAATGCTTCATTACAACACAAAACCACTCTCCCCAAAATAGGAAAAAGGAAGTATATACGTCAACCTACTTTGAACGTGCGAGGTGCCACGTGAGCATCCCTTCCAGACCACATCTGCTTAATGAGCTCTGCATAGGCCTCTGCAATTTCCCCTTTCATTCCCAGAGGGTTGTCCCTGTTGATTTCAGCCTCATACTCATCTTTGAGAAAGTAGTCGGTCAGTGGTGCAGTGTTGCTTAAGCACTGAAAGAGAACACGATCACAGCTTACACCACTTCTGGAGAGCACACAGAGACACAAGATAAACCCAGTTCTAAACGACCAGTGAGGGTCACGCCAACAAAATGAAGTGCTCAGCAGATTCTCTGAAGGGCTCATAACAGTAAGGCACAGCCTCCCAGCGGCTGGTGGCCACATTGTGACTAGCCTCTCAGGGACACTGTTTTGGAGGGAGCTCACACTTACTGCCTAAGAATTGTTTCTGAGACAAGCTCTCTGAGGGCAAAAGCTGTATATCCCAAATGCCTGACACACAGTAATTTTCTATTCAGTGGAAGATAATAATTTTAAGATGATATTTTTTTTCATTGGAAGTGACTGCGACATTCCACTATTTCATGAGAAGACAAAATATAAGTAAGCCGAAGGCAAAATGCTTTACTAGAGCCAAAACACTCTGGGTGGGGAAAATCAGGATAATTAGAAAAAACAATAAATAATATTGTACCTGTGTATACTAATTTTAACTCCTTAAATTAAAAAATGAAGGTGGGTATTGGATTCTATCAAATGAGTTTTCCTACATCTATAGAGATGATCACATTATTTTCTCCTTCATTCTGTTACTGTGTTAAAAGACTGATTAATTTTTCAGGTGTTAAACCAACCTGGTTTTCCTAGCACAAACCACACCTACTTGTTATGTGTTACCACTTTTATTTAGATATCATTGATCTTGATTTGCTAAAATTTTATCTACATTATTTGTGTCTACAGTTATGAGATACGATAGTCTAAAATTTTCTTTAGAAATTCCTTGTCATATTTTGGTATCAGAGTATCCTGCCTTGTAAAATGATTTGGGGTGCTGAAAGAAGATAGGCATGATTGGTATTTCTGCCTTAAATCTTTGAATACATTCACCAATTCACAAGAATTTTCTCTTTAACCACTGGGCAACCAATCAGTCATGCCATATAATAATGCCCCAATAAAAATTCTGGACACCAAAACTCAAGTGAGTTTTCATACCTGGCAATGCTCCATGCCTACTGTTACACATCAATGCCAGGAAAGTAAAGCATCCTGACTCCACTGGAAGAGGGCAACAGAAGCTCTGCACTGAGAACCCTCCTAGACTCTGCCCTACTCCCTTCTTCACCTTGCCTAATGTTAAATCTGTATCCTTTCCCTATAACATACCATAACTGTGAGTATAATTACTTTTAAGTGAGTCTACAAGTCTTTCTAGCAAATTAACAAAACCGAGGGTGTAGGGAGCCCCAAATTTGCAGCTGGTGTCAGAAGTGAAGGCAGTACTAAGGACTGTGCCCTCCTAACTTTGTAGTTGGACCCTAACCCCAGCCCATGCCCAAAACAGTACCATCACATAGTATGTGCCCAAAAAATATTTGATGGATGAATAAATGAGGTTTCAAAGGGAGGATTTTAGGATTTTCTCCAAGCAGGGGCATGAGGTGAGATGGCTCACTGGTGAAAAGATGGTCAACTTCAAGCAGGAATAATTTGGCTTAGTACCAGCTGCTGTGAGTTCTCATCCCATTAGAGACCAACCAGGCAAGTATTCCAGTACTTTCTGAGATCATTCCCCAATGGTCAACAAAATTCAACATACTTTTACTGTAAAATCAAACCTAGAACTGATTAAGAAGACATTTTGAGGCCAGGAACACTGATGAGGCCATTCTGTACTACCCAGTGGGACGTGCCTTGGCAGGGATCCCTGAAGTACTAACAAAGGGTCGTTAGGGACCCCTGGGAGAAGATCCTCCCAACACCTTAGAGGCCACTCCCACCTGAGCCTCAAGTACTGTGAAGACACAGTGTTATTGAGATGGCAGCTCTGCCCTCTACCTGCAAGGCGGAGTTCATGAAGCAGGTGTTTCCCAGGTTTCCAAGTCCACAGAGCCCAGGTTGTACGTGAGTTGATGGGGACTCCTGACAATTATACGAAGCAGAGAAGCCAGATCCACTGGAAAACATAACCCACATCAGCAATAAAAGTGAGTGCTGTTCACATGCCCTCAGGATGCCTTTTGGGGCTCCGTCGGGGCCTCTAGAATTCTCACTTGATAATAACCCCGTGAGACAAGGTCTCTTTACTCCCCTCCCCAGCCCTCCAGCCCCCCCAACCCCCTGTTTTGATTTGACATGACAACGGGTGGTGAGCACATCCTTAAGGGGAGAAATGCTGTTTGAATCCTCTGCTCTCAGCTTTGGTAAATGCTAATTTTGTATCCCTCCAGAAGGCTAACTGCCAGGTGACTTCGGGGAAGAACACTGGTTACCAAGATCAAAGCTTGCACCTGCCGCCACCCACGAGGCCACACTCAGTCTTGACTGTGCCTGAGTGTGCAGGCACTCTCTCTCTCTCCTGACCTTCCTCTTCCACCCTGTCTGTGCTATATGGCAGGTACTCCTGAAACACTCGGAGAAAGGATCACAGCCATGCGGAGGGGAAACAGGCAGGGTCCTCCCACAGCCAACAATCATCCCCGCGTAGCTATTCTGCCAGACAACCAGCCCATTCCTTCACAGACAAATGCAGTGACCTCCATGACCACCAACTGACAGGCTGTGGGGAAAACACCAGCTCGCAGGAAGAAAAGCAATGTACATCAGAACTAGGAGGCACAATTTACTGTGGGTATGAAATGGAGCAAGAAACCACATGCAGCATGTTCCCATGGGGAGCCCTAATCCCACTATGCTTAGTGTAGCAGCAGAGGAGCTGTCCAGGTACGGCCTGGGAAAGGACTCAGCGGGGAAGGAAGCAAAGTGAAAGGACCTGCTCTTACCCCCTGCTGACACCGGAACTGTGCATCCCAGAGGTGTTAGTGCTATCACCATTTGAAATGGGAGAGGCAGATACTGAGGAATAGGGACTTGCTGATGATGTTGGAGAGGTAGTAAAATTTCTGCTAGGCGCAGTGCTTGATCTGGGAGAGAGAAGCAGAAACAATGCTACTGATATTTTGCAAAAAGCAAGCCCTACTTAATGCCTTAGGTCTCTTCTCAAGAAATAAATGTTCTCCGTATTCAGTTATTTAAAATTAATTGCAAAAAGCCCATTTTCATGCTAATTCAAGACAAATTTTATTTAAGTGAGAGTAAAGAAATTAATTGATCTTCATGTCTCATTCATCCACATGGTCATATACTGAATCTTTCAGTAGGATAAAACACAAGGTTGATCTTCAGGGCATCCTAGTTTGATTTACAAATGATAAGCTTCCCTAAATTTTAAGAGTTACCAGTGAAAGACAAAGAAAAATGGTAATAAGAGATGAATTTCCTCCAAAGTACTTGACCCAGATTAAACAAGTGGCTATAAGTATAACAGAATAGGAAAATGGCGATTTAGTTTCACTGTGCTATTTGAGGAAATTCCTTTTGTTTCCTTAAATTTACCAAATGTGAATAACCTCTTTTCAAACTCATGTTTCAATATTTTTCACAGCATCTTATTTTAGATTTATTCCTACTTTCACACTAATTAATTCAAGGGCTAATTGCCCCAAATCTTAAATTGATATCAAACGGGACTTCCCTGTCGGTGCAGTGGTTAAGACCCCACGCTTCCACTGCAGGGGGCATGGGTTCGATCCCTGGTTGGGGAACTAAGATCCCACATGCCGCATGGTGCGGCTCCCCCCAAAAAAACCTGATATCAATTTTATCAAATTTTCTACTAAAATTCATATAGGCACATGCAGAAGAAAGTGAGTTGTCTGCATTGTTTCAAATATGTACAACTGTGATTTTCCTTCTAGATTTGGGGTCATTTTTAGAATACAGAATATAATTAAGATGCTTTGTCCCTGCAGAGTGCCCAACCTCATGTGATCTGATGTCAACCAGGGTTCCCCTTGAGAAGACAGTGGGACGTGGCAACAAAGATGAGTGATCCTGTACCCACACTGTAGGCAGATGTCAGGGAACTATCCAGGGGCCTAAATGGGCGTCAGGAACTGAGTTCTGCTTCACATTCTGTGGTCACAGCAAGGGAGGGGGAAAGAGGGCTCCCCAGCCTCTCACCCACCCATAAGGAAACGCACCTTCTCCAATCCTGAAGAGCATCTGCTTCACTGAGCCTCATCTCGGCTGCAAAGGAGTCCAAGAACTCAGGCAGCTCCTTAAGTAAGGCTTGTCAGAGCCAAGGGCACTCTCTTCTGCCACACAGGTGACTTAAGCATACACTTGAGGCCTGTCCACTGTGATGCCGGTATGCCCAGCCTCCTATGCAGGCAGGAAAGTCACTACCCAAGACTGGTCTGATATGGCAGACCCAGTTATCTCAGGTCTGGAGATACTACAAGATAGTGAAATTAAATTTCTGACATACAGAACCTCAAGGCACATGGCTTAACACTCCCCTTATTAGTAACTGTTCACTGGTAACTTATTTTATTCCCTGAACTTAAAAGGGCAAAAATCCATATAAAGCCACTACAAATATCCAAGACCTATCAACTTCTTAAACAGACAACAACATTCTGGTTGAAATGAAAGAGAACAGGGAATTCCCTGTGGCCCAATGGTTAGCACTCTGCACCTTCACTGCCAAGGGCATGGGTTTGATCCCTGGTCAGCAAATTGGGATCCTGCAGGCCGCATGGAGTGGCCAAAAAAATTAATTAATTAAAAAAAAAAAGAAAATAAAAAAGAAAAATTTTATTTGACATTCGTTTAAAATGTTCTAGAAAATACTGCCAGTAGTTTAGAGTAAATTCGGTCAAAAAGAAATCCAACATTGATTACATAAGGATATTTTTTATATGCTTGAAAACTTATATAATACAAAGTTTTTGTTTGTTTTTTTACTCTACCTTTGACAGACAAATCAAAAAGCAAGACCTCTGTGCAGAAGTGACTTGTATCTGAGAAACGCTTGGGTATTGGTCACTTGTCACCAGGCAACTTCAGAGCACACCCTAGGGCCCTGCAAGCCAGGAAGTAGGCAACGGTAGGAAACGCCTGACGTGAAGCAAGACCTCACTCTCAAATGTGACCGAGTCTCATGCAACAAACTTTCTGAAAACAGAGGCTACATCTCCAAATAAGGATCCCACTGCTCCTAAAAGATACTCTGGTTAAGCCTCTGGTCTCCTGGCACCTTTCTACTGAGATATTTCCTGATCCTAGGCATGTCCGGTCATTATCATCACAATGAAAACATGCCCTGACCTATGGCTGAGGCTCTGTAACATATTCATGCCTGCCCTCCTTGCTCCATTGCTCTCTGCTTGCCTCTCAGATGTTCTCCAGGCCAAATGCCACTCTGAGGATGACTCCACTCCTTAAGCCCACCCTCTGACCTCAGGTATTCAGAGGCCAGCATCTGGCATTATCATTAAGACAACAATCAACTCTTAGCCAGAATCCTCACTGCTTTCACAACATCCTAAGCTGTGATCTCCCCCTCCACCAACAGTGTTAACCCTCATATGCATGCAACTCAAATCTCTATTTCAGAAACACTGGCTTCTTCCAGCTCTGGGCAAGCAGTCTTTAAAGGGGACTGTGGTGCAGAGCTAACTGGGCCTTATAGACATCAGGCAAGTAAAGTTAGAGAGAATTAAAGTTTTAGAGAGGGGCTTCCCTGGTGGCTCAGTGGTTGAGAATCTGCATGCCAATGCAGGGGACGTGGGTTCGAGCCCTGGTCCAGGAAGATCTCACATGCCATGGAGCAACTAAGCCCGTGCGCCACAAATACTGAGCCTGAGCTCTAGAGCTCGCGTGCCACAACTACTGAAGCCCACATGCCCGTGCTCCACAACAAGGGAAGCCACCGCAATGTGAAGCCGGTGCACCACAACGAAGAGTAGCCCCTGCACTGCAACAAAGAGTAGCCCCCACTCACCACAACTAGAGAAAGCCCATGTGCAACAACGAAGACCCAACGAAGCCAAAATTAAATAAATAAAGTTATAAAATAAAAGAGTTCGAGAAACAGAAAACAGGGGGCCAGATCGATACAGAACCTTGGAAGCACTAACACAGAGGTTGGAGCAATTCACAGGAAGGAAAAAAACATCTGAAAATGCTCAGAGTTTACCAGGTGGCTCTCACTAGTGAATAAAGGAGCTGAATGAAAACAATTTCATTATGCTGTTCTCCTGTCAGCATATATGTAAAATTGATTCTAAAAGTGGGTTAAAAAAAAAGGATTAAGCCAATCATTGTCTTTCCCTGGATGACATACTCACTTGATGTACCTTCCCATTCCCTCAATTTTATCCTGTGTCGTCTCTGACAGACAACGTACTACTGAACAGGTCTGGTTTACAAAAAAAAAAGTCTGATTTGAGAGCTTGTCTTTTTTTTTTTTTCTGCGGTACACAGGCCTCTCCCTTCTCCCGTTGCGGAGCACAGGCTCTAGACGTGCAGGCTCAGCGGCCATGGCTCACGGGCCCAGCCGTTCCGCGGCATGTGGGATCTTCCTGGACCGGGGCACGAACCCGTGTCCCCTGCATCAGGAGGCGGACTCTCAACCACTGCGCCACCAGGGAAGCCCAAGAGAGCTTGTCTTTTTAACGAGTTGAACCCATCTATAGTTATTCTAATTACTGTTATAGCTGGACTTAATTCAATCTCCCTTGTTTTCTAATAACCACATTTTTCAGTTGTTTTTTCCCTTCTTGCCTTCCACCTGAGTTTCCCTTTTTTATTTTATTTTATTCATGTATTTTATTTTTAATTTTTTGGTTTATTTGCTTTTATTTTTGGCTGTGTTGGGTCTTTGTTGTAGCACAGAAGGAAAACCACATTCACAGATAGACAAAATGAAAAGCCAGAGGACTCTGTACCAGATGAAGGAACAAGATAAAACCGTAGAAAAACAACTAAATGAAGTGGAGCTAGGCAACTTTCCAGAAAAAGAATTCAGAATAATGATAGTGAAGATGATCCAGAACCTTGGAAAAAGAACGGAGGCAAAGATCGAGAAGATGCAAGAAATGTTTAAGAAAGATCTAAAAGGATTAATGAACAAACGAACAGAGATGAACATTACAATAACTGAAATGAAAAATACACTAGAAGGAATCAACAGCAGAATAACTAAGGCAGAAGAACGGATAAGTGACCTGGAAGACAGAATGGTGGAATTCACTGCCACAGAACAGAATAAAGAAAAAAGAATGAAAAGAAATGAAGACAGCCTAAGAGACCTCTAGGACAACATTAAATGCAACAACATTCGCATTATAGGGATCCAGGAAGGAGAAGAGAAAGAGAAAGGACCAGAGAAAATATTTTAAGAGATTATAGTCTAAAACTTCCCTAACATGGGAAAGGAAACAGCCACCCAAGTCCAGGAAGCGCAGAGAGTCCCAGGCAGGATAAACCCAAGGAGAAACACGCCAAGACACATAGTAATCAAATTGACAAAAATTAAAGAAAAATTACTGAAAGCAACAAGGGAAAAATGACAAATAACATACAAGGGAACTCCCATAAGGTTAACAGCTGATTTCTCAGCAGAAACTCTACAAGCCAGAAGGGAATGGCATGATATATTTAAAGTGATGAAAGGGAAGAACCTACAACCGATTACTCTACCCGGCAAGGATCTCATTCAGATTCGACAGAGAAATCAAAAGCTTTACAGACAAGCAAAAGCTAAGAGAATTCAGCACCACCAAACCAGCTCTACAACAAATGCTAAAGGAATTTCTCTAAGTGGGAAACATAAGAGAAGAAAAGGACCTACAAAAATAAGCCCATAACAATTAAGAAAATGGTAAGGGGCTTCCCTGGTGGCACAGTGGTTAAGAATCCGCCTGCCAATGCAGGGGACACGGGTTTGAGCCCTGGTCCGGGAAGATCCCACATGCTGTGGAGCACCTGGGCCCGTGTGCCACAACTACTGAGCCTGTGCTCTAGAACCCGCAAGC
Source organism: Globicephala melas (assembly GCF_963455315.2). Lineage (NCBI taxonomy): Eukaryota > Metazoa > Chordata > Mammalia > Artiodactyla > Delphinidae > Globicephala > Globicephala melas. The sequence goes on along the minus strand of NC_083324.2, from coordinate 38,844,517 downwards.
CACAACTACTGAGCCCATGAGCCACAACTACAGAGCCCGTGAGCCACAACTACTGAGCCCACAAAACACAACTACTGAGCCCACAAACCACAACTACTGAGCCCGCACACCTAGAGCCCATGCTTTGCAACGAAGAGTAGTCCCCGCTTGCCGCAACTAGAGAAAGCCCGTGCGCCGCAGCGAAGACCCAAAGTAGCCAAAAATAAATTAAATAAATAAATAAAATACCATTTTTTTAAAAAAAGAAAGAAAATGGTAATAGGAACATATATATCAATAATTACCTTAAATGTGAATGGATTAAATGCTACAACCAAAAGACACAGGCTTGCTGAATGGATACAAAAACAAGACCCATATATATGCTGTCTGCAAGAGACCCACTTCAGACCTAGGGACACATAAAGACTGAAAGCGAGGGGATGGAAAAAGATATTCCATGCAAATGTAAATCAAAAGAGAGCTGGAGCAGCAATACTCATATCAGATAAAATAGACTTTAAAATAAAGAATGTTACAAGAGCCAAGGAAGAACACTACATAATGATCAAGGGATCAATCCAAGAAGAAGATATAACAATTATAAATATATATGCACCCAACATAGGAGCACTTCAATACATAAGGCAACTGCTAACAGCTATGAAAGATGAAATCAACAGTAACACAATAATAGTGGGGGACTTTAACACCTCACTTACACCAATGAACAGATCATCCACACATAAAATTAATAAGGAAACACAAGCTTTAAATGACACAACAGACCAGATACATTTAATTGATATTTATAGGATATTCCATCCAAAACCAGCAGATTACACTTTTTTTTTTAATTTCTTTAGGGCTTTCGTTTTTTTTTAATAAATAAATTTATTTAGTTATTTATTTATTTTTAGCTGTGTTGGGTTCTTTATTGCTCTGCATGGGCTTTCTCTAGTTGCAGTGAGCGGCGGCTTCTAATTGTGGGGGCTTCTCTTGTTGTGGAGTATGGGCTCCAGGTGCGCATGTTCATTAGTTGTGGCACATGGGCTCAGTAGCTCTGGCTCGTAAGCTCTAGAGCACAGGCTCAATAGCTGTGGTACACTGGTTTAGTTGCTCTGCAGCATGTGGGATCTTCCCAGACCAGAGCTCAAACCAGTGTTCTCTGCATTGGCAGGCAGATTCTTAACCACTGCGCCACCAGGGAAGTCCTACACTTTCTTCTCAAGTGCGCACAGAACATTCTCCAGGATAAATCATATACTGGGTCACAAATCAAGCCTTGGTAAATTTAAGAAAACTCAAATCATATCAAGCATCTTTTCTGACCACACCGCTATGAGCTTAGAAACAAATTACAGGGATAAAAACATAAAAAACACAAAGACATGGAGGCTAAACAATACATTACTAAATAACCAAGAGATCACTGAAGAAATCAAAAAGGAAATAAAAAAATACCTAGAGACAAATGACAATGAAAACACTATGATCCAAAACCTATGGGATGCAGCAAAAGCAGTTCTAAGAGGGAAGTTCATAGCAATACAAGCCTACCTCAAGAAACAAGAAAAATCCCAAAATAAACAATCTAAACTTACACCTAAAGGAACTAGAGAAAGAAGAATAAACAAAACCCAAAGTTAGTAGAAGGAAAGAAATCATAAAGATCAGAGCAGAAATAAATGAAATAGAAACAAAGAAAACAATAGCAAAGATCAATAAAACTAAAAGCTGGTTCTTTGAGAAGATAAACAAAACTGATAAACCTTTAGCCAGACTCATTAAGAAAAAGAGGGAGAGGACTCAAATCAATAAAATTAGAAATGAAAAAGGAGAAGTTACAACAGACACCGCAGAAATACAAAGCATCCTAAGAGACTACTACAAGCTACTCCATGCCAATAAAATGGACAACCTGAAAGAAATGGACAAATTCTTAGAAAGGTATAACCTTCCAAGACTGAACCAGGAAGAAATAGAAAATATGAACAGACCAATCACAAGTAACGAAATTGAAACTGTGATTAACAATCTTCCAACAAACAAAAGTCCAGGACCAGATGGCTTCACAGGTGAATTCTATCAAACATTTAAAGAAGAGCTAACACCCATCCTTTTCAAACTTCTAAAAAATTGCAGAGGAAGAAACACTCTCAAACCCATTCTATGAGGTCACCATCACCCTGATACCAAAACCAGACAAAGATACTACAAAAAAAGGAAAATTACAGACCAGTATCACTGATGAATATAGATGCAAAAATCCTCAACAAAACATTAGCAAACAGAATCCAACAACACATTAAAAGGATCATAGGGCTTCCCTGGTGGCACAGTGGTTGAGAGTCCGCCTGCCAATGCAGGGGACATGGGTTCGTGCCCCGGTCCGGGAAGATCCCACATGCCATGGAGCGGCTAGGCCTGTAAGCCATGGCCGTTGAGCCTGCGTGTCTGGAGCCTGTGCTCCACAACGGGAGAGGCCACAACAGTGAGAGGCCTGTGTACCGCAAAAAACAAAAAAAAAAAGGATCATACACCATGATCGAGTGGGATTTATCCCAGGGATGCAAGGATTCTTCAGTATACACAAATCAATCAATGTGATACACCATATTAACAAATTGAAGAATAAAAACCATATAATCATCTCAACAGATGCAGAAAAAGATTTTGACAAAATTCAACAACAATTTATGATAAAAAACTCTCCAGAAAGTGGGCGCAGAGGGAACCTACCTCAACATCATAAAGGCCATATACAACAAACCCACAGCAAACATCATTCTCAATGGTGAAAAAACTGAAAGCATTTCCTCTAAGATCAGGAACAAGACAAGGATGTCCACGCTCGCCAGTATTATTCAACATAGTTTTGGAAGTCCTAGCCACAGCAATCAGAGAAGAAAAAGAAATAAAAGGAATACAAACTGGAAAAGAAGAAGTAAAACTCTCACTGTTTGCAGATGACATGATACTATACACAGAAAATCCTAAAGATGCCACCAGAAAAATACTAGAGCTAATCAATGAATTTGGTAAAGTTTCAGGATACAAAATTAATGCACAGAAATCTCTTGCATTCCTATACACTAATAACGAAAGATCATAAGGAGAAATTAAGGAAACAATCCCATTCACCACTGCAACAAAAAGAATAAAATACCTAGAAATAAACCTACCTAAGGAGGTAAAAGACCTGTACTCAGAAAACTAGAAGACACTGATGAAAGAAGTCAAAGATGACACAAACAGATGGAGAGATATACCATATTCTTGGACTGGAAGAATCAATGTTGTGAAAATGATTATATTACCCAAAGCAATCTACAGATTCAATGTGATCCCTATCAAATTACCAGTGGCATTTTTTACAGAACTAGAACAAAAAATATTAAAATTTGTATGGAGACACAAAAGATCCCAAATAGCCAAAGCAGTCTTGAGGGAAAAAAATGGAGCTGAAGGATCAGACTTCCTGACTTCAGACGATACTACAAAGCTACAGTAATCAAGACAATATGGTACTGGCACAAAAACAGAAATATAGATCAATGGAACAGGATAGAAAGCCCAGAGATAAACCCACGCACCTATGGTCAACTAATCTATGACAAAGGAGGCAAGGATATACAATGGAGAAAAGACAGTCTCTTCAATAAGTGGTGCTGGGAAAACTGGACAGCTACATGTAAAAGAATGAAATTGAACACTCCCTAACACCATACACAAAAATAAACTCAAAATGGATTAGAGACCTAGATGTAAGACCGGACACTATAAAACTCTTAGAGGAAAACATAGGAAGAACATTCTTTGACATAAATCACAGCAAGATCTTTTTTTGATCCATGTCCTAGAGTAACGGAAATAAAAACAAAAATAAACAAATGGGACCTAATGAAACTTAAAAGCTTTTGCAAAGCAAAGGAAACTACAAACAAGACGAAAAGACAACCCTCAGAATGGGAGAAAATATTTGCAAATGAATCAACCGACAAAGGATTACTCTCCAAAATATATAACAGTTCATGCAGCTCAACATTAAAAAAACAAACAAGCCAATACAAAAATGGGCAGAAGATCTAAATAGACATTTCTCCAAAGAAGACTTATAGATGGCCAAGAAGCTCATGAAAAGCTGCTCAACATCACTAATTATTAGAGAAATGCAAGTCAAAACCACAATGAGGTATCACCTCACACAAGTCAGAATGGGCATCATCAGAAAATCTACAAACAACAAATGCTGGAGAGAGTGTGGAGAAAAGGGAACCCTCTTGCTCTGTTGGTGGGAATGTAAATTGATACAGCCGCTAAGGAGAACAGTATGGAGGTTCTTTAAAAAACTAAAAATAGAATTACCATATGACCCAGCAATTCCACTACTGGGCAAATACCCAGAGAAAGCCACAATTTAAAAAGACATACCCATGGGCTTCCCTGGTGGCGCAGTGGTTAAGAATCCACCTGCCAATGCAAGGGACACAGGTTCGAGCCCTGGTCCGGGAAGATTCCACATGCCACGGAGCAACTAAGCCCATGCGCCACAGCTACTAAGCCTGCGTTCTAGAGCCCGCAAGCCACAACTACTGAGCCCGAGTGCCACAACTACTGAAGCCCGCACGCCTAGAGCCTGTGCTGTGCAATGAGAAGCCACCCAATGAGGAGCCCACACACCGCAAGGAAGAGTAGCTCCTGCTCGCCACAACTAGAGAAAAGCCTGCGTGCAGCAACAAACACCCAACACAGCCAAAAATAAAAATAAAAATAAATAAATAAGTAAGACACATGCACCCCAATGTTCACTGCAGCACTATTTACAATACCCAGGTCATGGAAGCAGCCTAAATGCCCATCGACAGACGAACGGATAAAGAAGATGTGGTACATATATGCAATGAAATATTACTCAGCCATAAAAAAGAACAAAATTGGGTCATTTATAGAGACATGCATGGATCTAGAGACTGTCATACAGAGTGAAGTAAGTCAGAAAGAGAAAAACAAGTATCATATATTAACGCATATATGTGGAAACTAGAAAAATGATATAGATGAACTGGTATGCAGGGCAGAAATAGACACACAGATGTAGAGAACGTATGAACACCAAGGGGGGAAGTGGCGGGGGTGGTGGTGGTAGGGGTGGGATGAATTGGGAGATTGGGACTGACATGTGTACACTAATATGTATAAAATAGATAACTAATAAGAACCTGCTACATAAAAAAATAAATTAAATTTAAAAATTTTTTTTAAAAAAGGAAAGTGTTTTTTTTTCCCTTTCACCTCCCCATGGCTATTCTTCTGTTCTTCTTTAGTTTACAAATCCCAAGTTTTAGTTAGAGCCCTTCTAACTGCTAAAAGGCATTTCCCAGCCTCCTTTGAAGCCAGGTGTGGTCATATAATTGGCCAGAGATGTAAAGGCAGATCTTCTATGTGATTTCTGGGAAATTTCTTTAAAAGGAAGGGGCAAGGCTTCCCTGGTGGTGCAGTGGTTGAGAGTCCGCCTGCCGATGCAGGGGACACGGGTTCGTGCCCCAGACTGGGAAGATACCACATGCCGCGGAGCGGCTGGGCCTGTGAGCCATGGCCGCTGAGCCTGCGCGTCCGGAGCCTGTGCTCCGCAACAGGAGAGGCCACGGCAGTGAGAGGCCCATGTACCGCAAAAAAAAAAAAAAAAAAAAAAAAAGGAAGGGGCATGTCCTTCTTCCCAATTCTTCCTCAGCTACTTGAATGCAGATATGATTGGTCCATCTCCAGCAGTCATCATGGACCCTGAGTTGACCACCTTTAAAGTTGAAGCCACGCACAGTAGAGCAACATGACAAAACAGCTGGATTTCTAATAATAGCAGCATTGAACTGCCCACCTCAGAAATTCTTTTTGGAAAGATATAACCATCTACATTGCTCGACATGCTAACTTTCAGGTCTTTCTTCATTGCTACCAGAGCTTTCCTAATCAATACAACATATTATATAAAAGATGTAAATTCTACTTTTGTATTTCTGGTAGTTACTCCACTAACTTACTAGGATCTATAACTGTTTTTATTTTTCCCCATCATAATTACTTCAACTTATTAACTACATTTCCCTGCAAAAGTAGTTCAGGACATTCTCATCTCTCTTTACTGCTTCCTGTCTCCTCAACTGTCTTCCATGTTGGGATTACCCAGTATTTACTTCTGGATTGTTACTGATAAAGGCTGCTTTCTTAAACCTTTCTTCTTACTGTTACTAAACTTTTTTAAAACTTTTTATTGAAGTATATTACATAGAGAAATATATACATTATGAAAGTACAAAAATCAAGACATTCCTGGGAATTCCCTGGTGGTCCAGTGGTTAGCACTTGGAGATTTCATAGCCATGGCCTGGGTTCAATCCCTGGCTGGGGAACTAAAATCCCAAAAGAGGCATGGCACAGCCAAAAAAAAAATCAAGACATTCTCACCAAGCGAATACCCCTATATAACCAGTACCCTCAGACCAAAAAACAGGACAGCACCACCCCCCAGGTGTCTTCCTCATGCTCCCTGCAGTCATTATTTTTCTCTAAGCTAACCTCCATCATGACCTTGACACCCATAGATCAGTTTTGCGGGTTCTTAAGCTTTATATCAAGGGACTCAAACAGTATGCCACGTTTTGTGTCTGGCTTCTCATTCACATGGTTTATGAGACTCAATGTTGCTGTGGCTGGAGAGAATTCTATTGCATGCATACACCACAATTTATCTATCCATTCTATTTTTGGTGGACATTTAGGTTAGCTCCAGTTTGTGACTATGACAAGCTGTGCTGTCATGAACATCTCTGAATGTATCTTTAAGTGAATGTGAGATATATTTCTGTATGCCTAAGAGTGGATTGCTGGGTTGTAGAATATGTACACAATTCGTCATTTAGTACTTGTTGCTAAACCTTCTAAAGTCACTATACCAGTTTATATGCCCCATCAGCAAGTTCCAACACCTCTACAACACTTGACACTACCTGTCTTTTTCATGTAACCATTCTGGGGGATGTGCAGAAGCACTGCATTATGGTTTTAATTTGCCATTTCTGGATGACTGCTGAGGTTGAGCACCTCTCCATATGGTCGCTAGCCACAAGGTAGCCTCTTTTCTTTTTTTAATTTATTTATTTTTGGCTGTGTTCGGTCTTCGTTGCTGCACGTGGGCTTTCTCTAGTTGCGGAGAGTGGGGGCTACCATTTGTTGCAGTGTGCAGCCTTCTCATTGCGGTGGCTTCTATTTTTGCATAACATGGGCTCTAGGTGCACAGGCTTCAGTAGTTATGGCATGAGGGCTCAGTAGTTGTGGCTTGCCGCTCTAGAGTGCAGGCTCAGTAGTTGTGGCGCACAGGCTCAGCTGCTCTGCAGCATGTGGGATCTTCCCGGACCAGGGCTCAAACCCGTGTCCCCTGCATTGACTGGCAGATTCTTAACCACTGTGCCACCAGGGAAGTCCGGTAGCCTCTTTCTTAAAGTGACTGTTATAGGTTTTCTCGCCCTTTTTTCTAGAAGGGGTGTCTGACTTTTTCTTACTGACATTAAGGGGTTTCTTTGAAATTCTGGATATAAACAATCTGTCAGACATACGTATTGCAAATAGCTTTCTCACTCTGTGGCTTGCCTTTTCACTCTTTTAGAACAGTCCTGAATTTAAAAGTCATCCACTCAGGCTTCCCTGGTGGCGCAGTGGTTGAGAATCCACCTGCCTATGCAGGGTACACAGGTCGGAGCCCTGGTCCAGGAAGATCCCACATGCCGCAGAGCAACTAAGCCCGTGAGCCACAACTACTGAGCCTGCGCTCTAGAGCCCACGTGCCACAACTACTATAGCCCTCGCGCCTAGAGCCCTTGCTCCGCAACAAGAGAAGCCACTGCAATGAGAAGCCTGCGCACCACAACGAAGAGCAGTCCCCGCTCACCACTAGAGAGAAGCCCGCACACAGCAACGAAGACCCAATGCATCCAAAAATAAAAATAAATAAACTTATTTAAAACAAACAAAAACCTTAAGAAAAAAAAAGTTATCCACTCTATCCATGTCCTCCTCTATGGTTTGTGGTGCTGGGTCTTGTGTAAAAATTCTTTGCTTACTCCAAAGTCATAAAGTCCTTGCATTTCTGGTCAACAGAACACTTCACTAGTTGCATACTCTCCCTTTGCACCTTCTGGATTTTACTGCCTGCTCCTGGACGTTAACACTACTTCCCCCAAGAGGTTTTCAAAGAGGAGCTCTGTGTAGAAAACTTTCTAAAGTCATCTATGCCAGAGAAAATTATCTTTACATTCAGATAACAGTTTAGTAGGTTTTAAAATTCTAGTTTTTGGGCTTCCCTGGTGGCGCAGTGGTTGAGAGTCCACCTGCCGATGCAGGGGACACGGGTTCGTGCCCCGGTCCGGGAAGATCCCACATGCCACGTAGCGGCTGGGCCCGTGAGCCATGGCCGCTGAGCCTGCGCGTCCAGAGCCTGTGCTCTGCAACAGGAGAGGCCACAACAGTGAGAGGCCTGAGTACCGCAAAAAAAAAAAAAAAAAAAATTCTAGTTTTAAAGTTATCTTCCTTTGGGACTTCCTTGGTGGTCCAGTGAGTAAGACTCCACACTCCCAATGCAGGGGGCCCGGGTCTGATCCCTGGCTGGGGAACTAGATCCCGCACACGTGCCGCAACTAAGAGCCGGCGTGCCACAACTAAGAGCCACGTGCTGCAACTAAAGATCCTATGTGTTTGGGCTTCCCTGGTGGCACACTGGTTAAGAATCCACCTGCCAATGCAGGAGATATGGGTTTGAGCCCTGGTCCGGGAAGATCCCACATGCCGCGGAGCAACTGAGCCCGTGCGCCACAACTACTGGACCCAGCGCACCCTAGAGCCCGTCCTCTGCAACTAGAGGCCACTGCAGTGAGAAGCCCGCACACAGCAAAGAAGAGTAGCCTCCAGTCGCCGCAACTAGCATGCAGCAATGAAGACCCAACACAGCCAAAAATAAATAAATAAATTTAAATAAACAAATAAATAATAAAGATCCCATGTGTCACAACTAAGACCTGGCACAGGCTAAATAAATATTTAAAGTTTTCTTACTTTGATACTGAAAAAGTATCTCCTAGGTCCATTGTGGCTGTTGGGAAGTTTGATATTAATCTGCTTCTCACTGTGACTTTCTCTTTCAAACAGATTTGACATTTTCCCTACATCTTTGTTGTTAAATTTCAATCTAACGTGTCTTGGTGTGGGCTTTGTTTTTTCTGTCATGTTTAGCATTCTTTACATTTAAGAAGCATCCTCGGGCTTCCCTGGTGGCACAGTGGTTGAGAGTCCGCCTGCCGATGCAGGGGACACGGGTTCGTGCCCCGGTCCGGGAAGATCCCACATGCCGCGGAGCAGCTAGGCCCGTGAGCCATGGCCGCTGAGCCTGCGCGTCTGGAGCCTGTGCTCCACAACGGGAGAGGCCACAACAGTGAGAGGCCCGCATATCGCAAAAAAAAAAAAAAAGATGTACCCTCTTTCATGATTTCTGAGAAACTCTTGGTCATTATTTCTTCTAACATTTTCTTCCCCTGTCCGTCATTTCCTCTCTGCTTCTGAGATTCCTATTATCTGGACACTGACATTTCTACTCCCATCCTCCACAGCACTTTTCTTCTATTATCTTCCACCTCCTTATCCCCTAGAATTCTTCAACCTGACCTTCCGACTTCTACACTCAAGTCTTGAGCTACATCCATTCTGCTACTCAACCCAGCCCCTGAATTCTCTGTTTCCACGTAGGTATCTCCTTGTTCCTCTTTCATGTACCCATTTGCTCTTTCTCTTTAGGATTTCCATTATGCTTCTTCTGTCCTCCTAAGCAGCTGGGAATATGAATTCTGCTCCAACTAGCACAACATGTCAATTTGTCACTTTCCTTTAATTCTGACTATACTTGTCAGCTTCTCGTTGTGGCTCCCTGTGAGCCATTCACCAGGTGAGATCACCCCGCTCCTCACTCACCATACCCCTCAAATGAGCTCCCCACCTCACAAAGGCAAAGATGGAAGCTAGAGTCTCACAAGGATCACAGGCCAACCGCCGCAGCATCTCTTGGGCCTTATCCCCTCAGCCCTCCTGTCATCCCTCCAAGCACCAGCCATAACAAACTCCTGCTGGCCTTCAACCAGGCCTGCTCTGCCTCAGGACTTCTCCATCTGCTGTCACCTCTGCCTCACAAAGCTGTTCTCCACACCACACTCACTACTGATTCCCTCGCGTCCTTCATGACCATGTTCAAATGGTACCTCAGTGGGGTCTCCCCATCGGCCTGTTTAAATATGCCCAAAGCCTTAGCACTTGCTTATTTTCTTCCCTGATTTTTTCCCACAGTACTTGTAAATCTTCAGACATGTATTTTTTTAATTTATCTATTTTCTGCTCCTTGAGGATAGAAACTTTGTTTTGTTTATTGCTGTATCCTTGGCATCTAGAAGAGTGTCCGGCACTACTGAGGGAGTAGGGAGGCGAATGTGACTTAGGACTTCTGCTCTGAGCTCATTCACCATTGGACACCCTCTACCAGGAGACTCAAGCCTTCAGGGCATTTCAATGAGGCACTCCTCTTTTCCAAAAGCTGTTTCCCTTCACTGGAATCTCTTAGGCCTGAGGGTGTGGAAGGGATGGGGAAAAGCATCAGTAGGAAGAGAAAAAGGCACAACTGAAAACAGTCTCCCTTGGCCAGTACACACAGGCTCTTCCACTCCAAGCTGTCAACCCTACCTCACAGACTAGAATCCAAGCACCTTCTCCCAAGGGGGTTGTCACAGTTTTTATGTTATTTTCTCTTGGTTCTGTGGCATTTCCATTCCAAGAAGGGAGTCAGCAGGCTGGGTTAGTACATTTGTTTCCTATGGCTACTGTAACAAATTACCACAAACTTAGTGGCTTAAACAACACAAAGTTATTATCTTACGGTTTTGGAGGTCCAAAGTCCAAAATTCTTCTCACTGAGCTAAATCAAGGTGTGGGCTGAGCTGTGTTCCTTGGTGGGGGCTCTAGGGACTTCTAGAGGCTGCCCACCTTCCCTGGCTCATGGCCAGTTGAGTCTTTCTCACACTTCACCACTCTGACTCTGCTTCTGCCCTCACATCTGACTCTCCTGTCTCCCTCTTTCATTTTTAAGGACCCTCATGATTATACTGGGCCTACCCAGATAATCTAGGATAATCTCCCCATCTCAAGATCCTTAATCACATCAGCAAAGTCCCTTCTGCCATGTAACCTAACATATTTACAGGTTCTGGGGATTAGGACATGGACTCTGGGGAGGGACATGATCATTATTCTGCCTACCACAGCTATTTTGTCATCTTCTCAAGAACTGGTGACCAGAGTTTCTTAAACTGAAGTCCACGGCTAGGTTTCAGGGTGTCTGTAAAACCCTTGAGATTATTGGCAAAATGTTGCGTCTTCCTGCATGTTTCTTGAGAGAGAGCTCAGAGCTTTCATAATTTTCAAAAGAGCTAAGAGCCCATTACTACAAAACAGTCACGGTCCAGGGCCTGACTGAGGGAAGAAAGCAAAGACCAACACTGTCCCCATTAACTACTGGAACACAGACACGATTCCCCCATCTTATACCATAAGAAAAATTCAACACTTCTGTCCCCTTCTCAGAACATGCATTAACTTCACACCACACATGAACATCTCCTGAGACAGAGGTGCCTGGAGCCCCAGTTAAGGAGCAGAGTAATTCCCGCAGCGAATGACGAGGACAACAATGAGAAACAGGCCCCTGGGTAAGGAGTGGGATGGGATCAAACTATTACCTTTAAGTCATGCAAGACCCCATGCCTGAGCCCTCTTCTCTTCCATCAAAGCCTCTAACTATAGGTGGAGAAAATAAATGCCCTTGACAGAGACAAAGCCACCTCTTGGCAGAGCAGATCCTGGCCCAGATCCTGGCCTCTTCTCTTCTCCTTTCATTCTCAACAAGCAGAGGCTCACTGCCTTGTTCACACACCTGACAGCTTCCCCTGAGATGGCTGCCCAGCATGCTGCTTACCAAAAGCCAGGATTATAGACTCTGGATACATAATTGAAAATGTTTTCATCTGATTTAGAATTTTTTCTTTTTTTCTTAGATCAAAACATTTACTTTTTTGTGTTACAAAAACAAAAATAAATCCAAGGAGGTAATGAAATAAACATTTTTTAAGTGTCCCACCCTGGGTTCTCTGCTCTAGAATTTAGTAAACAGTTCAAGTTTAGGTTGCTTCAGCACTTCTGGATGCTATGGTGTCTCCATCTTATAAGCAAGTTTCTCTAGTTCAGCTCGTAACTGATTGGAGAAGTCATCCTCTACATTGTCATCATCCCAATTATCCTCCCAGACATGGGCATCTTCATCTTCATCTAAACCAGCCCAGTCACAGCCGCCACTGCCGTTGCAGCCTCCCAGGCTGGCTCTATCATAGAGACTAGAATTTTATTTTCTTAGTACAAGTAACTGCCTTAGGAAATAGTGTCTCCCTTACACCCATGTGCCCAGCTGCAGGGAGAAAAAGTCCACTTACTTTGACTGCAGGGTCTGCCTTGGCCACGTGCCATCTTCGTTTTGTGGCTCAATTACTAGCACCTGAGTGAAAGGGGAAACCATATTAGGAATGTGCAAACCATCTCACTGTTGACATGCTCAGAACCAAAAGATACCTGTCCACACACCCTGGGCAGAGCTGTCTGCTGGGGCATGGCTTGGGCCCTCCTACCTGACCCTGGTACAGCCCAGCATCCTGCACAGTGTTGTCTAGCTTGCTCAACTGCTCGTAGGTGTTGCTCATGTATTTGTTCCACAGCCGTGTCTCACGGTCCACAGGGATGTTGAACAACTTCCGCATTTCCTTCTCAATGGTTGCTGGGGACAGGCAGAAACATCACTCAGGGCTTTCTCCAGAAGCAAGACCAGCAACAGCCATGGCAAGCTAATGCTCATCCTCCGTCCTTTTCAGATGGTCACTGGATGCTCTGGATCAAAACTTCTGACCGACCTTAGCCCCTTGGTGACTCCTAAGGCAAACATCTTCCATGGCATCCTCTTACACTCATACAACCAAAAATTGTCCCTATGCTTCCCATTCTTTAATGATGTGGGTCCCCATTTTTAGCACAGAAGCAACATGGAAAAGTCAGAAAACTTACCTTTGGAGGTAAGATAGATTTGGTTTCAAATGCTAGCTCTGCCGTTTTCTCACTGAGATTTCTGAATAAGTGACATTAATCTCTCTGAATCTGCATTTCTTCACCCTTCTTACCATATGTTAAGTGGGCAGATACCATGCCCAGTGTTTTATACAATATGATTCCCAGGCTTAGCTGTCCACAAGAATGCCCTGGGGAGCAGGCTCCCAGGTCAGGACTGGTAACCACAACCCGAGATTATTTGGGTAACAAGTCTGAAGAGGGTGCCCCAGCTTCCCTCTCATTAGCCACAATGCCCTGCACTCTCACTGGATACCTGGAACTCCAGCCCAGCTACTCACCGATGGTGTCTGACTTGCTGAAATGGCAACTCAGCACATTGGTGGGGTCACTGTTCTCACAAAGCTTCAATTCCAGCAAATACACCTCCACCTTGCAGTGCTTGACAAACAGGCCATGCTCTACAACCTGTAAACAAGAGGCACGGGTGGAGGAGCAGTGGTTCCACACCAGGGCAGTCTTGGAAGCAACATGTCTCATCAGTGGCAAAAGGCACAATCCACATGATAATCAGTTTCCTTAAGTGATAGGGGGATCAGAAGTACAGATTTTTAAAGCCACTGGCATCTGTCCTAGTTTAAAAACCTTACTTCCACTCATTAGGACCAACCAAGAGCATCTGGATGGAACCAGAGCTGGCAACAACTGTGCACAACAGGAAAGTCATTGTTCATCTCTTAGTGGGTATCATGATGCTTCCCCTGCAGGGTCTGTGGAATTAAGAGGCCTAGAGAATACAGTTAAAGCCCTTGGCAGCACGCTCGCCACATGGCAGGACTGTGGGCAGGTGCCGACATCTGTGGGAGGCTGGCATGCCCCTAACCATTTGATACCTAACCCCTCTTGGAGTCCCAGGTTTCAAGGTGGAGAAAGAAGGTAGTTCTGGCCCTGAAGAGCAACTCTTAGAAGCTTGGCCTCAGGACTGCAGCCTTTTCCTACTCTGCTAAGAAGGGAAACTAAACACCAGGCAGAGTAAGAAATTTACCCAGTGCCTACGTATCAGCAGTCATATGGACTCCTGTGATGTCCCCCTCCAGTGGGATAAGCAAACAACTGTGGGAATCAGGCTGGTGGTATTCTCACCAGTCCTGTCTACCAGAGAGGCTAACAATCTGGGTTTCTCTCCCAGGGCCTGCCTTCCAAGAGACTGTTCTCTTGGATATAAAACACCTGTTTTCCGAGGTACTCAACAGTGTGACCAGAGATTCTTAAGCACAGGGGGAGGGACTTTGTGGGTGGGGCAGTGGTTAAGAATCTGCCTGTCAATGCAGGGGACACAGGTTCGATCCCTGGTCCGGGAAGATCCCACATGCCGCAGAGCAACTAAGCCTGTACACCACAACTACTGAGCCCGCGAGCCACAACTACTGAAGCCCACACGCCTAGAGCATGTGTTCCACAACCAGAGAAGCCACTACAATGAGAAGCCCACGCACCTCAACAAAGAGCAGCCCCCACTCACCGCAACTAGAGAAAAGCCCACATGCAGCAATGAAGACCCAACACAGCCAAAAATAAACAAAAACACCAAACAAACAAAAAAGCACAGGGGGAAAAGCAATATCAGAAAGGTTAAGTTAAACAAGAAGCAGTACATTACTGTATATCCATATGACCCCAAGTGAACTTTCTCTCACAGAACCTTCCAGAATGTGCTCTCACTGCACCACTGGACATATCCCAAGCCACTGGGCAGCTGTGATGTCTGGAGGCCTCCATTCAACTTCTTACGTATGGCCAGTACCCCAGGAAACCAACACTAGTCAGTGTCAGGGAGCACTCACAGACACTGACCAGCAGGTGTAACAATTCATGTACTCACTTTTCTGACAATGGGCTGCTGGCCTTCTACACAGCCATACCAGTTTAGTAACTTATTCCAGGCCTCAGCTGGGACCAATACATAGTCCAATTCATCAATTAAATGTTCTTTCAAGGTCTGACTCTCAGGATCTGAAAAAGGAAAACAGCACATAGCTCACTGCTTTTCTCCCCAGAAATGTTTGTTTTACATGATTCTTATGTACTTTTCAGAAACATGAAAAGCATTTATAGGAAGAAGTACAAAATTCCAAAATTCTGTCACTGGCCATAACATAGAGCAGACCTGGAGTCTTTTTTTTTTTTTTTTTTTTTTGGTGGTACGCGGGCCTCTCACTGTTGTGGCCTCTCCCATTGCGGAGCACAGGCTCCGGACGCGCAGGCTCAGCGCCCGTGGCTCACGGGCCCAGCCGCTCCGCGGCATGTGGGATCCTCCCGGACCAGGGCACAAACCCGCGGCCCCTGCATCGGCAGGTGGACTCTCAACCACTGCGCCACCAGGGAAGCCCCAGACCTGGAGTCTTTAGGCATGCTTTCTGAACATTTTATGAGGAACTTGTATTTCTTCCATAGTTGGAGGGAGAAGGAAAGAGAAAAGAGAAAAACTCCAATTTACACTTTCAAAGTGCTTCCAGATTCCACAATTAAAATTGTTTACTATGAATATTTAATGTAATATTCTGCTTAGTGAAACTGCATTAAGGTCAGATATCATCTTCCTTTGAAAGATTTACTAAGAAAGCAAAGAAACAAATCATTGAAGTTAAATATATTTTACCAAGAGTCATTTAGCATTCTTAGTTTTCAACACTCCAAGTGAAAACTCAGCTGGACATCGGCCATGTGGAGGGAGAACACCTTTAACATGTTAAGCATCCATCTTACACCCCACACGGAGGCAACATGACTGTGAGTCAGAAAAAGACATCCATGGTCTGAAACATACTCTCTCAATGGAGGACCAAGGGACTGGATCAAGGGAAGACTAATCATCTCCCATCAAGGAAGCCTCCCTGCTAATAAGCCTGTGCCCATCTACACCCACTACCGCAGTAGTGGAAGCCACTGTTCTCCAGACAAATGAAGCCATGAAGCCAGGGAAGCAAAAAGTACCCACAATGGTGCAACTCATCTGTAATTCAAGGCAGACAATGTTAAAAACAAAAACAAACAAAAAAACAACAAAACAAAACAAAAAACCAAAAATGGCATGCACAAGGTGACCAGGGCTTCCTATCACCTCTCCCACCAGTTTACACCCTACCCCATGAGGTCTTCTGCCCTTCCTCAGGGTGAGTTTCAGATCTGATCCATCTCTGCCTTTTTCATTTCCAAGGAAAAAGGAAAGGAACTAAACAGGCTTGGAGAACAGGAATACCAAGGTGAGAAGGATGAACGGAAAAACAAAATGTGGTATATACACACAGTGGGATATCATTCAGCCTTTAAAAAAAAGAAATTCTGACATGCCGTTAACATGGATAAACCTTGTGGACTTTATGCTAAATGAAATAAGCCAGTCACAGAAAAACAAACACTGTATGATTCCACTTACATTAGGTACCTAGAATAGTCAGACTCAAGAGACAGAAAGTAGAATGGTGGTTGCCAGGGGCTTGGGGGGAAAGGAGATTGGAAATACTATTTAATGAGTATGGAGTTTCAGTTTTGTGAGATAAAAAAGTTCTGGAGATGGGTTGTGCAACAATGTGAACATACTTTACACTATTGAACACTTAAAAATATGCAGATGGTAAATTTTATGTGTATTTTACCATAATTTAAAAGAAAAAAAAAAAGTGGCTCCTTCTCACTGATGAGCCAACCACATTCCACAGCAGCTCTGGCATGATTAATACTGACCGACCACCCCTTTTCTATTTAGCAACAGAAGGATGGCACAGGGATAGTACTTATCAGTCTACTTGAAACAAGAGCTTCTGAAAAAAACTGACACCTAAACTCCAAGGTTTTCTCTGATTTGCAAATTAAAACTCATAAAGGTTATTCACTTGTCTTACTTGGAGACATACACCTTCATTTCTAACACTAAGCACTATGCAGATCTGGCCACGCAGCAGCCAGAAACCTTTAAATGTGGGAAAGGAACCGAGAGCTTTTAGCATCATCAACCCCAAGTACATCAATTCTTACAAGGCTTTCTCCTCTGGGGCTCAGTGACAATTTTCTCAAAATGTCATTCTTATGACACTATAGGCAAACACAGGAACTTAACTGGAATTTTCAATGCAGTTCACTATTTTCACTTAAAACTGGATCAGTCCAAGGGCAGCATGCTAAAAATCACACATGAGTTTTACAAAAAGGATTTGGACTCTGCAAATTTCTCCAACAGAGGCAAATAAAGGCAAAAAAGGAGAGCACAGTTTGGTCTAAGCATTGGGACTCCAGATATACAGCAGGGACACAAATGGAAACAAGAGAGGGGTGCTCTGCAGACAACATTAGCAAGTTGCCCTTCCCCCTCCTTCCTACAAGTTCAAGAGCCCCTTCTAGGTCATTCCCATGACCGTAGGCGGAAGGCAGCCAGACTGGGACTGGCAGGTGACTGGAGAGCCCAAGAACTAAGAGGGTGGCCCTCACTGGCCAGAGATAGACCATTCCCACACTGTCAATGTTCCAGGGTCTGAACAGAATGTACTTCTCACTTCCCAAGCACACAACAAATGTTTTGAGCCTAAGCCAGGTGACATCAAATTGGAAGACCACAGAAGGAATGCTTGTCCTTAGCTGAAGGTCAGGCAAAATTACTTCAGAGGGTCCCTCCAGCTCTAGCATTCTCATCACCAATACTATTAAAAGCCTTAAGAATTCTCCTTTTCAAAAAAAAAGAGGGAAAAGGACAAAATGCAAACACAATGCAATGATCCTTTGGGGTAACTTCATGGTATACTGCCACCATCTGACTTACATCAATAAACAAAGCCTATGACATTACTGTCATTCAGACCTCCCCTAAAACAAGGTACATGCTGAAGCACTGATCATTTTTAAAAACACTCAGGTAGTGTTATGTACTTGAATCAAGCCTCAAAAGCCTCATGCACTGTCTGCCTTCCTTCTGCCCTGATTGTGGGCCCAGGCAACAGATCACCTCTGTCGTGGTTGCAAGGGAGTCTAAAGCCAGGCAGAACAAAGCCTAAGAAAGGCCAATTGCCATTTCTGTGCATCTAAAGGTGCAAGCCAAGCTCAGGTTTGTCATACATCACTTTTTCAGTCACTTCTTCCATTGGGAGCTGACTGTGATCATAACTCTACTAACCTTCCACCTCCCCTTATACTACTTCTATGACAAGCACGGCCATCACAGGAATGCTTGATGAATGTTGACAGGTCTACAATTTACTTCACTGCAAAGGTAATACAGAAAATTCTGGTTCCCAAATTTCAGATTCCAGATGCCGTTTCAAAATGATATCCTAGGGCTTCCCTGGTGGCGCAGTGGTTGAGAGTCCGCCTGCCGATGCAGGGGACATGGGTTCGTGCCCCGGTCCGGGAAGATCCCACATGCCGCAGAGCAGCTGGGCCTGTGAGCCATGGCCGCTGAGCCTGCGGGTCCGGAGCCTGTGCTCCGCAACGGGAGAGGCCGTAACAGTGAGAGGCCCGCGTACCGCCAAAAAAAAAAAAGATATCCTATTTCTTTCCATTCAATACACTAATCTAAAATCTGAAATCTCTAGCAGAACTAATTTGAAAAAAAAGAGAAAGAGACAGGCAGACAGAAATTTAAAATGCTAGAGGCACACTCTTACCAAGAGTAGTTAATTTAGGGAAAAAAAGCAGCTTAACTTCTCCATGAGGGTCTGCATAGACTTCTGCTATAGACAAAAGTCAAGGACACTTGTTTCTATCCCCTCACAGTAGCAAAGTCAGGTTCAAGATATCCATGTTACAGATAAACATGACCTCAGGCCACTACCCAGGTGGACATTTCAGTTAGATAAGCAACAGGATACTGCACCTGAAAAGAGTCCGGAGTTATCTATCGGGCCAGGAAACAGATTATGTTCACCCACACTGTACATATCCCAGCTGTCGAAGCCCACATACTTCTTCCACTGCTTGAACCACCGGCTGTCAATAAGATACCTAGAGACAGACAAAAATTTACCATACCAGGCAAGCTGAGCTTTTAGGTTCCTGCAGCTGCTCCCTCAATTTTTGTATGGTCCTTCCACTTGGGGAGCAAGCAACCCCCACTGAAAAACACACTTTGAAGAGCAGGAGCAGGACCAGGCCCTGCATGGCACAGTGAGCCTGGCCCAAGGCAGGCATCCATTAAGTGAAATGATTGTTGAAAGAATCCATAAATGAAAGGAAGGAAATGACTGGCTTCAAAATGCTTGTTTAAAGAAATTCTTTCTATGGGGAAAATCTTGTTTGCTAATGACCATGTCATTAATTTCATAATGATCTTTGTAGAGGTCCTTGTCCAGGCAGACAGTTTGGATACAGTGCTTTGCTTGATATGAAGAGCAGTAAAACAATTTTCTTTCTAAAAATGAGGTAATAACATCACACACTTCAGTTTTCCTCTGAGGACCAAACAAGATATCAAAAAATGTGTTTGCGTGTGTACATATATGTGTGTGTGTGTGTGTGTATATACACACACACATACATGTACACATATATACACGTACATATATACATATAATATTGTCTTGGTGTGTTTATCTTGTCAAAAAAGCATTAAGTTGATCTGGTTATATTTTAGAAGTATCACCATGCTGTTTTACAATTAAGACAGAAGATGGGGAAAACCTCTGTAGGGGAACAAAGCACAACAATTATATTGGTGAGTCCTTCAAATTTTACAACCAACACACTTCAGAGATCAGGCAGCTTCCCCAAGGCCACAAGGATCCATAAGTATATCCAAATCTCTAAAATGCTCTTTCCCCTCCAAACACTTTTAATGTGTGATTTTAGTCTACGTGAAACTTCTCTGCTTCTGCTGAGTATTTTTCATGTGCCACCACTACTCAGGATATCATCTAAAAGTACTTCTGCCTGCCCTGCCTTTCACAGCCTGGCTAGCTCAAGAACACTGTAAAGACTGAATTCTTCCTAATCTCAATGCTTCTCTTTCCTGCTCAATTCCTCTGTCACTATAAGGGGCATTATGACCACTACCATAGTTTCCTAAAGAGGGTTGATCAATCATATTCAATGCAAAGACAAGCCCCAGTTTTCTGCTCCCACACGATAATACCACCCAGGAATCTCTTCACTGGTGGAAGTCCTGTCCCTTCTACTAGACAATTTATTAAGAAAAACTTCCTGACTCAGACTTGCTCTTCTAAATCCTGGTCTTTTAATCCTCTTTTTAGTTAGGCTCTAGGCTACCTGCCTCTCCCACTCTGAAATGCTGCCGCCACAATTATTTTTGACATCTGCTACCAAAATAACCTGCGGCTCTCAGACATTTGCTCAGCCTCTGACCTTGACGTCCGTTCGGCAGTTTACAAGTATCTACTTCGGATCTACGCCTCAACCAACTGAAGGCAGGGGCGCCAAATATCGCTACCCTGGTTTTAATAGTAAGGAATCAGGGTCTGTGAGGTGTGGACGCCTTCGCCCAAAGTCACAAAGCGAGTCCTCAAAGGTAAAGACCTCTCCTCAACCTGAAGATCCCCGTGAGCATTCCGCTTCTGTCCATCCCGTAGCCCTAGCCTCCGCCGGATCCGCCCCGTGGGGCTCCGAATGGACCGGGACGACCCTCAGCTCCACCCACGCTTTCCCAGAGGTAATCTAGGGCTCCCTCCCCTAGAGGGAGGGGCGGGGTTCAAGCCACTCTCTCAGGGTCACTAACATCGCCCCCGCCTGGCCCCTGCCCAAGCCGGGAAAGAGGGGCCGGACCTGAGCGTCCGAGCGCCGGCCCCTGACCCTGTGGGGCGGAAAGGCGGGCCCAGCGCTCACCACTGCGCCCCTCGTTGGAGCGTGGTCCTCATTAAGGCCCCGAGCTCGGATTTCTGGGTCTCCGCATCCGGTCGCTCACAACAGCCCCCGCCTTCCGCCATCTCGTCCGTGTCTCCGGCCCTACCGGCCCGGACATCCGCCTCGCGCACAGCGTGCTGTGGTCCGCGCCCACGCACGCACGCACGCACGCACACGCGTATGTGCGCGCGCCCAAGCCCCTCCCTTCGCCGCGGCCCGCTGCGCCTGCCAGCCTCTGTCTTTCCAACACCCACGACGCGCCGCCCCTCTCCCGCCAGTGCGCGGTGGAGCCGGGAGGGGGGCCGGAAGGGAGGCCGTGCGGAGATGAAGTCGGCGCTTCCTCCGCCTGGCAGGTCTCGCCGCCTGGTGGCCGTCCGGCACCCCTTTCCCTGTCCAACCCGGTGATCTCAAGGAGTCAGACCGCAGGCCCCACGACCCTTCCGGCACCCCCTTCCGGCCAGCGGTGTTATCCTGGTCTTAAATAAACGCAGCGCCAGGTGCGAGAAGCCCTGGAACTAGATTTTCTTGTTTTCACTCCAGCCAGTCCACTTTCAGCAGAGACCTTAGGCAAGTCTTTAGCTGCCCAAACGTGGGCTCCAGGTCCCTGTACGGGAGACCCTACAGAGATTTTGGAGAGTGCCAGGTGCACCAGCGCTTTGGGACCGGGACTCGATGGTGTGGCCTAGTCATTAGCAATAGTGTCCGTCTGGACGCCAGAATCACCTGGCCCAGGCTGAATTCCACAAGCCCTCCACTGAGCTAGCTGCTTACTTTGTCAGGGAGGCAGGCAGCCACAGAGGGGCCATAGCAACGGGGGTGGGAGGAGAGGACTAGGTGTATTCTCCACATTAGATGTCCAGGCTGCTGATTTGTTGCTACAGCAAGATATAGTGTCCTCAACACCGTATGTTTCCCACTCGACCTTGCATACAAAAAACACAGCCCTCCTCCTGGAGGGGGAAGTACACCCAGAGCAAGGAGGAGACCAGGCAGCTGGCTTAGGTGAGTCTACCAGTTCCCACCCTCAGAGAAAAATAAGACCCAGTACCTGCCTTTATACGATCTAATAGAGGAGAGGGGATCTTCCACAAATAGCCCCAGTGCCAAGAAGTGCGTGATAAGCACCGTTACAGGCTATGAACCAAAGACTAGACCCAGAGCTGTGAAAGGGAGCCTTTGACTTAAGTACCTTTTGAGTGTGATTTCTTTTTTTTTTTTTTTTTGGTCTACGTTGGGTCTTCATTGCTGTGTGCAGGCATTCTCTAGTTGCGGAGAGCGGGGGCTACTCTTCGTTGAGGTGCACGGGCTTCTCATTGCGGTGGCTTCTCTTGTTGCAGAGCACAGGCTCTAGCCACGTGAGCTTCAGTAGTTGTGGCACACAGGCTCAGTAGCTGTGGCCCACGGACTTAGTTGCTCTGCGGCATGTGGGATCTTCCCAGACCAGGGCTCGAACCCATGTACCCTGCATTGGCAGGCTGATTCTTAACCACTGCCCCACCAGGGAAGTCCCAAGTGTGATCTTGAAGAAAGCATAGAAATGACGGTGCATGTTAAAGGAGAGGAGACTAGAGGCGTCAAAGAGAATTTCTGGAGCAAGCAAGAAAGGATTAAAGAGTGAAGATTAGGCCAGTTGAGCTGGGCACAGACTGAAAGGACCTGAGAGCTAAAGCTAGAAGGGAGGCCGGAGGGACCATATGTCCTGCCTTAAATGACGCACAGATATTGTAGGAGGTTGAAGAGCAGAGAGAAATAGCTGAGGGTGCTTTATGCCTACAGTGGTGCAGCCCAGAGACCTACTAGGAACCTTTGGAAAGGTGCCTATGAGGCAGGAGAGGAGAAACAGATGAGCCATGTTCAGTGTTGGGGGTGGAAGAGAGAGCTGGCCTGGTGAAGCTGTGGTAGGTCATTTGAACAGATTTACTATTTTTATGTTGGGTTTTGGCTAATTGAAATTAATTTGCACTCCTAGGACATCTATCACACACCATCTGGTAACAGAGGCCTTTTGGCAGTTGGGTAGATAGCAGGGGAAAGTGATTTGGAATTAAAACTGCCTTGAATAACCACATAGCAGTTAATCCCCTGTAGATAAGAGTTACCATCACGTGATAATTCTACATCTGGGGAGCCAACCCTGACACTCCAAGTGCCCTCCTGTGAAAGTTCTTTGAAATTGTTAAAAATGTTATCAAATGAGAAACACTGCCTTTAGTCCTATTTATGGAAGAAGAAAGTTGGGTTACTGACATGACTTCAGAACCTACATTACAATGTCTGCTTGCCTCTTCTTTTTTTAGCAGTTTCTCCTATACCATTTATGGCATGGGTCAGAGTCTTAAGGAAGTAGGACAGGTTGTCAGCACCACTAGAAAGAGGGACAAAACCTAATTATAAAAATGAAAACTTTGGAAAATCTTTTTAAGCCTGGATCTCTTCAGTGCTATTAAATAGCTGTAAAAATAGTACACTAATTATGGGTAGTCCCTAAAAATTTATATTAAAATTATCAAGTGCCAGTAGTTAAAATGCAAGGAATAATGTGAAACTTCATAATCAGATCGCCATTATTTCCAGTTTTAAAACGTTCTTAGTGAGTTTGATTATATGTTAAAAACTGAGAACTAGAAACAATGAACATCTGCCTGTGTGTTCCTGGTGTTGTGAGAGTGACCCGCGGATTTGGGAGGAAAGGAGTTGAGTGATTCAACTCAGGAGACACCCTGGCCCCAGGACTGTGATCTCTGTTGGACCATTTCCCCTAGGGAGAGGTATGGGCCTAGTAGGCCCCTCTCTTGGCCCTGCAACCAAACCCCAGAACTGAACAACTCACCTGTTGCCAAGGGAGCTTGGAGCACAACAGGAAGGAAAGCAGGAAGAGAGCTGGAGGCAACAGGTCTGGCTGATTGGTTACATACTACGATCTTGGACTGTGATGATCTATCTAATTGAGGGTTTGTAATGTCTGGGTGTGTGAACTTTAAGTTTTATTTGATTCCAAATCATAAAGTTCTTGCCTTGGCTGGTACTATGGCTTGCTCTAAACCTACCTGGAGTTGGCCCTCCCCAGTCACCCTTGGTCCACACTTGGCCGGCAATCATAGAGCATATGTGGCTGTATTCACAAATACTGGGCACCTTTTTTTTTTTTTTTTATCGGCTGCATTGGGTCTTCGTTGCTGCGTGTGGGCTTTCTCTAGTTGCGGTGAGCGGGGGCTACTCTTCGTTGCGGGGCGTGGGCTTCTCACTGCAGTGGCTTCTCTTGTTGCAGAGCACGGGCACTAGGCGCGTGGGCTTCAGTAGTTGCAGCACGTGGGCTCAGTAGTTGTGGCACACGGACCCTAGAGAGTGCGGGCTTCAGTAGTTGTGGCATGCGGGCTCAGTAGTTTTGGCCCTCAGGCTTAGTTGCTCCGCGGCATGTGGGATCTTCCCAGACCAGGGATCGAACCCGTGTCCCCTGCATTGGCACGAGGATTCTTAACCACTGCACCACCAGGGAAGTCCCTTGGGCACCTTTTGATTAGAGGTGGCATCAGGAGAGAAATACTTTTTTTTCCTTCTTGCCTGTGCTTCCTTACCTTGCCCAGGGGACTGTGAAAAAGTGAAAGCCTCTAGAGGTACATTTTAGAAGAATTAAATGTCTTATCAGTGACACTTTCACCTCTGTTACATAAGCGTTGGGTTACTGGGGAAGGTGACAGAGGCAAAAAACTGAATGAATCTCACAGAAAGGACGTGGGATCATTTTTCCCATGTTGGATATTCCATTCTGGTTATGCCACTGTCGGTAGCTAGCCCTGATTTGGTGGGGAAGGTGTTGTGTCCTGGGCCCATGTGTGGTCATGTCTCCTCTTCCTGCTCTAATTCTGTTACCATCAATGTCTTAACCTTAAATAAGCATTTAGATATTAATTGTATGTGTCATTTTCCCTTTGCACAGAGCAAATTCTCCATAAGCATTTCTTGGGTGAATGAATGAAAGAATTATCCAGAGAGTAGTCATTTTTTTCATTTGACTGATAATCTGTTATGTCCTCCCAGTCCCTACCGTCCAGGGGTTCCCAGCCAGTGAGGTTGGGGAAGATGTTTTCACATGTAATTATAGTGTGTTGTGTGATAAAAGTGCTAGAGGAACATGGAGGGTGATGCTGTAGACACTTTGCTAGGAAGGAAACATAAGCAACTGGTGTAGGAAGCAGAGGTATGCTTAACATTAAAGATGAAAAAAAAAAGATGAAAAAAATTAAAGACAAAAAAAAAAGGGAGGGATTTCCCTGGTGGTCCAGTAGTTAAGACTCTGCACTTCCAGTGCAGGGGGTGCGGGTTCGATCCCTAGTCGGGGAACTAAGATCCCACATGCTGCGCAGCGGTGAGGCCCAAAAAAAAAAACAAAACGGTACGCTTAACATCCCCCCTGACCTTTGAGGATGCATGATGAGTCTGCCAAGGAATCCTGAGGGGACCAGGGCTTCTTTAGATTCACACACATGTACACAGGTATAGCCACGTGCTGGGGACAGAGGAGGCTGGGGTAATAGGTGCTTCTTCTGCAGGGAGGCTCAGATTCCCTCCACTCGCCTCCCTGTGGAGTCAGGTAGCCTGCAGGACCGTAGGACACCACCCAAGGTGGGCTGCCCCTGCCCCTGGATACTGCCCCAACTCTGGGCATTTGGATTAAGTGAGCCTGTTCTGTGGTCTCCTACCTTGGCTTTGCTGGCCACGGCTACACTGGACCTGGGAAGGGTGCTGGGAGTGGGGTTTCTGTCTGCAGGATGAAGGATAGAAGGGCTACTGGGCCTCTGCCCAGCACATCACTGTCATGTCCTGTCAGTTTCAATGCTTCTGGATGCAACTAACAGAATACCCACCAGCAAGTGGCCCACCTAGTTAGTGATTTTATTTTTGTTTTTTCACGTGACAAGTCTGGATTTGAGTTCTTGGGTAGGTCAAAGCTGAAGGATGTCAGATCTCAAGTTGGCTTCTCTGTTACCCACAGGGCCAGTGCCCATGAGCCCTCACTCCTTGGGCAAGAACTTCTCTCATCTGAGCTCCTGCTTCCCAATCCAGCAGTGCCTGATGCCCAGTAACTTATTGACTATCTCCAGCTGGGCTTTATTTTAGTGCCAGCCCAGGTGTGTCACACCTCTATGAAAGCATGCTCATCTAGCCTATTTGGTGATTGTAATAACAAAAACCTGCCAAATTCAGAGTACTCTGACAGGGATCCCTGCCCATTCTTTAAAAATCCATGCTGTGGGGCTTCCCTGGTGGCACAGTGGTTGAGAGTCCGCCTGCTGATGCAGGGGTACACAGGTTCGTGCCCCGGTCCAGGAAGATCCCATATGCCGCGGAGCGGCTGGGCCCGTGAGCCATGGCCGCTGAGCCTGCGCGTCTGGAGCCTGTGCTCCGCAACGGGAGAGGCCACAACAGTGAGAGGCCCGCGTACAGCAAAAAAATTAAAAAAATAAATCCATGCTGTGGATGGATTTATTTCTCTTGTGGAAAGCTTTAGCAAGTATTTTTTACTCAATATTACCCCAAAGTTAAAACTTATGAGAAAAGGCTGATCAGGCCAGGAATGCCTCACTGAAAATAAGCTTATTTTAAATGTTGTTTGTGGAACTACATCGAGACAGAATGAGGAAGTCATGTGATAAAGAACTAATTGTGCAATAAGTGCCTGACCAAATGAATTTTATCAGATTTTCTTTCAGCTTTGTTGAGGTATAGTTGACAAATAAATTTTAGTGTGTACATTGTGATTTAATATACATATACATATTTTATCAGATTTAATGTTTAAAAAAAAATTTTAAACCAGCATTTCTGGAAGAACTGCTAAAATGGTGGCTTCTGAACCTACTGAGTAACAGCACGACCCATCCTCTTCTCAGAAGACCTGTGGCCTAAATGCTGCTGTTACTCCCAGATCAGGCAGTGTCCCGGAGGCACTGCTACCAAAGGCCAGGACCTCAGGCAGGTTCACTGGGATTCCTTCACTTTTACTTGTTAATTTGAGCTGCTGATTCACAGTGGGGTGGAGTGGGTGCAGGTCAGAGCCAGTAGCAGTTGCATGGTTGAATGAGAAAGAACGTGTGTGTGTTTTGGGGGAAGATGTCCAGTTTCTTGGGGAGGAAGATGAAGTGTTAACCGGCTTTAGTCTGAGTGTTCCTAGAAAAAGAGAGAGTTGAAAAGGACAGTTAAAGGAGGCATGCAGCTTCAAGTCTGAGGAGGAGTATTCACCAGCCAGCGTCAGCCACAATGGGGATCTCAGAATTTCCTTTCTCTTGCAGCCTAAGGCATAAACTGAAGAAGAAAAAAAAAAAAAAGTGGGTAAGGAGGGGTGAGTCACCAGGTAACCCAGAGGGGAAGAAGTTGGAGTCAGTTTGGAAAGCCCTGGATTCCCATCCCAGAGCCTAACCAGAGAGTGTGCCCCAGGCCACACTGACCCTTTACAGGAAAGGGGAGAGTTGGAACAGGAAGTCTCTCCTCATGGGTTCAGCTGTAGGACATTGAATAGGACCCTAAATCCCCAGGCTATCCACATCAGCATCTCTGGAGGGGGGCCGTGGACATAGCTTTTAACAAGCACCCAGGTGATTTTGGGGCACTGTGTATTAGCTCCCAGAATAGGACCTGGTAGATCTCGGGCACTGGCTGTTTGGTTACAGCTCTAGCTTCCCCCAGGACTGCACTTGCTGAGGACCCCTCAGTTCACAAGCACTCATCCCAGCTAACTATTCTTTTTATTTTTTTTATTTTGGCCACGCTGTGAGGCATGCGGGATCTTAGTTCCCTGACCAGGGATTGAACCTGTGCCCTCTGCAGTGGAAGTGCAGAATCCTAACCACTGGACCACCAGGGAAGTCCCCAGCTAACAATTCTTTATGAAATGTCCCTTCCCTCAGCTCTTTGACTCCATCCATCACTGTTCCAGCTGTGCCTCTCTGCCATCTGACCCAGAAACACTGTGAATTCATAGGCCTCAAGTTTAGGCCACCTGATCTTCTTCTTGTCACTCTCCCCAGGTGAGACCGTATCCTCTCCAATGGCTACTTACTGACCCCTTGACTAGACCTTTGTCTCCAACCCAAATTCCTTTTCTGAGCCTCTTGTAAGGCTCCAGATATCTGCTCCAGATATCTCCATCTGGATGTCTCATGCACCAAATCTGAATCTAAACACTTTTCTTCTCCCCACACCTGCTCCTCCTTGTAGTACCTGATTGTCAGTGATGCCACCTTTCCACCTCAGACCTTCACACACTGAACTCCCTGCCTGTCCACCCTCCATCAGCTTGTTCCTCAGCTAACTGCTTCTTAACCTCTCTTCAGCTTCACTGTCACTCCCTCCAAGAGACAATAGCGTGATCCTCCCCACTGGGCCAGGCCCTCTAGTTTATTCTCAAAGTACCCCATACTACTCTCATAGAACTAAATATGCATTTAGTAATTATAGAGTCTTTCTGCTTTCCTGAGGACTGTATCCTGGCACCCAGCAGAGTATATGGCACAGGGCTGAATGATGAGTGTTGCAATAAAGGAGCAAAGGGCTTTTAGAGAAGAGATGTGGGGTTTAAGGAGGTCAAAGATGGCCTAGGTATACCCAGATATACCCAGGTGAACAGGTTGTTAGTTTCCATTCCAGCAGTCAGATTTGGAGTCTACAAATAATCCTCAAAAATCCCTGGGGCTTCTCTGGTTGCACAGTGGTTGAGAGTCCGCCTGCCGATGCAGGGGACGTGGGTTCGTGCCCCGGTCTGGGAGGATCCCACATGCCGCGGAGCGGCTGGGCCCGTGAGCCATGGCCGCTGAGCCTGCGCGTCCGGAGCCTGTGCTCTGCAACGGGAGAGGCCATGGCAGTGAGAGGCCCGCGTACTGCAAAAAAAAAAAAAAATCCCTGATCCTGTTTTTTTGTTTGTTTTAAATTTTATTATTTTTTTTACTTTTGGCTGTCTTGGGTTTTCGTTGCTGCACGCGGGCTTTCTCTAGTTGCGGAGAGTGGGGGCTACTCTTCATTGTGGTGCGTGGGCTTCTCATTGCGGTGGCTTCTGTTGCAGAGCACAGGGTCTAGTTGCGCAGGCTTCAGTAGTTGCAGTGTGTGGGCTCAGTAGTTGCAGCGTGCAGGCTCAATAGTTGTGGCACACGGGCCTAGTTGCTCCATGGCATGTGGGATCTTCCCAGACCAAGGATCGAACCTGTGTCCCCTGCCTTGACAGGCAGATTCTTAACCACTGTGCCACCAGGGAAGTCCCCCTGACCCTGTTTTGAGTGGAAAGTTATTCTCTTTATATTAATTGACAAACACTGGCTGATTCATGCTATACACAAGGCCCTATGGACCCTGAGGAGATGACCAGCCCCTTTCCACCTCCCAGACTTTCACCCTCTGGGGAAGCAGACCAGTCACTCACAGATGTAATCAAGACTTTTGGTTCTGAGAGGAGCACAGATAGAGTGGGGTCTCAATGGGGAACAGAGCTCTGTCTTGTTACCTCAGAGGGGACTCAAAAGCGAGGTGGAGAGGCCTTGCAGCCAGAGGGAGGTGGGCCTGTTTTGATGATGGAGAGAGAGGGAGCCAGAACAAATACAGCCCTTAATGACCTAAGGGCAGGCAGAGGGGGAGGGCAGCAGCAAAGATGCCTGCTTAGGGTTAGAAGAAAAGTTCTTGAGAGTTGGTTAAGACACAGAAGGGACTTGAGCCACCAATTTGAGCATAAACATTGGGACCCCAAAACCTCTGGACCTTGTTCTGGACTGATAACACATATCTGGGTGCTTGTCTGTCCCAACAGAAGCTTCATTGCATACAAGCCCTGCAGAGTCCCTTGTATTGTGATAGGAAGTGCCTCTAGGTCTGTCTCAAGAGATTACTGACAACAGGAACAACAGATGGAGAAGTTGGACCTGAGCCATACCTGAGAAGCAGCTGGCCTCCAAGATACACGCCTATCCTAAGCCTGACCATGCAATTGCAACTGCAAGGCATGGTCAGAACAACCAGTTGTATACTCTTCTGAGTACCTGAGAGGCAGCAGCCAGTAAGCGCAGCATCAGAGCAGATAGAAGCACTGGATAGCGCTATGCAAAGAAGATCTAGCAAAGTAATGGGGAAAGAGTTATGTTGCATAAGCTGCCAACTGTGCAAAGTGGGCTTGTATGGCCCTAACACTTGAGGAGGCTGTTACCAAGTAAGGACTTGCTGCCCAACACACATAGAAGCCAATACTATGGCACCCACTTTTGAGCAAAGAGCTTTATTGTGAGGTTGACTGGCAAGGAGACAGGAGGCAAGGCTCTCAAATTTATCTCCCTAATCTGGGGTTTGGTCAAACTTTTTTGAGTTAGGGGAGGATGGGTTCATAGGTGGAAGCACTGGTGGGGCAGGTTTTGACTGGAGGGCTTTGGAACTTGGCCATTTATGGTTAAGGTATGGTAAAGGGGACTTCAGCACTGGGTCTTCCTGGAAAATGGATCTTTCACTTCTGAAAGGGTTCCAGCATTCAGGTTCTGGTCACATCTGGGTTCTTTTGGTTCTATGTGGGGGAGGAGGGGTGGAGGTGGAAAACCTTGGTTCCAGGCATTATTAGAATTCAAAATTTCTCCTCTGCTGCATGACTTGCGGTTTTGTTCTGCTATCTCTGAAGAACAACTCAGTATCTTGTTATCAACAGAGCAGGGCCAGTTTGGGCTGGTTCTGCAGTTACAAAGCCAGTAAGTGGGAGCCCATGGTGTTATTTTTTGTGAAGGTCATTTTGAGCAGAGCAAATACTCAGAAAGGAGAGGCCAAACTACTGAGGATAGGCAGTCAGCCTTTGAAATTTCTTCCTCTTTTTGAAATAAAGACTTTCTCTTTTAACAGAGCCTCAGGATGGCCCTGCTGCATGTCCTGGCAGAGGGAGAAATGCTGAGACAGGAGCTAGGATTCCCACATAGGAAAGAGTGAATTCTACAGCAGACAAAATTTTGGGATGTTCAGGCTTGGCTAGGTAATGCCAGCCAAGGAATGGGGGCTTAAGCTCCCAGCCCTATGACAATGAGGTTAGTAGGAAAGGTGTCCCCATCTGACAATGATACAGGACATACACACAGTTCTGCTCACACTCAGCACTTTATTAATGAGAAAGCTGTGGTCTGGGAAAGGGGAGGCTGGGATGGACAGGACCAGTGCCCATCTCAGGGGATTTTCCTGGACATCTGGCATTCCTCCATGCAGGTTTAGAGGAAACACCTTCACGGATAAAATCCCCAGAGGGCAACGCTGTGACTGCCAAGGAGCAGGGGTAGGAGGGGCACCCTAGGCACAGCTAGGCCCCTGAGACAGCAGAGCTTCGATGTCAGGCTCGATGTCGATGGTCAGAAAGCGGCGGCTGTACCTGCGTACGGGCACACCGTCTGGGCCCACCAGGAACTTCTCGAAGTTCCAGGCAACGTCGTTGCGGCACACCGGAGACCAGGTGATGAACTTGGGGTCTGTCATGAGGGCAGTGGCGTCGTCACTGGGCGTGGGCAGAGCCTCCCGAAGGAAGGTGAAGAGCGGATGTGCCTTCTCGCCATTCACCTCGCACTTCTCGAAGAGCATGAAGTTGGGCTCGAACCCGCCGCCTGGTCGTACGTACTTGAGGCAATTCAGGATCTCCTCGTTCTTGGCATTTTCCTGCGGGAGGGGAGAGCAGCTGGGACCCGGGGCTGCGAGGGGAAGCGAAGCCTTCTAACTGCAAACATTGTTTCTCCATGAGTCACTAGACTCTGGCCTTTCTTTCACAACCCCAGGGTGGACCTCAACCCCAGCCGGGACGAGCGCCGGAGGGAAGTGAGCCGGTGGCCCGCCTCTCCGCCCCCAGGGCGCGCAGCTGCTGGGCCCGGCGGGTCGTCCGCCGGCGTTCCTAACCGCGGTCGTACGCCCACCCCCGCTCCGCTCGGCCAGGCGCACCTGATGCCCAAACTGGTTGCACGGGAAGCCGAGCACCACCAGGCCCCGGGGCCCGAGGCGCCGCTGCAGGTCATTCATCTGGGTGTAGTCCCGGACAGTTGTGCCTCAGAGCGACGCCACATTCTCAATGAGCAGCACCTTGCCCCGAAGGGACCCCAAGTTCACGGGCTCCCCGCCGGCCAGCGGACGCGCAGAGAAGGCGTACACCGAGCGCGGGGCCGCTGCAGCCAGGGCGGCCGCCGAGCGCTGAGCGGCACACATGGCGTAGGTGCACAAAAAGACAGGGCAGAGCCGCGGGCTAGACGAACAGGGCGGGCCGGGAAGCGCCTCCTTTTAACAGGCGGGCGACCGAGGTCATGTGGCTCGGGCACTTTTCCGGCCGCTCCTACACCCCTCCCCCGCTCGGTCCCGCCTCATCCGGCCTCTGTCCTACGACTGTGGTCCCGCGAAGCTGGAGGGTGCGGTCGGGCCGGATGCGGACACCGCCCAGACCGTGCCGAGGCGCGGACGCGTTTGGCCCCGCCCAGGGAGCGCAGCGCCGGCGCTGTGGCAGTCGCCCGGATTATCCAGCCCAGAGCCCAGGCCGAAGAGGGCTCCGGATTCTTTCTCAATGGTTCTTCAGGGATTGGGGCCCGGCACGGGGAGACTCGCCAGCAACAGAATCTTTCGCTGCCTGTGGCCACACAGCCCTCCCAGCCTATGCCATATTCCTACTCCCCGAGAAAGTGCCCTATTGTCAGGCGCAGAGGGAGTTATGACTTGTGATGATGGTGCAGTTAGCAGCAGCTGCCAAGGCAAGTCCTCTGTGTTGACACTTCCTGGTTCTAGGAAGGTTAAGTTGGAGGAGGGTGGGCAATGCTGGGGAGAAAGGGGGCGGGCAGCCAGGGCTGGACGCCAAAAGCCAGCTCTTTCTAACCCATTTCCTTGCATTCTGGGGCTGCCCTAGACTGTGTTCTCCTCCTGGCCTCTGGTTTCCCTCCTACTTTTACACCCCCAGTGTGGCA
Source organism: Globicephala melas (assembly GCF_963455315.2). NCBI lineage: Eukaryota > Metazoa > Chordata > Mammalia > Artiodactyla > Delphinidae > Globicephala > Globicephala melas. The sequence continues at coordinate 38,811,569 of NC_083324.2, read as the reverse complement.
CTACCCTTACACAGGTTTTCTGGGGTCACTACTCAGGCCCTGCTCCAGACCCCTGGAGGGGAGCCCAAAAGCATGCAGGGCCAAGGGGACTCAGTCGATTTCAGACCATCCTCAGCTTCATCTGGAGCTCAGGCAAGGAAGTAAAAGACACTGAAAATGGACAGGTAGTAAGAAGAGGAAAATATCACACTAAGATTTGTCCAGAAGAACGACTGCTTGGAGTACCCCTCAGTCGGCTGCATTCCCTACCCCACCCTACTCTGAACTTGAATGGGACATAAGATAATCACTTCCACCTCTTTGGCAGAAGCCAGGTTAGTGCCAGCTTTGGGGTGGGGGTGGGCAAGCCGGTACTTTGCCCCCTGAAGGAAACTTCCAAGGTGAGCTAGGCAGAATTCATCCTCCATTCCCAGCCCTGGAGAGAGCCAACACAAACACCAGGATACAGGAAGTTTAGAAAACTGCCTTTATTCTATTAGTAGTTGGAAAAATTAACTGGTACAGAAAAAAAGTTTAGTCAGCTGGAGAGGACAGAGAAACCGTGGGCCACCCAAGAGAACTGGTGGCTCCTCTGGGAGGGAACCTGGATACAGTGAGAAGAAAGAGCACTGTGAACTAGAGCCAGACCCTGCAGTCCAGGTGAGACAGGTTATGCCACCTTCTGAATTATCTAAGTGCCTCAGGCGTAAAACCAAATTCCTATTTACTTAGCCCAGCTCTGGGGAAGGGGGTACTGGAATATGTGGGGCCGAAAAGGGGAGACATGGCCATCTTTTATCAGAGAAACTGACAAAACAGGAATTTAAAAAATGAATTTTCCATCTGACTTTATTTTCAAATACACTTTCTTTTTTTAAAAAAAACCAATACACTTTCTGTGAGGATGACAAATATCAGTATTAGGAAATCCAATTATACAAAAAATACTACATCTAGTCTGGGGTAGATATATTTATTTTTGGTAACATACATTAAGCGGCACTAATTACACAGTAACTATAAGGTAACTAACATGAAACCACAGAACTGTAACTTTGCCACAGCTGCGTGGACTTGGGCCTTTCTGGCTGAGCACATTTTCAAAAAACTGGATTGCCACCCAGAGCTATGCCAATGAAATCTGTTAAAATGAGTAAAGCTCTGAAGTGGTGACTCACCAGAGTACCTTGCAGCTGAAAGATGATAGGCAGGACATGTTAGTTATAAAGTAGTTACAGCCTAATTCACAAAAGTTACCAACTGTTTCTCTTTCTAGAAAGAAGCAAGAAGTTAGGAAATTCCTTGAATTAGCGCCTAGTGTGTCAGGTGGGAGTGCAGAGGAGGGCTGTTAGAGCAGTGTCAGAAGGACCCTGGTGGGTCAGGTGGGTTGGACATCATTAATAATCATGGTTGGCTTCTAAATACTGGTAGCAAGATGACTTCTGATTTGTAATCTTAGGTAAATTATAGATAAATGAAAAAGGCCAGTAATCATACACTAAGATTAATAAACAGCACTTCAAAATTAACCGCATGAGGGCTGTGCTTGCAGCAGGGTTTCACAAGACAAGGCACCCAGATTTTTTCTTCCCACGTCTGGCTTGCAGAGCAGCTCTCGTGGCCATTTCAAAAACCTCCCTCACTCCATCTTTGGTCTTTGCTGAACACTCCATGTACCCAAAAGCACCAATCCTGTTTGCCATATCTCTGCCTTCTTCCGGTTTCACTGGCTCCTAGCAAAGAGAAGAGAGCACTTTTAGTTAACAGCGTTACATACATATAGTAAGTAGGTGTATCCAAATTCATCTCAAAGACTGCTTTTAAAAAGCTGCCGAGGGCTTCCCTGGTGGTTTAGTGGTTAAGAATCCGCCTGCCAATGCAGGGGACACAGGTTCGAGCCCTGGTCTGGGAAGATCCCATGTGCTGCGGAGCAACTAAGCCCATGAGCCGTAACTACTGAGCCTGCGCTCTAGAGCCCGCGAGCCACAGCTACTGAAGCCCATGTGCCACGACTACTGAAGCCCGCGCACCTAGAGCCCGTGCTCCGCAATAAGAGAAGCCACCACAATGAAAAGCCCACACACTGCCATGAAGAGTAGCCCCTGCTCGCTGCAACTAGAGAAAGCCCACGCACAGCAACAAAGACCCAATGCAGCCAAAAATAAATTAAATTTTTTAAAAAAGCTGCCGAACTCCCAGATTTGAGTTCTGTCTTATGACACTCATATGGGGTGACCCCCCACCTCCAATATATAAAAAATCCCTGTCAAACATGCACTTCTCTGGGAAGTAGAGAGAAAAGGAGAGGCCAGAGAAGCCCTAGAGGGTTGAGGGAATCAAGGGCAAAATTACTCAAGCTGTTGATCCAGGGTAAGCCCTTGGGTCTTCTTGTAGTTAGCTTCACAGAGGACTGAATGCTCAGGGAAGGAAACAGATCCTGACCTTCACATTCAGACAGAGAAACCTCAGGAGAACCCGTGCAAAACACCTCAAGGCACTCCTCCTGCAGTGGGGAAGTCCTATCATTGGGCCACCTGGCTTCTCAGAAGCCAAGATGTCACCTCCATCATCACTTTTTAAAAAATGTTTTTATGCTTTTTTTTTTTTTTTTTGCGGTACGCGGGCCTCTCCTGTTGCGGAGCACAGGCTCCGGAGGCACGGGCCCAGCCGCTCTGCGGCATGTGGGATCCTCCCACACCGGGGCGTGAACCCGTGTCCCCTGAATCGGCAGGCGGACTCCCAACCACTGCGCCACCGGGGAAGCCCCACCATCACTTTTATAAAGGCATTAGGGCTCTCTGTTTGGACTCCCTGCCATCAGGATTTCCTGATTCTTCAGTTCCCACCAATTTATCTTTAGCCTCACATATACGAAAGTAATAACTGGAGAGGGAAATCAAGAGCCTGATAAAGTTCCTGCATCTGAAGCACTGACTATTGCTGTGATGGTCCTTTCTCAGGCAGGCAATCTTTGGAGCACAGCACTACCTCACAAGAGAGGTTCCATCTTACAGGACTAGGGAGTTTTAGGGACCCCCTCTATGCAGGCCCGAGTCAGTGAGGGCCGGATGGACAGAGAGAGGCTTCTGGGACTTTCTCTGAAACAGCCTGGTCTTTGGGGGTTTCTGCTGGGTTCCCTGAACCTCGAACCCAGGCCCCGAGTTTAAGAATGCTACAGGAAGACAGAGCCCTGCCCTAGACCATACCTGCTTCATCTTGGCTAGCTCCCGCCTTGTGTGCTCATCATTTCGAAGATCCTTCTTGTTCCCAACCAGGATGATGGGCACGTTGGGACAGAAATGCTTGACTTCTGGAGTCCATTTTTCTGGGATGTTTTCTGAAAGAAGCAAAATGCACATAATTTGGGGATACATATAATTCTATCTCGAAGGATCTCCAAAAACCCTAGTTAAATTGCAAAGAAACTTCTTGAGAAATATGCCGGACATTTAATGGAATTCCACTAGTTTCAAAACCATGAAAAAGGTAAAATCTAACCCCCCTTCTCTTAAGCACAGAATCACCAGCTTTTCTCAGTCCCACCAAGGAGCTCAGCTCCTCTGGAGGTGGCACCAGGTAAAGGCTCTGGAGGAGCAAAGGATGGCTCCACAATGGTGCCACCTGCCCCAAGAAGGAAGGCTCCCCACCAGCCATCCATGTCACTGCTGGCAGATGATTCTGACCACAGCTTACAGAAGGAGTCCCCATTCTGGGGCTATAGCTGGCTCAGGGTTCACATGTTTTCTCTACACTTACTCATGGGCCCTCAGCATGACCTACCCTTGGATTACTGGTATTTCAAATGGCTTGAGTGGCTTTTGAAAATGAGTAATAACCAGCTGTAGCTTCTTGCCAATACTGTAGTAATTTAGTGGACAAGTGGCCTGGGTTCAACCTCACACACCCACTACGTTGCACATCTCAGTGTCAGGGATGACACTATAGAATGGGGATAACAGTAATACCTTACATGAGGTTATTTTGAGTCAATGCGTACAGAATACTTAGTATGATGATCATTTAAATGGTACTGATCATAAGACTATATTTTAGGAGTAAACTGTTCACTCTCTGACTTCAAGACCAAAAGGCAGGAGTTGGAATATAAAAGATGCTCTGCCTTCTGGCTAGAAGGTACAGAAGCTACATGAATAAGGTCAGGAAAACTCATAATTCTACACTCCACTCTTCAGCACACAAAACAGACATTTGTCTGCTTCCTTCCTCCTTTGCTATAGCGGCTAGAGTCAATCACTAATGTGACAACTTAAAACTCAAAGCCTTATTCTAGAACAAAGGGGTTCCCAGAGAAGTGCAGAGTAATCAAAAGACAAGGGCCAGCATATCTAACAGTGAAGGCAAACAGCCTCAGCACTGAATCTTGCTCTTATCTCTGCACCCTGTGGTCAGTTTTCAGTTCAGGTGCAACAGTGATCACTTTAAAGAGAAGGTGAGATCCCATCACTCCTTTGTTCAAACCATCCAAAAGCTCCCATCTCACTCATGATGAAAGGAGAGGTCCACACCATTAACCACATGGCTCTGCAACCCTCGCTCCACTCCCTCTGCTACAACTACACTAGACTCCTTCCTTCTGCCTGGGAAGCTCTTTTGTTGGCTGTGTTGGCCTCCCTCACCTACTTCAGGTCTCTGCTCAGAGGTTTCCTTTTCAGTGAGGTGGCTGACCATCCTATGGTCATCTTCTAAAACAGCATACTACCATGGCCTATTCCATACCCACCTCTATGAATGTTATTTGTAACATTTCTTGCTATCAGATTTACTGTGGTTTTTGCTCTTCTGTCTCCCTTCATCTAGAATATAGGTTCCATAAGTAAGCACTCAATAATTATTTGCTGAATATATAAAATTATTACTCCAATAGTCCCCCCCACCCCCCGGAATTCAGGACATGTAAACTGAAATGAATTGCCTCTGTCTTATCTTCACTTTTCATAAATGATTTTAAAACATAATTTTTTACTTTTTAATTCAGTGATGGCAATCGCCTATGATTGCTCCCACCTCCAAAGTAATCTGATCATATCAGGACACATCACTTTACATGGATTTACACTGGGGTGCTTTAGGGGCCACTGGGAATTCCATAAAGCCAGAGAAAAGGAATCCTTATCTAGGATCAAGGGTCAGCAAATGAAATTTTGCCCGGAGTCTACTTTTATACGTGAAGTTTTACTGGAACAGAGCCAAGCTCTGTTGTGCTACAACAGCAGAGTTGAGTAGTTGTGGCAAAGTTCAGGAGATCCAACAGAGAACACATGGCCAACAAAGCCTAAAATATTTACTATTTGGCCTTTTACATAACTTTGTTGACCCCAGGCCTCAACTAGAATCTAGACTCTAGACCAACTGCCAGTGAGACAGCAGAGGTTCCAAAAAGTAAACTACTGTCACAGGGTTGGCCAGCAACAGGGCTGAAACCTGCACACCAACATTCTGATTGCTGATCAAACTTGTTACTCTACACCTAGACTCAGTGCCATGGTCTAACATCCAACCAGGTAAAAACAAAGTCCAGCATTAGGTTCACATTAGCTTTTCAGTTTCTTGATATAGACGTTTGAGTTCCCAAGACACATTTTACTAGGGCAAACTACCAGTGGACTTCTCTCCTACTCCCTAGCCAAGATAAGAGAACTTTTAAAAGGCCCTTGGCAAAACCAAGCTAATTTAGTCAGCTCAGCAAAGGGGCGCTACCTACCTATCATACTACTGCAGTGACCAGCAGTCTCTCTAGGTATGTTTGTATTTCAGAGCGGGAGATCAATCTCTCTTTGCCTCTTTTCTTTCTACCTCTGCTCTCCTCCCTAGAACCTGCCCTCTGGGGGAGAGGATAGCAAGGAACAAGTCATAGTAAACAAACAGAGGTCAAAAGCTGAAGACTTCCTTCGAGACCAGCAGACACAGTCTTAAAAGAAAAATGTGAGACTGAAGAAGAGTAACTTTTTTGCTCTGAAGGTACTTTTGTCCCTAAAGGATTATACCTTGGATGAGGCGGCAAAGGGCACACAACCCTCCTCATTCCTATAGGCAAAGTCCATGATGTGTGTGTCTGAGGGGAAGGTGTCACATGGCTCCATTTTCTCTCTAAAGCTCAGCCTCTAGGGGCTTCTAACAGTCCCCGCAAAGGAAGGCAGATTAATTTGAAAACCAAAACTAAAACACAACTGTTAAAAACGAACCAAAGTGAAACAATGGCAGAGAGCACCCACTCTGTCTCAGTTCTGGGAGATATTGCACAGGGGACTCAATCTCAGCTTGGCTCCTTGGGCTGCATGACCTTGAGCAAGTGGTTCAAAGTCTCGGAGCACCTCCCCCAGTACTGTCATTAAAGTGAGTACAAGCATGACACAGAAAGGCTCACTCTAACCCTAACTCCCCAGCAACAGCCCAGGCCACCAGCAGGTCCTCAACAGTCATCTGTGTTAATGATAATCTCCTTGGCCCACATGCTGCCCTGTAAAAACAGAGCACTGCAGCACCAAGCAAGACATTTCGTCATCTTCAGTACAAACCGAAAGCACATTCTGTTTCAGGCCTTGCTGCCTTGTTTTGCAAAGTGTGAGGTCAGCATCATTCCCTCTTTTTTTGAAGGAAAGCAGCTTCTAAAACATGTGGCCAACTAAGCTAGTGGAATGTCAGGTTCAAGTCTCTATTAGCTAAGACACTTTATAAAACGGCTAAAATAGGGCTTAGAAACATTACCACGAATCACCAAGTCATCAGTCGGTCTAGATTTTGGGAAGCAGCAGGCTCAATATCAAGTACTGAAAAAAGGTGTGGACACCCAAAGAATACCTTCCCCAAATCTTAATCCAAAAAATAGCTTTGAGGAATGCCCTGGTGGTCCAGTGGTTAGGACTCCACGCTTTCACTGCTGAGGATGCAGGTTCAATGCCCTGGTCGGGGCAAGCTGTGCAGCGCAGTCCCCCCACCCCCAACCAAAAAAAGACAAAAAATAGCTTTGTGTTCAGAACCCAACTACTCTACAAGGTAGACATGGCAGTCATGGGAGACCTAGGCTGAAAAGGGACTCAGGGCTCAGGCTCTACAGTCCCAAGGCTCTAGGGCTCTGGCCAGTGATGATTCTTTCTCTGAAACTCATGTCTGCTTTTCAGTCACTTGATGCCCAGAAAGGACCTGAGAAACCAAAGGTCGGCCAGGCACACAGGCAGTGACAAACATCAGGCTGCAGGGCTACTCACCTAAACTATCAGGGCTGTCAATGGAGAAACACATCAGTATAACATCAGTATCCGGGTAGGAGAGAGGCCTCAAGCGATCATAATCTTCCTGCCCAGCTGTGTCCCACAAAGCCAACTCTACCTATGATAAGAAAAATAAACATAAGAGTGCAGGTTAATCCCACCACTTACTTTCAGAAGAAGTGACACTTAACACAGTACCTTCAAATGATAGACTGTCCAAAATAGTAAAATACAGGAGTGTTCACTTTTATTAGAATCAAGCCTGAAGGTCGGAAGGGGTATTTAAATTGTTTTAGGTTGAAATTTCTCAAAATTGCAAATTTTATAAACAGATGCTAGAATTGAATCAAGTACCTAATTCAAAATGTCAAGTTAAAAATAACTTTGTAGGGACTTCTCTGGTGGCGCAGTGGTTAAGAATCCACCTGCCAATGCAGGGGGACACGGGTTCGATCCCTGGTCTGGGAAGATCTCACATGCCGTGGAGCAGCTGAGCCCATGTGCTGCAACTACTGAGCCTGCGCGCTAGAGCCCGTGAGCCACAACTACTGAAGCCCGTGTGCCTAGAGCCCGTGCTCTGCAACGAGAGAAGTCACTGCAACGGGAAGCCCGCGCACCGCAACGAAGAGTAGCGCCCGCTCGACGCAACTAGAGAAAGCCCACGCACAGCAACGAAGACCCAATGCAACCAAATAAAGAAACAAACAAAAAACTTTGTAGCTTGTAAGTACTTAATTACAAATAACATTCTACATAGGAAAGAAAGTGAATGAACAAGAGGGGAAATCAACTGTAAACAACATGCTACTAGGTATACAAGGCAAGAGAGGGAAAAACCAGAACAAGTAACTTTTCCTAATACATTCTCACTCAACCATTTCCTTACTTTGTCTCATCATTCTGCTCCAACGTGGAAACGTGGAAACAAGACTGTATTTGAGTTGATGGGTAAGAAAAGACACCATCCTGGGTGTTAGGCAAGGTCTGAGCTGACAAGAAAGGCCTATGGCTCTGCCTTTACTGCTCAAAAAAATGTATGAATGGCTGAATGAAAGCATCACATAGGTAGGAGGGTACTCCTTTCACACCTGGGAACCTACTCACTTTCCAGTGGTAGGAGGGCAAGCTGATGTCTGGGCTCTGGACGTAGCCCCGCTTCCACACTGTCCAGCACTGCAGTCAGCCCTGTCACCACTTCTTACAGTCACAGTGGATTTTTAACACCCTTTGCTCAGGAGCCCTTTGGGGCTCAAGGAGTTCTCCCTCCAATGCCTAGGATAGCCTTCTATTCCTAACACTTTCAGAGCCCATATTTCAGAGTTTCTAAATATTATTCCTACCTTAAAGTTGATGGCTAATTATCTCTTCCACCTTGAACCTCTGTCTCAGGATATGTCACTCACAACTTCCACATGTCCCATTGCGCCTCTGTCACACACACATACCATCAGCTTGGTATAGGAATCTGTGACATACTGATGCCCAATCCTCACAGCTGGTCTGATCTCAGGATGGTACAGCGCATTCATTCTCTGCCAAATCCCACTCCTCTGGCTCCTCCACACCTCATGGGTATTCAGTCAGACACAACAGCCAACTCTGATTGTCTCCTGATAAATGATTTCAGGGTGTCAGGACTGTCTCATGTCAGAATGGGCCTTTCTATTTTTGGTAGGTCTATTTCTTGGACCATGATCACCTAGAATTTTGGATGGTTCCCTAGGCTCTGTTAGTGCATACTTTTATGAGAATATTTGCAGGAGGTGCCCTCTCCCACTCTGGGGCTACCGACTTGCTCTAAGGTAGGTAGCTAGACTGTGATACCCTCTTCCAGATCAAGTACCTTTCTTTCAGGGTTTCTCTCCCTGGGTGAAGGGCTCCCCTATTTTGCCAGCGTCAGGCACGTTCAAGGTTGGCAGAGCAAGAAACATACTCATAGATCATTCCTCAAGGTTTGTAAGTCAAAGTTCCTTTTTAAAAAATATTTATTTATTTATTTGGCTGCACCAGGTCTCAAGGTTTGTAAGTCCCTACATTTCTTTTTATTTCTTAAAAAGTTATTTATTCGTTTGTTTATTTGGCTGTTCTGGGTCTTAGTCGTGGCACATGGAATCTTTGTTGCCAATGTGCAAGATCTTTGTTGGGGCACGTGGGATCTTTTAGTTGTGGCACGTAGGATCTTTTAGTTGTGGCATGCGGGATCTAGTTCCCAGACTAGGGATGAAACCTGGGCCCCCTGCACTGGGAGCATGGAGTCTTAACCACTGGACCACCAAGGAAGTCCCAAAGTCCCTAAATTTCTTAAAGGTAAGATCCTGGTCATTCCAAGACACCAAGGCACAGATGATGTTTCAAAGACAACAGAAGAGTCATTACTATCCCCAAAACATATATACTGCTACAGGTGGAAAAGACTCTCCCAAATGATGGTCACAGACACATAGCAACCAACAGCTGTCATTCTCTGAATGACAAGATAAAACCAGCAATATACATTCAAGTAGGCTTTTGAGAAATGTGCTATGAAAATACCAACCTAATCCTGTTTTCCTCAAGCCACTGGGTCTTTCTGTGTATGCATGGCAATCAATCTAAATTAGATGAGAGGGCTGTTATGTGACAGCAGGCCCAAAGATCTCAGCACATTTTCACCCAGCTTGTCACAATTGGGCCCTGTCTCTACACAAAACCAATCTTCCTATCAGGCCCACAGAAACCCTGTATTCAAGCATCATGCAGAGAACTGACTGAAAGTTGAATTGGCAACACAGTACTGATGGGCCACCTGCAAGGTAGGACCCAGACAAAGTTCTGTTACGCTGGAATTCATGTGTTTTTTTCATCCATTCTTGACAAGAAGGGTGCCTTGGGGTTCCTAATGGCATGAGAGCAATCATTGTGGCCCACACGGCAACTGGATAAACTATAAAAGACGGTTCTGAGTATGCTCTTGTTCAGACCAACCTGTCAAGTGCTTTGGTGCTTCCAAATACCTTCAGTCACTTCACAGACACCCAATGTCAACTGTAAAATAGCTTAAACCACTTTACAAATGAAAGTAGCTCAAAGATTAGGCAGCTTACTCATGGTCATAGAAGTATCAAGATACCCTATGAGGGACTCTAGAATTCTAAGCAGCTGGCCTAATGTGCTTTCCATTACACAGTCCCACAAAATGAGGCTAGGTAATACTGGGACAGAAAGGGATAACAGGTAAAGCAAGAATATGAGAAGGAAGAAAGGAGACAGAATTGCGGAAGCCAATAAATTAGGTGCTAGCAGCATGAGACATGTGACTGAATGCCTTAAGAGGACTGAGTGTGTTGGAAAAGAGCCCCTTGTTCTAGTTTTCTTTTCAGCTAACCCATTTGCAATGAGAATTTCATTCCTCTTCAAAAGATGTATAGGAATCTGGATAAAATATTATTTTGACAACAAAAGGGAGCAGAAGAGGGAAAAAAAAATCTAATTCCAGAAGAGCTTTGCCCCAGTCTTGCTGGTGGGCTTTCAGGGCAGACAGGAGGAAACACTGTCCTCACCACCAGTGACAGGTAATTGAAGCAAATGTAGCAGCCTGTTTATGTCAAAGTAAAAAAACATGAAAAAAAATTAAATGTGACAATGTTGTTTGACACTGCTGGTGGTATAGATCAGTACAACCCTTTAGAAGCATAATCAATAAGGACCCGTTGACCTAGTAATCTCAAACTTCAGCACTTAATGAAATACTACGACAGAAAAAAAAGTCCATCCATACAAAGAGGTTCATTTTAGTATGATCCATTTGGCAACAAACTAAATTTCAAACATAAATAAAGCTGGAAAGAACACATATTCTAAGGCTTCCCCCTGTGAAATACATATGAATGTGGCCAAAGTCTAGAGGGTAACAGTTAAAAATGAACAAAATTGAGCTAAAAGGCAGGATGAGAATGGATTTCTCCTTCTAACATTTTTGTTATTGTTATATAGTGTACTGAAGAGACAAAAAGGCCTAATTCTCTCCAGGCTCTATGAATAGCCTAACATGCAAAACAGTACCAGTTGTTATGAAAAGTATACTCACCTGCTTTCCGTCCACTTCAATATCTGCCACATAGTTCTCAAACACTGTAGGTACATACACCTCTGGGAACTGGTCCTTGCTAAAGACAATGAGCAAGCAAGTCTTGCCACAGGCTCCATCTCCAACAATCACCAGTTTCTTCCGGATGGCAGCCATTGCTGAAACACAAGACAAAAGCGTTATCTAGAATGCACAAGAAGCTGTAATAGTTTCAGTCTATGACACACACTTTTCTGACCATGGAGCACAAGCCTCTAGTAGCACACCAAAATATAAAATGCTAGTATACCTTTCCACTTGGCACCAAAAAGTCATACCAAAAATCCATAACTAGGGGGCTTCCCTGGTGGCGCAGTGGTTGAGAATCTGCCTGCTAATGCGGGGGACACGGGTTCCAGCCCTGGTCTGGGAGGATCCCACGTGCCGCAGAGCAACTAGGCCCATAAGCCACAACTACTGGGCCTGTGCTCCACGATGAGAGGCCACGATAGTGAGAGGCCTGCGCACCGCGATGAAGAGTGGCCCCCGCTTGCCTCAACTAGAGAAAGCCCTCACACAGAAATGAAGACCCAACACAGCCAAAAATAAATATTTTTTTAAAAAAGAATGCAACATAATTCTTTAAACAAAAAACCCATAACTAACATTATACTTAATGGTGAACACATTGAAAGCTTTCCCCAAGATCAGGAACAAGACAAGAAAGTCTACTCTTGCCACTTCTAAGGAGGTTCTAGCAATTACGCAAAAGGCAACATAAAAGACATCCAGATTGGAAAAGAAGTAAAATTATCTTAATTTGCAGATGACATAATCTTACATATGGGAAATCCTAAGGAATCCACTAAAAAACTATTAGAACTAATAAATTCAGCAAGGTTGCAGGATACAAGGTCAACATACAAAAATCCATTGTATTTCTATTCTCTAGCAATGAACAAACTGAAAATGAAATTAAGAAAACAATTTCACTTACAACAGCATCAAAAAGAACAAGATAGGAATAAATTTAACAAAAGAAGTACAAAACATACTCTTGAAAACTTAAAAAAACAATGTTGAGAGAAACTAAAGATCTAAATAAATGGAAAGACATTCATGTTTATGGACTAAAAGGCAATATTGTTAAATGGCAATATCCTCCAAGTTAATCTACAGATTCAACACAATCCCTATCAAAATCCCAGCTGGCTTCTTTGCAGAAATTGACAACTGATCAGAAAATGCACATGGAAATTCAATGGACCCAGAATGGCCAAAACAATCATAAAAATGAAGAGCAAAGTTGCAGGACTTACACTTCCTGATTTCAAAACTTACTATAAAGGTCCAGTAATCAAGACAGTGTTGCACTGTCATAAAGACAGACGTATAGGTCTTTGTGCATATGCGGGATGAAACAGGAAGGTGAAGATGGCAGCAGCCAGGGCGGGGGTCCTGGGAGTCCGATGGCTGCAAAGGGCAGCCCGAAACGTGGTGCCAATGGGTGCACGGACAGGTATGGTGATTACCTGAAGCTCCCTGACCACTCACAGCAGGAGAGGGACCCATGGTATGACTGGGACCACCCAGACCTGTGGTTGAACTGGGGTGAACCGAGGCACTGGGACCTAGACATGTATATCAGGAACGGTGTGGACATGTCCCCCACTCCTGTTTCTTGCAATCTTATGTGTAAGCACCTCTTCGGCTTCGTGGCCTTCATGCTGTTCATGTTTTGGGTTAGGGAGACTTACCCCACTTACCAGCCTGTGGGGCCAAAGCAGTATCCTTACAACAATCTGTATCTGGAACGAGGTGGCAATCCCAACAAAGAACCTGAGCTAGTGTTTCACTATGAGATCTGAGGAGGCTTCGTGGGCTTTGTGCGCCCCCTAACTGACTCCTTTAATCCTAGAGATTTTACCTTAATGAAATCCCTAATAAAACTTAGTGCTGTGGTAAAAAAAAAAAAAAAAAAAAAAAGACATGCATAGATCAATAGAGTAGAAGTGAGAATCCAGAAATAATCCCTCACCTTAGGGTCAAACCATTTTCAACGAGGATGCCAAGACAATCCAATAGAGGAAAAACAGCCTTTTCAACAAATGGTGCTGAGACAACTGAATAGATATATACAAAAGAAGGAAATTAGAACTCTACCTCACATCATATAAAAAATTAACTCAAGATGGATTACAGACCCAAATGTAAGAGCTAAAACTACAAAAGACATTTTTTAATTAACCAGCCAACAAAAACAAAAAACGTAGTAGGGCTTCCCTGGTGGTGCAGTGGTTAAGAACCTGCCTGCCAGTGTGGGGTACAAGGGTTCAAGCCCTGGTCCGGGAAGATCCCACATGCCGCAGGGCAAGTAAGCCTGTGTGCCACAACCACTGAGCCTGCACTCTAGAGCCCGCGAGCCACAACTACTGAGCCGGTGTGCCACAGCTACTGCAGCCCACGCGCCTAGAGCCCACCTGTGCTCTGCAGCAAAGAGAAGCCACCGCAATGAGAAGCCCACGCACCGCAACGAAGAGTAGCCCCCGCTCACCTCAATCAGAAAAGCCCACGTGCAGCAAGACCCAATGCAGAGGAAAAAAAAGAAAGAAAAAAAAAAAAAAACGCAGTAAAATATACATAAAATCTACCACTTAAACAAATCTTAAGTAATAACTTTGGTGGCATTACTCACATTCAACACTATTGTGCAACCATCACCACCATCCATTTCCAGACCTTTTTTCACCTTCCAAAATCTAAGTTCTATATTCATTAAACAATAACTCCCCATTTCCCCTACCTCCCCTCTGGCAACCACCATTCTACTTTCTGCCTCTATGAATTTTACTACTATAGCTACCTCTTGTAAGTGGAATCATACAGCATTTGTCCTTTTGTGACTGGCTTATTTCACTAAACATAATGTCTTCGAGGTTTCTTCACTTTGTAGCATGTGTCAGAATTTCCTTTAAGACTGAATAATATTCCATTGTATCAATATGTATATACCACATCTTATTCATTCATCTGCTGACACTTGGGTTGCTTCCACCTTTTGGTTATTGTGAATAATATATTTATCACAATATACTGTGGATAGTATATTCACAAATATATCCATCACCAGGAACCAAAGAAAAAAGATAAACTGGACTTCATAAAAATTTTTAAAACTTTTGTGGTTAAAGAGAGAGCATCAAGAAAATGAGAAGACAACCCACAGAATAGGAGCAATGTTTGCAAATAACATATCTGATAAGGGACTTGTATCTAGAATACATAAAAAACTGTTACAACTGAACAACAAAAAAAGCAGCTTAGGTTGGTAGTCTGGCTCAGAGTCTCTCGTTGCAGTCAAGGTTGATTTAGACCCAGAATATATAAAGAACTTCTACAACTCAATAATAGCTAGACAAATAATCCAATTTAAAAATGGGCAAAGGGGACTTTCCTGGTGGCACAATGGTTAAGAATCCGCCTGCCAATGCAGGGTACACGGGTTCAAGCCCTGGTCCAGGAAGATTCCACGTGCCTCAGAGCAACTAAGCCCGCACGTCACAACTACTGAAACCCGCGTGCCTAGAGCCCGTGCTCCGGAACAAGAGAAGCGACTGCAACGAGAAGCCCACGCACCACAACGAAGAGCAGCTTGATGCAACTAGATAAAGCCTGCACGCAGCAACAAAGACCCAACGCAGAAATAAATAAATTAATTAATTTAAAAAAATGGGCAAAGGATCCGACTCGATCTATGACCCAGCAATTCTACTCTAAGAGAAATGGAAACGTGTCCACACAAAAACTTTACATGAATGTTCACAGCAGCATTATTCATCATCATCAAAAAGCAGAAACAAACCAAATGTCTAACAACTGATGAATGGATAAAATGTGATTTATCTACACAATGGAATATTATTCAGCAATAAAGTGTGTGTGTGGGGAATACTAGTACATGCTACAACATGGATGAACCTTAAAAACATTACAATTTGTGAAAGAAGCTAGCTAAAAAGAACCACATACTGTGTAATTCCATTTATTTGAAATGTCCAGAATGGGCAAATGCAGAGATAGAAAGTAGACTGGTGATTGCCAGGGGAAGGGAGTTGGAGGAATAGGGAATGACTACCAAGGGAATAGAGGGGTTTCTTTATAGGGTGATGAAATTTTTCCAAAATCATTCTCAGATGATTGCACAACTCTATGAATATTCTATATACAAATGAACTGTACACTTTAAATGGGTGAATTGTAAGGTATGTGGATATTCAATAAAGCTGTTAATAAAAAAGAAAAGAAAAGCATAAAGACTCCCTCCATTTGGCACAGACTAGTGGTCAACCCCAATTCCCACTATTACCTCTTAGAACAGCACTCCAATTTTTAGTTGTGCACTTTGTTGCCCAGCTAAAAGACTATATTTCTTAGCTTCCCTTACATTAGGTATGGCCATGTAGTTCACTTTGTAGTTCTAGCCCCTGAGATGTAATCAGTATTTTGTGGGACTTCCAGGAAGTCTTCCTTAAAGTTGAAGTCTCATGCCCTTCTCACCCTCTTCCTCCTTCCTGCTGCTTAAATCTGGAGTCCGGGCTGTTTAGAAAAAGTCGTCCTAGAATATGAAGATGAGTGCCACACTCTGGAGTTGGAGGAATAAAGGGTAGAAGGAGCCTAGGTCCCAGATACCTTGAGAGCCACCATCTCAGCCCAACTGCTTACTTCCACACTTCTTTTATGTGAAGGAAAAATAACTATCTTGTTTAAGGTAGTATTTTTCAGGTCCCCATTACCTATAGTCAAACTAATTCTCAACAATACATACTCACTGACAAAATCATGTTGTCTGAAGGGAATGTTTCTCAAACTGGAGTGGATGAGACAATCCATTGGGGTACATGAAGGAAACATTAGAAACTAATTTTTTTTTTTTTTTGCGGTACGCGGGCCTCTCACTGTTGTGGCCTCTCCCGTTGCGGAGCACAGGCTCCGGATGTGCAGGCTCAGCGGCCATGGCTCACGGGCCCAGCTGCTCCGCAGCACGTGGGATCCTCCCGGACTGGGGCACGAACCCGTGTCCCCTGCATCGGCAGGCGGACTCTCAACCACTGCGCCACCAGGGAAGCCCATGAATTTACCTCTTTAAAAGTCCTTCCTCTATATTCAGTCTGACTGCTAACATCTTGAAAGGATTCACAAACCATTTTCTACTTTTTCTCATGCTCTCAAATTCATGCCAAGACTTTATATACTTTACCCATCTCAGGCCTAACTTGGTATACTGGTTTATGCCCAAAGTCAAGGAACCAGGACTTTCCAGGATGCAAACAAAATGCATCAGGAACTTCCCTGGTTCAAAAAAAGGCTGCTATCTTTGAATAGCATCGTTCCTAGAAAGCACTCAATTATCAAGAAATAATTCCTCTAAATCTAATGTCGTTAAGGACACACAAAGTGAAAATGCCAGGGAGCGGGCTTCCCTGGTGGTGCAGTGGTTGAGAGTCTGCCTGCCAATGCAGGGGACACGGGTTCGTGCCCTGGTCCGGGAAGATACCACATGCCGCGGAGCTGCTAGGCCCGTGAGCCATGGCCGCTAAGCCTGCGCATCCGGAGCCTGTGCTCTGCAATGGGAGAGGCCACAACAGTCAGAGGCCCGCGTACCGCAAAAAAAAAAAAAAAAAAAAAACAGGGAGCAATCAAAAAGGCTCTTGAAAATTTTCCCTGGGGAACATTTTGCCCAGGAAAAGTATAAAACCATTCAGCTTCTACTGATGACAAAGACAGAAATCACAAGTGATTATGGGATAAAATGAAAATGAAAGCCTACAATTACAAGGTAATTTCTGGGATGCTAGGAGTCTGGCGATACAACCAGAGTTGTTGATCAGATGTGAAAAGTTCAAACATCAGAAAATGAAACTCACTAATTTTTCCTGAAATGACCCAGGAATTTTTTTACTCTAGTATCTTTCCTTTCCACTTTGTTATAATCCAATATCTTTTAAAGTACATGGCTTGCCAGCTTGAGAAAGGAAATCACACTGAGCTCTCTGCAGTCTATCTGCCAGATGTATTATTTTCTATTTCTAGTCTGAATTGTTTCAGATATAATTCTTAAGAGCTTTGAGTAGAGGTTTATTTTTCCAGTAACAGTCAATTATATCTATTTAAGTTACCTGTAATAGTATGCAAGTGACTGTATATGTCTTTTAAAAGTTCTTTATATTTTTCCTCAGTTCAAAACCTTCAGCATAAGTTACTGTGCTACCCTCACTCAAGTCGAAAGGAGCTCTCTCATGGTGCTAAAAGGGCACAAAAAGTACCCACTCGGAGTTTATGTTCCCTGCATCACAAAATCAGCCTTTCCTCAGATCTCAAAAAACAATGTGTTCTGGCTGTGAACCAAATATCAGCAAATTACATTAAGCAGTTACTGTTAACAAAGAAAACAAGACAACCAATATTGCAATATATTTCCCATCCATATGTAAATAGAAATGGGTGTCCAAGAAAAGCAACTGAGAGGCTACATGCAGTGTCCCATGTAATCCCTTGGTACACTTGGTACTCAGCAGTCACAAGAGCAGAGAGCTCAGCGACTCTCAGGAGCCCACACCACAGCCCTCCAGTGCAGCACCCCTTTAGAGGAGGTATGTGGAATCTCTGCCATCTCTTACAAGGTCTGGCATTATGAAAGGCACTCAGTGAAGAGCAGTTACTACTACTAGGGTCTCTCTCCTGCCCAGGCCTAACCTTAGGTCCTCTAGCACCTTTCAATTCATACACTATTGCCACCTGTGGTATCCCACATCACTTTCATCTCTCCTGTCTACTGGCTCCTTCTTTCAGTCTACAATAAAGTGCAGGGTGCCCTATTCTAAAACAAGAAATCTCCACATCCGTGCTTTCCTCTAGTAACCTTCCTCTCTCTGATCTGTTTCAAAGAAAAGGTACAAATTTCTGCTTGCTTCATACCTACTCACTTGCTTAAATTCTTCCCATCTGCATTCTGCCCAAACTTCTACTGAAACTTTCTCAAAAGTCACTAATGACCTACCTTCACAAAATCCAGTCCTCATTCTCCTTGATATTTTTTTTTTTTACCACCATACCTTCCTATCCTTGGACCTCCTTGACAAAATATGCTGATGTGCTGATCTCTTAAGTCTTCCGTCTCCCTAGCTACAGCCTCCACACCTAACGACTCCCTTCAAGATTGTTTTTTTCCCTCACTCTCCTAATACTCTACCTATCTCTGGGGGTTTCAGTTCTTCAAATACTACTTTTATGCACATGATTCTCACATCTCTATCTCTGACCCAGTCCATGTTCTCAAACTCCAGACACACCTGACCTCTGTGCTCTGCTTGCATATCAAATTCAACGTCTCCAAGACATCATCCCAACTTCTGTCAAGTCTCTTCCCAGTTCCCCCAATCTTGGTGACAAAAACAAAATTACACTCCTAACACACTCAACTCACGGTAGAAACCCTGAGGTTAAAAGACTCTTTTACTTCCTTTGTTCTTCACAGTATGACTACTGTCAAGTTCTGGAGAATTCTACCCCTTCACGGGTCTCACTTCCACCACTAACACTTCCCCTCGCATTCCTACAGTCATCGTTTTCAGTTCAAGTCCTCAGTACTCTCTACCTGGAAAAAAAAGCAAAAATCCAACTGGTTTCCTCACTTCCCTTCTATCTTGCCTGTTGCAGCCAAATCCTCCATTCCTATGCCTGGGCTTCAGTCCATCAGTCTTTGCTCAAAGGCCTTTAGAAGGTCAATGCCACAATCAGGTCAAGACCCATCAGCCTTAACCTCTACGACCCTCTGAAATTCTAACAGCAAAACCTATTTTATCTTCACAACTTCTCTCCATTCCTTATACACCTGGTTCTGTTAACTGGCCTTGTAAAATTCCTCCACCTCAGCTCAAAGCAATGCCTTCTTTGAAAAATGTTTCCCTTTCCCCAGAAAAGAACAACTCACCTGTCCATCTCAACTACCACCTTCTGTTTCAAAGCCTATTTCTGGTCCTACGGCTTCCACTCCCAAAAATGAGATGCTGCTTAAAACTGGGGCTTTGGACTGCTCTTGGTTCTTATACATATCAGTTCAGCCACTTTTACCAGGCATCCTACCCTATGTGAGAGATGTGGCAGTTTATTTCTCTGTGCTTGACTCATATCCATTCCTGAGGTTTAAGTTCCTCCAGGACAGGGACTATGCTTCTGGCTTGGCCTATCCCTTGGAACTGTATTCCCAGCTGCATTAATGTGGCAAGGATACACTGAATGGGATCCATGTACAGAGCAATAAAGTCTAAAGAAGGGGTATGTTTCCCCAAAATACTGATGAAAAACCTATAGTCTCAGAAAACTGAAATTCCACTCAAACTACCACAGGTCAAGCACTAAAATACTGAAAAAGACTTAGTGTGTAATACTAACTGGAGCTGGACATGTGCTGTACTCAGTAGAGAATTTCAATGACATTCCTTTGAAAAACAGACTACCAAAGTATATCAACTGAAGCTACTTCTGCCTGACTTACCACGGACGTTTTTGGAGTCTCAACATTGCAGCTTCCCCTCCGGTCTGATATACCATATATAATGTTTGCTATCTGCCTTTCAAAAGTCCCCAATTTTAAGTACATACTTCCTACCATCACTGTATTGCAATTGGATCCTTCACACATCTGAAAACATCCCTGTAAAATGCTGTTAGAAAGCCAGGTAGCACCACAGCAAAGATACATGCTCTTAGTAACTACTCTTCACAGGTGGACAGTGTGCCAAGTATACTGGGCCCAGCCCTGCCCCCTGATTTTCAAGGCCAAGAAAATTCCCAGGATGGGAACAATGGCGTTATCAGTGGCTGTTGCAACCTCTCAAACTCAATCACAACAATGACAAATTAAGGTGCGCTGACTTAGATGTGGATGGAGCCTACCTTGCCCCTGTTGCTTTACTTTTGGGGTTTTTTGGCCGTGCCGCACAGCTTGCAGGATCTTAGTTCCCCGACCAGGGATTGAACCCGGGGCTCTGGCAGTGACAGCGCTAAGTCCTAACCACTGGACTGCCAGGGAACTCCCCTGTTGCCTTGCTCTGATGTCAGTTACTATTCTACAGGCAACATGAAAGCCCCACAGTCTTCCTGGTATAGTCTCATTCACAAAGTTACTGACAACCACACCAAAAAAGTCAGAAAGACCTTCTAACTCTGTGTCCAGAATGCTTTAAGCTACAGCAATAGGGTGAACTCAACAAGGCCACATGGGTGGCTGTCTGCGGCTGGCATTCAATGATCTAGTGGTTAAAGCACAAAATACAATAAAGAATTACTAATCGCTATTTAAAGGTTTCTATTAGAAAGCAGGAACTTTTGTTTTATTTGTTCAAAGACTCAAAACTTATCAAAGGTTGAAACTCAGTACAGGACTGGCCCTGCTGCTAAGAAGCAGTGCTGGGAGTGAATGGCAAGAGGTCACCCTTCTGGAAACTACCACCTTCCTTCCATAAGAGGAAATAAGGGCTGCCTGGACATAAACATCCTCCCTGAACAGCACTGAGGGCAGAGGGGAGGGAAGAAGGCAAGAACAACTTTTTTATGATGTGCAAATCCTGGTGGACATAGTCACAAGTACTTGGAGCAATGCCCCTTTCAAGGGTGATTCTTCTGCTGGCATTGATGATGAAGCACTTTCCGAGGCATACACCTCACCGGCCCCATCAGAGGCTTGGGTTTTTGGAGGACAACCACTACTGATACACTTCACTGCCACATCTGATAGTGATGCCTACTGCTAATCACAGGCTACTTGTGGCTCTCAACTCCATTTCTGCCTCACCCTATTACCTGACATACAACTTGAAAAAACACACTGTGCTAATCATTCTCTGGTTCTCTCGTTAACGATACAAATGGTGTCATAAGTTTCAAAATATGCTATACTACAACAGATCTTAAACTGCGTGGACCCTGATCAGCCACCATGACAACTTACACTGGTATATCACAATGTACCTGTTACACATTTGATAGGAACTGATTTGATCCTGAACTCCTCCAAAGGCAGGTTTAATTATCATTCATTTTACTAATGAGAAAAGAAGCTTAGAGTTACTATATTTTACTGAGTATAAGGCCAGTATGTTATTAAAATATATTTTCAAACTGAAAAACTGTTCTAGCATATAAGGTACACAGTTCTAAAACTTCCAATTTTAGAGAGGATGCTGAAATGTAACTTGTGCAATTGGGATAGAAAACATTATGGCTTTAATTTGCATGTCTCTGATGACTAGCGGTGTTGAACACCGTTTCCTGTGTTTACTGGCCATTTTGGAAAGCTGCTTTTGTGAAAAAGGATTACCTTGAACTAAGAAATTCAATCCTACTGGGGAAATAAGATACCTATGAAACATACTAAGGTGTAGATTGAGATTTTTAACAGAAGCCAAAAGAGTAACAGAGTAGGTTAGACTATCAATCACTAAGAAGCAGATAAACAGATTTCAGAGAAATTTTAAGACTCATTGAAAATTATTCTGGGGTACCTGGTAGGTGGTGGGTGCTTCATTTTACCCCTATAGTGCATACACTGATTAAGAGGTTCTCAAAGTTTAACATGCATCAGAATCACCTGGAGAGAGGGCTTGTTTAAGCCCAGATTAATGGACCCACCCCCAGAAGTTCTGATTCAGTAGTTCTGTGGTAGGGGCTGAGAATCTGCATTTCTATCAAGTTCTCATGTGATGTTAACACCACTAATCTAGGGACCACTTTGAGAACCACTGAAGTGTTCTAGATAGTCACCTTAATAGGACTATTTCATTAATTGAAAACTAAAGACTAAAGGATTAAAAATACAGGGAATTAAGTCTATTATTAGTGCCTTA
Organism: Globicephala melas; assembly: GCF_963455315.2. NCBI lineage: Eukaryota > Metazoa > Chordata > Mammalia > Artiodactyla > Delphinidae > Globicephala > Globicephala melas. The sequence continues at coordinate 38,789,412 of NC_083324.2, read as the reverse complement.
CAATATTTGCTTTTGGTTCAGTGAGTTATTTTTAATTTCCAATCCAATTTAATCTAGGAAGACTCTAGAATGTTGTACACTAAACTCTAGGTGCCAAACAGCTCCAGAAAGCCTTCAGGAAGCTATTCAGACAAATGTGAGTCAACATCATGGTTACACAAACATGAGGAAATCACCAGACTGCTGTGTGAAATGGAGAGAACTGAATGTTAATGCATCATTGTAGTGTACCTACCCAAGTGCAGGAAGCAGCCACTCTTAACAGTTGAAAAGTGTCTGAAGGACAGACCACTCCCCCACACTGTGCAACCAGGTAAGCAAGACAGGCAAGAGTGCAAATAGGCTGTAGTCACCAGAGGGAATCATTAAGACTTGTAAAAAGAAGTGTGAAAAGAGCTGGCCACCACTTATAAGTCTTACTGTAGCACAGCTTCCTGAAACTCAGAAAGCTACTACCCTTGCTTGACAGATGATGATCTGAACCCCTCCATGAGAGTAAACAGACTTAAGACACACTAGAACCAAATCGATGACTTCACAGCAACTCAAACATACTCAACAAATCTGGCAGCTCTCTTCCCCTGGTATGTAAATGACATTCTGAAAAGAATGTGTACAAAAAAATCATAAAAGGATAGAAAGCTAGGGAAAACGTGAAATATAATTTTTACAACCACAGGACTTTTGATCAAATATATGGAAAACTCACTTAAGGAGAAATAATTCAGAGTAATCAATCACCGTAAGTTACATATTAATTGACTCCATCCTTCCTTCCCTTCCTTTCTTTCTTTCTAAAATATCTATCTGGCTGCACCAGGGTGGCTGCGGCATGTGGGATCTTTTTAGTTGTGGCATGCGGGATCTAGTTCACTGACCAGGGTTTGAACCCAGGGCCCCCTGCATTGCGAGTGCACAGTCTTAACCACTGGACCACCAGGAAAGACCCTTAACTGAATGTTTCACAATGTCACCAAGATTTGCTTGGATAGGCAAAAGAGAAAAGGACACTAAAACCTGCAGGATTGCTTCTTGATGTTTGCAGGGGAGAGAAGGGTGAGAGTAGAGTGTTTAGGGATATGGACTCTGGAACCAATTGTTTATTAGTTCAGGGCCTTGTTCTGCCCCTTACTGGTTAGCTGAGTGACCTTGGACAAGTTAGCCTTTCTGTGCTTCAATTTCTTTATCTGTAAAATGAGAATACTAGGCGATCCCATAGGGCAGTTATGAGAATTAGACATGTTCATATAAAGGAAAAAGTCTATAACGGCATTATTCAAGTATTTGCTATTTCTGGCAATTTCCCTTTTATTTTCTACAAAGTGGTGGGAGACAAGGCTTCTTCACCTTTAAATGCCTAACGTTCTAGGTACAAGTAAGGAGAAAAAGGAAGTTGGGGAGGGGTGGGTGCAAAAAAAGAAAGATGATCTAAATAAATGCAAAGACATCTGTGTTCATGGATCGGAAGATTTAATATTGTAAAGGTGACAATACTCCTCAAATTGATCTATATATTCAAAGCATTCCTTACCAAAATCCTAGCTAGCTTCTTTGCCAGAAATTAAGAAGCTGCTCCTAAAATTCATATGGAAATCCAAGGGACCCAGAATAGCCAAAACAATCTTGGAAAAGAAAAATTAAGTTGGAGGACTTCCTAATTTCAAAACTCACTACAAAGCTAGTAGTAAACCAAAAAGCAATGTGGTACTAGTATAAACACAGACATATAGACAAATGGAATAGGACAGAGAACAGAAATAAACCTTCACATATATGGTCAAGTGATTCTTGACAAGGGGCCAAGACCATTCTATGAGGAAAGGACAGTCTTTCCAATAAACAGTACTGGGGAAACTGGATATTCACATGCAAAAGTTTAGACTCTGACCTTATACAATAAACAAAGTTAACTCAAAATAGATACAAGAGGAAAACTATAAAAACCTTAAAATACTGAGGAAAAATCTTCCTGTCACTGGGTTTAGCAAAGATTTCTTGGATATGACACCACAAGCAAAGTCAATGAAAGAAAACTTAAATTGAACCTTATCAAAATTAAAAAGTTTTGTGTCTCAAAGGGCACCATCAAGAAAGTGAAAAGACAATCCACTTTTGAGGAGAAAAGATTTGCAAATCGCCTATCTGATATGGGATTAATATCCAGAATATATAGAGAACTCCTAAAGCTCAACAGCAAAAAAAGAAGCAATCCAATTCAAAACTGGGCAACGGAAAATATACAAACAGCCAATAAGCACATGAAAAAGATAGTCAACGTCACAAATTATGATGGAAATGCAAATCAAAATCACAAATACCACCTCACACCTATTCAGATGGCTAAGATTAAAAAAAAAACCCAAAACCCAGAAAACACTTGAACCCAAAACCCAGAAAACAGCAAGTGTTGACAGGAATGTAAAATGGTACAGCCACTATGGAAAACAGTATAGAGGCTCCTCAAAAGATTAAAAATAGAATTACCATATAACCCAGCATTCCACTTCTGGGCATATACTCCAAAGCAGCAGTCCCCAACCTTTTTGACATGAGGGACCAGTTTTGTGGAAGACAATTTTTCCACGGAGCAGGGGTGGGAGTGGGGTGGGAAATAATTCAGGTGGTAATGCGAGTGATGGGGAGTGACAGATGAAGCTTCGGTCTCTTGCCCGTCACTCACTTCTTGCTGTTCCTAACAGGCTGCGGCGTGTTCCTAATGGTCCACGGCCCAGGGTTTGGGGACCCCTGCTCCAAAGAATTGAAAGCAGGATCTTTTTTTTTTTTTTTTTGCGGTACGCAGGTCTCTCACTGTTGTGCCCTCTCCCGTTGCGGAGCACAGGCTCCGGATGCGCAGGCTCAGCAGCCATGGCTCACAGGCCCAGCCACTCCGCGGCATGTGGGATCATCCCAGACCGGGGCACGAACCCGTGTCCCCTGCATCGGCAGGCGGACTCTCAACCACTGCGCCACCAGGGAAGCCCTGAAAGCAGGATCTTGAAGAGATATTTGTACATCCACGTTCATAGCAGCATTATTCACAATAGCTAAAACATGAAAGCAACCCAAGTGTCCATCAACCAAGGAGTGGATAAGAAAAATGTGTTATATACATACAAAAAATTATTCAGCTTTAAAAAGGAAGGAAATTCTGCAATGTGTTACAACATGGATGAATCTTGAGGACATTATGCCAACTGAAATAAGCAAGTCACAAAAAGACAAATACTGTATGATTCCACTTATGTTTTAGAGTAGTCAAATCATAAAAATAGAAAGGGGAATGGTGTTTGCCAGGGGCTGGGACGAGGGAACAATGGTGGATTAATGTTCAATGGGTACAGAGTTTCAGATTTACAAGACGAAAATAATTATGGGAATAGATGGTGGTGATGGTTGCACAACAATGTGAATTTTTTTTTTTTTTTTTTGGCTGTGCCACGTGCGGCTTGCAAGATCTCAGTTCTCCGACTGGAGACTGAACCTGGGTAGCAGCAGTGAAAGCCCGGAACCCTAACCACTAAGCCATCAGGGAAATCCTGATGTGAATGTATTTAATAACCCTGAACTGTACACTTAAAAATGGCTAAGATGGTAAATTTTACATTATGTGTATTTTAACTAAAAAAAAAAAAAGTGACTAGTAGACCCAAGTCTTCACACTGATTTAGAAGAGAGAACAAATCAGTTTTACAAAAGAAAAGGAGGTTTCCCTTCTTTTGCTGGCTGGTGCCTGTATTATGCCTATAGTGGCCACAGGCTGGCTGTCAAAGGCAATCAGCCTGACAGCCCATGTCAGGATTTAGGAAATGATATCTGTTTCACTTTGGAAAAGGCAACATGTAACGAAAAATATAGATCAAACAAAATTTATGGCCTGTCCTAGGCCCAGGATTCCAAGGAAAATTTACAAATTTTAATGGTGGCATTAGAGAAACTAAATAAAACTCAGGAATAAGTAAAAGAAGTCATGGTTATTAATATGAAAGAAGAGATAATCAAAGGGAAAAATGGGAATCAAGTGAAAATTTTACTTAATGAAAAACAGCGAAAGGGTCACCTAACAGTTCTTCAAAGAGCCCAGAGTGACAAGTGCAGCTAGCAAGTTGTTGCAAATACCATTGTGATCTGGGATTTTAAGAAACATAGCTTAATTACAGTTTATCTGGAAGGCAAGTAGAAAGATGCTTAAACTAAGGTATCTGCAGGATTCATGAGACATTTCAATGACAATATAGCAAACACCTACTACATGTTTATACACCAACCATTAATAACTACATAACTGCCTACAAAGTTGGCTTTACTAAGCAATTAAGTTAATATAACAAACAACTTCACCTAGAATTAGTTAAGAAGGGTGTAGGATAGAAAAATCAGCTCAAGGATCGAAGTTCAGAAATTTAAGCCTGGATCATGAGGCCACCCACAAGCAGACACCTAGGTTTTAAGGACTGCACTGCAGAAGCAATGTTTTCCAACAATCTTCTCTGAAATTAAGAGTTGTCTCCAGGTAAACGGTCCAATTCACTCTAGATCTATTCCATTAACATCTGTACCACAATACAATTTTGTAAAAAGTAAAAGCATATTTTGGTCCTATATACACTTTCCTTCTGCCCAAGAAGCCTCCCCACCTCTTCTCTATCTACCAAATATTTACCTTTCAAGATGACGAAGTTACTTGTTTCCTGATCTCCTCTTCCATTTCCTTTTCCTTCCCCACACAACCTCCTTTATAAATATCCTTATACCTATTTATCATTCCTATTTAAACAAGACTCCCTCTACCGACTGAAAGCTAACTTAAGGCAGGGACAGTTCTATTCATTTTTACATCACCAATGCCAAGCATGTAGTGCCAGACACCAGTAGGCTCTCCACATGTGTTTGCTGAATGAATGAACGAAAGCCACTGTGTAATTTACCACTGGCTGCTACATACAGAAGTAAAAATTTGACTTCAATCCACCTTTGAAAGGCACTTGTGAAGCTCTCCTCAACACACTTAAGATGTCACTCACAGCTAAATTACGCATAAGCGGGAAGGAAGCCAAAGACTTCAACAATAGTTATCAATTGGAATATAAAAATAATGAAAAAATATATTCAGGGACGCAGTCATTGCTTGAAGCATGAACACAAGAGATAGCATGTCTGGGTTGTGTTTACTCCCAAAGCTGGTACTGTTACAGTTTCAATGCCCAATATGGTAGCCACAAATCACATGTGACTAATTTTTTAATATTTTAATTAATTCAAATTCAAAATTTCACTTCTTTGATCACACTGGCCATATTTCAAATGCTCAACAGCCACATATGACCATTGTATTCGATAAGTAGATATAGAACATGTCCACCATCACAGAAAGTCTACCAGACAGGACCATTCTAAACAATTCTCCCATGGCTATTTGGTAGACACAGGATTCTTATTCAATGTTCTGGTTTTCTGCATGCTACAAGGATCTGCCAAAGAAGACATATCCATAATTTCATGGTATAGATTTTTCTGGAAAACATTACAGCAAATATCAGGTCATTTAAAGATAAATTCTAGAAGGCACTCTCATCTATTATCCAGTCCCAAGTTATACACTTTTAATGAGTGGACTGTATGGTATGTGAATTACATCCCAATAAAACTGTTACCAGAAAGTTTCTTTTAATTTAAAAAAAGTCTGGGAAGTGTGGCAGAGACTCCTCACTGCCTGCCTCAGATCAATCATTTCCCTTCCTGGTCAAATGGCTGCCAATAATAAAGACTACATCCCCCACCTCTGTGGCAGCTAGGTGGAGTATTAAGGTCTAGCCAATGGACTGAATGTAGAATTGATGCAGGGGAGGGGAAAACTGCTAGAGTAGAGTTCTGAGGAGATTAGAGGGGACTAGCATCTAGCACACAAGTGGAGGGGGCTAACCCTGGATGTGAATTATGGACTCCCAAAGGACCACTCCATGATAATAGAGGAGGAAGCAGACCATAACAGCCAAATGTAGGTGAGTAAGCAGATGTAGTGGTGGACTCTTCTAATGGCTTCCATTTTCTCAGTTAATTAAGAAGAGAGATCATCAGTCGACAGGGAAGCTGGGGAAGGGAAACAGAAGGTTTGATCGAAGGAGGTACTGCCATATTGTCCTAAAAATAGAATAAATAGACTAAGGAATCTTAGTGGGACTGCTGGGCAGTGCTTAACTTAGGAAAGAGCCACCTTTGAGGTTAGGGGTCATGAGTTCCAAGTGAGACCAATCAGCATACTTTTTTCCTTCTCCAGACAATCAGTTACAGGGTAGAATAAGTAAAAAGTTGGATTTAACTAGGGCCGACCTTTTGCCAGATAAGATAAAGTGAGAAAAGAGTTAAGAATATATAAAAGGGGGTGATTACAGTGATGAACTATGAACACTGAGGAGGAAAGTGGGAACTTAAGAAGATTGAGGGGTTAGTAAAAGGGTAATAAGATCAATGGATTGTAAGCACCAGTGTGACTGAAGAATTTCAGTGTCTGAGTATTAAAGGGATTAAGTCATAAAAAGAGCACGCTATTAATGTAGGGAGCAACTTCTCTGAAGGGCTATTGACAACGTTAGAATTTAAACTGCATATATTGAGAATTCCCTGGCAGTCCAGTGGTTAGGACTCTGTGCTTCCACTGCAGTGGGCACAGGTTCGATCCCTCATCAAGGAACTAAGATCCTACATGCCTCGGGGTGTGGCATACATACATACATACATACATAAATGCGTACATCGTTTGAACCAGCAATTCTATTTACAAGCATTTATCCTATAAATATATTCATATGGATGTAAATATTTCTGTTCAAGAACACTCACTTCAGCAATAGTTTTATTATTATAGTAACAAAAGATTAGAAACAACCTAGGTGTCCCTTTTGAGGACTGGTTAAATATCCATACAATGGCACATTATGCAACCATTAAAAGAAAAAAGATCTGTGTTAATGAATGATCTCCAAGATAGATTAAATTAAAAAAAATAAGGTGCTAGGACTTCCCTGGTGGCCCAGTGGTTAAGAATCCGCCTTCCAATGCAGAGGACGCAGGTTCGATCCCTGGTTGTGGAAACTAAGATCCCACATGCTGCAGGGCAACTAAGCCTGCATGCCACAACTCGAGAGAAGCCCGTGCACCTCAACGAAAGATCCCGCAGTGCCTCAACTAAGACCAAAAATAAATAAATTAATTAAAAGGAAAAAAAAAAAAAGGTGCTGAGTATTTACACTCTCATACCATTGTGTAACGGTGGAATGTACAGATATATAGAACAGGGCCCGGGAGAGGTACACAAGTAACATTCACTGAAGAACAATGAACACTGGTATATACACAGACTCTCTCAAAAAATTCACAAGAAACTCAACAATGGTTGCTTAAAAAAAAAAAACAATGGTTGCTTCTAGGAGCCATATATCCTTTTGCATTGTCTCAATCTATAAGATGTATGTATTATGTTTTTGAAAATGATTAATAAATTTTATTTTATTTACTTATTTTTGGCTGTGTTGGATCTTCGTCGCTGTGCGTGGGCTTTCTCTAGTTGCGGGGAGCGGCAGTGCGTGGGCTTCTCATTGTGGTGGCTTCTCTTGTTGCGGAGCTCAGGCTCCAGGAGTGGGCTTCAGTAGTTGTGGCACACAGGCTCAGTAGTGGTGGCGCACGGGCTTAGTTGCTCCGCGGCATGTAGGATCTTCCCAGACCAGGGATCAAACCCGTGTCCCCTGCACTGGCAGGCGGATTCTTAACCACTGCACCACCAGGGAAGTCCCTTAATATGACTGACTTGGAAAGGTCTCCATAGTATATTAAGCAAAAAAAAAAAAAGGAAGAAACAAAGTACATATGCAAGACTCCATCCTGGACTCTGATCTCCTGTTTACTGAATCTGACAGATGTGTATTGCCCCCTCTCTCCCACATAACTTCCCTAGGCTAACCAACACTGTCCACCCTCTCTTCGCTATAAGGAGGTAAAACAAGATTATCTGTGTTCAAGCAGTTTAACACTGCAAAGGGCTGATTCGAACCACTCGTAACACTCCCCTTCATCTCCTTTTGGGCCAAGAGTTACGCCCTCCCCAGAGACGACTCCCTGGCTACCCCAGCACAAATTCTTCTTTATCCCTGAACTCTTATAGCTGTTTCCCAAATGACTGTGTAAGCTTGCCATCACTTGATACTCTGAACTGGTAGAGAGAAGGCTCTTGAAATCAGGTGCTAGGGTTCAAAGCAGCTGTGAATCTTTGGATAAGTTACTCAACTCCTCTGTACTTCTACTTCCTCATCTGTACCAATGGGGAAAATAATGGTTCCTACTCTCATTGGATAGTGGTAATTATTGAGTTAACACAAGAAGGAACTCAGAATAAACAATACCTAGCACATAACAGCTAATGTTTTACTGCTGGATACTATCGTCTGTAAGCTCCAGTAAAAAAAACTATACAGCAGTCCCCTGAATCCACAGGTTCTGCATCTACAGATCAAAAATATTCAGGAAAAAAAATTCCAGAAAGTTCCAAAAAGCAAAACTTGAATTTGTCACATGCCTACAACTATTTATATATAATTTACATTGAGTTTACAATTACAGCTTACCCTTGAACAACAAAGGTTTGAACTCCACAAGCCCACTTATACTCGGTTCTTCATTAAGTACTATAGGGCTTCCCTGGTGGCGCAGTGGTTGAGAGTCCGCCTGCCGATGCAGGGGACGTGGGTTTGTGCCCCAGTCCGGTAGGATCCCATATGCCGCGGAGCGGCTGGGTCCGTGAGCCATGGCCGCTGAGCCTGCGCGTCTGGAGCCTGTGCTCCGTGGCGGGAGAGAACACGGCAGTGAGAGGCCCGCGTACCGCAAGAAAAAAAAAAAAGTACTATAGGGCTTCCCTGGTGGCAAAGTGGTTAAGAATCCTCCTGCCAATCCAGGGGACTTGGGTTCGAGCCCCGGTCCGGGAAGATCCCACATGTCGCGGAGCAACTAAGCCCGTGCACCACAACTACTGAGCCTGTGCTCTAGAGCCCACGAGCCACAACTATTGAGCCCGCGAGCCACAACTACTGTAGCCCGTGCGCCTAGAGCCCGTGCTCCGCAACAAGAGAAGCCCGCGCACCGCAATGAAGAGTAGCCCCCGCTCGCCGCAACTAGAGAAAGCCTGCGTGCAGCGATGAAGACCCAACGCAGCCAAAAATAAATTAAACAAATTAAAGAAAAAAAGTATCCTCTAATAAATAAACACTATATTATACTATACTATACTATCACACAATCCTGGTTGGCGGAATCCAACTGAATATGGGACGTGAGTATACAGATTTTGGTATCCAGGGCAGGTCCTGAAACTAATCCCCGTGTAAACCAAGGGACAACAGTATTTATGTTGTATTAGGTATTATAAGTAATCTAGAGATGACTTAAAGTATATGGAAGGATGTGCACAAGTTATATGCAAACACTACACCATTTTATATAAGGGATGTAAGCAGCTACAGGTTTTGATATCTGTGAGGATCCTGGAGCCAATCTCCTGAGGGATAACTATCTTCATTTCTATACTCCCTACAATGCCTAGCAAGGTCAAAGATATCACTGAACATAAGTATGTGTTTGCCAATTGAATTAATGATAAGAAACCTAGCTTTCCTAAGTTAATGGATAAAAATGTGTTGGTATAAGAACGAGTTAATTTTCTAACTTTTGAAAGGAAACTTTCAAAAGCTCAAGTTACTAAAAATAGACATTAGCCTTCAAATTTACTTCCTCTTAGTTACTTCCCTTCTTTTCTGAATTGGCCTTAAGTCTCATTCTTCAAGTAGGAAGGTATTTCTTTTCAAACAAGACTTACAACTAACAAACCATTGTATATAAAACTCCCTAGCCCCAACATTCAAGTATGAAACAACATCGAAAGGAGAGAAAAAAAAAGACTAAATGTCTATCTTGTAACCTTAGATATGGCAAAAAGCCTTGAGGAAAAGACCAGTACTCTGGGAGTATTTTAGAGGGCAGCAGTTTTCAACCATGATGAAGAGATTCATTACAGGGGATCAAAAACAATTTGTTAATAACAGCTAAAGTACTGAAGATTGCAAGCAATTTATTTTTTCCATAAATTAGAACAGATTCAAAGTTACCCGAATACAGTGGTATTTTTTCCTAAAATGAAAATTTCCCCAATCTAGTAAATATGTTTTAAAGCCAAGAGGTTTTTTTTGTTTTCTGTTTTTTGCGGTACGCGGGCCTCTCACTGTTGTGGCCTTTCCCGTTGCAGAGCACAGGCTCCAGACGCGCAGGCTCAGCGGCCATGGCTCACGGGCCTAGCCGCTCCGCAACATGTGCGATCTTCCCGGACCGGGGCACGAACCCATGTCCCCTGCATCGGCAGGTGGACTCTCAACCACTGCGCCACCAGGGAAGCCCAGGCCAAGAGTTTTTAAGGCCTATAAGCATTCCTTTCTTGCATTCTATTAAGTCTTCCCAAGCAGAAGAGAAAAGGCCTGGAAATTGTGCATTACCACCGTTATCTTAATTTGTGAATAATCCTGATTATTCACTGTAGTTGGAGGAAGGTGTAAAATCACATGCACTCTAACCCCTGCACCATCCAGATTCAGGAATGGGACAGCTGACACAAGCTCTCAGAGTTCCAGGCGATTCTTATCCACCAACCTTCCAACCCAAAACACTACCACCAACCTTACTTGACCAAATGTTACTTTTGGGTTTCAAAATCTGAGTCCCATCCTGAGTGTGTCTCATGAGCATACAACATCTACTATATGGACTACCCCATAAAATCAGAAATATTCATTACATGGATAGGTCCCACATAGACTAGCCAAAGAAAAGATTCTATGAGAAATTAATTTCAGTTTTAGGTAGCAACAGAGTAGAAAGAAGGCAGTTTACAGTAGCAGTAAAGGAGCTATTGATACATTACCTGAAAGTTATCTTACTAGCTTTGTGCCCCTTTACAGTTTCCTTATCTGTCAGGGCTGGCATGAAGATTAAATAAGGTATTACACAAAAAGAGCTTACCTATTCTGAAAATAGGTCAATGTTCAATAAATGTGTGTCATCATTATTTAGGTCTTATTTTGTACAAATGGCAACTCCTTCCTTCAAATTCCAACTGTCCAGAATTGAAGACCAGTTTATAATATGGCCTGATCTGAAAGGAATGTTTTTCCTAAAATGAAACTTTTACCAGTCCAGCAAATAATTATTTTTCTAAAGTGCATATGCCATCCATACCTCTTTCCACCCTCTTCTTTCCCATTAAAGAAAAAGACTTAGCTTTTCTCTCACTGCCTACAAGTACAGGCCCACAATCCTTCATCCAAAAGCCTTGGGGTCAGATGTTTCTAAATTCAGAATTTTTCAGATTTAGAAAGGTAATATGATGCAAATGCCAAATATTCTGTAACACACCCAATGGGTTAATAGTTCTTCAGTGAAATAAGTAAATAGTCACACTAAGTAGGATAAAGACTACACAACTCATCAGTTCAGGTTTTGCCATCAAATGAGTCTGTGGTTTTTAGAACTTTCTGAATGGCAATTATGAAATCCTTAGTCCAATGTCAATCTGTTTTAAACACACAATCATATTCCTCTTAATACTTTCTAAGCACCTTTTGTAATGCCCTCAAGTCTGATTTTTCCATGACCAATAGCAATGATGTTATCTCAGAGAAATGGATTGAGCCCCTCCTGACATTAAAACAAAATAGGCTTTAAATTAGGTGAGTTGGGGGTTGGGTGTGTTAATTTTGATAACTTGTTTAGGGGCCACACATTTTACAATACTTATTTTCTTAGACTCACAGTTATTCTGCCTCTGAACACAATTTTTAGTTTATTTTTGGCAGATAAAGAGCCACCAAAGACTTTTGAGATGGTGCTACCAGGTTATAATGAACGCATTATATATACAGACATTTATTAGCCAAACATTCATTTTAAGCAGGCACAAAAAAGTTCTCAAGCCAAGAAACAGAAGTAGAAATAATTCAACTGAATAACTGTACTGTTTCTGCTAGATCAAGATCTTTACAATATTTTGGAAAGATAATGAATAAATTTCCATGCAGAGAAAATAATCACAGCTTGAAAAATTACTAATTCAGCATACTTGAGATAATTATAATTCTACCTCATAATTCTTCAATGGGACTAGTTACACAAAAGAAACAGTGATGACTACGGCAAGCTTTCTACTGTTTCTCAACCACCCAAGAAATAAAAGCATTTAACACCAGCATAGCTTTGGACATGACTTAATTTTTACTTTTTTACTGCATTCATTATTTTAAACACAGTGGACACAACAGATTAGAAGTTGAGTTCATAAGACTTGTTAACATCCATATGCTTCAATTATGTAATACAGTTGAAATTTCATATTGTTTATTTCTCTCCCTAAAGAAGTTGTTACAAACAAATCAGTATTGTACATATGACTATTACAAAAGCAAAAATTGTCTAGTCTTTTGGAAACTAAACTTGACAACTTAAAAGGAAAATTTAAGATACATAAAAATCCTGTGAATTTCATTATGAAGGGTGATGATCCTAGTGTACATAATAACTTACCCCCAACCCTAGGTTTTGTCAATGTTAGTTTCTGTAGAAGGGAGTAGTGTCAATGCAAGAGGTGCAAAAAATATTTTGGATGAAATGTAGATGCAAAATGTCATATTGCAGATAAGGAAATGACTATAAATCCCAAGCCACTAACTTATAAAATTATAAAACCCGAGGCATACAACCACCCTTGGCCAAAACAATAAAATATCCTATAGCTGAGGATATTAAGCCATCTTTCTTCTGTCTTTCCTCTGCCCTGAATGAACGTCACCCACCCTTCCCCCACTTAGATAACTCATACTTAAAAGGCTAAGTCACTTTCTCTCAAGGCCTTCCCTGAGCCAACTTAAATCAGGTCCCTTAAGTACTCTGAGCATGTAACACTTCTCTCAGGACTTCCCTGGTGGCAAAGTGGTTAAGAATCTACCTGCTAATGCAGGGGACACGGGTTCAATCCCTGGTCCGGGAAGATCCCACATGCCGCGGAGCAACTAAGCCCGTGTGTCACAGCTACTGAGAATTCGCTCTAGATCCCGCGAGCTACAACTACTGAGTCCACGCGCCGCAACTACTGAAGCCTGCGCGCCTAGAGCCCGTGCTCCTCAACAAGAGAAGCCACCGCAATAAGAAGCCCGTGCACCGCAACGAAGAGTAGCCCCCACTCGCCGCCAACTAGAGAAAGCCCGCGCACAGCAACGAAGACCCAACGCAGCCAAAAATAAATACTTAAAATAAATAAATTTATTTTTTTTAAATTAGCATTAAAAAAAATTTCTCTCTACTTCACTCGTCACACCCCCTCCAAACTTTCTTCCTGCCAAACTCCAGTTAGTGTAAGAATCACCTCTTATTCACCATTGTTGGACAAGCACAGGCACAAGCATGTAACAGTTAAGTGTTCAAATAACCAATTCCAAAAAATACATTTCCCAGAGCAAAGAAGCTTATATAACCAATTTGCTCCATGCAAATTTTTAAAAGAAAACAAGTTACAAGATTAGCTGTGTACACCAATGGTGAGCTACCTCCTAAGACACAGTTGTAGTAGTTTAAGAATTCACCCTCATAGAATTACAGAAACCCCTCATATAATCAGGAACTTCAATCACCTGTAACAATGAGTGTTAAAACTCAGATCCTATGATCTTATTTGCTCTAATTTTACACAACTCTGCAAGTCTAACTGGCCAGTAGCTCAGTTCACAGTAGTTTAGAAAAATGCATGCTTGGCTGAGAAAGAGGTGTAGCCTATGACATGAAAGTAGAAAACCCTGTAAATCAGGCTTGGAAACGTAAAATGGGGAGGGAGGGAAGTGCCATTCAGGCCAGGCCAGAGTCCTAAAGCAGTGCAACATACTCCAAGGACAAACCTTAAAAATCCTCTAGGAGGGGACTTCCCTGGTGGTCCAGTGGGTAAGACTCCAAGCTCCCAATGCAGGGGGCCCGGGTTCCATCCCTGGTCGGGGAACTAGATCCTGCATGCATGACACAACTAAGAAGTCTGCATGCCGCAACTAAAGATCCCACATGGCGCAACTAGACCCGGCACAACCAAAATAAATATTTAAATAAATATTAAAAAAAACATCCTTTAGTTGCAAAGACCTCAATCATTATGCAGGGAAGTTTAAGGCCCAGATACTATAAGAGAAAATGAAGACATTCACTACAGGAATAAAACAAGTTCTAAAGCTTAAAGATGCAAGCTTCAGTTATCCAGAACACAAAGACACTATTTCAGTGGTTTAGGATCTCAAATTTTCTACAGGAGCCATACTTCCTGTACATAAATACACATGAATGAAAGTTTACAGGATGCCCTACAATGCACCCTCCTGAAGCAAAGCTATCAGGACTATAAAACAGAAAATAAAAGTCAAAATTCAGCCTTTTCTTCAGATAGTCCTAAAAGTAACAACCAAACCAGAATCAGATTTTTGTTCAAACAATAAACCTGGTTGAAAGGAAGTGTAGATTTTTCATAAGCACTCCCTTCTCCAGTACCCTCCTCCATTCCACTGCTTTGGTCCTTTGTTAAAATACACATACAAATGAACAGAATACATACTACTTCCTTAAGTCAGAGGAAGAAACTGTGTTTCAGTGCAATGGGCAGAAATCTGTCCTATCAACTCCAGGTTCACCCATACCTAGCACTGTGACTAGCACAATGGAAACACCATTAAACACTTGGGAAAGTAAGTTGAAAACATAAAGCCATTTATTTTGTTTATGGACTACATTGGAAACCTCTGGCAAGGAGGTGCGAACTACCATCTGTCCATTTGCTCATAATGAGCTTGAGCCTGGTACTATCAACATTATTTGGCCATCCTGATCAAGCAGTTGCCAAGGGTCAATGTCAGTTCAAAGGCCCTTGGAGACCAAGAGCAGCAGGCCTAAGGTACATAATAAGGGCAAGCAGAGGAGAACAAGAAAGCCTCCAATATACTGCCAAGTGGGAATCATCCCAGACTGAAATTCTTTGTGGGGTAGGGGGGAAAGAAACACTCCTGAGGGAACATACCTTCTGGCTTCCTAAATAGGAGCATCATATCACTGACCTCAAAATGTAAAAATTTCAAGGTGAAACTTAAATATTGGGTCGACAAAAAAGTTCGCTCGGGTTTTCCCGTAAGATGTCATGGAAAACCCGAACGAACTGTTTGTCCAACCAACAGATGCAAAGAATCAGGATTTGACCTTGTGCAACCTTCTTCTCCACTTACACTGTCCCCAAGACAATGCCTGTCTGGAGAACTGACACATAGAGTAGAATGAACCAAAAGTCCCAAGCTGCCTAATGTCCTGTTGAGATGTTTCAGCAATGACAGTTCACAGACAGGCACTGTAGTTTGGAATAAAAATCGCTATTCCTCTCAAGGTTCCACAACTAACAGACTGAAAACTCTTTAGGGTGGGGCCTGAACATCCATTTAAAAACCTTTTTTTTTTAATTGAGGTGAAATTCACAGAGTATAAAGTTAACCTTTTTAAAGTGTATAATTCAGTGATATTTAGTACATTCACAATGTTGTGCGACCCCCAATTCTAAGTTCCAAAACATGTTCATCACCACCAAAGAAAACCCCACACCCACATTAAGCAGTCAGTCCTCAGTTTCCCATGCCCCCAACACCTGGCAACCACCAATCTGCTTTGTCTCTACAGATTTACCTATTCTAGATACTTCATATAAGTGAAATCATACAATATGTGGCCTTTTGTGTCTGGCTTCTTTTACTTAGCATAATGCTTTCAAGGTTCATCCACACAGTAGCATGTATCAGTGCTTCATTTAAAAAAATAGCTGAATAATATTCCATTGTATGTATATACCATATTTGTTTATCCATTCACCTGTTGATGGACATTTTGATTATTTCCACTTTTTGGGTATTTGAATAGTACTGCTATGAACTTTTTTTTTTTTTTTTTTGCGGTACGTGGGCCTCTCCCACTGCGGAGCACAGGTTCCAGACGCGCAGGCTCAGAGGCCATAACTCACGGGCCCAGCCGCTCCGCGGCATGTGGGATCTTCCCGGACTGGGGCACGAACCCATGTCCCCTGCATCAGCAGGTGGACTCTCAACCACTGCGCCACCAGGGAAGCCCTGCTATGAACATTTATGTGCAAGCATTTGTTTGAGTACCCGCTTTCAATTCTTTTAGGTATGCACCTAGGAGTCGTAAGGTAATTCTGTATTTAGCTATTTGAGGAACAGCCAAACTATTTTCCACAGTGTATACTTTTAACTATCTTGCCAAATAATCAACAAGACCTATTGTTAAGGGGAAAGAATAGATGTATAACAGTGTGATGTGCATTAGTTTGTATATAAAAAAGGGACACAGTATCTCTACAAGGATACATATGAAACAGTTACTTGGTTTATACACAGGAAACAGGTACAAGGTTTTCTCTGAAGCAAGAACCTTGGGAGGCAGAGATGTGAGAAAGGCTTGTTTTCATGCTCTACCCCTTTTGCCTTGCAATGAATATACATGCTTTACCAACCCCTTGCTCTAAAATACCTTTAAAGCTCCAAAGGAAGCAATACTCTGAGAGACGGACTGCACTCTAGGACAGGAAGAATATACACTTTTTATTATAAACATTACTGTATGATTTTATTTTTACCTAGTGCATTTTCCCCCTTTTATTGTGGTAAAATATATATAACAAAATTTACTATCCTAACCACTTTTAAGCGTACAGTGCAGTGGTATTAAATACAGTCACACTGTTGTGCAACTATCACCACCATCTATCCCCGTAACTCTTTTCATCTTGTAATCTGAAACTCTATACCCACTGTACATTAACACCCCGCCCCCCAGTATTCTTCTTCCCCCGCCAGACCCTGGCAACCACCATTCCACTTTGTCTCTATGGTTTTGACTACTCTAAGTATCTCGTGTAAGTGGAATCATATAGTATTTGCCGTTTTGTGACTCGCTTACATCAGTTAGCATAATGTCCTCAAGATTCATCATGTTGTAGCACATTGCAGAATTTCCTTCCTTTTTAAGGCTAAATAACATTCCATTGTATGTATATACCATATTTTGCGTATCCATTCATTCATTGGATGGTAGACACTTGGGTTGCTTCCTTGTTATAGCTAATGGGAATAATGCTGCTATGAACACAGGTGTACAAATATCTCTTCAAGATCCTGCTTTTAATTATTTGGGATATAAACCCAGAACTGAAATTTCTGGATCAGATGGTAATTCTATTTTTAATTTATTGAGGAGCCTCTATATTGTTTTCCATAGTGGCTGTACCATTTTACATTCCTGAGAACACTTGGTGTTTTCTGTTTTTTTGATACTTGCAGCCATCCTAATGGGCGTGAGGTGGCACCTCACTGTAGTTCTGACTTGTAATTCACAGTCCCAACAAGAATAAAGTACATATATTGTTTTAAATAAAAAACTAGTTAAAAATAGAAAATGGTTTTTTTTCACTTTTATTGGAGTATAGTTGCTTTACAATGTTGTGTTAGTTTCTACTGTACAGCAAAGTGAATCAGCTATACGTATACATATATCCCCTCTTTTTTGGATTTCCTTCCTATTTAGGACATCACAGAGCACTGAGTAGAGTTCCCTGTGCTATACAGTAGGTTCTCATTAGTTATCTATTTTATACATAGTATCAGTAGTGTATATAAGTCAATCCCAATCTCCCAATTCATCCAACGCCCCCCTAAAAATAGAAAACCTTAAAGCCTCCCAAGGAAATGTTCTGTATCTTGACTGGGTGGCAATTACACAGGTGTATATATTTACCAAAACGTACTAAACTGTTATTTAAATAAGTACATTTTATTTATGCAAATTACACCTCAACAAAGGTGATTTTTAAAAAAGCCTCCTGAAGTAATTCCAACTTTAGGAACTGGATCCCATGTTTAGGAATAGCCAGGTTTGCGAACCACTGTTCCTAAGCAACAGGGATCCAGTAGAGAGGCCTGTTTATTTCCCCCCAAATTAATTCTTAGGGTGCTATCCCCCCTCCAAAAAAATCACCTTCCAGATTAGATTAAAGTGTGATTACTAGGTACTACAAACTGTAACTTGAATAGTGAAAGTTAAAGAACTGAACCTGCATGTCTGGCACTGGGGCTAAGTGCTTCTCTCTCACTGAACCCTCACAGCACTCTGTTACCCCATTTTACAGAGAAGGAACTGGGTTACAAAGGGGTAACATTACTATCCAGAGTCATAAGCTGTCAAGTATAAGAGCTAGTACTTAACTGTCAGTTCTCTCCAGAGAGCCCATGCTCTTACCTAAGATATTCTATGGCCTTCCTTTTCTGAACTTAAGACCTTCAAAAGATAAAGTCTCCTTTGAATAACTTTAAAAGTTAAACAAAAGACTTCATCCAGAAAATAACTTTCCCACAAAAAACTCTAAACGCCAGTGTTTCCAACCAAACTGCCAAATCATGTAATAAAATTATCTCGTGACAAAAAACTGTACTGTTACAACATTAAATATCCACCTTAAACGTACTTCCTTCCTTAGGCCTCAAAACCTAAATAACAAATAATAGGGTTACCTAAAGGTACACTGGAAGAGTGGCCAAACATTTGCTCTCTGGGCCCATGGAAGAGGCACCAGGGGACAACTCATCTGCACTATATCAACTGAGACACAACTGCCATGGGAATAAGGTAAAAATAGCAGTGTACATATAACAAAAGTAGAACTTTCAACCATATGCTTAAAATCAAAGCACAAACAATTTTTTACAGTAATGGAATTGGGTCTCTGTATTTTACAGCAGCTAGGAACTTCAGAAAATAAAAACCTATCTTCTTTTATCCCTCTTCTTGCAAAAAACACATCAGTTTTTATGTGGGAACTGCTTCTGGGGCCTACTATTAAACTGATGAAGTGGTTCAAAACATTTTCCCGTTAAGTTTTAGGGCCTTCTGTCTTAGGGACTATGGTAAGGATGCAAGCTTAGCAAAATTGGAAAACTTAATTAATGTAAAATATAATTTCTAAAGAATAAGCCTGGGGCTTCTCTGGTGGCACAGTGGTTGAGAGTCCGCCTGATGATGCAGGGGACACGGGTTCGTGCCCCGGTCCAGGAAGATCCCACATGCCGCGGAGCGGCTGGGCCCGTGAGCCATGGCCGCTGAGCCTGTGCGTCCGGAGCCTGTGCTCCGCAACGGGAGAGGCCACAACAGTGAGAGGGCCGCGTACCGCAAAAAAAAAAAAAAAATGATGGTAAAATCTAAGCCCAACATACTAACTCCTATAGTTAAACAAACAAAAGACAAGAAAAGAAAATGAAAACAAGAAACACGTGTTCCTCCTATTCAGTCAGGTGGCAGTAAAGAAATTCATGTAACTTTAAGCTTCCTATTAAAATCTTCATCACTCTGAAAGCAAACGATCACTATATAAATACAATGCACTGATATCCTGAAAGAAAAATATACTTGAAGAATCTACCAGAGTTAGAACAAGTATTTCCAACAAGGGAGAAAACTAATATGCATTGAGCATTGTACTCTTCACATATTATTTCATCTAAAATTCCTATGAAATGGAAATCTTCATTTCATAGATGTAGGTGCTGAGGCTCAAAGAAATAAAATAACCTGCTTAAAGACAGACAGACAGATAGATACATAGATAGATAGACAGACAGACAGGCAGGCAGGCAAGCAGGAGGCAGGCAGGCAGGCAGGCAGGAGGCAGGCAGGCACACTGTCTGGCAGAATTCTTTTGTAATTACAGGGCCATCAGCCTTTCTGGTGAAAGAAATCTGATGTAAGCAAACTTACAGAGCAAAAGCATAACCTTATTTTTGTTTTTAACTCAGTAATGTCAAAAATGAACAACTGAGAAAACAACTTTGAAATACAGTCTGCCCTCTTTTAAGAGAGGCCATCAATCAAACCACCCTAATGCATCACTCGAATCTGCTGAAAGAATTTCAAGCCTCATGGAACTGCAACAGAGTATCACGCCCAGTGGTGCTAGACCAGTTGCTGTCCTATGCCCAGCAGTTGCACTGGGCTAATCTCTTGCCATGGATCATCAGTATTCCCTACCAGAATAAAAATGAGCAGCGCTATTAATGTTTTTGTGATTATTAACCCCTGACGTGCTTTCCACTTTCTCGTCAGTGATATTGAGAAAAGCACATGAAATGATTCAAAATGTTCATGTTTTTAGGAATAAAGACATTGTAAAACAAAGAAAAAACTACCTGAGGGCAGGGACCTTCTTTGTTTTCTTCAAATGTGTCCCAGAACAGCACCTGCATATAGTAACTACTTGTTCAATGAATGAATAATGACAAGCTAGCTTGGCCATTCCTTTTACGATGCCAACCGTTAAGTTCAAAGCCAACCATAAGTTCAAAGCCAACCAAAACCACTACCGTTATATGACTTCCCTGCCAGGTAGCCTATCTCATCAAATGAGAATATTCATACTCTTAACAGCTCACTTCTTTATATACAGAGGTCCCTCAGACCCAAGGAGAACAAGAAGTAGTAGTCAAAATGGTACCAAACCAGGATACTTACATGGTATCAATAAAATTAAGATGATTCTATTTCCTTTATTTGTAATCGGTTTAAAATATCTGAATAGCCCCTGGATGGGCTATTACACCTGCTCTTAACATTCCTCTCAATGCTGACTCCTCTGGTAAGAAGGATTGTCCTCCAATCCTCATTCTCTGGTTGAATTATTTTCTACTGATAATTAGACATACCCAAAGCACAGGCTGTGCACAAACTATAAGATGACCAAACTACTCTACAGAAAAAACAAAAACTTAAAGAAATTTAAAAACAGAAGAATTAAGATGGGAGTGATCCAGAAGCGAGAGAAGTATGTGTATAATATGGTAAATACATCTCCTTAAAGATTAAGAGGTTAGGAAATATATCTTCATCTAAGAAGAAAAATATTGCTTAGAATAGAAATAGGAAGTTAGAGGAGTATCTTATAGAGAGAGGTTGGAAAATAAGACCAGAGAGAAAAGTTATGGAGTAAGATAACGATCTCAAGATTGGTGGAAAAGAAAATCATTAATAGTATTGCACCCACATTTCCTTAAAACTTACATTAATATATAATATATAATAATTATTTCTCTTCCATGGAGGAAGGGGAATGAAAGCTATTTACATACCTTACAAATGTGCTGCAAGACCCACAGCCTGTGTGGCAGAAGTTCTACAAAGTGCCTTGAACTTCTCAGATGAAAGGTACTATAAACACATTAAAAAAAAAATCAGGAATTATGTCTATTCATTTCACAAAGAAAAAAACAAAAGCACAGGATGTAAAATGGGCTTGCCCAAAGTTCTGTTAAGTAATTCAGAATCCAGAAGGGGGAAAGGCACAGAATTTAATTTTTACTGACACAGCATAAAATTTACCACTTTTAAACGTTTTGGCCTCCTTCACTTAACAAAATGCACACTATCAACTTTATTTTCTGAGTATTACAAATTAATGTTGCCCTTTTAAAAGCAAAAATCAAAAGCAGATGAATCCTACGCAAATTAATTTCCCAACATTATAAACATTTAACACACAGCATTACAAACACACAGCAAAGTTAAAAGAATTTTACAGTGAACACCTGTATGCCTACCACCCAGCCTACCATGAACATCTGAATGACCTGCTTTATCAAATTACATTTCCTTTTTAATACAGGCATTACACAAAAATTAAAGACAACACTCAGAAAATCAATGGATTCAAAAAACAGGCTGAAATCATTAGATTAAGGACATGAATAATATTAGGAAATCCTTCTGATATCTTTGTCAGAAATGGTCAGTATTAGTTTACTGTTTAAAGTCAAAATGGACTCAGATCTACCCCCTACTCTTGGTTAATGATTCTAATTGTTTAATATCAGATCGGATCATTATCCTGATTTTTTTTTTAAATCTGATGATTAAAAAAAAATCCAAAGAACTTCCCATGTCCTAAAAGGTCCTACATGATGTGGTCCCTGCCCACCTCTCTAATTTCATTTTACCTCCCACTTTTCCCTTCACTCCACTCCAAACTTATTTCATTGGCTGCTTATGTTCTCCTCTTTCCCTTTACTTGAATATTAAATAAGATGCTATCATAAATATGCTTAAGCACATTTACTTTACCCACCCACTTAAAAAAAAAAAATCAAGCTCAATCTGGTATCAACTGCAAACTGGCTCCAATTTAACAGAGTATCTCATATTTTGATGATTATTAGCTATAAACATGTATTCATAATCATCTGGAGGAAGTACCAATAAACTCAGACCAACACCCAGAATGAGTAGCTTCAATGTCTATCTGATTTTCAGTCACATGACTACCATAATTATGAGTATACAAGGACTTAATACTTCAGCACCACAGATTAAAAATGAATCACTTGAAATAAACACTTGAAATAGGAATTTTACAGTAATTACTAACTTTGTACTGAGAATTTTAATTTATTAATCTCACAAGTACTTAACAATGAGCATGTCCCCAAAGAGCAGACTATAGTGAGACACATTAACACAAGTTTAAAATTTGGTTATCTTAATGTGAAGGTACAAGCAAATAGTTCTACAGGCCAGGTGCATAAAGGAATAAACTTAAGTCGTAAGGGAAGACGAAATACCTTTAGGGACCTTTTATAACTGCAAATATATGTGATTAAAATCCAGTGATTATGTACCATTTATCATTATCACTAGTAGCCACAATGCAATTAAACCCGAGGTGCTGTCTATAGAAGCCCAGCAAGCCCAAATTTGTGCTCTTACAAGTTGAAATATCAGTCTTTCTTCTGGCAAAGTTAACGTGACTCTCTCAGCTCCAGGACAATAAAGAAGGCCCAAAGTAGCAACCCACCTTCTCCAGTCACAGCGTGGACTCCACCCTATAGACAAGAAACACCTGAAGATCTACCTGTTTTTACTCTAATAACTTACACCCCCACATGACCAGGTTAAAGTTTTAAAAGGAGTTAACTGACAAACAAGGAATCAGGACTGAAAATACTCCAGCAAAACCACCACCACATACATATACACAGGAAACTATATTCTCAATATATACTGTTTCTCTCCATCCCACCTCAAATCAATAGTCAAAAGAGCCCACAGTTGCCCGATAACATCTTATCAGGGCCTAACTATGTTGGATTTGGAGCAGGGGAGTCTAGGCCTGCCTGTGGAAGAAGCTGGGTCCCTCAAGAAGACCAAAACACCTCACAGCAAGAACTAGCCCAAGCAGAGACCCTGTATATTCATTTACCTATTTCAATCA
Organism: Globicephala melas; assembly: GCF_963455315.2. Lineage (NCBI taxonomy): Eukaryota > Metazoa > Chordata > Mammalia > Artiodactyla > Delphinidae > Globicephala > Globicephala melas. The sequence continues at coordinate 38,765,999 of NC_083324.2, read as the reverse complement.
ACTGCTGTAGGACCATCCAAATTACAGAAAGGAGAGTAAAAGCTTAAGAACTGAAATTTGCTTGGAAAAATTTTCAGATTCTCCCAATACATGAAAAATCAGCAATACATAAATGAAGAAACAATTGGAATAAGTTGGAAGTCCTGAATTTCAGCTGACTCTAAGCAAGCTGTTTGGGAGTACATGGAGAAGATCTTACAGTGAAAATAGTTCTGGCTGGCACCTGACTAGACATATGACCTTGGGAAATTTACTTAAGTCTCTGGGACTCAGTTTCTCATCTGCAAATGGGGTTGGACTACAAGTCCTAAAGATTCCTTTCAGGTCTAAAATTCTTGATCAGTGAAAAAGTCAGTGGATTCCTACTCTCTTCTTCCCTCTAGTACAGATATTTATGAGAACAGAGGCTATAAGTCTAGGACTAGACTTTGACTAAAACCAAGTTCCATCTTACATATATTTTTTGTTTGTTTTCTTCATCTTATATATTTTATGTCCCCAAGAGCCACTAGTGCTCTAAAAAAGTAAATAGAATTACTCAAGACAATTTATCAAAAGAGATCCCTCAAGTTATCCTTTACAATTAAGAATTAATGTTCTATTTCAGTCCAAACAATGTCACTTGTGCCAAATGCTCAAAGCAGCATCTCTCCCAATTTAGCCATGTCTAAAGTGACAATCAGGCAATGGTACATAAGCATTACACATCTGGGTGTGTGACACCAAGTGGCGGAAAAATTCTCACCACATACAACATTTAAAAGAATTTTTAAAGTATTTTTCCCCCTTCAGATCTGGCAGGAGTATAATCTGATCACACATCTGCAATAAACATTTACTTCAATAAACTGTCTTAAACACAAAAAGAATCAAACGAGTTACCAACAGAAGTAAAAATTTAAAATAAGGATCATTAAGAAACACAAGTGAAACCAACTCTGGGAAAAAGAATGCCAACTTTCTATCATAAATTACTAAACATGGTTTTGACCAAATCAATTTGAGTGCAAATAGTACTATTTAGTGAACGTGTAACTGGATCCAACAGGTAACTAAGGACAGATGTCCAAGTGATTCCTAATCAAGGCAGTAATTTAGACTAAGCAAAATTGCAAATTAATACTTTATTTTGATGACACACAGTTTAAATCATGAAAAAATGTTCCTTTCAACTGGAAAATTCCCTTCTTTTAAATACCGAAGAATTCTAACCCTTAAGATTTCAACATTATATTTTACTTACACAATCTCAAAGCATACTGCATTAAAAACGAAAATACCCAAAACATAACTGGACTTCACGCAGTATAAAACGGTGATTCATGTTTCATGTTAAACGTAAAAGCCAAAATGGAGTTGTAAAGAGTTTCTTTCCTATTTCAACTCCAACAGCCACGCGCGCTTCACAGGGGCCGGCTGCCCAGCAGCTCGTGGGGCCCAGCTTAGAGCCCCCGCCCTGCCCGGCGCGGCCCTAGGAGAGGAAGCGACAGGGACCGAGAGCTGGCGGGCGGCTTGGGCTCCAGCAGGCCTGGCCGGGCGGGGGAAGGGGCGCGGGAGGCCGCGGGGCGCGCTTCCGGGGACTGCGCGGGCGGGGCCGTCGCTTCTGGAAGCGGGGCCTGGGTCCCCGGCCTGGGGTCAGCGTCAGGGGCCAGGGTCCTGGTGCTGCCGGCCGAGAGCAGCAGGTGGGGCGCGGCCACGGCGGGGCGGCGGCTGGCGGGCGGCCGGAAGAGTGCCGGGCGGGCGGGCCCGGGGCACCGCGGCGCCAGGAGGGAACCCTCTCGCTCACCTCAGGCGACGACTCCGAGTCCGGCCTCTCCGCGCCGAGGACTCCCGTCCGCGACTCGCAAGCTCGAAGACTACGGCGGGTGGCTGAAGAGGCTGCGGCGGACTAACGAGAGAACCGACGGAGAGCAACGGGCGGGGAGCGCGAGAAAGCAAGAGCGGGCGGCGACGGCGGCGGGAGGGCGGGGAGAGACGTGCGCGCCCCCGTGTGCCCAGCGGGCTCGAGCCGGCCCCAGTCGCGGCCCCGCGCACGCGCGCGCACTCCCTGCTCAGCCACGATTGCTTAGGAGCGTGTCCACACCCTAAAAGCAAGACTCTTAACCAATCATTGCAGCCGCGTGGGGCATCATGGGAACTCCTGGGCTATAAAAGACCTGGTTGCTATTTTATACTCCTCGAGTCACTCATCCTTTAAGCAGGGTGGGGCTAGGTGCGCCTGCGCGGTTTTAACACTCCTCCCCAAACTGCCAACTCTTCGCGCAAGCGGGGTAGACGCGCCTTCCGTGGGTTTACGCGTGCGCACTAGCGGACCTGGCTCCGGAAGACCAGACGCCTGCGCAGTGGGGACTACGGTGACAGTCCCCTGGCTGGGACGCCGGCCAGTCATGGCGGAGCCTTGGTCTGGGCAGTCCTTGCAGGCTCTGCCGGCCACGGTGCTGGGCGCTCTGGGCGCCCTCGGCAGCGAGTTCCTGCTGGAGTGGGAGGCGCAGGACATGCGCGTGACCCTCTTCAAGCTGCTGCTGCTTTGGTTGGTGTTAAGTCTCCTGAGCATCCAGCTGGCGTGGGGGTTCTACGGGAGTACGGTGACCGGGCTGTATCACCGGCCAGGTGAGACGATCCACCAACTTCCGTGGGCCGGCCACCCCCTCCCCCACCGACTGTACCTTTGGGCTCCCCAGAACCCCCCCAGACTACCAGTGGGTCCCCTGAGAACCTCATCACAACAACGCTGTACCCTGACCCATGTCAACATACCATTTCACGCCAGAAACCCCACCAGTCCACCCGTCACATATAAATTCCTTTCAACCCCCGTCAGACAATATCACTAGTCCCTTAGGGCCTCCACTACACTCTCCATCAAACAATACCACTGGCCTCTAACCTGACCTGGGCTGATGCCTGCTCAGATACCCACCCCCAGCTTGCTGCAGCTCTGGATGTGTTCCTGCCCCCAGGTCTGGGCGGCCAGAACGGATCCACACCTGATGGCTCCACGCATTTCCCTTCCTGGTGAGTAAATCTACTCCTATGTCTACCCCATGCTTAGCAGGCAGAGGCCACCCCTGAGCTGAGGACAGGGGGAGGGAGTTCTCAGGGTAGGAGGCCACCAGCTTTGCAGCAAATCCCAGGGTCTGCACTAGAGCTCAGGCTTCAAGTGACATCGATGTCTGAACAGCCCATCTGTATGCTGTTCAGTAACCTGTGCGGTGGGTGGCATTATTGTCACAATTTCAGAGATGTAGTGGCAACTGCACTGTAAGAGATGTAGAGATTCCACTGCACTGTAAGCCCCTCAGTTGGAAAGGCAGGAGCCTCTGTCCTTAGTGCACTGACTGAACTCATCAGATCAGCCTTCTAATCTGTAAAACATGAACTCACTAATCAGAGCATTCATTCAGTTGATCTCTGAGCTCCTACCACATGGCAGGGGCCACACTAGGTCCAGAGAACAAGAACAACCCAGGCCCTGCTCACAGGTGGAACCAGAGATTTAAAAGGGGAGAGCAGAACCTAGTGGCAGGGCAGGAATAAAGGCGCAGATGTAGAGAACGGACTTGAGGACATGGCGGGGAAGGGGAAGCAGGGACGAAGTGAGAGAGTAGCATTGACATATATACACTACCAAATGTAAAATGGATGGCTAGCGGGAAGCTGCTGCATAGCACAGGGAGATCAGCTCAATGCTTTGTGATGACCTAGAGGGGTGGGACAGGGAGGGTGGGAGGGAGGCTCAAGAGGGAGGGGTTATGGGGATATATAAGTATATATATAGCTGATTCACTTTGCTGTACAGCAGAAACTAACACAACATTGTAAAGCAATTATACTCCAATAAAGATATTTAAAAAATTTTTTTAATAAATAAAAGGGGAGGGCAGCAGTGCAGAGGCAAGGGTCATCAGAGCTGGTATCTTCCAAGTCAGACACCTAAGCTGAGGGCAAAGGCTAGGGGTGTACCAAGCAAAGAGAATGGACAGAACAAGGCCTAGAGGCAAGAACAAGGGTGACATATTGGAAGGATAGACAAGGCTGTGACGCTGGAGCTCAAACATAAAGGCATGAAGGGACCTGGAATACCCTATCCCAAGTCTCAAGGAGCTATTGGACTCAGCAAAGCCATGGCCTGACCGAATTTGCTTTTATAACTGCCTGCTTTATGGCAAATAGGTAAAGGTGTCCAATAGAGAGGGCAAGAGGCCAATTAGGAGGCCTGCCACTGCACAGGTTTCTGTCCTTGGCAACTGGCGAAGGATGGGAGCACCATTCACAAAGTGGAGAAGCAGGAGGAAGAATAAGTCTGCAGGGGAAAGTGATGGACCCAATGAGGGCTGTGGAAGCTCAGCAGAGAGGTCTAGGTTATAGTGTGGCCTTACTGAGCCCAGCTCAGCCCCCACAAGGGGACTGTTATGCTGTCCGCGGAATAACCCCTCTTCTCTTCTATCACTTTCAGGGAAACAGCAGCAAATGAACCTCTTAAAACCCACAGAGAATAAGGGAAGGCAGCAGAGGGGTCTCCAGGAACATCACCAGGTCTGCTGGCTCCCATACTGGGTTCTGCTGCTGCCCAGACCCCAGGGACGACTGCAGCGGGGGTAGAGGTTGGGGGCAGGGAGTATGCCAGTGCTTGCAGGGCTGGGCCTCCACTGCCCTTGGTCTTGCCTCCAGCAGCCCCAGGCATTGGGCCAGTAAAGAGTTTGCCTGTACCCTGATCTGGGTGGCTTAAGGAGAGAAGGCATGCTTCTCCTTTCAGGGGTCAGCTCAGAAGCCTCTGGGTTGGGGAGGGCAACAGTCCATTTTCTGTCTTGGCTTTTTCCTGTTCCTCTTCCCATCCCCCTGGGATGTGACCCTGTAGAGATTTGTCCCTGGGAGGAAGCCTGAGGTTGACCAGCTCTGAGATTTGTAAGGCAGGTCTGTTTTCCCCTAAGCCTGGGGTTTCCTTTATTTGGTTTTGCTTTGTTGGCAGGGACCCAGGGAATCCTGGCCTGGACACAGCCTTATATTTTATGGTTACTTAGCTGGCCATTCAAGTATAAGACAGTGGACACCAAACACCCACCTCCTTTGGCTCATCCTGAGCTCTCCAGGCTATGAGTCAGGCTATATAAGTTGTCTTTTCATTGTACTCATATTCCTCTTAACCCCTCCCAGAAGGAAGCTGGGTACCTAGAAGTGGCTGAGTCCCAGGGGTGAACTCCCATCTCCACTGCTTAAGTGCCTGTGGGGTTGTGGATCTGTACCCTGCCCCTCAAAGGGACATACTGAGCTGTTTAGTGCAAAGCGGCCCCATCGTGCCCTGCAGCCTCACCACTTCCCATCTTGACCTGGAACCAGAAGAGCTTCGTTCTAAGAGCCCACAGGCTAGGCAGGCCTGCCACTTCCACAGTGAGCCAAGGGAACTTATAAAGGTATAAGTGGCAAACACCAGTTCCTGAAAGCAGTGTGGCCCTAGACCTGCCTGCTTCCCTGATGGACATACTTCTGCCTGCTTCTGCTGGGCCAGCAGCTACCTCAATGTCCCACTGCTTCCTTCCTCTCTGTTAAATGTCACATTTCCATCTGGCAGCCTTTGCCTAGGCTGTCTTTGCAGAGTGCACTGGAGTAGGACTATGCTGAGCTCATGCACGAGTACTCCGGAGTATCTTCTGGCTGGTGGGATGATGGTTCTGCAGCCCCAGGCCTACCCACTGACAACAAACACCACACTCAGAATTGGTCCCATATTTCACCCCAGGCTCAACTGAGGATGTGGCTTATTAAACATGGAAGTGCATCAGCTGTGTGGTTATTGACAGGACAGTGTGCACGCACAGGGGAAACTGGAGACGGAACACCCTGGGGGCTGTTGCCCCTGAGCACCCAGAATACAACTTGCAGAGGTGGAGAGGTGATGCCATCTCCCTGGAGGAGCAGTGGTGGTGCCCAGTAGGGGCACTCTCCCCTTTAGTTTTTATAGAACTGCCCCTCTCAAGGGGAACCCACTCTGAGTCTGGGCCAGGAAGGCAGGCATTGGACTGGCACCCTAGGAACCCTGTGGACAGAGAACAATGAAGCTAGAACTGTAGCAAGCAAGAAGGAAGGAAGCTCATTTAATGTTTTATTTTCTTTAGGGGTCAGTGGAGTCCAGTAATAAGTCCCAGGGACGGAGGTCAGCCCAGGATAAGGCAAGTCTGGGAGGAGGCCCAGCCTGCCCTACAACAGCCCTGGGGCTCAGAACAGGTGGTGAGCCTGGCATGGCTGGCTGCTGGGCAGCAGGCTGGGCCAACTGGAGAATGTGGAAGAATGAGTCCATGCCCCCCTCAGCCATCCCCAAGTTTACACACGGGCACCACAGCCCTACTAGGCCAACCCTCTGTGAGTCAGGAATCATCCCTGCCCAGGAAGAGGCAACAGTTTGAATTCATGGAAAGTGAACCAGAGGAGGTAGCCGGCACTGCCCAAGGTAGTGACCCTTTGCAGTGTGAGAAACTGTGGTGAGGTAGGTTGGGCAGGCTTTCTCCTCCCGCTAAAGGTGAGCCTTTGCTCCACAGGCAGCACCTGGCAGAGTGGAAGGGCGAGGTGCCAGAACTGATGCTTCTCCAGCAGGCAAGAGTGGAGTAAATGGGACCGTGGGCTGGTCCATCACTCAGAAATGGGGTCTTGAAGTTGCAAGTGGCACAGGATGAAGTGGGAATAGGTGGTGTGACCCCGTTACCCAGACAACCAGTACCAGCCTCCACCTAGCCACCCCAAGTGTGTTCTGCCTCAGCTTCCTGACAAACCCCTTGTACAAACCCCTAGCCCCTTGTACAATGCCCTCCAGGGTAAGGCTCCTGGAGGAGAGGGCCCTGCTCCAAGTCATCCTCACTTAAGGGTATAATAGTTTGTGGGCACAAAGGGCATCTTGCTGACCATGGCCATCTGCTGCTTTCGCCGCACCTCTACCAGCAGCAGGGTACCTGGCCGACTGTACTCATAGGGCACATAACCCATCGCCACATTCTTCTTTAGGCAGGGTGAGGGGCAGCCACTGGTCACAGCACCTGTCCAGGCAGACGCCATGTGTCAACACCACCCTGCCAGCCCAGGGTCCCCACCCTCCTAGGGAAGAGACAAGGGCTCTCCAACTTCCCTGGTCAACCTACCAAGCACTGTACCCTCCGTACTCAGGATGGGGTTGTGCGCCCGCACAGGAGCCCCCTCACACATTAACCCCACACGCCTCCGCTGCACCTTGCCCTTCAGCTGGGGAACAATGACTGAGGCTCCTGGGAAGTCCATAGCAGCTCGGCGGCGCTTCCCTGGAACATGACACATCAGATTTAAGCCAGAGTCTGTAGGACCCCTGACTACAGGAGGTCCTAGTGACAAGGAACCCAAGTGACATCTATCCAGCATCAAGGCCCCTTCGCTCAGGCTGCCCCTAGACCCCATTCCTCCCCTGCAGTGCAGTCAGCCATCCACCTACTGACCCCTGGTCTTGGAGGCCATGCTCCCCACCTCAGCTTGCTGAGGGTCCTCAGTATCTATTGGGCAAAGCCACTGTGGTATCTTCAGGAAATGAAGGCTCAGGGAGGCTGTGCCACTTGCTCCAGGCTACACAACCTTGGAAGCAGTCCTGGGTTGGCTGGTCTCATCAAGGGTCACTCCAGCCTTCAGGATCCCCTCCCTGAGTGCTAGCCCAGCTTACCCAATGTCCAACTGAGGCTGCCTTCCACAGGTGTGGTGTGTTCATCAATGTCGTTCCCATACAGGCAGAGGCCTGCCTCCAGGCGCAGGCTGTCCCGGGCCGCCAGACCTGCCAGCTTCACCTCTGGGTTTTCCAACAGAGCTGTTGCCAGGCGGACTGCCTCCGCGGCGAGCACCGAGATCTGCAAGGGACACCAGGGAGCAGATGGGCTGCTGGCCCCAGAGTCCTATGCCCTGCACTACCCTGTGCCCACTTCTTGACAAACCTCCACACCATCCTCTCCTGTGTAGCCACAGCGGGTCACACGGCAGCCAGACACGCCAAACACCTCCATCACAGCACTGGTCATGAAGGGCAGTTTCCTCAGATCATCTGCCACGCCAGCCTGTAGCACCTGGGCCGCAGTGGGGCCTGGGCCCAGGGAGCCAATAACCAAGTGTCCAGGTCCTGGTGCCCCAGAAAGCTGGATCACAGCCCTTAGGGACCAGAACAAGCCCTGAGCAAGCCCCACTCTGCAGGTGGGAGAAGATGCTCTTGCCCACAGCCCATGGAGCCTTGTGGCAGGTAGAAGGAGGGCATGATACCAAACTTAGAATTATGGTGCACCATCCTCACCTTCCCCCGGCACGGCCTCTCTGCCAAGCAGTAGAGGAAACCTGGAAGGCAAAGTTCAGCTCCAAACCCAGCCTGGCCCACTTACCTTGCAGGGCTAGCAAGGCATTATCCATCACCTCCAGGCCCACATCGTTGCCCATGTTCTGAAGCTCCCTAACCTTGTCCTGAAAGGAAAGAAATACCACATTTGCTCTGGGACCCCTTACTGAGCACCTGGTGCTGCAGAGCTCGGCAGAGTAGGCTGGTTCCCGTCTTAACAAGGTCATATAACTACTAAGTGGTAGGGATGACTCATGCCCAGGTCTGCCAGCTCTAACACCAGGCTCCAGCCTTCCATCCTCACCAGAGGATCCTCACTTAGGGGCCAGGATCAGCTTCACCTCCCCACCTCCCCCACTTCCCCACCACTGAAACTTAGCATGCTCCAGGGAGGGCCCGCTCTGGCCCACTGTTCTTTCAAAGAGCCATTGTCTGAGCTCCTTATCCATTCCAGGTCTGTCCTGGAAAACAAGGATGCTGCTCTGTGAACAAGGAGGACAGGGTACCTGGGACACAGAGGGGCTATACCTGCATGAGGGTCAGGTCCTTTTCCCAGCAGCCAGCATTGGACACCACATACAGGTGTCCCTCAGAGGTGTTGGTCACAATCAAGTCATCTAAGATGCCGCCAGCCTCATTGGTAAACAGCGACAGTGTTCCCTAGCATCAAAGTGGAGCATCATTGCCTCCAGGTCCAAGAGGCCAAGGTCAAGTGTGAGTCAAACACGCCCCTGGGCCCACTCAGCCACCACAAACTCATGAACCCTCGTGAATAGAGCTGAGGGGTGGTGGCAGTGCAAGAAGCAAGGCTGGGTCAGCCCAGGCCCCTGCACAAGCCCAGGGTTTTTGATCCTCATACACTGAGAAAGGTTTCACCTCTTCCCCACCTTGGGGGACACCTCCCTGATCTGGTGGGGCCTCTGCACCCCTCCCCATTTAGTACAGAGAGCCCCTCTCACACTTAACCCACCATACCTAGGACTTGATGCTTCGTCCCACCCAGACCTAGGACAACTCAGTCTGTGCTCCAAACCCCAGGACAGAAGCTTCAAAGTCTATGGGAATTCCCTGGTGGTCCAGTGGTTAGGACTCGGCACTTTCACTGCTGAGGGTGAGGGTTCAATCCCTGGTTGGGGAACTAAAATCCAGCATGGCCAAAAAAAAAAAGAAGCAGCAGCAGCTTCAAAGTCTATCTCGATGACCCCATGTGCTCCACAACAACCCTCTGTAACACTGAGGTTGGCTGGCCTCAGCCTCCCCACTGGATGGACAGTATAAGAAGAGCCTGAGGTTAAGAGGTCACATGAATCGCCTGGGGATCTTGTTAAAATGCAGGTTCTGATTCAGCAGGTCTGAAGAACTGGCCTGAGAGTGTATCCTAACAAGCTCCTATGTGACGATGAGGCTGCTGGTTTACAGACTACACTTTCGTTTTTCTTTGGCCGCACAGCTTGTGGGATCTTAGTTCCCCAACCAGGGATTGAACCCAGGCCCTTGGCAGGGAGTGCACAGAGTCCTAATCCTAATCACTGGACCGCCAGGGAATTCCCAGGACTACAATTTAAATTGCAAGGGGTTAAGCAGCATGGAAGTCACAGAACAGGACGTGAACCTGGGTTTCTGGCCTTCCAGCTTGATGTGGTGGGGATGGGATAGGACCCTCCCTGCAGATGGCTGGGTGTCTGGACATGACTCAGGGACTCTGTCCCCCAAGAACGAAAGCCCTGAGAAACTGTGTCTGATCCATCTCTGTGCCCCCAGGCCCGAAGCAGGGACTCAGACTGGTTTGCTGGCTTATGACTAAGAACACTCATTGAGCAGAAATAAAAGAGAGGCCCACCTGGTTTGGCTTTAGCTCTGCAATATCTCCAACCACTAGACTTTCCATCAGCTTCACCCGGTCATGGCCAAATATCTTGGTCTGGGAAAGAGATCAAAAAGCCTCTGGAAAGCCACGGGGCTAGGAGGCATCCTCCCTGCCACCCACAGCACTTTCCAATCCAGCCAAAGTGCCTGACTAGTCTTTTGGTTCTGCAAGTGGCAGAAGCCCTACTTTCTGACTCCCCCACACCCGCCAATACAGAAGAGATGCACTCAGGGAGGTTAGGGAACTTGAAAGGGCCCAGCACCTTCCTGAAATACCCCCTTTTCCAAACCAATACCTAGGACAGTGGATGACAATGAGTGGCAGCCCTGGAAAACCCAGGACGTTGAGGCACTCCACTAAGTGGGAGCAGGCTAGAGAGATAAGACAGGAGATGATCAAGAGACCCTCTGAGTCAGTTTACTGAGGGCCATAGTACATTACACCCTTGAGACCTCCAACTCTTCTGAGAGGGCTGCCCTTGGAATCCAGCTCCCAGCAAAGAAAGCTGAGGGTTGCACCATTGTGGACGGAGAGGAAGCCCTGGCCTGGCAATCAGTGCACTCCCCTGGCTCACCTGCAGCATGTGGGATACGTCAAAGAGCGAGCAGTGCCGGCGTGTATGCAGGTGTGAGTCAACGTGGCTGTCCCGGTACTGCACAGGCAGATTCCAGCCTGCGAATGCCACCATCTTCCCGCCATGGGCCAGGTGGAAGTCATAGAGTGGTGTCCTGCGGAGCACGTCCTGCGGGCGGCCGGGCTCAGTGCCACCAAGGCCCCAGGCCCCAGCCCTCTTCCTCCCCCACCCTCCAAGACTGGCACCACAACCCAGCACCCTCTATCCCACCTGTGCACTACTGAGAGAACGGCGCAGGGCCGAGGGGAGCGCCTGGAGACACGAGCCCAGACGGGACATCATGCTCCCAGCCCGCTGCATTGTTGCCCGCAACGGGTGCAGCCGACGCACAGAGGCCACCACTCTGACAGGCACGCTGGGAGATGTAGTCCAAGCCCTGCTTAGCTAGGTCTCTCCCCCGCCCAGGGGATCAGAAGAGGGAGTGGGCAGCCCCAAGGGCAGACGCAGCTTTAGAGCACACAGTGCGTTGACTCCCAGCTGCAGGGAAATAGCCCCGGGCGCTTCCATCTGATCAGGGCAGATTGGGCGGTTGGAGCCAGTTAAGCCACTCAGAAATAGAGCTGGGGGCTAGACCTCCCCCTGCTGACTGCCCTGCCTCCAAAGGGCCAAAGTTCTGCAAAGGGCTGAAAGGCCTGAATCACCAGTTTAGGACAATAGGAGTGTAAGGTCGAATGGGGGGAGGGTAAGGGATGGAGAGGGCACAGGAGGGTGGAGTCAGCCCGGCAGGCAGAGTGCCACAGTAACCTGGCCTCATGTGAGGGTCTCCAGCTCTCTCGCCGGGCAAACGTAGGCAGCGGGCACAGTGATGCATTCCACAAGTATTTATTGATCTTGCTGCACACTAGGCCCTGTGCTGGGGACAGAGCTGTGCAGGAAGCAGGGTCCCTGCCATCCCAGGGACCTCCCCCCTCACTCACATACACACTGAGAGCTGCTACTCCCTGAGCACAAGACTGATCATTACCCTCTTAGCAAAAGCTGAATGGGGCTTAGTAAATGACCCTGCAGGCAGATACCACCTACAAGAACTCTGATAGGTGACATCAGAAGGTGGCCACCAAAAAGTGGCTGCCCTTCCCCTAGAAAGCTGTTGAGCCACACAAACATCCAATTTTCCAGGTCCAACACATGTTGCAGTACTGCCTCATAACAGCCCCCAGAAGCAAGCCAGGAAAAAACAGAGAGAAGCAGGATTTTCTCATAAGGAGCAGCAGCCTGTCTTATTCAGCTGCTGGCCTGGGGTTGTAGAAAACCTCAGCCTCTTAAAAGACACCAATGAGAACCCTCACCTGGCCCCCACCACCACCACCGAGGTTGATCTCTCATCACACTGAGCGTGGCTCTTAGATGGGGGCAACTGGAAGAGGGACAAGGATGCGCTTTGGGCTCTGTCAGATGGCAGACAGGTCCCAGGACTCATTTTCAGGCCCCAGCCTTGCCCAGGGCACCCGCCCAGACCCGATGGATGGGGGCAGACCCATTTGAACACACATCCAGGAGCCAACTCAGGCACCAAGGGACTCAGGCTGCCCAAATTCCCAGCTTTGTGTGGCTCCCCAGGCAAGCAGCAGAAGAGTTTAGATAGGAATTTTCTTTTTGTGGGCATAATACAAAGGGAAAGAAGACCATTAGGGGGCGCAGAAGGAAAAACGCGGCTCCTGTTTCTCCTTCAAGCTTCCAAACTACGACTGCCAAGTTACAGCAGTCTTCCAAGGCTAGACAGAGCAGGTTCTAGTAGGTTACCCCAGCCTACTACACTCAGGGTGAGGGAGCAGGCAGAAGACAGCAATGTTCATGTTGGCAGGGGAGACAGAGGGCACAGGGGGATTCTTAGGAATAGAACTGGAGTGTTTTTAGGGAGGGCGAAGGAGGAGGTTTGGGTTGCAGTCAGGTGAGGACAGAGCGTATCCCCTCCAGGAGTTCATGCTAAAGCAACACAGTGAGCCCCCAAGAATCTTGACTCTGTGAACGTGGTCCTGACAGAATGCGCATGCAGGCAACACTCGGAATGCACAGGGACAGCACTTCAGCCTCTGATGGCCCAAGCTGGGCCTGGATGGGCACGGAAGGCCAACGTCTTGACTAAGGGCCACAGCTCAAGTGTAGGAGAGCAAGTTCAGGTCATAACAGCCATCCACCTGCAACACAAAAGACCATCAGATCTGACCCATTCAGGCCAACGGGAGCCAAGCAGAGGGAAGCGATCACTCACATCAAAGCGGCCGATCCTTGTGGAGGTATGACTGGCCCGGATCATCTCTGTCAGCGCCCACATCTGCTGTACCTCGGATGATACCCTGCTGGGGTCTGGGAGACCCTGCTCCAGAAGGAGGGGTCAGTGGCCATGGGTCTCTCCCCAGCAGTGCCCTTATAACTCCAGATAGGCCAAGTTGGGCTATGGGGCCCTCCAGCTGACATTCCCAGATGACTTGTGAAACATGAGGATGGGGCCTGATGTGGAGTAGGTGGCCCGGCCCCACACAGAGATGCCTCAAATCCCAGGAGGAAGGTGCACAGAGTGAACGAAGGTCCCTGGGTCCAGCCCCAGATTCTTGCAGAAAGGGGTCCCCTTGGGCCTGTGCTGGACACCAGAGCTGTTCGCACATGGTTCTTAGCCAGGGTAAGGGCTTACCTCAAGAAGGGGAGCAGGCTGCTCACAAGGCACTGGGTGCGAGAGCCACTTGGGGAAGGTCATGGAAGGGCTCTGCAAAGCAAAGGCATACTGCCCTGAGGCGGGCAGAGTAGGAGAGACCTGGAACCAGATCCCAAGGTCCTGAAGGCAGAGAGAAGGGCCCCTGAGCCCCAGAAACTGGGAAAATCCCGTTTAGGTCCCAGGGGCAGAAGACTACCTAAGCTCTTCTGCTATGCAGAAGGAAGCCCCACGAAGACAAGGAGCAGAAGTATATCTGGGTACCTGAATGTTCCAGATCTGAAAAAGGCAGGTAGCCCCAAAGGTCAGGGGATATGGGGACGTGGCCTCACCTCTTATCATGAACTTCCAGCATTCCCACCTGGCTAACTTCCATGAAGGACTCCTTCTGAGTCTCCCCATCCTTACCCATCCACTCCCACCTGTACCCCCAGGCCTCCCAGCCATAGCTAGGAGCCTCCTGGAGAGAGGGCCAGCAAACAGCTCTGAGCTAGTCACTTACCTTTGGTCCCTGTTTGTAGATCTGCAGCTCCTCCACCGTGAAAGACAACCACAGTGGTGATGGCTGTCGCAGAATCAGGCGTAGTTCCAGTACTTTGCCCATGTCACACAGCATCTGACACATACACACAAGGACCCACCGAGGCCCCAGCTCACTGCCCAGGAGCCAACCAGCAATGAGCCAAGGTGCTTCCTCCCCAGGCCTTTGAGAAGGAAACAGTAGTTCCTCCAAGGCACTTGCCCAAGAACCACAATTCAGGCCAACCTTGCCTGCCCCTCTTCCCTCATGGTATCCTGGCCCAATCCCCAGGCCTCTTGTGAGCCCTCATCTGGGCTGCCCTGGCCATGCTGAGTCCCAGCTGACCTGGTGCTTGAACAGCGATACATACTCCTGAGCTCCCTCCTCACTGTGTGGGTCAGGCATCAGGCAGTAGTCCCGAAGGCAGGTCACCCACTTGGCTGGAGTGTGTGTTGAGGTGTGCTGGCGAACACGGATGGTCAGAAAGGCTGTGTAGTAATTCTTAAACATGATCTCCTGCAACTAGGGCACACACAACCCACCACAACAAATCACACCTAGGCCCCGGGTCTGATGGGTTCAAAAGCACCATCTCTTCCTCCACTTAGGAATGTACTCTTCTACCAATCTAACAATATCAACAAGAATCCACTGGGGCCCAAAGAGATTTTGCCTTCCTAGAACTCACAGTCTAAATGAGCATGTCATGCAAACCATGACCTCGGATCTTGCTGCACGTCCAAGATGCTGGGAGTGGTCAGAGCCCTAACTCTAGATGAATCAGAAAATGTACAGATGAGTTCATCAAGTGGACCATGAAAGGTAGAAACTGTAAAGTAGCATAAACAAAGGAACACCAAGGGGTGACAGGACCTGGCATACCTCTGGAACAGAGAGTGGTTCAGCCTAGCTAAAGCAGTTCTCATCACTGGATACTCATCAGAATTACTCAAGGAGGGAATTCCCTGGTGGTCCAGTGGTTAGGCTTTCACTGCCAGGACCCAGGGTTCGATCCCTGGTCGGGGAACTAAGATCCCACCGTGGTGAGGCCAAAAAAACCCAAAACAACAGCAACAAAACAGAATTACTCAAGGAAAATTTTTTTTTTTAAATATAAGTGTACAGGCTCCACCCCAGACCTACTGAATCAGATTTCCAGGGTTGGGCCCTGTAATGAAGTCTCCCAGCTTAGAGTAAGCAACAGCTTGGGGTAGAACCACACACTACAGGACAAAATGCCTGGGGCCGAGAGGCAAGTAGGGCAAAGACACAGAGTGGCTCTGAATGCCAGGCCATTAGAAAGTGGACTCTGTCCTCTGTGTTGAGGTCTTGCAGTGTCCAGTCACCCTGCCAGCAGATGTGGAAGGGCAACTGGAGACTGGAAACTGGAGCCACTGGGAAGACCCTGATGAGGGATGATTTGAACTTGACCTCCTGCAGGGACTGTAGGAATGGGCAGGAGGCAGGTTTGGGGGTAACTCATTGTCTAATGATACCCAGTCAGTGGCCAGGGACAAAACGACCTCTCACCTCTATTAGGTTCAAAACTGTATTTCCAGCACCTAGCCTACTATCTCGGCACTTCCGTGTCAGCGCCATTCTGGGCATTGGGGAGAGACGTTGAAGAGAACAGAAGAGGAAGCTGCATTCTAGTAACTGTGTGTTAACTGAAGGAATAAATAAATGTTTAACTGATTCATTTGGGCGAGGTATTGCAGAGGCTTTCAGTAAACGATTAAATGGCTGGGACACGCCCGAGTTCCCAGATAAGCCCCGCCCAGGAGCCCCGGTCGCGCCCACTTGCTTGCTCACCTCGAAGGGCGCGACGCTGGGGAAGGTGACATCGATGACCAGCACGCCAGGCCGGCCTTGGGAGGTCCGCACGTCGCCCACCTGCAGGGCCACGGTACCTTTCACATGACAAGGGACCGACACGCGGGACATGGTGGCAGCGGCCGCGACCAAGTAAGACCAATGGTCTTTCCCGGCGTCCCCAGCCGGGCCCCAAGAACTACAACTCCCGAGAGGACTCGCGCTCGGCCATCCCAGCCAATCACCGATGCTCGGGGCGGGCCCGGATTCGGAAGTGCCTGCGGAAGTGCTCCTTCAGCCAATCACCGAGCGTGCCTTAGAGAGCCATCAGGGACCATGCCCAGAAACGGCCTAACCGTTCTGGATCCAGTTAGTGCTGAGCCTTATAGGTTCCCTGAAGTCTCAGTCGGTTACTTCCTCTGTGCAGGGCGGGCGTCAGTTAAAGCGCATAAAGCCATGACCATGAATGAGCATAGTGTCTGGACGACACTGGTTGCAAAAATAGATATTAAGCCTTTTTTTACGTACGCGAAGGATTTGAAGAGATAACTCACAAGAAAAGATAAATAGCCATTATGCCCATGAAAAGATGCTTAACATTATTATTCATCAAGGAAATACAAATTAGAACCCCACACACCCACTAAACAGACTAAAATTAAAAACTGACAAAACTGTGGAACGCTCATGCGTTGATAATTTCCTGCCACTTTGAAAAGCAGTTTGGCCATTCTTTAAGAACTAAATTTATACTTAAAACATGATCCAGCCATTGCACTCCTAAGTATTTACCCAAGAGAAATGAAAGCATATGTCCATCCAAGGACTTTATTCGTAATAGCCAAAATTTGGAAATAATCTAGGTGTCCAACAGATGAACAAATGAACAGATTAGCTAGTTGTGGTGTATCCACACAATGAAATACTACTCAACAGTAAAAAGAAATGAATGAATCCACAGGCTATCAATAGATGAATGGGTAAACAAAGTGTAATTACACAAAATGAAATTATTCAGCCTTAAATAGGAATGAAATTCTGGCACATGCTTCAACAAGGATAAACATTGAAAATATTACACTTAGTGAAAAAAGCCAGACATAGAAGAACAAATATTATATGATTCCACTAATGTGAGGTACCTAGAAGAGGCAAATTCATTGAGACAGAAAGTTGAATAGAGGTTGCCAGGGTCTGGGGAGGGGGAAGTAGAGAGTTATTGTTTGACAAGTACAGAGTTTCAGTTCAGGATGGATGAAAAAAAAATCTGGAAATAGTGGTGATGATTACAAAGCACTATGAATGTACTTAAGGCCAATGAATGATATATACACTTAAAATGAGTAAATGGTAAATTTTATGTCATGTATGTTTTACCACAATAAAAAACAAACAAACAAATGAACAACTGACATACACAATACCAACACTGGATTTCAAATGCACTACGTTAAGCAAAAGAAGTCAGACCCAAGTGAGTTCATATGGTGTGGTTCCAGTTACATGAAATTCTAGAAAAGTCAAAACTAATATAGAGTAATATAGAGTAATATAAATCAGAACAGTTTTCCCTGGTGCCAAGGGTGACTGTGAAGAAGTACAGGGGAATATTTTGGGGTGACAGAAAGGTTCTATGATGTGATAGGCTGGTAGTTATATTTGTCTAGACATTTGTCAAAATTCATTAAACAATGCTTAAGATATGTGCATTTTATTGTATCTAAATTATACCTCAATTGGGAATTCCCTGGCAGTCCAGTGGTTAGGACTCTGTGCTTTCATTGCTGAGGGCATGGGTTCAATCCCTGGTCAGGGAATTAGGATCTCAGAGGCCGCACAGAGTGGACAAAATAAATAAGTAAATAAAAATTGGTAAAAAAAAAAAATATATATATATATACACACACACCTCAATAAAGAAATTAAAAAATAATAAAACAAAATAAATTATTCCTCAATAAACATGATTTTTAAAGAAAAAAATTAAACATCATATTTATTATCATCATCATCCTTCCAGGTACTTGTGGAAACAATGCCTCAGAAATTGTCAGTTAAGCCTGTTTTATGGATAACAAAGCTGAGGCCAGATGTGGGCCAGTGATTTCCCAAGCCAAGAAAGCAATATGAAGTAGAGCTGGAAACAGAGCCTCTTTTGGACTCCTACCTCATAGGTCAGAACCCTCCAGGCAACAGTCATCTTTGGTGACCTGTGCCTTCTCTGTGTGAGGGGCTCCAGAGACACAGGCCCAGTGTAGCTCATAGGATTCTCATAATGTGACATCAAACAGACACAAAACCAGGATTCCAAGCCAGCCCAAGGAACAGCCTGGAGGAGCTAAGCCTTCCCAGCCCAGACCTGGAGACCTCCAGTGACAGAAAACTTTCCCTGTCTCATCATAATTTGTAACCTGTGGCTTCTGGACTGGTCATTGTTATCTCCATTTTGTTTTTTGCTTTTTGTTTTTTAATAAATTTATTTATTTTTGGCTGCATTGGGTCTTCATTACTGCGTGCGGGCTTTTCTCTAGTTGCGGCAAGCAGGTGCTACTCTTCGTTGCAGTGCATGGGCTTCTCATTGCGGTGGCTTCTCTTGTTGCAGAGCACAGGCTCTGGGCGCACGGGCTTCAGTAGTTGTGGCACGCGGGCTCAGTAGTTGTGGCTCATGGGTTCTAGAGCGCAGGCTCAGTAGTTGTGGCACACAGGCTTAGTTGCTCCGCGGCATGTGAGATCGTCCTGGACCAGGGCTCGAACATGTGTCTCCTGCACTGGCAGACAGATTCTTTTTTTTTTCTGACATCTTTATTGGAGTATAATTGCTTTACAACGTTGTGTTAGTTTCTGATGTACAGCAAAGTGAATCAGCTATACAGATACATATATCTCCATATCCCCTCCCTCTCATCTCCCTCCCACCCTCCCTATCCCACCCCTCTAGGTGGTCACAAAGCACCGAGCTGATTTCCCTGTGCTATGTGGCTGCTTCCCATTAGCTATCTATTTTACATTTGATAGTGTATATATGTCAATGCCACTATCTCACTTCGTCCCAGTTTACTTCCCCCTCACTGTGTTCTCAAGGGCAGGAGGATTCTTAACCACTGTGCCACCAGGAAGCCTGCTATCTCCATTTTCACTCAGACTAATGATTCATTGCCTGGGTCCCTCCAGATTCTTGAGGGTTTCCCTTTTAGGGAGCCACCCACCCCCCCATACTGGAGCAGAGGTTTCCCTAAATCCCAGAGGACTATAGCCCTCCTGAGAATCAGGTGGATACAGACAGGTTTTGGTCTTCAGGCCTCAGCTCTGAGAGCAGACACAGACCCATGTGGCCCCTCATTGCAGATGAGTCTCAATATTGAAACAGGAGGGAAGGGTGCAGGGCACAACCTTTGAAAGAATGACATAGCCCGAGGACATAACATAAACTGATTAGAACCAAATGGGTCTAAGATGGCAGACAAGTCAACTTCCACTAGACCTTGAGCGTCAGTATACAACTCATTGTAACACATCAGTAAGCTAACTGACACACCCACAGAGCCATGACAGTTCCAAGGCTGATCATAAGTATCAAAAAGTGGGTGGTGGGGCTTCCCTGGTGGCGCAGTGGTTAAGAATCCGCCTGCCAATGCAGGGTACCTGGGTTCGAGCCCTGGTCCGGGAAGATCCCACATGCTGCAGAGCAATTAAGCCTGAGCGCCACAACTACTGAGCCTGCACTCTAGAGCCCGTGAGCTACAACTACTGAAGCCTGCGTGCCACAGCTACTGAAGCTCGTGTGCCTAGAGCCCATGCTCCTCAACAAGAGAAGCCACCACAATGGGAAACCCGTGCACCGCAACTAAAAGTAGCCCACGCTCCTCGCAACTAGAGAAAGCCCATGCGCAGCAACGAAGACCCAATGCAACCATAAATAAATAAATAGATAGATTAAATTAAAAAATTTTTTTTAAAAAGTGGGTGGTGGCCCAATTGCTGGAAATCCCCACCCTTTCTCAAAATAGCTGGAATACTCCTCCCACTCATTAGCCTATGAAATTACCCACCCCTGTAAAAATTGATAACCCATAGCCTGGTGCTCCTCTCGCCTTCTGAGATGGCCCACTGTCTGTCTGTGGAGTGTGTTTCTCTCTAAATAAATCCACTTCTTACCTATCACTTTGTCTCTCACTGGATTCTTTCTGCAATGAGACATCAAGAGCCTGAGCTTCATTAAATCCTGAAACCAGGTGTGTGATCTCAGTTGGAAGACTGTGAGTTTTGGCCAGCTGCATGGGTTCGAGTCCCAATCAGGGTTTTGGCTGAGTTCGAGTCCCAGCACTTGGGTTCCGAGTCCCAATCTGATGTGCACGGTTTCAATATCTCTCTGGTGGACAGCCACCTCCACTCCATATATATATGGGGAGAGAGAGAGATCAATTAAGAGATTGAGATTATAAACTTATAAACTGTTTGCTCATCTGATTATAGAGGCTGAGAACTCCCAAGATCTGCCATTGGCAAACTTGAAACCCAGGAGAGCCAATGTGTAGTTCTAGTTCAAGTCTGAAGGCATAAAAACCAAGAGAGCTGATGGTATAAATTCCAGTCCAAAATCTGGCAGTCTCAGAGACCCTAAAAGACCTGATGTTTTGGTCATACCCCAAAGGCTGGAAAAAGAACAATATTCCAGCTCAAGCAATCAGACAGGAGGGGTTTCCTTTTACTCAGCTTTTTTGTTCTATTCAGAACTTCAACTGATTGGATGAGGCCTACCCATATTAGGGAGGGTAATCTGCTTTACTCAAGTCTATTCAAATATTAATCTCAAAACCTAAAAGAAAGAAAAAGAAAAAATAAACAAATGTTAATCTGACACAGAAACATCCTCAGACACACACTCAGAATAATGTTTGGCTAAATGTCTAGATACTCCATGGTCATTTCAAGTTGACACATAAAATTAACCATCACAGAGTGTGTTGTTAAATTTCCACATATTTGTGATTTTTGTTTTCAGTTTTCCTTATCTTATTCATGTGTAGTTTCATTCCATTGTGACCAGAAAGGAAAAGATACTCAGTGTGATCTCAATCTTTTTAAATTTATTGAGACTTGTTTGTGGCCTAACATATAGCCTACTCTGGAGAATGTTCCATGTTCACTTGAGAAGAATGTGTATTCTGCTATTGTTGGGTGGAATGTTCTGTATATCTCTGTTAGGTTTAGTTGGTTTACAGTGTTGCTCAAGTCCTGCATTTCCTTACTGCTCTTGTCTGGTTGTTCTATCCATCATTGAACACGGAGTATTGAAGTCTCCAACTATTATTGTAGAACTGTGTATTTCTTCTTTCCATTCTGTCAATTTTTGCTTCATATATTTTGGGGCTCTGTTGTAAGATGTATGTATGTTCATAACTGTTATATCTTTTTGCTATATTGTACCTTTTTATTTATATTATACCTTTTATCAATACTTTCCTTCTCTGTCTCTTGTAAACTGTTTTGATTTAGGTCTAATTTGTCTTACAATAGTATAGCCACCCAACTCTCTTTTGGTTACTATTTTAATTGAATATATTTTTCCACCCCTTACTTTCAACCTCTTTGTGCCCTTATACCTAACGTGAGTCTCTTATAGATATACGTAGATAGACCTTTTTTAAAAAAAAATCCAGTTTGGGGAATTCCCTGGCAGTCCAGTGGTTAAGACTCCACACTTTCACTGCTGAGGGCCCAGGTTCAATCCCTGGCCAGGGAACTAAGATTCCACAAGCCACACAGCTCAACCAATAAATAAATAAATATTTAAAATAAAAAACCACTACATATGTGTATATATATATATACATATATATGCCATCTGAATGACCAAAATATATATTTCTCATATATATTTGGTCTTCATCCATAGTTTCTGGTTCATAGCTCTTAAAACCCTTGGAATTTTCTGAGAGAGAAGAGCAATGGTTTAATATCTGGTCTCTTGTCCTGTCCTCAATTCCTGAAAACTCTTCAGGGAAAGTGACTTTTGGATCCCACCCAAGGGTGGGGGCTGATTCCCAGTAGAACTTTTAGTCCCACTCCCCAGATCTCCATGGAGGGGAGAGGGGCTGGAGGTTAAATCAATCACCAAAGGCCAATGATTTAATCGATCATGCCCATGTAATGAAGCCTTCATAAAACCCCAAAAGGACAGGGTTCAGAGAGCTTCTGCATTGGTGAACATGTGGAGATATGGGGAGAGTGATGTACCTGGAGAGGGCATGGAAGCTCCACACCCCTTCCCCATGCCTTGCTCTTTGAATCTCTTCTTCTGGCTATTGATTAGTATCCTTTAATAATTGTTTTATAATAAACCAGTAATCTAGTAAGTAAAATGTTCCTGAGTTCTGTGAACTGTTCTAGCAAATTAATCGAAATTGAAGAGCAGGTCTTGGGAACCTCTGATATATAGCCAGTGGGTCAGAAGTACAGGTGACAACCTGGAGTTGAGATTAGCATTGTTAGTTGGAGGGGGTCATGGTAAACTCAATTTGTGGCCAGTTGGTTAGAAGCACAGGTAACAACTTCACCTGTGTCTGAAGTAGAAGGCAGTCTTGTGGGACTGAGCCCTTTACCCATGGAATCTGATTCTATCTCTGGATAGATAGTATCAGAATTGAGTTAAATTCTCAGACACCCTGTGGGGAAGCCTCCACACACATGTTGGAATTGGGTTCAGGGAACGCTTATTTATTCCATTTCTGTCTTTTAAAAAAAATTTAGTTGATCTTTTGTAGTGTATCACTTTGATTCCTTTCTTTCCTTTTTTGTATATTTTTAAACTATTTTCTTAGTGGCTTACTTAGGGATTACAATTGATATCTTAAATTTATGACAAGCTAGTTTGAATAAACCAACTTAGTTTCAAGAGTTTACAAGCACTCTGCTCCTATACTTCTCTGTTCCTCCTCCTTTATATTGTTATTGTTACAAATTATATCTTTATACATTTTATGACTACTAACATGGATTTATAATTGTTTTATGCATTTGCCTTTTAAATCATGTAGAAAAAAGAGAGAAATTACAAACCAAGCCAAAAGTATCATGATCTTGGCTTTTATATTTACCTATGAAGTTACTTTTGCTAGTATTCTTTATTTTAAATTATGGCCTCCGGGCTTCCCTGGTGGCACAGTGGTTGAGAGTCCGCCTGCCGATGCAGGAGACACGGGTTCGTGCCCCGGTCCGGGAACATCCCACATGCCGTAGAGCAGCTGGGCCCGTGAGCCATGGCCGCTGAGCCTGCGCGTCCATAGCCTGTGCTCCTCAACGGGAGAGGCCACAACAGTGAGAGGCCCGCGTACCGAAAAAAAAAAAAAAAAAAAACTGCATCTCTGGCCCTCCTTTTATAACTCTTCTCTTACACTCCTCTCTCCCCTGCTCTGGCCACATTGGCCTCCACACTGTCCCAGGCTCACAGGTTTATTTCCACCTGTTTGCTCACTGTCTTATTTCTGTCACTTCTCAGTCCTGATATCTCCTCACCTGACATCATATTGCACATTTGTTTATATGTCTGGTCGCCCTCCAGAACAGCACTGTCCAACAGAAATATAATGCAAGCCACAAATGTGGGCACCATATGTAATTTTAAAATTCTTGGTAATGTTTAAAAAAGTCAAAAACAGGTTAAATTATTTTAATAAGATATTTTATTTAACCCAAAATACTCTAAATATGATCATTTCAATATAAAATTATTTTTTTACTAGATCTTTGACATCAGGCATGTATTTTACACTTACAACACTTCTCAATTCAGACTACACATTTCAAGAGCTCGATAGTAGCGTGTGGCTACGGGCTACCATATTTGACAGCACTGCTCTAAAATGTAAGCCCTGTACAAGCAGAGCTTGGTCTGTCTTGTTCCTGGCTAAATCCCCAGCACCTAGAACAGTGCCCGGCACATATTTTATATTCAATTAGTGTTTGTTGAATTCGTGAATGAATAGAATGGCTTTGCACTCCTTGGCACCCTTCCGTAGGACAGGTCCCAGCCCTCTGAGAGCACATCATCTGGCTGGCAACCATCAGTCATAGTCAGGACAGCAGCGCCACCTGCTGGGGAATGGGGAGTCACGCACCCATGAGAATCAGGCACCAGGACTCGAGGCTGGTGGAGGGGACAAAGACAGGAGGTGGGCTCTGGATGCCTGGAATGTTATTCCTTACCTGAGTCTTGGACCCTCTTTTTTCCAAAAATCTTTCCCAGACCTTATCTCCTAGTATTACCAAGGTAACTATCATATTAAGAATTCCATCAATAATAAGACTTACCTGGTGGCACAGTGGTTAAGAATCCACCTGCTAATGCAGGGAACACTGGGTTCGAGCCCTGATCCGGGAAGATCCCACATGCCACAGAGCAACTAAGACCATACGCCACAACTACTGGACCGTGACAGGCTCCCTTTTGCATGGTCTACACTGGAACTCTGGAAATGGCTGCCTGAAAGTCTCCTACAGGCCAGCCCTCTGCCCAGTCCTTTTCTTTTTTTTCAATTAATTAATTAATTTATTTATTTATTTTTGGCTGCATTGGGTCTTCGTTGCAGTGTGCGGGCTTCTCAGTGCGGTGGCTTCTCTTGCTGTGGAGCACAGGCCCTAGAGTGCACAGGCTCAGTAGTTGTGGCACCTGGGCTTAGTTGCTCCGCGGCCTGTGGGATCTTCCTGGACCAGGGCTTGAACCCAGTGTCCCCTGCATTGGCAGGTGGATTCTTAACCACTGAGCCATCAGGGAAGCCCTGCCCTGTCCTTCTTAACTTCTGTTGGGTTTAGACCTTTTGAGAACCTGATGAAAGTCAACCTTCTCCAAGACTACACTTGGACGTTCGCGCACACACACACATACACACACACACACACACACACACAAGTTGTGCGTTTGTAATGTTTGGGGATCCAGAAAGAGTCAGTATGTATAAAATTGTACTAAATGGGGACTTCCCTGGTAGCCCAGTGAGTGAGACTCTTCGCTCCCAGTGCAGTGGGCCACAGTTTGATCCCTGGTGGGGGAACTAGATCCTGCATGCGTGCCGCAACTGAGAAGTCTGCATGCAGCAACTAAGAGCCTGCATGCCGCAACGAAGACCTGGCACAGCGAAAATAAATAAATAAATATTTTTAAAAAGTTGTACTAAATGAATGGCACCTTTGTCTAATGGCATAGTGGGTCTACAATAACAATCAAGTTTTTGATCCAGGTGGAGAAAGCTCCTAGCAACGTTGAATGAACAGAGCAGAATATTAATAGTAACAATAATAATAACCACTAACACTTATTTAGCATTTACTATATGCCAGACACTGTCCTCTTTATGCTTGTGTTCTTTCCTTATTCCACTCCCCTTCAAGGTAGAAATCACAATTATTCTAATATTACAGGTAAGAAAATGAGTGGAAAGTTTGAGCAACTTGCCCAAGGCCATATAGCTGATGAGCAGCCATACTGGGGTTCAATTCTGGCAGGACACCATGTTGTATATAGAATCTGGTCTGAACTCCATGATTTTTTAAATTTAATAAATATTAACTGAGCACTTTTTTTCACATGGGCATACAGCAGCGAACAAAAGTCTCTGCTCTCATTTTTTTAAAAAATATTTATTTGGCTGTGCCAGGTCTTCGCTGTGGCACGTGGGATCTAGTTCCCTGACCAGGGTTAGAACCCAGGCCCCCTGCATTGGGAGCACAGAGTCTTAACCACTGGACCACCAGGGAAGTCCCTCTCATAGAGGATTCATTCTAGTGGAGGAGATAAGACAAATAAATCAGTTTACATATGTCTCCTAGTGATACGCACTGTGAACGAAACAGCAAGTAATACATCCAAAATACTCTTGCCAGGATTCAGCCAGGCCCTTTGTTAAAAGCCTCCTGGGGAGTTCCCGATCGTCTAGTGTTAGGATTCGACACTTTCACTGCCATGGCCAGGGTTCAATCCCTGGTCAGGGAACTGAGATCCCACAAGCCATGCAGCGAGGCCAAAAATTAAAATAAAAAAGCCTCCTGGATCTTAGGGCAGACAACAACAGTTCTTTCCTCATCTCCTACCCTGGGTTCAAAGTTGCTGGTTGGGGCTTCCCTGGTGGCGCGGTGGTTGAGAATCTGCCTGCCAGTGCAGGGGACACGGGTTCGAGCCCTGGTCCGGGAAGATCCCACATGCTGCAGAGCAACGAGTAGCCCCCGGCTCGCTGCAACTATAGAAAGCCAGCGCGCAGCAATGAAGACCCAAAGCAGCCAAAAATAAATGAATAAATTAATTAATTAAAAAAAAAAAAGTTGCTGGTTGGCAGCAGGAGGTGGCAAGAAAGTGACTAACAAGTCCAGGTTCTGCAGCTGGACTTGGCAGCTGACCAAAAGCCCTAAATGAGTAGAAGAGGGATTCAGTTTCAAGGTGAACCAGTTGGGAGGGCTGTGCTGGGTAGGCAGTGAAGGTTGGGAGGGCATAAGATTCAGGCAGGACCCAGAAGTATGGGCATGATTTGGACTTGAGCTATGCTTACTTAGCTCAAGCCCTGGTATATAATAGGTGCTTAGTAAATGTGGTGAATGACTGATAGAGTTGATAAATGAAAAAAACAAAACAAAAACAAAACACACACCCTTGTATTGATGGGTGTGTTTGTGAATGAGAGCTCAGAACTTCAAAAGCTCCCAGAGGTCCGCAAGTTGGCACCCAGACCCATCTGGATGAGCAGAAGGCAGGGGGGCAGAAGATACTGCTGGAGTGTGCGTAGAACAGCCCAGCCCTGGTGAGTGCAGGTCTAGCTTCTCAGCTGGGTCTGAAGCCACCCTTTCTTTTATACTATCTCCAATAAGATGATTTGAAGTAGCTCCCAGGAGGTGGCAGGGCAGATGGACCCCTTGAGGCTCCCTCAAGGCTCGAGAGGGCTCGAGAGGGCAGTGCAAGTCAAGATGACCAGGAGCTGGCCCAAGGTTCAGCCATTTGGGGCAGAACTAGACTAGAATTTCTCTGACCTTAAGTGCACTGCAGAGGCTTCTAGCCTGGAATCCCTGCAAGCACTGCAGGATGTTTAGGGACTCTTTTAAATTATAGGCAAGACTGTGTGTGTAGGGAGTGTTTGTCTGGGAAAGTGTCAATAGCTTTTTCAAATGATGGAGGTAAGGAACGCTGGGGACCCTGCCACAGGGAATGAAATCCATGGTACCCCCTTCCTAGAGTTGATCTCCAGACAGGCTCTATGCTGTCTTCCCAAACATTGGCTGGCAGCCCCACCATCTCCCTTGGGGCCTGCCATGGAGTACTCGGCCACTTCCATTCCAGAACGTGTGTGCCTGATCAGGGGGTGGCAGGAAATAAGACCTTCTCCGGTCCTTGGGGGCTACTGGGTACAGCTGGGAGCTTGGAGCAGCTTCCTGCAGCTGCTGGGGACAGGGAGCCAGGGAATGCTTGCCTGTGTTTCCCTGGCTTTCCTGGGACCTGCTGTCCTGCCGCTGAAGTCACTGGGCCTCACAAGGCCCCACTCTGGGCCTCACTGTTGGTACATTTTATCCCATTATGAAAGGAATCTGGAACAAGTTGGCTCTAGTGTTGGGCAATGCAGGACCAGCAGGAGGCTGCCCGGCTGGCTTATCTTGTCAGTTCCCCTACCTCCTTCCCTGAGCTCCCCATGCTTGGCCCCAACTCCAGACCATTCTGCTCAGTCAGGCAAGTTCCAGCAAAGTCTAGGATGCCTGGTCAGGGCCTGCTCAGGCAGTCACCTCTTCCTTGTTCTTGTCCATCTGTCCAGGCCTGGACAGGCTCTGCTACTGCTGAACCCTTCCTGGGAATTCCCCAAGCCAGCAGGAAACTAAGTTGCGCCCCTCCCATAAGACCCAGCTTCGGTGACCCCTACTCCATATACTTCCTCAGACCAGGCCAGGCTGCCTGACCCTGCTCATATACCGCCTTGTTTCCCGTGTGCAGCTTTCCCTGAGGAGCTGGAACGCGCGCTTCTCTGTTGTCCTGGTCGTGACTTCTAGTTCTCTGCCTTTGGCCTTCTTGCATGTCTGGGCACAGAGTAGGTGCTCAGTAAAGGGCTTTGTTATTTTACTTATTTATTTTTTTGGCCACGCTGCGTGGCATGTGGGATCTTAGTTCCCCAACCAGGGATGGAACCTGCTCCCCCTGCAGTGGAAGCACAGAGTCTTAACCACTGGACCACCAGGGAAGTCCAAGGGCTTTGCGATTTGATTTGCATACTTCCCTGTCCTCTACCCACTTCCTTACACTTTTACAATTAAGGACTGAAGTGGGCTTAGATTAAATGCCAGAACTTCTAGAAGACCCTATAATCAGGCTACCCTGAGAACACCTGTGTTCAACCACTGCCCCCCCCTCCCGCCCCCATCGTCCCGCCTCCGCCTTCCCCACCCCCCAACCCAGGTCTTTTTCCTCTTTGAATGGGGCTGGCTGACCTGGAGCCCTCTGCCTTTTCCTCACTGAGGTTGCCCTGAAGCTTCTTCTCTCCCTCACTGGTCCCTGACTACTCATACAACTCAACAGTGTCAAGACCCCCACCAAGGTGAGGCCATGTGAACAAAAGGAGAAGGAGACAGAGACCTGCCCTGTTTCTCCCAAGTCTGGAAGCCCCTCTCATGAATTCAAGGCCTCTGTGTCCTGGGCTCTAGAGGTGGATAGGTCCTGGTAGTTGAAGATTTTGGGGTTTTTTTTTCTGGCTGTGTTGGGTCTTCGTTGCTGCGAGCAGGTTTCTCATCGCGGTGGCTTCTCTTATTGCAGAGCACAGGCTCTAGGCATGTGGGCTTCAGTAGTTGCAGCACATGGGCTCAGTAGTTGTGGCGCATGGGCCCTAGAGCACAGGCTCAGTAGTTGTGTTGCACAGGCTTAGTTGCTCTGCGGCATATGGGATCCTCCTGCACCAGGGCTCGAACCCGTGTCCCCTGCATTGGCAGGCTGATTCTTAACCACTGCGCCACCAGGGAAGTCCCGGTAGCTGAAGTTTTGATGCAGCTCTATCCATCTGTTCCTTCACTCAGCAAGCATCAGTGGAGTTCCTTACTCTGGGCCAGGGACAGTGAAGGCTAGGAAGATGAATAAAGATTCGCAGCTTGGCTATTTACTGGCTGTGTGACCTCTGGTGACTTTACCCTTGGGCCTCAGTTTCCTCATTTGTAACATGGGGCCAATAATAACAACCGTTGCAGAGGGTTGTTGGGAGGCAAAGTGAAATTTTGTGTGTCCAGGGTGCAGGACAGAGTTCAGTGACGGCAGCTGTTATTATCAAGGGAAATCTTTGTTCTCCAGGAGCTTGAGGTCTCCTAGAAACAATAGGGAGTCTGAGATGCTGAGATGGCTTTTGGGTGTTGTTCTTGAGTGGAATAGGCGGGACTTGGGTAGGCGGAAGAAGAGGGGCCCACACAGGTGGCATTCTGCAGGGAGTTGGGGGGAGGGGATAAGACTGGTGAGTCTCGACCAGTCTGGGGCAGGCCCCTATTGCCCAGGGTGTTATAGGGTGGGGCTCAAATTTATTCTGCAGGAGGCTGGAAGTCTCTGAAGATATGTTGGTTTGTAAGGTTTGGCCTCCAAAATGCCAATTGGACTCTCTGGGAAGTCTCTCCAGAAGGCTACAGGTCTCCAGCACAGACTTAAGGCTCGAAGAGGCCTCATTTTCAATCAAATGTTTGTTCACTCATTCCAATTTTACTGGGTACCTTCTAAGTGCTAGGCCCTGTCTCAGGTGCTAGAGGTTCCCAGGATGGAGGAAATAGCCAGACATAGATCCTCTAGTCTGTCCTAGGGATAAACTTTAAGTGAGACATAATAATATGGCGGGGTAAACAAGGGTCCACAGCAGAGACACCCTGCCCAGGCCAGAAACTAAGACAGGGGATGAGCAGGAATGAGGTCAGCCAAGTGGCCAAAGAATGCTGTGAGCAGAAGTGTCACACATGGGAAGGCTTGAAAGGCTTGAGGGGAGCTGGCAGATGCCTGGCATGTTTGTAGGAACTTAAAGAGGTTCCCTGTGGCTGGGGTCATGTGCAAAGAGAAACTGGAGTAAAGATGTGACGGTAGGTGTTGAGAGAAGTGGAGGGTGGGGGCCAAGCTGGACAGGTCAGGGTGAATGAGAGGTCCTCACACACCTGCCCCCCTCCCAGCAGCCCTGGGAAGTCGTGGGCAGAGCACTGAGCAGGGCAGGATCACAGGTAGATTTCAGTTTGGATGTTAACTTTGGCTGGTGCCTCACAAAGACTGGGTCAGCAGAGGACAGGGCCCCATGGCCCCCACTCCCTGCAGGCCACAGTGGTGTTATGGGAGAAGGTTCTCAGAAGACAAGGCCCCAAAAGACTAGGGGGATGTGCAGGGTAGGGGCTGGCACCTCCCCCTCAGACTGACAGGAGGCAAGGGGACCTTGGCTCTGGAGGAGCCTGGCAGCAGCAGCAGCTCTTGCTCCTCATGAGGGTTCAGGCAGTCCACAGCTGTGGTGGGCCTCCAGGATTTGAGGTCAAAGACCTTTGAAAGGCAGAGCTGTGGTGGGCCAGCAGGGCATCGGCCAGGGAAGGGGAAGTCGTGGCAGTTCAGTGGGATGCAGTGTCCTACTCTGATCCAGCTGTCTGGGAACAGCTGCTGGCCCGGAAGAGGGAGGGAACCCAGGCAGCAGCAGGTGAGGAAGCTCCCTGTCTGCTGGGCTGTGGGAACAGAGGTTGAGAGCCAGTGGGGGGTGGGAGGGCATTGGGGGAGAGGCAGCATCTGCTGCCAATGGACCAGCCTGGCTCCAGTGTATTTTTTTTTTTTTTTTTTTTGGCTGTGCCCCGCAGCTTGTGGGATCTTAGTTCCCCCACCAGGGATTGAACTTGCACCCTCGGCAGTGAGAGCACAGGGTCCTAACCACTGGACCGCCAGGGAAATCCCAGGCTCCAGTGCTTTCAGAGGCAACTGGAATTCCTCTGGGAAGGAAAGGCTGGGGTGAGGATGGGGGTGGGGAGCCTAGGGAGGGAGCCAAGTACTTTTCTCTGTGTTCCAGTGGTTTCCCCCAAAGACCATTCTCCTGGGCTGCACTGCCTCCTCAGGACCCCTCTAGAGCCCTCCTCCACCCTAGTGGGGTAGTTGTTTTTTTTTCCCCTCTCACCGACTCTTCAGCGCTCCTTATCTGCACCTGTGTCCTGGCCCTTCTAGGAAGGAAAGTAGAGCCTTTTGGAAAGCTCTGGCCCATTGGGTCATAGAGGGAAAGGGGTTTGCCCAAGGTCCCAGTCAGTCAGAGGAAGGCACAGGGGCCCCTGCCTATGTGCAGCTAGCCCTTGGGGCCTCAACCCTAGGTACCCACTATAAGAGCAACTAGGCCTGGTACACCCCCAGGAACTGCCTCCTGAGAACTGGGAATTGATGGGACTTACTTAGTCCCAGTGGTTGTAGGTGCAGTAAAGATGCCTGTGGGCTCCCACTTCTCTGTTCACCTCAACACCAGGGCCTCAGCACCATCACCATTGACCCAATTGCTGAGGGTCGCAGGCAGCAGGGCGAGTACAAGGAAGTTTCAGGCAGAGGGAGGGCATGGGGTCAGCTGAGGCCAGTCTTCCTTCTTGGGGGCCGCAACATGAGACGAGCAGCTGCTCAGCCCTGCTTTGAGGCCCGGACTATCCCCTTCAGGAGCAGCCTTCCCTCCACCCTGATGTCCCCACCTTTGTATTGTTCCAGCTGCCACATCCCCACATGTGCTTAGGGGCACAGAGATGGGATGGGAATGAAGAGATGAAATGTTTCTTTTTACCTTTGCTGTAAAAATTCTCCAGGGATCATGAATGGGTCTTTGTATGGCTCGTAGGACATGTTAGTGCCTCTGCAAAGAGCCACGACCATGCTTGTAGCCAGTCGTGCCCACACCCAGAGGTCCAGAGCCCTGGCTTCAAGTTGGGGTCTCTCTTACCTCAAGAGCCCAGTACCCAGTCTGTCCTGTTCCAGGCCTTCTTTTTTTTTTTTTAAAAAAAATTTATTTATTTGGGTGTGCTGTGTCTTAGTTGTGGTGTGCAGGATCTTTTTAGTTGCGTCATGTGGGATCTAGTTCCCTGACCAGGGACCAAACCTGGGCCCCCTGCATTGGGAGTGCAGTCTTAACCATTGGACCACCAGGGAAGTCCCCCGTTCCAGGCCTTCCTGGTCCCTGGGGTCCCTTGTCAAGTTCAGCCGACTGAACCCATCTGATGAATATAGACCCTCTCCTGCCAGGACCTCAGTCCATTCCATTCGGCTAAGTGGCAGCTGCAGGGAGGGAGCTTTGAAGGTTACGGTCCTGATCGGTGAGCAGAAGGGAGATGGATGGGACAGCTGGCTGAGGCCTCATGTGCCTGCCAGGTGACACCCCGCGTGTCCTGAGGGCTTCCTGCAAGCCTGTGTCTGACAGCAGCCCCAGGGGAGTTGGGTGGGGGGATCGCCCAGAGCCTGTCTTGGGGCAAGACATTCCCACCCCGCCACACACACACTCCTCTGCTCTCTCCCTGCCTTCACCTTGGCCCAGACCAAGTGCTTCCTTTCCTCAGAGGGCTGGTGCTAGACCCTCTCTGTTGGGCTCTGCATGGTCTGTCCTAAAGCCCTTACCTACAGTGCATACCAGGAGCTGTCCAAGCCATTCCTCTCCCCACAGGCATGTTCCCTCCCCCCTGGTCCTTCTTCCTCTGGCCCTGAAAGGAGGGGTGCTGGCTCTCTGGCCTCTCTGTATTTCCGTGGAAGATGGAGGCAGGGAAAGTGAGAAATTTTCTCTCTAAATGCTTGTTCTGACTTGACTTCCATGGTGCCTGCTGTCCCTCCCCCTGGGGATCCCCATCTGTGCCCCTTCCCCTGCCTGCTCTCCCACCCCTTTCCCCGTCTCCAAGGGGAAGGAGGAGCTCCAGGGCTGAGGCCAAGCTGCTGCCCCCTCATTCCTCACCCCACTGCATTCCTTCCAGGAGGCCTGAGGGCCCTGTCCCACTCCCCTCCTCCTCCCCCTCCTCCTCCCTTCCTCCTCCCTTCCTCCTCCCCTCCTCCTCCCCCTCCTCCTCCCCCTCTTCCTCCCCCTCCTCCTCCCCTCCTCCTTCTCCTCCCCTCTTCCTTCTCTTCCCCTCCTCCTCCCCCTCCTCCTCCTCCTCCCCTCCTCCCCCCTCCTCCCCTCCTCCTCCTCCCCTCCTCCTCCCCCTCCTCCTCCTCCCCTCCTCCTCCCCCTCCTCCCCCTCCTCCTCCTCCTCCCCAACTCCTCCTCTTCCCCCTCCTCCCCCTCCTCCTCCTCCTTCTCCTCCTCGCTCCCACCCTTTAGCTTCCCTGCCCCTTGCTTCTGGGATCCTATACTTCTGGCAGACCCAAGCCTGATTAAATCCAGCTCCAGTGCCTGCCCTCCCACCAGTTACTCTTTCTCCCTTGTTTAGTGTTCCATTCACTGCTCAGGCCATGGTGACCTCCCGGTTTCCTCAGACCCGTCTGGCCACTTTCTCCTCTGACTTCACTGTTGTCTGTTCCCTAGAAAACCCCAGGACTTCCTGCTTTACCTCCTGCAGGCTCTGCCTTCAAAGAGAGGACTTCCCTGATACCACACAGCAGATCCTGGCCCCTCCTGGCCCTCTCATCCCCTGATTATTACATTTTTATTTACTTTTTTATTTACTGTATAGCTTGTTACACTAGAATTTGGGTTCCACAAGAGCAGCTTGTTCCTTTTATCCCTTGCTGTGTTTCCAGCATACAGTAGACTCAGTAAATATCTCTGGATTAATAATACACTGACATGTTTCACACTGGTCCTGATTCAGTCATATAAAGTGATATTCTGTCACTCTCAGTGAGCAGGCAAATCCGAAGCCCACATATGACGTCACTTGATGATGAGGGATAGGCTCAGAGAAGGCAAGTAGCTTATTTCAGGTCACACAGTGAACTTAGCTCTGGGTCGCAGCAGGGGCTTATTCCTCATATGGACAAACCTGGAGGTTTGGCTGATCTGCTAACATTCACTCTTTATCCTTTATTAGCTCCCCTCAAGATGCCTGGATGGATCCCTCTTACTCCTCCCCCAAATGCTGGGGATTTCCCAGACTGCAGGTGAGGCTCCTAGGGACACTGCCTGTATCTGTCAGCACTCAGCCTAGAGCAAAGGCTGTCTGTCCACTCAGGTTCAACACTTTCCAGTGTTCTGATGGCATACCCATTAGCCATGAGAGCAGAGTCAGAACCAGTGGTTGTCAGGTAACCTGTTAATGTCTCTTGACTAAGGGGCCGCTGAGAGGAGCCGAGGCTGATGAGATGCACACTCCCAGATCTCAGGCCAGCTCTGAGAGGAAGAGGTCTTTCTGCCATGGAGGAGCCCTGGCCAAGCTCTGGGCCAGACATGGACATATGACTGAGCGCGGAGAAGGGACCCTTAATCTGGCTGAACAAGAAGAGTGTCGGTCTGAGGGCCTGGGTTCAATCCTGGTCAGGGAGCTAAAAGTCCCGTAAGCTGCGTGGCCGGCCAAAAAATAAATAAATAAATAAAATAAACTAAACTAAAAAAAAAAAGACTGTGGGTGGCTTCTGCCAAGACTCTGCGTTTAGAGACTAGCTGGTCAGTGACTAAAAAAGTTAACAAAGAGGCCCCTCAGCTTTGCTTGCCTCCACTGGCTCCTCGGCCAGACCAGACCTAATCTGGTGTTTAGTCCAGTGCTCAAGGCCACAGGCCCAGTGATTTGAGTATAATCACCCAAAGTTGGCCTTGGGGGACTGTCTTATCCCAGAGCCAAAAGGGAGTGGAATGTGACTGAGGGAGAGGGCAGTGGACATGTATCCACCAAGGGGAGAGGCGACTTTTATTCATTCGACCAACCCTCACCCTTGCTGTGGAGTTCCTGTCCCCACAGGACTGTATGTTCCTGGAGGTCCAGGTGCAGAAGCAGCTGCCTGGCTGACTAGAAAGGAAGGCCCTATGCTAGACATGTATGAAGGGGTCTGGTGGAAGTGCTGCAGTTGAGGTCCCTGCAAGGGAAGGAGCTGATTTCTGGGAAGACTGGTGTTGACCCGCAAACATGCCTACTAGCAGTTTCTCCCGGATGAACATATCAGCCCTTTCTTTCTGCCAGAGCTGCTGGACAATCTGCCTTCTGTTAAATCCAGACAAAAGGGACCCCTCAGTCAAGGCCAGCCCACTGCCTCAGGCAGACCTGCAGGCCTAGCATTTGGACCAGGAGCCTCCACCCTCAGCCAGCACTGACCCCTGCCCCTCTCCACTGGGCCCTGCGGAGGATCAGTAGCAGGAGCCTCCCTCCCCCTTGAAGTCTGAGGCTGGGCACTGGCCCTTGGGCCTTAGTTCCTTGGGAATATGCCAGAATGAAAAAGGCCTGGAAGCCTAGGACCAGAAGAAAGTTTGGTCCATGTAGGTGTCTGCTGGATTTCACCTGAGCTAGAACCAAGGCCCTACCTTAAACCACATCAGCGCCAAGTAAGCACTGGGACATTTGCTTTGGGCCTTGTACAAGGCTTAGACCCTTGGGGATAACTGCCAACCAAGAAGGGAGGCAGGCTGCATCCCCTGATTCCTTCTTTTCCAAACAGAAATTGAGCCTCTATTATGTGCATGCTGTTAGGTGATCGTTGCAATGTGGGATCAAGCAGGTGCACATATCTGGCCTCAAGGGCTCATACTCTAGTGGGGAAGACAAACCGCAATCTGATAATCTTCCTGAAGCCTCTGGCTGGGGGTCTAATTGGAGGGTGGAGGAAGCACTGGAGGCTATATGGCCAAGAGAGTTGAGGGTTGACTTTCATGCCTAAATAGCCTCATTCTTGGCCTCTTGATCAGTTTTCCCTGAGCCCATACCACATGGGCCCTTTGGGCAGCTGTTCTTGGGTGTGCCCTGGGCCTCACTCTTGGCTGTGCTCTCCAACTGGCAGTGAACACCAAGCCTGATCTAGGATGGACTAGGCACTGCTGGGGTTCCAGAATAGCTCCCAAGGGTGAGTCACTGAGGACCTTGTGCTGAACCCTAGGGTGAAATGTGGGAGCCCCGGGAGAGGAAAGGTTTCAATTCTCAAGACTATAGGGAGTAATGGCCTTGACTTTACAGCCCCCACCCAACCTAGGGGCCCATGAAGACTGTCCACCTCTCTCTATGGGCTCCATGGCGGCTGGTTAGGCCCCAAGAGGCTGGCCATCCAGGCCTCTTGCCTTCTAGGGCCTGAAGGAACAGGGGGTTGGGGGAACCCCAACTCCAGGCAAAAAAGAAGAAGCTAGCAATGAGAGCCAGAGCTCACATCTGTTCTGGCCTTGTGGGGAGAGCTGCCAAGGCTGGAGGGCTGGGGAAGGGGGAGAACATTGGGGCCAGCCTGGGACCAGAGCATCTCCAAGTGAGTTCCAAACCTGGAGAGGCAGGGACTGGAAGGATTTGGCTGTAAGGGCTTCAGGCAAACTCTGGTTGTTGCTCCCCTCCTCCTAGGACTAGGAAGGGCCTATCCCACCTTTTGGCACCAGCTGGTTGAGGTAGAGACCTTCCCATGGCCAGAGCTCTGGGGGAGCTTGGGTATGGGGTGATGGGACCCTGGAGGCCAGAGTGAGTGGCCTCACTGAAGTGCCAAAAATGAAGAAGGGGAGTTACTCTAGTATCCATGGATGGTCATTGAGGACTAAAGAGCAGCTAGCAGTTTCTGTGTAGACGGTAGGAGGGATGAGGCCTGTACTCACTGCTGTCTTTGTTTTGGGAAAACATATATATATATATATATATATATATATATAAAATTATACAGTCAGACACTAAAATACCCAGCAGAACCTAGGGCTGCAAAGCAGTGTCTGGTGTGCGTTTGTGGTGGCAGGGAAACTCTGCAAGCTGAAGGAGTGAATGGAAAGAATGTATTTTGTTTAGAAACCCAAATAATTTTCTACATTTTTAGCCTTTTTTTTTTTGTTTTAACATCTTTATTGGAGTATAATTGCTTTACAATAGTGTGTTAGTTTCTGCTTTATAACAAAGTGAATCATCTATACATATACATATATCCCCATATCTCCTCCCTCTTGCGTCTCCCTCCCACCCTCCCTATCCCACCCCTCTAGGTGGTCACAAAGCACAGAGCTGATCTCCCTGTGCTGCATTTTTAGCCTATTTGAAGCAGGAGAATTTTAGAACTGGATTTGAAAGGCCATAAATTTTTTAGTTTTAACATCCAAGGGATAATTTGGGGCTTTTTTCCTGGTTTTTACTTCTTTTTCTGGTCTGTGTGAATGAAGTTTGGAGCTTAAGCATTTAAGTATAACGCATCACAAACAAGTATGTGTGTTTGAGAGATGAGGCATTCCTTTTTGCTCTCTTTGAAATTTGCTTCTTCTAGTCCTTCCTAAGGAGGGGGAGAAAGCAGGGGAGACCCAGGGCTGTCCAGATTCCAGGAGGAACCCCTGGCAGGCAGCAGCCCGTTCTGTGTTCAGAATGTACTCGTTGACAAGAGTGCGGGCCTGGAATTCCAGCCTGGCCACAGGCCCAGGAGGGAATGGACACATCCTGCATAGGGTTTGGGGAACAGAGCCCACCACGAGTCCCATGCCCATACCTGTCCAGTAACTGTCGGGGGTCTTTGAGATAGTGGGCGTAGGTAAGCCCTGGGGAGTGAGAGCATTTTTAGGACCCTCCCCTTGTAGGGAGACAGACCTCAGCTGTAACTCCCTGCCCTTTACTCCCCCAACTCCCTGAAAGAATGCGGGCCTCCAGTGAGTGACCAGCGCCAGCAGGTCAGAGCTATTTCTGGCGGCTGAGGAGGCACCGGATTCCGGGTGTTCAGGGCAGGAGGAGGGGACGAGGGTCAGGCCTGAGGCGCTTCCCGGACACCCCCGCCTGCTGGGGGCTAAGCCCCCGGAGAGGGGCAGGCTTCCTGCCCTTCCAGCCCTCGGCCCTCGCCTCAGTTTCCTCATCAGTATAAGAGTCGGTCAACGGGGCCATGGTCCTTCGCAATTTGGAGGACGCTTCCTGATTGTTTTCTTGTCTTAAAATTACCTGATTTGCGTTCGACAGAAATCAGGAGGGCGGAAGGCAGTCTATGGGTGGCCAGTTGTGGCCGGGCCAGTTATCGGGCCTGACCACCCGGGTAGGTTGGATGCCTCTCAGGGGCCCACATGCCTGAGGTTGGGCGGGGCGCCCCTCCCCCACTCCCCGTCCTGAGCTCTCCGGGTAACCCGGACGGGCCGGGGCGTGTCGCGGGTACGGACCTGGCCCGCCGCGGGCGGGATTTCCAGGATGGGGCGTGTCTTTTCAGACGGGGGCGCGGCGGGCCAATAAGCAGAGGGGCGAGGGGGGCGGGGCCTGTGCGCGGGTGCGGCGCGCTGCGGGGCGGCCGACGCAGGCAGAAGCGGGCGTCGCGGGGACTGCCGGTCGGCGCCGCGCGGAGCTGGCAGCGGGATTGGCTGCGGCACTCGCGTGTCAGGGGGTTGCTAGGCTTCGGTCGCGCGCCCCGCCCTCGCGCTCCCTCACTGCCCGGTACGTGCTCGCGCCGAGGCTGCGGTGCGGCGCTAGAGGTCCTCGGGCTCGGCGGCGACGGCGGCGGCAGGAGATTCGCGCCGAGTCCCCGGGGAGCGGGGCGGCGTCTCGCGGGTGGGAAGAGCGAGCACCTGCCGCGGCCCGCCCGTCGGCGCTCGGTGAGTGCGCCGTGCGTCCACTGCCGCCGAGCCTGGCAGCCCAGGCCCCCATTTCCGTCGCTGGCCCAGCCTTCCGAGGAACACCTGCTGCTGCTCTCGCTCTTTGGCCCGGGGCGGGGACACGGTCGCGGACGTCCTTGCGGGTGAGGGGGCGACGCGGCCCGGGTAGAACGGCCCCTTGCTCTCGGCTCCTCGGGCGAAGGCTGGAGGCGTCCGGCCCCGGGCTGCGCGTCGCGGCGGTGGGCCAGGCCTCAGCCCGGGCCG
Source organism: Globicephala melas (assembly GCF_963455315.2). Lineage (NCBI taxonomy): Eukaryota > Metazoa > Chordata > Mammalia > Artiodactyla > Delphinidae > Globicephala > Globicephala melas. The sequence continues at coordinate 38,727,316 of NC_083324.2, read as the reverse complement.
CGCTCCAGGGAACGCGCGGCGGTCGCGGGCGTGTGCGGCCTGCGGACTGTCTCCCGGGCTTCCTCAGAGGGTCGCGCGGCCCAATTTGGCCAGAGCTCGAGGATGGGGCATTGAGCCCCTCAGGAGGCGCCGCAGCCGCTATATCCTGAGCCGCTCAGAGCCTTGGGGTCACCCCTTCACACACATACACACTTGGGCTTCTTTGGTGTTTGGAAAACCATATTCACCCGCGGGTATATCTGGAAAATGTCTCCAGAGAAAATGCTCTTTCGGTTTAGAATCCTTCTGCCGTAAATTCCGAGTTAATTTCATACGAAGTCAACTACTAATTTAAAATGCATATTTTAATTCTGTGACTTGAGAAGCTCTTAGATTTGTAAAGTTACTTCAGAATTAGTTTTAATGGTGATCATGAAGTTTTGCCTTGGTGAGAGCTACAGCCTGGGACAGCACGGTTATAGCCTAGAGTTCTAACTTAAGAGTCCGGCCTGCTGTTTCCCTAAATAAGCGAGTAGACGTGATTCCTGGCATGGAAGCTAAACTCTGCAGGGAGGGTGGTGTTTATAGGACCTAAGTCCAGATAAAGAGTTGGATGTGCTACCAGGTGTTTTGGAGTTTGGTGTAGATCGGATGTTGTAACTTTATCAGGTGGTTCTATGCTCAGCGTTCAGAGACATAATTTTGGGATGTCCTTTTTTAGAAAAAGAATTGAACATTGGAGGCATAGTTTGAATATGGAGAAGTTGAATTGAACTTTGTTTGCCTTGAAGCCAAGTAATAAGAGCTCCTGGCCTACATGCTTAAAGGAGGCTGAGGAGGCATTTCTTGGAGGAGTGAGATTTGAGGAGGGAGTTGGATGCATGGTATGAGCCTGTTTAAGGCCTGTGGGTTACTGTAAGAAAGGAGTAAGCATTACTATATAGGCAACAAACATCTGGTTGGAACATGAAGGCTTGTGTTGTTACGTGCCTCTGTTGAAGGAGGCAGAGAGCCAGTCTTTACTGCTCTGAAAAATTGATTTAGCAAAATACATTTCATTTATTTAACAAATATTTGGCTTCACTGCTTACCAAATTCTGTGGTAGGTCCAGGGGACCCAAGAGACTGGTTCTGCCCTTAAGGAACTCAGGTTCGTGGACAGTGGGGGATGGGGAACCTATGATCGATAGTGTCTGCCCACTAAGTGTGCTCAGATGGTGCTTGGGAGCCTGAGGAGAAAGGGAATTCCTGAGCTGAGGCTTGCAGGGCCAGCAGAAATTAGCTGGGGGACAGCAAGTTCTGGACACAGGGAACCACATGTATATGAGTGCCTAAAGTAGCACGTGTAAGTCCTCCAGCATGACAGGTGGGAGCCCCAGGCCTTTCTTGTTGTGCTTAGTAGTTCAGACTTCATACTCAAGGTGCAGGAGTCTGGGAATGCTTTTCCTCAGTTGAGTGGTATAGTCCAGACCCATGTTTAGAAAGATCTTGTTGGTGGCCACATAGGTCGTGGCAGGGAGGGGATGGGAAAAGGACCTCTGGCTCTGAGGTTGGCCCTTAGAGGAGAGAGGAGGGAGAAGGAGCCAGCTCAAAAGACTGGCTGAAAAGTTTGAGCAAAGGGAATACCAGGCTGTAATGGGGGAGGAGACTGCATTCAGGAATGTGTGGGCCAGAATATTTAGCATGACCAAAGCTTTAAACCACGTCTTCTGCAGGTTTGCTAGTGCCTCTTAAACATTGAATATGGTGGGATTTGGAGGGACCCTGGGGCCACTTAAACTGGGATTATTTAGAAAAGGAGAAGCATGGCATTTGTTTGTTAAAAACTTTTAACAACCTTATTTCTCACTTGAACTGGGGGCATTGCACTTCCTCTTGGGCAGGGCTGGTATATTAACCCCTGAGAGTAGATATGTGTTCATCCTTGTTGAGGCAGATGGGAGCATGTTCAGTCCTTTACCTCACAGTTGTTCCACCCTTCCCTGTGCTCTGGGCCAGTGACACGATGGATCTACATCAGCCACAGTCGAGGGCCTTCTGTGTTTCTGCTCTACATGCACCATTGCTAATGCTTATGAGAATCCTTTATAGTGGCTTATTAAACTGAGTCATAGATGAAGGAATGTTCCCAAGGTCACACAACTGTCATGTGGCAGAATTAGGATTTGAACCCAGGCTGAACATTTGGCTGTACCCATCTGTGTTTCTGTTATATCAGACTAATAATGGTGGCCTCAGTTGGGTCCTTCTCTGGCAAAGACCAAGCCCAGGTGTCTGGTGGTGGGCAGAATGCCAGGATGATATGGGAAGGTGATCAGTGATCCCATGTGGAACTCCAGGAACATGTTGTGAGGGACCATTTTTCAGAAACCTAGGGTTTGTCAGAGCCTTCTTGAGGCCTGTGCTGGTTGCTCTGGGTACCATGCTGAAGTAAGCCAAGGAACTTGGGTCCTAGGCTGGAGAGGGCAGACTTTAGGGAAGAACTGCATTGGGCTAGACCTTCAAGAACGGTTAGTGGTTTGATTGGTGAAGGAGTGGTGGCAACAAGGTCACAATTTTGTGGAAGAAGAAATGAGCAGAGGAAAGGGGTGGGAGGGAGAAGACTGGGCACTTTTTTTTTTTGTATGTTCTGGAAGGTTGGGTTGCAGTCAGAATGCCACGTGGAGGAGTTTGGTGTTATGTAAGAATAGGAAACCTTGAAGATCTCGGAGCACAGCTGTGATGGGATCAGCTCTGTGTTTTAAGAAGTGAGCCCTCACTGTGAATGTTGAGGCTGGGCTGGACCAGAGGCAGGTTGGTTACTGCTGTGGTCCAGTGGGGGAGACACTGGATCTGAACAAGAACAGTGGTCAGCAGAGGAGTGGAGAGAGATAAAGAAGGTTCAAGATGAGCCAGTTCAGCAGATGTTAGGGACCTGAATGGTTCTGGTACCAGCAGGGGTCTACCACTGAGTGGAAGAGGCAGGAGGTTGACAGTGAAAAGATGAGGATGTAAGGCTGCATCAGCCAAGCACTGGTGAGGTCTCGAGAAACTCCAAATAAAGAGGGGCCCCTAGAGAATTCCCCAGTGGTCCAGTGGTTAAGACTGCACTTTCATTGTGGAGGGCTGGGTTTAATCCCTGGTCGGGGAACTAAGATCCCACAAGTTGAGTGGTGTGGCCAAAAAAAAAAAAAAAAAAAAGAGGGGCCCCCTAGACTGCAGGAATGGGAATGGGGGAAGGCTTGAGTCTTTGTGGCAGGCAGGTAAGATGGCAAGGAAGAAGTGAACTTATGAAAGAGAAAGCATGATTTGTTGACCCACTTGGTAGGTAGAGGAATAGTTTGACTTAAAGTGTCTATAGTTTTGGATACTCAGAATCATGGTGGGTGTAATGTAGCTTTATTTTTTAATATTTATTTATTTATTTGGCTGCGTTGAGTCTTAGTTGCGGCACGGGGGATCTTTGTTGCGGCATGTGGGATCTTTTCGTTGTGGTGCACGGGCTCTTCATTGCAGTGCTTGGGCTTCTCTCTAGTTGTGGCACATGGGCTCTAGAGCGTGGGCTTAGTTGTCCGCCCTGGAATCGAACCTGCATCCCTTGCATTGGTAGGTGGATTCTTAACCACTGGGCCACCAGGGAAGTCCCCCGTAATGTAGCTTTAGACTGGATTCAGTTAAAGAATGGCCACTGGCTCACAGATTTGACCTGTGCAAGGCAAACTGAAGGTGGCCCGTGATGGTGTGAAGTTAGAGCCCCTATACCTGTGCTTGCTTTTTTAAGTTGGGTTTTTTGGGGGATTTTTTGGTCATAGCCTTCTTGATAAGAGGCACATAACTAGCCTAGTGGAATTGCAAGTGTTGACAGATACATTTTGTGGATGGGCAAGAATAAGAGTGAAGTCTCATGAGTTTTTTTCTAGCCAGTATAGGAAGTCAGCAATGAGAAGTTTGATTCAATATTCCAGGTTCTGGGGCACATTGTTTAGATTTGAGCCACTACAGAGCATGACTGCTTGGAGGCTGGAGTCTTCCAGAGTATCATACAGGTAGTATGGTCTTCAGTGTGTCCTGTATATTGGTCAAGGATTTCTCCCTCCTTTTCTGGAATAAGTGTTCTCCCTCCTCCATGTTAAAGAGTATTTCTGTGCCTTTGCCAGTGTTATTGTGCTGTTGCTTCTTTTTTTTTTTTTTAAGTTTTTTTTTTTTTGATAAATTTATTTTATTTTTGGCTGCATTGGGTCTTTGTTGCTGCACATGGGCTTTCTCTAGTTGTGGCGAGCAGGGGCTACTCTTCATTGCGGTGCGCACGCTTCTCGTTGCGGTGGCTTCTCTTGTTGCAGACTAGACCTAAAGGCTTCAGTAGTTGTAGCACGTGGGCTCAGTAGTTGTGGCTTGCGGGCTCAGTAGTTGTGGCTCATGGGCTGTAGAGCATAGGCTCAGTAGTTGTGGCACACGGGCTTAGTTGCTCCGTGGCATGTGGGATCTTCCTGAATGAGGGCTTGAACCCGTGTCCCCTACATTGGCGGGCGGATTCTTAACTACTGCGCCACCAGGGGAGCCCCTGTGCTGTTGCTTCTTAAGCCCCCATCTTTCTCTGCTTTTCCTGTGTTGACACTTCAGTTCTGGAGTAAGGTGATGGTGGTTTTGAATATACTACTGATTGATCTGGTCATTTCCCAGTAGGTCTTTGTGTGCGCATGCCTCTGGGTATTGATTTAAAGCAGTCTTCCTGTGAGTTGCATAACCTGCTTTGCCTTTTGACAGTCCCTCTTCACTCTGATCATTAGTCAGTAATACTGCTCAGATAGCAATTTCTATAAATAGGATTTTAGAGTAGTTTACAAAATTACACCAGCTAGAGTGCTTAATTTAGCCTTAATGAATAGGGTTTCCTATTTTCCTGTTTCTTAGGTTTGATAGCTAAGCATTTTCTTAGCCTTGCTCTGGGTCCAGGGTGGAAGGATGGATGGGATGCTTTGGTACAATATCATGAACAGAGCGTGTCTAAATTGGTGAAACTGTTGTGTGTTCTCTGTTGGAGTGAAGTAAATCTGAATGAAACTTTTGCAGTATGTTGACTTAATTTATATTTTAAAAATAGGATTCTAGTGGGAATATCAACTGAATATAAAAAATCAGTTTTTAAAAAAAATTTTGGGGCTTCCCTGGTGGCGCAGTGGTTGAGAGTCCTCCTGCCGATGGAGGGGACACGGGTTCGTGCCGCAGTCCGGGAAGATCCCACGTGCCACGGAGAGGCTGGGCCCGTGAGCCACGGCTGCTGAGCCTGCGCGTCCGTAGCCTGTGCTCCACAACGGGAGAAAGAAATTTTGGCGGTGCCAGGTCTTAGTTGCAGCATGCGGACTTCTTACTTGCGGCATGCGGGCTTCCTAGTTGCGGAATGTGGACTCTTGGTTGCGGCACGCATGCGGGATCTAGTTCCCTGACCAGGGATTGCACCCGGGCCCCCTGCATTGGGAGCACAGAGTCTTACCCACTGGACCACCAGAGAAGTCCCTAAAAAAATCACTTTTATGACAATGTCTTTATCCTATACATCATGGGGTACGTTTACTAGTGTTGAGGTTTTGCTTCTCAGTTATACCTTCTTGAGCTAATTGATTTTGAAAATACCACTGTCTAAATTTTAGACATTGGAATTAATTTTATATTTTTGAAGCTGTTTATAATTTTTGGTCCTGAATTGACTCTACAGAATACATTTCATTTTCATTATTACCCTTTGACAATAAAGGGTGACTGATTGGTGGTGTGGGCGGGAGACTGAGTGGCATTCCCCACTTCCTTTGGAGGTGGTCATTGTGGTGTATGTAATTCTATTTCGGTTGTGGGCTTTCACCAATATTGGTTCCTTCTTTTCCTGTAGGGCCTCTGTTCTCCAGGAAGATAAGGCTTTTTTTTTTTTTTTTTTTTTCGGCTGTGCTGCACAGCATGCAGGATCTTAGGTTCCCCAACCAGGGATCAAACCTGTGTCCCCTGCAGTGGAAGCACAGAGTCTAAACCACTGGACCGCCAGGGAAGTCCCCCCAAGATAAGGCTTTTATAGCACTAGAAGGTGAGATAAGTTACTCGAAAAGGGAGATTTCTGTGAAAGAAAGATGGTGGGTAATCACGTACTTGGCAAAATGATCACGGAATTTTAAGACACTATAGTGGGGGAAAAGCTGTATTAAATAATAGATATATTTAAAATAAATGTGGAAGAAAAAAGTAGAAAGGAAGGGAAAAATCCCTTGTCCCCCAACTGTATTCTTTCTTTAAATAGGAAATGCTAACACATGGTTCAAACTCAAAAAGTTCAAAAGGATTGGACAGGGGAAAGAAATCTTTCTTCCACCCACCCCCTAAGTCCCTGCTTCCCCTCCCTAGGAGCAGCCGATATCCCCTGATTCCTGGGTGTCCTCCAGAGATGGCCCTTGGGCAACGCTTTTACTGAGTTTAGGTTAGAGTATAAATTTAATTTTTAATCTTGTTTTTGCCCTCCCAGCATTATAGCATGATCATTGTTCTATAAATATAACTTTTTTTTTTTTTTTTTGGTGGTACGCGGGCCTCTCACTGCTTTGGCCTCTCCCGTTGCAGAGCACAGGCTCCGGACGCGCAGGCTCAGCGGCCATGGCTCACAGGCCTAGCCGCTCCACAGCACGTGGGATCTTCCCGGACCGGGGCACGAACCCGTGTCGCCTGCATCGGCAGGCAGACTCTCAACCACTGTGCCACAAGGGAAGCCCAATATAACATTTTTGATGGTTAACCTGTCCCCAGTTCTTACATGGTTGTTAATCTTACTTTGGTTATAATAGATAATGTTGCAGTTAACATCTTTGTGCATAAAGTTTTTTTAGAATCTTTTTATTACTGCAATATTAAATATAAAACTTTTGAAAAAAGTGCAGTGTGACTTACAGTTTTGGAGGAGCACATCTATAACATCAAGTAAGGCAGGTTTTTATTGATTTTCATTTTTAAGCACTGTGTACATTTTCCCCAGTTCCTTTTCTATGACTTGCATGGGTATGCAATTTTTATAGTCACGTAGAGGCCTAGACTCGATATTCTCTGCCATTGGGGGTATGTGTAGCCACAGATTCATTCTTCCTGAGGCAGTCACAGCCCTTGGACACCCTAAGTATAGGGGAGTGTGCCAGTTGAGGGGAGCTTAAGGATGAGTGAAACATTTGGAAGGATGTGTCATACTCAGGGAAAGAGAGGCCAGTGCCCAGCTTGGTCTGTTTTGGCATTTGCTCTTCATTTCTATGAATGTTAAGTTTTTATGTATGCAGTATGGGAATCGACAGACAAGAAGCACTGCTTACAAAGTTCTTTCTAATATGTATTGAAACAGATTCGTGGAATTGGTAGATGCTTGTTTTGGCAAATGTTATGGTTGTCTCTGTTTTACCTCTCACTGTACTGGGAACATTTACTCTAGGAATTCCAGGGGTTGATATGGGATTACTTAAGAAGATTCCCAAGGCTGTCTATGACAGAAGTGAACCAGCTCTGCCTTGGTTTTCATAAATGCCTCTTTTAATTAGCTTAGTTGTTCTCCAGGGCTGGGTTGATTCTCTAACCAGTTTTTGCCAAGAAAAATGATAAAGTTAATAATGGAATTGCAAATACTGGTTCCTTTTTATTTGGCTGTTAATCAGCACCCGGTATACCATCCATTTTCTGGGCCCTTATTATACTATGAAATGCTTTTATAAAACATGCATCTCTCGTCACTGTAAATGTCTTGTGTATACTCCTGCTTGGGCTGGTAGATTGTCTTTGCATCGGATCTGCCCTGACCTCAGGGAGCCTTGCTTACTGGATTTTTTTGGCTTTGCCGTGCGGCATGTGGGATCTTAGTTCCCTGACCAGGGATCGAACCCCTGCCCCCTGCATTGGAAGCATGGTGTCTTAACCACTGGACTGCCAGAGAAGTCTCTTGCTTACTGGATTTTTTAATGGTGGAGACCAGCCTGATGAGTAGCCCTTGAACAGGGGTGGATTCTGAGTCTTGTGGAAAACGAGAAAGTGTAGTGAACTTTGCTTTATCTGTTATGTTAAGCATACCTGAATAAGCGTCTTATATTTTTAGACTTTTGAGCAATATTGTGAAGATTGAATTGCCTGAGGAGAGAAATTTGGTAAGAGGAGACTAGAAGAGAAGCTCTTTAATAAAGATCTAAAAATAGAATTCACTAAAGTCACAAATAGATAACAGTAGGATTCCTGTCTCCTTTCCTTCTCTGGATTGTGCTACCAGCTGTTGCTTCTGCTTACCTGGAAGAGATCACAATATTTTGTCAGAAGGGTCAATAGTATAGACTTAAAAAATATATATATATATATATATTTTTGTTTGTTTATTTGGCTGCATTGGGTCTTCATTGTGGCATGTGGGGGTCTTTTGTTATGGTGAGCGGGCTTCTCTCTAGTTGTGGCACTCGGGCACCAGAGTGCACAGGCTTAGTTGTCCCACAGCACGTGGGATCTTAGTTCCCCGACCAGGGTTCGAACCGGGTCCCCTACATTAGAAAGCAGATTCTTTTTTCTTTTTTTCTTTTTTTTTGCGGTACGCGGGTCTCTCACTGTTGTGGCCTCTCCTGTTGCGGAGCACAGGCTCCGGATGTGCAGGCTCAGCGGCCATGGCTCACGGGCCCAGCCGCTCCACGGCATGTGGGATCCTCCTGGACCGGGGCACGAACCCGCGTCCCCTGCATCGGCAGGCAGACTCTCAACCACTGCGCCACCAGGGAAGCCCAGAAGGCGGATTCTTAACCACCGGACCACCAGGGAAGTCCCAATAGTATAGACTTAACATACTGTGTTTGCCAGTCTGAACATGTGCTTTTTCCAGTTTTAAAAGTAGTTTAAAAAGTGACTGGATTCCTTGGCACTGGGAAGAAATCTTTAGTAGGAAAAGTTGATTGTTCTGCTTGTAGTACCAGCCCTGGGCTGACGGGGGATGTGGGGTCCCTTGTCACCTCAACGCCCTGAGTGGTGGTGGTGTTTTTTTTTTCCTTCTGGTTGGGCACTGCTGCCCAGAGAGAGGACTCCTGTGTAGGTCATCTAATCCGCATGACTTAATCAGTTGGCACCTCAGGACTCCCTTCTGCTTTTTTAGGAGGGGCCCTTTTTGATTTGTGCAGCTGGATAGAAAAATGGCTGCTCAGGCTTTCTTCTTATGCAGGCCTCTGATACCCTGGGCTGCCTGTGCCCTTTCCCTCCATGTGAGGGGGTGAAGGAATGTCCTGGCCTCCCCTCTGCCCTCCTGCCATGAGCTTCCAGGGAGAATGGGGCCCATTGTGGGCTGTGCACAGCCCTCCGCTTAAGTGTCAGGCCTGCCATGGCCTCTCTGTTGGTCTGCTCTGGTTACAGGGTGCTGAGGGGCCAGAAGCCCAGCAAGCAGTCATTTCCTCACATGCTGCCCTGCTGTTCAGGAGTGTTCTGAGGGATGGTGCTTGTGCTTTCTTTGCTCCTGGGGCTGCCCTCTAAGTTTGTCAGTCTTGGTAAACATTCTTGTGGACCCTTTTGCAGGCCTGAGCTCACTCTTACTGCAGATCTCAGGCCATATTTGGAGAGGCAGGCCTGCTGCTCCCAAGGGTGACTGAGTGCCAGGTCACAGGAGGCTGGGCAGTTCCTCCAGGCCACTGGGGAGGCCCAGTATTCTGAATCCACTGGGAGGCATAGGATTAATCTATTTGTGAATGAAATTGGACTTCAAACTCTTGTTTTTCAAATTTATTTTGGCCTTCAATTATATCTCAGTAAAGCCAAGGAAAAACTTATTTTGGCCTTAATCAACTGTAGAACTTGTTGAAGATGTGAAATGCCAGAATATGGCATAGGGGAAGCCAGAGAGACTCAACTTTTTAAAAAACAGGTTTGTTCCGGATATGGGAGCTCACTCCTGATATCAGACTGCCTTACCCATCAGACAGTTCTTCTCCTGACCCCAGGCAAGTGTGTCCCTGGAAAAAAAATGTATGAGATATTTTTGGTTTTGATGAGTGAACAGATAGAGGTCACTGGCTGTTTGTCTTTCGGGGGTGTTGACTTCAGATAAGGAGCCAGAGTTGTGATCAGCTGTTGTTTAGCAGGTTCCATGAAGGGTAGGTGAGTGAGTTGGTGGTGGTGGTAGCGGGGATGGAGGAGGCCTAGTCAGACCTTTCTGGAATTGGCGAAGGGCTTTTCTACTTGAGGTCTATATTGATTGCATGGAAGGCTGCTGAGAAATTTGCTCCTCTAAAACTCAGGTAGGTTGACTTCGGAATGGTCCTGGAAATTGTTCCTGATCATAGTAAAAAAAAATTCCATTCTTTCCATGATGCTTCAACATGTACAATTTCTTTGTCTTCTGTGGAAGTGTCTTGTGAAAGGAGCAGCTGGCACTGGCACTGCCCTGGATGTTTGCCTTCCTCCTACCTTTTTTCTTTCTTTTATTACAGGAAAAAAAAATTCTAGCCTATTTTAACCTGCTATCTGATCAGAGTGATACGTTTCCTTCTCTGTTTTAAGATGGGAGTGGCACTTGTTTTTATCAAATAAAGGAATAAAACATATTTGCCATGCTGAGATCACACTGCAAATGCCAGCACTTGTTATAAAATGGTATTGAGTTTTCTAAAGAAGAACTGTTCTTTCAGATAGTGCCTGGTCATGCTATGGTCTTTTGGGTCATGACTTCCCAAGAGGTGAGGTCTACCCACTGAACCCTTGCTTTTTGGCAAGACAGGCAAGATTTTTGGTACAAGTGTGACGAGGTTGGACAATGAAAACACTGACTACCCTCAGCAGTAGAAACTCGAGCCTGAGGAAGGAACCTACCAGAGGTACTGAGTCCCTTGGAACCCTCCCATCCTGATGTGGCCTTAAGTAAGGCCCTTGACCTCTCTGCCTCAGCAAAATTGGGATAGAATATCCTCCCCATAGGCTGCTGAGGAGGAAATAAAAGCTTCCTAGTAATATGCCCTACACCTCTCCATAATTGCTACTATTATTACACTTATCCTTTTTCTAGTGTAAACTGAGAGTCCGATATTTAATAAAGGCTGGACATATTTCTTAGGTTAAGTGATTGGTTCAGGGGTGTTTTTTTATTGTGGTTTATAATTACATACATAATAGATCATATTTTATATGTACCAAGTAGAATCTTATTAAAAAAAAAAGCCTTAGACGTGAGCCCATTGATACCTCTCAGAAAGCAGCTCTAGCTTGACTGCTTGCTCACCTGTGGAGCTTTTTTTTTTAATAAAATTTATTTATTTTTGGCTGCATTGGGTCTTCGTTGCTGCATGGTTTTTCTCTAGTTGCAGCGAGCAGGGGCTACTCTTCGCTGTGGTGCGCGGGCTCCTTCTCATTTTGGTGACTTCTCTTGTTGCGGAGCACCGGCTCTAGGCGCGCACGCAGGCTCAGTAGTTGTGGTGCATGGGCTCAGTTGCTCTGTGGCATGTGTGATCTTCCCGGACCAGGGCTCGAACCCCTGTCCCCTGCATTGACAGGCGGATTCTTAACCACTGCGCCACCAGGGAAGCTGCCCACCTGTGGAGCTTTGAGTGCTGTGGTGTCTTATTGGGGTGCATCGTCCTGGAGGCACTGGCCCCATCGAGACGAATAAAGGACAAAAATAGTTTGAGGACCAAGGATTCTGTTAACTTTACAGTACTGTTTATATTTTTAAGGAGTTTCTTTGGAAATTCTTTGTGTGCCCAGGTTTGTTTTCTTGAACCTCACTAGTGCAGTAGAAGGAGCATGGACTGGCAAGGTTGCTGCATGAGTTGAGTGCCTGGAAGTGCTTTGTTTCCTTTTTTAGTATAATGTTTATTTCTGTTTGAGTTATCAACAGCAGTGCATGTCTGGTGTGAAAAGCCCTTGGTTTTCAAAGAGCTATACCTCTACTTATTTTTTCCCCATGTGACCATATGACTTCTTGCCTAGGTAGTTTATAATAGGTAACTTTGACTTTTCAGTCAACAGATGCATTTTAAGAGACTTGGAGCAAGTGAGTGCTCCTGGTTGAACGTTGGGCAGCAGCAGATTCTGTACCTGGAGCATGTAATTCAGCTGAGCTGCAGTGTTGGAACTCTTTAGAACAGAAATTTTAAGACTTTTTTGTTTGTTGTATAGGAGGATGAGCTCAGTCTGGAATGTCAGAACCTTACTCTGTAAAGTCAGCATCCTCCCTGGAAACCTAAAGTATTTTGGGTTTCCTTGACTCCTTGAGGGACAAATTGAGCATAGAGCTCCGGGGTGGGAGGAAGATGAGGGTACAGGCACCGGTGCCCAACTTCTGAGCAGAGGATGATTATCCTAAAGACAAAAATGGGGTTTCAGCCTCCAGATGATGAAGACGCCGGGTTTTATGAATCTGTGTTCAGGGGGAGCTGCCTGTGGGTTCCCACTGGAGAGGGCTCCAGGTGATTTCCAGATAGTGAAGGCATTTGGTCTCTGATCTTTGTTTTAGAGGCAGGTGAGGGTAAAGCTATTGGCTGTTATCAGATAAGAAAATGACATGATACCACCAGTGGGGAGCTGAAAATCTCTAAATACTCACTGTAAATCCTCTGATAGGATAGAGGGGAAGCAGAGCCCACAGGCCTTCTCCCAGCCTGGGAGTAGTCCTGGGGCAGTGCAGGGCAGTGCAGAGGAGGCCACTGTGCCAGAGCTGATTCTCAGTACAAGAGAAGAAACCCTGCTGTGAAAGTAAGTCCATTTCTACTGCAGTCACTGCAGACTCCTTGTCATTGTGGGGGGATTATTGACCTTGGCAGTTTTATTTCAAATTTGGATCTGGGGTGGAGAAAGCAGGATGCCCAGTGGTATACATAGTGATGTCCATGTTCCTTAGCTAGTCTGCTCTTGTAGGTTGTCTGAAGCACGGAAATATTACACCCATCAGAGATTATGGGTGGCTGGATTAAGATTGTTTGTATTTTGTATATATATTTTAAGTAGTGTATTTTGTGTCAGGTCCTTTACATGCATTAGCTTACCTAATGAATATATGTTTATAATTGGAAAAAGTTAAAGAAAAAAGGAATTTGATCTAGGAAGTGTTTAAGATGAAATATTGGCTGTTAAGCAGCCTTGCAAGACAGGCTAGCCCATGAACTATGGAGGGGACTGTCTTTTGGCACCCAGCAGGCCCTGTTGTCGCTGGGTTTCAGTTATTTGTTCATTCATTCAGTAGGTGGTTTTTCTTTTTTTTTTTTTTTTTCCGGTACGTGGGCCTCTCCCGTTGCGGAGCACAGGCTCCGGACACATGGGCTCAGCGGCCATGGCTCACGGGCCCAGCCGCTCCGTGGCATGTGGGATCTTCCCGGACCGGGGCACGAACCCGTGTGCCCTGCATCGGCAGGCGGACTCTCAACCACTGTGCCACCAGGGAAGCCCTGGCAGGTGGTTTTTGAGTCACTGTCATGTCCTGGGCACCATGCTAGGCCCTGGGAATGGATCTGGCAATGGATGAGAGAGGTATGGGCCCTATCGTTGCCCTGACCAGAAAAAAAAGGGAGAAGTGATGAAGTTATTTCCCTTCAGTTGAAGGAAAAAATTTTTTTCCTTTTTTCAGGAAAAGTGATTTGGAGAGGCTGAGGGTCACGCCCCTGGCAAGTGACTGCAGTCAGTGTGCCTCTGATTCATCATAAAGGGGAGTTGGGGGGCCAGGCCCATCTTAGAGAGTGATGTGAGGGATCAGGGAGAGGACCTTAGAGAGCTGGCGGGCAGTAATAGATTATTTTGAAAGCCAAGCTGACATTTGGGTATACAGTGATATGTCTCTGACCTGTTGAGCCATTTCCTAACCCTGATGCCATGGGAACCAGTTGAGAAGGATAAAGGAGTCATGCAGGTAGCTACAATATCAGCTTAATAACCAGCAGAGCTATTGGAGAGTGTGGGACCTGGGTGAGCAGCCAGTGGTGGTTCCTAAGGCCAAACCTCTGAATTAGAGAGAGGTCTCCACCCAGTTGCCTATGAGGCCACCCTCTCTGTTCCATGCTTCCTGGTGGGGTTCTCTTTCTGCATATGCTGCTTTGCAAAGTCCTCAAGCTCTTCCAGGACTGGTTTTCTGTTTACTTCATCCATTTATTTATTTATATATTCATTCATGTGTGCATGCATGCATGCCGCATGGCACAGCATGCAGGATTTTAGTTCCCCGACCAGCGATTGAACCCATGCCCCTGCAGTGGAAGCGTGGAGTTTTAACCACTAGACTGCTAGGGAAGTCCCAACTTAATCTTGTCTTTTTAAATCTATTTTTTAACTTTTTTTTTTTTTTTTTTTTTTTGCGGTATGCGGGCCTCTTACTGTTGTGGCCTCTCCCGTTGCGGAGCAACAGGCTCCGGACGCGCAGGCTCAGCGGCCATGGCTCACGGGCCCAGCCGCTCCGCAGCATGTGGGATCTTCCCGGACCGGGGCACGAACCCGTGTCCCCTGCATCGGCAGGCGGACTCTCAACCACTGCGCCACCAGGGAAGCCCTATTTTTTAACTTTTAAAAAACTTTACTAGTGTAAAATTAAACAAAAATGGAGAAAACAAGACCACCCTCCCCCCAAAAAAAGTAGAGCTTAGTGAATTATAAGGTCATGAAATAGAACTTTATTGGTTCCACCAGAGGCTTCTCTGTGAGCCCCAACCCTGCCACAGCCCCCTCTCCCTTTCCTTCCCAAGGTGACCCCATCCTGTCTTTTTGTAGCCATTTTCTTACTTTTTTTTTTAATGGTTTTATCTCCCAAATGTGTATCCTTAGGCACTGCAGTTTAATTTTGTCCATTTTTTTTAAAGTTGTCATATCTTGTAAGTTTCTTTATCTGCATTTTCTCCCCTCTGTCCCTTTTCCTTGCAATTATCTGCTGAAGAACCTGGGCCCTTAGACCTGTGGAATCTCTCACAGTCCAGATTTAGCAGATTGTGTCCCAGGGTGCAGTTGAGCATGCTCTTCTCTGTATTTCCTGTGAATCAGCAGCTGGATCCAAAGGCTTGATCAGCCTCAGGTTTGGTCCCTTTGGCAAGGCTGAGGTGGTTTGGGTCTTTCCTCCGGAGTGCTGCTTTCCTTTTGTTCCGTATTTTGCTCATAGCAGGTACCCAGAGCACCACTTCTGTGGCAGGACAGTGGGGCCTGAGGAGAGGCTAGGCCCAGCTCAGCCTCTAAGTGGCTCTGTGGTCCTTGTCAAACCAGTTTCCCCAGCACAGTGTGACAGGTGTTGGAAGAGGAAAAGCCTGGATGTGTTCTCTGGCCTAATTCACTGAGATGGGTTCACAGTGCTGTCCCCCTCTCAGGCCCTCCCTTCTTTCTTCACATTGCTCTTCTCCCCACATTCTCAGCTCCTCTGCCTTTCATTGTCTGTCCCTCATCTTGTCCCCTCTTCAGCTTTCCTCTCTTCCTTTCCTCTTTTGTTGATAGGGTATTGTGATGGGGAAAAGGTTGTTTGAGACTTAGGGGAGGAATGCTTATCCTGCGTGATTGCTCACCATCTGGGAGACTGTAGAAGCCTTGATTTACCCATTTGTAAAATGAAGGTGTAGCTCCTGATGACTTAAATGGTCTCCTCAAACTCTGTCTTATGAGCATTGTGTTTTACAAATTTTCTTTGTGTTTGAAAGCTATTTTAGAGGATTTTCCTGCTTCTCCATGTAGGCCACACAGCTCCAGTGGTAAGGAAATGGAGAAATGGATAGAGCTTAGAGAGCAGCCAGAATCTAGTCTTTCCCCATATCTGCACCATCAGACCAGGTAGGTTGGGTGGATAGTAGAAAGCTTTGTGGGCTGTGGTCATGGCCTCACCTGCTGGTCTCAAGCAGTCTCTGGGTACAGAGACTTGCCTTACAGAATGGAGAGGTATGTCAGCTACCAGTGTTGTCGCCTTGCTGGCTGGTAGCTGAAGATGTGAGCATGTGGAGGTCCAAGAGTGAGTGTTGAGAGTAGGCTCAGGCTCCAGGCCCAGGAACTCATCAGCTAGTTCTGGCTTTCTTGTCTGGAGGCCCCACCCCAGCTTACCCCAGAATTTGTTGGGCAGCGTAAGCCGGTATCTGGTGTGAGGGCAACTATGTGCTCACATCAGAGAGCTGCTGCCTGGTCAACTATTGCCGTGAAGATCTGGAGGAAAAGGGCTCTGCTCATGGCTGGCCTATACCTTTGTATATAGTAAGCTCGTTGCCCTTCAGATGGGAGCTGCCCCTGAGAAGAGATGTCCTGTGATGTACCAGGATTTTTCTGGGCTTTTCCCAGTGCTGTGACACTTACCATGTGCCTGTGGAGTTTTTGTTGTGCTATTATTTCACACATTTAAAATTCCATTTATTTTTATACTTAAATAATTTTGAAGCCATGTAAATTCAGATTTTTGCATCCTGTATGTCCATCAAGGTTGCTTAGGCCTAAGGAAGTAGACCAGGTTTTGTTTTCTTGTTTTGAATCCAAGTTTTCTGAGGGTTGTCCTTTAGGGAGGAGAATGTAAGGAATTCCAGAGTTAGCGAGGTGTGGATTGTGCTAGTGGAAGGGCTGGAGAGGCTGCTGGGCACTGCTCAGGAGTTGCCTGAAGGAGTGGGTGTCAGCAGCGGGCATGGCGGTGAGGAAAGCGCTGAATCTCCTGTGTGAGAGATCTGTATCACTACCTTTAAAAATTGCATTACTTGGAATTTGGTGAGGTCAAGACCACAACCAGAGCTAGTTGCTTAGGTGGTGAAGCAGGAGTTAAAGCTATGTTTTCTGATGTTGGCTGCTCTGGTATTCTATGGTGTTTGTGATCAGCTAAGAGTGAAGGTCCTTAGAGGGAGTCCTTGCTTTCAACTCAGGTGTGGGCAGGTGGCAGGCAGGTAGCAGGCTCCAATCAAAATTGTCCCAGGCCAGAGCTGAATTATCTCATTCTTTAGGCTTTGAAAATCTATTCTGTTATAGATGAAGTTGTTTCACTGAATCTCCTGATAACTAGCAGTATTTGATTTTTTTTGGTCACTATTAAAAACAATTGAAGCAAGATTTACTTGTAGCAAAATGCATAAATCATAAATGTACAGCTTGACAGTTTTAGATATTGTATATATCACTCAGATCAAGATACAGAACATTTCCAGTAGGTTCTATTGTGCCTGTACCCAATCAGCATCTCCCTAAAGGTAACCACTTTTCTGACCTCTGTTCTTGAGCTTAGTTTTGCTACTCTTGACCTTTATGTAAGTGGAATGATAGAGAGTATGATATGTACTTTCATGTGCCTGTCTTTTCTTGCTGAATGTTAGGTTTGTGACATCTTTGTGGTTCTGTACAGCAGTTTGTTCTCTTTTGTTGTATAGTATTTCACATATGAATATACCACAATTTACTGCTTTTCCTCTTGGTGGACATTTGAGTTGTTTTTAATTTTTGACTATCATGAATAATACTGATATGAATCATTCTTGTCCATGGCTTCTGAGTATATATCTAAGAGTGAATTGCTGGATATACTTGATGTTTTAATTACTGGGGATTTTGTCTGTATGTCTCTGTTGTATTTTATTTTTGATCTTCTTGTTGTGGAGAATTTCAAGTACACTCAAAGACAGAATAATACAACGAATCCCATGTACTTATCACCAGCCCCAACATCCATCACCTACTGGCAAGTTTTGCCCATTCACACTCCCAACTATTGTCCCTACCCCACCCCTCTGTTATTTTGAAGCAAATCTCAGACATCCTGTCATTTCATCCATCAGTAGTTTAGTGTGTATCTATAGAAGGTAATGTAACCACAGCAGCTGCTGAAGGGCTTCATGCTCCTATCTGGTCCTGGTGTTCTTCACTAGGGGTTTGTATCATGGTCCTCATGGTAGGATGTGGTTCCCAGTTCCTGTTACTCCTCATCTTGCTGGAGTTGCCTATGTCCCTGGTTTTTCCAGGAAGTTTTTGAACCAGGAACCAGCATGGTATAGAGTTGGAGGGTCATCTTAGGACTTTGGAATGTCAGTCACTGTTGTGGGCACCACTTTCTGTTGGATTAATCATTCATGTGTACAAGTTAGGCTGATCTGAGTGAAAGATGAGAGTGGATTGGTGAGTACTTTTGTGCTCAGACACACAGCTGCTTGTCCCAGGTGGCTGCACTGGCCAGGGACAGATGGTTCTTCCCCCACTGCCCCAAGAGTCTGGAGGGTGTGACCTCCAGGATAGCCGGGCTCCAGCGTTCCTCTCAGACTCTGCCCCTCAGTTGAAAAACAATAGGCCTCAAACTTAGGTTTGGCAATATGATTTAGAAAAGGTTAATGTTTTTCAGAACAGTGAAGCTACAGTATGAAGATTAGACTTGGGAGCTCCAAAATACTCTCTAGCTTCCCTCTCCTGTTCTCCTTGGGCTCAGCACTTGTATTTGTGTTCCCACTGCCCTGAGCCCAGAGTTGTTTAGGGTGGGCCCGGAAGGTACCCTGGTCCACAGGGCTGGTCCACAATAGGAGCAAAGAGCACCACAGATAACTTATTATTTGGAGTAATTAACCCATAAATTTTCCATAGCAATTTTCCTCTGAGGCAGTCAAGTTTGACTAGAAAAATATAGTGCCATGTTTTGATTCATTAGTCATCTGGATGCTCACCCTCCCATATTTTCATGCTGGCTAACTATGAAGTACCATTACTCCCAGCTTGAATTTATGATATCTGCTGCCCACTATGCCCATTAATCCAACAATATGAGAGGGACAAACTGTCTCATGCTCTTTCAACCTGTCCCACACTCCTTTCTCTTCCATCTCATGTTATTAATGAAGGAGTTTAACAATAACAGTAACTCAATTTTAGTGAAAGTAAGAGAAAAGTCACTCATATCTTTAGGTCGGAATGTAAATTGAAGGATATTTTGCCAATATCTAGCAATTCTAATATACATAACCTTTGGCCCAGCAATTCCACATCTAGGATTTTATCCTCAGATTTCTTACCAGAAGAATGCAAGGCTGAGAGGGAGAGAGCACCCTTCAGAGCAAAATATGCAGGATACTTAGACAGGTATGTGCCACAAGCAGCAGGGGGTGGTGAGGAAGTGGATCCACCCACTGGGGCTGAGGTCTTCCAGTTCTAGTAAACTTTAAAAAGTAACAGTTATGAAGTATGTGATACCATTTGAACTTTGAGTGAAATAAAAAGAGATGTACTAGTTTATGTGTTTAGAGATACATTAAATGTGTCATTTGTGGAGAACTACTGAAGAAACCCAGCCTGCTTACCTGAAGGCCTGGGAGGGAAACCACCTTTTCACTTATGGCTTAGTGTATTATTGAAATTTGTTTTACCTCCATGTGAATTATTTTTATTGCATTAAGTTCAAAGGACCAGACAGCTGATGGCATCATTGTGAGGCTTACTGTGTATCTTCTGAATCATGCCCGGGGATTGTTAATGGGGAATCTGATACTGGGAAACACTGATTTCAGCCTGCCCATATTTTGTGTTTAGCTCTGGGACCTCTGAACTTGGTGATGGTCTGGTTGGGGGTTTTTTCCTCCAGGAGGGAAGGCTCCTGGGAAGGAAAGATGAAACTATTTTTAATCTTGAGCAAACATAGCCCAATGTAGTAATTTCAGGCCCCAGTGTGACATTTTCTTCCATTATAATCCGAGTCACTTTTAAAGCAAAGTCCTTTTTTGTACATTTTGTGCTTGTAGTGTTTCTAGAGGGAAAAGCTTTTAAGATACCCCCTCCTTATAAAGGAGGGCTTGGGGTCCTGGTGGGCTATGTTTTGAATCACGAAGTCAGGGGCCTTGGTGCCTGGAATCTGGAACGCTAGTGGACAAAGTGTGAGGGTGTGAGGTAAGTGGTAGGATTAGGGTTACTTAGGCCATCACCGTTTACAGAACTCATCTGCTGACTTTGCCTCACAGCTGTTGATGAATATTGCTGCTTCGTCAGGGAAGAACTGACGTTCTGAGACGAGAGGCCGACCATGCCCCACGTTCCTTTTTCTTAACACTTATTTTCTTTTCATTTCACACAGTTTATATTTTTGTAACTTAAAATTTTGTTATAACTTCAAACTGCAGAAAAATTGCAAAAGTAGTACAAGAAACTCCTAAATACGCTTTACCTTGAGTTACCATTTGTTTACATTTTGCCTCATTTTCGCTTTGTCATTCTGTTTCTTTTCACTCTGTACATTTTTTCCCTGAACCATCTATGAGTGATTGGCAAACATCACGCCCCTTTACTCCTAAATACCTAATTGTGTATTTCCTAAGAATAAGAATATTCTCTTACATAATGACAATACATCTGTCAATATGAGGGAAATTTAATATTGGTTTAATATCTAATCTACATTCCATACTCAGATTCCTCAGTTGTCCTAATAACACCTTTGATAGCCCCATGTGAGTAGGCACAAGTTGCTGGTTTGTCTTGATGATCAGTTCTGGTTGAGGAGGTACCTGACAGT
The DNA here is from genome assembly GCF_963455315.2 of Globicephala melas. Lineage (NCBI taxonomy): Eukaryota > Metazoa > Chordata > Mammalia > Artiodactyla > Delphinidae > Globicephala > Globicephala melas. The sequence goes on along the minus strand of NC_083324.2, from coordinate 38,706,936 downwards.
TTTTTCCTCCTTAAAGTTGCTATTTTTCCCTTTGCAATTAATAAGTAATTTATGGTAGGACACTATGTAAATATCCTGTTCCTTATCAAACTTTGACCCTCTACTTTCAGCATGCAGTGATGCTTCTAAGACCATCATTCCTTCTGAATTAGTTGTCATCTTACTCAAAGAAGAGCTTTCTCACCTCCTTCACTTGTTTATTCAGTTTTGTTTATATTAGTTCACATTGATAACTTATTCAATGTGATATAGCCCATTCTTGTCATTATTCATTTTGATGCCCAGATTGTCCCAGGTTTGGCCAGTGGGAGCCCCTTTAGGCTGGCTCCTGTTCTTTTGACATGTCTCCATCATTGTTTGAGCACTTCCTGACTTTCTAGTGCAAGAAGATGTTCCAGGTTCCTTTCCCCAGCCTGGCATCAGCCCTTTCCACAAGGAGCCTTGGTTTCTTTTAGTTGAAGTGGCATTTAGTAACCAGGATATGGATGCATGGTACACATTTTTATTTACTAAAGTCTTTCAAAATAAATCTAATTTTGTATTCAGTTACTTAATCATGTTGCAGTTGAATAAAGGAGTTTCATGACTTAAATAAAGGAGATCCAGTTCTTGACTTTTGTTATAAGTTGAACAAGTAAACACGATATAAGCAGACTAAGATGGACTTTAGCAACAAAATAAAAGAAGGTCTTGCCTGCTCAAAAAGAATTTATTTCTGCTTAACTGTTACAGAAATTACCAAAACCACTGAGCTAAGTTCTGAAGAGGAAGGATATGCCTGAATATTGATGCCAGGGACCCTTATTCCAGGCTGTGGACTGCCTGAAGTCCAGCTCCATGAGGCAGTGCCCTTGACTCTGTTGTCAGAGCTTTGGAGTAATGGCAGTGTCTTTCGAGGCAATGAAGCAGAGCTTCCCTGGTGTTTCAGGTGGTCTTTGACATAGTTCTTCCCTAGGTGGGTTCCAGTGTCATGGGAAGACCTGGGTCTGACCTGTGTTCTCTCTGTGCCATCGTTATACTATGTGAGCAAATCAGATATGGCCCCTGCTGTCACTATTCTGAGAATTGAATGAAGAAGGAAAGGTATAGTGGGAGGTTAACTGGATAATGGAGGACTGAGTTGGGTGGGTTTCCCAAGGAAGCAGCATTTAGCGGGCTGGGAACTGAAGGGCGAGAGGGAGTTGGAAAAAACTCTACTTAACAAATGCTCATGAGTAATTTTTTTGTGTGTGCCAGGCAGAGAGGGTGGACCTGATTCATGGGCAACTGTCATGAGCTGCCTAGAACACAAGAGCCATGTGATGGCAGTTGTGGCTCAGGCAAGTTAATCTAGTGAACCAGGCTTCAAGTCCTGGCTCTGCCCCTTACTTGGTATGGACTTAAGTTTTTGCATGTCGTAAAGGGGACATTAGCTATTCAGCAGGGTTGCTGTGACGTAGGGTCACTTACCATCCTTAACGTGTTGCAGCATCCAGAACCTGATTACTCCTTGTTATGGCAGTTTAGTGTAGGGTAAACCATAATAATTGAAGGGCAGTCTTTGTGGAATGCTTAGTCTGTGCATACATTGGGCTGAGTGGCTGATGCATCACTTTCAGTTCATCCTGACAGTAGCCCTTTGAGGTCAGTGACGCATGGTCCCCATTTCATTGATGAGAAAACAAGCTTAGGCAGCACCTGGAGGCCAACTTGAGCTCATGTCACAGAATCAGAGTGGAGCCAGCGACTGCCACAGCCACTACGACTCTGAGAAGGACTGGGGCTTGGAAGGCAGGAGGGAGAACAACTCCAGTAACACTCCTGGGTATTCCATGTGGTGCCAGTGCTGCTGAGTAGCATTGATGTGTTTTGTGAGGGGGCCAGGACATATGGGAGAAACTTTCTAGAGGATCCAGAATTGTGGGTCTGGGGCTCTGATGAGAATTTCAACACAAGAGTCCTTGTCCTGGTGAGGATTGATCAGATATACTGGGTTGAGGGTAAGTTTCTGCATTTCCAAGCCCTTTTTCTCAGCTGTGCACCAGTTTTTAATTCCTTCAGTACCTGCTGTCCGTGTGGTCTGGGCCCCAAACTATACTGTCTACCTCCTGTTCTGTTTCAGAGCTGTTGTATCTTTAGAGCAGGGTTTACTATTGGTTGAAATCTGCACCCCAGTCAGTGACATCAGAATTTTGGGGGTGGGACTCAGGCATCAGCTCCGTTCCCTGCCCAGGTGATTCTAATGTGCAGCCAGGGTCTAGAGCCACTGCTCCAGAGCTTAGGAGAGCTTGTATCCTTGGTTGAAGTAAGAAACTTAGCCTGCTCACGAAGGCAGAACTGGGTATTCAAAAGGTGCTGATGTCAAAAAGAGTCATGTACCACAATGTTCATTCCAGCTCTATTTACAATAGCCAGGACTCGGAAGCAACCTAAGTGTCCATCAACAGATGAATGGCACATATATACAATGGAATATTACTCAGCCATAAAAAGGAACGAAATTGAGTTATTTATAGTGAGGTGGATGGACCTAGAGACTGTCATACAGAGTGAAGTAAGTCAGAAAGAGAAAAATACCATATACTAACACATATATATGGAATCTAAAAAAAAAATGGTTCTGAAGAACCTAGGGGCAGGACAGGAATAAAGACACAGACCTTCTAGAGAATGGACTTGAGGACACGGGGAGGGGGAAGGGTAAGCTGGGACGAAGTGAGAGAGTGGCATGGACATATATACACTACCAAATGTAAAATAGACAGCTAGTGGGAAGCAGCCACATAGCACAGGGAAATCAGCTAGGTGCTTTGTGACTACCTAGAGGGTTGGGGTAGGGAGGGTGGGAGGGAGACGCAAGAGGGAAGAGATATGGGGATATATGTATATGTATAGCTGATTTACTTTGTTATAAAGCAGAAACTAACACACCATTGTAAAGCTATTATACTCCAATAAAGATGTTAAAAAAAAACAACAAAAGGTGCTGATGAACCTGCCCATTAGATCAAAGCTCATCTGAGGAAGATGGTCAACCAGGAAACAAGCTTTAGGTGGCCTTGATGGCCAGTGCATCAGAAAGAGGGTGCCTTCTGTTTCCCTCTTCCTGGGAATTCTCATGCCTGATGCTGTAAATGTCTAGCTGTTTTTGAAGTGGAAAGGAATGGACTTTGGTATAGTGCCATATTGCGGAAAAACAGTGATTTGTGTTTAACTCTCCAACTAAATGTTTGTTGAGCACCTGTTCCATTGAGGGGCTGGGCCGGATGTGGGAGTAAGCATTCCAAGTTAATTGGAGCATGATCGCGCTGTAGCAACACCTGCGGCTCTGTGGCTCTGTGTGGAGGAGAACGTGCTGTGCGCATAACCCGTTAAATGAGTGGCAGGGATTGGGCATGCTTGGATAGAAGAGAAAGCACTCTTGGAGTGGTAAAGGAAGGGCAGTCTCTCAGGAGAGGAGGAGAGGAGGACTTGGAGCCTAGTTCTGAAGATAAGCAGAGAACCTGAGGGTTCAGTAGACATCTCTGCTCTGGGCAGTGATGCAATGTCCTAACTTATGGAGGAGTAGAGCCCTCCTATCCCTTCCTATCCCAGTGGTCTTGGATGAACAGACCGGTCTGGAAAGTAGAGGTCACACTCTGAGGACTCAGCTTTCCCTGATGATGTTTCACTCTTCTCCACCCTGGCCAGGCCCTGCTGTCTAGTCCCCACTGCATCAGCCTGAGCTCAGGACCTAGGTGAATTAGACCCTATTCCAGCTCTCAGGAGACACCCAGTCTAGTGGGGAAAGTTTTTACTGAGAAACAAGAGAAGCTCCTATTATTATTATTTTTGGCTATGCTGCGAGGCATGTGGGATCTTAGTTCCCCGACCAGGGATTGAACCTGGGCCACAGCAGTGAAAGTGCCTAATTCCTAACCACTGGACTACCAGGGAATTCCCACATATCATTTTTCTTGAGACTAGTGCTCTAAATAAGAGGAAGCATTTTCATTTTTATGGTGTTCTTCATTTGTGAAGAGATTGAAACACAAATGGAATGGAGTTGGAGTTAAAGAGCAGATGGTGGAAGGTAGGATGATATGTGATATTGAGTAGATGGCCAAAAATTTGTTTTTTAATTTTTATTTATTTATTTTTGGCTGCATTGGGTCTTCGTTGTCGCGCGCGGGCTTTCTCTAGTTGCGGCGAGCGGGGGCTACTCTTTGTTGTGGTGTGCAAGCTTCTCATTGCAGTGGCTTCACTTGTTGTGGAGCACGGGCTCTAGGCACATGGGCTTCAGTAGTTGTGGCTCTTGGGCTGTAGAGCGCAGGCTCAGTAGTTGTGGTGCATGGGCTTAGTTGCTCCATTGCATATGGGATCTTCCCAGCCCAGGGCTCGAACCCGCATCCCCTGCAATGGCAGGCAGATTTTTAATCACTGCGCCACCAGGGAAGCCCTGGATGGTCAAAATTTTTTGAATACAAATCATCAAGGAAATATAATTCCTATTGTGTGTTTCTTTGTTAGAGCAAGGTGCTTATGGAAAAAGAAAAGGAATAATTGCAGAAGTATTATTTAATTTGCCATTTGCCTAAATTATCTCTGTTCATGCTGTTGATTATAATTATAGCTGGTGTTATTTCATTCCGTATTTGCCTAGAAAACAAGGCTTCTAAGAACATAGATTTATAAAATTATTTTTTAAAAATTCTGTCGGCCAAAAAATTGCTTTTGGTCCATTGCACCTGGTGTTGCTCTGCTCTGTCGAGTGCTGCGACCTCTGATAGTCACTGACCTCTTTCCTGTTCCATCCCCAGAGGACAGCCACACCTGAAGTTCTGTTGGGCAGGACCACTGCTTTCCTGTTGAGGTGTAGATGAAGTTAGAATATGTTCATTCTCCTTGAGAATGATTTGGACGTGGGACTTCCCTGGTGGTCCAATGGTTAAGAATCTGCTTTCCCAATGCGGGGGGCCTGCGGTTCGATCCCTGGTCAGGGAACTAGTTCCTGCATGGTGCAACTAAGAGCCTGCATGCCTCAACTAAAAGAACCCACGTGCCACAACTAAAGGTCCTGCATGCCGCAATGAAGATCCCGTGTGCCACAACTAAGACCCGGCGCAGCCAAATAAATAAGTAAATAAATATTTTTTAAAAAAGAGAGAGAATGTTTTGGACATGATTCCTTTAAAGCCTTTTGTGTCACGGCCCATAATAAGTGCTGTGCACTAACCATGTACAGGCCTTGGTGCCCAGGTGCTACACTCGTTGCTGTGGGTCATCCAGCAGGATATGAGCTACAAAGAAGTAACCAGTACCAGACAGGTGCACACCAGTCCTGTTTGAGGTGCTCACTGAAGCTTAGATTCCTGTTGAGGTTGAGGCCTTGTCACTTTCTTGCTCCGTGGTCAGTGTCAAATTCAAGTACTTAATAGTTAGTCTGTAAAAGCAAAAGATAGCTGAGATCCCTGGATGCATTGCAAGTAATCCAAAAAACATATGCAAGCTTTAAGTTAGTCTTCTTTGAACTAACTGCAGTTGTTTACAGGGTGGACTCTTTCAGAAACTGCTGCTCAAGTTTGCAGCTGCACTAATGCTTGGGGTACGAGAGGTGGAAACTCTGGTGTCAAGAGCCTGCTGGGTGACTTCCTGCTTCTTAGCCTTTCTGCAAGTAGAGAGCTGGAGTAACTTTTTGAGGCGTCTGTAGATTATGAGTTTATAAAGAGAGCTTGACTTGAAAACAAAACAAAAAACTCCAGCTCTCTAGATAAATGCTACTGATAATTTACTTATTTTTAGTTCTTTGTCACAGAGAATTCTGGATTTTCTTCTAATCATTTGCTGAATATAGCAGGTAATGATCTAAGGCTGGCAAAGGACTGGAGGGCTGCTCTCTCCCTTGGGATGAGAAGCATCTCTGAGGAGCTCATGGCTCCATTTGCTCCCCCTCCAGTTCTGAGTCAGGTTGATGGGTGAGACATCTACTTGGGTGGTAATAGTCAGCGAAATCCCGAAAAGGATCTGACTGCTGTTTTTGTGGCCATTTCCTTAATCCAGTAAGAAATATCTCCAGCCTAGCATGTCTTGCTGCCTTAGGATGAACAGCTTGACAAGAGTGTGGAGGGCACTCTCTCCAGTCCCTGTTGGTTGTTGCCCTGTCTTGTCTCTGCATCTCCCACTCCCCCATACAGAAATCTATGTAGGGACAGAGACCAAATCCTGTTTTATCAGTCAGGCTTTACAGGGCAGCTTGGTCTGATCTTTCTGCCTTCCTATCCCTTTACTGACCAAGGAAGCTCTGAGGGGTAAGCAGCAGCTATCCCTATGGTTCTGTGAGGGGCCAGCCTGTTAGGAGGACTGTTGCCATGAATCCCTCACAGTGTCATCTTTATCCCCGTGTGAGATAAATGCAGAGGTTCCTGACTCTTGATTAGATCTGTTATTAAGACCACAGAACTTAACAAGATTCATTGGATTGGTATACAATGAGAAGACATAACATAAACTTGTCATTTGCAAAAGAGGTCTTTTAAGTAGTTAGCTCCCAGCACAAATGATTTACGTAGAGCCTGGGAAGGGCAGGGTGCCTCTGTGCTCTCATTAGAAGCCAGTTGAAGATTCCTGTGAAAAGAAGATAGAGTATCTGAAGAATTAAGCTGTGGGCTGGTGGGAATCTTTGTTCATTTGGGCTATGGGAGTCTATTTGTGCCTGACGGGCCCAGCTTGGAAATTCAGACGATCTTGGCTCTGTTAGGAAGAAGAAAACAACACCTTCGAGCATCAGGAGATGCTGGCCACTACTGAAAAGTACTTGGTAGCTGCTACTTTCTCCCCAGTACTTGGGAGTATGTAAATTGTAGCTGTACCCATTTGATAAGACAGACGATCCTCTGCATTTGTCCTTCCCTTATCTGTATTTGCTTTTAATTTTTAATCCTTGGGTTCTAAAAGTCAGGAACTAATTTCCAAATAATTACTACTGAGTGGAAACACACTTTTTCCTTTGTGCTAAGGGAGTGATCAAAGCCTGCAGGAAGAGAAGGTAGAAGCAGTGGGAGGTGAGGACAAGGGCATCTTCAAGGATTTCTTCAGTTGTGTTATACCTGGGTTTAAATCTGTTGTGGCAGACAGTGACTGGATCTCCTGGAGCTTTGAGGAGGGGGAAAGCACTTGGGAGTAATACATTTCCTCCATCTTACTTGGTGTAGAGGTACCTGAACTGGATATATTGTATTTCTCTGAATCAGTGCTGTGATCCTTGAAGAGCAGCCCCATATCCTCTACTGGGGAAGGCCAGCAATGCAGAAGTTGCTGGGATTGGCCCAGGAGCTTTGCCTTCACCAGTTCACTGGGAGCTGGTACTTTCAGGTGCCACTCTAGGCCTGATTCCGAGGTCACGCATGGCATGACCTTCTTCTGCTCAGCATTGGCCTTGTTCACTGCTTCACTGCCTGGTCATAGAGTGGCTGTGGCTTTGCAGAGCAGGGGTTCCAAGAGTCTGCAAGGCCATCTTTTGGCCCTTTTGCTCCAGCCTTTGGAAACACAGCCCTAAAACCTACCAGAGAAGTTTACGATTATTTAGATTTTGCAGCTGTAGCAAGGCTGAGGTAGGTAGAAGGGCGAATCAGAGCCATATGTGGGAGGGAAGGAATTCTGCTAGCAAGAAAGTCTGAGCAAAGGGAGTGGGTGCTAGTTGTGTCTTGTCCTTCTATAAACAAGGTTTGTTGATCTGGCAATTTCTGGCATGGTTGAAATGTTCTTGATGGTCGGGCCTTAAGAATGTGGCCCCAAAAAGAATGTGGCCAAAAGCAGGTCACAGCTTTAAACACCGAAGGCTAGTATTTGCCTAGATAAACGCTCAGAACAATGGCACCTTACAGTGAAAGTGCAAGAGCTCCCAGTCACCATGAGACAGGATACCCCTGTCTGGCTCCTGAGGCCTGTATTGTGAGGTTGCTGGCAGGATCAAGGGCTGCAGTAATGGGGGGCCTGAGTAGGGAGCTGGGAGTGGCTGTGGCCACCCCAGTATTTCATCTCATTCCTCTTTTCTGGAGTCTGATTAGCCAGTTAGGTCAGGAAGGCCAGCAGTCAACAATCTTTTTCTAACCTCAATTCATTCAAGTCAGATTAGCATATTAGTTTTGAGCTGTGGTACTTATTTTTAGTCTTTTGTAGTATAATGGAAAAAATATCAGAAAGCTCAGCTTTTAACTTCAAAGTGTGAAATCAGATGATTATTTGCTTTGTGCTTGGTGAATCATTTTGGGGATTTAGGGGAAACCCTGTTGCTATTCCCTGATATCTGAGTGCCTGCTTGGTGCTAGGCATCAGTTGGGGAAGAGGGCAGCAGAGCATATGTGGCGTCAGACCCCTGCAGTGGACCTTTTCTCTCTCCTTTCCTCTCTGGGCAACCCTTGGTGTCCAGCCTTGACCCGACAGATAATTGACGATTGTGCCCTCACAGTGTAGTCCCAACTCTACCTTCGTACTGAGATGAAGAAGGGGTTGGATAGCCAGAGGAAGTTTGGGGAGTCAGAACGCAACTTTTATTTTCTAGTAAGCACGTACTTGGAAAACACTTATATAAGTATTTAGTTTATTACCTCTTGTGTTTTATGATTTAGTAATGTATGTAAATCTTAATTGACTATTTTTGTATGAAATTTGGGAAGACTACATGCATAGCAAATGAAGCTTCACACCTAGTACAGGGTAGGTAGTCGGTAAATATACACTGAAGTGTTAACTGTTGTTGGGCTCTCTTGAGATAATTGTAATTTACTTTAATTGGGTTCTTGGATGCCACAAGGGTATGCAAATGTAGTAACTCATTCCCACTTGTATTCTGCTGAGTCTGGCCACCCACCTCTCACACTTACTCCCCTACTTCCACCCCACCTCCAAGTCCAGCTGCTGCAGCCAAATGGACAGTTAGGCCTGGTCCTTGTCTTTGGGCTCAGTTTATCCTTTTCCAGCCTCAGTGCCCTACCTGGGCATCGATGATTAGAAGACTGGACTTAAGCCTTATGTTTTTTCTGAAGTCTAATTGGTGTGACACTTGAGTAATGTGGGTTTTAAAAAAATATTTATAATTGTAGTAAAATATACATAACGTAAAATATGCCTCCTTAACCATTACATTTTTTAAAAATTGTGGTAAACAAAACAACATAAAACATAACCATCTTAACTGTTTTAAGTGTGCAGTTGAGTACTGAGTAATGTTTAACAGCAGCATATGGAGTTCAGTGGAGTGTAGAAGGAACTGTTTTTCAGTGAGCTTTATCACATAAGATGTTAAAAATCTACTCAGGCTAAAAACTACGGTCCAGTGGAGAAATGGCCTTTCAGCCCTGGCTTCTGAACCTTGTCTTTCTTCCCTTCCTCTAGGATGTGTTTGCACCTGAGTGAGTTTGTACCCAGGTAAAGCCTTAACTTCCTTCCTGCCTTTGTTGAGAAAACCAAACCACCGTCAGCAGAAATCATTGCTCTTCTGGGACCTCTGCTTTTCGTATCTGTGATAACTGAGAGTTTCCAAGAGTTTTCCAAGTGAGAAAAGCATTCAGATAGCTTTTGTGTTTGATAGACTGTTGAGTAGTACTTGTTTCTCACAGGTGGTAATTTTTTTCTTCCACATATTTTTACTTTTAAATATCTTGCTGTGTATGTGGCCCTGGTCTCTTGGTGGGTTCCCAAGCTCCCTGATGGTGTCTTCGCCAGGCTGCCCCCACACCTCTGATGATACTCCCACAGAACACAGGCCAGAGAGGAACTTGCTTTGTGTCAGGGAAACCTCATCTGCCTCCTGAGCAGTGAACGATTTTAGGGTGACACCTTGCATCTTCACCAGTGACTTGGCTCAACACCTTCCTCATCTGACCCCAAGGTGTGAAAAAGTCCTGTTTTAAACTCAAAGCAGAGCAATCTGCCTGTCTTTTTGGTGTTTGAAGCCCAAGTAAACAATGACTTCACACTATTGTTTTCCATTGTGTTGAGTACATCCTGTTGGCCATCAGATTGAGCAGTTTTAAACCGGTTAACCCTCTAGAATTTTTAGATTAATATTAGACTGACATTTAACATTTACTTTTAACTTCTGAGTGTCTGGACAAAAGCCTTTTTGCTAGATGGAACCTAAAGTGATTGTTTCAGTTAAGATTATTCCTTTTGACCATTTAAAACAAGGTCATGGAATTTTATTAGTTTTGTTTTAAGAAGAAAATCCCATTTTCCTTAAGTGTTTTAATTACATCGTGAATTGTAGCAGTTTGACAGTTTAAATACTATTTTTAGGTAATATAGCTATTAGAGATTTAGGGGTTCCTGTGAGTGGTGGGCTGGGCTGCCTCTCCTTCGTTTTGTATGGTTAATAATGGGTTGAATCCCACAACTTTTCCTTCATTCTTAGAGAATAAAAACTAGTAGGGAGCCATTCTTCCAGAGTTTTTAGTTAAGATACTTTAAAGTTTCAGTCTCTGTAGGTTTTTCTGCACCTGAGGAAATGTTAAGTTTACTATAAATTGAGTTAGTGTCGTGTATGCATTTGTTCCACGTGTTTTTTGAGTGGAAAGTTTTATTGACTGAGCCTCCTCCATGCATGCGGCACTCATTAGCTCTGGGAGGTAGCCAGTGCTGGAACAGAGCTACTTCTCTCCTGGGGCTGGAATTCCAGAGGGAATCTTCTAGTTCCCAGGGATCCAAGTCTGTCTGGACAGGGTAGAGTCACAAGGCGCTCGCATGCCTCTCCTCTCCCCGCCCCAACCCCAAACGTGCTTCATTTGCATATAGATAGGGATTAGTGACAGGAAGGAGCCCGGAAGGATTCTTTCCTCAGATGTCTGGGGTCCTCACCTACCACTGTATAATGCTTTTGAGTCTCTGGTTGTGTCCCTGCCGATTGATCTGGTAAACTTTATTTATTTATTTTTTATAAACTTATTTATTTGTTTATTTTTGGCTGCATTGGGTCTTCGTTCAAGCGGGGGCTACTCTTTGTTGCAGTGTGCGGGCTTCTCATTGTGGTGGCTTCTTTTGTTGCAGAGCATGGACTGCAGGCGCTTGGGCTTCAGTAGTTGTGGCTCGGGGCTCTGGAACGCAGGCTCAGTAGTTGTGGCGCATGGGCTTAGGTGCTTTGCGGCATGTGGGATCTTCCCGGACCAGGGCTCAAACCCAAGTCCCTTGCATTGGCAGGCGGCTTCTCAACCACTGGGCCACCAGGGAAGCCCTGATCTGGTAAACTTTAACTACACCTGCCTCCAGGGCAGATTTTATGTATTTTGTTTTACAAAGAGCACCACCTTTTAGGCACTGCTGAAAACTTGGCTTTTTATTTCTGCCCATCACTGAAGAGTCCCCAGTATCACAGTTGGAGAAAGGAAGTATGCCCATTTTTCACATTGTATGCCATGGCTTGTTGAGCAGGTGTTCAGAACGCCAGGGGCTTCACCAAGGCTCTGGGAAGGTCCCTCTTCACAGAGTTGGCTTTTGCTGGGGTCTGGAGAAGTGCCGAGCTCAGACTTAGTGGCGGACATTGCCCTGGGGACTGGCACAGAGGAATGAGTTACCCATTCCCACTACCCATTTCTCAGCAGGAGAGCTTCAGCAGTGTCAATCAGCCAAACAGTGGTGAGTTCAGCTGAGACATATTCTTGGGCTACCCTTAGCACTTGCTGGTATTCCAGAGGGTATAATGTGAGTGTGCATGTGTAGTGTTGAAATGAATGGCTGTGTCAGGAAGACTTTTGACATAGTCTTTTCTCTGGTTCCTCAGCACCTTCTCCTCCCACCATCTTCTGGCCACAGGCTCTGTGTGACCATGGTTGAGTGTTACCTCTCTTTAGGCCTTGATTCTGAAAACTGAGGAGGAGGATCTCTGTAGTGCCTCCATCTCTGCATGACCAAGTGTGTGAGTATGAGACTATGTGGAAAGCCTTCCAAAGGGACGTCCTAATAGTGGTGTTTGGATGCAGCCTGACAAGTTCCTAGCATAGGGAGATGTGACCATTGTTTATAGGAAGCCAGTATTAGAAAGACACAAGGCTGCTTTTTGCCAGTTTGCAAAAAGATCTTTTCTTCCCAGAACATGGAAAACCAACACATAGCAGCAGTTGGAGTTGTGCCCTGGACAATGCCTGCTTGCTAAATGCAGAGCACTTAGTCATGCCCATGAAACAGATACCCCGTGTCGTCATATGTCCACAGATAGCACACTGAGCTTATGTTCCTGGTAGGACAGGGTGTGTCTCATACTGTTGCTGTTTTCAAATAAGCTGAGAATTTTTAAATGGAGGATCAGATTAGAAAAGCAAAAGATCAACTGGATCTAATAAGTAGAAAAGTAAGTACACAGAAGAGTAAGGGTATCAAAAGAAGATTAAAAAAAAAAAAATGGGGCTTTCCTGGTGGCGCAGTGGTTGAGAGTCCGCCTGCCGATGCAGGGTACACGGGTTCGTGCCCCGGTCCGGGAGGATCCTGCGTGCCGCGGAGCGGCTGGGCCTGTGAGCCATGGCCGCTGGGCCTGCGTGTCCGGAGCCTGTGCTCTGCAGCGGGAGAGGCCACAGCAATGAGAGGCCTGCGTACTGCAAAAAAAAAAAACAAAAAACAAAAATCCTGTATCCTCTCCATTCATTTATTACGTGTGTGCTTGGCATACATCAGTGATTGCAACAGGTGCTTTCCTGCCCTTCCCTTCTACAACTTACAGTCTTGTGGAGTGTTGGTTGAGCTGAGCCATTCACTAAATAATAGTCAATATGTATAAGAAAGGAAAAGTTATAGAAAGTACTATTGCAACAGTAAAGAAAACAATAAAGTTATAATTTAAGATAGTATAAAACAAAAGACCTAGAATATTTAAAAAATTAAGTGATAAACTATAAAAGGGGTACAAAAGCACAGACAATTTAAAAAATGGGAGATATTAAAAAAAAAACAAAACAGAAAAGGGCTTGAAGAAAAAACTTAAATTTGGGGGCAGTTTATAAGGATCTGAGGAGAAGACCTCCACCCAGGATACAGAGAACACCCGGTGTTGAAGAGCTGGGTGTTTCCTTCCTTGCCTTTCCTGGTAGAGGACCTCACAAAGGTCACTGGGAGTTAAGTGGAACTGTTGCCTGCAGGACCTCAGCTTCTAAGTCCGTGATCATTTGGTGTCCCGCTTGAGAAGTGTGGCACTTAACACTGCTGGCAAGTCTGGTGGGAAAAAGTGTTTTTCATGTTGCTTTAATTTTCTTTCCTTGATTACTAGTGAGGTTGAGCATCTTTTTGTATGTTTATTGCTTTCAGGTTTTCTTTTCTGTGAATTACTTGTTATCTCTTCAACCCATTTTTACTGTTTTAGGGCACTTGATATATTTTGATAGGGATCCTTTAGCTATCATATGCACTGAAAAAGCTCTCTCCCAGGCTGTGGTTGGTCCTTTTTATTTTCTTTATGGTATCCTTTATTGTACAGAAATTTAAAATTCTAATTCAAATTTATCTTTCTTTTTAGGTTAAAACATTTTTTTGGAAATAATTATGGATTCACATGCAGTTGTTAAAAATAATACTGAGAGATCCTGTATGCCCTTTACCCAGTTTCCCCCCGTGATAACATCTTAAATAATAGTACAATATCACAACCAGGATATTGACATTGATACTATCAAAATACAGAACATTTTCATCACCACAAGGATCTGTCACGTTGCCCTTTCATAGCTACATCTTCCCCTCATGTCCTAACTTCCTCTTTAATTCCTGGCAACCACTAATCTGTTCTCTGTTTCTATAATTTTGTCACTTCAAGAGTGTTATATAAATGGGGACTTCCCTGGTGTTCCAGTGGTTAAGGATCCGAGCTTCCACTGCAGGGGACACGAGTTCAATCCCTGGTCAGGGAAGTAAGATCCTGCATGCTGTGCAGTGTGGCCAAAAAAAATTTTTTAAAATAAATTTATTATTTTTGGCCACGTTGGGTCTTTGTTGCTGTGCGCGGGCTTTCTCTAGTTGAGGCAAGCAGGGGCTACTCTTCGTTGTGGTGCGCGGGCTTCTCGTTGCAGAGCGCGGGCTCTAGGCATGTGGGCTTCAGTAGTTGTGGTGCATGGGCTCAGCAGTTTTGGCTTGCAGGCTCTAGAGCGCAGGCTCAGTAGTTGTGGCACACAGGCTTAGTTGCTCTGCGGCATGTGGGATCTTCCTGGACCAGGGCTTGAACCCGAGACCCCTGCATAGGCAGGCGGATTCTTTTTTTTTTTTTTTTCTTTTTTTTGCGGTACGTGGGCCTCTCACTGTTGTGGCCTCTCCCATTGTGGAGCACAGGCTCCGGACACGCAGCCTCAGCGGCCATGGCTCACAGGCCCAGCCGCTCCACGGTATGTGGGATCTTCCCGGACCGGGGCACGAACCCATGTCCCCTGTATCGGCAGGCGGACTCTCAACCACTGTGCCACCAGGGAAGCCCGGCAGGCGGATTCTTAACCACTGTGCCAGCAGGGAAGCCCTGCCGCGAAAATTTTAAAATAATTAATTAATTTAAAAATTAATGTTATATAAATGAAATCATATACTGTGTAACCATTTGGGATTAACATTTTTCACACCACATAATTCCCTTGAGGTTCGTCCAAATTGTTGAGTGTGTCAATTCAAAAGTTCATTCCTTTTCATTGCTCACTAGTATTCCATGGTATGGATGTACCATAGTTTAACCATTCATCTGTTGAAGGGACATCTGGTTTGTAGCATTTGTTGAAAATGGTTGTACCATTTGTTGTACCATTTGTTTCTCCCCCATTTAATTGCTTTGTACCTTTATCAAAAATCAGTTGAGCATTCTTGTTTAGGTCTATTTCTGGATTCTGTATTCTGTGCCATTGATTTATGTGTTTGTCCCTCCACCAATACAGTCTCTTTTTTTAAAATATTTATTTTCCTTATTTTTTTTTTTTGGCTGCGTCGGGTCTTAGTTGCAGCACACAGGATCTTTGTTGAGGCATGCAGGATCTTTTTGTTACAGCACATGGTCTCAGGTTTCTCTAGTTGTGGCACTTGGCCTTCTCTCTAGTTGTGGCATGGGGGCTCCAGGGCACATGGGCTGCAGAGCGCGTGGGATCTGTAGTTTGCGGCATGTGGGCTCTCCCGTTGAGGTGTAAGAGCTCAATAGTTGTGGCACGTGGGCTTAGTTGCCCCACGGCATGTGGGATCTTAGTTCCCAAACCAGGGATTGAACGAATATCCCCCACATTGGAAGGTGGATTCTTTAGCACTGGACCACCAGGGAAGTCCCCACCAATACAGTCTTGATTACTTAGCTCTCTAAGTCGATATTAGGTAGAATAATTCCTCTTTATTCTTCTTTTATTTTTTAAAATTTATTTATTTGGTTGTGCCAGGTCTTAGTTGTGGCAGGCGGGCTCCTTAGTTGCGGCTTATGGGCTCCTTAGTTGCGGCTTGCCAGCTCCTTAGTTGTGGCATGCAAACTCTTAGTTGCGGCATGCGTGGGATCTAGTTCCCTGACCAGGGCTTGAACCCAGGCCCCCTGCACTGGGAGCATGGAGTCTTAACCACCGTGCCACCAGGGAAGTCCCTAATTCCTCTTTATTCTTCTTGTTCAAAATTGTTATTGTGTTGAGAAGCTGGAGCTGGTGTATTAAATTTAAGAATATGCAGATTATGACCTGCTGAATGAGGGGGCACAAGCCATCCACATGAGATCAGCAGGTAGCTCCCTCAGCATCTGAGTTCCCAGTTTGGGGAAGTGAAGACCATAGGGTCGTTTTGATTGAAGGTGCAGTTCCAATCCACCCACACAAAGGAACTAAACTCACAAGGTCTATTACTTACAGATCCCAGAAATAGGGGGGTGGGCAGTGAGCCAGGGGAAGGGCAGTCATCTGTCTCAGGTCACAAGCGAGCAGGAGATAGAGAGCACCTATTACTTACATGGTGGTCGGGGCAGAGGTCCCTTATTTTTCAGGGGCTCAACTCTAAGTGGATATTTTAAAAGATGCCCCAGGAAAAGCAAAGTGGGAATTTATGGTGGGAATCTTAAGCTCAGATCCTTATTGCAATGTCCAGACTCTGGGAAATGCCTAGGCAGCAAATTAAAATAGTTGTTTTCTCATCACAGCTATTTTATTTTATTTTATTTTATTTTATTTTATTTTTAACATCTTTATTGGAGCATAATTGCTTCACAATGCTGCATTAGCCTCTGCAGCACAACAAAGTGAATCAGCTACATGCATACACACATCCCCATATCCCCTCCCACCCTCCCTATCCCACCCCTCTAGGTGGTCACAAAGTACTGAGCTGATCTCCCTGTGCTATGCAGCTGCTTCCCACTAGCTATTTTACATTTGGTAGTCATTACAACTATTTTAGTTCCTTTGCCTTTCCATATAAATTTTTCTAAATTAATTAGTTAATTATTTTGGTTACATTGGGTCTTCATTGCTACACGTGGACTTTCTTTAGTTGCGGCAAGTGGGGGCTACTCTTCGTTGTGGTGTGCCGGCTTCTCATTGTGGTGGCTTCTCTTGTTGCAGAGCACGGGCTCTAGGTGCACGGGCTTCAGTAGTTGTGGCATGCGGGCTCAGTAGTTGTGGCTCACGGGCTTAGCTGCTCCGCGGCATGTGGGGTCTTCCTGGACAGGGATCAAACCTGTGTCCCCTGCACTGGCAGGCAGATTCTTAACCACTGTGCCACCAGGGAAGTCCTAATATAAATTTTAGAATAATCTTGTCTATATATACAAAAATTCTTACTGGGATTTTGATAGGAATTACGTTAAACCTTGAATTAGTTTTCTAGGGCTGCTGTAAAAAATTACTACAACTTTAGTGGCTTAGAATAACACACACAATTATTCTCTCATAGTTCTGGAGATCAGAAGTCTAAAATTAAGGTGTTGGCAAGAGCTGTGCTCCTTTTGTGGACTCTGGAGAAGAATCTATTCCTTGTCTGCTCTAGCTCTGGTGGCTGCCACTATTCTTTGGCATTCCTTGGCTTATGGCCACATCACTCCAATCTGTGCCTCAGGCTTCACATCCCCTTCTCCATCTGTGTGTGTGTATAATCTCTCTCTGCATCTCTCTTATAATGAGAATTGTGATTGGATTTATAATCATCTCCCCAGGTCAAGATTCTTAATTTAATCACACCTGCAAAGACTTTCCTTGTAAAAGTACATTTGCACATTTTAGGGATTATGACCTGATATCTTTGGGCGGCCATTATTTAGCCTATTACAAACCTGTATATCAATTTGGGGAGAATTGACATCTTTACTGTGTTGAGCTTTCCAGTCCATTAACACAGTATGTCTTTCCATTTGTTTAGATCTTTGATTTCTTTCACCAGTGTTGTATGGTTTTCAGCATACAAATTCTGTACATGTTTTGTTAGATCTACACCTAGATATTCCATTTTTAAAGCAATTTAAATGGTATTATCTTTTAAATTTGGTGTCTGCATGTTCATTTCTAGCATACAGAAATACAGTTGAGGGGCTTCCCTGGTGGCGCAGTGGTTGAGAGTCTGCCTGCCGATGCAGGGGACACGGGTTCGTGTCCCGGTCCGGGAAGATCCCACATGCCGCGGAGCGGCTAGGCCTGTGAGCCATGGCCGCTGAGCCTGCGCGTCTGGAGCCTGTGCTCTGCAACGGGAGAGGCCACAGCAGTGAGAGGCCTGCGTACCGCAAAAAAAAAAAAAAGAAAGAAATACAGTTGATTTAAAAAAAATAATAAATTTATTTATTATTTATTTATTGGCTGAGTTTGGTCCTTCTTGCTGCACGTGGGCTTTCTCTAGTTGTGGCGAGTGGGGGCTACTCTTTGTTGCGGTGCGTGGGCTTCTCATTGTGGTGGCTTCTCTTGTTGCTGAGCACGGGCTCTAGGTGTGCGGGCTTTAGCAGTTGTGGCTTGTGGGCTCTAGAGCGCAGGCTCAGTAGTTGTGGCGCACGGGCTTAGTTGTTCCGCGGCATGTGGCATCTTCCTGGACCAGGGCTTGAACCCGTGTCCCCTGCATTGGCAGGCGGATTCTTAACCACTGCACCACCAGGGAAGCCCTACAACTGATTTTTGTATGTTTGTTTTATATCCTGTGGCCTTGCCAAACTTATTAGTCCTAGGAGTTTGTTTTGTGGATTCCTTGGGATTTTCTACATAGACAATTATGTTATCTGCAAGTAGGGAGAGTTTTATTTTTTTAACTTTATTTATTTTTGGCTGTGTTGGGTCTTTGTTGCTGTGTGCGGGCTTTTTCTAGTTGTGGAGAGCAGGGGCTACTCTTTGTTGCGGTACACGGGCTTCTTATTGCGGTGGCTTCTCTTGTCGCGGAGCATGGGCTTTAGGTGCGTGGGCTTTAGTAGTTGCAGCACACAGGCTCAATAGTTGTGTCATGAGGGCCCCAGAGCACATGGGCTTCAGTAGTTGCAGCATGTGGGCCCAGTAGTTGCGGCTCGCGGGCTCTGGAGCGTAGGCTTAGTAGTTGTGACACATGGTTTTATTTTTAAGTCCCTACAGTTTTATTTTTTCCTTTACTATCTACATGCCTTTTGTTTCCTTTTCTTGCCTTATTACACTGACTAGAACTTCCAGCACTATGTCAAATAAGAGTGGTAGGGGACTTCCCTGGTGGTGCACTGGTTGAGAATCCACCAGCCAATGCAGGGGACACGGGTTAGATCCCTGGTCCAGGAAGATCCCACATGCTGCAGAGCAGCTAAGCCTGTGTGTCACAACTACTGAGCCCGCTCTCTAGAGCCCGCAAGCCACAACTGTGCTGCAGTTACTGAGCTTGCATGCTGCAATTACTGAAGCCTATAGCCAGCGCTCCACAGCAAGAGAAGCCACCGCAATGAGAAGCCTGTGCACTGCAACAAAGAGCAGCACCCCCCGCCCCGCCACCGCAACTAGAGAAAGCCCATGGACAGCCACAAAGACCCAACGCAGCCAAAAAAAAAAAACCAAAAACAACCAGTGGTGAGAGCAGACATCCTTGCCTTGTTTCTGATCTTAAGGAGAAAGCATTCAGTCTATCACCATTAGATGCTCTTTATCAAATTGAGAAAGTTGTCCTCTGTTCCTGTGTTTCTGAGAGTGTTTATCGTGACTGGGTGTTGAATTTTGTTAGGTACTTTTTCTGCATTAATTAATATGATCATGTGATTTTTGTTCTTTAGTCTGTTAATATGGTGGATTACGTTGATTGATTTTAAAATATTGAACTGGCCTTGCACCCTGAAATAAGTGCTACGTAGTTATGGTATATAATTCTTTTTATATATTGCTAAATTCTGTTTCTTAATGTTTTGTTAAAATTTTTGTGTCTGTTCATCTGCATTTTCTTTTCTGTTTTTTTTTTGGTATTGTCTTTGATGTTGGTGTCAGGGTAATGTTAGCTTCATAAAATGAATAGGCAAGTGTTTCTTCTACTTTCTGGAAAAGACTGTAGAATTGGTGTTAATTCTTTAAATATTTGGTAGAATTTATTAGTGAAGCTGTCTGGGCCTAGAGATTTCTTTTTGTGGGAGTTTTTAAATTATAAATTTTTTAAATTACAAATTTTGAGGAATTGGTCTGTTTCATTTGAATTATCAAAATCTGTGAGTTATTTGGTAGTATTTCCTTACTATCCTTTTTGACGTCTGCAGGATCTGTAGTGATATCCCGTCTCAGTCCTGATATTGGTAATTTGTTTATAGAGATTTGTCAATTTTATTAATCTTTTCAAAGAACCAGTTTTTTGTTTTATTGAGTTTTTTCTGTTGTTTTCAGTTTTATTGATTTCTGTGCTTTACTATTTCCTTCCTTCTGCTTGCTTTTGGTTTATTTTGCTCTTTTTTTTTTTTGAGATTCTTGATGTGGGAGCATAGATTATTGGTTTGAGACTTTTCCTTCTTTTTCTAGTGGTTTCAGTGCTGTAAATTCACTCCTAAGAGCTGCTTAGCTGTGTTCCACAAATTTTACTATAACCCCACAAATGTATATTTAGTTCAGTGTAACATTTTATTTCCCTTGAGGCTTCCTCTCTGACACAGGAATTATTTAGAAGTACATTGTATAGTTTTCAAGCCTTTGGAGATTTTCTTACTATGCTTGTGTTACTGATTTCTAATTTGATTCCATTGGGGTTGGAGAACATTTCAGTATTATTTCAGTTCCTTTAAATTTGTTGAGATTTTTTTCATGGCCCTAGATGTGATCTCTCAGGGTATATGTTCTGTGGACATTTGAAAAGAATGTATGTTCTGTTGTTAGGTGGAGTGCTCCATAAATGTTGATTAAATCATATTGATTGTTAGCATGTTTTAGTTCTTTTGTACCCTTGGTGATTTTCTTTCTAGTTGTTCTATCATTTGTTGAGAGAGTGATGTTGACATTTCCAACTAGAATTGTTGATTTGTTTATTTTTCCTTTCAGTTCTATCAGTTTTTGCTTCTCATGGTTCTGCAACTCTGTTGTTTGGTGCATATACATTTAGGATTAGTATTCTTCTTGATGGATTGACCCTTTTATCATTATATAATGTACCGCTCTTTGATAATTTTCTTTGTTCTTCAGTCTACTTTATCTGATATAAATACAGCTCCTCTTGCTTTCTTTTAATTATTGTTTGCATGATATATCTTTTCCCATCCTTTTCCTTTCTACCTATCTTTTTCATCTTGGAGTTGTCATCTGTTGATTGTCTTTTTTTCATTCAGTTTGGGATCTTCTTGGTTCTTGGCATGATGAGTGATTTTTCAGCATTTTTTCGGGGGGGGGGGAGCTGTACCACATGGCTTGCAGGATCTTAATTCCCTGACCCAGGGATTGAACCCAGGCCTATGGCAGTGAAAGCACCAAGTCCTAACCACTGGACTGCCAGGGAATTCCCATGATGAGTGATTTTTGATTGAAACTTGAACAATTTTGTATTTTGTTCTGAAACTCTAGATTCTGTTCTAGCTGGCTTTTGTTTGACACTTGTCTGGCAGAGGAAGGGTAGAGGAGGCACTGCCTGATTACTGGGAAGTCTAGGTAGAAGCCCAGGTTCCCCACTCAGCCTTTGTTGACACCTGAAGGCAGGTGAAGCCCTTGTTACTGCTGGTTGAGGGTGGGAATTCTAGTTCCCTAGGCCTCGCGACTGCTGAGCAATGGTTAAAGTTCTGACTCTCCACCAGTCTTCCTCTGACACCATCCCAGTAGGGATGGGGAGAGACTCCTTCTTATTGCTTGGGTGGGAATATAGAAATCCAGGTTCCCCATGTGGTTTCCACTGACACCAAGGGGCTGGAGGTAGAGGGTGGTGCATTGTTACTAGCCAGTGAGGATGAAAGTCCCAGCTCCCTCCCCAGTGGCGATATTAGGGTGCCTTGTTACAGCCTCATGAGGGTGGAAGTCTTGGCTCCCCACTTGGCCTTTGTCGGCATGAGTGGGAGTGGGGCCACAGTTTTTTCTGTGGTGTTTTGCTAGAATAGAGCTGTTACTGTCTAAATGTTTTATGTCTTGCTAGGTTACCCCCTTCTTGCTCCTTTGGATAAAGAGAGCAGACTTTTGTTAGGACGTTTTTTGTTTCATTTGTTGGCATTACTGGGTTGCCAGCTTCTTCAGCTCCCACTTCTGGTATACATGAGGCAAAAGAAAACCCAGGGAACTCACTGCTGTGTCATTCCTTGAATCCTGGGGTCCCTAGCTGCTCTGCCTTCTTCTCTTGACTGTTTAAGAGTCTCATGTTTATTATATATATATAATATCTAGGATTTTCCCTTGTATTTAGTGGGAAACTAAGGAGAAGTACATCTGTTTCATCTTCCTAGAAGTGAAAGTCCAATGGTCTTTTTCTTTTATGTTTTGTGTTTTTTGATATCTTTTAAAAATGAAATCCTTCCTTATTCTGACATTCTGCTATATTCTAAACATTTTAAAGTTCTGCTTTTTACATTTATGTATCTAATCCACTTGGGATTTATCTTGTTTTTTGTTTTTTGTTTTTTTGCGGTACGCGGGCCTCTCACTGTTGTGCCCTCTCCCGTTGCGGAGCACAGGCTCCGGACGCGCAGGCTCAGCGGCCATGGCTCACGGGCCCAGCTGCTCCGCGGCACATGGGATCCTCCCGGACCGGGGCACGAACCCGTGTCCCCTGCATTGGCAGGCGGACTCTCAACAACTGTGCCACCAGGGAAGCCCCTTATCTTGTTTTTGATGGAGAAGTGACAGAAGAACCTAATTGTTTTTTTCTACATAGATAGCCACTTGTCCTGGTATCTTTGAACAGCTTCTTTGCAAGCAGGTTTTGGGCTCTCCCTCTTGTTCCACAGTCCAGTGTCTACTCTGCCCCATGTGACACTGCCTTAAATACAGTAGCTTTGTGATAAGTCTTGGTTTGGTAGGATAGGACTTCCAGCCCTCAAAATTGTGTTACTTTCTTGGGTTTTGTCTCTGTCTCATGACTTTTAGTTCAAAAACAAAATAAGAACAGCAATAACGAAGTCAATAGCAAAAAAAACCTTTTGGCATTGGCTTGGATTTGCATTGACTTCAGAGTACGCTGTCTGTTTCAGTGGCCTTGTTTTCTTCAGCAATTTTATTTACTTTGTATTACCCAGGTCAAAAAATATCACGTGGCTCCTCAACAGCTTGGCTCAGGGCAGGGCTTCATCATTTTCCAGAATGGGAAATTGCTTGTGATGGCTGTGGCCACTTGTGGGCACCCAGAAAGTCCCACAGTGCATCTGTGTGGCTGCCAGCCTTAGAGCAGGGTCATGAGCTGCTTGAAGCTGGTGTGGGGGAGAGGGGACAATGTGCAGGGTTTTAGTCACTGTTGGGGGTTGGGGGGCAAGAGAGTTCAAATAAGTTTTGTTCACTAGCACTGAGTTTGCAAATATATGCAATATGTGGGGTGTGAGAAGTGGGTGGTTGCCACACTTCTCTGTGCAAATACTTGGCTTTTCAATTTTTTTCAAAAGTATTTTTTTAAGACTTACTAATTGTAATATTTGGCACATTGTTTTATCTCTATATATGCATGCACATGGGTTTTTTTCCCCCCTTGGACCATTTCAAAGTGAGTTGCAGAGATTTTTGATACTTCATCCCTAAATACTTCAAAATTGAGGACAATCTGTTATCGAGCCACACCACCATCATCTCACCTAAGAAAATTAACAATAAATATAATCTCCAGCCCACATGCACAATTCCTCAGCTATCCCTTTGAGAGCTGGTCTTGTGTGTTTTTTGGTTTTTTTTTTTTTAAGTAAATCCGACACAAATGAACCTATATATGAAACAGAAATAGAATCAGGGACATAGAGAATAGACTGGTTACCAAGGGGGTGGGGGGTAAGAGAGGGTTGGATTAGGAGTTTGGAATTAGCAGATGCAAACTGGTACATATTGAATGGATAAACAAGGCCCTACTGTATAGCACAGGTAACTATATTCAGTATCCTGTGATAAACCATAATGGAAAAGAATATGAAAAAGAATGTACATATATGTATAACTGAGTTACTTTGCTGTACAACAGTAATTAGCACAACATTGTAATTCAACTATACTTCAATAAAAAATAAATTAAAAAAAAAAGTAAATCCAGGGTCCAATCAAGATGTACACACTGCATCTGGTTGCAGTCTTTAAATCTAGAATAGTCCCCTTGTATTTAGAGGCGTCAGATTTGGAAAGACCAGACCAGTTATCTTGTAGAAGGTCCCACATTCTAGATTTGTCTGATCGTGTCTTCATGGCCTTGTGTTTCCTATGAACTGGAAGTTAGTTCTAGAGCAGCACTACCCAACAGAAATATAATGTGATCCACATATGTCATTTAATATTTTCCAGTAGTCACATGAAATAAAAATAAGCAGGTGGAATTAATTTTAATAATATATTTAATATTTTTATTATGTACTATTAATATTTATTTACTTAACTATACTTAATATTTTCATATCCAAAATATTATTTCAATATGTAATCAATATTTTTAAAGTATTAATGAGCTATTTTACATTCTTTTTTTAAAAATTAATTTATTTATTTAGGCTGTGCCAGGTCTTAGTTGCAGCCTACAGACTTCTTAGTTGCGGCATGCGGACTCTTAGTTATGGCATGCATGCAGGATCTAGTTCGCCGGCCAGGGATTGAACCCTGGCCCCCTGCATTGGGAGCACAGAGTCTTACCCACTGGACCACTAGGGAAGTCCCCAACATTCCTTTTTTATACTTAGTTTTCAGAATCCACGGTGTGCTTTATACTTAATGGACCAGCCACATTTCCAGTGTTCAGTAGCCACATGTAGCTGGTGGCTCTGTACTGGACAGTGCAGGGTGAGACTTGATCCAACTCAGAGTAGATATTTTTGGCAGAAACACTTAGGGGGTAATAACTGCCTGTGCTCAACTTTGAAACCATGGAAGTTGCTGAAGTCTGAGTCTACTCTTCTTCTTTTTCAGGCTTTGGGTGCTCTGGGATGGAGCAGGTGTGGAGAGGCTGAGGACCCAGTTCTGGGACCACGTCACTTGCTTCCTTTCTTAGACTATCTGCTTGAGCAGACTTGAGCCCGGGATGAGGATGTCTGTGGCCCTCTCGCTGCTGCTCCCCCTCTGGGGGAGGACCTTTCTCCTTCTGCTATCTGTGGCTGTGACTCAGTCCCGCTGGCCCAGTGAGCCTTCGGAGGCCGTCAGGGACTGGGAGAACCAGCTCGAGGCGTCCATGCACTCAGTACTCTCAGACCTCCATGAGGCTGTTCCCACGGTGGTTGGCATTCCTGATGGCACCGCTGTCGTCGGACGCTCATTTCGAGTGACCATTCCAACAGATTTAATTGCCTCCAATGGAGAAGTCATCAAGGTGAGACTGGATATAAACTGTAAATGAGGAATAATTCTCATCTTCCATTTTAGTTTTGATTTTAGTGTTAATTTTAGGTTTTTTTAGTTTTTCAGTTTAGGTTTAGTGTGTCAGTTTTCCAGGAATTCTGAGCTCAGTTCTTCCAGGACCTGCTAAATGTTCCTTAAGAGAGGGACAGCCACTGACGTTCACTAGAGGGTCCCCATATATCTCAGAATAGCATCCTAAACCTTTATTCTTGCTCCCATTTTGAGGGTGTCACCATTAAAAAGCTTTTACATATGTGCTCTGGAAGATCTTTTGGTCATCAAGTTAGGGATTTGATGGAAGGGCCTGTGTATAGGAAATGGTCTGCTTTCATTAACCATGGGATTAAACCCAAGAAATATGGAACTTTTAAATGCTTTGAACCTATTTTTAAAAAATAAGGTATAAGTAAATATTGGAGTTTTGCTTTGCTTTGGTGTTCTGTGTTTACTAATGTATTTGGTCACTTAAGAACCAAAATTAGTACTTAAATTTCAGCCTCGCCTCATCTCCTTTTGGGGAGGCAACCCAGAAAACAAGGAGATCTGAGATTTTTGTAACTGAAGAGTGTCTTGTCCAACCCAGGGTGGAAATTAGTTGAAACAGGAAGCTTTTGTGTGAAGAAGTACCATCCATTTGTCTGGGGTTGTGGGACCTTGGAATTTCCCCTACTTCCTGATTGAGTTTGCATGGGAGACATGTGGGTGGGTGGGGTGTACTCCTCAAGCTATGAACATCTCCTAGAGCAGATGTCAGCACACTTTTTCTTAAAAAAGCCAGATATTGGCTTTGCTGGCCATATGGTTTCTGTTGCAACTCCTCAACTTTGCCAGTGTAGTATGAAAGTAGCCATAGACAATATGCAAGCGAATGGACATGGCTCTGTTCCAATAAAACTTTTTTTTTAATAAATTGATTTATTTATTTAATTTATTTTTGGCTGCATTGGGTCTTTGTTGCTGCACACGGGCTTTTCTCTATTTGCGGCGAGCAGGGCTACTCGTCATTGTGGTGCGTGGGCTTATTGCTGTGGCTTCTCTTGTTTAGGTGCATGGGCTTTGGTAGTTGTGGCACGCGGGCTCAGTAGTTGTGGCTTATGGGCTCTAGAGCGCAGTAGCACGGGCTTAGTTGTTCCATAGCATGTGGTATCTTCCCGGGCCAGGGCTGGAACCTGTGTCTCCTGCATTGGCAGGCGGATTCTTAACTACTGTGCCGCCAGGGAAGCCCCCAATAAAACTTTACTTTTAAAAACTTTACTGAAACTGAAATTTTAATTTCATGTGATTTTCACGTGTCAAGAAATACTATATCTTTTGATTTTTTTCCCCCTCATTTAAAAATCTCAAAAAACATGTTTAGCTCATGGGCTGTACAAAGACAGGTGGCAGCCCGGATCGAACCCGCGTCCCCTGCATTGGAAGACAGATTCTTTACCACTGGACCACTGGGGAAGTCCCATGGCCACAGTTTTCTTTTTTTTTTTTTTTAGTAAATTTATTTATTTTATTTTATTTATTTATTTTTGGCTGCATTGGGTCTTCGTTGCTGAGCGCAGGCTTTCTCTAGTTGCGGCGAGCGGGGGCTACTTGTCGTTGTGGTGCGTGGGCTTCTTGTTGCGGAGCACGGGCTCTAGGCGCTCGGGCTTCAGTAGTTGTGGTGCGTGGGCTGTAGAGCACAGGCTCAGTAGTTGTGGTGCACAGGCTTAGTTGCTCTACAGCATGTGGGATCTTCCCGGACCAGGGCTCGAACCCGTGTCCCCTGCATTGGCAGGCGGATTCTCAACCACTGTGCCACCAGGGAAGTCCTCATGGCCATAGTTTTCTAACCCTTGGCCTACAGCATTCTTTCCCCAGAGATGTGGCTTGAATATGAATTAAAAATATTCCAAGGTCTATACTTTGTTATGGTAGTTTTTTTCTTTTTTTTGACATCTTTATTGGAGTATAATTGCTTTACAATGGTGTGTTAGTTTCTGCTTTACAACAAAATGAATCAGTTATATATATACATATGTTCCCATATCTCTTCCCTCTTGCGTCTCCCTCCCTCCCACCCTCCCTATCCCACCCCTCCCGGCGATCACAAAGCACTGAACTGATCTCCCTGTGCTATGCGGCTGCTTCCCACTAGCTATCTACCTTACGTTTGGTAGTGTATATATGTCCATGCCTCTCTCTCGCTTTGTCACAGCTTACCCTTCCCCCTCCCCATATCCTCAAGTCCATTCTCTAGTAGCTCTGTGTCTTTATTCCTGTCTTACCCCTAGGTTCTTCATGACATTTTTTTTTTCTTAAATTCCATATATATGTGATGGCATACGGTATTTGTCTCTCTCTTTCTGACTTACTTCACTCTGTATGACAGATTCTAGGTCCATCCACCTCATTACAAATAGCTCAATTTCGTTTCTTTTTATGGCTAAGTAATATTCCATTGTATATATGTGCCACATCTTCTTTATCCATTCATCCGATGATGGACACTTAGGTTGTTTCCATCTCCGGGCTATTGTAAATAGAGCTGCAATGAACATTTTGGTACATGACTCTTTTTGAATTATGGTTTTCTCAGGGTATATGCCCAGTAGTGGAATTGCTGTGTCATATGGTAGTTCTGTTTGTAGTTTTTTAAGGAACCTCCATACTGTTCTCCACAGTGGCTGTATCAATTTACATTCCCACCAACAGTGCAAGAGGGTTCCCTTTTCTCCACACCCTCTCCAGCATTTATTGTTTCTAGATTTTGTGTGTGTGTGTGTGTGGTATGCGGGCCTCTCACTGCTGTGGCCTCTCCCGTTGCGGAGCACAGGCTCAACGTTGAGCACAGGCTCAACGGCCATGGCTCACGGGCCTAGCCGCTCTGTGACATGTGGGATCTTCCCGGACCGGGGCACAAACCTGTGTCCCCTGCATCGGCAGGCGGACTCTCAACCACTGCGCCACCAGGGAAGCCCTGTTATGGTAGTTTTTAATATCTGTTTTGCACTTAGATTTCTACATACAAATAGTGTTCTGGCTGTTTATTGGTATGTTTAAAGCATAAGAACATAGTGGTTTGCAACGGCCAGTTGGTTTTGCTCACAATTTTGTGGCCAAGAATTCAGGGATTTAGAGCTCATCTGGGAATCTCATCTCTGCTGCACATGGTACTAGTTAGAGTGGCTCACCTGGGCCTGGAGGATCTACTTCCAAGGTGGCTCATTCATGGCTGGCAAGTTGGTTCTGCCTGTTGGCAGGGAGCTTACCTGGGACTGCTGATCAAGGTCCTTGGTTTCTCTCCATGTAGACCTTTCCACAGATACCTGGATTTCCTCACAGTACAGTAGCTGGGTTCCAAGATTGAGTATTCCAAGATACAGGAAGTGGAAGCTGCCAGTCTCTTAAGGCCTGGGCTTGGAAACTTGCACAGTGACACTTCCTTTGTACTCCATTGGTCAAAGCACACCCAGGCTCCAGTGAGTCTTTACCAACTTGCCTCTCTCTGACCCACAAGCCCCAGGCATCTAGATTAGAAATGGTCACTCTTGCATGCCACTTCCATTCCATGCCACTCTTCTCATTGAGAGGTGTGTCTATGCCCCTTTCCCTTGAATCTGGGCAGACCCACTCCTCACCTGACCCTCCTTGTGTTCTCTTCCTTTTCCTTTTTGACCCCCTCTCTTTAGCTCTTGGCTTGTTCTTAGGGTGGCCTTGTGTTCTCAGAGGTGGTCATACTTCCGAAGATCCTGTCTCAGTTCCATGGAGCTCTTTCTAGTTTGTAGAGTCTTTGAGAAAGATTTCCATGTAATCTTCAAAACACCCCAGTAAGCCAGTTTCTAGTTTATTAGATGAAAAATGGCGTTTTTGGAGGTACATTTCTTACCCAGCATCAAATTTCATCTTCTGAATATCCAAACCCTGTAGCGATGACCCTTGTTCCAGTGGCCACTGGAATGTTGTACATGGATTAGTCTTGACCAAAGGTGCCTTGAGTCGATACTGTGAGCTGAGTATTTGCTGTATCTGGCAGAGGGACATTTAACAGGCTTATTCACTGGGGGAGCAAAGAGATTTTACTAGGAAAACAGGATTTTATCTGAGCATATCTATCTGTGGAAAGCACACCATTTAGTAGATGATTAGCCTGTAGAAAAACAGGTGAAAATGTGTGACTCTTCATCCTGAACCGTCTTGACATCAGGGTTGTGTGGGGTGGGAATCAGATCAGAAAGCCTGACTTCCTTCCTGGAGCTTTGTTTTCCCTGTGTGTAAAACAGGATTGAAAAGTCTTTACACTAAAGGAGTTGTTTTTTTCCCCCCCTATTATAATAATGATGTATAAATGTACATTGTAGAAAAAGGGAGAAAGAAAATCTCCTGTGGTTCCTACCACTAGCATACTCCTCTATCATTTTCTGCGTTCATCAAGAGGTGTCTGTGTCACATACACACACAGACATTTTAGACAGACCTGAAATCATGCTGAATCTATATTTTAACCTTTTTTTCATTCACTGTAGTTTGAGTTTTTTTTCCTTGGTTATTAAGTATTCTTTGGGAATGTAACTTTTAAAGGCTGCCCAATATTCTTGTGTATGTGAGGAATATTTCAGATCTTGGTCCCAAGGAGCCTTGTTGGGGTGACCTCCAAATCATATCTATCACTATTACTGTCATCCAAACTACCACTCGCTCACCTCTTCCCAGGCGCCCTGCCTCTGTTCTTAACCCCTTAGTCTGTTCTCCATACTGAGTCAAGAGACATCTTTATCTTTGTAAAGCTTACATCTGCTAAAAACAGGCCTCCCCTACCACCCTGCCCTTAAGATTAAGCCCTGTTTGATCTGGCCTCTGGCCTCTTCTCTCTCCCCTTTCCCTTTGCATACCTTGTCCCAGCCACACCAGCCTCTTTCTGCCCCACAGATATGCCAAGCTTAGGGCCCACCCCAGGCTGCTGGCTCTTTTTTTCTTCTGTCAGCATGGGTACAGCCACCTCTTTCAGGCTTAGTTTCAGCATTGGAGCCCTTTCCCTCCACCCTGATGAAGGCAGATTTCTCACAAAACCCTGTGTTATCTTCTTAGCAAATTTTTGTACTTGAAATTCTTTTTAGTCTGCATGTTTGATTCCAGTCCCATAGTAGGCCTTCAAATGTTTTTGGGCTGGCAGAGGGAAGGAGAACCCCCTCAGTACCTGCAAACCTGCTTTGGATTGTCAAAGCCTACCTGCCAGGGACTTCCCTGGTGGTGCAGTGGTTAAGAATCCACCTGCCAATGCAGGGGACACGGGTTCGATCCCTGGTCTGGGAAGATCCCACATGCCGTGGAGCAACTAAGCCCATGTGCTGCAACTACTGAGCCTGTGCTCTAGAGCCCACGAGCCACAACTACTGAGCCCTCATGCCACAACTACTGAAGCCTGTGCGCCTAGAGCCTGTGCTCTGCAACAAGAGAAGCCACCTCAATGAGAAGCCCGTGTGCCACAACAAAGAGTAGCCCCCACTCCCCACCACTACAGAAAGCCCGCACACAGCAACGAAGACCCAACACAGCCAAAAATAGATAAATAAAATAAACTTATTAAAAAAAGAAAAAAAGCCTACCTGCCTGTTTGTAGGAAGAAATGCCAGCCTATGTCAGGGCAGTAAGAGACTAAGCTTGCCTAAGCCTCATGTGGGGTTCCCAGGTAAGGGTTGGCCTTCCAGTCAATTAGCCGAATTGCCTAATGAGGACTCATAGGCAGAACATGGTCTGTCCTGAGACCTGATGAGATTAGATGGTGTGGTTGTCATACTTGCTGACTGGTCAGGAGATGTGCATGGGGGTTGGTGATAGAATAATTCAGTGTTTGTAACAGACCATGTAACAATCTATAGAAGGGGTAGAAAATCAAGTCTTATGCTAAGTGAGCTGCCCTGGCTACCTGCCAAGCCTTGTTGGACCTGTGTGGGCTGATGGTTGTGGTATTTCAGGAGATTGTGGCAACTTTGGGAATCACAGTGACAGGGGAAGTGCTGCTTGGCATCAGCCAGGTATGCGCATCGGGTAATATCAACTCCTAAAACAAGCACTTCCCTATATTTTATACACCAGACTTCAAGGAAACAGGTCAGGAGAAAGAAGAAGGGGACATGCCTGCCTGGAGGATTAACCCTGAGGTCCTGGATCCTTTGCTCTGCCCCACATCTGAGACTCTTTTCATGTCCAAACAGCCCTTATCCAGTCTCATCCCAGCCAGCACCTATTACTTCCCTGCTGTTCTCTAGCTCTACCTCAAGAATCAGTTTGCTATTACTGACCCCATTTTAACTCCCAAATGGACTCCATTGATCTGATGTAAGAAGGGTCTATGGGCTACCTCCAGACCTTTGTGGCCAGCATGACCTTCCTGAAAGACCTGTGCCTTGGGTCTCTCTTCTTTTCTCCTGTGGCCTCAGGGCACCCTAAAGGAGATGGTCCTGGTGTGTGCTCCCTTGGACCAGACTAGATGCCTGTATGCAAAGCTCATCCCAGGTCTCGACTGTTCTTTGCTCTCACAGCAGTCTTAGGTCTTAGAACACCCTCTCTCTTCATCAGGGTCTGTAGGTATAGGTCCCACAGAAGCCAGCTTTGCCTTTGCTGGGCAGATCCTAAGCTGTCCCAAGTTGGCCATAGTATAAGTTACCCCCTGACTTCCCTCAGGATTGGCGCTGGCTCCCTAAGGGTGCCTCTCCTCTGACTTGAGTTGAGTGTAGGACTGGCTGAGGAAGGTGATGATATGGCTGGAGATGTTCTAACTCCTCCTCTCTGGGTTGGTCAGGAGAGAAGTCTTTGCATCTCATGAAATGATTGGGCTGCCCCTCTAGATCCCCCTCAGATGTCTCATTTTGGTAGTGCCCATGAGGATGGCTTTTCATCCCTGCTTCCCTTTAGCCTCCTTGTCTGGAGACAATGTGGAATTTCTCTCAGCCCAAGATGTTGGCAGACTGGGAGCAGCCCTTCCTGGGACTGTGCTCTCATCTGCTGGCATAGGCCCCCAATTGTTCCCATGAGAACAATGGGTACTCTTTTTGGCCAGGAAGGGGAGCTCATGAAAGGAGTATTTCTTTGGATGCTTGCGAGCTTTGTGGCAACCCCGCCTGCGTGAGATGAACTGCAGTTTCTTCCTGCCTCAAGTGGGTGTTCCCTGGCTCTGAATTGATCCCTTGTGAACAGAGCACACTGGGAAATGTGGGTTGGCGAAGGAAGGCATCCTTGGGGGTGGGTTGTCAGAATGGCATTTGCCCAGACATATCAGCTCAAATACTTATTATTGAATATATAGGCTTCTATGTTTTAGAAAAAAAATTACTGACAAGGACTGAAAACATGATGAAGTAAAAATAGTTGATGTCAGGGCTTGGGATTGAGGGACTGATTCTGAGAATTTTATTAGTGGCTATAACCATCCTAAGCTGTCCCTTTGGGGGGAAAATGATTAATTTTTGTTTTCAGATGAGAACAGTTAACAGCAGATAAAATGCTTCATAATTCAGACCAGAGGGGCACTGATTGGGCTGGACAAGTTGTATTCAACAACATGTGATCCTGTGGCCTTGGCCTTTGTGGCAACAGCCATATTCTGGCTTGAGGTTTGAATGTCAAGCAGCAGAACCAATTATTGTCTCTCATGGGTGTGGCTCTCCTCTACTCGGTAAAGCAAAGTATGTCTACCCTGGTTCTACCCTGGTTCCTCACCTTCTGTGGGGGCAAAGGCTTGGCCTTTGACCTCAAGCCAGAGGCTCTTTGTGTTGACATGTGCCATCTCCCCACAGCCCAGCCATGTGACTGCCCATGTGCATCATTTGTGGAAGTTGAGCTTGGCCACAGATTAGTCTCATTGTCATAGTCCATGGCACAGACACAGGATCACCCTGAATGTGAGTCAGCACCGTGGGGGCCTCTGAAACGTGACTGGAAGCTGACTCCATCAGAGGGACTATTTCCTGCCCCCCTGAGCAAAGGAGCCCACCACACAGTTGGCCTGCCCCCAGGAGGCCTTGATCACCTCATGTGTGAGTGCCTCCAGGGTGTTGCCTATGGTATCCAGCCATAGACGGCTGTGGGTTGTCTCAGCTCCGCAGCTTGGGTGAGGGGTGAAGGGCTGAAGGGTCCAGGAGCCAGTGACCAGGTCTGAGGGAAGGCAGGGACTTTGCCAGGGCAGGCTGCTAAGAGGCCTAAGCAGTGGGGTGTCACAGGGCAGCAGTTTGTGCCACTGTGAAATGGACCAGTGAGAAGACCCTCTGACACATCTGTTAGGGATTCAGGGAAGGGCCCAGCCTGAACCCCTGGGGCTGTCCTGTCTTGAGGTGTTGGTTGGAAGGTGCCACCACTGAGGCTCAAAGGACCCTCCAAAAGGTTTGTAGTGTGGGGGAATTCTCACCAAATGCAGTTTCTTTTTTTTTTTTTCTTTGTGGTACGCGGGCCTCTCACCGCTGTGGCCTCTCCCACCGCGGAGCACAGGCTCCGGACGCGCAGGCTCAGCAGCCATGGCTCATGGGCCCAGCCGCTCCACGGCACGTGGGATCCCCCTGGACCGGGGCACGAACCCATGTCCCCTGCATCGGCAGGCGAACTCCCAACCACTGCACCACCAGGGAAGCCCCAAATGCAGTTTCTTGATTATACTTTATTCCTAAGATCCCTCTTTGCTGGCCAGCATCAGCTCACCCAAGTGACAAGGATATGAAAGTGCTCATCCATCTTTCTGGAACTTTTGCTTGCCATTTCTAAGTCCCATAACTCCTGCATGGGTAAGATACCACCTTGTGGGTTCTGAATGATAAAGCTTAGGTTTTCTTGGTTTTAGAAACCAGTGGTCATATAGTTAATTAAGCCCTAGTGAGAGTCCAGCTCCTCAGTTTTGATGGGCAGAAATCTGCTCTTTGATGAGGGACTAAGTAATACAAGCTCCTCTGCCGATTTGTTCTTTCTCCAGGTATATTATGCTGATTTGGGGTGAGAGACTCTACTTACGTTGCATGGTGTTTAGCACAGGTGCTGTATCTTTATCAGACCAAGTGTTTGACAGTCTACTGTGCCAGAGAAGGCTCCAGCGGAGAAGTTGAAGAGAATGTCTGAGAACTGAATAGCCAGTTACTAGTCATCTGCTAGTATAGACTGAGGAGTGACCAAAACCTTCACGTTTGGCAGTTCCCCAATCATTGGTCATGGTGATATTTTGTGGGCAATGCTGGGCAGGTAGTCTTCAGAACTCCTTATGTGTCTTCCCAGGTTTTGTGGTTTTGATTCTTAATGTTTTTGGATGTACTTTATGGATCAGGATTTCTAAAATTGGGTATGTGGCTGTTCAAGATCTTATTTTCCTCAGTGCTGGGCTTGCCTTCTATCTCAGAAGCATGTTCTCTCTGAGGGTTGCTGAAACTGGAAAGATTTCTGGCTCTTTGTGAGTGGCCTGTGATCTAGAGCCCATGATCTCAAATCAGGCTTCCTCCTGCAGTTTCTGCCTCCTGCAGGTGTTCCCATTGCCTGAAGTCTTCTTTCCAAGATGGCTGCTTTATAAGGTCAGCAAGGGAGTATTGGTATTTAATGATGGAGGGTGACTTGAAAACCTAGGGGTGACTTGAAACCCTGGGGGAGTTCCATGGCCGGGGACAGCCTGTCACCCCAAATACATGTGCTGGTGTTATGAGCACTTCACACAGAGTTCTGATTCCTGCTTCTTGCATGCCATTCCTAGCCTGGCAGCCCTTAGAGGGTCAGTTGTGGGTGGTTACAGTACAGCTAGGACAGAAATTTCTATATGAGTAAACTAAGGATTCCAAGGATAGTCGGAATCTCATGTGCAAATATGCCAGGATCAAGCACATCTCTTTTAGACTTAGAGGATGTGAGTGCTGGCTTTGGGCTGTCACCTGCAGCAAGTTCTCCCTGCCCTCTCTGCCCCTCAACGTTTTCATCCACTCTTAGCAAACAGGTCTTAACAGGTAAGCAAGTCCCTGAGGGTCCCCAGCCTTGGCCGTGTTCCCCTCTAGGGTCCTGGCTTCCTCTTCCTGTGGCCTCTCCACTTCCCTTTGATGCTTTGAGTTTCTGCTTTGGAGTATGAACAGGGAGACAAAGCCTCAGTGTGTGCTGGGTCCAAGGCCATTTGGGAAAGAGGATGAGGGAGTGGAGCCTGGACACGCCCTGGATCCATTCCTGCAGCAGCCTCACAATGTGTACTGTGTCCTCTCTCAGCCCATAGGGGCGGGTGAGGAACCAGCACTGACAGAGTCCAGCGTGTGCCTGCCCCTGTGATCATACAAGGCTGGCATCTTTTCCCCCTTCTTACATGTGAGAAAACAGGCTGAGGTTAGATGAAGCCTCAGACTGCCTGGAGATGGGGCTTCCCTTCGGATACGGTGTTTTTATAGAGGTGAGTCCTGGTTTGTCATGGGGGCTGTGTCTCTGAGAAGGAACTTTCATATCCCACTTCACCCTTAGGTCCTGAGAGGAAAAGTGGTCTAGATCCTGGAAGTTTTGCAAGCTGGGGAGGATGTCCAGAGTTCCCATGGACTGAGGGGCTCCTGCTTTGTCACA
Source organism: Globicephala melas (assembly GCF_963455315.2). Classification (NCBI taxonomy): domain Eukaryota; kingdom Metazoa; phylum Chordata; class Mammalia; order Artiodactyla; family Delphinidae; genus Globicephala; species Globicephala melas. Next base: position 38,671,594 of record NC_083324.2, on the reverse strand, counting down.
GTAGAGCAGGTGTTGCATCCCAGAGCGTTCCCTCAACTGAGTGCCCTTGAGAGGGAGGGGGGCTGCTAGTGGAATCCTTTGGGGACTGTGGACACTGCCAGACCTTCAGGCATGTTCAAACTTCCCAGTTCAGGGGCTTTCCCTAAATGGCCTTGAAAATGCAGAGATGTCAGCTTCCCTGTGACTTGGGTAGGTTCCTTGTGGAACTCAGATTTGTTTTGCTTCCTGTGGCCTTTATATTAAAATGAATCATTGCCAACCAAAGTGCTGCCTGGATCTGATGTTTGCAGTACCAAGATGTTCAGAGATGCATGGATTTTAGAACGTTCAGGTTAGAATCTCTCCTTGTCTGAGGAGTACCCAAGACACCAGGGACTGTTTGCTTCCGGGTGTAGATCCAGGTTGAACACCTATCCTGTGGCCAGGGCTCTAGTACCTTGAGGAGCCAGAATTTGCAGAAGGGAGGGCAGGTGCAGGGTGGAGTGGCTTGGCTCTGTTTTTCTGACATGGCTTATCCCAAATGTTGTCTCTAAAGCTGTGGGTAGACCATAGTGAAAGAATTTGTTTCTGTAACCAAAATGAAGGTACACAGTTCTGCTCTTCCATCGCCCAGTTTGAGATTGAGCATTATAACTTACTTTGGTGAAACCTGGGGTTTTCTTTAATGTTTGTTATTTATATTACACGTTATTAACATGTTAAAATGTGACTTGGCATAGTTCAAATAAGTGTATATTTTCTAAGTCTGGCTGTGTGGGAGCCTTGACCAACCTGGGTTTATGCCTTAGGGCATGTCTGACAACAGAACTGTGGCTGTTGGGGGTCAGCAGAATGGGAAGCTGAGCCAGCCAGGGGAGTTTGAGGAGATGAGGGCCCTTCTCTGTTCTCTCTGTTATAAAGTGCCCTTACGTAATTGAGACAGACTTGAAAAAGCACTGGCGCTGCTTACTCATCTGTGCTGATGGAACACACGGCGCTGGGCACAGGCCTAACTGCCTGGCCACTGAGGCATATCCCATGGGCCTGGCCAGCCACTTGGCACCCATCTGGAGCCTCTCCTGGTCTCTCTTGGCCCTGTTCAGTCTTCTCTACAAGTGGCTTCTCCTTGGCTGACTTCATCCAGAGCTCCATTCTTGGCCCTCCCTTTCTCCTTTCTCTGCCTGATCTCTTGCAGATGTGCTCTCATTCCAGTGGTAGTCATTGGGATGGAGTGGGCTTAGGAGAAATACCTTTGGGTGGCCGGAAACCTGGGTCCGCGCCCTGGCTCACCTACTCTCTTCCTCTCAGGAAGTTCTTACCCCACCCCTGTAAAAGATCTCATGGTTCCCTTGACTACTCCATTTGGCCTTAACATCTTTGCTTCACATTTTTTGCAAAACTAGATCATTCAACCTTTGCTTTATATGTTTGTATGTGGATGTGGCAGTTTTTGTATTTAACATAATTGAACTGAAAAAATTTAAAGCATAGGTTTTTCAGTCAAAGCAGTTGTGATAAGTATTTTTGTAGCTAAAAAAGATTGTAAAGGAAGAATATATTTAGTGTTTTTCATGGATTTGAAGACACCCATGTTTACAGTTATTTTACCATTTCTGATGTTGGTTCTGTTTGCAGTGGATGGTGAGTGATGGGATGGGAGATTCTTAGTGGTTCATTAATTAGATGACTGTGCACCCTAGTGTTGATGGAATGTGGTCACAAAAGAAACTCTGTGAACTCAGTAGTTCAGAGAGCAGTCAATAAAGGACAACTCCTAATAATGTCATATGTCTTCTCATGGCTTTTTGCTGGAGGTAAGAAATCTCTTTACAGGCAGGGTAAATATCTGGTCTCTGATAAGGTTGATGGAATGGCATGCTCATTGACACCCGGGTCCTAGCTGGGAAGAGCAGGTATGAGTTCAGGGTCTCTTCCCCAATCACTCAGGCACCCGGCTCTTGGAAGGAGGAAGCCTGACGAACCAGAGCCCCTGGGGAACCCAGAAGCTATAGCTGTGGCCTTCCTGCCACAGGGAGGGAAGCGTTTTAGTTTCCCTCTCCTGACAAGCAGTGACCATGAAGGGCAATCCCTGGGCCGAGGCTGGCAGTAAGACATGCCATCTGTTGGCCATTGTGTTTCTGGACTTGACGGACAGGGCAGTGGAGCTGACTGAGAGTGCCTTTAGGCAGACCAGAGAGTGGGTCCCACCTTTCTTGCATTGGGGGCAGGAGTAGGTGTTTCCCGAAGGTGAGAGAAGTCATAGATGGGGCCTGGGCAAGAGGCGAGTCTTGTTTCCCTCTTGTCAGCTGATGGTGGAAGTTTTTATGGTGGCATTCCCTTGGGGGCTTTACGTATTACCAGTCATGTTGCTGTGGAGAAGGACTTCCACCCTGAAATAAGTCTGGGAGGTGCTGTTGGGTGGAAAAGGGGATGAGCTCCTGAGGCCTGCTCTGTGCTTCGGCTTTCCAAGGACAGAGGTGAGCTCTGTCCATTTCCCAAACTTAGTTGACTATAGAATTCTCTTTTAGGGAGACTGGAGGTCCTTGGAATGCCTTTCATAAACGCTCTTCTTAGGATAATTGTTTACATTCCCCTACCCTGGACATTGCAGTTTTTCTTGAGATTTGAAAAGCACTGTTAAGACATTAGATACAGCTAACCAAATGTGCCCCACTACACTTGAATGTAACATGGTGGTTGTAAAATGAGGCATTTGGGGGTATTGAGTTGTCCCTGCACCCAGACCTGTGTGCATTTCCACTTCTGGGCAGGAGAGGCACTCTAGGCCAGGCATATACCTTGAGCAAAGTTGTGGTGTCTGTGGAGGGTAGGGTAGAAGTCTGAGGCAAGGTTGGAAAGTAGTGCTGAGGGGTGAGACACCCAGGCTTGATTCTGCAGGCAGAGTGGACGAGTAGGTGGCAGGGCACTTCGTTGGTATAAAAACCTGCAACGTTCTTGAGCTCCCTGGCATCAGTTCTCTGGGATGAGACATGTGTTTTGAGTGCCAGAACTGCTGTCTCCCCACCGTGTGGCCTTGGGCGAACCATTTGCCTTCCATGCTAGCCCATCTGGCAGCCCCAGTCTTTCGTGATAGGTTAATGAGCTCCAGGAGAGAGGCGTTGGTTCCTCCACCAGGAATTCTGAATTGTACCTCAGGCCTGTCACACAGGCTAGGCCATTGGTTCACTGTTGTGATCATTTTCGGGTTATGCAGTGATGGTGGCAATTAACTCATGCTGACATCTCTTCTAGGTATCAGCAGCAGGGAAGGAGACCTTACCATCCTGGCTGCAGTGGGACCCACAGAGCCACACCCTGGAGGGTCTCCCCCTTGACACTGATAAGGGCGTGCATTACATTTCAGTGAGCACTGCACGGCTGGGGGCCAATGGAAGCCACGTCCCGCAGACTTCCAGTGTGTTCTCTGTTGAGGTCTACCCTGAAGACCACAGTGAGCCACAGTCTGTGCGGGCGGCGTCACCAGACCCTGGTGAGGTGGTATCATCTGTCTGTGCTGCCGATGAGCCTGTGACTGTCCTGACGGTAATTCTGGATGCTGACCTCACCAAGATGACCCCAAAGCAAAGGATTGACCTTCTGCACAGGATGCGGAGCTTCTCAGAAGTGGAGCTTCACAACATGAAGTTGGTGCCAGTAGTGAATAACAGACTGTTTGACATGTCGGCTTTCATGGCTGGCCCAGGAAATGCAAAAAAGGTGGTAGAGAATGGGGCCCTGCTCTCCTGGAAGCTGGGCTGCTCCCTGAACCAGAACAGTGTGCCTGACATTCGTGGTGTGGAGGTCCCTGCCAGGGAAGGTGCTATGTCTGCCCAGCTTGGCTACCCTGTGGTGGGTTGGCACATCGCCAACAAGAAACCCCCTCTCCCCAAACGTATCCGGAGGCAGATCCATGCCACACCCACACCTGTCACTGCCATTGGGCCCCCAACCACAGCCATCCAGGAGCCACCATCCAGAATTGTGCCCACCCCCACATCTCCAGCCATTGCTCCTCCAACCGAGACCACGACTCCTCCAGTCAGGGATCCTGTTCCTGGGAAGCCCACAGTCACCATTCGGACTCGAGGTGCCATTATTCAGACCCCAACCCTCGGCCCCATCCAGCCCACTCGGGTGTCAGAAGCTGGCACCACAGTTCCTGGCCAGATCCGCCCAACAATGACCATTCCTGGCTATGTGGAGCCCACGGCAGTTGCTACCCCTCCCACAATTACCACCAAGAAGCCACGAGTATCCACGCCAAAACCAGCCACACCTTCTACTGATTCCTCAACCACCACAACTAGAAGGCCGACCAAGAAGCCACGGACACCCCGACCAGTGCCCCGGGTCACCACCAAAGCTCCCGTTACCAGATTGGAAACCGCCTCCCCGCCTACTCGCATCCGCACCACCACCAGTGGGATGCCCCGCGGAGGAGAACCCAACCAGCGCCCAGAGCTCAAGAACCATATCGACAGGGTGGATGCCTGGGTTGGCACCTATTTTGAGGTGAAGATCCCGTCAGACACCTTCTATGACAACGAGGACACCACCACTGATAAGCTGAAGCTGACCCTGAAGCTTCGGGAGCAGCAGTTGGTAGGCGAGAAGTCTTGGGTGCAGTTCAACAGCAACAGCCAGCTCATGTATGGCCTGCCTGACAGCAGCCACGTGGGCAAGCACGAATATTTCATGCACGCCACAGACAAAGGGGGCCTATCAGCTGTGGATGCCTTCGAGATCCATGTCCACAGGCGCCCTCAAGGGGATAGGGCTCCTGCTAGGTTCAAGGCCAAGTTTGTGGGTGACCCAGCAGCTGTGGTGAATGACATTCACAAGAAGATTGCCCTGGTGAAGAAGCTGGCCTTCGCCTTTGGGGACCGCAACTGCAGCACCATCACTCTGCAGAATATCACCCGGGGCTCCATTGTGGTGGAATGGACCAACAATACACTGCCCCTGGAGCCCTGCCCCAAGGAGCAGATCACGGGGCTGAGCCGGAGGATCGCTGAGGATGATGGCAGACCTCGAGCTGCCTTCACCAACGCCTTGGAGCCCGACTTCAAGGCCATGAGCATTTCTGTGACAGGCTCTGGCAGCTGTCGGCATCTACAGTTTGTCCCAGTGGCGCCACCCAGGAGGGTGCCCTCAGAGGCACCACCTACGGAGGTGCCAGATCGGGACCCTGAGAAGAGCAGCGAGGATGATGTCTACCTGCACACGGTCATTCCAGCCGTGGTGGTTGCAGCCATCCTGCTTATCGCTGGCATCATTGCCATGATCTGCTATCGCAAGAAGAGGAAGGGCAAACTCACCCTCGAGGACCAGGCCACCTTCATCAAGAAGGGGGTGCCTATCATCTTTGCAGACGAACTGGACGACTCCAAGCCCCCACCCTCCTCCAGCATGCCACTTATCCTGCAGGAGGAAAAAGCCCCCCTCCCCCCTCCTGAGTACCCCAACCAGAATGTGCCCGAGACCACTCCTCTGAACCAGGACACCGTGGGAGAGTACACACCCCTGCGGGATGAGGATCCCAATGCGCCTCCCTACCAGCCCCCGCCGCCCTTCACAGCCCCCATGGAGGGCAAGGGCTCCCGTCCCAAGAACATGACCCCATACCGGTCGCCCCCTCCCTATGTCCCCCCTTAACCCACAAGCGCCTGGGTGGAGGCAGGGGTAGGGCAGGGCCCTGGAGACAACACGGTGTTGTCTGTGGAGACCAGTGGCCTGCAGACCATCGCCCACTGGGAGCCGACACCTGACCTAGCACACGCTGACACACACGGGGCCTGGACAAGCCCGCCCACTTGGTCCTCCTAAACCCCAAAGCAGCTGGAGAGACTTTGGGGACATTTTTACTTTTAATTTTTGCCTAACAGCTTTTTGTTTGTTCATAGAAAATTCTTCGCTGCGTTTTTGAAGGCTGGCTCTGAAAGCACCGTTTGGAGTAGAGGTAGATGGAGGGAGCGAGGAACCGTGAATGAACTCGCAGGCAGTGCTGGGCGGCCTCCCGGCTCTCTGCGTTTTGCCTTTAACACTAACTGTACTGTTTTTTCTATTCACGTGTGTCTAGCTGCAGGATGTAACATGGAAAACAGTAGCTAAAGATTAAATTCAAAGGACTTTCAGAAGTTAAGGTTAAGTTTTTACATTTAATCTGCTGTTTACCTAAACTTGTATGTGTAATTTTTGGGTGGGTATGGGAAATTGCTTTGCTAAAAATAAGCTCCCAGGGTGTTTCAAACTTAGAGAAGACCAAGGGACAGTATTTTTTATCAAAGGAATCCTATTTTTTCACACTACGTAAACTTTGTTGCTCTGATACCCCAGAGAGCCTGACTGGGGGCCTCCTGGCCCTGGCTCAGGGGCCAGGGCCCTGGTGCTGGGTTTGCTGTCCCACTGTTGCCAGGGGCTGGAAGCTGGAGGGGCCTCTTAGGCCATGGACATCCACACCCCCACCCCATGCACGCTAGCGGCCCACAACCAAGGGGTCTTCATTTCCATAGAAAAGGGACTCCAAGAGGCAGTGGTGGCCGTGGCCCCCAACCTAGGTGCTCCAGGTGGGCCAGCTGCTCGTGGGGATGCCTGGGGAGGTCGAGAGACTCGACCACATCAGCCTGTTTTCTTTTACCCTTTTTCTGTGTGTTTTTTTTTCCCCCTCCTAAAAGGAATATCACGGAGTTTTGAAACACTCAGTGGGGGACATTTTGGTGAAGATGCAATATTTTTATGTCATGTGATGCTCTTTCCTCACTTGACCTTGGCCACTTTGTCCCAACAGTCCACAGCCCAACCCTGACCCACCCCACCCCTTTTCTCTGGCGCTCCAGTCCCAGGCCTTGGGCTTGAACAGCTGGGAAAGGTCTGGTGGCTGGGGAGGAGTGCCAGCAATAGTTCATAGTAAAAATAGGGGGGCTCTCAAAGCTAATTTTTTACTAAAGTTTTTATACAGCCTCAAATTGTTTTATTAAAAAAAACGATTAAAAATGGTGATGCTTACAGCAGTTTGTACAAGCTCCTAGTGTTGATTCCATGGGACTGACGGCTTTGCTCATTTTGATTTTTTTCCCCCCTTCTTTTCCTAATGGTTTAAATTCTGGAATTACACTGGGGCTTCTTTTGCCTTTTTTAGCAGAACATCCGTCCATCCATCTGCATCTCTGTCCCGTGACTCAGGGGCACCCACTCAGCTTTGATTCTCCTCCTTTGGAAGAAACCATTTTGAGCATGACTTCTTGATGTCTGAGAGTTATTTTGGGTACCTTTTAGGGAGGAATGCCTTTTGCAATAACGTATCCCTTCCGTGATCGAGGGCGGGTGGGTGGGTGGACCCAGGCTCCCTTTGCACACCAAGCAGCCACTTCTAAGCCATACTGACCATTTTGCAGAGGATTCATGTGTGCTGCCTCAGGAGGGGAGGAACGGTCAGAGTGGAGGGGTCTCCACCCTGCCCTTCTCTGGAGGGTATTCCCGCTTGCGCCTTCTCCCCCAGGGCCTAGCCTCTCTCTCCTGCCTGGTCCCCTGGTGGGGTGAGCAGTGCCACTGTGGGGGAAGCCTGTAGATGAGGGCTCAGTGGACCTGTGATGACTGGGCCTTGTGCCTCCAAGCCCTGATCCAAGCCGGAGTTTCCCCAGTGCCCCGGAGTCAGGAGCGCAAGCTGAGTCTGACCTGGTGAGATTATTTTTGATGACCTTGCCAAAAGATAAACAATTTCCAGTGTTCCAGGTGAGGGCTTTGAAAGGCCTTCCAAATAGCTCCGTTGCCCCTAGCAACCCCACCATCGGGCATTGCCACGCAGAGACGTGGCTGGCCCAGAATGGCCTGTTACCATAGCAACAGGAGGCGATGGGGCAGTGAACAGAATAACAACAGCAACAATGCCCTTGCGGGCCGCCTCCTCCCCTGAGTGCCCGGCTGGCAGTGGTCTTTGGACTCTGTGAGACAGAGAGCCAATCTCACATTCAAGTGTTCACCAACCACTGACGTGTTTTTATTTCCTTCTATATGATTTTAAGATGTGTTTTCTGCATTCTGTATAGAAACATATCGAACTAAATAAAAGTGTCTTTATTACAATACCATTGCCTCCAAGCATCTTTTTCCCTAGCCCCTACACAACATGAGTGTAGGGTGGAACTAGAGTCCATGTAACAGAGGGAAGAGGGGACCCAGCTAGGCCCACTTGGAGGTGGCCTTTGAGCAGCTGACCAAATAGCCTTCACATCCTTACCATTTCTGTTCCTCTGGGAGGGGTGGGTGTGTGCACCAGAAGCTCTGTCAACCAGTGAGCCCTCCTTAGCACCTCTTCTGCCTGAGCCAGCTGAGATAAATCTCCTTGAGCCTCAATTTCCTCATCTGTAGTGCGGGGTGGGGAGAGGAACGGGCAGAAAACCCAGTGAGACTGGGCGGGAGAGGAGGATGGTGGGAGAGGTCTTGCTACAAGCTGTCTGCCCCAGAGTGGGTCAGCTTCTGCAGGTTCCAGACAGGGGTCCCTCAGGCTGGGCCCCCTGCCTACTACCTTGTGGGGTTGAGGCTGGCCAGTCTCCCAGGTAGTCTCAGGCAGGTTTGGCCTTGGGCTTGGCCTTGGGGTGGGGAGAAGGGGAGAATGGTTTCTGGCCAGGATGTTCTGCCTTCATTGGGCCTGTAGTTTCTGGGGGCCTGCCCCTAAGTGCCCTGCCTGAGATGGACAGGCCAGCTGGGTAGCCTTAGCATGACTTAGTGCCCAGGAAGGGGCAGGTTGTCCTGGGACACTGCCAGGGCGTGGGAGGCAGGGCATGCAGCAGCTGTGTCTTCAGAGGCAGGATCAGGGCCATTGGTCACAGAACAACTGGTGCCTCTTTTGGGCTCACTCCCACCACCACAGGGTCCTCACCATCTCCACCTACAGCACCCAGGCTGCTGCTCTGCTCACAGCTTTCAAGACCCAGAGCTGAGACTGGTCCTGTATTGCAGATAGAACTGAGTCCCAGAGTGGGGAGTTGGGGGTGAATTACTTGTAGGATACCACACTGATAAATACCAGGAAAAGCTGTCCCCAGTGCAGAGTTCAGGGACACATACCTCACCCCAAGACCTAGCAGCAGGAGCCCAGGAAATGACCCTGCCTTTGCTCTCTTGGCCTCAGGAAGTTCTGCTTCATGTTTAACCTGAAGCCACTGATGGAGGTGACCCTAGAGTCTCAGCTGGGGTGGGGCTAAGTTGGTCTGTTTGTGTCCCTGTGAAGGCTCCTTGTGTCCAGGAGGTGCCCCTGGGTGGTTTCCGGGCGGTAGCAGGGGCAGCTCTCAGCCTTGGTAGTGGTTCAGGGGCGCCCCATGTCAGCCCGGCGGAGAGCCAATTGCCAGGGGCTCTGGGCCAAAGAGGGGGGACAGTGTCCATGGACTCCCAGGAGGTGGCGCCTCAGGCTGGAGTAAGCCTGACAGCAATGGGCAAGTCAGGCTGTGGGCGGGGTTAAGTAACAGCGGAGGCTGGCTGTAGGAGGGTGGAACCCGGCCTAGAGCAGAGCAGAGACGGCCGGGCACTGGACCAACCCTGGAGGGGGGCGGGGCCGAGCGGGGCTGTAGGCAGGGCTAAGGCGGTAGGGCCTGCTGCCGAGAGCCGCTCCGAGTTAGGCCGCGGACTGGCGCTTTAACTGGGCGGGTCTTTTCTCGCTCAGACATCTAGGCAGAGACCCTGAGGGCGTTAGGGTGCGAGTTGCTGGGGTTTGGAGCCTGCCTTTCGCCGCGGCCGTTCTCCTTCAGAAAGGGAAGCTAGCAGAAAATAAATGCGAGGGGCGAGTCTGGGGCCCAGGCTTCCAGATGCCTTCTGTTACTGGGGCCCTGCTGGCAAACCTTGAATTCGGACGTACTTAGGCAGGAAGGAATAAGGACCTTTCCTTTGCACCTTAGCTTTTGTAAACCTCCAGGATTCCTGCGGTGGAGGCCAGCATGGGGCCTGCACACAGTAGGGCTCAGCGCTTGTTAGATGCTCCCTGAGTCTCCTCTTCCTCCAGCCTGAGAGCTGAGAACACGGCCTAAAGTGCTGCGGATCTGGGAGGGTCCTGGATGGAAGCCAGGCGGCTCCAGTTGCTGTGCCCCTAGGAGAAGACACTTGGTAGTAGAAACAGACAGGGATGGGGTAGCAGATGACACTTTCTCTGAGTCGACCCTGGAGTGGGGGCACCCTGAAGCCCCAGGGAACACCCTGCCCAAAGCTCTCTCCACAGCCCTGGGCACTCACTAGGACAGCAGGGAACATCCATTTGGCAGCTGGCTAGAGCTCCCAAAGGCAGGGCTGAGTGTATTCTTGCCTTGTGTCCTCATGGTGTTGCAGCCTCAGGCTGTAGAGGGCAAAGCCCAGGTTTGGGACTTGCTAAAATGGCTGGGAGTTCAGGTTAGGCCAGCTCCTTTTCCAGGGATCATGCCCCATTTCCCTCAGCATCTCTGTTGCAAAAGGTCTTGGGAGAGAAAGGTGAAGAATGGGGCTGGCTCCAGCCCACGATGGTAGGGGATGGGGAGGTCCTGATGGGAGGTGGCAGCAGCTTTCCTCTGGGTGTGCCTGTGGGAGAGGACCAGCTTTGTCCTGGGTGAACTCACCCTCAGGGAACATGTGCCTAGTTGGGCTGGACAAGAAGCAGGGCCTGGGGGATCCGCTGAAAGGGATGGAGTCCTCCTCTTGTTTGAGGAGCACATGGTGCATATGTGTGTAGGGGGGAGGCCAGCGTTTCTGTGTCCAGTACCGTGATTAGAGGGCAAATGAGAGGCTAAGGAGGCATCCAGTGTGACCCCAATGGCTCTGACTCAGCAGCCACTGTGCCTCCCAAGGCTCACCCTGTGTCCCAGGCAGTACAATCAGCTTACTCCTCTCCTCAGAGACACCCTAGGCCAGGCAGGGCTAGGAGAGGGACACAGCCACCCTCTGAGCCCCAAGAAGATCCCTGGAGCAGATCCGGGGATGAGGGAGGGCTTGGTTGAAATGAGCAGACTGGGGGAGGGAGGGCTCAGGGGAACACATGACCTTTCTGTTCTCTGAAGGCAAGAGGAAGATGTACTTTGTTCAGCCTTACTAGGAATTCCTCAGTCTGTACTGTTAGCTTATGGTCAGAAAGGCCACCTTCTCAGAAAGCTGATGCCCATGCCAGGCCTGCCAGCTGGGGGAGTTATTAATACATAACTAGCAGTGCTAACCCAGCTGCTGCTGTGCAACTGATACCTGCTGCTACCCACCCCAGAACCCCAGGGAAACCTGAGTGTGACTTCAGCCCTTACAGCCTGGCCTGGCCTGGTGGTGCTTTGGCCACACCCACGGATGCAGGGGATGGTAGTGGTCCTGCATGGAGGGCCAGCAGTCAAGCCCTACAGATTCAGGGCCTGGTTTGCGCAGCAGGCAGACAAAGGCCAGACTTGGAGATTGCAAGTTCAGTGAGGGTGGAGTAAGCTCAACAGCCTTGATTTCTGCTGCATCCTTGGGCCCTAGCATGATGCTGTCTTTATTCTAGGGCTCAAAAGTGCCAAATTGAACTGAAATTATTTAACTAAATTGAATTTAACTGAACTGAAATCATCCATCCTAGAAGAGGCCTAAGGGACTGTGGACCTTTCTACTTGCCATAAGCGTTTTGTTTCACCGACCTGCCCTATTCTGTCCATCTTTCCTGGAAGGCAGGAATTCTTCCAGTGGCTCCTGGAAGCTCCCTGGACAAAAAAAAACCTTATCATAATCCACTCTGATCAGGACAAAGATAAAGCTCAGTGCAGAGAGTAGCTATGTCCCATGGCCTGAAATACCTGGTGGTAAAGGTTAATTCCCAGTAATGGGCTTGGGTTTGCAGTAGTGGAGCCACAGAGGGTCAGGAGGTAGGGTTCCCTTTAATAGACTTCCCTGAAGACATGTGGAACTGAGTCTGATGAAGGGGTTGAACTAGCTTTCCCTTCCCGTGAACTGTCCAAGTCATGTATGATCCTCTGTTGCCTGGAGTAGGATACATGGGCTGGTTAAGAGAGGGCATAGGGGCATGACTTGCCACCTGACCTGTTCCCCCCGCTCCCCATCCATGGAACAGAGGTAGGTGGAAGCAACTCCATGGAAACTGGGATCCTAGTGGGAAGGACTGCAATAGTAACTGAGGTAGCATTTTCTTTTTTTTTTCCCTCATTATTTATTTATTTTATTTTTGGCTGTGTTGGGTCTTCGTTGCAACACGTGGGATTTTTGTTTTGGTGTGCAGGCTTTTCATTGCGGCAGGCAGGTTTTCTCTCTCTATTTGTGGCGTGCGGGCCTAGTAGTTGTGGCGTGCGGGCTTAGTTGCCCCGCGGCATGTGGGATCTTAGTTCCCTGACCAGGGATCCAACCTGCTTCCCCTGCATTGGAAGGCAGATTCTTTACCACTGGACCACCAGGGAAGTCCCGAGGTAGCATTTTCTATAGTTTACAGGAAACCATTTGTGTGCTTGTCTCTCCCCTTCTGCAAACTGAACTTCTTGAGTGAAGTTCCCACAGTCTTCACTGGGCCTGGCGCCGAGTAAGAGTTAGGTATGCACTGGCTGAAGGAGGATGAGTGTGCGTGCACGCACGAATGAGATCTGCAAAGCCAGCCTGGAGGCCTGTTTGGGGGAAGGCAGAGGGGCAAGGAAAGCAGCATGTTTTGACTTGGACAATTACAACTTGGAGAAGCCATGTCTTCATTATGTCACAACAAGCCTTTGGAAGCACATAACTCTAATAGCAATGGGCTTAATTAGCTTTCTTGGGAGCAATGCATGGGCGGTGGGGCTAGGCTAGTGATAAACATTTCCGATAATTTTTTTACTGGCTTTTTTCACATAATTCAAGTAAAGATTTGCACATTGCAACAGTAAAGGAAGTATGCAGACAAGGCATCAAGCAAATTCTATACTTTTCAGTTTTGCTCCCTTTTCCTACTCTACAAAGGGCATGGGTCATCTGAAGATCCTAGTACACAAGCAAAATTGTCCTAGCCAGCCCAGATGAGCTGCTGAGCAGGACAAAGATCAATCAGGTTTCTTGTTTGTAGCCTCATACCAGCCTTAGGCTTGCTTGAGAGCTGCCTTATTCCCCATGTTAGTGGGTATTGCTGACAAACCTCAGCCAGGAGGGAAACCTTCTGTTTCTTTGGGCTTCCTTCCTTCCTCTTCAGTCCTGTTTTTCCATCCCAGAGGAGGAATGCACACAGGGATCCAATTTCCCGAGTTGCTTCTCACTGGGAGGTGAGATAAGCCTCAGCATCACTACAAAAAAAAGAAGAGTGCAGAAGTCAGGGGGCCCTGTAGATGGGAGCCAGCTCTCCCAGCCTCTCTGGAATAGTCCAAAGCCCGTAGCAACACGTCATCCAGAACTGTCCTCAGTCATCCTTCGTCATTCTCTCCCATCTCCACACTCTCTACCTCCTCTTCTTGCCTGCAAAATTTGTCATTCCTCTTCACCACCGTCGGCATCTTCATCTTTGGCTCCTGAGCCTCCCTGTGGAGGTCACCATGCTGAAAGTAGCAGCCCAGGGTAAACTGGATTGTGTGGGGAAGCAGGACAGCCTCAGAGTCTGCACCCTGACCCCTGTGCATGGGCTTGCATGCCTGTTGCCTTGCCCATGGCCCAGCTGGCATCCAAGTGCAGCTCCTGAGGCCCTGCATCTCTTCATTCTTCCAAGATTTGCCTTCCAATGACTAATAATTTCTACAAATCCCAGCAGCAAGCTGGCTCTGACTAGGCCTTTTCCTACCTGGATAGATTTTTTTCCCCCGATTTCATTTTCCCTCTGGTCTTCTATAAGTGTTTGAGAGCACAGACTGGAGAAGTAAGTGGACATGTGTCCATCCATCAGTTCTATTTTGGCATGTGGACTGATTCTCCTCCCATCTGGTCTTTCTCCAAAATGACTGCTATGTGTCATATGTCACACTGAAGTGGGAAGAAAATGCGTTTGGCAAGTGAAGTTTAGGGGGCTGGGGAGCTTCTGTAGGGTCTCCAGGTCCATCCCGTCCCTGGCCAGGCAGCAGCTGGACGAAGGAGGGAGTGGTACCAGACATACCACACAGCTGGTTTGCACAAACCGAGAGATTTGTGCATTCACTTGTCATGAAGTCAAGCCTAGTGAATTCTCCTAGGTCAGTATAGGCAGCTTGTCTATGACCCCTCCACCAGGAGACACTCTGGACACAACCTCAGCACCCTCCTTTTACTCATTAAGTCAACAACCCAAATGCAGTGTTGCAGGAGCTACAGCCAAAGGTCCCTCTGGTGTGCTTTTAGCCTGGTGGTTGGTGAAGCCCTTGGAAGTGCAAGTAAGGGAAATGCTCAGAGCTGCAAAGAGAACTCAGCCCAATCATTAGCCCCTGAGGTCCTGCTGAAAGCAGCCCAGGGGATAGGACAAGCCAGACAATGTCCTGCTCTTGAGGAATGCCCACTGTAGGTCAAGAGGAAGGAAACAACTCCTGGAACAATGAATAAAAACTGAATCAGAGCCCCAGACAACCAGAGGCCAGCACCATCCCATGGTTGGCAGGAGTCCCTAGGCTGAATGCCAGGGGTGGATGTGGACAGGGCAGGCATGTTCCTGGCAATGTTTCTCAGAGGAAGTGGGACTGAGAGTTTGAAAGGAAGGTAGGGGAACCGCTAACCCACACTTCCAGGTCTCTACTGTACTGTGTCCTTTGTCACCAAGGCAGCAAAGACCTTGGAGTTCTGCTAACAGCCAGCAATCCACTCTGAGGCAGGCAACTCCCCAGGCCTGCTGCCTGGGTAGGGCTAATTACCCCCATTGGTACCAGGGACATGTTGATTTAAATCTGTGGAAAGCCACAGCTCCTATGACTTCTACAAAAACAGAAAACAAACATCCTTCTCTCCCCCACTATCAAGTGGCCCAGCCCACACTGACTGGTGTCTGTGAAGCCAGAAGGGCCTGGGTCGGGCCAAGGTCAGGTCATTGGCCTGCCCATAGTGCCTTTGTACACGTTCTTCCGCAGGAGAAAAGGTGTGGCACAAAACCCCCAAATCCCAGACCACCCACCAGAGGGACAACTAATAATAAAGTTAGTTATGTGTATGCTGGGCACTTGTTGTTTTATTTGTATCAGCCACTCCACTCTCATAATCCCCCATGTTAGAAGGGCTAGTATTATTATAACTTTGCAGGCTAGGAAATGGAGGCTTGGTGAGCCTAAGTCAGTTGCCAAGGCCCCATTTGGAAAGTGGCAAGACTGAGGTGTGGATCCTTGTGGAGCCTATATGTGCACACCTAGTCACCAGACACAAAGATGATTGAAACACAGGAGGAAACACAGTGAAGACCATCATAACATAGGCAGAGAGGCTCTCATCATCCCGGGCAGTCAGAGTCAGGTAGTCAAGTCAGCGATCCAGGCTTCATGGAAACTCCATCCCAGAGGTTGGGGGGCAGCAGATCAGAGTGTATGGGAAGGCCCAGCCAAGGTCTGTCCATCAGCCTGGTTATCAGTGTTCATTGGGATCCCTGGAATTGTCCAGGTCAGGTTAGAACTGCTGACATCCCTTTTGATATATTCATCATCAGGAGAATTAAATGGGTTTGTAAAATGGGTCCAAATTTACTCAAGTTCTTCTACACAGCCATGATTTATGAAGCCAGGAATAGTTTGGAATATAGTCTGGATCTTCTAAGAAATATTCTCCCTCAGGAAAGCACAGGTTTGTGTGAGAAGCCAGGAGGCAGAGTAGTATGCAAACACTGAAGTCTGTAAAAGTGAGGTAATGGTTAATGCAGAGGCAGCCTGCAGCCCCTCATCTGGGAACAGTCCCTGGGAACCGCAGCTCAAAGCCTCTAAGAAATATCAATTCCTCTTCCCAATCTCCAAGGTCACTGTCCCAGGGCCTGCTGAGGCATCCTTCCATCTGGCTTCAGGCCAGCCCTGACACACCCTTTACCTTTCCCAGGGACACTTCCTGAGACTCCTGTCCTGCGGGACCAGGCCTCAGAGTGAATCCCAGATGGTTCGTTCCCATTGCACCATCTGAATAAAATCTTCACCCCCCAGCTAGCCTTTGAGACCCTCATAACCAGCCCCATCACCCAGCATCCTTTATCTCCGTCCTCCCATGACATCGTGCCTCTTAACACTCTTGTTTATTTGCGTTTCCAACTCCTAAACATCCTTTAATGCCACACTCGGTGTCCCCTCTCTGAGGCCTGTTCCCACAAAGTCTGCCAGGTGGGACACTGAAGTTACCCAAATGAGAGCTCCCACTCCCAAGTTCTCCGAGTCAGAAAGCGCCACTGACTCCAGGGCAGGGCACGGCGCGACGCCCCCACGGCCCCTTCTCGTGATCCGTGTCCCTCCAATCCTGGTTGGGTGGGAAGCTCCCACCAACCGCCGCTGGGCTCCTGGTAGCACTCGCCGTTCGCGTCGGCCTCAGACGGCGCATGCGCTGCCGCCGGTGGCTGTTTCCCTGCGACCCCGCTTCTGGCTCGTGTACTAGAGTCCTCACGGGCTGGCGGGAGCGCGCGCACGCGTGGGGGGCGTCGTGAGCAGGGAAGGGGCACCCGAGCCGCGCATGCGCAGCGGCAGGCGGCGGCGCGAGCAGAGCTGGGAGATGATGGCGGCGGCGGCGGCTGCGGCGGCGGCACGGAGTGTGTGAGCAGCAGCCCGGGAACCGCCGGCCCGGGCCCAGTGCGACCCCGACCCCGCCCGCCCGCCCGCCATGGGCAACGAGGCCAGCCTGGAGGGCGGCGCTGGCGACGGGCCGCTGACGCCCGGCGGCTCCGGCCCCGGCCCCGGCGCAGGGAAGCCGCCTTCAGCACCGGCTGGTGGAGGACAGCTCCCGGCGTCAGGCGGGGCGCGGGCAACCGCCGGACCACCGGGTCCAGGCCCCGGGCCCGGTGCCGGCCCGGGCACGTAAGTGCGGGACACGGCGGCGCCCGGGGGGCGGGGATCTGTAGCTTGAGGCCGAGGCCGGGGCCGGGGCCCACGACCCTGCGGTCTAGTCTGGACAGCGAGGTCGGACGTCCGGCCACACTTAGAACCCAGCTGGTTTGGCATGAGCGGGTGGTCGCGGGAAGCGGCCCTCCCTTTACAGCCGCCCTGCCTTAGTAAAGCAGAATGGTGAGCGCAGGGTCAGTCCGGGCCTGCAGACCGTGACTCCGTCACGAACCCCAAATTCGCTTCCTCCCCAATGCCGGGCTAAGGAGGGGCTTATGTAACCTCTGCTGGGTCCCTCTGCACTGGGGAGCAATGGGACGGAAAGCGTCCTCCCTGTCTGCTGGAGTCTGCATGTGTCCATTGTGTTGGGCCAAGGAAAGAGCACAATGGGAGTGGCTGTCAGGGAAGATAAGTGTCACTGCGAGGAACAGAAAGATGTGGAAATAGTTGAACCATGAACTTGGTCATGTGCTTTCCTCAGGCATTTAGTGGCTAAAATCATCTTTGGAGGAAGGGAAAATGCCACTGGACACCAAAAGGTACTTATTTAGGCTCATAAATACTAACAGGGTCATGTGCTTTCACAATGGTTTAGTGAAAAACACTTTGGGGTGAAGCAAAAATGCAGTTGAATCATCTAGAACCAAATATGTTCTCTTATGATTTAGATTACCACCTCAGATCAGTGGAATGTTTTAAACAGAACATATCTGATCAAATACTGTGAAACCAGCTTGTTTAAAATGCATCCCGAGGTCCTATAAACAATCAAGTGGCAGTAAATGCAGTGGAAGGAAATGCCAATATATAATAAACCAGTAGACTGAAAACTCAGGAAAGCTACCAAGAGACAACAAGATAAAATGGAAGGCATTATCTTTACACCAAACAGACCTGGGGAGTAGCAAAACTGGGGAGTGCTTCTGGATCCATGTGAGTCTGCTGATAATGTTGCCTTGGCTTCTCTGTGTGGGAGCGCATAAACTGTGAGGGAGCATAATTTTTGATTCTTTAGCTGCCCAACTGTGCCTCTCATGTGGTTATTTTCTCAGAAGTTGTTTCTTAGACAATTAACAGTAATGAAAGGCTCTTAGTAGCCTGAAACCTGCCACAGACAGGCCAGCCTGTGACCATCCCTTTTAGAGTAGGGATTTGCCCGTTTTACATTAGCTATTATGGTAATGCAGTTGGATAGCACACAGTTCTTAGCACTGCAAATACTGTCCATTTTGCTGCGTGTTGAGCTGCTGTTTGAGTTTTAGCTTGGGGGAGGCTCACTCAGGCTTTAGAGCTCTCCTTCCAAAGGAAAGCATCTACGGCTGAGTGGAAAAACACATTGTTGTTAGGAGTTCTCTATATGGGAAATTTGTCATTTCTCTTCTGATAACCAAACAGGCTAGTCTGCTTGTAGTTTATCTAATGTTGCAGAGCCAAGCATATGAAAATTTGGAAAGACTAGGGCAGCCCAAAGACACAGGAAGAGGCTAGTGTCTATTCATATTCCTTTTCAGTATTTCATTTCTACCGTGTCTATGTGTTCTGCTACAGGGCAGACCCATGAACTACTGTGGGTTAGGGAACCATGGGCTCCTGCTGGATTTAGCAGTCACATAATCTCACTCCTGGCTGTGGGCAGGAGTGGACCTGTGGAGCTAAGGTCCTACAGCTGTCAGGCTCAGGGGGTGAGCTGGCTATTTGTCACCAAAGCTCTGAATTGGGGGCCCTTAGGAGATGGGATTTACTCTTCCAGCTGATATTTGCTTGTCAGAGCATCTCAGCTGAGCTGCATCTCCATGATACGTCTCTCCTTCAGCATCAGAATGGCTTCTACTTCCTCTCACCAGAGCGTCTCAGGTACCTGATGCCAAATTTAGCATGTTCTGTTCCGAGATGCTGCTGAACAGATTGGCCCATTGATGGAGAAAAAGCCCTGTGGCATGTGCTTCTGGGCATTCGGGAAAGGCATTGGCATAGTTTCAAGCCAGCTTGTGAATTTGGGGGAATTATATTGTGAATAGAGGTAGGTGGAGGGCCAGGTAAGGGGGAGGTAATTTTACTGACCCCAAAGGGGAATGGAACTGAGGTCCTGGGGGAGTTGATTCCTGTCTCTTTCCTGTTGCTGTATTACCCCTTGTCACCCCAGGTTGAATTAGTCTTTTCATCCTCATACTGAGCTGACTTGGGTTCTGTGAGGGGGCAGCTCCAGCATCTGTGGCTGAAGAGCTTGACTAGAATCCTGTGAGTAGCAGTGCCACCACACCCATAGTGCCGCCTCTTAACCTGTTTGGATGATATGGCACTTTGGGCATCAGAGAGTCTCTCAAGGCAGGGCTCTCTGCTTCTGGTCTCAGGGTCACATGTGCAGTTATATACGTTGTGCCTTTCCCAAGGACTGCCAGGTCAGGGAAGGCTGAACTCTATCTCAGGCTCCAAGCTATATGCCTTGGTATGGGCTGCATCTTCCTACAGGAAGGGGCACCTTTCACTTATTCATTCATTCACTTATTTTTATGGTGGAATGCCTGATGTACAGTGAAGGTCCCAAGTTGATGGGATTTTACTTGTACACACATCACCAGTTCAAGAGAAATTTTATGAGTACTCCAGAAAGCACCTTTTAAAAAAATTGCACAAAGAAGCCACGTAGACCAGTGGCGGCCTGTTTAATCTACACCAGCTCTGCGGACTTGCAGAACTTTGACATTTGCAAATTGATCTTTAGTCAATCAACCAAGGTATATTTACTGGTATCAAGAGCAAGCACTGTGCTGGGCTTTGTGGAGGGTCTGGAAGAATATATGATGCTCCCCTGTCCTATAGCACCTCACAGTCTGGTTGGTCAGATAGCTCTTGAAGAGCTCTCAGAGAACAAAGTCATGGAAGGTTCCTAGGAGTGACACTGTAGGCAGCTCAGTGTCTGAGAAGTGTCAAATAGGTAGTGCTTATAGAAGGGTTGTCAAGTGAGAAGAGTGGAGAGGCAGAGCCAGGCTTCAAAAGAAGGAGAATCCCAAGACTCTTGGGAGAGTGATGGGGATCTAAGAGGTGGAGAGAGATAGAAATGACATGAGGAGCGTGGTTTACACAGGCAGGGACAGTGAGCAGAGATTGGGGCTGAGTGCAGGGGTGTGGAAAGCTGGGGCAAACCAGGTAAGGCGCCTCCCGCTCGTTACCCCATTGAAATTGGTGATCAGTGCTGAGCTCTCACTCACTTTCAGTCCAGGGAGACATCTTGAGCCAAAGGCAGCTGGGCACAGAGAGCCTGGGCATTTGCTGGAAGGTGGTTGAAGCTGCTCTGAGAACCATACCCAGAGTTCCTTTCTCAAGATGGGTTTGCCATAATTATATCTCAAAAATGAATGAATGAATGAATGAATGGATTTGTCAGGCATAGTATCTCTGGTTTGGGATTAGCCAGACTTGTTATACTATGTCAGCTATCAGTCAGGCTCTAGAAAAATCTGGGATTAATTTGTAAGGCTAAAATGAAAGGATACAATTGTTAGGTTTGGAAATAATGATCCTTTATTATTTAGAGATCCTGTGAGGCCATTGGATTCTCATGGAGGGCATGTCATGGAGTTTGCGCTTAAGTGACCTAACATCTGAATGGTGATGATGTCAAAAGCTCACCCAAAGGGGGCAACCATTTTTGCATTTCTTGCCAGGGAGAGAGGGACAGTTTTGATAATATAGCTGTTCCTAGCATTAGTAAGACTGATAAGATGCTGCAGATACAAAAAAAAAAAGTTATGGAGGCATTAAGGGGAGGAAGTCTATTTTATTTTAAAAAAACTTTTTATTATGGAAAATTTCAAACATACATACATAAAAGTAGAGAGAATAAGTTAATAAGCTCCCATGTTCCCATTGCCCAGCCACCACCATCATCAGCTCATGGCTGATTAAGTTTATCTATCTCCCTCACTTCCACCCCCATCTTCAAGATATCCCAACATTTCATCATCAATATTTTAGTGTCTATTTCTAAGAAATAAGGGATTTGTAAAAACATTACCATAGCACCATGATCATATCTAAACAGCTAACATTCTCTTCTTAATCTCAGCAAATATCCTGTCAGGGTTCAGTTTTTTTGATTATCTTATTAATTTATTTTTACAATTGGTTTGTTGGAACTGTGAACTAAACAGGATCTACACATTGCATTTGTCTGATACATCTCTTCAGTTTCTTTAAATCTGTATGTTCCTTCTCCTTTTTTCCCCGTTGCGATTTATGATTGGCTGTGTTATTTGTCCTGTGGTTTCTCATATTCTGGATTATGCTGATTGTATCCTTGTGGTGTTATTTAAGATGTTCTTCTGTCCCGTATTTTTCCTGAAAACTGGGAATTACATCTAGAAGCCACTCAGAATCACATTTCTCTTTTTGGCCAATAAATTCTAGCTTTTTAAGAAAGAGTTCGTTGAGGGCTTCAGATGTGAAGGGACTGAGAGTTTGTTGAAAGTAGATCTAGACTTTGGACTAGTTTGGGAACCAAAGAACAATA
This sequence comes from Globicephala melas, assembly GCF_963455315.2. NCBI lineage: Eukaryota > Metazoa > Chordata > Mammalia > Artiodactyla > Delphinidae > Globicephala > Globicephala melas. The sequence goes on along the minus strand of NC_083324.2, from coordinate 38,650,213 downwards.
CAGTGGGCCACTTTTCTGTTCTTTTTCTAAATTTCTCCTTCCACTGAGTAGGTTTGGTTCTGAGTTTAAGAAGTCAAAGCTTTCAGAGCCCCTGGATCACACCTTTTCACTCCAGCATAACAGGGGGAGCCTTCCCTGTATATGTAAGTAGCAGGCTGCTAGGAGAGAGGATTTGGGGCTTCAGTAAATCCTCCCCCTTTTCATAGGTCCTGCACATTTGAATGGGGCCCTTTCCCCTAATCTGTGATGGATGTGGGGAGGGGCAGACCTTGCTATGTGTGGGCTGCTTGGGGAGAATCTGTACCTGGAGCCTGTGGCCCATACGCAATCAGTTGGTGCTGACTGTGGAGACAGGTTGGCAAAGCTGTCGTAATAGTTATAACTACCATTGCTGGGTGCCTGTTCCACCATAGTCATTCCTCTAGGTGTTTTACACACACTTATTCCTCACTCCACCTGCCTGGCCATACAGCTCCTGCAGGCTCCATCTGTCCTGGCCTTATTCGTCCTTCCTTCCCAGGGACTCACTTTTTAAAATGGTGAAATGGTGGCTGAGACCTACCTGCCAGCAGCAAGGGCCAAGTGTCACTTTAGGACTTGAGGCCCTCCTAGTAAGCTGGGACTTGGTGGACAATCCAGCTCTGGGGACTCCTATCTCAATTGGTGCCAGGGGCATGTCATGCTGGTGTTGGTACTGCATTCGTAGGACTTGCGCAGGTTCCTTTCCTGTAGGGCCTTCTGCCATCTCCTTTCACCATTGTAGTGGTGGAAGCTGATTGTAGCTGGGGAATGAATTAGGACCCTGGCCTATGGTAAGGGAGATGAATTCTGGTGTCCCACCCCCACCGTGGATTGGGCCTCTGGTGGGGACCTGTCCCTTTCTGGGATTCTCTCAGTGCATGTGTCTTATACTTTAGGTTCTGGCCAGCTGTGCCTGTAGGATGGAGAAGAGGAGCATGCTCCCTGATTGATCTGTGCTAAACCTTGGGTGCCCAGGCTGGTCTCAGGGCTGCTTTGATCTCTCCTTCCCGTACTTTGCTCTTAGGGGCATCTAGGGTTAAGAGAGCCTTGCTCTAGCAGAGCCCTCTTACGTGGTATCTCCACTTCTTTCTAACAGGAGGGTCACACGGAGGCATATTGGGAGGCTCCAGAGAACTTTAGGTCACCCTTGAGATCAAATCCAGATTTCTTTGGAGAGGCCTGGCTGCTTCTGAAGTGGTGGGACTGCTGTCAGGGCCAAAGGTGAGGAAGAGATTTTCCCTAAGGAGTAGTGTAAGGACTTGGTCCCAACCACTGAGGAGATCAAAGAGCCTCAGCAGCTTGTCTAGGAGCTCACACAAGGATCACCCAACCTGGTCCTATCTGGGACTGCCCCTATACCCAGAGGAGCCCAAGCTCTCCAGTGCCCCAGGCTCAGGGAGGGGGATGTGCCTGCCCCCCCGCCAGGGATGCTGGAAGAACCAGTAAGACACTTGGGTGCTTAGGAGGAAAGGAGAGGTAAGGAAATTTCCTGGTAGTCACATCCATACATTGGATACGTTCACGTGTGCTGGTAGGTAATAAGGATCGTCTGCGCTTTTTGTATACGGGAGCAGTTATGAGGGATTTCTACAGTTAAATTCTACTTAGAAGTAGGAGGACTTTAAAGTGATGTTCAGCCACATATTCAGGAAACCCTTTGCTGAGCACCTACTGGATGCCTATCCCTGGGTGAAATGTGAGGAACAAAGGAAGGCGCAGGATATGGGCTCTGCCCTCAAAAGGGCTCACAGCGTGATGGGAGAGAAAGAGAGACAAGTTCAAATCTTTACCCTCAACTTCCTTAAATTAGAGTTTGCTCCTGCCTTCTCTTTGTCTCACAGAGGTAAGAGAAATGAGCACACGATTAAAAGGGTTTGTATTATTTCATCTTCTAAAATAGTAGAGCACATATTTGTATGGTGTTCAACAGCTTACAAAACACATTCACAGCACTAACTTACTCTGTTGGGAGCTCCAAAGGTCTAACATGAGAGATTCAGAAGAACAGCCAGCTAGCTGACTTTAGCAAACCCAAATGCCATACACTGAGCACAGCTGGAGAACCACGTCACTTCCCTGCCTCCTGTTCTCAGAAGATGGAAAATTTAGCAAGAGGATGGGAGGGCCTTGAGGACAGGAAAAGGATCTGGAAGTAGGACATTTGAGCAAAGGATGGGGTAGGGTGGGGTGGGGGATGAAGAATGGTGGAAGCATCCTGGGTGGGGGTCAGAAACTCAGGTTTTAATCAGTCCTGATGTTGCCTGAAACTGGCTGTACGTGTTGGGTAGGTCCTCAGTTTTTTTCCATCTGTAAAATGAGAAATTTAACTAAATAATCCCCAAAGTCTCCTCCACCTCTGACAGCTTATTTCTGTGAGATGATTGAAAAGGAAGGGGGATGCTTCCCACTGTTCAGCTTCACAGAGGAGAGAAAACAAGTACAATGTGCAGCCTTTAGGTTAATTAGAAGAGCTTTAAATGAAGAGGATTGCTCTTCCATTGTGCCCCAGAGATCTTCCGGAGTGGACAAAATGACCTCACAATCAAGCCTGGAGCCAGGAGAGGGACTGGCTGCTGCCTTGCCAATTGGTTGCTCCTGGTAAACACGGGCTTTTGAAAAGCTCTTGGCATCCTTCTACTGGCTTGGCTGGCCAGCCAGCAAGGCTCCCACCTGGACCTGCAGAGCCTGCTGCAGGATCCCTTTTCCCAGCCGTGCTCGACTGCTTATCTCCTGAGTGTTGTCCCATCCATATCCCACAGGTGCTCTGGCAGCAGCCAGTGTGCTCACGTTTTCCAGGGGAGCCAGAGTTAGCAAACACTTTGTGGTGGGGGAGGTGGGGCATGGATAGGGCTGGCCTGAAAGAGACTTTAGTTCTGCCCCCTCCAGTTGGCAGTTGTACAGCTTCCTTCCCTTGTAGAGTGAGGAGATGGATGTGGTACTCACTGCAGTTTCTCCTGTAGCTCCGTGGGTTTTGTGGGCTCAGGCCAGGTCTCCTCCAATGTCAAGGTCTGGCATGTGAGGCCACATCCTTCAGGAGCATGGTTTAGCTTCAGCACGTGATATGTTTGCTCTGTCCTCCTTTTATTTTGAGCATCTAATCCAACACCTAATGGATACCGGAATGGCTGCTTCCATATTCCCTGAAGGCAGGAGCTCTGCCTTGGTGCGAATACCCCAGTGGTCCGTGGCCTCTGGTCCCTCCCAGGCAGATGATTCCACTGTTGGAAAGTTCTTCTTTCCCTTTGTGTGTCTCCTTATACCTCCTGTCTCTGGGTGCTGGCTCTGCCCTCTGGGCCAGCTGACTTATCCGCTCACAGGTTTGGCAGGAGCTCACTGTGCTCTCACCTCCTCAACCCTGGTCTTGTCTCTAGGCTTCTCCAACTCCTGTGGCTGGAATGTGACTCTGGGACCCTTGCTGACCTGGGCTGTCCTGCCCAAGACTGTCAGATCCTGATGACAGGAAGGCTCAAAGAACAGGGCTCAGGGCTCAGCATGTCACATGGACTGTGAGTGACAGTCTGAAGGATGAGGGGCCTTGGCTTATGTAGCCTGAGAACACCATCCTACACCTTTCTGAGCACTCTCTGTCACTGCACCACACAGTTGTCCAGCCTCATGCTGGGCATCTCAGCATGAAGGCTGGATTCCCTCCATCCTGGGCTTGTGCGACCTGAGTGTGAATCTTTGGGGGTTCTGCATGGGTCCCTGCCATGACATCTCTGGTTGTACTTAGAGATCCCTTCCAACCTAGTGAGACCCTTTTGGATCCTGACTCTGTCCTCTGAACTGGGGTAATAACTAAGGCAGTGTGATTGTTTCAGTAATCATGCTATGTGAACTTCTCCCTTTCCTATGGCCTTGTGAGCCCACTTTCCAAACCCCTTTATCTGATCTTGAGTGGCCAGTGTTGGGTTGTAGAAGCCACAGCCTTGCTAGCTTGGGTTTGGAGTGGTGCCAGCTGAGGACAGTGGCAGAGACAGGGCTGGATTGGAGAGGCAGCCACTGCTTGCATCTTAGCCATGGCAGCCCCGGTGCAGGCTTGTCCTTCCCAGGTTGGCCAGGTCATGCTGGCCTCTCTTTGGGGTGCGTTGGCCTTTGGCTCTGTAGGTTAGATGTCCCCAGGGGCAGCACGTACTCTGCAGATGAAAGTTTCAAACACACATAAAAGGAGAGAAGATGGTATGGTGAACTCCCTCCTGTGACCCCATCACCCAGCTTCAACAACGATCAGTGTTTTGCCAACTTGTTTCATCTATATTCCTCCAATTTTTTTTTTTTTGGCTGGATTATTTTCAGTCAAAATCCTAACATATCATTTCACTCATAAATACTTTAGGATGTACCTCTCATAGTTAAAAGATATTTTAATTTTAATCCAATGACATTATCACAGCCAACAAAAGTTAACTGTAATTTTTTTTCAACTTTATTTATTTACATATTTATTTATGGCTGCGTTGGGTCTTTGTTGCTGCGCGCGGGCTTTCTCTAGTTGCGGCGAGTGGGGGCTACTTGTTGCGGTGCGTGGGCTTCTCATTGCAGTGGCTTCTCTTGTTGTGGAGCACAGGCTCTGGGTGTGCGGGCTTCAGTAGTTGTGACTCGCGGGCTCTAGAGCGCAGGCTCAGTAGCTGTGGTGCACGGGCTTAGTTGCTCCACAGCATGTGGGATCTTCCCTCTAATTTCTTAATATAACCTAATACCTAGTCCATGTTCAATTTTCCTTGATTATCTCAAAAATGACTTTTTATTTAAAAGATTTTTTTATTAAAAAAAATTTTTTTTAGCAAGAGAAAACACAGATTTTTACTTATGTATGTATGGGGGAGTTCAGAGAAAAATGTGATTTCCAAAAATGACTTTTGAGAGTTTGTTTGTTCAAATCAGAATCCAAACAAACCTTGCATATATATAGACTATTATATATATGTAATGTATATATGTGTGCTTATTTCAAAATAATGATAGATATTTTTACTAACAATACTACTGAATGTAGTTTAAAATTCGCTTGTAGTATCTTTTGTCCTTAGTTTATATATTTTCAGGAATATGTAGTCAAAGTTCTGTGTTTTATTTATTTATTTTAAAATATTTATTTATTTATTTATTTGGCTGCACCAGGTCTTAGTTGCAGCACGCAGGATCTTCGTTTCTGAGTGCGGGATCTTTTAGTTGCAGCATGCGGGATCTAGTTCCCTGACCAGGGATTGAACCCGGACTCCCTGCATTGGGAGCGTGGAGTCTCAATCACTGGACCACCAGGGAAGTCCCAAAGTTCTGTGTTTTAGAGCTATTAGAAATGATTCTTCTCTGTGTGGTTATGCTACTAAGAAGCTATACAATTAAGGTTTGGTTTTTTTTTTTTCCAGTTTGTGTTCAGTTTGTAAGGATTGCCTTTTGATCTCTTACCTGTTGCCACTGTCATACTGCACAGTAAGTCAACCAAAACTCAGTGGCTTCAAATAGCAATTTTTAATTCTCACTCATGCATCTGCATGCTGGCTAGAATTCATTGATCTAGGCTGGGCTCCAGGCTGTAGGTGAGTCCAGGTCTGCTCCACGTGTCTCTCATCCTCCTCAGACAGCAGGCTAGCCAGGGCATGTTCTTCCGATGGTGATGACAGATGCACAAGAGGGCATACTTAACCACACACAATTTCAAGCCTCTGCTTGAAATGACACATCTGCTAACATTTCTTTAGTCAAAGCAATTTTTAGTTAAGCCCAAAATCAAGGTGTGATACTGTAGTTATTATGACTACCTAACAAATTACCCCAAAACTCAGTGGTATAAAACATCCATTACTTTGCTTATTAGATTCTGTAGGTCAGGAATTCAGGCAGGGCACAGTGGGATGGCTTATTTCTGCTTCACAATGTCTGGAGCTTCAGCTGGAAGAGTTGAAAGCTGGGGACTGGAATCATTTGACATGTCTTCATCATTTACATGTCTTACAGCTGATGCTGGCTATTAGCTGGGAGGGCCTCAGTGCTTCTCCATGTGGACTAGATTGAGCTTCCTCACAACATGGTTACTGGGTTCCAAGGGTGTCCTGAGAAAGGAAGTCAGGTGGAGACTGTGCTGCCTTTATTACCTAATCTCAAAAGATGTGCATTGTTACTTCTGCCACACTCCATTCATTGGGGCAGTCACAAAGTCCTGCCCAGGTTTGAGAGGAGGAGGCAGACTCCATCTCTTGATTGCGAGTGTCCAGGTTCTATAAGAGCATATGAGGGCTTCCCTGGTGGCGCAGTAGTTAAGAATCCGCCTGCCAATGCAGGGGACGTGGGTTTGAGCCCTGGTCTGGGAAGATTCCACATGCTGCGGAGCAACTAAGCCTGTGTGCCACAACTACTGAGCCTGCACTCTATAGCCCACAAACCACAACTACTGAGCCCACATGCCGCAACTACTGAAGCCCACGTGCCTAGAGCCCGTGCTCCACAACAAGAGAAACCACTGCAATGAGAAGTCTGCGCACTGCAACGAAGAGTAGCTCCCCCTTGCTGCAACTAGAGGAAACCCGTGCACAGCAATGAAAACCCAACACAGCCAAAAAATAAAAATAAATAAATTTTTAAAAAAAGTTCATACGAGGGAATTTGCTGGTGGTCCAGTGGTTAGAACTGCAGGGGGCGCGGGTTCAATCCCTGGTTGGGGAACTAAGATCCTGCATTCCGTGTAGCTTGGCCAAAAAAAAAAAAAGAGCATATGAGACTGGAAATTTCGCTGAGGTTATTTTCAAAAATAGAGTCTGCTGCAGCTGGGAAAATATACTGCACCTCTAGTGGGAGGAATTGCAAAGTCACATGGTAAAGGGCAGAAATCCACAGAAGGTAAAGAATGGAGAACAATGCCATCTACCATATTTTTTCTTTACCATTTAATTTTCTTAAAATTATTTAAAACTTTCATGTGATTCCAAATAAAACAAGGTGTATTGAGAGAAGTCTAGTTCCATCTTGTTGCCTTCCACTTTGTTCTCTGCCTTCCCTGATGAGAAACCATTTTTATCAGATTTTTCCATTGTTTCTTTTTGAAAATATGAGGAGAAATATACATTTATTTACCTTTCTTTTGTATATAAAAGGTAACAGATTCTAAACACTATTCTATACTTTGCCTTTTTTTCACTTAATATATCCTGAAGATCTCCTCATAGCAGAATATAGAAATTCTCCTGATTTCTTTTTGCATCTGGGCACTGCTCTATCATATGCACATGCTATGGTTTTCCCTTGGCATCAACCTGTGTCCAGTCTTTTGCTCTTACAAATAGCACCACAGTGAGGAACCTGGTATCTGTGTCATTTTGTATTTTTACCAGTGTATCTATGGGATATTTTGTGTTTTTTCCACTGTATCTGTAGGATAGTTTCCTGTTGGATGCGGAAACAAAATGGTGAATGCACATTTTGCTATGTGTTGCCAAGCCTGAGGGGCAAGGGCAGAAGCTGGGAGCTAGTGAGGGGCTTGAAAGGTATTCAGGTGTGAGAAGATGGTCACTGGACGAGAATGAGGAGGGGGTGATGGGGAGTGGGGAGAGGGTGAGAGTGCTGAAAAGTGCTCAACTTCTGAATATATTGTGCAGGATGGCTAAAGGGTTGGCTGTGAAGGGTTAGAAAAAGAAAGGAGTCAGGAGGACTCCTGAGTTTTGACCTGAACATCTGGTGCACACTGAGGGCAACAAGGATGGGGTCTAAGATCAGGAGTTTTTTCCTGGACAACTTGTGTTTTAGAGGCATCCAAGTGAGATGTTAGGTAGGCGGCTGGGTATTCTAGTCCCGGCTAAAAACATAAAGTAGCACTTCACCTGCAAATGCTTTAATATTGATGCCACCTGGTTCCTACAAGCACTCTGAGAAAGAAATAAGGAAGAGGAATAAATTGAGGCCATACTGGAGTTCCAAGAGGGCAAGTCAAGTATGCTCAACTCAACAAGCATTTATTTTATCAAATGAAGTGCTAGAAATGAAAGCATTCACAAGAGGCCTGGCATTAAATGCCAACTGGTGCCTGGTTCCTGCCCAGGGCTGAGGATATAAAGGTGAACAGGTAGATTAGCATCCCTGTTTCCTACTACAGAGAACCTTTGAGTTAAACTTGATTGAAGGTATGGACTCTGCCCTCTGGGAACTCTGACTCACTCATTGGGAGATGCTCAGAAAGCCCACTGTGGTCCATCCTTCTCATCTTCACACACAGCTGCTAAAATAGATACAGAATTTGAGCCTCAGACCAGAGAGTTTACTTGAAAGTTCCGGCCCATCCCACAGGCTCTCAGAATTCATTGCTGGTTGGATCTGAAGCCCAGACCACCAGAGCCACAGAGAACACCCTCTCACTGTAGGAAGAGTATCACTGTTTCTTCTTAACCCTCACTTATATTCATGAAACTCCAGGAAGGCTGGACTGTGGTGTGGGAGAGGGTTCCCTTGGCAGATTTTGGGGATTAGGAAGAGGGCAGGAGGGAGGGAGCTCCAAGTCTGTGTTTGCTGCTCTGGGGTAGTGATCTGCTCATGGGCATCTGGGGTAGAGATAACATGATTTGACTCTGTGATGTACATTTCTCTGGGCCCTGGGGCCTGGGTGCAGGCTGTGGCACACGGAGCTGGCTCCAAAGCCGGTGGACTGGAGTAGGTCTTTCCCAGTGGCCAAGCATTCTTCTCTGCTCCCCTCCTGTACTGAAGCACTTTTGCAAATGATAGTGCTTAGTGCTAACTGCCAGGGTGAGAGAGGCTTCCTGCCAGGGTGCTTTCAGGGAGCTGTGATGCAGGCTGAACCTGTGGAAGAAAGGAAGGAAGGGAAGAGACAGAACAGGGAAGCTTGCTCTAGATTCTCCCAACAGACCAGGTCTGCCCCCACCCTACCCTTTACTCCCCAGCTTTGTCAGGGTGTATGGTGGAGCCCCTCCAAGGATCCCTGCTCTCACTGGTACTTGGCACCTCCCTGGCCAGCATGGTGTACCCCTTAGATTGCCTGAGCTGAAACACAGACTGAGGGACAGCAGGTACATGGCCTCTGCTGTCCCTACCCAGGTATCCAGTCAGGTATGAGGAACCCTGGGGAACACATCCAGGGCTCCAGAGACAGTTGTCACACTACCAGCTCCTTTTATTTTTAAAAAATATTTTTAAAATATATTCTTTTTCATATTCTTTTCCATTATGGTTTGTCACAGAATATTGAATATAGTTCCCTGGGCTATACAGTAGGACCTTGTTGTTTATCCATCCTATATATAATAATTTGCCTCTGCTAATCCCAAACTCCCAATCCTTCCCTCCCTTACCCTCCCTCCCCCTTGACCAGGTCCTTTTCTAAATGGTAAGAACCTCCACACCCCTGAGTGTGGTGTGAGAAAGAAAAATGTCCTCCCTGTCCTCAATTCATAGAGCCTGGTGGGGACCCCTGGGGGCAACACTGCCCCTTTCAGTTGCCAAGACCTTGACTCCTGCTCGAGGAGTACCACTCCTGGCGGTACTGAAAACCTGTTTTAAGTGGCATGAAAAAAGAGGAAACGAGAAGCTTTGCCTTTTTGGAAACCATCCTGTGTTCCCTGTACTCCCATATGAGCCCTTATTCTGGGATTCTCAGGCTGGTGTGATGCAGGGGCAGTGACCCCAGGAGTAAAGGCTGAGTCTCCTGGCAAGGTTTTCAGGGAACATGGGCCTTGGTCAGGCTCCCTCAGCTTCCTTTTCCTTAGTCTCTGCTGGTGGCTCAGGAGAAACAAGACATTCAGATAAAGATGTACATAGCTTTTGAAAAGATAGTAACAATACTTAGTAATAATTGAGTGATTTTGCTTATACAGTATTTTTTCCTCTGTGTAGCTCTGGCCAATAGAGGGTCAGAATCACTGTTGAAGGGTGGAAAGACTGAAGCCAGAGAGGTAATGGGCGTTTCGAAGAACCCATAGCAAGGTGGGGCAGGACCAGGAGGAGGAGCCTGGACTGCCCACCCTGGCCTCTGTTCAGTGAATCTCCCTCGCTACTTTGGGATGAGGAAACTTCCATGTGTCCAGTAAAGGGATCAGACATCGGTGTGCAGGACTGGCCTGCTTGGTATACTCTCTGCCCCTGGGTAGAGTGGGCTAGGGGTGGGGAGCAGGTGACAATCTCAGGGTGGCCTTGGGGATATAAGGCTCCAGGGCCAGAAGAGAAGAGCCCAGTCCCCACTAGATGGAGTTTAGGAGCAAGGCCTCTGCTGCAGTCTCTTCCAAACAACTCACTCTTGTAGAGCACTCACTCTGTGTCAGGCCCCAGAGGCCTCAGGGTTCAGTTGGGAATGAGGACAGAAATCATTCAGTCTTTTTTTATGTGCTGGCATGGATGCAGGGAGTACCTTCTGAACAAGCACGCAAGCTCCAGGACCTTGTGGAGTGTACAGCCTTCAGGAATAAGACCCATGGCCACTTTATCAGAATCGGTATAAGCGATTCTGATAAAGGGTGCTGGTTGTTATTCCATGACCTGCCTTGGGGGGTGGGTTTAGATACCTAGGATCTATACAGCACCACTGACACCCTCCCCCGAAAAATTAATTTCTCCAGAGGCCCTGCTTTATCCCCAGGAAAGGCTTTGCTCCCAAACGGTTCTCATTCTGAGAATGCTGTTTCTTTGTCCAACATTTTTGTTCATTATTTATTTGTGTTCAGTGTTTGTTCATTCAACAAGCATTTATTAATCCTGCTGTGTATCTGGGTCTGTGCAGGCTCTGAGTTCACAGAGGAAATGCAATAGTCAGCCTACTTGGATCCCACAGTCTGGGTCAGCATGAGGGACTCAGCCAAAGCCACACAGTTCAGAGAAAGGAGCAGCAAAACTTCTTCACACACACACACACACACACACACACACACCCTGACCCTGTTACCTCCCGGTGCTCCAGGGACAGCCTAATGGCCAGGTTCCTGTCCTTATCTGCTTAGACCTCCCTGTGGGCTCAGACCCTCCTGACCATGCTTCCTTCTTGGTTTTGTAGCATGTCCTTGTTTACTTGTCGGTCTCCTTTGTGGCACTGCTTGCCCTGTCTGATGAGGTTCCCAGGACTCAGCCCTCAGCCAAATCTCTTCTTCTCACTAGGCTTGCCCAAGGCTTCTACGCAAAAGGTGCTGCATGCTGACGGCTCCCCAAACTCTCCAGCTCTGGTCCTCCCACTCCCAGTGGACAGCTCCATATGGACCATCACTATGCCATCACTTGCCCTCTCACCTCTCCCCTTTGGCTGAAATAGTGTTTAATGTTGGGTTAGCAGGACCCCTTTTCTTGGAAAACTTGAGTCTGTACCACAATGAACTTAATCTGACATAAGACTTTTTTGAGGACAGGAATGTCGATGATTTTGTTTGGTATCCATAAGAGATCTTAAACAGTCTTTTTTTTTTAATATTTATTTATTTGGCTGCACCGGTCTTAGATGTGGCATGCGGGAACTTTAGTTGTGGCATGTGGGATCTTTTTTTAGTTGCAGCATGCGAACTCTTAGTTGTGGCTTGTGAGATCTAGTTCCCTGACCAGGGATCAAACCCGGGCCCCCTGTATTGTGAGCGTGGAGTCTTAGCCACTGGACCACCAGGGAAGTCCCTTAAACAGTCTTTTGTTTGGGAATGGAACCTCTTCTCAGGCCCAGGCCTGGGCTCCCCAGGTCAGTAGGAGCAGGTGAGCAGAGTGCGGATGGTCAAAGAACACTTCTGGTGGGAAATATCATAATCCAACTTGGACAGCCTTAAGTCAAAATGAGGGGGCCATATTATAAGATCAGAGTTGTGTCTTTCAGAACTCAAAAGTAGTTTATAGTCAGCTCTCAGATAGGGATGAGGACCTGGGAGATCATCTTCTCCTCCCAAATCTGCTTCTCTTCTTCTCCTCCCTGCTGCTTCTTTCTGCAGCCTGGTGAGTCTGGCTTCTCACCAGACGGGCTGGTGGGAATCTTGGCAACTCACAGCTCACCCATCCCTCTCCCTGTTTTCCTTTCCCTCCCCCATTTCAGTTCTCCGGGGAGAGACTCTGAGAGGCTCAGTGTGGGCCAGGGGCCAGCATCAGCTCTGATCCACAGTGCAGGTGGAGCCACATTGTACAGTCTGCACAGGACTCTTCTGTAGGGTCATTCCACCAGATTCCCCCACTAAGTGGAAAGCTTATGGTCCACCCACAAGGATAATCTATAGGATCCCTGCTGCTGGCCAGCGTGTCAGAGTGCCCATTTAAAACCTCTTCCATGTGCAGCCCTTTTGACTCTATCTTACACCCTGGAGAACCTGGTATCCAGGTGAGACAGAAGGCCAGGTGGACCAGAGTGATTGCCAGGGCATGTTCCCCAGAGAGTGGTGGTTGGCTCCTGGACCTGATTCTTTGCTTGTCCAGGAAGAGGAGAACATATTCCAGCAACCTTGGGCTGACTCCACCCCATCCCCTCAGACTCCAATGGGCAGCTGCCTTTCACAGCAGCAGGCTTTCCTCCCAGAAGCCTGCTTCTGGGGTCCCATTTTTTGCTTTGGGACCGTAAGTGTTTTTCTTCTTTTCTACCCAACTGCTTCTGCTCTCCAGCCAGGTCCTGGCCTCTGGTCCCATTCTCTCTTCCATGAGCATACCATCACCGTGGCATTGGAGCCTTTCCTGTGACTGTTGCCTTAGTCTAAAGGCTTGGTACTGGGGGTAGGAGCAGAAAGGGGCTTGCTCCCTCCTTTTCTCATGGTATAACAGTGCTGAGCAGCTGTGAACAGCTACTGGGGCTCACCCACCAGGCTTCCCAAGGGCAGGAACTCTGTCTAACCCTATGAGAAACATTAGGGACGGATGGGGCTCAGGGTCAGCCATGGTGAATTGCGGCCTCCCTGTGGAGAAGCCTTGCTTCTGGGTGGGCCCAGGTCGGTGGGCCCAGGTGTTTCTCCTGGAGTTGGAAGTTTGGTCTATCCTATTGGGATCTCCTGTAAGGATGCAGCCAATTTCCCTTTTCTAAGCAGGTATACAGCAAGGGCACCCTGGAGCAAGACCATTAGCTCTCATCAGCGTATCAGCTTGTGACAGGGCTCGTAGGGAGTTCTTCCTTGCAACTTTGGCTTCAAGGTGAGCCTCTTAAAACCCTAGCAGCACAAGCCACACCTTTGGAAGCCAAGGTCAGGCCTCCAGACAGATGTAACAGAGACTCTGCTTCCCCCTTGCCCCCCACCCCTCCCCAGGACTGACCCCATTGTCCCGCTGATCTGGCTATGTTCCCTAAGGGAGGAGAGACATGGAGAGGAGTGGGCGGGGGCAGGAAAGCCTGCATGGGGTGGCTTCCCTCCGGTGACCGGTGACCGTGATACCACTGATCAAGGTGCTAACTGTGTGGTTGCTTAGCATGACTGGGACAGGGGGAGCAAGTTTACTATATTTTCATCCCTGACTAGTGCACAGGTGGGCCCTGGGCTTGTGAGTACTCAGTAGGGTGGGGCATAGTGGGGGCTCCAAGAATAGGATGGACACTCAGTAGGGATTTCAGGAAGGGATCTTGCTGAGAGGTAGCTCTCAGCCCTCTTTGGGTCCTGCTACCCCCATGCTTCTCAGAGATCTTGCCTGAGCAGCAGTCTTGTTGCCAGTGAGGCTTGTTCTTTGTATTTGTTCCCATGCTCTTTTCTTGGCTTCCCTTTTTTTTTATGTTACTCTCCCGACTCCTGATATATCCAGGTAATTTTGAGTTTTAACTTTGCTGATGAGACTGTTCGGGAATTAATAAAAATTATATAAGTAAGACATGAATATATTCTTGATGTAAATACTCAAACAATTCAATCATATATTGAGTAAAACTTCTATTTTCCTTTCCTTTTCTAGCATTATTACTTTTCTGTGTATATTTCTAAAATCTTTCTCCAAGCATTTATATTCATGACTCTTTTGTGTACATATACACACACTTTTTAAAAATAGATCAGTTTCGTTTTCTGTAGTAGCAAACATTTAATCACCAAACAAAACTTGTGGACCTTGAGCACCCAAGGGCCATCACAGGCAAAATGTTAGGCTGCAATAATAAAGTAGCACCTAGTCCAGAAATCAATGCCCTAGGGAAGGATGCACTGCCTAGGAGGGGCACAGAGTTAGACTTAGCCCCCTTTTCCCTGCTAAGGGTTAACAAAAAATGGGGCACAAAGCTCTGCAAGGTCTGCACCACCAGAGAAAGCTGGTCGAGACAGGAGGGGATGGAAATTTGGAGTTGGCCAGGGTCTTCAGCCATTCACATTGAGCTACTTCTGAACTGTCCCTGAGAGTTCAGCATTTGGGATCAGGAATTGGTGGGCGATCTCCACCTCCATAGGTAACAGCAAAGGCAAGGGAAGGTGAACTGGAGCAGTGGGTTACCTGGACCTCTAGCCACCAGGCCCTGGTGTATGGGGTGCCCACTGTGTATGGGAAATGCCACCGGCTGTGGCATCTTCCTCTCCTGTGATGCCAGGGCCTTAGGATTGCCTCGGCTCCCCAGGGCCACCTGAGCCACCAGGACTCCCAGGACTACCTGGCCTGCCTTGGCTGTCAGTGCTACCTGCTGCACCCACTGCACTGGCCATGGCTTCTGCACCTTCCTCCACTGTGCTTGTGGCTCCTTCACCATCTGACATCTTGAATCCGCCCACCCTCTCCACTGGCCGCTAAAAGATCAACACATACTTTCTTAAAGAAATGGGATCACACTGAATATGTTGCTTTGCAGCCAGCTTTTTTTCACAGAAAAGTATGGGGAGACATTTCTCCCTATCCCCCTCACTTCTCAAAGAATCAGCAGTTTGGGCCCTAGATAACTTTTTGTCACCTTGTCCCTTCCTGAATTGGAGCAATCCTTGTGCCTTTTGGAGTCTCTTGGCCAGTCCTGTGTCACAGGCATATCTCCAAGCAAGCTACCAGACCTTTGTGTAGCTGGACACCTACTTGCTCAGCCTTTGAGGGTAACATGAGCTTGAGCAGCTCTGTGCAGGGGTAAGACAGTGCCCTTGTTCCTGAGGACTTGTTCCTGAGTTCTGCCTGTGAACTTCAGAGGGTTTCCAGGTTCTAATCTGTTTTTCCAGCTAGGGTTGTCTCCTGGATGCAGGGTTCCCTGCAAAATTCCTTTTTCTTCCCTGACATGGGGTGTGAATTCCCTTTCTCTATTCATACCTTCTGCAGGTTGCATTGCTCAGATTCACAATCATCTGAGTAGAAGACTGCTCGCAGGGCAGGGCCACTTACAGCATAAGGAATCATCTGTGCTGGCATCTTGCCTTTCTTTTTGGTCCCCATGGTGACCTGTATTAGTACACACTGTCTATGCCCCTTCAGAGACCCAACCCTGAATCTGAAGGAGGGTGGACCCCAACTTTCTAACCTCTTCCTGCTAAAGGTTTTGGTGTTTGAAATTTGAAGATTTTTTTTAGTGCAGCCCAGCTCCATGTTGGACCAGACCTCTACTCCAGGGCAGAATAGTGCTTGGGATCATTTATTCATTTAATAAATATTTATTGAGCACATACTACATGCTAAGCACTGTTCTAGGCAGTCCTTACTGTTGCCTATTAATCATGTCCTCCTCCCAGATTTCTTTGTTTTGCTGGTTTCCTCGCTGCTTGTGGGAAGCTTTTGCCTCAGGAACATGAATTTCAAATTTCCAACCAAATAAATCACAAGAATTTTTCCCTGAGTTTTTACTCAAATTCTATCCTACCAGGAGCATTTTATTCTCCTATGAAATGCCGAAGGAACAGGAGGTGTGTTTCCCTGAAACTGGCCTTGGTGTGTTTCTGATGAGGCACTTAGTTTTAAGGAGTTGGGAGTGTTAGAGTAGGTTCGGGGGGACCTAAGTTCCCAGGCCAGGTCCCAGCCTCACACTGCCTGTTTTTCTGGTGCCCTTACGCTGCTTAGTTTCTTTAATCTTTAGTCTTCTCATTGGAAAAAAAATGGAAATGATAAGAGTACACACCCTGCGTGGTTGTTAGGAGGTTGATTATGTAAAGGGTGAGTCTGGCACATGGAGTGAGCTGAGAGCCTGATGGTGCTAGGGGTGATGGTGTTAGTGGTCTGACTCCCACGAACGAAAGACATTGAAACCATTATGTATTTCATCAGTCAAGATTTTTTTTTAAATATCACTTTTTATTTTATAACTTTGTGAATGCTTAATACATTAGCACCATAGCACATGCTTACAGTTTAGAAATGAATATTGCATATTTGGGGGTATAGGCTCAGGTAGCATTTTTTTAAAAAATTATTTATTTTGGCTGTGCCTGGTCTTATTTGCGGCATGCGAGCTCTTAATTGCAGCATGCATGTGGGAGGGCTCCCTGACCAGGGATCGAATGCGGGCTGCCTGCATTAGAAGCGTGGAGTCTTACCCACTGGACCACCAGGGAAATCCCTCAGGTAGTATTTTGAAATTCTTTTTTGAGATATAATTCACATAACATAAAATTCACCCAATTTTAAGTGTACCATTCAATGTTTTTTAGAACAGAATTGTACAACAAAAACTACAATCTAAATTTAAAACATTTTTATCACCCCCAAAAGAAACCTTATATCCATTAACAGTCACTTCTTATTCTTCCCCACCCCCAGGCTTAGGCAGCCACTAATCTATCTGTCTCTTAGATTTGCCTATTCTGGACATTTCATGATTAAATAGAATCATGCAGTATGTGGTTTTTTGTGTCTGACTTCTTTCACTTAGCATGTGTTCAAGGCTCATCCATGATGTAGCATGTGTCAGTACTTCATCCTTTTTATTGCCCAATAATATTCCATTGTATGGATATACCAAATTTTATTCCCTCATAGGCTCATGAACATTTGGGTTGTTTCCACTTTTTGGCTTTGACTATTATGAGTAATTCTGTTATGAACATTTGAGTACAAGTTTTTCTGTAGACATATGTTTTAAATTCTTTTGGATGTATTCCTAGGAGTAAAATTGCTGCGTCATTTGGTAACTCTACATTTAACATTTGGAGAACTATTGGACTTTTTTCTAAAGTGACTGTACCATTTTACATTCCAAACAGCAGTTAATGATGGTTCCTTTTTTTTCCACATCCTTGTGAACATTTGTCATTATCTTTCTTTTTGATGTTAGCCATTCTAACGGGTGTGAAGTGGTATACATTGTGGTTTTGATTTGCATTTGCCTAATGACTAATGATTTAAACATATTTCATGTTACTGTTGTCTATATCTTATTTAGAGAAATATCTATTCAAATCCTTTGCCCATTTTTAAATTGGATTGTCTTTTTATTGTTGAGTTGTAGAAGTTATTTGTATGTTCTGGATAATAGACTCTTGTCAGAGATTTGATTTGCAAGTATTTTCTCCCATTTTGTGATTTGTCTTTTTACTCTCTTAATGATACATTTACAGTTAAAAAAAGTTTTTAATTTTGATATAGTCCTATTTACCTATTTTTTTGTCACTTGTGCTTTTGGTTTTGTATCTAAGAAACTATTGCCCAACCTAAGATCATGAAGATTTTCTCCTATGTTTTCTTCTGAATTTCACTTACATTTAGGTCTATGATCCATCAGAGTTAATTTCTATGTATGGTGTGAGGTAGGAGTCCAACTCCATTCTTTTGCATATAGCTATCCCAGCACCATTTGTTGAAAAAACTGTTTTTTCTCTATTGTAATTTCTTGGCGTCCTTATCAAAGATCAATTGACCATACACATATAAGTTTATTTCTGGACTCTCAATTCTATTCCATTAATCTATATGCTTATCCTTATGCCACTACCACACTGTCTTGATTACTGTTGTATTGTAGTAAGTTTTGAAATTGGGAAGTGTGAGTCCTCCAACTTTGTTTTTTCTCAAGACTCTTTTGACTATTCTGGATCCCTTACATTTCCATATGAATTTTGGAAATTCCATGTGAATTTTGGAAAGGAGAGGCTTGTCAATTTCTGCGAAGGAGCCAGCTAGGATTTTGACACATGGCATTGAATCTGTAGATCAATTGGGGAATATTGTCATCTTTACAATATTAAGTTTGATGCATAAACATGGATGTCTTTCTATTTATTTAGATCTTTAATCAATTTCAACATTTTGCAGTTTTCAGTGTATAAGTCACATTTTTTTGTTTGTGTAGCTTATTCCTAAGTATTTTATTCTTTTTGATGGTATTGTAAATGGAATTGTTTTCTTAATTTCAGTTTTGTATTGTTCATTGCTAGTGTATGAAAATAAAATTGACTTTTGTATGTTGAGCCAGAATCCTGCAACCTTGCTAAACTAATTTATTGGTTTAAATAGTTTTTTAGTGGATTCCTTAGGACTTTACTATATTCAAGATCATGTCATATGCAAATAGAGATAGTTTACTTCTTTCCTTTTTTTTTTTTTTTTTTTGGCCGTGCTGTGCAGCATGCGGGATCTTAGTTCCCTGACCAGGGATTGAACCTGTGCCCTTGCATTGGGAGCATGGAATCTTAACCACTAGACCACCAGGGAAGTGCCTACTTCTTTCTTTATAATATGACTGCCTTTTATTTATTTTCCTTGCCTAATTGCTCTGGTTAGGACTTCCAGTACTATGTTAAATAAAAGTGGTGAAAGTGGACATCTTTGTCTTGTTCCTGATCTTAGATGGAAAGTTTTAGTCTTTCACCATCGAGTATGATGTTAGCTGTGTTTTTTTCATATATGGCTTTTATCATGTTGAGGATGATTCCTTCTGTGCTTAGTCTATTCCTAAATCAGCTTTTATCATGAAAAGATACTGAATTTTGTAAAATGCTTTTTCTGTATCAGTTGATGTGATCATGTGGTTTTTTTCCTTCATTCTATTAATGTGGTATATTACATTGATTGATTTTCAGATGTTCAACCATGCTTGTATTCCAGAAATAAATCCCATTTGGTCATGATGTATAGTCCTTCTAATAGGCTGGTGAATTCGGTTTGCTGGTATTTTCTTGAGGATTTTTGCAACTATATTCATAAGGAGATTGACTTGTAGTTCTTTTTCCTTGTAGTGTATTTGTTGATATGAATTCTTTTTCGGTGTTAGAGTTTACCAGTGAAGCCATCTGGACCCGGACTCTTCTTTGTTGGAAGTTTTAAAATTACCAATTCAGTCTCTTTACTTGTTATAGGTCTATTCAAATTTGTTTCCTCTTGAGTCTGTTTTGGTAGTTTGCATCTTTCTTGGAATTTGTCCATTACATCTAAATTACCAAGAGCGGGCTTCCCTGGTGGCGTAGTGGTTAAGAATCCGCCTGCCAATGCAGGGCACATGGGTTCAAGCCCTGGCCCGGGAAGATCCCACATGCCGCGGAGCACCAAAGCCGTGCACCACAACTACTGAGCCTGTGCTCTAGAGCTCACGAGCCACAACTACTGAGCCTACATGCTGCAACTACTGAAGGCAGCACCCCTAGAGCCTGTGCTCCGCAACAAAAGAAGCCATCGCAATGAGAAGCCCGCGCACTGCAATGAAGAGTAGCCCCCGCTAGCTACAGCTACAGAGAGCCTGTGCGCAGCAATGAAGTCACAACACAGCCAAAAATAAATGAACTAATTTAAAAAAATAATTAATTAAAAAAATTTAAAGTAATAAAATAAATTACCAAGGGCATATGATGTTCATAGTATTCTCTTGTAATTCTGTTTATTTATTTAAGATCAGTAGTGGTGTCCCTCTTTCATTTCTGGTTTTAGTCATTTGATCTTTTTTCTTTTTTCTTTTTTTTTTTTTTTTGCGGTACGCAGGCCTCTCACTGTTGTGGCCTCTCCCGTTGCGGAGCACAGGCTCCGGACGCGCAGGTTCAGCGGCCATGGCTCACGGACCTAGCCGCTCTGCAGCATGTGGGATCTTCCCGGACCCGGGCACGAACTCGTGTCCCCTGCATTGGCAGGCGGACTCTCAATCACTGCGCCACCAGGGAAGCCCTTCTCTTTTTTCTTTATCAAAAGAATGTTTTTTTTGGTTTTGTTGATCTTTTCAAAGAAAGAGAATTTTATTTCCTTGATTTTCTCCATTGTTTTTCTATTTTCTGTTCATTTACTTATGTTCTAATTTGTATTGTTTCTTTCATTGTACTTGTGTTTACTTTGCTCTTTTTCTGCCTATTAAGGTGGAAGTTTAGATTACTGATTTGAGGTCTTCTTCTTTTGAATATAGGTGTTTACAGCTATAAACTTCTCTCTGACCATTGCTTTTGCTGCATCCTATATATTTTGACATGCTGTGTTTTCATTTTCATTTCTCTCAAAGTATTTTCTAATTTCCCTTCTTTGACGCATTGGCTATTTAGGAGTGTGTTGTTTAATTTACACCTATTTGTGAATTCCCTAAATGTCTTTCTGTTATTGATTTCTCTTTTTTTTTGGCTGCGTTGGGTCTTCGTTGCTGCATGTGGGCTTTCTCTAGTTGCGGCGAGCGGGGGCTACTCTTCGTTGCGGTGCACTGGCTTCTCATTGCGGTGGCTTCTCTTGTTGAGGAGCCAAAAAATTTTTAAAAAAAGGGTATTGAAGTCTCCAATTATTGTTGTTGAATTTTCTGTTTCTCCCTTTAATTCTGTTAGTTTTTGCTTCATGTATTTTGGCAGTCTGTTTCTAGGTGTATTTATGTTTATGTATATATGTTTATAATTGTATATAATTAGATATTGTATATTAATTGTATATAATTATAATAATTATATATAATTTAAATCTTTCTAATGAATTGAGTTTTTAAAATCAATCTTTATCTTCAGTAACATTTTTCTGTTCTACAGTCTATTTTGTCTAATATCAGTATAGCCACTCCAGCTCTCTTATGGTTGCTGTTTGTGTAATAATATTTTCCCATTAAAAATTTTAAGCTATTTATGTCTTTGACTCTAAAATGTGTCTCTTATAGATAGCATATAGTTGGATTTTAAAAATCAAGTCTAATAATCTCTGTCTTTGATTCGATTGTTTAATTGATTTTTATTTAAATGATGTTATTGGTATAGTTTGATTTACATCTGCCAATTTGCTTTTTGTTTTCTATATGTCTCATTGCTTTTTTATTCCTCTTTTCCTCCTTTACTTCTTTCTTTTGTATTAAGTGGACACTTTTGGTTTAACATTTTAGTTCCTCCGATGGTTTTTAAATTATATAGGTTTAGATTATTTGTCTAGTAGTTGCTGTAAGACTTACACAGTATACATCTTTGTTTGTCAGAATCTGCTTCAGATTTATGCTTACTTAATTCCATTGAAATATAGAAACGTTACTCCTATACAGTTCTATTACTTTGCCCCCTTTTTGTGCTATTAGTGTTATACATACTGTATCTATATATATTACAAACCTAACAGTATGTCATTATAATTATTACTTTATATAATATTATGTAATGTTATATACAATCTTATATAGACCTTTTAAAGAAGCTGAGAGAAAAAGGGGAGAAAGTATATATTTGTGGAATTTGTTATATTAACTTTCTTATTTACTACTTCTTATTCTCCTCATTTTTTCCTGTATTCTAGTTACTAGGTGATGTCATTTCCCTACTTCAATACAGCTTTGTTCCCACCCACCTCTTTTGTGCTCTTTTTGTCAGACATATTACATTTCTATACATTATAAGCTCAACAACACATACAGTTTTATGCAATTGCCTTTTTATCAGTTAAGAGAAGAAATATGCAATTATACTTTCTTTTATGCTTACTTACATAATTACCTTCGCCAGCACTCTGTTTTTTTGTGTGTTTGAATTTGAATTACTGTGTGGTATCACTTGTTATCTGCCTGAGGAATTTATTTTTTCTTTATCCCCTTAGTTTTACAGAGGTATAATTGACCTTTATTATTTCTTGTAAGGTAATTTGCTATCAACAGTTTTTTTCTGCTTTTGTTTATCTGAGAATGCTTTATTTTGCCTTCATTTAAAAAATATCTATTTTTCCAGAGATTTTTAAGCTCACTTTATATTTGTTATTAAAGATTGTTGACTCTGATAAGGTTGAGAACCAAAGGCACAGAGTAATATTATGAAATGATGAAATATCAACATATTTCTTATTCACAGTTTTTAAAAACTGTTAAAAATGTTTAAAAATTTTTTAAATAGCAAGCCAATGGAGTAGGGTAATTTGAGACATATTTTTTAAATTGAAATTATTGTAGATTCACATGTGGTTTTAAGAAACAATACAGAGACATTCCTCTTACATTTTGCCCAGTTTCTCCCAGTGGTGAAACTGTAGTATATCATAACCAAGATATTGACATTGATACAATCCACCAATCTTATTCAGATTTCCCTAGTTTTACTTGTACTCACTTTATGTGTGCTTATTAATTAAGGTATACAATTTTATCACTTGAACAGATTTGTGTACCCACTACCACAGTCAAGATTCTGATCGGTTCCAACCACAAGGATCTCTTGTGTTGTCCTTTTGTAACTACATCCAGCCTCCCTCCTGCCCCTTCCCTCTATTCCATCCCTAATCCCTGGCAACACCAATCTGTCCTCCATTTTAAATGTTTTGTCATTTCAAAAATGTTGCACAAGTAGAATCATACATAACCTTTTGGGGTTGGCTTTTTTCACTTTTTTTCACCTATAATTCCATAGAGATTTGTCCAAGTTGATGTGTCAACCAATAGCTCATTCCTTTTTATTGCTGCATAGTACTTCATGGTATGTATGTACCACAGTGTGTTCAGCCATTCATTGTTGAAGGACATCTGAGCTGACTCCAGTTTTGGTCTATTAAAATAAAGCTTTTATGAACATTCATGCACAGGTTTTTTTAAAAAATTAATTAATTTATTTGTTTATTTTTGGCTGTGTTGGGTCTTCGTTGCTATGCACGGGCTTTTCTATAGTTGTGGCAAGCGAGGGCTCCTTTTCGTTGCGGTGCGCAGGCTTCTCATTGCAGTGGCTTCTCTTGTTGCGGAGCATGAGCTCTAGGCATGTGGGCTTCAATAGTTGTGGCTCATGGGCTCCAGAGCGCAGGCCCAGTAGTTGTGGTGCACAGGCTTAGTTGCTCTGCTGCATGTGGGATCCTCCCAGACCAGGGATCGAACCCGTGTCCCGTGTATTGGCAGGTGGATTCTTAACCACTGCGCCACCAGGGAAGCCCCCATGCACAGGTTTTTATGTGAACATAAGTTTTCATTTCTCAGGGATAAATGCCAGGAATACAGTGGCTGGGTCGTTTGACAGTTGCATACTTAATTTTTAAAGAAACTGCCAAACTGTTTTCCAGAGTGGCTATACCATTTACATTTCTACCAGCAGTACGTGAGTGATCCAGTTTCTTTGCATCTTTTCCAGCCTATGGTATTGTCATCATTTTTAGTTTAGTTACGCTGATCGTCATTGTGGTTTCAATTTGCATTTCCCTAATGGCTAATGATGTTGAACATCTTTTCATATGCTTATTTGCCATTTGGTCTGTTCGTGTCTTTTGCCCACTTTCTAATTAATTTTTTTCTATTGAGTTTTGAGGGTTCTTTATATGTTCTGGATACTAGTCCTTTATTGGATATGTATTTTCAAATACTTTCTCTTACTCTGTAGCTTTTCTTTTCATTCTCTTTACGTAGGCTTTTACAAAGCAAAACTTTTAAAATTTAGTGAAGTCCAGTTTATCAATTTTTCTGTAATGGATCATACTTAAAGTATCAAATTTAAGAACTCTTTGCCTAGCTAGATCTTGAAAATTTTCCTGACATTTAAGTTTATTGCCCATTGTGAATTAGTTTTATATGAAGTCTGAGGCTTAGGCCAAGGTGTTGTTGTTGTTGTTGTTTTCCTGTCTTCAATACCATTTGTTGAAAAGGCTATCCTTCCTCAATTGGTTGGTTTTGCACCTTTGTAAAAAGTCAGTTGAGCATATTTGTGTAGATCTATTTCTGAATCCTTTATTCTTTCCATTAATTTATGTGTCTATCCTTCTACTAATACCACACTGTCTTAATTAATATAGTTATATAGTAAGCCTTAATATTGGATAGAATAATTCCTCCCACTTTACTCTCCTTTGACAAGATTATTTTCGTGTTCTAGGTCCCATGCTTTTCCATATAAATTTTAGAGTAAGTTTGTCTATGTCTATAAAAACTATTGGAATTTTGATAGGAATTGCATTAAACCTATAGATCAATTTGGGGAGAATTGACATCTTTTCTATGTTGAGTATTCTATTTCATGAGCATAGTATGCTCTTCCGTTTATTTAGGTCTTTGATTTCCTTCCTCAGCATTTTGAAATTTTCAGGTACAGATTCTATAAATGTTTTTAAGTGTATACCTAAGTGTGTTATTTTCTTTGGAGTGATTGTACGTGGTATTGTGTTTTTACTTTTGATTTCTTCATGTTTATTGTTAGTATATAGAAATGGAATTGATTTTTATATATATTTTTTAGTGTCTTGCAACCTTGCTGAACTTATTTAATAGTTCTATGACTTTTTTGTAGATTCCTTGGGGTTTTTAATGTAGATAATCATGTCATCTGCAAACACATACAGTTTTATTTCTTCCTTTCCAATCTGTATGTTTTTTATTCCTTTTACTTGCCTTATTACAGCAGCTAGAACTTGCAGTACTATGTTAACTAAGAGTGATGAGGGAGTGGCTGGAAGGGAGGGCTGGACTGAGGGACGTCCAGACATCAGGTTGAGTGGGGTGGTGAGACCAGAGGTCAGAGGGCTTGGAATGGCAGGCAGGATTTGGACTTGAGTTTGTTAGGAAAATTCTTCTGGCTACTGTATGTGGCATTCGTGGAGGAGGCGAGCCTGGAGCCCAGTAATGAGTGGAGGCTATAGTCACCGCCCAAAGCCCCATCTTGGAGCCAGTGACAGAGATTGTTGAACATGGGTTTGAGACAGAATAATGGCCCACGGAGAGTGAGGAAAGAGTAGGTGAGGAGCCATCTTTAAGTCTAGGTCAAGGCAGGACAAGAAGCCCCAGTTCATTTTCCTCACCCCTGTGATGTAGTCAGTGACCAATGGCAGAAACCAACTCTGTATCAGAAAAGCTCCTCTGGGAGAGCAGAGAGGAGAGTAAGTTCTCCAAGAGGAAGGAAAGTAGGGAGGTTCCTAGGCTCCAGAAAAAGGAAACCATGGTGGGGGTGGGTAGCCTGGAAGTATGGCCAGGAAAATTGGAGGGACTGAGGAAGTGGTCTGCAGTGCAGGTGGCAACCATCCGAGCTGCCTGAACATCACACATGAGACCTTCTCCCTGAAGGTTCTTCAGAAGTTAAGGAGGTCCTTACTTGTACTCCTGGTCATGGCAGTGTCCAATGGGCTCAGCTCTGCTTTCCTTTCTGAGGCCTCGTGAGATATGTGAGTGACCAGAAGCCTATAAAGATCTTAGTAAGAGCATGGTTTCTTGGAGGTTGGTCTTCTGAGTGTAACACTTGTTCCAGTGCTATCTTGGGGCTCTGTGTCTTGGCCAAAAAATTTGCAGGTGAAGTAAGTCTAGAGCTGCAAACAGAGGCCAAGGCTCTGATGGTAGTCCCTGGGGCAGAGTCTCCTGGATGTCATTTTCCTCACTGAAGTCGCTCCATGATGTCTCAGAGTGAAGGCTGAGTCTCAGTCTAGCCTGGTTTATATCCAGTCTCAGAAAGATACCAGACAGTTTTCCAATTTTTTGTATATATCAATCACTAGCATTGTTTGTTTCTGAAGAATTTATACTTTTATTTCTCAATAGGAGGTAATTATTAGATTTCTGAAAAATGTGGGATTTGTTTAAATGAGTCACAGCATTTGGCTGAAACAGAGAGGACTCCATCTGTTGCTTTTGCGTGGTCTCCAGTTCTGTTCTCTGTGACTACGCTATAAGGGAAGCAGGAGAACTTGGTGTTCTGTGAGCTAACCATGACTGACTGTCAGACACAAGCCTCACCAAGTAAAGATATGGGAAAGAGGACCCTGTTTCCTGAGAGCTTCTCAACTTGAGATCTCTGCAATTAGTCACTGTGTTTGGGTGAGACGGGGTTGGGGGCAGGAGCCAAGGGCTCTTTGTCCACTGACCTCTGGCTCTTTCATTAGTGACAGGTCTTTCTCATGTGCAGAGTGAAAGAAGAGGTATCCTGTGAGTCAGGGGCACAGCACATGGGATTCTCACACCCCTGCAGCTCCTGTGAGGGGTAGCTGCTCTGTGGGTAGGGCAAGTTGCTCCCAGAGCTTTGTGCTCAATCAGCAGATTGGCCTGCCCTGCTTAGCTGCTCATATACCTGCCTCTCACTGGGCAGCTGGGGCCTGGCCTTCCACACCCACTGGAGGGGCTGGGCCCATAGAGTCGTGCCCCACCTCTGCTGGCTCCTCCAGAACCAACAGCCTGGGAACTCTTGAGCGGCACAGGTGCTACTCCACTGCTCTCTTCTTCTGCTCTAGCCCTGGAGACCTTGTTCTGAGCTGTCACAGGAAGTGCCCTTTCCTCTGTGACTCAGCCTCATCTCTGCCTGTAGGTGGTGTGCTGCCTGGCTTGTGTGTAACCTCAGTGGATTTCTCCTCCTGTGGGGCCAGTTGTAGTGGCTGTGTGGTCCTGTAAGCAGATGCCACCAGCTTAGCCTGATTCCTTCTTCCCAACTGCACAGGGTGTATCACAGGAGTTGCCTGTCTGTTTGTTTGTTTATTTATTTATTTGTTTATTTATTTATTGGCTGGATCGGGTCTTAGTTGCGGCACGTGGGATGTTTTGCTGTGGCGTGTGGGCTCTTCGTCACGGTGCACAGGCTCTTCATTGCGGTGTGCAGGCTTTTCTTTAGTTGTGGTGCGCGGGCTCAGTAGTTGTGGTGCACGGGCTCTCTAGTTGTGGTACGTGGGCTCCAGAGCATGTGGGCTCTGTAGTTGTGGCGCACGGGCTTAATTGCCCCGTGGCATGTGGGATCTTAATTCCCTGACCAGGGATCGGACCAGCGTCCCCTGCATTGCACAACGGATTCCTCACCCCTGGACCACCAGGGAAGTCCCAGGAGTTACCTGTCTAGATTGGCACCCTAGGCAACACAGGCCTGCCAGGATGCATCGTGATTACCGAATTAGCAAGTGACCAGAGCCTCTTCCAGGAGTGAGCCTTGTGTGAGGAGTGCTGAGTGGACCCCGCTCCACTGCTGGAGACAGCCCAGAAGCCATTCGCTACAGTGATACCAGTAGATCTGAAGGCCCAGGGAGATAGATTTCTGTTGGCCATTCTTTTAGCAGGTTTTTGGTGAGCCATACTGTCACTCTGTGCTGAAACTCAAGATCTGACTCAGCCCAAAAAAGTGCTCAGCTGACCTTGCCAGCTCCCAGCGAGTGCAGAGGCCCCCACCCCCAACAACCCCTTCATTTTGGGTTAGGTGCTTCCCTTTCCTGGTACATCCATGAAACAGCTTCTCCTTCCCAGCAACAAGCACCAGTTTGCTTTGACCCTGTGAGGGGTCTGTGCAACACCCTGTGGCTGGTGTTCGGACCACTAGCCTCTGACTGGGCCTACACTGGCCTCCCTGGTTTGCTCTAGCTTCCTTAACTGTAGCACAATAAGATATCCTAGGCTTAACAATTCTGCCCCTGACAATGATCCTGAGGATCATCCTACAGCAGTCCTCAGAGACCTTCCTCATCCCTTTTCACAGCTGTGGAGAATTCCATTATGTTGTTGGACCACAGTGTTATTCAGCCAACTCCTACTGAGGACTTTGGGGTTGTTTCCTGAGCTTTGCTGTCACAAATCGTCCCAAGATGAATTTCCAAGTGCATGTGTCTATTTTATTTATGTGTGTAACCATTATCTCCATCTAGTTCTAAAACATTCTCTTCACCCCAAAAGAAAACCCCATACCCATGAAGCAGTTGCTCCCCATTTCTTCCTCCCCCAGCCTCTAGCAACTAGTAGTCTGCCTTCCCTCTCTATTGATTTACTTATTCTAAATATTTCATGCAAATGAAATCATAAAATATGTAGCCTTCTGTGTCTGGCTTCTTTTTTTCTTTTATAAATTTATTTATTTATTTTTGGCTGCGTTGGATCTTTGCTGCTGCGTGCAGGCTTTCTCTAGTTGTGGTGAGCAGGGGCTACTCTTCCTTGCGGTGTGTGGGCTTCTCATTGCGGTGGCTTCTCTTATTGCGGAACATGGGCTCTAGGCACGTGGGCTTCAGTAGCTGTGGCATGCGGGCTTAGTAGTTGTGGCTCACAGGCTCTAGAGCACAGGCTCAGTAGTTGTGGCACACAGGCTTAGTTGCTCCGCGGCACGTGGGATCTTCCTGGACCAGGGCTCGAACCTGTGTCCCCTGCATTGGCAGGCGGATTCTTAACCACCGAGCCACCAGGGAAGTCCCTCCATTCCTTTTTAAGTCTGAATAACATTCCATTGTATGTATATACCACATTTTGTGTATCCATTTACCCATCCATCATGGGCTTTTGGGTTGTTTTCACCTTTTGGCTGTTATGAATAATGCAGGGATCCTTGAGTCTTAGCAGCCTGGTGGACAGGTAGAGCAAAGACATGTAGACAGGCACTGGGATGAGGTGCGGAGGCTCGGGAAGGAGTCCAGAAGCAGGGTCTGCTCCCATGCCCCAGGGTGTTTGCGTGGCTTTGTTCAGGTGTCCCCTCTTCTGAGGGTCATCCCCCTCCTTCCTCATTTGTATTGTTCTGAACGAGTCAGGTTTATCCATTTG
This sequence comes from Globicephala melas, assembly GCF_963455315.2. NCBI lineage: Eukaryota > Metazoa > Chordata > Mammalia > Artiodactyla > Delphinidae > Globicephala > Globicephala melas. The sequence continues at coordinate 38,621,577 of NC_083324.2, read as the reverse complement.
TCTTCTTGGTCTTTGCCTGTCTCTGCACCATAAGGCAAGTTCCATGAGACGAGTGGCCTTGTTTGCCTTGCTCACTGCTAGGTAACCAACATCTGCAGTGCAGCCCAGTGCCAGGCACCCTGGGGCTCTTGATAAAAAGGATCTAATGTTCGGTGAAGCCTCACACTTGTGCTGCCATGGCTGCCATCGTAGCCTTAACCCCTTTCGTCTCCCCAGCTTGCATTTGGATCTGCACTCACTACGTGCTCTGTCCACGTCATCCCAAACTATCCTGGGTCCCCAGCACCTTCTCAGACATTGCCCCCACCTTCTGCCAGGTGAGAGCCTGGCTATGCCTGAGGTTGCAGCAGTCCCCTCAGCCCCTTGGCAGGGCTCTGCAGACCCACACTCACTCGCATGTCCCTCCTGGCCAGGGGGCCTTTGGGGCTGCATGAGCCTGGCCCTCAGACCCTGGTCCTTCCTCTCTTGTCAGCCACAGGCCATATGGTTCTACCACTTTCTCTCCCTCGGCCTTGCTGGCTGGACCTCTCATTACTTCCCACTTCCCTGAAGATTTTGGCATCAGAATCCTAGGCTTCCTGCCCACTCCCCTTGCTGTAAGCCAGGGAAGGAAGGAAGGGAGGAAGGAAAGAGCTAATGTTTTTCTCAGTGCCTACTGTGCACCTGGCATTGCTCTTCCTCAGACTGGGATGACCCTCGTCGCTCTGTTGGCTTAGGCTGGCCTGGGCACTCTTGGCGGGGACGCAGGGCTGGGCTAGTCCCTCAGGGCATTTGCCCTTCCCCTTGGGAGCAGACCTCCTGGACAGGGTCTTACTCATTACTCAGGGCTGTAACTCCATGTGCCATGAAAAGTGTGGTCATACATGTGCTGATGTGCTCACACACGTGTGCGTGCAATGCACTGCACACACAGGAGCACACACTAGTGCCCCACACTCACACATGTGCATGCACAGTCACACAGCGTCTCATGAGGCTTTTTTCTTGGATCTTAATCACCACCCTCAGACTCACATTTTCCTTTTGAGTGCATCTGTCTTAATGGATTTTAAGCACAGGTAGCTGAGTTTAACACTCTGGACATGTGAACATGTTTCAGGTAGGAACATGGGCATCCCTGAGCCTCTGCTGGTCAGATGCTGAGCCCTGGGAAGGGGAAGAGAGTAGGGAAGGGAGCTCCTGGTGGTCAGCCCGAGGAAGGACCTCTCCTGGTCAAGGGTCCCACCTGAAAGGGACTTTTCCTCCTTGGATGGAAGGTTCTGGCCTTAGGCCAGGCCCAGGGGGCCTTGCAAGAGAGTTAGCTACCCCATGGCAGTCTGGGCACTGGGGTGTGTGAGGGTCAGCTCCTCAAGCAGGAGGAAGGAATAGGCACATGGGGTGAAGAGGGGTAGGGTGAGGGAGCACTTCCTGCAGGAGGCCTCCCTAGCCTCTCATGTTATTGGGAAATCTCTACCAGTGGCAGGCAAAGCTCCCTGAGGGACTCATAGGTGAAACTCCAACAGGAGGGATCTAGAAAGGAACCCACAGCACATTCATGGCCCTCACAGTCTAAGGGAGAGGGAGGCTCAGGAACCAAAGTGCCACAGGTAGATATTAGATTTCTCGTTCTGAGTTAGATCCCTCAGAAGTGAAGGGCAAGAGAACCACAGAGGAAAGACTGCGGAGTTGGCAAAAAAGGAAAAAGAGCCTCCATCCATGTACATTTTAGGCTGACAGGGAAGGTGGAACAGTGGGCACAGTGCTGTTGAAGGCTGGAAGGGTGGTGGGTGGCTTTCCTTTTACAGTTTCCTTTAATGAAGAGGGCATGTTTTTCCTGCTGGAATCTTGAGTCTCATTTACCATCTTGAGATGTCGTTTTTTGTCATTCTGGTTTTTTTCACAAGCCCTGTAAAGAACTGCATTCACTAGATCAACACTTCCTTAGCACAGACCCCATTTGGGCTTGGGTGTTTAGTCCTGTGCTGCATGCAGATAGGGCAGGGAGAGAGGCCAAAGAGCTGCCCTCAGGCACCTCAGGCAGCTGCCCTGTGTGAGGCTGTGGGAGTCTGCAGGAAGGTCTACAGCAGGTTTCTGGGGACAGGGGACTCTGGGGAAGGTCCCAGAGAGGGCAGGATGCTTGAGCTGGGTTTTGAAGTTGACTTGGAGTTTAAGGAAAGGGCCTTCTAGAAAGAGAGCAGAGCATAAGCTGGGAGGAGTGAGGGTCAGCTGAGGAGCCTCAGGACTCCCTGCCTGAAGGCAGTGCAAAAAGAGGAGACTGCGGGCGGGAGGACCCCATTGTAGAGTGCTTTGAAGGCAGAGGCCGAGTGTATCCAGGGTGGGGTGGCAACATGGGTGGGGCTGGTGGCATTTCCCTTGCACCTGTTTCGGAGGTGGGAAGAGTGAGCACTTGGCGCAGTGTGGCTTGTGCGATTGTGGCAGCTGCCTCATGGGCTTTTTTTTTTCTTTTTTTTTTGGCCACACCGCAGGTGGCATCCTAGTTCCTAGGATTGAACCCGTGCACCCTGCAGTGGAAACACGGAGTCTTAACACTGGGGACCACCAGGGAAGTCCCCAAATGGGCTTTCTGAGTGAAACTCCTGAACAGGGCCTACCCTGGTATCTCTGTCCTGGACTTCAGAGTCCTTTCTGCCCCCAGACTGTCTCTCATCAGCCTCAGAAGTCTTGTGGCCCCAGGATTGTTGCAACACATTTACTATCTTCCAAGCCTGGTTGTGTCCGTCACCACCACACAGGACCGCCGATTCCCTAATCATTCACCCCAGGCCATCGGCCATTCAGTCCACAACTACTGAGTCCCCCTGTATGCCAGGCCCTGTGCCAGGCTCTGAGGACCAAGTGGTGACCCAGTGTGGAGGAAAGGCAGACTGCCCCCACTGCTCTCTGGAAGCCTGTCCCCTTCCCCGCATCTTCCTCCAGAGTTTTCTCTACCTGTGCCAGCCCACATCCATTTCTCCTTCTGGGAGTCCCCGAATCCCCCAGCCCTCCCCACCACACAAACATGTCTGCACATTTAAGTTCTAATTATTTTGTGTATGGTAAAGTTTTGTGTGTGAGAACACTTGCTTTGAGTTCTCTTGATTGTAATAAATTTGAAATTGCAAGGCAGAGGTATTGTTCAGAGGCTTTCCTCCTCATTTCATTACCTGTTACTTCCGGTGCTGCAGGCCCTTTGTCCAAAGGCAGCATTCTTTAGCGGTTGGAATAGCCCTGCACAAGAACCAGCACTGTGCCCTGGGCTGTGGGAGCAAGTGACAGAAGGGCAAGTGCCGACAGGGTGACTTTGGGAGATGAGTAGGGATGGAACCCCTTCTATTTTTTCACTCAGCTGAAACCAAGGACCATGGATGATCCTCGGTCACAATTTTCTTTTACCATTTTTGGGTCACAGATAAGTTTTTCCTTATTGTATAGAAACATAAAAAGCAAGCAAGCTCTTACTAGTTAAAAAAAAAAAGTTAAAAAAATTTTAAATTAAAAAAAAGAGCAGGGCTGATTTCTGGACAGAGAGGTTTTTAACATGGAGTGGGCAGACGTTACTTTGGTGTTTCTTTCTCCCCCCAAATACACAATAGACATAGTTTTTGGATCCCCTTGGCTTTCCATGAGAAGGGAGTTAAGGGGTCCTCAGGCTAGGTGGGGTTTCCCTGCAAGTCTGGAAGGGCAAGCTCTGGGAAGCCTCATACACTTGAGGTTTTTTCAGGTCCAGCCCAGTACCCTGTGCACGGCAGGTGTTCAGCCAGTTCACGTATTAATGATGCAGGCACTGGCTTATCTTACTAACTGCATTGTTGGCCCCCATCTTCCTTTCAGTGCTTGGATCGGGGCGGGCATGGAGCAGGTCCTCAGCCATCTTTGTGGCTGAGGGTGTGTCCCGGCAGTCCCTGAAGACAGGCTGACGGCTGAATCCACTGCACTGGGTCTGAAGACAGGGCAGAAGCTTGTCAAGCTTTCTGAGCCAGAGTCCTGGCTTCTGCCATGTTGGGGTTGGAGTGGAGAGAGTGGGGCCTGCTGCCTCCATTGTCACAAAGACTTGCAGTTTTCTCTTATCTCCTGGTTTCAGCAGAATTTGGAAGAGAGCTGACAAGCATAGTGCTTTCCCCTTGGTAAAAGGCTGTAGTAGTAGAATTTGCTGGAGTGAGAAGCAGGGGAAAAGCTGGCTCAGCTTTATGTAATGACTCCTGACTCCTGATTAGAGCTTCCTAGCTTTAAGAGTCCTCTCCCTGAGCCAGAAAACTGGGACACTTCGCAGCTCAAAGTTGTCCCTATGTGGGGTTCCCATGCAGATGTCTGCAAGCCTGGGGCTGGGTGGGGGTAGGAACCTCGGTGGCTTGGGCTGAATTCCTGGGCCACACCTGGGAACCATGGCACTCCTGGAAGACAGGGTTGGTAAATGAGAATCAAGGGCCGGCCTGGGGCCAAAGATCTTGAGAAGGCTGTAGAGAGAGGGCTAAGAATTTGCCTGTCCACCATGTGTGCCCTCAGAAAGCTGAGCCTGGGAGGGGAGTTCATGGGGGTATGTGGCGGGCCTGGAGGTGCCATTGAAGGGCACCCTGGTCACCACAGGCTGGAAAAGGCCAGGGGGTGCCTTAAAATTCAAATGCTATATATGCTGTAGGTCTTAGTACAGGGATGTGTTGGGATTTGCCCAGATGAATGTCAGCATCCTGGGTTCAGTCCTCATGGTGCCCAAAGGGAAGAAGGGTGCCCAAAGGGAAGAAGAGTCCCTAAGGTTGGGGCCTTGTTTCCTCTGGTGTCCCAGGTCAGGCCAGCTGGAAAGCCTAGGAGGTGACGGGGAGAGCCTTTGAGGAGCTGCTGACCTGGGTCTCATCTCTGGGCGGTGACTCTGGGCTTGCCACCTGCCTGCCTCCTCTTCCTTCCTTTGGCCCTCTTGGCTCCCAGCGTGGGCCCTCACCTCTCCTGGCTCCCTCAGGAATCTCCTACTGATGAGCTTTACCCAAGTCTGATGAATAAGTGGGAAAAAGGCATTAGGGCCCTAAAAGCAGTAATGCTCCCCTCCTACTAAGTTCTAGCTAAAGAAGCCAGCTCCTCTATGCACTGTAGTAAAACCCAGTCTTTGAATCCTTTCCCCTTGGAATTTGTGGTAATTGGCTGAACCAGACGTTTGTAAAAGATGATTGATATAAATATGACTGTTTAATTCACCTAAAATAAGAAGTTGCTTTCGAGCCCTACCAGAGTCATTTCCTATAAATCTTGCCTAATTACAAATTATCTTTCGTCAGTTGTTTATAACAACCTGTGTGAACTTCTGCTTCCTTTGACTGGCAAACAGGGATTGCACCCACATTAGATTCTGGGAATCTCTGCCCTTATAGGGTGCTCAGTCTGACCTAAGGGACACTGTAAACAGATAGTGCCTTGCAGGAGCAGCACTGGGACCAGGCCAGAGGGGGACGCATAGGGAGGGAGACCCCAGGAGGCTCCACACCAGAAGTCAGGTTGGAATGGTGCTGTGGAAGTGTTCAGCCAGCCCTCTGGAGAGCCTGTGGGCGTGGATGCAGGAAAGCCCCTGGCCTGTTGGGGAGCTCCCAGGCCTCAGGCAGGGCTTGTGTTAGGGGACGTGTGGGTGATGCTTGAGAGACAGGCTGGTGTGGTAGGCCCAGACCAGCCATTGAGGAGTTTGGACTCCATGGGCTTCAGGAGGTCCAATGCCTTCTGAGAGCAAACAGAAATGTTTATGAATGTGTACTTTTCTTCTTCTTAAGGATAAGATCTAAAGTTTTAAATCAGATTTATAAAGGGACCATGCTTTAGAAAACTTAGAACTTGCACAGGTGAAAAGCCAGAAAATGGCATTTGTTTTGTGTTGTAAAATGTCTTTCTGGTTAAATACGATAAATTAAAAGCATCTCTTTGCTCAGTCTCCTTACTGAACTAACCAAAAACTGCAAGAAGCATAAGAAACAGAAAACGGGCTTCCCTGGTGGCGCAGTGGTTGAGAGTCCGCCTGCCGATGCAGGGGACATGGGTTCGTGCCCCGGTCTGGGAGGATTCCACATGCCGCAGAGCGGCTAGGCCTGTGAGCCATGGCCACTGAGCCTGCGCATCCGGAGGCTGTGCTCCGCAATGGGAGAGGCCACAACAGTGAGAGGCCCACGTACCGCAAAAAAAAAAAAAAAAAAAAAAAAAGAAAGAAACAGAAAACTCTCTTCAACAAAACTAAGGAACACCTATATGTAGGAATGCAATGAACAAAGAATGGTTTCCAAACACAGGGAAAATTAGTTCTGATGAGGGAGGGCTACAGAAAGGGAAATTTGCCTCTGTGGAGCTAGGGCAGGGAGGTCAGAGTCCAGAGGACCAAACCCAAGAACCACCTCCTTGGACTGGTTAGCAAAGCCACTATATGTGGGGATGTTTAGGAGTGTCCCTGAACCCTGTGTGATGCCAAGAAGTTACTAGGGAGGTGGAGTTGCTCAAGGAGTTGAGCAGATTCGGGGTGGGGGAGTGGAGGGGAACCATGGGCTGCCAGCAGCCTGAACAATGGAAAGACAAAGGAAAGTTAAAGTAGGTGTAATTGGTATCTCTGGAGAGGAGGACAAAACAAATGGAACAGAGAAATATTCAAAGGTATAATTAATAGAAAACGTTTCCCCCCTGCAGTAAAGGAACACATAAATCTTTAGTTTGAGAGAACATACTGAATTTCAGGAAAAATAGATATGGAATATTAAGTTACTAAACTTCAAAGAGAAAAGAAAAAAGAGTTCTAGAGCACCTAGAGGAAAATGTTAGTATACCTATAAGGGGAACTAATTGGGCTGGCCCAGAGCTCTCCACAGTCATAGTTAGAAAACACAGGGGCTGTACCTGCAAAGTCCTCAGGGAAAGGAACTGTCAACTGAGAATTTTACATCCAGCCAAGCTGTTGTTCAGATAATGACCACAAAGGTATGTTCGGACTTTCAAGAACTAGGGAACATGGTTCCTATGAGCTCTTTTAACATGAATGAATGAATAAAAATTTCTAGAGATACACTCCGTAAGACATGAATGGGCAAGCTATGACTAGAGGACTAGTAACCCCTCAACAGAGTCCTAAGGGGGATGGCATCTACCACTCGCTTGCCCTCAGGTGAGCCATGGTTCACACAAGCACCACAGTGCAAGAGACATTCAGCCTTCAGAGTTACACCGAGCTTATGGCATTTGATGGTTCAGCTGACTGATGCCCACACACAGCTCTTGTGACTCTGGGAAGACCACAGATTGGAGGTGAAAATGGGACCAAGGGAAAGGTCAGAAGTAAACACTACATGCATCCTCTGGTCTCTTTCGGGGGATGAATTTGACTCGAGGTGGGTCTGGCCCAGTTCTGAATGAGACACTCCTGGAAGCTGGGTATCACTTGAGGCAGGTCTGAGGGTCTGGTTTGGTTCTGCATCATGGATGACAAGTTCATGGCCTTTGCGCTTATGTGCCCTACTCCTGGGTTCATGACAGACCTTTCTAATTGGTGGCAACAATCTTTCCCACTGATCTTTCTCAAACCCAGCCCTCCAGGCAGTCTCTACCAATTAATGGGGTTGGAGGAAAGTTACCTTTATTTCCCATCCTTGTTCTGGATTCTGGAGACTGACTGGACCTAAAGGGAACCAAGGCCAAATCAGATTGTCCTGAGAAATGCTCTCAACCTAGTGGACCCAGATAGGCCTCAAGGCTGGGGAATGAGGTAGCCAGGACTTGCTTTCCTTACACTTACGGCCTGGGTCCCATCTTGCTCTCAGCCTCCTGCTGGTGTCTCCCCTTATGCTTCCAGCTTCCCTGGGGCTGTGTCTGATGGCAGCAACTCTTATCCCTACCAGGGACCCATGATCAAAAAGGCAGGAGGCCACTGGCCTGAAAGCTAAGCAGGTCAAGAAATGTTTTCTTGTGTGAAAACTGGCATTTTTTTTAAACTCAAACTTTCTGAATTCTCCCACCCATTCCTGAGAGAGTTGCTCCAGGACCCAGGACCTAGATCCTGGTGCCCACCGTTCTGCAGCACCTGCTTCTCTGCCTGGATACATGGGGGCCGCTGGGCTGGCCTAGAGGTCCTTCCTGGCCTGGACCTTAAAGGAGAAATCCTCCCATAGCATCTTCCTGGCCATAATTGCCTGTTATAGAAAGGTCAGCCAAGAATTTATCAAAACCTTGTTTGAAGCTGTGGGAACTCTTCCGGCTGCTCTTAGAAAAACAGTTTCTTTAAATTCACTCCCCTCCTGGTGAGCAAAGGCAGCCATTTATTTGTGTGAAATATTTCTCTTTCAAATATTCAACTGGAGGTGGCGGGGGGCATGCTCTAGAATGCTGCCATGTGGACCCCGGCCTAGTTTTCCCTTGGGAGCTCACACGGTCTCTTCCTGCTTTTCCTGCCAGTCTGCCCAGCCTGAGCAGGCCCTCCCTGACTGCAGCCGCCAGAGGGCCTCCAGGCTCCTTCCCACGTGGACTAAGGCAGCCACGGCTCTCCCTGGTGGCCCTGCCCTTATGGACAAACCTGGTGTCTGAGCATCTTTGGTCACTGGAGCTTGTCGGCCTCATGCCTCTCTTGGGAGTTTCTGACAGAGGGGAGTCCAGCTTTTGACTGGATTATTCCTCCCAGCAGTGATCATGGTATGGGACAGAAGGCCACAGGGGTACTGAGGAGAGCTGGTGGGGAGGCCGACGGGATTGGTCTTGTGGCGGGGGCTCCTTCCTGCCCTGCTAGCTAGCTTTAAGACTTGTTTCTGATTAGTCAGTAGCCTTAAATGCTGAAAGGGAGGAAACCTGGTAGAAATAGAGCAATTTTTACACCCTCTACCTTTCTTGGCCATCTTTTTAAAATATCTATCCTGGATAAGGCATTTTTAGTCTTCCGCTGCTTGTCTTCCAGCCACTCCTTCGTAGCTCTGCCCTCTCCCTCCTTCTTCACCTGCCTGTCCTCCTGTGTCTTTTCCACTTTACGGCAGTGTCCCTCTCCCCTCCTGCTCACCTGTCCTCATCCCAGCCCTCCTCAAGGAGCAGGACTCCTGGAGGCTGCTGAGAGGAGCACTGGCCTCCAGGGCTCTCACTACTGATGAGCCATATCCATGAAGCCAGGTCTTCCCTGGGGCTGGGCTGGGTCCCGATTGTGGACACCTCCCTCCCTCCCTCCCTCCCTTCTGTGCCCAGTGGAGACCTTTGTTAAGGAGGGCCTCCCGGGGAGGGCATTCCTCTGCCCTCCCCAGGAGGCCCTAAGCTACTCCAACCCTGGCCCCCTTGGGACTTGTGTCCAGTAGAGTGTCACACACAAATCTGGATCTCTGGCCATGGATGGGCCCTTGTGGTCAGAAGGATAGAGAGCTGGCCTGTCCTGAGGATAGGGGACTGAGTGGGAGAGGGCTCATGGCCCTCGTGGGTGTGGCCTTTTCCTTCAGAGCTTCTGAGGCTTCTCAGCCCTCAGGGACGTAGACTCAGGAGCATGTTGTTGAATGCTCCTCCTTATGGGAACTTCTCTGACCCTGGGGGTTGTGTTCTTGTTGTTCTCCTTTCTCTGACCTCTCTGTTTCTGATACCCCTTCTGCTCCCGTTAACGTTGATGCTCCCCACAAATCTTTTCTGGACCACTGCTCTCCATGTGATCTTTATCCCCTGAGGCTCGCCTGTGAACTGAACCCTTAACTCTCTCAGATAAAAATATCTAGACTTGTCTGAATTGACTGCAAGCTCCAACCCATTTCCTGATGTTCCTTGGATGCCCCCCGAAGACCACCAACTCAGCGAAACCAAACTCAACCTAGTGATTTTGCCATTTCACTCCCCAGCCTCCACCCACCAATTGGCTTCTCTCCCTGGATCCTCCGTCTCAATCAAAAGAACCACTCCTCCCTAGACCCCAGGTCAGAATACCCCTGCTGAGCCTTCCCTCCCTCTTGGTCCCTGGACTATCTTTTGGGCTGTTGCCTTATTCTTACTGTCTCCCTACCTCCACCATCTCCCTGACGCAGAGCTGGAGCACTCCCTTGTTTGAAAAGCTCGGAGGCCCTGCTCCCCTGGCCCTTCCTATTTTAGCTCTGAGCTTCCCAGGTAGTTCTGGTAGTTGGGTGCACACTGTTGCCAGGAGCTGTTCTAGGTGCTGAGAATAGCACTGACTTACGCCTTGTCAGGCCTCTGGGCCGTTACAAGTGCTTTCCCCTCTGCTTCGATTGCCCTTTACCTTGGGGAGAACAGCCCATCCATTAAGACCTGGTTTAGATGTCTCCTAGTCCTCAAAGCCTTGTCAGACTTCTGCCTTCCCTGGACTGTGTGGAGGTGTCTTACAGTGATTTGTTTGCACATCTGTCTCCTCTCTGGACTGGAGGCTCCCAGAAGACTGGATCCCTGTCTGAGTCACTTTTTTAAAAAATTTATTTTAGTTAAATATTGAATAGGTATTTATAGAGGATATAAGAACACTGATAAAATATGTGTAAGATGTAAAGGTTAGCAATACAACGAACACCTGTGGGCCCACCTTCCTTTGTAAGAGATGTAATCCATTCTTGCCATCAGTACCTATCACGGGGCCTGGAACTATCATTCCAGGGGTCAGTGAATCTTTGCTAATGACTGAATGCTCGAATGAATGAGTGAATGAACGTGGTTTTCTCTATGTGTCTCTCAGCGTTGCTGGCCAAACTCCAGGGGAAGTGGTCATAACTAAGTAACATCACTGCCCTAGCTCAGCCCCACTCCGTGAGCTCACTGCACTGCCATATGACTTCCTGTTTACTTTGCATCTACACTTATTGAGTGTCCACTCAGTGCCCAGCATGGTGCTGGGCCTGGGCTACAGTGAGAAGCAAAATGTCAGGCCGCTTCTGAGGGAGTTTCCACTTAAACAGCTCTTCAGAAGAAAGAAAAAATCCAAAGAATCCAAATTGCAGTGCTTCCCACCCCTCCAGAGCCTCACCATGCTCTCCCAGAGGTGGTGTGGGACATGGTTAGGGACATGGACTGGTGGCCTTGATATTGGAATCCCAGTGCCACCACTTACAGGTCATAATAGCTTTGCAAGTTCCATAACTTCTATGTGTGGCAGTTTCCTTGTCTATAAAATAGGCAAATTGGATCCTACCGCATGGATTTGCTATGAGGATTAAAGGAGTTAATATGTGACAGGTGCTTGGCACATGTGGTGCTCATGGTGAGGGCCCGATTAGTATCACCATCGCCGTGGTCAAGCGGAGTGTTCTATGTGGTGGGACTGGGGGTGCAGCCCCTGGCCAGAGAGGACTCCGGGTGTTGTTCCTGTCATTCTGTCCTGCATGAGGTCAGATCCAGCGGAGGGCTGAGTGCATACCTGTCACATGCCATGTCTCCTCAGCTCGAACACATTTTGGGGCCACATTTTAATGTTCTGAGTCGTGATGTGACTGCAGTCCATCCATCCAGGAAACATGTCTTGAGCATCCAGCACGTGCCGGGCACTGTGCTAGGCTCCGGGGTGCAGCTGTGGAGAAAGCACAGAGGCCCTGCCCGCATAGCGCTGGCAGGCTAATGCAGGGACCACAGAGGGTGCACAGAAGCAACATACATAGTATATGATGAGTCGGAAGGCGCTTAGTGCCATGGGGAACAAAGAGGCAGGAGGGATGGAAGCTGCATTTTAAATAGGGTGGTCCAGGAAGTGTCTCCAAAACGATGCCACCAGAGCAAAGACTCGAGAGAGCGCAAGTGCCAGCAGACGTAAATGCCCAGAGGCAGGAGTGGGCCTGGCGTAAGGGAAGTGGACACAGGGAGAGAGAGATAGTAGGAGATGAGGCTGGAGGGAAAGGGCCCAAATCTCATGGGGCCTCACAGACCATTGTAAAGCCTTTGGCTTTTCCTGTGGGAGGGAAAGGAAGGTTTAAGCAGACAAGGGAAGTGGTTTGATTTATGTACGTAAAGGATTATCCCAGCTGCCGCATGGTGAAGACTGCCACATAGAGGGGCAAGTGGGAGCAACCTAGCTTGTGCAAAAAAAAAAAGAGGGCACAGTGATTGACAGGTGGAGCGAGGAGGCAGAGGAAGTGGCCAGACGCTGAAGCCCACAAGATTTACTGATGATTGACATGGGCTGAGAGAAGGGAGTCAGAGACTCCAAGGGGAAGATGAGGAGGGGTACATTTGTGGGAAGATCAGGGGCTCCGCTTGGACACAGCAAGTTTGAGGTGCCTGTAAGACATCTCAGTGAAGATGTAGAGTTGGCAGTGAGCCAAGGGAGGAGCTCAGGGGAGGGGTCTGGGCCAGACACACATTTGTAGTTATCAGTGGGGAGTGAGAGTTAAAGCCTTGAGTCTGGGTGGGTCTTGAACCTCAGGGGTTTGTGTACATTTTTGAAATGCTTGTGTGGACAGAAGCTAAGTCCCTGCAGTGTAGGAAGTGGGGTCCCTGGTTTGGGACACGAGGAAGAACCTGCAGAAGAGCTTGGAAAGGTATGGCCAGGAGAGAGGAGGTCGCCCAGGAGAGGGTGGTGTTCCGGGAGGCCAGTGGAGAGCTTATTTCAGGAAGGATGGAATGCTCAGCGCTTTCAAGTTCCGCTGCTGGTCAGGGGATGATCAGGTGGGAGGAGGAACTGAGAAGCGACTGTCAGATTTGATGATGTGGAGGCCACCGGTGACTGTCACCTGAGCGATTTCTGTGGAAGGATGGGCAAAAGCCAGGCTGTATTGGTTGAGAGGAAGGGAAGAGAGGAGCTGGAGGCCGTGAGTAGAGACCACTCTTTCAAGCAGTGTTGCTGTAAAGAGCAGCAGAGAAATGAGGCATAGCTGAGGGGGAAAGTGGGCCAAAGTTCTTTTTTCTTTTTCAAGATGGGAGACACATGTTTGTATGGCCATTGAAATCATCCAAGTAGAGAGGTAAACATGGACGATGAAGGAGAGGGGAGAATTTGTGAAGGTGAGAAGTGGGCCTTGGGAACAGGAGACAGGCAAACACAGTGGGACAGACGCCGAGAGGCCTTAAATGTACAAATTCCCCTCCAGTGGCTCCCGCTTTCCCTGCGAGATGGTGAGCAAGTCGTCAGTTACAGCAAGGAGAGGGAGGGACATGCTGGCGGCTTGCAGATCAAGGAGAGGTGTGAGGAATCATCCAGGAGACAGGAGAGTGAAGGGCTCATGGGCGTGTATTGTGATTGCCAGGTGTCAACTACAGTCACCGTATGATGTGTGAACACACATCAGGCCTCTGTGCAGGGAGCGTTGCCCTTCCAAGTGCAGACTTTGCTGGGTGCAGTGGGCATTGTTTGTTTATTCACTGTCACCACAGCTGAGTTGAAAGTTAACTTGAATTTGGATCCCTAAGTGTCACATAAAATGTCCCCAGAAAGACTACATTGTGATGCAACACTGAATTTAAAAAGTCACTGTGTACACGGAAGATTGCCTGTCACACCTCACGCAAAACAAACACAGTAGAAATTGCTAAGTTTCTCAGGAGAAACCACTGACCTTGCACAGCCTGAGAAGGGGCTACAGTCTCTTCACATATTATAAAGGGCTCTTCGTAGCTTCTGATTAGCTTTTTTAAAAAATTTTTATTTATTTATTTGGCTGTGCCATGTCTTAGTTGCGGCACACAGGATCTTTGTTGCTACATGCGGGATCTAGTTCCCTGACCAGGGATCGAATCCAGGCCCCCTGCATTGGGAGCGTGGAGTCTTAACCACTGGACCACCAGGGAAGCCCGTTTCTGATTGGCTTTCAAGGGCTGCTTTTAAATTCTAGCCCCAAATAATTTAAGTAAAAAATGAAATTATGAATTTAGCCGTGTGGGATTATTTCTTTACAATACCTAGAAATTAGTCTACTGAAAGGCCCTAGAGCCCAGGTTCCAAGTGTGGGCCAGACATGGCTGCAGCCACCACCACACTGGGCCTCACAGCTGGTGGCAAAGGTGGCTCAGAGGGGCTAGACTCAGACTCTGGTTATCCCACTGAAGAAGAAAGTGGCAGGTCTGTGAGACTGGATGGATGGGTGTATTCTGTTGTTGGTTGATGGACATTCAACAGTGTTTCTTTTTCCTGGAAGAGTCTTTATTAGACCAAGGGTGTGTCTCTTCCCCAGCAGTTCCTCGGAAGGGAAGAAGGACTGCAGAGTGTCTTGAAGTGGGCCTCGCCAGGGAAGCTCTTCGTCTCCCCTCTGAAATAGCTTGTCCTAAGGCATCCTACAGTTGGCTCCTGAATTTTTTTGGCAAGCAGATGGTCTTCATATAAAGGCAGCAAACTTAGAATCCCCTCCTATTAGTCAGACCCTACAAGGACCAGGAACACTGGGGCTGAAGGGGCCAGGCCAGGATGCTCCACAGGCGGCTGTGGCCGGGCCTCTGCAGTGGCTCTCAGCCAGGCTGCCCTGTCGCCTGGGTGCCAGTATCCACCCAAATGAATACAGACTGAAGCAAGTATCGAATTTCAGGGAAGCAATATGAAGCATTGCTTTTGGCTTTTTGTGCTTGGCTTTTTTCAAATTGGAAAACTGGCAGAAATGAACTGAAATTGGGTCAAATGAGAAGGAATATAGGGCATTGAGTTTAGCCTGATGGTTTGCCAGTTAATGGAGATGGCATTAACTGGGCATTGGAGTGCCTCCCCACCCTCACCTCCAACTGCCCGGGGTCGGCCTCTGAAGTGGACAAGCCAGAATGTAACAGACCTGCCAGGGAAGTAGCTCTAAACTAGCTGCATGTTGAAATCACTTAGGGAGGAACAAAATAGTAATGCCAGGGTCCTGTCCCCACAGATTTTGATGTAATTTGTCTGGGGTGCAGTCTGAGAGTCAGAAATTTTAAAATCAGCTTAGGTGTTACTAATGTATAGGTTTAGAGCCTTGGTTTTCAAAGTGTAGTCTGCAGACTATAGTAAAGGCATCACCTTAGAGATTCTTTTTTTTTTTTTTTTAACAGCTTTATTAGAGTACCTTAGAGATTCTTAAAAGTGCAAACTCCACCCCAGACCTACTGAATCAGACTCTGCACTTTAGTGGGATGTAAGAGGGGACACTCATGAGCCGATCACATGGCCCGGTGCTGACGGTTCAAGTCGGGGGACACTTGTCAGTCAGCACTCGGCCAGTGGGGGCTGTGATATGCCACTGGGCAGCAGAGGAGGGTGGCAACGGGGCTTGGCAGAGTCACCTAGGTTGGTGGAGACCTCTGCAGGGGACTTCTCTAAGGTATATCTCTAACATCGTCATTTTCAATGTCATTTCAGCGTTTCCAGGAGACTGGACCCCAAGGAGCCCCTGGGTAGCCAGAGAGCAGCTTCCCCAACCCCGAAGCAGCCTTCTGCTCCTGCTCCCAGCCGTGAGAGCCCCCAGGAGACAAGGGCACAGGGCCCAGCTGGCCAGGAGGCTGATGGCCCCCGCAGGACGCTGCAGGTAGACAGCAGGACGCAGAGATCAGGGCGGTCCCCCTCTGTGTCACCGGACAGAGGCAGCACCCCCACATCACCCTACTCCGTCCCCCAGATCGCCCCCCTTCCCAGCAGCACGCTGTGTCCCATATGTAAGACCTCGGATCTCACGTCAACCCCCAGCCAGCCAAACTTCAACACCTGCACCCAGTGTCACAACAAGGTCTGCAACCAGTGTGGGTTCAACCCCAACCCTCATCTCACCCAGGTAATCAGCTCTGTGCCGTCTTCCTCCATCCCACCTGCCTTCCCAGGCCTCCCCGGTTCCCCTTTTTACCAGCTCTCTTTTCCTGGTCATTTCCCTTGGCCATCAGCTTCTGTGTCTTCCCAGGGCTTGTATTCTGGCTCCCAGATGTGGTAGCAGAGAAAAAGTCTTGGCCCCAGATGTCCTGAGGGAAAGGACTGAAAGCTTGGGCTCAGTCCTGAGTAGAAGGCGCTTTCTTACCTGGTCCAAGTTTGACCTGGAAAAATGGCCTTAGGGAGGGTCAACGACAGTCTTACGGACAACTTTTCCCAGTGGATGCTCATTTGGAGAGGGCCACGAGCAGCTGCAGGGCCCAAAGGGAGGCAAGTCTCCCTGGCCGTTGGCCAGCCTCTCTCCCTGACAGTGGGTCTTGGAGAGGGATGCCAGTGAGGGGAGCAAGGTGTTAAGGGAGATAGGAAACTGCCTCCCACCTGGGCTTCAGGAACCGCCTCCCCTGGGCTTCCGTTCCAGTAAGCTGGGGCCTGATAGAGTGGAGCAGCTACCCATCCCAAGAAACAACCTTGGAGTAGAGACCCAGACTGGGGGCCAAGCATCCACATGGAGGCAGTGTCCTACACTCATCAAGAGGCCACTGCAAGGCCATTTCCATGAGATTGGCCTGCGTTCTCCCCCAGAGGACCCTGGGTTCCCAGCCCCACCCTTGCTGTGTTGGGATGCTTTGAGTTGCTGTGGGATGCTCAGCCAAGCCCCTGAGCCTCTCTCTGGTGCCATGGAGGCTGGGTGCCCCAATATACTAGCTGGGCTGGGGCCGTGCCTTTGAAATAAGTGGGGTTGTCAGCTTCCTCCCTCTCCTCCGCGGTAACCCACAGAAGTCTCTGGTAGACCCCCAGGGCTCTGCCCTTGGGCCGGGTGGAGAGTGGTGACTGCATGCCCGCAGCTGGGATTATCAGCAGCAGGAGCCGTTTGGACCACATGGGTGGGGGGATGAGTGAGAATAATTGTTCACAGGTCGGGGTCTATTTGTGATATGAGGTGCTGTGGGTGTGGGACGTGTGCTTTGCGAGAGGTAAGTGTGAGATTCCAAGGAAGGAGCTGCCGGTGTGGGGAGATGATTCAGTGCGTTTGCAGTCGCTCCTGGAGTGTGGGGGCTTTCTGAGGAGGCGTGTACACTCGTGATTATTACATCCGTGATTAGAAACAACCCATCCCTGCACTGATCAGTTAGGTAAGTGTTGCTCCTCAGTATTTAGAACAGTGTGGTTAAGGCCAGGGAAGCTCACCTGGCTGTTTCTGCTAGCGAGAAGCAGGGAGGCTTGGCAGGCAGGGATGAGAGAGGCTGCTGTGGGGATCCCCCTCTTGTGCTGGCCCTGCCTCCCAGGTTTCAGCTTCCAGAGACGCTCACTAGAGCAGCAGGACCCGAACGACTCTGGGTGGGGTAGGCGGAGATCAAGGGAGAGCCGCACACGGTGGCACCAGTTTCCTGGTGGGCATCTCAGTCCTTCCCACACAACAAACTCCCCCAGCCTAGGACCTTTGGTGAGGTGGGAGGGGAACCAGCCTTTGGCTGTGCCTGGAAAAACAGCAGAGTGGGAGGACCTTGGCGACACTCGGTCCATCTGCCTCATTGTGCTGGGAGGAAGCCGGGGCTCAGGGCCAGGAGGAAAGGGGCCTCCAGCTTACTGCAGATTCACAGTGTTTGGTGAAGAGCGGGCCTCCGGACCAGGTCCTTCAAGGCATATACATGCAGGAGCTCCAAGACAGGGCTGTTGCTGGTGGCCTTTCCCAGACTTGCTTTCACTGAACATTAGGGGCTGCTGTTCCATGGCATTCAGTTTGGGAAGTGCTGACCATTCTCCAGCTTTTCGCCTGGTGGATGCCCTTTTCTGCCATGGTCTCCAAGCAGAACCTTTTCTTCTTCATGGTTGGCTTTCAGTGGTGTTCCTGTCAAGGAAGAGAACCCTCAGCCCATTTTCCTGAGGGGCTGGCAGAGCCTAGTTCTTGAGTCAGAGCAGTTGCCCTTCGTCACTTCACTAAAAGCAGGTTCACTTCCCTGGTCATGCTTCCACATAACGAGAAAGCACATCTGCAAGTTTTGCCCACATACCTGCTGATAGATCCACCTTGGTCAAACCACATCTGTTCTGGCCCTTCTAACATGATGTTCATCAGCCAACAAGGCTATCTGTGGGGTTGCCCTGGTGTCCTGGGCTGGGCTCCTGCCTGGCCTGAGGTTCTGGGCAGCGCAAGGGGTGGGTTCTGAAGTCAGGCTGGTGTAGGTGGCAGGGGCTCAGGCAGAGTGACCTTTTCCAGGAATTCCAGCTCCAGCACTCACTTCCTTTTTTGATTACTCACTTCCTTTTTTGATTTCTCACTTCCTAGGAGTAGCCCAGCTAGAGTGGAAAGGGGTGGGGGGACTGCCAGTCCCAGCACAGATGAACTACAGACACTGGCCACTGGGCAGCTTAATTGGGGTCCTGTCTGGGGGTGCGAACTTGTGCCTGAAACTGCTAGTGTGGTAATGCCGAGGTAGCCTGGGTCCTGCATCCTGCCTTGAAGGTCACCGAAGCCTCATCAGGGCATGTGAGCAGGATGCATTGTTCCTCAGCTTTCCACCACACAAGTGACTTGGAGGGTTTCATGCCTCTCAGACCACTAATGAATCTGCTCTTGGATCTTTGGAAATGAGACCATGGAAAACGAACCTTTTATCGTGCGTGTCACAAGGAGAGAATCAGGGGCTGGTTGGTAACTCAAGTTGCAGCACAGATTAGGAATGTGATAGAACTGTTGTGCTGAATGGCTATGTGAGGACAAAGGAGTAGAAAGGAAGGAAAAGACTGGCACTGCTGGGCCAATGGTCACTGGAACTCAGAGTTTTGGTTTTTCTGTCTCATGGCATCTGTCAGCATCTTATTACTTTAGCTGGGTCCTGTGGAAACAGCACACCAGGTCTGGAGATGAGAATCACATACAGGTCAGCCCCATGTGGCCAGAATAGTGTCTGAGATCTGGAACCACTGCTTTCTGGCCAGTGTGCCCAGGGGCTGCTGGATGGGTACCACACTCACACAGATGTGGCACTTGCTGTCCTGCCCGTGCCCGGGTTGGCTGGCTCTCAAGGCTGTGATGCCTTGAGAGGAAGATGCCTGCGCATGCACTTTGCTGGGGGTCTGAGTGCCTGGAGCACATTAAGACTTCATGGAAGTCAGGGAGCAGCTCAGAGCACCCTCTGTTTACAGTTGAGGAGACCAAGTCTTCGTTTATTCTGATTCATTGGAGCAAGGGAGCTGGGGACCCAGAACCAGTAGCTAGGTCTCCAGTTTTACCCCAAGGATTCCCATCCCCATTCTCCTTATTCATAGTCCATTTTTGCTTGGGCTGAGGATGGTTCGTAGCAAGCAGGGCTATCCTGGCCACTCTTCGTGGTGGAGGCTGTTTTTTCCTGGAGATCTCCAGCCCTGGTTGCTCAGGGCAGGTAAATAATTTAACCTGTTTGAAACCATGGCAAAAGACTGGGGGTTTCCTTGTGGGGTCAGAACATTTCTCACCACCCACAAAAGACCCTCCCTGTGAGGACACAGGGAGGAAGCCAGAGGTGTTAGCATTTAAGCCAAGTCACTGCCCAGTGATGGGGAAAAGACAGGAAGACTGTTCTCTTCTCTGCCTGGATGTGGGTTCTTACACAAGTACCTTAAACCTCCCGAATGTTTAAGGAGAAGCAGGGGTCCAGGGACCAGTCTCAGTGGCTTTGCCGATGCCCCAAGCCTGCTCCGTGCCACGTTAGCCCACCTGTCTGCTCTTCGGTAACTCAGCATTCATGCCTGCCACCCCTTTCTCCTCTGGGACAGAGCCACCTGTTCTGATAGCTGTGGGAAGGAAATGGGTGTGGCCATGAGCCAGCTGGGTGGAGGGGGAAGGTAAGGTCGGGGTGGACAGCGGGGTGGGAGTGAGCTCCTGGAGAGGACAAGCCGTGGCTGGGGGCAGGCATGACCTGTCTCTGTCAGCCCCCTCAGGGGCCTCCTTGCCCTGTTCAGAGCAGCCCCAGCAGCACATCCTGGCCTGGAACTCCTTCAGTGGAGTCTGTCCTTGCGCTAGCAACAGCATCACAGGAATGAGTGCTCTGCAGAGGCAGGGCTGACTGCACGCCTGTGCTTCCCGGTCGGATCAGCAGAATCCTCTCAGAGCAGCACCTAAAGTGAGGCTGTAGCCTGCATGTGGGAGGCCCACCCTCTACCCCTGTGGGTAGCAGCAGAACTGCCACCTTATCCCCAGCCTTCCAGGTCCAGACAGCCCATGTGCCTTCAACCTCCCTTGCTCTAGTCAGAATTGCTTATAAGCCCCTCTAAGAAAACTACAGAAGAGTGATCATGGTCTTTCTTCACCCGTTCCAAGGTCTAGACTTTGCTGAGATGAAGCCAAGACCAAGCTACTGCGCCCTCCCCCATTCCCACCCCATTGGCAAGCCTTGGGCTTAGGCACTTACCCGGGTGGGTGGTGTGGAGAAGGGAGGGAGAGACGCAGTGGCCACAAGCCTCTTCCTCTCCTGCCTGCATCCCACTCTTTTCCGGCGAGGGCTGGGCCACCATCTGGCTCGGGGGTGGTGCTGTGAGTGCAGCACAGATCCCTCTGCTGCAGCCACCAGCCTTGCCCCCTTCCCTCTGCTCCCTCCTGGCCACACTGCTGCCTGGGCCACTGAGGAAAGAGGAGCAGGTGTTAGAAGGACATGGATCAGCGGTGAGCTGAGGAGAGGCAGAGGTGTCCTCCTCCTTCCTGGGCCCAGCCTTCCCCTCTCCACCTCCAAACAAAGAGGAAATGGATCTCCAGGTGGCGGGCCCTTTGGGAGGCCTTCTCCCCTCTGTACGTCTAGTCCTTGGGTGGTTTGCCTGGCAGTAGCCACTTTGACCCAAACAATCTCTTGAGTCAGTAGGGAAATGCCCCCCAAGATTCAGCCAGCCTTGGGCAGCCAGCCGTGCTGTCAGTCCCTGCTCCCAGGAACTAGGCCCCTTGGCCGCCTTGCTTGGGCCACTACGGGGTGGAGGCCAGAGCCACTGCGGGCAGGCAGAAGAGGTGGCTGTTCAGGAGTGGGAGTTTTTTATAGCTGTGGCCGTCAGGCATGGCACTTAACTTTTAGCTATGGAATGGGGCTGTAAAGTTATCTAAGAATGAATGTAAAATTAAATCAGAACAGAAAATACGAAATTTTATTCCTAAAACACCTGATTTTGTATGTGAGGGCAAAAGAAAACAGCATGAAAAAGAATGGAGTGAAAAGGGTAGAAAGAGAGAAATAAAGTAGGAGCAGGGAGAAGGGACAAGAAGGGGAGAGGCAGGGGTCCAGAGGCAGGAAGAGGCAGAGGAGGAAAGCTCCATAAAGTAGCCAGTTGCTGGCTGGTCACCTGTTGGTTCTGCCGTTTCTGCTGTCTGTTAGCTCAAACTTTGGCCTGAGCAGGCCCGCTTGTATCTACTCAGTCAGAGGGTGGCCCTCTCCCTTTCTCTCATCCTTTCTTCCCTCCACAAATGCTTTTTGAGTCCATATATAAGCCAGGAACTGTCCTCAACACTGGAGATTCAGGCAGAGCTGCAACAGATGTGTTGCTCAGACTTGGGGAGCCTCCGGGCCAGAGGGAGAGGCAGCTCGTTCACCAGTAACCACGCCCGCAAACACACAGCCACACCTGGGGGTCAGGGTTGTGGAGGACCAGGAGGAGGGCTGGTGGGACTTGCTGTGATGCTGTGACAAGACTCTTGGGGACTTCTACAGGGAGGGGAGGTTAGACTGCAGATGTTAGACTGATGCTGGACCAGAGACAGGTGGAGGCAGGGGAGGCCTGAGGGGAAGTACGTGGCCCATGTGAGGGCCGGGGTGCAAGCCAGGTCCAGAGGGCAGGCAGGTCCTGCTGGGGGCTCCAGATGTGATGTCAAGGGTTTTGGATGATGGCAGTGGGAAGGTAAGGTATGCATTTAAAAACATCTTTTTGGAAATAGATAATGGTGATGGTTGCACAACATCATATATGTAATTAATGCCACTGAATCTACACTTAAAAATGACTAAAATGGCACATTTTATGTTATGTTTGTTTTACTCCCCTTCCTAGATGTATATGTATACAACAATAGCACACAGACACACACACCCCACACTCTGGCCGCTGTGTGGAGAATAGCCTATAGAGGCAGGCTGGGGCTGGGGTAGAGATGGTCATGGGGTGGAGGGGAACCGTGACAGATTCCTGGTGTATTTTGGAGGCTAAACAGACAGGTTATGGAAATGTAGTGGACATGGGAGTAGGAGATGGAGATGGAGAATTCTTCTGTTTGGGTCGTGTCAAGTTGGAGTTGTCTGTGAGCACCCAAGTGGAGTGCAATAGGGTGACAAATCTAAGACCCTGGCGTGCAGGCAGGTCAGGAATGGAGACCTTGGAGATTCACAGCCATATACTGACATCAGTATACTTCCCACTAAACACTTCAGTAAGCCTCTCATTAGTTAGAGATCAGTATTTAAGGGTTTTTTTTTTAAGGTAAAATTTATATAGAATGAAATGTACAAAGCTTAAATGTACCATTCAGTGAGCTTTGACAAAAGCATGCACCTGTGTCACCCAAAGCCCTCCAGTCAAGACAGACAACATCCCCGTCACCACAGAAAGTCCCTTCAGGCCCCATCCCTGTCCATCCTCATCCCTCCTCCAGGGCCAACTGCTGCTGTGATTTTTTTATCTACCGTAGATGAGTTTTGCCTATTCCAGAACTTCATATAAATGGAATCATACAGAATGCACTCTTTTGTGTAAGTCCTTTCTCAGCACAGTGTTTTTTGAGCTTCATCCGTGTGGTCAACTCTCGAGAAGCTTGGCTGAGAAGGAGAGGAGAGAGCCTGGACAGTAACTAGGGAAGGTGTGCAGGCAGGAGAGGGTTTCTGAAAAGCAGGAGACAGTGGTGCTGTCTGAGCTCCGAGAGGAAAGCCATGCCTAGGCATGTGGGAGATGGGGCATGATTGAAAGAGTGGGGCCCCCGAAAAGGCAGGTCTAGATCCTGAGTGTGGAGGAGGCATCCTATTATGTGGCTCCTTTTTGAGACACTGGAAGCAGGGCCATCATTTGATCCAGAAGGCAGGGGAAGATGACAGGCAGGGATGGGGATGGAGAAATTGAACCAGCCTTTGTGGAGAAGAGCTAACTGGAGAGATGGAGTGAGTTAACAAGGCAGCTGGGGGGCCCGGGAGAAGCTAGGACATAAGTTAGTTTACAGTGGAGCCCCTTTGCCTGGTACCCATTCAGCTGTTCAGGTGTAGGCCCGGAGAAAAAGGTATGCAGTTGGATCTAATTCTGGAGCAGACACAGGTCAAGAGAGCACAGACATTGAGCAGAGTGTGACAGGATCGGCAGACCATAGATTTAGCTGGGTAGGAAGGGATGCGAAAGCAGAGGGCCCATGGACGGACAGAAAGCAGAGGCTCGGTGGGGGAGGTCTCCACAAGGCCCCAGGCCCGCTGCAGTGGGGAGGCCTAGGAGATGATCTGGAGGCTGGAGGAGGACAGACACAGGGGTAGTTTGGGAGGAGAGACAGTCTTGGGCGAGGGTAAGCTTGAGGGTGAGGCTGAGGGATAGAGGTGTCAGGTGGGTTAGCGGGTGGCTGCCATCTGCAGTGACTGTGGGTGTCAGTGCAGTGGAAGCCTGGGAGACCAGGGCCAAGGACTTCTGAGACTAGAGGCCTGATGAGGGGGCCTGGAAGACAGCAGGAGCCAGGAGGGGAACAGGGTGGGGAAGCCAAAGGCTGAGCTCCAAGGGCCCTAGGGAGTTTAAAGAGAAGGTGAGGCATTGCCACATTCTGAAATCCAGGGAGTGCAGCTTCTCCTAGAGAGATCATCTGGGGTCCAAGAGGGGTATGGGGATGGGGTGTAGGGGAGTTGGCTCGGTCCTGGACAGGAGGTTTTATAGGACACAGTGGACAGGCCTGGGAGGGAGGGGAGGCCGTCTGGGGTAGGATCGGTGGGGAGTTGAGGGATATCGGGAGGAGGATCAGCAAGGGGATGGATTCTCTCCCTTTCATGGAGCTCCAGGCTAGTGAGGCCTTCCAGCCCCAAGCAGCAATTGGGTTCAGCCTCCACCACCCAAATCCTGGCCTCAGTTGCTGGGCAGATTCCCAGGGTCCTGACCTGATGAGATTGGCACAGGCTTCCCCAGTGGGCCAGGCCTGGCTGATCCAGCTCTGGATCAATGTGCCCTGTTCTATGGGACCCTGTGGTACCTGCCCCTAAACCTGAGGTCAACCAGCTGACAGGCCAAGCAGGTTGGTGGCAGACTTGGGGCAGCTAGATACTGGATGAGGCAGGTGATGTGTCCAATGCTAGGGGCAGTGCGAGGGCACAGGCCCACCCTTCTTCCAAGCACACAGTGGGCTATGTGCCTCCTGTCGAGGCCTGGCGAGTGACTCACAGCCTGGAAGAGCATGAGGTCACACTGGACGGAGGGGCCCTCCCAGGAATCTCTAGACTTGGCACCAGCAGGGAAGGCTCATTTATAAGCTGCTCCTGTGATGTTTCAACTTGTACCAAAATGGAAAAAAGAATGAATGCAGCATCAGGCATGATGTCAGTGCAGTGATCTGACACCCTGCATGCCCGCTCTCCCAGGCGGGGCTGGGCTCGGAGGCAAGCCACTGCTCTCTGCAGGAAGGCAGGCTAAGTGACGTCTGCCACCCTCCTTCCTTGCTGGTGGGGACGTGGGAGGGGATGGTGGAAAGAGAACCTGTTACTGCTGGGGGCCCTCAGAGCTTCCTGGTAGCCACGGAGGTGACAGTGTGGCAGGCCCCACCCAGGAGCAGAAGCAAGTTCCCTGGGCAGCATCCTTTGGGGCCAAATATGACATGCAAGGCTGGATCCCACCCTTTGGGACTGAGATGCAGGGTGGCAGGTGCAGTGCCACCAGTGCCCCTGTGGGAAAGATGTAGAAACCCCTCCCCCAAAGTTTCCCCACTCCCCTTCCTGCCCCAGAGCCCAGTGGAGGGAGCCGCAGGGAGAGGCCACGCAGACGTGTGGTTCACAGAGCCCCCAGCCTGGTCCCAGGCCTCTGGATCCTTGGTGGGCTGCACTGCCTTACTGCCCTTCTGTGATTGACCAGTGCAAATAAGGGAGCAGCTGAGAAAGGCTCTTCTCGGGGAGAAAGTCCCTTCAGAGCCAGGAACCCACAAGGCCTGCTTTTTTGAATCTCTGGCCGGCTCCTGGCAGAGCAGGCACTGGCTCCCTATGGGAAACCATGTTCCTGTAGCTTCTCCTTCCCGCATCTGCGGACCAGCTCTTGGCTGCACACCATGCTGAGCCTTCCCATCCCCACTGCTGCTCAGACCCCCACTGGGCTGGGTGCAGGGGCATCTATGCCTCTGAGATGGCACAATGGGTCCCCTTGCTGGCAAGAAGGATCAGCTTGACCAAAGCTGATGTCAGGTGGAACCATCTACCTCAGAGTAGCCCTGGGAAGTCCCCTTAGCTCCATCTTTGGGTCTTGGGACATGAAGTCTGTGACCTGCCCATCTCCTGGCCATGGGCCAAGGGCTTATGGAGATATTTGATAACAAGACTCTAAGAGAGGTTCCCTGTCACACTGGTAGAAGGCCATGCCCTCTGATTCTGGTGGGCAGCCAGCTAGGAGGGTACCCAGGAGCCACAGACACTGTGTCCAGCCGAGGAAGACTCTCGCTGTTGTTGGTTCCAGAGCCAGGGGAGCTGCCCCAGGCCTGGTCATGTATACCCAGCCTAGGTGGGCAGGTGGGCTGGTGGTGCACAGCCATCTCCCTCCCTACCCAGTGGACAGCCTCCATCCCCCTAACACAGGGTAAGGACCTTGGAGGAGGGAGGAAGAGGCTGAGGATGAGCCCCTCCCAGCAAGCTTCTGAAGTTCCACGGGGGAGGCAGAGAGGGAAGTCTTGCTGGGTTCAGAGAGATCCCCCAGCCAGCTTTCTCCTTGGGTGGCCTTGTGTGCTGGCCCTATCTGCCTGGGCCTGAGCCTGGGAGGGGTTGGGGGAGGGCACGGTCACGGCTCCTGCCGTCTGGAAGAGGCTGGATAGAAATAGCTACGCCCATCTGGGATATGAGTCACTGAGGGGCGTTTTAGCTGTTTCTTGGAGAGGTTCTATTTTAGGTGAGACGCCTGTGACAGTGATGGAGGCTGGGTAAGTGAAGGTTCTGGTGGTGAGTGCAGGAGTTTTAGCACAGGCCCTTGTTCAACCCTGTCCAGAACCCAAAGGAGGGTCACCCTGAAGTCCCAGGAGAAAGAGCCTCACCTCTCAGGTTCCTCTTCTTGGGAAGTCCCACCTCAGGGCATGCTGCAGAGATGGGACCTCCAGTGTGGGCTGCGCACCCACCACAGGAACTGAGTTTGTGGCTGCCGTCCTGGGCCAGGACCTAGGCCTCCCCTCAAGAGGGTAATCATCTCCCAGGGTCCCTCTGAGGGTGAGCCAAAACAGCTTGCCCCTGGGAGCTCCCGCTTTTGATGGGAGTGAACCCCCATCACCCTCGCCAAAAATGACTTTTCTAAAGGAGTCTTTGGGCTGAGTCCCCGGGACACAGATTGTTTCCTCTGTAGCTTTCTTTGTCCAAAGGCAGACAAAACTGCCTTGGGTCTTCAAAGCATCTAGATGAGTTAACAGTTCCCGGCTTGGGGGATGGCTTCACTCCCCAGTGCTGCGGCATCACTGTTCTTATGGTTTCTAGAGCCAGGCTTGGTCTTTGAGTTCCGCAGGGGCAACTTCTAGACCCATGACTTGACTTGGGTGAGGCTAAGCGGTCTGCAGAAGAGGCAGACATGCAAAAGGCCACAGGCTGCAACCTGCAGCTCAGGAGCTGGGCAGGGCTGGCAGGGCCAGTCTTGCCAGTAGTGCCACTTCCAAGCTGGGCTACTGTGAGAGCTGGTGGCTAAATCACACTAGACCTTGTTTTTCTCTACCATGAAGATAAAATGCAAGAATGCCTGCGAACATGCCCTGTGTGGTGCAGGGTGCCAGGGGGTACTCATCAAAGTGCAGTCTTCTCCCCACTCCTTGGATGCTGCTCTTGGGCTGCTGGGCAAGGCAACCAAGCCCAGGCTTCCAAACTGTGGCAAGTCAGCCACAGCGGCAGCAGCACAGCCCTGTGACCTCAAGGCAGAAAGCAGGGCTGGAGGCACCCCTGAGGGTGGGCAGAAGGAACTTTCTGCCCCAGGGACCAGACTGGACCTTTCCCTGGCAACTGGGCCACTGTGGTGCTTTCAGAGACTCTGGCTGCTCAACCATAGATGAGCAGACTTGGCCTCTGCCTTTCTGGTTGAGAAGGAGAAGCCTCTTCATGGGATGCTGAATCTCCATTCTCATGGCTGCAGCCTTGCAAGAGCTATGCCCCTATTAATAGGTTGTCAGGATTAATCCTACAGCAAGTATTTCTGGAGTGATCCCTGCTCTGTGCCACACACTGTGCATTGTCCCAAGACCGCCTAAACAAGAGCGCATGGTTGGGGCAAGGATACAGGAGACACCCAAAGGGACAAAGTAGCAGAAGCTTTGGGAAAGAATAAGTGAAGAGGATAAACTGGGTGATTACCTACAGAGTGCTTCGGAGGTATTTTCTTTCTTTCTTTTTTAAAAAAATATTTATTTATGTATTTATTTATTTGGCTGTGCCGGGTCTTAGTTGCAGCATGCGGGATCTTCGTTGCCACGTGCGGGATCTTTAGTTGCAGCACGTGGGCTCTTTAGTTGCAGCATGCAGGATCTAGTTCCCTGACCAGGGATTGAACCCGGGCGTCCTGCACTGGGACCGTGGAGTCTTTACCACTGGACCACTAGAGAAGTCCCAGGTATTTTCGATTGTATGGCCAGGGAGGGCCCTGTTGGTGAAGTGATACTCGGTTGAGACCTGCATAGCTAGCAACACCCGGGGGCAGAGGGAAGAGTGAGTGCAAAGGCCCTGGTTACAGAAGAGAGCTCAGAGGACCACTTGGCAGAACAGGAGGTCCGGCGTGTCTGGGGTGAGACAGCAAAGGGGAGAGGGCAGGAAAGGAGGCCAGAGAGAGGCATAGGCTGGGGTAGATAGGGGGCCTCATGGGTCACAGTAAAGAGTTCCCATGGTTAAGTGTGGTGGGAATTCACTAGAGGGGTTTGAGCCTGTAAATGACATTCTCTGATTTGTATGTGGATTTTTGGAGGAAGATGATATTGGCTCATGTAACTGGAAGTCCGAGGGTAGACTTAAGGCAGAGCTGGATCCAGGGAATTGAATAAAGTCATCAGTTCTGCTCGTTCCTCTTTGTCTCACCTCCGCTTCCAACTGTCTCTTAACTTCATCCTTAGTGCCTCTCTGCATGTTGGGCAAGAAGGCTACTGACCGCTCCAAGGCTATGTCCTTCTGATGAGTGAGCCTATCTCCTGTTGTTCACTCACCCAGTAACATGGAAGGACTCTTGATTGGCCCTGTTTGCAAGGTCACATGCCCATCCCTGCACCCCTAGCTGCAACCAGTGATTGGCCCAACCTGAGTCATGAGCCTGCTGTCCTAGGGAGGAGTTAATGACAGAGAGAAACTACACGTCCATCGTGGGAACAGCAACACATGCCTTGTTTATTCTGGAGGCACAGATTATCCCATTTTCTTTAAAAAAATTTCTCTTCCTTAAGAAAGCAAAAGGTATTTTTATTCTACTTACGTCACTTACATTGCATTACTTTGCCCTCACTTATTTTGCTCTCAAGATTTCTCATTTATATCTTGTCTCCTCAGCTAGACTCTAAGCTCCTCTAGGACAGGAATCATGGTTTCTTTTTATTTTCTATGCCTCCCTCTCGTACCTATTACTCTTCACTTCTTTATTCATTCTGCAAGTTTTTATTGAGTACCTATCGCATACCAGGCACTGTTCTAGGGCCATGCTTTTCCTCCTGGTTTATATTTCAAAAGGTCACTCTGGCGGCTGTGTGGAAACAGCCTGAAGGGGGCAGCAGGGGAAAGAAAGTGACCAGTTGGAGGCTTTTGGGGTCATCCAACCAGGAGGATGGGAGCATGGATTGGTGAGGCGGGATGTGGACATGGATGATGTACGCAGGTCTGAGGTACAGCCAGTGGCATGCATGGGGAGGACCCTGGCAGGCAGTCTGGCAGGCAGTGTGTTGGTAGTTGGGGGTAGGGAGTGTGTGACTGCCTCTGCTCGGCTCCACGCACCTGGCAGCTCCTAGAGGGCAGGGCAGTGCTATCTGTCCCTCAGCCCACCTCCTGGCAGCCCAGAAACACCGGTGCCGGGCTTGGTTCCCCTGCCTGTGCTAGGAGCTGGCCCTGGCTGCTGTGGGCTGCAATGACCTGGACCATGGGCACCTCCAGTCCTGACCACCCTGATGACCATGATGCTTCCTCCTCAGGTGAAGGAGTGGCTCTGTCTGAACTGCCAGATGCAGAGGGCTCTAGGGATGGACATGACCACTGCGCCTCGCTCCAAGAGCCAGCAGCAGCTGCACTCCCCAGCCCTGTCTCCAGTCCACTCCCCAGCCAAACAGCCCCTGGGGAAGCCGGAGCAAGAGAGATCATGGGGCCCAGGGGGACCACAGCCTGGCCCCCACCAGGCTGAGACAGCCAGAGCCACCTCAGTGCCGGGGCCTGCCCAAGCAGCTGCCCCTCTGGAGGTGGGGAGGGTGTCTCCTCAGCCCCCTCTCCCCATCAAGCGTTCCACAGCTGAGCCCAGGCCACCTGCAGGAGAGGCCCCGGCCAAAAGTGCCACCACAGCGCCCTCTGGGCCTGGTGCTGCTGAGCCGACCCAGGAGGGCCTCACTGGGAAGCTCTTTGGCCTTGGTGCATCGCTGCTGACCCAGGCGAGCACCCTCATGTCTGTGCAGCCTGAGGCCGACCCCCAGGGCCAGGCTGCCCCCAGCAAGGGGCCGCCCAAGATCGTCTTCAGCGATGCCAGCAAGCAGGCTGGCCCAAGACCTCCAGGCTCAGGGCCCGGGTCTGGGCCAGCACCTGGAGCCAAAACTGAGCCTGGAGCTAAAACAGGTCCTGGATCAGGGCCTGGAGCCCTGGCAAGAACTGGGGGAACAACCAGTCCAAAGCATGGCAGAGCAGAACACCAGGCAGTGGCCAAGGCTGCTGCCAAGCCAAAGACCATGCCTAAGGAAAGGGCCACCTGCCCACTGTGCCAAGCTGAGCTCAACGTGGACAGCAAGGGCCCCGCCAACTATAACACCTGCACCACATGCAAACTGCAGGTGTGCAACCTGTGTGGCTTCAACCCGACGCCCCACCTGGTGGAGGTAAGAGAGCTGGACCAAGCATGTTCCCTTGGGCCTTGGTGAGGGGCCAAGGCCTGGGGTGATGGGGGGGGCATGGGAACCAGAAAGGACTGTAGAAATCGGGGTCTGTAGCAATCACAGGGCTGCCCCTACACAGCTGCAGAGAGTCTATGCTCCCTTACCTGTCCCTGCCCCGGGCCTGTCATTCCACTCAGAGAATTAACTGGCACAGTGGACAGAATAATGGTGCCCGCTGCCTCTGATCGGCTGACCAGTGCCCTGAGGCTGGTCCCAGAGGTAGCCAGGTTCAGGAGGCCCTGAACCGGCCTCCCCATTCCTGGCTATCATGGGCATGGCCCTCATGGATGATGCCAACCCCCGCTGCGCAGGCAGGAAGAACCTGAAGTCGTACCCTGCCCTCAGTCTGTGACCCTCACAAGGGTTGAAAGGCTGTTAGGCAGAGGGCTGTGCCCCCATGCCCAGGGCAGGGCAGAAGGCTTTCTTACAGCGGGGCAGCCCAGCCAGGCAGTGTCCTCCCTTCATCCCCTCGTCTGAGGTCGTGGATATTGATATCTGCTTGTCAAAGCCACAGTCCTTGGTCCACATACTTTCCTGTGGCAGGGCCTAGCCCTCCTTGGGGCTGTTTGTGGGGATGCTCAGAGATGCTCTTCTTACCCAGAGGGAAGTTTGAGGGAGTGCTGGGGTTGGGGCCTGTCTCTCTGCAGTCCCTCTTCCACAGGAGGGTTCTGGGCCCCGTGCAGAGCTGGGTGGAAGGGAGCAGGAGGCCTGGTGCTCTCTTGAAGCTTGGAGCCCAGCCTGGGAGGTTCAGAAGGTGCGGAGGCACCCTGGCAGAGCAGGACAAGCCTGGGCCGGAAGGCTGCTCCTGCCCCTGCCCTCATCTACTCCGCCCTGCTCAGGGCCATCCATGTGACCCCTACCTTGGCTGCCTTGCCCATAGCTGGGTGTGTCCCCTTCCGTGTGTGCCCTTGCGGTCTATGATTGGCTCATCTTGGCAGGTGGATGTGTCCCCAGCTGTGTCATATCAGGAGATGTCAAGCCAAGCCCACTCCTCCTGCACACGGTAGCCACCTGAGTCTTGGGGCCCCTGGGCTAAGCCATATGTGACTGATGGTTGGGCAGAGTGTGGAGTGCAGACCACCGCTGGCCCAGAGACAACAGAGGAGTGTGTGGTTGTAGTCATGGTCTCTGTGGCGCCTTGTTGTGACTTGCCTTGGGCCAGGCCTCCATGGGAGCAGCCCACTGTGATAAGGAAGACTACTTTGGCCGCCACAGGCCATATTTTCCAACATATAGGGAGGAGCAGCCTGAGCAAGATGAGTGACCTCCTCGTGTGATGCCTCATGTGATGCCCTCCAGGTCCTCACTGCCACCTCCCCAAGCCCTAGGTCCAGTGGCTCACTGGAGGATGGCTGGCCTGGCTGCCCAGAGAGGTGAGGGGGTACCAAGGGGTCACCACAGGGCCAGAGGAGCTCCAGTCCGGAGCCAGGCACACACCCACTGCCGGGTGGGGCAGCCTGACACTGAACCCTGTTGGACTGTTGAGCTGGCCCAGCCTGGAGGACCCTTGTCCCCGAGGGACCTCTGGGCCCACATTTCCTCATTAAGCAGGATGTGCAGAGAGGAGGGGAAAACTGTCTCTGTCCAGGAGTATAAATGTTCCTGACAGTTCCTTTCAGCGCCCTCTGGGCCAGGCCAGGGGAAGTGCTGATTCTGCCCAAACAGGAGTGTCTCAGTCACATGCTGACTCTGGGTGAGTGGTCTGGATTCTGATCTCAGCCCCTCATTAGAGGCTTGGTTGTTGCCTCCCTGGCCCCTGGAGCTTCTGCCCTTCGGTAGCTAGCGTTGCCCCTTGCCCCAATCCCTCCATGTCCTGCTGTCTCCATGTCCTGCCCCACTGCCACCTCCTTGGCCAGGGCCACCCTTGCCTCCACAGGATCTGTGGGTTCCATGGGCCTGATGGCAAAGCTGCTGGGCGTCCTGGTCCTAGATCTTCCCTACCCGCAGCTTCTGCTTCCCTGCCTCCTGCTCCTAACAGCAGTCAGAAGATGGCCCAGCTTCTCTGACTCCTTTCTCCTCATGGCTCTGCTTGTTAATGCTGCTATCCCCAGAGGGCCTGTGGCTGCTCCTGGGGAAAGTGTGGATGGGCAGCCATCATGCCCCCTCCCGTGGTTCCCACCATGAGACTGTGCCACCATCATCCATCAGAGGTGCAAGCTGGCAGCCTGGGGAGGCTGGTGGGGAAGGGCTGGTGCTTGGTGTGTCCCCCTCCCCTGCCCTTCCCAGCTGAGGCTCTTAACCAGGCCTTGGGCCATCTTTGGTCCCATCTCAGTGAATGGCCACTTGGCATTTAGAGCAATTTTGTGTTTCCCTGTGTGTTCTTGGTAAGAGGCTCCTGATTTTTCAGCAGGTGGCCCAGACACATCCTGCCTTGGGAGGGAGGTGGAGGGGTAGGTCTGCCTTGGCTGTATCTCTCCATCTGGCTGTCTCTGTGCACAGCATGAGGCATGTCTGCATGCAGGCTGGGGGCCTGAGGGAGGGCCAGCTCCCCCCTAGACCTGTTAGACCTGCTGTGGCTCCACCTGTGGCTGGAGCCACCTGTCTGGGCTGCCAGGGTGGGAATTACCCCAACTCTCTGAGCTGTAAAACCCTTTTTACCTTCTTTCTCAAGAGGGAGTCCAGAGCATACGATGGAGGAGGCAATAAGACTAGATCCCTTTTCCCTTTGAAATTTTCTCTGAAAAATTAACCATAGTGCTATAAAATGTGAGTCATTTCATGATTAACAGTTGTTGATTCCAAATTTTTTACCTATTTATCTTTTTGAAAGATAATAGTACCCTCTGGCTTAATTTTTAATTGGCTTTCGGTTCAAAATAGAGTTTGTGAAGAAATTAGTGGAGTTGGAGTTGTTACAGTAACACTGCCCGTTTCTTATCTTATTATAATTGCCAAAATACCAGCCGTGGCCTTGAGAAGTCAGGCCTCCCTGGGCAAAGGGCCTGGCACCTGTGATGTGTGGGACGGGCTGGGCCTATTTGGGGTGGGGGCTGCCTCTGCTCTAGACCTGCTTCAGTCTGCCTGTGGGGTAGTGATCTCAGGGAGGCCTGTTTCCTCCCTTGTGGAATTGGGGGCCATAGATCTCCCTTTTAGGTTTCTGTGAGAACCAGGTGAGATGCCATACTTCAGATACTTGTGCGAGGTCCAACACACAGTCAGCCCTTGAGCCAGGAGACTGGAACCAGAGTGTCCTAAAAGAGGGTCTCTGTACAGGAAAGAAAGAGTCCCCACCAGCCCCTACTACCTGGGTATGAATTGACCCCGTGGCCAGTGCAAGATCCTCTTCTCATGAGGGATGGCCACAGGGAATGGACACATTTGGTGCTGGAGCATGAGGAGAGCACAGCCCAACCATAAAGGCAAACGTTACGATTCTTCTTATTCGGAGGCAGAGGTCCCAAAAAGGGGAGCCTACGCATGTCTGGGGACAGGGAAGAGCAGAGCAAGGGTCCGTAGAGGAACAGCAGCACCAGCGATGGCCATGCCTGTGGTCCAGTGTGCAAGTCTTGGGCTCTTTTATTTTTAACCTCTGGGCATCCTTTTCTTAGGAGTTCTCATCCACTGCCCCTGGTCTGGCAGTGGGGCTGGGGGTATGTTGGGCTAGGCAGCCAGTCCGGCATTGCTGTAACCTAGGCCAGCTCCACATGCAGAGAGACTGTGTTCTGCAGGGTCATTCAGGCTGTGTCAGACAGTGCAGGGAGGATGCCCAGCCTCCAATGCAGCCTCGCTGGGCTCTCTTGGCCCATGAGGTACAGCAGCCAGTGATTCCGGAAGGTAGCAGGTCTCACCCGCCTGTGGGGTACCCTACCAACTCTCTCAGATAACTCACTTCCCCTGCCTCGCCCCGAACCCACCTAGCTCCATCTGAAGGTATGCACATCTACGCCTCCCACCGTTATTAGGTGGCGATAGCCCTTGGGGGATTCCTACCTTCCTGCCCCCAGAAAGGAACTGGACAGAGGGAGGCAAGGCAGAAATGGTCATCAGAGCCTCTCATATCCATCCCCATGTCCCAGATCGTCCCCTGCCCACTTGTCAAAGGGGTAGGAAAAGGGGCCAGTGAGCAGCAGCTCCCCAAGGGCTGGGGCTGGATGAGGGAGAGTATGAGAGAGAATGTGCAAGTGAATGATTGAATGAGGGGGGTAAACACTAAAGGGGGAGAGGGAATGCATGAACAGGGAATGAAGGAGCGGGGTGGGGGTGGGGGCATGAAGTGAGGGGCAGAGATGAGAGCAACGTGAATAAAGGAGGCAGGGCCTCAGTTTGCAGCTGCTTTCCAGCCCCCAGGCACAGCCTGCCTCCCATCCCATCCCCAGCCTTGGCCAGGTCTCCCCTGGCTCCACCTCTAGTGTCCCCAATGCCCTGTACCCTTCTCCCACCAACCCCAGAGGGCTGGGGAAGGGCCTCCAGCAGCTAGTTCAGTGGTTTATTTTTAGCTCTTACCTCACATGCCTCCTCCTGCCTGCCCTCCCTCCCTCCCTCCTTCCCTCACTGCCTGCTATAGCAGAGCCAGGAGCAAGAGGGCCAGCTGGGCAGCCCCTTCTGCAGCCTGGCTGCCTCTGTGAATAAGCGTGGGAAGGAACGAAACCCCGGGGAGCATGTGACCACAGTTGACATGCTCTGCTGAGGGCTGGGCCTCTGGGCTCAGGTAAGCAGGCCACTGCAGGGGCTGCCTCTGAGCTCTTGGCATTAGGTCTGTCGCCTCCATCCAGGCCACCCTTCCAAGGTGCCCTTGCTTCATTTGGACTGTTACTTCTGGGGTGGGATCTGCAGGCCAGAGGTGGAGGTCGGAGGTTTGCCAAGCCAGCAAGGTGAGCCAAAGTAGATGACAGAACCTTCAGAGGCCTAACCTGGATGGCTGTGTGCATGGACCCAAGGTGGAGTCAGGGCAGTGTTGCCTTGGGCCAGCCCACTGTCTAGGCCCAGTTCCTAACCCCATCACGTTGATCCTGGGGCTAGGGAAGGGGCTGTTCGCTCATTTCCAGAACTCTCTCTGGGCCTTTACTAACACCCCTCCCACTTCTCTAGGATCATTTTGCCACCTTACAGTCCTCTCTGACATGGAGGGAGTTCCACTGTGACCTCAGGTGATGCTGGGGGAACGTGGATGGGATTCCTGGCTCAGCCCATCCAGCACTCTCCCTAGGCACCAAGTGAGCCCAAGGCCCAGCAAGTGGCCAGCACCCATTGCTTCATAGGAGTTTGTATGGGGGATACACAGAGCATCAGATAAGGTCCAGGGGAGTCAGCAGTGGTGCTAGAGCCAGGCCCTACAAGGAACAGGGTGAGTACCTGCAGGACCTCTGAAGGGTCCCACTCCATAGCTGAGCCCCTCTGCTCAGGACCTGTGTGTGGAATTGGACCTCCAGGCAGAGTTGGAGCTCCAGTCTCAGGGAAGCAGTCTCAAGGCCCTGAGTAACAAGTTTGTGGAGCAGACCTGTCACTCAATCAACACCAAGGCCCTGCCACCCGCCTGACCTGGCCTCTGCTGGGGCCCAGGGCAGAGATGTGGTGTGTAGCTTTGTGGGCAGGAAATGAGGGCAGAATCATTGATACGGTACTTGCCATGGTGGCCTGTGGATGCCAGGCTGAGGGCAGGCATCCTGGAGGTGCCATGCTTCCAAGGCTCTGCCAGGTGGGCTAGGGTCTGACTTGGGCCTAGGGGCAGTGTGCGTGGTAAGGGTGCTGAGGATGCTGGCCCACTCTGGGCTGGTGAGGGCCAAGGGCCACCTCTTTGCCCTGTCCCTGGCTCTTTGACCTTGTAGTTCTGTGTCCTCTGGTTCCCCTGATGCCCCATCCTAGTGGTCAAGCTGCTGGTGGGAGCCTGAGTGTCTTGGCACCCCGATGTGTAACAGTAGGACAGTAGGGGTGCCGAGGCTCTGCATCCCTGGGATGAGAGCAGGCACAGGTGTGTGCTGTTACTCTCATTCCCCGCCCAACCCTCCCTCGTGGGCCAGGACAGGGCCTCAAGTCTTGCCAAGGAGGAGCCCTCACCCTGGAGGAGGCTCCTGGGAGACATGCTCCTGCCAGCTTCTGAACTGCTACAGAAATCACCTGCTCAGGGCTTGGGATGCTTGACCCTCTCCCTGTGCAGACAGTGGGACCTGGGGAGTTAGACTTGGTTTCTGGTGTTCTGGGAAATTCACCATTGATGCCCATGTCATACTCAGAATGACCTCTTTGGGGCTCTGGGTTCCAAGAAGGCTGCATGCCAGCCTGTGTGTCCGTCTTAATCATGGCTATGTCTCCAGTCCCCAGCACTTAGACTGACACAGAGAGGGTAATCCTGAAACTGGTGGACTGATGGTTGAGGATTTGATCCCAGCCCAACTCTGGAGGAAGCAGGGCCCCTGGCCCAAGGGCTGGCACACACAGGTCCCGTCGGAAGAACAGCCCAGAGGCCGGGGGAGCAGGAGGAGGCTTTCGCCTGGGCGTCTTTGCTGGCCTAAGACAAGGTGACTTGGGCTGGGGGGTGTGAACAGAGGGGACTGCTTAGCTCCATCCCCCACCCCCCAGCAAGGCTTCCCCCAGACAGCCTCCCCTGGCCCCATGAGCCTGCACCCTCCCAGCACAGCCCTTACTTGGGGGTGGAGAAGGATGGTATCTGAGGCCTGAGAGCGCGGAGGCTGGGGCGGGGCAGTGCCTCTGTGAGGTGCTCCTTGCTGGTTGCTGTTCCTGGTCTGCGGGAGCTCTCACCTGGGGGACTCTGCACCCCTCCCAGAAGCTGTTCACGCCCTGGGGGTGAGTCCCCAGTGCCCCCTCTTCTCCAGACACTGTGCTACTTTTGTAGCCTCCCGTCTCATACAGGTTCTCCTCCTTTTCAGGCCAAGTGAAAAGCTCTCTATGGGGTAAGGAAGCGACCCTTCCTTTGGGTTTGTCTTTTTAACTCTACATATGCCTCTGAAGGATGGGGCATCTGTCATTTGGGGGCAACAAACCTATCAGTCTTTTTCTCCTCGTGCCTTTAGTGTCATGCTTTGGGAGATTTTCTCCTCCTTAAGGTTACAGAAATAGTCACAGGAATAATCTTTGAGTACTTCAGTGTCTTTGTGATTTTCATCAAATTCCTCCTCTCTCGTTTCCGTACAGAAAACCGAGTGGCTCTGTCTGAACTGCCAAACTAAGCGGCTGCTGGAGGGCAGCCTGGGAGAGCCGACCCCACTGACCCTGCCCACCTCACAGCAGCCCCCTGTAGGGGCCCCTCACCGTGCAGCTGGAACAGCTCCTCCGAAGCAGAAAGGGCCACCGGGGCTGGGCCAGCCATCAGGCCCCCCGCCTGCCAAGGCCAGTCCCCTGCCCACCAAGGCCAGTCCCCTTCCTACCAAGGCTAGTCCCCAAGCCAAGCCCCTCAGGGCTTCTGAACCCATCAGGACCCCGAGCAGTGCCCAGGAAAAGAAGACAGGAGTCCCAGCTAAAGCTGAGCCGGTGCTGAAGCCACCTCCAGAGACTACCCTGCCCCCTGGGATTCCTAAAGCAAAGGCTGGGGTGCGGAGGACTGAACCTGCTACCCCCGTCGTCAAGGCAGGGGTTCCAGAAGCCCCCAAGGGTGGGGAGGCGGAGGTCAGTCTCATTTACTTCCCAGGGATCCTAGCTTTCAGGCAGGGCAATCTAGAGAAGGGCTTAGCTCCCTGCGGGACTGGGATGTAGACCTGGGACAGAGGACAGCAGGGACGCCTAGATGAGGCCCTAGAGGGCCTAGAGCCTGTGAGTTCTAGGCCGATCCTGTGTCTGACACCTTATCGGATGCTTTGCTGGGTTCTGCTACCAGCAGATTTAGTAAAATTTCTCTTTGAGAACCTAGGGCTGCTTGGGGTTTGACATGGAACCTGCAGGTTATTCAAGACCAGAGCAATGGAGTGGGTGGTGGGCCCTGATCCCCCGGGAGGTGGAGGTACCCTTCCCCAGGGCCCTGGGTTGATGGAGAGGGCTGGACTCCCCCCACGAGCCGTCTGCCATGGGGAGTCAGTGTCTGCTTCTCACCCTGCTGCAGGAGCCGGTGGGCAAGCCTTACTCTCAGGACCTGTCTCGGAGCCCGCAGAGCCTCAGCGACACAGGCTATTCCTCCGATGGTGTCTCCAGCTCCCAGAGTGAGATCACAGGCATTGTGCAGCAGGAGGTGGAACAGCTGGACAGTGCAGGGGCGACAGGGCCATGCCCGCCCAGCCCCTCTGAGCTCCACAAGGTGGGGAGCAGCATGAGGCCTTCGCTGGAGGCCCAGGGCCCGGCCCCCAGTGGTGAGCGGAGAAAGCCCCGCTACGGCAGTGGTGAGGAGCAGAAGCGGCGGCCCCACTCCTTGTCCATCATGCCCGAGGCCTTCAACTCGGATGAGGAGCTGGAGGATATCCTGGAGGAAGAAGACTCTCTGGAGTGGGGGCGCCGGAGGGAGCAGCAGGACACAGCTGAGTCCTCAGATGACTTCGGCAGCCAGCTGAGGCATGACTATGTGGAGGACAGCAGTGAGGGTGGCCTGTCCCCTCTTCCGCCCCAGCCCCCATCCCGGGCAGCAGAACTGACTGATGAGGAGTTCATGAGGCGGCAGATCCTGGAGATGAGTGCCGAAGAAGACAACCTGGAGGAGGATGACGCTGCCCACCCCAGGCACGGCCCCGTCAAACATGGCTCGCAGAAGGGCAGCCCCCGGCCCAGGCCCGAGCCCAGCCAAGAGCAGGGAGCGCTGCCCAAGAGGCGCCTGCCCCACAACGCCACCACGGGCTATGAGGAGCTGCTTTCCGAGGGAGGCCCAGCAGAGGCTGCAGACAGCAGTGGGGCTCTGCAGGGCGGGCTCCGCCGCTTCAAGACCATCGAGCTCAATAGCACGGGCAGCTACGGCCATGAGCTGGACCTGGGACAAGGCCCTGACCCCAGCCTGGACCGGGAGCCCGAGCTGGAGATGGAGAGCCTGACGGGCTCGCCTGAGGACCGCTCCCGCGGGGAGCACTCCTCCACACTGCCGGCCTCCACACCCAGCTACACCTCGGGCACCTCGCCCACCTCCCTGTCCTCGCTGGAGGAGGACAGTGACAGCAGCCCCAGCCGCCGGCAGCGGCTGGAAGAAGCCAAGCAGCAGCGCAAGGCCCGGCACCGCTCGCATGGGCCCCTGCTGCCCACCATCGAGGACTCCTCAGAGGAGGAGGAGCTGCGGGAAGAGGAGGAGCTGCTGCGCGAGCAGGAGAAGATGCGGGAGGTGGAGCAGCAGCGCATCCGCAGCACGGCCCGCAAGACCCGGCGTGACAAGGAGGAGCTGCGGGCCCAGCGGCGGCGTGAGCGCTCCAAGACCCCCCCCAGCAACCTGTCGCCCATTGAGGATGCCTCCCCCACAGAGGAGCTGAGGCAGGCGGCCGAGATGGAGGAGCTACATCGCTCCTCCTGCTCCGAGTACTCGCCCTCGCCCTCCCTTGACTCGGAGGCTGAAGCCCTGGATGGGGGCCCCCCTCGGCTCTACAAGTCAGGCAGTGAGTACAACCTGCCCACCTTCATGTCCCTCTACTCTCCAACCGAGACACCCTTGGGCAGCACCACCACTCCCAGTTCCGGCCGGCCCCTCAAGAGCGCTGAGGAGGCCTATGAGGAGATGATGCGGAAGGCCGAGCTGCTCCAGCGGCAACAAGGCCAGGCAGCAGGGGGCCGTGGGCCCCATGGTGGCCCCTCTCAGCCCGTAGGCCCCCGGGGCCAGGGTTCCTTCGAATACCAGGACACCCCAGACCATGACTATGGTGGGGCTGCTCAGCCGGCCTCGGAGGGCACGCCAGCCAGCCTGGGAGCAGCCGTGTACCAGGAGATCCTTCAGACGTCACAAAGCATTGCCCGCATGCATCAGGCCTCCTCACGGGACCTGGCCTTTGCTGAGGACAAGAAGAAGGAGAAGCAGTTTCTAAATGCCGAGAGTGCGTACATGGACCCAATGAAACAAAATGGCGGCCCACTTACCCCTGGTACCAGTCCCACCCAGCTCGCCGCCCCTGTGTCCTTCTCCACCTCCACCTCCTCTGACAGCAGTGGGGGCCGAGTCATTCCCGATGTCCGTGTTACTCAGCATTTTGCAAAGGAGCCTCAGGACCCCCTCAAGCTACACAGCTCTCCTGCCTCCCCCAGCTCTGCCTCCAAGGAAGTAGGCATAACCTTTGCCCAGGGCCCTGGGACCCCAGCCTCCACAGCTGCGGCTCCTTGTCCAGCTGGCCTGCCACGAGGGTACATGACTCCGACTTCCCCGGCAGGCTCTGAGCGCAGCCCTTTGCTCTCTTCCACTGGCCACAGCTATGGACAGAGCCCAACCACTGCAAACTATGGGTCTCAAACTGAGGAGCTACCCCAGGCCCCCCGTGGCCCTGCTGTCAGTGGACGGGCTGCCAGAGAGAAGCCCCTGAGTGTGAGTGATGGCGAGAGTGGCACCCCGCAGACCTCCCGAGGATATTCCTACTTTGCAGGCTCCAGCCCCCCTCTCTCTCCATCTTCTCCCTCAGAGAGTCCCACATTCTCCCCTGGCAAGCTGGGCCCAAGGGCCACAGCAGAGTTCTCTACACAGACGCCAAGCCCGACCCCTGCCTTGGACATGCCACGGAGCCCTGGTGCCCCCAGCCCGGCACCCACGGTGGCTCAGGGCACACAGACGCCACACCGACCCAGCACGCCTCACCTGGTACGGCAGCAGTCCCCTCAGGATGCCCCCTTTATGGTCATCACACTGGGGTCAGATGCCTCCAGCCAGACCAAGATGGTCCATGCCAGTGCCTCCACCTCCCCAGTGTGCTCACCCATTGAAACCCAGCCCACCAACCACAGCTACAGCCAGACAACACCTCAGCTGCCCCCAGAGCCACCTGGGCCACCTGGCTTCCCGCGGGCAGCCAGTGCTGGTGCAGATGGGCCCCTGGCACTATATAGCTGGGGCGCCCTCCCTGCTGAGAATATCTCCCTGTGCCGGATCTCCTCTGTCCCTGGAACGTCTAGGGTCGAGCCCGGCCCCAGGCCCCCTGGCAGTGCCGTGGTAGACCTTCGCACAGCCATCAAGCCCACGCCCATCATCCTCACTGACCAGGGCATGGACCTGACCTCTCTTGCTGTGGAAGCGAGGAAGTACGGCCTTGCTCTGGATCCAATCCCAGGACGGCAGTCGACCGCTGTACAGCCTTTGGTTATCAACCTCAACGCCCAGGAGCAGACCCATGCCTTTCTCAGCACCGCCACCACCGTGAGCATCACCATGGCCTCATCTGTGCTCATGGCTCAGCAGAAGCAGCCTGTGGTCTATGGAGACCCCTTCCAGAGCCGACTGGACTTTGGCCAGGGTGCGGGTAGCCCCGTGTGCCTGGCCCAGGTCAAGCAGGTAGAGCAGGCAGTCCAGACAGCCCCTTACCGTGGTGGGCCCCGAGGAAGACCCAGGGAGGCCAAGTTTGCCAGGTATAACCTGCCCAACCAGGTGGCACCTCTGGCCAGAAGGGATGTTTTGATCACTCAGGTGGGCACTGCCCAGAGTGTTGGCCTCAAGTCAGGCCCAGTGCCAGAGCCTGGTTCCGAACCCCATCGGGCCACCCCCGCAGAGCTGCGGTCACACGCCTTGCCAGGTGCCAGGAAGCCACATACAGTGGTGGTGCAGATGGGAGAAGGCACAGCAGGCACTGTGACCACACTGCTCCCAGAGGAGCCGGCAGGTGCCCTGGACCTCACTGGGATGAGGCCCGAGAGCCAGCTGGCGTGCTGTGATATGGTCTACAAGTTCCCCTTTGGCAGTAGCTGTACAGGTACCTTTCACCCCACCCCCAGCGCACCTGAGAAGAGTGTGGCAGATGTTGCCCCACCCGGCCAAAGCAGCGGCCCCTTCTACAGTCCCCGGGACCCTGAGCCCCCCGAGGCCCCCACCTACCGGGCACAGGTGGTCGGGGGGCCTGGGCCCCATGAGGAGCAGAGGCCCTACCCACAGGGCCTCCCTGGCAGGCTGTACTCCTCTATGTCCGACACCAATTTGGCTGAGGCTGGCCTCAACTACCACACCCACAGGATTGGTCACCTCTTCCAGGGCCCTGGACGAGACTCGGCCATGGACCTCAGCTCACTGAAGCACTCCTACAGCCTGGGCTTTGCAGATGGACGCTACCTTGGGCAGGGCTTGCAGTATGGTTCATTCACGGACCTACGTCATCCCACAGACCTTTTGACTCACCCGCTTCCCATGCGGCGCTACAGCTCAGTGTCAAACATCTACTCAGACCACAGGTATGGCCCACGGGGAGATGCAGCTGGATTCCAGGAGGCCAGCCTGGCCCAGTACAGCGCCACCACGGCCCGTGAGATCAGCCGTATGTGTGCTGCCCTCAACTCCATGGACCAGTACGGAGGGCGGCGTGGCAGCGGTGGTGGTGGCCCCGACCTCATGCAGTATCAGCCCCAACCAGGGCTCAGTGCCCCGCAAGGTCTGGCTCCCCTCAGACCTGGCCTCCTTGGGAACCCCACCTTCCCGGAGGGCCACCCGAGTCCTGGGAACCTGGCCCAGTACAGGCCTACAGCAGGCCAGGGAACAGCAATCAGACAGCTGCTGCCATCCACAGCCACTGTGCGTGCAGCCGACGGCATGATCTACTCGACTATCAACACTCCAATTGCTGCAACACTGCCCATCACCACCCAGCCTGCCTCAGTACTGCGGCCCATGGTGCGTGGTGGCATGTACAGGCCTTATGCATCCGGAGGAGTCACAGCCGTGCCACTCGCCAGCCTGACACGCATGCCCATGATTGCCCCCCGGATACCTCTTGGGCCCACAGGGCTATACCGATATCCTGTACCAAGTAGATTCCCCACTGCTTCCAGCGTTCCACCTGCTGAGGGTCCTGTCTACCTGGGGAAGCCTGCTGCTGCCAAGGCCCCAGGGGCTGGGGGCCCACCAAGGCCAGAGCTGCCAGCAGGGGCTGCTCGGGAAGAGCCTCTTTCCACAGCCACCCCTGCTGCTGTCAAGGAGGCTGTAGCAGCCCCAGCCCCAGCCCCAGCCCCAGCGGCTGGCCAGAAGCCGCCGGTAGATGCTGCTCCTGGGGGCGGCAGTGGGGCCCTCAGCCGGCCAGGGCTCGAGAAGGAGGAAGCATCACAGGAGGAGAGGCAGCGGAAGCAGCAGGAGCAGCTGCTACAGCTGGAGCGAGAGCGGGTGGAGTTAGAAAAGCTGCGGCAGCTGCGGCTGCAGGAGGAGCTGGAGCGGGAGCGTGTGGAACTGCAGAGGCACCGCGAGGAAGAGCAGCTGCTGGTGCAGCGGGAGTTGCAGGAGCTGCAGACCATCAAGCACCATGTGCTGCAGCAGCAGCAGGAGGAACGGCAGGCTCAGTTCGCACTGCAGCGGGAGCAGCTAGCACAGCAGCGTCTGCAGCTGGAGCAGATCCAGCAGCTGCAGCAGCAGCTGCAGCAGCAACTGGAGGAACAGAAGCAGCGGCAGAAGGCTCCCTTCCCTGTGGCCTGTGAGGCACCCGGTCGAGGGCCTCCCCCAGCTGCCACAGAGCTGGCTCAGAATGGCCAGTACTGGCCACCCCTGACCCACGCAGCCTTCATTGCCGTGCCTGGGCCTGAGGGGCCTGGGCAGCCTCGTGAGCCCGTGCTGCACCGGGGTCTCCCCAGCTCCGCCTCGGACATGTCACTGCAGACTGAGGAGCAGTGGGAGGCAGGCCGTAGTGGTATCAAGAAGCGGCACTCCATGCCACGCCTGCGGGATGTGTGCGAGCCAGAGTCAGGGCCTGAGCCCTGTGTGGTCAGGAGGATTGCAGACAGCAGCGTGCAGACGGATGATGAGGATGGAGAGGGCCGCTATCTCCTGACCCGGCGGCGCCGGCCACGGCGGAGTGCTGAC
Source organism: Globicephala melas (assembly GCF_963455315.2). NCBI lineage: Eukaryota > Metazoa > Chordata > Mammalia > Artiodactyla > Delphinidae > Globicephala > Globicephala melas. The sequence goes on along the minus strand of NC_083324.2, from coordinate 38,577,840 downwards.
TGCAGCGTGCAGACGGACGACGAGGACAGTGCCGAGTGGGAGCAGCCAGTGCGCCGCCGCAGGTCCCGTCTTTCTCGCCACTCAGACTCTGGCTCCGACAGCAAGCACGATGCTACTGCCTCATCATCCACTGCCGCCCCCGCCGTGAGGGCCATGAGCAGCGTGGGCATCCAGACCATCAGCGACTGCTCTGTGCAGACAGAGCCTGACCAGCTGCCCAGAGTCTCTCCAGCCATCCACATCACAGCTGCCACCGACCCCAAGGTGGAGATCGTCAGGTACATATCGGCGCCAGAGAAGACTGGGCGTGGGGAGAGCCTGGCCTGCCAGACGGAGCCGGATGGGCAGGCCCAGGGTGTGGCCGGGCCGCAGCTTGTAGGGCCAACTGCCATCAGCCCCTACCTGCCTGGCATCCAGATCGTCACCCCAGGGCCCCTGGGCAGATTCGAAAAAAAGAAGCCGGATCCCTTGGAGATTGGATACCAGGCCCACCTGCCCCCGGAGTCTCTCTCACAGCTTGTGAGCCGCCAGCCTCCCAAGTCCCCCCAGGTCCTCTACTCACCAGTCTCACCCCTCTCCCCACACCGGCTCCTGGACACCTCCTTTGCTTCCAGTGAGAGGCTGAACAAGGCTCACGTGAGTCCCCAGAAGCACTTCACGGCTGACAGCGCTCTCCGCCAGCAGACACTGCCGCGCCCCATGAAGACCCTGCAGCGGTCCCTGTCTGACCCTAAGCCCCTCAGCCCCACCGCCGAGGAGTCTGCCAAAGAGAGGTTCTCCCTCTACCAGCACCAGGGGGGACTGGGTAGCCAGGTATGGGCACAGGGGCTGGTCCAGGGTGGGACAGGGGTCTCTGCCTAGCCTGGGGGGCCCCACAGGGAGGGGCGTCTCCTGGGGTGGGGGTGGAGTCACCTCCAGCTCCAGAGGCCCAGAGCTAGGAGTCGAGGAACGGATGCACATCTCGATGCACATCCGGTGGAGCCCGCAGCCCAGCAAGGACATCCTGGGCAAAACACACACACTTGGGCCACCACAGCCATCTAGACCCTGCTAGAAACTTCAGCCTCACCCTAGCACTGCCTCTTCACAGCCCGTATCTAGTCCAGTCCCTGCCACCTCCCCCGTCAGGCCTCCTCAGCTCTCCCCTCCAGCCTGGGCCCCTCCCACTCCAAATCTCTTCTTTGGATGTTTCCTGAGAAAACCATAGCACCGACCTGGCTGGGCTGCTCCCCACTCCCCAGCCCCGGTCTGGCTCCCTTGCCCCACAGGAAGCCAAAGTCCTTTGGACTACCATTCAAGGCCCATTTCAGTGGGCTGCAGGGTGCTCTCTGCCTCATCTTGTCCCATGCCCCTATCTGGCCCTCAGCAAATCTGTTTACACACCTGTCTGCTGCCCTAGATAGGGGCTCCTGGAGTCTAAACTTACCCTCGTCTGTGGCTTTAGTTGCCAATGATGTCCCAGGACTGTGAGAGGTGGCCGGCATGTTAGGAAGATGGAGGTTGCAAGGGACTGACACCAAGGACTTTGAGTGCCAGGCCAAGAGGGGGTTGGGATTTTCTCAAAGGCCCTTGGAGCTCCTGGGTGTTTCAGGCAGGTGAGACAGGACAAGATGGGTATCTTAGAAAGTTTCCTAGGCAGAATATGGGCAGATGGACTCAAGGAAGTGACTGCACGGTGGCCCTGGGGAGACCGCCTAGGAGCCAGAGGCACTGGGAGGTATATTTACCCGTTTTCTGAGTGTGATGCAGAGAGGAGAGAGGTGAGGCGTCGGGGTGGGGTTGTGGAGGTGAGTCTGGGTTGTGGAGAGCCCTGGGGTATGCAGGCCAGAGGGGTGGGGGTGGGATCAGGAGTCTGGGCTGGCAGGGAAGGCACGTCAGAGAGGCAGGTGGTTTTGGCTCCGTGCTAGGGTCGGCACAGAGGTCCTATGGGCTGGCCATGGGGGTGCCACGCCACGATGGGCACTCATGGTGTGAGACCAAATGACAAAAGACAGACAACAGAGTGAGGAGTTCAAGGAGGGAAATTTATTCCATTCCATCAAAGGCCACCCTTCGTCCTGAGGTTTGGGGACACATTATCATTTCCTTTATGACATATGGTGAAAGTAGGTGGGAGGCTTTTATGTAGTTTCTTGGCAAGGTAAAAGGTAAGAAGCCTGATGTCAGTCCCCAGTGTGTTTAGGGGATTTGGGTGGCCCTTAAAACCCAGAGGCCTGGGAGCTAGAGACGATGGGAGGACCCAGGACAAAGCTTCTGGCAATGTGGACCTTTAGGCAATGTGGAGCCTCGGGCAGGTGAGGAGGACCCCATGGAGAACATGTTAGGGAGCCCTGACTGGGAAGCCAGGTAGCCAGAGATAGGGCTGGAGAGGCCCTAGAGGAGCCTGGCAGCCTCAGAGAGCGGTGGGCTGACAGGGATGTGGAGGGAGCTGGGGCCAGACCGAGGGCACAGTTTGACAGAGGGTGGTACAGGGCCACGGGAGGAGGAGAGCGGACAGGTGGCTGAATTGCATTTCACTTTAGAGAGGAGAAGGGCAGGAGGCAGAAAAGACTCGGAGCCTGCAGCACCTGACATCCAGTCAGCATGCGCCCCCTGTCATGATCCTCTAGGGAACCTGGTGGGCCCAGGACCCACTCCACTCCTGTCCATGGCCCTCCACTGCCCTTGGCTCCTGCCAGCTGCTAGGACCCAAACCCAGAGCCAGACCTGTACTCTCCTCACCTCAGTACCCTCAGTGGGAGGCGGAGGGTGGCAAGCCTGTTGGAGACGTGCTGTGTGCCAGGCCAGTATTAGACATCAGCACAGAGGGGCATCTGCTGCTTCCTCCCGTCCCACTGCCCCGAGGTCTGGGAAGGAGAAGGCCTGTAAGATGATCACAGGCCCTCCCTCCAAGGCCAGTGGGTGGGCAGGGCAGGCCTCAAGGCTGCCCGGTGAATCGGGGCACTGACGGCGTGGAGCCCAGCCCCTACCCGAGCCCAGGCGAGGGCTCTTCTACCTTGTGCCTGCCAGGCCACCCACACCGTGGGTCTCAGTGCTGCCTGCCCTTCCCTCTGTCTCAGGTGTCGGCGCTGCCACCCAACGGCCTGGTCCGCAAGGTGAAGCGGACACTGCCTAGCCCCCCTCCAGAGGAGGCTCACCTGCCCCTGGCTGGCCAGGCTCCCCCACAACTGTATGCGGCCAGCCTGCTGCAGCGTGGGCTGGTGGGGCCCGCCGCTGTCCCTGCCACCAAGGCCAGCCTGCTCCGGGAGCTGGACCGGGACCTGCGGCTGGTGGAGCACGAGTCCACCAAGCTGCGCAAGAAGCAGGCAGAGCTGGATGAGGAGGAGAAGGAGATCGACGCCAAGCTCAAGTACCTGGAGCTGGGCATCACCCAGCGCAAAGAGTCTTTGGCCAGAGACCGGGGTGGCCGTGACTACCCGCCCTTGCGTGGTCTCAGTGAGCATCGCGACTACCTGTCAGACAGTGAGCTCAACCAGCTGCGGCTCCAGGGCTGTGCCACTCCGGCTGGCCAGTATGCAGACTTCCCTGTCACTGCCGCTGCTCCTGCCACTCCCTCCGGCCCCACTGCTTTCCAGCAATCCCGGTTCCCACCTCCGGCGCCACAGTATGCTGCAGGCAGCGGTGGGCCAACACAGAATGGATTCCCAGCCCACCAGGCACCCACCTACCCTGGCCCCAGCACGTACCCAGCACCTGCCTTTCCTCCCGGCACCAGTTACCCTGCTGAGCCTGGCCTGCCAAGCCAGCAGGCTTTCCGTCCCACAGGCCATTATACAGCCCAAACACCCATGCCAACCACACAGAGCACCCTTTACCCAGTCCCGACTGACAGCCGTACCCCCCACCAGAAGCCACGCCAGACATCACTAGCCGACTTGGAGCAGAAGGTGCCCACCAACTATGAGGTGATCGCCAGCCCTGTCGTGACCATGTCTGCAGCCTCGTCTGAAACCAGCTATAGTGGCCCAGCAGTAAGCAGCAGCTATGAACAAGGAAAGGCCCCTGAGCTGCCGCGGGCCAGTGACCGTAGTGGTGTGAGCCTGAGCCCAGCCCCCACCTACCCCTCTGACTCACACTACACCAGCCTGGAGCAGAATGTCCCTCGGAACTATGTGATGATTGACGACATCAGTGAGCTGACCAAGGACAGTGCTTCCACTGCCCCTGACAGCCAGAAGCTGGAGCCCCTGGGGCCGAGCAGCAGTGGGCGTCCAGGGAAAGAGCCAGGAGAACCAGGTGTCCTTGAGGGGCCCACACTGCCCTGCTGCTATACCAGAGGGGAGGAAGAATCCGAGGAGGACTCCTACGACCCCCGTGGGAAGAGCGGCCATCACAGGAGCGTGGAGAGCAATGGCCGACTAGCTAGCACCCACTATTACAGTGACAGTGACTACAGACACGGGGCTCGAGCAGAGAAGTATATCCCAGGCCCCGTGGGGCCCAAGCATCCCTCCAAGAGCCTGGCCCCGGCTGCCGTCTCCTCAAAGCGCAGCAAGCACCGGAAGCAGGGCATGGAGCAAAAGATCTCCAAGTTCTCACCTATCGAAGAGGCCAAGGATGTAGAGTCAGACCTGGCCTCCTACCCGTCCTCTGCAGTCAGCAGCAGCCTGGCCTCTCGGGGCAGGAAGTTCCAGGACGAAATCACCTATGGGCTCAAGAAGAATGTGTATGAGCAGCAGAGGTACTATGGGGTGTCCAGCCGGGACCCAGTGGAAGAGGATGACCGCGTGTACAGTGGGAGCAGCCGGTCCCGGGTGGCATCTGCATACAGCGGGGAGAAGCTCTCCAGCCATGACGTCAGTGGCCGGGCCAAGGGATACGAGCGGGAACGGGAGGCTGTGGAGCGACTTCAAAAAGCGGGCCCCAAGCCCTCATCTCTGAGCATGGCCCATGGCCGGCCCCGGCCCCCCATGCGGAGCCAGGCCTCTGAAGAGGAGAGCCCCGTCAGCCCTTTGGGGCGGCCTCACCCTGCTGGGGGCACCCTCCCCCCGGGGGACACCTGCCCACAGTTCTGCTCCAGCCACTCCATGCCTGACGTCCAGGAGCATGTCAAGGATGGACCGCGAGCCCACGCGCATAAGTGTGAGGAGGGCTACATCCTGGATGATTCCCACTGCGTAGTTTCCGACAGCGAAGGTAATGGCAGCTGGGGGTGATTTCTGCAGATGCTCAGCACCTGGGGGGCCTGCCCGCCCGTGGGGCCCTGAGCCCTGAGATGTCTCAGTGGGGCTGGCCTGGCGCCTCACCCAGTGGGCCCTGCTGCAGGCTGCCCTTCCTGCCTGCTGCACCCGCGCCCTGGCCCGGTTGTGGGAGGGGGCTGGGGCCTGGCATTACGCTTGTGGCTGTGGCGCCCACCCTCTGTTTTCCTTGCATGGCTTCAGCTGGGCCTCCCACTGCGGCCAGCCCGGGGGTTGATGGTGTTCTGTTTTTGGTCCCTGAAGCGTATCACCTGGGCCAGGAGGAGACAGACTGGTTTGATAAGCCCCGGGATGCCCGCTCTGACCGGTTCAGGCACCACGGGGGCCACGCAGTCTCCTCCTCCTCCCAGAAGCGAGGCCCTGCCAGGCACGGCTACCACGACTACGATGAGCCCCCCGAGGAGGGCCTGTGGCCACACGATGAGGGTGGCCCAGGCCGCCATGCCTCAGCCAAGGAACACCGACACCATGGTGACCACGGGCGGCACTCAGGCCGCCACACTGGCGAGGAGCCGGGACGGCGTGCTGCCAAACCACACGTTCGAGACCTGAGTCGCCATGAGGCCCGGCCTCACCCTCAGCCCAGCCCTGCCCCGACCGTGCAGAAGAAGGGTCAGCCTGGGTACCCCAGCTCCGGTGAATATTCACAGCCATCCCGTGTTCCATCAGCGTACCATCATGCCTCTGAGAGCAAGAAGGGCTCCCGGCAGGCCCACTCAGGGCCCGCTGCACTGCAGCCAAAGCCAGAACCCCAGCTGCAGTCGCAAGGTCGGCAGGCAGCTCCAGGTCCACAGCAGTCACAGCCTCCTCCATCCAGGCAGACGCCCTCAGCAACAGCATCACGCCAGCCGCAGACACAGCAGCAGCAGCAGCAGCAGCAGCAGCAGCAGGGTCTCGGGCTACAGCCTCTGCAGCAGGCCCCTTCGCAGGCCCGCCTGCAGGAGCAGGGCCAGCCAGCTGCTCGGGGTCCGGCCCCCGCTGCCAGCCAGCCAGCAGGGAAGCCTCAGCCAGGGCCCTCGACAGCCACAGGCCCGCAGCCATCAGGGCCAGTAAGTAAGGCTCCAGTACGTGGATCCTCCCCAGGGTGGATGCTGGGACTGCAGCTTGGACAGCCCCTTGGTTCCAGGCTGGGCAGAGTTGACGCGTGGTAGCTCAGCTATGGGTTCTGTGTTGCAGCCGCGGGCAGAGCAGGCGAACGGCTCTAAAGGGACTGCCAAAGCACCCCAGCAGGGGAGACTTCCTCAGGCCCAGCCACCACCAGGACCTGGACCTGCAGGTGAGCCTGCCTTTGGATGCCCTTGGCTATGACCAAGAGTACCTGGGCTGCCCTCTTCCTGTGCTGACTGGCACCCTGAGCTCCCCTGCACTGCATGCCTTCACTGCTCTCTGAGAAGGTGCCCAGTGCACTGCAGGCCTCCCCAGCAGAAACGAGCCTGGGGTTAGAATGAGCCAATGAGATCACCAGCACTGGGGCCTTAGGGCCCAGGCAGCTCTGGGCAGGGAGCCTCGAAGGTGCTGGTGATCACAGGGCCAGGACCATGGATTCCTACTGTCTCCTTCCTTCCCCTTCCCTTCTCTCCTCTGCCTTCTCATCTTCCTCTGCCTATTCCTCCCTTTCTCCCTCTTTATCTTCCTCAGTCTCCTTTTTGCTGCTTCCTCCCACCCCCTTTCTTCCCACTCTTACCTTCCTCTCTTTATTTCTCTATCCTCCTCCTCACCCTCCACCTCACAGGGTACCCGTGGTCAGATTCCCTCTTAGCTGCTCTCCCACTCAGACGCTGAAGAGCCAGGCCAAGCACAGCTTATGATGGTGGTTTCTTTACCCCTAGGCATGAAGGCTGGAGCCAAGCCTGGAGGGACCCCAGGGGCTCCTGCCGGCCAGCCAGGTGCCGACGGGGAGAGTGTGCTCTCCAAGATCCTCCCTGGTGGGGCAGCAGAGCAGGCCGGCAAGCTGACGGAAGGTACGCACTGCCTACAGCCAGGTCCAGGGTGGACGGCTGCTCCAGGGCCCTACTCTGGCAGAGGTCGGGTCTGGGGACTGGTTCCGGGCTCAGTCACCCAGGCACAGGCCAGCCCGAGGGCCCACCTGCTGCGGCCTAGTGGTTCTCTGGGTAGTCCCTGCCCCTTAGGCTGAGCTTGGCTTCACTGTGCCAAACGGCCTTGACTAGGAGGGAGCCTAGCCCGACTTCCTGACACCTCTCTCCTTTTTCTGTCACAGCTGTGTCTGCTTTTGGCAAAAAATTCTCCTCCTTCTGGTGACCATGCCCTGCAGGGTGAGTATGAGCTGCCTGTACCCACCCTCTCCTGGTGCTCGAGTCAGGGCTCTTAAGTCCTGCGGGGTCTTCTGGGAGGAATGTGGTCTTCAGTAGTGGGTGATGTGGCCAGAGCTGCAGTGTCCTTCCCCTATGAGAGTGGGAGGAGGAAGAGGAAGAGGGACCCTGTGCACAGAGGTCCCAACATGTGGCCAACACAGTAGAGGTCCCCAGCAAAGGGAAGCCAAGGCCAACATCCCTTTGTCCTTTTCTACCACCCCTTAGCCCCCAACAGGGTTCCTAAAGCTATGAGTTGACATTAGGTTGTAGGTGGGTCCCCCTGGGATACAGCTCCTCCCAGCCCTCCTCTGTAAATGCTCCACAGGCTCTTGAAGAAATGAAGGGAGATGATATCATTGCTGTGGAAAAATCTCTGGAGTCAGAGGCCTGGGCGCAGCTCTGGACTCTGCGTATAACAGTGAGTATCAGGACTAGGGTTGGGTGAGGCAGAGGAGGGAGTGAAGGGCCAAGGCCTAGCTGACCAGACTGACCCAGTTCCTGTAAGTGTGAGCCAGGAGGGACCTGGTGGGCTTCCTTCAGCTAGGATGGGCCCAGCTGCTACCTGGGAGGCAGAGACCACTGAGCTGGCTGAGGTGAGTCAGGTAAGTAACCTTGGGAAAGGGGCCCGGCAGAGCAAACCGTGCCCCACAACTTGGGGTCTGTACACTAGGCACTGATTCGAAAGCCCCGTCCTTGAGGCCTAGTGCTGGGACCTTTGCTCCAGACATTCAGATGAGGCTGGAGTCCTCAAACCCTGCAGAGCTTAGCACTCCTTGGTGTGACGTCAAGATACAATTGGCTTCACAGGCTGAGTTCAAGACCTGCAAGGTGGAAAAGCAGAATGAGTGGAGAGGCAGACAGGAAAGGGATGGAGTGGAAAGGGAGGTCACCCAGACAGGAGTCTCAGCTCCAGACCAGGTCAGCCCAGGGAGAGAGTGGAAGGGCCTCAGGATGGGAGCCCTGGCTCTCTCTGGGCTGCAATGGCCAAAGCAGGATCTGAAGCCTCTGCCTAGAGCCTCCTCTGGACCTGGCCTTGCCTCTGGGCGGGAAGGAGGAAGCGGTACATCATGCAGGATGGCAGGGAGGGTAGGCTGGCTGTTGGTGCTGCTCTGCGCACAGCCAGGGACCACCTCCTCCCATTCCATAGCCTTGGGACCCTCTTCCTACCGCGCCTTTGCGAATTCTACTGTTAAAGAGTATGGAGGTGTGGGTGCTTCTCATAGTGAGCAGGTGTGTGTTTGGCAGGGCCAGGCACTCAACAAGCAAATCACGAGGGAGCGCTGGGGCCAGCAAGGGCCTTTGCCCAGGCCTGGCCTGCTTGTGGGAGGGAGCTAGGTGTAGTGCCAAAAGGGCCACCTATCTCTGGAGGACTAGCAGGGAAACTGGAAAGGTCCAGTTTCCCATCCATTTATTCATTTATTCAATAAATGTTTGTCAGGCCCTAGGTAGGTGCTGGGCCCTGTTCTGAGTTCTGGGGATCCAGCAGGGAACAAGACCAAGTCCCTGCCCTCTCAAGCTGACAGCCCGTTAAGAGGGGCAGAGAATAAATAAGTTTTTAAAAAATGAGATTAAAAGATAATTTCTGAAGGTTATAAGTGTTCTGAAGCCAGGGACGCAGGGTTATGGCATGGAGGGGGCCACTCTAGAGAAAGTGGTCAGTGATGGGTAAGGCTCAAGGGAGGAGAAGAGGCTGCTGTGGGATGTGCCCAGTGAGGGAACAGCACCCACAGAGGCTCTGATGAGACAGATAGGCCTCAGGGACAGACAAAAGGCCAGCACAGCTAGATCCACAGTGGAGGGGAGAGATGGTCGGGGTGACGTCAGAGGGGGCAGGAGCCAGCTGGGGTGGGCTTTGTAGGCGAAAGTAAAGAGCCCGGAACTTATTCTAATTAGAGTAGCCACAGTGCAGCACCTCAGTGTTCTTCCTGCCTTCACCCCACGACAGCGGGCTCCCTGACACTTTCCCACCCAGCTGGATGTTTCCTCTGAGTTGCCCTGAAACAGGTATGAAATCAGAAGTTGTGCTGAAGGGAGGGGAAAGAGGGGCAGCCCATGGACCAGGTCTATGGCAGGACCCACCTTGGGTGTAGGGCACTGTTACCAGGGGGGGAAAGGAACCACTTGCGTCGTTCCTTTTGTTCTGTGTCCTGTCACACGATGTGCGTGGGCTACTGAGACCACTAACTTTGTAATTAAAAGAATCACCCTCAAGTTCTGGCATTTGGCTGAGTGGGCCAAGTGGTCAGTGCTTCTGTGAGTGTCTATCTCCTGGTGTCTTCTGTGGAAATTTCAGAAGTGGGCTGGGAGAGGCTTGTTGTTTTAAACAAAATCCCATCTCCCTCACTCTTAAGAAACAAAAAGCAACTTGTGTTAAAGAAATGGCCCTTCCTGGCCAACCTGATTCTTTCTTCCTGATCTTCTCTTTATGACCTCAAACCTGCCCAAGCACCCCTCTCCCCCAGCCTCAGTGGGGTGGGATCCCGTGGGTGAGGAGGAGCCAGGCCGTCAGCTTGTGGCAGACAGCTGGAAGGAGTGCGGGCGGGAAGCAGCTGTCCACAGTTCTTGACAAAATTCTTCTGTCTTTCCTGTTTCCTTTCCCCCTCCCCCCTTTTCTCCTCCAAGCATCTACAATCTGGCAAACCTTGGCCCAAAGACTCACACCAGGTGGGACGTGGCAGGCGGGCCTCAGTTGAGGACGGGATGTTTTCTAACAGCAGCTGCCGGGGTGAAACATCTGTTGGTCAAGTGGGACCATTGGCCCAGGGGGACCTGTGATTGTCTTTCCAGAGACCCTGCTCTCCTCAGGGCACCACCTTCAAGGCGTAGCCGTCGTTGGGAGGGAGGAACCCTCTCTTCAGGCCCTGTCACGCGGCAGTCTTGCTGCTCTTCCCACAGCCGCCTTCCGCGGCCTGGCCAGCCAGGCTACCAATGCGTTATACACAGAGTTTGGGCGCGCGCAGCCTGTTTTTGACGGACGCTGCCCTCCCTCCACAATGCCAGAAGTTTTTCCACAGCCTTGGAGAGGGGCTTTGACTGAGGGCTGGGGGCCCTGGGCTCCGTTTCCTTCACATTCCAGCTGGCCCAGATCCCTCTGTGGCCACAGGGCCCTGCCCCCTTCACCCTGCCCCCTGGGTGACACCGGAGCAGACTTCCATGTGGCTAGCGTGGGATTGGGAGAACTTTACAAACATTAGGACCTAACACTGTCTCATCGCTGAAATAAGAGGCCATAGCACCGAAAAGCAGCGTGGGCGCTGGCTGAGGCTTCTCCCAGCCCGTGGGTGGCCGCGTGCTAGCACGCCCGCCACCATCTTCAAAGCCATCACCCCCAGTCATCGTGAGCATCCCAGCGGCACCACCATTGTCTCGACCAGCCGGCTCCTCGTTCGTACACCTGGGGATTTCTTTTGATTTCAAGAACAGCCTTAATTATTTCAGTTTGATTTAAGTGTATACCTCATAAACATTGTTCTTTTATTTCTCCCCCCACCCTTTCTCTCTTCGCTCTCTCGGCTCACCTCCTTGCCTCTCCCCTCCACCACCACCTTGTGACTGATGGTTTGGTTCCCTCTCTGCTCTGCCCCTGCTCAGCATGGGGAGAATATTGACTTAGAAGCAATAGTGGGCAGCAGGCCACCAAGAGCACAACCCCAGGGCGGGGTCTAGGGAGGCCCCTCAGCCCGCCTCTGTTTACCGTGCAACTCCAGTCCTTCTTAAGCCATCACCAGTGGACATGCTCAGAGCAGAGGGGCCAGGGCTTCTGCCAGCCAAGGGAAGGGCCCAGGGCCCTGTGCTGGGGAGTGTGGCACCGTCCATCCACCTGGTGGACTGGGCAGTGTTCCTCCCTGAGGCCCTTCCCTTAGGGGCCTCCCTTCACCTTGGGCACAGCCACAAGTCTCATCTCTAACGTTCTATGCAATGAAATATAAACCCTCAAAGACAACTGTTAATATTTATTAAATTCTGTGTTATGTATAAGGAGTTAATTGCAAACCTGCAATTGAGAAACTGGATAGATATGCTCATATCAAACCCCTCGCTCCCTTCCCCCTCCCCTGCTCCCACTGTGTATGTGAAATTCTCAGTCTGTGGCATGTTCGACCTGTGGCAGGACTCGCTGCTGCCAGGCGAGTCACCGCCTGTCCCGCAGTGGAGCATGCACAGCTCGCAGCTTCTTTGCACGATTTCATCCATTTTCAATGCTCGACCCTCTTGCTTGGAGTTCTTTTTGTCTCAGAACCTCTCCTTCAGGAGTGCTTCTAGCTAACTTCTGCACGAGCTAGTGAGGACCCGCCGGAATTGCTGCCTGAGCATGCCAGGCTGTGGGCCCGGCAGTACAAGGCCCCACACCCTCTGCAGGTTTCTCTGACCAAGATGTCTCTGAGGAGACATGTGGTGGGAGCCCGCACAGGATGTGTGCGTGTGAACATTCGGAAGGTTTGCTGTAGGATTTCCATCTGTAAGTCACTCCCCCACTTATCCCAGCCCTGAGCCAGAGACATCTGGTCGCCCCTTCCCAGCAGGGCACTGCTGAAGAGCAGAGCTGGGCTGCGTCTGTAGCCAGAGGGACAGAGGCCAAGGGTAGGGCCCAGCTCCTGACTGCACTTCTCCTTTGTGGCTGGGAGGCTCAAAGGTCTGTGAGCCAGGAGATCTGGCCAGGGGGCCAGAGAATGCTCAGGAAGAGCTGGAGTTTTGGCATTTGTGGTGAGGACAGCTGACAGTGTCATCTTTGATCAGAGTGCATATTCACATAGACAGTGGCTTCAAGCTGAGTTTCTTGGGAAGCTTCTCAATAACAAAACTTACAGAAGGTTCTGTTGTGACACTCTCTGCATCTGTCTCCAGGACCTAAACTCCCTGCCAGCCCCTATCTCTGAAGCCTAAGTATCCCACTGCTCATCAGCTTCTCTAAGACTGAGCCAAGAGTGTGGCAGGTGGTAGCTGCCCGACCCCTCCAGGCCTGGCCTTCCTCCAGAGCGCTCTGGTTTGCACCATGCATTTCTCAGGGGTCCACATTTCTCATTCTTTCCCATAAGGTCTACAAACCCCTTCAGAGAGGGATCCTGGCCCACCTCTGGCAGCTGTGGATGAGATAGGAGGCTGTCAACCCTTGTGTTGGGCCTAAGACCCCGCCCTTCTGGATTTGGGCTTCACCCATCCAACGGGACACCTGCCTCATCCCAGAGCTCAGGCCTGGGCTGTATGAGGCCATCTGTGCAAGGGCTGAAGGAGGCCACCATCTGGCACCTCTGACCACCCAGGGCCAGGTCTTTGTGGGGATGTGCCTAGTGGCTGGATACATGAGGGACTAATGCAGCGATCCTCCCGATAAAAGGCCAAGGGATGGGACCAGGAGCAGGGAACAGGCAGGGAGATGACAGCAGGTCAGCCTCCATCAAAGCTAGTTTCACGCTCTCCAATGTTGACGCTTCAGCAAATCTCCTTTCTGGCCAAGCTTTCTGAGTTTGAAATTTCTGACATCTGCCACTCCCTAACCCCCAGTGTATCCACAGGACACATCTGTGCCTATCACCCCTTGTGAAGGTGGCTGGAGCAGGCCTCTGGGCCACAGGTGTCCTGGCCCTTGTGTGGATACAGCTGCGGCTCTGGGGGCCAGAGGCTGAGGGACCAGCATTCGATGCCTTGGGCAGTGGGGAGCACCAAGCACATTTCCACATGGGCAAGGGGTTCTCTGGGATGCAATCCAGGCCTTCTCTACACCCTCTCCCGACCCAGTGTCATGAACAAGGGCACTGCCGCCTCTGTCTACTTCAGGGCCTAATGCATTCACAGTGACACCCCGCTTCCCCACCATCCACTTAGTCCTTGGGAAGAGAGGGTGGTCTCAGGGCCCATGATGACTGGGCAGCAGTGGCAGCAACCATGGCCTGTCTTCTGGAGCCTGTGGGGAGTTTTCCAGGCAGATTCTTTACCATGACAACAAGGTCCTGGCCTGTTGGCCCCTCCCTTGCCCTCGTGCCCCCTCCCCCCATTCTGTAAATACTTGTCATTGTGGACTCCGACAGGGTCAGAGGGACAGGCCTGACCAACTGAAACTCCTCAGAGATATCACTTCTGTCTCCCTGGGTACCAGCAGCCCTGCTGCCATGTGCACTGGGGTGGCACTGGAGAGCCATGGAAGTCATGAGATATTGTGTGTGTGTGCATGTGAACAAGTGTGTGAGTGTGTATGTGTGTGTGTGTCTGCCTCATTTGGCCTCTGGGATCAAATCAGCTCCTTCTCTCTAAGTGCAGTGCCCTGGAGAGTGGTGGCCGCCCAATGCCTTTCCTCTGCTAGCTTCCATGTCTTGTTTTTGCTTCCCCCTCACTCCTTCCCTGCCTCCCTTCTTTCCTCTCTCCCTTTCTTTCCTTCTCTCCTTCTTTATTTGAGGGGGGAAGAGTGCTGTACAAAGTCAAACAAACAAGTTTACAGTTGTAAGTGCAATGAATGACCCGAGTCCTCCACATGACCTTGTGAATCGTGTGCCGTCCTCCTGTGCTCTGTGAGAACTCGTGGTACTTCAGTGTCCCTCCCCCTGTATTGTAACAAGGTAATTCTGTGGTATCAGAATAAAAGGACTTGATATAAACAACCTACAGACTGTCTCTGGGATGGTTTCTGAAACGGGAAGGCGTAGGCAGAGGAACAAATCCCCAAACTGTGACAGTCCTATCTTTTCACAGTTAAAGGGAAAAGAGTGAAAAGGCAAAGTTGCAGAAGTACTGGCAAGGCCAGGGCTGAGTTCATACCAATCTGTCCAAAGACAGTGGGCCTCTCCACAAAGGCGCCCCAAGGCAGGTTTAATGCTTGGACCTGGAGGGAGCGGTTAGCTCACTGGGCAGACTGCTGAGGGACTGTGCCTCCACAGCCTTTGAGTGTCGGGGCTGCACAAACAGCTTTCTAGGGCCTGGTTCCCTGGGGAAGCAGGTGAGCAGGTGCTGCCCCCTGGTGTTGCCAACAAGCCCTACACCTGTCTGCCTTGCTGTGTCCACTCCAACCCCCAAACTCTTGGGGGCTGCTAGATCTTAGTCCTTCCTCAGGATGGGAGAGCCTCCTTATCAAAGTAACCCAGAGTTGCTAGAAATTTTTTAAAACACAGATAAATGAAACGAGTATCAGCCTCACCTCTGGCCTTCCCTAAAGTTAGTATCTTGATGCATGTCTTTCCTTCCTGTTTGTGTTTTTCTTTTTCATTTTAAACAGAAGCCAGAAGGCACAGTACTTACTGTTTTCTAGCCTCCTGCTTACTTCTACACATTCATTCCAAGTATTTAGATGTTCATCCTCCAGTGCCCGGCCTCCAGAGAGCTGCACCATGAGTTTACAGCCAGTCTACTGCACATGCCCTCAAGGACAGGCACCATGTTCCCAGTTTTCCTGTTATAAACAATGCTGTAATGAACATCCTAGTTTCCAACTTTCCACCCAGATTGGTGGCTGGGGCCACTCTTTCTGCTCCCAGTTCTGGCCTTAACAGCCCTGCACACACTGGATGCTCACAAGTTAAGTGGCCTCAGAAAGTGGAAACTGTTTTTAGTTAACTAATCCAATGGAAGGAGAAGCTGCAGGCCAGTCAAGTGGGATCTCAGTCAAAGGCAAGGCAGGGTGCAGGGAGCCAGGGCCCTGAGGTGTGGAAGACCAGCCAGGCTCAGGGTATATGGAGGAGGGGACATCCGTTGCTGCTGGCCTGACCGCTGCCCAGCCTCTCCTGCCTTCTTCTGCCATTGTAACCTGCCCAGTCCAGTGCCACTGTCCTGAGGGAGCCTGCCTGCCCAGGTTTTTCTTTCCACAGGAAGCTCTCTGGTTCTGGGTGGAGCCTGACCCCCCAGGCCCTCTACACCCAAGAACTTGGGCTGAGGCCTGGGAAGGCAGACAGAGGCCCACACGCTCATGATCCCCAGCAAGGTGCCACTGAGCGGGGCGGGTGAGGGCTGCAGGGGCAGATAGCTTCTGGGGTAGGCCTAGTGGCCGATAAGACCAGGCGACACCCTGTTACCTTTGCACCCGCCCTTCTTTGCCCCACGCCCCGGAGCTCCAGGGCTCGAGCTCTGTGCCCCCTGCCAGGAGCGCACCTCTGCCCTTCTTTTCTCGTCGGCCTGAGGGCCCCTCCAGAGCAGGGCCTGGCACCGTCTGGTGAATGCTTGCCCCGTAATGGACCAGAAGGACCCGACAGTTAGCCTCCGGGCTGCGGAAGACCCCAGCTGGGGCTGACTTCGGCTTGCACCCTGCCTCTCACGCCCCCGCCCCTCATCTCTCTTTTCCTCGACTTTACCCTCGCAGGGCTCAGCCCCGCCCTCCCACCCCACCCCCGTGTCTTCGGAGTCCTCGGTCCGCAGCCTCTCAGGACCTGCCCCCGGATGCTTAGGGCCCACCCCCGTCCGGCCTCATCTGCCCTCCTCCCGTGGGCCCTGTCGTTCTTCACACACCTCGCCCCTCCCTACAGACCCGCTCCTTTATTCCGTTTCGACAGCGCCACCCCTTCTCCTCGGAAACCCCATTCCCTCCCCTCCCAGTAATAGGCCGGGCCTTGGCCCACAGAGCTCGCCTCTCTCCAGCCTAGCCCACCCCGAAAGGCCTGCTCCTTTCCCCGAGGTCCCTGCTCTTCCCCTCCAGGACTCCTGGGGCCGCAGCTCCAACTTGTTCCTCGCAGGCCCCACCTCCTTACCATCGAGGCCCTGCCCCTCGTCTAATCGTCCTCGCTCATTCGTCGAAAGTCCCGCCCCTCTCACTGTGCGGCAAGGCCGCGGCGGAGACTGGCCGGGCCTCTCACTTCCGGGCGCCTGAACGCCCCGCCTCACCCCGGCGGCCCAGAGCCACCATGGAGCGGCAGGTGAGGGAGCGGCCCGCGGTTCCCGTGGTCTTTGCAGCCCGGGCCGGGCCTGACCCTGCTGTGTCCCCTGCGCAGGTGCTGCTGAACGAGCCCGAAGAGGCGGCGGCGCTGTACCGGGACCTTAGCCGCCAGCCCGCGCTGAGCGCCGCCTGCCTGGGCCCGGAGGTCACCACGCAGTACGGGGGTTGTTACCGGACGGTGCACACTGGTGTGTGTATGGAGGGGAGTCGGTGGAGAGGAGGGGGGCGTGGAGGGCTAGCTGCCTGACAGTGCACACGGGTGTGTGGAGAAGGCCGGGCTTGGAGAGTGTGGGTGTGGAACAGTGCATCCGTAAGAGGTCTGTGCACACAGGTGTATGGGGGGGCGGCCTATTTGGGGTATTATGGGATGGTGCCCATGAGTGCAGAGTGTGGGCCTTGTAAGGGTCACCCCCGTCATCGTATCCCACACCTGCTCTCAAGATTCTAGGGTGGATGCTAGGAGCAGTAATCGTTTCTCTCCAAGACGTTGTCAGCCTAGGCTCTGGAGGCCTAGACTTGAGAGTTGTGGCCAAGTGTTGCCCATCCTGCCCCCCAGAATATCTGGAGATAGACTGAGAGAGGTGGGGTAGGGGAGGGGGTAGCCTGTGCTGGGACTGGTCAAGTTGAGCAGCCTCATGCCTCTTCTCGCAGAGTGGACCCAGAGGGACCTGGAACGCATGGAGAACATCCGATTCTGCCGCCAGTACCTGGTGTTCCATGATGCGGACTCAGTGGTGTTTGCAGGGCCTGCAGGCAACAGTGTGGAGACCCGGGGCGAGTAAGTTTGAAGGAGGAAGCTTGTAGGCAAGGCCATGGCCATCTGCAAGCCTTTTATGAATGCCCACCCTGTGCCTTGGTGTGGGTAGGGCCCAGAAGGGAAGCCAGGAGCCAGATCCCTGACCCTTGGGAGCTCAGGTAGTAGTGACATGGTCACAAGCATTGGAGGCTTGCTCCAAACTTGGGCTGGGACTAGAGTCCCTGCCCCAGGGAAGGGAGGCAAGGCAGCTGCCGTGGTAGGGCTAGAAGGGCTGCAGGGGCGGTTGTGGGCCAGAGCCTCAAGAATCTTGTCTAAGAGGTTGTGGCCAATAAGGGGACAGGATGGGTTATCACTGGGTGGGAGGTAATACTGACCTGCTCCCCTACATCCTCCTCAGGCTGCTGAGCAGAGAATCTCCTTCAGGCACCATGAAAGCTGTGCTGCGCAAGGCTGGAGGGCCGGGCGCTGGGGAGGAGAAGCAGTTTTTGGAGGTAAGTCTGCATAGGACCACGTGGTGGGTAACTGGGGGCTCAGTCCCACGGATAAGGCTCTGTTGGAGGATAGGCAACCTGACTCCCAGATGTCCTTAGGTTTGGGAGAAGAACCGGAAGCTCAAGAGCTTCAACCTGTCAGCGCTGGAGAAACATGGGCTGGTTTATGAGGATGGTGAGGCATCTGGCTGGTGAGCAGGCAGGGCGGACAGGAGGGGCAGCCATAGCCCAGGGCTCCCCCTGATTGGCCTTCCTTGCACCCAGACTGCTTTGGCTGCCTGTCCTGGTCGCACTCGGAGACACACTTATTATACGTGGCAGAGAAGAAGCGCCCCAAGGCTGAGTCCTTCTTTCAGACCAAAGCCTTGGACGTCAGTGGCAGCGATGACGAGGTGGCCAGGCTGAAGAAGCCCGACCAGGCCATTAAGGTGCTCATGGCCATGGCCAGTCCATGAAGGCCCCTCAGGGCAGTGCTGGGGTCCACTATGCTCTCTGCCCACACTGTGCCTATCAGAACCAGGGAGGTACTGGCTTCTAGGGGGCAGGGCCATCTCCTGCAGGACAGCCTGGGCAATGAGTGTCTTGTGTTCTCAGGGGGATCAATTTTTATTTTACGAAGATTGGGGAGAAAACTTGGTTTCCAAAAGCACTCCTGTACTCTGTGTGCTGGATGTCGAGAGTGGCAACATCTCTGTGCTTGAGGGGGTCCCTGAGAGTGTGTCCCCTGGACAGGTTAGTGCTGACTTGGCCTACATGACTCCGAAAGTCTGGGGCCCCTGCCTGAGCTACTGTCCCTTGTTCACACCTGCCCTGTGGTCTTGTTTACAGGCATTCTGGGCCCCTGGAGACACAGGTGTTGTGTTTGTGGGCTGGTGGCATGAGCCCTTCCGGCTGGGCATCCGCTTCTGCACCAATCGAAGGTGAGGACAGTCGAAGGGGCAGGGCAGGGGGCCTTGCAGCTCAGACTGGCCTTGAAGCTGAGTGTCTCTCTGGTGGTTCCAGGTCAGCCCTGTACTATGTAGACCTCATCGGGGGGAAGTGTGGTAAGTGCTGGCACCTACCTGTGCTTCACTGACACACACTGGCCCTGGCAGCCTGCATGATGCTTGCATTTCTGTCTGGTCCAGAGCTCCTCTCGGATGACTCTCTGGCTGTCTCTTCTCCCCGGCTGAGCCCAGACCAATGTCGCATCGTCTACCTGAGGTTCCCATCTCTGGTCCCGCATCAGCAGTGTGGGCAGTTGTGCCTGGTGAGCTGGGGTGGGGGTGGGGGGAGGTCAGCAAGAGGAGGGGATGGCAGATGAGAGCTGAAGGGTCAGCTTCATCTCCCCATGGCCTCCTCAGTGGACCTCCTGTCCTGGGTACAGTGATGGTGTGAGTTCTGCCTTTCCTTCTCTCCAGGCAAGGCCTGGAGGCTGAGAGTGCTGTCATGGGGGCTCTGCACAATCAAAACTCACCACCTTGAGAGCATCCTCTGTCTACGAGAATGCTCCTCCCTTTGCTTCTCATCTGCACGTGGCCAGGCTCTGCAAGGGGCTGGGATATAATGGGCAGTTACAGAGTCTCAGTCCTTGTAAAAGGGCCCCTCCAGACATCTGCTCCAGGTCACCAGAAAGGAGATACATCAGGCCTCTCTCAGGTCCTCCCCTCCCTGCCCTGAGGGCACTGCCAGTCCCCTGGTGAGCCTGACCATTGTGTTCTGTTGCAGTATGACTGGTATACCAGGGTCACCTCCGTGGTGGTGGACGTTGTGCCTCGGCAGCTGGGAGGTAAGGGGTGTCGGCTGGGTGGGTGCCAAGGAACATGCAGTTCTGTTTTCCTGCCATCTGTTATCCCTGCTCAGGGCCAGCCTCCTCAGCTCTTCCTGCCTGGGTTCCTTCTGAAGTCTCCCCGCTGCTGGGCCAGCCCCAGGTTCAGCCTCTGCAGGGGGTGGGGCCATTACTATAGGGAATGGTTCTCATAGAAGGTCAGCTGGACCAAAGCTGAGATCCGAGTGGCCCAAGCTGGCTGAGGCTTGAGATTATTTCACTTGTGCCGCAGCCCATAGATTTATCTTGTTTTTCCAGTGGCTGCTTAAAGCCACTGCTCCTTCAAGGGGTCTCGGAAAGTACACTAGATTGGCAGGTCCTGCCCCAAGGGTGCTCATTCTCCCACTCCCAGCCCCCACCCCAGCGTTTGTCTAGTCCAAGCCCTTGAGGCAGCAGGGTCTCTGGGAGGGTGGCTCTTGGCTGACAAGCTCCAGTCACAGTCTCGGGTGCTCACAACTCTGCTTGGGATCCCAGACTATCCCAAGGACGTGAGGGGTGAGTCTCTTGTTTTCTTAGGCCGCCTGGTCAGTTCCAGGAGTCAAGGACAAGGGATGGCCTCCTTTTCCTGTCTTTGGGTTACAGGGATGCAGCAGTGGGGACCTGGTCTGAATCCGAACTCTGCCCCTTATTAGCTGTGTGTTCTTGGACAGTATCCTGACCCCCTGATCTTCCATTTATTTATGTGAGGAGAGGGTGGTTGTTCCTGCCTTCTTTGTAGGATTGTAGTGAGGGGTAAATGAGTGATGATGTTAGAGGGTAGGATTTATTCAGGCCCGAGTGCCAGGTACTCTGCTAAGTACGGTTAGAGACAGACAGGTGTCTTGGTTACAGCATCCGCTGCCTCCTAGCGGCCCTTAAGAGCAGCTCAGAGGAATGCCAGTGCATTCAGTTTCTATCAGAAGCTCTTCAGCTCCGCCTCTCTTGGGCCCTCAGAGGCCTCTGCCCCTCAGCCCCCTCTTCAAGCAGTTCCTTATTGCCTAGGGTACCCCCGTGTATGTGGCTGTTGTTCTGTCACAGTTCTGGGGCCCCAGGTGAATTCCCCAGCGACCCGGGCTGTCTCATAGTCTGGACACACACACACACACGCACGCACGCACGCACATACACACACACTCATAGTCTGGACACACACACACACGCACGCTCATACACACGCACGCACACACACACACACACACACACACACACCCGTAGTCTGGACACACACACACCCCTCCACTCTTGGACGTGGCCCCCAGCTCTCTGCCTTTGCAGAGAACTTCTCTGGGATCTACTGCAGCCTTCTGCCTCCGGGATGCTGGTCAGCTGACAGCCAGAGAGTGGTTTTTGACTCAGCTCAGCGCAGCCGGCAGGTGAGGAGCCCTGACTGTGTTGAGAGGCAGCCCTCAACCAACCCCCAGGAGCTGTGGGCCTGGGACATAGCACACACACACTGCCAGGTGGACCGCCCAGCTCACAGGTCTCCCTGGCCCCTTAAGGCCCTGCCTGCCCCTGTCCTGGACTCATTTTTCCTTGAGGGGGCTGGCTGCCCTGGTACCCCACAACAGAGCCCTTGGCCCTTTCTCCTGAGGCAGAGATGCAAAGCCCCCACCCTCAGCATTTCCATGTGGTGGGCAAGGGGGCTGCCACTGGGGCGGGCCCCTGAACACCATACGGGGAGCTGATGGAGATGGGACAGCAGCTTTCTCCCAGGGACTGTGTGGGGACACCACAGTGTGCCAGACTCCTTTGGGGTTAGATATCGTTTGGTCCTCAGGGTAGCTCTAAGGGGCTCAAAGGCATTCCTTATCTTGCCCAGGGTCACTTAGCAAGTTGTGATGGAACTGGGATTTGAACCCAGGCCCTCAGGCCACTCCCTACTGCACTGAGTAGCTATCACCATACTCACTCACAGCTCTGGCCTTGGCCCAAGGGTCCCCAAAAGGGTAGAGAGGAGGTGGGGGCAGGACCCATAGGGCTGTTGGATGTGGTACCACACATGGCCTCCTCTCTGCTTCAGGACCTGTTTGCTGTGGACACCCAGATGGGCAGTGTGACCTCTCTGACGGCTGGTGAGCAGGGCTGGCGAGTGGGCCAGCCAGGCCAGGGGAGGGACTGGAGCTCAAGCATGTGGGGCAGCACTCTCGGCCACTCTGCACCACTGACTGTCCCACAGCCTTTACTGACAGTCTTGCGAGGACCCTGCCTATGCAGGACCCTTACCCAGCCAGCAGACTGCCTCCTGGCTCTGCTCTGCTCCCTGTGTCCTGGCATTGCCTCAGCACGGCCCCCACCCTACTTCTCAAACACACAAAATTCTCTCTTGCCAAGATCTGCCAGAGTCATCCTTCCCTCTCCCCAAACCTCAGGCAGAGGCATCTCTGCCAACCCAGGGCGCAGAAGCCCTGGGTTGGCTCCCTGATCTTCCTCTTACCCAGGCCTGATGATTCTGCACCTAAAGTGTTTTTGAGTCCTCCACCTGCCCTGGCTGTACTCACTCCTCCACAAAGCTACCAAAGGATTGTTCCCAAACTGCATCTCATTGTATAGTATCTGCTTAAGAATCTGAATCTCCTTGGACCCCACTGCCTAGAATTAGCACCTCCCCCCCAGCCTTCTGGGCCTAGCTGCCACCCCTGCAGACGGCAGTCATCAGGTGGTGGGTGGTTGTGCCATGTGGTCTGGTGTGTCCCCAGATCTGGCAGTCCCAGGGGACAACCAGCGCCTGCTGGATGAATGGACTGAGAAGGCGGCTCACCCAGAGCTGTGTGCGGTTGTCTGTGACAGTCCCTCTGTGGGCATCCCTTTGCTTCCCAGGGAATAAGGGGCACCTCACTATAAAGCCTCCAGCCTGGGACTCTGGCTCTGCAGGGACTGGGTGGGAATAGTGGTGGCATCTGCCTTGTCCAGGGGGGTCAGGTGGAAGCTGGAAGCTGCTCACAATTGACCGGGACCTCATGGTGGCACAGTTCTCCACGCCCAGCCGACCCCCATGCCTGGTGAGTGTTGGTGGGCCCCAGGCCAGGAGGCAGGGATTCGGTGCAGGCAGAGTTCCCCAGGTCAGGGAACTGGCCCGAGTCTGACTGTGGCTGGTCAGCATGTGAGAGGCCAAGGTGTGGACCCAGCCCAGTATAGTCCACGAGGGTCTGGCACTATGGGGAGAAACTACTGGGTTAAGGTTTGCTCTGTTCAGAACAGGGTGCCTGGGAAAGTGCTCAGTCCTCTAGCATAACAGCCTAGAAGCTGAGGAGGGAGGGGTACATATGTGTGGTTGTGTGAGTACCTGTGTATATACCAGCTCATGACAGGAGTCCATGCTGGGCCCTCTGGAGGTGGGCAGATGGCCCAGTATAATGAGAGCTGCCCACTCGCACACTGGTGGAAAGGCAGGGAGGCAGCCAGGCCACCTGTGACACACTCTTTCCCTTTGGCAGAAAGTTGGGTTCCTGCCTCCTGAGGGGAAGGAGCAGGCGGTATCATGGGTGTCCCTGGAGGAGGCCGAGCCCATTCCTGAAATCTCCTGGAGCATCCGGGTACTACAGCCGCCCCCAGAGCAAGAGCATGTGCAGTATGGTGAGCTGGGCAGGGGCAGAGGGGCACCTTCTCCAAGTTCCCCAGCACAGTGTCTGTGGTCACCTTTCCCGTCTCCTGTCTCACATTTTGGGATTTTTTGAGATTACCTCTAAGAGGTATTTTTTTTCCTCTTGTGGACGGTCATGGGGAGTAGTGTCCAGGCACCTGAGCACCTACTCTGGGTATCAGAGCTGGGCATCACCAGGCCAGATCGTCTGCAGTGGGATAACGGAGCCCAAAGAAGACAGGCCTGTGTGAGGCCTCTGTGACCACACCTCCTCCAGAATGTTGTCCTTGCAGAGACTGGGACTCCCTGACTAGGGCAGAAGGAGCATGAGCGTCCTGGGGTCCATGTGTCACAGTGTGGGCTACCTTGGCCAGGTCTCTTGTTTCAGAGGTCAGCTGCAGACCTGCAGCTACAGCTGAGGCCTTGGCTGGGGAAGCCCCTCGGCAGTAGACCTGGCTCTGCTGATTGCTGCTTTTCCCCTGCAGCTGGCCTTGACTTTGAAGCAATCCTTCTGCAGCCCAGCAACCCTCCAGATAAGACCCAGGTGCCCATGGTGGTCATGCCCCACGGTAGGCAACTGGCCTAAGGGTCCCTGCCCTTCCACAATCCCTCCTAGCTAGCTCTTTCACCTTCTCTTTGTTCCCTATCTGCAGGGGGACCCCATTCATCCTTTGTCACTGCCTGGATGCTGCTCCCAGCCATGCTTTGCAAGATGGGCTTTGCAGTACTACTAGGTGAGGGAGCAGGGTGCTGCAGCTCTGGTAGAGCTGTGGGGTGGTGGTGATGGTGTGGGCCTGGTCTGTACAAGCACTGCGGGTACCACCCTAGTCTCCAGGCCTCTGGTAATCACTATCAGAAACTGCCCTGGCCAGTCTCTGGCTCCATGGCATGGTGATAACATGAAGTAACTTGCAACTGCCACGGAAAGGGTGTGTGGTCACTGGGCAGTCTCAAATCTCTTGGCCCCTTCCCCTTGAGTCTGGTGCAGCTAGCCTCAAGGCCTACTTCACATATAGGTGAAAGGGCGCTGGGAAGGTCACTTGACCACCCTGTCTGGTCCCTCCCTGGCCTCCAGTGAATTATCGTGGCTCCACGGGCTTTGGCCAGGACAGCATCCTCTCCCTCCCCGGCAATGTGGGCCACCAGGATGTGAAGGACGTCCAGGTAGCAGGGGCTGGGGCTTCTGGACGGGCTGGGGGTGTGGCTCCATTCAGCTGGGCAGGCAGCTGGCTGCAGCATGATCTGCCCACCCTGTAGTTTGCAGTAGAGCAGGTGCTCCAGGAGGAACACTTTGATGCAGGCCGTGTGGCCCTTATGGGTGGTTCCCATGGTGGCTTCCTGTCCTGCCACCTGATTGGTCAGTACCCGGAGACCTACGGTGCCTGCGTGGTGCGGAACCCTGTGACCAACATTGCCTCCATGATGGGCTCCACTGACATCCCTGACTGGTGGGTGTGCCCAGAGGTCCCCGCCCTTCTCCCCCCTCACTACGTACCCTCATGGAGCTCCGGCAGGCCCCAGAGCTCCTGGGCCTGCATCATCTCAGTGTCTTGTAGGTGCGTGGTGGAGGCTGGCTTCCTCTACAGCAGCAACTGCCTGCCAGACCTCAACATGTGGGGTGAGATGCTGCACAAGTCGCCCATCAAGTACACCCCTCAGGTACGCAGCCCTCCCCCTGCCCAGTGCACCACCAATCTGTCCAGGGCCCCGGGCCCTGCTCACCTCCACTCCCCACATACCTAGGTGAAGACACCAGTGTTACTGATGCTGGGCCAGGAGGACCGGCGTGTGCCCTTCAAGCAGGGCATGGAGTATTACCGTGCCCTCAAGGCCCGAAACGTGCCCGTTCGGTGAGTACAGCAAGACAGCCCTGGCAGCTGGTGGGCAGGTGAGCAGGGAAGGATCCTCAATCCTCAAACATTGCTGCCCAACCCTTACAGGCTCCTGCTCTATCCCAAAAGCACCCATGCACTATCAGAGGTGGAGGTGGAATCAGACAGCTTCATGAATGCTGCGCTCTGGCTGTGCACGCACTTGGGCAACTGAAGCCCTACCACTCTGTATGAGCTGGGTGACATATGCCACACTTGGCTCTTGGAGAGCCCCAGGGTCTGGCAGAGCGGCAAGAGGCTTCCTGGGCTCTGGACTTCATGGATGGGTGAGCCGAGGAATGTGGGCTATATACTCATAATAAATGAGGACACAGAGTCTAGTTCCTGCTGGTACTTTGTACCAAGGCACCCGTAACCCCAGCCCCACCCTTGGGGTTCAGAGACCATAGGCCCTGGGTATGGTAGCCATAAGGACGGCAACTACTTCCAGCGTGAGAGGGGAGGGGACAGCGAGAGGCTCAGCTGCTGCCTGTCCTGGCCAAGTAGGACTCCACCAGGCTAGCTCCCTCTACTGCAGCCCCTTCTGTTAGAAACTGCCCTACACCACCCTTCTCCTCCCAACAGTTTATTTAGGGGACTAGTGAGGCCCTGCCCTTCACAGCACCCACAGGCTAAGGTAGGGCTAGGGTCAGATCGCCCAGCCCAAGTTGTGTTGGACTCTGCCACTCAGGCCCTAATGAGGAGTTGCCAATTCATTCCCTAGAAGTAAAGGCTAAGAAGCACCCTGCACAGGCATAAAGAGGAAAGGTGGCTTTATGTCTGACAGAAAGCTTCGTCCTCCCCAAGGCCCACAGGATTGAGGCTGGGACTAGCCCAGCCTCATGACCTTGTGAATCCAGTCCACAAACACAGAGACACGCATGAAGATGGATGGCCAGCGGGGCCGTGCGCACACTCGGTTGGGGATTATAATTCCCTCCAGGACCCAGCAGTCGTGAGTAAAGCAGGCAAGTGGGCCCCCGTAGTCACCCTGGTAGGTGCAAGAACTGGTGAGGGCCTGGACCATGGTAGAGACTAGCCCCCTTCGGGGTGAAGCAGTACATTTTCAGCTTGCCAGGGGCCCTGCCACTGACCTCACAGGCTCCAGCAGGGGCCAACAGTCCTTCAGTGCACATCTCACTCTCGCGTACGCGACCTCGGTGCTTGATGTTACATTCCCGGTTGGAGATGACATTGAGGGAGGCTATGTTCAGGACCGTGTTGTCCCCTGTACCTACAGTGAAGAGAATGGGAAGAAGGATAGGGTCTGTGGGTAGTACACAAGGCTGGGCCTCTTGGCCTGGAACAGTCCATGCCCCTGCAGTGTACTCTTACCTTTGGTCTCGCCCCAGCCTGCGATCTCACACTTGGTGCCTGGAGGCACCACATACCACTCAGGGGGCAGGCAGATCAGGGCCACACGCTGGTTCAGGGTCGCAGGTCTTCAGCAAGAATGACGGCATTCAGGGTCTGAGGCCACAAGGCCCAGCCCCACCTCACACCCTCTTGACTTGTCACACACCTCTCCAGCTTGAGCAGAACAAGCTGGGAGCCAGAGGGCCCGCAGACCATCTTGGCCATTGAGATGCGCTGCAGGCCTGGCTGCCCGGGCTGTGGGTCCTGGAACAGGGTGCCTAGCCACACCTCATAGCCAGTGAGAGGCCCATGGCTGAGAGAGAAGCTCTGCTACATCAGTCGAGACTCAATAGTCTGCTGCCCAACACTCACCCATTGGCTTGCCTAGGGAAGGTGGCTAAGGGGGAGAGGAAGGCATGGGGTTGGGAGTCCCCAAACCCAAGGAAGGCTCACCAAGAGGAGAAGCACTGCCGAGCAGTCAGAACCCACTGCTCCTTCACTAGGGAGCCTCCGCAGAAGTGCTGGCCCTGCCTGGAGGAGTGCAGGTTAGGAAACGGTCCTGAGACACAGACACAGGCTGGACCTGCCATGTCTTGGCTAGGATCTGTGAGGCTGGGGCAGGTTCCCGCCCCCCTACTGGCACAAGCACAGAGGATGTAGCATCAGCCCCTGTCTTGGAGAATCAGGCAGTTGTGACTCACCGGTTGCGCAAGCTGACTGTCCAGGGTGAGTTCCCAGGCTGGCCGCCCACCACACGCAGCTTGGAGCGCCATGGGTCCAGGCGGGTCACTCTCTTGCCACACTTCTCAAACAGCACCTGGTCTGGGGGATAGAATGTGCTGTTTGAAACCCCGGACTGGATGGAGATGGGGGGTAAAGGGACCACGACGCATAACTGGCCCAAGTCCGTACCTGGGGGCTCCAGGATGGACGGCGGTTGGTCATCATCTGAAAGACCCAAGTTCAACCGCGTTAAGGGAGCCAGCCTTTGGCGGTGGAGGCTAGGGGCGGGGCCCCGGGGCTGTGTCGCCCGTGCTCACCGCAGCGCCGCAGTGCACAGTAGTCGAACGTAGTCCCCGGATCTGTGGTGTAGCACCAGGGCCCGTGACTATCCCCGTCTGGGTTCCTGCAGAAGTTCTCCTCCAGTGGTGCGTGTGGGGCGGAGGTGGGGGTGAACCTAGGCGGGAGGGGGAGCAAAATCAAAGGGTAATCCCAAGCCCTCGCAAGCCTCCAGTTGCAGAGCCGAGGCATGCCGCCCTAGGGTTAGTCCCGGGCGGGGCCTGTGGCCTCGGTCTGGGAGGCACCAGGCGCGCTGGCGGACTTACTGCGGCTTGTGCGGCGTCCCCGCGGACCAGCGCTGACACCGGACGCCCTTTCGGGTCTTGCTGACTGAGCCGCGGTACAGTTCCCCCGCGCCATGGTAGCAGTCTGCGGCGGGCGGACGGACGGGGGCGACCGTCAGCCGGTTCTCGCCCCAGCCCTCCGGCCCCGTGCGTCCAGCCCCAGCTCAGGCCTTACCCTCGGGCCGCACGTCGTCGGTGCAGCGCCGGATCTGGTAGCAGAAGGCCACGCGCATGCCAGGCCGCGATGTGAAGCACCAGGGCGCCTCCGATCCGTCGGGGTTCCGACAGAAGTTCTCCCGAAGGTCCCTGAGCAAGCACGCAGCTCAGCCCGGGTGGGTCCCAGGTCATGGGCTGGCCAGCCCGCCTGGGCGGGAGCCCAGCCTCCAGCTCCTCCCCAAGCCCCGCCTCCTTTCAAGCCCCGCCCGGGGCCCCCCTCAGGTCCCACCCGCAGGAGTAGCAGGCTCCCAGCGGCGGCCAGCCAACTCACTTGCACGCATACTTTGCCGGCGCAAAGCGATGCTGATGCGGATGCTGCGCGTCCCAACGCTGGCAGGGCACGCCCGCAGCGGTGGTGTTGACCGTGCCCCGGTAGCCCTCGCCTTTCCCGCGGAAGCAATTGAGCGTCGTGGCCTCCCGGCGCGGCTGTGCCTCGGACCCTTGGATGGATCGAGGCCGGTCGGAGCCCGAGTGGGAGGTGAGACTGGGGCTGGGGCGGAGCCCCACTGTTGTTGGGCCACCACCGGGTCACGCCCAGCCCCTCCTCTAGTCCCAGCCAGGCCACGCCCCCACGTGTCCCAGGTGCCCTCCCAGGCCCCGCCCTCACGCTCTACCGCAGCGGGGGAGGTCGCAGAACTCTCGCTTCATCTGCGGGTCCGCGGTATAGCACCAGGGCCGCTCCGAGCCGTCCGGATTCCGGCAATAGTTGTCGTCCAGACTTTTGTCCAGGAACCTAGAGGCGGTAGCCGGGCGTGAACAAGAGCCTGGGACTCAGGCCCTGTCTGGCCCCAACCAACTATGTGCTCCCTTACATCGCCCCGCCTCTGGAGTGCTGGGCCCTCCCCTTGCCCGCCCTCCTCCTGCCGAGCTCGCCCACGCGTACTTGCGGGGCTCGAAGGGGTGAGGGTGCGGGTGCTGCAGGTCCCAGCGCTGACACTCGCGTCCTGACTCCGTGCGGTCCACTGAGCCGCGGTAGTCCTCGCCATTGCACCAAAGGCAAGCGGCTGGAGACACAGGGCCGATGGGTTCGTGGACGGGCGTGGGCATGCTCCTCCCGCCCCAGGCTTGACCCGGAGCTGCTTACCCTCCCGGCAAGACTTAATGCCGCAGCTCTGGAAGCGCACGGCAGGGTCTGTTGTGTAGCACCAGGGACCTCTGGGGTCCCTATCCGGGTTGCGGCAGAAGTTGTCGTCCAAGCCATTTCGAAGTGTGGGTGTGTACCTGTGAGAGTAGCAATACAGTGCGTACTGGGGGCAGGCGCCAGGCCGGCAGGGACAGAGGGGAGCTGCAGTCTGTCTCACTTGTGGTCATTGGGGAACCTGTGGCTCCAGCGCTGGCAGGGTAGGCCACCCATGGTGATGGCCACGGTGCCCCGGTACTCGACCCCATTGTCCATGATGCAAGTCCGAACATAGACTGGGAGCAAAAGACCCAGGATCAACAAGGCCTGAGACCCCAGCAGCCCTCTCCCCAGCCCGCCCTTCTCTGCAGCCACTCACTTTTCTTTTGGAAGAGATCACAGCGCCTGGAACGCTGCAGCCGTGTATGAGGTGAGTGCTGGGTCCATGGCAGCAACTGGCAACCATGGCTGCTCACATTGTAGTGGAAGGCCCTGGGAGGAGGAGCCACAGGGTAACTCAGTGCCCAGGTTCCCCTACCTCCAGTGTTATCTAGGTCCTTTGGCCACTCACCTGCAGTCCAATAGGGGCCCACAAAGCCCTGCACATTCCTCAGCATTTGCCACATCTTCTTGCCAAGGCCTGGTCCCCACTGTGTGTAGCAGGTGTTGCAGCTCCGTACCCCAGAGCACCTGGAAGTCATTCAAGGGCGAGCGCTGCCCTGCAGGGTGGGCATGCGTGTCAGCACATGTATATCAGCACGTGCACACTTTATTCATTCAGGGGATCAAACTACAAGGCCTCTGGAGTGGACCCTGTCAGCCCATTCAAGGGTCAGACCCCTGTACTGGGTGGGAGAAGCAGGCCCAGGCATGATAGTTATCACTAGTGCACCTGTTTAGTGGGCAAGGCACTAGGCTCAGCTGTAAAACATATACTCTGAGAGCAGTGGGTGATGGTGCTTGCCCCATGGAGCTTATCCCATCTAATTTCTCAGATGAGACTGAGAAGTCTCAGAGGTATCTTATTAACCATGCAGAGGCCCAACCCAAGCATTCTGACTCCAAGTCTAGGCTCTCACTAGCATAAGGGCATATGCTAAATTAGAGAATTAGATCTGGCTCATAAGGGGTAATTGCCTGCACGTGTGCCTGCGTCTGTGTGGCCCTAATACTGCCTCAATGCTACAGCAGACTTTTTAACGCAGGCCTGAATAGGCAATGTGTTTATGTGTTCCTGGGGCTGCCCAGCTCTGTGAAAGAAGCCAAGGTCACTCGCTGCTCCATGCCCAATAGGAAAGTAAGTTCCTGGCTCAAAGAGCCTGATGGGCCTGGGGCCAACCCCTTTCTGAACGCAGATGGGGATCAGGGTTGAGGGCAAGGGCACTCACCAGGGGCCCCTAAGAACCCCGTCAGAAGCAGCAGGAGTGGGAGCCACCCCATCCTCCTGGCTGGAGGCTGCACTGTGACCCACCACAGCCCCATCCGGGAAGTTGTGAAACCTGTCCCTACGGGATTGGGTGGCTCTGTCTCCACACCCCCACTGTAGACTTGCTGGGGCCTGACCTGAGACCCAGTGGCAGGAATGGGGGTGGTGCCAGGCCTTAGGCCCTATAGGTGAGGTACAAGTGTCCTCACTCTGGCACATTTAGCCCCCCGAGAGGCCTCCCTATGTAGTGGGCAGTGTTGGAAAGGTTCAGTGGGGACACTTGAGGGCCCCACTGCCCCCCTCCCTTAGCCCCACCCCCTCCCCCTCCCCGCACCCTAGGCTGCTTTGAAGGGAAGGGCAGTGTGGACATGGTTGCTGCCAGAGGCCTAGGTTCCAGCCCGAAGGTGGTGATATTAAACTTTTCTGAGCTTCAGCTTTCCCCTGTAAAGTGGAGAATATTCCCTGCCCCAGCCTCAAGGAGCCTGCCCCTTTTGCTGTCTTATCGGCCCCAGCTGGAGGCAGGTCTGCCCACGCCCCTGTCAGCAGAGCCCAGAGAGGCTCCCCTCGCCCCGCCAGAGGTGCCATCCCAGGGAAGATGAGCGAGGCCACCCTTCTGGCCTGAATGGAGGTGAGGGTGACAGGTGGCAGGGACCCTGGGAGGCACGGCCTTTCAGACGTCCTAGGGGACCTGTGGGCCGGACCTCCAAGTACGGGTAGGAGTTGAGATAGGTGGCCAAGGTCTCTCCCAGGACACAGCGTTACGACATGGCTGGGCCAGGAGCTCCTCCTGCGTAGGCGGGGGTCGGAGGCGTCTGGGCAGTGGGGCAGTGGGGCGAGGCGGGGGCCGGGAACGTCCCAGCTGTAGGCCGCGGAGGGAGCCCGCCCGCTGGAGGCTGTGGAGGGGGCCCTCTGGCGGCTGTGGAGGGGGCCCTCTGGCGGAGGTCGGGCGCGGGTCGGTGCGCGTGCGCGGCGGCCGCGCGGTTTGGCCCTGGACAGGCGCCGTAGCTGAGAGCTGGGCGGATGTTGTGAGCCCGGACGCGGCGGCCGAGGTTGGGGGTGAGTGTGAGGGGCGGCCGGGCTCCGAGGGGGGCGGGTGTCCGCGGCTCCCCTTGCGGCCCCAGCCCGTCTAGTGTGAGGGCGCTCGCCGCGCGAGGGGTCGCAGCCTGTGGTGCCAGACTCCGGGCCGGAGCTGGCCTGGAGGATCCTCCGGAGCTTGGGGCCGGGCAGAGGCGACTCGGGGAAACAAGCGCTGCCCTCGCGTCCTTGGGATCCGAGATGGGGTCGGTTCGGTTACAAGCCTTGAACTCTCGGCGGGGCTGAACAGGATCGACGTGGCAGGGAGCCCCCGAGCAAAGTCAAGCACCGCCTCTCACCTGGGTCCTCAGCACCTGACACCCGGAGTGGATGTCTGGAAGGTTTGCTCATCAGTTGAGTGACAGCGTCTAATCTGTCCTGCACCTGCTCTGGTGTGAGAGGGCTGGTGGTGGGCGGCAGGGCGGGGAGTCACCTTTCTGAGGGGCAGGAGTGGTGCCGCCTGGGAGTGGGCAAGAGTGTGTGGCGGGAGCAGAGGACCTGTTTGGGGTGAGATAAGAGAAGTTCTGTCTAAGGCAGTGCTGGAGGGCCAGCCTCTAGACCAGCACTGACTAATAGAACTTTATGTGAGGATGGGAATGTTCTTTATTTTCGGAGTCTAGTCCAGTAACCATTAACCACATAGGGCCACTGAATCCTTGAAATGTGACTAATATAATTGAGAAATAGACTTTTTAATTTTAATTGAAATTTAAATACCCGTGTGTGGCTAGTAGCTGCTGTGTTGGACAGCACAGCCCTAGATCAGTGAACCAGGCACCAGGGACTTAGTGCAGCTTCTGAAGCAGCTGTAGCAACACCATGGTATGTGAGGGATGGACAGCAGTGGGGACAGTGGCGCCTGTGAGGAGGGCAAGGGTGGTGCTCTGATGGGGTAGGAGGCTGTGTGTTTGATTGGGGGCAAGAAAGCTAGCAGGCCTTTGAAATAGAGAAGGGAGGATTCTGGAACTGAGGAAGGGGATCCTGGCTTTGGATGTAAGCAGGACTTGTAGCTGGAGATGGCACCAAGGCCTTGGATGGTGGACTCTACTTGATGTAGGGTTCTCTCTTCCAGATGTGGACCCACAGTGGCTTACAACCGAGAAGGATACAGGGGCTCTGCTCCTGGGCCACCTCACTTTGGACCCTTGGGTCTGATTTCACACTCGGCAGAAGCATTTGGTTTAGTTTAACAAACATATATCTGGCACCTGCTCTCTGTTGGGCCCTGTGTGAGCACTGGGACATGGTGGGGCCCTGTCACATGGCCCCAGACCCCCTCCCCCCCACCCCCCGTGTAGGAAGCTGGAAACCCCTGCTTTCCTTTGCCCTGGGTTGATGTGTGTGTGAGTGTGCATGCAGTGGCTTCACCTGCTCCCAAGCCTTCCTGACACCACAGGATTGAGGTCAATATGGGGGCCCTTGGCTGGCTTCGAATAGCCAGGCTCTGCCTCTGCTTCAGCCCCCAGGACCACTGGCTGCCCACGAGAGATGAAAGATGGCGTCCAAGGGGGCCGGCATGGCTTTCTCCCGAAAGAGCCACAGGCTGACCTCAGATGCTGAGAAATCTAGGGTCACAGGTAAGGGTAGGAAGGGCTGGGATGAGGCTCCTAGTGCTGAGGGAAGAAGGAGAGAGGCAGCAAAGTCCCAGGTGCATTGAGCCTCAGGCCTTCCTGCACCCCCTGTACCTGTGAGTCAGCTCTTCTCCACTAGCAGCCATGGAGCAGGGCACCCACCGTGACTGCTCCGCTGACTCCTGTGGCTGGCCTAGGACCAGGAGCCTCTGTGGCCAGTAGGGGCTGGGAGCCCCACTGACCATGTGTCCCTTCTCTCCCTTCTGACCTGTGGCGCAGGCATCGTGCACGAGAAGCTACTGGACGACTACCTGCACCGCATCTTTTCCTCTACTGATCGTGCACCCACGGCAGCCACCAGCAGGTATGGCCAGGTGGATCTCCCTTCCTCACTCTGTGGGACCAGACCAGAGGCTGGAGACTGCATTGTGGGGAAGGAGGCCGGGGCTCTGGGTAGGCTGGCTTGGGTTCCGTTCTTGCTCTGCCACTCCTGGCTGTGAGACCTGTGGCCAGAGAGTCCGCCTTCTGGACTCCGCCTCTTCCTTTCCCCTGGCAGTGCTAGTACCTTCCTTCTGAGAGTATAGTGGAGGTCAGGGGCATGATGTGCACTCAGCATGGCACTTCGCACCTATTTTAC
This sequence comes from Globicephala melas, assembly GCF_963455315.2. Classification (NCBI taxonomy): domain Eukaryota; kingdom Metazoa; phylum Chordata; class Mammalia; order Artiodactyla; family Delphinidae; genus Globicephala; species Globicephala melas. The sequence continues at coordinate 38,544,251 of NC_083324.2, read as the reverse complement.
ACTCAGCATCTGGTCCATGTGCACCTGCCCTCACCACTGTCGCACCCTGGCCCTCTGAAGCCTCTGCTTGATCTGTACAGCACAGATGCCACCAGCCCTTTATTCCTTGCAAATTTAATGTATTTAAGTTTAGCTCATATCAAAACTACAAGTGGGGAATTCCCTGGTGGTCCAGTGGTTAGGACTCTGCACTCTCACTGCCGAGGGCCTGGGTTCGATCCCTGGTCAGGGAACTAAAATCCCGTAAGCCACTTGACACGGCAAAAAAAAAAAAAAAAAAAAAAAAGTTATGAGTGCCCTTTAGCAGAAACTTACATAGAAAAAGAAAAAGCAACTGTCATCTTCTTATTCTAATATAACCATTTGAGTGTGATTCCTTTTTGTTTTCTTTACCTCATGATGTATGTAGTTTGGGTTATGCTGTGTGGAAAATTTTTTTTAGATTTTTGTCACTGTCAGCTTTTTTAAAGTTATTGAGGAATAATTAACATACAGTAAACTACATGTATTTAAAACATACAATCTAGTAAATTTTAACATGGATAACCTGTGAAACCAGCAGTGCCATGAACATATCCCACACCTCCAAAAGTGTATAGTTTAAATCCTATTTTTGTCATCAGACGTTATTCATGAATGTTTTTCTACACTACAGATTGATCTCGGTGGGCATCTTTTAGGTCCAGGAATCTGCCTGATCACTGCCCTAGTTTAGAGGGGCTTTTGTTTTTGTAAACAGTGCTGCATAGACGCCCAGGGTTGGAATCACAAGGCTAGAGTATTTGAATTGCAATCACTTTTAGGACTGTTGCTGAATTTCTTCTTCAAAGGGTTCTGTACATTCTTTTTTTAAAAAATAAATTTATATTTTTATTTTTATTTATTTATTTATTCTTGGCTGCATTGGGTCTTTGTTGCTGTGCGCGGGCTTTCTCTAGTTGTGGCGAGTGGGGGCTACTCTGTTGTGGTGCATGGGTTTCTCATTGCGGTGGCTTCTCTTGTTGCGGAGCATGGGCTCTAGGCATGCAGGCTTCAGTAGTTGTGGCTCGCGGGCTCAGTAGTTGTGGCTCGATGGTTCTAGAGTGCAGGCTCAGTAGTTGTGGCGCACGGGCTTAGTTGCTCCGCGGCATGTGGGATCTTCCCAGACCAGGGCTCAAACCCATGTCCCCTGCATTGGCAGGTGGATTCTTAACCACTGCGCCACCTGGGAAGTCCCGGCCTGTACATTCTTTCTCCCTGCAGTGAGGCATGGGTGTCCCCATGTCTCAGCCCCCTTGCCAGCCAGGGCTATTCTGTCTTTCACAGTCTCTGCTCGCTGGGCAGACCCAAAGGGCAGCATCGTTGCCTGTTCCATTTAAGCAGCTGTGGTGACCAAAGGGTTTCTACTTGTGGAGGGCTGCTGCCCACCTCCACCCCAACCCCAGCCCTGGCCTGTTCCCAGGGCCATCTGATCCCTACCTCATGTGATACCAGAAATGATCCTGCTGCCACTGGTGCCGTGGCTGCCAGGAGGGAGAGCAGGTGGCAGAGCCGTTAGTCAGTGGTTGTGTGGATGCAGAACTCTGGGCTGGAACCTGGGCAATCCAGAAAGGGTAGGCAAGTGCTGGGGTTGGCCAAATGGGCAATGTTGCAGGCGTTCACTGAGGCTGAGTGTCAGGTTGGCCACCCGAAGCTGCTCTTAAGAGCAGGCACAGGACTAGAGCAGCCCTCCCAGGTGTGGGCCTGTCAGAAATTCTGTTGCAGAAGCCTGCTTGATCTCTGGGCGCATTGGGGTGTTGAGAGACAGGGTTGGCTACAGCCTTCCATGTTACTGGCGAGGCACCCCATTGCACGGCTGCCTGCTCGCCTTGGCCTGGGGCTCAGTAGGAGTAGGGAGGAGGCTTCATGGATCTCCACCTCCTGTAGCTCAAGGTCAGTTGTAGCTCACAGTGTGGGAACATGTGGCCCCTGGGCCTGGGTTGAAGCTACCTTGCCAGAGAGTCAGTGCTTTGGCCCATCTACGTGCCCTTCCAGAGCCTACTCTCTAGGGGGATGAGTGGGGTGGGAACTGGGATTAGAGTTAGAAGAGCAGGTGCCAGCAGTCTGTGGGCTGGATCCAGATGGGCGTCAGGCCTCTGCTCTTTGAGCCCTGCTAGTCAGCACCACCTCATTCCCTGCTATTCTTAGCAACTGAACTCAGGACTTAGCTGGCCAGTGTTAGAGCTCTTTCTCCTCTGGGCATGTGTGCTGGGAGGATGAGGGGGCCACTCAGGCAGATTTTCCTAGGCCCTTTGGCTGGGGCAGCTGACAGATAGGCAGGCTGTGTGCTCTACTCTCCTCTACAGGTGGGTCCAGGACAGAGCCAGCCAGAAGCTAAGAGGGCTGAGCCCTTTATCCTCCCAGGACATGTCTCATTCAACACACAGGCTTCCCTGGCTGGGACCACAGACCTGGGGTCAAGGACTGGACTAGCTGATCTTGGTACTGACCATCTTGGGGATCAGCACTGCTCCCAGCCTTCCTTGCCCAGGCATAATCAACAAGCCACCTCCAAGAGTGGGGAGGTTATGGGCTACGGAGGGCGCATTATTCCTAGGAATCTTCACAGCATCTCTGAGATACAGCTCTTGTTCCATTTATACAGATGAGAGGATTAAGGTTTAGAAAGAGTTCTTCCTTCTTTTTTTTTTTTTTTTTAAACAGTCTTGAGGTGCACCAAATTTAGTGGATAATCCAGTCTTCTGACCCCCAGCATGCCAGAATCTGGGACTGGTACAGCCCTTTTTCTGGAGTCTGGGCAGCCACCCTCCTAAGCTCAGGAGAAAGGGACTGGGAGAGGGATTTAGCGTCATCTGGCTGGTTTCAAGGACTTTTGGGACCCTCGCAGCCTCTCGCTCTCCCCAGGAAACTCCTGAACTTCCAGAACCTGCCAGAGCACCTGGACCAGTTGTTACATGTGGACGAGGAGGCGGAGGAGGAGGAGGAGAGCCAGGGTCGGTGACAGCCTCAGGAATGGGACTGGGGAGCCAGGGCTGGGCCTGGGGGGCTCAGTACCCTCTCTGCATCTGTCAGGCCCTTTGCCTGGCCCAACCCCACACCCTCTTCTCTCCTTTCCAGGAAAGGTTGAAGGGCGGCTTGGCCCGTCCACTGTGGTCCTGGACCACACGGGTGGCTTCGAAGGGCTTCTTCTGGTGGATGATGACCTCTTGGGGGTGAGCGAGGGCAAGGCGTGGGGTCCCAGATCCAAGCCCCTCCTGACACAGCCCCAAGCTCCTCCTGATGTGGCCCTGGTCTCGACCTTTCTTGATGGGGCTGCAGCCACAGACCCCTCCTGATGTGGACTATTGAGTCCCCAGCTCCCAAACCCTCCTGACATAGCCCCGAAACCCTCTTGGTGTGACCCCAGCCCCAAGGCTTTCCCAGCATAGCCATGAGCCCCTCCTATCATGCTCCCGGCCCAAAATCCCTGCTGACCTGGGTCTAGCCCCTTCCACCCTGTTCAGGCACAGGACAGTGTTGGCCACGACAGGCGTCGCCACCAAGGCGAGCCGAGTTGGAGTGGGGTCGTTCTCCCTTGGGGTGGCACCCCGTATGCCCGGGAGGAGGTTCACCACCCCTGCTCTCCACCCAGGTGATTGGACACAGCAACTTTGGTACTATCCGCTCTACCACATGCGTGTACAAAGGTGAGACCACGCTCTGCTGTGGCCCAGGGAGTTGGGAGGAAGTTTGAGGGCCCGGGCCAGAGGCAGGAGGCAGTCTTTGTTTCCCTGCTGGGTTTGACGTGACTTTTTCCAGGGAAATGGGTCTACGAGGTGCTCATCTCCTCCCAGGGGCTCATGCAGATTGGCTGGTGCACGATCAACTGCCGCTTCAATCAGGAGGTACATGTGGGAGAGGGACCCCTCCCAGGGAGACCTTCTCTTGGCAGCAGGCCTCATCAGGGCTCAGGCAATCCCCCAACCCACATAGGGTCTGCTCAGCACCCTCATCTGGACTTCCCTCTGGAGGAGACATAATGTGTCCCACCCCATCCCAGGGCAATCCAGCCCCGAAACAGCCCTCACTCCTTCCCTCAGAGCATCAGCCCCATTCTGTAGAGCCACGTGGGTCCAAGGCTGGTGGCTGGTGGGCTCTGGCCCTGCCCCTCCCCACCTCCCCCAGACCTCACAGACAGTTCCTCCCTAGGAGGGGGTTGGAGATACACACAACTCCTATGCCTACGATGGCAACCGGGTGCGCAAGTGGAACGTGACCACGACGAACTACGGGAAGGTGAGGCCCGGGCCCCCTGCAGCCCAACTGGCCCATGTCCATCCCCACAGCTTGGTGGGGGCCACTGGGCAGCGCTGAGGGAATGTAGGGCACCAGGGGGAGGGCAGGGACTGAGGTCCTCTGTCCTTGTGGCCAGTCTCCCCTGGGTGGCAGTGGAGACACAGCTGGAGGGGGGCAGAGTGGGCAGGCTGCTGGGCTTCTGCACATCTATAAGTCTTCCTCCCCTGGCAGGCGTGGGCAGCGGGGGACATTGTGAGCTGCCTGATCGACCTGGATGAAGGCACGCTGTCCTTCTGCCTGTGAGTCTCCTGCCTCTATTCACAGGCCTGGCCTCTGGGGCATCCCCAGTCTGCCCTCGTGTTCCAGGCCCTGTAAGGGGCCAGGCTGGCTTCGGTAGCCTGAGGGTGGGCAGCCCCCACAGAGGCCTGCTCACTGGTCCATTTCAGCCACATCCTTCTTAGCACTGGCTCATGGACCCTCCCTTCTGCTCCAGGAATGGTGTGTCTCTGGGCACTGCCTTTGAGAACTTATCCAGGGGCCTGGGCATGGCCTACTTCCCAGCCATCAGCCTCTCCTTCAAGGAGTCTGTGGCCTTCAACTTCGGCAGCCGTCCCCTGCGATATCCTTTTGTGAAGAAGGCTGTGGGCTGCTTGGATGCTCTTGAGGAAGCCAGGATGGGGGTCTCCCTGCTCCAGGAGCTCTGCGGGCTGGTGGCAGGCCCTGCTGCCGGGAAGAGTGAGTAGGGTACAGCTGAGGTGGGTGCTGAGGACAATGCTTGCAGCAACTTTGTTAGGTGGGTACCATTGCTGTCTCCACTGAACAGGTGAAGAGCATAAAGTGGCAAGAGAAGTTTTGCTTCACAGAGAAACGGGAGGGTTGTGATGCAAACCAGGCAATCTGACCTCTCAGCCCTGCCCTGGAGCCCAGGCCCTTCTGCAGGGGTCTCAGTGGGAGGGGGTAGGTATTCTGAGCCACAGATCAGGTGTTGCTGGCTTAACTCTGTGGCACCTACCCAGTGGTGGGCTACCGGCCCCTGCAGGACCCACCAAGCGCCGACCTGGTTCGGGCACAGGAGTTGCTGGGCTGCTTCCAGGCAGTGCTGAGCGTGGAGCTGGACCCCGTGGTGAGCCAGCGTCTGGGCCGGGTATGCTGGGGGCTTTCTATAGCCCTCTGCCTCTCACAGTCCCTTCCTCCCCGCCCACACAGCAAGGGCGGCTGGTGGAGAAGGAAAGCTCTGAGTGGCAGTTGCAGGGCCAGCCCACCGTCCTCCTCACACTGGCTCACATCTTCCATCGCTTCGCACCGCTCCTGGTGAGGGGACATTAGGGAGGGGAGAGGCGGGCCATGATAGAAACACCCCTGCTGAGGGCTGGGATGCTGAGGTGCATGAGGTCCAGCAGCATCACCTGTCAGGGGCCCCTGTGACCAGAGCCCTTAAACCCCAAGGATGTCACTGGGTGAGGAGGAGACACTTCCAGCTGAGGGTATCAGGGGGCTTCCTAGAAAGAAGATCGAGGGGTGGTGACATCACAGTCCAAGGGAATGGCATGTGCAGAGCCCCAGAGGCGTTGTTGGGTAGCAGCATTTCCTGTGTCTCCATCAGACCCCAGAAGGGCTCATCCATGACTTGGGGTTGCTTGACGGGGACCAAGAGTCCATCTGTGGCCTTGGCCACGTGCCAGGGCAGGGGGGCCCTGAGTGGGGCAGGAGGCTGCCACCTCACTGGCACCCGCCCTTGGTGCAGCGCAAGGTGTACCTGGTGGAGGCCGTGCTCATGAGCTTCCTGCTGGGCGTCGTGGAGGCGGGCACCCCCGCACAGGCGCAGTCTGTGGTGCACCAGGTCCTGGATCTCCTGTGGCTCTTCATGGAGGTGAGGCGCCGGATATCAGCCCTCAGGCCAGGATGTCAGGCTCCACTGAGTACAGGGAGGGTGTTGGAGAAGGCCGCATAGATGGCTGTCCCGGGGCCTGCCCTCAGCGGGTAGCTGTGCAACCTCACCTCCCTCTTCCAGGACTATGAGATGCAAGATTGCCTCAAGCAGTTGATGATGTCCCTGTTGCGGCTGTACCGGTTCTCGCCCATCGTCCCTGACCTGGGCCTGCAGGTAGGAGCTCCTGCCCTGGCCCTGAGCCCCCTGGGCCTCACCTGCCCACTCTGAGCACCCTCTCCCCACAGATCCGCTACCTGCGGCTCACCATTGCCATCCTCAGTCATGAGAAGTCCCGCAAGTTTCTGCTTAGCCACGTCCTGTATCCTCTCCTTGCTACTAGGCAGGCCAGACATGCGGTGCCCTCTGGGGTCAGCAGAAACCAGGGAGGGTGGTGTGCCTCTGCCCAGGGTTCCCCACGGAGGCTCAGGAAGACCAGAGCCACCCAGCGTGTGAGTCCTTGTTCCAGGACCCAGCCTTCCCAGCACTTTCTCTACAGAGCAGGGAGGGTAGAGCAAAGGATCCAGGCTGGCTGGCTGGCTGGCCTGAGCAGGGATTTCCAGATGCCTGCAGGCTCTTGGGCCACCCAGAGGTGGAGGGTGGGGGGCAGGGGGGGGCCATCAGCGCCTGCCCTCTTCAGCCAAAGCACTGCACTTCTATCTGTGCTCCATGGCGGGGGTTCCTATGAAATCTTCTCGAAGGAGTCAGCTCCTCCTGTTTCCCTATAACGTTGAGAACTGCAGGTGCAGGAGAGAGAGCATAGCTTCGGGCCCCTGGCTGGGAAACCTGTGCTAGTAGCTGTCTTCTCTCTGTGGGGTCCTCAGCCTCTATGAGGCAGAAACAAATAGAGAGGCTGCCAGGCCCTCTCTCCAGCTGTCCCACCGTCATCTGTTCCTGTGACAAGTCTTCATCGTGCCCTTGCTTGGAATTGGGCTTGGTGGGTTTGACAGCCACAGCTGTTTCTCTGGGCTCACAGTCAGTGGTGACAGGCACACAGCAGCGATGGCACCCTGAGGACTGGGAGAGCTGTGGTGGGCATATCCGGAGGTGGGTAAGTTTCGGGAGGGCTCATGAGGGTGTACGGGGCACCTTGTGGTGAGCGGAGCTCTGCCTTAACGACCACCAGCTTCGACGTGCTCCGGTCCGTTGTCTTCTTTTACATCAAGAGCCCCCTGCGTGTGGAGGAGGCTGGCCTACAGGAGCTCATCCCCACCACCTGGTGGCCCCACCGCTCCAGCAGGGAGGTGGGCAGCCCTGACTTGGGTGGGCGGTGGTCACAGTGAGGGCTGACCCGGGGTGTCTGAACCACCTGTACATGACACGCGAGGCCCCTTCCTGGGCTGGGGGTGGGAGTAGGGGGTCTTTTGTCTGAAGTAGACCAGGGTGAGCCTTGCCATCTTTCACCCCCCTCCCCTGCCCCGCCCCTGCCCAGGGCAAAGACAGTAAGGAGGTGAAGGACGAAACCTCCGAGGAGCGGCTCCGGCGGCGTGCCTATGAACGGGGCTGCCAAAGGCTCAAGAAGCGCATCGAAGGTCAGCCCCGTTCCTCAGGCACTGGGTAGGGGGTGGAGGATTTCTGTGCCTGTGTACTTGGGGGCACTTGGTAGTGACCATGCTTAGGTTGGACTTGGGGATCCCTGGTGGTGGAGCCTCAGTCCAAACCTGCTCCCCCTGCCGGTCCCCGGGAGCCTGAGGGCAAGGCCCTGCCTGAGGAAAGCTGTCCTGTTCCCCACCCCACCCCCAGTGGTGGAAGAACTACAGGTCCAGATCCTGAAGCTGCTGTTGAACAATCAAGATGACAACGGGGTAAGTGATTCCCAGACCCCTGTGTGGGTCCCTGGCCAGGAGGGGTATCAGACCGGGCCTGGAGACCCAGAGGGCAGGGCTGGGTCAGGCTCTTGTGGCAGGGTGCAGGCTAAGTTGAGTCCGGTTCGGGGCCAGGATCCTCAGCTCATCACAGCCTTGGCTTTCCTTCCCCCGAAGGGCGAAGCTTCTAGGTACATCTTCCTGACCAAGTTCCGAAAGTTTCTGCAGGAGAATGCCAGCAGCCGGGGGGTAGGTATCCCCAGGCCAGCCCACCAGGGCCCCCTGGCTTTGTCGCAGCATTTGCACCTGTAATTCTGGCACTTCTGCATTTCCTCCCCGCCTGCCGCCCTACCCTCTCTGCTCAGCCCAGGGTCCTGGGGCAGGGCCTTGGATGAGGAGTGGGCTGGCCTCCGGGCTGCACAAATGCATGTCTTACACCTGTGCCTGCAGAACATGCCCATGCTCTGCCCCCCCGAGTACATGGTCTGCTTCTTACACCGCTTGATCTCGGCCCTGCGTTACTACTGGGACGAATACAAGGCTTCGAATCCATGCGCTACCTTCAGTGACGGTGAGTGTGGCCAGGGCCTCGAGTTGTAGACGCTGGGCAGAGCCAGCCCCAGGGCAGCCCCTAATGTTGGTGTGGAGTGATAGCTGAGGGCAGGGCTGGGGGGAGCTGTCCCAGGCCTCCTGCCTAATTGAGTCCTACCCACTGGGCGCGGAGGCCTTGCACTTGGACGGTGAGCCCGTGTTTGCTCTGATGGTCCCCTGGGTTCCTGTCCTCTATGGGCCCTGTTCCTCAGTCCTTGCCCACTAGCCCTCTGTGCAGTCCTTTGTCGGGGACGCCTTGGGTGGGCTCTGAGGTGCTGGGGGCCCTGTGTTTGTGTGGGACGGAGTCCCCAGGGGTCAGTGGAAGCAGCCTGCATTGGGCAATCTCCCATAGGGCTGGGTCAGGGCCCTCTCTGATTCTCACCTGGGTGACCAGCAGCCAAGAATGCCCCCTTCATCCCAAGTTGTGCCGTTGCTGGAACTGACCTGAAATGGTAGAGGGCGGGGTGGTAGGGGAAGCCTGGTCAGGTAGGTGGCCTAGGCCAGGGGTCCTGCTGGGCTCTGACTGCTGGCCCGGCCTCCCAACTCCTCGCAGAGGCCTACATCCCGCCCCAGGTCTTCTATAATGGCAAGGTGGACTACTTCGACCTGCAGCGCCTTGGAGGCCTCCTCTCGCACCTTCGGAAGACCCTCAAAGGTGCGCGCAGGCTTGGGCAGTTAGCAGGGCAGGATGGGGGGTGGTTCCTGAGCCAGCTCGGCCTTGAGTGCTGAGCTGCGCTGTGCCCACCAGAGGGCGCCCAAGTCACTCCACCTGCTCTGCAGGGAGATGCTGATGGGCCTCCTCTGCCCCGATCTTGTGTCCAACTATTCCTTCCTTCCCTTGCACATCCACCCCAGAGGAGGTCTGGGAGCCCTGTGATGGAATAGGGGGCAGTGTGCTGATGGAGGAGGGAACCATGGGATCTTGGTGAGGGAGTTGTTGGGGGGGCGGGGGCCGGGGGGGGGGGCTCGCATTTGCTGCCTGAACTACTTTCAAGGATGAGCACAAATGTCTCCAGTGCAAAGGGCTGAGAGCACAGTGTGAGCGGTGGCAGGGATGCCAGCAACGGCCCAGCATGGCCTGGAGAGAGAAAGCAGCTGGCGTGCTAGAGAGGAAAATGAGAGGCAGGGAGTGATGGGAAATGAGGCCAGGGAGTCTGAAGGGCAGAGTCTGAGGGCCTTGTGGGCCACAAAGCGGCTGTAGGCTCCTTCCAGGGACAGTGGTAGCTTTGGAAGGTCCTGAAGCAAGGGTGCGAGGTTGGGGGGTCTGCGTTGTAAGAAGCTCCCTCTGGCTGCTACAGTGTGGAGGGTAGAGTGCAAGGGCCAAGAAAGGAGACAACGAAGCCAGTTGTCCAGGCAACAGAGGAGGCGGGGAGGGTAAAGGGGAGGGGACAAGGATGACCCCAGGCTTCTTGCCAGAGGCTGTGGGGAGGAGGCACCATCAGGAAGAGGAGCTGCAGGAGAGGACAGTTTAGTATGTTTGAGGTGCCCAATGATGCAGCCAGGATGAAGGCCTGGGCTGGAGGAAGCGGTGGTGTGTCCAGCTGTCAGCGTAGAGGTGGGGACAAGCCTGCGGTGAGGACCGGACCCCCTGGGGAGTGTGCAGAGTGAGGCAAGGAGAGCCCTGGGCAGCTCTGGATTTCCCTTTGTGGGGCAGGACAAGGAAGAAAGCAACGGAGCAGTCAGAGAAGTAGGGCCCTGGAGAGAGTGAGGTCATGCAGATAAAGACAGGGAGTGATGGGGTCGTGGTGGGGAGAGCCTTCTGCCTCACTCAGCATGACTCGCCCTACAAGACACAGGGCCTTGGGATGCAGAGTGAAGGCTGGGTTGGAGCAGGTGGAGGGTGAAGCACAGGCGCAGTGGTGAATGGGGCCCTGCAGGGCCTCCTGCCCTCTCACTGTCCTCAGTGGTGCCACCTATGACCCCTCTGCCCTCCACTGGTCTGAGAGCCCTCTTGTCATTCCTCCTAGATGACCTTGCCTCTAAGGCCAATATCCTGATCGACCCACTGGAGCTCCAGGCGGCCACCATGGATGACCTGGATGAGGATGAGGAGCCAGCCCCGGCTGCGGCCCAGGTGCCGCGGTAGGGGCAGGCAGGGGGCTTTGTGTTGGGCTGTCCCTCTATCATAAGGGCAGGGGTGTCACACGGGGCCATCTCCCCCTCCATGCAAGCAAGGAGCTTGTCCCCAGGCAGGTTCCCTTGCTGTAGGTGGAGGCATGAACTGACGGGTGTGGTGGGGCATGCCTCCTGCTGCTGAGCCCCTACGAGACACAGGGCCTTGGGATGCAGAGTGAAGGCTGGGTTGGAGCAGGTGGAGGGTGAGGCGCAGGCGCAGTGGTGAATGGGGCCCTGCGGGGCCTCCTGCCCAGCCAGCCGGTGCCCTCTCGCTGTCCCGTTCCCCAGCCTCACATATCAAGGGAGCCATAAGTGGGCCCGGGTCCTGGGATTGCTGAGTGGCGTCTGGCCTCCTCTCTCCACCACAGCGCCCCATGCAGGCCCTGGCCATGGGGGGTGCGCTGCCCCTGCCTCGGCCCAGCTGGCTCAGTTCTCCAACCCTGGGCCGAGCCAACCGCTTCCTCAGCACAGCAGCTGTGAGCCTGATGACCCCACGGCGGCCTCTGAGCACCTCAGAGAAAGTGAAGGTCCGCACACTGAGCGCGGAGCAGAGGACCCGTGAGGACAGTAGGTGCCAGACAGGGCCAGGCGTGGCGCGCTGAAGGATCCTTCTCTCCTATACAACACTCCCCCTGGGCAAAGCCAAATACACCCCATTCCCTCCTGGTCCTGTGGCCTGGCAGTATGTCAGGGGTGTGGGAAGTGCACTCTGAGGGCAGGAAATTGATGCTACAGAAATAGGTCCTGGAATGCAGCACCTTCCCTGCCCCGGCCCACACGTTCTCCCTGCAGGTCCCTCCTTGGGCCCAGGCAGGGGGAGAGGGCCTCCTTCTCCTCCTATAAGGCCCATCCTGGCTCCATAGGCTTAGAAGAGAACTGGAATGGCTCCGACCCTGACCCTGACCCTGTCCTTCCCTACTCCCTAGTCGAGGGTAGCCAGTGGAATGAGGGCCTGCTGGTGGGGCGGCCCCCCGAGGAGCCTGAGCAGCCCCTCACCGAGAACTCCCTGCTGGAAGTCCTGGACGGTGCCATCATGATGTATAATCTCAGCGTTCACCAGCAGCTGGGCAAGGTCTCACACCACTGGTCCATGCGCATGTTATGTGGTTCTGGGTGTTTGGATGCATGTGTGTGTGCACCCACACGTGCCCACGTGTCTCCAGGGGTGCCTGGGCGTGACTGTGCACGTTAGCATATGCCACAGCAAGACTAGTTTCTGCCAGTGCCGTTTGGGCCTGACCTCGTTGACTTCTGTGGGAGGGGGCTGTCCTGGGCCTAAGGTTAAGGGTTTGGCAGGGCTGGGGTCCAGACTGGGTGTGGAGAAACCTGTGCGAAGTGCCCAAGGGTCACCCTGGATGTGGTGTCTGGTGCTCTAGATGGTGGGAGTGTCCGATGATGTCAATGAGTATGCGATGGCTCTGAGGGACACAGAGGACAAGCTCCGCCGGTGCCCCAAGCGGGTAAGGTGGATGGGCAGGTGGGTCTTTGGGAGGGCAGGGCATTAAAGAGGGCAGCTTGCTCGCTGGGGTTCCCCAGGGAAGCCCATGAGGGAAAGCTGCTATCCTGCCCCTGCCTCTGGGGTTGCCCAGCAGTTCTCCTCTTCCCCACCCCCGCCCCGGGCAGACCACATCAGTGAGAGTGGGGCTGGCACCAGGGCTAGGCACGGCCTGAGCCCCGTCAGCCAGCCATGGCCTGTGCCAGGGTGCCCCCACCCTGGCCACTAAGTGCTGACGCACACCCACTCTCCTCATCAATTATGGATTCGACCCTGAGTACTTCCTCGGCCACTTGCAGAGTCAGCAGGAAGCAGGGCCTCCCTCCCTCCCTCCTTCCCTCCCCTGGAGCCCCTCTGCCGTAGCTCTCTGGCCTGGGGAACAGAGCCAAGAATGCCCAGTCTGGGCTTTCCTGGCAGCCCCTGGCTCCCACCTGTCTACAGAACCCTGCGCTTGTCCAGGGCAAAAGCAGCTGCCGGAGCTGCAGTTCTAGCGTGGAGTCCCTGGGATGTCCCAGCCAGGGGCTCATCTCACATGCCCTCAGCTGCGTCTCACTTCCACATTCTGAGGGGCACCTGTGGCCCTGTCTTGCTCAGGCTCACCAGCAGGTCAGAGGCTGAGGAGGGTTTTGAAGAGTGGAGCTGGGTCCGCCCAACCCTTTGCCTGCCCCGGGCACCAGTGGGGCCCCTGCTAGGCTGCGTGGGTCTGGGCACGGGGCCATGTCCTGATTGTCCTCTCCTCCCTTCTCCTTGGGTGGCAGAGGAAGGACATCCTTGCAGAGTTGACGAAGAGCCAGAAGGTTTTCTCAGAAAAGCTGGATCACCTAAGTCGCCGTCTTGCCTGGGTCCATGCCACCGTTTACTCCCAGGTGAGCGGTGTGGCCTAGGCCAGCAGCTGCTGCCCTCCCCAAGCCCCCGGACTAGTCACTGATTGGGCAGGGTTGTGCCAGCCCCTCAGTGCTCCCTGCCTTCCTGGGCCTCTGGCACACACGTGCCCCCTCCCCGCTCCTCATCCTCCCTCCCCACCTAGTGCCACATCCCCTGAACTTTTCATGCCCCATGAACTTAAGTAGATGCCATTTGTAGACCCCACTTCCCCATGCAGCTCATAACCCTCCATTCAAGGAACAGCCTGTCTCTACCTGCCTCCCACTGTCCGCTGCCCCTGCTCCTCTCCCAGCGCATCAGGGGCTCTGTGACCTCTCCCAAGCCTCACCCTGCATCTGCATCTGCTTCTCTCTGACTCCCCTCCCACTCGAGGCCACTGGCTTGTTCTCTTCTCACTCATTCACTCACTCGTTCATTTATTAACATGCCCAGAGCCTGGAGGATGCCAGGTGCCATCCTGACACTGGGGACACTCAGTAGTGAACCAGAAAGCTGAGTCCCTGTCCTCCCGGGGTAGACGGACAGACGGTGCACTCCCGCAGCGACCATGTTTTGACTCCCGCCACCCCAGGCCCCGGACCCGCCGCACTTGTTTTATCTCCCCACCTCCCCTGACGTCTCCCCCTCCACAAGTGAGTGCCTTGGGATGCTCCCCAGGTGCCCATGTAGGGCATCTGTTCACCTTCTTGGGCGTGCCCCTCCCCCATAACTGGGTGATCAAGGCGCTTGGTATCCCTGTCTATACTGCTCTTTCTTCTGGTGACTCCTCCCCAACCCAAACCGCCTCTGCCTTTTACCCCTCTGTTCTCTCTTGCCACAGACCACCTTGCTCCAGCCCCACAAAGATGGTCACTGTCATCCCACCACCAGGATTTCATGCCTGTCCACTTCCCTAGGCGATCTTGCCATCCCCTCCCACACTGTCTTCTTAGGAACCTCACCCTCCCATCTTTGTACCTTCTTTTAAAATTGTGATAAAATATACACAACATAAAGTTTACCATCTTAACCATTTTAAAAAGTTGCGGTAAAATACAATATGTAACTTATCATCTTAATCATTTTAAATGTACAGTTCAGCAGTGTTAAGTATATTTATTGCTGTGCAACCAGTCTCCAGAACTCTTTTCATCTCCCCAAACTGAAACTTATATCCACTAATTCCCATTCCCCCCTTCACTTCAGTCCCCGACAACCACTGTTCTACTTTCTGTCTCTGTGAATTTGACTGCTCTAGTACCTCATATAAGTGGAATTTTTGTCACTGGCTTATTTCACCTAGCATAATGGTCTCATGGTTCATCTATGTTGTAGCATGTGTTAGGATTTCTTTCCTTTTTAAGGCTGAATAATATTCCATTGTGTGTATATACCACATTTTATTTATCTGTTAATCCATCTATGGACATTTGAGTTGCTTCCACCTTTTGGCTATTGTGAATAATGCAGCTACGAACATGGGTGTGCAAATACTTTTTCAAGATCCTGTTTTTTAATTATTTTGGGTATATACCCAGAAGCAAAATTGCTGGATCATATAGTAATTCTATTTTTAATTTTTTTGAGAAACTGCCATATTGTTTTTCATAGTGGTTGCACCATTCCCACTAGCAGGGCACAGGGTTCTGATTTCTGCCTATCCTTGCCAACACTTGTTTCTCAGAAATTTTTTTTTATTAATAGTAATCCTAATCTGTGTAAAGTGGTATTTCATTGTGGTTTTGATTTGCATTTCCCTAGTGATTAGTGATGTTGAGCATCTTTTCATGTAATTATTGTTCATTTGTATATCCTTCTTTGGAGAAATGTCTATTCAATCCTTTTGCCCATTTTTAAATCAGATTGTTTTTCTGTTTTTGATTTGTAGGAGTTCTTTATATATCCTGGGTACCAACCCTTTAGCAGATTATGATTTATAAATATTTTCTCCCATTTTCTCTTTTGATTGTGTCCTTTGATGCACATTTTTTAATTTTGATGAAGTCTAATTTATCTATTTTTTTCTTTTCTTGCCTATGCTTTTGTTGTGATATCCAAGAAATCATTATCAAATCCAAGGTCGTGAAGGTTTTCCACTATGTTTTCTTCTAAGAGTTTTTAGCTCTTAAGTTTAGGTCTGTGACCCATTTTAAGGTAATTTTTGTATATGATGTGAGATAATGGTCCAACTTCATTCTTTTGTATGTGGATATCCAGTGTTCCCAGCACCGTTTATTGAAAAGACTGTCCTTTCCCCATTGAATGGTCTTGGCACCCTTGTCAAAAATCATTTGACCATATATGTGAGGGTTTGGGGGTGGGGGGCTCTCTATTCCATTGGTCTGTATGTCTATGTTTATGCCAGTACCACACTGTTGTTTTTTTTTTTTAATTTATTTTATTATTTTTGGTTGCGTTGGGTCTTGGTTGCTGCATGCGGGCAGCATGTGGGATCTTCCCGGACCAGGACTCGAACCCATGTCCCCTGCATTGGCAGGCGGACTCTCAACCACTGCACCACCAGGGAAGCCCTACCATAGTGTTTTGATTATTGTAGCTTCACAATAAGTTTTGCAATCAGGAAGTGTGAGATCTGCAGCTTTGTTCTATTTCAAGATTGTTTTGGCTATTTGGGGTCCCTTGAGATTCGAAAGGAATTTTAGAATAGTTTTTTCTATGTCTGCAAAAAAAAAAATCCATTGGGACTTTTATAGGAATTACATTAAAACTGTAGATTGCTTTGGGTAGTATTGACATCTGACGATATTAAGTCTTCCAGTCCATGAACGTGGGATGTCTTTCCATTTGTTTGTACCTTTTAAAATTTCTTTGAGTGACATTTCATAGTTTTCAGTGTTTCAAGTGTTTCACTTCCTTGGTTAAATTTACACCTGTTTAATTAATTTTGATTCTAATGTAAATAGAATTATTTTCTCAATTTCCTTTTTGGATTGTTCCTTGCTTGTGTATAGAAACACAATTGATTTTTGTGTGTCGATTTTGTATCCTGCAAATTTCCTGAACTCGTTTATTAATTCTAATAGTTTTTTGGTGGAATCTTTAGGGTTTTCTACATATAAGATCATGTCATCTGCAAACAGAGATAATTTTACTCTCTCCTTTAAAAAAAATATATATATATATATATATATTTATTTATTTATTTGGCTGTGCCGGGTCTTAGTTGCAGCATGCAAGATCTTCATTGCGGCATGCAGGCTCTTTAGTTGCAGCATGCAGACTCTTAGTTGTGGCATGCATGTGGGATCTAGTTCCTTGACCAGGGATCGAACCCAGGCCCCCTGCATTGGGAGCGTGGAGTCTTAACCACTGGACCACCAGGGAAGTCCCATACTCCCTCCTTTCTAACGTAGATGGCTTTTACTTCTTTTTCTGGCCTAATTCTGGCTAGAACTCCCAATACTATGTTGAATAGAAGTGGCAAAAGCAGACACCTTGTCTTGTTCTTGATCTTAGGGGAAAGCCTGTCATTCTTTCACCATTGAGTATGATGTGAGCTATGGACTTTTCATAATACAGCCTTTATTATGTTGAACTGCCTTTTTTTTTCTTCTACATTTGCAATGCTTACCCTCTTGCCTCCTGCTCCTTCAGCTTCTCCCATTACTAAAGGAAAAGGCCCGTGATGCCTTTCTCTCACTGTACATCTGCTTACACTACCGCTCTCTCCTTCCTTCTCTGTGTCTTGGCTTCCTCATCTTCTCTTCACTCTTTGCCCAGATCAGGCTCCTCCACTTTTCTGAAATAGTCTTGCAAGGTGTCTGTCAAGCTCCCCCCCTCCCTTTGTGGACACATCTCCTCTCCCATTACAGTGGCCCCCTTGGCCGCGTCGGTGCCATTGCCATCCTTTCCTCAGACTCGGTCTTCTCTGGCCTTCGGTGACGCCAGCTCCTGTAGGCCTCCCTGTCCGTGTGTACTTCCAGGCCTAGGGCCACCCTCTGACTTCTTGCTTACATCTTCTCGGGCTCTCAGGTTTGAGAGCACATCAGAGAGCTGGTGGAAAGTGCAGCTGCTCTGGCTCCACTCCAGGAGATGTGGTGCTATGGGTCTGGACTGGGGCCTAGGGCCTCACTCTGGTTGGTGACCCCTCCTGGCCCCTTTTGTGGGATAGACTATCTGGAAACCATACTGTGGGGAACTGGGCCCTTGGCAGGTTTTGTCTGCTTTCCGTGGCCTCTGTTCCACCAGCAGTCATGCTGCCTTTGACCTTCACACCACCTTCTCCTCTGAGCTCCAGACTCATTTTCTGCCTGCCTCCTTAACACCAACTCTTTGGGGGCATCGCTGGGCACCTCATGCTCCACATGTCCTAAGCCACATCCCCTCTGCCCTTCACCAGGCCTGCTTCTCCCCCAGGACTTCCAGCCTCCATGGAGGCTCCATTACGCACAGAAATGTGGGCCCTGTTCTTGTTGCGACCATTCCCTTGCCCTCACAGCCAATCGGTGCATCCGCATGCCTGGCCATCCAGTCCCTTTGCTGTCTTGGGCCTAGCCAAGGCTGTAGCTTCCTCACTGCCTTGTCCCCACTTGTCCCTGCAGCCCCTTCTGCTCTGGGCAGTGTTCCAACACAGGCTTCTGGTCACATGGCACCCTCTCGCTTAACACCTTCTGTACCTTAAAAAATTGCAACCCAGGATTCTGGTTGGGGTTGTAGTGCTGCCCTATCCAGGCTGGTGGCCTGTCTTGCCTGCCCAGTACAGTGCTTGATTGCTCCTACCTGAGCCACTGCTCCCACTTCCTGGAATCCAGTTCTCATGTCATGTTCCTGGGAGGCCTTTCCTAATCTCCAGACCGGGCCACACCCCCTGTGACCCCTCCCATGAACAGCCCAGCAACACCCTGTGTGCCTCCCACAGGAGAAGATGCAGGACATCTACTGGCTGCTGCGTGTCTGCCTGCGGACCATCGAGCATGGAGACCGCACAGGTCCTCTCTTTGCCTTCATGCCCGAATTCTACCTGAGTGTGGCCATCAACAGCTACAGTGCTCTCAAGAATTACTTTGGCCCTGTGCACAGCATGGAGGAGCTCCCAGGTGATGGGGCCATTCAGCCTGGGAGGGGACAGAAAAGGGGGCCTCTGGAGTGAGCCCTAGAAGCCCTGTTCTGAGCCCTCGTGGCCCAGCCTCACACATCCCACGTGGGGAGCAGGTGAGGCTCTGCCCAGCATCACACAAGCATTTGCAAAAGTCCCACATGGTGGAGAGCCCTGTCCTAGTACCAGCAGCCATAGAACCAACAGCTCCTCCCTGGTGTTAGGAGGGAAACAGACGAAATGGAGTACAGGGTGTGGGGATCACCCCTACCCCACCCACCCTGCCCCGCCCCACCCCACCCCGGCTTTCACTTCCTTCTTGGTGCTTCTGTGGCCCAGGAGCCAGCTGGCCTCTTACCCTGCTGCCCTGGCGCTGGCCATGGGGTGTGGCATCCCATGCAGGGGCAGAGTGGCTTGTCTTTGCAGATCACAGCAAGGAGTAGGGGGGCCCTGCTGGTGGCCACATAGGAGTCTGGGCTTCTTGCAGACCACTGATTCCAGGCTGGGCTTGGCAGTTTATGTCTGGACTAGGCTGTGGGCTTTTACGCTCCTGGCCTGTCCCCTTGCCCTGCCCTAGGCCTCAGTGCAGGCTTTGTTGTCCTCAGAGGTGGGGCTGTGGGTGCCCAGGGGACTTTGCTGAGCCCTCCAGTGTGTGTGCTGAGATGGGTTTGAGCCCAGGCAGGAGGACTCTTTGTCAGGACCTATCCTCCTGCTGGGACCCGCCCAACGCCCACAATGAGTCTGTGCCTTCAACTCTTACCAACTGTTAGTGAATGCCCTGCCTAAAGTCCCCAGATGTCAGCTTGGGCCCAGACTAGCCCTTGGAGCTAGCTCTGGAGCCCACTACCCAAGCCCACCCACCAAGGGGTGTGCTGCCTCTGGAGTTCGCACTCCCGATCAGCTCATCCTACTACCCAACCCTGCAGGCTATGAAGAGACCCTGACCCGTCTGGCTGCCATCCTTGCCAAACACTTTGCCGACACACGCATCGTGGGCACTGGTGAGGTGCCCGACAGAGGGCTGGGGGAGACGGGGACGGACGGGATGGTACCTCTGGCTGGCTATTCTCTGCGCACAATGCCAGCCAGGTGGGTATGAGGCATGGGCACCAGGGCTCATGCCAGGCACCTGCTGAGGCATGACCTGTCCCAGCAGATATCCGTGACTCGCTGATGCAGGCCCTGGCCAGCTACGTGTGCTACCCAAACTCTCTGCGGGCCGTGGAGCGGATCCCTGAGGAGCAGTGAGTGGGGGCCCAGGGGCAGGGGGGCACGCACTCTGCCCTGCACAGCACTAGCGTCACCCCGTGCCTACCACCCATTGCTCTCACAGGCGTATCGCCATGGTGAGGAGTCTCCTGGCTCCCTATGAGCAGCGGCCCTGGGCCCAGACCAACTGGATCCTGGTGCGGCTCTGGAGGGTAAGCCTGGCTGGAGAGGAGGTGGCTATGGCTGGCTGGAGGGAGAGGTTGCCCTGCCCCACTGACCTCCCGCCAACTCCACCCCCAGGGCTGTGGGTTCGGGTACCGCTATACACGGCTGCCACACCTGCTGAAAACCAAACCTGAGGATGCCAATTTGCCCAGCCTCCAGAGTGAGTATCCAGGTTTGGCAGGCGGGGGCCCTCACCCGCTGCTCTTGCGTTCTCGCAGACTTTCCCACTTCTTCCAGCCTCAGTCCTGGACTCGTGTTGGGCCCCAAACCCCCTGTGTATCCCCTGGGGTTTCCATTTCCCTGCTTCCTCCCAGTCTAAGGACACTCTGGTGCTCTTGAGTCTTGCTCTCCAGTCCCATGTGTGCCCTTTGGTCCTGAACGGTCTGCATGTGTCACAGTGAAAAGGGGCAGCATCTTCCCAGGCTGCTGGCAGCTTATGCAAAGTGATGACCCTATCCCTTGCCCTCTGAACCAGCTCCCTGACCTCCAGCCTTGTCCCAACACCATGTCCTTCTGCCCCTTTACTTTCACTAGCTGGTGCCAGACCCTGGATACCTGAGTCAAGGCAGGGGCACAGACTAAGGGTTGGCCAGGGCCCCAAAGGGTGTCCATGGGGCTTCCTGGAGGAAGTGGCCTTTGGTTGGGAGCAAAGTCTGCATTTTCTGTCCTGGGCCTATGGTCCAGCAAAGCCCTGTGAGCCTGAGGACCTTCACTGGGCCCAGCCCAGGGTCTTGGGCTGTCTTGCTTGCAGAATCTGCCTGCCACATGCTGTACTCACCCCACACAGTGGCTCTCTTTAGCCCATGTGGTATGTTTCTGCCCTTGTGGGAGTGTTTGGGCCTAAAGGGGTCCCCAGAGGCCAAGTTCCTTGTGCAGAGTCACACAGCAAGTCCTTGCCAGTTGCCTTGGTCCTGCCTCCAGGGTGGACCTGAGCTGCAAGTGGAGAACAGCAGTGGGGCCAGATATGCATCCTGCTGCTGTAGGAACTATTGATTTGCGGGGGGGGAGGTATGCCTAGCCCGGTGTGGCTGAGGGCTCTGGTTACTGCTGCCTGTCAGCCCAGACTTGGCGCCCACCACCTCAGCCGTATGCTAAGGCCAGGCCAAGGGCAGCAGAGGACAGTGGAGGATGGCAGGGCTCAGAGGAGGCTCTTGGGAGAAATGGCCTTGATACGAGTGAAGAGGGGTCTAGGTTGCCCCGTCTAGGTCTAGCCCTTCCTGAAGGGCATGTGACTGAGAACTTTCTGGGGATCAGGCTGGGGCTTGGGGGCGGTTCTAGAACTGGGGGTGGGGGAGGCATTGGGAACAACTGCAGCCTGTGGTTGGCCCAGCAGAGGGAGGGGACAGATTTAGCCCTGACCCCCAGGCAGCACTGCACCCTGTCCCCCTGCCTTCAAGACCTGAGTGTTCCCAGGGAGCTGTCTTTCTGCCCTTACACCAACGGCCTGTGAGTGAGGACAGAGGCAGACGGGCAGGGGCCGCTGACTGGAGTCCCGATGATGCCCCTCCCGATGTCCCCACAGAGCCCTGCCCCTCCACCCTGCTGCAGCAGCACATGGCAGACCTGTTGCGGGAGGGTCCTGACGTGGCACCCAGCTTCCTCAACAGCGTCCTCAACCAGCTCAACTGGGCCTTCTCTGAGTTTATCGGCATGATCCAGGAGGTAGGTCACGGAGGGACCTTGTGGGCCAGGGGGTTGCAGAGGATGAGGCACAATCTGCAGTGTGGCCAGACCACTGACTGCTGCCCCCACGTTGGTGGCTCAGATCCAGCAGGCTGCTGAACGCCTGGAGCGGAACTTTGTGGACAGCCGGCAGCTCAAGGTATGTGCCACCTGCTTTGACCTCTCGGTCAGCCTGCTGCGTGTCTTGGAGATGACCATCACGCTGGTGCCTGAGATATTCCTCGACTGGGCCCAGCCTACCTCTGAGATGCTGCTGCGGCGTCTCGCACAGGTGTGTCCATCTGGGCAAGGGTGGTTGGGACCCTGGGGACACCCCAGTGGTGTGAGCCCACCCATCCACCAATGTGCTCCTGCCCTCACAGCTGCTGAACCAGGTGCTGAACCGGGTGACAGCTGAGAGGAACCTGTTTGACCGCGTGGTCACCCTGCGGCTGCCTGGTGAGGACCTAGAAGCCCTGTACCCAACACACCACAGGCCTTGGTTCCTCTGCCAGGAGCAGTGCTGCCTGATTCTACATTCTGCACTGGGACAGCCTGGCTTGGCACCCCCAGCCTAGCTCAGCCTTCTGTGGGGAGGAGGGTGGGAAGTGTGAATGACGATGATGTCAGCTGGGCAGGGATGGAGCCCCTGCAGCGGGACCACTTGGGTAGCTCATCCCCTTCCTTCCCTTTCCCTTAGGCCTGGAGAGTGTGGACCACTACCCTATTCTGGTGGCAGTGACAGGCATCCTGGTACGACTCCTGGTGCACGGCCCAGCCTCAGGGTGAGTGTTAGGGGCTGGGGTCCCCTGTGGGTGCTGGGCTTGTCTGATGGGGAGGGGGCTGGGCAGGGCCTTCCAAAGCTCATCTCTCACATGGACTTCAGCGTCAGGTCTGGAGCTGGAAGGAAGGTAGTGAGGTATGAACTGAGTAGGTGGCGGCAGCAGCACCAGCAGCAGCCTAAAGTAGGAGAATCCAGGAGCTCCACAGAGCAGGGTGCCCTGGCCCATGGGCAGAGCCGCTGGCTGTGGCTGTGCCTCAGGCAGGGGCAGGGGAACTAAGACTGTGCTAAGGGCGGGGTGCCATCCTGTGATATCCAGGGACACACTGCTGGGGTTAAGAGCTGAGCACACATACTGCCATCTGTGTCTGTGAAGGCTCCAACGACGAGCATGTACTACCTTTATTAAGAAATTCCATGATAGCTGGATCCAGGACACTTGTGGGCCCCCCAGCTCAGCCCTCACTCAGGAGGGGTTCCCAGTCCCCGCTTCCCTGCCTCCCTGCCGTGGGAGTGGTGAGATGCATATGAAGCCAGGGCACTGCTTCAGCCATTAGGCTGATACCAGTGCCAGCCCTTAAGAGGATTCTGCCCTTGGGAGACAGCAAGTTCCGGCTCAGCCCTCCCATCTTAGCCATGCTCAGCAGGCTTTTTACTGCTGAAAAGCTGGGGGAACAGGTCATTGGTGCCCCTTACCATTGTCTTGTGAGACCATGGGAGAGGCTCTGCCCTCAAGTGCCAGTGATGCCCCTGGAGGTCTCTTGAGGAGCCTTGCCTGCTGGTTGCCTTCTCACCAGACTGCATGGACTCGTGAAGCTTCAAGTAGCTTGAATGTTGGTGCGTGGGGAGTCACATTTCACCAGAGGGAGGGCTTGTAATTCCTCTTTCCACCCTCGGGGTGGGGACTCAGTCTTCCTTTGAAGTCTTCCTCCTTTTCCCCTGTGGGCCACTCCTGTCCCCTTGGGAAGCAGAAGGTGGTCATGCTTCAATTCTTCACCACGACTCTCCTTGATGGCTGCCTTAGCCCCTGCGGGTGAACCTGGGGCTCTAATGCAAGGGCTCTTCCAGATGGCCCTCGGTTCCAATCCTCATGTGGGCACAGGTAGGCCCTGCTAGGTCCTGGGATGTTTTGGTCCTGTGTTGCTGGGGAGAAGCAGGAGAGAGTTGGGGACTTCAGCCCCTCTACCAGTGAGTGGTGTTGCTGTGGTTTATGTCGAGGCCCACACAGGAGGCTGGAGGACCAAGCCCAGTGCTTCCCACCAGCATCTGGCACTTCTCTGGGCAGCAGCGGGGAGCAGGGCAAGCAGTGGGCAGGCAGTGGCCTTGGTGGGGCCCCTGGGCAGCCTAGGTCATCACCAGACCCTCAGAGCCTGTGGAGCTAGTGGACTCAGAGCCAGCCTTGAGCCGCAGGCCCAAGGGATTGTGGAGATCAAAGTCTTCAGCTACCGCTAGCTGCACACGACCATTGAGGCTTCTCCTGCCAGGTTCCAGAAAGACCACGTGCTTGTGGACACTGGCCTTGCGTCTCGGTGCGTCGGGCGGCGTGGTGCTGAGCACTGAGGACTGTGCGCTCAGCTCCTGGAGTGGGCTGGGTGTTCGGGGCCAGCGGCGGCAGCGGCAGGTGTGATGGTAGCAGCTGCGGCAGCCGGGGCAGGGTGGCGTGAACAGGTAGAGCAGCACGAGCACCAGGCCCACGGCGCAGCCCAGCAGCGTGGTGAAGCCCGTGTTGAAAGTGTCAGGCTCAGGGTGTGGAAAGTGCACACTTACGTTGTACTCGTGTGTCTGGTTGTGATGCAGGTGGGGTCCAGTAGCCAGGCACACAAAGACACCCTCGTGCCATGGCTGCACGTTGCTGATGGCCAGGCTGCCATCAGCCCGCACTGCGATGCTGCCGTTGCGAGACCCTGGTGCCACAAGCAGCTCATGCTGCGGCGAGACCCAGGCAATGTGCACGGCTGGGGCGCTGGTGTTGCAGTGTAGCCTCAGGGACTGCCCCACCTGCACATGCAGCTGTTCTTCAGGCTGCTCTAGGCCCCGAGCCAGGGCAGCTGAGCAGTTCTCAAAGACACGGCTGTGCTCAAAGAAGCGCACGCGGGAGGTGGGTACCTTGAAGGCCAGGCATGTGTACTCGCCCGCGAAGTCGCTCACAGCGCTGAGCCCCCGCTGGTGCCAGCGTTGCAGCAGATGGTAGAGACGGCAGTCACAGGGTAATGGGTTGTTGTGCAAGTAAAGGCCGTTCTTGAGAAAGGCTGGCAGTGAAGCCAGGTCAGGTACAGGGATGCGTCCTAGGTGGTTGGAGGAGAGATCCAGAGTACGTAGGTGGGTCGTGCCCAGGCCGTGCAGGTGATTGAAAGAGAAGGACGCAAGTTCATTGCAGCCCAGGTAGAGACGACTGAGCGCGCCCAGGCCGTGGAAGGCCTGCTCGTCTAAGTGTGCCAGGCGGTTATTGAACAGAAGCAGCATCTTGAGCTCCCCCAGGCCGTCGAGGTCGTGGCGGCCCAGGGCCCGCAGGGCGTTAGATGATAAATCGAGCAGCCGCAGGCCGCTGGCATTGGTGAAAACTCCCGGACCTAGCGTATCCAGCTCGTTGTGATTTAAACGCAGGGCGCGGAGCCGGGAGAGGGGCGCCAACCAGCCGGGGCGCAGGCGCTGCAGCGCATTGTGGCTCAGGTCGAGGTCTGCAGCTGCAGCTGGTAACGCGCCCGGCACATCCTGCAGCCCCAGGCCGGCGCAGCTCAGGAGGTCGGCAGCGCAGACACATTTGTAGGGACAGTTATGAGGCGCAGGGGACAGGAAGCCCTCGGAGTCCAGGGTGCTCATTAATCCGACACGCAGCATGCACAGCAGTGTGCCCTGCAGCACCAGCCGGGCCATGGCGGCGGCTGCCAAGGGTGGGACAGGGCAGCTTGGTGCGGGGCGCAGCTCCGAGACTCACCCACTTCACATCCGGCTAGAAGTGCGGGGCGCTAAATGGCCAGTGGCCAGCGAGACAGTATGCGGGCTCCGTCCCGCAAGGCCGACCGCTCCAGCTGCCCGGCTCCAGATTTTGGGTTGAGTTGGGGCCACGCTCTGCTCAGCACTCCCTTCTCAGGCTTCCCCAGCTCTCTCCTGAGTGCCTTTCTGAGCACTCAGCTTCTAAATACTCTCCGGGAGGCGATTTCTCGGGGGCGGGGCCTCAGGCTCCCATTGGCTCCCATTGGAGGGGCGGGGTAGCCGCGTCCCCCGGCGTTCATAGGCCCCCGCGTGGCCGCCAGAGGGTGAGCGAGTTGGGCCACAATACCCTAGCCTGAGCTTGGCTGGCGGCTTTCCAGAGGGCCCGTCTCCCGGAACCTTGGGAAGCATGCCTTTAAGCTTCTTGTGTTGTTTCCTTTTAAGGGTTAACGTTTATGAGGGGACAGGTGTTTTCTTTGAAGGGTTAACGTATATGATTGGGCAGCTGTTTCCTTTTAAGGGTTAACGTAAATGAAGGGGCAGGTGGACTTCCATTATCTTCTGGTGGTGCTCCCTTAAACTGGTACCCGACAATGTGGGTCCTTACTGGGATCTAGGACTTTACTGGGAGGACTGAAGAGAAGCAGGGAGACTGGGTGGAATGAACCAGGCAATAATGCAAATAGGCTGGACTTTCCACCCCCACCCCTCCGAACAGATACTGATTTCAGACAGGCCCAGCTTCTGACTACCCTTGTACCCTCTCCCACCTAGGACAGAGAGAGCCACATCAGTGCTCCTGGCTGATCCCTGCTTCCAGCTCCGCTCCATATGCTATCTCTTGGGGCAGCCAGAGCCCCCTACCCCTGGCACTGCCCTGCCTGCCCCTGACCAGAAGCGCTTCTCCCTACAGAGCTGTGAGTAGGCTGGGGGTGGGTCAGGGAAGAGAGGGATTTGGGGCTGGGCCAGGTTAGTAGTCTTAAGAGGAGCAAATTCCCAGGCAGTGAGTACTCAAGAGGCACTGGGTTCTAGGGCCACATTTGGCCTGACACCTCCTACCACCCGCCAGACACAGATTACATCAGTGTTGAGGAACTGGCCCAGGTGGAACAGATGTTGGCACACCTGACCTCTGCATCTGCCCAGGCAGCAGCTGCCTCCCTGGTGAGTGGGGCCACAGCATACGGGTCCACACAACCCCAGTACACGTCACCACAGCTGTGTGCGTAGTGTACACCCAACTTGTCTGGGCACCCGACCCCAGCCCACCCTGCACTCTGCTCCCTGCAGCCCACCAGTGAGGAAGACCTCTGCCCCATCTGCTATGCTCACCCCATTTCTGCTGTGTTCCAGCCCTGTGGCCACAAGTCCTGCAAGTAAGTGGGCTGCACGGGCACAAGGGGCTGGGTGGGGAACAGCAGGGATGCACAGGCCATCTTTATGCCCTCCCCTGTTGTAGAGCCTGCATCAACCAGCACCTGATGAACAACAAGGATTGCTTCTTCTGCAAAGCCACCATCATGTCTGTAGAGGACTGGGACAAGGCAGCCAGTGCAAGTGCCACTTCCTCGGCTGCCTAGGCCTACCTGGCCCACACAGCAGGAACCTCTACCCTTAAACTCAAACCCAGGCTGGGCCCTATTTATGAGCCCCTTGCCCTGTCCCCCACGGCCCCCCACCATGCCCTATTTGTGCCTGAGCTTGACTTTCAGTCAGGGCCACAGTGAGCATTAAATTATTATTCCATACAGTCCTGGCCCAGCCCATCTTGAGGGAGTGGGCTTTGTGGGGTATGCCCAGCAAGGATCTTGCCAGATTATGTCCACAGGAGAAGGCGGGTGTCCGATGGCTTCAACCTTGTCCAATCCTCCCCAGTCAGATGGCAATGAGTCCAGGGCCTCCTGATGTGTCGAGCCAGTGATCCCCTTGCCAGTGGGGAAATGGGGGCTCAGCCAGCCCCACAGCATCCTCACATGATGATGCGGGGCTCCGGCACCGACTCACCAATAGACTTGTGGGGCAGCACACTGGCCCCGTTGAGGTAGAGCTCGTCGTTAACTATGACGTCCTCACCCAGCACTGTCACGTTCTCCATGCGCACCTTGGGGGGAGGGGCAGGCCTGTCAGCGAGGCAGAGGCATTCCCCCACCCTCCCCATCTGACCCAGCCCGGAGGCTTACCCACTGGCCCACGCGGCAGCGCCAGCCTACAATGCAGGACTCAAGCCAGGAGTGGGAGCGAATGTGGGCATCTCGCAGCACCGTGCACCGCCGAATGCACACACCATCCTCCACCACCACACCAGGACCCAGACTCACATTAGGGCCAATGCTGCAGTTCTCGCCAATACGGGCACTTGGGTCCTGAGGACAGCGGGGAAAACACAAGTGGGCCATCTGTCCCCCAAGGTTGAGGGGGTTGACAATGCTCTGGGCAAGGGCCTCACCACCAGCACGTTGCCCACAATGCCGGGGCCTGAGCACAGTTGCTCAGGCTGCTTCTGTCGCAGCGACTGCAGGAAGAGGCACATGCCGGTGAGGAAATCCTTGGGCTGCCCAATGTCCATCCAGAAGCCTGTAGGGAGAGAATGCATCAGGGGGCTCAGCCCAGCCACAGACCACCCCCACCCTGTGGCCTCCCTGCCTCACCCTGCAACTCCATGGCATAGAGCTGCCCCTCCTTGGCCATGACAGGGAAGATCTCCTTCTCAATGGATGTGGGCTGCAGCTGTGGGAGTGGGCAGCTCATGAGCAGGGTCATGGCAGTGGTGACCTGCCCTACCCCAGCCCACCCAGCAGCTGGCTTCTACACACCTGGATGCGCCGTAGCACTGGAGGGCTCAGGATGTACATGCCTGCGTTGATCTTGTTGGAAACAAACACCTGCGGCTTCTCCACGAACCGGTGAATGCGGCCTGTGTCCGCCTCACACACTACCACGCCATACTTAGAGGGTTCCTCCACTTTGGTCACCTGAGTGCAGGGGGACTTCAGGCCTAGTCCAGGGCTCCTGAGCCTTGATATACATGCTGTCCTAAATTTCAGGGGCTTTGCCGAAAATGCTTAAAGGCACAAACTGCACAGCTCTGCAACCGCAACACCAAGGGGCAGTTCAAGGCTGGAGGATGGGAGAGGCTAGGGAGGCTGCGCATGGGGACAGGTACATTAGAGCAGAAAGACGTGCTCTCTTACCAGAATTGAGCCCTCCTGGCCATGGTGCCGGTGGAACTGCACCATGGCTTGAAAGGGGAAATCGCAGATCACGTCACTGTTGAGGACGAAAAAAGGGTCTGCAGTCTCAGAGAGCAAGTCACGGGCCAGTGCCAGGGGCCCAGCTGGGGGAGAGGAACAGGTCACCATCATTTTGGGGGTCTGAGACCCTGGATCCAGGCTCAGCAGTCCCCATCCAGGCTGAGTCTTGCTCCTTCCCTGGCCCTAAACCCTCCCCAAGGGACCTTCCTATCTCTACTGACCTGTTCCTAAAGGCTCCTCTTCATGGGACATAGAGATTCGGATTCCTAGCTGGAAGGAAGAAGCCCCCCGTCAGGTTCCTCTCACCACGGTGAAAAGTTGAGCGGGGACCAAGGGAAAGAGCGAGAAGTCCGTGCCTCACCCTTTGCTCCTGCGCCTTCATTTCCTTCTCCAGCACCTGAGACATATAGCTCACAGCCAGAATCACGTGGTCCACGCCGGCCTGTGGGCAACAGAACAGCGCCGGCCGCCAAGCGGATTCAGCCGAAGGCACAGGTGTCCCCGATCCCCGATCGCTGGCCGTCCCTCATCCTATCAGGTCCTACCAAGATCCCGGCCCCGGGCCTTACCGCGGCCAGTGCCTCCACTTGGTGCAGCAAGATAGGCTTATTGCAGAAGTCCACCAGCGGCTTCGGGATGCTTAGCGTCAGCGGCCGCAGGCGCGTCCCATAGCCACCCACCAAAATCAGTGCCTTCATTGCGCCTGCGGGCGGCCGGAGAGTGAGTCCCGGGCTCCGAGGTGTCCGCGGCCTGCCTGGCGGACCCCTGCCGCACACTCCCGCCGCTGTGCCCGGCCCCTCGCCCTTCACCCGCCAGACTGACCAACTCTGGCTCTGCCTTGTCCGCCCAGTCCGCGCTGACGCTAGGGCCGAGACCGCAGCAAACCTGGACACGACGCCGGACGGAGACAGACTGCCTCCCAACTCGGGCCGGCGGCCGGCGGGAAGTGACGTAAACTCGGGCGGCCCAATCAGCTACCGTATACGTGGCACACAGTCGGCGTCGAAGCGCCGAAACGCGACGCTTCGGCCGACGCAGCCAATGAGAACCGAGCGCGCCGGGCTACCATGGGGACCGGGACCCGGACCTCCGGGTCAGCTGGCCATTGGCGGATACAAAAGCGGAGCTGGCGCCAAGGGCGAGGCTTCTTTTGCGCTGCGCCCCAACCGCTTCCGGCCCCTCCCCGCCTCACCGGGCCGGCCGGGCCGGGGAGGGGCCGAGGATGCGGGCGGGCCGGACTATGCCAGTCTCCCGGAGGCCGAGGGGTTTCTCAAAGACACGGACACGCCTCGGTTTCTAGCGGCTTTATTTTGACATACACGACCTCAGACACAAGCGGGGCGGGCAGCGCTAGGTGTACAGAAAGGGGCAGGCTCAGTCCAATGCCGGAGCAGCCCCTCCCCTGCACGCAAGGTCCCGAGAAAACGCAACCGCGCCCAGACGCGACCGGAGCCACGTGTCATATCCGGGCGCAGGGCTCGGGCGGCGTGGACAGGCTTAGGCAGCTTCCAGGAAAGTGGAGTAGAGAGCGGTCCTCCAGGCGAGGCCTTGCAGTTCCCCGAGAAGCAAAGATACCAGGCCCTTCCCTTGGTTCTCCCCAAACTTTTCCCCATTAAAACATTTTTTAAATCGGCACAAACAAAACCAAATTGAACAGTTTTAAAAGTTCAAGCAATCTGCATCTGGGGGGGGGGGTGCACGTGGCGGGATGTGAGCAAGTGAGCAAAGGATACGAACTAGCCCAGGCCTTTGGCCCCTTAAGGAGAATCCCCACGCCCACTGTACAGGCCCGGATGTGAGGGAGGGGTGGCGTCCCGGGCAAGTTGCAAAACTGGTCCCCTTCCTCTTTAAGCACCGCCCATCCCACCCCGCTAGGGGGCTGGTGTCGACTTCGCCCAGGGAAGCACTATAGAGAGGGGTCGCTTGAACGCCCCAACCCGTGATCCCATCTTGCACTTTGGTCCCAAGTTGGGGCTGGGAAGGCAGGGCCTGGCAGGGACAGGGCTCTCTAGCATGGAACAGGGCGAAATGGTGGCAAAGAGCGTGTGCAGACACACATGCCCACCACCCACCAGAAAACAGGGCTGTGTCTCCCAAGTGTTCAAAAGTACTGAAAACAAGGGACCCTGCCCTGGGGGAGAAGCAGCAAATCCCAGCCCTGCTCTTTTAGTGCCAGGCAAACACTGAATTTAAGTCGGTACAGCCTCTCTCGCGATGAAGAGCGGAATGGGGCAGCATCTCCCATAATATACAAACTCAGGAAGCACAGCACATCCGCAGGCTGGAGAGGTGCCATCAAGTGGGTCCCGAGCGGCCCCAGACCCTTTGCTTTAGCCTCTGCCTTACCAGGAAATGACTATCCACACTAATGAAGAGCTACTGCCCCCATGGATGAAGCCACAGAATAGTACAGAAGATGGTCATTACTGACCAGAAACAGGCAAGCTGCCCCTCCTAGCCCCAAGGAATGGGAACCTGCCCACCAATGGCACCAGGGTCAGAGGGCCGAGAGAGATGGGATCCCATCAAGGAGCCCATTTAAGATGTGTGGGGCTGCATCTCTAAGGACCAGGAAATTAGTCCATCAGTTACCAAGGCCTCTCAGAGACACAGGCTGGCAGGCTTACCATTAATGCCCCAATAGGGACATGCTAAAAGTGACAATGACAGTGGCCCTAGACTCAGAGGTGAGAGCACTAACCTCAGCAATGGCTAGGTGAGTGCAGTATCACCTGGCCACATGTGTTAGAGGTGGCAGGTCTCTGTGCCATTAAGGGCTGGCAGCAAAAGTTATGGGCAAGGAATGGGTCACCCCCTGGGCCTTCACTGTGCTACTGTCAGTGTTGAGTGTTGAGGGGGCCACACTCCAGGCTCACAGAGAGGGTGTTGGGCCAGCAGGGAAACACCTCCTCCAATTCATTTTGCTACCAGTTCTTTTAGAAAAGGTAGCACCTGCTGAGGAAGGGCACAGGGGCAAAAGCTCACCTCAGAAATGGTAAAGAGAATATTTTGCTGAGGGAAGCATGAAGAAAATCAATATTTACTAATGAACAAGGCTACACCCCAGGGGAAAGATCACAGGGGCTGGTAGATGGACAAATGGACAGACTGATGGACCCCAGTACTGATAAGACAAAACTCTCATTAGCAGAATCTGGGCACCTGCACCCAGCACCCAATGTCCCTATAAGCAAACAAGCTTAAAGTTCTCCCTCACAAGCCTGGAGCTCCTCACATGGGCTGCTGCCTTGAGCTTGGCCTGGGGAGAGGTGAGACCCTGAGCGGACCACAGCCTTTGAGCCCTGGAAGGAGCAGCCCATCCAAGGCAGCACAGCTGCCCAAGCTAGAGGAAGAGGACTCCTACCCACAGCACAAGGACTGCAAATACTAGCTGGGTCAGAGCCATCAGAGGCCCTGAGGCCTGCTGGAACACTGATTCTCCTCAGCAAACAGAGCAGGGCCCCCTCCAGTGGAGCAAGAGGGGATGGCCTCCTTAGGCAAGGGATCTTGGTGAGAAACGCTGGCTGGACTGTGCAGGCAGGAGGAGGAGCAGGTTCAAGTGCCAAATAGTGCCTGGGGATCCCAGGGCCTGCCCTCTATCATTGCTGGCTTCAGCACAGCTTCATGAATCTAGCCTCATGCCAAGGTCAGAACCGAGAAGGGTCCAGCTGTGTGCAGTTGGCCCTGTGGTGCCCTGGGGACATCTGTTACAGACCTGGATGATACCCACAACACAAGCTACAAAGTCCCCCAAGAGATGGGCACCCAACACTCTACTACTGGGAACAAGGGATGAGTGAGCATGGAGGGGCCCTGAGCCAACCCAGGGCTTCACCCCACAACTAGCAGGACCCTGCAGCCACAGACCCCGAAGACCTAGGCAAGAGAAACCAATGTCCAAGGGCAACCTGTCCCTGCTGCCAAGCCCACCAGGGGTATCTCTTCCTTCCTAAGTCAGCCTGGACACAGCAGTCAGAACCATAGAGCTAGGAAGCCTGGCTGAGAGGATGTGTTCTGCCCTCCTTCACTTTATATATATGGATTCCAGGCTACAGCTAAAAACATTTCTTTTAGTTTACACCAAAGAGAAATATAACCCTTTTAAAAGCAAGTCTGTGTGTCCTCATGGCGAGTTCAGAGCAATGGTCCCTGCCTGAGGGTGGAGAGGAAGGGGTTCTGGAAGCCCAGAGCTGGGCCTACTGGTTCTCGTCCCGCATCTGTTCCATGATGCTGATGAGGTTCTCCAGGCCAAACACATAGCCTCGGTCAGGCCCATCATGCACAGTGGGGTCATCTCGGAAGCCCTTGAATGTGCTGTGTGCAAAGTCGATCATGCGGACATCCACCTTGGGTGGAGAGAAGGGGCCCACCTCGGGGCTGGTGCTGCTGGGGCTGGTGCTAGGGCCACAGGATGGTGCCACCTCAGGGAGCCCTGTGTCCAGGTGCTTGATACGCATTTCAGACCGGCGGTCCAGGTAGGACTCAGACCGGCACTCCTTACCATCATAGATGACAAGCAGGGAACTGGAGTAGAAGCGGTAGGAGGCCTGCCGCTCCAGTACAGCTTTCAGGCCTCGCAGTTTGCTCAGGATGGGCTCAAAAAGGTCACGCCGCAGGTCCAGGCCATTGTGCAGGTACTGATAGAGGGCATTGCGGAAGCCTTCAATGGAGAGCCCACGGCCATAGTACTTGTTCCTGCAGAGGTAATGCCCCGTGTCCAGCTGGTACACCTGAAACCCCAGGAGACAGACAGGTGAGTACCAGGGAGGTCTGATGACCTCACGGTGCCCTGGGCAGGCACTATCTGGAAAGTACTTCTGACCAACCTGAGCTTTTCTGCTCAACCCTACACAACTAGAGTAGGCAGGCCAAGTTCACCCTAAGTTTTCCTGTGGTAAAGCCAGCAATGTGCAGAGACCAGGCCTACAGGTTTTCTGTCACTACCTTTGGAGCCCTCCTCCAAGTTGCCCCAGGAGACCAGCTGGACTCAAACTAGGAATTATCTTGCTGACAGACAAGAGTCTTACTTGCCCCAATATGAAGGCAACAGGCTCTCACAGTGGTTCTGCACTGGAGCCCAGACCAAGGTCCCCAGGTAAGGACAAGAGGGCTCAGGGAACATGTCTACAAAAACGCACTCAGCACTCTGTAGGGGACTCACCCTCTCGGAGGAGATTCTGGACCACTGTGGGCCAGGAGGACACCTGGCTCGGATAGCAGGCAGGCACACACACAACCCAAAACATGCAAGCAGGAGCACCTAGGCTCTCACCAAGGATGACTCACCTGCATGCCACAGACCCTGACACCCAGCGTAGCTGACGTACTTTGCTCGCACTTCCGCATCTGCCGGGCTGCCTTCTCAGCTGATGCATCATCACCATGCTGCCGGGTGCCCATCTTCAGGTCCAGCACACAGGGGTACTTGAAGTGGTGCACCACGTTCTCAAGCAGGAGGAACTCTGGGCCACAGTCAAGGGGAATAACCACCAAACTCACCATCAGCCCCAGCCAGAAAAGCATAATCCCATTTTTCTATAAAAGGAGGCATTCCATTCTAATGTAATCTGTATTCACCTCACAAACTCTCAAATGTGGATTTCAAACCACTGGCTTATTATTTCTTTAAAAAAAATTTTTGTTGCGGTAAAATACACATAACATTTATCATTTTAACCATTTTTAAGTATACAGTTCAGTGGCATTAAGTACATTCATATTATTGTGCAACCATCACCACCATCCAATCTCCAAAACTTTTTCATCTTCCCAAATAGAAATTAGAAACTGTACCCATTAAACAGTAACTCCCATTCCCCTCTCCCCTGCCCCCATAACCACTGTCTACTTTCTGTCTCTATGAATTTGCCTGTTCTAGATACTTCATATAAGTGGCATCATGTAATATTTGTCCTTTTGTATCTGGCTCTTTCGCTTAGCAAATTGTTTTCAAGGTTCATCCATATTGTAGCATGTGACAAAATTTCATTCCTTTTTATGGCTGACTAATTTTTCATTGTATGTATATACCACATTTGTTGATATCATTTTTATTTTATTCTTTAGATCTGTCTTGCAGGCATACAATAAACCAAAGAAGATTTGGCAGTTTCACATACATCCCTGGCACCATCAGTAAACCAAGGCCCTGCTCAATCCAGTGTCTCACTCAGGCCTAAGAAGTAAGGAACTTCCTTTGTAGCACTACTACAAAAATGATAAATCAGATTTAACATTCCCAAACAGGAATCTTTAGAAAAATCTGGATTTAAATTTCTATCTTGCCATTTTCTGAATAAACTTCAAACCAGTGGACCATATATTTAAACTTATCCCTTAGTACTTCTAGGATCTTCTGCTTAAAATGGCTCTGTGGTCCTGGCCTCCTGGCATTTATATCCATGTCCTCATCTACATCTCCTGTCTGCAACAATCTTAAAGGTACAGGCCTGTCACATGTCTGCCAAAAGTCATCAGGGCTCACAGCCTGGCCCTCAATTCCATATTTGGGACTATGTAGCAATCACATGGTCTTGGAGGATAAGACCCTCAGCATCACTATGATGATGAATATTTTAATATCCGCTAATTCTTTAAGGAGTAACACTAAAAAAATCATTAAATATGGCTTTTAACTAGTCTCATCACCTGCTATAAGCTATAAACAAGTGACAGTAAAACTCAAAGAAGGTTGCAGAAATATCTCACAATGCCTGAGAGCACTGGATCCTGCTTCGGCCACTCACTGGCTCTGAGCACAACACTTAACCACCCTGTGCTTCCATTTACTCGTCTGTAAACGGAAATCATAACACTTCCTCCCTCAAAAGACTTAGGAAAACTGAGTAAGTATATATGAAGTGCTCAGCATACTTCCCTCAGTTTCTCAGTAAGATTTATTTATTGTCTACTGCTTCAAAACACTAAATGATTTTAAGAATTCCCATTTCATAATACTTTTTACCTTTGGTATCTTAAAAAACTGTTTTATATTGCACAGGTATAGTGTTTAGAAAAAACATACTAAAATCAAACATATTACTTTTTAATTATTATCTTTTGGGAGGGGAGAAATACACACATGTACACGTGTACATATGCGCACGCGCACACACACACACCCCCCAATTCTAGACATGCACTGATAAATATGGTAGCCACTATCCATGCCTGGTGATTTAAATTTAGATTTTAATTAATTAAATAAATAAAAAATTCAGTAACTCAGTCACAGCAGCCACATTTCGGTTACAGTGTAGCTAGTGGCTACCACAAATTTCAGCACAGATTCAGAATACTTCCATTGTCACAGACAGTTCTATTGGACAGCACTCTTCTAGACTGCCAAGTTTAAGCTTCAGTCTTACCAGCCCCAAAACGCAGGAAAGAAACAACATGTTGATGAAAATAAGAAGGACAAAGAGGAAGAAGAGCCTATGGAAAAGGGAGATGAGAACAAAAGAGGAGCCCCTGAACAGAGAGGGCACTGGCCATGGTACTGTTAGGTGCCCTGACACAGGACTCATGGTCCCAGTAGCAGGCACTGCTGGAGAAGCAGTAACAAGGATACTGTAGAGTTTTCGGTCCTTGGACTCGGAGCGCATGCGGCTCAGCTGCTGTTTGTGACAGCGCAGGCTCCAAGGGTTGTGGCTGATCTTCTCGGAACTCAGACCGCTGTTGCCATCCAGCATCTGGAAAGGGACATCCGAGTGGCTGTGTAGCTCCACCTTCGGAGTCTTTGCCTCCTGGGGGCTAAGAAGGAAGAACATACCCATTGCTACGGGGCTCAGACAAGTCACCCTCTGGGGTCTCACTACACAGGGTGGCGGAGGCCTGGATCAAGTCTAATGTGCCACGCATAGACCTTCCTGAGGGGTGACACGGGGCCCAGATGCATGAGCCCATCAAAGTGAGTAAATGGTATAAGTACTAAGGAGCTAGGGTGTGCAGCCTGTGTTGCTAAACTGATCTGATCTGATGTCAGAGACAAACTATGTGCTGCCACATCTAAGAAAAGTCCCAATTCCAACTTCTAGGTCAAGTCACAGAGCATCCTATTCACTGAATTTTTTTTTTTTTTTTGGCCATGCCGCACGGCTTGCAGGATCTTAGTTCCCGGACGAGGGATCAAACCCAGGCCCTCGGCCGTGGAAGTGCCGAGTCCCAACCACTGGACTGCCAGGGAATTCCCTCACTGAAACTTATTTTTGAGTGATATTAAATATATATAAAGTAATTTAATCATACAATTTTAATTTCACTTTGGTTCAAAACGCTCATTTTTTATTTACATTAGTTTTATTTTTTTTACAATTCAGTTTTTTGGCATTTTTTTTTTTTTTTTTTTTTTTTTGCGGTACGCGGGCCTCTCACTGTTGTGGCCTCTCCCGTTGCGGAGCACAGGCTCCAGATGTTCAAGCTCAGCGGCCATGGCTCAGGGGCCCAGCCACTCCGCGGCACGTGGGATCTTCCCGGACTGGGGCACGAACCCGCGTCCCCTGCATTGGCAGGCGGACTCTCAACCACTGCGCCACCAGGGAAGCCCTGGCGTTTTTTTTAGTATATTCATGAGGTTATAAAACATCACCACTATTTAATTTTTAGGAATTTTCATCACCCCAAAAACAGACCTTGTCACCATTAGCAGTCACTTCCCATCTATCCCTCCCCCTCAGTCCCTGGCATCCACTGACTTTGCCTTCTGTCTCTTGGACAGAAACAATGGATTTGCCTATTCTGAACATCTTATATAAATGGAACCATATAATATGTGGTTTTCTGTGACTGGCTTCTTTCATTTAACATAAATGTTTTCAAGGTTCATCCATGTTGTAGCATGTGTCAGTACCCCATCCCTTTTTATTGCTGAGTAATATTCTATTGTATAGTTATACCACATTTAATTTATGGACACTCAGGTTGTTTCCAGTTTTCGGCTATTAGGAATAATGCTGCTATAAACATTTGTGTACAAGTTTTATGTGTGAATATATTCCTTCAATTCTCTTGGGCATATACCTAGGAGTGCAGTTTCCAGGTTTAACTTTTTGAAAAACTGCCTAATTGTTTTCCAGAATAGCTGCACTATTTTACATTCCCATCAGCAATGTAGGAGGGTTCCAATTTCTCCATATCCTCATCAAAACTTTTATTGTCTATCCTTTTGATTATGGCCACCCTTGTCAGGGTTCACATTTTTTTGCATGATATATCAAGAAAAATAATTCTTTGTAGACTATTTTCCTAATCTACAAGAAAAGTCAATTTCCAATGCAATAAACTGAACTTCAGATTCAGGGAAAGGATTAATAGCTGATATCAGAGTCTCAGAGAGATATGACACCCAAACCCTTAAGGAACACTAGTCTGGATGCCACTCATTGCCTTTGGGCTCTGACATCCTGCAGGTGAGAAAGGAGCTGGAACCTCATCGTGGACCAATGCATTTCCACCTCTGTCTTGGGGGTGCGAGACATAACAAAGCTGGAGAAAACAGGGTGTTCTTGTTCCCAAAAAGCTGAGGGAACTTCATTCTCTCTTGACTAGCTACAGCCATACTCAGAAGGAGGCATCACTGGGGTGATGTGACATACAGGCGGCAGCCTGCACCTATGTGGGTGGCCTAAGAACATCAGCCACCTTCCCCCAACCTTGAGCCTTACTTCCTCATGATGTATCAGGACTCTAGAGATATTCTGAGTATATCAGGACCAGACATGAACCACCAGTCCTGCTTACCATCCCCTTACCTCTCTGAGGTTTCAAGGGACAGGCTGGCTTTCTCCTCCCTGTGGTCACTGCCACTGCCTGACCGGTGCAGGCTCCGGCGAGAGTGCTTACGCCGAGGTTGCTCCCGCTCTGGTGTGTCATCCTGCTCCACGGTCTCACTTTCCACATAAGGGTAGGCCAACAAGTTGATGTAACCATCACTGTCCCCCTCAAAGCAGACTGACACCACTCCTGTTGGAGAAAAAAAGGCAGCCAGTCAACAAATGTCTACAGAGATTGGGTCCCTTCAGTTCAGACTGCTGGCACATGCTGTCCCTCAGCACACTGACATCACCTGCCCTGTATCAACTGTGGGAACAATGACTAGCAGACATCTTTCCAAAACACAGCTGACCACTAATCCCCCATTCTAAGTCCACTATTTACCTTTGATTTTGGATAAATCTATATATTTTTCCCATTCTCTTGTCTAACCCTCTCACTTTCTTTTTTCCTTTTTAATAAATTTATTTATTTATTTATTTTTGGCTGCGTTGGGTCTTCGTTGCTGCGCACAGGCTTTCTCTAGTTGTGGCGAGCGGGGGCTACTCTTCATTGGGGTGCGTGGGGGTTCTCATCACTGTGGCTTCTCTTGTTGTGAAGCATGGGCTCTAGGCGCGTGGGCTCAGTAGTTCTGCATGTGGGCTCAGTAGTCGTGGCTCACGGGCTCTAGAGCATGGGCTCAGTAGTTGTGGTGCACGGGCTAAGTTGCTCCGCGGCATGCGGGATCTTCCCGGACCAGGGCTCGAACCCGTGCCCCCTGCACTGGCAGGCGGATTCGTAACCACTGAGCCACCAGGGAAGCCCACCCTCTCACTTTCAACTACTGCCTTCTGTACCATTCAAAAGAACTGTATTTTCTAGGTGACATCCACACTCGACATAATTTAACCCTCTACTTATTTAACTGCTCTATGATGCTGTCATTTCCTATGTCCTCCTCTAGATCTGGTTTCCTTCTGCCTGACAATGTCACCTTGAGAGACATCAAGACTTCTCAAAGACAGTCCCCAAAATATGTCTTCTGCCGACACTGAACATCAGGCTATTCTAAGCTCAACAGGCAGAACTTCTGCCTCACCAAACCACCAGCATTCCTAAGTTGAAACACCTATTTTCCATGCTGTACTCATGCAAAACAGTTTGTTGTGCCCATTTTTATCAAACAGGTTTTCATAGTTTCTTCTGGATCATTACCAAACGAGTTGAAACACAATACCTAGAAATCAAGGAGTTTTTTGTTATTTGTTCTTAAAAAGGTCGAGGCTGCCCTTCATCTAACTTCCATATCCAACCCTCTGTCAGCT
Organism: Globicephala melas; assembly: GCF_963455315.2. Taxonomy (NCBI): domain Eukaryota; kingdom Metazoa; phylum Chordata; class Mammalia; order Artiodactyla; family Delphinidae; genus Globicephala; species Globicephala melas. Next base: position 38,505,010 of record NC_083324.2, on the reverse strand, counting down.
ACACTCCTCGTTCACATTCTTGGTGTGCAATATCAGCATTATTGAGAATCAGTGAGAAGCATTTAGGAATATGTCAGTATGCTAGACCAAGAATATCCTTCTCTTTGGCCCATTTCCTTCTCCAGGAGGGCACTGCCCCAATCCCTGGTCTCTATTAGGAAAAAAAATCCTTAAGACATTAAGGTGAAATCGATTTTTCTTACCTTCTCATTACATTGCTTAAATGTACACCTCACTTTAGTGAGCTTCACAACTGTGTCCTGGCTTCCTTACATAGATGACTGCCTCTCCTACAGGTTTCTGCCTTTGTAACTTCTTCTCTTTGTCTTTTCCAGAGCTTCAGTTATGTTCAAGTTTGAATGCCCTCTGGTCTACAATATTCTTTGTTTCCTGGGCTCCCCCTCGTACTCTGATCTAGAGTGTCCTCCAGGCCTGCCACATAGCTCCCATGCTGGGCCCCTCCTTGCTGCAGCTGACCAGTGAGAATTGTTCCTTCTATGTCCTCTCCTTTTCCCTTCTTTCTTGGTTTCCTCCTTATTTGAGTGGAATACATCTTCAAGTAACTTCCTAAGAGTGCTCAGGAGGTCAATTTTCTGAGTCCTTTGCAGGACTTTATTCTATTCCAACACTTGACTGATAGTTTGGCTGAAGACAGAATTCTATGTTGTCTGAAAATAAAGACAGTTTTACTTCTTCCTTTCCAATCTGGATGTCTTTTATTATTTCATTTTCTTGCCTAACTGCACTGGCCAGAACCTCCAAGTTATATGTCAACTAGAAATGGAGAGCATGGACATTCTTGTCTCGTTCCTGATCTTAGGGGTTAAAGCAATTGTCTCATCACTGAGTAGGAAGCTAGCTGTAGGTTTTCATAGATGCCTTCTATCAGGTTTGAGGAACTTTCTTTCCATCCCCACTTTGCTAAGAGTTTTGTTACTCCTGTTGTTTTATCAAGAATGGATGTTGATACAGATGGCCAACAGGTACATGAAAAGATGCTCAACAATGGCTAATTATTAGAGAAATGCAAATCAAAACTACAACGAGGTACCACCTCACACCAGTCAGAATGGTCATCATTAAAAAATGTACAAATAACAAATGCTGGACAGGGTGTGGAGAAAAGGGAACCCTCCTACATTGTTGTTGGGAATGTAAATTGGTGCAGCCGCTATGGAGAACAGTATGGAGGTTCTTCAAAAAACTAGAGTTGCCAGATGATTCAGCAATCCCACTCCTGGGCATATAACTGGACAAAACTGTAATTCAAAAAGATACATGCACCCCTATGTTCACAGCAGCACTATTCACAATAGCCAAGACATGGAAACAACCTAAATGTCCATCAACAGATGAATGGATAAAGATGTGGTACATATAGACAACGGACTATTACCCAGCCATAAAAGAGAATGAAATAATGCCATTTGCGGTAACACTGATGGACCTAGAGATTGTCATACTAAGTGACGTAAGTCAGAAAGACAAATACCATATGATATCACTTACATGTGGAATCTAAAATATGACAAGAACTTTTCTACAATACAAAACAGAAACAGACTCACACACAGAGAACAGACTTGTGGGGGTTGGGGGGGAGGGATGGATTGGGAGTTCAGGATTAGCAGATGCAAACATATATAGAATGATTAAATAACAAGGTCCTACTGTATAGCACAGGGAACTATATTCAATATTCTGTGATAAATCATAATGGAAAAGAATATGAAAAAGAATGTACATATATGTATAACTGAATCACTTTGCTGTACAGCAGAAATTAACATAGCATTGTAAATAAACTATACTTCAGTAAAATAAATTTTAAAAAAGAATGTATGTTGGATACTGTCAAGTACTTTTTCTGCACTTACTGAGATAATCATATGATTTTTCTTTTTTTAGTTTATTGATATGGTCAATTACATTAACTTTTGAATGTTAAACCTACCCTGCATTACTCCTATGGTAAACCCTACTTGGTCACGACATACTGTCCTTTTAATATATTCTTAATATATTCTTTAATATATTCTTAATATATTCAATTTGCTAAAATCTTGTTCAAATTTTTTAGGTTCGTCTAGGACATTAATTTTCTTGTAATGTCCTTATAGAATGAGTAGAGATGTATTCCTGCTTCAACTTTTTGAAAGAGTTTGTGTAGTATTTCTTAAATATTTGGTAGAATTCACCAGTGAAGTTGTGTGGGCCTGGAGTTTTCTTTGCTAAAATGCTTTAAATTCCAATTTCAATTTATTTACTACATAGGGCTATTCAGATTATTCATTTCTTCTAGAGTGAGTTTTCATAGTTTGTGTGTTGCAATAAATTGTCTATTTCATCTAAGTTGTAGAATTTACTGGCATAAAGTTGTTCATAATATTTTTATTTTTTTTAATATCGGTAGAAACTGTAGTGATGATACATCTATCTTTTTTTTTTAAGATTTCTTTTTTGATGTGGACTATTTTTAAAGTCTTTATTGAATTTGTTACAATATTGCTTCTATGTTTTGGTTTTTTGGCCGTGAAGCATGTGGGATCTTAGGTCCCCAACCAGGGATCGAACCCACATCCCCTGCATTGGAAGGTGAAGTCTTCACCACTGGACCACCAGGGAAGTCCTACATCTGTCATTTCTGATATTGGAAATTTATGTCTTTTCTTTTTCCTAATCAGTCTGGCTAGAGATTTATCCTAGCCTTTGGTCTTTAGTTTTCACTGATTTTCTTTATTTTTGCTCATTTTCCTACTGAATTGTCTTTTTTCCTATTGATTTTGAATTGCATACACACACACACACACACAGAGCATCATACCTGATCAAGGGAGAAGTGGTTATGCTATGGGTCGAACAGGAAGAAGAGCCTTCCAAGAGTGGGTAAGATCTGGTAATTAAATGAGCCATGCAACCTACCACTAGTTTAAAAAATATGTATTTTTTTGATCCTAATTTTTTTTTTTTTTACCTCATTACTCACACCTAGAAAGAATTCAGGTAGGAAAATGAAAATCAATGGTCCTTTACTTCATTTGATATAAGTCCTAATTTTCTTGGCATTTTTAAGATTGGCTTAAACACAGAGAATTACATTTAGGTAGAGGTTTTCGGGGTTTTTTTTAATATACTTTTTTTTTTTACTTTTAAAAATTGTGGTAAAAACATATTTAACATAAACTTGTCATTTTAACCATTTTTAAATGTAAAATTCAGTGGCATTAAGTACGTTCACAATGTTGTATAACCACTTTTGTTACCTATTTCCAGAACTTTTATATCACCTCAAACAAAATCTCTATACCCATTAAATAACTCCCCATTTCCCTCTCACCTGAACCCCTGGTACCCTCTAATCTACTTTCTGTCTCTACAAATTTGCCTACTGTAGATATTTCGTACAAGTGGAATCATGTAATGTTTGTTCTTTGAGGTCTGGCTTATTTCACTTAGCATAATGTTTTCAAGGTTCATCCACCTTGTAACACGTGTCAGAACTTCATTTGTTTTTAGGGCTGAATACTCTTCCAGCGTAAATATATGCCACATTTTGTTTATCCGTTCGTCTGTTCAACCCAATCAAACACTTGGGTTGTTTCCACCTTTTGTCTATTGTAAATAATGCTTCTGTGAGTATTACAAGTATCTGTTTGAGTCTCTATTTCCAATTCTTTTGAGTATATACCTAGGAGTGGAATTGCTGAATCATATGGTAATTCTGTGTTTAACTTTTTGAGGAACTGTCCAACTGTTTTTCCATAGTGGCTGTACCATTTGACATTCTTACCAGCAATGTTCCTATTTCTCCATATCTTTGCCACTCTTTCTTTCTCCCTTCCTTTCTTCCTGTCTTCCTTCCTTCCTTTCTTTTCCTTCTTTCTTTTAATGTATTTTTATTTATTTATTCAAATTAATTTTTATTGGAATATAGTTGCTTTACAATGTTGTATCAGTTTTCTTTCTTTTTAATAGCCATCCACTGGTAGTGAGTAGTCTCTATTGTGGTTTAGATTTGCATTTCCCTAATGACTAATGATGCTGATTATCTTTTCATGTGCTTATTGGCCATTTGTGTATCTATTCTGGAGAAACGTTTATTCAACTCCTTTGACCATTTATGAATAGGGTTGTTTCTTAACTTTTTTTTTTTAACATCTTTAATGGAGTATAATTGCTTTTGTTTCTTAACTCTTAATTGGCAAAAAGAGGTAGACTAGTTCTTAGAAGTAGTTGTTTTTTACCTCAGGGCTTTTGTCTATGAGAGGAATGGAATGTCCTTTCCATTGTCCTTTGCCCACAGCTGCTCCTCATCCTTCAGTCCTTTAAGTCTCCCCAGACACTCCTTCCCTGATCATTCTATATCAAGTGCTCTGTTTTGGAAGCTTTATTATTTTCAATTACAGAACATGACTTATTTTATTCAAAGTACTTATCACAATCTATAATTGTTTTGTCTATAATTTGTTTATTCTTTGTTTCTCACACTAGCATGCAAGCTCCATAAAGGTATGGGCCTTTTTTGTCTTTTACTCTAATGAGCACAGGGCTTGGCATCTAGTAGATGCTCAGTAAGTACTGGTAACAGAAAAATGAATGAGGCAAAGTTTTGAATAACTATACAGAAGCCTAGAACCTCATATTTAGTACTATTAAGAAGTAACACTTGGGCTTCCCTTGTGGCGCAGTGGTTGAGAGTCTGCCTGCCGATACAGGAGACACGGGTTCGTGCCCCGGTCCGGGAAGATCCCACATGCCGCTGAGCGGCTGGGCCCGTGAGCCATGGCCGCTGAGCCTGCGCATCCGTAGCCTGTGCTCTGCAACGGGAGAGGCCACAGCAGTGAGAGGCCCACATGCCGCAAAAAAAAAAAAAAAAGAAGTAACACTTGGGATTTCCCTGGTGGCGCAGTGGTTAGGCGTCCAATGCAGGGGACATGGGTTTGATCCCTGGTCCGGGAAGATCCCATATGCCGCAGAGCAACTAAGCCCGTGCACCACAGCTGCTGAGCCTGAGCTCTAGAGTCCGCGAGCCACAACTACAGAGCCCATGTGCCACAACTACTGAAGCCCACGTGCCTAGAGCTCATGCTCCGCAACAAGAGAGGCCACCAATATGAGAAACCCGTGCACTGCAACAAAGAGTAGCCCCTGCTGGCCGCAAGTAGAGAAGGCCCGCACGCGCAACGAAGACACAACAAATTGAAATGAAATGGAATGGAATGAAATGAAATGAAATAAAATATTAAAACAAAAAAGAAGTTAACACTTGGTAACTACCGCTGGTCATACTAAATAAATGAAAATCCCTCTTCAAACCTACTGCCAAAATATAAAATATTACTGGCATTTTTCCTTAGCTGAGTTTTAAAAATACCTGTACCTCTGGAAATAAATAAATAAATAAATAATTGTGGGTTAGTATTAATAGATGTATTTTCTAAACCTGTGTGTTCAAAGGGGCTAAAGGCAAAGATATTCCAGTAGCAATCAGAACATCTAGCACCAAGATCTTGTTTTTTCTAAATACCATTCCTAAAAGGAAGAAGAGGTTGTTGCAGAAGTATTTGATTCCTGAATCGGGACAGGAAAAATACAAGATGAGCTTGGAAGATCTTGCAGTAACTGAAAGTAAAGCAATAGTCAAAAATGATGGGGGGGGCTTCCCTGGTGGCGCGGTGGTTGGGAGTCCGCCTGCCGACGCAGGGGACGCGGGTTCGTGCCCCGGTCCGGGAGGATCCCACATGCCGCGGAGCGGCTGGGCCCGTGGGGCATGGCCGCTGAGCCTGCGCGTCTGGATGACTGTGCTCTGCAACTGGAGAGGCCACAACAGTGAAAGGCCCGCATACCGCAAAAAAAAAAAAAAAAAAAAAAAATGATGGGGGGGGGCTTCCCTGCTGGCGCAGTGGTTAAGAACCTGCCTGCCAATGCAGGGGACACGGGTTCAAGCCCTGGTCTGGGAAGATCCCACATGCCGTGGAGCAACTAAGCCTGTGCACCTCAACTACTGAGCCTGTGCTCTAGAGCCCATGAGCCACAACTACTGAGCCCATGTGCCACAACTACTGAAGCCTGTGTGCCTAGAGCCTGTGCTCTGCAACAAGGGAAGCCACCGCAATGAGACACCCATGTACCACCACAAAGAGTACCCCCACTCACTGCAGCTAGAGAAAGTCCGCACACAGCAATGAAGACCCAACACAGCCAAAAATAAATAAATTAATTTAAAAAAAAAAGTTAAATCACTAGTAACAAGGTATGTACTTTGTGACATGATGAACTGAAGAGGACACAGGATCATTTCTATCGCCCCAAAATATTAGGTTGGCCAGAAAGTTCGTTCGGGTTTTCCTGTGACATCTTACAAAAACCTGTATGAACTTTCTGGCCAACCCAATATACAACCTCAATCTAATTCTGAGGAAAGATAAGACAAATCCAAATTTAGGGACAGTCTACAAAATAACTACTAGTACTCTTCAAAAGTGTTGAGGTCAGGACTTCCCTGGTGGTCCAATGATTAAGTACCCACCTTCCAATGCAGGGGACACGGGTTTGATCCCTGGTTGGGGAACTAGGATCCCACATGCCGCAGGGCAACTAAGTACACATGCCACAACTACTGAGCCCAACTCTCTACAACTAGAGAGCCCACGTGCCATGACTATAGAGCCCACGTGCTCTGGAGCCCGTGCGCCACAACTAGAGAGAAGTCCATGTGCCACAACAAAGATCCCGCGTGCTGCAACTAATAAGACCCAATGCAGCCAAACATAAATAAATAAATATTTTTTAAAAAGGGGGGGGCTTCCCTGGTGGCACAGTGGTTAAGAATCCGCCTGCCAATGCTGGGGACATGGGTTCAAGCCCTGGTCCAGGAAGATCCCACATGCCGCAGAGCAACTAAGCCCATGTGCTACAACTACTGAGCCTGTACTCTAGAGCCCATGAACACAACTGCTGAGCCCACGTGCCACACTACTGAAGCCTGCGCACCTACAGCCCATGCTCCACAACAAGAGAAGCCACCGCAATGAGAAGCCCGCGCACCGCAACGAAGAGTAGCCCCCACTCGCCACAACTAGAGAAAGCCCGTGCGCAGCAACAAAGACCCAATGCAGCCAAAAATAAATAAATTTATAAGTGGAAAAACAGCCAAAATTTGAATAAAATGTACGTATTAGTTAATAGTATTATACCAATGTTCCTTTCCTGGCTTTGGTAATTATAAATTATACTATGGTTATATATATTTTTAATGATGCTTTTGCTTATTGATACTAGACTACCAGCCTAAGTAAAGACTCTGATTTTAGTATAAGTCCCTTTAGTAACAATCGGCATGAAACAGCATCATACTTAAAATCTAAACCCTTTAAAATCAGGTACTGAAATTTACTTAAGGAACTTAAGGGCAGTGTTAAAAAGGGCCAGGTTTTTACAGGTCCTCATCCACTTCTGCACGTTGGCTGGCACCATCACACTGCAGCCTCCTGTCTGCTGGAGAACAGACCACAGCACAATTTCTGCCACAGTGAGTTCATTCCCAAGAAGCCAGGAGCTCTTCCCAAAAGCTGAATTCATGGAGCAGAACACACTGGCTTCCCTCTTCTAGCTGAAAAATAGCTCTATCTACCCAGCTATCTATAAGGGTTAAACTTACAGCATTATGCTTCTGGCCAAACAGAAAACAGAAAATGTGCATGTTCCCTTCTCCTTCAATGGGATACATCATTTGGATACTGAACTTCATCTGAGTCTTTAGCACATTCTTCCAAATTAAGAGTAAAACCCAGCACTTAAGAAGGTTTTCTAGCGTGCTCTTGACTACTGAATGTGTGTGAACAGTAGAGAGAGACTCTAGTGGTCACAGAGCAGCCAGTGCAACACAAGCAGAGAGAGGGGAAGGGAGAGGTGGCTGGGTTTGTGTTGATCAAGATGTCTTTCAGTGCCCTGTGGTCTCTTCCAAACACTGAATTTAAGCCCAATGCATTGGTAGCTAAAGCAGTGGGTTCATCAGCTTGGATTATGTTGGTAATATCCAAATCCACATCTGGCATCTGAATCATCTTGGAGAGACCATCAACTACAACTTTCAATTCATACAGATACTTTAGAATATCACCTTGGTGGAAAAAATAAAGTATCTTGGCGGAACTCAAGAGGTTGAAGACTCTTCCTGTATCTAGCACGGGGCTGATGGTCCCGCCATGCATACTGGGGAGCCAGTATGTGCATCTACACAGAGAGATGAGCCACACAATGACAGGGCTTTACTTGGTACATCAGTATCATGGGACCATTAGAGGAACTCTTATTATTTTTGCAACTTTTCTGTCATTTTAAATTTATTTCAAAATAAAAAGTAAATGACTTCCCTGGCGGTCTTGTGGTTAAGATTCCATGCTTCCACTGCAGGTGGCATGGGTTTGATCCCTCATCAGGGAACCAAGATCCCACATGCCACGTGGTACAGCCAAAAACAAAACAAAAAAAGGTAAAAACCCTATAGTATCAGTCTTTGAAATACATGAATTGGACCCATCATATCTTCCATTTTCTCTGAATAAACTGGACTTCATTTGACTTAAAAAGAAGAGATCAATTTTAGTTTAGTTGTATTTTTGAGAAAGTGTATTTATTCTTCCCTAGTGAAAATGCAGCCTGAGGAAAAAAAAATCAGGTAGATACTAAGGATTTGCTATGGCTTTTAAAGACTTCTGTTCCCCAGTCTGAGAGAAGGTTGGGGGAAAAACTGAACCAATATATGACTGACAATCCTTCCCTGGGTGGCACCTTGAAATTCTAACTTGTCCCAATTCTGGTGGTTGTGATTTAGAAAACATTTCTTTGGAGCCAGGGGCTCAACTCCATTTTAAGTGTTTTTTTTTTTCCCTGAGCATCAGAAGAACTCCATGAGCTAACAGGGCTTGTAGTTCTCTTTCTGGTTTTGGCATATTTATAGCAGAAGATTTGGCCATGGATGTGTTGAGTGTGGATAAGTAGGTGGCTAAAGCTACATTTATAATGCATTTATAACTGTTGTTTCTTAGCCACTTAGAGACAGCAGTGTGTGTGATTCTGGCTTCTCTCTCATTTTGCAGCCTTAGAATATTTATTCCTCCAAATTTGATATTATTCTGATTCTGTTTTGAAAATAATAACAAACCATACAATTCAAAACTGCACAAAGGACTTGAACAGACATTTCTCCAGAGAAGATACACAAATGGCCAATGGCACATCAACATCATTCATTAATCATTAAGAAAATGCATATCAAAACAATGAGACACCACTTCACACCTACTAAGGTGGCTATAATTTTTTTTTTAATGGAAAACAAGGGTTTGTAAGGATGTGGAGAAACAGGAACACTGTTGGTAAGAATGTCAAATGGTACAGCCACTATGGAAAACAGTTTGACAGTTCCTCAGAAAAGTTAAACACAGAATTACCATATGATTCAGCAATTCCACTCCTATATACTCAAAAGAATTGGAAACAGAGACTCAGATAAATACTCACAGAAGCATTATTCACAATAGGCAAAAGGTGGAAACAACCCAAGTGTCCATCAACAGATGAAAGGATAAACAAAATGTGGCATATATTTACACTGGAATAGTATTCAGCCATAAAAACAAATGAAGTTCTGACACATGCTACAAGGTGGATGAACCTTGAAAACATTATCCTAAGTGAAATAAGCCAGACCCAAAAGGAGAAACGTTACATGATTCCACTTGTATGAAATATCTACAATAGGCAAATCTGTAGAGACAGAAAGTAGATTAGGGGGTACCAGGGGAGGTGAGAGGGAAATGGGGAGTTATTTAATGGGTATAGAGATTTTGTGATGATGTAAAAGTTCTGGAAATAGATAATAGTAATGGTATATAGCACTGTGAATGCATTTAATGCCACTAAATTATACACTTAAAAATGGTAAATTTTGCTGTACAGCAGAAATGAACAAACATCATAAATCAATTATACTTCAATTAAAAAAAAAGACAAGGTGTGTCCACTTAAAAAAAAAAGGTTAAACTTTATGTTACGTGGACTTCCCTGATGGTGCAGTGGTTAAGAATCCACCTGCCAATGCAGGGGACACAGGTTCGAGCCCTGGTCCAGGACGATTCCACATGCTGCGGAGCAACTAAGCCCGTGCGCCACAACTACTGAGCCTGCCATCTAGAGTCCGCACACTACAACTACTGAAGACTGTACACCTAGAGCCCGTGCTCCGCAACAAGAGAAGCCACCGCAATGCGAAGCCTGCGCAACGCAACAAAGAGTAGCCCCCGCTCACCGCAGCTAGAGAAAACCTGCGCACAGCAACGAAGACCCAACGCAGCCAAAAATAAATAATTTTAAAAATGTTTATGTTATGTATATTTCACCACAATTAAAGATTTAAGGAAACAAAAGTCAATACCAATATGGATTGGTTTTTCTAAATCGAGGATCCCCCAAGTAAAGGATGATACAAACATGACTGAATTCATACTGCTTTGGAAAAGTTAAAAAACAGAACAGAGCGGCTTCCCTGGTGGCACAGTGGTTTAGAATCCGCTTGGCCAACACGGGGGACACAGGTTCGAGCCCTGGTCCTAGAGGATCCTACATGCCAGGGAGCAACTAAGCCTATGCGCCACAACTACTGAGCCTGCGCTCTAGAACCCTCGAGCCACAACTACTGAAGCCCGCACGCCACAACTACTGAAGCCCATGCACCTAGAGCCCGTGCTCAGCAACAAGAGAAGCCACCACAATGAGAAGCCCACGCACTGCAACGAAGAGTAGCCTCTGCTCGCTGCAACTAGAGAAAGCCCGCGCACAGCAACAAAGAACCAATGCAACCAAAAATAAATAAATTGGATAAATAAATTAAGAAAAAAAACAGAACACAGGGAATTCCCTGGCGGTCCAGTGATTAGAACTTGGTGTTTTTACTTCAGTGGTCCGGGTTCAATTCCCGGTCAGGGAACTAAGATCCCGCAAGCCATGTGGCACAGCCAAAACAAAACAAAAAACAGAACACAAAAAACATAACTTACACGTGAGGGGCAATCATAAAAATATATAAACATAGTGACAAAAGTCAGATTTGAAAATCAAGTACCTTAAATTCTGGTATATATTCACGGGGTTCTAGTCTATAAAGGTAATTTACATTTTAAAACAGATTATTTTTCCTTTAAAAGTTAGGACCCTCCAGGCCCCAATCCTTCTGTAGATTTCTTACCATCAATTCATCCCCCAGCACATACATACACAAGCTCCACAGAGCCTCCTCGCCAGCTGTCTCATCGCCTTAGCCTGGAAAGCATCCAGTTCTTCCTCCTCTGGGACCAGATAAGTGCTGCCCCTTCTCTCCTAGACCATTCCAGCAAACAGGGAAACCTCCTTGACAACAGCATGCTCTTCACCAATGGGACTTAATGCTGTGAATTCTTCTCAGGTTTACCTATCAATGAATTCAATTTTCAAGATCTAAAGACCTTGCTGATGGTTTCAGCTTCAAATTTTGCTTAACAAAGTGACTCTGCTGCTTTGAGACAACAGAGACCTACAATCACACCACATGGCCATCAGAACAAGGAAAACTGAGCTGAGGGCCTATAAGCTGCTGCCGTCTCCAAACTGGCCAGTGACTGACCTTTGTACTCAGGGGTGAACTCCTTCATTTCGGGAGGGAGGGACTCGTAGAAGCGCTGCTCCCGGGAGATGAGGGGCTTGCACACAGTGTGGTCGTCGTAGCGCATCATGCTGCTGTGTCCGCCCACCTGGTGGATGAAGGGCTCCAGGAGGACTCCCCGGTCTCCGGCCCGACTTGCGTTCTTGCCATACTGCCCCACTTCCATGGTTTGACAAACACACATTGCGTTGGGGGCCAGTTGCACACTGAGAGCAGAGGATGCAGCACATGAGCCACGAAAGGAGAGCTAGGTAGAAGGTCCTGGCGAGCTGAAAACCAACGGTCAGAGTCTGTTCAGCTTATTCTTCTCTCCTAACAGAGGGAAGAGAGGAAAAGAGGGAATCAAAACACCAGGCAAGCCACAGTTTCCCTGGAGTTCACAGAATATCCACTCCTGAGGAAAAACAGGGATTCTGTCTTGTTCCCTGCTATGTGTTCCCCAGTAAGTACAACACTGCCTGATGCATGAGAGGTAGCTGAGTCAATTTTTGTTGAATGATGTAATTTTGGTCTCTTCCATCCGTCTTTTTATGCACAGAAGCTCATATTCTCTTCCTTTCCTAGTTCTCAGATCCCTTCTAAGTTCTCTAAAGGATTTGATTTTAGAGCTACAGTATGTTATAGCCATCAGGAAGGCAACTATCCCTGTTCACTTCACATTCAGTTAAGAGCTCAAGAAAAAAACAGAAAGCAACACCAACTCACTCTGTTTGGATTTCTCACAATACTCAGTACTGGTAAGGGTCTCTCCCTGACTCAAAGGAAGGGTTTTTGCCTGAGAAATCAGGTCACTCTAGATTCCCAACTTTTCTGCTGAAGGTGCCAAGGACCAGACAGGGAAAGCCATTCCTTCCTGAGTTGCAGAAGCATAAAAAGGTTTTGTTTTGGGACTTCCCTGGTGGTCCAGTGGGTAAGACTCCGTGCTCCCAATGCAGGGGGCCTGGGTTTGATCCCTGGTGGGGGAACTAGATCCCACATGCATGCCGCAACTAAGAGTTCACATGCCAGAACTAAGAAGACCACGTGCCGCAACTAAGATGTCTGCATGCCGCAACTAAGAGCCCTCATGCCACAACTAAAAGATCCTGCATGCCGCAACGAAAAAACATGCCACAACGAAGATCCCACGTGCCACAAATATGACCTGGCACAGCCAAAATAAATAAATAAATAGTTTTTAAAAATGTTTTGTTTTTCTGAAAGGAATTCAGGCTTCATATTTCTTCTACTTTAAATTTATGGCCATCAATTTATGACCATGTCTAGCACCACAGAGCTTCCCTTTCTGTTTGACTCTAAGGACAAAGAAAAGCTCTTTGTACTTAAATAACCTCCTTTTAATGTCAGTCTTCTCTCAAGAAAGTTAATATAGTGGGCAACTTAATACTGAATATATTTTAAAAACTAGGAATGTAGTAGGTAGCGGGGGTGGGGGAGGGAAGGATTGGGAGTTTGGGATAGCAGAGGCAAACTATCATATATAGAACAGATAAACAAGGTCTTATTGTACAGCACAGGGCACTATATTCAATATCCTGTGATAAACCATAATGGAAAAGAATATGAAAAAGAACATATATATATATATATATGTATAACTGGGTCACTTGGCTGTACAGAAGAAATTAACACAACATTGTAAATAAACTATACTTCAAAAACATTTTTAAAAAATTAAAAAGGAATGTAGTAGGCAAGACAACATCTGAAAGATCAAGACTAAAAAAGAAAAAGAAAATATAGAGCAGAAATATGCTTTTATCTGCAAGATATAACAAACTATTTTTTTTTCTGAACCTCATAATTATGGGCAAAATGAGCTATACAAGAACACTGTTGCAAAACTGCAAAATTTTCTTAATCCAAAGCTGCCCAGGAAACTATGTTCTATTTCACCACTATCAACAAAAATAAATTATTCTCCATTCCCGCTCCCACAAACAGATCAGCACCACTTTAAAACTATTCATTTTTTAGTCCTCCTTCAGGATAAGGCAACTCCCTGCCCCAGGGAGTTTTCTGAGACTCCATTCTCTTGAAACAAGAGTTCGATGTACACCTCTGCGACTCCTACGGCACCCTGTGCCAACTCTAAGGCAGCAATAAATCACTGTACTGTCATCTATTTTGTCATCTGTCACCACCACCAAACCATTCTCTCTTAACTCCATCTAGGATCCAAGGCATTTCCTGGCACACGGCAGTACTCAAAATGAGGTTTGTTAGAATGAATTAAAATAATTCCAGGAAGAGGACCACAGTGAGTAAAAGCACAACGATATGAAAATAAAATATGAAAGCACGGTGGCAGTGCTTAGGGCAGAAAGTGGGGGCAGGAAGCAATTGCGGAAGGCTTATCTCAGGGTTCCTAGAGGTGCCCACTGTGGCAGTGGACTCTAGCTAGCAATGTCAATCGGCTCCTGCCCTGTCTCCTCTTCATCCTGGGATTGCCTCTGACCACAGATGGGATACCAAGAAGGTGCCAGACTTTCTAGCCTGGGTCAGTGGGTATCTGGTTTAGGAGAGGGGTCAACAGTGCCAAGTGCCCCAGAAGAGTTGGACATTAGGGCCATTCCCTGGACTCTGAGAGATCCGTGGCATCCTCTGCAGCCCCCACAGGACTGAAAGGAAGAAGTTCAATCTCCAGTCAGATGTAGACTTTTGATATTTTGTTTCCCCTTGATGTCTACATAAAATCATGGTACTGTTTTTGTGTTTGAAATATTTTCTTAGAAGTAAACATGTAAAATATACCACATTTCTATAGCTCTGATTTGGCGTTTCTTTTTAAATAAACTGGGAACCTGAAAAAGTGGAAGTGCCCAGAACTCTCTCAACCTCTGTAAAGCCCTGGCCTACAAGGTGTGGAGACTTGTATGTCACTTGAAGGAAGAAACTTCAAGTTTCCTCATGAAGACATGCCCACTGCCAACCCTGTGGGATATGCCGACGTAGGTGAAGGGCTTGGGCTTGACTCACCTACCGCCCAGCCTTGAAAGTTCTGGAAATAGCAAAAGCTCTGACTCTTCTTGATAAACAATCAGAGATCGTTCCTGAAGTCTGGTGTCCACCAAGGCCTGCTGTAAAAACCGTGGACTGAGAGGGCTATGGACGATGGTGTCTGTCTCCACTATTCCTTTCCTAATAGAGTCCCAATCTTGTTCAGGCAGCCAAACCTCAAGGGAATGTGAAATTCCATTCTAGCTCAGGGAGAATCTTGAACAGTACCTCAGTTCTTACGAGCTTATTTAGGAAAAAGCATGTGACTCTCTTCTTCCCAATGAGATGAGGAGAAGTTGGCCAGGGATTCTCTGGGAAAAGATACCTTGCTCTTAACACGAGAGAGGGGTACCTCCTCTTCCTCAGGATATTATTCTGTCTGCACGTGATATCGGAGACTACTGCAGCCACCTTGTAACTCTAAAAGATACTTGCCTAAGACAAGGCCCAACATGCTGAGCATACAGAACAGGAAATAAAAATCAGGGCCCATGAGGCTGTCACTAAAGTACTGGATATCCTGTTATGTAACAAAAATAAATTTCCCTTTATGCTTTAAGCCAGTCACATTAGGATGTTCTGTCACTTGCAGTCAAAACCATCATAAATGAAAGGACAGAAATAGTTGCATCAAAATCCCCAGATCTCCAGTTAATACACTTTGCACATAAAGAGGTCACTAACTGTTTTCTGATGACAATAAGGAAACTTCCAACAAATGAAGAACAAGCTCTTTTCACTAATGACAAAGGGCATATTCTCCATAAGCCCCAAAATGAAAAATGTTGCTCTATAATCTTTAAAGTGTCCCTGAAGTCAGAGAATGTGAATTATGTCTGGTCCATAGCGCTGGTACCAAGATACTAAAAAAGAACCTGACCAACAGAAAATTCATTCTCTCATACGTAGAAATGAACCTGTCCAAATATCCAAATAATTAGTTTAGAACTGATTCTACTATGCTTCAACAGGAGGCAGACCATAAAAGAAATTGATACTCTTCCCACTTCAGGACCTTACTGCTCATTATTTTTTTTTTTTACAAACGGATCTAAATACCATGTAGTCAATAAATCATATTTCCCAGAGTGTAATTAATTCTCAAAGATTTTGCAGACTGTGCTCTGCAAATACATTGACCTGATTTCAAGTAGTTTATGCCATTCAAGATGTCAATAGCTTCTGCAGTCTTTTCTAGACTTAAGAAACTACTAGCATAAAGAAAAACTTGTGGGGACTTCCCTGGTGGTCCAGTGGTAAAGAATACGCCTTCCAACGCAGGGGACATGGGTTCAACCCCTGGCTGGGGAACTAAGGTCCCACATGCCGCAGGGGAACTAAGCCCATGCACCACAACTACTGGGTTCGCGCGCCTCAACCAGAGAGGCTGTGTGCCGCAAACTACAGAGCCCAGGCACTCTGAAACCCACGCGCCACAACTAGAGAGAGAAAACCCACACGCCACAACTAGAGAGAAGCCGACGCACCACAACTGGAGAGAAGCCCACGGGCTGCAACGAAAAGATCCCACATGCTGCAATAAGACCTGACGCAGCCAAAAAAAATAAAGAAGGGACTTCCCTGGTGGGGCAGTGGTTAAGAATCTGCCAGCGAATGCAGGGGACATGGGTTCAAGCCGTGGTCCAGGAAGATCCCACATGCCGCGGAGCCACTAAGCCCATGCGCCACAACTCTGAGCCTGCGCTCTAGAGCCCACGAGCCACAACTACTGAGCCCGCGCACCTAGAGCCTGTGCTCCACAACAAGAGAAGCCAATGCAATGAAAAGCCTGTGCACTACAACAGAGTAGCCCCTGCTCGCCGCAACTAGAGAAAGTCCACACGCAGCAACAAGACCCAACGCAGCCAAAAATAAATAAAAATTTTAAAAAATTTTCGAAATAAAGAAAATATATAAAAACAAAAATATATAAAAAAAAGAAAAACTTGTGAATTCTTTAAAAGCTACAAAGTATCAAAAATATCACATAACAGCAATCATGAGGGACTCTGGTTTCACTGCCATGGGTTTCACTGTTAGTTTTTTCTTTTTTTTTTTTTTTTTTGTTTTTGCGGTACGCAGGCCTCTCACCGTTGTGGCCTCTCCCGTTGCGGAGCACAGGCTCCGGACGCGCAGGCCCAGCGGCCATGGCCCACGGGCCCAGCCGCTGCGCGGCATGTGGGATCTTCCCGGACCGGGTCACGAACCCGTGAACCCTGCAACGGCAGGCGGACTCTCAACCACTGCACCACCAGGGAAGCCCTCACTGTTAGTTTTTAAACTAAAAACAAACCAAAAAAAAAACTCCCTACCAGAATATGTTTTTGGTTTGGTTTGGTTTTGTAAACAAAACTCCAAAGGTTTTCCCTGGGGAAAACTTTATAAATGGTACTCTTTTTCCCTATGTGGCATCTTAGATCTGCATCACTACAGAAATCATGGCCAAGTTTCACTTTTCTGTGTAGATGTGTTCCCATGTAAATATGTTTCCAAGTTACCTGTCTTGTCTACTTCCCAGGTAACATAAAGAATTTTCTCTGGAAAGGTGCAACTCCTACAGATACAGACCTCTATGCTGGCAAGCATTGGTTTCCTGGGTGTCAAGGAAAGGAATGAAGAATAGTGCTTGAAAATTACAAATTAGCCACTTTTTTCCCCCTATTTTTTGGCCATGCTGCGTGGCATGCGGGATCTTAGTTCCCCAACCAGGGATCGAACCCGTGCCCCCTGCAGTGGAAGCGTGGTGTCTTAACCACTGGAAGTCCCAGGGAGTCCCACAAAATAGCCACTTTAATTTCACTTCTCAGACCAGGGAAGTCCCACAAAAGAGCCACTTTAATTCCACTACTCAGACAGACCCAGGAACCATACAGTGTGGAGGAACTTGTGAGCTGCTATCCCAGTTTCTAAGACCAGCAGAAAGCTGGCATTTATTAAAAGCATCTCCAGGACACAAAGAGGCTCCCACTTTCCCCAGTCATCCCAATGGCCCTTTTCTGTGACTGACAAACATGCAGAAGTGAAAAGCAATTGCAATTAGTATTTAATTCCTACAGCCTAATTCTTTGACATGAAAATCTGAAGTGGCATTTGCCCGGATTCAGGGTTGAAGGGAAATGTACTATTTTCCTTCCTTTCTCTACACCTTTTTGTCCTTGGCATAAATAGGGTATTTCTCATTTTGGGGGCATTACGGAGTACTGAAAGGAGGTAATTACAAGGAGTTACATTCTTAGGGTTTTGACAAGAATTCTTAGGAAACTGTCTTAATCCATCTGGGCTACTGTAATAGAATACCATAGACTAGGTGGCCTATAAGCAACAGAAATTTGTTTCTCACTGTTCCAGAGGCTGGGAAGTTCAACACCAAGGCAATGGCAGGTTTGATGTTCGATGAGTAACTGTGTCCTCACATGGTAGAAGGGATGAAAGGGCTCTCTGGGGCCTCTTTTATAAGGGCACTAATTCCATTCATGAGGGCTCCACCCTCATGACCTAATCAGCCCCAAAGGTCCCACTTCCAAACACCATCACATTGGAAATTAGGTTTCAACATATGAATTTGTGAGGGACACAAACATTCAGTCTAGAGCAGAAATCAGAATCAGTGTTTTAAGTGCTGCTGCAAGAGTACCTGTTCGCTCTTTTTCTGATGAGACTTCACCATTTCTGCCATGACTAGATAGAACATTTGGTGAGGAAATCTTGTTTTTTGTGAAAAGGAAACTGCCCTTTTCTACGGAAATAGTTTGTAGCATTGTGTGTATTGGATTGAAAATTATTTTACTTTAAAATATTTAAAAATAAGAAAATTCCCATTGTGGAAACATGATACATTTCAGTATTTAATAGTAAAGCTCCTATCTGATTAACACAACCTTGAATAATGGAAATTAATCAAGAATATTATTTAATATCATGCATTAGAGTAGACAAGACCACTGTGTTCTGACTACCATGTCTATTCTTACTGGGTTGTTTGCACTGGGGTCTGAATCAGGTTCTAGGGGAGGCAGGAAAAGTATAGCACCAAGCTAGGATTTGGAACGTTTGGCAAAATCATGTGGTGATTAAAATTGTATGACCCAGGACTTCCCTAGTGGTGCAGTGGTTAAGAATCCACCTGCCAATGCAGGGGACACGGGTTCGAGCCCTTGGCCGGTAAGAGCCCACATGCCACGGAGCAACTAAGCCTGCAGGCCTAGAGCCCATGTTGCACAAGAGAAGCCACCGCAATGAGAAGCCCGCACACCGCAACGAAGAGTAGCTCCTACTCGCCACAACTAGAGAAAGCCCACGTGCAGCAACAAAGACCCAACGCAGCCATATATAAATAAATTTATTTATTTATTTAAAAAAAAAAAGACTGTGCCCAAATGAAAGGACCACTGGCTTAGCTTGTGGGGTTTTCAGTAATAGCTGCATTTTATTCAACACTGTCACCAGCCTCAGGAGCAGAGCAGAGGTCTAAATACCTGAGGAAAAGGAGCAGCAGACATTCTTCACAAATGTGGATGCTGGAGTAAGAGGGGCTTAAGTAGCAGCAATTCCCTCCATATATCCTGGTGACTGATGTTCAGAGAGGAAATAATGTAGTTTGTTTGAATCAGTTATTTTAGATCATTGGAAGTTTATATTAAAATGGTTAAAATTTTGTCAGCTTATGAATGGACTGCTCCCCCAGAGGTCATGGAGTTCCACTGCTCTGCCTATGAATTTGTATACCACCAGCTACAGAAGTCTACATTTGTTTGTCCTTCATTTTCTTTAAAAAACTTGGTTCCACATTTCACTGCATAAAATGGGAAGGAGGCTATTTTTAAGAAGAACTTGCTGAGATTCTGAAATTGAATTTTTTCCACTGGTGTACAGCAAGAAATGAAAATAAATTTGCACTTTAAAGACACTAGTTAACAAAAGTTAGGTTGACTTTCTGGTTATAGTTACTAACTCCTTGAACATATAATTGAACTCCGAAATGAATCATGTTCTAATTCAAGTAAAATAAAGTTTCTGATATTGCTGAAATTTATATATTAATTTGTTTTCCTTTTTCAAAGCAAAAGCTGTTGGTTAGGTAAAATGACTGTCAGGTGTTATTATGGCTTATAAATTAATAAATGGGATATTTAATTCTGTAAAAAAATTAAAATGGGTGAATTGTGGTATATTCATACAGTGGAATACTACAGAAAAATGAAAAAGAACCAACTACTGCTAAACACAACACAGATGAATCTCACGGGTGTGATGTAGCAAGAAAGAATCTAGACACAAAAGAGGCCATGTGGTGTGATTCTATTTATATGAAATTCAAAATTATGAAGACCACAACAGTGGTTTCTCTGGGAAAATACTAATTGAGAAGGGGCACGAAGGTAGAGGTGACAAAGACGAGTACTATACATATCCACTGAGCTGTGTATAGCTTTACTATAAGTCAAGACTTAATAAAAAGGAAAAAAAAATCAATAGTAGTCTCCTATACTAGCAAAAAACAATTACAAAATGAAAACTGTTTAAATATATCCCATTTACAACGGCAACCAAAACTATATAAAGTACATATGAATCTTTAAAAATTATGACAAATAAAACTTGACTGAAGGACCTAAAAGAAGACATAAATACACCATATTCATGTGGGGGGGGCTCGATATTGAAACGTAATGCAATTTCAATAAAAATTCCAAGAGAGTTTTCTGACAAACTTGACAAGCTGACTTTATATTCATATGGAGGAGTAAAGACCAAGTAATGTAGCTAGACAGCAATGTCAAAGAGAAATGAAAGGGACTTCCCTGGTAGTCCAGTGGTAAAGAATCCGCCTTCCAATGCAGGGGACACAGGTTCAATCTCTGGTGAGGGAACTAAGATCCCACATGCCGCGAGGCAACTAAGCCCATGCGTCACAACTACTGAACTCACGTGCCTCAACGAGAGAGCCCACGTGCCACAACTAAAGAGTAAACCTGCACGCCACAACTAGAGAAAAGCCCGGAGCCACAACGAAGAGCCCACGAGCTCTCAATGAAAGATCCTGGTGTCGCAACTAAGACCCGAGGCAGCCAAAAAAATAAATAAATATTTTTAAAAAATGTTGAAACTTATTTTTTAAAAAAACTTAAAAAAAAAAAGAGTGGGGCTTCCCTGGTGGCGCAGTGGTTGGGAGTCTGCCTGCTAATGCAGGGGACACGGGTTCGAGCCCTGGTCTGGGAGGATCCCACATGCCACAGAGCGACTGGGCCCGTGAGCCACAACTACTGAGCCTGCGCATCTGGAGCTTGTGCTCCGCAACGGGAGAAGCCGCGATAGTGAGAGGCCCGTGCACCGCGATGAAGAGTGGCCCCCGCTTGCCACAACTAGAGAAAGCCCTCGCACAGAAACGAAGACCCAACACAACAAAAATATATAAATAAACTAATAAACTCCTACCCCCAACATCTTCTTTAAAAAAAAAAAAAAGTTAAATTCTTACCTTCTGTGATAAGATGTATAGGTTAGTTCTAAAATGGATAAATCTATAAATAGTAATATGATATTAATTTAAAAAAAGAGTAATGAAAGATGACTTGCCCTCCCCAATAGCAAAGCTCTTTATGAAATTATAGCAATTAAGAAAGAGTAGGGCTTCCCTGGTGGCGCAGTGGTTGAGAGTCCGCCTGCCGATGCACGGGACACGGGTTCATGCCCCAGTCCAGGAAGATCCCACATGCCGCGGAGTGGCTAGGCCCGTGAGCCATGGCCGCTGAGCCTGTGCGTCCGGAGCCTGTGCTCCACAATGGGAGAGGCCACAACAGTGAGAGGCCCACGTAACGCAAAAAAAAAAAAAAAAGAGTATATTTTGCAAAGAGAACCAAAGAGATCTTAGGAACACACATGGGAGTGTGTGTGTGTGTGCCTGAAGTAATATTTAATTTAAACAATATTAAATATTTAAATACCCATTATTCAATTGAAAAAGATGATCTATGTCATAAACAGGCTACATACAGATAAAATTCTATCCCTACCTCCAACAATAATCCAAAATAAATTCCCAACATATAAATGTGCAAAATAAAACTTGAAGGCAATAAATACAAAATTTAAATGCCTTTTGACAATAGATTAAGTAAAATTCCATACGACATAAAACACACAAACCACAACAGGAAACACTGATAAGATGCCATTAAATATTTTTTTAATTTTAAAAGCTTTTATTGAAGTATAATCTACAAACCATAAAATTCACTTAAGTGTACAATGCAATTATTTTTAGTAAATTTACAGAGTTGTACAACAATTCCCACAACCCAATTTTAAAATATTTCTATCACTCCAAAAGATCCCTCATACCCACGTGCAATCCCCCCTTCCTACCACCAGCCACAATAAAATTATTTTCTGTATAAGAGAATCATAAGTGAAGATAAAAGTCAGACAAAGAAATGATATTTGCAATATTTATAATTAGCAATATTAGTAAACAATATATGAAGAACTCCTATAAATAAAAGTGGGGAAAAAAAAGAAAATGGAAAAAAAGAAAACACTCAGATGGCTAATAAACATGTGATAAGATGCCCCCCTTCACAAATACCAGAGGAATGCAAATTTAAACAGGAAACCATTTCAGTTCTGTAAGATCAGCAAAAAATACAAAGTGTGAACATACCAAGCACTGGCAAACCGGGGAGAAATGGCTCCTCTCCTATTCTGATTATGGTAACACAAAACCAAAGATCTGTACTCTCCACAACCCAGCACGTACCCAAGATGGCAGCTTCAAGGATGTTCACTGCAGCATTGTTATAACAGAAAAATGGGAAACGATTTAAATGTTCATCAATGGGCGAATGGATAAATGAATGGGTATATTCATAAACTGTATAGTACTGAATTAATAATCTACATATGTCAACATGAATACATTTCAAAACAAATTGGAAAAGCATGTTTGGAAATATTTCTAGTATGCCATCACTGTAAATTTTTAATACATAAAACAGTATTATACATGAATTTATGGACACACATATGTATTAACGACAACAATGATATGGAATGGAAGAATGTGCATCAACTTTACAGGAGGAAAGGAAAGGAGGGGACTGGTATCTAGGAAGAAAAGGGAACTTCAGCTCTTTTAATAATTTTTAATTTCTTTTTAAAATGTCTGAAACAAATGTGGTAAAATGTTAACATTTTTTAATCTATGTGCCCAGTACACTAGTATTGTATTATTCCCTGAACTTATATTTCATTAAATAAAACAAAAAGCCTTCACAGTGCTAAAAGCCTGATGTCAATACACAGCACATGACAGGAGAAGAACATACTAGCAATGGTTCCCAAAGTGGAGTATGAATACCATCACAGTCCCCTGGAAATGGGAAAAAAATATTAGAACTCCTTGATTTGTTTTCTTCACTTGGCCTTCAAGCACCACACTCCCCTCATCTTCCTGTTACTCAATCTACTTTGCTGGTTCTTTCTCTTCTTCCCAGCCTAACGCTGGAGGCCTTGGGGCTCAGTCCTTGGTTCTCTTTTGTCTAGCTACACTTTCAGTTCAGTCCTCTTTCTTGAACACCAAATTCATATATCCAACTGCCTATTTGATCTAGGAAGTTTAAATTTAACACTGCTGACAGAACTCATTTCCCCCCACCCCCAAAAAACCTCTCCACCTGCAGTCTTACCCATCCCCAGCTCCATTTTCACAGCTGTTCTCACAAAAATCCTGACAGGCATTCTTGATTCCTCTTTTTCTCTCAAACCCCATGATATCAGTAGGGTATCATGTAATCCTACCGAGTCTATCTTCAGAACAAATCCAGATCCAACTACTTCTTACCATCTCTAATGCTACCACCTGGTGTGATCACCAACTGGTATCCAGCTTCTATCATGGCCTTCCTGCAATCTGTTCTCAACACAGCAGTCAGTGACTCTGTTAAACTGACAGTCAGAGCATGTGACTTCTCTGTTCAAAATCCTGCAATGGCTCCCATCTCACCCAACACCTTGCCATAACCTATAAGATCTGCATTCCTCCCCACCCCCATTTTCTCTCTTATCTGATTCCTACCCCTTTCCCCTTTGCTTATTACCTCACTCTGAGTCATACTGGCTAGACATACAGGAATATTCCTACTTTAGGGTCTTTGCACCAGCCATTCCTTCTGTCTGGACCATTCTTCCCCCAAATATCCAAGTGGCTAACTCCCTTACGTCCTTCAAAAATCTTGGCTCAGGACTTCCCTGGTAGTGCAGTGGTTAAGAATCCACCTACCAATTCAGGGGACAGGGTTTCGAGCCCTGGTCCGGGAAGATCCCACATGCTGTGAAGCAACTAAGCCCATGCACCACAACTACTGAGCCTGAGCTCTAGAGCCCGCAAGCCACAACTGCTGAGCCCACGTGCCACAACTACTGAAGCCTGCACGCCTAGAGCCCGTGCTCCACAACAAGAGAAGCCACCGCAATGAGAAGCCTGTGCACCACAGTGAAGAGTACCCCCACTCACCACTAGAGAAAGCCCGTGCGCAGCAATGAAGACCCAACGCAGCCAAAACAAAAGTCTGTGCCCAAATGTCTCTCTCAATTAGGTCTACCCTAACCTCCCTAAGTTTAAACTGCAAACCCGCCTGGATGTTCCATCCCCCTTAATCTGCTCTACTTTTTCTTTTTTTCATGGCACTTATCCCCTTCTGACATGTTATATATTTTATTTATTGATAATGTCTGTGGTTTATTATTATTATGATGTCAACTCCATGAAGGAAAGGCTCTTTGTTTTTTCACTATATTTTATCCAAACTGCCTGGAGCAGTGTCTGGCATGTGGCAGCCACACAATAAAAACAGCTGAATAAATGAATGTATGTATATGGTTATATAACAGATGTGTACAGTAGGGTAAGTATACAACATATGAAAAATGTTTATGACAGGACAAGGTCTTTTTTTTTTTTTTTTTACTATTAGGATTGTAAATCAGAAAAGTTTACAGACTTCTAACCTAGGGCTACCAAACCCAGAACAAAGAGTTAACGTGCCTTTACAGAGAAGTATGTTGACCAAAGGATAGAATTCCAAACCAAAGAAATAAAAAGAACGCAAAATTCTGTGTTTTGACTCGAAAAAGAGTTGATATATGAAAGAAAAAGATGTTTAAATTTACCTGGATAAGAATGACAACAACAGAAACTAAACTAGATATGGAAGGAAAAAAGAATCATCTTATGAGGGAGGATGATTAGATCATTTTCATTAATGATACAAAAGAGAAACAAGGGGCAAAAAAATCAGGCAAACATACAGATAATCTCAATTATAAAGAATAAACCACATCAAAGAACTTGAACCAAATTTAGGATATATAAGTAGTTTTGTTTGTTTTAATTCAACAACACAGCAAAGCTAGAAAGTGGCAATGAATAAAAGCACTGGCAAAGAAAGAGAAATTGCAATCAGATATGGTGGTGAATGAGGTCCAAACTATTTTAAGAACTAGGAAAGCACTGTCTTCACAGCAAGAGAAAGACAATACCTGGTCACCTACTTTGTTAATCGGGCAAGCACAGACACACACTCAAAATGCAGACCAGCAGACATGCACTCTAAGGAGCTTGGTTAGAAGTAGAAATTCTGGGACGTCCCTGGCGGTCCAGCGGAAGACTCCGCGCTTCCAATGCAGGGGACAGGGGTTTGATCCCTGATCGGGGAACTAAGATCCCACATGCTGCGTGGTGCGGCCAAAAAAAAGAAAAAAGAATTGGAAATTCTGTTGCCGATGTATTTTTATAGCCTGAGATTAACCACTTGGGTTTGATATACAATCTTTTTGTAAAGAGAAGCATACTTAGTACCTTCACATTGAACAAGGTATATTTGCAAATTTCCTCAAATTTTCATTGAAACTGGTTTAAAAATCCAGTATTTCTACTACCTCTTCTAAAATAAATATACCCACTTAAGCACTAAAAGCATAATGACAAAGTATCACGCCCTTAAAAAAGCATATGAGGGCTTCCCTGGTGGCACGGTGGTTAAGAATCCTCCTGTCAATGCAGGGGACACAGGTTTGAGACCTGGTCTGGGAAGATCTCACTTGCCGTGGAGCCGCCTAAGCCCAATCACCACAACTACTGAGCCTGCGCTCTAGAACCCGCGATCCACAACTACTGAGCCCGTGTGCCACAACAGTTGTGGCTCGCGGGCTCCAGAGTACATCCTCAGTAGTTGTGGAGTACGGGGCTTAGCGGCTCCGCAACACATGGGATCTTCCCAGACCAGGGCTCAAACCCGTGTCCCCTGCATTGGCAGGAGGATTCTTAACCACTGCGCTACCAGAAAGTCCTACTTAGTCTTTTAAAAGTCTTTTAAAAGTAATTTAAACTTGATAAGACAGGAATGCTAAGTAAAATTTTGGCAATAATGTATCTTTCATTTGTTTTTTACTCTCCGATACAATCCAAGGGAAAAACAGCAAAATCACTCGTAACTGAAAAGAACACAATGGACTGATAAGTCACTCTAACAGAAAAGAACAACACATAAAGCTCTGGTTGCATAACTCTGGACTTTATGAAAACTAATTTCTAACTATTTCAGAAATAATAAGCTAATATGGACTCTAACAGGAAAAGATACTGAAATACTCTCAAATTCAAGGACAGAAAAACCCAAAACTACAGCTGAAAACTAACATGAAAGCATGTTTGTTCTCTGAAGCATATAAAATCAAGGGAACCTAATGCTTTCCGAAATTCAGGTCGATTAGTGCTTTTACGTATGAGACTGTAGGTACTGATATAGATTAGGTATATTTATGAGGGTGAAAGAGAACAATCCTCCTTCCTTCACCCCTAAGGACTGTTTCAAGCAGATGCTCACAAACCTCTCCTTTAAGGAAGACAGAAATATAGGCATCGTTCTTGAGGTAAGTATGGCTGCCAACCTGAGCCTGCCCTTCCAATCTACCAGGAACTGGGACATCCCTCACCTAGAAACCAGAAATATGTGCAAAGGCCTAGAGCAATCTGGGAGGTTTGAAAAAAGGAGAAGGGGGAAAAGGCTTAAAGGTATCTATTTTGTTTATCCTCAGAGAAGAGGAAGGATTGTTTAGACATCTTGGTCCTATCCAGGAGCAAGGGACACAGTGGCATCCTCCTGAGGACACCAGGCTGAGAGCAAACAGGGAGGAAAGGAAACTTGGCAGGATGCCTGAGATGTGCCAGCCCATCAAGAAACAGCCAGAACAGAATTAATTTAGGACAAAGAGAGAATCTAAGTAAAATCCAGTGAACCCCTTTCCTTCTTTTACTGTATTTCTAAAGATTAGAAACTTGTGCTTCCCCAGACGTATATATATATGTATATGTGTATATATATACACTTTCTTTCTTTTTTTTTTTTTTAGTGACGATCCTTTTGAAAGTGTCTATTTCAACTTGCTCAAAAGAGTGTAAGTAAGGAGGTTTCAGGACAGAATTTTAAGAACACAGGTCCAAAGTGATATAGGGAAATCAAAACTAGAAAACACCAAAAAGGGGAAACAAAGGCACCCCATCCTTCTCACCAGAAACAGTGTCTGCTCACAATTTGTACGGGATTATTCTTTAACAAGAATCCAAAGAAATACCCGTGCTGTGACTAGTCAGTTCAGACAAGCCATACCTGGATCAGGTAAGTCTCTGCCTAGCACAGTTAGAACTGAATACAAACATGGTCATACCTAGAAAGCACACATGTAGAAGGATAGGAGAAATGGTTCAAAAAGGAACACAAAACCAAAGAACACTTAAAATGAGACTGTCTAAAATGCTAATGTATGGAATGGGGAGCTTTCCAGACTTATTATCTCATACTACTGATCCCACTGAAGACCCAAAGCTGAAGACAGAAGCTTCTGCACAACTGAAAGATGCAAAGGAACAGTACAAGGCTTGTTCTAGCAACCTAGGTTCCTGACATGACTGGTAACTCTAGTTCCTTTTCTTTACTACCATCCTATTGCAGCTCAACTAAAAGAGAAGCTGAGCACAGTGGAGGCAAGCTGACAGGGCTGAGGCAGAAGTGAACACACCCTAAGGTGACTGGGAAACTGATGTAGACACCTCCCTACTTGAGATTTCCCCCCACCATAAAATTTTTTTTTGAATAAAATCTGCTCTATTTCAGAAGAGAAACAAAAGAAAAATAATTCTTGTCACTCACCCAAATTTCAATTAGCTGTAACTCTGAGTTTATAACTGGAAGTCACTCCAGGTACAAATCTGCTACCTTGTACTAGTGATATTCACATGTGTCCTGTTAAAGAGGTAAAACATGGAAATAAAATCTCCTGTACCTAGGACAGGTGAAGTCAAAGTTCTAGTCACAGCATTGAGCTTTTCAGATTACTTGGGGGCCTCATGTAGATCCCCCACCCCCTGCCATGAAAGATGACTACTAGCTTAAAACAAGAAAATCTCCAGAGTAAGGAATTAGGCAACCATAGAATAGCTCCTGTCTTTCCTGTGACATCTCAATGATACCACACAACTGTTAGAACTCCAAAGGAGTTTTAAATCACCGAATTCTGTACTATTTAAAAGAGGCACACCAAGAGGCAATATACACCTAAAAATCAAAGATGGCTACAATCCAGAGGGCTGCCTTTGGTGGTGAAATCACATACTTAAAGGTCTTGATACTATACTACTCTGCAGATTACCTGAAACTATAATCAAAAACCAAATTCCTCAGACATGGGCACTGTATTGTGTTCAGCTGTAGTTGGGGGATACAATGAAGTGTCCACCACAAAATATAGCACTGCTGAGTTTTGCTATTTTGGGATAATCTGCGGCTACTCCCACAAAGGGGCTGAGACCAACTTAGGTTCTCCTCCAAGGACCATGTTCTTAGTATCCTATGTTCCTAACCTCCTGTGAGACCTCTCCCCTTCAAGGCCCATAAAGCATATTTCCTTATATAGTCAGACATTCAGAAAACAATGCAAGGAGATTTCAGAGCACAAATTCAACAGGTAGTCCCTCCACTTAGAACCACATACGATTCGCGGCCACACTATGACATATCTGAACATCTATCCTGTGGGTAAAGATTTTATTAGCAAGTACCCAGAAGCAGATGAGCAACATGCAAAATGACAGTGAATGTGGGGAAAACCTGTAAACAGAAGAGGCAAATGACCTGTTTAATGCCTCACAAAATGCAACAGAGTTTGACTGCTCTGTCAAGACAGATTCTGTCTTCTACCTTCCAGTGAAACACCAGAATTTTAAAAGGTACTTTTAAGCACCTTTAAACATCAGAAAAGAGGGACTTCCTGGTGGTCCAGTGGTTAAGACTCCGAGCTCCCAATGCAAAGGGCCTGGGTTCGATCCGTGGTCAGGGAACTACATCCCACAACTAAGATCCTGCATGCCGCCAACTAAGATCCCGCATGCCGCAACTAAAGATCCCACACGCGGCAACGAAGATCACATGTGCCGCAACTAAGACCCGACACAGCCTAAATAAATAAATAAATGTATTTTTAAAAATCAGAAAAGAACTTCTATCTACCTCATAAATAACTCATAGTTCTAGATAGAGAAGGGACTAACTTTCACCCACACAACAACTTCCCAACTCAGGAAAGTGTAGAGATATCTCCAAAGAAACGTCACTCCTTAAGAGCATGTTCCAAATCTCTCCACTCTCTCAGCTTCCTTTCCTGACCTTCATGTGATACAAGGAACTGAACAGCGTGAACATGTAGAGAGCTCTCATGATTCTGGGAGTCAAAAACTATATTAAAAAAAAAAAAAGTGGAACTCAACCTGGAAGCAACCATCAATCCCATGATTAGTAAGTTGTGTACCCTTCAATACACCAATTCACCTTATTTTCCCTGACAAGAAGCTAGACTTGAGACTGTATGTCCTACTTTTCAGGGTGAGGTAATATATGAGAAATCAATTTAAAAATATATACTACAGGGACTTCCCTGGTGGTCTACTGGTTAAGACTCCATGCTTCCAATGCAGGGGACATGGGTTTGATTCCTGGTCAGGGAACTAAGATTCCATGCCACGTGGTGCAGCCAAAATATTAAATTAAAAAATATTAAAAATGTAATAAAATCAGTGTTCATTAAAAAAATAAAAATATGTACTATACTGATGCAGCTAAAGCAATGCTAAAATTTTTTAGCTTTAAAAGTAAAAATATAAAATTAATGACTTAAGGTTCTCCTTAATAAGCTAGAAAAAGACCAAAGTAAGTAGAAGGAAGGAAATAAGATACAACGAGAACTCACTGAGAGACAGAGAGAGAGAGAGAATGAGTAACAGAGCCAAAAAAAAAAAAAAATCAATAAAGCTGATAAAAATCTCTAAAGAAACTGATCAGTGAAAAGAAAACACACAAATTACCACTATCAGGGATGAAAAACAGGGATATCACTTCAGATCCTACAGGCACTAAAAGAATAATAAGGTAATATTATGAACAACTGCATACCAATAAGTTCAACAACTTAGACAAAATGGATAAATTCCTTAAAAAATACAATTTACCAAAACTGACACAAGATTAACATAAAATCTGAATAGACCTATATCTATGAAGAAAACTGAATTTATCACAACTCTTTCCACAAAGAAAAGTCCAGACACAGATGATTTTACTAGTAAATTCTATCTAACATTTAAGGAAGAAATAACACCAATCTTGCACAAATTCTTTCAGAAAATGAGGAGAGAAAGAACACTTTCCAACTTGTTTTATGAGGTCAGGTAACCCTGATAACAAGAACTAAAAAAGAACCATAGAGAAAGAAAAAACAAATGAAAGAAAAGAAAGAAAGAAAAAAAATATATATATATATAGACCAATATCCTTCATGAACACAGACACAAACATCCCTTTTAAAAGTTTAACAAAACAGGGACTTCCCTGGTGGCACAGTGGTTAAGAATCTGCCTGCCAATTCAGGGGACACGGGTTTGAGCCCTGGTCCGGAAAGATTCCACATGCCACGGAGCAACTAACCCGTGCACCGCAACTACTGAGCCTGCGCTCTAGAGCCCATGAGCCCCAACTACTGAGCCCATGTGCCACAACTACTGAAGCCCGTGCGCCTAGAGCCCATGCTCTGCAACAAGAGAAGCCACTGCAATGAGAAGCCCACACACCACAACAAAGAGTAGCCGCCGCTCGCCACAACTAAAGAAAGCCCGCGCGCAGCAATGAAGACCCAATGCAGCCAAAAATAAATAAATAAATAAAAGTTTAGCAAAACAAATTCAGTGACATACAGACGGAATAATATGACAAAGTGTGGGATGCAAGGCTGACTAACTATCTGTAGAATCAATCAATGTAATCCATCATATTAACAGAAGAAAGGAATAAAACCATACAGGAAGACACTCAACAAAATTCAACACCCACTCATAATTTAAAACTCTCACAAATAAAAATTTGAAAAAAACTTCCTCACCTGCTCAAGAGCATTTATGAAAAACCTGCTAAAGAGCATTTATGAAAACCCCCAAAAAACTATAGCTGACATCACAGTCAATGTGAAATCCTGAACATTTCCCTCATATAATCAAAATAAGGCAAAGATGTCCATTCTCACCATTTCTATTCAACATTTTATCAGTCAGTATAGTAAAGCAAGAAAATTTTTTTTAAAGCATAAAGACCAGAAGAAAACAAGACTTTCTCTATCCATAGATAACCTAATAGAAATACTTTATACATAAAATACACAGAAAATACTTAGCTATCTACAAACAACTTCTGAAACTACTATGTGAATTTCACAAGATCATAGGATACAAGGTCAATATACAAAAGCCAATTATATTTTTCTATGCTAGCAGCAAACAATTAGAAATTAAAAGACAATTTAGTGGATTAATTTCATATAAGACGGTAGAGAAGGAGGCTTCAGGAATCCATCCCTTCACCCAAACAACTAATGAGCTGGCAGAAACTGTCTGAAGTAACTTTTGGAACTCTGGAGTCTAGCTGGAAAACATGAAACTTCCAAGGTAGAGCTTGATGAAGAGGCTGGTGAATACTGGTAAATTTAAGCCTTTTGTGTACACCTACCCAACCCCCAGCCTCACAGCAAGCAACAGTGGCATGGCTACCTTCATTCCGGATATAGCTTGCTGGAGGCTAGGGTGGACACAATAAAGATCTTGTCCTCCAAATATTGGGGTTGTGTGTTCTGACTGATGACGGCTGCTTTTGATCACTGAGGAGCAGGCAGAGGCTGGTGACCATTGTTCCAACACCCACAAGCTGAAGCAGCTTCCAGGAGAGTTAAGAGAACAGTACTTGTTTTCATTTTTCCCCCTTTTGGGAGCCAGACATTTAAGGAAATCTTTGTCAGGTCACTGTATAACTGCAGATATAACTGAACAGAAACTTCAATTATCACATACAATAAGGAATACACATTTCGAAAATTTATCTGTAAAAGTCACAAATGGAAGGCTCTCACACTCAATGAGCAAAAACTAGCAACACCTGAGGAGTGGGAAAGTTAGACTGCTAAAGTTACCACAACAGGGACTTCCCTGGTGGCGCACTGGTTAAAGACTCCATGCTCCCAATGCAGGGGGCCTGGGTTCAATCCTGGGATCTAGTCAAGGAACTAGATCCCACATGCATGTCACAATTAAGATTTAGCATGCCACAACTAAGGAGCCCACCACCCGCAACTAAGGAGCCCACTGGCCGCAACTAAGGAGACCACCTGCTGCAACAAAGACTGGCACAACCAAATAGACAAATAAATAAAAAATAATAATTTTTTATTAAAAAAATTAATAAAGTTACCACAACATAATACTCAAATGTTGTTTTACTCAAATGTCGTTTTAACAAAAAATTTAAAAACATACTAAGAAACAGAAAATCAATGCCTGATCACAGGAAAAGGAGAATCTGACAAAAAATACAAAACACCGTGGCCTCCCACCTTCTGAGACAGCCTACACTCTGTCTGTGAAGGGTGTTTCTCCCTTTGCTGCCCTCACTTTCCAAGACAACCCCATGCCCTGGGGCCGCTCTTGCCTTTTGAGATGGACTGTATTCTGTCTACAGAATTTGTATCTCTAAATAGATCTACTTCTTACCAACAAAACAAAACAAAACAAAAGGGCTTCCCTGGTGGCGCAGTGGTTGAGAGTCCGCTTGCCATGCAGAGGACGTGGGTTCGTGCCCTGGTCCGCGAAGACCCCACATGCTGTGGAGCAACTAAGCCCTTGCGCCACAACTACTGAGCCTGCACTCTAGAGCCCATGAGCCACAACTACTGAAGCCCACACACCTAGAGGCCGTGCTCCACAACAAGAGAAGCCACCGCAATTAGAAGCCCAGGCACCGCAACGAAGAGTAGCCCCAGCTCGCCGGAACTAGAGAAAGCCCGCACAGCAATGAGGACCCAATGCAGCCAAAAATAAATAAATTAAATAAATAAATTAGAAAAAAAAGAAAAGAAAAAGTCACTAGAGGGATTCAACAGCAGATCTGAGCACACATAAGGAATATCAGTGTACCAGAAGGTAAAACAACTGAAATTATTACACGAGAGGCAAAAAGAAAAAAGAATAAGTAAAAGTAAAGAGTTTGAGGGACCTGTGGGACACTCCCAAATGTAACAATATCTACATTTTAGAAATTCCAAAAAGAGGAAATAAAAGGGAAAAAAAATATTTGAAGAAATAATGGCCCCAAACTTTCTAGATCTCAGGAAAGACATGAGTATATATGTGCAAGAAGCCTAATGAAGCGTAAGTGGGATCAACTCAAAGATTCACACCACACCAAGACACATAAAACAAAAACACACTATAAAACTGTTGAAACCCAAAGACAACGAGAGAATATTTAAAGCAGCAAGACAGAAGCAACTGGTAATGTACAAGAGAACTTCAATAAGATTAGCAGCTGATTTCTCCTCAGAATCCTCCAGAAGGCAGTATTTAAAATCCTGAAAGAAGAAAACTGTCAACCAAGAACTCTATACCTGGATAAACTATCCTTCAGGAATGAAGGGAGGGGCTTCCCTGATGGCACAGTGGTTAAGAATCCACCTGCCAATGCAGCGGACACGGGTTCGAGCCCTGGTCCAGGAAGATCCCACGTGTCATGGAGCAACTAAGCCTGTGTGCCACAACTACTGAGCCTGTGCTCTAGAGCCCACGAACCACAACTACTGAGCTCGCATGCCACAACTACTGAAGCCCATGCACCAACAGCCCGTGCTCTGCAACACGAGAAACCACCGCAGTGAGAAGCCTGCACACCACAACGAAAGAGTAGCCCCCACTCACCACAACTAGAGAAAGCCCGCGCACAGCAATGAAGACCCAACGCAGCCATAAATTAATTAATTAATTAATTTTAAAAAAAAGAATGAAGGGAAAATTAAGATATTTCCAAAT
Source organism: Globicephala melas (assembly GCF_963455315.2). Taxonomy (NCBI): domain Eukaryota; kingdom Metazoa; phylum Chordata; class Mammalia; order Artiodactyla; family Delphinidae; genus Globicephala; species Globicephala melas. The sequence continues at coordinate 38,470,862 of NC_083324.2, read as the reverse complement.
AACAAAAACTGAAGGTGTATGTTACCAGTGGACTTGTCCTATAAGAAGTGCTAAAGGGAGTCCTTCAGGCTAAAATGAAAGGACAACTCAAAGCCATTAAGAAAAAAATATACACCACTGGTAAACATGACTACATAGATAAACATAAAAGCCAGTATTATTGTATATTTGGTATGGTTTGTAATTTCTCTCTTCTTCCTAAATGATTTAGCAGACAAATGCGTAAAACTTATAAATCTACGTTAATAGGCATACAATGTATAAAGATGTAATCTTATAAATATATGTACACATAAATAAATAAAAAGAGGGAGGGATAGAGGTGTATAAGGGCAGAATGTTTGTATAAACTAACTAGGTTGTTATCAGTTTAAGATGTAAATTTTAATCCCCAAGATAATCACTAATAAAATAACTTTAAAACATACAGAAAAACAGAGAATCAAAATGATTCACTACAAAATAAAATCAACTAAATTCTAAAAAAGATGGTAATGGAGGAACTGAGGAACAAAAACATGCAAGACACACAGAAAACAAAAAGATAAATGAAAGTAACTCCTTCTTGATAGGTAATCACAATAAATGTAAACGGACTAAACTCTCCTACTGAAAGGCAGAGATTAGTGGAAAGGACTTTAAAAAAATATCAATCCATCTATATGTTGCTTACAACAGATTCACATTAGATATGAAGACATAAAGAGGTTGACAGTAAAAGGATGGAAAAAGATATTCCATGCAAATCTTAATCAAAGGAGAGCTGAGGTGGCTCTACTAATAGCAGATAAAATAGACTTGAAATTATAAAAGGTTACAAGACACAAAGGATATTAAATATTGACAAAAAGTTACATATAGCAAGAAGAAATAACAATTATACATGCACATAACAGAGCCACAAAATGTGTTTTTGGGAAAACGAGTATAGTAGTCTTGTTCAGGCTTCAGAGGCATAAGTAGGCCTCTGACTGACTTGTGACCCTGCCTGGACTGCGTGACTGCTTGCACACCTAACAATTGTTACCAACGAGTCAAGTAACAATTATGATAAGAAAGGGAGTGGGTTTTGGAATTTCTTGAGCCCTGGGGACCTGGCCAGTCCCCGGGGTCTGGAAAATCTTGTGACTCAAGCAGTGAAACCAACAGCATTGTTACAGTTACATCAGAGCTTCATTTCTGCACACAAACTGATGATATCAGTTTGTGGCCTGGGATTATAAACGGAAGCCCCCAGAGCTGCAATCTGAAGTCTCACCTGTGGGGTGGACGCACCACCCAGGACCCTTCCCCACTGGGACTCCAGATTGCTATTACTCGGAACTTCTCAGCTGCTGTTTGAATCTGGATGTAGGTGTCGGCCCAATCTGGTGATGTACACTGTTATATCTCTCGAATACTTTTATTCATCCTCTTCTAATGACTGTATATTGAACTTAAGTAATCTTCTATTAAAAAATTAATTAAATCTGTTCAGTTGTGTGAGATGAGTGGTTATTTTGCCAGCAAACCCAACGAACCCTGAAACTGAAAGCAGGTTTTTGGCAAAACATTAAATTGGCGCTGTGAGCAGGATTCGTACAGCAAAATGCCTCTCTTTAAAAAGAAAGAAGTTAGTTAATCAGGTTTTTATTCCAGGATGGGACGAGCTCCCTTACAGCTCATTAGTGGCAGAGTGGGGCATATCGACTGGACTGTGTGAGAACTGGAGATCTAAATCTAAGCGAGCCGAACCTTTGGATGTGACTATTTATAGCTCACACTGATAGAGAAAGGGCAAGAATGTACCACACAGGTTGGATCCTCCTTTCTGCCTATCGTAAGGTGCATTAAGCTAAGCAGAAACTGGTTGAAGAGAAAGCTCAATTGGAAAAAGATCTGTGTGACTTACAAGGACGACTGTCCATGATTCAATGCCAAATTTACATTCTAGCTGATTAGGTTTCCACTTTCCAGTCGGTAGCCGAAAAAGCCACTGTTAAAGTTGCCCAAGCCACATATCGAAAGTGGCGGGGCAAAGTAAAATAAAAGGTACATCTGGCTATAGCTAAAGCTGGAGTAGACTGGGACCCAGATACATGGGACGGAGGTATCTGGGATGATAGCTTACAATCAGAATCTGATGAAAATGATGATTTGGGATGGAAGTCAGCCCCACAGTCAAAGGAAGAACTGAAACCGCCTAACTTTAAGACACAGCAAGCTTGGCAGCGTAAAATGGAAACTGATGCTCAGAGGAATACAATAAAAAAAGATACTCTGGAGGATTATACTCAGCATGAGATTAACGATATTTTAAGACAGTTAACTGAAAGGTCAGGAGAGCCTTTAATTACTTGGGCAGTTAGTACCTATGATGCAGGGGCCGCTGGAATATTAACTGATGATGGAGATGCTCATAAATTTGGCACCATTAGCAATGAGTCTTTTGTGCAACAGGCTGTTAGAGATAAAGCTAATCGCCCAGTAGATTCCAATCTATTGGAAATAGTCGCGGAAGGGTGCCTTAAGAAATATCCTATAGAATCTGCTTGGCCTGGAAGGGACCGTCCCTGGTACACTCTTAAAGACTGTGTCCAGAGACTAAAGGAAGATGCTATGAAAGGTGCTATTTTTATTGTACATCTAGATAACATGTCTGACATTCCCCTGACTGTACAAATGAGAAATAAAGTTTTTAAAACTGCTCCTCCTACTTACAAGCATGTAATTGTGACTCTCCTGCTAAATGAGACAGGTAATCCCATCTCCAAAGTCATTAAATAAAGTACAACAATTGGGAGACTTGGGAGAGTGGAACTTTGAAAACAAAGAAGATGATAAAGAAAGAGCAAGACAAGCAGACAGGATATCTGGAAAGGACACGTTCCTGGCCCTTATTACAAATGGGGTCCCAAAAGACTGATGGAATAACTACAAAGGAATTATGGGAAATATTTTTTTTTTTTTTAAAAAGAAAGGGACCAAGAGACTTTTTTTTTTTTTTGGCGGTACATGGGCCTCTCACTGCTGTGGCCTCTCCCGTTGCGGAGCACAGGCTCCCGACGCGCAGGCTCAGCGGCCATGGCTTACGGGCCCAGCCGCTCTGCGGCATGTGGGATCCTCCCTGACCGGGTCACGAACCTGTGTCCCCTGCATCGGCAGGCGGACTCTCAAACACTGCGCCACCAGGGAAGCCCAAGACATTTTAAATCTCAAGCAGAAACTATGAGAGATCTGTCTCTCTGGGTATATGTGTATGTCTCAGTATGTGTCTTTCTCTTTGGATAATATTACTGAGGTTAATTTATAAATGAGCTCTATTTAAATGGCTTAAAGCAAAGTAAGTGCTTACAAATCAAACAATTCGAAATACAAGAGAAATTAAGCTACATGAATTTTAGGTTCATGGGAAATGGGAAATAGTCAATATTAAATTAATACCTGGTATTAATGTTTGTTAATCTAATTAATATAGACATGTGTTAGGAGTCATCAACATTAAGTGTAATGCTTTTATTGTGCCTAGGTTTAATATAAGCTACATAAAATCTTGTTATATTTGTTACAGATTTGTCAGCAAGTAAAGTAATTTGATGTGAAGAAACTTTTAAGAAAATGTAAATGAGATAAGAGCTGTTAGATAAACTCTATTAAGAATAATTATGCTTGGGGCTTCCCTGGTGGCACAGTGGTTGAGAGTCCGCCTGCCGATGCAGGGGACACGGGTTCGTGCCCCGGTCCGGGAAGATCCCACATGGCGCGGAGCAGCTGGGCCCGTGAGCCATGGCCGCTGAGCCTGTGCGTCCGGAGCCTGTGCTCCGCAACGGGAGAAGCCACAACAGTGAGAGGTCCACGTACCGCAAAAAAAAAAAAAAAAAATTATGCTTTAGGAATGTGTATCTAAAATAGTCTCTCCAGATTCTGTTAACTTGAAATTCTAGAGTTATGCTAAATTAAGTGATGGAAGCTTGTTGAATAGCTAGGTCATTCCCAAATAACATAAGATACTGAAACATTAATTACTGAACACTGGCTTCCTTTTACAGAGAAACAAAAGATACTTAGGACTATTAATGAATACATTTGGTGCCACGTTCTCTAAAGAAAATAAATGTTTTTAGAAAATATCACTGGTGGGCTTCCCTGGTGGCGCAGTGGTTGAGAGTCCGCCTGCCGATGCAGGGGACGCAGGTTCGTGCCCCGGTCCGCGAGGATCCCGCATGCCGCGGAGCGGCTGGGCCCGTGAGCCATGGCTGCTGAGCCTGCGCGTCCGGAGCCTGTGCTCCGCAACGGGAGAGGCCACAGCAGTGAGAGGCCCGTGTACCGGAAAAAAAAAAAAGAATAAATCACTGGTATTTATGTTCACCAATCTACAGAATGCTAATGTAAAGGACAGTTCATAATTACTTACTTCTTAGTTTTCACAAGAAATTAAGGTTTTAAGAGCTGAGGATTCTAATTTAAACATGTAATTAAAGCTAATAAAAATAATAAAGGAAACATTTCAGTGTATAGTAGGAAAGTAGGATGTGTTGTCAGTAAATAAGGTATGAGGAATGGAATTACATTTTATTAAGGGAAAAGGAAGTAGGTCTGACCTATAGCTGGCTAGTTCTTTCTTTCTTTTCTTTTTTTTTTTTTTTTTTTTGTGGTACGCAGACCTCTCACTGTTGTGGCCTCCCCTGTTGCGGAGCACAGGCTCCGGACGCGCAGGCTCAGCGGCCATGGCTCACAGGCCCAGCTGCTCCGCGGCATGCGGGATCCTCGCGGACCGGGGCACGAACCTGCGTCCCCTGCATCGGCAGGCGGACTCTCAACCACTGTGCCACCAGGGAAGCCCCTAGCTGGCTATTTCTGAATGGGAATATAAAGTGATGGATATAGAAACTGATAAAAAAAGTTTTGTGGAAAGTGGACCCCAAGAAAAGAGTTTTGTGCATGGTCAGAATTGACAAAGTTTAAAATAAATTTAACTGAGTAAATGAATTTTAAAAGTAAGCAGGTGTAAAACTTGAATTTGGCTTTTCTCTCTCTTAAGAGGACAAGATTTCTTAATATGTTGAACTGCCTTTGATAACAAATTTTAAGTTTTCTTACCTTTTAAGTGATCTGTTCTATATTTGCCTTTGAAATCTTATATTGTTACTTTGGTAAAGTAAATAAGTATTAATTCACAATGATCTATGAAGATTATGGCACACGTAGATAAAGCTCATTCCCCTTCTTAAAAAAAAAAATTAACCCCTCATTGTCAGACTTTTGCTACCCTGTTGTCCTCATAACATGGCAACGGTCTACTCCTAAGTCAGAAAATTTAAAATGGGTAAACAATAGCTGTAAATCAAACAGTCAGGGTTATGGGAAATCCAAGACGGTCCCTTGGCTTTTCCTGGCTCCCTGACAAACCTCATTCTTTATTTGATGGGATAAAGCCTTCCCTGGCAGCAGGGTTAATGCCCTCACAATGAAAAAGAAAAAAATTATGTTTCACTGAATATTAAATTCTAGTTTTGTTAATTGAGGTCTGTGTTTACCAAGATTCACTTCCGAGATAGTTCCTCGTTGTTATGTTTTATTGGTAAAAAGTTTAATTGAATTATTCTAAAGCTTATCTCAGTAGTCTATCTTTGAATGGAGATCAGACGCCCCGTGACCTACAACCAGGGCACACAGAATTACATATGTCAATCAATGAACTGTATACTAATTGGAGCTTATGACAAAAACAGCAAGGCAAAAGAGTACCTCTGGGTTTTTGGAACAGAAAATTCCCAGAAGCCGGAAAGAACTATACTACCTTCGAAAAACAGCTACTGGCGGGCTTCCCTGGTGGCACAGTGGATAAGAATCTACCTGCCAATGCAGGGGACACAGGTTCGATCCCTAGCCCAGGAAGATCCCACATGCTGTGTAGCAACTATGCCCGTGCACCACAACTACTGAGCCTGCACTCTAGAGCCTGCGAGCCACACTACTGAAGCCTGCGTGCCTAGAGCCCGTGCTCCGCAACGAGAAACCACCACAACGAGTAGCCCGCGCTTGCCACAACTAGAGAAAGCCCGCACACAGCCCACACAAAGACCCAACGCAGCCAAAAATAAATAAATTAATAAAAAGAAAAACAGCTACTAGAATGTTACTGGGCTCTGATACCAAACAACTGACTGTAGATCACACAATTATATTGAGACCCCAAGTGCCCATTATGTAATGGATTTTAAGCTCACCAAAGACCCACAGAATTGGGCAAGCCCAAGAGTCTACTATAGTCAAATGGAAATGGTATATACAGGACTGGGCCAAACCAGGCCCACAGGGTGCCGCTGTTTTACATGCAAGGATTTCTAAAATTCCAATTGAAGGTCTTGAGCAAGAAGCTATGATTAGGGCTTCCCTGGTGGCACAGTGGTTATGAATCCACCTGCCAACGCAGGGGACACAGGTTCGATCCCTGGTCCAGGAAAATCCCACATGCTTTGGAGCAACTAAGCCCGTGTGCCATAACTACTAAGTCTGTGCTCTAGAGCCTGCGAGCCACAACTACTGAAGCCCACGCGCTGCCCGTGCGCCTAGAGCCCGTGCTCCGCAACAAAAGACACTGCAATGAGAAGCCCACGCACCGCAATGAAGAGTAGCCCCCACTCTCTGCAACTAGAGAAAGCCCGCGCGCAGCAACGAAGACCCAACGCAGCCAAAAATAATTAATTAATTTAAAAACAAGAGGCTATGATTAAACCCGAGTTAAACCGAGTCGCCTGTAAAATGGGGAAAGCCCCTTTGACTCTTTAACTGAGAAAGAAAAGAAACATGCCTGGTTTACAGATGGCTCAGCAAAATATATAGGATCTGTTCATTACTGGAAAGCAGTAGCCTACAACCCAGTCACAACTGAACTGTTAACACTTGAGAGGGAAAAAGCAGTCAATTTGCTGAACTATATACAGTATATCAGGTTTTGAAAAAGAAACTTAACAGAATGTCCTATTTATACTGATTCCTGGTCTGTGGCCAATGGATTAGCAACTTGGCTTCCAACGTGGGTTAAAAATAATTGGCAAATTCATTCAAAAGAGTTGTGGGGGAAAGAATTATGGGTGGATATTTAGGAAACTGTCCAGAAAACTAATGTTTCAGTTTTTCATGTAGACGCTCATAGTACTCCCATTCCACGGAATGATGGTATAATTCAATTACAGATGAACAAAATCAGATCCAGACGATGGAAGTCGACGCACACTGTAGTGAATTCAAAGGTTTGGCACTTTGGGCACATGAAAAATGTGGCCATCTGGGAGAAAAAGCTACATACAGGTGGGCTCAGGATCAAAGTACTTCCTTGACTATGGATCTCATTAAGCCTGTTATTTTACAATGTCCAATCTGCCAACATGTTAAACACAGGAGCTTGTCACAACTAATAAAAGGACAATTGGCACGTGGCAAACTGCCTGGGCAGATATGGCAAATTGATTACACTGGCCCACTAATCTGTGATAAAGGCTGCCAATATGTGTGCACTGCAGTGGACACCTGTTCTGGATACTCGGTGGCCATTCCATGTGGAAAAGCCAATCAAACTAACACTATTAAAACATTAGAAATAATTAATTTGTACTATGGCGTTCCACTCCAAATACAAAGTGGTAACGGGTAACTTTCAAAGGTGAATTTGCCCAGGAACATAATACACAATAGATTTTTCATATTCCATATTATCCTCAAGCTGCTGGTTTAACTGAAAGAATGAATGGATTGCTAAAGGAATAAGTGATTAAATTGGGACAGGGTTCTTATAAAAATTGGAGGACTAACTTAAATGCTGCCTTAAATATTCTGAACAATCGTCCAGTTGGGTTTAATGAGAATGACTCTACCAAATCTACAAATTCATAGGATGGATTTCCATCCAGAGATAATTGAATATTGGGAAATTTTACCTGGAGCATTAGCTCCTTTTCCAGCCTCTCCTGAGGCAGCAGGCCTCCATTTGCATTCTATGACTGAGCAGAGGCTTACTAAGAGAATGATTTTTACTATATCAATTAGCATTGGTATGAAAATGCCTCCTGGACATTTTGGGCTAATTAAGAAATGCTCTAGCTTAGCCCTTAGGGGCATCTGTGTCCAAGGAGGAGTGACTGACCCTGAACTATCAAGGAGAAATTAAAGTGATTTTACAAAATGAAGGTAATGATGATTTATTTATTAATAAACACAACAGGGTTGCTCAACTACTTATTCTCCCCTGTCTAATTGGAAAATCAAGAAAGGAGAACCCCCTACTTTGTTAACTGTCTGGGGAGATGGAGGATTTAGATCCACAACAGAGCACAATTCAATTGGAGCTAAAGGTGAAGCAACCCAATGGCCCTCCTATACCTGCTGATGTAATTGTGCAGGGAAAGGATGACACTGTGTTGGTGTTGATCCCTGGACAAGAAAAATGAAAATATGCGCCATTAACCCATTGTTATTCTCGTGAATAGACCGTTTTTGGAAGCTTGACTGTAATGTGGATCGTCACCCATGCCTTAACCCCAGGATATCTGCTTTGGTTGAGAAAGGATAAAGAAGGAAAACGTTGGGGAATCTTCTGTTGGGAAAACATGAGCCACACCCGAACTCAAGACAACTTCACCTGCCCTGCAAACAAGGCCTGTCCTTTTCTAATTATGACTTTCTATGGCTGTCAATTTCACGTGTTGCCTACTGTTTTTGGAAATGAATATTGGTTGCCTCATTTTGCTGGAAATTACTTAGATTTTAATAATCACAACCACTTATTGACAGACAGTGAAAAGACTATTCAAGGATTGCTTTGTGGCCAGACTTCACACATCTGGGAACCCTGTTTATTAGAGAATTCCATTAACTACTGTGAATCGACTATATTTCCTCAATCTTATAGTATGTTTTTTGACGTTGCTCCCCAATTTGTATGTATTATAACTGATGATATTAACACAACTTCTAATTATCAGCTAGGAAACCCTTTTTCAGGATGTCTAGCACATACAGATCACTTATATTGGAAAGGGACAACTTATTTCTTTTCCCCCATACACACACAATTGTTGTGGACTCAAATGTTAATTCCTACTTTACCTGTTCCTAATATTAACCTACCACTTGAACCTTTGAAGAAGGTATTACAGTAAACAGCGTTACTACAGAAATTTATAGGTAAACATAACTGTACTTTGTTCGAACACTCTATTGTTACTACTATTGCAGCTAACAAATTAATAGATGTGGGAGTTAATGTACAAAAGCATACTTCTCATACTTGGTGGGACTTTTTCTTTACTCAACCCCCCAAGGCTCGACAATTGTTCTCTGCATTATTTAACCCACTGCTTGTATTTTTGATTATATTACTCTTACTCACTGTTTGTAACTGTTACTTATCTTACCGTATTCGAAAAACTGCTCGTGTTATATTGCCTTATTCTTACGCTCTTCAGCCTAAACAATCCTAGAGGCCAAATCTTGGGAAAACTAGTAAAGTAGTCTTGTTCAGGCTTCAGAGGCAGAAGTAGGCCTCAGACTGATTTGTGACCCTGTCTGGACTGTGTGCTTGCTTGCTCACCTAACAATTGTTACCAACAAGTAGCACTTACGATAAGAAAGGGAAGTGCGTCTTGGAATTTCTTTAGCCCCGGGCACCTGGCCAGTCCCCCGGGGTCTGGAAAATCTTATGACTCAAGCAGTGAAACCAACAGCATTGTTACAGTTAAATCAGGGCTGCATTTTTGCACGCAAACCAAAATCACAGTGTACGGTCTGGGATTATAAATGGAAGTCCCCAGAGTTTCAATCTGAAGTCTCACCTGTGGGGTGGACACACCGCCCGGGACCCTTCACCACTGGGACTCCAGATTGCTGTTACTCGGGACTTCCCAGCTGCTGTTTGAATCTGGATGTAGGTGTTGGCCCAATCTGGTGATGTACTCTGTTATGTCTCTCGAATACTTTTATTCACCCCCTTCTAATGACTATATATTGAACTTAAGTTAAATAATGTTTTATTAAAAAATTAATTAAATCTGTTCAGTTGTGTGAGACGAGTGGTTATTTTGCCAGTGACTCCAACGAACCTTGAAACCAAAAGCAGGCTTTTGGCAAAACACGTGTGAAGTAAAAACTGATAGCACAGAAGATGAAAAAAAGACAGTCCTTCAAGAATAGTTGGAGATTTCAAAATCCCACATTCAGAAATGGACAGAACAATATCAAAAACAGATGGAATATCAATAAGGAAATAGAGGATGTGAACAACACTGTAAACCAATTAGACGTAACAGATATATATGGATATTCAACCCAATAACAGAAAAATAAATCTTCTCAAGTGCACATGGAACATTCTTCAGGAAAGATCATATGTAGGCCAGAAGACAAGTCTAAATACATTTTATAAGACTGAAATAATACAAAGTATCTTTTACAATCACAACAGAAACTAAAAATCAATAAAAAGAAAACTGGAAAATTTACAAATATGTGGAAATTAAATAACATACAACCTTGAACAACCAATGGATTCAAGAAATTACAAAGGAAGTTCCTGCCAGAGCAATTAAGAAAAAGAAATATAAGGCATCCAAATTGGAAAGGAAGAGTAAAAACTATCTGTTTGCAAATAACATGGTCTTATATATAGAAAACCCTAAAATTACATACATACACACAAAACCACTGTTAGAGCTAATAAACGAATTTGGCAAATTTGCAGGATACAAAAGCAACACAAAAAAAGAGCTGCATTTCTAGACACTAGCAAAGAACAATCTGAAAAGGAATTTTAAGAAAACAATTCCATTTACAATAGTATCAAAGAGATACATAAATCAAAGATATACATACATAATGAATTTAACCAAGGAGATGAAAGACTTGTATTCTGAAAACTATAACATATTGTTGAAAGAAATTAAAGAAGTAAATAAATGGAAAGACAGCCCATTTGATAAACTGGAACTTTTACTATTGTTAAATGACAAAGACCACCCAAAGAGATCTACAGGCTGACTGAAATCCCTAACAAAATCCCAATGGCGGTTTTATAGAAATAGAAAACCCATCCAGAAGTTCATACAGAAATCTCTAGGGACTCTGAACAGCCAAAATTCTTGAACAAAGTTGGAGGAATCACATTTCTTGATTTCAAAACTTACTGCAAAGCTACAATAATCAAGACAGTATGGTACTAGCATGCAGACAGATATAAAGACCAATGGAACAGAATAGGAAGTCCAGAAATAAACCCTCAAATATACAGTCAAATGATTTTTGACGTGGGTGCCAATACCACTCAGTAGGGAAAGGACAATTTTTTCTTTCTTTCTTTCTTTTTTAAATTTATTTGGCGTGCTCTTAGTTGCGGCAGGCGGGATCTTCACTGCAGCATGTGGGATCTTTAGTTGCAGCATGCGGGATCTTGAGTTGTGGCATGTGGGATCTAGTTCCCTGACCAGGGATTGAACCCGGGCACCCTGCCTTGACAGCATGGAGTCTTAGACACTGGACCACCAGGAAAGTCTCAACAATCTTTTCAATAAATGGTGTTGGGAAAACAAAACAGCCACATGCAAAAGAGTGAAGTTAGACCATTATTTCACATTATATACAAAAATAAACAAAATGGATCAAAGACCTAAACTTACAAGTTAAAACTATAAAACTCTTAGAAGAAAACATGGGTGGGGGGAACTTCATGACCTTGGATTTGATAATGATTTCTTGAATATCACAACAATAGCACAAGCAAGAAAACAAAAAAATGGATAAACTGGACTTCATCAAAATTTAAAACTTCTGTGCATCAAAGACACTATCAAGAGAATGAAAAGACAACCCACAGAATGGGAGAAAATATATGCAATCCCACGTGTGATAAGGGATTAATATCCAGAATACAAAGAGAACTCCTACAACTTAACAACAACAAAAATAAATGACCCAATTAAAAACTGACCAAAGGACTTAACTAGACATTTCTCCAAAGAACATATACAAATGCCAATAAGCACATAAAAAGATGCCCAACATCGTCATTAAAGAAATGCAAATCAGGGCTTCCCTGGTGGCGCAGTGGTTGAGAGTCCGCCTGACGATGCAGGGGGCGTGGGTTCGTGCCCCGGCCCGGGAAGATTCCACATGCCACGGAGCAGCTGGGCCCGTGAGCCATGGCCGCTGAGCCTGAGCGTCCGGAGCCTGTGCTCCGCAATGGGAGAGGCCACAACAGTGAGAGGCCCGTGTACCAAAAAAAAAAAAAAAAAAGAAATGCAAATCAAAGCCCCAATAAGCTACCACTTCACACCCACTAGAATGGCTATCATCAAAAAAGCAGAAACAAAAGTTGGTGAGGATGCAGAGAAATTGGAACCCTGTGCACTGCTGGTAGGACTGTAAAATGGTGAGGTCACTGTGAAAGACAATATGGTGGTTCCTCAAAAAATTAAACAGAGAATGTCCATATGATCCAGCAATTCTTTTCCTAGGTATTCCACTCCTAACCCAAAGAACTGAAAGCAGGGATTCAAACAGATATTTATACACTAGTGTGCATTATTCACAATAGCCAAAAAGTGAATACAACCCATATCCATCAACAGATGAATGCATAAATAAAATGTGGTATATACATACAATGGAACGTTATTCAGTCATAAAAAGGAATGCAATTCTGATACATGCTATAACATGGATGAACCCTGAAAACATTATGCTAAGTAAACAAGCCAGGTACCAAAGGAAAAAAATTATATGACTCCACTTATATGAAATATCTAGAATAGGCAAGTTCATAGAGATAGAAGTGGATTAGAGACTGCAAGGGGGTGGGGGGCAGGGGGAATGGGGTGCTACTATATAATGGGTACAGAGCTTCTATTTGAGATGATGAAAAAAGTTCTTGAAATAGACAGTGATAATGGTTACACAACATTATGAATGTACTTAATGCCACTGTGTTATACATTTAAAACAGTTCACGTGGCAACTTTTACGTTATATGTATTTTACTACAATTAAAAAAAATATTCATTTACCAGTATGGAGTTTCCTCTAAAAAAATAAAAACAGTAAAAAACTAAAAACAGTACTACCATAAGACCCAGCAATCCCACTACTGGGCATATACCCTGAGAAAAACATAATTCAAAAAGAGTCATGTATCACAACGTTCATTCCAGCTCTATTTACAATAGCCAGGACTTGGAAGCAATGTAAGTGTCCATCAACAGATGAATGGATAAAGATGTGGCACATATATACAATGGAATATTACTCAGCCATAAAAAGAAACGAAATTGAGTTATTTGTAGTGAGGAGGATGGACCTAGAGTCTGAAGTAAATCAGAAAGAGAAAAACAAATACTGTATGCTAACACATATATATGGAATCTAAAAAAAAAGGTCATGAAGAACCTAGGGGCAAGACGGGAATAAAGACGCAGACCTACCAGAGAATGGACTTGAGGACACAGGGAGGGGGAAGGGTAAGCTGGGACAAAGTAAGAGAGTGGTAGTGTATATATGGACATATATACACTACCAAAGGTAGAACAGATAGCTAGTGAGAAGCAGTCACATAGCACAGGGAGATCAGCTCAGTGCTTTGTGACCAGCTAGAAGGGTGGGATAGGGAGGGTGGGAGGGAGGGAGACGCAAGAGGGAAGAGATATGGGGATATATGTATATGTATAACTGATTCACTTTGTTATAAAGCAAAGTGAATACTCCAATAAAAATGTTAAAAAAAATTTTTTTAATAAATAAATAAATAAAAATAAAAACAGAACTACCATATGATCCAGCAATTCTGCTCCCAGGTATATATCTGGAAAAACTTAAAACACTAATTTGAAAAAATATATGCACCCCCATGTTCAGAGCAGCACTAGCTACAATAGCCAAGATATGGCAGCAACCCAAGCGCCCATCAACAGATAAATGGATGAAGAAGATGTAGTATATGTATGTGTGTGTGTGTGTGTGTATATACATATGTGTGTGTGTATATATACACATATATACACACACACACACAAATGGAATATTACGTAGTCATAAAAGGGGAAGAACTCTGCCATTTGCAGCAAAGTGGATGGACATAGAGAATATTATGCTTAGTGAAATAAGCGAGAGAAAGACAATACTGTATGATATCACTTATATGTGGAATCCAAAAAATAATACAAATGAATGCATACACAAAATAGAAAGAGACTCAGAGATACAGAAAACAAACTAGTAGTTACCAAAGGAGAGACAGAAGGGAGGCAGGGCAAATAAGGGGTATGGGATTAACAGATACAAACTATTATGTATAAAATAGATAAGCAAGAAGGATATACTGTATAGAACAGTGAGTTCTTGCCATTATCTTGTTATAACTTTTAATGGAGTATAATCTGTAAAAATACTGACTCACTATGCTGTACATCTGGAACTAATATAATATTGTAAATCAACTGTACTTCAATTAAATAAAAAGAATAATATTGACAAAAAACAATTCATTTACAATAGCACTAAAAGAACATTAAATATCTTGGAATAAATTTAATGAAATATATGAAAGACCTCAACATTGAAAACAATCAAACAATGCAGAGAGAAATTGAAGTCATAAATAAATGGAGATCTATATAATGTATATGGATTAGAAGACTCAATATTGTTAAGTTGTCAATTCTCTCCAAATGAATCTATAGATTCAATGAAATCTCAACCACAATGTCAGATTTTTTCACAGAAATTGACAAATTAATTCTAAAGTGTATATGGAAATACAAAGAACCTAAAATATCCAAATCAATCTTGATAAAGAATAAAGTTTGACAACTTATACTACCTGACTTCAAGACTACAGCAGTGGGGTACTGGCATATAGATAAATAAAACAAGCTACAGCAGTGGGGTACTGGCATATAGGTAAATAAACAGATTAATGGAACAAAACAGAGACCCCAGAAATAGGCCCATACCTACACAGTCAATTAATTTTTGACCAAAGTACTAAAGCAAACAGAGGAGCAGAGAAAGTTGTGGTGATTTTAAACTACATCAAATTTTTCAACATTCCTTCCCCCAAAAGGCAGAGCCCTCCTCTCGCCTCTCCCTGAGTATGGGATGGACTTAATGACTTCATTCTAATAAACAGAATATGGCAGAAGTGACAGTATGTGACTAGATAAGAAGCTTCTTCCTTACTGTTTTGGATCATTCACTCTGGAGGACAGAACTGCATACCAGGAGGGTACTCAGAGAGCCCACATATCAAAGAACTGAGGACTCCTGCCAAAAGCCAAGTAAGTCATCTTGGAAGCAGATCCTCCAGCCTCAGGCAAACCTCTATGACTGGCAGCCCCAGAAGACATCCTAACAGCAACTTCATGAGAGACTATGAGCCAGAATCACCCCGCTAAGCCCCTCTTCAATTACTGAGCCTCAGAGACTGAAGTAATAAATGTTTGCTGTTTTAAACTGCTAAATTTTGGAGTAATTGAATAGATAACAAATACACAAGTCTTTTCAGCAAATGCTGCTGGTACTGGGACAAGATATCCATACTGGTGGAGGGTGGGGAGGGAGTTTGAACCTCAACTTCAATCTTACACAATACACAAAAATTAATTCAAGGAGGATCAAAGACCTGAATGTAAAAGCTAAAACTGTAAAACTTCTAGTGAAAACACAGGCAAAATCTCCTGCACTTAGAGATAGGCAAGGGCACAGAAAGCAATAGCCATGAAAGAAAATATTGATAAATCAGACTTCAACAAAACTGAAAACTTCTAATCTTCGAAATATACTTATAAGAAATAAATAGGCAAGCCACCATGCACTGGCAGAAAATTTTCACAAACATATATCTGACTGGTATTCAAAATATAAAAAGAGCTCCTAAAACACAATAATAGATGGAAGTTAACAGTTCCATTTTTTTTAAATGGGCTGAAAATCTGAACAAGTATTGTACTTCACAAAGGAAATATACAAATGACCATTAAGTAGAGACACCAGTGCTCAACATCATCAGTAATCAGGTAACTGCAAGTTAAAACCACAAGGAGACATCATAATACTTTCACAAAAATGGCTAAAATTCAAAACACTGACAACACGCTAAATGTTGCTGAGGACGTGGAACAATCACAACTCATATATTCTTGGTCGGAATGTAAAATGGTACAACCATTTTGAAAAAGGTGTTAATGTTTCCTATAAAACAAGACATACATCTACCCTATGATCCAGCAATTCATTTCCCCTCAAGAGAAATGAATGTATATGTTCTCCAAAACCACTTGTACAAAAATGTTCACAGAAGCTTTACTTATAAGTCAAACCCTGGAAGCAGACCAGATGTCCATCAACAGGGGAACAGATCAACAAACTGGAATGTTCATGCGATGAAATACTTCACAGCAATAAAAAGGAATGAACCAATGATACAGGCAATAGCATGGATAAATCCCTAAACAGTATACTGCATGAAAGAAGCCCTATACAAGAGTACACAAGATATTATTCCACTTATATGAAATTTTAGAACAAGCCTAACTAATGTATGATGAAAAAAGTCAGAGAAGTTGTCTCTGGCTAGAACAGAACAGTGGTTTAATCACTTACATTAAAACAAACTGAAAACATAAGGTGGTAGCAACAAGAGAATTCTGTTAAGAAAATACTTATCAAATTATTAATAACTTGGGACCTCCCTGGTGATCCAGTAGGTCAGACTCCTAATTCAGGGGGCCCGGGTTCGATCACTGGTCGGGGAACTAGATCCCACATGCATGCTGCAACTAAGAGTTCGCATGCTGCAACTAAGAAGCCTGCATGCCACAACTAAGAGTCCTCCTGTTGCAACTAAGAATCCCACATGCCACAACTAAAGATCCCATGTGCCACAACGAAGACCCGGTGCAGCCAAGACCCAGTGCAGCCAATATTTATTTATTTATTAAATAAATAAATTGTTTTAAATTAATAACTTGTTATATAGTGCTGACAAACAGCAGTTTACCAGTTATCAATATATTACCTCTTTGCTCCAAACCCAAACATCATGGCCTGCTCTGCAAAAATGGAGCTAAACCCATTAAATATTTTCCTTTGCCAACTGATGTTAAACTTTATCAGTAGAGGACACGGGAGAGACACTGCAAAAAGAGGAGGCTTCTCTACATGGTTCCAGTATGCTCCTATCACCAGGCCCCTGCCAGCCAGTCAGCTCCCCGCACTGTCCAGTCACTGATGGGTGCCTGACACCTGCAATGCATAGTGGTCAGCAGCACGCAGTGTCCAGTAGCTTCCTCTAACACCTCACTCAAGCAGTTTTGCGGCAGAGTGGTTCCAGCAAGACACCCCTCCATAAATGGCTTTCTCTGACATCCAAGAGGGTAGACTCCCAGCAAGTTCTGGAGGATAGATTTCCAACATGTTCTGCCAGTGTGACACTACAATGACTTTCTCGGCCATCCAGTTAGTCATGGCCACCCTATCCTCCAACAAGATATGGATTTCAGTCCCAGAAGGGTATCTTCCTTAAGCACCCTGTATCAGCCCTACAGGTAGTAGCTATTCACTCTACTTCTTACTAGCCAACCCATCACTACTCCAATCTCCTGTTACCTGTTCAAATTACTGTGTGGTTTCTGAATGGACCCTGAAAGTTGTTTCAATGAGTTGAAAAGGCTAAGTAGCATACACCTAAAATGATAAATTTTATTACCTACATAAAATCCACATGCTTCTGCTTTATTCACAATCTACCAATGAAAAGTAATACAACATTGTAAACAGTCAAGTTAACATGTTTAAGGGCCTAAGGAGCCCTACCTGGTACATTCTGCTTCATGAAGTTACTCAAGCTTAATATTCAGCTCCCTGAAGCTAAAGGCAGCATTTTCTTTGGAGACACTCATGAAATAGCTAACACAACCACATATTTTATAATACACCTTCCAAAATACGGAAGAAACTTATCATTCATTTCACTTTCTATGCTAAAAAAATAATTGTATTTTTCATGCAGAATATCAAAAACCAAAACAGCCTAGGCATGCCCTGTGCTGGCCTGAAAAATCTAGTGTTCTACTTGGCCCTGACCCACACAATATCCTCCAGTTGAGCAGTCTTTATAAGTTTCAGAACACTTTTCACCAAATCAAGTTTGTGTCTAAGTCGCAATTATAAAGTCTCCAAATCAGTCGTGAACCATTAAAATAATATCTGCAAAAAAACCTTTTTAAAGTATATAATCAAATATATGCTGAGTACCCAAAATGAATGAGACCCTGTAGAATACTGTAGTAATAAGACAAACACAGTTCCTGCCCTCAGAAAACTGAAAGTGAGGATGGAGAGCAGGTAGAGAGGAGAGGCAAATAAGCAATTTTAAAAGAGTATGGGGCTTCCCTGGTGGCGCAGTGGTTAAGAGTCCGCCTGCCAATGCAGGGGACACGGGTTCGTGCCCGGTCCGGGAAGATCCCACATGCCGCGGAGTGGTTAGGCCCATGAGCCATGGCCGCTGAGCCTGCGCGTCCGGAGCCTGTGCTCCGCAACAGGAGAGGCCACAACAGTGAGAGGCCCGCGTACCGCAAAAAAAAAAGAGTATGATAGGGACTTCCCTGGTGGTCCAGTGGTTAAGAATCTGCCTTCCAATGCAGGGGATGCGGGTTCGATCCCTGGTCGGGAAACCAAGATCCCCCATGCCGCAGGGCAACTAAGCCCGTGTACTGCAACTACTGAGCCCGCGTGCCATAACTAGAGAGCCCACACACCACAACGAAAGATCCTGCATGCCACAACTAAGACCCGACTCAGCCAAATACATAAATTTTTAAAAATAACATTAGAAAAATAAAACAAGCTATAGGTTAACCATTTGACAAGCTTCCCCTTTATCTGATCAACACCATAAGGTAAAGAGATTAGGTATTGTCAATCCAATATTACAAGCAAAGTAGCAGAGAAATCAGATGACTTGTCTAAGTAAGGCTCCACAACTAATACTTGAAATACCAGCATTCACCTTCCTCACCTGGTTCCAAGAAGAGTTCCAAGATGGATCTTTTCAATCTAGTCTGGGGAGGCAGGCACCACTCCTGTACAGGATTGAGTGAGATTAGTACTCTAGGCAGTAAGTACACAGGGAGGTTCATTTGCCCAGAAAGTTTACTGCATTGGGTTTCCCTGGTGGCACAGTGTTTAAGAATCCACCTGTCAATGTAGGGGACACGGGTTTGATCCCTGGTCCGGGAAGATCCCACGTGCCATGCCACAGAGCAACTAAGCCCGTGTGCCACAACTACTGAGCCTGCACTCTAGAGCCTGCGAGTCACAACTACTGAGCCCACGCGCCATAACTACTGAAGCCCACGCGCCTAGAGCCTGTGCTCCGCAACAAGAGAAGCCACTGCCATGAGAAGCCCACGCACTGCAACGAAGAGTAGCCCCTGCTCGCTGCAACTAGAGAAAGCTCCCATGCAGCAACGAAGACCCAACACAGCCAAAAATAATAAATAAATTTATTTTAAAATTAAAAAAAAAAGTTTACTGCCTTAACAAAATGATGCGGGGACCCCAAACCTTTCAGACACTAGAGACAACACTCCTGTGCCTTTTTCACACTACAAGGAAGCAAGGCCACAGAATGTGAGGAAGAGAAACTAAATAGTGGGGACACCAAAAGTTTCAGAACCAGGCTTGCCCTTAAGAATATCACATATTTTCTCTACAACTTTAGACATCACCTAGAAACTGAACACAACATTGCCAAAGTCCCCACAATCTAAAATAATGTCTAAGACTCTTAAACCATCCCACCTGAAGAAAGCATGGTATCTGGAAACCTTCACATTATAGCTCCAATGTTTGGGTGATAATATAATCTTGGAGGGTTTCAAATCTCCCAGGAAATACGCTGAATGCTGACAACCAGCATCAATACATGGTCAGGAGAAAACTTTGAGAAGAGCGGCTGAAATTGTATCCTTAGGTAATATGGAAGAGAAAAAACCACAACATCTAAATCCAGTAGCAGTTGCTATTTGCATTATAAAACTAATTTATAAGCCAACTCAAAAGAAATGAGGTCTCCCACCTTCCCCCACTCTCTATCCTGGCAGAGGAGAAACCATACTGGCATCACCAGTTCAGCTACCAAGACAATGCTATAGTTCAGATGCAAGGCCTCTGTGGGGCTCCATTAACAACATCTGTTAAGACAAAATTTGAATTTTTTTTGTGGGGGGGGCCGTGTTGGGTCTTCATTGCTCCACGCAGGCTTTCTCTAGTTGTGGCGAGTGGGGGCTACTCTTCATTGCAGTGCACAGGCTTCTCATTGTGGTGGCTTCTCTTGTTGCAGAGCATGGGCTCTAGGAATGAGGGCTTCAGGAGCTGCAGAACGCGGGCTCAGCAGTTGTGGTGCGTGGCCTCAGTAGTTGCGGTGTGCGGGCTCTAGAGCGCAGGCTCCGTAGTTGTGGCGCACAGGCTAAGTTGCACTGCGGCATGTGAGATCTTCCCAGACCAGGGACCGAACCCATGTCCCCTGCATTGGCAGGTGGATTCTTAACCACTGAGCCACCAGAGAAGTCCAAAATTTGAATATTTTAATAGGGAAAACTGAAGTAATAATAATACATAAAAACAAAAAAATTGACTTGGGAAGAAAGTACAGCCAAGCAATGCTGTCAGTATACCAAAGCCACTCACATAGTCTTCAGCAGACCCAGCAGTCAGACTGGATACAGGGAGCAAAGGGTACAGTTATCAAAAGGCTCCAAGATGAGCCCAAAGGAGAAACAAAGTCCTCTGCATAGCTTTTAGGGCTTATCAGTCAAATGAAGAATATCGGAACCAATTATCTGAACTTTTTTCTAACAAAGGATTTTACCTTAATCTCAGGTTGTACGAGGACTAGAAAATCGACCTGCTTTGTTCAGGGGGTATGACCCTAACTACAGTCTTATACTTGAAAAGATAAAATTCTTAAAGGAAAGTTGGTTTTGATTTGCTTTCATCACCTTCAGATAAGGATTTTTACCCTCAATAAGTTTTACAAACAGCTCCAAGATCCTTCGCCCTCCCACAGGGCCAGTATTTCAATAAGGACCACATACAGCAATAAGGTTTGCTCACAGCACAGATTATAGTTTCCCAAGTAAAATGCTTACCTACCTAAAGCCCAATTTCCCAGGTATCAGGCCAGGGTGCACAGCTGTTGAGGAGGAAAGGAAAAGTTGTCCACATTTAAAAGATGAGGAAACTAGGGACTTCCTTGGTGGTCCAGTGGTAAAGAGTCCACCTTCCAATGCAGGGGACGCACGTTCGACCCCTGGTCAGGCAACTAAGCCCGCATGCCACAACTATTGAGATTGCGCACCTCAACGAGAGGGAAAACCTGCACACCACTAGAGAGAAGCCCGTATGCCTCAACTCGAGAGAAACCCGAGCAGATGCACACCGTAACGAAAGGATCCCGCATGCCTCAACAAAGATCCCGTGTGCCGCAGCGAAGAACCGATGCAGCCAAAAAAAATAATAAGGAAAATAAATAAAATAAATATTTTTTAAAAACTGATATATCATTTAAAAAAATAAAAGATGAGGACACTAAAGCACACAGAAGGTAATCAGATGAAAGCTAAAGTAGGAAAAGGAAAGCTTTATTTGGCCCACTTTATAATAGGTTATGAATCTAAACATTCGCCTAAGCTCACAACAAATATGAAATGCATGTTACTCTTCTTTAAAAAGAGCAAGTGAGGGAATTCCCTGGCCGTCCAGTGGTTAGGACTCCATACTTTCACTGCCGAGGGTCCGGGTTCGATCTCTGGTTGGGGAACTAAGATCCCACAAGCCACGCAGCACAGCCAAGGGGAGGAGGACGGAACAAGCATTTCACTCTAGAAAAACAAACATCAAGATCTATTTTGTATAAAAAACAAATTATATAGTAGCTTTATTCATAACTGTCAAAACTTAGAAGTAACCAAGATGGCCTTCAACTGATGAACGGATAAATAAATGGTGGTACACCCACACAATGGATTATTCAGCACTAACAAGAAATGAGCTATCAAAGCTCTGTAAGGACATGGAGAAATCTTAAATGTACATTACTAAGTAAAAGAAGCCAATCTAAAAAGGCTACATACTGTATGACTCCGACTACATGACATTTTAGAAAAGGAACAGTAAAAAGATCAGTGGGACTTCCCTGGTAGTCCAGTGGCTAAGTCTCTGTGCTCAAAATGCAGGGGCCCAGGTTCCATCCCTGGTCAGGGAACTAGATCCCACGTGCCGCAACTAAGAGTTCACATGCCGCAACGAAGATCCCGTGTGCAGCAACTAAGACCCAGCACAGCCAAATAAATAAATAAAATATTAAAAAAAAAAAAAGATTAGTGATTGCCAGAGGCTGAGGGAGAGGAAGGGATGAACAGAAGAACAGAGACTTTTTTTTAGGACAGTGGAACTATTCTGTATGATACTATAATGGTAGATATATGTCGTTATACATTTGTAAAAACCCATAAAAGGTACATAAACTACAGACTTTGAGTGATAATGATGTGTCAATGTACGTTCATCAACTGTAGCAAATGTACCACTCTGGTGTGGAATGTTGATATGTATGAGTGGGGCCTAGGGGTATATGGGAACTCTCCACTCAAATTATGCTATGAACCTAAAACTGCTCTAAAAAACAAAATCTATTTTTTATCTTTTTAAACAATTTTTATTTATTTATTTAAGTTTTGGCTGCATTGGGTCTTCATTGCTGTGCACAGGCTTTCTTTTGAGGCGAGCAGGGGCTACTCTTGGTTGCGGTACGCAGGCTTCTCATTGGGGTGGCTTGTCTTGTTGCAGAGCACAGGCTCTAGGCGCACGGGCTCAGTAGTTGTGGCTCACGGGCTCTGGAGTGCAGGCTCAGTAGTTGTGGCACATGGGCTTAGTTGCTCTGCGGCATGTGGGATCTTTCCAGACCAGGAATCGAACCCATGTCCCTTGCACTGGCAGGCGGATTCTTAACCACTGTGCCACCAGGGAAGTCCCAAAATCTATTTTTTTTAAAGCCAATTTTTTTGTTTTGTTTTTGCTCTTTTATTTTGTTTTTTTGGGCCACGCTGTGCGGCATGAGGGATCTTAGGTCCCCAACCAGCGACTGAACTCATGCCCCCTGCAGTAAAAGCACACAGTCTTAACCACTGGACCGCAAGGGAAGTCCCCCAAGAGCCAAATTATTCAAATGTTCTAATATTTTATCTGGGTGGTTGTTAGGTATATACAGGTGTAAAAAATCATGTAATTTTGTGTACTTTATATATATTTTATGCTTCAATAAAAGTTACTTTAAAAGAAGACAAAAATTTAACAGGGAAATCTAATCATTTGAGGGGCAAAAAAAAAATATGTACTTAAACAAACACTGAAGCAGAGCCTATTTATCATGACAAGGCATGGGCACTGTCTGAGCACTGATACTCCCTGGCTGTGTGGCCTAAACATTATTCTCACTTCATTTTGTCAAATGTAAAGTGAATGTACTACTACTTGTCTCATAGGTCTATTAAAAAAGAAATTCCTTCTCTTATCCACTTAGTTATTCAAAAGAAAAACATGAAGACCAGGGAATAAAGATTCCAATCAAGCAAGAGGAATACTACATATTAGTTCTCTCTCCCAACAAACTATAAAAAATACAGTAAACTGGGGACTTCCCTGGTGGTGTAGTGGTTAAGACTCTGCGCTCCAAATGCAGGGGGCCTGGGTTCGATCCCTGGTCAGAGCACTAGATCCCACATGCATGCTGCAACTAAGAGTTCGCATGCCACAACTAGAAGATGTGTCCTAAGGTAATTGCTTCTTCACTTTAAGCCGTTTGGCTCATGAAAGGTTTCATAGGAGCACTCTACTTCCATCTGAAAGCACTCTACTTTCATTGGAAATCAAGGGAAATATGTATTACAGCTGAAACAAGATGGCAGCGTGTCACCTGATTCAACCTCAGCTGGGAATGTATACCAGGCAATTCAAATTTTTCACCATTTCTGGTCTGCAAAGGGTTTTCTCTGATCACTGGAGTGGCTCAAATTTTAATTCATCACCGAACTTTAAAATCAGGAAATTTCACATGAAAATCCAGATTTCTGGTTTTCCTTTAAAAAAAAACCCCCAAAATCACAAGATCTGGTAACACAACAACTGGCTAAAACTAAGAAACAGTGCCCCTTTTCCAATAGCGCCTGTGGTTGCTAGATCACCGAAGTCCCCACCACTCACCACTGTCCTTACACCCTGCTTCCCTAATTTACTGCCAGCTAGCCCTTGATGTAAATGCATCGTTTACCAACCCAGATGCTCATAATATACTGATCTTCGTATGATCAGTCCTAGTCACAGCAGTATTACTCCTATTGTCACTACCCGTCTTAGCAGCTGGAATTACCATACTATTAACTGACCAGAACCTAAACACAATCTTCTTTGATCCTGCAGGAGGGGGAGACCCAATCCTGTATCAACATCAATTTTGATTCTTTGGTCACCCCAAAGTATATATTCTAATCCTTCCTGGCTTCGGAATAATTTCACACATTGTAACCTACTACTCGGGAAAAAAAGAACTTTTCGGGTATATGGGAATAGTCTGAGCCATAATTTCTATCGGGTTCTTAGGCTTTATCGTATGGGCTCATCATATATTCACAGTTGGTATAGATGTTGACACACGGGCATATTTTACATCAGCCACTATAATCATTGCTATCCCCACAAGAGTAAAAGTCTTTAGTTGATTAGCAACACTTCACAGAGGGAATGTTAAATGATCCCCCGCTCTAATATGAGCCTTAGGTTTTATTTTCCTCTTCACAGTAGGTGGCCTAACTGGCATCGTTCTAGCTAATTCATCACTAGACACTGTTCTTCATGATATACTACGTAGTCGCCCACTTTCACTACGTACTTTCAATAGGAGCTGTCTTCGCCATCATAGGAGGATTTGCCCACTGATTCCCACTATTATCGGGATACACACTTAACTCAACATGAGCAAAAATCCACTTTATAATTATATTCGTAGGTGTAAACCTAACATTCTTCCCATAACATTTCTTAGGCTTATCCGGCATACCTCGACGATATTCCGACTACCCAGACGCCTACACAACATGAAACACTATCTCATCCATAGGCTCTTTCATCTCACTAACAGCAGTTATACTAATAATATTCATTATCTGAGAAGCGTTTACATCCAAACGAGAAGTATTAACAGTAGACCTCACCTCCACAAACCTTGAGTGACTAAATGGGTGTCCTCCGCCATATCACACATTTGAAGAACCAGCATACGTCAACCCAAAATGATCAGGAAAGGAAGGAATCGAACCCTCTCTAATCGGTTTCAAGCCAACACCATAACCACTATGTCTTTCTTCATAAATGAGATATTAGTAAAACCTTACATAACTTTGTCAAAGTTAAGTCACAAGTGAAAATCCTGTATATCTCCATGGCATATCCCTTTCAACTAGGCTTCCAAGATGCAACATCACCCATTATAGAAGAACTCCTACACTTCCACGATCATACATTAATAATTGTTTTCCTAATTAGCTCCCTAGTCCTCTATATCATCACCCTAATACTTACAACCAAACTAACACATACCAGTACAATAGACGCCAAAGAGGTAGAGACTGTTTGAACTATCCTTCCAGCCATCATTTTAATTCTAATTGCCTTACCCTCCCTACGAATCCTCTACATAATAGATGAAATTAATAACCCTTCTCTCACTGTAAAAACAAGAGGCCACCAATGATACTGAAGCTACGAATACACCGACTATGAAGACCTAAATTTCGACTCTTACATAATCCCAACATCAGACCTAAAACCAGGAGAGCTACGACTACTAGAAGTGGACAACCGAATAGTCTTACCCATAGAAATAACAATCCGAATGCTAGTCTCCTCCGAAGACGTATCACACTCATGAGCTGTGCCCTCCCTGGGCCTAAAAACAGATGCAATCCCTGGACGCCTAAACCAAACAACCTTGATATCAACACGACCAGGCTTATTCTACGGGCAATGTTCAGAAATCTGTGGCTCGAATCATAGTTTTATACCAATCGTTCTCAAACTAGTACCTCTAGAGAACTTTGAAAAATGATCTGCATCCATACTATAATCTGATTAAGAAGCTAAACTAGCATTAACCTTTTAAGTTAAAGATTGAGAGCCGGGCTTCCCTGGTGGCGCAGTGGTTGAGAGTCCGCCTGCTGATGCAGGGGACACAGGTTCGTGCCCCAGTCCAGGAGGATCCCACATGCCGCAGAGCGGCTGGGCCCGTGAGCCACAGCCGCTGAGCCTGCGCCTCCGGAGCCTGTGCTCCGCAACGGGAGGGGCCACAACAGTGAGAGGCCCGCGTACCACAAAAAAAAAAAAAAGTGGCATCTTAGCCAGGAAGCGGGTTGAGTCGCATAGCCCCTTCTGAGATGCAGAATTGCTTTCTGTTCTCAGGCTTCAGTCATGCACTTTGAGCAAGTTCTACTGCCTCCTGCAGAATGAGGAATGGGCCTCCATAAGGTGCTAGAGTGCAAGCACTCCAGGCAGCGTAGGAGGTGGAGATCCATGGCCAAATTCTCATTTCTACTTGCCCATTCCCTCCATTTCCCTATTTAATTAGAGGGTGTTCTAACTCAGACAAATTTAGCACATTTTTGTAAACGTTTAGTCCTTATCTACTACATGCAGGTACAAGACACAAAAACACAATCTCTATAGGAAAGGGGTTAGGTCTAATCAGAGAAAACAATTATTCTCAAAAGAGTATATACTGTGTTTTTTTGTTTGCTTGTTTGGTTTTTTAATAAGGGCAATGATACTACTGCAGTTCAGAGGGAGTGGAGTATTCCCAAGAACTGGAATGTTTCGGGAGTGTTTCATAAAGGAGGTAGGAGGGATGTGAGCTGGACTCTGGAGAAAAGAGAAGTGACACTGAAGGCAAAGAGGGGCAAAAGCCAATGGATTAGCTGGTAAAAGGATCTGTCTAAGTAAATATCATGTATGGAATGTTTACCAAACCATCTGGTTAGTGGGGTTAGGACAAACCCTGAAAAGGTGGGTTGCGGCCAGCTGGGCAGCAGCACCTTAAATGCCACATTAGGACATCAGATCTCATCCCATAAGTCTGCAGCAGTTTGACTTTGGTGTAGGATCTCCATAGTTGTGAATTATGTCTGTTGCTCATAATAGTTAAAAGTGTTGACATTTACAGGTGAATTATGTAAATACAAAGTTAAAGTAGATGGAAGTGCCACTATTCTAACATCCCTACTCATCTGCACTTAAAAATGCCCAGCACAGAAGTACTGCTATTAATAACATACACTGAATCAAGCAAGCATCATCCAATACTCATAAGTATTCATGAGGCAGTAAAAGCATTAAACAAAGGCAATAAAGTTCTTGGATATTCTATAATTTCCTTGGGGCAGCAATTCTAACACAGGGTTAGACTACGAATGGACTTTAATGGACCCCCTGACCTCCCTAAAATTGCATGCAAAAGTTAGTGTAGTGAAGTTGACTGAGTGGATCTGTCTCTTTCTATATCTCTAAGAGGTCAGATACCCAAAATATGTTAAGAGCCTAACTTAGGGTTGTTTTAATAGAAAACAGCGAGAATCTGGGGACTTCCCTGGCGCTCCAGTAGTTAAGACTTCGCCTCCCAATGCAGGGGGTGTGGGTTCCATCCCAGGTTGGGGAGCTAAGATCCCACATGCCTCACAGCCAAAAAACCAAAACAGAAAACAGAAGCAATATTATAACAAATTCAATAAAGACTTTAAAAATGGTCAACATCAAAAAAAATCTTTAAAAAAAAAGGAAAGAAAACAGCGAGAATTTAACCCTGTGGCAGCCTTAACTTTCTAAAGGAAGTGTTAATGGGGGGGGGTTGGGGGGAAGTTAGATTGAGGTCATTTTGAGAAGTTCCTAATATTTTCATATCTCCCTCCTTTCTTGTAAAGAACTGCCCAAGGAACTAGTCTCACCAAAATCAAAACTCATTCAACATTCAAAAAATGGCCCAAGGGAGGGTAATAAAATATCTAAAAACTACTCACTCAACTTCTCTCTCTTCTCACAAGTAAGGGAAACAGCAAGAGGCCACCAGCTGTCTCTGGTTTCAGCATCTTCTCCAAAAAGATTTCCTGACCAAACAGCTAGTTTCCTTCAAAATAACACATTCTGAGGCGACAAGATCCTGACACAAACCCACAAAGTATTGTTGCTTGACTTCTTAGTCGTCTCAGGCAGGCTTGCTGTAAGACCATATACAGGAGCCTATGCTGAGAAGCCAAAGGACCACAGGGAAAGAGAAATGTGTTTTGGAACACTCAGAACTCTTCCTAGACCTGCACACCTTGCCCAGCGTCTCTAACCCTCCTACCCTCACAAGAAGCGGGGGCTGGCGGTCTGTTTTCATTGCGCAAGATACATTTACTCTATTAAAAGTTAATTTGGCATTCACGAGACAAAAAGAAGTTTCATTTCTTTTTCTGATTCTAGCACACTCCCACATTTCCTCTGTCTCCTGATTACACTTGCCAGATTATCTCTTTAGGAGATAAAATCAATCAACTCACCACCATAATATTCACTTTCTCCCAGAGGCAAAAGAGCCTTACCACAACTCCAAAGAGTGGTGGTCCAGAACCAAAGAAATTCTGTCCCAAAATAAAATTCGGGCATCATGAACATTTAACCAGGCCCTTCAGGAAGAAGCAAACGGTAAGCTCCGAGAAGCACAGAAGGCAGGCGCCGGGCAGAGGGCCTTCGCCCTGTCAGAATCACAGGGCCGTCACACTGGCCTGCCTGGTTCGCGGGGGCTTTCGACTGTTTCGTCTAGTCTTAGTCTCAAGCGGTCTGAAAGTCAGTCGCAGGAGCGACATCTAAGAAAATGGTACGTGTGTTTCTCACCTGGGAACAACACAAGACCCCGGAGAGCATCAAGCTGGCACTGGACACGTTTCAGCGCTGCGGGTCAGCGGAGCCCAGGGCTGTAGTCACAGAAACTAGTTTCCCGCTACACCTCGGGAGCGGGGCTCTCGGACCTCCACCCCGAGGCCGTCCTCCGACCTCGGCACCAGCATCTAGGAGGCTCCACGGGCGGCCCGTCAGGACGATCGAGCGATGCTCAGCCGATACCCCTTCCCTGCGCGCGCCAGCTGCAACCCCGCGCCCGCCGCCGCCCGCCCCGCGGCGTCAGGCCGGTCTTTCGGCCCGGCTCCTGTCACTCACCGGCCGGCCCGGGCAGCGGGCGCCCACGGCTCCCCACGGGAGCTGGGCCCCCCGGGCCTCCAGGTTTCGACCCGCCCCCTGGCAGGCAACGCAGGTGGCTGAGCCCCGCAACAGCGGCCCCACACCGGCCGCTCGGACCACCTCCCGGCGCTGCCCACTAGGTACGGATCAACAACAAGATGGCGGCCAGCCGAGGGGGCGGGGGCCGGGCGTCATAGTAACCTGGACGGCAAAGAACCCGCCCCCGGCTCAGAATATCCCCAATCAACAACCTCTTTGCCCGACGCCCAGGAGAGTGCCTCCCGCTGACAGGTCGACCAGCTTGTCAGTCAGACCCTGCCTCTCGCTGCCCGGGCCGAACGCCTCAGCACGTGACTGTGACGGCACGGGTTGGCGCATGCGCGCCGTTCCCGGAGTTGCTGGCGGCAGAGCTTTCACGGGGTACTCCGAGTCTGTAGCACCCTTGGCGTCTCTTAGTATGCCGCCCCCGTGCGCAGCCGGCAGCGTCTTATTCCACGCATGCTTAGGGAATGTTTGCTGTGTGCTACATCCCTTTTTTTTTTAATCACTCACCCTAGAAGGCAGGACTTGTCCCTCCCTAGTGAGGAAGCTGAGGCTCAGAGGGGGAGGCCGGACCAAGGTTACACCACCTCTGGAAATGTAAGCACCAGGTTTCGTGCCTCCTCTTACCGGCTCCAGTGTATAATGCCCTCTTCCCAGCGGCTTCCCTAGGTTTGCCCTTCATCAGCCTTTTGTGCTGCCCCAGCAGTCCCTGGCCTGTTGCCCACGTTTGTCCTGCCTGGAGTTCAGTCCCCAATTCAGTCCCCAGCACAAGCCCTGGCACACAGCGGGCACTCTTTCTTCCTACCCTAGAGCATCTCGTCTTGACTTCTTATAACATCTTTTGCCCTGGATTGTCATGATCTGCCCCCGAGGCCAACTATGAGTTTTGGGAAGACCGTTACCCCCCATGCAGAGAACCTAGCCCTGGGCTTGGCATCTGATGCAGTCGCACAGCCTGACCCACATCAAGTACCTGGACTAGCTAGTTTTGTTACTATTGAGGCTTGGTTGCCCCACCTGCGGAATGAGGATAAAAATTAAGCTCCTCAGAGATGAGGATTTAAGAAGCCCTTAGAGCAGGGTAAAGTGCTCAGAAAAAATCCACCTGCAACCCCTTCCAGTAAGGGCCTGCTGTCAAGTTGCTGGCCCTGAGGCCAGCTCTAACACCCTCACTTTATTGGAAGCACCGTGAAGCATATTTTTCCCACAGAAGGCACTCAGCTTCTCCCTCCACCTGGGGTACCATAACTGGCTCAGTAAGGGAGGATCTCTGGTACCCTAAGATGGTTCAAGTCCACAGACCTGACAGAGGGGAGAAGATTGAGAGAACCTGGGGACACCACAGTAAAGGTAGCCTCCACGAGGACAGCAGGTCCTCTGGGAGAGCTGTCAGTAACCTGAGACCTGATGCCAGGCTGGGTATTGGGAGTGAGCTAGCACTGCACCCAACAGAACCCACCCTCCTGCAGGCTACTGTAGGCCACCCGGCCATGTGCAGCAGCTCAGCTCAGCACAGGGAGGACAGAGGGCCCTGGAACTAGAAGAAACAGATAAGGAGGAAATGGGAACACCTGCTCAAAAGGGGGCTACTCTCAATCCCTCCATGGCCACCCATGCCACAGGGTGCTCAAGTCTGCACCAACCCTCACCTCAATGCAAAAGCTCCAGATCCTTTTCAAGAAAACCTCCACATACAGTTGGCAAACTGCCCTGGAAGTTGGTGGGGCTCTCAAACGAACAATGCCCTCCTTTCAGTGGGAAAAGGAAGCTCTTGGGCCCTTCCCATCTGCCAGAGCAGGTGTCCTCTGAGGGGACAGGCCAACTGGAGGCCCCCTCAGTCCCCCTCAGTCACTGGCAAGGATAACAGCTTCTTACATTTCAGAGCATTGTACAATGCCTTCTTAAAAGAAAAATAACCTTACTACCTACAATGTTTCCACAAGACAGGGCATTCTCCAAGTGAGAACAAGGAAGCACAGATCTCAGAGCTTCTCCCACATGTAAGTTACAAGGCTAGGACTCTTCTCTTTGTAATTTTGTTTATTATTGAATCAACTTGAAAACACATAATCATGTGAAGAAGAAATTCCACAAATATGATGCAGCTTCTTGGCCTCAGAGCCAGCGCCGGGCTCCTGTGTGCGTGTTGAACAGGTAATCTCTGCCTGTACCTAAGCTCAGATGGTCAGGGGAGAGGGAGGGTACTGCTGGCTTCAGCAGAACTACCTCCATCCCCTAAGGACAGGGAAAGGTATTCCAGGACCCTTGGTGTGACCCCCTCCCTTCTGCTTGATCCAGCTTGTCCCCTCCCTCCTTTCTCAGCACATCCTTTGAGGTCTGGCTCAAATGCACAGGAAGCATCCATGATTCCCCAAAACTGGACACCAGCTCCCCTAAGCCCAGTGCCAGATTACTCTGCTATAATTCACGGTGACAGCGGAGCATTTGGGGGCCTCTTCCCTCACCACCTTTCCCCCTTTCCCCCATGGGCAGGAACCAGATCACGTTCGCCAGGTGTTTGGCAAACACTGGCTGAGGGGTGAGTGGGGGTGAGAAGAGACCCCATTCAGGGAAACAGTAGATAGGATGCCTGGTGGGAGGCAGAGATACTGAAATGGGGTATAGAAAGAAAGTGGGCCCAAGTAGAGAATGGTTTGGAAAGAGGGGGACTCACGGGGGTCCTGTGCTCTGCCATCAAAATGCTGCTGAGGTGAAGAATGAGAGGGTGCAATGAGTTGAACCCTGCCCATGGGGAGCAGGTGGAGGCCTGCCCCCAGAAGGGTCAGGAGCCCACCTGCCTCCTCCATGCTGATGGTGCTGGTATGGGCCCTCCCACAGGAACAGCCATCCATGGGAAAAGGGGCAGGCTTGGCAGGGGAGCACTCTGCAGCAGCCTCAGTGCCCACTGCACAGGATGGTAGGTTGACATACCAGGCTCATGACACTGCTGGGTGCCTGGGGTGTCTCCATCCTCGGTGCCTCCATGAACCCCTCAACGGACCCCTCAGTTCCCTGGATACTGGGACAGAGTAGGAGCTGGAGTACAGGATAGGGCTCTGGGCCCCAGCTTGAGTTTAAGAGATGTACTTCCAGGCATAGAGGTATGCAAAGGAGGCTTACCTGTTCAGCAGTAGAGCCTGGGTTGGTTTGCTTGGTACCTGTAGCACCTGGGCCAACCTAAAATGCCAGGAGGAGGGACCAAGCAGTGAGAGCAGCAGACCTGCTGGCTCCAGAAACCAGCACCATTCATCTGCCCCTTTTATTGGGGATAGCCTATGTCTGTATGCAGTGCCCACATTGTTACTCCCACCTACCCCTGGGTTCAGTCCTGTGCTCACAAGAAACTCAGAGTCTAAGGGGAAGGTCAGGTTTCAAATGGAGGGCAGGGGTCAGAAATAGGGATAAATGCCCAATGCATGACAGACTCAGATTCTAAAGCCCTGGGCCTCATCTCATTCCAGGACTGGGTTCTGCCAGCGATGGAGACAACTTTCTCCCAGTGTATCTCTGCCTCTAACCTGATGACCACTGGAAGGAGAGCAGTCCCGAATATCAGTTTGTCTGCTCATCAACTTGGGCAATCTTGGGTAAAACCAGCTATCACAGATGCGATCCATCTGCGATCCAGCCCCCCAGTGGGCTGGGGGGAGGCAGTCAGTACAGGGATAGCAACCCTACCCCCACAGGAGCCTGCTGAGGAGCCAGCCCAGAGCCAAGAGGAGAAGGGCACTGGTCACTGTCAGCACCACCACAAACCAGGGCTCCGGCTGCCAGAAAGCCTCCGTGTCTGTCACAAGCAGAGGTGTCATCATTGAAGTCACCTGAAATGGGGCCACAGCTTCACCACTGCCCTACCAAAATGCCCTGATCATCCAGCCTTCAAAGCCCTCCAAGGGCTGGGCCACCCCGCACCCCAGATTTCTCTTCTGTATTGCCAGGCTCTTTGCACTCAGCAGTTCCCTCCAAAATGCCTTCCCGCATCGTTCCACCTGGAAAACTAGGTCCCTGCATCCTCCAAGATCCTTTCTTCCCACCCACCAAGGGCCTGAGGACCCCCCTCACTGTGGCTCTGTGGGTGCTGGTGGCCACTGTGCTGGCCCTCCAGGGAACTAGATGCACAATGACAGTGGCTGTGGTGCTGAGGTGGGGGGTAGAGGGACCTGCATCGGCCACACGGATCAATAGCTCATAAGTATGGGGCTGCTCTGGCCAGGAGGGCCCCAACATGAGGTCGTTGAGCACCAGGACAGCTCCTTGCAGACTGAATTGGCTCCAACTATTCCCTGAAAACAGAGTGGCAGAAGAAGGGGACCATTGCTGGCCTGCCTCTCCCCCACAGCCCAGTGGTCCCCTTGGCCCTCACCTCCCACAATGCTGTAGGAGAAAGCCAGGCGCTGTGGCTCTTGGGGCACCCGACATGACACCCTGGTCACCTCCATGCTGCGGCCCAGGTGAGTGTGGACGGTGAGCTCCTGAAATGGGGGCTCACACTCGGGGGCATGGTCGTTCACATCCTGCAGGCAGGTAGTCAGATCACCCACTCCCAAACCCCCAGGCCAGCCCCTCAGCCTCCTCCCACCACAGCCAGAACCTTGGTATCAGGCAACAGGTTCCAAAGCTTTCCACAGTGAGACCCCACCCCTCTCCAGCCAACCAGTGGAGGAACCTGAGACAGTGCAAAAGCAGAAGGCCAGAGGGAGATATGAACTCTTTCCAATTCTTTCCAAGGCTTCGGGGCTCAATTACCTCCACCTCAATGGTAATTGTGCAAGAGCCTGAGCGGTGGCAGGTGGGGTCCTGGTCTTGGCTATGGTCAGTCAGCAGGACAGTGAGCCTGTGGAACTTCTGCAGCTCATAGTCCAAAGGCCCCAGGAGGCGAACCTCCCCTAGAAGGGGTGGCCAGTGCCTCAGCTTGCAGAGTCCACTCTGGCTTCACCCCTCCATCCCAGCCCTGGGGTGGGAGTACCGCTGAGACGGTCCACAGCAAAAGTGGCAGACCCGCCAGGGGTGGAGTACTCAATGCTGTCGTGCGGGTAATCCATGTCCTTGCCCACCACAGAGCCCAGAAGAGCGTGGGGCCCTGCATCCTCACGAACCCGGAATGTGCGTGGGACACAGGCTGGGGCGAACTCGTTGACAGGTGTTACCATCACCAGTACTGGCACCTCAGCTGGAAGCCATTTGGCAGTCAGGGAGCTGGCCTGGGTTGCCCAGCCCTGCCCTGGCGGCTTAAGGAGGTAGAGGCTCTGGAAGGAGGAAGGACAATAGCCCTCCCCTGCCAAGGGGTCTCAGCGAGGAGAAATGTGCCTCTGCCAGGGGTCTTTGGTGGAGACAACCCTGCCCTATTGGTTTCTGAGGGAGGAGAGATGACCCCATCCTGAGAATAGGAAGAAGGGTATAGAAGAACCCGGTCCTGAATGTCCAGGCCTGGGCATGGTCACTCACTGGTCATCAGAGGCTGACCACCATCAAGCACCAGGATGGAAGCTGCATGATGAAAGCAGGCGCCAGGAGTGTCACAGTCCAGTGTGGCATTCACCTAGTCAGAGGGGCCAGAGGGTGATGCCCAGCCAAGGCCTGGGAGAGCCTTGAGCCACACTGGGCTGCCTCAGGCCAGGTTACTCACAGATAGCCTACCCTGACCCTCCGTTTTCCAGACTGTAAAGCAGGTTGGCTCCACCACCATCTCCTTCACCCTCATGGTCTCTGCTCCCGCAGACCATTGGCCCACCCCCCCTTCCTGTTCAAGCACTCTGCACATGGGTCTGGGATCGGGGACTGGGCACCTCCAGGACTCTGTCTTGAAGGCAGAGGCTGGCTGCGCCAGCAGGGCTGTGGAACAGTAGCTGGTAGTCCAGGGTGGAGCCAGGAGAGTCCGGGTCAGTGCAAGTGAAGGTATTCAGCACGGTGCCCACAGGCGTGGTCTCGGGGATTTGAGTCCTGGGAGCAGAGGGCAGGGCGGCAGGGCGGGAGCTGGGGCTGGGCGGCGAACCATGGCTCTACCCAATAGCCAAGGTAAGGCTCCCATATACTCACGCCAGCAGCGCTGGTGTGCAGCGCGGGGGCCAGCGGTTGACCGACTGCACGTCCACCTTGAAATCAAGCTCGGCACTGGCCCACGGCCGGAGACGCTCAAAGGCCTTCACCCGCAGCCTAGTGACCGCGGCGTCTGGGGCTTGCGCCAGCTCCAGGGGCGACGTTGTCCGGACCACTCCGTCGACTGGGCGGGTTGGGAGGGCGGGGGACGCAGAGTTCGGCCCCGCCCCCAGCTCAGTCCAGTTCCCACCCTCCCACGGATCCGCTGGCGGGGGAGGGCGCAGAGACTGACCACTTGGCCGTCTCCGCCAAGGCTCGCTTCTAACTTCGGGCCCCCAAACGCGACCTCGCCCCAGTTTCTGCCTCGGCACCAGGCTCGTTTACTCAACAGAGCGATGAGGTAGTGCGGGTCGCTTCTAGACCAGCCGCAGAGGCATCCCCTTACCCGCCCTCCGTGCCCCTCACCGCGTCCGATGGAGAAGAGCCGGCAGGGCACTGGGGAGAGGATCTCGTAGCGCACATCGAAGCCCCGGGCCTGGACCTGAACCACCTTACTTCCGGGGACCAGGTTCTCCGGGATGGTGATATTCTGGGCTTGCTGCCTGGACCAAAATGGGGGCACTGGCTCCTACTTTCTCCCGCCACCCCGGCGGGGTCTGCGGACCCCTCCCCTGGGTCTTCCCTGGTACAGGAGCCAGCTGGGGATGCTCAAGCAGCCCCACACCTTAACCCTACTCCTAATTCCCTGGGGCTAGGTCCTGCCTTCCCCACTGTTCCCAAGGTAGGGGAACCTTACAGGAAGGAGACCTGGCTGGAGGGAGCAGGCAAAACTTTCACTGTCAGCATCCCACAGCAGCTTCGGCCTTGTCCAAAGTTCACCAGGATCTGAAGCTGGAAGACCTGCGGTGCACACAAAACAAGAAGGGAACCACGGTGTGTGTCTACCTGTATATCTGTGCCCAGTCGTCCCTTCAAATAGGCAGCGCCACCTCAGGACCTCCGCAAGGAACCCCGACACTCACTCCTCCCTATGACCTGTCACTCTGCTGACAGATATTCCTTTGTGTCTCACTCTTCTGGGTCATAAGTCCTTCTCTTAGGATGCATACAGGCCCCAAAAGAGTAATATATGAATCATTCACAATGTGAATTATCATCTTAGAGTTGCTAAGAGTCAGTCAATAAGACGTGGAAGTTTTAAAGAAGGAACTTCTCTAACCTCCTCCAGACTACACTAGGCACTGTACCCAGAGCTTTCACTTCCTGTGTGACTGCTCAGAACTTTCTCCTTTCTATAAGGGGCACCATGGGCTCCTGGAGCCAGGGATCCCTCTTCTTTCTAGAACTCCAGAGCCCAGCACAGAACCAGGCCAAGGTGGGAGTACAGCCAGCATGGGGCAGCAGGTACAGGTATGGGCTATGTCTGGAAAAGGCAGCATGATTGAGGAGGTCAGGAACAAACAAACTTCCAGGAGGTAGTGGCTCTGCCCATTTTATGCCCAATTCATGGATATCTCCAGGTCCCAAGTCATGCTCACCTTTTGAGCCTGGCCTTTGAGGCCCTGGGATGGCACCTGCAGCCAACCCTGCCCATTGATAGAGAAAGGTCCAGGGAAGTATGGCGGATCCTGGGCACTGGTGATGCTCATCTGACAGGACAGAGATGCTGGAGGCCCCTTCCCCAACCCTCAGTGCCCCAAGCATCCCTGTCAAAGTCCCCCAACAACCCAGCAGGTAGCTGCCCACTCTCAACTCTCCCATACCCTGCCACTGCCACTCTAGCCTGGGCTCCCCCGGGCCCTGATCCTCAATCCTCTCTGCTTTTAAACTAATTATTTTGTTTTTAATCTAGATTTCTTTTGGAAATCTGATACAGAAATTTCATGATACAGAAATTTCATGAAGAATTCAGAAGAATTTAAAGAAGAACTCAGCCCCTGAGATGTCCCTATGGGAACAGCCATAGTCATTGGGGGTGGGCAGCCCGCAGTGGCTCTCTCCAAAAACATGCATCATTGCTGAGGCTCAGCTGTAGACTAAAGAATCCTTCTGCAGGCTATGCTTGGCCAGGCAGGGGCTGGGCTTGGTCTCCGCATCTCCCCCTGACCCTCCATCCTACCCCCCACCACCACCACTGCCCATGTGCAGGGCTCACCTGGGCTCCCTGGCCTGGGAGCAGCAGAGTGTACAGCCGGGCCCCAGGTTTGACAGTTTCTGGCACCTGAATGATTTCCCCAGCTGGCCAGAGGGGAGGTCATGGGGGGTTCTGTTCAGGTCATGCCTGCCCACACCCCCTGCCTGCTGTCCCTGGCCTCACCTGGGCTGGCAAATCGACCAGCACACTGGATATGGCCAGGGTCCCGCTGCACATCCACAGACAGTGGCCCCTCCATCACATGGTTGCCACATGTGAACCGCAGCTGCAGTTCATAGTGGTTCACTGTCAGGGCATCCAGCCGGGCCGAGCTGCTCAAGGTCATCTGTGGCAGGAGGCAGTGCCCTGTGGGGCCTAGGATCTCCATCCCCCTATGCCACCTCTGGCTTTGTGAATTTAGGGTCTGTCCTTGTTCCCCCATGGTCCCCAGTTGTGCCCATGACCCTACCTTGCCCACATAGATCCCCTGCCATCTAGTTAGGCTAGGTGGGTTGAAGAAGGTGGTGGGTGGCTGCACATGGAGCAACTCCAGGGTGGGTGTGTGTGAAGAGCAGTTGAAGGAGAAAGACTGAAGGATGGTGCCAGGTCCCTGGCTCTCAGAGACATTTATGAACCAGGGCAGGGAGTGGAGGTCTGTGAGGAAGAGATGATTCAGGCTGGAGGCGCCCATTCTCATGGAACCATATACACAATCAGAGTCCCTCCTTTCTGCCTTAGGGCCTGGCCACATCCTGGAAACAAGCAGCCAAAGTCCTTCCTTGTCCCCCACATCCAACCATGGGTCAGCTCATTTCACAGACTGGGAGTGAGAACTTGGTTGAGGAAGCAGCCAAGAGAAGGAATGAGGGTCAGGGATACAGATCTTTGCCATTTCCTGGCTCCCCCCACACCCTGTCCTCCATGGTAGCTTATCTGAGAGGGATCAAGACTCCACTGTGGAGTCAGGGGATGAGAACTGGAGTTCCCCCACCCACCAGCTCCTCACCAGAGACAACCAGAGCAAGAAGAAGCACCAGGGGCCTGAGCAGCACCATAGTGGCCTGAAGATACAGACAGCAGAGGAGACTACAGAAAGCCAGAAGTGTCTGTCAGGCCCACCCCGTTGCCAGGTCAGTTGCTCAAACAAAGCTGGGCCTCCAAGATTCTAGCCCTGCCCATCCCTAGTGACTGAGCTCTAGACTCTACAGCCATCAAGAGGCCTGGAAAACTCCATTTTTTTTCACTGCTCCCAATGAATTCCCCTATTTATTACTAGAATTCAAAGGAGATGTGAGGGGAGAAGGATCAAGCTTCAGATAGGGAAACTGAGGCTCAAGGAAGTCTTGGTCATGCAGTCCTTGGAGACAGAGCAAGCACAGAACCCAGGAAAACTGGGCCCAGGACCTGCTACCCCACAGAGTCTGAACTCCAGCTGCCCACTCTCATTAGAACATTATCTGCCTAGGGACTTCCCTGGTCGTGCAGCAGTTAAGAATCCACCTGACAATGCAGGAGACACAGGTTCGATCCCTGGTCTGGGAAGATCCCACATGCCACGGAACAACTAAGCCCGTGCACCACAACTACTGAGCCTGCGCTCTAGAGCCCATGAGCCACACCTACTGAGCCTGCGTGCCACAACTACTGAAGCCCGTGCGCCTAGAGCCCATGCTCCACAACAAGAGAAGCCACTGCAAAGCCTGTGCACTGCAACAAAGAGTAGCCCCCGCTCACCGCAGCAATGAAGACCCAACACAGCCAAACAAAAAAAAGAAAAAAAAAGAAAGAACATTATCTGCCTATAAAACCTGAGCCCAACCATCAACAAAATCTCTCAAAACCTGTGTACATTAAACAAACAAAAGGTATCCTTGGTGACAAATAAAAATGGTGGTTACTTTTGGGGGTATCAATTGGAGGGGGCAAAAAGTGGCTTCCTGGAGTGGCTGGTGATATTCTATATCTTGATCTGGGTGACAGTTGCACAGGTGTCTACAGATTTTAACATTTATAGTGCTGTACCTTTGAGAGTTGTCTGTTCATTTTATTTACATTATATGTCAATGTTTAAAAGGTTGTCTACACATGCCCTCTCCAGTTCTTCACCTCTCACTCTCTTTTCTACCCACTATAGTTGAGCTTGTCCCTCTCTCCATAAAAATGCCCTTGTTGGGGTCCTCAGAGACCTTCAAACTGCAGTTTATTCTCTACTCTTACCGCCTCGGCAGCATTTGATGCTTGCTCCCCTTGGCTCCTAAGGGCCCACACTCTCTCAGCTTCCTCCCACCTCTCTGGCTGCTCCTGCTCAGTTCCTTTGCTGGTTCTGCTTCATCGTCCCTACCTCCACCCAGTGGAGTGTTCCAGGGCTCAGTCCTGACTGCTGCCATCCTCTGTCCACCTTCCGCCTCACATCCAGGCACATGGCCTTAAACACCATCCACTCAGATTGGTTCAAGATGGCGGAGTTGAAGGATGTGCACTCACTCCCTCTTGTGAGAGCATCAGAATCACAATTAGCTGCTGAACAGTCATCAACAGGAAGACACTGGAACTCACCAAAAAAGATACCCCACATCCAAAGACAAAGGAGAAGCCACAGTGAGATGGTACGAGGGGCGCAATCACAGTAAAATCAAATCCCATAACTTCGGGGTGGGTGACTCACAAATGGGAGAACACTTATACCACAGGAGTCCGCCCACTGGAGTGAAGGTTCTGAGCCCCACGTCCGGCTTCCCGACCTGGGGGTCCGGCAACAGGAGGAGGAATTCCTAGAGAATCAGACTTTGAAGGCTAGAGGGATTTGATTGCAGGACTTCAGCAGGACTGGGGGAAACAGAGACTCCACTCTTGGAGGGCACACACAAAGTAGTATGAGCATTGGGACTCAGGGGAAGGAGCAGTGACCCCATAGGAGACTGAACCAGACCTACCTGCTAGTGTTGGAGGGTCTCCTGCAGAGGCAGCGGGTGGCTGTGGCTCATCATGGGGACAAGGACACTGGCAGAAGAAGTTCTGGGAAGTACTCCTTGGTATAAGCCCTCCCAGAGCCCGACATTAGCCCCACCAAAGAGCCAGGTAGGCTCCAGTGCTGAGTCACCTCAGACCAAACAACCAATAGGGAGGGAACCCAGCCCCACCTATCAGCAGACAAGCAGATTAAAGTTTCACTGAGCTCTACTCAGCAGAGCAACACCCAGCTCTACCCACCACTAGTCCCTCCCATCAGGAAGCTTGCACAAGCCTCTTAGATAGCCTCATCCACCAGAGGGCAGACAGCAGAAGCAAGAAGAGCTACAATTCTGTAGCCTGTGGAAGGAAAACCACATTCACAGAAAAATAGACAAAATGAAAAGGCAGAGGACTTTGTACCAGATGAAGGAACAAGATAAAACCCCAGAAAAACAACTAAATGAAGTGGAGATAGGCAACCTTCCAGAAAAAGAATTCAGAATAATGATAGTGAAGATGATCCAGGACCTCGGAAAAAGAATGGAGGCAAAGATGGAGAAAATGCAAGAAATGTTTAACAAAGACCTAGAAGAATTAAAGAACAAACACCTAGAAGAATTAAAGACCAAAAACAAACAGAGATGAACAATACAATAACTGAAATGAAAAGTACACTAAAAGGAATCAATAGCAGAATAACTGAGGCAGAAGAACGGATAAGTGACCTGGAAGACAGAATGGTGGAATTCACTGCTGCGGAACAGAATAAAGAAAAAAGAATGAGAAGAAATGAAGACAGCCTAAGAGACCTCTGCGACAACATTAAATGCAACAACATTCGCCTTATAGGGGTCCCAGAAGGAGAAGAGACAGAGAAAGGGCCAGAGAAAATATTTGAAGAGATTACAGCCGAAAACTTCCCTAACGTGGGAAAGGAAATAGCAACCCACGTCCAGGAAGCTCAGAGAGTCCCAGGCAGGATAAACCCAAGGAGAAACATGCCGAGACACATAGTAATCAAATTGACAAAAATTAAAGACAAAGAAAAATTATTGAAAGCAGCAAGGAGAAAACGACAATAACATACAAGGGAACTCCCATAAGGTTAACAGCTGATTTCTCAGCAGAAACTCTACAAGCCAGAAGGGAGTGGCATGATATACTTAAAGTGATGAAAGGGAAGAACCTACAACCAAGAGCACTCTGCCCGGCAAGGATCTCATTCAGATTCGATGGAGAAATCAAAAGCTTTACAGACAAGCAAAAACTAAGAGAATTCAGCACCACCAAACCAGCTCTACAACAAATGCTAAAGGAACTTCTCTTAGTGGGAAACACAAGAGAAGAAAAGGGCCTACAAAAACAAACCCAAAACAACTAAGAAAATGGTAATAGGAACATACATATCGATAATTACCTTAAACGTGAATGGATTAAATGCTCCAACCAAAAGACACAGGCTTCCTGAATGGATACAAAAACAAGACCCATATATATGCTGTCTGCAAGAGACCCACTTCAGACCTAGGGACAGATACAGACTGAAAGTGAGGGGATGGAAAAAGATATTCCATGCAAATCGAAATCAAAAGAGAGCTGGAGTAGCAGTACTCATATCAGATAAAATAGATTTTAAAATAAAGAATATTTCAGGCTTTATAATTTCGGTGAAATTATAAAGATCAGAGCAGAAATAAATGAAATAGGAACAAAGAAAACAATAGCAAAGATCAATAAAACTAAAAGCTGGTTGTTTGAGAAGATAAACAAAATTGATAAACCTTTAGCCAGACTCATCAAGAAAAAGAGGGAGAGGACTCAAATCAATAAAATTAAAAATGAAAAAGGAGGGGCTTCCCTGGTGGCACAGTGGTTGAGAGTCCGCCTGCCGATGCAGGGGACACGGGTTCGTGACCCAGTCTGGGAAGATCTCACATGCCACGGAGCGGCTGGGCCCGTGAGCCATGGCCGCTGAGCCTGCGCATCTGGAGCCTGTGCTCCACAACAGGAGAGGCCGCAACAGTGAGAGGCCCACGTACCACAAAAAAAAAAAAAAAGCAAAAATGAAAAAGGAGAAGTTACAACGGAAACTACAGAAATACAAAGCATCCTAAGAGACTACTACAAGCAACTCTATGCCAATAAAATGGACAACCTGGAAGAAATGGACAAATTCTTAGAAAGGTATAACCTTCCAAGACTGAACCAAGAAGAAATAGAAAATATGAACAGACAAATCACAAGTAATGAAATTGAAACTGTGATTAAAAATCTTCCAACAAACAGAAGTCCAGGACCAGATGGCTTCACAGGTGAATTCTATCAAACATTTAAAGAGCCAACACCCATCCTTCTCAAACTCTTCCAAAAAATTGCAGAGGAAGGAACACTCCCAAACTCATTCTACAAGGCCACCATTACCCTGATACCAAAACCAGACAAAGATACTACAAAAAAAGAAAATTATAGACCAATATCACTGATGAATATAGATGCAAAAATCCTCAACAAAATACTAGCAAACAGAATCCAACAACACATTAAAAGGATCATACACTATGATCAAGTGGGATTTATCCCAGGGATGCAAGCGTTCTTCAATATATGCAAATCAATCAATGTGATACACCATATTAACAAATTGAAGAAGAAAAACCATATGATCATCTCAATAGATGCAGAAAAACCTTTTGACAAAATTCAACACCCATTTATGATAAAAACTCTCCAGAAAGTGGGCGTAGAGGGAACGTACCTCAACATAATAAAGGCCATATACGACAGACCCACAGCAAACATCATTCTCAATGGTGAAAAACTGAAAGCATTTCCTCTAAGATCAGGAACAAGACAAGGATGTCCACTCACACCACTATTATTCAACATAGTTTTGGAAGTCCTAGCCATGGCAATCAGAGAAGAAAAAGAAACAAAAGGAATACAAATTGGAAAAGAAGAAGTAAAACTGTCACTGTTTGCAGATGACATGATACTATACATAGAGAATCCTAAAGATGCCACCAGAAAACTGATCGGTGAATCAGCTGATCAATGAATTTGGTAAAGTTGCAGGATACAAAATTAATGCACAGAGATCTCTTGCATTCCTATACACTAACAATGAAAGATCAGAAAGAGAAATTAAGGAAACAATCCCATTCACCACTGCAACAAAAAGAATAAAATACCTAGGAATAAACCTACCTAAGGAGGTAAAATCCTGTACTCAGAAAACTATAAGACACTGATGAAAGAAATCAAAGATGACACAAACAGATGGGGAGATATACCATGTTCTTGGATTGGAAGAATCAATGTTGTGAAAATGACTATACTACCCAAAGCAATCTACAGATTCAATGCAATCCCTATCAAATTACCAGTGGCATTTTTTACAGAACTAGAACCAAAAAATCTTAAAATTTGTATGAGACACAAAAGACCCCGAATAGCCAAAGCAGTCTTGAGGGAAAAAAACGGAGCTGGAGGAATCAGACTCCCTGACTTCAGACTATACTACAAAGCTACAGTAATCAAGACAATATGGTACTGGCACAAAAACAGAAGTATAGATCAATGGAACAGGATAGAAAGCCCAGAAATAAACCCACGCACCTATGGTCAACTAATCTATCACAAAGGAGGCAAGGATATACAATGGAGAAAAGACAATCACTTTAATAAGTGATGCTGGGAAAACTGGACAGGTACATGTAAAAGAATGAAATTAGAACACTCCCTAACACCATACACAAAAATAAACTCAAAATGGATTAGAGACATAAATGTAAGACTGGACACTATAAAACTCTCAGAGGAAAACATAGGAAGAACACTCTTTGACATAAATCACAG
This sequence comes from Globicephala melas, assembly GCF_963455315.2. Lineage (NCBI taxonomy): Eukaryota > Metazoa > Chordata > Mammalia > Artiodactyla > Delphinidae > Globicephala > Globicephala melas. Next base: position 38,426,503 of record NC_083324.2, on the reverse strand, counting down.
CAAGATCTTTTTTCATCCACCTCCTAGAGTAATGGAAATACAAACAAAAATAAACAAATGGGACCTAATGAAACTTCAAAGCTTTTGGAAAGCAAAGGAAACTACAAACAAGACGAAAAGACAACCCTCAGAATGGGAGAAAATACTTGCAAACGAATCAATGGACAAAGGATTAATCTCCAAAATGTATAAACAGCTCATGTAGCTCAATATTAAAAAAACAAACAACCCAATCAAAATATGGGCAGAAGACCTAAATAGACATTTCTCCAAAGAAGACATACAGATGGGCAAGAAGCACATGAAAAGCTGCTCAACATCACTAATTATTAGAGAAATGCAAATCAAAACTACAATGAGGTATCAGCTCACACCAGTTAGAATGGGCATCATCAGAAAAATCTACGAACAACAAATGCTGGAGAGGGTGTGGAGAAAAGGGAACCCTCTTGCACTGTTGGTGGGAATGTAAATTGATTCAGCCACTATGGACAACAGTATGAAGGTTCCTTAAAAAACTAAAAATAGAATTACCGTATGACCCAGCAATCCCACTACTGGGCATATACCCAGAGAAAACCATAATTCAAAAAGACACATGCACCCCAATGTTCATTGCAGCACCATTTACAATAGCCAGGTCATGGAAGCAACCTAAATGCCCATCGACAGATGAATGGATAAAGATGACGTGGTACATACATACAATGGAATACTACTCAGCCATAAAAAGAAATGAATTTGGGTCATTTGTAGAGACATGGATGGATCTAGAGACTCTCATACGGAGTGAAGTAAGTCAGAAAGAGAAAAACAAATATCGTATATTAACACATATATGGGGAACCTAGAAAAATGGTACAGATGAACCAGTTTGCGGGGCAGAAATGGAGACACAGAGGTAGAGAACAAACATATGGACACCAAGGGGGGAAAGTGGTGGGGTGGGGGTGGGGGGATGGGATGAATTGGGAAATTGGGATTGATACATATACACTAATATGTATAAAGTAGATAACTAATAAGAACCTGCTGTATAAAAAAATAAATAAAATTCAAAAAATATATGTGAAAATAAAAATAAAAGCATTGCTTAATTAATGACTTCTCTTTTGGAAAAAAAAAAAAAATACCATCCACTCACTTTGCCTCCCAGATCCAAAGCTTCAGTCCTGATCTCTCTCCCAGGCAGCAGAGTCACACACCCAGTGGCTGACCCCGCATCTCCTCTTAGATGCCTAACAGGCATCTTAAGGGTCACATGTCCACAAATGATCATTTGATTTTCATCTCCAAGCCCACTCTTCTCCAGTCTTGCTTGGATTGATTCATGGCCATTCCATCCAATCAGTTGTTCAGGCCAGAAATCTAGGAGTCATGCTTCATGCTTCTCTTTCTCTTCCCATACTCATGCATCAGCAAGGCTTGATTTTTAATTCCAAAACATTCCCCCAAGGGACCCCTTTCTTTGCAGCCCAGGTGATGCTCAAAAGCCCCCATTGCTCCCCATCACACCAAGAACAAAACCCCTTATTCCTTTCTAAGACTGCTAGGAGCCTGGTTTTGCTGACCTCTTCACTCCCCCAACTACCACCATCAGAGATATCTAAGTCTTCTTTATGTTATGTCCTGTCTAGCTCCTGTCCTCTCAGGGCCTGTAACTGGCTGATCCCACCACCTAGAATGCCCCTCTTCTTGATCTCCCCTTGATGGCTCATCCAGATCCCATACAGAATGCCACCTCCTCTGAGAGTCCCCTCTCCCAACCTGGCCCGTTGCCCTCATTCCCTGGTATTTTTCTGTCTACAGACTTGTCTAGTTTGTCTCCAGTTAGTCTGTGTCCTTGAACCTAGCCTCCGACTATGGAGCGGGCTCAGGGAAGGTGGGTCAGAGAGCCCCGCCGTAGCCCCTTGTACTCAGCCCGCATGTGGTCTGGGGCAGAGGGGATGGGAGTGTCGCCGCGGGAATCGCAGCTAACCAGGCGCTGCCCACTAGAGGGCAGCCCTGCTTAGCTAGGCCGAGATGAGGGGCAGATAGGGCGGGGTCTGGGCCTTGGCCGAGGCTCCTCCCCGGTGCTGCAAAGAGGTTCGGCGTTCCCGGAGTCCTCTGAGGGGCCGGACCCCTCCCATGACTTCCAGGGACTGTCAAGGCCGGCTACAGGACCGGATTCAGTGGGTCGAACCGCGAGTGGGCCACATCAGTGCCGAATCCGACGATTGGGGGCGCTCTGCCCGCCCAAGGGCGCAGCCGGGGAACCCGCGCGGGAGGGACCACAACTCTATCCTGGGAAAAATGGGGAAGCTGAGGCTACCGCAAGGCAGCGACTTGTCCTGGGTCATGCAGCGAACCCGGAGTCAGCTCAACGGCCCGGGTAGTCAGGGGCCGGACGCGGCCCAGCTTCCAGCTATAGTCCCGCCCCTCCCCCCAGAGCTGCTGTGGAGTTGGTAGTGGGTGTCCGGCTCACCCACCCGGCAGAGTCCGGGGGGCGGGGCCACATCAGCCCCGCCCCAGCCCCATTGGCTGTGGCGCTAGGGGCGGGGCCGGGGCTGCCAGATGTTGGGGCGGCAGCGAAGGCGGGAGCTAGGGAGAGGGAGGAGCCGCGGAGCCAGGCGGAGGGTAAGGGCGCCGCTGGACGGCCCGCGGGGCCCTCTCCGCATCCCTCTGGCTGGAGTTCGAAGAGGAACTGGCAGGCCTGGCGGGGGCTCCGGAACGGGCATGCACAGTGCTCGGCTTGACAGTTTCCTGGGCCAGCTCCGCTGGGAACTGGTGAGGCTTGGGAGCGGGTGTGGCTTGTGAGGACGTGTGTGGGGTGCTCGGCTGCCTTCCTGCCCGAACGGCACTCGGGTGGGGGGCTCTCCCGAGTGCCCATCCAAGACAGGATGGGGGCGGGGCGACGCAGATGACCCAGACGGCCCGCGTCGGGTTTCGGACGGTTGGAAGCTGTGCTGGGCATCAAGTAACAGCCGCCCAGCTGGCCGTGCTGCCGGCGCGGCGGAGGAAGTTGGTGGGAGAAACTTCTTGTGGGGTGGAGCAGGGGGCTGTGAGGGACTAAAGAGGTGTGGCGCTGCTATGGATGCCCCCTATTCCAGGCTGGCCTGTACCTCTGTCCTCTATACCCCACCTGGCAGGTGCTCTATTCTTCTCTGAAAGACGCTGCGGGCTTTGGGGAGCTGAATCCCTCAAGAGTCACAGGATGCCCCCCCCCAGCCCTGAGCAGGACTTATTTCCCAATGCAGGCCCGCAACCCTGCCTCCCGCCCTGGTGGCGGGTACCGACTTGCCCGGTGCTGCGTGCTGCAGCCTGCCGGACTGCCACCAGGTCGGCCGATGGGAGCCACACGAGCTTCGTGTGCCAGCGCCCCATGCCGGCCCTGTGCCCACTAGAGGCTTTGCTGCCTAGGCCTGCAGGCCAATCCAGCCCTCCTGGGCCTTCTGTTTTGGAATTGGCCTGACCAGGCAGACAGGGGTGACAAGCACTGCTCCTTCGACTTCTGCCCTCTCTTCTTCCACAGCTGTGTGGCCGGGACACAGACTCACCCCCAATGCCTGGCCCCCTTCCAGAACCCCCCAAACCTGGCCCAGGCATGCGGCTCAAGCACCGGCTCAGGGCCTCAGATGCCTTGGAAGAGGACTCAGCCTGTGGTGTGGAGGAAGAGGAGGAAGAAGCTGTGGTGACAGAAGACAGGGGTGCAGCCTTGGGAGGCCCCAGGGAGCATGCCCTAGACTGGGACTCTGGCTTCTCAGAGGTGTCAGGCAGCACATGGAGAGAGGAAGAGCTGCCTGTACTCCAGCATCCAGCACCCTCAGCATGGCCCCCCCGTAGACAGCGCCTCTCGGCCAGTGGCATCCCCCTGCCTGGCAGAGCTCCTGCGGCCAGTGTACCACCTGCCCACCGACCACGGCCCAAGTCCACCCCAGACGCCTGCCTGGAGCACTGGCAGGGGCTGGAAGCTGAGGACTGGACAGCAGCCCTACTTAGCAGAGGTCGTAGTCGCCAGCCCCTGGTGCTGGGAGACAACTGTTTTGCTGACTTGGTGCACAACTGGATGGAGCTGCCCGAGGCAGCAGGTGAGGGGGACAATGGGGGTGGGCCCCGTGCCCGTGCTCGGCCCCCCCAGTTCCTGCTTGGCCTCTCTGAGCAGCTGCGGCGCCAGCTGGCCAGGGCACGCCGGGCAGCAGTGGCAGGAAAGCGACTGTCATGCCCACCTCGCCCGGAACCCGAACTGCCTGCAGATGTCTCACGCTTTGCAGCCCTCATGAGTTGCCGCAGTCGCCAGCCCATCATCTGCAATGATGTTGTCAGCTACCTCTGACCCTGCCCTCCAGCCTGGGACAATAAAGGCCTTTCTCTGCACTGTCCTGGTTCCATACCCCTGAGGCTCCAGAAGGCCGCCTCAGTCCTGCAAGGCGCAACTCAGGCAGGCGAATCTAAAGAGCCTTTTCCCTCCCTGCAGGGGTCCCTGTCATGTCCATGTCACACCCCATGTGTCTGCCCCGTGTTCCATCATCCATCCTGTCCACTTACACCTTCCTTCAACAAGCATTTATTAAGCGCCTACTGTAGGCTTGGGATGCATGGCTCAACAGAACTGGGTGGTGGGGCTGCTGCCTTGTCACAGCTTGTAGTGCAAGGGTGGGAAGGTAACGTCCTCCTTCTCACCCTCATAGCTGAGCTCCAATACCAGCACCCGCTGCCCAGGCTTAGGCACCTGGCGTGTCACCTCCAGCACCAGATCCGTCACCCTGGTGGCATGGGGGGAAGAGGGGTGGGGAGATTGGGTAGGTGAGCAGTGGCAGGCAGAGAGTGTCCTGGCATGGACTATAGGGTGTTGGCGGGCCATAAGGAGCCCAAGCCAGGAGCAGGAGCAGCCCAAGACAGGAAACATCTGAAACTATTTTAAGAGCGGCTGGCGGGGTGGACAGGAGGCAGGAAGCTGTGAGTCCTCTGGGAGTGGGCCGTGAAAGGGGAGCTGAGCAGGGCGTGAGCTGGTGGGGCTGGCCAAGCAGGCAGCTCCTAGAGGCCCCTCCTCAGGCTCTTGGCCCTCACCCCGCCCCCAGCCCATTTGCTGGCTCCATTTGGCAAAAGAAAACTTCAGGAAGGTGTGAGGGGCCCAAATGGGATTGGGAAGAGGAAAGGCTGCTTGTCCCCCACCTCCAACCTCCAGGACAGAATGAGGTTAAAGCCAGGTGTGGGCTCACCTGCGGGACAGGTGCTGGTCCTGCTTTTCAGGAGACCATCCTGCCGAGTAGAGTAGGGCCTTCCCGTGCAGCAGCATCCTCACCCTCAGCCCATTTAGTTTCTAGAGAGAGACAGGTTAGGTGCCAGCTGGGCCAGGCTGGGCCAGGCCTGGGGGAAGGGCAGGAATGGGGCACACCTGGACATGGGCCAGCAGTGACTCCAGGGTCCTCTCGGGCTGCCCAGCAGGCACTTCCAGGCGGTCCCAACAGGTCCACTTCCAGTGATGGAACTGGGGGGCGGTAGTGGGGAGGAGTGAGAAGCTTCTTACACACACACCCTCCCCCTACCCCAGTTACCAATAGCTTATGGCCCCTTTCCTAGGGGAGGAGCTGGACTAGAGGCAGGAAGGAGAAGCCAGTGGGTGGGGGTGGAAGGTGGGATCTGGGCCCAGAATCTCAACACCCTCCCCGCCCATGCTGGGGCCAGCACAGGAAATGGGGCTACGGGGCCCCCACAGAGGGAAACAGGCGATCCATCACACAGTCGTGTGTGTGTGTGTGTGTGTGTGTGTGTGTGTGTGTGTGTTTGTGTGTGTGTGTGTGTGTGTGTGTTGTTGGGGGGAGCAATGCTTCCTGAGGAAGCGGGAGCAGGGCTGCTGCAGTCTCTGATAAAACTGCTTGTTCCTCAAATGCAAGGCTGGATGCTGGGGGTGGGGTAAATCCTGTCCCCTAATCCTTTACCACCAGGGCCTTGGACTACTCATGGACACATGGCAAGAGGCACAGTGACTCTAGCAGGAACACAGTCCACAGAGGACTCCTCTTCCTGTCCCTTTGTTCCTTCCTTATTTCTGGAGTCTTGGGGTTCTGGTACCCAGAGCTGAGGGCATAAGGGTGGCAGGCAGCCAGGCACCAAGACAGGAGGAGTTCTGCCAGCTCCCCAGAAAACACAGTGGGGTCAAGCTGAGACGAGGCCAGAGGTGAGATGGGGGACCCTTCCCCTCCCCCTCCTCCATGGACAAAGGCAGCTTGTGTTCTAGCTAGAGGAGGGGCCCCTCACAAAGGGGCTCTGTGTGCTGTGCCCTGAGGGACCCCAGGGCTGCTCAGCAAAAGCCCAGTGCTGGCCCATGACCTCTCCCCTCTCCCCTGGTGAGGGAATTCTCTCTGTACCCTCTCCTCTGCCCTAAGGAAATGCCAACTATTGCAGAGCCTGGGCACACAGCCAGGGGCATTCATAGCCCTACACTTGAAGGAACACACATGTACACAAGCCCACATGTGTACTCACATGCACACACACGCAAGCCCACATTGTGAAAGAGCCCTGCAGTCCCATCTGGCACACAGATGTGCAAGCATGCTCCCTCCATGCCCACACACCACAGGGCCAGGGATGCCCAGACCAGTGTGCACTCACACCTGTGACATGAATGCACACATCCCCACAGGGCTGCACACCCCACACCCGTGGTGGTGAGCTCAGTGCCCTTTAACTCAGGTCGAGGGGGCGGGCCAGGATCCCCATGCTTTGCAGGCCGATATTAGGCTCTGTTTGGGGCTAGGGCCCTAGTCCCCTCTCCCCCTCAGGGGCACTTCTGGGAAGGAGGGAACTGCGGGGGATGTCTGGCTCCACTAATGAGTTAAAGCTGCAGCTCCCCCAGACCCTGACTGTTGGGGGGTGGGGGTGGCTGACGGCTGCTTCCTGTGTCTGACAGGTCCCAGCCTGGCTTTGCAGCAGGGAGGCGACTGGAGGGAGTCTTGATGACTCCCCCAGAGTCTGGGTCCTGATGAGAGCCTGAAGCTGAAGTAGGGCCTGTTTGGGTAGGTGCAGGGAAAACTCAGGTCTGGTATGGGTGGGGTGTCAAGGGCTCACCTTCTGGATGGCTGGGGCGTGAGGTACCCAGCGGCTAAAGTAGTTTTCAGCCAGGTTCAGGTAGCTGTGGCGAAAGGCACTGCGGGGCCGTGGGCTGCCCACCACCTTATACAGCTCCAGGCCCACCAGGCCAGCCACAGCTGCTGTAGTAGTGGCAATGGCTGGGGTAATCTGGCCCACAATTCGCTTGGTCTGCCAAGGACAGGAGATTTGGTCTGGGCCCAAGGCATAAGGCTAGGGTTTGACCCCCACCTCCAGGCCTGAGCCCCAAGGGGCAGGGTACCTTGGTGCGGTCGGCTGGTGGGATCCCATAATTCTGAGCTCGCAGGCTCGCCGCTGCCGCCACAAAATCCACATGGAAATCATTGTCCTGTGAGGCCCAAGGCACAGTAGTATTAGCATTGTCCCAGTGCCCCTCACCTCGGCCGACCCTGTGCCACTGCACAGCTCTTCACGCAATTCGGTGGGGTGGATGCTCATATCTCCCCACTTAACAGATAAGGAGGCTGAGGCTCGGGGAAGCTGAGCTGCTTCTGGGGTCCTTCTGGGAGGAAAACTCAGGCCAAGGGGCTTCAAAGCTACCTTCTTAGCTCTTGACCTTCCCCAACAACCTCTCTAGCCCGGCCCTTCACCCCCACTTGGGCTCCCACCTTCTCAAATGTCAAGGGTTCCAGGGGAGGGCCCACAGTCCAGATTTCCAGGGCTTCATGAAGTTGCTTCGACTGCTCAGGGCCTGTCAGGAGAAGGGGGTGTTGGGGCAGTCCTTAGTCCCCATGTCCTGCGCGCCTCTGGAGCCTGCTGCCTATCCTTGGTCCCTGCCAAGCCTATCACTTACCACTTTCAGGGAGACCCCTTGATGGATGGTGCAGTCTCCTGTCTAGCAGCCCCAGCCCTCACTTGTATGTGTGTATGTGTGTGTGTGTGCGCCCATGCACACCTATGTGACTCTGTTCTCATCTGGGGGCCACAGCTAGTTGCTTCCACGGTTTGTGTTTTTTTGTTTGTTTTTTGTTTTTGTTTTCTTTGGCTGAGAGTCTGCCAAAGGAATGGGGGTGGGGTGGGGGTGGGGTAGGCAGCAGGGAGAGGACCTACTGAGGGGCCAGAGGATGAACCCAAGGCTACAGAGAAGCAAGGTCAGAGGGCCTGAGAGGTATTGAGTTGGCTTCAGGGCCCCCAGACCCTGTCTTCTTTCTGCAGCACAGGCTGAGGAGGGTCAGGCCTTTGGGTGACAGCACGGGGGGCCAGGGTCAGGGACCTCACCAAACTCAGCATAAGCTGAAGCCAGCTCCAGGTCACTAGAAAAAATGGGGGCTAAGTCCTGGGGGTCAGGCAATGGCAGCAACTTCAGCAGTCGCCTGAGCGCAGTCTGGTCCCGTGAGCCAGGCAGCCCATGCATCTGGGCATACAGGTTGGCAGCCGCCAGCACGTAGAGGAGATGTGTGTCCTGCAATGAGACCAAGAGCACGGGTGGCTGCATGGGCTTGAGTGAGCTTGTGTGGGTGCATGGGGTGGGGGTCACCGCCCATTTGTGGATCTGTTTTGAGTGCCTGCTTCTGCCTCCCATTTGGACACCCACATGTGCACAAACATGGCTCTCTCCCTCTCAGCATCTGTGCATCTCTACAAAATATAGAGGTGCCCACCTCCGCTCTGAGGGGCCATATTCCCATCTCAGGGCCGCCAAGGGACTCCACTCACTTGGCTGGCGTCAAACTCCAAGGGCCGGGGACACTGTTTGGGACCCGACCAGAAAAGAGTTCCATTCTCTAGCACCTAGGGAAATGGAGGCTGCTGGGCTCAGTCGGGCCACCCTGAGCCCTCAGCCTCCTGACCCCTAGCCACCCACTTTGTCGGGTGGGAAGCGGCTCAGCAGCTGTGTGATGCCATAATGGAAGCAGAGTTGCCACTGGCCAAGGGCCCAAAGCACGCAGTCTCGCCAGGTCTGTGGACGCTGTCTCAGGACACCCAGCACCACCTGCTGCACGGTCAGCACCTGTGACTCATCCAAGTGTGCCAGAGACGTGAGTGCCCTGCGGACAGAGGAGAAGGTCTGAGGCTAAGCCCTAAGCCTCTTGGTGTTAGGGAGCCTGGACTCCCATTCACCCTTGTTGGCGGTCTTACTGTTGGTGGCAGTTGACGGTCTCGGCAGACAGATGGAAAAGTCCTTCAAACTCATCCCGGGCCCACTGTGAGGGGAGGGAGGAACCATGAGGTGCCGGTTGGCAAAGGGGTCTGCAGCTGAGGACTGAGCCAGGTGGGTAGGAGTCTCTGGGGTTCTTCTCACCTGCAAGGTGTGCTCGGTTGTGCTGGGGAAGTGCCGCACAGTGCAGACAGGGTAGGAGGCATCCTCAGAAGCTGCAGCGGAGGCGGGGGCTCTGTAGTCCTCAGTCACGTGTGGTATGAACACACAAGCACTGCCCAAGGTGCCCTTTGTGCCCGCCTCCAGTAGTGGCTTCAGATAGTGGGTGCAGCGAGCAGCCACATAGCGCCCTGGCGAAGGGGGCAGAGGGTCAGAAGTGGGGCTGGCACAGCCTCAGACAAAGGGTGAGTTCTAGGCTTGAGCACTCACGGGCCTGGAAACTGTCCAGGGCAGCAGCCACGCCGTCTACACTGGAGAAGAAGTTGTCCCCATAGATGTGCTCTGTAGTAAGATCCAGCTGGTAGGTGAGCGGGGTCACCTGCAAGTCTGAGTTCAGGCGGCGAGCGGCCTCTGCAGCCACCTCCGCCTTTGGCTTCTGAGAAGAAAGCAGGAAGACGTTGGGTGGGGGAAGGGGCGCATTGTGGGAGGACAGTCCAGGACACGGGTGTGGGGCTAGGTCAGCACTCACACCAAAGTCCTGAGGCCTGAAGAGAAACTGCCGGCTGAGGTTGGAGCGCTCCACATGGTCCATGTCAGCAACAGTCACGCCCCCACTGCCGCCAGCACCCAGGCCCACTAGGGCAAAGCCTTTGAGCAGCTCACAGCCGATAGCGCCAGCACCCACCTGCCAGCAGGAGCAACCTTAGCCAGAGGGCCAGGACTTGCCCTTCCGCATACTCCCAACCTCACGACATAGCTCACCAGGAGGTAGCGCTGGTGGCTCAGCTTCTCCTGAAAACCAGCCCCAAACACTGCAATTTGCCCGTCATAGCGGCAGTCTCTCTAGGGGACACAGACAGGGGTCAGTGATGGCCACTGGCCTGTGCTGCATCTCCCTCCTGCACCCAGTTTTCCAGGTCAGGATCTCGGGACCGTGCTTCCTCTTTCCCCCCAGTCCTGAGTTTGGATAAGGCTTGCACCCCTACCCCAGGTTCTCACCGGTGCATAGTCCTCAGGATTGGGAAAGGGCTCCTCATCTTCTGGAAGGCAATCAAGGGCATCAAAGTACAGCCACTGGTCCAGGGGCATAAACTTCTTGGAGACTGCCTAGAAGTCAGCACTTCAGTCTGGGGACTCTTCCCACCTCCTAATCCCCTCAGATCCTGGCTGAGGGCTGCACCCAGGTTGGTGAAACCCCCAGGGTCACTATCTGGTGTTGGGCACCCTGTGGCATCCACACCGACCTCTGCACCCTTCCCAGCCCCGCCCTGCCTCTACCTGTACCCACCTTCAGCACTTCCTGAGCAGCCACTGCACCCAGCACAGCTGCCATGGGGCTCAAGCCACCAGCACTGCTCAGGGCAACTCTCCGCACCAGAGCCTTATCCAGCTGCTCTTCCAAAGGCTCTCCTTCTGTCCCCTTCAGTGATTCCAGGGCCTGGGCTAGGTCCACCACCATCTCTGCATCAACCTATCGGGTAGAACTCCGTCGGTAAAGCAGCCCCAGCTTGAGCTCCACTCCCCATTTGAAACCTTCAGGCAGCCATCCACCCTGTTCCACAGAAGAGGAAGCAGAAGCCTGAGTGGGAGGGTCCCACTAGTGGATGCCCGGTGGCAGACAATGGCCCTGGAGGCTTCCCCAACCTGGAGGCACCTTCCAGGCCAGATCTTAGGGGTTAGGAGTAGCATGGGTCCCCAGGCTTTGTGCTTGGCCCTTTCATGGACCCAGCCTCTGGTCTACAGATACTGTGTACCATCTCCTTTATATAAGCGGGGAACTGCTTCTGGATTCAGTCTTGGATCTGTAAGACAGTCATTGTTGCCTCCTGGTAGGTGAGGCCCCGTTAAGACAGAGGCTGGAGGGAGGGGCATCGGGGCCACTCACAGGATCCCAGGGCTTAGGAGGGCGGCCACGGAGCTGCTGAAACTTGTGCAGTGCATGGAAGGCCTGATGCAGGCAGTGGGCACGGTGAACTTCCTGGGGACTCTGGGCCACAACACGGGGCTGAAACAGGGCTGTGTCCAGGGGCTCCTGCAGGGGGCACTCGGTTCACATTCATGTCCAGAACACTGTGGGTCCCTCGAGGTGCCCAAGCTCCCCAACCTCAGATGCACTTGAACTCACGTGGCTCACAGTCTTGGGTCTCTTGACCTCAGTGACAGCCCCACCACGCAAGTAATGAGAGAAAGTTGTTGTGTCCCCAATCTCCAAGGTCCCATCTCCTGGGGGAGATTGAGCCTGGTCAGTATGCCCTCTGAACCTGACTAGTTCCCCACACCCCATCCTGTCTTGCATCTACATTCTTGATGTTGCTCCACCCTGAGGAAGGGGGAGGGAGAACTTATCTCCAAGGACCAGGCTGTGTCCACCCCCAGTGGGGACCTGGGCACTGAGCCTGGAGTTGGAGTGGGGTTGACTTAACTCTGCACGTGGAGAGGCCGAGGAGCACAGCCGTTGAGCTCCACCATGCCCTCAATGCCTGAGAAAGTCACCAAATCCCCATTGTTGAAGCGGTGGGCATCAGCCTCTTCTCTCAGAGTGAGAATGCCAGGGGAGCCCTGGATAAGAGGTGGCTTGCTCAGGGCTGCCTGTCCCTGCTTTCCACAGGCTCTGGCAGCCCCTCCTTAGTAGGTGAGCACCCCCCACATTAGCACCCACCTGGGAGATGTGCTGGATGGCAGCCACCAAGGGTTCTGCCTCTGTAGGGTCCTGCACAGTGAAGTCCTCACCAAAGTCACAGAACAACTGCCTGTGGTGGGGTGGGAGGGGTCACTGAGATGGCTCAGTTGTTAACTGCCACATTTGTGGTGAAGGGTGATGTACACTAGGGCAAGCCCAGAGGAATCGGGAAAAGAATGCTGGGAGAGGCTTGAAGGATTTACTGGATCAAGTCTGGAGGCTGGGGTAGAGGAAGCACACAAATGGGACTGGGGACTGTATAATCAAGAGGGGATGCCGGGACAGGCCTGAGGTTGGGTGGAGGGGATCTGGAGCAAGCCTGGAGCTGGGGACAGCACTGGGACCAGTTGCTGCCTGTGATGTGGCAGGCTAGGTAAGCCATCTCACCCCACGAGGCCTCGGGTGTCAGCCACCAAAAAGCAGACTCCGTGTTTATGGCAGATGGTGCCCACCTTCAGCTGCTCCTGTAGCTCCGAGGCAGTCAGCACCACCACCTGGGTGGACCTCATGATCAGCAGGGCCAGAACCACTTCAAGCCCACCCTGCTGCTAAAGGCTGGAGGGGGACACTGGGCTGGCCTGGAGAGTAGGGCTGGGAGGGCACCTGGAAGTCCAGCAGCAGGTCCTCGGTGATGTCACCTGTGTGGATGCACACCTGAACAGCTCCATTGAGCTTAGCCAGAAGTTCTTGAGATGCCTCAGCCCTGCTCCTTCCCAAGTCCTGCTCTGAGAGGAAGAACTAAAGACAGACCCAGTCTGGCTTTAGCAAGGAGTTTTCTCTTGGGCCCTCTCCCCAAGGGCTATGGTCTGGAAACCCATAGCCCCCCAGGACCCTCACCTGGGCAGACAGGTCAGACCAACAGGTAGGGTGGGGATCATGAAGAGTGAGGCTGCCCACGCCCATCAGGACCAGGTTTTTGGCCACCTCAGCCCCCACGCCCTGCAGGCCTGACAGTAGCACCTTGGCTCCCTGAATCCTCTGCATGGCTGGCAAGCCCAACACATACCTGTGGGTGGGAAGTAAGAGGGCAGGCGATTGGAGATCAGAAGTCAGAAGGCCACCCCGCTCTCCTCCCCACCTCGGGCCTCACAGCTGCCGCGAGTATAGCTCTTCATCCAGCAACTTAGAGGTCTCCAAGACATCCATCCTGAGGCCTGGGGCCGGAAAACAGGCTGCAGCGCTTACAGATAGGGTCTCTGCGTGGCAGGTAGTGCCAGCAGGAGCCAGTGCAAACAGGCACTAAGGCTAAGGAGTGAAGGACACTGCTAGTCACAGCTTTCTTCCTGGTTCCTCTGTCATTTCGGGGGGGAAAGCAAAAGTGAAAGTGAAACTAGACTGAGCAGGCTCCTGGTCCTGCCTCCAGCCTGTCCAGCACAGCCTAGCCAGGCAAGGAAGAGTTCTGGCAGCTCTAGGGCACTGGTAAGGTAAGACAGAATTCCTGGATCTGTTCCCCCTCTGGGAGAGCAGGTATTTCTCTTGAGGGAGGGGGCAGGGCCATAGGAGGGATCCATGCGGTCTCCTGTAGCTCCCTAGATGTCCTGAACCTCAGGCCCCTATCCCCCTCAGGGGCCCCTGCCTGGATGCGTTTCCTGCCCACAGAGTACCGGTGGGAACTCCCTTGTCCTGAGCACTCACCTGGTCTCCTAACCACACACAGAGACTTAGAGACCCTAGAGGGCAGAGCCAGTCCCATCCCAGAGGCTGTGAGAGCTTATGGATTATGTTGTCCCACATCCAGGGTTTAAACTACAGACTTGGGGTGGAGCCTAACATCTTTGAGAGCACCTGTGTGCCCCTGCGCCATCTCCTCAGGGATCAGGGATTCCCCTCTGCCCACAGCTGCCTGGTCAGGGCAGTCGGCAGCTCTAGGTGGCCTGTCAGGATCTCTCACTGATGAGTGCCAGGACTCAAAGAGGGTTCTCAGTCTCTGAGTGCCAGCCCTGAGAGTGGGAGGCATGGGGCAGCCATGATCACGTGTCCTTATTTGTCATTTAAACTTTTATTTTGAAATAATTATAGACTCAGAGGAAGCTGCAAAAATAGAAAGGAGAGATCCTGTGTACCCTTCACCCACAGATGTCCCCTTCTGCCTTCTTAGGAACTTGGGGCCAGTTCTTTAGAGGATGGACCACAGCTCCCCACAAAAGTCCACAATAGCTAAACCAGGTGCTATCATAAATTCTTTTTTTAAAATTGAGGTAAAATCCATACAACATTAAAATAACCATTTTAAAGTATACAATGTAGTGGCATTTAGTGTATTGACTATGTTGTGCAACCACAATCTCTCTCTAGTTTCAAGACTTCATCACCCACTGAAAAACACCACAACCATGTTAAATAATTGCTACCCATCCCACATCCCACATCTCACCCCCTGGCAAACACTTATATGCTTTCTGTCGCTAGGCATTTGCCCATTCTGGATATTTTATATAAAAGGAATCATACAAAATGTGACCTTTGGTATCTGTTTTCCTTCACTTAATCTTTTTGAGGTTAATCCAAATTGTAGCATGTATCGGTACATCATTCCTTTTTATGGCTGAATAATATTCCATCAGAGGCATATATCACAATTTGTTATCCAGTCACCTGTTGACATTTGAGTTGTTTATGCCTTTTGGATATTATGAATTGTGCTACTACGATTGTTCTTGGACAAGTATTTGAGTACTTGTTTTCAATTCTTTGGGGTATATGTCTAGGAGTAGAATTGCTGGGTCACATGGTAATTCTATGTTTAATTTTTTGACAGACCAAAAAGCTATTTTCCACAAGCAATGTACAGAAGTGATCTCCACATCATGGCCAAACTGGTTTTCCTTTTTTTTTTTTTTTTCAAATTATATCCATCCTAGAGGGTGTAAAGTAGTAGGTAATTGTGGGTTTTTTTTTTTCATTCAGTGAACATTTATTGGCTGTGTTATACGTACTAGGTACAGAAACCAGGGCCAGATTCTTAAGTAAGTGGTATCTTCAAATAGATACCAAAAGGCATTTGATGAAATTCAACATCCATTCCTGATTTTTTTTAACTCTTATTAAAATAGAAGTAGATATTTTTTAAAATTGTGGTTTTAACCATTTTTAAATGTACAATTCGGTGGCATTAAGTACATTCACAATATTGTGTAACCATCACCACTATTTCCAGAACTTTTTCTTTATCCCAAAGAGAAATACTGTATCCATTGAAAAGTAACTCTTCAACAATCTTAGATCCCCTGTTTCCCTGGAGCGTCTATTCTATTTTGTCTCTATGACTTTCCCTATTCTAGGTACCTAATGTAGGTGGAATTATAAAGTATTTGCCCTTTTGTGTCTCATTTATTTCACTTAGCATACCTTTTCAACATTCATCTAGGTTGTAGCATGTATCAGAATTTCGGTCCTTTTTTTTATTGTGATAAAATATGCATAAAATGAAATTTACCATTTTAACATCTTTAAATGTACGGTTCAGTAGCATTAAAGACATTCACATTGTTGTGCCACCATCACCGCCATTCATCTCCAGAACTTCATCCTCCTAAACTGAAACTCTCAACCCATTAAATAATAACTTCCCATTCCCTCCTTCCCCACCCGTGGCAACAGCCATTCTACTTTCTGTCTCTATGAATTTGACTACTCTAGGTTTCTCATATAAATGGAATTATACAGTATTTGTCCTCTGTCCCTGGATTATTTCACTTAGCTTAATGTCTTCAAGGTTCATCTATGTTATAGCATGTTTCAGAATTTTTTAAAAGGCTGAGTAATATTCCATTGTATGTATAGACCCAGAGTCTTGTAGTTTTCCCTCACAGAGATCTTGTACATATTTTGTTAGATTTATACCTAAATATTTGTTTTCTTTTTTCTTCTTCTTTTTTGGTGCTGAAGTAAATGGTATTGGGTTTTTAATTTTAGTTGTTGGGACTTCCCTGGCGGTCCAGTGGCTAAGACTCCATGTTCCCAATGCAGGGGGCCCAGTTTCAATCCCTGGTCAGGGAACTACATCCCACGTGCCACAACTAAGAGTTTGCATGCCACAGCGAAGATCCCATGTGCTGCAACTAAGACCTGATGCAGCCAAATAAACATTTAAAAAAAAATTAAAAATAATTTGAATCGTTCATTACTGATCTATAAGAAAGCTATTAGCCAGCCACTGCACCCTTAACTTGATGCTACACTTCCCCTCACTAACTGTCCCCATCTCAAGGCAGCACCAGAGGGGTCCAACCCCCATAACCAAGAGCGTCACTTCCTCCCCAAGAAGCCCAAGGCTCCTCCACACCTGCTGGAGAGCAGCTGGGCACTCTCAGCCTGAAGCATTCTCCCCTGTGCCAGGTCCATGCTGGGATCTGCAGAAACAGGTGAACTCCCATCCAGTAGTGAGAGAGGAAAGTTTAGGGGTCCTCATCCAAGCTAGAAGTTCAAAGGGAAGTCTTCTGGGAGAAAGTGCTTTTGAAGCTAAGATGCAGAGGCTAGCAATCTGTCTGGCAGAGTTGAAAGGTGAAGAGGGGGGTGTCACTGGTCATTTGTTGTGCTTGCTGTGAGTTCCCTGTGTGTCTAAACCCTAGTTCACCCATTTGCTTTCCTGCTTATGGCCTTTGCACTGTGCCCAGGTTAGAGACTGTGGACAAAGCTGAGGTGATGTCACTCTTGCTACAGTCTCCCTGTGCCCTATGAGAGGGCAAATGCCTAAGCGTGAAGCTGCTGGGTCTGGGTCTAGGTGAAGGTCCTGCTTTAGAAAATCATGCCAGACAGTTCTCCAAAGTGAGGGCAAATTTACACTCCCAGAGTCAGGAAGAAAAGACTCTATCTTTTTTATTTCACGAAGAAATCTGGCCCCCCTCCTCTCCCTACCACCATCCCCCATTCCCCGCCCTGCTTGGTCCAGGCCAACAGCAAGTCAGAGAGACAGGCAGAAGCTTGGGCAGGCTGAGGCTGCCTGAGAAGCCTCAAGCACTTTGGTCCTTACAGTCAACAAAAAACCCTGGTCTGGAGGACCAGAAGCAGCCCAGCCACATCCGATCATGGCTATAAATGGGAGCCTGGAATACGGAGCAAACCCTGCTGGCAGGAACAGTGAGCTGATCACATCAGCTCTCACAGGGAGACCCAGTATGATGGGGGGTGGGGCAGTGTGTGTGTGCAGGAAAAGCACAGTTTCTGGGCCTCACCTTCACCCCCATCTTCTTGTTTATCCTTGTCCTCAGGGCTGGTCCTAGAAGAGGGGCCATGCCCCGCAAACCATCTGCCGAGCCAGTCCGCAGTCCTCGGCCTATAAGTCAGAGGCATGTATCTGGCCACTGATCAGACTCACTGTTCTCACTACCACAGGAAGGTGTCCAGCTTGGCCTGGGAGGGAGGGAGCACTGTCCTGGCCCCCAGTCTCTGCTTAGCCCTGGCCTTGGGCTTGGGTTTAACGGGCAGTGAGCGGATCATAGTCGTGTCAGTCTGAAGGAAATGTCAAGGAAGAGGCCTAAAGAGGGGACTGGAATGGAATGCAGGGCAGGAAAGGCTCAGACTTGGTGGTGGGCAGCCCTGCTATACTGAGTAAGGTCTGGCTCTGCACACCTGGGGCTGCAGCCACTGGTGGGCTGGGGTCTGGGGGTACAGGTGAGGGATGATGTGGGCGCCACAGCTCAGCTCAGCCCAATGCTACAGAACAAGGATACAGGCTGGATGAATTTTGTCCGGCCTCCAAGTCCATCGAAGCCAGTCCTTACCTAAAGCAGAAGGAAGAGGTGAGTGGGCCAGGCTAATGGGCTAGGGGGCTGGCCACCCAGCCCCACCCCCAAGGAGGCTGGCACTTGCCACTTTTAGGAAACCACACTCACTGCATCTGTGCTGCGACAGGGCTCTGCCCTGGTCCTCTTGGTCTGTTTCTGGCCCAGGACAGCATTCCGGATGAAGACAGGGAAGGCACCAGCCAGCTCCTCATCAGGCTCTCCCAGACAGCGCTGGCCACCCAGCAAGAGCTGGGACTCCTGCAGAGGAGACCCCAGAGCCAGGCTTGATAAGCCGGATGGCAGCAAACAAGGAGGGTAGGAGGTGTGTTGGAATAGGATCAGGATCTCTGATGCTTCATCAGGAGGCAGGAAGGACAGTGAGTAGGGTTCCCAGGGTGGCTCCAAAGTGCTTCAGTCCTCCAGGGGTGAGAGGACTCTGGCAAGACCCTGACCTCTCAGAAAACCAGATTCATACTCAGTCCCGGCCAGAGTTGGAGGGTGATTGCCTGAGCTTCTTCTGGGAAGCCTTACCTGCTTGGGGCCTTTGGGCATCTTCTTGAGAACGTCCTGAACGGGAGAACTGCAAGAGCAAAACGTGAAGACAAGAGGCAGGTGAGCAAGACATAAGGGGTAGGTGAGGGACTTCCCTGTTGGCAGAGTGGTTAAGCATCCGCCTGCCAATACAGGGGACACGGGTTCGAGCCCTGGTGTGGAAAGATACCACATGCCGCGGAGGAACTAAGCCTGTGCGCCACAACTACTGAGCCTGTGCTCTAGAGCCTGTGAGCCACAACTACTGAGCCTGTGCTCTAGAGCCCGTGAGCCACAACTACTGAGGCCCACATGCCTAGAGCCCGTGCTCTGCAACAAGAGAAGCCACCACAAGGAGAAGCGCGCACACCGCAAGGAAGAGTAGCCCCCGCTCGCCGCAACTAGAGAAAGACCTCCGTGCAGCAAAGATGCAACGCAGCCATAAACAAACAAGCAAACAAATAAATATATTTTTAAAAGGGGGGGGCAGGCGAACCAGGCTCAGCACATTCCCCTTGGGGAGCCACCGCGTGGCATGGCTGCTGGCATGGCTGCGTGCTGGGCAAGGCACCTCAGTAATCCCTACCCCAAGAGCAGGTCTGTGAACAGCTGGATAGCCACAGCCACCAGAGTGGTGGAGGCAGGGGAGGTTGGGCCATATTCCAATCTTGTGGCTTCCACTCAGGGACAAACCAATTCCACTCACCATTGGAATGATGGGCTCTCAGTCACCTCACCACATCCTGGGCTGTATGTGGGGCTGGAGAGCCCAACAAATTCACTACCCACAGAAGGCAGGCCACTCATGCCCTGAAAATGAGCTCAGGCCTAGCCCCATCTGCCCAGAGAGGGGTCACCACCTCCAGAGGACCCTCAGTAAGTTAGAGAGCCCGTAAAGTACTCTCAGAACACAGGGTTAGGCCATGTCCCTAGATAAATCTGTGCAGGTAGGGTCTGGGGCAGAACAGGTCATGGCCCCAGGCCCTAGTCTGCCACTCCTAGTTCCAGAGCTGGACCCAGTGTTTCCATCCAACTCCTGGGGACCCTAGCAGCTGGATACCCTCTTCTCATATCTTCCCAGAAGAGTGGGAGAATGGTGACCTAAGGCTGACCCTGTGGATTCTCAAAGCCATAAGGACAGGGGCAGGATCAGGGCCTGCAAATATTGAACCCCTCTGTTCCTGTCCCCATAGCCTGTGGTGATGCCGCATGATGACCATGGGAAGAATCTCCTCTTGCTCCACTTGCAAGTCCGGTTCTGGGGAGGCTGGGCTCCCTCACCCCCCTCACAGGCACTGAAGATGGTAGAAATGTCTCTAAAAGGTATGGTAGCCTGCAGGCCCCAGGTGCCCACTTTCAACCTGTATAGTTAAAGAGGCAACAAGAGGAAGCCAGAGTACCGAGCAGGCACTGATAGGCCCCCTGACTGTAGCCCACATGCTCTAGGTTTGTTTCTCACTGCTACCAGGCCTGGCCCTATACAGCACTGGTGCCTCTGCCCCTGAGTCTGGGGAGGGGTAGAAAATCCAGCTGGCTTTCCCTTTTGTCCTCTCCCTGGGCCTCCTCTACCTCCACTGCCTAACATCTCAATTTCTTTCTCTCATGTCCAAAGTCTTTGACTGAGAAAAAACTTGCTCAGCCCCTGACTCCCTTACCTGAGCAGCGTACAACTACATGGATGTACAGGAGCAGCTCTTGTCTCCATGATGAACTAGTGGCCTGCCTGGCCAAGGAGACAGCCTCCCTACTCCCAGTCCCACTGTACCAATAGTGCAGGTCCCACCCATACCACTGCAGCTCCTCATAGCTTTTCATGTCTGCCCCTGTGGGCTACCTCCTTAAGTGGTAGGGCTCTGGTTCCATGGTCTGATATGGTCCTGCCTCAAGCATGAGCCTGTGGGGCACACAATGGAAGAGGAAGTTCAGAGTCCCTGACTTAAGACTCCAGCGAGCCCATTCAAGGTACTGGGAGCACCCTGCCTCCCAACAGCATCAGCCCAGACCTGCCCCTGCTAGGACCCCCATGTTCTCTCTAATTCACATCCCCAACTTTGCTTGAAGGGTGATTGTGAAGATTAATGAGACAAGCAACAGAAGGGCTTTGTACAGATTGAGTACTCAGGAGAGGGCAGAAAGGTAGCTGGAACCAAAGCCATGGCCATGGCCATGGCCAAGCCCAGGTGACCCTCACTGCCCTGTCAGCCACTCAGAGTTATTAGGGTAGGACCTGCAGAGATCTCTTAGCCATCCTCCCTCCAGGCTGTGGAAGGGCCAGGGGCTACCACTTACTGTGCCTTCTCTGGGAAGAGCCTCTTGGCATGGCCATGCTGGGTGCTGGAGGGCTGGGCTGGGGGAGTATCCACATTAAAGGTGGCATTGAGGTCAATATCATCGCCGAAGGCTGGCCGGCGAAGCTTCAGGTTCAGCATCTCCACAGGAGCTGGGCTATAGGCAGAGATGGCCTGGTTAATCAAGACCACAGCGGCAGCCCAGAAGGACAAAAGCCCCTCAAGCATCAGAGATGGCTCAGCTCCAGGGGCCTGGAGCCCACACCTGGTTTAGAGCCATCCTGCAAGGAAGCCCAAATCTCTACAGAAAAAACCACTTGGCTTAGTCCTTCACACAGTGGAAGTCTGGAAGACATGAAAGGAAGCAAGCAAAAACTCACACAAAACCCAAATGTACAACTAAAAGGTCTTTTGTTCACGTAGCCTCATTTCTCAGAATGCAAGGCAAGGATCCTGTCAGAGAGGTGACCACAGACTGAAGTAAAGGGATGTCCCTTCCAGTGCTACTTATTATGACAAATGGCACAATCTTAGAAACTGGCAAAATGACTCCCCTAGGGGGCTGGTACTGTCATAGCTTGAATATGATATACACATTAAAGTAGTGTTTCTAGAGAGTAAACTTAATAACATGGGAAAGTGCTCATATGTTAAATTTAAAAAGCAATACAAAACTCTATAGTCAACAAAAGAAAAAACAGAAAAATTAGACTTCACAAAAATTTTAAATTTCGCGCATCAAAAGATACTATCAATAGAGTAAAAGGGCAATCCACAGAATGGGAGAAAATATTTGCAAATCATATATCTGTTAACGGATTAAAATCCAGAATATATAGAGAACTTCTAAAGCCCAACAACAAAAAAGCAAATAACCCAATCGAAAATGGGCAAAGGACTTGAACAGACATTCCTCCTAAGATGATTTATAAATGGCCAATAAAGGGGAGTTCCCTGATGGCCTAATGTTTACGATTCTGGGCTTTCACTGCTGTGGCCCAGGTTTAATCCCTGGTCTGGGAACTGAGATCCCCATAAGCCGCAGAATGGCCAAAAGAAACCACCCCCCTAAACAAATGGCCAATGAAGACATGAAAAGACCCCCAATACCACTAATCATTAGGGAAATGCAAATCAAAACTACAATGAGACACCCCTCACACTCATTAGGATGGCTACCATAAAAAAAAACAAAACAGAAAATAACAACTATTGGTGAGAATGTTCTTAAATTGGAACCCTGTGCACTGTTGGTGGGAATGTAAAGTGATTAAATCACTGTGGAAAACAGAAAGACAGTTCCTCAAACAATTAAAACTAGAATTATCAAGTGATATAGCCATTCCATTTTTGGGTGTATGTGCAAAAGAACTGGAAGCAGGATCTCAAAGAGATATTTGTGTATCCGTGTTCACAGTAGCATTATCCACAATAGCCAAAAGGTGGAAGCAACCCAAGAGTCCATCTACAAAAGAATGCATGAGCAAAATGTGGTATATACATACAATGGAATATTATTCAGCTTCAAAAAAGAAATTCTACAACATGAATGAACCCTGAGGACATTATGCCAACTGAAAGAAGCCAGTCACAAAAAGACTGTATGATTCTACTTACATGAGGTATTTGGAGTAGTCAAGACCATAGAGACAGAAAGGAGAATGGTGGTTGCCAGGGGCTGAGGGGGAGGGGGAGGAAATGGGGAGTTACTGTTTAATGAGTATAGCATTTTTTACAAGACAAAACTTCGGGGGATAGATGTTGGTGATGGTTGCACAACCTTATGAACATCTTTAATACCACTGAACTGTACACTTAAAAATGTTGGTAAGGGACTTCCCCAGTGGTCCAGGGGTAAAGAATCCGCCTTCCAATACAGGGGACGCGGGTTCGATCCCTGGTCGGGGAATTAAGATCCCACATGCCGTGGGGCAACTAAGCCCATGCGCCACAACTACTGAGCCTGCGTGCCTCAACTAGAGAGAGAAAACCCGCACGCCACAACTAGAGAGAAGCCCGCGCGCCACAGTGAAAGATTCCACATGCCACAAAGAAGATCCCGCGTGCCGCAACTAAACCGGATGCAGCCAAAAAAAAAAAAAAGTTGGTAAATTTTATGTTATGTATATTTTACCACAATAAAATTGGGGGAAAAAAAAACAAAGAAAACTCTATGTATAGTATAATCACATGACTTGTGCACACACATCCCCCACTCTACCACATACAGAAAAAGGACTTGAAGGGATTTTCCGCTGGTCAATGGTGACTACCTCTGGGATAAGTCCATATTTTCCAAATTCTCAACAATGCATGTGTTTTTACTTTTTTTAATGGGGGAAGGGTATAATTCTATTAGAAAATTTAAGCCAACAGGATTTTTTCTAGCCCATCCAGACCTGGTGGGGCTCCCCAGCTCCTGTGATCAGAGAACTCCGGGGAGTGGCAGGGGAAGCCCCAAGACCACTCTTTCCCTCAGGAGCCTTTCAGAGCTGCCCACAGCCCTACTCTCACTACTCAGGGACAGAGGGATGAGCTGTGCCGTATTAGTCTCTGGCCAGGAGCCAGATGGGGTGTGCAGATCAGAGGAAAGGAACTACCTGCACTGACTTGGGTAGGTAAGCAATCTGGGAAGCTTGGACTCTCTCTTTCTTTCCCTGGCCAGACCCCTGGAAGCTCTACCCTTTCCTTGCCTGTAGGTGGAAGCAAAGGCTGCATAGACCCACCTCAGACCAACTTCACGCATTGCTTTGCTTCCCACTCTGGGAACCACAGCATAAAGCAGCAGTCAGGACCACTCATGCCAATCTTTTTTTTTTTTTAATAATTTTATTTTATTTATTTATTTTTATTTTTGGCTGCATTGGGTCTTCGTTGTTGCTCACGGGCTTTCTTTAGTTGTGGTGAGCAGAGGCTACTCTTCATTGTGGTGCTCGGGCTTCTCACTGCGGTGGCTTCTCTTGTGGAACACAGGCTCTAGGCGCGTGGGCTTCAGTAGTTGTAGCCCAGGGGCTCTAGAGCATAGGCTCAATAGTTGTGGCACGTGAGCTTTAGTAGTTGTGGCTCGCAGGCTCTAGAGTGCAGGCTCAGTAGTTGTGGCGCACGGCTTAGCTGCTCCGCGGCATGTGGGATCTTCCTAGACCAGGGCTTGAACCCGTGTCCCCTGCATTGGCAGGAGGATTCTTAACCACTGTGCCACCAGGGAAGCCCCATGCCAATCTTCTGTAAGATCTGTTACTCTGTCACTTTTTACCAATCTCAGCAAGTCCAGGTCCAGGTTAAGAGAGGTGCACTCAGGTGGCAGGCAGGGTCTGGCTATGACAGCCATTTTGCCCTCCAGGTGGCTCAGGGTAGGACTTCCTGCTGCCATTGCCTCAGACCTTGCCCAGTGGTGTTCATGGCATGTGCCCAGCCTTGGCTCAAGCCAAGCCAGTCTTTTTCACTCACACCTCCTGGCCATCCCCAACACTAAATTCAAGACTCAGGAGGTTCTCTCAGTGCCTCCCTCACTCCCCCACACCATCTGGCTCATATGAACACATTTCTTGTTCCCTCAGACACTTCCTGGTAAATCCTTCTTCTTTTATAAGCTCGAACCCTGTTTTTCTTCCTGCCAATGGTCCTTCTTTCCTTCCCACCTTCTGTCTGTCTGACAGACAAGGTGGAAGAGTCTAGAGCTTAGTGGCCATATACACCCCCCAACTGGTTGAGGGCTTGGCTTTAGGTCCTCCTGGGTGATACCATCATCTTTGGGATAGTCACCCATGGCCAACATACAGGGCTTCATGCCAGAGGACTCAGGAATTGGGGCAAGACACCCCTCTTTCCAAAACTCAACCAAGGCCCTGGGCAGACCTATTACCTGTGTGGCACGGGAGTTAGTCAGTGTGTCCTCCATGAACTCATGGCAACCGGCAGGCCTACCCTAAGCAAAGGCCTCCCCAACTCCCTTCAGCTTGGAGGTCAGGGGCTCCTGGGGTCCATGAGAGAGGTCTTCCAAACACCTCCTCTGTGGTTGGGGGTTATAGCTACCTCCTGAGGCCTCCCTAAAATGACAGGAGTGAAGGATAACCCTACTGCAACAAATGGAATGGGCAGCCATCATCAGTACCCATAGAGTTCCACAAAAATCTGGGAGAGAGCATGGCCAGGGGATAGGAGACTTACACAATAGCCAGAACCCACCAGGAGAGGGCTACGGATGCAAGGGAGGAGCGGGGAAGACCTGGATTTACAGATGCATTAAACAAGCCTGAAAATGGGGGTACTGATGGAAGGTGCGAGCTTGGTGCCACCCCTCCCTACATCAGGGAGTGAGCACCAGGAAGTGAGCCTGCTACCTGGGGCCAAGAATGAGAAGGGCCTTTTCTAAAGTCACCTGCAAACCATCCACGGGATCTTACGGCAGCCAGTACTGGACCTGACAGCAAATCCCTCTGCACCTAGGTTCAGACATGATACCAGATGACTGCACATTCTCCCAATCCCTGCCCATAAAGGTTGGGTTCCCAGGACACCTTTCTGTTATTCCTCCTCAGAGGGCCACAGGCAGCCAAGGACCCCCAAGCATGAGAGGGAAGTCCAAGAGAAAGGCCATGATGTGCAAACACTGGCCCTGACAGAAATGAAAATGCTAGACCATAAAACAAGGTATAGCATATTTTGCCAAGGATGTATTCAGCGAGCAAGAAAGAATGTGTGCAAATTTAAAATGCGATTGCTGATTCAGCCTTAAAAAGGAAGGAAATTGGGAATTCCCTGGTGGCGCAGTGGATAAGACTCCAAGCTCCCAATGCAGGGGGCCCAGGTTCGATGCCTGGTCTGGGAACTAGATCCTACATGCGTGCCGCAACTAAGAGTTCGCATGCCACAACGATGGAGCTCACCTGCCGCAACTAAGGAGCCCATGTGCTGCAACTAAGGAGCATCCAAGCTGCAACTAAGGGGCCTGCCTGCTGCAACTAAGACCCAGTGCAATCAACTAACCAACCAAATAAATAAAAAGAAAGTAAGCAAAAGCAGGAATGGAAAGTCCCTGGGCACCTAGAGGAAGCCTCTGTGCTTGTGCTCCCCCTTACTGTGGACGCCAGACACAGATGACAAGTGCATGGAAACACCAAGGCCCATGGAATAGAAAGTGGAGAGAGCACGATGGGGAGCTTGCAGACAGCAGCCTTGAGTGATATCCTAAAAAAAAGGATTTTTACTTTCTGCCTTGACTCAGGTTGGGTTCTAAAGGTCTATCTACATGAGATGGTCACTGAGACTAACAGCTCCCTGAGGGTGGGTACTATACCTGCCAAGCTCCGGACAGAGCCCTCATGTTACCTGGGGCTTCCAAGGTGGCTGGGCCGATAGACTCTGAGTGTAGAGTAGGTAGGAGGGACCAGAAACAGAGCTCAGTTTGTCAAAATCAGCCACAGGCTGGACCTCACAGAGTCATGTGCCCATCACACTCCCACAGCCCTCAGACCTAAACTGGGGCAGGCAGGCAGCCCTGGCTCTGTAAAGAGACACTGGAAGGGGCTTCCCTTGTGGCGCAGTGGTCAAGAATCTGCCTGCCAATGCAGGGGACACAGGTTCAAGCCCTGGTCCAGAAAGATCCCACATGCTGCAGAGCAACTAAGCCCGTGCACCACAACTACTGAGCCCACGTGCCACAACTACTGAAGCCAGTGCGCCTGGAGCCCATGCTCCACAACAAGAGAGGCCACCGCAACGAGAAGCCAGCGCACCACAACAAGGAGTAGCCCCTGCTCACCGCAACTAGAGAAAGCCCGTGTACAGCAACGAACACCCAACGCAGCCAAAAATAAATAAATTAAATAATTAAAAAAAAAATGAAACACTGGAGGACCTGAGGTATGAAAGGAAAGAGAAAGACTGAGGAATGAAAGGTAGGAGAATGAGAGGAAACTGGCTTGCACGCATTCACTGCCCCCCTCAGATGCTGACCGGGTACTATGGTGTGGGGGAAGGAGCGTGTGTGTGAGGAAGCTGATGGTGGGGACACAGATCAGGAGGCAGCTCCCGGTCTACTCACAGCCGGGTGTGTACACAGGGGGTAGACCAGGCTCCAGAAAGCCTCTAGAGCACCTCTGTGGACGCTAGCAGCTGATGACATCTGAATAAGAAGTGCTACCTGTGCAGAGGACAGTGAGCTTATTTCTGCTGAGGAGACTAGGGAAGGCTCCGCAGGGCAGCTGACACTTCAGTGTGGAGAAGAGCAGAAACACAGGAGGGCATAGGAGCAGGAAGGCAAGGGGTGTTCTGCTGCATTGGGCAGTGTGATTTGGCTGAAGCCTGAATATCCACCGCAGCCCACAAGGCCAGCTCCATGAGGGCCTGAGGCCAGTGCCAAGGGTCCTGGGAGATGTTTGGCAAGGGAGTGGCATGATGCCCTGGGGCTGCTATACAGGACAGGGGGGAGGAGTGGGGCGATGGGTCACAAGTCTCACACGGAGGTGGGAGCAAGGAAAAGGGTCAGGAAGGCACCACAGAAGTTAGATGGGCAGGCTCTAGCAATTGAGTGGATGTGGGGAAGAGGGAGCATAATGAGTTTCCAACGTTGAAACGTGGCTCAAAGGGACTTCCCTGATGGTCTAGTGGGTAAGATGCCACACTCCCAATGCAGGGGGCCCGGGTTCGATACCTGGTCGGGGAACTAGATCCCACAGGCATGCCGCAACTAAGAAGTCCACACACTGCAACTAACAGCCGCATGCTGCAACTAAGAAGACTGCATGCCACAACTAAAGATCCCTCATGCTGCAACTAAGACCCTGCTCAGCCTAAATAAATAAATAGTTAAATAAAAACAAAAGTGGCTGAAATAAAAGTGGCTGGGGGGCTTCCCTGGTGATGCAGTGGTTAAGAATCTTCCTGCCAATGCAGGGGACACGGGTTCGAGCCCTGGTCCGGGAAGATCCCACATGCCGCGGAGCAACTCAGCCTGTGCGCCACAACTACTGAGCCTGCGCTCTAGAGCCCGTGAGCCACAACTACTGAGCCTGCGTGCCATAACTACTGAAGCCCACGCGCCTAGAGACCATGGTCTGCAACAATAGAAGCCACCACAATGAGAGGCCCATGCACTGCAACGAAGACTCAACACAGCCAAAAAAAAAAAAGTGGCTGGGGACTATGCTGGTGGTCCAGTGGTTAAGGATCCGCACTACCAATGCAGGGGGCATGGGTTCAATCCCTGACTGGGGAACTAAGATCCTGCATGCCGCGTGGCTCGGGGAAAAAAAAAAAAGTGGCTGGGCTGCTGGGTTGTGTCTTCTGTCTGGACCATCAGGAGGGCTGCTAGGCAGGAGATTGCCCTGAGGACCCTCTCAGCCCATTGGCTTCTGTGGAACACTGGGGAGGAGGACACCCATCCCTCTGCCTCTGGCTCCCTCTGCTGGCAGCTTTAATGTGCATATTCCTGGAACCAGAAGAGAGTTACAGTATTTCCATGGTTGTTTCAGAACCTGGGGCAGACGGATACATTAGGTGAGCCATTCCATAAACAGGATGCCCTGAGCTGGTGCTCCTGCCCTTTCTCTGACCAGCCCTAGGTACTTTCTGGCCTCCCCTGGCCTCTCCTTGTCAGAACCCAGAATCTACCTCAAAGCTGCTTTCCAGCTAAATCTTGGCTATCTCCCAGGGCAGGGGGTCCACAGCCTTCAGGCCCACATGGGCCACCCACTCCCACAAAGCCAGGAAGAGTGAGGACACCCTTACCAGGGAGCTCTTCCAGCCTATAGCCCTTGCACCACCCCAGAGGGTCAACAAACCTCTCTAAAACCAGGCGGTTGACAGCCTCACTGTCCACTGGTGGCAGGTTCAGGGTTTCCTGCAGCATCGTTAGCTTTTTTCTCAGGCTCTTGGGGAAGGAAAGAGAAGAGAGTGAAAGAGCCGCTGAGGCACCAAGTCCAGAGGGACTACCAAGGACTGAGCACCACACACGAAAGGCAAGCCCACTGGGAACAGAACAAGGCCCGAAACCCAAATATCAGGCTCAGGAAGCCAGGACCACCCGACCTCAGAACCCGTCTCTGGTGGAGCCCCTACTCTGGTGGTCTCAAGGATGTAGGCACAGGACAGACTGTGAGGAAGACCCAGGTGCTCTCTGTCCTCTGCTGAGGAGGCCCCGGCTCCAGACCAAGGGCCAAGGCACATGTCCTGACCCACCCTGACCCAGGAGGATGCAGGGATCCCAGAGCCACCACCACTGACTGGTGCAAGGTTTCGCGGGCAGAACTGGCCAGCCCTGTTCTTGGAGGGCACATAAGCCACCCCTCGTTCCCGCCTGGCCAGAGATGTCCCTCACTGCGATTTCCTTGTCAGCACTCTGTAAGTCCTTCTGGGCCGACCTCAGCTCCAACTTGGCCTGGTCCAGTTCAGAGTAGACTGTCTGCAACTACAAGAAAGTGTAAGGAGAAAAGGATGAACCCAGGGGTGCCCATGTGCCCTGCCCGCACCTGCTGCTACACCAGCTCGTGGTAGCCCAGGGTCCAGAAGAGCTGGGAACACGGGAGGGAGACCCTAGCTCCATGGGGCTGGACCTTAGTCCGGCAATGTCCATCTGGAGCTGCCCAGGAGCAAGGGCTACTTCCTACACCCTTGCCCATGGATGCACCATGCCCAGAAATAAAAACTGCTGTGCTGACTGCATCAGGTTCCAAGATGCCTTCTACTGGCTGTTCCCTGGTGGCCTAGTGGTTAGGATTCCAGGCTTTCACTGCCATGGCCCAGGTTCAGTCTCTGGCTGGGGAACTGAGATCCCACAAGCCGAGTGGCGTGGCCAAAAAACACAAACAAAATAAAAACAAAACAAAAAATACCCCCAAACAAGAGGCCTCATACTCTGGGCCTGGAACAAAAAACAGGCACCTGCAGCTGTCACATTTGGGACCTGTGTGCTCCAGCCAGCTGAGAGGTACCCAGAAGAGCAGAGAGGAACAGAAGTGTGCAGAGGCTGGGGGGATACCTGCCTGATCTACCACCCTAACTGGACAAGCCATGTAGCCAGAGTCAATGCCCAGTAAGGATCAGAAACCAGCCTCTGTGAGTCATCCAACAGCCCCATGGCCTTGCTTAGGAGACACACATGAGCATGACAAAAGGACAGCCACCTCTCCCCTCACTGTCAGCTCCCCACTGAATTACCTTGCTTCTGGAAGAAAACAAATCCTTCTTCAGTTTGTCGGCTAGCTCCCCTGAGGCCTTCCGCGCCTCTTTTAGATTCTCGTACTCTCTACAAAGGGGCCATGGAAAGACATGTCAGCACCAGACACCTGCTGGTCAGACTGAGCCACAGCACCAACCAAACACAAAGCCCAGCCCAAGCCCTCAGCCCTTCTCATTCCTACTCTGACACCTGAGCCCAGAGGGGACCAGGTGGTGCTGTGGAGGGTCTGGCACCCAATGCAAGGAGAGCTGGTGAGTCTCTGTTCCCTGCCTGCCTGCAGGCACTGGCGATTTGAGAGGGTGTGCAGGAAGCCCCGGCCCCACTACGAGGCCCCCTACACCACCTGACCCCTACACGAGGCATCTGGGATCCTCCATGCCTGTCAGCCAAGTGGTCCCTTTTCTCCCACCTCACACCCATTGTAGTAAACATCTGAGCTGAGTTTCTGATGCAAGCCAGGCAGGGTCAGTAACAGTGCTAATAGGAAACAGGCTCCAGATATCATGATGGGGCTCATGGCTCAGAAAGCTGTGCCAACGTCTTTAGAAATAACACTTATAGTTCACACTCAATTCTCTCAAAATCCTGTGAGGCAAGTTATTATTATCTCCATTCAGGAAGCTGAGGATCAGAGAGGTTAAGAAATTGGCTCCTGGCCACATGGTGAAAGGGGTGAGGGTTCAAACTGAGGCAGCACGGCTCCAGAGCCTGCCCCTTAACTCCACCTGCTGTGCTTTACAAGAGATGGGCAACAGACGGAGAGGCATGGCTGGGGTGCCATGGCTTAGCTCCTGGGCTTGGATAGAGGGGCCAGAGTACACACTTCTTGAGGGACACGCAGTACACAGCCAACTGCTCCACCGCTGACTGTCCCACACCCATGTCGCGGATCATCTCCTCCACCTCGGGCCGCTGACTCTGGAGTAGGAGCTCAATTCTGAAAAACACCCAGCCCACGGCATTTAAAATCTGGAGGCTGATGGGTAGGTACCCAGTGCAGCTCTGCTTCCCTTTGCTGCCGTTGCTATGGTGACAGCCTGAGCTGCTAGGATGCTTCAGCAGGCAGGTCTGTCCAAAGAAAGGCCCCACAGCAGAGCTAAGCACAGCTGCAGTGATGCTGCTGAGGAAGAAGGGGTGTTGACAGAGAGCCTCAGGTCAGGGATCCCCAGAGAGAGGTTCTTGGAACAAAACCCCTGCCAGGTCATTTGGCCACAGGCAACAGGGACAGGGAGGAGTGTGGCAAGAGCCCCCATGGAAAGTAGAGGAGCCCATAGAGGTTGAGTAAGACCTGTGCCCATACTCAGCTAGCCTGAGCCCCCCATGGCCTATGGAGAGTTGAGCTACAGAGGTGAGCCAGCCCCTGCTGAAGTCCTGAGAGCTGTGCCCCAGAGGGCCCTAGATGCAAGGGCACAGGGCAGGCCCCAGATCCAAGCTCACCGCTCCATGGTCTTCATCTTGTTCCGGAGCCGGCGGGCCTCCTCCCGTGCTTGTTTGGTCTCATCCTGCTGCTGTTCCAAGTACTTCATCTGCTTCTGAAGAGCAAACGTACCCCTACATATCTGTTGCTTGGAAGCTCCTGGGGCCAAGGCTAAAGTCACTGGGAGAACACTACCCTAGAACTGTATGCTTTTGAAAATGCTGATAAGCATATGCTCCAACCCCCAGGAGGTAAGGCTCCTGGGCCCCACTCTGGCTTATGCTTTTTCTGCTAAGAGGCCCTAGGCCAGCTGCTTCCTCACCTCCCTGTTTGCTTCCTCCTGAGATAGGTCTTACCATAGGCACAGCCCACTCCCAGGATCTATAGGCCTGCTGGGGGCTGCCAGGGTCCTGTGGCCTGCTGTGTAGGAAGCTGAAGAAGCCTGGAGCACAAATCCAGGCTGCGCTATCCACCAGCTAGACCTATGGACAGTTGCTGGGGTAGGAGAGCTGAGCCAGAGGCAGCTGGCCAGGCTGCCCTCAGTACCTGGCCACTTCATCTCTGACCTGGGACTGCCAGCAGACTCCTGCTCTACAGCCAGGTGCTGGTTCACTCCTTCCTTCCCACTGGCCAGGCCACGTGATCCAGGCCAGCCACGAAGCAGAGACAGAAACAATGAACACCCTGGGGCTCTATCTGTTCACAAGGATGGCTCCCTTTCCCTTTCAAATGGCATCCAGCAAGGACTGCTCCTTCCTACGAGGCCAGAATATCAATTGTGGATTCAAGTCAATCACCTCATGCCCCTCGGAGAGCAAGAGGCTCACCAACCTAGGCTGACACAATATTCATTTGGGTCTAGAGCCACTTGCTCTGCAGGCTTTGATCTGCCCAGTCAGCTCAGCACAGCCGACTTCAAAGGCCCCCTGCTCCTCCCTGGGATGCTGTTTGATCTGGCTCCAGAGAGCAGCCCAGCAAAGAACTAGAGTGCTAATGGAAGGTTCTTCAGGCTGGCTTTGTCAGTGGAGTACAAACCACTTTTGGAAGCACGGCCCAGCCTCACTGACGTCTTGGCTGAGCAGCCCCTCCATGAAGCACTGGGCAGGCCTCACCTCTCGAAACTACCTAGTACAAAATCCATAAGTGCAGGCAATACGACCCTTTTCTCATGGGCTGGATGGGTACAGCATGGGAAGCCTGGGGAAGATGGGATTTGCCTCCATTTTACAATTGCACAAACCAAGGTATTGACCAAGGCAGAACCAAAAGACAAGCCCAGAGTGATGAGTCCAGGACTAAAACTATATCTCCCCAGCAATCTGTGTCCACAAGGCCTGGGGACCCACCTTGAGGGTGGAGCACAGCATCTCAGCCTTGTCTAAGGCCTTCTGCAGGGATTCAACAGTGGCGTTGCGTTCTTCCAGCGTGTCCCGCAGAGTGTCAATGATAAGCTGGCCGTCTCGTTTTTCCTTCTCTGGAGCAAGGGTGGGGGATAGAGGGAGAGGAGAGGCCCGTCCACACTGCAGTATGAGAACATGGGCCCTTGGGCTCCAGCACACCACCCCAGAGCCAGGTGAGGAACAAGTCTCAGGCCAGAAAGTTGGGTGGCCCGCTTCTCTCTCTGGCAGACACCAAACCAGGGACACCCAGCCAGAGTCTCTTCCTTCAGGGGATGAGACCCTCTTTCTGATGCTTGGAACTACTTGAGTAAAGATTTCACTGCTCTGTGCTCCTGTGGGTCTAGTTAATTCATCATCCCAGAACTCAAACAAGTTCCTGCCAAATTTGGCAGTGGAACCCTCACCTACAAATATTTTGTCCTATCAGATAGCCCCCTCCCAGCCCGGGTCCTAGGCAAGCAGCCTCAGACAAAGAGAAGAGGCTCACCTGATCTAGGTGGACAGCTTCAGTCACCTCCCTTTCCTTTCCTTTTCTGCCAATCACAAGAGCTGATAGGACTCTTGGACATATGAAGCAGGGAGAGTCCCTGGCTCTGCCAGAAGGTTGGAGGCCTTCCTCCCAGGGCCTCTCCCTCCACTACCCAAGTCAGGGGCTTCCCAGGGCCCCTTGGGAACTCACCTTTCTGGGAAAGCAGAGCTCTGGTATTATCCAGTTCATTCTGCAAGGCAATATCCACAATAAGCAGCAAGAAGGCATCAGAGCTGGCCTCCACTCAGCCTCCCATAAGGCTTGTGGGGAGCCCCAGGAGGGGACAAGGAGGCCTATGGGCCCAGGGAAGCATGAACCCTGCACACCTCAAGGCCAAGCTAAGTCAACAATGTAGAGAGAAACCTTGCTTTATCTCTGTGTGCCTTTTTAAAAAGTAGGTAAAATGGACGAAAATAATCTCAGGTACAAGACCCTAGGACAGGAAAAGAGGCATAAAAGCGGCAAAAGAAGTGGAGCTGCGCCTGTGCAGTCAGTCTCATGGCAGAGGCTTCCATCGCTTCCTTGGGCCTGTGCTGGCCTTGACCCTCTCTGGCATTAGCTGCACTCACTGGGGACACAGAATTGGGATGTCCAAGCACCTTGGGCCACCACTGCTTCCCTCCACCCTGGGTCCTGCCTGCTTCATGGTCTGCCCCTCTCCAAGCTCTAAGCTGGCTCTGTGCACCATGAATCTTCCAGCCCCAGAATCCAACAGGTAGGTGAACCAGGACAACTTTGCACCCCTGGATGAAACCTCACCTGCGCTAGGCTCTAACCAGACTGTTGTGAGGGTCAAATGGGCCTCTCAAAGTGCGTGCCTATGTTCCAAAGCCACTGCTACAGAACCACTGAGAGGCTGAAGCAGAACTGAGCCCAGCTCCCATTCAGGAGTCCCATGTACTCAACACCCCTGTGGGCAAGAGACATGCCTACTCCATAAGCAGGAAAACCAGGTTCGGCAGACCTGAAAGGCTTGGCCTAGGGTTCATGGTGGTAGCTCGATGCAATCCAGAAAAATCCTCCTCCAGATTACCCTCCCCAGGTCAACGCAAGACTCAGAATATCGGGCTTCCCTGGTGGCACAGTGGCTAAGAATCTGCCTGTCAATGCAGGGGACACAGGTGCGAGCCCTGGTCCGGGATGATCCCACATGCTGTGGAGCAACTAAGCCCTTTGCACCACAACTACTGAGCCTGTGCTCTAGAACCGGCAAGTCACGACTACTGAGCCTGCGCTCTAGAGCCCGCAAGCCACAACTACTGATGCCCATGCGCCTAGAGCCTGTGCTCTGCAACAAGAGAAGCCACTGCAATGAGAAGCCCGTGCACCGCAACGAAGAGTAGCCCCCGCTCAATGCAACTACAGAAAAGCCCTCACGCAGCAACAAAGACACAATGCAGCCAAAAATAAAAAATAAATAAAATAAAATAAGTTTAGAAAAAAAAAAAAGGCTCAGAATATCACATGTGACCAATACTAAGGCCTAGCCCCAGTGCGTGGATAAGTCCCTGTTGTCAAACTCTCTACCCAGGACTCTGGGGCAGGAACTGTTGGTGGCTGAGCTGGTCAAATAGGCCGGACATCTGGGGTGGAAGTGGTGGGCAGAGAAGGGCACACACGGGCTACCTGAGAACGGCTGCCAGCCCAAAGCTACCGCTAGTCCCCTGGCTCCTTCCACACCCAAGCAGGGTGCCTTCCAGGCCCTTGCTCCAAACTACTCAAGATTTTGCCTCCCTGTCTCCTAGATCTGGCTCAGAAGGCCAGAAAGAAATGAAGCTGCCTTTGTTGCCTTTATCACAGGGAGGACACGGCTTAAAACTGGGAGCAGTTACCATGACGATGAACATGTTAGCTTTAGGCATAAAAGTTCCACGTTCTTGAAGCAGTGAGGTTCCAAGGACATCACAGCACCCTGGGACCAGGGCCAAATGAATCCTGATCTGACAGATGCCCAGCAAATTAACCCTCAGAGTCCAGGTTCACTTGCAAACCCCAATCCCACTTATTTGAGAGGTTTCTGCCAATCCAATCCCTTTGTACACAAAGAAAGCTAAACTTTACACTTGGAGGGGAAGCAGTATAAGTGTAGGAGGGAACCCACCCATCCTCCCCTGCAGTGTGGGTTTCTATCCTGGCTGCATATCTTGATTCCAGGGGCTCTACCCTCCATTCCTCCTCTGAGAAAGACTCAGGCACCTGGATATATACCAAGTTCCCCAGGCAGTTTTGAAGCACAGGCAGGTTTGTGAACAGTAGGTTCACACATATTCCCTGGCTGAGGACTGAAAAGATGGTTGTAGACCCTTTGCGAGGTGGGGGAACTTCAGGAGAGGCACTCTGAACTATGGTCAGAATTGCTCTGAAATCCCCAGGGGAGGGCTCACAGTCAAGTGGCTCCCCTCCCCGCTAACAGCGTATTTCTCCAATGACTGTAGCATCATCACTTGTCCTCTGCTCTCTCAGCCTCTGCCTTGAAATCTCTACCAAGTCTTCCCTCCAGAACTCCATCTCCATACTCGAGGTACTCTCCCTGGGTAGGAGCAGAAAGTGAACTCTCAGAGGGCTTGGGGTTCAGTAGAATGAGATAAATTCTGGGTACCTTTAAGAATTCTGCATCTAAGACACTCTCCTCCTCCTGGGCAAGGTCAAAGAAGAGCTTATTGATAATGGTTCTTTTACCGACCTGAATGAAAGAACAAGATACAGTATGACTGCACAGCTGGGTCATGGGCAAGGATAAGGGTGTACATTCAGCCTAGCCCATCTCAGGCCTAACCTTTCACAGCACATCCCTTGGAGTGAGAGGACCTCTGTAACCCTGTAGGTGGCCCAAGCTGGTGCCACTAGCTTGGTGGTTACTGAAGTCATGTCACTGCAGACCCATGTGGTAACTGTTCAAAAGAAACCCCAACTCTAGGTGCTGGGCATTGCAGGGGAAAGGCAGGGAAGGAGACCAAATCTACCCAGGTGAAGATTGGCCCAGGCAATGAGTCCATCCGCCTGCTATCTTTGGGTACAAAGAGGCCTCCCGAGCCGCTCAAAAGCACAAGTGAGGCTCGACCAGCCTCAAACCACGAGGGTCCAAATAGGTCAAAGACATTGCTTAGCTTCAGAGATCTTTCCTCATTCCTGCTCCCTGGCAAGGAGCTGTCTTTAGCTGAGGTGTTTTCATCCTACCACCCTCACCTGGATTCGGCACTGCGGGCAGGTCCGACTTGGTGCTGTCTCGAACCACTGAATTAGGCTGGAATGAGAAACAGAAAAACAGACTTGTGAGCCATGGCTTGGAGCGAGACATACAGGCCAGGTAGCCACCCCGACCAGAACAGCGCCTGTCCTGCTCCTCCTCGACCCAATGCCTGCCTACCCAGGAGGGCAGCACCACAGGCCATGACGGTATATCCCACAAGGCCTGACTGGTACAAGCACTCCAACCAACTGGCCCTTTTTTGGGCCCTGTTGGCTTAGATTTCCCTACCCCTGAGCTGTAATTTTGTCAACTTTCTAGGCTTGGAGCAGGGCATGGGGGAGCAACAGTCAAAGCCAGACTCCCTCAGAGATGGGGGTTGTAATAATACCCCCATGTAAGCTAGGGCTCCAAAGGGGTACACTTTCAAAGTAAGGATAAACTAGAGGTAAAAGCAAGTAGCAGTAAAAGCAAAACACAGCCCAGCTATGCACCATCTGCTTTAAATTTTAATTAAAATAGTCTCCTGCTAGGGAATTCCCTGGCAGTCCAGGGGTTAGGACTCCGTGCTTTTGCCAAGGGCCCAGGTTCAATCCCTGGTGGGGGAACTAAGATCCCACAAGCTATGCAGCGTAGTCAAAAAGAAACAAAAACAAAACGTAGTCTCCTACTGGTAAACAATCCCACCCCCAGGAACCAGGGAGAAACAGAATCTTTTCAGGAAGATGATACCATAATCCTAGGCCTCAATTTTTTTTCTATAAATAATTTTTCAAATACATATAATACAAAGCTAACAATGCATAATGGAATACTACACAGCAATGAGAACGAATGAGTCTACAACTAAGAACAAATTATGGATGAATTACATAAATATAACATTGAGGAAGAGAAGCCAGATACAAAAAAAGGTATATTGTGTATAACTCCATTTACATAAAGTAAAAAAGTAGGCAAAACTCATCTATGTTGCTGGAAGTCAAGACAGTGGCTATCCTTATGTGTGGCGGAAAGGCGGGCAGGTGGGAGTAACTGAAAGAGTGCACCAACCTGGGTCGTTGGACTCTTTAATCAATAGAAACTGATAAGATGCCAGAGGAGAAATTCAGGCAAGGCTTTATTGGGACTTGTGCTGCACCTCAGGGAGCAAAAACAAGCAACAGGTGCCCTTGCTTGCTCACTGTGGGGCGGGGGGGGGGGAGCTGGCTCCTTAAATGGGGTGAGTGTAGGGGTGGGTTGGCAGATTGAGCCACAGGGGTGGCTTAGGTAGTCTGCCCACCCCTTTGGTGCTATGTGCAGGGGTCATGCACAGTACCCTGCTTTTGCTCCAGGCATTTCAGAAGCGACAGCTGGGTTTTGGCCTTTTTGTATTTTTTGTTTGTAATTTGCCCCAGCTGCTGCACACATGTACTTATTTTTAGTCCCCTATAGTTTCTCTGTATTCTGTTGCTTGAGGAGAGGTTTGTCTAGGTGCAAGTGCAAGCACTCTGGCAGTGTCCCAGGTCCCAGCCTGTCTCAGGAGGAGGTTTCTGGAGTGCTGATGTCTAGTTTCTTGTTCTGAATTCTGGTTGCAAGGGCGTGTTCAGTTTGTGAAAATTCTGCAAGCTACACACTTATTATATATGTACTTTTAAAGGTTTTATTTATTTATTTTATTGATTTATTTTTGGCTGTGTTGTGTCTTTGTTGCTATGCGTGGGCTTCTCATTGCGGTGGCTCCTCTTGTTGCAGAGCATGGGCTCTAGACGCCCGGGCTTCAGGAGTTGTGGCTCACGGGCTCTGGAGCGCAGGCTCAGTAGTTGTGGCGCACAGGCTTAGGTGCTCCGCGGCATGTGGGATCTTCCTGGACCAGGGCTCGAACCCGTGTCCCCTGAATTGGCAGGCGGATTCTTAACCACTGCACCACCAGGGAAGTCCCTGTAATGTATTTCAATAATTTTTTTTTTAAGTAAACAGTTATACAAGGAAAAAAGCACTACATAGTGCAAACCAGAACATATCCACAAAGACTTAAGATATTCGGATTTTCACAGACCATAATAAACACATTATGCTGAATAAATAAAAATTAAGATTGAAAATATCAGCAGAGGGCTTCCCTGGTGGTGCAGTGGATAAGAATCCACCTGCCAATGCAGGGGACACGGGTTCGATCCCTGGTCCGGGAAGATCCCACATGCCGTGGAACAACTAAGCTCGTGCACCACAACTACTGAGCCTGTGCTCTAGAGCCCGCGAGCCACAACTACTGAGGCCCGTGCGCCTAGAACCAGTGCTCCACAACAAGAGAAGCCACTGCAATGAGAAGCCCGCGCACCGCAACAAAGAGTAGCCCCCGCTCGCCACAACTAGAGAAAGCCCACACGCATCAACAAAGACCCAGTGCAGCCATAAATAAATAAAAACTTTTTTAAAATTAAAGAAAAAAAGAGGGCTTCCCTGGTGGCGCAGTGGTTGAGAGTCCACCTACCGATGCAGGGGACACGAGTTCGTGCCCCGGTCCGGGAAGATCACACATGCCGCGGAGCGGCTGGGCCCGTGAGCCATGGCCGCTGAGCCTGCGCATCTGGAGCCTGTGCTCCGTAACGGGAGAGGCCACAACAGTGAGAAGCTCGTGTACCGCAAAAAAAAAAAAAAATTAAAGAAAGAAAATATCAGCAGAGAATTCGAAAATAAAAGGTGACATATCAGAATTTAATAAGGACCAAACAGAAATTCTAAAACTGAAAAAATGGCCAAAATTAAGAATTCAATGGATGAGTTTAATAGCAGTTTAGACACAGTTGAAGAACTGGTATATTGATAGATAGGTCAGAGGAAACACCGAGAATTAGAAAGACGGAAAATATATGAGAAATGATAAGAGAGATAAAAGATACTGTGATAAGGTGTAGCATACATATAACTAGGAATTCCAGAAAGAAAGTGTTAGGTAGAATAGTGTCCTCCCCTCAAAAAGTGTACGTCCTAATTTCTGAAACCTGTGAGTATGTTACCTTATATGACAAGAGTAATTTTGCAGATGTGATTAAGTTAAGGAGATGGAGAGATTATCCAGGTGTGTCCCATGTAACCACAAGGGTCCCTGTAAGTGCAACAGGAGTATTGGAGTCATACAGAAAGCTGAAGATGTAACACTGCTGACTCTGAAGATGGAGAAATGGGCCATGAGCCAAAGAAGGCACAGCTCCACTTCCATCTTGATTTTAACCAAGCAAGACTCATTTTGGACTTCTGACCTCCAGAATTATAAAATAATAAATCTGTGTTTTCTTAAGCCACTAAGTTAGTTGTTAATTTGTTATAGCAGAAATGAAAAACTAACATAGAAAGAAAAGAGATAATGGAATAGAGGCAATACATGAAGAGATAATGGCTGATAATTTCCCAGAACTGATTAAAGAAATTGTTCCACAAGTTAAAGAAACCTATGATTCTCAAGCAGATTAAAAATAGTAACAAAAAGAGAATTGAGGTAACTATATTATCGTCAGACAAAATAGACTTTAAGTCAAAAATGTTTACAAGAGACAAAGAACGACTTTACATATTGATAAAAGGTTCAATCCAACAAGACATAACAATTATAAACATATATGCACCTAACAAAATACATATGAAATATATACGTGGAAGAAAATTGTACAGAATTGAAGGGAGAAACAAAAAGTTCCCCAATAAAAGTTGGAGGTGTTGGGACTTCCCTGGTGGCTCAATGGTTAAGAATCCACCTTCCAGTGCAGGGGACAAGGGTTCAATCCCTGGTCCAGGAAGATCCCACATGCTGTGGAGCAACTAAGCCCGTGTGCCACAACTACTGAGCCTGCACTCTAGAGCCCACAAGCCACAACTACTGAAGCCCGTGCACCACACCGCAAAGAAGAGTAGCCCTCCGCTCGCCACAACTAGAGAAAGTCCGAACGCAGCCACGAAGACCCAATGCAGCCAAAAAAATAAAGTTTAAAAAAAATTATTTAAAAAGTTGGAGATGTCAGTACCCCACAATTTCAATAATGGATAGAACAATCATACAGATAATTAATATGGAAATAGAGGACTTGAACAACTCTTTAAACCAAATAGACCTAACAGACATATACTCCCCCCAACAACAGCAGAACACACATTTTTCTCAAGTGCACATGGAACATTCTCTAGGAAGGTCATATGTTGGGCCACAAAACAAGTCTTAAATTTTAAAAGGCTGAAATCACACGAAGTATCTTTTCTGATCAAAATAGAATGAAACTAAAAATCAGTAACAGAAGAAAAATGAACAAATGTGTGGAAATTAAACAACACACTCTTAGACAACCAATGGGTCAAAGAAGAAATCACAAGGGAAATTAGAAATACCATGAGATTAATGAAAATGAAAACATACCAAAACTGTGTAATACAGCAAAAGCAGTGCTAAGAGGGAATCTGATAGCTTTAAACACACAGAATAAAAGAGAAGACACCCATTAGGATGGCTATTATGGAAAAAAAACAAAACAGAAAATAAGTTTTGGCAAGGATGTGGAGGAACTGCAACCCTTGTGCATTGTTGCTGGGGATGTAAAATGGTGCAGCTGATGTGGAAAACAGTAAGGCAGCTTCCCAAAAAATTAAATATAGAATTACTGTATGATCCAGCTATTCCACCTCTGGGGATAACCCAAAAGAAATGAAAGCAGGAATGTGAACAGATACTTGTACACCAATGTTCATAGTAACATTACTCACAGTAGCTGAAACATGGAAACAACCCAATGTCTATTAACAGATAAAGGGATAAACAAAATGAGGTATTTTCATACAATGAATACTACTTAGTCATAAAAATGAAATTCTGAAACATGTTACAACATGGATGAACCTTGAAAACGTTACGCTTAGTGAAATAAGCCAGACTCGAAAGAACCAAATGTGCAATTCCACTTATATGAGGTAGCTAGAATAGAAAAATTCAAGGAGACAAAGTAAAATAGAGGTTTCCATGGGCTGTGGGAAGGGGAGAATGGAAAGTTATTGTTTAATGGATACAGTGCTCTGTTTGGAATGATGGAAATGTTTTGGAAATAGATAGTGGTGATGCTTACACAA
Source organism: Globicephala melas (assembly GCF_963455315.2). Lineage (NCBI taxonomy): Eukaryota > Metazoa > Chordata > Mammalia > Artiodactyla > Delphinidae > Globicephala > Globicephala melas. The sequence goes on along the minus strand of NC_083324.2, from coordinate 38,385,127 downwards.
CGTTGTGAATGTACTTAATGCCACTGAATTGTACACTTAAAAATGGTTAAAGGGCTTCCCTGGTGGCGCAGTGGTTGAGAGTCCACCTGCCGATGCAGGGGACGCGGGTTCGTGCCCCGGTCTGGGAGGATCCCACATGCCGCGAAGCGGCAGGGCCCGTGAGCCATGGCCGCTGAGCCTGCGCGTCCGGAGCCTGTGCTCCGCGGGGGGAGAGGCCACAGCAGTGAGAGGCCCGCGTACCGGAAAAAAAAAAAAAAAAAAAAAGGTTAAAATGCAAGGCATCTTTGAGCTCACTGAGTAAACACCCTTCTGATAAATTTTAAAATTTTATGAAGAAGTTATCATTGAAATTAAATGGTGGCAGACACGTCCAAGGAATATTGCAGGAATTTGATCCCTTTATGAATCTTGTGACAGGTGAATGTGTGGAGATGGCAACTACTGGGCAACAGAACAATACTGAAATGGTGGTAATATGAAGAAATAGTAGCATGTTAAAAGTTTTGGAACAAGTATAAACAATGGCTGTGTTCACCAAAGAAATCAATTGTTTCCACGTGTTCCCTTTCCAAAGGGCCTGTTTTACAATGATATAAAAATCAGGTTGTGTACATTTTCATACTAAACTTTTTTGTTACGTAAACTTTTGCAAAAGTTTTTAAAAGGTTAAAATGTTAAATGTTATCTTATATATTTTTTACTATAATAAAATAGTGTATAGTAAAAAAATGAAAAAATGGTTAATTTTATGTTACACATATTTCACCACAATTAAAAAAGGAGCTCGGAATCAGCCTGTTCACAGCTGCTAGAGGAATCTCCCCACTAGCTGCACACTCAACAGAACGGCTTGATTAGAAAGCACCTCCTTACCCTTCGATGTTAACTTGGGTTTGCTGAGGTCAGTGAATACACTGAAGTGTCTGACCAACGAGATGACTCTGGACAGAATCATTCCAAACCATCAAACAAACCACAAGAAATCGGGTAGCCAGCAGTCTACTAGGTCTCGAAGAAACAAAAGGGCTCGCTAATGTGGTGAAAGTTCATTTCTGCCCGGGGTGCTAATTTTGAAATCACATCTCTTTGCAAGTCGATCAAAGAAACCCCTACTCTGTCTTCATTAAACCAATCCTGTACCCCCGACCTCAGCTCAGCTGTCACCTCCTCCGGGAAGCCTGCCATAACCCGCCTCTGCCCAGGTCAGGACCTCTCGTGGGGCTCCGTCTAATGCCGTCCTCATCACCAGTCTGGGCTCTGGGTCGCCCGGAGGCCCGACACCCCACAGTCCTGTAGCCGTACGGGGGCAAGCGCCCAGCTCCAACAGAGCAGTCACTCACCACTGCAAGTGGAAGATGTGGCCGCAGTGAATGGCGGCCACGTCGCGGGAGTGATCGAAGAAGTCAGAGCAAATGGTACACAGAGCACGGATAGGCATGACGACTGGTCTCAAGTGGCCAAGGTAGCCAAGGAAAACGCGACGGGTTCAGCTTCTTGGCCGTGCTTCCGCGTCTCAGCTTGCTTCAAATTTGCCTCCCGAGCGCAACTTCCGGGAGCGGATCGGAAGTGGCGACAAGGCACGTGAAAGCGCGGACTGAAGGTTGGGTCCGGATTGGACGAACCCTCAGGGGCGGGGCTTAGCGGCCCACCGGCCGTAAAGAATCCTGGGGCCGAGCGCGGGCCTGAAATTGTTAGCGGTAATTCTCAGGCGGCTCGCGGGAAGACAGCCGGTACCGCAGGAGCGCAGCGTTGGATTGGCACGAAGAGCAGCTGCGCCGCCGGCCGGGCCCCTTTCTGGGGCAAGACTGGGAGTTATGGTCCCAAGCCAGAGCTGGTGCCAGGTGCGCTGGGCACGGGCTTCTCAGCCTTGTTCTCTCGGCGTAGCCTCCTCTGCACTTCGGGGGAGTCGAGAAGACCACGGCCGTAGGGGAATGGGACGACGGTCCCGATGGAGAGCGGGTCCCCTGGCCTCTGGACAGTGCTCGACCATATGGTGGAAGCCCATAGTTCCCAGACCAAAAGAACGCTCCACCCTGTCAGCCTTCCGCTCTGAGTGGTCCTAGAAAGATGGACAAGGTCCAGACACCTCAAGCTCACTCTGGCTCTATACAAGCAAAGCTTGATGATCCCTAAGTTTAGAGGTGGCAGGGTCAGTATCCTGACTTTAGTTCCTAGCTCTCAGGAGGATCAAGTTTTTCCTCGGGACTGCAGTAGGGTTGGAATTTTGGAGGCCCAGATGCTTCATAGATGAGTGGCTAACAAACCTTTTTCTTATTCCCACATCAGAGAAGTTATCTTTGGGGTCCTCTCTGAGAAAGAGCAGCATACCTGGTGAGTTCACCTGGGCTGATCTGGGCTGGAACAAGTATTCCTAGGAGTTTTCATGATTAATTATTTTTAGCAGTGTTACTCCCGTCTCCCCAGAAAAAAACCTTGTACAGAGCCCCATAATATAAAGCTGATCTGTTCCACCTGAAGTAGACCCACAGTAAAGTCCTTGGGGCCTATGTGGAAAACAAAGGTGTTGTTTACAGGAAAGAGGAATCAACACAAAGGGCAGGCTAGAATCTTTGTGTAATGCCCACCCTGCATCCACTCCCCAACCCAGGGAAGCCCAAAGGCCTCTCCCTATGGTGGATGGCACTTGGTGGGTTCCAGGTCTACGCCTAAGTTAAGATAAGGGCTCCTTGTTCAACAGGACTTGTGAGAACATAGACCAGAGGTTATTCCTCGGCACACGCCCAGCACAGTACCCACCACCCACATGGATTTCTGGAGTCCAGAGGACCTTGCCACACCATCAAGGAACACCCTGTGGCAGGGATGAACTGTACTCTCAGCCCAAGCAATCCGCATGGCACTGAGCACAGACCACTCACTACCTGTGAACCTAACTCCCGGCCTCTCCCCTCCCCATTGCCTTCCAGGGGCCCTTCCCCAGTAATATAGAGGAAGCAAAGGCGAGAGGGTGGCCAGAGGCTTTGGCAGAGTGACATTTATTTGCCAGGTTCAGCAGGTACACAGCCCACCGACCTTCATACACCAGAGCAGACCCACAGGCATGCAGGGAGAAGGGCAGGACTACCCCCAAGTGCCAAGCGAGGGCCAGGACCAGTGCAGCTGCCTGCCCAGGCTGTAGTGGGGTCTGACAAAGGGCACCTGCCAGGAGCCTCCGTTAGGAAACTGGGGAGCTTTGTTCCACTCCCTCATTCCAGCAAAAGCAACTCAGCATGGCTCAGAGGCACCTGGGCCTCTCTCCAAGCCTTGATAGAAGGGAAAGTGGGTCATAGACATAGAGGGGGTTCCTCTCTATTTTGTTGTTGAATTGAGAGAGCAGAAAATCTGCCCCTGTGAAGGGCAAACCCCGAATCAGACTATGGGACACTGCCATACAGCAGGCCCCCAGGTATGGAGAGGACTGTGGACTGAGCCTGAGGGAGCCCATGTGGGAAGAGCCAGGGGCAGCACTCCTTGTTTGGCCCAGGGTAAGGACCCAGCTAGGCTGATACACTAGGTGCTGGGCCTGCACTCTGCCCTCCCAGATCTCATTGCCACATGCTCATTGCTCCTCCTTCCCCTTACAGGCTCAGGCAGTTCAGGGCACAGGGCAACCCACTACAGGACCCAGGAGGGCAGGAAATAGAACAAGAATCCTGGGAGAGACTTCCAGGGACAAAGATGGAGGCTTCTAGCCTCCAACTCTTTCTCTTTCACTTCTGAGGACCCCCATGGCTACCAAGCAGTGCCCCCAGCCATGTGACCAGTCTTGTCTTAAAGCATACTGCCTGAGATTATAGCATTCTCTATACCAACCTGTTTCCACTCCTAGAGCAGCCCACACACCACAGGCACATACCTTCATGTGCAGGAGCCTAAGACCGCTGACAGGGCCTCGCTGGAGGACCAGCTCTCAGGGCAAGGCCACCCAATTTAGGGCCTGGGAGAGGATGGGACCTGCAGGGCCTGCCTGGGGGAATTGTGAGGCAAAAAGGGAAGGGGGAGGGGTGCAGGGACCTCCTGAGTATCCCTAGAGCAGCATCCCACAAGAAACAGAAACTGATGAAGCTAGCAAGACAGAAAAGCCACAAGGAATCCATGCAGGGGCTGGGGCTGGTCCTGCCTCTGGCCTGCCCACCACTCACACACATACACACAGGAGACGAAACTGCTCTCCTGTGGCCCCCAGACATGCCCCATGCTGGGAGGCAGGGGCAGGGGAGAGCGAGGGCATCATGCCAGTGACTCTCTGTACAGTGAGAAGCCCCTCGTCCACTCTCCCACCCTCCTGCCCATCCCCCGCCCCCCCACAGCCTGCCCACTCAGCTGGTCTCCTCCCTCCGAGACTCCTGGGCAGAGCCAGCAGCCTCTTCCCCTTTACTAGAGGGTGGAGCCTGGCCTGTTGCGCCCCCTGGGGCTGTGCTGTCCGGCTGGGCCAAAGCCGGCTCAGGGGTGGCAGCAGCCTTGGTGGCCAGTGTGGCACTGCTTTGGGTAGTGGGCATGGTGCTCTCTTCCACGGCTGGTGTGGCTCTCCCATCAGTGGCTGGAGTAACACTTCTGTCAGTGGCTGGGGTGACACTCCCATCAGTGGCTGGGGTGATGCTCCCATCAGTGGCTGGGGTGATGCTCCCATCAGTGGCTGGAGTGGCACTGCCATCTGTGGCTGGGGTGGCACTACGGTCTGCAGGGGCTACATTATCACTCTTCGTAACACCACCCACTGTGGCTGGGGTGGCACTGCCCCCAAGGGCTGGGGCAGCTCCACTTGCAGCTGTGGCCCCGCCTGCAGCCCCAGAGGTGGCAGTGTCTGTGGCTGGGGCAGACTGGGCTGCAGCCGTGCTGGACTGCTCCGGTGCCCTGAGCCGTTTCATGAGGGTGGTCACTCGGACAGCCTTCTGAAAGAAGGACAGTGGAGAGAGGCTCAGAGCGAGGCTTACAGAAGCTGGATCCATTCCTTTGCGAAGGCCAAACCCAGACCATTCCATCGTGCCCTGGCTGCCTCTGACCAACCCAGGGCCGGGGGCCCAGCTGCTCAGCACACCTGCCTAAGGTAGTAGCAGTGGCTACAGCTACACCTGACGGTTGAAGAAAAGCCTGTGTGTGGCTGCAGGGGTGTGATGCAGGCAAGAAACTGTGGTGCCAGAAGGAGCACTTGGGATCAAGCCAGGAAAGGGAGCCATCCAAGCCTTACCTTCCACTTAGCCCTGGCAAAGTTCTTTTCAATCTGGGCACAGACACCATCCTTGATGTTCTTATCAGAAGCAGCATTGCCAGAAATCCTGGAAAGGGTGCAAGTGCGTCTGGATCTGAGGGGGTATGGCCTTCATGGAGACTGTGCCCAGCCCTTTCTTGTAAGACCCAAGGATTACCAGGCAGACCCTCTGGGTTGGCCTGAGCTCTGGGTGTCCCTTGAACCCCAATTTGAGGCCTCAAGGATAGAGGCTGCTAGGTGTGAGGAGGACAGAGGCCAAGGGACCCCTGGCCTCTCCTCCCATCCTCCCTGGGCCCTGCTCACCACTCATGGGAAATGGCCTCTTCCGCAGTGATCCGCTGGTCTTGCTCCACCTCCATCAGCCTTGTGACCAGGTCTTTGGCTGGGGACAAAGCCAGGGAGAGGCTAGGCTTGGGCACCCCATTTCACTGTCTAGAGGTGATGAATGGGCTCGGGGATAGGATCAGAGTCCAACAGAGAAGGCTGAGAGCAGTCCTCCATGCCAACCCTTCACTCTGCCCTCATGCTGGGCACCTCCTCACCCGCCTGCGAAATGTCATCCCAGTATGGAGAGTCAAACTCATAGTCGCCAGCCAGGATCTTGCGGAAGAGGTTCTTGTCGTGGTTCTCATAGTCATCTTCCTCCACCTCCTCATAGAAAGGTGGATTCCCTGAAAGCCTACACAGGGTCCCAAGGACAGGGTTACTCAGGAAGGCCATGGACACAGACCCCCACCCCACCTGGCTGCCAGGCTGTTTGCCGGCTTATCCACTCACAGGATGTACATGATGACTCCAATGGCCCAGCAGTCCACAGGGCGTCCATACCGCTGCCGGCCTACCACCTCTGGGGCTGCAAACAGTGTCCACCTGCTGGTCAATATCAGGCCTGGCCAGGCCTTGTACCACTCACACCCATTTGCTGGGATAGGGACTTCCTTCCCCCCCCCACCCACCCAGAGCCACTCCTTGAAGGCTGTGTCCCACCCTGCCCCACCCCACTCCCTGCTTGCCCAGGTACTCGGGGGTCCCACAGGGCTCCTTGATGAGGCCATTCTCTAGCTTAGCCAGGTGAAAGTCGCTGATGACAATCTTTGAGTTCTTCAACCGGTTGTAGTAAACCAGGTTCTCCAGCTGCTCCAGCCAGGAATGGCATGTGGGTGGGCAGAGGAAGAGACCATGGAACCCTCAGAGGCTGGACCACGGCCCTGAGGTGCTGCCCACCCCAGCCCCAGGCCGGCTGCCAGCTGACCCTTTGACCTGATTGCTGGCCTCACCTTGAGGTTCCTGTGCACGATCTTGAGTGAGTGCAGGTAGGCCACCGCCTCCAGGACCTGCCGCACCACGTTGCTCGTGTCTCGCTCCGAGTAGTAGCCCTGGTCCAGGATCCAGTCAAACACCTCCCTCCCCGTGGCCCTGAGGGACACCAGCCCCTGAGCCCGGCGTGGGCAGGATCGGGGGTGGGGCAGGAGCACGTGGGCAGGCTGCCTACACCAGGCAGCTGGCTGGGCAAGGCACAGGGACCTGGGACCCCAAGGGTCCAGAAGGGGGGCCTTCCCTGGCTGCAGAGAGCAGAGCAGGTAAAGACCTGGGGGACTGAGGAATCCTGGAACCCAGACCCACACTCACAGCTCCAGGAAGATAAAGTACTCCTTGCGGGTCACAAACACATCCACCAGTTGTAGGATGTTGGGATGCTTCACCCTGGCAACAGAGAGAAGAGCCAACAGATAGGGCTGGGTGAACCCCTAAGAGAGGCTCTGGTCACCACTGTGAGCCACAGCAGACTAACTGGCCAGAGGCTGGTACTACTTGAGGCCTCCGGACCTCGAAGCCCTTCCCGGCTACCTCCCCTACCCCACCCCACCCCTGGGCCACATACTCACATCTTGAGGATGCCTATCTCGTTCTTGGCTGCCTTCCGCACCTTGCGGCCATCCCGCTTCTGGAATTTCTTGCAGGTGTGCAGCTTGCCTGTTGTCTTGTCCTTGGCCCGAAAGATCTCACAGAACTCCTCACTGCAGCCAGCAGGCACTCCACTCAGCCCTGGCTTCAGCGTGGGCTGTACTCCGCTCCCCTTTCCCCAGCCCTTGCCCACCCACCCTTGCCCAACAGACCCGGCACTCACGTCTTGATGACCTGTCCCAAATCATATCTGTCAGTCACCTCCGATGGCTGGTTATAGTTCTTCTTGTCTCCCAGAGTCACACACCCAAACGGCATTGCCGGGCTCTGAGCTGTGGGCAGGATGCGGTCTGGTTCAGCTGTACCACAGCCCACTTCTCCCCACAATGTAAAGGTTGCGTTTGGGAAACCCCAACCTGTCTCAGACCAAGTCAGAGGCAGAGTCTACACCAGGAAGGGCTAGAGGGTGATCAGGCTCAGATCCAGTGCCTGCTTTTCTGGCTGTACCTCCAACCACTCAGCTTGGCTGCCCGAACTACAACAAGCCCCTGCGCTTATGAAAAATATAGTAAACTGACATATCCGTGAATCACTTCGCATTATATACAATCTAAAGAAGATTTATCAAATGATTTATTTAAATTTCAGTAATTCCACAGATGAAAGGGGCTGTATCTACCCACCCATCAGAGAATCATCTCCACGAGTCTGAAGATGCCAAGTGTTGGCAAAGATGTGGAGAACACGAGCACTGCTGTTGGAGGGCAAGTCTCCCCTTTGCTAAACAGTTTGGTAAAACTACTGAAGTCGAACATATCCTGTGCACCAACAATTGCACTACTGACTATGTACATTTGTGCAGCAGGACACTGGTACAAGAGTGCTCATGGCTGCAATATTCAGAATTGCCCCAAACTGGAAACAGCCCACATATCCATCAAGAGCAAGATGTATTGTGGTAGAGTCAGTCACACAATGGAATATTGTTACAAAACAATGGAAATGAGGAGCTACAGCTCTACGCAAGCACATGGTCAATCTCACCAATACAGTGTTGAGTGAAAAAAATACCAAATACATATAGTGGGATTCTACTGATACAGAGTTCAAAACAGGCAGAACTAACCTATACTGTTTAAGGATACAGATATACTGGTAAAATTATAAAGAAACACTAAGAAATAAACACCATGAGTCTTTCTAAGAGAAACAAAGAGGTTGTGATTGGGGGCGGGGGGATTCTGGAGGACCTATTTCTGAACCTGAGAACCACCTGAGTCGTGGTTTAACAGGTGTTCAACTTTATAATAATTTGTAAAAATGTACATACACATATTGGGCACATTCCTAGATCTTATATTTCACAATAAAAAATGTTAATAAAAATTATGGCTATCCATACTGAAGAATACTTGATAGCTATTAAAAAGCATAAAATAGATCAAAATGTGCTACTGTAGGACAGTCTCTGAAAAAAAGCAGGGGACAGAATGGTGGGTAAAGCGTGCTACACTGGGAAAAAATTTTTAAAGTTTATATGCCTGTGTACACTCACAGACTCTTTTCTGGGAGAAAATAAGAGTTCTCTTTGGGGGAAAGAATTGGGTGTCAGAGGGGCAGATTTATACCAATTGTTTATTAATTTTCTGTTAGGACTTGTACTGTGATTACTTTTACTGATTTAATAAATACTGCAGGACTTCCCTGGTGGCGCAGTATATAAGACTCCACGCCCCCAGTGCAGGCGGCCTGGGTTTGATCCCTGGTCAGGGAACTAGATCCCACATGCATGCCGCAACTAAGAGTTCGCATGCCACAACTAAGGAGCCCGCCTGCCGCAACAAAGACCCGATGCAAATAAATAAATAAATAAATAAATAAATAAATAAATAAATAAATGTTGCTTGGGGATTCTTCAGAGGGAGAACTCCCATCTGGGTGGAGAAATGAGGAAAGGCTTTGAGGAAGAAGCAGCATTAGGGCTGGGCCTTAGAGGGAAAGGATTTGCCAGGAGGCAGGAAGGGGTAATGGTCCAGAAAAGCAAGACAAGCCTGCCTAGTGCCTCACTGCCAGGGCCCGCAGGAGACCTGGACCATCAGGTCCAGGGGAGAGGCCCCTGGCCAGGGGTGGCTATTCCAGGCACAAGGATGACCACATGCAGCTGACTCCAGTAGGTTCCAGGCACTCTGGCACCCGGAGCATGGCACCCCCCGGGTCTGCAACCCTGCCAGCCCAATCCTCACCTGAGGTGCTGAGTGAACTGGCTCCAGCACCCACAGGAAAAGGCACTCACGGTCCTTGCTCAGAGGTAAACTTCAGGAGGGGAATTGGGGACAGTGTCTGGACCTTTCCAGACCTGACCCAGAGTCAGCCTCCTTAATGCCTGGTTGGTGTGACACTGGGATGATAACACACTTCACGCTGAGGCTGCATTGAAACTGCTCTGCTGACTATGCATAGTCTCCCTCCACCCCGATTAGCACTTGCTATGCTAAGGGGCTGGGCTGGGGCCTTGGCTACCTAGATGCCCCCCTACCTGAAGTGACTCATAGCCACAGGGTAGTGAAGGAGAGAGGAAGCCACCACCAGAGGAAGCAGCTTGGTCAGAGGGACTCTGCCAGCCAGGGTCAAAGGCCAGGACCCACACAAGCCCCCTGGTCAGCGCTGGCTGCTGCTTGTTTCCTCCTGGGCGGAGGCTACCCACTTCCTAGGGCACCCAGTCCTGAAAGTTCTCCCTCAAATTTGCCCTCCGCTTTAGGGAACAAATTCCATCCAGGTTCTTTGGACTCAGGGAACACAAACGCATTTCATCAGTGTGATTCAAGCTAGGGCTTAAGCCATCTTGTGAGGCACTGCAGAGGCAAACAAGAGAAGCTTTGAAGATCGTCCCTGACTGCGTATCTTTGCCGCCATTGTCACAGCCCTGCTCCTGCATCTGCCGGGAAGGAGCCTGTGGCTAGAATCCCACTCTCACAGCTGAGAGCAGAGGCATGGCCACCCACCACTGCCGGCCACCCATCTCTATGCCCAAACAATCCGGGGGAGGGGGCTTGCATCAGTCCCCTCATTGGTCTTATGTGCAGCGATTCCCTTCCCAGGCTGCAATCCAAGGGCCCTGTACTGGGTGGGAGGGTTGTACCTCAGCCTACAGGTCCCCCAGGAGGGCTGGGAGGGACCTGTGTCCCAGCTCTGCCGCTCTGCATTCCCTCTGGCAGGAATGCCCTTCCCCCAAAGTCTCCCATCAGTATCCTATTTGTCACAGCAGAGTTATTTTTAACATTAAAAAAATCAGCAACTACCTAAACAACCAACAACAGGTGACTCGCCAGCTCAACTGTGTCCATCCAATGGCAGGAATTGTGGGCACTGGCAAGGGCACTGCCCATCCTGGCCTCTCTGTGGAGCAGCCTCCACATGAGCTAGGTGCTGAGACCAGGGCTAAATCTCTTCTTTCATTGTGATTTCTGACATTATAAGGCTATTTGTGCCACAGATTGGCTGCAACGATCCTGAAGCTCCAGGCTCAAAACCACCCTTCGCTGAGGTAACTTCCACAAACTCCACCTCCACCCACCCCACACCAAGAGCTCCCTGCTCAGCCGCATGGCGTGGGAGGTTTTGTACGTGCCTGTCCCTGATCTTGGCCCAGCTTTTGGCCGTGCACAGGCACTCGTACCCGCAGGGACCCAGGGCTGGTCATGGGGGTCTGTCTCCACCACGGAAATCCGGACCTCTGCTCAGTCACATCAGCCTGGAGCCATGTCCTGAAGCCTCATGGCAGGGGCAGGGACAGATCTGTCTCCTCCCTCCCACAGCGGCCCTGATCTCAGCCAGTCACTGCCTCTCCTCACTAACCTAACTGCACTCACTTGCCTCCACCCGCAACCTGGCCCCAGGGCAAAGAGAGGAGAAAAGGGGGCCCTGCTTCAGATTAGCATCTTGGTCCCCTCCACCCCCACCCACTCTACCATCTGCTACCCACTGCTCCTGCCTAGGAGGCTGCCGGTATGCGTACCAAGCCCCTGGCACCTGCTTGCAACAAGGGGGCCCTGGCCCCAAAGCAGGGAGGAGAAACTGAGGGACGGCTTCAAGAACAGTAGAAGGCCAGGCAGAAAGAGGGCGTGCATTTCTAACCCCCATGGCCTGGACAGCCCAGACTCAACATCCAACAATAGAGGGCTTCCCCCGCAACGACAAGTGACCTGGGCTCGGCCTTAAGTCCACACTGGGACATGGGAGGGCACAGAGGTCCCATAGCTGCTGTTTCCCTAAAGACGTGGTTCCTTCCATTCTCTGCAGAGAAACTGACTGGTGTGCACAGGGGGCGGTCCAAAGGGAGCTTGGGGGAAGTGCAGAGCCTGGGGGAGCCTCTAAGGGAGCCTGAGGGCCAAGCATTCCCTAGCTACTGCCTGCTCCTCAGGTCTGGCCCCTCAGGCAATGCTGATGGAGCCTCTGCCTTGGTAATAAAGGGTCCCCTAGGGACCCTACTGTAGCCTAAGACAAGTCTGGCCCAGGGGAGGCCCGAATAGGACAGAGGCCAGCTCCGGAGGCCCAGGGGTCCCACAGAGAGTCCTGGCCCCTCCTCTACTGGGGTCAGCCTGATTCAAGCCCCACATTTCGTAGCCATAAACAGGAGTTACCTGGCACCCTGGTCCTCTGCCATGTGGGGCTTCAGACCTTGCAGTAAAACTAGGGAGGCCAGGGGGGGCCCAGGAGGCCTCCAGCTGCCTCCCAACAACTGTGGGCAACACCTCCCAATTTAGTGGCAGCTGTGAACACCAGCCTGCAGGCAACCCCTCCCCTTCCCTGCTCTCCTCTCTCAGGGACTGGAGCTGGGTTTCCTGCTGTAATAGACATGCCTAGGCCCAAGCTCTGCCCAGCCTGCCGCAGAGACCTCACCCACAGGATGCAGGACCAGCAGAAATAGAGACCTCACTCTCAGGTCTGTGTCAGGAGGCAGAGTCAAGTTTCTCGCCCACTATCCAACTGCTCTAGGTAACTGGGCAGGGGGCTGCCCTGGCTGGGCCTCAGGCTCTAGCTAAATCATGGTCCGTAGTTCCTGCTGCTGACTCTCTCCCATCTAATGAGGGCGCAGGCAGAGGGCGGGGGTGCTCTCCAGTCTCAGGGGTGGGCATAGGATCAGGTGCTGCCTCCAGAAAGTTCAGCCTTCAATAAGCAGGCAGAGCCGAGAGCCAGCTGGCCCCTTCCAGGCACCTGGGGTCCCAGTCTTTGAGCCTCTGAAGGAAAATTCACTGGGGGCCCTGCTTCCCTGTGAGCGGAGGAGGGGAAATTCAGGGAAGGCCCCAGAGTAAAGGGTTGCTATGGTGATGGAAGTTTTTTAAAAAGGAGAGGGGAGGGGAGGGGAGAGGAGAGGTGTTATTCAAATTCTCCAAGAATTCCCTGAGACTTTGGCCTGATTCCTTCCCCATGGGTTCTGTGACCCTGGTCCCCATCAAGGAAGGGGAGGTGGGGAACTGAGAGACTTTAGAAAAGAGAGGGGCAGGGACACAGAGAGACAAAGGCAGAACCTGTGATGGAAGGGGAGTAAAGAATTGACACAGTAAAAAGGATGCAGGCACAAGGACACAGGAGGGAAGGTGGGCAGGGGGTTTCAAAGGGGCCTGTGGATGCCCAGCAGAGCCCTAAGGCCTCCATGACCATGTGCTCTGCACACCTGGACCAGGAGCTGCCCCTGATGCCAGGACCTCTGAGACTGACCCCTCCTGTATTCCCCTAGACATGCACTGAACTTGGTGTGGGACAGCCGTAGCTCTGGGAAAGAGGCCAGCTGTTGCGGTCCCCTCAGAACAGTTCCTCAGCCTCTCTCCCTGTCATCACAGCAGCTTAGGTGAGGAAGGTCCAACATATTGAAGGCACAGGCTTGGGGGATGGAAATGAAGCTTGGAGACCTGGCTGCTTCCCTTTACAGCCCCTCCTCTCAGCTGACCCAGCTCTGCCTAGACTCCCCAGCCACCCCCACCCCCATCTGCTGTCCTCTAGAGGCCTTGGGTCCCCAGGGCCTCTCTTGCAGCTCAGCCTAATTCCCTGCCACCACCGTCCCCCTCCCTGATAGTGGATCCTGTCTGAGGGCCAGAAACAGCACCCCAAGCAACCTAGAAACAGGATAACAACTGCACAGCATCCCTCCACTATGCCTCAGTTTCCCTGGATGGATATCACTGACTCTGTAGTCTTCTCCCAGGGCAAGGACTGCCCACCTGCCAGGACAAGGGCTGGAGAGGAGGGCCAAAAGCTGATATGGGAAAGGCAGCCTATGGCACCTGGGGGCCCACACCAAATGCTGTAAAAGAAAGGGAGAGAGACCTCTTCTCCACCACAGGGCCCAGCGTCTGACACCGAAGGGAGTAGAGTCACCAATTGCCCAGCTGAGGAAACTGGGGCCCAGCAGGTGCCTAAAGCTGGCAGGAATCAACTGGGAGTTGGGGGGGCAGGAAGGGCACCAGGTCTCCACGCGCGGTCCTGGGCGGGGGTGGGGGGGTGTTGCTCAAAGCCTGGGCCTTGGAGGAGGGTGGCAGGACAGGGGCTGGACTGCTGCAGACTGAGCTTTTGGTGAGGGACAGAGAGCCCTGCTCCCTGGGAGGGAACCTGGTGAAGCAGGCTCTGCCTAGCGGTGCGGACAAAAGCAGTTTGGCAGAGCTATGGGGGGCTGGGAGAGCCTAGGGTCTCTGCCAGACACTACAGGCTGGGGAAAGCAGAAACTCACTCGCTCATTGTTCACCCTGCCAGCCGGGGGCCCTGCTCCCCACCGTGCTGCCACCCTGACCCCCTTCCCCAGTGCTGCTGACTCGCCCCCGCTGGCACAGCAACACACATGCGGGAGGCACACGTGTGAGCACCCAGCCCCGCACCTCCCAGCAGAAACATGTGCGTCCCCCAGCCCCACCGCCCAGCGCTGGGTCGGTGTCCTGGACCCCCGGCGGGCCCTCGAGTTGAGGCTTGGAAGATGGATCTTGGCTAGGGGGCTGCTGGTCCCCAAGGGCTTGAGCCTCCTCCCCCACCCCGCGGCAGCCCCGCCCAGCCCCCTTCAGGTTGTCGCCCATAAAGAACTCTCGTTGTCATGGAAATTAGTGACTGCTTAGCGGGAGGGAGGGGGCCCGGGGGCAGTTGGGAGGGGCCGGAGGCAGCTCTGGGAGTCCAGAGGTACAGCTGAGCCCTCGGCCCCTACCCCCACGGGGCACCACGAATGTTGGAGGGTTAATGTTCCCACAATTAGGAGCCCAGCGAGACGGAGGTGGGATGGGCGACAAGGACGGGAGATTGGCCTGGACTTGAGTCTCAGAGGCTTCCCTTGGGACCCCCGACCCGTCTGAGGCGATGGGGAACTTTAGCCCAACCCCGCACGCCGAGCCCTGGATCTGCAGAGCCCGCGTGCTCTGCCCCCGCCGGGACCCCAAGCCCTTGCAGCGCCCCGGCGCACTCGGCTACCCGAACCTCGAGCCAGAGACTCAATCCCCTAAGACCCCACAACGTACGTTCCGGGGGCGCCACCCCCTCCCGGGTCACCCCGCACCTGCAGCGCTGGTCGGTCACAGGGAGGAAGCGATCGCGGGTTCAGTGGGGCGCCGAGGGCTCCGGGGGCGGCGGGCAGAATCCGCTCCGGGCACGCGGGGCAGACGCGGCGCCAGCTGCAGCCACTTCGGCTCGCGAACCTCCAGCATCTCCCGCCGCTCGCCGCCCGGATTCGCACCCCGGGCCGGGGGCGGGCTGGGGGCGGGGCCTCCCTCAGCCGGCTCCGCCCCGACCCTGGAGGAGCCTGAGCCCGGAATCTCACTCGAAGGAGGGCTGAGGATGGGGTGGCAGCAGAGAAGGTGAGCACTGGCCTTCCCGGCCCCGGCCAGGCTTTCAAAGGCTCCCTTAGGCCCTTGGACTGACCGGGCAACAAGGACCGGAGGGGCCTTCCTATGCCCATTGTAGAGGGTGCGGAGTAGAAGGTGTGGGGAAAGCCTGAGTCCTGGAGCTGCACAGGAGTGTCTTGGCAGGTAGTAGTCCCCAGGGGACTGGCGTTCTGCCCAGCTCCCAAAACCTGACCCAAAGAGCGGAACCCACTTAGAACCAAGTGGGCAGTTGCTAGGGCAAGCTGTGCTACAGACAGGCCTCCCCTAGCTAGTAAACACACCGGGGTGTGTGTGTGCAAGTGAGGGCTCCAGACCTTGGTGGCAGAGTCTTCTACCCATCCTCCCCTCCCCTCCTGCAAGGTCCCATCCAGGGTGGCTGGCTCAGCCTGCCCCCTCCTGTGTGGCACTGAATTTCTCAAGCTCTAAAAGTTACCTATGACATGGCATAGACTCTGCTTTCTTGACAGTTTAATCACCCTCGAACCCTTCCTGAACAGCATCACTACTGCTGGCCTGGGCTGAGATATGGGGATACAAGAGAACTACAGCACCATGGTGCCCCACCAGACATGGCCCCTGACTGGAGGAGGCTGAGAACTGCCGGGAAGAGCCTCTGAAGGAAGTCCTTGGCCATTTCTCTGTCCCTTGTCACAGAGGCACATGGACCAAATGCTTGCCCCGCCCCACCACAAGCCTTGAGGCCAGTATCTGAAGGCCAGACTTAGGCTTCTCTGTGCCTGAAACTGGGCTCCACCCAACCAGAACCCTCTCAGTGAGCCTTCTGACCCCATCCTGGGTGGGGTCATCTCCAAATCCCTGGCCATGTTGAGTGAGTCTCTCCTGGATGGTTCCCCACAGCTGCTGACAGGAGTGACTGCCCAAGTGAGGAAGTTGGAGCTCATGCTGGGGCTGGAAGTCTAGCCTGGGAAATGACTGCTCGAACAGGACCCCTCGATATCTTTCTCCAGAGGGGGTGTCGAGGAGCCCTTCACATCCTTCCCTGGTTTGGTCATTGCTTCCAGGCCAGATGGGTGTCACCTCTGGGCTCCCTGGGCTCTGGGTGGTCTCATTCATGGCACCAACTCCACTGGGTAGGAATCTCCAGGTAAGCTGGGCATCTGCAGCGCAGAGCTCTGAGTCTCATCTCAGTATGCTAAGTTCATGTCTGCAGAATTAATGAATGGCCTGGCACTCAGTCTTTCCTGCTGTCTGCCCACTGTCATTGAAACAATGGTTCCCTGTGTTGTATGGTGCATCTGATCCTTGGCTTGCTGACCCCACACGTGGTACACACATTTAATGCCTTTCCTGAAGATCATGGCTATCCAGGCACAGAAAAGCTGGGCCAAGGAGAAGCTGGAATGTGGGGGATTTAGAGGCAGGGGAAGAGGTGGCTCGCTAGAGCCCTGCCTGCTGCTGGCAGTGCTCCACGTCTTCTTGGTCCCGTGCACACTCCATGTGCCTGTGGGTGAGCACGTGGCAGGGTGTATGTGCACACGTGTGATTATGTCTGTGTGTGTGTGCTCTTATGCCAAAGGAGATGGCAACAGCACAGTGTGTGCAGCGGTGCCCAGGGGCACATGTGTTTGCATTCTGTGTCCACCCAGGCATGCTTGCTTGCATGTGCACATGGACGCTGTAGCTAGCTAGTCCCTAGAGCCACTGGTCCTCTTCCTACCTGGCACAGGCCTCAGGATCGTGGGGGCTGACTTACAGTGTGAAAGCTGGACATGGGAAGAGGGTGGACCATGGACCATGCCCAGGGGAGGGTGGGGGCTGTGATGACCTTATATCATTGGCCATTTATAGTCTCTCCACGAAGGGCAGCCCCTCACTCTCAGGTGTGTGTGGGGATAGCCAGGTCTTTGCCCTTTGTGGAGAGGACAACCTAAGACGAGAACCCAGGGTTGGGACAGGGGCATGGCTTGTCCCTCAGCTCCCAGCCAGAGGGGCACCAGCAGGGTAGGGCTTCAGTGTCTTTTTTTTTTTAAAGAATTTATTTATTTATTTTGGCTGCGTTGGGTCTTCATTGCTGCAGGTGGGCTTTCTCTAGTTGCGGCGAGCAGGGGCTACTCTTTGTTGCGGTGCATGTGCTTCTTGTTGCGGTGGCTTCTCTTGTTGCAGAGCACGGGCTCTAGAGCGCAGGCTCAGTAGTTGTGGCACATGGGCTTATTGGCTCCGTGGCAATGTGGGATCTTCCCAGACCAGGTATCGAATCCGTGTCCCCTGCATTGGCAGGCGGATTTTAACCACTGCACCACCAGGGAAGTCCTGGCTTCAGTGTCTTGGCTTCAACCTCCAGCTGCCCTCCAGGCAGGAAGTAGCAACACCAGGTGAATTCTTCTTCTCAGCTCTTCCAGGCCATGGAAGACATGGACCTTTATTCCTACCCCCACTATTCAGAGCCAGACAAGGTCAGGGGCCGTGGCTTCTAGCCACTCCCCTGGCCAGAGGGACAGCGGGAGGCCCTTTAAAACAGAGTGGAGTTTGGGACAAGAGCAGGGCAGTTGGCACTGGCATTGCCCCATAGCCTCTATGAAGATCTCCTGACGAGGCCTTTACCCTGGCCACCCTGTGGGCAGAGGCTGCCCATCTTGGGAGGCACAGGAGGCGAAGGGAGCCCAAAGTTGACAGTTCTGGCTCCCACCAAAACTAGATAGTCAGAGAGGCAGGATAAGATGTGAGTCTCCACGTCCTCAGAGACTACAAAGCAGGCCAGAGCCTCATCCCCCAGCTCAGGTTGTATCTCCCACCCAGGATTCAGGATTTATCAGCCCCCCACCCTGATTTCCTGCCCCAGGGAACCAAAGGCCAGCACTCCTATACCTTCATATTCTGACTGGCTGACAGAAGCACCTGCCAAACCAGCATAGAGCTCCAGCCAAGGTTCTGACTTTAGGAGGTATCTGCATTATCAGGCCAGCTCCCCCAGGAAGCCCAGACTCTGACAGGGACCCTCCTTGGGGGTAACAAGTGCTCCAGGGCCCCAGCCATCTGTAGAATTGTTTGGCTGTTGTCAATGTTGCTGGCCTCAGCGCCCCGTAGAGGGCCCAGCATGGGGGAAGGCAAGCAGTCTTTTCCTCTGGAGCTAGGGGAGGGGGCTGCCCGCCCCCATGACTCACTCCAGGCTGTGTGGGTTATTACATTATGTTTGAAATTGCCATGGCAACGAGCTGGCAATCAAGGGTAATTGAGCTTGTCGCCAGGGCAACAGGGCAAAACCCACAGCTGCCACTCTCTGTGGTTGCCCTTGGGGTGCAATAAAGGTCAGGCTAGACCAGGGCCAATGTCAGCTGTGGGGCTGTGGGGCTCTCTGGAAAGGATAGGATTGCCAAGGCCCATGGAATTCCAGTGTGTAGAGGCAGGGTATGCCTTGGCAGTGCCAAGGGCCCCATCCCTGACCACATGCCTGGATCCCTGCCCTTCCCTCCACCACCCTGTGCCTAAAATATGCCACAGTGGTCAAAAGAAGCAGAACCAGAAAGAACTTTTATGTGCTCACAGATGGTACTTATAGATGGCCCATGGGCCCTTCTCCTCGTACTCACGGTGGCTGAGCTACAGGCTCTGGAAGGAGTCCCGGGACGCCATGATGGAGCCTCCAAGCCAAGCAGCAGCAGCACAGTGCAGAGAGCCCAGCACAGTGGCACCGGGGCCCAGCTCCTGTCTCAGGCACTCAGGAAAGCCACTCAACAGGGTGCCGCCACCGTCCAGCACCACACTGGCCAGCAGCTGCTCCTGCTGCTTGGCCTCCAGCCGGCTGATACTCAGGAGGGCTAGTTGTGGAAGGCCTGGCTGATTGAGGCCTAGAATATTGGGCTGGAAGAGGGCCTCGGGGCAGCAGAAGCACTCAGAGCCCAGTGTGATAACCTGCTTGTCTGCAAGCAAAAAGTCCACCCGGGCCAGGGCCTGGGCACGGGCCATCTCAGCTGTCATGTCCATGGGCACATAGCAGCAGGCCTCTTCAATCTGGTTGACCAGCCATGCCTTGAACAGTGACTGGCCACCTGCCGGCAACAGCTGAGCCAGGTATTCAGTGAGGTCAGCACCCGCCACATCCAGCCGGTAGGTGTCAAGTGGGGCCAGATCCCCGGTGATGATGGGTGCCACAGAGGAGGTGCCATGGCCACTGCCCAGCACCAGCCCAGTGGTCCGCCCATAAGCATAGAGTGCCAGCAGGGCCTGATGCACTGTCTGCATGGCTGGCACATGGAAATGCTCAAAGAGTATTTCAGCCACCTTTTCTCGGTTCGTGCATGGTGATGTGGGTGAGTCCGCCACAAGCACAGCCAGCTCCTCGGGCTGCACACCCAGCCTGCAATAGAACAGGTGCTGCCACAGCACCTCCAGTGCATCCCAGTCAGAGACCACTCCTCGATTCAGCACCGAGTAGGAACCCTCTCGGTTCTCAGGCACTGCGTACCTGGGCTGGCCGTGGACTGGATGCTGGAGCAGCTGGATGCGTGAGCGCAGCACACTGAGGACGTGGTCCTCTCCAGCCAGTCCACATTTGGTGAAGCCTGTGCCTGTGTCGATCACCACAGATGCCATGTCCTGGTAGGGGTCCCGTGAATGGCGGCAGAGCACTGGGGACCGTACTGGCAGAACATCCATGGTGGGCACCAGCTCATAGCAGGCTCCTCGGAGAAGGCCAAGCTGCGCGACCACTGGCGAGTGTGTAATGTCCTCAGCTGTCAGCTTGAACCGGGGGCTGTGGGCAAGACCTTGCAGCCAGGACCAGGTGTGGTGAATGTGAGCAGGGAAGGCTGCTCCTCCCGCTCCCTGGGGTAGCTGCCAGCTTGCCAGGATGAGAGCCGATGTGAGCTGAAGCTTTGACCAGCACTGACACCAACATTTTCTCTGCTTACATAGACACAGGTCTCCTCAGGGGCCGGGGTCACCCGAAGTACCCCCACATGGGTAGGCGGGCCCAATGGCTCACCTTCCTGGCACAGGGTGGAGGCCTGACCAGGGTCCCTAGTGGTGGGGGGACCTCTTGAGAGAGTGGGCTTATTGGAGATGGGGGGTTCTTGGGAAAAGGGAGGCTGCCTAGTGAGAGAAAGCTGCCTGGCAATAGGGGCTCCAGTGAGAGGGGCCCGACCAGGAAGTGGGGGCTGCTTGGTGGAGGGGGCCTGCTCAGCTAGGGGTGGCTATCCAGAAAGGTGGGTCTGCCTGGGAAGGGGACGCTGCTCTGCAGAGGGAGGCTGACCGGCCGAAGGGGGCTGCCGGGAAAGGGGATGCTGCTCAGCTAGTGGGGGCTGACCACAGAGTGGGGCGTGCCCAGCACCTTTGACCTGAGGGCTGTCAGGGTGAGCAATAACGACCTCTTTCTGATTGTGGTTGCCTACATCCTCCTGGAGCAGGGGTCTGGGCACCTGCTGGTTTTTGGCTGGTGGTACAGGCTCTGGGGTCAGCTCTGAGTTCATCCACTGCAGTTTCTTGGCCTGGACCATAGAGGTGTCCTGCATCCTGGAGGCATCCTGCATCCAGATGGTGTGACTAGTTTCGGTTTTTTCAGCGTCAGGTTTGGACCAGCCAGGATCATAGGCATGGCTCAGTATCCTCTCTCCAAATTGGAGGGGCATACCCAGTGGAACATGCCCAGTGAGCATCCCCATCCTGATGGGTGTCTCAGTACCAGGGGAGCCTCGTGACTCCAGGTTGAGCCTGGCCTCTTTGGGAACCAGGGCCACCTCTCGGTAGCTTCCAGATGAAAGGCTGGAGGGCACAGGGCTGGACACCATGGGTGTGGTGGACCAGAAGCTAGAGCCATCACTGTCAGGGGAGAAGATGGGCATGGTCAATGGCCGGGTGGACAACGTATTTTCAGAGGCACAGATGGATGGGTGGCTGGGCATGAGGCCCACCAGCACTGCCCTTGAGCCCATGGGGTCATGGCACAGCAGCCCCGTTCTGGTGTTGCCCGTGGCCATATCAAACACCAGCACACGGTCTTCCACAGCATCCCGGAGCTGGCAGGTAGGGGCACTGGAGGGGGGTATCTGCATGGCTTCCTTGGGAGGCTGTACTGTGGGGGAGTTGCGGCAGGTTACTTGGTAGGCAGATGGCGGCACATTGGAGCAGGTGTTGCTGCAAGCATTGAGGGGCTGCTGACCTGGCTGAGAGCTGCAGATCTCCTGGTTACCCCGCTTGGACTTGGGGGTTTCTGGAGGCCCTGAGCCCGGTTTGGGGCTGCCTGGCCTGGAGGTACAGACCATGGGTTTCTCCACTTGGTTCTCAGGCTGCCTTGGTAACACCGGCCTTTGGGCAACCTCGAGCTCCTGGGCCTGGTCTGGGGACTCTTTTGGAGTGCGTGCTGGGGTGGCAGGCTCATCCTGAGAATGGAAATTCACTTTGTCCTGGCAGGATGTGACCCCTTTGGGAGACTCCAACTGGATAGACCATTGGTTGCCACATTTCCTGGGCAAGAGGTCTTGGGACAGGCCCTTGGTGATGGCATTGGTATCCATCAGGTGGTCAAGGTTGCAGGTGTAAGATTCAACTGCTGCTGACATTGAGATTGTATCCAGAGCTGGAGTATTTGCCTGAGTTGGAGTTGGAGTTGGAGGAGCCTGAGCCGAACATGGGCACTGGCCCTGGCCCTGAGCTTGGGCCGGAGCCAGAAGAGGACCTTGGGCTGCAGCTGAGCCATCCTCCCCTGAAAGAAAATACGGTAGCCACCGGCTCTTCCTAATGCCCAATGGGGCTATCTGTTTGGGGCTGCAGGGGCCTTTGCCCCAGCCTACTAGGACTTTAGCTGGAGCCTTGCCCTCCCCCGCCATCTGCACCTGAAGCCGGGAACAGCAGAGTCCGAGCTGGGCCACATCACTGGTGCGGTCACCGTGCCTGCACACTGGTAGGGCCAGGGTCCTGTTCTCTGTGACGAGATGTGTTTGGGCTCCCACGATAGAGCCTGGAAACGAGCTAGTGGAGGAGAGTCTCAGGGAATCCTCAGAGGCCCGCTCACAGCCACATTGGGAGCTAACCTCAGAGGGTCCCAGAGTTGCTGGTGACTGGGCTCGTGTGTATGGGCCTGGGAGGCTGAGCCATAGGACCCATCAAGGATGGCCTCGGTGGACAGTGACAACCCCTGCCTCAAGTATACAGATCCTGAGCTTATCCATGGTCCCTGGGACCCTCTAGGGCCACCGCCCAGCTGCTGGCTGCCAGCTGAGGGGTGGCCCTGGGAGCCCGATGGATCAGGGCCCCCCACTTTCTTGGTGACTTCCATAGTCCTGCTCCATGCCCTAGGTGCCCTGCCCCCACTTCGTTGCCATGTGTGGCAACCCCATACATCACAGCCCCCAGTGACCTGGAGGAGGGTGAGAGAGTGTGGGAAACCAGGGGCCCCACCCCCCTGAGGAATGGGGGCCTGCCCAGGGAATCTTGAGAGGTAGAAAGGCCAAGGGACCCCAGTGAATTCTGCCAACCCTAGACTGGCCTCCTCTCTCCTTGCCAGCCAGGTGGCCACTCTGCCCAGGCCAGCCCTAGAGGGAGGGCAGTGCTCCTAGAGGCGAGAGCGTGTATAAGGCCAAGGGAAAAAGGTAGGCAGGGGAGATACTGAGGAAGCCCCTGGGTTCCCAGTTTACCTCAGATGCCAGACTTGGCTCTTTCTCCCCATTTCCCACGTGGCAACTTGAGACGTAAGCCCTGACCCAGGGATGCAGTTCCAAGTGTGTGACCCGAGGCCCCTGTGGGGGGCAAAGCCCCTTCACCACTCAGTCCTGCGAGGCAGAAGTGGGTGAGGGGCCCAGGCTCAGGCTCTAACTCCCCTCCCCCATGTTCCCCAGCTCCCGCTCCAGGGACAGCAGCTCCTTGGCAGTCTCTCTGCTCCAGATGGCTTTCCCCTGCCTGTGCCTCACAGAGCCCCCTCCCCAGAGTCACATGTCCTTGAGGCCCAGGACCAGTATCCCACAGAGGTGGGGATGGGGACGACACGGGTGGGAGTGGGGCCTCTGCTCAGAACCCTCAAGTCAGAATGTTCTAGCCCTTGTCATATTGTGTCAACTTCACCTTGGCCAGAAGGGGGGCAGAACACTGGGCATAGGGCTAGGCCACCAGTGGAAATTACAGGATGGGCACAGTGGGGACACAGTGGTTAGGGGGCTGTCCACACAGTGGGCACAGGGCTGGCTACACAGTGCGGGTATGGTGGGTGCAGAACTGGGTACACTTTGGGTACAACTGCATACGCAGTGAGGACAAGTTGGACAAAGGACTGGACTTGGGTAGCACACAGAAAAGAAAGCTATTAGACGAGGTGGGCAGTCCTACCCTCCATTTTGTAGATGGGCAGAGGGTCAGGGAGGAGTGGGACCTGCCTGGACAACCAGCCAAGGCCCAGATGTGCCCTGCAGCCACAGAGGACAGGCCTAGTTTGGGGAACTGACCAGTGCTACAGGCCTGAGTCTGGAGGTTCTGACTGGGGCAGGGTCAGACCTTCCTCCTTCCCCCAGCTATGAGCTCTGGGCCTCCTCCCTCTGTCCTCCAGGGCTATCCTTTCAGGCCTCAGTCTTTCTACCCAGGAAACAGGTTTGTGGAGAACGAAGCTGTAGTCTTGTCCTCTGAAGCGGTGTGTTTTCACAGAAGTTAAAAATAGTGCTTACGGTTGGCCATGGGGTGTGAAGCGATGTGACCAGGGACCAAGGCTAGCTCTGTGCTTCGTCTGCACCTTCCTGACTCGGCACTGGGCAAAGCCTGACTCAGCCATGTCTCAGGCCCCCGGACCCCTCCCCCTTCCCCAGATGCTGCCTTCAGTTAAGAATGGGGATAGATGTGGCTGGACACTGCTGCTCACTACACACTATGGCCCAGGAAGGTGACAGAGCCCAAGGGTCTGTGGTCTGCACATGTGTGCATTCACACACACATACTTGCTGAACACTATTAACTTCATTAATCTCTGGCCCCAAGCAAACTGTTTTTTAATTTTGTTTTGTTTTTCCCCATGACAGAGATGCTAGTAGCAGCCTCCTGTGGTTGTGGGAGGGCTGGAGAAGCATGGAGGGAGGCCCTGAGTCCCTGCCTGTCCGACCACTGAGCCATCCCCCGACTCCTGCGAAAGTGAGGCATAATTCTCCCTTTCCGGGCTGGAGTCCTCATGAACAACGGATCTGAGAAGGGTGTGCCCCACTAAGGAAAGACCAAAGAAGGCAGCCCGGAGAGAGGAGAAAGCTTTTCCCACCTGGGAAGCAAACACCCCTTATAGCAATAAGAACAGTGACTGCTATTGACTGGGCCCTTCCTCTGTGCCAGGCAGTGCTGAGCACTGTAACCCAGCCTCACAGCAATTCAACAAGAGCCGGGTGCTGTCACCCTTATTTTATAAATGATGAAATCAAGGCACAGGGAAGAGAGAGAATTCACAGAGGTTGCAGCTAGTGAGTTGTAGAGCCAGAATCCGAAGCCAGGCCACCAGGCTTTGGACCCACACTTCAGGAAACTACAATGCCATCACAGGTGTCATGCGCAGGGCCACGTTGGCATGGACCCTGCTGGAGGGGAGCCAACATGCCTCCCTTCCGATTGCTGCAGCCCCAAGCCCCCACCCAAGCTGTAACCCACATGGCCCTGTTCCTCCTCCCAATAGCTTAGCAGGTGGCTCAGGCATGGGAGGGGGCATTTTCCTGGGGGGCACTAAGCCAGTGCCTCCCAGGAAGCTGTCAGTACTGAGTAGGGGCTAGTTACATACCCTGTGGGACCTGGCTGAGTCTCTTGTATTCAGAATTCTTGGCCTGCTGAAGCCCCTCTGCTTTATCCAGCTGAGGGGAGGGGCAGCAGGCAGTTAGAGAGGATCCCAGGCTGGGCCCCTTCTACCTAGCCCCCTCCTGCACCCACCCCTCATCCCCCCCATCCCCTCCCACCTCATCAGGCAGGGACATTGCCCCTGTACCCCTCCCCCAAACATGTTTTTAAATAGTCTCTCACCAGGAAGAAGGGCATCCAATTCTATTTCTGATTCTGGAAAGTGAGGAGGGCCAACATGTTACCATGGCAACCTAGAGAGCCCCTCCCCCAGGCTGAGCCCATTCCCCAGGCTGAGGGCTGTCTGGGATGGAGGGGCCAGGAAGCAACAGGAAGGAGCTCAGTCTGAGGGCGAGGCCATACAGAGGCTCCTCTATGAGGGCGGGTTCCAGCACTGCCTCCCTTCACACTTCACCTGACCCGCTCCGGGCAGGCTTGGGGGAAGGCCCCAAACCCTGTGGAGAGGGTCAGACTTCAGAAGATGGGGACAGTCACCTCACTCTGAGAAACCCTCCTTCCCAGTGGATCAGGCTGGAATCCTCCTACCTAGGAGAACTTGAGGGTGGTGGGCAGGAAGGGCATCAAGAGGAGAGGCACAGAAGGCCCCATTCTACCTCATGACCAGCCAAGTCTCCCAGACTTGCTTCTCCAACACAGACATATTTTGGGCTCTGTTGTGCTCTCAGGTGTCAGCTCTGTCAAGTCCCTGGCCCTGCACTCTTCCAGTCTACCTGCCTTCCCCTCCCTGTACTCTGGGAAGACTCGACATCTCCAAAAATCTAGGATCAAAAGGAGCCTTAGGGACTTCCCTGGTGGCGCAGTGGTTAAGGAATCCGCCTGCCAACGCAGGGGATATGGGTTCGAGCTCTGGTCCAGGAAGGTCCCACATGCTGCAGAGCAACTAAGCCCGTGCGCCACAACTACTGAGCCTGCACTCTAGAGCCCGTGAGCCACAGCTACTGAAGCCTGCGCACCTGGAGCCTGTGCTCCGCAACAAAGAGAAGCCACCGCAATGAGATGCCTGTGCACCGCAACAAAGAGTAGCCCCCGCCCGTCGCAACTAGAGAAAGCCCACGTGCAGCAACGAAGACCCAAAGCAGCCAAAAATAAATAAATAAAATAAATAATTAATTAATTAAAAAGGAGCCTTAAAGGGCTCCCAGTGCAGCTAACCACTTGATAATGGAGTGAAAAGCAATGCCTGTTTCCCCAGAGGTTCATCTCTGCCTACTGTCCAAGGGCTCAGACACCAGCCCTCTGTCCCAGAGGCTGCACGTGGGTAGCACTTAGGTCTGTGGAGGGAGGGCACTGCAGGTAGGAGCACAGCCCAAGCAGAGGCAGGCTTCTGAAGAGACCCACAAGGACCTTGTGATCAACACTCTCTGGGTCCTGATGGGAAACCAAAGCCCCCCAGGAGGAAGGCTGTACCCTCTGTCTGTCTCTCAGCTCTACACCCAGCACTCTGTCTGTGTTTTCCTCTCCACCCTGTGAACTCTAACTTCCTGCTTCCCTGGAAGTCTCTCCTGTTCAGGGTGCACCCATTCCACGGAGGCAGCACCATGTTTGAAGGAGCTGGCACCTTCTCCCTGCCCCGCTGCTTCACCCCAAACAAAGGCAGTCACAGTGCAGAAAACCCCAGTCCTAGAGGAAACTATGGCAGGGTGAGGGGTGATAATCCACTCCTCATCTGGGATGTGAAATGCAGAACCTGAGAGTGCAGGAGGACATGGCTTTTGAGCTTTAAGGCACAGGGAAATTTAAATAACAGATGTTTAAACAACCTTCCCTGCAAGCCATGGTGCAGTGACCCCTCTGCTGTGATGTGTTACAGCTTAAAAATAGCCCACAATGAACTGCTCTGAGCTCCAATTGACTCAAGCTTACGTAACTCTGCGTGAAAGATGGCCAGCCGCACCAGCCAGGAGGGAGGACAAGAGCACTGGCACCCCCCTGACTGCTGTCCACAGCTGGCTTAGGGGCTGCGGCCAGCTCCTCACCCTCCCTGGGAGCAGCCTCCCATCCAGGAGCCAGCAGCAGGGAGTGGGGGGAGGAGGCAGGACTTCATGCCTGGCAAGAAAAGACCTCCAACCACACCTGTGAAGGGGATGTAAGGAAAGCTGCCCTCCCTCAGGGTCCCTGAGGAACCCGGGCCCAGTGGAGGGTGGGGGCGACTTTACGAACAGATGGCTGGGGCTTCCCTGGTGGCACAGTGGTTGAGAGTTCGCCTGCAGATGCAGGGGACACGGGTTCGTGCCCCAGTCTGGGAGGATTCCCACATGCTGTGGAGTGGCTGGGTCCGTGAGCCATGGCCGCTGAGCCTGCGCGTCCGGAGCCTGTGCTCCGCAACGGGAGAGGCCACAACAGTGAGAGGCCCGCGTACCGCAAAAAAAAAAAAAAAAAAAGAACAGATGGCTGGACTTCCCTCTTCCCTGGTGGTGCAGTGGTTAAGAATCCGCCTGCCAATGCATGGGACACGGGTTCGATCCCTGGTCCGGGAAGATCCCACATGCTACGGAGCAACTAAGTCCGTGCGCCACAACTACTAAGCCTGCACTCTAGGGCCCGCATGCCGCAACTACTGAGCCCGTGTGCTGCAACTACTGAAGCCCGTGCACCTAGAGCCCGTGCTCCGCAACAATAGAAGCCACTGTGACGAGAAGCACGCGCACGTGCACCACGATGAAGAGTAGCCCTCCCTCGCCACAACTAGAGAAAGCCCACGCGCAGCAACGAAGACCCAATGCAGCCAAAAATAAATAAATTAAATAAATAAATTAAAAAAAAAAAAAAGGAACAGACGGTTGGGTCAGAGAGACCAGGGCAGGAGCCCACGTGGGCAAAGTGACTGGGGCAGCCCAAACAATTCCTTTCACCCTTTTAAGAGGGGCCTCCCCAGCTTGGAGAGACATGTCAGCAGGACCGATGCCTGGCTGAAGCTGTCGCTACGGTGGAGCCCAGGGGTGGAGCTGACTCTTTGGGGGTCTCTAAGTCTCCATGGTCCAGGCTGCATGGAGCCGGTCAGGGGGGTGGACTTGTAGCATGAGAGAGGGAGCTCTGGCTTCAAAGCTGATCAAATCCTGTGATCTTGGCCACCAGCTGCTGCTTTTGAGTCCCCTGCCTTCCCTGATGCATTCCCAGATCCCAACTGCCCAGTCCAAGACTGACCACAAGTGTGCAAGTGGCTAAACCAACAAGAAAGGCAACAGATTGGAGAGAAGGCAAGGATGCCCGTGGCTCTCGCGCTCCCTCTGCCTCTGCCCATGCTGAGCCCCAGGGATTCAGCAACTTCCCTCAGCTCCTACCACCTGAGCTCAGAATAGGAACCATCATGGGCCTGGCCCTCAAGCTCCCAAAGAGCAACAGTGAGACAGGCGAGGGCCAAATACAAGGGCCCTCCTGCCACCTGCCCAGCAAAGGCTGGCTCTCAGGACCACTAGTGCATCTGCTTCCCTTCCAATGTTTGGGCTGCAGGATGGGTGGAGCAGAAATTGTGGGGGAATGGGTAGCTGTGGAGGGACAGGAGCTGGTCCTGGGCTCTCTTGGCATCTAGGCTCATTGGGTTAAAAAACCCAACTGGAACAAACCCCAAAAGAATGGAGGGAGAGACTGAGGCTCAACTGGCCCCCCTGTGCCAGTTGATGGGGAATGCTGGGGGTGGTTCATCAAGTCATCCCCCCTCCTCCAGGCCGGAGTAGCTCCACCTCCAAGCTGGTTGGACCCTCACACGGGCAGAACAGAGGCTCTGAGTGAAGAGATGCTTGGTTCCTGGGGTCTTCATGGAGGAGAGTTCTCCAGCCCAGCATGGAGTAAACGGTGTTTTTCATCAGGGCCTGGCAGATACTGGATCAGTGCTCAGCTACCGATTCCTGGGGCTGCTTCTCTCTGGGCAGAGGCAATAAGTGTGAGAGGTGCATCCCAGGCCTTCCTGAGCCTCAGACACTCCCAGCAGTGCCCACGCCCCCCAACCCCACCCGGCAGTGGAGGGTCCTGCTCTCTCCTACAGGTGCAGGGAGTTAGTTCATGAAATGGCACCAGAGGTGGACCCGGGATCTCATGGGCTGAACCAAGGGAGTGGCGGATGAAGCCACTGTCCCAGAAAGTTCTCAGGATTTGAAATGGGGCTGTGTCTAGAGCCCTCAGGTGTGACCCCCTAGAGAACCTTTGGATCCCTGAGGAAATTCTCTGATAGGCTGGGGCTTTGGCATAAGGGGAATCTCAGACCAGACTCATGGTCCCCTATCAAAGCAGGTCGGTCTACCCCATGCTTGCCCTCCAGGTGCCAGACAACAGCGACACCAGTGGGCAATCAGGAGGATGTGAGTCATCTGCTGCTTCCTCAGCCCCAGCTTCCATCCTGGCCTTCCTCCAGCCTTTATTGGCACCTGCTGGGCCCCAGCCCCACTGGAGATGAGGAGAGGAACTGACACCAGCTCTCCACAGCTCATGATGGCAATGCTGGACTCCCAAAGCCCTGGGAGAAACCCGTGCTCACGCCATCCCACCCTAGTGGCAGGCCCAGGCCCACCAGGGCCACCAGCAACCTTCTCCTTGGACCAACCATTATTCAGGCCTCCCCCAAGGCAAAGGCAGTCCAGCCTTCATTAGCCCTGGAAACCACTCAGAAAACTCCTGGTCCTCCAGCCCATCACGGGGCCTAGAACCTATCCTCCCTTCCTCTCCTTCCTGGCGGCCCAGTCAGGAATTGGAACCCTGAAGTAGTTCCAGCTCCCGACACTCCAGATGGACTTAGGACTATCAAGTGGCTCTGAGAAAAGAGTTCAGAGCTTGGGGGCTGCAGCATCAGGGAGAGGGGGTGCAGCTGTGGCAAGCACCTGCTTAACTGTGTCCCCTCCCTGGAGAATCCTGGCCCTGGAGGCCCTTGGCCCAGAAACAGGCCCAAAGCCCCACATTCTGGCTACACAGGAAACCTGACATCCCCTGAGCTTCTTCTGTCTCCATTCTCCGGGACTCCTCTCCTCGCTAAGCTTCCCTCCCATCCAGAGACCCCCTTCTCTCTGAGTCCCTCTCTTATGAACAGAGAAGCCCATGGTCCATACGCTGCAGAGGCCCAGTAGGGAAGGAGCCTCAGTCCAGCTTCAGTGAAGCCTCTGAGCCTTCTTCTCACTCCCCACCCAGCTCCAAGCCCCGGGTGACGCTTAGATCCCCAAGATGAGGTTAGGGCACAAGGACTACTAGTTGGAGGGATGGAGACAGTCCTTTCCAACTGGTACGGGGACCACAGCTGTGGGAATGCTCCAGGACATTCCACTCACCTCTCTCCCAGCCTCAGGGGTGACACAATGGGGGAGAGAGAGCCCAAGGGTCCCTGGCAGAGCATGCAAGGCTACAACCTCCTCTGTGCCTGCACTCACGGGCATCAGAGGTGTAGGGGTAAACAGGCAGACGGAGTCCATCTCTTCCCCTCTCCAGCTCATAGGTCCCTGATCTTCAGACCCTTGCACTTGAGCGTGAGAGTCTCCTTTTAAGCTTTACCCCTGTCCTCAGAGTCCTTTGGGTCCCCATATTTGGGCCTCCCTCTGGCCTGAGATGACAGAGTAGGCAACAGATGGGTAGAAAACAGCTAGGCAGCTCCAGTCCCAAGGAGACCCCCACTCTGCTTACCAGGGAGCTCTTGCCTAAACCCAGGGTTCCATGCATGGCAGGGCAAGGAGCTGGGGACTCAAAGGGAAGGGAGCCTACGCCCTTTAGCGTGAGCCAGGGTCTCCCAACTAATGAGATAGAGGCCATGGGGGACCCGAGCAAGAGAGAGGAACCAGGACTTCCCTGGTAGCACAGTGGTTAAGCCTCCATGCTCCCAATGCAGCAGGCCCGGGTTCGATCCCTGGTCAGGGAACTAGATCCCACGTGCATGCCACAACTAAGAGTTTGCATGCCACAACTAAAGAGCCTGCGTGCCACAACTAAGGAGCCTGCCTGCTGCAACTAAGACCCGGCACAACCAAACAAATAAATAAATAAATATTTTTTTAAAAAAGAGAGAGAGAGAGGAACCGCCATAGTGCATGTCCCGGGCTCAGTCACCCTGATACTCCAGTCATCCACACCAGCAGAGGCCAGCGACCCCCTCAGCATTGAGGGCACGGGGGAGGGATAGTACAAGGAGGAAGCTGTTCTCCTTCTCTGGTGGAGCCTGCCCCTCTAGTGGGTATTGTACAGTGGCCTTGACGAGTATAAATAGCCTAAGCAGTCTGCACCTTGAAGCTGGTGCCTTGAAAGTGTGGAGCTGAGGTCTTGCTGCTGGCTCATCTCTTTCAAGGCTGCAAGAGCAATGCTGGCAGGATTGGGGGGAAGGGGAGCAAGTCTCCATGACTTATCAGTGGCGGGGGGGTATCGGGGGGAGTTGGGGGAAGGCCGCAGGTAGAGCAGGGAGCCCTGGAGTGGGGTTAGGGCCTGGGGAATGGGACAGGCAGACTGGGCAATAGGAGAAGCCAACCTGGCTGCTGCATATCTGGGTATTCAACCCACCCCTCTCGGTTCCATCCAAAAGCCCCCAGGACCCTGTAACCTGGATTTGGGCCTGGCCTCCCCTTCCTGTTCTCTGGAGCCTTCTTGCTGACTCAACCCCTTTCCAGCCTCAGGGTATTTGCATGTGCTGTTCACTCTGCCAAAAACTCTCTTCCCCCCCCCCCCCGACCGCTTCTGGCACAGTTCCCACCTGACAAAGTCTCAGCAAAAATGTCACCTCCTGGGGTGGTTTCCCTTACCTCTCTATTCATCTATCTAAGGCTATCCTCCATTCCCTCAAAGCAGCCTGTCTTTTTCTTCCATAGCACTTACCACAATTTGTAATTAAATATTTATTTGTTCATTTAATGATCTAAGGGCCAGTGGTCACCACTGAGTCCCCTGTGCCCAGCAGCCAGTTACACAGCAGACACTCCATAAATACTCACTGCATCAAGGATCCCATCACTGGCCCCCACTGGGGAGTGAGAGACCAATGTGCCTTGTAGCCCTCCTGTGCCCCTGAAGGTTAAGAGGCAGGGACAGGGACAGGGCAGAGGCCAGCCCAGAGGCAGCTTGGGGTTAACTCCCACCGCTATGCAGGTCCAACCCCCCAATGCCTGCCTGGGGCTGAGGTCACGTGGACTTTGGTGGCTCTGAGAGGGGCCGGGCCACCTATACTCCTGTGCACTGGTGGGGATGGTGACTATTCCAAGGGCATTTCTGCCTTGTCCGGGGCACCAGGGCCCACGTTCACGTAGGCCACAGGCAGCTGCACGTAGTGGTCCCCTCGCAACGCGGCCACCAAGCGTTCCACGTCCCCTGCCAGTGCTCCAAAGGTGGGTCGTGCTGCAGGGTCTGCAGCCCAGCAGTGCTGCATTACTGCGTACCTAGCGGGTAGAGGAAAACATGAGGGGCACGGTGCACCCCTACCCAGAGATTCTGCGTTATCCACCTGCTGTTAGCCCCCTGCCAGGCCACATGGGATGTAGAGCGGGTGACAGGGCCTGGTGCCTTGCATCAGCCAATTAGGGGCAGCTCTTCTCGACTGCCTTCCCACCCTGGCAGAGGTCAAATTGCCTCAGGGCAGAGAGGCTGGACTCCTGTGTCCTGTGACCTGGGTTATGTGATCTTGAGCAAGTTCCTTAACCTGTGTGTGCCTCTGGAGTCTTCTCTGATCACAGAGCTATTGGGGCATAAAGTGAGAGGATTCCTGTGAAGTTCTTAGCTTAGGCCCCGGCTCACAAGCTATCATGGTTATCATCACGTCTTCCAGGAAGGAACCCCAGGTCCAGTGAAATGGGGATTAAAAGCCCTGAGATGTGTGGGGCAGCTCATTACACCATGGATTCCAAGCAGAGTTTCTCTAGGTTTGTCTGTTGGGTCCTAATACATGACCCTTTATCTTGGAAATGTCATCCCTGCCTTAAATGATACTAAAAGTGACCTACACACAATAATCTCATATAATTCTCAGACCTCTGAGGGTGGTACTGTTATCATTCCAACTTCGCAGATGAGGAAACTGAAGCCCAGAGAGAAGGGACTTCCCCTGGTATGGAGGATGCCATGGTATGCCATCCAGTTTCCCCCCTTCATTCCCCCTGTGACTTCTGATGGCTCTTGGCTGAGGCCCCCTCTAGGAACTGGCCTAGGCAGAAAAGAAATGCCTCCTCCAAGCTCACACTCCTTCCTCAGGGACATCTGTAAGCAGTGACTAATGGATGTCTGGAGCAAAGACCTGGGCCCCTTGGTCTCAATTTCAGAAAACTCTGAAGGGCCATCCCAATTACAGAGGTCCCCAGGGGATGGACTGCAGCCTCTGCTGCATCTGCATCACAGCCCAACTTCTCCCCCTACCTAGTCCTGCGTCCCTCGCCCCTAACCTACCAATAAACCCCCTGCATGTAAACCTCCATCTCAGAATCTGTTTCAGGGAGCCTGACCTGGAGGCAGATAGGCAGTGAAGTTAATTTCCCTTACTCTGAACCAGGTTCATTAGTGAAATAAATAATAAAAAGCAAAATCAAGGCAGGCAGGGCTGTGAGGAAGGGTGACTCATACCCTTCTGGAGCACAAGCTGGGTGAGACAGTAATCATCAACCACCTTTACCTATGACCTGGCTTTTCCTGTTCTAACCTCAAAGACCTCAGCACAGCTAAGGCATGCATGCTGCTTATGAAGCTGAACCACGCGACAGGCACTGATGAAACACAGCTGCTGCCATGCCTCTGGGAACAGGGAATCTGAAACTATATCCAATGAAGAAAACATTCTGATCTGGAGACGTGGAGGGGGCTAGTGTGAGAGCTAATGGAACCTTTCCTTGAGGTTAAGTAAGTGGAATAAATGGAAAACAGCCCCTCTTGGCATGGTGAGGGGAGAAGAGTGCTGGGAAATCAAATCACTGGCCTCAACCCAGACTCTGAGTTGGGAATGGTGTTACCATGGCAACCATGATATCCCTCCAGCACCAAGCCTCGAACGGTGGTGGAACCACAGATGAGGAAACTGAGGTCCAGAGAGGGTCCCTTTCTAGGTCAACCAGAGAATCAGTCAGAGAGCCAGGCAAGAACTCTGTCTCTGGCCCCCTCCTCCCCTCCTTGTCTCTGGGGCCCAGCTCCCTCCCCATCGCCATTTCCACATACTCACAGAGAATCAGGGCAATACTCAGGCTGGGGCAGGCGCCGACCCTGGGCCAGGAAGTGCATGAGGTCAAAAGGGTCGATGTGGGGGTACGGTGGGGCACCCCGTGTCAGCAGTTCCCATAAGAGGACACCAAACGACCACTGTGGGAGGGGACAGGTGAAGGGACTCAGCTCTCGCCCTGGGGAGGACAGGTGGGCCCCCCCCAGGTCCTCTACCTCCTAGAGCCCTCTAGCTGGAAATGAGGGGCTCAACGCCCCCAGTCAGAGCCCATTCCTCAATACTTCACAAGCATTTCCCTCTGTCCCCGCCCACCACCAGAGCCGTCCAGAGCTGGGGCTGGGCAGGGCCTGGATTGTCTGTGAGAAGCCAATGAGTTCACAGCCTCCTCTTGCCCTGACACCTGCCCAGAGGTGGACGAATGGGCTGTGGGGCTGCCCAGCGTGGGGATTCCCTGGGCTCATCACCATCCGGAGATCAATGGGCAAGGCCAAGTGTTCTCTGAGGCCGTGTGGACTCTGGGGCAGGTGGGGCCTAACCACGTCGGACTTGGTGGTGAATCTGTAGGTCTGCAGGCTCTCTAGCGCCATCCATTTGACAGGTAGGCGAGTATGGCAGCGCTGTTGGACACTGTAGTACTCCTTGTCCAGGACATCGCGGGCCAGACCAAAGTCAGCCACCTTGACTGTGAATGACTCATCCAGCCTGGGAGGGGAGAATCACACTCAGGACGGGCCCCCACCAGGCCCTGAACCCACATGTTTCAGACCCTTACAAGGTTTCTGAGCCACAGTGTCCGACTCAAGCCTGCATTGGGCAGACAGGAAAACTGAAGCCCAGAGAGGGAAGGACATGCCCAGGGCTGCACAGCAAGGACTGGAGCATGGGCCTTCCCTGAGGCACCTTTAGCTGCACGCCCTGGTGCTCTGCCCCTTGGCTTCACCCCAACCTCACTCTGGCTGCTCACATGCAGTTCCGAGCAGCCAGGTCCCGGTGCACAAACTTCTGCTCTGCCAGGTACGCCATGCCACGGGCCACCTGCAGGCCGAAGCTGATGAGGTCCTTCACTGTGGGGCTCTGGGGGCACAGGTGGGTCAGTAGGCGAGGACGGAGCAGCTCCATCCCCAGCTGTTGCCCAAGCCCCCCAATCCAGGGCCAGCTGAGCACTGACCCGCTGGGGTGAGCGGATGAATTGGAGCAGGTCTCCGTGGCGCATATAGGGCAGCAGCACGCGGGGCAGCCCTTCAGGCGGCAGCACGATACCAATAAGAGCCATCACATTTGGGTGGTGCAGACTGCGCATGAGCAGCCCCTCACGCAGGAAGGCCTCCACCTCCTGCACCTCCGTGATGCCTGCAGAGAGGCTGGAGTCAGGCCCAGGGCAGGGAGGCCCTTTACAAGGGTCAGATGGGGAAACAGAGAAGAAAGGTCTCCTGCTCAAGGTCACTCAGAGCAGTGGTAGCACAGCAGGGACGAGTATCCTCCCAGCCTCTGCTCCACTTACGACTCAGCGACTTGATGGCACAGTGGATTTGATTCTGGGCCTCGTCTGTGTATTCTCCATGGTAAACAACTCCAAAGTGACCTGATGAGGGAGAGACAGTGAGAGGGGGCCCAGTGCCCAGGGCTCACGCCACACCCTCCCACTGGCAACCAGACCTCAGAGCCCCAACTGGCCAACCTGACATTAAAGACAAGCAGCAGCTTCATGATGGCAGAGCCTGCAGCCCCCCCACACCCACGTAATCTGCACCAGAACCCACGGAAGACAGAATTCCTATTTCACAGATGAGCAAATGGAGGCTCAGAGTCCTGCCCAACTATCCCTTGAGCCCCAACCCCACCTGGCCTGGCCCCCAGACCTTTGCCAATGACTCGGTCAGTGTGGGTGACTACCCACTCGTGGGGAATCAGTACATCCTTGACCTCGGCCAGGAGTGCAGAGTTCAGGTCCCCAAGCTGGATGGACTCTTTCCGCAGCAGTGGGACATGGGACCCATCCCCGTTGCCTGAGAAGGATGTTCTGTGGACCTGAGTGGTGGAATCCCGGCTATCAATGGCAGGGGCTGCTGAGAAAGAGAGGGAATGAGGGGCTGGTGGACCAGAGAGTATGGTCCCAGCTTCTAGCACCTCCACCATCTCACCAAGGCCATTTCTATAGTCAGAGC
The DNA here is from genome assembly GCF_963455315.2 of Globicephala melas. Taxonomy (NCBI): domain Eukaryota; kingdom Metazoa; phylum Chordata; class Mammalia; order Artiodactyla; family Delphinidae; genus Globicephala; species Globicephala melas. Next base: position 38,349,133 of record NC_083324.2, on the reverse strand, counting down.
TTGAGCGGAGCAGAGGCAGAGGCATGGCTCCAGTGGTCCGGTCCAGGGATGCCAAGTCATCCAGGTTCGGAGAAAGGACTGTGGAAAAATGGCTCCTGGTAGCCAGCCACTCCAAGCTCCTAGAGGCTGACCCCTACCCAGGAGGTGTGAGTAGACCCCTAAGGCCTGGGCAGAGAGAGGATATAGGGACTTGGAGATGTCAGAGTTTGGGGGTGGGGTTGGGTCAGGATGGGAGTGGAGAGCTCACCTAGCTGTTTTCTCTGGTGGTAACTGAAGACCAGTATGGTGGCCAGTATAGCCACAAGCAGGAGCAGGGCCAGTAGGACACCGAGGAGTGTGCTCTGTGGGACCCCTTCCAGACCTGGCCGCACTACCTTGCCCAGGATGTGACACCCACCATCCACACAGACCTGGAGGCAGGTGGCAGCTCAGGCCCAGCCTGTAGGTCCTCAACCCATGTTTCCCATAGAGGGCCAACTGAGCTGCCTACCTGCAGTGGAGCACCGTCCTTGCCAAGTTGCAGGGAGGGGGGAAGGGGGCAGACAATCACATCCCCCCGCAGCTCATGCTGGCAGCTCTCACCACCCACGGTCACGATCACATCCACACAATCAGCCACAGCGCCCAGCCCAATGTACTGCAGAGACAGTCATGAGGGCTGGCCATTGCCCCCATCTCTTCCGGGCAGGCTGCAGCCTTAACGCTCCACTGCCTCCACCCCCTATCCTCCCCACTTACCTCAAACTTAACGGCATGCTCCTCAGGCTTCAGTGCGACCAGGTCCATGCTGGGTGGGTGGGGTGGGGCCAGGAAGCGAAAGCCAGGCAGCGTGAAGCCAGCAGCTCCATCCCCCTGGGCACTCAGGTTCCCCGTCACCCACCCCTGTGGTCCTCGGACCACGTATTCGGGCAGGCGGCACCAGTGCTGCTCCGGGAGCTGCCCCTCACACTGCTGGGTCCATGCGAGAGTGGTTAGCCCGGTATCCCACCTACAGCCACCCCAGACCCCTCAGCCCAGCATGGGCTGGGGCTGGAACTCAGGGGACTGGTGTGGCCTTCCTCCCTCCTGGCCAGTGCCCACTCGGCAGCTACCAGTGCCCACTCACCCTGTTCTCCACTGCCCTGCGCCCATCATGGAATGACAGCACGAGGTGCCACACTGAAGTCAGATGCTGGCCATGGATGGTGACGTGGGAACCACTGTAGAGGAGAGCAGGGTGGTGGACTTGGGGTGCTCTCCGAGGCTGGATCCCTCATTCTTAGGAGACCAGAGCGGGCAAGGAGGTGGCACTTACGTGTAGCCACAGTTGGGGCTGATACCCAGCATGATGGGGTCTTCCTGATAGTGGAAGTTCCAGGAGCCAGGCACTTCGGCGCCCCCCACCTGCAGGCGAATGGGAACGCGGGCGGTAGCAGCCCCGGGGGGTGTGGTACATAAAAGTTGCCCCTCGCTGACCCTGCAGAACAGGGGGATTAGGCTCAGGGGCACCCTCCATGTGATGGCTAGGCCCGACTCCCCCAGGAGCCTGCTGACCCCTCCCAATTCCTCTGTTGGTCATCTCCTCAACTTGCCCATACTCCATGGGTCTGTCTGAAGATAGGGTGGTCCCAGAAAGGCCTCCAAGAAGTCAGGGAGGGAACAGGTTCCCCCCACAGCCTTGGCTGCAGCCAGTGGACTCTGTAATGGGCTCTCTTGCCATCCCAAACCACCTCTGGGCTGGAGGGAGCAGAAGACACTTCTTCCTGGACCTGTTCCCTACACTGAGTGACTGAGCCCTCCTCCCCCTGCCCTGTCGGGGATTCAAGCCCCACCTGGTGAGGGCTCCCCTACGTGGGACCCTGTGGCCTCCCATTCCCTTTCCCACTGGCACTTACCGTTTCAGCAGGCACTCAGTCCCATTGACCAGCACGGCCCGGCTGCTGCCAACAGACAGGCCTTGGCCTTCAAGGGTGAGGCAGGTACCCCCTGCCCGTGGACCAAAGAGGGGTTGTACTGCTGTCAGCACGGGTTCCTAAGAGGGCACGGACGTGGCTTAGCTTGGAGCAGGAGGCACTCCACTCTAAACTCTTCCCTGCCCGAACTGCCCAGTTGGCCAAGGGCACAAACAAGGAAAAGTGGCCTCACCATGAAAGAGAAGCCTCGCAGCATGGAGGTGCCATCTACCCGGAAGTGCTTGCCCAGTGGCATGTTGGTCACAGTGAGGCTGACGTTGGCAGGCCCGGCTTCCTGCATGCCCAAGGGCTCCAGTTCACACTCAAGCTCCTCTACAAAGTCCTTCCGGGGTACTTGGCTGGGACATCAGGGGAACTCAAGGTCAGCCAGGGGTCACACAGGCCTGGTTGCATGCCCACCACAAATCACAGGTCTCATCTGAGCTTGAAGATAGCATCTCTCTAGCCATGGCTTCATCCAGCGTCGGCAGGATCTGACGGGGAAGGGACTAGCTTTGCCATGACTCAACAGACAGGTAGAGCATATGTAGGCTCAAGAAGGGACAGAGATGTCCCCCCAGACAGAAAGCACAGAGCTACTACAGCTTGCCTCATACCTCCTTGCCCCATACAAGCAGAGGACAGGGTCTCACAGGGAAGGGGCTGCTTGGTTATCCCCATCAGGGATAGAAAGGGCAGGGACCAAGTCGTACCTGAGGTTTGAGTTGCCTTTGAGCAGCAGTCGGCAGGGACTTTGACCCACAGTGACCTGATGGGTGCCCTCAGGCACCAGACCAGGAGGATGCAGGTAGAAGTTGGAGCCACACAGGGTCAGTCTTGTGCTGCCCCTTAGGGGTCCACTGTGGGGGCTGAACTGAGAGGGGAGGAGAAGATAGCCTGAGTCCCTTTATGGGTCAGGACTCTCAGCCCTGTCTGCTTTCCCCTAAGTTTTCTGCCACACTCCTTGCCTGCCCCACACTCCAGTCACTCTAGGTCACTTGCTTGTCCTCACTCAATACTTTTCTGCCTCTAAGTCTTTGCGTGTGCCATCCCGTCTGCCAAGAATACCCTCCTTGGGACTTCCCTGGTGGCACAGTGGTTAAGAATCCGTCTGCCAATTAAGGAGACACGGGTTCAATTCCTGGTCCGGGAAGATCCCACACGCCGCGGAGCAACTAAGCCCATGCGCCACAACTCCTGAGCCTGCACTCTAGAGCCCGTGAGCCACAACTACTGAAGCCTGCGCGCCTAGAGCCCATGCTCCGTGACAAGAGAAACTACCGCAATGAGAAGCACATGCACCGAAATGAAGAGTAGCCCCCGCTCACCACAACAAGAGAAAGCCCGTGCGCAGCAACGAAGACCCAAGTCAACGCAGCAAAAATAAATAAATAAATTTATTAAAAATTAAAAAAAAAGAATGTTCTCCTTGTAAACACTGAAGACATCCCAGGCCTGAGGAAGATCATGGTTAAGACCTGCTGACCTCCACCCCAGGCCCGGTTTGTCCCACACTTACCTGTGCCCTGCCAGGTAAGCCATACCTTAGTAAGCTCGGGTGGGCAATGGTCCTGTTGCCAGGAGCCAGGACACTCCTTCTGCCGGCCACACATGCCCCCACACCATCCACAGCCCATGAAACGCTGTGCCCGCAGGCAACGCCCACAGGTGAGGAAGTGGCGGCAGCCAGGGCCCTGGATAGGTACCTGGAAGACCTTGGACAAACAGGGGGCTCAGGGGTGGCTGAAGGGGGAGACTAAGCCCCTTAGACCCCCTGGTCCTACTGTAGATCAGGGTGGGGGGACCTGTGTGTCAATGCCTCCTTGGATCTGATGGAGAAGCTGTGCTCCCAACAGCCCGGCCCCGGGCCCTACCCTGCCCACCTTACCTGGTCCCCAGAGGCAAAGAGCAGGTGGTCCCCAAGGCGACTGACATCCCGATGCACAGGCTGCCCATTGCTGCCCAGTGAGAAGTTGGACACGTACAGCAAGTAGTTGAGAGACCTGGCCAGCTCCACCTGGGACAGGTCGGCTGTGAGCAAAATGGGGACAGGGATCCCGGGACAAGGGGCCGTGGAGATGAGGGACCTACCTGCAGGATGCGCCCATCGGCTGTGCCCATGTGGGCCACTGTGACATTGTCGAGACGTGTCACGTGCAATGCAGTGACCTGCGCTGGTCCTAACAGCCCGTTGAATAGGTCCACCCGTAAGAGGCTGCTGCTGACCAGCAGAGGGAAGTGGCGGCAGCTGGTTTTGGGGCTGGGAGCCACCAGGCCAGGCTGGGGAGGGTCAGGGAAGGAGTCAGGGCTCATCTCCATGAACTGACCCCTTGGGGCTTCTGTCAGTGACCACAGCAGCCTAAACTCCCACCCGTCACCTGGCCTGGCTGGAGAAGGCCCCAGTCCTGCCAGTTACCCCACTGCCTCCATGGGGCTCTCAGATGTAGCAAGGCCAGGGAAGAAGGCCAAGGCTGGAACGCTGGCTCCCCCTACGCCTTGCCCTACCCTGCCATGGCCATTCTCATAAGGAGTTACTGAGTTTTACAGAGCCAACCCCATTCTGTCCTCACAGCCACGCTGTAGAGTGGGTTCTCTCATCACCCCCATTTTATAGATAAGGAAACTGGCTCAGAGAGGTTTGCTCACATGTCAAAGGCCTTATCGCCTCTCAGAAGACGAAGCAGGTCGGAAGTCTGAGCTCCTGACCAGAGTCCTCTCCTGCCCCCTGCTGGTCCTGCCCTGCACTTCAACAAACCCTGTCCCCTCTTCAGCCTTCAGTCTCTCCACCTGCTTAAGGGGCTGAACTCTGAGGTTAACTGGCCAGCACAGGGTTGGTAACGTCGTCCTTCTCCCTGAGATGCCAAAGGTCTTTCTGTACCTCCAGCTTCTACCTGTACTTCCTTCAGGGTACAGGAGGGATAAACCAAGGCCTGAAGGCCCGGGTAAGAGGAGACACTAATTTCTCCCCTGCTCTTAGCAGGTGGGTGTTTGGGGGACACTCAGTGCCCCAGTGCAGAGCTGTGGAAGCTTCTAGGAAACCAGGCAGTGAGGGTATGGATGCAGGGTATTGGAGCTGGGTGCAAGGTGGGGGCAGGGCTCTGTAGCCCCGTAGCTTGGGACCCTCCCTTGCCAACCCTAAGGGCACTCCTCAAGGCTGATGGAAGGCCCCTATCAGACTAAGTATGCTTAACTCAGTCCTGAGACCTCAGTGCTGATTATAAGTCTTGGGAACAAGACCTCAGCATAGAGCTGGGCTCTGAAACTCCACACACTGGGTCTATAGGGTGGGTGGGTGGGGACTGGGACTCTGTCCTCACTGGAGGTGAGTAAAAGTCCTGGCCCTAGCAGGAAGCCAGCCAGGTGTTTTCAGTATGACTCAGGGACAGGTGGGGCTGTGGGGTGGAATAGAGGCCCTACCCTGGTCAGAGGTGCACCGCTGCCTGTTTGCCCCTGGGCTCCAGGACTTGAGATTAGTCCTTTTGGAGCCTTGCACTGCCAAGTCGTGCTGGGTGTCTTCTGATCCCCTGACCACTAGCCAAGTCAGGGAGAGGTTCTGACTCCCCAGAGAGAAGGAGAGGAGGGCAGTCAGGGCTGCCCAGACCCAGACTAGGGATCTCAACCCCTAGGGCCTCCTCAACCCAGAGGGAGTCAGTTGAAGGAGGGAGGCAGAAGATCCCCCCACCCCTCATTGTGTGTAAATTCTCTCCCACCTCTGGGGCATCAATCAGAGCGAAAGGAGTCAGTGAAGAATATCACAGAAGGGCCAGAGCCCCAGGGCAGCCAAAGACTCAGAGAGCAGTGACTGTGGGTTAGCTCCGTGAAAGGCCACTTGTCCAATGCCATTTGCTTGTTCGTTCACCCCATTTCCTTGGCGTAATCTCTTGTAACGTAGGGTGGGACTGTTTCAATGGCTTCAAGGGATACGGTTTTGGGTTTGTCATCAGGGAAGCATTTTAAGGAATGTCCTCTTACTCTCTGCTCTAGCTCCCTGACACCATGGCTGAAGAGAACCTGGGTAGGGTCTGCAGGAAGGAGCACCTAGTTCAACATAGGCTGGGAGACCTCCTGCCTGGGGTGAGAAGGGCCCCATCTATGGTGAAAGTCTGGGACTCCTACATGGTGAACCAAATCCAACCAGCCCCTCCTAGGCCTTTACTCATCCCCAGATGTTTAGTTGCTTGCACAAGACCGGGGTGAGCCTCCTGGAATTTACTAGAGCCAAGCCACCTTCTCACTATGTCTTGAATCCTCCCCCAGTCACCCCATGGAGAACAATCAGGGGTGAGTGGGTCCAGAAAGCCCAAGGCATGCAGGCTCTCTGACAAGCCCCCATCTTCCAAGGCCCGGAAGGCTCTCTGGAACAGGGGTGGAGGGGAGCATTCTCTGACAACTCCTGCCCCACCCTCTTGAGAAAGCAGAGCAAAACAAGTATTCCCGCAGGGAAAGCGAAAACGTGTTGGTGAGTAGATGTGAGTCTGGGTGAATTTGTGAGTATCTGCCTGTGGGGGGGAGGGTGCTGTTTTTTTGTGTGTCCCTAAGGGTATATGTGGTGGGCAGGTAGGAAGGAACAACCATCGTTGTACCCAGAGTTTGGAAGTGTGCCTGGTAGAGAGACAGTTATGATGTAATCCAATTTTCACATAACAAGAGAAATTACCTAAAAAAGCAAGGGGCCACGGTAAGTGAGAGGGTGAAAGAGCAAAATGGTGTAGCAACAGGGTCTAGCCTGGCTGGGAGATGAGCTTCCAGTGTGGCCTTTGTTTGGCTGATTCCCTCACACCACCCCCTAAGAAACTGGGTGGAAGAGAAAACTTCTCCCTGCCTGCCCTCCCCGTCCCAGATCCTCTCAGTGCTGGAAGAGAAGCATGTGCACACTGCTCACAAGTGAGGGCCCTTTCTTTCTGCTCACCGGGTCAGGGCAAAAACTGGGCAACTGGAAGAAGTCGAGGCCTCGCCGGAGGCCAGGGTGGACAGGAGGCTCACAACAGCGCTCCACACCCTGCTCGATGAGAGTGTCCAGCAAGTCTACAGGGAACGCACAGACGACAGAGTTGGGATCCACACCTGGGCCGCTGTCTCTGCTAGCCGAGAAGACCCCGAATAGCACTTCCTGGCCCTCAGCGATGCTCAGCTCAGTGGCCAGTCGCCCGCCCACTGGAGCAGCGTGGGCCGCCTGCAACACCGGGTAGGGCTGTGCGCCCTCATGGGCCGCGCGTCGCCGGCGTTTAGGTGCAAAACGGCAGTCGAGGACCAGCTCGCGGTAGTCGCCCAGGTCAGTCTCGACAGCGCTGAGCCGTACCAGGCGCGTGTGTAAGGCGCCAGGAGCATCTACCACGTTGGCTGGCTGCACAGTCAGGAAATAGACGAAGGCTCCTGCACGGAAACTGTACACGTATTCGATGCGGTAGGAAGCCAGGTGCTCAGGCATCACTGACAGTGCTGCAAAGCCTGGTGCAAATCCTGAGGCGTCGGCCTTGAGGCGCCGGATGGACACTGATCGTGGGCTGAAGCTGGCGGCCACCGCCGAGTCCAGTGAGGATGCCACGTAGAAGTAGGAGGCATGACCCTGCTCAACCACGGTCACGAGGGTGCCCAGCGGGCTGGCTACACAGTCGGGACAGTCCTCCGGATGATTGTGGTGCGCCGAGAAAAGGCAGACTGGTGGCGCCAGGTGCAGGGCTGTCCCGCGGGGCTCTAGCTCATGCAGGAAGCAGCGTCCCCGAAGGCTGGAGCCACAACTGATCAGTGCAGGCAGCACCGGCTCCAGCACCAGAACCTGCGCATCTGTGTCTCCCGGTGGGCCGTGGGTGCCTGGGCCACAGGCCGCACACGTCTGGCAGCCAGGGGCCCCAGCAGGGCCGGTGGCCAGGCTCTCAACTGGCTGCAGATCAGGCCCAAGCACATGCAGGCGATTACGTGTGGCCACGAACACGGCACTCCCTTCCCTGCCGCCCTCGTAGGTTGCCACAGCCTGTACCGGCCGGCCAGCCGAGAAGCTGGGCACCAAGTACTCCACGTCAAAGTCGCAGGAGGCAGCATAGGGGATGCGCGGGCACTGCCAGGACCCTCCCGTCTCGGGCACCGCTGGCAGAAGCAGCAGCAGCAGTAGCAGCAGTAGTAACAGGAAGGGCTGCAATGGCGGCGGGTGGAGCTCCATCGAGGCCCAGATGGCGGCCTGCGGAGGTTCCTGCAGGCCCGGGCCTGGCTGGGAGCCAACGAGAAGTCTGGGTTTGGACAAGCGTCGAGCGCCGGTCCTGGGAGCCCTGGGGCACCGACCCCACCAGGACTCCTGAGATGCCCGCCGCCTTCTCCTGCCCTCGGGTCTGAGCACCTGGCGCGGGCGTACACACACGCAGAGAGGCCGGGGCTTGGAGCAAAGTCTGAGTGCCAGGGGCGGGGCGGACGGGGCCAGGGTGTGGGGGCGGGGACGTGGGCGGGGCCTGCTCTATGCCTGGCCTTGCCCAGCCCTTCTGCCCGTTCGACTTTCCTGGCCCTCGGAAGCCTGGGTCCTACACCTACACTTGGTCCCCTTTTTCTCAGTGGCCTGTGGGTGGGTGTGCGTAGAGTGGCCTGGAGAGAGGTTAAGTAGATCTGAGCTGTCCCGTCCTGCCCCCCACGACCGACTGGGCGAAGTGAGGGGGCGTGTTGCCCCAGCGCATTTGAGGACCACCTGGCCTATTTCTTCTCTTAGCGCCAGGATACAGCAACATCCTCAGACACTCGTTCCAGGCAGGGCCTGGGGGACCCACCGTGTGGGAAACAGAGGCCAGGAATGTGTGGAGAACCAGAGGGAAGGTGTGGAGAGACCTCAGGAGTGGCACTAGCCTCTGTGGGCAGAGACTATCCCTCTGTGGGCCTGCCCTGGGTTGACAGCGACAGGATGGTGTCAGCATGGTGCATTGCATCCCGCCTGCCCAGGGCAGGTGGGATTTATAAGATGGGGCCAGCCCTGTTGGCTGGACATTAGAGTCAGAGGAGAAGCAACTTATGTGGAGGCCCAACCCTAGCTCTGGTCTGTCCACTGCTGCCTCAGTAGGTGGAAGCTGTAGGATGGGGACAATAAAACACAAAATGTTGGCCTTCATTCCTGGCTCTGCTCCAGGGCCTCCCTGATATGAGGGAAACATGGGCTTTGGCTCTCAGGGCACCTCTAACCTGCTCTGTAAGCCATGCTGGGCCTCAGCCTCTCAGTCTCTGAAATGAGGGTGCAGTTCTTGCTAGGTGGTTACCCAGAGTTCTCTCTCCAGGCTGTGATATATGCAGGGCAGGGATAGGGGAGTCAACTCAGTTCTGCTCTTGCCATCTCTCAGCATCTGCTCCTTGGTAACTTGGCTCCCCGCAACACTGGAGGGGGGCCCTGGGGTACATCCTTAGCCTGACATCCCCTTCAGCCAGGTGGGCCTGGACCCTGGAGGGAGGGAAAGCATCACAGGGTGGCCCATGGCTGAGGTCTGAGGGACCTGTGAACTGTGAGTCCCAGAGCTTTGGAGGGTAATGGGTGGGGGTGGGGAGAGGAGCCCTCAGCCCAACAGGATTCAGCCTGACCCTACAAGTATCTCCTCTACTCACCATCCAGCCCATACTCCTTGTTCTTCCTTCCAGGAGCACCCTTTTCCCTTCCTTCTCTTGTAACTTAGGTGGCATCTCCTCCAGGAAGCCTACCTGATCCAGGCGGTGACAAGTCCATCTTGTGGGTCCCACAGACCCTGTGCTACACCTACCCCAGCACAGTTTACTCTGGATACCTGACTCCCCCCATCTCCCATTCATAATGCTGGACTCCCCTACCCCTCCAGGCTGGAGCTTAATGAGCATCTGGTGACAGGGTGGAAACAGCACGGGGGCGGCCACACCCAGTGCTGGGAGGATACCGTGCCTGAGGCAACATAAAAGGCACTCCCTTCGCTAACCAGAATTGGCCCGGAAATGAATAAACACACATCAGAAATTATGGCACCATTCCTGTGTTCCACAGTCAACATGTCTAAAGATAGTCATGCAGGGCAAAACTGATATGAAACATTCCCTGCCCGGCGCTGAGACATGGGTTCTTGTGGCCCCTATTCTGCCTCAGGACATTGGGAGAGACTTATAGAGGTTGGGAGGAAACCTGAGGGGTCCTCCCCGTTCACCTGTTTTGGGGGTGGATGTGCAGCAGTCAACAGTTGGTTCTCTGCTGCCATCATGTGGCCAAGTTGTTGGCTGCCCCCAGGCTGGCATCTCCTCTGAGGTAGCCTTGGTCTTTGACAGCAGGCATCCACAGAGTGCCCCTTCCTCCCTCCTCATCCACTTGGTCTGTGGGAGGGGGGCAGGCAAGCCATGTGGGTGAAGTCAGCTAATGGAGCCTTGCAGTGCCGAATACAAGCACTTTCTCAAGGTGAGTTCACAAGGCCTGGCCCACGTTCAGCTAAGGACCTACCCCACTGCCCTTGCATTTGTCACCCTGAAGGAGTGCTAGCTACTTTGCCCTCTTTGGGCTCTCACTCCCCTCTGAACACTACTCCAGAGAACTAGTGCCAGCCTCTTTCTCCAACGCAAAGAGATCATCCTAATGACAGCAGGGGGACCTCTGTAACCACAATATGACCATGTCACTCTGCAGCTTTAAAACATTCTGTGGCTCCCCACTGCCAGACTTTTACCTGGAGTTTGAGAACCCTAGGCTTTAAAGACTCCTCCAGCTTCACTGTTACCCAGTCGGACAAGGTTCTTTACCATACCAGGTTTCATACCAGGTTCATCCCTTTGCACATGCTCGTTGCTCCACTAGGAACACCTTTCCTGTTTGTCTGTTGTCCCTTCCTTGCTCCCCAAACAGGTAAACCCTGCACTCTTAGGTGCCTACTGTCCTAGGTATACACACTTATCTAATTGTGACTATCTCTTCCCACCCCCACCCAGAATAGGTGCTGAACGGCAAGAAGCTGGAAGCCCTGCAAGGATCAGGGTAGCCAGCAGGGACACCTGGAGGCTGACCACTGACCAGAACACCGGTAGCAGTCAGAGACAGCTAGCCTGGCATCACCCTGGCCCCAGAGGCAGTGGTTTGGTGCCCTTTCCAGGATTCAGGGAAGGAACAGAAACAGCAAGCAGACAGAAAAGAGACCCAGGGCATGTGGGCAGTGTGAGCAGCACCCACCAAGTCTGTGGCTGCTCCAGAGGGGCTTTGGGGTCTGGGCAGGTGGCCTGCTGCCATACCCATTCTAATGTGATCTGGGGTGGGGCCAAGGGCAGGCGCTGTGCTGCCATTTCCTGGGACAGTAAGTGACTCATTCCAGTGCATCCTTGGCCTATGCCACCTACAAAGACACATTTTCCAGCATGGGTTGGTTTCAGTGGCACAGTATCTTGCTCCAGCACTCAGAGACTGCATGAAGGTGATTCACTCTATAGTCTGAAGACCATATTCCATGGACACTATTCTCCCAAACACTTCCTAGGTCTTCTGTTCCCCTGGCCAGTGAGATGGTTCAGTTGTGGCATAACTGGGAGAGTCCCCAGCAGGAAGGTAGAAGCTTTCTGCACTGTGCCTTGGGCTCTGTCCTAAGAAGGTCTCATGGTAGAGTGAATGGGGCTGGGCCTTCACTGCTGAGCCTCCTGGGATGTTCCTAGTGACCCACGTAGGCTGGGCCATGCCAGGGAACAGGGTGACTGAAAAGAGCATCAGCCCTTCTTAGGGCAGGGTCCACTCCAGCCCCAGAGGTCAGCTGGGTCTTCTTTCAGGTCCTCTGGCTCACTCCTGGGGGCCATCCTAAGGAATGTGCTGGCTAGAGGTAGGGGAGCTGAGGTGGACAGCCTTCATGAGGAACCCTAAGCTGGAATAGTTTCCCCAGAGGCCTACAGCTATAGTGAGGCTGGACTCTGAATTTGTGCTGAACACTGGGCCACCTCACCAAGGGCTCCCACCCATGCCCGGGCTCAGACTCTCTCCACTTGACTGTCCCTGTCTTACTCAGCTCAGCCCCTGCTGAAATACAGCAGTCCATTAAGCAGAGCCACAGTCAGGGCTCCCAGGTGGTTGGGTGGTCCTTCAGGCCATGCAGCTGGGAATCCCACCTAGGAGTGACAGGGGAGGCACCAGGGGCTCAGACTGAGTGTGGGGTGGGGCATCGCGGGAGGTTGGTCGTGGTGGGGAAGGCCAGTGGGGTCCTAGAGAACACTTTACACGTGGCAGGACTTCAGCTGAATGAAAACAGCCCCAGCCCAGGGGCCAACTCTGAGCACATGTGATGCTGTGCATGGGGAAGCATGGGCAGGGCCTAGGGAGGAGGATCCAGCGTCTGTGTGTGAGTGAGAGTGAAGGAACCAGTGACAAGGCCCACAAGTGTCTTCCCCAAAGCACTTTAATGCACACACCAACCCACAGTCCCTGCCTGCTGCCTGGGCCAGAGGCCAGCCCCACCTGGAAGCTCCCATGGCTTCCACAGCCTGGTGTGCCTAGGAGGGCCGAGCCCACACACATTCTCATCAGTATGTGAGGGGCGTGAGGATGAAGAGGCGGTCTTCTTCTTTGCGGATCCAGCGCATCAGTTTATGGATGGCACTGACGGCCGACGCCTTGGTCCCCAGGGGGCTGTAGCACATGTAGAGCTCAAAGGCGCCTGTCACCTGGAGGAAGGGGGCACAGGGTGGTCATCCAGATTAGACAACCCTTGTGGCCCTTGCCCAGGACCCCGATGAAGCCCAGCCCATCCCAGGGCTGCCTTACCCAAGCCAGGAGGTTCTCGTTGGGGCCCGTGTAGTAGATAGTCTTGAGTGGGCGGGAGGCATTGTGGGCGCGGCTGTGCAGGTACTGGTAGAGGCCCAGCAGCCGCTCCTGCTCCTCTTCACTGGTGTACGGGGCCTCGATCTCAGGGCTGGAGATGGGGGAGTGGGTTCGCAAAGGAATGACTTCCACTGGCTTCTCTGGAGATCCAGAAACACCTATTCCTGGCCAGGGAGACTCCACCATGGGTCCTACCCTCCAAATGCCCCCCACCCCAGGACAAGGCATTGTCTCCTCACCACTGAAGACTCCCCAGGACAAAGCTGGGCCCACCCAGACTGGAGCCCTGTTCTCCCCTCTCCCCCAAGTTCATGGCATCTTTGGTGACCCTCCCTTGGAGAAACCAATCTGGGTTTAGGTGTCCTAGACAGAGTGACAGGTCTGAGATGAAGGAAAAGTGAGCCAGGAACCTTCTGGACCAAAAAGGGGTAAAAGGAGGATAGAAGATGCCTCATCTGGCCCCAGCCCCTCTGCTGGAGGAGGAAGTGGAGGAGTTGTGCATCCTGGGCTGGACCAAACTGACCAAACAGAGGAGACCTCTGTTCCAGCTTCCTTCCCTGGGTGTATTGGGTATTTCAAGGCCTTATGGGAAATGACTGAAGTAGAGAGGTGTATGCTGATGGGGAGTAGGGTGATAGGGGGTTTGGGCCCCTGGTATCAGAGTCAAACAGACACAGCAGGTCGGTCCATTCCCAGAGGGGTCATCAGCTTCAGGACTGCATCAGAGCTCAGGCCCAACCAGCCGCCCACCCCCACCCCCCACGCCCTTGTCTTCCTCAAGCAGTCTCCCCAAGGCCCTCCCTCACCTGGTGAAGAGTCCCGAGCTCTTTGACTTATAGAGGAAGTGGCGCAGGTCAGGGATGCCCACTTGGGAAACACTGTAGTAAGGTGTGCGCAGTGCCTCCCGCAGCGCCAGGTGCGCTCCGCGCTTTCGCAGGCGCTCCTGAAAGCGGCGGCGGCAGTCAGACACTGCAAAGAAGTCCTCACGGTCGGTGGAGACGAGCAGCAGGCAGAGATCCGTGTCAGGCTCCAGGTACGAGATGTGTGCGTGGAAGAAGCCGGCTGCGTTGAATTTGGGCAGGCACACGGGCGTCCAGGCCTCGCCCTCGCGGAAGGACGAGGAGGAACTTATGAGGTTGAAGAGCAGGTGCAGGTCGATGGGGTGCAGGAATTGGTCCTTGCGGCGCACAAGCGCCACGAGCTGGTTGCGCGCCAGCAGGATGGAGAAGACGAGGCTGCGGGCGCGCGCCTGCTGCAGACTGGCACTCACGACGTCGCGCACGGCCGCCGCCAAGGGCAGGCAGCGCGCCGCCCCCATCAGGAAACTGGGGTCTCGCGCCATGAGCTGCAGCAGGTTGTCCGTGATGCGCTCAGAGCCCGAGAGCAGGCGCCGCAGGTCATAGTTCTGCTTCTGCTGGAAGATGTGGCTCAGCTGCGCACCCGTAAGAAGGCTCAGGATCTGGTAGTAGATGTAGAGCAACTCTTGCGCCAGTTCCTGTGCCGACTGCCGCGTGCGGGCCACCGCCACCAGCACCAGTGGGCTCCGGCGCACGAATACTACCTTGTAGCCATCTGATGGGACCGATGGATAGGGGTGGTGTCAGCTTCAGCCCTTCTCCGGAAAGCCCTCCCTGAATGGCCTGCCCTAGCACCCTCAGAGCCCCGCTTTCCACAATCTCTCCACCTCCCCTCAGAACTGTGCACACAGAGGGGGCTTCAGGATGAAAGAAAAACAGATGCCCATGGGCCCCCCTTTCCCCCCCTTTCCCCTTTCCTGCCACTTGTTTCACAGACTGGGACCAGCTAAAATGCAGGAAGCACTTCAGAAAGACACACATTCTTGGGCTAAGCGGCAAGACCTGGGTGGGGCTCAAGACCTGGGATTATTTTGGTTACCTCCCCCGGCTTCTCACCTTCTCCAAGGGCAAAGCCATGTGCGAGCCACCTTTGGCCCCCACAACAGCCCTATGAGGCAGTCAGTGTTGTTTTCCCGTGTTCAGATGAGGACCTGGGGCTCGGTGAGGTGGAGGGACTAACCTTGGTCACACAGCACATCCCAGCCCTCTAGTCCCTGGGAGTCCGAAACCTGGTATGGTCTCTCCTGGCCAGGGAGACCTCCTGGCACCCCCCTCCTGGTGGCTCACCTGCATGGATGGAACGGATGGCATTCTTGTCAGCCTCCAGGAAGGACACCAGGGCCACCATGACACCCATGGTGCTGGAAAGTGCCTCCTCTGACCCATAGCGGGAGTACACAGGCTTCCCCGCCTCGCTCAGCACGAAGACATGCTTCTGGTGCAGGCGCCATGCCTCAGCAGTCTCCTCCTCATCCCCTTCACCAGTGCCCTCTCTTGGGGGCTCTGTGGCTGGTCGCCCAGCTGCCCCTGGGGACTCCGGCCAGTCCTCAGAGCTTCCTGGAAGCATCTCCTCCTGCAGGTCTCGGGCGACACCTGTCAGCTGGGTGCTCAGCTCACTGAAGTCCTGGCTGATCTGGCGCATGTCTGTAGGCAGAGGTGGAGGACCACCAGCACCCTCCTTGGGGCTCTCCCCAGAAGCCACCCCATTCTCTGATTCTGTCAGGTCCTCATAGGAACGGGCATGGACGAACATGGCACCCTCCTGTCCGGCACCTGCCAGCCAAAAGCACTGGTGTTTAGAGCAGTAGCTTCTGGCAGACCACCTCACCAGCAAGGTGCCCAATACAGTACTCTGCCTGTCCTGATGAGGTAAGCCACTGTTCCTTCTGGCTACAAGTCATGCTCTGCGGTGACTTACAGCCCACCAGCCTCCTCCCCTCACACTGGGAATAAGACCCCAACCCCTCAAGGCTGCGGTGGTAGCCAGTATCTGCCTGCCCCTCTCACTCTCATCTCACAGCCCTTCGTGCATCTGCTCTTTGGATATCCCCACCTACCTCAGGGCCTCTGCATCTCCTGTTCCCTCTGCATGGAAGGCACTCCCACCTCTTTGCATGCCAGCTCCCTGTCACACTTCAGCTCACAGCAAAGATGTTAGTTGTCCCTGTCACCTGACCCCCAAACCCAGGCACTCTATCATATCCCCATCCTTGACTTCTCTTGCGGCACTTATCAGTTATTGCCCTTCTCCCCAACTGCAGTGGGGTTCCCCCTCATGGGCAGGAACCTGGTTTTTTGCTGCTGTGTTCCCAGCACCTCGCCCTGTGCCTGGAATACCTCCTGTGCTCAGCAAATCTCTCTCCCTGGGAGAAGGCTCCCTGACCCTGCACAGGGACTCATGGTTCCTAACCCCCTCCACTGGAATGCTCTCACTAGCCTGTGGCTCCCCCAAGGCAGGGACAATGTCAGTTTTCCTTTACTGATTTTTTTTTGGACAGAAGAGTTCAAGAGATATGTTTTGAGTCTCTATTATGAGTTCAACACTGTACCAGGCATTGGGGATACAACAGCTCTGTGCTCAAAGAGCTCACAATCTTGTAGACAAGAAAGATGGGCAATACATACACACACAAATAAGACTACAAAATAACTAGTGTTCTGTGCAGAGCATGGTCAGGGCAGGCCTCTCTTGTGAGGAGGTGACATTTAAGTTGAGAGCTGAGGGAGAGAGAAGGAGCCAGGGAGGTACCTGTAGACACAGGAAATAGGAGAAGAGCCCACACTGGTGGCAAGACAGCACAGGGCAAGTGGCACAACATGAAGTGGAGAGGAAGGCCAGATGCACACTGAGCCTGGATCCTTGCAGTATCCCCAGCACATGACAAATAGCTAACAAGTGAGCATGCATGAATGAGTGACAGTGAAAGAGTGGTTGGGAATCCCGATTGCCCTCGAGGCTGCTCTAGCTGTAAGCTGGCTGGGGCTGCGCACCCTGCCCATACCTGGCTCCATTCCCTGGGCCAGTCCTGGTGTGGGGCTCTCAGCTCTCTCCACACTCTGCCCATCAGAAGGAGCCAACGTGCCATCAGGGCCTTCGCTGCTTCTCTTCCTCTGCATGTCAGCAGCCATCCCTTGGGCTCTCCTGTGGGGCAAACAAAGGCATCATTGAGGGTAAGCGGGAAGGTGCTAGTGGCAGGAGTCACTGGCATAATTAAGAGTGGTTAAGTACAGGAAAGTATCCCTCACCAGGACCCAGCTAACTCAAACCTCTGGGGAATGGGTTCTGAATATTCCCTTCTAAAGAAGCGTGCTGTTCTCTTTCTGATTATAAAAGAATGCATGGGGGACTTGCCTGGTGGTCCAGTGGTTAAGACTCTGTGCTCCCAATACAGGGGGCCCGGCTCAATCCCTGGTCAGGGAACTAGTTCCCACATGCTGAAACTAAGAGCAGCATGCTGCAACTAAAAGATCCCTCACGCCACAACTAAAGATCCTGCATGCTGCAATGAAGATCCTGCCTGATGCAACTAAGACCCAGTGCAGCCAAAATAAATAAATAAATATACTTTTTTTTTTTTTTTGGCCGTGTTGGGTCTTCGTCGCTGCTTGTGGGCTTTCTCTAGTTGCGGTGAGCAGGGGTTAAGCTTTGTTGTGGTGCGCGGGCTTCTCATTGCGGTGGCCTCTTGTTGCAGAGCACGGGCTCTAGAGCGCAGGCTCAGTAGTTGTGGCGCATGGGCTTAGTTGCTCTGCGATCTTCAGGATCTTCCTGGACCAGGGATCAAACCCGTGCCCCTGCATTGGCAGGCGGATTCTTAACCACCGCGCCACCAGGGAAGTCCCTGTGTCGGGTCTTAGTTGCGGCACTCAAGCTTCTCTCTAGTTGTGGTGTGCAGTGTTTCTTTCTCTCTCTAGTTATGGCACGTGGGCTTAGTTGCCCCGCGGCATGTGGGGTCTTAGTTCCCTGACCAGGGATCGAACCTGCATCCCCTACATTGGAAGGCGGATTCTTTACCCCTAGAAGTTCCAGGGAAGTCCCAGTCCCTATGTGGATTTTTATGTAATCCTGATCACTCTTCTCTGAGGCAGGCACTCTTGTCAGACAAGCTTTATATATGAAGAAACTGAAGCTGAGAGAGTGTAAGTACATTGTCCAATGTCACGACAGGAAAGAAGCGCTGGAGCTGGTAATTGAAACCATTCTGTATCCTGATATCTTCCACTGTACATCCTATCATGAACATTTCTCCATTCAAAACTGAGTTGACAAATCAGTTCTTTTTGATATTTAGACATTTACTATGAACAAAGTGAGTCAGAGTAAACAGGCCTAAGCCTTGCTTTTCTCCTTGCATTCTGTACCTTTTGAATTTGGCACCAGGGCTCACCTCTCCAGTTAAAAACAACTATGGACATGTCGGTTCTCAGTGCCCATTTGATGGACACTAAGGACAAACTCAGCCTGATCTCCCAGTCCTTCTGCAGCCTCAGGGCCAGGTGGAGGTGGCCAAGAGTGGATGTCAGGGATAACGAAGTTGGGTGGCTCTCTTGGGATCAGCCTCTAAGGTCCCTTAATGTCAGGCTGAAGGGTCTTCATTTGGCAGGCAACAAACAATCCATAGGAGAGGGGTTCCATCTGAGGCACTAACCCTTTAGGGAATAGAAATTTGGCTGGATGGGCTAGAAGGGCAGCGAAGACTAGTCAGAGACTCATGAGGAAGGCACTGCAGGCAGGCCAGGGGCCTGGGGGGGACTGGTGTTAGTGTGAGCAAAGCAGACTCTGTCCCTGCCCTCCTGGAGCAGAGTCCATAGGGAATAATTGAGGCTTGTCCCTTACTAGCTCTGAGTCATAACCTTGGGCAAATGACTCCACCCTGAGCCTGGCATGAAGTAGGTGCTCAAAAACGTTCATGAGAAGAGTGATTTCAAAACAGTGTCACCAGCACTAGCATTTGTGTGGCCCCCGCTTACCTGTGTCTAAGAACTCTCTCCGACCACAAGTTCCTAGCGGGCAGCTCCTGCAAGTGTACCCAAAGAGTTGATTTTCAAGCTCTTCTGTCATCTTTGTTGTAAGCTACGGAATCCTTTCTTCAAATTAATCTTGTAAAGCAGTTCAATGTGCAAAACAGACAGAGAGGGAGGCAGGGCCAGAGACTGGCCTGATGGCCACGCCCCCCACTGGTCCCGGAGCACCACAGAGTTAAGTGGGGGTTGGGTACCACTGGTCAACAGCATCACCCCACACAGAGTGCCCTTTGAATAATCTTCAAAGGAAGATTATTTGGGAGAACATCTACCTTTTGGGATTTTCTAGGCCACCAGTCCTGTCCATCAAGACAATCAAGAGTGATGGTTCCCAGCGAGGGTCAGAGCCCAGAAGACCAAGGTGTGGTCCACCTTTTCTGATGAAGAGTAATTAAGAAGCTGCATGCCCTCAACAGGAACCTGGGGAGGCATCCAGAAAGGTCTCCTCTGAGACTGAGACCAAGAGGAGCAATCCAAAACAGGCCAAAACAGCCACCGCAACACCACGGAGCCCAGGGCAGTGGGTGCTAAGGAAACTAGGGCATGTCCAGATCTTGAGCAAGAAGACACAGGCCACACGAGAACCTTGGAGACCATTATTTTACAAGCTAACCTAAAAGCCCGGTTGGGGTCTGCATTGCTGTGTAAAGAGAGAGCGACCCCAGAGAGATGAGTCTGTCCATATATAGGCAGAGGGCAAGCTGCTACTGCCAGTCCTGGGGTTGTGGCCAGGGCTTCTGGACCTGGCTCCTTGGATGGAGGCCTGGATTGGTATGTGCTTTTTTCTGAGGAGAGGGTCCAGAACAACTACTTTAAATGGGAATGCCCTACATTTCTATGTGTACTCACTTTCCCACTCCCCTAGTGGAGAGCTTCACATCTTCTCTCTTCTCAAGCTTCCATCATCTTCTCCAATGCTCACCCTCAGCACTATCAGTGATAACCTTACCTTCTATTTCACTGAGGACATGGAAGTCAGCAAAAGAGAACTTCCAAGATTCCCACTACCACCTCACCTCACCTGCCAGACTCTGCCTTCCTCCTTCTTACTAAAGATGAGCTGTCTGGGCTCCACTAACACCTCCACTCCAGCCCCTCTCACCCATCCAAGCATATGGCTTCAGCAGCTGTCCCTCTCTCTCTCAGATCATCAGTGTCCCCTTCTCCCCTATTCATCACCAATATACTGATGTTTCTTCCATTTTCCAAACACCTTCCCTTAGATGTGTTTACTCTGTTATAATTCATTGAGCTGTACTTATGATTTGTGAACTTTATGTTTGTTTTATTTCAATTAAAACCTTAAAACAAACATCCCCTTAACTCTACATTCCCCTCCCTCTAGGTACCACCCTATTTTTTTTTTTTTTTTGCTGTCCTTTATAAAACAAACAAACAAACCTCAAAACAGTAAACAGTACTTGGAGTTTAATTAGTCACGTAAGCTAGGCTATGCTGTGTAACAAATGAGTGCCAAAATGGTAGAGGCTTTACACATAAAGGCTTTTTTTGTTTGTTTTGGCCATATCACATGGCTTGTGGGATTGAACTTGGGCTGCAGGCAATGGAAGTGCAGAGTCCTAACCACTGGACTGCCAGGGAATTCCCTAAAGGCTTTTCTTTTTTTTTTTTTATTGCAAGCATTTTTTTATTGAGAAATAATCTATGTATAACATTATATTAGTTCCAGGTCTACAACATAATGATTCAATATTTGTATATATTGCAAAATGGTCACCACCATGTCTCGTTAACATCCATCACCACACAAAGTTACAAAATTTTTTTCTTGTGATGAGAACTTTTAATACCTACTCTCTTAGCAACTTTCAAATATACAAGCATTATTAATTATAGTCACTATGCTGTACATTACATCCTCAGGATTTATATATTTTGTAACTGGAAGTTTGTACCTTTTGACCACCTTCACAGATTTTGCAACCATTTTTTAATAAACTCTAAAGGATAATATGTATTAAAATATTTACAAGTTCCTAATTTGACAGGCTGACTCCATTATATACAGCAGGGGTCCCCAACTCCCAGGCTGCGGACCTCTATCTGGGACGTGGGCTGTTAGGAAGTGGGCCGCACAGCAGGAGGTGAGCAGCGGGAGAGCCGAAGCTTCATCTGCCACCCCGCGCCGCTCCCCATCACTCGCATTACCGCCTGAACCAAAAAATATGGAACGCTTCAGGAATTTGCATGTCATCCTCGCACAGGGGCCACGCTAATCTTCTCTGTATCGTTCCAATTTTAGTGCTGCCGAAGCGAGCACTAAAGGCTTATTTTTTGCTCACGTACTGTGGGTTTGGTAGCAATTCAGAGCAGCTCCCTCCGGGCAGTGATTCAGGAATCCAGGCTACTAGCATCTTATAGTTCTGCCGTCACCTGGCAATGGAAGACAGGGCTGGAGGGTCATGTCAGAACTCTTAAATACTTCAAAGTCCAGACTGGCCAGAACTAGTCATGTGGCCAGAGGGACTGGGAAATGTGGAGCGCTCAGGTGTCTCTCCACTTTTCCCATTCACACTTGAATCCATTCCAACTATTACTCCAGTAACACTGCTCCCTCAAGGTCTCCAGTGACCTCCAGGATCATCTCACTTCACTCAGCAGCCACAATGATTATTTCCTCTCTCTCAAAACACTTTCTTCTCTTGGCTTCTGGCACATCACTCTCCTTTCATGGTTCTCCTACCTCATGGACCACTCCTTCTAAGTTCTCTTTACAGTTCTTCTTACTGTTGAGGGACCAAGATTTCAGGTCTTGGATCTCTTTTCTGTCTTCATTCGATCCCTTGGTGACCTTATTCAGTCTCATGGTTTTAAATTTCACCAATAAATTAATGATTCCAAATTTTATTCACAGCCCTAATCTCTCTTCTGACTTCCAGAGGCACACACATTTAACTGTTTACTTGATGTCTGCCCTTGGATATCTTATAGTATCTCAAAGTTATATGTCCAAAACTGAGTTCCTGATCATCCCCTTAAAAAGTTGTTCCTCTCAGAGTTTTCTCCATCTCAGTGAAAGACAATTTGATACTTCCAGTTATTTAGCAAAAAATCTTGGAGGCATCCCTTATGCCTCTCTTTTTCCCGTACCTCATATACCAAACCACCAGCAAATCTTGTCAGCTTTACTTCAGAATACAGGTACACCCAGCAAAATGTCTCTCATTAACCTTTGCCACATAGAATGCCTCTTGGTTTTTAATACACAGCTGTGGTAGCCAGCCTTCCAAATGGTCCCCAGTGATTCTCAACTCCCAGCATTCAAGTCTATATACTCCCATCCCACACTGAGCAGAACTAATCTATGTCACCAACAGGATAATGTGAAAATGACAATGTGTGACTTCTGAGGCTAGGTCATAAAAGACATTGTGGCTTCTGCTTTGTTCTCTTGGATCACTCTCTCTAGGTGCAGCCATCAGCCATCAGTTGTGAGGACACTCAAGCAGCCGTAAAGAGAGGAGCTCGTGGTAAGAAACTGAAACCTGAGAACAGCCAGTACCAATGTGCTAGTCATGTGAGCAAGCAGTCTTGGAAGCAAATCATCTAACCCCAGTCATGCCTTTGAATGACTGCAACCTCATGAGAGACACTGGGCCTGAATCATCCAGCTAAGATGCTCCCAAATTCCTGAACCTCAGGAACTGTATGAGATAATAAATATTTATTATTGGTTTGAGCTGCTAAGTTTTGGGATAACTTGTTACACAGCAATAGATAACTAATACAACAAACTTGTACTGATTGAGCTTATGTTTACATAGAAAAAAACTATTATCAACACTTGATCTATATTTTTTAATAAAGGAATGTGCATTTAAAGCCTCAAATTACATTTCAAATAGAACTGATAGATCATTGAGTGCCAACAAAAGGGGTTTACTTACATCATGGCTATCTGCAGGTACTGAAAGAGGCCATGATGCTGTATCAAAGCAACACTGTTTGATCAGGAGGAAGTGTTTTAAGCATTTTGTATCCTAACATTATAATTTGTTTGGCATATATTAGGTATGTATTTTCCTTGTGTTTTAGTGCCATTTTAGAAAATTGGGGATTTGGGGTTGATGAAGGAAGAATTATACTTTTTCCCATTTGAAATAATGGGGAAACACATAAATCAACTATACTTCAATAAAATGTTAAAAAAAAAGTGGGAAACAGATACTAAGTTAGTGATTCCAGACAGAATGTCCAACTTTCATGGAACAGATTATTGATGTTCCATAGGAAAATGCCCATATTCAGAATCTGACCACTTCTCATCACCTCCACCACTATCACATTGGTCCCAGTCAACATTATCTCTCTAGCAGATTGCTGCAAGTCTTTTTTTTTTTTTAACATCTTTATTGGAGTATAATTGCTTTTCAATGTCGTGTTAGCTTCTGCTGCGTAACAAAGTGAATCAGCTATACATATACAAATATCCCCATATCCCCTCCTTCTTGCGTCTCCCTCCCACCCTCCCTATCCCACCCCTCTAGGTGGTCACAAAGCAGCAAGCTGATCTCCCTGTGCTATGCGGCTGCTTCCCACTAGCTATCTATTTTACATTTGGTAGTGTATATATGTCAATGCCACTCTCTCACTTCATCCTAGCTTACCCTTCCCCATCCCCGTGTCCTCAAGTCCATTCTCTACGTCTGTGTCTTTATTCCTGTCCTGCCCCTAGGTTCATCAGAACCATTTTTTTTTTAGATTCCATATGTATGTGTTAGCATATGGTATCTGTTTTTCTTTCTGACTTACTTCACTCTGTTTGACAGACTCTAGGTCCATCCGCCTCACTACAAATAACTCAATTTTGTTTCTTTTTATGACTGAGTAATATTCCATTGTATATATGTGCCACATCTTTATCCATTCATCAGTCGATGAACACTTAGGTCCTGGCTATTGTAAATGTCCTGGCTATTGTAAATAGTGCTGCAATGAACACTGTGGTACATGACTCTTTTTGAATTATGGTTTTCTCAGGGTATATGCCCAGTAGTGGGATTGCTGGGTCGTATGGTAGTTCTACTTTTTGGTTTCTTAAGGAACCTCCATACTGTTCTCCATAGTGGCTGTATCAATTTACATTCCCACCAACAGTATAAGAGGGTTCCCTTTTCTCCACACCCTCTCCAGCATTGCAACAGTCTTTTAACCAGTCTCCCCACTTCTGTCCTTGTCCCTGTACAGTCTATCCTTCTCACAGCACTCAAAGTGATCTGCTTGAGACAGAAGTCAAGTCACGTAGCTCCTTTGCTCACTAGTCTGTAACGGTCACACCTAACCCAGTGAGAAAGCCAACTTCCTCACAGTGGTGCACAAGAACCTCTCTGTCTACACGCACTGCACCCCACCCCCCAAATTACTTCTTCAACCTCATCTCCTGTTCTTTCCCCTACTTGCTTTGCTTCAACCCAGCCACACTGACATTATGGCTTTCCTTGAGTATACTGTAAATGTAAATCCTGAGTATTCCTTCACTTCAGAACTTTGCTCTTGCTGAATTTTCTGCCTGGACCACACCTCCCTACTTTTCCCCCTGCCCCCCACCTCACCTATTCCACTACTTGGCCAAATATCTACATGACTCACTCTGTCACTTCCTTCAGGTTGCTGCTCAAGTGTTACCTTATCAGAGAGGCCTTCCTGGAATATCCTGGATTCTTATCTCCCTTGCCCTGCTTTATTTTTCTACATTGAAGGTAACCCTGTGAGCTGTCGCAAATTTCAGAATGTCAGCTCCATAAGCAGGATTTTAATTAACATTTGTCAGATAAATAACTTTGGAAGGGAGAAGATGAAAGATCCTCAGAGAACACCCAGCTCCAATGTAGCCTTGGGAGACTCCTGCCTGTAGGGAAGACTTAGTCCTTGGTAGTAGTTAAGTGTTCAGTAACAGTGGCTCTGGAGTCAGAGGGACCTGTATTAACCTGGCTTGGTTTTATAAATCTCAGCTTTCTCACCTATGAAATGAGGATGATGACAGCACTGATTCATTGGGTTGTGGAAGGATTAAATGAGATAATCCATGTAATTTGGTTACCCTGGCACAGAGTAGGTACATATACACTCAGCTGTCTTTAGCACATCATGATTATTCTTATTCAGACCATGTGTACCTGCACTTATACACAGATCCAGTAATCTCTGCCATGTAAATCAGTCCTTTGCGAGTTTGCTCATCCTGAGCCAGGCCCTTAGTGAGCAGGACGTGCTTCTGACCTCATGAAGCCAGGTGGGCTCTGGCCTGAAATGACCCATCTGTGATGCTGGGACAGAGATGCCTTTGGGCCTAGGGCTGGGAGTTCCTCCAGGCTCACTGGCTATTCATCCTGAAATTGCAGGACAGACCTGTAACTTCCCTGCTGCTCCCAGAAGTCTCTCCCAAGCTGAACTCCTTTCTACCACATGTCCCTACTCTGCGGCCTTGCGCCTCTGGCTCAAAGACCAAAACAAGGTCTACAGCAGCTTACCCCTGAGGGCCCACTATCCACTGATCCCAGTGGGATTTAGGTAACTGCGCCCAGCATGGCTGAGTACTACCCAACATGGTACCTGCATGTTGTGAGGGCAGGGTCAGCTGGCTGGGGCTAGTGGACATCTCCTTCCGAACAGTTCTCCAACCACCTGAAATCATGTAGTACCTCAATATCTCCAAGGCAAATATCGGGGTCCAGCCAAAAGCCCTGGTGAAGCAAACAGTTCTCTGGACATTTACACTGGAAACTAGGCAGGGAGGGTGAATGACTCATAGCAAAACCCACCCCAAACCCCATTGGAGCCATAACCTGTGTGGCTGAAGCTCTTGGGTGGCTGGGCCTGAAGCAGTTAAGCAAGAGAGGTCTCTTGGAAACAGTCCCAGATACTCCCTTGGGGCCCCTTCTCAGGCAGCCTCTCTAGAAGCCCCCAGGGCTTGCTATTTGCCCTAGAAGTGCTCTGCTGTGCCTTTGAACAATGTCACCAAACAAGTTAGCTCAATCAGCCCTTCTGGTATGCCTCCCTCCTCTAGGTGCCTGGCCTGGAGAGAGGAAGGGCCTTGCAAGAACTCCTCCCTACTGGGTCCCTACCACTCTTGCTCCCTCTTCCTGCTTAGATTGTGCCCTATCCTGCCTTGACCCTTTGGGGAGTGGGCTATCTGGGAGGATGGTGCCAGGATGCATGGATGTGTGGCAGACAGGGTCCAGGTGAGGCTGTGCTGTAACTGCTTCAGCAGGATGCCTACTCCACGCTGAGAGTATAGCTTGGTACTTGTCACTGCTAGTGGTCACTCCCCTTTCTGACAAAGGCTGCTCACCCTCCCCAGCAAACTCGAGCCCAGAAAGTGTGGCTCAACAGGTGCAAGAGGCAGCTTGGTTATCTGAGCCAGGGCACCCTTGAAGGCAAAGTCCCAAGCCTCAAGACACTTTCAGGAGCTTCCTGCTCACCCCACAGTCAACCTCTGCCAGTCTCTGAGAGCACTCTGCTGGGCCGAATGTGTGTGCGTTGGGGCTACAGGACTTTGCCCTTCCAGCCGAAGGAAGAGTTCCAGGCCTCGCCTTTTGTATTCCCCAGCTGGGAACCGGCGAAGGGACCCCAGAGAGACCCAGTCCTTCTACCGCAAATAGCAGCGTAGACTGCAGGGGCCCCCAGTCTTCAAGCCCCTCCCTTCAAAGATGACAGCTCTCCAGTCTCTTGGCGCCCCCAAGCCACGTGGGTTGGCAGTCGGACTCACCTGTTTCTCGGGGAGGGGGAAGGGGTCAGGAAGCACAGAGATTGCCGGTCACTGCCCTCTGCCGGATCCCCGGGAGGTCACGGGTGTCCGGCCGGGCCCGGACTGATGGTTCAGGTTCGCGGGACCACGGCCCCCTGCAGACACAGACATGGCCACAGCGCAGGCCACCGCTCCCTCCCACGGCCCCTTGCCCGGCTGCCGGCTCGAGAAGACAGCACTCGCCGGCCTCTGGCGGCGGAGGCCCGGCTACAGTCGCTGGGCCTGGCCCTGCCCGCCCCGGTGTGCATTATGGGAAATGTAGTTCGCAGTGCACGGCCGCCGCGAGGTGGGGCGGGGCGCCAGGTCCCGGCAGAGACCTGGGCGGGGCCTGACCCGGGTCAGCGGTGGCATCATCCCGCACCGCCTTTTACAGGGTCCCGGCCAAACTCAGGCACCTCCCCAAACCCAAAGCCTGGGGTGGACCGCAGGCCCAGACTTCCTAGCTCCTCCGCCCGAGCCAACAAGAGGTTTATTTAAAGCGAAAGAAAGAGACTATGGCATTGTTTCCTCCACTAATTGTGGAAGGACAGTGCAAGTTTGGGGGCTGGATAAATGTCATTAGTGGACCCGGCCACACTGACTGTAAAGGATGTAGGCACACCAACTGCTGCTAAAGGAACACCCTTTTATTTTTTTTTACATTTTTTTAAAATAAATTTATTTATTTTTGGCTGCATTGGGTCTTCGTTGCTGTGCGCGGGCTTTCTCTAGTTGCGGTGAGTGGGCTTCTCATTGCAGTGGCTTCTCTTGTTGCGGAGCACAGGCTCTAGGCACACGGATTTCAGGGGTTGTGGCTCACTGGCTCTAGAGCACAGGCTCAGGAGTTGTGGTGCACAGGCTTAATTGCTCCACGGCATGTGGGATCTTCCCGGACCAGGGCTCGAACCCGTGTCCCCTGCATTGGCAGGTGGATTCTTAACCACTGTGCCACCAGGGAAGTCCCAGAACATCCTTTTAGCCACGTTTTCATATATCAGTATGAATCTCTAGAATGTAGCTCTCAACTCTGCACATAGAATGACCTGGGGAACTTTTAAAAAAAGATGAATGCCTGGATACCACCTCTAGAAAAAAACAGGAAAACATAAAATCAACAAGTTTACTTTTGGAGAGTAGTTTAAAGAAATAAAATTAGGGATTAACAACAATACTGCTCATGTTTTCTCTGAAGCAATTAAATCACTTAATAACCTCATGGTTAATTCACCCAACAGTTCAGGGATGAAGGAAAAAGTATGAAGTCACTCCTTTGATTCTCTCTGCTGCTCCAAACACCCCAATGCAGTGTTCTGTCTCCATCTCAGTCCTACACTGGAATTGAGGGAGAGCTCTGCCCCTGGGCTTTTCTCATAGTCTCAGACAGCTGCCACTTGGAGCCTACCTCCACAACACTGGACTGTGACTGACATTGTGACAAAGCTGTGGCCTTTTACCGGAGATGGCTTTGCACAGGGCTTAGACCTTCGCACATAGTTTAAGGGGAGCTTTCTCCTCCCTTTTATTGATAGTTAAGAACGTGTGAGAAAATGCCCAATTCCTTGACTATCTTTTCCCCTGGGAAGGAGAGAGGAGTCTCTCCCTGTCTCCACAGGTCACTCAGTATTTTCTCTCCTTACTAGCTCAGCAGGACAGGCTCCCACCCTTAGAGTAAATATCATTTATATAGTTTTACTCTCATTAATCCTGCCATATTACATTATGAGAGTTCAAGCCAAGAAGGTCTCATATTCTCTGGTTGACACAGAAATATCCTGGCTACATTCCATTAACCAGAAGCTGCAGCCCCTAGAATTGATCCCTATAGAAGACAAATTTAAAGTTTTTTTTAACATACCTAACCAATCTCCTCAACAGTCTCCACGTGACCTCAGGGCTTATCTGAGTCCCACTCTTGCTTTCAAGCACATCAGCTCAACCAGATAGCACCACTGTCATTTGGAAGTATTGCATCTCCTTAGCCAAGCAAGTGGCCATTTACCCCATGGGCTTCTGGCTAACTCTTGAGCCTAGGACACTCAGAGCAAACCGTTGTGGCTACTTACGAAACGTTTTAAGGTTGTGATTTAAAACTCTGTTTAAATCAACCTATTGACCTATATTTGAATATTGGGACAACCCTTCCTAAACGTCACTTTTTTTTTTTGTGGTGCGCGGGCCTCTCACTGTTGTGGCATCTCCTGTTGCGGAGCACAGGCTCCGGACACGCAGGCTCAGCGGCCATGGCTCACGGGCCTAGCTGCTCCACGGCATGTGGGATCCTCCCGGACTGGGGCACGAACCCGTGTCCCCTGCATCGGCAGGTGGACTCTCAACCACTGCGCCACCAGGGAAGCCCTAAAGGTCACTTTTTACTGATAGAATTACCAGGAAATAAATCTAGGTCTTTTGGAATAATAATACATGTCAATTCTGTGATGGCTCTGCTGCCCTGTATGATGCTGCTTCAAGCCTTGGGCTTTGAGTGAGGATTAGCCTTGGGCAGTGGTGAGGACTAGCTAGAACTGGAGCAAAGGTAATAAGACCTCTGTTCTTCCCCAGATGTCTTTTCTTTCATAGCTTGAGTGGACATTTCAGAACCTGAGGTGCTGTGAAAATGCTGTAGCTGAAGTGAAAAGACCCGATTGTATCCTGAGGCTGGAATCTGTTACCAGCCCTGTTGCTATCTTGCTGGTGTGACTCAGGGCAAATTTTTAAATGACTCTTTCAGCATCTTCAGCAGTTTCTCCCTCCTACAAATACAAGATTATATAATATGAAGTATTCTGAGCTAATAATAAGAATAGTCGGGCTTCCCTGGTGGCGCAGGGGTTAAGAATCCGCCTGCCAATGCAGGGGACACGGATTCGAGCCCGGTCCGGGAAGATCCCACATGCCGCGGAGCAACTAAGCCCGTGCGCCACAACTACTGAGCCTGAGCTCTAGAGCCCACAAGCCACAACTACTGAGCCCACGTGCCGCAACTACTGAAGCCTGTGCGCCTAGAGCCCATGCTCCGCAACAAGAGAAGCCACGACAATGAGAAGCCCACGCGCCCCAGTGAAGAGTAGCCCCCGTTCACCACAACTAGAGAAAGCCCGCGCACAGCAACGAAGACCCAGCGCAGCCAAAAATAAATAAATAACATAAATTAATTTTAAAAAGAAGAATAGTCAGTTCTTCCCTGGAAATTTTGAAGAGGTTTTCCTTCCTGTTTTTATTACTTTGCAGTTCCTGGTAAGGCAGCTGGTTTTCCTGCTCTGCTGGAAAATTTCCTCTGTGGCCCTTGTATTATCTGTATCTCTCCTGGTTCCTGTCTCTCATTTTAACATTTGATCAAGTCCCTACTTTCGATGCTGAAGAGTCATGGCCCCAAGTGTGACCAAGGCAACAAAGAACAACAGGCAGCACAACAGTCTTCCTCTTTGCTGGGTTCTTCCATGTGAGAATTTAGGGGCTGAAAGTGAGTCAAGCTACCTCTGCAGCTGGACGTTGTGCTCCCCATTCCAGGCGAGGGCGCTGTTCTGGGTCAGCTATTCTAAATACTCATATTCCTGGTCTTAGGCAATATAAACAACCTTACAAGTACTATGGGCCAATGTAAGTTAAAAAAAAAAATTCTAGATGCTTCCTCTGAAAACTCAATAATCACCATAAGGAAAAGGGGAAAGTAGGCAGGAACATGAGCCTTGGAGTAGGACTGACCTGGGTTGGAATCCCCCCACCCTCTACTTTCCAGCTTCAGCAAGTTAATCTTTCTGGGCTTTGGTTTCCATAACTACAAAAGGGGATATCATACAGTTATTGTGAAGATTAAATGAGATAATGAAATGTCAGCACAAGGCCAGGCAAAGAGTTGTGAACAAGGGTAGCAATTATTATTGCCCAAGGAGCTTGGGCATAAGACAAAAATAATTAGTTCTTTCATATGTTTACCTCCTTAGAGGACAAAGTACTATCCGATAAGGGAAAGAACCACCAACAATGGTCCAGTTTGGGAAGCAAAGTCAAAGTACCCACAGCTCTGTGTAGGTGTTCCTCCTCTTCCCTGAAACCTCTTAGTGCTGGTGTGCCCCAGGCCTCAGGGCTGCAACTCTGCTCTCCGGTTATTCTCACTCCTTCATTCCCTAGGTCATCTCATCCAGGCCCATGTCATTAAATATCAGCACCAGCGATATGTTGATATCTCCCAGATTTGCATCTCTATCCCTGACCTTTACCTTGAACTCCAGATTCATGTAGCCAACTGCCAACTCCACATCTTGTCTACTAGGCATCAAAAACAACCTACCCAGGGCTTCCTTGGTGGCGCAGTGGTTGAGAGTCCGCCTGCCAATGCAGGGGATGAGGGTTCGTGCCCCGGTCCGGGAAGATCCCACATGCCGCGGAGCGGCTGGGCCCGTGGGCCATGGCCGCTGAGCCTGTGCGTCTGGAGCCTGTGCTCTGCAATGAGGGAGGCCACAATGGTGAGAGGCCCGCGTACCGCACACAAAAAAAACAAAAAAACCCACAACCTACCCCAAACTGAACTCCTGCTCTTCCTACCAAAATTGCTCCTCTGACATTCTTCCCTCTTTCCCCTCATCCCAGTCCATGTTTCCTGTTTCCACTGTGGCCACATAGGTACAAGTATTATCCTTCTGTGGTTTTATTACTGCAACAGCCTCTTAATCAGCTGGCATGCTTCTGCCCTTCCCACCTTCAGTTTATTCTCTACACAGCAGCCAGAGGGATCCCGGTTACATGGAAGCCATGATATTATTCTGTTTAGAGCCCTCCAACAGCTTTCCATCTCCCTCCTTACAGAAATCAAACTCATTTCAGCAGAGATTGTATATCTTGTTTAGTTTGTTGTCTGTCTTCAGTAACCACCCCCACTCCCATCTCCACCAGAGCAGCAAAGTTTTGCTTTTGTTTTTTTTTAAGTATTTATTTTGCTGTGTCGGGTCTTAGTTGTGGCACGCGGGATCTTTGTTGTGACATGCGGGATCTTTTTAGTTGCGACACGCAAACTCTTAGTTGCGGCATGCATGTGGGGTCTAGTTCCCCGACCAGGGATCAAACCCGGGCCCTCTGCATTGCTAGGGCAGAGTCTTAGCCATTGGACCACCAGGTAAGTCCCCAGAGCAGCAAAGTTTATCAGCTTTGTTCAGGTTCCTGTGGCCCCAGCACCTGATACAGTGCCTGGCACACAGCAAGAGCTTCATGCAGTTCTTGAATGACTTCCAGACAAGATGTCTGAAAAGTGGGAAGGTAACTTTAAAGACTACTTAACTCAACAATCTCTTTTCTCTACAGATAAGTCTTGCTTTATTTTAGAATGATTTATAGGCTTTTCTTGCAGCAGACTTCTTCGATTCCATGATGTTGAATTAAGGCTATAAAATCAGGTTACCTTCCCTGACGAGCCACTACCTGGCGATACCAGGTAGCTGGAACCAGCAAGCATTTCAACAATGTAGATGATCCACCTGGAAGCTTGGAGCTGGCCATTTGAAGAACATTAGCTGTAAGGAGATTCTGGACATGAGCTGCAAACTGAAAGTTGTGCTGCCCCGTTTTCCACTAGATTGCTGATTTGCAGATACTTTCCAGTTCCTCTGTGACCTCGCACAAGTCACTCTTGGCCAGATGTATTGCCCGAGCTAGCAAGGCTCTGTGTAAACTGAGTAGATTTTCCTTCGTAGGTAGGGATATTAAACCTTTAACACAGATGACACCCACCTGGTATTCCTGAGTCGGTAATACCTAACTTGGAAACCCATCAGAAGGAAAAGGAGACGAGCCTCTGTGACTACTGCTTCCCTATCCTATGGGAGGGTCGGAAAACAGGCTCTTGTGTGGGCCAGAAGCCCCTGCCTCGGAAGTCTTAGGCTGGAGACGCCTCCCTTCCATTTCCTTCATATTAACGGAAAATAAGTCGTTTTCAAGCTACGCAGGCCGGGGCCATATGTGCGCTCTGGCGGGGAGCAAAACTCGAGAAGGCCAAGCCACCAAGAAAATGCACGCCTCGCTCAACTCCAAAGACCGAAAAAGAACTAGAACCCGTGGGCCAGAGGCCAAACCACAACCCCCAGCAGCCCCGGCGGACGGAGTTGGGGGGGGGAGGGAAGGGCGCCCTCCCATTGGACGCCGACGAGAGCGTGCCCTTACGTCCCACCCGGGCAGGCAAGCACCCCCCCTCCCGCCCCGCCCTCCGCCCCCCGCGCGGGGTACGCCGGGAGTGGATTCGGTGCGACCGGCCGCGGTACTCCATCTCCCGGCGGGCAGAGCGCTAAAGGCGGCGGCGCCTTTGTGAAGGCAGCGGCTCGGCGCGGAGGAAGTTCCGGTCTCCGCGGCGCTGGGTCGGTGGCAGCGGCCGAGGATTAGGAGGAGCGGGCCGCGGAGGCCGCGCTGCCTCGGTAAGGGCTTGGGGCCGTAGAGAGGGCGTGCCGGAGCCTGGGGGAAAAGAGCCGGCCTGCCAGGCCGCTCTGGACGTCGCGGGCCCGCGCGGGCTAGAAGCTGCAGCTTCGGTGTCGCGGGGCGGCCGCGGCCTCGCTCAAGAAGAGAGCCAAGTGGCGGTGTGGTGAGGGAGGCGCCGCCCACGGGAGGAACGCCCCAGAATGGTCGCGGGCCCGGGGCGGGGCCCGGCGCGGCGGTGGAATTACCGGTCCAGTCTCGGGGCGGCCGGCTGCGGTGTTTTGTAGCTGGCGCGTGGTTGCGGTTCGGTGCTCCTGGTCTGAGGAGCTCCAAGCAGGCGGCCCTTTCTTCCTCCTTTTTTCCTGTTTTTTAAAGATTCTGATACAGTTCTGAGGCATCGTTCAAGAGGGAGCTTTTTTTGTGCTTAGCATGTAGCCTCACTCTCAGACCTGGACAGACCCGAGTGGGCTCAGCCGGACCACAGGGCGCGAGAGTTCGGAGCCCGGCACTCGGGGCTGTAGAATCTGGAGCCAGGGGAGTGGTCTGGTGGGTCCTGCACCCGTTGGGCGCAGGTAGGAGGAGAGGGAAGTTTCCTCGTATTCGCTTTTTAGATTCCTTTTGGCGTTGTAAATCTGTGTTTTTCTCTTAATTTTAGAATTGATGTTGTGCTTATGGGCTCAACTCTGGGCGTGCATTTTTTAATAAAACAAAGGGCCTTGTTTTGTAGGGTACATAAACTGTAAGAGTACTTGTATTTTTTGCACATTCCAGGTTTGCTTGTGAAGGTCAGAATTGCGGGGATCTAGGTGGAGTTCAGTAGACTTAGATGCGCCTGGTCACCTGATTCATTTCTGAACTCTGGATTGTGCCCTAGGTTTGTTAGTTTTCAACTTCCTGTTGAGTAGTGCCACCAATGTGAATGGTTTAATAATGTCAACATCAGCAAACTTGTGAGGACTATAGGAGAGGTATCAAGAACTGATAAGTGACGGTAGGACTGACAATGGTATGTTAGCATTCTGGTGAAACACACAAAAGTTGGACCTGAACCTTGCCTGGTTAACAGGCATCTAACTAGGTACCTAACCTATAGAATAGGTACTAGGTCTCTGTTTCTGGACATTTGTAGCACCCTTCTTTATAGAATTCTGTTACCAGAATTGGGTTTACTTTTGTTGCTTTTAGGAGCCTAGTTTTTTGTAGCCTTTCAGAGGAGAATTGTCAATGGAGAGGTTACTAAGTGAACTCTCCAGTCTTATTGAAGATACATGGGCAAGGTTATACTCTTCTGCCGGTGTTTAAATGTATGAAATGGTGTGTTAATAATCTAACTCAGAGTTGTATTAACATTAAAGCTATTGGAAAATTCTTTTTTGAAAAAAATTTAAATTTTATTTATTTATTTATTTATTTTAGGCTGCATTGGGTCTTCGTTGCTGCGTGCAGGCTTTCTTTAGTTGCGGCGAGTGGGGACTACTCTGTTGTGGTGTGCGGGCTTCTCATTGCAGTCCCTTCTCTTGTTGCAGAGCACAGGCTCTGGGCGCGGGCTCAGTAGTTGTGGTGCAGGGGCTTAGTTGCTCCGTGGCATGTAGGATCTTCCCAAACCAGGGCTTGAACCCGTGTTCCCTGCATCGGCAGGCGGATTCTTAACCACTGCACCACCAGGAAATTCCCGCTATTGGAAAGTTATGAAATTTTAAAGATGATAAATCATGGACTCTTCTGGCTACATTCCAAGTGCTTAGAATTTATTTTCCTGCTAGAATTCCACAGTAGTTGTTCATCTCATTCACTTAGTTAACGGGGCATCTATTGGGTGCCTTTAATAACCTTCCTATCACACTGTGGGACTCAGTAGAGCAGAGTGGGTAACTGTAGGAGCTCTAAATCTGGTAGGGTTTGAACCCCTGACTCTTCCACTACCTGAGTGACATTGGACAAATTACTTAACTTCAATTTCCTCATATGTGAAATGAGGTTAAGAAATGTAGCCACCTCGGTAGGTTGTTTTGAGGTTTATGTAATCCTTTTAGAACGGTGCCTGGTGTGTGGAAAGTGTTCACTAAATGTTAGCCATGGTTACCTTTTTAAGAAATAGCTTTGTTGAGATATAATTCACACACCATACAGTTCACCCATTTAAGGTGCTTAATTCAGTGTTTTTTCGTATATTACGTTACTTTTTTTTTTTACAAAGTTGTGATGAATATATTTTGTTACATACATTGTAACAAAATTTGCCATTTAAGCCATTTTTATGTGTAAACTTCACATAAAATTCATTGCATGAATTACATTCACAATGTAATGAAACCATAACCATTATCTATTTCTAAAACTTTTTCATCACCTCAAACAGAAACCCTAACCATTAAGCAAGTAACTCCTATTACCCCCTCCCTCTAGCCCCTGGTAACATCTAATCTGTATTCTGTCTCTGTTTATTTACCTGTTCTGGGTAACCCATATAAGTGGAATCATACAATATTTGTCCTTTCATGTCTGACTTATTTCAGGTAAAAATGTTTTCATGTCATAGCGTGTGTCCAAACTTCATTCTTCTTCTTCTTCTTTTTTTTTTTTTAAATTTATTTATTTATTTTTGGCTGCATTGGGTCTTCGTTGCTGCGCGCGAGCTCTCTCTAGTTGCGGCGAGCGGGGGCAACTCTTCGTTGCGCTGCGCTGGCTTCTCATCGCGATGGCCTCTCCTGCCACAGAGCACGGGCTCTAGGTGCGCAGGCTCAGCAGCTGTGGCACGGTGGCTCAGTAGTTGTGGCTCACAGGCTCTAGAACACAGGCTCAGTAGTTGTGGTGCATGGGCTTGCTCCACGGCATGTGGGATCTTCCCGGACTGGGGCTCGAACCCGTGTCCCCTGCTTTGGCAGGCAGATTCTCAACCACTGCGCCACCAGGGAAGTCCCCGTTCTTTCCTTTTTAATTAAAGATTTTTTTAAAAACTGAGATGTAATTGACATCTTCATTCCCTTTTAAGGCTGAACAAAACTCAGTTGGTATGTATAGACCACATTTTGTTTAATTGTTCACTTGCTAGACAGTTGAGTTTTCACCTTTTGGCTGTTGTGAATAATGCTGATGTGAACATGGGTATACAAATATCTCTTCATGTCCCTGTTTTCAGTATCTTTGGGTATATACCCAGAAGTGGATCATATGGTAATTCTGTGTTTAGCTTTTTGAGGAACCACCATACTGTCTTCCACAGCAGTTGCATTGTTCCCACCAGTAATGCACAAGGGTTCCAACTTCTCCACATCCCAACACTTATTTTCTGTTTTTTTGTTTTTGTTTTTTTTCAGTAACCACCTAAATGGGTGTGAAGTAGTGTCTCTCTCTCTCTCTCTTCTCTCTCTCTCCCTCTCTCTCTCTCTCTCTCTCTCTCTCTCTCTTTCTTTAACCATTTTAATGTGTACACTTCAGTGGTATTAAGTATCTTCCCACTGTTGTGCAACCATCATTACCATCCAGCTTCAGAACTTTTTTGTCTTCTCAAACTGAACCTCTGTACCCATTAAACAATAACTTCCTATTCTCCCCTCCCCCAACCCCTGGTACCCACCATTCTACTTTCCATCTCTATGAATTTGCTTGTCCTAGGTACCTTACATAAATAGAATCATAAATTATACAATATTTGTCCTTTCATGACTGGCTTATTTTACGTAGCAGAATGTCTCCAAGGTTCATCCATGTTATAGCATCTGTCAGAATTTCATTCCTTTTTGAGGCTGAATAGTATTCCATTATATATATATATATGCTATATTACGTTTATCTTTTCATCTATTGGTGGGCATTGGGTTGTTTCCACCTTTTGACTGTTGTGAGTAATGCAGGAATGAACATGGGGGCGGGTACACATATCTACTTGAGTTCTTGCTTTCATTTCTTTTGGGTTTATACCCAGAATTGGAATTGTTGGATCACATGATAATTTTGTTTTTAATTTTTTGAGGAACTGCCATATGTTTTACACAGTGGCTGCACCATTTTACATGCCCACCAGCAACACAGAGCGTTCTGATTTCTCCACATCCTCACCAGCCTTTGTTAGGTTTGTTTGTTTGTTCGTTTATTTTTGTTTTGTTTAGTAACCATCTTAATGGGTGTGAAGGCGTATCTGGTGATTTTGAGTTGCATTTCCCTAATTGCTAATGATGTTGAGAGTCTTTCTTTGTGTTTATTGACCATTTGTATGTCTTCTTTGAAGAAATGTGTGTTCAAGTCCTTTGCTCATTTTTGAGTCAGGTTGTCTTTTGTTGTTGACTTTTAGTTTTCTGTATATTCTGGATGTTAGTCCCTCATCAGATATGTGTATTGCAGATATTTTCTCCCATTCGTGAATTGCCTTTTTACTCTGTTGATAGTGTTCTTTGAAGCACAGAAGTTTTTAATGTTGATGAAGTCCAGTTTGTCCTTTTTTTTGACTCTGCTTTTAGTGTTATATCCAAGAGATCATTGCTAAATCCAATGCATGAAGCTTCCCCTCTCACTGTTGTGGCCTCTCCCGTTGCGGAGCACAGGCTCCGGACGCGCAGGCTCAGCGGCCATAGCTCACGCACCCAGCCGCTCCGCGGCATGTGGGATCTTCCTGGATCGGGGCACGAACCCATGTCCCCTGCATCGGCAGGTGGACTCTCAACCACTACGCCACCAGGGAAGCCCTCTTCCCTCTTTTGAATCCTTTTTTTGAGATAACTTTTGTATATGGTGTTGGGTAAGGGCCCCACTTGATTCTTTTGCGTGTGGGTATCCAGTTTCCCTATGACCATTTGTTGCAAAGACTGTCTTTTTCCCATTGAATGGTCTTGGCACCCTTGTTGAAAATAACTTGACCATGTATGTGAGGGTTTATTTCTGGGTTCTCTATTCCATTGTTCTGTATGTCTGTCCTTATACCAATACCACACTGTTTTGATTACTGTAACTTTATAGTAAGTTTTGAAATCGGGAAGTGAGAGTCCTCCAGCTATGTTCTTTTTCAAGACTATTCAGAGACCTATGAAATTCTATATGAATTTTAGGATGGGCTTTGGAATCAGATGGTGAGTTTGCATTTTGGCTTTTCCTCATATTAGTTATATTGTTTTGGGGCAAGTCTCTCAACCTATTTGAGCCTCAGTTTCATAGTCTGTAAAGTGGGGATTGTAACAGAACTTACCCCATGGAGGACCTGTGATGATTAAGTGAGAGAACCCATGTAAAATGCGCAACTGTGGCAGAGTCAGTACTCAGCTGTGCCTGCCTTTATTACTCTTGTTTCGGAGAGTAGGAATAGACATACTCAGAAAGGTCCTTTCCAGCTTAATGTTATTGTCATTTTAAACACCTGACCATAGTAGCAGTAGTAATAATATTTAATACATTGTTGCTTTAAAATTTTTCAAAACTTTTTTTTTGGAGGCATAATTTACATATCATAAAATTCACTTATTGTAACAGTTCAGTTTGATGCAGTCATCACCACTATTCAGATTTAGAATATTTCCAACACCTCAAAACATTCCCTAGTTCCTGTTTGTTGTTAATCTACACTTCCCACTCTTAACTGCAAGTCCTAGCATCCACTGATCTGCTTTCTGCCTCTGTAGTTTTATGTTTTCTAGAAATTTCATATAATTGGAATGTCTGGCTTCTTTTACTTGTAATCTTTTTTGAGATTTATCCATGTTGCATTCCTTTTTACGAGTATATCACATTTGTTTATCCATCTACCTGTGGATTGACATTTGGATTCTTTTCAGTTTTTGGCTGTCATGAATAATGTTGCTATCAATGCAATTGCTTCTGATGCATGATCTCATTTACTCCTTACAGTAATCATATGAGGTAGGTACCATTATTATTCCCCTTGTGTAGGAGGAGAGCTTTGAGGCATATAGAAGTTAAATATAACTTACCAAGGGTACATAGAAAGCTAAAGTTTTGGGCTTCCCTGGTGGTGCAGTGGTTAAGAATCCTCCTGCCAATGCAAGGGACACGGGTTCGAGCCCTGGTCTGGGAAGATCCCACATGCTGTGGAGCACCTAAGCCCATGCACCACAACTACTGAGCCTGCGCTCTAGAGCCCTCAAGCCACAACTACTGAAGCTCGTGTGCCTAGAGCCTGCGCTCTGCAACAAGAGAAGCCACCGCAATGAGAAACCTGCGCACTGCAACAAAGAGTAGCCCCCACACACCACAACTAGAGAAAGCCCGTGCGTAGCAATGAAGACCCAATGCAGCCAAAAATAAATTAAAAAAAAAAAAGAAAGAAAGCTAAAGTTTTGTCTTCCTTTTTTTTTTTTTTCTTTTCTCTTGGCCATGCTGCGTGGCATGTGGGATCTTAGTTCCCCAACCGGGGATGGAACCCATGCCCCGTGCAGTGGAAGCTTGGAGTCCTAACCACTGGACCACCAGGGAATTACCAGAAGCTGGAGTTTTGATTCAAACTCAGGCAGTCTGACTCTAAAACATATTCACTAGGCCAATGGTCTTGAAACCCTTTTACTCTTGAACCACCTAAAAGGATTAAAAAAAATTTTAACCCCTAAAATTTCGAAAAAATTTTTTACCACCTTGTACATTTCTATGTTGGCATCTTAACACTTCTGTCATAAATGGCTGCAAAGGATGTATTTTCTGGTATAATATATATGCTGCATATATGCTTTAACTATGTAGTTGACAAAACCTTGGAACTGCAGATTTAATTTATGGAAAATGTCTGCCATTTAATTTAATTGGCAAATCAAACTTTAATGTCAATCATTTAGCCAAACCAGACTGCATCAATGGGAACATTCCAAATCCCAATGATTTTTGAAATAAACTGTTAAAAAGAGTAATAACATTTACTGAGCATTTATTTATGAGGCACCGTTCTAGTGAATTTACATTGTCATTTTATCCTGATAACTATGAAGTAGACATCTTTATCCTGATTTTTAGAGAGAAGTAAACTGAGGCATTAAGTTAAATAACTTGCTTAAGGAGCTACATTGTGCAGAGCCAAGATTTGCCTCCAGGCAATCTAACTGTGAACCCCAGCAGAGTATGTCCAGAGACTGCACTCTTGTCCCTTCACTACCACACTGTGCTTTCTTATAAAACTCACTTTTAAACTAGGAACCTGACTGTAATTTGCTGGTGTAAGGGACCAGGATATAATATTTAAAATCTGGGAAATTTCTATTCACAAGAAAAAGCAGCTCTAATGAAGTATTTAAATGTCTCCCTATAGTAGTAAAGTCTTATTTGTACATGAGCTTGAGATTCCTATGGGATAGCTAAGTGGCCATTTCTGGCAGGCATTTGGACTTTATAGAGAAGTCTAAGCTGGGGATGGAGATGTGGAAATTATCATCATAGAGATGGTAGAGATAGTGGTTAAATTGGGAATGGGTAAGATTGCCCAGTGTCTTAGCTTGGGCTGCTCTAACAAAATACCCTAGACTGGGTGACTTAAACAATACAAATTTCTCATAGTTCTGGAGCCAGGGAAGTTTTTTTTGTTGTTGTTTGTTTTTTTTGGCTGCGTTGGGTCTTCGTTGCTGTGCGTGGGCTTTCTCTAGTTGTGGCGAGTGGGGGTTACTCTTTGTTGATGTGCATGGGCTTCTTATTTGTGGTGGCTTCTCTTGTTGTGGAGCGTGGGCTTTAGGCGTGAGGGCTTCAGTAGTCGTGGCTTGCAGACTCTAGATCGCAGACTCAGTAGTTGTGGCGCATGGGCTTAGTTGCTCCGTGGCATGTGGGATCTTTCTGGACCGGGGCTCTTTCCCGTGTCCCCTGCATTGGTGGGTGGATTCTTAACCACTGAGCCACCAGGGAAGTGCCGGCGGGGAAGTTTAAGATTAAGGTGCCAGACAGTATGGTTCCTGGTGAGATCCTCTTGATTTGCAGACAGCTGCCTTCCCGCTGTGTGCTCACATGGCAGGGAGAGAGAGAGAGCATCTCTCTTTTGTCCCTTTTTTAAAAAAATAAAATTATTTATTTATTTTTGGCTGTTTTGGGTCTTCGTTGCTGCGTGCGGGCTTTTCTCTAGTTGCAGCAAGTGGGAGCTACTCTTTGTTGCGGTGCATGGGCTTCTCATTGCAGTGGCTTCTCTTGTTGCGGAGCACGAGCCCTAGGCGTGCAGGCTTTAGTAGTTGTGGCTTGCGGGCTCTAGAGCGCAGGCTCAGGAGTTGTGGCGCACGGGCCTAGTTGCTCTGCAGCGTGTGGAATCGACCAGGGCTCGAACGCGTGTCCCCTGCGTTGGCAGGTGGATTCTTAACCACTGCACCACCAGAGAAGTCCTCTTTTGTCCCTTCTTATAAGAGCATCAACCCCATTCCTAAGGGCTCTACCCTCATGACCTAATTACCTCCTAAAGGCCCCATCTTCAAATACCGTCACATTGGAGATTAGGACTTCAACACATGAATTTTGAGGTAACACATTCAGTTTAGTCTATAGCACCAAGAGACGGCATCAAGAACCATGCTGGGGAACAGAATAGAGGCTAGGGGATTAGCAGTATTTGGTGGACGTTCATTTATATATTGAACTAATATTTAAAGGTTTTGTATTGGGTGTGTGGGTGTGTGTTTTGCATGAGGGAGACTTGAGTATGTTTACAAACAAAAAGGAAGTAGTCAGCAGAGTGGTAATATAGGTCAAAAAATGAGTTAAGTGATGGAGCAAGATAAGGGTACGTTCTTCAGACTACAGTCTTTAATTAACGGGTACACAAAAACATCCCAGAGAGACTATGGCCATGTATATTTTTAAAGGAATCAATATGCAGAACTTGCCTTCCATAAATACTTTTCTTAAGAATGATCTGGGGACTTCTCTGGTGGTCCACTGGGTAAGACTCCACGCTCCCAATGTGGGGGGCCCAGATTCGATCCCTGCATGCCTGCCGCAACTAAGGAGTCTGTGTGCCACAACTGAAAGATGCCACATGCTGCAACTAAGACCTGGTGCAGCTTAAATAAATATTAAAACAAACAAAAAAAGAATGAATCTTGCTCCTGGGTGTAAGAATGAAAACTCTTAGAAGAAAACATAGGGGGAAAGCTTTATGCGTTGGGTTTGGCAATGATCGTTTAGAGGATATGACACCAAGGGCACAGTCAACAAAAGGAAAAATAGACAAATTGGACTTCAAAATTAAAAACTTTTGTGGTCAGTGAACACTATGAACAGAGTAAAAAGGCAACTCACAAAATGGGAGAAAATATTTTCAAATCACACGTCTGACAAGGGATTAATATCCAGAATATATAGAAAACTTCTAAACTCAACAACAACAACAAAAAACCTGAATCAAAAAATGGGCAAAGGGGGATTCCCTGGTGGCGCAGTGGTTGAGAGTCCACCTGCCGATGCAGGGGACGCGGGTTCGTGCCCTGGTCCGGGAGGATCCCGCATGCCACGGAGCGGCTGGGCCCGTGAGCCATGGCTGCTGGGCCTGCGCGTCCAGAGCCTGTGCTCCGCAGCGGTGAGAGGCCCGCGTACCGCCAAAAAAAAAAAAATAAAAGGGCAAAGGACTTGAATAGACATTTCTCCCAAAAAGGATATACAGATGGCCAATAAGCACATGAAAAGATTCTCAGCATCATTATTGATTAGGGAAACGCAAATCAAAACCACAATAATTTACCACTTCATACCCATTAGGAAGGCTGTTATTAAAAAACAAAACAAAACAGAAAAACAGTATAACAAGTGTCGGTGAGGATGTGAATAAATTGGAACTTGTATTATTCTGCTAGGGCTGCCATAGCAAAATACTGCAGACTAGGTGGCTTAAACAACAGCAAATTATTTTCTCACAGTTTGGAGGCTGAAGTCTAAGATCAAGGTGTCAGCAGTTTTGGGTTTTGATGAGGCCTCTCTCCTTGGCTTGCAGAAGGCCATCTTCTGTCCATGTCCTCACATGGCCTTTTCCCTGTGCATGCATTCCTGGTGTCTCTTCCACTGATGCCAGTCCTGTTGGATTGGGGCCCCGCCCTTATGGCCTCTTTCAACCTTAATTACTTCCTCAAAGGCCCTATTTCCAAATACAGTCACATTGGGAGTTAGGGCTTCAGCATATGAATTGGAGGGGGCACAGTTCAGTTCATAACAAAACCATTGTACACTATTTGTGGGAATGTAAAATGGTGTAGCTGCTGTGGAAAACAGTATGGTGGTTCCTCAAAAAATTAAAAATAGAATTACCATATGATCCAGCAATTCTACTTCTGGGTATATATATCCAAAAGAACTGATCTCAAAGAGATATTTGTATACCCTTGTTCATTATTCACATTATCCAAATGATGGGAGTAACCAAGTGTCCATAAGTGGATGAATAGATAAAATGTACACACAATAGAATATTATTCAGCCTTAAAAAGACATGAAATTCTGATAGCTGTTGGAATATGTATGAACCTTGAAGACATTATGGTAAATGAAATAAGCCAGAAAGAACAAATATTGTATGATTCCACTAGTATTGAGGTACTTAGAGTAGTCAAAATCATAAAGACAAAGTGGAACGGTG
This sequence comes from Globicephala melas, assembly GCF_963455315.2. Classification (NCBI taxonomy): domain Eukaryota; kingdom Metazoa; phylum Chordata; class Mammalia; order Artiodactyla; family Delphinidae; genus Globicephala; species Globicephala melas. Next base: position 38,305,887 of record NC_083324.2, on the reverse strand, counting down.
GTTGCCAAGGACTAGGTTAAGAGGGGAGTGGGGAGTACTGTTTAGTGGGTACAGAGTTTCTGTTTTGCAAGATGAAAAAAGTTTTGTGGGTGGATGGGGATGATATTTGCAAAACACTGTGGATGTACTTAATCCCTCGTAACTGTATACTTAAAGATGGTTAAAGTGGTAAACTTAAATTATTTTTAAAAAATGGCTCTTGTTGATTCTCCTTTTCCACTTCCTCTTTCTTACTAACCCTTCTCCCACTTTACCAAAAAGTCACCTTTGCATTTGCAATCTAACTGAAGTACACTGTGCCAGGGAGGATACCCTTTAGGACACCAAACAATGTTTATATCTCATCCCTCATTGAAGGATATTTGGGTTGTTTCCATTTTTTTTTAAAGCTATTATGAATAAAGCTGTTGTGAACATTTTTGTAGAGGTCTTTTATTTTCATTTATCTTAGGCAAATACTTTAGAAGTGGAATTGCTGGGTCATAGGGTAGTGTTTCTCAGGCCAGTTTCTAAAGTGATTGTACAATTTTGCATTCTTTGTGTGTGTGTGTGTGTGAACTTTTTTTTTTTTTGATTTATTTATCTTATTTTATTTTTGGCTGCATTGGGTCTTCATTGCTGCACGCGGGGCTTTCTCTAGTTGCAGTGAGAGGGGGCTACTCTTCCTTGCCATGCCCGGGCGGCTTCTCTTGTTGCGGAGCACAGACTCTAGGTGCACAGACTTCAGTAGTTGTGGCTCGCGGGTTCTAGAGCGCAGACTCAGTAGTTGTGGCACGCGGGCTCAGTAGTTGTGGCTCACGGGCTCTAGAGCGCAGGCTCAGTAGTGGTGGCACATGGGCTTAGTTGCTCCGCGGCATGTGGGATCTTCCCAGGCCAGGGCTTGAACCCGTGTCCCCTGCATTGGCAGGCGGATTCTCAACCACTGCGCCACCAGTGAAGCCCTACAATTTTGCATTCTTTCGAGTAGTGTATGAGTTCTGATTGCTGGAAATCTTTGTGTATCTGATTTTGTGAATCTTTTTAATTTTAGCAATTCTAGTGAGTGTGTATTGGTATCTCATTGTGGTTTTAATCTTTTCCTTCTGACTAATAATAGGGAGCATTTGTCAGACATGTGTCACAAATATTTACTTGCTGTTCTGTAGTTTACCTATTCATTTTTTTAAGTGTCTTTTTTTTTTTTTTTTTTTTGGCGGTATGCAGGCCTCTCACTGCTGTGGCCTCTCCCGCTGCGGAGCACAGGCTCCGGACACGCAGGCTCAGCAGCCATGGCCCACGGGCCCAGCCGCTCCGCTGCATGCGGGATCCTCCCGGACCGGGGCACGAACCTGCGTCCCCCGCATCGGCAGGCGGGCTCTCAACCACTGCGCCACCAGGGAAGCCTAACAAGTGTCTTTTGAAGAACAGATTTTGATTTTAATATTTTTCTTTATGGCTAATGCTTTCTAGGTCCTTGACAAAAGTCTTTGCTGATACCAAGCTCAAAAATATTTTTCCTGTGTTTTATTTTTTTGCTATGCCTCTTGGCTTGTGGCATCTTAGTTCCCTGACCAGGGATTGAACCCGGACCACCGCAGTGAAAGCGTAAAGTCTTAACCACTGGACCGCCAGGGAATTCCCTGTGTTTTCTTTTAGAAACGTTATAGTTTTAGCTTCTGCATTTATGTAGATCCATTTTTAATGTGGTATGATAGTAGGCAAAGCAAATGCCATCAATGGGGATTTAGGATATGATTCTGGAGAGGAAGCCTGAAAAATCGCTATTACATTTGAGGAGGAATCTTTTTTTTTTAATTTATTTTATTTTATTTATTTATTTTTGCCTGTGTTGGGTCTTCATTGCTGCTCACGGGCTTTCTCTAGTTGCAGTGAGTGGGGGCTGCTCTTAACTGTGGTGCATGTGCTTCTCATTGCGGTGGTTTCTCTTGTTGCTGAACACAGCCTCCAGGGCACGTGGGCTTCAGTAGTTGTGGCTTGCGGGCTCTAGAGCACAGGCTCAGGAGTTGTGGTGCACGGGCTTAGTTGCTCCGTGGCATGTGGGATCTTACCACACCAGGCATCGAACCTGGTTCCCCTGCATTGGCAGGTGGATTCTTAACCACTGTGCCACCAGGGAAGTCCCGAGGACAAATCTTTTTAAGTGTAATTGAAATGAATACACTTAAATTTTTTTAATGGGAATTTGCAGGGGTTGGGGGAGCAATGGTGCTTCCAGCAGTCACTAATTCTAGGTCCAATAGTGCATATTAAAATTACTGCTGTTTAAAAACTCATAGTTGGATCATAGTTGGGTAGGTGCTCACACCAGTCCTTGCCTGTTGGTGCCCCCTTGATCCTCTTAGCTGAGTGTCCTGTTTGGCTCAAAGCATTTACTTTGGAAAAAATTAGAATGTTTAAAGCAGGAACAGGCTGCTATATGCCACAGCTAAAACTAATGGAATAGTACCCCTGGTTCTGCTTTGTTGGCTTTTGGAACTGAAGTCATGAGTAAGAGGGGTGGCCCTGGGTATTGGTTTTATTTTGCTGGAGGTAAATTTCTTGGACATGTGCAGAATGGACCAAAGTGAAAGTATTTGCCGAGAATTTTTTTTAATTAATTAATTTAATTTATTTTTGTCTGTGTTGTGTCGTCATTGCTGCGCGCGGGCTTTCTCTAGTTGCGGCGAGCGGGGGCTACTCTTCGTTGCGACAGGCGGGTTTTTCATTGCGGTGGCTTGTCTTGTTGCGGAGCATGGGCTCTAGGCATGCGGGCTTCAGTAGTTGTGGCACGTGGGCTCAATAGTTGTGGCTTGCAGGCTCTGGAGTGTAGGCTCAGTAGTTGTGGCGCACGGGCTTAGTTGCTCCGCGGCATGTGGGATCTTCCCGGAGCAGGGCTTGAACCTGTGTCCCCTGCATTGGCAGGAGGATTCTTAGCCACTGCGCCACCAGGGAAGTCCCGCCAATAATGTTTTTATTAATCAAGAGTCAAAGGCAGAGGAGGCTTAGAAACAATCAGCTAACATCATCATTCTAACCTTAAAGGCTGCTGACCCTATACAATGGGGAGGCTTTATTCCCATACCCACTGGTTGGTTTCCAGGAAACCAGTCTTTATGTTCTGGGGGAGTATAATTGTAAAGCTGAAAATTAAAGGAATTGATGAGAAGGGCATCACTAGGAGTGCAATCCATGGTTTAATGTGATGCTTGCCATCTCTCAGGATTAAATGACTCCTGTTCAACCAGTATTCACATGAAATTACTTTTCAATTCAGCATTCAGAACTCTCATTTGAGTGTCATACAGAGTGCAGTAAGTCAAAGGAAAACAAATATCTTACATTAACGCATATGTGTGAAACGTAGAGAAATGGTACAGATGAACCTGTTTGCAGGGCAGGAATAGAAACTCAGATGTAGAGAACTGATGTGTGGACGTGGGGGGAAGGGGAGGGTGGAATGAATTGGGAGATTAGGTTTGACGTAAATACACTACCATGTGTGAAATAGATAGCTAGTGGGAACCTGCTGTATAGCACAGGGAGCTCAGCTCAGTGCTCTGTGATGAGCTAGATGGGTGGGATGAGGGGGTAGGAAGGTCCAAGAGGGAGGGGATATATGTATACATATAGCTGATTCACTTCACTGTACAGCAGAAACTAACACAACATTGTAAAGCAATTATACTACAATAAAAACTAACAAACAAACAAAAGCCTCTCATTTGACTATTTACTACTACCACCAAGATCTACACCTGCAGCAGCTTCACCTGGACTTACATCTCAGCCTTGCCACAGGGGCCCTCTTACTCATTGCTATGTTGCATCTGTTAGGGGTGGGATCTGGGCATTTGAGGTGGCAGGCCTTCCGTTCCCACTCATGTTCACTGCCAGGTACAGTTGTGTAATTAGTGTTATAGTGCCACTTATTTTCAGAGTTAGGTGGTATGGCAGGTGACTTGTTATACATTCCTTAGTGGATTCTGACTTTCTTGGCTCCTGTCTTGCTGTGTATATCAACCAATATCCCTGCTGGGTTCTGATGAGCTTCAGAATTTAAAGCCTTAACCTGGCATTCAGTTCATCCCGCAGTGCCAGTTCTGTTTACCAAAAGTAGCCCTGGCTCCATGCCAGTAACTCAAGAGTTTTTGTTTGGTTTTTTGTTAGTTTTTTTTGCGGTATGTGGGCCTCTCACTGTTGTGGCCTCTCCCATTGCGGAGCACAGGCTCCGGACACGCAGGCTCAGCGGCCATGGCTCACGGGCCCAGCCGCTCCGCGGCATGTGGGATCTTCCCGGGCCGGGTCACGAACCCATGTCCCCTGCATCGGCAGGCGGACTCTCAACCACTGCGCCACCAGGGAAGCCCAACTCAAGAGTTTTTACCCATTTAAAGTTTAAGGATAGTTTAACATCATTTCAGCCCCAAGACCTGTAATCATTTGCTTTGCTGGATTAAACTGTCCAAAGAATTCCAGCTATTCTGAGGGAAATTTTGGAGGGAACCACTAGATGTTTGTACATATCTTTGGCCCCATTCACACCAGTAGTATATGAGGGTTCTAATTTCTCCAGATTCTTGTCAACTTATCTTTTTATTAGAGACACCCTAGTGGATATGAAGTGGTATCTTACTGTGGTTTTTTTGTTTGTTTTGTTTTGTTTTGTTTTTTGGCTTATGGGATGTTAGTTCCCCGACCAGGGATTGAACCTGGGCCACGGCATTGAAAGTGCTGAGTCCTAACCACTGGACCACCAGGGAACCCCCTTATTATGGTTTTGATGTGCATTTCCCTTATGGGTAATGTTGAGCATTTTTCTTATGCTTATTGGCCTTTTAAAAGTATCATCTTTGGAGAAATGTCTATTCATAGCCTTTGCCCATTTTAAAAATTGGGTTATTTTGCTACTGAGTTATAAAATAGTTCTTTATGTATTCTAGATACAAGTCCTTTATCAAATATGATTTACACAAGTTTTCTCCCATTCTGTGGGCTGTCTTCACTTTCTTGATGGTGTCCTTTAAAGCACAAAATTTAAAATTTTGATGATATCCAATTGATCTATTTTATTTTTGCTTTTGTTGCTTGTGCTTTTGGTATTCATCTTATCCAAAAAGCCATTTCTTAATCTAAGGTCATGAAGATTTATGCCTGTTCTAAGAATTTTATAGTTTTACCTCTTAAAACATTTAGGTTTTTGATCCATTTGTATTAATTTTTATACATGACATGAAGTAGGGGTTCAACTTTATGCTTCTGCATGGGGACATCCACTTGTCCCAGTACCATTTGTTGAAAAGACTGTTCTTTCTTCATTGAATTGTCTTAGAACTCTTGTCTAATACACTTGATCCTAAATGTGAGGGTTTATTTCTGGACTCTCAATTCTGTTTTATTGATCTTTGTTTATCCTTATGTCAGTGCCACACTGTCTCGATAACTGTAGCTTTGTTTTCTTTTTTTTTTAATTGAAGTATAGTTGATTTGCGATATCGTGTTCATTTCAGGTATACAGCACAGTGATTCAGTTTTTTCGTATATACACACACACACACACACACACATATACACATATTCCTTTTCAGATTCTTTTCCCTTATAGGTTATTAAAAAATACCGAGTATAGTTCCCTGTGCTATGCAGTAGGTCCTTGTTGGTCATCTATTTTATATATAGTATTGTGTATATGTTAATCCCAACCTCCCAATTTATCCCTCCCTGCATCCCCCCTTCCCCATTGGTAACAACAAGTTTGTTTTCTATGTCTGTGAGTCGCTTTCTGTTTTGTAAATAAGTTCATTTATATCATTTTTTTAAGATTCCACATAGTAGCGATATCATATGATATTTGTCTTTCTCTTTCTGGCTTACTTAGAATGATAATCTAAATGTTGCTGCAAATGACATTATTTTGTTCTTTTTTATAGCTGAGTAATATTCCATTGTATATGTATATACTACATCTTCTTTATCCATTCATGTGTCAATAGACATTTAGGTTGCTTGTAGTTAAGTTTTAGAATCAGGAAATGTGAGTCCCCTAACTTTGTGGTATGTGTTCTTTTCTATTTTGCACAGATGATACCATATTACAAATAATATTTTGCACATATTTTTAAACTTAATATGTAATAGTTTATCCTATATAAATTAACATAGCTATTTCATTTTTTGAGAGTTGCATAGTATTTCAGTAGTACAAATATATTCTGTTGATGTAATATAGATTTTATAATCTTTTGCTATTACAAACAGTGCTGCACTATGTACCTTTGTAAACATGTCACCTCACATTGTAAGTTTCTAGAGAATGAATTCCTAGAAGAGGAACTAGAAAGTCAGAAGTAATATGCATTTAAAATTTTGTGAATTCTAGTTTATGTAGAAGGAAAACTATGGAAAACTGTAGAATTTTTCCTTATGTTATTGATGTCTAACTTTATCCTGTTTGGGTTAGAGAGGATACTTTGTACGGTTATTTATCTTATAAAATCTGTTGAGCCTTGTTTGTGGCCCAGCAAATGGTCCATCCTGAAGAATATCCCATGTGCACTTGACAAGATGTGATTCTACTGTTGTTGGGTGGAGTGTTCTGTGTCAATTAGATGTGTTTGGTTTATTGTGCTAAGTTCTCTGTTTTCTTACTTATATACTGTCTGGTTGATCAATTCATTATTCAAAGTGAGGTTTGAAGTTTCCAACTGTTATAGAACTGTCTACTTCTCCCTTCAGTTTCTTTCAGTTTTTGCTTCATATATTTTGAGGGTCTGTTATTAGGTGTGTAATGTTTATGATTTATCTTCTTGTGTTTTTTTAACCTTTAAATTAATATATAATGTCCTTTGTCTTTTGTACCTTTTTTGATTTAAAGTCTGTTTTGTCTGATACTAGTATAGCCACCACAGATCTCATTTGGTTACTATTTGCATGGAATATTTTTTTCTGTCTTTTCCCTTTCAACCTATTTGTGTCTTTGGATCTACAGCGAGTCTGTTGTAGACAGCGTATAGTTGGATTATGTTTTTTAATCTATTATGCCAATCTTGTCTTTTGAGAAGAAAATTTTAAACTGTTTACATTTAAAGTGATTACTAATAAGGAGGAACTTCTGCCATTTTGCTATTTGTAATCTATATTCCTTATAGCTTTTTTCCCTTCATTTCTTCCATTATTACCTTATTTAGTGTTTAGTTGATTTTTTTATAGTGAAATGTTTTGATTGCCTTCTCATTTTCTTATGTGTATATTCTAAAGATATTTTCTTTGTGGTTACCATGGGAATTACATTTAACATAGTATAGTTATAACAATTTAATTTGAATTTATACCAACTTAAGTTCAATAGCATAGAAAAACTGCTTCTATACTGTTCCTTTCCTTCCCTCTGTCTTTTTGTTTTTTAATATATTATCCCATTGCTTCTATTTATTTATTTATGTATGTATGTATGTTTGGCTGCATTGGGTCTTTGTTGCTGCACGCGGGCTTTCTCTAGTTGCAGTGAGCGGGGGCTACTCCTTGTTGCGGTGCGCAGGCCTCTCACTGAGGTGGCCTCTCTTGCTGTGGAGCATGGTCTCCAGGCGCATGGGCTTCAATAGTTGTGGCTCGCGGGCTCCAGAGTGCAGGGTCAGTAGCTGTGGTGCACGGGGTCAGTTGCTCCGCGGCATGTGGGATCTTCCCGGACCAGGGCTCGAACCCTTGTCCCCTGCACTGGCAGGTGGATTCTTAACCACTACACCACCAATGAAGTCCCCCTTCCCTCTGTTATTGATGTCACAGATAACATCTTTATAAATTGTGTCCCATTAACCTAGATTAATAATTTTTTTAAATAAATTTATTCATTTATTTATTTTTGGCTGCGTTGGGTCTTCGTTGCTGCACGTGGGCTTTCTGTAGTTGCAGCGAGTGGGGACTACTCTTGGTTGCGGTGAGCAGCCTTCTTATTGTGGTGGCTTCTCTTGTTGCGCAGTGCGGGCTCTAGGTGCGTGGGCTCAGTAGTTGTGGCGCACGGGCTTAGTTGCTCCGCGGCATGTGGGATCTTCCCGGACCAGGCTCGAACCCGTCACCCCTGCATTGGCAGGCAGATTCTTAACCACTGCGCCACCAGGGAAGTCCCCCTTCCCTCTGTTACTGATGTCACAGATAACGTCTTTATAAATTGTGTCCCATTAACCTAGGTTAATAATTGTTTTTTATGCGTTTGTCTTTTAAATCATGTAGAAAGTAAAAACTGGAGTTAAAAATTGAAGTCACAATAATACTAGCTTTTATAATTGCTCTTGCTTTTTAAATCTTTACTGAAGCTTTATTTCTTCATATGGCTTCAAGTTACTTTTGACTTTCTTTCATTTCTTGCAGGGCCCATCTACTGGTAACAAATTCCTTCAGCTTTTGCTTATCAGGAAATGTCTTAATTTCTTACTCTTTTTTTTTTTTTTCCCACGCCAAGTGGCATGCGGGACCTTAGTTCCCTGACCAGGGATTGAACCCGTGCCCCCTGCAGTGGAAACACAGAGTCTTAACCACTGGACCACCAGGGAAGTCCCTCTTTCTCATTTTTGAAGGAGAGTTTTGCTAGATATAGAATTCTTTTCCTATACCATTTTTGCAAAGGCTGTATTCCTTAGGTGTGATCACTGACACCTGTTCTCTTAGCCTTTGTTCATCTAATGTGTTAACCAAGATTTCCTTGAATTCTAGGAGCTCAAACAGATAAAACAAAAATGGACAAAAAACACACCAACAAAAATAAGAGAAAGAAAAACCCACCTCTCTTTGTTTTTGCAGATTGGTTCTGTGCTGGAGCCATTCCTTCAACACTTAGCTAGGCTTGCTCTGAACCTAGAGATCAGCCTGAGGTGAAAGCTTAGAGTCTTCTCAGGTTTTGTCTGATCATGTGTCTGGGTATGCTTGTGGTGTTCTAAATTTTCTCATATACATGGTGCCTTGGAATGTCCTAACTCCCCAAAGTGTTTTCACCCCAACCTCTCCATATCTGTGAGTCTGTAGTCTGCTTTGCAGCTTTTATTAGCAGTGCCTGCGCTTTTCCCCCCAGAGTTCTGAGTTAGGTAAAACAGAGGCAAGTACCTTGCATCAGTCCTTCAGATAGCCCCCATACAGATTAGAACAGATGTACACAATAATTTACAAATCAGGTTTCCCTTGGGTTTAGGGAGGGAGCTGAAAACTGGGCTGCCTTCAAGACAAGAACCACTGCCATGCTGGGGTGGGGGTGGGGCAAGGATCAGTAAAAACACCAAAAAACTTTGCTATTATTTTGAGGATGACTTTTTCATTTTTTATTCTTTTTAAAAAATATTTATTTATTTGGCTGCGCCTGGTCTTAGTTGCGGCTCGTGGGATCTTTATTATGGCACGTGGGATCTTTGTTGCGGCATTCGGCATCTAGTGCCGCTGACCAGGGATCGAACCCAGGCCCCCTGCGTTGGGAGCACCGGATCTTAACCACTGGACCACCAGGGAAGTCCCGAGGATGACTTTTTCTTGACTGAGTGTTCAGTTGGTTGTTGTAAAGCTTTGACTGTTTTCTAAAGCTACAACAAAGTTGGTTCAGACTGCTTGTTTTTTGATGTTTCTGTTGAGGAATGAGGCTTTGGAATTTCATAGTCTGCTGTTTCGCTGACATGTGGGTTGTGTTTTCACTCTCTTGATAGTGTACTTGGATTCACAAAAGTTTTCAATTTTGATGAAGTCTACTTTATTTTTTCTTTCGTTGTCATAGTAAGAAACCATTGCCAAATCCAAGGTCATAAAAGTTTGCCTCTTTTGGGGAATTCCCTGGTGGTCCAGTGGTTAGGACTTGGCTCTTTCACTGCCTGGCCCCAGGTTCAGTCGGGGAACTAGGCTCCCACAGGCCTCGTGGTATGGCCAAAAAAAAAAAAAAAAGTTTGCCACTTTTTTCGTAGCTGGAGCACAGGTCCTGTGATGACTTCTCAGCCTTAGGTTACATGCCCATCTTCAAAGCAATCACTGTGGTGAGGTAATAGACTATTCTTGCTTTTTTTTTTTTTAAATTTATTTTTTGGCTGCTCTGCTTGGCATGTGGGATCTTAGTTCCCCCACCAGGGATTGAACTTGTGCCCCCTGCATTGGAAGCTTGGAGTCTTAACCACTGGGCAGCCAGGGAAGTCCCAGTAATAGACTATTCTGATTGGCCAGGCTGAATAGAGTAGGATCAGCCGCACAGACTGGGAGTGGTGTTTATGCTAAGGTGCTATTTCCGAAAAGGAAGATAGAATGGGTGCCAGAAAAATTAGTAAATATATTATGAAGCATTCTTAGTACATTGAGAAGTTGATGGTGCCCTAGAGTGCACATTTTAAATTTAAAATGTATTTTTCTTGCTATAAATTAGCATGTAAATGTTTAAAAGTGACTTCCAAAAGTATACCTGCTGATGTTGTCCCTGATAAGCCAAACAAGAGGAAATTGGTTTATTCTTTACTTCATGTTCCAATGTACTCATTTTTTGTGGTTTGTTTTGTACAGGTACTGTGATAACCAGAGTTTGGTAGCAAGGATCTACTTATTGGACCCTCTTGACATAGAAAGAGATGTGGGGGGATTCTCGATCTGCTAACAGAACAGGACCTTTTCGGTAAGTCTTTAAATTTGAATATTGAAATGTCAGTATTTTAATGATACAGTATAATATTTTTGGCCTACCATAAGGAGGGATATTTTCTAGAAATAGCTCTGATTTTTTAAAAATAGAAACTATTTAAAATTTTTCTAGTCATTTCTAAAGTGATTGTGAGACTAAATACCCAGTGTGCCAAGTGTTTTGTGTTTTAGCATTTTTAAAAGCATTAACAAAATCCCCCAATTTCTAAAAATATTTTTTGTCTCTTTTAGCAAAGTCATACATATTTGATTAATAAGGAAAGCTAGTAAAAAATGTACATAAATGTATGTAAATGTTTCATTAAATTCAGTAATTTATGTCTAGAATCCAGAGCTCTGTCTTTCCTGTGACATATTGTGTTTCAGCTACCAAAAATAGTTCTGAGAAAGAAAAATTACTCGATGCAATTTTCTAAGCTACATTTCAATTTTAAGGATTACTAGGTACAAAGATAAGTGGAGAAGGTGGTACCATTCAGTTGTAAATGGATTATATTTTAGAATTGTGGGAAGTTAATTTCTTATAGCCAGTATAATAAACACTGATGATGGTATTTTAAAACTTTTGCATTGTGTTTACAATTGGAATATGATTGTTATGGCTTTAGTTGGTATATGGCAAAGAAATCTGACCTTTAAAGCTATACATTAAAAAATATTTATGCTCCAGGGAGTTCCCTGGCGGTCCAGTGGTTAGGACTCCATACTCTCACTGCCAAGGGCCTGGGTTCAGTCCCTGGTGGGGGAACTAAAATCCCACAAGCCACGTGGTGTGGCCAAAAAACAAAATTTATGTTCTAATTGAAACTTCTGTTACTAGTAAATTTTCTTTTTGATTGGCAGTCTGCAGGATCTTCTTGTGCAAATTCAACAGATGTTTTATTATTTTGAAGCTTGGGGTTCCAATGAAAAATTAAGGGAGAGAACTAAGTTTTAAAAAAATCCGTATAGGGCTTCCCTTGTGGCGCAGTGGTTGAGAGTTCGCCTGCCGATGCAGGGGACGCAGGTTCGTGCCCCGGTCCGGGAAGATCCCACATGCCACGGAGCGGCTGGGCCCGTGAGCTATGGCCGCTGAGCCTGCGCGTCCGGAGCCTGTGCTCCGCAACGGGAGAAGCCACAGCAGTGAGAGGCCCACGTACCACAAAAAAAAAAAAAAAAAAAAAATCCGTATAATATTTAGTAAAACTAGTTTCATGAATACAGGGGTCTTTACTTTCTGCTTAACAGTCTTTAAATTAAAGCAGTGGTGGTGATGCTGGTTATGTTTTTCCTTTCACAATATTAAGGTCTGGATCAGTGGTCAACAACAACAAGCTGTACAGCCTGCAGCTTGTTTTTGTTTTATTGGAACATAGCCCTGATCATTCATTTACAAATTGTCTATGGTTGCTTTCATGCTGCAATGGCAGAGTTGAATAGTTCTGACAGAAACTGCAAAGCCTAATGTAATTACTGTCTGACTCTTTATGGGAAAAGTTTGCAGATCCCTAGTCTAGATTAGTGAGTTTGTACTTTAACATTTAAAAATCTCTCCTTTTTACTTATATTTATGGATAATTATTTGTAAGTAAGGCTGTTTCCTATAAGCCTTCAGGAATTAGGTAACTTTAGCTCTATTGCATCACTTAAAAATTTTTTTCAGAACATTTTCTCTTTGAATTTATTATTTAAAGTTGTATTTCCCCACCTTAATTTTAGTTTAAATATAAGTCATTACATGCTATTTTTTAAGATCTTTGACCAGAAAGAGACATAGTTTATATAGCATAACTTTTGGGGGGACTAATTTGGGTGAAAAAGGTATCTTGCAGGAAAATAATTTTGTATTCATCTTCTTAAAATTTTTTAAAATTTGGTTGAAAATGATTTTCGTAGCCACTGCTATTTTATACTAATAGAAGTGTTTCTTGAATAGTCTACATAAAATACAGTTCTAAGAACCCTAATACAGTGGTTACTCTAGATCTCTTTGATCTTCTCCGCTGAAGAGGGTAAGGTAATCCTTAGGGTAGTATTCAAAGACACTGTTGGATGTGTTCTGGTCAGAGAACATGTAGATTTAGATACGGCAGCACTCAGCCTGTGAGTGTCTGCTGAGGCTTAAGTCTTCCTGCAAGCTAACTATTGGGATTTTTTTTTCGTTAATTTTTAAATTTTTTGTCTGTGTTGGGTCTTTGTTGCTGTGCACAGGCTTTCTCTAGTTGTGGCGAGTGGGGCTACTCTTTGTTGCGGTGCACAGGCTTCTCATTGCAGTGGCGTCTCTTGTTGCAGAGCACGGGCTTTAGGCGCGTGAGCTTCAGTGGTTGCGGCGCGTGGGCTTCAGTAGTTGCGGTGTGTGGGCTCAATTTTTGTGGCACGCAGGCTCAATAGTTATGGCGCATGGGCTTAGTTGCTCCATGGCATGTGGGACCTTCCTGGAAGAGGGCTCGAACCCGTGTCCCCTGCATTGGCAGGTGGATTCTTAACCACTGCGCCACCAGTGAAGTCCCTAACTATTGGGATTTGAATGATTTTAAATATGGGTGACACCAGAATTAGTGGTAATGTCTTAATTTTAGTATTATATTGTATTACTTATGAAGAACATTTAAAGTTACTTCTCTTATGATGAACCCCATAGATATAACTAATGTTAATAGGAGCTATTGGAAGTTACCATGTTCTGAAAATCCATTAAATATGCATCATTCAACTGTTTAGGTTACTATTGTTAAATTCCTATTACTTTTTGGAAAGGGTTTGGCATTGTAACTGTTTCGCTTGCACTGAGTAACCCAGAAGCAGTTGTCTGTTGAATCTTTCTATAGCAGTGTAGTCTGAGTTCAGAAGGGTCATGTAATAGAACCTGTATATTCTGGAAGGAGAGAACTGAGTTGGACTTGATCTCTTAATACTTTTGTTTTACTGCTAAAAAGCAGGTAACCATTCAGATCATTTCATGTTTTCCTTTTTCATGCCCTTCTCTCCCCTCCCCTTCAAGCTCAGTATCCTAGGTACCTAATTGCCTATTTAAATTCCCTAATCTTTTACCAAAGTCAAAACATATAAAATGGTCTGGAGCTTAAGACAAAGGGAGGAAGTTAGGTAGTATGAAAGATTGGGCCAATTCTCATTTATCTCTTGAGTTCTGTAAACTGAGAATGTGAATACTATGCTTATTTTAAAATATATTGTATTACCATGAAAAATTAGATGAGGCATTAGAATCTAGAAAATCAGCTTCTTTTTTGGGGACCTGGTGATAATGCTTGAAGGCCTAATGCTCTCTCTAGGTCCCTTTCAGTATTAAGCTCCTGGATGCTGTTGCTTGGTTTAGTCGACTTAACACATGCTTTGTGGCATGATTCATGCTGCCTTCTGAGATACCCTTGAGTAGTTACAATAATAGGACCCAGGTGAGAGCAGTTCTAGGCAGAGCCACTGTAGAACTAGGATTTAGATGCAGCCAGGGCTGATGCTCAGCTGGTGAACACTGGTATACTCCTAGTGATTTACAGCCAGTGTTTCTTCATTTTGGGCCTGCATCCATTCTGACTGGGTGGTGTCCATACTGTGGCTGTAATCAAATATTTTGGAATGTTACTCCTGTATGCACCAATGAGAAAGACACCTCCTGAAACCTACTGTATAAAATTTACAGTGCATTGATTTTTCTGATGTATAGGAATCATCATGCTGATCTTGGAATTCTAAGTTCCCTGGCTATAGGAAATGGAAATTTTTGTAGAGTGTCACCATTGCTAGCTTATCTGGTGTTGCGGATTTTCCCTGTTGCAGGACTGGGTGAAAGCTTTTTCTGCAGCAGTCATGTTGAAAACCTTGTGTTGACTTTCCTCGTGTTCTGAAATGGGAATATAAAAGTTTACTACGCCACTTCGTCTTAAAATAGCAAAACATTGCTGTTTTCTGCAGATCTAGGACCTTGTTACAGAACTCTGCCAAAAAAAAAAAAATGTTTACAGAAGAATGTGCTGTGATTAGAGAAGAATATGCTGGTGTGTAGATTTCAAACTCTCTGGACAATATGAATAACACTGTCTTTGTTTCTACAGTGGGAGCCAAGAAGAAAGGTTTGCTCCCGGGTGGAACAGGGATTATCCTCCTCCTCCCCTTAAGAGTCATGCTCAAGAGAGACACTCTGGCAACTTTCCTGGCAGAGATTCACTTCCCTTTGATTTCCAGGGGCATTCGGGGCCTCCCTTTGCAAATGTAGAGGAGCATTCTTTCAGCTATGGAGCTAGAGACGGACAGCATGGTGACTATCGAGGAGGGGAGGGACCTGGACATGATTTCAGGGGGGGAGATTTTTCATCTTCTGATTTCCAGAGCAGAGATTCATCACAGTTGGACTTCAGAAGTAGGGACATACATTCTGGGGATTTTCGCGATAGAGAAGGACCACCTATGGACTATAGGGGTGGGGATGGTACTTCTATGGATTATAGAGGTAGGGAGACATCTCACATGAACTACAGAGACAGGGATGCTCATACTGTTGACTTTAGAGGTAGGGATGCTCCTCCACCTGACTTCAGGGGCCGGGGCACTTATGATTTAGATTTTAGAGGCCGGGATGGATCCCATGCAGATTTTAGGGGAAGGGATTTATCAGATTTGGATTTCAGGGCCAGAGATCAGTCCCGTTCTGATTTTAGGAATAGAGATGTATCTGATTTGGACTTCAGGGACAAAGACGGAACACAGATGGACTTTAGAGGCCGAGGTTCAGGTACTAGTGATCTAGACTTTAGGGACAGGGATACACCACATTCAGATTTCAGAGGTAGACACCGGTCCAGGACTGATCAGGATTTTAGGGGCAGAGAGGTGGGACCTTGTATGGAATTTAAAGATAGGGAGATGCCCTCTGTGGATCCAAATATTTTGGATTACATTCAGCCCTCTACACAAGATAGAGAACATTCTGGTATGAATGTGAACAAGAGAGAAGAATCTGCACATGACCATACAACAGAAAGGCCTGCTTTTGGCATTCAGAAGGGAGAATTTGAGCATTCAGAAACAAGAGAAGGAGAAACACAAGGTGTAGCTTTTGAACATGAGTCTCCACCAGACTTTCAGACCAGCCAAAGTCCACTTCAAGACCAGGACAAGTCACAGCTTTCTGGAGGTGAACAACAGAGTTCAGATGCTGGTATGTTTAAAGAAGAAGGTGGTCTGGACTTCCTTGGCCGGCAAGACACTGATTACAGAAGCATGGAGTACCGTGATGTGGATCACAGGCTTCCAGGAAGCCAGATATTTGGCTATGGCCAAAGCAAGTCTTTTCCAGAGGGCAAAACTTCCCAAGATGCCCAACGGGACCTTCAGGTATGTTAATGGAGTGGATTGCTTTTTTGAATTTTGCTTTTTCGTAAGACTTTTCTGGAGGGTGAAGTGTAGAGTCCAGGACCATTAGTCCGAGGTCTTAACTTTGTACATCCATTAAAAAGCAAGATTTGTATTCAGTGTACATCTCTAGAGAAAGGGCCCTCAGTTCAGATCATATTTTTGATGTGTGTCTCTTCATTATTTTGCTTGATGGTACTGATCGAAATGCTTTGGGATAATTTAGTTTGAAAGTATTTGTCTTTGCGAGTTGGTTCTCTCAACTCTTACACGGTCAGGCCTGTGGCTGTTTAGGGCTCATTTTCTTATTTAAACTCATTTAGAGGATACCTAGGATATAGAGATAGAGAATACCTAGTTATGAGGCGGTGATATTAATGTTGCAAGTATTCTATTGAAGCTAACTTAATTGACTTAAATGTTGAATTTCTGTATGTATAATGTATAATCTAATGTATATATAATCTAAGCGAGGAGAATTATGTTTGCAGTTGGACATTGAAAATATTATCTTTTAAAATAGGTATTACCCATCTCTATTGAAGTTTCTGTTATTTTGGACAGTAATTCTAAGACATGCTAACCAAATAATGGATTTTGAGAATGTTAGAGGCGGATGGCCATATAATTTATTGTTCAAGTCAGGACACTTTCAAGAGTAAAAGAGGGGGCTTCCCTGGTGGCGCAGTGGTTGAGAGTCCGCCTGCCGATGCAGGGGACACGGGTTCGTGCCCCGGTCCGGGAAGATCCCACATGCCGCGGAGCGACTGGGCCCGTGAGCCGTGGCCGCTGAGCCTGCGCGTCCGGAGCCTGTGCTCCGCAATGGGAGAGGCCACAACAGTGAGAGGCCCATGTACCACAAAAAAAAAAAAAAAAGAGTAAAAGAGGACACTATTTATAATTGTGCCAGGAGAGTAGGCATAACTGGGAGGTGTGGTCACATAGTTATAGGAGACTTTTTTTTCCCAAAAGTTAAACCCTTTTTATAACTGTTGAAATGAAAGAGGATCAGTTAGATCTGAGACTTTTTGTGTGTGTGTTGTATGCGGGCCTCTCACTGTTATGGCCTCTCCCGTTGCGGAGCACAGGCTCCGGATGCTCAGGCTAAGCGGCCATGGCTCACGGGCCCAGCCGCTCTGCGGCATGTGGGATCTTCCCGGACCGGGGCATGAACCCGCGTCCCCTGCATCGGCAGGCAGACTCTCAACCACTGCGCCACAAGGGAAGCCCTGAGAGCTGAGACTTTTGTGAATATGGAAAATGCAAATTTCTCTGAATTGTACTGTTAAGTTATATTGTCATATGACACCTTTTGACTGTTCTGGAATTTGTTTATAAATGACATCTTTGATAAGTGACATCTGGTTTTATTTATTTATTTGCTGTTTTCTCATTCAGGAAAAGAAAATTTTAGTTTTGAGAATCTAGGTGATTTTTTTTCCTGTTTATAAAAGTCACATTCAGTGTTGTTTCTCTTAATTTTCTGCTTTACTATTTTAAAATTCCCTCAATGACCATGGGTCTTAGCACACTTGTATTCTAATGATTTGAAATCAAATTTTGGGGGAATTCCCTAGCAGTCCAGTGGTTAGGACTCAGTGCTTTCACTGCTGGGGCCCAGCCTCAATCCCTGGTCGGGGAACTAAGATCCCACGAAAAAAAAAAAAAAGAAAGAAAGAAATCAAATTTTGGAACTCAGAAAAATAGACAATTATAATTTTTCATATCTTCATATGATGTAAGTCATTTTGATTTTTGATCCTGAGTACCTGTATTTCAAGTTGTTTCATTTTGCGCATTAACATGTATTTGTTTCTAAAATAATTTTTTATTCTGGATTCAAGGATCAAGATTATAGGACTGGCCCAAGTGAGGAGAAACCAAGCAAGCTTATTCGATTAAATGGGGTGCCTGAAAATGCATCAAAAGAAGAGGTAAGGCTTATTTTCTTTTTTCCTTTTCCTTTCTTTTCATCAATTAAAATTGTTTTTTTAACTTTTTATTTTGAAAAATTGTAGATTCCCAGGAAAGCGTAAAGAAATATTCAGGGAAATCTTGATTATCCTTCACCCAGCTTTCTCCTGCCCGTCCCCCAGTGTCAACATCTTGTATTACTGTAGTACAGTAGCTAAACCAGGAAATTGGCTTTGGTGTAATCCATAGAGCTCATTCATTTTTCACCAGTTACACATGTACTCAACTGAGGTGAGGTTTGTTAAAAAAAAAAAAAAAATTATGACAAATGATTGCTGTCCTTAGGCCTGATAATCGTCCTTTAGGGGATGATCCAAGATGCAGTTACATAAAGATACATAAAGATGCAGTTTATTGACAGTAGTAAAAACTGGGATCTGCCTAACTCCTCAGTGGTAAAGGACTTGGTGACTAAACTATGGATGACCTTAAGGAAGAGTTTGGTCAGAATATACAACACAGAGCAGACAGTGCCTTACTCTGTATTAGGCAGTGTGTGATGTTTACAAGCATTAGTTCATTTAATTATCACAACATCCTATGAAACACATACTCTTTATTCATTCATTCCAAATATTAAGCACTATTTTATTCCAGGCAGTGTTCTAGGCACTGAGTGATATAGCAGTGAACATTATGAAGTCACTGCTTCCATGGATAATAAAAAATAAGCAAAAAAAAAAAAAAAAAATCAAGCAGTGATAAATGCCCTGAAGGAAACTAAAGTAAGGGTTTAGAGCATCATTGGGGTATAGGCTATTTTAGATTGGGTAGTTCGGGAAGACATCACTGAGGAAGTGACATTTGAGCCCAGGCCTGAATGCAAGTGAGAGAACAGTCCATTTGAAAATGGGGAGAAGAACTGACCAGGCTGAGGGAGTTCAGGTGCCATGGCCCTGGACTGGAAAGAGCTCAGTGCATCATCTTATGTTTAAAAGATGAGAATCCGGATGCTGAAAGGTTACACAGCACATGAGCAGGAGACGCTTGGAATACAGGCAGTCTGATTTCAGAGCTTGAGTTCTTGAGCTTATGCTCTTCTGCTTTTTTTATGTACTTGAGAATTTTTAAATAATTATGTTCTACTTATTCAGCAGTTTTTGAATGCCTGGAGTGTGTATGGCTCAGTTTTGCCTTTGTAAAGTAATCATAGCTTTAAATTATGTAGAATAAAAGCCACTAGGGGAAATATAATATTCAGTATTTGATTATGATGTGTATCATTACTGTACATACCATATTCTTGCAGATTCTTAATGCCTTTCGGACTCCTGATGGCACGCCTGTAAAGGACTTGCAGTTGAAGGAGTATAACACAGGTGAGTTTCATGACTTGCATGCAGCCTTGGGTTAGGAAGAGTCTTTGTCAGATCTCTGCATCTTGAGCTACTCAAAATTTTTTTAAGAAACCATAGTTAAGATTTTCGGAAGTCTCCTGTTGATGCCTTCAAATAACAGCCAGCTTTAGTGTTAGCTGTGGTTCTTTGTGGATGTTCTTCCACACATGGGCAATAAGGATGCATGTTCCAGTTCTTCTGAGTGCCTGTGAGATATAAAGTGAGTGTTGTAGCATTTGTCCCCAAATATATTTTATATAATTGAAACATTAAACTTACTGCTTATGTTCTTCATGGTGGTGGAATGTTTACGTTTGAGCCTGGTAAGATTTTAATTATCTTACTATATGTAAACTTTTACATTTCATTTCTTCAGCGTGGAATTGTCAACTTTCCAGAGAAATTGTACAAATTAGTGGTTTCTTGAAATTTTAGTCTTATTCTGCGAACAGACTCCTGCAACAGCTATTTTGTTGAAACCCATGAATAGATCCAGAAGAGCTTTCTTTTTGACCTCTGTTCTGTGGTCTGAACTGCTGATTAGACTTTCAGAATATCCTCCTAGTATTTTAGAGTACCAGGTTTGGTCAGTTTCTTCAAATCTTATTACAGAAAAAGTAATCAAAAGTGAAATGCCATGCACTCAAGGTATTGGACCAATATTTTTAGGACTACACATATGAAATGGTTTAAAAAGGTAATATTTAAGTGATCTATTTTGCAGAATTTTAAATTGAAGAAGTAGAGCATTAGTCTTTTCACAAAACTTAGAATTTCAGTAATTCATGTTAAAGAACTCTTCAAGTAAGAGTAAGCCATATTTTTGAGTAGTTTACTTTTAAACAGTTTACCATGGAATAAAATTTTTGCATTAACTAGATAGCTTCTTTTGATTGGTTCTACAGAGGAAAACTATCCACAAATTTCAAGCACAAATAAATTTTTGTGCTTGAAATAATCTGGTGTTTGAGTTAAGTACAGAATTTTTTTTTCTGTAATTTGACAACAAACTCAGAAGCATTATTTCTCAGAAAGCTATTGTTCCTTTGTTTTAAATATGTCAACTCTAAATTTTTGGAAACATGACTAAGAGTAGTTAAGTTGTTCTTGCACACCACTTTTTTGGCAGGGAGGGGCATGTGTCTCATACATACTTTCTTGATTTACTATTAACTTTGGGAATTAAAAATAGAATTTATAGGCTGCCGTTGCTTTTTGACTCATAGGGCAATAATTTCAGCTTTTATGTTGTTTCATGAGCTGTGCTTTCGTTAAGTATTGGTATTTTTAGGAAAAAGACATGTCTTGATGTTTAAATAGCAGCAATTGCAGTTCTTCCATTTCTGTAGTAGTCATTGACTTTCTATGTGTATTGTCAGATTTATTAGCAGAGTAAAACCTACATTAACTTACATGGTTCACAGAGGGAGTTCTTAAACTTCCTGGCTGTGGTAGCTATTAAAATTGTAGCTGGCACACCAGAGATATTGATACGAATGTGAAATCATTCAAGACAGGACAGTGGTTTAAAAAAAAAAATCAGCTTTCAGGAAATGCACTTTTCTTGGCATTTTAATATATGAAGTGATAGTGTAATAAAAAAATATATATGCACATACATATATGTGTATATATATATATACCTTTTGAAATGAATGGATTGGATTACCAGTCCCATGTTATCCATATTACATCACTGTGTGGCAAGTAGAATGAACTTTTTAAATTATCAGTCAGATCATGTTATTCCCCTGCCTAACACCCTTTAACACCTTTCCATCTCAGTTGGAAGAAATTCCCAACTTCTTGTTTTGACTTACACAGTCTTGCATGAGTTTGCCCTTGGCTGTTTGTCTGACCTCATCCCATACTGCTCTCCACCTTTCTTATTATACTGTAGCCACACTGAGCCTTTCTCTAGTCCTTGGCGAATAAAGACTTCTTTCTCTGTCAAGGCCTTTGCACTGCTCTTCCCACTGATCCTCACTTGTCTTTTGGGGTTTAGCTCTTGACTTCAGTTTCAGCTCTCAGAGGCCTTGCCTCACCATCCAATCTAAAATCACTCCTCAGTCATTTTTTATTGTATCTTGGTTTGTCATCATAGGATTTATCACTTTGATATTTTTCTCAGCGGTTTTGTGTGTCTTATTCCTCTCACTAGAGAGTTAGCTCCATGATAGCAGGAGCCTCGTCTGTCTTGTTCCCTCTTGTTTACCCAGTTCTTGACACTCTGCCAGGCCCTGATGGGTTCCCAGCATGCCTGGAATGATTAACGTGGTGTATGTGGAGTAATGTATATGGAGAGCAGCTGTGGTCTCCTTTCAGGTGAGGTGCATTAAAGGGTAGTTTAGGTTTCACAGCCGTGCACTCTTATATATCTGCTGAAGAACATACCTTGAAACAATCAGATGTTCTGAGAACTTTAACATTTACTTGTTCAAAGGTTTTGTGTGAATTTTAGTAGAAATGGTGTCTTATAAATGGCAGTCAATTTTTTAGGCTAGGATAACCTGCAGAGACCATGTAGGATGGATGTTGATCATAAGAGGGGGATTGTGGGGTAGAGTTCATCCTTTTAGTTGATGTATTGGGGAGCTAGTCTGTAACAGAGAAAACATTAATGCCTCTTCACTGACTCAAGTAATATCAGTTTAATTTTTGTCTCATTTAGAGCTGTGTAAGTACAGGGCCACAACTTCTATCCAAAATCTGTGGGATCAGATGAATTTATGAATTTTTTTGAATATAGAAAGGTAATGTGGTACATAGCTCATACATGAATTATTTCTCCCAGTGGGATGTGTATCAGACGTAATACTTCTGCAGCAAAATGAATATTCTTACTAAGAAGATGACTATAAAGAGACTAAGTGTAGTATATAGATCAAGATTTGTCTCCAAATGACTTCACTGAAAATTTACCAAAAACTTGGTATTTAGGAGATATTTAGATTTTGGAATTGCAGATAAGGGACTGTGAACCTACACATATTGTGTACGTTTGAGTTTTTCTATTGCCATGTGCAAATATATAATAACCCTATTAGTTGTAAAAGTACCTTGACTTACATGATTATATTCCTGGGGAAAGTACCAGGAATGAAATGTCTTTTGGTGACTGAGCAAACAAACTCTGATATACACATACAATGGAATACTACTCAGCAGCAAAAATGATGAAACTATGTGTGCATGTAATAACATGGATGAATCTCAAAGGCATTATGCTAAGTGAAAGAAACTAGACTCAAAAGGCTACATACTGCCCTGAAAAGAAATAAAGTACTGATACATGCTACAACTTGAATGAACCTTGAAAACATTATGCTCAGTGAAAGAACCAGGCACAAAAGAGCACATATTGTCTGATTGCATTTATGTGAAATATCCAGAATAGGCATATCTGTAGAGACAGAAAATGGATTGGGTAGTTTGGTGGTTGTTAGGGGCTGGAGAAGAGGGAAAAGGGGAGTGACTGCTTAATGGGTATGGGGTTTCCTTTTGGGGTGATAAAAATGTTCTTCTGGAACTAGATAGTGCTGATGGTTGCATAACACGGTGAATGTACTTAATGTCACTGAATTGTACACTTTAACATGGTACATTTTATGTTCTCTGTACTTGATTATAATTTTAAAAAATACTGCATACTGTATGATCCTATTTATATGACATTCTGGAAAAAGAAAAATTATAGTAATAGAAGATAGTGGTTGCCAAGGTATTGGGGGAGGAGTTGACTGTAAAATGGAAGCATAAGGGAATTGGGGGGCATAATGGAACTGTTTTATATATTGATTGTGGCAGTGGTGTATCAATGTTAAATTCACTGAAGTTGGTAACTACTGTGGTTATGTAAGAGAACATCCTTATTCTTAGGAAATACACAGTGAAGTTTTTAGAAGTAAAGGACCATGATGTATGCAGTTTTCTCTCATGGGGTTTAGAAAAAAAATTTGATGAATATGGAGAAGCAAGGGAGTAGATATGACAGCATGTATCAATAGATGAAACTGGTAATGGGCATATGAGTGTGTTCTTTGTACTGTTCTTGCAACTTTTTTTGTAACTTGGAAATTATTTCCAATAAAAATGTGAAAAACTGACATAAATCTGATGTATCCTATTTTAAAACAATCAGCAGAAATCTCGCAAGATAAAGACTACAATGAACTATTTCTGTCAACAAACTATAGAGCAGTGGTCCTCAGAGTGGATCCTGGACCAGCAGTGTCAGTACTACCTCTCACTTGTTAGAAATACATATTTTCAGATTCCTTTCTAGTCCTTCTGAATCAGGAACTCTGGGGGTGGGGCCTACCAATCTCTGCTTTAACAAGCCCTCCATGCGATTTTTTTTTAATGCTTATTTTATGTATTTATTTGGTCGTGCCGGGTCTTAGATGCGGCAGGCAGGCTCCTTAGTTGTGGCATGTGAACTCCTAGTTGCAGCATGCATGTGGGATCTAGTTCCCCGATCAGGGATCAGACTGGGGCCCCCTGCATTGGGAGTGTGGAGTCTTAACCACTGTGCCACCAGGGAAGTCCCTCCATGCGATTTTTTTTTTTTTTTTTTTTGCGGTACACGGGCCTCTCACTGTTGTGGCCTCTCCCGTTGCGGAGCACAGGCTCCGGACGCGCAGGCTCAGTGGCCATGGCTCACGGGCCCAGCCGCTCCGCGGCATGTGGGATCTTCCCGGACCGGGTCACGATCCTGTGTCCCCTGCATCGGCAGGCGGACTCTCAACGACTGCGCCACCAGGGAAGCCCCCTCCATGTGATTTTTGATGCACCTTGAATTGTGAGAATGATTGCATTCGATTATTTGTTTATAGTCTTTATTCTAGAACTTTTTTGCACCGTTTAAAATAGACAGTAAGCAAGTGGACCTTCAGTAAGTAGAAAAGCCTAATGCATATGTGCCTTAGGAGCCCATGGCAGGGCCTTGCCTACCTGATATCAGTTCTCCTGTACAGAGCTGGGGCAGGAACTGGAGTAGTGTTGATGTTATTTTATGTTCTTAGTTGTTCTTTCTGTTTATGTAGCATACTTCCTCCAGAGGTCTTGGAATGGTTGTAGATGTTCTCATTCTCACAGTGTTTTTCTGATATTTGAATGCAGACAGAACTGCTGTTGATTTTTAGATGGACTTGAATACTGACAGTATAAAGCTTGCTGTGATTTTTTTCCCAAAGGAATTTGTATCATTTAAGTAAAAACAATATAGCTTATGGATTATGTTTCCTAATAAGTCTCAGACATAGAAAGTAACTCTCTTACAGTAAACTACAGTACTACAGAATTGTTTTAGTACTGCTTCATTAAGTAGTGTCAGAAAGTTAGAAGGTTAATAGGGTGGTGTTAGTAGGAAGAAGCAATATCTTGCTTTGATTCTGTCAGTGTTCATATAGTGAGTGGACACAGTTTTTGTGACCCTGTGAAGGAAATTTCTTCTTAGGAAGTAAGCATTTGCAGCAACCGAGTCACTTGGTCTCGTACCCTAGCATTTTGGGTATATTGAAAGTGTCAGAGGCTCTCTGCATTTATTAAGGGAATAGGCTCACATCCTTTCATTTTTCACAATTGAAATGGTTTGAGTTTTTTACATCTGTGTTGATGAAACAGAAGTGCCTTCCTTAAGAAAAGAAAAAACTCTAAGAGAATCTTTCAGTTTAGGGCAGAAATCCATTGTGAAATGGGTTGACATGGATGATACAAAACATGCATAGTTTATGGTATTCCAGATGGAGTAGCTCAACATCATTTAGAAAAAATAAATTATAGTTGGAAAATGCAAATACACATTTTTGGGTTTTTTTCCTGGCACTTACAGAATAGACAAGTAAAACTTTTAGTTCTTAGGGGAAAACTGACAAATCAGAAAATATCACACTTACTTGTCACATCTCTAAAACTACAGAAGATCTTTTCAGCCAGGAGACTTACTGGGTTTGGTACCACATTTGGGGAGGGTGTTTACAGATGAGCCTTAAGGAAAGGTGGCTGAGCTTTAAAAATAAGAATGTCTGGAAAGCCAAGAGGCACTTTTTAGGGCTGGGTGGGTCTTGTGGAGGCAGTGGATGGACTCTATGGCTGAATGGAGAACAGTACACCTGGAGAAGAATCCTGTGATGTGGTCCTAGAGGGATCAGGTGAACTGGGGAGAGGTGCTGGAACTAGGGTTAATTTTAGTCATCCTTGGCATTACCTGGGGATTGGTCTTGTTTATTTCATTTTTAACGTTTCCCACCCCAAAGACTTTGAGTAGAAGGTCCTGTTAGAGAATATGGATGTTTTGTGACTCTTACCCTCACTTTAAGGGATTACCTCTCCTGAGAGATTACCTTGGTGTAGACTCTGGAAATGGACAACTTGGCTAAGTACCATGAGCAGAGACATGAGCGAGTTGTCTCTGATGATGATGTATTCTGAACCTCATTAGGTGGTGTGGTACTTACTGCAGAATAGGGGCTCACTGGACTATTGGGAACGATAGCTTGAGGTCCCTGTAGAATTTATAGGAGCAGTAAGGCACTAAGGTTTAGTGACTAAGGGAAGTTTGAGTTTAGGTCTGTCAGCTAGTAAGGGGAGGGGTAGCCTAAGAGGATATAAGTATGTTTTCAGGGCTTGGTCAGGGCTGGGTACTTTTGAGGGTTTGTTGCTGACTTTAAAGTAGAATCCCAGTACTGTTTTGGAAAGCAAGACTTTATAATTTCTGGTTTTATTTAATCTTTTTCTTTGGGGTAGTTAACTTTCCTAACACTTAAGATGAAACTCATTTTGTATTCTGGGAGCTGGCTTATTCTTCAATTTAAGCTTCCTTATTAAAACCCCTTAAGTTAGCAAGGATGGTTAGTGGTAGTTTGCAGCCCTGGTAGGGAAGTTTTAATATTTTTATTGACTTTTTTATTGGGCTCCCTGCATGCTACCTTTCCTTGGGGCTTTTGGGTGTCGAGTCTTTTTTTTTTAATATGGTATTAATTAATTGATTGATTGATTAATTTATTTATTTATGGCTGTGTTGGGTCTCCGTTGCTGCGCGCGGGCTTTCTGTAGTTGCGGCGAGCAGGGGCTACTCTTCGTTGTGGTGCGCGGGCTTCTCATTGCAGTGGCTTCTCTTGTTGCGGAGCACGGGCTCTAGGCACGCAGGTCAGTAGTTGTGGCTCATGGGCTCTAGAGCTTCTCACTGCAGTGGCTTCTCTTGTTGCGGAACACGGGCTCTAGGCACACAGGTCAGTAGTTGTGGCTCACAGGCTCTAGAGCGCAGGCTCAGTAGTTGTGGTGCACGGGCTTAGTTGCTCTGCAGCATGTGGGATCTTCCTGTACCAGGACTCAAACCTGTGTCTCCTGCGTTGGCAGGCAGATTCTTAACCACTGCGCCACGAGGAAGTCCTGGGTATAGAGTCTTAATCTGGATCTGAGAATGGGACATCTTTTGCAACCCAAGGCATCACTTTATTCATAAGCAGGGACCACCAGCTTGGCAGTTTTTGGTTGGTAGACTATGTAGCATTGGAGGTCTCTATCTAAACCACACAGGACATCTGTAGGTAGAACAGACAGGTGACAGTATAGCATGACAGTGATGAGCAGATGCCTTAATTGGCAAGTTATATTCTCTTCCCTAGAACTATTTGGCTGAGATGGAATTTGCCTCTCTGAAATGCAGAAGGTGTTTGAACTCTGTTTATAGCCCTGTGTCAGTTCACTGCCTTTCTGAGTTCCTCACTCTTCTTTAGGTAGAATTGCTATAGTCCTCACTTGTCTTTTTGGTCAAATGCTTAGGTGGCTTTGGCCGAATCTTAGTTTGTATAAGGCTGTATGGGGTTTCCTGTGCCTTTTGGTAGTTAGAAGAATTCACTGAAGAGTTCCCTCTGATGGGGTAGCAAGAAGAAAAGAGTCGTTAATCAGCCTGCATAGTGCAGGAGCCTGCTTGAGTCCCAGCTTCAGTCCAGGGAGGAAAAGTCATTTATACAGTTACCTTCAATGGGAAGTAGATAGAGGCCATCCATAAAAACTATTTATGGGATTTAAAGTACATTGGCTTCTTCCTTTAACTTTCCCCTTGCAGAACATCTGATTTGTACTCGCCCTTTCTAGCTTACATTCTCTACCCTCAGAATGTAAATTAAAGCAATTTTCCCCTACTTCCATGTTTCTTACTTAGGTTATCACTTAGGTCTTCTATCTAATTTAAATACAAGCCTCTTAGGAACTATTTGGTGGTAATGGTTACACTACTTTGTGAATACACTACTGAATTGTACACTACTGAATTACACTACTTTGTGAATATACCACTGCATTTTATGGTATGTGAATTACATCTCAATTTTAAAAAATAAGCCTTCTTGAAAACTGGTTGACAACTTCTAGAGGCAACAGGATTAAAAGAGAATAACACCTAAGTGAATGCTTGAAGGTAATCACTGGTCAAAGAGATCAGCAAATAAAGTGATGTCCCCTGAGTTTCAGAGAAGTAAAATAAATCAAGACTTTTCATGAGTATTATAGGAAATGATCAGACAAGAAGTAGAGAAAAATGCATACAGATGGACCTTTTTTGTGTGCTTTCTGGAAGGCTCATTGTACCTCTGTTCCAATGCATTTTTTTTTAAATAAACATGATCCAACTATATGCTGTCTATGAAAGACTCACTTTATTTTATTTTTATTTTTTATTATATTTTTTTATTTTTGGTTGTGTTGGGTCTTCGTTGCTGTCCACGGGATTTCTCTGGTTACGGCGAGCGGGGGCCACTCTTCGTTGCGGTGCAAGGGCTTCCCATTGCAGTGACTTCTCCCGTTGGGAGCACGGGCTCTAGGCATGTGGGCTCAGTAGTTGTGGCGCACAGGTTTAGTTACGCTGCGGCATGTGGGATCTTCCTGGGCCAGGGCTCGAACCCATGTCGCCTGCATTGGAAGGCAGATTCTTAACCACTCCGCCACCAGGGAAGCCCCCAATGCATATTTTTTAAAAAGAATATTTTCAACCTCTAAAAATGTAGTTGGGTTGTAAGAATTTGTAAATTCTCAGAGAGAAGCTGTTTTCTACATAGGAGACCTTTGGAGGCCTTGAAGGTCTTGGTTATTTCAGTCTCAGTATTGGGAAGTTTCTCTACTATTTCTCCTTACTAAAAGAGGGCTGCTTTGCCTTCAGGGGAGTTTTTAAATGATCTGGAGCACTTTGAGATGTTTAGAGTGGTCTGAAATGTGACTTCCAAACCACCTCAAAATGTACCTTAGGAACCAGGATAGGGGAAATGGTAATATTTCATTTGTAGAACTTAGTCCTGGCTCTGTTGAAAGAATGTTAGTTTTGTTGTGGTATTGCCTCTTTTGGTTTTGTGGGGCCTACTGTTTTTTGTTTCTGGTTTTTTTTTGCGGTATGCAGGCCTTTCACCGTTGTGGCCTCTCCCGTTGCGGAGCACAGGCTCCGGACGCGCAGGCTCAGTGGCCATGGCTCACGGGCCCAGCCGCTCCGCGGCATGCGGGATCTTCCCAGACCGGGTCACAAACCCGTGTCCCCTGCATCGGCAGGCGGACTCTCAACCACTGCGCCACCAGGGAAGCCCTTGTTTTTGTTTTGATCACGATTTTAAAAACTAGATTTGGACTGGAAAGAGAAAAAAAAAGATATTTATTGGCTTGGTTTATATCTTTCATGGTTCATTCAGTTGTTTTAGGGGCAGGGGGAACAGGAAAACAAAGTAAAACAAAACAAAAAATTCCTTTCATGTTTATTTGAATGCCCACCAGTGCTTTTGAGTTTATCAGAAATGAATGTTGGTTGTCACAGTCGTCAGATGCATGTTAGAAAATCCCATGGTACAGGAGTTGGGGTGGGAGCTGCTGAATAGTACTTCATAGCTCTCTGGTGAGGGAAAGTGACTAGATAAGATGATTTTAATTTTATTTATTTATTTTTTAACTGAAGTATAGTTGATTTACAATGTTGTGCCAGTCTCTGCTGTACAGCACAGTGACTCAGTTATATACATATAGACATTCTTTTTTAATATTCTTTTCCATGATGGTTTATCAGAAGTATTGAATATAGTCCCCTGTGCTATACAGTAGGACCTTGTTGTTTAGATAACATCATTTTCAAAAATGAATCAAATGTCCCTGACAGGGTAGGAAAATCATTGCTTAATAAATGAAGCTTAAGCTTCATTAGTTTTTTCCTAATAACCGAGCAATTGAATTTGTGTCACAAATTAAATGATTTCCTGCCTTTGCTTGTCTTCAAATCAAAGAAGAAAATATTAGCCAAGCTACAAAAATTCCTGGTAGCAATGTGTGAGGTTATGTGTGAATTGGTGGTTAAATAATATTTGTGTAAGTATTGGAATATGTTTCTTCAACCTGAAAGTATTAGTTAACATTAGTTAACATGTATGTGCTAACTTTGGAAATAAAATATTGGATGAGTAGATCCTCTCAAGAAATTTTTGTCAAAAATTCTGACATACTTAATTTTAATTTCTAAAACTATGCAGTGGTGTTATGTTGAGGGAGTAGAGTGTTCTGTTTGTATAATTGTAAGTAATTTAAAATTCTATATTTTTTAGAAAATTTTTCATTTTAGCTTTCACATTAATATCAAGTCCTAGAAAGTGCTCACCTTGTTTATCAGACAATGAGTATGTTTGACAATGTACAAGCATATCTGATGAAAGATTTTGGTAAATCTTAATCAAGAATAGTCCTGTATTTTATTTATTTATTTTTAAAATTATTATTATTATTTTTTTGCGGTACGCGGACCTCTCACTGTTGTGGCCTCTCCTGTTGCGGAGCACAGGCTCCAGACGTGCAGGCTCAGCGGCCATGGCTCACGGGCCTAGCCGCTCCGCAGCATGTGGGATCTTCCCGGATCGGGGCATGAACCCGTGTCGCCTGCATCGGCAGGCGGACTCTCAACCACTGAGCCACCAGGGAAGCCCAGTCCTGTATTTTAAAATGGCTGCATGGAGGACAAGTGCTGTCAGTAAGTTAGCAGCAATACAGGGGCAGCTGTCTCATCTTTAGTCCCTGAGAGTGCTTTGTAATAGAAGCACAGGGGTACTGAAATGTATTATCTCATGCACCCCTGAAACCACCCTGCAAAGGAGTTACCATCATTGCTACTTGGCATATGAGATAACCCAAGCCCAGAGAGAAGTGCCTTGCCTGAGGGCACATGATGAATTAGCTGTAGCTTCTTGCCTATGTACATAACTGTAGAAGTTACTTTGTGTGTTGCTCCAGTGAAGATACTCATTACAAGTGATGTGGCATTGACTGAGCGCCACCGCGTGCCGGGTATTATGCTAGTGTTGGGTGTACAGAAATGAAAATATCCCCCTCCCCCACTTAGTCTGGGACCTCTATTGTTCTGGCATCATCTCTCTGCATGGGCAGTTTGCTTCAGCATTGATGCTACTCCTCTCTTGGGTGATCCTTTTGCCACTCCTGTACCATCTTTCCTGTCAGGTTGGAGTGTTCTTAGCTGGGGGGAGAAACTCAGATCTTACTCCTGATGGTTGCTCTGTAGGTTTTTTTGTTTGTTTTCAAGTGAACAAAAATTGAACTAGATCATTGGCTCTAAAAAGAGTAGTTGTTCCCAGATTTTTAAAAAGTCCTGGGGATTTAATATACAGGGTTGTGACTATAGTTAACAGTACTGTATTGGATATTTGAAGGTTGCAGTAAGAGTTGATCTTTAAAGTTCCCATCACAAGGAAAACAAATCGTAACTGTGTATGGTGATGGATGTTAACTAAACTTATTGTGGTAATCATTTTGCCGTATATACATATATCAAATCATCATGTTGTATCCTAAAAGTAATACAATATTATTTGTCAATTATAGTTCAGAAAAAAAAAGTTCCCTTTTTTGACTTACATAGCATTTTGAGATGGTCTATGCTTATCTACTTGTCATAACTCTTCCATTAGGCTAAGCTCTCTGAGGGCTAGGACACTCCCCTCCTCTGTGCTCACATAGCGTTGTAAATGTCAGTGGAAACTAATGAGTTGAATAAGGGTGAGAATTTCCTAACAAATGTTAATCTGGGCCCGAGAACCATCATCAGGATGAAGTAACCCTAAGATTAATTTTGGATTTTGAAAACTACTTGAAAATACAAACCAATAAAAAATATTAAAAAAAAAATAACCATCTGGTGCAGATGGAAAGCTAGATAAAATAGAACCATATGCAGTTTTCAAAAATTTAGCAAGTAATCATCAGTGCATATCTTCGTAGTTTCATCTGTCTTATTATAAACCAGCAATCCTTATATGCATAGTTGAAGGAGAGAGAATTGAAAGTGCTTATAAGATGTCAAAGTGATGATTTCATATGGGCCAATTTCATTCTTCCCAGATGGTATTTTGACATGTAAGTCAGATATTTTCCTAATTTTCCTAATGAAAGCTGCAGGTACATACTCATTTGAGGTTTTAACATAGCAAAGTACCTGTTGGAAATCTTTCACACAGGCCTCCTTTGTCATGTTATTTCCATTGATGGGAATTCAGATACCTGGATCAGTTCTGTTTGACTTTTGTTAAAATCTCTAACCTGATAATATTTTACTTTTCTTCTAAACACCTATATTCCCAGTGAAATGGAATTAGGAAAACAAGACCGATAGAACTAAGCCCTCTTGAATCTCTATTAATATTTTGCATGGTGCTTTTTATATTCATAATGCTTTGTTTCCACAGAAATATTACTTCTTGTTTAAAGGGGGAAATCCCTGTGTTTTCTTTTTCCTCAAAGATACCCAATAACATTTAAATTAATTTTTCCCTCTGCCTGTGTCCTTTAAAATCCTGATTCTTTCTTACATTTCATAGTTGGTATGTATATTCTGGCCTTTTTCAAAGTCAACCAGTACTCTCCTAATGGGAAATTCAACTGGACTTGTTTATGTTTAGTTGGGTTTTTCTTGGTCAGTTTGAATATAGGGCTGCTCATCTCATTTGCCTAAATAAAAATCTTGGTGTATAACGGTTACGAAAACAGGGCTTGGTATAGACTAACAGTTGGCTTGAATGATCAAGGGCCATGTTTGTCAGCATCACTGAGTCAGCTTTTCTAGGGACAGAGACTAAAGAATTAGTTCTGGGATTGGATATTATTTATCAGGGCTTTGTTTTCTGTACGTTGTTTTCCCCTAAGCACCTGGTTAGCTATTATCACAGATACTTTTTTGGGGAACAGGCAACCACATGGTTAATGAAGATGGAGAAGAATTGAAAATTTAATATTACCTTTATAGATTTCCTTCCTTTGCCTTGTTCCCATCCTTCTCAACTGCAAAAAAAAGTATAAGGAGCATTCACATTTCTATGAGAAATCTATACATTTAGGTTAGGAAATGGAGAAAGATATGCTTTTTAATAGTCATACAAATAAGCCACAAAGACCCATCAGCCCACCAGGTTTCTTCCCAACATGTGATGATGGAAGAAAAAGGTAATAAAAGAGGTTTTTTTATTACTCTTTTTAGGTGAGAATTTGTCTGTGGGACTGTTAACACTGAGTTTACCATCTTGATGATTCCAGATGGTTCCTAGCAATTCTGAATGCAAGGTTGGTTGGTAGTCTTCAGAACATTTAGGTCTCTGAGTGGAACATCTTCTGTGTCTACTAGAACTTTTTCTGTGAATTATAAAATTACATTTGAGAACTAAAGGAAAAAAATCACAATTAGCTCAATACAACCACTGTAATCATTTTTGTTTACAGTTGTGTCACATTACATCATTTTCAGATTTCTGTATATTCACCTGTGCTTGCTCAACTCCTCTCCCCTACCCCACACCCCATTTTCCCTCTCATGGAGTGAGCATGAGAGGTGGGGTGTGACTCGGCTATGACTTCAGGTGGTCTCTCCAGTTTTCTCTGAGTATGAGCGTTCACTATGCTGGCTGTGATTCTGTCATTTAAAGTGATATATTTTTCATACATTATGGCCCTTAAATGCAAGCCAACCTCTTCATCTGGTGTCAGCCAAAAGAAAAGTGATCTGTTGCGACGCTGGAGGAAAAACTGGCAGTGTTGGACTTAACCTATATTGAGAGATGGTATGTTGTTCTTCACCTTGGGGTGTTCAAGTATGATATTGAAAATGCATGGTTTTCATCTCATATGCTGACTTTTGTCTCTGACCTCTGAATTAGATGCAACTTCATTGTATTTAATTCTAGTTCTTTTTCCTATACACATTTTATATAATTGTTCTCAGTTTTAAAGTTTTTAAAATATACTATATTCAATATACTATATCAAGTATCTTATCATATTGTAATTTTTATAGCCATCATTTACAACAAGACTTTTGGGGTTTTGTCTTTTCAGAAGAATTTTGATAGCCAGTATATTCAGTCCATGAAAGTGAATGCTTTCTAACTTGCACAGTCAGGCCCACTCACAATGGTTCTGCCATAGATATTTTAGAATAAAAATAACTGTTGTGCTCAAATTTCAATATTTCTTAACTGTAGACATAGTCTTATCTGTGCTTAGGCATGTGGGATCCTTTCTGTGATTGGGCTCCGTGGAGGTTGGAAATCAGATTAACTTATACAGTGTAGTGGTTAATAGCATCAGTTTGAATCTGGACTGACTGGGTTTGAAGCCAGGTATTGCTCCTTACCATTGAGGTGATTTTGAACAAATTACTTGTTCCTTCTTTGACTGCTTCCCCATGATGGGTAAAATGAGGTTAATAATATTTACCTTATAGGATAGTCATGGGAGGATTAACTATATGTAAAATATTTAGAATACAGTCTTGCACCTACAAGTGCTTTGTAAATATTACTTGATATCATCACCCGTTTTGGCAATTTATGAAAATCCTTATAGTACAACTCTGAGTCTTGGACACACAAAATGCTTTGGATCAAGATTGGGTCCTTTTTAATTTTTATTTATTTATTTTTAAAGTTTTAGGTATTATAGTTAAACTTTTTTGCTTTTTCTGGCCACACTGCATGGTTTGCAGCACCTTAGTTCCCTGACCAGGGATCAAACCTGGACGCCAGCAGTGAGAGCACCAAGTCATAACCACTGGACCGCCAGGGAATTCCCTAAACTTTAAATTTCTGTTTTTGTTTCATAAAGTTTCAGGCAGAAGAAGTTGAATGTTGGGCTTATAAATTTAAATATTATATCTGAAGTACATTGTCAACATATAATATCTCAGGAATGTATAGAGATGCTATTAGATGCTCATTATGTCTGCTCTAGATGCTCATTATGTCTCCTCTAGTATCTTTTCCTTTGCAGTGACATTAGTATCAAAGTCTATTTGTTCTTTAGCAAAGTATGAATGTTGCCATGAATCCTTTCTTTTTCTGCACATAGATTCTGTGTGCTCCTCTGGGCCACAATAGTTACTTCTTTAAGAACAGAAAGGAAACTCAGGGCTTTGCCAATTTGGTGTTGGTGTTCTGTGTTTTTCATTTTGGCAGCTATGGAGAGGGTTTGCTTTCCACACACCTGGATGCTCCTTTGACAATGTTCTGTAGAGGTAATCAACACACTTGAGAGTATATCTGCTTGTTCTGTGGCTGCCCCTTTCTGATTGTGGACATACATTTGAATGTTTACAGTAGATACTTGGTGATAAAAGGCACTTTAGTTGCTTCTGCTCTTCTGCAGTGTTTCCCAAGAACACTCAGAGCCCTTTACAAAATGCAGAATGTTTTATGTATGAGATGTTCACTGAGTTGAATCAAGAAATCCACTTGAAAGGAAATATGTAACAAAACAATTTCTCCTGTTAATAGGGTATATACAAATGCATATACTGTTTCTCTAAAGTAGTTTCATTTCTCTAAATAGTTACTAATTAGAGAAGACTGATTTTGTTGTGGTAAGTTTAAATAGAGATTCCAGGGGTTAGTTCTAATCTGTGTTGGTCAAAGCTGTGAAATCAGGTAGAAAGTCTGTCCACCTAAGGGGGTGCTGAGATTTCTAGTAGCTTTCTTTTCTTCCTGGTCATTTCCTAAAATTCAAAGGAAGAATCAAATTATACCATTGTAACATTTCATAATGAACTTGGAGTATGTAACAGATCTAAAGCCTTACCTATATCATAATAAAACATTTCAGGCCATTCATTCCATGTGACAAGGGATCCAACCCATTTCACCAAGTTTGGTCTGTTTTTAAGTTATATTTTCTCTTGCCCTAGCTTTTTTGTTGTTGTTTTCCTTTTCCCTTTTTTTTTTCTTTTTTTGCCTTTATTACCTTGATTCAATGATACCAGTTTTCTATTATTATATATACTTTGTGCTCAAAATTGACCTAGGTTTTGTGTGGTTTCTCTTTCCCTGAGTTTTATTTCTTTTTTAAAAAAAAATAAATTTATTTGTGTCTTTTAAAAAATTTTTGGCTGTGTTGGGTCTTTATGGCTGCACGCGGGGCTTTCTCTAGTTGTGGCGAGCGGGGGCTACTCTTCATTGCGGTTCGCAGGCTTCTCATTGTCGTGGCTTCTCTTGTTGCAGAGCACGGGCTCTAGAGCTCAGGCTCAGTAGTTCTGGCACATGGGCTTAGCTGCTCCGCGGCATGTGGGATGTTCCCGGGCCAGGGATCGAACCCGTGTCCCCTGCATTGGCAGGCAGATTCTTAACCACTGCACCACCAGGGAAGCCCCTGAGTTTTATTTCTTATTTGAGCAAATCACATCTTTTTCTTGGTGTTCCATCTGCACAGTGTCACTCCTAAAGATGAACTTCTTTATCCTGTGAGGCAGTAGAGTGGCGGAAACATGGAAGCCACTTGTGGAGCATTGCTTTAATAAGTATATTTTTGTAGTCATATGGTGGCAGTATCAAGGAAATTATAGGATGGGGTTAGTGTTAGAGTTTGTCAGCTTGTAAATCCCATGACTTCCCATCTCATGGGTCACGAGAGTCACAAATGACACTTGCTCAGGAAAATGGTGAAGGGTGTTTTGTGCTCTGATGGTACATACAATTCTTGAACATGTACTGATTGCTAACAATTCCTGTCTCTCCCCCAGCCTACCCCAACTTTGTGCATAAGCACAGTTTTGGACCCAGCCATTTGTACTTATTTATGCTTTTACACCTTCTTCCTTTCATAAAGATTTTAGCTGGCTTATGACTTGAGTTGAAACAAGGAAAAAAAGAGGAGACCTGATATGGTCTGTCCCCTGCCAACCAGAAGCTTCCTGTGGTATATAGTTGCCTCAGTCTGTCAGCACTTCTGT
Source organism: Globicephala melas (assembly GCF_963455315.2). Taxonomy (NCBI): domain Eukaryota; kingdom Metazoa; phylum Chordata; class Mammalia; order Artiodactyla; family Delphinidae; genus Globicephala; species Globicephala melas. The sequence continues at coordinate 38,269,359 of NC_083324.2, read as the reverse complement.
CTTTGAAGGTGGTTTCTGCTTGATAAGTGGTGACTATTAGTATAGCTTTGAGATAATTGCTTCTCCTCCTTCTCTCGGTATACATTTTTTTTTCCAGATACTTTCCTGTTCTTGTTGACCTTGTTTTTCCAGAAGACTCAGCCTGTGGTTAAAATGTTTCGGGTCCCCCTTTGAACTTTCTGTGGGATTACCCAATTCTGGGGCACCCTCACCAGATCAACAGTGCTAAAGAGGGCAAAGAATCTTCTTGGTTAATAGAAAAGGCCATTTTGGAATGACTTTCTAAGTCCAGAAACATCCAGACTTTCCTTCAGTACTTTTTTCTGTTTGGGGTAGCAGCTTTGCCTAGTACAGGGGAGGGGGGGGGCTATGGGGAGGGCTTGTGTTTAAGGGGTTCAGAAACAGGGGATTTAAGTGTGTCTTTTGTGTTTTCAAGGCACTAACACCACTCCCGTCTGTATTTAAATGCTGTCCCCAGGTTACGACTATGGCTATGTCTGCGTGGAGTTTTCACTCTTGGAAGATGCCATCGGATGCATGGAGGCCAACCAGGTTGCTTTATACTTCGGTCAAATGATGCTGGAAGGATATATTTTTTATGTATGGGGAGGGAGGGCTTCAAATGATTAAACTTTGGAAAGGCACCAGAAATATGTATTTGGAGCATACCACATTCCAACCAGGAGAAACTTTAAAAGAAGCTGGGAAGGTTTCTCTAGAAGAGTTAATGGGCACAGAGTGTATTTTAAAAAATAGCATTCAGTTGTAGTTGCACCATATTCCAAGGACAGTAGATGGAAAAAAATGACAGGTCTGGAGTGCTTCCCTTTGGGATGTGACTGAGCTTGGGATCCAGATGCAAAGAATGATCCTTGCCTGTCTGTGATCTGAAGGAACTTCCTGGCACAGGAATTCTAGGTCAGTACTTAACACCCAGACCTAGGGTGAAGACCACTGATGGCAACTCCTGTGGCACTCAGGTCCTGCCTGCAAGTGCTACTTTTGGAAGAGGGCCAATGGGGAGAAGAGAGTTAGTTGTTGATTGTTGGGGTCTTTTGCATTCATCATTGTTCTTTGCAAATTGGGGTTTCGTACTCAAGTTCTTAGCTGCATATAGTCAGAGCTGGTGAATCTGAATCTGTACTTACCTTATGTTTTAAACACCTAGATGTATTTAGCTTGCCACCTAGAACTGTCATCTGGGTCTTTAATTGAACGCTGCCTGGTAGTTTTGGGAGGAATTATGAAATGGATAGAATCCTTGTCATCGTGTTTCCTTGGGGAAAGTTGTTTTCTCTGTGGTGTGTTAGTTCCTCCATCTGTAAAGTGGGAGAAAGAAGCTTAGTGATACAGTTTGATTTTTATGTACCCCCTGCCTGTGCTTAACATTGTGATTGCGATGCACCCAGAATCTTAAAAGAAGGCTCTGCCAGGGAAGAGTAGTATTGCATGAGAACTGTTTCTCTTTCATAGCCGAATGCCCTTTCATCAGCTTTGTTCCATTCAGCATGGCTCATCACACTTAACTTTTTCCCTTCTTTGACCATGTTCCCCCTTTATGGCAATGGAGATGACATGCTCTAAATCCTCTGGGATCAAGAAGTAATTAGAGGAAACTTGATGTATCCATTCCTATTGTTAGTAGTATAAATACTGTTAGATCCTCAGAAAATGACTGCAATAGGACTATATCCCCTTCACAGAGTTCTCGTTGCCTGATTTGTTCAGTGTCCATCATTGAGTCAGTCATTTAACAGATACTAATTATGTGTCAGAAAATGCTATCTGCCAATATTTGGGGAGAGGAATAAAAGTCCTAGTCTATATGCTTATGGTTGATTCCATTCTAGCAATCTGTCCTAATTTGAGAACATTCATTTAATTCATAAGCATCTTGTCTTTATCAGTGAGTAATCTTTAAATCCTTTGCCACTGTACTAAAGAATATTGTGAGTGGTAGAAACATAAATGGGGAGCCATGGCAGATGCCATTTCTTTAGTATCATTCTCCCAACTGTGTGTTTCTCCTAGAGGGATGTTGCTTTTTATCAGAGCTATATAATCTTAAAAATAACCATATTGTGTCTTAACTGCCTCTTCCTTCTATCCCCCAAAAAATCCTATCTAAAGTATCCAGCCTCCTAAAGAGTAATGTCAAATAGAACTAGGGCAGCCTTCTTTAAAAATAAGGATTATCATAATGCTGGATTTCTGTTAGAGGTACATCTAGAAAAATGTTCATTTACACAAGCAGTGTCAAGGGGGTGTGGCCTATAGACATATCTCCCCCCACCCTTCCCACCCATTCTTTGAACACTCTCCCAGATCCCTCATGAATGACCTTTGCCCAGTGAATGGGACACCAGAATAAAGCAGGAGCAAGGCCAGAATTTTTCTAGACGGGTAACCATGCTCTTGCATATGTCACTCTGTGCAGGAGAGCAAATAAGAGACAGCCTCTGTCTTCTAGGACCTTATAATCTCATACTAAGAAAGGTGACAGAGATTATGTGGTACTCATGGATTCCATAGAGTGTTCTCTCAGATAAACTCCAAATTCTGTCCGATAACATTTTCAGTATTCACTGGAGTTATTTCTTTTTTGTTTTTTTTTTTTGTTTTTTTTGCGGGACGCAGGCCTCTCACTGCTGTGGCCTCTCCCGTTGCGGAGCACAGGCTCCGGATGCGCAGGCTCAGCGGCCATGGCTTACGGGCCCAGCCGCTCCGCGGCATGTGGGATCTTCCCGAACCGGGTCACGAACCTGTGTCCCCTGCATCGGCAGGCGGACTCTCAACCACTGCGCCACCAGGGAAGCCCTGGAGTTATTTCTTAATAAGATATCACCATATCCTTATTCAGTCAACCCGATTTCCTAGATTTTTATTCTTCCCCTAGCCATGGGACAGAGGTCACACTGCTAACACTGCCATGCAATAGAATCCTCTCGCTGAACTGCATAGACTTCATGACCCAGTCAGTATTCTTCTAACAACCTTTACCACAGCTCAGATGTATACAAATCATTCTGATGAGAAAAATTTTGAGAATGGAATATTCAGGGGGATTTTTGTAATTAGGTAGTATAGCATAGAAAAGAGGAGTGTAGGTTCTATAGTCAGATGTTACTTCCTAGCTGGGTTGTCTCTGGCAAATTTCTTAACCTCCCTTGGCCTCAGTTCCCTCTGTTACCAGTACCTCATGGGACCCTGGAGTGGATTAAACGAGATCATGCATTCACGAGTGCCTGCTGTGTACTAGGCACCTTTCTGGATGCTGGAGATGCTGCAGTAAACGAGACAGATTATATAACTTCTGTTTTAGTGATAGAAGTCAGAGCATAAGCAAGTAGACAAATTTAAAATAATATATGATAATGCTAAGTGCTATAAAGATAATGAAGCAGGGTATTGAGAGAATGCATATGAGGGCAGTTTTAGATGAGGTGGTTAGGGAAACTTCTTGAGGAATAACATAGAATTTGAGTAGTGACTCTTGGTGCATAATGTATACAGAACACTTAGCATAGCATCTGATACCTAGTAAGCATTTGAAATTAGACAGTCGTCTCCTCCTCCTCCTCTTCTTCTTCTTCATGTCAAGTAATTTCCAATCATAATTCTGGGAAAAAAAATTTTATATCTGGATTTTCCTTAAGGAAATGGATGTGGATCAAGCTCCCAATAACACAGCAGTTTAAAATCTTATGAGAGACATAAGAATGTGAGGGACGAAGTCCTTACTCCTTGGAGTAAGGTGCAAGTGTTTGTGGAAGATGTCTATTCATCCATTCTCCTTCCGTCCAAGTTTTACTTATAGAAAAATTAGTATGAATTCTGAGTCACCATCTACAGGGCACCTTTGAGTAGTCTGTGTATATGCTTCTGAGGAGGGTTCTATGAAATGCTTTGGGTTGAGATTTTTATAACTCTTCACTATCCTGACTCTTGATGTGAAATGTCTTTTATTTATCATTGACTGATACTTATAAGTCTGGGGAAGGGGATAAAGGAGGCTTCTGTCAGCTTGGTTTGTCAGATACTGTGGGGTATGTGTGCATAATGAGGTTGTTCAGGATGATAACTAAGGCCCCTCTAGCCCTTTCCCAGTGCCTTAATGGAGACATCAAACTAGTAGGATGCTCTGCAGCAGTACTGAGGATGGTGGCCAAGGGGACTCATCAGGGCATCACTTAGCCAGCAGCTGTCTGTCTGGGAAAGTAATTTCCTACAGAGGTCTGTCAGCTCATACCTTCACCATCTCTGTCTAGGAGAAGTATAAAGCCAGCAAACACTGTGAGATGCAGAACCTTTTATTCTATCCCTTCCTGGGAAAGGTATTTCTAGCAGTGTCATATACCCTTGGCTTTCTTTATTGTCCAAGTCCCTGAGGATTGAGAGTGACTATTATCTCTTTTCTCTTTGTCCCATTGCACTGGGACTTGGGGAGGGGAGTAAGAAGCATTGTGTTAGAATATCTCTCAATGGCTGCCCAGTTGTGCTAGTTCTCTCAAACCGTTGTCATTTGGTCTGCAGCATTTTATTTTCTCAAATTTGCAGGTATGATGTTTGTTGCCTATTTCTGTTTGACCAAATAGTCACTAAAGTGCCCTTATAAAAGGGCTCTGGGAGAATAATTCATTTCTCTGCAGTTTTTACTCAACTTTATTAGCATCAGTGACCTTCTTTACTAAAGATGACTTGGCTACATGACAGAATCAGCCTGACTTTATAAAGTGCAAGGGAAAAGGATGCTGTTATCACCTAACATGAAAATTCCTTCAGACACTGGCTTTTTCTAGTATGTGGAATGAAGACTGTAGAATACATGAAGTTTTATGAAATAGTGTTTTTTTGTGTCAACAAACTTAAGAGAGTTTGAGTTTTTGAAGATACCAGGACGGCCAGGGTATTTCTGAAGGTATGTGAAGGAAGCCAAATCTTAAATAGGATCCGTCCTTGTGATTAAAATGAGATGAATAGGGAACGCTTATGTTTTGGGGGATGGGAAAGACTTTGTTGAGGCCATGATGGAAAAAATGAGCTGAGACTCAGTTTGTTGGAATCTTATTTAAGTTGTTAGCAATATTGTATGAAACATTTCAGTACTTGAATTGTGTGCTTTCCAGGTAACAAAAAAAAATAATCTTTATAAATACCTGCAAGGCTTGTGGCGTTGCCTAAACCTGCAAGGCTTGTGGCATTGCCTAAACCCTCACCCTAAAACTACTTCACTGAAGAGAATGTGGCATCCTGGCCAGAGCTCAGCTGTATAACTTGTGGCTTGAGTCATGCCATTCTTTCTGGAAATCTCAATTTCAGTACCCTCTCTTGAGTGCCCTCAGTAGAGGTATTGGTGGGAAACAGAAAGGAAAATGAATTCTAAAATGTGTGTAAATCAACAATTGAAGATTCTCACTCACTGGAGAGTTGGGGAATTCTGGAGAATTAAAAATGATTTTAAGGGGGACTTCCCTTGTGTCGCAGTGGTTGAGACTGAGCTCCCAATGCTGGGGGCCCAGGTTCATACTGGGTCAGGGAACTAGATCCCACATGCATGCTGCAGCTAAGAGTTTGCATGCCACAACTAAGGAGCCCGCCTGCTGCAACTAAGACCCGGCACAACCAACCAAATAAATAAATAAATAAAATATTTTTAAAAAATGATTGTAAGGATTGATGATCTGATTATGCAGTTTGGTTACCTGTCCAGTGATTGAGTCTTGGCTGGGCACCAGGCAATATATCATAGTAGTTAAATATATGGACTCTGATCTCCATCCAACTAGCTCAGTAGGTAAATACATGGACTCTGGAGGCAGACTGCTCAGGGTTGCTTCTCAGCTCTGTCACCTTCTACTATGTAACTTGGGCAAGTGGCATAACATAACATCTCTGTGTCTCAATGTCTTCTCATACTTCTAGGGATTAAATGAGTTAATGCATGTAAGGTGATTCGAACTGGGCCTGGCACGCAGTGAACATTGAGTGTTTATTTGTTATTAGCACACAACTTATCTGACTGGACAAGAAAGTCCTAAATTATAGCAGCTCCAGTTTTGGCTTCATGGAGTATATGGTTAAAAAGAGGATTTGGTGGCAGTGTCCAGGGGATTATTTTTACATCAACAATACTTCTTATTTAGCCTGCTGATTGGGACTGATTATCAGGTCTTTCTAGGTGTTTCTCCTGCCTCAGTGATCAAATCTTAAATTTTCTCAAGAGGAAGTGCAAGAGACATACCACATGTGGGGCATGGAGTATGGTTAGACCACACTGGGAATCTAGCCTATGACCTTAAAACCCTAAACTCTGGTAACTAGCCACTGGCGTTGCCTATCTCAGATTTTTTCCAATAATTGTAAAAGGTGCTCTAAGTTGGAGTCAGTTTAGTTTTCTTGAATTTGAAAAGTAAATATTTATCATTTGGCAGTTTTAAGGGAAATTTCCAATGTGTCTCCTATAATGAGATTTATGATTATTTTTGTTACACATGGTTCATTTCTGTGGTTGGAAGAAATTTAGTTCCTAATTTGTTCTAAATTGGGCATGTGCCTGTATATTTTAACCTTGTGCTTTGTTGTTGCCATATTTCTTTCAGCTTGTATTTTTTTTTAATTAATTAATTTATTTATTTATTTTTGGCTGCGTTGGGTCTTCGTTGCTGCACGTGGGCTTTCTTTAGTTGCAGCGAGCCGGGGCTACTCTTCATTGCGGTGCGCGGGCTTCTCATCGTGGTGGCTTCTCTTGTTGCGGAGCACGGGCTCTAGGCATGCATGCTTCAGTAGTTGCAGCACTCGGGCTCAGTAGTTGTGGCTTGCGAGCTCTAGAGCGCAGGCTCAGTAGTTGTGGTGCACGGATTTAGTTGCTCTGCGACATGTGTGATCTTCCAAGACCAGGGCTCGAACCCGTGTCCTCTGCATTGGCAGGTGGATTCTTAACGAGTGCGCCACCAGGGAGGCCCCCAGCTTGTATTTTTAGTTAATGTTTGACTTTTTATAAAAATTGGGATTGTGCAAAGTGCTAATTTTGGAACTTGATTACAGACAGTTATTGAAAACAAAAAGCAGAATTTGTATAATTCTAACTAACTAGTACAGGGGTTATACAAAGGCACAGTTCCCTTTGTGGTCTTGGTTATAGCTTTGGTTTATGACTTTGTATACCTCCAGACAGTATAGTGTTAAGAGCACAGACAGGTTTAAGATTCCAGCTTCATCAGTTCCTAGCTCTTGTAACTTCTGAAGCTCAGTTTCCTCATCTATAAAATGGAGGGATAATCACAGTACCTACCTCAGAGCAGTTGTGAGATTAAAGTATGTAATGTATGTGAAGTGCTTGGTATGGCAGCTAGCATATGGTATATACTCAGTAGTACAGGGTGATTCTATAACACTGGACTCTACTTGGTTGCCTTCCTTTTTCTTGGCTGCTTATCTACCTCTTGGGACGCAGAGATGCCTGAAAAGTGGAGGCAGTGCTTTGGGTGGCAGCTAGATCTTTTGACAGCCAGTTCTGTGTTGCTGCACAGTGTCTCTCCCATGAAACTTGGGGTGTCTGGACTGAAAGTGAAAGAGGCTGGGTAGCACCTGTCTTGACAGTGTCTGAAGGATGAGTGCACAGGCATCCAGGCATGTGAGGGCAGACGATCATGGCCATTCCAGCACTCATATGGTGGAGAGCCTTGTTTCTGAATCTAGCATTGCTGGTAGTTTTGTCACAGAATTCACTTAGGCCACAGGTGGCATTGAATGTTTATTGGGTGTCTTCTCCATTCAAGTTGAACTTGGAGGTTATCATGTGTCTTTGTGTCTCCGTTCTCCACAGGTCTACTTGTTCAGATGTTGTCATTCCGCCCTCTAGCTCATTTGTATGTGAGCTAGATACATAAATATGTGTCTATGTAATATGTATTATATATAATATGTACATATTTCTTGTTAAGAGTATTGATGGTATGACTTTGATAATCATGGATAAGCTTATCTAGATTAATAATTATCTTTGGGACTTCCCTGGTGGCTCAGTGGTTAAGAATCCGCCTGCCAATGCAGGGGAAAACGAGTTCAAACCCTGATCCGGGAAGATCCCACATGCCATGGAGCAACTAAGCCCGTGCGCCACAGCTACTGAGCCTGCACTCTAGAGCCCGCGAGCCACAACTACCAAGCCCACGTGCCACAGCTACTGAAGCCCGTGCGCCTAGAGTCTGTGCTCCGCAACAAGAGAAGCAACCGCAATGAGAAGCCGGCACCACAACGAAGGATAGCCCCTGCTCGCCACAGCTAGAGAAAGCCCATGCGTGGCAATGAACACCCGATGCAGCCAAAAATAAATAAATAAATGTATTAAAAAATAATTATCTTTAATCTCTCATGGTGAGATTTAGTAATGCTGATGTTGTATACTAATGATACATATTTTACCAAAATCTATGACCAAGTGAAATTTGTATTTAATCTGTATGAACACCATTTCCAAAGGAAAATATAAAGAGAAAAAGAGGTCTATCACAGAAAGTAGATAATTGGTTACCAGGTTCTTATAGAGAGGGGGAAAGCAAGAAGGAATAGTGAGTGACTGCTAATGGGTAATAGGGGCTCTTTCTGAGGTGGTAAAAATGTTCTAGTATTAGTTGGTGGTGATGGTTGACCAACCTTGTGAATATACTAAAACCCACTGAATTGTACAAAGTACCAAAGAAGAGTGAATTTTATGGTATGCGAACCATATCTCAAGTTTTAAAGTCTTTAAACTTAGCATGGAATTTAGTTCAGGATCCCAGCCTGATGGGAATGAATCCGGGTCTAAAATAAAATACAGATTCACTTACAGAAAAAAAGGTGGTATGTCAGTTTGTCTGGAAGCTAGAGATTTAAAGCTTTGATCGTAAAATGTCTGAAGAATTTCTTTGTTAATGGTATCTACATGCCACAGAAGAACATTTAAACTAAATGTCTGAAAGGGGATGGATGGAATTGGTAACAAGCCACATCTGAAGTGGCCACATAGCTTGTGCACAGTAGTTGCTCAACACAGTAGTTGCACAGTAGTTGCTCAGTAGTGCACAGTAGTTGCTCAGTACAGAGTGGGCTTTCTGTTTTAGTATCCATACAGTTAGAAATAAAGGAAAGGGGAATTCCCTGGCCGTCTAGTGGTTAGGACTCAGCGATTTCACTGCTGAGGACCTGGGTTCGATCCCTGGTCGGGGAACTAAGATCCCACAAGCCTCGCGGCACAGCCCAAAAAAAGAAAAAAAAGAAGGAAAAAAAGAAAGAAAGGAAAGGAGTATTTTGAAGTATTGATAGATTTGAAATGAAAGTGCTGCTGGGAAATCCTTGGGCTTTTTTTTTTTTTTTTTTTTTTTTTTTTTTTTTTTACAGAGACAACATTCCTGTAACCGAATGCTTTGTAGGTACCAACATGGATCTTTCCTGGTTTCCTGGAATTGTTAACCAAAGCTCAAAACTGGAATGTGGGTAGAGAAGAACAAATCACTGCTGAGGGAGGTTCCCTCCCTGTATCTTTCTCAGAGGCTTCTTTTCGGCAGGTTTTTTTTTTTTTTAATTCTTTTTTTGGGGGGAGGCTGCGTTGGGTCTTCGTTGCTGCGCGAGTGGGGCTACTCTTTGTTGCGGTGCGCTGGCTTCTCGTTGCGGTGGCTTCTCTTGTTACAGAGCACAGACTCTTAAGAGTGAGGACTTCAGTAGTTGTGACATGTGGGCTCTAGAGCGCAGGCTCAGTAGTTCTGGCGCATGGGCTTATTAGTTGCTCCACGGTATGTGGGACCTTCCCAGACCAGGGATCGAACCCATGTCCTCTGCATTGACAGGCAGATTCTCAACCACTGTGACACCAGGGAAGTCCCTTTTCAGCAGTATTGACACTGTAGCTGTCATCTTTTACCTCTAGTACCAGAGGGTCACAGAGGTTCTTTTTTTTTAAAGAAAAAAATTATTATGATAATTTAAGTATCATAAAATTCACCCATTTTAAGTATATAATTCAGTGATTTTTAGTAAATTTACCAAGTCGTGCAACCATAAAGTGATTTCAGACTTAAAAGTTGTAAAAACAGTACAAAGACTTTCTATGTGCTTTGCACACACTGTCCCCAAATGTTAACATTTTACCACATTTGGGTTTTTTTGTTTTTTTTTTAATTTGTTTATTTTAAAACATGAAACCCAAGCTGAATAGAAACCACAGAAATTACATTGACGAGATTTTTAGTATTTGCCAAGAAAAATAAAGCCCCCAGAGAAATAAAAATCAAACCCCAAACCCAGTTAAAAAAACCCAGAAACACAGCGGCAGCACATATAGCCATGGCCCTACGGAAGCTGGAGAATGCCAAGCGATTCAGGCCTCATTTCCTCGCTCAGAATGCTAAATCACTTTGTGGAGGGATGCAAGGGCCAGGAGAGAAACCCGGGAGGGGGAGTCTTAACAAATGCAGAGATTTTTGAATGATCCCTTCTCTTGAAGAGGCATCATTTAACTTGTCTTCCCATCACACCTCCTCCCTTGGTGGTTTGAGGTACTCTTTGGTTGGGGAAAGTAAGTAAATTTCTGGTGGGTTGAGTGGATGCTTTGTAAAGTGATGAGGGCTTAAGCTATCTTGTCAGCGCTCCCAAGAGGGTCGGTCCCCTGCTGGGCAGAGCTGAGGTTGGGGGTTGGGGTTGGAGGATGGGAAATAGGACCAGATTCAAATCTCCCACTCCTGCACACTGTAAGGTTTTTGTGGGGCTTAAAAAAAACCCAACAAATGTTTTCCCCCGTGAGAGAGCTGGCATTTGGATGCCTGATACACAAAGAAGGACTTGTGTGCTAGCTAGCATTAGACCAAGAAGCAACAGCAGCCAGGGGAAAGGCAAAGCAAGCTTACATCCATTGGCCTGATGTTTTTTTGTAATACAGTGGTTCTTAACAGTGGGGAGAGGGCGGGGGGAAGGCAGTTTGGATATCCTTTTCTCCCCTCCCCAGCCACTGGACATTTGGCAATATCCAGAGACATTTTTGGTTGTCACTACTGGCACTAGTGAGTAGAGGCCAGGGATGCTGCTAAACATCATACAACACACAGGACAGCCCCCGTAGTGAATTATCTGGCCCAAAATTTAAACAGTGCCAAGTTTGAGAAACCCTGGTATAAGGGGACGGGAGTTATGGTTAGCCATAGAGAGGATGACCCAACTTGCCATGGGTTGACTTTTTTTTTTTTTTTTTTTTGCGGTACGCGGGCCTTTCACTGCCGTGGCCTCTCCCTCTGCGGAGCACAGGCTCCGGACGCACAGGTCCAGCGGCCATGGCTTACGGGCCCAGCCACTCCGCGGCACGCGGAATCCTCCCAGACCGGGGCACGAACCCGTGTCCGCCGCATCGGCAGGCGGACTCTCAACCACTGCACCACCAGGGAAGCCCCATGGGTTGACTTTTAATGAATCACCTTTCTCTTTACCTTCCTCCTGGTCCTAACAGAATGGGGAGTGGTGGGTGGGGTTAAGAGTGTAGTGATAGAGTGCAGACATGGCTCCTGCCCACCTTCCAGACTGCCAGTCACAAGCCTAGCCTGTGCCCTTGGGGTAGGAGCTTCAGAATGAGACCTACTTGATATATTGCCCAGAATAAGTTCTTTAAAGAACCAAAGGGTTTTATGGGGTTTTTTTTTTTTTTGGTTTTTTGTTTTGGCCATGCTGCGCACCTTGCAGGGTCTTAGTTCCCCTACCAGGGATTGAACCTGGGCTTGGCAGTGAAAGCTCCAACTCCTAACCACTAGGCCACCAGAGAACTCCCCCCCAAAGGTGATTTTTAGAATCAGTCTGAGAAATGACTAAGATATTCTGTTATCCAGCAGACATTACCAGCTGGATATGGGGCTTGAGGGTCAGCAGATCACACACATTTGATAGCAGTTGCTAGAAAAACAAGTTGAGAATTCCCTAAACAGATTGTATTTCACTTGTCAGTTTTCCAGGGAGTATTTAAAATATGGGTGCTGATTTTCATAGCCCTTGGTTGTAATGTATCAAATATTGGAAGCCAAATGAATATCTTTTCATTTGGCTTTATTTTGGAAGAAGGTTTCACAGAGCCTTATAACTGGAGCCAGCATGTTGAACTAGTTATAGAGACTCAACTCAAAGTAAAAGATGCATATATTTTATCTTAATATAATAGCATTTTACTGTAAATGGGACATACCCTCCTGTGCAAAACTGGTTGGTCTGTCTGGAATCATGTTGGATATATCAGAAACAACTCATTTTAACTTTTGTTAACATGGTGAATACTGAGCTCTTCTATGTGTAAGACCTTGGACTAAGTAGTATACATTTATTAATGAAAAAATGGACATGTCTCCTTATGGTCTAGTGGGGTGACACTGTTTAAAATTTTTTAATTTTTAAAACTTTTCATTTTGAAATAATCTCAGTCTTTCAAGGGGGTACAAAGTAGTGGAAAGAATACCAATACTCTTCAACATTTCATAATCATTAAGTTAACATAGATATAATATTATCTAATATACATAACTTTTCAGATTTTGCCAGTTGTCCGCTAATGTCGTTTCTCTGGTTTAGTATGCAAGCCAGGATCATATGTTGTATTGAGTTGTGATATCTCCTTTTATTCTCTCTGTGACACTTCTCAGTCTTTCTTTGTCTTTCATGGCCTCGACACTTTAGAAAAGTACTGGCAGTTATTTTGTAGGACATTTCTCTGTTTGGATTTGTCTGTTTCCTTGTGATTAAATTCAGGTTATGCATTTTTTGGCAAGAATACCCCAGGAGTGATGTGTGTCTTTTCTTATATATCATCAGGTAGCACATGGTTTTGTCCTATTACTAGTGATATTAAGTTAGACCACTTGGTTAAGGTGGTGTTTGTCAGGTTTTACCACTGTAAAGTTACTATTTTAGGTATAATTAACTTACTATTATAAGTTATAATTAATTAATTAATTATAATTATTAATAAGTATTATGTGGGGGCATACTTTGAGATTATAAATATCCTATTTCTCAGCATGCCTTTTTCACTTAATAATTTTAGCATCCATTGATAGCTTTTGCACATAAAGTTACTACTGTGGGTTTTTGTCTAAGGGCAATTTTCTATTTCCATCATTTCTTACACATTTGTTAGAATTCTACTATAAGGTTGAACCATCCCATCTCCCTTATTTTATGTAGTGAATAGAACTAAAAAATATGGTGTATACACACATATGCATTTTTATATCTATCTGTGTATATATATTAAAAACCATGATTTCATGATGTTATAAATTCCAATTCTAATCCAATATCACAGAGTTCATTCTAGCTTTACCTCATTCCTTATTTGTAATTCTTTTTGCTAATAGTAAAAATCCTGGCTTTCATTCTCCACAATATGTTTACTTATTTGCTCAATCCCAGAGTATACATAAAGTAGTTTCAGATTGTTAATTCATCCCCCTGTGAAAAACTAGAATCCAGTATTTGGGTACAGTTCTTTTTGTCTTTAGCCTGAGAGTATATAGTCAAAATACTGTTTCCCAAAGTTAGTTAGGGTGGTTCTTCACCACCTCACCCACTCTTCTATGTGGTTGTTACTCATTTTACTGTAGAAAAAGTAGAAAACACAGGTTAAGAGAAAAGGGTTAGTATCTCCAGTGATCTCTATATTGCTTTTTATTTATTTATTTTTGGCTGCATTGGGTCTTCGTTGCTGCACGCAGGCTTTCTTTAGTTGCGGCGAGTAGGGGCCACTTTTCGTTGCGGTTTGCAGGCTTCTTATTGTGGTGGCTTCTCTTGTTGGGGAGCACAGGCTCTAGGCACGCAGGCTCAGTAGTTGTGGTGCATGGGCTTAGTTGCTCTGCGGCATGTGGGATCTTCCTGGACCAGGGCTCGAACCTGTGTCCCCTGCATTGGCAGGCGGATTCTTAACCACTGTGCCACTAGGGGAGCCCTATATTGCTTTTTTTAAAAAAATAAATTAATGGACTTTTTCTTTTCTCCTTTTAAATAGACTTTGTTTTTTAGAGCAGTTTTAGGCTCGCAAAAATATTGAGCATCCCACCTCCAACACCACACCCACAGCCTTCTTCACCATCCACTGTGGTACACTTATTACAATCAGTGAAACAACATTGATACATCATTGTCAACTCAAAGTCCATAGTTTACATGAGGGTTCACTCTTGGTGTTGTAGATTTGTGAGTTTGGACAAATTGATAATGACATATATCAACCATTATAGTACATGCAGAGTCGTTTCATTGCCCTAAAAATCCTCTGTGCTTTACCTGTTCATCCTTTCCTCAATGGTTGCTGGGTTGCAAACCCCTAGCGACCATTTTCTTTTTACTGTCTCCATAGTTTGTTCCAGAATCCCATGTAGTTGGAATCATACAATATGTAGCTTTTTGCAGATTGGTTTCTTTCACATAGTAATATGCACTTGCTAGTAATTGTCTTCTTTCACTTAGTAATATGGATTTAAGTTTCCTCCATGTCTTTTTGTGTTTTGATAGCTCTTTTTTTTTTTTGAAGCTCTGAATAATACTTTATTGTCTGAATGTACCACAGTTTGTTTATTCATTCACCTAAAGGGCAACTTAGTTGCTTCTGAGTTTTGGCAGTTATGAATAAAGCTGCTATAGGATACATCCATATGTAGGGTTTTGTATGGGCATAAGTTTTCCATTTATTTGGGTAATACTAAGGAGTGCAGTTCCTGGATTTCATGGTAAGAGTATGTTTAGTTTTGTAAGAAACTGCCAAACTGTCTTCCAGAGTGGCTGTAGCATTTTGCATTCCCACCAGCAGTGAATGAGAATTCCTGTTGCTCCACATCCTCACCAGCATTTGATGTCAGTATTCAGGACATTCTAATAGCTATGTAATGGTGTCTCATTTTAATTTGTACTTCCCTGATGACATAGAATGTGAGCATCTTTTCATAAGCTTATTTGCCAGCTCTAGGGTTCTGCCCCACCCCTCTCCACCCGCATTGTTCTTTAGCAAGTAGAAGAGGTTCCCATCTATTCTAGTTTGCTGAGAGTTTTTATCATGAATGGCTGTTGGATTTTGTAAATGCTTTTTCTGCTTCTATTGATATGACCTTGTAATTCTTTTTTTTTTTTTAGCCTGTTGATGTGATGGATTATATTAATTGATTTTTCAAAGTTGAACCAACCTTGCATTGCATACCTGGAATAAATTCCAGTTGTTTATGGCATATAATTCTTTACATACATTGTTGGATTTGCTTTGCTAATACTTTGTTGAGGATTTTTACATCTACCCTCATGGGAGATATTGGTTTTTTTCTTGTAATATCTGTGTCTGGTTTTAGTATTAGGGTGATGTCTGCCTCATAGAATGAGTTAGAAAATGTGTCCTCTACTTCTGTCTTCTGGAAGAGACGTGGAAAATTAGTATAAATTCCTTAAATGTTTGGTAGCCTTCATCAGTGAACTCATCGGGGCCTGGTGCTTTCAGTTTTGGAAGATTATTATTGATCCAATTTCATTAGTAGATATAGACCTATACAGATTGTCTTTTTCTTCTTGTGTGAGTTTTAACAGGTTGTGTTTTTCTAAGAATTGCTCCTATTCACCAGGGTTATCAAATTTGTGGGCATGGAGTTGTTCATAATATTCCTTTGTTATCCTTTTATTGTCCATGAAATCAGTACTGATGGCCCCTATTTCATTTTTGCTATTAGTAATTTGTATCTTTCTTTTTTTTAGTTAGCCTGGTTAGGTGTTTATCCATTTTATTGATATTTTTAAAAACCTAACTTTTAGTTTCATTGATATTTCTCTATGAATTCTCTGTTTTCAGTATAATGGATTTCTGTGCTTATTTTTATCATTTCTTTTGCTCTTTTTGGATTTAACTTGCTCTTCTTTTTATAGTTTTCTAAGGTGGAGGTTTAGATTATTGAGTTTAGATCTTCATTTTTTCTATTATGTGCATTCAGTGCTATAAATTTCCTTCTGAGCACTGCTTTCCCTGCATCCCACAAATTTCAACAAGTTGTGTTTTCAGCTTCGTTTAGTTTCAAATTTTAAAAAAAAGTTCTCTTGAGAGATTTCTTCTTTGATCCATGTGTTATTTAGAAATGTGTTGTTTAAGCTCCAGGTATTTGGAGATTTTACAGCTATCTTTCTGTTATTGATTTCTAGTTTTATTATGTTGTGGTCTGAGAACATACATTTATAATTTCTATTTTAAATGTGATAAGGTGTGTTTTTTGGCCCAGAATGTTGTCTGTGTTAGTGAATGTTCCATCTAAGCTTGAGAAGAATGTGTATTCTTCTATTTTTGGATGAAATAGTCTATAAACATTGAATAGATTATTGCTGTTATTTTGATGTGTACCCTTTCAAATTTTCCTATGTACTTATCATCCATAACCTTTGTATTTACAAAGTAGGATAATCTTGTACACATGATTTTATAACCTTTTCTTTTCAAGTATTGTGGGCATATTTCCTTGTCATTAAATACATTTTTATCATACCACTTTTAATGGCTCTGTAATGCTCCATAGTATAGATTACCATGATTTAACGAGTTCTTCATTTGATATTTTGAGATTATTTCTTTATTTTATTAAAGAATGCTATGATGAATCTCCTTGTAGCTCAATAGTCATACATCCTTAATTACTTCTTTAAGTTAATTCCTCCAGGTAGACTTGCCAGATTAAGAGGTAAGCATATTTTATGACTTAATAAATATAGTCAAATTGCCATCCAGAAATTTCCTGATTTATTTTTTACCAACAGTGTTTGAGAGTACCTGTCTTCCCTGCATCCCAATGGGTGCCAAGTGTTAATAACAAAATATTTTTATTGAGTGGTGGTACATGGATGTGTGTTATTGTGTTCTCAAACTTGCTGTATGTTTGAAATATTTCATAATTTTTAAAAAAAATGTTGCCTGTGTAGCAAAGAAGGGAGTGATTTAATCTTCTGTCTTAGGTTATTAGTGAAATAGAATGTTTTTACATTTGATTACTAGTTATTTGTATTTCTTTTGTAAATTGTTGGTTCCTGATGAATATTCAGCTAAAAGTGAAAAAAAGAGGACATCTTAGTTACCCTGTCTAGTCTTAAGGTATATCTATTAGACTTTTTGAAATGTTGAAAATAGGTATATTACCTGAATATGACATGGGGTTTCTCAAAACTTTATCCCTCAGAAAAGAGAATCCTTTTTTTTTTTTAAGCAGGCAAAGAAATTTAACACAGTTTTGGTGATTATTCCAGGGTTATAATCTCAAAAATAAAAAGTTGGATAACATGTTTAATAAAACAAGTATTCAAATTCACTTACAGGACCATTGAAAGAATTGACTATTGTAGTTTCATGCCAAAAAATACTCGGGCTTACGATAAACTTCCCCACAATAACATTATTCACAGATTCAAAATGTGGTATATCTTCTTAAAATTTATTTTATTGAAGTTTAATTGATTTACAATGTTGTGTTAATTTCTGCTGTACAGCAAAGTGATTCCATTATACATATATATACATTCTTTTTCATATTCTTTTCCATTATGGTTTATCACAGGATATTGAATAGAGTTCCCTGTGCTATAAAGTAGGACCTTGTCGTTTATCCATTCTATATATAATAGTTTGCATCTGCTAATCCCAAACTCCCAATCCGTCCCTCCCCCACCCCTCTTCCCCCTTGTCAACCACAAGTCTGTTCTCTATGTCTGTGAGTCGGTTTCTGTTTCTCTCTCTCTCTTTTTTTTTAATTTGGTTGTGCTGGGTCTTAGTTACGTCAGGTGGGCTCCTTAGTTGTGGCATGCGAACTATTAGTTACAGCACGCATGCAGGATCTAGTTCCCCAACCAGGGATCGAACCTGGGCCCCCTGCATTGCGAGCGCAGAGTCTTACCCACTGGACCACCAGGGAAGTCTCCCAACATGTTTTGATTGAAGTGAAGACTTGCTACATAAAGCATTTATTAGCATTATCAGCAGCTCCAAACAGCATGATCTGTATGTCTTGGGCTTCGGTTGTACAAATGGTTCCCTTTTTAGAGCACATCATTTTAATTGCCATCAAATTTGCTTAAGATATACCACATTTTGTGGGCAGAAGACCTAAATAGACATTTCTCCAAAAAAGACATACAGATGGCTAACAGGCACATGAAAAGATGCTCAACATCACTAATTATTAGAGAAATGAAAATCAAAACTACTATGAGGTACTACCTCACACTGGTCAGAATGGCCATCATTAAAAAATCTACAAATAACAAATGCTGGAGAGGGTGTGGAGAAAAGGAAACCCCCCTACACAGTTGGTGGGAACGTAAATTGGTGTAGCCACTGTGGAAAACAGTATACAGGTTCCTCAAAACCTAGAGTTGTTATATGATCCAGTAATCCCACACCCGGGCATATATCTGGATAAAACTATAATTCAAAAAGATACATGCACCGCTATGTTCATAGCACTGTTCACAATAGTCAAGACATGGAAACAACCTAAATAAGTGTCCATTGACAGAAGAATGGATAAAGAAGATGTGGTACATATATATAATGAAATACTACTCAGCCATAAAAAAGAATGAAATAATGCCATTTGCAGCTACATGGATGGACCTAGAGATTATCATACTAAGTCAGAATCTAAAATATGACACAAATGAACTTTTTTTTTTTTGTGGTACGCGGGCCTCTCACTGTTGTGGCCTCTCCCGTTGCGGAGCACAGGCTCCCGACGCGCAGGCTCAATGTCCATGGCTCACGGGCCTAGCCGCTCCGCGGCATCTGGGATCTTCCCAGACCGGGGCATGAACCCGTGTCCCCTGCATCGGCAGGCGGACTCTCAACCACTGTGCCACCAGGGAAGCCCAAATGAACTTATTTTTGAAACAGAAACCGACTCACAGATATAGAGGAAACTTGTGGTTTCCAAGGGGGAAGGGGAGTGCGAGAGGGAGGGATGGACTGAGGGTTTGGGATTAGCAAATGCAAACTATTACGTATAGAATGGATAAACAACAAGGTCCTACTGTATAGCACAGGGAACTCAGTATTCAATATCCTTGATAAATCATAATGTCAAAGAATATGAAAAAAAATGTATATATATGTCTAATGGAATCACTTTGCTGTACAGCAGAAATTAACACAGCATTGTAAATCAACTAAACTTCAATAAAATAAATTTTTTAAAAATGATGTGTTTGGACTTCCCTGGTGGTGCAGTGGTTAAGAATCTGCCTGCCAATGCAGGGGATACGGGTTCAAGCCCTGGTCTGGGAAGATCCCACATGCCGCGGAGCAGCTAAGCCTGTGCACCACAACTACTGAGCCTGCGCTCTAGAGCCCGCGAGCCACAACTACTGAGCCTGTGTGCCACAACTACTGAAACCCATGTGCCTAGAGCCCTGCTCCACAACAAAAAGAAGCCACCGCGATGAGAAGCCCATGCACTGCATCGAAGAGTAGCCCCCACTTGCCACGACTAGAGAATGCCAGCATGCAACAACGAAGACCCAACGCAGCCATAAATAAATGAATGAATGATGTGCTCTAGAGAACTGCTAGATGACCTAAAATGGCTCTGTTGGTGATTAAAAATGCAGCATGTAAAAAGCTTGAATAAAATAGAAGTGTACAAATGGAAGGGGTACTGTCTCTAAATCATTATTTCTTCTCTCTCTTCTTTGCTTTTTGAAGTATCACGTACTTACAGTAAAGAGCAGAGATCATAAGCATACTATTCAGTGAATTGTCACAAGTTGAATACACCTATTGTCTTAGTTTGGGTGCTATAACAAAATATCATAGACTGGTTACAGTACTTAAATAGTAGAAATTTGTCACAGTTTTAGAGGCTGAAAAGTCCAAGATCATGGTGCCAGCCAGTATGTTTCCCTGTGGGGGCCCTCTTCCTGGTTTGCAGATTGCTGCCTTGTTGTGTATCCTCACATGGTAGAGAGAAAGATTCTCTCTTGTTTGTCTCTTAGAGTACTAATCTCATTCATGAAGGCTTTACCCTCATGACCTAATTACATCCTACCTCCAGATACCATCACATTGGGGATTAGGGCTTCAACATATGAATTGGGGTAGGGGGGTGGACACAAACGTTCTGTCCAAGGACCTATGTAACTGCAGCCGAGGTTAATAAACAGGATGCTGCTCCATGTGAAGAAGCCTCTCCTGGTCATTAATCTTTCTCCCCTTCCCAGAGGTAGTCACTGTCCTAAGTTGTCGTTCTGTAGAGTCCTTTGACTTGCTTTTGATCCTTATGTATATGGAATCACACATGATGTGTTCTTCTACCTGACTTCTATACTGAGTATTGTTTTTAAAATTCATTTTGTGTTTAAGTGGGATGTGTTCATTTTCATTGTTGTACGGTCTTTCAGTATAAGAACATACCACAGGGATTTCCCTGGCAGTCCAGTGGTTAAGAATCCCCCTTCGAATGCAGGGGACATGGTGTCAACCTCTGGTCAGGGAACTAAGATCCCACATGCCACAAGGCAACTAAGCTCATGTGCCACAACTACTGAGCACTCGGGCCACAACTACAGAGCCCACGTGCTCTGGAGCCTGCGTGTCACAACTAGAGAGCCCTTAAACTGCACCTGTTGAGCCCGCGTGCCACAGCGGAGAATCCTGCATGCCACAACAAAGATCCTGCCTGCCGTGACTAAGACCCAATGTAGCCAAAAATTAAATAAATAAACAAACAAATATTTAAAGAAAGAAAAAGAACATACCACAATTTATTCATTGGTTCCACTGTCAAAGAACATGGAGGGTTGGGTTTTGTTTGGTTTTTTTTCCATTTGGGGCTATTTCATAGTTATTACTTCTCTTGGTGAATAGGTACACTCATTCCTGTTAACATATACCCATCGGTGGACTTGGATTTTGAGTGTATCCTCAGTCTGTCACCTAGTAGTTTAAACTTCATTGATTGCTGCCTAGATACAGTCATTCAGTAGCTGCTGAGCTCCTTGCTGTGTTTATATGCCTGCCAGTGTATAGGTATTGGGGGTACAGTTGTAATTCAGACCATGTTGTTTTATAATTTAAACATATAAAACTAATTAATAAATTAAGTAGACATTTGGCTATTTCATATCCCTAAAGTTTATTCATTCAAGGTTGGTCAAATTGGGCTTCCCTGGTGGCGCAGTGGTTGGGAACCTGCCTGGCAACACAGGGGACACGGGTTCAAGCCCTGGTCCGGGAAGATCCCACATGCCACGGAGCAACTAAGCCCATGCGCCACAACTACTGAGCCTGCACTCTAGAACCCGCGAGCCACAACTACTGAGCCCACGTGCCACAACTACTGAAGCCCGTGCACCTGGGGCCTGTGCTCCACAACAAGAGAAGCCACCACGACAAAAAGCCCGCACACCGCAACCAAGAGTAGACCCCGCTTGCCGCAACTAGAGAAAGCCCACACGCAGCAATGAAGACCCAATGCAGCCAAAAATAAATTTATTTTTTAAAAAAAAAAGGTTGGTCAAATTGCCTTTTGCAGCCAAAAATAAAGACCCAGTGCAGCCAAAAATAAATAAATAAAATAAATAAATTTTTTAAAAAAAGGTTGGTCAAGTTGCCTTTTGGCCATCTTTTTGTTGGGAAAATGGATGTTCCCTTCTAGTTAGAGTTCTCTAATTTTCAGTTATATATGGTCATTGGGAACCAGAGCTTTGGGCAAGAATTGAGGTGTGCTAAGGAGGATGAGTGTGGCAGTGGTATGCACAGTTAGAGGAGAAAAGGCTGGGGGCAGAGTACTCACTGAGAGGCTGTGGGGTGGGGACAGGTTAAGTGGGCCAGGGTATGGCAAAGAGAGGGGAATGAAATAACTGAATGTCTTTGTTCTGGCAATAGTCTTGCAGCCCTGAAAGCTTTTTTTGTTTTGGTTTGTTTTAATTAAGATATAGTCCACATATCTTAAAATTCACCGTTTTAAAGTGTACAGTTTAAGTGGCATTTAGTATAATATATTCACAGAATTATGCAGCCATCACCACTATCTAACTCGTGAACATTTTCATCACCCCAAAAGAAACCTGCACCCATTAGCAGTTGCTCCCATTTCCCTTCACCTTTCCCTGTTTCACGCTTTTACCGTCCACTAATCTACTTTCTTTTTTTCTTTTTTCGGCCCTGCTGTGCATGGCATGCGGGATCTTAGTTCCCAGACCAGGGATCGTACCCATGCCCCGTGAAGTGGAAGCATGGAGTCTTAAACACTGGACTGCCAGGGAAGTCCCCTAATCTACTTTCTGTCTCTATATAGATTTGCCTGTTTGAGATGTTTCATATAAATGGGATCATACACTTTTTTGTGACTGACTTCTTTCACTTAGCATAAAGCTTTCAAAGTTCATTCATGTTGTAGTATGAATTAGTACTTCATTTCTTTTTATAGTTGAATATTCCATTGTATGGTTGTAATACATTTTCTTTATCCGTTAGTTAGTTGATAGACATTTGGGTTGTTTCCACTTTTGGCTATTATGAATAATGCTACTATGAATATTCATGTACAAATTTTTGTGTAAACATACATTTTCAGTTCTCTTGGATATATGTCTAGGAGTGGAAATGCTAAAGTTTTCAGGTATTTTTTTCAAGAGCTTTCTCCAAATGGATTAGACCCCATATTGGAGTGGTGTGTTATTGAAAACATGGAATACTCACAGTTCCAATGGCCAGGTTTCAGTTCTGTTTTGGATGCCTTTGGGCATTCATGCTGCCATTTTGAATTCTCCCTTGGACTATGGATTGTTTTTTTGTTGTTGTTGGGTTTTTTGTCTTGTTTCATGTTGTTTTGTTTTGTTATTTTCAGCCAGATGCCTCAGGGCACTTGTTGCCCTGGACATAGATCAGCCTTTGTTATTTGGGTTTTGAGCATATCCAGGATTTGCAGTTGATGGTTGAACAGCTAGTTTTCTTCTTTCCATTCCTTATAGGTTGTCCTTCTCATAGTCAACTGTTAAATGGCACATTTATTATTTCTGCCTATGCATCTGATAATGCTCAGGTTGTCTAATTCCTGAGGTTTTTTTTAAAAAATAAATCTATTTATTTTATTTATTTATTTTTGGCTGTGCTGGGTCTTTGTAGCTGCGCGGTCTGGGCTACTCTTCGTTGTGGTGCACGGTCTTCTAATTGCAGTGGCTTCTCTTGTTGCAGAGCATATGCTCTAGGCACACGAGCTTCAGTAGTTGTGGCACATGGGCTCAGTAGTTGTGGCTCACAGGCTCCAGAGCGCAGGCTCAGTAGTTGTGGCGCACGGGCTTAGTTGCTCCGCGGCATGTGGGATCTTCCTGGACCAGGGCCTGAACCCTTGTCCCCTGCATTGGCAAACGGATTCCCAACCACTGTGCCACCAGGGAAGCCCCGCCTGAGGTATTTTAAAGATATAAAGGTCTTTTTCTTTCTTCTTCTTCGATGTGATTCTTGTGCACTGTGAATCCAGAGCAATGCAGGATATGTTCGGTTCCCTATAAACTGGAGGAGTGCCAGCACAGAGAAATGTTTGTGTTTGTTCCTATCTGGTTTCTAAGCTCAGCTGGA
Organism: Globicephala melas; assembly: GCF_963455315.2. Classification (NCBI taxonomy): domain Eukaryota; kingdom Metazoa; phylum Chordata; class Mammalia; order Artiodactyla; family Delphinidae; genus Globicephala; species Globicephala melas. The sequence goes on along the minus strand of NC_083324.2, from coordinate 38,245,772 downwards.
CCTCTTTAAGGTCAGAGAACATTAGTTTGGGCGCCTTGCCTAGGAAAATTCTTCTTGTGGCTCATTTGAGTGCTTGGGAGGAACGGGACTCTGTGTTGTCAGGCGTTTGCTTAGGTAGTTTCAAGATAGCACTGGAACCCTGAGAAATACGGAATAAAGGTGTAAATAGCTAAACCAGACAAAGTGCCCAGGTCATGACTAACAAAGATCTATGTACAGTAAAGCAGGTGTTACCAGAAATAGACGTCTCTGGATTTAAAGATCCAAGAGGGCAGGGACTGTTTCTTTTTTTCACTTTTATTTCCTTCACTGCCTAAATGGTTTAGACCTATAACTGGCAACACATGATGTGCTAAATAAATATTTGTTTCTGGATATTAATACAACTTAAAAGTAGTTTCTGACTCTGTATTCCTTCTTCATAAGCCTTTAGTGATCTTTTTAGTTTCTGCATAATGTAGAAGTCTCTTGTTCTCCCAACCTGAGTAGCCTCTTGACTTGCCAGATTCTGGTACTTCTATTAGGCTTCTACCTTGTTATCTTTGATAGCAGATAGTAATATACTGTTTCTATTCTAACAGAGGTTGCCACATCTTGTTTGTTCTAATTTCCAAGTTTCTGTTTGATTCTTGTCCTCATACTCCAGGAATTAGTGAAAGGAATAGCTTGGAAAGTGCAAGGTAGGTTGTCAAGGGCCTTACATTTAGTCTTTAATTTAAAAACATGAGGGAACCACAAGAATGTAACAAAGTCAAAATGACACTATAGGGAAACTCTTCTTGTGGTAGTATATAGACTTGACTAGAGGGGTGAAACTGAAGAGGAAAAGGTCTTTTAGAATCTGGAGCAGAAATTGAGATGTGAGGAGATGATGGCTTCCACTAGGGGCTGGGAGCAGGTATGTAATGAAGAAGTCAGGTTTGAAAGAAGACTCTCTGAGGTTTGGTAACACTGGATATTGGACAGAGGGGCAAGAGGGAGGGTAGACTCAGAGGCCACTCAGAGGTTAGAAGAACGGTAGTACCTTGAACAGAAATAAAACATCTGGAAAAGGAGGGAGTTTGGAAGGGAGGGACGAAGATGGTTGTTGAGTGTGAAGTGACAGCAGGACCTTTAGGTAACTGATAGAGATACAAGATTGATGCCTGGCAGAATAAACATGCAGTTTTTTCACTGTCCTTTTTTGTATCTTTCGTTTCACTATTTAACTAATTTACAGCTTTCTTTTTATTTCATAGTCTTTACGGCAAAATACCTACCTCTGCCTATCACCAATAATTTCCAAAAGCATCTCTATCAGTTAGGATTAGATTTGGTGAGTGACAAAACACTAGAAATAACGGTGGCTTAAAATGAGGTGATTTATTTCTCTTTACCGTAAATGAAGTCTAAGCCATCCAGGTTTTCTTATGGTGGTATGATCATCAGGGACCCAGTCTCTTTTAGTTGTGTAACCCTATCATCCTCAACCTGTGACTTCTACCTGCTTGAGTGTCAGCCATCACTTTGACTTGCTGACCAGTGGGAAAGAAGAAGGGATGAAAATGGACATGGTTCTCCCTTCAAGAATAGTTCCTGAACTTTGCAAGTACTATTTCTGCTTATGTCCAGTGTATTAGAATTTATGGCTTCACTTAACTGCAGGGAGGGCTGGAAAACTTCTTTATTTCAGGCAGCCATGTACCCAGTTAAAAATCAAGGGTTTGCTTCGAAGAAAAAGAAAGCAAATAGGCATTGGGAGACTACTTGTAGTCTCTTAATTTTCCAGGCTAAGAACCAGATTCCAAATTCTTTTAGGTTATGGAACTTATTTCTTCAAACTTTAGTTATCCTGATAATAATAATAAATATACTAAACAATAATAAACTATATAAATAAAATATAATTAAAATGTATGCTTCTGTTTTTGTATTTTTTAAAATGTCACATAGACTTACGACTAGTAGCTAAAGCTTATGATGTGGAATAGACCAGTGTTGATGTCAGTGTCTAAAATTTGAATATAAGATCAATAGATTCAGAAGCTAGAGAAGTTATAGTATGATAAAGACCATATTTTACCTAGGCAGCTTTGGATGTAGTTTTTCTGTATGAGTTATTCTACAACTTATTATATGTAAACTGTAAGATTTATAGAGGGCAGAAGTAGAATGCCCCATTCCTGAAGGCACTAGCATTTCTGCCAGGCCCATCTTAGCAAGAAAAAGAATATATCTTGATCTTATTTATTTCTGGCTCTCTTACTCTTCTTTCTTTCTTTTTTAAGATTTATGTATTATTTATTTATTTTATTATTTATTTTTGGCTGTGTCGGGTCTTAGTTGAGGCATGTGGGATCTTTTGTTGCAGTGCGCGGGCCTCTTTCTAGCTGTGGCATGCGGGTTTTCTCTTCTCTAGTTGTGGCGCGGAGGCTCCAGGGTGCGTGGGCTCCAGAGCAATGTGGGCTCTGTAGTTTGCGGCACGCAGGCTCTCTTGTTGACGCGCACGAGCTCAGTAGTTGTGGCGTGCGGGCCTAGTTGCCCCGCGGCATGTGGGATCTTAGTTTCCTGACCAAGGATCTAACCCGCGTCCCCTGTGTTGGAAGGTGGATTCTTTACCACTGGACCACCAGGGAAGTCCCTCTCTCACTTTTTTTTTTTTCAATATAAATTATTTTATTTTATTTTTGGCTGTGTTGGGTCTTCATTGCTGCTTGCGGGCTTTCTCTAGTTGCAGCGAGCGGGGGCTACTCTTCGTTGCAGTGCACGGACTTCTCATTGTGGTGGCTTCTCTTGTTGCGGAGCACGGGCTCTAGGCACGCGGGCTTCAGTAGTTGCAGCACGAGGGCTCAGTAGTTGTGGCTCACAGACTCTAGAGTTCAGGCTCAGTAGTTGTGGCACACAGGCTTAGTTGCTCTGCGGCATGTGGAATCTTCCCGGACCAGGGCTTGAACCCGTTTCCCCTGCATTGGCAGGCGGACTCCTGACCACTGAGCCGCCAGGGAAGCCAGCCTCTCTCACTTTTCTTAAGTGTGGTTTATCATTTTCTCCTCTCTGGGTCACATCCAGCTTTGTCCATTGTATGTGCTGCTCACAGTGCACTTTATACCTGGTGAACTGTGTCACACAGTTGACCTCTTAGCATAAACTTTCTCACTCTCCTTTTGTCCCTCTTCACTTCTGGCAATATTAAAGAACACTTTCCATTCTGTATTTCTCCTGATAAGAATTTCAGATAGAGATATGTGCTGTTTATTTGTTTAAAACTGTACTTGTTTGTTGTCCTAGTGCTTTAAAAAATAATCTTCATGAGAGCCTTGCTAGGTTTTGTTCACCACTGAACCCCCCCATGCCTAGTCTGCTGTGAGAAAACAGTTGTTCTTGAATAATGAATACATAGCCTGTTCTGGCTACTGATTTTGGGGGATGAGGACTCGGTAGGGAAAGGGTAAAGGCATTTTTTAATCTATAAAACTCTAGAAGTCTTTCCACAAGAAGAAATAATCTTAGTGTATTGAACTGAAATCTTTTGGAGAGGAGCCAGCTGTGTTGTAACGTTAACCATCTTCAAATGTCAAATTGGTTTGCGTTGCCTGACACATAGCCTTTTTTTTTTTTTTTGCGGTACGCAGGCCTCTCACTGTTGTGGCCTCTCCCATTGCGGAGCACAGGCTCCGGACGCGCAGGCTTAGCGGCCATGGCTCACGAGCCCAGCCACTCCGCGACATGTGGGATCTTCATGGACCGGGGCACGAACCCATGTCCCCTGCATCGGCAGGTGGACTCTCAACCACTGCGCCACCAGGGAAGCCCCACATAGCCTTTTGATAGGACAAAACATGAAGTTGGAACTTTCTTAAAAAATCTAGACATGCCTGCTATTCTGTGTGCTAGAAACCTCAAGATGCTTCCTGACACTGCTCAAGGCTCTCCCCTTTTTAATGTGTTTTTTCCCCCAGTTTTTCTTATAAAGAGGAGAAATTTTCAATTATATGATCACTTATCTTGGTTATTTTGGTGGTCTTCAAACAAATATAAGGGATGCCTTTTAATACATTGGATGGTGTATCTTAGGTCTTGAGAGTGTTTCAAGGCATCCAAGGGTTAAGTCTCTGTTATATTTCCAGGGCACACAGGTCTGACCAGGAGGGTTTCTTCATGGCCAGAGGCTGTGCCTTTGTAGCACTTGATAGTACCTCTAGCTGGGATAGTGTTAGAGACCCGCTGGCTTTGTCTTCTCCCAAACTCCTGGATTACCAGAGATTTCTGCGCTGTGCAGAGATCATTCCCTCATTCTCTATATGTATCTGTTGCAATGGCAGCCATGATATTACAGCTCAGCAGATGTTGCTTCCTCAGTATGGACTAATTTAATGTGGGCACATCTTCCATGTGAAAAGCCATCCCTTGTTTTTATTAGGGGCTGAAGTTTGATAATTCTGTTATTTGCATGTGAGAATGAGTAGATCTAAGAGTTAGGAGGACTTCCCTGGTGGCGCAGTGGTTAAGAATCCACCTGCCAATGCAGGGGACACGAGTTCAAACCCTGGTCCGGGAATATCCCACATGCCGCGGAGCAACTAAGCCCATGTGCCACAACTACTGAAGCCTGTGCGCCTAGAGCCCGTGCTCCGCAACAGGAGAAACCACCGCAGTGAGAAGCCCACGCACCGCAACGAAGAGTAGCCCCTGCTCACCGCAACTAGAGAAAGCCCGGGCACAGCAATGAAGACCCAACACAACCAAAAATTAATTAATTAATTAATTAAAAGAGTTAGAGATCCAACTTGTTCTAGTGGACCTTTTCTGACTTGAAACTTCCATTGTTAGTCTTGTAGCTTCTGTCAGAGTGGCAGTGGGTCTCTAGCTTTTTGACTAAGAAATAAAGAATGGTGGGTGGTTACTTCTGCTAAAATGGCAGTTGAACAGTGAGTGTTCAGAAGTCTGGCAGCTTTGTATTTTATTCATCTTTTCAAGGCCCTGTTTCTGCAGAAAGTATGTTAGCAGGATTCTCTGAAGTGTCTGAGCCCAGAACACTGAAGCCAGAGAGGCTAATAGAGACCACCTTCAAGAGAGCTAAGATTCTTGGGTGGGAGGTAGTAGGTAAAGAGCCAGGAGAAATAATCTCTTTTCAATGGTGAGGCCAGAAGAATAGCTGCTGGTTCTTTGGGGGATGCCTGGGGAATATTGTGCAGCCTTTGTGGTAGGCTCAGCAGTGTGGCCTACTTGTGGGCCTCATCTGCTCTCTTGGCTGTTCCTGCTACCTCCAGTCGTCAGCTCTGTAAGAAAAAGAAATGAGAGAGAAATGGTTTGAACATTATTCAGCAAACAAAGCAAAATAAGAAGCTGTATATTCTCCACATTGATTTTAGCAACTTGCTTTTTCTTCCCCTACGGTGACTCAGTTTAGAGACCTAGACAATGAAGCATGAGTATATGTTGAATTTAGGGTCCACTTTTCCCAGAAGAAAAGAGCCAGGGGATCTAGAACAATAGTCATCTTAGAATATGAAAGAATAAAATGGAGGTTATAGAAACCGGAATTCTGAAAGGAATTCTGAGGATATCAGTAAGATATGTTCAAACCTAATTTTCTAATTCCACTAAGAACTAGATGGTATCTTTATTTGGAAATAAGTAATTGAATAATCAGGGAAATCTTAACTAAACTGAGGTCTCTATAAACATTGGCTGAAACGTTGTTCTAAAACATACAAAATTATAACAAACTGAAAGTTTCAAAAATATTTGCATTTTAGTGGTTCACAGTTGTTTGATTATTCTAAGCACTGTTAACTGGAGCTTGTCAATTGTTTCTTTACGGTAAGATATTTGTGGTGAGGGACTTTGCTGAGTGCCCCATCTGCCTGGCAGTCTCAGTCTTTGTAATAGGACCTCATCTTCTCACAAGGAACGAAAAGACTTTTGGCTGTTTTGATTATTTATTTGTTTGTTTGTTTATGTTTTCCCTCTTTGTTTTTGACTCAAATGACTCTTAGAATAGAAGTCTCTCATAGATCCCCTGGTAGATGAGTCTATCCATCCTAAGTCTTCCAGGACCTAAGTTAATGAAATCATCTCCAAGACTGCAGATCACTGATTTTCTTTCACAATGATAGAGGCATTTTATGGGATCTTACTTTAAAATATACAAAAGAATGGCAGGGAATGGTGGTGGAGTGGGTGGAATATATTCTCAGCACCAGATGCCTGTGTCGTCAGCGCCTGTGTTGTGTTTCTGGAACAGAGACCTTACTTCCACCAACTCTGAGCCTGGTGAGTAGGGCCCAGTGAAACACAGGTCAGCCATACTGCTTCAAAGAGCACAAATAAGGTTTTAGTTTTAGCAAGAGGTAGGTTGTGTCCTCTTAGGAAATGACAGTTAAACTGGTCAGGCAGTAAACAGTGTTATTAAGTAGCATTTTAGAAAACATGTTTGTTGTGCTTTTGTCTGGAGAAGAAAAGATATCCAGATAAGTAGCCGCCCAGAGGGCAGTGTCTCCTTGCTCCTCAATCTTTTTTTTTTTTTTAACATCTTTATTGGAGTGTAATTGCTTTACAAGTGAATCAGCTATACATATACATATATCCTCATATCTCCTCCCTCTTGCGTCTCCCTCCCACCCTCCCTATCCCACCCCTCTAGGTGGTCACAGAGCAGCGAGCTGATCTCCCTGTGCTATGCGGCAGCTTCCCACTAGCTATTTTACATCTGGTAGTGTATATATGTCCATGCCACTCTCTCACTTTGTCCCAGCTTACCCTTCCCTCTCCCCATATCCTCAAGTCCATTCTCTACATCTTCGTCTTTATTCCTGTCCTGCCCCTAGGTTCTTCATAACCAATTTTTTTCTTTTTGGTTCCATATGTACGTGTTAGCATACAGTATTTGTTTTTCTCTTTCTGACTTACTTCACTCTGTATGACAGACTCTAGGTCCATCCACCTCCCTACAAATAACTCAATTTCATTTCTTTTTATGGCTGAGTAATATTCCATTGTATATATGTGTCACATCTTCTTTATCCATTCATCTGTCAGTGGACACTTAGGTTGCTTCCATGTCCTGGCTATTGTAAATAGAGCTGCAGTGAACATTGTGGTACGTGACTCTTTTTGAATTGTGGTTTTCTCAGGGTATATGCCCAGTAGTGGGATTGCTGGGTCGTATGGTAGTTCTATTTTTGCTCCTCAGTATTAATTGGACCCTCAAGTGCTATTTTGTTTCTGGTGGAGTTTCCATCAGGTGGCTGCCCTCCTGGTGGCTCAGAGGGCAACTCAGCTTCTGCTGGGTGAAAGGCCATTCTAAGCAGAGGGTACATGGCAGTCAGTGGACCAAGCTAGAGTTGTTGTCAGTGGACCAAGCTAGAGGTGTCACAGAGCCTTCTGTGTACTTCCTTCAGGATTTTTGGCCTCTACTTCCCTCCTTCCTTCCTTTCCTTTTCTCTTTCTGTCTCATTCTGGTTTTGGCCTTTGGGGATACTGAGTTTTACAAGATGTTTGAACTGTAACTTATCCTTGTACCAGAAGGAATGAGCCTAGCTGCTATGCAAAAGAGTTCTATAAAAACTACCCTTTTATACTGAGGGGAATGACATATGGTCAGCCCTCCATATGCACAGGTTCTGCATCTGCAGATACAGAAGGCCAGCTATACTGCACCATTTTATTTTGTTTTATTTTTTGTATAAATTTATTTATTTTATTTATTTTTGGCTGCATTGGGTCTTCGTTGCTGCACACGGGCTTTTCTCTAGTTGCAGCGAGCGGGGGCTACTCTTCCTTGTGGTGCACGGGCTTATTGCTGTGGCTTCTCTTGTGGAGAATGGGCTCTAGGCACACGGGCTTCAGTAGTTTTGGTTCGCGGGCTCTAGAGCACAAGCTCAGTAGTTGTGGCTCACGGACTTAGTTGCTCTGCGGCATGTGGGATCTTCCCAGACCAGGTCCCGAACCCCTGTCTCCTGCATTGGCAGGCGGATTCTTAACCACTGCGCCACCAGGGAAGCCCTACTAGAGGCTTTTAGATGAGACTTCAGCATCCTTGGATTTTGGTATCTGTGGGGGTCCTGGAACCAATCTCCCACAGTTACCAAGAGATACATCTGTTTTAAACCTGTTATTTTGTTCCTCTTGCTTTACTCTTTCAGCAGGTCCATTTGATTGTTGTTGGTGTTGAAATTCCTGGTAATGTACTTACTAGCAGCCCTCTTTGTCTGAGACACAGCACCTAAAGTAATTGTAGGTACTTTAAGAACATAAAGAGCACCTTGAGCAGGCCAGTTGGAGGATTGGCAGTGCTATCAAGAAACAGAGTCTTTATGGCAGTCTCTCTAAAAACTCCCTGTGGGGCCATTGCCTGTAAATTTCTTTAGACTTGCCTTGTGCACCTTTTCATCAGAAACCACCTGTTTTTTTTTTTTTTTTTTTTTGGCTGTGTTGGGTCTTTGTTGCTGCACGCAGACTTTCTCTACTTGTGGCGAGCGGGGCCTACTCTTCACTGTGGTGCACAGGCTTCTCATTGCGGTGGCTTCTCTTGTGTAGCATGGGCTCTAGGCGCACGTGCTTCAGTAGTTGCAGCACGTGGGCTTACTAGTTGCGGCACGCGGGCTTCAGTAGAGAAGCCACCTCTTTGGTGTGGCAAGTATTATGAGTTGACTGACACCTTGGAAGTTTAAAAACAAAGAAAAGCAATGTGATGAAAAGAAAACCTGACATTCAGTCCCATATAAGTTGCTAACTAGCTCTATAATCTTGGGCAGGGTGCTCCATGTATCTCAGCCATACTTTCCCATGTGGAAGTAGGTATTATTTATGTCCTATTGTGAGGATTTATCAAGATGACATTTGTGAAGAATGCCTTTATAAACTGTAATTGCTTTGTGAATAAAGATTACTATCTCTGATAGACAGTACCAGTTCTCAGCCACCAGTAACTTGATTCTCCCATCCTGTGTTTGGAAGAAGCACAAATCTGCAAAGAGGGCTTGCTCATTTTTCAGCGTGAGTTGTATTCACAAGGCTCACATACTTTCCCCCTGCCTTTGATCCTGTCTGTCTCCCTCTCTCTCCATATTTGAATGGGGTGATCTTTTATGCCACACAGCAATCATATTCTCAATACAGAGTATAACTGTGACTCTGCTTGTGGGAGATCTTCAGAAAAGATGCAAAGCTGCTGGCCAGAAACGTTCTTTCCTTTCCATTTTCTCTTGTACCTCCCCAGTACCTTAAGAATCCTTGGGCTTGGTTATAAACCAGCTGGAAGTTACGATAGAGTCTCAATTCTCTGACCCAAGTCCTTTTCACAGGTTAACAGTCACAAAATGGAGTTATGAAGTCTCCAAGAGCAGCAGATGAAAAGGGAAATGGAAATGTGAATGTTGAATTTAGCAGCCCTCAGACCCAGAATATGCTACTCTTTAGTGTCCCTGAGGTGGAGAGTAAGGACTCGCTTTGCTCTTCAGGAGTGTGATTATCTCTCGCTGCTTGCAGCTTTTTCACATTAAGACCCTTTGAAATATACTTAGGGACACATATATGTGACTTTGTCAAGTGAGAGCTTTGGGCTTGGGAGGATTCTAGCAGGTTTTAATCTAATTTACGCCTAATCTAACACGACTGAGAAAGGGGGTGTCTTTGGTTTTACTTTCAAATATATGGTGGTACATCTTTAGAAGCCAGATGTGGTTAATCAGACTTGTCTTCATGGTACCTTTGCTTCAAGTGGCTTAATAAATAACCCAATAATTCAAATGATGAATAAAAATTCTAGTGTGTGAAGGTGGTGGGTAATAGACAATTAAAAGTGGTCATCCGGGCTTCCCTGGTGGCGCAGTGGTTAAGAGTCCGCCTGCTGATGCAGGGGACACGGGTTCGTGCCCCGGTCTGGGAAGATCCCACATGCCGCGGAGCGGCTAGGCCTGTGAGCCGCTGAGCCTGCGCGTCCAGAGACTGTGCTCCGCAACGGGAGAGGCCACAACAGTGAGAGGCCCGCGTACCGCAAAAAAAAAAAAGTGGTCAACCAAAAAGTTACAAAATCATCCTACCCCCTTATTAATCCAACTCCCCACAGGTTGTTTCCTTAGGAGACACTGGCATATCTTTATGAAATCTGAACAAAAGACCTGACAGGAATGGGGAGGAGTACAGTATAAGTCACGCCTGTGCTTGGTACATCTGGGCAGCCGCTGTATAACACCTGGGGAATCAAATCATAAATCAACCTGATTGTTCTTATTCGAGTTTTTTGTGTCTGTTTATTCTTTTTTTCTTAGAATTTTTTAAAAAACATATTTATTTATTGATTTGTTTGGGGCTGCATCGGGTCTTAGTTGTAGTACGTGGGATTCTCCACTGCAACACACAGGCTCCTCATTGCGGGGCATGGGCTTCTCTCTAGTTGTGGTGCATGGGCTCAGTAGTTGCGGAGCGTGGGCTTAGTTGCCCCGAGGCAGTGGGATTTTAGTTCCCCCACCAGGGATCAAACCTGTGTCCCCTGAATTGGAAGGCAGATTCTTAACCATTGGACCACCAGGGAAGTCCCGTGTCTGTTTATTCTTATTAAAACAGTTGGCTCCTGGGCTTCCCTGGTGGCACAGTGGTTAAGAATCTGCCTGCCAATGCAGGACACATGGGTTCGAGCCCTTGTCTGGGAGGATCCCACATGCCGCGGAGCAAATAAGCCCATGCGCCACAACTACTGAGCCTGCACTCTAGAGCCTTCGAGCCACAGCTACTGAAGCCCGCATGCCTAGAGCCCGTGCTCCACAACAAGAGAGGCCACCGCAATGAGAAGACCCCATGCAGCCATAAATAAATTTATAAAAAATCAATTCGCTCTGTTCTTCAATAGTGATGGGTTTAACAGCCATTTTGTATTCTTTAGCAGTGGTGTCTGGTAGCCTCATGTCTAACCATGTGCAGATTGAAAAGAAAGGGCCGCCTTAGTTGTAGGGGGCTCTGAGGAATAAGAAATCAGTGGTTAGGACTCTGCACTTCCGTTGCAGGGGGTACGGGTTCAATCCCTGGTCCGAGAACTAGGATCCTGAAAGCCTCGTGGTGCTGCCAAAAAAAAAAAAGAAATCATGCATGCCATTGTAACACATGAATTGAAGGTAATCTTCTCAAATTGATATGCTGTGAGTACTCCTAGCAGGGCGAGTTCCCTAGCTTCGACAGAAAGTCATCAACAGCTTCTGGAACATCATATTTGTTATCTGATAAGTATAACGTGCTCCTTGCCTTAGGAATTCCTGAGTCTACTGATGCCTCCCAGTGGTACAATCAGAATTTGCAATTGACTGCAATTCACAGTAGTGCCTTGTTCTGATGGCACTGTTCACTGTTCAAATGGCAACCCCCATGTTTTATGGACTGGGTGTACAGGTGTACACGACAGCAGTACCTTCCTCTAGAGCCACTGTGTGCTAAAGCACTCCAGTCTTCCAGGGATAGTTGGATCCATTCAGTCTTTTTTTCGTTCCATAACTGCTTATTAAGCTCCTTTTCTGTACCAAGTACTGAGCTTGGTACTGATAATAAAAGACCAGCAAGATTTAGCCTGGTTGATCAGATTTGGCCCAGCATTTGAAAACTAACACTAAGCGCTGTCATAAAGATACAGGTTCTGACATGCAGTGACCATTCCCTTATGAAAGCTTAGTCTTTCAGTAGATTGAAATGGAGTGTGAAGTATTATCACCTGACAAGCAAGTAAGATGAAGTGAGTAGCTAATCTGATGAATGAGTGACTAGTCCTTTTCTAGCACTTAGGGCTCGAAATACAGGTATTGAGCCCTAACTATATCCCATGCTAAGCACTTGACATGTATTAATTTACTTAATCTTCATAACCACCTTATGAAGTAGGTACTGTTATTCCTACTTTACAAATGAGGAAACTGAAGCGCAGAGAAGTTAAGGACCTTGCTGATGAAGGTCATGGAGTGGAGTCAGGATGCAAGTTTAGGGAACCTGACCCAGAGTCCATATTCTTAAATGACATGATATACTGCGTCTGGGTGGAAGGGTATCATCTTGACCAACCTCCTGTATAGGTAGAGCTTGGCAGAGTGATAATCCCCCGACCCTCCCTGTCTGCAGAGCTTTTTCTCTTTCCTGGATTGGCTCCTAGAGCAGATTACCTATCCCTAAGAGTGAGCAGGAGTTGCCAAATGCAGCAGGCAGTCCCTTATCTACAGCCCCAGAAGTGAATCTGCCTCTCCCTTTCACCAGCTGGGTAACCTTACCTCTCTGAGCATGTTTCGTCATCTGTAAAATGGAGATAATGATCATGGGATCATTTAGGGGTTAAATGAGATAACATACTTAACAGTTTCTGGCTCTGAGTAAGCACTTAAAAAATGTTAGCAAATTTTTATTATCATTGTCCTCTAGCCTTGAGAACAAACCATGAAACAGTTTCTCAGAGACCAGATTCTAGGACTTAGGTAGGTGGGCAGGTTTTTTTTTGTTTTGTTTTGTTTTCACAAGACAATAATTTTATTCTATGTATTTCTCTTGACTCTTTTGGTGTGAAAAGCAGAGAGGTAAAGCATTATTTGACAGATGTATGGATTCAAGCAAGAAACTGAGGTCCAATTGCAAAGAAATGCCTTGTATAACTCAGAGCCCTGTCTGAGGAGACACAGAGGACCCTAGAGGGCGGAGAATGAACACAGCGCAGGGGCTAGTTCCAGAGTCGCATCCTCGGTTAGTTCACTTGCAAGTGTGGGTGAGGGTCCCTTGTCAGTAGGCAGAGATTTTTTTTTCCTCTGCTCTAACACATATCTGCTGTCCAGTGTTTATTAAACAAAATTTATTTTTTTCTTGATGTGAAAGAATTCGTGTCTTGTCCAAAATGCAGAGGCAAAGGAGCTCTGTAACTGCAGGCTTGTTGAACCCCTTTTCCCACCTGTTCTGGTGCCAGGCTTTCCCAAAGTGCTTATTTGCCAATGATTCCTCCTCAGTTCTCATGGCCAGCTCACTCTGAAGGCTCCAAGCCACAGTGATGCTGCTGCCACCACCGCCACTACCACCACTGCTGCCACCACCAGCCATTCAGTTTCCTGCTCTAAGGATGTGACCTGCCGTGAAGCTTTCACATTCCTCTTTTCTTCCTGTCTTCGGTGTTGTACCTCTTTCTTTTGGTGCTTTTGCCATGCAGCAGTATTGCAAAAAAAGTTTTCAGGCACCAAAGTTAAGAGCCCTTACTACCTCACCAAGGGGATTTGAGTTAGCCATGGAAAAGAAGATAATTGAGAGGGCTCCTGTGCCTCTGTGCTTCAGAAGGAAAGAGTTTGCTTCTTGACAGTGTGCCAGCTCCCTAGCCAGGTGGGGGACGTGCTGGGACTACATGACCTCTGGAGGAGTAGACTGGGCCTAACCTGCCCAAAGACAGCGCCCCAACCCACAGGAGCCAAGGCTGAAGACTGATTTCACCTTCTCCCATTCCCTTTCCCTAAGCTTAAGCTTGCTCTGCCACACTGTCCCAAGTCTGTGGCTTATAACAGCCATTTCCTTTTGCTGATGAATAAGCCCACTCTTTGTAAAATGTTTCAACTTAGGGACTGGAAAGGCTCTCTGTGCTTTCCTGTCTCTTTGTTTCTCCAAAGGTTAATGTTAATGGTTTCTGTCTTTGTCTTTACAGGGAACTCTAATGATCCATGACAAAGAGGTCACCCTTGAGTATGTACCAAGCCTGGATTTTTGGTACTGCAAACGGGTAAGTGCCAAGAATTCCTCTCCTTAGAAGTAAGGATCCAGCATCACAGCTCCTCCATGTCTACAGGAATGCTGCCTGGTGTAGTATGCATTGCCAAGGGCAAAGCTCTTCTTCCTTGGTTCACTTCAGATGAACTGGAGGTCAGGGCAAGATCATCTATAATTTCTGCTTCCCAGCTACTGCCTGTGGCCATAGAGGGTTCTGGGTCTGTAGTTGGAGACCTTTTCCCAAGGACATATGCCATGCTTTCTGTTGATTACAAACTGAAAGAAAAACAGTCCCTTGACTTATAACCTCTCCCCAGTTACCCTTCCTGGGGTAAAGAGGATTTATTAGTGTTTGGAATGATGTATATAAAGAGGCTGGTTCTGTGAGAGATACACATTTTTTTTGGATATTCAGGGGTTTCCAAGGATATAGAACTTTAGGTACCATGGGATTTTTCCTCTCTTCAACTTCGTATTGTTCTTGAATGGCATATATAAAGATTTTAGGCTCTACTCTTTTTTTTTTTTTGCGATACGTAGGCCTCTCACGTTGCGGAGCACAGGCTCCGGACGCGCAGGCTCAGCGGCCATGGCTCACGGGCCCAGCCGCTCCGCGGCATGTGGGATCTTCCCGGACTGGGGCACGAACCCGTGTCCCCTGCATTGGCAGGCGGACTCTCAACCACTGCGCCACCAGGGAAGCCCCAGGCTATACTCTTTTTAGAAGTCCAGTTTGATTGCAAATGAGCATGAAAATATATTTTGTCATTTTTCATTGCTACTGTTTAGTTTCAAAAATAAATTTGAAAAATCTATATAAAGTTTCTGAACCAAGATTCATTAAAAGTGTTGTAGGGCAAAAAAAAAAAAAAAAAGTGTTGTAGAACTTGATAAAATTAAGTAAAAGTTTTAGCTTTACATTTTTGAATACAATTTGAATAGCTGTGATTGTCATTGACCAAAGTATTCATAGTTCATGGATGTAGTACCTTAAGCTGTCAATTTAGGAAAACATTTAACTATTTTTTAAAAGGTGGTGAAATACACATAACATTAAATTTACCATTTTAACCATTTTAAAGCATATAATTCAGTAGCCTTAAGTACATTCACAATGAAGTGCAATCATCAACACTGTCTAATTCTAGAACTTTTTCATCATCCTAAAAGGAAACCCCATATCTATTAAACAGTCTCTCCCCATTCCCATTTCCCTCAGTTTCTGGAAACCACTATTACTATTCTGTTTTTTATCTCTATGAATGTGCCTATTCTGAACATTTCATGTAAGTAGAACCATATATTATGTGACCTTTTGTGTCTGCCTTCTTTCACTTAGCATGTTTTCAAGGTTCATCCATGTTATAGTGTGTATCAGTACTGCATTTATTTTTATGGCTGAATAATATTATATGGATATACCACATCTTGTTTATCTGTTCATCAGTTGATGGACATTTGAGTTGTTTCTACTTCTTGGCTATTGAGAATAAGACTGCTATGAATATTCATGTGCAAATTTTTGTTTGAAAACCTGTTTTCAGTTCTTTTGGAAGTGCCCAGGAGTAGAATTGTTGGGTCATATGGTACTTTTCATTTTTTAACTCTTTGAGGAACCAATAAACTGTTTTCCACAGACAGCAGCTGCACCATTTTGCATTCCCTCCAGCAGTGTCTGAGGGTTCCAATTTCTCCACATCCTTGCCAACATTTGTTATATTCCTTTTTTTTTTTTTGATAGTAGCCATCAAACTATTTCACAACCACCAGTGGGTATGAAATAGTATCTCATCATCATGATTATGATGATGATTTGCATTCCCCTAATGACTAATGATGTTGAGCATCTTTTCTTGTGTTTGTAGCCACTAGTATATCTTCTTTGGAAAAACGTTTATTCAAGTCCATTTTTGATTAGGTTGTCTTTTTTTTTTTTTTTGGAGTGTAGTTGATTTACAATGTTGTGTTAGTTTCAGGTGTACAGGAAAGTGAATCAGTTATACATTTATTTATATCCACTCTTTTTTAGATTCTTTTCCCATATAGGCCATTACAGAGTATTGAGTAGAGTCCCCTGTGCTATACAGTGTAGGTCCTTATTAGTTAATCTATTTTATATATAGTAGTGTGTGTATGTCAATCCCAATCTTCCAATATATCCCTCCCCTCTGTCTTCTTGTTAATTTGTAAGAGTTCTTGGGAATTCCCTGGTGGTCCAGTGGTTAGGACTTGGTGCTTTGACTGCAGTGGCAATCCTTGGTCGGGGAACTAAGATCCCACAAGCTGTGCAGTGTGGCCAAAAAAAAAAAAAAAGAAAAAGTTGTAAGAGTTCTTTATATTTTCTGGATGTTTATCCCTTATCAGATACGTGATTTGCAAATATTTTCTCCCATTCTGTGTGTTGTCTTTCACTTGCTTGATAGTGTCCTTTGATACACAAGGTTTTAATTTTGATAAAGTCTAATTCATCTATTTTTTTTCTTTTTTAAAAAAAATTTATTTATATATTTATTTATTTTGGGCTGTGTTGGGTCTTCGTTGCTGTGCACGGTCTTTCTCTAGTTGCAGTGAACGGGGGCTGCTCTTCATTGGGATGCGCGGACTTCTCATTGCGGTGGCTTCTCTTGTTACAGAGCGCGGGCTTCAGTAGTTGTGTCTCACGGGCTCTAGAGTGCAGGCTCAGTAGTTGTGGTGCACGGGCTTAGGTGCTCCACGGCATGTGGGATCTTCCTGGACCAGGGCTCAAACCTGTGTCTCCTGCATTGGCAGGTGGATTCTTAACCACTGCACCACCAGGGAAGCCCCTATTTTTTTTTCTTTTATTGCTTGTCCTTTGGTGTCATGAAACCATTGCCAAAGCCAAGGTCTTGAAGACTTATCCGTATGTTTTCTTCTAAGAAATTTATAGTTTTGGCTTTTATATTTAGATCTTTGGTCTATTTTGAGTTAATTTTTGTTCCAGGTATGAGGTAAGGGTCCAGTTTCATTCTTTGGAATGTGGATATTCAGTTTTCCCAGCACCATTTGTTGAATTAACTATTATTTCCCCGTTGAATGGTTTTGGTACTCTTGTTGGAAATCATTTGACCATAGATGTATAGGTTTATTTCTGTAGACTCTCAGTTTTATTCTGTTGATCTATATTTTTATCCTTACGCCAGTACCACACTGTTTTTGTGTTTTTGGCTGCGTTGGGTCGTCGTTGCTGCGCATGGGCCCTCTCCAGTTGCAGCGAGCAGGGGCACTCTTGGCTGTGGTGCGGTGGCTTTGCCTGTTGTGGCACACAGGCTCTAGGCACGCGGTCCTCAGCAGTTGCAGCATGTGGGCTCAGTAGTTGTGGCTCATGAGGGCTCAGTAGTTGTGGCTCGTGAGAGCTCAGTAGTTGTGGCACACGGGCCCAGCTGCTCCACGGCATGTGGGATCTTCCCAGACCAGGGCTCGAACCCGCGTCCCCCGCATTGGCAGGCATATTCTTAACCACTGCGCCACCAGGGAAACCCACCACACTGTTTTGATTACTGTAACTCTTTAGTAAGTTTTGCAGTCGGGAAGTGTGAGTCCTTCGATTTTGTTCTTCTTTTTCAAAACTGTTTTGGCTACTCAGGGTCCCTTGCAATTTCATATACATTTGAGGATTGCTTTTCCATTTCTGCAAAAAAGGCCATTAGAATTTTGAGAACATTTTGCATTTTAATAGTGACTGCCTCTACGTCTTAGAATTATGAGTGATTTTCCCCTGTCTCTTAAACTTTCCATTATTAGCTATAATGCACACGTATTGTTTATTTTATAATCAAGAGATGGAGGGAGCTAGCATTAAAGGGAAAGTTTTGAACTCTATTTTCTGTTAACCAGCAGACAAAAATGTTAATATCTGACATCAGAATTATGTAGCTGTTGCCAAGGCTGTTGCTTGAAAGAACAGAATAGCTTGGTTAAATTGTTCCCTAAAATGGCAGGCCACTTGTTCAGCTGTTTCAGAGATCCTTTGTAATTTTTGTGCTTTTCTGGAAGAGTTGAGGTGCCAACCCTGCATATGTGATCTTTGGCCTGATGTGAAATGCACTGACTTTTAAAAAAATTCATAGCAGTATTACTCATAATAACCAAAAAGTAGAAGCAACCCAAATGCCCATCAACTGATGAATGGATAAACAAAATGTGGTATAGGGGCTTCCCTGGTGGCGCAGTGGTTGAGAGTCCGCCTGCCGATGCAGGGGACGCAGGTTCGTGCCCCGGTCCAGGAGGATCCCACATGCTGCGGAGCGGCTGGGCCCGTGGGCCATGGCCGCTGAGCCTGCGCGTCTGGAGCCTGTGCTCCGCGACGTGAGAGGCCACAACAGTGGGAGGCCCACGTACCGCAAAAAAAAAAAAAAAAAAAAAATGTGGTATAGCCATACAGTGGAATGCTATTTAGCAGTAAAAAGGAATGAAGTACTGATAGGTGCTACAACATGAATGAACTGGGAAAAGACTATGCCAGACGCAAAAGATTAATTCTATAGGACTGGGGGTGAGAATGGGAGATGACTCCACCAGGTTTCTTTTGGGGATGAAGAAAATGTTCTAAAGTTAGATTATGGTGATGATTGTATTATAGATATGCTAGAAATCATTGAATTGGACACTTAAAACTGATGGATTTTATGGTATTTAAATTATACCTACTCAGGTTAGGATCCTGATTCCCCCACTTACAGCTCTGCTGTACAGTCATCCAATGGTATCTGTGGGGGATTGAGTCCAAGACACCCTGCTGATATCAAAATCCACAGATGCTCAAGTCTCTTGTATAGAATGATGTAGTATTTGCACATAACCTAGGCACATCCTCTCGTGTACTTTAAATCATCTCTAGATTACTTATAGTAGATAATACAATGTAAATGCTATGTGAATAGCTGCCGGCATGTGGCAAATTCAAGTTTTGCTTTTTGGGACTTTCTGGAATTTTTTTCCCCCAAATATATTTGATCTGTAGTTGGTTAATCTGCAGATGTGGAATCTGTGGATATGGAGGGCCAACTGTAATAACAAATAGCCCTCAAATCCTAGTGATTTACATTGACAAACATATTCTTCGCTCACATTACATGTCCAGGGGCTGTGGGCAGTTGCTGCAGTTCGGCTTGGCTGCTCAGTCTGGGACCCAGGTGGAAGGAGTTAGTCCCGCATCGGGACTCCTGGCCAAGGGAAAGAACAGGACGCTCATCTACACAAGCATTGGCTCTTAAAGCTTCTACCAGACCTGTGTAGATCACGTTCACTCATGCTCCATTGACCAAAGCAAGACATGTGGCAAGGCTGACAGTGAAGTCACTCACCCTACAGGGAGGCACCACAGTCACTTGACAGTGGGCAGGGCTGTGTGTATGATCTGCTTACAGAGAAGGGAACAATAAAGTAATTGACTTTAATCACCTTGCTCAAGTGACTTAACCTCTCCAGGCCTCAGTTTCATTATCTACAAATTGGGGAGATAATAGTTGTTTGGATCAGCAAGTGACCACATGTAAAGTAAGCCCAGTACATGCTGTGTGCTGTTTAATCATTAGCTGCTGCTGCTTTTATTATTATTCTCTCCTCTTCCATTTGGTATTCTTTTACTCAACCTACAAGACCCTACTCATAGAATCCTTTTCATGGTTCCTGCTCTTTTGGTTTCTTACCAGTCAACTCTGCCCTTCTAACACTCTGAGCTCAGTGGCAAAAGTTCAGGTTTGGGGCTGTGTTTGGGGTTGGGCAATGATAGACTTGCCTATTTGTTCATAGGTTCAGATAAGAAGAACTACACTCACAATGCAAAGTGTCTCTTCCCTTGTTCTAGGGTAGTGAATGTAACTTTTCCTTTTAACATCCTCAGAATAGCTGCCAGAGACACTACTTATGGATCATCCTCCTCCTTCTGTGCCCTTTTTAAAATCAGTGTTTGAGAAAGGAATTGATCACTGGATTCTTCTCAGTTCCAGCCAAGCCTGAATAGGGTTGTCATAACCAGTTCAGGATCAAATTTTGGATGCAGACTGAGTGGTAACAGCTTTAGGGCAGTATATCCTATAAACCACTTAATAGTCCAGTCTTCTTAGTCAAGTTTACTTCCTGTAGAAATCCTTGTCCAGAGCAAAAGCATTTGGGGCTGCTCCAAGGTCCATATACCCTGTTAGAGGCAGCTCTCAAACACCAGCTCATCAGAGTCCACGTCAGCTCTGATGAGTGGAAGACATCAGACTGATAAGGTTTTAAGGTGATCTGGGATATGGCTTATTTCTTTCATTTTTTGGCAGTTGTTGCTGTGTTGGATATAAGTAAGATTTAAAAAAAAAAATTTTTTTTGGTCAATTTGAATTCTTTTCCTTTCCCTTGTAGTGTAAGGCCAGCACTGGTGGACACCGATCTTCATGTTCATTCTGCAAGTGCCCAAGGGAAGGTGAGTGGTGGTAGAGATGGAGGTGGTAGTTTTTATTTTGTGCACTGAGCAAAACAAATTTCATGCTTTCCTTGGCTTCAAAGAGTGATCATCCCTAAATACAAGATGATCTGTAAAGCTCTTAAAAGTGCAGTGTGATAGCTAACTTCGTGTGACCTGTTAGTAAATCGTTTTGGATCTCAGAGTTCTGCCAGGGGAATGAGATGGGTTATGGGCTCCTTATCCATAACACAGCTGACCAGATGTCAGTAGTATTGTTACTCAGAATACATTTTAAGGATATTAGACTGAGAAGGAGTCTACATGGCATTAGTCCATGTGGACACCCCACCCACCCTACCCCAGCTTCTTTGAAGTTATTGGGAATAATTTGCTATTGTTATTATTTTCTCATTTACGTTCTAAACATTTGAGGATCTTCAACACAAAAACATTTGTTAAAGTAACAGTAAAAATATAAACAAGAGACAATAATCAGGATTGAGGGTTTGTGTTATTTTTATAGAGTAATAAACCTAACAGCTTCTCAGTAACTTGGTTTTAAAGTTAATTTCTCCTGAGAACCTGTAGGTAAACAACCTTGAAGAGTGTGTCAAAGGCATCTGTAACAATAGTCCTATAACAATGACTGTTATGTGCCTCTTTCTGATATTATTCTGTAAGGAAAGCTAGTGCATGACCATAAAATACAGTTCAGTGCTGGGATCCTGTTAGTCTTCTGAAAGATCTGTTTGTTCCAAGGTTAGAACTTAGCATGCCTACAAAGAATTCCTTAGCTGGGCTTTTGGCCTATAGTGGAGATTCTACTCTCTAGTGAGGGCTGTGAAGCAGGTGTTCTGAAAATCTTTGGGGAAGGCTCTACATGCTCTAGAGACCAAACCAGCATATGGGAAGGTGAGTAAATAACTTCCCCATGGACAGGTTGGAGATTTTTAGCTTGTTGTATTACTTCAATTAGGCAAAATTGTACTTTTTCCCTCAAGAAAGACTTCTTTCTCAGTCTACTCTAACAAATGAACAGATGGTTTATAAAAACCCTTGAGCACCATACCACTAAGATGGCTGAAACAACTTTAACATGGAAACATACATAGCAAGTATTCATTGGTTGCCTGTCACTGCTGTTAAGTAATCTCTACACTGCTCCCATAGAATGTCTTTTTGAGCCTCATGACTTCCTCTAAGAATGAATTAATTGCAGAAATACCTCCAATTAACTGGACAAATTATCCTGCTTTAGAAAGAGATTTGAAATGAGTCATTTATATTTTGAAGGACATTTGCCCATTGTAATTATTTGCATATAAATGAGCTGTGTGCAGGTAGGTCTCTTCTTAGCTTCGCCGGAGAATAGGGTGTCTGGTTCTACAGAATTTGAGCAGCTATCTTAGTACCGTAACACTGGAAGAAGCAAGGCCCCTAGCCATACACGTTTGAGATAAGTGTTTCTAGCAAACTTCTAGCAAGGGCCATATCTTTGGTAATTTTGTCCCCAGATCTGTTCTATCATTGGTTATAATAATAAAGATCAGGGTCTCATGAAAGATTTAAATGTTGGGGAAGTGATAGAAAACTCGTAAGATTAAATTTTTTAAATACTGGGTAGTTTCTTCTGTTAACTATTTTATATGCTGTCTTATTAGCCATGCTTAAAGTCTGTCAGAGGACTTTTTTGTAGGTATTTCTTTGACTTTTAAAACTATTCCAGGGAATTCCCTGGTGGTCCAGTGGTTAGGACTTGGTGCTTTCACTGCTGTGGCCCAGGTTCAGTCCCTCGTCGGGGAACTAAGATCTCTCATGCCACGTGGTGCAGCCAAACAAAACAAAATAAAAGCATTCCAGTATAAGTATTTGGTGGCAGGTAAGGAGGAATCACAGTGTTTGGGGGGATAAAACCTGTTGGAGATTCTCTTTCTGTTCTGTTCCTCTAGCGACAGAGGCCAAGCAAGAATTAATAACCTACCCTCAGCCTCAGAAAACATCCATACCAGTACCGTCAGAAAAACAACCCAGCCAACCAAGGTCAGCTGATAAGGAATCTGAACCCAAGAAGCGGGAAGAAGGACAAGAACCACGCTTGGGACATCAAAAGAGAGAAGCAGAAAGGTATCTCCCTCCTTCGCGGAGGGAAGGGCTCACCTTCCGAAGAGACCGAGAGAAGGAGCCATGGTCTGGGGAGACACGCCAGGATGGGGAAAGCAAAAGTAAGTGGTTTGTTGGGGCATGTACCAGACCGTGACCACTGTGGTTGGAACATAGATTGCTTGTGTTGTGGCTCTGGACCAGCAGCTTCCTACACCCTAGTAAAACTGCTCGGCCTGATTGAAGAGGCTCTTGCTTTTCCCGGCCTCTCTGAAGTAATCTATATCTTCCAAATAGCAAGTTGCTATTCAGATGCAGCAAAGCATAACTTTAGATATCTAAGTATTGGGGAAGAAAAATATGAAGTATTTGACTAGCATTTTGTTATAGAACCAGCCTTGGTAGAGCAGGGTAACATCTGCAGTCATCTGCAGTAAAAAAAAATACACACACACACACACACACACACACACACACACACACACACACACACACACACACACACACACACACACTCAGGCTCTGAGGACTTCAAAAATGTAAACCTTTCTCTCTCTCTCCTTTCTCCTCTCCCATTTGTGCTTGGTTTGTTCAGCAATCATGCTAAAACGCATCTATCGTTCCACTCCACCTGAGGTGATAGTGGAAGTGCTGGAGCCCTACGTCCGCCTTACTACTGCTAACGTCCGTATCATCAAGAACAGAACAGGCCCCATGGGCCACACCTATGGCTTTATTGACCTTGACTCCCATGCGGTGAGTCGTAGTTATCCGTCACCACCACCCCCACCCCCTGGATCCCTCACCTCCTACTACCTCAGCCAGGGATGGCTGGCTATAGAAACCTCCAGAAGGTTTGAAGGACTTTAATCTTGGAATTCTCATTTGCTACTTGGTACCATAACCCCTCTTACTCTTTTCTTGGGGTTCATTCAGGTGAAATGACTGCCCTTGAAAGTTGGAACTCTGAGTGGTTTTCCAGATCCATTTTTGTCTTGTGGCATTTACAGTTTCCAGTTAAAATAAAGTGACAGCTTAGTCACTTGTGGAAAATCTGAGGACTAAACCTTTTCAAGATTTTAGTGAATTTTCTGATTTCTTAAAATCATTTTGCCTGGCCACAGACAGTTTTATGTTTGATGGAAACAGAGCATTTCCTCTTTTTCCTCAAAGTGTTGCTTTAATAGATTTCTTGTGGCTTGAAGTTTTAGTTGTGGGGCCCTTTTCTATGGAAGTAATGTGAGGATAGCAATGAAAATCATTGATATTTCTTAGATTTCACAGGATAGCAATGAAAATCATTGATATTTCTTAGATTTCATGCTCAGAAATCACAAGAGACTTTGTAAACTGAATCTGATGCAATGACAGTTGCAGACTAGAAGAGGATTTGAATTTCTGAAATTTATACCAAGAACTGATGTCTACTCTGACCATTATTCTGATCAACCCTTCATTAAGAGTTGCCTGTTTTTGCCAGTGTGCTCTTAGTATTACAGTTATGACCAGAACATAATGTTTAGAAATTTTTCTTTTTTTTTTGTGGTATGCGGGCCTCTCATTGTTGTGGCCTCTCCCGTTGCGGAGCACAGGCTCAGCGGCCATGGCTCACGGGCCCAGCCGCTCCGCGGCATGAGGGATCTTCCCGGACCGGGGCACAAACATGTGTCCCCTGCATCGGCAGGTGGACTCTCAACCACTGCGCCACCAGGGAAGCCCTAGAAATTTTTCTTTTGAGAAGGAAAATCCATGTTCAGTTTTCTTTCAAGGGACATGTCCTTTTCCCTCTTTGGGTTCAAATGAGTCTTTGCTTCCCCAGGAAGCTCTTCGCGTAGTGAAGATCTTGCAGAACCTTGATCCACCATTTAGCATTGATGGGAAGATGGTAGCTGTAAACCTGGCCACTGGAAAACGAAGGTAAAGCAGAGGGGTGCTACCCCCACTCAGGTTTTTGGGAGGAAACTCTTATTCCTGGCTGGAGAGACAGGTAGTAAAACGTGGTGCTTTCCCAGTATGAGTTGCTTCAGGTACGTGTGTATGTTTTCTTTTTCTGAAGCTTGCCTTGTTCTGACTCTAGGTTTTTGTTTTTCTCTTTAAATAGCAGTACTAGGTACTTCTGTTTTTTCCCTCTTGATTCTCTGGTATCTTTGGGTCCCAGGTGATGGTACAGTCTTGGATGTGCAGGGAAAAAATTGCAATATATGCTTGCCCCTTGGAATCCTAAGAAAATGCTGTCTTGACTTTGTTCGTACCCCCATAGTGCTGGGAAATCTTATTCTTCTTTACTCCTTCATTCATCTTGACCCAGGAGTGGTAACTGGGAAATGGCTGCATCAGAGAGGCAAGCTTACAGGGATGGGGCAGATCTTGCTCTGGCACCCTCAACTCAGTTGCTGTTTTGCTTCAGCCGATAGCTTTGTAGAAGTCCCACTGCCCCTCCCCTCGGGAGTCTCTGCATCACCAGACTTGCTTACTGTCTGGGTTGGTTCCTTTCCATACAAAAGAGGGAAAAGAGTTTCTCAGCAAATCTGTAGGGTTGGGCACTCCTCAAGTGGCTTTTGGTAGCAGGCTCAAGACATGTTGTATTGTTTGTTGCAGAAATGATTCTGGGGACCATTCTGACCACATGCACTACTATCAGGTAGGCTTCAGCAGTTGGGGGGTGCTCTATTAAAATCCTCAAGTGACTGAAAGAGTGATCTTAAATTTTCTCTAGTGGGTAATTGTTAAGGTAAATGGCTATCAGAAGTTCCATAATTTTAACTTGTCTTTCTGTGATAGGGTAAAAAATATTTCCGAGATAGGCGGGGAGGTGGCAGAAATTCAGACTGGTCTTCAGATACAAATCGACAAGGACAACAGTGTGAGTGACCTTTGTCTTATTTCTATTGTTCTTTTTGGCTTGACTACTCATTCATTGAAATCTTCATGGTCACAAAGTTGGCAAGAGATGCAGTTGACTAGGGGTTATGTCTCAGAGAGCATCGTCTACAGGTTCTGTACTGTTTTGGGTTGGCCAGCCTCGTTCTTAGATTGTTCTTGATGAGTCCCCAGCAAGGGCTTCATTGGACAGGGACTAACACTGGCTCTGGTTTTATTCCCTCTAGCTTCATCTGACTGCTACATATATGATTCTGCTACTGGCTACTATTATGACCCCTTGGCAGGAACTTATTATGACCCCAATACCCAGGTGAGTTTTTGGCTTTGTTATTTTGTCAGTGATTCTTTTGAGAAAAGTACCTGTGATTTGTTACTTTGAAGGTTTTATTCCCTGTATTCTCTGGTTGCTCATTACATGAAAAGTATAAAAGTTTAAATCTATATAAGCTGAATATTTCTCCATTCAAGGCAGCTGCTCCACTGTTGTACTATGTGTACCTCATGTCTACTTCTTGTTTTAAAAAGTCCAGGTTTTATATTGAGTTATATTTATTTAGGTGGATTTTAAAGATGATAATCTTCATGTTAACTGTTGTACATATAGAAAATCAATGCGTTGTGGCATTACAGGCAAGAACAGTGCTGTTCTTGGAAAAATGGACAGTGAGTGGTCTGGCTACATCCTGGCCCCTGAAGTGGAGTTTTCGATTGTTTGATATGGTCTCTTCTTAGGCTTGAGGGAGAGAGCTGTTCTTTCCCTCAGAAGGGAACTGTGCTCCTTAGATCTGGAATTACTGGGAAAGTAAAACGTTCTGTAGACTTAACTGTTTCCAACTGTATTGCAGCAAGAAGTCTATGTGCCCCAGGACCCTGGGTCACCTGAGGAAGAAGACATCAAGGAAAAGAAACCCACCAGTCAAGGAAAGTCAAGCAGCAGGAAGGAAACGTCTAAAAGAGATAGCAAGGAGAAAAAAGACCGAGGAGTGACAAGGGTAAGATGACTTGTGAATCTGCTCCCTTTTCACCACATAATTACAGATTAAAAGAAAAGAGTCATAGACAGACGAGGTCTGGGTTTCAGGTGTAGAGTTACTAAAAAAGCAGGCAGTCCACTAGCCTCTTACAGCCTGTCGTCCCTCTCTTTTCTAAATACAGAAACTGTGGATGGTGGAACAAAGTGGCTCAGCTCAAACCCCAATACCTCAGCTCCACACAGTTTCACTTTCCTACATCCCTTTTCAGTGCTTGACTCCGTATACACACTTCTATAGGCAGGGGATACCATTTTCTATTCTTTATTCACTTTATATTTGATCATAAGTATTTTTTCATGTTTGTATAATACTCTTTATTACTTCCATGCCTGTATGGTAAAAATTCATAGTAAAACTGTGACCTTGTTTTCTTCATCATTCCTACATTGTTTGTCTCTTCTTTCTAATCTTATTCTGTTATAATATACAGCATTTAACATTTTCTTTTTTAAATTACTTCC
Source organism: Globicephala melas (assembly GCF_963455315.2). Lineage (NCBI taxonomy): Eukaryota > Metazoa > Chordata > Mammalia > Artiodactyla > Delphinidae > Globicephala > Globicephala melas. The sequence continues at coordinate 38,219,196 of NC_083324.2, read as the reverse complement.
TTAGGATAAATTTTCAAGAACAAAGATGCTGAACATTTTTACATTTCCTGACATAAAATCAAATTGTTTTCCAAAGAATTATATTGATTCACCCTGACACCAGTTATGCATTAATGCAAATGGATGAATTAGCCTGTGGCTTAATTCATAACTTGTCTTTCCCCCCCCCTTCTAATACTACTAGTGTTTATGCAGATACATATATATAGAGAAAGAATCTGTCTGAGAACTTTTTTCTTCTAATTTTGTTGAGATATAATTAATATACAGCACTGTATAAGTTTAAGGTATACAGCATAATGATTTGACTTATATACATGATGAAATGATTACCACAGTAAGTTTAGTGAACATCCATTGTCTCATAAAGAAACAAAATAAAGGGAAAAAAATGTTTTTTTCTTGTGATGAGAACTCTTCAGATTTATCCTCTTAACAGCTTTCATATATAACATACAGCACTGTTCATGTCTAGTATTTATGTATATTATAATTGGAAGTTCTTACCTTTTGACCACCTTCATCCAATTTCCCCACCCCCTACTCCCACCCTGCCTCTGGTAACTACAAATCTGATCTCTTTTTCTTTGAGTTTGTTTGTTTGTTTGGGTGTTTTGTTATGTTTTTCTTTTGTTTCCCTACAACACTATGTTAGTTTTGGTTCACAACATAGTGATTCAAAATTTCTATACATTACAAAATGATCACCACTGAAAACTTAGACTTTAAAGTTATACTGGCTTAATATGTGGGGGTTTTTTTGTTTTCTTTATAAATTTATTTATTTTCATCTGTGTTGGGTCTTCATTGCCGCGTGCGGGCTTTCTCTAGTTGCGGCGAGTGGGGGCTACTCTTCATTGCAGTGCGCAGGCTTCTTATTGCGGTGGCTTCTCTCGTTGTGGAGCATGGGCACGCAGGCTTCAGTAGTTGTGGCACATGGGCTCAATAGTTATGGCTCATGGGCCCTAGAGCATGGGCTCAGTAGTTGTGGTGCACGGACTTAGTTGCTCTGCGGCATGTGGGATCTTCCCAGACCAGGGATCAAACCCATGTACCCTGCATTGGCAGGCGGATTCTCGACCACTGTGCCACCAGGGAAGCCCCTGGCTTAATACTTGGATTCTGCTTTTGCCCCTTATTCTTTCTAACCATATTTTCAATCATTTGTAAAATTAGCACATTAATGCCTATTTAGAAGGATTATAGTAAAGGCTGAAGGAGATAATGTATATAAATGCATCATCTGGTGCCTGACATATAGTAATCACTCAATATATACTAAATGTGATGTTTTTAAAGTTTTTTTTTTTAATTTTGGAATCATTATAGTAACATTACAGATATTTCACAAATTAAGAGGTTTGGAAAATCAGACTCATTTCAACAGGGTTAACTCTAAACCCAGCTTTTATAAGTATCATATAAAAATTATCTGGGATTTTGATCAGTTTCAGGAAAATGCCAGTGAGGGGACAGCTCCCCCAGAAGATGTCTTTAAGAAGCCTCTGCCTCCCACTGTGAAGAAGGAAGAGAGTCCTCCACCAGTAAGGCTAAGCTGATGCACTGGGCTAGGGCTGGGGCTGGTTCCGAATGGGAAGGGAAGTTCAAAGGTTGATGCCTCACTTTGGTGTTGGTCCTTTAGCTCTCTGTGTCTCACAGACAAGACTCTTCTTGAGTATAAGCATGAGGTAAATTTTCCTGTCTGCTAATAGGGGTATTGATGGAGAATCAGAGGCAGTTATCTGTCCTCTTTCCCTCTGCCTTGTGACATTCCCACCAGACTGGCCCTTTCTAAGTTAGAATCTCGGTCTTGTTAATTCTTCTCTTCTAAATGACCAAGGAAACCCATTTTCCTGGCCCTGATGTTTCCTACCTTTTGGTGCTGCATGAGAATCTCTTAGATGTCGAGTGCATGCATGGTCATTTTTATAGTTTGCCTGCCAGAGTGAACAATGCTAACATTCGTACCCATTTTTTAGATGCCTTTAAGTGATAGTGTCAATCTAATCACAAGTTATTTCGATTAAATACAAATATATAACAATAGAGACCCTCTGTTTTTATTTTGATTGATCATATGCCAGTGATCATGCATCATTATTTAACATTTCCTATAAGCTACTGATAAATACTTTTTGCCTGCTCTACATTATTGATTCAGTTCACTATAACATCTGTCCTAACCATGCCTTTGTCTTTACCTTACTCAGGAACTGAATCTGTCTACCTGAGTGTTTATCCTTCAGTTGCTTTTAGTCCATCTCCTAAATCTCTTTTGCTCTAGGAGTTACTGTAGCCTTGATGAAAGTTATCTTTCCTTTTCTCCATGGGTTACAGTGACTTGGAGGTGGTTGCTATCTCTGCCTCTTCAAAAGTAACTTTTAAACTCTCCCTGTGGTCTCTGTCAGTTTCCCTTTCTCTTCCTTCTCATCACTGTTCTGTTGCTAGAGTCACTCCTAAGGGAAACTTTCTGGCTTATCTCAGTGGACAAGGAGAACAGTCAAGCTCGAGCCATGTTGCTTCCATCTGGGAAATGAGCAACATGGTCAGTGGGCCTGTTTTGAACCCAGTTCATTATTCAGGCTAAAAGAAATGAGATGCCCATATCAGAATATCCAGAAAACAGGCCCCAAATATAGGTTGAGTTTGCGTTAATCCCTGGCCTTCTCCTACCAGCCTAAAGTGGTAAACCCACTGATCGGCCTCCTGGGTGAATATGGAGGAGACAGTGACTATGAGGAGGAAGAGGAGGAGGAGCAGACCCCTCCTCCACAGCCCCGCACAGCACAGCCCCAGCAGCGGGAGGAGCTGACCAAGAAGGAGAATGAAGAAGACAAACTCACTGACTGGAATAAACTGGCTTGTCTGCTCTGCAGAAGGCAGTTTCCCAATAAAGAAGTTCTGAGCAAACACCAGCAGCTTTCAGACCTGCACAAGGTATTAAGGGAAGGGCCCTGACCTTTCGAACTTTTGACTCTTTATCACTGTTGAGCATTACAGTGACTAAAGAAGCTTATGCTGTCCTCCTCAGCCTGTATCTTCCCCAACTCCTCTAATTAAATCAGTTTAATTCAAAAATGAGTTGCTGGGACTTCCCTGTGGTCCAGTGGTTAAGACTTCGCCTTCCACTGCAGGGGCCGCAGGTTCGATCCCTGGTTGGGCAACTAAGATCCCACATGCCATAAAGCGCGGCCAAAAAAAAAAAAAAGACAAAAATGAGTTGTTCCTCCACCTTTTGTTCATGAGTTGCTCTACATTAAGATGGTGCCTACCTTCAAAAAACTTCAGGGTGTAGACCCAAGGCAAGCATCATGGCTGTGGCTGGGGCACCAAACATGGAAGCTGTGCTGAAGACAGGAGGAGAAGGGGTCGTGGAAAAGGAAACTCACCTGCTGGGTTTCTCATCTTAGCTCTACCATTAACCTAAGAGTTGGACTTCAGATAAGGCCCTTTTCTTCTTTGATACTTGGTGGCTTCACCTGGTTCCATCTAGCTCTGACAGTGTGTGGTTTTCCCCAAGGGTGAGTCACATTCTGCCATCTCTTCATGTAGTGAGTTATTGCTATAAGCCATGGCACAAAAACTATTCTTGGGGTGTTAAACTGACATACATTGGTCCTCCCTTGCAGTCTTCTCATTTATATGTACTGGCCAAGGAGCCAAATTCTGGACAAGTAAAGCCCCTAGATGGACTCGTGTTCTCAGTATAAAGTAATTTCTTTCACACTCCTTTTCCAGCAGATGTTGCTAGAGCACGTGAGGGGATAAGATTTAGACTTTCTCTCAATATAAAACCCAAAGTCCTATGTAGCTAAAAGCTGAAAAGCTCTGCTTTGATGATAGGCACACCTCTTCTTCCAGCTGCCTCTGTTGAGGCTCTGCAAAGTTTCTAGGATTCTGAGAGGCTCCTTCTGACAACCCCTGCAACAGACTACCTCCAAGTTCCTTTGACCTTCTGGAATTCTGAGTCATCAGACAAAACATTTAAAATTCAGCTCTCTTATGAAAGTGCTAATAAATTGCTAAAGAGATTAAAAAGTTGTTGTCAGGAAAGAGGAGCCAGAGGTCTGATGAATCCACAAACTGAACTAGCCCTGGGACAGTGGAACGTGGACTATAGCACTTTTCCTTTCCTTGCAGTAATCCAATGCAAAGAATCCCCTTTCTGTACAAGAGCTGCTCTGGACACCTTAAGTTTCTTATATATGCCAGAAGGAGCCACGCTTCAGGAGTGTAGGACCCTCAAGGAGTACAGGACTCTCAGAGAAATCTGTTCATTTGTGACCTTGGAGTTCCTTTTCCTGTTTCTCTGTGGGCTTGAATAGTGCCCACAGAGAATAGTGTCTGAGGATGGCAGGTGGTAGTGGTGGTAGGCAGAGCATGTGGGCATTTGGTTTTCTTCACTGGTGTAGTCAGATTCCCCTCTCCCATTTTTACCTTAGGTAAAGAGATATAAACCAGATTTGTGTCTTCTACACTTTGGAGAGAAGTAGGATAAAATTCTGTCTTGTGTCACAACATGTAACTAATCTATGTGACAAGCCAGTGTTAGAACCTGGGTTCCCATTGGTGAGCCTAACGCAAGACCAGTTAGGGATTGTTGCTTGCATGGTGCCGTGATCACTTGGGAGGGTTAGTCAGTGAAAGGAGCTACAGTCCTAGAGCAGCTATCAGGAAAGGCCTAGAGCATTTCTAGGACCACTTTTTTTAGACCTACACTCATAGAACTCCCTCTCTTCTCAGCAAAACCTGGAAATCCATCGGAAGATAAAACAGTCTGAGCAGGAGCTAGCCTATCTGGAGAGGAGAGAACGGGAGGTAAGATTTGGTGACTTGTTACTCCCTTGACCCCCAACTCTTTTTGCTTTCTGGTATAGCATTTGTAGGCTGTGCTGAAGATAAAGAACGAAGAAGCCCCAAAAGATGGTGTATATATTTCTCAAAACTCATCAAACTACATTAAAGTGGGTACATTTTATAGTTTAAAAATTATACCTTAGTAAAGTTGCTTTTTTTAAAGGTGATGTTAGGGTCTTTGGGTAGGTGAAATAACATTCCTCTTTCCTGCCCAGCTTTTAAAATCAATGAAGGAGTGTTGGATAGGGCTGCTGAAATAGCATCTTTTACTGTTAAAGGCCAAGTTGGAGGAAGTAGCTTAGAGTGAGAGCCAAATGGACTTGCTATCTAGACCAATTAGGCAGACTCACTTACCCAGCTACAGGCTTCACTGGCCCATGACAGGTCTTATGTGACCATCAAGAATCCACCTGTGGAGGCGTATTGGAGAGCACCTCCTCCTCAGAAGAGGAAAAGATAGCCTCTTCTTCCCAAATTTACCAGTTAGAGAAGCCACTACTTTCTCAAGAAGAATGTTTGAAGGAATGAGAGATTCCAGGAGTTACCAGTTGAATCCCTTCACATTAGAAGAAATATCGGGAATAAAGTGAAGCTTTCGCACTCTCCCACCCCCTCAGATGGGAGTCTCAGATCTGTTCTTCTGCTTACCAACAGGGAAGGTTTAAAGAAAGAGGAAATGATCGCAGGGAAAAGCTCCAATCTTTTGATTCTCCAGAAAGGAAACGAATTAAATACTCCAGGGAAACTGACAGGTAAGCTAGAAACTCTTCACTCAGCCTAGGTCTCAAGCCTAATGATGAAACCATCACTTTCTTTAACATGCTGCCTTTTTCTCTCTCGGGGAGTGAGGTTATCGGGAGCAGGTTCTGTCTGAACTCTTGAGCATGAAGTTCACCCCAGCCTTTTTACCACCTGTCTTAACACAGGGAATATGTATGTTTGCATGTAAGAATCACTGGCTGCTTAGCTGCTCAAAACCAGGGCTGGAGTGGCTATAGTTGGGAACCCTTTCTCTCCTCATCAGTAACACTGTACCTCCGTATTAGCCTGATAAGAATGTCACACTCTTGGACTTTTTTCTCTAGGGAACCTCCATTCTCACACATTAGGTGCTGAATAAATGGTTGGCTGCTGATAGAAATATATGATCTCTAGCTTCCTGTGCTTGTTTCTGGTCAGAGAGCTCCAAAGTTGTGAGTCCAGAGTTATACAGAATTTGCTGATAGCCCACTGTGTACAGGTACTGCACCAAGGGCAAGGAATATTCATGTGGACAAGACACGTATTATCCTTGACTGTCTGAACAGAGAATAGGAAGGCTTAGGTGGTACTTTGTCTTGTAGGGCAGACACAGAAATCCGGTGGAGAAGGGGAGGGCATTTCAATTGGAGGGAACTGCATGCTTCATGGATGAAAGAGAGAGAGGTCATGATGCATTTGAGAAGCTGTAAGTAGCTTGATGGGCTGAACACTGAAGATAAGTGGTTGAGTGACAAGGAGATGAGGCTGGCTCAACAGACACAGTCCAGTTCTTGAAGTTCATGCTCCTTTAACACCTTGCTAAGACTTTGTCTTAGGGCAGTGGGAGGTTATGAAATGGTTTTAGGCAGGGTATTGATCTAGTGAAACTTGAACAAGTCTCTACATTGGTAAGCAAAAGAACTAGTAGCGAGGGTAGAGTATGCCTGTGGGGAAAGGGGAGATAATTGATGGAGAAAGTCCCCTAAGAAGTCTAGGTGGGGTCTGGGGCTCTGGCATTCCAACTTATTTGTTCACAGCCCTCAATAAGAGATTATTTTGAATCATGGCCCAGAATATATGTATGTGTGTAAATAACTGAAAAAGAAATCTTCATGAAAAATACTTCCTTACTGTGCAGTAAACACTGACATTTTTATTTTAGTCTATTCTATTCGCATTTGTAAGAAGTGCTAAGTTGGGACCACTTAATCAATGTAGCATCCCATTGGGTCATTCTCTGCAATTTGAAATACACTGAACGATGACAAAACTGAAGGAGTCAGCCAGGAGGAGGAAGAGCACCTTAGCCCTGAGTCAGTTGGGTGTAGCTGGGTGTAGAAAGAGATGCCTCTCTATTCTCAGCACCCATCACATCACATTCTACTGGCTCTCCTCCTTCTAAGTCTTCTCTCCTGCTCCTCTTCCTTTTCTGGGTTATTCCAGATATTCTCCAGGACTCTGCCCTCAGTTTTCCTTTATTCTTGCTCCTCCATCCTCTTGACTTGGACTGCCTACGGTACCCAAGGCTTTAGCCACCACTCACAGGCTAACAAGTCCTATGGCTCCATCTCAAGTCATTTCTGTTTTCTGAGCTCAAAATCATTATTTCTGTTTACCTTCTGGGCATATCCTCTTGGCCACTCCTCAGCCTCCTCACACTAAACAATTACTCAATATTATATTCCACATTATTTTCTAGTCCAGTCCTGCTAAACCTGCTGTATTCCTATTTCAGAGTAGTAACATCATCGCATCATGGTCTACCTGGTCTGTCCCAATCTTCCTCCTTTATCCTCTGTATCGTTAGTGGCCACATCCATAATTAAGCCTTGCCCCAATTCCTAGCTCACCTCCAAACTGGACTGCTTACTCCCCATCTTTGCTCTTCAGTCTTTCTACCCTACCATCAAAATGACCTTTATAAACAGAAATCTCCTAAAACTAGCCTTTTTGTGAACATATACCTTGCCTAAAGGGAGGCCTGGGTTCTAGAGATTCTTTGCCTGAAGTATGAAGTACAGAGTCATGATTTAGCATGATGTTCAAGGCTTTTCACAATCTGGCTCAAGCAGCCTTTTATCAATTCCTGCCACTCTTCCTCTGGACAAATTGTATTCTTTCACTTCTCCTTGCTTGTGTCCTCCTTTCCTCCCATGCTTTTTCTAGCTCACAACCTCCTCATTTGTTAAGACCCAGTTCAGGTATACCCTCCTGTTAGAATTCCTCATTTTTGGTGATGCCCCTTCAGGTTTGTGTTCCCTGTTTGTATTTCCATAGTAGGTATATACTGTTGCTACATCCATGGCTGAGCTCTTCAATGTGCTATAAGCATCTATTCACATATTATCCTTCTCACATCCTTCCCCATGAACAGAGTCAGGTCTTGGTCATCTCTGTATCCTCAGGACAAAGCCAGTTTCATAGATAGCAGGCACTCAAAGATACTGTTTAATATTCTTAAGAGGAGGCAAATCTGAATCAAGAGGACAGAGGTTTTTATTGGGCTCACAAGCATGTCACTTTGAAAGTGCTGGTGTATAAGTATGTATGCTTCTTTTGCAGTGATCGTAAGCCTGTTGGTAAAGAAGGCATCGACAATAGCAGCAAAGGAGGCTGTGTCCAACAGGCCACTGGCTGGAGGAAGGGGGCAGGCCTCGGATATGGCCATCCTGGATTGGCTTCAGCAGAGGAGGTGAAATGGTTTCCATCTTGTTAGGGGTGGCATGAACCTGGCATATACTTAGTTTCCTCTCATTCTGTGGCCCAGAGCTATGTCCTTGCCTATTAGCTGGGCTTTCACCACTGCTGGCAAAGAACGTGAGAGCTGAGAAGCCTGTCAGTCTTTTTTTTTTTTTTTAAAAAAGAAGATGTCGGGGGTAGGAGTTTATTAATTTATTTTATTTATTTTTACTGTGTTGGGTCTTCGTTTCTGTGCGAGGGCTTTCGCTAGTTGTGGTAAGCGGGGGCCACTCTTCATCGCAGTGCACGGGCCTCTCTTGTTGCGGAGCACAGGCTCCAGACACGCAGGCTCAGTATTGTGGCTCACGGGCCTAGTTGCTCCGCGGCATGTGGGATCCTCCCAGACCAGGGCTCGAACCCATGTCCCTGCATTAGCAGGCAGATTCTCAACCACTGCGCCACCAGGAAAGCCCCGAAGGCTGTCAGTCTTTTTTTTTCTTTTTTTTTACATCTTTATTGGAATATAATTGCTTTACAATGGTGTGTTAGTTTCTGTTTTATAACAAAGTGAATCAGTTATACATATACATATGTTCCCATATCTCTTCCCTCTTGCATCTCCCTCCCTCCCACTCTCCCTATCCCACCCCTCCAGGGGGTCACAAAGCACTGAGCTGATCTCCCTGTGCTATGCGGCTGCTTCCCACTAGCTATATATTTTACGTTTGGTAGTGTATATATGTCCATGCCATTCTCTCACTTTGTCCCAGCTTACCCTTCCCCCTCCCCATATCCTCAAGTCCGTTCTCTAGTAGGTCTGTGTCTTTATTCCTGTCTTACTCCTAGGTTCTTCATGACATTTCTTTTTCTTAAATTCCATATATATGTGTTAGCGTACGGTATTTGTCTTTCTCTTTCTTTTTTTTTTTTTTAACATCTTTATTGGGGTATAATTGCTTTACAATGGTGTGTTAGTTTCTGCTTTATAACAAAGTGAATCAGTTATACATATACATATGTTCCCATATCTCTTCCGTCTTGCGTCTCCCTCCCTCCCACCCTCCCTATCCCACCCCTCCAGGCGGTCACAAAGCACCGAGCCGATATCCCTGTGCCATGCGGCTGCTTCCCACTAGCTATCTACCTTACGTTTGTTAGTGTGTATATGTCCATGACTCTCTCTCGCCCTGTCACAGCTCACCCTTCTCCCTCCCCATATCCTCAAGTTCGTTCTCCAGTAGGTCTGTGTCTTTATTCCTGTCTTACCCGAAGGTTCTTCATGACATTTTTTTTTTCTTAAATTCCATATATATGTGTTAGCATATGGTATTTGTCTTTCTCTTTCTGACTTACTTCACTCTGTATGACAGACTAGTCCTGGGTCCCATGAAGGGCCTCACCCCTCATGTTTAAGGAAAAGAAGAGAAGATAGAAAAGGTGATAAGAGGGAACCCTCTCCATTTTGTGTTGTCTTAGTCCCTGTCTGAAAATGCCACATATATGAGATGGGCTTCTCACATTTCTGGTGTTGAATCCTGTATCCTGAAATCATGGCATCGCCACCCTCCTTATTCATCTTGAGTGTTTGTTTATTAAGCATTCTTTTAAAATTCTCCTATATCCTGCTCCTTACTAGTCCAGAAATGCTTATAGTCAAAGACCAGCCCTGAGGCTAATTAATTCATAGAGCTCACTTCATTGTTTGTCTTTGTTTTACAGACTGAAAGCCGGATGAGGGGTCCCAATGTGGGAGCTCCAGGAAGAACCAGCAAGAGACAGTCCAATGAGACTTACCGAGACGCTGTGCGAAGAGTCATGTTTGCTCGGTATAAAGAACTCGATTAAAGAGTGGAGACAAGTCCCACAGGACACAGCCTCCTTCTTGTTTTGTTTGTCCGTCTCTCCTTTTGTTTTGTTACTGTTCTTGCTGCTAGAACTTTTTTAAATAAACTTTTTTTCAATGTGACTTCTTTTGGTGGTTAAATTTTTCTCCCATGGGTGGGGGGGTGGGGCTAATGGTAGGAGGAAGAGAGTCCCTTGGTGTGGGTCCATTTGAGGTGACGCTGAAATGGCAACAAGGGCTGTAGTGAGCCCTGGAACAGTGCCTGCTATCAGTGTGAGTGGACTGGTTGCAGTGACCGTTGAACTCTGGCTTGTACGAATACTGTCAGATTTTTAAAAATTATTTTCCTAATCTAATTAGTGGAAATAGCATCACACATTATTGTAACTGCTAAGGCTGAACATATTTCCATATGTTGGTTTACTAGTCATTAGACCTTCAGAAGTCCTCTTCTGACTTTGTTGGGGGACGGGGGGAGGCAGTGTTGTGACAGCTCTTTTTCTGAGTGTCTGCTGGATGTTCACTGCTTCACACATTGTGGTCACCACAGCAAGTTGGCATAATAAGAATTACCACTTCTCTCCAGCCACTGCCCCAGCTTTTCCTTTCCTCCATGGCTAGAACTCTGCAAAGAGATGTCTGCCCTCTTTCAAATCTTTATTGCCCACCATATCACTCATACCATTTCACAGAATTTGCTTCAAAAGTGAGTTTTTTGTGTGTTTTTAATTCTTTATAGTTAAAAAGACTGCTATATCCTAGGCACCTATTAAAACTTTAAAAAATAATTTCTCAAGGGAACATATGGTACTAAGAATTGCACTTTTCAGGTATCTCAGGGGAAGAATGTTTCTTAGAACTGCATGTTTTGAAGAACATCTTGATTGTATAAGGTAGGGGTTTGTGAACTTTTCTGTAAAGAGCCAGAGAGTCAATATTTTAGACTTCATATTATAGGTCATGATCTCTGTTGCAACTACTCAGCTCTTTCGTAGTAAGAAAGCAGCCACAGGCAATACACAAACAAGTGATTCTGGCTGTGGTCCAATAAAACTTTATTTACAAAAACAGGTCACAGGCCAGAATTGGCCCAGGGGTTGTGGCTTTTCCCAACCCTTGGTCTAACGACATAGTCTGGATGCATAAGGCAGGACCAAGGAGGGTTTTGTAAAAATTGAGTGGGAGTATTGGCATTTTGGAGAGGATGAGCAGTGAGGGGTGGGAGAGGTAAGGAGAGGTGGGAGTATACCAAGGAGAAAACATTTCTAGCAACAGGATTGGTAAATGTGAATTTAAATTGTTTGCCATGCTGTGTCCAAATATCCCTTTCTCTTAATCTTTAATATATCTTTTTACTCCTTCGAAAAAGGAAAACAAACAGGAGTACATTGGCTTAGGGATCAAAAGCCCCTAGTTCTGGGCCTTGCTACCATTAGTGCAGCATTTTAGAAGATGGGCTATTTGGATCTTTCAGCCCCAGACAGATGTACTCCAAGAGCCCTTCTGGTCTAACTGTTGGTCTGCAGGTGCATCTATGGTGTGTCCAGTTACTCTCTTGTCTGACCTTCACTGAATAGGTCAAAACATTTTTTGGAAGTTTCCAAATTTGTCCTGAACTGGTCAGACTAGGTTTTCCTCCTAACTTTGTGTCACCCTGTTTGGCTGTGAAACACATCCAATGCTTCAGTATTGAAGATCCTGTAGAGGCTACTTGGTTGACCCAGGTTATTGGCTGCCCAGCAGTAGCATCATCAAGTTATTAAGTGGTCATTGAATGTTTTGAAAGCCTACTTGTTACTGGGCTTATAGCAAGATCAGTGTGGGTCTCTGTGACCATGGGACTCAGTCCTCTGGGGAAGATGGACGTTGCACAATTTCTGATGTGATGAGAGATGCAAGGGAGAAGTATAGCAAGCTACTGGGATGGTATGACACGGACTTAATTCTCATTTGATGGCAGCAGCATCTTCTCTGATGTGTTTAAACTCAGACCTCCGGACTAGTTTAGGCCACTGCCTAGTTTTGTTTTGGTTTGTCTTCTGGTTTTATTTTGCCACTTTCGTGGAGATTTTATGGTTGGAAATAAGGTCTAAAGTATTTCATACATTTTTAAAGCAGTACTTTGGGTATTGTATGAAACTCGGAATGGGTGTGAAAAGTATGTCACCCTAAGATGTCCCTAGGAGGTTCCCTGAGTCCTCTGATCAGAATGCCAGCTACATAAGGGCAGAGATCTTGGGTAATTTTCTTCACTACTATATCCCTAGGGCCTGGCCCAAGGCCTAACACAGTTGGCACCCAATAAATGAGTGAATAATGCTGAACTCATAGGTCTATGGTAAATACTTGTTGAATTAAATTTTGATTGCATATCTCTCAGTTTAAGCCCATCTCTGACAAAATTAAATATTTTGGTTTCTTGGTATAGGCAAGAGTTCTCACGTTGTCTTTTTTTTTTTTTCTTCCCCACATGAGCCTTTTTACTAATTCTAAAGCAGTAGTTCCCAGCCTGGGACCAAAACATGTGAACTAGTTTTTTTTTCTTTTGTCAAGTGGTGAGAAATTAAGAAAAAGACCTAAGATCGTTTCATTAAGAGAACTTTTTTTTTTTCCATCAAAAAAGTAGTAAAGGCAGGGCTTCCCTGGTGGTGCAGTGGTTGAGAGTCCGCCTGCCGATGCAGGGCACATGGGTTCATGCCCTGGTCCAGGAAGATACCACATGCCGCGGAGCAGTTGGGCCCGTGAGCCATGGCTGCTGAGCCTGCGCGTCCGGAGCCTGTGCTCCGCAACGGGAGAGGCCACAACAGTGAGAGGCCCGCGTACCGCAAAAAAAAAAAAAGTAGTAAAGGCAAACTTAAAGGACTGTCTTCTATATTGAACATTTGTGGCTTTCTTTAAAACAAAAAAACAACTCATTCTGTTGTCTTTGTTTTCCTTAATTGGCCAGGAACTTGTTAAACTTTTCCAGACTCACATCAGCTGCCAGACAGGCCTTTGGGGGCACAGCTCTGGAACTCAACAGGGCAGTGTCCACAAGGAAGGTCAGCTACCAGAGAATTTTGAGGATGGCATTTTGCTCTGGTGGAATCCATCTTTTTTTCTAGACACCTCCTTCAAGTATTTAAGAATGATTTTGTACCATTTATGAAGAGCTATATAGCTTTTATGGCTGGTGACAAGCCCAGCCCAGCAGGCACCTCAGGGATGCTCAGAAGTGCTTGTTTAACTGCTTTGGAAATGAGCAGACTTCTAGTGACCATTAAGTCTAGCAAGTTCTGGGTTCTCGGCATCTGCATTATCCATTGCAGGGTTTGCAATGACCCATCTATATTTAAGTTTTAAATATCATTAAACTAATATTGGAGTTCCGAGGGTCACATACATTTACTTTATTCTGATGATAAAAGTTTTACATATATATGTGTGTGTATATATATATATACATATATACACTCCCCCATAAGTTGGATATTATATACAGATACATACATACATATGAAAATGTAGAAAAATATGTGTGTGTAGGTAGTCTATGGTCTGAATGCTTGTCTTTCCCCACAACCACCACCAACACCTATCCCCAAAGGTGATGATATTAGTAGGTGAAGTCTTTGGGAAGTCTTTGGGTCATGAAGACAGAGCTGTCATAACTGGGATTAGTGCTCTTATAAAAGAGATCCCACAGAGCTCCCTAGACCCTTTCACCATGTGAATATACAATAAGAAGTTTGCAGCCCGGAAGAGGGCTCTCACCCAACCATGCTGGCACCTTGATCTTGGACTTCGCAGCCTCCGGGGCTGTAAGAAAAACTTTTCTGTTGTTTACAAGCTACCCAGTCTGTGGTATTTTGTTATAGCAGCCTGAACAGACATAGGTAGGTAGGTAGGTGGATAGATAGCAAGATAGAAATAGAGATGAGGAGAGAGAGAAAAGTTACCCATTATTCTAAAATCCAGAAATTCCTACCTTTCCACCTATTGTCATGTTTTTAATTATCCAAAGAGTTTCCAGTGTCATCACTTAATGCCCTCGACGTAGAAGGATAAGCCATAGTTAGAACATGTTTAAAGATGCTTTTCCAAGGAAAAGATTTTCCAGTATATCTGGAGCTTCTGGTTTGAAATCTCTTTGACGTCCTTCTACTTATTCTTTTTTTTCTTTATTTTTATTTTATTAATTTTTGGCTGCCATTGGGTCTTAGTTTCGGCACGTGGGATCTTTTGTTGCGGTGCATGGGTTTTCTCTCTCTAGTTCTGGCGTGCGGGCTCCAGGGCACGTGGGCTCTGTAGTTCGCGGCACGCGGGCTCTAGTTGAGGTGCGCGAGCTCAATAGTCGCAGCGTGTGGGCTTAGTTACCCTGTGGCATGTGGGATCTTAGTTCCCTGACCAGGGAACGAACCCACATCCCCTGCACTGGAGGTGGATTCTTTACCACTGGACCACCAGGGAAGTCCCCCTTCTACTTATTCTTAAAAGATTTCTTTTTATTCAGAAAGAAAAGAGTATTAAGTGTGGTTTTCCACATCTAATATCTTCCTCTGCCTTGTCATGGTCTAATTATTCAATCTGTATATGTGACCTGAAAAATCAGTTCCACTAAATCTATATCTATAAATAATGCCAGTGGGCAAGTTATGCTAACTGGATACATAGAAATACCACCATATGACTGATGAGTGAGGGTCCAAAATATCTCTCTGAATTGCTGAAGGATCCCTGGTTCTTTCTGCCACAAATGTTGCACTTTTAGCTTTGGTAGTGGATTCATTTGTTCATTCAACAAATATTTACTGAGTGCATACCATGTGCCTGGCAGCAGTAGAGGCACTGGGGATATAGTAGTGAACTAAACAGACAAAAGTCTCTCTCCTTCTGGAGTTTACATTCTAGTGAATGAGGGCGTGGACTCAAATTAAACTTAACTAGTTCAAATCCCAGTTCCACCACTATAGTTTGGAATCTATAGTGTGACATTTTAGTGTGACCTACTCTCTAAAACAAGGACAGTGATAATAGCTTTAACTAAGTGAACAGCAGTTGAGCCAGCTAGAAGTGGTCAGATCCAAGATATAGTTTAAAGGTAGAGTCAACAGGATTTGCTGATAGATTGAGTGCGAGGAAAAAGGAGTCATGGATGACTCCAAGTTTTTTGTCCTGAGTAACTGGAAGCAGGGGGTTGCTAACTATGGGGTGGGGAAGGCTGTGAAGGAGACAAGGTTGGTTTTTGGCTGTGTTAATTTTGAGATTCTATTAGACGGCCAAGTAGTAACTGTTAAATTAACCCTGGAAGGACTTCCTGGTGGCATTAAGACTCCACTCCACAGTCCCAATGCAGGGGGCCCGTGTTCAATCCCTGGTCAGGGAAGTAGATCTCACATGCGTGCCGCAACTAAGAGTTCGCATGCCACAACTAAGGAGCCCACGTGCCGCAACTAAGGAGTCCTGGAGCCGCAACTAAGGGGCCTGTGTGCCACAACTATGGAGCCTGCCTGCCACAACTAAGAACCAATGCAACCAAATATTTTTTTAAAATCCTCTTAATTTCCATAAACCTCAATTTCCTTACTTGAAAAATGGATTTAATAACCACCTCATAGGTTATGAAATGAAAATAGAAATTTGTAAAGCATGTAGCCCAATCTAATCTAGCATTCAATAATGCAATAGGCGATCGACCTACATTCCTTCTCTTAAAGCCAGATTAAACGTGATGGTTTACACCGCGTCGGTGAAAGAAAACTGTACTCTCTAAGGCCCTTGTAGCAAAGCAAATAATTACTATGCCTAATAAAGGTAAAAGCTCTGATCCCTATCTGCAAAAGGCAGACTGGAGATTAGGCCTGGGTTTTGAAGAAAGGGAAATACGCAGGAAATTGACACAGGGCGTAGTTAAGTGACAGGTTGCCCTAGCGACCACACTCCCCAGCAGCCCTCGCGCAGCCAGACCCCTTCGCGGATTGGACACCTCCATAGGAAGCGTGTGGCGGGGGGAGGGGATAGGCGCGAGGTACTGTGGGTAGGAGACGGCCGTCGACGGAGGCGCCATTTTGTGAGGCGGCCGTACCCTGTTGGAATCCCTTGGCGCAAAACCGCTACTGCTGCTGCTTCCGTCCTTCCTGGGGGTGAGTGCGGCGGCCGCCCGTAATGACCCGCGGTTCTTTCTGTTGCAGCAGGCCCTGTAGAGCCTCCCTGTCAGCCGCGGGCGGCGGTCGATCAGCTCCAGCCGGATCTCTCGAAGGGCTACCGGAGGCATTGGAGAGCCGCGCCCCTCCTCGCCGCTAGCGCTGTCAGCTTTCAGAGAGCGTTCTCCCGCCCAGCCCGAGGCCCGCTTCTTTCGGGCTCTGAGTGTGCCCCTGTCGGGACGTGTTTCCGACTACCCAGCCCAGCTGAGCATGAAGCCGTCGTTTGTCCCTCGGGTACTTCTCAGGGGCGCCCTGACAGTCTCCAGCCGCCATCGTCCCGCAGCTTGACCTGAATCAGCCCTCTCCGGAAAGCTGTTCGGTGAAGGCTGATCTGCGGGCTGGGAACCTCTTGGGGGTCGGGAGGCGGGTGTGCAGGCAGGAAGAGAAAGCCGGACTCCTGAGTTGGTCGCGCAGGCCGTGGCGCCGCCATCTCGGCCGCGACACCCCGCGGAGGTGGGTCCGGGCACTGCCCAGGCGAAGAGGGGAGGCATCAGAGATTCTGCCTAGGGCCTGGTTTCTCCTGGATGGTTCTCTTCCATTTATTAATTCAGCAAATGTTCGTTCAGCGCCTGCCTAGAACAGGCGTCAGGGACTGCTGTTAAGTAGTTTCTCGGACCGCGCACGCATCGAACGCAGTCTAGCTCTGTGATGTTTTATCACCGCCGGTGCGCAGCTGAGCCAGGCAGGCCACCTCAAGAACCTGTGATGATCATTGTTACCTAGGAATTAAGTCGTGTGGAGGTTTACCCTTGTTTGAGATAGCTTTGGATCAGCCGTTGCATTTTAAATGGAGTAGATTTGCAATCAACTCAGCATCGGGCTTCTGAAAGGTTTTAAGTTTTTCCTAAGTAATTTTTGAATTTCTTTTCGCTCCTTGTATTAATACACTTTGATTAATGTTTTAACGGTCAACGATCGCAATGGAGTTGCTTTGATTCAGAACACAGGGAGCTGATTGCAGCTGTGCCCTTTTTGCTTTGTAATCCTACAGCAGGAGCAGGGAAGGAACCTTCTGCTCGTATCCTTTTATGGGTTTGTTATTGAATGTGGAATTTAATATTTTTCACTGTGCTTCGCCTTCCTGCTATGCCCACTGTTAACAAAATGTTAGCTTGATTTTAATGTTGCCAGTTGGTCCCCACTTCCCTCCCCACCCCCCCAACCTTAGATAATCACTGTTAATGGTTTAATGAAATTCCAATCTCAGTAGTGTTCCAGCTGTGGAACAGTTGACTTACATGATCTCTCAGACTTGCAGCAACCTATCTCTTTTGTCTCCTAGGAAAAACAAAATTTGAACCGTTTGGAGCAGTGTGCTAGATCTTCAGCAGGACAATGGGTTCAGACAAACGGTAAGTTATTACTGTTACATGCCTTTGATCTCAGCATTTCAATGGGGACTGAGCTATTTGTTAAAAATTGTTTATCAAACAAATATTTGAGTGTCTGTTTTGTATCCGGCGTTGCTGTGAGCACTTTCATGATACTTGCTCTCACAAGCACACAGTTTAATGAGATAATTAAAATACTGTGTGAACTGTGCTATGGTAAAAGAAGTTGAGGGTGCTGTTAGAACACTTAGGAACATGTGTTTTCTTGGAAACGGCCAGGAAAGCTTCCTGGAGAAAGTATTCTCTAAGGTGAAGCCTGAAGGGTAAGAAAGAATTAGGCAAAGGAGGGCTGGGTGGAATAGTAAGTCATGAGGGTTCCTGGTGTGGATAACAAACAGCCTCTGGAAGAAGCTAGGAGATCATACTGTCTGTCACTTTGCACAGTACCTGGGCTGTAGAAAGCAATCAGTGAATGCCAGTTCTCGTTATTGTCCCCTCCATGACAAGATGATCCAGATTTATAGAGCTGAGAAGCTTTGGACCATGGGTTACATTTTTAAGAAAAAAAGAAGAAGAAAGAAAAACTGCTAAAGAATTAGTAAAGAATTAAGATGAGAGCATTTGACTCCTGTGTCATCTGTGGATTCTCCGACTCAAACCATTTGATTTAAACACACAACCTTTGTTTATACATCCAGCTGCCTCCTTAATATTGAGTCCAGTCCCAGTGATAGATCAAATTGATGGCGCACTGGGACTCATGAAGTGTTCATGTCACATGATATCATTGTTTTAATGCTTTGTCAGTACTCTGGTTCCAAACAAATTAACATTTACCGTTTTGGGGTCTCTCATCTACGTACTTAACATTTCAAAATAGTCCTAGGCTACTTGTTTCATTTGTTTCTTTTTATGAAATTTGTATACTCTAAATGAGGCCCTTATAAGCCTTCTCTTTGTCTTGTCCTTACATAGTAGTTTTATGAACCTGGTAAACAATTTATGAAAGAACTATCTATATCTGTGGTCAAATGGGTTTAAGCCTTTTGTTATTAGGTTTTCCTGTGAAGCCCAGTGCTGCTCAGTAATCAAAAATAAATCAGGGGCTTCCCTGGTGGTGCAGCGGTTAGGAGTCTGCCTGCCAATGCAGGGGACACGGGTTCAAGCCCTGGTCCGGGAAGATCCCACATGCTGCAGAGCAACTAGCCCCATGTACAGCTGCTGAGCCTGTGCTCTAGAGCCCGTGAGCCACAACTACTGAAGCCCATGCACCTGGAGCCCATGCTCTGCAGCAAGATAAGCCACTGCAGTGAAAGGCCCTCGCACCGCAGCAAGAAGTGGCCTCCGCGCACAGCAATGAAGACCCAACGCAGCCAATCAATCAATCAATCAATCAGATGTTATAGGAAATAATGTTTTCTGATGGTGCTAGTTATATCTAACAAATGAACTTGGTTAACTGCCTAATGGGGAAAAAAGACAGGTTATCCAGTTTGTTGGTCCATTTCTTAGTAGTGAGATACCCTTCAGAGTGGATGAGTCAGGACATGTCCTCCTTTGTAATTGAGTGAAATGCTAATACAGTTGACCCCTGAACAACATGGATTTGAATTTTGCAGGTCCACTTATAGGCAGATTTTCTTCAATAAATACAGTACTACATGATCCGTGGTTGGTTGAATCTGCAGATGCAGAACTGTGTATACCAGAGGGCTAACTGTGGGACTTGAGCATCCATGGGTTTTGGTATCTACAGCAGGTCCTGGAACCAGTCCCTGGCAGGAACAACTATAATTACATTCTTCCCGTCTAGATTGATCACTAAGATCTGAAATCAGGGATGAAAGGAGTGATGTGTAGACAACAGGCTTGGGAAAATGCAGGATGAACTTGGGCAGCTTGACTCTCTCAAAAATATTAAACCCATACATTTGATAGCTATATTTTTACATTTAGTATGAATTCCTGAAAACTACCTTTGTACTTAGGGATATAGCTGTTTTCCCAGTCATTGTCTTTGTAAATTGGAATTTGGTGATAAATTTTAAGGAATACACTGAACTAGTTGGATGTCTTGTAAACTGAGATGTGGGTTGTGTGTTTTTTCAACCATGTTTTCTGAAGGGACAAAATATGATTTACTGAAGAGTAAATGAAAATTATTTTCTGTGGCAGAGTGAGTAGAACAGAACGCAGTGGAAGATACGGGTCCATCATAGACAGGGATGATCGTGATGAGCGTGAATCCAGAAGCAGGAGGAGGGACTCGGATTACAAAAGATCTAGTGATGATCGGAGGGGTGATAGATATGATGACTACCGAGACTATGACAGTCCAGAGGTGAGTGACCAACAACTGTTTATAGAGTTGTTAGAATTATGAATTATATGCACAGAACCTCCAAGATTCTTGAAATAAGTATACCAAGTGTGGAAATCTCTCAAGAGGAGTATTACATTCAAACTCTTTATTATTCTGAAATCTGAGTCGACTATAACCCTCAAAGACAGACTGTTCCCTGTAGTCATAGAAATACTGGCCAGGGTTTACTTAGGGCTCACTATGCTCCAGGCACTCTTTTGAGCACTTGACTTACATGAACTCATTCAGGTCTCACTATAACCCTATAAGGTAGGTGTTATTCTCATTTTAAAGATGAGACAATTGGGGCATAATTACATACCATCCCTTTGCCTCAGATGGTGTTTCTAAAAGTTGTAGTTTAACATTGTAGCATAGCTTTTTTCACATTTCTTTCCATATGCATTAGCTTTGTTTAGCAGTAATTGTGCAACCAGCATAATTTTGCACTGTTTTTTTTTTTCTTATGCATATAATCATCTTATTTTAACAGGTAATAGTGTTTCATTGTGTGTTGTTATACTGTTTGGTGAGTTGTTAAACCATTCTTCCTGAACTAAATGATTGTTGCCAGGTTTGGGGGTTTCTGTTCTTGTTTTTTTTGTTTTATGCTGTTTTAGAAGACACTGCAGTGAACATCATCATGGAGTTCTTGGTATTATCTCTATTCCTAAAGATAAATTACAAGTGGAGAGACTGGATCAAAGGGTATAAATAAGTCCAGTGTGATTTGAATTACAATTTTCTTTATTGTAAATCAGAGAGAACGTGAAAGAAGGAACAGTGACCGATCCGAAGATGGCTACCATTCAGATGGTGACTATGGCGAGCATGACTATAGGCATGACATCAGTGATGAGAGGGAGAGCAAGACCATCATGCTTCGCGGCCTTCCCATCACCATCACAGAGAGCGATGTAAGGGGAACCAACAGTTCTAATGAGCAATCCAATAGGCACAATGAACTTTGAGCTTCTACCGTTATTTTCTTGTGTTACTATATCTCAAGCTAATATCTAGTGAAATACATTTCTGTAATTAGGGTGGAGTTCTCTCAACTTGGTTCACAGATAGAATCATTTGTATTTAGGCTTTGAAGCTCAATGTAGAGTTTTCAGAAGAACTACAGGGAGCAGTTCTTATTCCTTCAATAATAGCTATTAGAAGGTAGCCAGTACGTTTTTATTGAATTGGTTACTTACTCGGTGAGGATGTATCTGTAAGAACATTTTATGATTTGGCCATCCTTTGATTTAATGGAAATTATATTATCCATTTGAAACTTCTTAAAAGCCTGTAGAAAAGCCTGGCTCCCCACTTCTCAGACTGGTCAACTACGGCCTTGGTGTACTGGGCACTGCCTGATTTCCAGTGGTATCTCTGATCCTCATGCATTCCTTCCAGCCACATCCACCACTTGCTTCTGCTGCAGGCCACTTTGAACATGTCCACTGTTCTACCAGTGTGCCTTTTTTTTCTTCTTGAAGCCCTCTTCCCTTCCCTTCTTCCTTCCCTTCTTCCTTCCCTTCTTCCTTTTCTTCCTTCCTTCCTTCCTCCCTCCCTTCCTCCCTTCCTCCCTTCCTCCCTCCCTTCCTCCCTTCCTCCCTCCCTCCCTCCCTCCCTCCCTTCCTCCCTCCCTTCCTCCCTTCCTTTTCTTCCTTCCTCCCTCCCTCCCTTCCTTCCTCTTTCTCTCTCCCCTCCCTCTCCCCCTCTGTCTCTCTCTCTCCCTCCCTCCCTTCCTTCCATCTTTCATTTGGGAGGGCAGCTCTGTGCGGCATGCAGGACTTTAGTTCCCCAACCAGGGATCGAATCCATGCTCCCTACAGTGGAAACACGGAGTCTTAACCACTGAACCGCCAGGGAAGTCCCTGAAGCCTTTCTTGACCTACCAGGTAGAATTTCTTAAGTGTATCCCCAACCCTTGAATGCAGGAGGCTGCTCAGCCAATGTTTTTTGTGAAATGAATGATGTTTTGAAATACATTTATAAAACATGCATTATGCCAGTATCTATTGTCTTGGAGTATTCAGAGTAATATTCTGACTAATGTTTAGTGAATTTTAGAGCTGAAGATAAGTACTGAGTTCACACAGCCTTGGTCTTCTAAACATTGGAAGTGACAAATGTGAGATGGGATATTAGAATTAATAGTGGGTATTTGTGATCCACAGCACCCTTGCTACACTGTGTACTGCTATGCTATAGTGATGGAGAACCATGGATCCTGCCTCATAAAAGCTTAAGGATGAATAGCTAAGGTCAGCAGATAATGAAGACAATGCAGAGTAGAAAGGGGTAGGTGTTGGAAGAGGTCCTGTTGAAAGTGGTTCTGTGGAGTAACTCTGGAGGATTCTTTAAGGGAGCTGAGTTAACTGGTCGAGAGCAAGGAAGAGCTCCAGGGAGGTTTTAGTTGAGTTGATTCTTGGGGGATAGAAATGTTTTGGTCTGGTGGAGAACTGAGGATAAGATGTGGACTGGCCCAAATCAGCTTGGTTTGACTGAAATCAAAAGCCTTTGGCAGGAGAGAGGTGGATGGGAAGGTGCTTTGGGGGCCAGTGATGGAGTCTTTGAAAGCCCAGCTAAGTATAAAAGAAAGCTACTGAGGTTTTTACCTGGGAGCAAAAGCTATGTAGGTTAGAATGGTAGGGGGTGGAAAGAAGGCAGAGCTGAGCTCAGGTAGCAGCAGCCATGAGCATGTGGAGAAGGGGATACAAGAAATCTTGCAGGAGTCAGTTGAGGAAAGTTTACTTGTTGATCATACTGTTCCCTTGAGTCTTTTAGGCCTGTGGCCCTGGGAGCGTGCAGAAGAAGTGGGTGGCATGGGGAGAGCAATGCCTTAGCTGACTCTGGGGGCACTCCCTTCTGGTAATGAAACAAGATTGAAATGCTTATTTATTTCAGGCTTCTCAGAGAACTAGAAGTGCTTACCTTAAGAAGGCAGGTTTTCAAAGTAGACTTTCTGAGGTTGCCAAATTTTGTGCAGTATTTGTAGAAAATTTGCTTATTGAGATCTTTAAAACCTTTTAAAATTATAGTATTTAATCTTTTCCTGAATTTCAGTTTATCACTTTCAGTATTGTCATTTTATTTTAGTCCCCCACTGACATGTGAACTCTTAGGGTAACAGTCTTTAGTTAATTATGTTACTATGTATGTACTGTATCACTATTTTTTAGAAACTGTTTTTAGTTACTCTGGTGACTGATTTTTTACTTACTGTGTTACCAAGCATGAACTTGAGTCAGGTGGTTGGCTCTGGCTCAGTGTAGTGCTTCTCATACATACTCTTTGTGAAAAAATAGTCGATTTTCCTTATATTTATGGTAGTTGCAGTCTATAAAGGCACTGGGGGTATGGAACCATGCTCTTAGGGGAAATACAAAGTTAGGTTCCTGTGAGCCTCTGGTCACAACATTTACATTAACTGATCAATATATGACCTTGTTTCGTGTGTATTTCTGTTTAGAGGTGCCTTATTTAATATATACTGTTGATTCATTAGCATTGAACTCACAGCCAATAGCACTGTAACTTATGTCTGAATGAAGCTTTTCTAATATATTTTCCCTGTAAGGGACATCACAGCCTTCCTTCTTGCATTAGGAACACTAGACAGCACTTCAGCATGCACTTGGAGAGCCATTTTAAACAGTGAAATCACCAACAAAAAGTACAAAAATGTGAAAAACTTGGCACTAAACAGACTATGAGTAGGACACTTGTTTACAGTATGAAAGCTGAAACAAGGCAGAGCATCACCTCTGCCGGGAACACATACATCAGGTGACTCAAATTTTTTACTACTCTGCACGTGTCTGCAAATGGCCATGAAAGCACTTTCAAGTATTGATTTGGAGTTAACGAATTTTAATGCGTAGGCAAATCCACAAGCGCAGAATCCCCAAATAATGAGGATTGACTGTATATAATCCTGCAGCCTTTACACGTAATTATGGAAAGTGGAGGCCACGAAGCATCTCTGTTTCACAAATTTGGCCCTGGTTTTCTCCCTGGGAGTATCGCTGCCTGGTATGATTGATAAAGAGACTAATGTATTTATTAATGTATTTTGCCTTTTGCAGTAAGGGTTTGATCTGACATCAATAACAAACCTACCAGCCAGAAGTCTTTCTTCAGGCCCAATTAATGTTTACTTTGATTAAACTAGGAACCAAAGAACGTTATGAGCTTTGTTAATTTTCACCATTAATGTAAATGTAAGGAAGCTATTTCTTTAAGATATTGTGCAAAAAATATTTATCTTAAGGGAGTTCCTCATTTTTTGGCATTGATACTTGGTTGCGTACTTCAGAAGACAGTGACATATCTTCTGCATTTTTTAAATCTCATCTTTCTTTCTGGTCCTTTAGTACAAAGAACAACAAGATTAGACTAAAGGAGGGAGGCTTGAGGGACAGCATACCATGAGCAAGACTGTATATCACAAAATAAATAATTGTGCTTGAGGAAATTCCCAGTCAGCATATAAAGAATGCCTTCAAAGCTGTTACAGTACATCAGTTTCTATGAGAAGTGTTCCTTCTTTTATTCTATTTTTAGAATAATTACATTTTGATGATAGAAGTTAAAAGCTTGGCTAATTAAGCAGTTAATGTAATCCCTAGTCTTTGACCTCTCTTTAGTGTGGAATAGTTTGTGGCTAAAGCTTTAACTATAAATGTGTAAATCCCTGTCTGTGCAGATTCGAGAAATGATGGAATCCTTTGAAGGCCCTCAGCCTGCGGACGTGAGGCTGATGAAGAGGAAAACAGGTGAGAGCTTGCTTAGTTCCTGCTGTTCTGGTTCTCTTCCCCATTCCCACCTCAGTCCCTAAAGAACATCCTGATATCCCCAGTCTTCAAGCACATGAATTCAGAATGAAAGGTTTGCCATGGCTAAGGAATGTGACTGTTTGAAAACGATGTTAGAAAGCATCTGAGGACCTTTTTAAAAACTTTGTTTTTAGGGGCTTTTTTTTCCCTTCGGTAAGTAGTGATTTATAAACTCCTTGTTTGACTGTTTGTAGTCGGTTGCATGGTTACTTTTTAAGTGTGGAATCAAATCGAGTGGCATTTAGTTCAGGCGGCTTGGTTCCTTGCCATGGCAAAGTATCAAGAAGATCCCCAAGTCAAGTCACATTTGTAAAGCTGCTTCCCAATTGGCTTTGTCACGCAGTGTTGAAGCAGTGGGAGAGAGATTCACCTGTTATAAAGGAACTGACTAACACGAGTATCCCGTCTATATCTGAATGCTGTCTCTAGGTGTAAGCCGTGGTTTCGCCTTCGTGGAGTTTTATCACTTGCAAGATGCTACCAGCTGGATGGAAGCCAATCAGGTTGCTTCACTCACCAAGTCTAGATATTCATGAAAATGGAACAAGTCTGTACAATTAAAAAAAAAAAGGTTGAAGGAGTGGTTTGTTCCAAAGGAGTGACTTTAAAAAAAGAAAAGCTTTGTATATATTAAAATTGCTGTTACTAGAATAAATACAGTACCAAGCACTACGTTGCAGAATTTGCTCTGCCTTTAAACATGGCTACCTGGCAGGGCCTTGTTAACCACTGAATATTTGTCTGGTAGTTATCAAGACATCTTTAATATTCCCCTTTTCCTTACCTGATTATATTCCTATTATGTCCATTGAGAGTAATCTTAGATTATCCAACTCTCGATTTGACAGTGAAGAGAATATAATTGAAGTCTGCTACAGGCATTTTGTAAGTAATTTTTTATTTTGCTTGGAGACTGCAAGCCTCCTGGAGGCGTAACTGCTCAGTGGGTCTTCAAGGACTATATAAGGACCTAGTGGAATTTCTGAACAATAAGTCTGATGAGATTAGCCTGGGAGCTGGTGTCCTGCTGCTGTCTGATCTAGTTAGAGTGGCATTAACATTCTAATCTCCCTGAGAATGCCTTTTATAGTCTGTTCAAAGCAAATCATTGATGATTCTTTAAGAAGCATTAACTGAAGTGTTCTACAGTTTGTCAAGATAATGTTCAGTGCTTGGCACTTAAATAATGTTTTTTGCCAGAACTCCAAAGCACAGTATTGAATGCCTTAACCAAGTGCATTCTGGGAAGTCTGCTTAACTCATTATGTTGCTCCTCTGCAGCATTTTATGATTTGTCACTCATAAATAAGAGTTATATTCTTTGATGATTTATTATCATTTATAACAAGACTCACTAATGAGGGTATCATTTTGATTGACTTGTTAGATTTTTAAACCTCTCATTTCCTTAACCCAGAGGTGACAGCCTGATCTTATAATGGTAGATCTTCATTCATTTCATACCATGGACACCATCCTAATAAAACTCAGGACATACACAAGCTTCATGTGAATCTGCTTTCTTTACATGACAGCATTTTTAATATGGTGGATGTATCAGAATGACTTGCTTGGGAGTTTAAAACTCCTAGGAAATTAAAACTTGTAAGACACTTAAAAATCTCCACAATTTTAATGTATACAAAGCTATGTTAATGTGTAATATTTCATTACAGTTCAAATTCACTCCAGAAATAAAAGGCCAGTAGGATTAGGGACTCAGTGATAGTTTGGAGTCTCCCCCAGCACACATCCCTCCTAGTGGGATGATCTGTTGACATATCTGCCAGCTTCTTTATTTTTGCTTCTTTACAACACAGTGAGTGGATGGCCTTCAGCTCTTTCCCTCTTGGCCAGACATGCAGTCTTGTCTTTAGATATTGCAGAGACAACATTCACAGCATGTCTTAACTCTTCCAGGATTTGCAAGAACCAAATTACTCAACAGTATGTATGTTTAGAGGGGTTAGACTCCTTTAAAAAAATTTGGATATCTAACCTCCTACTTAAATCTGTTCTGACAGTGTCAGAACATCCTGCTCCCTTCCCCTCCCCCCCAAAAAAAAAAGAAAAGATGTGCCTGTTAAATGAAGGCTCTTTGGGGGCAGGTGCTGGGTATACTCTTGGTAGAGTGATTCAGCTCGGAGTTTTTGACCTTTGAAAATTAAGTCCTTTTTAGTCACATGGTTGACTTGAAGGATGAGGTGGTATATGAACATTTACAAACTTTTCCTAACCCCCTGAAGAAACTTCATTGGCCTCCTGGTTACTCATCTTGAAGGAGAGTACCATCTATTTCAGTGAAAAACACATCTGTCACTCAGGACATCACGTGGTTACACTTGGCAGGAAGAAATCTCATTTAGCTGTTTTAGAGTCGATGGCATTCAGACTAGTTCCTTCTGAGAAAATTGTAACCAGATTCCCTTTAAAAATGAGTTCCCCTCCCATTGTCCCCCAAAGGACACATCCTGAAGCAGGAATTTGAGGGAAGGGGAAATGTAAAGGCTTTCACTTTGCATAAGGATGGGGGACTGGGGAAAAAGTGAAGCGAAGCCCAAGGACACCATGCTAAGGGCTAAAGTAGGAGACAACCTCAGAACTGGGAGAGTTGTGTCTTCTGCTTTTTGAAATAGACTGTCACTCTCAGGCAGCCTGTCAATGATGAATGTTAGGACTTCTGTCTCTGCTGGAGACACGGCCTGGTGCATGTCAGCGTTTAGTGTGTGGCAGCTTTCTCAGCACTCCCTGACTCCGTTTACCTTTACTCCGCATCCCATTCTCTTACTGCCTATCTGAAGGATTGGATGGGCAGAGTATAGGTGGCGGTGGTTGGTCCTCCCCGTATGTTGTCCATTTAATTCCAGAGCACTGATTTTTCCGAAGTGTGCTCTGCCCTGGGAAAATGGACACATGTTCCTCACAATGGGAATAACTAATTACTTCTTTTTTTACAGAAAAAGCTGGTGATTCAAGGAAAGCATATTGCAATGCATTATAGCAATCCCAGACCTAAGTTTGAAGATTGGCTTTGTAACAAGGTAAGCATGCGTCCTTCCCAAATAGACAAAACTCTTTTGGGGTTTTGTTGTTTTCTATTTGTTTGTTTGATTGTCCAAACAAGGACATGAGTAAGTACACAATCACCAGCTTTTATCATAAGGTGATTTTTGTACTTTCTGACTTTCTTGGGTCCTCCTGAGTAGGTACTAAAGGACAGAATCCCTCAAACATGAGAGATTTTGTTTAAGATCCTGGTTCTAAGCCCAGTGTTTCAATTAAGATTTTAAGTTTATTTCACTTTATGGTTTCTTGAATTCTAGAGCTCTCAACTTTTGGCAATTTCTCTCTCTCTTTTTTTTTTTTTCTATTATTATTTGGCTGCATTGGGTCTTTGTTGCTGTGCATGGGGGCTGTTCTTCATTGCAGTGCGCGGGCTTCTCATTGTGGTGCCTTCTCTTGTTGCAGAGCATGGGCTCTAGACGCATGGGCTTCAGTAGTTGTGGCTCACGAGCTCTACAGCGCAGGCTTAGTAGTTGTGGCGCACGGGCTTAGTTGCTGATTCTTAACCACTGCACCACCAGGGAAGTCCTTATGGTGCTCTTCTGATATAAGGGAGAACTTTGCCAGTGGCTTGCTATAGGATTTTGGGGTGAACTAAAACTTTTCCCCAGCTTGGTAAAAATGGAATTCTACTTCAGAATACATCAAAATTTGTTTTTCTTGGGAGAATTCACATAGTAAAAGCATTCTAAATTTTTAGGTTAATATCCTTTTATCTTGGATACATGGTATCACTTTCTGCTTTTTTTTTTTGGTTGTTCCTCACTGGGACTTGCCCGTGGCCCTCTTGCTCTAACTTACCACATTGTTACTAGTAAGCCCGGCCTACTGTGAGAAATAACTAAGATAAAACTTTTTTTTTCCAGTGCTGCCTTAACAATTTCAGGAAAAGACTAAAATGCTTCCGATGTGGAGCAGACAAGTTTGGTAAGCACAGATTCAGCTGTTTGGGAATATGTATTAAACCCTGACTAATTGGATTGTCTGTGAACCCAAGGAAAAGTACAGGTTGTAGGGCATTTAAACAAGTAACCTATATATTTTCCTTAAACCTTCTTACCTTAGGTTAGGTAGATCCTGCTGATGATTGTGAGAGTACAAATAGTTCTTTTATGTTCCAAAATTAAGTCTGCTCGCCTTGTTTACATTCTGCATCTGCTTTTCTTTAGTATAGAGGTAATGTCAGTCCTCCACTGGCCCAATTTTTGCATTCCCCATTTAAAATTCATGTCAAAATTAATGAGGTTTTACTATAGCCACAAATGGTTAAAAAAGAAAAAACAACTGCTACATTTACTTAAAATTAAAACTTCCGTATTTCAATGTATTTTTTATATTGGTTTGTTGTTTGTTTGTCTTCAGTTACTGATTCTTCCTCTTTCTTTCCTTTCTTGTAGACTCTGAACAGGAAGTGCCCCCTGGAACCACAGAATCAGTTCAGTCTGTGGATTACTACTGTGATAGTAAGTTCAAATGTAATCTCTTGGCCTTTATGTTGGAAATTAACCTCCATTTGATGTTTTTGTTCTCCTACCCTTTTTTATTTTATTTATTTATTTTGCATTTATTTTATGTATTTATTTTTGGCTGGCGCTGGGTCTTCGTTGCTGCGCACGGGCTTTCTCTAGTTGCGGTGAGCGGGCTTCTCATTGCGGTGGCCTCTCCTGCTGCACAACACGGGCTCTAGGCATGCACGCTTCAGTAGTTTGGGCATGCAGGCTCAGCAGTTGTGGCTCGTGGGCTCTAGAGTGGAGGCTCAGTAGTTGTGGTGCACGGGCTTAGTTGCTCCGCAGCATGTGGGATCTTCCCGGACCAGGGCTCGAACCCGTGTGCCCTGCATTGGCAGACGGATTCTTAACCACTGCGCCACCAGGGAAGTCCCATCCTGCCGTTTTGTTTGTTTTGTTTTTTTCATCCTGCCGTTTTTTAATGAGGAGCAGTAGCTTCAGGTTACCTCATAAAAGATTGGTTTTTAGAATCTTCTCCATGTCAAAGTGTGAAAGATATGCAGTCAACTCTTGAACAACATGGGTTTAACGAACAATGTGGGTTTTTTCAATGAATGCTATAGTAGTACAGTATCCTCTGGTTGAATCTGGGGTTGTGGAACTACCAGTACAGAGGGCTGACTATAAAGTTATATACAGATTTTTGACTGCGTGGCTGGGATGAGGGTGGGGTCAGCACCCCTCATCCCTCTGCATTCAAGGGTCAAATATGCTAGAAACCTCCCAAAATGGATTTGTTTGTACTTGAACCTGCCTTGAAAAGCATTGGTTGTGGGAATGCATGTATCTGTCATCTGTCTCATTCACCTGCAGCAATCATACTTCGAAACATAGCTCCACACACTGTGGTGGATTCCATCATGACAGCGCTGTCTCCCTACGCATCCTTAGCTGTCAATAACATTCGCCTCATAAAAGACAAACAGACCCAGCAGAACAGAGGCTTCGCGTTTGTGCAGCTGTCTTCTGCAATGGTGAGATGTTCATTGAATCTTTCCTTTTAAAAGAAACTGAGATTTAAGAGGCAAATGTGGTTCATCCAATTGTGATACTGTGTGTAAGACTCCTGGAGCCCAAAGTTCAAGACTTAAGAAATGACAGTTATTACAGTGCTAAATTATAGGCTGATGACTTCAGTAAGTGGTAAAAATACCATATATACCTGTAGATAACTGAAGGTTGAGCCATAGTTTTGTCATTTCATCATGCTTTGTTTTAGACTGTTTCAGCATTTACTCTTTTAATAATACGGGATACCTTCATGTCCTGGAGGAAAGAGGGCTAATTTTTTTCTCATGATTTCATATCCGCAAATAAGAATGAATTGCTATTCTTTTTTTAATATTTCTTTGACTGGGCTAGGTAGTAGCGAGAGATTTTCAGTTACGTGACAAACTTGTTTTTCTTCACATTCTCCTTCAGGACGCTTCTCAGCTGCTTCAGATACTACAGAGTCTCCATCCTCCTTTGAAAATTGATGGCAAAACTATTGGGGTTGATTTTGCAAAAAGTGCCAGAAAGTGAGTGGCTTCATTGTCCTTACTTCAAACCGCTGCATCTGCGTGCTTGTCCAGGGATGCTTTGCTAACTGCACTCAAAGCCCATGTTCTCTACGTTGAGACACTATCCTTCCTGGTTGGCTGGGAAGGATACGGTTGTCTTCTTAGAGCTTATTCCCTCCTGTCTCAATAACCAGTTGCCAGAAAACTTCAGAGCAGGACAAAGAGAGACATGGCAGATGGGTTGAGAATAAGTGCTATGCAAACTGCTTCAAGATGGTGCAAACCCATCTGGATATAATTCTTTACTTCCAGAACAACATGCAGTTTCATGTATATAGAGCTTCATTCTAGCGACGTAAATTTCCCCTTTCTGGTGTCATTGCTTATCCAGCAGACACCTTATTAGATGGAAGGGTACAAAGGAGAATAGAAATACTACAGGGACACTTGCCCACTTAGGGCTTTGCCCATGGGAACCCTTCCTCATCTGAAATGTGGCCTTGTTGGCATTAGAGACCTTCCAACAAAGGCTGGAGTGAATTGCTGTTTTCTGGGTAGTGTGGCATTAGTGATTGGAAGCATACTGAGATAGAAACACATGATTGGATCATTGTGGTTTCAGAGACTTGGTCCTCCCAGATGGTAACCGGGTCAGTGCTTTCTCCGTGGCTAGTACAGCCATTGCTGCCGCTCAGTGGTCTTCCACCCAGGTAAGATGGAGGATCTTTTTGCTCAATGTAGTGTGGTGGCGTTGCCCGGATTCACAGAAGTAACCTCTCCAGCGGTGCTTGCCTTAGAAGCTCTCCAAGGACATTTTAAAAACTTGATGTCTGTGTTTCCTCTTCTTTTGATATTTTGTAGTCTCAGAGTGGCGAAGGAGGCAATGTTGACTACAGTTACCTGCAGCCAGGCCAAGATGGCTACGCCCAGTATGCTCAGGTAGGTAGATATGACCAGCATCCAACTTCTGGTCTCCAGAGTGTGTCTGAGAATAGCAGCTTTAATGGTGGACTCTTCTACAGTACTCACAGGATTATCAACAGTTTTATCAGCAACAGGCTGGAGGATTGGAATCTGATGCATCATCTGCATCAGGTAATAAACTTCATATTCCCTTTATTTTTGTTTAAGCAAATACAATTGAGGAGATAGAACTAGATGTTCTCAGTAGACCCAAATAAATCTATGAGGGCCATTTCCCTGCAAAACTTGGGGATAGGACACATTCAGCGTTGTCACCATGTGCCTAAGGTCCTAGGGGAATATTGGGATTGCTCGTGTACATCAGGAGCTGATAAGAAGCTCTTAGAGACCATGTGATGAGTGTTCATTCTTGGAATTCAGTATTTTCCCTGTCTGTGTTGTTAGGAATCATGGGTGACCATGTAGGTTCAGGTAAGCAGAAACGGTGTGGCCCTGCAGTCTGGTGTCCAGTCATTAATCAGAAGGGTCACTCTAAAAGCTTATGCTTCAGTTGTTGTTCTAGAATTGTAAAGGTGTGGCAGTTAAATCTATTCACAACCCCAGAGCAGATATGGAGACTTTCTTCTCTTCCTTCTTCTTAACCATCATACAGAATGTTTGACTTTGTGTGTCACATTCTAGCAGGATTATAAAAATGAAAATATCATAGGTTCAAGAGTACTTATTGGGAATTAGGTTGTTAAGAACTGACGTATACAAAGATGCTAGATTGGGCATTACAGATCGGGATGTTTGGCTTAGAGTTCAGTGCGTTGGCTCTTCTAACTCCTGTGTTTATTATCAGGCACAGCGGTGACCACCACCTCAGCGGCTGTAGTATCTCAGAGTCCCCAGCTATATAATCAGACCTCCAATCCACCTGGCTCTCCGGTAATCCTGTCATTTTAGATACAGAACTGGTGACTGTTGAGGAAGCTTTGTGTTGCCATACTAGTATTGTCTTTGCCTGCTGTATGAGCTAGGATTGAATAATACACACACATTCCAGTCTCACTTCTCTGTCAAATATTATTAGATAATAAAATAATTTTGTGTATGTATTTTAAGTGCAAGATTCCAAACGGTGTATTTATACTATGCATGTTTCGACTTGACCTTTAGGAAGAAAGTTGTCAACATGTGTTTTGATCAAGGATTGCCTTAGATCGTTGCTACAGTGGGTCTGTCAGGGGGCCCTTCCTGCTGGATGATTGCAGTGATTTAGTTCTCTTGAGAGACTTTACAGTTGAAATTATATTGAAGCTGCTGTTCTTTCCAGACTGAGGAAGCACAGCCTAGCACTAGTACACAGGCCCCAGCCGCTTCCCCCACTGGTGTAGTTCCTGGTACCAAATATGGTAAGCCAAACCTCATGGGGCTGTTGATAGTTGGAAGGTCCTAGTTGTCTTTGTTTAATAAGAGTTCCTCTCCCTTTGTGGGTGTCAGAGGGACACTTGGGGATGTGAGAGAAGACCATTAAGGCCTGCTGCATCTCAGTGGCTTAGAATTTAAAGTAAAGCCAGTTTCTTACTTGGAATGACTGTATGCTGTATTTTGTTTTTTGCAGCAGTGCCTGACACGTCCACTTACCAGTATGATGAATCTTCAGGATATTACTATGATCCGACAACAGGGCTGTACTATGACCCCAACTCGCAGGTAATTTAAGGGTTAAAATGCATGTTTTGAGGTATAATGTACATACGGAAAAATGCATGAAACTGACGTACAGTTCTTGCAGTTCTTTGAATGTTTGCATGTATATGCGTTCATACATACACCAGCACTGAGATAAGAACGAGAGCATTCCTAGCACACTGGACATTCTCTGGTGCCTGTTGCTGTTCGGTCAGTAACCCCACCCGTAGCCACTATTCTTACTCCTAAGCCATGGATTATTTTGTCAAGTTAAAATTTATAGGTGACTGTTAACCTTCATGTAAAGACCTAGATAAAAATTTTAATTGTGATTTTTTTCTTACTATATATTCTTTTTTTTAATTGAGATAAAATTCACAAAACATAAAATTCACCATTTTAACCATTTAGAGTGTTCAGTTCAGTGGTATATTCACAGTGTTGTGCAGCCATCATCACTATCTAATTATAGAACCTTTTCATCAACCTGAAAAGAAACCCTATGCCCTATATATTAAGCAGTCACTTCCTAATCCCGTCCCACCCCAGCAAATGCTGTCTGCTTTCTGTCTCTATGGATTTGCCTATTCTAGACATTTTGTGTAAATGGAATCAGATATGTGACCTTTTGTGTCTGGCTTTTACTTAGCAACCCTTTGTATTTTTGAGAATAGAAATTAGCAGATGTGTGGAGTGATATTGTATTTTTGGTAGTGTGTATAACTTTTAAAGAGGAAAAGCAACATTAACACTCCAAAAATAAACAGCTATTTATGA
Source organism: Globicephala melas (assembly GCF_963455315.2). Lineage (NCBI taxonomy): Eukaryota > Metazoa > Chordata > Mammalia > Artiodactyla > Delphinidae > Globicephala > Globicephala melas. The sequence goes on along the minus strand of NC_083324.2, from coordinate 38,184,918 downwards.
CCAGGATCTGTATGTATATATAGAACAGTTAAAATAAGTGCTTTTAACAGGAACTTGGCATTGAGAGCTTGTGGTTTCTGAGAGTCAGGTGTGAAGCTGTGTGGGACCTGCCAGGGAGGCTGAGCCTGTGCATGGTTCTTCCACTGCTCTTGCTTGTGAAGTCTGACCTTTCCCAGGCCATTCTTCTTGGCGGCCATAGAAGTTGTGGCTCCTGTGCCTGACCCGCACCACCTTCCCTGGAAGAGATACAACAGGCAGTCTCTCCTGGGTCCCTGTTGAGCAGGTAGAGTGAGTGAGTGAAGAATAGAGAAGAGGAGAGATAACTGCTACCTATTCTCTGTTGTGGTTCTCCCCACAAATTTCAGATCAAGTTCCTTCACATGTCACCTCCTTCCAGGCTCCCGAGCTAGCCTCTTACAAACCTGTTTGGTTGCCTGAATGTCCACAGGCCGTGTTCTGTATGGTTGAACCCAACAATGAGATGTTAACTGGTTGTCATGGAGGACGTATGAGAAAAAGCTCCTCCTGAACCACCTGTTCTGGCCACTTGGTTTGTGTAAATGGTCTGTCTATGGAAAGGAGTCAGACGCGTTTCTCTTTGGGTACCCTCCAGGCCCAGGGATTAAGTTAATAGGAACTAGACTCTTGAAAAGAAACCACACTCTACTTTTGCCCAAGAGGTTTCACACCTCTTGGCTGGTTCATCATCCTCACCTACACCAAGGTGTACAGCACCTCTTCTCTACGTAGAAAATATTACTAGTCTGCAACATGCTTTGTTTTTATGTTTAGTTTTTTTTGACAAAACAACTTTGATGTGGGTTTTTGACAAAATACTCCTTTAAGTTAATGGTTCAACACAGCAGAAATCTGCATTAATGGTATTTTTTTCCCAGTACTACTACAATTCCTTAACCCAGCAGTACCTGTACTGGGATGGAGAGAAGGAGACTTACGTCCTGGCTGCGGAGTCTAACTCCCACCAGCAGACAGGCCTACCTCCTGCAAAAGAGGGGAAGGAAAAGAAGGAGAAACCCAAGAGCAAAACAGCACAGCAGGTAAGGTCATGACCCAGCCAGCAGACCCATCTTTCTCTCTGGGATGTTGGGCTTAATTTTTATGTTTTTTTTTTGTGGGGGGCAGGGGGGCGAGGCATTTATATCTGCTTTATTTGGATTCTTTAAAATGGGGTCACACATCTTATTTATATCAAGTTTGTAGAGCATTTTGCAATTTTTTAGTGTTACATATGTTGTCTGTCAGTTGCCTATGTACTTAGGGGAAAAAAATCCTGAAAAACTCAAAGACTTTTTTAATATTTATTTATTTGGCTGCATCGTGTCTTAGTTGCGGTACGCGGGATCTTCATTGCCGCGTGCAGGGTCTTTAGTTGCAGCATGAGGGATCTAGTTCCCTGACCAGGGGTAGAACCCGAGCGCCCTGCATTGTGAGCACAGAGTCTTAGCCACTGGACCACCAGGGAAGTCCCTGAGATTTAGGTTGTATAAGGCTGTATGGGGTTTCCTGTGCCTTTCGGCGGTTAGAAGAATTCACTGAAGAGTTCCCTGTGATGGAGCAGCAAGAAGAAAAGAGTCATTAATCAGCCTGCATAGTGCAGGAGCCTGCATGAGTCCCAGCTTCAGTCCAGGGAGGAAAAGTCGTTTATACAGGTAACTTCAGTGGGAAGCTGATAGAGGCCATCCATAAAAACTATTTATGGAATTTAAAATACATTGACTTTTGAGACCTTTAATGACTTTGGTTGTATGTACCTCATAAAGGTAAGGGCAAAAGGGGTTTTGTTACAGTTTGTTACCATAATGCCTTGTTTTCATGGCGTAGGAGACTATTTTCTAAGTTCCTCTACCTAAGTGTATTTTTTGTGATTGTTGTTTGACTTTAGATTGCCAAAGACATGGAACGCTGGGCTAAGAGTTTAAACAAGCAGAAAGAAAATTTTAAAAACAGCTTTCAACCTGTCAATTCTTTGAGGGAAGAAGAAAGGAGAGAATCTGCTGCAGCAGATGCTGGCTTTGCTCTCTTTGAGAAGAAGGTAACAGTAGCAGGAATGGCCTTACTTCATGAGGGGAACTTAGGTAAAATTTGAGGCTTATGGCATGTTCTCTGTTTCCCAGGGAGCCTTAGCAGAAAGGCAGCAGCTCATCCCCGAATTGGTGCGAAATGGAGACGAGGAGAATCCCCTCAAAGTAAGGAAGTACCACCAGTTTAAAGACCATATCTGTGCTTTGTGTCTCACTTTGAAACTCAGCTGCATCGTGGCTAATGTGATTTCTACTTAATTGGTCCCTGTCAGTGGGTATTTGGAGCAGCTTCTGCACATAGAATCCATGTTCAGGGCTTTGCTTTCCCTGTGTGAGAGCTGGAGAGATGGAGCAGGGAATGAAGCCCGAATTCCTGAGCTCAGTTAATTGAGTTTTATTGCATTTGCAAATAGAGAGTTTTAACAGACTGGAAAGAGAAAATTAAGATAAGAAAAAAACGGATTTTATTGGTAGATACTAATGTGGGTAGGCTGTTACTCTGATCTGTTGTATTTGGGGTTTTCAAATATGGTCAGCAGTTTGAGAACAGCCATCCAGGAACTCTTCTTGGGGCCCCAAGAGGGTTGGTGCCAGGAGGCTCTCGAGCCCAGCACTGGAGGACCTGGCTGCTCCACTCAGTACGGGTAATGCGTACTCTCAAAGTTTGGATTAGGCATTACTTTTAGCCATTGCTATCTTCCTGTTGTACATTTCCAATGACCCACCCTCCTTTTGTCCCTAGAGGGGTCTGGTTGCTGCTTACAGTGGTGACAGTGACAATGAAGAGGAGCTGGTGGAGAGACTTGAGAGTGAAGAAGAAAAGCTGGCCGACTGGAAGAAGATGGCCTGCCTGCTCTGCCGGCGCCAGTTCCCAAACAGAGACGCCCTGGTCAGGCACCAGCAGCTCTCAGACCTACACAAGGTGGCCATGCTTCTCTGAGCTGATCTGAGGCAGGGAGGGGAGGCAGCAAGATGCTGTGAGTGCCCTGACGGTAGTGAAGTTTCAGTAAATACCTGTATTAAATGATTGCCTTTTAGAAGGCTGCTTCTGATTATAGTATGTTCTAGATTATAGAGTGGAAAGGACCGTGGCAGCTCCACATGCACCGGGATCTGGCTTTCATGCTGTAGTGTAGTGAATTAGACTTTGACTCTTAGAATATAATAGATACTGGGGCTTCCCTGGTGGCGCAGTGGTTGAGAGTCCACCTGGGGACACGGGTTCGTGCCCCGGTCCGGGAAGATCCCACATGCCGCAGAGCGGCTGGGCCCGTGAGCCATGGCTACTGAGCCTGGGTGTCCGGAGCCTGTGCTCCACAACGGGAGAGGCCACAACAGTGAGAGGCCCGCGTACCGCAAAACAAACAAACAAAAAGAATATAATAGATACTGATAATGTTGTGATATCTCAAATTAGGTGTGAATTCTTACTGTCTGTAAAATCTCTCGTATAGCAAAACATGGACATCTACCGACGATCCAGGCTGAGCGAGCAGGAGCTGGAAGCCTTGGAGCTGAGGGAGAGAGAGGTGAATGGGGGTCAATGTGCCGCTAGAGTGTCTTGGGGTAACTGCCTTTGGCTTTTATTTGTAGCACTTGTTTCAGGTCGCAGGGACAGGGTAGGATTTGCCACATACCTGTCACCTGGCCATTGTGGCTCATGTAGACTGGACCCAACTCTGTGCGCTTTGTGAGCCCTGTACTGACGCTTAATGAGGGTGCTCGAGGCTGCTCACAAGTCCTGAGTGCCAAATACTTGCTGGTGAAGTATGCTGGATTTTAGCAAGGAGAGAGTGAGCTCATTTGGCCTGGCCAGGGAAGCCTTTGTGAACAATGAGAGAAGCTTCAAATGAGGCCCAGGGAACAGCAGGACACAAGATGATTGCAGGTGATGTGGAAGGAAGCAGTGGGCAGGAGAAACTTGTGGGGCCACTAATGGGCAGTCATTTGGTAGTTGACGAGGCAGGTTGAGAGCCAGCTGGGCAGGGTTTTAAATACAAATAGAGGCCTGTGGGTTAGAGATGAACCAGTGAGCAAGTTACTTGAAATTTCTCACCCCAAGATAGTATCTGTAGTTAGGGCTTTTGCTTTCCTGTTTTTTTCCACTGTTTATGGTGCCGTCTCTCCAGGGACTGTAGAACAGGTCTCTGGAAGTCTCCTTGGCTCTGTCTCCCTGGAGGTGGGCCTGTCCAAATGCTGAGGGGTACAGCAGCTCTGCCCTCCTCTCCCTCGAGGACCTTGGCAAGCTGTGCCCACGCCCAGCAGGCTGGTTGAAGAGCTTGACAAGAGGTGACTCGTTAAATAAAACTGGTTGTTGTAAACATAGTTCTACCCCAGGTTCCACACACAGTTCATCTCTACAAACCTGCCGTTTTGGGTATGACTGAGTGCAGCGAGGGAGACAGGGCATGTGGTATTTGAGAGCACTCTAAAAGGCCAAGCTCCAGATGAAGAAAGCACTTGAGGTGATAATCTTCAAGTGTGGGTGCATGAGACTGCTACAGATTGAAGTCTGAATATCTCTAACCATGTTTGTTTTCTCACATAGATGAAATACCGGGATCGAGCTGCAGAAAGACGGGAGAAGTACGGCATTCCAGAACCTCCAGAACCTAAGCGCAAGAAGCAGTTTGATGCTGGCACTGTGTATGTGTTGTGCACATTTTCCACTTTGTGAGCCGGGGCTCTGGCTTTTTAAGTAACTGTGTGTTTGCCACTGGCAGGAATTACGAGCAGCCCACCAAAGATGGCATTGACCACAGTAACATTGGCAACAAGATGCTGCAGGCCATGGGTTGGCGGGAAGGCTCAGGTTTGGGAAGAAAGTGTCAAGGCATCACAGCCCCCATTGAGGTAAGCAGTGGCTTGCAGGCTTATCCCAGAGATGAGATGCGATTGAAGAACCCAGAGGACCTAGGACCCAGTGGGAGTTGTCTTCTCTGCAGCCCTCCCATATTTCACGCTCCTTTTAAGATGTCAGTTGGAAGGAATGGGTGTGGCACCCTACTTGATTTTTCTGGTCTTTTGGTATCTTTGGGTAAAACTTACCTTCTCCTAAGGGCTGTGTCTTTTCATGTCCTTTGTTATAAACAAACCCTAATTTAATACCAATTCAGACCCGTGTAGCTTAGATTGGATTTTTAGAAAGGTACTGTGCTTTAATTTCTAAGTGATTTTGCTTATGTATAAAACAAATTATAATTTAGTAGGATTTCCATCCATGATAAGAAATCTTTTACTCAGATCTCAGGAGCAGAGGCCCTCAACCACTGGCCTTCTAGACAAAAGCACCGCCAGTGATTGCTCCCTCTCTGACCCGGTAACATAGCTTAGGTCAGACTCTTACTGTTGATTTGTGCAAGTGAGTTCTGCTGACTTCAAGCTGTCCTGCTGTGATCTGTGCCCAAAATTACCAGAGCTTCCCTGGGCTTCAGTGCAATTCTTTGTGCTTTGGGGCCCTTACAATGCTTGCTGAACAGGCATAGGAGTAGGGGAGGGTGTGGTTCTATCTGCCTGTCTCCCTTACCTATTTGATCCCTTCAGTCCTTAAACCTACTCCAGGTCTCCAATATAGAAATCCATATCTTCATTTAAAACTTCCTCTCCTGTCTTCCAGAGGGTGGTCCAGCTCAGTAGGGAGTGGGTTAGATAAGGGAGAGAGGGAGCCGTCCACACCCTACCTGCCAGCTGCTGACAGCAGTTTTATCCCCCCCAGGCTCAAGTCCGGCTAAAAGGAGCTGGCCTAGGAGCCAAAGGCAGCGCATACGGACTGTCTGGTGCAGATTCCTACAAAGATGCTGTCCGGAAGGCCATGTTTGCCCGGTTCACTGAGATGGAGTGAGACTCAGAGAGGATGAGAGAGAGAGAGAGAGAGAGAGAGAGAGAGAGAGAGAGAGAGAGAGAGACAGATATGACAAGGAGCTCCAGAGAGCACAAGGAGTGCTCCATCTCTTGAATTCACTCTGACCACCTTTCTGTTTAAGGGCATGCCTTGTGCTGTTAATAGTTTTTAGGGCAAACCACTTCATTCTGCAAGGTTCTCCCACTTAAAGGAGTTCCCCTCATATGGATTATCTGGTGAATGGCCTGCCTTCCTGCCAGAGGGCTCGTGAGCTGGCCAAGGGGACAGTGGGTCTTTTATACTTCAGTGTACATAGTGTAATTGTAGTGTGTTTTACATGTGTAGCCTATGTTGTGGTCCATCAGCCCCTTGCATTCCTAGGGGGTGTTGAGATGCCCTAGGGTGGTATGTAACACCAAAGCCGCCTCTGTCATTTGTTGTGCTGTCTTTTCTCGGCAAAAGCCTTGTGTATATTTGTATATTACACATTTGTACAGAATTTTGGAAGATTTTCAGTCTAGTTGCCAAATCTGGCTCCTTTACAAAAGAAATACCTTGAAAAATGTGTGTCTGTGTCTCTTTATTCTTGGGGTGATGAAGGAAGTGTGTGAAAATTCATCATGAAAACTCCATCATAACTGAGTCGGCTTTTCCACTTCCTTACTTTGTATAGGTCTAAGTGAGTGCGAGAACTTGGGCTTCTTCACTTTTCACAGACTATATCCTAGACCTGCGGGGGGTAGGCATGTTACTGCTCTGTGAGGAAGAGCCTCCCTGCTTTTGGCCACAATACAGGCAACCTCTGCTGAGGTGGAGGAGCTGAGAGGCCATCTCTCTCCCCCGAAGCACTCTACTTCTCCGCTGTCATCTCAGCTGCTGAGGGACGTTGCAGGGTTTTCCATTCAGGGTGGTGTCATCCAGTCCTTGTCATCATTTGGCCAGCAACACCATGCTTGACAAGAGCAGGAAGTGTGTCTGAGTCTGAGGCTGTTCCCGGGACCAGATGTGGTGATGGGGTACCTATGCTGCCTATCTAGCTGAACTGAGTGCTTGGGCTCCCTGTTTGGCATTTAGTCAGGGAAGGGGAACTTGTTCTTAAAGTTAGACCTCCATGGCTTTTGTGAATGGTCATATTTTTCTGTTTTCAGGCAGGCCTGGCCCTTATAAAATCAGGATGAAAAATGCTCAGGAGGAGCTTTCAGGGCACGTGCCCTCACCCCAGCCTCCTAGGGGGTGCCTCAGAGAGGTTGAGCCTGGCTTTGCTAGGGAAATGTGGAGGCAAATGCAGAAACCTCAGGCTTGGGCTTCTGTGGGCTAAGGCTTGGGAACCTCACAAATGAGGGCCCAACTGATATGCCCATCTTCCAGGGACAGCCGTGGGGAGATACCATCCCCAACTCCAGAGTCCTTGCAGACGCTGGTTCTCTTAGCATTTGAGCAGCAGTTGAAAGCAGCTTAATTAGACACATCTGACAGCCAGCCTGGAAGGCTGCAGCCACACAGGTGAGGCCACATGTTATGAAATCTGGGAAGCTCTTAATTACGTATAGCCAGCTCATCAAAGGGCAAGTGAGTGTAAGCCTCTTCCCTGGGAAGCTACAGCTGAGCCCTGGCAGGAGAGCCAGGCCTCCATCAGCCATCTTGAGCCTCTCACTTCCCCACACCAGGAATCAGTCCCAGCCCTACTTGGTGCTGATAGTTGCCGTACTCTGCTGCTCAAGGCTCCCATGAAGACAGCTCTGGACCACAGCATCTGCTGTCTGCACTGGCATGGGCTTTCCTATAAACATGAATTTAGTGTCCATCCTCTGATCAGATCCTCAAGAGAAGCTGGCGGCTCCCTCTCCCACTTTCAGCCTGTTCCACAGCTATACCTGTCACCAGCATACCTAGCCAGGTGACTTCAGCCCTCATCTTGCATCTGAACCCATGGACCAATTTCTTAAAGTTTGACAGGCTGTACCTTTGGCTCAGATCTCTCATAGAAGACCATATTTGGGAGATCCTGCCAGTAGTGCTAAATGACTCTTAACCTCTGAGGACCTGAGGCTGAAGCCCAAGGGCCCAGGCATCCCCCGCTGGCCTGTCAGGTTCTACTCCATCCCCAAGCCCAGGGATGAGTGTGCCATGTCCTGCCCTGGCCTACCCTGACCATAGGACCGCTGTTACAGCCATGGCTGATGGGGGTGCTGTGAGAGCAGTGCAAAGTTCCCAATCAGGGAAACCCAAATTCTGAATTTGGAAGGGTCTCTTGCTGACCTAGAGGGAACCTCCAGGGATCCCAAGTCCAGCCTGCCCTTTGCTGGGACAGCTGCTGCAATGTGCAGGGCTTTGAGGGCCATCCAGGAGCAGATGTCGTGGCCATGCATCAAAAGAGTTTCAAAGCCCAGATGAGCAGTCAGGCCTGAGCTAAGCTCCCCAGGCATGCACAGTTTGGCTGGAGGTCTCAAGGGCGCCTGGAGTCCCTCCATCGGCCATCCTGATTCCCGAAGGATGAATGCCCTCAGGGACAGGTGGGATGGGGGGGATGGGGGGGAGATTGGCCTGGAGACTGGACCCTGGAGAAGGGCTGTTTTACTGGTGGCCACCAGGTGGCAGCACTTCATCATTTATGGGCTGGACTCGTTTAGGTGCTCTCGTTGGGAGCATATCTCACCAAGTCCTGGGGTGCTGGAGGATCCTAGGACCTCTTCCAGGTCTCTGAGATTCAAGGGGACCTGGCTAGAACTCGGGCCTCAGAGGCCCTGCAGGTTTTTTTTTTTGGTTTTTTTTTTTTAAGATTTATTTACTTAGTTTTGGCTGCGACGGGGCTTAGTTGCAGCACACAGGATCTTCGCCGAGGCACGCGGGCTTCTCTCTAGTTGTGGTGTGCGGGTTTTCTCTTGTTGTGACGCGCGCAGGCTCCAAAGCGTATGGGCTCTGTAGTTGCGGCATGCGGGCTCTCTTGTTGAGGCGCACAAGCTCAGTAGTTATGGTGCACGGGCTTAGTTGCCCCGTGGCATGTGGGATCTTAGTTCCCTGACCAGGGATCGAACCCGTGTCCCCTGCATTGTAAGGCAGATTCTTTACCACTGGGCCACCGGGGAAGTTCCCCTGCAGGTTCTTGCCAGGTCCCTTACCTCCAGGGATCACCACTGGCTAGAAAGGGAAGTTGTTGCCCAGCTGTGGGATAAAGGGTCAGGCTAGCCCTGTGCACAGTAAGTGCTTCAGTCTCTTAGCAATTCTTTTCAACCCAGGTAAATAATTTCTGTGGTCGATAAAATGCATTTCTGCCTCTCACACTCTCTTTACCCATTTGCCTGATTATTGACTCACAGAAATACTCCCTTGGCAGAGCCCACATTGGATCCAGAGCCTCTGTCTCTACAGCCAGAGGAAGTTTGGGCTGAGCTTGCCCAGGGCTCTCAGGTGGAGGCAGGGGATGCCCACATGCCCTCAACCAGCCTCCCAAAAGCTGGAAGGAGGGGGGAACTTTCCAGCAGGGGGCATAGCCAGGGGCAGGGCCCTTGCATCCGATTAGTCTCTGAACCACTTTTAGTCCCTGAATCATTTTCATCCAGTTTAAAGAGGAAACGGGCTCAAAGCAGAGCAGTTGCTGGAAATTACCAGGCTATCAAGTGCTGAGCCTAGGTTCTGACTCAGGTACATCTGCCCAACTGACATCTGGGCCAGCCAAAGGGACTGATAGAGATGGAGAAGCTCGGCCTTGGGGATGACCACCACCCTCACCCACCCACCACTACCCTGGAGAGAGAAGACAGACAGGGAGAGGCAGGAAAAAAGACAACTGCAGACAAAGCAAGGCCTAGAGGATGCCAGGAAGAGGAGCAGGAAAGGTCTGCAGCGGCTGCAAGGGGCGGGAGGAGGCTGTGGGGCAAGATAATGTGGAGTGGGAGCGGCCCACCAGGTCTGGGGGAGTCGGTTCCGCTCCACCCCCCTGGCCGCCGAGGAGATAAGACAGCCAAGGAGCAGCCGGTGAATTCTGCATGCTGAGCGGGGAGGCCAGGCGCAGCAGGCCAGGGAAAGAGGAGGGGCCAGGAGGCCTGGCCCGGAACCCCTGCCGGCTTTCCTGCCAGACTGAGCAGCCCCACAGACCCTCGCCCACCAGGCCTAGCTCCCGCTCCAGGCAGGCACCAGCACCCTGAGTTCGGCTGCTGGACAGGAGCTCTTTGAGAATGATTCATGGATGCAATTAAGTGTCCCCACACCAACCCCTTGCTCAGGCAGGATTGGGGGAAAGGGAATTGGAAGAGGGTGAAGATATGGGAGCCCCGGCCTGCTGTGCAAGGGTGGGGTTAAGCACAGCCAAGTGCCTCAGGTCACCCACTCCAGAACTCCAGCCTGGAGCAAGGCAAGGCTGGGCCCAAATCCTGGGGGGCACCCGGGCAGGGGTTTCTCCTTTCTCCCCAAATCCTAGGCTGGGCTGAGGGGTGGCCCACTGCATGCACAAGCATGAGAGAGTACACATGCACATGCATGCACAGGCCTGGATAGTCATCCAGCAGAGTCAGGAGTGCTTCTCCAGCACCCTCGACATGTGTGGGGGTAGGACACGCAGATGCCTGCAGACCCCAACCTTCCGCGCCCACCCCGCCCATGCGTGAAGCATGCAACCTCACACACACCTCTTCCCAACCACCTGTACATGGGCAGGCCAGGTCCAGTCATGAAAGCTCACCCCTGCACACAGTTATAACCTGCTCTGGCCCAAGGGGGTGGGAATCAGACTCTTGCTACCCTTGAAGAAAGGAAGCTTGGTCTGGCAGCTGGGAAGGAGGTGGGAGCTCACAGGCCTCAGTGGGGCAGGGCTCGGACTGGCAGAACAGAGGTACCCCCCGTGTGCGTGCACACGCGCACACACACACGCACGCAGTCACTCTGCGGCTTCCCCTTCACAGGTAGGTGGATCTTGGGGGTTTCCACCCTAAACAGGTTCCCGAGCTTACTGAACAGAGTCCTCCGCTCAGCTCTAGTGTCGAAATGCAGAGCTGAAGGGGGAGAGGAGACTGAGGAAGGGGACGTAGTGCTCCTGAAAAAACTCAAAGCTCAAAACCTTCCCTTCTATTACTTACAGCCACACTTAGTGGGGACGGGACTGAGCGGCCTTCTCCAACAGACTGGCAAACTGAGGCTCAGAGAAGGGCTGCCGCAAACCCTGACTGATAGGGTTCATCCACAGCTCATGGAAGCCCAGGGCTCTGTCTGTCCCTGCCCCTAGGCATCTCCGTGGGTTGGTGTCCTCTCCCACCCAAGACTGGGCTCTGCCATCCCCTCAGGCCGGCAGACCCTAGGATCACCTCCTCAGGCTAGGAGTGCCCAGAATTGGCTGGGCTCTGCCTCCTCCCTCAGACTGGGATCTCCTAGGACTGGATGGCTTCTCCGTTAGGACTGGGTACCCCAGCAATGACTGGGCTGGGCCTCTCCTCTAAGACTAGGAGCCCCAGCCTGAGCCCCTCAGGCTCTACCAGACTCAGATACAGAACGTGAGCAGCAACCACACACTGCTGTCCTCCCCCCTCTCAGATTTTTCTGGTTCTTATTAATGTAAATGAAATCTGCTCAGCGTTCTTAATGGAAAGCGTTCCTGGAATTTTTGCACACGTGGTGGGAGGGGGTGGCACCCTGAGATTAACCCTTGTGCAGTCAGATGGAGATTCATGACTGTATAAGGACCCCTCGGGCCTCAGGCTGGGGTGGGGCTTGGCAGAACCAGGACAGTCACTCAGCCCCTCCCAGAACTGTGTCCCGGCAACATCAAAGGTGGCTGACAGAGCACCACACATACCTCTGCCCTGAGACCAGCTGGGCGGTCCAGAGGTTTCTCAGAGCCTGAAGTAGGTGGCCTTGACAGGAAATAGGAAGCCCTAGAAGGTCCCTGATCAGGGAGGGGCCCAGCCAAAGGCTGGAGAGGCAGGGGGGCTGGGGGTGGGGGTGGGCAACCGCCAGCCAGGCTGCCCATCCTGTGCTCATCTGGCTCTATCCTGTGTTGGGAGAGGGGAGCCAGGCAACAGACCCTGTCTCTTTGAACCTCCCCACCCTGCAGGGAGAAGACCCTGCCTCTGTGGTACACCCCCATCCATCCCTCCTCCGCCCACCTTACTCCTGTGATAGATCTGCCAGGACAATTATCTTCATAACTGAAGCGGGGGCAAAGAGGGAAGCTGGAGATACAAGGGGAAGTGCCTAGGGACAACTAGCTGAGGGGGTAGGGGGGCAGCGAAGCCCTGGCCTGGAGCCCACACCTCACCCTGCCTGGCTCCCGCCCCCAAATCTGGATGCTTGTTCTGGCACAGCCCTCCGCCCGCCGGCCCCAGTAGAGCCGTGTTTTACTGCCTTTCGTGTCCAGGACAGGGATGTCTGCTTCATCGGTGGGGGTAGGGGAAGAGTCTAAGATTTCAATTTCTCCCAGGTGTGGCTCAGTCTGGAGGATGCCTTGGGGAGGCTGACTGAGAGGCCAGCACCTGGTGCGGGGGAGGGCAGTGCAGAGAAGGGGAGGGGCTCCGGAAGGGGAGGAGGCCACCTGGGGGTCTCAGAGAGGGAAAGTGGGCTCTGGGAGGTGGGTTGGAGGGGCAGGGGCTCAGGGAGGGGGTTGAAGGGAAAGGGGACTCAGAGTGGGACCGACTTCAATGGGGTACAATGGGCTGACGGTTCTCCCTCCCACCCACACCTGTCAGGCAGGCTGGGGGAGGGAGACTGACCCACTTAGCTGCCTCCCCTCCCAGGCTTCCGCTAATGAGCGCACTGAGCTTTGGGAGGCAGCCTTCCCCCCACAGGCTGTGCCTGAGGCTGTCCCTTCCCCCCAGCCGCTCATTATCTACTGGGGGTGCTCACTGGCTCAGGCTGCCCCCCTTATCTGCAGCTGTGCCTGCCTGTGGCAGTGAGGAGGCGGCTCTGGACCCCAAAATGTGTCCTCTCGGCCCCAGCTCCCCTCCTCCCCCAGGGCTGGGGAGACAAAGGCTCCCACTCCCCGCTGTGCAGCTCGGCTCCCAGCAGAGCGCTTTGATTCCACCTGTGGGCCCCACCAGCATGCCAATGAGGGAGGCGGGGTGGGATGGGGGTTGTGCCCGTGGCTCACGGGAGAGCTGGAATTTAGGCGCTGCCAGGACCCCCGGGGATGGGGTCTGCACTGCTCGCCAGAGGGCTTCCCAGCAGCTGTGGTCAGGAGTCCCTCTTGACCAGGAGTGGGGGCTCGTGGTGGGTGACGGGGGGGGGCTCCTGAATGTGTGGAGAGCACAGCTCTGGAGGCCGGAGAGTATGGAGTAGCGTTTGGGGCACAGCTCTAGGAGGAAAGTGTGGGGTCAGGAGGGATGGTGGGGAGAGGTTTACATGGGGGCACAGCTCCTTGTGGACAGTGTGTGGGAGGGAGCACAGCTCTGGAAGGACCATGTAGCTGGGAGCACGGACCGGGAAGGGGCACAGTTGTGGGAGGACTGTGTGGGGAGCATAGTCTGGGGGGCTGATGTGTGTGGGGAGAGCAGCTCTCAAGGATATTCTGCCAGAGGACAGTCCAGGAAGAATGCTGCCATGTTTCTGGTAGCCTTGGCTTCTTCTGACTCCTCCTCCCCCACATTCCTGGGGTGCAAGGGGAGGTCTGGTTGCTGGAGCATGCCCAAGTCCCCCCAGGCTCCCTCTGACTCTGTCCCGCTGTCCATCTGTCCACCCCCTCCCCCAGGAGCCCAAGGCCCAGGTGGCACTCTCCCCTCCCAGCACCCTCATTAGGAAAGGGCTTTGAGATCCTCCTGAAGCATCTGCCCTGAGCCCCCCACCTCCAAGTCAGCTGCAGGCTCTGGCCCCTAGAGCCTGATAAATATTTATGACAAGATAAGTAGGATCTGCCACCTCCCAGCCCAAACCTTTGTCGTGGGAGCTAGAGGGAGAGGCAGGGTCAAAATCTCAGGACTTGAGTGTCTGGGGGCAGAGCTAGGAGTCCGGTTCTGGGTGGGGGCAGGCCTGACTGGGTAGGCCTCCTGAGCTCCATACTAATGAGGGGACTGGGCTGGGCTGTGGCTGGAGCAGGGGGTGCCGGAGGGGAGTTTCCTCCAAGGTGTCACACTAAACAAGGTCGCTCTCCCCAACCCTGGCGGGTCTTATGTGGGGGGAGGTGGGGGAGGGTACACGCTGTACTTGGAACCCATTTAATTCCTTCCTCAGTGTGGACAACTGCTGTAGCCAGGGTAGGGTTAAAGCCATACTTAGGGGCAATCTGAGTTCAGGTATGCAAAGAAGCCGTGAAGTTGAAGAGGGAATGAATGAACGCCATTAATGGTAAGTCCAGTAGACTCTGGGCATCCCTGGCTAAAGGGGTGGGGCCCAGGTGATCCAAGGGGTCACCCATTAATTCCAAACCTGCCTACAGTGTGTAACCCTCACAAGGCCGCCAAGCGGGGCTCAGGGCTGGCGATGAGGGGCCGGGGGCCGCCTAAGGAAGCCTGGGGGAGGAGTCCCTATCTCCCTCACTCTATGGCTTCTGCCCAGTGGGCCCCAGATCTCCGTCCCTCCTGGGAGCTGGGTGCCGCCTGGCTGAGCCCTCTGAGAGAAAGTCCAGGCTCCTTTTGGTGCGGGGCAGAGTCCCAGGTGAACCAGCAGGGTTTGGCCTCTTGCACGTGGCTCCAGGAGCTCCTGGGACATCAGATACTGGCCTGGGGCTGCAGCGACTGCACCCCACTTGGTGGTGGGGGGGGCGGGGAGAGGAGGGGGATGGAGCCTGGAGCAGGCTGCCCCCCCCCCACACACACACCTGGGGGCAGCCTGAGGGTCCCTACTCTGAAGAGAGGACAGCTACCTTGGGGAAAGTGTATGGCGGCAAGAGGTCCGAAAGTCCCCACCAGCCAGCTCCATTGTTCCTGTGGTCCCTGTGTGTGTGCCCAACGTGTGTGTAAGTGAGAGGTGTGGCCTGGTTGCACCCAAGCTGCCGCCCCCCTCAGGATTCTGGGTCGGTGCCCTCTCCCCACCAGTCATAACTCCTGCCATGGCGGTTCTAGCCGCCTTCTCAGTGCTGAGTGATAATTGCCCCATCTGACCCCAGTCAGGCGCTTCCTTCCGGCAGACTGGCTGAGCAGGGTGGATGTGGGTGGCGGGGTGCCTGGAGCCTTCGCCAGGGTGGTTTTGTGTTTAGCGTCGACCGTCCAGACCTCGGAATTCCTTAACCTGGGCCAGCTGGGCTAGTGGGGAGGCAGGATCTTGAGGGGGCAGCCCTGGGCTGGATCTCCCCTCCCAGGGCTGGGTGGAGCAGCTTCTGCAGATGTAGGTCCTTTCTAGGCTCAGCTTTCCTATGTGCGAGAGGGGCAGGTGGGCTCGGGGAGCGAGGGAAGTCATGCCTCTCTTTCACCCAGTAGTACCCAGCCTCCCAGAAGACCAGGCCAAGGCAGCTGTGAGGAGGGGCAAGAGTCATCAGAGTGCCTTGGGTTCTTGCTTCTCCAGCGGCGGGAGGCATTTCTTACCTGCCTGAGAGGTGCTTTTCCCCTAGACAGACTCACTCCTCTCTCCACCCATCCCACATAGTCACATGGGGCTACACAGCCTCCCTGATGCTCCCGTGTCTCCTCAGAACTCTTGTGCCATGCTCTCGGCAGAAGGGAATTCTGGACGTGGGTCTGGGAATCTAGAATGTAACAAGCCTGCTCGAGGCTGACAGACTGGGATGGTAGACACCCCCGCCTCCTCTGCTGATGTGCGCGCACGCGCGCGCGCGCGCACACACACACACACACACACACACACACACACACAGAGCCAGGTCTCCAAGGTCACTGGCAGCCCATATAATCTCTGAACTTGGCTACACTAATGCATTAATGGAAAAGCCTGAGACTCCAGGAGCCAAGATGCTCCCAGGTGTATCTAACAAGCATCTTCTGGTGTCACTGGGAACCCCAGAGACCGACTCTGATGGTAGGATGTCAAGCCATGGGGCCAGTAAACCTGAATACCCAGCCCCTTGCATGGAGCCTGTGGTGTGAGAGGGTCAGTTGGGACCCAATGGCTGCACAGGTCAGTCCTGAGCCCACACCAGGAACTATTGACGCGACTTGTGCTTCTGGTTGCCAGGCTGTCCTGGGGTTTCTGAGAGTGTCCTCAGTGGTGACAGAACAGGAGCCTTTCTCTCCCTCCCTGAACCCTTACATTAAACCAAGTTTCTGGTGATAGGGCTGGAGTCCTGGAGGCTATAGGCTGTTGGAGGAGAGGACTTGAGAAGCCATCCTCCACATATGTTTGGTCATCTTCCAGGTGTACCTAGCAACCCTCCAGGTGTGTATAGCTGTCCTCAGGGTATACTACATAGTTGTCCTCCAGGCCTCATGGAACTAATTCCTGGCCATACACTTTTCTTTCTTGGGGACCAGTGACTGTGATGGTGATTCCCAGACTGCCACTCCCTGAGGTCAGGCACAGACTTGGATGGTCTCCAAGCCCAAGGCTGTGCCCAGTTAAGAGCTCGGTTAAGCAGGCTCAAGATCCCACTCAGGGCTCCTATAGGCCGGAGACATTTGAGAAAGGAGTGGGTGGTAGGGGTTAGGGGATTATTCCTGACAATATTTTCTCCTCTGACCCCACTGCCAGGAGAAGGCACCCAGCCTGGCCTTCTGGAAGTGTGGGGGTAGGTGATCCCAGGCTGGATAGCAACCCCCCTCCTCCAAATTGCTCCAGCCCAGGCTCAGCCTCCTCCACCTACCCCCTCCAGCCACCTCCCAAATCCCCAATCCCAGCAGCAAACCTCGGTGTTTGCCTGTTGCCATGGCAATGGGATGCACCTTTTTTGTTACCATGGCAACCAGCCAGGGGTTTTTAAAATTCAGTTGAGGTAATTTCCACCCCTGAATCCTCATTCTCAGACACCTCATTCTTCTCTTTTCTTTTCTGAGTCTTAGAAGGGAGGGGGGCCCACAGCCACCAGTCAGAGGTGGAGGGTCAGAGGGGCTGGTGGGAAGACTTGGGCCCCATTCCTCACTGATTCCTCCATGCAGACTAGACCCCAGAGAATAGGGCAGCCTCTTCCCCATTCCCTGTCCAGATCCAGATCCATGGTGGGAATATGAGGGCTTTGCATGGCTGGGCAGGCAGAGGCCAGCACACCTGGGAGGCCTAATTGAGGGTACAGCCTGTATGGCTATGCAGGAGCAGAGAGAGTCAGCAGGGACCCTCCCAGACCTCCCTGCTGTGTCTCCAGGGCTCATGTGAGGATCTCAAGGTACCAGGGCCCAGACCCCAGGACAATAGGGGACAGATGTTGTTTATGCTGTGTCCTGGTGCTAAGGAGCTTAGTTTAGTGGAGCCCCGTGCTGGCCAGATTTGGGCAGAGGGCATCTGAGAAGGATGGAGGGAGAGGGATGCAGACACTGTCCAGTACCTCCCCCTCCCCCTCCCCACTAGTGTCCTCTTTCCCCAGGAACCCGCTTCATTAGTCTGGTCATTGTAAATTCATGAGGCCCAGCATCCCCTCCCTGCCCTAGCCTGCCTCCTGGCTGGGAGAAGAGGAGTCAACAGCCCAGGACAGACAGGTGGATGCCCCCCTGATCAGAGTAGACTGGATATAGGGGATGATGGGACCCCAAGCCCCACGCACTGCCCCATCATGACTCGTGTGCATGTAATTCCTTCATTCTTTGACTTGTCTCTGTAGCAGGTTTGTGCCCCACAGGCAGAGCTTCCCCCAAAGAAGAGGTTTCGAGGAAGGAGAAGTTGGGGAGAGTCCTGCAGCAAGGGCACCCTCCCCACCTCCCCTGTTCTTTCCCTATGCCTGTTCTCCTACTCCATCAGTCAGTTGGGTAGAGGGGCCCTTCTCCCCCAGGATGGATGTGGAGTGCCAAAGCCAAGCACTGCAGGGCCAGCAGGTGGGTGCCAGGGCCAAAGGGAAGTCACTTCCAGCTTACCTGTCCCTTGAGCTCAAGGGCCAAGACCCTATGGCAACAGCTCTTCTGAGGCCATAGATGGGCAGTCCAACCTTGGGAGACTACAGAGAACCCCCCCAGGTTGAGGCTCACGCTGCCTGAGGGCCTGCTCCCTCCTGCTCCTCCCTCACCCCAGGCAGGGAAGGTTTGTCTGGGTTAGCATTGCCCTTCCCAATCTCCTCTATTATATAGTAGCCCCAGCCCCAGGGTCCATGCCACCTGTGGGTGGGGGTCACTCATGCCCTTCCCACCAAGGACCCACAAGACCCTACAGAGTCCACAAGCGCCTGAACACCTGGGTCTGTGGCCCCCCACGTGCAGGATAATAAAGTCTGTGTTTGACACTTTTCATGACTTACTATTCCCACCAGCCCTGTAGACTCCATTGGCCTAGACAAAGCCACAGGGTTCTCCATAGCAAGTATGGTTAACACTTTTCTGTTCTCCTGTCAGCTGATGGGAGAGCGGGGGGAGGAGGGGTTAAACCAGAGACTTCTGGGAAGGAGGTGATGGGGCAGGGGTTGGGGAGGAAGAGGATAGAGGAGTGTTGTGGCCACCCTACCCCCACCTGCCCACTTTTCTTTCAGTCTCTGCTCCTTCCAGGCTGCCAGACCAGGGAAGCCCCAGGCTAGGCAGGGGAGGAGGGAACCCAGCCCAAGCCCTAGGTGAGAGTGGGGATGTCACAGGTGGGGCACCCTGCTCCATGCTCAGCTGGTGGACACCTGCAGCCTCTCTGCTTATCACCAAGGCATCTCCTCTCTACAGCCTGTGACCCCCTCCCAGGGTTATGGGACCCAGAGAAGGCTAGACCCCTCTCTCTCCCAGGCATCTGTGGCTCCTAGGCTCCTGAAGAGCTTCCTAGTATTAGGGAACTGATACTGAACCACACTACAGCTCCGTCAGGGCCTCCACACTTGAGAGCCTGCAGCTGAAGTACTGAGGAGCAGCGCTGCCCGAGGTTTCTCTTGTGAGCAGCACGCGTCCAGCGAGCCACACTCAGTGCGAGCTGCTGATGGGGGTTTGGCATCAGCTAGAGGACTGTCCAGCTGGGCAGACCCTCCAAGAAGGCCTGCTGGCCCTGGCAGGCTTGTGCAGCACTGGAGCCCCCATCTGGAGTCAGAGGAGGGGTGCAGGTGAGAGGGGGAACAGCAGGGCAGGGCAGGATGGGTGTCTGTGGCATGGGAATAGAGACCACCCCATCCTGGGACACCTGATGGCCTAGTTTCTGGGCACCTTCTCTAGGGTCAGAGACAGCACCCTCTCCCCCACATCCTGTGTACTCACATCAGGCAGGGAACAGGCCTCACACTCCATGGGTGGTATCCCTGGACCATCCCGATGCCTGAATATGAAGAGACGCCAAATTGCCCTGCCTCAGTGGAAAGGGGTCCCTGGGGCTTTAGAACCAGGAATCGGGGCTTAGAAGCCTGACTCCCCAGGGGGCATTTAAGAGAAGCTGAGGAAATGCCAGCAACTATTTATAGCCTGTGGGGTATGCCAGCCCCAACCCAGGATGCATGCCCTCGTTCTCCTGCCAGCCACCTGCCAGCCATGGAGTAAGCATCCCTGAACTAGAGCAGGAGACCCCAAAGCTTCAGAGAGCAGACCTATCTGAAATCCCACAGCTCACGATCTGCACAGCCCTGGGAGCTGGACGGTGAGGACGGGGGCAATGCCTAACTCAGGGCACAGCATAGCTGGGGAGGGGCACTGGGATAGGAACATATACTCGGGAGGCCAGGGCAGGGCTCTCAGCCCAGGCCAGGCTGGGCAGGCCTGGTCAACAGCAAAGGGTGGTTGAATAGGCCTCCTGTGAGGGGAGTGGAGTCCAGTTCCCTCTGCGTGGAGCTAAGGCTGTCTGGCTATCTGTAGGGGTGGTTGCTAAGAAGTGGAGGATATGAATTGTCCTGTCAGCTGCTTAGGCGACCCAGCCACAGGGGCAGGGAGCAGATCAGAGCTGGAAGTATGGGGGGCACTGGCTGTCATGGAGGCTGGTCCCCACTGCTGGCTGAGCAAGCTGGAGATTAGAAGCTCAGGAAGCCCTCCCAACCCACCCACCTGAGACCCAACTTCCCAGCCCACCTGGTCTCCTGATGCTCTGACAGCCCATTCATCTTAGGATTCTGTGGGGCCCAGGGGCATGGCTCCTATTTCCTCAGTCCCAGCCCTGTCCTCCAAGAAGAGTCTGAGCTCTGGGCAGGCAGAAACCATACTAATGCTAATGCTCATCCACCCTGCCACATTGGGGCCTGGGAAAGAGAGGGGCACATGGAGTTGTGTGTGTGAGGCAATGAATGATTTTGCCTTAAAGCATTGGAAATGTACCTGTGCTTTGTGGTCAGTCGGTTGACTGAGCTGTTACCCAGTGCTTCCAGGATCTGGGGACCAAGTGTGACTGAGACAGATGTGATCTTCATCCTCCCAGAGCTCACAGTCCCATGGGTAAGGAGGACAAAGCCGATCCAGTGGTTGGACCTGTGATAAGGGATGCAGGACACATGGGATCCCAAGGAGGAGGGACTAGGCTATCTTCTTTGAGGAGAGGTCCCTGGGCTGAGCTGGCTGGGTCCCAGGGCCTCCAAACTGCAGGCCAGAGGAGGAGGCACATCAGGACCTGGGAAGAACCCCTCAGAGCTGGAGCTGTCTGGACTGGCTTTCCCTGAGAGAGGTCTCAGGGGAGGGTGTTGAGATCAGAGGGGAGTGCAGGGGCCACCTCTTGTTCATGATGGATAGCCTGGGGACGTGAAGACAGGATGAGGCAGTGGCAGGGCCTCGGCTCACTGCCTGTCACTGACTTGAAGGACAGGCCAACTCAGATCTCCCGGGCAGCTGGCTCCACTGATCTGACTGGAGACTGAAAACCCAACCAGGAAGTGACCAGGGACATTCTGGCCAGGAACACTGGGGAGCAGGCTGGTGTGGGGGGGTTACTTGTCCCCTTGGCCTTATCTGGACTCAGCTGTCTTCCTTCCCAGCAGGCACCCCATTCCCAGGGACTGGTTTGCCTCCCCCGGGGCCTGCGAGGGTGACCCCTGAGGCACTAGCTAGGCATACACCTGCCCCACCTCCCAGGGACACAGGGATCAGTTCCCCCACATCTGGACAGGTGAAGCCCATTTTTCACCAGCTGCCAGAATGGAGCCAGGAGCCAGCCTCCTTCCTGGGAAACCATCTGCCCAGCTCAGGTTGCCTGAAATGGGCACCAACATCTGAACAAACAGCCCTGAGTGGGGTGGGGCTGGGGGGGGTGTTGGGGAGGCAGTGCCCCCAGCCCTGCTCTGGAGCTCACAAGAGTCCCACAGCTGCCTTTGTCCCAGTCCTGCTTGACGACCACATGAACCTCCCACCCCTCAGCCCCATGGCTAACCACTGCCTGCCCATGTTCAGCCAGGCTGAAGCTCTCCTGGGCCCTCCCCAGACAACCTGTCTTCTCTTCCTGGTACACGAAGGGCCTCTGCCCATGGCCCTCCATTCCCTGCCACCACGCCAGTAGAGCTGGGCTGTCCTTCCCAGTGTCCACCACTGTCCCGATGCCAAGGACAGGCTGGCACACAGTGGGTGCTCAGTAAGTATTGCTGCCCGTGGTCATGACTGTGGGGTGAGTGGTCCCAGGGTTAATGCCTGACCTGTTTGGACCAGCTGTTCTTCCCACTCCTCCAGCTCACATGGCTTGATCAGGCACTGAAGGCGTGACCCAGATGCAGAGCTGGGCTGGGCTGGGCTGGGCCCCCAGGTGGGAGCTGCCCATGTGAGGCCCACACTCGGTCCAGCTGTCCCTATCCCTGCCTACCTGGGGAAAGAGGGGACTGGCATGGCTCCTCCCCCATGCCCCTCTTATCTGGCATTGGCCTTGGTGGGCGGAGCCCTGTGACCTGGGAGGAGCAGGCTCTCTGGGCCTCCGAGCTCTCACCTGAGAAATGGGGATTATAGTGCCCCATCTAAGGGGTGTGGGGCTGCTGCAGACATAGGATCTGGGCACTCTGTGCCTGGCATCCCTCAGAAGGCTTCAGCCCCTCCACTTCCCCTGCTACCTAGGGGTGGGGGCAGGGGACACATCAACCTTCATGCATCTTTCCCATGTTGGACTGTCAGTGCTCTCTGTCTCCTGATGGGGGACTTCCAGACAGTGCAGGGGCGGGGGCTGTGGGGTCCTGCGTGCCTGTAGGACTGTCGCTCCCCGGCGACCCGAGGGTACACAGGGGTCCCTAACCGGCCTGACTGTATCCTTGCTATGACATCTTGGGCCAGGGGGAGGGTGACCCTCCCTCTGGGTAAAGCAGTAAGAGCATCCCCCAAGGTTCATTTTCCATTTCCTGTAGGTCGGATCTCAACCTGACAGGCATCCCCTCTCACCTCGCAATCACCATGCCTCCCACCCCTCCCCCTGCCCCTGTTCTATTACCCACCCCTTCCCCCTACCTAATTGGGATGTGGCCCTACCCCCCCAGAGTGGCTTCCTCTCTCCACGTGGTCTCATTCCCACCGCCGCGGGGAGAGGCCAGCACCCCGGCCCCCTGCCTCCCTGCAGTCCCTGTCCTCTCCCCTCTGCCCTTCAGGAAGCCCCCACCCCATCCTGAAATACCCCCACCCTTTTGGATCCCCATCCCAACCTGGGATTCGGTGTCCTGGGGCGCCCACCCCCCAGCAAACTTGGCTCCTTTCAGCTCCCCTCCTGCTCGGGCAGAGGCAGGGCGTTCAAGTCCATTTAATCTTGGCAGAATGCAATTTCCTGCTTCAGGGAGCTGGCGGGTTTAGGAGGCTTAATGAAGGGGGAGGGGGGAGACGGAGAAGAAGAGAAGCTGAGTGGGGCTGGGAGATGGAGACAAGAGTCCCTGAGAGGGTGGTCCAGAAAGCTCAGGGATGTGTATGTGTCTGGGGGTTGCCTGGGGGTCTTTGGGATCACACAGGGGTCAGCTCTTCAGTTTCAGGCTCCCGCTCGTAGGTCAGGGGCTCCTCCGCAAGCAAACCTCTACACCCCCAGCTATGAAGGGTGGAAATGGGGGAAGGGGAGGGGCCTCAAAGTGGCCCACAGTGAGTGTGTGTGGGGGGGCACGGATCCACACGGCCAAGTGGTGTGGGTGCAGGTCCAAGCGTGCAGGTGGGGGAGGATGTCCTGGGGAAAATGTGCAGCTGGGGCATCCTGGGTAGACTATACACTCTGGGTGGGTCCTGGGGAAAGTGTGCAGCTGGCAGGTCTCAGACCCCCAGGTGGGGAAGTGGGCAGCCGGGCTGGAATTTCAGCTCCGAATGGGATGCTTATCTGGATACTGCCACCTAGGAGGCAGAAAAGATAAGGGACAAAGGGACCTCTGAGCTGCCGGACGCCCCACACCTGGTGGGGGCCGGGCAGCCGAGAGCCTTGTCTGACACCCAGAACACAGGCAACCCCTGGGGGAGACTGAGGCCGGGCGTCTGTCTTCCTGCGATTCCTGCCCTGCAACCGCACTGGGCCCCCTCTCCCCACACTTCCCTGTCTCTCGTTGGGCCTGGTTCAGCACATTTACTTCCTAGAAAAGCCCTCGGAGGAGCCACAACCCATCAGACCCCATCCCTGGAGTCCCCAGGCAGGGCTGGCAGAGCGGTGGTCAGGGACTGGCGCCCACAGGAAGCAGGCAAGGGGGCAGGGTGGAGGGTCTTTACAGGGAAAAGCAGGCAGCCTGGAACCCTCCAGGAGCAGCGCCCTGGATAGGGAAGCTCAGCTAAGCTTGGGGCCCCCGAGGAAGGGACAAAGCAAGGAGGGTGGAGAGGGTTTGAGGGCTCTGAGCCCACTCTCTGCTGGGAATTCTCATTTATGGGGACCTGGGAGGAAGGCTGATGGACACCATGGAGGGCTGAAGCCCTCAGCCCCTTGGCATGCTGGGCAAGGCACTCTTCCTCTGGGCTTCAGTTTCACCATTTATGAACAAGAGTACCAGGACAGGAGTAGCCCAGACCGCCTTGGAAACAGGTGGACCCTGCCCCAGCCCAAGCGACATCTGGGGGTGTGCTTGAATGGCAGTCAGGTGTATAGAGATGGACACTAGGAAGCTGAGGAGTGTGGAAGGTATGATAGGGACACAACCTACGGCCTTGTGCCCTCCTGGAAATCTCAAAACCTCCTAGCTGCCCATCCCTGATGAAAGCAGCCTCTTCTCCAGAGGAGGCATCCTAGCTCTCTGGGGAGGATAACTCGCAATCTACCAATAGACTATGCTCAGGGGCAGAAAAGTCTGCAGGCTGGGAGTCAACAGGAGCCCCCAGGGCTTCCCTGGTGGCAGAGTGGTTGAGAGTCTGCCTGCCAATGCAGGGGACACAGGTTTGAGCCCTGGTCCAGGAAGATCCCATGTGCCACGGAGTGATTAAGCCCGTGCACCACAACTACTGAGCCTGCGCTCTAGAGCCCGTGAGCCACAACTACTGAGCCCACGTGCCACAACTACTGAAACCCATGCGCCTAGAGCCTGTGCTCCACAACAAGAGAAGCCACCACAGCGAGAAGCCCGCGCACTGCAAGGAAGAGTAGGCCCTGCTCGCCGCAACTCGAGAAAGCCCACGCGCAACAATGAAGACCCAACACAGCCACAAAATAATTAATTAATAAAAAAAAAAAATAGGAGCCCCCAAGCCCAGCTCCTTGGGAAGGGTTGACCTGGTTCCTTGCATCTTCCCCTTCTGACTAGCTCACCAGCTGTCTGGGCCACCTGCTGTCCCCTCACTGGGCCTTTTCCTCTGACTGACACCTCCCCAAGGACTGTTCCGGGGTCCACATCTGCCCTCACTCTGCCTCTGCTGAGCTCAGCTCGGGCCCTCTTGGCTCTTGTGTCAGTCAAAACGGAATTCCTGTGCCACTTCTCCTACCCCCTACCCCTGGGCCTGGCCCCTGCCCCTGTCCCATGCATACCTCTAGTAGACTCTGACACTGAGTCCCACTCAAGACAGCCCCATGATCTGGCCTCTAGGACACACCTTGACAGGTTATGCCTCCAGGCTCTTGCCCAAGTTGTTCCTTCAACCATCAAGCTGGGAGGTCTCTGATTGGTTATTTAAGACCCAGTGACAGTGTCGCCTCCTCTGTGCAGCCTTCCCTGAGTCACCCTCCTAGCCCTCTGAGTACACACACTTGCTAGAGTACCCCCTGGCTGACCTAGGAGCTGATCTGGGGCCTCATCACCTTGCCAACTCCAATAGCTCCTGGCTCATAAATGTTGGGAGGAACTGTGGGTTGGACATTGGGGTCAGGCCCAGAGTGGGGCTGGCCGGTATAAGGAGGGAAGCAGGTGTGTGGCCTGGGAGTCCCAGGTGGCCTGCTTTGCTAGCACCACATTCCCATGACAACTTGCATGCTGGCCTCTCCCAGGGAGGACAGTAAGGTTGTCTTTATTGGTAGAGGCTCCAGTGGGGGCAATCCTGTGTGCTGCCCTACAGGTCCTGGATGCCTGAGGAGCTGAGGCAGTGGCTGGATATGGGGGTCAAGGCTGCCCCATCCTGAGTGGACCCTTCTGATAGGTGAGAAGAGTGCCTACTTTCTCCTGGGGCCCCAGCCTGTGGCAGAGCAATTCAGGTAAGCCCTCATGCCCCTGGGTTTCTCTGTCATCCACTGGGGAGAAACAATGAGTCATAACAAAGATGACATGGGCAGAGTGTGTCCTATATACCAGATGCTGCTCCCAGCAATCTGCTCTTAGTGGCTTATTTCATCCTCCCAGCACCCTGAGATGAGGGACTTGCTCTCATTTTACAGATGAGGAAACTGGTCTCCAGAGAATAAGCAAATGAATGCACATGGGCCATGGGTGGGTAAGACCCTCAGGACGCTAGGCTTGGAGTCAGGGGGTCCTTGATGGGGCCAGTGGGGACCTGCCCACACATGTGTGCACTCATACGGCAGCCCCAGCCTTGCTGGCCCTGATGGTTGGGTAGGTAGAGTGAGGCACAGTGAGATCAAAGAGCTCAGTGGCCCTGCCTGCATCTGCCCATGTTCCCATGTCTACAGGAGCTCTAGTGGCTGGTTAGAGAGCAAGGCCGGAGCTGCAGGGCTTCTGTCACTGCCCAGGCTGCACACTGGTCTCCACACTTCTGTGGGACTCATGCTTCTCTAGTCCATCTGCCAGCCCTCATGGGGCCTCTCCAAGGTGTAGGGTCCAGGGTGGGCCTGGGCCCTGCAGGGACTTGATCCCCCAGACTCTGTGCCATTAAGGTCTTCTGAGGTGACCCCTTTCCCTCAGCCCCAGGCCTATAAGCTTAGCCTACCACTCCTTAGAGACAATTTTGTTAAAATTTCAGGCCACACTGGGGTGTCGAATCAGCATGGGGGGTGGGATTGAGGGCTTACTCACCCAGTAAGCAGGGGCTCAGTGGCAGTCTGGTCCATTTTGCCCATCCTCCCAGAACCAGCTCTGCACCCTTTGCTCAGAGGAGACTCCACCAGGCCCTCTGAAGTTCACGGTCCAGAATGAGTGTGAGATGTGCGGAGATGTCAGCCTCTGTGGCCTAACGATTGGCACAGGGCTGGGCACACATGATGTCTGCAGAATGAATGAATAAATGACATTTGACCAAGACACAGGTAGAGAGGTTCTTTCCTAGAAGCTCAGAGGACAGAGACTAGCTGGGCAATCAGGGGAGGCTTCTGGGGAGAGACAACGTTGGAATCAGGCCAGAAGGACCAGGAGAACCTCCCTGGGGAGATGGGAAAGACATTCCTCGTGGGAGAACAGCCTGGGCAAGGGCTTGAGAGCAACGTGGTACTAGGTGTGATGGAGCAGTGGCCCTCCAGGAACCTTGGAGTGACCCGAGGAGTTACCTGGCTAGGGCTTAGGGACCTGGCTTGCAGGCACTGAGGTTTGCCTGGGAGACCCCTCCCCGTAGAGTCCCCTCTGACTGACTGAGCAGCGCAGGCAAACTGGGCTCTGCTGCTTCTGACTCAGACTTTCCATGGGACCCTCTCAGGGCCCTCATTCTCCCCATTTGCCAAGTGGCACATTTATCTGAGATCTGGCCTGGTAGGGGGCAAGGGGTCACTGGCATGGGACGCTGTGGAGATCTCGTCTGGCGGACCCGTGGGAAGAGCAGATGGGTAGGAGTGAGTTTTCCAGAGCCCAGGACTCACAGGGCGTGCAGTCTTATCTGATGAGGAAGGGGGGGTAGGGGTTGTGCCTTTGATCAACAAGTGACACAGGGAGCGGGAACTGACCCTGCCTGAACAGCTGGAAGCCCCAAGGTATCCTCCACAACCAGCCCCATTGTGAGGAAACACCCGGTCCAGGGCAGCAGATGAGGAGGGGCATTGCTTGGGGGAATTCAACACAGAATTAACCCCAAACTCTGGCTTGGGTCGGCGGGGGGGCTCTCATGCTTTGTGTCACCACACCAAACTCAGCCCTTACCTCCTCCTCCAGGAAGCCTTCCCCAACTGAAGGCCCCAGGATGATGGAGGCCTGGACTGGACCACCTTGTGTCCCCAAGACCACAGAGCCTGAGACATGAGCAAGCCAACACCCAGGACTGGGTCCCCCCTCTGCGTGACTAAACCTGCAGCAAGGGACACCATGTTAACCAGAGGCTGGGCCCCAGCAGCCCTGCCTGGCCCCTTCCTGGGGAATGGGGCCCCATAGCCTAGCCTGGGCCCAGCCAGACCCTGGCTGGGAAATGTGGGCTTCCTGAGGCTCGGTGTTGACTCAGGGCTTTGAGTTGCTGCCCAAGATGCCATATTTGGGCCACCCCAAGGATAAGATTCCTCTCAGGCTGGGGTACAGATATTCTTGGCTGGGAGGATAGTTGGGGCTACTCAGCTGGTGGGGAAGCTGCAGTGAGTCCAGAGTGGTGGGCGCCCTGGGCAGGGGCTAGGTGCACAGAGAGAAGAGTGAGGAGAAGGCGGCCTCGCGGTGGAGGGTGGTGTGGGAGGGCTGCAGTGAGGAGTGGGGTGGAAAGACGTTGGGGCAACATGACAGGAAAAGGGGTACTCCATGAGAGGACAAGGGGCGGGGGCATGCTGCAGGCTGCAGTTTCCCCTCAGGGATTGTGAGGAGACCAGAAACTGGGGAGGGGGGATGGCAACAGCCTCCTTTTGAGGAGGTAGTGCCCCTCTGTGCCCCTGACCAGTGTCCTGGGGAATCAGGACCTGTCCAGGGCTGGGCTGGCCAAGGGGTGCAGCTTGGGGTCCCAGAGACCGTTCCTTGTGAGCTGAGTGGATGTGACTGATAGAGGTGGCACACAGTAGGTACTCAGGCATGCTGTGGACACATGAATGCATCCCTCTGGGTGGCAAGAACAAGGCCCCTCCAAGTTAGTCTGGAGGAGCAGGAGACAGGCAGGGCAGAGGGTGGAGTGTGGATTTCTGATCTCTCCCTGCCCCCTCCCTTCCTCCAAATCCCCCTCCCACCTTATCCCTCCATCTCAGCTGGTCCCTGCTCCTTCCGGCAGCAAACATGAGCTTTGCAGAAACTTGTCCTCGGATTAAAGCTTAAACCACTGTTTCAGGGGAGCGGGGGCAGGGAGGCTGGCCAGCCAGACCACATGTGGAGGGTGTATGAGGCCAGGAAGGAAGTCTCTTTCCCCATTCCCAAATCCTGGGTCAGATCTGATACATAGGCTCAAGGGAAAGGTGAGGGGACCCTGGCTGAGTTGAGAATACCCAGCAGCACCCCTAGTAAGCTAGCCAGGTCCCTGTCCCCTCTCTCTTGGAGGCTCATAGCTTCCTTTCTGGCCCCCTAGGAGCCAGAGGAATCCTTTAAAATCTTAAATCAGACTATACTGGCCTCATTACCCTCAGGCCAGTCCTAGTCCTTCCTCAATCAGAGGCTACACGCCAATATTCAAGGCAGCCCTAGTCTGGAATCCCCAGAAAAGGTTGCCCAGGCTCCTGCTCCTCGAGGTCTCAGTATTCCCTTCTATGAATTGGGTACACAGTAGTGTTCTGGCCAAGGTGAGCCAGAGGCTGTCATCCTCCCTAAGACTCCACAGATAGCACAAGTGGAGCCCCCAGTTCCTGGATGCAGGTCCAGAAACCAGGTAAGGCCAAGGTGTCCACTCTACCCAATTATGTTTGGAAATCAAACCCTCACAGGACAGGATGGCACCCTATCCCAGGGTAGGGAGTGTGAGCTCAGCATCATTGCCCTGCCAACCACATACATGGAGCAAAGAGGCTCATCATTCTGGATGGAGTGCTTAGGACACCAGGTTGGCCAGGGCAGGCCCAGCTCCCCACTGCCTGGCATTAGCCCTGCTACCCGACACTCCCCTAAGGCACGAGCCTATGAGCTGTAAAGGAGAGATTCTCTGCAAGGAGCATTCCTCCTTGGCCAGTCCCAGTGCTGCTGTGCCACAGATGCCTTACAGCCCGGAATAGGCAATGGTGCTGGCCAAGATCCTCCATTTCCTGGCTCACGGGGGATGGAGACAGAGATGGGATGCTCTGGCCTTAGATCTCTGGTCTGAGGGTATGGACAGTGACCTCATATTGTAGTCCTTCCTCAGGGAAGACCTGAAGCCAGGCTTAGGGAAGAGGGCCAGGATGGCAGGGTACCCACGGTCTGCCCACCTGCCCCTCCCCCTTCCGGGGGGCTGCCTTCATCTGGGCCCCACTTCCCTGCTGGGAATGAGGGACCAGGGGAGGCCATGCTGCGGCTGTCACGGAAGAGACATTCCCCAGTCATTTGGAACTAAGTAAGTCCAGATCCCAGCTTGCAGGCCTGGCTGCAGGACCCTCCTTGGGCCCCCCTCTCCCAGGACTGTGGCCACACAGACACATGGAAGGGGTGTGTGCAGCAGATGTGGGCCTGGGAGGCAGCCAGAAACCCCACAGGATCAGAGCCCGGCGCAGTCAGCTTTGTTGGGGGGCTGCCTGGGTCTCCCCTAGCTCTGAGACACACCTCTGCCTAAGGGACTATGCCTGCCCCTGGGGGGCTCACAGCTGGAGCTTCCCTGCCTTTCAAGTCAAGGCAGAGTCTACCTTGAGTCTCTGGGGCTGTAGCTTGAGACACTGTCTACTCAGGCCAGCTCTTCCATAGAGGAGGAAACAGCACATGGGTACCCATCCCTGCCCTGTCCTCAGCTCCAGGGAGTGTGAGCAGAGACCCAAAGACCAGGGTAGAAAGCAGCTCCTGGTCCCTGATCAGAGTACAGAGAGGCCCTGGGTTGAGCCCCTCTCTCATTCAGTGAGACTGGTGTATACCAGTCTCCATTCTGGGTGCTGGGGAAGCAGCAAACAGACAAAACAGTTCCTGCCCTCTTGATGCTGATAGTCTAGCAGGGGTAGGGAAATGGACAATAACTAACAAGCATAAAAAGAAGCAAAAGGGCTTCCCTGGTGGCGCAGTGGTTGAGAGTCCGCCTGCTGATGCAGGGGACACAGGTTCGGGCCTCGGTCCACGAGGATCCCACATGCCGCGGAGCGGCTGGGCCCGTGAGCCATGGCCGCTGAGACTGCACGTCCGGAGCCACCTGTGCTCCGCAACAGGAGAGGCCGCAACAGTGAGAGGCCCACGTACCACCAAAAAAAAAAAAAAAAAAAGAAGCAAAAAATGTCGTATAGAAAGAGACGAGGGGAAGGGAAAGTCAAGAGTGCTGGGGTAGTGGTTGTAGATATTACTGAGAAGGTACTATCTGAGCAAAAACCAGAAGGAGGTGAAGGAGAAGTCATAGAGGTGCCTATGGGAAGGGCATCCAGGCAAAGGGAACAGTCATTTCACGGGCCCTGAGGCTGAAGTGCCTCATGTGGGAGGAAGAGGGAGGAGGCTGTGGCCAGGAACAGGAGGACATGAGTCAGAGATGGGAGCAGGCTGGGGAGACAGCCACTGCAGGGACTTGGCTTTGACTCTCAACGAAGTCGGAGCCACTGAGAACTTTGGACAAGAAAGAGACATGGGGCTTCCCTGGTGGGGCAGTGGTTAAGAATCCACCTGCCAATGCAGGGGACATGGGTTCGATCCCTGGTCCGGGAAGATCCCACACACCGCGGAGTAACTAAGCCCGTGCACCGCAACTACTGAGCCTGCACTCTAGAGCCCACGAGCCACAACTACTGAGCCTGGGCGCTGCAACTACTGAAGCCCGCGCGCCTAGAGCCCGCGCGCCTAGAGCCCGTGCTCCGCAGCAAGAGAAGCCACTGCACTGAGAAGTCCGTGCACCGCAACGAACAGTAGCCCCTGCTCGCTGCAACTAGAGAAAGCCCGTGCGCAGCAATGAAGACCCAATGCAGCCAAAAATAAATGATAATAAATAAAAATAAATATTTTTTAAAATCTTATATAAGAAAGAGACATGCCCTGGCTTCCATCTTAACAGGGTCCCTCTGGATCCTGGCTGGCTAGCAGGAGGCAAGAGCAGAAGCTGGGAGCCCAGTCAGGAGTCTCCCATACTTGTCAGGTGAGAGATGAGGTTGGCTGTGGAGGTGGAAGCTGCAGAGGCAGTGGCTGCAGAGCTGGTGGCCAGGGAGAAGGTAGGAAGTTGTTACCTGATATTTTGCATATTTTGAAGGTGAAGTTGAAAGTATTTACTGATGGCTTAGATGTAGATGTGTGAGAGAGTCCAGGCTTATTCAAAGACTTTTTGGCCCGAGCAGCTGGAAGGATGGGGCTGTCCCAACTGAGCTGAGCAAAGCCAAAGAGTGGCTGGTGGTTCCTCCCAGGTGGGCTCCAGATCCAAGGTCTTTTCAGCCAAGCTCCACATCCCCCACCCCTAGCCAGTGGCTGGGGCTGCCCAACCATAAATGACCCAGGGCCCAGGCACCCAGAAAAAAGATCTGTACCATGGGGGCAGAGGAAATGCAAAATCCCCATCCCAATTCTTAGTAAGGAGGCCTCTCTGGAGCAGATAAGGTTTGAGCTCTAGGCCCAAGACCTGGGCTCCCCAGCAGGGGCAGGACAGGCCCAAGTGAGTGAGGGCTGGCTGTCTGGCCTCTGTCTAAACAGGATATGCTCAGGCTGGCTGACGGTCATGGGTCACTTGGCAGCCAGCCAAGCTTGGGCCCACCCGACCCCCACCTCCCTCAACATATACAAACACACACACACACACACACACACAGTAATACAAATATGGGATGAGGGAGTAAGTGGCAACTCAGAGCCCGTGGCTCCCTCTCTTATTCAGTCTGAATGCACACGAGAAGCAGTTGCTGATGGGTCTACGTGGGACCCAGCCAGGAGAACGCAGAGAGGCCTGGGTCTGTTAATGTCTGGATGGGGATGCAGGACCCGCAGGGGCCCAAGGACGCTCCTGACCCAGCCATTAGGATTGGCTTTCTGGGAGGTAATATCTTCCTAGAAGCCTGCAGAATCTAGAAGGAAATAGGAAAGGCATTCCAGGCACAGGGGAACAGCATGTGCAAAGACCCAGAGACAAAGAGAGGGCAGAGCTCCTCAAAGAGGCTTGGGATGCCTGCAGGGCTCTGGTGTGGAAAGGGAGGATGAAGCAGCCTCAAGAAGGGACACCGGCCCTTTGTGCAGAAAGGGACAGTGTTTGGGGTTGGAGGAGGTGGCCGAGGGCTCTGGGCTAGAGGAAACACAGGGTTTACACTGGCACTGAAGTCGGGAAGAGCATTCCCGGTAGAGGGGACAACAGCAGAAAAGGCCTAGAGGCAGCTTTGGGGAGCAGCCAGGGAGGCGGGTCATTCCAGCTTTTGATGGGCTCAGAGCCAGCTCCTGGGGCAGGCTGGGCAGGGGAAGGTTGAGCTGAACCCCATCCTGCACCCTGGCCGTGGGTGACTCCTCACGGCCCGCCCCTTCCTGGTATGGCCAAGCACCTCCGTGCGCCCCCTCCCGGGCCCCCTTTCCGACACCCCCTCTGTGGGATCCAGTTCCGGATGGGTGGGGGCTGGGCCAGAAAGCAGGCAGCGCCTGGGGCAGAGGAGATGAGAAAACCAGAAAGCGAGGAAATCTGAGCCAGCAGCGCTGGGGCTGGGCGGGCCGAGGCTTGCTTAGCCTGCTAGGCCCGGGAAACAGGTTCCCCAGAGACCCGGCCAGAGGAGAGAGTGCTGGTTTAGTCGTCACCTTCATCAAGGGGGCATGGCCAGTCCCTGAGCCCAGGCCTTCCTTATTCAGCCTTCCAGATGCAGAGGCCAGGAGGGCAAGTTTTCTCTCAAGGTTACCCAGTACAGCGGCTGCCCTGTCCCCACAGGGGACGCCAGATAGAGACAAATAGTGTAGACAGACAGAGGATCGACAGGCAGCAGGAGGCCCAGGGCTGCACTTCAGTCCCCAGCAGCACAGGCTGGAAGAGCCAGAAGGAAGTGAAACAGGCATGAGCACTGCCAGAAACAAAGTCTGGGCCAGGTGGAAGGGCTGGAGGTGTTTGGGGGAGAAGACCTTCAAAGCTCTCCTGCCCACTGCAGCACCATCACCCAGGGCGGGGGCTGGGACAAAGGGGGCCAATTCCTTCCCAGGTGTAACCCCCATTGTTGGGCTTTGTGGCACCTCAGAAGCTCTGGGAAGCTGAGCCATGAGCCCAAGGCTACACAGCCAGGATATCACCCCAAGGGCCCATCCCCATGTGGGAAGAGAGAGGGGGCTGCTCCAGAGGCTGGGTCAGTGGGGGAACCTGACCTGGCGTAACCATCTCTGAACTCCCTACCACCTTGTGTATCCAGGCTGGTACTAGGGTGGGCCATGGGGGAGCTGGAAAAGAAGAATGCGTGGGGTCCAAGTGTCTGTAGAGGAGGGAGGGATGGAGGCCAGGCAGGTGTTAGCCTGGCCTGGTCTCCGTTCAGGCAACCCCACAGGGCATCCTGGGTGGTTCTCAGGTGGAGCTAGCACAGCAGAGTGGCTTTTAGAGGGAAAGACTGAAGGACTCTGGGTGGCAGGGAGAGTGTCGGGCGGGGGCAGCCAGTCCAGAGGAGCTAGGTAGTAGGCATGGAGTTGGCTCCTGTGCTCTTGGCTCACGCGCCCTCTTGGATCTGGTATTGCAGGAATTTGCCCTCTTATTCATTCAGTAAAGATTTATTGAACTCCCTAAGTGCCGCGTGTGGCTCTAGCACTCATTGCCAGCCCCCCAGCACCGTTCTGAGTTGCAGGCCCTTGGCTTCATGTGGGCCCTGTGGCCTGGCCCTTCCCTCCTGGAGCCTTCCCATAGCTCCTGAAAATGCCACCTTTCCCACACCACAGCCTGGTGCTTATAGGCCTCACCCCACTTCTCCCAGTCTCCTCTTCCTCATCTGTACAATGGGGACAGCAGGACTTGCTTCTCAATGGGATTGTGAAGTGCTGGGGAGGGGGCAAAAGACCATAAACCCTGCTGGCATGCAGGGCCTCCCAACCCCGCATCAGGGGCTGGTTTCAAGGGGTCTTTGGACTCCTGCAATTGAAGGCAAAATCACAGGAAGCTCCACAGTATTCCTCCCAATGATACATATTATATATAAAATGACAAATAGTGTTACAAAATGCTCATCCCAGCATGACACACACAGGGCAAGGGTGCAGTGTGGATTCACTGTGGCAATAATAAAATTATTTTGATTTTTATTGATTACTCAGCCTTCTCACACTGATTAGAAGAGAAGTGGCATCACTCCACTGTGTGCAGCCAAGCCCAGCTCTAGCTCTCCTCCCTTTCCTTGTCCCCTTCCTCCCACCCCCCTGCCACCAAAGAACTCTGTGTGCTGGGCCTAATCTGTGTGTCTGAGAGGTGCTCCATGGACAAATCAATTGAGTTTCTTTCCTTCCTAACCCAGAACCCTGGAGTTGTCTTTGGCAAGTCCTCACAGTTCTGCTTTAGTGAGCAGGATAATGATCATGCTGGTGGTGGTGAGAGAGGAGGCCAGGCTCTGAGGAAGCCAGGGAGGTTGTGGGGTGGTATTGGAATTGATGGCTTTGGAAACCACAGTAATGGTGTCATATGCTGCACTGGTAATGGTGGTGCAGTGGTGGTGACCTCAGGGGTGACCCTGGTACAGAGGAGTGGGGATGAGGAGGAATGACTGACAGAGTGATTTTATTTTTATTTTTTTATTTTTTCAATTTTTTGGCAGCGTTGGGTCTTCGTTGTTGCGCGTGGGCTTTCTCTAGGGGTAGCAAGCTGGGGCTACTCTTCATTGTGGTGCACGGGCTTCTCATTGTGGTGGCTTCTCTTGTTGTGGAGCACAGGCTCCAGGTGTGTGGGCTACAGTAGTTGCAGCACACGAGCTCAGTAGTTGTGGCTCACGGGCTCTAGAGCGCAGGCTCAGTGGTTGTGGCGCACGAGCTTATTTGCTCCGCGGCATATGGGATCTTCCCAGACCAAGGATCGAACCCGTGTCTCCTGCATTGGCAGGCGGATTCTTAGCCACTGCACCACCAGGGAAGTCCCGACACAGTGTTTTTTGTTTTTTGCGGTACGCGGGCCTCTCACTGCTGTGGCCTCTCCCGTTGCAGAGCACAGGCTCTGGACGCGCAGGCCCAGCGGCCATGGCTCACAGGCCCAGCTGCTCTGCGGCATGTGGGATCCTCCCGGACCGGGGCACGAACCCATGTCCCCCGCATCGGCAGGCAGACTCCCAACCACTGCGCCACCAGGGAAACCCGATACAGTGTTTTTAAATGAGACATGACAGTGAGAGACATGCAGGCACTGTCACTGCAGCCACCATTACTGCAGGCTGCAACCAAAAAAAAAAAAAAAAAAGAGCAAAGGGACTTCCCTGGTGGTCCAGTGGCTAAGACTCTGCACTCCGAATGCAGGGGGCACGGGTTCAATCCCTGGTCCGTGAACTAAGATCCCGCATGCCACGTGGTGCGGCCAAAAAACAAAAAAAACCCTGCAGGCTGGTGTTTCCTTAGATCCAGTGGCCAGCCTCTGCTTGGAACATGTGCGCCAGCACTCCAAGTCCAAGTCCGGGTCAGGAGACCCTCAGCAGGATCCCTAACATCCCACCCCAACCTACATTTGCAGTCAACCAGCCAATAGGTCAGAGTGAGAGATGTCTTGTTAGCCAGGAAGAGAAGAGGGAGAAGGAAGAGAGAGGAGAGGGGGAACAAGGGAGGAAGAGAGAAAGGAGGAGTGTAGAGGAAGAGGAGGAAAGGAGGAGAAAGGAGAGAAGGAGGAAGCAGACAAGGAAAAATAGGGGGAGAGGAAAGAGGGGGAAGAGAAGGGGAGGGCAGAGGAGGAGAGAGGAAAGAATAGAAAGGAGAGAGGAGGAAGGGGAGGGAATAGGAGAAGAGGGAGGAGAAGGAGGACAAAGAGGTCCTATGCCCACTGGGACCTTGGCAAAGTGCATGGGGCCAGGCTGAGGCTGTGGTCCTGGCTGGTGAGGCTACGGCCTTGGGAGTAGGGTTAGGTTGGCTGGAGGGTCCCTTCCTCGGATCAGTTGCAGGGCCCTCAGTTCATCAGGAGGCCATTTGAAAGCCAATGTCCCTTTTAGGAACCCCTATCCGGCTCCTCTGGGGTATGGAACTGTAAGGGGGTGGGTCCGTGGGGCTACTGGCTTTAAATAGGACCGGCTGCTGAGGGCGTCTCAGGGAGCTCTACAGCGGTTGAACGGAGCTGTAAGGCTGACCTGGCTTGGGCTGGAGGCGGCGGGCAGGTCCCGCCATGCCAGCCGTCCCAGGGGCTGCACTGCCACCTGCTGAGCGGCCCGGGCAGTCCCGGGCCCTGAGCTGCGGGTCTCACGCTGGGCCAGGCATGGCGGGCAGCGAGTGGGAAGGAGGGACACGGCAGGGGGTGCGCAGGTGAGCGCAGGCTCGTTGCTCCCGGGCGCGTCTGCCCTTCCCGCCAGGGAGTTGAGTGCTCGGGTAAACACCAGGCGCGGTGTGCGCGGTGTATCCACGGATAGACAAAGCCAGGGTGGGGCGGGGGCGCCGCCTGCGAAGCCAGGGCGGGGGCGCGGGGTGCCGATTAGCCTCCCTGGGCGCAGGCTGCCCCACCGCCTGGGAGCATCGAGCCCAGCCCGCGGACAGGTGGAGAGGGGGCGGGACGGCGGCCGGGCGGGTCCCGCCCTGGGGGTGGGGCCGGGCGGGGCGGACGGGGCGGGGCCGCGCTATGCAAATGTCGCCCACGGGCGGCCAATTGCCGGCTCTCCCCGCGCGGCTCCGAGCGCCCCGTCCCGCCGGCGGCCGCGAGACCAGAGCAAGCGAGCGAGCGAGGGTACGGCCGCGGTCCGGTGACCCCCGAGCGCAGCCCAGCGCGGCCGGCCGACCCCAGTCCAGAGACCAGGCAAGCACAGCGCCACCGAGCCAAGCCGAGCGTAGCTCCCCGAAGCCCAGCGCGCGCCGTCGCCCGCGCCCCGCTCCGGGGAATGCGCCCTCGGCGCGCCGGCCAGGGGGCGCCCGCAGCCCACCCGGGGGGAGGCGGCCCCGAGCGCCCCTGAGCCTTCCCATGGCCCGGGATGGGGCCCGGGGCCTCGACTGCTGACGCGCCCGAAGCCCGCAGAACCCGTTAAGCCGGGGCCGCGGCCCCGACCCGGGCTCAGGCACAGCGGCGAGAGGGCGCGGGCAGGGCCATGGCCCCGGGGGGCCGCTAGCGCGGACCGGCTCAACCGGGAGCCCCTCTGCTGCCGCCGCCGCCGCTGCTCGGGAGCCCAGGCCCCTCCGCCGTGGAAGAGGTGAGTGCGGCGGGAACCGGGAGGGAGCGGTCAGGCAGCCGGGCCACCCCGTGATCCCTCTGGGACCCGCGGCACTGCAACTCTGCGCAAGTGTCCGGGGCTTGGGGCTCAGAGAGCCAGGGGGCTTTCCGCGGACGCAGGGGTGACCAGACGAGTGGGTGCCTATACCTGGCCGGGCTGCCCCGACCCTCAGCATCGAAGCGATGTGGAGATGTGTGGAGGATGTGGCCTGCGGGGTCACCAGTGTGCAAAGCAACTTTTTCTGTGAAAGGTTCTGGGTGCGTGGGTGGGTGTTCCCATACACCTCCACCGCCTTGTTCCTGGAGCGGGAGGCCTCATGCCCTTTCTCCTGGCTGAGCTCTCCCACTAACGCCTCAGGCAGCGTTCTTCCCCAGTAGGTACGCCTGCCCTGCCTCAGTGTCCGGATCTGGGGATCGTCTGCTGGAAGGGAAGCGCTATACTGGCAGCCCCCACGTGGAGGGTCTCCAAGATCAACAGGGCAGGACTGCCAGCCCCAAGGCTTTTCTCCCAGCTCTGTGCCAGCCCCCTGACCCTCTGCTGCTAGTTTGGGTTTGTTTTCCAGCAGGGAGTCTTGCTTGGATTAGGGGCCCTGCTGTATGTGGGGAGTAAGTGAGCTGGGAGAGCCTGCAGTCAAGCCCCCGATCTGGGCAGGCTGGGGCCCCAGTGGTTAAGTGGGCAGGGGACACTAGGAGCTAGGTGGACTTGCTTAGAGCAGGTGGGACCAGAACGTGTCAAGGTGGCCCAGGAATGAGGCAGGACTGGCAGGAGGGGTCAGCTGGAGCTAGGTCTGGAGGCCTGGCTGGATAAATAACTTCTAATTCTTGAGATAACTGTGTTGTGAACACCAGCCCATGAACACCTGGGGGAGGCGGGAGGGGGGGAATGAAGGCACCGATGTGTCTGCTCTGGAGGTTGGGGGTTCCTGTCCTGAATTCATACAGATTGTCTCCCAGAAGCCCCTGTCCTAGTTGGAGAGATAGGGAAACTGCACCCAGAGGTTGGTAGGCTCATTCCAGTCCAGGGGGTTGGATGGAGCTGGAGCCTTTTCCCAGGCTGCATAGGGAGTGTGCCTGGACCCTTGGGGTAAGGTGTCCTGGAAGGTGAGGACACTGGGCACGCCTACCCCTGTTGCTGCCCCTCAGTTCTGAAGGAGCCAGGCCCAGAAGTGCAGGGGGTTGGGGAGAGGAGGCCAGGAACCCAGCCTCAGACCCCTGCCGCTCCAGGAATACCTTGAAGGGGAAGATGGAGCGAAGCCAGGTGACCTTGACTGGGAAACCCTGGCCATGAAAGGGGGGGTTTCAATCCTAGCTATGCTGGTGTGTCTCCGCTTCCTGGTCCATAGGGTGTTGGGGGAGGGGGAAGCCAAGGAGTCAGGAAGGAGCTCTGGCCTGCTGGGGGGAGTATGAGAGCAGCTAGGTGGGGGGTGGGGTGCTGTTAATAATTTCTTCACCATGTTCCCCCGCAGCCCCTGCTCCTGCCTCCCTTCCATCCAGGCTGTTCTCAGTTCGAAGGAGCCAACCTTCCTTCCCTGAGGCAGGCTGTCCCCCACAACCCCCCCAAGCCTGAGAAGTCTGGATCAGTCTGGACAATTCGACCTCCTAGCCCCCTGCCCCACCCCCAGGTGCCTCCAGACCCCCTCGTCTGGCCGCCCCTTCCCTGCACCCCTTGCCAGCCCCAGCTCCTCGGTTCTTTGTTCGAACGTCTCTCCTCCGTCCCTCCCTCTCTCCTCCCTCTCTCCTCCTCCCTCCCGCCTGCCTCCCTCCCTTGCTCCCTCCCGCCAGCCTTCTTTCCTTCCTTCCTTCCTTCTCTGCTCGCCTCCTGGTGGGCTCCCAGGTGGCGGTGGCTGTTCCTTCTCTGTCCACCCACCTGGGCTGGGCCAGACTGGGGGCTTCTCCGGGGCTGGGGCTGGGTGGAATGCATCTAGGGGCTGGCAGAGGGGAAGCAACTGTGGAAATGCCCTCCCCTTTCCTCTCTCTGTCCTTCTCTTCCTCTTTTTCCTTCCCTCTCCTTCTCTCCTCCACCCCCCAGGCTGCCAAGGAGGGGGCCTAGACTTGGGCCTGAGGCCCCAACAGATTTGAACATCCCCTATTCACCCTTTTAAAGGGCCAAAGCATTGTGGGAGGTCCCTGTAGGGGCCCAGTGGAGCAAAGCCCTCCTCATTTCTGGACACCTTGGGGGACTCCACCACTGTCCTTGGTGACCCTGACCTTGTCACCATGAAAATGGCTGTAGGAGAAATGAGGTCACAGGGAGGACAGGAGGCAAGTCACCCTGAGCCCCCTGATACAGAGGAACAAAGCTCTCTAAGGGACCCAGCCTGCATCTTGTCCTTCCCAAGCCAGGACAGTGTCTCCCAGCTTCCTTGAGCCCCACCCCACTAGCAGGTCAAGTTCTTGAACAAACATATGCTTGTAAGGACGAGTGTGGGCATGTAAGTGTGGACGTGTGTATATCCACAACTATTAGTGGGGGCCTCCCAGGTGAACCCCAGGGTGCTGGTAGCTGCACAGCCCTTTCTTCCGCCTGCCCGCCTCATCAGGGCCTGCCATTCAGTCAGCACCAGCTTTGTGCCCCAGCAGACTGGCGGAAGGACTGGTTCTAATTCTCCCCTCCTTCCTTCAGCCATCCTCCCTAGGAGGGAGCACCTGTGATGGGGGATTTGGAAGGAACATGAGAGGTGTGTCAGGCACTCAGGAGAGGGTGTTCCCACAGAGGGCACCACATGGGGAATGGGTCAGTCAGCCTGAAGCTGCACTTCCTGTCTGAGGAACCACCAGTGGTTTGCTTGGCAGGAGAGGCAAGGTCTCGGGGGAGGTGGGCTAGGGAGGGCATCAGGGTCTGTCGAGTGGGGTTGGACAGTCAGATGTGGAGCCTGGGCCTTGCCTCAGTATGTGTTAGCCAGTGCAGGGGATTAACAGGCCACGTTACCTCTTACACCTCAGGGTCCTAGAAGTGGGCCTGGGGTCCTGTCTCCCATGGGAGAAGGAAGTAGGCCAGACAGATCTGGGGGATGGGGCTCACATTGTCATTCCTGGTGCCCCCACCCCCAGTGCATCTGGTTGGGGGGGCGCGGTTGGGAAGTTGGCACTGGTTTTCGCCTGGAGGGAGCAATATGTTCAGACAACTGGTGCTGGGCTGCGTTTACCCAACAGCCAGTCTGCCTGGGGAGACAATATTTGAAAAACATTGTATGGAAACTTGGGCCTGCTGGGGGTATGGGAGTTCTGCAGGGGACACTGAGGCTGGCTCAGACCCTGCCCCAGGCCTGCTGGCTGTCCTCGCTCCCCTTCTTTGCCCTCTGTAGGCAGAGCTGGAAATTTTCATGGCAGGAAGTCCTTCTGTATGTCTGACCTGGATCCCTCCTGCTGTGATTTCAGTAAAAGTAGACCCTACTGTTCTTTGACTCTCCTTTTCTGGCTGCTGTCTCTCTCTCACTCTAGGCCATCTATGTGTGTCTCACTCATCCTCCACTCCCTCATGCTCCCAACCCCAATAATCAGGTTCAGATTTTCCTATACTAGAAGGAGAGATTTGACTGGAGCCAGCAGGACTGGACCCATCTCTTCCCTCATTCCTTGAAGTGGGAGAGGGAAGGAACAGCCCGTTGGGTTGGGGGTGGATGCAAGGGAACTAGAGAGGGCTGTAAGATCACCTGCTTGAGCTGAGCACTGTGAATGGAAGTCAGGAAGCTGTGATGCGGGGAGGGTTTGAGTCTCCCATGGCGCCTATTAGTCCTGGTGACCCTAGGCTGCACTCAGTGGCTGGTCTTTAGACCCATTGTTTGGGACAAGAAAGAATATGAGGTTTTCACACTGAGCCATTCATGGGCCCAGTCTGAGGGTGTGAGCAAGGAGACACCCATCGCCCTATTTATTCAGATAGGGAAACTGAGGCACCTTGGGCAGAATTACACAGGGAAATGTTGGTAGGGCAGGATACCCCACTCTGCCTCACACATTGCAATCTTGCTCCCCCTCCCAGGTGTCTAGCCGGCTGCCTGATTTCTGGGCCCTAGCCCCCTCCCACAATGCCTGTCGCTGGCCTCCTCCTCTGGGCTTCCCTACTGACTGGGGCCTGGCCAGCCACCCCAACCCAGGACTACCTCCCGGCCACGCCCCGGGTCCGGCTTTCATTTAAAGGTAAGAGGCTGCCTTGCTGTTCCCCAGCATCCTCCTCTGTCCAGAGCACTTGGCCCTGTTGCACAGGAGAGAGAAGAGAGGTCAGAGCAAAAAAGGACAAATTGTGCAGCCACATGGGTCACACTGGGTGTGTTGGGGCTGACAAAGGAGGTGGTGACTTGCTG
Source organism: Globicephala melas (assembly GCF_963455315.2). Lineage (NCBI taxonomy): Eukaryota > Metazoa > Chordata > Mammalia > Artiodactyla > Delphinidae > Globicephala > Globicephala melas. The sequence goes on along the minus strand of NC_083324.2, from coordinate 38,143,328 downwards.
GGAAAAGCTGGAGACTGGACTACTTAGATATTTGGAGAAGGGTCCTGAGTCTGGGCTGCTGCTTTTTTTGTTTTTTTTTTTGGCTGCATGGCATGAGGGATCTCAGTTCCCCGACCAGGGATTGAACCTGCAGTGGAAGCATGGAGTCTCAACCACTATACCGCCAGGGAAGTCCCCAGACCGCTTCTAGAGCCAGAATGTGTGGCCTCTGGGTTTGAGTCTGCAGAGCATCTCCCTCTGTGTGATAACTGGGGTGACAGAGGTGTCTTGCCTTTCAAACTTGTGTTTGCAGAAGCCCTTCTCTGGGTTTCCCTGGTGGCGCAGTGGTTAAGAGTCTGCCTGCCGATGCAGGGGACACGGGTTCATGCCCCGGTTCGGGAAGATCCCACATACCGCGGAGCGGCTGGGCCCGTGAGCCATGGCCTCTGAGCCTGCGCGTCCGGAGCCTGTGCTCCGCAACGGTAGAGGCCACAACAGTGAGAGGCCTGCATACCACAAAAAAAAACAAAACAAAACAAACAGAAGCCCTTCCCTGCCACTGGTCCTGCCCTGCCTGGTGAGACAATCAGGGCAGACACTGAGGCCTCCGAAAGCTAGAGGAGCAGGACCTGCTCTGCTGGGCTGTGGGTGCTTGAGGAACCTTCCTATGGGTCTCCACGTGAGAGGGGTTCCCAGGAATTGGGGAGGGGGCTCTTGGCTGTGACTAGAGACTAGACCACCCGGTGAGTTCAGGGAGAGCACGTGCTGTTCTGACAGGCCTGACATCCCCAGTGAGCACTTTGCTTGAAGTCACTGGCTCCATCACCTTTGCAGCTAACCCACTAGGCAGGTGAACACGCGTGCCACACACACTCTCCAGGCATACCGATGGCTCACTCACTAGCCACTTCCTCGAAGGTGTGCATGATCCAAGAGTCTGCCCTCAGCCTGGGATAAGGGACAGCAGCCATGCTTGGGGGACCTGGGGTCACCGCTGAGTTCTCAGCCTTGGCCCTCCTCTGGCCCAGGGTCACTTGGTCCAGCTGCCTGCCCTGGGTGGGGCCGACTCAGCCCTGGCTGACCAGATTTCCGGATGCACTTATAAGGGTGAAAGGCTGGGCCAACCTTTCCTTCCTCAGGCTTGGCTGAGGCCCAGCCCCCACCTCACCATGTTCCCATGTCCCCCAGCAGAGCCCCTCTCCTGGCCCCATATTACCTGTGCAACTTGATGGGGGAGTGGGGAGTGAATTTCTGAGGATGTGCCTGGAAGGAGTCCTGCACAGGGCCTGAGAAATGGGCAGAAGAGTTGATTGGTTTGGGTTGTAAAAGACAACTCCTCTCCTAGGCCTAAGAAGGTGAGATACTTATTCTGCTGATATCTCTACCCTTTCCTGGTGGAAGTCCTCGGAGCTGATTAATAAATATTGAAGGGGCCTGGTCCCCCTCTCACCCCATTCCAAGCCCATGGTGCCAGCAGGGAGAATAGAGCATCCCCTCCCCCCACAGGGGCAGGGCAGGTGACTTGGTTTCCGCACCCCTGGGATCCTGGAACCAAGACGTCCACTCTGGGTATTACTTTTGTCATCACCCTGGAGACCCATGAGAGGAAGCAGGAGAAACAAGATATTGGGAGGGTCTCTGTACACTCCTTTTAAACCTTCTTGGACCTGCAGGGGCAAAGGGGCAAAGGCTTTTGTTCCTTTTTTCCAGAGAGGGAAACCGAGTATCAGGCAAGGGCAGGGCCACGGTCAGGCAGGAGGCAGAGGAGAGGCCAGAAATAGTGCTGGTGCTCTGGCCTTGCCGACGCCTGAAGCCCACATCGGTCAGGTCAATTCCCCCTCAGTTAGCTCTGAAGCTGACACCCACAGTGACTAAAAGCCCAACTCACTGGCAGCCAGCCTGTGGCGCTGACTGTTGTGGCAGCCTGGGGTGGGGCTGTTGGCTGCCTGGGGCCACCCCATCCCCAGGCCTCTGTGCTTTTGCACGGGCAGGTTTCCCTGTCCTGAATGACCTTTCTGTTTCCTACTTGATCTCCTGTCCTACTTTTATGCTTAGATGTCACTTAGTTTAGCAGATTCTTGAGTACCTGCCATGTGCCAGGCCCTGTGCTGAGCACTGGGGACTGTGCAGTGAACAAGATGGGGTGCTCACAGACAAAGTGGCTGAAAAGACAATGGACACCCAGCTGGCCGGTGCCTCCTGGGAGCTCAGCACTTACTGTGCACCAGGCCCTGTGCACCCCTATCCCCCCTCATGCTGGATGGTCTCAGGCAGCTCATGCCTACGATGCGGCCCTCAGTGAGGAGTAGGCCCTCACTGATCATTTGTGGAGTGAGAATGGAGACCAACACCTACAGAACCTGGACCCTGGCCTGGCTGTGACCAGGGCTGGGGGGAGCTTCTCCTCCTGTATATACAAGAGGGGCACAGAGAGGGCTGCTCTTGGGAACACTGGTGGTCACTGTGGCTTCATGCCTCAGTTTCTCCATCTGTGCCTTGGATGGATATAGCGGCTGCCATACCAGGCCTCAGGGCCTCCCTTACCCTAGGCACATCCCCTCCCTTGCCTGGGTCCTGCTGCAGTTGGGAGGTGCTAGTTCCGGCCTAGACGGGTCAGACCCTCTAAGCCGGAGGTTCTGGTATGAGGGGCCGCACTGCCCAGGGCAGATAAAGGAACAAAGTCAGGAACTGGGCCAGGCTTGGGCTTGCTGCCTGCCCATCCGCCTGGGCACCCCAGCCAGGCCTAAAGCTGAGAGAGGGTTTAAGGGAGAAGGGACCTAGGGTTCAGTCAGAGTGGGGAGACTCCTATGGCCCATCTGCTGAGCTTCCATCAGCAGCACAGCCAAGGTCATGCAGAAATGAGGGGTAAGTGAGGAGGATTTTCAGGAGCAGGAGAGCTATTTTTTGAGAGCTCGTGGATGCTTACAACTAGAGAGCCTGGGCAGCAGGGCCCTCTTTTCACCACCTATCCTTGCCTGGGCCTGGAGTCCCCTTAACCCCAGAGTCACTGGCCAAGCCTGGGAGAAAAAAACCTCTCCCTTCCCCCACCCTGAGATGGTCCAAGCCCTGGGGTACCACCTCCCACTGCAGAGGGAGGTGTGAGGGCCCTGCCAGCTCCTTTGTTTAGCTTGGGGAATGTTTACTTTTTCCCAGGAAGCCACCCCCACAATACACTGCTGCTGCCTGGGCTGGCTTTAGCCAGGACTTGAGGCTAAGAGGTGTTTGGAGGGGGAAAGCGGTCTTGTGATGACATGAGGTGGCTGGGCTACTGGGGAAACTGAGGCCGGAGTAAGGAGATGGAATGGAAGGTCACCTTGCCAGGGGAGGTCAGGAAAGATGAAAATAATAGAAATAACAGTAGGTACCCATGATGATAACCAAGTGGTAGTCCCTCCAAGGCCTGGGGAGGGGGACTGCCTGGGTATCCTGTGAGGAATCAGACCCAGAGGTTTTCCCGGGTCACTCAGGAGCAGGACTAAGATGGAGCCTGGCTCTGCCTGATGTCTGAACCTGTCCCAGGACTGGGGGTGGAGGGCAGGTTGGGGATGCAGGCGCAGCCCTCTTCCATGGGCTTGGGCTCGGGCTTGGTCTCGAGCTCTAGGACCCTGCAGTGCCGGCTTTAGCCTGCCCAGCCTCACTTCCCAAGGAAAGGGCTGGGTTTGCACTGGTCAGTCTTCTTGTGCTCTCTACCACTGGAGAAACAGCACTTGGGTTTGCTTATTTCCTATGAATCCAGTTGTCCATCACCCCAGCCCCTCCACTGATCAGAGTCCTCTAGGAAGCTCTCTCCCTTCAGAGAAGGAAAACCAGGGTCCAGGAGTGAAAAGGGCTTCTATGACCAGAGCAGCCCTGGGGTTCAACCTTCTCAAGAGTCTGGGTGTATCTGGCTTGCTCTTTGGGAAGGACGTTTTGCAGGTGGAGGGTGAACGGGTTGGTGCTGGTCAGTGCCCACCAGCCCTCCTCAGCCCAGCTCCTGAGCCTCTGGGGCTATTGGGCCCATAACAGTGCCACCACTTACATCATTTGCGTGTGGCATTCGAGAACCAAAGTCGCCAGGTCTCCTTATTAGGAAATGAGGAGATTGGAGGTTAGGAAGGGTCACAGTCTATTTACTTCACCCAAGGGGGAGTGAGTATGGGGTGAATACGGATTGAATTGGAAGGGCCTTTAGCAAGCCTCGACTTAGCTGGCCTGACTGCATGGTGTGAGGAGTGGGGCTTGCCCACCAGGGGGGCTCCCTGGCCAGCCAAACAGGCTTGGAGCTTCAGATTGCGAGGGACAGGTGAGAAGGCCCAGGAGCTTGGAGGCCAGGGGTGGCACCAGGGAGCTGGGTAGGTGGCTTTGACAGCTACAGGGGGACTTGGAGCTAGCAAACTGGGGAGGTGTGGGTATTCCAGGATGAGCCTGATGAGGGAGGAAGGAAGACCCAAAGCATGAACTTGAGCCGAGATCCCTGCGTTTCGGATCTCAGTTTTCCTGGAAATGGGAGCCGCCTCACTCCTGAGAGGGAACTTGGAAATGGCCGCTTTGGGAGTTGGGAGGTCCTGGGTGCTGGTTGGCTGCCCCTCAGCTGGCCAGGGATCAGCCCTCGGAGAGAGCGGGGCAGGTCCTTGTGCTTGTGGAGAGCCTGCCTGAGGCCCAGCCTGGGTCAGCCAGGCCAGGGCCGGAGGCTCTCAGCTGTGGTCCTTCCAGGTCCAGCCAAGCTTCAGATGGGACCGCCACTGGCTGGGCCTTCTTAGCACAGGCCTTGTCTCTGGTTCCCTGGCACGATGCCCACCCCTCCCTCCCTGGCTTCAGCTTCCCTTGGCACGGAGTGAGGAGCTGGTGCATGCTCAAGGAGTAAATCATGTTCCTTGGCAGCCCCCACTGCTTCGTAATCGTAAAGAATTTAAAGAGAAACCACCAAGATAAAAATCTCATCCTGGCCCATAAAGGCATCTTTCACCCTGTGGCTTGGGAGGTGGCGGCCTCAGAGTGGGCTCCTGGCTGTCTGCACCTGTGTGTGTGCACCTCCAACCCTGTGACCTCTCCAGAGGTGGTGGGGAGCCCAGAGGGTGTCTTCAGAGCCGTGGGTACTTGGCTTCTGACTCCAGGGAGACCTCCCGCTCCTCCCCCAGGGCAGGCGGCGGGACACTTAATTTGGTAGAATGAAGAGGTGGTGCTGTGGTGGTTGAGAGAGCTGGCCCTGAAGGCAGGCAAACCTCTATCCTACCTTGTCAGCTGTGTGATCTTAAGACAAGTAGCTTAGGCTCTCCCACCCCCGGTTTCTCCATGTAAGGTAGGGATGGCAGTGGCCCCATGGAAACGGCATCCTGAGGTCTCAAACTGCCTAGCTTGCATCCTGGCCATGGGTAGACCTTGCGTAGTGAAGTCCGTCTGTGTCCCTGCTGCCTCATCTGTAAAATGGGGGCAAAAATGGTGCTGACTTCATTGTGTTTTGTGCATTAACTTTTTTTTTTTTTTAAATGCTTGGCTTTTTTGTTTGTTTGTTTTGTTTTATTTATTTATTTTTGGCTGTGTTGGGTCTTCATTTCTGTGCGAGGGCTTTCTCTAGTTGTGGCAAGTGGGGGGCCACTCTTCATTGCGGTGCGTGGGCTTCTCACTGTCGTGGCCTCTCTTGTTGCGGAGCACAGGCTCCAGACGTGCAGGTTCAGTAGTTGTGGCTCACGGTCCCAGCCGCTCCGTGGCATGTGGGATCTTCCCAGACCAGGGCTCGAACCCGTGTCCCCTGCATTAGCAGGCAGATTCTCAACCCCTGTGCCACCAGGGAAGCCCTGTGCGTTAACTTTTTGTGAATACAGTTATGGCTCTGGCAAAGGAAGTCTTAGAAACTAAGAGCTACTCTGAGGGTGGCAGACACCCTCAGAGGGCTGTTCCTGGGGGTGCCCCAGGAGTCCGTACTGCCTCACCTCTCCCTCTAGATTTCTAACCTTTGGTAAAGCAGATGGTGTTTGGAAAGGACTGCAAGAGGGACCCTGAGCCCTGTGGATGGAGTGGGGTCAGGAGGAGGAGGATGCCTACCATGGGTGTCTGGACAGGATTTGTGGAGGAGGCTACATCACAAACGGGAAGGGAGATTTTGGGAGCGGGAAGAGCAGGAGCAGAGGTGGGGTGTGTGCGGTGCAGCAGTTGGGGAAGGATGAGACGCTAGATGGAGTCTTGCTCTTGGTGCTAGGATATAGAGTTTGCACTTTCTCCTTGTGGTTTTTGAGCTCTTTTTTTCATGGCAGAGGTACCAAATACATACTGGGAAAAAGATAATGCATTTGGGGAAGGGATGCCATGGAGGGGGCTCTCCCAGAGATGAGTGTCCCAGTCTGGTTGGGGCCCACGATCTGCTGCAGTGACACAGCCCGCAACCCCCCCGACCCCACACCCTGCACTGTTCTAGTTCCTACAGCTTGTGCTAGGGGTGACCAGGCCTGGGTTGCTCACTTGGGCATCTACATGACTGGCCCGAGAGTATGTTTTCTTGGCCTGACCTGGCGCTGTCCTGGGAATCTGAGCCCTGCCTCAAGGGAGCCCTTAGAGCTCTGGAGAAGCAGAGAAGATTCCTGCTGCATTTTTCTTAGAAATAGCAAGAGGGCCTTTGCCAGAGGCCTGGATGCCAGAAGGCTCCGATCTGAATCCAAAGCCCAGCTCACGTGGGTGCCTGAGCTTGGCAGGCCTGCAGGCCCCTGCCCCCCAGGCTGCTGAGCAGCCCCTGGGAGAGGGTGGAGGCCTCCTGGGGTTGCTTACTGATCCTGACCTGGCAAAGAATGGGGTCTGGGCGGTGGCTGCTGGCCTAGGTTCCAGGAGGCCAGCCTGTGGCGGAGGGAGGCTCAGCTAGGCTGACCTGTGGCATTCTCACAGGGGCTGCTGGCAAGTATTGCCTATCTGCTATATCTCTGCAGGGCAGAGACAGCCCCAAAGCAACAGGCCCCTCCAGGGACCAGGAGGCCTTTGGGGCGTGAGGCCTCAGCTCCACCCCCCTGCCCCCAGTCTTCGTCCTTCCTTCCTTCCCCTGATCCCCCCTTGTCTGCATCTCCTCCCATCACTACCATGATCGCTCCGTGGCTTCCTACCCGGACATGCTCTTTCCTCTAAGGTCTCTGCACCCAGCCAAGAGCCTTGTTTCTTCCCATTTAGGGCCCAGTGCTGATGCCCTCATTTCCTTCCAGGGGCAGAGTCCACTGTGTGGACCTGCTGGTCCACCAGCCTGGGTGACTCCTGTCAGTCCTACACTACAAGTGGAGAGCAACAGCTAGAATGTGGGGGCCTCCTGGGCTCCTGCAGCACCTGAGGTGGAATGGGTGGCGCTCTAGGCTGCTCTGCTCAAGGCTGCTCACGCTGTCGTTTTGCTTAGCACTCTCCAGTCCTAGCACCAGGCCTGTGTGGAGTACTTGCTGCCTTTCTGGACTGGCGACCAGCTAAGTCATGCCTGGAGTCCTGACACAGCCTCACCACATCCCTCAAGGCTGACACTGAGCACACATCTGTCTGTGCGGTGCCTCAGTTTCCCCATCTGAATATTGCGGGGGGGCGCTAAGACTGTCTGGGACATCCTGGGAATCTCTGGGTGGGTGATGTGAAGGGGCTGCAGGGATCCCAGGAGTCTGAGGAGGGCAGAGATGGGGGCTGGGCCCAGGGCAGGGGGAGGGTCTTGACACCCACCAGCCTGTTGGTCCCATCCTGGCCTGTCCGTCTGGTTGATTTATCAGAGTAAATGAGCCATGGAGAGTTTGTTGTCTTTTGCAGTCACAGGGAGGAGGAGGTGGTGGAGGAAGGAGTGAGGGGTTTCCGGGCCAGGTCTGGAATGTGGGAGGAGGGGTGGGCTCCCCGAGGCCTGTGGAACTGGAGGCTCTGATACACTCTGCCCACCTGAGAAATGGATTGGTGCCACCCTCCCCTCAGGACGAGCCCCTCTTCCCACCCCCTTCCGACTTCTTGGGGCGCATTCCAGTGTGAACTGCTTGCCTAGCCCAGGCCCCCTCCTCCCACCCCAGGCTCAGGGACCGCCTTGACCCTTCAAGCCAGCCTCCTTGACCACACTGTGTCTTTTCCAAGCTGGGCAAGAGCTCTGAACTTTGCCTGGACTGCGGATGCCCAAAGGTGTCCTCCTAGGCAGCCGTGCATGCCATTTGGGTCCAGGTAGGACGTCCTGGCCCCCTGAGCCACCAGCCCAGACCTAGAACAATCAGGCACCATGTGGTCCTGGGGTTGGGCAGGGATCAATGGAAGCACCGAGGCTGGAGGGCTCCCTACCTGCTGGGACACAATGGTCTAAAGTCACTGGACATCCTTAGTGGGGAGAGATGTAGAACCTTTGCTGTCTACCAGGTTTGTGTGCCAGGGAGTGACTCTGCTGCCCCTTCCCACCTGGCTTTTTCCCGGGTCAGGATGAGCTGTGCCCCCAGCCTGTCTTCTCCTGGGCGGAGCAGGTGGGCGCTGGGGCGGAACGGGCGTGGGAACAGCACGCCTGGGCCTGCCGGTCCCAGGCCCCAGGCCCCAACCCCCAACCTCCAACCCCCAACCCCCAGCCCTTAGCCCCCAAAATGGGAGGGAAGCCTGCAGCAGAGCTTAGCCCAGCTGGGCTGCTCCAGCTCGGCTCCAGCTTGGTGTTTACTGAACAGCTGCGATGTTTACAGTAGCCCTATAGAAGGGGCCCCTTGTTCCAGAGGATTTCCCATCTTGTGGGTCCCACTGGGGGCTCTTCTGACCTCACCACCTCCCCGCACCCCTGGGATAGGCATGTCAGGGTGGCAGGGACTACAATCATCTCTACCCTCTCCAGCGCTGGGCCAGTGTCTTGGCACCTGCCCCTCCACCATTCACTCTGGCCTTGGGTCCCTCTCCCCTGGAGGAGCTGACATTCCCAGGAAGTGGCAGCTTTAAGTGATGAAATACGGTAACCGGGTCCCCAGTTCAGACTTTTAAATTAAATTCAATCAGAGCCGTTATTGAATATAAACACGTGGAGTCATTTACATGTTAATTATGTTGAATGGACTATGAGGCCATAATTAGTTGCTAATTGGGTGAGAGCGGCTGTAATTGGTTTTGTTGGCACTGACCTGGCTCACCTGCCTAGGGGGAAGAGGGGCGAGTATGGATGCCTCCTAGGGAGGCTTCTGGGTCTCTGATCTGGACAGCTTGATCCAGAGATGGGATTGAAGAGGACAGATTTTGAGGGGCTTGGGGCCAGAGGAACCTGGAGCCTACCCCCCAGCGAAGAGGCAGCTTAAGCCCCAGGCAAAACCCTGGGTCTGGCTTCTAGGGCTTCCCATCTAGAACATCCCTAGGAATGGGGTGGGAGGTGGGACTGGGAGAGCCAGCCTCTGAATCAAAGGTGACAGCCTCTTCTGCCCAGCCCCATGTGGGACCTGGACCTGAACAAATGGTAAATGCCTAGGAGAGGGTCCATGGGAGCACAAGGCAGATGCCACCCTGGTATGTCAAGGCAGATGCTGGGGCCCTGGATTGGCCTGGCCAGGGTTGGAGTCTTGGCATTGAGGTATGAGTAAGGTGGACGTGCTGAGCAGGGAGAAAGGTGCATGCAAAGGCTTTAGGGAGGCCCTGCCCCCAGCTCGCCTGGCTGGGGCTCCAGGGTTACAAGGCTGTGGCCAGGGGCTGAGGCCTTCCGGCTGGCCGCTCATTAAAAGAGGATTAGGCCGAGAGCCAGTGGGTCAGCCCAGCCCCTGGGCCTTCCCTCTGGGGCCCCTCACAGCTTGAGGGAGTGGTAAAGGGGCCGGGGGCCAACCCTCCCTAGAGCCCATGGGAGTGTCCAGGAGGGACCCTGCCATTCCTGCTGCTGCCACTGCTACCATCTCCTTATCCACCTCAGTTTCCCTCCTCAGAAGGGCAGGGGGATAAAGTACTGACCAGAGACCCCGGCCAGCACCCCCACCCCTCACCCCCAGCCTCATTTCTCTTCATCTTAGGGATTAAGGCTGGACCAGCCCACATGAAGTCAGAGGTCAGGGCTGAGCTGCCGGGACCTGTCTATCACCTCCCAGTACCCAAGCACAGCCCAGGGAGGTGACCCTGTCCGTCAGGGCCTGCTGCTTTGTAAGGCTGTAACCAAGGGGGCGGGGTACCCATCTCTGATCCAAGACCCCCCTTTTGCAGCAGCCCCTGCCTCACTGGCAAGCAGACCTGGTGTCCTAGAGACAGGCAGCAGGGGTCGGGGGCCGCCCACTCGGGGTCTGCGGGTGAGGGCTGCAGACACGCCTCCTCAGTGCTGTCCTCGCCCACCACCTCCTTTAAAGTAAGGCATCATCAGCTGCTTCCCAGAGAGGAGGAAACAGAGACCCCCAGGATTAAGCCTCCTTTACACTGAGAAAATTCCTGCCTCTGGACCTTTGCCAGGCCGTTCTGGGCCAGGACCCCTAGTGTCTAATGGCCATGGGAGAGTGCTAGAGGCTGGAAACGACTGCGGAAATGAGGTGTCTGATGCCAGAAAAGGCTCTTCCTTCCCCATGACGGGAAAAGCCTTCCCGGATGTCACCCCACCCAACCTGTGCCCAGCCTGGATGAGGGCATGGGGGTGGGGAGCTCTTCCCTGGAGCATCACTCAGGCACACCACCCTCCCTCCCCAAGGTCGGAGCTTATACAAACTTGAATCCCTGACACCCACAGAGCCTTTGGTTGTGCCCCAGCCCCTCCTTCTGTATTGTCCTGGGGGTGGGGGAGGGGCAACACTCCTGCTATCAGAGCTGGGCCTGGGGCAAGTGGAGCAGAGGTGGGGACTGGCCTGAGGACAGGAGCAACCTCAGTCCGTGTCAGCTCCCCCACATCCATGCCCCCTCAGGCCCCCAGGTCCCCTTGGCCCAAGTCCCTGCTCCTCAGTGGGGCTGAGGGCCAGTAAGCTCTAGCCCTGCTGACACTGCAGGTGTCAGAGCAGGATGCCCAGGGCTACTCAACCACCATCTGCCCTGACCCGGGCTTCTTGGAGGAGTGAAGGCCCCCTGTTCCTCTACCCTGCGGCAGAGTGAGGAGGTGGGACAGCACACCAGTTTCACTCCTCACCCTGTGACCTAAGGTGAGCACCACTCTCCCCTGGGCCTCAGTCTTCGTGTCTGGAGCTGCAGGGCTGTCATGGGGACCCTTATTTGAATTCTTTACTACAATCTGGCATGAGGGAAATGAGTGCTCCGAGACCGCAACTGGGGTCATGAAGCCCATGCCAGAGCCAGAGATTCCTCCCCCTTGCTCCCACCCATTTCCTACCCCACACAGCCTTATGGGGGCTCCCCACACCCACCTTAGTTTCCACAGAGACCAAAACATCACATCCTGTGACAACAGAGCCATTGACGCCATATCCCGTGGCCACTGGGAGGGGTCCCGAGGGTCCTGAGTCATGTGCCCTGTCAATGGAGGACGAGTCACCTTCCGGCCCTGGCCCTCCAACAGGCAGTCCCCACCACCAGGACTGGCTCTGCCGGCACCTGACCCTCCTTTAGCCCAAAAGGCCATGGACCTGGGTGGGAATATCACGCTCCATGCACACTGACATGTCACTTCCCTGCTCTGTGCCTCTCATCTGTGATTTGGATGTTAATGAGCACAGGGCTTTGCACATAATAGGTACTAGATGGCTAAGTAAGAGGCTCCCTCCATTCCCAGCTCTACCAAAGGGCTCAGGCACGGAGAGTTGAGAGGGAGGATGTCAGATCAAGGCTGGTCTCCTGCTCCTCACATAGGTCTCAGTTGCCTCATCTGCTGAATGGTGTCTCCTCTGTCTGTACTTGGGTCGTGGCACTGTAGAGGGGGAGGGTCTGGATTATAGGGACCCAAGGTTAGACGGGGATGGGAAGGTAGGCATTATGGCTGGTTGCATCCCTGGGGCTAGATATTTGGAGCTCCCTGCACCTTAGGTGTCTGTGTCTGAAGGTGCCCACTTCAGCCTCGCCTCCCTTCCCCCCATTGCCCCCCAAATGCCCCCTAGCCCAGCAGGACGGGTAAGGGCACAGTCAAGGCCATGCCCCCAGCCAGGGTATAAATAACCCCTGGCGGGCTGTCCCAGCCTGGGGGGGCTCTGCTGGCAGCCCCACTTCCTCTCTGGACACTTCCTGGCCCTGGGTTGGTGACGGGGGGGAGTGTTTACTTTCCTGTTGTCACTATGGCCGGGTGGCCAGGCGGGGGACTCCGAGTGGCCCAACAACAGGTGCAGGACAGGTGCTCAGGCTGCCCTGCCTAGGACTTCAGAGGCACCGCTGATGAGGCTGTAGCCAGGCAGGGATCGGCCCTTTGATCCCTTGGCGTCCCTGCGTCCCAGTGGTGGGCCAAGGTCATCACCTGTATTCTCCTGCTGCCATAGTCAGGGCTGGGCAGGGCAAGGCCTTTGCCCTGCCCAGCCCTCAGATGTGGGCTCTGGGTCTGCTGTGGGAGTCCCCTGGCTCCCAGCCCACCTCACACACCCATCTCAGCACATCCTGAAGCTCCCATTCAGAGCTGCTCTCAGGCACAGCCCCTCCAGCTCCATTCCCGGGTCTCCAGCACACAGCAGGGGTCAAGGTCAGCCAGGCCAGTCAGAGACAGTGGCCTTGACTAAATGGGATGGGGCCACCTGCTGGTTCTACCTTCAGGCAGCATCTATGGCTCTCAGTGACCTCAGATCCCAGGGCTCAGATTCTCCCTCTCCAGACCTCCCCCTTGATAGCCCCACCTGTGAAATGGGTTACCAGATGTGGGGCAGGGAGATGCGATGTGTAAGTTCCCCGTGGTGGATGCGTCATCTGATGTAGGACACATATGTGCGTGTGTGTATACCTGGGCCATGTGCATGCATACATACTTCTCTGTGTGCTGCCATCTCAAGCCTCCTGTGCTGGTGAACATTCATCACCCTCACTGCAATCTCTTCTCTCCTGCGGAGCTAAAACTAGCTGGGGGTGGGTGGAGGAGGGACTTGCCAAGGGGACCCCTCGGAACTCCCTCTCCCAGAGGAAGCTTCCCAAGTTTCCTGGAGTCCTCTGTCATTGGCCTATCATTAGCCAAGTTTCCTCCTGTCTTTCATCCCCAGAAAGGAGGACTTTCCCTCAGCAACCTGAGGGTGAGAGGGCCAGGGCTGCCAGACTCACAGAAGGGAAACTGAGGACTCAGCTGGACCCTGTCGCCAGCCCTGGGGATGCTGCAGCACTAGGGGGAGGGCCTCTTTCCTGGGAAAGACTTCCTGGATGGTTCAGAGTGGCCTGAGGATTCCATCATCAGCAACCCTGTGGGGTCTGGGGGAAGCCCAAGGGTCTGTTGGGCAGTTTGGCTCCAGCAGGGCTTTCCGGTGTCCTGGCTAACCTGCTTCAGGCAAGGTGGGGACCTTGCTGTGTGCCAGCTTTGCTCTCTGTCTTGTTGGCAGCTGGGGTGAGGACAGGGCTCCCTGGCTCTGTGCCAGCATTTGTGAGCTGTCCTGGTTGCACCTGCACCCCACCCCCCTGTTCATTAACCCTTTTAGGCCCCTGTGGGAAGCTGGCCCCACCCTGAGCATGGGAACATTAACTCCCCACCTGAGCAGAGAGTCTTTGATGCCATCACACACCCTGGCCCACGCCCACTGCCCTTTCATTGGGACCCAGAGACTGGCTGGGCTGCCGATGAATCAGGGCCCCGGCTTTGGGTGTGGCCCCTTCCCTGGCCTGCCCAACTGTCCCACGTTCTCCTCCCAGAATGTCAGGGACTAGAGAGGGAACCCAGCAGGCCCTGGAGGGGAAGCTGGGGGTTTAAGATGACCGTGTGGTGGGGCTACCCCCTCTGTCAAAGCGGGTATGGGTGGATGGTCTCCAAGAGCCCTCACTGCTGCTCTGCCCTCTGCCCACAGAGCTTAAGGCCACAGGCACGGCCCACTTCTTCAACTTCCTGCTCAACACAACTGATTACCGAATCCTGCTTAAGGACGAGGACCACGACCGCATGTATGTGGGCAGCAAGGACTACGTGCTGTCTCTGGACCTGCATGACATCAACCGCGAGCCCCTCATTGTAAGGGCCAGCCCAGATGTGGTGGGGAGATGAGGGACGCGCGCCCCAGGGCTGGGGGCCCTTCCAGCGGGCCCTCTGACCTCCATCTCTGGCAGATCCACTGGGCAGCCTCCCCACAGCGCATTGAGGAGTGTGTGCTCTCAGGCAAGGATGGCAACGTGAGTGCGGTGGGGTCACAGGTGGGGTGGGGGAAGGTGACGGCGGGGGACAGGGGACTCCAGGAAGGCACTGGGGCCAGGCAGGCATCTGGGCACTTCCTTGGCTTTCCCTCTGGCCCCAGGGTGAGTGCGGGAACTTCGTCAGGCTCATCCAGCCCTGGAACCGAACACACCTGTATGTGTGCGGGACCGGCGCCTACAACCCCATGTGCACCTATGTAAACCGCGGCCGCCGCGCCCAGGTAAGCCTCGCCCACCCTGGCCCTGTGCTGCCCCCACTGATAGCTACCTTCCAGGGTTCTGATGGGAGGATGGGCTTGAGCCCCAGCCCTGCCACTTCCCGGCCCTGTGACCTTGGGTGAGTGACTTCTTCCACCTCTCAGAGCCTCAGTTTCCTCTCCTGAAAATGGGGCTAATAGCTGCCTTTCTCACAGGTCGGTGTGAGGAGGAGGCAGTGAGCTAACGCTCTCAGAGGTCTTAGCACTGTGCCTGGCATGCAGTGAGCGCTTCCTCCATATGTGGACTGTGCCCCTGCAGCCAAGCCAGAGGGCCTGGCGGGGGCCTCAGCATCAGGAGGCTGGACGCCTGGGTCAGCTTCTGCCATACGGCCTGGGGGAGAGCTGCCCCTTCCTCAGCTCTGCCCCACCCTGCCTGCTTTTGCCCTCCTCCATTTCCATGTGGGCATGCATGTGAGCTGGTGTGACCTTGTAGGGAGTGTGTGAGAACGATTGGACCTAAGGGGCACAGGTGTGTGCAGGTGTGCCCCAGCTGTGTGTATGTGTTCACACAGGGGTGCATATATGTGCTCTGGGGGCTCAGGTGCTCCCATGTGTTCCTGGCATGTGTGGTGTGAGAAGCTGGCAGCCCGAGCCCGCTCCCCCAGCCCCTGCCACCCCTGGCTCTAACCCGTATTCCTCGTCTTCTCAGGCCACACCCTGGACCCAGATGCAGGTGGTCAGAGGCCGAGGCAGCAGAGCCACCGATGGTGCCCTCCACCCGACGCCCACAGCCCCACGCCAGGTGGGCCTCATCCCTTCAGGCTCTTGCCAGGCAGCACTGCCTCTGAACCGAACTCATCCTGGGCCTGGCCTTCCAGCCAGGAGCCTGCACCCCAGGCCAGCCTCCCCCGGGTCTTCCGTCCACCTCTGTGCCCCCCTCCCACTCCTTCCCCTGCAGTGCTCTCAGCCTCTGAAGGCATTCCCAGTTGGACTCATGTCAGCCTCAGTGTGACAAGAAATCATGAAGCCATCAGGTGGGAAAGACAGGAGCCCTGGGGACAGCCATGCCTCCGCCCTCAGAACACGTGTGTAGACATGCGTGGGCACGCGTTGGGCACTCTCCTACCCACACCTTACTTAGCACCCAGCGTGGGAAAATGGCACATGTGTGCAGCCTGACACATAGCTCTTAGGTGTCCATGCCCCATGCCTCACTTGGGGCACGGGTTAACCCCTGGGGTGGGAGGGGCAGAGCTGTGTGTCTACTAGACTTGACCCAGGACAGGGCTGAGGGACTGGGCCAGGGCTGGGGGGCGCTGGGGCTGGGCAGGGGCGGGCAGGGGGGCAGGGGCTGCCGGTGAGTGATAGAGCAAGTGGTCACTTGAGCTCGCGTGTCTGTGGCAGGGAGTGCTGAGAAGTGGGGCCGCTCAGACTCTGCATGTGTGTGCCCAGGGTGTGAACAGTGGGTTCCGTGTGTTGGCAGTGATGCGTGCCGAGCTGTGTGTGCAGCCCCATGTGTGCAGGAAGTCATGTGTGCAGAGTGTAACTGGAAGCAGGCCTGTGTACACCTTCCCATCACCATCCCTGCCACCTGTTGCCACCTCCTTCCTGTCTCTGTGCCTCTCTCCTCTTCCTCCCTTAACCTCCTCATGAGCTCGTCCTGCCCAGTGCCTTCACCAGCCTTCCTCCTAGCATCTTCAGGGATGGGCTGGGAGGCATGGGGTGGGGGGGCTTTGTGAATTCCATGTGGTC
The DNA here is from genome assembly GCF_963455315.2 of Globicephala melas. NCBI lineage: Eukaryota > Metazoa > Chordata > Mammalia > Artiodactyla > Delphinidae > Globicephala > Globicephala melas. The sequence continues at coordinate 38,127,264 of NC_083324.2, read as the reverse complement.
TGGGCTGGACCCCTCAGCTCTTGGCTCCCTGCGGAGACATGTGGAGCTGGGGGCTCTGCTGAGGGGCAGGGAAAAGGCCCTGGCCTATTAGTCTATCCTGAGGACCACAGGTAGGGCACAAAACCCGGCGACACGATAACCTCAGAGCCCTCTGGCCTGGTGGGACCTGATGGCAAAGGACAGGATCCCAGGCCTTTGGCCAGTAACCCTGCCCTTCATGGCCCAAGACAGGCAACCACAGCTCAAAGAGTTGTACCTCTGTGGCCCAAGGGGGCCCTGGCCAGAATCTTCCTGAACGAGTTGGCATGGAGAGGCTTCAGCCCCTGTAAGCCCACTTGATGCCCCTCTCATGGTCCCCGAAGCAGAGTCCTCCAAGACATGATTCCCAGGTCTTATCTGAGATCTAGACCAGGAAGCACCTCCCTGGGAACCCTCAGCACCGCCCTGCTCTGGGAGACCTGGCAAGATAGAGTTAAAACCCAATGAGATCTGGGGAGTGAAGCAGGGTGGCTTCAGGGTTTCCCTGGGGGCTTGCTCTCACCCTGGGAGCCTGATGACCCTTGCCTTTCGTGTGCGGGATGGCTTGGATGATGCCGGGCCCCTCTCTGCCTTGCAGGATTACATCTTCTACCTGGAGCCTGAGAAACTCGAGTCAGGAAAGGGCAAGTGTCCCTATGACCCCAAGCTGGACACAGCCTCAGCCCTCATCAGTGAGTGCTCCCACCCCACCCTGGTTCTAAAGCCTAAAGGTGTGACCTCTGCCTCTGGAGCAGGGAGCATGGCACCAACACTTTACCCCAGGGAAGAGACCATGAAATTGCTGTGTCTGAAACCTGCCCCCCCATCACCCCCGCAATGTGGTCCCTCTTGGCAAGGGGAAGGGTACAGACCAGACCCCAGTGTGCGCAGAGGGGCAGAGACTAGGTGGTATGAGCCTCCATCCATCCCCTCGAATGGGGGTGCGGTGGGCGCAGGGGGCAGATTCTACCCTGAAATCCACAGTGTGGTCCATGCAAAGGCCAGAACCCTCCTGGCCACAGGCTTCCTGGAAGAGAAGACAAGCGGAGTCTGTACTGAGGGTGGTATGAGGCGGTGGTCCCACAGCGTGTTCTCGGATTGTCTGGCAGGCTGGGAGAGGCCCACAAGGCAGCACCAATGGAGAGTCCTGGCCCAGAGACCAGCTTGGGGAGTTTGTTTCTGGTCTGGCCGTGTTTCTGGTCTGGCCAAGTGTCTGGGAGAGTTGGGAGAATGTTCTCTGGGGAGGAGTCCTGCCTGGGGCCTCAGAAGCAGCTGCTGCCCCTACCCCCAGGTTGGGTGAGGCCACTGCTGACCCAGGTCCCTGCAGTCTGCCTGCTTTCTGACTGCCCAACTGAGTCTGCCTCTCAGCAGCTGCTGGGCAGTGTGCCACCTCCAAGCCTGGGAAAGGCAGAGGGTGGGCATTATCCTCTCCCTCTTGGTGAGTAAGAAGGTCCTAGCCGGATGGCAGGGTCCAGACCAGGGAGTCCGTTGGGGGAAGACAGGGCCTGCCCTGGGCGAGTCTAGAGGGAAGACTTGGAGTGGTGTTCTGGAGCCAGTGTGTTTGTCAAATTTTCTGTTCAAATTTTCAGGTATTCTGGGAGCCAGCTACTAAACACAGCTATTGTTAGAAAGTAAATTATATACACTTACAGTTAAATAAATTACTTTAAAAACGAAGGTAAAAATATTCAAAACTCACTACTTGCTAATTATTTCACTATATTTGATTATTATCTGTGTTCTCGAGATTATTTACATTTCTCGTATCTACGGGGTGGAAACACTAGACAATGGTTTTGGCAGGTCTTCCCAACTCTGCTTTCAGTGAGTGACCTCAGGTTAGCAGCTTGAGATCAGCCATGGTGGGAGTATTTACACCACAGAAATTGGCTCTGGCTGCTAATCAGAGCCAACTGCTGCTAATCCCAGTCCTCCCAGAGCCAGTTGTTAAAACATTCACCGACGCCCCACTGATACAATCGCCCTGGAGAACCTGAGGGGGAGATGGGACCCTGCCCTGGAGGTCATGTGTGCTGTGCACCGGCCTTAGCCAAGGGCGTCCCCATGACTGACCCACTGGCCCACCCACAGACGAGGAGCTCTATGCAGGTGTGTACATCGACTTCATGGGCACCGACGCGGCCATCTTCCGCACGCTTGGAAAGCAGACGGCCATGCGCACGGATCAGTACAACTCCCGGTGGCTCAATGGTGAGCAGAGCCCACAACACCTCCAGTGGGCAGCATGTCTGGGGTGCGGCACAGAGATCATAAAGAAACACTCGTGGGAGAATTTTTGGCCCTTGACTGGCTGGAGCAGGGGTAGTTTCTTATCCCGGGAAGACTCGGGGGTCTTCTTGTACCTGGCCCGGGAAAGAGGCTTTGTCCAAGGAGGGTGCGGTTCACTGACGCCTGCACACCTGCAGACCCTTCGTTCATCCACGCTGAGCTCATCCCTGACAGCGCCGAGCGCAACGACGACAAGCTCTACTTCTTCTTCCGTGAGCGGTCTGCGGAGGCACCACAGAGCCCCGCGGTGTATGCCCGCATCGGGCGGATCTGCCTGGTATGAGGCCCCTTGCTGCCCCCTCCCCAGGCCCAGTCCTGGTTCCATCAGCCCTGCTCTGGCAGGGTCTTTGAGGTGAGTGAGCTGATCTGACCCAGCCCCTGCCCCCTGCCCCCCAGAACGATGACGGCGGCCACTGCTGCCTGGTCAACAAGTGGAGCACATTCCTGAAGGCAAGGCTGGTCTGCTCTGTGCCAGGCGAGGATGGCATCGAGACCCACTTTGACGAGCTCCGTGAGCACCCGGCAGGCGGGCGGGGGCCTATGGCTACTGCAGGGGATGGCGGCCGGATGGGTGGTCAGGGGAAGCCTGGTGCCCCCCACCCAGGAGTGGGCAGGGCCTTGGGGCTCGTGGCCAAGGTACCCTCCCAGCTCCCTCTCCTTCTGTCCCCAGAGGATGTGTTTGTCCAGCAGACCCAGGATGTGAGGAACCCAGTCATTTACGCTGTCTTTACCTCCTCGGGGTGAGACTGGGGCTGGGGCCGGCAGTGGCAGGGTGTGGCTGAGTAGGGGGCTGTGATTTGTGGAGGACCCCATCCTGGTGGGGAGCTGTGGGTGAGGGCAGGCTGGGGAGGACCCTGGGCCAAGGGTCTGCCCCACCCGCAGCAGCAGCCTGCCTTGCCCGCAGCTCTGTGTTCCGAGGCTCTGCCGTGTGTGTCTACTCCATGGCTGACATTCGCATGGTCTTCAATGGGCCCTTTGCCCACAAGGAGGGCCCCAACTACCAATGGATGCCCTTCTCAGGGAAGATGCCCTACCCACGGCCCGGCACGGTGAGGACCCCACTCACTCCACCTTTCCCTTTCCTCTCTTTCCACGAGAACTGTGCTGGGTCAGGCCCTTTGCAGACATGGGCCGCACCATCGTGGCACTCACAGCCAAGTTGACGGGGGCGGGGGTGGAGGTGGACCATACACACATATAAACTCACCATTCATCCTCAATAAAGCTGAAGTTAAAACAAAACACACCGTAAGGAAGACTCCACCGTTTACACACAGTGTCGGGCTGTGAAAGAATCCAGCTAGGATCCTGAAACAAAGATGGTGGCTGGGTGTGGCAGGCTGCTCCCTCTGGGAGGCTGTTTGGAAGCTGAAAGTTGTAGGGAAGTCTTCAAGGCAGGCTGGAGGTGGGGGTGAGCAGGAGCCCCTGCAGTAGTGGGAGGCGATTCACCTGATCTTGGTGTGACATGGACCACTGCGGGAGTCTAAGCAGGAGAGCTTCGTGATCTGATCACATGCCTAGGGTGTGCCTGCGGTCCTGCTGAGCAGGGGTGGAGCTGGGGAAGTGGTGCACTGGAAGAACAGTCAGAGGAAGGAGACGAGCGGGTGGGGATGAGGACCTAGAAAGGCCATTGTCAGCTCTGCCAAACGCTGCCACAAAGTCATGGCACATGAAGCTGGGGAGATGGCCATGGGATTTGACCACGTGAGACCTTGGGACCTCAGCTGGTGCAGGACCTGCAGAGAGGTTGGGTATTGGGCAAAAGCCCAGATGGGTGTTCTGAGAAGCGGAGCAGGTGGAGCTGGTGGGGACAGACAGAGCGGAGACCTCTTCTGAAGCTAATGGGTCCAGGGTGCCCTGGGCAGCCTGGGCCTGACACTCATCACCTGCCTGCAGTGCCCTGGTGGAACCTTCACGCCATCCATGAAGTCCACCAAGGACTATCCTGATGAAGTGATCAACTTCATGCGCACCCACCCACTCATGTACCAGGCCGTTTACCCTCTGCAGCGGCGGCCCCTGGTGGTCCGCACAGGCTCTCCTTACCGTCTCACCACTGTTGCCGTGGACCAGGTGGATGCAGCCGACGGGCGCTATGAGGTGCTTTTCCTGGGCACAGGTACCCACTGCTGCTCCCGGCCCCTCCCACACTGGGCCCACTGGGTGGAGGGTACTGATCCATAGGGCTGGGCCCTGCCCTGCTAGGGAGTTACTACAGGGTTGTCAATGTCAGCTCTGCCACCTTCATCCTTTGGAGGCTTCTCTCTATTACCAGGATAACTGAGAATGGGGATGGCGAAACCCCATTTTCATCCCTATCCCTGGTGGCCGGGAGAGCAGGGACACTGGGTGCCTGGGGACCCATGTTTGGGCGGAAAGAGGGAGGACAGAGCCAGACACCTCCAGGATACCTGGGTCCAAATACTGACACACATGCTCTCATGTGCACATGCAAACTGCACCCACCGCTGTTCCAGTAGCCCTCAACATAAGGGAACACTTCCTGCAGCCTGTTCGCAGCTTCCCAAAATGAGGGTCTGGGGTCAGAGGAGCAGACTCTAGCTGTGACTCCCCCTTATCCAGGGCCAGTCTCCTTAGACCTCTTCCCCTCATCTGGGGGCAACTCTTCAACCTTGGCACAGAGCTCTCCCACTCCACTGCCCTTGGGGGGTTTGGGCCCTGGTGGGGGAAGGGGCTGAGGCTGGTGCCCCTTTCCCAGCGTCCTCAGCCCCACTGAGGCCCTGCCCGGCCCGTTCCAGACCGCGGGACAGTGCAGAAGGTCATTGTGCTGCCTAAGGATGACCAGGAGATGGAGGAGCTCATGCTAGAGGAGGTGGAGGTCTTCAAGGTGGGTGTGACACCACCCAGTCCTGTCCTCCTCACCATGGCTCTCCTCAGTACCACCTCCTGACCTCAGACCTCCAGGTCAGGACAGGAAGGGGGTCCCCAGGGTCATAAGCTAATCCCTCTCTTCTCCTAGGACCCAGCATCTGTTAAGACCATGACCATCTCTTCCAAGAGGGTGAGTTCTGGCAAGGTGGGCTGAGGGTAGGGATGGAGGCTGCTTCACTTTGGGGTCAAGCCCTTGGCAAAGAGATGGGGACACTGAGGCACAGAACAAGAAGGGGAGGAGCCTGGCCCAACTGGCTCCTAAGGAAGGTTGGCTATGGGGAGGGAACTGACAAGCTCCTACCCCTGCCCACAGCAACAACTGTACGTGGCCTCAGCCGTGGGCGTCACACACCTGAGCCTGCACCGCTGCCAGGCATATGGAGCCGCCTGTGCCGACTGCTGCCTTGCCCGGGACCCCTACTGTGCCTGGGATGGCCAAGCCTGTTCCCGCTACACAGCGTCCTCTAAGAGGTGTGAACCCCGAGACCCTTGGAATTTTGGCCACCAGACCCAGGGCTCTGTCCTGGAGGTCTAGAGGTGGATGTGATATTACCCTGGGGGACTTTATGGGTGAGACATCCTACCCTGGAGTTTTGGGGCTATAGAGACTTGGGGGGCAAGTTTTCTTGGGAATACTCCTTCAGGAGCTATCTTCCTCCAGGCGGAGCCGCCGGCAGGACGTCCGGCACGGGAACCCCATCAGGCAGTGCCGTGGGTTCAATTCCAATGGTGAGTGCTCTATGTCTCACCACTGGGTGCTCCTCGGTGTGGAGCTGTGCAGCCTGCAGAGCTGCTCATGGGGCCCCCACTGGAAGGATTCTCACATGGTCCGTGGGGGTGAGGGGGTGAGGGGTTTTGGAGAAGGGATGTCCTCAGCCACCCCCTCAAGGAGTGGATGCCTGATGGCACAGCCCTGCCTGTATGGGTGGGTATCTCTGTATATGCCCCTCGCCAGCCTGCAGTCTGCCAAGAGGTAGTGCTGCTTTCACGTGGCACCCTCTTGTTCTACAGCCAATAAGAATGCCGTGGAGTCTGTGCAGTATGGCGTGGCAGGGAGCGCAGCCTTCCTTGAGTGCCAGCCCCGCTCGCCCCAGGCTACCGTTAAGTGGCTGTTCCAGCGAGATCCGAGTGACCGGCGCCGAGAGGTGATTTCCTGTGCCCCACAGTCCTCACCATGGTTGGGAGAGTCCCTTGTACAGTCGAAATTCTACGTGGGTGAAATGTGGTATAGGAGCCAAACTGGGGCAGCTCTCATTCTAAGAAAGTCCTTCCAAGCTCCCTTCCCTATGTGGAGATCATTTGGGTGAATCCAGTTTTATGGAAACTCTGTGGGGTGTCCATATTACGTGGAAACTACTTGTAGGCGTGCCTTTTTTTTTTTTTTTTTTGCGGTACGCGGGCCTCTCACTGTTGTGGCCTCTCCAGTTGTGGAGCACAGGCTCTGGACGTGCAGGCTCAGCGGCCATGGCTCACGGGCCCAGCCGCTCCGCAGCATGTGGGATCTTCCCGGACCGGGGCACGAACCCATGTCCCCTGCATCAGCAGGCGGACTCTCAACCACTGCGCCACCAGGGAAGCCCCCAGGCATGCCTTTTTATATGAGAATTCCATATGTGTACTTTATTGGCAGTATACCTCATTCTATGGAAATGTCACGTGGATGAGTTCCAGCATATGGAAATTCTGTGGGGTAGCCTTCCTATTGTGGAAATACCTTCTAGGCAATCCCTTCTACATGGAAATTCTCTGAGGGTGCCCCAACATCTGTTTATTCTCATTAAATAGAAATTGTGTGTGTGCTCCAGAATTCTCTCATTGTACAGAATCCCCTTATGGTCATTCCTCCTGAAATGGAAGTGTTTATTATTCAGATGTTATATGGAAACTTGTTTTTCTTGGTATATGGAAATTCCACACGGGTGCCCCTGCATGGGGTGGCCCCAGAGGTGGTCTGATCGGGGAGCTGGCCGGGGCAACAGGGTGGTCCTGCAGCCCCTGAGCCCCAGCCCCTGCCCCCACAGATGCGTGCAGACGACCGCTTCCTGCGCACAGAACAGGGCTTGCTGCTTCGCGCCCTGCAGCTTGGTGATCGCGGCCTCTACTCCTGTACAGCCACCGAGAACAACTTCAAGCATGTCATCACACGAGTGCAGCTGCATGTACTGGGCCAGGACGCCGTCCATGCTGCCCTCTTCCCACCCCCAGCTGTGAGCGTCCCACCGCCCCCAGGCGCCGGGCCCCCCACACCCCCTTACCAGGAGCTGGCGCAGCTCCTGGCCCAGCCAGAAGTGGGCCTCATCCACCAGTACTGCCAGGGTTACTGGCGCCATGTGCCCCCCAGTCCCAGGGAGGCCCCAGGGGCACCCAGGCCTCCTGAACCCCAGGACCAGAAAAAACCCCGGAACCGCCGCCACCACCCGCCGGACACATGAGGCCTGCTGTCCGAGCCCTGCGATGGGCCGGCCTAGTCCTCGTCCCTTTTAATATAAAAGATAAATATATATATATATAAAATATCTATATTCTATATACACCCTGCCCCTGCAAAGACAGTATTTATTGGTGGGTTGTAAATAGCCTGCCTCAGCGGCAGCATCATCCAAAACTTAGACCCATGCTGGTCAGAGACGGCAGAAAACGGAGCCCACCTAACCAGGCCCGGCCAGTTGGCCGAGCCAGGCCAGGACCACACAGTCCCCAGGCTCAGCTGGGAGTCTACCTGCTCGACAGCCACCGCCAGGATCTACAGGACACAGGGAAGGAGCAAGCTCTACCTGGATGGGGCACGGACTGTACACCTTCGCCCATGTTTGCTGGTGGCATACATGTGGATGCGAGGACTGCTTGGAGACCGGGGGTGGGAGTGAGGGCTCAGATGCGCTCAGAGAAGGGAAGAAGGGGCTGGCACAGGATGCCGGCCCCTGCCTGGGACAGGGGCACTCAGTCAAGGCCAGCCCTTTCCTGGGTATTTATTCTCTATTTATTGGGGACAGGAGAAGAGGAGCCCTGCCTGGGTGGGGCAGCCCCTCCAGCCCCTCCTTCCCTCCCTGCCTGGCCACTCTACCTCCTCTTTGCTTTCTGCATGCCGCTGTGATGCAGGGGCTGGGAGAAAAGCAGAGGGGCCAGGCTCAGGCAGCGCTGAGGGGAGAGGGGGTCATGGTGGAGGCCTGGGGCCTGCAGGGGCTCCCCAGGGCTCCCTTCTGCCCACCACTTCAGATGATGGGTGTAAATAGCTCTGGGGGGCAGTTGGGTAGGTGGATGGGGGCTCCTGGCAGCCCTCGGCTGTCCAGGCCACACCTGCCCTTGGGTTCCATCTTGCTAATAAACACTGGCTCTGGGACTGGACTTTGGCTTTCTCCTTGGCAAAGGAGGGAGGACGGGGGTTCAGCCCACACCCAGATTCTGTCCCTCCTGCCCCACGCCCCCACCAATGTGGCTTGACCACCAGTTCCCGCACGGTCTCTTTTGCAAGCCCAGCGTCCATTCATTTACTCAGTTGTTTGATCATTCGTTCACGTTGCTTTCTCACCTGGCTTTGTGTCTTGCCAGGAACTCAGGACTCAGAATTGGCAAGACAAATCCACAGCCCTTACAGTTCAGCTGCCCCTGCCCTGGGAATCAACAAAATTCCCATTCTTCTGCATCCTTCCAGCCAGATCTCAGCAGAGGGTCCAGCGCAAGCAAATGTCCAGAGGCGGGGAAGACCAGGATATGTGGGGAGCTGCTGGAGAGGAGGAAGTGAGGCTGGGGGCCCCAGGCCAAATTTAACGAGTCAAGCTCTGGCAGGGGAAGCCAATACCTATGGAAGCACACGGATCCAGCAGGGCTTAGGGCCATACCTGGCAGGCAAGGGGAGCCAGGTGGCGACGGGGAGGCAGTGGAATGGTCCCACTTTAAGTAGACCCAATATGTAGAAAGGTTCTTGTTGGTTTAGCAAACCTGGGCTCCTGCACCACCCCAACCCCCTGGGCAGTATGTAGGGGCTGCAGAGACTCCCAGGGCCCACTTACAGCATGGTGGTGGGGTAGAGGACGAATGGGGCCTAAAGGTTGAAAGTGGCACGAATGAATGATCTGTTGCTCCTGGACAGATCTCCCCTCACCCAACAGGGTAGATGTTGAAGCCACCAGCTTACAGAGCCAGTATCCACTTCCCACACGTTTAGGGACAGCCTTTGTGTGTGTGTGTGTGTGTGTGCGTGTGTGTGTGTGTGTGAATTTTTTTATTGAAGTATAGTTGATTTACAATGTGTTCATTTCTGCTGAAGAGCAAAGTAATTCAGTTATACAAATACATACATTCTTTTTTTTAATATTCGTTTCCATTATGGTTTATCACAGAATATTGACTATATTTCCCTGTGCTATACAGTAGGACCTTGTTGTTTATCCATTCTGTATATAATAGTTTGCATCTGCTAACCCCAACCTCTCACTCCATCCCTTTCCCGCTCCACTCCCTCTTGGCAACCACAAGTCTGTTCTGTGTCTGTGAGTCTGTTTCTGTTTCATGAAAGTTCATTTGTGTTGTATTTTAGATTCCACATATAAGTGGAATATGTCTCTTTCTGACTTAGTATTATAATCTCTAGTTCCATCCATGTTGCTGCAAATGGCATCATTTTGTTCCTTTTTATGGCTGAGTAGTATTCCAGTGTATATATGTACCCCATCTTTATCCATTCATCTGTTGATGGACATTTAGGTTATTTCCATGTCTTGGCTATTGTGAATAGTGCTGCTATGAACATAGGGGCGCATGTATCTTTTTGAATTATAGTTTTGTCCGGTTATACGCCCAGGAATGGGATTGCTGGATCATATGGCAACTCTATTTTCAGTTTCTTGAGGAACCTCCATACTGTTTTCCATAGTGGCTGCACCAACTTACATTCCCCCCAACAGTGTAGGAGGGTTCCCTTTTCTCCACACCCTCTCCAGCATTTGTTATTTGAGGACTTCTTAGTGATGGCCATTCGACCAATGTGAGGTGGTACCTCATTGCAGTTTTGATTTTCATTTCTCTAATAATTAGCAACGTTAAGCATCTTTTCATGTGCCTGTTGGCCATCGGTATGTCTTATCTGAAGAAATGTCTATTTAGTTCCTCTGCCCATTTTTCAACTGGATTACTGTTTTTTTTGTTGTTGTTGTTGAACTGCATGAGCTGTTTGTATATTTTGGAAGTTAAGCCCTTGCTGGTCTCATCGTTTGCAAATATCTTCTCCCATTCTGTAGGTTGTCTTTTTGTTTTGTTTATGGTTTCCTTTGTTGTGCAAAAGCTTTTATTTTTTAATTTTAATTTTATTTATTTTTTTATACAGCACGTTCTTATTAGTTATCTATTTTATACATATTAGTGTATACATATCAATCCCAATCTCCCAATTCATCCCACCACCCGCCGCCACTTTCCCCCTTGGTGTCCATACATTTGTTCTCTACATCTTGTCTCTATTTCTGCCCCGCATACCAGTTCACCTGTACCATTTTTCTAGGTTCCACATATATGCGTTAATATACGATATTTTTCTCTTTCTGACTTACTTCACTCTGTATGACAGTCTCTAGATCCATCCATGTCTCTACAAATGACCCAATTTCGTTCATTTTTATGGCTGAGTAATATTCCATTGTATGTATGTACCACATCTTCTTTATCCATTTGTCTGTCGATGGGCATTTAGGTTGCTTCCATGACCTGGCTATTGTAAACAGTGCTGCAATGAACATTGGGGTGCATGTGTCTTTCCGAATTATGGTTTTCTCTGGGTATATGCCCAGTAGTCGGATTGCTGGATCATATGGTAGTTTTATTTTTAGTTTTTTAAGTAACCTCCATACTGTTGTCCATAGTGGCTGTATCAATTTACATCCCCACCAACAGTGCAAGACGGTTCCCTTTTCTCCACACCCTCTCCAGCATTTGTTGTTTGTAGATTTTCTGATGATACCCATTCTGACTGGTGTGAGGTGATACCTCATTGTAGTTTTGATTTGCATTTCCCTAATAATTAGTGATGTTGAGCAGCTTTTCATGTGCTTCTTGCCCATCTGTATGTCTTCTTTGGAGAAATGTCTATTTAGGTCTTCTGCCCATATTTTGATTGGGTTGTTTGTTTTTTTAATATTGAGCTGCGTGAGCTGTTTATATATTTTGAAGATTAATCCTTTGTCCGTGATTCATTTGCAAATATTTTCTCCCATTCTGAGGGTTGTCTTTTCATCTTGTTTGTAGTTTCCTTTGCTGTGCAAGAGCTTTTAGGTTTCATTAGGTCCCATTTGTTTATTTTTGTTTGTATTTCCATTACTGTAGGAGGTGGATCAAAAAAAGATCTTGCTGTGATTTATGTCAAAGAGTGTTCTTCCTATGTTTTCCTCTAAGAGTTTTATAGTGTCTGGTCTTACATTTAGGTTTCTAATCCATTTTGAGTTTATTTTTGTGTAGGGTGTTAGGGAGTGTTCTAATTTCATTCTTTTACATGTAGCTGTCCAGTTTTCCCAGCACCGCTTATTGAAGGGACTGTCTTTTCTCCATTGTATATCCTTGCCTCCTTTGTCATAGATTAGTTGACCATAGGTGCGTGGGTTTATTTCTGGGCTTTCTATCCTGTTCCATTAATCTATACTTCTGTTTTTGTGCCAGTACCATATTGTCTTGATTACTGTAGCTTTGTAGTATAGTCTGAAGTCAGGGAGTCTGATTCCTCCAGCTCCGTTTTTTTCCCTCAAGACTGCTTTGGCTATTCGGGGTCTTTTGTGTCTCCATATAAATTTTAAGATTTTTTTGTTCTAGTTCTGTAAAGAATGCCACTGGTAATTTGATAGGGATTGCATTGAATCTGTAGATTGCTTTGGGTAGTATAGTCATTTTCACAATATTGATTCTTCCAATCCAAGAACATGGTATATCTCCCCATCTGTTTGTGTCATCTTTGATTTCTTTCATCAGTGTCTTATAGTTTTCTGAGTACAGGTCTTTTACCTCCTTAGGTAGGTTTATTCCTAGGTATTTTATTCTTTTTGTTGCAATGGTGAATAGGATTGTTGCCTTAATTTCTTTCAGATTTTTCATCATTAGTGTATAGGAATGCAAGAGTATAGTGTATAGGAATGCATTAATTTTGTATCCTGCAACTTTACCAAATTCATTGATTAGCTCTAGTAGTTTTCTGGTGACATCTTTAGGATTCTCTATGTATAGTATCATGTCACCTGCAAACAGTGACAGTTTTACTTCTTCTTTTCCAATTTGTATTCCTCTTGTTTCTTTTTCTTCTCTGATTGCCATGGCTAGGACTTCCAAAGCTATGTTGAATAATAGTGGTGAGAGTTGATATCCTTGTCTTGTTCCTGATCTTAGAGGAAATGCTTTCAGTTTTTCACCATTGAGAATGATGTTTGCTGTGGGTTTGTCGTATATGGCCTTTATTATGTTGAGGTAGGTTCCCTCTATGCCCACTTTCTGGAGAGTTTTTTATCATAAATGGGTGTTGAATTTTGTCAAAAGCTTTTTCTGCATCTATTGAGATGATCATATGGTTTTTCTCCTTCAGTTTGTTAATATGGTGTATCACATTGATTGATTTGTGTATATTGAAGAATCCTTGCATCCCTGGGATAAATCCCACTTGATCATGGTGTATGATCCTTTTAATGTGTGGCTGGATTCTGTTTGCTAGTATTTTGTTGAGGAGTTTTGCATCTATATTCATCAGTGATATTGGTCTGTAATTTTGTTTTTTTGTAGTATCTTTGTCTGGTAGTACCTTTGTCTGGTTTTGGTATCAGGGTGATGGTGGCCTCATAGAATGAGTTTGGGAGTGTTCCTTCCTCTGAAATTTTTTGGAAGAGTTTGAGAAGGATGGGTGTTAGCTCTTATCTAAATGAGCTGTGAAGGATTCACCTGTGAAGCCATCTGGTCCTGGACTTTTGTTTGCTGGAAGATTTTTAATCACAGTTTCAATTTCATTACTTGTGACTGGTCTGTTCATATTTTCTACTTCTTCCTGGTTCAGTCTTGGAAGGTTATACCTTTCTAAGAATTCGTCCATTTCTTCCAGGTTGTTCATTTTATTGGCATAGAGTTGCTTGTAGTAGTCTCTTAGGATGCTTTGTATTTCTGCGGTGTCTGTTGTAACTTCTCCTTTTTCATTCCTAATTTTATTGATTTGAGTCCTCTCCCTCTTTTTCTTGATGAGTCTGGCTAAAGGTTTATCAATTTTGTTTATCTTCTCAAAGAACCAGCTTTTAGTTTTATTGATCTTTGCTATCGTTTTCTTTGTTTCTTTTTTAAAAAAATTTATTTATTTACTTTTGGCTACTTTGGGTCTTTGTTGCTGTGCGTGGGCTTTCTCTAGCTGCGGTGAGCGGTGTCCACTCTTTTTTTGTTGTGGTGTGTGGACTTCTCATTGCGGTGGCCTCTCTTTGTTGCAGAATACGGGCTCCAGGCACGTGGGCTTCAGCAGTTGTGGCATGCGGGCTCAGCATTTGTGGCTCAGGAGCTCCAGAGCACAGGCTCAGCAGCTGTGGCGCACGGGCCCAGTTGCTCCGCAGCATGTGAGATCATCCCAGTCCAGGGCTCGAACCCATGTCCCCTGCGTTGGCAGGCAGATTCTTAACCACTGCGCCACCAGAGAAGTCCCTCTTTGTTTCTATGTCATTTATTTCTGCTCTGACCTTTATGATTTCTTTCCTTCTACTAACTTTGGGTTTTGTTTGTTCTTCTTTCTCTAGTTCCTTTAGGTGTAAGGTTAGATTGTTTATTTGAGATTTTTCTTGTTTCTTGAGGTAGGCTTGTACTGCTATAAACTTCCCCTTAGAACTGCTTTTTCTGCATCCCATAGGTTTTGGATCGTCATGTTTTCATTGTCATTTGTCTTAGGTATCTTTTGATTTCCTCTTTGATTTCTTCAGTGATCTCTTGGTTATTTAGTAACCTATTGTTTAGCCTCCATGTGTTTGTGTTTTTTATGTTTTTTTTTTTCCCTGTAGTTGATTTCTAATCTCATAGCATTGTGGCTGGAAAAGATGCTTGATATGATTTCAGTTTTCTTAAATTTACTGAGGCTTGATTTGTGGGCCAAGATGTGGTCTATCCTGGAGAATGTTCTGTGTGCACTTGAGAAGAAAGTAATCTGCTGTTTTGGGATGGAATGTCCTATGAATATCAATTAAATCTATCTGCTCTATTGTGTCATTTAAAGCTTGTGGTTCCTTATTAATTTTCTGTCTGGATGACCTGTCCATTGGTGTAAGTGAGGTGTTAAAGTCTCCAACTATTATTGTGTTACTGTCGATTTCCTCTTTTATAGCTGTTAGCAGTTGCCTTATGTATTGAGGTGCTCCTATGTTGGGTGCATGTATATTTATAATTATTATATCTTCTTGGATTGATCCCTTGATCGTTATGTAGTGTCCTTCCTTGTCTCTTGTAACATTCTTTATTTTAAAGTCTCTTTTATCTGATATGCGTATTGCTACTCCAGCTTTCTTTTGATTTCCATTTGCATGGAATATCTTTTTCCATCCCCTCACTTTCAGTCTGTGTGTGTCCCTAGGTGTGAAGTGGGTCTCTTGTAGACAGCATATATATGGGTCTTGTTTTTGTGTCCATTCAGTGAGCCTATATCTCTTGGTTGGAGCATTTAATCCATTCACGTTTAAGGTAATTATTGATATGTATGTTCCTATTACCATTTTCTTACTTGTTATGGGTTTGTTTTTGTACGTCCTTTTCTTCTCTTGCGTTTCCCACTTAGAGAAGTTCCTTTAGCATTTATTGTAGAGCTGGTTTGGTGGTGCTGAATTCTCTTAGCTTTTGCTTGTCTGTAAATCTTTTTTTTTTTTTTTTGTCTATAAATCTTTTGATTTCTCTGTCGAATCTGAATGAGATCCTTGCCAAGTAGAGTAATCTTGGTTGTAGGTTCTTCCCTTTCATCACTTTAAATATATCGTGCCACTCCCTCCTGGCTTGTAGAGTTTCTGCTGAGAAATCAGCTGTTAACCTTATGGGAGTTCCCTTGTATGTTATTTGTTGTTTTTCCCTTGCTGCTTTCAATAATTTTTCTTTGTCTTTAATTTTTATCAATTTGATTACTATGTGTTTCGCCGTGTTTCTCCTTGGGTTTATCCTGCCTGGGACTCTCTGCACTTCTTGGACTTGGGTGGCTCTTTCCTTTCCCATGTTAGGGAAGTTTTCGATTATAATCTCTTCAAATATTTTCTTGGGTCCTTTCTCTCTCTCTTCTCCTTCTGGGACCCCTGTAATGCGAATGCTATTGCATTTAATGTTGTCCCAGAGGTCTCTTAGGCTGTCTTCGTTTCTTTTCATTCTTTTTTCTTTATTCTGTTCCGCAGCAGTGAATTCCACCATTCTGTCTTCCAGGTCACTTATCCATTCTTCTGCCTCAGTTATTCTGCTATTGATTCCTTCTAGTATATTTTTCATTTCAGTTATTGTATTGTTCATCTCTGTTTGTTTGTTCTTTAATTCTTCTAGGTGTTTGTTCTTTAATTCTTCTAGGTCTTTGTTAAACATTTCTTGCATCTTCTCGATCTTTGCCTCCATTCTTTTTTCGAGGTCCTGGATCATCTTCACTATCATTATTCTGAATTCTTTTTCTGGAAGGTTGCCTATCTCCACTTCATTTAGTTGTTTTTCTGGGCTTTTATCTTGTTCCTTCATCTGGTACAAAGTCCTCTGCCTTTTCATTTTGTCTATCTTTCTGTGAATGTAGTTTTCCTTCCACAGGCTACAGAATTGTAGTTCTTCTTCTGCTGTGCAAAAGCTTTTAAGTTTGATTAGGTCACCTTTGTTCATTTTTCCTTGTATTTCTATTCCTTTGGGAGACTGACCTGAGAAAATATTGGTACAATTTATGTCAGAATGTTTTGCCTATGTTCTATTCTAGGAGTTTTATGGTGTTATGTTTAAGTCTTTAAGCCATTTTGAGTTTATTTTTGTGTATAGTGTAAGGGTGTGTTCTAACTTCATTGATTTACATGCACCTGTCCAGCTTTCCCAACACTAGGGACAGTCTTCAATGCTCAGTATCTGGGGCCCTGGCACCCCAGGTCCGCAAGAGTTGAGTCCTAAGACAGCCAGGTTTCCGGGTAGTTCAGCCAGGAGGCGGCCTTGAGAGCCCAGGATTTGGGTCTTCTGATGGGACGTGGTAAATCTCCAGAGGCTGGAGCTCAACATTACATGCTCGGTTGAACCACTTCCACTCAGCAGCACGTCCTGTCCCATCTAAACCCCCACAGAGACCTCTGACCCCTAAACTGAGGCAGGTGTGCCCTGGAGATACCCCTAGGCAGGTCCCAGATTACTGACAGGGGACAGAAGAAGAGTGAGGCTCATCTGCTCCTCCCCTGGGAACACCAGACCTGCTTCAGGGCTCAGTTTTCCCATCTGATAACAGGCCTGCAAAACATTCCCTGGAAGAGCCTGGCCACCTCCGCAGGTCAGAGTGTTGCACCATGGGTACATGTAGACACAGGTATGTGCAAGTGTGCACACATACAGGCAGACACATGCATAAATGTACATGTACACAGGCAAGTGCACACACATGCACATATACATGCACTTATACATTCATACGCACACACACACACATTAACCCAGTTTAGCATAATAAAGTACACATACAAACACATCTGCACATGAAGAGAAATGCACAAAAGCACATCCATGCACATGCACACACGGTACACAAACAGGCAAACATAGACACACACATGCATTCACAAAGGCATAAAAATGCATACATAAACACACAAGTATACATAGACAAATGTGTCATGTCGTTGCCTTGCTTGGTGCCAGTAAAGTATACAAGCACACACCCAGTACACGTAGCAGACCTGCACACCCACCCAAGTCCATTGGAATCATGGAGGCATGTAGAGGCCTTGACCAGGTCAGATGCAGACCTTGGTACAGGGCAAATGCAATGTCCACCTTTCCCTCTTGACTCCCTGCTGAGCATGGAGCCCTGGTTCAGAGTCACGAGCCCTTCTCAACTACGTCCTGCTGTGCGACCCTCTGAGCCTCCACGTCCTCATCAGTAAAATGATGTGGGTACCCATCCGCCAGGGCTGGTGTGAGCTAGGTAAGGAGCAATGCTAAGCCCTGTGCTGGGCAGGGGTCAGGTGCTCCTTGCATGCTTCTCCCTCTACTCTCTGCTGCCAGGCCTACCCCCCAATGCCCCCACCCTGGAACTTGAGGCCCTCTCCTCCCCTTTCTGAGCCTGGATCCTGTGGAACATGTCTCCCTGCTCTGGAGCAGGGCTGGACTACCTCCAGGGTCTCTCCCAGAGGGTTTGGGGAGCAGCGTACAGGGGGTGCAGAGTCAGCAGTTGAGGGATTGGGGCCATGCCAGCCTGATTAGGGCGGCTGGGGGCTGAGCTGGATTCACCTGTCCTTGTCTCTGATTGGCTCTTGGGTACCAACAACCCCCCAAATCCCACTAAGCAGCCCCAACAGGGCCTTCACAGGTCTGTGGACAGCCAGTTGATTGCCAGTTCTGAGGTCAGAAGGGTGTCTGGGGAGGCCAGAGGCTGGCCTGAGCCTGGCTCTGGGGATCCCCTGCATCCAGAAGAGCCAACTGACCACCCTGTTCCTTCACCTCCTGCCGGCACCATGGGGGCTGGGGCCAGTGCTGAGGAGAAGCACTCAAGGGAGCTGGAAAAGAAGCTGAAAGAAGATGCCGAGAAGGATGCTCGAACCGTGAAACTGCTGCTTCTGGGTAAGGGGGTGGGCTGCGGCGAGGCCACTGCTACTAGTCAGAGGCCCAGGGGCAGGCAGGTGGCCCTTCTGTGAAGTAGGTGTGACTTGGGAAACAGAATGAGCCTGCAACCTGGCAGGAAACAGAGTGGGAGCCCTGGCCAAGCCTTGACAAGTGATGCCTTGGCTCCCTAAGGCTGGGTATCCCACAGAACCCCTCTTCAGAGGGCCCAGCCTCAGGCAACCTCCCCTCCCAAGAAGGGTGTACCAATCTCACTTTTGTAGAGATGTGTGTACGAGGCCTAGTTTTGCCCTGGCTGTGCTCCCTCAAACACCAGCCTTTGGCTTGATGGGCCTGCTGGGCAGGGCTCGGAAACCAGGGGCCTCCTTGGGAGCCCCACAACAAGGCTGCTCCCTTGGGAGGGAGAAGGTCACAGTCCTCCTGAGAGTGGGCAGCCTCTAGGACCACCCAGATCCACAGACAATGACCCTCAGTTTCCAGAGCTTTATTGTTGACAGACCTGCAGAACAGTTAAAGGGGGTAGGGGGTACTAAGGCCCAGCCGGGAATAGGTAAAGCCATGTCCTTGGTCCCATGGGTAGTGAAGGGAGATGGGGCTGATCTAGTACCCCAAGGCCACTTCCTCCCCGCAAGGGAAGAAGGAGCTGCTTTGAGAGGGCAGTGCAGACTCTACCCAGGCTCTCCAGGGTCCAGCCAGACAGCTAGATGTGGGCAGAAGGACCAAGCCAGAGTACCCCAGGCAAGAGAGTGAGGCTAAGCCAGAAATCCCATTAACTGTGCCCAACACCCGCATGAGAACAGGCTCAGAGGGGCTGTTAGCTCTGTCCTCTCCCCCAGCAAAAGGTGCTAATTCCCTCTGAGCCTCTTGGAGACACTTCCTCCCACCACAGGTTAAAAGCAGGGGTTGACCTGGCTCAAATAATCCCATGCATGCAGTACCAGAATCTTCCACAAGGCGGAGCTCCAGGTTTCTTTATTTTTGTCCTCAGAATAATAAAACTGAAAATACCAGGGTCTTGAAGGCTCCTCAGCACAGTCGAGGTTGTCGATTCCCCTCGTCAGCCCCCTTCTGTCACTCCTGACGTTTATGTTTTGCCGCCAGGGCATCATGACCTGACTTTGGGGGTTGGGGGCAAAACAGGTGTGATAGAGGCGGCAGTGCGGTCAGCGCGTCTCTGAGGTAGGGTTTCCATTCCAGGTGCCGGTGAGTCCGGGAAGAGTACCATTGTCAAGCAGATGAAGTGAGTGCCCCTGCCCTACCCGAGGCCCCTGGGGGTGGGCACACGCACGAGGTCTGTCCTTCCCCACCTACCCAAGAGGTGCTGACCCGGCTCCCCACGGCTGCAGGATCATCCACCAGGATGGGTACTCGCTGGAAGAGTGCCTCGAGTTCATTGCCATCATATATGGCAACACGCTACAGTCCATCTTGGCCATCGTGCGCGCCATGACCACGCTCAATATCCAGTATGGAGACTCTGCGCGCCAGGTATGCCAAGAGACTAGCTGAACAGGGCTTCTGGAGACTCGAGGTGCGAGGCTGGGCCCAAGTCCATGGTCACCACCAACCACTCCCCTGCCCCCCACCCCAGGACGATGCCCGGAAGCTGATGCACATGGCGGACACCATCGAGGAGGGCACGATGCCTAAGGAGATGTCAGACATCATCCAGCGGCTGTGGAAGGACTCGGGTATCCAGGCCTGTTTCGATCGCGCCTCGGAATACCAGCTCAACGACTCTGCTGGCTAGTGAGAGCACAGGCGGGGCGCGGGGCGGGCGGGGCCCTGCCACGCCCCTCCACCCAACCCTACCCACACCCCGGATCTCCCGCAGCTACCTCTCGGACCTGGAGCGCCTGGTAACCCCGGGCTACGTGCCCACTGAACAGGACGTGCTGCGCTCGCGTGTCAAGACCACTGGTATCATTGAGACGCAGTTCTCCTTCAAGGACCTCAACTTCCGGTACGACCCCGCGCCCTAGCTCTCGCTCTCCGGGGGCCTGCCCGCAAGTTCACTGCCTGAGGCCTTGTCTGATCCCAGAGGCCCCATCCCTACGAGAGACCCTGCCCCTTCTTGGACAACCCGCCCGCAGAAATGCCCGGCCCCTCCAGATGCCACTCCCATCTGGGTGCCTCCCAGCCAGCATTAGGAAACCAGGGGATGCCTGTGGGCACGTCCAGGGGACTCGATGCGCCGGCTCAGGTTCCCACGGCCCCGCAGGATGTTCGATGTGGGCGGGCAGCGCTCAGAACGCAAGAAGTGGATCCACTGCTTCGAGGGTGTGACCTGCATCATCTTCATCGCGGCTCTCAGCGCCTACGACATGGTGCTTGTGGAGGACGACGAAGTGGTGAGTGCTCCAGCAGGGCCTGAGCGTTTGAGCGGGGAGGAGGAGAGCGGAAAGCAGAGACAGCGCTGCGGGCGCGGGGAGCATCTGAGAGAGGACATTCGACCCAGAGCGGTCTGAAGGAGGAGATGAGGCAGCCTGCTGCCCTGCTTAGGGGGGCGAACGGGGAGACGGTCTTGGAGCTGTCTGGGCAGGGAGGCCCCGGAGCCCAGAGAGCAGGGGTCTGCCCGCCGGCTGCAGCCGGGTGGGGGCGGCGGCCGCAGTCCCCGGTGCCCGACAGCTTCTGCCCTCCTCAGAACCGCATGCACGAGAGCCTGCACCTATTCAACAGTATCTGCAACCACCGCTACTTCGCCACCACGTCCATCGTGCTCTTCCTCAACAAGAAGGACGTCTTCTCGGAGAAGATAAAAAAGGCGCACCTCAGCATCTGCTTTCCGGACTACAATGGTGAGAACCTCGGCCCGCCGCCAGGCGGCGTCGCAAACCCACGATCTCGGCCTGCACTCCTCCCGCCGCAGGGAGGATTTGCTACCGGGAGTGAGAGCTCCCCCTTCCTCGCCAGGGCCCAACACATATGAGGACGCGGGCAATTACATCAAGGTGCAATTCCTCGAGCTCAACATGAGACGCGACGTGAAGGAGATCTATTCCCACATGACGTGCGCCACCGACACACAGAACGTCAAGTTTGTCTTCGACGCTGTCACCGACATTATCATCAAGGAGAACCTCAAAGACTGCGGCCTCTTCTGAGGTGGCTCCTCGCGCGCAGGCCGGGATGCTCCCCTGTCGTGCCTCTTGGTCTCAATACCCCAAGCCCCTTCCCCTGCTCCCCATCCCACCTCTCGACTGCAGGCCCCTCCCCAGCTCTCCAGATCCACTCCACTGCCTGCCCTCTGGCCGCCAACTTCCAGACCCTATTGCTTCCAGGCCCCACCCTGACTCCTCAGGCTCCACCCCATGGCCACAGGCCCCTCCCCTGGCTCACAAGCCCCACCCACTCAAGCTCTTTTGACCCCGCCCCAACCCCCCAGGTGTCACTGCTTCCAAGCCCACCTCCACCTGTCTCTCAGTCTAAACCCAATTATTTGGGCGCTTAGGGATGTTGACTCTGTTCCTTTTTCTCTTCACAGGTGCCTGGACTCATGCATTCCTGAGACCCTGTAGCCCTTGCCGCCTTGTAGCCCCAATCCGCATGACCCCTACCAGCCCCCCAGGACTCCTGGGCCCCAGCCTGTGGCCTCACCAGCCACAGATTCAAAACCCTAAGCCCTGCTAACCTTGAGGGACTTACCCTCCCCCATGGCTCCCAGGATTCCCTGGTCTCCCAGAGTCCGGTGCCCCCAGCCACCCCAGCACTGCCCTTCACGGCCTGGCTGCACTGGCCTCCAGGACCCACCACAGCCAGCCCCAGCTAGGAGCAAGCAGTACTTGGGGCAGCTACAGCTCACGGTGACTCAGCAGTACCCCACTGACCAATCTCCTGCTGCTCTCCTGCCCCAGGAGGCCCGTGATTCACCTGGTGGGTCTGGGTTCAGCAAACAGCCCTCCCTCCCAGAGTTTCATGAAGGGCAGGGGGGCAGGAAGGGAACCCTCCTCCAAGCAGGCCTGCTGCTTACCATCAGCCCATTCTAGCCTTACCACCTCCATGTGACAAGTCTGACACCCATCTGCCCAGTGGCCAGTGACTGCCCCACCCGGCAGCTTTAGGGGTCCAAAGTCCAAGCCAGCTCTGGCCTGTGAAACTCATACATAGACGAATTAGTGAGTGGGGGCAAGCCTGGGAGCTCCTGGTGCCAGGAAGAGACTCAAGCTGGACCCTTCCCCACATATCCTAACCCCTTCCCCCACAGGCTCTGCCCCCTCCATGCTTGGACACTGTATTCATGTCCTACTTACTTACACACCCACAGTACTCCAGGCCAGTCTGTTGAGGGAGGGTGCTGTTGACACCAGCTGTGGCCAATGGCTGAACTGTCCTAAGGGGTGGCTGGGAGCAGAGTCCGGCTCCCATCGATCAGCCCCAGGCAGGGGATTTGGGACAGGAAGGAGGCCCAGATTGTGCCCAGAGGGGTCTGCCTCAGGTAGGGTCATAAGCAAACCCAGGTGACCCTCTTGTCCCTGCCAGCAGCTTCTCTCATCCTTCCCATTCAGGGCCCATTCCCTGGTGGGAAAAACTGAGATCCATGCCTGAACCATCAGTGACAAAGGCATCCATGTCCCCACACCCCTGCTCCCTACTTCCTCATCAAGCACCAAGTCCTCGCTGATGCCCGTGGGCTGGGGCCTGTGCTGTAGTCGAGGGCAAGGAGCATCCGTCTAACAAGGCCAGGGCATAATTTGCACTCCCTTCAGCTAGATACACAGACTCAGCAATAAATCTTTGCATCAGGCCCCAGCTGTCCTTTCTTGGGGGGAGGGGGAGAGTGTTAATGATCATGAGTCATGCAAATTTATTAAGTGCCCAGTGCTGGGCTGGACGTGAGTGGGAAGGTGGTCCCTTCCAGGGAGAAGCACCTGACCTAACATGGCAGGGGGCACTCTTGGGGGCATGGGATCAATTTGTGGTCTTGAGAGGGGTTGAGAGGGGGAAAGGAGCTGTGGGAAATGTTCACAAGGACGATGTTGGATCAAGAGGGGGTTGTGAGGTGGAAGCTCATTCTGGCAGGGACTGTAGTGTGTATAAGGCCCAGGAACATGGGCTGGTGGACCACAGGAGTTCAGTGGAACAGGAGCAGGGAAGGGGAGACGGGGTGGGGAGACTGGGCAGGTGCCAAATGCCAGCCTAAGGGCCTGTGCTTCCTCCAGAAGATGATGGGTCCAGGAAGCCCTTGAAGCTAGAATATAATTGCAGGGCTGGGATTAGGGTGAGGCAAATGAGGCACTCACCTCAGGTATTAAGATTTAAGGTGATGCCAAAAAAATCAGTAATCAAGATAAATATTAATGCAATACTTTCAAAAATCAAAATTACTGCCAAAAAATCCATAATGAACAGAATATCAAAATTTTAAATAAAGACAAGATCCAAGAGAGCCCTGCAGAGCCATATTGGACCCTGAAGCAAAAGGAAAAATGTCCACTCCTGTATATGTTTTTATGTATTTTTAAAGGTTAATTTTTTTTTACAGAACATTAAAGTAGTTGAAAAAACATCGAACAAATTGTAAGTAGGTATATTAAAACTCACAATATTATTTTAAGATTAAATATTTTATTTATACCTAAAACAGAATTTATACTTTTATTTTCTTGGCTTTAATGGAAATAAAATCATCAATGATATTTTCCAAATCTGTTTCTGGAAAAAATAATCATTAAAATTTTTCATAAAAACATGTTTATAGGGGCACATATTTTTCCTGGGGGCTGGGCATGGGGGAGGAGAGGAGTGGGGCTGGGAGGGTCCATGAGGAAGAGACTTATGTCATTACCCCGTGGAGCCAGGATCTGCAAGGAGTGGGACTCACTGACAAGGGTCTGGATCTGTGCAGTGACCAAGTGCATGTGATGCCCCCACCAAGCTGGGACTGCACAGGAGTGTTGAGGGGACTGAGTTTTCTGGACCTGTGGCCACTTGGGGGAGAGGTCCAGGAGTCAGACAGATATTTGGGGCTGGGCAGAAGGCAGCATGTGGGCAGCATCCTCAATGTTCAGGTGGAAGTGGCACTGTGAGCCTGTGCGGGGCTAGAAGGGGAGAGTGAGGGTGCCCAGGCCTGAGCATGGGGTGGAGGGGAGGGACGCTGGATGGGTTAGAGAGCCCAGGACACATGGGCAGCCACAATGGTGTTGCTTAGAGTCCTGAGGGGAGGATGAGGCTCAGGCCAGTGGTTCAGGATCTCACTGGGTGGTTTTGGGCCTGGCTGAGCTGGGCTGCTCATCCCTGCTAAGGACCCTCTGCCCAAACAATTTACTGGAGTGAGGTGGGGCAGGGGAGAGTGATGGCGGGATTTGTGGGGAGGGGCAAGGCGGAAGACAGAAGGCTTTGAGAAGCTAGCAGTGGCAGGCTTGAGACAGAGGAAGCTGCGGGAGAGGTGGGTTAATGGGGTCTTCCTCGTGGCCACCTTGTCTTGGAAGGAAGGTAATGAGCTCCCCAGCCTTCCTAGGCAAGGGACAGAGAGGAGGCCAAACACCATGCAGGGCCTGGACCCCACGCTCCAGGTTCTGACCCTAGGGACTGGGATTCTGAACCAATATTCTTGGATCCCATGGACTGAGGACACTGCCTGGCCTCAAGCTGCCCTGTTCATGGCCAGCAAGTATGGGGGCTGGGGGTCAAGTCTCCTGGCCTGAAGCCTCCTCAGCCCCGCTTACCCCACCTGTGTAATTGCACCCTTACGAGCAGGATCAATGGGTGCCTAATGCCTGATTCACAGTCCAAGGCCAAGGATCAGAGGGAGCTGGCCCAGAGTCGGCACAGTGTCCACACCGTGGTCTTGTAGGCAGGGGGCATTTACTGTGGGCACCTCCAGCCTCCACCATCCCTGCCTGACCTCAACCTCAAGGTGCCCCTGGGGGCCTTCCCAGCCTTCGACTCTGGTTCTGGCGGGACTAACCTGGCCCAGCCACGGAACAGAGATTAGACAGGCCTGGCGAACCGTTAATGCTGCTGACGTCAGGGCCCGGTCGGGTGGCTACTGGGTGGGGGCTTGGGCCCTCCCCACGGGCAGTAGCACGGCCCACGTGACCTGGGCACATTAAGCCGCTTCAGTGGCCAGAGAAGCTGGGTGCCAGAGCTCAGGGGAGAGAGGGGGGCCCTCCGGGACTGTGGGGGCAGGCTCCAGCCTAGAGGTCACCAGCTCTGTGGACTCAGGCCAGGGGAGAATCAGAGAGGTGGGTTTGCCTACGGATGCCCTCTATACTTCCACAACCCCACACCCCTGCTAGTGCCTGGAGAGGAGCCTCCCAGACACCAGAATGGGCAGAGTATATTCAGGAGCTATGGGTGTGGGTCCTCAAGCCTGGGGTATGGAGGTGAGAACCACCCTCACCTGTGAGGCCTTGAAAGCTCCAACATGACTCCAGGCCAAGGGTCCCGCCCCTGCACACAGCCCTCCGCCTATCAGTGCCAATCCCACATGCACTCAAGGTTCCCTGTGGCCAAGCTGTCCCTTCCATCCACAGTACCCTCTCTTCCCCACCCTGGCATGTGCCTTTCTTCCCCTTGGCAGAGCCAAGCCCACGGATTGCTTCTCCATCAGGCTTTTCCTGATCCGCACACTCTAACCTGGCAGGAGCTTTCCTGTCTAGAGGGCCCACACAGAGCGCTTGGAGACACCGAGCCTGGGGCTGTGTGGTGGGGCGGCAAGAGCAGCCGCAGTCAGGGTAGGATGAGCTGGCTCTTCCAGGGGCTCAGGCACGGTTCTCAGAGGCGATCTTTCATTTGGGTGTTGAGGGACAAGTGAGAGTTTGCCAAGGAGGTGGGACAGGATGGGGAACCAGGAGGGCAGAGGCACAGGGAGGTGAAGGCTGGCATGTTCTTGGAACAGCCGGGCAGTGGGGGAGGTGAAGAGGCCAGCTGGGTGTGAGGCAGGTGCTTGCAGGGCGTCCGAGGAATCAGTGGATACAGATGCTAGGCTCTGGGGAGGACTGGGTTGGACATGAAGATGGGGCCTCACTGTAAAAGAGGGTCTTGGGACACTGTGTAGATGGTGTGCCAGGGGAGGTGCTGGTGTGGTGAGAGGGGGCTGCCTAACTGGAGGCTAAAGAGGGAGGAACAGAGCAAAGGGCTGCCAGGACCCTGGAAGGAGAGTCTGAGTGATCCTAGGATCCTGTTCTGTCTCATATCTCTGACAGTTTCTTGGGCCTGTGTCTCAGATTCTGGAGATGGGGGAGTGGAGGTAGGGGACTGGGCCGAAGGTTGAGATAAAGCTCCCCCGCTTCCACTCCAGGTGGCTGCCCCCAGCACAGCAGCTGCGTAGATAGACATTCCCTCCAGCCTCTGGGAGAAGATGCCTGGTACCTCTCAGAGCCCCATAATGGCTGCCAACTGTCCAGCCACCTCAGGCTGGGCTGGGAGATTTGGCAGGTGGTGGGAAAGGCCTCTGAGCTGTGTTTGCCCTGGCTGGGGCCCGGGCCTAGCATCAACAATCGGGCAGCCCCTCCCCCAGCCTGGCCACAACTGGCCTGGCCCAGGGACCCCACCTCACACCACCCTCAGGGCTCCCACAGCAGCCCAGCCCAGCTGGTCTGGGTTGAGGACCCCAACACCCACATGCTGGGTGACCTTGAAGCCAGGCCTGGCTCCTCAGGAACTGCCAATAGGAGCACCCAGCCCTTTGCAAATGGCTTCTGTGAGCATCCAGGGTGTCTGGAGTTGGGAGGTGGGGGGCAGATCTGAGACCCTGGTCAACACCTCTCCTATCTGACTCTGTCCCACAGGCAGTCCTCAAGCCCCTTCAAAGGGTGAGAATCTTAGGGTCTCTCATGACCAAAGTAAGCTGTGATCTGGGATTACACCAGCCCCAGATCAAGGGGTAGAGCCAGTCCCTTCCTATTTTTCAGCCATCAGCAGGGAGGGAGCTTAGATGGTTTGAGGTTTTCAAGGATTGCCACCATCCCAATGCCTTTCTCTTTAGTCCTCCCATCCCCTGGTTCTCCCAGCCAAAGCTGAGTCCCCTTGGCTCACAGCTTCCCCTTAACCCACTGCCTTCAGGCCATGGGAAAAGCCAGAGCCATTTCCTTGTGACGCAGAGGGAAACTGAGGTACGCTAGGGCTTGGCTGCGGGGGTGCTGTGAGTCGGGCGGAAGGGAATCCTGGAGTCCTGACTCCCAGCCCAGGACAGGGAAGGGGTGAGGCCTGTCCTCTGAGGGCATTCTCCCCAATACCAGGGAGGGGGGCAGACATGACACAGAGACATCCAGCTTGACTAGGAACAGCAGAGGCCATGGATTAATCGGATCAGAGCCAGTGGCTGAGAAGCAAGGGACACAGCTGTTCTGCAAACACCCCCCCCAGCTCACCCCCAAGGTCAAGGCCTCCCCCAGCTCCCTGCTGGTTGCTCCTGGGCTGGTGGGCCTTAACACCCACCACACACCTCTGAGCACTAAGGCCTTGGGTGGGAAGCAGGCAGGGGTGGGATAGGAGCCCTCAGCCAGGTGGGGTCACCCTAAAACCCCTTCCCCTGAGGCACAAAGTCCCAGGCCCCACTTCCCATGGGCAGACACAGCTGTCTCCTACTCTTTATTTTTGTTTTTGTTTTTGTTTGCGGTACGCGGGCCTCTCACTGTTGTGGTCTCTCCCGTTGCAGAGCACAGGCTCCAGACGCGCAGGCTCAGTGGCCATGGCTCACGGGCCCAGCCACTCCGTGGCATGTGGGATCTTCCCAGACCGGGGCACGAACCCGTGTCCCCTGCATCGGCAGGCGGACTCTCAACCACTGCGCCACCAGGGAAGCCCCTCTCCTACTCTTTAGAAATAAGGAAATGGGGGCATGGCCAGGGAGATCCAGACAAGGCTCAGCGTGAGCCAAGACTCCAAGACTTGCTTCCCGCACCCTCTGCCCACCCCCGCCCCGTCCTCACTGCCCCTACCCTTGTCTACCCTCAATCTTTTCTGAGTATCTGGGGTGAAGACAGAATTGATGCAGGGACCCCCTGTCCTCACCCTATCCCACCTCTGCTTGGGAAGGGTGAGGCAGGCAGAAAAGACATCTTGTGCCTAAGTGATGTTAAAGTCCCCCATTCAAGGCATCCTTCGCTGAGATTAAGCATGGCCCTGTTCCCATTCCTCTTAGCGGAAGAGCCCCTTCTGGCTTGAGGGAAGTGAGGGCAGAGCATTTCAGGGCTTAGGGGGCGCTCAGAGACCTCAGAGAGAATCTGCTTTGGACTAAAGCATTCCCCCAACAAGATTCAACTGAGCCCCTCCCGCAGCAGCTGCTCTCCTAAGGCTCCTTAGCGCTCGGGCTGCCCCTTTGCTCCAGGCCAGTGGAGGGCCCCCGCCTCTCCGCAGACCTGCCCCTCCTCCTGATGGCCGCGGGGGATTGGCGGGCCAGGGGCGGGCCGGGGGCGGGGCCGAGCGCCCTTCATCCCCTGCCGCTCCGCTCAGCCGGGAGCAGAGCGGACAGCACCGGCCCGAGCGGAGCATCGCGCGTCCTCACCCGCGAGGCCAGGTACTGCTGGGGGCGCCGACCCCCCGTCCAGGGGCACCGAGCGGGCGGAGCCCTACTGTCCACTTTGGCGTCCGGAGCTGGGCTCTGGGCAGGTCCCCTCGCCCGCCCTGGCTCCGGGCAGGCGCCCCAGCCTCCGGGGAGCCAAAGCCCCGAGCGCTCCAGGCGCAGGTCTGAGGACCCGCCAGCTCCCAGCTTGAGCTAGTGTCCTGGGAGGAGCACCTCGTGGTCTTGGGGCCTCTCGCAGGGCCGGGCGGGATAGCAGGAGGTCGGGGGCACCCAGGGCTGGGGTCACAGGACGCCTTGTTGGGGGCTAGGGTGGCACGCGATGGGTTTCCCGAGGCACGGTCCAAGGGCGCGAGCTCGAGAGGGCCCGGAGGGGGGCCTAAGAGGGCCGGGAGCAGGCCCTGGAGCGCTGCCCCGACGGGCGCCTGACAAGCAAATCGGCCCGCTGGCACGCCGGGCGTCAGGGTATATTTATCCCGCTGCGTTAGGCAGGGGCTTGAGGGCAGATCGGGCCAGGCTGCCTGAGGGGCCGCGTGGCACATGTTGGTCCCAGAGTCCGTGCCATTTGCAGCCAGGCCAGCGGGCTCGGCGGGCACAGGGCGAGCGTGGCTCCCTGGATTGAGGGCGAGGCTCGGTCTGAGCTCCTAGAGCTGACAGTGCGTTCAGGGGCGGAGGGAAAGGACCGGGACTAGGTTTGCAGGAGCCCGCCCCCACCCGATTGGCCCCTTCGATTGGCCACAGCGAGTGCGTGCGTTTGTTTACACCCGGGGAGGAGGAGGCCAGGGGCGGGGCCTGTGGGAATCCATCCTTTCCCCCCCACAGTAACCTGAGCCCTGAGCCCAGGTGTAGGCTTTGGGACAGGTCTGGGGAGACTAAGTCAAAGGTCCTTGCACCGTGGGAGCCACCTCGACCCAGGCTCATCCTTCTTTCAGCCTGCCAGTCCTGTCCTTCCTTCCATGACTGCCTTCAGCCACTGTGCTGGACCTGAAAGGGGCCCTTCCTCTCTAGTACACAGTCTGGCATGGGGGCTCACTTCCTTCTGGAAAGGAAGCAAATGCCTCAGAGGTTCTCAGTCTGGAGCATAGCAAGCTGGAGAGATCCAAGGACAGGTCCATTTTGAGAGGGGGAGGTTCTGCACAAACATGGAAGGCTTCCTGCAGGAAGCACCAAAGGTGGGAAAAATCAGGGGTGGATGAGGCCAGGCCTGGCACATCCCTAAGAGGGCTGGAATGCTGGGATCATTAATGAGAATCTCGGACTCCTTGAGGTTGAGGGCTGGGGGCTGTGTCTCTGGGGAGGGTGGGGGTGTACATCTCAGAACTTTGTTCTGCCTGGGCCCATAGAGCCACTGTCCTCACTGGCTTCCCAAGCCACCCTTTGTTCTGTACTGGTTCTTTGGGCCCATGTCACAAACATCCCCCCCATCCAGGCTTCAGGTGGCAAGAGCATGAGAGCTGGTTGCTCCTGTCCTAGTGCCTGCTGCCCTAGCAAGTAGCCTTAGAGCCCTGGAAAAGTGGAGAAACTGAGGTGCAACAGGACAAGCTGGGTGGTTCATGGTCTCTGGGTGGGGGGCAGGGAAGGTTTTTGAGCCGAACTGAGTGCACCCTGAAAGTCTGGGCTGGGCAGGGTGCAGGCACTCAGTCTGAGGGGGAAAATGTTTTGGGGGAGTGGTTGGCTACAAGAGAGGTACAGTTTTGGCATCTGTGTGCACAGAAAACTGGGGCGGGATGTGCAGTCTATACCATAATAGGATAGGGGCACTGCAGGAGGATGTTCCAGTGCAGACATGGCTGGGGAGCCAGGCGCCACTTGGAGCAGGTGAAATGGGGTGGAGGCTTGCCAAAGACCTTGAACCCATTCTATTCATTTAATATTTACTGAGTACCTACTGTGTGCCTGTGCACACTCAATCTGGTGGATGGAGGGCTGGACTTTGGATAAGACAGATGCATGGTGGGGGCGCTCTAGAGGACCAGGCAGGGCTTCTGGGGGCCGAAGGGAAGGACCAGCTGCTGGGCAGGAGGGGCTTTCCGGCCAGCGGCCTGGGGTGGCTTGGATTTGAATTTCCGCTCTGCGGGCCACGTCCTGTACACAGCCTCTCAGCCAGCACGTCTGCACACGTGCATGGCTGCTGAGGATGGGGGTCACTTCAACTGACTGTCCTCTCCGTATACCTTTCATATTGTGTGGGTAGACAAGCCATGGGTGCTGGACTAGGGGGCTCTGAGCTTTCCAGCTGGGCCTGGCCTGTGGCCCCAGTGGGCTCAGTCCCACCCTCTGGATGTCTGCACCTGGCTAATGGGAGCATAACCTGCCCTTGTAGGAACCTGGAAATGCTGTGGCATCCCTGCAGTGCTCACTGGGCCTGCTGCCCCCTCACCTGGGCCTCTGGCTCCCTCTACTTCTTGCACCTTCTGGGATGCTCTGTCTTGTCTTGCTATCTCTCTGTCTCTTTCTCCATCTGGCTATCTCTAAATGGTTGGCCATCTCTGTCGATCTGTCTCTCACTTATCTGGTTGTCTGTCTCCCTGTCTGAATGTCTATCCACCCATCTCTCTGTGTATTCTTCTCTATTTGTGTCCCTCTAGATCCGTCTGCATTTCTTTATCTCCCCGTGCCTGTCTCTTGGTCTGGATCAGTATGCATGGACACAGATATCATGTGTGTGTGTTTTCTCTCCTTGTCTCTCTCTGCCCTCCCTCTGACTCTCTCTGCTTCTTCCTGACATTGGATGGCGCCTCTCCTCTGGGCTGACCTTGCCTTCTGCCCCCCCATCGGGGTCTCCAGTGAGTCCTGAGCTGCCCCAGGCCCCCACTCCAGCTTTCTTTGGGGCCAGAAGTCCGGCTGTCCAAATATTTGGCCGCCTCCAGGGGATTCCGAGTCAGCAGGGAGGAGGATGGGCTGGCTGGCTCGGGGTCTCCCCTGCCCCTGAGGGGGCCACAGGCACGTGATGTCCTGTCCTTTGCCTCAGCTGAGCCTCGGGCTGCACGTCCTTCTCAGCAGGCTGGCAGTGGGGGGCGGGGGGCTGCTGCTGGCTCTGGCCCAGTCTTGAGGCAAGAGGTTCCGACTGCAGCTTCCACTGGGGGCAATCTGAGCAAGGAGGGTCCAGGGGTGGGCAGAAGGGGAGGCCTAGGTGTCTGGGGATAGGCCCAATGCTAAGCGTCTGTTAGGTTTAGAAAATGTACCCTGTCACAGGAAAGTCCATCTTCCGGCCCCAGCTGGGGCCCTCAGATCCTCCTAGACACTTCCGGATACCCGGAACACAGAAGCACCAGGCCAGAGAGCTAGGGGATGAGGGGCTGGTGTGGCCAACACATCAGTGCTCTGCACCATTTGCCTTCCCCTCCTGCATGCTACCCCCTCAGTACCAGCCGTATGTTGGCCACACACTGGCCACTTACTCGGTGTTGTTGGCAATGGGGGAGTAGTGGATGGAAGATTGGATCTGCTGATGTCAAAATCTGGAGTTGTGGGTCTGGTGGAGGGGCAAGGGGTTTGTTTTAGTATCCTCCCGCGTTCCGAACACCCGCCCACACACCCTGTCCCTAGACCCCTGACCTCAGCAATCAGCTCCACACCAATCTCTGTGGCTCTGCCTTGAGAACATACAATCCAGGTGTGTCTGTTGAATCCAGTTTCCCTGTTAACTGATAGCTTGTCCGAGGAGGGTGTTATCCTTCTGAAACCTGGAGAAGCGGGTGGGCAAAGGGGCTCTAGGGAGGGACACCTTCTCTCAGCTAATGAGGGGAGTGGTAAGTAAGGACTGGTGAACTAGAACTGGGGGCAGCCCTCATCCGTGGGCCCCCAGGGATGACCACAGTGGACCCTTAAGCCAGGCCAGCCACCTCTCACCTGAGATCTGAGCTAAGGTGAGGGCTGCCCAGGCACAAGGAGCCTGGGGGCCATGGCAGCAAGCTCTGTGGGGTCTGTGCCTCCACCAGCACATGTGGCTACAGACCGAGGGAAGAAGGACAGTGTGACTGACTCCCTGTAGTTAGCCTGCTACTGCAGACCCACTCACGTCCCTGATCACTGGGGAGGAAAGCCGGGCTCAGAGCCCTGGTGGCTCCAAGGCCCTGGATGTGGGGACAGAGAGGTGAGCTTCCCATAGCAGCTGACACAAGCAGTGGCCCCACGGTGGCCTGGATTCCTGGATCTTGAAATCTTTAATTAGCCAAACTCAACGCCTGTCGAGGAGGTGTGCCTGACGAATTCTCACCCTGTGATGTTTGCGTGGGCGGGCATTACCTGCTATGCTATCCCCATGGCTTCTGCACCCCCCCCCCTTATCTCTCCACAGAGCAAACAGGCCCCAGGGCAGTGGCCTGGACCATCGATTTACTGCCTGAACCGATGCTACACCCATGACAGATGCCATTCTGATGATCTGCCCAAGGTCGCAGTGATCTCCCCACCCAAGAGCCTGACCCCTCTCTGGGAGCCTGTGGTCTGCTCTGGGGGCGAAGTCCTCAGGGAGGCTTCTCACTCTGTCCCCACCTTTGGTCAAACCTCACAGAACCCCCGGAAGACAGGAAGACACTGAGGTCCTGAGTGGGGAATACTTTGTCCATGGTCACATGGTGAGGCAGGGCCAGGTCAGGCCTCAGATCCAGAGTGTCCACTCTGGGCTTTTCCCACAGTTGGTCAGAATCTGCTGGCAGCTTTCCTCAGGCAGGGGCTATCCCCTGAGTCTACTCCGATACCCGATGCAAAGGAGCCTGGCAGGCGGCAGGCCTGAGAGACAGGAACTGTCAAAAATGGGCTGCCAGCCTCAGGAAATGCCTGGAGGTCCACATGTCAGGCCAGTACTAATCTCTACCCTGGCCCCCCAGCCCTTAGCCTTGCCCTAACTGAAGTACAGATTCCTTGACCTTGACTTCAAGGCCCTTTCAGGCTTGTCTATAGCCATGGAACCTTCATTCTATCCTCACAGCCTGCCTTATACCATACCTCAGGGCCTTTGCCCATGCTGTGCACTCTGCTTGAGCTACTCTTGCTTGTTTCCACATCCTGGGGGCTCCTGCTGGAATTTCAGAACTGGCTCCCTCACCTCCTCCTCCAGGAAGCCTTCCTTGATGCCCCTCTCTCTTCTTTTTTGAGTCCCAGCACTATGTGGCTTGGTTAAAAGCCACACTATGTGCTGGGGTTCCCCTGCAGGAGCCATAGGGTGGGGGATGTCTGTGTGGGTTTTGTCCCTTCCAGACTGGAAGCCACTTGAAGAGGGGTATTCCATGTCCTCTCTGGGATCTCAGGCCAGCCTGAGACCCAGCAGTGACTGGTCGTGAGTAATAGGCAGGACCTGAAGGTCTAGGCCCAGGTCCTGCTTGAGGGGATGGGGAGCCTGGAGCCAGGGCCTCAGGCACTTTGGCCATGACCATGCCATGGGCTGTGGTCTCCCTGGAGGCATTGCCTGGCTACTAGGGAAGAATATTAAGGCCGAGAAGAGTGCTTTGTCCAGGCTGCTGACTCAGCACACTCGGAGGGCCTGTCCAAGCCTGCCCTGGGCGGAAGCCCAGGCAAGGGCAACCCCAGCTGAGAGCCAGGGGGCACTCTGGAGTGACTCTGGAGACCAGGTGCTGGTATCCTTGGAGGGGTGCTGTTGGTGAGGCTCAGGGCAGGGGCATGAAGAAGACAGGCTTACCTTAGGGACTCTGGTCCAGGGGAAGAGGGCGTTAGAAGAGATGCTCAAATTGTCATGATCCTATGTGGACAGGCTGGAGGAGAGAAGGGTTCAGATGCCAGCATCAGAGGAAGGAGAGGTAGGTTGAGGGGTCCAAGGGTGCCAGGTATGGGGTACTCAGGACTGAGGTACCTAGGATCTGAACCCTGGCTTGGGGCTGCCTGGGGCCATTGCAGGGAGGTCCTCTGGTCAGTTCTGTGTGGCTGCTGCCTCCAGAACACCAGGGCCTGTGGCCTGAGGCCCGAGTCCTGAGCCTAGCCTCCCCTACCCACCCTAGCCCTGAATGCTGAGTTTGAGACCCCTGGTGCTCCAGCTTCAGGAGCAGACCTGAGACCCTCAGGATCTGGAGTGGGGATGGGGGATTTGGGGCAGGATTCAGGGTTCCCAAGTGGAGGGGGTGCCATGACATCAAGACTAGCCTCTGGCTGACCTGCCTGGCAGTGCTGCCCCCTCCCTGGTCTCCACTCTGGCCTCAAATCTCCTGCTGGCCTATCTGGCCTTCAGGATGTCCTTATAGATCCTGGGGACACGATGCCCAGGTACCTTCTGGGCATGGGCTAGGTGGCTCCCAGCGCCAGTGATGGGCGAGGGGCTAGCGAGTTGTCTGGGCAGCGGGCAGAGTTGGGCCTGGGGAGGAGGGGAGCTGATCCCTTTGGGGTCCAGCAGAGCTATGCCCTGAGCGCAGGGAAGGGAAGACTGATCCAGTGGTCCAGGCCCGTCTACAGCTGGCCAAGGTTCTGAGTTCCTGACCTGGGGCTCCAGGAAGTGGGGAGTCTCCTCAAAGTGTGGGTACCTAAGGGTGGGGGGTTCCCCAGCAGGGGAGGAGAGGCTTGAAAGAGAACATGGCCCTGAGGCCAGAGCTGTGTGGAGGGTGAGGCCTGTGTGGCCCAAAGAACTGGGCCCCAGGGCACCCATTTCCTGGAAGGCCCCTGAGGGCCCTTTGCAGCCAAGCGGGCAGGGTCCAGGTGTCCAGCCACCCAGCACCGCCTTAGGCCTCCTGGCTCCGGGGGGGTAGCCTCTGCGCCTGCCGTTCCCAGCGCCAGCTCTCAGCCCACAGAGGGACCTTTGTTCTGGCTGCCAGCAAAGCCCGCCGGGTGGCTGGGAACAGGGCCCACAGCCCTCGCCCTCTCCCGAGGCCTCCAGCCGTCGGGCAGCGCCATTCTAGGTTGGCTAGGAGGCCCCTGGCACACAGGGCACAGGAAACTGTCTCCCAGTATTAATATCAGGGAGGGGCAATCAGTCCAGGACCCATCCCCAGAGTGGGGTCTGGTGGCCTGGGACTCAGCCTCCTGGGGTCCTGACACCACTGGGTTCTGAACTTAGGTCATCCAACTGAGCTTTACTTCACAGATGGTGAAACTGAGGCCCCAAGGGCTTGCCTGGGTCGGTATGTATATGTGGCAGGGGAGTGCTAGGTACTGGCTGAGGTGTCGCCTCAGAATGTCCTGGAGAACTCAGGTATCTGAGCTCTGCCCCTCAATGGCAGGTTCCAGGGTGGCAGCAGGCAGAGCTGCATGAACATGTATGTCCTCAGTGAACTTCTGGGAGGTGTGCTACAGCTGCACACTTCCTGTGGGAGTCTGGGCTGTGAGCCCAAGGAGCGGGGATAACCAGGGGGACTGCCTGCTCTGTAGACTTCTGACCGCGTCAGTGTGAGAGCCAGTGTTCCTGGTGGTGGTCCCTGAGCCATGGAGGCACCTCTGCAGACGGAGATGGTAGAGTTGGTACCCAACGGCAAACACTTGGAGGGGCTACTCCCTGTCGCCACCCCCATGGCTGGCAATGAGAGGTGAGCAAGGGACTCATTCATGGCTTAGGGCAGGGCAGGGTGCAGGGCAAGGGGCTGGAGCTGAGCTGCCTGGCTGGTCTGTGCCTGCAGGGTCGAGGGCCCTGGACGGATCTGTGTTGAGGGTGAAGGCTTCCTACCAAAAAGTCCCAGCAAGGAGCCACACTTCACTGATGTGAGCAGGGGTGGCCATCAGGGGCTCGGGGGCACCCCTGGGAGCTTGAGGGCAGTAATGAGGTGCTATGGGGCAGCGATGGGAGGCCAAGGGATGGTGTGAGGGAATGCTGATTTACCCTCCACAACTTGCTAACTCATCCCACCCCTCCCGTCTCACTCTGGTGCCTGCAGTTCGAGGGGAAGACATCATTCGGGATGTCAGTGTTCAACCTCAGTAACGCCATCATGGGCAGTGGTATCCTGGGGCTCGCCTACGCCATGGCCAATACGGGCATCATCCTTTTCCTGTGAGTGCCCTCAGCAAACCTTCTAAAGATAGGAGCCCTAAACAGGCCACCGATCCTGACCTCCCAGGACCTGCCAGTTTCCTGTCACAAGACCCAGGCTGCAGTGGGTGGGCACTTACACTCAACCCAAACCACAGCTGAAAAAAACAGCCGTGGCCAGACAAATATACCTCATTTCCCAGTAAACCCGCTGAGATGACAACACAGGGCCAGCCTAACAGGACTGAGTCTGTCCTACCACATTTACACATGATGGATAGACCCCATGGCCAGGCCTTCTGTGGGTACACGTGTCCTTACCTCAGAGCTCTGCCCTGCAGCCTAAATGGAAAACATGTTTCTTCCAAGATCTCAAGGGGAGGTGGTGCTCAGAGGGTCCTTTCTGGGTCATGGCCACCCTGGGTCAGCCCAGGTGATGTTCACCACCCCTGGGGCCTGCTGAGTTTGCATCCACACATGTTGGGGGTCCAGACACCTGGGTCACAGACCCCGTACACCCAGGCCTCCCGGAGCTCATTGCTCCCTGCCTGCCAGAGGAGCCCCAGCGACCTCTTTTCGTCCACCTTCCCCAGGTTCCTGTTGACGGCCGTCGCCTTGCTCTCCAGCTACTCCATCCACCTGCTACTCAAGTCCTCAGGGATCGTGGGTAAGCCCCAAACCTGGCCTGTAGCAGGGAGGAGTGGGCTGGGGAGAGCACTCCTGACTGTCCTGATTCCCTGTCCCCACAGGCATCCGTGCCTATGAGCAGCTGGGCTACCGTGCCTTTGGGACCCCAGGAAAGCTGGCGGCAGCCCTGGCCATTGCGCTGCAGAACATCGGAGGTGAGGCTGATGGGCAGGTGATGGACGGTGGACAGGCTGAAGGTTGGCTGGTTTGGCTGACCTGCCTCTCTCCCCCCAGCCATGTCCAGCTACCTGTACATCATCAAGTCCGAGCTGCCCCTTGTCATACAGACCTTCCTGAACCTGGAGGAGCGGACCTCGTGAGCCCCAGGGTGGGGCGGGGCTGGGTGAGGGTGGGAGGCCCTAGTCTAACCCTCTATGTCCACCACTAGCAGAGCCCAGGCTGGGCTAGTGGGAGAGACAAGACAGGGTGGAGGTGGGGCGCAGAGAGCTGCCGGCAGAGCTACCATTCTGTGCACACTTGTTTATGAAGCACCTTGGGGAAGACTCCCAGGAGGGCCATGTGGGGCAGGGGGTAGTCTGAGGCTGAGGAAGCCGGCCCGCCTAGCCGTGGACCCAGCCTGTGAGCACAGAGCACCTGAGAACCTCAGGCTTAGCTCTAAGCTCCTGCTATTTCTGACCGTGGCTTGGGTGTTAGCCTCCCCGCCACCTCGCCCCAACCAAGAAATTAAGCCTACAGTGTCCCAGTTGCCTATCATCAGTTTAGCCAGTTCTCATGGCATAAGCATGTTCTGTGGGTAGGAGCAGAGAAGATAGCCAGGCCCTGCCCTTGACAATACAGCCCCGGCAAGCAGAAAGGCTGCATGGCTGCAAGCAGCTCTGGGAGGAAGGAAACAGCCAGGATTCTGCCGCCAGGCCCTGGGGGCCTTTCCCAAGGAGCTGTGGGTTTGCCCTTGAAGGAAGGTCTCATTCCTCATCCCTTTAGCTCCCTGTGTCCACTGTCCATTGAGGGCGTGGGGCAGGATGATGCAGGATGCAGATGCTGGGGGGAACCACAAGGAGCTCAGGTGGTTGGCAAGTCCCTGAGACCCCCATGGAAAATGCCTCAGACCCAGGTCCTTTCATCCCACCCACCCCCTCGGGCCCCTTGGGGCCACTCCATGGGGAGGATGGACCCAGACCTGTGTGTCCTAGGAAAAACAACCACAGTGACTGTAATTGTAATGGTTATCAAGCAGGAGCTGAGTGTATTAGTCCTCACCTTGTCCAGGAGAGTGTTGGGAGTGGGCCCATTTTGCAGATGGGGAAAGGGAGGCTCAGAGCTGTGGACAAGTATTCTTCAGAGATCACTCAGTGGCACCACGGGTAACCCCGGCTGGGGGTCAGGCGGCCCCATCACCCGAGGCTGAGTGGACTCTAATATCGGCTCCCCACTCCCATCCCTGCAGGGACTGGTACATGAATGGAAACTACCTGGTGATCCTGGTCTCTGTCATCGTCATTCTGCCTCTGGCACTGATGCGGCAGCTTGGTGAGTGTGGCAGGGCCAGGGCCTTAGAGGGATGCATGGGAGGGGACCTTTGGTCTCACCACCCCCCTCCCCAACTTTACAGGCTACCTAGGCTACTCCAGTGGCTTCTCGCTCAGCTGCATGGTGTTCTTCCTAATTGCAGTGAGTGACCACCCCCCCCACGCTGGTCGAGGGAGGGGGGCAGGTCTTTCTGGGAAGCCTGGGTCAGAAGGCAGCTCCTCCAGTCCTGATCTAGATGTGGCTTCACAGTGACTCCACAGGCAGCCTAGCCTGGCCCTGATACCCTCATCCTTCCCTGCCCCCACCTAGGTCATCTACAAAAAGTTCCACGTGCCCTGCCCGCTGTCCCCCAGTTTAGCCAACGTGACAGGCAACTTCAGCCTCGTGGAGGTCATCAAGGAGGAGGCGGGGCTGCAGGTTGAGACGGAGGCCGCAGCCTTCTGCACCCCGAGCTACTTCACCCTCAACACACAGGTTGCAACAGACCAGGGAGGGGGCAGTGGGCCTGGTGAGAGTGTCAGGGGCTGTTCTGACACAGAATCCCTGTTTTGCCAGACGGCGTACACGATCCCCATCATGGCTTTCGCCTTTGTCTGCCACCCTGAGGTGCTGCCCATCTATACAGAGCTCAAGGAGTAGGTATCCGTGGCTGGGAGAGGGGGAGGGGGCTGCCTTGAGTTGGTCAGGGGAGAATGGATGTGGTCCTAAAGGGAGGAAAGAGTGACAGGAGCCAAGTCATTTTATCCAAGGTCTCCATGGCTGCCACAAGGGGCGACCGGGGGCAAGAAGGAGGCTCCCTCAGCTACCAGATGGTGAGGGTGTGGTGCCAGAGAGAGACCCCAGGACACATGGGGGTTTCCCAATGTGGCCCAGCTTGGCACCAATCCCCTCCCCTGCTGCCCCATAGCCCCTCCAAGAGGAAGATGCAGCACATCTCCAACCTGTCCATCGCCGTCATGTATGTCATGTACTTCCTGGCCGCCCTCTTCGGCTACCTCACCTTCTACGGTATGGCTGGACCGTGGGGGCAGAGGCAGAGGCCAGGCTGGGGGGCAAGGGGCTGGCCAGTGGCCATGGCACCCTGCATACTATAGGCGTTCATTAGGTCTGTGATGCCTAACTGAGCCCTGCAGCTGTGGAGGTGTGTTGCCACTCCTCAGTGTCAGGGTCAACCCAGGCTCAGAGCCCAACCCCATCCCTGGACCTCCTGCTGACCACCCTCCCTGCCTGCCACAGACAGGGTGGAGTCGGAGCTGCTGCACACCTACAGCAAGGTGGACCCGTTTGATGTGCTGATCCTGTGTGTGCGCGTGGCCGTGCTGACGGCAGTCACACTCACAGTGCCAATTGTTCTGTTTCCGGTGAGCCAATGTGCAAGTGGCCAGGTGGCCAGACCACTGGCGGGGTGGGACTGATGGGGCTGACAGATTGATGACTCTCCCCACCCTGCTTCCCAGGTGCGCCGCGCCCTCCAGCAGATGCTGTTTCAGGACCGCGAATTCAGCTGGTTGCGGCATGTGCTCATTGCTGTTGGCCTGCTCACTTGTATCAACCTGCTGGTCATCTTTGCCCCCAACATCCTGGGCATCTTCGGGGTCATCGGTAAGGGTCTGGCCCTGCTGTGAATGGAGGCAGGGTACTGCCCCAGAGAACTTCCCTTCTGCAAATGCTGGCAGATTCCTAAGGTCGTACCCTACGTTTAAGTGATGGCTGCTGGCCATGTGCACAGCTTGGCCTCCCATCTGAGATTTGTTCTTAAGGCTCTCCTAATCCTTTTTGAGGGCTCAGAGCCACCGAGTCAGTTACCCTTGCTGGGGGTGCTGGAGGATGGAATGGAGCCCAAGGGTCCAGGGGCCTTCACTAAGGATCTCATTGGCTCTTGTCCCCACCTCACATATGAGGAAGTTTAGAGTGATTAAGGGAGAGCCATATAGCTGTTAAGTGGAGAGCCTTGACTGGGCCCCAGGATCATGGGACTATAGGTTTAGGGTTCTGTCCAACTGTCCCAGTTGGGGCTCTGAGTGGGAAGGTCAAACAATTCTGAGACGTCTTTGGGGTGACCCAACTCAGGAGATTGACTCCGCAACCCAGCTCTGCAAGGACCAACACACAGACCTGGGGGCTGAGTATCATTGATATCACTGACAGGACTCTTGGTTCTGTACGTCTGAAAGCCGACTCAAAATGAATTATACAGAAAGTAATGTATTGGCTCAATTAATGGAAAAGCCTTCAGGAATAGCTATACGCAGGGGCCCAGTATCCTCAAACTTCATCTCTGTCTCTTGGTCTGCCTCTTCTCTTTGCCAGCTTCATTCACTGACAGAGTTTTCTGACACCAAAGGCACTAGCCTTCTATCCTGGTAGACAGAGAACAAGGGGAGGGGCTGATGGGCTCTCCAGAATCAGACAGAGCTCTCGAGTGGAGTCTCGAGACGAGACTCCCTCATCAAGGAATGTTTGATCTCATTAAAGGGTCCACCCTGAACCTTAGCCAATAGGTGGATGTGAGCCAGTGGTGGCCATGCCTTATTCTTTGCAGGTGCCACATCTGCCCCATGCCTCATCTTCATCTTCCCTGCCATCTTCTACTTTCGCATCATGCCCACAGAGAAGGAACCTGCAAGATCTACCCCCAAAATCCTGGTGCGAAGGGCCTGGGGGTTGGTGTGCTAGTGTGGGGATGAGGGGGCTGCCCTGACCTCAGACCTGACCCTGACTTCTGACCCCACAGGCCCTTTGTTTTGCTGCCCTTGGCCTCTTGCTGATGACCATGAGCTTGAGCTTCATCATTATTGACTGGATCTCGGGGACCAGTCGGCATGGAGGAAGCCACTAGGATGACCCCCATCCTGTTCTGTCTACTTGTCCTCCTACCCCTGCCCAGACTCTTCAGCCCCTGCTCCCATCCAGTGGCCAGTTGGAGGGGGAAGAGAAAGACGTGGTGAACACTATGGCATTTGGCCCTGCCCCATGTCCTCTCTGTCGAAGTTTTTGTTAGAGCCAGGACCAAGGCCCTTGGGCCACTACCCTGCTGAGCTCCTGGCCTACAGGAGCTTCCTGAGCTGGGAGCAAGGTGGGGCTGTACCCCTGCTCCCTTCCTGCTGCCTCAGGTCCCACCCAAGCCCCTTATTCTCTTTGCACAGGTGCATAGACTGAGGCCCAGCAGCTGCCCCCTAAGGTCACATAGCCTGTAGGGGCACAAAGAGCTGAATTAGGCCTGCAGTCATCCCGCCACCTTGCTCCTGGGCCATGGTCTGCACCCTGGGGCTTCATCTCCCTCAGCCTGCTTGCCTTTCCTCCTTCTGTCACCTAGGCCCCTTTCGTGGGCTCAGGCCCTTGGATAACCTGGTCCTCTTTCCCATCCCCTCCACCGGGAGCAGAACCCCCTCACCCTATGCTTGAGGGTGAGGCTGGTGTGGACACCCCAAGGGGCCCCTTTCCTGGTCTTTCACCAGTCCTGGGGAGGCTGGGACTCCCCCCACCCCAAGCCCAGGCCATAGCTCACATTCCACTGCTGGGAGAAGAAAGAAGCTGAGGCCCAGAACGTGTCTGCCCCTGGGAACCAGAGACCCCAAGGGCCAATCTGAGGCAGGGATGGAGAGGCTGGCAGCCCCCTTTTATAAATATTATACATAAGACCAGCTGTGCTTTATATTCTTGATCTCCATGGTCCCTGGGTTCCTGGAAAGTGGTGTGGGAGCCGGGACATGGATGGTGATGGAAGCCTGCCCTGCCTTTTTCCCTGGGATAAGGGTGGGGACAGGGTGAGTCCCCTACTCCACCCCGACCCTGCCTCCCAAACCAGCCAGTGGTGTGCTGAGACCCAGCTCTGGGCCTCGGCCAGGCTCAGCACAGACCTGCTTTCTCACGGGGTGAGGTGGGGAGGAATTAATGAGGCCCCAGGAAATGGGACAGAGAGAGGCCTCCGGAAGGAGGCAACGTGAGGTGCATCCCCAGCAGCTTCCAGGGAGGGTCTGAGCTGGGGGCGGCTGAGCCCTGCAGAAGCCCTGCAGAAGGGCCCCCTGCCCTCCCTAGCTGCCATGTCAACCCTCTGCCAATGCCTTAAATCTGGGGACAAAAGTCCAGGGGTCCTGTGCCCTGTCAGGCTAATCTTTTATTAATAGTAAAACCTACTACGAATAAAGGTGGGTTAGTGATTGCCTGTATGTGAGGCCTGAGTTTTGAGTGGGGGAATCCAAGGCAGGGCAAGAGCCGCAAGGATGCAGGGCAGCCCCAGGTGGCCTGGCCCGGGTGGGACTGGGAAGCTGCCCATTGCCTGAGGCAGGCCTGAATCAGCTGGGACCCAGCAGGACGGAGCTGCCCAGGCCTTGGCATCAAACCCTCATTAGGAGAGACCCTGCACCCGGCTAGGCGGCCAGGGAAAGGGCAGCAGGAAAAATCCAGTTTGAACTGGCAAGGCAGCTGCCGGCTTGAGAAACCCCTGAAGAAAGAACTTCCTCAAGCTGGTGGCTGCTAGGCCCATGGCAGTGCCAGCTGATCAGAGGGGGGCTTCCTGAGTCTGGTTCTCAACAGCCCCAGGCGCCTGACTCCAGCCTGGGGACTCACTCAGGAGCCCCGTGGCCCCAGAAAAGAGCTGGATACTGGCCTAGAGGTGGCCGCAGCCCAGAGTGCCCCTGGCATGCAAGGCTGCCCTCTGGGGGTCTCTGGCGTCTTCCTCGTCAGGTGAGGCCATGGCCCTGCCTGAGACCCTTGGCTCCTGTGGAGCAGGAGGCAATAAAGGGCAGGGTCCATCCTGCTGACAGACCCCGGGGATCTTTTCTCAACCTCCCTCCATCCAAAGAAGGCTGCAGGTCAGAGCAGCAGCAGGACTGCC
The DNA here is from genome assembly GCF_963455315.2 of Globicephala melas. Lineage (NCBI taxonomy): Eukaryota > Metazoa > Chordata > Mammalia > Artiodactyla > Delphinidae > Globicephala > Globicephala melas. The sequence continues at coordinate 38,083,929 of NC_083324.2, read as the reverse complement.
TGGAATCTCTTAAGACCCCAAGCCTGGCTTCAGGCCTCTCAGACAAGGGGGATGAGCTGAAAGTCGCTCCACCCACCCCTCCCCGCTGCCACACACTTACACACTCACCCACATATACACAGCTGGGGTGGAGGAAGGACCCTGGCCCCTGGAGGCCATCTCCAAGCAAGTTCTCCTCCAGACTGATTGCTGGGCAGCAGGCTCCAGGGGCAAGGGGGCAGGCAATGTGGCCACTACTCTATATCGAAAAGTCAAGTGTCCACAAGACTGTTTGAGAATGAGTATCTCTGTCAAGTTCCAGCCATTCCGCCTCCACGAGGATGCGTCTGCAGGCCCTTGGTCATCACTAAGCATTTTTGTATGTTTTGAAGAATTTCCCAGGTCTTTTTTTCTTCTGGTTTGCTTTTTAAAATTTGCTCTGAAAAAAATGTTTTTAATCTGAAATGTTAACAAATTAGAGCAGGAATTCCCAGGCGGTCCAGTTGTTAGGACTCTGTGCTCTCACTGTTGAGGGCCTGGGTTCAATTCCTGGTCGGGGAACTAAGATCCCACAAGCTGTGTGGTGCAGCCAAAAAAAAAAACCCCAAAATTAGAGCAGCACAGAGGTCGTCAATATTTCTTTTCACCACTTTTCCTATGACTGCTTGTAACAGAAAAATAAGATAATACAGACCAGGAAAAAGGGCCAAAGCATAGGCCTTGGTCTCCCTGACCAGCAGCTGCCCCTGCCTGCACCCTTCTCACCTGTGTGCACATGCACACATTCGCCTATCAACTGAAAAGGAATTCATTGTTCATTCATTTGACAAGTATTTATTAAGATTTCCTATGTGCCGGGTGCTCTTCTAGCACCTGTATGTACAGCAATGAACAAAGTGAAGAGCCCTGCCTTCCTTGGACTTATAGGTGGGGGATTGGATTCAGACCAGAAACATGAAGCATAATCAGTAAGTTATATCATTTGTTAGCAGATGATCAGTAGTATAGGGAGTAAAGGGCAATGAAGAATAAGGGTTAGGGGCTGGCTTCCCTGGCGGTTCAGTGGTTAAGACTCCGCGCTCCCAATGCAGGGGACACGAGTTTGATCCCTGGTCGGGGAACTAAGATCCCACATGCCACGTGGTGCAACCAAATAAAATTAAAAAAGAACAAGGGTTGGGAGGTGGGTCAGGGTGGGCCTCACTGAGGAAGGGATGTTTGATCAGAACTTGGAGAGGGAGGAAGCCATGCAGATGTCTGCAGGGAACATTCCAGCCAGAGGGATCAGCCAGTGCAAAGCCCTGAGGCAGAATGTGCCGGCTTGGGAGAGGAGCAGCCAGGAAGCCATCGAGGCTGATGCTGAGAGAGGTGGGAGAGGGTAGAAGGGGCGATTGGGGGCTAATGAGGGGATGTTGTGGGACCATGCCAGCCACCATAGGACTTTGGATTTTTCTGTGGAAAAGGCAAGAGTCAATGCCAGGTCCTGAACAGAGGAGGGGGCAGGATCTGACTCAGTAGCAACTCTAGGTTTTAAATGGATTATTCTGGCTGCTGCATTGAGACTAGACTCTGGGGTGGGAGATGGGGAGCCAAGGGTGACACTGACGCAAGGGCTACTACAGTTGTTCCAGACAGACATATCAGGTGTCTCAGCCCAGGTAGTGGCAGAGTTGGGGTGAGACGTTGGGCATATCCTGAAGGATTCCCTGATGGCTTGGGTACGTATGAGGGGAAGGGCAGAGACAAGTCCAGAGTGACTCCAACTTGCCACTGTATCTGCCGAGGGAGGCGGGGGGAGGAGTAGGCTTGGGAGGGAGATCAATTTTGCCCATGAAAAGTTTAAAACACTGACTGGACATCAAAGTGGAAATGCCATGTTTGCTGCTAGGTGTGTGACTCAAGTTCAGTAGAGTGACCAGTGCTGGAGCTTTGGATCTGGGAGATAAAAAGTGTGGATTGGTACTTAAAGCCAGGCTCCTGGATGTGATGAGGGCAGATGGGTTTGGAAGGAGGAGGGCAGCAGTAGGGACTGAGCCCTGGAATATTCCTCTGTTAGGAGGTAGGAGAGATGAGGTGGAACCAGCAAAAAAGCTGGAGGGAGCAGCCAGGAGGTAGGAGGAAACCCAGGAAAATGTGGGCTCCTGGGAACCAGACGAGCATCAGCTGCTCAAGGAGGTGAGGGTGGAGCACAGACCACTGGGTCCAGCAACGTGTAGGTCACTAAGGACCCTGACCAGGGCTTTTTTTGTGGAGGGAGGGGCAAGCCTGCCTGGAGAGGGTAGAGGAAAGAGAGGTAGAAAAGAAAAGATAAAGTGTAGAAAATTTGTGTGAAGTGAGAGGAGCAGGGCCAACAGAGGCATTTATGGAAGACTGGGAAGAAGCAGCTATTGAGGGTAAGAGATTTGAAGAAGCTGGCAGCGTGGTGGGCTGGAGGCAGGTGAAGGACTTCTGGGCCAGAGCCCTGGAAGTACTGAGCTGGAAGACAGTACGCGGAGGTTGGGCAGTCGTATCAGGGAACACGCAGGGTGGCCACAGCCTGGCCTGGCCAGGCCAATTGCTGGTAGCTAGGAACATCACGGGTCCACGATGAAGCCAGGGACATCAAAGAGCATATGCAGGGACCCAGAAGACACTTTCAGATCTCTGCCTTGACCTCAGTTTAAAGTCATCCAGCAACTAACTTTCAAATGACGTGGAACAGTAATAATAGACTGCAAGCTACTTAGGAAGAAAAAGTAGCCCTGGGAAAAATCGGAAAGAACAAAACTGCTTTCAAAACCATACAAGGCTGCAAACCTGCCCTGCCACGCACAGCGGGACCTGGACAGGATTAGACTTAACCCGCACACCCCACCCCCACCCCCGCCCCAGAAGATCCATAGAAGGCGGCCTCTGCTGCCCCCTGGCGGTCAACGGCCAGAGTCTGGGCGGCGCAGTGACCCACCCAACACGTTACAGGACCTGGTGGTGGGGATGGTCAGCTCTGGCTGTGAAGCGGAGCCCTGAGGCTCCAAGGCTGTCCAGGAAGGCGTCCTGGCTGGCGCATGGGAAGAGGGCAGGCAGGAAGGCTCCGGGCGGGGCGGGGCGGGAGGGTGAGGAACTGCCAGTCCCACACTTGGCCGGGTCCTCAGGGAGCCAGGTCTGGGCCCCCCATGAGCTGCCTGACCTTGGAGGGGTTCCTGGTGCGGAGGAAGGGGCCGAGTCCCAGCCCCACCCTTGACCAAGCGTTCTGGGAGCCCCACCAAGCATCGCCCAGCTCCTCTCCTTACGCTGCCCACATCTACTCTGGGGTCAAGCTCAGCAAGGCACCCAGAGCCCCCAAATCGCACCGGCACGCGGCCCCAGGCTCAGCGCAGGCTATGGGCACTGAGCCACCCCAGCTTCAGGAAGCAGGGGAAGTGCCCACCGGGATAGTCAACCAAATCAGCGTTTAATCTCCGCTGTGAATTTGCGGGTTGGAGGCTAGAAAACATACTGGAACGGAGGCGGCGAAGATGCCAGGACCAGAAGAAGCAGGAAGGCATGTGTCATGGCACGTTCTGAGGATGGGCCGAGAGGGCGGCTAAGGCTGGAGGAAGGCCAGGAGGGATGGGGTCAGAGCAGGGCAAGGGCCATGGGGCGCCACGGACGGCTCTGAGCCAGAGGACACCGAACGGCTACTGCCCTATGGAGGGAGGGCCTCTCTGGCCACCGAGTGGGCAGATCGGCGGAGGCGGGGGCCAGGGCTGGAGGCAGAACGAAACGGGAAGGCAGGCCTGGTGGGGGTAATGGCGAGCGGCAGTCGGGAGGAGAGGAGAGGACTGCGGGGAGGTGCGGGCGCTAGGCCCGCCTCGGCTCCGGCGTTGCGCCAAAGACCCGCTAGGAGGCGCCGCTGCCCCGCGAAGCCGTGCCCTGCCTCTAGCACCACCCAAACCCCGCGCTCCCGCCTAGAGAAGCCCCGGAAGAGGCGGGGCGGCGCACTCAGATGCCGCTTCCGGTTTCAGCTTGGCCCCGAGGCGGGGGAGGTAAACTTGGGGAGGGAGGTCACGAATAGGGAGCGGGGAGGGTGCGAGGGGGCTGCGGTGGGCCGAGGGCAGGCAGTGTTAAGGGGTACTAGGGCAGGGGTGGGAACAGGGTGGCAGGAGGCCGAAAGCTGAGGGACAGGCTGTGGTCTTTGAGGCTCACCCCACATCTGAGCTTCCGGCATTTTCCCTTGTGAAATACAGTCCTGGAGCTCCTGGGAAGTCTTGGCGGTGCCCGAGACCTGGGTGCAGGGCAAGGAAGGCTTCCCAGCGATGGAGAAATGGGAAGGGAACTCCAGCAGCGGAGTAGAGAGGTGCACACAGCTGGGGAAACGACTATAGGGGCCTGGGGAACCCTTTAAACAGATTTTCTTTAAATGTTTGAGCCATGTCTATTTGGAGAAGAGGCCAGGCCTGTGGAGAAGGCTGAAAGGGGACTAGTCAGCCCAAACCTGCTGGAAGGAAACTAGCTCAGTCCAGTTATTTATGCCCTGCCTCCCACATGTCTCTAGCTAGCCTCTCCTAGAGGATGTGGGACAGCCCTGTCCCCATAGGTGTCACTCCATCACCCTCATCTCCTGCACCACATGGTGGTCACCCCGTGCCTCCTTCCCTGCCTTTTCTCTTGTCCACAGGGGCCACACTCTCCATAGCAGTCAGAGGGAACTTTAAAATAGTAGATCATGTCACCTGCCCTTAAAAACCCTCCAATTTTTTTTTTTTAAAGGCTGCACAGCTTGTGGAATCTTAGTTCCCTGACCAGGGATTGAACCTGGGCCCCAGCAGTGAAAGTTCCAAGTCCTAACCACTGGACTGCCAGGGAATTCCCCCAAACCCTCCAATTGTTTCCATCACATTTGGAATAAAATTTAAACTCTTCCCTGCCCTTGGCCCTGATGATCTGGCCCCTCCTGACTACCCACTGGTGCTGGCCCACAGCTGGGCCTGTGCTGTGATAGATGGTACTGGCCCAGGGCGTCTCAAAAGCTTTTCTCCAGCAGCCTGAAGCCATCCCCAACCAGGCTTATTCCTCTAAATCTGTCTAGTTGGCTTCAGTGGCAGCATTTGTTCCCTGCAGTACTGCAGAGCTATGTTCCATGCTTCCAGGGCTCAGTGACCAGCATCTCTCCCAGAACAGGTCCCCTTTCTCTTCCCCCTCTGCTCCTGGTCACCATCTACAGGAAGCTCCTGAGCCCTGGTGGCTGGGCCTTGGAGGCATCTCATGGGCTGCTTGCTGTTGGATTACCTTCATTAGGGCTGTTTTTGCTCCTTCATTAAATTAAATTCCAGGAAGCAGTGCTAATGAAGGCCCCAACGAGTTGCAGAAGCTACCAGCCCCAGCCTTTGGACAGCATGGCAGGGAAGGCTAGGCAACAGGGTGAGCAGAGGAGTGGCTTCCGGGGATAGGGCTGATTATCATTTCCCAGGCCCTCCAAGGATACTGGGTTACCCAGGGGAGGGGGCCTTTAGAGGCTGCATAGGTAACAGACACAGTAGCAAGTTGGACAAGAGCTTTTCAAGGACATGGAGGGGGGCTCAGCTCAGTCATGGACCCAAAGCCTTGAAGGCTCCCTGGGTCCCCTGCTAAGTCACTGGGCAGTTCTCCCGCAGTCATATCAGCAGCACCCTGAGTGCCAGGATCAGTTGGATTTTCAGGGCCAGACATGGGTCACTGGCTTGGAGATGCTGTTGTCCACTGCAGGCTCATATGAACTCCTACCTCAGCATCTCTTGGGCACTTGGGAGCCCCCTGCCTTCCCTGTGCCTCACTGATGCCTCATGGCTGGCCTCCCTCACACCACAGTCCCTCTTGCTCTGGCTGTTCTGGCCAGGCTGGCCTTTCTGTTCCAAGAACACTCAGGCCCTTCCCGCCCCAAGGCCTTTGCACTTGCTGTCGCCTCTGCCTATCGCTTTCTTCTCTTGGCTTGTCACATGGTTGGTCCCTTCTCATCATTCAGAGTTCCCCTCCTTGGACTGTTCCTCCTTTTTTTTTTTTTTTTTTTTTGCGTTACGTGGGCCTCTCACCGTTGTGGCCTCTCCCGTTGCGGAGCACAGGCTCCGGACGCACAGGCTCAGCGGCCATGGCTCATGGGCCTAGCCGCTCTGTGACATGTGGGATCTTCCCAGACCAGGGCACGAACCCGTGTCCCCTGCATCGGCAGGCGGACTCTCAACCACTGCGCCACCAGGGAAGCCCCCCTTTTTTAAAAAATATTTATTTATTTATTTTTGGCTGCGTTGGGTTCTCGTTGCTGCGCGCGGGCTTTCTCTAGTTGCGGTGAGCGGGGGCTGCTCTTTGTTGCGGTGCATGAGCTTCCCATTGCAGTGGCTTCTCTTGTTGCAGAGCACGGGCTCTAGGTGCGCGGGCTCAGTAGCCGTGGCTCACGGGCTCTAGAGCACAGGCTCAGTAGTTGTGGCGCACGGGTGTAGTTGCTCCACGGCATGTGGGATCTTCCCGGACCAGGGCTCGAACCCATGTTCCCTGCATTGGCAGGCGAATTCTTAACTACTGCACCACCAGGGAAGCCCCTGGACTGTTCCTCCTGCATACACCTCCCAGTGGCTCTTGTGTCACCCTGTTGAGTTATTCCAAAACAGTGGAGTTCATTTCCCTGTTTATGTGTTTGGTGTGCTCCTGAAGCGCAGGGTCCCAGCTCCCTTCCTCACCCTAAGGTTCTTGGCACAATGGCACACAGTAGTTTCACAGCAAACAGTAGTTGAAAGGACTCCTCTCAGAGCCTCCTGCCCGTGTCAGGTGGAATCCCCTAGCCCCCAGAAACCTGAGCATGGAGTGCTGGGCCCTGAGTTCTCCAGGCCAAAGCCAATTGAAGGAGGTGGATGACTGTGAAAGGGGACCCTGGACCCCAAGGCCTGCCAGGCTTGGGACTGTTTCCCTGGGGGTAAGAGAAGCCTGGGAATAGCGGTTTGGAAGGAAGGGGCAGAGAGGGCAAGGTGGCTGACTCCAATCTCAGAAGTGCTGCTGGGCTCAGAAGCAGGAAAGGGGAAGTGCAGGGGATGTACTAGGAGGTGGAGCCTGGCTCAGGGTTGCAGGGAGGGAGCCAGCTCTGACCACTGAGATCTACAAACAGAAGCTGCTGAGGCCCTATCTGCAAAGCTGTGATTTGGTGGTACAGGGCCTAGCTGGGCACTCCCTGCCATCTGAGAGCCATGGAGATGGAGTGGCCAGGATCCTGGACTTGGCATCCCTGTGGGGTCCTGCCTGTTCTTGGACTCTGGTGGGGGCAAACACACCCACCCCGAAACTGCCTTTGGGGAAGTTCTGGCAGCTTCCCCTTCCTGGAGTCTGTGGACCGGGGAGTCGCAGCCCACTGAGGGGGTCTCTGTTCCTCACCCTGTTCAGCCTGGTGCACGACAGGAGCTCAGGACAAGCTGGACCTGCTCTGTGGCCTGCGGTGAGCCTCGAAGTTATCCTACCTGTCCAGGTGAGCCAGTAGCTGCCACTTCTCCATTCCAGCTGGGATGCCATCCTTAGTTCTGCTGAATGTCATTTTACTGTCCTTTATGGTCTAGTTCAGGTGCTGCTGGACCAGCATGCACAGACACAAGTCATGCCTCCTCTGGTGCCCGTGAAGCCCTGGCTGGGCAACCATCCTCCGCCCCCAGAACAATGTCTCTTGAAAGGATGAAAGGACTCCTGGGCTCCCAAGTGTAAAGGAAGCAGCATGCCTGTGATGTCCCTCGCTGGATGACCGTGGTTGCGTCCTGACCCCTTCTGGGTCTCAGTGGCCTCAGCTTCAAAGCCAGGTGTTTCTCTAGCTCTGACTGTTGATTTTCTCCCCAGCCTGTTCCCGAACCCACCCTCCCAGTCCCTGTTCCCACTTCCCTCAGTGATCCTCTCCCTCTAATACTCCCCACACCACCTCCACCAAGAAGGCTCCCTGACCTTCCCAGGCACCATGATTTCTACCCTCTCTGCACAAACAACTATGGTGAATATATTTATAGTGATGACAGGATTAGTGTTTTCACCTCTCCCCGCTCCAGGGGGAACCCCTGGAAGGGTGGGTTAAACTTTGTGTGATTCATTCGTTTCGTTTGACAAATATTTACCTGCCACCCTCAAGGACTATGCTGTAAGGGGTCTGGAATCAGAGATCTGGGTGGGTGGCAGAGACTCACCACTGGGATAGTGGCATCTGGCTGGGGAGGGGAAGCCCCAGGACAGTGGGAGTCAGAGATGCCCAGCTCACAGCCAGGGAATGAAAGATTGGGAGGAGGGAAGTGGGGGAAGGGAATGGGGGACGTGCAAGAGAATGGGGAGAGCAAGGCAAGTCAGATGGCTGGAGTGCTGGTGTGTTGCAAATGGAGGGAGATGAGGTGGGCCTTGGTCGGGGACAGCCCCTAAGGGGCCTGGCAGAAAGAAATTACTGTTATAACAACTCATCCCTACTGAGGGCGTTTTGTGTACCATGCACATTCTGAACATTTAGCTACATTTCCTCCCTTATCCGTGACCTCAGCCAGTGTAGTGGGTAGCTATTACTGTTAGGTCCATTTTACTGATAAAAAAAACTGAGACATGGGAATTCCCTGGTGGTCCAGTGGTTAAGACTCCGAGCTCCCGGGCTTCCCTGGTGGCTCAGTGATTAAGAATCCACCTGCCAATGCAGGGGACACGGGTTCGATCCCTGGTCTGGGAAGATCCCACATGCCTCAGAGCAACTAAGCCCGTGCGCCACAACTACTGAAGCCCACGCGCCTAGAGCCTGTGCTCTGCAACAAGAGAAGCCACTGCAATGAGAAGCCTGCGCACCGCAAGGAAGAGTAGCCCCAGCTGGCTGCAACTAGAGAAAGCCCCGTGCGCAGCAACAAAGACCCAACACAGCCAACAGTAAAACAAACAAATAAATAATAAATTTATTTTAAAAAAGACTCCAAGCTCCCAATGCAGGGGGCCTGGGTTCGATCCCTGGTCAGGGAACTGGATCCTGCGTGCTGCAACTAAGACCTGGTGCAGCCAAAAAAAAAAAAAAAAGAAAAATTAAAAAAAGACAACAAAAAACTGAGGCACAAGGCGTTTCTGGTACTTGTCCAAAGTAATACGCAGCCGGCAAGTTTGTGGAGTGCTCCTCAGAGTCCCTGCTGTCAATCACCACTGTGCCACCTCTGCCCCTGCACAGTCCAAAGCCGTGTGTGTGGGCTTTATCCTCAGGGTACTGGGGAGCCACAGAAGGTTTGTGTGCAAGAGAGTGATATGGTTTCTTTCAGCAGGATCCCCTTGACTGCCATGTAGAGGATGGATTGTAGAGCAACAGGAGAGCCAGGGAGGAAGCTGGAGGCCTAGAATAAGGGACAGTGGGGACAGAGAATGGGGATGTATTTGAGGGGGAGTTAAGGAGGGGAAGAAACTGACAGGATGTAGGGGTGGGGAGCAAGGGTCATGGCTCTGGCTGGTGGGAGGTCACAAAGTGGAAAGCCTAGGAACAGGGGTTATCGGGGGTACCCGAAGTGTCTGGGTTTCAGAGCAGCGGTGGACATGGGGCTGGTGATTGGGGGAGAAGTTGGGCCTGTGGGGCTCTGAGCCCCTGGAGTGGGAGGTGTGTGACTGGAGGAGCAAACAGAGACTTCGCAGTAGCCCTGGGGACCCCCATGAAAATGGTGAGGGAGCAGCCAGGAGCACTGGATGCAGGGGTTGCTGGACTCTGTAGGAAGAGCACTTAACTGGAAGCGGGTGGCTAACTGGTGGGAAGGGTGCAAATACCACAGGAACTGGCTTGGGGCTGGGGGAAGCCATGCCTCCCAGTGGCCCTGTCCTGCCTCACCTCCATTGACTGGGGTCTGTGTCTACCTACCTCTGGTGAGCCTGGCCTCCAAGGGACGGACAGTTTCTCCCTGTTGCCTGGCAAATGCTAGAGCTGTTGCCTGGCAACTGCTAGAGCTGTTGCCTGTTGCTAGGAGCAGACTAGGGAGGCCCAAGGAGGGAGGATCAGCTCTCAAGCGAGGGGCGGGGCTGACAGGGGAAGAGGCCCACCTTGGAGCTGGGTTTGTAGTCTGTGTGGACAGGCTGTGTTCTTGGCTGTGTGCACTCATTTTTACAGTGTGTTCTGTGGATTTGAAGCATTTTGGAGGCTGAGCCTATGTATGGATGTGTAGAGCATATCTCTGAATGTCTGTGTCCCTGGGTGGGCATTGTGTTTTCAACAGTTGCGCTGAGTGCTCATGGCAGGGCCTGCCTGAGCTTTGGTTCCAGGCAGGAGGGAGCCCTGCGGGAACCATTTGAGGACTTACAGGCCAATGCCCCCTCAACAAGAGAGCCATTCAGAGAGGGACGCATGGACATTCCAGGGAGAGCAGACTGAGGATTGAGAGTGGAAGATGTGTATCAAGGTGGTAAGGAGGGAGTCTGTGCTAAACAGGGGACTGTGGGTGGCTAAGCATTGATGACCAAGCATTGGTGGCCAGCTCCCTTCCCTGCTTTGTGGACCTTCCTTGTCTTTGGACTGGGGCCTCCCCAGCTCGTGGCACTAGGGCCACACAGGACACCTTCCTGGGTAACCCTTGGCAGACTTTTTAAATGCCCATCGGAGGTCGGGGCTGTGGCCTCCTCCTGGAGAACAGGATCAGAAAGACTGAAATGTCCCCTTAGAAATGCTGTTGCCTCCACCCCACCTTTGTCCAGCCATGGGGTTGCAGCCACTGTCCAGGGGTGACAGGCCATAAGATCATGGCCACTTATCTTCCCAGAAGTCAGGTGGCACCTCTCTCTCTCTCTCTCTCTCTCTCTCTCTCTCTCTTTCTCTCCCTTGGGTCATGGTTGCTGGGTCCCATGATGGAGTCCAGGATAACTACCTGCAGGAGGATACCTCCTAGAAGATCAGAGAAGGATGGATAAGTCTTGGATGATTAGAGGAGGTATCCCAGCTGTAGGGAGACAACCTGGGCAAAAGTGTTGAGGTGGCAATAAACCTTTTTCTTAACTGCAACCTAGAGAGAGAAGGGGCCAACCCCGCTTTAAGACTAAGAAAGCCGCAGTCCAGAGAGCCTCCGGGGCGCTGTGGATCCTGAAACAAGTTTATTGGGTTCATTAACAAGTGACGAAGACACGCCTCCTCCGCTCTGCTCGCCCAACTAAGAGGACTGGTTCCTGCTCGGCCCCTGAGGTGCACTGGATCTCCGTCCTCAGGCTACGAGATCCGCCCGCCCCCGCCGTCGGGCCGCGGAGCTCCAGGCGCCCCGCACCCAATCGGAGTCCGGCCCCGCCTACAGCCCGCCCTGCGCTCAATCCTTCTGGGCTAGGCTCTACCCCTACCGCTATCCCTTGGCGTGGCTCCGCCTCCAGCCCGAGCTGAGCTTGGGCCGCACCTAACTTCGCCTTCGCTCCGCCCTGACTTCGTCTTCGCCAATCACCGGCCCCGAATCTCATATGGCCCCACCTCCGGCCCCGCCCCGTCCCAAACCCGGGCCTGACTCGCTCCGGCCCCACCCCCTGCCCGCCCTGCGGTCCGTGCGCGGCGGCCTGGAAGGCACCGCCCGCAGACGCTCGGAACTGCCGACCTGGGAGCTACTCGTAGAGGGCCGGCGGCGGGAGCAGAGTGGGTCGGGCGGGGCCGAACTGGGCCGGGGCCGTGTGAGGGCCGGGCAGCGGCCGGGCCGGCGGACGGCGGGATGGGCTGCACCGTGAGCGCCGAGGACAAGGCGGCGGCCGAGCGCTCCAAGATGATCGACAAGAACCTGCGGGAAGACGGAGAGAAGGCGGCGCGGGAGGTGAAGTTGCTGCTGTTGGGTGAGGCCGCACCCTGCGCTGGGACCCCCGATTCCCCGCCCAAATCCCCGACTTTGACCTGAGGACTAGGGCTTCGAACTCTCAGACTCGGCCTGGACCCCCCACACCTGGACTTGAACCCCCCAAACCCGCCTGGCAAGGACATACAAATAATGGATCAAAACTCTGGGTTGGCCTAGACCTCTGATCCATAGCCCAGACTCTCAGATCACATCCTCAACTCATTCCAGACCCCAAACCCCCAAATCCAGCCACCAGTGCCCCAACACCCGCTGCCCAGAACTCTGCTTCACCATCCACCCTTGCTGACCAACCTCGCAGATCCTCAGAGCCCCTGCCTGTCCTTTCATACTTCCCTAGACTTTACCCAACCCCCCAGAATCCCACTCGGCCCCCACCTTCAGGCACCACCTGTTCCCTCACCTGCTCCCCCTATTCCTATTGGGCATGAGTATCTCCAGGGCCCCTCCCAGGCCCCCAGTCACTCCCTCCTTCTCCCTCTGTGCCCCATCCCTACTCTGGACCCAATATTCTCCACCTGTGCACCTTGACCCCAAGGGACCTCTCAAGTGGGATGACTGCTTATGAGCTCTCTCTCCAGCCAGAACCCCCAAACCTTTAGAGACCCCTGCTCCCAGCATCTGGCCCACCAGCTCCCTCTCTGCACACATCTCTCCTCAAACCCTCTGCTCCCCTGCTCTTAAGTCCTTTCCCACACTCTGGCCTTCTCCAGGTTCCCCCAACCCTCCTACACCAGGTGGGCCGGGCTGAGTGGACTGGCCCCAGACCTCTAAGGGGCTGGACTGAGGCTCCACTGGTCATGTTGGGGGAGGGGACCTGGCCTCAAGCTTCCCAGGGAGTTCTGCTGGGTATCTGTTTCCCAGTTTCTAAACCCTGTCTGGGCCAGTGAGGGGGGCATCTGGGAGTAGGAGGGAGTGTGGAGTTTGGGTTGCGTCGCCTCCAAGGCCAGGGAAGATGGTGGCTGCTTGAGGGGTGGGGGGAAGTGGAAGTGGTGAGACAGCCGACATATCGCTGCCCCCGGCGGGCGGGCCAAGGAGATATGCTGATGGGTGCTAGTCTTCCCGCACCCTTTCTGGGCCCAAAGGCCTGGGAAGTGGCCTCCGGGGGTGGGTGGGCCTGTCGGATCTTGAGGCCCTGTGAGTGGTGGACCAGCTGGTTGAGTAGTTGGGGGCCTGCTGGGGGTGGGCATCTGAAGTGGATTTGTGCAGAGGCTGCGGGCCTGGTAGTTGTCCCAGTCCAGCCTCCCCCTGGGAACAGGTGTGGTGCCCAGTGGTGGCCTGATTTGGGGGGGGTTCAGGCATGGGGCTGAGGGAGGCCCTCGCGGCAGCATTGGAGGCTGGACCTGTATGTGGGGGGGGTGTGGCCCCTCAGCCCCAGAGCTGCGTGGGGTCCCCAGGCTGTGAAAAGCGGGGCTTTTCATGCTGAGCGTATGGCCGAGGGACAGCATGTCTTCCATCCTGGGCCCATCTGTTGACTGTCCCTGGGGGCCTGGCCTCAGGGGCACAGCCCCGGAGGTTTCAAAATGGCATCCGCTCCTCTGCCACTGCGGGGAGGAAGAGAAGGGGCGGGAAGGGGCGGCGGCCCAGCCTCCTGGGCTGTTTTGCGTTGGGCGCTTGCCTCTTCCTGTCTCTGCTGCGAGTGCGGCAGCGGCAGCAGCGAGTGGGTGGCGACGCGGCGGAATGCCCATCGCTGCTGCCCGCTGGGCCTGGGGAGGGTACTGCTTCCGGTACTGCTGCCTCCCAGTGCCCGGCCAGGGGGTCTCTAGCCAGCCCCTTCCCAGGCCGATTGCAGTTATGGCAGTGCCCGAGAAGATGTGGGACTGGGCCATGGGGCTTCTGGCCTGTTCTGTGTCCTGACCCCATTCCACCAGTCTTTGCTGCTTGGAGCCCGGCTCAGGTTTTAGGACTGGCCACCCCTCCCATGCTGGGCCGGCAGCAACCAGGGGTGCAGGGTTCCCTAGAAATGCTCAGCATGTTCTAGACTGGGGAGTCCATCTCAGCATTCTGCCCTTCTGGCCTTTGCTTTCTCTGTGAAATGGGCTTCCTGGGTTTGGGCCAGAGGAGTGCTGTGCCCAGGATGGGGGGAACAGGGACCTCGTGGAGGTTCCTGTTGGGAGTGGGGAGTGGGGGCTAAGACCCTGCAGAGGATGCACTGTAAGGGGCTGGGAGACCAAACTTTGCCTGAAATTGAGGACTCAATCTGCCAGGACTGCCTGGAGGAGGATCCTGGCTGGCCATCCCTTTCCTATCCAGGTACAAAGAGGTGATGGGAGCCTAGCTGAGGCAGCTTCAGAGAGCTGGGTGCCTGTCCCACGTAGCGGAAAGACCTGTCCAGGCAACGGAACTCAGGCTGGGCAATTGCCAGCCTTGCCTCCCAGCCAGAACCACGCCTGCTGCCCCACCCGCATACTGGCTCCTTCCCGTCCTGGGTTGCCCCGCCAGCAAGCGGACATAGTCACTGTCACTGTCACCGGGGCAAAGGCAGATGTGATACACACTAACTGGTGAGAGGGTTTTTTCCGGCAGCTTGGTAGGGGGAGCAGAGTTGCTGATACCAGCCCTACTTCAGCGATACCCCTGCCTCCACCCAGTTCAACTTGACTGACCAGCTGTCCCCAGGTAGAATTTGGGGCCTCAGGCTGGGCACTTAGGGGAAAGTAAACCAGAGTGTGTGTGTTTAGAGAGTGACTTTGATTTGTTTGGGCTTGTGTGGGCAGTCTACAGAGAAGGGAGAGACAGTGCCCATCGCTGGCCCCAGGAAGGCTTCAGGGTATAAATACAGCAGTTCTCTCTTGCCCCTGGGACTTTGTATCTGTTCCCTTCCCTTGATGTACTTTTCTGCCGTTTCACTCCTACTTGATCGTTCTTTAAGACTCTGCTCAGGGATCGCCTCCCAGGATCCTTCTTTGACAGACCCCCTTCTCCAAGGCTCCTCTGCCCCCCGCCCCCACACCCCCCAGCGCTACCCCCATCAGAGTGTGGTATTTGTCCAGGTCACAGCTGCCCTCCCTTGCGACAGGGGCAGGGCTGCGTCCTATTCATTTCTGAGCCTTCTGTGCCAGCATGGAGCATGATACCTATTGGGTGCTTCTTGTCTGTTTGTTGAATGAAAGCAGTGCTACTGGTGTGAACTTGGCCTTGGGGATGGGTAGATGGAGGAGCAAGATGGCGGTCACTGAGCCATCGCCTGCCATCATGGGCAGGTGGCAAGGGCTCAGTGTAGGGCCAATGACCAGGACTGGGGGGTTGGGAGACTGAGGGAAAAGTTCTTCAGGCTGTTTCCTCCTGGTCTCATCAGGCTATGCTGGCACCTCAGAGACAGCCCTTATCCCACTCCATGCAGATCTCTTGCTGACGAGTGTGCAGCCTGTCACAGGGCACAGCACACAGTAGGGACTCCAACTGTTCATATGGGAGACTGGCTTTACATTCTTCCTTTCAGCTCAGGCTCTTTGGGGACTGTTGCAGGCCCGCTGTCTCTACCACTCCAGTAGAGCCTGTCTAGCTTTTAGGGCTGGAGCTGCCCCATAGTCATGTGGCTCAGACCAGAATAATGCTGCAGGAGTTCTTGGCCTGGCCAGTGCGGAGCCTGCACATACAGGGGCTCAATTAGGTTTATCAAATGAAAAGGAAGGGAGTTTTGTGACCTTTGTCCTGTCTGTGTCTCTCACAAGGGGCGTGGCACACTGTAGGTGCCTATTCAGTGTGTATGGAAAGAGTGAAACTATTGCGAACATCCGTGAACAGGGATAAATAATTCTGGGGCTGCTGCTTGGGGCTTGGTGTAGCTGGAGTTAGTGGGAAGGGCTAGCCCAGGATCCTGGCTGGCTAGGTAATGGGTAGAGTCTAATGATGCCTATGAATGCAGGGGCGTTGCTTCCTGGAGAAGGGGTACTCTGGGTGGCCTTGAAAAATTAGCAACATTTGCCAGGGTCAGGCATTGGGGGCAGAGGGACCAACTTGGTTCCCAAGCCTTTGGGTGGGTGTTTCCTGGCCTGTGGGGAGGAGGGCTCACCCTCCTTAGACTGGCTCTTGGGGTCACACAGACCTAGGTTCAAATCCCAGCTCCACCTAGTGTACTGGCTGAGAAACCCAGTGACAGGTGAAATCCTAGTAGGTGACCGGCTCTCCATCCATAACCTGGGACGCAGTGCCTGCCTACAGCCACAGGTGTTGTGGGGACAGTACACCAAAGTCTGGGGGTGTGAAAACAGGTGGGGGACCCTCTGCTGACTCCTGCAGAGCTGAGAGTTTGGTGGGGAGGGATCTCCCCAGCCTGGAGGCTGCCTGGCTACAGTATGGAGCCCCTGGGAACCCCCTCCCTTTCCCTTAGGCAGCTGCTCACAGCAAGCGGGAGACTGAGGCTTGCAGACATTGGGTGCCATCTGGAGTGACACACTGTCCTGGGGACCTTAGGCCCAACCTCTGGGGACTGAGCCACCTTCCTGGGGGTCTAGGGTTGGGGGTGTGTCAGGGCCCTGGGTACCACGTGGGCTGGTACCCAGGCCAGCCTCCAGCCTCCCTATTCTCCCCATGGCCTTCACCATCCCACCATCCCGCTATCCTGCTATCCCGCCTTCAGGCTGGATTCATTAGCACTTGAATGGGGGGTGGGGCAGCTTGGGCCTCAGAGTCTCTTCTTCCCACCCCTCCCCCAGGCTAAGCCAGGCTTTGTCTTCCTGAGTCGGTAGTGCAGTGCTGGGGCTCCCAAGTGAGGGAGTGAGTAGGGGTCTAAGCCCTTTCTGACCCCCTCTGCCTAGGTCCTGCTCAGGCCCCCTGGGCTCAGCCCCTGCCCATGACTCCAATGTCGGTGCAGCCAACATGAAAAGTTGTACTTCTAGGATAGGAGTGAAACTGGGTCCTTCAAGTGATACCCCTGAGCTGGGAGACTGGGTGAATAAGGGCGGTTTTGCAAAGGAAGTGACACTGGAGCTCAGCTGAGGGTATCCCAGGAGGGTTGGGGGTTGGAGAACCCCAGACAGAGGTCAGAGCGGGTGGTAAGGACAGAGGGAATGCCTGCCACTGTGGCCAGAGGTGGAAGTCAAGCCAGTTGGGGAGTTCAGGCTTCCATGCCAGGACCTGAGGCAGCGTTAAGCCACCCACTGTGCTTGACTTGGAGCCTAGGCTGCCAGATGGGGACTGGCATGGTCAAGGACCTCTTTGGGTTGGCCCAGGGTTGGCCCTGGGCTGGCCTGAGCTGCCGGGTCACTGGGTAACATCATCGATACCCAGGCCTGCAAACGTTGCCCAGTTGCCCAGCAAGTGACAGCAGGTAGCTGGGGGTGGGGCCTGATGGGATCCCAGTGAGGTCCCTAGGCTCCAGCAGAGCAGGGGCTGGCACTTGGGACAGCTTGGGCCAGAGGCAGGCACACTGGTCCTGTACACCCTGCCCTCGATCTAAGTCCCTAGATGTGTCTCTCTCGGTCTCTGTCACTAGAAGCCACCCATTCTTTTGGCAGGAACAGGATGGAGGAAGCTTTGTCCACATAAGCCCTTAGCCTCTGAGGGACCAGGGCCTTGCCTCACCACATCCCCAGCAGAGGACGAGACAGTCTGACCCAGAGCCTAAGTGCTGTCTCCCCAGCAGGATGGGGGCAGGGTGCAGGCCAGCTTCTATCTCACCTTCCCAGTATCTCAGGGCAGGAGTCCTAACCTAAAAGTTCAGTGGGGGAAAGGAGTTAACAGGTTCTGGCCAGGCCACAGCTGATGGGCCTGCCTAAGAATGCCCTGGGGAGGGCAAGGACTAGGCCCTTTGATGGTGGCCCTACTACCTGCTGCTCTCAGGCAGCCCCTCCCTCAGCCACAGGTGCAGGGTGGGGCCCCCTCTGCCCAGCCCCACCCAGCCTCTCTAGCCTGTAGCTCTTGTTCTTACTAAACCCCAAACACTCCACCCTCACCCCGATGCTGCTTTTGGGGCTATGGTCATCTTGGTGGTTGGAGGAATAATCTCCCTGGAATAACCACACATTCCCTAAACTGGGCTGGACCTTCAGTGTTGGCCTTCTGGGTACACTTCCAAGGCTTGACAGTAAATGCCAGGCCAGTTTGAACCGAAGCCTAGAGGTGGGATCATATAAGCCTTGTTGAGAAGGTGTCCTTATGGCTCGGAGCATTCCGGGGTGCCATGGTTGCTACAGCCTCAGAATATCCAGAGGGGGTGTTGATGGCAGCACCTACTGTGCCCCGGGCTGGAGGAGGGGCAGTGAAGTCTGCATGGCAGGGCTGGGCCTCTCAGGGAAGTGGTGTCCACACCAGAGGAAAAGGAGGAAGCAGCTGGAGGAGGAGGAGCCCAAAAGGGGAAGAGGCTAGAGAGCCGCTCACACTCTGCACTGGGGTGGGGAGTGTGAGCCAGCTCAACTGGGGGATTTAGAAGGTGAGCCCCACCTGTGCAGGCTCATCTGCATATGCCTGTGGGCGACCCTACTGGTAGTCACTGGGTTGGAGTCAATCTAGACAGCTCTGTCCCTTGTCCTGTCCCAGCAACCACTGGGCCCAAGATCTCAGAGAAGGTGGCGCCTCTGAGAAGGATTCCAGGCCCCTCCTTTGACCACAGGAAGTGGTGGCTGGGAGAGGGACGCCGGCAGGGGGGCTAGCAGGAAAGCAGAGGGCTGCTTCTATGTTCCCGAGCAGCCATTGCCCTCCAAAGCCGGAAGGCCGGCTGCAGGCCCAGATGAATACCCGGAAATGGAGCAGCAGCCCCGGGATTAGCTCACTCTGGGTTTCCCCTGCCTGGGGGTAGACAGAGGGCCCTTGATCCAGCGTAAGGATTCCCCCCACCCCACTACTCACTGGGCCTGGGGGTGCCTTCACTGGGCCTCAGTTTCCCCTCTGGTGATAACAGCAGCTGCCTCTGATTGATGACTATCGTGTAGGGTTGGTCTCATCGTATTTAACCCTGCGAGGCTGGGACTGACATTACATCCATTTCACTGATGCAGAAACGGAGGGTCCGGGACATCATGTGACTTACCCAATAAGTGGAGACACCAAAATGCGACCCAGGTAGTGACCCTGAGCACCTGCCCCCAACTGTTGTCACCCCTCAGGAGCCTGTGCCCAGTTGGCAAGAACTGCTCAGTCAGGATGACAGGCAGATGCTCTGGGTGCTCATGTGTTCTGCATATGCCTGGGGGGCCTCAATTCTTTTAGGAGATTGAAAGGGGACCATCTGCCCAGGAGGATGGGACCCAAGACTCTGTGCGTGAATCTTTTTCCTGCTTAAAGCCAGAAATCTGCTGTGTGGCCATGGGGTGACCTCGTCCTAATACATCTGGCCCACGTCCCCTCACGGGAATACTTAGGTCACAGTCAGGCAGCTTAGCGCTTTGCTCTTCCCCTAACATTACGCTTGTGCTTCCCACAGCACCCAGGCTTGGACTGAGACCAGGCCTGAGGAAAGCTCAGAGGCTGTCAGAGTCCAGCATGGGGGCCTCTGAACCTGAAGACTGGGAGTTGTCCAGATGAGGAGCAGGGAAGAGTGTTTCAGCAGAGGGTCCCCACTAAGAGCAAAGCCCGTGTACGGTACTGTGTGGAGACTGATATGTCTGTGGTGTGGGCTGGCTACAGCATGAGACGTGGTGAGGCCGGTCCTCATGCTACTTTGCCTCCAAAATCCAAGTTTTCTTGCCTTGCCTTCCCCCACGGAGGTTCCCAGGGTTTTGCTCTGGGTTGTCAGGCCAGGCCCTAGGGAACTGAGGAGCCTAAAAGCCTTAGGAGAGCTAGAGCAGAAGCAGCAGAAGCATCAAGGCGTCGGTGGGCCATGAGGCCACACACAAAGCTGAGAACATGCATCCTCATGGCCAGTCAAGACTTCGGGGCCCAGAGCGCCCACTCCCCCGTCTTCCTCACTGTGTGACCTCAGGCTGTCCTCTCCTCTCTTTGTGCCCAGTGCTGGGACCTGTGATGTCTTGATTCTCAGCACGGTCCATGGCTTGTGAGCACATAGGCAAACTGCCCGCTTGGGCTGGACAGTTTGGGGTGGGTGTGAGGACCCAAGGGAGGCTGCTCAGGGCAGGCGTTGGGCTTGGCACACTCCCCTGAGGGGTACATTTCATAGATGGGGACACTGAGGCCCAGGCATGGGCATCTCACCCAGGGTCTACCACAGTGAATCAGGAAGAAAGGTAGGGGTTATTCAGATTCTTTGAAAACAGCAAAGCGATTTCTTAAACGAAGAAGCCTCAAGAAGAGGGGTGTGCCAATGGCCTGGCTCCTTGTATGACCTGGGCCCTGTCCAGCACCGCCTGGCTCCTGTGGAGGGTGAGACCTGTAGCCTGAGTGGCCGACAGTGCACAGGTCTCAGGGCCTCCTCTCCTCCAGGGTGGTCTTCCTTACGTGGTGCCTCAGTTTCTCTGTGTACAGTGGGCAGGGACCCACTGAGGGAGACACAGCCCTGCCCTGGAAAGCCCTCTCCATGTCTGGCAGGACCCGAGGCCTATTTCCCTTGCACAGAGAGCTCTGACTTGGCAGTAGCAGGCCAGGCCCTGGTTGTTGGTGCTTCCCTGATGGGCATCATGAAGCCGCGGAAGCCGCTGGAGGCTTCCCAAGTGGCAGAGGCTGGAGGGAGGGAGGTTCCGGGTTTGTTGGGGCACCTGGAGGAAGCCAAGGCCACGCACGTGGGTGGCGGTGTCACAGGCTCCATCCAAGACCCACTGCCCGGCCCCTCACAGTGCCAGACCCCAGCTGAGCCTCCTTGGAGGGAGTGAGGGGGCCAAAGAGCAGCACCTGGAGGAAGGAAGAGACACCAGGGGCGGGGCTTGGAGGGCCTTTGTCTGGCGGGGCCCTCTGCCCCTCCCTGCCGTCTCCATTGTTCCCTGGCGTGCCGCGTCTCTGCGGCCGAGGGCTTCCCAGGCTCGGGAGGGGGCCGTGGCTGCGGCACCTCCCCCAGCTGCCCCTAGCCGCGGCTGCTTTCCAGAAACCAACGCGCCTCTGCGCCGCCCAACCCCCACCTCCTCCACCGGGTCTCTGGCTGACGGGCTCCCCCTGGTGGTGGCGGGACGGGACCCTAAGGCTGCAGGCGAGGGGCGGGAGCTATGGGGCCCCAGAACCGCAGGCTGCGCTGGAGACGTGGCACCTTCCAGGGATGACCGTGGGAGGTGGTGCCAGGGCTGTCTTCGGGGTGGGCTTCCCAGGGCTCACCCCTACCTTCCCCCAGTGCCCCCCGCCAGGGTAGGCCAGGGGAGGGGATTTGGAGGGGGGCGGTGGGGGCTAGGGGGCGGGGCCGTGCTGTGGGTTTTGAGCTGGGCTGCTGCCCGTCTACCCTGTGGTCCCAGCCACTGCCGCTTCTGAGAATCTCTGCCCTCAGGCCTGCCACGTCAGTTGGCTGCTCTCCCAAGCCCCACATGTTCCAGGGGAGCCCACCAGCACAAAAGCCTCTGCGGGGAGGCCTGTTACCCAGCCTGCCCAGCCTTCTGGGTGAGGAGAGCCAGTGAGCAGTGTCTGCCATGAGGCTGCTGGACGGGAAGGAGTACCCCGCTGTGGAGAAGTGCCGGGTTGTGAAGGGAAGTGACAACTAAGAGCAAAAAGCCAGCAAAGGAGTGAGTGGCTCTGACTCTGGTCCCAGGTTACACAAGTCCCGCCAGGGAACCACCACTGCTGAGTCAGCCTCTTAGCCACTGGGTCATTGCCCTGTGCTGTGCTTTGTCTGAAAGCCTCAGAAACTCGCCTTCAAAATGAGATGGTCACAGCAGGCCCCTCTGCAGGCTGCGGTTGCAGTGACCTATGCAGCGTGGTCACTGTGGGTTTCAGGAAATGAGAGGTTTGGGGAAATCTGTCATCTTCCAAAGGGTAAAAGAAATAGTGATAATAACTTTGATCTGAATGCTCACCGTGTGCCGGGCACTCACCCGTCTCCTCGGACGAGATAATGGTGGTATCCTGTTTCACAGATGAGGTGTCAGAGGAAGGGCAGGATAGGACTGCAGCTCTTGGAGATCTCAGGGAGAATCGGGGTGGACACCAGGGCTCTGGCAGGTCTGGACCTCCCTCTGGGAGAGGATCTGAAAGTGAGAGATGGGCCTGCTGGCCACTCGAGGCTTCACAGCTTCTGCAGAAGGGAAAGTGGGGCCAGAGAGGAAAGCGGCATGTCAGGGCCTCCCTGCAGGACAAAGCCTTGTCTGGGAGGTAGAGGGTTCAAGATAGACGACAGCAGAGACCTGATGTTGGGGCTTGGGATCAGCATCAAGCCGTTGGACCAGTGGCCCTGTCTCTGCTGCAGAGGCCCTGCTGGCCTTGTTCAGGCAGGTGGAGCCGTTGTTTCTCCCTTCCCCCATCTGTTCCCTCCTCCGTTGGGGCCCAGCGCTCCCAGAGTGGAAGCAGATGTTCTAATGCAGAGCAGCCGCTGTCACCCAGCACATCTCGGCAATTACTGCCTGCCTGCTGGGGGCCCAGCAGCTGCGCCCCAGGGCAAGGGCTGCAGAGGTTTCTTCCTTGGTGGGAAGAGGTATGGCCCAGTGGGAACACTGAGGGCACCCCAGGGATCCTCTGTGGGTCCCTCTGGTCTCAGCTGGAGAAGGAACGCCTGGGGGGCCAGCTGTGGGTAGGAGACTCCTGGTACCTTCTACTGGCTGAGTTCCCCCCACCCAGCACCTTTGCAGCAATCCGGATCCAGCTAGTGAAGCCCCCTTCTCTGAAGGGAAGGTGCAGGGCTGGGTGGGGAGAACTGGGTGCCCAGGATTAGCAAGGGAGAAGCAAACTCCACTCCAGGTACCAGCCTATCTAACAGGGGAACATTATCAGGCCCCGATGGAAAAGGAGTTCCTGGGGCATCTAGCTTGTGGGCTGCCCGAGAACCAGGGTGTCCACCGGGATATCATGCTGTGGCCCCACCCACCTCTGTCCCTTGATCTGCTGTAGCTGCTCCTGGGCCATGCCTCTGATTCTGTCCTGGTGTTCTCCCCTGCTTCCTGCTTGGCTGCCAGCATCACACCCTTGTCCTGCCACTTAACTCCTTCCCTCTTGAGTCACAGCTGATGGAAGGACAACGGGACAGCTTTGACTCCAGGGATGAGGGCTCCATGACCTTGGTTTGTCCACCTGTCAAATGGGAGTTGTTCTGCAATGACCCCTGCGGGGGGCAGAGAATGTCCTCCAAACTCTTCAAAGGGAGAGGAAGGGAGATTGAGGCTCGAAGGGGACAGGGAAGGGAACCTCAGTGTCTGC
Source organism: Globicephala melas (assembly GCF_963455315.2). Lineage (NCBI taxonomy): Eukaryota > Metazoa > Chordata > Mammalia > Artiodactyla > Delphinidae > Globicephala > Globicephala melas. The sequence continues at coordinate 38,061,025 of NC_083324.2, read as the reverse complement.
CAGGTCTGCAGCAGCTAGGAAAATCAGATGCAAAGCAAGTTTGTGCTGTCATCCCCATCTCTGGGCAGGGTCATGGAGTGGCCCACACCCTTTACCAAGAGAGTAATCAAAGGGCCAGACAAGGAGGCTGGTGCCTCAGGTGGATGGTGGTCCCAAAGTCACCCTCACCTGTGGTCCCCTACGCCCTGGAGATCTACCCGCTCTGAGTCTCAGTTCGCCTGGCTGGGGACGGCATGATCGATCTGACCCATCACTTTGCATCCTTGGCCTCCACTCTTGCACTGGCTGAGATTTGTGGCTCCTGGGTCTTCCTTTGCTCCAGGATGTGCTCCCTCCCTCCTGCTCTGTGGGAGCAAGTGACTAGGTGGGAAGGACAGCCAGGCGGTCACCTGGCCCTCGTGGTTAGCCAGTCCAGTGCTGTCCTCCCTGCCCCATGGATATTCTGGGCCCTGGGGAAAGGGCCTCAGTGATCAGGCATCACCATCAGGCCTTCCCAGGCCCTCTCCCCATGTCCCCACTCTGCAGGTGGGAAGTGTTAGTTTGAGGGGTCCTAGCTGTTCCTCTGCCATGCACAGCCCAAGGGAAAGGGAGGGATGCTGCCACTGACCAGAGCCCACACCCAGGGGAATGCACTGGGACTGGGGCCTCTAGTGCCCAGGGGCCGGACCGATAGAGGGGCTCATGCCCCAGCCTGTCGAGAGCCTGCCCATTTGTGCCACCCCCAGTGCTCCCCTATCCTGGGAAGCAGGCCTGGGACAGTCAAGCCCAGTGATTCCAGGCAGCTGGTGGCGTTTGTGAGGCCTTCTCAGGGAGGCCCCTGGGTTGTGGACATGCCCAGGCTCACAGCTGTGAAGGCCGCAGCTGCACCTCAGTTTCCTCCTGGTCAATGTGGATCTGGGGTGGGAGGTAGGGGGGATGCAGGCAGGGGCCTCAGCAGGGTCTGCTGCTTCTCCGAGGGCACTGCAGAGACTCAGACCTGTGTCTGCCTGGGAAGTAAACCCAGTGGCAGGGACTGTGTGGCCCAGCCACAGTACCAGGCATGCAACACTGCAGGGTGAGCCACCTGCAGAGGGGCTATAACTGTGTGACAGCAGCCTCTCTCAGTTTCCTTTTTTAAAAAAATTTTTTTAAATTAAAAAAATTTTTTTTTTGGCCACGCCCTGCGGCTTGCGGGATCTTAGTCCTCCGACCGGGGATCGAACCCGTGCCCCCTGCATTGGAAGCACAGAGTCTTAACCACTGGCCTGCCAGGGAAGTCCCTCAGTTTCCTCATTTGCGAGGTGGGGGTGAGAGTAGAGCTACCCCCGGGGCTTGTTGTGAGGTTACTTAGTGGGTGTGATAGGCGTAGAATAGCATCTGACACGTAGGGGGCACTATTCACAGCTCGGCCGTGATCATCATTGCGGATGTTATTGCTGCTCGTGGTAGTTTGTGTGTTAGCCCCTTCATCCTCTGAGGTTGTCTTAACCAACCCTGAGGGATATGGGGGCCAGAGTCCTCAAGTGTGACTTCCCCACAGACCCCACCACACACCCTGCTGAGCTGCTCAGAGGGACAGACCCGCCACAGTGATCAGGAGGCTTGGGACACACGCAGGTGGGGCATGGGGCAGGTGTGCCCAGCAAAGAGAACTGCATGGGCAAAGGCCTGGAGTTGGCAAGAGGAGATGCCTGGCGGTGACGGGGCAGAGCAAACAGTCTGGGCAAAGGCTGGGAGGGAAAGCCAGGCCAAGCTGAGGTGCGCTCTACTTGGAGCTCAGGACAGGGAGCAAGCGGCAAAGGGAAGAGGTGGGACCCTGCCTCCACCCCCTCCATCCCCCAGCCAGGAGTTGAGTGGTCTCACACTTCCCTGCAGACTCCCTGAGGAATGCAGATTTCTGGCCTGCACCCCTCAAGATGTGGCTGTGTGTCTGGGATGGGGCCTGGAAATCTGCTTTTAAAAAGACAAACAAACAAAAAAAACACCCTCCCAAGGCATCGTCCTGCAGCATCTGAGCCACATTTTGAGAAGGGCTGAGCAGGCCACGCATCATCGTCGTACATGTCTCCCTGCCTTTCTGAATCCTGGCAACATGATCTTGGGCCAAGACTTTAATTTTCTGAGCCTCAGTGTCCTTGTCTGTGAAATGGGAGAAACAGTACCTATCTCTGGGGCTGCTATGACAGTCACAAGAGAGAGAGCCAGCAAATCCCTCAGCAATGGCCAAAGAGAAATACAGTGTGTGTGTGTGTGTGTGTGTGTGTGTGTGTGTCAGTACAGGTAGGGTGTGTGTGTGTGTGTGTGTGTGTGTGTGTGTGTGTCACTGCATGTTTCCCAAGTCCTGGTCTCTATCTGCTCAGAGCAGACATGGGCCCAGTGAGCAGGGCGCTGGGCCTTGGGCCATGTCTGGGAGGCAGGGGTATGACGCCATGCCCGGATCCAGGCCCCTTGGCAGCTGCGGCTCAGAGTGGAGGGAGAGAGGGCTGCTGCCCCGCTGGAGTGACCAGGGCTCCTCTGCTAGCTGTGCCTAGGCACCATGTTGGGGAGCACTAGCTGCAGAGTGGCAAGCCTGCATGTGTGAGGATGACAGGGTGACTCCTGAGCCTCAAGTCTCCAGCCGAAGCCCCTGAACTCAACCAGGGAAGTGGGGAGCCATGGTGGGCAATGGACCTTGTGGGAAGCGAGGGCCTGGAGTGAGTCCACCATGGGATCCAGGTGGCCGAGGTTGCCTTCACCCCTGTGGCCTTGCCAGCTGCACCCCTGGTAGCTCTGCTGCCCACCAGGCCCGACTGCCTCCATCTCACTGTGCAATTGATGGGGAGGGTGAGTTCTGCCTCTAGGCCACGTGGCTGGCTTACCTCTGTAACCCCACTGGGCCTGCTCCCTGACCAACTGTACCCTTTGTTCCAGGTGCTGGGGAGTCAGGGAAGAGCACCATTGTCAAGCAGATGAAGTAAGTGCTGTGTGTGGGAGGCAGCCTCCAAACCTTGATTTCCCCTCTTCTTCCTCTGGGCCTGTACTGGGTCCAGTATACCCAGCCCAAGTATAGGCCCAGCCGTGTTAGCCAGGTCCAGGACCTTCCCAGAGGCAGCATCCATCCTCAGGTCCGAGTGGTTTAGAGGCAGTTTCCCCCTTTCTTTTTTTTTTTAAATTTATTATATTATATTTATTATATATATAAAATATTATATTTTATTTTTGGCTGCATTGGGTCTCCGTTGCTGCACACGGGCTTTCTCTAGTTGCGGCGAGTGGGGGCCACTCTTCATTGCAGCGCACGGGCTACTCATTGCGGTGGCTTCTCTTGTTGCTGAGCTCAGGCTCTAGGTGACGCAGGCTTCAGTAGTTGTGGCACACGGGCTTCAGTAGTTGTGGCACGCGGGCTCAGTAGTTGTGGCACACGGGCTTAGTTGCTCCGCAGCATGTGGGATCTTCCCAGACCAGGGCTCGAACTCGTGTCCCCTGCATTGGCAGGCAGATTCTTAACCACTGCGCCACCAGGGAAGTCCAGTTTCCTCCTTTCTGAAGTAGGTCTCTCCAGGCCCCAGCAGCCCCAGGCAGCCATGTGAGGTCCCTGTGCCCTGTACTCTCTAACCCCTGACTCCTGGCTGCCAGGATCATCCACGAGGATGGCTACTCAGAGGAGGAATGCCGGCAGTACCGGGCAGTCGTCTATAGCAACACCATCCAGTCCATCATGGCCATTGTTAAAGCCATGGGCAATCTGCAGATTGACTTTGCTGACCCCTCCCGCGCGGTACGTGGACTCCCCAACCCTGCCTCCCTCCCATAAGGCTTCAGGGCAAGTCTTGTCCTGGGGAAGCTGAGAACACCCCAATCTGGGCCTCATTCCGGAGGCCTCCCTGCCTCTGACAGGTGGGGTGGGGGTGTGCTCCTGCAACTAGCTGACCACTCACTGCTGTGCCCAGGACGACGCCAGGCAGCTGTTTGCACTGTCGTGCACGGCTGAGGAACAGGGCGTGCTCCCTGAGGATCTGTCCGGTGTCATCCGGAGGCTCTGGGCTGACCATGGTGTGCAGGCCTGCTTTGGCCGCTCACGGGAGTACCAGCTCAACGACTCTGCCGCCTAGTGAGTACTCCAAGGGGCTGGGCTGGGGGTGCAGTGTGGGGAGACCTGGACTATAGCCTGAACCAGAGGGCCTGAGCACCCTTAAAAAGATACTGCCAGCCTCTGTTCGTGAAGCTGCTGACTGTCAGCCAAGGTCTTGGTGATCTGGGGTTTGGCCTGGTGCAGGGCTGTGGAGGGACATCCAGACAGATGGTGCCACCCAGATAGGCTGCTGGCCCCGTACTCTCGTGTCTCCTCTCCTACCTCTGCTTAAGCCAGTCCCTCTGTCTGAACAGCTTTCCCAGTCCCACTGCCCATGCCATCCTGAGCCCACCCAGAGAGGGGCTGGACCTCTGTGAAGGTGGGTGGAGGCCGGTCTTGCCTGGCCATGGCACCTGAGCCCTGCCCCAGTCACAGGGACAGCCGCCCCACTCTCCCCGCCGGGCCTGAATGCACTTGTGAGTGCACGCCCCTCACAGGAGCTGCAGAGTCACAGCCAAACACTGCGGGGGCGGGGGTGCTCCCCAGAGGTCACAGGCTCAGCGCCAGCAGAGCTTTTGGGTCCTGGAGGCAAGGAGGGGTGGGTCCTATCAACCACTGCCATCTCAGTGCCCAGGATACTCAAGGAGGGCAGCGTAGGGCCACCTTCCAGCTACTTCCCACTCCTCCATCATCCTCATCCCCGTTCTTCATTCCCCAGACATTAAGTTCCCACCTTGTGCCCAGCACTGTTCTGGGTGTGGGAATTCAGCAGTGAACATGGGCCCTGCCCTCCCAGGCAGGTTTATGCCATGACAAGGTCACCCAGAGGTGGGGAGCAGATTGGAAAACTCCAGGGACCAGGCATACTGCAGCCCCTCCTCACAGCAATCCTCCAAGACTGCTGTGGGGCAGTGGGTCCCTGGGGTGAGCCCACCTGTTGGGGACAAGGGAAAAACTAGTGGGGAACCCACCATGAGGCCTCTGGGCTGGAGGCTCTCAGTAGGGGGCAGGGTACAGTTTGCAGGTCACAGCACATGCGTCATGGTTCCCCATAGCCCTTCCTGTTTTTCTGTTCTGTCTCTGCGTCTCTGAGGTCATTTCCCTCTGGCCTAGCTGCTGGTGGGAGCCAAGGGCTCGCCCCAGCAGCCCTGCCCCAAGAGCAAGACACTGGTACTGGGCAGTGGCTGGGAGGCCTGGACCCAACCCATAGGACACGGCAAGGATATTGAGGCAGGCAGCAGAGCTGGTCTCAGGGCTTGGCCGGGGCAGCTTGGATACTAATTAGGAGAGCTGGTAATGAGGAGCCCCTGGGACCCCCGCCAAGCGAGTGTTCATGCCTTCCCCCTGAGGAGCCCAAATTTTACTGGGCAAAGAGCCCACTGGGCCTGGCAGGCCCCAACCTGTCCAGCCCTGCATCGAAGGACATGCCAGCCTGCTCTGTGGCGGGTGCCGTAATTACGCCGATTAGCATCCTGAATCTCTCACTGAAGGACTAATTTGCCCCCTCCCACTGCCCTCACCTGTAGTTCCAGCACCCTGGATCTTGTCTGACGCAGGCCTGCCTCAGACCTGGGTGCTGGGGCTTGGCTGGCTAGCCACAGAACTGCCCCTCCTCCCAGGCCCATTCCACAGGCAGGAGGCAGGGGTGCTAGTGCAGGTTTCCTCATCTGAGCAGTGAATGCAGTACAGGCAAGGGTTAAAGCGGCAAGGGCTATGCCTGGGAAATGAGGGGATGGGAGGGAACGGGGCCCGGTGGCCCCCACTGATGCCCCACTCCCCATCCCAGCTACCTGAATGACCTGGAGCGCATTGCACAGAGTGACTACATCCCCACGCAGCAGGATGTGCTGCGGACTCGCGTGAAGACCACGGGCATCGTGGAGACGCACTTCACCTTCAAAGACCTACACTTCAAGTGAGCGAGCGTGTGGGCAGGGTAATGGGGCAGGAGCTGCCAGCCTTGCGGGTGACAGGGAAGAGATCCTCACTCCAGGGCCTGCCGATGGCTGTTGGGAACGAGGGCTGGTCCAGGATCCGCAGCCCCACTCTGAAGTTTCTTAAGGCTTTGTGGTTGCCAGCAGCTCACAGCCTCTGCTGACCCTGCCCCATGTGGAGGCAGCCTACCCTGCTGACCAGCCTGACCCTGCTGGGCCAGACGTGTCCTGGCTTAGAACCCCAGGGGTAAGGTGGGCCAGCGTGGATGATTCCATGGAGGCAGCCGCCATACTCTGAGCAGGCCTCTGTCCTCAGTCGGTCAGCCTGTGAAATGGGGCAGGGACCTTCTCGCAGAACTCCCTTCTCTGGAGCTAAGGTGCTGTGTTTGCAGGATGTTTGATGTGGGTGGTCAGCGGTCTGAACGGAAGAAGTGGATCCACTGCTTTGAGGGCGTCACAGCCATCATCTTCTGCGTAGCTTTAAGCGCCTATGACCTGGTGCTAGCCGAGGACGAGGAGATGGTGAGAGGCCCGGAGGCCACTGGGGGAGGGTGGGGGCAGTGGTAGGGGCGGGGGCTGGTGCTGAAGGCGCTGTCCTGCCCCCAGAACCGCATGCATGAGAGCATGAAGCTGTTTGACAGTATCTGCAACAACAAGTGGTTCACGGACACATCCATCATCCTCTTCCTCAACAAGAAGGACCTGTTCGAGGAGAAGATCACACACAGCCCCCTGACCATCTGCTTCCCTGAGTATACAGGTGTGGGGTCTGGGCCTCTGGGGAGGAGCTGGTGGTGACCAGGTGGCCCACGGGCGCCCCCCGCTGGACAGAAGGGTAACTGTGGGACACACGCAAGGGCTGGTGCCTCACAGGCTTATATATCGATACTTGTGTCTGTACACCCCAAGGCCCTTCTTAACACACTCAGGCATGTACTCTGTACGTCACTGAGCATCCTCCTTCACACAATCAGGTGCCCCTCTTTGCACACTCAGACGTGCCTGTGCCCTCTCACAAGTGTCACACGTTATATGCTTGTCAGTTCACATGCATAGAACCTCACTGTACCTATGGGACAGGCCTGCCTGCCGCACATGCAGCACGAGTCCTCACCATTTTGTCTCCCACAGGGGCCAACAAGTACGATGAGGCAGCCAGCTACATCCAGAGCAAGTTCGAGGACCTGAACAAGCGCAAGGACACCAAGGAGATATACACGCACTTCACGTGCGCCACTGACACCAAGAACGTGCAGTTTGTGTTCGATGCTGTCACCGATGTCATCATCAAGAACAACCTGAAGGACTGCGGCCTCTTCTGAGGGGCAGCGGGGCCTGGCAGGATGGTGAGCCAGAGGGGGCCGGGCAGGGAGGAACAAAGTGGGGCCACTGAGCCCAGAGAAGGGACACGGTTGGGGCTGGGGAAGGTCCAGGTGGGGGTGGTGAACTTGGAAACCCGCTAGGAGACCAGAGGGCAAGGGGAGGGAGGCACGAGGTGCTGAATCAGGAGGGCGATGGAATGCAGGGCACTGACGAGGTGGCACAGGTAAGCCTGGGCTCCGTTCTGCCCACTGGCCCAGACAGCAGAAATGCCTGGTTGTGTCCTGGGACAGAACTAGAGGGCTGCCCCGATTTCCCTGGGAGAAAACTCACTTTCTCACCCGCCAGGCCATTGGCCTAGCCTGAAGGATCTAGATGCCAGAGGGGGCCCAGCTGCCTCAGCTGCCCACCACTCAGTATGACCAGCTCTGCACTCATCCCTGCTGTCTTCCCCTCTGACCTATCTGAGGGCCCTGGTCTGAGGCTGGCCCCACCAGCCCTGGGAGAGGTGGGGAGGATTCTGCCAGTGCTACAGACTCCCCTCCCCCATGTAACCCAGCAACACACACTGGCTTCTGGGCGGGCACTGTGTCCCTGGTAACGAGTGGGTGGGGAAAAAGGAGAAGGGTCATTGTCTAGGGAGGCGGGAGGAGAGACACACACTGGCTACCTCCCTCCCTCCCGACCCATGCCCTGACTGTCCCCCACCTCCAGGGCCACCGCCGACTCTGCTCCCCCCAGCCCCTGAGGAAGATGGGGGCAAGAGGACCACGCTCCCCGCCTGTCCCCCTGGCCGCTTTTCCCCTTCTCTCCTCTCTCTGTTCTTGGCTCCCCCTCTCCCCTCCCTCAGCTCCAGAGACTTGGGGGAAGGGTTGCCACAGGCCTCCCTGTTTGAAGCCTGCCCGTATCCCAGGTGCAGGGAACGGCCACCGTACCCCCTCCTGGCATCTGTTCTGGTTTTAACTGTTGTCTTGTTCTGTGATGGGGGAGGGGAGCACATGCTGAGTCTCCCAAGGCCTGTGTTTGGAGGGGCACCCACTTCTCCAGCCTGGGACCCCTGGCTTCGCCCAGCATCAGCCCCTGACCCAACCCAAGTCCAAATGTTTACAGGGAGCCTCCTGCCCCCACCAACCCCTTCCCCCTAAGCCACTCGGAGGCCCCAAAGGAAAAAGCACAAGAAGCGTGAGACGCCACCATTCCTGGAGACCACAGTCCACTGGCTCATTCTCGTAGCTTTTTTTAAAAAAAAAAAAAGAAAGGCAAAGGGAAAAAAAAAGAGAGAGAAAACTGCAAACCTAGAAAACTTTTTAGAAGAAAAACTATTTAAAACTGTCAGGTCCTGACCAGCACCCACCCAACCCCCTTCCCATGATTCCGTGCCTTGAGTGTGTCTGCGTGTTTACACCCATCCCTCTGCTGGTTGCCCCCTGTGCGGGCGGCGCCCCTGCCCTGCCCTCTACAGAACTGGGTTTCAAGGGCTGTTCCAGACAACTGCCAACGTCACTGAGGGCCCCGCCCCAGCGGCCCTGGGCCCTGGCTCCATTAACCTAAATGTAGCTCCTTAGCGCTAACCTAGGAACCGCCGCTGCCTGCTGAGGGGCCACGCCCCTCATGCCCTCACCCCAGGCCCGGGTCCTTCAGTGTTGAACACTTCCTTGCTTTTTTCACATGTTTTATGGAATTGTTCACCTGGTTTGAAATAATAAAATGTAGAAAGAAAAAATACCAAGAACTGCTCGGCATTCTTCTCTCCAGGGGGCAGAGACCCAGGCTAAGATGTGCCAAGGTGATGGTAGTCTGGACCTGGATCCTCACTTGTGGCAGGGCCCTGGGCACTCAGCTCGCAGGTCATACTCAGGCCCAGTACTTACCACTTTAGTTTTCCCCCTTGGACTAGTCATCTTACATGTTGGGGCCTCCATGTCTCCCCCTCTTCCCTCAGCACCTCTGCAGTCTTGGGTCTGGGGCAGCCTTCTGGAACAGTGGGGCAGATTTCTTAAGGAGCTCTTCTCCTAAGGGATTCTTCCACATTGGGAGCAGGAGGAGTGTCCAATGAGTCTAGTGCGGAAGGAAATGTGACTTCTGACCTCCCAGGCCCAGCGCCCAGGGATAGTGTGCGTTGCTGAGGCCACACAGCCAGGTGGGCTGCAGCCCCCTGCACACCCTCCCTTCTTCCTGGGTCCTTTGCCAGGGCTCTGAGACATTGCCCAGAGCCCTGCCCAGAACTGAAGTCCCTTGGGCTTGACTAAACAGAAAGTTGAGGACAGCAGGGGCCTTGAGACATGTTCAGAAAGGTCTCTGACCAAGAGGTCCCCCTCCAAACCTGAGGAGGGTCGGGACAGGCAGGTGGCTACACTTCAGTGTGACTGTAGCCACCGGCAGGGCAGCTGGATAGCTGCAGGGCTATGGCTACGTTGGGCTCTCAGTGCAGAGCCTTCCATGAGGCTATGGGAAGTGCTCGTGCATTGCTGGAGGAGGGAGCAGCAGATGACAGGGCCGGGGTGCCTGTGGGGTGAGCCCCTAGCTCCAGGCAAGGCACCTGGACCTAGGGGTCTGCAGCCCTCTGAGCCTGTGGGAAGGGCTCGGTAAAAGGCCCGCCTCTGCTGGGCGGAGCTCCCAGGAGAACTATTCCGCCTTCGGCCGCCAGAGGGCGCAGCAGCCCGTGCTGGGCCCCGCCGGGCCGGTCGCGGAGGCTGACGTCATCGGGTCCTGCGGAGGCCGCCGGGCACAAAGGCAGCTTTGTAGGGCGGCGGCGGCGGCTCCGCGCCCTCGGCGGGACAAAGCGGCCTGGGCCGGGGTCGGCGCCGCGGAGGCGGAGAGGGCGGGGCGAGTGGGAGGGTAGGGCCGGGGACCTGGGACCCCGCCTCCGCACACCTGCCAGTCTCCCCTCGGCCTCGGGGTCCCGAGTCCTGGCGAGAGATGAGAGGCTGTGTCCGCCCCCTCGGAAGGAGTTCAACGGCCCCCACCCCCCGTCCCCGCCCCAGTCCCTCGGGCCTTTCCTGCTACCCCTGCCACTGAGAGCTGAGGATCGCCGACTGACAAGGGGAACAGAATCCCACGTCCAAGCCAGGATCCCTTCCTGCCCTCAGCGGTCAGCCCTGGATCCCGCTGAACCCCAGATGTGCGGACGGGGTGGGAGCTCCGGTGCCCTGATATCCGCCCAGCAGGAAGCGGGAGACAGATGATTCCTTCCTTCCGTCCTGAGGGAGAACCCTGCACAGAGGGACCATTGACGAGCTGGCATTGTCTGCCTGATGAACCCAGCGTCTCCCTCCCTGAGTGGGCCACGCAGGATTCTGGCCAGGATCCCCTTGTACCCGGCTTGGCAATGGGTCTGGGTGGGTTCCTGGCAAGCAGTACTTCCCTGGGTGCAGACAGCTAGGCCCCCACCTGCCCTTGGCCTTCCTACCCCTGCTCTGATTTTGAGAGCATAAGGCTTCATTGTCCCAGCACTGGTGGGGGCGGCCTCTCAATTCATCCTTGTCTTTCTTGGTTGGGAAATTCCCAGCCATGGGGGGCGGTAGGCACGGGGGTGCATCCCAGGTGTCCTGCACCCCAACAGGAGGGACTCCATGAAGGTGACTCCTGGGGATCCCCCCATTGCCTAGAACTGTTCAGGGCTGTACCTCAGCCATCCCGCATCCCTGGGTGAGGAGAGCCAGAGATTCAGTGCTCCTTGGCTGTGTGTCCCCCAGCGTTCTCCCAGCCTAAGAAGGCCCATCTTCCTGACCCCACCCATGGGTAGCTGCTTCTATGAGGCTCAGGATCCTGAGGCAGGGCCAGGCAAAGGACCCAGGCTCCTGCTCCCAGACCAAGCTGTGGATCCCAGTTTGAGGTAGGCTGTCTCCAGCCAGTGGGGACCACCACAAGGCTGATCCATCTCCCAGAGGGCCCACCCCACTCCAAATAGTTGCTCAGGCTACTGATGTGGTAGCAGCCTGGCTATTTTTAACCCATTTGGGAGGGTGGGGTGGGTGGGGAAACGGCTGGGAAGAGAGAAAGAGACAAGCTCTGAGAGAGAGTTCTGAAGAGGGAAGGATGTAGGGAGACCCTGTGGGGAGAAGCCAGCCCTGGCCTGTAGCCACTTTCCAGCTCCCCTGGGCCAGACCTCCCACCCCCAGCAGGTGGGTGGAGGCCCAGATGCCAGGTGCAGAAAGGGGAGGGGGCCCCATTAGGACTGGATCCTCTGAGGCTGTAGGAGATTCCAAGACCTAGAATAACCCCTTACCACGTTTCGGGGCAGCCCCATAGCTCCTCCTGAGGTCAGGAAATCCTCCCACTCCCCTCAGAGCCATCCCCCCCCACCCCAGAATGCCAAGCCAGCCATTAAGGCTGGAGAATACAAGTCCTGACTCCAGCCACCTGGCCTGTGGCATGGCCAGCCAGGTCCTACTTGCCCTGGGAGTCAGGGACGGGACTGCAGCTTCCCTTGGCTGAGTTCTGGGTCCAGGCCCACTCCCAAACCACTGACCCCAATCCTTGGGTCTGTTGCCCCAAAAGAGATCCTAGGGGACCTCATCCCTGGTGTGAGGCTGTGCATTCCCCCAAGTCTGTCCCCCGCCGCCTTTTTAAAAAATTTATTTTTGGCTGCGTTGGGTCTTAGTTGCTGTGCGCGGGCTTCTCATTGTGGTGGCTTCTCTTGTTGCGGAGCATGGGCTCTAGGCACGTGGGCTTCCGTAGTTGTGGTGCGCGGGCTCTAGAGTGCAGGCTCAGTAGCTGTGGCACACGGGCTTAGTTGTTCTATGGCATGTGGGATCTTCCCGGACCAGGGCTCGAACCTGTATCCCCTGCATTTGCAGGCGGATTCTTAACCACTGCACCACCAGGGAAGCCCCCCGCCAAGTCCCCCTTGAACCCCCAAAGCGGAAGCCAGCTCCCAGCACACCACCAAGGAGAGCCTCAAGCCAGCTGAGGTCTGCATGCAGCCGTGTGACCCCAAGTATGTCCATGCCTGCCAGCCAATCAGCTCCTCAGTTAACCACACAGCAACGGGCACTGGTATCCAAGGGAGCAGGGGTCAAGGCCATGGATCTCTTTCTTTTCCCTGCTTTGGTTTCCACCCTTACAGGAGACTTGACCTCACAGGTGATCTTATTTAGGAGAAAAATCAGTTTGACATTCTTTGGCATTTACTCTGTTTTCTGACCTCATTGTGGGTGGAGGGAGTCAAGGCCTGAGTGACTGAATCCTGAAGGGGGCTGAAGTCTCTCTTCTCCATCAACCCCCCATCCTCACCCAGGTTCAGCAGGCCCAGGAAGGTGGCCGGGCTTCCTGTGGGCACTGTGTCTCTCGCTTCCCTGTGCCTGGGGCCCCCAAGGGATGGGATGGTGGTTGCTGGGGAACCCAGAGCCCTGAAGAGAGGCTTGGACCTGGTGTTATAAGCACCTGGGGCTTCACAGAGAAAAGTGGGTAGTGGGTGATGAGGAAAAGTCCAGCAGGTGGCAAAAGGGCACAGGGCACAGCCCAAGCTAAGTCCTAGCAAAGGAACAGCTGCCACCTCCCAGAGATGGGGTAGCTGGAGCGCTGGCAGGGTTAGCCAGGGCCGAGCCAGGGAGGCGTGTGTGAATGCCTGGCTAAGAGCCTGGGATGTCCGCGGGCTTCAGCAAGTCCTCTGAGTGAGGAGCTGGGGAGGCAGGGTACTGCAGAGGGGAGGCACTGGGAGGAGAACTGGCAGAAGGACCACGGGGACCCCCAGGCTGGGTACCTGGGGAAGGGGTCAGGCTTCAAGCTGCAGGGAAAGGAGCTGGGGCCTTGTTCTATCTTAAAGGAGACAGAAGTCCTCCCTGAGTTGGGGGCTCCCTGGAGGGAGGAGGGTGTGGGCATGGGCACTGCTGGGGGTGGGTTGGAGATCTGTGGAGTAAGAAGATTGAGGAATCCCCAGCGGCTGGGGAGAGAAGGAGGTTCAGGTGGAGGGTCAGGGTGTTGTGCTGGGGGCTGGGCTTGTGGCGGGGTGGGGAGGGGGAGGGAAGGGGGCAGGAGGGGAGTCAAGCCTGAGAAAGGGCCCCATGAAGCTGGGCTGGAAGGGGCAGCAGTGACTCCCTCGAGGCCTCCAGGCCTGCATGCCAAAGGCTGCCCAGCGCTGAGATGACAACTGGAGTACACACCTGTGTACCCCACAGTGTGCCAGACCTGCCTGGCCCACCATTTACAACGGCAGGGCAAGTGAGGAGAGTGATCTGAGAGGTTCAGTCTCCCCCTAGGGACACACAGCTGATGAGCAGCAGAGTCAGGATTCAACCCCACCCCTCTCTGGCTACTGGGGAGTGGATTCTTGGGGCGGGCTCTGGTCTGCCCTCCCAGAGCATCCTGAGCCCCCAACCAGTACTCCTGAGAGTCTCTCCCCCTGACTAGTAAGGGAATGTAGCATTTATGTTAATGTATGTTAATGAGTACAGGGTGCCTCCGGAGTCTACTTTGCCGCATTCCTGGCAACTCCTCCCCCCCTCCCCCAGGCAATGGAGAAGGAGAGGAGAGGGAGGCCCCACCCCCAGGCCCCTCTTCCCCCCACCCCCCACCCCCGTTGGGCAACGAAGAAAACAGAAGTGAGTGAAGAGCTGTGATGTGGCTGGTGGGGGGGGCTCCCCCATCGCGGAGGGGCTGACCTCAGCCAGGGAGGAATGTGAAGGAGGCGGAGGGCTGGGGCGGAGCGGGTGGGGGTAGGGCCCCAGCTAGAGGCCCAGGGTTCCGGGCGGCCCCTCCCTCAGCCCCTCCACCTCAGCTCTGACTTGGCCCTCAGAAGGGAACAGGCAAGGAAGGAGGGGAGGAGCTCATCTTTCCAAAAAGGTGGGCTGGGGGTCCTTGGGGAGCCTGGAAACCAGGTGGGGGGATGGATGAGGGAAATGCCTGAAAGACCCTTCCTGGGAGATCCCCTGGAGTGGGTAGCAGATTGTCAGGGAAGTTAGGCCTCAGTTGGGCTTTCCAGGGCCCACTTTCCACCGCTTCCCTCCCCCCATGCCTAAGTCCTCAGGGTAGCACGTCCTAGTACCCATGTGACCGGAAGAGGGAAAGGTCGAGACTTTGGAGCCACCAGCCCTGATGGCTAAAGCAGGTGTGAGTGGGGAGCCAAGGCCCAACCCAGCCAAGGCTGGGCACTGGGAGTGTTGGCTGTAGCCTTCCTCAAATGGATGTCTCACCCCAGCCCAGTCGCACCACCCAGAGTCCAGGCAGGGTGCAAGGGGCAGGCCCAGCTGGCGATGAGGGCTGGGGAGCCAGGTGCTGGGACTTGGCACAATCAACTTATTTCCAGAAGGAAAAACCAAGGCCTTGGCAGGCTGTGCCACTGATAGGCAGCACCAGAGACCCAAGCTGCCTCCCCTGGTTTGTTCCGTTCTGTCGAGACCCAGGCCCAGGCTGCATGATTCCAGAATCCTTGGGGACTTCCAGAGCCCAGTGTGACCCACAGCCAGTGACCCTGCCCCTAGGGGGCTGCCTCCATAAGTTTCCTACCCAGGGTCTGCATACGCTGGGACCTGGGGCTGAGGAGCAGAAAGGAGACCTTGTGGGGATGGGGACAACTTTAGCTCCCACTCCTGGGGATCTCCCTTCCTGCTCCAGGGAGGGGGACACATCTGGAAGTGGGAAGGCAATGCCAAGGGCTCAGGTGAGCCAGGAACAGCCCAGTCCCTTCGGCTGGGGGTTGAGTCCCAGGGTGTTGGACAGATGGTGGGGGGTCCTGGTCCCATTTTCCAGTATGGATACTGGGTTGGGGGTGGGGATGAAACAGAGGCTGGGACCTGGGCCTGAAGAACTAAAAGCAGTGGGGGCAAGTAGGGGGTACCGTGCAGTTGGGTAGGGACCTCAAAGGTACTTGCTGATCTTGGCTGCTTGGGTGGAAAATTGTAAACAGCCAAAGAATTTTGTTTGCTTGCATGAGGCCAGGGGACGCTGCCCAGGTCCAAGGCAAAAGAGCCTGGGAGGAGGGAGAGGCCACATCCTGGAAGCCCAGGAGCTCAGGCAGGGTTATGTCACCCCCACTCCCCCTCCTGAAGGCCCCTGGTCCTCCCACTAACCCCCACCCTTCACCTGCCCACCAGCCAGCCAGGCTGGGCCAGAAACACCAGGCCTGAGGTTCAGGAAAGAGGGGCATGGCCCCACCCTGGATGGACACAGACACTTCTACTCCAGGGACTCGGCAGGAGATGGGCAGCAGAACCATGCACACTTGAAGTGCCCACGTGGCCTCCCTCACAGACCCCTGAGGAGCTGCTGATAGCCTTGGGGAGGATGCAGCAGGATGCATTTTGGGGGGATTGAGGGGTGGAAGCCCACCCTCAAGCCCTGGTATATTCACCCAGGTGGACCTGAGGGCCCCCCTTGACCATTGTCAACATTCAGCCCCTCCAAGGAAGTAGACCTGGCAGTACAAACAGGGTGTGTCCACCAGACTCACCTTTAGGCCAAGACCCCAGACCCTTCCCAACTGAGGCGCTGAGGTGTAGGAGCCCCATCCTATCCTTGAAGCCCCCTTGGGTACCTCACTCTGTGTTCGGTGGGGCAGTTCCTCCCACCTTCAACCTTGGAAGAAAGACTGAAGTTCATGGAGATGGCATAGAATGCCCCTCACCTGCCAGCAGAGACATGGGACCACCGGTCATGACGGGGCTCTGGATGGTCCCACACCCTGCAGTGCAGAAGTGAGACTTGCCGCCTGCCTCCCTGCCCTGCCTGCCCCTCTGGCTCTCTTCTCCCGCCCCAGACTGGCTGTCATCAAAGCCACTGCCAGCCAGGTGGCAGAAGTACTAAGTGGCCCAAGCCCTAAGGAAGGACTGGGGCAGGGTCTTGGGGGCCCATCAAACCTCCACTTGAGAACCCCCGCTCCGACCTCTGACCCTGACCGGCCCTTCCCAGCTGGCTCCTGGGGACTGAGATGGCAGCTGAGCCCCTCATTACCCACCTCCAGCTCCCCAGCTATGGAGGGACAAGTGAAGAAACGAGTCCCTGGGGGTGCCCCATCTGACCAATCCCTCTGCCAGAGCTGCCTGGGGCTAGGGGGTCTCTATTGCTTTTTCCTTATTTGCCTTGACTGCCGGCCTCAGTTCCAGGACCACTGCGTGGGGCATCCTGTTGCTCTGAAGCCCTACGGGGGGAGGGGTCGGCCCTACCCGCCCCTCCCTTGTGCCCGCTCCGCTCTGGCCACCAACTCCAGCCGGTCCGGCTGCCTGCCCAGTCACCCGATCCGCCCCGTAAACTTGACGGCGGGGCGCGGCTGGCTTGGTGGGGGCGGGGGCTTCTCCTTAAAGGAGCCGTCAGAGGGTGCCCTAGGGCCCCTCGGCTTCTCCCCTTCTGCAGGGTGAGAAGGGGCCAGGGTGAGGAGCCGCTGATGCCGGAGCTCTCGGTGGAGTGTGGGAAGGCAACCTGGTGTTTTGTGACGTCGCAGACCTCACGGGCCCAGAAGAGGCAGCGGCAAGTGTCAGTGGAAGGAAGGAGGGAGGTGGGAGTCCTAGGATGGGAGGGGTCTGGAAGCGGCAGAGCTAGGCGGGGGTTTGGGGAGAGCAGTCTGGAACATGCCCCGGCAGCTGTGCCCCTTGCTTGAATGCACCCCAGGACCTAGCCCCACGCCAGGGCTACTGTGCCCGGCACCTGCCCAGCCAACTTCTGGGAAAGAGGGTGGACATTGCAGCCAGAGCCTGACCCCATCTGAGAGGTCCAGGGAAGGGCTCTGGCTCAGAGAAGTGGAGGGTCTCAAAGATGGGGAAACCCTGAGGGCGAAGACGGGATGGAGAGGCTCAGGGAGACTCTGGAGGCTGGAGAGGGAAGGGCAGCTCACCCGAGCTGGGGGTGAGAATCTGCTTTAGGCCCTTGGCTCTCCCCACTTGATTCCTCTTGGGTCTGAAGTCTGAGCTCACAGAATTTCTGTGTGTGACCAGCCCCTCCCACCCTCTGGGGTGGGGAGAGAGAGGTCAAGCAAAAAGCTGGGGCTGCTGGATCCAAGTAGGAGCAGCTCCCAAATCAGAAACTGAGGCGTCTGCCCAGCCCTGGGTCTCCCGGCTGCACTTATCCCTCTGAGAAGTGGGTTTCCGGAGTGTTTCAGAGTTGAAGGCAGTGATTGACGCTGCGGTTATAATATTTGCTCACCTGCATGTCCAGAGAGACTCACACACTTGTGCACAAACACGTACACACATGTGCAACACAAACACGTATGTACTTACAAAGTGTACACCCCAGACATGTACACACTGTGTAGACATGCATACAATGCCGTGTGTGCACACATGCATGCCACACCTACATGTGTAATACAACACACATGCCACATGGTTTCACATAGATATGTACACATATGCCTGCATACACACTACCCACACACATACTCACTACAGAATACAGATACACAAAGGGATCCTTAGAAGCACATTCACACTCACAGACGCCCACACCATTGGCGCCAGCTCCAAATGTGCTTCTGTTCCTCTGTGGGCCCGTGGGTGCACAGCTACCTCCAGAGGCCTGACCCCCCTCCTGTTACCGGCACACCCATGACTGTCTTGTTTTGCTCATTGCACTTGGCACCACTGCAATGACTGCACCAATCTGAGTCCTTGTTGGTACTCTGCCCCCTCCTGCAGGAGGACCTTGTCTGTGTGCCCCACTGCCCCCAGCCCCAGTCCCAGGCTGGCATGACGTAGGCATGCAGAGTTTGTGAATTAATGCCTGTGGGTGTGTGTACATGAGGGCGGGTTACTGGGGAGGGTGACGTGGTGGGGCAGGCGCCTGCCAGTATGGGGTTGACCCCGATGGTGTGCCCAGCGTGGGTGTGTCTGTGATTGTGGCCAGGCAGGGCACCCTCCAAGGGAGAGGAGGACTTGCAAGTGGAATGCGACCCCCCAGCCTCTTTCCCCTAGGGGCTGTAATCTGATCCCTGGGGACTCCCCCCAGCCTCCCTCCCTAGCTCTCGCTGCAGCTCCTTCTCTTCCAGATCCGGGGCAGAGTCCAGGGTGGCTCAAGGCTCCTCCACACACGCCCGCTGAACCCTGAGCTCCCTGAGCTGCAGGGATGGGGCGGGCTGAGGCCGCCGCCATGATCCCAGGCCTGGCTCTGCTCTGGGTGGCAGTGCTGGGGGGTGCTGCCCCCAGCACGCCACGCCTTCGCCTCTCCTTCCAAGGTAGGTGCACCTGGCAGGCGGGAGGGCCCACCTCAGGGTGGGCAGGAAAGGGGCCCAGTGTGGGTAGGGGGCGTTGTGTTGGCTGTTGCACTGTGTGTGTGCCACCGGCTGGGTTGGATTGGGGGCACACTCAGGCCATCTCCAATTAACCCTTTCCTGGCCTCAGTCCCCAAGCTCTCTGCCCACATTCTCCTCATGCTTTCCCAGGAAGCATGGCAACAGATCCTGCCTCTGTTCCATCCCCTGCTCCCAGGGAAGTTGAGGTGTGGGGACTGTTAGAGCCCCCTTCCCACACCCCCTACACAGGGTGGTTACTAGGCAGTGGTATCATACTGAACCTAGGCTGGTGGCAGAGAACCCTCAGCCTGACTTTGGGGTTGGGGTTCTGGCTGTCCCAACATGCAGGCCTACCCCAGAACCCTTGCCTCCCCGTGCACTCGCCTGGAGACACTACTTGTCTGAGGTTGCCCTAGAAGCTCCACCTCCTTCCCCCATGGGGGCAGGGGTGGGCTGCACTGCCCCCCGTGGAAGCTCTGACCCTGGGTGGGCCTGTCCCCCTGAGTGTAAACTCACACGCGTGTAAATTCACATGTGTGTGGGCCAGGTCACATGTACAACCTTGGCCTGGAAGAAGCTCCTAGCATGACTGGCGAATCCTCAGTGGTGTCCCCACCCCACAGAGCTCCAGGCCCAGCACGGTCTCCGGACCTTCAGGCTGGAGAGGACCTGCTGCTACGAAGCTCTGCTGCTGGATGAGGAGCGTGGGCGCCTGTTTGTGGGCGCTGAGAACCATGTGGCCTCCCTCAGCCTGGACAACATTAGCAAGCGGGCCAAGAAGGTGCCAGGGACCCCCAGCCTCAGCACCGCCCCGGGACCCCACTCCAGGCTTCCTGGAGGATGGGCCCCCTGAGTGGACGACACCCTCAGCATAGAGAACATCCTGAGTCCCTGACCTGTGTTCTCCCTCCCCCACCCTCCCCATAGCTGGCCTGGCCGGCCCCTGTGGAATGGCGAGAGGAGTGCAACTGGGCAGGGAAGGACATTGGCGTGAGTGTTGGCTGCCTGGGTGGGAGTGGGGAGGGTCAGCCCCTCACTCTAGAGATGGGCAGTGCTAAAACAGAAGCCTGCCTGTTCTGGCTATGATGGGGGCAGGAGGGTTGAGGTGGCTGAAGTCCAGAGGTAGTGAGTCAGGGTGGGGGCTATGTGATTCTTCTTGGAGGCCTCTGCGTCATGGGGGGCAATGCAGGCATGCTTCCCAATGAACCCATTCTGGTGAGAGGTGAGCCGGGCTGGTCACCAAGGGCACCTGAGCCCCTAGAGCCCATGTTAGTACTGGCCTGGGCTAATGCAGAAAAGAAGGGGTGGGAGTGCCACTGGTGAGCTGGGAGCCCTTAAGGCCACCTCCCTGGGGGAGGCCTCATTGTTCCTGCCCCTGCCCACGTGCGCGCTAGACTGAGTGCATGAACTTCGTGAAGTTGCTGCATGCCTACAACCGCACCCACTTGCTGGCCTGTGGCACAGGGGCCTTCCACCCAACCTGTGCATTTGTGGAGGTGGGCCAGCGGCTGGAGGTAAGGCTAGGTCTGGTCAGGGAGGGAGGTTGGGAGGGTAAGAAAGGGCCTACAGTAACAACTCCCCCCTGCCTCCCAGGAGCCCATGCTCCGGCTGGACCTTCGAAGGCTAGAGGATGGCAAGGGCAAGAGTCCTTATGACCCCAGGCATCGGGCTGCCTCCGTGCTGGTGGGTGAGTCCAAAGGCTGGGGCCCCAAGAGAGCTCCTGGAACCCCTCAGAGACTCTAGTATCTCACAAAGTCCCAAGACCCTCCCTAGAGCCCCAGGGATCCCCCATAGCCTCACTGACTCCCCAAGAGCCCCCAGAGCTCCATAGTGCCCCCAACCCACCACAAGAGCCTTTGGTTTCACTAAGCAGCCTTGCCGTGTCTACAGGGGAAGAGCTGTACTCGGGAGTAGCCGCAGACCTCATGGGCCGGGACTTTACCATCTTCCGCAGCTTGGGTCATCGTCCAAGTCTCCGAACGGAACCACACGATTCCCGCTGGCTCAACGGTGAAAGACTGGTGGGACTGTTGGGAGGGGGCCCTCATCTCCAACAGAGCAGGTGCTGAGTAAGGCCCATAAAGGGAGTGAGCAGTGAGTGCTCACCAGGTAGCTACCCTGGGTCAAGCCCTGCACTAGGCACTGGGTCGCAGGGTGGACAAGATAGATATGGCCCGTGCCCTCTTTGAGTTCACAGACCTCAGATCTAATACACAATAAGATCAGTTCCAATGGCCAGGAGATATAATGAGAGAATGGAGAGGAAGGGAAAAGGAGACTAGGCAGCGGTGGTGGTGGTGGGAGGGTTGGGGAAAGGAAGATACCCTGCTGAGAAAAGGTATGTGCTAATGCCCAAAACACAGCAGGATTGCGGGAAGAGCATAAGAGCATTCCAAGCAGAGGGAATAATTAGTGCAAAGACCCTGGGGGCAGGAACAAGCCAAGGAACAGACTCATGAAGGGAGCAATGATAAGGGGTCCGGACTGTCAGCACAGGGTAGGGCCAGGGTAGATTCTAAGAGTGATGAGACCCAGCAGAGTATTTGAAGCAGGAGTGGGGGCATCTACTTCCTGCTAGAGAGGAAGATTCATGAGTGAAGGTAAAACCAGGTACCCCATATCCCTCCTTTCTTGGCCCACTGGCATAGAGAACTGCCAGGGGAGAGGCGAGAGGCCCACCACTGGCCAGGGTCTGCTTGCCTGTGGGCCCAGGTAGCCATGGTCTCTGCTGCCCTCTCGTGGCTTCTTCTTGACTCGCAGGCCCTCTTTCTTTCGATTGTGTCCTCGGGGAGCAGCATCTGAACTTGGTCCCAGAGGCTGGGTGGTCAGCTGCTGCCCTGAGGGCTTCTGCCGGCACGAAAGAAAGGGGAGGCAGTGCCTGGGCCTCCTAGCAGGGGGCAGGGCCAGGACCTTGCTGACCCCACGCCTACTGCTGTGGTCAGAGCCCAAGTTTGTCAAGGTCTTTTGGATCCCGGAGAGTGAGAACCCGGACGACGACAAGATCTACTTCTTCTTCCGTGAGTCGGCAGTGGAGGCCACGCCGGCCCTGGGACGCCTGTCTGTGTCCCGCGTTGGCCAGATCTGCAGGGTGAGGAGTCCCTGGGCCACATTCGGTGATCCTGCCACCGCCCCTTTGCCTGTCTGTTGGGGCCTCGCCCTCATCCCCTCCTACTGACCCCGCAGAACGACGTGGGTGGCCAGCGCAGCCTGGTCAACAAGTGGACTACGTTCCTGAAGGCGCGGCTGGTGTGCTCAGTGCCCGGTGCTGAGGGCGATACGAACTTTGACCAGCTCCGTAAGTGCCAATAATGGAGGATGGGGTGTGGGGAGGGGGCGCAGGGGCGCAGACCCTGAGCCTGGCTGTGCACCCTCCCCCAACTTGGTCCCTTCCCTGCAGAGGACGTGTTCCTGCTGTCCTCGCGGGATCGCTGGACCCCGCTGCTCTATGCTGTCTTCTCCACGACCAGGTAAGGTGTGGGAGGTAGTGGGGCAAGGCTGGCTAGGCCCCACTTGAGCCCCTTACTCCACTTACATCTTCACCTGCAGCAGCATCTTCCAGGGCTCCGCAGTGTGCGTGTACAGCATGAATGATGTGCGCCGGGCTTTCCTGGGACCCTTTGCACACAAGGAGGGGCCCGTGCACCAGTGGGTGTCCTACCAGGGCCGTGTCCCCTACCCCCGACCTGGCATGGTGCGTAGCCCAGGGACTCCCACCACAACCCACTTAAAGCTTCAGGGGTGGAGAATTTGGCCTGGGGTTTTCTTGGTGAATGTTGTGTCTTCTTTTTTTTATGGGTGGGAAAACATCATCTTCATTAGACAGGGCTCCTCAGGGGAAGGCCATGTTTCCCTCTCAGACCCCCAAAGGCAAGGCTGGAGCTCCTCTCTCAGATTCCCAGGGCAGGGCTCTGTCCAACACCCGCCCCCTGTGCGTGCGCGCGCACACACACACTCACACATGCTCCAGGTTCCGGGAGGTGTCCTGTGGAGGGCTGCCCACCAGGCCTTCATATCCACATCCTTGTCATGCCTCCTTCCCACCCCCCAGTGCCCCAGCAAGACCTTTGGCACCTTCAGTTCCACCAAGGACTTTCCTGATGATGTCATCCAGTTTGCCCGGAACCACCCCCTCATGTACAATTCGGTCCTGCCCATGGGGGGGCGCCCCCTCTTCCAACAAGTGGGTGCCGGGTACACCTTCACCCAGATCACTGCGGACCGTGTAGCAGCTGTTGACGGATACTACGACGTCCTCTTCATTGGCACAGGTCAGGGTCCTGCCACGACCACCCACAAGACCCAGCCCAGGCTCTTTGGCCTGTTAGTGGAATCTCCCCCTGTTCAGTCCCATCTCCATATTTTTCCGGGGGCTGTGCCCCCATCTCCTTCTGGATGCTGCTCTGATTGCTCCAACCCACATTCTTCACCATCCCAACCATGCGGAGGGTGGAGGCCTCAGAGGTGAGGAGACCCCTGGCCCTGGCTGTCAGGGAACACAAGGAGTCACTCAGCCTTCTCATCCCTGCAGATGCTGGCACGGTGCTGAAGGTGATCTCCGTCCCCAAGGGTGGCCGGCCTAATGCTGAGGGGCTGCTCCTGGAGGAGCTGCACATGTTTGAGGTGAGGCCTAGCCCCCATTGCCTGGGGTACCCCCACCCCACGGAGCTCTGATCCCAGCACCCCTCCTCCCTCTCAGGACTCAGCTGCTGTCACCAGCATGCAAATCTCCTCCAAGAGGGTAAGTGACCAGAAGGCTTGCGGGCGGAATGGACCCAGCCTCTTCCCAGGTGCCCCCACCCCCATTCTTCTCTTGGTAATTACAAGCCCCGGTTTCGAGTACAGGCTCTGCCTTCACTAGACTGTGGGACCTGAGACCTCAGTGTTCCCTTTTGTCAAATGGGGGAAGGGATCCCTGACCTATGGGAGGCAGGCACGGGGCCACCCAAGGTCAGCCTGGAGCCCCTTGTACCCCTAGCACCAACTGTACGTAGCCTCTCGGAGCGGGGTGGCCCAGATCCCGTTGCACCGCTGCGCTGCCCACGGCCGCGCCTGTGCCGAATGCTGTTTGGCACGTGACCCTTACTGCGCCTGGGATGGGGCCGCGTGCACGCGCTTCCAGCCCAGTGCCAAGAGGTGGGTAGGATCAGGGGCGGGCTGCCTGGAGGGAGTCTTTATCTGCCCCTGGCTAAAAGAAGGGCTCACGGAGGCTCTAATGTCCCCTCTCCCCAGGAGGTTCCGACGGCAGGATGTAAAGAACGGTGACCCCAGCACACTGTGCACCGGGGGTGAGTGTCCCAGCTGCTCTCAACCCCCATCCCTTAAAGACTGCCCCACCCTGCCCTGCCTTGTCTGAATCTGACATTCCCTTTGCCCCCAGACTCATCCCATCCTGCGCTGCTGGAGCGGAAGGTGTTCGGTGTGGAGGGAGGTAGCGCCTTCCTGGAGTGTGAGCCCCGCTCGCTGCAGGCGCGCGTGGAGTGGACCTTCCAGCGCGCGGGGGAGGCGGCCTACACTCAGGTGAGCCTCCCCTCACTCCCCTCCCAACCAGGCCCTTGTTCCGACTCCTACGTCCAGGAAGTGCGCGCCCTGATTAATGAGGCCCTTGGCCTGCTCCGCACATCTAGATGCGATCCAGCTCTGCCCAGTGAGTCTCCGCCCAACCAGACCCCTAACGCCCAGTTTGGCCCCTTGCCTGCACTCCGCATCCTGGTGAGGCCCCATTCCTCTAACTAGGCGCCTGACGCCCGCGCCCCAGCCCAGTCCGAACGAAGCCCCGCCCTTTCTCCGCCCACTGGGGAGGGTCTCTGACGCGCCCCCACGTTCAGGCGAGCCCCGCCCTGTTCCCTAACGTCAGCCTCACGCTGATCCGGCCTGCAGGTGCCCGCAGAGGAGCGAGCTGAACGCACGATGCGGGGCCTGCTGCTTCGCTGGTTGCGGCGTGGGGACTCAGGCGTGTACCTGTGCGCAGCCGTGGAGCAGGGCTTTTCGCAGCCAATGCGTCGCCTGGCGCTGCACGTGCTGAGTGCTGCGCAGGCTGAAAGGCTGGCCCGGACCGAGGATGCTGCGCCCGTTGCGCCTCCGGGCCCCAAGCTCTGGTACCGGGACTTCCTGCAGCTGGTGGAGCCGGGCGGCGGTGGTACGAACTCCCTGCGAATGTGTCGTCCGCAGCCCGCGCCGCGCCCACCGCCTCCCGAGTCGCGGAGGAAGGGCCGCAACCGGAGGACACACGCCCCAGAACTGCGTGCTGAGCGGGGGCCGCGCAGCGCAGCGCACTGGTGACTCGGCCGTCCCCACCCTGGGGACTGGGGAGGTGGCAGCAGCAGAGAGAGGGGGCGGTCAGACCCTGGGAAGCAGCTAGGGCCCCGGCACACAGCGGTTCCTGGTGGAGGGAAGACACCGACCCGACAGGCCCTGGCCAACAGGCAGCCATACCGGCTTATTTATTAACAGAGAATAATCCTTGAATGCAACCCCGATAGGGGCGGCCCAGGCTGCGCACAGGGTCCAGCTGGTCAGGAGGAGGCAGAGAAGCAGGGTCCCCGAGCAACGACCTGGGTGGGGGAGGTGCCCAGAATGCCCACCCTGGGGGAAGGGCCGCCTCTTTGGGCAGTGAGCAGAAAGCTGTGAACAGGCTGGGATGGGGGTGGGGGTGGGGCAGGCCGACTGTACTAATGCAATAAACATGTTATCAGCTGAAGCTGGAACGGCCCCATCAGACAGCCGCTGGTCTTAGTGTTACTGACCCAGGTTCTTGGACTCTTTAATCAATAGAAGTTGGTAAGAGGCCAGAGGAGAAATTCGGGCAAGGCTTTATTGGGGCTCATGCTACAGAACAAGAGAGTGAAAATAAGAAACAGGTGCCCAACAAGCAACAGGTGCCCTTGCTTGCTTGCTGGGGGAACAAGGGTTTGGGGGAGGGTGGCTCCGAGCTGGTTCCTTAAATGGAGTGAGAGTAGGGGCACATCCATGGGTCAGGCCAGAGGGGTGACTTAGGTGGTCTGTCCACCCTCTTGGTGGTGTCGTGGGCAGGAATCCTGAGTGGTCCCCTGCTTTTGCTCCCAACACCTCAGAAGTGGCAGTTGGGTTTTTGGTTTTTTTGCGTCTTGCTCATAATTTGCCCCAGTTGCAGGTGTGTGTGGTTATTTTTACTCCCTTAGAGTTTCTTGTATTCTGTTGCTCCAGGAGATGTTTGTCCAGGTGTAAGCACTGCAGCAAAGGGTCTCAGGTCCCAGCCTGTCTCATTCCCCCCTGAGGGATTCTACACCCTTTATTTTTAAGGATTAAGGGACCGGAGGTCGTCTTCTTCTGAAATGTCTTCCTGCTGGATAGGGGCTGCAGATCCTAACCTACCCTATAGGTATAGAAGTCCCTTGCTGACTGTTTTAGGGACCTGGGTTACCCTTGGCTGGAGTGGGTTGAAATCCTTGAGCCATCATGAGCCTTCCTTGAAACTGTTGAAGCCTAGAAAACACAAACTTAACCAAAAGCTTAAACAGACAAGGGCCAAAAAGGAGAAGAACAGTAATAGCCACAAGAGAGCCTAGAAAGGGAAGGAATCAGGTTAACTTTGGGAGGGCTTCCCTAACTGCTGACCAGACGACGGAGGCGGTATCACCCCTGCCAAAATTGTGAAGCCATTCTGCTTGGGTGTATATTTCTTTACTATTAACTTCTGTCTGTCCTGTGACACTGATTTAGGTGCAGCAGGAAGTAATAGTTATCCCACAGATTCTGCCTTGTTCTGTCAGAAGGTAATCAAGAGCTAGATGATTATCAAGAGCTGCATTAACCAAAGTAACGAGAGGTCTTAAGTCCTGTTAAGGCTTGCCCTGTCTGTTTTATCACATAACCAAGCTGTCTGGTGAGATTTCTCAGTGTTGCTTCATGATAAGGGAAGCCTCCCCATGGAGCTGCCAGTCCTATGGCCAGCCCTGCCCCTGCTAAGATCATTCCTAGTGCTCTCTGGGTTTGGTGGTGACCTAGAGTGGTCCTGTTATAGATCACAATCCCTCTTAGCCCTATAGTCCCTATAGTGCACTCTCCTATGAAATGGACATTATCAGTGCAGTTATAGGCCATACCTTGATTGGAAAAGGACAGGGTCTGGCCATAATTTTCTAACATGATGGTTTGGATGTCTACAGAGGAAAACAAACCCTTCAGGGGTGCAGGCTGGAATGTCTGTCTCGCCGTGGTTAAGATTTGATAGTCCATGAGGGACATAGCTGTTGCTACTACCTGTTCAACTAGGGGAGGACGGCAAACTGTTGTTGGTAATTTAGATCATATGATGTTATAAGAATCTCTCTCTCTCTTTTATTTTTTTTTGGCTGTGTGGGATCTCAGTTCCCCAACCAGATACTGAACCCGGGCCACAGCAGTGAAAGCCTGGAATCCTAACCACTAGGCCACCAGAGAACTCCTGCAAAGCTCTTGTTAATGCAGTTAGCTCAGCATTGTGGGCCGATGTCTGTGGTGGCAAGGCCTTGGTTTCTGTGACTTCATCTAGACCAACTATGGCATACCCTGCCTTCCGAGTTCCCATCTCTATAACACTGCTCCCGTCAGTAAACCATTTGACCTCAGGGCTGTCAAGAGGTTCATCTAGAAGATCAGACCTGCTGGAGTAAGTTTGTCCTATGATCTCTATACAGTGATGCAGTAAATCTCTACTCTCGCCAACTGGAAGTAGGGTTGCCGGGTTCAGGGTTTGGCACACCTGTATGTCAAGGGTGTCCATGAGGAGAGCCTGATATCTTGTCAGTCTTCCTCCAGTCAACCAGTGATGTCCTTTGACGTCCAGCACAGATTGTACTTGACGAGGGGTTAATACATCTATAAGTGTTGTCCCAGGTTGAGCTTGGAAGCCTCATTAACTAAGAGGCCTGTGGCTGATATTGCCCGCAGGTAGCTGGGCCATCCCAGGGTTATTGAGTCCAGATGTTTTGAAAAGTAAGCCGCTGGTCTCTGATCTGGTCCCACATCTGATGCCAGCTTTTGGGTCAGGACTCCTAGCGCTATCCCTGACTTCTCATGAGCATATACGGTAAAGGGCTTGTTCACATTGGGAAGTCCCAGTGCTAGTGTTCTGTTTAACTCAGCCTTTAGAGTCTCAAAGTCCCATTGGTGGTCCCTATTCTGGTGAAGGAGTTCCCTTTCTTTTCCCTTTAGAGCCTTATAGGGACTTCCCTGGTGGTCCAGTGGTTAAGACTCTGTGCTTCCACTGCAGGGGGTATGGGTTCTATCCCTGGTTAGGGAACTAAGATCCCACATGCCCTGCGGTGAGGCCAAGGAACGAACACACACACACACACAGACACACACACAGACACACACACACACACACACACACACACACACACACACACACACACCCCAAAAACAAAAACGATTATCTAGAGCCTTATATAGGGGTTTGGCTCTAACGCCATAATTTGCAATTCAGATATGACAGAACCCAGCCATCCTGAGAAAGCCTTGGAGTTGCCTCTTTGTGGTTGGAGATGGTAATGCACTAATTGCTATTCTTCAGTCTATGCCCAGGGCTCGTGCCTCTGGGGTTAAAACAAATCCTAAACACTGAACCTGTTGCTGTGAGATGTGAGCCAAGTTTGGGGAGACTTTATATCCCCTTTTTACCAGAAGATTTGGGACCTTAACGGTATTTTGATCTGAATCTTGTTTTGTCTCACTACTTATTAATAAATCATCAATATATTGTGGCAGAGTTCCCTTTTCAAGGCTTAGTTCTCAGTTCCCATACCAACCCATTTCCAAAAAGAGGGGTGCTATCCCAAAAACCCTGTGGAAGCACTGTCCAAGTATATTGGGTAGCCTCCAGGGTGTCAGGGTCCCTCCATTTAAAGGCAAAAAAGGTATTGAGAGTCTGGATGTAGGCGAATATAGAAAAATGCATCTTTGAGGTCCACAACAGAAATATCGAGTGCTCCCTGGCACTTGAGTGAGGAGGGTGAATGGGTTTGGCACCACTGGGTGAATAGGGATGATTGCCTCATTTACTGCTCGTAAGTCTTACATAAGCCAATATTCCCCATTTGGCTTCTGAACAGGGAGAACTGGGGTGTTGCAAGGGGATTGGTAGGGCCTAATGGGTCCATGTTTTAGGAATTTGGTGAGCAGTAGTTGGATCCCCCTCAGGGCTTTAGGCTGTAAAGAATATTGTCTCTTCCAGGGGTATTTTTCCCCAGGCCTTAATCTTATTTTTATCAGGGGAACATGTTTTGTCTTTCCTAACACCGAGGCATCCCACACTACAGGATTTACCTGTTGTCTAATTTTGGGGGGAATGTTTTGAGGAGTATTTTGATGAGTAGCAGATGGGTCATCTGGAGCTACTAATAGATGCATTTTTTGTTTGAATTTTTTACCTTCTTGGACTTCACCCTGTTCTAAGAATGTACTAGCTCCTCCTCTTCTGAGGAGGAGGACAGGGCATTCTGGCATATACAAAAAGCCTTGAGTAATAATAATGGGCCTGATTCGGTAGGCAAAGGGAGATGTAAATCGCCTTACCTTTGGCTGTCCATCAACTTCCGTCGCATTACAGTCAGGGTTGGAGAGGGGACCAGCCAGCCAAGGCAGAACAGAGTAGGTGGCTCCAGTGTCTACAGGAAATTCAGTTTTTCCTACTGGCCATGTCGGGGGTGACCCAAGGCTCCGCTGGAGTAATGAGAATGGATCTAGTGAGATCTGGAGCCAGGCAGGCGCTTGGGTCAGTCGGTATGTGGGAATCTCTTATCCGAGAGCTTTGCAAGGAACTGGGGTGGGTCGGGGGTGTTTTTTTGGTGTCCCACAGGAGGGCGCTAGGACATCCCCCCTTCCAGTGCTCCTCCTTCAGACAAAAGACACACTGGTTTTAGTCCAGGTGGCTTCTCGGCTGTTTGTCTGGTCTTCTCAGCCGTCGAGGGTCCCCTCAATGTGGCAGGTAAATCAGAGTAGCCAAAAGCTGCGTTTTCTTGATTAGCTTCCCATCCTGATAGGCCTCCAGTATTAAGTCTTGGTTATTATAGACCTTGAAGGCCTCCTCTACCAAGGTTGACAACGGGATTTGGGACCCAGCCTCAAGCTTTTGAAATTTTCTCTTGCTATCAGGAGCGGACTGGGTGATCAAATGCATGGCCAGTAGTGGTGTCCCTTCTACAGACTCAGGGTCTGTATTGATGTACTTCCTGAATGCCTCTGAAACCCAGCTCAGGAACACTGCTTTTACCTTTTTTCTGTGTAACTTTTTTTTTTTAATTTTTGTTTTTTTTACTTACAGTGTTGTGTTAGTTTCAGGTGTACAGAGAAGTGATTCGGTAATACATAAACATATATTCATTCTTTTGCAGATTCTTTTGTCATATTGGTTATTACCGAATATTGAGTAGAGTTCCCTGTGCTATACAGTAGTAGGTCCTTGTTGATATCTATTTTATATACAGTAGTATGTTCATGGTTTTCCTGTTGTTTTATTTTTTCGCACCGTGGGTATCTTAGTTCCCCAGCCAGGGATGGAACCCGTGCCCACTGCAATGGGAGAGTGGAGTCTTAACCACTGGACTGCCAGGGAAGTTCCAGTAGTGTGCGTACGTTAATCCCAACTCCTAATTTATCCCTCCCCTCCACGTTTACACCCCACCCCAGGGAATCACAAGTCTGCATTCGGACTGTGAGTCTGTTTCTGTTTTGCAAATAAGTTTATTTGTATCACTTTAAAAAATTAGAGTCCACGTATGAGTGATGTCATATGATGTTTGTCTTTCTCTTTCTGACTTATTTCACTTAGAATGTTAATCTCTAGGTCCATCCATGTTGGTGCAAATGCATTACTTCATTTTTTTTTATGCCTGAATAATTTTCCATTGTATCTATGCACCAATCTTTTTTTTTTTTGTTTTTTCTTTGCCCACTAGGCTTGTGGGATCTTAGTTCCTGACCAGGGATTGAACCTGTGCCCTTGGTAGTGAGAGTGCAGACTCCTAACCCCTGGACAGCCAGGGAATTCCCATGTACCACACCTTCTTTATGCATTCGTCTGTCGATGGATCTGTGTAACTTCCTGGACTTTATAATTTACAGTTTTCACTATATACCTTTTCACTCCTTCTGATAAACAAATAATATAATGTTTCATCTTAGCCTGGCCTACACGATCCTCATAGTCCCAGTGTGGGTGTGATCTGGGATTGTGTTACCACTCACTTGATAACTTTGGTGGTGTAGATTGGTGGCCAGTAGGCCATCTGTGTGTTTTTTGGCCATTTTCAGTATATGCTCCTTTTCATCCGGGGGCAACAGTGGGCCAGAATAACTATGATGTCCTGCCAGGTCAGGTCAGGCTGTTAATCCCAGCCTGATAAATTTGTCCCTAAGCTTTTCAGGGTTCTCTGAGAACCTGCCAAATCGCTCCTTACAGGTTTCTAGGTTCCCCAGTGAGAAGGGAACACGCACTCTAGTAATTCCTCTGTTTTCCTGGAGCGGGTAAAAGCCTGGTGGGGCAAAAGCGCAGGCTAAATTTGAACCTGATCAGAGCCCCGTTGGGGAAAGCCCCGGGGGTACTGATTTTGAGGTTTCTGATTTGACAGGGTAAGGTGTGGGGCCTGGGGCTGCAGGAGATGGTGAAGGGGAAGAAATGGGGGACTGAAAATGAGGCTCGATGTGCTGTCGGCTACTGGGCGGTTGAAAGGGGATCCGTGAGAAGGTCTGGCTTCACACCTTTAGGGGGAAACCTGGAAATAGAAACTAAACACACACAACAAGAATCCCTCAGACCTTAATCTTGATAAAGTTTTATAAAGTCCTGTACATACGGGACTTTCCCCATTTTGGGGACCGTTTACAAAACAGGTCCAGTAGTAAAATGGTGTTAAAGATAAGGGATTCATTCTCTGACCACTTCTGATGGTCATCCAAAGCATGTAGGGGCCAGGCTGTGTTGCAAGAAAAAATCAGCTTATTCCTTTTTTTTTCTTTAATTAAAAAAAATTTTATACTGGAGTATAGTTGATTTATACTGTTGTGTTAGTTTCAGTTGTACATCTAAATGATTCAGTTATGTATATATAAGTATCCATTCTTTTTCAGATTCTTTTGCCATATAAGTGATTAATTACAGAATATTGAGTAGAGTTCCTTGTGCTGTATATTAGTAGGTCCCTGTAGATTATTTTTTTAACAATGGAAGACACTTTATTATTATTTTTAAAAAATATCTTTAAATTTATTTATTTACTTTTGGCTGTGTTGGGTCTTCGTTTCTGTCTGAGGGCTTTCTCTAGTTGCGGCGAGCGGCGGCCACTCTTTGTCGCGGTGCGCGGGCCTCTCACTGTCGCGGCCTCTCTTGTTGCGGAGCACAAGCTCCAGACCTGCAGGCTCAGTAGTTGTGGCTCACGGGCCTAGTTGCTCCGCGGCATGTGGGATCTTCCCAGACCAGAGCTCGAACCCGTGTCCCCTGCATTGGCAGGCAGATTCGCAACCACTGCGCCACCAGGGAATCCCTATTATTTTTTTAAAACATCTCTCAACATTTCAACTCTGGGTAGAAATCAAACGCATAGATTATTTTATAAACAGTTGTGTGTATACTTAAATCCCAAACTCCTAATTTATCCCTCACCTGCATGTTTCTTCCTGACCCATCCCCAGCAAGCACAAGTTGGCTTTCTTCTTTTTTTTAATTAATTAATTATTTATTATATAGCTGCATTGGGTCTTAGTTACGGCTCGGGGGCTTAGTGGCCCCTCGGGTGTGGGATCTTAGATCGCCATCCAGGGATCAAAACAACGTCCCGTGCATTGGAAGGCGGATTCTTAACTACTGGGTCACCAGGGAAATTCCACAAGTTGGCTTGCTCGTCTGTGACTCTGTTTGTGTTCTCCAAATAAGTTCATTTGTATTGTGCTGTTTTCTTTTAATCCACACCTAAGTGATATCCTATGATATTTGTTGATCTCTGTGAGTTTGTCACTGTTTTGTGAATCAGTTCACTTGTACCACATTTTAGATTCCACATATGTCATATCCCATGATATTTGTCAGACTCCTTCCGACTTGATTTCACTTAGTTAGATCGTCTCGAGGTCCTTCTGTGTTGCTGCACATGGCAGTATTTCCTTCGTTTTTAAGGCTGAGTAGTATTCCATCGTAGATATGTACCGCATCTTCTGTATCCAGTCATCTGTCGGTGGACATTTTGCTTGCTTTGGTGTCTGGGTTGTCGTATATAGTGCTGCCATGCACGTTGGGGTGCGGGTAGGTTTCCGAACTATGGTTTTCTCTGGGTGTTTGCCCAGAAGTGGGATTGGGGGATTAGATGGTAGCTCTATGTTTTGTTATTGAAGGAGCCTCCCAACTGTACTCCCCAGTGGCTGTACCAGTTGCATTCCCCCCAGCAGTGGAGGAGGGTTTGCTTTCTCCATGCCCTCTCCGGAATTTACTGTAGGGAGACGTTTACATGATGGCCATCCTGACTGGTGTCAGATGATACCTCGTTGCTGTTTTGATTTGCAGTTCTGAAGTAATTGGTGATCTTCAGCATCTTTTCATGTTTTTTTGGTTTTGTTTTCTCCTTCTTTTGCAACAGTGTGAGTGCAGTGGACCTCTTGAAATTGTATTCTGACAAATCCGGCCTGCTTTGAATTCTTTTCAATTACCTATCCTAGGACATTTCTTGAGCGCAGGTGTTATGTTTTTAAAGCCCTGCAGCCCTTTGTGAATCCTAGTGCCCAGAAGCACCTGTTGCCAAGTTGTTGTTACAGGAATCATCCACAAGGCGGCGGGCTTCTTCGTGCCCATCTCTGGTCCCTCTGGCAACCAGAGCCTTAGCGAAACAAAGTGATGTTCCTGGGTGGTACCTTGGAGGGGCACGTGCCAGAACCAATACTCAAGGGCTTTTGTCTCCTTCCTTTCTGCCTGTTCCCCTCACCCCCCGACGGGTCGCAACCCTTGTCAAAGTGCCACACTGAGGGACGGTGCTGAGGGTCCTCTAGTTGGTACAACACAAAGGCAGGAGCCTGGAGGTCGGAACCCCAACACCAGGAGATGTAGAGACCAGGTGACGTTTCAAAGCTCTTGCAGCCGAGAGGATCCACCCTCCTTTGGGTGCACTAGGCTTGGTTGAGCTATAGGAGGGCCTGCCTGGATCTGGAGATTGTGGTCCCATTTCGAGTGGACCAGACACTGCTGGTCCCCGGGGGGGCTCATTTGCTGGCACATCCTCCCCAGTCCCCTCAGCCCCACGACAGGCAGCCTGGAGAGCCAGCCCGCTGAGCCTCCAGGGACGTGACAGCAGCCCAGGTCCCCGAGCCTGTGGAAAATCGAGTACACGTCCTTTATTTTCTCTCCTTCTTTTTCTTTAACTGCATTGTTCTTTCATTTTCAAGCAACTTGAGGGACCATGTTGTGCCCCTTGCAGGTGTACAGCGTTGTGATTTAGTCGCACATATGCATATGTCTCTGCTTTTTAGGATCCTTTTCTTACATAGGCTGTGACAAAGTGTTGAACAGAGTCCCCTGTGTTGTAGAGTAGGTCCTTGTGGAGTAGGTATTGTATTTGTTCACGTATACACGTTACTGCCAACCTCCTAATGTATCCCTCTCCCCCATCTTTCCCGTTTGCTAAGCATAAGTTTGTTTTCTAAGTCTCTGAGTCTGTCGCTGTTTTGTGAATCAGTTGATTTGTATCAATTTGGAGATTCCATATGTAAGTCGTATCCCATGATATTTATCGACGTCCATCTGATTTACTTCACGTAGAGCATCTCGAGGTCCTTCTGTGTTGCTGCACATGGCAGTATTTCCTTCTTTTTTAAGGCTGAGTAGTATTCCATCGTAGATATGTACCGCATCTTCTGTATCCAGTCATCTGTCGGTGGACATTTTGCTTGCTTTGGTGTCTGGGTTGTCGTATATAGTGCTGCCATGCACTTTGGGGTGCGGGTAGGTTTTCGAACTATGGTTTTCTCTGGGTGTTTGCCCAGAAGTGGGATTGGGGGATCAGACGGTAGCTCTATGTTTTGTTATTGAAGGAGCCTCCCAACTGTACTCCCCAGTGGCTGTACCAGTTGCATTCCCCCCAGCAGTGGAGGAGGGTTTGCTTTCTCCATGCCCTCTCCGGAATTTATCGTAGGGAGACGTTTACATGATGGCCATCCTGAGTGGTGTCAGATGATACCTCGTTGCTGTTTTGATTTGCAGTTCTGAAGTAATTGGTGATCTTCAGCATCTTTTCATGTTTTTTTGGTTTTGTTTTCTCCTTCTTTTGCAACAGTGTGAGTGCAGTGTACCTCTTGAAATTGTCTTCTGACAAATCCGGCCTGTTTTGAATTCTTTTCAGTTACCTATCCTAGGACATTTCTTGAGCGCAGGTGTTATGTTTTTAAAGCCCTGCAGCCCTTTGTGAATCCTAGTGCCCAGAAGCACCTGTTGCCAAGTTGTTGTTCCAGGAATCATCCACAAGGCGGCGGGCTTCTTCGTGCCCATCTCTGGTCACTCTGGCAACCAGAGCCTTAGCGAAAGAAAGTGGTGTTCCTGGGTGGTACCTTGGAGGGGCACGTGCCAGAACCAACACTCAAGGGCTTTTGTCTCCTTCCTTTCTGCCTGTTCTCCTCACCCCCCGAGGCGTCGCAACCCTTGTCAAAGTGCCACACTGAGGGACGGTGCCGAGGGTCCTCTAGTTGGTACAACACAAAGGCAGGAGGCTGGAGGTGGGAACCCCAACGCCAGGAGATGTGGAGACCAGGTGACGTTTCAAAGCTCTTGCAGCCCAGAGGATCCACCCTCCTTTGCGTCCACTAGGCTTGGTTGAGCTATAGGAGGGCCTGCCTGGATCTGGAGATTGTGGTCCCATTTCGAGGGAACCAGACACTGCAGGTCCCCGGGGGGGCTCATTTGCTGGCACATCCTCCCCAGTCCCCTCAGCCCCACGACAGGCAGCCTGGAGAGCCAGCCCGCTGAGCCTCCAGGGACGTGACAGCAGCCCAGGTCCCCGAGCCTGTGGAAAATCGAGTACACGTCCTTTATTTTCTCTCCTTCTTTTTCTTTAACTGCATTGTTCTTTCATTTTCAAGCGACTTGAGGGACCATGTTGTGCCCCTTGCAGGTGTACAGCGTTGTGATTTAGTCGTACCTATGCATATGTCTCTGCTTTTTAGGATCCTTTTCTTATATAGGCTGTGACAAAGTGTTGAACAGAGTCCCCTGTGTTGTAGAGTAGGTCCTTGTGGAGTAGGTATTGTATTTGTTCATGTATACACGTTACTGCCAACCTCCTAATGTATCCCTCTCCCCCATCTTTCCCGTTTGCTAAGCATAAGTTTGTTTTCTAAGTCTCTAGGTCTGTCGCTGTTTTGTGAATCAGTTGATTTGTATCAATTTTGAGATTCCATATGTAAGTCGTATCCCATGATATTTATCGACGTCCATCTGATTTACTTCACGTAGAGCATCTCGAGGTCCTTCTGTGTTGCTGCACATGGCAGTATTTCCTTCTTTTTTAAGGCTGAGTAGTATTCCATCGTAGATATGTACCGCATCTTCTGTATCCAGTCATCTGTCGGTGGACATTTTGCTTGCTTTGGTGTCTGGGTTGTCGTATACAGTGCTGCCATGCACGTTGGGGTGCGGGTAGGTTTTCGAACTATGGTTTTCTCTGGGTGTTTGCCCAGAAGTGGGATTGGGGGATCAGATGGTAGCTCTATGTTTTGTTATTGAAGGAGCCTCCCAACTGTACTCCCCAGTGGCTGTACCAGTTGCATTCCCCCCAGCAGTGGAGGAGGGTTTGCTTTCTCCATGCCCTCTCCGGAATTTACTGTAGGGAGACGTTTACATGATGGCCATCCTGACTGGTGTCAGATGATACCTCGTTGCTGTTTTGATTTGCAGTTCTGAAGTAATTGGTGATCTTCAGCATCTTTTCATGTTTTTTTGGTTTTGTTTTCTCCTTCTTTTGCAACAGTGTGAGTGCAGTGTACCTCTTGAAATTGTCTTCTGACAAATCCGGCCTGTTTTGAATTCTTTTCAGTTACCTATCCTAGGACATTTCTTGAGCGCAGGTGTTATGTTTTTAAAGCCCTGCAGCCCTTTGTGAATCCTAGTGCCCAGAAGCACCTGTTGCCAAGTTGTTGTTCCAGGAATCATCCACAAGGCGGCGGGCTTCTTCGTGCCCATCTCTGGTCACTCTGGCAACCAGAGCCTTAGCGAAAGAAAGTGGTGTTCCTGGGTTGTACCTTGGAGGGGCACGTGCCAGAACCAACACTCAAGGGCTTTTGTCTCCCTCCTTTCTGCCTGTTCCCCTCACCCCCCGACGCGTCGCAACCCTTGTCAAAGTGCCACACTGAGGGACGGTGCTGAGGGTCCTCTAGTTGGTACAACACAAAGGCAGGAGGCTGGAGGTGGGAACCCCAATGCCAGGAGATGTGGAGACCAGGTGACGTTTCAAAGCTCTTGCAGCCCAGAGGATCCACCCTCCTTTGGGTGCACTAGGCTTGGTTGAGCTATAGGAGGGCCTGCCTGGATCTGGAGATTGTGGTCCCATTTCGAGTGGACCAGACACTGCAGGTCCCCGGGGGGGCTCATTTGCTGGCACATCCTCCCCAGTCCCCTCAGCCCCACGACAGGCAGCCTGGAGAGCCAGCCCGCTGAGCCTCCAGGGACGTGACAGCAGCCCAGGTCCCCGAGCCTGTGGAAAATCGAGTACACGTCCTTTATTTTCTCTCCTTCTTTTTCTTTAACTGCATTTTTCTTTCATTTTCAAGCGACTTGAGGGACCATGTTGTGCCCCTTGCAGGTGTACAGCGTTGTGATTTAGTCGTACATATGCATATGTCTCTGCTTTTTAGGATCCTTTTCTTATATAGGCTGTGACAAAGTGTTGAACAGAGTCCCCTGTGTTGTAGAGTAGGTCCTTGTGGAGTAGGTATTGTATTTGTTCACGTATACACGTTACTGCCAACCTCCTAATGTATCCCTCTCCCCCATCTTTCCCGTTTGCTAAGCATAAGTTTGTTTTCTAAGTCTCTGAGTCTGTCGCTGTTTTGTGAATCAGTTGATTTGTATCAATTTTGAGATTCCATATGTAAGTCATAGCCCATGATATTTATTGACGTCCATCTGATTTACTTCACATAGAGCATCTCGAGGTCCTTCTGTGTTGCTGCACATGGCAGTATTTCCTTCTTTTTTAAGGCTGAGTAGTATTCCATCGTAGATATGTACCGCATCTTCTGTATCCAGTCATCTGTCGGTGGACATTTTGCTTGCTTTGGTGTCTGGGTTGTCGTATATAGTGCTGCCATGCACGTTGGGGTGCGGGTAGGTTTTCGAACTATGGTTTTCTCTGGGTGTTTGCCCAGATGTGGGATTGGGGGATCAGATGGTAGCTCTATGTTTTGTTATTGAAGGAGCCTCCCAACTGTACTCCCCAGTGGCTGTACCAGTTGCATTCCCCCCAGCAGTGGAGGAGGGTTTGCTTTCTCCATGCCCTCTCCGGAATTTACTGTAGGGAGACGTTTACATGATGGCCATCCTGACTGGTGTCAGATGATACCTCGTTGCTGTTTTGATTTGCAGTTCTGAAGTAATTGGTGATCTTCAGCATCTTTTCATGTTTTTTTGGTTTTGTTTTCTCCTTCTTTTGCAACAGTGTGAGTGCAGTGTACCTCTTGAAATTGTCTTCTGACAAATCCGGCCTGCTTTGAATTCTTTTCAGTTACCTATCCTAGGACATTTCTTGAGCGCAGGTGTTATGTTTTTAAAGCCCTGCAGCCCTTTGTGAATCCTAGTGCCCAGAAGCACCTGTTGCCAAGTTGTTGTTCCAGGAATCATCCACAAGGCGGCGGGCTTCTTCGTGCCCATCTCTGGTCCCTCTGGCAACCAGAGCCTTAGCGAAAGAAAGTGGTGTTCCTGGGTTGTACCTTGGAGGGGCACGTGCCAGAACCAACACTCAAGGGCTTTTGTCTCCTTCCTTTCTGCCTGTTCCCCTCACCCCCCGACGCGTCGCAACCCTTGTCAAAGTGCCACACTGAGGGACGGTGCTGAGGGTCCTCTAGTTGGTACAACACAAAGGCAGGAGGCTGGAGGTGGGAACCCCAACGCCAGGAGATGTGGAGACCAGGTGACGTTTCAAAGCTCTTGCAGCCCAGAGGATCCACCCTCCTTTGGGTGCACTAGGCTTGGTTGAGCTATAGGAGGGCCTGCCTGGATCTGGAGATTGTGGTCCCATTTCGAGTGGACCAGACACTGCAGGTCCCCGGGGGGGCTCATTTGCTGGCACATCCTCCCCAGTCCCCTCAGCCCCACGACAGGCAGCCTGGAGAGCCAGCCCGCTGAGCCTCCAGGGACGTGACAGCAGCCCAGGTCCCCGAGCCTGTGGAAAATCGAGTACACGTCCTTTATTTTCTCTCCTTCTTTTTCTTTAACTGCATTTTTCTTTCATTTTCAAGCGACTTGAGGGACCATGTTGTGCCCCTTGCAGGTGTACAGCGTTGTGATTTAGTCGTACATATGCATATGTCTCTGCTTTTTAGGATCCTTTTCTTATATAGGCTGTGACAAAGTGTTGAACAGAGTCCCCTGTGTTGTAGAGTAGGTCCTTGTGGAGTAGGTATTGTATTTGTTCATGTATACACGTTACTGCCAACCTCCTAATGTATCCCTCTCCCCCATCTTTCCCGTTTGCTAAGCATAAGTTTGTTTTCTAAGTCTCTAGGTCTGTCGCTGTTTTGTGAATCAGTTGATTTGTATCAATTTTGAGATTCCATATGTAAGTCGTATCCCATGATATTTATCGACGTCCATCTGATTTACTTCACGTAGAGCATCTCGAGGTCCTTCTGTGTTGCTGCACATGGCAGTATTTCCTTCTTTTTTAAGGCTGAGTAGTATTCCATCGTAGATATGTACCGCATCTTCTGTATCCAGTCATCTGTCGGTGGACATTTTGCTTGCTTTGGTGTCTGGGTTGTCGTATATAGTGCTGCCATGCACGTTGGGGTCCGGGTAGGTTTTCGAACTATGGTTTTCTCTGGGTGTTTGCCCAGAAGTGGGATTGGGGGATCAGATGGTAGCTCTATGTTTTGTTATTGAAGGAGCCTCCCAACTGTACTCCCCAGTGGCTGTACCAGTTGCATTCCCCCCAGCAGTGGAGGAGGGTTTGCTTTCTCCATGCCCTCTCCGGAATTTACTGTAGGGAGACGTTTACATGATGGCCATCCTGACTGGTGTCAGATGATACCTCGTTGCTGTTTTGATTTGCAGTTCTGAAGTAATTGGTGATCTTCAGCATCTTTTCATGTTTTTTTGGTTTTGTTTTCTCCTTCTTTTGCAACAGTGTGAGTGCAGTGTACCTCTTGAAATTGTCTTCTGACCAATCCGGCCTGTTTTGAATTCTTTTCAATTACCTCTCCTAGGACATTTCTTGAGCGCAGGTGTTATGTTTTTAAAGCCCTGCAGCCCTTTGTGAATCCTAGTGCCCAGAAGCACCTGTTGCCAAGTTGTTGTTACAGGAATCATCCACAAGGCGGCGGGCTTCTTCGTGCCCATCTCTGGTCCCTCTGGCAACCAGAGCCTTAGCGAAAGAAAGTGGTGTTCCTGGGTTGTACCTTGGAGGGGCACGTGCCAGAACCAACACTCAAGGGCTTTTGTCTCCTTCCTTTCTGCCTGTTCCCCTCACCCCCCGATGCGTCGCAACCCTTGTCAAAGTGCCACACTGAGGGACGGTGCTGAGGGTCCTCTAGTTGGTACAACACAAAGGCAGGAGGCTGGAGGTGGGAACCCCAACGCCAGGAGATGTGGAGACCAGGTGACGTTTCAAAGCTCTTGCAGCCCAGAGGATCCACCCTCCTTTGGGTGCACTAGGCTTGGTTGAGCTATAGGAGGGCCTGCCTGGATCTGGAGATTGTGGTCCCATTTCGAGGGAACCAGACACTGCAGGTCCCCGGGGGGGCTCATTTGCTGGCACATCCTCCCCAGTCCCCTCAGCCCCACGACAGGCAGCCTGGAGAGCCAGCCCGCTGAGCCTCCAGGGACGTGACAGCAGCCCAGGTCCCCGAGCCTGTGGAAAATCGAGTACACGTCCTTTATTTTCTCTCCTTCTTTTTCTTTAACTGCATTTTTCTTTCATTTTCAAGCGACTTGAGGGACCATGTTGTGCCCCTTGCAGGTGTACAGCGTTGTGATTTAGTCGTACATATGCATATGTCTCTGCTTTTTAGGATCCTTTTCTTATATAGGCTGTGACAAAGTGTTGAACAGAGTCCCCTGTGTTGTAGAGTAGGTCCTTGTGGAGTAGGTATTGTATTTGTTCATGTATACACGTTACTGCCAACCTCCTAATGTATCCCTCTCCCCCATCTTTCCCGTTTGCTAAGCATAAGTTTGTTTTCTAAGTCTCTAGGTCTGTCGCTGTTTTGTGAATCAGTTGATTTGTATCAATTTTGAGATTCCATATGTAAGTCATAGCCCATGATATTTATCGACGTCCATCTGATTTACTTCACGTAGAGCATCTCGAGGTCCTTCTGTGTTGCTGCACATGGCAGTATTTCCTTCTTTTTTAAGGCTGAGTAGTATTCCATCGTAGATATGTA
Organism: Globicephala melas; assembly: GCF_963455315.2. Taxonomy (NCBI): domain Eukaryota; kingdom Metazoa; phylum Chordata; class Mammalia; order Artiodactyla; family Delphinidae; genus Globicephala; species Globicephala melas. Next base: position 38,019,993 of record NC_083324.2, on the reverse strand, counting down.
CCGCATCTTCTGTATCCAGTCATCTGTCGGTGGACATTTTGCTTGCTTTGGTGTCTGGGTTGTCGTATATAGTGCTGCCATGCACGTTGGGGTGCGGGTAGGTTTTCGAACTATGGTTTTCTCTGGGTGTTTGCCCAGAAGTGGGATTGGGGGATCAGATGGTAGCTCTATGTTTTGTTATTGAAGGAGACTCCCAACTGTACTCCCCAGTGGCTGTACCAGTCGCATTCCCCCCAGCAGTGGAGGAGGGTTTGTTTTCTCCATGCCCTCTCCGGAATTTACTGTAGGGAGACGTTTACATGATGGCCATCCTGACTGGTGTCAGATGATACCTCGTTGCTGTTTTGATTTGCAGTTCTGAAGTAATTGGTGATCTTCAGCATCTTTTCATGTTTTTTTGGTTTTGTTTTCTCCTTCTTTTGCAACAGTGTGAGTGCAGTGTACCTCTTGAAATTGTCTTCTGACAAATCCGGCCTGTTTTGAATTCTTTTCAATTACCTCTCCTAGGACATTTCTTGAGCGCAGGTGTTATGTTTTTAAAGCCCTGCAGCCCTTTGTGAATCCTAGTGCCCAGAAGCACCTGTTGCCAAGTTGTTGTTCCAGGAATCATCCACAAGGCGGCGGGCTTCTTCGTGCCCATCTCTGGTCCCTCTGGCAACCAGAGCCTTAGCGAAAGAAAGTGGTGTTCCTGGGTTGTACCTTGGAGGGGCACGTGCCAGAACCAACACTCAAGGGCTTTTGTCTCCTTCCTTTCTGCCTGTTCCCCTCACCCCCCGACGGGTCGCAACCCTTGTCAAAGTGCCACACTGAGGGACGGTGCTGAGGGTCCTCTAGTTGGTACAACACAAAGGCAGGAGGCTGGAGGTGGGAACCCCAACGCCAGGAGATGTGGAGACCAGGTGACGTTTCAAAGCTCTTGCAGCCCAGAGGATCCACCCTCCTTTGGGTGCACTAGGCTTGGTTGAGCTATAGGAGGGCCTGCCTGGATCTGGAGATTGTGGTCCCATTTCGAGTGGACCAGACACTGCAGGTCCCCGGGGGGGCTCATTTGCTGGCACATCCTCCCCAGTCCCCTCAGCCCCACGACAGGCAGCCTGGAGGGCCATCCCGCTGAGCCTCCAGGGACGTGACAGCAGCCCAGGTCCCCGAGCCTGTGGAAAATCGAGTACACGTCCTTTATTTTCTCTCCTTCTTTTTCTTTAACTGCATTGTTCTTTCATTTTCAAGCGACTTGAGGGACCATGTTGTGCCCCTTGCAGGTGTACAGCGTTGTGATTTAGTCGTACATATGCATATGTCTCTGCTTTTTACGATCCTTTTCTTATATAGGCTGTGACAAAGTGTTGAACAGAGTCCCCTGTGTTGTAGAGTAGGTCCTTGTGGAGTAGGTATTGTATTTGTTCACGTATACACGTTACTGCCAACCTCCTAATGTATCCCTCTCCCCCATCTTTCCCGTTTGCTAAGCATAAGTTTGTTTTCTAAGTCTCTAGGTCTGTCGCTGTTTTGTGAATCAGTTGATTTGTATCAATTTTGAGATTCCATATGTAAGTCATAGCCCATGATATTTATCGACGTCCATCTGATTTACTTCACGTAGAGCATCTCGAGGTCCTTCTGTGTTGCTGCACATGGCAGTATTTCCTTCTTTTTTAAGGCTGAGTAGTATTCCATCGTAGATATGTACCGCATCTTCTGTATCCAGTCATCTGTCGGTGGACATTTTGCTTGCTTTGGTGTCTGGGTTGTCGTATATAGTGCTGCCATGCACGTTGGGGTGCGGGTAGGTTTTCGAACTATGGTTTTCTCTGGGTGTTTGCCCAGATGTGGGATTGGGGGATCAGATGGTAGCTCTATGTTTTGTTATTGAAGGAGCCTCCCAACTGTACTCCCCAGTGGCTGTACCAGTTGCATTCCCCCCAGCAGTGGAGGAGGGTTTGCTTTCTCCATGCCCTCTCCGGAATTTACTGTAGGGAGACGTTTACATGATGGCCATCCTGACTGGTGTCAGATGATACCTCGTTGCTGTTTTGATTTGCAGTTCTGAAGTAATTGGTGATCTTCAGCATCTTTTCATGTTTTTTTGGTTTTGTTTTCTCCTTCTTTTGCAACAGTGTGAGTGCAGTGTACCTCTTGAAATTGTCTTCTGACAAATCCGGCCTGCTTTGAATTCTTTTCAGTTACCTATCCTAGGACATTTCTTGAGCGCAGGTGTTATGTTTTTAAAGCCCTGCAGCCCTTTGTGAATCCTAGTGCCCAGAAGCACCTGTTGCCAAGTTGTTGTTCCAGGAATCATCCACAAGGCGGCGGGCTTCTTCGTGCCCATCTCTGGTCCCTCTGGCAACCAGAGCCTTAGCGAAAGAAAGTGGTGTTCCTGGGTTGTACCTTGGAGGGGCACGTGCCAGAACCAACACTCAAGGGCTTTTGTCTCCTTCCTTTCTGCCTGTTCCCCTCACCCCCCGACGGGTCGCAACCCTTGTCAAAGTGCCACACTGAGGGACGGTGCTGAGGGTCCTCTAGTTGGTACAACACAAAGGCAGGAGGCTGGAGGTGGGAACCCCAACGCCAGGAGATGTGGAGACCAGGTGACGTTTCAAAGCTCTTGCAGCCCAGAGGATCCACCCTCCTTTGGGTGCACTAGGCTTGGTTGAGCTATAGGAGGGCCTGCCTGGATCTGGAGATTGTGGTCCCATTTCGAGTGGACCAGACACTGCAGGTCCCCGGGGGGGGGCTCATTTGCTGGCACATCCTCCCCAGTCCCCTCAGCCCCACGACAGGCAGCCTGGAGAGCCAGCCCGCTGAGCCTCCAGGGACGTGACAGCAGCCCAGGTCCCCGAGCCTGTGGAAAATCGAGTACACGTCCTTTATTTTCTCTCCTTCTTTTTCTTTAACTGCATTTTTCTTTCATTTTCAAGCGACTTGAGGGACCATGTTGTGCCCCGTACAGGTGTACAGCGTTGTGATTTAGTCGTACATATGCATATGTCTCTGCTTTTTAGGATCCTTTTCTTATATAGGCTGTGACAAAGTGTTGAACAGAGTCCCCTGTGTTGTAGAGTAGGTCCTTGTGGAGTAGGTATTGTATTTGTTCACGTATACACGTTACTGCCAACCTCCTAATGTATCCCTCTCCCCCATCTTTCCCGTTTGCTAAGCATAAATTTGTTTTCTAAGTCTCTAGGTCTGTCGCTGTTTTGTGAATCAGTTGATTTGTATCAACTTTGAGATTCCATATGTAAGTCATAGCCCATGATATTTATCGACGTCCATCTGATTTACTTCACGTAGAGCATCTCGAGGTCCTCCTGTGTTGCTGCACATGGCAGTATTTCCTTCTTTTTTAAGGCTGAGTAGTATTCCATCGTAGATATGTACCGCATCTTCTGTATCCAGTCATCTGTCGGTGGACATTTTGCTTGCTTTGGTGTCTGGGTTGTCGTATATAGTGCTGCCATGCACGTTGGGGTGCGGGTAGGTTTTCGAACTATGGTTTTCTCTGGGTGTTTGCCCAGAAGTGGGATTGGGGGATCAGATGGTAGCTCTATGTTTTGTTATTGAAGGAGCCTGCCAACTGTACTCCCCAGTGGCTGTACCAGTTGCATTCCCCCCAGCAGTGGAGGAGGGTTTGCTTTCTCCATGCCCTCTCCGGAATTTACTGTAGGGAGACGTTTACATGATGGCCATCCTGACTGGTGTCAGATGATACCTCGTTGCTGTTTTGATTTGCAGTTCTGAAGTAATTGGTGATCTTCAGCATCTTTTCATGTTTTTTTGGTTTTGTTTTCTCCTTCTTTTGCAACAGTGTGAGTGCAGTGTACCTCTTGAAATTGTCTTCTGACAAATCCGGCCTGCTTTGAATTCTTTTCAGTTACCTATCCTAGGACATTTCTTGAGCGCAGGTGTTATGTTTTTAAAGCCCTGCAGCCCTTTGTGAATCCTAGTGCCCAGAAGCACCTGTTGCCAAGTTGTTGTTCCAGGAATCATCCACAAGGCGGCGGGCTTCTTCGTGCCCATCTCTGGTCCCTCTGGCAACCAGAGCCTTAGCGAAAGAAAGTGGTGTTCCTGGGTTGTACCTTGGAGGGGCACGTGCCAGAACCAACACTCAAGGGCTTTTGTCTCCTTCCTTTCTGCCTGTTCCCCTCACCCCCCGACGCGTCGCAACCCTTGTCAAAGTGCCACACTGAGGGACGGTGCTGAGGGTCCTCTAGTTGGTACAACACAAAGGCAGGAGGCTGGAGGTGGGAACCCCAACGCCAGGAGATGTGGAGACCAGGTGACGTTTCAAAGCTCTTGCAGCCCAGAGGATCCACCCTCCTTTGGGTGCACTAGGCTTGGTTGAGCTATAGGAGGGCCTGCCTGGATCTGGAGATTGTGGTCCCATTTCGAGTGGACCAGACACTGCAGGTCCCCGGGGGGGGGGCTCATTTGCTGGCACATCCTCCCCAGTCCCCTCAGCCCCACGACAGGCAGCCTGGAGAGCCAGCCCGCTGAGCCTCCAGGGACGTGACAGCAGCCCAGGTCCCCGAGCCTGTGGAAAATCGAGTACACGTCCTTTATTTTCTCTCCTTCTTTTTCTTTAACTGCATTTTTCTTTCATTTTCAAGCGACTTGAGGGACCATGATGTGCCCCTTGCAGGTGTACAGCGTTGTGATTTAGTCGTACCTATGCATATGTCTCTGCTTTTTAGGATCCTTTTCTTATATAGGCTGTGACAAAGTGTTGAACAGAGTCCCCTGTGTTGTAGAGTAGGTCCTTGTGGAGTAGGTATTGTATTTGTTCACGTATACACGTTACTGCCAACCTCCTAATGTATCCCTCTCCCCCATCTTTCCCGTTTGCTAAGCATAAGTTTGTTTTCTAAGTCTCTGAGTCTGTCGCTGTTTTGTGAATCAGTTGATTTGTATCAATTTTGAGATTCCATATGTAAGTCATAGCCCGTGATATTTATCGACGTCCATCTGATTTACTTCACGTAGAGCATCTCGAGATCCTCCTGTGTTGCTGCACATGGCAGTATTTCCTTCTTTTTTAAGGCTGAGTAGTATTCCATCGTAGATATGTACCGCATCTTCTGTATCCAGTCATCTGTCGGTGGACATTTTGCTTGCTTTGGTGTCTGGGTTGTCGTATATAGTGCTGCCATGCACGTTGGGGTGCGGGTAGGTTTTCGAACTATGGTTTTCTCTGGGTGTTTGCCCAGAAGTGGGATTGGGGAATTAGATGGTAGCTCTATGTTTTGTTATTGAAGGAGCCTCCCAACTGTACTCCCCAGTGGCTGTACCAGTTGCATTCCCCCCAGCAGTGGAGGAGGGTTTGCTTTCTCCATGCCCTCTCCGGAATTTACTGTAGGGAGACGTTTACATGATGGCCATCCTGACTGGTGTCAGATGATACCTCGTTGCTGTTTTGATTTGCAGTTCTGAAGTAATTGGTGATCTTCAGCATCTTTTCATGTTTTTTTGGTTTTGTTTTCTCCTTCTTTTGCAACAGTGTGAGTGCAGTGTACCTCTTGAAATTGTCTTCTGACAAATCCGGCCTGCTTTGAATTCTTTTCAGTTACCTATCCTAGGACATTTCTTGAGCGCAGGTGTTATGTTTTTAAAGCCCTGCAGCCCTTTGTGAATCCTAGTGCCCAGAAGCACCTGTTGCCAACTTGTTGTTCCAGGAATCATCCACAAGGCGGCGGGCTTCTTTGTGCCCATCTCTGGTCCCTCTGGCAACCAGAGCCTTAGCGAAAGAAAGTGGTGTTCCTGGGTTGTACCTTGGAGGGGCACGTGCCAGAACCAACACTCAAGGGCTTTTGTCTCCTTCCTTTCTGCCTGTTCCCCTCACCCCCCGACGCGTCGCAACCCTTGTCAAAGTGCCACACTGAGGGACGGTGCTGAGGGTCCTCTAGTTGGTACAACACAAAGGCAGGAGGCTGGAGGTGGGAACCCCAACGCCAGGAGATGTGGAGACCAGGTGACGTTTCAAAGCTCTTGCAGCCCAGAGGATCCACCCTCCTTTGGGTGCACTAGGCTTGGTTGAGCTATAGGAGGGCCTGCCTGGATCTGGAGATTGTGGTCCCATTTCGAGTGGACCAGACACTGCAGGTCCCCGGGGGGGGGCTCATTTGCTGGCACATCCTCCCCAGTCCCCTCAGCCCCACGACAGGCAGCCTGGAGAGCCAGCCCGCTGAGCCTCCAGGGACGTGACAGCAGCCCAGGTCCCCGAGCCTGTGGAAAATCGAGTACACGTCCTTTATTTTCTCTCCTTCTTTTTCTTTAACTGCATTTTTCTTTCATTTTCAAGCGACTTGAGGGACCATGTTGTGCCCCTTGCAGGTGTACAGCGTTGTGATTTAGTCGTACCTATGCATATGTCTCTGCTTTTTAGGATCCTTTTCTTATATAGGCTGTGACAAAGTGTTGAACAGAGTCCCCTGTGTTGTAGAGTAGGTCCTTGTGGAGTAGGTATTGTATTTGTTCACGTATACACGTTACTGCCAACCTCCTAATGTATCCCTCTCCCCCATCTTTCCCGTTTGCTAAGCATAAGTTTGTTTTCTAAGTCTCTGAGTCTGTCGCTGTTTTGTGAATCAGTTGATTTGTATCAATTTTGAGATTCCATATGTAAGTCATAGCCCGTGATATTTATCGACGTCCATCTGATTTACTTCACGTAGAGCATCTCGAGATCCTCCTGTGTTGCTGCACATGGCAGTATTTCCTTCTTTTTTAAGGCTGAGTAGTATTCCATCGTAGATATGTACCGCATCTTCTGTATCCAGTCATCTGTCGGTGGACATTTTGCTTGCTTTGGTGTCTGGGTTGTCGTATATAGTGCTGCCATGCACGTTGGGGTGCGGGTAGGTTTTCGAACTATGGTTTTCTCTGGGTGTTTGCCCAGAAGTGGGATTGGGGAATTAGATGGTAGCTCTATGTTTTGTTATTGAAGGAGCCTCCCAACTGTACTCCCCAGTGGCTGTACCAGTTGCATTCCCCCCAGCAGTGGAGGAGGGTTTGCTTTCTCCATGCCCTCTCCGGAATTTACTGTAGGGAGACGTTTACATGATGGCCATCCTGACTGGTGTCAGATGATACCTCGTTGCTGTTTTGATTTGCAGTTCTGAAGTAATTGGTGATCTTCAGCATCTTTTCATGTTTTTTTGGTTTTGTTTTCTCCTTCTTTTGCAACAGTGTGAGTGCAGTGTACCTCTTGAAATTGTCTTCTGACAAATCCGGCCTGTTTTGAATTCTTTTCAGTTACCTATCCTAGGACATTTCTTGAGCGCAGGTGTTATGTTTTTAAAGCCCTGCAGCCCTTTGTGAATCCTAGTGCCCAGAAGCACCTGTTGCCAAGTTGTTGTTACAGGAATCATCCACAAGGCGGCGGGCTTCTTCGTGCCCATCTCTGGTCCCTCTGGCAACCAGAGCCTTAGCGAAAGAAAGTGGTGTTCCTGGGTTGTACCTTGGAGGGGCACGTGCCAGAACCAACACTCAAGGGCTTTTGTCTCCTTCCTTTCTGCCTGTTCCCCTCACCCCCCGACGGGTCGCAACCCTTGTCATAGTGCCACACTGAGGGACGGTGCTGAGGGTCCTCTAGTTGGTACAACACAAAGGCAGGAGGCTGGAGGTGGGAACCCCAACGCCAGGAGATGTGGAGACCAGGTGACGTTTCAAAGCTCTTGCAGCCCAGAGGATCCACCCTCCTTTGGGTGCACTAGGCTTGGTTGAGCTATAGGAGGGCCTGCCTGGATCTGGAGATTGTGGTCCCATTTCGAGTGGACCAGACACTGCAGGTCCCCGGGGGGGCTCATTTGCTGGCACATCCTCCCCAGTCCCCTCAGCCCCACGACAGGCAGCCTGGAGAGCCAGCCCGCTGAGCCTCCAGGGACGTGACAGCAGCCCAGGTCCCCGAGCCTGTGGAAAATCGAGTACACGTCCTTTATTTTCTCTCCTTCTTTTTCTTTAACTGCATTTTTCTTTCATTTTCAAGCGACTTGAGGGACCATGTTGTGCCCCTTGCAGGTGTACAGCGTTGTGATTTAGTCGTACATATGCATATGTCTCTGCTTTTTAGGATCCTTTTCTTATATAGGCTGTGACAAAGTGTTGAACAGAGTCCCCTGTGTTGTAGAGTAGGTCCTTGTGGAGTAGGTATTGTATTTGTTCACGTATACACGTTACTGCCAACCTCCTAATGTATCCCTCTCCCCCATCTTTCCCGTTTGCTAAGCATAAGTTTGTTTTCTAAGTCTCTGAGTCTGTCGCTGTTTTGTGAATCAGTTGATTTGTATCAATTTTGAGATTCCATATGTAAGTCATAGCCCATGATATTTATCGACGTCCATCTGATTTACTTCACATAGAGCATCTCGAGGTCCTCCTGTGTTGCTGCACATGGCAGTATTTCCTTCTTTTTTAAGGCTGAGTAGTATTCCATCGTAGATATGTACCGCATCTTCTGTATCCAGTCATCTGTCGGTGGACATTTTGCTTGCTTTGGTGTCTGGGTTGTCGTATATAGTGCTGCCATGCACGTTGGGGTGCGGGTAGGTTTTCGAACTATGGTTTTCTCTGGGTGTTTGCCCAGATGTGGGATTGGGGGATCAGATGGTAGCTCTATGTTTTGTTATTGAAGGAGCCTCCCAACTGTACTCCCCAGTGGCTGTACCAGTTGCATTCCCCCCAACAGTGGAGGAGGGTTTGCTTTCTCCATGCCCTCTCCGGAATTTACTGTAGGGAGACGTTTACATGATGGCCATCCTGACTGGTGTCAGATGATACCTCGTTGCTGTTTTGATTTGCAGTTCTGAAGTAATTGGTGATCTTCAGCATCTTTTCATGTTTTTTTGGTTTTGTTTTCTCCTTCTTTTGCAACAGTGTGAGTGCAGTGTACCTCTTGAAATTGTCTTCTGACAAATCCGGCCTGCTTTGAATTCTTTTCAGTTACCTATCCTAGGACATTTCTTGAGCGCAGGTGTTATGTTTTTAAAGCCCTGCAGCCCTTTGTGAATCCTAGTGCCCAGAAGCACCTGTTGCCAAGTTGTTGTTCCAGGAATCATCCACAAGGCGGCGGGCTTCTTCGTGCCCATCTCTGGTCCCTCTGGCAACCAGAGCCTTAGCGAAAGAAAGTGGTGTTCCTGGGTTGTACCTTGGAGGGGCACGTGCCAGAACCAACACTCAAGGGCTTTTGTCTCCTTCCTTTCTGCCTGTTCCCCTCACCCCCCGACGGGTCGCAACCCTTGTCAAAGTGCCACACTGAGGGACGGTGCTGAGGGTCCTCTAGTTGGTACAACACAAAGGCAGGAGGCTGGAGGTGGGAACCCCAACGCCAGGAGATGTGGAGACCAGGTGACGTTTCAAAGCTCTTGCAGCCCAGAGGATCCACCCTCCTTTGGGTGCACTAGGCTTGGTTGAGCTATAGGAGGGCCTGCCTGGATCTGGAGATTGTGGTCCCATTTCGAGTGGACCAGACACTGCAGGTCCCCGGGGGGGCTCATTTGCTGGCACATCCTCCCCAGTCCCCTCAGCCCCACGACAGGCAGCCTGGAGAGCCATCCCGCTGAGCCTCCAGGGACGTGACAGCAGCCCAGGTCCCCGAGCCTGTGGAAAATCGTGTACACGTCCTTTATTTTCTCTCCTTCTTTTTCTTTAACTGCATTGTTCTTTCATTTTCAAGCGACTTGAGGGACTATGTTGTGCCCCTTGCAGGTGTACAGCGTTGTGATTTAGTCGTACCTATGCATATGTCTCTGCTTTTTAGGATCCTTTTCTTATATAGGCTGTGACAAAGTGTTGAACAGAGTCCCCTGTGTTGTAGAGTAGGTCCTTGTGGAGTAGGTATTGTATTTGTTCATGTATACATGTTACTGCCAACCTCCTAATGTATCCCTCTCCCCCATCTTTCCCGTTTGCTAAGCATAAGTTTGTTTTCTAAGTCTCTGAGTCTGTCGCTGTTTTGTGAATCAGTTGATTTGTATCAATTTTGAGATTCCATATGTAAGTCGTATCCCATGATATTTATCGACGTCCATCTGATTTACTTCACGTAGAGCATCTCGAGGTCCTTCTGTGTTGCTGCACATGGCAGTATTTCCTTCTTTTTTAAGGCTGAGTAGTATTCCATCGTAGATATGTACCGCATCTTCTGTATCCAGTCATCTGTCGGTGGACATTTTGCTTGCTTTGGTGTCTGGGTTGTCGTATATAGTGCTGCCATGCACGTTGGGGTGCGGGTAGGTTTTCGAACTATGGTTTTCTCTGGGTGTTTGCCCAGAAGTGGGATTGGGGAATTAGATGGTAGCTCTATGTTTTGTTATTGAAGGAGCCTCCCAACTGTACTCCCCAGTGGCTGTACCAGTTGCATTCCCCCCAGCAGTGGAGGAGGGTTTGCTTTCTCCATGCCCTCTCCGGAATTTACTGTAGGGAGACGTTTACATGATGGCCATCCTAACTGGTGTCAGATGATACCTCGTTGCTGTTTTGATTTGCAGTTCTGAAGTAATTGGTGATCTTCAGCATCTTTTCATGTTTTTTTGGTTTTGTTTTCTCCTTCTTTTGCAACAGTGTGAGTGCAGTGTACCTCTTGAAATTGTCTTCTGACAAATCCGGCCTGCTTTGAATTCTTTTCAGTTACCTATCCTAGGACATTTCTTGAGCGCAGGTGTTATGTTTTTAAAGCCCTGCAGCCCTTTGTGAATCCTAGTGCCCAGAAGCACCTGTTGCCAAGTTGTTGTTCCAGGAATCATCCACAAGGCGGCGGGCTTCTTCGTGCCCATCTCTGGTCCCTCTGGCAACCAGAGCCTTAGCGAAAGAAAGTGGTGTTCCTGGGTTGTACCTTGGAGGGGCACGTGCCAGAACTAACACTCAAGGGCTTTTGTCTCCTTCCTTTCTGCCTGTTCCCCTCACCCCCCGACGGGTCGCAACCCTTGTCAAAGTGCCACACTGAGGGACGGTGCTGAGGGTCCTCTAGTTGGTACAACACAAAGGCAGGAGGCTGGAGGTGGGAACCCCAACGGCAGGAGATGTGGAGACCAGGTGACGTTTCAAAGCGTTTGCAGCCCAGAGGATCCACCCTCCTTTGGGTGCACTAGGCTTGGTTGAGCTATAGGAGGGCCTGCCTGGATCTGGAGATTGTGGTCCCATTTCGAGTGGACCAGACACTGCAGGTCCCCGGGGGGGCTCATTTGCTGGCACATCCTCCCCAGTCCCCTCAGCCCCACGACAGGCAGCCTGGAGAGCCAGCCCGCTGAGCCTCCAGGGACGTGACAGCAGCCCAGGTCCCCGAGCCTGTGGAAAGTCGTGTACACGTCCTTTATTTTCTCTCCTTCTTTTTCTTTAACTGCATTGTTCTTTCATTTTCAAGCGACTTGAGGGACCATGTTGTGCCCCTTGCAGGTGTACAGCGTTGTGATTTAGTCGTACCTATGCATATGTCTCTGCTTTTTAGGATCCTTTTCTTATATAGGCTGTGACAAAGTGTTGAACAGAGTCCCCTGTGTTGTAGAGTAGGTCCTTGTGGAGTAGGTATTGTATTTGTTCATTTATACATGTTACTGCCAACCTCCTAATGTATCCCTCTCCCCCATCTTTCCCGTTTGCTAAGCATAAGTTTGTTTTCTAAGTCTCTAGGTCTGTCGCTGTTTTGTGAATCAGTTGATTTGTATCAATTTTGAGATTCCATATGTAAGTCATAGCCCATGATATTTATCGACGTCCATCTGATTTACTTCACGTAGAGCATCTCGAGGTCCTTCTGTGTTGCTGCACATGGCAGTATTTCCTTCTTTTTTAAGGCTGAGTAGTATTCCATCGTAGATATGTACCGCATCTTCTGTATCCAGTCATCTGTCGGTGGACATTTTGCTTGCTTTGGTGTCTGGGTTGTCGTATATAGTGCTGCCATGCACGTTGGGGTGCGGGTAGGTTTTCGAACTATGGTTTTCTCTGGGTGTTTGCCCAGATGTGGGATTGGGGGATCAGATGGTAGCTCTATGTTTTGTTATTGAAGGAGCCTCCCAACTGTACTCCCCAGTGGCTGTACCAGTTGCATTCCCCCCAGCAGTGGAGGAGGGTTTGCTTTCTCCATGCCCTCTCCGGAATTTACTGTAGGGAGACGTTTACATGATGGCCATCCTGACTGGTGTCAGATGATACCTCGTTGCTGTTTTGATTTGCAGTTCTGAAGTAATTGGTGATCTTCAGCATCTTTTCATGTTTTTTTGGTTTTGTTTTCTCCTTCTTTTGCAACAGTGTGAGTGCAGTGTACCTCTTGAAATTGTCTTCTGACAAATCCGGCCTGCTTTGAATTCTTTTCAGTTACCTATCCTAGGACATTTCTTGAGCGCAGGTGTTATGTTTTTAAAGCCCTGCAGCCCTTTGTGAATCCTAGTGCCCAGAAGCACCTGTTGCCAAGTTGTTGTTCCAGGAATCATCCACAAGGCGGCGGGCTTCTTCGTGCCCATCTCTGGTCCCTCTGGCAACCAGAGCCTTAGCGAAAGAAAGTGGTGTTCCTGGGTTGTACCTTGGAGGGGCACGTGCCAGAACCAACACTCAAGGGCTTTTGTCTCCTTCCTTTCTGCCTGTTCCCCTCACCCCCCGACGGGTCGCAACCCTTGTCAAAGTGCCACACTGAGGGACGGTGCTGAGGGTCCTCTAGTTGGTACAACACAAAGGCAGGAGGCTGGAGGTGGGAACCCCAACGCCAGGAGATGTGGAGACCAGGTGACGTTTCAAAGCTCTTGCAGCCCAGAGGATCCACCCTCCTTTGGGTGCACTAGGCTTGGTTGAGCTATAGGAGGGCCTGCCTGGATCTGGAGATTGTGGTCCCATTTCGAGTGGACCAGACACTGCAGGTCCCCGGGGGGGGGCTCATTTGCTGGCACATCCTCCCCAGTCCCCTCAGCCCCACGACAGGCAGCCTGGAGAGCCAGCCCGCTGAGCCTCCAGGGACGTGACAGCAGCCCAGGTCCCCGAGCCTGTGGAAAATCGAGTACACGTCCTTTATTTTCTCTCCTTCTTTTTCTTTAACTGCATTTTTCTTTCATTTTCAAGCGACTTGAGGGACCATGTTGTGCCCCGTACAGGTGTACAGCGTTGTGATTTAGTCGTACCTATGCATATGTCTCTGCTTTTTAGGATCCTTTTCTTATATAGGCTGTGACAAAGTGTTGAACAGAGTCCCCTGTGTTGTAGAGTAGGTCCTTGTGGAGTAGGTATTGTATTTGTTCACGTATACACGTTACTGCCAACCTCCTAATGTATCCCTCTCCCCCATCTTTCCCGTTTGCTAAGCATAAATTTGTTTTCTAAGTCTCTAGGTCTGTCGCTGTTTTGTGAATCAGTTGATTTGTATCAACTTTGAGATTCCATATGTAAGTCATAGCCCATGATATTTATCGACGTCCATCTGATTTACTTCACGTAGAGCATCTCGAGGTCCTCCTGTGTTGCTGCACATGGCAGTATTTCCTTCTTTTTTAAGGCTGAGTAGTATTCCATCGTAGATATGTACCGCATCTTCTGTATCCAGTCATCTGTCGGTGGACATTTTGCTTGCTTTGGTGTCTGGGTTGTCGTATATAGTGCTGCCATGCACGTTGGGGTGCGGGTAGGTTTTCGAACTATGGTTTTCTCTGGGTGTTTGCCCAGAAGTGGGATTGGGGGATCAGATGGTAGCTCTATGTTTTGTTATTGAAGGAGCCTGCCAACTGTACTCCCCAGTGGCTGTACCAGTTGCATTCCCCCCAGCAGTGGAGGAGGGTTTGCTTTCTCCATGCCCTCTCCGGAATTTACTGTAGGGAGACGTTTACATGATGGCCATCCTGACTGGTGTCAGATGATACCTCGTTGCTGTTTTGATTTGCAGTTCTGAAGTAATTGGTGATCTTCAGCATCTTTTCATGTTTTTTTGGTTTTGTTTTCTCCTTCTTTTGCAACAGTGTGAGTGCAGTGTACCTCTTGAAATTGTCTTCTGACAAATCCGGCCTGCTTTGAATTCTTTTCAGTTACCTATCCTAGGACATTTCTTGAGCGCAGGTGTTATGTTTTTAAAGCCCTGCAGCCCTTTGTGAATCCTAGTGCCCAGAAGCACCTGTTGCCAACTTGTTGTTCCAGGAATCATCCACAAGGCGGCGGGCTTCTTCGTGCCCATCTCTGGTCCCTCTGGCAACCAGAGCCTTAGCGAAAGAAAGTGGTGTTCCTGGGTTGTACCTTGGAGGGGCACGTGCCAGAACCAACACTCAAGGGCTTTTGTCTCCTTCCTTTCTGCCTGTTCCCCTCACCCCCCGACGCGTCGCAACCCTTGTCAAAGTGCCACACTGAGGGACGGTGCTGAGGGTCCTCTAGTTGGTACAACACAAAGGCAGGAGGCTGGAGGTGGGAACCCCAACGCCAGGAGATGTGGAGACCAGGTGACGTTTCAAAGCTCTTGCAGCCCAGAGGATCCACCCTCCTTTGGGTGCACTAGGCTTGGTTGAGCTATAGGAGGGCCTGCCTGGATCTGGAGATTGTGGTCCCATTTCGAGTGGACCAGACACTGCAGGTCCCCGGGGGGGGGGCTCATTTGCTGGCACATCCTCCCCAGTCCCCTCAGCCCCACGACAGGCAGCCTGGAGAGCCAGCCCGCTGAGCCTCCAGGGACGTGACAGCAGCCCAGGTCCCCGAGCCTGTGGAAAATCGAGTACACGTCCTTTATTTTCTCTCCTTCTTTTTCTTTAACTGCATTTTTCTTTCATTTTCAAGCGACTTGAGGGACCATGATGTGCCCCTTGCAGGTGTACAGCGTTGTGATTTAGTCGTACCTATGCATATGTCTCTGCTTTTTAGGATCCTTTTCTTATATAGGCTGTGACAAAGTGTTGAACAGAGTCCCCTGTGTTGTAGAGTAGGTCCTTGTGGAGTAGGTATTGTATTTGTTCACGTATACACGTTACTGCCAACCTCCTAATGTATCCCTCTCCCCCATCTTTCCCGTTTGCTAAGCATAAGTTTGTTTTCTAAGTCTCTGAGTCTGTCGCTGTTTTGTGAATCAGTTGATTTGTATCAATTTTGAGATTCCATATGTAAGTCATAGCCCGTGATATTTATCGACGTCCATCTGATTTACTTCACGTAGAGCATCTCGAGATCCTCCTGTGTTGCTGCACATGGCAGTATTTCCTTCTTTTTTAAGGCTGAGTAGTATTCCATCGTAGATATGTACCGCATCTTCTGTATCCAGTCATCTGTCGGTGGACATTTTGCTTGCTTTGGTGTCTGGGTTGTCGTATATAGTGCTGCCATGCACGTTGGGGTGCGGGTAGGTTTTCGAACTATGGTTTTCTCTGGGTGTTTGCCCAGAAGTGGGATTGGGGAATTAGATGGTAGCTCTATGTTTTGTTATTGAAGGAGCCTCCCAACTGTACTCCCCAGTGGCTGTACCAGTTGCATTCCCCCCAGCAGTGGAGGAGGGTTTGCTTTCTCCATGCCCTCTCCGGAATTTACTGTAGGGAGACGTTTACATGATGGCCATCCTGACTGGTGTCAGATGATACCTCGTTGCTGTTTTGATTTGCAGTTCTGAAGTAATTGGTGATCTTCAGCATCTTTTCATGTTTTTTTGGTTTTGTTTTCTCCTTCTTTTGCAACAGTGTGAGTGCAGTGTACCTCTTGAAATTGTCTTCTGACAAATCCGGCCTGCTTTGAATTCTTTTCAGTTACCTATCCTAGGACATTTCTTGAGCGCAGGTGTTATGTTTTTAAAGCCCTGCAGCCCTTTGTGAATCCTAGTGCCCAGAAGCACCTGTTGCCAACTTGTTGTTCCAGGAATCATCCACAAGGCGGCGGGCTTCTTCGTGCCCATCTCTGGTCCCTCTGGCAACCAGAGCCTTAGCGAAAGAAAGTGGTGTTCCTGGGTTGTACCTTGGAGGGGCACGTGCCAGAACTAACACTCAAGGGCTTTTGTCTCCTTCCTTTCTGCCTGTTCCCCTCACCCCCCGACGGGTCGCAACCCTTGTCAAAGTGCCACACTGAGGGACGGTGCTGAGGGTCCTCTAGTTGGTACAACACAAAGGCAGGAGGCTGGAGGTGGGAACCCCAACGGCAGGAGATGTGGAGACCAGGTGACGTTTCAAAGCGTTTGCAGCCCAGAGGATCCACCCTCCTTTGGGTGCACTAGGCTTGGTTGAGCTATAGGAGGGCCTGCCTGGATCTGGAGATTGTGGTCCCATTTCGAGTGGACCAGACACTGCAGGTCCCCGGGGGGGCTCATTTGCTGGCACATCCTCCCCAGTCCCCTCAGCCCCACGACAGGCAGCCTGGAGAGCCAGCCCGCTGAGCCTCCAGGGACGTGACAGCAGCCCAGGTCCCCGAGCCTGTGGAAAGTCGTGTACACGTCCTTTATTTTCTCTCCTTCTTTTTCTTTAACTGCATTGTTCTTTCATTTTCAAGCGACTTGAGGGACCATGTTGTGCCCCTTGCAGGTGTACAGCGTTGTGATTTAGTCGTACCTATGCATATGTCTCTGCTTTTTAGGATCCTTTTCTTATATAGGCTGTGACAAAGTGTTGAACAGAGTCCCCTGTGTTGTAGAGTAGGTCCTTGTGGAGTAGGTATTGTATTTGTTCATTTATACATGTTACTGCCAACCTCCTAATGTATCCCTCTCCCCCATCTTTCCCGTTTGCTAAGCATAAGTTTGTTTTCTAAGTCTCTAGGTCTGTCGCTGTTTTGTGAATCAGTTGATTTGTATCAATTTTGAGATTCCATATGTAAGTCATAGCCCATGATATTTATCGACGTCCATCTGATTTACTTCACGTAGAGCATCTCGAGGTCCTTCTGTGTTGCTGCACATGGCAGTATTTCCTTCTTTTTTAAGGCTGAGTAGTATTCCATCGTAGATATGTACCGCATCTTCTGTATCCAGTCATCTGTCGGTGGACATTTTGCTTGCTTTGGTGTCTGGGTTGTCGTATATAGTGCTGCCATGCACGTTGGGGTGCGGGTAGGTTTTCGAACTATGGTTTTCTCTGGGTGTTTGCCCAGATGTGGGATTGGGGGATCAGATGGTAGCTCTATGTTTTGTTATTGAAGGAGCCTCCCAACTGTACTCCCCAGTGGCTGTACCAGTTGCATTCCCCCCAGCAGTGGAGGAGGGTTTGCTTTCTCCATGCCCTCTCCGGAATTTACTGTAGGGAGACGTTTACATGATGGCCATCCTGACTGGTGTCAGATGATACCTCGTTGCTGTTTTGATTTGCAGTTCTGAAGTAATTGGTGATCTTCAGCATCTTTTCATGTTTTTTTGGTTTTGTTTTCTCCTTCTTTTGCAACAGTGTGAGTGCAGTGTACCTCTTGAAATTGTCTTCTGACAAATCCGGCCTGCTTTGAATTCTTTTCAGTTACCTATCCTAGGACATTTCTTGAGCGCAGGTGTTATGTTTTTAAAGCCCTGCAGCCCTTTGTGAATCCTAGTGCCCAGAAGCACCTGTTGCCAAGTTGTTGTTCCAGGAATCATCCACAAGGCGGCGGGCTTCTTCGTGCCCATCTCTGGTCCCTCTGGCAACCAGAGCCTTAGCGAAAGAAAGTGGTGTTCCTGGGTTGTACCTTGGAGGGGCACGTGCCAGAACCAACACTCAAGGGCTTTTGTCTCCTTCCTTTCTGCCTGTTCCCCTCACCCCCCGACGGGTCGCAACCCTTGTCAAAGTGCCACACTGAGGGACGGTGCTGAGGGTCCTCTAGTTGGTACAACACAAAGGCAGGAGGCTGGAGGTGGGAACCCCAACGCCAGGAGATGTGGAGACCAGGTGACGTTTCAAAGCTCTTGCAGCCCAGAGGATCCACCCTCCTTTGGGTGCACTAGGCTTGGTTGAGCTATAGGAGGGCCTGCCTGGATCTGGAGATTGTGGTCCCATTTCGAGTGGACCAGACACTGCAGGTCCCCGGGGGGGGGCTCATTTGCTGGCACATCCTCCCCAGTCCCCTCAGCCCCACGACAGGCAGCCTGGAGAGCCAGCCCGCTGAGCCTCCAGGGACGTGACAGCAGCCCAGGTCCCCGAGCCTGTGGAAAATCGAGTACACGTCCTTTATTTTCTCTCCTTCTTTTTCTTTAACTGCATTTTTCTTTCATTTTCAAGCGACTTGAGGGACCATGTTGTGCCCCGTACAGGTGTACAGCGTTGTGATTTAGTCGTACCTATGCATATGTCTCTGCTTTTTAGGATCCTTTTCTTATATAGGCTGTGACAAAGTGTTGAACAGAGTCCCCTGTGTTGTAGAGTAGGTCCTTGTGGAGTAGGTATTGTATTTGTTCACGTATACACGTTACTGCCAACCTCCTAATGTATCCCTCTCCCCCATCTTTCCCGTTTGCTAAGCATAAATTTGTTTTCTAAGTCTCTAGGTCTGTCGCTGTTTTGTGAATCAGTTGATTTGTATCAACTTTGAGATTCCATATGTAAGTCATAGCCCATGATATTTATCGACGTCCATCTGATTTACTTCACGTAGAGCATCTCGAGGTCCTCCTGTGTTGCTGCACATGGCAGTATTTCCTTCTTTTTTAAGGCTGAGTAGTATTCCATCGTAGATATGTACCGCATCTTCTGTATCCAGTCATCTGTCGGTGGACATTTTGCTTGCTTTGGTGTCTGGGTTGTCGTATATAGTGCTGCCATGCACGTTGGGGTGCGGGTAGGTTTTCGAACTATGGTTTTCTCTGGGTGTTTGCCCAGAAGTGGGATTGGGGGATCAGATGGTAGCTCTATGTTTTGTTATTGAAGGAGCCTGCCAACTGTACTCCCCAGTGGCTGTACCAGTTGCATTCCCCCCAGCAGTGGAGGAGGGTTTGCTTTCTCCATGCCCTCTCCGGAATTTACTGTAGGGAGACGTTTACATGATGGCCATCCTGACTGGTGTCAGATGATACCTCGTTGCTGTTTTGATTTGCAGTTCTGAAGTAATTGGTGATCTTCAGCATCTTTTCATGTTTTTTTGGTTTTGTTTTCTCCTTCTTTTGCAACAGTGTGAGTGCAGTGTACCTCTTGAAATTGTCTTCTGACAAATCCGGCCTGCTTTGAATTCTTTTCAGTTACCTATCCTAGGACATTTCTTGAGCGCAGGTGTTATGTTTTTAAAGCCCTGCAGCCCTTTGTGAATCCTAGTGCCCAGAAGCACCTGTTGCCAACTTGTTGTTCCAGGAATCATCCACAAGGCGGCGGGCTTCTTCGTGCCCATCTCTGGTCCCTCTGGCAACCAGAGCCTTAGCGAAAGAAAGTGGTGTTCCTGGGTTGTACCTTGGAGGGGCACGTGCCAGAACCAACACTCAAGGGCTTTTGTCTCCTTCCTTTCTGCCTGTTCCCCTCACCCCCCGACGCGTCGCAACCCTTGTCAAAGTGCCACACTGAGGGACGGTGCTGAGGGTCCTCTAGTTGGTACAACACAAAGGCAGGAGGCTGGAGGTGGGAACCCCAACGCCAGGAGATGTGGAGACCAGGTGACGTTTCAAAGCTCTTGCAGCCCAGAGGATCCACCCTCCTTTGGGTGCACTAGGCTTGGTTGAGCTATAGGAGGGCCTGCCTGGATCTGGAGATTGTGGTCCCATTTCGAGTGGACCAGACACTGCAGGTCCCCGGGGGGGGGGCTCATTTGCTGGCACATCCTCCCCAGTCCCCTCAGCCCCACGACAGGCAGCCTGGAGAGCCAGCCCGCTGAGCCTCCAGGGACGTGACAGCAGCCCAGGTCCCCGAGCCTGTGGAAAATCGAGTACACGTCCTTTATTTTCTCTCCTTCTTTTTCTTTAACTGCATTTTTCTTTCATTTTCAAGCGACTTGAGGGACCATGATGTGCCCCTTGCAGGTGTACAGCGTTGTGATTTAGTCGTACCTATGCATATGTCTCTGCTTTTTAGGATCCTTTTCTTATATAGGCTGTGACAAAGTGTTGAACAGAGTCCCCTGTGTTGTAGAGTAGGTCCTTGTGGAGTAGGTATTGTATTTGTTCACGTATACACGTTACTGCCAACCTCCTAATGTATCCCTCTCCCCCATCTTTCCCGTTTGCTAAGCATAAGTTTGTTTTCTAAGTCTCTGAGTCTGTCGCTGTTTTGTGAATCAGTTGATTTGTATCAATTTTGAGATTCCATATGTAAGTCATAGCCCGTGATATTTATCGACGTCCATCTGATTTACTTCACGTAGAGCATCTCGAGATCCTCCTGTGTTGCTGCACATGGCAGTATTTCCTTCTTTTTTAAGGCTGAGTAGTATTCCATCGTAGATATGTACCGCATCTTCTGTATCCAGTCATCTGTCGGTGGACATTTTGCTTGCTTTGGTGTCTGGGTTGTCGTATATAGTGCTGCCATGCACGTTGGGGTGCGGGTAGGTTTTCGAACTATGGTTTTCTCTGGGTGTTTGCCCAGAAGTGGGATTGGGGAATTAGATGGTAGCTCTATGTTTTGTTATTGAAGGAGCCTCCCAACTGTACTCCCCAGTGGCTGTACCAGTTGCATTCCCCCCAGCAGTGGAGGAGGGTTTGCTTTCTCCATGCCCTCTCCGGAATTTACTGTAGGGAGACGTTTACATGATGGCCATCCTGACTGGTGTCAGATGATACCTCGTTGCTGTTTTGATTTGCAGTTCTGAAGTAATTGGTGATCTTCAGCATCTTTTCATGTTTTTTTGGTTTTGTTTTCTCCTTCTTTTGCAACAGTGTGAGTGCAGTGTACCTCTTGAAATTGTCTTCTGACAAATCCGGCCTGCTTTGAATTCTTTTCAGTTACCTATCCTAGGACATTTCTTGAGCGCAGGTGTTATGTTTTTAAAGCCCTGCAGCCCTTTGTGAATCCTAGTGCCCAGAAGCACCTGTTGCCAACTTGTTGTTCCAGGAATCATCCACAAGGCGGCGGGCTTCTTCGTGCCCATCTCTGGTCCCTCTGGCAACCAGAGCCTTAGCGAAAGAAAGTGGTGTTCCTGGGTTGTACCTTGGAGGGGCACGTGCCAGAACCAACACTCAAGGGCTTTTGTCTCCTTCCTTTCTGCCTGTTCCCCTCACCCCCCGACGCGTCGCAACCCTTGTCAAAGTGCCACACTGAGGGACGGTGCTGAGGGTCCTCTAGTTGGTACAACACAAAGGCAGGAGGCTGGAGGTGGGAACCCCAACGCCAGGAGATGTGGAGACCAGGTGACGTTTCAAAGCTCTTGCAGCCCAGAGGATCCACCCTCCTTTGGGTGCACTAGGCTTGGTTGAGCTATAGGAGGGCCTGCCTGGATCTGGAGATTGTGGTCCCATTTCGAGTGGACCAGACACTGCAGGTCCCCGGGGGGGGGCTCATTTGCTGGCACATCCTCCCCAGTCCCCTCAGCCCCACGACAGGCAGCCTGGAGAGCCAGCCCGCTGAGCCTCCAGGGACGTGACAGCAGCCCAGGTCCCCGAGCCTGTGGAAAATCGAGTACACGTCCTTTATTTTCTCTCCTTCTTTTTCTTTAACTGCATTTTTCTTTCATTTTCAAGCGACTTGAGGGACCATGTTGTGCCCCTTGCAGGTGTACAGCGTTGTGATTTAGTCGTACCTATGCATATGTCTCTGCTTTTTAGGATCCTTTTCTTATATAGGCTGTGACAAAGTGTTGAACAGAGTCCCCTGTGTTGTAGAGTAGGTCCTTGTGGAGTAGGTATTGTATTTGTTCATGTATACATGTTACTGCCAACCTCCTAATGTATCCCTCTCCCCCATCTTTCCCGTTTGCTAAGCATAAGTTTGTTTTCTAAGTCTCTGAGTCTGTCGCTGTTTTGTGAATCAGTTGATTTGTATCAATTTTGAGATTCCATATGTAAGTCATAGCCCGTGATATTTATCGACGTCCATCTGATTTACTTCACGTAGAGCATCTCGAGGTCCTCCTGTGTTGCTGCACATGGCAGTATTTCCTTCTTTTTTAAGGCTGAGTAGTATTCCATCGTAGATATGTACCGCATCTTCTGTATCCAGTCATCTGTCGGTGGACATTTTGCTTGCTTTGGTGTCTGGGTTGTCGTATATAGTGCTGCCATGCACGTTGGGGTGCGGGTAGGTTTTCGAACTATGGTTTTCTCTGGGTGTTTGCCCAGAAATGGGATTGGGGAATTAGATGGTAGCTCTATGTTTTGTTATTGAAGGAGCCTCCCAACTGTACTCCCCAGTGGCTGTACCAGTTGCATTCCCCCCAGCAGTGGAGGAGGGTTTGCTTTCTCCATGCCCTCTCCGGAATTTACTGTAGGGAGACGTTTACATGATGGCCATCCTGACTGGTGTCAGATGATACCTCGTTGCTGTTTTGATTTGCAGTTCTGAAGTAATTGGTGATCTTCAGCATCTTTTCATGTTTTTTTGGTTTTGTTTTCTCCTTCTTTTGCAACAGTGTGAGTGCAGTGTACCTCTTGAAATTGTCTTCTGACAAATCCGGCCTGTTTTGAATTCTTTTCAGTTACCTATCCTAGGACATTTCTTGAGCGCAGGTGTTATGTTTTTAAAGCCCTGCAGCCCTTTGTGAATCCTAGTGCCCAGAAGCACCTGTTGCCAAGTTGTTGTTACAGGAATCATCCACAAGGCGGCGGGCTTCTTCGTGCCCATCTCTGGTCCCTCTGGCAACCAGAGCCTTAGCGAAAGAAAGTGGTGTTCCTGGGTTGTACCTTGGAGGGGCACGTGCCAGAACCAACACTCAAGGGCTTTTGTCTCCTTCCTTTCTGCCTGTTCCCCTCACCCACCGACGGGTCGCAACCCTTGTCATAGTGCCACACTGAGGGACGGTGCTGAGGGTCCTCTAGTTGGTACAACACAAAGGCAGGAGTCTGGAGGTGGGAACCCCAACGCCAGGAGATGTGGAGACCAGGTGACGTTTCAAAGCTCTTGCAGCCCAGAGGATCCACCCTCCTTTGGGTGCACTAGGCTTGGTTGAGCTATAGTAGGGCCTGCCTGGATCTGGAGATTGTGGTCCCATTTCGAGTGGACCAGACACTGCAGGTCCCCGGGGGGGCTCATTTGCTGGCACATCCTCCCCAGTCCCCTCAGCCCCACGACAGGCAGCCTGGAGAGCCAGCCCGCTGAGCCTCCAGGGACGTGACAGCAGCCCAGGTCCCCGAGCCTGTGGAAAATCGAGTACACGTCCTTTATTTTCTCTCCTTCTTTTTCTTTAACTGCATTTTTCTTTCATTTTCAAGCGACTTGAGGGACCATGTTGTGCCCCTTGCAGGTGTACAGCGTTGTGATTTAGTCGTACATATGCATATGTCTCTGCTTTTTAGGATCCTTTTCTTATATAGGCTGTGACAAAGTGTTGAACAGAGTCCCCTGTGTTGTAGAGTAGGTCCTTGTGGAGTAGGTATTGTATTTGTTCACGTATACACGTTACTGCCAACCTCCTAATGTATCCCTCTCCCCCATCTTTCCCGTTTGCTAAGCATAAGTTTGTTTTCTAAGTCTCTGAGTCTGTCGCTGTTTTGTGAATCAGTTGATTTGTATCAATTTTGAGATTCCATATGTAAGTCATAGCCCATGATATTTATCGACGTCCATCTGATTTACTTCACATAGAGCATCTCGAGGTCCTCCTGTGTTGCTGCACATGGCAGTATTTCCTCTTTTTTAAGGCTGAGTAGTATTCCATCGTAGATATGTACCGCATCTTCTGTATCCAGTCATCTGTCGGTGGACATTTTGCTTGCTTTGGTGTCTGGGTTGTCGTATATAGTGCTGCCATGCACGTTGGGGTGCGGGTAGGTTTTCGAACTATGGTTTTCTCTGGGTGTTTGCCCAGATGTGGGATTGGGGGATCAGATGGTAGCTCTATGTTTTGTTATTGAAGGAGCCTCCCAACTGTACTCCCCAGTGGCTGTACCAGTTGCATTCCCCCCAGCAGTGGAGGAGGGTTTGCTTTCTCCATGCCCTCTCCGGAATTTACTGTAGGGAGACGTTTACATGATGGCCATCCTGACTGGTGTCAGATGATACCTCGTTGCTGTTTTGATTTGCAGTTCTGAAGTAATTGGTGATCTTCAGCATCTTTTCATGTTTTTTTGGTTTTGTTTTCTCCTTCTTTTGCAACAGTGTGAGTGCAGTGTACCTCTTGAAATTGTCTTCTGACAAATCCGGCCTGCTTTGAATTCTTTTCAGTTACCTATCCTAGGACATTTCTTGAGCGCAGGTGTTATGTTTTTAAAGCCCTGCAGCCCTTTGTGAATCCTAGTGCCCAGAAGCACCTGTTGCCAAGTTGTTGTTCCAGGAATCATCCACAAGGCGGCGGGCTTCTTCGTGCCCATCTCTGGTCCCTCTGGCAACCAGAGCCTTAGCGAAAGAAAGTGGTGTTCCTGGGTTGTACCTTGGAGGGGCACGTGCCAGAACCAACACTCAAGGGCTTTTGTCTCCTTCCTTTCTGCCTGTTCCCCTCACCCCCCGACGGGTCGCAACCCTTGTCAAAGTGCCACACTGAGGGACGGTGCTGAGGGTCCTCTAGTTGGTACAACACAAAGGCAGGAGGCTGGAGGTGGGAACCCCAACGCCAGGAGATGTGGAGACCAGGTGACGTTTCAAAGCTCTTGCAGCCCAGAGGATCCACCCTCCTTTGGGTGCACTAGGCTTGGTTGAGCTATAGGAGGGCCTGCCTGGATCTGGAGATTGTGGTCCCATTTCGAGTGGACCAGACACTGCAGGTCCCCGGGGGGGCTCATTTGCTGGCACATCCTCCCCAGTCCCCTCAGCCCCACGACAGGCAGCCTGGAGAGCCATCCCGCTGAGCCTCCAGGGACGTGACAGCAGCCCAGGTCCCCGAGCCTGTGGAAAATCGTGTACACGTCCTTTATTTTCTCTCCTTCTTTTTCTTTAACTGCATTGTTCTTTCATTTTCAAGCGACTTGAGGGACCATGTTGTGCCCCTTGCAGGTGTACAGCGTTGTGATTTAGTCGTACCTATGCATATGTCTCTGCTTTTTAGGATCCTTTTCTTATATAGGCTGTGACAAAGTGTTGAACAGAGTCCCCTGTGTTGTAGAGTAGGTCCTTGTGGAGTAGGTATTGTATTTGTTCATGTATACATGTTACTGCCAACCTCCTAATGTATCCCTCTCCCCCATCTTTCCCGTTTGCTAAGCATAAGTTTGTTTTCTAAGTCTCTGAGTCTGTCGCTGTTTTGTGAATCAGTTGATTTGTATCAATTTTGAGATTCCATATGTAAGTCGTATCCCATGATATTTATCGACGTCCATCTGATTTACTTCACGTAGAGCATCTCGAGGTCCTTCTGTGTTGCTGCACATGGCAGTATTTCCTTCTTTTTTAAGGCTGAGTAGTATTCCATCGTAGATATGTACCGCATCTTCTGTATCCAGTCATCTGTCGGTGGACATTTTGCTTGCTTTGGTGTCTGGGTTGTCGTATATAGTGCTGCCATGCACGTTGGGGTGCGGGTAGGTTTTCGAACTATGGTTTTCTCTGGGTGTTTGCCCAGAAGTGGGATTGGGGAATTAGATGGTAGCTCTATGTTTTGTTATTGAAGGAGCCTCCCAACTGTACTCCCCAGTGGCTGTACCAGTTGCATTCCCCCCAGCAGTGGAGGAGGGTTTGCTTTCTCCATGCCCTCTCCGGAATTTACTGTAGGGAGACGTTTACATGATGGCCATCCTGACTGGTGTCAGATGATACCTCGTTGCTGTTTTGATTTGCAGTTCTGAAGTAATTGGTGATCTTCAGCATCTTTTCATGTTTTTTTGGTTTTGTTTTCTCCTTCTTTTGCAACAGTGTGAGTGCAGTGTACCTCTTGAAATTGTCTTCTGACAAATCCGGCCTGCTTTGAATTCTTTTCAGTTACCTATCCTAGGACATTTCTTGAGCGCAGGTGTTATGTTTTTAAAGCCCTGCAGCCCTTTGTGAATCCTAGTGCCCAGAAGCACCTGTTGCCAAGTTGTTGTTCCAGGAATCATCCACAAGGCGGCGGGCTTCTTCGTGCCCATCTCTGGTCCCTCTGGCAACCAGAGCCTTAGCGAAAGAAAGTGGTGTTCCTGGGTTGTACCTTGGAGGGGCACGTGCCAGAACCAACACTCAAGGGCTTTTGTCTCCTTCCTTTCTGCCTGTTCCCCTCACCCCCCGACGGGTCGCAACCCTTGTCAAAGTGCCACACTGAGGGACGGTGCTGAGGGTCCTCTAGTTGGTACAACACAAAGGCAGGAGGCTGGAGGTGGGAACCCCAACGGCAGGAGATGTGGAGACCAGGTGACGTTTCAAAGCGTTTGCAGCCCAGAGGATCCACCCTCCTTTGGGTGCACTAGGCTTGGTTGAGCTATAGGAGGGCCTGCCTGGATCTGGAGATTGTGGTCCCATTTCGAGTGGACCAGACACTGCAGGTCCCCGGGGGGGGGCTCATTTGCTGGCACATCCTCCCCAGTCCCCTCAGCCCCACGACAGGCAGCCTGGAGAGCCAGCCCGCTGAGCCTCCAGGGACGTGACAGCAGCCCAGGTCCCCGAGCCTGTGGAAAATCGAGTACACGTCCTTTATTTTCTCTCCTTCTTTTTCTTTAACTGCATTTTTCTTTCATTTTCAAGCGACTTGAGGGACCATGTTGTGCCCCTTGCAGGTGTACAGCGTTGTGATTTAGTCGTACCTATGCATATGTCTCTGCTTTTTAGGATCCTTTTCTTATATAGGCTGTGACAAAGTGTTGAACAGAGTCCCCTGTGTTGTAGAGTAGGTCCTTGTGGAGTAGGTATTGTATTTGTTCATGTATACATGTTACTGCCAACCTCCTAATGTATCCCTCTCCCCCATCTTTCCCGTTTGCTAAGCATAAGTTTGTTTTCTAAGTCTCTGAGTCTGTCGCTGTTTTGTGAATCAGTTGATTTGTATCAATTTTGAGATTCCATATGTAAGTCATAGCCCGTGATATTTATCGACGTCCATCTGATTTACT
Organism: Globicephala melas; assembly: GCF_963455315.2. Taxonomy (NCBI): domain Eukaryota; kingdom Metazoa; phylum Chordata; class Mammalia; order Artiodactyla; family Delphinidae; genus Globicephala; species Globicephala melas. The sequence goes on along the minus strand of NC_083324.2, from coordinate 37,993,091 downwards.
TCACGTAGAGCATCTCGAGGTCCTCCTGTGTTGCTGCACATGGCAGTATTTCCTTCTTTTTTAAGGCTGAGTAGTATTCCATCGTAGATATGTACCGCATCTTCTGTATCCAGTCATCTGTCGGTGGACATTTTGCTTGCTTTGGTGTCTGGGTTGTCGTATATAGTGCTGCCATGCACGTTGGGGTGCGGGTAGGTTTTCGAACTATGGTTTTCTCTGGGTGTTTGCCCAGAAATGGGATTGGGGAATTAGATGGTAGCTCTATGTTTTGTTATTGAAGGAGCCTCCCAACTGTACTCCCCAGTGGCTGTACCAGTTGCATTCCCCCCAGCAGTGGAGGAGGGTTTGCTTTCTCCATGCCCTCTCCGGAATTTACTGTAGGGAGACGTTTACATGATGGCCATCCTGACTGGTGTCAGATGATACCTCGTTGCTGTTTTGATTTGCAGTTCTGAAGTAATTGGTGATCTTCAGCATCTTTTCATGTTTTTTTGGTTTTGTTTTCTCCTTCTTTTGCAACAGTGTGAGTGCAGTGTACCTCTTGAAATTGTCTTCTGACAAATCCGGCCTGTTTTGAATTCTTTTCAGTTACCTATCCTAGGACATTTCTTGAGCGCAGGTGTTATGTTTTTAAAGCCCTGCAGCCCTTTGTGAATCCTAGTGCCCAGAAGCACCTGTTGCCAAGTTGTTGTTACAGGAATCATCCACAAGGCGGCGGGCTTCTTCGTGCCCATCTCTGGTCCCTCTGGCAACCAGAGCCTTAGCGAAAGAAAGTGGTGTTCCTGGGTTGTACCTTGGAGGGGCACGTGCCAGAACCAACACTCAAGGGCTTTTGTCTCCTTCCTTTCTGCCTGTTCCCCTCACCCACCGACGGGTCGCAACCCTTGTCATAGTGCCACACTGAGGGACGGTGCTGAGGGTCCTCTAGTTGGTACAACACAAAGGCAGGAGTCTGGAGGTGGGAACCCCAACGCCAGGAGATGTGGAGACCAGGTGACGTTTCAAAGCTCTTGCAGCCCAGAGGATCCACCCTCCTTTGGGTGCACTAGGCTTGGTTGAGCTATAGTAGGGCCTGCCTGGATCTGGAGATTGTGGTCCCATTTCGAGTGGACCAGACACTGCAGGTCCCCGGGGGGGCTCATTTGCTGGCACATCCTCCCCAGTCCCCTCAGCCCCACGACAGGCAGCCTGGAGAGCCAGCCCGCTGAGCCTCCAGGGACGTGACAGCAGCCCAGGTCCCCGAGCCTGTGGAAAATCGAGTACACGTCCTTTATTTTCTCTCCTTCTTTTTCTTTAACTGCATTTTTCTTTCATTTTCAAGCGACTTGAGGGACCATGTTGTGCCCCTTGCAGGTGTACAGCGTTGTGATTTAGTCGTACATATGCATATGTCTCTGCTTTTTAGGATCCTTTTCTTATATAGGCTGTGACAAAGTGTTGAACAGAGTCCCCTGTGTTGTAGAGTAGGTCCTTGTGGAGTAGGTATTGTATTTGTTCACGTATACACGTTACTGCCAACCTCCTAATGTATCCCTCTCCCCCATCTTTCCCGTTTGCTAAGCATAAGTTTGTTTTCTAAGTCTCTGAGTCTGTCGCTGTTTTGTGAATCAGTTGATTTGTATCAATTTTGAGATTCCATATGTAAGTCATAGCCCATGATATTTATCGACGTCCATCTGATTTACTTCACATAGAGCATCTCGAGGTCCTCCTGTGTTGCTGCACATGGCAGTATTTCCTCTTTTTTAAGGCTGAGTAGTATTCCATCGTAGATATGTACCGCATCTTCTGTATCCAGTCATCTGTCGGTGGACATTTTGCTTGCTTTGGTGTCTGGGTTGTCGTATATAGTGCTGCCATGCACGTTGGGGTGCGGGTAGGTTTTCGAACTATGGTTTTCTCTGGGTGTTTGCCCAGATGTGGGATTGGGGGATCAGATGGTAGCTCTATGTTTTGTTATTGAAGGAGCCTCCCAACTGTACTCCCCAGTGGCTGTACCAGTTGCATTCCCCCCAGCAGTGGAGGAGGGTTTGCTTTCTCCATGCCCTCTCCGGAATTTACTGTAGGGAGACGTTTACATGATGGCCATCCTGACTGGTGTCAGATGATACCTCGTTGCTGTTTTGATTTGCAGTTCTGAAGTAATTGGTGATCTTCAGCATCTTTTCATGTTTTTTTGGTTTTGTTTTCTCCTTCTTTTGCAACAGTGTGAGTGCAGTGTACCTCTTGAAATTGTCTTCTGACAAATCCGGCCTGCTTTGAATTCTTTTCAGTTACCTATCCTAGGACATTTCTTGAGCGCAGGTGTTATGTTTTTAAAGCCCTGCAGCCCTTTGTGAATCCTAGTGCCCAGAAGCACCTGTTGCCAAGTTGTTGTTCCAGGAATCATCCACAAGGCGGCGGGCTTCTTCGTGCCCATCTCTGGTCCCTCTGGCAACCAGAGCCTTAGCGAAAGAAAGTGGTGTTCCTGGGTTGTACCTTGGAGGGGCACGTGCCAGAACCAACACTCAAGGGCTTTTGTCTCCTTCCTTTCTGCCTGTTCCCCTCACCCCCCGACGGGTCGCAACCCTTGTCAAAGTGCCACACTGAGGGACGGTGCTGAGGGTCCTCTAGTTGGTACAACACAAAGGCAGGAGGCTGGAGGTGGGAACCCCAACGCCAGGAGATGTGGAGACCAGGTGACGTTTCAAAGCTCTTGCAGCCCAGAGGATCCACCCTCCTTTGGGTGCACTAGGCTTGGTTGAGCTATAGGAGGGCCTGCCTGGATCTGGAGATTGTGGTCCCATTTCGAGTGGACCAGACACTGCAGGTCCCCGGGGGGGCTCATTTGCTGGCACATCCTCCCCAGTCCCCTCAGCCCCACGACAGGCAGCCTGGAGAGCCATCCCGCTGAGCCTCCAGGGACGTGACAGCAGCCCAGGTCCCCGAGCCTGTGGAAAATCGTGTACACGTCCTTTATTTTCTCTCCTTCTTTTTCTTTAACTGCATTGTTCTTTCATTTTCAAGCGACTTGAGGGACCATGTTGTGCCCCTTGCAGGTGTACAGCGTTGTGATTTAGTCGTACCTATGCATATGTCTCTGCTTTTTAGGATCCTTTTCTTATATAGGCTGTGACAAAGTGTTGAACAGAGTCCCCTGTGTTGTAGAGTAGGTCCTTGTGGAGTAGGTATTGTATTTGTTCATGTATACATGTTACTGCCAACCTCCTAATGTATCCCTCTCCCCCATCTTTCCCGTTTGCTAAGCATAAGTTTGTTTTCTAAGTCTCTGAGTCTGTCGCTGTTTTGTGAATCAGTTGATTTGTATCAATTTTGAGATTCCATATGTAAGTCGTATCCCATGATATTTATCGACGTCCATCTGATTTACTTCACGTAGAGCATCTCGAGGTCCTTCTGTGTTGCTGCACATGGCAGTATTTCCTTCTTTTTTAAGGCTGAGTAGTATTCCATCGTAGATATGTACCGCATCTTCTGTATCCAGTCATCTGTCGGTGGACATTTTGCTTGCTTTGGTGTCTGGGTTGTCGTATATAGTGCTGCCATGCACGTTGGGGTGCGGGTAGGTTTTCGAACTATGGTTTTCTCTGGGTGTTTGCCCAGAAGTGGGATTGGGGAATTAGATGGTAGCTCTATGTTTTGTTATTGAAGGAGCCTCCCAACTGTACTCCCCAGTGGCTGTACCAGTTGCATTCCCCCCAGCAGTGGAGGAGGGTTTGCTTTCTCCATGCCCTCTCCGGAATTTACTGTAGGGAGACGTTTACATGATGGCCATCCTAACTGGTGTCAGATGATACCTCGTTGCTGTTTTGATTTGCAGTTCTGAAGTAATTGGTGATCTTCAGCATCTTTTCATGTTTTTTTGGTTTTGTTTTCTCCTTCTTTTGCAACAGTGTGAGTGCAGTGTACCTCTTGAAATTGTCTTCTGACAAATCCGGCCTGCTTTGAATTCTTTTCAGTTACCTATCCTAGGACATTTCTTGAGCGCAGGTGTTATGTTTTTAAAGCCCTGCAGCCCTTTGTGAATCCTAGTGCCCAGAAGCACCTGTTGCCAAGTTGTTGTTCCAGGAATCATCCACAAGGCGGCGGGCTTCTTCGTGCCCATCTCTGGTCCCTCTGGCAACCAGAGCCTTAGCGAAAGAAAGTGGTGTTCCTGGGTTGTACCTTGGAGGGGCACGTGCCAGAACCAACACTCAAGGGCTTTTGTCTCCTTCCTTTCTGCCTGTTCCCCTCACCCCCCGACGGGTCGCAACCCTTGTCAAAGTGCCACACTGAGGGACGGTGCTGAGGGTCCTCTAGTTGGTACAACACAAAGGCAGGAGGCTGGAGGTGGGAACCCCAACGGCAGGAGATGTGGAGACCAGGTGACGTTTCAAAGCGTTTGCAGCCCAGAGGATCCACCCTCCTTTGGGTGCACTAGGCTTGGTTGAGCTATAGGAGGGCCTGCCTGGATCTGGAGATTGTGGTCCCATTTCGAGTGGACCAGACACTGCAGGTCCCCGGGGGGGCTCATTTGCTGGCACATCCTCCCCAGTCCCCTCAGCCCCACGACAGGCAGCCTGGAGAGCCAGCCCGCTGAGCCTCCAGGGACGTGACAGCAGCCCAGGTCCCCGAGCCTGTGGAAAATCGTGTACACGTCCTTTATTTTCTCTCCTTCTTTTTCTTTAACTGCATTGTTCTTTCATTTTCAAGCGACTTGAGGGACCATGTTGTGCCCCTTGCAGGTGTACAGCGTTGTGATTTAGTCGTACCTATGCATATGTCTCTGCTTTTTAGGATCCTTTTCTTATATAGGCTGTGACAAAGTGTTGAACAGAGTCCCCTGTGTTGTAGAGTAGGTCCTTGTGGAGTAGGTATTGTATTTGTTCATTTATACATGTTACTGCCAACCTCCTAATGTATCCCTCTCCCCCATCTTTCCCGTTTGCTAAGCATAAGTTTGTTTTCTAAGTCTCTGAGTCTGTCGCTGTTTTGTGAATCAGTTGATTTGTATCAATTTTGAGATTCCATATGTAAGTCATAGCCCATGATATTTATCGACGTCCATCTGATTTACTTCACATAGAGCATCTCGAGGTCCTCCTGTGTTGCTGCACATGGCAGTATTTCCTTCTTTTTTAAGGCTGAGTAGTATTCCATCGTAGATATGTACCGCATCTTCTGTATCCAGTCATCTGTCGGTGGACATTTTGCTTGCTTTGGTGTCTGGGTTGTCGTATATAGTGCTGCCATGCACGTTGGGGTGCGGGTAGGTTTTCGAACTATGGTTTTCTCTGGGTGTTTGCCCAGATGTGGGATTGGGGGATCAGATGGTAGCTCTATGTTTTGTTATTGAAGGAGCCTCCCAACTGTACTCCCCAGTGGCTGTACCAGTTGCATTCCCCCCAGCAGTGGAGGAGGGTTTGCTTTCTCCATGCCCTCTCCGGAATTTACTGTAGGGAGACGTTTACATGATGGCCATCCTGACTGGTGTCAGATGATACCTCGTTGCTGTTTTGATTTGCAGTTCTGAAGTAATTGGTGATCTTCAGCATCTTTTCATGTTTTTTTGGTTTTGTTTTCTCCTTCTTTTGCAACAGTGTGAGTGCAGTGTACCTCTTGAAATTGTCTTCTGACAAATCCGGGCTGCTTTGAATTCTTTTCAGTTACCTATCCTAGGACATTTCTTGAGCGCAGGTGTTATGTTTTTAAAGCCCTGCAGCCCTTTGTGAATCCTAGTGCCCAGAAGCACCTGTTGCCAAGTTGTTGTTCCAGGAATCATCCACAAGGCGGCGGGCTTCTTCGTGCCCATCTCTGGTCCCTCTGGCAACCAGAGCCTTAGCGAAAGAAAGTGGTGTTCCTGGGTTGTACCTTGGAGGGGCACGTGCCAGAACCAACACTCAAGGGCTTTTGTCTCCTTCCTTTCTGCCTGTTCCCCTCACCCCCCGACGCGTCGCAACCCTTGTCAAAGTGCCACACTGAGGGACGGTGCTGAGGGTCCTCTAGTTGGTACAACACAAAGGCAGGAGGCTGGAGGTGGGAACCCCAACGCCAGGAGATGTGGAGACCAGGTAACGTTTCAAAGCTCTTGCAGCCCAGAGGATCCACCCTCCTTTGGGTGCACTAGGCTTGGTTGAGCTATAGGAGGGCCTGCCTGGATCTGGAGATTGTGGTCCCATTTCGAGTGGACCAGACACTGCAGGTCCCCGGGGGGGCTCATTTGCTGGCACATCCTCCCCAGTCCCCTCAGCCCCACGACAGGCAGCCTGGAGAGCCAGCCCGCTGAGCCTCCAGGGACGTGACAGCAGCCCAGGTCCCCGAGCCTCTGGAAAATCGTGTACACGTCCTTTATTTTCTCTCCTTCTTTTTCTTTAACTGCATTGTTCTTTCATTTTCAAGCGACTTGAGGGACCATGTTGTGCCCCTTGCAGGTGTACAGCGTTGTGATTTAGTCGTACCTATGCATATGTCTCTGCTTTTTAGGATCCTTTTCTTATATAGGCTGTGACAAAGTGTTGAACAGAGTCCCCTGTGTTGTAGAGTAGGTCCTTGTGGAGTAGGTATTGTATTTGTTCATGTATACATGTTACTGCCAACCTCCTAATGTATCCCTCTCCCCCATCTTTCCCGTTTGCTAAGCATAAGTTTGTTTTCTAAGTCTCTGAGTCTGTCGCTGTTTTGTGAATCAGTTGATTTGTATCAATTTGGAGATTCCATATGTAAGTCGTATCCCATGATATTTATCGACGTCCATCTGATTTACTTCACGTAGAGCATCTCGAGGTCCTTCTGTGTTGCTGCACATGGCAGTATTTCCTTCTTTTTTAAGGCTGAGTAGTATTCCATCGTAGATATGTACCGCATCTTCTGTATCCAGTCATCTGTCGGTGGACATTTTGCTTGCTTTGGTGTCTGGGTTGTCGTATATAGTGCTGCCATGCACGTTGGGGTGCGGGTAGGTTTTCGAACTATGGTTTTCTCTGGGTGTTTGCCCAGATGTGGGATTGGGGGATCAGACGGTAGCTCTATGTTTTGTTATTGAAGGAGCCTCCCAACTGTACTCCCCAGTGGCTGTACCAGTTGCATTCCCCCCAGCAGTGGAGGAGGGTTTGCTTTCTCCATGCCCTCTCCGGAATTTACTGTAGGGAGACGTTTACATGATGGCCATCCTGACTGGTGTCAGATGATACCTCGTTGCTGTTTTGATTTGCAGTTCTGAAGTAATTGGTGATCTTCAGCATCTTTTCATGTTTTTTTGGTTTTGTTTTCTCCTTCTTTTGCAACAGTGTGAGTGCAGTGTACCTCTTGAAATTGTCTTCTGACAAATCCGGCCTGCTTTGAATTCTTTTCAGTTACCTATCCTAGGACATTTCTTGAGCGCAGGTGTTATGTTTTTAAAGCCCTGCAGCCCTTTGTGAATCCTAGTGCCCAGAAGCACCTGTTGCCAACTTGTTGTTACAGGAATCATCCACAAGGGGGCGGGCTTCTTCGTGCCCTTCTCTGGTCCCTCTGGCAACCAGAGCCTTAGCGAAAGAAAGTGGTGTTCCTGGGTTGTGCCTTGGAGGGGCACGTGCCAGAACCAACACTCAAGGGCTTTTGTCTCCTTCCTTTCTGCCTGTTCCCCTCACCCCCCGACGGGTCGCAACCCTTGTCAAAGTGCCACACTGAGGGACGGTGCTGAGGGTCCTCTAGTTGGTACAACACAAAGGCAGGAGGCTGGAGGTGGGAACCCCAACGCCAGGAGATGTGGAGACCAGGTGACGTTTCAAAGCTCTTGCAGCCCAGAGGATCCACCCTCCTTTGGGTGCACTAGGCTTGGTTGAGCTATTGGAGGGCCTGCCTGGATCTGGAGATTGTGGTCCCATTTCGAGTGGACCAGACACTGCAGGTCCCCGGGGGGGGGCTCATTTGCTGGCACATCCTCCCCAGTCCCCTCAGCCCCACGACAGGCAGCCTGGAGACCCAGCCCGCTGAGCCTCCAGGGACGTGACAGCAGCCCAGGTCCCCGAGCCTGTGGAAAATCGAGTACACGTCCTTTATTTTCTCTCCTTCTTTTTCTTTAACTGCATTGTTCTTTCATTTTCAAGCGACTTGAGGGACCATGTTGTGCCCCTTGCAGGTGTACAGCGTTGTGATTTAGTCGTACATATGCATATGTCTCTGCTTTTTAGGATCCTTTTCTTATATAGGCTGTGACAAAGTGTTGAACAGAGTCCCCTGTGTTGTAGAGTAGGTCCTTGTGGAGTAGGTATTGTATTTGTTCATGTATACATGTTACTGCCAACCTCCTAATGTATCCCTCTCCCCCATCTTTCCCGTTTGCTAAGCATAAGTTTGTTTTCTAAGTCTCTGAGTCTGTCGCTGTTTTGTGAATCAGTTGATTTGTATCAATTTTGAGATTCCATATGTAAGTCATAGCCCATGATATTTATCGACGTCCATCTGATTTACTTCACGTAGAGCATCTCGAGGTCCTCCTGTGTTGCTGCACATGGCAGTATTTCCTTCTTTTTTAAGGCTGAGTAGTATTCCATCGTAGATATGTACCGCATCTTCTGTATCCAGTCATCTGTCGGTGGACATTTTGCTTGCTTTGGTGTCTGGGTTGTCGTATATAGTGCTGCCATGCACGTTGGGGTGCGGGTAGGTTTTCGAACTATGGTTTTCTCTGGGTGTTTGCCCAGAAGTGGGATTGGGGGATCAGATGGTAGCTCTATGTTTTGTTATTGAAGGAGCCTCCCAACTGTACTCGCCAGTGGCTGTACCAGTTGCATTCCCCCCAGCAGTGGAGGAGGGTTTGCTTTCTCCATGCCCTCTCCGGAATTTACTGTAGGGAGACGTTTACATGATGGCCATCCTAACTGGTGTCAGATGATACCTCGTTGCTGTTTTGATTTGCAGTTCTGAAGTAATTGGTGATCTTCAGCATCTTTTCATGTTTTTTTGGTTTTGTTTTCTCCTTCTTTTGCAACAGTGTGAGTGCAGTGTACCTCTTGAAATTGTCTTCTGACAAATCCGGCCTGCTTTGAATTCTTTTCAGTTACCTATCCTAGGACATTTCTTGAGCGCAGGTGTTATGTTTTTAAAGCCCTGCAGCCCTTTGTGAATCCTAGTGCCCAGAAGCACCTGTTGCCAACTTGTTGTTCCAGGAATCATCCACAAGGCGGCGGGCTTCTTCGTGCCCATCTCTGGTCCCTCTGGCAACCAGAGCCTTAGCGAAAGAAAGTGGTGTTCCTGGGTTGTACCTTGGAGGGGCACGTGCCAGAACCAACACTCAAGGGCTTTTGTCTCCTTCCTTTCTGCCTGTTCCCCTCACCCCCCGACGGGTCGCAACCCTTGTCAAAGTGCCACACTGAGGGACGGTGCTGAGGGTCCTCTAGTTGGTACAACACAAAGGCAGGAGGCTGGAGGTGGGAACCCCAACGGCAGGAGATGTGGAGACCAGGTGACGTTTCAAAGCGTTTGCAGCCCAGAGGAACCACCCTCCTTTGGGTGCACTAGGCTTGGTTGAGCTATAGGAGGGCCTGCCTGGATCTGGAGATTGTGGTCCCATTTCGAGTGGACCAGACACTGCAGGTCCCCGGGGGGGCTCATTTGCTGGCACATCCTCCCCAGTCCCCTCAGCCCCACGACAGGCAGCCTGGAGAGCCAGCCCGCTGAGCCTCCAGGGAGGTGACAGCAGCCCAGGTCCCCGAGCCTGTGGAAAATCGAGTACACGTCCTTTATTTTCTCTCCTTCTTTTTCTTTAACTGCATTGTTCTTTCATTTTCAAGCGACTTGAGGGACCATGTTGTGCCCCTTGCAGGTGTACAGCGTTGTGATTTAGTCGTACCTATGCATATGTCTCTGCTTTTTAGGATCCTTTTCTTATATAGGCTGTGACAAAGTGTTGAACAGAGTCCCCTGTGTTGTAGAGTAGGTCCTTGTGGAGTAGGTATTGTATTTGTTCATGTATACATGTTACTGCCAACCTCCTAATGTATCCCTCTCCCCCATCTTTCCCGTTTGCTAAGCATAAGTTTGTTTTCTAAGTCTCTGAGTCTGTCGCTGTTTTGTGAATCAGTTGATTTGTGTCAATTTTGAGATTCCATATGTAAGTCATAGCCCATGATATTTATCGACGTCCATCTGATTTACTTCACATAGAGCATCTCGAGGTCCTCCTGTGTTGCTGCACATGGCAGTATTTCCTTCTTTTTTAAGGCTGAGTAGTATTCCATCGTAGATATGTACCGCATCTTCTGTATCCAGTCATCTGTCGGTGGACATTTTGCTTGCTTTGGTGTCTGGGTTGTCGTATATAGTGCTGCCATGCACGTTGGGGTGCGGGTAGGTTTTCGAACTATGGTTTTCTCTGGGTGTTTGCCCAGATGTGGGATTGGGGGATCAGATGGTAGCTCTATGTTTTGTTATTGAAGGAGCCTCCCAACTGTACTCCCCAGTGGCTGTACCAGTTGCATTCCCCCCAGCAGTGGAGGAGGGTTTGCTTTCTCCATGCCCTCTCCGGAATTTACTGTAGGGAGACGTTTACATGATGGCCATCCTGACTGGTGTCAGATGATACCTCGTTGCTGTTTTGATTTGCAGTTCTGAAGTAATTGGTGATCTTCAGCATCTTTTCATGTTTTTTTGGTTTTGTTTTCTCCTTCTTTTGCAACAGTGTGAGTGCAGTGTACCTCTTGAAATTGTCTTCTGACAAATCCGGGCTGCTTTGAATTCTTTTCAGTTACCTATCCTAGGACATTTCTTGAGCGCAGGTGTTATGTTTTTAAAGCCCTGCAGCCCTTTGTGAATCCTAGTGCCCAGAAGCACCTGTTGCCAAGTTGTTGTTCCAGGAATCATCCACAAGGCGGCGGGCTTCTTCGTGCCCATCTCTGGTCCCTCTGGCAACCAGAGCCTTAGCGAAAGAAAGTGGTGTTCCTGGGTTGTACCTTGGAGGGGCACGTGCCAGAACCAACACTCAAGGGCTTTTGTCTCCTTCCTTTCTGCCTGTTCCCCTCACCCCCCGACGGGTCGCAACCCTTGTCAAAGTGCCACACTGAGGGACGGTGCTGAGGGTCCTCTAGTTGGTACAACACAAAGGCAGGAGGCTGGAGGTGGGAACCCCAACGCCAGGAGATGTGGAGACCAGGTGACGTTTCAAAGCTCTTGCAGCCCAGAGGATCCACCCTCCTTTGGGTGCACTAGGCTTGGTTGAGCTATAGGAGGGCCTGCCTGGATCTGGAGATTGTGGTCCCATTTCGAGTGGACCAGACACTGCAGGTCCCCGGGGGGGCTCATTTGCTGGCACATCCTCCCCAGTCCCCTCAGCCCCACGACAGGCAGCCTGGAGAGCCATCCCGCTGAGCCTCCAGGGACGTGACAGCAGCCCAGGTCCCCGAGCCTGTGGAAAATCGAGTACACGTCCTTTATTTTCTCTCCTTCTTTTTCTTTAACTGCATTGTTCTTTCATTTTCAAGCGACTTGAGGGACCATGTTGTGCCCCTTGCAGGTGTACAGCGTTGTGATTTAGTCGTACCTATGCATATGTCTCTGCTTTTTAGGATCCTTTTCTTATATAGGCTGTGACAAAGTGTTGAACAGAGTCCCCTGTGTTGTAGAGTAGGTCCTTGTGGAGTAGGTATTGTATTTGTTCATGTATACATGTTACTGCCAACCTCCTAATGTATCCCTCTCCCCCATCTTTCCCGTTTGCTAAGCATAAGTTTGTTTTCTAAGTCTCTGAGTCTGTCGCTGTTTTGTGAATCAGTTGATTTGTATCAATTTTGAGATTCCATATGTAAGTCATAGCCCATGATATTTATCGACGTCCATCTGATTTACTTCACGTAGAGCATCTCGAGGTCCTCCTGTGTTGCTGCACATGGCAGTATTTCCTTCTTTTTTAAGGCTGAGTAGTATTCCATCGTAGATATGTACCGCATCTTCTGTATCCAGTCATCTGTCGGTGGACATTTTGCTTGCTTTGGTGTCTGGGTTGTCGTATATAGTGCTGCCATGCACGTTGGGGTGCGGGTAGGTTTTCGAACTATGGTTTTCTCTGGGTGTTTGCCCAGAAGTGGGATTGGGGGATCAGATGGTAGCTCTATGTTTTGTTATTGAAGGAGCCTCCCAACTGTACTCGCCAGTGGCTGTACCACTTGCATTCCCCCCAGCAGTGGAGGAGGGTTTGCTTTCTCCATGCCCTCTCCGGAATTTACTGTAGGGAGACGTTTACATGATGGCCATCCTAACTGGTGTCAGATGATACCTCGTTGCTGTTTTGATTTGCAGTTCTGAAGTAATTGGTGATCTTCAGCATCTTTTCATGTTTTTTTGGTTTTGTTTTCTCCTTCTTTTGCAACAGTGTGAGTGCAGTGTACCTCTTGAAATTGTCTTCTGACAAATCCGGCCTGCTTTGAATTCTTTTCAGTTACCTATCCTAGGACATTTCTTGAGCGCAGGTGTTATGTTTTTAAAGCCCTGCAGCCCTTTGTGAATCCTAGTGCCCAGAAGCACCTGTTGCCAACTTGTTGTTCCAGGAATCATCCACAAGGCGGCGGGCTTCTTCGTGCCCATCTCTGGTCCCTCTGGCAACCAGAGCCTTAGCGAAAGAAAGTGGTGTTCCTGAGTTGTACCTTGGAGGGGCACGTGCCAGAACCAACACTCAAGGGCTTTTGTCTCCTTCCTTTCTGCCTGTTCCCCTCACCCCCCGACGGGTCGCAACCCTTGTCAAAGTGCCACACTGAGGGACGGTGCTGAGGGTCCTCTAGTTGGTACAACACAAAGGCAGGAGGCTGGAGGTGGGAACCCCAACGGCAGGAGATGTGGAGACCAGGTGACGTTTCAAAGCGTTTGCAGCCCAGAGGATCCACCCTCCTTTGGGTGCACTAGGCTTGGTTGAGCTATAGGAGGGCCTGCCTGGATCTGGAGATTGTGGTCCCATTTCGAGTGGACCAGACACTGCAGGTCCCCGGGGGGGCTCATTTGCTGGCACATCCTCCCCAGTCCCCTCAGCCCCACGACAGGCAGCCTGGAGAGCCAGCCCGCTGAGCCTCCAGGGACGTGACAGCAGCCCAGGTCCCCGAGCCTGTGGAAAATCGAGTACACGTCCTTTATTTTCTCTCCTTCTTTTTCTTTAACTGCATTGTTCTTTCATTTTCAAGCGACTTGAGGGACCATGTTGTGCCCCTTGCAGGTGTACAGCGTTGTGATTTAGTCGTACCTATGCATATGTCTCTGCTTTTTAGGATCCTTTTCTTATATAGGCTGTGACAAAGTGTTGAACAGAGTCCCCTGTGTTGTAGAGTAGGTCCTTGTGGAGTAGGTATTGTATTTGTTCATGTATACATGTTACTGCCAACCTCCTAATGTATCCCTCTCCCCCATCTTTCCCGTTTGCTAAGCATAAGTTTGTTTTCTAAGTCTCTGAGTCTGTCGCTGTTTTGTGAATCAGTTGATTTGTGTCAATTTTGAGATTCCATATGTAAGTCATAGCCCATGATATTTATCGACGTCCATCTGATTTACTTCACATAGAGCATCTCGAGGTCCTCCTGTGTTGCTGCACATGGCAGTATTTCCTTCTTTTTTAAGGCTGAGTAGTATTCCATCGTAGATATGTACCGCATCTTCTGTATCCAGTCATCTGTCGGTGGACATTTTGCTTGCTTTGGTGTCTGGGTTGTCGTATATAGTGCTGCCATGCACGTTGGGGTGCGGGTAGGTTTTCGAACTATGGTTTTCTCTGGGTGTTTGCCCAGATGTGGGATTGGGGGATCAGATGGTAGCTCTATGTTTTGTTATTGAAGGAGCCTCCCAACTGTACTCCCCAGTGGCTGTACCAGTTGCATTCCCCCCAGCAGTGGAGGAGGGTTTGCTTTCTCCATGCCCTCTCCGGAATTTACTGTAGGGAGACGTTTACATGATGGCCATCCTGACTGGTGTCAGATGATACCTCGTTGCTGTTTTGATTTGCAGTTCTGAAGTAATTGGTGATCTTCAGCATCTTTTCATGTTTTTTTGGTTTTGTTTTCTCCTTCTTTTGCAACAGTGTGAGTGCAGTGTACCTCTTGAAATTGTCTTCTGACAAATCCGGCCTGCTTTGAATTCTTTTCAGTTACCTATCCTAGGACATTTCTTGAGCGCAGGTGTTATGTTTTTAAAGCCCTGCAGCCCTTTGTGAATCCTAGTGCCCAGAAGCACCTGTTGCCAAGTTGTTGTTCCAGGAATCATCCACAAGGCGGCGGGCTTCTTCGTGCCCATCTCTGGTCCCTCTGGCAACCAGAGCCTTAGCGAAAGAAAGTGGTGTTCCTGGGTTGTACCTTGGAGGGGCACGTGCCAGAACCAACACTCAAGGGCTTTTGTCTCCTTCCTTTCTGCCTGTTCCCCTCACCCCCCGACGGGTCGCAACCCTTGTCAAAGTGCCACACTGAGGGACGGTGCTGAGGGTCCTCTAGTTGGTACAACACAAAGGCAGGAGGCTGGAGGTGGGAACCCCAACGGCAGGAGATGTGGAGACCAGGTGACGTTTCAAAGCGTTTGCAGCCCAGAGGATCCACCCTCCTTTGGGTGCACTAGGCTTGGTTGAGCTATAGGAGGGCCTGCCTGGATCTGGAGATTGTGGTCCCATTTCGAGTGGACCAGACACTGCAGGTCCCCGGGGGGGCTCATTTGCTGGCACATCCTCCCCAGTCCCCTCAGCCCCACGACAGGCAGCCTGGAGAGCCATCCCGCTGAGCCTCCAGGGACGTGACAGCAGCCCAGGTCCCCGAGCCTGTGGAAAATCGAGTACACGTCCTTTATTTTCTCTCCTTCTTTTTCTTTAACTGCATTGTTCTTTCATTTTCAAGCGACTTGAGGGACCATGTTGTGCCCCTTGCAGGTGTACAGCGTTGTGATTTAGTCGTACCTATGCATATGTCTCTGCTTTTTAGGATCCTTTTCTTATATAGGCTGTGACAAAGTGTTGAACAGAGTCCCCTGTGTTGTAGAGTAGGTCCTTGTGGAGTAGGTATTGTATTTGTTCATGTATACATGTTACTGCCAACCTCCTAATGTATCCCTCTCCCCCATCTTTCCCGTTTGCTAAGCATAAGTTTGTTTTCTAAGTCTCTGAGTCTGTCGCTGTTTTGTGAATCAGTTGATTTGTATCAATTTTGAGATTCCATATGTAAGTCATAGCCCATGATATTTATCGACGTCCATCTGATTTACTTCACGTAGAGCATCTCGAGGTCCTCCTGTGTTGCTGCACATGGCAGTATTTCCTTCTTTTTTAAGGCTGAGTAGTATTCCATCGTAGATATGTACCGCATCTTCTGTATCCAGTCATCTGTCGGTGGACATTTTGCTTGCTTTGGTGTCTGGGTTGTCGTATATAGTGCTGCCATGCACGTTGGGGTGCGGGTAGGTTTTCGAACTATGGTTTTCTCTGGGTGTTTGCCCAGAAGTGGGATTGGGGGATCAGATGGTAGCTCTATGTTTTGTTATTGAAGGAGCCTCCCAACTGTACTCGCCAGTGGCTGTACCACTTGCATTCCCCCCAGCAGTGGAGGAGGGTTTGCTTTCTCCATGCCCTCTCCGGAATTTACTGTAGGGAGACGTTTACATGATGGCCATCCTAACTGGTGTCAGATGATACCTCGTTGCTGTTTTGATTTGCAGTTCTGAAGTAATTGGTGATCTTCAGCATCTTTTCATGTTTTTTTGGTTTTGTTTTCTCCTTCTTTTGCAACAGTGTGAGTGCAGTGTACCTCTTGAAATTGTCTTCTGACAAATCCGGCCTGCTTTGAATTCTTTTCAGTTACCTATCCTAGGACATTTCTTGAGCGCAGGTGTTATGTTTTTAAAGCCCTGCAGCCCTTTGTGAATCCTAGTGCCCAGAAGCACCTGTTGCCAACTTGTTGTTCCAGGAATCATCCACAAGGCGGCGGGCTTCTTCGTGCCCATCTCTGGTCCCTCTGGCAACCAGAGCCTTAGCGAAAGAAAGTGGTGTTCCTGAGTTGTACCTTGGAGGGGCACGTGCCAGAACCAACACTCAAGGGCTTTTGTCTCCTTCCTTTCTGCCTGTTCCCCTCACCCCCCGACGGGTCGCAACCCTTGTCAAAGTGCCACACTGAGGGACGGTGCTGAGGGTCCTCTAGTTGGTACAACACAAAGGCAGGAGGCTGGAGGTGGGAACCCCAACGGCAGGAGATGTGGAGACCAGGTGACGTTTCAAAGCGTTTGCAGCCCAGAGGATCCACCCTCCTTTGGGTGCACTAGGCTTGGTTGAGCTATAGGAGGGCCTGCCTGGATCTGGAGATTGTGGTCCCATTTCGAGTGGACCAGACACTGCAGGTCCCCGGGGGGGCTCATTTGCTGGCACATCCTCCCCAGTCCCCTCAGCCCCACGACAGGCAGCCTGGAGAGCCAGCCCGCTGAGCCTCCAGGGACGTGACAGCAGCCCAGGTCCCCGAGCCTGTGGAAAATCGAGTACACGTCCTTTATTTTCTCTCCTTCTTTTTCTTTAACTGCATTGTTCTTTCATTTTCAAGCGACTTGAGGGACCATGTTGTGCCCCTTGCAGGTGTACAGCGTTGTGATTTAGTCGTACCTATGCATATGTCTCTGCTTTTTAGGATCCTTTTCTTATATAGGCTGTGACAAAGTGTTGAACAGAGTCCCCTGTGTTGTAGAGTAGGTCCTTGTGGAGTAGGTATTGTATTTGTTCATGTATACATGTTACTGCCAACCTCCTAATGTATCCCTCTCCCCCATCTTTCCCGTTTGCTAAGCATAAGTTTGTTTTCTAAGTCTCTGAGTCTGTCGCTGTTTTGTGAATCAGTTGATTTGTGTCAATTTTGAGATTCCATATGTAAGTCATAGCCCATGATATTTATCGACGTCCATCTGATTTACTTCACATAGAGCATCTCGAGGTCCTCCTGTGTTGCTGCACATGGCAGTATTTCCTTCTTTTTTAAGGCTGAGTAGTATTCCATCGTAGATATGTACCGCATCTTCTGTATCCAGTCATCTGTCGGTGGACATTTTGCTTGCTTTGGTGTCTGGGTTGTCGTATATAGTGCTGCCATGCACGTTGGGGTGCGGGTAGGTTTTCGAACTATGGTTTTCTCTGGGTGTTTGCCCAGATGTGGGATTGGGGGATCAGATGGTAGCTCTATGTTTTGTTATTGAAGGAGCCTCCCAACTGTACTCCCCAGTGGCTGTACCAGTTGCATTCCCCCCAGCAGTGGAGGAGGGTTTGCTTTCTCCATGCCCTCTCCGGAATTTACTGTAGGGAGACGTTTACATGATGGCCATCCTGACTGGTGTCAGATGATACCTCGTTGCTGTTTTGATTTGCAGTTCTGAAGTAATTGGTGATCTTCAGCATCTTTTCATGTTTTTTTGGTTTTGTTTTCTCCTTCTTTTGCAACAGTGTGAGTGCAGTGTACCTCTTGAAATTGTCTTCTGACAAATCCGGCCTGCTTTGAATTCTTTTCAGTTACCTATCCTAGGACATTTCTTGAGCGCAGGTGTTATGTTTTTAAAGCCCTGCAGCCCTTTGTGAATCCTAGTGCCCAGAAGCACCTGTTGCCAAGTTGTTGTTCCAGGAATCATCCACAAGGCGGCGGGCTTCTTCGTGCCCATCTCTGGTCCCTCTGGCAACCAGAGCCTTAGCGAAAGAAAGTGGTGTTCCTGGGTTGTACCTTGGAGGGGCACGTGCCAGAACCAACACTCAAGGGCTTTTGTCTCCTTCCTTTCTGCCTGTTCCCCTCACCCCCCGACGGGTCGCAACCCTTGTCAAAGTGCCACACTGAGGGACGGTGCTGAGGGTCCTCTAGTTGGTACAACACAAAGGCAGGAGGCTGGAGGTGGGAACCCCAACGCCAGGAGATGTGGAGACCAGGTGACGTTTCAAAGCTCTTGCAGCCCAGAGGATCCACCCTCCTTTGGGTGCACTAGGCTTGGTTGAGCTATAGGAGGGCCTGCCTGGATCTGGAGATTGTGGTCCCATTTCGAGTGGACCAGACACTGCAGGTCCCCGGGGGGGCTCATTTGCTGGCACATCCTCCCCAGTCCCCTCAGCCCCACGACAGGCAGCCTGGAGAGCCATCCCGCTGAGCCTCCAGGGACGTGACAGCAGCCCAGGTCCCCGAGCCTGTGGAAAATCGAGTACACGTCCTTTATTTTCTCTCCTTCTTTTTCTTTAACTGCATTGTTCTTTCATTTTCAAGCGACTTGAGGGACCATGTTGTGCCCCTTGCAGGTGTACAGCGTTGTGATTTAGTCGTACCTATGCATATGTCTCTGCTTTTTAGGATCCTTTTCTTATATAGGCTGTGACAAAGTGTTGAACAGAGTCCCCTGTGTTGTAGAGTAGGTCCTTGTGGAGTAGGTATTGTATTTGTTCATGTATACATGTTACTGCCAACCTCCTAATGTATCCCTCTCCCCCATCTTTCCCGTTTGCTAAGCATAAGTTTGTTTTCTAAGTCTCTGAGTCTGTCGCTGTTTTGTGAATCAGTTGATTTGTATCAATTTTGAGATTCCATATGTAAGTCATAGCCCATGATATTTATCGACGTCCATCTGATTTACTTCACATAGAGCATCTCGAGGTCCTCCTGTGTTGCTGCACATGGCAGTATTTCCTTCTTTTTTAAGGCTGAGTAGTATTCCATCGTAGATATGTACCGCATCTTCTGTATCCAGTCATCTGTCGGTGGACATTTTGCTTGCTTTGGTGTCTGGGTTGTCGTATATAGTGCTGCCATGCACGTTGGGGTGCGGGTAGGTTTTCGAACTATGGTTTTCTCTGGGTGTTTGCCCAGAAGTGGGATTGGGGGATCAGACGGTAGCTCTATGTTTTGTTATTGAAGGAGCCTCCCAACTGTACTCGCCAGTGGCTGTACCAGTTGCATTCCCCCCAGCAGTGGAGGAGGTTTTGCTTTCTCCATGCCCTCTCCGGAATTTATCGTAGGGAGACGTTTACATGATGGCCATCCTGAGTGGTGTCAGATGATACCTCGTTGCTGTTTTGATTTGCAGTTCTGAAGTAATTGGTGATCTTCAGCATCTTTTCATGTTTTTTTGGTTTTGTTTTCTCCTTCTTTTGCAACAGTGTGAGTGCAGTGTACCTCTTGAAATTGTCTCCTGACAAATCCGGCCTGCTTTGAATTGTTTTCAATTACCTATCCTAGGACATTTCTTTAGCGCAGGTGTTATGTTTTTAAAGCCCTGCAGCCCTTTGTGAATCCTAGTGCCCAGAAGCACCTGTTGCCAACTTGTTGTTACAGGAATCATCCACAAGGCGGCGGGCTTCTTCGTGCCCTTCTCTGGTCCCTCTGGCAACCAGAGCCTTAGCGAAAGAAAGTGGTGTTCCTGGGTTGTGCCTTGGAGGGGCACGTGCCAGAACCAACACTCAAGGGCTTTTGTCTCCTTCCTTTCTGCCTGTTCCCCTCACCCCCCGACGGGTCGCAACCCTTGTCAAAGTGCCACACTGAGGGACGGTGCTGAGGGTCCTCTAGTTGGTACAACACAAAGGCAGGAGGCTGGAGGTGGGAACCCCAACGCCAGGAGATGTGGAGACCAGGTGACGTTTCAAAGCTCTTGCAGCCCAGAGGATCCACCCTCCTTTGGGTGCACTAGGCTTGGTTGAGCTATAGGAGGGCCTGCCTGGATCTGGAGATTGTGGTCCCATTTCGAGTGGACCAGACACTGCAGGTCCCCGGGGGGGGGCTCATTTGCTGGCACATCCTCCCCAGTCCCCTCAGCCCCACGACAGGCAGCCTGGAGAGCCAGCCCGCTGAGCCTCCAGGGACGTGACAGCAGCCCAGGTCCCCGAGCCTGTGGAAAATCGAGTACACGTCCTTTATTTTCTCTCCTTCTTTTTCTTTAACTGCATTGTTCTTTCATTTTCAAGCGACTTGAGGGACCATGTTGTGCCCCTTGCAGGTGTACAGCGTTGTGATTTAGTCGTACATATGCATATGTCTCTGCTTTTTAGGATCCTTTTCTTATATAGGCTGTGACAAAGTGTTGAACAGAGTCCCCTGTGTTGTAGAGTAGGTCCTTGTGGAGTAGGTATTGTATTTGTTCATGTATACATGTTACTGCCAACCTCCTAATGTATCCCTCTCCCCCATCTTTCCCGTTTGCTAAGCATAAGTTTGTTTTCTAAGTCTCTGAGTCTGTCGCTGTTTTGTGAATCAGTTGATTTGTATCAATTTTGAGATTCCATATGTAAGTCATAGCCCATGATATTTATCGACGTCCATCTGATTTACTTCACATAGAGCATCTCGAGGTCCTCCTGTGTTGCTGCACATGGCAGTATTTCCTTCTTTTTTAAGGCTGAGTAGTATTCCATCGTAGATATGTACCGCATCTTCTGTATCCAGTCATCTGTCGGTGGACATTTTGCTTGCTTTGGTGTCTGGGTTGTCGTATATAGTGCTGCCATGCACGTTGGGGTGCGGGTAGGTTTTCGAACTATGGTTTTCTCTGGGTGTTTGCCCAGATGTGGGATTGGGGGATCAGATGGTAGCTCTATGTTTTGTTATTGAAGGAGCCTCCCAACTGTACTCCCCAGTGGCTGTACCAGTTGCATTCCCCCCAGCAGTGGAGGAGGGTTTGCTTTCTCCATGCCCTCTCCGGAATTTACTGTAGGGAGACGTTTACATGATGGCCATCCTAACTGGTGTCAGATGATACCTCGTTGCTGTTTTGATTTGCAGTTCTGAAGTAATTGGTGATCTTCAGCATCTTTTCATGTTTTTTTGGTTTTGTTTTCTCCTTCTTTTGCAACAGTGTGAGTGCAGTGTACCTCTTGAAATTGTCTTCTGACAAATCCGGCCTGCTTTGAATTCTTTTCAGTTACCTATCCTAGGACATTTCTTGAGCGCAGGTGTTATGTTTTTAAAGCCCTGCAGCCCTTTGTGAATCCTAGTGCCCAGAAGCACCTGTTGCCAAGTTGTTGTTCCAGGAATCATCCACAAGGCGGCGGGCTTCTTCGTGCCCATCTCTGGTCCCTCTGGCAACCAGAGCCTTAGCGAAAGAAAGTGGTGTTCCTGGGTTGTACCTTGGAGGGGCACGTGCCAGAACCAACACTCAAGGGCTTTTGTCTCCTTCCTTTCTGCCTGTTCCCCTCACCCCCCGACGCGTCGCAACCCTTGTCAAAGTGCCACACTGAGGGACGGTGCTGAGGGTCCTCTAGTTGGTACAACACAAAGGCAGGAGGCTGGAGGTGGGAACCCCAACGCCAGGAGATGTGGAGACCAGGTGACGTTTCAAAGCTCTTGCAGCCCAGAGGATCCACCCTCCTTTGGGTGCACTAGGCTTGGTTGAGCTATAGGAGGGCCTGCCTGGATCTGGAGATTGTGGTCCCATTTCGAGTGGACCAGACACTGCAGGTCCCCGGGGGGGCTCATTTGCTGGCACATCCTCCCCAGTCCCCTCAGCCCCACGACAGGCAGCCTGGAGAGCCATCCCGCTGAGCCTCCAGGGACGTGACAGCAGCCCAGGTCCCCGAGCCTGTGGAAAATCGTGTACACGTCCTTTATTTTCTCTCCTTCTTTTTCTTTAACTGCATTGTTCTTTCATTTTCAAGCGACTTGAGGGACCATGTTGTGCCCCTTGCAGGTGTACAGCGTTGTGATTTAGTCGTACCTATGCATATGTCTCTGCTTTTTAGGATCCTTTTCTTATATAGGCTGTGACAAAGTGTTGAACAGAGTCCCCTGTGTTGTAGAGTAGGTCCTTGTGGAGTAGGTATTGTATTTGTTCATGTATACATGTTACTGCCAACCTCCTAATGTATCCCTCTCCCCCATCTTTCCCGTTTGCTAAGCATAAGTTTGTTTTCTAAGTCTCTGAGTCTGTCGCTGTTTTGTGAATCAGTTGATTTGTATCAATTTTGAGATTCCATATGTAAGTCGTATCCCATGATATTTATCGACGTCCATCTGATTTACTTCACGTAGAGCATCTCGAGGTCCTTCTGTGTTGCTGCACATGGCAGTATTTCCTTCTTTTTTAAGGCTGAGTAGTATTCCATCGTAGATATGTACCGCATCTTCTGTATCCAGTCATCTGTCGGTGGACATTTTGCTTGCTTTGGTGTCTGGGTTGTCGTATATAGTGCTGCCATGCACGTTGGGGTGCGGGTAGGTTTTCGAACTATGGTTTTCTCTGGGTGTTTGCCCAGATGTGGGATTGGGGGATCAGACGGTAGCTCTATGTTTTGTTATTGAAGGAGCCTCCCAACTGTACTCCCCAGTGGCTGTACCAGTTGCATTCCCCCCAGCAGTGGAGGAGGGTTTGCTTTCTCCATGCCCTCTCCGGAATTTACTGTAGGGAGACGTTTACATGATGGCCATCCTGACTGGTGTCAGATGATACCTCGTTGCTGTTTTGATTTGCAGTTCTGAAGTAATTGGTGATCTTCAGCATCTTTTCATGTTTTTTTGGTTTTGTTTTCTCCTTCTTTTGCAACAGTGTGAGTGCAGTGTACCTCTTGAAATTGTCTTCTGACAAATCCGGCCTGCTTTGAATTCTTTTCAGTTACCTATCCTAGGACATTTCTTGAGCGCAGGTGTTATGTTTTTAAAGCCCTGCAGCCCTTTGTGAATCCTAGTGCCCAGAAGCACCTGTTGCCAAGTTGTTGTTCCAGGAATCATCCACAAGGCGGCGGGCTTCTTCGTGCCCATCTCTGGTCCCTCTGGCAACCAGAGCCTTAGCGAAAGAAAGTGGTGTTCCTGGGTTGTACCTTGGAGGGGCACGTGCCAGAACCAACACTCAAGGGCTTTTGTCTCCTTCCTTTCTGCCTGTTCCCCTCACCCCCCGACGCGTCGCAACCCTTGTCAAAGTGCCACACTGAGGGACGGTGCTGAGGGTCCTCTAGTTGGTACAACACAAAGGCAGGAGGCTGGAGGTGGGAACCCCAACGCCAGGAGATGTGGAGACCAGGTGACGTTTCAAAGCTCTTGCAGCCCAGAGGATCCACCCTCCTTTGGGTGCACTAGGCTTGGTTGAGCTATAGGAGGGCCTGCCTGGATCTGGAGATTGTGGTCCCATTTCGAGTGGACCAGACACTGCAGGTCCCCGGGGGGGGGCTCCTTTGCTGGCACATCCTCCCCAGTCCCCTCAGCCCCACGACAGGCAGCCTGGAGAGCCAGCCCGCTGAGCCTCCAGGGACGTGACAGCAGCCCAGGTCCCCGAGCCTGTGGAAAATCGAGTACACGTCCTTTATTTTCTCTCCTTCTTTTTCTTTAACTGCATTTTTCTTTCATTTTCAAGCGACTTGAGGGACCATGTTGTGCCCCTTGCAGGTGTACAGCGTTGTGATTTAGTCGTACCTATGCATATGTCTCTGCTTTTTAGGATCCTTTTCTTATATAGGCTGTGACAAAGTGTTGAACAGAGTCCCCTGTGTTGTAGAGTAGGTCCTTGTGGAGTAGGTATTGTATTTGTTCATGTATACATGTTACTGCCAACCTCCTAATGTATCCCTCTCCCCCATCTTTCCCGTTTGCTAAGCATAAGTTTGTTTTCTAAGTCTCTGAGTCTGTCGCTGTTTTGTGAATCAGTTGATTTGTATCAATTTTGAGATTCCATATGTAAGTCATAGCCCATGATATTTATCGACGTCCATCTGATTTACTTCACATAGAGCATCTCGAGGTCCTCCTGTGTTGCTGCACATGGCAGTATTTCCTTCTTTTTTAAGGCTGAGTAGTATTCCATCGTAGATATGTACCGCATCTTCTGTATCCAGTCATCTGTCGGTGGACATTTTGCTTGCTTTGGTGTCTGGGTTGTCGTATATAGTGCTGCCATGCACGTTGGGGTGCGGGTAGGTTTTCGAACTATGGTTTTCTCTGGGTGTTTGCCCAGATGTGGGATTGGGGGATCAGATGGTAGCTCTATGTTTTGTTATTGAAGGAGCCTCCCAACTGTACTCCCCAGTGGCTGTACCAGTTGCATTCCCCCCAGCAGTGGAGGAGGGTTTGCTTTCTCCATGCCCTCTCCGGAATTTACTGTAGGGAGACGTTTACATGATGGCCATCCTGAGTGGTGTCAGATGATACCTCGTTGCTGTTTTGATTTGCAGTTCTGAAGTAATTGGTGATCTTCAGCATCTTTTCATGTTTTTTTGGTTTTGTTTTCTCCTTCTTTTGCAACAGTGTGAGTGCAGTGTACCTCTTGAAATTGTCTTCTGACAAATCCGGCCTGCTTTGAATTCTTTTCAGTTACCTATCCTAGGACATTTCTTGAGCGCAGGTGTTATGTTTTTAAAGCCCTGCAGCCCTTTGTGAATCCTAGTGCCCAGAAGCACCTGTTGCCAAGTTGTTGTTCCAGGAATCATCCACAAGGCGGCGGGCTTCTTCGTGCCCATCTCTGGTCCCTCTGGCAACCAGAGCCTTAGCGAAAGAAAGTGGTGTTCCTGGGTTGTACCTTGGAGGGGCACGTGCCAGAACCAACACTCAAGGGCTTTTGTCTCCTTCCTTTCTGCCTGTTCCCCTCACCCCCCGACGCGTCGCAACCCTTGTCAAAGTGCCACACTGAGGGACGGTGCTGAGGGTCCTCTAGTTGGTACAACACAAAGGCAGGAGGCTGGAGGTGGGAACCCCAACGCCAGGAGATGTGGAGACCAGGTGACGTTTCAAAGCTCTTGCAGCCCAGAGGATCCACCCTCCTTTGGGTGCACTAGGCTTGGTTGAGCTATAGGAGGGCCTGCCTGGATCTGGAGATTGTGGTCCCATTTCGAGTGGACCAGACACTGCAGGTCCCCGGGGGGGGGCTCATTTGCTGGCACATCCTCCCCAGTCCCCTCAGCCCCACGACAGGCAGCCTGGAGAGCCAGCCCGCTGAGCCTCCAGGGACGTGACAGCAGCCCAGGTCCCCGAGCCTGTGGAAAATCGAGTACACGTCCTTTATTTTCTCTCCTTCTTTTTCTTTAACTGCATTGTTCTTTCATTTTCAAGCGACTTGAGGGACCATGTTGTGCCCCTTGCAGGTGTACAGCGTTGTGATTTAGTCGTACCTATGCATATGTCTCTGCTTTTTAGGATCCTTTTCTTATATAGGCTGTGACAAAGTGTTGAACAGAGTCCCCTGTGTTGTAGAGTAGGTCCTTGTGGAGTAGGTATTGTATTTGTTCATGTATACATGTTACTGCCAACCTCCTAATGTATCCCTCTCCCCCATCTTTCCCGTTTGCTAAGCATAAGTTTGTTTTCTAAGTCTCTGAGTCTGTCGCTGTTTTGTGAATCAGTTGATTTGTATCAATTTTGAGATTCCATATGTAAGTCATAGCCCATGATATTTATCGACGTCCATCTGATTTACTTCACGTAGAGCATCTCGAGGTCCTCCTGTGTTGCTGCACATGGCAGTATTTCCTTCTTTTTTAAGGCTGAGTAGTATTCCATCGTAGATATGTACCGCATCTTCTGTATCCAGTCATCTGTCGGTGGACATTTTGCTTGCTTTGGTGTCTGGGTTGTCGTATATAGTGCTGCCATGCACGTTGGGGTGCGGGTAGGTTTTCGAACTATGGTTTTCTCTGGGTGTTTGCCCAGAAGTGGGATTGGGGGATCAGATGGTAGCTCTATATTTTGTTATTGAAGGAGCCTCCCAACTGTACTCCCCAGTGGCTGTACCAGTTGCATTCCCCCCAGCAGTGGAGGAGGGTTTGCTTTCTCCATGCCCTCTCCGGAATTTACTGTAGGGACACGTTTACATGATGGCCATCCTAACTGGTGTCAGATGATACCTCGTTGCTGTTTTGATTTGCAGTTCTGAAGTAATTGGTGATCTTCAGCATCTTTTCATGTTTTTTTGGTTTTGTTTTCTCCTTCTTTTGCAACAGTGTGAGTGCAGTGTACCTCTTGAAATTGTCTTCTGACAAATCCGGCCTGCTTTGAATTCTTTTCAGTTACCTATCCTAGGACATTTCTTGAGCGCAGGTGTTATGTTTTTAAAGCCCTGCAGCCCTTTGTGAATCCTAGTGCCCAGAAGCACCTGTTGCCAAGTTGTTGTTCCAGGAATCATCCACAAGGCGGCGGGCTTCTTCGTGCCCATCTCTGGTCCCTCTGGCAACCAGAGCCTTAGCGAAAGAAAGTGGTGTTCCTGGGTTGTACCTTGGAGGGGCACGTGCCAGAACCAACACTCAAGGGCTTTTGTCTCCTTCCTTTCTGCCTGTTCCCCTCACCCCCCGACGGGTCGCAACCCTTGTCAAAGTGCCACACTGAGGGACGGTGCTGAGGGTCCTCTAGTTGGTACAACACAAAGGCAGGAGGCTGGAGGTGGGAACCCCAACGGCAGGAGATGTGGAGACCAGGTGACGTTTCAAAGCGTTTGCAGCCCAGAGGATCCACCCTCCTTTGGGTGCACTAGGCTTGGTTGAGCTATAGGAGGGCCTGCCTGGATCTGGAGATTGTGGTCCCATTTCGAGTGGACCAGACACTGCAGGTCCCCGGGGGGGCTCATTTGCTGGCACATCCTCCCCAGTCCCCTCAGCCCCACGACAGGCAGCCTGGAGAGCCAGCCCGCTGAGCCTCCAGGGACGTGACAGCAGCCCAGGTCCCCGAGCCTGTGGAAAATCGAGTACACGTCCTTTATTTTCTCTCCTTCTTTTTCTTTAACTGCATTGTTCTTTCATTTTCAAGCGACTTGAGGGACCATGTTGTGCCCCTTGCAGGTGTACAGCGTTGTGATTTAGTCGTACCTATGCATATGTCTCTGCTTTTTAGGATCCTTTTCTTATATAGGCTGTGACAAAGTGTTGAACAGAGTCCCCTGTGTTGTAGAGTAGGTCCTTGTGGAGTAGGTATTGTATTTGTTCATGTATACATGTTACTGCCAACCTCCTAATGTATCCCTCTCCCCCATCTTTCCCGTTTGCTAAGCATAAGTTTGTTTTCTAAGTCTCTGAGTCTGTCGCTGTTTTGTGAATCAGTTGATTTGTATCAATTTTGAGATTCCATATGTAAGTCATAGCCCATGATATTTATCGACGTCCATCTGATTTACTTCACATAGAGCATCTCGAGGTCCTCCTGTGTTGCTGCACATGGCAGTATTTCCTTCTTTTTTAAGGCTGAGTAGTATTCCATCGTAGATATGTACCGCATCTTCTGTATCCAGTCATCTGTCGGTGGACATTTTGCTTGCTTTGGTGTCTGGGTTGTCGTATATAGTGCTGCCATGCACGTTGGGGTGCGGGTAGGTTTTCGAACTATGGTTTTCTCTGGGTGTTTGCCCAGATGTGGGATTGGGGGATCAGATGGTAGCTCTATGTTTTGTTATTGAAGGAGCCTCCCAACTGTACTCCCCAGTGGCTGTACCAGTTGCATTCCCCCCAGCAGTGGAGGAGGGTTTGCTTTCTCCATGCCCTCTCCGGAATTTACTGTAGGGAGACGTTTACATGATGGCCATCCTAACTGGTGTCAGATGATACCTCGTTGCTGTTTTGATTTGCAGTTCTGAAGTAATTGGTGATCTTCAGCATCTTTTCATGTTTTTTTGGTTTTGTTTTCTCCTTCTTTTGCAACAGTGTGAGTGCAGTGTACCTCTTGAAATTGTCTTCTGACAAATCCGGCCTGCTTTGAATTCTTTTCAGTTACCTATCCTAGGACATTTCTTGAGCGCAGGTGTTATGTTTTTAAAGCCCTGCAGCCCTTTGTGAATCCTAGTGCCCAGAAGCACCTGTTGCCAAGTTGTTGTTCCAGGAATCATCCACAAGGCGGCGGGCTTCTTCGTGCCCATCTCTGGTCCCTCTGGCAACCAGAGCCTTAGCGAAAGAAAGTGGTGTTCCTGGGTTGTACCTTGGAGGGGCACGTGCCAGAACCAACACTCAAGGGCTTTTGTCTCCTTCCTTTCTGCCTGTTCCCCTCACCCCCCGACGGGTCGCAACCCTTGTCAAAGTGCCACACTGAGGGACGGTGCTGAGGGTCCTCTAGTTGGTACAACACAAAGGCAGGAGGCTGGAGGTGGGAACCCCAACGCCAGGAGATGTGGAGACCAGGTGACGTTTCAAAGCTCTTGCAGCCCAGAGGATCCACCCTCCTTTGGGTGCACTAGGCTTGGTTGAGCTATAGGAGGGCCTGCCTGGATCTGGAGATTGTGGTCCCATTTCGAGTGGACCAGACACTGCAGGTCCCCGGGGGGGCTCATTTGCTGGCACATCCTCCCCAGTCCCCTCAGCCCCACGACAGGCAGCCTGGAGAGCCATCCCGCTGAGCCTCCAGGGACGTGACAGCAGCCCAGGTCCCCGAGCCTGTGGAAAATCGTGTACACGTCCTTTATTTTCTCTCCTTCTTTTTCTTTAACTGCATTGTTCTTTCATTTTCAAGCGACTTGAGGGACCATGTTGTGCCCCTTGCAGGTGTACAGCGTTGTGATTTAGTCGTACCTATGCATATGTCTCTGCTTTTTAGGATCCTTTTCTTATATAGGCTGTGACAAAGTGTTGAACAGAGTCCCCTGTGTTGTAGAGTAGGTCCTTGTGGAGTAGGTATTGTATTTGTTCATGTATACATGCTACTGCCAACCTCCTAATGTATCCCTCTCCCCCATCTTTCCCGTTTGCTAAGCATAAGTTTGTTTTCTAAGTCTCTGAGTCTGTCGCTGTTTTGTGAATCAGTTGATTTGTATCAATTTTGAGATTCCATATGTAAGTCGTATCCCATGATATTTATCGACGTCCATCTGATTTACTTCACGTAGAGCATCTCGAGGTCCTTCTGTGTTGCTGCACATGGCAGTATTTCCTTCTTTTTTAAGGCTGAGTAGTATTCCATCGTAGATATGTACCGCATCTTCTGTATCCAGTCATCTGTCGGTGGACATTTTGCTTGCTTTGGTGTCTGGGTTGTCGTATATAGTGCTGCCATGCACGTTGGGGTGCGGGTAGGTTTTCGAACTATGGTTTTCTCTGGGTGTTTGCCCAGATGTGGGATTGGGGGATCAGACGGTAGCTCTATGTTTTGTTATTGAAGGAGCCTCCCAACTGTACTCCCCAGTGGCTGTACCAGTTGCATTCCCCCCAGCAGTGGAGGAGGGTTTGCTTTCTCCATGCCCTCTCCGGAATTTACTGTAGGGAGACGTTTACATGATGGCCATCCTGACTGGTGTCAGATGATACCTCGTTGCTGTTTTGATTTGCAGTTCTGAAGTAATTGGTGATCTTCAGCATCTTTTCATGTTTTTTTGGTTTTGTTTTCTCCTTCTTTTGCAACAGTGTGAGTGCAGTGTACCTCTTGAAATTGTCTTCTGACAAATCCGGCCTGCTTTGAATTCTTTTCAGTTACCTATCCTAGGACATTTCTTGAGCGCAGGTGTTATGTTTTTAAAGCCCTGCAGCCCTTTGTGAATCCTAGTGCCCAGAAGCACCTGTTGCCAAGTTGTTGTTCCAGGAATCATCCACAAGGCGGCGGGCTTCTTCGTGCCCATCTCTGGTCCCTCTGGCAACCAGAGCCTTAGCGAAAGAAAGTGGTGTTCCTGGGTTGTACCTTGGAGGGGCACGTGCCAGAACCAACACTCAAGGGCTTTTGTCTCCTTCCTTTCTGCCTGTTCCCCTCACCCCCCGACGCGTCGCAACCCTTGTCAAAGTGCCACACTGAGGGACGGTGCTGAGGGTCCTCTAGTTGGTACAACACAAAGGCAGGAGGCTGGAGGTGGGAACCCCAACGCCAGGAGATGTGGAGACCAGGTGACGTTTCAAAGCTCTTGCAGCCCAGAGGATCCACCCTCCTTTGGGTGCACTAGGCTTGGTTGAGCTATAGGAGGGCCTGCCTGGATCTGGAGATTGTGGTCCCATTTCGAGTGGACCAGACACTGCAGGTCCCCGGGGGGGGGCTCATTTGCTGGCACATCCTCCCCAGTCCCCTCAGCCCCACGACAGGCAGCCTGGAGAGCCAGCCCGCTGAGCCTCCAGGGACGTGACAGCAGCCCAGGTCCCCGAGCCTGTGGAAAATCGAGTACACGTCCTTTATTTTCTCTCCTTCTTTTTCTTTAACTGCATTGTTCTTTCATTTTCAAGCGACTTGAGGGACCATGTTGTGCCCCTTGCAGGTGTACAGCGTTGTGATTTAGTCGTACCTAT
Source organism: Globicephala melas (assembly GCF_963455315.2). Lineage (NCBI taxonomy): Eukaryota > Metazoa > Chordata > Mammalia > Artiodactyla > Delphinidae > Globicephala > Globicephala melas. The sequence goes on along the minus strand of NC_083324.2, from coordinate 37,963,036 downwards.
GCATATGTCTCTGCTTTTTAGGATCCTTTTCTTATATAGGCTGTGACAAAGTGTTGAACAGAGTCCCCTGTGTTGTAGAGTAGGTCCTTGTGGAGTAGGTATTGTATTTGTTCATGTATACATGTTACTGCCAACCTCCTAATGTATCCCTCTCCCCCATCTTTCCCGTTTGCTAAGCATAAGTTTGTTTTCTAAGTCTCTGAGTCTGTCGCTGTTTTGTGAATCAGTTGATTTGTATCAATTTTGAGATTCCATATGTAAGTCATAGCCCATGATATTTATCGACGTCCATCTGATTTACTTCACGTAGAGCATCTCGAGGTCCTCCTGTGTTGCTGCACATGGCAGTATTTCCTTCTTTTTTAAGGCTGAGTAGTATTCCATCGTAGATATGTACCGCATCTTCTGTATCCAGTCATCTGTCGGTGGACATTTTGCTTGCTTTGGTGTCTGGGTTGTCGTATATAGTGCTGCCATGCACGTTGGGGTGCGGGTAGGTTTTCGAACTATGGTTTTCTCTGGGTGTTTGCCCAGAAGTGGGATTGGGGGATCAGATGGTAGCTCTATATTTTGTTATTGAAGGAGCCTCCCAACTGTACTCCCCAGTGGCTGTACCAGTTGCATTCCCCCCAGCAGTGGAGGAGGGTTTGCTTTCTCCATGCCCTCTCCGGAATTTACTGTAGGGACACGTTTACATGATGGCCATCCTAACTGGTGTCAGATGATACCTCGTTGCTGTTTTGATTTGCAGTTCTGAAGTAATTGGTGATCTTCAGCATCTTTTCATGTTTTTTTGGTTTTGTTTTCTCCTTCTTTTGCAACAGTGTGAGTGCAGTGTACCTCTTGAAATTGTCTTCTGACAAATCCGGCCTGCTTTGAATTCTTTTCAGTTACCTATCCTAGGACATTTCTTGAGCGCAGGTGTTATGTTTTTAAAGCCCTGCAGCCCTTTGTGAATCCTAGTGCCCAGAAGCACCTGTTGCCAAGTTGTTGTTCCAGGAATCATCCACAAGGCGGCGGGCTTCTTCGTGCCCATCTCTGGTCCCTCTGGCAACCAGAGCCTTAGCGAAAGAAAGTGGTGTTCCTGGGTTGTACCTTGGAGGGGCACGTGCCAGAACCAACACTCAAGGGCTTTTGTCTCCTTCCTTTCTGCCTGTTCCCCTCACCCCCCGACGGGTCGCAACCCTTGTCAAAGTGCCACACTGAGGGACGGTGCTGAGGGTCCTCTAGTTGGTACAACACAAAGGCAGGAGGCTGGAGGTGGGAACCCCAACGGCAGGAGATGTGGAGACCAGGTGACGTTTCAAAGCGTTTGCAGCCCAGAGGATCCACCCTCCTTTGGGTGCACTAGGCTTGGTTGAGCTATAGGAGGGCCTGCCTGGATCTGGAGATTGTGGTCCCATTTCGAGTGGACCAGACACTGCAGGTCCCCGGGGGGGCTCATTTGCTGGCACATCCTCCCCAGTCCCCTCAGCCCCACGACAGGCAGCCTGGAGAGCCAGCCCGCTGAGCCTCCAGGGACGTGACAGCAGCCCAGGTCCCCGAGCCTGTGGAAAATCGAGTACACGTCCTTTATTTTCTCTCCTTCTTTTTCTTTAACTGCATTGTTCTTTCATTTTCAAGCGACTTGAGGGACCATGTTGTGCCCCTTGCAGGTGTACAGCGTTGTGATTTAGTCGTACCTATGCATATGTCTCTGCTTTTTAGGATCCTTTTCTTATATAGGCTGTGACAAAGTGTTGAACAGAGTCCCCTGTGTTGTAGAGTAGGTCCTTGTGGAGTAGGTATTGTATTTGTTCATGTATACATGTTACTGCCAACCTCCTAATGTATCCCTCTCCCCCATCTTTCCCGTTTGCTAAGCATAAGTTTGTTTTCTAAGTCTCTGAGTCTGTCGCTGTTTTGTGAATCAGTTGATTTGTATCAATTTTGAGATTCCATATGTAAGTCATAGCCCATGATATTTATCGACGTCCATCTGATTTACTTCACATAGAGCATCTCGAGGTCCTCCTGTGTTGCTGCACATGGCAGTATTTCCTTCTTTTTTAAGGCTGAGTAGTATTCCATCGTAGATATGTACCGCATCTTCTGTATCCAGTCATCTGTCGGTGGACATTTTGCTTGCTTTGGTGTCTGGGTTGTCGTATATAGTGCTGCCATGCACGTTGGGGTGCGGGTAGGTTTTCGAACTATGGTTTTCTCTGGGTGTTTGCCCAGATGTGGGATTGGGGGATCAGATGGTAGCTCTATGTTTTGTTATTGAAGGAGCCTCCCAACTGTACTCCCCAGTGGCTGTACCAGTTGCATTCCCCCCAGCAGTGGAGGAGGGTTTGCTTTCTCCATGCCCTCTCCGGAATTTACTGTAGGGAGACGTTTACATGATGGCCATCCTAACTGGTGTCAGATGATACCTCGTTGCTGTTTTGATTTGCAGTTCTGAAGTAATTGGTGATCTTCAGCATCTTTTCATGTTTTTTTGGTTTTGTTTTCTCCTTCTTTTGCAACAGTGTGAGTGCAGTGTACCTCTTGAAATTGTCTTCTGACAAATCCGGCCTGCTTTGAATTCTTTTCAGTTACCTATCCTAGGACATTTCTTGAGCGCAGGTGTTATGTTTTTAAAGCCCTGCAGCCCTTTGTGAATCCTAGTGCCCAGAAGCACCTGTTGCCAAGTTGTTGTTCCAGGAATCATCCACAAGGCGGCGGGCTTCTTCGTGCCCATCTCTGGTCCCTCTGGCAACCAGAGCCTTAGCGAAAGAAAGTGGTGTTCCTGGGTTGTACCTTGGAGGGGCACGTGCCAGAACCAACACTCAAGGGCTTTTGTCTCCTTCCTTTCTGCCTGTTCCCCTCACCCCCCGACGGGTCGCAACCCTTGTCAAAGTGCCACACTGAGGGACGGTGCTGAGGGTCCTCTAGTTGGTACAACACAAAGGCAGGAGGCTGGAGGTGGGAACCCCAACGCCAGGAGATGTGGAGACCAGGTGACGTTTCAAAGCTCTTGCAGCCCAGAGGATCCACCCTCCTTTGGGTGCACTAGGCTTGGTTGAGCTATAGGAGGGCCTGCCTGGATCTGGAGATTGTGGTCCCATTTCGAGTGGACCAGACACTGCAGGTCCCCGGGGGGGCTCATTTGCTGGCACATCCTCCCCAGTCCCCTCAGCCCCACGACAGGCAGCCTGGAGAGCCATCCCGCTGAGCCTCCAGGGACGTGACAGCAGCCCAGGTCCCCGAGCCTGTGGAAAATCGTGTACACGTCCTTTATTTTCTCTCCTTCTTTTTCTTTAACTGCATTGTTCTTTCATTTTCAAGCGACTTGAGGGACCATGTTGTGCCCCTTGCAGGTGTACAGCGTTGTGATTTAGTCGTACCTATGCATATGTCTCTGCTTTTTAGGATCCTTTTCTTATATAGGCTGTGACAAAGTGTTGAACAGAGTCCCCTGTGTTGTAGAGTAGGTCCTTGTGGAGTAGGTATTGTATTTGTTCATGTATACATGCTACTGCCAACCTCCTAATGTATCCCTCTCCCCCATCTTTCCCGTTTGCTAAGCATAAGTTTGTTTTCTAAGTCTCTGAGTCTGTCGCTGTTTTGTGAATCAGTTGATTTGTATCAATTTTGAGATTCCATATGTAAGTCGTATCCCATGATATTTATCGACGTCCATCTGATTTACTTCACGTAGAGCATCTCGAGGTCCTTCTGTGTTGCTGCACATGGCAGTATTTCCTTCTTTTTTAAGGCTGAGTAGTATTCCATCGTAGATATGTACCGCATCTTCTGTATCCAGTCATCTGTCGGTGGACATTTTGCTTGCTTTGGTGTCTGGGTTGTCGTATATAGTGCTGCCATGCACGTTGGGGTGCGGGTAGGTTTTCGAACTATGGTTTTCTCTGGGTGTTTGCCCAGATGTGGGATTGGGGGATCAGACGGTAGCTCTATGTTTTGTTATTGAAGGAGCCTCCCAACTGTACTCCCCAGTGGCTGTACCAGTTGCATTCCCCCCAGCAGTGGAGGAGGGTTTGCTTTCTCCATGCCCTCTCCGGAATTTACTGTAGGGAGACGTTTACATGATGGCCATCCTGAGTGGTGTCAGATGATACCTCGTTGCTGTTTTGATTTGCAGTTCTGAAGTAATTGGTGATCTTCAGCATCTTTTCATGTTTTTTTGGTTTTGTTTTCTCCTTCTTTTGCAACAGTGTGAGTGCAGTGTACCTCTTGAAATTGTCTTCTGACAAATCCGGCCTGCTTTGAATTCTTTTCAGTTACCTATCCTAGGACATTTCTTGAGCGCAGGTGTTATGTTTTTAAAGCCCTGCAGCCCTTTGTGAATCCTAGTGCCCAGAAGCACCTGTTGCCAAGTTGTTGTTCCAGGAATCATCCACAAGGCGGCGGGCTTCTTCGTGCCCATCTCTGGTCCCTCTGGCAACCAGAGCCTTAGCGAAAGAAAGTGGTGTTCCTGGGTTGTACCTTGGAGGGGCACGTGCCAGAACCAACACTCAAGGGCTTTTGTCTCCTTCCTTTCTGCCTGTTCCCCTCACCCCCCGACGCGTCGCAACCCTTGTCAAAGTGCCACACTGAGGGACGGTGCTGAGGGTCCTCTAGTTGGTACAACACAAAGGCAGGAGGCTGGAGGTGGGAACCCCAACGCCAGGAGATGTGGAGACCAGGTGACGTTTCAAAGCTCTTGCAGCCCAGAGGATCCACCCTCCTTTGGGTGCACTAGGCTTGGTTGAGCTATAGGAGGGCCTGCCTGGATCTGGAGATTGTGGTCCCATTTCGAGTGGACCAGACACTGCAGGTCCCCGGGGGGGGGCTCATTTGCTGGCACATCCTCCCCAGTCCCCTCAGCCCCACGACAGGCAGCCTGGAGAGCCAGCCCGCTGAGCCTCCAGGGACGTGACAGCAGCCCAGGTCCCCGAGCCTGTGGAAAATCGAGTACACGTCCTTTATTTTCTCTCCTTCTTTTTCTTTAACTGCATTGTTCTTTCATTTTCAAGCGACTTGAGGGACCATGTTGTGCCCCTTGCAGGTGTACAGCGTTGTGATTTAGTCGTACCTATGCATATGTCTCTGCTTTTTAGGATCCTTTTCTTATATAGGCTGTGACAAAGTGTTGAACAGAGTCCCCTGTGTTGTAGAGTAGGTCCTTGTGGAGTAGGTATTGTATTTGTTCATGTATACATGTTACTGCCAACCTCCTAATGTATCCCTCTCCCCCATCTTTCCCGTTTGCTAAGCATAAGTTTGTTTTCTAAGTCTCTGAGTCTGTCGCTGTTTTGTGAATCAGTTGATTTGTATCAATTTGGAGATTCCATATGTAAGTCATAGCCCATGATATTTATCGACGTCCATCTGATTTACTTCACGTAGAGCATCTCGAGGTCCTCCTGTGTTGCTGCACATGGCAGTATTTCCTTCTTTTTTAAGGCTGAGTAGTATTCCATCGTAGATATGTACCGCATCTTCTGTATCCAGTCATCTGTCGGTGGACATTTTGCTTGCTTTGGTGTCTGGGTTGTCGTATATAGTGCTGCCATGCACGTTGGGGTGCGGGTAGGTTTTCGAACTATGGTTTTCTCTGGGTGTTTGCCCAGAAGTGGGATTGGGGGATCAGATGGTAGCTCTATATTTTGTTATTGAAGGAGCCTCCCAACTGTACTCCCCAGTGGCTGTACCAGTTGCATTCCCCCCAGCAGTGGAGGAGGGTTTGCTTTCTCCATGCCCTCTCCGGAATTTACTGTAGGGAGACGTTTACATGATGGCCATCCTAACTGGTGTCAGATGATACCTCGTTGCTGTTTTGATTTGCAGTTCTGAAGTAATTGGTGATCTTCAGCATCTTTTCATGTTTTTTTGGTTTTGTTTTCTCCTTCTTTTGCAACAGTGTGAGTGCAGTGTACCTCTTGAAATTGTCTTCTGACAAATCCGGCCTGCTTTGAATTCTTTTCAGTTACCTATCCTAGGACATTTCTTGAGCGCAGGTGTTATGTTTTTAAAGCCCTGCAGCCCTTTGTGAATCCTAGTGCCCAGAAGCACCTGTTGCCAAGTTGTTGTTCCAGGAATCATCCACAAGGCGGCGGGCTTCTTCGTGCCCATCTCTGGTCCCTCTGGCAACCAGAGCCTTAGCGAAAGAAAGTGGTGTTCCTGGGTTGTACCTTGGAGGGGCACGTGCCAGAACCAACACTCAAGGGCTTTTGTCTCCTTCCTTTCTGCCTGTTCCCCTCACCCCCCGACGCGTCGCAACCCTTGTCAAAGTGCCACACTGAGGGACGGTGCTGAGGGTCCTCTAGTTGGTACAACACAAAGGCAGGAGGCTGGAGGTGGGAACCCCAACGCCAGGAGATGTGGAGACCAGGTGACGTTTCAAAGCTCTTGCAGCCCAGAGGATCCACCCTCCTTTGGGTGCACTAGGCTTGGTTGAGCTATAGGAGGGCCTGCCTGGATCTGGAGATTGTGGTCCCATTTCGAGTGGACCAGACACTGCAGGTCCCCGGGGGGGGGCTCATTTGCTGGCACATCCTCCCCAGTCCCCTCAGCCCCACGACAGGCAGCCTGGAGAGCCAGCCCGCTGAGCCTCCAGGGACGTGACAGCAGCCCAGGTCCCCGAGCCTGTGGAAAATCGAGTACACGTCCTTTATTTTCTCTCCTTCTTTTTCTTTAACTGCATTGTTCTTTCATTTTCAAGCGACTTGAGGGACCATGTTGTGCCCCTTGCAGGTGTACAGCGTTGTGATTTAGTCGTACCTATGCATATGTCTCTGCTTTTTAGGATCCTTTTCTTATATAGGCTGTGACAAAGTGTTGAACAGAGTCCCCTGTGTTGTAGAGTAGGTCCTTGTGGAGTAGGTATTGTATTTGTTCATGTATACATGTTACTGCCAACCTCCTAATGTATCCCTCTCCCCCATCTTTCCCGTTTGCTAAGCATAAGTTTGTTTTCTAAGTCTCTGAGTCTGTCGCTGTTTTGTGAATCAGTTGATTTGTATCAATTTGGAGATTCCATATGTAAGTCATAGCCCATGATATTTATCGACGTCCATCTGATTTACTTCACGTAGAGCATCTCGAGGTCCTCCTGTGTTGCTGCACATGGCAGTATTTCCTTCTTTTTTAAGGCTGAGTAGTATTCCATCGTAGATATGTACCGCATCTTCTGTATCCAGTCATCTGTCGGTGGACATTTTGCTTGCTTTGGTGTCTGGGTTGTCGTATATAGTGCTGCCATGCACGTTGGGGTGCGGGTAGGTTTTCGAACTATGGTTTTCTCTGGGTGTTTGCCCAGAAGTGGGATTGGGGGATCAGATGGTAGCTCTATATTTTGTTATTGAAGGAGCCTCCCAACTGTACTCCCCAGTGGCTGTACCAGTTGCATTCCCCCCAGCAGTGGAGGAGGGTTTGCTTTCTCCATGCCCTCTCCGGAATTTACTGTAGGGACACGTTTACATGATGGCCATCCTAACTGGTGTCAGATGATACCTCGTTGCTGTTTTGATTTGCAGTTCTGAAGTAATTGGTGATCTTCAGCATCTTTTCATGTTTTTTTGGTTTTGTTTTCTCCTTCTTTTGCAACAGTGTGAGTGCAGTGTACCTCTTGAAATTGTCTTCTGACAAATCCGGCCTGCTTTGAATTCTTTTCAGTTACCTATCCTAGGACATTTCTTGAGCGCAGGTGTTATGTTTTTAAAGCCCTGCAGCCCTTTGTGAATCCTAGTGCCCAGAAGCACCTGTTGCCAAGTTGTTGTTCCAGGAATCATCCACAAGGCGGCGGGCTTCTTCGTGCCCATCTCTGGTCCCTCTGGCAACCAGAGCCTTAGCGAAAGAAAGTGGTGTTCCTGGGTTGTACCTTGGAGGGGCACGTGCCAGAACCAACACTCAAGGGCTTTTGTCTCCTTCCTTTCTGCCTGTTCCCCTCACCCCCCGACGGGTCGCAACCCTTGTCAAAGTGCCACACTGAGGGACGGTGCTGAGGGTCCTCTAGTTGGTACAACACAAAGGCAGGAGGCTGGAGGTGGGAACCCCAACGGCAGGAGATGTGGAGACCAGGTGACGTTTCAAAGCGTTTGCAGCCCAGAGGATCCACCCTCCTTTGGGTGCACTAGGCTTGGTTGAGCTATAGGAGGGCCTGCCTGGATCTGGAGATTGTGGTCCCATTTCGAGTGGACCAGACACTGCAGGTCCCCGGGGGGGCTCATTTGCTGGCACATCCTCCCCAGTCCCCTCAGCCCCACGACAGGCAGCCTGGAGAGCCAGCCCGCTGAGCCTCCAGGGACGTGACAGCAGCCCAGGTCCCCGAGCCTGTGGAAAATCGAGTACACGTCCTTTATTTTCTCTCCTTCTTTTTCTTTAACTGCATTGTTCTTTCATTTTCAAGCGACTTGAGGGACCATGTTGTGCCCCTTGCAGGTGTACAGCGTTGTGATTTAGTCGTACCTATGCATATGTCTCTGCTTTTTAGGATCCTTTTCTTATATAGGCTGTGACAAAGTGTTGAACAGAGTCCCCTGTGTTGTAGAGTAGGTCCTTGTGGAGTAGGTATTGTATTTGTTCATGTATACATGTTACTGCCAACCTCCTAATGTATCCCTCTCCCCCATCTTTCCCGTTTGCTAAGCATAAGTTTGTTTTCTAAGTCTCTGAGTCTGTCGCTGTTTTGTGAATCAGTTGATTTGTATCAATTTTGAGATTCCATATGTAAGTCATAGCCCATGATATTTATCGACGTCCATCTGATTTACTTCACATAGAGCATCTCGAGGTCCTCCTGTGTTGCTGCACATGGCAGTATTTCCTTCTTTTTTAAGGCTGAGTAGTATTCCATCGTAGATATGTACCGCATCTTCTGTATCCAGTCATCTGTCGGTGGACATTTTGCTTGCTTTGGTGTCTGGGTTGTCGTATATAGTGCTGCCATGCACGTTGGGGTGCGGGTAGGTTTTCGAACTATGGTTTTCTCTGGGTGTTTGCCCAGATGTGGGATTGGGGGATCAGATGGTAGCTCTATGTTTTGTTATTGAAGGAGCCTCCCAACTGTACTCCCCAGTGGCTGTACCAGTTGCATTCCCCCCAGCAGTGGAGGAGGGTTTGCTTTCTCCATGCCCTCTCCGGAATTTACTGTAGGGAGACGTTTACATGATGGCCATCCTAACTGGTGTCAGATGATACCTCGTTGCTGTTTTGATTTGCAGTTCTGAAGTAATTGGTGATCTTCAGCATCTTTTCATGTTTTTTTGGTTTTGTTTTCTCCTTCTTTTGCAACAGTGTGAGTGCAGTGTACCTCTTGAAATTGTCTTCTGACAAATCCGGCCTGCTTTGAATTCTTTTCAGTTACCTATCCTAGGACATTTCTTGAGCGCAGGTGTTATGTTTTTAAAGCCCTGCAGCCCTTTGTGAATCCTAGTGCCCAGAAGCACCTGTTGCCAAGTTGTTGTTCCAGGAATCATCCACAAGGCGGCGGGCTTCTTCGTGCCCATCTCTGGTCCCTCTGGCAACCAGAGCCTTAGCGAAAGAAAGTGGTGTTCCTGGGTTGTACCTTGGAGGGGCACGTGCCAGAACCAACACTCAAGGGCTTTTGTCTCCTTCCTTTCTGCCTGTTCCCCTCACCCCCCGACGGGTCGCAACCCTTGTCAAAGTGCCACACTGAGGGACGGTGCTGAGGGTCCTCTAGTTGGTACAACACAAAGGCAGGAGGCTGGAGGTGGGAACCCCAACGCCAGGAGATGTGGAGACCAGGTGACGTTTCAAAGCTCTTGCAGCCCAGAGGATCCACCCTCCTTTGGGTGCACTAGGCTTGGTTGAGCTATAGGAGGGCCTGCCTGGATCTGGAGATTGTGGTCCCATTTCGAGTGGACCAGACACTGCAGGTCCCCGGGGGGGCTCATTTGCTGGCACATCCTCCCCAGTCCCCTCAGCCCCACGACAGGCAGCCTGGAGAGCCATCCCGCTGAGCCTCCAGGGACGTGACAGCAGCCCAGGTCCCCGAGCCTGTGGAAAATCGTGTACACGTCCTTTATTTTCTCTCCTTCTTTTTCTTTAACTGCATTGTTCTTTCATTTTCAAGCGACTTGAGGGACCATGTTGTGCCCCTTGCAGGTGTACAGCGTTGTGATTTAGTCGTACCTATGCATATGTCTCTGCTTTTTAGGATCCTTTTCTTATATAGGCTGTGACAAAGTGTTGAACAGAGTCCCCTGTGTTGTAGAGTAGGTCCTTGTGGAGTAGGTATTGTATTTGTTCATGTATACATGCTACTGCCAACCTCCTAATGTATCCCTCTCCCCCATCTTTCCCGTTTGCTAAGCATAAGTTTGTTTTCTAAGTCTCTGAGTCTGTCGCTGTTTTGTGAATCAGTTGATTTGTATCAATTTTGAGATTGCATATGTAAGTCGTATCCCATGATATTTATCGACGTCCATCTGATTTACTTCACGTAGAGCATCTCGAGGTCCTTCTGTGTTGCTGCACATGGCAGTATTTCCTTCTTTTTTAAGGCTGAGTAGTATTCCATCGTAGATATGTACCGCATCTTCTGTATCCAGTCATCTGTCGGTGGACATTTTGCTTGCTTTGGTGTCTGGGTTGTCGTATATAGTGCTGCCATGCACGTTGGGGTGCGGGTAGGTTTTCGAACTATGGTTTTCTCTGGGTGTTTGCCCAGATGTGGGATTGGGGGATCAGACGGTAGCTCTATGTTTTGTTATTGAAGGAGCCTCCCAACTGTACTCCCCAGTGGCTGTACCAGTTGCATTCCCCCCAGCAGTGGAGGAGGGTTTGCTTTCTCCATGCCCTCTCCGGAATTTACTGTAGGGAGACGTTTACATGATGGCCATCCTGAGTGGTGTCAGATGATACCTCGTTGCTGTTTTGATTTGCAGTTCTGAAGTAATTGGTGATCTTCAGCATCTTTTCATGTTTTTTTGGTTTTGTTTTCTCCTTCTTTTGCAACAGTGTGAGTGCAGTGTACCTCTTGAAATTGTCTTCTGACAAATCCGGCCTGCTTTGAATTCTTTTCAGTTACCTATCCTAGGACATTTCTTGAGCGCAGGTGTTATGTTTTTAAAGCCCTGCAGCCCTTTGTGAATCCTAGTGCCCAGAAGCACCTGTTGCCAAGTTGTTGTTCCAGGAATCATCCACAAGGCGGCGGGCTTCTTCGTGCCCATCTCTGGTCCCTCTGGCAACCAGAGCCTTAGCGAAAGAAAGTGGTGTTCCTGGGTTGTACCTTGGAGGGGCACGTGCCAGAACCAACACTCAAGGGCTTTTGTCTCCTTCCTTTCTGCCTGTTCCCCTCACCCCCCGACGCGTCGCAACCCTTGTCAAAGTGCCACACTGAGGGACGGTGCTGAGGGTCCTCTAGTTGGTACAACACAAAGGCAGGAGGCTGGAGGTGGGAACCCCAACGCCAGGAGATGTGGAGACCAGGTGACGTTTCAAAGCTCTTGCAGCCCAGAGGATCCACCCTCCTTTGGGTGCACTAGGCTTGGTTGAGCTATAGGAGGGCCTGCCTGGATCTGGAGATTGTGGTCCCATTTCGAGTGGACCAGACACTGCAGGTCCCCGGGGGGGGGCTCATTTGCTGGCACATCCTCCCCAGTCCCCTCAGCCCCACGACAGGCAGCCTGGAGAGCCAGCCCGCTGAGCCTCCAGGGACGTGACAGCAGCCCAGGTCCCCGAGCCTGTGGAAAATCGAGTACACGTCCTTTATTTTCTCTCCTTCTTTTTCTTTAACTGCATTTTTCTTTCATTTTCAAGCGACTTGAGGGACCATGTTGTGCCCCTTGCAGGTGTACAGCGTTGTGATTTAGTCGTACCTATGCATATGTCTCTGCTTTTTAGGATCCTTTTCTTATATAGGCTGTGACAAAGTGTTGAACAGAGTCCCCTGTGTTGTAGAGTAGGTCCTTGTGGAGTAGGTATTGTATTTGTTCATGTATACATGTTACTGCCAACCTCCTAATGTATCCCTCTCCCCCATCTTTCCCGTTTGCTAAGCATAAGTTTGTTTTCTAAGTCTCTGAGTCTGTCGCTGTTTTGTGAATCAGTTGATTTGTATCAATTTGGAGATTCCATATGTAAGTCGTATCCCATGATATTTATCGACGTCCATCTGATTTACTTCACGTAGAGCATCTCGAGGTCCTTCTGTGTTGCTGCACATGGCAGTATTTCCTTCTTTTTTAAGGCTGAGTAGTATTCCATCGTAGATATGTACCGCATCTTCTGTATCCAGTCATCTGTCGGTGGACATTTTGCTTGCTTTGGTGTCTGGGTTGTCGTATATAGTGCTGCCATGCACGTTGGGGTGCGGGTAGGTTTTCGAACTATGGTTTTCTCTGGGTGTTTGCCCAGAAGTGGGATTGGGGGATCAGACGGTAGCTCTATGTTTTGTTATTGAAGGAGCCTCCCAACTGTACTCCCCAGTGGCTGTACCAGTTGCATTCCCCCCAGCAGTGGAGGAGGGTTTGCTTTCTCCATGCCCTCTCCGGAATTTATCGTAGGGAGACGTTTACATGATGGCCATCCTGAGTGGTGTCAGATGATACCTCGTTGCTGTTTTGATTTGCAGTTCTGAAGTAATTGGTGATCTTCAGCATCTTTTCATGTTTTTTTGGTTTTGTTTTCTCCTTCTTTTGCAACAGTGTGAGTGCAGTGTACCTCTTGAAATTGTCTCCTGACAAATCCGGCCTGCTTTGAATTGTTTTCAATTCCTATCCTAGGACATTTCTTGAGCGCAGGTGTTATGTTTTTAAAGCCCTGCAGCCCTTTGTGAATCCTAGTGCCCAGAAGCACCTGTTGCCAAGTTGTTGTTACAGGAATCATCCACAAGGCGGCGGGCTTCTTCGTGCCCTCCTCTGGTCCCTCTGGCAACCAGAGCCTTAGCGAAAGAAAGTGGTGTTCCTGGGTTGTGCCTTGGAGGGGCACGTGCCAGAACCAACACTCAAGGGCTTTTGTCTCCTTCCTTTCTGCCTGTTCCCCTCACCCCCCGACGGGTCGCAACCCTTGTCAAAGTGCCACACTGAGGGACGGTGCTGAGGGTCCTCTAGTTGGTACAACACAAAGGCAGGAGGCTGGAGGTGGGAACCCCAACGCCAGGAGATGTGGAGACCAGGTGACGTTTCAAAGCTCTTGCAGCCCAGAGGATCCACCCTCCTTTGGGTGCACTAGGCTTGGTTGAGCTATAGGAGGGCCTGCCTGGATCTGGAGATTGTGGTCCCATTTCGAGTGGACCAGACACTGCAGGTCCCCGGGGGGGGGCTCATTTGCTGGCACATCCTCCCCAGTCCCCTCAGCCCAACGACAGGCAGCCTGGAGAGCCAGCCCGCTGAGCCTCCAGGGACGTGACAGCAGCCCAGGTCCCCGAGCCTGTGGAAAATCGAGTACACGTCCTTTATTTTCTCTCCTTCTTTTTCTTTAACTGCATTGTTCTTTCATTTTCAAGCGACTTGAGGGACCATTGTTGTGCCCCTTGCAGGTGTACAGCGTTGTGATTTAGTCGTACATATGCATATGTCTCTGCTTTTTAGGATCCTTTTCTTATATAGGCTGTGACAAAGTGTTGAACAGAGTCCCCTGTGTTGTAGAGTAGGTCCTTGTGGAGTAGGTATTGTATTTGTTCATGTATACATGTTACTGCCAACCTCCTAATGTATCCCTCTCCCCCATCTTTCCCGTTTGCTAAGCATAAGTTTGTTTTCTAAGTCTCTGAGTCTGTCGCTGTTTTGTGAATCAGTTGATTTGTATCAATTTTGAGATTCCATATGTAAGTCATAGCCCATGATATTTATCGACGTCCATCTGATTTACTTCACGTAGAGCATCTCGAGGTCCTCCTGTGTTGCTGCACATGGCAGTATTTCCTTCTTTTTTAAGGCTGAGTAGTATTCCATCGTAGATATGTACCGCATCTTCTGTATCCAGTCATCTGTCGGTGGACATTTTGCTTGCTTTGGTGTCTGGGTTGTCGTATATAGTGCTGCCATGCACGTTGGGGTGCGGGTAGGTTTTCGAACTATGGTTTTCTCTGGGTGTTTGCCCAGATGTGGGATTGGGGGATCAGACGGTAGCTCTATGTTTTGTTATTGAAGGAGCCTCCCAACTGTACTCCCCAGTGGCTGTACCAGTTGCATTCCCCCCAGCAGTGGAGGAGGGTTTGCTTTCTCCATGCCCTCTCCGGAATTTACTGTAGGGAGACGTTTACATGATGGCCATCCTGAGTGGTGTCAGATGATACCTCGTTGCTGTTTTGATTTGCAGTTCTGAAGTAATTGGTGATCTTCAGCATCTTTTCATGTTTTTTTGGTTTTGTTTTCTCCTTCTTTTGCAACAGTGTGAGTGCAGTGTACCTCTTGAAATTGTCTTCTGACAAATCCGGCCTGCTTTGAATTCTTTTCAGTTACCTATCCTAGGACATTTCTTGAGCGCAGGTGTTATGTTTTTAAAGCCCTGCAGCCCTTTGTGAATCCTAGTGCCCAGAAGCACCTGTTGCCAAGTTGTTGTTCCAGGAATCATCCACAAGGCGGCGGGCTTCTTCGTGCCCATCTCTGGTCCCTCTGGCAACCAGAGCCTTAGCGAAAGAAAGTGGTGTTCCTGGGTTGTACCTTGGAGGGGCACGTGCCAGAACCAACACTCAAGGGCTTTTGTCTCCTTCCTTTCTGCCTGTTCCCCTCACCCCCCGACGGGTCGCAACCCTTGTCAAAGTGCCACACTGAGGGACGGTGCTGAGGGTCCTCTAGTTGGTACAACACAAAGGCAGGAGGCTGGAGGTGGGAACCCCAACGCCAGGAGATGTGGAGACCAGGTGACGTTTCAAAGCTCTTGCAGCCCAGAGGATCCACCCTCCTTTGGGTGCACTAGGCTTGGTTGAGCTATAGGAGGGCCTGCCTGGATCTGGAGATTGTGGTCCCATTTCGAGTGGACCAGACACTGCAGGTCCCCGGGGGGGCTCATTTGCTGGCACATCCTCCCCAGTCCCCTCAGCCCCACGACAGGCAGCCTGGAGAGCCATCCCGCTGAGCCTCCAGGGACGTGACAGCAGCCCAGGTCCCCGAGCCTGTGGAAAATCGTGTACACGTCCTTTATTTTCTCTCCTTCTTTTTCTTTAACTGCATTGTTCTTTCATTTTCAAGCGACTTGAGGGACCATGTTGTGCCCCTTGCAGGTGTACAGCGTTGTGATTTAGTCGTACCTATGCATATGTCTCTGCTTTTTAGGATCCTTTTCTTATATAGGCTGTGACAAAGTGTTGAACAGAGTCCCCTGTGTTGTAGAGTAGGTCCTTGTGGAGTAGGTATTGTATTTGTTCATGTATACATGCTACTGCCAACCTCCTAATGTATCCCTCTCCCCCATCTTTCCCGTTTGCTAAGCATAAGTTTGTTTTCTAAGTCTCTGAGTCTGTCGCTGTTTTGTGAATCAGTTGATTTGTATCAATTTTGAGATTGCATATGTAAGTCGTATCCCATGATATTTATCGACGTCCATCTGATTTACTTCACGTAGAGCATCTCGAGGTCCTTCTGTGTTGCTGCACATGGCAGTATTTCCTTCTTTTTTAAGGCTGAGTAGTATTCCATCGTAGATATGTACCGCATCTTCTGTATCCAGTCATCTGTCGGTGGACATTTTGCTTGCTTTGGTGTCTGGGTTGTCGTATATAGTGCTGCCATGCACGTTGGGGTGCGGGTAGGTTTTCGAACTATGGTTTTCTCTGGGTGTTTGCCCAGATGTGGGATTGGGGGATCAGACGGTAGCTCTATGTTTTGTTATTGAAGGAGCCTCCCAACTGTACTCCCCAGTGGCTGTACCAGTTGCATTCCCCCCAGCAGTGGAGGAGGGTTTGCTTTCTCCATGCCCTCTCCGGAATTTACTGTAGGGAGACGTTTACATGATGGCCATCCTGAGTGGTGTCAGATGATACCTCGTTGCTGTTTTGATTTGCAGTTCTGAAGTAATTGGTGATCTTCAGCATCTTTTCATGTTTTTTTGGTTTTGTTTTCTCCTTCTTTTGCAACAGTGTGAGTGCAGTGTACCTCTTGAAATTGTCTTCTGACAAATCCGGCCTGCTTTGAATTCTTTTCAGTTACCTATCCTAGGACATTTCTTGAGCGCAGGTGTTATGTTTTTAAAGCCCTGCAGCCCTTTGTGAATCCTAGTGCCCAGAAGCACCTGTTGCCAAGTTGTTGTTCCAGGAATCATCCACAAGGCGGCGGGCTTCTTCGTGCCCATCTCTGGTCCCTCTGGCAACCAGAGCCTTAGCGAAAGAAAGTGGTGTTCCTGGGTTGTACCTTGGAGGGGCACGTGCCAGAACCAACACTCAAGGGCTTTTGTCTCCTTCCTTTCTGCCTGTTCCCCTCACCCCCCGACGCGTCGCAACCCTTGTCAAAGTGCCACACTGAGGGACGGTGCTGAGGGTCCTCTAGTTGGTACAACACAAAGGCAGGAGGCTGGAGGTGGGAACCCCAACGCCAGGAGATGTGGAGACCAGGTGACGTTTCAAAGCTCTTGCAGCCCAGAGGATCCACCCTCCTTTGGGTGCACTAGGCTTGGTTGAGCTATAGGAGGGCCTGCCTGGATCTGGAGATTGTGGTCCCATTTCGAGTGGACCAGACACTGCAGGTCCCCGGGGGGGGGCTCATTTGCTGGCACATCCTCCCCAGTCCCCTCAGCCCCACGACAGGCAGCCTGGAGAGCCAGCCCGCTGAGCCTCCAGGGACGTGACAGCAGCCCAGGTCCCCGAGCCTGTGGAAAATCGAGTACACGTCCTTTATTTTCTCTCCTTCTTTTTCTTTAACTGCATTTTTCTTTCATTTTCAAGCGACTTGAGGGACCATGTTGTGCCCCTTGCAGGTGTACAGCGTTGTGATTTAGTCGTACCTATGCATATGTCTCTGCTTTTTAGGATCCTTTTCTTATATAGGCTGTGACAAAGTGTTGAACAGAGTCCCCTGTGTTGTAGAGTAGGTCCTTGTGGAGTAGGTATTGTATTTGTTCATGTATACATGTTACTGCCAACCTCCTAATGTATCCCTCTCCCCCATCTTTCCCGTTTGCTAAGCATAAGTTTGTTTTCTAAGTCTCTGAGTCTGTCGCTGTTTTGTGAATCAGTTGATTTGTATCAATTTGGAGATTCCATATGTAAGTCGTATCCCATGATATTTATCGACGTCCATCTGATTTACTTCACGTAGAGCATCTCGAGGTCCTTCTGTGTTGCTGCACATGGCAGTATTTCCTTCTTTTTTAAGGCTGAGTAGTATTCCATCGTAGATATGTACCGCATCTTCTGTATCCAGTCATCTGTCGGTGGACATTTTGCTTGCTTTGGTGTCTGGGTTGTCGTATATAGTGCTGCCATGCACGTTGGGGTGCGGGTAGGTTTTCGAACTATGGTTTTCTCTGGGTGTTTGCCCAGAAGTGGGATTGGGGGATCAGACGGTAGCTCTATGTTTTGTTATTGAAGGAGCCTCCCAACTGTACTCCCCAGTGGCTGTACCAGTTGCATTCCCCCCAGCAGTGGAGGAGGGTTTGCTTTCTCCATGCCCTCTCCGGAATTTATCGTAGGGAGACGTTTACATGATGGCCATCCTGAGTGGTGTCAGATGATACCTCGTTGCTGTTTTGATTTGCAGTTCTGAAGTAATTGGTGATCTTCAGCATCTTTTCATGTTTTTTTGGTTTTGTTTTCTCCTTCTTTTGCAACAGTGTGAGTGCAGTGTACCTCTTGAAATTGTCTCCTGACAAATCCGGCCTGCTTTGAATTGTTTTCAATTCCTATCCTAGGACATTTCTTGAGCGCAGGTGTTATGTTTTTAAAGCCCTGCAGCCCTTTGTGAATCCTAGTGCCCAGAAGCACCTGTTGCCAAGTTGTTGTTACAGGAATCATCCACAAGGCGGCGGGCTTCTTCGTGCCCTCCTCTGGTCCCTCTGGCAACCAGAGCCTTAGCGAAAGAAAGTGGTGTTCCTGGGTTGTGCCTTGGAGGGGCACGTGCCAGAACCAACACTCAAGGGCTTTTGTCTCCTTCCTTTCTGCCTGTTCCCCTCACCCCCCGACGGGTCGCAACCCTTGTCAAAGTGCCACACTGAGGGACGGTGCTGAGGGTCCTCTAGTTGGTACAACACAAAGGCAGGAGGCTGGAGGTGGGAACCCCAACGCCAGGAGATGTGGAGACCAGGTGACGTTTCAAAGCTCTTGCAGCCCAGAGGATCCACCCTCCTTTGGGTGCACTAGGCTTGGTTGAGCTATAGGAGGGCCTGCCTGGATCTGGAGATTGTGGTCCCATTTCGAGTGGACCAGACACTGCAGGTCCCCGGGGGGGGGCTCATTTGCTGGCACATCCTCCCCAGTCCCCTCAGCCCAACGACAGGCAGCCTGGAGAGCCAGCCCGCTGAGCCTCCAGGGACGTGACAGCAGCCCAGGTCCCCGAGCCTGTGGAAAATCGAGTACACGTCCTTTATTTTCTCTCCTTCTTTTTCTTTAACTGCATTGTTCTTTCATTTTCAAGCGACTTGAGGGACCATTGTTGTGCCCCTTGCAGGTGTACAGCGTTGTGATTTAGTCGTACATATGCATATGTCTCTGCTTTTTAGGATCCTTTTCTTATATAGGCTGTGACAAAGTGTTGAACAGAGTCCCCTGTGTTGTAGAGTAGGTCCTTGTGGAGTAGGTATTGTATTTGTTCATGTATACATGTTACTGCCAACCTCCTAATGTATCCCTCTCCCCCATCTTTCCCGTTTGCTAAGCATAAGTTTGTTTTCTAAGTCTCTGAGTCTGTCGCTGTTTTGTGAATCAGTTGATTTGTATCAATTTTGAGATTCCATATGTAAGTCATAGCCCATGATATTTATCGACGTCCATCTGATTTACTTCACGTAGAGCATCTCGAGGTCCTCCTGTGTTGCTGCACATGGCAGTATTTCCTTCTTTTTTAAGGCTGAGTAGTATTCCATCGTAGATATGTACCGCATCTTCTGTATCCAGTCATCTGTCGGTGGACATTTTGCTTGCTTTGGTGTCTGGGTTGTCGTATATAGTGCTGCCATGCACGTTGGGGTGCGGGTAGGTTTTCGAACTATGGTTTTCTCTGGGTGTTTGCCCAGATGTGGGATTGGGGGATCAGACGGTAGCTCTATGTTTTGTTATTGAAGGAGCCTCCCAACTGTACTCCCCAGTGGCTGTACCAGTTGCATTCCCCCCAGCAGTGGAGGAGGGTTTGCTTTCTCCATGCCCTCTCCGGAATTTACTGTAGGGAGACGTTTACATGATGGCCATCCTGAGTGGTATCAGATGATACCTCGTTGCTGTTTTGATTTGCAGTTCTGAAGTAATTGGTGATCTTCAGCATCTTTTCATGTTTTTTTGGTTTTGTTTTCTCCTTCTTTTGCAACAGTGTGAGTGCAGTGTACCTCTTGAAATTGTCTTCTGACAAATCCGGCCTGCTTTGAATTCTTTTCAGTTACCTATCCTAGGACATTTCTTGAGCGCAGGTGTTATGTTTTTAAAGCCCTGCAGCCCTTTGTGAATCCTAGTGCCCAGAAGCACCTGTTGCCAAGTTGTTGTTCCAGGAATCATCCACAAGGCGGCGGGCTTCTTCGTGCCCATCTCTGGTCCCTCTGGCAACCAGAGCCTTAGCGAAAGAAAGTGGTGTTCCTGGGTTGTACCTTGGAGGGGCACGTGCCAGAACCAACACTCAAGGGCTTTTGTCTCCTTCCTTTCTGCCTGTTCCCCTCACCCCCCGACGCGTCGCAACCCTTGTCAAAGTGCCACACTGAGGGACGGTGCTGAGGGTCCTCTAGTTGGTACAACACAAAGGCAGGAGGCTGGAGGTGGGAACCCCAACGCCAGGAGATGTGGAGACCAGGTGACGTTTCAAAGCTCTTGCAGCCCAGAGGATCCACCCTCCTTTGGGTGCACTAGGCTTGGTTGAGCTATAGGAGGGCCTGCCTGGATCTGGAGATTGTGGTCCCATTTCGAGTGGACCAGACACTGCAGGTCCCCGGGGGGGGGCTCATTTGCTGGCACATCCTCCCCAGTCCCCTCAGCCCCACGACAGGCAGCCTGGAGAGCCAGCCCGCTGAGCCTCCAGGGACGTGACAGCAGCCCAGGTCCCCGAGCCTGTGGAAAATCGAGTACACGTCCTTTATTTTCTCTCCTTCTTTTTCTTTAACTGCATTGTTCTTTCATTTTCAAGCGACTTGAGGGACCATGTTGTGCCCCTTGCAGGTGTACAGCGTTGTGATTTAGTCGTACCTATGCATATGTCTCTGCTTTTTAGGATCCTTTTCTTATATAGGCTGTGACAAAGTGTTGAACAGAGTCCCCTGTGTTGTAGAGTAGGTCCTTGTGGAGTAGGTATTGTATTTGTTCATGTATACATGTTACTGCCAACCTCCTAATGTATCCCTCTCCCCCATCTTTCCCGTTTGCTAAGCATAAGTTTGTTTTCTAAGTCTCTGAGTCTGTCGCTGTTTTGTGAATCAGTTGATTTGTATCAATTTGGAGATTCCATATATAAGTCGTATCCCATGATATTTATCGACGTCCATCTGATTTAATTCACGTAGAGCATCTCGAGGTCCTTCTGTGTTGCTGCACATGGCAGTATTTCCTTCTTTTTTAAGGCTGAGTAGTATTCCATCGTAGATATGTACCGCATCTTCTGTATCCAGTCATCTGTCGGTGGACATTTTGCTTGCTTTGGTGTCTGGGTTGTCGTATATAGTGCTGCCATGCACGTTGGGGTGCGGGTAGGTTTTCGAACTATGGTTTTCTCTGGGTGTTTGCCCAGATGTGGGATTGGGGGATCAGACGGTAGCTCTATGTTTTGTTATTGAAGGAGCCTCCCAACTGTACTCCCCAGTGGCTGTACCAGTTGCATTCCCCCCAGCAGTGGAGGAGGGTTTGCTTTCTCCATGCCCTCTCCGGAATTTATCGTAGGGAGACGTTTACATGATGGCCATCCTGAGTGGTGTCAGATGATACCTCGTTGCTGTTTTGATTTGCAGTTCTGAAGTAATTGGTGATCTTCAGCATCTTTTCATGTTTTTTTGGTTTTGTTTTCTCCTTCTTTTGCAACAGTGTGAGTGCAGTGTACCTCTTGAAATTGTCTCCTGACAAATCCGGCCTGCTTTGAATTGTTTTCAATTACCTATCCTAGGACATTTCTTGAGCGCAGGTGTTATGTTTTTAAAGCCCTGCAGCCCTTTGTGAATCCTAGTGCCCAGAAGCACCTGTTGCCAAGTTGTTGTTACAGGAATCATCCACAAGGCGGCGGGCTTCTTCGTGCCCTCCTCTGGTCCCTCTGGCAACCAGAGCCTTAGCGAAAGAAAGTGGTGTTCCTGGGTTGTGCCTTGGAGGGGCACGTGCCAGAACCAACACTCAAGGGCTTTTGTCTCCTTCCTTTCTGCCTGTTCCCCTCACCCCCCGACGGGTCGCAACCCTTGTCAAAGTGCCACACTGAGGGACGGTGCTGAGGGTCCTCTAGTTGGTACAACACAAAGGCAGGAGGCTGGAGGTGGGAACCCCAACGCCAGGAGATGTGGAGACCAGGTGACGTTTCAAAGCTCTTGCAGCCCAGAGGATCCACCCTCCTTTGGGTGCACTAGGCTTGGTTGAGCTATAGGAGGGCCTGCCTGGATCTGGAGATTGTGGTCCCATTTCGAGTGGACCAGACACTGCAGGTCCCCGGGGGGGGGCTCATTTGCTGGCACATCCTCCCCAGTCCCCTCAGCCCAACGACAGGCAGCCTGGAGAGCCAGCCCGCTGAGCCTCCAGGGACGTGACAGCAGCCCAGGTCCCCGAGCCTGTGGAAAATCGAGTACACGTCCTTTATTTTCTCTCCTTCTTTTTCTTTAACTGCATTGTTCTTTCATTTTCAAGCGACTTGAGGGACCATTGTTGTGCCCCTTGCAGGTGTACAGCGTTGTGATTTAGTCGTACATATGCATATGTCTCTGCTTTTTAGGATCCTTTTCTTATATAGGCTGTGACAAAGTGTTGAACAGAGTCCCCTGTGTTGTAGAGTAGGTCCTTGTGGAGTAGGTATTGTATTTGTTCATGTATACATGTTACTGCCAACCTCCTAATGTATCCCTCTCCCCCATCTTTCCCGTTTGCTAAGCATAAGTTTGTTTTCTAAGTCTCTGAGTCTGTCGCTGTTTTGTGAATCAGTTGATTTGTATCAATTTTGAGATTCCATATGTAAGTCATAGCCCATGATATTTATCGACGTCCATCTGATTTACTTCACGTAGAGCATCTCGAGGTCCTCCTGTGTTGCTGCACATGGCAGTATTTCCTTCTTTTTTAAGGCTGAGTAGTATTCCATCGTAGATATGTACCGCATCTTCTGTATCCAGTCATCTGTCGGTGGACATTTTGCTTGCTTTGGTGTCTGGGTTGTCGTATATAGTGCTGCCATGCACGTTGGGGTGCGGGTAGGTTTTCGAACTATGGTTTTCTCTGGGTGTTTGCCCAGAAGTGGGATTGGGGGATCAGATGGTAGCTCTATGTTTTGTTATTGAAGGAGCCTCCCAACTGTACTCGCCAGTGGCTGTACCAGTTGCATTCCCCCCAGCAGTGGAGGAGGGTTTGCTTTCTCCATGCCCTCTCCGGAATTTACTGTAGGGAGACGTTTACATGATGGCCATCCTAACTGGTGTCAGATGATACCTCGTTGCTGTTTTGATTTGCAGTTCTGAAGTAATTGGTGATCTTCAGCATCTTTTCATGTTTTTTTGGTTTTGTTTTCTCCTTCTTTTGCAACAGTGTGAGTGCAGTGTACCTCTTGAAATTGTCTTCTGACAAATCCGGCCTGCTTTGAATTCTTTTCAGTTACCTATCCTAGGACATTTCTTGAGCGCAGGTGTTATGTTTTTAAAGCCCTGCAGCCCTTTGTGAATCCTAGTGCCCAGAGGCACCTGTTGCCAAGTTGTTGTTCCAGGAATCATCCACAAGGCGGCGGGCTTCTTCGTGCCCATCTCTGGTCCCTCTGGCAACCAGAGCCTTAGCGAAAGAAAGTGGTGTTCCTGGGTTGTACCTTGGAGGGGCACGTGCCAGAACCAACACTCAAGGGCTTTTGTCTCCTTCCTTTCTGCCTGTTCCCCTCACCCCCCGACGCGTCGCAACCCTTGTCAAAGTGCCACACTGAGGGACGGTGCTGAGGGTCCTCTAGTTGGTACAACACAAAGGCAGGAGGCTGGAGGTGGGAACCCCAACGCCAGGAGATGTGGAGACCAGGTGACGTTTCAAAGCTCTTGCAGCCCAGAGGATCCACCCTCCTTTGGGTGCACTAGGCTTGGTTGAGCTATAGGAGGGCCTGCCTGGATCTGGAGATTGTGGTCCCATTTCGAGTGGACCAGACACTGCAGGTCCCCGGGGGGGCTCATTTGCTGGCACATCCTCCCCAGTCCCCTCAGCCCCACGACAGGCAGCCTGGAGAGCCAGCCCGCTGAGCCTCCAGGGACGTGACAGCAGCCCAGGTCCCCGAGCCTGTGGAAAATCGAGTACACGTCCTTTATTTTCTCTCCTTCTTTTTCTTTAACTGCATTTTTCTTTCATTTTCAAGCGACTTGAGGGACCATTGTTGTGCCCCTTACAGGTGTACAGCATTGTGATTTAGTCGTACCTATGCATATGTCTCTGCTTTTTAGGATCCTTTTCTTATATAGGCTGTGACAAAGTGTTGAACAGAGTCCCCTGTGTTGTAGAGTAGGTCCTTGTGGAGTAGGTATTGTATTTGTTCACGTATACACGTTACTGCCAACCTCCTAATGTATCCCTCTCCCCCATCTTTCCCGTTTGCTAAGCATAAGTTTGTTTTCTAAGTCTCTGAGTCTGTCGCTGTTTTGTGAATCAGTTGATTTGTATCAATTTTGAGATTCCATATGTAAGTCATAGCCCATGATATTTATCGACGTCCATCTGATTTACTTCACGTAGAGCATCTCGAGGTCCTTCTGTGTTGCTGCACATGGCAGTATTTCCTTCTTTTTTAAGGCTGAGTAGTATTCCATCGTAGATATGTACCGCATCTTCTGTATCCAGTCATCTGTCGGTGGACATTTTGCTTGCTTTGGTGTCTGGGTTGTCGTATATAGTGCTGCCATGCACGTTGGGGTGCGGGTAGGTTTTCGAACTATGGTTTTCTCTGGGTGTTTGCCCAGAAGTGGGATTGGGGGATCAGATGGTAGCTCTATGTTTTGTTATTGAAGGAGCCTCCCAACCGTACTCCTCAGTGGCTGTACCAGTTGCATTCCCCCCAGCAGTGGAGGAGGGTTTGCTTTCTCCATGCCCTCTCCGGAATTTACTGTAGGGAGACGTTTACATGATGGCCATCCTGACTGGTGTCAGATGATACCTCGTTGCTGTTTTGATTTGCAGTTCTGAAGTAATTGGTGATCTTCAGCATCTTTTCATGTTTTTTTGGTTTTGTTTTCTCCTTCTTTTGCAACAGTGTGAGTGCAGTGTACCTCTTGAAATTGTCTTCTGACAAATCCGGCCTGTTTTGAATTCTTTTCAGGTACCTATCCTAGGACATTTCTTGAGCGCAGGTGTTATGTTTTTAAAGCCCTGCAGCCCTTTGTGAATCCTAGTGCCCAGAAGCACCTGTTGCCAAGTTGTTGTTACAGGAATCATCCACAAGGCGGCGGGCTTCTTCGTGCCCATCTCTGGTCCCTCTGGCAACCAGAGCCTTAGCGAAAGAAAGTGGTGTTCCTGGGTTGTACCTTGGAGGGTCACGTGCCAGAACCAACACTCAAGGGCTTTTGTCTCCTTCCTTTCTGCCTGTTCCCCTCACCCCCCGACGCGTCGCAACCCTTGTCAAAGTGCCACACTGAGGGACGGTGCTGAGGGTCCTCTAGTTTATACAACACAAAGGCAGGAGGCTGGAGGTGAGAACCCCACCGCCAGGAGATGTGGAGACCAGGTGACGTTTCAAAGCTCTTGCAGCCCAGAGGATCCACCCTCCTTTGGGTGCACTAGGCTTGGTTGAGCTATAGGAGGGCCTGCCTGGATCTGGAGATTGTGGTCCCTTTTCGAGTGGACCAGACACTGCATGTCCCCGGGGGGGCTCATTTGCTGGCACATCCTCCCCAGTCCCCTCAGCCCCACGACAGGCAGCCTGGAGAGCCAGCCCGCTGAGCCTCCAGGGACGTGACAGCAGCCCAGATCCCCGAGCCTGTGGAAAATCGAGTACACGTCCTTTATTTTCTCTCCTTCTTTTTCTTTAACTGCATTTTTCTTCCATTTTCAAGCAACTTGAGGGACCATGTTGTGCCCCTTGCAGGTGTACAGCGTTGTGATTTAGTCGTACATATGCATATGTCTGTTCTTTTTAGGATCCTTTTCTTATATAGGTTGTGACAAAGTGTTGAACAGAGTCCCCTGTGTTGTAGAGTAGGTCCTTGTGGAGTATGTATTGAATTTAT
Source organism: Globicephala melas (assembly GCF_963455315.2). Classification (NCBI taxonomy): domain Eukaryota; kingdom Metazoa; phylum Chordata; class Mammalia; order Artiodactyla; family Delphinidae; genus Globicephala; species Globicephala melas. Next base: position 37,937,617 of record NC_083324.2, on the reverse strand, counting down.
GTTCATGTATACATGTTAATGCCAACCTCCTAATGTATCCCTCTCCCCCATCTTTCCCGTTTGCTAAGCATAAGTTTGTTTCCAAGTCTCTGAGTCTGTCGCTGTTTTGTGAATCTGTTGATTTGTATCAATTTTGAGATTCCATATGTAAGTCATATCCCATGATACTTATCGACTTCCTTTTGATTTATTTCACTTAGTTAGATCGTCTCGAGGTCCTTCCGTGTTGCTGCAAATGGCAGTATTTCCTTCTTTTTTATGGTTGAGTAGTATTCTGTCGTAGATATATACCACATCTTCTGTATCCAGTCATCTGTCGGGGGACTATTGCTTGCTTTGGTGTCTCGGTTGTCATATATAGTGCTTTCATGCACGTTGGGGTGCGTGTAGGTTTTCGAACTATGGTTTTCTTGGGTGTTTGCCCAGAAGTGGAATTGGGGGATCAGACGGTAGCTTTCTTTTTCCTTCTTGCAGGAAACTGCAAACTGTTCTCCCCAGTTGTTGTACCAATTTATATTCCCTCCAGTAGTGAAGCAGGGTTGCGTTGTCTCCACGGGGTGTCCAGCACTTAGTGTTTTGAGACTTTTTGCTGATGGCCTTTCTTACTGGTTGAGTTCCTACCTCGTAATTTCGATTTGTATTTCTCTTATAATTGGTGATGTTGAGCATTTTTTCATGTGTTTTTTGCCATCTGTATATTTTCTTTGGAGAATTTTCTAGTTAATTCTTCAGCTTATTTTTTGTTTTGTTGTTTACATATAGAGCTTCCTGAGCTGTTTCTGTATTTTGGAGGTGAATCCCTTGTGGGTTGCTTCATTTGGACATGTTGATACTTTCTAGCATTTTGACGGTTTTGTTGTTTTGTTTATGGTTTCTTCTGTGCTGAACCGTTGAAGTTGAATTATGTCCCATTTTTGTTTGTTTTTACTTTCATTTCTGAAAACGTGGATCCAAAAACTATTTTTGCTTTTTATGTCTAACAGTGTTGTGCTTATATTTTCCTTTAAGTGTTTTAGAGTATTTGAACTTACACTTATGTCTTTAATTCATTTTGATTTCATTTTTATGTTTGGTGTTAGAGAATGTTGTAGTTGCATTCTTTTACGTGTAGCTTTCTACCACTGTCCTTGAAGAGACTGTCTTTTTCCATTTTGTATTCTAGCCTCCTTGTCGTAGTTTAAGTAACCGTATTTTGGTGGGTTTATTTCTGGGGTTTCTGTACTGTTTCATTGATCTATATTTTTGTTTTTGTGCCGTACCATCCTGTTTTGATTACTCTAGCTTTGTAGCATAATCTGAAGTTTGGGAGTCTGATTCCTCCAGCTCCCATTTTTCTTTCTCAGGATTGCTTTGGCTATTTTGTGTCTTTTGTTTGGGATCCAGCCTCAAGCCTTTGCAATTTTCTCCTGCTATCAGGAGCAGAGTGGGTGGTATAATGCATGGTAAATAATGATTTCCCTTCTGCAAACTCAGGGTCTACATTGGTTTACTTCCTGAAGGACTCTGTCTTCCAGCTCAGGAAGAGTGTTGGGTTTTCATCTTGTTTTTGTGTAACTTCTTGGACTTCATGATTTACAGGTTTCACCATATACCTTTTCATTCCTTCTGATACACAAGTAACATGTTTCATCATAGCCTGGCCTACATGATCCTCATAGTCCCAGTGTGGCTCATGATCTTGCATTGTGTTACCACTCACTTGATAAATTTGGTGGTGCGGATTGGTAGCCAGTAGGCCATCTGTGTGTTTTTTGTCCTTTTCAGTATACACTCCATGTCGTTCAGGGTACAGCAGTGGGCCAGAATAACTATGATATCCTACCAGGTCAGGGAGAGTGTTAATCCCAGCCTGATAAATTTGTCCCTAAGCTTTTCAGGATTCTCTGAGAACCTGCCAAATCGCTCCTTACAGATTTCTAGGTCCCGCAGTGAGAAAGGGACATGCTGCACTTAGTAATTCTCCATTCTCATCAGTTTCTTCCCAGAGGTGGTAAAAGCCTGGTGGGGCAAAAGTGGGGGCTGCCTTTGAGCGTGATTGGAGCCCCACTGGGGAAAGCCCCGGGGCTCTGATTTTGTGGTTTCTGATTTGATGGGGTAAGGTGGGGGTGCGGGGCTGAAGACGGTGAAGGGGCAGAAACGGGAGACGGAAAAGCTGGCTCAGTGTGCTGATGGCTAGTGGTGGTTGAAAGAGGGGTCTGGATCTAAACCTTCTTGGAGAGACACAGAAATAGAGGCTAAACACACACGACAGGAATCCCTCAGACCAGAGTCTTGACAGAGTTTTATAATGGCCTGTGCTTATGGGACTTCCCCCATTTGGGGGACTGTTTAAAAAACAGGTCCAGTTGTAAAATGGTGTTAAAGTTAAGGGATTCATTCTGTGGCCACTTTGCCGGGTCACCCAAGGCACATTGGGGTCATTCTGTGTTGAAAGAGAAAATCAGCTTATTCTTTTTTAAACCGCCTCACTTAAATCGTACCCAGTTAAGAATGCAACCCCGAGGATAGTCTTTTAGGATTCCCTGGGTGTTTTTCATGTTTACATATAAATTTGGGGCTAAAACTGGAGCTCCCAGGGGCCAGATGGAGCTGAGGCCTTGCGTAACAACCAAGGGGGTCACAGAATTTCCTCCCCAGAGTTCGTGACACAAAGAAGGAGTCCCCAGGATGAAAGGAACAGGAGTGTAGGTGTAAGAATCAAGGGAGTGGTAAAGGGAGGAGGGATAGAAAAGACAGAGAGAGAGAGATTGCCGTTTCAACCTGTCCCCAGCAGGTGTCTATTTAGGCACCAGTCTGCGCACTTTCAGAAAGGGCCAGTGAAGGAGGGAGCACCCTGTCCACTGCCCACTGGGGTGATTAATCCTGGGAAACAACGATTTGTACGTCTCTGTGGGATTGTGATCCACAGGTGGGACTTCTATGCATGCGTACAATTTATAAATCATACGTAGGACTCTAACCCACAGGTAGGATTTGCACCCACAGGTTTTCATAGAAATCTGCCTTGGCCCTTTCCTGATGGGATTTCTCTTGGCGGCAGGAAAATAAAGGTAAGGATATTGTGATGATTGTACTTGCAAAAACTATAGGATATGAGGGTTGAACCTCTATCACTCTCAGAAATCTCCTGTCCGGGAGAGCCTGCTGGACCAAGACCTGCACTGCTTGAGGCGAGCCTCTCCCACCTCGGTTTGTCATCCATCAAGGTGAGTCGTTGTTGGCCAGAGGGAGCATGGTCTCACAAGCTGAGAGGAGTGGTGCTGTAGCTGCCCGATGTCCACTCTGTTGGAACAAGAGGACAGAGAAAGGGGAAGTAGAGAGCTATCAGGAGAGGGAAAGGGAAAAACCATGAGGGAAAAAGGACAAAGGGGAGGGGAAAGTGTTGCCTGCATGATGGTACTGAGACTCTCAGGGGCCAGGAAGGCAGACTTACCAAACGTGGTTATGCTGAAACAAGAGGTTCAGGCGGCAGCTTGTCACCTACGGGGAAAGTGCGTTTGTTGGTTCCAGAGGTGCCTGGATTCTCTCCCAGGGAGGGGGCAAACGGCCTCATGGGTGTCCGGTGGAATTGCCACCACGTACGTTACCGACCCAGATTCTTGGGACTCTTCAGTGAACAGAAATTGATGAGGCCAGACGAGAAATTCAGGCAAGGCTTTATTGGGACTCATGCTGCAGCACACGGGAGCAAAAAGAACAGGTTGCCTTGCTTGCTCCCTGAAGCGGGGCTGGGGGGTGAGTTGGTCCTTTAAATGGGGTGAGGGTAGGGTCAGATCCATGGTTCAGGCGGTAGGGGTGGCTTAGGTGGTCTGCCCACCCTCTTGGTGGTGTCGTGGGCAGGAATCGTGAGTAGTGCACTCCTTTTGCTCCCAGCAGTTCAGAAGTGGCAGTTGGGTTTTTGGTCTTTTTGTATATTGTTCATAATTTGCCCCATTTGCAGGTGCATAGTTATTTTTAGTCCCTTATGGTTTCTTTGTATTCTTTTGCTCAGGAGATGTTTGTCCAGGTGTAAGCACTGCACCAAAGGGTGCCAGGTCCCACCCTGTCTCACTAGTTCTTGCTGTATGGCCTTGGACACCTCCTGGAAGTCTCAAAACCTATTTATTTTAAGGATGCTGTGGTGAGGATTAAAGGTGGTTTCCATGTGACTGAGTGGATTCTGTAGGGCCTTTGGGGATACTGACATGCATAGTACACTTAACCCTTGAACAATACCAGCTTGAGCTGTACAGGATCCACTTACATGTGATTTTTTTTAATAAATAGTACTACTGGATCCCTGGTTTGTTGAATCTGCAGATACGGAACCATGGTTACAGAGGGTGGGTGAACTGTAAAGTTGTATGTGGATTTTCCATTGCACAGAGGGTTGGGATCCCTAACCCCTATAGTTATTCAAGGGTCAACTGTATATTCTGGATGATATAATTTCTGGGCTAAATGCTATGAAAAAAATAAAATTGGGTGATGTAGAAAAGAATGTGAGCAGAAGGCCTCACCGAGGGGGTGACATTTGAGCTAAATGAAAAGGAGTCAGCCATGGGAACATCTAGTGAAGAACATTCCAGGTAGGAACAGCCAGTGCAAAGGCCCTGAGGTGGGAACAAGCTTGAGTTTGAGGAATATCAAGAAGGATACAGCAGAGTGATGGATTTCAGATGTTTAAGTAGAGCCTAATGTCTTGCTTTGGCCCATTTGGGAAGGAGGGGCACAGGGGTTCAACAGCAGAGGGTGGGTCCTAAGCTGGACCACTCCCTAAGGGCAGGTGGTGCCATGCATCCTCACATGAACTTGTGTGACCTGTACTCCCTTATGGAGAGAGGAAGGAGGATCAAAACTTTGCATTGGCCTAAGTGCTTCAGACACGTGCTTATATTTTCATTCTCATGTGCACTGTGCCAGGTAGGAACCATTGTTATTCCTGCTTTACAGATGAGAAAACAGGTCTGAAAGGGAGCATTCCTTTACCCAAAGTTGTAAACTTAGTAACAGAAGTATCAACCTTCAACCTATGTTCCTTCACTGACCAGCATGGGTACCTGCAGGTATTGGGGGTGTCTCTGTCCCCTTTGGGGACTCTCAGAGCCCTCAGGGCACTGGGCTCCAGTTGTCCATCACTCCTAATTCGTGATGCCAGCAGATCAGTGGTGGGTGCTTGTCCCACATTTGCTAGATGAACCCGCTGTGGGTAGGAGTCTTCAGGGGGTGGAGGGGTGGAGATGCACAGGGCTCCCTTGCATGGGCTTGCCATGTGGGACATCACTGGAGGTGAGCCTGAGGAGGCTTGTCTGGATGAAGACACCAAGGCCCTGCAGACATGAGTAGCAGGGTTCCCAGGGTACCGCACTACTGGAGGTGTGCTGTTGCCTGGGCTCCATCACCAGGTAGATCGTCTAGGCTGGTCCATGTGGGTCACTCTGCTCCTTCCCATGGCTGGGAGGTGCCCCCTCTAAATATAGCCCAGTGTGCTGAGCTCACGCCTATTTTCAGCCCAGGTTGGGAGGCAGCCAGGCCTTCCCCAGGCTCTCAGAGGAGCCACTGCTGCGTCTATCTGGTCCTGGTACTAGGCACTCTCATCGACCCCCTGCCTGCCCAACACCCATCATGCCGGAGGAGGCCCAAGAAGGTAGGAAATGACTGTGAGGGAGGGTAAGGCCCCAATGCTGTGACCCTGTGGACCATGGAGAAACCTGGCCCCTTTCCTACTGACCTCACTTGAGTAGTCATCAGTCACCGTGTCCTAGGTCAAGTAAAAGTACTGGCCCCCTATGTGTGAAGGAAGGGCCTACCATGCCCCGAATGCCTCCTCACCTCATACCTGTACCCCCTGCTAAGGACACCAGGGAGGGGTTGGGGGCAGGGGAGGGTCAACTACAGGCTGTGCCCAAGTGGGTGTGGGCTGGGCAGGCTGGCCAGTTAAGCTCTTCCTTCAGGGAGGGCACTGGGACTGGGGGCAGGCAGTGGTTTTGCAAAGCATTTGGGCACATGACCCAAGGACTGGGAGTGGATAGGTTTCTTGCCTCCAGTGTGGGCCTGTGTGGCCCCAACTGGCTAAAGGTTGGGGTCTCTTGGCCTGGCCAGACTGACTTCTAGTTAAAGACTTTGGTGGCCACTTTCCTAATTGACTCACAGCATGCAAGATGTATGGAGGCTCAGAGGCGCCAGAGCAGGGACCTGGTAAGCTTTAGGTACAGTGCTGGCCAGGATGCAGGACCAGCTGCACCAAGGCTCCAGCTTGGCCCAACTGGTCAACTCCCCCCATCACAGTTTTGACATTTTATACTGAATGGGAGGGGCCTGGCCCTGGGTGTGGGAGTGTTTGCTTCCTTTTGAGGTCTTTTTTTTTTTTGAATATTTATTTATTTATTTTTGGCTGCGTTGGCTCTTCGTTGCTGTGCGTGGGCTTTCTCTAGTTGCGGCGAGTGCGGGCTACTCTTCGTTGCGGAGCACGGGCTTCTCATTGCGGTGGCTTCTCTTGTTGCGGAGCACGGGCTGTAAGCGCCTGGGCTTCAGTAGTTGTGGCTCACAGGCTTTAGAGCGCAGGCTCAGTAGTTGTGGCGCATGGGCTTAGCTGCTCCGCGGCATGTGGGATCTTCCCGGACTAGGGCTTGAACTCGTGTCCCCTGCATTGGCAAGCGGATTCTTAACCACTAAGCCACCAGGGAAGTCCCTTTTTGAGGTTTTAAGGATGGCACTTACTATGTGTTCTTCCTGGAACAGAAAGAACTCAAGATCAATTTAAAAGTGGGGAAAAACACAGCCAAGTGCAGAGAATTTAATGCGAACCCCAATCCACCACCACCCAGACATAACGACAGACAGCACTGGTTTTTGTTTTACACATTTCTGAGCATGTCAAAGGTCAGTTTCAAGCAAATCATGAAGGTTAAGGTACTATTCTGAAAGTGTTAGACCCAGAGAGCCCAATCACCCTTAAGTCTACCAGGAGGTATCCCGCCAATGCCCCTGAATTTGTTATCTAGCTTCCAGCTAGGCATCTGGAGATCTTAAGGGGCCAAGATTTTTTTTTTTTTTTTTAATTTGGCTGCATCGGGTCTTAGTTGCGGCATGCGGGATATAGTTCCCTGACCAGGGATCGAACCCGGGCCCCCTGCATTGGAAGTGCAGAGTCTTAGCCACTGGACCACCAGGGAAGTCCCAAAGGGGCCAAGATTTTAAGGGGAGGGGTGGAAAGCACCACCAGAAGAAAATATAATTTTTAGAAATCACAAAATAAATACTTCACTGGGTCCAAAAATAAGTAAGTAAAATCACAAGAATGGTACACAGCCCCAGTGACTAAATGGGCAGAGGCTGTGAACTAGGAAGCCACACAGATATTGGTGAGGCTCCCCAAGCAAAGACCCCCAACAAAATTGGTCAAGAAAGGCCTTTTCTCATCTCCCAACTTAGCAAGTATATATGTGCACACTTATGTACATAAATTTTTTTCTATGGAGATGCCTGTTGGTGGCGATATTGTACTCTTTTGGAGGCTGTGGACAACTACTCCAGAGGACAATGTGATGATAGGTTAAAAGAAAAAGTCCCTGCTGTTTGACCCAGTAATTCTACTTCTGGGAATCCATCCTTAATAACTATTGGGAAATTGGGGGAAAGCCTTTATACTCAATGACGCGTGTCCTTTTCCAGGGGTTATTAATTTAGGAAGGGGATTGGAAACAACCTAAATGCCCAGGCAGCCTCGAAGAGATACCTGAGGGGAGACCTCAAAGGCAAGTGGAACAGTTTGCTAACAAAGACGGGTCTCCACTCATGATGTTGAGTGAGAACAGCAGGGTTCACAGCAGAATCACACTTAGTATGTAAAAGGAGGCAGAGCTGAGGCCAGGAGCAAAAGGCAAAAAGCTGGCTAGAATAGGGCTGCTTCTGCTGGGGACCGGGAGAAGGCCCCAGGCACAGGGTCTGCAGGGAAAACTGATAGCAGAAGCAGGAATGAACTTCATGGGCTGTGGGTTGAGTTCTCCAAGGCTGATAAATTCTCTAGAAACGAGCAAGCAGAGAGGAATGCCTGAAAGTCCCTGAGGTGCTTGGAAGGAAACAAATGTAAGTCAAGCAGCACCTTCTGCTACTGTGGGTGAAACAGGTGTACGCAGTTTTCACATTGTCTTGCTTCCAAATCACGGGTCACTCCTGAGTTGGTTTTAGGGGATCAGGAGCCAAATGCCCCTGCTACCTCTTCTGAGCCCCTGCTGCCGCTCGACGCCATCTAGAAGGGAGGGCATGACCTGCTGGCTGAATCAGCCCCACGCTGCCCCTGCAGACACCGTGGCACCGACAAGGAGCAGGGCACCACTGGCTCCTAATCATGTGCAGGAGGTTCGCCTACACCGGGTGGAGTCCATCAGCGATCTACACAGTGGAGGTGAAAGGGTGCAGCGGGGTGGGACCCATGGACTGGGAGAAGGGAGGAAAGCAGGCGCACCTGCCGCCCTCCTGATCCCCCGTTTGCCCTGCAGGTTCACTGTGGCCCTACCTGGCCGAGGAGGCACAGCCATGGGATGAGCTGCTGGGCATCCTGCGTCCACCGATGTGCACCCAGACCGGCTGCAGCCCCGTGCACAGCCGCGGCAGCTTCCTGCTGCTGCTTGCACTGCTCGTGCTCACCTGCCTGGCGTTGGCTGTCCTGGCCGTCTACCTGAGTGGTGAGGAGGGTGCAGGAAGCCAATGGAATGGAGAGACCGAGGCAGTGAAGGGCTGGGAGGGTCGGGTGTTGTGGGGTTGCATGTGGTCTGATAATTCCCCCCCCGTCTTAGTGCTGCAGAGCGAATCCCTACGCGTTCTGGCACACACACTGCAAACGCAGGAGGAAATGCTGCTCAAACTCCGGCTCACCAGCCTCAGCCAGCTGCGGAGGCTCAACTCGAGTGAGGCCCGAGCACCCAGTTGAGATGCCACTTGGACCTGGGGCCTGGGGGTATGTGCAGGGGGGAATAATGTGGCCGCTGGTAGCTTTCCCCTCTCCCACTACTGCTCCACACTACTTCCTTAGTGAGGTTTTTGTATAAGAGCCTGATCTGACCCCGCAGCTGTCTGCCTTTCTTGCCTTCTCAAGCTAGGCCTAGCCAAGCCTTCTGGTGCCAGAGCCCCACTTGGTGTGGCCCAAGGTCAGAGGAAGCGACACCAGCCTCCTGGCTCCTCTTGGGGCCTGTCAGCACCCTCTGGTGTCCTCCAGATAGCAGGTTCAGGAGTCTAAAAATAGCTGCCTACCCTGGTCACCCAAACTCTGCTGGGCCTCCCAGTGGGGGTCCAGCCTCTGCTCTCAAAAGACAGGCTGGGCTCTGAGTAGGGGGAGGAGGGCCCCTGGGGAGAGATTATTTTGGAGAGCAAAGGTGAGATGGAGATAGGGAGGCCCAGCTGGGCCCAAGCCTGGGTTGGTGGATAGGGAAGGCAGGCAGAAACACCCAGAAGCCAGGGCCACAGAAGACTGCACATTGTTTAATTATCTCTAAAATCTTTAAAACTCAGCATATAAATCCACTCCAGGTAGCCTCACCGCCCCACGTTGTAGTGGCAGTTGTCCAGATACTATCACCTCCTCCCCGAAAGTGGGTCATCCCAGGGGAGCAAGGCCTGAGAAAGGGGCAGCCCTGACAGGGCAGGAAGTGGCCACAGGGCCGGCACAGGGGCAAAGCGTGAAGGTCCCAAGTGGCCTGGCCTCCAGCCACCCGCCCCCATGTCTGTTTTTGGTTTTGTCATTAAAAAAATAAAGCGACAATGCCTGGCAGGGACCAGGTGTTGCACTGTCTTCTGTTAAAAATACAGGCAAGGATGTGGACAGTCTCCTCTTCGGCTGGTCCTGCCTCACAGGATGTCTGCCCGCTTGTCCCGCACGCGGCTGCGCGCCTTGGTCCTGGCTTTGAAGGCAGCAGCGTTGTACAGGTGCTGGGGTGGGACAAAGAGTGAGGGTCTAGTGAGCTGGGAGGAGGCAGCCCAGGGCTTCTCCTCCAGCCCCTGCAGAGCTCCAGGCCACAGGAATGGAGAGAAGACAAAGGGGCAAACCTTCTCAAAACGTGAGATTTTGCAGGCCTTCAGGGCAGTGGCATCCAGCACCAGCACAGGGCCCAGACCAAAGATGTCACGGAGTAGCTCGTTGTTCTGGGGGCAAAGAAGGCAGTGAGCTCAGGCCAGTCTGAAACAGCTAAGCGGGGTACCCCTTCCCCGTCCGCCTCCCCACCTGGAGGTGGTGGTGCATGCCGGAACCCAGCGCGTCCTTGAAGGCAGCATAGACCCGGCGCCGAGCCCAGCTGTCCACATAGAGCACCTCGAGCCCGAAGCGGACTGTCTCCTCCTCACACTCGCCGCCCTGCAGGGTAGAGGGGCTGTGACTGGGCTTGGCGGCTATGCCTAGGGGTGCACCCTCACTAGGACGCATCCCTTCTCACACGTACCTCAACAGAGTGCAGCACGGCCCGGAAGGTAGAGCGTTGGCGCCGGCGGTCAGCCTTGGCCCGATACTTGTTGCTGTCAGTGGCCAGAGTGCGCAGCGCGCTGCAGAGGGCCTCCATGTCCTTGTAAACAAAGTCCTCCTGCAGTGGGAGGACGTAGGAGCAGAAGCCTGAGCTCTGTTGGCTTTTAACGCAGTGGGGTCACCCAAACCCTTCCTTTCACCAAGAAAGTCATTTTCTTCTCTGCCTGACCCTCCTCTGCATCCCTTCTTGGCCTCTGCCTGCGCTGGACACCTCCGCTAAGGGGCCCCATCAGAGCACTTGGCCTCTGAGTCTGTGTTGGGGCTACTTCCCCTCCATAATGACCTAAGGCTACCTTGTTTTCTGTGGCATCTCCTGCACCCAGCCTGAGACGGGCAGGTGGTATCAGCAGGCACCCTCCCCTGCGCCCCCCCCCACCCCCCACCCCCCACCATCTCTCACACCTCAAGGTCCCGGGTGAGCTCAAAGAGCAATGCGATGGTCTCGCCGGCAGCCATCCGCAGGTTCACACTTTCACTGGACAAGAGCTGGGGCAGCCGGGGCAGCTGCCTGGGGAAGGGGCAGGCTGAGCCATGTGTGTGGGCTGGGGGCCTTTCACCCTTCCCCTCCCACTCCCAGTGGGCAGTCACCCCTACCTGTCCAGGATGCGGCTGATATGGGCGCTGGGGCAGATGGTGAGTAGCAAGGCCCAGGCCTGCAGGGCAGCACAGAGCAAGCCCTGAAGGCTGACAGGGACCACTGGGGCTGTGGAGCCACCCACACCACAGGACCGGCTGAAAATGCCTTCCAAGCAGGTGAGGCAGGAGACCAGGTCCTAGGGGCACAAGGAGGCAGGGGAGTGGCTCAGGGGCAGAGCTAGGGCCTATGTGCTCTACCGCCTGTGCCTGAAGGCCACTTACCTGTACATCGGTGGCAGCCACGTAGCAGCCCAGGCCAAGAGCAGAAGCGCACTGCTGGGAGGAGGGCAAAGCCAGGCCGTGGTCAGAGGGTGAGCCTGGGTTCCCAGCCACGGGGCTCACCCTTGGAGCAGGGGAGCCTAGAGGCAGGTGGAACCCGTGTCTCTGCTTAGGGATTAGGTGAAGGAAGGGTGTCACAGGGCAAGGAACACTCACGTGGAGCCGGGCAGCAGGGCTAGCTGTGCTGTCACTGAGCACAGAGACCAGCAGGGGCTGCAGGCTGTGGAATAACTCCTCACCCTTGGGTCCAGGACCCAGCTGAATGCACAGCAGGCCTAGCACAGCAGCGGCAAGGGCCTGTTCCTCGCCCTTCCCTGCAGGGATGCCTTCCAGTCAGTCAATGCAGCAAGGGCCAGTACCCAGCCAGTTCAGGCCCCCCAGGTGCGCCCCCAGGCCCAACCTTTCTTGAGGCACTTTTCCAAGGCATCAGCCAGTGTGAGGCGGCGCTCCAGCAAGAAGTCGGGGAGTAGGTGCGCTGCTAGGGCCAGACGCAGGCTCTCAAGAGCACCCTGCCGGGTCTTGGCACTGGGGGAGGAAGAAAGGGGTTTTGTGGGCCAGTCCTACCTGGGTCACATTTGGCATGGGCTAAGCAGGGACACAGGGGAAGGGATTGGTTGGAAATCAGGGGTACCTCTTGTCTGTGAGGCAGTCCACATATTCCTTCAACTTCTCCTCAAGGTCTTCCTGCTGACCCTGCTCATCCACGGCATCCCCCCCTGCAAGGCCAGCTCGTCATCCCCGCTTCTTGCCCTAGCCCACGGAGCCCCACTGAGTCCCTGCCATATTCCCACCCACTCTCACCAAAGCTTTCCTCTGCTGCGGTGCTAAGGAGGCTGGGACATTCACTGGTGGTGCTGCGGGCCTCACTGGCTGCCTCATCCTCACTGGAACCTGAGTCAGCTTGGGTACTGCTCCGGGTACCTGGGGAGGGTGGAATGGGGCACATGGTCTGCCTTCATTGATGAGCGATGGCTGGGGTTACCTCACCCGGCCTCATGACCTCACAAGACAGAATGCTGCCCTTCTCAAGGCCGAAGTGGGAGGCACAGAGGCTGGTGCCGGGGACTCTGAACCAGGAAGCAAAGGGAAAGAAGTCTATCTGCTGGGGAGAGTCACACGCCAGGCCCAACCTAGGATATCCTGGCAGGCTTGGTGAGCAGATCCTCCCTGAGACTAGAGCTTGCTTTAAGAAGGAGACTTAGAGGTGGGCAGAGGTGGAAGGGGCTGCACAGGCCCTACCTAGGCCTGTGGCTCAGCCTGCAGTGGGGCATATCCAGGCGCTCCTGGGGGAGCTCAACCACCAGCCCAGATTACTCCCCAAAATGGCCAGGGCAAGGGTCAGGGAAGTCTGACAGAACCGGGGTTCAAATCCCAGCTCTACATCTTAACAGGGGTGTAACCAGGTCAGGTGCCTACTCTTCAAAGCCTCAGTTTCTCCGTTGCAAAAGAGATGAGAAGCACCTCTTCTGGGCAAGGTTAAGTGAAGACAATGACTAGACAAGTGACTAGTTACGCTCTTCCGTGGGCCAACAAGCTCATCAGGTCACCCATCAGCACTGGGGGCAGAGGCCCAGCTCCTAGTGGATGTAGGTGAGTGCACCAGGCCTCAAGCATACTGTCTCCTGAGCCCCACTTGGTCCACTCCAGGCCTTCAGCCCTGGGTGGATGGACACACAGGCTCCTCCTGACCCTGGGAAGTACAGAAAGCTGAGTGGCCCCTGACTTCATGAGCCTTGAAAACAGGTGAACGCAGGGGGCTGTGAGGGTCAGCAGAGCTGGAACACTTATGTGTAAGGGCAGCTGCTGCAGCAGGAGCCCCAGGCAGGTTCTGGTCACCAGGCTGGCCCTACTTCCAGGAACTACGTACATACTCCCTGTGCCTGCCGGACAAAGTCCATTACACACTGCTCACTCCTCTCTCACTACCCTAGCTGACCAAAGCAGCCCAGCCTTCCCTCATTTGTTTCACCATGCCATGGTCCCTCCAGATATCAGGCCCTCGCCCAGCGTGTTGCCACTAAATAGTGCTCTCCTCTTCACCTTCTCAAGACTCACCCAGAAGCCCCTCCCCTGAGGCTTCCTTGGTTCCTGTCTGGGACTGACACCACTCCGTGAACTTGTCCCCCAGCACTAGGCCTTCTGGAGTATTGCTACTTTCTTCAATGTCCCCTTGTAACCAAGCAGGACCCTATGGGGTCTTCCTGGGACAGACCCCTCCACCATATCCTCTGTTGTAGTTCATCTCTTAAGTTCCTAGATAATAGTATCAGATGCACATTTCCTGAGTTGTTTTAAAGGTGCCAAAACCACCACCAAATGGAAGAAGTTAACTACGTGATGACCATGAGCACATAGCCCCTACACCTACTGGCGCCTAAGGATTGATAACGTTAACACCATGACACTGCCCTGTTACCTCAGCATCGACCAGTCAGAGAATTGTGCACGAGCTGATCACATTTGCTGGGACCCCTCTCCCTCACCTCGCCTTTAAAAATGCTTTATAGGGACTTCCCTGGTGGCGCAGTGGTTAAGAATCCACCTGCCAATGCAGGGGACACGGGTTCGAGCCCTGGTCAGGGAAGATCCCACATGCCGCGGAGCACCTAATCCCGTGCACCACAACTACTGAAGGCCATGCACCCTAGAGCCCGTGCTCTACAACAAGAGAAGCCACCACAATGAGAAGCCCCCGCTCGCCGCAACTAGAGAAAGCCAGCGCGCAGTAACGAAGACCCAATGCAGCCAAAAAGAAAAAAAAAAGTGCTTTACAGAAACCCTTCAGGGAGTTCAGGGTTTCTGAGCACCAGCCACGGCTTCGCCTTTTATTGGCGCCTTACAGTAAACATTACACTTTACTTCACCATAACCCAGTGTCACTGATAGGGACAGAGTAAAAGGACAAAGCAAGTAATTAAACAGTTAATCCCAGTAAGGGATTATAAGAAAAAAGTATGGGAGACCCCTGTAAGTTAATGATCACTCAAGAAAGCAGGTTTGCTTAACCACAAACCCATGCAACAGAAGCATGAGACATGCTCCAAAACAACACAAAAATGGTGGAATGTGACCCATATCCTGCCCGGTGAGCTCCATAAATGAATGATTCCCAGGACACACTCCTCTGCATGCACTAAAAACAAAAATATAAGCAAAGGTTGACATTATACTAAAACTTGAAATGAATTATCGTATTTTATTATACATTACTGCCTTTTTGCTCATTTCCATTGCACCATGACAGTCCTGCTTTGACCATGTAATGACAAAAAAACTCCTCACATGGAGGAGGAGCTGATGATGGAAGCCTGATGTCTACTCAAGGATGAGGAAGCAGGTGGTCTTCTCCCCCTCCCCACTCTCCCTTTGATTATAAAACTGTAGCCCACTAACTTGTACCCAATTAATTTGGCTATATTTGGTAAAAACGGTTATTTTAAAGAAAAAAAATTTTTTTCACGCCTACAAAAAATTATGGTTTAATGTTAAATTTTAGTTTTGCTAATTGAGGTCAGTATCTACTGTCTAAAACTCACTTTTCAAGACAGGATTAAGATGGCAGAGGAGTAGGACGGGGAGCTCACCCTCTCCTACAAAGACATTAAAAATACACCTACAAGTGGAATGATTCACACACACCTACTGAATGCTGGAGGAACACCTCAGACTTCCAAAAGGGCAAGAAAACCATGTAACCGGGAAGGACAAAAGGAAAAAGAAAGGGAATTCCCTGGCGGTCCAGTGGTTAGGACTCCACGTTTCCTCTGCGAGGGGGTCACAGATTCCATCCCTGGTCAAAGAACTAAGATTCCGAAGCAGTGAGACTCGGCTTAAAAAAAAAAAAAAAAAAAAAAAGGCGGGGTGGGGAAAGAATCTAGACACTAGGAACCTAGTGTCCCAGGGAAGGAGCAGTGAAGGTAAACATATTCCAGCACCCTGGGAAGCCTGATCACTGACAGGGACCTTAGCCTAGACAAAGGGGAAGGTCCAGACCCTAAGAAGACAGTGCAGCAACGTGTGTGCAATGGCAAAAGGAGAGTAATCTGCACGTAAGGTAGGCACCTCCACCCTGTGCAGCACCAGAGCCTGAGACGCTCCTCTGTTGGTGGGGGCGGGGTGCTGAATAACAGGCTCCAGAAGTCAGACCAGGGTTGGCTGTGTGGAGACACTTGAAGAGGCTGGACTGTGGTAAATGAGGGTGTACTCCTAAGTAGCCTAGGTCCGGACTTCCCTGGTGGCGCAGTGGTTAAGAATCCTCCTGCCAATGCAGGGGACACAGGTTTGAGCCCTGGTCCAGGAAGATCCCACATGCCACAGAGCAACTAAGCCCATGCGCCACAACTACTGAGCCCGCGTGCCACTGAAGCCCACACACTTAGAGCCTGTGCTCTGCAACAAGAGAAGCCACCGCAATGAAAAGCCTGCGCACCACAACAAAGAGTAGCTCCCGCTCGCTGCAACTAGAGAAAGCCTGCACATAGCAACGAAGACCCAACGTAGCCAAAAAAAAAAACAAACAAAAAAACAAACAAACAAAAAAAACGCAGCAGCAGCCTAGGTCCACCAGAGAGGGAAGGCACAATTACTTGGGGGGCCGGGGGGGATATGGGAAGAGGGGTGGGAAAAATTAGGGGGCTGGGATTAACATTTACACATTAATATATATAAAATGGATAATCAACAAGGACCTGCTGTAGAGCACAGGGAACTCTACTCAGACCCTGTATCTGATAAAAGGAACTTTCCTGGTGGTCCAGAAGTTAAGACTCCACGCTCCCAACACAGGAGGGCCGGGGTTCGATCCCTAGTCAGGGAACTAGATCCTGCATGCCACAACTAAGACCCGGTGCAGCCAAATAAATAAATATTAAAAAAAAATCTGAAAAAGAGCAGATATATGTAAATGTGCAACAGAATGACATTGCTGTACACCTAAAACAAACACAATATGGTAAATCAACTATATGCCAAAATAAAAGAAAAATTCAATTAAGAAAGAAAGAAAAGGAAAGAAAAAGAGAAGGAAGAAAGAAAGAGAAAGAAATCCCTACTCTATTCCCCTCAGGCCTCAGGGACCCAGGCTGGAGTCACATCCATGGAGCTTAAGCAGGTTGGGTCCAAAGGCAGGACCGCTGTGGGCCTGAGCGAGCTGGGGAGGATGTGCCAGCAGATAAGCCCTCTTGGACCTGGAGTGCCTGGTCCCTTCTGGATGAGACAAAATCTCCAGATCAAGGGGGGCCCTCCTACAGCTAAACCAAATATAGTGCACCCAAAGGATGGTGGACCCTCTGGGCTAGAAGAGCTTTGAAAAGTCACCTGGGGGCTTCCCTGGTGGCGCAGTGGTTGAGAATCCGCCTGCTAGTGCAGGGGACACGGGTTCGATCCCTGATCTGGGAAGATTCCACATGCCGCGGAGCAACTAAGCCCGTGCGCCACAACTACTGAAGCCCGTGCGCCTAGAGCCTGTGCTCTACCACGAGAGAAGCCACCACAATGAGAAGCCCACACACTGCAACGAAGAACAGCCCCCGCTCACCGCAACTAGAGAAAGCCTGCGCACAGCAACGAAGACCCAACACAGCCAAAAACAAATAAATAAAATTAAAAATTTTTTTAAAATAGAAAAGAAGTCACCTGGGCTGCACATCTCCTGGTGGTGGAGTTCCCACCTCCATCCTCCTTCCATAGAGTCCCCCACCAAAGTATGCTCAATACCCTCAGCATCGTGGTTTTACAGGGGTTGCGATTTGTCTGGAGGGTGAAGGGTAAGAGGGAAGAAGTAAGGAGACACAAGCCCTTGGGTGTTTCTTCTGGCACATTCTACTCTCAGTTACAACCCAGGAACAGGACTGTCTTTAACTAAGGCCCTGGTTGCCCTAAGACCCAAAGTTGGGCATGCATAACCCTGCCACCATGTGGCAGTTAAGAGTAACAACAGGGCTTCCCTGGTGGCGCAGTGGCTGAGAGTCCGCCTGCCGATGCAGGGCACAAGGGTTCGTGCCCCGGTCTGGGAAGATCCCACATGCCGCAGAGCGGCTGGGCCCGTGAGCCATGGCCGCTCTGCAACGGGAGGGGCCACAACAGTGAGGCCCGCATACCGCTAAAAAAAAAAAAAAAAAAAAAAAAAAAAGAGTAACAACAACTCTAAAACCAGTGCTTCTGGATACTTAATATTCACAAGGCCTGTGGGGCTGTAAATAAATGATACCTGCCCTAGAGAAATGTCTGGGAGTAGGTAATCAAAACAGAATTCAAAACAGGGCTGACTTTCAAAACCCGATTTAAAGAGGTACATTTTACTCTCACTGTTTCAGAAAAAAAAAAAAAAAAGCACACAAAAACATACTCAGCATCGCTAATTATTAGAGAAATGCAAATCAAAACTACAAGGAGGTATCACCTCACACCAGTCAGAATGGCCATCCTCAAAAAGTCTACAAACAGTAAATGCTGGACAGGGCGTGAAGAAAAAGGAACCCTCCTACACTGTTGGGGGGAATGTAAAAGGGCACAGCCAGTATGGAGAGCAGCAGCGAAGTTCCTCAAAAAACGAAAAATGAGCAATCATATGATCCGGCAATCCCACTTCTGGGCGAATACCCAGAAAAACACCATAGTTCCAAATGGCTCATGCACCCCTACGTGCACTGCAACAGTATATACAATAACCAGGACAAGGAAGCAACCAAAATGTCCATCGATAAATGAATGGATAAAGAAGATGTGGTACATATATACAATGTAATATTGGCCACAAAAAAGGACAAAATAATGCTATTTGCAGCAACAAGAAGGACCTAGAGATGATCACAGTTAAGTCAAAGAACCAAAAACATGATATCACTTATGTGTGGAATCTAAAAATTGATACAAATGAACTAATTTACAAAACAGACTCATAGATTTAGAAAAGAAACTTATGGGTAATTCCCCATGAGTCCAGTGGTTAGGGCTCTGAGCTTTTTTTTTTTTTTTGCAGTACGCGGGCCTCTCACTGTTGTGGCCTCTCCCGTTGCAGAGCACAGGCTCTGGACGCGCAGGCTCAGTGGCCATTGCTCACGGGCCTAGCCACTCCGCGGCATGTGGGATCTTCCCGGACCGGGGCACGAACCCGTGTCCCCTGCATCGGCAGGCGGACGCTTAACCACTGCGCCACCAGGGAAGCCCAGGGCTCTGAGCTTTTACTGTCAAGGTCCGGGTTCTATCTGTGGTCACGGAACTAAGATCCCAGAAGCTGCGCGGCATGCCCAAAAAAAACAAGAAAAGAAAAGGAAAGAAACTCATGGTTACCAAAGGCGATAGAGGGCAAGGAGGGATAAATTTGTAGGTTGGGATTAACATGTACACAAGAATGTATATAAAACAGACAATCGACAAGGACCTACTGTAGAGCACAGGGAACTCTACTCAACACTCTCTCATAACCTTTATAACAAAAGAATTCAAAAAAGAATATATATATATAACATTCTCTTTTTTGTACATGTGAAACTAACAAACACTGTAAACTATACTCCAATAAAAATTTAAAGAAAAAAAATAACAGGAAAAAAATTGTAAAAAACATAAACATGTGGAGGTTAAACAATACTTTACTAAACAACCAGTGGATCACTGAAGAAATCAAAGAGGAATTCAAAAAATACCTAGAGATTTCTGAGGACAATGCTATGAGATTGGAAATCAATTACAAGAAAAAAACTGTAAAAAACACAAATACATGCAGGCTAAACAGTGCGCTACTAAATAACCAAGAGATCACTGAAGAAATCAAAGAAGAATAAAAAAATACATAGAAACAAATGACAATGAAAACAGGATGACCCAAAACCTATGGGACACATTGAAAGCAGTTCTAAGAGGGAAGTTTACAGCAATTCAATCTCACCTCAAGAAATAAGAAAAATCTCAAATAAACAATCTAACCCTACACTTAAAACACCTAGAGAAAGAAGAACAAAGAAAACCCAAAGTCAGTAGAAGGGAAGAAATAAAAGATCAGGGCAGGGGATTAGGGAAGATGGCAGAAGAGTAAGTCGTGGAGATCAACTTCCTCCCCACAGATACACCAGAAATACATCTACACGTGGAACAACTCCTACATAACACCTACTGAACACTGGCAGAAGACCTCAGACCTCCCAAAAGGCAAGAAAGTCCCCCGTACCTGGGTAGGGCAAAAGAAAAAAGAATAAACAGAGACAAAAGGATAGGGACGGGACCTGCACCAGTGGGAGAGAGTCGTGAAGGAGGAAAGGTTTCCACACACTAGAAGCCCCTTCGCGGGTGGAGACTCCGGGTGGCGGAGGGGGGAAGCTTCGGAACCGCGGAGGAGAGCACAGCAACAGGGGTGCAGAGGGAAAAGCAGAGAGATTCCCGCACAGAGGATCGCTGCTAACCAGCACTCACCAGCCCAAGAGGCTGGTCTGCTCACCCGCTGGGGCGGGCTCGGCTGGGAGCTGAGGCTCGGGCTTCAGTCCGGAGTACAGGGAGAGGACCGGGGTTGGCGGTACGAACACAGCCTGCAGGAGGTTAGTGCACCACGGCTAGCCGGGAGGGAGTACGGGGAAAAGTCTAGACCTGCCGAAGAGGCAAGAGACTTATTCATCCCTCTTCGTTTCCTGTTGCGCGAGGAGAGGGGATTAAGAGCGCTGCTTAAAGGAATTCCAGAGACGGGCGCGAGCCGCGGCTACAAGCGCGTCCCCCAGAGACAGACATGAGACGCTAAGGCTGCTGCTGCTGCCACCAAGAAGCCTGTGTGCGAGCACAGGTCACTATCCACACCCCACTTCCGGGAAGCCTGTGCAGCCCGCCACTGCCAGGGTCCCGGGATCCAGGGACAACTTCCCCGGGAGAACGCACGGCACGCCTCAGGCGGGTGCAAAGTCATGCCGGCCTCTGACACCGCAGGCTCGCCCCGCGCTCCCTACCCCTCCCTCCCCGCCGCCTGAGTGAGCCAGAGCCCCCGAAGCAGCTGCTCCTTTAACCCCGTCCTGTCTGAGCGAAGAACAGACGCCCTCCGGCGACACACAGAGGCGGGGGCCAAATCCAAAGCTGAGCTCCTGGGAGCTGTGAGAACAAAGAAGAGAAAGGGAAATCTCTCCCAGAAGCCCCAGAAGCAGCGGATTAAAGCTCCACAATCAACTTGATGTAACCTGCAGCTGTGGAATACGTGAATAGACAACAAATCATCCCAAATTGAGGAGGTGGACTCTGAGAGCAAGATTTATGATTTTTTCTCCTTTTTCTCTTTCTGTGTGTATGTGTATGCTTCTGTATGAGATTTTGTCTGTACAGCTTTGCTTCCACCATTTGTCCTAGGGTTCTATCCGTCCTTTTTTTTAATAATTTTTTTCTCAATAATTATTTTTTATTTTAATAACTTTATTTTATTTTACTTTATCTTCTTTCTTTCCTTCCTTCCCTCCTTTAGGCAACAAATCATTCCAAATTGAGGAGGTGGACTTTGAGAGCACGATTTATGATTTTTTCCCCTTTTAGTCTTTTTGTGAGTGTGTATGTATATGCTTCTGTGTGAGATTTTGTCTGTATAGCTTTGCTACCACCATTTGTCCTACGGTTCTATCCGTCCGTTTTTTGTTCGTTTGTTTTAATTTTTTTCTTAATAATTATTTTTTATTTTAATAACTTTATTATATTTTATCTTACTTTATTTTACATTATCTTCTTTTTTCTTCCTTCCCTCCTTCCTTCCTCCCTCCCTCTCCTTTCCTTCCTTCTTTCTTTCCTTCTTTCTTTCTTTCTTTCTTTCTACTAATTCCTTCTTTCTACTTTTTCTCCCTTTTATTCTGAGCCATGTGGATGAAAGGCTCTTGGTGCTGCAGCCAGGAGTCAGTGCTGTGCCTCTGAGGTGGGAGAGCCAACTTCAGGACACTGGTGCACAAGAGACCTCCCAGCACCACATAATATCAAACGGCGAAAATCTCCCAGAGATCTCCATCTCAACACCAGCACCCAGCTTCACTCAACGACCAGCAAGCTACAGTGCTGGATACCCTATGCCAAATAACTAGCAAGACAGGAACACAACCCCACCCATTAGCAGAAAGGCTACATAAAATCATAATAAGTCCACAGACACCCCAAAACACACCATCAGACGTGGACCTGCCCACCAGAAAGACAAGATCCAGCCTCATCCACCAGAACACAGGCACTAGTCCCCTCCACCATGAAGCCTACACAACCCACTGAACCAACCTTAGCCACTGGGGACAGACACCAAGAACAGCGGGAACGACGAACCTGCAGCCTGCAAAGAGGAGACCCAGAACACAGTAAGATAAGCAAAATGAGAAGACAGAAAAACACACAGCAGATGAAGGAGCAAGATAAAAACCCACCAGACCTAACAAATGAAGAGGAAATAGGCAGTCTACCTGAAAAAGAATTCAGAATAATGATAGTAAAGATGATCCAAAATCTTGGAAATAGAATAGACAAAATGCAAGAAACATTTAACAAGAACCTAGAAGAACTAAAGATGAAACAAACAACGACGAACGACACAATAAATGAAATTAAAAACACTCTAGATGGGATCAATAGCAGAATAACTGAGGCAGAAGAACGGATAAGTGACCTGGAAGATAAAACAGTGGAAATAACCACTGCAGAGCAGAATAAAGAAAAAAGAATGAAAAGAACTGAGGACAGTCTCAGAGACCTCTGGGACAACATTAAACGTACCAACATTCAAATTATAGGGGTTCCGGAAGAAGAAGAGAAAAAGAAAGGGACTGAGAAAATATTTGAAGAGATTATAGTTGAAAACTTCCCTAATATGGGAAAGGAAATAGTTAATCAGTCCAGGAAGCACAGAGAGTCCCATACAGGATAAATCCAAGGAGAAATACGCCAAGACACATATTAATCAAACTGTCAAAAATTAAATACAAAGAAAACATATTAAAAGCAGCAAGGGAAAAACAACAAATAACACACAAGGGAATCCCCATGAGGTTAACAGCTGATCTTTCAACAGAAACTCTGCAAGCCAGAAGGGCCTGGCACGACATATTTAAAGTGATGAAGGAGAAAAACCTGCAACCAAGATTACTCTACCCAGCAAGGATCTCATTCAGATTTGATGGAGAAATTAAAACCTTTACAGACAAGCAAAAGCTGAGAGAGTTCAGCACCACCAAACCAGCTTTACAACAAATGCTAAAGGAACGTCTCTAGGCAAGAAATACAAGAGAAGGTAAAGACCTACAATAACGAACCCAAAACAATTAAGAAAATGGGAATAGGAACATACATATTGATAATTACCTTAAATGTAAATGGACTAAATGCTCCCACCAAAAGACACAGAGTGGCTGAATGGATACAAAAACAAGACCCATATATATGCTGTCTACAAGAGACCCATTTCAGACCTAGAGACACATACAGACTGAAAGTAAGGGGATGGAAAAAGATACTCCATACAAATGGAAACCAAAAGAAAGCTGGAGTAGCAATTCTTGTATCAGACAAAACAGACTTTAAAATAAAGACTATTAGAAGAGACAAAGAAGGACACTACATAATGATCAAGGGATCGATCCAAGAAGAAGATATAACAATTGTAAATATTTATGCACCCAACATAGGAGCACCTCAATACATAAGGCAAATACTAACAGCCATAAAAGGGGAAATCGACAGTAACACATTCATAGTAGGGGACTTTAACACCCCACTTTCACCAATGGACAGATCATCCAAAATGAAAATAAATAAGGAAACACAAGCTTTAAATGATACATTAAAAGAGATGGACTTAATTGATATTTATAGGACATTCCATCCAAAAACGACAGAATACACATTTTTCTCAAGTGCTCATGGAACATTCTCCAGGACAGATCATATCTTGGGTCACAAGTCAAGCCTTGGTAAATTTAAGAAAATTGAAATTGTTTCAAGTATCTTTTCCGACCACAACGCTATGAGACTAGATATCAATTACAGGAAAAGATCTGTAAAAAATACAAACACATGGAGGCTAAACAATACACTACTTAATAACTAAGTGATCACTGAAGAAGTCAAACAGGAAATAAAAAAATACCTAGAAACAAATGACAATGGAGACACGACGACCCAAAACCTATGGGATGCAGCAAAAGCAGTTCTATGAGGGAAGTTTATAGCAATACAATCCTACCTTAAGAAGCAGGAAACATCTTGAATAAACAACCTAACCTTGCACCTAAAGCAATTAGAGAAAGAAGAACAAAAAAACCCCAAAGTTAGCAGAAGGAAAGAAAACATAAAAATCAGATCAGAAATAAATGAAAAAGAAATGAAGGAAACGATAGCAAAGATCAATAAAACTAAAAGCTGGTTCTTTGAGAAGATAAACAAAATTGATAAACCACTAGCCAGACTCATCAAGAAAAAAAGGGAGAAGACTCAAATCAACAGAATTAGAAATGAAAAAGGAGAAGTAACAACTGACACTGCAGAAATGCAAAAGATCATGAGAGATTACTACAAGCAACTCTATGTCAATGAAATGGACAACCTGGAAGAAATGGACAAATTCTTAGAAATGCACAACCTGCCAAGACTGAATCAGGAAGAAATAGAAAATATGAACAGACCAATCACAAGCACTGAAATTGAAACTGTGATTAAAAATCTTCCAACAAACAAAAGCCCAGGACCAGATGGCTTCACAGGCGAATTCTATCAAATATTCAGAGAAAAGATAACACCTATCTTCTCAAACTCTTCCAAAATATAGCAGAGGGAGGAACAGTCCCAAACTCCTTCTACGAGGCCACCATCACCTTGATACCAAAACCAGACAAGGATGTCACAAAGAAAGAAAACTACAGGCCAATGTCACTGATGAACATAGATGCAAAAATCCTCAACAAAATACTAGCAACAGAATCCAACAGCACATTAAAAGGATCATACACCATGATCAAGTGGGGTTTATTCCAGGAATGCAAGGATTCTTCAATATACGCAAAACAATCAATGTGATACACCATATTAACAAACTGAAGAATAAAACCATATGATCATCTCAATAGATGCAGAGAAAGCTTTCAACAAAATTCAACACCCATTTATGATAAAAACCCTGCAGAAAGTAGGCATAGAGGGAACTTTCCTCAACATAATAAAGGCCATATATGACAAACCCACAGCCAACATCGTCCTCAATGGTGAAAAACTGAAAGCATTTCCACTAAGACCAGGAACAAGACAAGGTTGCCCACTCTCACCACTCTTATTCAACATAGTTTTGGAAGTTTTAGCCACAGCAATCAGAGAAGAGAAGGAAATAAAAGGAATCCAAATTGGAAGAAAAGAAGAAGTAAAGCTGTCACTGTTTGCAGATGACATGATACTATACATAGAGAATCCTAAAGATGCTACGAGAAAACTACTAGAGCTAATCAATGGATTTGGTAAAGTAGCAGGATACAAAATCAATGCACAGAAATCTCTGGCATTCCTATACACTAATGATGAAAAATCTTAAAGTGAAATCAAGAAAACACTCCCATTTACCAGTGCAACAAAAAGAATAAAATATCTAGGAATAAACCTACCTAAGGAGACAAAAGACCTGTATGGAGAAAAGACACTGATGAAAGAAAAACTGACACTGATGAAAGAAATTAAAGATGATACAAATAGATGGAGAGATATACCATGTTCTTGGATTGGAAGAATCAACATTGTGAAAATGACTCTACTACCCAAAGCAATCTACAGATTCAATGCAATCCCTATCAAACTACCACTGGCATTTTTCACAGAACTAGAAGAAAAAATTTCACAATTTGTATGGAAACACAAAAGACCCCGAATAGCCAAAGCCATCTTCAGAATGAAAAACGGAGCTGGAGGAATCAGGCTCCCTGACTTCAAACTATACTACAAAGCTACAGTAATCAAGACAGTATGGTACTGGCACAAAAACAGAAAGATACATCAATGGAACAGGATAGAAAGCCCAGAGATAAACCCACGCACATATGGTCACCTTATCTTTGATAAAGGAGGCAGGAATGTACAGTAGAAAAAGGACAGCCTCTTCAATAAGTGGTGCTGGGAAAACTGGACAGGTACATGTAAAAGTATGAGATTAGATCACTCCCTAACACCATACACAAAAATAAGCTCAAAATGGATTAAAGACCTAAATGTAAGGCCAGAAACTATCAAACTCTTAGAGGAAAACATAGGCAGAACACTCTATGACATAAATCACAGCAAGATCCTTTTTGACCCACCTCCTAGAGAAATGGAAATAAAAACAAAAATAAATGGGACCTAATGAAACTTCAAAGCTTTTGCAGAGCAAAGGAAACCATAAACAAGACCAAAAAGACAACCCTCAGAATGGGAGAAAACATTTGCAAATGAAGCAACTGACAAAGGATTAATCTCCAAAATTTATAAGCGGCTTATACAGCTCAATAACAAAAAAACAAACAACCCAATCCAAAAATGGGCAGAAGACCTAAATAGACATTTCTCCAAAGAAGAAGAAGACTGCCAACAAACACATGAAAGAATGCTCAACATCATTAATCATTAGAGAAATGCAAATCAAAACTACAATGAGATATCATCTCACACCAGTGAGAACGGCCATCATCAAAAAAATCTAGAAAGAATAGATGCTGGAGAGGGTGTGGAGAAAAGGGAACACTCTTGCACTGCTGGTGGAAATGTGAATTGGTACAGCCACTATGGAGAACGGTATGGAGGTTCCTTAAAAAACTACAAATAGAACTACCATATGACCCAGCAATCCCACTACTAGGCATATACCCTGAGAAAACCATAATTCAAAAAGAGTCATGTACCAAAATGTTCACTGCAGCTCTATTTACAATAGCCAGGAGATGGAAGCAACCTAAGTGTCTATCATTGGATGAATGGATAAAGATGATGTGGCACATATATACAATGGAATATTACTCAGCCATAAAAAGAAACGAAATTGAGCTATTTGTAATGAGGTGGATGGACCTAGAGTCTGTCATACAGAGTGAAGTAAGTCAGAAAGAGAAAGACAAATACCGTATGCTAACACATATATATGGAATTTAAGAAAAAAAAAATGTCATGAAGAACCTTCGGGTAAGACAGGAATAAAGACACAGACCTACTAGAGAATGGACTTGAGGATATGGGGAGGGGGAAGGGTAAGCTGTGACAAAGCGAGAGAGAGGCATGGACTTATATACACTACCAAACGTAAGGTAGATAGCTAGTGGGAAGCAGCCGCATAGCACAGGGAGGTCAGCTCGGTGCTTTGTGACCGCCTGGAGGGGTGGGATAGGGAGGGTGGGAGGGAGGGAGCCGGGAGAGAGAAGAGATATGGGAAGATATGTATATGTATAACTGGTTCACTTTGTTATAAAGCAGAAACCAACACACCATTGTAAAGCAATTATACTCCAATGAAGGTGTAAAAAAAAAAAAGATCAGGGCAGAAATAAATGAAATAGAAACGAAGAAAACAATAGCAAAGATCAATAAAACTAAAAGCTGGTTCTTTCAGAAGATAAACAAAATTGATAAACCTTTAGCCAGACTCACCAAGAAAAATTAGAAATGAAAAGGGAGACATCACAACTGACACCGCAGAAATACAAAGAATTACAAGAGACTACTACAAACAACTATATGCCAATAAAATGGACAACCATGAAGAAACAGACAAATTCTTGTGAAGGTTCAATATTCCAAGACTGAACCAGGAAGAGTTAGAAATATAAACACACTTATCACAAGTAATGAAATGGAAAATATAATTAAAAGTCTTCCAACAAACAAAAGTCCAGGACCAGATGGCTTCACAGGCGAATTCTATCAAACATTTAGAGAAGAGCTAACACCCATCCTTCTCAAACTCTTCCAAAAAATTGCGGAGGAAGGAACACTCCCAAACTCATTCTATGAGGCCACCATCACCCTGATACCAAAACCAGACAAAGATACTACAAAAAAAGAAAATTACAGATGAATATAGATGCAAAAATCCTCAACAAAATACTAGCAAACAGAATCCAACAACACACTCAAAGGATCATATACCATGATCAAGTGGGATTTATCCCAGGGATGCAAGGATTCTTCAATATATGCAAATCAATCAATGTGATACACCATATTAACAAACTGAAGAATAAAAAGCATACATTCATCTCAATAGATGCAGAAAAAGCTTTTGACAAAATTCAACACCAGTTTATGATAAAAACTCTCCAGAAAGTGGGCACAGAGGGAACCTGCCTCAACATAATAAAGGCCATATACGACAAACCCACAGCAAACATCATTCTCAATGGTGAAAAACTGAAAGCATTTCCTCTAAGATCAGGAACAAGACAAAGATGTCCACTCTCACCACTATTATTCAACATAGTTTTGGAAGTCCTAGCCACGGCAATCAGAGAAGAAAAAGAAATAAAAGGAATACAAATTGGAAAAGAAGAAGTAAAACTGTCACTGATTGCAGGTGACATGATACTGTAGAGAGTCCTAAAGATGCCACCAGAAAACTACTAGAGCTAATCAATGAATTTGGTAAAGTTGCAGGATACAAAATTAATGCACAGAAATCTCTTGCATTCCTATACATTAACAACGAAAAATCAGAATGGGAAATAAAGGAAACAATCCCATTTACCATTGCAACAAAAAGAATAAAATACCTAGGAAGAGGACTTCCCTGGTGGCGCAGTGGTTAAGAATCTGCCTGCCAATGCAGGGGAAACAAACAGGTTCGAGTCCTGGTCCGGGAAGATCCTACGTGCCGCGGATGAACTAAGCCCATGCGCCACAACTACTGAGCCTGCGTGCCTACAGCCTGTGCTCCGCAACGAGAGAAGCCACCACGATGAGAAGCCTGTGCACCACAACAACGAGTAGCCCCCTCTCGCGGCAACTAGACAAAGCCTGCGCGCAGCAACAAAGATCCAAAACAGCCAAAAATAAAAATAAATAAATAAATTTATTAAAAAAAAAAAAACCCTAGGAATAAACCTGCCTAAGGAGACAAAAGACCTGTACTCCGAAAACTATAAAACACTGATGAAAAAAATCAAAGATGACATAAACAGATGAAGAAATATACCACGTTCTTGGACTGGAAGAATCAATATTGTGAAAATGACTATACTATCCAAAGCAATTCACAGATTCAGTGTGATCCCTATCAAACTACCAATGGCATTCTTAACAGAATTAGAACAAAAAATTTTACAATTCGTATGGAAACACAAAAGACCCCGAACAGCCAAAGCAATCTTTTTTTTTTTCTTTTTTGCGGTACACGGGGCCTCTCACTGTTGTGGCCTCTCCCGTTGTGGAGCACAGGCTCCGGATGCACAGGCTCAGTGGCCATGGCCCACGGGCCCAGCCGCTCTGTGGCATGTTGGATATTCCCAGACTGGGGCACGAACCCGTGTCCCCTGCATCGGCAGGCGGACTCTCAACCACTGTGCCACCAGGGAAGCCCTGCCAAAGCAATCTTGATAAAGAAAAACGGAGTTGGAGGAATCAGGCTCCACAACTTCGAACTATACCACAAAGCTACAGTAATGAAGACAGTATGGTACTGGCACAAAAACAGAAAGATACATCAATGGAACAGGATAGACTGCCCAGAGATAAACCCATGCACATATGGTCACTTAATTTATGACAAAGGAGGCAAGAACATACAATGGAGAAAAGACAGCCTCTTCAATAAGTGGTGCTGGGAAAACTGGACAGCTACATGTAAAAGAATGAAATTAGAACACTCCCTAACACCATACACAAAAAGAAACTCTAAATGGATTAAAGACCTAAATGTAAGACAGGACAGTATAAAACTCTTACAGGAAAACATAGGAAAAACACTGTTTGACATAAACCACAGCAAGATCTTTTCTGACCCACCTCCTAGAGTAATGGAAATTAAAACAAAAATAAACAAATGGGACTTAATTAAACTTAAAAGCTTTTGCACAGCAAAGGAACCATAAACAAGACAAAAAGACAACCCGCAGAATGGAGAAAACATTTGCAAATGAAACAAAAGACAAAGGATTAATCTTCAAAATATACAAACAGCTCATGCAGCTCAACATCTAAAAACCAAACAATCTAATTAAAACATGAGCGGAGGACCTAAACAGACATTTCACCAAGGAAGACATACAGATGGTCAAGAGGCACATGAAAAGAAGCTCAACATCACTAATTATTAGAGAAATGAAAATCAAAACTACAATGAGGAGTCACCTCCCGCCCGTCAGAATGGCCATTATCAAAAAATCTAGAAACAATAAATGCTGGAGAGGGTGTGGTGAAAAGGGAACCCTCTTGCACTGTTGGTGGGAATGTAAATTGATACAGCCACTATGGAGAACAGTATGGAGGTTCCTTAAAAAACTAAAAATAGAACTACCATACGACCCAGGAATCCCACTACTGGGCATATATCCTGAGAAAATCATATATTTCAAAAAGATACATGTACCACAATGTTCATTGCAGCACTATTTACAATAGCCAGGACATGGAACCAACCCAAATGTCCATCAACAGATGAATGGATAAAGAAAATGCGCCACATATATACAATGGAATATTACTCAGCCATAAAAAGAAACGAATTTGAGTTATTTGTAGTGAGGTGGATGGACCTACAGTCTGTCATACAGAGTGAAGTAAGTCAGAAAGACAAAAACAAATACCATGTGCTAGCGCATATATGGAATCTGAAAAAAAATGGTACTAATGAACCTATTTGCAGGGCAGGAATAAAGATGTAGACATAGAGAATGGACTTGAGGACACAGGGTGGGAGGGGGAAGCTGGCAGAAAGTGAGAGTAGGATCGACATATATACACTACCGAATGTAAAATAGTTAGCTAGTGGGAAGCACAGGGAGATCACCTCCGTGTTTTGCGATGACCTAGAGGGGTGGGATAGTGAGGGTGGGAGGGAGGCTCAAGAGGGAGGAGATATGGGGATATATGTATGCACATGGCTGATTCACTTTGGTGTACAACAGAAACTAACACAGTATTGGGAAACAATATACTCCAATAAAGATCTATTAAAATATATATATATAAAGAGAAATGACAACAAAAACACCACATCCAAAACCTATGGGATGCCACAAAAGCAGCTCTAAGAGGGAAGTTTACAGTGATACATTTGCTACCTCTGAAAACAAGAAAAATCTCAAATAAAGAAACAACCTACACCTAAAGCAACTAGACAAAAACGACAAACAAAACCCAAAATTAGTAGAAGGAAAGAAATCATAAAGATCAGAGCAGAAATAAATGAAATAGAGACAAAGAAAACAATGGGAAAGATCAAGGAAACTAAAAGCTGGCTCTTTGAGAAAATAAACAAAATTGATAAATCTTTAGCCAGACTCAACAAGAAAAAAAAAGGGAGTGGGCTCAAATCAATAAAATTAGAAATGAAAAATGATAAGTTACAATGGACACCACAGAAATAAAAGGGTCATAAGTGACTACTACAAACAACTATATGCCAATAAGATGGACAACCTAGAAGAAATGGACAAATTCTGGGGAATTCCCTGGCGGTCCAGTGGTTAGGATCCTGAACTTCTACTTCCAGGGGCCCAGGTTCATTCCCTGATGGGGGAACTAAAATTCCACAACATGTAGGGTGTGGTTATAAATAAACACTTTAAAAAAATTGTTTTAATGAAAATAAAAAAGAAATGGACAAATTCATAGAAAAACACAACCTTCCAAGACGGAACCAGGAAGAAACAGAAAATATGAACAGACCAATCACAAGTAATGAAATTGAAACTGTGATTAAAATACTTCCAACAAACAGGAATTTCCAGGTGGCATGGTGGTTAAGAATTTGCCTGCCAATGCAGGGGACACGGGTTCGAGCCCTAGTCCAGGAAGATCCCACATATGGTGGAGCAACTAAGCCCGTGCACCGAAAATACTAAGCCTGCACTCTAGAGCCTGTGAGCCACAACTACTGAAGCCCGTGCACCTAGAACCTGTGCTCCGCAACAAGATTAGCCACCGCAATGAGAAGCCTGTGCACCGCAATGAAGAATAGCCCCTGCTCGCTGCAACTAGAAAAAAGCCTGCGCGCAGCAACAAAGACCCAATGCAGCCAAAACAAAACAATACAAAACAAAATGTGGTACATATATACAATGTTACTCAGCCGTAAAAAAGAATCAAATAGGAATCGGAACCAAGATGGTGGAGTAGAAGGACATGCTTTCACTCCCTCTTGTGAGAACATCAGAATCACAACTAGCTGCTGGACAATCATCAACAGGAAGACACTGGAACTCAACAAAAAAGATACCCCACATCCAAAGACAAAGGAGAAGCCACAGTGAGATGGTAGGAGGGGCACAACCACAGTAAAATCAAATCGCATAACTGCTGGGTGGGTGACTCACAGACTGGAGAACACTTATACCACAGAAATCCACCTACTGGAGTGAGGGTTCTGAGCCCCAGGTCAGGCTTCCCAACCTGGGGGTCTGGCAATGGGAGGAGGAATTCCTAGAGAATCAGACTTTGAAGGCTAGTGGGATTTGATTGCAGGACTGCGACAGGACTGGGGGAAACAGAGACTCCGCTCTTCGAGGGCACACATAAAGTAGTGTGCACATCAGGACCCAGGGGAAGGAGGAGTGACCCCACAGGAGACTGAACCAGACCTACCTGCTAGTGTTGGAGGATCTCCTGCAGAGGCGGGGGTGGCTATGGCTCACTGTGGGGACAAGGACACTGGCAGCAGAAGTTCTGGGGAGTACTCCTTGGCATGAGCCTTCCCAGAGCCTGCCATTAGTCCCACCAAAGAGCCCAGGTAGGATCCAGTGTTGGGTTGCCTCAGGCCAAACAACCAACAGGGAGGGTACCCAGCCCCACCCATCAGCGTCAAACGGATTAAAGTTTTACTGAGCTCTGCCCACCAGAGCAACAGTCAGCTCTACCCACCACCAGTCCCTCCCATCACGAAACTTGCACAAGCCCCTTAGATAGCCTCATCCACCAGAGAGCAGACAGCAGAAGCAAGAAGAACTACAATCCTGCAGCCTGTGGAAGGAAAACCACATTCACAGAAAGACAGGCAAGATGAAAAGGCAGAGGGCTATGTACCAGATGAAGGAACAAGATAAAACCCCAGAAAACAACAAAATGAAGTGGAGGTAAGCAACCTTCCAGAAAAAGAATTCAGAATAATGATAGTGAAGATGATACAGGACCTCGGAAAAAGAATGGAGGCAAAGGTCGAGAAGATACAAGAAATGTTTAACGACTTAGAAGAATTAAAGAACAAATAAACAGAGATGAACAATACAATAACTGAAATGAAAACTACACTAGAAGGAATCAATAGCAGAATAACTGAGGCATAAGAACGGATAAGTGACCTGGAAGACAGAATGGTGGAATTCACTGCTGCGGAACAGAATAAAGAAAAAAGAATGAAAAGAAATGAAGACAGCCTAAGAGACCTCTGGGACAACATTAAACACAACAACGTTCGCATTATAGGAGTCTCAGAAGAAGAGAAAGAGAAAGGACCAGAGGAAATATTTGAAGAAATTAGAATCGAAAACTTCCCTGACATGGGAAAGGAAACAGCCACCCAAGTCCAGGAAGCGCAGAGAGTCCCATACAGGATAAACCCAAGGAGAAACATGCCGAGACACATAGTAATCCAACTGGTAAAAATTAAAGACAAAGAAAAATTATTGAAAGCAGCAAGGGAAAAACGACAAACAACATACAAGGGAACTCCCATAAGGTTAACAGCTGATTTCTCAGCAGAAACTCTACAAGCCAGAAGGGAGTGGTATGATATACTTCAAGTGATGAAAGGGAAGAACCTACAAACAAGATTACTCTACCCTGCAAGGATCTCATTCAGATTCCATGGAAAAATCAAAAGCTTTACAGACAAGCAAAAGCTTAGAGAATTCAGCACCACCAAACCAGCTCTACAACAAATGCTGAAGGAACTTCTCTAAGTGGGAAACACAAGAGAAGAAAAGGACCTACAAAAACAAACCCAGGCCCATGCACCACGATGAAGAGTGGCCCCCGCTTGCCACAACTAGAGAAAGCCCTCGCACAGACAAGAAGACCCAACACAGCCATAAATAAATAAATAAATTTAAATCATATGGGCTTCTAAAAAGACCTCTGCTTAAAAAAAAAAAAAAACCAAAAGAATTAAGAAAATGGTCATAGGAACATACATATCGATAATTAAACCTTAAACGTGAATGGATTAAATGCTCCAACCAAAAGACACAGGCTTGCTGAATGGATACAAAAACAAGACCCATCTATATACTGTCTACAAGAGACCCACTTCAGACATAGGGACACATACAGACTGAAAGTGAGGGGATGGAAAAAGATATTCCACGCAAATGGAAATCAAAAGAAAGCTAGAGGACCTCCCTGGTGGCGCAGTGGTTGAGAGTCTGCCTGCCAATGCAGGGAACACAGGTTCGTGCCCCGGTCCGGGAAGATCCCACATGCCGCGGAGTGGCTGGGCCCATGAGCCATGGTCGCTGAGCCTGCGCGTCCGGAGCCTGTGCTCCGCAACAGAAGAGGTCACAACAGTGAGAGGCCCGCGTACCGCAAAAAAAAAAAAAAAAAAAAAGCTAGAGTAGCAATACTCATATCAGATCAAATAGACTTTAAAATAAAGAATGTTACAAGAGACAAGGAAGGACACTACATAATGATCAAGGGATCAATCCAAGAAGAAGGTATAACAATTATAAATATATATGCACCCAACATAGGAGCACCTCAACACATAAGGCAACTGCTAACAGCTATAAAAGAGGAAATGGACAATAACACAATAATACTGGGGGACTTTTAACACCTCACTTACACCAATGGACAGATCATCCAAAATGAAAATAAATAAGGAAACAGAAGCTTTAAATGACACAACAGACCAGATAGAATTGATATTTATAGGACATTCCATCCAAAAACAGCAGATTACACTTTCTTCTCAAGTGTGCATGGAACATTCTCCAGGATATATCACACCTTGGGTCACAAATCAAGCCTCAGTAAATTTAAGAAAATTGAAATCATATCAAGCATCTTTTCTGACCACAAAGCTATGAGATTAGAAATGAATTACAGGGAGAAAAACGTAAAAAACACAAACATGTGGAGGCTAAACAATACATTACTACATAACCAAGAGATCACTGAAGAAATCAAAAAATACCTAGAGACAAATGACAATGAATACACGACGATCCAAAACCTATGGGATGCAGCAAAAGCAGTTCTAAGAGGTAAGTTTATAACTATACAAGCCTACCTCAAAAAACAAGAAAAATCTCAAATAAACAATCTAACCTTGCACCTAAAGGAACTAGAGAAAGAAGAACAAACAAAACCCAAAGTTAGCAGAAGGAAAAAAAATCATAAAGCTCAGAGCAGAAGTACATGAAACTGAAACGAAGAAAACAATAGCAAAGATCAATAAAACTAAAAGCTGGTTCTTTGAGAAGATAAACAAAATTGATAAACCATTAGCCAGACTCATCAAGAATAAGAGGGAGAAAACTCAAATCAATAAAATTAGAAATGAAAAAGGAGAAGTTACAACAGACACCACAGAAATACAAAGCATCCTAAGAGACTACTACAAGCAACTCTATGCCAATAAAATGGACAACCTGGAAGAAATGGACAAATTCTTAGAAAGGTATAACCTTCCAAGACTGAACCAGGAAGAAATAGAAAATATGAACAGACCAATCACAAGTAATGAAATTGAAACTGTGATTAAAAATCTTACAACAGAAAAAAAAAAAATCTTCCAACAGGGGCTTCCCTGGTGGCCCAGTGGTTGAGAGTCTGCCTGCCAATGCAGGGGACACGGGTTCAAGCCCTGGTCTGGGAAGATCCCACATGCCGCGGAGCGGCTGGGCCCGTGAGCCACAACTACTGAGCCTGCGCGTCTGCAGCCTGTGCTCCGCCACGAGAGGCCACGACAGTGAGAAGCCCCCGCACTGCGATGAAGAGTGGCCCCCACTCGCCACAACTGGAGAAAGCCCTCGCACAGAAACTAAGACCCAACACAGCCAAAAATAATAAATAAATTAATTTTAAAAAGCTGATGCAGCCACAGATAAAATAAAAATAAATTAAAGAAAAAAAATCTTCCAACAAACAAAAGTCCAGGACCAGATGGCTTCACAGGTGAATTCTATCAAGCATTTAGAGAAGAGCTAACACCCATCCTTCTCAAACTCTTCCAAAAAATTGCGGAGGAAGGAACACTCCCAAACTCATTCTATGAGGCCACTGTCACCCTGATACCAAAACCAGACAAAGATACTACAAAAAAAGAAAATTACAGACCAATATCATTGATGAATACAGATGCAAAAATCCTTAACAAAATACTAGCAAACAGAATCCAACAACACATTAAAAGGATCATACACCACGATCAAGTGGGATTTATCCCAGGGATACAAGGATTCTTCAATATACGCAAATCAATCAATGTGATACACCACATTAACAAATTGAAGAATAAAAACCATATGATCATCTCAATAGATGCAGAAAAAGCTTTTGACAAAATTCAACACTGGTTTATGATAAAAACTCTCCAGAAAGTGGGCATACAGGGAACCTACTGTATAATACAGAGAACTCTACTCAATATTCTGTGATAACCTATCTGAGAAAAGAATCTGAAAAAGAATGAATATATGTATATGTATAACTAAATCACTTTGCTGTACACCTGAAACACATCATAAATCAACTATACTCCAGTATAAAATTTTGTAACGTAAAACAAACTCCCAAAAAACTCTCACTTTTCAAATAGCTCTTTGTTGCTATGTTATATTATTGTAAAGGTTAATTAAGTTATTAAAAAGATATTCTAAGCTTGTTTCTAAAGCTGATCACTGTAATCTATCCTTGGATGAAAATTAGACGCCCATAATGTATAACCAGGGGATTATACATACAAGGAAAAAAAAATCATTTAGAGCTTCCCTGGTGGCGCAGTGGTTAAGAATCCGCCTGCCAATGCAGGGGACACGGGTTCAAGCCCTGGTCTGGGAAGATCCCACATGCCGCAGAGCAACTAAGCCCGTATGCCACAACTACTGAGCCTGCGCTCTACAGCCTGCGAACCACAACTACTGAAGCCCGTGCGCCTAGAGCCTGTGCTCCGCAACAAGAGAAGCCACTGCAATGGAAGTCTGCACACCGAAGTGAAGAGCAGCCCCCGCTTTCTGCAACCAGAGAAAAGCCTGCGCGCAACAACGAAGACCCAACGCTGGCAAAAATAAAATCAATAAATTTGTTTAAAAAAATCATTTAAAAGAATGTGTCCAACCCAGATAAAAGGCCTCTTATCAGGTATTCTTAAGTACATCAGGCACAAAGAAACTGAAGAGAATCAACTTCCAAGAATTAAGGTACTTTTACCCTAATTACTAGAAGTGCCCAACGGAGGACTTCCTGAGCACTGATGTCAGTCTCCCCCTCCTCCGACCCTTACAAGTGCTGACCCTTTATTTCCAGTTTGCAGCAAGACGGTTCACCACTGGGGACACCTTCTGTACTACTCCTTTGTGGCAATTTCTCTGGCATTAACACCTCGTTGGGAGACTACTTTAGAAGAGATAACATCTAGGGACTTCCCTGGTGGTCCAGTGGTTGGGACTCCGTGCTCCCAATGCAGGGCGCCCAGGTTCGATCCTTGGTCAGGGAACTAGATCCCACATGCCACAACTGAAGATCCCGAATGCAGCAATGAAGATCCCACGTGCAGCAACAAAGACCCGATGCAGCCAAATAAGTAAATAAATATTAAAAAAAAAAAGAAGAAGAGGTAACATCTAAAGTTGTAAATCTTGATTAAATTGCACAGTGGATTTTGACAGGGAAACGAAACTTTCAGATAGCTAACCATTGCTCCAGTGGAAGCTGCTGTATCCTTGGAAATGGCTGCTCCAACAAGGGCTATCTTACAGGCGGGAGCCATTCCTCCAGCGGAGACTATTATCCCAGGGAAAATGCACCCAAGGGTAAGGAGAGACCTCCGATATATTCAGGAGCTCCTCTGTACTCCGAGTTACCCAGGGGGCCCATTTTCAGTACAGCTAGCACCCGCAGAGGCATAAGTTACTAACCAACTGCCTCTAGGGTTCTGCCTCTAAGAGAAATTTATAATAAAAATCAAGAAACAGGGCTTCCCTGGTGGCGCGGTGGTTGAGAGTCCGCCTGCCAATGCAGGGGACACGGGTTCGTGCCCCGGTCTGGGAGGATCCCACATGCCGCGGAGCGGCTGAGCTCGTGAGCCATGGCCGCTGAGCCTGTGCGTCCGGAGCCTGTGCTCCGCGACGGGAGAGGCCACAGCGGTGAGAGGCCCGTGTACCACAAAAAAAAAAAAAAAAAAAAAAACTATAAAAAAATCAAGAAACAATAAGAGGGCTTCCTTGGTGGCGCAGTGGTTGAGAATCCGCCTGCCAATGCAGGGGACACGTGTTCGAGCCCTGGTCCGGGAAGATCCCACATGCCACAGAGTGACTAAGCCTGTGCGCCACAGCTACTGAGCCTGCGCTCTAGAGCCCGCGAGTCACAACTACTGAGACTGCGTGCCACAACTACTGAAGCCTGTGAGCCTAGAGCCCGTGCTCTGCAACAAGAGAAGCCACCTCAATGAGAAGCCCGCACACTGCAAAGAAAGGGTAGCCCCCGCTCGCTTCAACTAGAGAAAGCCCACATGCAGCAACGAAAATCCAATGCAGCCAAAAATAAATAAATTAAAATAAATAAATTTTTTAAAAAAAGAA
Source organism: Globicephala melas (assembly GCF_963455315.2). Taxonomy (NCBI): domain Eukaryota; kingdom Metazoa; phylum Chordata; class Mammalia; order Artiodactyla; family Delphinidae; genus Globicephala; species Globicephala melas. The sequence continues at coordinate 37,899,322 of NC_083324.2, read as the reverse complement.
ACAATAAGAGTTCATGTGCTTTTTTCAATGTCCGATTTAAGTCTGGCAGAAGTTGGAAAGTTTTGCTGAGGATTCTAAGCTTTCCACAAAGAAGTTTATTTGGTTAATGATCTCACCAGGGGGGATTTACAAATCTTATCCAACTGCTGCACCCCAGAGAAAGAACAGCATATAATACTGGCAGCCTGAGACCAACAGGGCCACACAGCGTACCGCCTGCGGAACAAAGCTGTCCCCAAGGCAGACCCACAGTGGAATTACTAAATAAATTCTATTCATAGGGATAGATGGGACCATATGATTAATTATTTAATAAAGCCTATAAAATTTTTTTCAGTAAAACCTGTCAATTACAAAGAAGTAAAAAAAAGTCCAACAGGAATTAAACGAAAATCTGACAGTATTTCAAGAAAGGTTAATAGAAACTTTTGAAAAGTATATGAATGTGGATCCCTCCTCTCTGGAGGGACAGGCCCTTTTGGCTATGCATTTCATAGCCCAGTCTGCCCCAGACATCAGGCACAAAATTCAAAAAGCAATGGCCGGACTTCCCTGGTGGCACAGTGGTTAAGAATCCATCTGCCAATGCAGGGGACATGGGTTTGATCTCTGGTCCGGGAAGATCCCACATGCCGCGGAGCAACTAAAGCTCCTGCGCCACGACTACTGAGCCTGCGCTCTAGAGCACACGAGCTACAACTACTGAAGCCCACACACCACAACTACTGAAGCCCGCGCACCTAAAGCCCGTGCTCTGCAACAAGAGAAGCCACTGAAATGAGAAGCGTGTACACCACAATGAAGAGTAGCCCCCGCTCTCTACAACTAGCGAAAGCCCGCGTGCAGCAACGAAGACCCAATGCAGCCAAATAAACATACATTTTTAAAATAAATAAATAAATAAATATGTGGTAAAAAGCAATGGCCGGTCCTCAGACACCTATAAGCGACTTGCTCCAATTGGCTTATTCAGTTTTCAATAATAGGAATATAACCTAAAAGATTAAATGCACCCAAAGAAATATACAAAAGGCCCAAATGATGGCAGTAACTTGGTCCTCTGAAAAATCACTAAAGGGGAGGCTGGGCTTTCTGGGCCAATCTAGCCATGGTAAACCACAGGGCCCGTGGGTACCGAGACAGTGTACCCTACATGAACAAGGGGGCATTGAAGGAAAGACTGTCATCAATGTACCCTTTGCAAATAGCCAGGGCACTGGCAGAGGGAAAGCCCCAGATGCCAGAAAGCAACAGGGATCCCTCGGCCTTTGATGGTTTTACAATCGAAAGACTGAGGGGGGGCCCAAGGCCAAAAGGGGATCCACCTAGAGATACCATCTACATAACTACTGTCAAGCCTCAAACTTCAGGTGGTAATTGACGTGGTGAGCCACTTGATAAAATTTCTCATAAACACCAGTGCAACCCTTTCAGTCTTAACCCAAGACTGAAAGCCTTAACAACCATAGGAAATATGTAATGGGAGTGTCAAGAAAGAGACAGGGGCACACTTCCCTGGAACCCCTTTTGCGCAACATCAATGGCTGGTCGTTTTTACATTCCTTTTTGTTTGTGCCTGATTGTCCTCTCTCTTTAACGGAAGGAACTTATAACTAGATTAGGCGACACTTTGTTTCTCGAGGGACAAGGAAGCCACCCTTATCACTAAATGATATTAACCAAAAAAAAAGAAAAACAGAGTAAATCTATAACTAAAATAAAAGTCTCGGGCTTCCCTGGTGGCACAGTGGTTGAGAGTCCGCCTGCCGATGCAAGGAACACGGGTTCGTGCCCCGGTCCGGGAAGATCCCACATGCCGCGAAGCGGCTGGGCCCGTGAGCCATGGCCACTGAGCCTGCGCGTCCGGAGCCTGTGCTCTGCAATGGAAGAGGCCACAACAGTGAGAGGCCTGCGTACCGGGGGGAAAAAAAAAAAAAAAAAAAGTCTCAATAAACCCCTAAGTATAAAACATTAAGGTTCCGGGCCTAGCCAAAAGCAAACAGATTGAGGCCTCAAGTAACTGCCTTCCAGATTTGTAAAATGTTTTGAAAAAATGGTTTGGGTCTCCAAGACGGTGGCTACAATCTCTTTTAATAACTCTTCTAATGCTTATTGCTGTATTTCTTTCTTTTTTTCTTAAATAAACTTATTTATTTTATTTATGTATTTAGTTTTTTGGCTGCGTTGGATCTTTGTTGCTGCACGCGGGCTTTCTCTAGTTGCAGAGAGTGGGGGCTACTCTTCATTGTGGTGCATAGGCTTCTCACTGTGGTGGCTTCTCTTGTTGCGGAGCACGGGCTCTAGGCGTGTGGGCTTCAGTAGTTGTGGCTCATGGTCTCTAGAGCGCAGGCTCAGTAGTTGTGGTGCACGGGCTTAGTTGCTCCTTGGCATGTGGGATCTTCCCAGACCAGGGATTGAACCTGTGATCCCTGCCTTGGCAGGCGGATTCTTAACCACTGCACCATCAAGGAAGTCCCTGCTGTATTTCTTTCAATTTGTATCTTTTATAAACTCATCCACTGATGCTTAACGTCCACAAGGGCTAAAAGAATAATGTTAATGGGCTTCCCTGGTGGTGCAGTGGTTGGGAGTCCGCCTGCCGATGCAGGGGACATGGGTTCGTGCCCTGGTCCAGGAGGATCCCACACGTCGCGGAGCGGCTGGGCCCGTGAGCCATGGCCACTGAGCCTGCGCCTCTGGAGCCTGTGCTCCACAATGGGAGAGGCCACAGCAGTGAGAGGCCCGAGTACCGCACAAAAAAAAAAAAAAAAAAAAAAGAATAATGCTAACAGGAGGGGCATTGGCTTCTGGTTCTTCTAACAGAGAAGGGACAGTCAGCCAGGTGTTTTACTTCTTCCCCAGGCAGGCCTACATTCCATCTCAGCAGAAAGTAGTTAATGATAGGTTGTCACCCATTACCCCCCTTTAAGCATAAAGGGTAAACACCTGGAGGGGGGAATGATACGGACAGAGTAAAAGGACAAAGTAGGTGATTAAATAGTTAATCCCAGTAAGTGGTTATAAGTAAAGAAAAAAGTATGGGAGACCCCTGTAACTTAATGATCACTCAAGAAAGCAGGTTTGCTTAACCACAAAACCATGCAACAGAAGCATGAGACATGCCACAAAACAACAAAACAATGATGGAATGAGACCCACATCCTGCCCAGTGAGCTCAGGTTAATGATTCCTAGGACACACGTGCACTAAAAACAAACATATAAGGAAAGGGTGACATTATACTAAAACTTGAAATGATTTATCATATGTTAGTGTATGTTACCGCCTTTTTGCTCATTTCCATTGCGCCATGACAGTCCTGGTTTGACCATGTAGGAACAAGAAAACTCCCCACCCGACTTGGAAAAGGAATTGATGATGGAAGCTTGATGTCTCCTCAATAATGAGGAAGAAGGTGGTCTTCTCACCCTCCCCATTCTTCCTTTGATTATAAAACTATAGCTCACCATGTTCTCCAGATGGCACCCTCTCACCCACCCCCTTGTAAGCCTCTCAAGTGTCCTACTCTAATAAGTCACTTCTTATCTATCACTTTGCCTCTCCCTGAATTCTTTCTGCTCTAACGAACGGGAGCTACTCGGACCACGCACACCCCACCCCCAATGCATTTCTGCGGTTTCATCAGTAGATTGGCTTTACTGCTCCGGGGCAAGCAGACCCACGTTTGGTTCAGTAACACCCTCACCCAAGCCCCACTGAAGTGGCGGCCAGGTCTGAGCTGTGCCTAAGAGGCACCCCTTCCCTACAGAGTAAACACATGTGTTTACTGCACCAGGACATGCTCCTCTGGTAGACCTGATAAGCGACTCTCTGGACTGCCTCCGGCTCCACGGCTCTCATCAACCTTCTAGGTCTAGGCAGTCAAGGCCCAAATTTTGCAGCTTCCCAATCATCCCCTCTCTCAGTTCTCCGGGATAGCCCAGGCCTCCGGCCAACTTCCTAGTTCAGTCCAGGCAAGGATCAGGGCTTGGGGAGGGGGCTGGCTTCCTGCTCCGTCTGGCCTGTTTGTCCATCACAACAGACAACTTGGGTAGAGAGGCAATGTGGAAACCAACCAAGGCCGGGATGTGCGGACCAGGTGCGGGCGGGGAGCGAGGGCTCCGGGCAAGCGGTCGGCGCACTCAAGTTAGGCGCACACGTGGCCGCAGACTCCTTGGGCATGTGCAGGTCACGGGGAGAGTTGCGGGTGGCACCAGACCGGCCGAGGCTGGAGTCTCTACCCCAGGACTCTTAAGGACACCGACGGGAACCCACACAGGGCCCCAGCTCAACGTTCCTCAGTTGCCCAGAGCCCCCCACTTACCTCCTCCGCTGCGCTTGCCGCCTCTGCGGGGCGCGCTGCCTTTTCGAGCGCGGGGCATGCCGGGAATTGGGCGCGGCGGGGCGCGGGGTCAGGGACCCGGCGGGCAGGGGCTCCAGACCAGCGAGTCGCCGGCCAATGCGCTGAGTTGAGACTTGGGCAGACGACGGGAGCCACACGCCGCGCGCGCCACCATCTTCGCGAGGCGCCCCGCCCTGCCGAACGTGTCGAAGCGCCCCACCCTGCTAAATGGGTGGCCGGGAAGGCGAGTTCCTGGTCTCCCGGTTCATGGAACCTCTCCATGCGGCCGAAACTACTATTCCCAAGGTGCTGCGCGCGGATTACCGCCCCCCCCCGCTGGGCGCAGAGCACCTTGGGAATTGTAGTCAGCTCCCGGGACCCACAAGCCCACGACGCTCTAGCTGAACTATGCACCCACAATGCCTTGCGGCGTTCCCACCCCCTCGCCCAACACGTTTAGTCGTTAACTCTGTAGCTGCCCACGACGCAGGACCGGCATCTCTGGGTACTTGCAGCGGGACGCTCGCGACAGGAAGAGGGTGTGTTTCGTAGAATTGGGGAACAGCCAAACCTCAGGCAGTGAAAGAAAAAGTAACTTTATGATGAAAGCAGATTACAGACAACAGCTTAGCACTTAAAGACCTTAGCCAAGATCTCCTCGGGGGCCCACCTGCCCCTGGACGGGTCTCCTGTGACCATTCCATGGACGCAGTGAAGTGTAGAACAGAGCCCTGGGCTGGCAACCTTAACCTTCTAGAACACCGACTCTTCCTGGGGCTGCTTTCTTGTCAGGAGGGATGAGGTGATCTCAGAGGGCGTCTAGTTTTAAAACAGTATGTTTTTTTCTGGCCTCTTCCACTCCCCAGGGATCCCATGGGAAGTGGGGTGTGTGCATGGGAGAAGTGACTGTAAGCTAAATAGAACAAGAGTGGGACAAAGTCTTCCCTCCAGGACTGGAAAGATGGCAGCAGGAACATGAAGGTCAGAGGCAGGTGACTCCTGGCTTTATGTTGCTTCTTCAGGCCTGGGCTCCTGGCAGGTAGGGCCAGCCCAGCCCGAGTAACAACGGCAGCTGAAGGACTCCCAATCTCCCGGGCTGCCATCTGGCTCCAGGTGCAGAAAGACTTCCAGTTGTCCTGGGTCTTGCCAAGCACATCGGCCATGGCCATGGCACCGCTGGTGACTGCAGGCCATGGCTGCCCTGGTCACGTTGATCACATAAGGGCCCAGGGTGCTCACTAGGTAGTCATGGAGATGCCAGCACTCCTCCTGAGGAGAGGGAAGGGATGTATCAATGCTTCTGCTCCATGGCCCTGACATGGTCTTTCCCCATCTCTGGGACCCCAGCATGGGCTGTGTGGCAGGCTGGAGGGGGCAATGATCACCTCAGAACTGGAGAAGCTCAGGTCCCCCCAGAGCACCACGCCGGCTGCCCCCAGTGCAGCGGTCACACCAATGGTCTGCACAAGTTCATCCTGGAGGCAGAGAGCTGCTAAGCCAGGGCTGGGCTGGCCAGCTCCATCTGGCCCAACGTCCACCTTCAAGAACTTTCATGGCTCACTGCCATGATCCGATTCCACCCCTAGAGGAGGGCCCCTTGGCCCTGAGCCTCTGAGTGGCTTCTCAGGCCCTCAGAGAATGTCATGCCTCCCCAGTCAGACCCCTAGACTTCAGTTTTCACTCACCTGAGACAGGAACCTCCCAGAGCTCCGGTGTGTGAGGCGGGCATAGGCCAGGACAGGCAGGGGATGTGGGTGCCCAGCGAGGGCCACACGGAAGGCCTCCTCCAGGCGGTATCGGACAAATGCGTGGTGGTGAGCAGGTGGTAACCTGTGTGGGAGGTATATGCTGGGGAAGAGGGCGCTGGAGGCGGCCCAGAGCCAATGCAGTTGGGTGTTGCGGGCAAGGGTGGCTGCATGGCAGTGGCCCGTGTAATTGGAAGCTGTACCATGCCAGCCATTGCCACAGGCCGGGAAGCGATAGAAGCCCCAGAGCCCATGGGGCTGCAGTGCCCGGCCTAGCCGCAGTGTGTCCTCCATCAGTGCACGGGCTGCCTGTTCAAAGCCGATACGGGCCTTGTAGAGCTGCTCCTGGGGGTCCAGGTTGGGGAATACCCGCCGTGCCCAAGCCCAGGAGGCTGTCTGGTAGACCTGGCGGTGGCCCCAGTTCCCAGACCAGAGTGGACACCATTCCTCCCAGTCCAGTACTGCCAGGCCAGCGAAGCCAGGTTGCAGGCTGTGGCGGATCTGATAGGCAGCCCGTGCCAGGTGGCGGTCAAGGGGCACAGCCTGGGGGATGCCCCCGTTGTGAGCTGTGCCCCTCGGCCCAAGGTAGGGATAGAAGCCGAGCTGGTTCTTGTAGAAGATGGTGACATTCTGGCCGTGGAAACGCTGGCCACGGTTGGCTGCAATGCCCAGGGCCTCTAGTGGCAGGTGCACGCCAAAGCGGGCCTTACAGTGTGCTGAGGGCACATTCCACAGCACCAAGAAGGGGCGTTCAGGGGCTTGCAGCAGGGGCTGGCCACATCCCAAGCACAGGGCCACCCCTAGCACCAAGGCCAGGCCTAGCTGCATGGTCATGCCCCAGGGATGGAAACCTGCAGGAGAGAGGGGGTGTGAGCTTAGACTCCATGGCCATGGCCACACCTTCCACACAGCAGAGAAAGCTGGGAAAACTCCTCCAGCTCCTCCTCACAAGAGAGGGAGGTGCGTAAAGCCTGGTTCCCAAGGGGTCTCATAGGCCTCTCAGAGCAGCCACAACCCAAGCTGGCTTGGGCAGCTCCCCTTCTGTATTGTCCATCTCTGCCATGGCACCACCGTGCCCTCTGACACCTCCCCCACCTACAGCTTTCACAAGTCCCCTTCTTTCCTCTGCCCATTTTGTTTCCTGCCCCAAGAACACTCAGCCCCCACCTTGCCTGGCTTAATTTCTACTCAGCACTCAGGTCTCTGCTATGGCATCACCTGCCCTGGGAGGTCTACCAGATCTCCAAGTGGAGTGAGGAAACTTGAGCTCCCACTGTCCCAGCATGGATCCTGCCACAGTATGCCTGCCCTGTCCCTTGGGCTGAGACCCTATCTGTCTAGTTCCCCACTGCCTGTGCCCAATCCAGGGCCTTTAACACAGCAGGTGCCCAGTGAATGGTGATGAGTGAATGTCTCCTTGTCCCCTGGGCCTGGCAGAGTGAGAGAGGTAAAAGGCAGGTGTCCCTCCACCCATGGCCCTAAGGCCGAGGTGGATCTGAGGGCCCCTGCAGGGACAGAGGACCTAAGACAAGGCTGGGAGATGAGGGTGGGGGTCAACAAATACACTGTCACAACCACACCCAACAGAAGCCTTTATTCAGCCACACTGAGAGCTCTGAGCCACAGCCATGGCGCCATCTCCACTGGCACTCAGGAAACATGCCTAGGCTGAAGCTGTCCTTGGGGGATAGAAGCTGAGGGATGGCCAGTGGGCTGAGGCTGGTACTGTCCTGGGCAGTCAACTGACCCAGAAAGACAGCATCTTGCCCTGGGTAAGCCCTCAGATGTCTTTCTCCATCCAGAATATGGGGCGTCTTCTCAGGTCTTGGTATTGAGTCTCCAGCAGGCTTTGTGGAGGGGGCCCTCCTGGAGGTGGGGGTAGGGTGGTCAAGGGCTCAGGCAGGGGTGGGGGTGGCGGCAATGATGACCCCTTGGGGGCTCTTGGGGCAGCTTGGGCAGTCAGGCTACGGGCCCTGCAGGGTGGCCGGGGAAAGGAGGCCCTGGGGAAGGCACTGAGCAGGGTGGCAGGCAGCCACCGACTGGTGAAGACCAGGCCCTGCACAGGCTCACCCAGCTGGTATCCCAGGTGGGCGTAAAAGTGCAGCTGGTCATGGGTGGTGAGGTGTAGCCGGCGGAAGCCCCGGGCCTGAGCAAAGGCTTCAAGGCCCTCCATGAGGCAGCGGCCAAAGCCACGGCCCCTCAAGGCTCGGGCCACCACCACCGTCTCCACTAGGAGGCTCTGGGGCCGGTCCAGCACCCGTGACAGGCGGGCATGGCCCACCACAATGGGGTCTGCCTCTGGCGTGGGACGGGGGCTCAGCAGCATCAAGCAGAGGGGGAAGGCATCTGAGGACTGGCCCAAGGAGTGCAGGCGGGAGGCACGGCTGCGGGGCCACTGCTCATTGATGAGGTCGGCACAGGCATCCAGGAGCTCAGGTCGGCAGTGCACAGGCTCCAGGGTCAGCTCAGCCAGGTTGGGGGCTGGGGTCTCCTCTGGCTGGCGTGCGGGATCCAGGGTCAGCTCAGTTGAGCCAGGACTGAGGGTCATCTCTGGATGGCATGCAGAACCCAGGGTCAACTCAGCTAGCCTGGGGCTCAGGGTCAGATCTGGCTGGTGTGTAGGATCCAGGATCAGCTTGGCCAGGTTGGATCTCAGGGTCACCTCTGGCTGGCATGCAGGATCCAGAGTCAGTTAGGCTGGAGTGGTACTCAGGATCAGCACCACCTGGTGTATAGGGTCTAGGGTAGGAGTCAGCTTGGCTGGGCCAGGGCTCAGAGTCAGCTCTTGCCTACATGTGGGATCCAGGCTCAGATGCCAGGCTGGGAGCCAAGGTCATCTCCTGCTGGGTTCCAGGTGGCTCAGTGCCAGGCTGGGGGTTAAGGCCACAGTCTCCAGGCAGTGGTATCTCCTGAGACCAGAAGGGTGCTCCTCCTGTGGACAACAGCCATGCTGGGCTGTGCCAGAAGGGAGGATGGGGCTGGGGCAGGGAGTGGCTGACAGAGTGCTAAGGAGGGCCACGCATCCTGGAACTGGTGGGCTGCACCTTGTCCCCATACTCACCTGATGGCACAGGTGACCTGGAGGATCCCATCCCCTATACCTGGGGGACCTGACTCAGGTGGAGAGCAGAGGGGATGGATCCTGGGTGCTCTGCCTTACACTGGATGGAGGCTGAGGGCTAAAGGCTAGGGCAGAAATCAAGACTCCAGGCCCCAGCCTTCTCTGACTACCGCTTTGAACTCCCCAGGAGAGTAGATCCAGCCCTACACCATTGCAGCTGGCTGGCCATCAGACAGAGCATACAAACTAGACACCATGACCCCCTGCTTAAACGCTGTATTCCCTTCGGAGGGAACACAGCTTCCCTAGGAACTCCCCTAGGGAAGTTCCCTGTCCCACCCTTCTCCCTACTCCAGGTCCCCGCCTTTTTGACCACCTGGGCCATGCCTGCCACCTAACCGATATTGAGGTGCCATTCACCCACCCATCAGGCTCAAATTTCCCCTCCCTGGACTGCCTTCCCTACCAGGGGCACAGAGTCCCTGGCTCCCTCCCCAACACTGACCAGCTCAGGACACTTTGACTGGGCATGGACCCAACTGCCCCTCAGAAAGGGCCCGGCTCACACAGCAATGTGGCTCCTGCAGGCCTGGTTCCCCACTGGCCTGTTTCGTAGACACCCTAGCTAGATAAGAACCACAGCTTCCTTCCTACATCCACAGGGGTGTCCAACGGCTACCAGGTTGGGGGCTCAGACCTCCTGACCTCGAACTCCACTGTGTGCCCATCCTACCACAGGCTCTGCTGGCAGAAGGGTCAATGCTCGGGGATTTCTAGCAGTACGTGGCCGCTGGGCCCCACCCTTCTACCCACCTGTTCCAGAGAGGATGCCCTGGCTCCCCTTCCCCACCTCCGCAGGAAGTCCCCGTGAGCTTGAGGCCAATTCCACACTGATCAGTAACAGGTAGCCCCCTCCCCTCATACCACATCCCACTCAGAGGGCTATAAGCCCCTCACCTGCATCAGCCACCTCCGCAGCAGCTGCACCCCTGGACCAGGAGAGAGGAAACCCCAGGATCCGCCCCTGAGCCTGGAGCCCCAGACTTCCCCCTCAGGCTTAACCCTTTCTGTGCCGACCCCACCCACTGTGGGTGGGGCTCCCGGGTCCACAGAGAGAGGCGACAGTCTCTCCTGCCTCGGTTTTCCCCTTCCTCCCACTGGGTGACAAACCGTGGAGTTTGGGGGTGGGGGCTTCGGGAGCTTGACTCCGGGCGGCTGTGGCTCGGCATGCTCTGGGAGGGAACGACAGACGCAAAGAGGGCGTGCGGGGCGGCTTAGTCACTTCAGAACTGTACGCGCGGAGCGGACGGGGAGAGCGGGGGACAATGAGGACGAATACGCCGCGCATGAGGAGGGGGGGAGTACTGACATGCTGACGCCTGGCTCCGGGACGCTCCGTCTCGTCGCTCCACACGGATCTGTATCTCGCTGTCTCTGGCTCGGACTCCTCCGGCACGCGGCGCTCGCACCCTAGCGGTGAGGCGGACGCACTGCAGCCGTCACGGCCCGCGGCACACCACCAGGTCCCGGGTCTTCGGGGCGGCCAGCCCCCGGCCCCGGCCCCTCGCGTCATAACACAGACCCGACGCAGACTGGATCTCTGCCCTGGTTCTACCTCTGCCCCTCCCGCCCTTGCTTATCCAGGCCCAGCTCCCAGTGAGCGCGAACCGAGCGCCAGCTCCATTACGGGTGGGCTGGGCTTCCATCTCGTCCCGCCTCGCCCCGCCCCAGACTCAGATAGGTCTCCCCCCAGTTCAGCCTTGTTTCGGCTCACGTCAGCCTCCTGCCCAGCGTGGAAACGGTCAGGTGGAGCTTCCTCCCGAAATTTGGGCCCAACCCTGAGAAGCAGCCGCCCTCGGACAGACATCAAATCTGAGCAAGAGAAAAGAATTTTCCTGTGCCCTCTGGATCCCAGCGCCTGCACGTTTTAGGTGCTCAATAAACAGCTCTTGAAGTTAGAATCATGTCTGCTTTATTTGTGAGGCTGTTACCTCTGAACGGATTCAGGCTGCAGTACAGGGCTGATTACCGTCGACATATAGTAGGAGCCAAAGGGCTCCATCGCTGTAGAGGTAGAGGTAGAGGGTAGAGATTCAAACCCAGATTCACCTGGGTTTGAATCTCAGCTGCTCTATTTTCTGTCTGCAACCTTGGGTAAAGTGCTTACCCTCCCTGTGTGTGCCTCAGTTTCCTCATAGCGTCATGTTAGGATTGCACCATTAAGTTAGACTACTTAAAATGTAGGACTCGGAAAAAGTAGGCACCCAGTGAATGTCAGCTCTTTCTTCCTTCCTTCCTTCCTCCCTCCCTCCCTTTCTTTCTTTCAGCATGCGGGATCTTAGTTCCCTGACCAGGGATCGAACCCCCGTCCCCTGCAGTAGAAGCACGGAGTCTTAACCACTGGACCGCCAGGGAAGTCCAGAGCGTCAGTTCTTGTGATTGCTGCAGTTTAAAGACTGGCTCAATGTCTCTGGAAGAAATATTTTTAACTCTGCTGGGTGGGTGCCCAAGGCTCTAACTCCTTATGCAACTATCTTGGTCTGTAAGCAGGTGTGAATGGGCTAGCATATGCTCATGACAGTGCCTGAGTGTACTTCTGACTGTGACCATGACTCATGTGACTGTGCCTGTACTTGAGAAAGCTGTAGCCAGGTCCAGATTGCATTAGGTACTCAATGTGTGCATGTGCCAATCACCACATGCCTCACTGCTCACACCATGTTCCCGTCCACCCATGGTAGCAGCGACATTTGAACCCCACAGCCAACCGATTCTTGAGTGAGAGGGCACCTCGGAGGGTCAGAGGCCCACCACCAGGCGTGGACTCGATGGAGAAACTGGTGGGGCTGAGGATGAGGCGGGCCTCGGGGTGACTGGGGCGCCGAGCACAACGGCCATGGCCAGAGCACAGGACTTGACTGCACAGAAGAGCCCCACTGGTCACATTCAGGATGAAGGGCCCCAGTGTCGTGTCAACATACTCCTTGATGGCCTGGCAGGATTCCTAGGTGGGAGGGGGAGCGTCAGGACACCACGGCCATGCACGGGTCCACCTAGGGCATTGAGGCACTCACCTGCTGGTCAACCAGGACTGCAGGGGTAAAGGGTGGGCCAGGGTCTCCCCAGTCAGCCTGGAAGCCCCACTCCTGCCCCCACCCTCACCCCCATCCTGGGCTTGAGCTCACCTTGGTTCTTGTGTTCTCCCAGCTCACCCAGAGCACCACTCCTGCTGCCCCCTGGGCTGCACTCTCCCCCAGGCTGTGCTCCAGCTCCTCCTGGGGAAAGGACAGCATAGCTCTGTGGGGCCTCCCTCCGTCCCCACAGCAGCCTGCTGTAACACTATTGCATGGGACAAATAATTCATAGCCTGCTCTAGCTGTGGTGGCCAGAGGCAAGCCTGCTCTTACTCTAGCCTGTGAGTGCCATGCAGGCAGGGATGATTTCTTTCTGAAGAATGCTGAATTGTCTGTGCCTAGCACAGAACTTGGCACACAGTAGGTGCTCAAAGAATGTGAGAGGTAATGGATGAAAGTGTCCCAAGGCTAAAGTGCCCCAGGGCTATGTGGCCTCATTTACTGGACTAATGCCTGACAATGTAGGTTACAAGGTGGGCGGGGTCACAGGAGACTCACCAGGGGCAGAAAGCGGTTAGTCATGTCATAGAAGATCTGGACGTAGGGCAGCACTGGCAGATCAGGGTACCCTGCACCCACGGCCAAACGGAATGCCTCACCCACACGGTGCTGCACAAACATCCGTGCCTTCTTCGTGCCCTCCAGTGCTGCAGGCAGGTAGATGCTGGGGTAGAGGGCACGGCTCTGGCCCCACAGCCACCCCAGCTGGTCATTCTCGGCACGGATGCCTGGTGGGCACTGGCCAGTGTAGTTGGGATTTTTAAAGTCATAGTTATAGCAATCAGGGAAGCCATAGAAGCCCCAGAGGCCACGAGGCTGCAGTGCTTGTCCCAGCCTGAGGGTGCCTGCCATCCAGGCCCGCGCAGCCCCCTCGAACTGGTCCTGAGCTGCTGCCTCCACCCAAGGAGCTGGCCAGTCAGGGTGCTGCCCCTGTACCAGTGCCCGTGAGCGCTGCCGGTAAATGTCCTTGGTGTCCCAGTTGAAGGCCCAGCGTGGGCGCCATGCCTCCCAGTCAATAACTGCCAGCCCTGAGAAGTTGGATGCAGGCATGGCAGCCAGGATGTCCTGGAACGCACGGGCCAGGTGGACAGTCAGGCTGGCATTCTGGGGCAGGCCACCGAATACGGGTTCCCCAGCAGGTGTGTAGTAAGGGTAGGTGCCCAGCTGGGAGCTGTAGAAAATGGTCATGTCAGGGCCGCGGAAGGTCTGCCCCGGGTTGGCCACCACATCAAAGACACTGACATCCACGTCCACGCCATGCCTCTCTAGACACCACTGGGTGTTTGCATTCCAGATGGTGGCGAAGGGCCGGTTGGGTACCAGGGGGTCCCTGGAGCCTTTGGCCATGCCGAGCAAGTTCAGGAAGAGGGTGCAGATGGGAAGCAGGTGGGCTGCCGTGGCACAGGGCAGGTCTAGAGAAACCTGGCCAGGGGAAGCAGAGCTGAAAGCAGGCCTTGAACTCTCTGACCCCTACTGAGGGCAGGCAGGCCAAGTCCCTTATTAATCCACCTCTGTTCTGGCTTCAGGTAAATATTGACCTGCAGGGTTCAGGGAAGTCAGAGGGCAAAGGAGAGGCATTGAGGGGAACATGGCCACTAGAGGGCACATCCGAGTTGCCTCTTGGGCCGACCTCTGCCCTCTGTCTCCCACAGGTCTTGTCCTGGCTTGACCGCCCCCTTTCCCCAAGGGCCACAGAAGCCATGACATCTGTCTTGAGAAGAGTGGCTGAGAGCCAGGCCCTCAGCCCCCAGGCTGGCCGACTGATGGAGGCGGGGGCTTCCCTGTCTCTTTCCCCAGGAATCCTGGCCACCCATGCAGGAGGGCATGCTCAGTGACGCAGGAAAGGTCAGCCCAGCCCTCCTGCACACCCGCCAATCTGCCCACTTGTCCCTGCTGACCTCAGGGCTGAAAGGCCTCATTCTCCAAACTTCCTGTCCTCAGGGTGAGGGCCTATGCAGGGCTCAGCAAGATTCTGTTCCTTAACTCTGGCCTCAGCTGCACCGAGACTCTTGGAGGAAGAAGCCGCTGCTAGAAACCCTGAGCTTTTGTAGGGGTCACCCCACCCAGTCTGGGGGCGGGCTGAGGGGCGGGCCCTGGGTTAGAGGGCTGGGCCAGACAGCAGAGCCACCTCTGCACTCCTAGCAAAGTGCCCTTGGTAGGAGGTGGGGCTAGGCCGGAAGTGGCCCCTCCCACTCTGTCAGCACTGGGGCTGGACTTTGTGGCTTTACTTGGGATGGTGTGGGGATGGAGGCAGTGCATGGGGGCCGTCTGGGTGGCAGATCCGACTGGGTGTGATACTGGAGTCTGGGTGCCTTCCCCACGTGCCTGCATTATGACACCTATGGGCCCTAGGCACTTTCACCTTTGCGGACCCATTCCTCAAAAAAACATTTTAAGGGAATGGTTAGGACTCTGTGCTTCCACTGCAGGGGACACAGGTTCGATCCCTGGTCGGGGAACTAAGATCCCACATGCTGCACGGCCAAAAAAATACATATTTTTTTAAAAATATATTTTACGACTATACTGGCATAAGGACAGATATAATCCAGACTGAATTCATTATTTTATATTCATTATTCCTGTATTTTTTCTTCTGATTAAAAAAGATTAAAATTAAAACATTTTTGTGGGCCCGTATAAGTATTGTGGCCCTGTGCCTACAGTGCCTAGTGGATAAATCATCCCCCCTTTAGGGACCTGTGTCTGAAAGGAACTGTGTTCCTGAAGTCAGGGCTGCGTTGTCACCCTTTGTATATGTGCTGGATCAGTGACTGTCTGTGTAAAGCTCCAGTTAGTGGACATTTGGGACTCTCCACAAACTCCAGTAGTGTGTATGTGCAAGTGTGGGACCCAGTGCCTGGGACTTGGTGTGTGTGAGACCCTGTTTTATGACCACGAGACCCCATGTTTGTGTGACCACGGGTATGAGCATGAGTGTATCAGTGAAGACGCGCTTGTTCATTCCTTCGTGATTTTGCTTGTTTGCTGATTCAGACGCTAGCAACAGAGACCTGCTAGGTGCTCAGGCCCAGGCTTGCCTGCCAGAGTGGGGTGAAGGAAACATCATGTTCCTGGCCCAGGTGAAAGCACTGAACAGCCCAGTCTGAACCTGAGCTCATAGCCAGGTCACAGCTGTGTGGGTCAGGTTACAGGTATGTCTGGATAACCTGTGTGTTGGCAGGTTACAGATGTGGGCAGGGTAGCTAACAGGTATGCATGGGTCACATCTGTGTAGGGGAGGTCACAGCTGTGTGTGGGGTCACAGTTGGGTAGGGGAAGTCACAGGTGTTGGGGAGATAGGTCACAGCTCCTCCTTCCTTGCCCTCCCTCTGCTGGCTCCATCATCTTATGGCCTTATTGATCGACACCTGAATCTACTCTCCAGCCGGCCTCTCCCCACCTTGGTCACAAGCAGCCAGGACACAAGCAGCCCTACCCCCACCATGTGATTTGACATCTCCCTCCCAGTGCTACCACCCTCTCTATTCTCTGCCATCAGCAGCCAGAGGGATGAAGGATCACTTTACAACCTGAATCAATATCGATTTGGTGAGGATTGCTTTTCCAGGCTCTAACTACACAATCCCCTTGCCTGTATGCCTCTGGGGAGCACTCTCCACTGTCCAACATCTGACTTGGCCTTGGCATACAAAGTGCATCTCCCTTTATGCTGTCATACCCCTGAGGATGGCAGTCTTTGCTGTTGTGGTTCATGGGTGCATCCCCAGCACCCAGCCCAGCCCTGGCACATGTGTGTGTTCAGTGTGTTCACTGAACAGGTAAGATAGTCACTATCATCAGACAAAATCAGGCCTGGTGCCACTCTAGGGCCACCTGCAGCATAACCCTCTGTCACACCCAAGCCTCAAACTCTGTCTCCATTTGTGTTCTGTCTTCCTCCAGCCTTTGCCCATGCTTTGTTCCCAGCATCAAGTTTCCCCCCCACCTTTCAAAACTCAGTGTAGGGACTCTCAGTGTAGGGACTTCCCTGGCAGTCCAGGAGTTAGGAAACCGTGCTTCCACTGCAGGGGGCAGTGGTTCGATCCCTGGTCGGGGAACTAAGATCCCATGTGCCGTGCATGGTACGCCCCCCCCCACCCCACCCCCCAAAAAACCCAACCCAACCTCGATGTAGAAAGCACTTCCTTGAGGCTACTTCCCGAGTCCTTGTGGCTGGGGTGCCCTCCTCACTGCTCGACAGTTTCTTGAGTACATCTCGAGCCGGTATTATCTGAGGGCAGGGGATCAGTCATCACTGATAGGGACAGGAGGAATCCAGGTGTGGGTCCAATGACTGAGGGGAGGGGCAGGGCCCCACCCAGAATAACTCACTTCAGAAGCAGAGGAAGTGAAGCAGGTCAGAGCTGGTATGACAGCTCTGGCTGCTACTTCTCTCCCCTGGGACAGCTGGGGACAAGCTATGCTCTCCCATGGCCATTACAGGGCTGACTGTTGAGGATGCCTCCCCCTCACCCCATCATGCATCTCTGCAGTGGGACAGGGACTGGACCTCATGATTCAGATCCCAATGCCCTGCTTGCCTCCCCCTGACCATACCCAGTGGAGGACTCTGAGCTAGATGGGGAGAAGTGCGTGTGGCTGAAGTCCACTGTCCTTGGGACTGGGGAGTGGAGGAGCCGCCCTTGCCTGTGAGAACAGCAGGGAGGAGTGATCTGGCTACCTGCCCAGCCAGGGAAGATCAAACATCCGCTTTCCCCTTTCTCCTTGGGTGGGCAAGGCGAGGCGACTGGCACCAGCCCAGCTGGGGATACAGTACCAAGTAGGAGAAGCACAATGAGGCCCACCCTTCACAGAAGGTTGTACCCAACTGCTTTCCAATCAATATGGATAAAGCAAGGTCCTTGGTGTTGGGGTAGACTGTGAGTCCCTCCACTCCCAGTGGCCCCTGCCCTAGCAGGACAGCTAGAGTGGGAAGCTCTGGCCTGCAGATCCCAGTGAATGCATTTTACAGATGAGAAGTCGCCAGCAGAGAGTCTCACAGAGACAGAACTGAGCTCAAACCTTATACGGAAGACCCTGAAATCTCTCTCACATGCCCTGGCCCAGGCACAGACAGTCCAAGCAAAGAAGCAGTTGTTTCATATTTAATTTACAAAAGAGACCCCAAAATAATAATAATAAACTATTCAGGGGCAGGGGAGTAGGGTCAGGTCCTCCCCGGCCCAGCTGTGCCCCTCTTCCTCTCTGGCAGGGAGAGAAGGGGCCTCCCACGGGACTGTCCCTCCCCCTTAGAACAGGGGGTGGGAGCTGGTACGGACACCCTACTGGGCATCCCAGGGGGTTCTGCCCCTTCAGACTCTGGTTTGTCCACCCCTTGTGGGCTCCTACATGCCTAGCAGAGCCCTTGTGGCAGAAGCCAGCTTGCCTGGCAGCTGCGTGAGAGACCCTTACAAAGTCCAGGTGAGGGCCAGGGCGGCCACAGCCAGCAGGCTGGTGAGGTGGGACCCAGACCAGGCCCCACTGGCACCCCCAGCTGCCTGCCTGCGGTCCCACTGGCATTGCTCGCCGCCCCAGCCTAAGTAGCACTGGCAGCGAAAGTGCGTCTGCAGGTGGTTGCGGTCGGCCCAACTGAGTTCCCCCTCTGGTCGCAGCTGCGGCTCACCAGGTGCGTGGCTAGGCACTAGGCGGAAGCTGCTGGCACTGAGGTGCAGGAAGGTATTAGCACTGGGGTCACGGCGCACACAGCGCCCGTGGCCGTGGCACTGGGCCCAGCTGCAATACTGGGCAGCCCAGGACACATTGACGACGTAGGGTACCAGCAACCGGGTCAGGTAATCCTTGAGGTACTGGCAGGTCTCCTGGGGGCAGAGGTCAGGGATCAGGGTCAGCTGTCTCAGCCCACAGGCCCAGATGGAAACTCTGTTTACACTGTGGTGACTGTACCTTCTTTTAACAATGCATGCACGCACGCGCGCACACACACACACACACACACACGCGCAAGCATGCCTGAGCCCTCACTGTTCCTATTCCTTCTAAGAAGGGGGTGGGGGCAGGGACTGGAACCCAGCAGGGCAGATGGGGCAGGGTGGAACTCAACAGCTGGTCAGGACAGCAAATCCCCCTTCCTGGGAGAAGGGGAGGGACTGAGTCTTCTCTGTTGGGACTGGGGCTCTTTGGGTGGGGGACAGATGAGGGGACCACTTTGAGGTTTGCAGCCAAAAGCACAGATGCTCTGCCTGTCCCTGCAAACTCAGCTCCAGTAGGCTGGGTGGGTCTTACTTACCATGCTGGTGGTGTACCCCGCATCACCCCAGAGGATGACACCAGCTGCACCCAAGGCTGCACTCTCGCCAATGGTGGAGATGAGATCCATCTGCGTAGGAAGGAGATGGTCACTGGGGAATACTGAGACCACAGGGTGAGAAGGACAGACAGTGTGAGAAGGCCCTCCTTCTCACCCCTAGGCAGCAGCTGTTTCACTTTCTCCTTAAATGTTTAAGCCGTTTCCACCCCCACTTCTGGCCTCCCATTCCCAAGCCAAGGGCCCACTTGAGCCTAGTATGTACCTATCAGGATGGACCACAAAGTCAGAATACTAGGCCCAAGTCCCTGCTCTGCCTGGATTTGCTGGGAAGTTCTGGGTAAATTTCTCAGCATCTCTGGCCCTCAATTTTTGTATCCACAAAATGGAGATAACAATGCCACCCTTTCATAGGGTTACAGAGATAATGAGGTGAGGAGATGTAGAGTAGCCAGTAAGCTTGGGGGCAGGAGGCCTGCAGTGGTTTCCCAAGGACGAAGGCAGGGCCCTGGGAGGCACATACCTCGCTAAGCCCTGTGAGTCCGCGGCTATAGGTGGGCCTCGTGAAGACGTAGACCGGGAGTGCATGGTTGGCATGGTGGGTGTGAGCCACGCGAAGGGCCTCCTGAACACGGAAGCTGACAAAGTTGCGGCCATGTGTGGAGGAAGCGAGTGTCTCTTCCAGGTATACAGAGGGGAAGAGGGCCGTGCTCTCGGCCCACAGCCAGGCCAGCTGGTCATTTCGGGAGACCTCAACATCAGGGCAGCGGCCTGTATAGGTCTCCCAGTTCTGCACATAATCATGGTTGTAACAGTCGGGGAAGAGGTAGAAGCCCCACAGGTGCCGAGGCCGAAATGCCTTGACAAATCGCAGTGTCTCCAGCATGAACTGGCGTGCAGCAAACTCAAACTCATACTGCGCCTGCTTCACTATGCGGTCTGGTGGCCAGTCAGGGTGGCGACTGGCCACCAACTGGCGTGATAATCGGCGGTACACGTCCTTGTCCTGCCAGTTGCGTACCCACACTGGCCGCCAGTCCTCCCAGTCAATGACTGCCAGCCCTGCAGGCTCCTGTGTACGAATGTAGCGTTCCACATGTCCCTTTAGCATCTCCAGGTGTACCCAGAGGCTGCCATTCTGTGGCACACCACCATGCACAGACCTCGCCACCGAATCGAAGTGTGGATACATGCCCAGCCGGTCACGGTAGAAGATGGTGATGTTCTGGTTCACGAAACCCTCATTAGGTGAGGCCTGCACATCAAAGGCCTTCATGTCCTTTGGGTCCAGTGGCACCTTGTGGCGTGGGCCACAGTCTTGTGTGGGCACATCCCATGCTACCACAAAGGGCCGGCCTGTGAAGATGGGTGGTGCTGTGGGCTTCAGCTCCGTGGCCCATGCCACCGCCAACACCAGGGCCAGTGTGACGGCAGGGCCCAGGCCTGCCCACATGCTGGGGGCTGCAGGAAGACAGTGTCACCTGCCTGGCACTAGCTCAGGAACTGGGGGAAAGGTGGGAGACAGCAAATCAGTCTATAGAATCCTGGAGGTGTCCACCCCAAACCCATCCGTACTCCCAAAGCCCATGCTGTGTAGGGCACCGTGCCCAGGGTTGTTCAGACCCTGTTATTGGCTATAACAGGTCTGAGAGACCACAGACCACTGAGGCGCAGGAACTCACTGCCAGGGCTCCTTCCTGGAGCAGGTAGCCTACAGCTGGGCAGGAACTTGTTAGGTCTGTGACCCCTCTGAGAACTGGACGAATTGAGCTATAGACTCACTGCCCAGAGACTCACACATGGCTGAATACCACCCAGGACAAGGTTTCTGAGAGCCCCAAACCGAGGCCCACTCTACCCTGTGAAGTACTCTTGGTCCTGAGAAACCATAGCATTTGGGTAAGGCAAGGCACAGCTGATGAAGCAGCTAGGAAGCTGTAACAGCCCCAGAGCTGGTATCTTTTTTTGCACCCGCCCAGCAGCAGAGCGAGGCTAATAGACTTTGTCTCAGCGCAGACACTCTCCCAAGCTTGGTGGAGGCCCCGCGGGGACAAAGGGGTGGTGGATCTCCCACGGTGGCGCTGGCAGACCGGCATTTCCCTCTACAGCTACCAGAAATGATCGCGCCCGCGGGCCAAGCGGTCCGGGGTAAAGCCCACTCCACCTGGCCTTTGTCCGGGACCCCGCCCCCGCCCCGCACGTGGGGGCTGAACCCGGCCCAGAGTTGGGGGGGGGGTCCTGGGCCGCCTCCCTGGGGGCTCAGAACAGAGCCCGCGGAGAGAGCCGCCAGGCTCGCACTGCCCTCCCTCACCTCGCGCAGGGAGCCGCCGGGACCTGCGCCATGGCCATCGCCATCCCCGCCCCAGCCCGGCCCGCTCCGGCCGCTCCACCAGGCACTGCCCCGGTTCGGCGCCTCTACTGGCTCCGCCCCCCCAGCCCGCGGGCCCTTTAAGAATTCAGCGCGGAGGCGGGCCCTGCGCAGGATTTGCGGCGGGGTCGGAAAGGTGTGCCTGACTTTCGGGTAGCCAGTGCTGCGTTTTGGGCTCCAAGGTCCCCAGATCCTCTGCCGAGGAATGTGACCATCAATCTGGAACCGTGAGACCCCTCCAAATGGGGCTTTCTTGTGGAGTCTCAGCCGTGAGGGCCAGTCAGCCCCAAATTCCCCCCCGCAGCCTGCGGCCGGTGGTACAGTCCTCGCTGCTCTGCGACGCGGCCAGCCGCTTAAAGGGACAGCATAAAGGACGGGGGTCGGGGAGGGAATAAAGGAGGTGGCGTTCCGTCACCCGGCCAGAAGGAGATGCTGTGGGACCCCGAGGCCTTGGCCGGGGGTAGTAGTGAATCTGGCTCAGCATCCCTGAGCGTAGTCTCCAGTCCTGGGGCCCCTTTGTATGGAAAGGGGGACGGTGACCAGAGCCGACCTCTGGTCTCGCAGGACAGTAATGTGCCGCCCCCTACGGATCAGGGCTCCCTTCCCCCGACCCTGGTCTGAAGGGAATCCCCGCCCCCTGCCAGACTTGGGGAGGGGGCCTAGCACCCGCGTCTTAGCTCTTCCAGGACTGCGTGGAGGCAGTGGTTGTCCGGGCAACACGAGCTGTGGGTTGCAGCTAGGCCCGCCCGGCTGGGGCCAGTAAGCCCAGCGGGCCCTGGGGATAGGGCGTCCCCCTGACCCCGACCTGCATCAGGCACAGGCCAATCCCTGGGCTCCCATCGCCTCCTGTCCAGTCTCTGGGGGGCCTGTGGGAGCCCCCAAGGCTTCCTTTCAACTCTGAGGAAGCTGCCACCCTTGCAGAAGTTCCTGGACCGATGGCAGAGAAAGCCGGCCCGGCCAGAGGGTTTCCCCTGGGCCCCTGCCCAGTATCCTAAGTCCTTTGGTCCTGTAAGCCCCTCCCTCTGGGGAGCAGGCTTGGAGCTGGAATGGGGGGAGTATTCCTTGCCTCTTCCTAGATCCGCTCCCCCGGGATCCTCAGCTCCCCAAAGGGCCCGGGTCTGTATGGCCAGCCCATTCCCCGCCCGCGCGACTGGGAGGAGAGGCAGGGAGCGCTGCTGTGAGCGCATGTACCAGGGTGCAGACCAGTCGTCTGCCCTGGGCTCACCTGTGTGGGAGTCCGTCGGCCCAGTAGGTCGGCGGCCTCCCTCCTTCCCGGGGTAAGTCTCCAGAAAAGCTACTCGCACCAGCTGCTGCCCTCCGGGCAGCCCGCCGGCAGCTTGATAAACCCCATCCCTCCCACCCGCTCCCGCCTCCCGCCCCGGCCCTTTCTCCTCACTTCCTGCTGCCCCTCAGAGAGGAAAGGGCCAGGAACATGCGCGGGGGAGGGGACCGCCTTGACCGTTTCCCTTCGGCGTGCCCGGCAGGCTGGCTGCCCGCCCCACCCTTCCCCTGAGTAGGCCCTGGCCCAGCAAACTGCACCAGGTGACAGGAAGGCTGGGGAACCTGGTTCAGGTGCCAGCCTCCCCCATGCTGGCAGCTTCCTTAACACTGAAAGCTTTTCTCCCCAACCTGCCCTTAAGGTTGAGGCCCATCCTCAAATCCAGCAGCTTGTGAGTGGAGAGGCCCTGGTGGTGGCGTTTTGGGGAGTCAAACTACTTGGGGGATGTTTGGCAGATGATCCCCCAAAGCAGGTGGTGAAGAAGAGAACCAGCCCTGGGGTGGGGGTGTTGGGGGAACTTACAGGAGCTGAGTCAATTTTTTTCCACTGAGAGCGGAAGCATCCCAAGTGTGACAGAGTGGACAATGTGTTGATGTGGGTGACTGTTGGGGGGAGGGGCAGGGCCTGGGAGGGTTCTGCAGGGTGCTCTCCTGCCAGAGGATGTTCCTGGGTGGATTTCACTAAGATGCTGCAGAGTAAGGGGCTCCTTACCACATGGGTGAGGAAAGGGGTGTATTCCTGTGGGAAGGGGGTGCCCATAACATGGCTAGCTCCCAGGAGGGCTGCAGCAGGTCCCAGCAGACCCCTCCAGAGGTACAAATCTGCACACCCTCAAATCACCCTGAGCCTACCCACCCCCCAACCCTACCAGCCCACCTCCTTCATGCCCAGGCCCTCTCTCCTAACAGAGGCTGTGTAAGACTGGGGGACTGGGGGAGATGGGAACATATCCTGGAGTCTACCCTGATGACCAAGGAGTCCAGGACATGGCATGTGAGGGTGGTGTTCCTGGACCACAGTGCTGGCTCCACAAGGGACACAGGCCTTAAAAGCTCCAAGGCTGGGGGCCCCTGGGGAAACAAAGGCCAGACCAGACTGTCCCAGGGCAGGGACACTTCCTCAGGAAGGAAGGAAGTGAGCACAGCCCAGTAGGAGGGAGTGGGGAAGCACAGCCATGACCCCCATTGTTTCCAGCTTTGGGGTCAGCTAGGGCAGGCCCAGCACAGGGAGTTCCCCCACACTGGGACAGTGGTGATGGGCTGCCACCCAGCATGGCAGAACCCTGGCCTTGGGGCAGTCAGTGGGAGGGACAGTGGAGGACGACGATAGGGCCTTATGCCTGGCATCTTACTGGGGAAACGGGAAGGTGCCCAAAGAAAAACTACAAGTCCAGGCTGCAGAGGGTGATCCTGCTTCACACTTGACAAGTTTAAACCTCCAAAAGACAGGTAGGCCAACTTCCCAGACCCAGCAGCCTGTGTCCTTGAACTCCCTCCTCCCTTACTGGGAGATGGGCTGATGGCCAAGGGCTAGGCCTAGTAGAGAACCAGCCTCATAGCAGGACCTGAGAAGTGTAGGCCAAATGTCCACAGGGAGCAGACTGCAGGTGAGAAGACAGGGCAGAAAGGACCAGAGGAAGTATTGGGTAGCTGAGCTTTACCTGCTGGAACAGAAGCCCCAAGCCTACTCTCCTGGTAGTGCAAGTAGGTTTGGGCTGCAGAGCCTCGCAGTAGGTCAAGGGCAGTGGTACCCACTTGGCTGCTGTCCACCTAAGGCTGGGCCTTGGAGGTCCATGGGGCTCAGGCTGTGACCTCATGTGGCGTCAGCTGGCACAGCTGGGGGCAGGACAACTGTTCCAGACTTATGTGTGGTCACACTCTCACCTCAGGTCAGGCAGATGGGGCCAATCCCTACTGAGGTACTCCAGGGCCTTCCAATTCCAGGGGTCCCCGCTTATTGAACACAATACACAAGTATGAATGGCTCTCCATCCTGAGGGGGTCTGCAATGAGGTCTGTGTGAATACACTGCCACCTGCTGATTGTAGCTGGAATGGCCACAGGCTAGGCTCATGCTCACTCTGGGCCTCGCTGGAGATGTGGGCAACAAGAGTCCCCCACCCAGGCCCACCTACTATGCCCAGGTGGTGGTCTAGATACTGGGTATCAAGCCTCAGAGATGTCATTCTTGTATGCAGGGTCTACAAATAATTTTATTGAACAAATAACACAACAGCCTTCCTAGATTGAGGGCTACCCTCCCCAAGCCATTTCTCACACGCTTGAAGAACAGAGTTTGCACAGTAAGGAATTAAAAAAAAAAAAGTCATTTTTATGTAGAAATCAGACTCTGCCCCAACATCATGGACTAGACTATTTACAAGCTTTCACATTTTAAGTATTCCTTTATGATTGTTCTCTCCTTTCTGTCCCTACCCAGGGCTCCAGTACTTTTCTCTTACTGATCCTGAAGGGATGGGTATACTGTAGGGGAATGGGTGGTGGGCTCCTCAGAGCTACTGGCACCAGCCACAGGGTGCTGTTCCTTATCACAGGGTGGTGGATGTGTAAGGGCAAGGGGGATTAGACACAGTAGGTGGGATGTGGCAACACCCCATAGGCACAGGCATCCAGAGCCCTTCCTGATCCCCATCCTATGCCCTCTCAGTTGGGGTAGGGGTCAACAACTAGTTGCAGTGGGGAGGGATCAGCCCAGCCCGGGGTAGAGGGAGAAACCTCCCACACCTATTAACAGCCAGCAAACTGTCCATCCATCTGGGGGTGGGAACAGATGGGCAGGTAGGCAGGAAGAATCAGGCTTGTTCTGCCCCCAGCTTCTGTCCAACACAGGAGGAATCGAGGTAGCAAACGGCTGAAATGCTCCAACGAGAGGGTGAAGGAAGTGAGGGAAAGGAAGTTCCCACTTGTGTACAGCTCCCACAGCCCTGGGGCTGGAAAAAGGCAGACCTTACTTGTAAAGTGCTGTAGCCTCCAGCAGGGCTGGGCCCTAGGCAAGCTTGGAAGAATGCAGGCCAGGCAAGGGCACAGGAACCAGGCATTCCTGAACAGCATATGCCCTGCCATGCTCCTTGTAGGGATTGCTGGGAAAGGTGGACTGGTAACTCCGCCATCAGCCCTTGCCAGCCACCAGCCACCTCTTGTCCACATACAAACCAACACCCAACCAGCATTGTAGGACTGCCCTGCTCACAGTTGAAGGTTCCGGGCCAGTGGAGTTTATTCACGGTTGTGGCCCCAGCCTAGGTTCCTCAGTGGAAGCCACACCTTGAGCCTGGGGGTTTCTTGCTGGGGCAGTGGGTGTTTATGCCTGCCACCCCCCAGGCTCACACCTCATAGAGGATCACAGGGAAATCCACGTGGATGCGGGGGGGATCCAGCTTCACGATGCCCTGCCATGGAAACAGAGGCTAGTGAGGGCCAGCTCAGGGCCCCTACTCCAGGAAGCCTTCCTGTTCCTCCCAGCTCCTCCCCCAAGAGCCCCCACCATAAGAGCAGACCCCATCTGGGTCTACCTCCACACAATCAACATAGGCTCTATGACCACTGCCCAGCCCCTCACCTGAGGAATCAGGTTCTTATGTACCCGCCTCAGCTTGGCCCGCTTCTGCCCGTTCTTGGTGACGATTGTCTCCTCATAGAACTCGTGAGCCAGATCCCCATCCTCGTCATAGAACATGGAGCTGTGCAGAGGGAGAGGGGAACGGGCTGGGCTGGAGCCCCAACCTAGTCATGGCAAATGCCACAGACCACAGGGAAGTATGCCCTCCCCCAAATGGGGAGGAACAACCTTGGTGGGAGGAAGGGAGATTAGTATGCCTGGAGAATCCCTTGCTTAGTATCTGGGGTATACCAAAAGGAAGTGGGGAGTGGGGTGGTGGCCAGTGCTACTCTGTCAGATTATGAGAAGAGAGGCCATACCAAAAAATCACTGGTTTGTTCAGCAAGAGTAGCCGTTCCATCAGGCCCTTGCCTTCACCCAGGGCTTCTAGAGTGAGCAGGATGGTGGCCTGGGCATGTTGGTCTCACTCCAGAAGACACTGCTGGCCCAGGGCCAAAGCCTGAGATAGCAGATGCCTGAGCTAGGAGGGAGCCTAAAGGGAAAAAGCCTGCATCCTCCCCCATCCAGGTGGTTGATGCAGCCAAACTGCCACTGTTGGGGTCCCCCTAGTATCTACAGCCAAATCTCCAGCATCACCTGAGTGTCACTCCCCAGGGCCCTTCACAGCGAGGCCAATCGAATGCTCCTGTCTGGGCCGCTTGGGGGAGGGGGGAGGTCAGTGCTCCAGATCTGGGAAACATACCTGGGTGAGGGTCTTTTTCCCCAGGCCCCATCCCCAACGCTGGGGGCCAGTCCTGCTTTCCCGGCCACTACCCAGAGAGGTCCAACCCCACCACTGTGGGGAACGTAAACAAACAAAACAGAGGGTCATTCTCCCCGAGAGAGAACTGGAGGTGAGGGAGGATAGGAGCCTTCAGCTTGCAGGCTGGGATGGATGGGATGAAAGGAAGAGGTTCTGAAGTCTCAGGGAGGCCCTATCTTAGCTTCACCGTGAGGAGGGCCTGCCCAGGGACAAGCCTCAGGCCCACTCTTCTCCTCGGGAGACCTTCAGAGCAGCCAGGCCGCCAGGAACCGACTGCTCGGCTTTCCCCACCCCTTGTTCCTCTGGGAGCCTGAAATATGGGAACCGTCCTGACTCGGGTGTAGGGGGTACAGCGGCGGGAGCGCCCCATGACGCGGGGCACCCAGCCGCCCGTCTGTCCTCCCGGGGTCGGAACCCCACGCCCTTACCCGCGGCGCGTGAATACGAAGGGGGGCACGACTCGGCCTCGCGGTCGCACCAAAGCTTGCTCAGCGACAGCCGCCTCCGGGCCGCCGCCCCCCGCCGCCGAGGCGAAGGGCCACAGGCCCCGAGCTTTGGAGCCGCTGGCGCCCATGTCAGGGCCGCCGGCGCATGGCGGGCCCCGCGGCAGCTTCGCTCTCACAGGACCGTCCGCGCCGCCATGCCCCGCCTAGGCCTCCGCTCGCAGGTGCCGCCGCCGCCGCCTTCCGCAGGCTCCGCTGTCTCCACGGAAACCTCACTTCCGCTTCCGAACACTGCGTATGCTCCTGCCTCTGATTGGCTGCTTCTCTCGTCGGTCCGCGGGGCTGGGCTAATAGCTGCCCTCAGATGCTAGGTATCCCAGCATGCACTGCGAGACGTCAGGTCCCAGCAGGCCACGCCCTCTCCAGCTGGGGCAGCTCACAGTCTGCAAAGCGGTGGCTGTGTCCTCCACCTGGTTTCTTCGGCATGTACTGCGGCTCCGAAGTCCCCGACCCCCAGAGGTCAGGCTCAGCGAGCCTACCCAACCAAAGCAGCACTTTAGGGCCTGACCCTAGGCTAGTTTGGGCAGTGCCCGTCTGCCCTCATTCTATCCCCACACCGTTTTTACGATCCCCACTGTGGCACGTGGCAAAGAAACTGAACCTAAGGAAAATTAAGGAATTGCCTTAATGTAGTTGTATATCTACATTCAGGGCTGAAGAACTTCAAATTCAGAATTCTTTCCAGATCCACCAGAAGCCATGCTTCATGAAGGCAAGAGTTAACATATCTGTACCTTCGGTGCCATGAGCAGTGTCTGATCCACAGTAGTTATCTCAATATTTGGTGAAGCGCCTTCCACAGCTTGGAGTGTGTGGTTTCCCTAAGCTCTGGCTGCAGCCGATGTTCTTTCCCCCACCACGACCTGAGCCCCGGGGTTTGAGTGATGACTCAGTACATATCCATACACCACATCCTTCACAAATTTGTCCCATGGTCCCACTTGAAAAGGTGCTCTGAGCCTGTCCATCAACCTCGGCAGCCACTGGCATGAGGGGCAACTGCAGATGAGGGCCCATAATAAAGAATCCAAAAGCAGGAGAATTCTTAAATCTTTATTTAGCCAATTCTCTCAGACCCCAGGCCCTGATGACTGTCACCCCCACCCCTTCCCCCACAGGAGGCATTCAACTGAGGCCACAAAATATTACATACATTCGCACACATCATCAAAAATACCCAAGGGAAAGACCCTGGCTTTGACTGGCAAACAAGGCACAGACCTGGGACAGTGCCCACACTCACACAGACCCTGGCACAGGGACATCCTCCTTGGAGGAGGCAGAGGCACTGTTGTTGCACCATGAGCCAGCACTCCCTGACCCCAGGGTGTGTGAGGAGCCAGAGGGTGCTGTAGAGGGAACCCTAGACTCTTTCTTGATGCCTGTCTTACCTTAAACACCCACCCTCGGTTCTGATAGGACTGTCCTGAGACCCCATCCAAGACCCGAAACACACAACCTTTCACCATAGGTGAGGGCCCTCATCCCTGCAAACATGACCCTATTCTGTTTGTAGGGTCTCCAAGATTCTCATATCTGAGACACAAATTAAGGAGACTTCTGTCTCCTCTACCCCTGCTGCAAGCTTGGAGCAGCTTCCCAGGGCAACCCTGGCCCACCATGACCCAGTACACAAAGGGCAGAAGGATGTAGAGCCATGCTCTGCTACACCCACTGGTGGACACAGGGGGCCAGCTCCTTCGCTGTTCTCTGGGCTCATTCCCCCAGCAAGAGAGGGCCTCCATGCACACTCATTCCTCGGGCCACATGGCCCTTTGCACACTCACACGGCACGCCCTTGGCGCTGCCTACTCTCCTCCTTCCACCCAGGGGTACGAGAGGTCACCCCAGGGGGCAGGCATGCAGGGCTTCCTGGATCTTCTGGCGGCAATACGAGTACTTCTGCAGGATCTGGCGGAGATGTTCCTCTTCCTCCCGCTGCAGGATGCGTAGGAAGTTGTGTAGCTCAGGCATGCTGAAAGCATCCCACTGTAGGGGGAGAAGGGAGACACAGGCTACAGCAGGCCACTGCCAAACCAGCAGGCTCTCCCCAAAGAACACCAGTGCATCCCGATCACACAACTAGGATGGGGCTTTCTAATGTCAGGTTCTTGCCTGAATGGTCTGTGTTAGGATTCCCAACAACAATCCATATAGAAGATGGGCCCCACAAAGTAGGGCAGTCACCTCGTGGACAGGCAACCAAACCAAACATTCCCTAGTTACTTTTGAACAGGTCATGCCCACTCTCTCTGAGTTTGATCTCACTCTGCAGATGCACTACCTTGGAGCTGTACAGCTTCCAGGTAAAAGGTTCTAATGCCTGAAGCGGGTGCCTGCATGTTGTCCCGTGCCCATCTGTGTGGCTTTGACCTGGCCTGAGATCAGAATGCCATCAGATGGACTCCTGCATCTCCTGAGGACTTTCCACAATAGGAAAGAGCAGTGCGCCAAGACAGTTCTTCCTGGCTTCTTGGGACAAGCCCTAGACCTTGGCATGAGTTTCCTGGAAGCCTTCACTTTAGCTATAAGGCTCATGTATTCCTGGAGAGGCTTTGCAGGGCTTGTCTGCAGCCCTATTCCTCTTTCAAGCCTGCAACCCACCAGTCCTGCCCAGTCACAACCAAGAAACTAAGGAGGGCTGTTACTCACGTTCACCTCCCCAGAGTCATTCTCCTTCAGGACAAAGCTTAGGGCCTTCTCACTGGGCCCTGCAAGGAGCCGTAGCCGTAGGGGCTGCTCATCATCTGACAGCTTCCGGAGGTACACTGAGAGCCAGGCAGGGGGAAGGGAGTGTTTGATTAGAGGCAGACCCAGCCCCCTCAGCTCCTACGTGCACAGGCACATGCATATATACCCTCACACATGGTGGGGTGGGGTGGGAAGCCCACCTTGGCCATGGCGCTCAGCCCGCTCAAAAAGTGCAAACTTGCGGGGGTCATCCACCACCAAGAACTTGCGCAGCAGAGCCTCGATGACCTCGCGTGCCCGTGTGCGTGACAAGACATGCAGGTGCTTGACAGCATCCTTGGGCAGGTAGAAGGAGGTGCGGCGTTTCACAGCTGTACCCCGCCCTGGGCCCCGCCGGGCATCCTGCAAGGAGGGTGGCTTCTTGCTGGCGGGAACTGAGACAGGGCGCACCAGCTTCAGTTGAACCTTGATGAAGCCTGTGTAGGAGCCATCCTTGTTCTAAAGAGGAGAAACCAAACCATGACTAGATGCCAGATGAGATGGAACAGACTTGGGCACTACCAGTCCACTTGGGGCTAGGCTGGGTGTGAATAAATCACTGCTAGGGTCTACCCAAGAATACCTCAGCTGTGACCCTTTGGGCATCAGGCAAACAGTTGGGTTCCTGTCTCTCTCCAAAACAGGCTGTCAACTCACCAGGCTCATGAACAAGTTGCTGTTGATCTGGCCATTGTACTCCTTGATCTTCTGCTCAATCTCAGCCTGAGAAAGGTCAGGTGTCTCCCACTCCACGGGCTCATCCTGAAAGATGGGCAAGCATGGACATAGGATCCTTATGAAACCCATTCCTCTGCAATGCATGTCACGGGCAAGGAGGTAAGCCCTGGGTGGACCACTCTGAAAAATGGCCTGTGGGAAGCCTTTGGAAACTGACAACAAAGTTTGAGGCCTGATGAGAAGAACCCATCACTGCCCTTGGTTCTGCATGCTATGGATGGAGACAGCCAAGGCAGAATCATTTGGCTTCTCTGCCACCTGCCTGGAGCCTCCTCAGCACTGGGTGAGGCCCTAAGGATACCTTAAAACCAAGGCAACGAAAAACACAAGGCTAGGAGCCAGGAAAAGACTGGGGACTCTGAAAAGGAACAGCTTGATCCCAGCACCCTAGTTGGATGGGGTCAGGGTGTACCCTGGAGAAGACAGTCCACTTTGCCAGTCTGCCCTGGCCATGGCCCACTGCAGGGTGAGAGGTATGGGAAATGGTACACACCAGGAGCCCAGCCACCAGTGGGCAGGAGGAGAAGGGCAACATCTACAACCTTAACCTCCTTGGTGGGGGACTTGGGCCAGCCCTGCATGTCTCAGACATAGTGAGGAATCCACTATGACATGCCATTTGATCTTGACCCAATCTGCACAAAAGGCAGCTTCAGGCCAGGCTCCAATCTGCCAGAAGTTGGCATGGGCAGCCTCCTGGTAAAGCCTGTCCCACAACTGCCAAACAGGGAGGCTTATGTACCTCCTCTCTGCTGTCTAGAGGTTTAGCCCAAAGGTGTTAGCTTTACCACTCAGCCCTTCCTCTGTTCCTCCAGGGACTGGATTCTTGTCTGAAGGGTGGAGTATGGGCCAGGGCTTCTGCCAAACTCCCTTGGTCCCATTGCATCACCCTTACCTCCTGTTGACGTCAGATAGGCCCTAGTAGGAATGAGAGTGTCACAGACACAGCTGAGATCATCACTGACCAATGCCTTGTCCCAGGGGAGCTCCCATCAGAGGGTCTCCTGCAGAATAAGCTTAACCTTGTGCTCAGCTCTGAGCCCAGGACAGCCAGGCTTCTTCCTGACTACTGCCTTGGAGCGCCCTAAGCTTAAACCATCTCAAGGGGACAACAGGAAGGACAGATGAGGGGGCAGGGTAGAGTCCACAGCCTTTTAGCAGTATGCTCTTTATCTAGAACCTGCTGCTGTTCAGTGGCCAGCAAGTACATGGCACTGAGGACTGAGACTGGGGGAGGGGTGGGAACTGCACCCTATTTGCTTCCCCAAGTTTCCAAAAGTCTCCTAGATGGAAAAGAGCATTGAGAAGTGAAAACTCTAGGGACTTCCCTGGTGGTCCAGTGGTTAAGACCCCACGTTCCCAATGCAGGGGGCTCAAGTTCCATCCCTGGTCAGGGAACTAGATCCTGCATGCTGCAACTAAAAGATCCCGCATGCTGCAACGGAGATCCTGCGTGCCACAACCAAGACCTGGAGCAACCAAATAAATAAACAAGTAAATATTGAAAACAAAAGAAAACAAAAAAACTCTAGCAGAAACCTTGTTGGAGACAGTGGGAAACCCTGTAGGACTAGTAAGAACAAATGGTCTGGACCCTGGAAAACAAGGGATCTGGGAGGTAAAATAAGGGCTGGAGGTTGGGAATAAAGGGTGGATGTGTTTGTTCAGGCCCAAGGAGAGGGCCTGAGACAGGAAGAAGTACCCCAGTGGGAAGGAGTGTCAGGATGGAAGGGGTGCTAGGGGCAGGAGGAAAGCTGAGCAGACTAGTGCCAGGGCAAAAAGGAAGAGAATTCTACTTACACAACAGGGTGATCAAAGAGATGGCACTAACTCATTCCCCTTCCTTGTGATGGCTCTGAGCTCTAGCCTGGGTCCTTCCTCTTCCCTTCCTGGGTTATCCAGGAGCCCTGAGCTGGGATGCAGTGACCTCAGTTCCAGCCCCTTCCCTTCTCCAGGTGAACCTCCCTCAGTATCTTTATTCATAAAACAAGGGACTTGGACTGGAGGTACTGCACTGTCCTCCCAGGATTCTAGAGGAGGAAGAGTATCTTTTTCCATTTTCCGAAGCTGACTGCTAGAGGAGGATTCCAACAGCTGTCCCAGAGGGATACCATGGAATTCCCCTTCTGCGACACTATAGCCACCCACCTTCTACTCTGCCACTGTCCATAGTGACTGATGGTTTTATTTTACATACAACTTGGGATGCCCCAGCCTCCTTTTCAATTGGTTAGTGTCTTGTGGTTTTCTCACCTTTCCACAATGGAAGATGGCTCAGGCCTGAGTGACACACGGACAGTCCCAGGGATCCACACTCAAACCTTGTACCCAAACTCTGGGCTCAGCTTTCCAGGTATAGAATTTTCCCCTAAAGAGTTATCCACAACTCCCTTTTCTTGACTCATGTAAGGAGTTCTGCCCCACTGCTGCCAGGTATACTGAACTTTACTTCATGGTCCCCATCTCTCTTTCCCGATGCCCTGACCAGGGTGCTCTTCTGAGGTGTACCATCTCCGGAACAGTGATCTGAGCCTGGCGGCCACACTCATGACACACATCACAGAGGTCTCTGATGATGGGGACACCTGGGAGACTCCGAGAGGCACAGCTGCTCCAGCACTGCAATTTATAGTCCTGGATTAGTAACCCCTATCTCTCTTGACCCCTCTCAGGGCATTTTACAATCTAGCCTTCTCCACCTCTTGTGGATAAAGTGCTCCTGGATGCTTACAGTCCAGAACAAGGCTTCCTTCCCTTCCATTCCCAGATCCCCTTTCTCCAGGTCCGCTCTAACTTTACTATATATGCTGCCCAAGCGAGCACTCCTGGTCCACTGCAGAGGAGGGGAGGCTCAGAATCTTCCACAGTCCAGTAGCTGGTGACAGGCCAGGACCGGCAAGAGATGGGGACCACGCTGCCTCCATCCAGGAGTGCAAACGGAGGGGCCTGGACCTTCCCTTGCCTCTCTCCTAAGCACCCTTCTCAATTCCCGGCGAGGACTCCTCCCCCTCCACTTCCTCCTGGTCCCCCAGAGAGGGGGTGGGAGCGCCCGCACGCGGAAATAGAGGTGTTAGTCTAGACTGCGCAGTCAGCCTTAGTAATCGGTGGATAATGCCTGTCCCTGGTCTACCCCATGCCACTTAGCTGCTTCCCCTGGTTCAACCGGTCTGTGACAGAAACAGCAAGGCCTCAGCTCTCAGTACCGACGCGCTGAAAGCCCAACACACGGTTCCGAGGGCTGGCCCACGCTCACGGCAGGCAACTCGACCCAAGGGCTGCCCACAAGTTCTCGACCAGGCAACTTACTGGGGAGGAGCGGGGTCCCAGCGACCGCCCCCAGCCCGCTTCCCGCAACCCCCGGCCCCCACCTGATCCCGGCGCGGCCTGCGCGCCAGTGAGGTACGCGCTGTGAAGTACTGCTCGAGCTCTGAGTCCGAGTCCTCCTGGCTGCAGTAACCACTGCTTGTCGTGCTACTCCAGGTCATCTCGAAAGAGGGAGTCCCCGCGTCCGCCTCGCCCATCGCCGCGCCCGCCGGTTCCAGTGCGCCCGTAGCCTCCCACCACCGCCCCAGGCGCGTGTGCGCGTGCGCCGGAACCAGTGTCCGCGCCGCAACCGTTAACACTGAAACGTAGACAGCGCGTATCTAGCTCTCATCTCGTTGGAGGACGAATGTCGAAGGGCGGGGCCACACGCGCCTCGCCTCCAGGAATGATCTCATCGCTCTGGCAGCTCAGCTCAGCTCCGCCTCGCAGGCCCCACCTCCCACAGGAAACTAGTTGGAATGTGTGCGCATGTGCACCAGCGGGGCCTCAAGACCGGATGCGGCTGTGGGAAAGTGCGGAAATTGTGCTAGCTCAGAGCCTCGGTGGCTCCGGGCGGTAAGGGCCGAGTCAGCACCACCGGCACCCCTTCGAGCCCGCGCGCAGAATTAGCTACTCTCTGCCGCCAGGAAGTCGGCTATCAGAACGTTCATTGCGCGTAGCGCCAGGCGGCCCTAGGGAACGCCTGCAGTGTGGCCCGCTCGTCAGCGCATACCTGCCTTGCCTGTAAGCTCCCCGGTCCCGCGCTCACCACATTCGTGTCCCGCTCCAGCGCCGGTTCCCAGCCCAGGTCCCGGGGTCCGCAGCAGTCTAGGCAGACGAGCGCGCGGCAACGGTAGTGGCAGGTGAACTTGCAATCTGCAGAGAGGGCTGGCCGTGAGGCGGAGGAACCCCAGCACCAGCTCGGAGAAGCGTCCCGAGGGCAGAAGCGAAGCCCCGGGGTGAAGGCCGTTGCTCGCGGTGTTCTGCATGATCGGCCTTTTTTCAGGCCCCGTTACCGCCCACTGCTACGCAGATCTTAGAGTTGGTCCCCCGGCGTCTTGAAACTGGCGGGAAGGCCTCAGGCGGTTAGGGATCCAGGCCTGCTCAACAGTTGCATTTCTAGAGCCTAGGGCAGAACTTCCCCCTTCCTCATCAGCGTCCCTCCCTCCGCCCACTTACTTGAAGGGAAAAAATTAAATACTTTTAACCCAGTGGCCCCCCTCTAGTTGTCATTTGTTTCTACTCCCCTCACACCAAAAACTTACCAACACTGGTCTACAAACACTCTTAATTCCTCGCCTTCACCCTCTACCCATCCCGGTCAGGCTTGCCCCTCCCTCCAGGAAACTCCTGCGCACCGCCGAATCCGGCGGTCCTGTCTCCGTCTTCACCTCCTCAGCATCGTCTGATGCTTGCTCCCGGGGGCCCCCATTACCCCGGTTTTCCTCCCACCCCCCTGCAGCTCCTGCTCAGCTCCTTTAGTTCTGTTTCAACTTCTAGATCTAATGGTGGAGTGTCCGAGGCTCAGTTCTGATCGCTTCCCTTCTCTGTGTACGCTGACCTACCCCAGATCCAAGGCTTCCATCACTGACCTCCCCACTGAGATCAAATCCTATGTGTCACTATCTTCATTTGGATGTCTAATAAACATTTCAACCCAACATGCCCAGAATTTAACTCACTTTCCTACCCCTTTTAATTCTTCACTTTTCCTCACTCTTACCCTTGCCAGTGTTCCTCAGCTCACCAAAAGTCGCTACCATTCTCCCAGTTGAGGCAAAACAAAACCAAACCACCTCAACTCATCCTTGATTCCGCTCTTGTTTCTGCCTCTGACACACACCCAAATTGTCCTGTTTTTCATTTCCATGGCCACTTTATTTCTCCTTGGGAACACTGCTGTATCCGAGCCCTTGTTCATGCTTTGTGTTCTGTCACAACTCCCGTGCTCCTCCCAGCTGAATAAAGGACAAACTCCTGTACTAGATGAGAGGGTCTCCAGGCACACACAGGCTTGGGACACCTTCCTTAAGTTCCTAAATGGGCCAGAGCAGTGATTCTCAACCCAGGCTGCACATTAGAAGGATCTGTTTTTAAAAATTGCTGGTACACTCCCAGTGATTGAATTAGCAGGTCTGTGGTAGGGTCCAAGCATTGGAGGGCTGTAAAAGCATTCCAAGTGATTCTAGCTGGTATATAGCCAGTGGTAGAGCAACCTCTGCTTGCTGGTGATTCCTGGGAGGGCAGAAGCACCAGCTAGTGTGTGGCTGTGTTTCATGTTTTAGCACCTGGTTGACTGAACTTGCAATAGGTATCTGCTAAATACTCAAAACTCCTGCTTGCAGCGGGCCCACCCAAGGTTCTGACTTTTTCCAGGCCTTCTCCCATAGGTGAGTAAATTCCCTTCACGGCAAGGATTCTGCAGCAGGACTTGGCGAGTGAATCTTTGGGAAGGGACGGGTGTGGGAATATGAACTCAGAGACTGGTAGGCACAATGCCTTTCTCAAGAAGGGCCAAGGCACCCTTTAAAATTGAAAGCAGCACCTTGTTATTCACAGGCAACAGCCTCTGCCTATGTCCCAGACACAGGTGGAGCTTGGCAAGGTTATAAACCATCGGCCCGCACTCTCTTATGCTATGGGGTAAAGGTAACGGACCTTGTCCGTGGGAACTGAACCCGCCAACCCCCTCCGTCCCAACGGCCCTCAGCGACGGTGCTGCCCCTTGGCCACCCGTTTGTCTCCCGCCAGCGCACAGGGCCGCTACTCACGTGCGCACTGCAGGCCCTTGCGCACGACGCCCCAGATGAAGTCGCCACAGAGGTCGCACCATGTGTGCGTAGTGGGCCCCGCGGGCTGGAAGCGGTGGCCGCGGCCTGGGACCAGCTGCCTTGCGGCGTTGCGCGCTGTGCCCGGCGCGATGCGCAGCGCGTTGGCACGCTCAAGCCGGGTGCGGCCCGGGGCGGCGCACCGCGCGGGTGCCAGGTCCCGCAGCTCAATGAGCTCAGGCTCAGCGGACATGGCCCTGTCGGGCCAGGAGTCCCACCGGCTCTGGGCTCAAGCGAGCGCGGGGCGGGCGGGGCAGCGGGGCGGGCCCCGATGCGGTGCCGCCCCCGGGATTCAGGCAGAGCGGCGGGAGAGCGGAGGAGAGAGGCGCAATGGAAACCTGGGCGCCCGGGCTGTGTCGGCCCGCAGGCGGAGTGGGGCGGCGGGCTCAGCGAGGGGCTGCTCTCGCGGAGTCCCCGCCCTCCGTTTCCTATCCTCCCTTCATCTAGCGAGCAATTCCCCTCCCCCTAACAACCACGACGACCTCAAAGGGCCACGCGGAAACAGGCGTGTTTCTGGAAGCTAGCTTTACTGTACTGGAGGAAGAGGGTCCTCACATCCGATCCTTGCCCCCGGCCCAGGCCTCCTGCCCCAGCTTGCTGAGGCTGCACCCTAAGCCTACCCGCCGGATGGAGCAGGAAGTGGCGAGCGCTTTGCTGGGGGAGATGGGTCAGCAGCTCTTCCCGTCTGCTATCCTCACCACCTGGGAGGCTGGGGCGCTTGCAGAGGCCGGACTGAGATCCAGAGGTTCAGGGGCACGGGGTTGTATGGCATGGGTGCTCGGCCCTCAGCAGCTGCAGCCTTCACTTGGCTCTGTCACCCTGGGCTGCCGGGACACAAGCCTTTCCGTGCTTCTCCCAGTGCTTGACTTGGCACTCCCTGCAGGCAAATGGGCCGGTGAGGATGCCGTGCTATGAGAGGTATGGCAGTGGGACTCAGGGGTCCAAGGTCCTAGGATACCCTCACCTGCTGCAATACCACTCATTCTGGCATCGTGAGCAGCGCTTGGAGGCCTCTGCATTGCAGTAGGCACAGCGGGGCTGCTCTGGAGCCACTGCCTCTAGCACGTCCAGTCTGTAGGTCTCCGCCCACCTGGGAAAAGGGTCAGGAGGACTTGGCTGGACCTGGTGGGTGGGTGGACGGGAGCAGCCCTACCCACATCCATGTCTTCTGCCTCCCTTCTACCCTTTCTGCCAGCTCAGCAGGCCTCACCTTCGTGCCTGCAGCCTCAGTTCCTGCTCCGAGGGGCTGAATACATGCCGCAGCTGATGCTTGGCAATAGCCTGCCACTTGCCTCTGTTCTCTCGCTCTAGCCGCTCCCAGATTTCTGGGATCTGGGGAAGAGAAGTGGAGAGTGGCAGGGAGGAGCTGGTAAAGTGGGCAGTGGTCCTGAACAACTAACTACCTAGTGCCTACCTGTTCCAACACCAGGTCCTTCTTAGGGGGCTGGGCTTCGGTCAAGGCCAGGTGGGCCAGGAAACCCTGCAGGTCTGCCAGGTTGGGCAGCTGGTCGAGCAGTGTGTCTGTGAGGAAGGCCCGAAGCTGCAAGAGTGTCCAGGGGAGGCCAGTGTGAAGCGGTGCTGGTCAGAGGGTCGAGGAACAAAGAGGGCTTGAGCTGGGCTGAGCTGAGGGTGCCAGTGGGACCCATGTCCTACTAGCTGCTGTGTCACCTGAGGCCCAAGGTGTGGAGAGAGGGCTGGGGCTGAGGTGAGTGGGCAAAAATAAACATCAAGGGAGGCATGGGGCAGTGCTGGGGCGATGGTGACTGGTGTGGGAGGAGTTCCCTACCTTGAGTAGCTGTCCTTTGGCAAAGCTTGTGAGGCAGTAGCGGGCCCGGGCCTCAGGGCTTAGCAGCAGATTGTACAGGGCGATCCACACCTGCCCATCCAACTTGCTCAGCTTTTGCTGCTCCGAGGGGGACACTGTCTGCCAACGGCCGCTCTCAAATTGCTGCAGCTTGCCTGGGGAGAGGAACCAGCATACTGTGTGCAGGCGTTGCATGCTTTGTGAGTGAGCCAGCTGTGCGGGCTAGGGACTGACCACTGTCTGGGCACAGAATGTGCCCATGCTGGGGCGCTGCTCACTTCAGAGCAGGGTGAGTCCTCAGTGGTAGACACACAGGCCCTGCCTGCTGCAGAGTCCAGGTCTAGGCCCACTTTGGGTGAGGCATCCTGGTATTCTCTGTGGTCAAGGGGGCAAAGTTTTCTGCCTGTGTGCAAGCTGCCCACCCCATCAATCCTGGAGGATGTCCTGGAAGCAGTGAACTGGGGCTTAGGCAGGTGGAGGAGGACCTTACCGCCTTCCTGCCGGCTCCAGGGGCTGTGCTCCAGCAGTTCCACCAGGAGACAGGGCAGATTGTGGGTGCTGAGCATGCGGCTCAAGGTGCTCAGGGAAAGGCTAGGGACGTGGATGGAGAGGTGAGCTGAGGCTACAGGCCCAGGCTACCAGCCCTCCACTGCAGGCCCCAGCTTAGCAGGACAGCCCACCTGTCCATACAGTCTGTGATGTAGCGCAGCACTGAGAGGGCCTTTAGTGCGATCTCAAATTCCATCAGCTCTGCCTGCTTCTGCAGCTCCTGGGGTGGGGCACATGGTGTTCAAGCTAGGGGAGCCTGGGTCTAGCCCTTGCCAACCCCCGGAAACCTCAGCCCACCTGCATGGGGGTGCCATACTGGGACTCCTCCTCCTCAGGGGGGCCACCATGGCCACTCTGGGCGACCAACAGAGTCAGTTTGCGGTGGCAGTAGTCCACCAGGTCCAAGATGGTGTCCTCTGCTGACTCACACACCTCCTGAGGGGCAGGTGGAGGGGAAACATTCTGCCTCTGATGCCCTTCCCAAACAGACACAACCCCCCTTGCTGCCAGACCCCGGCCTAGGCTAGCCAATGGGCAGGGCTGGTGCCTCACCTTGTGGAAGAATACTGTCTCCAGGAGGTTGATGATGGAGGCCTCATGGTGTAACTGTCAGATAAAGAGGAGGACAGGGCCCTGGGCTGCTGAGAGAGGGATAGGGGCTACCAGCTACTCTCTCTAGTCCAGGGCCCTCTGAAGGGGTGGGAAGGGGTATGAACCGATGGCTCACCACCATGTAAATGGGAAAAGTGTTTGGGGGCTTGAAGTCTTCCAGCCTGCACAGCACAGGGAACACCTTCTGCTTCCACATCTCCACTGCAATCAGCTCCACCACCAGCGTCGGGATCTTTGGGAGGGGAAGGACAGGGATGAGGTGGGCCTACTTAGCCTGGCAACCCTCCCATCTCTGGCTCAGCCCAGCCCAGCCCTCCTCAAACTCCCCTGGGCTCCAGACTCTCCTCTGCTCCATGAATTCCTTCCCGATCTCTCTCCTGCACCTTAGACCTTCATTTCCAGCTGCCTCCGACATCTCTGTGGGGGCATTCCCCAGGCTTCCTATTACTGGCCCTTGCCTTGTCCCCAGGCTGCCATGCTCCCCCTGCACCTGAGCCCTTGTCAGGTCCTCCCCCATTCAAGTGTACCTCTCAGGCCAGCCCTCCTGCTCATTCCCTCTCTCGTCCCTGTCCTTTCACTCTTTTTTTTTGTTTGTTTGTTTTTTTTGCGGCTCGCGGGCCTTTCACTGTTGTGGCCTCTCCCATTGCGGAGCACAGGCTCCGGACGCGCAGGCTCAGCGGCCATGGCTCACGGGCCTAGCCGCTCCGCGGCATGTGGGATCTTCCCAAACCGGGGCACGAACCCGTGTCCCCTGCATCGGCAGGCGGACTCTCAACCACTGCGCCACCAGGGAAGCCCTTGGCCTCACTCTTATTCAGGGCCCTTCACAGTGCCCTATTCCTACCTCACACCCCAGTAGGGCGCTCCACCTTTTCCTTGCAGAGGAATCTTTCTGTCAAGTGATATTTCAGGTCATCTACTGGTGCCACCTCCTGGCTCACATTCCAGTTAAGCCAATCCCTGGTTTCTAACTCCCTCTCTCTCATGTTGGGAAGGTTGCCTTCTTCTATGCCAAAGTCCCACCCCACTTTAGTGGGTGCCCCCCTCTAGCCCGACAGTCTATTCAGTAATGCCTTTAGAACTTGGGCCCTCCCCCTACAGCCTAGGCTGTTCTAGGATCCAGGATTATCTCCCTAATCAACTCACATCCTACACCCCACCTGGCATGCCAGGGTCCTGTCCCATAGGGCTGCAAAATCAAATGTGTAACACACTTTTCCTTTTCCTTTGGGGAGGACAGGGGTGCCAGCCAGAGGGAAGTGCAGGCACCCAGGGTGTTCCTGAGGGGTAGACTGGTGGGGATGGGGGGTGGTGAGAAGACAGGAAGCCTGCCTGTGACTCCAACCTACCTTCCCATGGGTGACCAGCAGCTCCTGGATGGGCTCGCCCTGGCTGGCCGTGGCATCAAGGATAGCCTGCATGTTCAGCTTCTCGAGATTCTCGTGCTGCTGGTTCCACCTGCCCAGACAGGGTGTGTGTGCATGTGGGTGCACATGTGTGCAGTAGGAGTGGGTGTGGGGGCTGGGTCCTACTGAAGCCTAACCGGGGTCCAAGGTGGCTCAGGACCATATAACCCTGTCTCGGAGAGCTTTACCTCCCCACCGAGGGGCCCCTCCACGCCGGGCAACCCCTCCCCCCAATGTCAGGCCCACACTCCTCCACTCAAGGACTCTGACCCCATGACTCCACCTGACCCCGGATCCAGCTGTCTCACCCTCCGGAGCCCATCTCGCGCAGCTGGAAGCTGCGCAGTCCCCGCACTAGCACGTCAGCCTCCCCCGGCAGCAGCAACTCCAGGTCGCCCATGTCGGCTCAAGGGACAGGAAGCGGGAAGGTGGGGTTCGGCTGACCGCGAGCAGCGGCCTGCGCTGAGATGTGGATGCTGACACGCTTGGGGACCACGGTCTCCTGCGGGCCCGAAGTCTGGGGCCCTACAGTTGTAAAGCGGTTGCGGAGCGTGAGTCCTCGCCGCCATGGAAACGGTTAGCTCAACGCCTGCGCACTGCGGCCTGGGTCCCGCCCCTGCTGGCGGCCCGCGCTGGGTCCCGTCACGCCAGCGTCTGCCTGCTTGCCAGGCTACGGGTAGCAACCCTCCTTAGATTCCTGGAGCTTTCTCCCTCACAACTGGCTGCGGCTCACGGGTCTCCCTGAGTTACAGACTCTTGCGTTCTAGCTTCCTCCTCGGATGGACGTCAAGTCGGCCCGCCCCCCACCAGCTCTCCCTGTAGCTGCTCCCTCTCCGCCCACACGGATGCTCCTCTCCGTGGCCTCCTCGCTCCAGTATTCCTCGCGCGCAGCTCCACCTTGTTGGCTCTACACCCGAAATACTGCGCAGGGCTCACAGCTTCTCTCCATCCTAGGCCAGGCTGCCATCACCTCTCATGAGGTAACTACTGTGGTCTTTTTACTGGACCCATTTCCACCCTTGACCTTCCTGAGTAGCCAGGAGTCTTTTTTTTTTTTTTTGGCCACGCCACGTGGCATGTAGGATATTAGCTCCCCGACCAGGGATTGAACCTCGGCCCTCGGCAGTGAGAGCCCTAAGTCCTAACCATTGGACTGCCAGGGAATTCCCACCAGGAGTCTTTTAAAGGTGTATAGGAGACATTACTTCCTCACATGAGTGTGAATCTGGCTGCCTCTGGCCCTCAAAATACTATGTCCAAAGCAGCTTACCAGCAACTCTGCAGAATCAGGCTCTTGTCCCCTCTCCTACCTCGGGACTTCATTTCTTCCCCCCTCCCCCTTGTCTTCTACAATATGTTCCAGCCCCACGGGCTTCCCTTGGCTTCCTCATACATCCTAAAGTGGCTTTTGCTTCAGGGCTTTTGCGCCTGTTACCTCTGTCTGGAATACTCTTCCTCCTTCAGAGTTCAATTTAAGTCAGTTCAGCTAGGCCTTCCTTGAGAATCTGATGCAGAGCAGCCTCAGCTCCCATCCCAACTCACTTTTCATCTCAGCTTCCCCATTGATTCTTTCTGGCTATTTATTTCAGTTTATAATTAGCAGGCACTTTTACATGCCCATTGTTGGTTCTGGCCACCAGATGGTGCTCCAGGGCGTCAGACCATGGCTATTTCTTTCACTGCGAGTTCTCTCTGGTGGCTGACTCAGAGGCAGTATTCAATAAAGGCAGGTTGAAATGGATGACTTTATTTATAGAAATGAGGGTTAACTTTGAGACAGTAATGGACTAGTTTGTAGGTCTAGTCCTCATGCACCAGGCAGGGCTTAGGAGGAGAGAATAGCCATAGCTGTGTGCCTGGTCCAGCCCCCACCAGCCTCACTTCCAGCAGATGATGATGTTGGGGTCATTTTCCAGCCGTTCATCCAGCTCTTGGTAGCTCATGCCTGGGTGGTGTGGTGGAGGTGAGGTCAGAAGCCTTGGCCTGGCCACCCTGCCTTGACCCCACCTCAGTGGTCCTGCCTGCCTCTACCTGTCTTGCAGCAGATCTCATCGTAACTGTGGCAGCCTGTGTAAAGCCTGGCAGGGTGGCTCCGCTCCTCCCGAGACACCCGCACGGGATACTTCTGTAGTCGCCGGATGAGGTTCTTCATAAGCCCGAACTGGATCAGCTTCCTGGGGTGAGGGTTGAGGAAGAAAGGGGTGATGCTCTGGCCAGGCCTCCTTCTAGCCAGGCCAGTCTCCCCTCCAGTTTTGTTTCAGTGACCAGACTGGACTTCAAACCCATCACCTCCAGGAAGCCTTCCTGGAGTAGCAGTGCCACATGATTCTGCTCATCAGGAATCTCCTGCTTTCTCTCTGACCCAGGGCTCGGGAGAGACACAGAGAGTGTACCTGCCCTCAGGCAAACCTTCCATGCCCCAGGGGATCCCCCTCTGACCGTTCATCAACGTGCTGCAGCTGTTGGGGGTGGCGGCCAATGAGATCTCTCACAGTAGTGCCAGGGCTCAGGCTGCAGTACAGCTGGAACACATCCCGGAGACTGGCCCTCTTGTGCCCTGTAGGCATCAGGGATCAGCTCTCCAGGTGGCCCTGCCCTCCCTGAGATGGCCTCCCCCAGAGCCTGCTAATACCTTGCTTGGTCACGTAGGATAGACACGCCTCCTGCAGGGACTTGTCATCTACTAGGTCCTGGACCTTGGGCGTCGGGCAGTACACATTGGAGTACTGGAGGGTAGCAGGAGGCACAGGGGCCTGAGTGAGGGGCTTGGAAGTCTGACACAGCCCCAATTGGGCTCAGCCACATGATCCATTCTCCATTTAATCAGACCCCAGACACACCTACCTGGAGGATGGACACCAGTGTCACAACGCCGTAGTACCTGGGGGAGATAGCTGTGCT
Source organism: Globicephala melas (assembly GCF_963455315.2). Classification (NCBI taxonomy): domain Eukaryota; kingdom Metazoa; phylum Chordata; class Mammalia; order Artiodactyla; family Delphinidae; genus Globicephala; species Globicephala melas. The sequence goes on along the minus strand of NC_083324.2, from coordinate 37,855,370 downwards.
CAGCTTCTGAGGGCCATGCCTTCCCAGCTCCCACACTCAGGGCCCCTGGGCTCTTCCTGACTGGCGACCCTGTCCTGAGTGTCACTGTTCCCCACTCACAGCAGGTTCTGGATGGCGATGCGCACTAGGTTGAGCTCCACGTCTGCCTCGGCTGAGATCTTCTGGACGTGGCGGAAACCATCAATGTAGGGCAGGATCTGGGCAGGGAAGAGCAGGGTAAGTAGGGGTGGGATGAGGCCAGGGCTGTGGCCAGCCGCAGGTCATGATAGCCAGGGAGGGCTAGCATACCTGTTGTGTGGTGAGGTCCCACTGTGAGTTGAAAAAATCCTCCTTGTCTTTGGTAAAGACAGGCACATCATACTCCTGGGCCACAGGAGGGTCAGGCCGCTGCTCAATGACCTTCAAGTGGATGGTGTTAGACTCATCTGCAGGGAACCCCACCCATATCCTCAGTGCCATCTATTCCAAGAGGCCATCAATTACCATCCAGTCCTCCCAGCCACCCTTGAGGCAGGCAGGTGACTCTGGGTAGGGCCATCTTCCCCTTTTATGGAGCAACAGACTGAGGTCCATACAGGGGAAGGAACACGCCCAAGGAGCAGAGCTAGAGAGCTCTACTGGCCTCCCCCTCTCCAGCCCCATCACGCACTGGGCCCTGGACATCATCAGCTCAGCTCATGGCTATTTCCTGGCCACCAATTTGTTCACGAGTCTTGTCCTTGACTGGGCTCACCTTCCCCTGACACTTCCCCATCCCTCCTTGACCCCTCTGCTGTCCTTACAGAGGCTGGGCCATACCGATGGGCAGAGTGCACCGGCCTGAGGCATTTAGCTCCTCCAGCAAGATGGTCATGATGGGCACCAACTTCTGTTTGCTCTCCTCCGTGGACACGAAGCTGCTCTCTAGCTGGATGGAGCATGGAGAGCATGGTGGGCACACCCCAGGACCCTTGGCTGGCATCCTACTCTGGAAGGTTCCCGGGTCTGGAGGGCTTTGGAGACATGCGAACACCTTCCCTAACTCTGCCTGCCCATCCACCCAAGCCCATCCACCCAAGCCCATCGTGTTGCATACTTCCAGTGTGGTCAGGTAGCCAGCCAGCTTTTTGACGATGGGCTCAAGGGCACAAGTCTTGGCCTGGGCATCACACACGAAGCCTAGGTTGAAGAGCAGGGCATTGCGGCTGTACTTCTTGTGCTCGATGCACACGGGGCAGCCAATCAGTTTCTTCTCCATGGCTGTGCTGGACGAGGGGAACAGATGGGAACAGAGTCAGGCTCCTCTCACCCCCAAGTCTTTCCACTCCTCCTGGGAACCCTCCCAACCCCCCAGCTAGGGCCTCACACAGTGATGAGCTTATTCTGCAGCTCTGGCTTGGTGATGATGTACACCTGGACGGTGTCAAACAGCTCCCGGGAGATGAAGTCCTCAGGGACCTGTGGAAGGGAGTGCCAAGAATCCCCTTAGTGGACCTTATAACTAGGTGGAATACACAGGGTGAGCCCCAAGACCTAATCCCTCTTCTCCAGGGTTTCTCCTCTCTCCCATCCACCCAGGCCCACTCTTTTGTGTTTCCAAACACACATTATGTTCTCACCTACCTCCTGGCTTTTGCATACGCTGTACCCTCCACCTGGCACACTCCTGCCTCACCTAAATTCCGATGCATCCAGGGATACTAGTGGATCACCACTCACACCTCTCGTAGAACCTGGCACCTCCCCTGGGCCCCCACATCCCGATTTCCCACAATCACTGCCTATGTGAATGTTTGTTTGCCTTGCCACACCGGGAGCCTGGGACTGGGTCTGAATATACTCTTGGTTCACGATTTTCCGCGAATGAAGGGGTGGCGTGCCTGCGTGCAGCACGGGGCACTGGGTTCCACCGCTTCCAGGCATCTGGCTGAACTCCCCCGAGCGTCCCTCTACCTTGCCTCCCATGCCCCGCGAGCCCGGATGGCACCTGATAGGTGATCTTCGGTCCCAGCGTGGGGTGGAACTCGCTGAAGAATATGCATTCGATGCGGCAGCTACTGCCCATGGCGCTAGTGGGGCCGGGGTCCGTAGCTGGCGCCACTGTCCCTGGGAGCACCTGTCAGAAACAGCCCGGAGGTTTGGGCTGCCTGGTCAAGCACGCCTGCGCACTGAACACCCGTGAGGCCATCTTCTCAACAGCGCCTGTGCAGCGCGACTCAGCCGTGTGGCTGCGGGGGACTGTCCCAGGAAGTCCCGGATGGATAGGCGTCGCACCCGGAAGTTAAGAGGCTCCGCGACGGAGCGGCAGGGCGCGCGGCAGAGCCCCGAGTAACCCACTTTCTCGGGAGGGAACCACCTCGTCAGGTCGGCGCTGCGGGTGAGGCAGGCGAATCCCTAGCGTGTAGGGGAAGCAGGCCAGCGGCAAGTGGGGAGGCTGTGCGCAAAGGGACTCAGGCCATAATTTCGACGCAACTGGGAACTACAATTCCCGTAGCGCTTCACGCCCTTCCAGCAGGCGCTCCCGCCCGGCGACGGCGTGGTGCACGCTGGGATTTGTAGTCTATTACACGGCCTTGCCTATCTTACCTGGAAGGTGGGCCAGTCAGTGATCAGTGCCAATTCAGATGCGGGTACACGCTGACAGGCCACCAGTCCTCGACTATTCCTGGTGCCTGCCTTAGTACTGTCCCTGCCTACCTTAACTTTTTGGAAGAGAGTGGCATTCCTGCCCCGCAACCCTTGCTCCAGTGAAAGGAGTGGACAGCGGGCACCAGAGACCCTTGCTCACTCTGCTATGCTTTCAGGCTACAGCCGGCCTGGTTGACCATGGCCCTTTCTGTGGAGACCGAGTCGCACATATACCGAGCTCTGCGCACTGCATCTGGGGCTGCTGCCCACATTCTGGCACTGGGCTTCACCATCTTTGTGGCTGTACTTGCCAGGCCTGGCTCCAGTAAGTAGAATTCATAATTGACTTTTGGGAAGGAAAGTGTCACTTTTCCTGGGGAGCAGGGGCAATAGTAAGCCTTGGATCTGACTCCTGGGAAAGGCCTGGTTGGCTGAGGGACATGCTATGCTGGAGGAATAAGTGGGGTGGAATAGATGAGAGTTGGGGCTCTGCCAGCTTGGCCAGGTCCCATAGAGTACCTGGCTTCTCTTGTCTTGGTGCTCCACTTAGCTGCCTCTTGCAAAGTGCAGGGGGAAGGAGGGAGGACTGCCAGAGGAGTGGCAAAGCATGGCTTCTGATCCAGGGAGGGTCCAGGAAGAGATGATAGGTATGGGGTCAGTTTGTTGCAGCAAGAAGGGGCTTGCATTTTGGCAGCACCTCCTTGGGCGATGAGCTACTCATACTCCTCAGCCCGTGGGGATTGGCGTGGCTGGGTTCTTCTTGCTTCAGCTTCACGAGGCTTCCTCTTCTCATTCCAGGTCTCTTCTCCTGGCACCCTGTGCTTATGTCTCTGGCTGTAAGTAGTGGGCCTGTCCAGCTCTTAGGGATGGGAGGGAGCATAGCTATGGGTGGTGGTCTTAGCGCCCTCTAAATGTTAATGAACACTTAATATCTGTTTGGAGTAATGGGATGTGGGGTTAGATGCACTGTATGCTCCAACTCCTGCCTATAGTTTATATCCCACGCTTGAACTAGAGTATTCGAGATGCAGGGCAAATGGGTTTGTCTAAGCACAAAATGAGGCTTCGTCCACCTCCAGGCAGGAGGCTTAGAATATGCATTTGGGTATACCTGTGTCCCTTTTCACCTTAATTTATAGTGATGCACCTAATTTTCCTGAAACAGTGCACCCATGTGGCCAACTCTTGCCAAGAAATTGTATCCAGTCCTGTGTCAGAAAAACAAAGCTTGTGAATCATTTATAACTGCCACATCTCAAACCTTGTGTTTGCTGGGTAGCACAGCAGAGATGACATTTCAGAATAGCAGCTAGAAGCAGTGTGGAGAGGTACCTCCTGCTGGTTACTCAGAGCAGATGTTCTGTCCCAGATGGAATTCTCCACTCTTGTGCCACCAAATAGATACTCGTTAGTGGGGAGAGAATGAAGCGGAATCTGCCCACACTAGCTGGCAGCTTAGGTTATATCTAAAGCTTTCTTCCCTTCTGCTGGGCAGCACTCTCATTTAGTGTCCCATCCCTGTCTCCCCAGTTCTCTTTCCTGATGACCGAAGCACTGCTGGTGTTCTCTCCTGAGAGTTCGCTGCTGCGCTCCCTCTCGCGGAAGGGCCGAGCACGCTGCCACTGGGTTCTGCAGCTGCTAGCCCTGCTGTGTGCACTGCTGGCCCTGGGCCTTGTCATCCTTCACAAGGAACAGCTTGGCAAAGCCCACCTGGCCACGTGGCATGGGCGGGCAGGGCTGCTAGCTGTGCTGTGGGCAGGGCTGCAGTGCTCAGGTGGGGTGGGGCTGCTCTACCCCAAATTGCTGCCTCGATGGCCCCTGGCCAAGCTCAAGCTGTACCATGCCACTTCTGGGTTGGTGGGCTACCTTCTGGGTAGTGCCAGCCTCTTGTTGGGCATGTGCTCACTCTGGTTCACTGCCACAGTCACTGGTGGGGTCTGGTACCTGGCTGTGCTATGCCCTGTCGTTACCAGCTTGGTCATTATGAACCAGGTGAGCAACGCCTACCTGTACCGCAAGAGGATCCAGCCATGAGCTTTTCCCAGAACTAGGGGAAGCCTGGATTTGCCCCTCAGTGTGGTAGCCGGGGCTGAGACCTCCTGGACTCTTCTCAGTTGACTCGGTCACGGGACACCTCAGGCCCTGGTGCGGTCACGGGTAGCCGGAGTCCTTTGTGTGACACTATTACTTGCTCCTCATGCTGGAGTACCTCTCCTTTCCTTCTTTTTCTGCCATCCCAGAGGAGTTTATGGATCATGTGTCTGGATGAAGTTGGGTTTCAAGACTGCCCCCTGCCCACAGCAACTCAACTTGTGCTGGTATGTCCAGAAATGAGATAAGAGAAAAAAGTAAAATAAAATTTTAAGAGACTGAAGGGACTTTCCCGGTGGTCTGGTGGTTAAGACTCCGCACTTCCAATGCAGGGGGCGTGGGTTTGATCCCACGTGCCGTGAGGCGCGGCCAAATATATATATATATATTAAGACTGAAAAGACTGGATGGGAGGAACAGTCCAAAGCTGGGGATAGTTCTTGCTAATGCCATCAGCATGAAAAAATGGGCAGCTGGGCAAGATGGGGACCCGTCCCTGGCTGCTCACTGAGGGGCTAAAGCTCTCTTGGCACACTAGCCCCCCGGATCTGGCTAAGCACCCCAAGCCACTCAGGGCCCTAGCAGGCCCGAGGGCTGTAGCTGTGAATGGTGCGGCTGTGTGTATTTCAGTCTCCCAGCTGCTCATATGTTGGAGTTTCTAGACTGTGGTGGTCAAATCTGGGCAATGACAGGATGGGAACTGGGGATGGGCTGCCTCCCTAGATGCCAGGCCCTGAGCACTCTGTCTTGGAGGTGAGTCATGGATAAGAACAACTCCTTATGATAGAGAGGCGCTTAATTATCAGGTCCTCCAGGCAGGGCCTCCTTCACCAGGTAGTGCAGGGAGGCAGAAAGTAAGTAAGAGCCTGAGGTGACAGCTCTGGGAAGACTGCTTGACAGTGGGCATGTGGTGGTGAGGCAAGGGGGAGTGTGATGGGGGGAAGGGGATGAGGGCAATGGGCTTTTTATCCAGCTGGTGTAGCTTTGGTGACCAAGCCCTTGAACCTAGAGTTAAGTCCCTGTCTAACTCTGCAGTTGAGCATGATGAGGGGGCTGCACAAGGTGGTCTAACAGAGCCCAGGAGCCATACCTCAAAGAACTGCTTTATTGATACTGCGAGGCTGGGCTTGGCTGCCCACTCAAGTGGTCCTGTAGAAAATACCTGGGAGCTGTGACTGTTCTGGCCCAGAAGCAGCTATGGCCACAGCAGAGGGAATCAGAAATCTTGACATGAATGTAGTCTCTTTGTGGGCGGGCAGGGATGTACAGCCCTGCACTGGCTCCTGCACTGGCTGGACCCCCAGAATGTTTTTGGCAAATCCTTGCCTTGGCTCAGGGCTCTCGGCAACCAGTATCAGGTGTGAGGGTTGGCTTAGGAGCCATGGCACCAGTGCCCCTGCAGCCACTTGCTTGAGGCTGCTTGCTGAGGTACAGTCTTACCTCAGATGGCCTGGGCTGGCTGTGCTTCAGAGGCCCCATGCCTGGCATAGTGGTTGTCTGGAGTTGGAACCAGGTAGCAAGAATCCTGGGTAGTGTTGGCGAGAAATAGCAGAAGTCTGTGGCAACCCCCAGCAGGCCTTCTTCCCTCTCCTCAGAGCAGTCAGTGCCCTGGAGTAGCTGAGAGTGTGTCAGGGGGGGCTTGGGAGAAGAGGTGCTACACTCAAGGTGGTCTAGAGTTACAGCTTCGGGGGAGCTGCCTCAAAGGTGATCAGGCTGGATTCTGGGACAGGCCCCTTCCCTGGGAGCGTGGGGGCCTTGTCTGACGGCAGGGGGCTATCCACCTTGGCCCCAGCCTCCTCTTCATCGTCTTCCATGCTGGGCCAGACGGACTGGTCCTCCACTCGCTTCAATCGCTCGTTGAGGGCCTTCAGAGCCAGTTGCCTGGGGCCAGAGGAAAGATGACAGGTCACTCAGGATCTGAACTTGGCTCATGCCCTGCACTCTCTCCCCCAGGAAACTGACATGCCGTACTGCTCACACTCCTCTCTCAGAACCCTATGGGTTCTCCTTCCCCATACAGGGCCCAGGGCTCCACAGGGATTGGATTAGGGCACACTCTGCCATCAGAATGAGGACCCAAAGGCTGTAGGGCCTTCCTTCCATAGCTGGGGCACCTCCAGGCTGAGAAGGCCAGCTGGGTGCCTGCCAGCCTGCCCACCGGCCAGCCCCAGGAATGGTTCTGAGGATGGTGCCTAAGGTTGGGCAAAGCTGGTGTCCCTGGGCAGACAGGTGGAAGGGCAAGTCCCTGGACATGTGAGTTTCTGCTAGGCACTGGCATCACATTCAAGGCATTACTTCTCCCCCCTCTCCTTGTTAGGAGTATTTTGAGCCTCCTGGCAAGGGTCTGTGGGGAAGTTTGGAACTCAAGCACCTGCCTTGGCTCTCAGCCTGGGAAGCAGGGCCAACCTGGGTCAGCTCACCCCTCCTAACTGACTCTAATATTCTCCTTCCGAGAAGAATCTCCAAACCCACCAGGACCTGTGTTAGAGCAGGAACACACAGCGTCCTAGCAGAAGGAGAGGAAGGAGAAACAATCCATGTGGGTAGGGCACAGGCCAGAGCCTACTGGTTTCACTGGGCAGACCCCTGGAGACCCCACTCTGCAGGGAGGTGGGAAAGTTCGCTAGAAGAAAGTATATACGTGCACTTGGGACCCTGCCCACCAGGAGTTGGGATGCCCATGCTGCCAGGTAACACTTCTACTAGTGGTCACTGTGGACCCCTGATGCCTCCAAGTCTGTGCCACCAGCATGGGGGACCTGTATAGCCTTCCATGTTCCAGCAGAAAACCAAAATCTCCACCATGCCAGGGAACATGACGAGAGGGACAACAACAACATAGGCACAGAAAGCCCCAGCACACTTCCACCCTGTCCTCCAGCCTGGCACCATGGCAACTTGGCACACACAGGATGCTGCGACCCAGGCTCCCATTCTGGAGACTGCCTTGTCAATTCTGTTTAAAGCCTGCCAAGGTAGAGAGATGGTGGCATGCTAATCACTCCCTCACAAGGGTCAAAGGTAGGAACCCCTGCCTCCCACTATCACTAGCTCTTTGGGTCAGGGAATGGCATGCAGCAAGATGTCAAACTGGTTGGTGGAGTAACCCCCATCCCCAAGCAAGGTAACAACCACAAGACTATGCCAAGAACCCACTTCCTGACACCCCCCACCCCAATCTGCCTCCACCTGTCCATTTTCTTGGGGCTGCGTAGAGGTTTTTCGAATGTTCAGCCAACCCTAACAATCCCAGATCTCCACTGGGGGAGGGGCCACCACTGTGGCCTGGGATCACCTGAACAGCTCTGAGGACAGCTCAGTTTCTACCAGGCCCAGCCCTCCTGACCGCATCGCCTCCACTGGATAAGGTTAATAGAGACCTCGGTCTTTAGGATTCATCAGCCACAGAGACAAAAACTGTAGAGCCCACAATTAAGCTCTGCAGCATGCCGTGTGTACTTTTCAACACCTGCCACCTTGGACCATAGTAATCTGTGGCCTTCCCCAGCTGGAAACTCCTTCAAGAAAGGGGTGTGGCCCACACTCCACAGCCCCAGTGGAGAGTAGGCACAGGGACAACTCCAGCTGAATTCATAAAGCTGCCTGCTAAGAACTCATTACACAGGTGAGCAAAAACAGAAGGCTTTGACAAATGCAGACAGTATGAACAGAGCCTGCTCTAAATTTCACTACTCAAGTAACTGCATCAAAAAAAACACTCAAAAATAATGTTGAGGGGGCTTCTGGTGGCGCAGTGGTTACGAATCCGCCTGCCAATGCAGGGGACACGGGTTCGATCCCTGGCCAGGGAGGATCCCACATGCTGTGGAGCAACTAAGCCCGTGCGCCACAACTACTGAGCCTGTGCTCTAGAGCCCACGAGCCACAACTACTGAAGCCCATGCGCCTAGAGCCTGTGCTCTGTAACAAGAGAAGCCCGCGCACTGCAATGAAGAGTAGCCCCCGCTCGCCGCAGCTACAGAAAGCCCGCGCAAAGCAATGAAGACCCGACGCAGCCAAAAATAATAAATAAAATTAAAAAAAAAAAAAAAAGAATAATGTTGGAAACAGAGCTGTGACCACTCTGGTAAGTCCACAGACCTGGGAGAGACAGAAAGAGATGGATTAAAAAAGATCTGTCCTGCCCTGGCCAAGGTGCATTCAGTGAATAATTCAGTTGGGATTCCTGATGGTGCAGATGGCTTGGTTTACAGATAATGAAAAGGTTGTCTCCACTTCCTGGTGTGGTCAGCAGGCTCCCTCGGTGGGTCATGTGGCTGTCCCCTGGGTTTGGTGACACATGCCTGCCAGAGTAGGCGGGGGTGGTGGGGGTGAGGGGGTGTGTCTAAGTCTAGTTATACCCCAGGCTTCCCTCTCAATAAATAAGCGGCAGAGAAGCACAACATCTGAATTAAGGCTCAGGAAGAGAGTGTAGTCCAGCGTTTGGAAACTAGGGTGGCCCAGACCATCTCTTAAGGATCCCATGTTTCCTTCTCTGTCCCTCTCTCACAGGGGAAGAAGGACCAGCAGGTTGTTTCTGGCTCCCACAGGACCAGTGTCTAGGATTTGGAGATTCTGAGACAAGGCCAGGGTTACGTGTACCTGGCTCTCCATTTGCCCCTCACACAGCTCAAAAGGAAGCAGGGCATTTCTTGAAACTTAAGCGGCCTGAGTGGTGAGAAAGGCCACTTTTACTCCCTAATTTTGGAAAGCACCTCCTGCAGCCCAGACACTTAAATGCTGAGCTCCAGGCCACAAGCTGGCTTTTCTCTTTCTGAATCCGCCCCAACATCTGACTGTAGGCTGCCAGCCTACATACAGCAAGCACCTCAACAGATGGAATGTGACTTGATTAATAATACTATCCTAGCTCGACAAGGTTTTGTAAGATTCCACAGTACCTTCTCCGCTCTGCGTCTTGAGGGTCTGTGCCTGGGAGGCTGATGGTGATGGAGGATGGGGCACCCACATCATAGCGCTTCACTGTCTTCTGGCATATCTTTACCTTCACCAGGAGGCCATGCACCAAGTTCGCCAACAGCCCCACCACAGGCTGCAGGATCTCAGGGAAGAAGGTGGCAAAGGCAAAGTGGTCGGCCATGTCACCTCGGCCTCGGCTATGGCGCTGGTAGAAGCGAAGATACACCCAACTGGAGATCAGCCCAAAGCCATAGGAGGCCAGCGCTGGGCTCTGGAGCAGTGTGGCCAGCCGCAGCAGCAGCAGCAGCCCCAAAAGCAGCATGGGCACCACACTGACACGCACCTGAGGCACTCGCAGGACCACACAGTCCCCCATGGTTTGCTTGAGTGCCACCAGGACACCACCTAGGAAGCCCAGGGCGCCGTGGATGCGGACAGTGAAAAGGTACACCAAGTTGAAGGAAGCCATGTAGGTGAGGAGGTAGGCGAAGGCCCCCAGTAGCCCCACAGACACGTTCACCACTGAGAAGAAGATGAGCAGCTCCAAGGCCCCCCAGAGGGGCTCCAGCAAACGTCCAGCCACCACCACTGTGGCCAGGCTGATGGCCACATCCCACACATGCTGTTCCATCAGCCCATGGGTGGCCAGGGTCCAGATCCAGAAGTTGGGTGGAAAGAGGTAGCCTGGGGTGACCGCCAGGCAGCCCGTGTCCACGGCGAAGGACAGCAGGTAGAGGAATAGTACCGCAGCGCACAGAGCCTTCACCACCACGCTGGCGCTGGACAGGATGGCCCCCAAGTGTTGGCGGGCGCCCGGTAGGGCGCGCTGCATCTTCCTGGCGGGCGTCGGCCTTAGGAAAGGGTTTAGTGGGCTAGGGGCCTCCCCGGGGCCTCGTCCCAGTCCGGCCCCGACGGGAGGCCCGGGTCCGACCTAGTCACTGGCCTATGGCCCCGGTGAAAGGTCCACTTCCGGTCGGGTCGACTCCGGTCCCAAAGGGCAGAGCCGGGCCTGGTCGCGGGGCCAGGGCCTAGGCCCCTCGCCGGGGATCTGAGGGAAGACCCTGGGCAGCTTAGGCACGCCTAACTGCCTGCTCTGTGTGGCCACCGCGCCGACCGGAATGGCGGTGATCTCAGGGCTCGATCTTCTCCATCCACTCTGGGGCCCAACGGTCGACGCGGGACTGGAGGCTGGTTCTGGGTCGGAGTCAAGTCTGGTCAGCTCCGCCTCGGCCTCGGCTTCGACCGTACCTCCTCCCTTCTCAGGCGCCGACAAACAGCGGCGCTGCGCCTGCGCGCTCGGAGAGGCTGCAGGACGCCCTCTGAACGTCGGCCTTACGGTTCCGCGGCATGCTGGGACATGGAGTCCTCGGCCGGAGCCGGGACCAGCGGATATCAGGGTTCTGGGTAGAACAACAAGTCCCAGGAGGCTGTGCGCCGGAAGAGGAGAGTGTGCTTGGGAGTTGTAGTTCTCAGGACCGTTTCCGTCGGTTCTCCAGAGGTGGGGGAGGGTGAACGGGCATCGCTAACCTCTGGAGAGCAGCGGGTACCAGCGGCAGCACAGCTGCAGGCCACGCGCGTGCTGAATTTCCCGGAAGGATTGGCTCAGTGTGTGCCTGTTTATCTGAGTGGGTGTGTCCTAGTGGGCAGGTGTGCAGGTAGGAATGTTGGATGGTCCAGGGGGCGCGAACTCCTGGAACTTCCGCGGTCTGGTGTGTGCCTGACCCAGGTTGGAATTCTTGCTCTGCGTTTTGGCGGCTGTGTGACAATGGCCAAATTCCCGAACTTTGTTGAAACCCAGTTTCATGGACAGTAAAATGGGGATGATGACAGGACCTACCGTGAGGATCCAGGGGGACTGGCGTGTACAATGCCAGTCCACCCTGGGTGCTCAGTGAGTGTGTTGCCCAGGCTGCCCTTGTTACAAATGAGGTGGAGCCCATACCGGAACTCGGATCTCCAGCCCCCAAAGGGGTGAGACTGGACTTCTCTTAGTGACTCTCTTCCTCACCACAGTCAATCGCTGATCCTGATGAAGAGAGGTCTCTCCACAAACTTGGGTCAGGCTGGCCTTGGGTCTCCACCTCACTGCAACGGTGGCTTCAGGTAGGTTGTGTCCTGTGCAAAACTGATTTTTGTTTTTTGTATATTGAGTTTTTTTTTTAATATGCATATAATTAAAATAAATATATGACAAAGTACATTTATAAAGTGCAGAATCCCTTCCTTTCCGCCACTGATCTCAGTACAACTGCCGACGTGTGCACAGCCTTCCAGATCACAAAAGGTGTTGCTTTCCTTTACCTTTGGGCTCTGGGTTCCTGCTGCATGTCACCCCAGGGTAGGGTTGCCAGATATAGCAAATCAAAATACAGGGCGCTCAATTAGCATTTCAGTTAAACAATGAATAATTTTTTCAGTATAAGCATGTCTTCAATTTTTAGCATAGTTATGTCCCATGCAATGTTGGGAACATACTGAAGAATATTCATTGATTATCTGAAATTCCAAATTTGATTGGATGTTCTGTATTTTACATGGCAGGTCTACCCCAGGACCTCTGGGGCTGTTGCGGAGCATGGGAGCTGCCTCAGGGGTTGCTAGTTAGGCTTTGCTCTGTGGCCAACCCTTGCAGAGGGTGAGGAAAGGTGTCTTCACTAAGACCTGGAATGCCCTCTTTTATTTATTTAGCATCCAAGGTCCCCAAGCCACAGGCCACCTCATTTCCAAAACCTTTGCTGGTTTCTTGCATCTGGGAGAAAGGATTTCTCCTAAGTCTCAATTTGCTCATCTGCGGTATGGAGATAAACTAATATCCAACTCTAATGTGTGGTAAGTACTCAGCACAGGGTGAGTGCATAGTGTGGAGTGTGTACTGTAAGAGAGCAAGTGTCAGTAGTACTGGGAAATCTCTGCACTGGTGGTTATAAGTCTTTCCCGTTGAAAAGAAACTCGAAGGTCACACAGAATAGGATTGACTATTAAGAGAGTTGGGATTAAAATGAACAAGGGTGTAGGGCTTGCCAGAGGGAGGCCCGAGATTTGCTGAAATGGACTCAGAGCTGTGTTCCAGCGTGAGCAGCAGTGGCCACTGACAGCACCAGGCCTCCTCTGGGCTGGGAAGGAGCAGCCATCATGCTTGTGGGTGGGCCAGACCTTGGCCTCCTCTGGACAGCAGCACTGGCTCTCAAGCACGAAGTCATGGACTTGGGCCAGGTAGTCACTCTTTGCTCCACCTGGAGGACCTGCGTATGACCTGGTAGTCTGATCCTATTGGCTAGAAGCCTGCATCTCATCTCCATCTTCTTTCCTCCACAGTCTTGGCCTTGAGCCTCTGGGAGACTTTTTTTTTTAAAGACAGTTTTTCCTGGAGGCTTTTGATAAGATTATACAAGACAAAGGATGTCAAGGATCTAGCACTTAGGAGGCCTGGGAAGCGTCATGCCCTCCACCCACCAGAGACCTGGATTGCTATGGCCTTCACTCCCAATTAAGTGGTAAGTGGGGCTCTGAGGTCATGGCCACCTGTCTTCAAGCCAGCCAGTCCTCACTCCAGGGCAGAGACAGTGTATGGGAACCATTTGAAGTGAAAATATGAACATTATTTAATAACTGATCTTTTGTAATAAACCATTTGAAAATATTTTACAAGGAATCACACACACAATATTTTACAAAGTTTCTTGACTTTTTTGTCGCTGTTGTTTTTCTGACTTGTCTGTACAAAATAGAACAACCAAAAAAAAGGGCAGATAAAAGGAAATGGCCCCCCAGTCCCCCACAGATCCCCCGAGCCCGAGGTGAGGGGACAGCCAGGTCGGGTGGGTGATGAGAAGGATCAGACCCAGCTGGGGGTTTGACAACTACCTGATGGGGATTGCTTTGTCTGCTTTTCTGTTTTTTAAACTTAAAATATATATTAATTTATCTGTATATGTTTCTTTCTTTATTTTTATATTCTCCATTGAGCACCTGACTACACTACAGTTACACACACGCCCCTGCAAGACATGGCTGGCATCTAGGCTGGGTATACAGCATGGGTGCCCACCCTGGCACCAGCAGTGGGCATGGACCATACACACACACTGAGAAAGCGACAAGCAACGTGACATTAATTAACGGAGCCATTAATTAATGTATCACCCTCCCCCCCTCCTCCCAGTCCATCTGAGCCCTATGGCCATATCCCCCTGCCCTCAGTCCCCCAATGGCCCCCAGGCTGGGATGCCTTTGCAAGAAATGACCAGAATGAATGGTGTGAAGAGATGTTCCCAGGCCCAGCCTGTGTATGTGCACAGAGTGTGTATATGTATGTGCAAGTGTGTGTTCAGCAGGGAGGAGCAGTTTGGCCAGGGAGTGTGTGAGTGGGAAAGAGACAGGCCTGAGTGTATAAGGGGCAGATTGGGGGTGGGATGACCCAGCTAGGAGTAATCAAGTCACCCCCGCTAAGGCAAAGGGTGATGCCTGGTGAGAGTTCCTCTGCTGAGGGGTGCAGGCAGTGGCATGTGGTCCCACTGGGGGCCTGACACTAGTGAGAAATGGTTACAATGAGCACCTGGCAGGGTCAGGGGCAATAAGGGGACACTGGCGGCTAGGTCAGGACAGAGGGGTCTTCACCCTTTGCCCCAGCATTTGGCACTGTTTGACATTCAGCTTTAGAGATGGGGGACCAGCTGGGTTACAGGTCACATAAGAGGCGGACGGTGAGCAGGAGATGGAGTGTGCACATGCCAACCTCCCACCAACCCCTCACCCCGTATAAGGCTTTGTGAGCCCCCACCCTCACCCCACCCCAGGGTGTGTGTGTCTGTGCACGTCTGTGTTTGTGTGTGTGCCCTCCTGGGTATGTCGGAGTCCAGTTTCTGCCCTCAGGGCTCCAGGTGTGTATGGGGTTGAGTCTTAGCCGGTGTCACTGTCACTGTCCTGCCACCTGCCGGGCTTGGGGAGTGACAGGTGGCTGTAGGCCTGAGAGAGGCAGGAGCTCATTGGGGGCTGCCCCAGGACCTCTCTCCTGCCAGGACTTAAGCTGGGATGCACAGGCCTCAAACTGCCCATCTCAATTTCCTCCATTATTCCCAGATTTAGTCCTGGGTGTAGCAGAAGGGCCAGGTTAGAGGAGTCCAACTGGGGCAAGACCTCGGTCTTCCACACAAAGGGAGCCTCGGGGCAGGGCGGGCTGTGGAGGCCTGGTTTGGCACCAGTACTGTGGCCTCCCTGGCCCAGCCCTCCGGGGTGGGTGAGTCCAGTGGGAATGAGGGGTCTGGGGACACTCTGACAGTTCAGCAGCCAGACGTGGCTCGGGGGCCAAAGACCTGCGGCGCCTTCCTTCGGGACCCCCCCTCCCCCCAAGGCGCAGATTCTCGGGGCCAGACGCACTCAGGTCCTTCAGTGAGGGAGGGGGGCGAGGCTCTAAGGTGGGAAGTGTGGGGCGAGGGAGCAGGGGAGCGGCGGGGAGGCCTGGTGGGGGGAGGGGCACTCAGAGGCGGCGAGAAGGGTGGGCGTGGACTTGAGGCTGCGGCCGGGGAGGCAGGCTCAGGAGGAGTAGCAGCTGCAGGGACACCAAGACGCCCAACGACGGTGGGAAAGAGGCTCCGCGGCCGCAGTCTGAGGTATCTTCCTGTGGAAAGAGACAAGGAGCAGCCGGTCTGCCCGGGCTGGGCGGGCAGCGGGTGCGCAGGGCCGCACTAGCCCTGGGGCAGGGGAGCTGCAGGTCAAGGCCGCCGCCCCCCTCCTCACCGTGGCGTTGTAGTCGAAGCAGATGTGTGGGCCTCTCCGGTATCGCGGTCTCTGCACCAGTTCACACTGCTCCGGGCCGTCCGCTGGGCATGGGTGGGGAGTCAAGGGGGCGGCGGCACGGAGGGAACGCGCTGGGCGGGAGGGGCCGGGGAGCAGCGCGGGAAGGATACAGTGTGTCTCCTTCTGCAGCAGCCGGCCAGCCTCACACTGGCTGCACAGCGGCTTCTCTGCCACCACGAAGAGAAGGTTGGTGTGGGTGAGTCTCTGTGCGTGGAAGAGCCTGGAGGCAGCACAGAAAGGCGGGGCGCTAAGGTTCGCCCCACCCCGCCGCCCCGCCCCTCCCCTCCCCTCCCCTCCCCTCCCCTCCCCTCCCCTCCCCTCCCCTCCCCTCCCCTCCCCTCCCTCCGCTGCAGCCCCGGCCCCGCCCCTCTGGCCTGCTCAGCGCGCGCACCTGGAGCAGTTTCCGCAGTCGATGATGGCGTTGTAGGAGGCGTTCACCGAACCGAAGTAGTACTGGGTCTGTTTCATGACGCAGCTGCTCTCGCGCACCTCGGGGTTCCCCTCGGCCTCCGCGGGGTCTGCGAGGGTCCAGAGCCCCTCAGCTGCACCCCTACACCCTGAGCCTCGCTCAGCCGTAAGCCCCGCCCTCCCTTTGGAATAGGTCTCAGATTGGGGAGGGGCTTTGAGGAGGGACCTCCAAAGCCCTACCTACCTGCCTGGAACCAGCTGTGGTAGATGAGACCATAGAGAAGTTGCTGGAACAAAGACCTGCAGGGCATGGGTCACCGAGTGGGAGTGGTCAGCGAGGCCAGTACCGTGCCCCATTTCTTTCCAGCCCTCCTGCCCAGGGAGCACCCTCCCTCTCCCATTTCCCCTGGGGACTCACCAGGCCGCAGCAGAGGTCCACCAGGCTAGGTTAAGGAAGTCTGCAATGGTGGGCTGCAGTGGAGAGAGTGGCATGGGCTCCCACTGCTGCCCCTGGACCTGGTTCACCCCCAGCTTTCTCGTTAGAGGTAGGGGGTCATCTGTGGGCAGGTCTCCCAGTCCCCCCATCTGCAGGTCAGGCATTGCTGGGGCTCACCACAAAGATGCCCCGGGGTGCGGCACCCAGGTTGCCCGGGGGCAGGGGGGCACAGGCTGCCTGATAGTCGTAGGACTCCTTGCGGGTGTAGAAGGAGTTATTGTAGAGTGCCAGCATCAGGTTGGCATCCACCTCACTGAAGAATCTGCCCACCTGGGGATGCCGGGAGGCAGTGGTAGTCACAGGGCTGGCAGTGCCATATCCCCAGAAGGCTCAAACCCAGACCCTCTCCTTCCACCCTCTTCCTGACCCTCACCTGGTCCCACTGATGGTTCTGGTTTGACAGCACCAGGAATCCCCCATCATCAATGAGGACACAGAGCAGGTCCTGAGAGGTGGGAAAGGGGGAGGAAGATGGGGAGGGGCTCCAGCCCAGCCTTTCCTCCACAGACCCTGGCAGTCCAGTAGCTGAGTGGAGGGGGCACCATTCCCCCAGTTCTGGTAAAGCTGTGAAGTCAGGGTGGGATGTTGAGACCCACTGGCTAAGGGATGGGATGGGCTAGGAGCTGCATTTGGGACTCAGGTGTCCAGGAGTGGGGTAAGCTAGGGTTCAGGGCACACGCACCTCGTTGTTAACCTCGCAGTCCATCTCACAGTGGCTGTTGGGGCCGCACTGCTGGGCAGAGAGCAAGGACCGTAAGTGCCCACCAGTTTTCCTCCTCCCATCACCCTTTATACATCGGGGACCCTGCCTCCCCATAGGCACCAGAGCCACTCTGAGTGGGAGGACTGGTAGGGGTTCCTGGGGACTCCAGAATGGGTGCTTCTGGGCTTACTGCCCTCATCCCTGACCAAATACCTTCTGAGGCTGGTCCTGGTGGGTACGGTTGCTGGCTAGCACCTTGAACTTCTCAGCCCAGGCCTCTAGGTCCAGCTTAACGCCTACCACTGTGGGGGAGAGCAAGGGGCCATCAATGCCCACCTACCTGGGCAGCACACTGCCCATTTTCTCTTTCCCTACCTCCGCCCTGGGTATTCACCTGCTGGCCTCAGTGTGCGTCCACCTAGGCTGAGCTCCACAGCCGTGCTGACGAGGATGCCCACCGTGTCATTCTCCAGCTCCAGCGGCCTTAACCGGGCTGGGGGTGGGTGAGGTGGGGTGGTCAGGAGTAGGGGCTGGCAGCCACATGACCACTCTGTGCTGGGCCCTGGGAGCCCAGGAACCCAAGGCATGGCTGACCTCAGCCTAAGCACCGGGCACCCAGCATAGCGTCTGGCACAGCCTAGCCCTCTCTTTATCTGCCCCATCTCAGCCAGCCAGCCTCGAATCTGAGAGGGACCTCAAAGAGCAGAGCCTCGCCCTGGCTGAACAGAGAAGCCTCAGCTTCCCACCTGCTGCTGTGCGCCTGGGAGGACACTCACCATCCTGTTGTGGGGGCTTGAAGACATAGCCATGGTTATCCAGGCTGCGGCGGTAGAAGCTGGCATTGAAGGGCTCAGGGGTCTCTGTCCAGTCCTCAGCTGCCCTGGTCACACAAGAGGTTGGTGGAGGGGTGGCTTGTGGGGGCAGTGGTCTCAGCAGATGAAAGAAGGCCTCTGGGCAGCGGGACAGGCGGGGTCCCAGCAGGGGCAGGGTGTCGGATAGTGGGGCAGGTCACTTACTTGTTGGGGAATACGCGAGTGATGCCACCATCAGTGGCGGCGAACACGGCCAGAAGGCTGTACCTGGGGGCAGCAGGGAGGTGAGGTCACAGACCTACTTTCTGCAGGGCACGGCCAGCGCCTCTGGGCCCATCCCAGCCTCCTGCCCCCACAGGCTGGGTGGTGCCTACGTGTTGAGATCCTGGTCCCGCCACACGCGCTCCACCAGCTGCTGTGTGATGCCCGTGTCCAAGATCAGGTTGTGCAGAAGGAAGTTGTTGCCTGGAACAGGAGGGTTGGGGTGGAGGGAGGATCTTCTTGTGGATCCCTGCCCACTCTCCCCGCTACCCCCAAGGCTCCGAACCTTCCCCATGACCTGGCCCAGGACCTGCCCTTGGTTTGGGCCTGCATGTTTCCACACCTGCCCAGTCTCTGGGTTCCTCTGGGCTGCCCCCTTGCCATCTGGCACTGCCCAGACCCCGCTGCCCCACCAGTCACTCACACTGCTTGGAGTCTGGAGTCACTTTCTCCATGAGCTCAATGAAGTTCTTCAGGAACTCAGTGTTGTTGTCTGAGGCATTCAGTTCCTTGCAATACTCTCTGGGGGTGGGGAGGGGCAAGAAGAGTGGGCTTGGGGGAATGCACAGGGCAATAGGGTTGAGGCTTCCCAACAGGCCTGCCTGGCCATTCGCTGAGAAGCCCAGGCCTCAGGGAGGGGCATGTGTATTCTTACAGGCTGCAGTGACTATACGCCCAGCAGGTAACCAGGTCTGGACAGGGGCAGAACTGACCTGCTTAAGTGCAAGAAGCAGAGAATGAGGGTCTGCTTCCACCACCCAAGCAGGTTCTCCCTTCTGGGCATGGCCCTGCAGAGCCTCTCACCTCTCCTGTGTAGCTGGAGCTAGACGGTGCACCTGGGAGGCCCCAGGAAATGCCTCATGGCTGGCTCGTCGAACTGTGTGCCATAGCGTTCCGTGGGCACAGTGGGTGGAGTCCTGACACTGGCTTAGTTGGTCTGAGACCTCATCCTGCTGCTTCCTGGCTGTGTACCTTGGCGCAACTCACTCAAGCTCCCTGAGCCTTAGTGTTTTTCATCATACCACAGAGGGTGTCACCAAGTCAGTGGGAACACGTGGCTCCTTGGATTGGCTGTTCCCTCTGCCCAGGGTGCTCTTCCCCCAGAGATGGACAGGCCAAATCCCTCACCTCCTCAAGGTCCTCTCTGGGCTCAGAATGTGGGTCCAGAGAACGTAGGGGCTGAAGGGAGCAGGGAGATCTGCTTGGGGTTCTGCTCCCCAGGAAGTCTTGGCAAGCAGTCCTTCTACCCTGGTACATGGAGCTATCTTTCCTGCCTAATCCCTCATCCATACCCCTGCCACCAGAGACCTCCTCACTGGCCTGCATGGCAGCAACTTTGTGGGAAATTTTTAAATGCTCCTCTTCCCGAGGCTATGCTAGGGCCCAAAGCTTGGTGAGGGCACCTGGGACTGAATCTCAGTCCCCACTTGCTCCCAGGGCCTTTGTGCAGTACACAGCCTGCACTTCTGTATGGGGGAGAACACACCTGATACACTTAGAGTGACACCCATACAGCTGAACTTGGGATACAAGTCACCTGCAATCCCTCCCCCTCACATAATATGTACATTTACACTCACCCAACACATATTTATTGAGCTCTCCTGTGCCAAAGATACAGAGGTGACAAAAACAAACATGGTCCCTGCCCTCAGAGCTCCCTCAGGGTCCTGTGGGCCACACAGGCCTTTCCATACATTCCCACAGTCACCAATGCACACGGCCACCCCACATTTACACTTGGACTCTTACAAATGTACATGATGACTCACAAATACAAACACACATCTACAGAGAGTCACAGTGAACTTTGTGGGTGCATGCACGCACGTGCACACACATGGAGGTTAGGAGTGTCCAGAGCCCCCGTGTGGTACCTGAGAGTGCCCATGGATCTCTGTCAGTTGCACCCACCTGCCCTCATGCAAAGCCCAGGCCACAGGGGAGGGCTTCACCACCCGGCGGCCTGCTGGCCTCCTCAGATGTGGGCCAACAGACAGAGGGTGTGCACACGAGGGTGCATGCCAAGGATGGTCCAGGCCCAGGTCTGTGCTGGGCCCTGATCCCTTACTTTCCAGAGAGCTCTTCGTAGTCCCCATCCCCTCATCCTCCTCCCGTCCTCAGTGAGCCACCACACCTAGATGGGGCACTGCCGACAGGGGCTCTGGCTGGCTCGGTCACCACACCCACACAAACACTGACTGACACGGGACAAGGACAGGTGCGGGGTGGGGGTGGGGTGGGGAGGGCGCCACAAACCAGAGCAGCAGCTGCCCAGTGAGGGGCGTGCTGCAGACAGCCGGCGCAGGGCAGAAAGGGCTCCTTCCTGGTGGCCTGGGAGGGCAGGGAAGGTCAACAGAGTCCAGAGCCCTCCCGTCCGAGGCCTGGTGGGAGCTGAAGCTACGGGCACTGGTGCCTGGTGTGCCTACATGGCCCAGGTATGCACACGGCCACACATACAGGGCTGTGCATGGCAGGGTGACACTGCACAGGACACAGACACATAGCTCCAGGCAGCAGTGCAGGAGGTGGGCCCAGGGAGGTCAGGTTGGGGGAGGACACCTCAGCAAGGCCACACGCAAGCTACCTGGGAGCAATGAAAACATGTCCTTCAGACTCAAAGCTGCTGGGGAGCAGGAACTCAAAATCTGCAACAGAAACGGGGGGTTATCCGGCGGGGGCTGGGGAGGCCGGAGGCCAGGGGTTCAGAGCTGACGGGGCTGGAGGGACAGGGAAGAGGGTGGCTTGAGGGAGGGAGACACCAGCAAAGAGGAAACCCGCCACTTCCATGTTCAAGTTCGAGCCAGAGAGAAGAGGCGGGCGGGGAGGGCCTGTGGAGACTACAGCATCGCAGGAGGAGGGCAGTTATAGCCAATATGTTGCCCAGGCCTGGTCCTCTGTCGGCAGTGAGTCCCTTGGCGTGGCTGTATATGCTTCCATACGGCTGTATAGCACATATACACGGACATACACACACACATATATATACACACACTGCTATATATATGCATGGTCTGGGGGAGGCACCAGTCTCGCTCTTATCACATCCATAATGGAAAAAACCGCATGCTGAGCTTCCTTCCTCCAAAGAGACTCTGAGGAATGGAACTGGCTTTTGGCTGCGGATTTTTATCTCTCTTTGCTGTAGCTGTTTGCATTTTGGTAGGTCTTGCTTTTATTGTGTCAGGCATCAACATGGCCAAACCGAGGGGGTTCCTCACGGGCACAGACAGTCCAACCAGAGACAGTGTGGGCAGCTGGGGGTGGGCTGCAGTGCATTGTCGGGGTCCAGTGGTCTTCCCTGGGGTAGGAGGCTGGGTGAGGGGAGATCCTTGAATGTTCCCACACTGTGAGAGGAGAGTCTGGGAGCTGGGAGGGCACAGAAGCGCTGCTCAAACATGAACACCCTCTTGGGCCGGGGGCATGAGGGCAGGTTCTGGTCTATCCAGAAGGCCTGTGTCTGGTCTATCCTTCCGAGGACCTGTCTGGGCTCAGAGCAGCAAGGGAGAAGCTGGGGGCTCCAGAGAAGGCATGGGGTGCTGTTGAGGGATCCACCGACTGGGCCTGTACGTGTGTGAGAGTGAGCACATATGTATGAGCGTGTATGTGCATGTGAGAGCACGTGTGTATGCATGAGTGTGTAAGCATGTGCGCATGTGTGCAAAGGTCCCTGTGTGGGTCTGTGAGTGAATCTGGGGATGTGGCTACTTACTAGGGCTCCTCTGGGGCCTCTCCCTGCCCAGCTGGGCTGGCCACCTTGCTGGTCTGAGTCTGGGAGGTGTCCCTCTGTTCTCTTATTCTGGGCAATGCACCTCCCTATCCTTTCACCCAGATTCCAACCTCTTTTTTTTTTTTGTTTTTTTTTTGCCACGCGGCATGTGGGATCTTAGTTCCCCGACCAGGGTTCGAACCCACGCCCCCCCTTCATTGGAAGCCCGGCATCTTAACCACTGGACTGCCAGGGAAGTCCCAGTGCTTTATTTTTGCAGAAGAGGGGTCTTCCCTGTTCCAAAATACTCCCACAGTGCACTGCAAGATTCTGGGGAGGGGGACTTTGGGTGCCTGGAGGAGCTGGGCAGTCACTGGTTGGACTGTTGCTTTCTGATAGGACTGTGAGGCAGGGTTTGGACACAAGCCAACAGGGAAGGGTTGGGGTGGGGAGAGGAAGAAGAGGAGAAAGAAAAAGAGGTGGGGGGAGAGGAAGGGAGACTATGCTATGGTTGTCATTGTTATCAGGGCCCTGCATTTCTGGGGTCACTGGGAGGGATGTAGGAGGGGGAGACAAGACAACTCAAGCTAGTGGGAGTAGGGCACGTCCTCCACCTCCACCCAGGCCAGTGGGGGCAGCTGGATCCCCTTTGCTGGACTAGGCTGGACAGGGCCACTAGGGCTTCTTAGGGAGACCCTACTTCCCCATGCGGACTGGGGACAGGACATCTCCCCATGGCTCTCCATGGCCCATCTGCCTCGGTGTTCCGTGGGGGGGCCTCTCTGTGCACCAGCGGCAGAGACCCTTGTGTGCTGTCCTCTCTCACTCTTGTTCTTTGCCAGGGACTGTGAGTTCACTGCCTACCTTTTCCCAAAGTCTCTGGCTTAAGTACCTCTGAGTGCCAGAATCTTTTTCTTCACCCCCAGCCTGATTCCCTCTAAGCTCCTTTGCTGGCCCTTGGGGTCCAGAAAGATCCCCTTCTGTTCCCAGCCAGGCCCAGGGGCCCTGAGTCTGCCTTTATTTCCCAGGGGAACACCTTCCATACCTGACCACTCTTCCCAGGAGCAGCCAGCACCCCAGGGCAGGGCTGGGCCAGTGGGCCTTTACAAAGTCACCAGGAGTAGCAGGGGTGGCAGGGGACAGGGGTTTCAGCACCTAGGCCAGTGTTGGGTCTGCCTTGCTCTCCTGGTGGCCTGGCTGCTGCCCTATCCTGCCCCTGGGCCCCAGGGTCAGGGTGTGGGGCTTCCAAAGCCTTCTGTCTCCCTTGGGAGGGCCGCCAGCTTGTGGAGAGAAACTGGAGAGATCTGAGGAGGGAGAATATCCCCGAGGAAGCCTCACATAAGCCCTTTTGAGGACTGATCTACCCCCTACATCTCAGGCCCCTTGCCCTAGTGGGTGGGAGGTGGTAGAGAGCCATCTAGCCCTGTCCCCACTGTTGAGTTGTCTTGGAGGGACAGAGAAGGTGGGGTGGGGGGCAGAGGCCTGCCCAGAGGGAGCCAGGAGGATGAGGAGAGGGCCTGAGCTCTCAGAACACGCCGGAGACCACCCTGCAGGCAGGGCCAGGGGAAAGGGCTGCTGGCTCTAATAGAGGTTTAGGGATCAGAGGAAAGGCAAGAACTAGAGGAGCCCGGGGGATGCTGGGGGGGAGCCCTGGAGAGCAGGGGTTTGGCTGGTCCTGGGCAGGGAGGGGGGCAAGCAGGGGCGTGAGGGCAGGGGGTGGGGTGGGGAGAGGAGGGTGCACTGGTTCTGAATATACTTGCCCTTCAGTTTGCTGATTGGCACTGGGACAGTCCACCAAGAGAGAAAGCGAGGAAAACAAAAACAACACAAACACAAAAACAAACGAAAAGGGGGAGGGGAAGGGGAGGGGCACAAACAATATTTTATTCAATGGCTGTTTGAATGAAAATATTGTGTCTCATCATCATACCGAAAGGAAACTTCTTGCAAAAAACGACATGAGAGAGAAAGAGAGAGCGAGAAAACTCAAAGGAGATGAGCCCCAGTCAGCCAGGCAGGTGGGGGGCGCCCGGTGGGGCCGGAGCCCCAGCCTCCCTCCCAGTGACCTCGGGCGGTGGGCAGGCGGGGCCACGGGCTCCAGAGGCCTCTGGGGGAGGCCCAAGGTGAGCAGGACATGCAGGGATGAGCCACAGGCAGAGGAGCGGGAGAGGGAGGGAAGGAAGGAGGAAGGGCAAGAGACAGGGAGGGTGGGGGAGGCAGGGATGAAGGCCCGAGGAAGGGAGCAAAGGAGGGGAAGGGGTAGGAGAGAAGATGGAGAGAGGAGAGTGTGAGAGGAGAAGAGAGGGGGAGAGACTGAATGGACAGTGGGAGGGAGGGGATGTGGGAGAGAGAAATGGAGGGAGTGAGCAGAAGGAAGCGGTAGGGAGAGAAGGTGCGGGTGCAGGGAGGGGAAAGGAGGAGGCAGGAGGGCGAGAGGGAGAGGGAGGGAAGGAGGAAGGGCAAAGGGAGAGAGTGAGGGGGCAGGAAGGCGATGGAGGCAGAAGGTGAGAGAAGAGGTGAGGAGGAAAATAAGGGAGGATGAGCGAGGGGGGACAGAAGAGGGGGCAGGGTGGAGAGAGACCCGGGGGTGGTGCCACAGCGGGAGAGCGCTGCGCAGGGAGCAGGGGGCAGGAGGGATGAGAGGAGGGGGTGTCTTCCAAGAACTCAGCCCCCAGGCGTGTGTGGGGGAGGCAGGCTAAGGAGGGAAGACACGGAGGAGGAGAAACCAAAAACAGAACCTCAATGGAAACCATGAGAGAATGGTCTGGAACCAAATCTGAGAAAAGGCAAGCATGCAGAGTTCCACAGACTTTCCGATGGCTGGTGCCCCAGCCTGCGGGCGCCTGGGGGGCGGGCAGATTGGGCAGGAGGGGCCGCCTGGCCGCAAGCGGCTGGCTATGCTGCCTGGGGCCAGCCAGGGTGCGGGGCAAAGGCGGGGGTGCAGGGCGCAGGCAGGGGCCGGGCCACTTACACTTGACCTGCAGGATCTGGTCACTGAGGTTGGCTTGGAGGTAGAAGGTGCTGTAGGGCGGGAGCACTAGCCCTAGGCTGGGGAGGAGGGGATGGGAGGAGCACAGGTCACTGCTGGAGAGAGGCGGGCCCCATTGGCACCCTCCTCCCCACGGCTTTGGAGCTGGGTGAGAGGCCCAGGCTGTGGCATCCCCTCCCCCGACCACCAGGGACACCTCTCCCTGGTTAGCTGTGAGAGATTCAGGGCCTAGGGGCCTGGGCCCTCCACTTCCCGAACTCTCCTGGAGGCCTCAGAACTCCCAGCCCCAAAGCAAATCCCCATCCCACCCCTCGCCCCAGCGGCCTCCCCCAGCACACCACCTGCCCAGCCAGTCTCCTCCAGCTGGCCAGCAGCAGACTCACAGGGGCAGAATACTGTCAGTGAGCTAGGCTGTGGGGATGGGGGTGGGGGTGTTGCCATGAGACGGGGGTCCATAGTCCCCAGAGACTCAGGCCATGTGAGAGCCAGCTAAAAGCAGGGCTGGCACTATCACAGTGAGGGGCAGTCATGGGCTGGTGCTGGAGTGTGAAGGAGACCAGCTCTTGGGGCACGCAGAAGGCAGTCAGTACACTCTCTGAGGCTGTGACAACTGCTGAGAGCAGGCCGGTGAACGTGCTGAGGATGACATCCTGCATGCACACATCCAGGGATACAATCCAAGGCGGGAGGGATGTAGAGAGGGTGGTGGGGAATGGGGAGGCATCAGATGCACTGTCATGTCTCCACTGTGCGCTCCCAGGAGATGCTGCTTGTTCATGAAGGGCCAGCGAGGGACCCTTGGGACTGAGCACCCAGGAGTGAGAAGTAAGCAGCCCTGGCTGCTGGGGCCCCACTGGGATCGTGGTCACAGCCGCTGAGAACTGGCACACGGGGGTGGGGGAGGGAGGGGCAGCTAGGGCTCTGGGGCTGCCCTGCCCCTCCCTGCCTGCCCAGCCTGGCTCCACTCACCTGTAGTTGGTGCTCCTTATAGGCACCCAGGTGTAGTTCCGCATCACCTCGTCTATGTACCTCTGGGAGAAAAGGCTGGGTCAGGTGCTTGGGGAAGCAGGCTGGGGTGGAGTGGGGGGTAGGAGGGTGTCCACCCTGACCTTCTGTCCCCCTTCTGCCACCTTCTCACCTCATCCAAGGACTTGACCAGTGTTCTGATCTGTTTGTGGCCCTTGTTGCCATCGATCATGCTCCGACGGATCTGGAAGGGTCAGAGACGTGAAGGGTGGGGCCCCTACCCTTCTCTGCTCTGGATGCCCGCCCCCATCCCTCCTCCTCTTCTTCTCCTTACCTCCTCCTTGTTCTCATCCTCCAGCTCTGCATCCAGGAAGTCCAGGGTCACAGGCTCCCGGAAGTTGGTGGTCTAGGGGAGGCAGGGCAGGAAGTCAGGACCTTCTCTCACAGGGTTTACCCCCCATCTGCAGGCCACCCATCTGGCTCACCTGGGGCTTGAGGTTGGGATGCAGCAACACGTAGCCATTCAGGTCAATGGCAAACACGTAGCCGTTGGCTCCAAGCTGGGGGTATAGATAGAGGAGCTTAGGGCCTGGAGGGTTGGGCAGGGATTTCCTGGGCTCCAGAGCTCTTCCTCATCCTGCCTCCCACGCTGCTGGGGGGTGCCATCTGCCTTCCTGGGTCAGGGACCCCAACATGTCGCTCGGCCCCAAGCCTACCTCTCAAGCCAAGCCCAGCAGGCTGGTGCCCCTCATGCACTAGCCCTGGCCCATGCTGGCCAGCTCTGTGGGACCTTAATGTGATTTGGCCTTCTCAGCCCCTCCCCCGGGTTCTCATGGCGCTATCAGTCAGCGGACCCTCTCCACCTCCACTGGCCCCACAAGGCTGCTGTTGCCCTCCCCTCCTCTCCCCACTACGGCCTCTTCTTGGTCCCCATCTTGGTAGACCGCAGGGGGACGAGTGTACCCTTGGACTACCTGGGGTGTCCCTTCCAAGTGTAAGGGAAAGAAAAGCAGGACTCTGGACTCACCCCTTAGCTCTCTGAGGCAGTTTTCTCACTGCACATGGAGGCCAAAGACTTGGGGCCTTCATGTGGCTCAGGTTTAAGCATGCTGACACACATCTCCCAACCTTTTCACAACCAAGTCCCAAACTCTCTTTGCCATAGGCCCTGGGTCAGCCACACTGATCTGGCCCCTTCCCTGGCTTATGATTCTGTTTTTCACCTTCAGGCCTTTGCCCAGAGAGTTCCCTTTGCCTCCAAGGTACGCCTTCACCTCCTTTCTACCCAGGACACTCCTGCCTATGTGACGGACCAGGGGTCGACAAACTAGGGCCCATGGACCACATCTGGCCCGCTGCCGGTTACTGTACTGCTGTGAGATAAGAATGGTTTTTACATTTTTAAATGACTGAAAAAGAGGGATTTCTATTTCATGACTTGTGAAAATTATTTGAAATCCAAATTTTAGTATCTACAAACAAAATTGTATTGGAACATAGCCATGCCCATTTATTTATGTTTCGTCTCTGGCTGTTTCCTCAATGCAGTAGAATTGAGTATGAGTATTTAGGCTGGCAGAGACTAAAATATTTATAATCTGGCCCTTTACAGAAGTTTGCTGATCCCAGTTTTGGGCCCAAGATCACCTCCTCTGGAAGCCTTCCCTGACCGCCTGAACTCGGAGAACTCCACAGAGGTGTGGGAATCCTCATCAGCCTCTGCTGAGCCTGGCTTGTGTCCACAGGAGAGGCGGAACAGGGAGATGGGCAGGTAGACACTCACCGTGTAGTTGGGAGTCAGCCTCTTGATGTCATTCAGAGCCACGTCAATGCCCATCACGCCCAGGATCAGCTGGTTCTGGGAGCAGAGGCAGGGGGTCTGCAACAGGCTCAATTCCATGGGGGGAGCCACTGTGCCCAACTGCCCATGCCCATGGCCTCAAGCTGCTCTCAAGCTGCTGCCCCTGTCCCGTTTAGAGGCCTGCCTATCCGCGCTCCATCCCAGACCTGTTTTGGGCATGCACAGCTCTCCCCAGGCATGACTAGCCCTTCCCCAGTGGGGAACCTCACCTTCTTTTCCCCAGGGCCATCCTGCGTCAGGTTGAAAACAGGGAGGGTCCCTGTCACCACCAACCCCAGCCCCTGAAGGGAGAGGAGGAGGATGGGTCAGACTCCTGTGGCCAGCCATGCCCCCACCCTGAGTGTTCAGAGCAGGGGTGTGGGGACAGGCCACCTCTCTTTCTCCTCTGTTTGGTTTACCACCATAAGGGGGCCCGCATGGGACCTGACCCTGTGGGCACATCCTGGGGGGAAGGTCACCAGCCCCACCCCTTCCTTGCCCCGAGGCCTTACCAGTGCATCCTCGTACACGTTGGTCCATTGAACCTGCTTGGCCTCCTTGCCCGCCAGCACCATGGGCCTGCCCAATACATCTAGATATTCCTGGGGAGGTGGTGGGGGCAGGGGTGGGGCGTCATGAGTCTGCCCCTCCCACTGTATCTTCCCTGTCCTGCCTCCCCATGTGTCAATTAGCCACCAGGGGGCGCTCTCATCACACAGCAGCCCATGGTTCCCACGACCCCGCGAAGCAAAGACAAGGGGCTGGGAGCAGGGGCGCCCCCACAGTCTCACCTGCGTGTTGATGCGAATGGCACCGATGGAAGGGATCTCAAAATAGTAACCTGTGAGGGAAGGGGAGGCAGAGGTGGGCCTGGGTGCTGCTTGGGATCCATGGCACAGGAGGCCCTGTACCCTGGGGTGTGTCTGCAGCCCTGACTGGTCTCTTAGGTTCCCTCTCTTTTTGGTGTCATTTCCTCTGAACTCATGTTCCTTTAGTGCTCCCTGCCATTACCCTGTGAATGGGACCAATGACATGGAAGGGGCTGTGAGTGTAGGGGTTTAAGGAAGCAGAACTGGGATGAAAGGAGGAGCCTGAGGCCTGAAGTCCCTCATTCTAGGATGGCAGTGACATTCAGAGTCCACCTGGAGGCCAGGCCCAATTGCATGGAGAGTTGGATTGACCAGAAAACAGATGCAGGAGCAGACAAGCTAGGGACAGATGAACAATGGACAGTCAGATAGGTGGAAAGAGGCTGAGTCAGATGGACAAGTTAGCCACATAGAGAGATGACCAGTCACATATACAGAAAGACAGACACTGGATGAACAAGCAGCTGGAAAGCTGGACATATGAAGGACACGTGGACAACCAATCCAATGGATTGGCAGAACACGGCAGGCAGGCCCTGTGGCAGTGACACCCGGACAAGGTACCTTTGTTGGTGCAGGCCATCCACTGCAGGGGTGTGACGTCGTAGTTGTGCTGCCCCACGGAGAAAGTAAACACGCGCACCTGTTTGGGGCTTGAGGTTACTGCCGTGGCCGCCAGAGGACAGCCCTCCCCTGTACCGGGCCAGGTCAGGGCAGCCCCCACCTGCGCTGAGCCTCACCGTCCGGTTGGGCCAATTGTACTTCTCAAAGACGTCCTGTACGCGGTCCTCACCGCCGTCCGTGAACATCATGATCATCTTATTGCAGTTGGCACGAGTGATGTTGGACTGGGCAGGAGTAGGTGTGGGGTCAGGCAGCTTTCAGCCCCTCCCTGGTCCACAGGTGGGTCTCCTTCCCCGGAATGGGCCTGGCCCTCTGGCTCCCCTACCCCACAGTTGACAGTGCTATCTGCCCAACCTACCTGATGGGTGCTAACAAGGTCATCTATCTTGATTTCCCTGGTGTCACCAAGCCTGGGCCCTTGCCTGTCCCTGGCCACCCGTTCGCCCACCCAGGGGGCTCACATTCTGCAGCTGATCGAAGGCATACTCAAAGCCGGCCTTGTAGCCTGTGGTGCCCTTGGCCACCATGCCCTGCACAGCTTCCTTGAACACCTTCTTGTTACGCACGTTGGCCTGAACCAGGTGTGTGAAGCATGACACAGGCTGTGCCTTTTCATTGAACTGCAGGGACAGTGAGAGTGGTGAGTGGCCTCAGGCTGGCCTGGGCAGGCAGGGGTTGCATGGGGCAGGAGGGAGTGCCCGCCTACCGCCCTTGCCACTCACGGAGGCAACGTTCACATAGTCATCATCAGAGAGTGTGTCCAGCATCTCACAGACAGATGTCTTCATCAGCTTCAGGGTCAACCCGCTCACGCTGCCACTCCTGGGGGGTGGGTCACGGAGGCGCCTGGTCGGCCTCAGGTGTTCTCCTGCTGCTTCCCCATCATGTTCCCCAGAAGCAGATTCTAGTCCCTAGCCCCGCCCCCACCCCACCCGCCAGCATCGCTCACTCACACATCCACGATGATGACCATGTCCTTGGGCGACGAGGCCCCCTGGATATACCTGCCCAGGAGAAGCCTCAGTTAGGGCCAGCCTCACTGAGACCTTGTGGGTTCTTCCTTCCTTCACCCACATACTGATTCAACATGTTTCTTTTTTTTAATTTTTTTTTTTTTTTCGGTACGCGGGCCTCTAACTGCTGTGGCCTCTCCCGTTGCGGAGCACAGGCTCCGGACGCGCAGGCCCAGCGGCCATGGCTCACGGGCCCAGCCGCTCCGCGGCATGTGGGATCTTCCCGGACCAGGGCACGAACCCGTGTCCCCTGCGTCGGCAGGCGGACTCTCAACCACTGCACCATCAGGGAAGCCCAATTCAACATGTTTCTATTGAGCATCCATGGCATGGGTCAGACAGGGTTCTAGGCACTGAGGACACCGCATTTAATAAAGCAGACAGTCCTTGCCCATGGCATGAGTGACCTGGTCCCCCAACATGTGAACAACCCCAAGGAGGGGTGAGCAGGTGATCCAGAGAGGCTAGGAGGCCTGTTTCATGGCCTCAGTGGCTTGTCATTTCCCCTGGCCCAGGCTGAGGCACCAAGGGCAGAGTCATAGCTGCGTATGGGATTGAACAGGTGGCAGAGGAGGAGGCCAGGGAGTACTGCAGGAGAGGCAGAGCAGAAGGTAGGGGTGTCTAGGGCTCAGATGGGTACAGCAGGGGCTGGCCAAACCCACGGAGGACATACCCACCCTCAGGAACCCCCACTAGCCCAATCCCTCAGTCCCGAGGGGGTGGAGTGCCGGGCAGTGGACGGGGGGCAGAGGCAGCTGGGAGGCCTGCCTGGGTGATGGGATCCATTTTCCAGTGGCAACGATGTGTGAAATGAAAATTGGATAGAGCTGGCTGCACCCTGCTTGGAGGCCTGGTTATCGGGATGGAGGGGAGCAGGCGGGAGAGCTGAGGGGGTGTCCCTGCCCAGCCCCTCCTTGCTTGCTCACCAGGGTCTCCTTCGGACATCGTACAGGTCGATTTTCTTGGGGGCTCGCCATGGGGTGGCTGTGGGAGGAGAGGAGGTGACTGGGGACAGGCAGGGAAGGGCCTTGGGCTGGTAGCAGGCCTTGCAGCAGTGGCCAGGCCACCCTGCAACCAGCAAGGTGACCGTCCCGCCCCACGCACCCCAGGATGAGGGGGCGGGGAGATGGAGGAGGGTGGGGTGCTGAGTGGACTGGGGAGATGGGCTAGTGCTCACCTGGATAATAGCGAGTGACTCCCGTGGCACTGCCGAAGACCTGCCACAGGAGTGTGGGGTCCTGCCTGCGGTTCTCAATGAATACATTCTCCAGGGCCTCCGTCCAGTTGAGCTCATTGAGGATGACGGTGGCTAGGGGGGAAGCAGGGGGCTGGGGTGGGAAGCGCTTCGGCTGTTCCCGCGCTGAAGCTCATCACAGCGACACCCATGCATGTGCCTCTCACTTAGAAAGCCTCACCTGCTCTCTGCCTACCCAGGTCTCCCTCACTTCCCAGGGCTCAGCTGGGGCTGCACCAGCTCCTCCAGGAAGACATCCTTGTTCTCATCCCAAGAAACAGCTCAGCCTGCCCTTCGGCCAGGCTCCACATGATCAGGCAGGGCAGCTGTGGCCTGTGGCCCCTGCGGAGGGGCCACCCAGGTGGCAGGGAGCTATGAGCTGGGATGCCCATCCAGCCTGCTGCCTGGAGCTTGCGGCTGGTCCCCTGGGAGCTCACCCACTCAGCATGCACTCCGGGCTGCAGCCACAAGAAAGCAATTAAGGGCTCGATGATGGTGCTGGAATTATTCAGCTATTAAGGTACCTGATAAGCTGGAAGCCACTCAGCTCCATGATTAATCAACTGGGGCCAGGAGCAGGCAGGGGTGGGGGCGGGGGCTCTCGGAGGGACACGGGCTGTGCAATGATCCTGCTGCAACACTGGCACGTGCACTCCCACACACACACACACACACACACACACACACACACACACACACACACAGCCTGCGCTTGTATACTGCATGCAGGTATACAACAGGTGTACCTACATCTAACCTCTGTGTTTCCAGCCGGATGTGTCATCCCCTCACCCCCAAACCTACCTGCCCAGCAGCCTCACTGCTGCCATGGGCACAGGGTCACACATGCTCATACCTACACACCACTCTGCCCTTACAGGAGGACACCAATGGGTCCTGCTTTCACAACCCCCCACCACAAGTTACCCCACCCTCCCCCTCCCTCAACCTCTGTGGCTGCACAGGTGTGACACCCTGGCCAGACCTAGCCCCCCACACACAGAGCAAGGCTTCTCTCAGATGGATGGACTCCATCCATCCGGCAACCCGGGCAGAGACTTGGGATGGCTTAAGCAGTATGCAGCCCCCCAACTCAGGACAGCCCTAAACCTGCCCAATGTGTGTGTGTGGCACATGTTCTCACATGTGCAGTGTACCTGTCTCTGCGTGTGGGAAACTCAGAAAAAACAGCAGGAGTTGGATACCTGCTACTGCCAGGCCTCTGTATCGCACCCCCTCCCCTGGGGGCTACTTCTTCCTCCAACTTCTCCCACCTCCTTTCTTTCCGGGTGGAGCCCTGACACCATCACCTCTCCCTGAAGATCCACTCCCCAAACGGGAACCAGAGCACGTCTTCCAAAGGCTCTGCTCTTCTTTTCAGAGAAGAAACCCTTAGAACAGATGAAGAGCTGTGATTTATTTTTTACTTTATTTTATTTTCTGGCTGTGCCGCCTGGCATGCAGGAGCTTAATTCCCCGACCAGGGATCGAACCCGTGCCCGCTGCAGTGGAAGCGCAGAGCCCTAACCACTGGACCGCCAGGGAATTCCCAGAGCTGTGATTTAAAGATACAAATGCTCCAGGCTCGGCCCACAGCCTAGGGGGTGACAATATATTCTGGGGCATTCTTCCCTCTGCTCTCTCTCTCCAGACTGGGGGGCCTCTGCTGTCTTGTCTGCTGCCTAGTCCTCCCCCTCTGCTCTCACTCCCTTCTCTCTGGCCCTGCAGCTTCCCTTAACTGACCATAATGTGAAAACAAAACACATTTCTAGCATTGGCTGTGCCTACTGAACAGTATGTTATGGTCCCGTTCCTAATTTAGAAACTTAGTGAGTTGTACAATTTCTATTTTTCTCTTTAAGGAAAAAATAAAGTCAGGCTCTCAAATGTTTCACACAGTACTGTCTGCCGTGGGAGAGTCTGCCTGGCAGGTCCCACCCCTCACTGGACCTCAGTTTCCCCATCTGCACATGAGAGGCTTAGAGCAGACAGACCATTCTGGGAGCCCCTCTAGCTGCTGCTGGCAGAGGGGTGTCCCTGACTCAGGTCAAGGGCCGAGAGGAGACCTGGCTGGGCTGTCCCTTCAGGTAGCCATGACCACATGCACGCTCACGCATACACTGTGAGACACGCTTGTGCACACACTACAGCCCCCCACCTGGAAAGGGCGTGCTGCTCAGCCCTGTGACCACACACACACACTCATGTGCCCACACCCTCAGATCACACTGAGCTTGGAAATGGGGAACATGCCCCCCTCAGGCAGGCGATTACAGATTTAATTAAAAGTGACACAGTAAATAAAAAACATATAAAATGTAATTTGTGTGGGTAGCGAGGGGTGACTGGGGAGGGCGGTGTGGTTCCTGTTTTAATTAGCGTGCCTGCCTGTGATAGTGCCCCTCGACTGGCTCGGGCAGGTGGCCTGTGGGTGGCCCTTGTAGGGTGTGGGGGGCATCCACCCTCACTCCTGCCTGAGGCTGCCCAGAAGGCCCAGGAGGGGCCTCCCTGAGAACCCTGGAGGATTCCCTGCTTTCTGAAGTCCACGCAGAAGTTCTGGGACCTTTGCTTCAAGAACCTCCACCCAGTGGGCCCCTTGGATTCTGAGGCTACCCTGTCGGTGTCATAGAATTGTGTCAGAACCAAGAGACTCCGGGGCCTTAAATCCTGCAGCTAGAGTTCCCCATTCAGTGTTTGACTCTTGGCCTCTTCTCCCTACACCTCCCAAGTTCTTCAGGAAGTTCATCCTGATGTCTGACTCAAATCCTTCTAGCTGTAGTGACCTGGTTTCCCCATTGTGCAAAGCTATACTGTCCCTGGAGCTTGGCATCTCAACCACCCTCTACTCAATCCCCCTGACCTCCATCTCCACCTCCCCCTGCTCACCAGGGAGAAGGAGGGAGGTGTTACAGGGTTGGTGTCTGTGAATGAGAAGTTGCTCCCTGTCCTGTGCCCATCTGATGTGGTAGGTCCTCAACCCTTCCTGCATGGGGCCAGGGAATGGGAGAGGGTAGGGAGGAGCTGCTCTGGCGACAGGTGGGGACTTGGCCCAGCACGTGGGGGAAGAGTTGTGTGCATGCATTTGTGTGAGCCCGTACATGCATAGGGGTGAGAGGCTCGGTGTTTTGTGTCTTGCTGAGAGTTAGCGTGAGGCTGTGCCTGAGAGTGGCTTGAGGCCTGCATGTGGGCAGGTCTGAGAGGTGAGCATGTGTGACCCTGGGTGTAGGGGGCTGAAGGTGGATGGGCACCTGGGACCTGGCAGTGCCCAGGCAGTGGGCCTTGCCCCCACGGTGGGTGGGAAGGGCTGCTCCCAATCACTCGCACACTCACAGCCTTTGTAGATGTCCGTGGGGATCTGCACAGCCGTGTATGAATAGTTGACCTTGTTCTTGAAGTTCGAGTCCTCAACGAAGTCCAGCCGTAGGGTGCTGGCCTTGGACCCCCTTTCCACATCCTCACTCTCAGGGTCGTCCTGTGGAAAGGGACCCCCCAACCATGGCAGTGTCAGGGCTGGGAAATGGTGGAGTGGGGTTGGATAGAACTGCAGGCAGGGGGGCCAGAATCTAGGAGATAGGGGCATCTCAGAATCAGAGACTACTGCAGAGACAGAGAGATGGAGAGACACAGGGACAGAGAGACATGGGGTATGGACCCCTTGCCTGGAAAGCCCGTGACACCCACCTGCCCCACCCACCATCCCTACATTTGCTAAACCCAAATTCCAGAGCCAAGACCAAACCAAGCCCTTCCTCACATCCTTGAAAACCAATTATCAGCGAAGGAGGCAAATCTTGGAGCTAGAGAGGAGTGGGCTGCAGACACCCTGCTCATGAGGACTTGCTCTGTGTAATCACAAGGCGGCCTCAGCACCCCGTCACAGGAGCTTTGCAACATACACGCCACAACTTGGTCCCACCTATCCCCTGCATGGAGTTCCTTTGGCACCAAGGAGAGGGCCCTAGCCCCGTCTGGGGGAGGGGCACCACCCCCTGCAGCAGGGTGGCTCTAGGGGCTGAGTTGGAGAGCGGGGAGTCCGTGGGAGAGCTGGGCTCGGGTCGGGGCTAGCACTGAGACCTGGTAACATCCAGAAGGAGGGTGTGTGGTGCCTGCTAGCAGAAGGACTATAAAGGCCCCCACTGACTTTCTAAAATGAGTTGCAGCCGTCTGACAGGTGCCAATTACAGCATCTCTCGGCCAGGCAGGCTGGGCATGCGCCGTGCGCCCCTGCCCACCACCACAGGCTGGCAGGAGTGGGTCTGCGACTATAGTGTTGATGCCGCAGCCGAGGTGGGGGGTGGGCAGGCACGGGTGCAGGTGTGCAAGGGGGAAGGGAAGATGGAGGTAGAAAGTGAAGGGGAAGATGAAGAAAAGCCGGATGGGGAGGCAAGGAGAGATGGAGAGCCACGCGAGGTAGGCGCAGAGCTGGGGGTCTTTGTGCCCTGGGAGGAGGGAGTATAAGCAGCTGAACCAGCCACATGTTCCCTCGCTGCCCCTCAACGCCCCTGTGACCACCTTCAGCACCAGACTCAGCTCATTTCCTCTCCCCAGTGGATCTCACGTGACGGCCGACCCCACTGCTCACTGGGTCCTGGTCACACCCCTCATGTTCCTGCCGCCAGGCTGTCTGTCTGGGGAAAGGGTGATCGTGCCTCCCCACCCAGCCAGCTGTGCTCTCCCCACCCAGGGAGTGCTCTGGGTGCACCCTCAGGCCTGGGGAATGAATTACTGCCTGGATGGTGGGTGCAGCTGGCTGGAGGGCCTGCAGCAAACACCCTTTTCATCTATCTCTTCATTGGATTTTGTAACAGCAAAATCCAAGCCATCTACTGCCCTGCCATTGCCCCTCACCCAGTGTGCCACCCCTCTGCCCACCTCGGCACACCCTAGCCTCCTAGAAGCTCCTGGATGCTGGGTAAAGCTGGGGCAGGCAGCTGCTGAGCATGGAGGCCAGAGCAGGGAGCCGGCCGCCCCTGAGGTGTGAGCCACTCACGTTCTGCTGGGAGGAGGGGAAGTGCGGAAGAAGAAAGCCCCCGAAATGTCAGCAGCAGATGAAGGGCGCTGGAAAATTTAATCTCCCAACTTTCCCAACTAATGTGACATTTGGATTCTGTTCTGATAAGCTATCAGCTGGCGAACTTTTTCCTTCCTTCTTTCCCTCCCTACCCCCACCTTCTGGCTGGTAATTTAAAAGTAAATGGTCTAGAAAGATCTCTAACTGTACCTCTGGCAAAGATTAAAAAAACAAAACAACGTAACAGGCAGGAGAGTTGGGGAATGTGTGCGTGCTGATATTTATACTGGGGCTGGGAGGGCTGGGATTTTGGCCTAACTGACCCTGGCCCAGCCCCACCCGGGGTGAATCTCCCTCCCTGTGCTGTCCCTAGCCCCCCAGCAGATGTCCAAGGGGCTGGGGGCAGGGAGTCAGTGATTTAGAGCCAGGAGTTGGGGGCTGCTGGGAGCAGGGAGTCCAGGGAGGGGGCCGGGCACCAGACTGGCCAAAGAGACCCCTTAGTGTCACCCCGACGCCCAGGGGCTTTGTACGGTGGGCAACTGCCATCTCCTGGTTTATATTTAATGCACTGATTGCTAAAATTACAGCCCGCTGCTGAGGGGGGTAAGGAATTAGATTCAGGGTCTAATTAAAGGTTTGTTCTTCATTTGAATTTCAGATTCCAGCTTTAATTTTAGCAACTTCTCTGGGAGCCACGGAGGCTCAGCCAAGGGGGAAGCACACCTGCTTTAGCCCACCCACCCCGCCTTCTCTGCGGCCCTGCCTGCCTGCCCTCCTGACGGCTCACCAAGGCCAGCCTGGCACCACAGACCCGCTGCAGGAATCCCTTCCTGCCTGCCCACCTCTTGGTGCCACTGGATACCTCCTGCTCGCCCCAGGCAACCCCCCAGGCCAATAGGCCCAGGAGTGGGAGTCTAGCTGTTGGGTCTTCTGCACCAGTCAGCACAGGTGGGGCCCCAGAGACTGAGTTGTGACACCTCTGTTTACAGAGGAAATAACCAGGTTCAACTACTTTTGTCTCAAAAGCAGGCAGATGAATTTGGGCCTTGACAGGTTCACCAAAACAGTCTGTTCCATGTGCCCTGCACCCTCAGACACTCTTGTCTCCTCTGTAGACCCCCTCACACCCCAAATGGTCACACTTTCACGTGAGTCCTCTGGTGACAGGGACCTCTCTCTGTCACAGGGCCACCCAAGCAGACGTGAACCAGTCAGTGAGGCAGAAGAGCAGTGTAGCTCTGGGTTCTCCGGTCAGTCCCAGCACCACCACTTCCGGGGTGGTGACCCCTGATGAGTCAGAGCCCTCTCCTTCATCTGAAGAACAGGCACAGGGACTGGGCTGCCTCTACAGCTGGGGTGAGACTGACTTAGCCCAGGGCCAACACTGATCATGGGGCCAGGCCGTGGGGTGGTCAGCACGCGGAAGCCACTTTCCCCTCACCACAGGGAAGGGTACCTGCACTCACCTGAAATACACCTGCATCCCGGCCCCGCCTGCCTACCTCCAGGAAGCCCTCGCCACCTGCTCCCTCTCTCCCCTACTCTCGCAGTACTCAGCATCCCTCTGTCCTCCCGATGCTGGTACTTGAACTGACCTAGGGGAGGAGGTCCAAGAGCCTCACCACCCTGCCCAGGGATGGGGCTGGGCCCGCCCCACACTGTACAGTGAAGCTGTGCCCCTTGGTGCCACAGAGACACGGCCCTGGAGGGGTCAGGGCCTCTAGGGAATTGTGGGAGGTGTAGGGCGGGGACCTGTGCAGCCACAACTCTGCAAGGCCAAGCTCAGAATGCTGAAGAGTGCTGAATCCTAACACTCATTTTACAGCTGAGGCCATGAGGTCCCAGAGAGGGGGGTGTGGCTCTGGCAGCTCCCCATCCCTGCCAGCATGGGTGGGGGCACTTACCAGCTCAGCGTCGGCCTTGGCATCATAGTACACTATGTCTTCCTCCTGGTGGGGAAGAGATGCCTCATCACTCATGGTCGCCTGAGGTGCGGCCAGGACCCCCAGCTCTAAGGCCTGGAATGGCCCCCTCAGATTCCTCTGGGGCAGAGACCGCCCCCTTACCCATCCAGAGCTGCCATCCAGGGAGGGCTGGATGAGGCAGGCTGGATGCCCCACCCACACCCCAGCCAGACCGTCCTCAGGAGCTCTCACAGGCACCAGGAGGATGTGGTACCCCGGGTCGGTACCCCTGGGGCTCCCTGACTCTAGGATCAGGGTCTCTGCACTGCAGCCCTGCTGGGAGGTAGGGTTAGAGCCAGCCTATCTGCAGAGACTCTGGCTGAGGCAGTACCAAGGGAGAATTGAGGAAGATGGAAAAATAGAGCCGAGTCTGGGAAAGAGTGAAATAATGACTCGACACCGCATCTTCCAATTTCTTCTATTAAAAAGCCTGCTCATTACGAGCATGTACTTATTAATTATCTGTGATTTGTTGTGAAATGCAAGGGGGTTTACACAACAGGAGCGGGAGAAAACAAAGCCCGGCCCCTGTGCCTGCCTCCCAGCCCTCG
This sequence comes from Globicephala melas, assembly GCF_963455315.2. Lineage (NCBI taxonomy): Eukaryota > Metazoa > Chordata > Mammalia > Artiodactyla > Delphinidae > Globicephala > Globicephala melas. The sequence goes on along the minus strand of NC_083324.2, from coordinate 37,816,506 downwards.
CCTGCCTTTGCTAGCACCGCGTGTCCTGGCCTCGCCCGCCTGCCCGCCGCCTGGGTTCTCAGCCATCTGCACATCATAATCACCGGCCACCCCAGGGACCCGTAACACAAATGGGCTAATTTCATGTTTAATGATCTTTAATCAGAACTGAGCATGGCTGACAGCGGCTGCCAGAAGGTAAATCTGGTGCCATCAGGTGCCACCCGCTCAGGAGGGGCCACCCCACCCCTGCCTTGATAGGCCCTAAGGCCAGGACACAAGATAGGGCCACTGTCCGAGTCACCCTCCCCTGGTGCTCCTCAGCCCTGTTTTGTACAGCAAAAACCTGCAGCATGGCCCCGGAAGTCCCTTGTTCACTGGGAGCCTGTTTCTTTGTGGTCTGCAAATGGGGGTGATGACCAAGTGTGCTCCCAAGGGTCTGGCTGTAAAACAGCAAGCACAGAGCCAGCACTTACTCCACGGTGGGCCTCCCCTTGCCTGGGCCTGGCTGGGCCCCATGTGCTGTGTGATCGCAGGGCTGCACTGTTCCCTCTCTGAGCTCAGGCTCCTCATGGAGGGAGGGACTTAGCCTTGGTGACTGTCCAGGTGCTGGGTCTGAGGCCACGGTTTGAGGTGGTCGGTACCGGGGCTAGTCGTGGGGAACAGTCATGGGTTCTCTCCCACCAGAGGTCTGGGGGGTGCAGGCCACTGGCTGGACCTATAGGTATAGTCCAAGCATTCTGGAACATTGACTACAGGCCTGGCGCCATGCCTGGGCAAGACCACACCTCCTGATGACTGAAAGACCAAAGTTTCAGTCCTGTGAGGTATCTGCTGTGTCCAGCTAGGCCTCACACGCACTGCGGTACAGGGTTCTCCCAACAGCCCTATGACCCCGTTATACAGATGAGGAAGCTAAGGCAGGGATAAAAAAGGCGTTGCACCCCGGCTCCATTCTGCCTTCTCGACTCATCTCCAACCCCTCCCACACCTGCCCAACCACCAGTCCAGAGAGACTGGAGCTCAGGTGGGCCTGGGGTGGGGGTGAGGGCCGGGGCCCAGGCTCCAGGGTGCTCAGCCTTTCCCTGGGCCCAGCTCTGACCCAAGCGCGTAATGAAAGCTGACATTACATCAAACACAATAAGGAGTTTCGGTTGATGAAGATCATTCCTGAACACACAAACCTATTAAACCGAGGGGAAAAAATATCAATTCAACACAGTCGCTGGCGAAAAGCAAATGTGATTTGTTATCTAAAAGGGGGTTATAAACATGGCTCTGATGCTCTTTCCCTCTGTAATGAAAATAGGCAGGCACAGTGGGAGGACTGCAGATTAGAACATAGGGCTTCACTCACCAACCTTTTAGGCAAATCTTCTGCAAGGGCGGGAAAGGGCATGGGTGATGGGTAGGGGTCAGTGGCTCTAGGCCTCCAGAGTGACCTTCACAGTGACCCTCCTCTGGGCTCTCCTCACAGACCATGCCTGGGTCCTGCCTGACCTGGGCTGTCCCTGGGACACCTGGCATTCACTTGGGCCACCCGTCCAGCTACTCCAATGGCTGCCTTTGTCCTGCTGTTTCATGGACTCAGTGGAGGATGAGATGTTGGTGCATCAGTGACACAGAGGCAATGTATCACACAGAAGGATTCTAGCCCCCCCCTTCAGACTGCAGGTGAGGCTCAGGAATCTGTATGCAGTCTTGGTGCCCCAGGGACTCGGATACACGTGGGCAGGACTCCTCCCTACCTCTCCCATCTGGAGAGGGCCCATGTCCCTTCTTGGTAGAGAGTGGCATTAGCTATGGATGGTGGCACGCACGGTCACATGTGTGAAAATACATTGTAAACCCAGCTGTGGTCGCTATGTTTGATATGATGTGGAGCTGGGGACGGGGCAGGATGGGACCATTAGGGTCTGGTAGGAGGGTCCCTGGAAAGGCCTCTGTGTCTGCTTTGGGCTGCAGGTGCCCCAGTGTCCACCACTAGCGCCCTGTCTCCGGGACACAACAAAGAGGTGGTACCACCTAGCGATTATGTGCAGGGGACTTGGCAAAGGGTCCTGGCCTCAAATCCTGACCTGAACATGTGAGCTCTGGGATCCTGAGCAGTGAGTGAAGACTGAGGCTGAAGCCTCACAAGTCCCTGTGGCCCCTTGAGGACTCCTGGAGGTCACCTCCATCTCACCGATGAGGCAAGGGTGCCTGCTAAACCCTTCAGCCTCAGTAAGGCTTTACCTCAGGGTTTTGATTTTCCACTTGTAAAATCAGAATGATGATGCTAGGACAGGGAGTGAGGCCTCTCCAGAGGTTCGGGACAACCCAACCCAACCCATGAGCGGCCCCCTTAAGCCTGTAACTTCACAGGCCCCGGGAGGGGTCTGAATGTGGAAGAAACCCTCTGGTTGGGGTGAAACGTATGTCCTTAACGTCCAGGGTACACACCTCTGACACCCCCTCCATTACGTGGTATTTTAGGGGCCATTTTGCACAAACTGGGCAGGGAGTGGGGGGAATCACCCCCTCTGAACTCACACACATGCCTCCCCGCAAAGTGGATTTCTGTGCATATATGACACATGAGGAGTGGGGCTAGGGGGCCCACACGGCCCTTGTATAGATGACACACACACTCTCCTTAGCTGCAGCTGAGCCCAAGAGAGAGCATGAGGGATGCTGGCAGGTGGGCAGCAGGGTGAGGAAGTGAGAGTGGGGTGAGCATGGGGAATAGCAATTGGCAACTACGTTTGGTGCCATGGAAGGCGGCTGCTGTGGCTTGGTCAGACCTGACTGCCGCTTGCTCACCAGGCCCCTGTGCAGGACCCAGGCAGCTACCCGGCTGCACCAGTGAGGACGCTTGGCCTTCCTGCCCTGGCTCACTGCCAGCCCAGCTCAGCCAACAGGACTGTTTCTGAGAGAGCCGTCTGTCGCCGGCTTGGCAGAGAGGCAGGCAGCAGGCCCTGTGGCTGGGGCAGACCTCGGGCCGGGGAGCCACCTGTCCTGTCCAGCCGGCTCCTTGGCCTGGCCCAGCCTTCGCAGCCTTCTCTTTAGGTTCCCAGGCAGAGCTATGTCTCCCATTAGACTCCCAGGGCAGGGCTTTGTCTCCTGCAGGCCCTAGGGCTGGCACTGAGGCCCTGGAACCAATGGCCTCTCCTGCCTCCCCGACCCATGCCCTGGCCCAGTTCCTCCTTGGTGGCCGTCTAGATAGCAGATAATGCTGGCACAACGAGGTGCTGGCACCAGGCACAGTGTCCGGCAGGCGGGCCATCTTCATCCACCCTAAGTGTTATGGGCACCAAAGCACCTGCTGCCTGTCTACAGCGGCCATGGGAGGTGCTGCCTGCTAACAAGGGCCGTGGTGTCCAAGGGCTGCAGCCAGGGCTGTGGCTACAGGTTCGCTACCCTTGCCATGGCAAGGAGTGTGGGGTCATGACCTGGGAGTAGGGAGAGGAGCATGGCTTCACATCCAGATATTTTTCCCTCACTCTCTTGTCTCTCTAGACCTTGCAGACTCCAGGATTCCCCAAGTCCCTGGGCTGGTGTCAATGGTGTGATTGTGTGTGTATGTGTGTACACCATTGCCTGTTTCTCAGAGGTCTGCATGCAAACCTACTGTGTGCTATTGACACAGGCAGGGCCACACCCTACTGATCATATAGTGGATTCCAGTCTGGCCCCATGGGTCAAGGGTTTCCTCTGTGCCCAGAACTGCTGACTGCCATCCTCCCCACCTCAGAGATAAGAAGACTGAGGCCCTGGTCACTCTGTCCACAGGGCACCTGGCTAGGCACATGGACAGGTGATGGGCAGCACTGAGTCAGGCTCAACTGCTTCTGGCCAAGAGAAGCCAGATGGGGCAGACAGATGAGCCCACTGGGCCACTGGCCTGGGGGAGCATGCACTGGGAACCATCTGTGATGGGGGCACCAAAGGCGGGTGCTGTGGGCAGTGGGGGCTAATCCTAGAGTTGTGGCCAGAAAGAGGAGCTCTAGGGAGTTAACTGCAGTGGGAGGTGTTGCCCTTCTGAAGGAGGTAAGGGTATTCCTAAGAAGGCCTGGCTTGTGTAAAGGGCCTGAGCTTGTCACTGGGTGTGCTCCTGAATGCTGGGAAGGAACATGACTCCTTATCTGTCACCTCCTGAACGTTGTTGGCAAGGACATAGTTTCAAGGGTGGGTGGTATGCCTTCAAGGGACAAAACACCATCCTTTCTGCAGCCTGAAGTCCCCATATCCCCCCTGGCATGGACAGTCTGCACCCTGGCAGCTCTCCCTGGCAGCCCAGGCAGGGCTGGCTGGCAAGTCAGCTAATGGGCCCATCATTAGCACTGATGCCTTTTAGCCCGGCTGCTGGGCAGCTCAGCACTCCTGGGGAAGGGAAGGGCCCTGACCTTGCAGCTGGAAAGGAGGGGGCGCCTACAGCTCCACTCTGCCCAAGATACCTGTGGGACAGACAAACAGGTAGACTAATGGACTGGTGGGGGTGGGCAACAAGCATCAGGCAAACACGGCTGGGCCCAGCTGGCCCTGTGGTCACACCCATAGCTGGGGGCATCTCAGGTCAAGCCAGGGGGTGGGGCCAGCAGAGTCCTCTCCTGCCTTAGGACAGAAGCACCCAGAGCCTATGGGCTGGTGTGGCCAGAGATGCACCCATACCATCACCAACTTGCACCTACATGGCCTGATGTGTGGACCGACCCTTTGACACATCACACCTGAGCTGACAGATAGCCCCCCGACACCAGCTGGTCGTTTGCCAAATGGGGAAACTGAAGCCCAGAGAGGGGTGAGCCCTTGCTGGGTCCCGCAGGGACTGTGACCCAGTGTGCAGGGAGTGGGTCCTCAAGTAGCACCATCTCAGCATCTCCTGGACACCCTGAGACCTGGGCCTTCCTTCCCGGTAGGCCCCCGTGGTGCCCACCCGGCCTGCGATAAGCCGTTTCTGTCTTGGAGTAGCTGAAAATCAGGGGTCAGGGGTCCAGTAGGATGGTCCTTGGAAATCTTGGGTTTTCTGCAGAGTCAGGGAGAAAAAACCGGTTTGGGGCCGAGGCAGCCTCTTCGTCTTCCTGTTTGGGGCCTACACTGGGAGGGAGAGAAAGCCAGGCCGAGGGCTTTCATTCCCTTATTTCCTGATTCCTTCATTCCCTCTCCTGTGCCTGCTCTGTGTGTCTGTCCTGGGTGGGGAGGGGAGGAAGCAGATACATCAGAAACAAAAGAAGGGACAGAGCGGGAGCCAAGGGTTCTGGATTCCCAGAAGGTGGAGGGGCTGATGGGCTGGGGAGCAGGAGCAGCCTCACTGGGAAGAGGCAAGACAAGCTGGGCTTCAAAAGGAGGAACGGGGGCTTCCCTGGTGGCGCAGTGGTTGAGAGTCCGCCTGCTGGTGCAGGGGACACGGGTTCGTGCCCCGGTCCGGGAAGATCCCACATGCCGCGGAGCGGCTGGGCCCGTGAGCCATGGCCGCTGAGCCTGCGTGTCCGTGAGAGGCCCGCGTACCGTAAAAAAAAAAAAAAAAAAAAAAAAGGAGGAACGGAGGGCATTCTGGGTGGAGAGATCAAGAATGGGCCTGGAGTGAGGTGTTCGGTGTGGCTGGAGCACAGGAGGAGGGGAGGGAGGAGGCAGGTTGACGAGAGAGGCAGGGACAGCCAGATCCTGGGGCCTTGAGCGCAGGCTCAGGCTGGGCATTGCAGGGAGTCGCCAGGGTGAGGTTATTTGCAGGTGGGGGCACATCCAAGTGGCCAGGGAGTGCAAATGGAGGCTGCTGTGTGTATTTCTGATCAAGAGGCTGAGGAGGCACGGTGGCCCAGGGATGGGTTTGTAGTGCTGGAATGGGGAGCGAGAAAAAACCCAGCCCCCAGCTCCCAGGGAGGGAGGATCGGTCCAGGGAGTCGTTAGTTCATTAATGTGTTCACTGTAAACAATCATCTGTTACCCACAACTCCATGTGAGCTCCCTGAGGGCAGCACCCAGCACCCACCAGGCAGCAAAGGAAGAGTGCTATGGTGTGCGCTCAGGGTGGCCTGGGGGGATGGGGACTGGGGAGAAGGAACAGGTTTAGGGGGCCTGCATCATAGGCATGCACCCCCTGGCACCTGACGGCACAGCTGTGAGACTCTGCCCCCAACAGGTGACCTCAGGTAGGTCTAACCACTCTGTGCCTCAGGGTTCTCATCAGTTAAGTAGGGATAATAATCCCTCCTGCCTCCTAGAGGTGCCAGGCTCAGAGCTGGAGTGAGTCAAGGCCTCCCCCGTCCCCCTTATTGGCCCCTGGGTGCCAGGGGGCAGCTCTTGGTGCCTCTCCCTGCATTTAGCACAGAGACCACTGGGAGGCGTGGCCCACATGCCTGAGCGGCTGTGGAGGACACAGCGAGCCCTGCCAACTGGTCTGGTCCCCGAGGGTTCCGTCATCCTTGGCATCGGGGGTTTCCTGAGTCTGGGAGGAACACTGCCTCAGTCTCTCTTCTGGTTTACTGTTATCCTTTGACAGGAAAGGTGCAGGTGTGTCCAGTCTTGCCCAAATCAAACGCAAGCTGCCTGAATATGTGAGCCACCTGGGTGTGCGGCTGGGGATCAATGAGGCTTTCCTTCTCTCCCCCACATTCTGGGCCCTTCTGTCCTCAGAAAGAGTCCTGCTCCCAGCTTCTCACGCCGCCACTTGCTCCGCGCCCGAGCCCCTTCTGAGCTTTGCTGGCGGAAGGAGAGGATTTAGTGGCTGTGACAGTCTGGTCCCCGATCCCAGCCTGGCAGCCTTCTGGAAGACAGGCTGCTGCTCGGGGAAGTCTGGAAGGGGATAGGGTCCCTTTCCCCCAGCATCTCTTTCAGGTCAGTGTATTAAAGTCTGGGAAGTCCTGGAGTCAAGAGGCCTCTCTGCCCCAGGGGCTGTCCAAGGAGTCTGTGCACCTCCTTAACCACCAAGGGGATGCCAACTTTTGGGGAGCATCATTTCAGAGTAGCCTATGTGCTCATGGGGGACTCCATAGCTCCTCTGGGAGCTGGGAGTGGAATGAGAGGTTCATATCTGCACCCTGTGTCCCAGCACCAAGGGGAGCCTCAAATGTTTGCTGAACATTGGGCAAAGGTTCCCGGCTCCACCCCACAGAGCCCTTGGTGCCCTTCCAGTGGGTCTGGGCAGCCTCCCTCTCCCTCTTCCCCTGCATGCACATCCACCCTTGCTGCGGGTGGGCAGGTCCTAGGGGCTGGGGAGGGCACTGCAGTTCTTACCTTGATGTTGTCCTGCCAGCGGTGGGCCTTCTGGAAGTTCTCTGCAGCGTCAGCCAATCTCTGAGGGACAGAGCACAGGGAGGTCAGAGACTGAGGAAGGTCTGTGCCCAGCCCAAAGCCTTCTCCATCCCCAGCAGTCCCTGGGGCCAGACTGGCTCAGGGACTCCCTGGACATCGTGCCAGACTCTCAGAGATTCCTTGATCCCAGACATTCTCCAGCTTGCTCTGTGGGCCCTTCCCCCACCCACATCGGGCTCCCACAGGAAAGGTGAAGCCTGCACAGACCTGAGTGGCATCTCCATGGGACTCCCTGGACTTCAGCTCAGCCACATTTCCTGCCCACAGGAAGGCAGGGGGACCCCTGAGGCATATTAAGACCCAGGCCCTGGAGCCAAGCCCACTGACACTCTCTACTAGCTACAAACCAGTGTCACCCCAGCGTCAAGAGGAAGGCCTTCCCCAGCCAAAGAGGAAATGCCACAAGTGACAGAGTGCCTCGCTGATGCACCTTTGCCCCCAGCTTGCTCAGGGCCCAGAAGGAGGTGCCCACAGCCCACCTCTGCCCACCCAGGCCTGTCCCCACTGTCCCTGTCCTGGCTTCCTGAGTCCCCTCCCAGCAGGGCTCTCTAAGCCTTCTGTCCGCACAAGCCTGGTCCATCCTTTGGTGCTGGTTCCTGTGGCCTCCTCCACTGAGGCCCCTGTGCCTGTGAGCACAGCTGCGTCTGTCCATCCCACACCTTGTTACCCAATACACCTAGTGCCAGACTGTGCTGATGTGTGGAGATATGGCAGAGCCAGCCCTGCCCTCCCACAGTTCAGAGGAGAAAACAGACATAACCAGGCAGAATAACTAGGGCAGGACTAGCTGAGGTGCTTTGGGAAGCTCAGCATTGTGGGAACTTGGGAGGTCAGGGAAGGCTTCCTGGAGGAGGTGCTGGAAACTCGCTACCCTTTGGGCCTGAATCCTGACCCAGAGATTCTTACTTTGTGCCTCCGTAGATCCTGTCCCTTTAGGAAGTCTTTTTTTAAAATTAATTAATTAATTAATTTTTATTTTGGGCTGCGTTGGGTCTTCATTGCTGCGTGCGGGCTTTCTCTAGTTGCAGCGAGCGGGGGCTACTCTTTGTTGCGGTGCACAGGCTCCTCATGGCGGTGGCTTCTCTTGTTGTGGAGCACGGGCTCTAGGCACACAGGCTTCAGTAGTTGTGGCACGCAGGCTCAGTAGTTGTGGTGCACGGGCTTAGCTGCTCTGCAGAATGTGGGATCTTCCCGGACCAGGGCTCAAACCCTTGTACCCTGCATTGGCAGGCGGATTCTTAACCACTGCGCCACCACGGAAGTCCCCCTTTAGGAAGTTTTGAGGCTCCTGAGGACAGGACTGAGCCTGGCCCTCTAGGGCCTCCTGCAGAGCTGAGTGCAGTGAAGTCCTGTTCATCATAATGATGACTGTCACCCTGAACTGATCATCTGCTGCATCCAAGCCCTCCCCCAGGCCAGGGACACATCACGTGTACCTGTCACCATTCACAACGTGCTTGACGTGTCCTCCTCAGATGAAGGTACCCAGCACAGAGGTGGTGAGCAGCCTGCCTAAGGTCACAGAGGAGCTCTGGGTTGGGCTGGGGCCCTCACCACGAAATTTGCCTTGCCCAGCCCATGACCAAAGTCCGAAGGTATGCTCCACAGGGCCCACCATGCCTGGGGAGGAAAAGAGTAGCTCTTGGTGTGGAAGGGGCTCTGGTCCCCAACTCCCCGCCCTATTTGACCCCATGAGTGGAGCAGTAGGGTCCTGCCTTCTGGCCTCCAGCCCCCACTCAGAGGGCCCTGCCCCCTTGGTATTCAAGACAAACACTCCCATCCATCAGTCCAGGCCTGATGGCTTGTGGGCCCAAGAGGGGAAATTCTAAAATAAAGCCTGGCAGCTGCCCATTGGGGGAAATGGGAGACCAGCTTTTCCTCCCTTCTAGAGTGGAACAGTGTGGTGGGGGCCTGGTGGGACTCCCTGTAGAGCCGCAGCCTCCACTCGCTGGGCAGGATGCCACCTCTGGCTGTTAGAAGGGCTGTGCAGAGCTATCCCTACTCCCGCTGGGCCTGGCTCCCCCTCCTCCTCAGGGCAAAAGCACTGAATGCTGGGAAGGCTATGAGGCTGGGGGACCTGGGGGCAGGGTGGGAAAGTCAAACTCCCTCACTTCACATTGCTGAGACCCTCCTGCCACCCCCACCCGTCTTTTTTGCAGGTTTTGTCCTCTGCCCACCTGTTACTGCAGTGACTGCTTGGGTGGGCCCTACCCCAATAATCCAGCTTCAGGAACCATAGGCCTCTCTTCTCCCAGATGGCTCTCAGGTCTTGCCTCCAATCCTGGCCCCTCCTGAGCTCCTGGATACCTTTCTGGGGTAACCCTTAGGCCCACCAGAGCTTACAACACCCCCTCTTAGAATGAGCCCCTCCACCCTGTGACCACTGCCCCTACATCCCACCCTTAGTGTTCTTCACACCACCTTACTGATCATCCCCAGCCCAGGCTCCTGCGTCCTCTCTTGCTCTTCGTCATCCTTCTCCACACAGCAGCTGCAGCCTTCAAAATGTGGATCCTGGGGCTTTCCTAAGGCCCCAGGAGCCCCCCTGTGCCCAACTCCTGCCCCTCCCTTTCCATCCTGGGTCCTCCTCTCAGCCTAAACCACAAACACCCCCACCCAAGCCCGACCCCGATGGGTCCTGATTCACAAGCTGGCAGTGCCCTTCCGCAGAGGACATTACTGTGTGACACACATGGTTAACAACACTTGTCACTCCTGTTAATGGAGCACTGACCATGCGAGCTCGGCACCAGGCCTGGAATGGAGTGTGGGAGCCCAGGGAACATCCCCTGGGGCTGCATCTTGAGGGGTGAGTCTCAGGCAGTCACTGGACACCCCTTTTCCTTGCCCGGTGGCCCAACACCTTCCCAGGGATCCAGACCCTTCTCAGAGTGGGCCTGGAGCCATTGCCACTTCATGGACGATGAGGCTGGGACACATGTGGGAACAACCGGATCAGGTCCCTTGCCACAGAAAAGCCACACGGTTGATAGGGTTGCAAACACCAAACAGACACTAGTTGAAGTCTCCAAACTGGGCCACGGCCTTGAGGAGCTGTCCTCTCCAGCCCCTACCTCCCCCGCTGGCCAGCGGATGCCAGCTCCTTCACCCTTCAGGACTTAGGTCTGACCCTGGGATTCACAGGCCTCAGGAACATGGGGGCTGATGGCCCCTCAGCCTCGCTAGCCTAGTGGCCAAGGTGAGGGAGACCAGGGAGGGAGGGCCCCAGCCTCCAGCCTCCTTGAACTCATGGAGTCCCATGGGCTCAAAGGCCCGGGTCAGCCCGCTGACTCGTGAATAGCGGAGTTGCAATAGCCACAGCGAAAGGATTACTTTTAATCCTCAGTAATGATCAAGCCATTATTATTTTTTCGGTGTTACAGATCAATCAGTCCGTCCCCAGGCACCGGACGTGTGGAAACTGCTAAATCCACAGGCCTGGTGGTGCGGGAGGAAGGGCTGAGGCAGCTGAATGGGGGGGTGGTGGATGGGGCAGGCTGTGGCTGCACGCGGTCTCTCAGGCCTGAGGGTGAGAGGGAAGAGGACGGGAATACACATGGCACGCACGAGGGGCCCCAGGTGGGGATCAGAGCTTGGACCCTGGAGCCTTGGGTTCAGACCCCAGCTTCCCCCTCCAGCTCTCAATTTCCTGCCTATAAATTAGAAGTAGTAACCTTACCCACGCAGAGGGTAGTTAGGTTCTTGGCAGCCCCCTTGCTCCAACTGCCAGTAGCTGTCCATAAAGCCCAGTGCCCTGGTGTTTCACTTGCTGGCTCTAAGCACACAAGCCTTTTGTCCACCTCTGGGCCTTCCTGGCATCCACTCTTTCTGCTTGGGATGTGCTCCCCATCATCTCAGTCAGTGCTATCAGACTGTCACCTCTTCTGGAAGCCTCCTATTGCCCTTGTCCTGTCCATGGGCTCCCCTCCCCTCTGCCAGGCACTCAGACTTGTGCTCCTGTCTTCACAGAGCCCACAACAGTCAGGCCTGCTCGGGGCTGGCTGGGAGACTGCTCACAGCCCTGCCTCTGCCTCTGCCCTGCCCCGAGGTTCATCCTCCTTGCGCTTCCCTCCCACCTCCCCCAAGTCCTCCTGATGGCCTGGGGTAGACAGGATGGGGAAGGACACTGAGATCCAGAAGTAAAGGGAGAACGTACAAAGACTCCTAGCAGGGCAGGGGCAGCAGTGGGAACATGGCTCACTTCATCTCAGGGCTCCTGCCTGCCTGGGGGAGATGTGCTCTGTTCCCATCCCTGACCCTGAATACCTGTTCCCTGGGACCAGCTCCCTGCTCGGGCTCTGGGCTCTGGGCTCTGCTCTCAGAGCCACCTGCAGTCTCTGGCTCTCCTGCTACCAGGCCCCTGCACATTCCGCTCCCTCCTTGTGCACTCCTGCCCAGACTCCTCCAGCCTGTTTCATTCCCTCACCCTTGAGGCGTTAGCTTAGACCCCATTCTCCTAACCACTTCCTGACCCATGGCAGGCTCCCATCTCTCCCCATCATGAACTTAGAGAACCCTCTGCTTTTCCCCTTGAGCTGAGCTTGGTGGGCACTGTATCTGGCAGCTATCAAGTTTACAGTAACCTGGCCCCTGGCACGTAGTAGGTACACAATGAACATCTGATAAATCAAAGTCAGAATGTCTCTGAACCTGGGTAAAGGCTTGAGTCTGGACCTGCCTGGTCAGCTGTATGACCCTAGGTGTGTGGTTTAACCTCTCTGAGACTTTTTCTTCATCACATCCTGGAGGGTGAGGGCTGCCTATGAAGGTGATGCTACGGAGTTGCTGATGGTGGCTTGCCTGGCCTGCGATGTCTCCATCACGGCCAAGGCGTTGGAGGGAACTGTGGTGGGACTGCTGAGCAGGGCTGCTCACGGCTAAGTCAATTACGATAACAGCGGGCATTTCAGAGGCAATTATCAGAGAGTTTCACTTAACAATCAATTTCCCTCAGCTCCGGAAACTGTTCTTACGGGAAAGGGCAAGAAAGAGGAGGACTGGGCTGTGGACAAAGCTCCCCTGGGGGAGCAGCCCCCTCTACAGACACCTTTGAATTTCACTAAGTTCAAAGTCTCTCAATTGCTCTGGAGCTGAGATAGACCATGACCTAAGATAAGGGACCTGAGGCCACGGTGGCTGCCCCTCAGAGGCCAACACCTGGAGGATAAGGTCCCCCTCTGGAGGAGCGGGGCTTGGGCCTGGTGGGTTGGAGCCCTCAGGCTTCTCCACTCCATCCTCTTTGAGGTCCCACTCCTCCCCCCAGGTTGGTGACCCCACTTCTCCTTGGCCTCCTCCCTTCATCCCCCTCACCTGGAGCCCCCCCCCCCCAGTGCTGGCCTAGCCTGAAAGGGTCTGGGGAGTAACTACCCATCAAACAGGATTTGTTTTGTGCAGCCCAGAGGGAAAGATTGAATGAGTTTTTTGGTCTTAATTGGTTATAGCTACTTTCTCTTCCAAGAGGTTATGAGAGGCTTAGGATAAAAGGCCCTGAACCCATGAGGCACAGGATATTGAGATATGTGCCAATGGGGGCTGAGCCTGGCAGAAGCTGTGATGGGGGCTCTGAGGTAGAGGTTGGGGGCAGCAAGCCCAGAGTAAAGTCCTAGCACCAAGTAGGTGCCCCAAGAACACCGCCAGAGGGTTGCAAAGAAGGTAATGATGACAGGATGATACCAGACACTGCCCCTGAAATTACCCTGAGCTGACTGGTGCAGTTAATCCAACGGCAGGTGGAAGACTGTATCTCTTCCTCACCCTCCCCACCCCACCCCTAGCAAGACACCTAAGAGGTGGCTTTTTTTTTTTTTTTTGCGGTATGCGGGCCTCTCACTGCTGTGGCCTCTCCCTTTGCGAAGCACAGGCTCCGGACGTGCAGGCTCAGCGGCCATGGCTCACGTGCCCAGCCGCTCTGCGGAATGTGGGATCCTCCCGGACCGGGGCACGAACCCGTGTCCCCTGCATCGGCAGGCGGACTCTCAACCACTGCGCCACCAGGGAAGCCCGAGAGGTGGATTCTTTTGTTCCCCATTCTGTAAGGGGACTGAGCATTAGTGCCACTGCCCCAGGCTCCTGGTGAGGAAGTGGTGGAGGGGGCATCAGTAGGCCTACCAGCAGTGTTGGATGCCGAATGTTCCAGGGAAGGATCAGGTCTGGCCAGGTGGGCGTGGCTGGTTGGGCTCAGGTGTTCCTTACCTGCTTCCCAGAGTGGTTCCTTTGCCCTTTCCCCAGGAGAGGGGATCAGTAACTGGACTCTCAGATGCTGCTCTGAGCCAATCCCCCCCATCCTTGGTGTCACTGGACCCAGTCCCTGGGAAGGGGTAAGCACCAGGGTGCCCAGAAGCCCCTGCCCAGCACAGCACTGCCACCACTGCCACCCTGCTTCCCTCCCCACCTGTGGGCCCTGTATTTAACTCTGTATTTTGTACTGATAGATACTAAATGCAGATTTCCAATTTTCAGAGCAGTTATGGTCTAATGAGTAAATAATATACATATTTCAAACTGTCTAAAAAACATATCTGCATAATCAAAATATCTGCATAATAATGAAGCAAGATGCAGTTCAGCAAGGAAGGCACTGGAGCCCCAGGGCTGACAATAGGGCAAGATGCAGAGGCAAGTGAGGAGTCCTGGCCCTGTGGGTCCATTCTTCCTGCCACCTCAGCCTGAATGGGTGTTTGTCTGTCTGTCTACTGCCTTCTTCAAGCAGGTTCACCCATGGTCAGGGACCAGGAGAATCCTAACTTGGCCCTGTTCCTGCACAACTTGTGCCTGGGGAAGGTGCACGTGTGGGCAGACAGTGCCTGCTACGTGAGCGATGGGTATCCTGATGCCTCTGACTGCTCAGAGCTTTATGGGCACAACCTCACTCACCACAACCTTCTGAAGGCGGTCCTGTCCTGATCCCCATATTGCTGGGTTCTGAGGGGTGAAGAGAAGTGCACCAGTGTGGGCAGAGCAGGCTGACAGGACCCATGACTTTTGTATGGCAGGTGATGAAGAGGTTGGTGGCTTTGCCTTCCGGTCAAATGTGCTGCCGACACTGGCACCTCCTGGGCAGCACCAGCACTCAGCCTTCTGGTGAGCCCTCCCGCCTTCTCCACCCCTTCTCTCCAAAGTCCCTTCTTTCACCCACTTCCTGCATCCATCCACACAGGACACACCTGGCTCCTGTCCCACAACACATCTGACCTACGCTTTCTGTATTAACCGTGCTTCCAGCTTAAAGATGAAACAACCACCGGAACAGATGAAAAACAAACAAACAAACACCCAAAACCCGGACCAAAATTCTAGCAACCGAAACTGCAGGGAAAACAACAAACACTCCTAGCTGCAAAGGGCGCCTGGTGGAGGGGGGAGCCATCACGTGAGGCCCACGCTGTTGTTAGCAGCGACAAGCTCCCTGACCTTTTCCCTCACCAGCCACACGTGTTCTCCACGAGTTGATAAAAAAATTAGTAAAATAGAATTTTTTCTTAAAAAAAAAAAAAGGTCAGAATACATGTAACAGGGAAAAACTCATTCGAGTTGTTCCCCTCTGGAAGGGGCACCCATCTCTCCAGCCCCGGGCCTGGGCTTGCTCACTCCCTGTGGGCACCCTGGCCTTGGTTATCGATTCCTGTGCCCCCTCTGTCCCTGCCTGCAAGGGGCAGCCTGTGTTTTAATTTCCCAGGAAAAATATGAAGAAGTGAGGGGTGGCTTGTGATGAAGATGGAGATGCAGCTGGGGAACCTGGTGTCCAGAGGCTTGAATTTCAGACCAGACAGGATCATTCTGCTCAACCAAGGGCAGCTGCTGGCTTATATTTTGCCATGGGAGGACTTTTAAAAAATCCCCTCTGTCCTATTACTGGTATGTAACCCCAAAGTGAACATTTTCACATCAGGAAAAGGAAAGCCATGTGCTCTGAGATGCTCCTTCCCAGGAAGGAAAGGAGGTGAAGCCACACTCAGGTGATGACAGAAATTCCACTGGCTTCAATGGACACTTTAGCTTTCAACAGGAACCGTGGTCAATACAAAAACGTGTCTACAGGGCAAGGGGTGAGGAAAGGGGCTCTGGAGGCTGGGCAGGACATTCGCAGGGGCCAGCCTGAATTTACAGAGCAGTTCTCAGGAGCCACAGATGAAGTCCTCTCTCAGGAGATTTCAACTCTGGCATCAGGCTGCTTCAGGAGGGGATGCATGTGGCCATGCACGGCCTCATGCTGAGGGTAGTAGGACAGGCCCGGCTCTTGGGGCCCTGCCCTGCCAGGTCACTGCTGCTGCTCCTAGGTCCCCCATTGGGCACCTTTGAGAGGTTCCTTGATGAGAGATAAGCCAGTAAGTCCACGTACCGCATCAGGTCCGTGTTTGGGCTGTGGCCCCGGAGCCCTGCCATAGGGAGGCACCTTGGCCTTGAGGAGCCCGAGCCAAGGGCTGGGCCATGTGGACTCCAAGGCTGCTGGGACTCCTTCCAAGGCACTGCACTGCTCAGCACAGTCCCTCAGGGTCAGAAGCCGCCAATCCAGCGGGCACCTCCTCAGTTCCCAGCATGAAACCTGCACATCTCCACAGTGAACCAGTCCCTGGTGACCCAGGTGAAATTTCTCATAAATTTGCCAGTTTTTTCAGTCTTCCTCCCTCTTTGGTGTAATTCACCAAAGTTTCTTTCCTTTTCACCCTTTTAAAAAACACACAGAGAGCATCACGTGAAGGTATCAGGCCCAGGGCTGTTGGCCACTCTTGAGATAGAGGAGCAGGCAACACGTCATTTGTCTAAGTGTACCACGGAACACGTCCTTTCCCCTCATCAGGCCACGTTCTAGAGACACACATGTGTGGGCATGGGTGTGTGTGTGCCTGTGTGTGACAATGCCCCCGCCACTTGGGAGGCCCGAGCTCCTAGGGCTTGGTGACTGGCCCAGCATGTACTTTGGGAAGCATTAACCTCTTCTCTCTGGACCTCAGCTTCTCAAGTCCATAACAGGCACCAGAAGCCCACCCGGCCCTCCCAGGGCTGTGGAGATGTGAATAAGGTATGGACAGAAGACAGGATGTAGACTCACCCGCGAAACTGGAGATACAGTCCCAGGGAGTGGGTTGCCCCTTCCCTCCCCTCAGCTTCACCCCAGGGGCCTACTGACTGCTCCCCTTAACCTCAGCTTTTCTCTTGGGCCTTCTGACCTTGGCTTGACCTCTTCCCCTCTGAAGCTCATGCCAACTGACTGTCACGCTCCTCAGCACCACCTTTGTCCACTGCCCCCCAGCACCCTGGCCTGGCCTTCAGCCCAGCCCTGCCCTGCCCCAGGAAGAGACCAAGGTCCCATTTCAGTGTCCTACTCAACCAACCCCATCCAAGCTGGGCTGTCCCTTCCCTAAGGTCACCCCTTAGAAGCTGCTCCCCTCCAAAGCCCCCTATTCCTGTGCCTCCTTTCTCCCTTCCAGACCAGACCTCTCCAGAACACCCCCCTCCCCTGCTCCAACCCAACTTCACACTCCCACCCAAGCTGCTTGGCATGAGCTCATCTGCCCCAGGCCCTCACACCTTCAGGCCTCCCACACAGACCCCTGTGTCCCCAACCAGTGCTTCCTAGATGCCCTGACCACTCTTCCCTTTCCTGTTGCCATCCTTTACAGGGCCCTGTGTGGCCTGGTCCCACCAAACTCATCACCCCCACCATGCTGACCTTGAACTCTGCCCACCTGCCATGCTGAGGTTCCCTATACTTATTTGTGCTGTGCCCTGAACCTGGACTGCCCTTCCTGCCCCCTCCCCTGGCAGCTCTACCTCATCCGTTAGGAGTCAGTGCCCATCTACCTCTTCCAGGACGCCTGGTGCCCTTGCCAGGCTGGGTTTCCAGAATCCCCTGTGGTGTCTCCATCACTGTTGCATCTGACTCCCTCCCAGATGCGGTCTCTAGAGGGCAGGGACTTGATTTTTGGATTGGTGTGGCCGCAGAGCTGGGCACAGGCTTCTACCATGGCCAGTGGGGTGGGGGGGTGGATCAGGAGGTGCCCTTAGGGACCTGCCGTCTTGGAGGCCCTGGATTTCCCTGGGATGGAGACTCACAGACCAGGCCAGAAGCAGCACTGACAGAGCACAGGGATCCAAGGTAGTGCAGAGATAAAAGTGAGGGCAGGGTGAGGCTGAGTCTAAGTATGGGTCACACTGGGCACACCATGTTGAGGGGCCAAGGGGTTGCCTCAGGGGTCTGAAATGCTGACGTCTGCTCTCTGGGACTCCGACTCCACTCTGGACCTCATGAAAATGTTATCTACCAGTCCCACCCAGCTGCTGCCAAGTCAGTGATGAGGTGGTATTGAAGCAGAAGCCATAGGGGCCCTGTTGGAGTAAGAGGCTAGGGGGTGATGGACATGGGCCCCTCATCTGGCCAGGTCAGCCAGGAGTTGGGTCCCTGGGGAGTTCAGCACCCCCTGCCTGGGCCCCAGACGACTGCGTTCTCCTGATGTGCTCCAACATCGTCCTCCAGGAAGCCTTCTCGGATGCCTCTATGCCCCACCATGGGAGGGTGGTAGTTCCAGTGAGAAGGCTTTGATGTGACCTTTCTTCTTTCCTGTCAACAAATGTTTATTAAGCACCTACTGTGTGCCTGGCCTGTGTTAGGCATGAGTAGGTCCGTGAGCGGTACAGACACGGCCCTGCTCTCATGTGATATACCATCAGTAGGGTCTTCCCTATCTTCCCACTACAATTCAGTCTCACTGTCCTGAGCACAGAACTTGATAGAGGCTTCTGCAGGAAGAGCTGCCTGGGGTGGCGACTTCACTGGCAGAATTTAAGGGTGCTAGGAGGCCTTCCTGCTATGAAATGTATTTTCACCTGAGAGCCTGAGCGCCCCCCACCAACTAGAACAGCAGAGCCTGAGCCCCTGCCTGTGAGGATAGCAGAGCCCAAGCCCTTGCCCAGCTGCCATGCTCCCTTCCCTTGATGTTATTTTTATACTTTTTCCTAAAACACAGCCTGAGCGGGCCCTTCTCGACTCTATTAACATTAGGAATCTAATCAGTAATCAGGCAGCTCATAATTTTCTGATTAGCTCTGATTAGGCCCAACCTCGGGGGGAGAGGCAGTGGGACAGTGAGGAGGGAGGCGGGCCCAGAGGGGCACGGGGATGTGCCTGAGGGGGCACTGGCAGGGCTGGAGGTGGAGGGCAGAGGGAAAGAGCCCCTGGTCCCACTGTCATTTGTCCTGGGGGAGGGTATGGGGTGAAGCCTTGGGTTGCACTGGGTCAGAGAGGTTGCAGGGGCCAGAGAGCAAGGGCAGCAGGGAAGGGGCCCCAGGCTCACCTTGCAGCAGGGACCCCAGGGCAGTTGGGCCGGGATTTTCAGGGGCCTAGCTTGATGATCATCACCTTCAATGTGGAGACAATGAGGCTGGGGCCCCTACTGCACAGTGGGGGAGCCAATGCCCAGAGGGACTGCCCAGGTGATGGTGCCAGTTAGGGGCAGAGCCTGGACCTGTACTGAGGCATCCCAAGCCAGGGCCAGGCCTCCCTTTTGCCTGAGGCCTGTTTGTCACCTTCCCAGCACATACCCAGATGGAACCATGGTCATCCCTTGCTGACCATGAAGTCCCTCATCCACTGGACTTTCCCACAGGCCCAGATTTCTTGGTGCCACACCCTGGAGCTCTGTCAGGTCAGGGTCAGAGTGGCCTTGCCCCTGGCCCTGGCCTGGATCACAGGTCACCACCTGTTGTTGAATGCAACAATCCAGATGACCTCTGATGAAATGCACGAGCCCACTGGAGGAGGTGTGTACAGCTAATGCCATGCAAATTGGCATGGAGGCAATCAGCCTGACTCTAAAAGCTGCCCTACGGGCCGCAGGCTGGCTCATTGTCTTTTCTGTCAATTTGCATCTCATTACCCAGAAGGCTGTGCTCACTGGAGGTTAAAAGAAAAGGAGAATCAAGCAAGCCCCACTGCGTCCTGCCTCCAGCTAGGGCACAGCCCACATGTGGGACAGGGCTGCCTGGTGGACTCTCCCACGAGAGATACTCCACTGGAAGCCTTGACAGCCCTGTAACCCCATCACCATCACCACCGTTACCTCTGCCCCCACCAGAGTGTTTCTCTCAGCACTACCATCACCATTACCTCCATCATCACAACTGATCCCCACTTAACCACCATCAACATTCCCATGACTACCACCAACATTCCTCATCACCACTGCCAACATTATTCCATCATCACCACCACTGCGACCCCTATCACTATTGCCAACATTATTTTTATCACCCTGGCACCACTTCCATCATCATTGCCAAAGTTATTCCCATCACCATTACCATTGTCATCCCCAGTGGGACTCCCATCACCAATCAGCAGTATTACTCCCATCACCGTCACCACCATCACCAGTAGCTCCACCATCGCTACCTTCATCCCCATCATCACAGTCACCAACACCATTACTGTCTCTTCTACTACCATCACCATCTACCACTGACTCCACTATCAACATCACCTCCACCACCACCACAACCGTCACTAGTATGGCCATCACTCCACTGTGGTACCTCCGCTAGCATCTCACATCTCCTTGTGATCACCACCACCACCACCTGCCCCATCACCTCTGCACCCCTGAGGAAAGTCTGATGAATGGGCAGAGACTACTCACTCTTTACCTTTCTCTGCCCATCACCCTCAGCATCCCTGGAAGGCTAGGGAACCTGTAAACAAATGATTCAGTGATCACAGACCTCATAAATCAACCAACCAAATCTGGCCTGGACACTGGTGCTTGTAACTGGGTGTCTCAGGAAGGAAGCCCTCATGGCCAGGGGGTGGGATGGGGGTGCACGCCCTCTCTGGCAGAGTCCCTGGGAGGTGGGGCTTACTTTACTCCCCTGATCAGCGGCCACAGTGCCCCATGGGGCGGAGCCAGGAGCTTTGTGTGTGACATGGGCGACTGATGCTAGTCCCCCTCTGAATCTTGACTACTTTGTCTCTAAAATGAGGCTTCTGATAGTCCTGACCTCACTAAGGCTGTGCGAGGATGAAGGCAAACAATAAGAGAATGTTGAGTATCTAGGACCCACTCAAAATGTCACATAAAACCTGTGGGAGAGGAGTGTGGTTAGATCAAACTGGGACGGCTTCCTGGAAGAGGGAACAGCAGGCCAAATTTGAAGGCCAAGGCCAGACAGAGAAGAGGAGGAAGGGGACTCCAAATGGGAGCCTCAGCTGCGCACAGCTGTGCGGAGAGGAGGGCGGTCTCGGCCAGGGAAGCTGATGCAGGCCTTTGCTCCTCCTGAGCCTCCTTCCGTCCAAGGGTGTTCGTGGTCTCAGTGTGGCTGAGCCTCTTCCACAGGACATGGTGATACACACCTTGCTTCACACATATGGTCCATTTAAGCCCTATGAAGCCCAGTCATCATTCCCATTACACCAACAAGGACACCAAGGCTGAGAGATGAAGCCAAACCAAAAGGAAGTAGGGGCTCCCCCACAGAGGTCACCCGGAAGAGTGGGAATTAGAGCCACATCTTTCCACTCGGGCTGCCGTTCTGCTGGGTGTGGACGCCTGAGACTCCAGCCATCGCTGCCCACCACCTTTGGTGGTAGCAGCGTGGGCACCACCTGGGACACAAAGCTGGGCACTGGTTGGCCCGGGGGCGATGCTGGGGGCCTGGGCAGAGGCGACAGGCAGACAAAGGCCTGGAGGCGGAGGGTGGGGTGGGCACAGCCTGGCTGCCAGGTGGAAACGTCCAGGGTAAAAGCTGCTCTGAATACTGGCTGCATCCCGCTGCTCCAATCAGCCTCGACACTCGGTTATTACGAGGAGTAAAGGCGGCCGGAGGGACAGCTGGAGCCTTGGCGACAACATTTAAGGCGTTTGTCAGAGCCGTGGGACATGGGCTGCCAGGCGCTAATGGCTTCTGCTCGCTGCTGCCAAGTGAGAGGAGGGCGGGCAGGTGAAGGCGGCCTTGCTCCTGCCCAGGTCCCGTGCCCAGCCCACACTGCGCGGCTGCTCCACAACAGGTAGGGCCCACCTGGGCCTTACAGATGCCTAGCAATGGCCACACAGCCACGGTGCCAGCTGGGGAGCGTGGGGCAGCAGCCATGTAGCACGTGCCTGCCTATTTGGGGCATCTCTGCCTCCACACCCGTATTCAGGCTGCAGCCCCTCTCCCCTGGGACAAGGGTCTGGGAGTCTGTACTCTACCATGCCACCTCCCAGGAAGGAAGCCCTGAATCCCAGCTGGCTAAGGCCACCTCAGCCCCTTATCTTTTCAGCCCTTTGGGTTGGACTTTGTGTGGGAGAGATCCTTCTAGTGATGGACCCACAGTGGACTCAGATCTATCCTGATTGGGTGATTTCAGTTCTCCAGGCAGGCCTCAGTTTTCCTCCTTGTGAAATGGGAAAATGGCACCATCCAGCATCACTGCATCAGTGAGAAAACAGGAGAATGCTGAGTGCTGGCCACATGGAGCCCGGTGGCACTTGGGCTTATTAGGAAGGGCCAGTAAGAGAGTCAGATGTCACCAGGAAAGGGGGAGTGTGGACCTGGGGCTGCCTGAAGAAGGGAGTAGCTCCTGGAGGGGGGCCAGAGCAAACTGCAGGGAAGGGCCAGGAGTTTTCCAGGGAGGAGAAACCCATGGCCAGGTGATCAGGTGGGGCTTTGAGTGTTCCTGAAATATAAATGGTTGGCAGGGAATTCCTGCACCTGGAAATGCACTTGTAGGACCTGTGCTTCACATGGACCTGTTGTCACGGCCACACCACTGAGCACTCACTGTGCCCCAGCACTGTTCATGAACCCCTACAAAGCAGGTCCCATTCCAAGCCCATTTTGCAGATGAGGAAACTGAGGCTCAGAGGGGGTTACTCAGTTTGTCTGTAGTCACGGCTCTTTGAGGGCAGGGTGGGGGCTTGTCGCTGGGACTGTGTAACTAAACCTCCCTCCCCCACTCATCGATTCACCCACGAGACATCCTCAGCCCCCTCTGAGACCCTGAACCCCCTCTGAGGAGGAAGTGAGCCTTTGGCTGGCTGTGGATCACAGAGCATGGGATGGGGGCACACTGTGAGGCTGGGTGAGGGACCCAGGGGACAGGAGGACACCTGGGTGGGCCTGAGCTCATCCTCAGCTTCACGGCATGACCTTGCACTTGTCATACTGGGTGGCCTTGGAGTTCTTGCCCCTTTCCCAGGGCACAGACTGAGGCTGGAGAAGATAGGAGGGGTGCCTGAAGAAGGTGGGGAGTGTGTGTCCTTGAGGTCACTCAGTGAGCTCTGGCCCCCAGCAGCCCTCTTCCACCTGTGGTCAGCCTCTGGCATGGCTGCCGAGCACAGCCTGTGACCCTCATGGCATCAGGGCAGGAGTGCTGCTGTGGGTTTATGTTCATCATTGTTGAGCTTAGTGATCCTCTGGGGGCAGCTGTGCTTGGCTCTGCCTAGATCTGAGGCTGTTGCCTGAGCTAAGGGCCTGGAGAGGGAGAAGGCCAGGGCCAGTCCATCCCCCAGAGGAGCAGACTCTGAGTCCTGGGCTGGCTGGATTGGCCCCAGGGCCATCCTTTCATGCCCATCAGGGCAGGACCTCCACGAGCCATCCTCATCCCACTTCACAGGTGGGATCAAAGCTCAGCAAGAGGTGGGACTCCCCTAGGGTGGGGGTGAGCAGTGAGGCTAAGTGTAGAACTTGCTCACCATCCTCGGGTCTGTTTCCCTTCCCTGAATGCAGAGCCAGGCACTCTCTGGGGCTGGGGGCCTCTTTGTGTCCTAGTGCCAGCCCAGCCTCACCAAGGTATTCAAGGCCTCCAGGCCACCTGATTCCCAGACTCCTGCTGGCCCACTCTAGGGTCCTGGCCATGGGGGCTTTCCCTCCCCAGCATTTTGGAGCCTGATGTCATTCCCCTGCCCTGCCGCCACACCAGAGCCTCCTACAGGAAAGGGGGGGCAAGTGGGACTCCTGTGACTGAGGACTCTTGGGCCTCCACTGAGAGAGGTCTGCCAAGCAGGAGGACTGTAGGGGAGAAGAAGCTTCAGTAGCTGATGGGAGAAGAGGTCTCTTCCATTCGACTATGTGGTCAACAGCTTTGTAATTCTGGGGGTGGAGGGCTTGGAATTAGAGAAGGAGGACTCTGTGCATTTGCACTTGAATGTACACACACGAGTACCTGCATGAGCGCATGTGAACACAAGTGCAGACATAAAAAATTAAAAAATCCCATGTATGTGAATACATGTGCATATGAGAATGGGAACACGTATGTATATGCATGCATGCATGCAAACGTGTTCAGGCCCATTTGCACATGGTAGGTGGTTCCTCACCTTCATGTCCTGAGCTCACCTCCTAAGGCACAGGTGGGGCAGGGCTGCTTCCTGCTGTGGCTGGGCGTGAGGTAGCTCACTGGGCCCATGGCTCCTGGACCCACAGGGCCTACTGCTTGCCATGCATGCCTGGCCAAACAGGCCCTCTGCTTCATTTTGCCACCTGCCTCATTCACACCTAGTGATCTGCTCCTCAAATATGCCCTCAATTTGTCCATTAGTTTACCTTCCTCCCATCCCTCGCCCCACCTGTGATCACTTTGTTTTGTGTTATCTTACCCCAACTAACGCCACAGTATGGAATAAACAAAAAGGAGATGCCCAGGGCCCCTCCTCTTTCTTCTTTCAGCAACCATGTTCATGGCCTGTGCCTGCGCCAGAGACACAGGCTGAATGAGACTCGGCCTCATTTTCACAGAGTTCACAGTGGAGGGAGGGGCTTCCACTTGTCTCCATGCTCACCCTGCCCCCACCCCGCACTCAAGGTACAGCCAATACTAGGCTAGACACATACTCGGAGCAAGGAAATCCTGTGCACCAGTCCCACACCAACTGCCCACCAGGTGCTCTTGTGACTACAGTTATCACTTTTGGGGGCCTACAGTCCACTTGTGACCAACACAACCATGGGGGGTGGGGTTGGTGCTACTGGTTCATTTTCCAGAAGAAGAAGGCTCAGAACAATGTGGTTGAGTACTCCATGGCCACAGAACTGGCAGGAGGTGGGACCAGGACACACGCCTAGGTCTATTCAGGTGCTGAGCCCAGGCCTAAAGCAATGCAGCCTGTGTGGGCCACACCTGTGCGACCAGAGATCCCAGCACTGTCAGCAGCTCCTGCCTGTAATCCCTGGCAAGGAACAGATGGGGATCTGAGGCCTGGGGAGGAGGGACATGCTCAGGACTGGAGCCCAGGTGCCAGCTCCCAGACCCTGCTCCTAGTAAAGGTGGGAGGAGCTGAGGGGCACATCGTGAAAGTCTCCCCCAAACACCAATCCACGGGAAGCAAGACTTGGCTTCTGTGGGGAGTTGATCTAAATGTCTCATCTCTTGTGGTTAGAACACAGGGTCTCCCTTTTTCCTTTGGCTATCAGGAGGCTCAACTAGACCAAGCACCTGGTCCTGAGGTTGTTTATCTTGGCTCTTTTGTCTCATCCTTATTATTCATATTCTATGTTTTAAAAACCCTGTGCTTTGGTGAAGAGCTGCTCAATACTTTGCCGAATGAAGTGGGAAATAAACTAAATTAAACTGTGCTCCTCACCCCACTCATTCTCTACTCTTCCGGGAAGCAGCTAGACCCATGGGAAGGAAAACTGTCCAGGGGTCAGGAGGCCTCAGGGCTCTGTGGGGTGTCACACTCTCCCCAGTTTGTTTCCCCCTTCCTGGACCCATGTCTTCACCTTCCGCACCCCACAAGCCAAGGAGAGTGAGTGGCTCTGTGAGGCTAGACCGCCTGACGGGGGGCAGCAGGTCCCTGCTCTGAGCCACTGCCCTGCCAACGGGCACGCCGGCATCTGGCTGGCAGGCACAGCCGTCTCCCTGGCAAATGAGATGCTTCTTACTGAGATAACGAATCGCTCCATTTAGATCCAAATTAACCTCCCCCAATTACCCCTTTTCTATCACATTTCACCAGATAGAAATCCCCTTCTGCCCGCAGACTGGGCCCTGCCCCTCCTCTCTCCCAAAGCCACAGCCAGGCCACATTCAGCAGCTCCAGAAGGGCTGGCAGTTGCATGGTCCTTCCATGGCCACATTTTTCTTTTCTTCCTTTCGTTTTTTGGGGGGTGGGGCGAGGGGGGAGGAATGGGAAGTTTCATGCAGCTGCCACTCTGAGGAGTGGGAATTTTTATTTTATTTTTTTAGCTCATTCTTTGAAATAAGGATGCAGTATGGGATCAATTTTTGATGACAGTGAAGTAAAAGGGGAAAATGGTAGCAATTTTCTCTTCTGAACATGCCCTATTTAATGGAAGGATGTCACAGTGGAGTTTTATCCAGAGGAGAGAGAGGGCCTGGTTCCCAGGGACACATGGTCAATCAGAGATGCATGGCAGGATCTCAGCCTGGGTGTGGCTGGGCACGCCCTCCCCCGCCCCACCCCATTAGGGTGGCTGCCAGGGTTCAGGACTTAAGGTGGGGAGAGACTGAGGCCACAGGCCTCCCGCCTCCCTGTCATCTTCTGGGGACCAGCTACAGTGACCATCTGCCCTGACCCAGCACCAGGGTGGACCCTCCCTGCCTTGTGCTCTGCTGGTCTTGGCCTACATCACAATTCTAGAGCTGGGACCCCAGGGAATCCAGTGTTAATCAGGGTTATAAAATCCTGCCCAGCTGCTGCTGCTGCCTTCATGCTAACCTAGGGAGCTGAGCTTCAGTTAGCCTGGAACTGGGGGTGGGTGGAGAATAGGGGTGGAAGCAGAGAGGGGGAGGGTGTCGGACACCCAAGGATGGGGAGAATAAAGCTGAGCTGGCTAGGACTGGGGGCAGTCAGGGCACCCAGCCTCTTGTCTTGGGCTCAGGAAGGGGTAAGGAAGGGGGCAGAGGTGGGGGCTTTCTCACTGGGGGTGCTTCTCAGGGGATACTGCAGGAGGAATTGTCCCCTCCCAGCGTCAGAGGTGAAATGGAGGCAGACACGGGCTGTGTGGAGTCAGGAGCCCTTCAGAACCAGTCCAGCAGGAATCTTGGGTCCCCTGCTGGGTGTCAGGGGACTTGCCCCTGCTCCCCTGCTCTAAGTTGCCCCAGGTGTGAGGTTAATATCCCTGGGCTAGATGGACTGGGAGGCCAGGGGCCTGGTTGCCAGGGCCACATCTCCAGAGACCAGGAAACCCACCCCCAGAGTCCATTCACCACAGACCCCGTGAAACCCAGGGCACCCTGACAGTGGCTGAGCAGCACCCTGACCAGCCTTAGCCCACCCCTCCTGAGGTCCAGTCCCCTTGGCCACCTGTCTTCCAAGGCCTCCCTCTCCTTGCAGTGCAGAGACCAGGATCAGAATGAATTTGAGCTGTACCTCGAAGGCCTGAGCAGCTCAGCCACAGACGTCTCATTCATAGATACATGCAGTCACGCCAGGCGGCTCGTGACCCGCAAGCACAGCACACAGTCACGCCAAACCCCTACGTGACCACACAGAGCCCACGGTTGTGGGCCCACGCAGCCACACGCCTGCGCAATCAGGGCCCCCGCCCAGGTGCGGTCCTTACAATCAACAACTTCGGCTTCACACAGTGAGCAGAGCACCGGCCTCTCTGGAGCCTTTTTCCGCTCACCACCCATGACCCACAAGCAATCCAGGGCTCCCAAAGTGACCTTACAAAGTCCTTACTGTGAGGCCAAAGCAGTTCTGGCAAGAACAGACCCTGCTGCCTCCTCCAGGTACTCCACGAAGCAGAAACCAAAGGGCAGGGCAGCCCCTGCCCACAAATGTCTGCAGGTCCCGGGAGGGGAGTGGGTAGGTGGTGGGCTGGGCCTAGCATCCCAGTGCCCGTCTGTTGACAGATGCCACCCAAAGCCGCACCTGCCACCTCCCTCCCCTCCTCGGCTGTGGCCCGGCCTCTGAAATAATTAGCAATTCTGCTCGACAAAACGCTGGCCCGATGGGATAATAAACTCCAACATCTGTCAGAAGAGCGAGCTCTTATGGAATTGCCAAGAGAAACATTTTTCTCCTCATTCAGTTCACATTTAAATCGAAAACAACCCCTCCAACTTTGCGCCAGGCTGGCGGCGTGGGGCTCCAGGAGCCCACAAGCTGCTCCGAGCCTGCAAAAAGGCTCGGACGAGTGGCGATCACTCACTCAAATTAACAAATCATTTTATTTAGAAATGAAGAGAATTTATAAGTGACGGATGGCTTGGGAGCCCTGAGGAGGAACGGAAGCCAGCCATCAGCCCTACTGCTGTGCTGGGGGGCAGCCCCATGTCACCCCCCCACCGCTCCCCCCCCACCCCCCACCCAGGCAGAAAGTCCCCCGGAGAGATTCGGTCACGCGAGCCAGCACTCCCCATCTTCACAACCACCCAGTGTGGTAGGCAAGCCAGGAGCTACGCTGCCATTCTGTGGTGGGAACTGAGGCTCAATGAAATGCCCAAGGTCCCCAGTTGCCCCTGCCAGCCGGAGAAGGACACAGACCCCACTCTGAGGGCACTTAGCCCAAAGCAGGCTCCTGGGCCTGCAATTCTACCTCTAGGCTGCAGGAGCTGTTGCACAGGGAGCACTGAGTCCTGTGTGAGTCCAGGGCTGGTTCTAGCTATGGACAATCCTTGCTTTATCCAATACAACTACATTCTTGAAAAGGAGCCACGGAGACTTGAGTTCCGGGCCTAGGGCCTCCGATTCACTGTTTATACCATGAAGGATATAGACTTGGACTGCCAAGGGCCTTTCCAGCTATGAGGGCCTCTGAGGACCTGGTACCAAGCACTGATAAATGAAGAAAAAAAAAAAGGCTGACAAATAAGCCCCAGTTCTGGCCAGACCCCTCCTTGGGGGTCCCACAATGCCCATATGTCTTCCATCATACTCCTCCGATGCCTGTGTATCCCCATCAGTGCCTGCGTGCCCTAATCAAGGACTTCACTGCTCTGTCTATAATTTCCCAGCAGACTTTTCTTTCTCTGAGGCAGGGACAATGCTGGTTTTTTCCATCCCAGTGGCCCTAGTACCCAGCTCTTGGTAATTATTTGGTGAATAAACAAAAGAATGAATGAATGTCTAGCTGCACAGCCACTCAAAGGCATGAGACAGGGGCTCGATAATGCCTGGTTATCATGACACTCTCTCACCTCCATGCTTTTGCACCTGATGCTCCCTCTGCCTGGAATGCCATTCTCCTCCTCCTCTGCCTGGACAATTGTCTCCTGCCTCTTAATGCCCGGCTCAGTTGCACTCTGTGCTGGGCCTCTTCCTGCGTAGCCTCTCACAGCCATGGTTACCGTAGGGCAGGCGTCAGTCTGGTTTACAAGGCTGGCCATCTTGGGCCAGGTTCTCTTGAGGTCACAGTGGGGTTTGATTCCTCCTGTGTCCCCCCTGGGGCCAGAGCTGGGTCTGTGGGGGCTGAGGGCACAGCCGACCTCTGAGAGCTTCTCAGATTGAGCAGCTCGACAGGAGCTGCTGAAACAAATCCAGAAATACCCCTGGAGGGTAGAGGGGAGTGGGGAGGGGTAAGAAGACAGGAGGCAGGGCCAGAGGGACAGACAGGAGAGGAGAGAGTCCCGGGACGGCGGCGGGGGACAAAGTGCTGCAGCTGGTAATAGAGGCCGGGCTGAGACCTTTATTTCTCCTGTAGGCCGGCCACCTCTGTGCGTGAGGCCCAGAGGGAAAAAGTTTCTCCTCCCCATGACGTTACGACCATGAGCTCAGAGGCTCCATTGTGGGGAGACCCTGGATACACCTGCTGATTTGGCATTCCTCACCATGGGCCTCAGGGAGCCCCTTTCGAGGGGAGAGCAGACAAGAATGGGGGTGCACTGCAAACCCCAACCCTCTGTCCTGGACCCCATGGGTGTTGCAGGGGAGTATGGGGGAGACACTACACAAGCAGTAGGACCATGTCAGACTTAGATGGGCTCTTGGGAGACCTGGGTCCAAGGTGTAGCTGGTGAGTCTAGGGCAAGTCCCTCTTCCCTTCTATGCCTCAATTTCCCCATCTGTAAAATAAGATATTCATCCTGGGCCTGCCTGCCTGTTGGTGCAGTGGTGCGGGGACTGGAGAGAGAAATGAGAAGGCTGTGACGGGGCTGCGTACCAGGAGTGACAAGGGCTTTCTAGGCAGGAATGTGTATGTGCGTGTGTGTCTACCCGCTACACACAGATAGATATCACATGTGGGCAAGCATGGGCCAAGACACACACTTATACATGTATTACCTGCACGAGTGTGTGCACGACTAACTGTAGGCACTCACGTCAGGGCCTGGGCCTTGAGTGTGCTCCTGTGGTTGTAGACCGGGAGATGGGACATGGGCACATGGTTTTATACACACACACACATTTGTGGGTGCCTGAAGCACACCCACACAAGTGCCTACAAGTGAGATGGGCCATGTTGGTGCAGTAGAAACCTCGAGTTGGTAGAGCTCTCTACTCCCTTCCTACCCCAGCTCTTCCGACTCTTCCAGCACACACCACACACGTCTCTTACACCCCCATGCACACAGGCTCTGCCCCAGAGAGTCCCGGCATCACCCCACTGGCCATACACATGGGCGTGCATATCCATCCAGTACCATCCCTGATGTGCACATGGGGCATGTTCCAGCCAGACACAACCCTCCATGAGCAGACACATATTCCACTTGTCTTTTGGCCTTGGGTGGGTCCCCCCATCATTGCTGTGAACTCCAAAGGGCACTTGGAGTTTCTCTTTTGCCGACACCAGCAGTTTCTCAGGGTGGCCTGTGGCTGGGCAACCCAGGAAGATGCAGCACTGCCTGCCGTGCCCACCCTGCTTGTCTCACCATCTGCACAGAGGCCCTGCTGGGCACAGGCTGGTGTCTGCAGAGCTTGGGGGATGCTCCTGCCCACTCAGGCTCCCAGCAGGGGCACGGGAGACCCCACTGATGCTCAGGAAGCTGTGTCCCTGGCGGGGAGATGGGGCTCCACCCTGAGCCAGGAGGAAGGGCTGTCTCCTCCTTCTCACTGCCTTCACTCCTGCTCACGCTCCAGGTTTGCATTTGTGGAGGGGGGCAGGGGTGCTTACACATGCCCCTGGCCTCCATGCTGTGATGGTCCTCTGACACCCCATTACACATCCTCACATTACTTGTCTACCCTCTGCCTTCCATCTGGACCACAAGGTCTCAGAAGGCAGGACCAGGTTTGCCTCTGTCACTGTGAAGTTCCCAGCAGCCAGCACAGGGCCTGGCGTACAGTAGACACAGGTGTGTACTTGGGGAATGAATGCATGAGTGGAGCCTGGCATGACAGGTTCAGGGAGCATTGAGATGTGTTGTGATGGGAGGAAAAGCCCTCCATCCCTATCTGTATCATCTTTGGAACTGAATGGGTCCTGTGGAGAAGCAAGGCAGGAGGAGACGGCAGTGAGAGGCAGGACCATACTTTTGCTCCTATTAGCCGGAAGAGGCTATACCACCCCTCATCCCCCTGGCCCGTGGGGCATGCACAGGCTCCTCTCCTAAGGTCACCCCTACTCTGCCATCCCAGAGCCACAGAGCATCTGTAGGGGAAGTGGGCACTGCCTGGGGGCTGGGTCAGGCCACAACACAGGCACTGGCACACAGCAGGTGCTCAACATATGCTGTAAAGTGAGTAATACCCGTCTTACTCAAGAGGCTGCCAGGGCTTCCGGTGCCTGGGGTCTAGATCCCTGTGCCTGGGGTTCGAGGCCTCCCACTGCCATTTCTACTTTGCTGGCCCTGCACTGCCCCCACCTGCAACCAGTCCCTGCTCAGCGCCCCTTCCTGCCTTTGCTTATGTTGTATCCCCATCTGGCCTGCCCACCCCTTCTCCCAGCCAATTCCCCAAATCCTGCCATGGCCCCACCCACCACTGTGGGGATGTCTCCCTGAGTGTTCCCAGGGTCGGTTGGCGTGGCTCCAGGTCTGTGAAGCAGGACACATGCAGGGAGTGTCAGGAGGGTGCTGAGGGCAGCCCAGGAGGCGAGTGTCCTAGCCCCTCAATGCCCTCATCGCAGCCCCTTCTCTGGGGCATCCTGATGACCCCATGAAGGCCAGTGGTGTCCCCTGCCACTGCTGCAGGCTGGAGGGGGAGAATGAGGTGAGAGGGTGTGGGGTGGGCCCCATGGAGGCGCAGGCCCTGCTAGCGATGTCCCTGCTCCTCCCCTGGCTCGGGTCTGGTTGGAATCCCTTTGCGTTTGGGGGCTAGGTGGGAGCCTGGCCTCTGGAGGTGGGAGAGGTACAACCTGCTGTGGCAGCATCTCAGGATGGGACGTGGGGGTGTGTCTGGAGGAGGCAGTGAGTTTATGGGAGGCTTTCTGGGCTGGGCCTGGAAGCCCTAAGATGGAGGCCCTCACCTGCAAACAAGCTGGGAGGTGACAGGAACATGGAGTTGGGGATTCAGTGTCTCCTGGGCAAGGGAGGACTTACGGACAAGGAGGTCTAAAATTTCTCTAGAGGTGGAGCCAAGGAAAGGGTTCAGCAAGACGGATCATGGTCTGACACAAGGAAGAACTTCCAGATATTAAGAGGGCTCCAACTCTGAGATGGGAACCTGAGGACATGGGCATCTCCCTCCAGAATCAGGGCGAGGCTAATGGGCTGATGCCTGGGGCACGGGGGACAGGCCAGCCCGTCTCCAGCCCCCTAATTAGAGAAGCTGTTCTGGTTCCCTGACATCAGGGATCTGTGTCCTCAGCATCCCTCGGGCCCTGATCTTGTGAATCAGGACCTAAACTTGTACCCCTGAACTGAACTGGGAATTTGACATATGAAGCACCTGTGACCCAGTTGGTGACCCTGAGGCCCATGACACAACCCAGGGCTGCAGCTCACCTGATGAGTAACCCTGTGGGACACTTCCCCGACCTGCGACCAACAGAGCTCACAGCACTCTCACAGGAAAACAGGGGTACCTTCTACGTACTGCAATTAGGCATGTGCCGTCGTAGTCTTGAATGATTCTGTGGGATGTGGTAGGAGTGCACAAAGGGCCCTTGGGAGCTGGTGCCATTCCTCAAGTCTGGCTGCGGCACCCAGGGTTGGAGCCCTCAGAAATGCCTCCCTTGGCAGAGCTGGGAAGCCAGGGAGGGTGACACAGGGCAGGGGGCAGCCAGTAGCCTCCTCTGGGCCAGGCCTTGGTTCTCCTGGGTCCCCCATGGAGACCCAGGAAGGCCTGGCCTCCACTGCTTGCCCTCTGCCCCCTTCCCCCATCTCTCCTTCTAATAGGAAAATCACAGGGAAGCAAACCTTGGGGGGAGAAAGGAGAATGTTTTTAATTAAAAGTTTAAGAGAATTCACAACCCGAGGGAGGCAAAGCAAGAGAAGGCAGGGAGACAGTGGGGGTCGGGCACAAGGGAAAGTAGGCCACACCAACTGAGGGCTCTGAGCCCAATCCTTCCAGCCGCCCAGAGTCTACCGCTGCAGCAGGTTCTGAGCCACTGAGAGCTCTCAGTGCAGGTGAGGCCTCGGAACCCTCTGGTTTTCCATCTGGGAATGGGTGGGGGAGGTGGGGGCAGCGGGCTCAGCAGAGATGGCTCCCTCTGTGCTGCTCCCTCTGCTTGGCCCTACCTCTGGGGCCAGGGAGGGAGGATGTTCTGCTCCCAGGGATGAAGTTGAGGCCTGGTACCCCACCGGTACCTCCCTGGCTGGAGCTGTCATGCTGGGTCAAGGACAAGGCCTGGGCCACACGTGACCCACTGGGGGTCTCCACATGTGCCCTGTCCACAGTCCACTGTTCCAACAGCCCCCATCTCACAGCTGGACCAGATCCTGGCTGGGGTGGGTGAGTGGCAGTGTGTGGGGGCTTGGGGTAACCCACCCTCTGTGTGACCTTGTCTAATGGGGGACAGTGGGCAGATAGGTAATAACGAAAGATCACTGGGGTTCTTATTAACCAAGTGTTTGCTGCACACCTGGGGCTCAGTCCGTCCATGTATGGCCACGTGTGCCAAGCAGAGGCCATGTGGCATCCTGCCTCGTTCCTGCCTACTCACCTCCAGCCTGCCTGCCATATACATGTCCACCATGGGCAAAGCCACTCATTAGTCTGAGCCCAGCTTGGGCCTCAGCAGTCCCTGGGTGTGAGCAGTAGTGCACAGGTGCCCTCAGGGCAGGGCTTGGTTAGGCCTGCATCATCCTTTCCTCCTGACACAGGAAGGGCTCTGCTCACTGACCTCCATCTGCTCACCAGGCTCTGGGTCTGGGATGTGTGTTGAGGGGGCCTTGTGCATGTATCGGTGCCTGTGGGGGGCCCTGTGTGCAGGGAGGGGGCAGGGCCAGAGCTGACCCATGAGGTGTCCCCATGCCTAGAAATCTTCCCCGTCCCTGTCCACTCCTACCGTTTACTGGGAGAAGGAAAAAGCAAGGGGAAAATATGACAGATGCAATATTTTGCAAAATGAGCTAATTACACAGCAGTCACCCAGGGAGATGAGATTAGCAGAAGAATATTTGATAAAAGGAGGCCTAGGTATGCACATGGGTGGTGGGGAAAGGCCCGTGTCATCATTGGGAGATTGTGGAGCTCTCTCTATCTCACACACACACACACACACACACACACACACACGCTCACACTCATGTGCTCCTCCACTACTACCCTCTCCCCAACAAGCTTGTATCTTTGGGTTGGGGCTTGCGCTTGTGGTGGGGGTCCTGCAGGTGAACATTGGAGACTCAGAGGGTCTCAGTCCTGCTCCCCTACCCCAACCTAATCCAGCAGCCATAATGGACTCTGCGTGTTCTTCCATCCCCACCCCCAGGGCCCCTTCACGCTGTTCCCTTTCTCAGAATGCTCTTCCCTGCCCTCTGAGAGGCAAATTTCTCCATCCCCCCAGCCTCAGCCTCAGTGCCACTTCTCTGTGCTTCCAGGTAACTGGGATGCTTTTCCATGAAATCCCAAAGTGAGGTCAAGGGACGGGGGTCTTCCCTGTGGCCCAAGCCCCCTCCCTGTAACAGCGATAACCCCATGGCACGCACATGTTTATGAGCTGGCCAACTCACACCTCAGACGATCCTCTCGGCAATCCCGCCGGGTGGACTCTTATCACCCCATTTTTTTTATTTGGCGGTATGCGGGCCTCTCACCGTTGTGGCACTCCCCCTGCGGAGCACAGGCTCCGGACGCGCAGGCTCAGCGGCCATGGTTCACGGGCCCAGCCGCTCCGCGGCATGTGGGATCTTCCCGGACCGGGGCACGAACCCGTGTCCCCTGCATCGGCAGGCGGACTCTCAACCACTGCACCACCAGGGAAGCCCGACCCCCATTTTATAGATAAGGAAATTGAGACTCAGAGAAGGGAAATCACCAGCAAAGGCTGTGCAGCTGATGCATCAGTGCTGTAGCTGAGACCTCACTCAGCTCTTCTGCCTCTTGATCCAGCTGCATGGTTCATGCCTCAGAGACCTCTTGTCTCCTGGGTGAGTCACCCTCAAAGGCTCATTTCTGGAAAACCTACTGATGAAGTGGGTGGGGGTCTCATTCAGAAGTAAGGTTTAAAGGTTCAGCTCTGCCATGTGGCCGACCAGGCCCCCAGGTGGTGGGACAGCCTTGGTTGAAGGGTGGGAACCCGAGTTCTCCCCAGGCTCAGGGCAAGTCGCTCCCCCTCTCTGACCTCTGTTCCCCTGTCTGTCTCTGACAGGCACCCCTCAGTACCAGCCACCAGCTAAAGGCTGCTCATCTCTGGCCTCCCCAGAACTGTGGCTCCCCCACCTTCCCACGCCCGCACAGTTCACACATGGATGTCAGCTTGCCTGGCTCAGGCCCCCTGAGTCCTCTCCTGGAGTTCTGATCCCCTGCCTGGACCCTGTCTCACTGCCTGTCCATCTGCCAGACTGTTCAGGCCTCCTCTCCTCTGACACTTCTGGATCTGATAACTGGGACCCCAGGGAGGAGAGGGCTGGTGCTGGGACCGGGGAGGTCAAAGGGATTCTCCATAGGGGGTGGAGAAGCCCCAAACTTAGCCTTCAATGGCTTGAAGGCTGACTCTGCCAGGAAGTCCTCCTGAGCCGTGCCAAGGGGAGACTGTGCTGGCCCATCCTAAGTCCCGTTCCCTGCCTGGGGCTGCCTTTGCTGCTTCCAAACACCTGCCCAGCCCAGGCCTGGCAGTCCTGGGGGTGAATGGGAGCTGCCCACTCACCCACCCACCCCAACCGGCCAGGAAGGGGCTGGAGCCTAGGCACCCGGGCAGCTGGTGGATGGGGCCTTGTAACCTTGGCTCTCTTGATAACTAGGCTCCAGCTGGTGTTGACACAGCAAACATGCTGCAACTCCCATTCGCCGAGGCATAGAGTGGGCAAACAGAGGACGGCTGGAACAAAGGGCCTGGCAACCGTGACCAGCCTCTCAAACAAGGGCCCCAAGGCCTGTGCCAGGAGGCAGGAAGCATCAAGCAGCCTGGACATTGTGGCCCACAGAGGTAGGAGCTGGGGACTGGCCCTTGATGAGGCGATCAGAGAGGGGAGGATTGGCACGAGGTCCTACAGTCGAGGCTTGGCCCACATGTGGGGCGGAGCTGAAGGAGCACAGGTCAGTCTTGTCCGTTGGGGCCTAACCCACATCATACCCCCATGAGCGTCCCTTGCTCAGTTGGTGTCACCAAGGCCTGGGCATAAACTCTGATGACAGATCTGTGAGGCTATGTTTGTTGTTCTACTGTACAGGCAGGAAAACCGAGGCTCAGAGGATGTGAGTTGCCAAGGGCTCGGTGCCACTCAAGTGTAGCGTGGGGGCCACAGCACTGCAGAGGGTGAGGCCCCTAATTCTTGGCCACCTCTTGGTCACATGTATTATGTGCCATGTTGCACCTTTCTGAGGGGGACTCTTGGCCAGAGGTCCTTTTGGGGGTGGTGTAAGGTCAGGACTGTGCAGGTTGTGGTCACTAGGTGAGGTCTCAGCTAGACTCCAAGGAACGACACCTGCGCTGGGCACAGCCCATTCCCACCTCTGCCTCAAGGCCCACCTCACGGTGCATCTGTGCACACGCTCTGCAGAGCCGGGCCAGCAGCGAGGCCCTCTGCCAGCACATGCACGCAGACGCCCGAACATGCCAACACGCACACACTCTCTCTACCTCTGGTCTTTGTGCTTTGCTGTGCTTTCTGCCTTGGACCCTCTTCCTTACTCTCCTCTGCCTGGCTGTGTCTCCAGTAACCCTCCCCTCCCCCCAAAGTCCCCTAGGCCTGGTCAATATCCACGGGCTCACCACCCCGGCTCCATACATTGTGGCACGGGTCACATCACTGTCACCTTGAGCAAACTGTATTCCTCAAGAGAGGCGCCCTGCAGGTACACTGTCCTTGTACCTAGTAATCTAGGATGGCACTTGTACACAGCAGGTGCTCAGCACTCAGTAAACAGAGGCTGAAGGAAGCAAAGGACACCTGAGGCACTGGTATCCCATGACATGATGAGCCAAGGTCGACCTTGGGGGCCCCTGCCCAGGGTCACCATGGTACTGGGGGCTGGTCCAGCCTTCAGGTGTGGGCTTAGAGAGCTGAGGGATCCATGAGGGGCTTGAGGGCCTTCTCAGCACCCCAGAGCCCCCCACCCTGGGGCTAGGTCCAAGGCACTGTGCTCTCCCCACCAGCACCCCCATGACTCACTTCTTCTGCCACAGCAGAGGCACTGCTCACTGTGTATTTTAAGCCACAGAAAATGGGCTGAGAGAGGTGACTGGCTGCTCCCAGGACTGCCTGTATAGCGAAGGGGCCAGGCTTGCAGATACAGCGACCACTTCAGAACTCAGGCGATGAGCCCTGCCCCCTGCCTTTGTCACCTTCCCATCCTCTCTCCCCACCAGTGGAAACAGTTATGCACAGGCTGCACCTTCCTGGCTCCCTTCCCAGCCCACAACCCTTATCTCAGCAGATTCAGCCTGAGTCACTTCTGCTCCCTCTCACTGTTAGGCCAGGGCTTAGTGCCTTCCTTCTTCCCTTTCTCCAGCTTTGGAAATCCCGGGCATCCCCCACCCCAACCTTCCAAGGCTCAGCTCAAACGCCACCTCCTCCAGGCTGTCTTCTTAGACTTGCCCCTCCCATGTCAGCTGTTCTGCACACTGACCTCGTAGCTTGTTGTCTGTCTCCTCGAAGTCTAAGATCCTGGAGGGCCACTGGCTTACCCTGCCTTAGATGCACACTACCTCCCCCAGTCCTTGTACACAAGGATTTCAGAACAAAGGGCCAGACGCTATTAAAACTCAATTAAATTTCTCACTTCTCTGATCCTGAATTAGACTGGCTTGTCCCTGTGGCACCTGCAGGCCCTTTACTCTGCTTCCTAGCATCTGCCCCCCATTGCCAGCTAGGACTCCCAGGGAGGTGGACAGAAGCAGGAGAGGATCCTCCCTCAGTGCAGGCCTCTGGGGAGTGGAGTCCAGTGAATCACCCTTGGTCCCAGGGTTCATTTTCTCCATTTGGCCAAACCCACCCCCCATGCGCTAGATTCCCCCTCCTGTGGTGGGCAGGGTACAGGGGTATGAAAAAGGGAACTCACGGCAGTGATTCCCAGCCTGCATCTGTAGCCCTCTCCATCCCAGCCACCCTCACCAGCTGTTCCCCAGGGTCCTCCAGTCAAGGTCCTGCCCTTAGGCCCTTGCTAGTGCTCTGCCCTCTGCCTGGCAGACCCTCACCTTTTCCCTTCCCAACCCTGGGCTTCTTCCTCTTTGCCCCAGCCAGCATGGTTCTGCTTTCTCCCAATCCCTGGGAGCTCTGGGAAGGGTGGGCACACAGGCTCAGGAGCCAGGGGAGCAGGGGGAATCGTGACCTTGTCTTGGCCAGGCAGTGGCTGGGCTGGCATTGTCTCTGAGCCTCTGTTTCCTCATCTGTAAAACAGGAATTCTGCCCCACAGTGAGTGGAGAAAGGCACCACGCCTAGGGTCAGGCTGGGAGCAGAGAAGGTTTGCTTAACAACTGAGTGAGCAAGTGAATGACAGGGAGACTAACTGCTGCTCCCAGGGGATGCACGTGGCATCATGAGCAGGGCCATCGGGCAGGAGAGGCTCAGACACCCCCCCCTTGGGGTGAGACTTGGGCCTGAGGTGCCTCAGCCACGCATCCCACAGGTGGTGGGCGCTGTCGGTCAGGGTAAGCAAGATGCCTGATGTGGCTGCAGTCAGCCTTTCCCCCTGACCTTCAGTCATGGGGGAGAACTGAGCAGCAGGGTGGGTGGGTGGGTGTAAGGCTGATCCACCAGGCTCTGTGGGCCTCAGGGACATCGCACTCCAGGCTCCTAGACCCTTCGTTCGGCTATAGTGGATGTGAGGAATGACCACAGCTCTTCTGACCCCTCCTGAGGCCCCTGCACCTTGGAGGAGGAGCCAGGAGAGGGGCCTGCTCCACATGGGCAATCCCGGGACCAGGGAAGTCCAGCCCCAAACCCACAGCTCAGCCCTTCCTGACCCCCACTAGCTCGGGCAGGTGGGCAAAGAGGAGGGAATGACATATCTTCCCTGAGGATCCTCGGCCACTCCCTAGCCGCGCTCCTCCTGCATTGTCTTCCTCGTTGTTCCAGGGAGACCAGCTCCCTGTCCTGCCAGCTCAGCCCGGGGGACTTCGAGGGGTCTCTGGGTTCTCAGCCACCTGGCAGGGATGCAGGAAGGGGAGGCCGTCCCACATGCATGTCCACCAGCTGCTGGGAGTAGCATCTTTACTCAAAGCTCATGATGAGCCCCAGGACCCTGGGGTGTATGGAGAGTGGACCCAGGCAGGCAGGCTCCTCCAAGGGGCTCCCTCTGACCCCGATTCCTGAGTGGTCGCTCTCAGGCAGGGGTGCCCAAGGGCTCCCACACAATCAGCACTCAGTGGATGCCCGTTCACTAATTCAACACTCCCCCATCCCTGGGGGCCCCAGCTGGCTCCTCTGGGTGGCAGTGGCACCTTGCCAGGATGCGGAGACGCTGTTTGGGTGAGGGGAGAATAATCAGCCGTAAACGCTGCAATCAGGGAGAAAAGGCTGCTCAGGCCCTCAGCGCCCACGCGCACGCCTAATTGGCTCCACGTGTCTGCAGCTCCTTTCAAGAGCAGGAAAGTGGAAGGGTCAAGATCTCTTAATGTTCGTAATGGAGAGGGGGCAGAAGCCACCGCCAGCCCCACATAAACACCTTTTAATTGCCCAGAGAAGGGTGGGTGGAGGCAGCCAATGCTAGAGAATTCCCTGCCTGTCTGTCCACCATTAGTGTGCCGTTTAGAGCTTCCCTGGTCTGGAGTCAGACACCAGAGGCTGACCTCCAGCCAGGGCCTGGAGCCACAGCCCTGGCATCCGTTCTACAAATGTTCATGAGGCTCCTACTCTGGGCCAGGCCTTGGCAGCAGGTGATACCCCTGGCCATGTCTTCCCAGGGCCGATCTACTTGTCCAACCCCCATCAACGAATGCATCTGTGGACTCAGCTTTGAACTTGCCTCCAGCTGCCCCCAATGCTGAACTTTTCCCCCAAATCCTTGATGCCTCCTCCAGGCAGCCCCAAGCTTGCTATTACCCCCTTGAACTGAAGGGATCTTCCTCCTGCTAAGCCTGCTCTATTCTGTCTGTACCTCTCTGAGGTCCCCAATGTCCCCCTGCTTATGGGGCTTCTATTTAATATGGCTGCATCTCTCTGTCCCATTAGACCTGTGGTTCTCAACCAAAGGGCACTGTGCCCCCAGGGGACATCTGGAAACATTTGGAGACATTTTTGGTTCTTATAACTGAGGGAGTGGTGTACTACTGGCATCTAGCAGGTAGAGGGCAAGGATGCTGCTTAACATCCTACGATGCATAGGGCAGCCCCCCACAACAAAGAATTATCCTGCTTAAAATGTCAATAGTTCCAACACTGAGAAATACTGCATTAGGCGAAGCCTGAGAAAGGAAGCAGCGAGTAAGTGGGAGCTAGGCAGAACGTTCTCCCTCCTGACTGGGGTGGGGTGGGGGGCTCTGTCCCACAGCCCTGGCCCCTTGGCTCTCTCCCTCGCTCATTCCTCCTGCTCCTCTAACACCCAGCCCAGAGCCCAATTCCTGAACGGACCCAGTCACTGCCAACAATGCATCAGTTTAATTGGGTTAAGTGGCCATTAGTGGCAAAAGCAGGGTGGCTGTGTGCAGAAGGGTTTTTAATTTTACTCTTTAAATGATGCTTGCTCCCCAGAGAGGCCACTGATGGTGGGAACGCTGCCCACTGGAGCCCCCAGAACCA
This sequence comes from Globicephala melas, assembly GCF_963455315.2. Classification (NCBI taxonomy): domain Eukaryota; kingdom Metazoa; phylum Chordata; class Mammalia; order Artiodactyla; family Delphinidae; genus Globicephala; species Globicephala melas. The sequence continues at coordinate 37,776,130 of NC_083324.2, read as the reverse complement.
GAGCCACAGACATACCTCCCCCTGTCCCATCCATTTGGGCAACATGGGGGTGGGCTGAGAGGGCTGCTCAGTGTCTTGTCTCCACTGCCCAAGGAAGATGCTGCAGGGGTAAAAGGACTTGCTCAAGGTCACTAGGTCATCCCAGAGCAAGCCCCTGCCAGAGGGGACCCATCTTCTCTTCCTTTGGCCCTGTCCCCCTGTGGATAGCAAGTGCCATGTGGCCACTAGCGGTAGCACGGAGGAGGGCAGTGTCGAGGGGCAGTATCTGGGGTTTGGAGCCCAAGTGCCTGGATCTGTAGTCTGGTTTTGCTGTGAGACCTGGGGCCAGTGGTGTAACCTTGCTGGGGCTGTTTCCTCAAATATAAAATGGGGATGAGAGTTGTGTTGTAGGGAGGATTTGCAGAGTTCTGAAGTGTTCTGGCTCATCTTAGGCTGCACACTTGGTAGGCACTCAGAAAGAGGCCAGTAATCGTGGGAAGGAATTATTTCTGCCATTTTAGGGGAAATGTCCTGAGCTCTGAATCTACACTGAATCATCTGCGGACCACTGAAAAATATTGAAGCCCAGCCCCACCCCTACAGAATCTGCTATACTTGGTCTGGGGTGGGGCCTGGGCATCACGATTTAAAAGCCCTGCAGGCGACTCCAATGTGCCAACAGGGTTAAAAACACTACATGGACATAGAGAACAGACTTGAGGACACAGTGTGGGAAAGGGGAAGCTGGGACGAAGTGAGAGAGTAGCATTGACATATATACACTACCAAATGTAAAATGGACGGCTAGCGGGAAGCTGCTGCATAGCACAGGGAGATGAGCTCAATGCTTTGCGACAACCTAGAGGGGTGAGGCTCAAGAGGGAGGGGATATGGGGATATATGTATACATATAGCTGATTCACAACACTGTAGAGCAATTATACTCCAATAAAGATATATAAAAAACAAAACAAAAATACTGCATGAAGGCAAAGGTGCAAAGGCATGGCATCTGGAAGGGTCTTGGCCCCTGGGACAGTGAGAAGTAGCTGAGGTGGAGCATTAGAAACATGGGCATGGTGGGGAGGGCAGAGCTCAGGGGCCAAGGTCTCTGGGTCCTGGATCTCAGCCAGGACTCTTCACTGCCTCTGGCTTATTTGAGGTTGGAGGTGAAAGGGTGTCCCTGAGTTCAGGCTTCTAGCTGCCACACTGATGTCCTTTAAGAACCTGCTCTGGCCTGGCTGCTCTGGCCCTGGGCTTCCCATTCTCCAGGAGCCAAGCCCACTGAGCCACACTGCCCTTGGCCTTGTCCCCTGAGAGCAGGCTGGAATGCCCCACACTGGGGTCACTCCTCACCTCCTCCTCCTATGGCCTCTCCCCCGAGCCACACAGCAGGGGTGCCAGGAATGGTGCTGAAGGTGGCACAACCTTCAGAGACACTGTTTTCACTGTGGCCTTTATAAATGATGACTCCTGGAGCTGTGACACCAGAAGTACTGGGCAGGGACAGTCTCCTGTCCCCATTTTACAGAGGGAGAAACTAAGGCCTGGGATGGGATGTGACTGAGAGCTCCATGAAGATAGGAACAAGGCCTGTCCTTTCCCACTGCATCCCCAGCACCAGCCTGGCACACAGTAGGCCTTTAGTGAATGTTGAAGAATGGATGGAGGAAGGAATACAACCAAGAGATGACTTTTCTGAGAAAGGGGCTCTGAGAGAGGCCCCAGCTAGGAGGACAGGAGAGTCCTGATTTGGGCCCAGCTCTGCCTCCAATGTGCTGTAAGAACTTAGGCATCTCCTGGGACGTCCCTGGTGGCGCAGAGGTTAAGAATCCGCCTGCCTATGCAGGGGACATGGGTTTGAGCCCTGGTCTGGGAAGATCCCACGTGCCGCGGAGCAACTAAGCCCATGAGCCACAACTACTGAGCCTGAGCTCTAGAGCCTGTGAGCCACAACTACTGAACCCATGTGCCACAACTACTGAAGCCCACGTGCCTAGAGCCCATGCTCCGCAACAAGAGAAGCCACTGCAATGAGAAGCCCGCGCACCACAAACAAGAGTAGCTCCCGCTCGCCGCAACTAGAGAAAGCCCGCGCGCAGCAACAAAGACCCAATGCAGCCATAAATAAATAAATAAATAAATAATTTTAAAAAAAGAACTTAGGCACCTCCCTACCCCTCCTGGGACTCAAGACCCTAACAGAGCAGGCCTGGCTCAGAGGACCCATCTGCCTGGATAGCAGAAGTTCCTAGCAGGTTCCCTCCATATTTCCTAAGCTGAGACCCCAGCAGGTTTCCTGGACTTGGGGATGATGGTTGCCTGTGTTGCAAAGTCCCTGACCTGGCCTGCTCTGCCTGATTCTTGGCCTGGAAAAACACTCTGTGTAGCTTGGAGAAACCTGTTACAAACATCTGATTATCCCTGATAAGATGAGACAATGAACTTCCGTCCTGCGCTGCTCAGTTCCCTCCTTGCAAGCCCCACATTAAAATTCCAGACCAGAGCAAGGGGATTTAAGTTGGATTACTGGATGGGGTCTAGGGAGAGAGGGACACTGGAGTGTGGAGGGGTCCAGACCCCCAACATTCCTCCCTCCATATGTACTCAGGCTGCAAACAAATATGGGAAAGGAGAAAAGAGCCAGAACTTGATTAAAAGCAAATTTAAAACATAATTAAGACCAAAGCTCATCTTGAACAATTAGGACCAAGGCAGGAAAAGGACAGTCCTCTCCTTCGCCTAGGGATATGGACAGGAGCATCTTTTGGGCCCGGAGCTGGGGGCACTGCAGTAGGGAAAGCTCACTGGCCAGGAGAGTGCTGGGCTCCATGCACACCTCCGGACTAATGTGGGCAGTCAAGGGCCTGGCTCAGGGTCAGAGTGACCTGGGTTAAAATCCTGGCTCTGCCATATCCTGGCCTAATGCATGGCAGGTCCGAGTCTCAGTGTCTCTCTCAGGGGGCTGCTGTGAGAATGACGTGTGACAGACTCAGCACACGCTGAGCACCTAATCAGTGAGTGCCTTTTCCTATCATTCCTCCCTTGAGAACCAACTGGGTACCAGGCCACGGGTGCCTGGGCTGCAGACTCAGTGGGAAGGAGGCAGACATCTGCACTGCCTCACCGGGCAGAGTCTGCCATGTGGGGTATAGGGAGAGAGTTCAGGTCGGGACCCCGGGCTTTGGGTTCTCCCACCCTCAAGCTGTCAGGGTTGCCTGTTCCTCGAGGAGTGGGGAAAGAAGCTTGGGGAACGACTCCAGCCCTGTGATGCTCAGAGGGGATGGGCAGGGGCTGGGCCCTGGGCTCCATATGGAGAGGGCAGGTCGGGCATCTGTCATTGCCACCACTCAGCACCCCCTGGCAAGGCAACTCGTCCTGAAGCTGGGGTGGGAGGCAGGCCTAAAGGCATGAAGGGTGCTCCTTCCCAAATCTATCAGATGGTTTCGACACAAGTTCAGGGCTGGTGGCCTGTACTTTGTGCCCTGGGCTGGGGAGCGCAGCAAAGCAAGGAAGTAGTGGGCAAATAGGGGGTCTGGAATGAAGCAGGGAGAGAGAGACTAAGAGACAGAGAACAAGAGAAAGGAGGGGAGAGTGTCCAGGTGGTGCCCAGTTCTAGGAAAGGCAAGAAGGTGGAACATGGCGTGCTGGCTACGTGAGGCAAGCAGATGGTTCCTACAACCAGGGGGACATTGTTGGACCCCCACAGGGACGGCCGGCCCAGCTGAAGGCTTGGCTTTGCCTCCTCCCCATGACAGTTCACTCCCCCAACTGTCCCCACCTGTGACTAGGAGATCCCCAAGGTCAGGCTGGGCCCAGCTCTGGGTCCTCCGGCTCCACACTGGGTGGGAGGCCCTCAGGGCCCACCTCCTCTGGTCCCAGGAGGCCAGCCTTTCCCTAGTCCATGATCCCAGGTCACACAGGGGCAGGCAGGGGATCTCAGGGGGACAGTAGGGCCCAGTTCCTGGAGAAGGGGGTCACAGTTCCCTCCCTGGGCCTGGATGTGGTGGGGGTTTGGCTGCTCTGACTTGACCCCGCCAGGCCTCTGGCCCAAGCCTGGGCATGGCATGTGAGGCCCTGCTCATTTAAAAAAAAAATAGCTTTACTGAGATACCGTAATATTCACCCACATAAAGTATACAATTCAGTGGTTTTTTTTAGTGTATTCAGAGTTGTGCAGCCATCACCACAATCTAATTTTAGAATATCTTCATCACCCCAAAAGAAATCCTGTACCCGTTAGCAGACACTCCCTATCCCCTCCCTTCCACCCTAGGCAACTACTAATGCACTTTCCGTTTCTATGGATTTGCCTATTGTGGACATTTCACAGAAATGGGATCACACAATAGGTGGTCTTTTGTGACGAGCTTCTTTCCCTTAGTGTAACGTTTCCACGTTCATCCATGTTGTCATGTGTATCAGTACTTCATTCCTTTTAAATGGACTCATCTCTCTGACACAGGCTTGGGCAACAGCAGTTATGCCTCTGATCTGAGGGAAGCTTGAACCCCCCTCCTTTCTTTACTGCACAACTTGCCCAGGGCACCTTACATCTCCAGAAGCCCTTTCCCACCTGCTCTCCCTGGGGGGGTTGAGTACCGGGGTCTGTGGGCTTCAGAGACCTGGTCAGGGTGGCCCAGCAGGTCCTGTAATCTCACAGGACCATGGTGCCTTGGAGCTCACAGGCACACTCAGTATAGATGATGGGCAGACTAAGGCCCAGAGGGAGGTGGAGAAATCGTGGGCAGAATTGGAGCTCCAGCTCCCAGCATCATGTGGCCTTAGCCTTCTCTGCAAGGCATTCAGGGCCCTCCACACTCCGTCCGCCTCAGCCTGCAGCCCACCTTCCTGACAGAAGGGAGAGGTGGGGCCTGCCATCATACCCACACAGGGCCCCCGAGGCCCCAGGTCACCACTCACGCAGCCTACTCCAGATGAAACTATCCTGCTCCTGCCGCAGCTGCCCACAGTCCACGTGGCACATTCTGCCAGTGATGGCCCAGCCCGAATTCAGAGGGCCAGGAGGGCTGTGTGTTCATGGTGGGTGAGGACATTGCCCTCACAGTGCAGGCCACTCTGCCTGGTCTTCTCTCAACCTAAACAACCGCACCTACCTTCAGGGCCTGCACCTTCCTGTCCAGCAGGCTCTCAATGTCCCCCGCCACCTTCTCCACCAACTTCTGAGGCTCATTCTCCTGCACCTCAAACAGATTCCTGTTGTCTTTGTAGATCTGGAAAGAAGCAGAAGCCTGGGGTGAGGCCAGGGTGGTCCCACATTCCCATGTCATGGTGCCCGTATACCCTCTCTGCATAGCTCACCACAGAAAGTCCTCACCCCCACCTCAACCCTGGCTTTGGCCACTGAGAGAGAACAGGGAGGTCTGGGGTTAGGCCCAGTGCTCAGATAGACTTGGAAGAAGTGCAAGGCCATGAGCTCCACAACTTGCACTGGTTGTGTGTGTTTGGTGGGACAAGGTTGTCGCCACCTTCTCTGGGACTCAGGGTTCCTCCTCCAGGGGCCATAAGCAGCATCTCCCTGACCAGCTCAGGGTGGCTAAGAGCAGCAGAGTGGGGAGGGTGGGCTGGATGGGAGGCAGGGTGTCCGGGGGAGATGGAGCGAACAGACACACGTTGTACACCACATACCAACAAGAAGATGCTCTCACGCCCACGTGTGTACATAAACCCACACGCTCACACATGCATCACACACACAGCCACCTCTCCACACAGGCTCAGGAATCCATGCCCCCTTTCGCTGGTGCTCCCTCAGGGCATTTGCGGAAACTACTGCAGGAGCTCTGGGTGCCCCTAGGGGCTCCTCTGTCATTCTGGGCACAGAATATGGGGGCAGGGACCAGGGAGGCAGAGGCATATGGGGGGAATGAATCTGCCCCCTCCTTCTTCCTTGGGGGGGCGGTGGGGTCAGCCTGTGCACACATGCACTTGGGGGTGTAAATCTGACAGTCTGCATCTGCATGTGTGAATGTGTGTGTTATGGCTCAACGCACATCCATCTGTGTGCACGAGCCTGAGTATTGGGGTGGGTGGGGTTAGGGCCACTAGATAAAGCCTGGGGGCTATATGGGAATTGTAGAAGCAGGTTTCTGTGGGCGTCTTTGTTCATGGCTGGGGTCTTGGGTGTGCGCACGTGCATGTGTGTGTGCATGCGTGTGTGCATATGTGTGTGTATGCATTGCACACCCCTGCATGTGCCTCTGAGCCTGAATGAGTCCATGTGTCCATCCAGGTTACCCCAGGAAGTCTGTGCTGCAAGCTGGCTCCTTCACCAGAGGTCACAGGCGAGTCGCCACAACTGAGCTGCTGCCACCAGACTTTGCCATCAGGCTGTGCAGAAGTGGAGGGATGTGCAGAGACACAAAGAGGAGGTGACGAGGAGGAGATAAGGAGGTGGGAGAGGCCGCTGATGAGAGACAGACAGGCAGGGGAGATAAAGTCGGTAGAGTGACAGCCAGATGAGGGGAGATAAAGGCCTCTGGCATCTGACAGAGGGAGGAGGTGGGGGACCAGGTGCCTCCAGAGCCCTTGCTCTGCTGCCCACCCAGCACCTGGCAGTGCAAGGGTTAAAGCACCGCTCAAAGCTGGCTCAGGCAATCTCCTCCTCCCACCGCCCCCCATCCCTCCGGCATCTCTTTTCTTTTTGTCCTTCTCTTGGAACAAAATAATTTGTGGTGAAGTCGCTCCTTCCCACAGAGAAGCAGCGATTACAGGGCGAGTCGCAGGCCTGGCTACACGGCCAGGGAGGATGGAGGCCCCAAGTGGGCACCAGGCCAGGCTGTTCCCTGGGCCCCCCAGGGCCTGCCTCAGGACAGAGGCCCCCGGATGGAAGACAGCGTTGGAGGCTGAGGCCAAGGAGGGGTCAGACCCTGGGGATCACTGAGAAATGCAGGGAGCCTGGTGCCTGGTGCCCACAGTTGGGGAAACCGAGGTTCAGAAATAGGAGAGGACAGGTCAAGGCCACACGACTGTGAGTGGAAAAACCAGTCACCCATCCTCCCTGACACCTTCTTCCCAGGTTTCAAGACATTAAAAATACACCCTTTCCCAATCTTGGACCATTGCCCCTGGGTGTGTTGAGGCCTCGTCTCAGCCACATCGGCTGAAACCTCGGCTGAGCACACCGTGGCCCACTGGCGTCAGCAGGGGGCGCAGCCACCTGGCTTCTCAGGGCAGGGGATAAAGTTTCCATAACTGACTCCCCTGTCAAGGTCATTCCCAAGTGCCCCAATCAGGGCTGTCCATAGTGGCGGCAGCCCCAGTATTGGAAGCTGGACCATGCAGCCTCCTGACAACTCTCCTTAGGGAACCTGGGGGTCCCTCCCCTTTGGGTCCAGGATGCCCGTTGCAACCTGGCATGGTGACTGAACCAGGGCTCAGGGGCTGCAGAGGGAGAGGGTTTCCAGGTGGCAGGGTCACACCCGAGGACCCTGACAGTTGATGCAAGGGCTTGGAAGCAGGGACCCTGCTAAGAAATACCCCATCTCTGAACCTCAGTGTCCGATCTATTAAATGAGAGAACGGCAGTCCTCCCCTCACAGGCGGACCAAGGACCAAAAGATTCATGCCACGAGGAGCCTATACTATTGTCACTACTGCTATTGTTTAGGATCACCAGAATTCTGCAGAAGGAATCACAGTCCCCTCCCTGCCTCCACTCTCTCCTGGCTAGATCTGCACTCTTAGGATCCAAAGTCATTGGCTCCCATTCCTGGGCAGGCAGCCTTGGTCTCCCTGGGTCTGTCCCCCTCCAGCCCCACCCAGGGATTCCTTGGACAGCACCCCCTCCATCAGCTATCCTGTCTTTGTCCCCAGCACCTTGGCCTCGGCCCTGGTGGTGATAACAGGGGAGCCTAGATACAGGGACACCATGGATAGTGTACAGCTATGGCCAGCTCCCTTCCATCTCTCCCCAGGCAGCAGGACTGTGTGCAGTGGACCCTCAGCCAACGCATATGCCCAATTCCATGTTCAGGAGCAGAGCTCTGGAGCCAGTGTGACCTAGGTCTGACTCCACCACTTTTGCCTGCAGGTGTGCTGTCCCTTGGAGCCTGGGGCTGCATCTGCCATGCTTTCTTCCTGGGTCTACCCAAAGACCCACCATGACATCCTTCTGCTGGGCCCTGGTGCCAGCATTCGAGGCCTCTCCAGCTCACTGACCTGGCACTTGCATGCAGGCCTCTGGGTCCCTAGCCCATGCTGATTCCCACTGCTGCACCTTTGCTTATGCTGTGCCTACTTCCCCTCCGCCTTTCCCCGCTTATCTAAATCCTCCCTAGAGCGAGGGTAGGGAAATGGGCTAGAAGAAGCTTCTGGTGAGATGAGGGCAGAATTCCAGAACTGCAGAGGCTGGTTGAGCTACTAGCCAAGCCTGTCCCCCAATCCCAAATGAGCCCTTGAGATGTAACAGCCCTCGATCCTTCCATGCCAGGTGCCTCACCCCTCTCAACATTCCCCCTGACCTGCTCCAGTTGTCCCTGTCCCCTGGGCTGGGGCCCTGAGCTGAACACTGTGTCCCAGAGATCCAAATGACACAGCCCAGCAGATGGTCCCACCCTGGGGGATAGGTCATCTCTCCACTGATGTGGTCCTGGGAGGTGCTTTCCACCTGCAGGTCCAGGAAGAAGCCCAGGAGAGCCCAGGGCAGCTCCAGGGCATAGCCAAGGCTGGTTCCCCTCAACCCCAGCCTCTAGCCTTGGTCCCTGGGGTCAGCTTGGAAGCAACAGGAAGGCCAGGGTGCACCGGGGGCAGGACCTCAACAACCACAGCAGGACTGCATGCCCGCTGGTGTCCTCGGCCCAGAGAGGCAATTGGAAAAACCCAATGGCCCCCACAGCAGCGCAGCCTGCGTGGCCCCCGGCTCTGCACAGGCAGACGGACCAAGGAGAGAAACGGGAGCCCACAGGTCTACAGGTTGTGACAGCTCCATGGCAGCCATGAGAGAGGAGATGGGGAATGGTAGTGGCACAGGGCAGCAGACTAGGGGAGAGGCTGGCTGGAGCCAGGTGGACACGTGGGGTAGGGCAGGAGACACAGCGACAGAGGGGCTGAGGAACAGGGAGAGCAGCGGTAGCTGAGGCCCCGAGGGATAATTCAGGAGACCGTTTGCAGCTCCTCGTTCCCAGGAGTTCCTGGCTCCCCCATCCTGTACCGTATACCTATGGCCAGTGCTTGCCCGGGCATCCTCCTCCCCTTGAAGGCACCCCCTACCAGTTATCAAGACCTGTCCTTCCATGTCTCTCATCTCCCCCCCACCCACTTCCTGTAACGCCCCCCCGCCCCCCCCCCCCCCGGCAGTGTTGGCCCCATCCCAACCCTCTCTCAGCTCTAGTAATTCTTTTGTTAGGCAGCATGTCTGGCCAACCTGCCTTTTGGCCTCGGAATTTCCAGGGCCTGTGGGGGCCAAGGCCTCGTCAGGGGCCCCAGGCCCTCTGCCTAGCCTCCTGCTTCCATAGCTGTCCCTACATAACGGGGAGGTGAGCATGGAGGACACTTGGAGGAACAGTTACCTTGGACAGGAAGCTTGGATGCTTGATGCTTGCAGGGGCAGATGGAGCCAGCTTCATCCTCACAGCTCTAAACAGTTCTGACTGGGAGGGGAATAAGGTCTGAGGCACCTGAACATAGAGACAGCCACCAGAGGAGACAAAAGGCCCCAGAACCAGTGACCTGGACAGGCCCCCATCAGACTGTTGAGGCATTTTGCTAAGTCCCAGAAGGTCGGCAGCAGTGGGGTCTGGACCTAAGCCAGCACCTAACCTGCCCAGGGAGAGGAGGAAGGTGGGAGAAATGGAGACGAAAAGGAGGGCAAGGACAGCAAGGGAGAGGAGGGGGAAGGAGGGAAGAGGGACTGTGGAGGCTGCAGATACAGCCCTGTTTGCCAAGTGATGGCTCTAGCCACCCAAGGGCAGGTGCTTCACAAACTTGACCTCGCTGATGTACAACCCTTGAGGAAGGACCGCTCTGATCACACCCGTTTAGCAGATGGGACACTGAGGGCCAGAGAGGATATGTTACACGGCAGAGCTCAGATAAGAATAGTCTGTCTTATCCAAAGTGTTTGCTTTAGGTCACAGTCTGTGCAGTTCTCTTCCCTGCATTTGTCCCCAAACTTGAAGGTGAGGCACAGGGTATCAGCTGGGAATCTGGGGGGCCTGAAAGGGGCCTGGGGGAACCAGAGTGATGCTGAAAGCCTGAGGCCTGTGGAAGGCAGGAGGGCCATTCTGGAGGGGAGGAGGGGGAGGACCAGCAGAACCAGCCTGATCAACTAACCAACCACCCAACCCTGGGAGTAAAAACAGGCACACGTGCGAGGCTCCTCTCTGCAGCGAAGGTGAACGGGCCCTAATCTCTGGAAAATTAAATCAGAAAGAAAATGGAACGAGAAAGATTTGATGCAGGCTGGGCCCTGCTGCCGCCGGTCTCCTCAAAGGCCCAAGCTCAGCTGGGGGTTCATCTGGGTGCTTCAGCATCCTGCCCCCTTCCCCTGCCCAGGGTGCTGAGCAGGGCACAGGAAGGGTGGGGGGAGCTGAACCCCATGATATGACTTTCCTGGGGGATTTGCTCTTCTCCAGCCCCCTTTAGCCATGTCTCAGTGCCTGGTCCCTGGTATTGAAAGGAGCAGCTGGTAGGGGTTTTAACTGCCCAGCCCTCATGTCAACAGGTCCCTAGAGATGGTGGGCTGGCCTCCCTAGGCCGGCCTGCATGGGCAAGCACTGGAGTGGCCACAGGATCTGGAGACAAGGGCCAGCTGCTAAAAGGGGTACACTTGTGCCAGGGATCAGGGGAGCCTTAAGTGGGAGGATAGGGGGCTCATGGTGGCCCAGAGATCCTAAGCTGGGCCAAGAGGGAGGTGGAGGGATGGAGGGACTGGTAGTGACAAGCTCAGGGACCCCAGTCAGTCAGGGCAATGCTGGCCCCTGCCCTCCCGCCAGGCTGCTGCCCCTGTCTCCTGCCTTCGTGGGGAAAATCAAGGGTATTGACATAGCTGCTAATAATCACCCTCGAAGACCACAGGGTGGATGGAGTAGCCTGGTACCTGCAGACCCTCCCACTGAGAGCACTCAGGTCAGATCCAGGACAGGCTGCACATCCTGGATGCTCCCCACACCCAACCAACCTTGAGCCCCACAGCCCCGTTCCTTTGGGGCCACTCACAGCAGGTGCACGAAAACCCTGACCCCGCTGCTCTAGGGACACACCAGGCCCTGGACTGTGTGTGTGGCAGAAAGTTACCTGGGGCAGGGGTGTGGCTCTTCTCTGGCCCACCTGGTGTGGGGCTTACAGTAGGACAAGGGCAAGGGGTCCCCAGAGCCCTCAGAGCACACAGTTGGCACACAGGCAGTGGGTTATGGGCCACTCGGCTGCATGCTTCATCAGCTGCTGACAATCACCAGCTGCCACGTTAGGGTCCCACGTGGCCATGCCACCCTGCCACCATCCTGTGGTGGGTTGGCTCCACAGTTAGTTAGCTGTATGTGGTGTCACGTCACAAGCAGGGTTTGTATATTGTGATGCTGGTTGTCACATTATTAATAACTAACCTTCATATTGAACAGGGATTTACTAGAATGAACACTCTGTTTAGAGAGGGTCACAGATGCCTACCCAGGCCATTACAATGTGGCCCATGATGGGCTGTGACACAGGACACAAAGGCAGTGTTGGCCTGGCTGTCAGGAGCAGATAAGGATGTGGCCCTCCTGGGTTGGTGGCCCATAAATGGCCCCATCTCCTCCCTACCCCCACCCCATGTCCTTACATCCCCACTGGGGCACTCATGTTCATGCCACAGGATCTTGTTGGGGTCTCTTGAGGCTGGGGAAGCAGAGATGGACCAGACCTTGTCCCTGCCCTCCTGGGACTCACCACCAGAGGGGACAGATGTCTATTTGGACTGCTAATGGCAGAGGGGTGGCAGTGGGGAGAGGAGTGCAGGAGACATGTGGGAGTGAGACTGGCCTGCTTGGGGAGGGCGGGGGCTGGGAGTGTGAAGGAAAAGACTGAGATGGCTTTTCAGGGGAGAGGCCATCTAAGCAGAGTTTGAAAGGCTGGGCAGGAGTTTGCCAGACATGGGGGTGACTGGAGTATAAGGGACTCTAGGCAGGAGTAATGGCAGGTGCCCTTGGGCTGGGGGGAGGGAATGGACTGCTCAGTGGCAGGAGCACAGGGGCTTGTGGGGGGCAGAAGGGAAGCTGGGGGGACAGGTTCTGAAAGGCAGGGAGGTAGATACCCAGGTGGCTGGGGGTGGAGTGGGGGGTGGTCCTCAGGGACGGAGGGGGTGTAGCCTAGATCACAAGGTGGGAAGGCCCTGGTGGCTCTATGGCCACTTGGCCCCTAAGAGGAAGCTGCTAGGAGTTTTCACCAGCAGATTCCCTTTGAAAAACTCACAGGGGCACAAAGCCCCCACCTCCACCCCCAGCAACGCCTCCCTGTTTTTAAAGTTAAAGTTTAGTTGACTGTCATCCATTACCGCAATTAGTACATTATGTCTAATTATGCAATTAGTGTAAAAAGTGCACTTGCTGCTGAGAATGGGAAATTACGCAGCCTCGTTACACTGTAAAATCCATGTCATAAAAAGGCTCAATCCCTTGTTTTTCAAAAGACACACAACCCAGTACAAAACAATAAACCAAATCCTCCCAGTTGAGCTAGGGCCAGTCTGTGCCAACCTCTCTGCACTTGCCCCATGCAGACCCCCCACCTCTGCAAGGCCCTGTCCCACGCTGGCCCTGGGGCAAGGTAATGACCCACCACAAGGGAGCGCTGATGCGTGGCCCACTCCTAGGCGTGGTCAGTTTGCTCCTCTGAAACAGACGTGAATTTCTAAACTGACTTTAAAACCGTGGCAATCCTGATTATCCACCTGTTATTCCAGACCTGATTGGAACGTGGCCTCTAGTATTAAGGCTTGTATATATTAGGTGAGAGTGTCCTGGCCTCTACCCAGCTCCGAGAGTGAGAGGCAAGGTTCCTGAGGGCAGTACTCTGAGGTTCCTGATGGTGCCTGTGGGGAGAGAGGCATATTCCAGCTCAGAGGAAACTGGAGGAACTTTCTCACACTCGAGGCTCTCAAACTCTTAAGAGCATAGTCTGGATAGATAGTGAGCCCCCCATCACAGGAAATATGCAAGCCCACCTGTCAGAGATGCTGAGAAGGGATTCACTCACGGTCACCCTGCACAGTAGCTGGACTCCAGGCTGCCATCATTAAATAACAGTATTCCCATGGCTGTGTGCCTACATGAAGCTTGCAGTCTGTGATTCTATCTTCCCCAGGTTCTGGCTCCCTTGGTGGTCAAGGGACTATTTGGGGACAGGTGGGAGGGGAGAAAGGAATCTGACAGGGGTGTCTCCCTCCCACATGGGTGACAATGCCAGATGGCCAAGTCCACGGGAGCTGGGGACGGGGCACACTCTCGTGTACTTCAAAAGCAAATGCTTCACCGTCAGGTCTCCATCACCCACCACCCAGCTCCAAGGTCAGAAGTTAAGGCTCAAGCATGGGCTGCTTAGTGGCTACCTAAGAAGCCCCCTCTCTGAGCCCCTTCTTTCAAGTTCCCAACACTCCTTGAGTCCAGGGTGCTTGACCCAGGCCTGGTGGTGGGGCGGTGCAGTGTCACGAGGACTCCTTCCCAGCCAAAAGTCTGCCCTGACCTCATGGGGAAGGTGCATGCAGCTCCTGCAGCTGCCACTGCCAAGCTCAGACAAGGCATTCCCAGAGCAGAGAAACTGAGATGTGGAGCCCCCAGCATCCCGGGGCCCCTGGGGCACTCGGAGCCCTGCAACAGCTCCCACCTGCAATGTGCACACCATCAGTCCTGGGTGTCCTGAGGTGTCGGTGCTGTGTACACCCCAGTGGGAAGCACTTTCTGAGAAGGAAGCCAGATTTTGGGGAGGGACAGGGGCCTGGACCCCACTAGAGGGATACCTGTTGCCTACACTCAACAGGGTCCCTGGACAGTCCCGGCCTTCACGCCTTTGTCTACTCAGGGAATCCTGGACAGCAGGGGAACTGTGTCATGGCCCGGCCAGGTGGACCTGCCATGGAGACTCTCAGGGCCCCCTGTCCTCTTGATTTACTCCAGGATGGCATGAGGATTGGGGAGGGGGTGAGCCCAAAGTGAATCAAACTACAGGCGAGATCTGGGGGCCCCTGCTTGCTCCCCCTCCCTGATCTGGGAGCCGCCGGCTGTTGAGGCAGCTGGGAGGGAAGCTGTGCCCAGCATGCCAGCTGGCACGGGGGAGTGTGAGTAAACATACCCGCACTTTCCCAACTCACAGAAGTCGCTGGGTGTCGCCGGCTGGTGTGGGCGCCCATGTTTACGGGAAACAGATTGTTTGTGCCTGTGTCTGGGCCCCCTCACCGCCCACCCTGGCTCGGCTCCCTCCTGCTGCCTCCCCACCCAGTGGCCCTGCCTTCCTTCCCTCAGGACTCCTCAGCCTCTCAATGGCAGAAGGACGAGGATGGTGATGACAGGCACCCCCAGGCCCATGTGGTCAGACAGGGCTCAGTGCATAACCCACTGAGTCATCCTCATAACAACCCTAAAAGGCAGGTACAATCACTGCCCTCACTTTACAGCTGAAGAAAGCAAGGCTCTGGCAGGCGGGGGAAATGGCTGGAGACTGTAGGCAGTGAGTGGAGGAGCTGTGACACCAGAATCCTCAGACCCCTGTCATCAGTTCCAGGCTCCAGGGTCCCTCAGTCTCACGCCCCCCCAGACAAGCCCAGTCTGCCCTTTACCTGGGTCACTACCTTGAGCAGCCCTGGCCCAGCGTGGTCCTAGACACAGACCCTGCCCACTCTCTGACACGACAGCTCCAGGAGCGAGTCCAGGGCCTGGGCACTGGCCTGCCATCTGGCCTCTTCAACCCCTTCACCTCTGAGTCTCTGTCTTCGGCTCTGTAAGGCCTGGTCTCTCCACTCTCAGGAGCGAGTGCTGGCAGGGTGGGGTGAGGGCTCTGGGAGCCAGGGCGGACAGAGGCTCCAGCAGACCCCCGGTGGGCCAACGAGGGCTCCTACTCATTTCACAGAGCCGGCTGTTATCAAGATCTCATCTAAGATGACTGTCCTTCAGCCCAGAGCTGGCAGAAATTTACCCCCATAAACACCCTCATGATATGGATTTGAGGCTGCGCCTGAGGCACTGTTCCAAAGGCCAGGGAGCAAAGGACAAAGTCGGCTTCCTCTGCCCGCGTCACCTCCATTCCACCCCTCCTAGCACTGATAGCCCAGCGTGGGCAACCCTCTTCAGGGGCTGGGGTAGGGCTCTCAGGGACTCCACAGTGGCCAGAAACCAACCTTTCCTCAAGAGTCCCCAGGGAGGTTTCCTGGGTGGGGGGGCCTCATCAGATTTTTCTTCATCCATCTCCCTCCCTTAGCTGTGACAAAGGCACCAGGAGGGCGCCCTTCTTATCTCACAGATGAGGAAACTGAAATACCACAAAGGTCCAAATCTGTCCAAAGGGGAGACCTTCCCACCCCCGAATCCCCTGCACTCACAGCTGAGAACTGGCTAAAAAGCCGTGGGTCTGAATCCCCACCCTGCTCTTTACCAGCCATGCGGCATGGCCCGAGCTTTCACCCTCAGTGCCCGCACAGCCCTGAGCTGCCTCAGCCAGGCTTTGTGGGGTGCTCCTCAAAGATGAAAGGTCAAATGCAAGGTGCTGCTGGCTTCTCATGGGGCCTCCTTCCAGGGCTGCTGCCGAGGCCTTGAGAGCGTTCCCTGCCCCACACTGTCCTGCAGGGCCTGACTTTCCAGGCCTCATAGGCTGGAAGTCTGCCCTTTGCTGCTGAGATTTGCTGCTGAAGATGTCGCCAAATAATGACAGCGCCAATCACAAGGAGAGGCCCTTGGGTTGGCTGCTCTCGTGAAAACACCGGATCTTGGCATGTCACGTACACAGGATAAAGGCAGAGATGGAGGTAAGCCTGGGAGCGGCTGCAGCCTCCCATGGTATCAAGGGCCCCTTTGGGGGCAGAGTCATCCCAGGGCCCTACCCGCTACGCATGTGCTCATTATAGTTCCGGGTACATGTGCCTGACCTCACACAGCAGCTCACGCATCAACCTCACCACATTCATACCCAGTGCCCAGGAAGTCGCCTGCAGATCCTGTCCATGCTTCACACTTAGGGTGCCAGAAAAAGCACCACAGCCCAGACGGCCCTATCCACTGTCACTGGATGCCCAGCAGCCCCAGGCCTGGGTGAGTCTCTGTGGGTTTCCATCTGCACCTCAGAAGGTGGTCTGCAGCCATCTGAAATGTTTTAAGCAGTGAGATTTTTCTGGCCCCAGATGGTTGGGGCTACTTGAAGGTCGTGGCCCTAAATCTTCCTGTTGGACGTTGCACTGGAGAAGCTCCTAACAGCATGAGGGCTCAGGGGCTTGCTGGGGGGAAGGGTATGGCCTGACTGACAGTGGCCTCTGGATCAGCATCCCCAGGAGGGCTGGGCTCCCTCCTCTGGTCACAATGCCCAAGTGTCAGGTGCTGACAGGCAGTGGGGACCAGAACCTCGCTGGTGGTGAGTGTCCAAGCGAGTGTACGAAGGAGCACACCCGCACCTGGGCTATCTTGCTCACTTCCTCTGTCGGCATCTCCCAGGTCTATCTTAGTCCTTCTGCTAGTTTTTCTTTTATATTTCTCCTACTTCCAATTTATAGGCTTTTCTTGAATTTTGTGTAACCTTGTTAAGTGCCCTTAAATCTTCTGCAGGATAAGTTGGAGGCATAAATAAACAAACAAACAGGATGAAGACACTGAGGCCCTGCACATGCTGAAGATACACTGGGGACACGTCAGGGACATGCATGCAAACAACAGGACAAACAGGATGAAGACACTGAGGACACACACATGCTGGGGACACACACCCAGAGGGAACCCACTCTCTCCCATCATTCACAGGCTCTCCTGAGCCCTCATAGGAGAGTTGGAAAACTCCAGGGCGGTGACCACACAGGGTTTCCTAGAGCTGGGAGGCTAGTGATCCCCACACCCACTCCCAGCTGGGGCTCCTGGGCAGGCCCTGGTCCCTCTCTGCACCTCAGTGTCCCCTCACCTCACTGTGGGGAGAGAGTGACAATCCTTGGCATCCCCAGCTCCAGGTTTGCTCTCCATGAATGCAAGAACCTCAGCAGCCAACATTTATCTTCACCGTGACCATGCTCAGTGTTCGCCATGCAAATGAACTGTGCAAACAGGACCCAGTGCTTGGCCACGCCAGTGAACACCGCGAGGGTCCTTGGTCTGAACAGCCATGAACTTCAAAGTCAGCGTGCTGTGCTCAGGGGAGGCAGAAACACTGCGCCTGGGCTCACACTCCAGGTGGGCCACCTCCTCACTGCCCAGCTTTAGGGGTTGCTTGATGGGGTGATGACTGCCACAGGAATAGCTGCCAACAGCAATGGGGCCCAAGTGAGCTTCCGTGCTAGACGTACACAGTATCAAACCCTTATAGTCCCCAGTCATCATGCCCATTTCACAGACGAGGCAACTGAGGCAGACAGTAATTGGTGGAGCTGGGATTCGGTGACACAGACTAACCACATACTTGAACACAGACCTTGTTCCAGACCTCCGTGCCCACCTCTCAGAAGCTTGTCTCCATTCCATGGGATCCTGTGACCTTCCTCAGCCCCAGTGCTGCCCCAGGCCCCCTCCTCTGGGAAGTGGCTCTGACTGCCCCCTTAGTAATGTCTGTGGGGCCACGTGCCCCCAGGGCTATGAAAGTCAGTGGGGGTCAGCTGAGTCTGGTGTTTGCAAACCTCATCCTGCCTTGAATGTCCCTGAACAGCTCATCTCTCAAAGACATCAGCCCAGGCCGATGGGTATCCTGTACCCATCAGGATACAGATGGGTAAACTGAGGCCCAAGAGGGAGGGGTAAGCAGCAGGGCAGGGCCAGGAAGTCCCAGGCTCCAGCCACTGGCACTTCCTCTGTGCTCGGGAGGTCAGGGAAGACTTGCCAGAAGGGGGCTGTGAATGGATGGGCCGAGAGAGTGCCTACCTGGCAGGGGAACAACAGCAAAGGTGATCGTCCAGGCACAAGGGCCTGTGAAGAAAGCTGCCTGGCGTGGGGAGGTCCAGTGGCAGGGCAGAGGCAGCTCCGACCCCAACCCCTCACCAGGGCCTTGGGGGACGGTCTGCTGGCGTGAACTCTCTGAGAACCCATGGAGTCATCTGGTGGGCTGGGGGCAGAAGGCCTGGGTCCCTGCACATGGAATGACCTTGTCCCCTCTGCCCCCCACTTTCCCCAGGCCTAGGCACCTCAGGTCTTAGCGGCAAAGATGCTCTGGGCTCCCGCGTCCTCTGCTCAGCAACCTCCAGCAGGAGGGAGTGATGCCTGAGCTTCCAGCTCTGTCGAGGGCTCCCTGAGCAAGAAGGCAGTGAGAGCAACGATGCCAGGAGGACAAGAGCAGAACAAACTGCCCCAATTATGTAAGGTGGCCCTACTTCCTCCTTAGCAGGGAGAGAACTGGAAAACTATGTTCCTCCTACCCCACTCCTACCTATGCCACTGCACCTGCTGGGAGATCCCTTACAGGGGGCCTACTGAGAGGTTCCCCCCAAGTAGGATCTCTGAGGTACTGGGGAAGGACCTTGGGGACGGACTCCAGTTGGCCCTCTTCCTGTGGCCTGCAGGGTAGGATCAGGGCAAGAGGCCTGGGTCAGCCCTGTTCAATCATTGCTCCTTGAAGGTGTCTGAGCATACCCTAGCCCCTCTGGTTTTCTTGCCTGTACACTAGGGTAGGCAGCCTACCTGCCTGCTTGCCCAGAACTCCCCTGCCCCAGACACCAGGGAGCCCTGGGGAACTCTGAGCCTCTCTAGAATGCAGCTATGGTCCCTGCCCTACCACACCCCCACTGGAACATGGCTGAGCTCTGCTCTTTCTGGTAGCTCGTAGGGGTCCAAGCAGGAAGGCCCTTCCTTCAGACCCAGAACCAGGCTAAGATGTCAGACCAGCCAGTTCCTCATGGCTACAGGACTGCCCCTGCCATATACACAATCTAGCCTCCAACCTGACCCCAGGGCCTGGACCCCTCTGAGTCGCTGTCTCTTCCCTGCATCCTAGGGCCTCTGGGGAGCACTGGAGATGCCTCAGGCCAAGGCCCCAACGTGGCGTCCTGCCTCTCAGCCCCTGCCTGGCACAGGCATTCCCAGCATAGGCCCCTTTGCCAGCTGGGCCTGCGTATACTCTGCCCTGGAGGGCTGGCCTGCAAAACTGGCTGGGAACCCCCTCCTATATGGTCCCATGCTTTGCTGGGCTGCCAACACGCTGTGAAGACCTGGCTATCAGGCTCTTTGAGTTTATAGAGCTAGCAGTTTAGGGCTGCTAAACTGCAAGTTTATCTCCTGCCATAAATCCAGGTGATGCCAGTGGTGCCTGAGTGTGTGTCCATATGTGTATGTTGGGAGGCATCATGTGTAGTTTACGGTGGGGTTTGTGTACACAAGTGTTCACCAGCCTGCACATGGGAAGGATGATAGTGTTGCTGTGTGTGTGTAATGCATGCGCAAACACGTGTCCTGGTGTGTGTCCAGGTACACGTGCGTGTGGGCGGAAAGCTCGCTATGAATGAGGTGGGATGCATCCTTCCCTGAGTGCAGCCTCGAGTCCCCTGCATCCCTCTGCTCAAGTGCAGCACACAGTAGGCCTCAGGAACATCTATGTGCATGTGACAGGCCCGGGATGTCCCTGAGCAGACCCAGTCCCCTACCCATCTTACCATCGTCTCAGAGGGACTGGAGCCCAGCACTGGTCACACATTCAGACTCAGGCCGGCCATACTGGGCTGGTGCCTCCTGCCAGCCACTGACCCCACAGACACAGAGACCCCTCTTGACGATGATGCCAGGCTGCATTAGAGAGAGCTCCAGGGCACACATTCCCTTCTGTGTGTGTGGGGAGGGACGATGGAATCAGCAGACAAGGCGGTCCTTCCTGCCCACCCCCACCCACAGACAAGAGGATGCTGAAGCACCACGAAAACAGTTGATCTCCTTACTGATAGTGGGTGAGAAAAAATTATCTTTCTCTGAACACTAAAAATAAAGCCCAGTTTTCCTGAAAGCAGGGCCCTTCTCAGCTCATGGCTTAGAGAGGCTTTGTCACTAACTCCAAACGTAGATTTGTTGGAGAAGCCAAGAGCCACTAAACCCTCAGCTGCCTCACCCAGGGGCTCAGCCTTGGGGCAAAATGGTGCCCCCAAACCCGTGCCACAATACAAACCGGAACTGGGCTGTGCAGTGAGTCCAGATGATTTTGTCCGAGGCAGGCAGAAGGAGGGCAACAGGAACCGAGTCCATATGCTACTTGTGCCCAGCTAATGGGCTGACAAATTAGCAGGTCTCCCCTCTAAAAGGTGATGAATGAGCAGCTGCCCAGGAGAGCTGGGGCACGGGCCACCTCCCCACAGTACTCCTCAGGCTCAGCTCTGACTTGGCATCTATGGGGTGCCCAGCCCAGTGCCGAGATTCCCCAGGGGTGGGGGCTGGGGATGACTGTGGGTATGGGCAGGGGGAGGGCAGAAAGGGCATAAAAGGGCAGCCCCAGCCTTGGAAGACATCCCCAAACAAACCCAGGTGGGAAGCCTGAATTCCCTAATCACCTGGGCTGCTGTCACGCTGTCCGAAGCGTGCCACTGAGGAGGGAGGTCGAAGCATCGCCCTCCTGACTCCTCCTTAAGACCATCACCACCACACACACAACAGCCTGAATGCCTTACAGAAAGAAGTGGCCGGGCTCGGGGGAGGCCTGTGGCGTGGGAGCCTGTGCCCTAAGGACTGACCAGGACGGGGAGGGACCTGACGCTGGGTTTCGGGGGCCACCCATGGAGGGGGCTCTTTCTCCCACACAGCTACAGGACTGTAGCCGCCTAAGCTCGCAAGGGCCATGGAGGAGACCCATAGGCCAAGTGAGAAGCCAAGTCGAGGAGAGGTCCAGGAGCCTGACTCAAAGCAAAGGGCAGCCTCCAGTTAGTGAGCAAGCCCCCCCTCACAGAGGGGGTCAACAGAAGTTGGCCCCCAGGTCTCAGAAAGTCCTGTTTGGTGAGGGGTTGGACCAAATGGTCTTAAGCGTCCTTTCTGACCTGAAAGCCTGATATCCTCAGTTTGTCCCCAAATCATTAGATAGTTCCCCTCCTCCAGGTACTCAGGACATTTCAAATGGGGCAGGATTTCTGCATACTGACAGAGGATTGGCCTGGCTCCCTTCGAGAGCTGTCTGGCCAGGTGAGGCAGGCCCTGACCCAGGTCCTCTGAGGACTCCCTGTTCAAACGGCCCCAAGCCCCCTGCTTGCACTGCCACCCCATATCCCCTCAGCCTGCCCCCCCCCCCCCCCCCCCCGTGTAAATAGAACCTGCGCGCTTTCTCCCAGGGGCTGCTAATTCCTTGCCAGAACTGCTCGGACGTGAAATTGGAGTGAGACAATGTGTGTTTAAGGAAATGAATCTCGCATCTTAAGAGGCTCCGGGAGCCCGCCCTGCACCCCCATCACCCCGCCCACCCACCCAGAGCCAGGGAAGGAGCACTTGGCATGAGGGAGGAGAAAAGCGGAGGTGACACTCAGTGCCAAATTAGCAGCCGCCACAGCCAAATATTGTACTTGCCTCCAATCTTCTTTTATTTTTCAAAAGAAAAGGCTTTTACAAAGTGAGAGAGGCTGTTGGAACACTAAGGCTGATGATCGTTTTAAAAGGCATGCCCGCTACGCGCATGCCCATCCCAGACGTTCCCTTCTTCTCTGCTTGCCATCTCCTCCCTGCCCTCAGCCACAACTCCAAGGCGCCTGCCCCACAGTCAGACCCCAACACACCAGCCACACAGCTGACATCATGGGTGTTCTTGGCTAACGTGACCCAGGGTCTCTGGCTCTGGGCCAGCCCTGGACATGGGAAGGTCCTCTGAGCCATCTCCCAATCTGCATGGCGCCCCTGCAAGTGAGGAGTCATTTTTGGTGGGCCCAGAGCCACCTGGCCTACAGAGGCCTCGATAGAAGTGACCAGCTCATGGCCTCTGCAAGGTCTTCTCGTCCATCGCCTGCTGGCCCTTAGTACCCCCGCCAGCCATGGACAGCCACGCTGCCTCTGCTAGTCCCCATCATCGCTTTTATCCCCCTCTGTTAGATGCCTAATGGCACCTACTCTCTGGTCACTTTGTTGAACAAATAATACCTGTCATCCTGGAGTCCAGCCCCCAGAACCCAGGCTGCCTCCATGCGCCACTAATTTATTGACTCACCGAATAGGCTGAGCAGACAGCCTCTGCTTGTCCCTTCAGAGGAAAGAGTATTTTCACCCCTGAGCCCCTGACCAAGTGCCGGGTTGATCTCACTCATTGCCAGGAGCCAGTCAGACTTGATGAGGTTTTATCAACAGTGAAGACTTAGCCCACGTTTCCCATTTCTCCAAACCTGGGCGGCCCCAGGCCTTGGTTTCCTTGTCAAGGGAGAAGGCGGGGAGCCTGGTGGCTCCAGGGGTTGGAGGTCCCTGAGCTCTGAGCCCCCACTTGGATGGTGACTGGCCCTGGCCCTGCCACACGTGTGTAGTCTTGGTGCTCTCACCGATCTGAGCCACCCGCAGATCCCATCCCTGAAGTCCCAGGAGGTGGGGGCCTGGCAACGCCCCATTTATAGGAGGGGCACTGGGCTCAGAGAGCTCTTGGGACTTGCCCAAGGTCTCAGCTGGTAAGAGGCACAACCAGAACCAGGATCCGAGGTGTGAGGCACCACAACGTGGATGCTGTGGTGTGCCGCCCAGACCCTCCCATCGGGACGAGGCCCTCACTCCCCCAGCAGCCAAGATGCTGCCTGCTGGCGGCTCTCAGCTGAGTCCCCGCCCAGGCTATGGCCTGAGCAGAAGGGAGTTGCCTCAACCGCGCTCTGCTTGACACACAGGTCAAGTGGAGGAGTACAAAGGTCCACCTCAATCAGGGATGATTCTGAGGGGTGAGGCCACTCCAGTGCTCAATGTGGAATTGGCTGAGGCCTCTGTTATAGCTTTATCACAGCCAAACTTCTCCTGCTGCCCAATCCTGCCTGCTCTATCCCTCACAGGTGTGGTCCCTGAGAGTACTGCACCAACCAACACCTGCACACAAACCTCCATCTCAGAGTCTGATTCCAGGGACCCGACCTTGCTACAGCTGGTGCTGGGAGTGGTCCCAGGAAGCCGATTCTTAAGTGGGAGCCGTCCTAATGGCGCTGAGGGCCTCACCACAGTGGTCGGTGGAGTGCTGACAATCCTGGCGTGTGATAAAGGTACAACTGATCAAACGTTCACACATCGTGAACTGAAATGGGATACCTGTGGATGGGTGCAATATTTCAGGTTTTGAGAATTTCAGGGAAGTGTAATTATAAGGACTATGGAAGAGGATGGCTGTTGCTGAGGGCTATCAGTGCTTTGGAAAGAGACGATGAAAGGCTGAGTGTGATTAATCATGAATTTAAGGTGAAGTGTGAAAGTTAGAAGCCCCCTTGGCAGGATATAAAAAGACTCTCATCTCTTGCAGCCAGAGGCAGCAAAAGCTGAGGGTCAGGCACAGGACTTAATTAGAAGAGTGGCAAAGATTCAGAGGGAGTTACAGCCTCAATCTCAGCAGGTTGGCTACCCAAGGTCAGGACCCTGATTGGGAAGGAATGGGTCCCTCCCTGAGTTGTCAGGTGGGGGCATCAGGGTCACTGCACTTGAGAACCTTGAAACCTGCCTTAAACTCTCTGAGCCTACAGAAGTGGCTGCTCCTCCTTGTTAAAGGCTAAGACCCCCCTTGCTTAAAGATGATGAAGAGGCCTCCATGTTACAAAACAACGCACTCCCCTCTTCCCACCCACCAGACCAAAAACTAGGATCAAATCACAACATAACCAACCCACCAACCCCAGGAAGCGCTGGGCCTGCTAAGGAAGAAAAAAGGACTATGTCCTGAAGGTACTGTAGTATCTAGCCAACAGCAGGACTGGATCCTGAGGTTGCTGGATCAAGGACAGTAGAAGATAAGGTTGGATATGGGAGAGGTAATTGGTATGAGAGCACTTTCTCATGATACAGAATCTAACACCCCAGAAAGGACCCGAAGAGATGCTGGAAACCTGAAAAAAGCAATGGCCCACACTAAGAGAAGTTGAAATGCCAGAACTCCCATAGCAAAGTTGAGAAAGGGATCAAAGCTTTAGACAAGTGGACGTACCAGAGTAGTTCTACCACAAAAGGCCAGAAAACCTCTCATGACCATGTTCTGTGGAAGGGCCCAGAGGACACTGTTTACCGAAGTGAGAAGGACTGTGTTGGTGAGAAGGGCACAAGCATCGGAGAGGAAAACATGCTACTGGCCTGTCACTTTAGTTTCCTCAGGCCAAGAGAGCAGCAGTCATGGAACAATAATTGATTCTCATTATCAAGAGATGCTGGGACAGGGAAAAATATGTTGGACACCCAGGTGACTCACTGGGGCATCTCTTGGTACTCCCCTGTCTAGTTTTAATGAAGGATGAACAAGGGCATAAGCCATGGCCTGAGAAGGGCATGATGGGCAGGGGCTCAGACCCACCAGGGATGAGGGCCTGGGTCAGGGTGAAGGGAATCTAGGATGGGTGGTAAAGGAAGGAGAGGATGCATACCAATTGTGGCCTCTGTGTTGGAGACCATAGCTCATCCCACTATTCTTCCTCTTGCAAGTTTCCCAGGAAAAGGGAACAACTGGAATTCTAGAGCAAGTGAGCTCCAACATGGACAAAATTTACTATATGAAGCTCGGGGTCCAGGTGACTCAAGAGGTGGGCTGTTGTGGGTACTGAACGTCCGCCTTCAGGATTAGTACTTATTCTCCAATTGCCAGATGCCGATGGCCCACAGCTGAGCCTATCTGGGACTCTCCCCTGACTAAAGGGAGACACCTCCATGCATGGTTATGCCCCCTCCCCAGGAGCAGCCTGCTCCAGTGACCAGGTAGTGCAGGGTACAAAAGCCAGGACCCCTGGCCTCAACCTAGGACAGCTCTAAGGAGCCATCCCAGCCCCAGAGCTCTCCACAGGGCTTGCTGAGACCTCCATTCAGCTGCATTGTGGTCAGCTTCTTTCCCTGACCAGGCCTGCTCCACACATCCCCTTAAAAGTGTTTCTCAGAGCACCGCCTCCCCCCAAAATAAACCTTCTGTGCGCAGACCCTAGCGTCTCAGAGCCTGTTTCCCACGAACATGACCTAAGACATGCTGTCTGCCTCCACCATTGCCAAACCTTTGGCCAGGCTACAGAGGCTCAAGAAAGCCCTGCCGTGGTGGCTGCTAGACCTCTAGTCCCCCCGCCCCCCACCGCCGGCCTGCCTTCACATCCCTTAACCTCCGCATTCAGGCCCCACCCCCTTCAGGTGGGGGCGGCCCTGAATGCGGAGGTTATGGGATGTGAAGGGCCTACAATTATTAGGCCCTTTTAAAGGTGAAGAAACCAAAGCTTTAGAGGGGAACTAGCTCGTCCAAGGACCTAGGGGTGGGAAGGGGCTGATCAGAGTTTGAACCCCAATCTATCCCAATCTCCTCGACCACCATCCTGGTGACTTCTGTATTTTCTGGCAGAGTGAGAGGGGCAGCAAACATGCTCTGGGAGCTTGGAGGATACAGCTCACCTTGGCCTGGAGAGATGGAAACAGACTTCACGGAGGAGTTCTGGCAGGCAGATGTGCAAGGAAAGGCTTTGCAGGAAGAGGGAACAGTGAGGGAAAAGGCTGGGAGGCAGGCCTAATGGCGGGTAAGGAGCCCTGGTTTGGGAGGATCGGTCAGGAAAGGGAGGTGTGATCTGTGTGAAGGTGGTGGTGGACACAGACCAGGCGCGGGTCCTGCATCTGTTTTGCCCTGCCCCCGCCTCACTGTGTCCCATCTCCCCCCACCCAGGTTCTGATGCCTGCTCTGAATGGCCAATGAGGCCATCTGATTGGCTCATCAAGGGCAAATAATAGCTTTTGCTGAATTCAGCTGCAGCCAATCAGAGGCAATCAAGCACACAAGAGGCCTGATGGGCCACACGGGCGGGCGCCCCAACAGGCACCAGAGCTGGCCCCTCAGTCAGGTTCCGGAAGCTCCCCTCCTTGTGTGGGAGCACTCGAGTGGGGATCAGGGAACCAGGAGGCCTCAGTAAGAGAAGGGGAAGGGACCCAGCTGGGCTCCATGGCATTTACTTGGCACCTGCTGTGTACCCAGAGCTCTGGAGAAGCTGTGCACCGATGTGGGAGACCCAGGCAGAAACTACACTCACACCAGCACACGCTCTGCAGAGCATCCAGCTCACGGGCCCCAGGAGAGGGCCTCCTAGGAGAAGCTTTTCTGAACCCCAAAACAGCCTCCCAGCATTTGTCCTTCAGCTGCCCCCACTCCCAGCCCCCGCCCTCCCAGGTGTCTCTGTGCCGAGCGAGTTCTTGCCTCTTCCCTGAGGAGAGCCGAACGTCCAATCAGACCCTGGGAAAGCAATTTTTCAATCTCCAACTGCAAACACTAATACCGCTGAAGCTAATTTTACAGATTTCCACTCCGAGGCCTCGCCTTTGTCCCAGAATCCCTTAGCCCAGGAGATTAGTAGTTTAGAGACTGGAAAAAATAAGGTATTTTAAAATTCAGCATAAAACTCTCTCTTAGACTCAGTGAGCTAAAAAAGAAAAATTTTTTTTTGATTGGAAAAGAGCCTGTTAGTGAGCGAGGAACCAGGTCCAGTCCCTGCCCTCCCGGGTGGCTGAAGGAGAGGTGCTATTCCAGCCCCCAGATGCCTACAGCCGCTGCAACAGGCTCAAACCTGCAGCCTAGGGAGGGGCAGAGAAGGGGGAAGAGTCAGGTGCCCGTCCTCCGTGCTGGGAAGCCATGGGCCCTCTTCTCAAGCCTCTGGGATGTGTGTACCCCTTGAAGCCACCCACGATTTCTCTGATCCCAATCTCAAAGCCTGCTGAGCTGTAGTGAAAAGCGTTGGCCCCTCGGATAGAACAGGCCACAGGCACATTGTCTACTTTGCCAGTGAGGTTGATTCCATTCCAAAGCAGACTCCCTCTGGGCCCGGTTTTCCCATGGAACCAAATGACCAAAGTCTCTGGCCATGTGGCCCACCTAGCTCCATGCAGCCCAGCACTGCATCCTCTCTGCACACGCACATCCCAGGCCACACTCGCTTGGACACTCGCCCTGGTACAGGTAGGCGTGGGATGCGTTTGGTGGACCTCATTCCATGAGCACCTCTCTATGGCATCTCTCACAGATGGACAGCGTAATCACTCCGGCTCTCTGGGGGCCACAAGCTCAGAAACATCCTAATGAAAAATAAATGTATTTACAGGGAGACATCCAAACTGCCAGGACAAGTCAAAGTAATATGCCTGCGACCAGCACGCGGACTTTTATTTCTTCCCCCTCCACGCTTCAGAGCTGCTCCTGCGGCGTAGAGAGATAAATATTTTAAATAGCGACACTTTGGCGATGCACAGTTATGCAAGACAAGGAATAATTAGAAAATAAATTACTTTTTTTAAACACAGCATTACAAACATCGGGCGCATCAGATTACTGGTCTCCACAGTCTGGGGCCGTGCAGCTCTGGAGGCCAGCGCAGCAAGGACCTTGGGGAGCAACAGCGCACCAACCTGTCCCCACAACCCCCAGACAGTGATGTCCCCTCCCGCCTGCTTGGGGAGGCTCCCAGAATGGAGTTGAAGACCACACTTGGCAGCTTCCAGAAAATCTCGGCGAAGGAAAGGCTTCCTCCGGCGTCTCACCAGCAGTGGCGCAGACTAAAAATAGTTTAATCTCCTTGAAAGCAAAAGGAGCAATCAGCAAAACAGACACTCGGGCCCGCATGCTCCCCCCACCAATCCTCACCACACTCTGCCCCCATCTATCCATGCCTGTCACCAGTGCCAAGCATCCTCAACTTCTGACTGACCCCTGGGCAGCATCCTACGACCCTGCCCAGGAAGGCGGGTCTCACCCATCATCCAGGTGGCCTTATGTCTGTAGTCCCGACCGAGTTACACACATGGTATGTGTCCTTTAAACCTCACGATGCCACAGGAGGGAGGCAGGACAAGGAATGTTATCCCTGCTTTACAGATGAGGAAACTGAGGCACAGTGATGTGGAATCATTTGCCAAAGGCTAGAAATGATGAAGAAGGACTAGCCTGGGCTGTGTGCTGATGGAGGGGGCTCAGCTTCTGCAGAAAGGAGGCTGGTGGCTTTTAATTAGCACTTAACCTGAATCTCTGGGGTTGGCTCCCAGGAAACAAAAGCTGCCCAGGGCAAGAAGGGGCAAAGTTGGTAGGGTGGGGAATGGGAGAGGCTCACACATTCAGGGGATGGGACTAGCTCCTGGAAAGGCTGAGTGAGTCTGTTAAACAGATGTGTCTTGCCCACTGCAGCCAGGACAACATTGTTATTTCACCATTTTCACCCATTGGCCTGGGATGGGGTGAATACCTGTGTTCTGGCCTCAGCTCTGCCACCCCCTGCTGTGTGTTTGAGGGCCTGTCCGTGCCCTCTCTGGGCCTCTATTTCCCCCAGCGATTGGCTAAGATGATCCGAGGGACTGAGGACCTGCCAGGAACCCTGATGCGCTCCCAGGCTTGCCCCCTATACTCTGCCCCTCCTCACTCAGTCCTTTGTCCACCTGCTGTGCCTACCTGCCCCAAACCAGAAACATGGACAGTGTCCTGTCCCCCTACCTGGTTTTACATGAGAAAACTAAAAAACAGGCAGGGAAGTCACGTGCCCAAGATCACCCTACAGAGGTCAGAGGAGGCACAGCCAACACCAGGACTTGGTCTCTGATCCAGTCCCATGCCCTTCACGACATTCTTTGTAGCCTCCCCAAGAATGCTGCAGTCTCAGAGTTCTGAAGGCCTTCTGTGCCCTTTCCCCATCCTTCACAGAAAGAAGCCAGGACATAAAGCAATAAATTGGGCTCTGGCAGGTGGTCCAGCTCACCCAATCTCCCAAAATGCCAGCAGGGAAGTTGGGACTGAGGCCTCCTTTCCTGCTAAATATCTTTCCTGGTAACCAGCGGCTGCCTGCAAAAAGTTACTCTATAACCTTCCTCGGAGCTTTTCAAAAATAGCCTGTGGGCCCACTTCTAGAAGGCACTGCACTGCCCAGCCTTTCCTGGTCCCCCAGTCCATCCATTGACCCCTGGTACTCTGGTCCAGTTCTTGCCTCCTGCTCCAGTCTTTGGCCCCCAGTCTCGTCCCCAGCCTCCAGCCCCAGTCCAGCCCCTTGCTCCTGCAGCTCCATGTCCCTGTGTTGCTGCCTCAACATACAAGGGGTTTGGTTTTGTTACCTGCAGCTACTTCACATCCTTTTTTATCTCAACGTGACCCTGAAGGCAGAGACAACTCTCCCTCTTTGACAGATGAGGAAACTGAGGCCCAGGTTACCTGATTTGTGAGGGGGTTTCTTTTGGTCTGATTGCTCCCAAACCCTGCCAGGGGCCCATTCCCCCAGCCTTGGGAGAAGGAGCTCAATTTCAGTGGGTTGAAGTGAGGACTGAGGAAGGCGTCCCAGGCAGATGTAACAATGAGGGAAGAGCATGGCCCTGGGGAGGCTCAGAGACCTGGGACTGAGCTGAAGGGAGGACCCTGACTCACTCAGAACAGGCTGGGCTCTGTCTTTGGGAGCCACCCCAAAGGGATGTGCCCTCAGCCACCAGCCAGATTCAGGGTACTACTCTGCCCTGGTCATGGGTGGCCTAGGTAACCCCACTTGCTGGTACCTACCGCCCAGGTAACCCCATCTGAGTGCAAAGACGGTGCTGTTGGGGGGCCACCCAGGGAATGGCTGGCATGTTGTCAACCAAGTCAGAGCTTTATCAGCCAAGCTCTTCCCCACTGCTGACTGTGTCAGCCAGCCCAGCTGGGGCTTCCTACCACACAGATAGGGGAACTGAGGCTCAGGATGAAGGGCACCTGATTACAGGGAGAGACCCAGGCTACTCAAGTTCCTTGTGACGTTGGTTGAGTCCCCCACCTCCCTAATCCCCCCCCTCTGTTCCCAGAGGCTCCCTGCTGCTAACCCCAAGCCAAGCCCTGGGCTTGACACACTCCCAGGCACAGGGCAGCAGTTCTCAAACTGTGTTCTTTGGAGCCCTAGGCAGTAGGCAGGGGGCCCCTGGGCTTGTGTGGAGGGTCACAGGTAGTGAGAGGGAGGTCAGGAGGCTGGCCCTGGCTTGCCACCTCCCTCAGCCAGAGAACCTCCTGTTCATCTATTCGCTGGCCGGGGCCCTACATGTATTTCGGCGAACAAATAGTAAGGGCTCAGTTGCTACAAGGGAGTGAAAGCAGTGGTGCCAGGTGGATTAAATTTTCATTCTTTCTCAAAACTCCCTGAAACAAAACTAAAGGGCTATTCAAAATGGTAAAAACCCATGGGCCAAAGAACATGTGGAGGAGGCACCAGGAACATTTTGGAAGCTAGAAGCAGATGGACCATGGGTGACTGACTCAGCAGGCTGTGGAAGGCTTACCTCTGCTGGCAGTAGGTTAATGTTGGGGAACTCCTTATTTGTAATGAGGTGGATGGACCTAGAGTCTGTCATACAGAGTGAAGTAAGTGAGAAAGAGAAAAACAACTACCGTATGCTAACGTACATGTATGGAATCTAAAAAAACGGTACTGATGAACCTAGTGGCAGGGCAAGAATAAGACACAGATGTAGAGAATGGACTTGAGGACATGGCGGGGGGGCGGGGAGGGGAAGCTGGGATGAAGTGAGAGAGTAGCACTGACATATTTACACTATCAAATGTGAAATGGATGGCTACTGGGAAGCTGCTGCATAGCACAGGGAGATCAGCTCGGTGCTTTGTGACCATCTAGAGGGGTGGGATAGGGAGGGTGGGAGGGAGGCTCAAAAGGGAGAGGATATGGGGATATATGTATACATACAGCTGATTCACTTTGTTGTACAGCAGAAACTAATACAACATTGTAAAGCAATTATACTCCAATGAAGAGATTTAAAAAAATGTTGGGGAACTCCAAAGACACAGCCCTGAAACCCCAAATAGGAGACTGAGAGAAACTTCTCTGGGGAACCTGCAGCTGAGGAGGGCAATATGGCCAGAGTACCCACGATAAACCCCAAGGTTCCCCCCACCATGCCTAGACTCCCACCTCCACCTCAGTGCTCTGTACTTTGGTGGCATTTTGACTTGAGGTCCAGAGGGTTGTTAATCCCACTCCTCAGCTCCTATCACATTATCTTCTCTGTCTGCTTAAATATGAGCAGACGATTTGGAAGCCCAAACACTGGGGGGAGACAGGCCCAAAGAAGTCAGAGACCAAAAGAAACAAACAAAAACCTGAAGGAACCTGGGCTACATGGGGAGATGGAAGTGTAAAAAAAATGCTATAAATTGTGTATACAAGGGTTGAAGAAATAAATATATTGCAGATAATGAGAACTGGATTTCTCACTGTTGGAGAAAGCAGTCACCAGAAAGGAATGGAGGAAGACATCAATGAACCCTTTTGTGCTGGAGTGGAGTCCAAGGTTTCAGTATAGACTCATTGTTGTAAATGTATATACAGATAGACAGATAAAGATGTGATTATAGGTATGTGTGTATACATGGGCTATACATACACATATTTCCTAGTTCTCCTTGTGAGAGAGTCTAGAAGCACTGACATCCCACTAGCAGTGAGCACACTCAGCACCCAGATCTTGATTTCTAAATACCATTCACCAATAAATGGAACCAGAACTCCTTGAGAAGTGGCTGATTCCAGGGAAAATACAAGATGAGCTGAAGACCTTGTGGTAACAAAAAGTAAGGAAGTGATCAAATAAGGACAGGGGCATGTCAAAAGGGCACAGGAGCCAACCTAGAAGAACTCCCAATGCCAAAGCTAGAATAATTTGGGCAAGAAAATTATAATATTGAATTACCACCCATAGAATAAGTATTCATGAGTCCAAACTGACATAAATAAATAATCAAATAAATAAATAAACAAGGGAGAAGGGACAGTTCTTCCTTACAGAAGAATGCCAATTAATAAATGTAGAAGAATGAGAGAAATAGAAAAGTACCATGAGACCACTGCAGTAATAATTACTGCAGGCAAGATCTACCAGTGGATGCTAAAATTAATGGGCAAAGGTTTGAGAGAAATGGGATATTTGCATAGTCTCAAAGTTTCCCCCAAGAAATGTACTGATTACAAAGGGAAAAGGAGAACCAAGCAGATACCAGCTTAACCAAATGATCAAAGTTAACATCACCAATAATAAGATATACTGACATTATGTTCTCCCTGATATGATGCACTGAGAAAGACACATTATTTTCTATGGTGTACTTCCTAAAAATGCATAACCTCAGTCAAATCATAGGAGAACATTAGACAAACACAAATTGAGGGACAGTAAACAAAATAACTGACCAGGACTTTTAAAAAAGTATCAAGGTCATGAAAGACAAGGAAAGACATAGAAACTGCCAGAGATTGGAGGAGATTAAGGACACATGACAACTAAAAGCAATGTGGGATTCTGGATTGGATCATGGTTTAAAAAAAGGAGGCTAGTGCAAAAACTGGTGAAATCCAAATCCAGTTTTCACTTTGGTTAGTATTAATGTACCAATGTTAATTTCTTCATTGATATTTGTACTGTGGTTATGCAAGATGATAACTTTAAAGGAAACTGGGTGAAGGGTTAGGGAATTTCTCTACTATTTCGGCAACCTCTCTGTAAATCTAAAATTATTTCAAGACAAAAAGTTTTTTTAAGCTATCATCCTCACAGAGCTGACAGAATCAATGGCATCAATGAAATATGAGCAAGACGTTATTTTTTAAAAGGACCAAGAAGAGATCCTGAAAATTAAAAATATGGTAACAAAATGTAAAACACTACAGAAAGGTTGGAAGATAAAATTGAGAAATCTGATAAAAAGACACACAGTTGGAAAACTGGAGAGAAAACAGAAAAAAAGAAAAGGATCTGAGTTAAAGGTTCTAGAAGGAGAACAGAGAAAAGGGAAGGGAGGAAATAGTCAAAGAAATCATTCAAGAAAACTTCCCAGAACTGAAGGACACAAGAATCTAGTTTGCAAATGTCCACTAAAGGAATGATAATAAACCCCACCAAGGTATATCAGGGTGGAATTTCTGAACTGGCACAGGGAAAAAATTTGCAAGTTTCTAGAGATAAAAATCAGGTCACACAATGGATTGGGAATCCGAACCATACTGGACCTTTGCATAGCAACTCAGGAAGCTGGAAGGAATGGAGTGCTGCCTTAGAAATTCTGAGGCAAATCGTTCCCACCCTGGACTTCCACACCCACCTAAAATCTCTGCCAGGTGTGGGGGAGAGGGTGGGCTTTCTGAGACATGAAAGTCCCTGAAGTCTGGCTCCCATGTACCTTCGCTCAGGATGCTAATTGAAAATGTTCTCTACGCACCAAGGGAGAAAATCAGACACCAAGGAAGAGGAGTCTACAGTATGCAGAAAAAGGGACTCCAACTCAGAAGAGAGGTGAAGGAAATCCCTGGCACATGTCCGAGCCACAGGCTCTGTTCACAGGCACAAGTCAGGAGGCTCCAGACAAGACTTCTCTGGGCAGTGACCCAGAACACCAGATATACGTGCATGTATGAGAAGAGGTCAGATAGAAGGGCAGGGAGTTTGGGGCAGAATTAGTAAAGGTTCACAGAAAACTAAGCAAACAAACAAATACCAGACAGTTGTTACCTGCAGGAAAAAAATGTAAAAATTGTACCCCAAAGTGTGCAGTACGAGTCACAAAGTTCTGAACAGCATTTGCCCCATCAGTACAATGTTAACACTGAGTCCTGACCTGCCATATCACAATATGACACTGGGGTGGTGGGTGGTGGTGGAGGAGAGCTATGTCCTCCACTCCCCAGTGGATGTCCATGGATAATGCCTAAAACTGAACAATCATGAAGTAGCGACATAAGTATGTCATTTAGAGGTATGGAGCTCTGAGATTAGAAAGCGACAGCCTCTGGGGAGTTGGAGGTGGAGAGGAGGGGGCTGCTGTGCTCCTAACACAACACGCCTGGTAA
Organism: Globicephala melas; assembly: GCF_963455315.2. Classification (NCBI taxonomy): domain Eukaryota; kingdom Metazoa; phylum Chordata; class Mammalia; order Artiodactyla; family Delphinidae; genus Globicephala; species Globicephala melas. The sequence continues at coordinate 37,742,067 of NC_083324.2, read as the reverse complement.
AACTATGACTTTTCACCATGTATGAGTGTGATGCTGATTTACAAACCCTGACTTTAAAAATCCATCTAGAAATGTAAGAAAAAGGAAAAAAAAATAAGAAAGGAAGAAAAGAATTGGTGAGGGGGAGAAGGATGGGAGGGAGGGAGAGAGAGGGGAGAATAATGAAGACAGAGGAGTCAGGGACAGGAGACTGACTCCTTTGACTCCAGCCTCTGGCCTGCAGACAGGGACCCCCAAAGGGCAGCAGCTGACATTATGCTCTGTTGACAGCACTGTCATCACCTCTGCTAACTTTTACCACAAATGAAGACAGTTCAGTGCTTCCATTCCCTCATCAGCGGAGTACACAAACCAGGGTCCTTAGACTAAAACACCAATTCGGCATTGATGACACCTCGCCCCCACTCCTCCACTTCCCCAAAGTTGGCAGCAATCAGAAAGCAAGTTGAGGGCCAGCAAACCACAAGGGTCTGGGAGAGAATGCCAATCATCCTGGGGACAGTGGGGGACTGTGCTGGGTAGGGAGGAAGAAGCTCCGAGTCTTCCACAACGTCTATGAGGCCATGGAAGCACTCACTCCCTTTGCATCAACCTCTGCTGAAGCCTGTGCCAGGGTCATGTGGTCCATCTCATACAGAGACACAGACAGCCATGCCTGGGGAGGGGTGGAGAGAGAAACCACTACCTGAGAAGTGGGCCGGGTGGGCTACCAATGTCTTTGCCAACCTCACACCCTCCCTGGAATCCCAAATTTTCCAGGAAACACACAAATCTGTGATTCCTTCCAGTGGCCCCCTTGCACTGAACAAACATCCTGCCCCAGGGGCCCCTCAGTCCCAGGGAGGGGGATGACAAGTGTGAAGTCTGCACCCACCAGCCTCATGCAAAGTACAAGCTCAGATGAGAGTCCAGCTCAGTCTGAAAGAATCCCAGAGTGTTTGGCTCTCTTGGTGGGCGGGGGCCCCCAACAGATCTTGTGTCTCAAAAGGGAAGGTGGAAAGCCAGGTGAGTACCCAGGAGAACCCTGTCCATCACTGAGGTCTTGCCCAGGTCCAGGAACCTTCATGCCCCTACATGCCTCATTGAGATCTCAGACCCTTGGGGACCCAAGAACTCGCTGGCGCCCTAGCGTGTGGTGTTGCTCCAAAATTCACCCTTTTGTATCCCGAGTTCACTGGGCGCTCACTGCAGAAGGAGCCCCAGGGTCTCCAGGAAGCGAGGGGTGGTTCACCCAGTCCCACAGATCGATACAACATTTCCAGCTCTGCCAAGGGTTTCTGAGGAGGCTGTGTGGGCAAATATGCTGCTGCTGAAACTTGTGCAGGTGGGAGAAGCATGCCTCCCTGGGCAGCAGAGGGGCACGTGTCCTACCCCGGGAGCCCATCGGAGGAGGGAGGCAAAGGTCCAATCTGACGTCCCTGTCCAGTGAGGGAGCCCACCTGGCCTTCAGTCTGCTGTGGGGTGCAGCCACCACCCTCACCAAGCTGTGCTCTGGGGCAGAGACAGTGCAAGCCCCAGGGGGCCTAGCCTAAGCTGGGAGGCTGCCAGACCCTCCCTGACACGGATCAGTGAGTTTTCAGGGCCAGTCTCCTGCCTTTCCCCAGAAGGCTCCAGACCTCCGTTCCCCTTGAGCAGCTCCTCCACCACTTAGCAACAGAGACAATTTACATAATGCATCGAGTGTGAGAGCAATAATGGCTGGGGAAGCAAGGTGCCCGTTAGTGGCTCCTGGGAAGGGAAAATACCTGCTCCCACATCACCACTTCCTCCCTCATGGAACAGGGCCCTGAGGCTGCCGGGAAGTAGGTGCCTTGAAGTGCTCAGCTGCTGCCAAGAGGGGCGCAGAAGGGCCATGCCAGCCTCGGAAACAGAGCAACCTCAGGACAGAGATGCAAGAGGGAGAAAATTTCAAAAGCACCTGAGTTCTGAACATAACTCCCCCCAGCCGTGCTCCCGGAGCCCGCACCCCCGCGGGGCCGGGCCCTGCATCCGCAGTCTTCTGGGAGGAGGAGGCGCAGGCGCTCCAGCAGGCGGTAGGCTGTAGCCAGGAGGCCGGGGAGCCAGGCTGCAGCTGCCCGGGAGGCGGTCACGTTCAAACACAAAGGCGGCGAGGGAAGGGAGAAAATACATAAAAATTACAGGCACGGTAACTGCTTTTTATATAAATGTTCTTATAAAAAGTTTTCCCCAGTGTGAAAGTCCCTTTTTAAAAAGAATAAATTCACGGCACACCAATTTATTCCATGTCTGTAATGGAGCGTAAGGAAGGCTCCTCTGTCAATACCTGATCAGGAGGCAACTGGCCGTTACCTGACCCGGCTTCCAGGTCTCCTGCACGACAAGGCAAACAGCAGTAGGCCCCTGGGGTCTGCGAGGGGCAGCAGGAGTGGGTGGCAGGCCTGCCTGCCAAGAGTCAGCATCAAGTGAGACTCTGGGCCTCAGGGCCAAGCCCGACAAACCCCATCGGTGCCCCAGGAGCTGCGCTCGAATGGAAGATTCAGAAAAGAGGCAGCTACAATCATGCTGATGGGGAGGCACACGGGGCTACGGGAGCTGGGGAGCATGGGGCTCTCCCTTTCTAGGGACAGGAGAGAGAAAGCAGTCAGCAGGCTGTGGGGTGGGAGGGATGAGGCCCCTGTGCCTGCCTGCAGGGCCTGTGGAGGAAGCTGGCTGGTGACAAGGCACCTGGGGGTTGCAGGTAGGAGTGGCCTGTCCTGAGCTGTAGGAAGCTCCCCGTGGACTCTAGCTCAGCTCTAAGCCTACAGGCACCCATACTCTTCCCCCTGCCCTGATGAAGGCAGCACTTCAGTGGACCCCAGCCCAGGGCAGAAAGGGCTGCTCCCCCTCACCAGGAGGCCCAGAACCTGGAAATGAGGCTCCTGCCCAGTGCCCCTTACCAGCCACAGCTCTCTCATCTGTGAAACGGGGACAAAGTGTGGGCGGCCTCACCACTGACTGGGGGCACTGAGGACGGACAGCTTGCACAAAGCTGTGCTCTCCACAGGGGTCACTTGGTCCAGCAGCCCAGGGCACGGATACACAGGGGTGTGAGGACACAGATCCACAAGCGACTGGCACCTTGCCCCCCTGCAGGGCTGCTGGGCACAGTGTCAGGCAGAGCGACTTGGGGGGATGTGCACTGTGCATGGGGACATGGTGCGTGCACGCGCGCGCGCGCATGCGTGCATGCGTGTGTGTGTGAGCTCCTCACCCACAACCGAGATTTCTCAGCTTCACTAATTAATCGGTTAAGTAGTTCTCGCCTGCTCGGGTGACAGAGCTCGCGGCACCTGCCTCTCCGCAGTCCCACCCTGGCCTGTAAGCATGCCTGCTCACACCTGCACACAGAGCATGCAGAACTCTGCACTCACCACATACACACGCACGTATATGCTTGCCTGGTCACACATCCCACAAAGCACGCATGCATGTGGGATCACACGTTCTCACACACACACATAAACATACGTGCCTGGTCATGCCCCTACATGCAGCATTTCGTGCAGGCGCAGCCACTCCCTTCCAGACACACAAACCTCACCTGATCACGCTCCCGCTGGCAGCACATGCACACACACACAGGTTCACGTGTTCTCGTCTACATGTGCACATACATTCCCACACGCAGCATCACACTTCTCTCGTCTCTCTTCCACACCTGACCAGCCACATCCCACCTCACAAAGCCTCTGCAGGTCAGAGACTGTGTCTCCCAGTGAGTCACGGGACCAAGAATCACCAGGGGCTACTTGCCTTCTAGGTCTGACTGCCTGTGTTCAGGTGGACTCCTGTGAGGCCCGGGCATGATAAGCCTGCCCTTCTGGTCATGGTCTCCCTACCCCATATGATGGGAAGACTGAATTGGGCCCACCAGAGGTCCCTGGCATCTCCTGCCTCCTATGTGTACCCGAAGGATGCAAAAGCAGAAGGGAGGGGAGCATGGGACACCACTGGCCTCAGCACTGATCTGGAGGGCTTCCTTGGGGAGGGAGCTGTGGGCTGGGTTTAAAACTGGGGAGAGGCCTGGAGGGAAGGGGGATGAGTGACGAGAGAGGCAAGTGGAGTAGGAGGAAGAAGCTGGGAAGGCTAGTGGGGGGGCGGGGAGCACACATGGACGGCTGGAGGCCTAAAGGCTCCTCCTGCCCAGGCCACATACCTTGGCCAGGCCTTTGAGTCACTCCGGGAATAGCCCAGCCTCCCTCACCCCAGCCTGACATCTGAGTGCCAGAACACTGTGCAGTCAGCTCTTCTCCTGGGCCCTCCCCCTCAGCCCCTGCACCCTCCATTCCCTCACAAAGAGCAGTCAGGGACCCTCTATGTGGGCCAAGCCTGGCAGACCCTATGCAAGTTTACTTCTCTCAGGGCATCTGGCACTGAAGCTCTACCTTTTTGGTACACGGGGCTTAGTTCCCCTAGGTGGTCCGGATGGTTCCCACTGTTCTGTGGGGCAGGTTAGACCCCCAGTCCCTCCCTTCTCAGTCCTCAGATGCCTGCCCCTTTGCTAATCCATCCACTGAAGAGTTACTAGCTGAGCACCTACTCCATGCCAAACCTTGTGGACCACATATCACATATATGTATGTTTGTACACTGCAGGCATGTATGTATATGTGCACCCTGTGTGTGTGCACAGCCTGTTTCTCCACCCAGACTGCACATCCTCTCAGGTGGGGGCCCAGCCCCTGCCTCTGCATCCTGAGGCTAGGGCGAAAAAGTCCTAAGGTCAGTCACTTGGTTCCCTGACTATTGGGAACCCAAGGATGGACGGGGAGGGGGCCTGATGAGTCTGCCCAGGATCTACCCCCTGTCCTCGTCCCCCCTAACCCCCACCTCCAGCCAGCCAGCTCCCAGCACTGAGAGAGAGGTATAGGAAAGATGGGGAGTTTGGGGCTCTGTAACCTTCTCCAAACACCAGATCTGCACTCACAAGGAGAGGGGAGCCATGCTCAGAGAAGGTGGAGGGAGGCCAGGCTGAGCCTCCATGTCCTGCCTGGTCATGGTAAATGCTGCTCATGTTGCCCCTGGGGCCAGCTGTGGTTTGTCAGAACCAATTACTTCTCTGCCTCTGCCAAATGCTTGGGGCTCCACGGATCTCAGGCAAGTGTCCCCGTGGCTGCCACTGATCCAGCCATGGATGGGGGTGGAGGAGGGCGGAGGAATGCAGATGGGGTCAGCCATCCCTGGGGGCCCAGCATGGAAACCCATTCGGTCCTCTACTCCATCCCCCATCTCCCACCCTTGATTATCCAGTTGAGCCTCTGGCTCTGGACATGCAGCTCCATCACTCTCCAGAGGTGGATGCAGAGGCCAGGGGAGAAGGGAGTACACTCTGGCCTCTCCTCAACAATCTGCAAGCACTTGGTCCCCATCGGAGCTGACCCCCAGCTGTTCTGCTGCAAGGTCAGCCTCCCTGGGGACCCCAGAAGAGAGCCAAGGTGTTTATCAGAACCCTTGCCATGGGAGGTGGGCCTTGCCTTAGGAAAGTTGGACAAACAGCCCAGATTCCCAAGACGGAAGGATTGAGGGGCATCCACTTCATGGGAGGGGCCTGCAGCAAAGCCACCGGTTCTCAACCAAAACTTCCAGAAAGAGCGGCGCTGTCTGCTGGTACGGTTCTGATCATGCCTCTGAGATCGTCTCTTTCTTAAACTGAGGCACCTCAGTCCGAGAGCTGCCACCCTCAAGAACCCAGAGCTTGGTGGCTTCCTACCACCCCTACTCCAAGGCCAGCCCAGCCCGGTGCCCTTCTCTGAGTCCACAGGGCCTGGGAGACAAGCTGCCGACTGGGTGACTGATTTGAGAAACAGACTCACAGGCCTCTTCTGGGTGCAGATGCCCTTCCCTTCACCCCCACCTGCTTCCTCCCCAGGGGGTGCCTCTGCAGCTGGTTCCCTTCCGTGGCCCATAGGCCCTGTTTCTTCAAGCTCTTGTGGCCTTTGTGTCTCTCCCAGTAAGGCCCCCCAAAGATGTCATGGTCAGAAGGTGTTACAGATTGAATGTTCGTGTCTCCCCCCCAGATTCATATGTTGAAACCCAATCCCCATTGTGATAACATTTAGAGGTGGGCCCCTTGGGAGGTGATTAGGTCATAAGGGTAGAGCCCTTGTAAATGGGATTAGTGCCTTATAAAGGAGACCCCAGAGAGATCCTTCACCCCTTCCACCACGAGAGGACACAGTGAGAAGACAGCTGCCAGGACATGGGCTTTCACCAAACACCAAATCTGTTGATGCCTGGATCTTGAACTTCCCAGCCTCTAGAAACATGAGAAATTTCTGCTGTGTGTCAGTCACCCAGTTTATGGTATTCTGTTATAGCAGCCCAAACAGGACTAACAACAGGGCAGGGAAGAGGAAACCAATTTCCAAACTCCTGGGCTTCAGCAAGCAAAGGTGACACTTTGGGCACCTGAACTTTCTAAAACTATAACTAACTCCTGGAAGGGCAGGCAACTGATAGTGGAGGGGGTCACAAAAGCACCCCCACATTTGCAGGGCTCTGTCTGCAGCCCTTCCTTGCCCCTGCTCCCTTGAGGACAGGGGCTCGGATCCCCATGTCACAGATGGGGGAACCAAGGCTCAGAGAGGCAGGACAACATGTGCCAGGTCCCACGGTACGGGGAGGCCCAGCTCTGCCATTGCTCCCCACTTCAGTCTTTCCTCTACCACCCACCATTCAGTGTGGCCCACGGCACAGGCTCCAGGTTCAAATTCTAGTTCTGCCACCTACCAGCTGTAGCAGGTCAGAAGACATAGCTCTTCTCTCCTGCCCTGAGCCATTCTCTATCCTCTGGGAGATGACCTCAGATGTGGCCCCACGGTGACCTCTTGGCACAAGGTGGAAGCTGCTGGCCCCTCTCCCGTGCCTGTATCACCAGGTGTGGGTCTGCTGATCCCACGCAGAGATGCCTCTCCCATAGACCTGTTCCCTCCGCACCGACAACCTCCACAGGAACCTGGGCAACAGCTCTTTGCTGAGGCTGTCCCAGAACCCTGAAGCCTCCTAGCAGGGCTCCCTGCCCCTGTCTTCCCCTGCAAGACTCCAGGAGCAAGGGGCTCTGAGTTAGCCAGAGATGCGACCACCCGGGCATGCCCCTCTGGGGACCTTGCTGTCACCGTATCCTCCACCTGCTGTGAGGCTGTTCTGACTTAACACCCTCACACTCTGGGGAGGAGGAGGAGAGGCCTTGGGAGGGGCAGGGGCTGAGAAGGGCACAACTACTGGCTCAGCTTAGCAGCCCCAGAGGAGCCATCAGCTTGGGGGTGGCTCCAGGCAGCTGGTGCCCATGGAAGGCATGGCCAACGTGAGCCAGGGCCCCTGGGCCAGGTGTCTTGGGGCAGCCCTCCCCCAACATTGACCTCCCCGTGCCCCCTCTCTGGTGGGAGACATGTAGAAGAGGTGTAAGAGACCAAAGCCAGTCAGTTGGCCGTCAGGCAGGAGCTCCTGCCACAGATGAATTGGCTTTTGAAAAGCTTCTCAAAAATGGAATTTTCTCCTTCAGGCAACAACGGAGTATGTGCGGGGAGGGGCAAGCAGGAGGGCAACAACCACCCTCCATCTCCCCGCACAGGGCTAGGGAGAGAGCATTCCCAGAACTTACAGTGGGGAGGTGGTGCCAGAAGAGGCCACCCCCAGGGCAGGACATGGGAAGGAAAGAGGTGAGGAGCAGGCTGGGCTAGGGGGACAAAGAGGGGGTCCAGGAAGGGCTTCCGCCAGGCTCCAATGGCTCTGCCTCAGTGTATCCAATTACGCTCACGTGGCAGCCTCACCACGTTTCAGACGCCCTCCCAGGAGCCCCCCCTCAGTCCCATGCATCCCTGCTGGGTGCTGAGCAAGAGGACCATATGGAAGGAATAATAAGACAATTAACTTTCCATTAAAGAACAATATATGTGGGTTTTTAGAGAGGCGAGCGGCAGCAATCTCTACCCAGCGGCACACTTCACACCCGCGCCCCGCCCACTCCCTCCTCACGCACCCCACACCCCAATCATCTACACTAGGAGAGAGCAGGGTGCCGCTGGGCCTCAGCGGGAGGTGGCTGGAGGAGGGGGGTGCTGCACCAGGAGCAGAGCCCCCAGGATGATGGTTTGGAGGTTCCAGTAACCCTGGGGAGGGAGTGTGATGGGCCTGGGTGGGTCTCCCTCACCACCACTCTCCGGACTGAGCACATTAGCTGGGACAACTGTGCATGTCCTGCGTGAGTGCAGGTCCACCTGGCCAAGGTGGACTGACTCTTGGGACACATGTGAACCACAGTGCTTTGATAGAAGGACCAACTGTAGGTCTGGGGGTCACAACAACTTGAACTCCCATTCTGGCCCTCTCGGGGCTGCTTCTGTCCCCTGGCACCTTCCCCCACTACCCAGCTTCCTTCATCCTCTTCTGCTGCCCCTCTGGCGTTCTGAGCTTCCCTGGCACTCCTGGACATTGCTGATCCCACTTGAGATGCCCAGAGAGGACCCCTTACCCCGAAGGGGGGCCAAACACAGCTCTGGCAAGCACCCCCTGAGCCAGTGTGTGACAGCGCATGTGTTTCAGGAACTGGCGGTACCAGCGGAGTGTGGGAGTGGAGGAACGGGGAGAAGGCTGTTTTTATTTATTTATGTGGTTGCACCGGGTCTTAGTTATGGCAGGCAAGCTCCTTAGTTGTGGCATGTGAACTCTTAGTTGTGGCATGCATGTGGGATCTAGTTACCTCACCAGGGATTGAACCTGGGCCCCCTGCACGGGGAGCGTGGAGTCTTATCCACTGCACCACCAGGGAAGTCCTGGGAGAAGCCTGTTTCAAGGGCACCTGCGGAGGGCCCTGTTCCTGCCTCCCTGAGCCCCTCAGGAAAGGGGTCCTCAATTTGGCCAGATTTTGGTCCTTGCCTGGAGCCAGCTCCAGATGTGGCACTCTGCAAATATTAATTACACATTCCCAGGGAGCACTGAGCAGACACGGTGTGGGCATGGCCAGGGGCAGACAAGATGGGCTAGGACTATGGTGCCGTCACTGGTTCAAAAATCCCATTTCTGGCTACCCACAGAAGTGGGGACACATGACAACATTTGTCTGATTCACCATGACTGTCCAGAGAAGCACAGCCGTGGGGAGGGGAGCAGGAGACTTGGGGTCAGGGATCTCTGAGTCCTGGGGTCTCGCTCTCTGTGGATGCAGCTCAGCAGTCCAGGGCGGGGACCGCCCCAGGCCTGCACCTCTGCCTTGATAGTTCTCACCAACCCCACCACTACCCAGGGCTAGCAAGTCAGGGCTCCAGGATGGGACTGGTGGGTAAAGACAGTCAACCACACCTTGGTTTCCCCACGAGTGACTAGCGGCATAGAGCCGGGCTAAGGCCATCACGGGGGCGGAAGCAGCCAGGGACGTAGGCAGGGCTCTGAGCCACTTCTGCCCTGAGACACGTGTGGGGGTTGATGTGGACTGAGAAATGCTCCCACAGGTCCAGACTTGGATTGAGCTTTCCCAGAGGATAGCCTATAGTCCACAGACATGACCATCCCACGTCTCTGCTCCCATACCAGCTCTAGCCAGACAGACTTTCCTCACCCCCGACCCCCACCCCAGACAGAGGATCTTCTCACTTCCTTCTGTAGAGACCCTCCACGGAAGGTGCCTCACCGAAATCAGGAATCCGTCCCAGGGCTGGTGCACCTGATGAGCCACTGGTTCTTCCTCCTGTCTGACTATAATTTGTCCTGCTTTGCTTTCCCACAAGGTCCCCAGAGTTGTTCCCTTTCTACCCTGGACACCCAGTCAGAAGGGAATAGGTCCCTGGCTGTACCCATCAGAGTGACCTGGGCTTCAGAGTGGGGAGACAGGCTGTCTCCACATGGTCCCCCGTGCACCCCCAGGCACCTGATGAATTATTCTGATCAACCTCATTATGTGAATGAGCTCAGAGCCCAAGCATATGCTCTCTGCTGTCCCCCCAAAGGATGACAATATGGTGCTGATGGGCGAGGGTAGGAAAGGGGTTTAGGAGACCTCGCTCAGCTTCTACGGGCCCTGGAGGGGGCAGACTGCAGGAGAGCCCATACTTCTGTGGCCTGTTCACAGCAGGAGTAAGCCAGGGCTGGCGGGGCTGGGTTTACCCGGTGGGGCACGGCTCAGGAGCACCAGGCCACAGTGGGCGCTCCTACTCTGTGCTGGCCCTGGGGTTAGATGAGGAAATGTGACAGGGTCTTTGCAGACAGCCCCCACACTCCACCAAGGTGTGCCATGGTGTCCAGCCTGTAAATGGGCCACAGTCTGCACCCAACCACACCCCCATGGGGTTGTGGTGAGGTCGGGAGGAGGAAAGTGCCAAGACAAGGAAAATGCTCCTAAATGCCACCGTCTGCAGTTTCTGAACTCTTGCAGCTGCCAGCTCTATGGCACCCAGCTTCTGCGGGTCGGGCTGCCTCTAGGACTGGGGCTGGTGGAGAGGGCAGCCATGTTGGGGAAGAAAGCCAAGGATCACCCCAGTGGCAAGGTGTTTGGGGGCCCACCGAGGAAGCATGGAGAGGGGCGGGCCTAATGGGGACTGAGGCCATAAGCTTGGCAGAGGTGGTACCAGGGTCCACGGAGCATTGCAGCTGGGTCAGGGCTTCGATGCATGCGTCCTCCTGACTCTCAGAGCCTGGCTCTCAGGGCAGGGGCTGGCCACATGGGCCCTCTCATATGCACTTGAAGGAGAGCTCTGGTGGCTTTGTCAGGGGTGCCAGGGGTTGTGGGGAAGAGGGGCCGGTTGGCTCCCTCCTGCTCTCACAGGGTTGCCCTTTTCCTCTAGAACTCTTCACCTGCTCCCCGGCTGCCCACCTCACAGGGGTGTCCTGTGCCAAGAAGCAGCCCCAGAGCTGTCAGTGGGAAACAAGAGGCTAAGGAAGCAGGTGAGAAAAACTGGAGCAGGACAGAGAGCCACTGGAGAGCTGGCAGCCGTCGACAAGCAGAGGGATGCCAGAAGGAGCCCGGAACGCCAGGTCAGCACTTCTCTGCCTGGCCATAGCCACACCAAACCTGGCCCAGATCCCCTCTTTTTCAGGCTCATCCTGCCCACCCCAAGAGGGAAGGCCTAGCTAGAGGAGAAGCAGCGCCCTGGGACAGGAGTCAGGAGCCCTGTGTTCAAGCCCCAGTTCTGCTGTACCTGGCTGCATGACTTTGGTAACCACTGGGAAGGTGGGAGTGGGGAAAGATGTGCTCATTGGTGAAAGTGTCTGGAATCACTCAACTCCCATCAGAAAGGAAGGGAACAACATATCCTGGGAATGAAAATGATCAATGAGGGAAATTCAGATTTGATTTCTAGAAGTGTATCTGTGTCAGCCTGTCCCCTGCCATTCTCACCACCTCATCCTCCAGCCAGACCTCCCAGCCACGCTATGGACCAAGAATGAGGATCAGAGAGGGTCTAGGACTTGCCCAGGAGCACACAGTGGGTATGCTGAGCTGGATTCCATCTCTGGTCCGCACCATCCAGGAAGCTATGGCTCAGACAGACCTGAGTCTCAGGCATGAAATGTGTACGTTATTTTCCCACTGGCAAACTTTTAGGGTCTGAGTGCCCACGACTATAAAATAAGCAGTATCCTTGAGCTGAGGATTGAAAGTACGGGAGATTCTTGACTGGAAGTGCATGGTTAACTCCTTATGTGGGGTACATCTTATGTCCCAATATGAAGCTTGGAGAGGCACATTACACACATTCCAGGGAACTCTCATTTCTTCATTAACCTACACAGCTGCACTCTTGGCAGTGCCCACTTAGAACCTAGTAAGTGCTGGGTGCTATTCCTGAGCATAAATTGACTTCTGTTCCGGAACAGCTTTTCCTACAGTGCCTTCTCTGGAAAGCTCTGCCGGCCTCCAAGTGTGGCTGAGTCATTGAAAGTTCACAGGAAGAGAGTACGATGGGGGTTACTGCAATTCAAGCCCAGTAACCAGGGAAGGGAGATTCAGAGAGGCTGGGCCACTGGGGTTGGGCGGAAGGACCCCCAGCAAGTTGATGGCTCAGACCCCCACCCGGACTCCCCCTCCTAGCTATGTTACCACCACATTAGCCACCCCTGATCAGCCCCATCCTGTGCCAGAGGTCCTACATCCACAGCCAGTGTCAACACATTCACTGCCACCCCCATTTCCTGGGTACCTGCTACAAGCTAAGCATGGCGAAAGGCCCGAGGACACCACCTCATAGCAGCTGCCCCACAGACGTACCTCTGCTGACCTGGCCCTGACCAAGAGAGACACAGGAACACAGTGGCGTATCTAATCGCCAAGCCGGGGGCCTGGACCCCCAATAATAACTCCACTTACTCTGCTGTGCCCAAGCCCACCATCAGTACGAGATCCCCATTAACCCCCTGTTCAGTTCAGGTTGCACTTTCTGGCCCAAGCCTCCAGTAAGAGCTCCTTAAAGTCCAGCACGTACCTGGGAGCCCCACCCCAAGCACTCCAAGAGCTCAGCTCTCCAAGCCTCTGCGTTTCCACGTAAAGAGCGACAGCTCAGGAGCCTGTGGCCCGACAGCGACACATTTTGCAGCCTTCTGGGGGTGACGGATGGCCTGCTCTTCACATCACTATTTCAAATATTAACATAATCTCCCAGGATGAATGTGGTCGCTCGCGCCTAATCAATCACCCCTCCCACCCCCGATACCTCATCTCACCAAGCACTCGCTTGCCACTTGTCTCCTGCTGCAGCTCCTTGAGCAGGCAGCACTGACTGCTCTCCGGGGTTGTTCGGCCTGGCCACCCCACTCATTGCGAGGACAGTCTCTCTGGCTTCCGTGCACAACTACACCCACGGGACCCTCCAGGACCTGGACTCCACTCCGTATGCTGCCTCAAAAACAGATCTCACCCTCCTGAAAAGCCTGACACCTACCCATCAGAGCCGACTAAGTACCACCTCAACATTGTGACCTGGGGAAGAGCAGGCCAAGACCCGAAGGAATCACTGTGTCTCTGTTTCCCCACCTGCCCCCATGAGTCCACAGTGTCCCATCACGCTGGGTCCTCAACTGCACCAAGCTTTCCTCACTCCTTATTGCTGAAGCCCTTCCCCCACTTCCAGCTGGAACAGGGTCCCTAAAGGGAAAGCCAGTGGCACCAGGCTTACCTCACGGAGCTGCTGCACACCCCCAAAGATCCGCATCACGCCATCGATCTCCTGCTCCAGGCGCCGGGCCCAGTGCTGCATCCTGTGTGCAGAAAGGAGAGGAGTGTCAGGAGGACCTGCCTGGGGCTGGAACAGTCCCGCCCCAGCCACCGAGAGGTGACACGCAGCAGCCGCCCCTTCAGAACCCAATTTTCACTAGAAGAGAAACAGAGGCTGGGAACCAGAGCGTGCCTCTGATTCCCTTTGAAGTCTGGACCCGGTGGCCCAGGCTCTCCTCACGTACTGTTGGACAGCCAGGGAGGGGAGCAGATTATAGTTTAAATGCACTGAGGGAGTCCAGCGGCTCCAAGAAGCCTGCAGGGAGACTATTTTTCACTGTGAAGAGCCAGCCCTTGATGCTGCTGCTCTGAACATGGGGACTCAGGATACCAGGGAGGAGGGGACGTGAGTGAGCCTGGTGTCTGCTGGATCTCAGAGACTTCTGCCCCAAGGCTGGGTGGCACCTAGGCAAGGGGAGGGAACATGAGAGCTGCTGCCACCACCAAGTCACTGTGTAACCTGGGGCAGGCCCCTGCCCCTCTGGGCCTCATTTAAACAGTGGACATGGAGAGCTTCCTGCTCAGACGGCCCTCGCCTTTCCAGTACCCTAGTAAACAGAGGCTCATCACTAGATGCCCCACGTGAACTGTCTACCCACAGGTCCAGTTCAGACTATCCCACACCTTTCTGGGGGCCTGGCAAGCCCCATGAGCCCTTCACCAGAGCCACCAGCCTGAGCAGGTCTCCCTTGCACTGGTGCCACGCTGAGCTCGCTTTAACCTATCTGGGTCTCACTATCCTCCTCCAGAAAGTGGGGATAATTTGGGGCCACCTTGTAGGGTCTGAGAAGAACACATGGGAACTGGAGGGTCAAGGGTGCTGCACAGGGATCTCTGTGAGGGGACAGGATGGACAGGTGGTCACAAGGTCCTATATTCTCAGCCCACGCTCATGAACAGGGATGGTGTCTGGGGAGAGGGCTGGCTTGGGTTCTAACCTGTGATCCCACTTTAGGCAGTGCCAGATCAGGTGAGCAAAATCACAACAGCGCTTGCCAGGGCCTGCCGGCCAGAGAGACACTCTCCACACTGCCAAAAGCACTTTCTGCTGTGACCAAAGCCCCTGCCCTAATGCATCTGAAAGGCATCTCAACTTCCCCTTCCCACCAGACACAGAACAAAGCCTTCCCCGGGAGGGCTCATAGGAGAACTACCACACAGACTGAAATATGCTCACAGGTTAATAAGCACATCCCGTGAGGCCAGGTAAGGGTGGGGTGAAGCCAGCCCCCAGCTTCTGGAAGGGTACCCCAGGAGCCATGGGATCTGGGAGATTGAGTCTGGCCCCAACTCCTGCCCTGGGCCTGCCACCTTCCCCACCACCCCTACTGCCGCTCGGGGCCAGGACTCTTATAGCTCCCTGGGTCAGAAAAGCTAAAGTCTTTACCCCAGCCCCCTGCCCCATATCCCTGTGGCTGGGGGCTGGGCCCTTGCCATTGTGTGTGCCCGCATCGGTTGGCATGGGAACTCAGATCAGGAAGCGGGCGGATCACTAATTGCAATTTGCCAAGCTGAATGTCAGGACCGTGATGGAAAAAAAAAGTCAACATCAAAAGAAAGAGGTATTGGGCTTCCCTGGTGGTGCAGTGGTTAAGAATCCGCCTGCCAACGCAGGGGACACTGGTCCAAGCCCTGGTCCGGGAAGATCCCACATGCCGTGTAGCAACTAAGCCCATGCGCCATAACTACTGAGCCTGAGCTCTAGAGCCAGTGAGCCACAACTACTGAGCCTGCAAGCCACAACTACTGAAGCCCACATGCCTAGAGCCAGAGCTCCGAAACAAGAGAAGACACCGCAGTGGGAAGCCCGTGCACCACAACAAAGAGCAGCCCCTGCTCGCCGCAACTAGAGAGAGCCCGTGTGCAGCAACAAAGACCCAACACAGCCAAAAATAAATAAATAAATAAATAAATAAATAAAATCTAGTTTTTTAAAAAAGAGAAAGAGGTATCAGCTTCAGCTTGTTGCTGGCTGAGACACAGCCTGATGCCCACCTCTGCTCCCCACTGCAGGGGAAAAGCTAACCCCAAGCCCAGGTGGAGGCCAGGCTGCAGGCCAGGCTATGAAGGGTGATCAGGCCTCAACCACCAGGGGAGGTTTTTTGCTGGGGGAGGGTAAAGCCCAGCAGAGAATGGAGAGCCTGCTTGTCCCCTGGCTCCAGGTCACCAGGAGCTGATGGCTTGGCCCTGGCTGAGCCATAAGCACCTGACAGTGTGTCAGGTGGCTGTTTTATGCTCCTGAGACAGAGCCTGGGATGCTGCTACGGGCCACAGGGACTGGCCTACCCCTGACACATCAGAACAGGCACACCCTCCTGGGGTCTAGAGGTGGCTCTAGCCCTTGGTCTGGCACGGTGGGTCTGATGGGTAGACCCCAGGTCCCAGATGCAATGCCCACCATCACGATGCCAGGGAAAACAAGTTATTCTGATCATTCACCTAAACCAAACCCAACTAGGAAGGCAATATGTGTCCGAGAGTTTAAAAGAACGTGATAGATCATTCATTTCATCATCACAGAGACATGAATTTGTGGGTTCCAGAGTTTGGCTGGTGTCCCCGTGCTGGTTCCAAGGGGTGACACATGGGACCCAGGAGGCCAGGAGTCAACTATGCACCTGCAGTGTTCTTGCCCAGAGGCAGGAGAAACCACCCACCAAGCCCGTACTAACCCTGGCCAGGCACAGTCATACTCACACCAACAGAAGGGCATGGGGGCTTTGAAAGGATGGGGGATGCATCAGGATTCGTGGCGCCACTGGGTCAAAGGCAAACTGACCAAATCCTGCCTGGGGTCCCATCAATATGGACCCAGGTGCCTGCATCTCCCATTGCTCCCTGGCCAGACAGTGTGGGCCATGGGTCACCCCCCCAACAGGGTAGATCCCCCTGCTGGCTCCCCACATCCCTGTGATTTTCCATGCGATTCATTGAGATGACACTGCTTATCTCCAAGTGTCTCTAAGTGCCAAATTAGCAAGACAGTGAGGAGAGAGAGTGTCTGGGAGGAGGCACGTGCAGCCGGGGACTGCAGCCGGCATGATGTCTGGTGTGGCCATGACAGCCTCACACCATTATGTCCTCCAATGTGCCCAAACCTAGTGGGGTGCAGGCACTGAGCCCCCATTTCACAAACAAGAAAACTGAGCCCCCTGGCAAGGACAGGTGCGGAGCCATGTTCTACAGAGAGAAGCCAGACCTGTCTTCCTGGCTCCATCAGCTCCATGACCCCACCCTCCTAGGACAATGCAGCCTCTGGGAAGCCTAAGGGAGAGGCTGCCTCTGTCAGCTGTGTGACCTCGGAGAGTTCTTGCCCCCTCGGAACCTCAGCTTTCCGGTCTATAAACAGGGAAGACAATGACTGGCTGAATACCTTTCAGGGCCAAATCCACACGGAACCTTGATGGGCAGTATTATTATTGGGCAGTCCCCTGAGGGCTAGAAGCTCATCAAATCCAGCCCTTCCTCGCTTCCCAGTGCTCAGAAAATCTTCCCTGAATGCCTGCTGTGGGGAGAGAGCACAGAGGGAGGGAAATGTGGAAAGGGTTTCCCTAATGGCTCTCTGTAACCCCCTGCTCCCCAGGCTGAGAGAGGCCGGGAGCAGGCACAGGGCAAAGACGTGTGTGTCCCAGGGCTAGAGGGTTGAGGGCAGCCCAGCAGGAAGATGACACCAGCTGCTGTGGGACTCCAGGTCTTTTAGTCTCCAGGGCATGTTTCAGAACCAAGAGGAGTACGTGAGGGAAGAGGAGGTGTCATCATTAGGCAAGGGAGCAAAATCATCCGTATGTGGAGCGAGGAGCTGGAGCTGAGGACCCCCTTTAGCAGACAGAACTATCAGGACTCCCACTAGAAGGCTGGGGAGGCCCCAGGTCAAGCTACAAGAGCAGTGAAGGCCTCCAGCTCCGAGGCCAGATACACAGGCTCCCCCAGACAGGGAGGAAGAGGTAGGGAAGATGGGAGAGGGGAGGAAGGGAGGGGAAGGGAAGGGAAGGGAGGAGAGGGGAGGGGAGGGGAGGGGAGGGAAGAGAAGAGGGAAAGAGCCTGTATACAGATGCAACAGCATAGTTTAAACTGTTGCCAGTTGTTAATTTTATACGTGAAGTTGTTGATCGGAATGTGATTTAATTGTACAGTATAATCTAGGCTTTTGGAATAAATTATGCAGAAAACTCATCTATAATTAAATCAAAAAAACAGAGACAGGTGACACTGCACGTTCACCCTCAGAGGGCAAGGGTAGGTGTGGGCGGCTGGACCCTGCAGAGGGACGAGAGGGAAGGGGGAGGGCTTTGTTCAAGAGCAGACAGGGGAAGGCCCAGGAGAGGCTAAGGCCCAGTAGGGGCGAGGATCTCTGGACCCCCACCTACCTCTGCAGGCCTTCTCACCACTCCCAAGGAGGCGTTTTCCTTGCCATCAAAGCCTTGCTACAGACTTCCTCTGCCAGGCAGACTGGGGGCCTAAGAGCAGTCTGCAGCTCTCCCCTCAGCTCAATCAAGGCAGTTATCGTAGAGGGGGAGATGCCGAGGGTAGAACAACAGGTGAGGTGGGAGGAGTGGAGGGCAGGGCAGGGCTAGGCTAGGGCAGGTGAAGGGTGCAGGGGAGCAGTCACAGGGGAGGCCACTTGCTGCCAAGGGTACTATGAGCCAAACTTGGCAATGGTGGGGGCCCATGGGTCTCCTGCTTCCCTTGTGACGGACTGGCCAATTATTCTTTCAACTCTGGGGGAGGCAATGATTTCAAATAAAATGCTATTTAATTATTCTGATCATATTTCAGCTGGCCTGCCACCTCCCACCTTGGTGCCCTAGCAGTCTTCTGAAGGGGAAAGAAAGATAGAGCAGGAGGCGGGGGTAAGAGAAAGACGGAGAGACAGAGAGACCCAGACATGAAGAGAGCCCAAGAGAGCTGGTCTAGAGGGCCTGGGTGTCAGGTTCACCCCGTCTCAGGGGATTACTGGTGGATGGGCAAGAGGGCCACTCCCCATTCCAGCCTGGAGAGGCCACGCAAAGCTCAGAGAGCAGTCGTGGCCCCTGCTGAAGCAGGGCTTGGGACATGGCCAACACCTCCCCAGGCCACAGTCCTGCTGCAAACAGCAGGAAGCTCAAGGCTGCACCCCAGGATCGTGGTACCTCCAGAGCCACCTCCCCCGAGGAGTCCTCCCCGACCACTCTGTGGATATCCCTCTCTACCTAGACTGAGTGCCCAGACTCAGCCCTGGCTCTTCCGTGACCTTAGACCAGATGAGCCCTCTTAGGCCTCAGTTTTCCCATCTGGAAAATGGAGATAAAGCTCACCACTTGTCTACCTCCCAGGACCCCAAACAGAAGCAGGTGGAAACCACTGCCTCATGGAAGGGATGACTGCCCCACACACTCATGCACACACAGACCCATCTGAGCGGCGGGGCCGCTCTCCCCTCAATCCTGTCCCCTTCCTCAGACCTGCAGCTCATTAAGCATGGGATGGCTGTACCTCCTCCTTGGACTGGGGCCTCTAGGTGGGCTGCAGCACTCCCTACACTACCTAAGAGACCCCGACACAGGGGAGACTCGTTGGGAAAGGTAGGGCCTCCGATGACCAGAGCATCCTTCGTGCTTGTCTGCTCAGGAGAGAAGACTCTTGGCCTCAACATCTTTCAGGAATCAAAGCCCAGGGTAGGGCCCCCAACCTTGATTTGATCACAGCCTCCCAAGAAGAGAGGGCAAGTCTAGCCAAGGTCATTCACTCTGCAGAGGCCAAGTGGGCCAAGCCACTCCAGACCATTGAGATCAGAGTGCCTAGAGGCACGGAGACCAGTCAGCACTGACCTGGCACTGCACAAACCACAGTGGGGTGGGGGATGCACAGAGGCCTGGGGAGAGGGGAGCATGCTGGCTCAGCCAATTCACGTGGAATAAGCTCCCCAGTTAGCCATCCACCACTTTACAAGCAGGGAAACTGAGACGCAGGACTCAAAGGGACAGGCTCACCATCAGTGGATTTGTGATTCTGCTTAAGGGGCTCCTAGTGTAACATGGGGCCCCCAGGAGCATCGTCCCCACCCCACCCCCACCCAACCCATGCACACAAGGACGAAGGTAGCCCACTTATCACAAGGGATCCTCAGAGATCCCCTGGTGCTGGGGAGGGGCTGGTACTGCTGAAGCTCAAATTAGTCCAAATCCATCGGCCTCGACTATGTGTGTCTTGGGACCCTGCCCAAATACTGCTCGTTAATGAGGTTATTAATTATGGGGCTGTCCCTTCCCTTTCTTTGTCGGGGGCGGTGGGGGGGAACCCTTCCCTTCCAGTGGGCTCTCGGCTGGGAGGCAGCAAGCCTGTGCCTCTCCGCTTAGACTAACAGTGAACAGTCATCCACTTTAATTAGGGCGCCAGGTCCAGCCCAGTATTTACTCCCAGTAGCCTGATAGGGGGAGGGGACAAGGCCTGGAACAAGGGAGCAGCTCAGGGCTGGGGAGCTGGGCAGTCCATTTGGCCCAGAGAGGGATGGAGAGTGTCCCAGGCGCACACAGCACTCTGCCTCACTCCCCACCATCAGTGCAGGACTGAGGGCCCACAGGGGCACCAGCAGTCAGGGAAGCACACAAGGACTGGGGCAAGCCAGGGACATGCAAGCTGAGAAGGGGAAGGAGGTTTCCCAGGGGAGATGAGGAGGACAGCATGGAAGGCCCACCTGAGCCTGATTTCTGTTTCTGCCATGGTTAGCTGTGTGACCTTGGTAACATCCTTTCCCCTGTTTGGGCCTCAGGTAACTCATCTAGAAAGTGAACTGCAGCAACACAGTACTGTGTCAAGACTGCCACACCCAGAGCCACAAGGTTCTTGAGCAGTCCCTCAGCAGGACCCTCCTCACCAGGCCTGGTCTGGGGTTTCCAGCAGCAGGAGAAGCCCATAAGGGGCACTGCTCCAGCTTCCACGGGAATGAGTTCTGCCCAGCAGTCCCAGGAGAACCAGGAGAGGGGCTAGAGAAGGCACCAGGGAGCCGGGGAGAAAAAGGAGGTGTGCAGCAGGAAGGAAAACACCGTTCTGCAGGAGAGCAGGGGACTGACTGTGGCCCAGACCCAGGCTGGAGGGCTTGGCCAGGGTGGGGATGGGCCCTGGGGCCGAATCTCCTCCAGCCCCTGCTGTGTACCAGGTCCTGCTCTGTGGTCCACACCCAGCTCTGTGGTTTGGACTCTCCAGGTCTCAGCTTCCCTCTCTGCTCAAGGAGGGGTGGCCTGGGGCCTCCACAGGCCATGTGGGGATTTGTTTCCCAAGGGGTCTGACTGGGGCCTTCCTGCCTGCCTCACTGGGTTTGCACCAGTGAGGCCAGGGCTCTCAGTGCACTGCCTTAATTATCTTCACAGCAGTCAGATCATCCCCAGTCCTCAGAGGGAAAACTGAGGCACACAGCAATTGAGTGATGTGCCCAAGGTCATACAGCTAATGAACACCAGTCAGGATGATACACACCTCTCTTCAGACACCAGTCTTAAATGCCCAGCTGCGGCACGGCATGTCCACTTGGATGCCTAATGGGTCTCTCAAACTGAATGTGTCCTAAACCCAGACACGGACCTCCCTCTGGATCTCCTCCTCCCTTTTCTCTGCACCCCCTGCCTCCCCTGGCTCAGCTGATGCCAGCTCCTTGGTTCAGGCCCGAAGCCTCAGGGTGACCTGCAACCTGCTTTCTCTCGCACCCACATCCAATCTCTCAGCAAGTCATGTTGGCTCCACCTTCACAGTCTGCCCACTGCCCTCCACCTCCCTGGCCCCCAGCCTGGCCTGGGCCACCATCATCTCTCTCCAGGACAAGTGCAGTCACCAGTTCACTGGTCTTCAGCTTCTGTCCTTGCACCCCCTCCCCCAGGCTGTTTACCTCCACACGCAGCCAGAGCCCCCTGTTAGAACAGTGTCCCTCCTCTCTCAACACCAGGCCACAGCTCCATGACACTAGAAGAAAGACAAAGCCCGTCCAGGGGCCATACTCTCAATGGCCCCCTTGATCTCGCTCCTCAGGCCACACTGGTCTCCTCGTTGTGGCTTGAATACACTCCTGCACTCCCTGCACAGCCTTTGTACATGCTGTTCCCTATGCCTGGATCAGTCTCTCCTCAGAAGTCCTCAGGGCTCCCCTCTCACCTCCTTCAGTGAAGTCCACCTTGCCCCCCATTTTAAGTTGTAGCCTCCCAGCAGCAACTGATCTCAGGTGCCCTCCTGGGGTTACCGCCCTCCTGGGCTGTGAGCCCTGAGGGAGGAGGCTCCTGCTCTCCAGCCTGGAGGAACAGGCACTTGGCTGAGCACGCGCACCTCCCCAGAGGGGCCTGATCTCCCCGCCGTCCTGCCCAGCCTGCATGCTGCCGGCCACAGGAGCAGGCAGGTGGGTGTGAAGTGGCAGCCTGTGGAGGGGCTAGAAGTGCAGTGGCTGACCCAGGGACAGCCACTTTCCCCGGCTCCTCTCCGTATGAATTATTAAAGCTCATTTATGATGGGCCTGCCCAGGCCTGTGGCTTCCGTGCATAATTCATGGCTCTCCCAGGAGGGCCGGGTGCTGGAGCAGCCACTTCTTCCCGGAAGCAAGGAAAGTGCAGGCACGGAATGGCCCAGACCCAGGCTGTCCTTCCCCCATCCCTTTCACCCTGTCCCGATCTCAGACAGCCCAGTACCTCTACCCACCCTGCCCCATCTGGGATTCTGGACACTGGGATTCTGGTTCAGTGCAGACTCCCCTCTCTGTGCCTCGGTTTTCCATCTGTGGACTGACGGAGTTGGTGGTTTTCAAACTGCAGGGAGAGCAGAATCATCTACCTCCACTCCCCAGGGGGCCGAGGACCATGGGTTCCCAAGGTACCAACACCCAGGTGTCATTGTTTGTGAATTTTCCAGCAATCTAGACCTGGGACTTAGCAATGAGCAAGAGGAGTTCAGGAACTAGTTAAGGCATCCCCAGAGAAAAGCAGAAAGTCCAGGCCAGGGACACAGGGTATGGAACAGTCAGTCACTCTGCCCAGGATCCACCATCTGCTCCCCAGGCCTGGAACCACCTGCCTCAGTCACTGACACAGATCATTAACATTTGGGGTCTGCAGAGCCTCCTTCTCTCCCCAGCATGTTCCCCAGGTAGTCAGGTACAATGCAAAAGTAACCCCTGCCTAGGCCCATTTAACAAACTTGTAAACTGAGGTTCAGTGAGGCTGGCTCTTGGAGGCAGGGGTAGATATGTTGACACAGCCCCTGTGCCCAGCCAGGTGCTGTGATGGGAGAGCCACACCCAAGCCTGGTCTCAGGAGGTGCACAGCAGGGTGGAGGCACCTGTGGAGGTCACCAGGAGAGTCAAGGAGGAACCCAGGGGTTCCAGCTGCCTGTTCTTGCCCCACGCCAGTAACTGAAACCTGATTGGAGGTGGCAAGATAGGCCCTGTCCATGTGTCACCAACCACTCCAGCCAGATTCTATGATTCACACATCCCCACCTCCCCTCCTGTACATCCTCCCCACTCCCCAGCATGAGTCAAATCCTCTCTGAGCCACAAATAGCCGTCCTCCATGTGCGTCCTCGACATGGCCTCCTGCTGTGAGGAGGACAGAAACCTCTCTAGGGATCCTCTATTTCTCCTCAGGGTAGAGATCCCCCAGGGAAGCTGGCAGTGTCCCAGAGGACACACTGGGTGCAGAGGAGAGGTGAAGCAAAGACCAGAAAAGAACTCAACCCATCAGGGCAAGCTTTGTTCCCTGGCCTTGTCCCCCGCTACCTGGCCAAGTCACCTCTGCCGGAAAGTCTTCCAGGATTTCTCTCCACCCCTTCCCCCAAACCCACAGTCCTTACTCCACTTTACCAACCCTTGCCTTAGGTTGGAGCTGCAGTCCGGTCCCATCATCAAGCTTCCTGCAAAACTTAGCTTGCAGGATGGCAAAGAAGAGTCTTCTGGAAATGCTTGGGGATAGATTTCCCTGAATATCCTCCCATCACCAGACTGGTACCTGCCCTGTCCAACCCCCTCTGCAGTGGGAGAGAGGCTGGAGGGCAGGGCAGGGAAAGGGCTTCTAAATTCAGCAGGTAGCAGAGCACCAAGGAAAGGAACAGATGATTCAGAGTACCCGTTGTGTGCTGGGTGCTGTGTGTGTGAGGCCACTGAAGTCACACAGCACCCATGGCTAGGTGCTAACTGATTCAGGCCCACTTCATGGATGAAGACGGAGGCCTAGGTGGTGAAGCAATGCACTCAAGGCCACACAGCCAGTCTGTGCTCAACCAGAATTTGAACCCAGTAAAGGATGGCTCCAGAGCCCAGGTTCTGTCCCCTAGGCAATTAGGCTTCCTTAATCCCAAAGAGGACTTCAATGGCCAAGATTCAGGAAATAGGGTGCAGGTAAGGGCCACCCCTCATTTATGACCTTTTCCACCTTTGTGAAGGGATCTACTCCAAATCAGGGCCCTCACTGCCTCCCCATGCAAGCCAAAGCTGGGTGCAGTCAGAGTCCTTCCTTTTACCCCACCAGAGCTACCCTGCTGTAGGAATGTTGTCTCAGCAGTGCAGAGCCCAAGCTCCCTCAAACCCCTCCCATGACGGGGGGTGGGGTGGGGAGGGGGAGATGCCCACTTCCTCTGGGATTTGCTCCTCACTAGTTAGCTCCGGGCTTCTCAGCGCAAGCCAAGCTGCATGTAAATCAAATGTGAGTACTCAGACCACCTTGACTCTCCATGCTCTATGGTGAATCCTTTAGCAATGCAAATCCCCTCTGTGAGCTACAATGAGGAGGGGCCTTCAGGTGCCACCCCAGCGGCCCCACCCCTTCTGAGAAGTCCCAGGTTGGTGGCCAGAACAAAAGGAGCCACTGCCTGGTGAGCCTGTGTTGTCCTGAGAGATGGCTTGACGAGTAACAGGTTGGCCAAACCCAGTAGGGCTATCACAGACAAAATACTCTGCAGATGTTGCCAGCCTTCTATAGATTCCCTACTAGCTCCCTCACTCCCCATTCATTCATTCATTCATATAGTTACTGAGGCAGGCTCCAAGCTAGGCACCGTGTCTCCAAGGGACACAGTGGTGAGCAGGGCAGATGCAAGCCTGCCCTCGGAAGCTTGGAATTCAACCAGAGCAGACAGCTGATCTGATCCAGACTCAGTAAGTGGAGGGAGGAGGAGTCCGGCGAGCCTTGCGGGGGTGGGATGCACGGCAAGGGGCCTGACCCAGCCTAGGGGTCTGGCCAGGCAAAGGTGGCACTGCAGAGCAGCAGGGCAGTTCAGACAGAGGGTACAGCACGTGCAAGGAAGGCTCAGCAGTGAGCTGTGCGCACGGTGATGCCCTATGAACACCCTCAGACTGACTATGGGCATAAGCAGGCTGCTCCCACACTGAGGCCTGCAGCGCTCCATCCTCAAGGACATGGTGAGTGCCTCCATGTGACGGATGGTGAAGGACAGTGAGCTTCTGACACTGGGGAGATGAGGAGAGCGGGTGCAGTCAGTGGCTGGTAAACTAAGGGTTCAAAGAGCAGGGCTTTCTGCTCAGTCCTCGGCACCCAGCCTGGGAAGGCACAGCTCCACCTAGCCCTCTCCAGAGGCAAACATCTAGCTCTGACAAATCTCCACTTGGATGCCCTAGTCTGCATCTCAAATTCAATGTGTCCAGTACCTGATGGTCCCCTGGACTGACTCTTCCCCAGCCTCCTCCAGCTTATCTGGTGAAAACTCTGTCCTTTCAGATGCTCAAGCCAAACCCCTGGGGTCTCCTGAGACCCCTTTCCCTTTCTCACACCCAGACCAACAGCAGGTCTCACCACCATCACGGCCATCACCCTGGTGCTCCTCTGTTCACACCTCTCCGCAGGGGCCCCCACTTCAAAGTCATGCTAATTTTTTTTTTTTTTTTTTTTGCGGTACGCGGGCCTCTCACTGTTGTGGCCTCTCCCGTTGCAGAGCACAGACTCCGGACATGCAGGCTTGGCGGCCACGGCTCATGCACGGGCCCAGCCGCTCCGCGGCATGTGGGATCTTCCTGGCCCAGGGCACGAACCCGCGTCCCCTGCATCGGCAGGCGGACTCTCAACCACTGCGCCACCAGGGAAGCCCCAAAGTAATGCTAATTTAATGGCCCAGGCTGTCCTGGTCCTTGCTGCCCTCTGCCCTCCTCTCCTCCCACTCTCCCCTTTTTCTCCTGCTCTAACCACTTCCTACCTCAGGGCCTTTGTGTTGGCCGTTCCTCTGCTTGGAACACTCTTCTCCCAGATACCCATGTGGCTCCCACTCTCCCCTCCTTCCAGGTTTTGCTCAAATGTTTTAGTGAGGCTCACTCTGACCTGCCTCCTCTAGTTAAACCCTCCCCCAAATTCATCCTGTCCCTTCTCCATGGCATCTGTCACCTTCCAACATAACATATCCTCTGTCTGTATCACCTCCCCAGACTGTTGTCTGCCTGTCCCGTCAGTGCCTGGCACATGGCAGATGCTCATGAGTGTGGAGAGAATCAATGAATGGCAGGTTGTGGTGAGTGCCTGTGGAGGGAACAAATGTGCCCACAGTGGGGGAGGCACTGACTGGAAGAGGATGAACTGAGTGGGAGCCTCAGGTAGGACCAAATCCATGGGCTGTCCCACAGCCATGCGTCCCCCTCGCACTGACCTGCGGGCCACCCTTGCCCTGGCATTTGATTTGTTCTACGTTCACAATCATAAAATACAGGAAATATGATCCCATTTTAGAGTCCTTTTTTTTTAAACTTTTATTTAATTTTATTTATTTATGTTTGGCTGCATTGGGTCTTTGTTGCTGTGTGCGGGGGCTACTCTTCATTGCAGTGCATGGGCTTCTCATTGCGGTGGCTTCTCTTGTTGCGGAGCAGGGGCTCTAGGAGTGCAGGCTTCAGTAGTTGTGGCACGCGGACTCAGTAGTTGTGGCTTATGGGCCCTAGAGCGCAGGCTCAGTAGTTGTGGCGCACGGGCTTAGCTGCTCCGCAGCATGTGGGATCTTCCCAGACCAGGGATCGAACCCGTGTCCCCTGCATTGGCAGGCGGATTCTTAACCACTGTGCCATCAGGGAAGCCCTATGATCCCATTGTAAAGGTTAGAAAACTGAGGGACAAAATGACTCATGGTCACATATGGGGCTCCAGCTCCTCCCCTCCTCAACCCCCGTACCCTGGACCATGCTTTCTAGCAAGCAGCAGGCGGACGGCGCAGTGAGGCCACCAAAGCCCACGGCTCTGGGTCCCTCTAGACGGCCCCGTGATGTCCCCACCCTTCTCCATTTTAGAGTCATGGCCTCCTCCATACGCCACCGGTCTGGAAACCACCTGTGAAATATATTTCCCCCAGCGCTGGCTCGGGAACCATGTAAATCACTCGGCTTAATGTCCTCTGGGATTGTTCCCCACCACCCCTCCCCAGCCACTCTGTGCCGGTGAATGTGGGGCTGCAGGGCATCAGGCAGGTGGGGCCCCAGTCATGGGCTGTGGGCAGCCCAAGGTACCCCAGGTGCTAGGAGGCACTGTGCAGGGGTGCAGCAGCCTCAGGGAGCACGTCAGCAGGAGAGGGATGGGGCCTGACTGGAGCTTCGGGAACTGGGGCTGGATCCATATAGGCAAGCCTCTCCCCCACCCCACCCCTGCCCCTTATCCTTGTCCCCCTGTCAGCGGCTTACTCTCAGAGGAAGATGGGTCCTGATGCTCTCCCCGGGCCCCCACAGCCCTGACCAGGGGAGGCCCAAGGCCTTAGGAAGAGCTGGGGACCCTGAGAGGGCCTGTCAGAATTCAGTCTGGAGTAGGGGCTGTGTCTCATCACCACTTGGATGCTGCCTAGAGCACCAGTCATGTGTGGTTATTATTTATTTGGCCTCACTTCCATTTCTTCCTTGCTGACGATCTCTCCCATGGACTGTGAGCTCCCCGAGAGCAGCCCTGGCACACAGCTAAGGTTTGGAGAGGAGACTCAGGTGGGGCAGGGGCCGTCAGGAGGCGGGTCCTGAAACATGGGAGGGCCATGGAGCAATCAGCAGTGTGGATGAGGCATAAGCAAGTGTCAACACAGAGGGGCAGTTGGGAAGGAGTAGGGCAGCCGGCTGAGGAAGCCTGGCAATCTCCCTGGAACAGGCTGCAGACTCTGGCCACTGGCCACATGTACAGGCATCTATGAACAGCTGCCCCCCAACAGGTACAATGGCCAGAATACTCCCCAGAACCAGTACACTGGTCCCCACCCCCTTTCTCTGGAAGCCTCAGTTCTCCTTGCTGGCAGAGCAGCGCAGGGGGAGGGGTCCTATGTTCACCTTCCTATCCTCTATGGCCTTGGCTTTCCACCTTGGCTCACCTGAGTGGCTCTGGAAATATCCTGATGCCCAGGCCCTGCCCCACAAAATTAAATAACACAGCCCATGGGGCCCTGGACCCCACCTTCATCTCTCTCCCCCGAGCAGCCCTTGGAGGCAGCCTCTTGGCTGGGGCATCCCTTGTAAGAGAGCCGCAGGAAGGTGTGTGGGGTGGCCTTTGTTCTGTCGCACCAGCAAAGCCAGGGCCGTGTGGGACCCTGTCCCAGAACATGTAAAAGCTGTTCCAGCTTTCAGAGACGTAACCAGCTTGGCCTGTACACACCTGTGCTGACTCTCTGTTCAGCAAACATTTTTTTAGCACTTGGTGTGCGCTAACCTAGAGTTCAAGCCAAGGACAGGTGGTCGTGACCCCTGCCCACCCTCCAGGCACACAGTCTGGAAGGGGAGGCAGCAGGTCTATTGCAACACAAGAATAGGAGTGACTTCAGGGGGCCTAGGAAGCCCCTGTCCCACATAGGGAAGTCAGGGGAGGCTTCAGGGAACAGTGACTCCCAGTCAAGCACTAAGGGACAGGCAGAGGTCAGCCAGACCATAGGCAGGGTCCTGCTTGGGACTGGCAGGGCCCTTTGCAGCCCACCCAACCTCTCCCCTGCTTACTCAACTCTCAGTTCATAATAGGTGCTTGTTAAGCCCCCATGGACGGAGATGGCTGCTGCCCCGGTGCTGCCGGTCCTGAGGGCAGAGATCCCCTCCTGTGCCCACCACCATGCCTATCAGAAGCAGCCCCCTTGGCCATGGTCTCCATAGCACCAGCTTACAGGGCAGGACAGAGATGGCAGCTATGCAGATGGGGTGGCAGGGGAGCATCGTCATCAGCTGCAGAAGAATCCATCACTCTAGAGGGTCCTGGGTATGATGAAGACACTGAGGCTGGAGGAGGAGAGCAGGTGGCTTGCCCAGACTCCCACAGTAAGCTGGAGACGGGCCAGGGCTAGAGTGGAGTAGTAAGAAATTGAGACAAGAAGGGTAGAGGGACAGAAGTGATGGAAGAATATAGGAGGGTTGGGTACCCTGAGGGTCCTGCGGTCAGGAGCCTCTCTGGAGGAGGTGAGCTGCAGAAGAGCTATGTACAGCAGTGGCTGAATGCTCAAACCCAAGCACTGGGGTGTGAATCCTGCCTTCATCACTCACCATCTGTGTGATTTCAGCATCACTTAGCCCTGCTGAACCTCAATTTTTCTTATCTGTGAAATGGGAATAAAAATGGACTGATCTCATTGGACAGCATATGTGAAATATAGCACCCGAGGCTCAGATCACAGTGATTGATGATGTAGTTAAAATTACTTCCTTTACAAATGTTTCCTTGAACATGGACACTCTCCCTTTCCTTTCCCTCCCACCTTCTTCCTCTTGTCAGGCCTCTTGTCTGACCCTGAAGCACATCCTGCCTCCTCATTCTCCATCACTCCCCCTCTTCTCGCTAACAAAACCCAAGTCTGCAAGAATCTCTCCCACCTCCAGTCCCAAGGTGACCCCATCCTTAGCTCAAGGGTAAATCCTCATTAGCCTGAGCCAATCACAATGCACCTTCCTGATTGCCAGTGATTGGTTTAGAGTAGACATGTGACCCAGTGCTAGCCAATGAGGTGTGAGGGGAAATTGGCTAGGGGCTTCTGGGTGAGGTTTCCTAGCCTCCTTTTAAGAGGAACCCAGAGGAAACATCTCCTCTTTTACTCCTAATGTCTGGTACATATGATGCCTGGAGCTGTGGCAGCCATCTTGTTGCCATGAAGGACGTCAGACAAGGACAGACAGCCACACCAAAAGTAAGGCCAGCCAGGCAGAGTGCAGGTGAAGGCTTGGTCCTCAATGACAGCCTATACGTACCCACCTCTGAGCTCCCTGCCAGAGGGCCTAACCATGATGAAAAAAATTAATGTGCTGGGATTTCCAAGGGGTGCACAGAAGCAGCCTCTTTTCCTTGCAGCCATTCCTTGGACTCAGTTTTTGAAGGATCAGTAGTCAGCTCAATGCCTACTCCTGGAAAGGCCTCTACGAACTGGGCACAGAGCTGGGGGAGAGGCACAGGGTGATAGGAGAGGCCCACAAGGGGTAGGGAGCCAGAGGAGGGCAATGATCTAGAGGGCTTCTTGGCCCAGTACTCAGGCTGAGCAGGCCAGCCTGGTATAGGGAAACAGCCAGAAGGTGGAGAGGTCAGAGCTCCTACCAGGACTTGCAAGTGGCTTGGCCTGGCTGGAGTCTAGTCACAGAGCTAGTGGCCAGAGACCAGAGCCAGCCCAGGAGGGCCCTCAAATGCCAGGTGAGAAGTGGGGCTCTGCCCATGGCAGGCTTCTGGGGTGCAAGGTCATAGCTTGCCTTCAATGAGAGATACTGCAGCATGCCTGGCAGGTCTGGGAAAGGAAGGGAAGACGCCTAGGTTCTCACCATGCCCACCTTAGCCTCAGCTCACAGGGAGAAAGGAGAAACGTCCGTCTGTGAGAGCCCTCAGTGCAGAGGCCTGTTCTGCCAGCTCATTTCTCTTTTCTAATAAGTGAAGTTGTGGGGGCAGGGCTGAGGTGGGTTGTTTTGTTGTTTGTTTGTTGGAACCGGCAGCAGCACCAGGCCTGACCTTTAAGGCTTCAAATGTAGCATTTCAGGCAGCGCCAGAGGGAGGAGAACATAGGCTGAGCAGAGAAGTTATCAAGGCTAAAATGCCACGTCAGCCATGTCAGGCTGGAAACTCGCAGCAGAGCAGGGGCCTCTACCCATCTGAGGAACATTCCAACCCATTCGTGTCCACCCGGCGACAAAGCTGTCCTTTCCATGGGTACCCTGAAAGCCTCACTGACTCTAAAACGGCAAAGGGCACCAAGGTCTGCCCCAAAGAAACACCAGAAGCTGGGGGCCCACACCACAGGCACCTTGCTCTGCAGGGTTTGCCAAAGGAGGCCTCAAATCACTCCCGCATCTCATGGCAAAAATGTTTTTATTTAAGATAATCAGTTGTACATCATAGTGCAAAGACGGCTGAACGGGGAGCATCCTTTGAGCAGCCTGTACTGAGCCCTGGGTGGGGGACTGGGCCCTGCCCGCAGAATGTATGTAGCCAGCAGAAATGTGGGGCCTGAAGGCTCCTTCCCGCCACTCAGACATCAATTTCCCTGTCTGTACAACGGAGGTATCTAGGTCCCCAGGGGCTTCTGTGGCTGGGCTATTCCTTCCCAAATCAGGGACCCAGGCAAGGCCCATTATTGCCCAAGGAGATGGTCGCACTCGGGCTCCCTGCCCCCATAGGGACTCTCACAAGCCCTGTAGGTGCCCAAGCCCTTTGCAGAAGTCCCCTCCCGAGACACCTAGGATGCTGGGCCATCCTAACACTGACAACACACAGACCCTGAGAATGCCAGGAAAGCTCTCAGACATCAGAACCCATCAGCTCAGGGCCCACAGAGCCAAGGGCCAGCACCCAGCACAGGGCACTCAGACAGCCTTGTTTATGAAGACCCAGTAGGCAAAAATTCATCCTTGAAAGGAAGAGCTTTGCTGGAGGCATCCCAAATAGAGGAACATGAGGGCATCATCAAGCTGAAGCTTTTATACCCAAATTATGCCTGCAGCTGACTGTACAAATGTCTTGCTAGGAGCAAGAACCCCAAACCTACAGCAGATGCTTCAAGGGATGCCAGTCTCCCACCCTTGAGTGTGCAAGTGAGAAGCACACACTCCAAGAGAGAAAAACTGCCAGGCCAAGGTCACACAGCAAGGGTTTCCAGATTCCACATCGGAAGGGCTGTTAGCAAAGATGCTTTGTTTCACAAAGGACTCACCAAGCTTCGCAGAGTCCCAAGTCCTCTGGCATATCTAAATACCATTCTATTTGCAAAAATTTGAATTACAAGGATGCAGCCTCTGTGTGTTTCCCTTGCAGACAGTCATCGAGCCAGTTGGTAGATGATCAAACTTCCCAGCTCAGCCTTAACTCAGACTGTTCTTGACATAAAAGTTTGTGAAACACTGGTCCTAACAAACAGGTGGCTTTATTTCCCACTGCCAACATTTGCCCAGCTGAGCCCTGGCATTAACTTCAAAGGGGGGCTCAGAAGGTGAGCACTGGGAGCGCATTCTGGGTGCAGAGATAAACCGTACATATGCCCACACATACATATGCACACCCACGCACAAGCACACACCCACATTCGCATTCATAGGCACACACACATGCACATACCAACACCTGTGTATACACATGCGCAGGCATGTACACACAACCTGCACATATACATGAAGCACAGGCACACACATTTACATGCACTCACATAAGCACATCTTCATATACAAATGGACACTCACAAGTGTGCACACAACGTGAACATATCCAACACATGTGCACAAACACATATAAGAGCACAGACATATAGACACTTCCACACACAAGCTTACATGTGCACACAGGCCAAGGCAAGGACCAAGCACAGGAGGAAGGACCCAGAAACCACAATGGAGTCTCAGGATCCTGTAGGGCCTGGCTGGGTGGCAGGCGCTATGGGCAATGGGACAGGTGCCTGGCACTCAGAGTACGGGCCCAGCTGGACTGAGAACCCTCATAGATCCAGTCAGAATCCACACGCCCTTGTCATTCATCCCTCATGACCTTTCACACCCCAACCCAGCGAGGCAGTGTGATCAAGGGAACCCTGTTTTACAGATGAGGCCCCAAGACCCAGAGAGGCTGAGGAAGTTCCCAAGGTCACACAGCTGGTGAGAGGTGTGGCAGAGTCTCAGTGTGTGTCAACAGGGGACTCATTCAGAAAGGTTTGTCCAGCAGGGAAGGAAGGCACCAAGGCGGGAACAAGGGGCCCAGGGTCTAAGGGAAGCGGGAAAGAGGGGCAGAGGGGGTGACTTCTCCCCCTTTTTACCCACTCCTTTCCCCTTTGTTTAATGAGTCACTTCCAAGGTAGGGAGAGATGCTTAATAATCAGCAGGAAAGACTTCCCGTGCCCCTCCCTCTCTGCTAAACAATTAGGCTGATCAGAGCTCAAAGTGGGTCACTCTGAGAAGCAGCTTTGAGACACCCAAGGTGTGTCCAGAGGCCAGTATGGGAGGTGCAGGCTCCTCACACTGGGGGAGATGGGGCTCAGCTGGGCTAGGGTCAGGTCTCACCTCACAGCTAGAGCAAAGTGTGGAGAGGAGCAGGAAGACCTTGGACCTGTCTTCTTAGGCGACTGCAATGTCAGAGTCACAAGGTAATGGAAGAGAGGAAACTGAGGCCCAGAGAGTAGAGGAGACTGTCCAAGGTCACCACCATGCAAGCTATCAGCTGAAAGGACTGGGTTGGGACTGCCTTTGACAGAGGCCCTCCAGAGCCAGGCCAACCCAAGGTGGGGACGCTCAGGTCTCCCATGTGAAGATTTCCCACCATGTAATCCCAGCTAGACAGGGTTTTCTGCTCTGTAAGGCCAGATCCCTCACAGGCTCAGTCATCAGAACCAGCAGTGGCCAGGGGTCCAGCAGGCTGGACTAGCCCCAGAAGGAGGGGGCCCAGGTGAGGTGGGAGGGGAACTAGGTGGTCCATGAGCAGGACCAGGGCCAGGGACACCAAACCAACGGCCTGAGTCCCACAGTGGCAGGGCAGGGCTTGGCTGAGTGCTGCCCCAGCTCCTGCCTATGTGGACCTAAGTGACAGCATCCCTGAGTCCCTTGCAAGCCCCACATGGGCATATCAATCCGCATGGTCACTTGCACCGCCAACTCCCCCGCAACTCTTAGCCACAGGCAGCTCAGAAGGCTCTTCAGGTTATACAGGACAAGAGAGGAAGTGAAAGGAAAAAAAGCAAAAACCACACATACACCTCTCTCTGGGAATACGAATATTGATTCTGTAGCTCCTTGTTTAGACAGTAGGCACCAGGAAAAAAACAACAACCTGACACTAAGAGAAGCTCCCCAGTTGGCTGAAGGGATGCAGCCAGGGGTGGGAAAGCCCCCCACACTTGCCTTTAGAGCACCCTAGGCCTTGGTCTCCCTCCCCAGGCCTGAGGCCCTGAGCCCTCACGTAAGGACAGAGGTCACCTGTTCCCGAGGCAGATATTGAATCTGGAAGCCAGCGAGGTTGGAACTGGGTGGGGGGAGGAAAAAGAGACCACCCCCCACCCAGAGACAGCACCACCCTCCAAGGCAGGGCACACGCCACATGCCGGCCTGGTTTGACTCGCAAACCCCCAGCTGCCCCCGAATAGTTTCCTAGCAAATAGAACCCTGGTTCCCCAGCCCCCCAGACCCCTCTTGTCCACACAACATGAAAACCCCAGCACCTATAAGGTCCAAGCCCTCCGAAATCCCCTCGGGCTTGAAAAACCTGCCACGGGACTAGAGCACCCGGCCTCAGGTTTCCATGAACAGCCTCCACCCCCAGGCCCCTGGCCTCTCTCTCTGGAATCCTACTGGAATCTGGAGGGGGAGATGGCATCTCAGAGTCTCAAGATGAAGTCCCTCTTGCCCACCCCTGCACGGCAGGCATGCCCGGCACATGACTCAAAGCCTCTGAAAGGGGGAAAACCTGGACTGAGGGGCTCCATGATCGCCTGTGTACACGTGGGAGGGGGTGGAGGTAGGCACAGGGCCTATGAGCACCGCGCTGGCAGGGTGGCCATAGGCCAAGAAAGGCCTCCTCAGGGTTGCCTGAGACCCAGAAGAAGACAAAGGGACAGAGCAGGAAAGGTTACAGTTGGGAGCCTAGGCGTCCCTCACATGTCTTAAGCCTCTTCATTTTCTTCCAAACACCCAGGCTTTGAGTTCCTACCCCAACTTCTTGGTCCCCTGCCCAGATGTGCCCAGCCCCCTGGCAGGACAGCTAAGTGTCTGACAGATTAGTCCTCTCCCTGCCCTGCCCCTGGTAGCTGTGGGGCTTTGGGCAGGTCCCTTCATCTTTCTGAGTCTCAGTCTCCCCATCTGTGGGATGGGCATGACCATGGGGTCTGAGGGCGTAATGTGGACAAGGGGCCTGGCCTGAGCTCAGTGAGGGGAGGTCACCATTAGCCTGGTGACATCCCCCACCATAGTCAAGCTGGGCTTCAGGGAATTGGGGAGGGAGGTGGCCCAGTGCTCGTCCTCACGGAGCCGATATCCCTGCGGGTGGGTACAGCCTGAGCTAGTGGCACAACCCAGAGGCCTCTGGAAGGTGTGGGTATGAGACCCTGAAGGAAGGATCTAAACCCCTGAGAAAAGCACGCAGTGATGAGGGGACAGCGTAAGCAAAGCAGAGGGATAGGAAGGCGCTCAGTCCATGGGAGGAATGTGAAGAGATTGGTGGATGGGGGCCCTCAGGCTGTAGCCTCAGGGGTTGTTAATGTTATCGATAGCTGCCATGACTCCCACCCATGGAACCCTCCCTGCTCACCTGAGGTGACACCCTCTCCCACTAATTCTCACCACCAGCCTCTTAAGCAGATTCTATTATCTTATTTGGGGAAACAGAGGCAAGGTCATCCCAATGGGGAGGGTCAGCTCTGGAGACCAAAGCTTGAGCCTGCAGGGCCCACACCTGACACCCACCATGTCCCCAAACTGCCTCCTCCCAGGAGCTGGCAGGGACAACCTGCACACAGGCATAGGGGAGAAGGAGGCACCGCGGGCAGAAGTGCTCACTCCACTTGTGAGTCAGTCTCTCCTCGGAGACACCAGTGTGACAAAGAATCTGGAGGGAGACTCACCCGCACACTATGAGGGGGCTCGTCTTAAAACAGGCTACTCCCTTCTCAGGGGCTAGCTTGACATAGTTGGCCCAGTAAAGGTGGGTCCTGCAGGGGGAAAGCAGACAAGGGTCCCCCAGCCCCCATCCTCAACGCTAGGAGAGATGTGAGCCAGTTGTAGCAGCAGCCGGCCGTAAAGCCTCAGCCTCCTCCTCCTTCCTGCAAAAGCTGTTGGCAGGTTGTTGGGGAAATGGGGGATCCAGATGCGTGATGTTGCCTCCCTCTAACACGGAGAGCTACAGGGAGGTGAAGACGTGGGCTTGGAGGCCCAGACAGACACACGTCACCCACCATTAACCATAGCTATAGTGACGCATGCCCTGTCGTGGACACTCAGGAAAAGGCGCACGTACTCTGGCTGTCATTAATCTGCTGGGGACCCAGACCCCTCGGGCTCCTTTCTGCTCCCCACCCACCCACCTACCCACTCCCAGAGGAAGGGAGGTACTGGCCAGCACCATCACTGGGGAAGAGTGGGGCTAAGAGGGTGCAGCCACCCAGGCACCTCAGCAGGACCCCACAGAGGGGACAGAGAAACCCAGGAATGCTGGAGAACAGGGGACAGAGGTGCAATAGAGATGACAGAAGAGGTGGGCAGGGCAGAGTGGACACAGAGAGATGAGATGAGACGGATGGGCAAGGAAGTGGGGGGAAGGGGATGGGAGAAGAGATGAGAGACCAAAGAAGGGGGCAGGGAGGGGGAAGGCGACTGACAGAATTGGAAAAGGCGACTGACAGAAAAGGAAAAGGCACAAGGAGAGGCAAAGCAGTGAGGGCTGCCCCTCAGCCAGCAGCAAACAGGAAACAGGAGGAAGCAGGTAAAACGGAGAGTGTGTGCTCTGACTCCGTCTCCCCCACCTCACCCCAGACACATGAGTGCACATATGCACACACATGCGCCTGTGCACACGTGGCCTTCCCTTGTTTGAAAACCTGATCCAGGTCCAGGTGGGGTGAGAGGGCACCCCCCCCAAACCAAAGGTCTGTCCTCCCTCCAGCAGTAACTCCTCTGCCCTCCTCCATCCACCTGGAGGAGGTGGCAAAGGGTCTGCTTTGCCTGGTGGGCAGACAGCCATGTTGCCAAAGCGATTACAGAAATAACGGCCACCGGACCCTAAACCCACACTTGCTTAAAACCCAGCAGCTTGCAAAGCTGGGCCCTGTCGCACTGCCAGACACTAAGGAGGAAATGACTTTCCCATCAAGGGCCCTCTCCACTAAGGGGTCGTCACCCTAGTGCCGTGAAGCTGAGGGTCCCACTGCCCACCTCAGAAAGCCACCTGTACCTGTATCAAAGTCCCTTCCTAGCCTGGCCATGCTAACCCAGGAGAGTTCAGGGAGGCCACTGGCCCCGAACAGCCCCAGGGCAGCAGCCTCAGCCTTTCATGTCAGCTCAACAAAAGTCCCAACTCCAACTAAGCATGGTCATGCAGGGGAATGTGGGGGAGGGACCCCCACTCAATTCCTCCCCCTTCCTGCCTCTAAGGATCAATGGGCGTTTGCATCTGCGGGACCAGGGCAGCTGAAGGGCGCTGGCTGTCACCGCCAGCCCTGCGTGTTGTCGCACCGTTAGTCACCTCCCCCTGGACCCTCGGAGCTGTACAGCCCCCACTCCACCCCCACTCTCATTCTCTAATTATGGTTTTCAAGATGTGTCCCAAACCCTGATATTAGTTCCAACTATACCGACAAGAGAAGAGCGTCCAGCTGAAAATGTGCCACTGCCATCACACCCGCCTCCCCATCTTCTGGCTGGGGACAGAGGGACAGGTGTCCTCTCTGGTCAGGGTATCACAAATGTAACATGCAGGCTCGGCAGCCATCTGACCCACCGCAGGTTACAAGGAGAGGGAGCAAGGTGGGAAGAGGTGAAAAGAGACGTCTACTTAAACCTTCACTCAAGGAGCTACGAAACGGCAAGGGGAAAAAATAACTGTCTTGACTTTGAGGAAAAAAGAACAACAAAAAAATAATGCTTTTGCTCTTTTTAAACACTGTGGCTTAAGTCCATTTTCATCACAGCAAATGAAAGACAATAATGCACCCACAAGCCTTGAACTTCCATAGGATTCTCTTCCCCCTGGGCACACCCCACATACACACACGAAAAATCCAGACAGCTGACAGAGGACACGTCCGTGTAGCACCTGTAATTTGCCTACTGATCACCCGCCTGAGCACAGCCAGGCTGTTTGAGGAGAGAGATGACAAGACGGAGAGAGACTCAGGCAGTGCCTTTCCTGAGTTTGATTTTTCCTCATCTGGGAGAACCTACAAGCTGGAGTAGGCAGAACCAGGGGCCCCTACCCTTGGGCAGAACTGGTCTAATGACGCAGAGCCAGCTTTTCCCTTTCCATGAGGACAGACCCTTCCTCTTGGCCACTAGCAGCCCAGCTACTCATTTCCCAAAACCCCTGTGTGGTCACTGGTGCAGGAGTCCAGGGACAGGTGGCTCCTCAGAGCGAGAGACAAATAACAGACAGCAAGGTGGTCACCGTGCCCCAAAGCCACAGGGGTGTCTGGGCACTGACATAAGGCTGGGTCATGGTGCCCATAGAAACAGCTGCTGTCCTAAAGGCCACATGCACTGAATACCCATTTGCAGCCCCAGATGCATCTGGCCAAGCTCACCCAGAGGAGGAAGCCCGAGTTTCCAGGCTCCTGGGGAGGGAGAGAAGGCTCAGAAGGACCACGGAGAACCAGCAGAAGCTGGCAGGGCCAAGAGATGCTATTACCCTGTTGGCAGGGGCAGGCGGGGGTCCTCCCTGCCATTCACCTTCTGCCTCCACCCCGGCACCTTCACCTCCCAATTGGGCTCTCCAGGGGACCCTTCCCCCAGGTTTAGTGGCGGGGGCAAGAACAGGGGACACTGACCTCTTCTGTGGCACTGGCCAAACAGTAAGGTGCTCGCATCCTCTGCTTCCAGCCCTCCCCCTCGAAGGAAAAGGCCAATGAAAACAAGTGTGGAGGTGCCCCCCACCTCTGGATCTAAAGCGCCAGGTTCCTACCCGGGAGGAGACATGAGGCAGACGCTGGGCTCTGACTCCGCCGGGCAGAGGTCGTTGGCCGCCCCCTCACCCAACCCCAGTTTTCCCTCTCAACCCGACAGCGGCAAGGAAATCAGCTGGAAAGCTCGGACCCCCCAGAGATCTCGCTCTGTGCGGTTTGGGGGATGGGAAGGAGAAGGGGCACCGCGGGGAAGTTTCGCGACGCAGCCAGAAGCGCCGGGACCCCGGCTGCCCGCCCTCTGGGCTTGGGGCCGCCGCCCCCGGTCGCGGCGGGCGGCGGGACCCAGCGCCCCGGCCCGGGCGCGGGCTGGGGGACGGAGGGGGGCTCTGGGCTCGGCCGGGGTCCCGCGGCCGGCCGAGGCCACTTACGTGTGCTGCTGAGGAAAGCTGTAGGCAGAGGCGCCGGGGGCGGCGAGCAGCGGGAGCAGCAGCAGCGGCGGCAGTAGCAGCGACAGCGGGCGCGGGGGCCGAGCCGCCGGCCGCCGGGCGCTGAGGCCGGGCCGCGAGCCGCGGCCGGGCCAGCTGAGCGCGGTCCGTGCCGGGCCGGGCAGAGAGGCGCCGCAGGTCCGAGCCGGCACCGCCATGTTTCCATTCAAGATGCGGCGCCGCGGGGAGGGGTGGGGGCGGCGGCGGCGGGTTGGGGGGGCGCGGGCGGCAGGCGGCAATCGCCTCTCCTCCTCCGCCGCCTTCTTCGCGCGGGGCCTCCGGGGCTGCCCGAGCCGCAGCACCTCTGCGGGCTTCGTGCTCGATCTCTCCGCCGCGCTAGCTCGAAGCGCTCTGAGCGCCGGGTCCCGGACTAGCGCTCAAATAGCGGCCGCCGCCAACCTGCCGGCGCCGCCCTCCCCGCTCCCTCCCTCCCTCCCCAATTCCCCGGCCGGTCCGCCCCCGCGCGCCCCCGCCGCGGCCACGCGCCCGCCGCGGCCTGCGCGCCCCTCGCGCCTCCCTGAGCCGGCCCTGCTGGCCCGCGTGGCCGAACCGAGCCGGGGCACGCGCGTCTTGAGCCCCAGCCAAGTCCGAATTTCCAATGTGCGCCCTGCCCCACGCCTCAGACTGCGAAGAGTCCCCGGCAGGCGCATAATGACCCTGCTGGGGGCTCGACCTTCAACAGGCTTAAGGCCTGGAGTCACAGGTTCAATGGTAGAATGGCAGGCTTCAGCAGAGACCACTGTAGAGGGCAACGGAGCTGAACTCATACCACCAGGGGCTCCAGCTACCTTCAAGAGCCCTCTCTGGGGGAACTTGGGTCCCAAGGCTCTGACAGAAAGAAAAAGCCTGGGTGGGAACAGGTCCAGTTGCACAGTTGTGAGGGGCTGGGAATGGATGCAGCGCTCCGCAACCACTCATTTCACTTCCCTGGGCTAAGCGGGCACTGTGTGCAGACCAGCCCCAGCCCCCGAGGCTTGCACAGCCTCTATTTAAACTCCTCCAGTGCCAGTAAGCTCACCCCTGCACAATCCAATCCCTTGTGTCCTGGAGGCTCCTGGCTCTCCCTTGCTGCCGGGAGAAGGCTGGGCTGGTGTCAGTTATGACTCTGCGGCTTGTGGGCCTCTCAGAGTCTCAGTCTCCTCCCTTGTGAATGCTTGTGTGGGTGCCCACCCCCATTTCCAGGATAAAGTGAGAATGGAAGTGAGTTGCTTGGTAAATTGAAACACTCATGGTTGGGGGAGAGTATCCCTGAGATTCCGCTGAAGTTGCCCTGGGGCCCTGCTCTGCGCCTGGCACAGATAAGATGGGAGAATGCTTCCTACCAGCCTGGAACAGAGCAAGACCCTCTAAGCAGTAACTGCCCACAGATTCGGTGCCTAATATGAGTGAGGGCCAGTAACCACCTGAGCAAGAGCTCCCCACATTATGATATCTGGGTGAGTCTCCCATCACCTACTTACAAGTCAGCCTAAAGAGGATTTGCAGTGGAGGGGGAAGAGTGGTAACCCCTGGACTGAGGAGGGCAGAGCTACCCCTCTCACCCAGACAGCGGCAAGGGAATAGGGCTCAGGACAACCTTTACTTGCTCCTTATTCCTGCCTGGGCTGTCCTACCCCTGCCTACCCTCACGAGGCAGGGAGACAGCTTTGGAGTATCCTCCTTCTCTGACCTGAGTGAGTCTTCAGAGGCCAGACTGAGGCTTGCCATAGGTCCCAAACATATTGTTAAATGAAGGCAGTGCCCTGGGCCCCAAACCCCTGATAGGCCTTGGGGGCTGGTGAACAGGAGGGGCATAGTGGACTCTGCAAGGCCAAGCCAGGCCAGTTCTGTGGAGGACAAGGCAGATGCCTGATTGTGCAGATGTCCCCACCCCCACTTCTGGGCAGGGCAGTCCTTCCACCTGGACAGAATGATGGGGGCAGGGTGCATCACAGAAGAGTCAACAAGCTTGAGCTAACCTAACCAGCCCCCTCCTAGCCCCTCCTACTGACAGTTGTCTCTAGCACCTCTATCTCCCCCATGCCTAGGGAAGGGCTGGCCCATGGTATCCTCACCCATCTGTTTGCTGGATAAATGCCTGTGCTTATGGCCCCAGGGAACCAGCACAAAGGGCATCACCCCTCCTGGGTGCCCTCTGGGGTTAGGTGGGCACCTTCTCAAGGCCAGCTCTGCAGGGGCTGAGTGAGAAATGTCAGGGGCAGCCTCCCTGCCCTTTGACACCAGGATGGCAGCACTATCCCCAAAGAGTGCCCAGGTCATCAGGTACCTGTACCCAGGCTGGGTGCAGCAAGTGGGCATTGGTAGTTGGGCATCTCAGTTCCAGCCTCCACAGATGTGCAGCTAATTGAGGCTGCTGGTGCCGAGGGAAAGGCGGGAGATTTTGGTTGACAGGCTGTTAAAGGAAGACAAATAAGGAGGGGAGGTAATTAAGAGTAAACAGGTAGTAAGAGTCTACACACTCCAACTTCAGAGGCTCACAACATCCTCGGTCTCCTGGCTCCTGGCTCCAGCCACAGGTTAAAATCATGGGAAGAAAAATCAAGACTTCCTAGCGAATAGGGGGACTTCCTGGGCAGGAATATTGACAGGTTTGGCAGCTACCCATCTGGCCAGATGTGCCTGTGCTAGAAGATGTAAGGCAGCAGGGGCAAGTAAAGGTGCAGCGAGCAGAGAGAGGCAGGGGGCCTGGCAGGTGCCAGTTCTGCATGTGGGCTGAGGGGAAGTCAGCTAAGCAAGCCAGAAGAGACGGAGAGGTCTTTATGGAAAACCTACTATGTGCCAAGCAAGTCCCGAGGGACGAGGAAGCCTATCAGGAATGTCCAGGACACCTGGGGCAGCAAGAGCCCCACTTCAGCCTGCCCGCCTTCAGCCTCCCTGCCATCACCCTTTTGCTGCTCTATAAGCCAGTGGGTTGGAGAGCTCCTGGCTTTCTTAGAGTTTTACCCCTGCAGTTCCTTCTGCCTGGAACACACTCTCTCATCTCTACCACTTGAACCCAGAATGTTTATGAACCCATAAATACCACTTATGCCAGGAAGCCTTCCTGGACCTCCCCTCAACTAGATAGGCTTCCCCACTCCAGTCCCTACTCTCCTGCCCCCTCCCCCCTGCCACACACACATGCAGCAGCCTCTGCCTTGGGTTCAGAAAAACACCTGCACCCAAGCTGGGACCCCAAGTCTCCCTTGTCCCTGTCACCACCTCAGGGCCCCACACAGAGCCTGGCCATTGGGAGGGCACAGGAAGTGTTGACATAAGGACTTTTGAGTGGCATCTCCAGGAGCCTGGGGCTATGCCCAGGAAGAGTAGTCTGGCCTGGGCATAAGGAGTGATAGCTTTGGCCTCAGATATCACAGGTTATATCAGCAAATCACTTTGCCTCTCTGAGCCTTTGTTTCTTCGTCCATATAATGGGAGATACGGTACCTGCAGGGATGGTCTGAAGACCCAAAGCATGTAACACGCTAAGGGCAGGACTTGGTACTCTGCAAGGCCTTAATGAAGGGAGACCACAGAGAGACTCAGGCATCCCCGGGAAGGGGTTATGGTGAGCAAAGAGACTCAGGCTCCAGACTGAAGTCGAGACTCTGTCCTCTGTGCCCCCTCCCAGGCACCGGGGCCCTCAGAGTCCTCAGAACTCCCCTTGGGAGGACTCTGACCTGAACATCTTCCCCAGGGGAGTGAGAGGCCCCTCAGTGCCACCCCTGTGTTCTATACACAGTGATGTGTATGGCACAGAGACCCAGATGCTTGGTTTGTCCCCTCCCCTGAGGCCTTCATTCCACCGTGGCAAGAGAAAACGAGGACAAATAAAAAGGAGAAATTCTCCCCTCAGAAGAGAATTAGGTGTCTGAATGGCTTCCAAATAAATAAAAGTCTCCTCAGAGCCCCTGGCCAGCACTGACAGCAGCTCTAACTCTCCACAAGACGTGTTTTTCTGCCTCCAGGTGGAAGTGAAGAGTGTCAGCGGTGGGCGAAGTCAGGGTCTGAGG
The DNA here is from genome assembly GCF_963455315.2 of Globicephala melas. Classification (NCBI taxonomy): domain Eukaryota; kingdom Metazoa; phylum Chordata; class Mammalia; order Artiodactyla; family Delphinidae; genus Globicephala; species Globicephala melas. The sequence continues at coordinate 37,699,447 of NC_083324.2, read as the reverse complement.
AGGCGGCCTTCCATCACCTCCTAACACCCCATCAACACCTCAGCGGAATGGCCACGGCAAATTGCCTCCTCTGATGGCCGCCCCTCCAGGCCCTCAGAGAGCAGAGAGAAACAGGTGCTGGCCTCCCCCACCAAGGCCAGGAAAGAGCTTCCCGGTCAGCTCCTGTCCCTGCGCATTGCTGGGATCCAGTTGTCAATTCTGTGAACCACCCCTCCCTAACTTGCTCATTTTGCAAATGAGGAAACAGAGACAGAGGGCTCTGGCGACGGTGAATGAAACCAGCAAGCCAGGGATGTGTCCCTGAATGAGTTAGCTCTGCTCGATGTGAGGGCAGAGCGAGAAATGTTTCCTGAGAGGGGCCTCTCTGAGCGCAGGTCCACACCTCATGCTATCCGCCTTCCCCTCTGCACCTGAAAAGGCAGGAGAGATCAAGGCTAGACCCCAGGAAGTACCTCCTCGAGCAATGGGCTAGGGAAACACCCTGAGGAAAGTCCTCAAATCTTCTGCTTTTCTGCTAAAAGCATCTCTTGGCTTTGGCCCACTAAGCTTTTAGAGGATTAGCCTCTGCTAGGTGGTTGAGGGGAGGACAGGACCTGGCTCCACCATTACTTAATTTAACTGATGGCTGCTGCTCCTGTGAGGGGCAGTTAGCACTTCATTTGTCGAGCCTGGAAGACGGATGAGGCTAGGTGTTCTTCAATTACTGAAAGAAGTTGACGCTGTGGGAAGTGGCAGCAGGGCCACTAGGAGCAGTGCGTGGTGAGAGGCTAGGTGGCCCAGAGGCTGCCCTGCCCCCTTTCATGAGGCCCCTGCCTTCTTGGGGTGATGCCAGCACTCAGGACCCTCCCCCTGAGTTCCTTAGACACCAGACAGGGAGGAGAAGGGAGGCTTTCTGCCAAAAGCCAGTCCAGCCTTTCCCATTAGCGCTGGATATGGGTCTTTCTGCTCCCTGAATCAGGGTGCCACTGCAGCCCTTGCTGTTCTCCCTGGGTCAGGGCCTTTGAGATCTCATCTCCAGGGCCTGAGGTGAGGTGAGGCAGGGAGCAGGGAGGAAGGAGGCATGGACTCCTCCCCTACTGGTTGGAGTGGCCTGGAGTTGGAAATCCTGAAGGGCCCCCTCTTGGCCTGGAAATGTTGTCCCTGAAGCCAGGCCATTAGCCTCAAATACAATCCAAGTGCACTTACGATTCAGCAACTACCCAGGCCCTGGGAGGAGAAGGGTATTTTCCAACCCAGTCCCCCATGAAATCTTCCTTGGCACTGACCCAAGGGGGAATGTGTGAGCCACTAGGATCTGCTGAGGAAGGTCATGCTGGATTGGAGGCTACTTTTCTGCCTAGGGTTATGGGGGAGGCTGGGGACACTCAAGAGAGATGGGCCTAGACTAGGCAGGCAGCAGGGCTGGGAGCTCCAGCTCCTGAGGCCACATGAAGGGGCAAAGCAGACAGGGCTGGGTGGAAACACACTCCTTCCTCTCCTCTGCCAGCATGAGGTAGTACCAGGTTAGGCAAATGAAGGGAGCATCTGGTCTTGATAGAAGGCACAACCTGTGAGGTATGGCAGGAAACAGGGGCAGGGATGGAAGTTAGGGGGACCAGCAGAGCAGAGGCTGTCCTGGGACCATTGTACCCCAGGTGGGCTAGCTAAGGGAGAGACATCACTGCCCAGAAGGTGTGGGGTGGGGAAAGGGAGGTTGTTTAGGGCACAAGTGCTGCAGGTGACCATGGCTTGCAAGGATTCTGGATCCCTCCCCAACTGGTCTAGGCAGTTGGGAAACAACCTGGATGTTCTGGAGACAACCAGGCCCCAGAATCTCTTTCAAAGGACAGCGGGAACTCTGTGGACCCCCTCACTCTACTCTATAAATTGACAAATTGAGCCTCAGGGATGCTCTGGGCCGGGCCTAGTGAACAGTGGCACCTCTGAGACCAGAACCCAGACCCCTTGGGTCCTTGCTTAGGGCCGTTCATGGCACTCTCTTATGGTCAGAGCTGGCCCATATCCCCATCTTGGGTGTCGGTTTTCTACTTGCTGATTAAGGGCCAGTACTGTGGCCAGCAGAGCAAGGCAGGTACCAGGACAGATACAGAGAGCAGAGAGCCCCTCAGTGGCCTAGAAAAAGACCCTGGAGGTCTGGGAATTCCCAAGGCAGAGCCAAGCCCTCTTCCTGCAGAGTAAAGCTATCAGAGAGCTTCGCTGGGCTCCAGACAGGCAGAAGGGGGTGCTTGGGAAGCTGCACCCAGGTAGGCCACTGAGAGTCTGGCGGAGGATGGAGAGGCTTCTGTCTGCTTATGTTCCCACCAGCTGGACGGCCTCTCCCCCTCACCTACCGCCACGGCCTCCCTGATCCCAGTCTGGCGGCTCCAGAGCACCATCTTGCTGAGGTCTTAATTTCTAAATGAGCGAGGAGGAGCTTTGGAGAGGCAGAGGCGGATGGAGAGACTCGCTGAGAGAGACAGAGAGAGACCTCGGGGAGGATCAGGATGTGGACTCAGCATTTTGCCACAAGCCACTTAGGTCTTGCCTTCGAATCCAAGCCAGCTGCCGTGGGGTGGCTGGGAGCAGGCCATGGACAGGAAACACTGGTGATGAGTCAGGCGTGGGGCAGGGCTGGGGGATGGTACTTAAACCCGGGGGGCAGTAGGTATGCCAGGCATACTCAGGCCCCTCGGAAGATAGGGCATTATCAAGTGTTGATGAATGACTAAATGACTATGTAATAATATATCATCTCTATCATGCTAGGGTCTGGGATGGGAGCCATAGGACCCCTGCAAATCCTGCAGATCAGATCCCTGGGAGTGAGATGGACCCTGCCCTCACAACTCCATATAACCTCCTCCCAGGTTCCTGTACTATTCTCCGCCAGCCATAGATCTCTGATGGGACTGAGGATTCCCCACAAGCCCCAGCCACTCAGTGCCCCCCACCCCCATACACACACTGTAGCGATTCTGATAGACACTGCAGGGCAACTGCTGCCCTTGCAGGCTGGCCTCAGAACGCTGGCCTAGCTGCTCTTATAGAAAGCTGGGCACGTCTGGAATCTCCTCATCCCAGGCTCTGCTGATCCCCTAGCCCTCTAGACGTGCTTGGATCTCACTGAGAGTCTTGCTGCAGCTTCTTGGAAAATAGGCCCTGAGAGAGCTCAAACTACCCCCCACCCACTGGAGTGCCCCTACTCCCAACCTCCCCTGGAGACTAAGAACCTTATATTCACTGTACAGAGAAAAAGGACTTACCCTGGTCACTGTGGCTTTCCTGTGATTTCCAAAAGAGAATTCTTGATGTTTCCTCCAGAAAGTGAATGAGAATCATAAGCCCCATCATAATTCCTCCCTCTCCCCCAGCTTCTCCTTCCCCATTACACACCAGACACGGGGCCCGAAGGATGCCTAATTCTTACAGTAGCCTTTCAAGTAGATAGCATTATCCCCATTGAGTGGATGAGAAAACTGAGGCTCCAGTGGTTCCGAGTGAGTTGTTCCACCTGGCTGGGAAGCAATGGAGATGGGATCTGACTCCCAATCCAGCTCCTCCTTGGTTGAGGCACGAGGAGCATATTGTAATCTTTAAAAAAGAATTTAATAAGTCCATCTTATCTCAATATGCAAAGCTATGCACAAGGCATGCAAATGAGTACTTCCTGTCCACTCCCAGGGTAGCAGTGCAGACTTTGGGTTTGACCAGCATTTAAAAGGCCTCCTCTCTCTTGCTTGGATGGAAACTCGCTGCTCTGCCTGCTAAACCCAAAGTACCTCTGGGCAGAGCTTTGCAGAAAGCAGTTGGGGATCTGTCCCCACAAAGCCTGTGAGCATGTATCGGATTCCGCGGGTAAGGCAAGGACCACCTGCCTCATGCCTTCCCCTTTCCCTCCATGGAGCCCCAGGCCCAGCAGAGATGAACATCTGCACTTTGGGATGCTCAAGGACGGGAACTGCTTGTTGCTGCGGGAATATGGGAAGGCTCTCTAGAGGTAAAGGAGAAGACATTCCAGGTGAAGGGAATACTGGAGAATTAGTAAAAGGTGTGAAGGTAGGATCCGCTCCGGGGAAAGCCAGTGAAGCATTTAAGGTCTGCTCTGTTTCCAGAAGTGAGGCTTCTCCATGATGAAAGAGCCCATTGCACTGGAGCAGGAAGGCCTGGAAGCCGGGAGGCGGGTGGCAGGGCTGGCTACAGGCAGTGGTCACAAATCATGGGAGAAACGTCCCATGAGCACAGGGTGGAAAGGACAATCATCCAGCGCCTTGGCCTGATTCATGTCTGGGAGGCAGCGGACATCCACTGGGCCCAGGTAACCTTGAGTTCATTACCCAATGTCACTGCACCTCACTCTCCTTGAAGGTAAAATGGGTTTAATAAGCCCCCTCATCTTCCTCTCAGAGCTGCTGGGAAGCCACCGGGGGCTTGATGCTTTGATGCTGAGTCACAAGCTTGCATAGCAGGACTGCTCCCATGGTGTCCACCAGGCCCATGGAAAGAGGAGGGGCAATAGTGCCACCCCTGTCCCTACATACTCCACCCAGTTGAGGCAATGAACCAGGCCCAGCACACACCAAGCCGGGGGCAGGACTGGGACTGGAGCACATTGCAGAGTGACGAGTCAGTGAGGTTGGGGCAATGGGCAGAGGCCTTCCTGCAGCTGCTGAGGTGCACAGGGAGAATGGGGTGGCCTGTGGAGGAATGTGACAGTTAGGGACAGGAGGTGGCTGGCCCAGGTCACTTTAGAAGCTTATCTTCTCTTGGAGAGGTCCCGGGAAGGATCCCAGGGACAAAACTGATCTGCCCATTAAATGGTTCGGGGGTGGTCCATTGAAGTTTTGGGGGCCTCTTCCAGGACACTGGGTTTCCAACTATATTTTGCTGAACAGGAATTCATTTTAAACTAAATTTGATCAGATCCCCCATTTATGACAGATTGAAGTGGGACTGCTCTGATGGAGGATGGCAGGGGTCGGGGGCTCCAGAGCCTCCCAGGACAGAGTTCCAGTGCACACCCCATGCCAGAGCTCGGCATAAGGAGGGACAGGAGCTGGGCACAAGGCTTCAGCTCTAAACAGGGTCTGGACTCGTTTCAACCCTCCTTGGATGACCTTGGGAAGGCTTTTCACAGCCGTGGGCCTCAGGCTCCCATCTGCAGAATGGGTACCTCTTAGCACCTTGCCCTCAGTTGTGCTCCTGGGCGGCCCTCCATCATGGAGAGGAGGCTATTTATTCATCCTCCTGAAGTGCTGAGGTTTTGCGAACTCATCTGCCGCCTGGCTCAGCTAATTGGAATCGCTTTCCCCCTTCTCCTCTGCCTCTCAGTAAATTATGCGAATTGCCCCAGTCAGAGTCCTGGGTGATGGACAGCCCTGTCACAGCAGCCTAAGTGTTTAAAGAGCAATTGTTCTAGGGAAGGCTGCCATTCCTCAAGCCTGTGCTGAGCAAGGTGCCACGGGGAGAGCCAGCCTGGCCCTGCCTGGGTGGCAGCCCCTGCTCCACCCCGGCCCAGCCACCACAGCCTGCTCTGCCTAGCCTGCCAGCTACTGGTTTCCAGTATGTTATCCTTGTCATAACAATCAGAGCAGCCGAGAGGTATTGCACTTAAACCCTCAACACACATTTTTATAACCTTTCTGTTTAATAAGAAAGAGACAGCTCCAATTAGCTGGGAATATTCTGCAGAAACGGGATTATTTTAAAAGCTCTGGCAATATTATAAAATAGCTTCAGTAAGTGAACAGCTGTTGCTGGGTCCCACCCGCCATGCGCACTGCACCACCCGCACTCTCTCACCAGGCAGGGGGCCTCTCTCCCCTCCCCGGTCGCCCCAGAGGCCCTGAGAACCCTGCTCTGGCTGGCAGTCACAGACCCCTCTTCTGGCAGCAAGATGTAAGCTGTGAGATGTAGAGCCGGGTGCTCTCTCTTCTGGGCTGGAGGAGAGGAAGGAGTAGCTTAGATCTACCTCTATGGTTGGACCATGGCCTTGCTGGAGTCCTGCCTTCCCTGGGAAAGCCTACGTGGGACATCATCTCTAAAGGGCCTCCAGTCCCCCACAGTTGCCCCATGACCTGGACATGTCCCCTGCTATGAAAGGACTCCCATCCACTCAGGCTGAGCTCAGGTCTTCCCAGCCTCTCCATCTCCCCAATCAAGGGGGCAGGGCAGGGTTATCTGGCAGCTCCGGTTCCAGTTACTGTGCGTTTTCTGAGTCCGCTCTGCCCAAGACCGCACCAGGGCCAGGTAAGCATTTTACCTAAGGGTTCCCTGCTCCTCCTTCTTGGGGCCAATTGCCATCCCCTCTTTGGAGCTTCCTCCACTCTCACCGACAGCCTGCCGTTTTCCTTCTCTCCAGGAGTCTTCTCTCTGTTTCTTTGCCCACCCCAGCTGGAAGTCTTATCAGTAACAGAGTCTAAGCCCCCAAAGCTGTGGGCAGGGTCATGGGGGTCCTGTCCTTTCTCTCTCTTCCCATGTCTGTGGCAGAACTCTGTAGAAAGGGCTTCTCAGCTCCCTCCTCCCAAAGCTATGGGGTTATATCGTACCACCAGCCTCCACATCGGCAGTCAGCCCCACCTGGGCAGAAGCTTGACACCACCTCTTTCCTGGAGCCAGCCCAGCCTCTGCGAGGAGGGTCTAGGGGTAGGGACTTCAGGGAGGCCCTTGGTCCTCTTTGGCCTGCTGGGCAGAGGGGCAGAGGGCTCTGTGTTCCTGCCCCCTCTGTCTGCTTGCCCCTCAGCGCACAACAGTGATCCCCATAGTACTAGGTGCCCCTCAAGATTCAGGCTGAACAGCAGATCATATTTGAACACCCTCCAGGGAAGGTTAAACTTGGAAAGGACCTCAGAGTTTGGCCCATGGAGCCTGTCACTGTATGGTTGGGGAAACTGAGTCCAAATGAGAGGAAGATCCAAGGCTATATTCTAAAACAGGATGGGAGGCAGGATCCAGGCTATCTGCCTCAGCCCTCGAATTTGACCTTTGTGGGCCCCGGCACAGCAGGTAGTGAGATTTGAACCCTTGAACCAGAGATGGTGGGCTGGAATGGGCCCTGCCTCAATTGCTCAGGTGACCATAAGCAACTCCCTCCCTCTCTGTGAGTCAGCAACTCAGTGAGGCCCTGCCTCTGAAGGCAGGACTCCTGGGGCTGAGGGGGGTGAATGCGACACCAGGGCAAGCTGCTGGGCAGAGCTGGGGTAAGAACTGAGTCAATGGGGCTCCTTGGGGTCCCCAGGTGCCCCACTCCTCCATCCCTGCCAAGTCCCCTCCAGGCCTGACCAGAGAGTGTGGGACCTCAAGGTCTCTCAAGGCTCCTGGGAGAGCAGCCTCATGGCCAAGGGAACACTCACATGATGGGCCCCTCCCAGCACCGTGGCCCCAGCCTCGGTGACGCCCAGGTCTTGGGGTCACTGCCTGGGGAATAGGAACAATTTGGGGGCATCCTTGGGAGGAGACCACAACCCAGGAACTGCAGCACAATGCAAATGCACCATGTGCTAAACGGGGAAAAAATGAATTTTACACCCAGACAAAGTGACTTTTATCATGTTAACGACCGTGGTTTGCTCATCATGTCTGCTGCAGTGAAATGGGGCCTGTGGATGTTTTTCTTTTAGTTCTGCTTTTAAATGGAGGCATTTCCCCCCTGTAGCAGACAAGCCAAGCCCCTCAGATTAGGATGACAGAAATGCCGATTCAGCAAAAACAAAACGGAGGAATTAAAAACAAAATCTTCATCTGTGCTTTCCAGCAAAAATAGAGCTCAGAATGAGGAGCTCGGGTGTGGCGTGAGGAGCCCTGGCCTGGAGGTGGGAAAGTGATTCTAGCCCAGCTCACCTCCAAGTCCCTGTGTGACCTGGGACGTACCTCACCCATTCCTGACCTCAGTTTGCCCAGTGGTACCAGGAGAGCTGCTCTGCCCTGGCCCTTGAGCAGATATCCATGTCAAACTCGTCATGCTCAGTCTAGGTCCAGAACTGCCTCTTCCATTAGACTGGGACTTGCAGAGGGCAAGACAGGGCAGCGTCATCACTGAGTCCGTGGTGCCCCCAGTGATCAGTATAAGGCCCTGCATGGAACGGGCACAGATGTTTGCGGATGGAGCCAGGGCTAGTTCCCTGACACCAGCAAGGAGTGTCCAAGTAGATTCCGTGAGCCAAGACCCTAAGAGTTCCCCCCACCAGCCCTGCACCCTGAGCATGTCAATGACACATGACAACTCCATATTGTGCTCATCAAGAGTCAGGAAAACACCATCTGATGCTTTGTACAGCTGCCCAGCCCGGCACCCAGCTCCCATGGAGGAGCCTGTGCTGCGCCCAGTGGGGGAGTGCTCAGCTAAGGCAAATGAAGAGGACTTTGGGGCTGGCATATCTGAGAAACCTCTGCTCTGACACCATGCAGTTCTGCTCTGGAAGGCAAGCCCAGGTCAGGCAGGCAGGGCATTTGATGAGCAGAGATCGGTGGACAATTAGCCAGCCCCAGTGGAGGTAATTAATCAACATCTGAGGCCTTCCATCTGGGTCTGCTGTGATCACTGCCGTGCCTATGCCCTGGTGGAAGTCAGGGCCTGGGCCAGGCTGACAGGAGTGGTCTTGATTGCTGTCAACATCGCCTTTGCCAGCACAAACACCACCATCACCACTGCCTCCAGCAGCTCCGTGTGGCCGTCACCATCACAGTTAACCATCACTCTCAGCCCCCCACAGTAGCATCATCACCCAACCAGGGATGTGCTGTCACCAGCTCCATCCACACTCACCTGTGCTTATTCTTCCCGACTCAAGATGCTTTCCCATTGTCTCCTCATTCCATTCCTCCCAGTCTCGAAAGATACACTGGTGGCTCGCTGGTAGGGAGACCGAGGCGTAGAGAGGGGAAGGGCCAGGGTGGTTAAACCAGGGTGAGAATCTGGCCTCCTGGCATACAGCCTACCGTCACTGCCACCCCCTCCTCCGTTCTCCCAGTACCACCTACTCGCGCAGCATATACTTTCTCCCCACATCAGTCAGAATGGATTAAATCCGGCTTCAGTAACAACGACCCTAAAATCTTAGTGGCTTAAAATAATGATTTATTTCTTTTTATTGCTACTTGTTCTTCATAGGTCAGCCAAGGCTGTGCTCCATGTCATCCTCACACTGAGACCAGGCTGACTACAGAGCCAAAGTCTAGAAAACAGTTATGGCAGAGGGAGAGAGGGCCTTGAAAGGTCTCACACCAGCGATGAACTGTTCTGTCATGGAAATGTTGCTTCCGCTTGCCACTCATTGGTGAGAACCAGACCGCAGCCCCACTTGACCACCAGGGGGCAGGAAGGGGCAATTCTACCTTTAGCCTGGAAACAGGGAGAACAGGGGCATTTGGCAATTGCCCACAGTGGCTCTCAGATTTCCCCTTCCTTCTCTCCCTGCCTTCACCTCCCCGCCCCATGCGCCAATGTTCTCCAGCCTCCTGGCCCAGCAGGACTTCAAAGGTTGAGATGAAACTTCCTCCGTCTGCCTGGTATCCTGCTGAGATTCCTGCTCCAGGGAAGGATGACAGTGGGGATGAAGCTGACTGAGCCAGGAGGACCTGGGAGCCTGCCCTGTCCCAGTGGAGCCTTGTGGAAAGGGAGAGAGGGTCTGAGCTGAGCTTTAGGCAGTGACTCTGGCCACAGGTGTGGCGATGGTTGGAATGGGAGAGGCTCAGTCAGAGACCAGATAGTAGAGTCTTGCGAGGATTCAGAAAGAGAGAGGACGGACCAGCTGAGGGTGAGAACCTCAGTGGAGAGGCCAAGACAGAGGAGAATGGTGAATGAGGTGGCTCTGGGTGATCAGAACCCAGACTGGTTCTGGCTGACTGGTTCTGGGGCTGTGAGACTCCTGGTCTGTGTAGGTATTTATATAAGGCACCATTTGGGGCACCCTAGTCACACACTGGTCCTCCAAACATCTACCTTTGCAGCCTGGCCTCCCAGGGGTTGGGCTGTAGGAGCAGAGATTGGGGGAGTGGGCTAGTTAGGGGCTCTGGAGATCAGGTCTGGAATTCTGGGGTCCAGCGCTAGGCTCCAGATTCCCAGTTTGGTGTTCATTTTGCTCCATTCCCATTGGCCAGGGCTAGAGGAGGATGGTGAGGTAATGGGATAAGGAGAGTCTGCATCTAAGCAAGGCCATATCCGATTCTCCCGGTGCTGGGGTGCTGGTGCCAGTGCAAATGTGGCTCTTTCCACATCATCCATCACTGGGCTACAGAAGGCTGGTCATGATCAATAAAACAACAATTATCCCGTCATTACTGATTGTGAGCCTGGGGCAGGAGCAGCAGCGGAGTGGGGAGCACTTGGGGTCTGGGGGAGCTTCTGATGAGGACAGTCCACGTCTAGTGTGTTGGCCCAGGTTGGGGGGTGCAGGGGCTGAGGATTGTGGAGGCTGCCAGGCAGGGCCGCCCAGCAGTTGGGGCAGGGCCCAGAACCTGCAAAGCAGGGGGACTGAACTCCATCTGAAGGAGGTGGGAGGCGGGCCAGTCTCCACCAGACTGGGAGAGGAGGCAGCTCTAAGTGGGCTGACTGGCCCCTCTTACCCACTCTCCTCCTTCTGGTGTCTCTCTCTGTGAACAGCCCAGGCTTGGGGAAGGTAGTAACTGTGAGCAATCCCAGCCACCAATTAAGAGCTCTCCTCTGCCTGCCTATCCTACTCCTGCATCTTCAGATCTTCAGCACTCAGCCGACGTCTTGGCTACCCAGGCAGGGCAGTGTCCAAGGCAGTGGGGATGGGCCTGGCTGCTAGGGTGGGAGGAGGGGGAGCAACCACCACTCTGGAACCTGTGTCCCAGCTCCTGAGAGATGCTGGGCTTCTGGCCGTGGAAGGAACCTGAGCTCCAAGCCCCTCGGAAGGTGGAGCAGGCCCATGGCCCGCTGACTCGGTGGAGAGGAACCAGGGCTGCACAGCCATGGTCACCTCAGTCCCCCCAGTTCTGTTCCCTGTCCTATTCCCAGCCCCACGGAGGGGAAATCTCTCTCCATCAGAGGGAAGGGATGAAAGGAGAAGTGATTTATTATTCTATTCCATTATGCCTGTTTCCAGAGAAACTAATTATGGTGCATTGTTGTATTAGATACTTTCAGAAAGATTACATTTTCTTACTTTGGCCGATAAAAAAATTAAATCCATCAGTTTTCCTAAACACATTACAGTAAAGACAGACTTGCTCCTTGTAATTATTAATCAGTCGGATTTGGGGATGCAAAGCATTTGACTTAAGTCAATACAGTCACGAACAATGTCCCAGGATCACATTTGGTATTGAAACAATTTTTCAGTTTATTAAAAAGTCATTAATGTGGTTGGGGTGGGGGGTGCAGGGAGCTGGGCTAAGCCACTGAGTCAGGGCTGTGGATCTGGGGGTTGGTGGTTTGCCGAGGGGGCCCTGTGAGCAGGAAGAGACCCCAGGACTCTCTCATTCCTAAGCCCAGCTCTATGAAAGGGGCCTGTTCGGGGTGAAGCAGAATGCTGAGAAGTCAGCCCCTGCCCGCACCCCAGCAACCCCATCCTATGCCTGTCCGGCCGTCCAGAGTCTGCCTTTCCAGACCGTGAGCTCCATCGGACAGAGCAGTGGCAGTAAAGGGTCCCTCTGGGAACAGTTTGGCTACTGAGCCTTGAGCCCACTTTCCGGTGTTCCCGCGCCGAGAGCTGAAAGTCCGCCTGACTCCCATAAGGCAGGGAGACAGGCCCCTTCTACCAGCTCAGGCCCTTGGAGCCCCCAACCGGGAACATGTGGCTATTTGGAAGGACACCTGGTGTGGCTGAGTGCCTTGTTCCAGTCACTGACCCTGCTCACTCAATCATTTAATTACTCCTCTGACACTTCCTACTCCCAGGAGGGATTTGCAGGGGTTTAGGAGGCTGGCGAGCTACAAGCTCAGCTTAGCCCGAGTCCTGGCCAGGGTGGGAGCTGAGGGGTGGCAACAGGATCCGGGCTCAAGTCACAGCTCAACCACAGGCAAACTCTTGAGCCTGGACAAGTCAGTTAACCCTGCTACGCCTCAGTGTCCACTACCAGAGAAAGGGAGTGCTGCTGCCCGTGTCCTCACACGGGACAAGGGAGGTCACAAGATCTTGTCTGTCCTTCCTGAACTCTGTCATGCCACCCCTCTGCCCCTCCGCCCTCAAGGCCAGAGTCCTGGCTCCTCCCTCAGCGGCTACTTCACACATGTTGTTCCCTCTGACTGTAATACCTACCCCCTTCCATGGACCTAACTTCTGGAGAATTCCACTCACCCTTCCTTCTGGCCTCTGCTTTAATGACCTTCCACAAATCTGAATCGGGCCTCTGGGTGATCCCATGGCTCCTGGGCTGCTCCCTCTCATCACGTAGTGCCCAACCAGGATCTCATCTGCCCCCACTAGGCAGGGACCCCAGAAGGGCCAAGTCCTGTCCCTGACATCCATCGGCAGAGCCCAGACCTTGTGCCCTCCCTCCACGCGAGGCCCACCCTGAGCCAGCCTTGGACCTTGCTGCACCGGGCTGGCCGTTCCTTCCCAGAGCCAGAGGACCAGACAATGCTGGACCCTCTTAGGCTCTCTTGACCCAGTGCTGAGAGACCCTATCCAGCAGCAAGACCTCTCAGCTCTGTGCCGACCTCACCCCAGTGCCCTGCTCTGGATTCGCTGCCAGGGAGGGAGCCAGGCAGGGAGGCCAGCCCCACTCTCAGGAAACTCAGGATGAGGCAGGGGTTGGGGCCAGGACTTGCACTGCTCCCAACTCCTGGGTGGCCTTGGCTAGCTCTGCCTCTGTGTGCCTCAGCTTTCCCCATATGTATAATGTCCCCCACCCCATTAGCTGAAGAGAGATGGAACTGGGGATCAAATATCCAAATGGAAGGGAAGACTCCAGGATAAGAAGAAAGACGTGGGAGCAGAGCTGGGGTCTGAGCATCAGCATAACTGTGGGTGACTGGTGAGGTCGGGGCTGGGTCTGCTGCACAGGGTTGGGTTCCAGGCCTGTCCTACTCCCTACTGTTATGGGCCACAGGCCACAGAGAAGGAACGCTGGGTGCTGGGCACACTGCCCCCCTCCCTGCACCTCTCACCTGCAGGCAGGTGGAATTGAGCGTGTTCCGGACACTCTATTTCCCAGGAATTTATGGAGGGCTTTATCTTCCCTCCTTGATCAGTGGTGAGGGAAAGGAGAGGGCACGCTGGACTCCCTCCCCGCCAGAGGGGCAAAGAACAGCAGCCTGGCCACCCTGGAGCTTGGAAAATACTATCTAAATCCCACCTCAGCAAATCCCCCTTCCCCCTATGAGGCCTCGTTAGGGCCAGGCGGGTATGGGGAGGGGATGGCAGCCATTTAAGCTGTCACCAGCTCCATCAGAGGATTTAAGTCACTGACACAGAGTAACAGCGCTGTAGATTACAGTGCAGGAGCCACGCGGGCACAGCACAGCAGAGGCGGAGGAGGGGTGGCAGGCGAGTAAGGAGGTAGGGGCTGAGAGAGGCACTGCCCTGGCACCTCAGCTGGGGGGCGCTCTACAGCTGAGGCGGGCTCAGCAGCAGGGAGTCCCTGAGCACCCTGCCTGCCCCTCCACTCAGACCAGACACCCACACACACAGAAGCCCCCACCCCCCTGGGCTACTCCAGTGCCCTCCTCAGCTGGGGACCCATCCTGTGTGCCCTCCAGATAATGGCTGGGATCGCAGCTCATGTCTCTCCCAGGTTCCCCGTGGATCTAGGACCCAGAGGCCTCACGGCCACGGGCACCCCTGTGAGTGGGTGGGGGCGGGGGGGCTGGGGGTACCTGGCAGGGAGCCTGCCTGCTCCCTGTCACAGGCGCCCAGCCATTGTCTTTGATTGCACGGTATTAGCCGTAAATTACAGCCTTTGGGAGGCCGCATGTAAAAATAAAATAAAATAAGTGTCAAAAGACAGAGAAAATATTGATTCTTCAGGGAGAAGAAAGGATGCCTTGGTTAAATTAAAACTTTGAGAAGGGGCTTCCCTGGTGGCGCAGTGGTTGAGAGTCCGCCTGCCGATGCAGGGGACGCGGGTTCGTGCCCCGGTCCGGGAGGATCCCGCATGCTGCAGAGCGGCTGGGCCCGTGGGCCATGGCCGCTGAGCCTGCGCGTCCGGAGCCTGTGCTCCGCAACGGGAGAGGCCACAACAGTGAGAGGACCGCGTACCGCCAAAAAAAAAAAAAAAAAACTTTGAGAGGAAGGAGAGTGTGGGAAGGTGGTCCCCAGGACTGGAGAGCAGCCCAGGGTGTGGTGGAGGTTGCCTGGGAGACCATGATTCAGTTTGTCAACAAACTCGCTGGTCCTGAGATCCTGGCCTGTCCAGGCCAATGTGGAGGAGACATAGGCAACATGTGACAGCACTCACTGGGGAGATAATAGACGCTTGAGACTCACCAGGAGGGACCCCAGGCACTGATTCATAGGCAGAGTGGCATCTGGGCTCCGGCAGGGGCCTGGTCAGTGTGTAGGAATCCTCCATGGTGCTGAGGCTCATCTACTAAGTGATCCTTCCCTCCGAGCACAGGAAGAATCCCAGGCCCGCCCCACACACACCCTCTGCCTGGGTCTGAAGACTGTAGGGAGGCCCACATTAGAGCCCAACTTGCCCCACCCATCCAGTTCTCCCTCCACAAACACTCCTCTTCTGGTCTCCCATCACCCTCTCCCACTGAGAAGGACGAGGAGATTTCCCAAGGCTGCCTCAGTAAGGGCAGAAACAATAGAAAAATAGACTGAAGGAGAGATAGAGGCCCTGTCTGGCTGATTGCCCATGTCCACAACGACATTTCTGCAGCAGGCAGTACTTCCTACTGGGGTTTGATACAGATCCCAGACCTATAGCACCTTAAAGCCAAGGCTGGGGGGGACACAAGAGCATGCAGGGTGTCTGGCCCAAGGGGACAGACAGGAGCCCCTGGAAGCACTGGCTGATAAGGGCAGGAGCAGCAGAAAGTGCCCCCCGCCGCTCATCACAGATGGCCTAGACCTCCAGGGGGCCCCCCTTGAAGAAACCAGAACAATTCTGAGGCCGCAGCTATTTTTCTAGAGGCTCCTGGACCTCAGGTTGGGGGACTCATTTGTTTCTTCAATGAGCAAAATTCACTAAAAGGACAGCCCACTCGCAGCAACAGCCTTTGGGTCCTTCACTCATCCACAACAGCCTTGGGAGGAGGGAGACTCCAAGCTAGCCCTGCCAAGCTCCCTTTCCTGTTCTGAAGGGGGTCACAGCAGGGGAATCTGTAGGGTGCTTGCCATAAGGAACAGAAGAACTGGGAACAACGAGGGCTGGGCATCTGGACAAGGCCTGACCTGGCTCCTGCCAGGGGTAGGGGAGAGGTTCTTGCGGGTGAGACACCTCATCACCAGGGACACCTGCCTCCCCTCACCTGCAGCCCCTGGCCCCACCCATCTAGCTGCTCCCACTTCCCTAGTCCACTGCCCAGTCCTTCTTGACCTCAGAGTATGGCAGGATGGGACACTGAAGCAGGTTGGCTGAACAGGTCCTGGCATGGCCTGCATCTGACACCTGCTCCCTATCACCTGTTCCCTGCCTGGGAATACCTCCCCTGGTGAAGGTGCCCACCTGACACCAGGCATCTGGGGTGAGAGATGCCTGCCTTCCTGAAGTGGGGAGGGGTGCCGCCTCTCGTGCCAGAAACCCCTACCCATCTTCCTGCTCATCAGTCCTGAGGCTGGCCATGTTTTGTCCTCCATTGGCACTCAAGGCCAAAGCCTAGCCCGGGCCTCCTCTTGCCACTTAGGCTCCCCAGTCCTGTAGCCCATGTCCTGCCGCCCTGGACGCTCACACTGGATGACAACTCCACGACTCAGGAGGTGCTGGGGAGGTGACCCCTTGAGGGTCCCACCGGGACTGGGCCTAAAAGTGCCCTCCTCAGTGCTTACACCCTCCTCAGCAAGTCCCTCCACCTCTGGTGTCCTTGAACTCGTCCTCCCCTCTCTGCAGCTTGGCCCCCAGGGTGGCCTTTCTCCTCATCCCTCCTTCCTCAGGCTCCGTCACCCCAGAGCCTCTTTGAGTACCCTCCTTCTAACCCCTCCCCCCCCTCCCTGCTAAACCCCTCCCCTGACCAGCCAGGGCTATGCTGGTTGATTTCACCTTGAAGGGCCCTTATCACAGTCTCCATCTCCTGCTGGCCTTAGCTGGAGCAAAATTGTTTTCTTTGTGGCTGCCCTGAGCAGTGAGGCCAGAGTGGGTGCAGGGATGGGAATGGGCTATGGTGGGTGGAAATTCAAGTCCTGAGATCCAACGGTCTCCTCGGTCTCCTCTGCTTCCTCTCCCTGCACCCAGACCCTATCCCTGCCCCATCCCCACCCCTAGACCCAGGTACAGGCCTGGCCTACCTTGATTTGTTGCTCATGCCCACACTCACTTACCCTTCTCACCCTGGGCTGAGCTGACCTAGCAGAACCTTGGGATGCTCCCTCCCCCGTGTGAGCACGCTCCTCCAGCCCCATGGGCTGGGACCCACACAAGCACATGCCCACATTCCTTTGGACCCCCGTTTTGTACTTGTGCTCCCCTTTGGGCATGCACACACTCCGCCACAAAAACATGTGCCCGCTTACTTGTGCATATGCCTAACACAGAGCTCCAGAAGGTCAGAGCCCAGAGAAGCCCAGCAGTCTTCCACTCCCCTAACCCAGTCCAGACACCTTGTTGTACAGATGGGAAAGCAGAGGTCCAGAGGGGTGGAATGGAAGCAGACATCCTGGGTTGGAGGTGGGGTTGCAAAGTCTCAGGGAGGGGTTAGGGGTCCAGTTGGTTTCCCCTAAGCTTTGAAGAAAGGCCTCTCTGTTGGGCCATTCACCTGGGGACATTCTTTCTCCAGGCTTTTTTTCCTGCCCAGAGCAATCAAGATCTCAGTGCTCTGCCCTGGGGTACTCCAGTCCCCCATGTCTCTCAACTCCTGCCCTCCACTCTCTCCTCTCTAACTCAGCTTTCTCTCAGAGCCACCTCCCCATGAGGAAAACAGTCTCAGGCCCCAGCCATGCTCTGGAGTCCCAGCTCCAGGATCCTGCTGTGTGACTTCAGGCAGGTCACCTCACCTCTCTGAACCTCCATTTCCTCAGCAAATAGGGATGATAAAAAATCTGACCTCACAACCTCACGTGATCTTATGAAACTGAAAGACTCACCTGGAAGGGACTTAGTGCAGGCAACAGGGTCCTGTACCGATATAGTAACAGCAGTGATAAAAACAAAGCTGCTGCCCTTCCCTGCTCACCCTCCCTGACTCACCCTCAAGGATTTTTTTCTTCTCTATTAAACTCCTTGCAAGAGTTGCCTGCACCCTAGCCACCACTTCCTCTCCATGCACATATACTCCTAAACATGCATGCCCACCCATGGGAGTGTGCCTCTCAAATCCACACCCCCATCTAGTACTCGCACATGCTCACACACACGCACACACAAATGGTAAGCAGAATATAATTCATTTGTAAAGGAGACTCCAGTCGTGCCATCCATCTTAAGCTAAAATTCAATACTTCCCAGCGTTGCCCACCAGGTCTTGATGAATGGAGAGGACAAAAGGCTCCATCCCACGCACCCCATTCTCTGGAACAGATGCCAGCCACCAGGGGCTGGTGGGGTGGAGAGGCAGGGCAGCATCCCAGCCATCCAGAGAGGTGGTTCTAACAGTCTAGCAGCCCAGCTGGGGCCAGAGCAGGAACTACTCCAACTTCAGCCTCCCATCTGTGGCCTCCCAGGGGTTCTCTGATTCTACTATTTTTTTCTGGACCCTTTGGAGCCAGTGCAGCCTGACCAGAGGGTTGGCTGAGGCCCTCCCAATTACCTGGATGCCAGCTCCCACCTCCATCCCCAGCACCTCTTCCTCCCTCAGCCACCCACTCTGAAACAAAAGTTCCCCTTCCCTGCTTGCATCCACCTCCTTAGAGCCTGTGGCTACTTCCCAAGTACTCCTGACCTTTGCATATACTGTCCCCCCACCCCAAATTACCATTCCTTTTCTTCTTAACCTGGAGAAGTTCTCCACATGATTCAAAGCCTGGTTCAAACGCCCTTCCTCCAGGAAGCCAGAGCCCTGACCCTCCTGGGAACAGCTAACTCTCAGGTAGTCAGGGTGTCAGAGCCATAAGGCAGGACAGGGTGAGGGAGGGTCCACCATGCAAGTCCCTGCAGGCCAAGGAGGGGGCTCAGATGCAACGCAGACAATGGGGGCCCATGGAAGGGATTAAGGGACAGCAGCATGGCCAACGTGAGGTGCCTGGGTGTGGCTTTAAAAGGATGATGGCTCAACCTTTCCCCACACTAAGCCTGGGTGAGGAGCCCGGCGTTGGCCTCTGCAGTCAGGGTCCTGCTAGCTATGCGAACATTCCTCCTCCGCTGGGGGAGTTTTATGGCCTGCGGTGCTTCCTCCGCAATGGCCTGTGCTGTTTACGAACCCCTCTCCGGCTTGGAAATAGACTGCCTTTTCTGAACGATTTTCTCTTTTCACATTTACTAAACATTGATTTCCCCCCTCCTGCGCCTCTAATAGAGCAGAAACCAATACGTCTTTGTTTGCTTTTCTTGCGCATTTGGGGCGCGGGAGGCGGCGGCAGGGCCAGGCGGCTGCCCCGCGCATGTGCATCCCTCCAGGTGGCACTGCCCACCGCTGGCGCTCCGGCTGCCCCAGCACTGTTGCGCCCCGCCCGCAGGGAGGGTACCAAGTCTGGGACACTGGGTCGGGGCACACCGCAGGCCAACAGAGCCGACCAGGAGCCTGAGTCTCTGAGGCTGCTGTGAGGACTGGTGGCGGGGGTACCAGGAAGGCAACCGGTTCCGGTCGCCTCCCAACTCTGATGCAGTTCCATCAGCAGTGCCTCACCTCCTCCAGAGCCTCTTGTGAAGTCCAGGTGCTTCTGGTTGAAGGGCCCATTAGTGTCTGGGGCTACACTCAGTAGTGGCCAAGTGGGGATGGGATGTTCATTCCTTCTTCCCTTCATGCATTCAGTCACCAAAGGTATCTGAGCCAGGCCCTGTGCTGGGGGCTTGGCAGGGGGGACAGTGAGCAAGACAGGTGTGGTTCCTTTGTATCCTGGTGCTGCACTGCCTCTCACACCACTGAAGAAGCAAACAGACCAAGGCAGGGAGGAAGGATAACTGGGTGTGAAAAGATCTCAGTCACCTGTGACCACAGCCCAATTCACACATTCCCCAGGGCAGCTGGCCGTGCAAGCCCTCCCCCCATAGTACAGGAGCCCATCTTTCTGCCAGACAGAGCCCCTGATAGACCGGGATTCACAGGTGACCTTGGCAATTTCTTCCTTTTCCGGGCCTCATTGTCTCAATCTGAAACATGGGTCCAGCACCCAGGTGAGCTAAAACTGCTGGTCAAGGCCCGTGCTGCCCATCCCTACCTTCAGGAGCACCCAGGCTCACCAGCACCCAGTGACCCATCCCAAGACAAGCTGCAAAGCCCTATGTTCAAATCATACTCTGCCCTTATTAGCTGTGAGATCTTGGGCACTTCTCTTCCCTCTCTGGGGCTGTTGATGGTCCCTACGTCATAGGGTTGTTCTGAGCATCACACGGCTTGAGGAAGCTCAGCTGCTGAAACCCAGTAATGACTCCACTGAGGGAGAGGGTAGAGGGGCTCAGAGAGGGGAAAGTGGGCCTGGGGGAGAGGTCCCAAAGGATGGGGAAAAACAGCCCCTGGCCTCTCTGTCCACTCAGAGTGGACATGTGGTTACATGTCCACCCAGAACTCCTATGAGCTTCACGGCAGCCCTGTGAGGGGCCATTTATAGATGATAAAGGTGGGAGCTCAGAGAAGGGAAGGATCTTGCCAAGTCACACAGCAAGAGAGTGGCAGCCCTAGGACAGGACCCAGTCCTACTAACTGGGTTGGGCGGGTGTGTGTGTGTGTGTGTGTGTGTGTCTGTAGTCATTGCATGTGTCAAGGGAAAGAGAGGGCACATCCGGCAGGCATACCTGCTGGGAGCAAAGGCCTGGAGGCAGGAACATGTGTAACACAAGCTGGGGGAAATGGAGATCAGGCTCAATTTTCAGACTTCCCGGGAACTTGGCTCTGACTTGTTTGTGGCCAAGTGAAATGTAGAAGAGGCCTCCACGGAGTTGTGGCTTATGGAGAAGGGAAAACCAGAGGCCTTATGGGCAGACACCAGGGGAAGGAACCAGGCTAGGGCAGATGCAAAGAGATACTTGGGCAGACGGAGGGGCAAAAAATCAAACTAGGAGACCCACTGACAGGCTGGCAAGTAGGCAGAGAGATGGGTAGATAGAGGGGATGCACGGATAGATAGGTAGATGATGGGCAGATGGATAAACAAGTGGACAGACCAATGAATAGTCAGAGAGCACTGAGCAGGATTCAGCAGAGCCAAGAGGAGGAAAGGCATCCCAGGCAGGAGTACCTGTGTGAACAATGGATCAGAGGTGAGGCTGAGAGTGACCTCTGGGCTTTGGGCAGTGGGGGAGGAGGCTGGTGTCCTACTGCGGTAAATCTCAGAGGCCCAGGGCCATGAGGAAAGCAGGGTGGGCTGGCCAGTTGTTGGGAGTTGGGAGAGGAGGTGGTTGCAGCCCTCCCACGACAGGGCAAAGTCAAGTTCTCAGGGGGGTCCAGTCATTTATATCCCCCTAGGATCACTGCACTCACAGCCCTGTACACTTGGTGCCCAGTGTATGTCTGGACAATGGACCCAGATCAAAGTGCCTTCTCTGCACCAGGCGTCAGGTGTTTGGGTCGGCCTCTGGAGCAAGGCTGTGACCACCCGGGGCCGACTGGGGCAGGTGGTGGGCAAGCTTTGGCCACTCTGAGGAAGCCAACTGCAGCCACAGCACAAGGATAGGGGCCTGGACCAATTAGGAAAGAAAAGGAGGCAGCAATAATTAAAAATTAAAATCCAACAAGACAGCAGTTTAAAAATGGAAGGGGCGAGTAAAAACAATTAGCAGAGATGAGGCAATAGGGCGGGCACGATACAAATGGAGCTGAGCACAAAGCACTAATGACATCAGAAACCTAATTTTTACAGTGTCAGGGCTTTGTGATGAAGCACTGGGTCTGCTCCCCTAAACCAGGCCTCCAGCTGTCTGAGGGCCGAGGGACTCCATCTCCCTCCACACAGGTCCCTTTCAGAGAGGCCTGAATGGAGGGGTCAGGAGGCAGAGGGCATGGGCTGGTGGGGAGGCTTGGAAGCAGGGGGGCCAAAGGGACAGTGTTGGGAGGCAGAGCTGGGAGGCTGGGAAACCAAGGCATGAGTTCGTGGTGGGGGGCAGCTATTGCCCCCTCAGTTTCCCCACCAACCAGGCAGCAGGGGTGAAGTCACAGTCCTCCGCAGCATCCCGTTGCCACAGAGACCAGGCGACCCTCCTGGCAGAGGGAGGCTGAGTCAGTTTGGGTAATGGTGGAGAATGCTGCCACTGATGGGGAAAAATGCATCTTCATAACAGGGTGAACCTTTTGGAAAATGGAATAAGTAAAATAATTGAGAGAAAGAAAATTGAGTTTTTATTGCTTTTTAAGTGTTTAAGTGGAGGTTTCATTTAGGGAAATTATCGTTGCTTTTATTTTTAGCCACCCGGTGGGGTGAGGTGGGGCCTGGGGGAGTTTGATTCAGGGTGGGGCTTGGGTCTCCCCCCATCTTCCCAACAGGAGCCGCAGGGGCAGCTGCATCTCACAAAAGAGAGAGGAGGCTAAGGCTGAGGTCTCGGTGGAGGGCCGCCTTGCCTCCTGTGTCTCTTGGGTCCTGCCATCAGGCTGACCACTCGCCTCCTCTTTTGTTGGTCCCCTGACTGTGTTGGAACACCCCCTTCACCTCAACAGCTCTTGCCACACACTTTCAAGTGGGACTGGTGCCTCCCCCTGAGCTCCCTTGCTCCCCTCATCATCTCTGACCCCTTCTGAGTGGTCCTGTGTCTCCTGTCCCCAGTCCTGTATGGCACCACAGTGGAGGAGGAGAAGGGGGCTCAGTGAACCCTTACTGACTGGCTCATCTGCTCCATGGGAGGCGGGGGTTGGGGAGGGACTCAGACGGTCTGTGGACCTGATGCCCAGAAGGTGCTGGTTGAGCCTCTCCAACACCTCCTGCCAAGCCTGGGTGTCTACAATCTCATCCACGCTTCCTATCCCCATTCTCTCCCCTGTCCCAACTCTGCTGGAACTCTTCTATACCCTGAAATGGCTCAGGTGAAGGCCACCAAAGACCCCACTGAGCAGATCACACAGTGGTTGGGGTGGCCTGCCTCTCCAGACCCCACTGCCCCCTACCCTGTGTCCCATGACTGGTCTGGCTGCTACTTGGGGTAACACCCTGGGTCTAGTCCTGCACTCCCTCTTCCATCTCTGCGATTGGCCTCTCCAAGGCTCCAGTCTTCCGAGGATCTCCCCGATGCCCTCCTGAGCCCCAGATGGAAGTCCCTGCTGGCTGGTCTTCACTCTTCACTGGCTCCACCATCCTCCTTTGCTCAGTTCAATCCCTGATCCATTCTTTCCACAGACCCTCTCATTTCTCTCCAGAACAGCAGCTTCAGCGTTCCCTGGTCTCCTGCCTCCATGCTTGTTTTCTCTGTCCCAACAGCTTCTTTCAATTTCTCAACAGTGTCAAGCTTTTCTCAACCCCATGGCCTTTGCTCATGCTACTCTCTGCTGAGAAAGTATTTCCCCCTCACCTGACCTGACAAAGTACAGGGCACTCTCACCCTCAAGGTCATGAATTAGGAAGCACAAACCATGATTCATGTTACCTCAGTCACAAAACAGAATTTACTGGCACAAGTAACTGAAAAGTCCAGGTCTATGAGCTTCAGGCATGGCTGGATATGGGTGCTCAAACATTATTACCAGAACACAACCACTCTATCTTGTACTTCCTTGAGTGTAAACTTCATGCCCAGTCAGGCCCTCTCATGTCCTGCTGCCTCAATGTACCTCATGCCCTGCCCCTAGCCCTAGCATCAAATTCACACGACCATCTCAGAAAATCAGTATGGTCCTGGAGATGAAGGAGGCCAATTGGCCAGGCCTGTGCCAAGACAGAGAGATGGGGGAGGGCACTTGCTTATCCCCAATCCATGGAGAGAGAATGAGGGGGTCAGGGGTTCCCAGGCACAACTGGGAGTGAGCATGTGAGCAGGTCCGGCCTCTGTTGAACTTACACAGTGCCTTAACTCCCCTTTCCTTGATTAATTCCTTGAGGAGTGAGCCTCTTCTTGTCTGGCCCCCTCTAAGCTGTGAACCCAGAGGGAGTACCAGGCTGTCTTGCTCACTATGGGATTCTCAGTGCCCATGAGGGAGGGGGAGCCCCTCATATTACAGATGGGGAAACTGAGGCAGGGACTTGGCCAAGATCACACGTCTACGTTCATGCTAAGGTGCCCTATGCTCTGCTCCTCATCTCCATCACTCCCTCCACCAACCCCTCCTCCCACTGTTCCCACATCTGTCTCCCCCACTTAAACCATCCCCATTCCTGCCTGTGGCCTCCAGCTCTTCTTATCTGTCTACTCATCTCTCCAAAACTCCTTCCCTGGTGTCCACACTCTGTTCTTCACCTCCTGCAGCCTGACTCCCTCCAAGGCCCTTGTGGCCCCACTGACTCTGACATGCACACAGCAGCCCCTCATCTGCATGCAGTTCGTCAGCGACGGCTCTCTACATCACACACCTGCCTCCCCTCCTGCCCCTGGCCACACTGTCTCAGGCCCTTTAGACATGTCTTCTTCTAGCTGCCCCTGGACCACGGCTGTCCCCACGGCTTTGTCCCTCGCTGCTGGTCTCACACCTCCTCTCCCAGGCATCCCTGCCTGTGGCCTTACTCCCATCCTGGGGCCTGGTGCATATATTGTACTCCTTGGTCCTGACCTCTGCCTCCAGTCACCCCATGGGACAGCTCCACGGGCATCCCTTGAATGCCTGGAGCTCAGGGTCTATCCCCAGACATGCTGCCCCCACCCACATCCAGTTCATCCCTCTTCCTGGCCCTGAAGCCCCTGCAGAGACCAGGTTACAACACGCTGTCCTGGACAATCCAGCCTCCAGATGGACCTCGGCTCCCTATTGTCCTTAGAACCAGCCCAAGCTCCTCAGTGGGCCCCCAGGCCCTCCCACTCCCACCACGCTGACTTCTCCAACACCACCTACATATCCTTACTCTGGCCCCTCATCCTCACAGATAGACAAGGTGCCATCTCTGGAGGGTGTTCTTATCAGCCCTCTGCCCGTGCCCCTGCCATCCCCCATGCCCAAGCGTCTTCCCTCCCTGGCCTCCTCCTATGCCACTCCTGTCCCTGGTTAATCACTCTTATTCTCCAGCCTTAGCTCAGGGGTCACCAACTGCAGGAAGCCTTCTGGGCCCCTCCCCCGAGCCAGACTCCTGAGTCTCCTCCACAGCTGTAGGATGCTGATCCGTGTACGCATTGTCTCCTGTAGTACTCTGCCCCCTCAAGGGTAGACAGTGGATGACTCCTCTTGGTATCTCTTTTGCCAAACCCTGAGCCTGGTGTGCTTAGCACACATCACTGAACGAATGAATGAATGGATGGATGGATGGATGACTTTCCAGTGATAGGGGCTTTCACACACAGGGCCAGGTCTCCTGTGTGCAAGATGTGGCATGTCAAAAAGACCCCCTGGGCACCCTTGGCAGAGGTCAGGACCAGCATTGACACTGGAGTAGGATGTGAGGTGTCCTGGAAGCTGGATGCTATGTCTATATCTTGATGGCTGGCCCTGCTCCCCAGGAGAGGACCCCTGGGAAGCTGAGAGGACACAAGTGCGTCCTCCTGTCCACCTTGGCTCTCCTTTCCATCCTTTCCATTCTCTCTGCCACCACCCAGTCCTGGTCTGGCCCCTTTGGTCAGTGACCCCGTCGTAGTTCCTCTCCCCTCCCCTTGGCTTCTGCTCTCCTCCCCAGGGTGCATTCCACAGCTGGCTCTGGCAGCCACCCCTCCCGCCCTGCCCTGCCAGCTCCCATCCCCTCCCTGCAGCCGCCACAGCCCCCATCTCCCACGGCACTGCCATCCCTCAGCTGGTACAGCTGCTTTCCTCCAAGAAGTTAAGTTGAATTGAGCTGCTGTTTAATGACCTGATGTGTTCATTGCCCACGTGACACGTTGGCAGAGGTGGCTGTGGTGGTGGGCAGGCAGACACCTGCCTGCCCACCTGGGAGCGCAGCAGTGCAGGTGTGCTTCCCAGAGAGGCCAGGGCAGCAGGAAAGGAGTGCACGCACCCACCCACCAGCACACACACACACACGCACACACACACACACACACACACACACACCCCTTGCTGAGTCTCCACGTGCATAAACACATGCACGCAGTCATGTCCCCACACCCACATCAGCTTACAGTGCTTCCAGCTGCAGCCAACAGCTGTTATTACCACCACTCCTGGGCCTGGCATTCAAGGCCACCATGATCAAGCCTCAGCAGACCACTCCAGCCACACCTCCTCAAGGTGTCTCTGGACCCAGGGACAGAGGAGGGGAGGCTCTTCATCTCTGTCTATTAGTCTCTCTGTGTCTGTAGTGGTGTTTGTCACTCTGAGGGAGCCCTCAGGGCAGACGCTGTACAGGCACATTCTCTCTGAGCCTGAGAAGGGGCACACTGTCCCCCCTCCCCATCCATGTCCTGGGCAGCACCTGGACTTGGACTTGTCCGGAGCTCATCCTCAGCACTGGAGGAGGTAGAACTCAGAGGAATGAGCCCTCACTGAGCACCTACTCTGTACGGCGCTTTCACACCGCTGTTGCCTCTGGTCCTTGTCACAGTCCTACTCCCTGCCCGCACACCTTCCATTCCTCCTCCTCTCACTGACAAGGAATGAGGTCCTCAGGCAGTGCCCTTCCCAAGTCACACCCAGCCTGCCTAATTCTCTCTGGTGTATCTTGACTGTTTTGCAGGGTTGAGGATAAATCCTGGTTGTATCTCATCTCTGGGCCAGGCAGGAGCTGGGGGTAGGTGGGAGCATGGGCATCATTGTCCTTTTTGCCCACTGCTGGCCTGGGTTCATCTTGCCACATTCAGCTGTGATACTCTGGTCCTGCCTCCTATGATCAAAGTCCGTGTGCCAGGCAACTCCTCAGGTCCTCACATGCCCTGCAGCAGAGGTGTGACTCACGACCCCATTTTACAGATGGGGAAAGTGAGACTTTGAGAGTTTAAGTGACTTGCTTGCGAGGGAGCTCACAGGTAAGAAGGGGCTGAGGTCTGAATTGACCCTGGGTCAGGTCATCAACTGGGCTGGCTGACACCCCACCCCTTCGATACAGATGGGAAGACTGCAGCCCTGAGGCCAAGAAAGAAAGATGCATGGTGGCCCTGAGCACTGCAGCTGCGGTACTCAGTGCATGGTGTTCTTTCCGGAACTAGAGGACAAAGCCGAGGATTTCCTGGGGATCGGACTCCAGATTGCAGGGAGCATGTGTCTGCTGCTGGGGTTGGAGTACAGACGCTTCCAGGCGGCAGCTCAGATTTGCATCCGTTTATGTGCTCTTTACTAGGCCCTCCTATCTCCACTGTAAAGCAGCCCCCAGGGGCCTCTCTTTGTAGGGTGTCATTAGCTGTTCCTCCCCTTTGGAGGGAAGTGGCCAAAGGGTTCTTTGTCAAGTGGCCCTTGAAGGTTGACCTTGGATGAGTGAGTACAGTGGCCACTGCCCACAGGCCCCCAACTCCTTTGTTTCCCTAAGAGAGGGCATGGCAGGGGAGGGGAAGAAGGAGGGAGAGGAAGTGAAGGGGGGGCGATTGGGAGGAGGATAAGGAGGCTGAGGGGGAGGGAGGGGAGGAGAGAGGGAAGGAGGAGGAAGGTGAAGAGAGGAGAGGAAGAGGGAGGGGAGGGGAGGGGAGGGGAGGAGGACAAGCCAAGCTGACCCGAAGAGAGGCTGGAGGGAGGGGGAGGCAGGCTGCAGGGGAGTCAGCGATGGCTGCAGTAGACAGATAAGGCTGGGGAGGAAGACGCGCTCCACCGAGGGGAGCGCAGGGATTAGGGGCTCCAAGGGCCTGTCCTGGGCCTGTGAGTGGAAATTCAGGAAGAAGGGAAGCTGCCCTAATGAGAAGGGAGGAGAGAGAAGAGTGATCCCACTTCAGGGGACCCCTGTGTCCTTTGGGAGCAATGAAAGGCCCCACCCCCACTCCACCTCGGCTGGCTGCTCAGTGAACTGTCTAAGGGGGGCCCAGGTCTCTGGCCCAGGCGGGGCAGCATGGAAGATCCCCTGAGCTCAGCGCTCTCCCCCAATCAAAGAAGACAAGTCATGGCTATGGCCCATCCTCTTCATGCCACCCTGACATGCCCGCACCCTGGCAGGCGTGCGTGCCAGCCCATGGCCGCAACAAGGACTGTCCCTGTCCTGGTGGGGTTTGGCTACGCTTCACACGTGTGTCCTATACAGCCGTGTCCTCACACACTCATGGCCATGCAGATCTCTGGGGTTCCTATACTCTGCTTGGTGCCTGTGGCCTCTCACCTGGGGTAGGTGAAGGCACGCCGGTACCAGCCGGGCTGGGCCCAGTGCCAAGTGAGGGAAGAGCCTTGCATGGCATGCTGTCATTCTCAGGGCTAGATTCTGAGGACACCCCTGTTCTCAGTCCCTGAGACAGGCCCCTTGTGGAGGGCCCTGGGCTCCCAGACCCCAAGCCGGAGGAGCCCAGGCCTGAGGCTCCCTGAGCTCACAGTGGTCGTGGGGCTGGGCCTGGGAACCAAGTACCTCCTGGCCAGCGGAACACAGCTCTGTGTGGGTGGGGGTGGGCCTCTGGCCTTGCTTGCTGTGCTGTGCCCAATTCCCAACCCATGTGGGCATGCAGTGGGGCACTCACAGATATCTGGGGTGCATGCATTCTGAGCTGTTAGAAGCTCAGTCTCCCAGGGGCTTGGTGGGAAGGGGTCCCTCTTCTAGGCCCTTTTATTTTTTATTTATTTTTTAACATCTTTACTGGAGTATAATTGCTTAACAATGGTGTGCTAGTTTCTGCTTTATAACAAAGTGAATCAGCTATACATATACATATATGCCCGGATCTCCTCCCTCTTGCGTCTCCCTCCCACCCTCCCTATCCCACCCCTCTAGGTTGTCACAAAGCACCGAGCTGATCTCCCTGTGCGATGCAGCTGCTTCCCACTAGCTATCTATTTTACATTTAGTAGTGTATATATTGTCAGTGCTACTCTCTCACTTCGTCCCAGCTTACCCTTCCCCCTCCCTGTGTCCTTAAGTCCATTCTCTATGTCTGCGTCTTTATTCCTGTCCTGCCCCTAGCTTCTTCAGAACCTTTTTTTTTTTTTTAAGTTTCCACATATATGTGTTAGCATATGGTATTTTTTTTCCCTTTCTGACTTCCTTCACTCTGTATGACAGACTCTAGGTCCATCCACCTCACTACAAATAACTCAATTTCGTTTCCTTTTATGGCTGGGTAATATTCCATTGTATATATGTGCCACATCTTCTTTATCCATTCATCTGTCGATGGACACTTAGGTTGCTTCTGTGTCTTGGCTATTGTAAATAGAACTGCAATGAACATTTTGGTACATGACTCTTTTTGAATTATGGTTTTCTCAGGGTATATGCCCAGTAGTGGGATTGCTGGGTCGTATGGTAGTTCTATTTTTACTTTTTTAAGGAACTTCCATACTGTTCTCCATAGTGGCTGTATCAATTTACCCACCAACAGTGCAAGAGGGTTCCCTTTTCTCCACACCCTCTCCAGCATTTATTGTCTGTAGATTTTTTGATGATGGCCACTCTGACCAGTGTGAGATGATATCTCGTTGTAGTTTTGATTTGCATTTCTCTAATGATTAATGATGTTGAGCATCCTTTCCTGTGTTTGTTGGCAGTCTGTATATCTTCTTTGGAGAAATGTCTATTTATGTCTTCTGCCCATTTTTGGATTGGGTTGTTTGTTTTTTTGATATTGAGCTGCATGAGCTGCTTGTATATTTTGGAGATTAATCCTTTGTCAGTTGCTTCATTTGCAAATATTTTCTCCCATTCTGAGGGTTGTCTTTTGGTTTTGTTTATGGTTTCCTTTGCTGTGCAAAAGCTTTGAAGTTTCATTAGGTCCAATTTGTTTATTTTTGTTTTTATTTCCATTTCTCTAGGAGGTGGATCAAAAAGGATCTTGCTGTGATTTATGTCATAGAGTGTTCTGCCTATGTTTTCCTCTAAGAGTTTGATAGTGTCTGGCCTTACATTTAGGTCTTTAATCCATTTTGAGTTTATTTTTATGTATGGTGTTAGGGAGTGCTCTAATTTCATACTTTTACATGTACCTGTCCAGTTTTCCCAGCACCACTTATTGAAGAGGCTGTCTTTTCTGCACTGTATATTCTTGCCTCCTTTATCAAAAATAAGGCAACCATATGTGCATGGGTTTATCTCTGGGTTTTCTGTCCTGTTACATTGATCTATATTTCTGTTTTTATGCCAGTACTATACTGTCTTGATTACTGTAGCTTTGTAGTATAGTCTGAAGTCAGGGAGCCTGATTCCTCCAGCTCCGTTTTTCTTTCTCAAGATTGCTTTGGCTATTCAGGGTCTTTTGTGTTTCCATACAAATTGTGAAATTTTTGTTCTAGTTCTGTGAAAAATGCCATTGGTATTTTGCTAGAGATTGCATTGAATCTGTAGATTGCTTTGGGTAATAGAGTCATTTTCACAATGTTGATTCTTCCAGTCCAAGAACATGGTATATCTCTCCATCTGTTTATATCATCTTTAATTTCTTTCATCAGTGTCTTATAATTTTCTGCATACAGGTCTTTTGTCTCCTTAGGTAGGTTTATTCCTAGGTATTTTATTCTTTTTGTTGCAGTGGTAAATGGGAGTGTTTCCTTAATTTCTCTTTCAGATTTTTCATCATTAGTGTATAGGAATGCAAGAGATTTCTGTGCATTAATTTTGTATCCTGCTACTTTACCAAATTCATTGATTATCTCTAGTAGTTTTCTCATAGCATCTTTAGGATTCTCTATGTATAGTATCATCATGTCATCTGCAAACAGTGACAACTTACTTCTTCTTTTCCGATTTAGATTCCTTTTATTTCCTTTTCTTCTCTGATTGCTGTGGCTAAAACTTCCAAAACTATGTTGAATAAGAATGGTGAGAGTGGGCAACCTTGTCTTGTTCCTGATCTTAGAGGAAATGGTTTCAGTTTTTCACCATCGAGGATGATGTTGGCTGTGGGTTTGTCATATATGGCCTTTATTATGTTGAGGTAAGTTCCCTCTATGCCTATTTCTGCAGGGTTTTTATCATAAATGGGCGTTGAATTTTGTCAAAAGCTTTTTCTGCATCTAGTGAGATGATCATATGGTTTTCCTCCTTCAATTTGTTAATATGGTGTATCACATTGATTGATTTGCATATATTGAAGAATCCTTGCATTCCTGGGATAAACCCCACTTGATCATGGTGTATGATCCTTTCAGTGTGCTGTTGGATTTTGTTTGCTAGCACTTTGTTGAGGACTTTTGCATCTATGTTCATCAGTGATATTGGTCTAGGCCCTTTTAGAACTGTGAGGGACCTGCCTAAGGTGGCCTTGTCCCTGGGGGAGTCCATCTGCTCAGACCAAGAGTCAGGGAAGGGCTGCTTAGTGTCATTCCCACGGGATGGAGATAGTACCTGCTGGTGGAGAGCCTGGCTGCTGGGAGCAGCTGATGGAGATAAATGGTCCTGTCCTGGTTGGGGTCAGGGCTGGGTAAGGTGGCCTTGGGTCTGATGGAAGACTCAGGGCTGTCCAGGAAGTCGAGGATGCCTCCTGCAGTGGATCTGTCTGGGCAGCAGGAACCTGGTTGTCCACAGCCTTCCAAGGTCACCTTCACCGGGGCTGAGAGTTTGGGAGAGGGGAGGGGCTGGCCACACCCTGTTGCATGTGTGGAAGCTGAGGCTCTGCTGAGCCCTCAACTGCCCAGTGGACCAAGCCCCATCCTGGGCAGGAAGTGGGTTTTCCTCGGTGTCAAGTAGACCAAGACTCTCCTCACAAAGACCTCAGGGTGAGAGGGCTGGCCCGCTAGAGGCTGGTCCCAGGCCTCAATTTTTCTTCGTTCATTCATTCATTCATTCATTCCCATGCCTGCCCCTGGTATCCTTTCTGGACTGCTATAAACTCCTTTCCACCCAGGGAGGCCAGGCCCTCCCCTCTGCCCTGGCACCTCTTTGCCCATGTTACTCTCCTTCTGCTACATTGGCCTATTGGCTGTTTCTTCAGGAAGACTCTGGACCTTTACTTTTGCTGGTGTTTATTTATTTATTTACTTACTTATTTTTCCAATCTGGAACCCTCCTGCCCCAGGTGTCTGCACGGGCAGCAACTCTTGACATTGCCAGTGCTTCAGGTGCCCTCTCCTCCTTGATTGCCCCTCTGAAGCTGTCCCCTGCCATTGTCTATGTCCATACAATCCTGGTTTGTTTCCTTCAGAGCCTAAACATACTTTGTTTGCTGGTTCTTCTGTTTATCATCTGTCTCTCCCAGGCATTGGGAGCCCAAAGGAGAAGGCACCTCACCAAGCCCTCCCCAGGAGCCAGGTGCCAGCTGCTTTCTTTAGTGCTTTCCATGAGTGCTCAAGTCCCCAGGGCTACTCAGGTCAGTGTAAGGTAGGACCTCTTCACAGGCCAGTAACAAGACTGTTGCTAGAGCAATGGGCTGCCCATTTCTGAGGGTCCCATTTAAAGGATTAAAACTTTGGATCCAGGTTGTCAGACGGAGAGCAGGTGTCCAGGACCCCAAGGACCCTACACACCCAGAAATCAGGTTCCCCAAGCCCTGCCTGGGCTAGGCCCTGTGGCTGAAGCCTGGAGAGGATGCACATGAAGATTGGCACCAAATCTGGGTACCTCTGCCCCCAACGTGATGGAGGTAAATGAGAGATGTCTGGAGCTGTAGTGGATGACAAGGAGGCTGGTGTAGCCTGAGTGATGCAGAGTTTGGGGAGGGGGACAAGGCAGTGGGAGACGAGATGCTGGGAGAATCTATAATCCCTCTAGGACACCCACTGCCCTCTGTGGAGAGGAGGGAAGATGTGCTCCACAGGTTGCGGTGGTGTGGGGTGAGGGGGGGATGACTTCAGGGCCCATTTCAACCTCAGCCCACAGAGGGGCAATGTCAGAGCCTTTAATGCCACCCTGGTTCTGAATCCTGGGTGGGGAACCAGCATGGGGCCATGGAACCCCACCCAACAGTCGTGGCTCCTCTCCCCACCTACTCCACCATCTTCTCTCTCCCTCTACACTCCCAGAGTCCTCAGGCTCCAGGAAGGGTCTTCCTGGTTACTGTCTAGGGATCAGTGGGTCTGGTGTGGGTGTGGCTGTGGGTATCTCCAGTAGCCAAGTTCCTGAGTACCACCTCAGTCTCTGTTCTACCCAGCTACTGCTCCAACAGCCCCCAGGGGAGGTGCCGGGAAAGGAGTCAGGGCCACAAGCTCCTCATTTTTTTGAGATGGAAGGGGGTCCTGTGGCTTGGAGAGAATGTGGCCCCATCTTTCCTCAGCTCCTTGGAGCTCTGGGGCCGCTGGATAGCCTCAGGGTCTCTTGGAAGGATAAGTCCATAGCTCCAAAGAGAAAGGATGGAGTGGGGCTGAATATGGCTTCCACTGCTGCCACCTGGTGGCTGAAAGAGGCAAAGCATCTGCTATTCCAATTCCCAGAAGGAGGTGGAGGGGACACTCATCAGGGTTGGGGGCAGAGGAACAGGTAAGACATGCACCCCCCCACCCGCGCCCCGTCTCCCACTAGCATCATGGTCAGGAACCTGGGCCTTCACTTGCTTTGCATCAGAGCCTCCCCAGGTGCTATCTGACATGTGCCCACCAGAATATTCCAGAATGTCTTCAAAGCAGATCTAGCGTCAGAGGTGGCCTGTTTGGCCTCCACTGTATTAAGGGAGGACCCAGGGCCTGAATGACATCCAGGGCCATGCCTGATGGGTCTTAGTGGCAAAGAAGAGGGGGAGGAGTGGGAGCTGGGAAGGAAGTAGGGAGCAGGGGCAGCAGGGAGATGGGTGCAGCCCAGCCGAGCCCTGCCTGTCCTGTCCTCGCTTTACTCACAAATGCAGCTGGTTCTCTGTTTGCAGGACCTGAAGTGAGTCCCATGAGGCTCTCCAGCACCCTGAAGTGCCCTACTTGTGTTGTAATACACCCCCTCCCTGCTCCAGAATGGGGGGTGGGGTGGCTTGCTCAGGATCCACAGGCCTCGGCCAGCTGGTCTCAGCAGAGGGTCCTTGGGAAGGAACAGATTTCCCTTCCTGCTACTCCTCACTTCCCCACCATTCTGACTGCATCAAGGTGACGTCAAGGTCACCAAATCTACTGAAGGAATTATGGTGTGGCAGGCAAAGTTAAAACTGGATACCAAAAATGACCTTCTTAGAGTCCAAGGGAAAAAAAATCAAATGCATCCCCTCAAGTGGACTTTCTTCTCCCTTTTCTCAACCTCCAGGAGGCACGTCCCACCCTGCCATCCTGTCTTCCTGGTCTCTCTCTCTCTACCTGCCACAGAACATGCTATTTCCCCAGTGGTACATTTCCTAAAATCTCCATGATTCAGTTAAGAATAACCTCCAAGAAAAGATGATGTTGAAATCGCTGGATGATAACCTGGGGGAAAAAAATTAACTTGGCTCCCTACCTTACACCTTAAAACAAATACCAGGTGCTTCCCTGGTGGTGCAGTGGATAAGAATCCACCTGCCAATGCAGGGGATACAGGTTTGATCCCTGGTCTGGGAGGATCCCACATGCTGCGGAAGAACTAAGCCCGTGCAACACAACTACTGAGCGTGTGCTCTAGAGCCTGCGCACCACAACTACTGAGCTTGAGTGCCGCAACTACTGAAGCCCATGCACCTAGAGCCCTTGCTCCACAACTAGAGAAGCCACTGCAATGAGAAAACTGTGCACCACAACGAAGAGAAGCCTCCACTCACCACAACTAGAGAAAGCCTACTCGCAACAACAAAGACCCAAAGCAGCCAAAAAAATAAAATTAAAATTAAAAAAACCAAAAAAACAAATACCAATTCCAGTTGGACCAAAGCTAGAGGGACTAAAGAGTGAAGAACAAATTCCTAGAAGAAAACAAGGGGATTTTTGTACAGCTTTTATTTGATATGACCTTTTCTAAGTATAACAAAAAAGCAGAAAAGCCACAAGAGAAAAAGTTGGATACATCTGACCACATAAAAATCAAACATTTCCATGTGGGGAAAAGAAAAATCAAAATTTAAAGACAAACAACAAGCTGACAGAAAAAAATTACAAATCATATATATATACAAATATATATATGTATGTAGATATATATATGGGCCCCTATGAATCTGGAAGGAAAAGACCAACAATTCCAGTGAAAACTGCATGGACAGAAGAGAGGAACGTCTAGTCACACAAAAGGAAATCCAGAAGACTCACCCACTGAAACCATGCTCAACTTCCTTCCTCTGAGAGAAATGCAAATTAAATAGGCACAGCTGTGAAAGGTTGATGCACATTTCTGGTAAGCACAAGGGAAAGCAGAAACTTGTAGTCTGTTGCTTGTTAGAGTATAAATCTTGTAACCTCCGTGAAAGCAATTTGGCAATATCTATCAAAATTTAAAATGCACAGATCCTTTGGCCTAGCACTGACCACTTCTAGGAATTTATTCTGCAGATAAACTCACACACATGGGAAATTACACCCCAGGGTGTTCGCTGTGTGATGTTTCTAAGAGTAATCGATTGGAAACACCCTACCCTGAGTAGCCTGGCTGAGTAAATATGGAGCACCCTCACCATACATTCTATGCAGCTATTAAGACGATGAGGGCAAGGCAGTGCCACATGCAGTGATGTATGAACAAGGTGTATATGTATAGGATGTTAAACTCATGTTTTTTGGTTTGTTTTTTTTTAAGGCTTGGGATTCTTTTTTTTATTGAAGTATAGTTGATTTACAATATTGTGTTAGTTTCAGGTGTACAGCAAAATGATTCAGATATATATATATATATGTATGTATTTCAGATTATTTTCCATTATAGGGTATTACAAGATATTGAATATTGTTCCCTGTGTTGTACAGTAAATCCTTGTTGCTTATCTATTTTATGGATGTAACAATGTTTTTTTAAAAGGAAAAGAGTAAGTGTTCTGGAACCCTGCTAGTACCCTCCAGACCTCTCAGCCCCCATTCCCCGCCGCCCCCACCCCCACCCCCCATCCCACGAGGTTGAGCTGCGTGCGTGGCATTCACTTGGCTCTGCCCTCTTGGTGTTAGGTCTGGACAACGGGAGCCCAGCAGGAAGTTAGCAGGCAGAAGCAGGAGGTCATGTTTATTCCCATGTCCACGTTTATTCCCCTCCCAGTCCATCCTCCTCTAGATTTTTCTGAACAGAGATCTGGTCACATCCCTCCCTGTTCAAAACATTCTGTGGCTCACCACTGCCCTCTGGATAGAAGCCAGATTCCCACCACAGACCATGGACCATGGACCATGGACCATGAGGCCCCACCATGGCTTTTGAGGGTCTGCTCCTGCCAGCTGTCCATTCTCTATACTTCCAAACCTCTCCCAGGCCCTGGTCTCAGCATAGTTCCCTCTGCTTTCAACACTCCTCCCTGCCCCAGGGGACAGCCTCAAAGGACCTCCTTGTCTTCTCCTGGCTGCTGTGCTCCTGCCCTGAAAGCAGGGAGCACTCTTCCCTGCATCCTACCTGTGCTCCTGGAATGCAGTTTGGCTAAATGGACAGAGGTTCCCCAAGGTTCTTGGCCTCTGAAACTCTTCGGAGTCTGTTCTGCTGCAGGGCCCAACTCTGGTCCTTCCAGATTTGGGGAAGAAGGTGGCCTGCTTGACTAACCTCTGGGAGGCTGGACCAAAAGAGGCCAGAGAGGACCCAGGGGACTGGAGACCAAGGCTCAAGGGAGAGGCCTAGTAGGACAGGCTATTGGTTGGGGCGGGGTAGGAATAGGACTGTGTACAATCAGTAAGAAGCCGTGTTTTTAAAAATAACTCTGCTGTCAGCAGTGGTGAAACAATATAATAAATATGAGAAATAAATCTCATTACCATGTAATGAGCTGCCTTATTAATGTGTTAAACTTGTAAGAAATGCTTAAGTGTATAATTGGCACCTAATGAGGGTGCCAATTAGGAATCATTATACATTTCTTTTAAAAAAATCCTAATTGGCAGGGGGGCATTTCAATCAATGCCACAGAATTAGCTCCGCAGGGACCCCATCCTGGAGGTGCATCTGGAAGCTGTACCTGCAGGGCCACACATTGGTGGCTAGCCCCACTGGAGCCCACAGCAAGGTCAGGGCCACCTGGGTTCGATGTGCCCCAAACCCACCAGAGACCAGGACTCAGTTTCTCCTGGGCCACCAAATCCTGCTACCGATTAAAGCCCATCTGAAATAGTGCCTTGTCAGGAGGTTTCCCTGTTGCTCCAGCCAGATGGGGGCACTTGGTCTGTCTTGAGGCTTCCAGAGGCCAAGGGCTCACTGAGCACAGTGACCATGGCTCTCCTCCAGTGCCCGGCACACAAAACCTCAGCATCCCTCACTCAGCTAAATCTCATCCTGGCCACCTTTACAAGCAGCCCCCATCTGCCTGGCAGGGCCAGGGGGAGGTGGGCAGGCAATGGAACTCAGAGTGGATTCCATCCCTCTTGCCTCCAGGACTCAGCCTCCCTTCCCAGGAAAGGTAAAGCCGAGCAGATCTACATTCCAGGCCAGGCCGGCAGAAGAGAAGTGTCCTGAGCAGCCGGAGCATGATTAATTACCAAATCAATTACCACATTAGTCACTTGGGTAATTGCCAGAGGGCTGGGAGGAGGGCAGGGAAGGGGGTCCACGAGGGGCAAGGCCCAGTCCGGGGCAGGGCGGTGGGGAACCCTGGCCCAGGCAGTGGGCAAGAGGGCAGAGACGGAACACTGGCTGCAGTCTGAGCAGATGGCTTGGGCAGAATGGGAAGCAGTAGGCTGAGAGTCTTGGAAGCCAAACTTGAGGGTTCCAGAGTTCAGGGAAGACTTGCAGGCCTGAGAGTGGAGGATAGAGGGGCCACGGAGGCAGTGGCAGGTGGGGATGGTGGGAGCTTGGTTGGGGTGGCTGGGAGGTCCAGGAAAAGATGGCCAGGTGGACTGTGTATAAACTTGGAGGGAGGGAGTTAATTGGCCTTGGGGGCTGCAGGCTGGGGAAAGTGCCAGTTTCTTGCCTGGAAACTAGGAAGGAAGTCGACATCTCTGAACCCGACAGAGAATGAGATGAGGCAAGGGGCCAGCCCCTCCCCTGCGGCCTGTGGACCCCCAGGCCTCCGGGGCCCTGACCCTGTCTGTGACTCTTGTATTAGGAGTGACTGGGGAAGGGGCCAAGTAGCTTCTGCCACCTGCTGATTTTCAGGAACTATCAGGAAACTGAGGGATCCCGTCCTTCCCAATGGAGAAAAACACAAGGCCACTGAGTGGAGCCAGTTAGAGGGCTCTCTGGCCCCAGAGCTCAGGCCCGGCCCTATTTTTCCCTCCTGGCCCAGCTGCTTCCACTTACCCCTCCCAGGCCAGATCCCAGAGGCTGGGCTGTGTTTACAGGAGGCCCCAGGTCAGGCCAGGTGTGGAGCAGGAGACTGCCCCTTGACCCTGCACCCACCTGGAAGTGGGGGACTTGGTGTCTCTGGGGAACTGCCTTCTTCAGAGAGAAGGAGATGGGGGGACATGAATTGGTGGTTAGTTTCTGAGTTTTACCAAATAAAGTAGAATCTAAGAGGAAAAAACAGTTGCTGGGTAGAGGCAACTTTAGATCTTGGGCTCCTTGGGAGAGTTCAGAGGGCAAGACCAGAGTTTGAGCCAGGAGGTACAACCCGAACCAGGTGGACCTGCAACCCCAGGGGGCTGGAAGGCTGAGTCTATACGTGATTCAGAAGTTCCCACTTCTGTGAAGGCCTGTACCCCTTGGACTACCGTTTGGATCTTTAGTGTGTTATTTATTTAACAAATTATTTACTCAGTGTTTCCTATGTGTCAGGCACTGTTCCAGGCCCTCTACAAACATGAACTCTTCTTTTTGTTCAGTTATAATGTGCTTTATTACTTATCATAGATCACGACTTCCTTTGTTAATCATCAAATATGCATTCATGGCATCATTTTCTTCTTTTTTAAATAAATTTATTCATTTATTTATTTATTTTTGGCTGCGTTGGGTCTTCGTTGCTGCACGTGGGCTTTTCTCTAGTTGCGGTGAGAGGGGGCTACTCTTCGTTGTGGGGCGTGGGCTTCTCATTGCAGTGGCTTCTCTTGTTGCGGAGCACAGGCTCTAGGCACCCGGGCTTCAGTAGTTGTGGCTCGCAGGCTCAGTAGTTGTGGTTCACAGGCTTTAGAGAGCAGGCTCAGTAGTGGTGGCGCACGGGCTTAGTTGCTCTGCGGCACGTGGGATCTTCCTGGACCAAGACTCGAACTCATGTCCCCTGCATTGGCAGATGGATTCTCAACCACTGTGCCACCAGGGGAGCCCCATGGCATCATTTTCAAAGGCTTCTGTCCATTCCCAGCGCAAAATATTAATCCACCCTCCACTGCTGCCTTTGGTTTATTTCCAAACAGATCTGTGATGTAAACAACTTCATGCTCTGGATTTTTCGGGGTATGGAATCTCAGCTCACCTGAGGACAAGTGGTCATGCCCTGCTCCCAGGTAGTCCTGTGGGTAAAGTGGGCCCTGAGAGGAGAGGGGGCTAAAGGACCTAAGGACTAAGGGTACCTTTGGGTAGATTTCTAAGGGTGACCTCTAACACAACCCTAAACCCACCATGTGGGAACTTCCTGGTGGTCCAGTGGTTAAGACTCTGCACTCCCGATGCAGGGGGCCTGGGTGCGATCCTTGGTAGGGGAACTAGATCCCACATGCATGCTGCAACTAAGACCCAGCACAGCCAAAATAAATAAATAAATAATAAATAAATAAATGTTTAAAAATAAAAAAATAAACCCACTGTGTGATTTCCACCAACCCAGCAGCATCTCCCGTAGGCAACAGCAAGGCCGCACCTATTCCAGGAGGAGCTCAGCCCCTAGGAATCAGGCCCAGGGAACCTGCACTTCTGGAAGTTCTTAACCCAAACCTTCACGCTACTCAGTGGTCTCAGGTGTACTCTGACTGATAACTCTAGCTCATTGCTACTGGATACAGGTCTGAGAGAGTAACATCTGCACCAACAAAAACTTATTAAAGATGCCATTTCGTGAGCCCCACAGGAGAATCATAACTTAGAGTGGGGTCCCGATTCCCCCCAAATTTGTATGCACTTTAAAACTTTGGAAGAAATGTTTGCTGCGTGGTTCCCATGCAGTTTCCCATTAGTATTACATGATGAGTATTTAGCAATAACATCACCTGTGCCCTCCCCACAGAGACTGTCTATTGAACTGGGTGGGAGTATCCGCGTTGTTTTAACTCCAGGTGATTCTAAGTTTAGGCCCGGTTTAAGCACGAGGGCTGCTGGGTACAGTGGTGAGAGTTGCTGCCTGTCTTTGGTCCTTTTGCCTTTGGGGAGGCATCAGTGTCTGCTCTACATGGGATTGGAAGGGGCAGGGCAGTGTGGCCCAATTACTCTATGCTGTAGCAGAGTTTTTGGACATCTGTGTGAGCAGAGAGCATGTGCAGGCAGGAAAGAAAAAGCTCATAGCTTGTTCTCCATGCAGGAGCTCATTGTTCCTGAATCTCTTTTTCATACAAACATGAACTCTTAATCCTATCAAGTAGGACCTGTTTTATACTTTACAGATGAGGAAACTGAGGCAAGAGGTTCAGGGATTTGCCAGGGGTCACATGGTGGCTGAGCTGGGATTCAGACCAGCTGGTTCCTGCAGCAATGGGCATTCAGGTGAGTCCAGTTGTCCCGGGCGGGTGCGGGGTTGGGGGGGTGTCTCTGGGACACCTGGCACCAGCACCACAGTGGAAGGCAGAGCTGATTTGCCATTAGTTATACCCCTCTTCATAGCTGAAGGAGGGCCTGGGGCCAGTTACACCACCTCTTCTTCAGAGTCAGGCTGCCTGTGGCACTTTATCATCAGTAACCACTTTGCGGGAGCTGCTTGTTTCCTGCTCTCTGCCTTGTTGGAGATGATGCATGCGGATGAGATGGTGCAGCTCCTGCCCTTCCCAGCCAAATAGCTTAGCTGCCGCAGGCAGCAACTGCCCCATCTCATGTGTTCACTCATGGGGATGCAGGAGATAAAAGGAGGGGGACTCTCGGTGACGTACCCAGGAACCCACCTAAAGTCCAGCCCAGAGCAGGACCTGCCATGGGGGAGACAGGGATGAACCAGACCCATTCAGAGTGTGACCTAGGATTCCCACAGAGCTGGGTTCAAATCCTTTGTGACCGAAGACAAGTCACTTAGTCTTGAAACTCAGCTAAGGTGGGATAGCTAATTGATCTCATAAGAAATCAGTGGCAAGAAGCCTCCATAATGCGGGGAGGGGAGAGACGGTTTTCGTTTTTCTGTGTGATACCCTGGTGGGCACTGATCTGAGGTGGGAGCTAGGATTTGAGGTAAAGATGGGATAGGAATTTACAGTAGAGACCCCAGGGCAGGCACATGTGGCAGTAAGAAAGTTCCAGGAGGGAGTGACCTGCGGATACCATGTGCTTGGGCCACGACCACAAAATGGCATGGCCCCCAGCCTCACCCCTGCCCAACCTCCAGCAGCTGAGCCTGTCAGCAGGCCAGCCCGGTCAGGGACAGGAGAAGGTTGGCTTTCTCCCCTGCCTGTGGAAGATGCCTGGTGAAGTAGAGGGGGCCCCAGTCCCTGTGCCACCATCAGGGTTTGGCACAGACCTTTCCTGTCTCCAAATGCCCACAAGAGCTGCTCTGCTGAATGGTGAGGCTTTGGGGTTCAGTCTTTATCCCCTGCTGGGAGAAGCTATCTAGATACCAGGACGGGGCCCACAGCTTAGACTTTCCAAAATGGGTGGGGACCATCCATAATAAAAGTTCAAAGAAGTGCACACATATATTGAAGTCTTTCCACGTGCTTTTTATATATTAACTCATTTAACTCTCATGAGGCAAGAACCACTTACCAATCCTCTGGTCATTGAATAGCCCTGAGCACCTACTAGGTACCAGGCTCCATTCTGGAGGCTCAGGACACAGCCATGAGTAGACATTCTCCGTGACCCAGTCCCAGTCTAGACCTGCTCCTGGCAGGAAGGAAGCAAACAGCTTCAGTGCATCAGCCACCCAGACTCCCAGTCTCCTGAAAAAGGGCTCAAGGCCAAGTTTCATCCACAGCACTCCTCAAACTGGCCCCACAAGCCAGGCCTATAATCTGGGCCTACACTGTCATCTGCTGGTCACATTGGGAAGGGCTCCAAACAGAGTACTCTCGCTTTCCTCCACCAAAGGAAACTGGTCCACTTACCCCCTGAGGCTTGGGCAGGGGACAACTTGCGTGTGGGAACAGGCCTCCTGGGTCCCTCTGGCGGAGTGGAGGTGAGTGTGGTCTCTCTGGGGGAGTCATCCAGCAGCACCCTTGGCCTGGTGATCCTCACAGAGCAGTCTGACAGATCCACTCCCCTAACAGCACCGGCGTGAAGAAAGGGGGTATTCAGTAGAGAGGCAGAGAGGGTGTGGCACATAGGGCTGGCCCAGCACAAGGTAGGCGCCCCATGTTTGTGGGGGTCATCTCCATCGCTAGTGTCATGGCTGTGAGGAAGCCCATCGTCCCTTACACCTTTCCCCTGCCCAGCCCGAAACGTCCATTGTGACCTTGTGTCCAAACCCGGCACAAGGCCCGGCACAATGAGACTTGCCTTGCCTCTGGTCAGAAGTGATGTTGCGTCTCTTGTCACTTCCTAGGGAGGGGTGAGTTGTTGCTGTCATCATCGCTGTTCTGGGTCACAACGCTGCGTAGGACTCTTCTAAGGCCAACCCCTTCTGGGTGCACCTCAGCCCCAGAGTCCAGCAGAGGGCCTGGTGTGGAGGAATTGGGAATGGTTGAAGAGAATGAAAAAATGGTGAGAGGAGGGGGCAGCTCTTTCTTCAGAGAACATTCTTACCTCCTTTGGGAGTCTTGGGTGTGAGCTCTGGGGTTAACCCAACTGAGGTAAAATCCAGGCCCTGCCACATGCCGTTACCCTACTTCTCTGTGTATCAGTTTCCCCATGTACAATATGAGGGCACGGGCTTCCCTGGTGGCGCAGTGGTTGGGAGTCCGCCTGCCGATCCAGGGGACACGGGTTCGTGCCCCCCGTCCGGGAAGATCCCGCATGCCGCGGAGCAGCTGAGCCCGTGAGCCATGGCCACTGAGCCCGCGCGTCCGGAGCCTGTGCTCCGCAACGGGAGAGGCCACAGCAGTGAGAGGCCCGCGTACAGCAAAAAAATAAAAAATTTAAAAAATATGAGGGCACAACTGGTGCCCATACTCTGGGGTTGCTGGGGGATTAAATGGGTTCCGATTTTGCCTGCAAGTGCCGCGGGAGGTTCACACACACACTTCAGGTCTGAGCTGCCCACAGGGATTTACGGCAGGAATCCTGTCCTCCTCCTTCACCTGGGGCTTCAGAGCGTCACCTTATTGACTAGTTATTGAGCCGCTGCTAAGTCCTTTAAGTCTCTCATAATCTGGTGTTCTCAGCCTCCTCTGGGTAAAGAGCATCTGTGCGAGCTCTGCCAGAGAGAGGCCCACACTCCCCTTGCTTGGCCTTCTGGGGCCTCCAGCCTGCTGGCATGGGCGTGAGTGGTGGTGGGACGGAGGTTCAGTATCTGCCGCCTGAGTCCTGACCAAGAGGGGCCTGAGTAGCAGGGCCAGGACTAGGATGAGGCGAATGAGGCACTCAGGGCACAGATTTGAGGAGACATTCACGTTCAGGTTGGTGCAAGTGTAGTATCAGCGCCCGAGTGGCTCCTGACATTTTGAACCCTGTGCTCCCTTTCACCTCACTCTAGTCCCTGCCCGGCCAGATGAGCCCCCATGTCAGGACCTGCAGTGTGAGGGCTGCACTCCATGCCACATGGGGGAAAGGCAAGGGAGGAATCCGAGGATGGGGCCAGAGGTGCACTTGGGGCCACCAAACGGGTGACTGGGCTGACGGTGGGGGACAGGAAGGCCACCTGCAGTGCCTATAGATGCCAGCAGGTGGCAGCACGGAAGCACATTGGAGGCTGGAAGGCAGATTGGGGAGCCAAGTGGGCCGTGCCTCCTGGGTGCCCCATCAGGCCCCAGCATCCTCCTGTTTCTAGGCCTTGTCTGACACTCCTTTCTCAAATGGCATAGAGGAAGAGCCAATCCCCTGCCTCTGAGCCTGATGACCCTAGTCTCTGGGTGCTAGAGGTCTTCTTCTGTGAGATGGGTGACAGTATATTCCCAAGAAGGATACTGGGAATAAAGTGAGATTGTGCCGGGATCAGGCCAATCAAAGGTAGCAGTTACTGGGACCAGATTCTGGCCCTTGAGGTGGCCCAAGGCCCTTTCTGGCCATTGTCCAGCTCTGAATACCTGTGAATGGCAGTGGGGAACACTGACCTGGCCCTCCCTCAGTGAGCCGGTCCACTGTAACTGGCACGTGGCAGAAGCTCAATAAACCACACATCATTATTGTTACTGTTATTATTATTGACACTGTTATTACTGCAACCCCTTTATCTCTAGCTGCACTCCCAGGAAGTAGACCTGCCTACCCCTCCTAATGCAGGCCTCCAGGCCTCCAACAGAAGTACAGTAAGGGCTGGGTAGGTGGGAATGGCCAGGGTGAATGTCCCTCCTCTCCTGTTTGACCAGTGGCCAGAGGACAGGAGGCCCATCAACCCCAAGGGCTGGGACACCTACTGTTGTCCCCTCTCTACATTCTCACAGGTCAGATCCCAGAGGTGGCTGGGTAGGAGAAGCTGAGGGGATTGGCTGGGCCTTAGCCTGGATGTCACTGGGAGCACTGGGGAAGCTCAAGCGGGTGGGCACATCCATCCATGTTGCCATCCAGGAAGGTGGGAGCTGGATTAGTGGTGTGAGAGACTGGGAGACTGGGTGCTCCTTGACAGTGATCTGTGGGGCTTTGGCAGCCCCAGGGGGGAGGTGCTGGTACCCAGAGACCATGTATTAGGAGAACAGAGGGGTGCAGACAAGGACATGGCCTCCCATTCTGCACTACATATGTACACCTGGAGGAAATAGGGCTGGGATCCAGGTTGTCATGGAGCCTCAAAGGGGACCTAGTCCTAGCCCTGGCCTTGGAAAGCTGGACGGGATCTATGGCCCTTTCCCCTGAAGTACCTAGGCATAGGACGCAGGACATGCCCAGCCTCCTGTCAGGTCAAAGGGAGGTAGGAGCTTGGAGCACCTTGGGCCACGCTGGTAGGTGCAGGCTGTGTTGCTGTCCTCCATATCAAGGCCTGCCTGGGCCACATGAGCTGTGGGCTGTGGGCCCAGGATGTACCAGGTTCAAACCCCAGCCCCAGCGTGCCCTGCGCCAGCTGCACACGGAGCCCTGGGCTACTCTCCCCTGGCTCCTCACTGATGAAACAGGAGTGAGACAGCCCACCTCCCCCAGCCATTGTGGGTACCAGGATCTCTGGCCTTTCAAGAATGTCTTCTGTATGACCACAGATGCCCCTGGCTGCACTTGCCCCCTGTCCTGAGCCCTCAGAGGCCAGGAGGGTGGGGGATGCTCCTGGGGTTCCCCCAGATATTCTCAGCCAAGGCCCCTCACACTGAGGCCTGCTGCAGGGTGCAGCTGGATAGGATAGGGTGGCAGTGTCTGCTCTCAGCCTCTGAACACCCCCAGGCACACTGGATCCTCTTCCTGCCTTCTTTTTCATATGGGTGTAGACTTAGAGTGTGTTTGTGGATACACTTGAAACACACACACACACACACACACACACACACACACACACACTCTCTCTCTCTCTCTCTCTCTCTTTCTCATCCTTT
This sequence comes from Globicephala melas, assembly GCF_963455315.2. Taxonomy (NCBI): domain Eukaryota; kingdom Metazoa; phylum Chordata; class Mammalia; order Artiodactyla; family Delphinidae; genus Globicephala; species Globicephala melas. The sequence continues at coordinate 37,654,581 of NC_083324.2, read as the reverse complement.
CTTCCTATTTGACATGTGTTTCCTCCCATCTCAAATGGCGATGCAGAGACTGGGTTGGTGCTGGGCCCCCTGTGGGGCTCAGTGATGTTTCTGGAAGGAACCCATTGCAAGGTCAGACTGCTCTACAGGAGTTTCTGTGCTCAACCCCACAGGAACTTTCCTTTACATTCTGAAGGCGTCTCTGGCATCTGCCTGCAGCCAGGCAACAGGATTATTGTATTCACTTTGGCTCGAAGGTGACACTTCACTTGATTAAACAAGATGGCCTCCTCTGAAGGCGGCCCTCCATGTCCACCCTCATACCACCCACTGTAACCGCTGCAGCTTCTGCCCAAAACTCCAGTCGCTACCTGTGAGGAGGGGTTTCATGCATTGATGTACGTACAGGGCTGGGGGCCAGGGGAGCAGCTCCCAAGGGCCCCTTGTAACAGTCACCACCAGGAGTAGTAATGGCAGGCGGGCAGCGCCGTCTCACCCCGTCTGCCTGGCTGAGGGCGGCGAGGAGCTTTCTGGTCAGTCCACCAGGCCCATGGTCACATGGAGGACACGTCACCTGGAACATTTTATCCCAATGTTTATTGATCCCACACTCTGTGGAAGACCTGGGAACTTTGGGGGGCATTTGGTATTCCTCCAGGAGTGAGAGAGAGCTAGAAAACAGAAGGTGGGTGGAAGGGAAGAGGGGGTGATGTGAGGGGACAAAGGAGGAGGAAGCGGCCCCCGTCACCCAGAGAAAGCTGCCCTGTGGCCATCACCTAGCCAAACCCACCCAACCAGGACAGGGATCTGGGTCAGGCAGTGGGAGAGAATGGGGACAGGGGTCCTCCCGGAGCCCCCATCCCAGGCTCTGGTCCCTGGGTGCCAACCTTACTCTCCGGACTCCATTTTTAGGGTCTCCCAGACATTGGGTCCTCTGCAGCTCCCACATTATGGGGCTGAGGGGCTATCCAACAGGATTGAGGTGCACAGCCCACACATCCCGTCTCCCCTCACCCTCAGAAATCCTCTGTCAGTCTGCTGAGGAAAGGAGACCCCTCCCCAAGACCAGGCTTGTCACTGACAGGTTCGGCTGTTTGACCCCAGTGTGGGAGGCCCATGGGGTGCTTGGGGCCCTCACTCTTACCCAAGGCCCTGTCCTGCAACCCCCAGGTCCAGCCCGGCCCTCCACCATGGGACTGGGGCTCACCCTCTCCTCGTTTCCACTTATGCTAGCCTGAAGGCTCAGTTCTTTAGCAGAGGGTCAGGATGTCACTTAAAGTCCTGGTTTATGAGATTTTCAATCCTAAAATTGTGCAGTCCTGGGAAAACTAGGGCATTAGGTCACAATAGTGACCAAACCCTCCAAACCCTTCTGAACACTGCAGGTGGGTTCCCCACACATAACCCTTGTGGCTTCCCAACACCACCCATCCGCTGCACTCCTGTGCTCTGGGACACAGAGCACATTATTTTCTTCTTTTTTGTGTTTCACACCCCACTCCTATGGGTCCTGAGGCACCGCACCTCCCCCTGGCCCTTGGGGCTCAAGCCCCCTCCCTCCTCCTGTCCCATAGGTCCTGTCCACTTGGCCTCTCCAACCAAGGATATGGCAGGCGTCGTGACCCCATTCCACAGCTGAGGCACGAGGCCCCAGAGCAGCCTTGAACTCAGGACCAGAGGCAACTCATTGGATAGATTAAGGAAAGCCAGCTGGGCTTCCACCTCATAGCTGATATCCAAGCGACCATCCCCCCCACAGCCCCTCACCCATCCCACCCCTCCTGGGGTTTCACATCCCCAGTGTCACAGGCTCACACTCTCTTTGTGTAAACGTCTTAATTACATCTTTAATGCTCTCACATGGAGATGCTATGAGTTAAATTAGTTTCTGTGCATCCTAAATTACCCATAGCCCTCCAGTTGGCTCAAATGCTAACGTATTTATAGCATCTAGAGGAGGAAATAAATCCAGGACCTTCCCCATGAAGTCCTCCTAGGCCCTCACAGCCTGACACCTCGTATTTGCCACCCTCACGTCCCCGCCAACCAGCAGAGGACAGTGATGGCGGCGAGGCTGGGCACAGGGGTGTGTGTCTGTGCCTGCTCAGGTGCACATGTGTGCCCAGCGGAGAAGTGCCCAGCTCTTGGGGTCTGGCTTGACCCAGTGCCTTGCCCAGATGCCCCAGCCTGGCAGAATTCCTGCGGGGCATGGGGTGGGTGGACAATGGGTAGGTGGGTTGTGTGATCAAAACCCAGACTAGGTCTCTTAGGTCTGTTTTCCAAGGGGCTATCCCCACCCTGTTTCAGGCATTCAGAACTTCCCCTGCTAGCCTGCAGCTGGCGACCACCGCCCTCTGACCAATAGTCTCTCCCCCAACCCCAGGTCCCCGATAAACACCAAGACAGGGAACTGTTCCAGAAGCAGGTTACCTGGCTTTTAGAGCCCAGTGAAGTGCCCAGTGGTGGGCAGTGGACCCTTGCCTTTGCTTCCCTCTCCCTTCAGTCCCTGAACACTGAAGGTGGAGAAGGTGGCCTACTTAACGTTCCTCTACACACCATGGGGTTGGGGGTGGCTTGGAGGGTGGAGCCAATGCAGGGGTCTCCATCCTGCCCCCTGTGCTGGGACAGGCACGTGTCTGCAGGTGGGCACCTTCATGCGCATGCAGGAGGCCTTCCAGCAGGTCTGGGCACTGCATCTCTCCACACCTGCTCCCCCACCTCCCTTCCCCCTCAGCTCTCATCCTAGCTTGGGCCCAGCCAATAGCCGACCACCACGGAGGGGTGGCTGGAAGACCTCATGCATCCCTGTAATTTGGACTGACCTTGGGTATGAGCAGCCCTCCTGCTGGCATCCTTGCCCACTGGGCAGTTTCAACTCTATCCCTGAGCCTCTCCCAGAGTACCACCGTACCATGTGGCTGTGACCTGGGTGGCTGCCTCTCCTCAACCCCAGAGGAGACTCCAGATTCCAAAGATATGTCTCTCCCTGATGGATGGGAACCCCCCTACTCTCCTTCCCTTCCCCCTCGCATCCCACATCTCCCCCCATTTCCTCCACATTAGAGGAGCAGACCCTGATGTGAGGGGTCTGGGAAGGGCACAAGGAAGCCAGCCAGCATAAGGAAGCCTTATGAGGGATGCTCTGCATTCCAGGGCCCTCAGGTCAGGGGATATCAGTGGCCATATGCCCAACCTGGCCAGGGGTCTCTTTTAGAGCCTGGAGGGTCAGCAGCTGGGTCCTCAAAATAGCTGAGGCCTTGGCAGGGCAGGTCCTGAGAGGAGGTCCTAATGATCTCGGAGTTGGCAGCTGAGGGCACTGTGGCAGGTGTTTTCATCAGAGGTCCAGGCCTGTCCCGGGGTCCTCACGCGTGGATGGCATTGGCTACATCGCTGAACACCAGCCGGCTGGGCCTCTGCATTGGGCCCTGAGAGGGGAGAGTGGTCTGCAGAGAGACAGTAAGGGGCATCAGGGACCTTGACCAAGGCCATGCACTCTGGCCCAGTCCCCTCCACCCTCTGGTGCCCACGTGCACTTGGCACCAGCTACGTCTTCTGCCTGGAATGCCCTCCCACAAGCTCAGCCAAGAAATATGACCTGGCTCAGGTGACTCCTCCCCCCAGCCATCCCCGGCTTGCCCTGCCACCTCAGCCAGTTGCAGCACTTAGCCTAGGTCCCAGGGCCTGCATTAATTATGCATGTACCGACCTCTCCCAGCAGAGGGTATTCACCTCTGTACCCCCAAGCCCCAAAGCCCGGGCACAAGGGCTGGCACAAGGGAGATGCACAGGAAACAACCGTCAAATAGTCAGTAGTCCCAAGAGCTGGGTGGACCAAGGTTCTCAGCCCAATTTCCTGAATATCCCAAGGGGGAATGAGTCCTGATCCTGGCGACAAAGAACTGGTAGCAAAACCAGGGGACTCCCAGCCTGGACTCTTCCTGAGCCCAGTCTCTTAATTCTGCTGCTGTGGAGCCAGGTTCCCTAGCAACCTGTGCAGTCAAGGCAAGGAGGGATGCAAAGGGGCATCATAGGTCCGGGGGAGACCAGGCCTCCTCATGGTGCTCTGGCCCCTGGGGATTTCAGGGACCGGTGGCAAGTGGCCAGGCAGCCCAGTGACTCTGGCAGGATAACCACACAGGTACCCAGCACTTTGGACATGGGAGGTGAGTCCGGCTAGGGTCTGCACCTGCCTGGGGTCTGCCAGCTACTAGGAACCCACCAATCTACTCAGAGGTGCCACTGCCCCAGAATCTGGCGCCAGTCACAACTCACTCAGGAAGCAGAAGAACCCAGGGTCTCAGCCCCCCAACAATCCCCCCCGTGAGTCTTCTGCTTTCCCCCTAGTTTGAGGGGGCATACCTGAGGCAAGAATCAGGATTTTCACTTGCAGATGAGAAAACTGAGGCTCAGAGAGGCCAACGGAGCTTCCAAGGTGACCAGGCTATCAGGACAGAGCCAGGCTGGATCCCAGGGCTGCCCTGGCCTGGCCTTGTGCAGTGAGCCTGTGGGTGGCCGAGGAGCAATTCTACTAGTTTCTAAACAAACCTGACAAAATCCGTATACCCGATAGCTGCCACTTGACCACATGGCAGGTGCTAGAAAGCTACATGGGAAAGGAGGGAGGGTGGGGGTGGAAGAGCCACAAACAGGCTGCAGGCTGGGTGGAGGAGCCTGGTCAGTGCCCACCTTGGCCAGCGTGGCCTGCACAGCGGTGGCGGCCTGCACGGAGGCAGTGTCCCGCCCGTGCTCCAGCAGCTCCCGCTCCAGTTCATCTTGCTCCTCCGTGGGGTCGAAGTTGTACATAGGCATGAGCTGGTGGCGCAGCTTCTCCAGCCTGGGGGGTGGGGGCAGAGACTGCTGCAGGCAGGGCAGGCCCTTCTGCTCCCACCAGCCCTCCAGGTGCTGCTGCCTGCTGACCAGCTGACACCATGTTTAGGGTCCTAAAATTTCCCCTGGGATTCAATGAAAGACATTTTTGCACATACAGTAGTAGCTCTACCTCTTGGATGGGTGGCCTGGGAGGGATAGTTACCCACTCCTGGGACCAGATGGGGCCATGGGCCACAGAGCTGTCATCCATGAGAGCCATGGGGACTGCTTAAGCCAGGGCCTTGTGCGATCCCCAGCCTCTGAGGGGCCGGGGTGGGGAAAGGGGAGTCAGTGGCCATTAGCTCAGGGCAGCAGGGCAAGGGTGGCTCAGCCCTCCCCAGGGGAAAATGGTTACTCCCAACCCCGAGTGGGCAGAAGAGGCCCTGACTCCCTCACTAGGGAGAGGGACCCTCATGGTGGAGGTACTCTCCTTTCCTACCCACGTCCCCTGGAGTCCAGCCCAGCATTGCCCACTGGAGTCTTGGGTGGCAGATGGGGAGTTACCTCTTCTTCTTCCTGATGTACAAAACCTGCAAGAGAAGGAGCAGCATCAAATGGCCAGGAAAGGAGGCCCTAATTAATCCAGCAGTCCCTCGGGACAGGGGACATGCTGAGGCTGATGAACGGGAGAACTATAGGTCCCCATGTCCTCAGCAACCCCATCCCAGGGACACATACATCCTAAATTTGTGCTTCCATTTGACGTTTATTAGATGCTGACAGTGCCCGAACTCAGAGGTGGGGAGAAGGCCAGCCTGGGAAGACCACACAGGTAAGCCTGGCCTAGGGACGCGTGGGCCCACCCCTGCCAAAACTGACTGTGGCTCCAGCCACTCAGTGCCTGCCTCGGACTCCTCAGGGCTGAAGTGGTGGTGGTGGGGACTTCAGCATACCCCCTCCTCTCAGCTGTCCCCAGGACCAAATTTTCTCCCCGTGTATGGGCAAAAAGAACAGAGGATAGGCAGCGGGCAGACTCTGCAGGGCAGTGGCTCTAGGCAAGGCTCTGGGCTGGCTTCCTGGGGTTTCCATGGGAGGCTGATGGCCCTCAGGGGCTGAGGAGGAGGGTCTGAGCCCCTGGACATCAGCCTAGACCACACTCCTGAACCCTGATGCTGGAGGAACCTAGGAAGACCCCTGGGTCCTAACCCCCATCATAATGACTTGAAGATAAAGGCCTAGGCAGCCTGAGAAAACATCTGAGACCCAAGAGCTCCTGGCTAGAGCAGGAAATCCTGGTACAAAGCACTCAGGGCAGGGAGGAAGGGGGTGAGACTTGGGGACCTCTGCAGGACCTGGAGCGGGAACTCCAGGGACCTCTGCCACCATCTCGCTCATCCCTCAACTGGTGTTTTTTGACTACCAGGAGCATGACTTCTTCTGCTTGGGGGAAAGCCATGTCCCTAGAGTCTGTCCCAAACTCCCTGTGGCTCCTATACTCTTTGTGGCCCATTCACAGCTTGAATCCGGTTTGTTCCCAGCCTGACCCAGAGCTCCTCCTGCTGCTCATTCCTGGGGGACCCCAAAGGCGGAAAGAAACTGCAGTGCCCCTTGCTCCCCCATCCCCTCCAGGAGGTCACATGTTGGCATGCCCCTTGCTCTCTTGTGGGTGGGATGCAACAGGAGCTCCAGGTCTCTGGCATAGCCCCTGCCTGCCCTGAAGCAGCAGCTCCAGCCCCAGCACACTGTACTCCCTCGCCTCTCAGCCCTCCTGCCTGCCTTGTGATACAGAAGGATCTTTAAGAGAGGCTAGAACCAATCTCCACCCCTCGCCCTTGCTGCTCCCTCTGCCCCAACTACTAACACCCTCCCCGCAAATACCTTCCTTTCCAAATCTTCCTTACCTTTCACTGTCCAGCTGCAGCCCCACCTCTTCCAGGAAGCCCTCCCCCACTGTTCTTCCTACGTGAGGCACACGGCCTGGCACTGATGTGTTCCTCCTTGCACCCAGCATGGCATGGCTCAGGGTTGGCATGAGGGGAGAGGAAGTAGTACTTAAGGAACATCTCCAGACCTGACCCCTGCCCAGGAGCTGTTTCCTGCCCTCCACTGCCTTTGCCCCATAACTTCCCTACCTCTCCGTTCTTGGTGATAAGGCCATCCACCGCGGCCCTCCGAATATTCCTCCAGAATGAAGAGTAAGGAAGTCTTCCCAAGTTCCCAGGACAAAATCTTTGGCCAAGAGTGACAAAGGCAGTTTCTAGGCCCTGCTCTGCCCCTGAGGTTAGGGTGTCTCAGCCTGCTAAACCACCACATGGGTGCCAAACACCGGTATTCTGCCTCACCCCTGCCCCAGGAGACTGCTCAGGCCCCGGCCTCACTCTGTGTATTGCATCCTGGCTCTGCCCGCTGGCCAGCAGTTGTTCCCTGGCAGCAATCCGGAGCCTGTGGGGCCCATATGGTGACCCTGTTTTACCAGCAGCTCCAGCCATGAATGGATCATCCAGCCCTATTTGTCACAGCAACATGCTCCTGAGTCTAAGGCCAGTCGTCAGAGCCTGTGAGGGGCAGCAGGCAGAATGCCACCATTGCCGGGCCTGCTGGGGGACCTCAGGTACACCTCCCACCCTTCCAGATCTCAGTCCTCGCAATCTCCAATGGGCCCTCGGTGACATTCTGAGTGTCCATGTATCATCTTAAGAGGAGAGTCCATATCTTTTTTTTTTTGTCCACGCTGCACAACTTGTGAGATCCTAGTTCCCTGACCAGGGATTGAACCTGGGGCCACGGCAGTTAAAGCACTGAGTCCTAACCATTGGACTGCCAGGGAATTCCCAGGGGAGAGTCCATATCTTCAGAGGTAGATACCAGATCTGGAAGCATCATATCCACTCTCAGGGAACACCTGCAGCCCTCACCCCAGCTCACCTCTGCCCTGATGTCTGCCCAACTCTGCCCTTCTCATGACGCTGGGGCCAGGCCTCCACTGTGATGTCTTAGCTCTAATGTTGCCTCTTAGTTGTCCCTGACCACCCAGCCTAGGAAGTCCCCCCAACTCCCACCCAGTTCCCTAATCCAGTCCCTACGGGCTTCCCTTGGCACCCTTGGTTTTACCTATCTCTCACTCCCTGTAAGAACTGCAGGGCAGGACTTTTTCTCCCTAGTCCCTGGGGTCCCGAAGGCTCGGTCCAGGGCAGGTGCCCAGTAAATAATTGCCAAGTGAATGAATGAATGAACATTGCCAGCAGCCTGCCATGCCCAAAGCATCCCATTCGGACTCTACAGCCCACGATCTATCCCAATTGCCTGCTGGCCTCTACTCCTATTGCATCCCCACACTCACTTGCCTCACTGTCCTGCTTGCTGCTCACAGATACCTCCTGTCTGCCTCCAAACGTTTACCCATCAGGACCCTCCACCTGCAACACCCTCCTCCCCAACTCCTACGTGGCCTTCATGGCCCAACTCAAAATGCCATGTATTCCTCAGAACCTTTTCTGGTTCTTCCAATTGGAGGCAGCCTCTCTGGTCTCTGGACCCCAATAAACAAATCTCTGGGGAAGGAAGGGATTGTACTATCACTAACAGACAATTGTGTTCTGATTAGATCCTCTAAAATCTGAACAGTGATCGCCCTCTGCCAAGTGAGGGCCATCTGGGCCAGCCCCAGCCTGCCCCAGCTCTCACCATGGCCACAGCCAGGCCAATCACTGTGATGATCCCAAAGGACAGAAGCATTGTGCCCACGCCGGCTGTGCCACCAGCCACGTCAGGGATTCTGGTGTCATTAAAGCTGGTGGCTTCTGGGCTGAGTGTGGTGGTCTCGGAAGCTGGCCCATCTGTGGCAGGCTCCAGGTCAGGTTCAGAGGTGGGTGGGTGGCTGCTGATCCAGCTCCTAGCAGATGGGATCCTGGAGTCCATGCTGATGCTGAGGGACTGCTTGTGGTCAGTCAACCTGCTCACTCACTTCTGACATCAGGGGTGTCCCAGCCTGTGGCCCCCACTACCCATACAGGGGGCCACGTCCTTGGATAAAGAGAGCTCCCTGCCTCCCTGGGTGTTGGAAAGGAAAAAATAAAAAACATGAGGCTGAGGATGGGACTCTGTGAGGAGATGAAGTCCCCCTAAGTTCTGAAGGCACAGGGGAAATAAAAGTTTGAGGGCAAGGGCAAGTTCAGGGAACATCAGGACATGTGCTTTATCTATCTATGGATCCCATGTGGATTTAGGAACATGAAAATGAAGCCCTGTCCCCTCTTTGTGGGTAAGATGATCATAGTGATCATACTTGGAGGATGTGAAAAGTAGTGGGGAGGTTTGAAAGAAAAAGTTCATTCCCCACCCCCAGCCCCTACTCCCCACACTGCTCACCTTCTTACTTCCTGCCCCCCACATCCCTCACCTCCTGCTTGGAGAAAAAAATACTGCAGCTTTTTCCTTTCCTGGAGGAAAACACTTGCACGAAAGTCAGATAGGCTTGTCTTTGAATCCCGGTTCAGCCACTTAACTGGGTGACCCTAGGCAAGTCACTCCACCTCTCCATGTCTCAGTTTTCCTGAGTCTAAGGTAGGGGTATTAAGAACACCTCCCTCACAGAAAGGGTCATAGGGTCACTGAAATATCAGAATGAACAAGTTCCTAGAAATGACTTAGCTCAGTACAACCCTCATCCACAGCAAGTACCCAATAAATGTTAGATCTTCTCCCTCCGGCCACTCCAGTTGGGAAAGGGGAGCCCCAGAAGCCCCTGGACCCAGCCTGCTGTGTGGTCCAGCTTGTGCTTGGAGTAAGGGCAGGGACATGTGTGGCAAGACCAGAAGACAGGAAGGAGAGAGAGGCCAAAGTCAGGTCCTCTGGTGGGCTTTCTCTGTAGGCTCTTGGGTCATTGAACTCCCTATAGGGGCTGCCAGGGACTAGGAGAAAATCAAGGGGAGCGTATCTTCAGAGGCAGGGATGGAGCTCCCACTCTGAGATGCCTTCTCTTCCCCTTCCCTCCTCCCCTGGGAGCAGAGGGTGGGTGATGTGCCCAGTCTAGGCTGTGACTTTGGCCTTCCCAGGCCAAAAGGCCCTGGGTAAGGCAGGGTGGGAAGAGGTCCTAGCCAAACTGCAGAAGGGAAGGCCGAGGGATAGGAGAGATGCACAGCTCATGGCTGCATACACACCTCTGCGCTAGCTCACGGGTGTATGTGGGATGCCTCCCTGTGCATGTGTATGGGTGTGTGTGAGGTGTGCACACACCAGTGATGGCCTCTTAGGAAGGAGCAAGGCTGGCACAGAAACATGGGATGGGAGAAGCTCATCGTCCCTCTCTGTCCTCCTCCTCTAGCTAGGCTGGGCACGTCAGGAGTCCCAGGTTCTTTCTTGGCTCTGTCGCTGACCCCAGATGTGACCTTGGGCCAGACCCTTAATACTTGCTCTGGGGCTCTGTTTATTCTTCCCTCCAAAGGAGAGAAAGGGCTCTGCTCATCACTGTTCAGGAATGCCTCATGGTCCAAAGGGCAAGAGAAGGAAGCCAGAGAGAAAGGGGTGGGCACCACCACCTCCAAGAACCCGCATACCATTCTCCACCAGGTTCATCAGTCCTCCCTGCCCCAATCCCCAACCCCACCTTCGCGACTCTGTGATTCCTCCATTCTTGCACAGAAGCGGCGACCTCAGCACTTACTTAATCCTCTCTGGGGCGCCGGACTCAGCGGGAGAGGCTAGGGGTGGTGGCGACTGGCAGGAGGCCGGGGCAAGGTGAGGGGGACCCCCCAGGCCCCGGGATTGGGGGCGGCGGGTCCGACCCAAGGTCCGCCCTCCCTGGGCGCCCTGGGAGGACCTCCCCGGGCTGGGCCAGCGACGTCACACCGCCCACAGCCGAGAGTGCCTGTTCTGCCAGCCTGGACAGGGACTGGCCGGCCGGGACCCACCTCGGGGGTGGGGCTGAGGCGAGCAGCCTCGCGGCTCCGCGACGCTCCAGCTCCTCTCCTCCCTGCCAGCTCCGTGCCCCCGGCCCCGGATTGGCTGTCAGGCCCAGAGCCTGCCCTGCATTGGCCCGCTGGCCTGCCGCTCGGATCTGGCTCTGCCCCCAGCAAGAGGGGGAGCCAGGTCGCAGTTCTTGGAGACCACTCCTCACTGCCCGTGGGCTGTGCCAGAGTCGGGAGGGGGACGGTGGGTGGCCAGGCCTTCCTAAGGGCTACAACTCTGGTCTCCGGCTACTCTGGGCGCCATCTCCGCCAGGACAGAGTCGGGCTCCGCAAACGCAGGTGGACACAAATTTGCGGAGATCACTAGACTAGGAGTCCTTGAGTCTGCATTGAACTCCGGTTCGACCCTCCACTAGCTTAGTGACCTAGAGCAAGATGCTTCTCTTCCCTGGGTCTCAGCTTCCTGCTCAGATGGGCTCTGGTGTGAGGGCTCTTGTTAAACGATACCCATCCCAGGCTAGAAATGAGACATCTTCAGAGAAGTTGGGGGGCGGGATGGTATTTTTATTACAGGAGTGGTATTATTGGACACCTGGACCCAAGCAAGCCTACATACACCCCTCCAATCCAGAGGTCGATCATCTCTGGAGAGGAGCCTTCTAATCCTCAGGTTTTTAAAGGAGCTTATGGGGATCACCGGAGTAGCTTGTTACAAATACAGATCCCCGGGTCTGGGATGGAGCCCGGGAAACTGCATGCTTCATAGTAGTTTAGTCAACAGTGATCTAGTTAACAATAGATTAGGGGGCGAGGGCGTGGCATTGGCAGGCCATACTTTGCGAAACACTGCCATGAATTTTATTGGAGCGACTGAGGCCCACAGAGGGGCACATGGACAAAGCCTCACGATGAGTCAGGATTCAAACCCTGGTCTACTACTTCCAGTTTCGAGCTCCCTGCTCGAAAATGGGAGCTAGAGGGTCAAGAGCGGCCCTGGGGTCCAGCTGCCACCTGAACCCCAGGTCCTGGACACTGGGTGCCACCCCCCCAAATTAGTGCCCGCCCCCAACACTGGGATCCGCCCATGTGCCGCTCTACCAGCACACAGCCTACGTTAGACCAGGCCCCTGGGCATCGCACCCCAACTCTCGAATTCAGAGCCGGCTGGTGACATGCCTCCGTTCGGGTTGGCTACACACCTCCCGGCCGGGTACCCAAACGCCATCTCGGAGCAGTCACCGCAGGCTTATCCCTGCCTCGACCTTCAGGAAGACCGTCGGGTCCAGGCCCCCGGGAAGCAACCCTACTCCCAACCACGCACTTTCCCGCCAGTGGGCCTTTGGACGTAGTGGGCGTGGCGTTCATAGCCCCCACTGGCCGCAGGGGCTTCCGAGGTGGAACACATCGGCTCTAGGAACTCTGGAGCTGGGCGACGGGGTCCGCCCGAGCCCTTCCTCAGTTGCGCCAACCCCGGAAGCAGAGCGTCGGAGGGAGCTTACCGCGGGTCACGCATGTCCGGGCGCCGAGCTTGCGGCAGTTTCTTCAGGCTGGCGGGCGAGTGGGGAAGCTTCTCAGGCAGGTATGCGTAACACCCTCGAGACCTCGAGTTCGTCAGAGCTCTGGCAGCCTTCCTTAAAAAGTCTGTATCCCCGTTGTACAGATGGAGAAACAGGCTTGTGGAGAGGCGACCTCGCGGTGCGAAACTGAGAGGGAAGCTGCGCCTTTGACTTCAGGCCTCGGCTCCTCCCTGGGCGGCGCTCTGGTAGACAGAGCTGCCTCTGGAGTCCAAAGGACTTGTGTCTTGACTGGGACAGTACCTAGCTGGGTGACTTTGGGCAAGTTGCTTCCAGTCTCGGAATCTCATTTTCCTCTCTGTTTGTCTCTGAAGAGCGGCACCTAGCAGGTGTTCAGTAAAGGCTAGTTTGAACCCTCGTCTCTGTAAGAGGAAAGGAGACCACTGGTTTTAAACCTTCAGTTAAATTTGTTTGTGATAACTTACATATAAATTAACAGAAATTGTCAATTTTTTACCTGGAAGTTTATGCTGGTGTTTAGGACTATGGGTTAAATTGGGTGGAGGGGTGATTTTCAGCATACAGATCAATGACAGTGCATGCAAAATGTCAAAAGCAAAGCTCCCAAGCAAGGGCAGTCTCCTCCTCCTAGTAATATTAGTCAAGAGTATATAAAATTGAGTTCCTCTATGTGTTGAGCTGGCTCCAAGGCCCTTGATATTCATTGACCAATGCACTGCTCACCGTGGAGTTTGTGTTATTTTCCCCATTTTATGGACGAGGAAACTGAAACACAGAAATAATGACTTTCCCGAGGTCACACCCTCTGGGTCAGATAGATCTGTCCAACCCCCAAGCCTGGGCCCTGATCCACACCAGCCCATTTATTAGTAGGGACTGAGCTATGGGTTACGATCACTTGAGCCAAAAACATGAAGAAAATGTCACTGACCAAGACAAGAAAACTCAGATAGGTGGGTGAGGGTCTAAAATGGAGTCAAAGAGGCGACAGAGCAAGAGCATGCCCTCTCTCAGGCAACAGGTCAGAGAGGAGTGGGTCCCACAAGTCTCAGCTACTCTCCTGGTTCTCCTTCCCTATTCTAGGGCAGCCACATCTGAGGACCAGAGCCATGCTGAGGAGCCAGAGCCTGTGACCTTCTCCATCTCCATCTGGCTGAGGCCAGCCACCATCCTCAGCAGCTGACATCACGAGAAAGATTTGGGGACCTTGGGGAAGTACCCAAGAGATCCTTTCCCTGAGATGTGGAACATCGGGGCAGAATGCTGAGGGCCCTCCTATCTGGCCTGCGGTGGAGGGGAGGCATTTGGGGCTGCACCTTCAGCTCACGGCAACCCCATCTGCCTCCGGCTCGGTTGTTGAGTGCCACAGACCTGGTCAGCCACTGGACAGTAGTCTTTGAGAAAAGGGGCATCCCTGAGGCCCGGGAATCCAGTGAGTACATCGTGGCTCATGTCCTTGGAGCCAAAACAGTTAAGTGCAGTGTTGTCAGGAGGGCAGGAAATGGGGGGAGGGAGGACTCTGGGGAAGAGACATCCAGGCTTTTCCATTCCACTGAGAGTGCTGAGCCGAGAATGATGGGATTTTTCTGGAGGAATGTCTTAGGCAGATACTTATTCATTCATCCAGCAAACTATTACAGTGTGTGCCAGGCAGTAGGGGTTCAGGGATCACCAAGGTGGCCAGTGTTGGACCCACTGGCATTGTCTACAAAAGAAACCTGGGTCAGGGGAGCCAGCCACTCACATTCTCTGTGGTGCAGTTTCAGAGCCTGAGGCCAGGACTTTGGACCCAGCCCCTGACCCCTTGGCAGTTACAGTATGTCCAGGAGCTGAGTAGCTACCGATTGCAAAGGTGAGCACCGTGGGCCAAACCAGAGGGCTCTGTGTGGGGAGCAGGGTCCAGCTTCCTTCAGCTCCACCAAGTTCATGGTCAGGGAGGAAGAAAGTGTCCGAGGACTAGGGAGGTGTTGGGATGAGAGAGTGATGAGAGAGGGGTCATGGTAGTAAATAGGAAGAAGGGAGGGAAGGAAGGTCTTGGCTACGAGTTCTGGGGCGTAGGAGACATGACCCTACCCGACACTTTTGGCCACAAGTGGTATCCCAACCCAGACATGGTCTTGTTGGTCCAGGTGCTGGCACTGATGATTACCCTGCTGCCCCCTCTGCAGGATGCCTGTGCAGTACATCCTTGGTGAGTGGGACTTTCAGGGCCTCAGCCTGAAGATGGCACCCCCAGTGTTTATCCCTCGGCCAGAAACGGAGGTAGGTGTGCCATCAGGACTGGGCAGGATGGGAATGAAGGGGGCTCAGGGCACCTGTCTTGTCCCAGAGTTCCACCAGGGGGCGCTGGAGCCCCATGACTGCTGTCCTTTAGAGGCAGCGCCCTTCCTGGCTGGCTGAGTAGGTGGGGCCAAGAGGAAAGAGGTCTCCTGTTCACCTCCTTGACTATCCTCACTTCCCAAGCCACTGCCCCAGCCCCTAGGCTGGCAGTGGCTCAAGATGCCCCAACTAGTGCTGCCCACCAAGTACTCAGCCAGTTCCTGTCATTTCCCTAGGAGCTGCCCCATGGGCCCATAGCCTACCCAACCCATGGGAAACAAGTGCCCTCCTCTTCCTCAGGAGGCATGGGCAAAGTGGAGAGGGCTCCAGCTGGACATCTGGAAGCCTGGTACAGCTTTGTGACCTTGGGTAGGTCACTGCCCCCTCTGGGCCCAGACCAGGGAACTGGTTGGGACCTTTTACCTATTACATCCACTATCTAGTCAGGTAATCACCTGTGTTTCTCAAATTACTAGGACTGGGAAGTGTATGGTCCCAGCATGCTGTGTGTAGGTGCGACACCCTAGTCTTGGAAGAAATGCTTTCTATGGTCCTTCTTGGGCTTCCCCATGACCTTGTAGGTGGCAGGGCTGGGAGCCAGAGAGAGCAGAGCAGGTGGAGGGGTATGTGGGTGGGGGCTGGTGGGCAAGCCAGAGGGCACCAGGTTCTGAGAAGGGGTGTTTCCAGAAAGGCACACACATTCTTGGGAAATATCAGGCCTCATCCACCTGTCCCAGCCAGGGACCCAGAGCCCCTTCTCACTTTCCCAGCCTCTCTCCCTCAGCCAAGAAGCCCTCTGACCCCACTTGCCCCCTGCATCATGTGGTTGGGAGGCCAGGTCCTTGCCTTAATGCCCAGTGTCAGGGCAGGGACAGTAGGGAGTCTGAGACCTTGCTGAAGTCACAGGGATGTCAAGGCAGGGAGCATGGGGGCAGCACTCAAGACATCCTGTCTCCTGCGTCAGGGCCCCATACCTTACAAGGGGCTGAACCATCTGGGATTGGATGAGCTGGATAGGTGCAGAGACCCAGAGCAGGATATAGCCTGCTACCTGCAGACTTTTGGGAGGCCAACCTGTGGCCCCTCCAAGCATGCGACCTCTGGCCAGGAGGTCACTCACCATCCCCTGAGGCTGCCAAGGGTCAGGGCATGGGAGGGAAGCTACCGCGATGACCTTTGAGTCCCCTCAGAGCTGACCTGGCACCACCCATGTGTTCCAGGGTTCTGAGTGTTGGGTGTGGACTTCCGGCTCCCATGTGGGGGCCCCCCCTTTCCTGGGTGGGTCTGGGCCAGGAGAGCAACTCTGCTGTAAGGGGTGGGGGAGAGGAGGGAGGCTGCGGTTGGGAGGCCAGGTCCTCGCCTCACTGTACAGACGTTTCTCAGAATTTGCCAGGTTGCCCCAATGTGAAGCCGCATTGGGGAGTGCCTTACCAAGAACTTGAGAGGACGTGGCCTGTGGTGGGGAGTGGGGAGAATTAGTGCAAGGGAGGGACCATGAAAAAAAAAAAAAGGGAGGGACCATGGTGCTTGCGTTCTCTCCATCCATTGAAGGGTGGTTTCTGATGATGGGTGCAGAATTCTGAAATGCAAAGTTGTAGGCGGTGTGTGGCCTGACCAGTTGGGTTTTCTCTGGGGATGGGGAGGTGGCTCAGTCCCCGGACTGGCAGTATGTACAGTGGGAAAACCAAGGTTGGAAGTGTGAGCCATTCTTGCCCAGCTTGGCGAGGTGAGGCTCTCTGAGGTGTGGGAGGCTCAGTGCCTTGTCTGTGATTAGCTTGAGGGAGGCAATGCTGCCTTCTTGGGGCTGCCTCATCAAGAATGTAATCCTAATGAGGGTCCTTATGGCACTCAGGTCCTGCTGAGGCCTTGCGCCAGCCTCTTAAGGGGTGTGGAGTCCTGTTGAGGCAGTGGCTCCAGGCAGAGCTGACAGCTGCCTGCTCTTTGCCTCCTTCCCACATTCCCCTCTGCTCCGACCCTGCAGTGTTCTTGGATTCTCCCCTGTTCACCTGGGAAAAGTGCCCTGGGCCTGTAACCAGCTCGATTTTCAGCTTCCCCCAAGGAGCCACCAACTCTAGGCTGAGGAGACTCTTTACTAGGTGAGGAAGAGAGTTTCTGGACTTGCTGGGAGTGGTCTCCATCCCTACCCCACCCCCCCCAAAACCTGAAGTGGTCCTACAGCCAAGATAATCTTCCCCGGATCTGGAGGGTAAGGGAGAGGCCAAGGGGCACTGGTGGCAGTGGCGGCCCAGTCTCTCATCTTCATGCCCTGACCAGGGTAGCCATTCACACATGTGGTGTGTGTCTCTGATGTCAGGATGTCTCTCTGAGGTGGCTGGCCAGTGTGGTTGACTAAGGGGTCATTTCTCCAGCCAGGGTAGGTCTGTCTGTGGTCAGGAAACCAAGAGAAGTTCATGCCCCTGACAAGTTTCAGCTGTCCAGCTGGCCACTTAGTATGTGGCCTCGCCACTGTGACCGCAGGCTCCAAGCCACAGCCCTAGACTGCTGGCTCTGTGCTGGTCCCAATGCTGTGGGCGCAGCTTGCTGCCAGCACTCCAGTTCTCCAGTTGTGCCTGGTACAGGCCTGGTGGGAAGGAGTGAGGGGAAGCCCTCTCTGGCTGGAGAGGGTCTGTCTCACTCATAGGCAGTAGCTTGTTTGGTGCAGAAGGGGCTTGGAACAGAAAAGGTTGGACCCACTGGCCAAGTTCCACCTGCCTTGGACTTGCTACCCTGGGGACAGGTGAACTTTGCTCCCGGGTTGGGATGAAGGATGAAATACTTTTGGGGACTCAGCACTGAGCAGCTTATGCGGAAAATGAGCCTGAGTGATCTGGAGCCCTCTGCTCTATCGGGGCCTAACTGTTGACACTGGGGCTTGGGGGAAGCTGCGGGTCTGAGGCTCAGGGTAGCTTCCTGTGGCCACTGAGAGCTTGCCCAGCGCTTGGGAAGTAGCCAAGAGGCCGCTCTGTGGGCCAAGCCCTGCCCGTGTGGGACATGCCATGATGGGTCAGATTCCTGGTCTTCACGTCACGTCATGGAGCATTCAGTTTGGTGGGAGAAGCACACCCCATCCTAGATCTTAGGCCCACAGTGAGGAAGGTCATGGTAGAGAGAGCCTGGAGGAAGTAGATCTCTTTCAGATGAAGGAAACACCTACTTCCTGACTCTTCCCCTCATTCCCTGAGCCAGCCCTGCCTGGAACCCCAGGAATCCTCAGCCTCCAGGGGGGCCTTTCCTGCCCTCATCCAAAGGGCAGGTCCCTTTGAGGGACTGCCCTTTCCCTGCTCCATGGCTCCATGCCCTTTCCCTGGTTCCCTGGCTCCATGCCTGGCTACTTGGGCCCCCACTCTACTGCTGTTTAGAAACATTTTGGCCAATGCACAGCAGCGGCCCTCCACCCTCACCCTATATTGGCTTCCATGCACAGTCTTCAGGTGACAGATGGGTGGGTGAGACTTGAAACTCTGTTGTTTCTAAAGTGACAGTGTCTGAAAGTGTCCCCCTGCCACCAAGGCAGGTACAGTGCAGTTAGGCACCTCTTCCCATGCCATGCCCACTTACCCCATGCCCTGTGTGTGCCACAGCCCCTTTCAGATATGGGGCTCAGGTAGGGCTGTCATCCCCCTGCCCCTCCATGGAGGGAATTTCCTGTCCCTTTGACCTGGGAGCCTCTCTGGGGGGGCTGTGAGGAAGCTGGGGACACACTGGCCCCTGGTTCTTGGCCACCATGAGCTGCAGGCCAGGTTCCCAGCGGGGCCTTGGCCCCTGGACCTCACTTTCCTCATGAGAGTCTAACAGATTAATACAGGGAAACCTCCGGAAGCAGGGCCAGGCACAGAGGGGTTGGCCAGGGACCATTAAGTATGATTCTTAACATTGCTGTAAGCACAAAACAAGAGGATGTCTGTAAAAGGATTAGCTGAGGCTTACTGAACACTTACCATGTACCAGGCATGAGATCAGTGCTTCATGAATGTGCTTCTGTTAAATCTCCACCTGCCCCCAATGAGGTGGGTTATTCTCAACTGTGCTCAAGTTTACAGATGGGGAAGCGGAGGCATGGAGAGGCAGTGTGACCTGCCCATGGCCACAGCTGACAACGAAGTTCAGTCTGGCTTTAACCATCCCCCTTCTACATTCACACAGGGGCTAACTATGCTTGGGCCTCTGTGCCAAGACCCACAGGAGTCAGGTCACTACCAACTCTGATCACGATCTATCTCCCTTGCAGGAGCTGGTTGAATGGGTGCTGGAGGAGGTGACCCAAGGGCCCCGTGTGGTGGGAGCTCAAGGTGGCCCACTCATCCTGGAGGTGGGCTGTGGATCAGGAGCCATTTCCCTCAGCCTGCTGAGCAAGCTCCCCCGGGTGAGCCCCCTATGCATCCCTCCACCCCACCCTGGGTAGACTGTGACTGGCACTTACTGTCCTTCCTGCTGATCCCTCCCCAACCCACTCTGCTAGAATTACTTGAGAGGAAATGACTGAAAATAGGAGGAAGACAGAGCTACCCCAGCCCACCATGGTCATAGCCTTTAAGTCCCATCCCCTTCCATCTGGCCAGACCCTGACCGCAGAGGAAGAAAAGCTACTGAGTATTTCCCTCCTCTTCTAGCAGAGGGTTGGAAGAGGGCTCTGGTCCCCAGGCCTGGCCTTTCCAAACACCCTGTCTCCCACGTACCCTTTGTTTGTTCTTGGGGCAGAGCCGAGTCATTGCTGTGGACAAGGGAGAAGCCGCCATCTGCCTGGCCCATGAGAATGCTCAGAGGTAGGGGGGCTTGGGAGCAGACGGTCAGGGTAGGGGGAGTCAGACTTTGGGGCCTGATCTCAACCTCTATCCAGGTATCAAACCCGCCAATGTCCACCCCCAAGAAGGAGGAGGCAGTGGGGGAGGCCTGGCGTAGGTCCCACAGGGTTACAAATGGACAATGGACACCAGGTGTCTTGCTGGTCCTAGAAGGGTTTATTCTCCCGTTCTTTGTAGCCAAGGGTAGGAGTCTATCCCCACCCCTGCTCCCACCCCCTCTCCCCCTCCCCATGCTCACCTTTACCTTCCTATCTCTCCAGGCTTCGGTTGCAGGACAGGATTCGGATCATCCCCTTCGATGTGACCTTAGGTACTTTCCCCACCCATCTTCCCTGGGTGGGGATCCTGGGTCCAGATGCTGATGGGTGGATGAAGCACTCTGCAGAGATAGAGGGATGGCTTACACACACACACACACCCCCCACACACACCCCTTCCCCACCCCCAATCCTTGCTGAGGACAGGCAAGTCCCTGTTGCCTCCTGGGCTGACCTGACCCATGAAGGGACCAGCCACAGGATCTTTCTTACCTTTCGTATCCCCCATAATTAATGAATTTAACTAGGGCTTGTTTGTTGTCAAGAAGTAAGCAGAAGCTCAAGAGATAGCCTTTGGGACCAAAATACTTGAGTGTCTGCCCGCCCCCGCCTGGCCCAGGCACAGCATGACTTGGCTGCATCCTTTACAGAGTGCCCGCAGAGTTCTGGCTCCAGCTCTGGCTCTATCACATGCCCACAGCATCCTTGAGCTTCATGTGCCCCCTCCATGGAGTGTGATACCTGATGCAGGGTGGGGCCAGTAAACAGAGCCACTAGGAGTCAACTGACTGAGACCAGGCTTGCCCTCCATATACTCAGTCCATGTTGGCTATGAGGCAGAGTGTGGCAAGGCCAGCGGGGTGGCAGAGAACAGAGGCGCTTGCTTTGTCAGGCAATCAGAGATGGCTGCCTGAAAGTGGCACTTGATCTGAGTCTTGCTTATTGAGGAGGTTTTTGATAGGAAGAAGAGAAGGCAAGGACACTCCAGGGGGAGAACTGCCATGTCAGAGCATACACACTCCCAGCCAGGCTGCTGGCTGGGGACACTGGGCACTAATCTAGAAGTCTAGTTTATTGGGTCCAGAGATAGGTCTAAGTTGTGGTTTGGGGAGAGGGATTACCCAAGGGACATAGCAGTGCGTGGAGCTTCCACCCTTTACCTCCCATTCTCTGCTGTGTGTTCCCTTTGACCACAGATGGGAGCTGGGCACATCTTCTACCCTGGGGCCCTGTGGACCTGGTCGTCAGCAACCCTCCCTACGTCTTCCACCGGGACATGGAGAAGCTGGCCCCTGAGATCCTCAGGTGTGGGGTAGACCAGGGAGGCCAGGCCTGAGAAGGCCTAATGGGATGGGTCTGCCCTGGAGGACCATACTATCGGGAGGGATGGGGAGGCTGGGGGGCTGAATGGGGCAGTGGTGTTGAAAGAGAAGCTCACTCTGGAACCCACAGACCTACTTTGGTTCAGCATCTGCCTTCCCACTTAAGACCACTGAACCTCTCTGAGCCTCAGTTTCCTGCCTCTGAAAGGGGAGTGGTAGAGCCTTGCCAGGCCATGGGGAGGACTCACTAATGACTAAAATATCAGACTACAGTATACAACACATAGAAGGTGGTCAGATGGGTGCATCATTTTCCAGAAGACTGAGGCCCAGAGAGGGAAGGGACCTTGTCCAAGATTGTGTGGGGGCTTAGCAGGAAAGCTGGGACTGAGACTCTACTCCAGGCTTTGCACTGAACCATCCTGTTCTCAAACGGTCTGAGAACCAGGGGTAGCCCAGCAGCCTCTGGATGAGGCAGTGGTAGTGAGTGTCAGGGTGCTGGCTTCCAAATTCCTGGCTCTCAGGAGTGGTCAGGGCCAGCTCTATGCCTCCCCAAGCCAAGAATAGGAATATCCTTGTTGTGGGGAGACCCTCATGCCCTGGGGGTAGTCAGTCAATGGGATTCGCTGAGCATGCCCAGCACTGCCTGGTAGGTGGCTGCCTGTAGGAGGTAGGGGAATCGGAGCTGCCATCATTCGGGGTCCTCAGACTTTCTTCTCAGCCCAGAGTGTAAGTTCCACAGAGCCTTCTTTGTGGAAGTCCTGGTCAGCTTCTCCATACTTTTCAGATACCCCATCCCAGGTCCTTAGCTCTCACTGTTTTCCCCTTCAGCTATGAAGATCCACTAGCCCTGGACGGTGGGGAGGAGGGCATGGACATCATTACCCACATCCTGGCCCTGGCACCTCGGCTCCTGAAGGACTCTGGGTATGGATGGGGTGTCTCCTGAGTCTGACCTCAACAGCCTCCTCCCCTCCCAGTATGTACTGGGCCTGCCCTGGGCGTCATTCTGCCTCCACCCCTCCCAGCTGGGACAACCCAGAAATGCAGGTCCAGCCTTGCCCAGCTGAGCTGACCCATTTCTCCCCCACCTAGAAGCATCTTCTTGGAAGTGGACCCAAGACATCCAGAGCTCGTCGGCAGCTGGCTTCAGAGCCAGCCTGACCTGTCCCTCAATCTTGTGGCTGTGCGCAGGGACTTCTGTGGGAGGTGAGACTCTACCCTCCCCCCAGTCCCCACAGCCATGCTGGTCCTTCCACTCAGACTATCACAGCTCTGGCTGTGGGGCAAGCATGCGGTTCCCACCCCCTGCTCATTCCCCAGGGCCCAGGCAGTAACTGGCCCCTTGTCCCTGTCTCCTTAGGCCCCGGTTCCTACATATCAGGAGGTGTGGGCCACAGCATGGTTGCCCTGTGGATGCCTGGCCAGGGCCCCAACCTGCCAGAGTGCCTGGCTGACATTTCTACCTGGAATGCTACTTGGAGGGAGGTGGATGGTGCCTTCCAGAACCCCAGATGTTTGTGGCATTTCCCATGGCTCTGTGATTCTCCATGCTCTACATTTCTAGGAGACTTGGGAGTAGGCACGAGGGCAGGGGTGTCCTTCCTGGGCCAGCAAAGAGCAAGAGCACCCACAATCCAGCTTAGGAGCTCAGCAGACTGGATTCCCAGTCTGGCCCCATCGGGTCAGTGTAGCCAAGGCAGGTTGCTTTGTCTCTGTGGGTGGAATTGCTCTAGGGATGTTGGGAGATACGGCCAATAAAGTGGCGAGAGACCAGCAAGTGGTGACCTAATGTTTTGTTATTGTGATTTGTGGGTCCCCTGACCCCTTGCCCTTAGGCAGTGCTGGGGGTAAGAGCTTCCTTCTGAGTTTGCAGGGCTGGCTGGCAGGCCCCAGCTGGTGGTTTGGGGAGCAGTGTAGAGAAAGGCACATGGTTGCTCCTTCTGGCCTTGGAAGCCAAGGTACTTGGCACTGATCAGCTCCCTCACAAGGGCTGGCGTAGCACTCAACACACGCCCCTAACTGGGCCTAAGCTCTGAGCGCAGGAACATCGTCTGAGCTTGAGCTTGGGGATGGCAGCCTACTTCCTGGTGGGGATGGGGCTGAGGGGCCTTGCACAGTTCTGGGGTCACATGTCCACGTTCATTTAAGTGAAAGCTTGAGCCAGTGAGGGGTGAACAGGGCTTGTGTTTACTTTTTATTCCCATAGTTTTGAGCTAAAACATTCCTTCCAAGCCTTGGGGTTTCTGAAAACCCATCTGTCCCTGGTAGGAGCT
Organism: Globicephala melas; assembly: GCF_963455315.2. Lineage (NCBI taxonomy): Eukaryota > Metazoa > Chordata > Mammalia > Artiodactyla > Delphinidae > Globicephala > Globicephala melas. The sequence goes on along the minus strand of NC_083324.2, from coordinate 37,631,595 downwards.
GGGGAGAGTGAGAAGCTGAGACAGAGTGGGCACCAGGTTTTGACCTCTACCCTAGCTCTGGTCTGCAGGCTGGTGGCTGCCGGGAGGCCCAAAGGCCCTTCTGTCCACAGAGACAGGAAACCTCCAGGTTGGCAGGTGCTGGTGTTAGCCTGCATCAGGGTGGGTCTCAAGGAACATGGCAGACTAGGCTGACTCATGCTGTTGGTCTCCCCTCCCATCCCCCCAACCCAGCACTTTCAGAGGCCTGACCTGGTGATGCAGTGGCCAGAGGCAGTGTGTGGTAGACAGCATCCTCTGATGGAGCCAGGATGCTGGGTTCTAGAGCTGTATCTTGCAGTGGGACCTTGGGCAGCTCCCTTCCCTGTGAGAAGCTGGCTTTTCTGGCTCCAAGGCCAGTGCAAGATGGCAGCCTCATTTTAATCTCAGTCAGTCAGGTAAAGTATGTAGCTGGTATTCAAGGGCCCACTCCCCAGGCAGGGACTCCACAACAGAAGACATGGCCTGCCTGAGGTCCCATGATGGGAGGAGGCCAAATGGAGATAGGAAGTTAGGTCCCTGCCTTGGGAGAGTCTATTGCTGGAGTTATACCTGGCCTGAGCTACTCCCTCGCTGTGTTTGGGGGTTGTATTTGCCTTAGCAGAGGCCACATTGCAGTTCCCAGGGCTACCGTATCCTGCTCCTTGCCCAGACCCAGCTGCATGGACCTCAAGCCGCCCATGGCTTCCTTTGAGGAGGAGCCAGGGACTCCCAGCCATGGCTGTTCCAAAAGGAACCTGGAAAGGCGGCGTGGGCTTTCAGAGCCCCCGTTTGCTCTCAGATCTTGGCCTGCCTCACCAGTATTGCCCTTCCTCTCCTACCTGTGTCCTTGGGCTCTTGCTCTCTTCACAGCATCTCAGGGTAGCTGCCTTGACCTAGCAGTCTGTTGCCTCCTTGTCCCACACCTCAACCACTGATGGCTTCCCTGATGGTCTCACCCTCCTGGCTTCAGGCCTTGGCAAGCATGTGGATATGGCTCCCCAAGAGTACATAATAATGGGGAGTGACAGTGTAGGCATAGTTGGGGTCACTGAAGCAGGAGGCACCCTTGGGGACAACTTCCTCCCATGAGGCCTGACTCCCCTGAGAAAGAGGTGCAGACCAAGTGGACTGGCAGGGCCGGGCTTCAAGCCTGCAGCCACTGGCTTGACTGGGGCTTGGACGTTAAGCTCCAGTGTTGAGGCTACACCAGCCTGGGTGCAGATCCTGGCATCTGCCCCTCACTAGGGTATGTCCTTGGGTAGATGACTTCAACTCTGTCAGCCTTGGCTTTTAAGTCTGAGAAATGGGACCAAGTGCTTTCTTTATCTTAATATGATGATTTTGAAGGGACCATGGTTTGCACCTTTCATGGGGCACTGTGAACGTTTTCACTGCTTGCCTTGGAGGGCAGACATAAGGAGGATGCTGTACCCTCGTGTGTGTCTTGTGGTTGGCACCAACACGAGTCAGGCAGAGACATGGCAGTCTGGAAAAAAGGGAAGGCAGGGATTTCAATCTTGGGCTCTTGACTTCTCTCTGCCCTCTGGAGATGGAGCCACCAAGAGGCTGGTAGCCTGGCAGCCAGATCTCCCCTCAGTCCCTCCTTTCCCTCTTCACCAGGGCCTGAGTGCCCCAAGGTCCAGGCCAGAGCAGCCTGTGGCTCCAGCCCAGGGAAAGCCAGTCTCACCTGCCCTGTCTCCTCCCTCCTTACTGGGGCTGGAGCAGAGATGAGCTGCCTCCTTTAGCATGTGTCATGGAGCCCAGGAGACAGAACAGCAGGAGGATGTGGGGCTGATGGTGGAGTCCAGGCTCTACAGGCCCTTGAGGTCTTGAGGGATGTGCCTGATGTCCACCCAGCCTCTGTCAGCTGGAGCCCCAAGCGTGGGCAAAGGGTGTAGGAGTCCCTGATTGATGTACTCTGGAAGAGCAATTACATCTCTTCTGACAGTTGAGGAAACTGACACTTTGCCTCAAGTTGTATGCTTTTCCCAGCTGCCCATGGCTCTTTCCATGGGGCCCATCTAGCTGCTTTATTGACATGTACCCTTTCTGTTCTCCCCTAACCCCACCTGGACCCTGGGCCATTAACTTCTCCCAATTCCTGCTCTAAACGCTTGGCTGGCTCCCCATGACCTGAATGTGGTCTCCGTGTCCTGCAGAGTCCAGATCTGAAGAGGTAGGGGAGGATGACTATGGGAAGGGTCTTGGGGAGCCCTCCCAAAGCCTCATCAGTACTCTGAGTAAGCTTCCATCAGAGCAAAGTATTCCACTGCTGACTGGCTTTGAGAACTGCTTTAACCTACGTAGGCCAGCATGTCCCTCCCTGTCCATCTTTGGATTCTTTCTTCCACTGCCCTATACTCCAGCTTCCCTGCAGAGCTATCCATTCCTCAAACACCCCTCCTTCCCTTTGACCAGGCTGTGCATTCATCAGAAATGCTCTTGCCCACCACTTCTAGTCCAGATAATCCTCTCCTTCAGGCTCCAACACAAATGCTCTCTCCTCTGGACCACCCATCTGACCTCTGGGTTCTCCCCACCAGACCCTAGCCCACTTCTTCCAGTAGCAATGACATTCTGTCTCATGCATTTGGAAGCCTTCCTGTCTCTGTCTTCTCTCTGGGGTCCCATGTGGGTCTAGCATACACTAAGCTCAGTAAATGTCCACCAGTAAGCCAACAGTGTATGCGTTTCCTAGAATGGAGCTGGAATTTCCCATGTGGCTCATATCGTACCTGACAGCAGCTCTCACATATTCTGGTCAGCAGGGAGAAGAAGCTACGAGGGCTTAGCCTCCCACCCGAGCCAGGCAGCAGTTCAAGTTGAGCCATAGCCACTTCTTGGGCTACAGTGCACCTGATCTCTGCACAGTGGCCACACCGAGTACAGGCCGTCCTTTCTGCAGCAGAGGCAGGCGCCAGGTTTCCTGGAGCTCTGGGCCCCGGCCAGCCCCCAGCCAGCCCCCAGCCAGCATTGGCCAGAACAGCAGCCTGATCCCCCCTCATGACCCCCCAGTCCTAGGACAGGCCATCTGGGCGGGGATTGGGACTGGTAAAGCAATCTTCTCCCTCCTGTAGTAGGCAGAATAATGGCCCCAAAGATGCCCATGTCCTAATCCCATAAACCCCCAGTCCTAGGACAGGCCATCTGGGCAGGGATTGGGACTGGTAAAGCAATCTTCTCCCTCCTGTAGTAGGCAGAATAATGGCCCCAAAGATGCCCATGTCCTAATCCCATAAACCTGTGAATTTGTTACCTTACATGGCAAAAGGAACTTTGCAGATTTAGGGATTTTGAGATGGAAAGATTATCCTGGGTTATTCAGGTGGGCTCAATATAATCACAGGGGTCCTTATGAGAGGGAGGCAGGAGTGTCAGAGAAGGGGATGTGATGGTGGAAGCAGAGGTCAAAGCGATGCCATTGCTGGAGGAAGGACCATGAGCCACGGAATACAGATGGCCTCTAGAAGCTGGAAGAGGCAAGGGAATGGATTCTTCCCTAGAGCCTTAAGAAAGAATGCCAGCTTGCCAATATCTTGATTTTAGCCTCTTAAAACTGATTTTGGATTTCTGACTTCCAGAACTGTAAGATGATACATTTGTTTTGTTTAAAAACACTAAATTTGTGGTCATTTTGTTGTAGCAGCAATAGGATACTATTATGGATTTTGGTACCCGACGTGAAGTGCTGCTCTAACAAATACCTAAAAATGGAAGTGGCTTTGGAATTGGAATTTGGAAATAGGCAGAGATTGAAAGATTTTGAGGTGCATGATAGATTGCTTTGAACACTTTTCCTCTGAGCAGTGAGGTGGGTGGGGATGGGGGTGGGAAACCCTTCACAACCTGGAGACCTGAGCTGCCCAGGCTCCCTAGAGCTGACCCTTTCTTGGAGTGAGAGACTAGAAGACTGCCCAGCGTGGGACCCAGAGAAGCTGGCCCAGGCACTGGGAGCTGTGGGGAATGGAACTGGGATCAGGGGGAGAGAGCAAAGCTGGCCTCCATGGTCTATCTCCAGTGGTATGGGGGCCACCCAGGCCCTCAGAGGGACCTCAGAGACTGGATCCGAGCCTGGTCCTGACTCCCATGGAGTCACGTGCCTGACCCAGCACCCCTGGAGTGTGTGATAATGAACAGGGTGTGAGGGTGAGCAGGTACTGTGCCTGAAATGAGTGCAGCAGCCCCTGACTCCAAGGTGATCCCTCCATGTAAGCCATGGAGGTTTGGCTCCTTCCAGCCCCCAGGCAGTGCCCAGCTCCTGCTACAAGCCTGTGCTGGGCTGTGTGGCTGGGCTAGAAGTGGGTCATTCCTAGGATTCTCAGCTTCATGATCCCCAGAGCTGAAGTGGCTACCTGGAACCTTCAACCCTATCCCTGATGTCAGCCACATTAGCCCAACTACAGCCTTGGGTGTGCGGACAGATCTGGGTCTCATTTGAAGCCCTGATGGTAGTTGTGAGGAGAGCAGGGGTTCCTCTTTTCTTCCCTCCCTGAGAGAACTGGTTATGCACCCTGCCAAGGAACCTTTAGCATCTTTGGCCTCATAACCAGGAATCCGATGTGTAAGAGCTTCAAATTCTGGGACCACTCCCCTTCCAAGACACTCCTGTCAATCATCCTATAGGGAAACAGTGGGGAAAAGCCAATTTTACAGTTCACAGAGTAGGAGAGGCAAGGGAAGCTTACGTCAGCCTCACTGGGAGCCCTGGACTGAGCTGGCTTCCACCTGGCCTTGACCATGACTGAGCGGAGAGGTGAGGTGGCTCAGAGCAGCTCTGCCCAGCGGAAGGCAGGCCTTGTCTGGTCGCTCCTTCTCAGAGGCTGGGGTCTCTCTCAGAGACTTCGCTTTTCAGAGCGAGGGATTCCACTGTATTGCCCCCTGCTATGCTGGGTCTATAGCCCTCTCCTGGGACATGCATCTAGGGGAATGGAGGGGTCAGGTCTCCCAGCCTACTGAGCCCCAGGAGCAGATTATTGGGACTTGAAGCACCCATAGAGATCCTTGTGTGCAAATGAGAACATTAAGGCTCAGCAGGCCAGGGCTGGGGCTCAAACCCAGGTCTCTTCTCTGCCTCCCAGCCTCCAGCCCTTTATCAGCTGCAGACCCCCAACCTGCCTTGCTTTCCAGGTATAGTCTTGTCTGCCATTCCTGGGAGTCAGTGTGAGGCCAAGCTACGTGGGCGAGTAGAGTGAACCCCGAGCTAGAGCTGCTTGGGCCTTGTTTGCCCTTAGACCTTGCAGCTGAGTGAAGTATCTGGGCAGCCCCCTGGGCCTTCCTCCTCCTCCTCCATCTCCTTGCCATCATTTCTTGAGCTCCTGCTGGGCACTAGGCCCCAAGCAGCTGCTTTACATTTATTGGTGTTAATCCTCACACAACCCCACAGACTGGGTTTTTAATCATCTCCGTGATGAGGAAACCAAGGCTCAGCAGGGTGCAGTCACGGATCAGGTCTCACCGCTGGATTGGAAGGGAGGGTGAGGCCACCATTGGTGCCCATTTGACTGGTCAGAGACTGAGGTCAGCATAGCTAGGTCCTGGGCTGCCCCCTGCAGAGCTTAGTGCAGCGGTCCACCTGGGCCTGTGGATCCTCAGAGCAGGAACAGGGGTTGCCAGGGTTGTTCCCAGCGGGCTTTCCAGAAGCCCAGTGCCTACCCTGGTGGGCCCTTCTCCTGGGGTGTGTGCAGCATAGGCTCAGGCCTGTGTCTCCCAAGCCCTACTATGTGCCAGGCCCCGGGGAGATGATACCAGTCAGAAGAGCTTGTAAAATTTGGAGACTGAATGGTGCACCCTGAACCAAGTGCTTCTGGGATTATCTTATTCACTCTCAAGACATCCCATAAGGCAAAGTCAGTGAACCCTCCCATTTTACAGACGAGGAAACTAAAACTGGGAAAGGCTAAGGAACCTGCTTATATGCTGGCTGAACTGGGATTCCAGTGCAAGCCTAATGACCCAGGGCCTGAGGCCTTGGTCATCACACCTGGCTTGAAGAGGGTAGGGTGCAGGACAGGGATAGAGCAGGCCCAGAGTGAGGACAGTCCGGGCAAAAGCCTGGATGCCTGAAGGCACGTGGAGAGGACTATGTTGTGGTGACGTGGTGGTGGGTGCCTTTGGTTGAGCTCTGAATGCATTTCTGGGTACCAGAGCCTAATTTAAGGGTCTCAGGGTGAGTTACAAGGTCAGGTAGGCATTGAGGATATTCTCTAGCTGCCAGGAAGAGGGGACTGGGGCAGGAGGCGGCAACTGGGCCAGGATCTAGAGGCCGCTGGGGGCTATAGCAGTGGCATATAGCAACAGGCCTTCTGGAAGAGAACCAACTCACATCCATTGCTGAGGGATTGGATGTAGGGTGGGGGGTGGCCAGGACCACGATAGGGCCCAGGGCTCTGACTGGAACCTGGGGGCCCTGGAGCCACCCTGAACTGGGCACTGGGGTACTAGGGACAGACAGCTTGAGAGAGTGGGGTGCCCTCAGGCCATCCCATAGGCAGTGTCAGGGGCAGTGGGCAGGGGTGTCTGGAGATCCAAATGTGACCATGTGGGGACATAACCTAGAGGCAGCCCTTTAGATGGAATTGTGAAGACCACCCTCCCAGGCCTGAGCTCTGTCAACAACAGTAACTGGGCATCTCCATGTGTAATGGTGCCCCGTGCCGCACACACTTTATCATAAATCCTCTGTCTGCACATGAGGGGAGCCTTCCTTGGCCCACTAGACAGATGAAGCAACTGAGACTTAACCGGTGCAACATCACACAAGCAGGAAGTAGCCATGCTGGGCTTTGAACCCAGTCCTCTGACATCCCAGCTGGAAGGGGAGTGAGCAGGCCACAGAGGCCAGCTGCAGCCCGGGGCCCGGATACCCAGCTGGGGTGCCCCCAGGGCTGACATGGGCTTCCAGGGCAAAGAGGAAAGTGGTGAGTCAAACAGAAAGCACCAGATGTGGAGTGAGCTTCCTCCCCTCCCAGCTGCCCCTGGTGCCAAACTTTCAAACCCCACAGCAGAGGAGCGCATGGGGGAGGGGAGGGCAGTGAAAGTGGCTGCTGCTGAAAGGAGGCTCTGATGTACTCCGGATGTGGGGTGGGACTGACAGACACCCAGACTCTGGTTCCCTGCTGACAGGTGGGTGAGGAAAGTGAGTCCCCTCGCAGCATAAGGAAGTGTAAAGCCTGCCATATCAGGCGGAACGTTTCAGGTCCCCAGGCCTGGGAGGTTCTGGGACAGGGTGCAGGTGGATGTGCCTAAAACCCTTCTTGAAGGCATTCCCACAGCTCAAGAACTGACCAGGGCTCCCCACTCTCTCTGCTTACACAGAAATCCTCTGTCTCTTGTCATTCTGCCCAGCCCTCCTGCCCAGAGCCCTAGAGCTGTAGAGTTTGTTCTTTCAAACCAAGTTTCACGTGGAACTCAACTATGTAGTTTTTAAAAGATAAAAGCATCATTTTAAACATAAATGTATTTTATAAGTTCAAATTCTCAACACTTTCTTAGCATTAAGTCCATCAAGGTGAACAGCGATGAGCACTGACGTTTGAACTGGGGGCTAGGATGGGAGTTGCAGTCTTATGTCAGCCTCAGCGTTCAGTGTCTTTTCAGTGTTTGGTTTTGGTGGCACAGGACCAAATGACCCCACCAAGTGATTCTCACAGATAAGTGGTTACAAATGGTAGCATGTTTCTGAAGGGCCCCTTGCAGTCTCTTTCATTTGCAGGGGCAGCAGGAGAAGGCTCATGTCCAGCTCAGCCCAAACCTGGGTCTCTGGACACATGGGTAGGATTCTAACGTATCATAGTTTGGTGTTGTGCCCATTTGAGTGTGTGTGTGCTTTTTAAAACTGGGCTTTTTCCAATAGTTAAAAATATGAACGAAAGAGAGAAAGAGGGGGAAAAAAAGGAAAGGAGGACGGGAAGGGAGGGCAAGGAGAAAGAAGGAACTCACGTGGGGCATCTGAGGATGCCTTCACTCAGGTTCTTGGTGAGGGCAGCCTCTGTCTCTCCTGGGAAGCCCACCCTGACTGCTCCGCCCCTACCTGTCCAGGAGGTTCCAGTGCCTCCTCTCATTCAGCATCTGTCTCAGCAAGTGAATCTGGGCCACATACTTCTGAAAAGTCTCAGGAGTCCACGACTCCCTCCTGGCTCTGGTGTGGACTTTCCACTCAGTCCCTGGTTCTGGGGCAGGGAAGAATGTCCCAAGGAGGGGACAGGGACTAGGGGCTTCCCCAGGCCCTATGTGGGATCTCCAGGGGTGGGAGGACTGGGGAACCCAGTGCCCCTGAGAGCCTGGGGTTTCTGTACCTTCATTTCTGGGAACTTGCTATACTTTAGGAAGAGAGAAATGAGAAGCAAAACCCTAGGGCCCCAGCACCACCAACCCCCCTTCCTGTCTTCCTTCCGCTGAGTCATAGCCAAGAGCCCAGCACCTCTGCCTCCTTTGGGGCCATCTGGGTGGGGTGGAATTCAGAGTCGTGTGAGGACACAGCATCTGGACAAGTCCTCTTTTCCTGCCAATATCTGTGAGGGACCCAGACTTGCTGAGGCCTGAAGCTACCTCCGAAGTTCGGAGAATGGGTGACTGAGGTCCTTAGTGTCCTGTCTCTCCCCCATTCCCAGCCCCACTGTTCACCTGCAAGCACTGAGCACCAACTGTAAGCCAGGTAGGGTGGTTCAGATGGGGCCCTGTCCTTGAGGAACTCATGGATTTGGACATGGACGACTCCTGACAGGCCCCTCATGACTGGCTGGGTCCTTAGGCTTGCTCTGGTCTGCAGTAGGGAGGCAGGCCACATCACACATGCCCATCATAGAGACCTGCACACCCCTACACAGGTACCCATAGATATGTGCATGTGCACAGGTGTGGGACTTGAGCATGTGGGTCCATGTCCATGATCACAGGTGTGTCCACGCAGGGCTTCCATTGGATGGGGGAGCTCCAGGCTCTGGGAACCAGTTCAGGACCTTGTGTGTGTGGCCTCTGTGAGAGGCCCCAGGTTGCTGAGGGCCGAGGCTGCCTTCCATACTTGGAGAAGGGGCGACTGAGGTTCTTAAGAGGTATCACCCTGTCTTGGAGGCCCAGCTACTGTCTCTGAGTTATGGGAGCCCATGGGAGCTTGAGTACTGTGCCCCCATTTCATGGAAAAGAAAGCTGAAGCCCAGAGAGGGCCCATGACTTGCCCAGGGTAACACAGCAAGTTAGGGGAGATCTGGGAGGGGAATGGGCCAGACCTGGGCACCTGTCCACATCCCTGACCTTTCTGGCCTGGCATTTGGGGCTTGGCAATCCCTGATGACCACACTGCATCAAACTCTGGGTTGATTCTCCCAGAAAACCCACCTAGGGACCAACCACAGGGTCCTCCCAAGCCTTGCCATTCCTAGGAATTTCCCCCACACTACACCTTTGCTTGGGCTGTCCTAGCTGTCTGGAATGCCCTCTCTCTCTCAATCAATCTCTGTCTATCTCTCTCTGATTCTGGAAATAAAATCCAAACTTCCAAATTCTGTTTAAATGGTTTCTATACCTTCTTTGACCCCCTGGAACTTTCCCCTGCCTCTAGCCTCCCTCAGCCTCTGTCCCCCTCACTCCCACCCATTTTGCACCCACCTACTAAACATAAAATTGACCCCTAGAGCCCTAGGCTGGGTGTGAAGGGTCCTTTGAGGCTGAGACAGTGAAAGCCACACTCAGGTCAGCCCAGCCCTCCAGACTTTGCCAGGCACTGGGGTGGGCCCTGGAGCTAGGAGAGGAAACCGCACCTCTGCTAGGCCTCACCATCTGCCCCCAACTCTGCTCCTTCCCTGAAGGCCCAGAAGCCTAGAGCACTGTACTCTAGGCAAGATTGATCCCTCGGAGTTTACCATTCCAGATTTTGTTTATTCCCCCACACCCTGAGTACCCCTCAACTGGGGGCTAGGCCTGTGTTTGGTGGGGTGGAGGGTGGGGGTTGAACAAAGAGTAGAGAAGCTTCAGATTTGTTGGGTGCCGCCCTTTCATTAAATGGCCCTGAACAGAGCTGTCTGCTCCTTTCCAGAGCTCTTCCCTTCCACTTGGTCTCAGGAGGTGGGCAGGGAGTCTGCCTTTGCCCCATGAGGCAGTGAGCCCCATCACTGCCTGGCTATCCCCTCACTCCCCTACACCCCTAACTGGGAGCCTAAGATTAATTGTCAGGCCTACCCTTGGTGCTAGAGTATGAAGGAAAAATTGACAGACACTGCCCATAAGGAGTTCATAGCCTAGTGGAGGACAGAGGCAAGTAAACAGGTCCTTATCCTTGGCCCATGTGGCATGCATTTGATCACTGTCTGCTCGGCACTGTGCCAGGCACTGGCCGTGGGCAGTATTCAGATAAGGCCCCGCTTGCATGGGGCATATCCCTTCCCACTCAGGTTTCCACACAGCAGTTACAGTGCTCAGCTTGAGGCTTTCTCTATGGCAGAGGCCAGCTTGGTAGGTGAAAATAGGCAGGGAGTTCACCCCCTGGAGCAGCCCTAAGCCAGTGACTAGTGGGAGTTGGTGGATACACATCCCAGCTTCCTTACCTCTCAGGTAGGACAACCCTGATGTGCGTTCTACACTCTCTCTCAACCGAGGACTGACCTCAGTTGCCCAGAGAGAGAGCACACTCATTAACACACCTGCTTCGGCTTCCTTTCCTTCCCTGTCTCACTTCCCCTGTCCTCTATGTCAGGAACTGGGAAGGCTCTGAGATTTCACCCAACTCACAAGCTAACAAGTTGTCATATTCCCGAGGATGTTGGCAGAAGACACAGATTCCTGCTTGAGAAACAAAGGTCAGTTTACTTTCCACAGTAACAGTAGACAGAGTATCAGCATTTTCTTGTACCACTTCCCTGAACCCCAATTCCTGCAGAGTGACCCAATAAGGGCCAGATGATGCCTGTGCATGCAGTGGGTTGACAGGAGAGGAACCCTGAGATCAGGGAACCCAAATCTTTTATAATAGACTATAAACAAACCTGCCCACCCTTCACTCCAGAGGCAGATATTATCTTTATTATACTGGACAATAAATCTGCCTTTTTCCCTGGAGGGAGACGCTATCTCTATCTTCTAAGGCTGTTCACTGGAATAATCACCCTTGAAAGTATTGTTTGGAACAAGGGCAGTCAGTGCCTCTACCAGCAAGTGTACAGAAATGGGAGACAACCAGGAAAAATTGCCTCCCTATCCTCTACTGGTGCTTCTTGACATCACCTCTGAAATAAGCTGTTTGTGTTTGGATCCTTGTCCCTGAGCCTGCCTCTGGGGGAAACCCTCCAAGACTGGGAAGATGACACTAAATGGGCAGTAATGGATTTCTGGTGTGGCTCTCATTTCTCCAGACCTGTCCTGCAAGTAATGCAGGGGAGCCACATGAAGGAAGAAGTTTCCTTACCCAGAATCGATACTGTTGTGACTCTTAGGGAGGTGCTCTAAAAGACTCTTAGGGTGTCATTTTTTCATGTTTAAATATTTAGTCCATCTAGAATTATTGAGATTTCCCTGTGTGAGGTAGACATTGGACTTCATTTTTTTCCCAAATCAATATCAATTATTGGATTGATATTGGATCAATATCATTTATTGGAAATTGTGCCTGGTCTGTCACCACTCTCTTCTAAGCTGCTTGGAGGCTGTTATTTAGAATGTATCACAAGCACACAAATGATCAATTCACAATAAATTGACTAAAGAACACATGGGCATCACCATCACTGGGGATTTGACACTCAGTGGTGGCACAATGTGAGACAAACCCAACACCCACTCGTGATGACACCATTCAGACCCCAAGGAAATGGAGGGAGGCTGTGAAACAGGCTTAGAGTTCACAGGGGATTTGAACACTAATTGGGAAGGTTTCTTTCTATAAAAATATTTAACAGTTAATAAAAATTTCAAAAAGTTGAATAAAATTTTAGTTTAAATCTTTTTGACTTAAATTTTTATATCAGTTCATTATAACTTATAGTTTGTATTTTGCCTTTTAATTTTACTAATTTTGATTATTTAAAAAATAACTTTTTGGAATGTATTTTAAATACTTCCAATTTCTAATATTTAAATTTAATTCATATTTTTGTGCTCTTTGAATATAATATTTTATTTTAGTCTTTTAAATCATTATTGCCAATAGAATAGTAATTATGTGAAAATCTTGACTATAACAACATAATCAATAGTTTTACTGGAATTAAAGCAAGAACAGTGAATGTTACAGAATAAGTATATAATACCTTATGAATTAGGCATGTCTTTATCTTCTTGCTCACTTGGTATCAGTGAACACCTGAACATAAGCAATAATCATTAAATTGAATCATCTTTGATATCTGACTTTCTGATATTTTTATGACTTTCAGACATACAAAAACCACAGATTTACAGATTTTTTATTGTTTTGAAAGTTTACTTGTTGAGTAGGAGGATAGCACGTGTTTTATTAGCAGTTTGTAGCTTGACTTATGATTTTAAATATTTAGATTCTGTAGTGTGGGCCTCCATTTGTCCTTTTGCCCGGAGCACTGCAAATGTCAGGGCCTGTGCTCCAGTGGGAAGAGCAGATGTGTCCATAGTTCTTCCTGTTGCAATAAGGGCCAAAGAAAGAGTGCTTCTGGGGCTCTTGTCTACTTGGGCCTATGGTCAAGGGGGAGCCAGAGGGGTGGATTGGGACCAGGGAGGAGACCCCAAGGAGAAAAATCACCAAACATATTTACTCCTCACCATGATTCTGTAAGGTAAGAAGTCATGACTGGCTCAAGTCATGCAGAGTGCCTGGCTCTGGAGCCACCTATACAGAGCAGGGCACCGGTGTCCTCTGCAAACCCACTATGTGCCACCTAGCAGCTCTTCCCACTCAGGTCGGGTGGTTCCAGGTCCAGTCCTCCCATGGTATCTTCCCAGTCAAGGCCAGCCTGACCTGGGTGCAGGCGCCAGGGCTGCTAAGTGGTGGAGAATGCAGCACTACACTGCCAGCTGCCTCAGGTAGCCCCAGAGAACCAGCACTCCAAAGCGCAAGCATAATGGTGAACTATGTCCCTAGGGTGCCCCACCATCTTCCTGCAGGGGTCAAAGGGCCTCTCTGTCACAACCCTGCCTCACAGCCCCCTCCTGGGCACTGAGTCTCAGCCCTTCTCAACCCCAGGACTGGCCTCTGGAGGATGGGCTGGGGGCCCCATCTCTGTGACATGTCGGGGGGGGGGTGGGTAGCAGGCTTGGAGCTGTGCTCAGTGAGAGCCAAGGAGTGACCTGAGGGCATGAGGGGAGAGGCAAATCCCTGCCCACACCTCTGTCCAGCCTTAGCCAGGGAGCGTTCTCCATTCTTCTGAGGGCAAACAGGTCCTGAGTGGTTAAAAGACTGCCCCAAGGTCACCCAGCTAGAGAGGGAGGCCCTTACTTCCCCTCTGTGCCTGTCTAGACATGCCCCCCAGCACCCCTTCAAGACCCCTGCTGTCCCCAGGACCCTGTGATGGGAACACTCATGGCTACTCCCTCAAAGTGTGACTAGGTCCCAATCCAGTCCCAGAACCAGGTCACAACCTGCACAGCCGTCCTGGGGGCCCTGCAGCTTCTCTTCTTCATCCTCTAAGTAGGGAAACTGAGTCTCCAACAGGCCAGATGTGTGCTCAAGACTGCACAGCTGGGCACTGGTGCTAGGACCATACCAGGTGGCCTGATGCTGAGGCTGGGACCTGTAGCCCAGCTGTGGGACAGGGATCTGAGAGGAAAGACACTCTAGGAAAAGACTGGCCTGAAGGAGAGACAGAAGTCCTGGCCAGAGGTTTCCCATTCATCAGCAAGGGACTCAGTGAGCAGGGCCTGCCACTGCTGATCCCACCTTGCTCGCCCTCCTCCTTCCCCTTAGCCTTCGTAGCCCTCACTGCTCACCAGCCTGGGCAGTACACTTGCACCTAACATCCCACTTTCACCTGTGCCCCCTCACCCGCCTATTGCCCCTCCTCCCAGGCACGCACGCCCGCTTTTTCCCTATTGTTTCTGGTTGTCCACTCGGTGCCTATCCCTGGGCTGGATGCTGGGTACCGCAGAGGTTGTGCCAGACCTGAGCCTGTCCTGGCAGAGCCCTTAGAGGGACCCTGCAGACTCAGTGCTGAGAGAGGGGAGTCTAAGGAGGCACCCACAGTCAGGGAGGGCTTCCTGGAGGCAAGGATCCCAGCTGTGGCCTCAGCACCCCCTCCCCCTCACCTAGGTCACTGCCCCTCCTGTGAGCCTCTCTCTGTGGAGTGGCCAGCGGGTTCCAGGAAGTGTCCCCTCGCTCTGCAGTGCCGATTCCAAGAACTGCGGCTCCTGGCAGCACTTGCTCAGGATCCTTTCCTAGAACATAGGCCTCGCCCCACCCAGGCTGCTGGGGTCTCATTGGGCAGCTGGCAAAGGGAATGAAGGAGGGAGTGCCCTGGGCGGGGTCCTCTGTAGAGTCCGGACGCTGGGAGGTGGGCCTAGGCTGTCAGCCTGGAGAGGGTGGCCACACTAGGGTCGAGGGACAGGAGGTCAATGTGTGTGAAGTCACTTTGACTCCCAGTCAGCTAGGGGGCGGGGTAGGCCCAGTGAGTTCAGCTCACAGCCTCCCTGCACACACAGGAGGCTCACCCCTTGGACCCAGAACTTGGGCTCAGCTTGCTACACTCCATCCTCGATCCCCCGACCCCCGTCCCAGGGTCCCATCTCATAGGCAAATGGCACAAGCCTTACTCTGGCCTCAGAGCAGGCCTTCATCAGATAACCTCCAGAGGTATAGGCCAGGGGACAGGAGTGGCAGGTTCTGAGCAGTGAAGGGGGGATGGGACAGTTGGTCCTTGGAAGGACATGACACCTGTATTATTAATCTTATAATTTCACCTTGCCTGATTATGATGGAGGAAGTCACCCCATCCAACACCCTCAGCAAGGTGGGTGGGGGTTGGGGGTGACAGGCCCTGATTCATGGGCAAGGACAGGGCCTAACTTCCTTCAAGGTCACTGGGCCTCCCACTCTGGGGCGTGTCCTCCACCCCTGCCACCTCTGAGCTGGCACCAGGCCTGCCCGCCCATCTGGGACCTGCCAGATCATGTTGAGCAACCAGTTCCTGAGAAGCGTTGAAGGCTGTTTGGTTTAAAATTAACTCCCCGCTACCCCTCCCCTGCCTGCAGGCCTCCTCCGAGTTCTTGGAAGAGGCGCTCTGCTCTTTCTTCCTGGGAAGAGGCCTCTAGCCACAGCTGCTGCGATTCCAGCAAAAACACCTCACCCAGGGTGGGGGTGGGGGGTGCCCATTCCACGCCTTCTCTGCCCTCTAGTTCTCTGCCCTCTGTGAGGCCCAGGGATACTCCTGGAGCCTAGCATGCCCCAGTTCATCCACTGAGACCCAGAGGAGAAAGGGGGTGACTGTCCGGGTGCTAAGAGCAGGTGCTATTGCCCCAAAGCCCACAGCTCCGCATTCAGGCACCTGCTGGCTCTGAAGAGAAAAAGGGCTATAGAGACCCAGTCTGAGCACCTCTGGGGTAGAGAGAGTATGAGCTGATCGCACTGACAGCAAACCCAGGACTTTGGTCTACTTTAAGACATGTATGGCTCAGAGAGATAAAGCAATCTGCCCAGGGTCACCCAGCTTTGCCTGCCTAAGCTCAGCCTGCCCACTAGATGCCAGGCTGACAACACTGACCTTGCAAGGATGCCCAGAGGCCAGACCCTGCAGGCACTCACACTGGCATTAGAGCTCTCTTTTTCTCTTACCCACACTCCTCTAACTGCTCCGGAAACCCATCTCCTTCTGGATAAGCCTTCATTTTCTAGTGTTTCCTTGGGCTCCATGTTTCTATGGTTTTGGAGAAAAGGTTTCCTGAGAACCTGCTCTCCTAACAACTCCTCCTACCATGGCCATCTACCCAAAGGAGCTGAGAAATACAAAGGAATGTTGGCCAAGTGGAAAGGTCAACACACACACACACGTACACACACACACACATTGATGTTGCTCAGAAGTAGGGCTGGTGGGGGTGGGGAGGGGAGAAGTGCTTCTTAGGAGAAGGCTGAGAGGCGAGAAGCACTTTTAAAAACAAAGCTTTGGCCCAACCCAAACTATGAGTGAAGTCCTCACCTCTGATGGAGGAGGAGCCCGGCTCTGGTGACAGGAAGGGCCCAGTCTGGCTCATCGGTGCTGGGTGTGGGGAGTCCCTGGAACAGGGCTGTGCCTGGGGAGCATTTGCTGGGTGCCACTCCCCTTCCAGCCACACCATCAGAGTGTGGATCTCCCTAGTGGGGACTGTGCAGTGAAACAGTCCTAGAGGACTGCCTGGAGGAGTTGTGGCCATCCCAAGTTCCCTCAGCCCTCAGAGGCCACTTCTTGCACTCTGGGCCCTGCCTGCTTCAACCAGGCCTGAGTCATGGAAGCAACTGCCTTTCCATTGAGCATAAAGCTTTGGCCACACAAAAAGGCTCCTCCTGCTTTGGGCCTGCCACATCTCCTGCTCAGAGATGAGCATCAGCTTCTACTCACCCCGTATTCCCCCAAAACTAGGCATAGCCACTCTCCAACCACCCTGTGGCAGGGCACTTCCACTATCTCTGTTAGACAGATGGGGAAACTGGGATTTCCCTGGCAGTCCAGTGGTTAAGACTCTGTGCTTCCAATGCAGGGGACGTGGGTTCGATCCCTGGTCAGGGAACTAAGATACCACATGCCATGCGGAGTGGACCAAAAAAAAGAAAAAAAAAAAAAGAGCTCTTGGCTGTTTGTGCTCCAAGGAGGAGCTGTGGAGGAGGCAGCTGCTTGGCTGGGGAAAGAGGGAGCCAGAGCCCACCTCACCTGTGACTCAGCAAAAAAAAGACATGGGGAAACTGAGGCTCCAAGAAGCTAAACCATTCGCTTAAGATCCTACAGTGATTTGGGAGGCTCTGAAATTTGAACTCTGCCTGAGTTCTTTCCACTTGGCTAATTTGCCTCTTCAAAGACATCCCCAGGAGACTTTCAGGGGAAGCATGGTGTGTATGTGTGAGAGAGAGAGAAATTTAGTCAAAGAATGGCTCTTTTGAATTTGTTATGGAAAGTATGTTTTCTCCTTCCCAGGCTGAAGAGACCTGGGAAAACTCAGGCTCCAGGGAGATTCCCTAGGATGCAGTGGGTGCCCAACACAGGCATGAATAAATGCAGGAGACGTTAAGGAAGACTTCTCAGAAAAGGAGCGTTTGAGTTGGACTTTGAAGGGTGAGTAAGAGTTTGCCCTGGCACAACTGAGGAAGAGGACATTCCAGGATGAATGATATCCTGGTATGTGGAGGGCTGTTTGGAGGGAAGCAGAATGAAATGGCTTGTTGGCAGTTTGGGAATCCATGTCTTGGAGCCTGGGGTAAGGCACAAGCAAGATATGAGGGGAGCCTGTGAATATCACTAAATGAGGAAGGCAGGACAAGTTTGCGTTTGCAAGCCCCTCACTCTGGAGATGGTGGTAGGGCTGAGGGAGCCAGTGAGGAGGCCATCAGGATGGTCCATTCAGGTTGGTGAGTGATGGTAAGGCTAGATCTGGGCAAGGCAGCCATGGGGAGCAGCAGGAGAGCAGCTTGAGAAGGACCAGGGGCAAGGTAGACGGACGTGGAGATCAACAGGTGGGGGGTGCATGTGGGGGTTGTGGAGGCATGATGGGGGGAGAGTGGAGGCATGTCTAGGGGACAGTGAAGAGTCCAGGTCTGGACAGGGGGAGTCTGGAGGGCCTTGAACCAGGCTGTCCATGTTCCTAGTCAGAAGGCAGCAGACTCAAGTTCAAGAGTTCTAGGGTGAGAGGGACAGGCCCTGACCTGGGATTCAAAGTCCTGGGCTCCAGCCCTGTATGGCCACTTCCTCTTTGGGTGACTGTGGACAAGCTAGCCTGACTCTCTGGGTCTCAGGCTTGCAGCTTTGAAATGGGACAGACCCAGAGGTGCTACCCAGCTCACCTCCCTCACCTGTGACTCACCTCTGAGGGCATAGACCACCGAGGGCGTGGAAAGTAACAGGCCTGAGGGAGACTCATCCTCCAGGTGTGGACAAGGGTAGCAGATGGCCTAGTCTCTACTGGAGCTGCAAGGGAAGTTGCTAGAAGGTTAGGCTGGTCTAGCCTCCACCCCAGCCCATGTAGAGACCAGACAAAGGGTCTATTTACCACGACTGGAACCCAAGGCCTTGGTTGGCAAATGATGCCTGAAGGTGGAGGGCTGGGCTGGCAGGGCAGCATCAAAGCTGGTGGGGTGAGAGGCTGCTTATAGCTCCAGGGAGTTCCAGCCAGCTCCCCTGTAGCTCCCATGGGGACCTCAGGGGACATCAACACCTGTTCGGGGACTTCCCTGGTGGTCCAGTGATAGAGAATTCGCCTTCCAATGCATGGGACGCGGGTTTGATCCCTGGTGGGGGAACTAAGATCCCACGTGCCAGGGGGCAACTAAGCCCACATGCCACAACTACTGAGCCTGTGCGCCTCAACTAGAGAGCCCATGTGCCACAACTACACAGCCCACGCACTCTGGAGCCTGCACGCCACAAATACACAGCCCACGTGCCCTGGAGCCTGCGCGCCACAACTAGAGAGAAGCCTGTGAGCTGCAACGAAGAGCCCGCATGCCGCAATGATGATCCCACATGCTGCAATTAAGACCCGACGCAGCCTAAAAAAAAAAACCCTGCCCTGCCCACCTCTCAAATGGGATTAAAACAAGGGACAAGGAATAGTTACAGTGACAGCTGCAGCAGCTGCCATGTTGAACCCTCAGGCTCTCCTCAGTATCAACTTATAAATCCTCCTGGGCCCCCCATGTCCCCTCTGAGAGACCTGCTGTCACTCTCCCCATTTCATAGCTAAGGAATCTTATGAGGTTCAGTGAGGTTGAGGGAAACAGGCCCCCCAAACCAAGTGTACAGCACGTAATCCAGACTGGAGGGGAGGTGGGGGTAAAACCAGGGTTGGAGGGAAATGCTAGCCAGGAGTAAACCTCCAGGGACCTCCTGTCTTAAGTATCAGATGTGGGAGCCCCAGCCTGCTGCCCCAGAGTGACCATTGGAATGGCCCCTTGGGTGGTGGCTGTGCAGCCTGCCTAAGCTGGGGAGGGGGCCCATACCCTGCAGTTGGCGTGGGGAGGACACCTTCACCAGGAGAGGCTGTTGAATTTCTGGCAAAGTTCCAACCTGCTTTATATTAAAACTGGTCTAACAGGTTGGTATGAAAGGTCTGCCCAGGCCTGTGCAGGCTCCACTTCTCCTGAAGAAAGAGGGCCTTTGTGAGGTCCCAGAATCCTCCTGCCTTCTTGATTAGGACTTATTTCAGGCTCTTGGCTCCTCTGTTTCACTGTGGAGCTGTGCTGGGTGGGAGGGTTCCCATCTGAGAGTGGAGCCAGCCTGGCCATGTCCCCAGACCTGTTCAGACCCATGTTTGCCCTTGATCCAGCAAGATTTGCTCAGTTGGCAGATTAGAAGCTGGGCCCAGGTGCAGAGACCCCGATGGTTCAGGGTGTGTTAGGACATTCGGTGATCACGGGTGAAGCCTCCCAGCAAGACCTCTCATTGACTGACAAGAGAAACCTGAATGGCCTAGTGGCATCTCTGTCCCAGAATTTTTCCAGAGGGGCATCATGAGTCCGAGGATGGACACCACGTAGGATCAATCTGCAAACCCACTTCCCCGTGGCCTGACAGAATCCTCTAGGGCAGTCCCCAGCCCCCCTCCTCCAAAAAGCCTTCCTGAATTGCCTGGCCTTCTACATGTCCCCAGTGCCTTGTGAGGGCCAAGGCCTTAGCATGCCAGCCCCTGGGAGGCAGAGCAGAGCAGCAGTTTATACAAACGAGGTCTTGAGTCAGGGTTTGAACCCCGGCTCTGCCCCTCACAAGTTGTGTGACCCTGAAAAAGCCACCACCTCTCTCTGAGTCTTACCTCTTCTGCTGTAAATGGGGACAACCTCTGCTGGTGTGCAAGGCTGCAGTGAGAACTTAATGGGGCACGAACCGCACCCAGGATCACCTCGCCTCCTCTGCTCTCCACCACACCCTACTCCTCCATATCCCATACCTCTCAACCTCCTTCTGGCCTCTGGCCCCCAGGCCCTTGTGGGGCCATCCCCCCCACCCCCAGCTGACAGGTTCACTCCTTAGAACTGAGCACTGGATCATAGCTTGTCCCTGCTAAACACTGAAGGGGCGCTCCACCGCACCAGAGCACAATCCATGTGCACCCTCTGCCCTCTCCACCCGCCCTCTGTCTCCTCAGCCCTCCTGGGCAGCCAGCCATCTTCTGGTCACACCAGGTTTGTTCCTGCCTCAGGGCCATTGCACTGGAGCTCCTTCCACCTGGGATGTCCTTTCTCTAAGTTGTCTGCATAGCCAGTTCCTGCTCTTTGCTCGGGTGTCCAGGCTCAGTGCCACCCTGCTCCAGAGCTTTCCCCGACCCTCTCATCGGCAGCAGTGTCCCCATACCCAAAGCACTTTCTTCCCCGCCTCCTGCTTTGCTTTCATTTCACTCAAAACTCATCCTGAGTGCCCATTTGTTTACTTGTTTATCTCTCGCGTACCAGCCCATGAGTCCCACAAGGATGGGGAGTGTGTCCATCTTATTCCCTGCTGTGTCCCCAGGGCCCAAATGGAGTCTGGCCCAGTTTGTGCCCAAAGAGCATGTGTGCTGGTGAAGGACTTAATTGGTAAAGGGTTACCATCAGTTATTGTTTGTATGTTGTGCAGGGTCCTGTGCGCCCTCCAGTCAGCTCCTTTCTTCCTCCTCGGTCAGTGCTGGTAGGTGTGCTCCTTTCACCAGCCCAGAGCCACCCAGGGGTGATTGCAGTGACCAGAGGATTTTCAGCATCTGTTAGGCTGGGTCTCTGACTTGGGTCTGGGGCCCGATGACATGCTCTCCACTGATCCTGTTCTAAGTAGGCGTCACTCACTCCCTTGGTAGGGAAACATGAAAATAAGATTGAAGCAGATTGGGACTTCCCTGGCGGTCCAGTGGTTAAGACTCCGTGCTTCCAAGGCAGGGGCTGTGGGTTCGATCCCTAGTTGGGGAACTAAGATCCCACATGCTGCGCAGTGCAGCCAAAAAAAAAAAAAGAAAAAATTGAAGCAGAAAAGTATCAGGGGTCAGAAGTAGCTGGTAGGCCCTCCTCAGGCAAGAGCTGGACCCTGGCTTGGGCTGAGGCGACGGGGAATGGGATAGGACCCTTTTGGTCAGGCCAGTGGCTCCAGAGACCTTAGCAGGCAGGAACGCGAGGGGATAAAGCCAGTATCCAAGAACAACTCACCTGAAAGCTGCCCCCCTACCCCAGCTGCCCGTCCTCGCCACCTCATGTAGCAGTGCAGGGGCAGGTGGGCAGTCAGGACCCCTCAGGCTTAGCTCTGCTCTGTGCCTCACCTCCTCAGCCAGTCCCTTGTCCCCTCTGGGCCTCAGTTTCCTCATCTGTGAAATATGGGTAATATTTAGACCTACTCCCAGGGTTGTGGTGAGCATTACATGAGGTGCAAAGCCCTTGTCTGTTGCCAGCACCCAGTGGGCACCCTGAGACGTGTCCCCTCTGTGGACAACGAAGGACTTCCTCCTGCTCCAGCACTTTCTGTCTGGGTCATGGCACCAGGTGGTGAAGAGCCTGCCTTTGGCCCTTCTGTGTCTGCTACCTACCCACTGGGTGACTCAGATCTCGGGGTGGAGCAGACAGAGGGGTCACCTCAGGTATTTTGGGAGTCATCAAGGGGCTGGGATCCAGGCTGAAACAATGAGGAACTGCAGACATCCCTGGCAGGGTTATGGTGACCTGGAGGAGGTGTTTGTTGGGCCCTGCAGCCAGCAATGGAGAAGGCACCAGGCGGGACACGTGGGCCTGGGCACCACTCCGATAAAGACAGCCCTCACCCACTTCTTGTTCACTCTCACCCAACATCAGCTCCATTCTTTCCCACAACTATCTCCGTGCCCCCAAGGTTCTGTGCCTCCATAGTTCTTGATTTATTTTTTTTGCGATACGCCGGCCTCTCACGGTTGTGGCCTCTCTCGTTGCGGAGCACAGGCTCCGGACGCGCAGGCTTAGCGGCCATGGCTCACGGGCCCAGCCGCTCCGCGGCATGTGGGATCTTCCCTGACCGGGGCACGAACCCGCGTCCCCTGCATCAGCAGGCGGACTCTCAACCACTGCACCACCAGGGAAGCCCCATAGTTCTTGATTTTTATCCTTTCCTGCCTCCTCCTCGTCATCAACATTGTCACTCCTCACACCTTCCTGCCTTCAATCTGCCGACATTTGCCTCTTCTAATCTGCAGCTTTTAATTGTCTAAGGGCTAAGAAGATAGAAAGGTTAGAACTGTTTCTAAAATAAGGGTTAAAGGCTATGAATGAGGTTCACAGGAGCATTCCTGTGAGTTATTCAAGTAAAGGTGCAGAAAATTTCAGGACATAGTGGGATTCCAGGTGCTGAAGTGCTCCAAAGGCAGACCATCAGATGATGGACAGCGTTTTCATTTTAATTGCTTTTTCACCTACTTCTGATATGCAGGACCCTGAGTGAGAGAGTACCCAAACTCCAATCAGCCTAGACCAGAGCCCCATTAGCCCCATCCCAGGCCAGACCCTGCCAGCTTACTGGCCACTATCCACAACTCAACTGTTCCACCCCACTGCACAGAATGACCCTTCCCCAGGCCTCCTTGTGGTCAGGAATATAAGCTTCCCAGTCACGCCCTGGTGCCTTGGCATGCCCTGTACCTTCTCCTTGGAATGACTGGCCCTGACTTCTCTGATTGTTGGTCTCCTCATCTCAAAAGACGCTGCCCCCAGGAGTAGTCCACAGTCCCCATCCGCCTAGTATTCTCCACTTTCAACCTTTAATTGACATCACCTGTTTACACATCTCTCCGACCTGGTGCTCCTCTGCCACCACCCCCAACCTGACACTGGGCAGTGACCCTGCAGGCAATCCAACTGGCCTTCATCTCCTGCATCCCACCCTCCAAGGGGAAAATAGGGAATGAGTGGAGAAAGGCTTCTTGCTATCCCCTCCACTCTTTACTGGGTGCCCTAGCAGGGCCTGCTCTGCCACATAGGTCTCTGGGCCTCTGCTGACCCAGATGTAAAGTGGGGGATAATGATAGTAAGATCAAAGGGGACAAACTGTGTACAACTCAAAAGAGGCCCCACTGAGGGCTCCATAAATGAAAGGTACAATTTTATTGTCATTACAGAAAAATCAGTGAAAAAAAAATGACTACCAAACTGTGGGTTTTTTTTTTTTTTAGAAACAATTATTTTATAAAGTCTTATCAGATATGTATTTTCTTTCCCTCTTTCATGTGCAGGCACCTTCCTGGGCAGGAAGCAGACCCAGCAGAGGTGGAGTGGCAGTCCTCAAACTACCATGCCCCTCCCTGACACGGCACCCACACTCATGCAGGGCCTGTGCCCCAGCGAGACCAGCTCTGTGCAGACAGGGCTCTGCCCTGCAAGGGGGTGAGTAGCAGGTTCTGCAAGGCGCTAACACTTTGGCTCTCTTTTCTTGTTTATTCACCCATCCTCCCAAAACAGAGCTGGAGGCAGAAGAGGGTGGACACCTTCACAGGTGGGTGGGTCAGCGCCAGGACACCCAGGACTGCCTTGGGTCCAGCAACACATCTCAGGAAGAGGCTCTCGGCCGGGAGGAACCAGAGAAGCTGAGGCAGGGCTGGGGTCTCTGGAGCACTCAGGGCTCAGGCAGAGAGGTGGGGTTGGTTCTCCAACCCAAGGAGAATAAATAAATAAATACTATATAACTGTGCCGTCCCCCAGCCTGGCCTGCTCCTGCAGAAGGGGACTGTCAGTGTCAACCTCAGTTCCTCTGGCTGCCATCCCCCCTGAGACAGAGGCTGGCTGAAAGGAGGGGGCCTGCCCCACCCTGTGGACGGAGAAACCAGGGCCGGCCAAGTCTACGCAGTTCAGGAGGCCACAGCAGGTGAGTTGGGGCCTGGGCCCAGCCCACAGGGTGAGACGAGGTCCTGCCAGTCCCCTCTTCTGTCACATGGCCCACCACAGTGGAGCCACATGGGAGCTGGGGGCACTGACCTCCAAGTCGTGTGACACTCCTCCCTACCCCTCACCCCCAGCCTTGTTCCTGCAGACCCTTCCTGGTCCAGCTGCCAGATGCATGTGGCACCAGGATGACTGGAGGAGGGATAGTGGGAGCCCAAGTCCAGCTGGAGCCGGTGTCCCCTCCAGGGTCTGGCTGGGTGAGGCTAGGCGGTTGCTTGGCTGGGTCAGAGCTGGAAGGGGTACTGTCGGAGGTAGTCAGCCATGCGCCGGGGTAGTGGCAGGCAGTCCACATCGGCCACCAGACGGTTGATGACGAGGCGGCACAGGTGCTGCAGGCTTCGGGTGCTGCTTTTGCGCACAAAGGGCTGCACCAGTTTTAGGTGTACAGCAGTAGCAGGCAGTGCTGGGTCACCAGGTGCATCTTCCTTAGGGGTAGGCAGGGCTTGGGTGGTTGCAAGGTCAGGACTGTCACTTCGGGTATCTGCAGCACAGGAGGCCACATAGTGCTGCACAAGGCTGACCACATCTGGGAAGGCCAGGATGCGCGGCCTGGACAGGCAGTTGGAGTCCAGGCGGAAGCTGGAGTCGGCGTACTCAATGCGCACGTTGGTGGGGCCACGGGTGGTTTTGACCGACAATGTGAACAGGTAGCTGGGGTGGGTGCTGTCACGTACTAGGAATGTGCCCTCTGGCATCTTCTGCAGGTGTTGCCGGGCCTCACTGGCCGTAATGGAACCCCAGTACCAGCCTAGGCAAGTGGAGAGGGGGCTAAGAGACTGGTCACAGTGGAAATTAGTTGGGTGCACCAACCCAGGGCAAGGCAGGGCTCAGCCTCTCTCTTCACACCTCCCTGGGGAGTGCTGTACCCCTTCTCTCCCATCAGACTCTTCTGGCCAGAGCCATGCCTCTCAAATTAGACACAACAGGCAGAGCTAAACTTTCCCCATCAGACTTCAGGACAAGTCCTGCCTCCCTCCTCAGACTCACCAGATTCCCGAAGGTACGAGAAGGTCTTGGCTATGCACAGCAGATCTTCTTCGGGGTCCAGCACCTTGGGCTCACCCTCTGGCTGGGCTGGGGACTCCTCTGCTTCTTCCTCCAGGAAGGCGCCACCAGGTAAAGGCTGCATAGCTGGTTCGGGCAGCTCCAGGGACTCGGGCCACAGGGGCCGCTGCCCGATCTGCTCCACAGCGAGCAAAGGACAAGGTCTAGAAAGAGGTGGATGGGCGCTGAGTGGAGGCCCTGTGCTCTCCCCATTTCCAGAGATCCCCTCTGCCCCAGACTGGCTATGTGACCTCTGGCCAGTCTATCTCACTATGAGTCCTAGTTTCCCCTCTGCCCACCCACGGGCTCAATGAGACCAGTACCCCACCTCCCACTTGTCATCACAAAAGGCCCCTTGATTACTTCCCCCACATATGAACCCTCTTCTGAAAGAGACTTCTCCACCCTCCTGCATTTATTAAACAGTAATTACAGTCATCCCTCAGTATCCGCGGGGGATTGGTTCTGGGAGCCCCCGTGGATATGAAAATCTGCGGATGCTGAAGTCCCTTATATGAATGGCATAGTACAGTGAATACTTTGGGCCCTCCATATCCATGGGTTTCGCATCTGCAGATACGAAGGGTCAACTGTAATCTCTCTATTTTGCACCAACCAAATACACTTCATTCTCTATAGGCATCTCTAGCTCACAGTGGCCAGTTGGTGTTCTCACCACACTGACAGGATCCAGTACAAAGAGGCTTCACAGTGGTGCCCTCCTGGCAGTGGTGGGCCAATTAAATGGCACTTGTCCTGGTTGAGCCGAGGGATTGGTCACATGCTACCTCCCCACAGATAGGAGTATCTGTCAGAGGGACCTAGGTCCACACTGGCCAGGGCTTAGGGCCTGGAATAATATCCCCAAACAAGTCAGACACCAATCCTGTTCTCTCCTCCTCCCAGCTGAGGGTATAGGATAGACAGTGGCCTCTAAAGGCACTGACAAGTCCCACCTCCCATAAATATGAGCTCCCACCAAAGGGCAGGGTACTCATCCCACATTCCAGATCCTACCCTGACGAGCCTGCCCTACGAGGCACTATGATCTTATGCAAACACTGTTCTTCACTAGACGTCAGTTTCCCCTCCTCCTCAATGAGGGGTCCTACTAGCCCAGACACTGAGGGGTTCGGTCACACCATATTTTCAGATGGCTAGAGTTGGGTTGCTGAACTGGCCCCAATCTGAGCAGTAGCTTCCCTTTAGGGGAAGCCCACCCAGCATGGTGATCCTGGGGCTTCCTGGGATTGAGGGGCATGGCCCTGGTTCCCAAGGAAGAGACTGCTGGTCCTCTCCCACTCATCACAAAATAAATCCTTGGGTCTTGGGTCTGGTTCTCCGCTGGCCTCAAGACACCAAATAATGAAACCCTGGGCCCTCCCCTAAAGGAGAACTCATAACCCAAAGTCATAAAAGCAAAGAATGTTAGGGGGAAGTCAGGGTCTGCCTGTTCCTGAGCTGAGTCTGCCAGGCTAAAGGAAGGAGTAGCGGGGAAGGCACCGCAGGCTGAGATGATGGTATGGGTAAACACTGACAGGTACTGCTTACGAGGCAGGAAGAGGTGGGCAGGAACTGGCAGCAGGAGTCAGGCAGAGGAACCAGATCTGACAGTGTAAGTTATACAGTGTAGGTTATAGGTGACTCTTAGAAGATTTTAACAAATCAGGGGCCCGTGACCACTCAAGAGAAGGGGCCATAAGACCCTAGCATACCACAGCCTGCTAATACTTTTCCACCCCTACCCTGGCTGTACTACGGGAGCTCTGGAATCCCTGTTGGGGAGCTAGAGGCTGAGTTTCAAGGAACTGGTTGATGGCCTGCCTGCTGGAACCCAGAGCTCAGCTCAGGCCCAGGAGCCTTCTAGGAGTATGGGAGGTGTCATTGTCGTGGCGGTGGCTGTTATGTTCCAGGTGTGGGTGGCCAGTATGTGTGTGTGCCTGCTGTGGAGCCCAGCCTGTGAGTTCTGCCTGGGCACATAAGCCAATGAGGCAAACTCAGCCCTAAACGGGGATCCCTCAGCAAAGCTGACAACCCATACCTACAATTGGGAATCCCTGCACCCTACTTCAGGAGGGCACCAGCTGGTCTGTGGCTGTGTGTGTGTGTAGGTCTTAAAAATCTTGCTTTCCCTGCTGTGGAGCACCCATTCACATCTTCTTTCATTCTCCCTGGAACCTTCTGAGCTCCTGTCAGATCAGTTTGGAGAGCATCAGACCCTTGGTTGAAGGGGATCCTGAGGCTCTGGCCAGAAGGAATGTGCCAAGAATGCTCAGCTGAGGCCAAGACTCTGTCTTATCAGTCCCCACCCCACCCCCACATTTTGGGAAACTTGGAGAAGGGAGGCAGGAGCCAAGGTCCTTCTCACATTGGGATCCCATTTTGGGCTGAGAGGAGGGCTGAGGACATTGTGGGGGTACCTCAGGCAGGACTGGGCCAAACCTAGGCTCTCCCAACAGCTGCTTGTTCAGCAGGTGCCAACCAGGGGAGAGGCAAGGATCTCAGGCTGGCTTCCCAAGAACAGCCTAATTGCTAGCCGAGGCAGGAGAGTGGATGACAGGACAGAGAAGGGCAGGGGCTGGCCCAAGGTCACAGTAGACTGTTGGGCCGTCAGGCTAGGATAGAGCGCTCCGGGCCCAGACGGCTGGGCAGGTGAGCCACGCCTTGGAGGACGCGCTGCCTGAGGCGTCTACGTTCTCCCACGCTTAGCCCACCCTGTTTCTCCTGTCGCCAGCCAACCCCCAGTTTCCCTACCCACAGTGCCAGTAGAGGTGGTGACGATGTTGTCACCCTTCCCTGTTGTCTCTCTCGAGGTCTTTCCGCGCTCGATCATTTCCGACCGGTCAAGCCCTCTTAATGCTCGGCAGCTAGCACGAGGCCAGTACTCTGCCGCGTGCCGGCGCAGAGCTGGGCGGGGGCGGAGAGCCGCGCTTACCCCTGAACGCAGAGGACCATGTCACGTCAGCGGCAGCGGCTGCTCCGGAGCTGGGGCTCGGCCTGATGGCGGCTGCTGGAGGGAGCCAGTGGGCGCGGGTCGCGCTCGCAAGGCAGGCTCCTGGGGCGCACGAGCGGCGGGTCGGGACTGAGAGGTGGCGGCGCGGGCCGGCCGGGAGGGCGCGTGGGGCGGGTCGGGAGGGCGGGGCGAGCAGCCTAATCTTTTGTCCCCTGTGTCCCAGCCCTTCCCGGAAGCGACGTCTTCCTAGAACCGCCGGCTGTGCGGCCGGGCGGGGAGGGGTGCAGGCGAGGGAGTCGGTTCCCTGGTCTGCGGCCGAGGGCCGCTAAAGGAAACACCTTTGACAGATTTCCAAGAACTTTCCAGGAAAGTGGGGCGGGGCTCCGTGCGCCGACCAATCGCAGCGCAGGAGGTGGAGCCGAGTGGTCACGCAGGGCCAATTACAGCGCTTGGACCCGAGGCTGACGTGACCAAGCCGGGTTGAGAGTGACCTAGAGAACATTAGGGAAAGTCCAGGTTGAAGAGGGCTAGGGAGGTGCAGGTGCTCTACCTACCGGAGCCCAGATTTCTTTCGGGCACTCCGCTTCGTTGGGAACAGGCCCCCTTATCTCTCTGTAGAACCGGTGGCAGCACGAGGGCGCGGTCACCGGCCTGTCCGCCCAGCTAGCGGCTCCTCCAAGGCGGTCTGTCTGGTGTGCGGGGGCCCCCTGTGGGCTGCACTTGGACCCCTGGACTCTGTTTCTGGGGAGGTGGGTGGCAAAGGGTGTGGTTTGGAGAGGGACATTAGGGGAGGGAAGGAGTACAGAGGGAGTACTCAGATACGCGCAGCTTCACGGGGGTCAAGCCTGCGGCCACCACAGCCAAGAGGATCCAGGCGAGAACGTTTTCACTGAGAGCTGGGGGAGAAGGCACCATCCCAACCTTTGCACCAGGCAGGGCCATCCAGTCTCGGCCCCAGCCTGTCCTCTGCCCGGCCCTCCAATCAGGGAAGAAATGACTACCGACTTGAGGGGCAGGCAGGCCCCCAGCTCACCCCACAGGACAGTTCACATGTGTCTCTGGGTTGGTGGGTTCCCTAAAAATGTGGGAGAGAGACCTGGAGCTCCAAACACCCAGAGATAAACTGAAGGTGGGGGGTAACGGTAGAGAGAAGGATCAGTGACACCCCCTCCCATCTACATGGAGCACTTGATACATTTGATTCTCAACAGCTGGTATTACCCCCATTATGCCGAGCCCCAGGGAACAAAAGTCAGAAGCCCATGCTCCTACCCTTGATCCTCTCCACCTTTTCCCAGTTCACTGGACTCACCAGGGAACATCTTGAAAGACCGTAGGGGCTGCACACACCTCCTCTAAGCCCTTGGACCAGAAGGAGAGGGAGAGAATTGGAGAAGTGGCAGGGTCCACTCCCCCCTTCCAACTTACCGGTGTGTACCCCCAGGTTCCCCAGAAAGAAGGTAAGCTTCAGATCCCCTAGCAGGGATGACAGACTCCTGGCAGGGTCCAGAAGCCTAAATGGCAGTATCCAGGTTTTCCCAAGGCAGACAGGGCTGAGCTTGCCCTGCCTGGGAGGGGATGGAAGACAGAGGGGGTCCAAAAGCAAAACCCCGTGAAACAGGACAAAATGACAAAATAAACTGGTTAAGATGAGAAATGACTTCAGGAAACCCACTTCTCTGTAAATTTCCTGAAGGGAAGTTGAGCTTCAGTGTTGCCCCACCAGTCCTCCTGAGTAGGCCAGAAGCTGCTTGCATGGGGTGGAGATGGGTGTAGAGACCTCATTGCCACTTCGATGGCTGGGGCACCTGGAGAGCCCAGCATGGAGCCCCTGTATAAGGTGCCGTTCCTCCAGTAGGAACTGTCTACTGCTCCACATTACTAATGAAGACAAAGGGGCTTCACAGCTGCCAAGCAACAGAGCTGGATTTGAACCTTGGTCCCCCTGGCGACAAATCCCAAGCTCTCTACCCCGAGATTGCCCTTTCCCTCTAACTGTGATTACTTTACTGAATGCTTACTATGTGCCAGATGCTCTCAGCAATTTCCAGCCCCATTTCATTGCCTAACTACTACATATTGTCCCCTCTTTACAGGTGATAAAAATGAGGCATAGAGAGGGTAAAATATACCCTAGATCTCACAGGCCCAACCCCATCCCCCACTTCCTCTCTAGGCTCCTATTATAAGCCAACTCCTAGACATCCTTCAGGATCCAACTTTCAGGTCCTCAGTGAAGCTTCCCTGCCTTCAGGACAGTCAACATCAGGGCACCACAGGTGTCCCCTTGAAAGCGCCCCCTACAGAAGTCAGTGATTGTGCAGTTCTGTGTGTAAACTAAAGGACCCAAGGGTTTTGCCCTCCAACTGCCCTTTGTAAATTTGACAGCACTATGCACCTCCCCTGAATACTGGGAAGAGTGGTGTGCCTTTGTTTTACCTGAGGTGCCTGCCTCTGGCCATCTAATTGTCACCTCTCCTGCCCTGATTGCTGGGCCCACACTGCCACCCAGTGGCAATTCCTCTCATAGTTTCATGTGCCACATCTCCATGGATTCTTCCTTCCAGAAAAACCCCTCCCGTGCACCCGAGATTCTTGCTGCAGGATCTCTCTGCCCTTCCCCACCCAGAACAGACACAAAATGGGTCACAATAATATACAGCAGTGCCTTCCTCAAGGTCTGGCTCATTTAGTCTGTAAACTTTCATATGTGCAGCCTCTCCTCTCCCCAAAGAATAGTCCACATGTCTACATGTGTGTGTATGTGTGTGTGTGTGTGTGTGTGTGTGTGTGTGTTGAGAGAGTGGTTTCAGCTGCCCCACCACCCCACCCAGGCACTCACTGGATTCCTTGGTCACTGTAAGCTGTTCCAAAGTTCTCAGCCCTCATCCCCTTGGACATACAGCTCTCATGGAGAGCTGTGTGGCAGAGTTTGCCACCATGTACCCACCTGCCCTGGCCCAGCCATCCCCAATACTGAATCCTCCCATCAATTTGCAGGTGGCAGATGCTTGCTGGAACATGAGCAGCGAGGGGAAACCATGCATTCTGACTCCCCTGGGTCAGCTGCAAAACACATGTCTATGATGAACCCGTGTGGGGAACGTGTGTGTTTGTGTAAGCACTGGCCTTGGTATGGACACTGCAAGAGGAGAGACATTGTCATTCCTTACTTTTTACATTTCTATATGGTTCGAATTTATTATAACAAGCAAGTTTTGCTTATGCAATTAAAATTTTTAATAAAGAGAGACCAGTTTAAAAAATACAGATAGAGTGCGCAGGCCACGTCGGAGCCAAGCCCAGCTGATCAGCCATGATCATGGATGTGCAGCTGGCCATCTTCGCCAACCTGCTTGTCGTTCTCTGTCACTACATGGCCATCAACAGTCCCAAGAAGTAGGAATGAAAGTGGCGCTTTCTCCACCTCAAGTTTCCAGGACATAGTCTGAGGCAATATGGAGCGTGTGAGGGGCCTTCACCCTTCACTTCGTCCCTTCTACCCATCACAATATACAAAGCAACTACACCTGGATTTGTCGAAACAACTTTTATTTTCTCAAAGTCTTCCTTAACCCTATGGCACAAAAAGCTGCCACTGAATAGGGCCCAGTATAGGGGCTACTTTCTTTTCTACTCCCTCCCTCCAATATAAAAATATAGATTTTTTGTGGTCAAAAAAAATACAAAAATGTTAGAACAATTGTAATCTAACTCCATTTTTAGAAAATAAGATAGCTCAGAGATCACAGCACGCAGAGATGACCTTGGCTACGACAAGTGGCCAGCCTCCACCCTCAGCTCTCTAGACCCCTGCTTATGAGTGGGGCCTTGCTTGTCCAGAATGAGATCTTGCTCAGCTTTGGGTTCACCTGGCTCAAACCAGTCGTCTCCATAGGAGAAGGAGAATCCTTCTCTAGTCTCCAAGCCTTCAAGCAGTGGTAGCTTCTGGATCACAGGGCTTCCTGCAAGGCTCTGAGATCTTGGATCAGATTCTCAGGTGGGGCTCAAGGACAGAGGTCCTGGCTCCAGCTAGGCATAAATGTGTGTGTGTTGTGTGCATGTGTATGCCTATGTATCTCTGTGTGCATATGTGCACATGTGTAAAGGTGTGATTGCATGTGTGTGAACATGTGTGAGAATGTGTACATGTGGATGTGGGAGTGGGGCAGGGAGGCACAGGAGAGGAAGGCATAGTTTGAGGGTGAGAGCTGGGCCCTGGAGTTGTTCTTTGGGGGTTGGGATAGGGGCTGTACCATGGTAGCTACTTACCTCAGGCAGGTCTCTTGACCTCTCAGGGCTTGTCACTCGTGTGTCTGGTGTAGGCTGCACAGGATTGGTACTGCCTTCCCTCCTCCAGTCCCAGTGCGATCATGGGGTGCCCAGATAGAGCATCTACCCAGTGTCTGGTCCGAAAGAAGAGCTCAGTACGCTTGGTTGAGGCTGTCAACTGGGCTTCTGCTTTACTGAACCTTCCTAGCTTGAAGGTCGCCTCAAGGAGAGAGGGAAGAGCCCCTCACACCCTCATCCAGCTCAATGCCTGCACACAGAGGGTGCCTGTTCTCCTGGAACTTCTGCCCAGTCATCCACGTGCATCCACATGCATGTGTGTGTTGGGGCTTAAGGGCAGGGAGCTCGCTGGGCCCCAATTCCGAAGCCAGAAGATACCTTTGGATACTTAGGTATACAGAGGAGTTACCTACGGGTGGGAGAGAGGCTGCGGTTCCTGCAGTCCTGCTAGTGGCCTGTAGATGGCAGCAGAGGCTCGCACAGGGATCTTGCCACAAATCGCATGTTCCCTGTCCCAAGTGAGCCACCTCTTTCGGGGCTGTGGGGCGAGAGGGAAGTGCAGGAGTAGTGCAGATTTGTCCAAGGAGACAGCCACACACTCTGCAGCTCTAGACAAGTTGTTTCCTCTAGTGGGTTCTCAGCTTCCTCATCTGTGAAATAAGAGTTAACAGTCTGTGATGGGAAAACCCGTTCGCAATATATAAGGTAATCTAAGATGGGCTCAGAGTAGAGACCTAAATGTGGAAGGGAAAACCACTTAGCTAATAAAGAATATCTGTCACTGTGGTAGGAGGAGGAGACTTTTTAAACATGACACCAAAAGCTCTAACCATAAGGTGAAGAGCTGATGGATCTGACCAAAGGGGAATTCAGGATTTCTGGTCTTAGGACGCTGTATTCCAAGGGAATATGAGCAGGAGATGCACAGAAGGGTAGAGATGCCAGTGCTAGAGAGACGCGCAGAGCCACCAGGAGCTAGAGAGACACGAATCACAACAAAATTCTATTTCACTCTTGCGCTGTTGGCAAAAATTAAGACTTTAGATACGCTCGCGGTGGGCCACCACTAAGGAAGTTGCAAGCCTTACAGATTATACTGGAGGGCCTCCTGGCAGCGTGCAGAGAAAACACCCGACTCAAGGGGCTACCTGAGACTCCAAGAAAAACAAGACTTCCTGTGCTGCCACTTCCTTGGTGGCTGGTAAAATCCGCGGCTCGCACAGCCCACGCGGAACCCGGCTGCGCTAGCGCTGGGGTCTCCCCGGAGGCTGGCGGAGCCTAGGAGATTTCTGCACCCTGGAGAAGCCACGCCCCCTATTTCTGCTTCAGCTCTAGGCGGGCCTCGCCCCGCCCCGCCCCGTCCTGCCAGGGCCCGCCTGGCCCTTTAAGGCTGACCAAGCCCGGCCTCAAGCCGGGGACGCGCGGGGGAGGGGAGCAGTCACGTGGGCAGGCGGCGGGGTGACTCTCAGCTCTGGGCGCTCGCGGCCGCGGGCTTCGGCGACCGCCGCGCCTGCCCCTTACCGGCGCTGCAGCCAGGTGCGCTGCCGTCAGGTGCGCCTTCGCCAGGTACGCCCTCCCTGGGCCCCCTCCACCTCCCATTCCCGGGACCTCGCGGCCCTTTCCCCTCTTGACAGGTGGCCGGGCAGGACTCGCCTGTGCCCCGCTGCGTGACCACCTCCCCCTGCCGCGGGTCCGTACACTGCGGCAGTTCGTTCCTCATTCCCAGCCCTGTCCCCCACCCGAAGCCCACTCTGGCTCAGGGCCTCCAAGGCTGGGGTGTACTGAAGAAGTCTGAACGGAACTCACTCTGCCTCTCTTTCCCAGGTGGCCCTGGACGCGCCAGGCTGGGGCCTCCTCTGAGCGCCCCGCGGGGGCCATGGATGTCGAGACAGCAGAGGAGCAGGGGGGCCCTGCGCCCCCACCAGGTGCACCCTGCGAACCTTGCTCAGCCGGCACTCCCGCCCTTGTGGGGCGGCGGGAGCCCAAGAAGTACGCAGTGACCGATGACTACCAGTTGTCCAAGCAGGTGCTGGGCTTGGGTGTGAACGGCAAGGTGCTGGAGTGCTTCCACCGGCGCACCGGGCAGAAGTGTGCCCTGAAGGTCAGTGACCCCTCACTGCCGCGTGGGTGACCCGGAGGGCCCAACAGCAAAGACCTGTGGGTACAGGATATGACCAGGGCCCCTGTTAAGCTTCTTATGCTCAGAATTTCATCTTCTTACTCCTCTGTAAGGTTGGACTCCCGGTTCTCTCTGCTTTACAGATGGGGAAACAGGCTTAGCCTTGCTAAACTCCGAGTGTCCCAGGGAGCAAGGGGTCAAGGGGTGGAGTCAGTGTGGGTAGAGCCTGCTGTACCCGGAAGCAGGGAAGGAGGGGCTTCTGGCTCTGGGTTTCAGGCTGGGCCTATGAGTTTGGGCCCAAGGGGGACCCTCACTCAGCTTGGCTGCCCCTTCAATGAGAAACTCTTCTGACTGGAATAGGTCTGAGTTTCTTTCTGCCTGAGGCTGTGTTCTCATGAAAGCTTGGGGTGGGGCTACATTCTCTTGGGTCCCCTGCCTGCCTAGGCTGGAGTGGGAGCCTCCTGGGGCTTGCTGGTGGGCAAGGCTGACGCCCACTGCACCTGTGGGCAGGAAGCTGCTGACAGGCTCCAGATGAGTCACTAGACCCATGTTGAGAGGGGGCGGCCCTGCTCCAGCTCTGACCCACCCTGTTTCCTGGGCAGAGGGCAGCCAGCCATCTAGCCACGTCATACCATAGGCTCCCTATAGGCCTGGTTAAGACCTCACTGATACATGTGGAGCCCAGGGAGTCCTGGAGGTGGCTGATCTAGCCATGTAGTTCTGGCTTAGGTCATATAGTTCTGGGCCCAGGACGCTGGCCCGTACCTAGAAGCTCTTGAATTTGTCATCACTGAGAACTTTACTTAATTGCAGCCTGTAACACTGGTCACCTGGATAGGTAGAGTATGGCAAGGAGAGTGGCTCCTGGAGGTTAGAATACAGCTAAGGATCTCCTCATTTTACAGACATTGTAATTATGAGCCCAAGCACAGAGTCCTGCAGATGTAGCTCTAATCTTTGGCCTGCATTTGCCAGCTCCATGACCTTGGACTAGGTCTTGGACTCTTGAAATCAGGTTTCTCTGCTCAAGGGTTGATGAGAGTTGACGTGAGCTTGGAATGAGATGATGCATATAGAGTAATTGGTACAGGGCCTGGTGCAGGCCTGGAGAGGCTACAGGAGTTATTTAGGGCACAGAGTCTGCAAGTATCTGAGCAGGGGACCTGGGCCCAGCTCCCTGTGTCTTTCCCAGTGGCCCTAGGACTGATAGAGGGGGTCATCTCCCCAGGGTGGTCTTGGAGGGGATCATGAGGATGGGTCTGGAAGATGCTTAGGGCAGGGCTGGTGAGGCTGGGTCTCAGGCACAGCTTCTTTGCTTGTGAACCCAGCAGTGGAGTGGGGTTGGGAGGCCCTTTTGGAGCCCCGGGCAGGGGATTCTCTGAGTCCTTCAAGGGAAAGGAGGCTCTTCTGAGGGGAGATGGGGCTAAAGAAGTGAGAAGTGAGAGTCTTCATTCTCTCCCTCAGCACCATCTTAGCCCTTTCACTCCTGCTAGGGTCATGGTACAGTCTGGGTGGGCAAGGGGACGACAGAGGCCTCTTCTTAATACCAAGGTTTTGGCCTTGTGAGCCAGGGCTGAGCTCTGACCACCCGCTGTGGTACTCCAGATGCTGTGAGTGAGGCAGGGGTGGAGTGAGAGGCTGGAGTTCATGGGCCCAGGCAGAACTGGCTTTAAGCAGGCCTGGGCCTAGGCCTTTCCCCGTAGGTGCTGTGTCTGACAAGTGACTTGGGGGGACTTCTGTCTGCAACAACTTCCAAAGCACCTCCTCTTGAATCTAGGGCCTCAGTGCTCTCTGTTCTGGACTAGGAATTGGGCAGGCCTAGAACAGATGCCCCTACTGTACCCCTTTAGGCTTCATGGGTGAGCGTGGCTAGGGCTATTGGCTTGGGACCTTCAGGACCTGGTGCTAGGTTAGCCCTCAAGGGGGACATGGATTAGATGTGCCCCCACCCAGCACTTTCCTGTTCTTGCCAACCCCCCCCCCCCGCCTCCAGTGACCAACTCCCCACCCAGCTAGGTAGGGCCTCACCATCTTCCAGGATGGGATGAGCACAACCTCTAGCACGTTGTACCTATACTGTGAGTGATGGCTCTAGCCTTGACAAGGTAGGTGGCACCTTTATGCTTATAGCCTCTTTTCTCTTCCCAGGAGGGCCAGGGCCAGGAGATCTCAGCACATGGCCTGGCTTGGGCCCCAGGAGCTCAGCCCGTCCATGAATGGGTCTCAGCCCTCTCTCTGCCTCTGCCTAGCCCTGTGCCTTTCTGCTTCCCTGTACCTACGTCCTAGGTTACCAGGCTGGCCCGTCTTTGTCTTGTGGTCTGGATCTGTCCAGGTGTCGTGGCCTCTCCCATATCTGTCCTCTTGGCCCTGTTGCTTAGGGTGGTAGATGGTGCTTAGCATAAAGCCTGGAACACAGCAGGCACTCATAAAACAGGAAGAGCTGTGGTCGATGGCCCTGTAGCTGTTGCTGTTCTTTGGAGGCCCTAGAGAAGCAGGCTTCTCCTTCCTAGGGGGCTGGGCCACTTCCCCTTTCCCTCAGCCCCTGACTGCTGGCTTGGTCCATCTTGGCCTCACTCATACTCAGGAACTCTCTCCCAAGGCCAGCTTCTGCCACCAGTGCTGTCATTCCACTCTCCATTCGACCCTTAGCACTTCTGCTATCCCTTTGGCAGGAACTAGAGGTCTGCCTGCCAAGTATCTGGGGCAGGGGACTGCCTCCTACTGACCTCTTGCTTGTGACCCCTTTCAGGCCTAACTGGTTAATTGACACCCCTTATTTTCACTCCTAACTGGACACAGCCACCCCATCACATTAGACACCCAGGCTCTCAAACCTTATCCCATATATGAAAGTCAGGACCTGGAGTTAGTGGTCAGAAGTCACGTGGCTTGATTGGGATGGCGGATTATAGCAGAGGCCTGAATCCCCTCCTCTCCTGACTTCCTGCCAAGCCGCCTTGTCGTCCTCGGCCTCCTGGCAGGCAGAAGTGACAGTGGTACTTAGATAAATAAAAACAAAGCCTTGAGGAGACTGAGGGGGTCTGCAGTGGGAGTCTTTCCTAGCCCTGCTCTCTGGGCTCTGGGTCCACTGAAAAGTGTTGGAGGCTCCTGGGGCTTCCAGTGCCCTCATCTTCCTGTCTTTGTCAAAGAGTAGAGTGGTAGGGTGCTGGATCCACATGCCCAGGAGATCCCTGCATTGCTCCATGGGTGGGGCTGGCCTGTTGGAGCTGGTGCTGTGGAGCTGGATTTGAGGCTGGGTGGGGCTTCCAGGCAGGCCAGGTACTTTCTCATTTGGAGCTGCTACCCCTTCACCTACCGTCTCCAGACCGGTCAGATCAGCCTCTGCAGGAACTCTTGTTTACTGAGTCAAC
Source organism: Globicephala melas (assembly GCF_963455315.2). Lineage (NCBI taxonomy): Eukaryota > Metazoa > Chordata > Mammalia > Artiodactyla > Delphinidae > Globicephala > Globicephala melas. The sequence continues at coordinate 37,593,811 of NC_083324.2, read as the reverse complement.
AAATCAGGAAGCATGTGGAGGGCTGGTGGCCTTGTACAACAGAGTCCCCAGTAGTGGTTTTACTGTACCCAAGCATCTCTTCAGGCTGCCCCTCTCCTGAAAGGAAAGAATCTGAGGAATTCAAGCACTACGACACTCAAGTGGAGCCTTCTGAATTGCCAGGAGTGGGCAACTTGCTTTTTAAATGAGGATCCTAAGGAAAGCATCAAACTCTATAAAATGCAGATAGTGAGATTTTGGGGCAGAGGGGGATTGTTTGGATATGCTTCACATCCTGCCCACAGCTTTAGAAGCTGTGCTCGTAGCCTACTGTCAGGATCCCCTTTGTTGGGACTTCCAGAGTCTTCTTCCCACCCCCACCCCCCAGGAACTGATGCCATCTCTCCAGCTTCAGGCCTTGGTGGTATGGAGTCTAATATTCTTGTGAATGGCCAATAGTTTTGCAGAGCGTTCTGTCTGGCAGGCCCTGTTCCAGTGTACAATACATGTTATCTTCCCTAACTCTTTTCATTCCCACTTTATGGATGAAGACACTGATATTCAGAGAGGTAAACGACTTGCCCAAGGTGTATAGCTGGTGAGTGGCAGGGCTGGGACGTGAATCCAGGCAGTTTGATGCCAGAGTCTTAGCACCTAAGTCACCTCATGCCTCGTGCAAGTCTACGGGGACATGGGAGGGTCTCTGAGGCTTGGCTCCTGGAAAGATGGTAGCAACGTCCTCCATGACTCCACTGGGCCCCACGTGATACTGCTGGTGTTTGTCTGTATCTGCCCAGCTCTCCTCACTATACAGGACTCTATGCCTGTAAGTGGACAGGTGGTAGTCCCGCAAGGCCAGTGCACCCGGACCATGATGGCTGTGGGACTGCCTCAGAAAGGGTATATGGTTCATCTCAAGCCTTGTGAGTCTCAGACAAGCCCAGCCCAGCGAAGTCCAGGGTGCCACAGGGAGGAAGTCAGGTTGGTGAGTGGGCGAGAGGAAACTGTCAGGACTGGGCCAGCCAGGGGAGATTTCCTGGAAGAGATTGCCAGCTTTAATGCAGGCCTCTGGTCTGAGAAGGATGTGGATGACAGAGGAGGGCACTGGGTGTATTGTGACAGCACGCCTGGTTTGCACAGTTCAGCACTTGTTGTGGAGTACCACTTCCCAACTCCCAGTCTTGTGTCCTGGTAGGATGTGGCTAATCTCAGCAGGGCTGGTGTCCAGGCCCTGACAAACTCTGGGGAGCCGTGGAGAGACCAAAGGGCCCTGTGGAAAAAGAGGCATTTACGTAGGGTTTAAAGGATGAGGGAAAGTGGTCAGCGGTGACTCTCCCTCTCCATTTGCCCACAACTGAGATTCATACCTCATCCCACCAGAGGCCTCTGTCTGTCTTTGGTGCCCTCCATCACTAGGTGGGCAAAAATTCTCCCTCCTTCTCCCGGAGGTTTCTTTCACAGCATCACTGGGACCCTTGTGGAGTACTATTGCCAGGGGTGCTGTAGGGGCTTCTGGGTCACCTGAGTTGTTGTTCAGTTCAGGGCCTGGTCTCCACGACAATAGAGGTCTGTTCTGTCTCTGCCTGTTCCCCAGGTTTGCACTTGGGGAAGCTGGTTTTCTACTTGGATCCCTCGTCTTCCTCTCCCAGGGCCTCCTTGGGACACCATCATGGGAGGCCCCTGAGAGGGTGCGGCAGGTGGAGCATCTGGCTGTGCAGCCCCCCAGCCTCCTTTGGTCCCAGCCTGGCAACTGGCTGCCACGTGTCCATAGGTGAAGGCCACCAGGCAAGAGCTGGGGACGGTGGTTATACCTAGGCGAGGGCGCCTTCCCCACACATCTGTGCTGTAAAAGTGCACACCAGGCCCTACCTGGATAAGTGGGTCTACTGCTCTCAGGGCAGGGAGACCACAGCTCTAGTGGGCTCCCACAGGCTCCCATGTTTTCCCAGGAGAACTTTTGCTCTGCTGCCCTCCCTCCCACCTGTTCGAGGTCTTGTGTGGCTCCACATGAGAGGCTGCCTGGGGTTGAGAGAGGAGCAGGGCTCTGGGCTTGAAGTCCTTTCTGCTACTTTCTCCCCAAGTAACCTTGGAAAAAGGCAGTTCCGGAATTTTTTGCAAAACCATCGTCTTTGTGGTGCCGTTGAACGCAGGGTTTGAATATGTGGTGGGAAGCAGGATTCAGTCTTGGTAGCTAACTATCCCCAGGTTCCTGCTGTGAGACAGCTGGGGCCTGCAGGCACTGTGAGAGGGCAGAGCTCTCCTTTGGGGGGGCCTGGGTGCATTTTTTGGTGGCACATTATTGGCCTTCATGAGGACTCACTTGGGCTCACCCTGCACCTGGGGAAGCCAGCTCTTCGCAGGGTTTGAAAGAATGGTGTGAAAGAACCCCCCCCCCCCGCCCCCCAGCCCTTTTGGAACTAAGTAGATTAGGACCAGTGTAATTGTGATTAAAATTCTGCTCTGTGGGAACCGTGCGGGTGTGTTTAGGGCTGGAGTACCAGGCGGCAGCCGGCTGTTTGTGGGAACAGGGAGCCTCAGGAGGCCTTTTCAGCGCTGGACAGACCAGAGACACTGAGAAAATTGATTTTGGGTTTATTTGCGGGTTTGGGATTAGGGTTGCCCTTTTCTTTAGACTACGGCTTTGTCCTTGCTACTTTCTCTTTGTGTTGCTCTCCCTTTTCGGTCTTCTTTGCCTCCTTGTCCCTCTCCTTTCTTCTTTCCCATCTCTGTTTCTCCTGCTGTCACTCAGTCCCTCCCCTCTCGGGCCCTGCCACTCTGTCTTGTGGGTTTCGGGCAGGCAGAGGACAGATGGGGGATGGTCAGGTGCTCGGGACTCATCCTAGTCACCCTGAAAGTCTGCCCCACCTCCTAGGGACAGGGTGGGGGTAGGACAGGAAGGAGGAGCACGGCCGCGCCCATGCCGCTCACAGTGTTTCCTCCTGCTCCTGGCCTCGATCAGCTGCTGGCTGCCTTTGCCGCCAGAGCAGTGGAGTCAGGAGCATGTGGGCCAAGTCTGTAACCTGAGGCATCCCCCTGTGGAGTGTGGGAGGTCAGCCTTGGCTGTGGCCTCTGCCTGTGGGTCTCCTTTTACGGCTCAATGGTCTGAGCCTTTTGCTTGGGACAATGGTGCAAGACCAGGAGCACTGTGACTCCCAAGGATTCCTGGGCTGAGGTGGGGGAGAGAAGGGGCTGGAGCCAGCTGAAGGAGCCCGCAGAGGGGCTAGGAGGGCTTGAGATGCAAGGTGCAGCCTGTGCAACTGTGTGCTGCCCCGCACTAGCTGGGAGAAGCACCCCAGAGCAGCTGGCTCTTTAGCCTGCACCCTGCACCTGCCCTCACCCCCACCTCAGCAAAACTCACAGTCTGTTTTCAGGAGCATGAAGGATCAGAGCCTTGACCTGCCACGTTCATTGCCACATTCCTAAGGGTTCAGCCTCTGAGGACTCATAGCTCGTTCCCTAGCTGTTTCCCCAACATAAACAAGCCCCCTTCTCAGGATGTGTCGGAGGGACTGGCCAGTGCTCTCCATGCCCTCTGGCAGGCAGCAGCATAGTGGGTGGGGATGGGGATAACAGCACCCACTTATCCCTTGAATGCTAAACACAAACACAGCAGACTCTAAGAATGGGTTGTGATCACCCCCATGTCATGGAAGCAGAGACTGAGATTCATAAAGGCGAAGTAACCCTGGAACCCTGGCCTGTCTGGCAGCCAGACGGTGCCTCTCAGCCATCCTTCCCTGTGTGCCAGGCTCAGTGGGCATCAGGAGCTGGGCCCCTCTCCCAGGCCAGTCTGCCCCTCTGTAAGATGAGGGGCTGGGTGCTCTGTTTGACAAGGGCCACCCCTTCTGGCTGTGAAGACCCTTTGGGTGGGCAGCGACTGTGGGCAGTGCCAAGCAAGCAGGCAGGTGGTGGGGCCCCCCTTGCCCGCTGCTGGGGCCGCTCTTGCAAGAGGACAGGCAGCGCGGAGGCTGACTAGAGGGTGCCCCGAGATGCCTCTCCTGAGCCAGCTAGCAATGGTATTGCCAGGGGAACCTGGTCATCTGTGGTGACACCACCAGCAGGGTATGTGTTCTGCTAGGGACAGGAGCTCAGGGGGTTATGACTCAGGTTTGAAGACCCCTCTGCACTGCGCTCTATGGCTGGGTCAATCCTTGAGTCAGCCGAGCCTGTACCAGGGTGTGTCCTTACCCTAGAAAGGCCTGAGAGAGTGAGGGTGAGTCACTGCAGTCCATTCCCATGGCCGGAGTGTCCCTCAGTGCTGGCTGGCTGCCACCCTGGTCTCCCAGAGGGTGGGGCCTTCCTCCCTCTTCCACTTCCCCTTCCTCACAGCTATGGCTCCAGAGACAAGGAGACTTTCCCAGGAGCCAGCTGGGTGTCAGAGGCCTGGGAGCCTTCTAGCTGAACAGGAGCAGGAGAGAGAAAGGGACCAGGGGCCAAGGTCTGCCAGAAGCTTGGGCAGCCAGTTTCCCTGCCTCCCCTGGGAGGAGCCTGAGTAGGGCGATGGCTGCCGGTGCTCACCCAGGCCTGTGTGGGGAGCTGCAGGGATGTGGATGAAGCCAAGGGAAGCGGGAGAGATGCAGAGCAGATATGATATTGGCTTTGGGAAGAGCAGGTCTGGGGGGTGGAGTCAGAAGGTTCCCAAGGGTCTCTGCACCATGTCTCTGGGGGTGGTGCGGTCCATCCTCCCCCCCCCCCACTTCTTATTCCTTTGTCATCTTTGTAACGTCTCCTCCAGGGGAAAGAGACCAGCTGTCATTCTTCTGAGAGCTAGAGTGTGTTGGGTCCCCTCTCCAGAGCTGACCACAGGCATGGCAAGATGGGTGCCTCAGCAGGGGTCGCCTGGGCATGGCCTCACTCGCCCTTGTCGCTGCCTGTCCTCTGTTACCCTGCACGGGCTATGCGGGCATCACTGCAGCACAGCTGGCCGGTTGGGGGCACAGACTCTGTGGCCAAGGTGGGGTCTCCTCATGAGGAGGGACCATTGAAGAGACATTTTTGAGATTAGAATAAAACACTTATGTTTGCTAAAAATTGTCCAGTCTTATGAGGAAGATGTCTTCTTTTTATACTGTCACAGAAGAAATAGAACTAGGGTAACATTTCACCAATTATGTAGCTGATTTTGACAGAAAAATTCTTTTTTCCTCTAAGAAGTTAGATGATAATAGAAGCTAGACCCTCTGAGTATGCACTCAAGGGGCTCGCAAGGCACCTGTGTGGCCTCTTCTCAGCCCCCTGTGGGAAGGCTGTGGGTAGGATGCTGGGATCTGGCACCTGCCTGGGGCAGAGGGAGTTCTGATCCTGCCACTTACACACTGTAACCTCCGGGAGGGGGAGAAGGTTGTAGCTCTTTCTGGGCCTCTTTCCCTGCCTGTAAAGCAGGTGCCCATAGTCTCAGACATGCCTGCCCCCCTCCCTTCGTTGCCATGGGTGAGGAGAGTGCATATCCATTTCACAGATGAGGAACTGGGGCTCAGGGAGGTATTAGGGGACAGGTCCAAGGTCACCACACACTTTGCAGAAGGGGACATTGCCCAAAAGGATGCATGGAGGAGTTGAGGATGTAAAGGTGTTTGCCACCTGGGAGAGTGGGGATGTGCCCTCTCCTCCAGTCTGCCAAAGCTGAGGGCTGGGTTAGTTCCCTGGCTTAGGTCCCTAGCTCTCAGCCTTGCTTCCCATGCCCCAGGGTCCCTCCCCTGAGATTAGCCATGATCTTCCCACCCTGGAGGATCTGCCCCTCCTCATTGAGCCTTTCATAGCAGCAGTATCCATAGACTTTTGATTCTTGGTCTACCTCTCAGGATCTGAGACCATTTCTGTGACCTGCTGGATTGGAGGGAGTCTGCCTCCCTGGGTCCTAGAGTTTGCACCTGAATTTCCCCAAATTCTGGAGAATAGGGAGGTGAAGAGTGTGAGACCACCTCAGGGCAAGACCCAGGGGAATCCTGAAGCCAAGCAAACCTCAAAGCCCATCTCCACTCAGTGTGCACTTGGCACTGTGCTAATCTGAGCTCTCTGTGTGTTCTCATTCTGTCCTCGTGGCTACCCGGGAACATGAGTACTGTCACTGTCCCCATTTTCCAGATTGGGCCAGTGAGGCTCAGAGAGGTTGAATGGCCTGCCCAAAGCCGCAGGTGAGTGGAGGATGGAACTGGCCTCTGCATCTGGCTTGCAGGTCTGTCTGACCCAGAGCCCTGTGGCCACAGCTGGTCTTTCATAGTGCATGGACCCTGACCTGGGGCACTGGGACCTGGGCCTGCTCCAGCTAGCACTCATGTTCCCACTGGTCCTCTCCTTCCCTGCCTGGGAGCCTAGCTTAACTCCTTCTTTCTGGAAGCATTCTTCCCCTCCCCCACCCCTCCCTATTCCTCCCCAGACCTGGCACTTCTGCCTTTGTTTCCACGTTTTCTGGGGCTGGGAGGAAGCAGACAAACTGAGGCCACCAAAATTTGGCAAATTGAAGGAGTTCTTGTGTTCCTGAGATTTGACAATTTCAAAACGCGTGTTGGCTTTCCTGCTGGCAGAGCCTCCTAGAAAGACGTTGGGCCTAGAGCCCCAGCCACTTCCTCCCCTCCCAGGACTCTGGTGGGAGGTGATTAGGGAGGCTCCCAGCCAGTCAGCCACTTCCTCCTGGTCCCCCCACCCCTGCCCCGGCCATTAGGTACCCCACCCTTGGCCTGGAATGGGAGCAGCTGTTTGGGGGCCCTCCTTCTTCCCGGGGCTGGCCTTCTCCATCTTGCCTGCTCTGCCAGGTTCTGGATCTGGAAAGAAAGGAGAAGGGAAGAGAAGGAGCCAGGCACAGTTCCCTAGGGCCTACATCCTCATCAAGCATCCTAATTGGCAGCAACTCATCCATAGACCCCCAAATCCTTGAGTATGGAGTGCCTGTGACAGCATTCCTAGTCGCAGCTCCAGGCCTGACCCCCAGGCAGGGCCAGTAAATGTTTGTAGGGGTCAGGAAGACATCTGTAAAATGTGCAGTCCTCCCTGGGCATGAGGGTTGAATCCTGGTGTCCAAAGGACTCCTGGACTTGGAGGTGGCTATGTGTGAACCATGTGACCCAGAGAAGCTATAGAATATCCTTGAGTCTCAGTCTCCTAAGCTGAAAGTGATGGTCAGTAATGCCCTTTTTTTTTTTTTTTTTGTGGTACGCGGGCCTCTCACTGTTGTGGCCTCTCCCGTTGTGGAGCACAGGCCCTGGACTTACAGGCTCAGCGGCCATGGCTCACGGGCCCAGCCGCTTCGCGGCACGTGGGATCTTCCCGGACTGGGGCACGAACCTGTGTCTCCTGCATCGGCAGGCGGACTCTCAACCACTGCGCCACCAGGGAAGCCCCAGTAATGTCCTTTTTGAAGGGCAAGAGCTAACAGGTGTGTAACATGCCTGGCAGATGGCAGCGGCTCTGTGAACATCCACCACCGTTGTAATGACCGCCAAGGGGCAGAGCCTGGTCTAGCCCCAGGGCTGTGGGGCCAAGCTTCACACATGAAAGGAACAAAGCAGCCACCTGCATCGCCCTCACTGCCTAGAAGCCAACAGGTCTGGATCCAAGTTTTGACTCTCACTACCAAGCTATGTGACTTTGAGCAAGTCACTTAACCTCTCAGAGTCACAGGCTCCCCACAGGAAAAGGGTGATGCTGGTTCTCCTCAGGATGTGATGAGTACTGAATGAGGCGATATCTGTGACCAAGCACTGTGGCCAACACAGCACTGGCCAAACACCAGGGAGGGACGGTTGTTATGAAGGGTGTGGTAACCCTGTCCTGACTCCATCAGTCCTTAGGCGTTCAGCTGGGGCCTGGGCATTTGGGGTCAGTAGATCATGTGAGCCGACATCCCTGGAACTTAAGCTGCTGAGGAGGAGAAGTGAACAGACAGGGTGAGACGGAGGACAGGATATGGCCAGAACTTAACGAAGCGAGGTCTGATCTGGCATGGGGCCAACTAATCCATAGCTGCAAAATCAGTTCCGTTAGCTCTGTTAATGAGCTACGAAAGCTGGGGAAATTAGTGCATGAGAGAATAATGGCACATGTCTGAGGCTCTAATTTGAAACCAGGGCTAAAAAGTTAGATTTGACATGACCAGCAACTCTCCAAATAGCACTGGTGCCCTTGTGGGGAGGGAGAGGGTGAAGTCAGTGATGGGGGCGGGGGTGGGGGGGATGAGTCTGGGTTTATAAGGAAGATACTGAGGCCTTAAACAGGAAACTCCTGCTTCAAACCCTGAACTTGAGGTCAGTCTCTACCACCCCATCCCGAGGCTATGGCCTCTGTTCTAAGTAGGCAAAGCAGCCAGCAGGGGTCCCACTAGCTGGCCAGGGGCAAGGGTGCAGAGTACTAATAACCACCTGCTGCTAACAGCACAAGGCAGGGTGGTCTCAACAGCTGGCTGTAAAATGAATCCTGCTCTTCCAGCGATGTCTCTCATAAAATTAGAGATATGTTCCCATGGGAAAATAATCCCAAATAATTACAGAACTGGGAGCCAGAAGGGACCTCAGATATGGTTGAGTTGAAAAACTCTTAGCAAGGAGGGAGTTTAGTAAATTCAAAGTGCTTTTTCTCATCTATAACCTCCCTCTGTAGAGAATTGGGGTTCTCCACAGTGAAAAAAATGAGTCGCAAACCTAGATTTTCCCATAATATTCTGTTCAGTTCCACTGCCTGAGTGTTTGGCGCTGAGCGCGTGTAACTGTGGTGTAATCGACAGCCCGGAGATGCAGCTCCTGAGTGTTCCAGCCTGCCCTTGCCTGAGGCTGGGGTGAGACCCGCAGGGTGGGAGAGAAGGTGTTGGGGGACACAGAAGTCCTTCCTGCCTCTCTCCTCTGTATCCTCTGGCATCAAACCAAGCTGGAATCCCAAGAAAGTGGAAATAATGGGACTTTAGTGGCCCACAGAGCAGTGAGAGGAAGTGGATCCCTGGCCTCCATGAGGTTCCCTTTGCTGTAGGGTTAATAATGTCTCTTGGGCTGTGGGCTGTCATGAAATCCAGAGTTCATATTTTTTAATTTGCTGCTGCCTCACTGATGGGAGAGACTATAAACCAGCTGTCTTCCCCTGGAAGGAGTGGGTGTTCTGGCACAGGCCACAGCAGTTTGGCCTGGGCTGCAGGTTCATTGGCTGGGAGTGTGGAGGTTGGGATGGAGTGGGAGAGGCTGCTTGGGGCCCCGGGGCCTTGGGGCCTCGTGTGTGTGTGTGTGTGTGCGTGTGTGTGTGTGTGTGTGAGACAGGTACTGTGAACACTTTTACTTGAAAAGAGCCCATCCTGGGGTGAGCTGGATGTGGACACTGGCTGTGTGGGTGGGCATGTGGGCCTGGGAAGAACGGTGAAGAAGGGTGTTGGGGGCTGGTCCCAAGGCTGTGTCTTACAGAGTCACTGCAGACATCCCAGCTCTGTTTGATGCTCTAGGAAGGCAGACAGAGTACTTTTACAGCTCTGGGCAATGTGAGGTGATGGCTCCTGCAGTGGAGATGAGGCCTCAGTGGGAGAGGAGGTCTGAGCAGAGGGTCTAGGCTTGGTCACCTGCCCAGACAAGGCTGTCACAGGTTGAGTTGTAGCAGCAAGACCCCCAGTCTTTCTTTCTTTTTTTTTTTTTTTTTGCAGTACGCGGGCCTCTCACTGTTATGGCCTCTCCCGTTACGGAGCACAGGCTCCGGACGCACAGGCTCAGTGGCCATGGCTCACGGGCCCAGCCGCTCCGCGGCCTGTGGACCAGGGCATGAACCCGTGTCCCATGCATCGGCAGGCGGACTCTCAACCACTGCGCCACAAGGGAAGCCCAAGACCCCTGGTCTTTCTTGGGCACCCCTCTGTGCCCAGTTCTCTGCTAGGCACTTTAGAGAAATAGAAAATATTGCACAAATAAATGGACAGATGGATGGGCCTTATTCTCTGAAGGGATCAAAATCAACATCACAGAGTCTGTAGACAAAAACATACCATGGCCCACACACTGACACACATTCCCCAGCCCCATACCACATACACCCGTACACACCCATGCACACACCCCTTATGTGCATGTACTCACGTGTACATTTACCCATGTTTCCGTGCACACATACACACACCTACTCACATCTCTGCTCGTGCACACACCCGTGCACCTATGCACATTTATTTCAGAACAAGTTTCCCAAGTCTTGCAAGTAGTAGTTTTGGCCAGTGCCTCTCTGACTTGGGGCCACCCCCTCCTCTCATTTCCCCTCAGGGAGGGGTTGTCTGGATGCTCTCTCAGGAGTCCTGTTCTCCTCCCTGTCCAGCCTTACCTTACTCCATCCTGGTGGCCCCAGGGCAATGACTTCATCCTCCAGAGCCTCTTTTTCCTCACTCTATAAATTGGGGCTGATGGTCCCGCCCTGCTTGCCTCACAGGGTGGCACCAGCATTCCCATGAGATAAGGGAAAAGAGTGTTTTGTAAACTGTAAATTGTTTTCCAAACAGTCAAATGATGCTGTTGTTTTCTCAGCTCCCGAACTCAAGAGTTCCTCCACCTACATGTAAACCCTGTGCTTGGGTGGAAAGGGACACAGCGTGGAGGTAGGGAGGAGGCCTGGCCAGTTCTGAGGCTCCCATTCCACCTGGAGAGCTGGAGGGGCGTGGGCCCCTCTGCCCTCAACCTTTGCTGGGGTCCACTGTCTGGTGGGGTTGGTAGGGGTCTCGGCTGTCTGGCTATGGGCTCTGGGGGTAGGTGAGAGAATTTGGCAAAGGAGAGTGAGGGGAGAAGGGAGAGGTGGAAACCACATAATCAAAGACTGAGGCTACAGCATTGTCATTTGATCAAAGAAATATGGTCTCAAATTCGATGCTTGTGTAACTTCAGTGGGGGCCCACAACTCAAGGAAAGCTGGGAGCCCTCCCTTAGGAGGAAGCCAGGGTTCCGTCTCACAGGCGTATAAGGGAGCCTGCTGGGCACTAGCTGGAGCTATGGAGCTGTCCAGGAGCCATCACAGACCCTCCAGCTTTGGTGGACCCCTGGGGGGCTCAGGGGATGTAGGATGGGAGTGAGGACAGGGTACGGGTGTGTTGCGTGGTCAGAAGGTCACCCCATCTTCTTTTCTTCCCAGCTGTGGCTGGGGACCAAGACACCGGGTGGCCCCCAGCAGCTTCAGGCATTTGAATATGGGGTCATTGGAGACCAGAGGCTGCTCCATGGGGACAGTGCTGTGGGAGTGGGACTACTGACCCCACTTTGCAAGGAGCCCCTGACCAGGGGTCCTCCCTGTGGTTCCCATCCCCCCCCAGTCTAGCCCAAGCCCTGCATCTTAACACAAGGGAAACAGAGACACAGAGAGGCAAAGGACCAGCCCCAGGTCACACTGAGAATAAGAGTAGAACCTGGGGCTCCTGTCTCTTAGCCCTGTGCTCATTCCCATGCCTGGGAAGATGGGGCTCTTGCTGGGGGACACCTTTCGTGAAGGATAGTGAAGCCTCATATACTTGCATGAATGAAGCCAACTTGTAGCAATGGCCTTGTGGGCTGGAGGAGTCAGGATGGGCTCCTTGGAAGAGGAGGTAAAGTTCACCAGAGAGGGTAGGTTAGGTACAGTGGGGAGGAAGTCTGTCCAGGTTGTCATGTCTTTCATTTGTTGAGCCTTCCTGGGTCCTCAATTTAATCTTGTTCTCTCCTCATGATGGGTTGTGAGGGTTTCTTCCCTTTATCCCCACTTTATAGATTTGTTCATGAAATCTACAGATATTATCTGAGCCAGCGCTCTGTGCCAGTACTGGGACCCAGAGGTGACCAGGCAGACTGGCCCTGCCCTTGTGGGTCCACAGTCTGAGGCCAGAGGCAGCACAATGCCAGCCTGACTGGGGAAACAGCTGCATGATCTGGGGCCGGTTATTTCACCTCGCTGTGCCTCAGTTCCTCAGCTAAAGAATGGTGGTAATAAAGTCCCTTCCTCCTAATGTTTATCAAGTGCTCAGAACAGAGCCAGGCATACTGAAAGTGTAACATCTATATGTGTGTGTTTGTTTAAAGAGTTATCAAAGGAAAAGGTTAATTGTAGGTCGTGAGCAAGTGATGCACAGGAGGGAGGGAAAAAGGGTGATGATGCGGGAGCTTTCTGGGGAGCTGGCAACATTTTCTGTCTTGATGGGGGTGTGGGTCACAGGGTGTATGCAACTGTCAAAATTCATTGAACTGGGCTCTTGAGATCTGTGTATGTAAAGTATACCTCAATAAACAAGCATATATAGAAAGAAAGTAAAATAAAGGATGAGGGGAGAGTAAGGACCCTCGAGGTCCTCTTTAGACAGGTTGTCAGGGAGGGCTTCTGAGAGGAGGTGTCTTTGCGGGTACTCCTAGGAGAGGAGAAGACTTTGGCAAGGGGGAAGAAAGATGAGAACACTGAGACTCTAAGAGGTTTGGGGCTGCACTCAAGGTCACCCTGAGAGATCAAGAGAGACAGCCCTGGAGATTTCTTGGCAGCTGGCCCTGTGTGGGCCCAGGTGCAGGCCTCTGTAATCTCCCCTTTAGAGAGATCTGGAGGCATTTATTGTGTTTTCTAGGGTCAGTTCTCTCCCCACCCCTGTGCCTGTTCTCAGAGCCTTGGCACTCAGAGGACTATTTTAATTCATGTGGTAAATGGGATCCTAAATATGGACTGAGTAGGGTGGGAGGCATTGAGAGGCTCCAGCTCAGGACAGCTCCACCTGCTTCTCCTCCTCAGCAAAGCACAAGGTGCAGGCTCAGGCCATCCATCGTCCTCCTCCCTTCCCGTTCACACCCCTGTCTCCTTCCAGCCCCATGCCCATCATCCCATCCTTTGTTTGTTCAGGAGCCCAGTGTTTTCTGCCAGACCCCAGCCGGGGACTCCCAGGTAATCCCGACCTGTCTGTACCTTCAAGCTGCTTCCAGCCTGGTGGAGGTACAGAGGCAAAAACCACTGAGGGAGGTGCTGGGAGCACTTTCCAGAGGAGGAGACGTCTGAACTGACACCAGAACCTTCCTCAGAAAAAGGGGGTTAGCCCAGTAGAGGAGATGGAGCAAGAGTGCACCTGGCGTAGGCAGAGAGTGAGGCCTATTTGGGATCAGAACATACATCACTCTGACCAGAATCAAGTGCTCTGGGGCCAGGGTAGCAGGAAATGAGCTGAGAGAGGAAGACGAGCTCTGGATGCCAGGCGAGGAGGTGGCCTTTATACGGAGCACTAGTGGTTGGGGATAGGTAGTGAAGGACCAGAGAGAAAGAGGTAGGGCTGAGGACCCCACCGAAAGCATTTCAGCTGTGAGCTTGGGATTTTAGGAGAGAAGAGAGAGGACCCTGATATCGGGGTCAGGTACCAGAAACAGGGCAGAGTGAGGAGAGGGTCCAGGAGCCTGCCTGGGGGCCCTGGCAGGACATGGTCAGGTGGGCTAGGGAGGAGGTGGCAGGAGGCAGGGAGAAGTGTTAGGAGGCCAAGCAGAGAAGGGGTGCAGAGAGGACAGAGCAGGCAGGGAGGATGGTACATCTTTGGTCCTGTGGCTAAAGCCTGAGGTGCCCGTGGCTTGAGTCACCTCAGGACACAGTGTGGTGGGGGGAGCTGATGTGGTGAGTGGGGGTGACCAAGCCTCTACCCACAGTGCTGTTAAGTAAGAAGCCGGTACATGGGAGCTGTGTGGGCAGAACAGAGGAGGCAAAGGCAGCACGAGCAAGGGATCCATGGTTTCCAGGCTGGGAGTGTCTGCCTGCAGCCGTCTCCATGCACACCCCCATTCTGGACTGGTTAGTGGAGAAGGAACCCCAGAGCTGGTGGAGGGGCTTGCCCAGCTCCTTGCACCCCACACTAGGGTCAAGCTCCAGAGACCAAGGGGCAAGCAGATGCAGGGATTCGTTTCCGCCCCAGTTGATCTTTGCCTAGAGAGCTTGGTCCCAGAGCCTGCCCACACGTGCCCTGGCAGAGGGGAAACCATCCTGCAGAAGAAGAAAGCAAGGCTCAGGGTGGCCCAGGGTCCGGCGTGTACTGAGCAAGATGGAGCTGGTCTGAGCCTATCTTGGGTTCCAGCCCTGGTCTTCAGCCCTGTTCAGCCAGGAAGCAAATGTGAGCAGCCTTACCCGGGGGATGGCTTGTCCCTGCTCTCCCCATTCTGGGCCACCTCACCCTGGAGGCTGACGTCTCCACCCCTTGCACCTCCTCTGAGCATGACCACTTCAGGGTCTTGCTCATTCCCGGTGATTGGCTGTAAGGTTGACAGCCACAGCCCAGGGCTGAGTTAACCTGAACAAGGATCGTGACGCCCACCCACGTGCTGCCTGCCTTGATGTGATGTATCCTGTGGGGATGACTATTATTACTCCATTTTACAGAGTTGTGGGCTGTGGCTTGGAGCTGTGAATGTTAGCTTGAGGTCACAGTGAGTCATTGGAGGAATTTAGCTCCAAGCCCAGACCTCACCCCGCCAGGCAGTCACTTCCCTCGAGCAGGGTCCTCCTTGCTGCCAACCTCTACCTCTGGTCCACAACCCTCATGCCATCTCACTGTAAAAATGAGGCTCTGGCGATGTGTGGCTCCTGGTCTGGGGTCTCACAGGTGATGTGTGATTTGACTACGAAGTCCACTCAATTTCCACCTCAATTGCTGTCCCCAAGAAGGGAGGCAGGGGCTTCTCTGGCCTCTGAGTCCTTCCAAGCTTTCAGCTACTTTCCAGGGCTTCCTGAGCTACCAGCTAAGCTGCTTGAAGCTGACCCTCAATCAAGTCCAGAGGCTCATTGGACCACCAATCAGGAAAACCTGGATGTGAATCCTCATTTTGCCCTTCATAAGCTGGGGGACCTTAGGCAGGTCACAGGCCTCTCTGAGATTACGTGTCCTTGTCTGCAAAGTGAGGGCAGTGGCACTACTGGGTGGCTCCTGGGGAAGTGGATTTTAGGCCTGACAACTTTCTGTGCCTACCTGCCCTCAGCTCCTGTATGACAGCCCCAAGGCCCGGCAGGAGGTGGACCACCACTGGAAAGCCTCAGGCGGCCCCCACATTGTGCGCATCCTGGATGTGTATGAGAACATGCATCACAGCAAACGCTGTCTCCTCATCGTCATGGAATGGTATGCTGGCCCACCCTGCCTCAGTGCCTCATTAGTACCCCTGTGGCCCCCAGGCTCCCGCCATTCTTTAGGGGCTGTCTCTGTTCTTCAGATAGCATCTCCGGGAGGCCCCCCGCCAGCCTCTGAAGGGTCGCGGACCTGCGCAGCTGGCCACAAGGGCCTTCCTGCAAGGGTGGGAAGGAATCCACAGGGGCTCTAATGTGGCCTCCCTGGGTATGATTTCCACTCTGTGAGGATGGGCTGGAAGAGCTGAATGTAGGGGGTGGGGGAGAGATGTGGGGAAGAGTGGGAAGTACACTGTCCCCTCAGCTTTCTCCTTCCCACCTGGATTGGTGCTCCCACGGCCCCACCAGGTGCTGGGTGATCAGGGCCTAGATCCAGGAGCCAGTGGCTTTCTCCACCCTGGGCTTCTTCCACGAGCACTGTGGCTCAACCCTAACCTTCCTCAGACCCTGGGCCCTGTGTCTTGGCCTCCAGCTCCTCCCTGTCTGCCTTTAAAGTTCCCCCTCACCCCTCAGTGTAGCAGCTCTTAAGTCAGATTTGGGGTTCAGATCCTGGCTCTGCCACCCACTAGCTGTGTGACCTTGGGCAACTGCTAACCTCTCTGAATCGCTGTAACTCCCATGTAAAATGTGGAGGGAGATCTTGATATAGCATTCACCCTGTTCATTCTAAGTGCTCTATGTGTATTGCTGAATCAGTCTTCACAACTCTGTGAGGTTGGTGCTATAATCCCTGTTTTACAGAAGAGGAAGGTGAGGCACTGAGAGATGAAGGGACCAGCCCAGGATTACACAGCAGTGCACACAAAGGGTTTGCCCAGGGCGCAGCACACAGTAGGTGCTCAGAAAACAGTGGCCATGATGATGATAACTGACATCTCCTTCCTCACTTGGGGAAACCTGGATGAGGGTGGGGCTGCCAGGCAGGGTCAGTGCCCCTGGGAACACAGGTGCTCCCTGGTTAAGATCCTCCCCTAGTTCTAAGAGTTGAGTTCAACCCACCCAAGCCAACAGCCCACCATTCACCAGGCTCTGCAAGGCACAGGGAGGCTGAAGGTGACCGTTCCCCAGGAGAAGAGCAGCAGGGCTGGAGGCCTGAGCCCATGACTTGGGGTGGGGGCAGGTTGATGCCTGATTCTCCACCTCCCTGCCCACTTTCTCTAATAGCATGGAAGGCGGTGAGTTGTTCAGCAGGATTCAGGAGCGTGGCGACCAAGCTTTCACTGAGAGAGGTGTGTACGTGCAGCTGCACTGGGGATTTGGGCTGAGATGGCTCACACAGAGTTTCTGTGTGATGCTGGGCAAGGCCCTGCTCCTCTCTGTGCCTCAGTTTCCCCAGCTGAATAAGAGAGGGTGGGACAGAGTGTTTATCTCCCAAGGGGTTCTGTGAGTCTGTGACACTTTGCCAGAGATGGGCTCTCCATGGCCTTGGGATGGAGGACTCCACGCCTCTTGGTGCCAACCAACAGTTGAGCTGGGGAGAGGTAGCCCAGGCCCGCTGAAAGAGCCCCAAATGAGATGAGGCCATCCCCAAAGGAAACTAGGGTGACCAGGGTGTGGGTATGGGATGGGGGCCCTGGGTGGGAGGAGTGCACCACCTTGTGCTTTCCCAGGAGGGATGATGGGTGGGGCCCCCTAGGCTGCCTGACCCTTGACTGACATCAGTGACCCTCTCCTCTGTCTCTGTCTGCAGAAGCTGCAGAGATCATGCGGGATATTGGCACCGCTATCCAGTTTCTGCACAGCTGGAACATTGCCCACCGAGATGTCAAGGTGAGGCTCCAGGATCCAGGTTCGGAGACCAGGGAAAAGAATACCATCCACAACCCTCAATGGTCCCAGCATCCACTAGATGGAGGCCACGTTCCTTGGTTGGCATTCAAGGCCTCTTCCCCCTGGCCAAGACTGCTCTTCTCAGCCTTTTCTCCCATGGTTCCAGCATATTCATTCTGCTCTAGCCAGATGGGTCTCCTTGTTTCCTTCAAACACTGTATAATCCCAATAGCCATAAGAATAACTGAATGCCTACTTCAAGCCAGTAGTCCTGATAAGCATCTCGTTTAATCCTCACCCAGCCCTGTGAGATGGGTGCCATTACCCATTTGACAGATGAGGAAACCGAGGCTCAGAGAGAGATTGTCTTGCTCAAGGCTGTGCAGTTGCTGCACTGGGATTCATGCATTCATTTGTTCATTCAGCAAGGATTTTGTGGTGACAATATGCCAGGCCTCAGGAAGGGGCTGCCTTACAATGTTGGGGCTTCTGTGAAGTAACAGCCATAGTTTCCATAGGTGGAGCCCTCTAATGTCAACATTTTAGGGGAAAGAAGCCATGTGCTGGGCACTGGATGAAGGAGCAGAGGTAATCCCAGTTGCTGGACCTGCTTGCCCTTCCAGTGGATGGGCTTGAGAGATGTTCTCTCCAAACTTCCTATCCAGGGAGGACTGACTCTTACAGGTGATCAAGATCAGATGGATGAAATGCAAACCGAGGCAGCCTTACATACACACATGCACACACTTGCATGTGCCAGCCACCATCAGAGTAGAATCTGCAACTCCTGGGCCCTCAGGCCCACACTTAGAGCATGACACCCCCAGGCTTATTTCCTCCTAAGACTGGGCAGAGGAGACCTGAGGGCCCAGCTGCTGCATCAGGTTCTTCCTCTGGCTGACTACTGCCAACCCATAGAGTTATTCTTTGATTTTGGATACACGGGGAGCCGCAACAGTCTCACCTTTGCTTTATTTTGCAAAATAAACCATTGCTTTATTTTGGCCCTGGCTTCCTTTTTTTCTCCCAAGGGGAGAAAAGCCTTCTGCTGAGAAGATTCCTTTGTGTAGATCAGAACTGCTTCCCTGTTTTTAATCCCAGTCCAAGGTTGCATCATCTCAAACAGGACCTGAGAAATAGCTTTCACTGGCTCCAAACTGGAACTCCATCTAACACCCATCCTTCTACCCCAGCTCTGCCGCTCCTCTCCATGGGCCTAGGTCCTACACATTCATTAAAAACCAGCTTCAGGGCTGCCTCCTCCATGCAGATTCCCCACTGCCTTCATCCCTCAGACTCTCTGTGCTCTGCAACCAGGAAAGATGGCCTCTGTGCAGCTCCTGGGGTCTTAGCTCCCGGAGCAACCTCAGGGGGGCTGTCCTGCAGGCTCATTCTGGGCTGGGTACAGGCTGTGTGCTTGGCAGCACTGGCTCGCTTGCAGCCCACCTTCCCCCGGAACCCTCATTTTGGCATCTCAAGGCAGCATCACCAACTCAAGCTTAGAATTTCCTGCCCCTGGGCTCTCCGTGGCACTCGGTTATCTGCAGCCTTGGTTGAACAACTGCCTCAGTTTCCCCTCTGTGAGATGAGGTGTCACCTCTCAGCCACATTAGTCTCCTCCATATTTGGCCTGTGTTGTTGTTTGCCAAGACCCAGGTCTTTTTAGTGAGATGGACCTGGCTCCTCCTGCATCAATCTGGATGAGGGAAGATTCTGCCCCCACCTGGTGCCTAACTCCAGACTAATGTTTTCTCTTCCTGGCCCAGCCTGAAAACCTGCTCTACACGTCCAAGGAGAAAGATGGGGTACTCAAGCTCACTGACTTTGGCTTTGCCAAGGAGACCACCCAAAATGCCCTGCAGACTCCCTGCTACACTCCCTATTATGTGGGTGAGTCCTTGGGATATGGTTTGTACCTATTTACCACACCCGCCTCACCCTGCTGTGGTATGGGGCAGCCAGTGGGGTGCAGAAGCCAAAGGGTTAAAGCCCAGTGAGGAGGGAGGGGAGGATTCTGTCTGCGAGGAGGCGGTGACTGGGGGGCCGGAGGTTGCAAAAATATTCTCCCAAACTTCAGCTTCTGCTTTTGAAAATAGATCCAGGAAAATTCTGGCTGTGGCCTGTGAGCTGAATGACATCACAGCGGCTCTAAATATATACGTGATAAAAGGCTGCCATCAGCTTGGGATGGAGCCCAACTGTGGTTGTTTTTCTCTGGTTTTTATCTTCCTGAGAGTCATATTCAGAAAGTGGGCAGGCATTTCCTCCTACATTAGAGGGATGCAGGGTACCAGCCACCTGCCTTGTGGGAGAGGGTCCCTTAGGTGAGGGCATGGATGGGACCCGGGGTTGTACACGTACCCATGCTTCCTGGAAAAGCTCCCTGCTCCTCTGTGAGCGGGCAGCCCCCAGATCTGGAGAAGCTCCTGCTGAAAGTGCCCCTTCCCAGAGAGTGGGGTGATGACTCGTTTTACAGAGAGCTCTTCTCCCTCAGGATAAGCCTTCCAAGAGCTGTTTAAGGGGTGGGAAGCCCCCTGAGACAGCTGGAATGGCACTCTGTTTACCAGAACATGTTTTGCAGTATTTTGACTTCGAAATCTTCCGGCCTACCCATCTCATTGAACAGATGGGAAGACCAAGGCCCCATGGGATGGTAGCCAGGCTGACAGTGGAACCCAGAGCCCTGGCCGTGGCCCCTCCTTACACATGACCTCGGCTGTACATTCAGGAGGCAAGGGACACAGGGCAGCTGGTGGGCTGAGGCCCTCTCACCTACGGCAGGACCCCATCAAACCCCAGACTGCCCTCCTCTCCCTCTCCTCCCACACCAAGACTGAGATGGCCCAAAGTAGCTAGGAGGCTATCATTTCTTACAGCCCAGTCTAAATTGGGATTATTTTATCTGGGAGCTGCTTTTCCTCCCGCAACTTCACACACATGCCGCCTTCCCAGAAGGTGCCAGACGCCAATCTGCTCTGCCCCATCCCCCAGCTTGGGCACCTGCTCTCCACCTTGTCCAGGATTTAGGCTCCTGCCTGGGCTTGAGGACCCTTGGGACTGAGGCCCTTCCTGTGCTCTCTGCCCTGGTAGCTCCTGAGGTCCTGGGTCCAGAGAAATATGACAAGTCATGTGATATGTGGTCCCTGGGCGTCATCATGTACATCCTGTGAGTACCATCCATCTCCTGCAACCCCGTGTACCCTCAGAACCACTTCTGTCCCTGCCATCCTTGGTGAGGGGCTTGAGCAGGTCACTCTTCAAGGAGGCTGCCCTTCCCTTCTGGTCATGGGACACCTCTTCTTCAGGCTCCCTGAAGGCCTCCCCATGCCAAGGGCAGATGGTGGTCCTGGGATGAACACGAGAGTTCTGAGGGCTGGTATTATTGCCTTGGTGTCTGGCTGCCTGTCTCCCCAGTCAGGGTCTTGGGGGAGGAGAATGGGTCCACCCTGGCGCTTCCCCCACACCTGTGCCGAATGACCTCTGCCCTCCCCTAGCCTATGCGGCTTCCCGCCCTTCTACTCCAACACGGGCCAGGCCATCTCCCCGGGGATGAAGAGGAGGATCCGCCTGGGCCAGTATGGCTTCCCCAATCCTGAGTGGTCAGAGGTCTCTGAGGATGGTGAGTGAATCTCTGCCCCATCTTGCTCCTCCGGACCCCATAAGCCTTCCTTCTGGGAGAGAACACTTTGGTGTCAAACTGACCTGTATTCAGATCCTAGCTTCCCCAGCATCCCAGCTTTGTGGTCCTAGGCAAGTCACCTAACCTTTTTGAACCTCAGTTTCTATATCTGCCAAATGGGCTCAAAACCTGCCTCCTCAAAACTTCCTCTAACTCCTGTTCATATTTTCCCTTTGGAGACCACAAACAAGTCTGCCTCATATCAATTATCTATTGCTGCCTAACAAATTACCCCAAACACTTAATGCCTTAAAACAAGGAACGGTTATTAGCTCACTGTTTCCGTGGGTTAGGAATTTGGGAGCGTGTGCAGAGCTGGTGGTCTCTGGGAGGGGGGGACTGGCTCTGAGGAACTTCGCAGCCTCACCACTCCCCTCTCATCACTAGCCAAGCAGCTGATCCGCCTCCTGCTGAAGACAGACCCCACAGAGAGGCTGACCATCACACAATTCATGAACCATCCCTGGATCAACGTGAGTGCCACCTCGTTCTATGGTGGGCAGGGTGATGAGCTTGAGCAGGGCTGCCAGAAGAGTGATGGCTCCGGAGTCCCTGCCGTGGGCCACAGATGTGTGGTAGTGCCCCACCTATAACCTGCCTTTGCCACCACTCATGTCAGGCTCCTTCACCTCCCTGAGTCTCTGTTTCCCCATCTGAGACTGGAAGAAAGGGGGTGGGGTGGGGCAGCCAGTGTTGCCCCGGGTGCCCGCAGGGTCTGATCCACGGGCCTGGGGCTCCTTCCAGCAATCGATGGTGGTGCCACAGACTCCACTCCACACAGCCCGAGTGCTGCAGGAGGACAAAGACCACTGGGATGAAGTCAAGGTGGGTGGACTCTCCCTCAGCCTCCCTGCAAGTAGCAGGGTTTTGGAAAAAGGGACTCCACGGTGGTGACCACCCAGAACCTGGGTCTTCGGTCCCCTCTCGCCTTATGTCAGTGACTGCAGCCGTGGTCTGACCGTGGCACTTGGAGCACTGGGCTGCGCTACCCCATTCAGGGTGGTGCTCCTGGCTCACGCCCTCGGTGAACGGGGGCTTTGGGGTCAAACCGAACAAGCTTTGGCCATAATCCCTCCTATGATTTGCAACATTTGGGAGGGTGGTCAGCCTGCTTTTAGACTTAGGGGAGGCCAGATTTGAGCCTATGGGGCAGCAGTTCAGAGCCTGGGGCAACCAGGGCACAGTCTTCAGGCGCTGGTGCCCTGGGTGCACAGCAAGACGGCATCCCCTGCAGGCCTTGTGGTTCTGAGCAGGTGACATTGGTCCAAGTCCCTGTCCTACTTACCCTTGGTATGGTCCCAGGGAGTCACTATACTTTCTGTGCCTTTTTGGATAAGCCCAGTGTCTACCGCAATGGACTAGAGTGAAGCTCATATGAGGCAAAGGGATGGGCCCAGTGCTGGCTACACAAGGGGCTCTCGGGCAGCATAGATGGTCACTGCCATCACTGATATTATTAAGGGGCTACTCAGGCAGGAGGTGGTGTCTCTTGAGGTCAGTGTACCTGCCCTCCCCCCACATCTGTCCCCAGGAGGAAATGACCAGTGCCCTGGCAACCATGCGGGTGGACTATGACCAGGTGAAGATCAAGGACCTGCAGACCTCTAACAACCGGCTCCTCAACAAGCGGAGGAAGAAGCAGGCAGGAAGCTCCTCGGCCTCTCAGGGCTGCAACAATCAGTAGCTCATGCGGCTGTGGGGGAGCTGGGCCTCAGCCTGGAGGACACACTGGAGGGGCCTGAGGCCCTGACCCAGAGGGCCCAGGCTCATGGTTTTTAACAAAAGGATTATTTTTGTTATGTTTTAATTTGTCACTTGGAACTTCAGGATGGGGTGACGTGACCCTGATCCTTCAGAATTCCAGCCCAGGTTCAGGCCCTAGACAAGGGCCAAAACCTGGGGGCTAGGGAGCCACCTGCTGCAGCTGCAGTGCCTTTGACCAGAGTGGCCTGAATGAACTGTGACTTTGTCCTGCCCTGGGCATGGCCTTAGATTTCTAAGCCACTGGGAGTTGTGGCTGGGCGTCCCTTCTTCTGTGGAAACAGCTCCCTGGAGGGTGGGCAGATGGGCCTGGCCTTGGGAAAGGCATCAGGCCACTGGTTGTCATGGTGACCAGGGACAGAGTTGCTGTCTCTGAATGCTGAGTGAGTGAGCAAGGGAGGGAGAGGGGCAAACGAGGGTCTGCGTGCCTTCTTGGGGAGGCTGCTCTCCCTCACGCTGCATGCCTCTCTCAGGCTCACCCCTCTTTGGTCTCCCTGAGGCTGCAGGGTCAGTCTGCCTGGCTCTCTGGGTGGTCCAGCCCTGTCTTGCTGCAGCCCCATCCCACAGGGTCCTTGGAGTTCTCCTTGCACAGAGTCCATGGGCCCAGCATCCTGTTACTACCCCCCACCCAAAGAGTAGCCTCTCGTCTCACTGCGAGTGGGAGGTATTTTTAACCCTTTTTTTTTTACTTTGGAAATGTCACTGTGACAAAAGCTAAAACAGTTACCCTGCCCCTACCTGCTCACCAGATCCCAGGCAGGAAAGCCTTTCCTTAACTGTTCATCCTCTACTCTGTCTTGATTGATGGCAGGGGTTGTCTCTTGGTGCACTTTTGCGAGAGTGGATAGCTTGGGGCAGGGCCAAGGGCTCCCCGTTAATCAGGGGTCTCTTTCTATCCTCCGGGTCAGACCCGAGGCAGCGGAGGGCTGCTGTGTGACGCTTAGAGGGTCTGGTCCTGGCTTTGGCAGAGTCAGAGCAGAGAGTGCCCCTTCCTTGCTGGTCCAGGCTCACCCAGCCCCACACTGCCCAGGCAGCCTCAGGGTGCTGAACGCCTGATATGGGCCTGGCAAGTGCCTGACCCCCGGCCTGTTTGCTGGTTCCTTACACTTCTCTCACGGGCAGGGAAATCCTAGACCACGTCAAATAAGGTGGTCACACTTTTTGTAAAACACTGCTGGGTTTTACATCCAGATATTAGTAAACAACATTTTGACATTTTCCCCTTGTTTCTGAGTTTCTCTTTGTCTATATGAGTGGACAAAAGTGGCCTAAGGGCATGTCCTCACACCTACTAGTGATTTCACTGCTGCTGGACAGGGTGCCTCAGGCCTGGTAAACATGCCAGACTGACTCCAGGTCCACCCTGGCCTCACCGGGCATGGGAAGGTCATGGGAGCTAAGGGATGGCAGCTGCCCCGTGCCCCCAGCTCTCTGCTGCCCGGTGCGCTACGTGTGTGACACCCACCCCCAGCTTGGTGTGTGCCAGCGTCTGCCCACAGTGGCCACCCCCAGCTGTGTGCCAGCCTGCTGAAGGGCGGGCAGAGCGCCTGCTGCAGCGCTGAGCTATTTTCAGAAGCTGCCAGATTTCATTTGGCAGCGAGGATGTCGGGGAGGGGAGGGGGCGGGACGCTGGAGACTCTTTTGACTACTCCAGCGACGGAGCACCCTCAGCCCTCGGGAGCCCTTGCGGGCAGCCTCGAGGGGGACCCTGACTGACATATTCCCCCAGCTCCTGTCCTCTCCATTTCCCAAGAGCTCATCTGACACCTGCAGCACTCCTCCCCCCACCTCCCTTCCCCTCAGGGTGGCGGGGAGGGTGGGAGATGTTAGAAGGCAGGGACAGGCAAGCCACCTGAGCTGAGTGCTGCTTCCTAGCCTGGTGACCTTGGACAAGTCTCCCCGCTTTCCCGCCTTGATTTCCTCACCTGTGTATTGGGGTTGATGATGTCTACTCTGGGGAGACATCTGGGGGATCGGACAGATGATGTGTAAAGTACTTAGTGGGGTGCCTGGTGCATGGCTCGTGTCCAGCACCCGTTTGCCACCCCAGCATCCTTAGCTGTCAGGAAGGAGAGAAGTACCTGAAATTGCTCAAGGGAAAAGCAGCCCAGCCCCCAATCTACCTCTGGGACTTTCCACCCAGAAAATCAGGCTTTCTCCACCCATGGGCTCTCACTCCCAAGGACCTGCTCTCCAGAACAGCATCATATGGGCTTCCTGGACCTTGGTTCCAGCCCTGGGCTTCATCCTTGAAGGGGTGGCCCACCCTTCTGAAGGACCCCTGAGGTCCCCAAATGAATTCTGGCGGCCTCACAGAGCCTGTGGTTCAGACCAACCCTTGTCATGTACTCTGCCCAGTGAAACGCTTGCCAGCTGCAGAGGCAGGTAAAGTCTGTCTAGTCACAAAGCTGCAGAGGTGCAGACGGACTCCTTCACTTGGCTTAGTGCCCACTCCCGGAGACCCTGTGCTGGGTGCAAGGACGGCAGCAGTGGAAGCTGAGGATAGAGTCTCACCTCGGGGAGTTTACACACATGAGGGAGAAGGACAAAATATCACACAAATACATGTTGAATCATGGACTTGATATTTTCTATGAAGGAAAGACGTGGCTTGCGAAGGAGGTGTCATTGTGCAGTTTAAGCCAAAGAGGTAATCTATGCCCCAGTGGCTGGGGAGGGTGCCCGGTAGGTTGCAAGGCTGAAGGCAGAATCGCAGGACCAGGACCTTAGGGACAGAGAGACTCTGTGCGCCCCTCAACTTTGCCTGTCTGTGCTTCTCTCGGGGGCTGGCCTTGATCTTCCTTCTGTACTGCCTTCTCCACATGCAAGACCAGAGCTTCAATAGTCCTAGCAGGGAGGCATCTGCTCAGCTGTCTGCATGCCGTTCCCAGGTTTCTTATTGGCCATACTTGGCCCATTGCTGTTGGTGGGGGCATGCCCCCTCCTATGACTAGGTGGGGAGGGGTGCAGCAGAGGTAATTAGCAGAGGAGAGGATGGAAGGATTGCCCGTGGATCTCCCATATCTGTGTGGCCACTTCCAAGAGTCCCTGAGGAGGCTGGCCCAGCGACACCTAGCCCAGGGCCTGGCCCCCTGATCTCTGGCATCAGGTACAACTCTCACAAGCCAGGGTTGGGAGGCTGGATGCCTGGCCAGATCACACTCTTTGGGCCTCAATGTGGCTGTCTGTGAAATGGTAGCAAATCCTGACAATTAGCTGGTATCAGGTGAGCTAAGAAACCAAGGGGCCACATGTTCACATCGTCCTATTCAGACACATGCATTTGCCCGGGCTTCATGTGGTTTCCCGAGGTGCTTTCAATAAAGAATCCATAAGAAGTGTATTCACATGTGTGTGCATGTGAGTGCACGTGTGTGTGTGTGTGTGTGTGTGTGTGTGTGTGTGTGTGAGAGAGAGAGAGAGAGAGAGAGAGAGAAAGAGAGAGACGTTTCTTCCCAGTGATGCTCCCCCTGACCCAGCCGACAGCAGCGTTCTCTGTCTTACAAACCTGGTGCTGGCCGGCTTTCAGCGGCCTGGCTCATTGCTATTCCACACCAGCCCCTCTGCGCCCTCGATTCAGCCCCTCCACTGCAGCGGCGGAATTGAGCCTCCAAATACAGCTTGCCGCAACCTCTGCAGGGGTCTCGATGCTTCCAGGGCTGCTTGAAACTCTCTCTCTCTCTCTGGCAGGCGTGGGGAGGGGGCACAGGTCCCGGGTAGCTGTCTCCGAACCTGGCTGTCTTGGGCTGAGCCTTTGAATCCCTAGTGGGTTCTTACAGCTGCCCCCAAACCCAGCAGGATAAAATTCTCCCCTTTGTTCCTCTGGACAGCCAGCATGTTCACCCCTTGGAATTGAGGCCAGCAGGCAAGGAAGGATCTGGGAAGCCCACCTCCCACCCTGTGTGTGGAGTGGGGTGGGCTTATTTAGTTTGGAGCCAGGAGATCTCAGCTCTGGTTTACATGAAGCCTTGGGCAAAGCTATTCCACCTTTTGAGGTTCCCTATCAGTAAAATGAGACATTTATTAATCCAGGCCAGATCCTCCCTGCACCCTTGGTAGACATGCTGCCACTAGTTGGTGGATTATGAGAATGCTCTATGGTCTCAGGCAGGTAATGCACTTTGCTGGGCCTCAGTTTTCTTACCTCTTAAATGGGAGTAATTCTCACAAGGGTGGGGCAGGACTGCAGTGGAAGAGGGGAGGGGTGGCCAAGCCACAAAACCTTGGTGACCAATGCAACGCAAGTGTCTGCTACCAGACACTACCAGGACTCTGCCAGTTCTGCCCTCTCTCTGTTTCCCCTGACCAGGAGAAGGCAACCAGTGACTCAAGGGAACCAGTTTCCTGGGATTCAGAGGAGCTGGTCAGGACAGGTTAGTTGGGGTGTGGGGCCACCTGCTGGTCACCTGGTGAGTATTCAGTAGATGCCTACTGTGTGCCAGACCCTGAGGCAGCTGTGGTTCTGCCTAGGTGGAGGGGGAGACCACAACATCATAATGAACAGCTGCCATTTACTGAGTGCCTATTGTACACCAGGACTATGTGAGGGCTTTACCTGGATCATCTCACTTAGTCCTCACAGTCCCATCTCACAGATGGAGAAACTGAGCCCTCAGACTCTTAGCTGGAGGAGGTCAGAGGAAGGGATGCTACTTTTGGCTGGGGACAATCATAGAGGGCTTCCAAGAGGTGGTGACACGTGAATTTGAAGGGCAAATTTGGATAGACAAAGATTTGGGAAAAGCGCATTCCAGCTGACAGGTATGGGGGAGGCAAGGCGAGGAGGCAGGAATGGGATGTGAAGAATGGAGAACAAGTCTATTTAACCGGTGAGAGGCAGGAGGTTGCTCATTTCCTCATCCCATCTCCTGTAGGTAGTCAGGGTGGGGACTTTAGGGGTGAGACAGTGGGTACCTGGTAGCAGCTTCTCTCTCTTAGTGCTCCCAGGCCAATCTCATGTGTGGAGGATGCATTCCCTCCTCCCCATATCCACATCTGCCTCCCCTAGAGATACACCCGGCTCTTGATGCTAGTTTGTCAAACTATCTATCCACCTCCTCTTGCTGGTATGGCCTTTTCAGGTGGCTCCAGAGTTGGATCTTTTCACACTGGACTCCCTGTACCCTCAGGATGTGGCCTCTGCTTCCAGCAAAGCTATTTTGTGTACTGGATTTTCTCCTGAGATTTAATTTGAACCAGAGTTTATGTGCTTTAAAAAAGTTTATGGACCATTGAACTAGACGCTTAACACTTATCTCAAATCGTGCAGTATGATCCCATTTTACAGATGGGAAACCGAGACTCAGCATGACTAAATACTTGCTGGGGTCCATGGCTGGGCTCTGATATGAAAAAATGGCTTCAAGATTGTCCTTTCTCCCACTGTCCTCAAAGGGTCCAGACTTCATGCGGACAGGCAGAGGAGAGCCACCTGCACGGTCTGATGGGCTGCAACAAGTGCTAATGAGGAGAGCAGAGATGATGGGGTGATCGTGGCTCTCTTAGGCAGGGTTGTTTTCCTCTTTCTGGTGGGGGTTTGAGAGAAAGTTGGGACAAAGAGGAGGTGATGGGGATGAGGAGGTATTGGGGAGGCACTGGGGAGTCTGCCTCATCCCCAAATACCTGCCCCTGATGCAGCGGCTGTGTGGATAAAGTAGATTATGCCCCCAGATCCACTCCCAGCCTTCAGCTGTGTTCACATCAAGCCAGAGAGACCAGCAAGCCGATCCACCATCAGACCTGGAAGAGATCCTCTGTGCAGAGCAAGGTAGGCCCTTCAGCTGCCCTCTGGAGTAGCCCCCAGTGTGGTGAACCTCCCTAGTGCAGGCTTACTTCCAGTTGATGGGACCTCGACTCATGGGCCATGTGTCCCCACCAAAGAAAGGCCCAGTGAGTGAGGGGCTGGGCTACCCAGCTCTGGGTCTGGCCTGCTCCAGTTACACACTGGAGCCCATGTTTTGAGCATCTAGAGTGTGCCAGAATGTCTCATACGTGACCGCCTTCACTTTTCTGTCCTTCCAATAGCTTTCTAAGCAGGGATTATGTCCATCTCGCAGATGAAGTCACTGAGGCTTGAGTAGCATGGGGATAAAGTGCCCAGGTTCCTCCATGTGGTGAGTGGCAGGGCGGGGGGTCTGAATCCGGGAGCATGGGGCTCTAAGATCCCCTCCCAAACAGAAATGCTCTCCCTGCCCAAAGAATCCCAACCCTGCATGACCCTTCCCTGATATTCTATGTCCCTGGCTGCCAGAGGAAGGGCCCTTGGTGGGGGGCTCCCATGCTCTCTGGCCCCCAAACCTGAGTAGGGAGTGCCAGGCACCTCTCGGCATGGTTTAAGGTCAAGGCATTTCCCTGTGGCTGAGATGGAAGTTGAGCTGGGTCACACAGGCTGGGGCCCCTTCCAGCTCTGCTCTGTGACCATGGACAACTCCCTTAACTCCTCTGAGCCCATCTCCTCATTAGAACATGTGGACAGTGACACCTGCCCCCTGGACCATGAGACTGTGAAAGGTGAGGCACGATGCCCTGAAGAGCTCTCAGCATATCATAGGTCCTAGAAAATGTCGCTTCACACAAAAGACTGTAGGGTTTGATGGTGTATGGGGAAGTATTGAGTGGAGGCTGAAAGCCTTCAGAAAGGAGGCTGTCTTCCCGGGAAAAGCTGCAGTCAGGGCCCCTGTCTGAGTGAGCTGCCCACCTGCCCTGGGGACCTCTCTTTCTGAACGTCCCTTTCAGGCCAGGGTCTACTGGGCTGTGCAGCAGGGCTGGCCAGGGCTGCTGGGGAGACAGTGAGGCAGAGGAGGCAGCCAAGGCAGGTCCGAAGAACTACTCCGCACAGGGTCGTGAAGGTATCCAGGGAATGTGGGGCACAGGGCTGGTCACCACGCCAGCCAGATGAGGGGATGGGCTGACCTAGAGTGTCTTCTATGGGCAAGCCTCCCTGGACCATTGGCTGGGGCAACCTAAGCAGACAGAACTTCTTTAATGACAGAGTCCATAGCCAAAGTGGGGTGACAGACACGGACAGGAAGGTCAGGGAAGGTTTCCGAGAAGGGGTATTCAGCTGAGGAAGAATGACCAGAAGAAGTTGCTGTAAGAAGAACAAGAGGAAGGGTATCGCAGATGGAGGGAATAGCAAGTGCAAAAGCCCTGGGGCTGAAAAGAACTTCAAGTATCTGAGGAGCAAAAATGAGTGCAACATGCCTGGAGAGTGCTGCTCCAGCCTCTCTCGGACAGAAGTGAGTATGTGGACTGCCTTATGGGGCCCCAGGAAATTGGGCTTTTTGGAGTGCCTTTCTATATGCTCTGCCACTGACCACCCAGAACAGGGTCCAACCTAGGGCTCAGGGCAGCTTGGCCAGATGTGAATCAACCCTTACGTGGCCCTTGACTCCCCAGATATGGCTTTAATATCTAATCGTTGACGATAAATTGAACTCACTAAACTGTGGATGCAAAGCTTGCTGGAGCTCTTTACATCAGCAAAGCCAGTAGCTGTGTCTATTTCCACACAGAGAAGATGCAATAAAATATAATTCACCTCTGGAGATAGATTCTGTAGAGCTAGGGCTCTGCCCTCTGGGCCCAGGAGAGAGGGGATCAATTCCTCTTGGTGAGCTCCTATAAATGGGGTTCAAGCTTATTGGAATTATGTGAGTGCTCGGGTGGGAGATCCTAGGGTGCGGGGTGTGCAGAGATTCTCGGCAATGACTATGTACTATAATATAATCTCAGTCAGCAGGAGACAAGGCCCTCCTCTCTCCAGCACATGAGTCATACAGGCCAGGGGCCTGGGTTGGGAGCACTGTCAAGGGATGAGTGGGCCTGACCCGGAAGGTTTTCTTTCTTCTGTTATTCTGATGGTCAGGTGGGTTTTCTCAGAGAGCTAATTCTGCGGAATAAATCCTGCCCACCTGAAGCTGGGAGGGGTGCCTGGAGTAGGCAAAGATGGCAGTAGATGGGAAGAGGTTTGGGAGAAAGACAGGTACCCAGGTTCTGCCCTCCGGAAGGAAGGTGGTCAGAGGTCAGCTGAGTTGCCCAAGGTCATACAAGGTTAGTATAGTAATGGAGCTGTGAACAAAAGAAAGCTCCCTGGAGATGGCCCTAAATTGGGGGGTAGAGGAGGAGGGCATCAGGACTGGAGGGGCCTAGAAGAGCTTGCGGGTTCCAGCTTCAGGGCTTCTGATGTCTCCTCTTCAGAGTACAATTACCTCGAGGGAAAAGTGGTAACTCTTGGGCCTCTGCACTTTCTCCCCTCTGTATGTGACTTCCTGGACCAGCCAAACCCAGCCCTCCAAGGATGGGAGTGGATCCTGAAGCAGTGAAAATCAACACAGGTGTGGTTCTGACATGGCTTTGAGAGCTGGAATGGATGAATAGATAGAACCTGGGAAGGTCAGAGCTGGAAAGTGCCTTACTGCATTTAACTCCCGTTTTATGAGTAAATAGAGGCTCACAAGCCAGCCTCTCAGCCTAACTGTCTGCCCCCCACATGAAGTCGCCCTATCTGCTAGCTTCCCTGGCCTCAGAGTTCCCTCTCAGGTCTTCGTGGCTCTCACCTGCTGCAGAGCTGTTTTCCATTTTTGCTTGTTCCTAAATAGGACTTTATCAGTGACTGTGCCTGGGGCCTCCATGGCTCTTAATTAGGCTTCCTTGAGTTTCCTTTGCAGAGGCCTTTGGGTGAGGGGAGTGTTAGTGCTTCCAGTGCATAGAGAGCCTGGAGGCGTGAAGGGTGGGGCTTTCAGGCCCCATCTCTGCCCTGTGCAGGTCTGCTGGAGCCCAGGGGGCTTCAAGTCTGAGACCTCTGGCTCCTGGCTGGCTGCTGCTGTTCCCCCTTCTGCCTGGACTGGGGCTGCCTGAAGGCTGGACACACACAAAGGATTTCCCGGCTGTGCCCTGAGGATGGGGAGGGGCTGCAGCTGTGGAAATGTTGGGAGCCATAGCCCATTTGATCTGGAATCCCCGCTCTCTGGCTGGAGATGTGACTTCTCTCTCCGGCTCCTTCTCTTCTTCTGGGTGAAGACCAGGATGTCGTCACAGAATCAGGGCTGTGGAGGTCATGAGAGGAGAGTCGGGGCTTTGCTTGGTCTTGGGACTCGATGGGACTTCTGGAAGGTCAGAGCCAAGAGGGCACGGCATGGCCCTGGGAGGGGTCTTGCGGCCTCTGTGGGCTGGGGATGCAGGGTTCGGCTGGGGATGGGCGGGGGGGGGGGCATAAGCGCCCTGCCTAGGGTGGGATAATAAATGCCAGGCTGAGTGCGGACACTGCTCTAGAGACATCAGGGAGCCATTGGAGACCCTTGGGCTGAAGGGAGGTGACAAGCTGGGAGGTTTGGAGCAGCTTCAACTGGGGGTTGGGAATGATGAAGCAGGAGTGGAGGAACTCATCGGACCCTTTCTCCCAGGCTCAAGTGGCATGGCCTCTGGGCAGGCGCCCCTCTGCAAGGGTGACTGGGACTGTGGCTGGATGCTCAGGGACAGCTCAGGGTGACTCCCATGTAAGTCACCATCAGTTCCTGGATCACACCCACCCTTGTTTAGAGTCTTCTCAACAAGCTCTCCTTGGGACATTCTTAAACGAGTCCCAGGTCAGTTGTCCAGAAAAGCGGAGCATTTCTCATGCTGCCAGCCCTGTGGGTTGCCCCTGCCCTGGGATTTCCTGTCCTGTGGAAGGAGGAAGAAAAACTCACATTACTGCCACATGGATGCCAGAAACCTCAGTTCATGTAACCCTGGCAGCACTCCTGAGAGGGAGGTGCTCTTCTACCCATTTTCCAGCTGAGACCTCCCTGATGACCCAGGTCTGTTCAGGATCCACAGCCCATGCTAGTCCCATGACCCCAGAGTTCCTCTGCCCCCAGCCCTGTCAGAACTTCCCTGGGGCTTCTACCTTGAGAACCTGCCTCAGCGTGAATGGCACCTACTTTACTACAGGCTCCTTGAGTGATGCTGCTACACAACTTTATTTGGGGACCTTGGCCCCAGCTGGCTACCCCTAGTGGTCTCTCACTGGCAGTGGATGCCAGCCCCATGGGGCTACCATGGCTTCCCCACTGCTCAGGAAGCCGTCAGGATTCTCTCTGTGTCTAGAAAAGAGCTCAGAAAAGTAGGCCATATCCTTGGGGTAAAGGGAGAGGAAAGCCTCCCCTACTGCCCTCTCCCCCAAAGTATCTTCCATAGCTTCCACACTTATCTCCATGGATGTCACGGTCCTAGATCTGGCACTGCCTATTCCAGGTTCTGCAGAAAGTTGAAGATCAGCCCCTCTTTTCCGGTATCGAGAAGGGCTTTTGGTGTCAGGAAACACCTGGAGCTGGAGCTGGCGTCTGGCTGCTGTGCATGATCTTGGACAAGTTTCTTCCTCTCTTTGGAATCTCAATTTCCTTGCTGTAAAACGGCCACAGTGATGCTCACAGGGTTCTCAGGAGGACTCAGAGCCTGCTGCTTCGCGAGTTGAGGTACGCCAACTGAGCTGGAGGGAGTGGTGGGCCCTGGACCATTTATAGTGTGAAGAGGGTAGTAGGAGGTGGAGGGGAGGAGGCATTTGATCTGACACAGAGGG
Organism: Globicephala melas; assembly: GCF_963455315.2. NCBI lineage: Eukaryota > Metazoa > Chordata > Mammalia > Artiodactyla > Delphinidae > Globicephala > Globicephala melas. The sequence goes on along the minus strand of NC_083324.2, from coordinate 37,561,022 downwards.
TCGGGGCAGCCAGGAGGCCAGAGGCTCCTATGCCCTGCCACGGCTTTTGCAGTACAGACATTGAAGGTTGTCTGCCACTTATGCAGAAGAGTTTCTAAGAATCAAAAGTTTAGGGTCCAGGGAGCCAGAAGAAAACAGTGTTGGGAGGCCAGCAGCCAGCCTGGAGGAAGGAGAGTACAGGTGGAGGAGGAAGGAGATGGATTCCTTTTCTCCAAAGGCCACACATGCACTCCTGAACATGTCATCCCTCAGACTTTGGGTATTGGGAAGTTAGTCTCCCACCGGCTGCCTCCAGGACCAGTTGACAGGGATGAGAAAGCTTCAGATTTGGTGAGGGCCAAGGGCCACCTCCCAAGCACAAAACAAACCCTCAGGGTACCACCTGGTCCTAGGCCCAAGGACAGAAAGCCTTCAGCCCCCTGTTCCAGCCTCATCCCCTGGCAGTCTTGGTTCATCTGCCCAAGCATAGCTCTATACCTACTCCTGCTTTCCAGGGCTGAGACTCTGAGTCCAGTAGTCAAGGCCTGGCTTGGACCTGATGAATGAATCAGATCAAATACATGCAGTTTTCTCCCAGGCCTGATTTATCCAGCCCCTCCAGACCACATCCACATTGCATCTGAGTCCACACCTTGGTTTCCATAAGGAACAGCATTGGGTCTATGATGGGCTTTAAGAACAGACCATAGGTTTGTCAATTGGCCACCATTAGAGTCAAACAAGTAGCTCCCGAAGTTTGATTCTTTGGTATAATTTATATAAAGTAAAATCTTAAATGTAAAATTAGATAATTTTAAACTAATGTATATACCCATGTAACCAGGATCCCAGTCAGGATATAGAACATTTCCATCACCTCAGAAAGTCCCCAGTAACCCCCCATCACAGAATGCTGATCTGATTTCTATCATCATAGGTAAGCTTTGCCTATTCTAGAAGTTCATATAAATGAAATTATACAGTATGGAAGTAGATAGCTTTTTTGTGTCTGGCTTCTTTTGTTTCATTTGCGATTCATCCATGTTTTTGCAGTAACAGCTCTTTCCTTTTTATTGTTCCTTTTTATTGCTGTAGAATATTCTATTTTATGACTATACCACAGTTTGGTGGTTATTTGATTCCAGTTTTTGGCTATTATGAGTAAAGTTGCTATGAACATTCATGTACAAGTTTTTGTGTGGACATTATGTTTTCATTTCTTTTGGGTAAATACTTAAGACAAATGGCTAGTTAATACCTAGTGAAATTTCTGGACATACATTAAATGTACATTTAACTTTTTGAGAAACTGCCAGATTTCAAAAGTGATTGTATCATTTTACATTCCCACCAGCAATTTATGAGACTTCCAGTTACTCCATGTCCTCATCAACATTTGGTATTATCAGTCCTTTTTAGCTTAGCTATTCTGATGTATATGTAGTGTTATTTCATTGTAGTTTTAGTTCACATTTTCCTGATGACTAATGATGTTGGGGACTTTTTCATGTGATTATTGGCCATTGACATATCTGTTCAAGTCTGTACCTTATTTTCAAACATTGGGTTGTTTATCTTTTTTATTATTGACTTGTGGGAGTTCTTTATATATTCTGGATATATATCCATTGACAAAGGATATGAGTTGGGAATGTTTTCTCCTACACTATGGCTGACCTACTCATTGTCTTATGACTTTTGATGAGCAGTTTTAAATTTTTTTGAAATTCAATTTATCATTGTTTGCTTTTATGATTAGTGTTTTCTATGTCTTCTTTAAGAAATTTTTACTTATCCCAAAGTTGCAAAGATATTCTTCAATTTTTTTTCCTCTCCTAGAATCTGTATAATTTTAGCTTTTACATTTGGGCCCATGAGCCATCTGTAATTGATTTCTGAATATGGTGAGAGCTCAGGATTGAGATTTATATTTTTCCATATGGATATCTAGACAGCAGCATTCTTGAAGAAAAATAAATATTTCTTACTATGGCACTCTTAGAAAAAAACACTTGCTTGTGTATAGTTCTGGACTCTGTTCTCTTTCATTGATTGTCTATATATTTGCCAATACCATACTGTCCTGATTACGTTCAATCCATCAACATGGCATATCTTCCTATTTATTTAGGTCTTCTTTAATTTTTCTTAGCAATATTTTATAGTCTTGCACATCTAACTTTATATTAATTTACATTAATTAATTAATTTACATTAATTTCTACCTAGTATTTTTAGTTTTTGGATTCTGTTGTAAGTAGAATTAAAAAATATTTAATTTTCCAATAGTTTATTACTATTTTATGAATAGTTTACAAAAATACAATTGATTTTTATATATTAATCTGTATTCTATGACAATGCTAAATTTTCTCATTAGCTCTAGTAGTTTTCTACATTCACAATAATGTTACCTGTGAATAACGAGCGCTTTACTTTTTTCTTTCCAATCTTTATGCCTTTATTTTTCTTGCCTGTGCACTGGCTGGGACTTCTAATACAATGTAGAATAGCAGTGGTGAGAGCAGAGAAAGACAGAGTAAGTAGCTGAGGCTTTGTTTCTTGGAAGGCCATTCTATTGACTGCAGGGATGCCATGCTGTGACTTACATTTAAAAAAAAATTCCTCTGGCTGCCTGGGAAGAATTGTAAGAGCAAAAGGGGAAGCAGGGAGATCAACAAGGAGGCTGCAGAATTCCACGTGAGAGAGAGGGGGGGTTTAACCTGCAATGATGGGAGATCTGGGATGTATTTGGAGTTAGAGCTACAGAATTCACTGTGGAATGGATGTGGGGGAAGGAGAGGAGAACCAAAGATGATGCTGGAGTGTTGCCTTGAGCTGCTGCAGGGATGGAGACGCTGTCTTTTTTTTTTTTTTTTTTTGGTTGCGGCGGGTCTTAGTTGCGGCAGGCGGGCTCCTTAGTTGTGGCAGGCATACTCCTTTAGTTGCAGCTCTAGGGCTCCTTAGTTGCGGCTCGCCAGCTCCTTAGTTGCAGCACATGGGCTCCTTAGTTGTGGCATGTGAACTCTTGGTTACGGCATGCATGCGGGATCTAGTTCCCTGACCAGGGATTGAACCCGGGCCCCCTGCATTGAGAGTGTGGAGTCTTAACCACTGTGCCACCAAGGCAGTTCCAGAGATGCTGTCTTTTGAGATGAGGAAATTGAGGGTGAGGGTGAAGCTTTGGCCACTTTCATTTCAGGATATTATTAGACACTCAAGGTCTCAGGAGGGCAGCTGGAATGATGGAACTTGAGGTACAGCTTTTGGGTAACATCATGATTTAGATGGAATCTAAAGCCACAAGACCAGATAAGAGAGGAGAGAATGTGGAGAAGGATGAAAAGGAGACTTAATTCTGGGGTAGAGATTGGGGAGGCATGAAGGAGCCAGGAGAGTAGACTGAGCGGGAACAGTGAGGTAGGAGGAAAACCAAAAGAGTACAGTTTTTTTGAAGTTTCTTGAAGCAAGTGTTCCAAGAAAGAGGTAGTCACTGTATTGGATGCTGCTGAGCAGGAAAAATAGGACAAAGACAGAGAAATAACCATGAGACATTCTGTCGCAAACATCCTTGGTGGAACCGCCCTTCGCTTCCTGCCCGGAGGTTTGTGAGAGGAGCATGTTTCTTTCCAATACATACCAATACGTCATTTAAAAAGAAAAAAAATCTTTGGTGACCTCAACATAGGCATTGCTGCGGAGTAATAGGGCTGAAAGCCCAACAGGAGAGGTGGGAGATGTAGATATGGAAGTAGAGGCAGTGAGCACAGAGAAGGGGAGTGGCAGCCTTTCTCCACGCACCCAGTGAGGAGCCTTGAGGACTCTAGGCATCTGCTGAGGGACCAAAGCCCTCACTGGCCACGTGGAAAGAGAAAAGTGGGCCATGTGCTCTGGAAGTTACAGCCTGGGCCAGCCAGGGTAGATGAGTAGATGAGACAGGCTGGGGAGAGTGGAGAGGATGAAGCAGGCACAGGAATCCATGCCCAGTGCTGTCACTGGCTCTCTATCACGAGTTCAGCTTCGAGAAATCCTCCATGTTCATCACCAAAAAGGATGAGCTCAAAGGAGGGTGGGAGGGTAGACTCGAGAGTGCTGCCCAGCTCCATGTCCTGCCTATGTGTATTATTTTCCTGAGAAAGCTGCACTCTTTATACAGGTCAGTTTGTCATAAAAGCAACACATATGCACTGAGAAATTGCAGAAAAGAGGGAAAAGTTAACTTCTTGGTATATTTTACTCTGGTTTGTTTCTATATGCAATTGTTCTTACATAATTATAACCATGCTGTGAACAGAGTTTTGGGCCTGATTATTTTTCACCGAATGTTACATAATAGACATTTTCCATGTTGATATATAGCTTTCGTTGTTGTTATTGGTTGCATAAAATTATATGCGCTAATGCCCCATGTTCAATTAGTTCATCCCCTACTGGTGGTCATTTGGGTTACTTCCAATATTTAGAGACAGTATTGCATTGTATATCTATGTGTGTGGAGCTTTCCCTGGATCCATTTTTCACAGAACTAACATTATTGGAGTTTGTGATACCCACTTGCCATATTGCTGGTCGGGGGTTAGCTAGACCCACCCCGCTGAGAAACACTACATGAGGCAGGCTACTCTCATATTCCTAACTGCCTACACCCTGTCATTTAAAATTTTTCTTTTTATTTGTTGGGCCAAAAAAGGGGTCTCATTGTAGCTTCAAGCTGTCTTTCTTGATGATTAGAGAAGATGCTCATTTTCCTATACGTTCACTTACTGGCTCTATTTCCCCTCACAGGAGGGAGCAGATCCTATCAATGGATCCACGCTTGTACTTTACAAGGTGGGCTCTCTGAATGGCTCTCCAGGCCCTGCCAGAGCCATCCCTACCCACTGCAGCAATCCTTAGTGTCTTCCTGGACTGTCCCTCCTCCCCCCACCGCCCCAACCAGTTTTCACAGTTACATTCTTCCTCCTGAGGGTCTTACATAGTTCCTGCTGCCCAGTTTTCACTGCCACTCCCCAGGCCAGACCCACATCCCCACATCAGGAACCATGGAATAATCATAGCAGCTTCTCAGCCTGCTGCACAAATTCTCCTCTAAGCCATCATCAGTTTTGCCCCTGGCCACTTGCCCTGGACCTGGCAGAGCCTTTGGGAAACATATCTTGACCAACTGACCAATCTTGTCTCTACTGACTGCTAGGAATTCTGTCATCTGCTTCCACCCACCTGCCACCTCCCCCAAGGAAATCTCAGGCTCTAGTCACACTGGCCTTGTTACTGCTTTCTACATGTCTTTGCTTCTCCTTTGCTCTGTGCCTTGGTAGGTGAAACCTCCATGAAGAGTGCCCCCCTTGGGGCTTCCCTGGTGGCGCAGTGGTTGAGAATCTGCCTGCCAATGCAGGGACACGGGTTCAATCCCTGGTCCGGGAAGATCCCACATGCCGCGGAGCAACTAAGCCCGTTTGCCACAACTATGGAGCCTGCACTCTAGAGCTCATGAGCCACAACTACTGAGCCTGCGTGCTGCAACTACTGAAGCCCGCGTGCCTAGAGCCCGTGCTCTGCAACAAGAGAAGCACCGCAATGAGAAGCCCAGGCACCGCAACGAAGAGTAGCCCACGCTCACCGCAACTAGAGAAAGCCCGCACGCAGCAACGAAGACCCAACTCAGCCAAAAATAAATAAATAAAATAAGTAAATTTATTAAAAAAAAAAAAGAGTGCCCCCCCTTTACTCCTGAGCCGTGTTCAATCAGACTCATCCTCTGTGATCTTGCCTCCTTAGCTGAGCCTTCCTGGATTTTTCTGGTCTACTTGGCCCCCCTGCCTCTGAATGTCTGTAGCATTTATAGTCTACAGGGGCTCTTTCAGAGGGTCCTCAATAAGTAGTCCCTTGTCCCCCACCCAGCTTCTGAAGAACTCGAAAAATAAAAACCCAGATGGAGGCCAAAGTATCACCTTCTTCACTGATGAAAGCTGGGGGGAGGAAGCAGCTTAGTGTGAGGACAAATGGGCCTGTGAACTGAGCCCAGAACTAGGCTGACCTCTTTCCTGTTCCCCAGTCTCACTTGCCCTGGGTGAGTGAGGACTGGGGTATCACAGCCAGTGGGGACCCACACATGGAAGGAAGTGAGAAATCCACCCCTCCCCCATAGTCCATTCCCAGGGAGAAGTGCTAAATCTTGTCTTGAATTATTTTCTAGACACTTTCAGTGGATTTTGTTGCTTCAACTGCATGAGCTCCTCTATGCTAAGGTATGCATAACTTCTTATCCTTGCGGCGCCTTCAAGTGGGTGAAGAGGACTTGCTTTTAGCAAACCCCTCCTCCTCCCTTTACACACACCCCAGCAAAGTTTGAAATTCATTCTGAGGACCTCATTTCTCTATCAAAGCTGGCCTGAGTCGATGGAGACCCTATGGGAGTCGGCAGGGATGTAACCACTGTCATTCACTCAGGCCTCGGTCAAGAGAGTAACAGGCCCTTTCCTGAGGGCAGGCTTCCATGGAGGTGCAGGGCATGGAAGTGCAATTACTCTTGGTGGAATGAGTAGAGAGCCAAACAAGTAGTTGGGATGGCTCAGACATGATTTGCTTAACTCACAATTGTGCTAAGAGTCTCCTTTGGACGTTTACTGGACTGATTGATGAGTGATCGGATTGTCCAAGGTCTGGGGGTTTAATTATTTTCACCTGGGCAGGGGATTCCATGGACATAGTCAGGTTACAAACCATGGCTCCATTGGCTACTGCTTTCTAGAAGAATTTGAGCCCTCACACAATTTGGAGCCCACCTGGTGATGCTTGGATTCCAGAAATGTGGGTGCACACACATCACTGCACCATGTAGAGTTAGAAAAAAACTTCTCTAAAAATAACCACCGAGGAATATTTAATTTGATAGCAAAACTGTGACTAATGCATGAAACAGAGAGAGTCTGTGTGACAAGACACAGTACAATAATGGGGAGGGATTCATGTTTGACCTTTAAACCAGTGCAAAATCAAACATACCTCAGCCTTGGCAGCTTAGGCTCTAGGGAAACTGGCTATGAGCAGGGGGTATGATGGTCATGGAGAACTGACGGGATATGCGGTTCTCAAGTGTGTTGCATTATGGAAATAGCTCAGAGAAATCAATACCTTTTGGTGTTAAATAGAGAGAAGGGGCTGGGGCTGAGCCAAGTGCTGGCTGGTGAGAGGCGGATGCAGGAGGCCAGCCCAGCTGGATGGAATCAGCTCTTACAGGCTGGCTTGGAGAAGAAGTAGGTTCCGCAAATGCAAGGAGACCCAGCGTTTCCGGGAAGCAATCTGAGCTGATGGGGTAGGAGCAAGGTTCCAGTGTTGAGTGAACAATTACCCTCTGGTAGGCTCTGTGTTGAAAGTTTCCCACGGATTATCCTCATAAGCGTCCCTGATATAGAAACTGTTATTATTCCCACTTGACAGAGGAGGAAACTGGGGTCACCTAGCTGGGAAGTGTCTGGAGCTGGATGTGAACCCAGGGCCTTTAAACTCTATTTGCTGTTGCTTGGTCACTTACAACTTGAAAAAGCTCAAGGGCTGGCAGCAGCCTCGAGTGACAGGTAAGGGCTGGGGTTGGGCCAGGCTTAGTGTGGGTTGTGGTTTTGTCAGGGGCCACCTGGCAGGTTTCCGGGTCCGAGTCAATTCCATGGTCGTTCCATAATTCATGACTGCATATGATAAATTCTTATCCATCACCTTCAGTGCTAATTGGAGAACAAAATAGTCTCCATCTCTTAGAGTTGTTCATCTTCAGTGGCAACACGGTGAGTATTGGTGCTGCTGCTTCCTGGGTCAGGATCTTGCACGTTCTGAGTACTCATTCAAGGTGTGCTCTCAGGAGAGAGTTCTTTAGAGGGTTTTTGTTTTTGTTTTTGCGTCCTCTTCTAAATGTTCCTCAAGAAAGAGACTAGAAGTGGTCCCTGATCAGATTCAGGGCCAGTTCTTCTTGGAATGTTTGGTGATATTCTTTCCCTAGACCCTCAGCATGGGCAGGGCTGTGGGGGACAAGCAAACTGTTGAGGTTCCAGTTGAAGCTGTGGGGCCCCTCCTAGACTCTGGGGAGGGGCTCTGTAGGAGGTAAGTTACTCTTCCCCTTTGAGCCTGGGAGATGAGAGCTGAGCCTCTGCTTAGGTGTGCCACCTTGAGAATTAAGGAAGGATTGGCTCAAAGAGGAGAGGGAAGCCTGGAGTGGTCCTGGGTGGGGAGTGGTTCTGCACATCTTCTGTCGGGTACTCAGAGGATTGGGAATACACAGTGGTGCCTCTGAGCCCAGCACTCAAGGTGGTGGGCCTTTGCCTGGGTTTTCCCCCCAATAAGCCCAGGATCTCCTTGAGGGATCTTACATCTTTCATCTCTGCTTCTGACCCAAGGCCTGGCAATGGTTGGTACCCCAATGTCATGGGACCCAGCAGGGTCCCAAGGCCTGGCCCTGCCTCTCACTCTAGCCACATCTCTCCCCACTCTCCACTTACTTGCTTGCTCACTCATCACATCCTGGTCACACTGGCCTTTCCATTCTTCAGAGACATCGAACTCCTTCCTCACCTGACCTACCTCCCCAAATGCTGCTCCCTCTGCCTAGAGCACATTCTCTCCTACTTTACTTGGCTGATTCGTCTGAATTGTCAGGTTCCAGTTTAAACATCATTTCCTCCGGGAAGTCTTCCCTGACTTATCAAGCCAGGTCAGTTTCCTTGGTGGATGCTCCCTTTGTAAGTGTACTCTTCTGTCCTAGTACTTATGTCTCTAATTAGAGATTCGCTTGTGCGATAATTGGTTCAGTGTTTTTTCCCCCAACTAGACGGTTAAACTCTGTGACGGGGAAAGACTGAACATCTTCTGCTCTGGACCTGTTCCATAATAGGTGCTCAATAAATATTTGGTGGATGAATGATTAAAATTTCCCATACTTCAAGGTGAAACGTATGAGGAGCTGATGGGAACAAAGTCTGAGTTCCCTTTCTAGCCCCAGCCCCACAGCAGTTCAGAGATGGGGTAGGTGGTGCTACACCAAACAAACAGGCTTTGTTTTGCGCTTAACTCAAGCAAAATGGTAAAGGCATTGCAGTTGGTTGCTTTTTAAATGTAGAGAAATTACCTCTGTCCTGATTTGCAATATCTGTGCTATTGTGGGCTGTTTTTCTCTTTTGGGTCTATTTGTATTGGAGCAATAATTTCACCCTTTGGCTACACAGAAGTCCAATTAATATTACAAGTACGGTCCCATAACATTCACTTCTTGACATTAGAACGTTTTGTTGCTAATTACTCCCCAAGGTTTTAAATTTCAAGTCCTCCTTGGTGACTTAGTGCAGAAATTCAAGAGCACAGTTATTTCCCCACAAAGGGAAAGGTGAACTAAGTGATGCCAAGCTTCTATCAACTTGCTGCTCCTCCTGGGGGTATCTTGTTTTTGATTCTATCTCCTTTTACTTTCCTTGCCAGAAACAAACAACAAACAAACAAAAACCATATTGGAACAAAGATTTATATTTCTGGAAAAAACACTTATTCACTAATGCATTCATTCAAGCAATATTTACCTACTGTGTGTCAGATCCTGTGTGTAAGGCACTGAGGAAGTCAAAAAAAAAAGCCTGTTTTCAGGTAGCTCACAGTCTTGAGTGGGCGGGAAGAAGGTGCTGAGGAGCCTGTGACATATCCGGAGGTGCTTCCTATGGTGGGGCTCGATAGCTACAGCCCGTCCGGAAGTGCCATGTCAGTCTCCAGAGGTAGAAATCAGGGAAGCTTTGGTCACTTCTCATTTGAAAGACCCTGGCTAACTGCAAGGAATCTGCATTTTAATAATATTTTGAATGGGTTGGTAAAATAGGAACAGATGGTTAAAGTTTGTCTTTTAGGGAAAATAATGAAACATTGCATTGCCTAATCTGTCTCTTTTTCACACTCTTCCCTATCCCCTCCCCACTGCAAAGATATTCAGATGTAACACAATTTAAAGGAAAATACTAATAATATCTTAGTCACTTAGGTCTCTTCACCTGAAAGGACCCTAACTTTGTCGGCCATCTCTGTGTTAACCTATTCTGTTAGCCCTTTATTCCAGTGTTACCTCCTGAGAGAAGGTTTCCTAAAAAGTGTTGGTTTGGGGGAACGTAAGAGGTGGCATGAAGTGAGGCTAGCTTGGGTGTCTTTCTGCCATGAAGGAAACCAGCTCTGTAGATGCTTTATTAACCAGAGCAGACCCATTCCTAGATGAACCCAGCAGGGAAGAGCTGGATAACATGTGTTCTGAGCCTCCTATCCACCTGTCCCTGTGCTACAGAAGGGCGTAAGCTCTAGATGCAGCACCTCTTGATGAAGAGAAAGCAGAATGTCACTACTATCACCTGCATGTCACTTGGACTTGCCTCAATACTCACTGCATTTCTCTGAAGTTTTTCCATCATTCTGCTTGGACAGAGCACCAGATGAGATCAACTGATGTGAGAGGGAAGTGAGTGCTCTTCTGGCACCATGGCCAAAAGCTCTTGGGAGAATGAGCATCACGTACCACTTGCCTACTGCTTGCTGACCTCAGTCATGAGAGCCCCCATCCCGGATAAACATCATCTTTGTGGCCACACATTGTTTTATGAGCTGAGTCATCAGACTGGCTGACTCCTTAAATGCTGCTGTCTGATTCTCCAGGCAGGAGAAAACGAGGAGAGAAGATATGAAGCGTAGCTCATTGAGCTTTGTAGAGGGCCAGTCTCAATTGCCAAAGGTGATGGGGGAGTCATCATTATGGAGTTTGCTTATGTTAAAAAATGGTTGATTAACTTAAGTTCCATTTAGGAGAAAAAGATGATGCTGTCCACATTTCTTGTATGTTACTACAAAATCTGTTTGGTTACGGGCTAATTTTGATAGCCACCAGTCTTAAACAATATCCTGCTGAAAACTTGATTCCTTCACTCGTTTATTACAAGGCAATTTATTATCTGTGGTAATAAGTTCAACCTAAAAGCAATAGTGACATGTTAAGTCAAACTGTTTGCAGACTTCTCTATTTCTTAGGTAAATTACTCCACTATGTTTATCTTTTATATAGCTACTCAGCAACATGTCTCAATGAACTTTTAATTAAAGCCAATGTGCCTATATCAAAGAAATTTACCCTGATTAACTCAAGTTTCTGAATTTGGAGATTTGTGACTTCCTGAAGTAAATTCTCAGTTCTCTTTTCCATCCTATTTCATTATGGTCTCAGAAAGCATACAGGCAGATCATTCACCCAATAGTATATGCTGAATTCCTGTTAGGTGGCAGGCACTATGTTAGTCTCCGTGTGGGGTAAAAATAAGTGAAGAGCGATCTTTACTACTGAAGAAGGAAACAAATGTTTGTCGATGTGCAAGGTGGACATATTTGATCTCTTGGAGGAGGATGGGGTGAGTAAGTGCTATAGGAAAAGCCCTCATGGGAAAGCAAAATCCCCTTCAGCCAGAGGCAGTTGGGGAAGCTTTTCTGGGGAAAGCAGCCCTTGGATGGTGAGGAGGATCGATGAGTTTCAAGAGAGGAGAGTACAAGGGCTGAGGGATACTGTATGCAAAGGCCTAGCAAGAGTCAGGGAATAGCATATGCTTGTGTCTGGAGCTAGGATGGCCCTGGGGACTCTGGGAGAGCAGTTTCCTGGAAGTGACAGGGTCAGAAACCAGACCTTAGGGGACTGAGAGCCAAATAAATTGTGCTGAAATGAAGGGGTCTGGGGACTTCCCTGGTGGTCCAGTGGTTAAGAATTCACCTTCTAATGCAGGGGACGTGGGTTCAATCCCTGGTCAGGGAACTAAGATCCCACATGCCTGGGGCAACTAAGCCCATGTGCCGCAACTACTGAGCCTGCATGCTCTAGAGCCCACATGCCACACCTAGAGAGAAGCCAGTGCGCTGCAACTAGAGAAGCCCGCGTGCCACACAAAAGATCCCACATGCCTCAACAAAGATCCCGTGTGCTGCAACTGAGACCTAATGCAGCCCAAATAAAAGGGAAAAAAAAAAAAGAAAGAAAAAAGAAATAAAGGGGTCCGGAGTGGATAATTCTCCTTTGGAGTCAGATAGAGAAAGGAGGGAGAGAGAGGGAATAGGGGATGAGAGTACCAACGGGGCAGGTGTACCTGGGACCACAGAAAGATCCTGTGGAGCAGAACAGGGTAAAAATGGGGGACAGGGAGCAACAATGGTGCAGGGGGTTCCTGGGGATACTGAGTGCCACAGGGGTGGTGTTGAGAACACATGGAAGAGTGGGTGGAAAGGAAGGGAGGGCAGGGCACTGAGGGTCCTGATTTTCAGGGGCAAGCTGGAAGTCAGTTCACATGCTGGGAGGGGTGTGTTTGTGTGGGGTGAGGGTAGATTGAGAGCCTGCTTCATCGAGTGGACTGAGAGCCTGAGGAAGGGCTCAGAGCAGATGCTGTGGGTATAGGAGAGCAGGTGCATAGTCCTTCTGAAGGCCAGCAACGTGTGCTTTGCCCTTTTGCTTCAACTCAAGACAACTTTCTAAATTTAGTGCAAACAGCAAGACTGCAGGAGTCTGGGACTTATCATGCTCTCTCCTTCTCACCTTGGCACGCTTTCTTCTCCCTTTGCCAGTTGGGATTAAAGCCCGCCCACCCCTAAGCTGAAGTGTGCAGTCATGGATTGGGATAGTCTTTGTATGGGGAAGCCATCATCTAAGATGGATTCACACAAAGAATAAGAGAGTAAACTTTGGGAAAACTAGTTCTTAGGCTCTGAGATTGTCATCACATATATCAGTCAATGGAGTGGAACTAGAAGACAAAATAAGAGCTTTTAAAAGCTTGTTCACAGAAGAACGGATAAGTGACCTGGAAGATAAAATAGTGGAAATAACTACTGCAGAGCAGAATAAAGAAAAAAGAATGAAAAGAATTGAGGACAGTCTCAGAGACCTCTGGGACAGCATTAAATGCACCAACATTCGAATTATAGGGATCCCAGAAGAAGAAGAGAAAAAGAAAGGGACTGAGAAAATATTTGAAGAGATTATAGTTGAAAACTTCCCTAATATGGGAAAGGAAATAGTTAATCAAGTCCAGGAAGCACAGAGAGTCCCATACAGGATAAATCCAAGGAGAACACGCCAAGACACATCTTAATCAAACTATCAAAAATTAAATACAAAGAAAAAATATTAAAAGCATCAAGGGAAAAACAACAAGTAACACACAAGGGAATCCCCATAATGTTAACAGCTGATCTTTCAGCAGAAACTCTGCAAGACAGAAGGGACTGGCAGGACATATTTAAAGTGATGAAGGAGAAAAACCTACAATCAAGATTACTCTGCACAGCAAGGATCTCATTCAGATTTGATGGAGAAATTAAAACCTTTACAGACAAGCAAAAGCTAAGAGAATTCAGCACCACCAAACCAGCTTTACAACAAATGCTAAAGGAACTTCTCTAGACAGGAAACACAGAAGGAAAAGACCTACAATAACAAGCCCAAAACAATTAAGAAAATGGTAATAGGAACATACATATCAATAATTACCTTAAATGTAAATGGATTAAATGCTCCCACCAAAAGACATAGACTGGCTGAATGGATACAAAAACAAGACCCATATATATGCTGTCTACAAGTGACCTACTTCAGACCTAGGGACACGTACAGACTGAAAGTGAGGGGGTGGAAAAAGATATTCCATGCAAATGGAAATCAAAGAAATCTGGAGTAGTAATTCTCATATCAGACAAAACAGACTTTAAAATAAATACTATTACAAGAGACAAAGAAGGACACTACATAATGATCAACGGATCGATCCAAGAAGAAGATACAACAATTGTAAATATTTATGTACCCAACATAGGAGCACCTCAATACATAAGGCAAATGCTAACAGCCATAAAAGGGGAAATCAAGAGTAAAACAATCATAGTAGGGGACTTTAACACCCCACTTTCACCAATGGACAGATCATACAAAATGAAAATAAATAAGGAAACACAAGCTTTAAATGATACATTAAACAAGATGGACTTAATTGATATTTATAGGACATTCCACCCAAAAACAACAGAATACACATTCTTTTCAAGTGCTCATGGAACATTCTCCAGGATAGATCATATCTTGGGTCACAAATCAAGCCTTGGTAAATTTAAGAAAATTGAAATTGTATCTTTTCCGACCACAATGCTATGAGACTAGATATCAATTACAGGAAAAAAATCTGTAAAAAATACAAACACATGGAGGCTAAACAATACACTACTTAATAACCAAGAGATCACTGAAGAAATCAAAGAGGAAATCAAAAAGTACCTAGAAACGAATGACAATGAAAACACGATGACCCAAAACCTATGGGATGCAGCAAAAGCAGTTCTAAGAGGGAAGTTTATAGCAATACAATCCTATCTCAGGAAACAAGAAAAATCTCAAATAAACAACCTAACCTTACACCTAAAGCAATTAGAGAAAGAAGAACAAAAAAACCCCCAAGGTTAGCAGAAGTAAAGAAATCATAAAGATAATACCAGAAATAAATGAAAAAGAAATGAAGGAAACAATAGCAAAGATCAATAAAACTAAAAGCTGGTTCTTTGAGAAGGTAAACAGAATTGATAAACCATTAGCCAGACTCATCAAGAAAAAAAGGGAGAAGACTACAATTAATAGAATTCGAAATGAAAAAGGAGAAGTAACCACTGACACTGCAGAAATACAAAGGATCATGAGAGATTACAACAAGCAACTCTATGTCAATAAAATGGACAACCTGGAAGAAATGGACAAATTCTTAGAAATGCACAACCTTCTGAGACTGAACCAGGAAGAAATAGAAAATATGAAGAGACCAATCACAAGCACTGAAATTGAAACTGTGATTAAAAATCTTCCAATAGGGCTTCCCTGATGGCGCAGTGGTTGAGAGTCCGCCTGCCGATGCAGGGGACACGGGTTTGTCCCCCGGTCCAGGAGGATCCCACGTGCCGTGGATTAGCTGGGCCTGTGAGCCATGGCCGCTGGGCCTGCGCATCCGGAGCCTGTGCTCCGCAACGGGAGAGACCACAACAGTGAGAGGCCCTTGTACCGCAAAAAAAAAAAAAAAAAAAAAAAATCCAACAAACAAACGCCCAGGACCAGATGGCTTCACAGGCGAATTCTATCAAACATTTAGAGAAGAGCTAACACCTATCCTTCTCAAACTCTTCCAAAATATAGCAGAGGGAGGAAAACTCCCAAACTCATTCTATGAGGCCACCATCACCCTGATACCAAAAACAGACAAAGGTGTCACAGAGAAAGAAAACTACAGGCCAATACCACTGGTGAACATAGATGCAAAAATCCTCAACAAAATACTAGCAAACAGAATCCAACAGCACATTAAAAGGATCATACACCACGATCAAGTGGGGTTTATCCCAGGAATGCAAGGATTCTTAAATATATGCAAATCAATCAATGTAATACACCATACTAACAAATTGAAGGAGAAAACTATATGATCATCTCAATAGAGGCAGAGAAAGCTTTCAACAAAATTCAACACCCATTTATGATAAAACCCCCCCAGAAAGTAGGCATAGAGGGAACTTTCCTCAACATAATATGGCCATATATGACAAACCCACAGCCAACATCGTCCTCAATGGTGAAAACCTGAAACCATTTCCACTAAGATCAGGAAAAAGACAAGGTTGCCCACTCTCACCACTATTATTCAACATAGTTTTGGAATTTTTAGCCACAGCAATCAGAGAAGAAAAAGAAATAAAAGGAATCCAAATCAGAAAAGAAGAAGTAAAACTGTCACTGTTTGCAGATGACATGATACTATACATAGAGACTCCTAAAGGTGCCACCAGAAAACTACTAGAGCTAATCAATGAATTTGGTAAAGTAGCAGGATACAAAATTAATGCATAGAAATCTCTAGCATTCTTATACACTAATGATGAAAAATCTGAAAGTGAAATTAAGAAAACACTCCCATTTACCATTTCAACAAAAAGAATAAAATATCTAGGAATAAACCTACCTAAGGAGACAAAAGACCTGTATGGAGAAAATTATAAGACACTGATGAAAGAAATTAAAGATGATACAAACAGATGGAGAGATATACCATGTTCTTGGATTCGAAGAATCAACATTGTTAAAATGATTCTCCTACCCAAAGCAATCTACAGATTCAATGCAATCCCTATCAAACTACCACTGGCATTTTGCACAGAACTAGAACAAAAAATTTCACAATTTGTATGTAAACACAAAAGACCCCAAATAGCCAAAGCAATCTTGAGAAAGGAAAACGGAGCTAGAGGAATCAGACTTCCTGACTTCAGACTATACCACAAAGCTACAGTAATCAAGACAGTATGGTACTGGCACAAAAACAGAAATATAGATCAATGGAACAGGATAGAAAGCCCAGAGGTAAACCCACGCACATATGGTCACCTTATCTTTGATAAAGGAGGCAAGAATATACAGTGGAGAAAAGACAGCCTCTTCAATAAGTGGTGCTGGGAAATCTGGACAGGTACATGTAAAAGTATGAAATTAGAACACTCCCTAACACCATACACAAAAATAAAATGGATTAAAGACCTAAATGTAAGGCCAGATACTATCAAACCCTTAGAGGAAAACATAGGCAGAACACTCTATGACATAAATCACAGCCAGATCTTTTTTGACCCACCTCCTAGAGAAATGGAAATAAAAACAAAAATAAACAAATGGGACCTAATGAAACTTCAAAGCTTTTGCACAGCAATGGAAACCATAAACAAGACCAAAAGACAACCCTCAGAATGGGAGAAAATATTTGCAAACGAAGCAACTGACAAAGGATTAATCTCCAAAATATACAAGCATCTCATGCAGCTCAATATCAAAAAAAACAACAACCCAATCCAAAAATGGGCAGAAGACCTAAATAGACATTTCTCCAAAGAAGACATACAGATGGCCAAAAAGCACATGAAAAGCTGCTCAACATCACTAATTATTAGAGAAATACAAATAAAAACTACATTGAGATATCATCTCACACCAGTCAGAATGGCCATTATCAAAAAATCTACAGACAATAAATGCTGGAGAGGGTGTGGAGAAAAGGGAACCCTCTTGCACTGTTGGTGGGAATGTAAATTGATGCAGCTACTACGGATAACAGTATGGAGGTTCCTTAAAAACTACAAATAGAACTACCATACGACCCAGCAATCCCACTACTGGGCATATACCCTGAGAAAACCATAATTCAAAAAGAGTCATGTACCACAATGTTCATTGCAGCTCTATTTACAATAGTCAGGACATGGAAACAATGTAAGTGTCCATCAACAGATGAATGGATAAAGAAGATGTGGCACATATATACAATGGAATATTACTCAGCCATAAAAAGAAACGAAATTGAGTTATGTGTAGTGAGGTGGATGGACCTAGAGTCTGTCATACAGAGTGAAGTCAGAAAGAGAAAAACAAACACCCTATGCTAACACACACACATATATATATATAGAATCTAAGGGGAAAAAAATGATCATGAAGAACCTAGGGGCAAAACGGGAATAAAGACACAGACCTCCTAGCGAATGGACTTGAGGATATGGGGAGGGGGAAGTGTAAGCTGTGACAAAGTGAGAGAGTGGCATGGACATTATACACTACCAAACGTAAAATAGATAGGTAGTGGGAAGCAGCCACATAGCACAGGGAGATCAGCTCGGTGCTTTGTGACCACCTAGAGGGGTGGGATGGGGGGGGGTGGAAGGGAGGGAGATGCAAGAGGGAAGAGGTATGGGAACATATGTATATGTATAACTGATTCACTTTGTTACAAAGCAGAAACTCACACACCATTGTAAAGCAGTTATACTCCAATAAAGATGTTAAAAAAATCAATTTCCTTTAAAAAAAAAGGTTGTTTAGAAGGTCTGTTTAACTTGGCGTCTCTTGCTGGATAGCTCCTTGGATAAAACTTTGTGGGAATGTGGCTTCATTCCGCGGTAAACATTCCATGGTGGCCATTGGTCAGGGGTCTATCTTCCTGGAATAGTCAGCTACATAAATAAGGATATGTCTTTTATTATGTCCTTGGATCAAAAAATATATATATCTAGCTATTGAGAAACAGTCATTTACGGAACATCTTCCAGGGTCAGGATTGGGCAGCCTTCACTGGTGGGAGGAGGAGTCTATAGGTCAGGAGTCTGTGGCAATAATCCAGGTGAACACAATTAGGCCTGGGAGGAGTTACCAATCATAAAGAGTATTGTGAATGAAGAATCAACAATATCTGTTGATTACCAAGATATTCTTGTATCAGTCTTGCTTCCTATTCAACAGTGTGTGTCAGGTGCTGGGCTGAGTCCTGATGGACCAGAAAGGTGACTTTAGCCTGGATTTTGCCTTTTGGAGCTGACAGTCTTATAGGAAAAGTAAGGCACAAAGGCACGCAGCTTGAATCCCAGGCAAAAGAAGGATCCAGTCTGCCAGCTGCAGGATCAGGGAAGGTTTTCTGGAGGTGAGACCTTGAGCTGGGCTTTATAGAGTTGGGGTGTCCAAGACTGATAGTGAGGGATGACACCAGGATTTTGATTTGGTAGTGCTGGTGACAGAATTGTACGGATATGCTGGGATTAGGGCTAGGAACACCATGCACTCCAGATGTAGGTGGAAAGGAGAAGTCCTGCAGTTGCCAGGACTTTCCTGGTCTTTGAGCGGTTGACCTAGGATCACAAGGTGATATTTGCAGGCCTAAGAGTGAATGGATTCTTAAGGAGGAGAGGAAGGAGAAAAGTTTCGGGACCGAACCGGAAACTCAGGATGGCCTGTAAGGCAGAGACCTAGGAGCAGCAGAGGCGGTGCCCAGGGCAGGTACATCTCTCTCCCGCTCCCTACTCCCCCTTCCCCCAACCCAATGAGCAACTTCTTCCTTACTAGGAAGCCTGCAGTGATTGTTCTGGCCCCAAACATTTACTACGCAGGCCAACTCAGCGAAACAAGAAGCAAGGAGGCGCTAGCGGCTTCGGCCTAGGAAGAGTCCCAGAGACCTAAGAGCGAGGGGCACGAGTATGCCCCACTTGGTTCTCCTGCGGCGACCCCACCCTGCGGGCCCGGGCGCTGCGGAGGGTGGCTCCTGGGGCCTTTCCAGGGATGGGGTCGTGACAGCGCCGTGGATGACACCTGGATGGGTCTTAAAACGGTATCCTTCCCTCCTTTCCCTGCTCTCCCCTCTCCGACCGGCGGATCTCGCGGGGATCTCGGCGTGCCTGGCAGGAGGCACTGGACGCCGAAGCCCAGGGGGTCCGAGGGCCTCCCACCTGCCCAGCCCCGCCTCCTCCAGCACTTGCTGCCGCCCGGGGCCTTGGACCTAAGAGCCAGTCCTGACCCCGGTGGGGCCATTCAATCGCCTCTCGCTGATTTCCCTCCGCTGCCGCGCGGCGGCGGCGACACGTGGGTTCGCGCGCGGGCTCGGGCGGCGCGAGCCCGGGCAGTGCGAGCCCCCGCGCCGGGAAGTGGCGCATGCGCGGGCGTCCTGCGAGCCCGCTGAGGCGAGCCGAATCGCGGCGGCGCCGGGAGCCGAGCAGCGGAGCTGTGAGGAACGAGCGGTGGCGTGAGAACGCCAGGGACTGACAGGTGGCAAACCCTCGCCCGTGCTGATCGGGTTTGCTGGGGCGCCCGCGGAACCTGGCGGTCCGGGCGTGGCGGCGGTCGCATCCCGGACGGCCTGTGAGGGATGCGCCGCCCACTGCCCTGCGCCGCCTGACCACCCCCGCCTCGCCTAGCGGTGCGCCACAGCCGGGCCCGCGGCCGTCCCCGCCGCGTTGTCGCCCGGCCGCCGCCGCGCCCGCGGGGTCGCGCCCGGCCCGGCCATGTGGACCCCCACGGAGGAAGAGAAATACGGCGTAGGTAGGTGAGGCTCCGGCCTGGCCGCGGCGGGCGTTCGGGGGACGCGCCCTTGCTCTCGGCCTCGTGCCGGCCCCGCCTCAATTCGCGCCCGCGCGCCTCCCGGCGCTGCCCGCAGGCTGCGCGGCCTCGACGCGGGGTGTGCGCGGGGTGGGGGCGGCGCGGGCGCGAGGCGCGGGGGTGGGAGCGGGTCCCTGGGCGCGGGGAGGGCGGCAGGGGGCGCTGGCAGCGCGGCCTCGTCAGGTGCGGCCGGAGGGAGGGGTGGGCAGGGCCCCAGCGGTTCCCCGAGGTTTTTGGTGTGGGGCATAGGGCAGTTTCACCCAAGAAGCCAGATTCTGGGAACCTGTTTTCTCCTTTCTCAAACCTCAATTTTAGTGAGTTTCTGCACCTGAGTTGATGAGCCCGATGACTCTATTTTTGGAGTGGAGCCTTAGGAAAAAAAAAGGGATAAAATACGTTGACATCATTTTCCCAGTTCAGAATTTTGCAGACATTTGACTGGAAATGTTTGATCCGTTTTAGTTTGTTTTGCCTTCAATATTATAAATAATTATTACTTAAAATAGGAAGTGTTTTTGCACATGTCCCAATGTTTAGTGTATATTACAGTCACGGTTTTGTTAAGAAACAAACGAACCTGTTTTTAGATGAGACCATTATTCCTCTTAGAATCCTCTTTTTATCTGTTACAAGTGTTAAACTCCAGAAGCTAAATAATTTTTATAATACTCAACTTCTTTAAAAGGCATATTCAATAATTTAAGGGATTGAATATTAGTTTTACTTTTATAGTGTTAGTGTTTTGTGGCGATTACATGAGAGAGGAGTTCAGCCACACTGCATTATTGTAAGTCACCTGTCATTCAGTTAAAAACAGATAGAAAAATGAGTGTACAGTTTTTTTTTCTGCCTAAGTTTTAATGGAAAATTTTAGATGGGGAAATCTGTCTAAACATAGACTTTTGTTTCCCATGTTTACTGCAGCTCAATCAAGGTTTAGTTCACAGTTCACTACAAAATAACTTTTAAACTGTCAGTGGTAACAAACGTTTAGGAATACCATCAGGCAAATTATGTGGAAACTGAATGTATTTAAATTTAAGGACCTGCAGAGAGATCTGTGCTGGTAGAAAATCTTGTTTTGAAAGGTAACTTTCTGAAGTTTTTAATTAGCTACGCTCTAAGGGCATAATGATATAGGCTAGGATGGAAGTGATAAAAAGAGCCCTAGTGCTAGAGTCTCTGTTGAAATGGGATTGGGAAATGATGTGAAGAGCTGGGATTCACCTCTGGGAACATTTTAGCCTTTCTCTTAGAGCATTCCCTAAATACTAAATACATTTTGTGATGTGAAGAGTTGATGGTTTATCTTTTCTGTAACTTGCTCTCAGACCTGCTTAACTAGAATAACAAATAACTGATGTGAAAGTGGTCAACTGTCCAGTGGCACCTAAGTGATAATTTCTTTCCTGCTGGGTCGGAACCTCTGAGTAGTGGAATTGGCAGATTTCTGAGTCCTGGCTTCTCTTTACTGGTGGTGTTGTGGGCAAGTTATTTAACATCATTTTCTTAATGTGTAAATTGGGGATAATATTTACCTACAGGGTTGTGAAAATCAAATGAGAGGATACCAAATGCTTAATAAATGTTAATTTCTTCTTTTCCCCTTAGTACAGTACTTAGAGTAATAACAACACTAGGCATTTCCTCAGGTGTGTTGGTTCTGAAATGGAGGCAATGCAGGGTAATCAAGATAGGCATATGTGAATCTCAAAGCACTAGGATTTGGTGTGTGATTTACTCAGGAAGATGGAAGGAAAATTTTGCATTCCTTGGACTGTGAGTTTAGCTTTACGAAAATTTTTTCCTGTGGAGGGGTACAGCATTGGGCACAGGGTAGGACTTAAATGCTTGTTAAATGAGAGAGACAGTTATTCTGAAGACATGAGCAGCTGTGATTTAGTGTAATTTATTTGCCCTTTCTGCCAAACAAAGAAAGTCTCTATCATCTTCTCTCACAGCTTTCTTCTACTATCCCTTCCTCAGCTATGGTCTAAAAGTTCTTGTGTAGATTGTTCACACTCAGAATATGTTTTTTCCATAAGCATTTCAGGGTTACACTCCTAGGCCTTTTCATAAAAGCCAGTTCAGTCTATAAAGAGCCTAAATATTGTACTTACAATGAGAAAAATAGTCAGTTAAAACTGGTATGTTAGCTGCATTGTTTAATTGTTAGCTTGAAAATCGAAACATTGGACTTCTCTGGTGGTGCAGTGGTTAAGAATCCGCCTGCCAATGCAGGGGACACGGGTTCGAGCCCTGGTCTGGGAAGATCCCACATGCCACAGAGCAACTAAGCCCGTGCGCCACAACTACTGAGCCTGCGCTCTAGAGCTCGTGAGCCACAACTGCTGAGCCCGTGTACCACAACTACTGAAGCCTGCACGCCTAGAGCCTGTGTTCCACAACAAGAGAAGCCACTGCAATGAGAAGCCTGTGCACTGCAATGAAGAATAGCCCCCACTCGCTGCAACTAGAGAAAAGCCCACACGCAGCAACGAAGACCCAACACAGCCAAAGATAAAATAAATAAATAAATAAAAAAATAAAAAAAAGAAAATCTAAACATTATCATTATTCCTATGAGAAAATGTTTTAGATTTCAACTTTGATTTTTATGAGCAGCATGGAGCACAGATTTCTATCTCTGCTTGCTAACCCATAATCCTTACAGCAAGGAGGGAAAACATATCTTTTCCCCACCAATTTGTATAAATTGCTTGGATGTTGGTGAGGGAAGGAGTCCCCTGTTGCAGCAGTGCAAAGGAGTTTTTCCCAGTGCAACTGTTCATCTGTATTTGACATTGGAAAGGTTTTTGAGATCATGTAGTAATATCTTAATGCCTTTAAAATTTATGATATAAAAATTCTGTACAGGTTATAACACTTTCAAATTATTTGATTTATTTGCTTAGGACTAGGCAATATCTGAGCTTCCCTTTCCATTGTAATATTCTGTGATTGAGTTTAGAGGAAGGGGAGGAAACTACCCTTTTTTGAAGATCAATGATGGACCAGTCAGTGTGCTGGGGATTCTCACTTATGGTATACCATGTAGATCCCCAGAGCAGTCTTAATGTTATCTTCGTTACACAGATGATGAAATTGGATCTCAGAGGTTCCCTTAATTTTCTTCTTGGCAATGGGCAATATTTTGCCGTATACTTGACTCTCTTACTGTCCTTCTCTAGTATCACAAGGAGCTGTTCTTTACTGAACCCTTTTAGCCTGTGTTCTGACTCCTTATGTCTCTTCCTCTTAGAGATTCTCTGCTTTTCTTTCTGTTGCCATAAATGCTTGGAAAGTCCTTCATCTTACCATTCTTTATTTTACCTTTTCAAGAAGCTTCCTATTCTAGAGTGAATTAGGTGAGAAAAATCCAACCATTTTTGTGTAACATCTGTCTTTTCCCATATTGACTGCACCCAAACTACCAAATATAGAAACTGAAGACCAAGAAAATACTTTTCCCATCCTCTAACAGCAGCAGCAGTAAACACCACCAACAAATGAAACAAGAGTTTGTAAATTAAATTCCTTGAGTAGAATAGCAGCAGAGATTTGAGTACATGTGTGTTAGTTTGGCATCTTAGCAGTGAAAGCTGCTTCATAATGTCATCTTGTTTATTCTGCTGTCCTGAGGTAAATTTTGTAATAATTCAGAGCATTTATTGCTTATTCTTTTCTAATCCCCACTTAGCAGACCATGAAAAAATTTCTTCATTACCAACCAGATTACCTTCTATTTTAGTTTTGTAATGTCATATTTATTTTTTTCTAATTTAAAAACAATGCATATTTTCTGCCTTACTTTTACCTGATTTCCTTCTGCTTGATTTTCCCCAGATAGGAAAAAAACCCCAAACAACACTTAAAAAAAGCCCTGAATCCTTAAAAGAAATTTAACTTCTAATGATCCTGTGGTGCAGAGGCATGTGAAGGTGGGAAGGGAATAGGTCCATGAAACCACATCTGAAAGAACCAGTGTTCACACAATTTCACTAAATCTGTAGGTAAATGGGCTACAACTCAGTGAAATAGTGCAAGGGCAGTGGGCTCTTTAGTTACTTGCTCTGTAAGGAAATCCCAGCCTTTGAAGCCTTGGAAAAGGCCCTGTATCTTTATCTCTCAGAGGTAAAGGCATCCACTAGGGGTAGAGAAGATGTCATAAACCCAGGACTTTATTTTGCCCTGAAAAGTGAGGATGTGCTTGATGTTTTATGATCAGGGGTTTAGTGTTTACAGGGAACTTCCACATCATGATTCTGCTTGAGCTTTACACCGTAAAGCTCCTTTTTTTTTTTTTTTTTAAACCGATGACAAAGAAACTTTAACTGAAAGAAATTAAGTGACTGATCTAAGATACTTAAGCCAACTAAGTGCTGATTTGAGATTTCAACCTAGGACTTTGGGATTCTATTCTAATCCACAGCTGCTTTCATTATACCATGTTGCCTCTGAAAAGAATTTGTCGGCAGTGTATGTCTCTGGCTCAAAAAGTAAGGCCTTTTTAACAGACTTCAAATTTAAATTGGATATTTAAGGAATTTTATTTCTATATTAAGCATTTTTATAAGACTACATAGTATTTATCGTTCTGCTTCTGAATATATGATTTGCATTGCTGATGAGTACAGATTCAAGGCATGACAATTCATAAGGCAGGTTTTTAACAGCCTTGAGGAGTATGTTGGGTACTATTGCCCTCTTTTAAAGACATTGTTAGTAGGGAAGAAAGAAGTTGATATCAGCAAACATTTATTGAGTGCCTTCTTAAACCAAGATGGCTTTGTTTTGATCTGCCATTCTGTAAAGCAAGCAGGAAATAATCAGCAGGAAATGATCAATATTTTAACAGGGAAGTCAATATGCAACAATATTCTATAGACTATTCAAATGTTATGGTTAATTTTATCATGCAGTGTTATGAGAGAATATGCTTTAGAAACATAAAGCTTAATTGTAAACATGACACCATTTTCTGTCATTTTTAGACACATTCTGAAGCATGATGTCTCAAAAGAATGGTCATTGAGGTTGGAAGTGCTTTATATTCATACCATACTTTTACATTGGTGCTGAATTTCAATTTTTAATAGTTTGTATTATGATTTTTTTTTGAATTCTTGTGTCCTTATTCTTGAAGATAAGAATGATCTGAATTTATTCCCAATGTGTAAGCATTATTGGATATGCTATATTAGGGCTTTATTCCAATGTTGTACTTTTACCATAATGAACAAACCTGTTTATTATGTTTTGCTCTAAAGACTCTTGTATACCCTCTCTTGATAGATTTTGTATAGAAAAGAAAGATTTTTTCCACATAAAGGTTCTGGGAACTTTAAAATTTTTTTTATAAGTACGTTGCCAAATTATTTTAGCTGTGGCCCAAGTAACTGCAGTTGACTTGCTATATCACACATTAGGATACTCTAGTAAGGATAATTACTATGTTGGGAAATGTCATTCAGAAACTTCCTGTTTTTCTACTTATCTACAATGGAATAAAATCTCAACCTCTTGCTTCCATCTGTTTCTCCCTCTCTCTTTAGAACTCATTCATGAGCTCTTGTTGATTGATGAATGAGAACAAAAATTGATGGAAGAATTAATGTATGATAAATGCAGAACTTTCTTTTTTTTGCGGTTCACGGGCCTCTCACTGTTGTGGCCTCTCCCGTTGTGGAGCACAGGCTCTGGACGTGCAGGCCCAGTGGCCATGGCTCACGGGCCTAGCCGCTCTGCGGCATGTGGGATCTTCCCGGACCGGGGCATGAACCTGTGTCTCCTGCATCGGCAGGCGGACTCTTAACCACTGCTCCACCAGGGAAGCCCAAATGCAGAACTTTATATTACAGACTTAGTATCATACTTTGACCTTTCTTCAAATACATCTAGTGACAGTGCCCTCACCACGTTTTGAGACAGCCCATTTTATTGTTAGACAGCTGTGATGAGAACATTCTTCCTTGTTGAATAGACTCCTTGTAATTTCTTATAAGTTTGTGTTCTGTGTTTACATATAAATAACTTCCATCATAGCCCTTCAGTAATTCATAAAATTTTAGTATTGTAAGGGATCTTAGAGATAATATGGTTTAAGGCTCCAGAGCTAAGTAAGACCAGTGGAATAGCTAACATTCATTAAGTGTTTACTGTGTGCCCAGCACTTGCATGTTATGGCTCACATTTGCTTTTTCACCTTCATCTGTTGACTTGCTTGTATTTTACACTTTAGCCAAACTGAACTTTCCCCAAGTCCTTCTGTCTGGACTTAATTATACCAGTGCTGCTGTGTGCCAGGACTGTTTGCCATCTATTAAACACTTCTTGTTATTTGCTGCATCATGTCTCTGTTCATATTCTTTCTATGTGGGGTGCCTCCCCCCACCCCATCTTCATCTCTCAGATTCTTTCCTATCTGTTAAGGCTTCTATCATGTCTTACTATCTTTGTAAATCTTTTTCTACCTTGAGCATACCCCTTTCTTTTTCCAACCAGATAGATTTTATTCTATGATACTTTATATCTTACAGTGGTATATTTATTCTATCCTCTTCCATTAGATTAATGTCCTTCCAACTTTTGACTACGATCTACAATAAGAAATACAATTAAAATTATTATCTCGGGCTTTCCTGGTGGCACAGTGGTTGAGAGTCCACCTGCCGATGCAGGGGACACGGGTTCGTGCCCCGGTCCAGGAAGATCCCACATGCCGTGGAGCGGCTGGGCCTGTGAGCCATGGCCGCTGAGCCTGCGCATCCGGAGCCTGTTCTCCGCAACGGGAGAGGCCACGGCAGTGAGAGGCCCGCGTACCGCAAAAAAAAAAAAAAAAAAAAAAAATTATTATCTCTTATGTGTGTATGTTTCTACTATACACACACATGAAAAAGTTAAAAGTTTCATGGTATAGTATTTTGTAGAGTGTACTCTGATGTTTCTATTCATTTCTATTTCATCAAAAAATATTGGTGGCAGGCGCAATTGATTTTTTGACCCATGGTTAACTCTGATTTAGGCTATAAACTCTTAAAAAGTAGGGATTGTGCCATATTTACAGTTGACCCTTGAACAATGCAGGGGTTGGAGCGCCAACCCCTCACACAGTCAAAAATCTGTGTTCCGCTATTTCTGCCTCAAAAACAAGGGAGATGATAAAATGACTCACCCAAGGGCAGGAAGCTGAAACAGTTTGGATGGAATCAGAACTCAAACCCTAGTTCTTTTGGTTCCACATATTGTGATCTCTAATTAAATGCAAACTTTTCCCCACACGTAATTAATTTAAAGATCTGTAACATGAAAACACAGGTACTGTATACATTTATTGAAAAAAATTGTGTATAAATGGACCTGCACAGTTCAAACCTGTGTTGTTCAAGGGTCAGCTGTATCTTTGTGTTCTTGACAGACATAACTCAGTACCAGGCATATAGAAGGTTTTATACATGTGTTTTAGCATTGAGTTGGACGTTTTTTGTTAATGTGGTATAAAGCCTGATATTCGGAGGCTTTTGAGCTGCCATTTCACACTAATTACTCATACTGGTTTTATAACAGCTAAACTCTAGATTTTACTGCATATTAACTGAAGTAAAGCTAGATCTCCGTCCTGAATGTGTGCTATTGATAATAAACATAAATGTAAAATTTTAGTTTCATTTTAAAAAGATTTTACATTTATTTTCATTACATTTCATTGAGGGGGAGCATATTTGGCTTGCCACTGTTGGTCTTAAATGGGGTTGGGCTCTCAGTATTCGGCTCATTAGTACAACTTGTCAAGTTTTTTTTTTTTTTTTTTTTTGTGGTACGTGGGCCTCTCACTGTTGTGGCCTCTCCCGTTGCGGAGCACAGGCTCCGGACGCGCAGGCTCAGCGGCCATGGCTCATGTGCCCAGCCGCTCCGTGGTATGTGGGATCTTCCCGGACCGGGGCACGAACCTGTGTCCCCTGCATCGGCAGGCGGACTCTCAACCACTGCAGCACCAGGGAAGCCCTTTCAAGTCTTTTTTGTAGCTTGAGTTTGTCTTCCCACATATCATCTTTTCCTTGAAGTTTCACCTACACAGTTGATAAACCTGTCTTCTGTCCTTTTCCAAGTGGCTGGTAAAAATGTTGAACAGAATAGTTTGAGGGAAGTGTCCAGTTTATAAAGGAGTAGATTTTGTTATGTTGTGTTTTGAATGCAAATTATCAGGATGACTTACTGAATGCTTCATGACAGTGCCAGCTGCGCCACCTTTGTGAACCTGATAGTGTTTGGGGTTAGGATGTGTTCCTGGCCAGACTGTGGTCTATGGCCAAGGAGGAAGGTTGCTGCTAAAGTCTGTGTGGCCTTACTTTTAAGTGTGGGGAGTGATAAAGGAATATTAGCATTAAAAAGATCTGAAATCCATTTTCATCTTCATGTATAGGAGGACGGGTGGCACGAAACTTTTCTTGAGTTTTGTTTCTGATGTTCTTTCCACATTCCCTACACTTTAGATATGCTGGACAACTCACCCTTTTCCAGACAAGCCTAAAACCCTCCTACCTTTGTCGCTTTGCTTGGTTGTTATAGTATGACAGGAATGCAATGACTACCTTTCTCTGCCTGGGGAATGCCACCTTAAAAAGCTGAAATGTCATCTTCTCTTTGATGCCTTCCCCAGCTCTGCCCAATAATAAGCATTGCTTCTTGCTCCTACAGCAGTTGGTACCAACCTCTAGTATGGCACTTATCCCTTTAGGTCATGCTTAATTGCATGTCTTTGCCTCAGGGGATTGAGCTTCTCCAGGACAAGGAATTTTGTCTTTGTGTTTGTAACCCCAGGACCTAGCACATAGTGAGGGATCAATAAATGCTTAATTAGGAGTCCAACCTAATGAAAGTTTTATTTTGCTTTGTTAATCCTGATAGTATTTTATTTTTTAAAATTTATTTATTTATTTATTTTGGCTGCACTGGGCCTTCGTTCCGGCTCACGGGCTTCTCTAGTTGCAGCACGTGGATTTAGTTGCAGCATGTGGGATCTTACTTCCCTGACCAGGGATTGAACCTGGGCCCCCTGCGTTGGGATCGCGAAGTCTTAACCACTGGACCACCTGGGAAGTCCCCCGATAGTATTTTAAAAAGCAGTCTGTAAGTCTAATAATATTTAGTTGTTAGAAATCTGTGACATCATGAATACACTTTTTTTTCCTCAGCGTTTCTCTTTCTTGAGTCTGTTAGGAAGGTTTACTGCCTGTGGCTGAGTTGAGATGACTGATTTTGGGTGGGAGCCTTAGGATTCCAGTATGAATCTCACCTAGAGTTTCACAGTTATCACAACAGTGATTCAGGAAATTTGCAGCAGGTAATTGGGATGCCGCTTGAATTTACCCCAACAATACCTCTTTCGTTTGACACCTTTGGGGAAGCCGTGTTTTGGATGAGTGACTTTTCCATAGAACTCAAGGTTAAACCTTTAAAAGCACCAAGAAAATATTTTTTTGTTGGACTTTGTTTATAGTAAAAGATAACATGTTCCATTCTTCCCTGTGGTGAATTCAATATGTTGAATACATCTGAGCTTTTTCTGTGTAACATTTCCCCTCTGATTACATAAGATATATATTCATTATAGACATGTAAGTAACTATAGAAAAATACGCAAAAAAGAAAATAAGGGTGATATCTTATTTTTGTTACCCAGACATAACCCATCTCAACACACTGGCATATCTTTCCAGTCTTTTTTTCTGATGCAGGCATTTAAAATAAATTTAGGACTGTACTGTTTATATTGTCATTCAGTATTTTATTTTATTTTTAAAACTCAAGTAATTTATTTATTGACCATGCAGCATGTGGGATCTTAGTTCCCTGACCAGGGATCAAAACCACGCTCCTTGCAGTGGAAGCATGGCGTATTAACCACTGGACCACCAGGGAAGTCCCAACAGTCTTTTATTTTAAATCTGCTATACTATGAACATTTTCTTATGTCTGGAATGTCATTGTTTTAATGACTGCTGTTCCATTAGGTACTATATTAGGTACTATAATTTACCTAATCTCCTACTTCTGAGCAGTTGGTCATTAGAAATTAACTATTGCCAGGACAGTGAGGGTACTTGTTTCTCTGCACCCTTGTCAGTATAGGGCATTATTTTCTCCACAAATTTGCATCTTCAAAAATTTCAAACTTGACACATGCTTAAGAGGGATAAATTCTCAGGCATTACAAAAATAAAGTATCCTGTACTACCATTTCAACTTCTTGGGCATCATTTGTTTAATTGAACTTTCTGACTATTTGATATCATTAATAGAAATAAGTGATTATGACTTTGATACAGTGATACTTGTTTGCTTCCTCACTGAAATCCCTGGGAAGATCACTAATTCCAGTTAGTGGTTCTCTTGTTTGTTTGCTCCCTTTCTCATCTGGCTGTGATGCTCTCTGGGAATTTGGTGGTGGTGGTGGTGGTCGGGGAGGGGGGATATGTGAGACTCTTCGACTTGCTATCAGTGACTTGAAATGGTATTTTTGTTTTGTTTTGGTATTCTTTCTATCTCTGTACATTTCTGTTCTCTGTAGCTACTTCCAGTGTCATTCATTTCCTTTTCCTGTTTGCCAGCCACTCTTTGCTGTTTGCTTCTTTCCCCAGCCATACCTTTTCAAGCTAGAGCCGAACTGAACTTGTTCAAGGGAAACTGGGGTAATCAACTTTATGAAAAACTAAAGTGGCTCCTTTCCTTTCTATTGGAGTGAAATTCAGTGCCTTTTTGAAAAACTTAGATGTGTTAAAAGAACTTTCTGACTCATGGCCAGGGCTGGGCTCTGTAGGAATGCCTGGCTTTGGAACAGAGGCAGTGCTCTGGGAGTGATAGAGCCTAATGCAGATTTGCTCCATGCAGAGCAGTTTCCCCTCTGGGTGGCTGCATGTAGGTATGACGTCTGGTACGGCTGCAGCCATCTTGTTATCATGAAGAAAGCCAGGAAGGGGGAGGGGGATTTGTTTTGCTTTTTGGTATGGGAAAGGGAAGAAACACTTGGGGTGCTTGGACCATTATGGATGGAGGGAAGGAACTGTTTGAAAAGAAAAACTTTTGATACATTTAAACATACTGAAATATTTAAGCTCTGATAAGACAATGGTGTATGATTGTAGGTAATGAGACTGTGGTTGTCCCACAAAGAACTCATTGTTTTTATTGATTTGCTTTCTCAGAAACCATAGCAGGTTTCTGTGTTAGTTATGTAGAGTAATGAACTGTTTTAATTGGTTAATTCTTCACCCTGATATTTACAATTTACCCAGATTAAGTGTACAATTTAGTGGCATTAAATACATTCAAATTGTTGTATAACTATCACTACTATTTATTTCCAGAGCTCTTTTTATCATCCCAAACAAAAACTCTATACCCCTCCCTGTAGCTCCAGGTAACCTCTATTCTACTTTCTGTCTCTGTGAATTTGATTATTCTAGATACCTCATATAAATGGAATCATACAACATTTGTCTTTTTGTATTCAGCTTATTTTACTTAGCATAACATTTTCAGGGTTCGTGCATGTTGTAGCAGGCATCAAAATTTCATTCCTTTTTATGTCTGAATAATATCCCATTGTGTGAGTATATATCACATTTATTTATACATTCATCTGTTGTTGTACACTTAGGTAGTTTCCACCTTTTGGCTCTTATGAATTAAGCTGCTATGAATATTAGTGTGCAAGTATCTGTTAGAGTCCCTATTTTCGGATCTCTTGGGTGTATACCTAGCATTGGAATTGCTAGATCAAATGGTAATTCATGTTTAACTTTTAGAGAAATCACTTATTTTCCACACCAGTTGTACAGTTTTACATTACCACCAACAACTCGTGAGAGTCCCACATCCTTGCCAACAATTCTTATTTTATTTTATTTTTTGGCCACACTGCGCGGCATGTGGGATCTTAGTTCCCTGACCAGGGATCGAACACATGCCCCCTGCATTGGAAGCATGGAGTCTTAACCATTGGACTGCCAGGGAAGTCCAGCACTTCTTATTTTTTGATAATAGCCATCCTAATGGGTGTGAAGTGGTATCTCACTGTGGTTTTGATTTGAGTTTCCCTAGTGATTAGTGATGTTGAGCATCTTTTCATGTGCTTATTGGCTATCTGTATATTTTCGTTGGAGAAATATTCCATTTTATGTATGTACCACATTTTGTTTACCCGTTCTTTGTTGATGGACACTTGGGTTGTTTCTACCTTTTGGTAGATATTGTGAATAATACTATAATGAACATTTGGCATCCAAGTTTCTGTTTGACTCCGTTTTAAATCCTTTGGATATATACCTAGGAGTGGAATTGCTTACCATTTGGTAATTCTATGTTTAGTTTTTTGGGGAACCACCACGCTGTTTTCAGTAGTGCCTGCATCATTTTACTTTGCCATCAGCAATGCACGAGGATTCCAGTCTCTTTACATCCTTGCTAATACTTGTGATTTTCTGTCTTTTAAAAAAATGTTTCTATAAATGGCCATCCAAATGGGTGTGAAGTGGTATTTCATTGTGGTCTTTAAAAATTTTTATTTATTTATTTATTTATTTATTTCTGTTTGGCTGCATTGGGTCTTCGTTGCTGAATGCTGACTTTCTCTAGTTGCAGTGAGCGGGGGCTACTCTTACTTTTGGTGTGCGGACTTCTCATTGCGGTGGCTTCTCTTGCTGCGGAGCACGGGCTCTAGGTGCATGGGCTTCAGTAGCTGTGGCATGTGGGCTCAGTAGTTGTGGCTCACGGGCTCTAGAGCACAGGCTCAGTAGTTGTGGTGCACGGGCCTAGTTGCTCCGTGACATGTGGGATCTTCCTGGACCAGGGCTTGAACCTGTGTCCCCCGCACCGTCAGGTGGATTCCTAACCACTGCGCCACCGGGGAAGTCCCTCATTGTGGTTTTGATTTGCATTTTTCCTAATAATTAGTGATGTTGAGCGTCTTTTCATGTGCTTATTGGCCATTTATGTGTTGTTTTTGGAGAAATGTCTATTCAAGTACTTTGCCCATTTTAAAATAGATTTTTGTTGCGGTTGTTAGTTTGTAGCTCTTTATATATTCTGGATATTAATTCCTTAACAGATACATGGTTTAGAGATGTTTTCTCCCATTTCATGGTTTGCCTTCTCACTCTGTTATAGTGTCCTTTGATGTACAGAAGTTTTAAATTTTGACACAGTCTAATTTATGTTTTCTTTTGTCATTTGTGCTTTTGGTGTCATATTCAAGAAATCATGGTCAAATCCATCATGAGGCTTTCCCCCATGTTTCCTTCTAAGAGTTTTATAGCTTTTACATTTAGACCTTTGATCCATTTTGAGTTAATTTTTGCATATGGCATAAGGTAAGGGTCCAGCTTCATTCTTTTGTATATGGATGTCTAGTTTTTTCAGCATTGTTTGTTGAGAAGTCTGTCTTTCCCATTGAATGGTCTTAGCACCTTGGTTTGAAAATCATTTGGCCATATATTTGACGTTTTTTTTTGGGCCTCTGTCTTTATGCTGATATGTCTGTCTTTATGCCAGTACCACAGTTTTCTGTGCCTTTGTAGCACGTTTTGAAATCAGGAAGTGTGAGTACTCCCACTTTGTTCTTCTTTTTCAAGTTTGTTTTGCCTCTTTGGGATCCCTTGAGATTCCATATGAATTTTAGGAAGAATTTTTCTATTTCTACAAAAAGTGCCATTGGGATTTTGACAGGAATTGCAATGAATTTGTAGATTGCTTTAGGTAGTATTGTCATATTAACAATATTAATTCTTCCAGTCAGTGATCACGGATGCTTTACATTTACTTAGGTTGTCTTTATTTACTATTATTATTATTTTTGGCTGCGTTGGGTCTTTGTTGCTGCACATGGGCTTTCTCTGGTTGCGGCAAGCGGGGGCTACTCTTCATTGCAGTGTGTGGGCTTCTCGTTGCGGTGGCTTCTCTTGTGGAGCATGGCTCTGGGCGCGTGGGCTTCAGTAGTTGCAGCATGTGGGCCCTAGAGTGAGCGGGCTTCAGTAGTTGTGGCGCGAGAGCTCAGTAGTTGTGGCTCGCGGGCTCTAGAGCGCAGGCTCAGTAGTTCTGGCACACAGGCTTAGTTGCTCTGCAGCATGCGGAATCTTCCTGGATTAGGGATCACTCGTGTCCCCTGCATTGGCAGGCGGATTCTTAACTACTGCACCACCAGGAAAGTCCTTGGAATTGTTTTCTTAATTTTGTTTTTGTATTGTTCATTGTTAATGTATTTTTGCATGTTAATTTTATATCGTGCAACTGCTGAGTTCATCTGTTAGCCCTAACATTTTGTTGTTGTTGTTTTTTTGACTGCATTCTTTAAGGTTTTCTACATATAAGATCATGTCATCTGCAAAGAGAGATCATTTTATTTCTTCCTTTCATATTTGGATGCCTTTTGTTTCTTTTTCTTGCCCAATTACTACTCTGGCTAAAACTTCTAGCACTATGTTGAAAAGGCAAAAGCAGTCATTTTCGTCTTGTTCCTGATCTTAGAGGAAAAGCTTTCAGTCTTTCACACTGAGTATGATGCTTGCTGTAGATTTTTCATATTTTTTTCTTTTTTTCTTAACAACGTTAGTTTTCATTTCACTTAACACAAGCTACTACTTGTTCATGCCCAGACTGTGTGTTTGTTTGTATCTGTAAAAGTATGTATCTGGGCATTTTATCTCTTCTTCTTCTCAGTATTTTTTTTTTTTTGAACTTTATTTATTTATTTGTTATACAGCAGCGTTTTATTAGTTGTCTGTTTTACACATATTAGTGTATATATGTCAATCGCAATCTCCCATTTCATCCCACCACCACCCCCTGCCCCCCACTTTCCTCCCTTGGTGTCCATACGTTGGTTCTCTACATCTGTCTCTATTTCTCCCTTGCAAACTGGTTCATCTGTACCATTTTTCTACATTCCACATATATGCATTAATATATGATATTTGTTTTTCTCTTTCTGACTTACTTCAATCTGTATGACAGTCTGTAGGTCCGTCCACGTCTCTGAAAATGACCTGATTTCATTCCTTTTTATGGCTGAGTAGTATTCCATTGTATATATGTACCACATCTTCTTTATTCGTTAGTCTGTCAATGGGCATTTAGGTTGCTTCCATGACCTGGTTATTGTAAATAGTGCTGCAGTGAACATTGGGGTGCATGTGTCTTTTTGAATTATGGTTTTCTCAGGGTATGTGCCCAGTAGTGGGATTGCTGGGTCATATGGTAGTTCTATTTTTAGTTTTTTAAGGAACCTCCGTACTGTTCTCCATAGTGGCTGTATCAATTTTCATTCCCACCAACAATGCAAGAGGGTTCCCTTTTCTCCACACCCTCTCCAGCATTTGTTTGTAGATTTTCTGATGATGCCCAATCTAACCGGTGTGAGGTGATACCTCATTGTAGTTCTGATTTGCATTTCTCTGATAATCAGTGATGTTGAGCAGCTTTTCATATGCCTCTTGGCCATCTACATGTCTTCTTTGGAGAAATGTCTCTTTAAGTCTTCTGCCCATTTTTTAATTGTGTTGTTTGTTTTTTTAATATTGAGCTAATGAGCTGTTTGTATATTTTGGAGATTAATCCTTTGTCCGTTGATTCATTTGGAAATATTTTCTCCCATTCTGAGGGTTGTCTTTTCGTCTTGTTTATAGTTTCCTTTGCTGTGCAAAAGCTTTTAAGTTTCATTAGGTCCCATTTGTTTATTTTTGTTTTTATTTCCATTACTCTAGGAGGTGGGTCAAAAAAGATCTTGCTGTGATTTATTTCAGAGTGTTCTTCCTATGTTTTCCTCTAAGAGTTTTATAGTATCTGGCCTTACATTTAGGTCTTTAATCCATTTTGAGTTTATTTTTGTGTATGGTGTTAGGGAATGTTCTAATTTCATTCTTTTACATGTGGCTGTCCAGTTTTCCCAGCACCACTTATTGAAGAGACTGTCTTTTCTCCATGGTATATCGTTGCCTCCTTTGTCATAGATTAGTTGACCATAGGTGCATGGGTCTATTTCTGGGATTTCTATCCTGTTCCATTGATCTGTATTTCTGTTTTTGTGCCAGTACCATATTATCTTGATTACTGTAGCTTTGTAGTATAGCCCAAAGTCAGGGAGTCTCATTCCTCCAGCTCCATTTTTTCCCCTCAAGGTTGCTTTGGCTATTCGGGGTCTTTTGTGTCTCCATACAAATTTTAAGATTTTTTGTTCTAGTTCTGTAAAAAATCCCATTGGTAATTTGAATCTGTAGATGGCTTTGGGTAGTATAGTCATTTTCACAATATTGATTCGTCGAATCCAAGAACATGGTATATCTCTCCATCTGTGTTTGTCATCTTTGTGTTCTTTCATCAGTGTCTTATAGTTTCTTGAGTACAGGTCTTTTACCTCCTTAGGTAGGTTTAGTCCAAGGTATTTTATTCTCTTTGTTGCAGTGGTGAATGGGATTGTTTCCTTAATTTCTCTTTCTGATCTTTCGTTGTTAGTGTATAGGCATGCAAGAGATTTCTGTGTGTTAATTTTGTGTCCTGCAACTTTACCAAATTCATTGATTAGCTCTAGTAGTTTTCTGGTGGCATCTTTAGGAATATCTATATGTAGTATAATGTCATCTGCAAACAGTGACAGTTTTATTTCTCCTTTTCCAATTTGTATTTCTTTTATTTCTTTTTCTTCTCTGATTGCCGTGGCTAGGACTTCCAAAACTATATTGAACAATAGTGGTGAGAGTGGACATCCTTGTCTTGTTCCTGATCTTAGAGGAAATGCTTTCAGTTTTTCACCATTGAGAATGATGTTTGCTGTAGGTTTATTGTATATCGCCTTTATTATGTTGAGGTAGTTTCCCTCTGTGCCCACTTTCTGGAGAGTTTTTATAATAAATCGGTGTTGAATTTTGTCAAAAGCTTTTTCCGCAT
The DNA here is from genome assembly GCF_963455315.2 of Globicephala melas. Lineage (NCBI taxonomy): Eukaryota > Metazoa > Chordata > Mammalia > Artiodactyla > Delphinidae > Globicephala > Globicephala melas. The sequence goes on along the minus strand of NC_083324.2, from coordinate 37,524,130 downwards.
CTATTGAGATGATCATATGGTTTTTATTCTTCAGTTTCTTAATATGGTGTATCACATTTGCGTATATCGAAGAATCCTTGCATCCCTGGGATAAATCCCACTTGATCATGGTGTATGATCCTTTTAATGTGCTGTTGGATTTCGTTTGCTAGTATTTTGTTGAGGATTTTTGCATCTATATTCATCAGTGATATTGGTCTGTAGCTTTCTTTTTTTGTAGTATCTTTGTGTGGTTTCAGTATTGGGGTGATGGTGGCCTTGTAGAATGAGTTTGGGAGTGTTCCTCTGCAATATTTTGGAAGAGTTTGAGAAGGATAGGTGTTAGCTCTTCTCTAAATGTTTGATAGAATTTGCCTGTGAATCCATCTGGTCCTGGACTTTGTTTGTTGGAAGATTTTTAATCACTGTTTCAATTTCATTATTTGTGATTGATCTGTTCATATTTTTTATTTCTTCCTGGTTCAGTCTTGGAAGGTTGTACCTTTCTAAGAATTTGTCCATTTCTTGCAGGTTGTCCATTTTATTGGCATAGAGTTGCTTGTAGTAGTCTCTTATGATGCTTTTTATTTCTGCGGTGTCCATCGTAACGTCTCCTCTTTCGTTTCTAATTTTATTGATTTGAGTCCTCTCCCTCTTTTTCTTGATGAGTCTGGCTAAAGGTTTATCAGTTTTGTTAACAAATTGAAACAAATTGTTTCTTTGTTCTATTTCATTTATTTCTGCTTTGATCTTTATGATTTCTTTCCTTCTACTATCTTTGGGTTTTGTTTGTTGTTCTTTCTCTAGTTCCTTTAGGTGTAAGGTTAGATTGTTTATTTGAGATTTTTCTTGTTTCTTGAGGTTGGATTGTATTGCTGTAAACTTCTCTCTGAGAACTGCTTTTGCTGCATCCCATAGGTTTTGGATCGTCATGTTTTTGTTGTCATTTGTCTCTAGGTATTTTTTGATTTCCTCAGTGATCTCTTTGTTATTTAGTAACGTATTGTTTAGCCTCCATGTGTTAGTGTTTTTTACATTTTTTCCAATGTAATTGATTTCTCATCTCATAGCGTTGTGGTCGGAAAAGATGCTTGATATAATTTCAGTTTTCTTAAATTTACTGAGGCTTGATTTGTGACCCAAGATGTGATCTGTCCTGGAGAATGTTCTGTGTGCACTTGAGAAGAAGGTGTAATCTGCTGTTTTTGGATGGACTGTCCTATAAATACCAGTTAAATCTATCTGGTCTGTTGTATCATTTAAAGCTTGTGTTTCCTTATTAATTTTTTGTCTGGATGATTTTTCCATTGGTGTAAGTGAGGTGTTAAAGTCCCCCACTATTATTGTGTTACTGTCGATTTCCTCTTTTATAGCTGTTAGCATTTGCTTTATGTATTGAGGTGCTTCTGTGTTGGGTGCATATATATTTATAATTGTTGTATCTTCTTCTTGGATTGATCCCTTGATCATTATGTAGTGTCCTTCCTTGTCTCTTGTAACATTCTTTATTTTAAAGTCTGTTTTCTCTGATACTAGAACTGCTACTTCAGCTTTCTTTTTCATTCTTTTTTTTTGCAAGATTAAATATATACTTATATTCATGATAAGTAAGTACCGAGTAACATTTCCAGTTAAAACTTTTTTCTCTTTGTTTCTGATACAATTATAGTACACAGGTAAACCTTTCCTTCTTATTTCCAGATTTCTGTAAACTTTTCTCCAGAATGTTTCTCCACACTGTAGTACTTGCCTTTAGTGCAGGAATGCAACATGAGTGGTATTTCTCCTGTGGGTCCCAGTAGTAAATGTAGCTTAACCAACAGTGAAATCAGTTCTTACAAACCACCTATGAAAACCATGCATTTGATCTCCATAAAATGTAGGATTGCCAACACTCCATAACAGGAATTCCATGGCTTCTTATAAATACAGTTCTTGAAGAAGTATTTGGGCAATTCCTGTAATACCATAGGCTGGCAAACCAAATGTTTAATCCAATGGTTTTATTACCCTCAATTTAACTTCACTCTGTTGAACACCTGATTACTTATGACCATAAGTCAAGAAATAAACAATGGGGCTTCCCTGGTGGCACAGTGGTTGGGAGTCCACCTGCCAATGCAGGGGACAGGTGTTTGAGCCCTGGTCCGGGAAGATCCCACGTGCCGCGGAGCGGCTGGGCGTGTGCACCACAGCTGCTGGGCCTGCGCTCTGGAGCCTGCGAGCCTAGAGCCTGTGCTTAGCAGTGGGAGAGGCCACCGCAATGAGAAGCCCACGCACTGCAACAGAGACCCAACACAGCCAAATAAATAATAAATAAAAATAAAGAAATAAACAATGATGTGGAGTAACCCCAAAGCAATAAAAATGAACACCCTTTGATAAACTAAGCAGAAATAACATTAGTGATGTCATGCAGTTTCTGAGATATCATAGAAAAATTGTTTCTTAATATTGATAGGAAAATTATGTATCAGTGAAAATGCAGGCTTAGAAATATAGTACTGAGAGTTTCAATTTGTGATGTCTTCACTGCTGAGGGAAAGTGGAATTCTTATTACTAAAGAGAGCTGATCTCTTGGGTGTTGCTGATGGCTCTGTAACTGAGCTTAGTGTTTAATGATGTTGTACAAATAAAATGCAGTGGGGGAAATATGAAATTCCAGCTCTCTTTTGATTTCCATTTGCATGGAATATCTTTTTCCATCCCCTCAGTTTCAGTCTGTATGTGTCCCTCCGTCTGAAGTGGGTCTCTTGTAGACGGCATATACATGGATCTTGTTTTTGTATCCATTCAGCAAGCCTGTGTCTTTTGATTGGAGCATTTAATCCATTCACATTTAAGGTAATTATTGATATGTATGTTCCTATTACCATTTTCTTAATTGTTTTGGGTTTGTTTTTGTAGGTCCTTTTCTTCTCTTGTGTTTCCCACTTAGAGAAGTTCCTTTAGCATTTGTTGTAGAGCTGGTTTGGTGGTGCTGAATTCTCTTAGCTTTTGCTCTTGTGTAAAGCTTTTGATTTCTCCATCGAATCTGAGTGAGATCCTTGCCTGGTAGAGTAATCTTGGTTGTAGGTTCTTCCCTTTCATCACTTTAAATATATTGTGCCACTCCCTTCTGGCTTGTAGAGTTTCTGCTGAGAAATCAGCTGTTAACCTTATGGGAGTTCCCTTGTATGTTATTTGTTGTTTTTCCCTTATTGCTTTTAATCATTTTTCTTAGCCTTTAATTTTTGTCAATTTGATTACTATGTGTCTCGGCATGTTTCTCCTTGGGTTTATCCTGCCTGGGACTCTCTGCGCTTCCTGGACTTGGGTGGTTATTTCCGTTCCCATGTTAGGGATGTTTTTGACTATAATCTCTTCAGATATTTTCTCGGGTCCTTTCTCTCTCTCTTCTCTGTCTGAGACCCCTATAATGCAAATGTTGGTGCATTTAATGTTGTTCCAGAGGTCTCTTAGGCTGTCTTCATTTCTTTTCACTGTTTTTTGTCTATTCTGTTCCGTGGCACTGAATTCCACCATTCTTTTTTCCAGGTTACTTATCCATTCTTCTGCCTTAGTTATTCTGATATTGATTCCTTCTAGTGTATTTTTCATTTCAGTTATTGTATTGTTCATCTCTGTCTGTTCTTTAATTCTTCTGGGTCTTTGGTAAACATTTCTTGCATCTTCTTGATCTTTGCCTCCATTCTTTTTCCGAGGTCCTAGATCATCTTCACTATCATTATTCTGAATTCTTTTTCTGGAAGGCTGCCCAGCTCTACTTCATTTAGTCGTTTTTCTGGGGTTTTATCTTGTTCCTCATCCGGTACATAGTCCTCTGCCTTTTCATTTTGTCTGTCTTACTGTTAATGTGGTTTTCGTTCCACAGGCTGCCGGATTATAGTTCTTGCTTCTCCTGTCTGCCCTCTGATGGATGAGCGTATCTAAGAGGCTTGTGCAAGCTTCATGATGGGAGGGACTGGTGGTGGATAGAGCTGGGTATTGCTCAGGTGGGCAGAGCTCAGTAAAAGTTTAATCTGCTTGTCTACTGGTGAGTGGGGCTGAGTTCCCTCCTTGTTGGTTGTTTGGCCTGAGGTGATCCAGCACTGGAGGCTACAGGGCTCTTTGGTGGGGCTAATGGCAGACTCCAGGAGGACTCCTACGCCAAGGAGTAGTTCCGAGAACTTCTGCTGCTAGTGTCCTTGTCCCCACTGTGAGCCACAGCCACCCTACGCCTCTGCAGGAGACCCTCCAACACTAGCAGGTAGGTGTTCAGTCTCCTGTGGGGTCACTGCTCTTTCCTGCTGGGTCCTGATGTGCACACTACTTTGTGTGTGTCCTCCAAGAGTGGAGTTTCTGTTTCCCCCAGTCCTGTGGAAGTCCTGCAGTCAAATCCTGTTAGCCTTCAAAGGCTGATTCTCTGGGAATTCCTCCTCCTGTTGCCGGACCCCCAGGTTGGGAAGCCTGACGTGGGCCTTAGAACCTTAATTCCAGTGGGTGGACTTCTGTGTTATAATTGTTCTCCAGTTTGTGACTCACTTACCCAGCAGTTATGGGATTTGATTTTATTGTGATTGCGTCCCTCCTACCATCTCGTTGTGGCTTCTCCTTTGTCTTTGGATGTGGGGTATCCTTTTTGGTGAGTTCCAGTGTCTTCTTGTCGATGATTGTTCAGTAGTTAGCAGTGATTCTGGTGCTCTTGCAAGAAGGAGTGAGCGCACGTCCTTCTACTCCACCATCTTGACCTCCTCTCAGTATTCATGCCTCATTTTGCTGGTAGTTCTGTATCTTTTCCAATCTCGATTCATTTTTTTTAAAGATTTATTTATTTATTTTATTTATCTTTGTCAGTGTCAGGTCTTAGTTGCAGCACTCTGGGTCTTTGTTGTGGCATGCGGGCTTCTCTTCAGTTGTGGCGTGTGGGTTTCTCCTCTTTAGTTGTGGTGTGCAGGCTCCAGGGTGTGTGAGCTCTGTAGTTGTGGCACGCGGGTTCCAGAGCACATGGGCTGTGTAGTTAGTGGCACACAGGCTCTGCAGCTGAGGTGCGCGAGCTCAGCAGTTGTGGCTTCTGGGCTTAGTTGCCCTGTGGCATGTGGGATCTTACTTCCCTGACCCGGGATTGAAGCCGTGTCCTCTGCATTGTAAGGTGGATTCTTTACCACTAGAGCACCAGGGAAGTCCCTCGAGTCATTCTTTTTTTACCATATTTGTTAATACCGAAGATCAAGATATATGTAAAAACTTGTTTATATAATTTAAGAGTACTTTAAAATTACACAAGTTAACATGTGGTTATTGTTGGAAAAAATAGGTAGAAATGAATAAAAAGAAAAAAATTTACTTAGCCCAAATCTCACCAACCAGAAATATTTATTTCATGGTTCCCCCCAGACTCCCGTAGTGAAATGAAACTGATCTGAAAGTTGAACTTCAAGATGTTTTAAAAAATTTTATTGAAGTATAGTTTATTTACAATGTTGTGTTAATTTCTGCTGTACAGCAAAGTGATTCAGTTATACATATATATATTCTTTTTCATATTCATTTCCATTATGGTTTATTACAGAATATTGAATATAATTCCCTGTGCTATACAGTAGGGCATTGTTGTTTATCCGTCCTATATATAATAGTTTGCATCTGCTAATCCCAAACTCCCAATCCTTTCCTCCCCCACCCCCCTCCCCGTTGGCAACCACAAGTATGTTCTCTATATTTGTGAGTCTGTTTTTTGTTTTGTAGATAGGTTCATTTGTGTTGTATTTTAGATTCCACATATAAGTGATATCATATGGTATTTATCTTTCTCTTTCTGACTTATTTGGCTTGGTATAATAATCTCCAGGTCCATTCATGTTGCTGCATATGGCATTGTTTCATTTTTTTTATGACTAATATTCCATTTATATATATAGACAAATATATGTATATATATATACATTACACACACACCCCACACAAGGTAGGTTTTTAAAAGTCGGTCTGATCTCCTTGAGTCAGCACATTAGAGTGGTTCTTAAATATACTTTCACTTAGGGTTGTTCTAGCTGGATATTCCCTAATTGTTCACTTCATAGAGAGCATGTAGGTTAAAATAAACTCCGATGTTGGGATAAAGAAACTCATGCAATTGTAGTGGTTGGAGATTGGTGAAAGCATTTCAAACATATTTAAATGAAGATATAAATTGATAGAAGTTGTTAAACAATTCAGCCCTGAAAATACAGAATTTGAAATTGTTTTCAGTTGTAATTAGGAGAGGGAGGATAATGATGGTACTGAGATTACATGTTACAAAGATTGGCAAGACGGTATCAACTATAGTTTGTTGCAGGGACCACAAGATGGAAAAGAAAGTTAAACTTTGTTTCTTGGCAAGAGTGGAGGAGGAAGTTTTTTTCAGGTAATGGAAAATGGTAGTAACATGAAGTTAAAATAGAAGTCTAACTGGAAGGTAAGGTACTTCATTGGATTCTTTTATTGATTCAGTAGACGTTATAGAAGATCTGGTATGTGTACTAGGCTCTGGGGAACAGTGATGGGAGAAGATACAGGTCTATGTACTTTCAAGACCTTTAATCTAGATGATTGTGAAAATTAGATTTGGGAAGTTGTATTTTATGAATATAGTAGTTGAAACAATGCAAGCAGACAAGAATTTTTCACTAAGAGTTATATATTTATGGAACTTTTTTTTTCTTTTTTTTAACATCTTTATTGGAGTATAATTGCTTTACAATGGTGTGTTAGTTTCTGCTGTATAACAAAGTGAATCAGCTATACGTATACATATATCCCCATATCCCCTCCCTCTTGCGTCTCCCTCCCACCCTCCCTATCCTGCCCGTCTAGGTGGATACAAAGCACTGAGCTGATCTCCCTGTGCTATGCGGCTCCTTTCCACTAGCCATATGTTTTAGTGTATATATGTCCTTGCCACTCTCTCGCTTTGTCCCAGCTTCCCCTTCCCCTTCCCTGTGTCCTCAAGTCCATTCTCTACGTCTGTGTTATTTATGGAACTTTAGATCTAGAAGGGACCATAATGTAACACAATGTTCTTGTTTTTCAGATGGGATCACCAAGGTCAGAGACATATGGTAACTTGCTCAGAGTCACACAGTTTGGCTATTTGGGTCTTAAATTCAGATCCTGATTCCCTAAAAAGGCTTTTTTTCTACTATATGATTGAATCTTGGATAAAACCACCAGAAGATAGGAATCAGTCTAGAAATATTTATTGGATGCCTACTATGTGGAAGATTTTTTTTTTTTAATTTAATTTATTTATTTTTGGTTGTGTTGGGTCCTAATTGCTGCGCGTGGTCTTTCTTTAGTTGCGATGAGCGGGGGCTACTCTTTGTTGCAGTGTGCGGGCTTATCATTGCGGTGGCTTCTCTTGCTGCGGAGCACAGGCTCTAGGTGCGTGGGCTTCAGTAGTTGGGGCACGCGGGCTCTAGAGCACAGGCTCAGTAGACGTGGCACACGGGCTTAGTTGCTCCGCGGCATGTGGGATCTTCCCAGACCAGGGCTCGAACCCGTGTCCCCTGCATTGGCAGGCGGATTCTTAAGCACTGCGCCACCAGGGAAGCCCACTGCGCCACCAGGGAAGCCCTATGTGGAAGATTTAATGGAGAAAACTGGCATACTCCTGTTCTTGAGTATTCTTTCTTTTTTTTTAATATTGAATTATAGTTGATTTGCAATGTTGTGTTAATTACTGCTGTACAGCAAAGTGATTCATTTATACATATATATACATTCTTTTTTAATATCTTTTCCATTATGGTTTATCATAGGATATTGAATATAGTTCTCTGTGCTATACAGTAGGACTTTGTTGTTTATCCATTCTGTATATAAAAGCTTACATCTGCTAGCCCCAACCTCCCACTCTATCCCTCCCCTAATCTCCTCTCCCTTGGCAACCACCAGTCTGTTCTCTGTGTCTGTGATTCTGTTTCTGTTTCATAGATAGGTTCATTTGTGTCATATTTTAGATTCCACGTATAAGTGATACCATATGGTATTTGTCTTTCTCTTTCTGACTTACTTTGCTTAGTGTGATAATCTTTATGTTCCTCCGTGTAGCTGCAAATGGCATTATTTCATTCTTTTTTATGGCTGGGTAATATTCCATTGTATATATACACCATACCTTTTTTATCCATTCGTCTGTCGATGGACATTTAGGTTGTTTCCATATCTTGGCTATTGTACGAGTGCTGCTGTGAACCTAGGAGGTGCTTGTATCTTTTTGAATTCTAGTTTTGTCTGGATATATGCCCAGGAGTGGGATTGCTGGATCATACAGTAATTCTATTTTTAGTTTTCTGAGGAACCTCGATACTGTTCTCCACAAGGATTCTTTCAATTATAATTAATAGAAGTCCATCTCAAACTGAAGCAGAAAGGAGAATTTATTGGTTCATATAACCAAAAAAGGCATGAATGCATCTGGCCTCAGGAGACTGGGTTCAGGGCCATAAGACATCAGAACATCTGTGTTTCCATTTTACATTTTGGCATATGCCTATGTGTTGGACTCATTTTTCCAGTCATTAACTTTAAAAAATTTACTGTTTTCATTATTGGGGAACATAGCTCCTGGTCGCTCTAGGGTTACGTCTTTACAGTTCATGATGGACTAGGAAAGAGCTAGTTCCTGTTGGGAAGACTTCAGGGAGTGAATGATTTGGCCCAGTCCGCTTTACATGCTCACTTGTGGTTGAGGGGGTCTGACTGGTAGCCCCACTGAAATCACATAGATTGGGAAAATTTCTGTAAAAAGTGAGGATTAGGAATGCTGGGCACACAGAACAGTAAGGAGATAAGACTGCCTGATGCATATACACTACATGCCCACAAAGCAACAGTTAATGTCAAACATGTGATAGCAGTAGAATGTGCCAGGGACTTCCCTGGTGCCGCAGTGGTTAAGAATCTGCCTGCCAATGCAGGGGACACGGGTTCGAGCCCTGGTCCAGGAAGATCCCACATGCCGTGGACCAACTAAGCGCATGCGTCACAACTACTGAAGCCCGTGTACCTAGAGCCCATGCTCCACAGCAAGAGAAGCCACCGCAATGAGAAGCCCGTGCACCGCAACAAAGAGTAGCCCCCGCTCTCTGTAACAAGAGAAAGCCTGCGTGCAGCAACAAAGACCCAACACAGCCAAAAATAAATTAAAAAAAAAAAGGCTTCTCTTAATCTACATGGTTAATTTCCAATTTAAAAAAAAAGTAGAATGTGCCAGATGACTTCACAGACTGGGGGAAATAATTTCCAAGATTGAAAAAACGGAGTCTTGATGCGTGGATTGGATTTTTGTCAGTGAAGAGGAAGCATGAGAGGAGATCCAGGCAGTAGGAAACAGTGAGGTATGGACTGGAGACTTGTGCAAGGTATGTACTGGAGACTTGTTTTGGAGAACTGTGAATAGAACAAATCGCGTGTCATTGGGAGATGATCAGGAGGATAGGTTTGGCTGAGAGTGTTAAGGGCCTTGAATGTAGGAAGAAGGAATTTGCCTTTTATTCTGTGTGCCGTTGTGGGGGACCAATGAAACATGTTGATGGAGGGAAAAAGCAATTTCAAGAATGGAAGTGGAGGAGCATAAGAGTGATTTTAGATTCAGAAAAACTAGATAAACGAGTAATAGAATTTATTTTCAGAGGAACTAGGCACTACTGTTCCTAACATGGAAAACCTACAAGGACTGTGAACAAATCACTTAACTGCCTTCTATTTGCCTCTTCAGTAAAATAAAATAAATATATTGTACTAATCTTTCCTTACATCAGATTAGAGTTAATATATAAAATTGTTTCAATAAGAAAATATTGTGTTGTAATAGGCATTATTGCTTTATAAATGACTTATTAACTTTTTTTTTTCGGTACGCGGGCCTCTCACTGTTGTGGCCTCTCCTGTTGCGGAGCACAGGCTCCGGACGCGCAGGCTCAGCAGCCATGGCTCATGGGCCCAGCCGTTTCGCGGCATGTGGGATCTTCCCGGACCAGGGCACGAACCTGTCTCCCCTGCATCGGCAGGCGGACTCTCAACCACTGCTCCACCAGGGAAGCCCATGACTTATTAACTTTGATATGTATGAGAGAGTATTTTTCTCTGTGGTATTTGGAGATTATAAGTTGGAAATAGATTGTTGATTGAGGAGATGACCTTTACATTTTATTAGCTCATAAAGTAAATGGAACTAATACCTTGGGTTGCATTTTCTTTTAAATTATTTTAATTAGGTAGATGACAGAAACAAGTTCTGAAACTACGTGTTAGCTCTACGTGTTAATTTTTTTCCCTTCTAGTCATATATATTTTTTTAATTACTAAGAATTCTCAAAACTGCCTTTGTAACTGTGATTTTTGACACCTATGCCCTAAATCAGTGCTATAACTGCTGTGTGCACTGCTTGCGCTCCTGGGTCTCAAATTCTTGGAGAGAAAGCTTCACCTCTTCTGTCTGTACCTCGTCCTAATAATTCACTGTCTCTTTGGCCAGGATGGGAGACAGACCCTTGCTGTCCTCTTCCATCTATCCTTCATGCCTCTACTCTTAGATCCCCCATTTGCCATTCTGCAAACCACCTCTTTGAAATCTTTATTCTTCTCCTGACCTCACCAGACATTACATGCTCTCCTCCCCACCTCATGACTGAAACTCGTTTGGGACTCAGTTGGGGTACATAGTTTATCTCTTACATTAAAGCATATTCACCCCCTTAAAAATTTCTCTTTGCCTGTAGTGTGTTTGAAACACATTTTTAAAAGATAGTTCCTGGGGCTCCCCTGGTGGCGCAGTGGTTGAGAGTCCGCCTGCCGATGCAGGGGAGACGGGTTCGTGCCCCGGTCCGGGAAGATCCCACGTGCCGTGGAGCGGCTGGGCCCGTGAGCCATGGCCACTGAGCCTGCACGTCTGGAGCCTGTGCTCCGCAACAGGAGAGGCCACAACAGTGAGAGGCCTGCGAACCCCCCCCCCCAAAAAAAAGATAGTTTCTAACTTGAAGTGCTCTTTTCTTGAAGTGCAAAAAGATAACCCAATAGTTCTTAATTTATAAGCAGCTGGTTTTCATGTAAAAGAGGAAACTCTGAATTCTGTTCTGATGGCTAGTGTTTGTATTAAAAGATTTAGCAATGGTGGTTTCTTTTATTTCACATATAGGAAAGTAAACTTTAGTGTTGATTCTATGATATTTTTGTATTACTAGAGTTACACTGAAAAGAGTACAACTTTAGAGACATTGTGGAATGCTTATATAGATGCAGTGTGCTTATACATGGTATAGGCAAATACGATGGACTTAATTTTTAAAAATCCTTACAGCTTTTAAAAACTGTGGAAGTAATACTCAAAGCCTCTTAACTCATTTCCCCAAGTGTATCCCCACTTCTTCCCTCACCCAGCTCAGGTAACTGCTATAAATGATTTGATATTTCTTTCTATGTATATATAAATAAGTTATGTACATACTTTTAAAAAGTAACTTGTGGAATAATAATTTCAGACACTTACATAGTACTTTGTACCAGGTACTATTCTAAGCACTTAATGTATATTAACTGTAATCTTCACCATAATCCTATGAAGTATATGCTATTATCATCCCCATTTTTAAAGATGAGGAAACTGAGACACAGGAAGGCTGAGTGCCTGCCTTGTCCATTGTCACACAACCAGTAAGTTGTAGAGCCAAGATTCAAACTCAGGCATTCTGGTTTTGGAGTCTGTATCTTCAGCCATTATCTCTACTGGGAAGATGCATAACCTTTCTGTGGCCAGTAAGTCAGAACAAACCTACCTTTGTTCCAGAGCATGGACTTGAGAAACCAAATCTTGGTTTTGCTTTTTAAACCTTTTAAGTAAAAATTTTATTACGTATCAATTGTCTTTTATAGCTGTCATCTTTAATCTAGTGGTACTTTTTTGGGGGGTGAGGGGGGCAAGCGTCAAATTCCATTTTGAGAATATAATGAATGTTACAGATCATGTCTGCAGGAAGATTCACGTATGCCAAAATAAAAATTTACCAACCATATCAGAATATTTATGGACTTCTGGAAGCCCATCTTTGGATTCATTTAAGAACCACTACTTAAAACATTTCAGCTTGTCTTTTTTCTCTACATTGTGTATACATTTTATTTTTTTAGCCTGCCCTTAATGTTACTGACTTACTTTCTTTTACAGGATTGTTTCTACTTCTTGTTTTGCCATTTTTCTTTTTTTCTTCTTCATTTAGTGTGATCACAGACTCATGGATTTTCATTTATTTCATATGATATAAACAGTCATTCTGATTGTAATTCTCAAATTGTCCTAATGCTTTTAAAGTTCTCCTGTGAGGATTTCCTCTGTAGAGACACCTGCTTTCATCTGCTTTGTTCTGATAATTGACAATATTTGGTCTTAGGTCTTAAAGTGTGTGCTATTTTTACTTTTTTGACGTAAAAGTCAGTTATATAAAATTTCCTTGTTTCCTGCAATTAGTTTTCTTTTATGTTTATTTATCATTGTTTGCATACTATTTTTTTTCTTTTTTTGTGTTTAAAAAAATCCTTATTTGAGAGATAATTCACATACCATATAGCTCACCCTTTAAAGTGTACAATTCACTTATTTTTAGTGTATTTATAGAGTTGTGCGTTCATCACCACTACCTTAATCCCAGAACATTTTCATCACTCCAAAAAGAAACCCTGTACCCATCAGCAGTCACTCCCCATTCCCTCTCTGTCACCCCAGCAACGTCTAGTCAACTTTTTGTCTAATGATTTGTCTGTTCTGGGCATTTCAAGTAAATGGAATCAAACAATATGTGGCCTTCTGTGTCTGGCTTCTTTCACAGGGCATAATGTTTTCAAGATTCATCCATGTTGTAGCATATGTCAGTACTTCATTCCTTTTTATGGCTGGTAATATCCCATTGTATGGGTATACCACATTTTGTTTATCTCTTTACCAATTGATGGATATTTGAATTCTTTCCACTTTTTGGCTGTTATGAATAATTGTGCCATAAATATTCATGTACAAGTTTTTGTGTGAATGTTTTCAATTCTTTCGGAAATATGCACAGAGTGGAATTGCTGGATCATGTGGTAATTTTTAATTTTTTGAGGAATTGCCATGTTGTTTTCCATAGCACCTGCATCATTTTACATGTCCTCCAGCAGTGCACTAGGGTTCCACTTTCTCCACATCTTTGCCAAAACTTGTTATTTTCTGCCTTTTTTAAAAAAAATTTATTTATTTTATTTATTTTTGGCTGCATTGGGTCTTTGTTGCTGCGCGTGGGCCTTCTAGTTGCGGCGAACCCTTCTAGGGGCTGCTCTTCGTTGCGGTGCGCAGGCTTCTCATTGCGGTGGCTTCCCTTGTTCTGAAGCATGGGCTGTAGGCGTGTGGGCTTCAGTAGTTGTGGCACGTGGGCTCAGTAGTTGTGACTCATGGGCTCTAGAGCATAGGCTCAGTAGCTGTGGCGCACAGGCTTTGTTGCTCAGTAGCTGTGGCGCACAGGCTCAGTGGGATATTCCTGGACCAGGGCTCGAACCTGTGTCCCCTGCATTGGCAGGAGGATTCTTAACCACTGCGCCACCAGGGAAGTCTTTTTCTGCCTTTTTGATGATAGCAGTTCTGGTGGGTGTAAGGTGGTATCTCACTGTGGGTTTGATTTGCATTTCCCTAATGGCTAATGATGTTGAGCCTCTTTTCATGTGCTGTTGTTCATTTGTATATATTTTTTGGTGAAATGTCTATTAAAATCCTTTGCCTATTTTTGAATTGGGTTTTTTATTTTTGTTGTTTATTACTTTCTTTATATATTTTTTAATATTTAAAGCCTTTTAAGAGTTGATTTGTAAATATTTTCTGCTGGTCTACAGACTATCTTTTCACTCTCTTAATAGTGTCCCTTGCTGCACAAAAGCTTTTAATTTTGTTGAAATTCAATTAATGTATTTTCTTTTGTTGTTCTTATCCAAGAAACTATTGCCAAATCAGATGTCATGAGTATTTGCCCTATTTTTTTTCTGACAGTCTTATAATTTCAGCTCTTATATTTAGGTCTTTGATCCATTTTGAATTAATTTTGTATATAGTGTAAGGTAAGGATTCAACTTCATTATCTTGCATGTGGATATTCAGTTTTCCTAGCAGTACTTGCTGAACAGTTTTTTTAAAAATTTTTATTTTATTTTTAATTTTTTGGCCGCACTGCATGGCATGTGGGATCTCAGTACCCTGACCAGGGATCGAACCCGCGTCCCCTGCATTGGAAGTGCGGAGTCTTAACCACTGGACCGCCAGGGAAGTCCCTGCTGAACAGTCTTTTCTTTCCCCATTTCTGGCTCTTAATTATATTCCATTGATCTATATATCCTTATGCCAGTACCACACTATTTTGATTATTGTAGTTTTGAAGTAAGTTTTGAAACTTGAAAGTGTGAGTCATCCAACTTTGTTCTTTTTTAAGATTGCTTTGGGTATTTGGGGCCTCTGGAAATTCCATATGAATTGTAGGATGTGTTTTTCTATTTCTTGGGGATTGTGATAGGGATTCCATTGAAACTGTAGATTACCTTGGGTAGAATTGTCATCTTAACAGTATCAATTCTACCAATCCATGAACATGGGATATCTTTCTACTTACTTAGATCTTTAATTTCTCTCAGCAGTGTTTTGTAGTTTTCAGTCTTGTACCTCTTTGGTTAAATTTATTCCTAAGTATCTTATTATTTTTGGTGCTATTGTATATGGAATTGTATAGCTGAAGGCTGTTTTATTAAGTTCTCCATCTCTTTTTTCCCTTGCAGTGTTTTGTTAAAGAAACTGAATCTTTTGTCTCATGGTGTGAATCTTGCTAATCATGTTTCTGTGAATTCATTTAATATGCTCCTTTTTCCTGGTATTTCCTTTAAGTTGGCAGTTAGTTCTATAGGCGTCTCCATATTAAGGTTTGAGTTTTTTTTAAAATAAATGATTACTTTATAGATGGCATTATGTACTTTGTTTAGTAGTTACATAGTTTCTTGTTTCCTCTTTTTGTGATGTTAGAGCTATTGATGATCATTTCCTATACCCATACATTTATTGGGGGTTGCAAAATGGTGATATTCTACCTTTGCCATCACTTCTTTGTTTATTGTCTAGGATATTTTTTATAAAGAGAAACTTTTCCTTAACTACTTGGGTATTCAGAGGTATATAGTTTGTATAGGAAAATCATGATATATGTTCTGTTTTTTTTCCTGTTTTGCTAATTTTCACAGTAATGAGCTGATTCCCTTAGCAATCTCTGAAAAGTGACCATAAGCTTTTTTTTGAACCATTGTTATTATTAACTCAGAGATTTAAATATACTGATATACTATTCTTTTAGTGAGTAGTGGGACTCTCCTGGTGTTGAAAGTCCTTTTGACCTGACCATAGTAGTTTTTGACAGCTTCCTTGGTTTTTAGTATGACAAGATATTCTATGCTTATCTTAAGCATTTCCTGTCCTAAACTTGGCATTTTCCCAAGGAGCCCTGGTTCCTTTTAGTGAGAAAGAGTATATTTAGAAATCACAATTTCAGTGCTAGAGATTTGTCATTGTTTCTAGTGCCTTGTCAGGAACTGTGCATTGCTACATTGTCTTTACTTAACTTCATAAATCTTACATCTGCATCTTTCCTCCCTTAAAAACAAATTCCTAAGTAATTACTTACTTGCCTTATTCCCCATTACTCACACAACAGTCTTAGAATATCATTACTATCACTGTATCAACAGTATGATTAGTGAAAGCAGATTAAGATTTTTTTGAAGTTCTTTTTATCCTTAGAATATATTCCATTAGGGATATTTGGTCAAATTACTTTCTTTTGACATTACTTGGAATAGTTCCTCTCTTTTTGGTTATACTACTAACTTGGCTGTACATCTAGGTTTATTTAATTCATTTTACTTTCCATTTTTAGGGCTTTTTTTTGTTGTTAATTTATAGCTCAGTTTTGCTATTATAGAGAACAGTATGCTGCAGATCTTGCTGCATATATATTTATTTACTTGATGGTTATCGAGTATTGATTTCTAGAAGTGGAATTGTGTCAAAGCATGTGAAATCTTAAAATGGACCCATTTCTACCACCTTTTTAAGAAAAAAATCTTATACTTTGTATTCTGGTCATATATGTGCACATCTTTATCAGCACTGTTTGGGTATTAATCTTTGACAATCTGATAAAAAAATAAAAATGATACTTTTTAGCAATCTTTGTTACTGTGGTTAATATTTTTTCATGTGTTTTTTGGCTTATTTGTATCTTTTGCCCAGTTTTCTTATGGGCAAAAAAAGTCTGTATTTTTCTTTTTGATTGTAAAAACTATGTCCATACTGAATGTAGAACATTTTGATTCTTGCTGGCATTTTTCCATTTTTCTTTCAGAATTTTTAGATATTATATATGGACATCTAAAAAGTTTTACATGTAGTAAAATCCATTACTTGTTCAGAACAAACCAGTTTATAGGTTTGATGCAATCCAGTCAAAATGCCACCAGTACCGTTCACTGAATTTTATAATCATTTTCTCCAGTTTGTCTGTAAGAAGAAACATAGGAGGGCTTCCCTGGTGGTGCAGTGGTTGAGAGTCCACGTGCCAATGCAGGGGACATGGGTTCAAGCCCTGGCCCAGGAGGATCCCACATGCCGCGGAGCAGCTAAGCCCAACTGAGCCTGCGCTCTAGAGCTCGCGTGCCACAACTACTGAAGCCCGCACGTCTAAGAGCCCGTGCTCCACAACAAGGGAAGCCACTGCAATGAGAAGCCCATGCACCACAACGAACAGTAGTCCCCACTCGCCGCAGCCAGAGAAAGCCCGGACACAGCAGTGAAGACCCAATGCAGCCAAAAAAAAAAAAAAAAGAAAAAAACAAACATAGGAGCTTAGTCTTAAAAGAGTAATGGGGGGAGGTACTTAACTTTACCATGTGAGGTAATAGCAATTAAAAGTGGGATATTGGGACAAGAATGATTGATACTTGAGACAGAATAATGTTCCAGAAATACATTCTTTTTTTTTTTTTTTTTGCGGTACGCGGGCTTCTCGCTGTTGTGGCCTCTCCCGTTGCGGAGCACAGGCTCCAGACGTGCAGGCTCAGCGGCCATGGCTCACGGGCCCAGCCGCTCCGCGGCATGTGGGATCTTCCCGGACCGGGGCACGAACCCGCGTCCCCTGCATCAGCAGGCGGACTCTCAACCACTGCGCCACCAGGAAAGCCCCAGAAATACATTCTTTATATTTATGAAACTAGTATATGATAAATGAAATATCTATGTAAACAATTAGAAAGAAGAAAACTAATTTAATAGTAAAGGAGACAGAATAATATGGGTCAATCCTGCAGTACAGTTCTTGTAGTGGGTATCTTTTGTTTGAGTTGGTGGGGGAAATAATTGAGTGGAAAGAGGTAGATATTTTTCTCTGAGCCACACTGATAGAAAGTCAGTTTGGACTATGAGTCTATTACCATGACAACTCATTTTTGAAATCAGAAGAGATTTGATTTTGTAGCATTATATGGGTGGGCTGGTACAACAGTATAGTGGATTTGCTTCAGAATGCATCTTTTGACCCTTCTTTCATGATCTAGCAAAGATTAAGCTTTCCCTCATGAGTGTGTGTGTGTGTGTATAGGTATGTATATAAAGGTAGAAATATTAGAGAAGTATGTATACACTGTAGACAAAGTAGGTAAGCTGAACAAGAGGCAAATAAAAATATTCTTATAACCTAGTTGCAACCACTTTTATTTGTATATCCCACAAAAAAATGGAATCATGGTATAAATATTGTTTATAATCTTTTTCTACTTGATACAGTATGAAAGATTTCAAGCTAAATATTTGTAAAAATTTTAAAATTAGTATATCTGTCTCTGTTAACATGTTTTTCAAACGTCTTCAATCTTATTTTGCCACTGATGAATTCTTAATTACTTGGGGATTAAGATGGCACAAAACTGAAAGAATAATGGTAAAGGTCATAGTTGTTGTTGTTTTGTTTTTGTTTTGTTTGGAGAATGGGCTGAGAAGGGGCACCTGTGGGTGTGAGCGATCACTTAGGAGGCCATTGCAGGAGTCCAGGCGAACTTGGATTCAAAAGGTAAAAAAAGGTTACGAAGCTGCAAAGAGCTGCTGTTATTATGTTTGTACTTATCTGTCGGGGTCTGGGCAGGAAAGAGATTGCACAGTCAAATGGGGTAATCTGAACAGGGTTTAATAAAGGGACTACTTCTGAAGGTGAGGCAGGAGCTAGGGAAACGAATAGGGTGCAGTACCCCGGTGGTTGGTTCCACCACTAGGACTGAAGGGGCAAGTGAGGGAACAGTTACAGAAACTCACAGGAGCTGTGGCCTTCAGCAGAGGGATGCAGCCAGCTCCCAGGGCCCAGCAGGAATAAACATCCCAACCTTATTGTCCGCCTGTTCTCCAGCATCTGGCAGTGTTCTCCACCAGATTTACCCAACCAGCCACGGGGCAAAGAGGAGGCTGTTGATGCTGCCCGAGAGGGCAGGCTCTCCGGGGTATAGAGCGAGGTGAAGGAGAGTAGAAAGTGGATCTCAGGGTCAAACAAATCTTGCAACATCATATGGGTCATGCATTTTTTCCCTCTCATCTCACAGTCCTTCCCCTGCCACCACCAATGAAACGATAAATTCTTTATAGGTGGAGATTATTTTCTTTTTAAAAAATTTTTATTTTATATTGGAGTACAGTTGGTTAACAATTTTGTGTTAGTTTCAGGTGTACAGCAAAGTGATTCAATTATACATATATATGTATCTATTCTTTTTCTAATTCTTGAAGCTCGCAGTGACCAGTAACTTCTAATGTACCTGACAGACAGAGGAGAATAGAGTGAAACAGTCTATAACTAATAGGTTTATTCTTTGTGATATTCCTGCAAACAGAGTATAGGCCTGAAAGTAGATCCATGATTACAGGGAGAAAGATCTGCTTTCTTTTGAGCCTCTTGCTTTTCTAGCAAATATAATTTTTTTCTTTTCTACTTATACATTAATTTAAAAAATCACTTGAAAGCCAGTCTTGAATGAAGATAGTTATTAAAGTGGAAAGTTTACATATGTTCTCTGAATAGGCATGAAACACCCAATTTCAAACAAGGAAAGCGGTTGGTAATTTTAATGTTCTTGTCAATTAGTGACAGAGGTTAGGAAGACAGGGGTGATGAATGCTTTGGAGATTGAAATAATAGCAAGGCCCTCGATAAAGAATTTGTTAGGGAGTACATAGAAGGTCTGGTGAAGTTAAATTCCTAAATGCTAATGCAATTCATTGTAGTTTTACTATAAGCCATGGCTCAGAGATTGCATACTTTTGACCTTAGGACACTTGTCTCATTGTTAGTATGTGGGTGCCTGCAAGGATTTGAGAGACGCTGGAACATGATTTTTTCTCCACTGTGATGAAGGGTTCAACCCAGTAAATCCTAGAGAAGACCATTTTTCCCCACTTGGTACTTAAAGGAGGATGCTGTTGAGTATTTGCTGTTTCTTAATATTTTCCAAATCTGTATGGCATTAAATGGTAGAAGTTGGTCTAACTGCTTTGTTATTTGTTTTTGTTCAGAATTTTGTTTTCCATGGGGAATTTACAGCAGAAGATTGAATAATGCTACTACTATTTAGAAATATAGCCAAATACTTTAATAAGAGCATACTAATTACCAATGTCTTAGTCCAGTTCATACTGCTATAACAAAAATATTATAGACTGGGTAGCTTAAATAACAGACATTTATTTCTTGTAGTTCTAAAGGCTGAAAAGTCTGAGATCAGGGTGCTAGGATGGTCAGGTTTGGATAAAGACCCTTGTCAGGTTTGCAGACTGCCGACTTCTGTGTCCTCACATGGTGAAAGGGGAGGGGGATCTCTCTGAGATCTTGATTTGTAAGTGCACTACTCCCATACATGAAGGAACCACTTTGATGACCTAATCACCTCCCACAGGCCCCATTTCCAAATGCCATCATACTGGGGATTACGTTTCAACATAGGAATTTTGGGGGGACACAAGTGTTATCTTTAGTAACCAGTAAGCAAATTTGATATCTTCAGTAGAGATTAAATATATACATATATATGTACACATACAAATAGACTCATGCTATTCACACACACACAATTTTATAGCTTGGGCTTTTTTTTTTTTTTAAACAATGGAAAGGCTGATATTAGGTAGTATATGTTCCTCTGTTTCATCCTTTACATTTTTATGCACATTGTAGAATCAGTTTATTGATTTCCACAAAATGTCTATTGGGATTTTGGTTGAGATTGCATAGAATCTAATGATCAATTTGGGGAAAATCTGTATCTTTATACTGTTGAGTCTTGGAATTCATGAATAGGTTGTATGCCTTCATTTATTAGACTTTTACTATATCTAATGTCATATAGTTTTCTGTATAGAGTTCTTCCATATGTCGCTTAGATTTATTTATAGTTACTTGACATTTTTAAAAAAATTAATTAATTAATTAATTAATTTTGGCTGTGTTGAGTCTTTGTTTCTGTGCGTGGGCTTTCTCTAGTTGCGGCGAGCGGGGGACCACTCTTCATCGTGGCGCGCAGGCCTCTCACTATCACGGCCTCTCTTGTTGTGAAGCACAGGCTCCAGATGCGCAGGCTCAGTAGTTGTGGCTCACGGGCCTAGTTGCTTCGCGGCATGTGGGATCTCCCCAGACCAGGGCTCGAACCCGTGTCCCCTGCATTAGCAGGCAGATTCTCAACCACTGCGCCACCAGTGAAGCCCTACTTGACATTTTTGGTGCTGTTATAAATTGTATATTTCTAAAACATTTCATTTTCTAGTTGTTTGTTCCTGTATAGACTTAAAAAAATTCATATTGTATCTAGTGACCTTGCTACACATTGACATATTTTCTGTGTTGGTTTATGTCTAGGTTCTTCGGGATTTTTTCAGACCTGCAGATAATGATACTATTATTTCTTTGTTTCTAATCATTATACCTTTTATTTCTTTTTCTGCTTTATTTGCACAGGGTGGCCCTTCAGTGTAATGTTGAATAGAAATGGTAGTGGACATGCTTTTCTTATTCCTAACCTTACTGATAAAATGCTGAGTATTTCACTAATATATATGATGTTTGCTATAGATACATTGTACATAACCTTCATCATATTAAGGAAGTTCCCTTCTATTCTTAGATTATTAAGAATTTTAGGGCTTCCCTGGTGGCGCAGTGGTTGAGAGTCCGCCTGCCGATGCAGGGGACACGAGTTCGTGCCCCGGTCCGGGAGGATCCCACGTGCCGCGGAGCGGCTGGGCCCGTGAGCCATGGCCGCTGGGACTGCGGGTACGGAGCCTGTGCTCCGCAACGGGAGAGGCCAAAACAGTGAGAGGCCCGCGTACCGCAAAAAAAAAAAAAAAAAAAAAAAAAAAAGAATTTTAGTCACGAGTAGACGTTGAATTTTATCAAATGCCTCTTCTGCATTTATGGATATGATCATGTGATTTTTTTTTCCCCTTTATTGATTTTTTTAATATTAAACCAATTGCGCTCTGGAATAAGCCCAAATTGGTCATGGTTATTCTTTTTATATATAGTTGGACTTGATTTACTATTTATTTATTTATTCATTCATTCATGCATGCATGCATGCATGACCACATGGCTTGTGGGATCTTAGTTCCCCGACCAGGGATCGAACCTGGGAATCATGGCAGTGAAAGTGCCGAGTCCTAACCACTGTGCCACCAGGGAATTCCCAGTTTGCCTTTTATTTTTATTTATTTATTTATTTATTTTTAACATTTTTATTCGAGTATAATTGCTTTACAATGGTCTGTTAGTTTCTGCTTTATAACAAAGTGAATCAGTTATACATATACATATATCCCCATATCTCTTCCCTCTTGCGTCTCCCTTCCTCCCACCCTCCCTATCCCACCCTTCTAGCTGGTCACAAAACACCGAGCTGATCTCCCTGTGCTATGCAACTGCTTCCCACTAGCTATCTATTTTACATTTGGTAGTGTATATATGTCCATATATACACTAACACTCTCTCACTTTGTCCCAGCTTACCCTTCCCCCTCCCCGTGTCCTCAAGTCCATTCTCTAGTAGGTCTGCGTCTTTATTCCCGTCTTGTCCCTAAGTTCTTCATGATGATTTTTTTTTTTTTTAGATTCCATATATATGTGTTAGCATATGGTATTTGTTTTTCTCTTTCTGACTTACTTCACTCTGTATGACAGACTCTAGGTCCATCCACCTCACTACAAATAACTCAGTTTTGTTTATTTTTATGGCTGAGTAATATTCCATCGTATATATGTGCCTCATCTTCTTTATCCATTCATCTGTTGATGGACACTTAGGTTGCTTCCATGTCCTGGCTATTGTAAATAGAGCTGCAATGAACATTGTGGTACATGACTCTTTTTGAATTATGGTTTTCTCAGGGTAAATGCCCAGTAGTGGGATTGCTGGGTTGTATGGTAGTTCTAATTTTAGTTTTTTAAGGAACCTCCATACTGTTCTCCATAGTGGCTGTATCAATTTACATTCCCACCACCAGGGTAGGAGGGTTCCCTTTTCTCCACACCCTCTCCAGCATTTATTGTTTGTAGATTTTTTGGTGATGGCCATTCTGACTGGTGTGAGATGATATCTCATTGTAGTTTTGTTTTGCATTTCTCTAATGATTAATGATGTTGAGCATTCTTTCACGTGTTTGTTGGCAATCTGTCTGTCTTCTTTGGAGAAATGTCTATTTAGGTCTTTTGCCCATTTTTGAATTGGTTTTTTTTTTTAAAAAAGATTTTCTATCTGTGATCATGAGACAGATTGGCCTGTAACTTTCCTTTCTTATAATGTCTTTGTCAGCTTTTACTTTCATGCTGAGTTAAAAATGAATTCTCTTTTCCCTATTTCCTAGAGGGACTTATTTGTGGTTGGCGTTTCTTCTCCAGATGTTTGGGCAAATTCGCTGGTAGAGTAGTCAGGACTTGTTATTTCATTTGTGGGAAAATTTTAAATACAGATTCACTTTTGTTTAATAGATACAGGACTATTCAAGTTTTTAACTGCTCTGTCAGTTTTTGTAAAGTTGATCTTTCTACAAATTTATCCATCTATTCTAAATTTTCTAATTTTTTGTTATAAAGTTTTATCTAATGTCCTTTTATACATCATTTAATTATTACATTAATGTTTTTATTGGTGATACTGATAATTTATACCTTTTCTCTCTCTTTTTTTTTTGATCAGTCTTGCTTACGTGTCTATCAGTGTTAGTGTTTTCAAAGAACTAATTTTAGATTATAAGGCTTGATATATGATAGTGTACATCCTTTAAGATTGACAAGCCTTTTCTTGGTTCTTTGTATTATGTAAATTTTAGAATCATTTTATCAGTTTTCTAAAAATAAAAGTATGTGGGATTTTGATGAGTATAGATTTTCTCTGTTGTACATTTGCTTTTTACTTCATTAATTTTTGTTTTATTGTGGGGATTCTGTTTTTCAAAGCATAATCATTTATTTGGTGATCCTTTTAAAAATATCTATTTGTCTGTTTATAGTAGATAATAAGCTTCTAATGATCATTTTTTCTTAATTGATACATACTTGCCCAGAAAGAACAGGCAAACACAAGATATGCTGGGGGGGAGAGAGAGGGAGACTCTGTTTATAGAAATGTTTTCACATACATGCATGCATGCACACACCTCTAAGTAATAGTGATTTTGCCGAAGTATACCTCAGTGTTCTGAACCATTTAATATTACCTTTCAAAATATAGATTAAGTTGAAAGGGACTTACATATTTGAAAAATGAATTAGAAGGGAGAGTATATACTTAAGAAAATTTAGTGCTAACTTTCATCGGCACTGACCCTGTCTCACTATTTTAAAATGCTAATTGACATGTTTATTCTTGTTTTTCTAGTGATATGCAGCTTTCGAGGATCTGTCCCTCAAGGATTGGTCTT
Source organism: Globicephala melas (assembly GCF_963455315.2). Lineage (NCBI taxonomy): Eukaryota > Metazoa > Chordata > Mammalia > Artiodactyla > Delphinidae > Globicephala > Globicephala melas. The sequence continues at coordinate 37,500,131 of NC_083324.2, read as the reverse complement.
AGAAATAGGAGAAACAGTCCAGATTCTTGAAAAATGTGAAGGTAAGTGGACCCATAAATTGTAAAACACAAATGGTGATCATTTTTGGCAGTATGATATGCATTTATTTTGTAGTATGAGGTTATAAGCAATCATTTTGAAGCTGTAATTAATCACATTATGATACACTGCTATAAAATCATTCCTGATCTATGTTCAGCATAAAGGATGAGCTATTTTGGCTCTAATCTAATAGTGACAAATAACGATTGTTGGCTGTCAGAAAATGATTTTTTTTTAATTTTTAAATTTTATTTTATTTATTTTTTTTATACAGCAGGTTCTTATTAGTCATAAATTTTATACACATCAGTGTATACATGTCAATCAGAACATGACTTTTACATACTATATCAAATGCTTAGTTTTGATTTCCTACAATCGAATAGGTAATATTTCGCTACTGATTATCTGCATTTGAATAGAATCGAAGTGTAATCAGTTCATTTTTATATTTCTGTCTGATTGGCTGGACACGATCAGTCGTAATTAAAGCAAGGCAGTAAATGTGCTCAAATGAAGTTTGGCCTGACTGTCTTCTTCTGTGACATATTTGGGTATTTCTGCTATAATATTTATGCATTATTGAAAAATATCACATTCTTCAAAATTATGCACTGAAGTCAGCAAGATATGTGGAAAAAATATAGTTCCGGAGAAATCACCCACAATCAGAGCATGGACAAAAACAAAATTGATACCAAAATTGATAGCAGTTCAGCATGACTAGAAGCCACCTCAAATTATATAACAGAGTAGAAATGTTGCTATGTGGGCATGGAGATAGTACACATGGAAGTTGAACTCTGATCCAGTTACTGTTCAGATGGGTATGGGAGTAAGTGCAACCTACTATGACCCAGGATCCGTTTAAGTTGGGGAGTACACTTTTCTGGAAAGGGAGCTCTAGTGCAGGATGCATTTTAATAATTTTAAAGCAGAAGTATAAATAAAAACCCCTTCATGATAAAAAAAACTCTTAGCAAAATAAGAATAGAAGGGAGTTTTCCTAATCTGATAAAGGATATCTAAAAGCCTACAGCAAACATCATTTTCAGTAGTGAAATATTGAAAGATTTCCAACTGACATCTAGAAATGAGACTATTATAAATTAAGACATTGTGGTTTGGGGGCAAAGACAGAATAATGAAACAGAGGGTCCAGAAATAGACCATCATGTTTATCATCCAGTGATATATGAAAAAGGTGGTATTGCAGTGCAGTGGGGAAATGATGTCCTTTACAATAAGTGATGCTGGACTGATTGGAATGAAAAATGATGGCCTAGTCAATAAATGGTATTGGGTCAATATTGAAACCAATGAATCTTGAACCTAACTTCACAGCATATGCTCCAGATTCAATTCCAGATGGATGGTAGAATGTGAAATGTAAAACAATCATGCACCTTAAAGGAAGCATAGGAAAATACTCTTTTTAACCTAGGGGTAGACAAAGGTTTTTTATTGATAAGTTGTACTTTATTAAAATGAAGATATGTTGTTCAAAAGATATCATTAAGGAGAGGGAGAAGACAAGTCACAGAGTGAAGAGCTATTTGGTAAAGGACATGTCTTCACATGGTGTTTGTCTTTCTCTTTCTGACTTATTTTGCTTAGTGTGATAATCTCTAGGTCCATCCATTTAGCCGCAAATGGCATTATTTCATTCTTTTTTATGACTGAGTAATATTCCATTGTATATGTATACTACATCTTCTTTATCCATTCATCTATTGGTGGACATTTAGGTGGTTTCCATATCTTGGCTATTGTAAGTAGTGCTGCTGTGAACATAGGGGTACATGTATCTTTTCGAATTATGGTTTTCTCCGGATACATGCCCAGGAGTGGGATTGCTGGATCATATGGCAACTCTACTTCTAGTTTTTTGTGGAAGCTCCATACTGTTCTCCATAGTGGCTGCACCAGTTTACATTCCCACCAACAGTGTAAGAGGATTCCCTTTTCTCCACACCCTCTCCAGCATTTGTCAGACATCTTTTCTGACTTCACTGGTATGAAATTAGGAATTAACTACAAGAAGAAAGCTGAGGGCTTCCCTGGTGACACAGTGGTTGAGAGTCTGCCTACTGATGCAGGGGACACGGGTTCGTGCCCGGTCTGGGAGGATCCCACATGCCGCGGAGCAGCTGGGCCCGTGAGCGATGGCCGCTGAGCCTGCGCGTCCAGAGCCTGTGCTTCGCAGCAGGAGAGGCCACACAGTGAGAGGCCCATGTACTGCAAAAAAAAAAAAGAAGAAAACTGAAAGAAAAAAAAAAGCCCACAAACATATGGAGACTAAACAACATGCTACTAAACAATCAATGGGTCATTGAAAAGTCAAAGAGGAAATCAAAAATTACCTGGAGACAAGTGAAAATGGAAACACAGTGATCCAAAATCTGTGGGATGAAGATAAAACAGTTCTAAGAGGGAAGATCATAGTGATACAAGCCTACTTCATGATACAAGAAAAATCTCAAACAATCAAAATATACATTTAAAGAAACTAGAAAAAGAAGAACAAGCAAAGCCCACGGTTAGTAGAATAAAGGAAATAAAAGATCAGAGTGGAAATAACTGAAATAGAGACTAAAAAACAATAGAGAAGATCAATGAAACTAAGAGTTAGTTCTTTGAAAATATATACAGAATTGATAAACATTTAGTTAGATTCATCAAGAATAAAGGAGACAGGGCCCAAATAAATAAAATCAAGGATAAAAGAGGAGAAGTTACAACCAACACCATACATACAGAAGATTATAAGCGATTACTATGAACAATTATACACTAATAAAATGGATAACATAGGAGAAATGGATAAATTCCTGGAAACGTACAAATTCCCAAGACTGAATCAGAAAGAAATAGAAAATATGAACAGACTGATTACCAGTAATGAAATTGAATCAGTAATAAAAAACTTCCAACAAGCAAAAGTCCAGGACCAGATGGCTTCACAGGCGAATTCTACCAAACATTTAAAGAATAGTTAACACTTTTATTTTTCAAACTATTCAGAAACATCAGTGAGGAAGGAACACTTCTGAACTCATTCTATGAGGCCAGCACATCCTTATAACAAAACCAGAGACATCACACACACACACAAAATTACAGGCCAGTATCACTGATGAATATAAATGCAAAAATCTACAACAAAATATTATCAAATAAAATTCAACAATACATTACAAGGATCATACACCATGATCAAGTGGGATTTATCCCAGGGTTGCAAGGATGGTACAATATCTGCAAATCAATCAAGATACACTTGAAGAATAAAAATCATATCATCTCAATAGATGCAGAAAATGCATTAGCCAAATTCAGTGTCTGTTTATGACAAAAACTGTCAACAAAGTAGGTATAGAGGGAACCTACCTCAACATAATAAAGGCCATGCATATATTAAATCCCACAGGTAACATCATACCCAATGGAGAAGTCTGAAGGCTTTTGCTGTAAGATCAGGAGTAAGACAAGGATCCTTACTTTCACCAGTTTCATTCAACATAGTATTGGAAGTTATTGCCACAGCAGTTAGGCAAAAAAACAAAAACAAAAAAAGGAATCAGAATTGGAAAGGAAGAAATAAAACTGTCATTGTTTGTAGGTGGCATGATACTATATATAGAAAACCCCAAAGATTTCACAAAAAAACTTATTCAGGGCTTCCCTGGTGGCGCAGTGGTTGAGAGTCCGCCTGCCAACGCAGGGGACACAGGTTCGTGCCCCGGTCCGGGAAGGTACCACATGCCGCGGAGTGGCTGGGCCCGTGAGCCATCGCCACTGAGCCTGCACGTCTGGAGCCTGTGCTCCTCAACGGGAGAGGCCACAACAGTGAGAGGCCCGCATACTGCAAAAACAAACAAACAAAAAAACCTGTTATTCAGTAAGTGAATTGTTATTCAAAAACTGACTTCAGTAGGTGACTTCAGGAAAATTGCAGTATACAAAATTAATGTATAGAGGTCTGTTGCATCTCTCTATTTTAACAACGAACTATCAGAGGAATCAACAAAGTGATCCCACTTATAAATGCATCAAAAAGAGTAAAATACCTAGGAATAAATTTAACCAAGGAGGTGAATGACCTGTACTCTGAAAACTATGACATTGATGAAAGAAAGTGTAGACAAGACAAACAAATGGAAAGATGTACTATGTGCATGGATTGGACAAATCAATATCATGAAAATGACCATACTGCCCAAGGCATTCTACAGATTCAGTGCAGTCCCTATCAGAATACCAAAGGCATTTTCACAGAACTAGAACAGATAATCCTAAAATTTGCATGGAACCACAAAAGACCCTGTATAGTCAAAACAATGTTGAGAAGGAAGAACAAAGCTGGAGGTATCATGCTCCCAGGCTTGAAACTGTACTACAAAGGTATAGTAATCCAAACAGTATGGTACTGGCACAAAAACAGACACACAGATCAATGGAACACAGTAAAGAGCCCAGAAATCAACGTATACTTGCATGGTCAATTAATCTATGACAAAGGAGGCCAGAATATACAGTGGAGAAAAGACAACCTGTTCAATAAATAGTGTTTGGAAAACTGGACAGCTACATGCAAAAGAATCAAACTGGACCACTTTCTCATACTGTATACAACGCCCCCCTCAAAATCAGTTAAAGACTTAATTGTAAGACATGAAACCATAAAAGTCATAGAAGAAAATGTAGGTAGTATGCTCTTTGACATTGATCTTAGCAGTATTTTTTTGATCTGTCTTCTCAGGCAAGGGAAACAAAAGCAAAAATAAACAAATGAGACTACATCAAACTGAAAAGCTTTTGCACAGCGAAGGAAACCATCAACAAAACAAAAAGCCTACTGAATGGGAGAATATATTTGCCAATAATAGATAAGGGGTTGATATCCAAAATATATAAAGAACTCTTAATACTCATTGTCAAAAAAACCCAAACAACCCAATTAAAAAGTAGGCAGAGGACCTGAGTAGATATTTTTCCAAAGAAGACATACAGATGGCCAGCATGCACATGAGAAGATGTTCAACATCACTGAACATCAGGGAAATGCAAATTAAAACCGTAATGATACCACCTCACAACTGTGAGAATGGCTGTTATAAAGAAGACAAGAAACAACTAGTGTTGATAAGGATGTGGAGAAAAGGGAGCTATCGTGCACCACTGATGGGAATGTAAATTAGTGTAGCCACTATGGGAAACAGTATGGAGGTTCCTCAAAAAATTAAAAATAGAACTACCATATGATCCAGTAATTCCATTTATGGGTCTTTATCAGAAGAAAATGAAAACAGTGTTTTGAAAAGATATATGTACCCCTATGTTCATTGAAGTACTATTTACACTAGCAAAGATATGGGAGCAATCTAAGTGTCCATTACTCTGGGATATTACTCAGCCATAAAAAAGAATATGATCTTGCCATTTGTGACAGCATGGATGAACCTAGAGGGTATTATGCTAAGTGAATCAAATCAGACAGGAAAAACAAATATGATATGATGTTACTCATATGTGGAATCTAAAAAACAAAGAAGAAAAGTAACAAAACAAGACAGGAATGGGGCTTCCCTGGTGGTGCAGTGGTTGAGAATCTGCCTACCAATGCAGGGGATGCGGGTTCGTGCCCCGGTCTGGGAGGATCCCACATGCTGCGGAGCGGCTGGGCCCGTGAGCCATGGCCGCTGGGCCTGCGCGTCCGGAGCCTGTGCTCTGCAGCGGGAGAGGCCACAACAGTGAGAGGCCCGCGTACCACAAGGAAGGAAAAAAAAAGTACAAAAACAAGACAGGAAAAGACTCATGGATACAGAGAATAAACTGGTTGTTCCCATAGGGGAGGCGGTGGAGGGATGGATGAAATAGGTGAAGGGGATTAAGAGGTACAGATTTCCAGCTATAAAATAAATAAGTCATGGGGATGTAATGTACACATAGGGAATATAGTCAATAATATTGTAGCAGCTTTTTATGGTGATGGATAGTAACTTGACTTATTTTGGTGATTATTTGATAATGTATAAACATATGAAATCACTGTGTTGTATACCTGAAGCTAATATAATATTGTATGTTAATTATAACTCAATAAAACAAAATAAGACAGTTCAGTAGAAAAATAGGCAAAAGGCTTGGATAGGCTCCTCACAAAACAGATATTCTGATGGTTCATAAACATATGGGAAGGTATTTAGTCTCATTCATCAGGGAAATGCAAATTAAAACCACAATGAGATATCACCACACGGCACCAGCATGACTAAAATTCAAAACACTGGCAATACCAAGTGCTGGTAAGGAATTGGAACAACTGATACTTCCATACACTGCTGGTGGGAGAGAAAATGGCTTAACTACTTTGGAAAACTCTTTGGCACTATTTACAAAAGTTGAATGTACGGGTACCTTATGATTCAGCATGTCTACTCATAGGTGTAAATCCAACAGCAAAATACATATGTAAAATGTTAGCAGCAGTTGTATTCATAATTGCTCTGAACTGTAAAAAAACAAACTGCTCATCAGCAGTAGAATGGGCAGATAAATTATGATATATTCAGATAACTGAAAGTGACACAAGAAGGAAAATGAATGAGTTATTGCTACACAAAACAATACAGATGAACATCACAGATAGAATCTTTACAACAGGAGCCAGATGTAAGAGTTCATGCTGTTATGGTTTCAATGAAAGTACATAAAATACAGAACCAGGTAAAACTAATAGCTGGTGATGTTTGTCAGAGAGTAGTTAGATAACCACTTTTATATCTGGCTTTTTATTTTTTTAAATTTTTATTTATTTTTTTAATATCTGGCTTTTTAAATCAAGAGTGTATCTGTGATATTGTTGTGTGTAGCAGCAATTCATCCATTTTCCTTTATATATCACATTCAATTTGAAGGTGTGTCTGTGTGTGTGTTAGTGACGGGAAGAGACATGAGTGGCTTTGGGATGCTGCTCATATTTTATTTACTGGGTGGTGGGCATATAGGTACATACTCTTTGTAAATTTGTTTAGCTGTAGACTAATGATTTGCATACTTATGGATGTTACATATCAGCAAAAAATTTGCTTAAAAACAGGAGATCCTTGTAAAAATAGATAAAAATGTAGAGATAGAACAATATGGATGAATTTAAAAAATATTGTGTTGAACAAAAGAGCCAGATATAAAAGATTACATTCTGATTGATTGTATTAATATGAAAGAACAAGCAACATTACAGATGTATGGTCATGCAAATCAGGATAGTGATTGCCTCTGGGAGAGGATTGTCTGGAAAGAGACATGAGGGAACTTTTAGGGTGATTGAAAAGTTCTGTGTCTTAATGAAATATGGGTGTTATATGTTACGTGGGTGTTACATTTGTCAAAGCTCTGATTTGCATCACCAGCCCCGTAGGAGTAGGTATTGGGACCTGTTCTTAGTTTGATGTTCATCTCTGTCCTCAGCAAAGTGTGGGTCCCTGAATCCTAAACTGGCCTTGTCCAAACTCCCCAGGGAATGATGCTTGGTTTTTCTGATAGCGTGGGGGTAGAGGGATGTTTGTCTTACATTGTGGGCAGAATAAAGAAGAACTGCAGTGTTTTGACTATTTTTCTTAAAGAGTTTCAAGTAGTCCTTTTGTTTTCAACCCCATATCACACCTAGGCCTTACATTTTCCCCTATTTCCCAGCTTTGTTGAGATATAAATTGATGTATAACATTGTATAAATTTAAGGTGTACAGTGTGATGATTCGATATACATACATATTGCGAAATGTTTATTATTGTAAGGTTAGCTAACAAATATTTTACCTCACATAATTACCATTTTGTGGTTATGGTGAAAACATTAAAGCTCTACTCTCACAGCAATTGTTTTTTAAGATTTATTTTTTATTTATTTATTTTTGGCTGCGTCGGGTCTTAGTTGCGGCACGCAGGATCTTCATTGAGGCATGTGGAGTCTTTCGTTGCAGTGCGTGGGCTCTTCATTGCGGGGCGCGGGCTTCTCTCTAGTTGTGGTGTGCAGGTTCTCTCTTCTTCAGTTGTCTCACAGCAATTTTTAAGTATACAATACAGTATATATATATATATATATATATTTTGTGGTACGCGGGCCTCTCACTGCTGTGGCCTCTCCCCCCGCGGAGCACAGGCTCCGGATGCGCAGGCTTAGCGGCCATGGCTCATGGGCCCAGCTGCTCCGCGGCATGTGGGATTCTCCCAGACCGGGGCACGAACCTGTGTCCCCTGCATCAGCAGGCGGACTCTCAACCACTGCGCCACCAGGGAAGCCCCATACAATACAGTGTTTTTAACTGTAGTCACCATGCTGTACATTACATCCCTGAAACTTACTCATCTTATAACTGGAAGTTTGTAACCCCTTGACTAACATCTCCCCATTTCTCCTACTACTCAGCCCCTGGCAACTATTGTACTCTGTGTTCCTGTGAGTTTGGCTTTTTTTTTTTTTTTAAAGATTCCACATATAAGTGAGATCGTACAGTGTTTGTCTTTCTCTTTCTGACTTATTTCACTTAGCACAGTGCCCTCAAGATCCATCCATGTTGTCTCAAATGGTAAAATTTCCTTGTTTCAAGTGGCTGAATAATATCCCATTGTGTTTGTGTGAGATATATTTATATCTATCTCACATTTTCTTTGTTCATTCATCTGTCTATGGACACAGGTTGTTTCCATGTCTTGGCTATTGTGAGTAATGCTGCAACGGACATGGGATATCTTTGAGATAGTGATTTGATCTTCTTTGGATACATACCCAGCGGTGGGATTGCTGGATTGTATGGTAGTTCTAGGTCCTCAGTTTTTTGAGGAACTTCCCTATTGTTTTCCATACTGACTCTACCAGTTTACATTCCCATCACCAGTGCACCAGGGTTCCTTCTCCACATCCTTCTCAGCATTTGTTATCTCTTATCTTTTTGATGATAGCCATTCTAACAGGTGTGAGATGATATCTCATTGTGGTTGTGATTTGCATTTCCCTGATGATTAGTGATGTTGTGCACCCTTTTATGTACCTGTTGGCCATTTGTATGTCTTCTTTGGAAAAATGTCTATTCAAGTCCTCTACCTGATTTTTAGTTGGATTGTTTTTTGGTATTTGAATTGTATGAGTTCCGAATATATTTTGGATGTTAACTCTTTCTCAGATAATATGATTTGCAAATATAATTGACTCTTGAACAACATGGGTTTGAACTGCAAGGGTCCACTTATATGCCAGTTTTTTCAATAGTGCTTACTATAGTATTACACAATCCTTGGATGATTGAATTTGTGGATGTGGAACCACGGATATGGAGGAGCCACAATATGGAGGAACTGCATACGTGGAGGGTTGACTGTAAGTTACATGCACATTTTCGACTGCATGGAGGGTTGGCGCATGCCATGTTAAACCCCTTGATGTTCAAGGGTCAGTTGTATTTTCTCCTACTCCAGATGTTACCTGGACATTTTGTTGATTTTTCTTTGCTGTGCAGAAGCTTTTTCGTTTGATGTAGTCCCACTTATTAATTTTTGCTTTTCTTGTTTGTGCTTTTGGCACTGTATCCAAAAAATAATTGCTAACACTAATGTCAGGGTGCATTTTCCCTATTAGGAATTTTATGGTTTCAGGTCTTACTGTTTAAGTCTTTAATCCATATCAAGTTAATTTTTGTGAGTGATTTAAGATAGGGGTCCAATTCTTTTGCATGTGTATATCCAGTTTTTCCAACACCATTTATTGAAGAGACTGTCCTTTTCCTATTGAGTATTCTTCATTCTGTTGCCAAATATTACTTGACCATATATTCATGGGTTTACTTCTGAACTCTCAGTTATTCTTTTGTTTTTTGTTTTTTTTGCCTCCAACTTTGCCCTTTCTCAAGATTGTGTTGGCTATTCAGAGTCTTTTGTGGTTCCTTATGAATTTTAGGATTGTTTTTTCTATTTCTGTGAAAAATGTCATTGGAATTTTGATAGAGATTGCATTGAATCTATAGGTAGCTTTGAGTAGTATGTATATTTTATTAATATCAACTATTCCAATCTATTGACACAGAATATTTTTTCATTTATGTATGTTCTTGAATTTCTTTCCTCAGTGTCTTATAGTTTTTGGTGCATAGATCTTTTACTTCCTTGGTTAAATTTATTCCTCTTTTTTTGTTTTTGATGCTATTGTAAGTGGGATTGCTCCTTTTTTTTTTTCCTATCTTTAAAAAATTTTTTTAATTAAAAAAATAAAAAAAGTCTTTTATTGGAGTATAGTTGCTTTACAATGTGTTAGTTTCTGCTGTACAGCCAAGTGAATCAGCTATATGTAGACATACACCCCCTCTTTTTTGGATTTCCTTCCCATTTAGGTCACCACAGAGCATTGAGTAGAATTCCCTGTGTTATATAGTAGGTTCTCATTAGTTATCTATTTTATACTAGTAGTGTATACATGTCAATCCCAAACTCCCACTTCATCCCACTTCCCCCTTCCCCCCTTGGTATCCATACTTTTTTTTAAAAAAAATAATTATTTATTTATTTTAGGCTGCATTGGGTCTTTGTTGCTGCACGTGGGTTTTTTCTAGTTGCGGCAAGCGGGGGCTACTCTTGTTGTGGTTTGTGGCCTTCTCATTGCGGTGGCTTCTCTTGTTGCGGAGCATGGCCTCTAGGTGTGCGGGCTTCAGTAGTTGTGGCTCGCAGGTTCTAGAGCTCAGGCTCAGTAGTTGTGGCGCACAGGCTTAGTTGCTCCGTGGCATGTGGGATCTTCATGGACCAGGGTTTGAACCCATGTCCCCTGCATTGGCAGGCAGGTTGTTAACCATGGCGCCACCAGGGAATCCCCTATTTTTGTTTTTATTTTCATTACTCTAGCAGGTGGATCAAAAAAGATGTTGCTGTGATTTATTTCAAAGTGTGTTCTGCCTGTATTTTCCTCTAAGAGTTTTATAGTGTCCAGCCTTACATTTAGGTCGTTAATCCATTTTGAGTTTATTTTTGTGTATGGTGTTAGGGAGTGTTCTAATTTCATTCTTTTACATGTAGCTGTCCAGTTTTCCCAGCATCACTTATTGAAGAGACTGTCTTTTCTCCATTGTATATTCTTGCCTCCTTTGTCATAGATTAGGTGACCATATGTGCGTGGGTTTATCTCTGGGCTTTCTCTCCTGTTCCATTGATCTGTATTTCTGTTTTTGTGCCAGTACCATATTGTCTTGGTTACTGTAACTTTGTAGTATAGTCTGAGGTCAGGGAGCCTGATTCTTCCAGCTCCATTTTTCTTTCTCAAGATTGCTTTGTCTATTCGAGGTCTTTTGTGTTTCCACACAAATTGTAATTTTTTTGTTCTAATTCTGTGAAAAATACCATTGGTAATTTGATAGAGATTGCATTGAATTTGTAGATTGCTTTGGGTAGTATAGTCATTTTCAGAATATCGATTCTTCCAATCCAAGAACATGGTATATCTCTCCATCGGCTTGTGTTGTCTTTTATTTCTTTCATCAGTATCTTATAGTTTTCTGAGTACAGGTCTTTTGCCTTCTTAGGTAGGTTTATCCCTAGAATATTTTATTCTTTTTGTTGCAGTGGTAAATGGGATTGTTTCCTTAATTTCTTTTTCTGATCTTTCGCTGTTAGTATATAGGAATGCAAGAGATTTCTGCGTATAAATTTTGTATTCTGCAACTTTACGAAATTCATTGATTAGTTCTAGTAGTTTTCTGGTGGCACCTTTAGGATTTTCTATGTCTAGTATCATGACAGTGGCAAACAGTGACAGTTTTAATTCCTCTTTTCCAACTTGGATTCTTTTTATTTCTTCTTCTTCTCTAATTGCCGTGGCGAGGACTTCCAAAACTATGTTGAATAATAGTGGTGAGAGTGGGCATCCTTGTCTTGTTCCTGATCCTAGTGGAAATGCTTTCAGTTTTTCACCATTGAGAATGATGTTTGCTGTGAGTTTGTCATATATGGCCTTTATTATGTTGAGGAGAGTTCCCTCTACGCCCACTTTCTGTAGAGTTTTTTTTTTTTATCATAAATGGTTGTTGAATTTTGATGAAAGCTTTTTCTGCATCTATTGAGATGATCATATGGTTTTTCTCCTTCAGTTTGTTAATATGGTGTATCACATTGATTGATTTGCGTATACTGAAGAATCTTTGCATTCCTGGGATAAACCCCACTTCATCATGGTGTATGATCCTTTTAATGTGCTGTTGGATTCTGTTTGCTAGTATTTTGTTGAGGAGTTTTGCATATGTTCATCAGTGATATTGACCTGAAGTTTTTCTTTTTTTGTGGCATCTTTGTCTGGTTTTGGTATCAGGGTAATGGTGGCCTCATAGAATGAGTTTGGGAGTGTTTCTCCCTCTGCTATATTTTGGAAGACTTTGAGAAGGATAGGTGTTAACTCTTCTCTAAATGTTTGATAGAATTCACCTGTGAAGCCATCTGGTCCTGGGCTTTTGTTTGTTTGTGCTTTTAATCACAGTTTCAATTTCAGTGCTTGTGATTGGTCTGTTTACATTTGCTATCTCTTCCTGGTTCAGTCTCCGAAGGTCGTGCTTTTCTAACAACTTGTCCATTTCTTCCAGGTTGTCCATTTTATTGGCATATAGTTGCTTGTAGTAATCTCTCATGATCCTTTGTATTTCTGCAGTGTCAGTTGTTACTTCTCCTTATTCTATTTGAATTCTATTAATTGGAGTCTTCTCCCTTTTTTTCTTGAAGAATCTGGCTAATGGTTTATCAATTTTATCTTCTCAAAGAACCAGCTTTTAGTTTCAGTGATTTTTGCTATCGTTTCCTTCATTTCTTTTTCATTTATTTCTGATCTGATCTTTATGATTTCTTTCCTTCTGCTAACTTTGGAGTTTTTTTGTTCTTCGCTCTCTAATTGCTTTAGGTGTAAGGTTAGGTTGTTTATTTGAGATGTTTCTTGTTTCTTAAGGTAGGATTGTATTGCTATAAACTTCCCTCTTAGAACTGCTTTTGCTGCATCCCATAGGTTTTGGACCATCGTGTTTTCATTGTCATTTGTTCTAGGTATTTTTTGATTTCCTCTTTGATTTCTTCAGTGATCTCTTGCTTATTCAGTAGTGTATTGTTTAGCCTCCATGTGTTTGTATTTTTTACAGATTTTTTCCTGTAATTGATATCTAGTCTCATAGCGTTGTGGTCAGAAAAGATACTTGATACGATTTAAAATTTCTTAAATTTACCAAGGATTGATTTGTGACCCAAGATATGATCTATCCTGGAGAATGTTCCATGAGCACTTGAGAAGAAAGTGTAATCTGCTCTTTTTGGATGGAATATCCTATAAATATCAATTAAGTCCATATTGTATAATGTATCATTTAAAGCTTGTGTTTCCTTGTTTATTTTAATTTTGGATGATCTGTCCATTGGTGAAAGTGGGGTGTTACAGTCCCCAAATATTATTGTGTTACTGTTGATGTCCCTTTTATGGCTGTTAGCATTTGCCTTATGTATTGAGGTACTCCTATGTTGGGTGCATAAATATTTGCAGTTGTCATATCTTCTTCTTGAATTGATCCCTTGACCATCATGTTCTGTCCTTCTCTGTCTCTTTTAATAGTCTTTATTTTAAAGTCTGTTTTGTCTGATATGAGAATTGCTACTCCAGCTTTCTTTTGATTTCCATTTGCATGGAATATCTTTTTCCATCCCCTCACTTTCAGTCTGTATGTGTCCCTAGGTCTGAAGTGGGTCTCTCGTAGATAGCATATGTACGGGTCTTGTTTTTGTATCCATTCAGCCAGTCTATATCTTTTGGTTGGCGCATTTAATCCAGTTACATTTAAGGTAGTTATTCATATATATGTTCTTATTACCATTTTCTTAATTGTTTTGGGCTTGTTATTGTAAGTCTTTTCCTTCTCTTGTATTTCCTGCCTAGAGAAGTTCCTTTAGCATTTGTTGTAGAGCTGGTTTGGTGGTGCTGAATTCTCTTAGCTTTTGCTTGCCTCTAAAGGTTTCAATTTCTCCGTCGAATCTGAATGAGATCCTTGCTGCGTAGAGTAATCTTGGTTGTAGGTTTTTCCCTTTCATCACTTTAAATATGTCCTGGCACTCCCTTCTGGCTTGCAGAGTTTCTGCTGAAAGATCAGCTGTTAACCTTATGGGAATTCCCTCATACGTTAATTGTCGCTTTTCCGTTACTGCTTTTAATATTTTTTCTTTGTATTTAATTTTTGATAGTTTGATTGTTATGTGTCTTGGTGTGTTTCTCTGGATTTATCCTGTATGGGACACTCTGTGCTTCCTGGACTTGATTGACCATTTCCTTACCCATATTAGGGAAGTTTTTAAACTATAATCTCTTCAAATATTTTCTCAGTCCCTTTTTTTTGCTCTTTTTCTTCTGGGACCCCTATAATTCGAATGTTGGTGCATTTTATGTTGTCCCAGAGGTCTCTGAGATTGTCCTCAATTATTTTCATTCCTTTTTCTTTATTCTGCTCTGTGGTAGTTATTTCCACTTTTTTATCTTCCAGGTCACTTATCCGTTCTTTTTCCCCAGTTATTCTGCTATTGATTTCTTCTAGAGAATTTTTAATTTCATTTATTGTGTTGTTCATCATTGTTTGTTTGCCCTTTAGTTCTTCTAGATCCGTGTTAAATGTTTCTTGTATTTTCTCCATTCTATTTCCAGGATTTTGGATCATCTTTCCTATCATTACTGTGAATTCTTTTTCAGGTAGACTGCCTATTTCCTCTTCATTTGTTTGGTCTGGTGTGCTTTTACCTTGCTTTTTCATCTGCTGTGTGTTTCTCTGTCTTCTCATTTTTCTTAACTTACTGTGTTTGGGGTCTCCATTTCGCAGGCTGCATGTTTGTAGTTCCCGTTGTTTTTGGTGTCTGCTCCCAGTGGGTAAGGTTGGTTCAGTGGGTTTTGTAGGCTTCCTGGTGGAGGGGAATGGTGCCTGTGTCCTGGTGGATGAGGCTGGATCTTGTCTTTCTGGTGGGCAGGACTACGTATGGTGGTGTGTTTTGGTGTGTCTGTGAACCTATCATGATTTTAGTCAGTCTCGCTGCTAATGGGTGGGTTCGTGTTCCTGTCTTCCTAGTTGTTTGGCATAGGGTGTCCAGCACTGTAGCTTGCTGGTCACTGAGTGGAGCTGGGTCTTAGTGTTGAGATGAAGATCTCCTGGAGAGCTTTCGCCGTTTGATATTACATGGGGCCAGGAGGTCTTGGGTGGACCAGTGTCCTGAACTTGGCTCTCCCACCTCAGAGGCTCAGGCCTGACACCCGGCCAGAGCACCAAGACCTTGTCAGCCACATCACTCAGAAGAAGAGGGAGAAAAAGAAAGAGAGAGAGAGGGAGGGACGGAGGGAGGGAAAGAAAGAAAGAAAAAAATAATAGAATTATTAGAAATAAAAAAATAAAAAAGTAATTAAAAAAAAGAGAGAAAGAAGAGAGCAACCAAACCAAAATACAAATCCACCAAAGATAAAAGTACTAAAAACTGTTCTTAAAAAACCAAACAACAAAACAAAACAAAACCAAAATGGACAGTCATAGCTCTAGGACAAATGGCAAAAGCAAAGCTACACAGACAAAATCACACAAAGAAGTGTACACATACACACTCACAAAAAGAGAAAAAGGAAAAAATTATATATATATATATATATATATAAAATAAAAAAAGAAAGAGAGCAACCAAATCAATAAAGAAATCTACCAATGATAATAAGCTCTAAATACTAAACAAAGGTAAACATAACACCAGAAACAAATTAGATGCAGAAAGCTAGCCCCAAGTCTACTGTTACTCCCGAAGTCCACCACCTCAATTTTGGGATGGTTTGTTGTCTATTCAGGTATTCCACAGATACAGGGAACATGAAGTTGATTGTGGAGATATAATCTGTTTCTCCTGAGGCTGCTAGGAGGAATTCCCCTTTCTCTTTGCTGTTCACACAGCTCCTGGGGTTCAGCTTTGGATTTGGCCTTGCCTCTGTGTGTAGGTCACCTGATGGCATCTGTTTCCTACCCAGACAGGACAGCATTAATGGAGAGGCTGACTAGGGGGCTCTGGCTCACTGAGGCCTGGGGGAGAGAGGGGTATGGAATGCGGGGCAAGCCTCTGGTGGTAGACGTTGCAATAGCCTGAGGCACGCTGTGTGTTCTCCTGGGGAAGTTGTCCTTGGACCACGGGACCCTGGCAGAGGCAGGCTGCACAGGCTCCCAGGAGGGAAGGTGTGGATAGTGACCTGTGCTTGCACACAGGCTTCTTGGTGGCTGTAGCAGCAGCCTTAGCATTTCATGCCTGTCTCTGGGGTCCACGCTGATAGCTGCAGCTCGCGTCCATCTCTGGAGCTTGTTTAGGCGGTGCTCTGAATCCCCTCTCTTTGTGCACCCTGAAACAGTGGTCTCTTGCCTCTTAGGCAGGTCCAGACTTTTCCCCGGACTCCCTCCCTCCTAGCTGTGGTGCACTAGCCCCCTTCAGGCTGTGTTCACCCAGCCAGCCCCAGTCCTCTCCCTGGGGTCTGACCTCTGAAGCCCAAGCCTCAGCTCCCAGCCCCCACCTGCCCCTGAAGGTGAACAGATGAGCATCTCAGGCTGGTGAGTGCTGGTCGGCACCAATCCTCTGTGTGGGAATCTCTCCGCTTTGCCCTCTGCACCCTTGTTGCTGTGCTCTCCTCTGTGGCTCCGAAGATTCTCCCCCACCCACTCCCCGTCCCTGCCAGTGAAGGAGCTTCCTAGTGTGTGGAAACTTTTCCTCCTTCACAGCTCCCTCCCAGAGGTGCAGGTTGTGTCTCTATTCTCTTGTCTTTGTTTTTCCTTTTTTCTTTTGCCCTACCTCGGTATGTGGGAGTTTCTTGCCTTTTGGGAAGTCTGAGTTCTTCTGCCAGTGTTCAGTAGGTGTTCTGTAGGAGTTGTTCCACATGTAGATGCAGTTTTGATGTATTTGTGGGGAGGAAGGTGACCTCCATGTTTCATTTCTCTGCCATCTTGAAGGCACCCCCTCAACTGATTTTTAAAATTGATTTTTGTGTCTTGCAGCTTCAGTGAATTTATTTCTTAGTTCTAATAGTTTTTTTTTTGTGTGTGGAGTCTTTAGGATTTTCTGTATGTAGGATCATATTATCTGCAGGCCTTCTTGAACTCCTGATACCTTGAATTCCTATGATTTGCTAGGGGTTTGTGTTAAGAATTGACTCTTGTTGGCTTCTCTGCTTGTAGATAGGTTTTAGTATTTATCTGTTTGCCTTCAAGCTTCCAAATGTTTAAAGTGATTATTGTCTGCTGGTATCTAAATTACCTTTTCCTAGACTGTGTAAGTTTATTAATTAATATACAGTTTTTTTACTTACTGTCATTTTACTGAGGTTTTGGGAGAGAGCCGAGATGAACAATTTTTTTTTTTTTGCGGTATGCGGGCCTCTCACTGTTGTGGCCTCTCCCGTTGCGGAGCACAGGCTCCGGACGCACAGGCTCAGTGGCCATGGCTCACGGGCCCAGCCGCTCTGCGGCCTGTGGGATCTTCCTGGACCGGGGTACGAACCCGTATCCGCTGCATCAGCAGGTGGACTCTCAACCACTGCGCCACCAGGGAAGCCCCGAGATGAACAATTTTGATTAATCTACTTTTTAATGCTAAAACCTGAAATTTAAAATTAAATTGAATGCATATTCATTGAGTTTACTAATGGCGAAACTTCTCATTGTGTTCTTTAATTCTTCTTTTTAATTCATTGAGCATCTTTATGGCCATTACCTTGAACTCTTTATTGGGTAGACTGCTTATCTTTGCTTTGCTTAGTTATTTTTCTGGGGTTTTGTCTTGTTGCTTTGTTTGGAGCATATTTGTCTATTCCCTCATTTTGCCTAATTCTCTGTTTTTATTTCTATGTATTATGTAGGTTGGTTACATTTCTTGATCTTGGCAAAATGGTCTTATGTAGGAGTTGTCCTATGGGTCCCAGCAGCGCATTCCCCTGTTGTCTTTAGAGTTATATGCTCTAGGGCTGCATGGGCATTTCTTTTGTGGCAGGGCCGACTACTGGGGGCAGTGTGGTAGGCAGGCTGATCTCTGGCCTGGTTGGTTGCCAGTCCCTGCCTAGTGCAGAGGCTGCTGGCCTACTGGTGCACCGGGCTGTGTTTCTTGGGGGTCCTGCACTGGTGCTAGTTTGCTGGTGGGTGTTGATGGGTTCTGGGTCATCTGGCTCTGGGGCCTGGGGGTTCCCAGGTCCGGTGCCAGGTTGCTGGTTGGTGGGACTGGGTGCTGGTATGGCTGACTGTAGTGCCCGGGGTGTCCCAGGGCTGGTGCCAGTTGGCTGGCGGGAAGGTAAGCCCCCAATGCTAACAGGCTAGAGGGAGGACTCCAAATTGGTGCTTGCCAGCACCAGTGTCCTTGTATTGGAACAAGCTCCCCAAACAGGGTGCCACCCATGTCTGTGTCCTCATGGGGAAACTCAGTTGCTTCCTTTCTCTTTAGGAGGCTCTCCAAATCAGCAAATGGGTCTGACTCAGGCTCTTTTAAAATTTCTGCCTCTATTCTGGGTCTCAGAGCATGGGAGATTTTGCGTGAGCTTTTTAAGAACAGAATCTCTGTTTCCTACAGCCCTCTGGCTCTGCCACATGCAAGTCCTACTGGCCTTCAAAGCCAGACATTTGGGGCTCATCTTTTTGCTGTAGGATCCCTGGGTTGGGGAAGCCTGATGTCGGGTTCGGATCCCTTGCTTCTTGGGGAGAACCTCTGCAGTTGTGATCATCTTTCTATTTGCAGGTTGCCTGCCCAGGAGTATGGGTCTTGACTGTACCACATTTCTGCCCCTCGTATCCATCTTGTTGTGGTTCTTTCTTAATATATTTTGTTGGGAAAATCATTTCTGCTGGTTTCGAGTTGTTCTTTCATTGATAGTTGCTCTGTAAATAGGTGTAATTTTGCTGTGCCTGTGGGAGGAGGTGAGCTCAGGGCCTTCCTGCTCCACCATCTTGGCCACTAATGGGATTGGTTTTCCTTTTCTCATCTTGTTCTGCTTTAATATTTAGACCGAGAATCAGTATCAGCATCAACAAAGGAATGTTAACTTTCTGATACACATATAGAAATGAAACATGTTTCATTACTTCCAAGGTTATTGAAAAATTGTATAATAAATAATTAAAGAGACTCCTAGGTTGGGTACTACTTTTATTAGTCTCTGCTGTACTTTGTTGGATAAATATTCCCTGTCACTTTCTAATGGCATGTAAAAATTTAAGTTTTATGGATAGTAAAAATTTTTCACCTTTCTGATAAGAAGAAAGAATTCTTATAATTATAAAGACTTCATTTTTATGAACTTTAGGAAATGATTTATGTATGAAAATTGTCACAATTTCAAATCATAGTACTTAGTGTACAGTTTTGTACACTATTTTGTACAATATAGTTCGAAACACTTAACAGCATTACTTTTAAATGCCTTTGGTTGATTTTCCATTATGCTTGCAACTTGATGTTTAGAAGTAAGAGTTTTATAATAAACATTTGCGGGACTTCCCTGGTGATACAGTGGGTAAGACTGCGTTCCCAATGCAGGGGGCCCGGGTTCAATCCCTGGTTGGGAACTAGATCCTGCATGCATGCCGCAACTAAGAGTTTGCACGTTGCAACTAAGAGTACACATGCTGCAGCTAAGAAGTCTGCATGCCACAACTAAGAGCCCATGTGCCACAACTAAGACCCAGTGCAGCCAAAATAAATATAAATAAACAAATAATAAATACATAAACAGAACTTATTAAAAAGTAGTCATTTGCTTTCTACCTACCATATTCTAGGTAATAGTAGTAGATATTGTACATTCGTTACTTCAGCTGATCCTCAGAATAACCATATGAAACATTATTACCTTTATATTTTAGTTCAGGAGGTTGAAGGGAACATAGGGGTATGTGGTAGAAAGAAGATTCTGTTTTTCCTGAGTATTAAGCTATTTGGCATTCAATGAGACTCTAGTTTTGGAAAAACCACTGTTTCTTGAGCTCCATTTTAAAGTCTATTGGGTTGTGTGGGACAGCTGTTTCTCCTAATAGATTAATAAGTGAATGAATGAACACTTAACAAATGTGTTTTCTGTTTTTGGACTTTGGAGCAAACTTTGGAGCAATTCACGGTTTTCTGGTCACCAGGAAAGTTTTCATTCGTGGAGTATTATATGAGAGTTTAAGTTAGCAATAGACTGTGGGTCATAGAAAATAAGCATCAGGGTTTGAAGTTTTATATAGACAGGTGTTTGCCTCTCCTGGGTCTTGAAGATGGCCTGTTTTGGGCAAGAGGAGGGTAGTAATTTTTTATTTTTGTAGTTTTGTGTACCTGTTTGAAACAAGATTTGTTAGGGGTTCAGAATGATGCTGATAATCGTAGTCTCACATAGCCTTTGATGAATGGCCCCAGGCACCTCAAACTGCTGTATCTCTCCTCTTTGTATTTTCACATCCTACGTATTCACTGCCATTTCATAGTGTACCTTCATCAGGATACGTCAGTGGTTTGTGGAGAGAATAATAAAGTGGATCTTGGGAAATCAGGGGTCTATCTCTGTTGTGGAAGGTTTATGACTGAGCATGAGCTTATGATTTCTCAAGTTCCCCTTTTATAAGATATGCAAGATAGCTATTTTTCCATGGAAATTTTAGGTGGATGAAATATACTTAGAGCTTATAGTAAGAAACCACAGTTTATATTTCAAATGAATGTAGCTTGGATGGTGTTTTTCATAATTTTTCCATTACAGTTTATTTGATTGCTACTACGAGGACTCAAAAAAGAATATGTCTTTGTATCAGATCTTTATCCTTCTTTTGATTTTAATATTAAATGTGACCATAAATTAACAAACTGTTAAAAAACAAATGTTATATACATCTAGATGAATTTTATCCTTAGAGTAGTAGACACCTTGAGAGATTATATAATTATTCTAATAATAGTGAGCTTTTTTCAAAAAGTATTTGGAATACTCTTTAAAGTAAGCTTACAAACTCTCAGAGGATGAAAATTTGTTACCATCTTGAAAAGAATGTTGGGAGCTTTTGGGTTACCTTGGAGTATTGATTATCTGCATTTGGTTTTGCTTGTTGCTGAAACACTACAAAAATGAAAATACAGGGATTTAAAAATGTAGTATACTCTCAGGGACACAGAAAGTTGGCAAGGCGTTGGAAGAGTGGAAACTATGACTTTACAGACCCAAGATATCTGAATCCAAAGCATGTAGTAGGAATATTTGGGAACCACCCTCATTTACACAGCAGATCCTTAAAAGGCATAGGAACTTATAGCACCAGATATCTTTAGAAATGAGGATGAAATTATATAAGTCTTCTCCCTTACTTCAGCTCATTTGGTGGCTGCTCCTTCTTCATCTGGTAGAAGTTTTGAGGTTTATTACAAAATAAAGGATAAATAGAGCATCTGTGGATTGAGAGACTTCATGCATGTTTTTGTAGGAAATAGGTTCTGTATTGAAAACTGGGTGATTAAGTCACGACATGCCTACAGAATATTGAATATGGAAACTTCTAGCCTTCATCTTCCACTTGGCCTTTGAAATCATGGCAGCCAGACATTTACCTTCCAAACAGGAGATTAGAAGACTTTTGTGAGCTATCTGAACATGGCAAGATGAGAGACCTAAAGATGCTGACTGTGCCAGTTATTGACTTTTTATTGCCACTAAGTTCCAAACCTGCCCTTCTTAGCCCTTCCTGTGATGCTGGAGCTGGAAACTCTGAAAACCACATTTCTTCTTTGACAGCGAAATCTGTGTTAGGCTTTGCCAATAAAGGGGCATTATAGGGAGACTGTTAGGCTGGAGGTTGAGGAAGAGAGTTAATTCTTCCTGTTTTTATTTTATCCCACTGACAAACTGCTCTGAAGGCAGTTGGTCCCTGCAGTATTCCTTATGGCAGGCAGTGGTCTTGGTTCTGGTGAATGGTGTCCAGCATTTGTCACTGTGGCTGTGGTTAGCATGTTTTGCCGCAGCATGCTCTTCCTCAGAGATCTGTATCTTAGCCTTTTGGGATCCCTTCTTTAAGTTTCTAAGCTTTATTTCTTTATTTCTTCTCTACAAAAAACAATAGTTTTTTGTAGTTGCTACCTCAGTTATATCCTAGAGTCCTCTTTTACATTTTTAATTACTTACTATCTTTTACCTACTTAATGATTCCTTTTTAAAAAAATCAAAGTATAGTTGATTTACAATGTTGTGTTAGTTTCTGGTGTACAGCAAAGTGATTCAGCCATATATATATGTGTGTGTGTGTTGGTGTGTATATTCTTTTTCATATCTTTTCCATTATAGTTTATTACAATATATTGAGTATAGTTCTTCTTGTTGTTTATCTATTTTATACATAGTAGTTTGTACATGCTAATCCCAAACTCCTAATTTATCCCTCCCCCCCTTCCCTTTTGGTAATCATAAGTTTTGTTTTCTGTGTCTGTGAGTCGGTTTCTGTTTTGTAAATAAGTTCATTTGTATCGTATTTTAGATTTCACATATAAGTGATATCATATGATATTTGTCTTTCTCTGTCTGACTTCACTTCGTATGATCATCTCTAGGTCCATCCATGTTGCTGCAAATGGTATTATTTCTTCTTTATGGCCGAGTAGTATTTCTTCTTTATGGCCGAGTAGTATTCCATTGTATATATATATACCATGTCTTCTTTATCCATTCATCTGTCAGTGGACATTTAGGTTGCTTCCATGTCTTGGTTACCTAGTTAATGATTCTTTATATTAAAATTTTTCCTCTTTGAAAGGTTGGTGTGGTTTCTGTTTCCTGACTGGACTCTAGTAGATACCTTGATATCAGAATTTTCACAACAAATGTTAGTCAGATCTCCATACAGTGAATCAGAAGGTCAGCAAACTTCACACATGCATTTAGAGCTTCCAGTTAACTTTTTCTTTTTTGCTGTGCTTGTGGGATCTCAGTTCCCCAACCAGGGATTGAACCTGGGCCACAGCAGTGAAAGCCCAGAATCCTAACGACTAGGCCACCATGGGACTCCCCCAGTTAACTTTTAATTTACTTTCTTTTAAATTGAGCAGACAACCGAGGGTACGAGATATTTGAGGATGCCTCTAATATGAAAGATGGCTCCCTTCCTTCCCCCCAAAAAAGAAGAAGAAAAAACACCTTGGGGAAAGAGACTACATAGGGTGGGAAAAACTTAAACCTTATCATTAATACCACTCTGAGACATAAAGGAAGCCATAGCATCCATGGAACAAGAACAGGATACTATAAAAAAAGGAACATTCAGACAACAGAAAAGAGCTCTAGGAAATTAAAAACATGATAGAACATCATGAAACATGAAAAATCTCAGAAGAAGGGTTGAAAGATAAAGATGAGGAAATTTCCTGGAAAGTAGAGAAAAAATACACATCATAGAAAATTAGAGAAGATCAGAATATTGGAGGTCAGCTTCAAGAGATATATCACCTGGTGGAGATTCAGAAACATAGAAGAGAGAAACTGAAGGATAGAAATCAATGACGAAGTAATTCAGGAAAGTATTTCAGAATGGAAGGGTGTGGATTGATAGATTGAAAGTACCTAACACAAATGAATGAAAATAAGCCAATATCACTGTGAAATTTCACAATATTTCACAAGATTCAGCAAGCATTCAGAGACAGGAAAGAGCATAGTACATACAGAGGATTAGATTTTAACTATAGAAGCTAGAAGACAGTAGAGCAGTGTCTTCAAAATGTTGACAGAAAGTGATTTCTAATCTAGAATTTTATAACCCAGCCAAAGTATGAATTGAATATGAGAGTATACTAAATATATTTTATGCCATGCAAAGGTCTCAGTTTTCCTTCCATATAATTTTTCTCAAGAAGCTATTAGGGGATGTGTTCCTTTAAAAGCAGTAAATAAAGCAATAAGAAGACGTGGGATTCAGGAAACAAGAAAATCCAGCACATGAGAGATTCTTGAAGGTTATTTCCTGGATGAATGTAAAGGGTGATAATCAGGTTGACATATGAACACCAGATGTAGAAAGTAATCAGAACAAATTAAACCTGTGAGACTTGAGAGAGGGAGAAAAACAGACATATTGAAGGCTGTCATCACCATTTGCCTTGCTGCCATTATCCGCCTTTTAAATCCAAGGACAGAATGACCAGTTGAGCTTGCCCTAGAATATTACATGTACTTGACTTGTTTTGACAAGGTTCCTTGTTTTGACAAGGCGCCATACTCTTTTGCCTATATAAACAGAATACTCATTCTACCACTGCAAGCCTGTGTGTAGAAGGCAAGGAGAAGTCCAGAGAGTCCATGTAAAAAAGAACTGGCAGTCTTAGAAAAGCATTGCATCTGCGTGGGAGATGTAGTAGTGAAGAGCTGTACAGTAAGAGCAGGTGCTCTAGAGTTAGCTTCTTTTAATTTGGAGTTTTTCTCTACGTAAATGTAATTTGAAGTCCATAGTATTCTCTGACACTTAGTAATGTTGAAGGCATAGATTAATTGTGGCTTTAATGTTCTTTTTTTAAATTAAAAAATTTTTTTTTAATCTGCATGTCCTTTGGAGGCTATGTGGAGAGATTCAGTGACTTCCATTATTCTGGGGCCAAGTGAAAGTCACCTATGCTTCTACTTTTAACTTTTATACATTCTTATGTTTAAATGTGTGTGTGTGTGTGTGTGTGTGTGTGTAGTGTGTAAATAGCACATAATAGGGGATTTCTTTTTGTTTAGTCTGAGAATTTGGATTATTTCATTTGCAGTTGATTTAATTATTATTATTATTATTATTATTTTTTTTTTGCGGTACGCGAGCCTCTCACTGTTGTGGCCTCTCCCGTTGCAGAGCACAGGCTCCGGACGCGCAGGCTCAGCGGCCATGGCTCACGGGCCCAGCCGCTCTGCGGCATGTGGGATCCTCCCGGACTGGGGCCCGAGCCCATGTCCCCTGCATCGGCAGGCGGACTCCCAACCACTGCGCCACCAGGGAAGCCCCTGATTTAATTATTGATCTAGCTAGGTTTAAGTCTGTCATTTTGGTCTTTGTCCATTAATTTATCTTTTCTTGCCTCAAGTTGACCTAGCAAATTCTATTTATTTTCCTCTATTAGCTTGTTGGTTTTGAAGTATTTTATGTGTCCCTTGGTGTTACCCTAGAGTTGAAACATACATCCTTGACTTATTAGAGTCTACCTTGAATTTTTACTTTTACACCTTCCAACAATGCATGAACTTTTACAGTGATTTAATTGCGTTTGCTCCTCTATTACCTTTTGTATCGCTATTGTCATATATCTTCTGTCTATATTCATTTGTTTGCCCACATTTTTACCCTTTCCAGTGCTGTTTCTTTCTTCTTTTTCATGGTTGCATCTGGGATCACTTTCATTTTACCGTAAGTACTCCTTTTAGTAATGCTTCTTTAGTGTAGGTTTGCTGCACATTCATTCAGCTTTTGTTTATGTGAATCTGTTTTTTCATTTGTCATCATTTTGAAAGATCTTTTCCCTGGGTGTAGTTTTCTACACCCAGGTGATGAATACTTTCTTTTAGCATTTTAAAGGTTTACTTCATTAACTTTTGATTTCCATCATTTCTGTTGAAAAGTCACTGTATTATTATAGTTCTCCTAAAGGTAATGTGGCTCTGTTCAACTCTTTAGCCTGTCAGCTGCTACCTTCTGCTGGGCTTCTTGGAACGTTGCCCTGAATTAGAACTGTAGGAATTAGGCAATCCCAAGAGTGGAGATTGTATCAGGTAGCTCTCAGTGTCAACCCTTTTCTTCTTACCTCAGTGGGACTCTCATTTTTGCTGGGATGTCCTCAGGGAAAATCTCAGCTGAATGAGGAGCTCGCTTTGATGTGATTCTCTTTTTTCAAGGATTATAGTGCCTTAGATCTTGTCTATGATAGTTGCTCTCCATTGCTCTTACACAGTTGTTTCATGTATTTTGTTCAGGTTTATATTTGTCTAATGCAAAGTGTTTTGCCAGGGCTAGAACCATAAGTTAGTAAATGTATTTCATATATATTTGAATTCTAAAAGAGTTTTTAAAATATCTTAATCAATGGCAATATTATTGAAATTTGTTTATGGTTCTCCCGAATGACTACTCTTAAGGGAACAATAACTCATTTGGAAGTAAAAGTTCTTAATTTTTAATGTACGTTTATTTATTGCCAATTATTGTCTTTTATACTTACTGCTCATAAATGAAGATTTAAAATAGGATTAAATTATTTTTATGCAAATAAATACATAAGGTTATTCTTTAACAGTTTTCAATGAAAATAATGGAAAGTGTATTTTGAATGTAGACCTTTTGAGTAATTATGTTCCCCCACTTTGGGGCTGAATTATCTGTAAATTTCTTTTTTCATGTAAGTGGTTGGTACTTTGTTTCCTGCCTATTAGTTATATAATTGGAAAAAGGATAAAGAATTAGATGGGCTGTGCATATTTTTATTGATATACCAAAGAAAAATTAGTATTTTGGTCCTTGATTTTATAGTTGGTTACTTAAATGATCTCTAAAGTGGATCTACATGCAAATCTGCCCTTCATAATGAATGGTGATTTTTTTTAAACTACTTTTAATCACGATATGGAATGGAATAGAAATTGTGCTTTTTGTCTACCTGTCTCTACTTCCTGAGCAGCTGTTAGCCCTGGGATGGGAGTGGGGATAGATACATTTGCATTTTTTTCCTTTTGTCAGACAGTGAAGAATATGTTATACCTTCAAAATAAAAAGTTTGAAACTTCTTACTGAAGGATACTTTTTGTTGGACTTCATTTGGTACTTTTGATCTGGCTTGATTGGTTTGCACCCGGAATCTTTGTAAAGGATTGCTGATTGTTGACTGTCACAAGGCCTGAATTATATAGAGGCTTCATTCTTTTGGGTTAACACTGCTAACACTGTTCTGTAGCCTCTCTGTCAGTAGCAATTGTAGTGGTACTGTTGGCCCTTTTTGATAGTATAGCTTTACTTTCATTGGCAAGGACATTTCACAATCTAAATGATGATGCATATTTAACAAAGTGGTATTCAGCAGTGTTTTGGGATTGTATATATGAAAACGCCTGGCACAGAGCATGGCACAGGGACAGGTGACCACTATTTTTTTTGTCTATATGTTTAAATAATTGTAGCCTTCAGATGAAGGCTTTCATATATGTATTTACACACAGGATCCAGAATATTTTCCCAAACTGACTTTCTTCTTAATATGTAATTCCTTTCTTACTGATTGCTTTTCTAACCTAATGGGATTACATTTTTTAAAAGTTTTTGTTTTTTTTAAAAAAAATCAGGCTTGAACTGACTTTTAAATTTATACACCAAGTGTGTTTATACACCAATTGTGGAAGGTGTAATCAATCCAGAGTTAAGTTGACAAATGTAAACCCTTATATCTGTCTCATTTCATTCACACGTTAAATCGTCACTGAGCACTTACTTAGTGACAGGAAGCACACATACACACTAGTGTGCTACTTTCCTACTTCTTTGACAATCCAGTATTCTCAGTTCTATTTTTGTACATTAATTACCTTTAAATAGTATATAATGTTTTCTCTGAGTTTTATTATATTTGAGAGTCTAGTGAATCCCTAGCTGTCTTTCTAAAATCTATAATTTGCTTCTTGCTCTTCAGTCTGATATGTTTATATTTTATGTAAAAATCTATTTTCTGTATTTTTCAATCTCCTTTGTGGAATAATTACTTAAATAGAATACACTTTGAATAACTCCTGAAGTGAACCCTCTTGCACTGTTGGTGGGAATGTAAACTGATACAGCCACTATGGAGAACAGTATGGAGGTTCCTTAAAAAACTAAAAATAGACCTACCATATGACCCAGCAATCCCACTACTGGGAATATACCCCGAGAAAACCATAATTCAAAAAGAGTCATGTACCACAATGTTCATTGCAGCTCTGTTTACAATAGCCAGGACATGGAAGTGACCTAAGTGTCCATCAACAGATGACTGGATAAAGAAGATGAGGCACATATATACAATGGAATATTACTCAGCCATAAAAAGAAATGAAATTGAGTTATTTGTATTGAGGTGGGTGGACCTAGAGTCTGTCATACAGAGTGAAGTAAGTCAGAAAGAGAAAAACAAATACTGTATGCTAACACATATATATGGAATCTAAAAATAAACAAAAAAAGGTCATGAAGAACCGAGGGGCAAGATGGGAATAAAGACGCAGACCTACTAGAGAATGGACTTGAGGACATGGGGAGGGGGAAGGGTAAGCTGGGACAAAGTGAGAGAGTGGCATGGACATATATACACTACCAGATGTAAAATAGATAGCTAGTGGGAAGCAGCCGCATAGCACAGGGAGATCGGCTCAGTGCTTTGTGACCGCCTAGAGGGGTGGGATGGGGGGGGTGGGAGGGAGGGAGATGCAAGAGGGAGGAGATATGGGGATATATGTATATGTATAACTGATTCACTTTGTTATAAAGCAGAAACTGACACACCATTGTAAAGCAATTATACTCCAATAAAGATGTTAAAAAAAAACTAAAGTAAAATCCCTAGTGATTTTAGTATAAAACAGGACTTAATATTGCATCTCAATTAGAAATTTTCATTTACTACCTTAATTTTTAATCACATTTTATAAAATGGCATTTTTAGAGTCTAAATTTCTGACATTTTTAAAGTAGACTTTTTGTATATACATTATTGAGTTTTCTAACTTTACTAGTATGTAATTTAAAAATTTATTTTAGGTAAAATTACCATTTTTAGTAAATGTAACCAATAACATTTAAGTTGATGAAATGAAAATGTGTCACTTGTTCAGTGGTCTTCACAAGTATTGTAATGTCTGGGTGAAAGAAGTTAACACAACATGGGACTGTTTCTATGTCAAATGAAGCCAAGACTGGAGGAATACAGACTCCATAAGGAAACATTTTTATTAGACATCTGTGCCACAGTGTCACTACACTACATGCTTTCACGAAGTCCCCAAAATCAAGTCTCATATTTCAGAGTCCAGTTAATATCTTAGAGCTTTTGGTTTTACTGTTGTTTTTCCACTTTAGTTTTCTATTTTGTCATTTTCTATCTTATCTTGTGGACTTTCTACAATTTTTTCAAGTGAGATTATATTTGCATTGATGTATTTTTTTACGTGAGAGTACAACCCACATTTAATTTTTTTACTTGGTACTGGTTCTTTTCCTGGCTCTTTTCAGCATAGAACTTTTCTCAGTAGTGACTGTTACTTATTTCTTGTGTTGATAAATTTGATGTTATGAAGAATTTTTGTAAACCTAGCTAACAGGAAACCTAGTTTGGCTTTTCATGAAAAACTGTACACCCAGTAAAAAACTATGTAGACTAAGAAAATAAGCTTATTCTCTTAGGCCAGTCTATGTTTTGGGACACTAAAGAGACATTTTGGTTTATTTTAGCTATCCTATTCCTAATTTACTTTCTACATTTTGTGGATTTTAGTAGAAATCTTACTTTAGGTCAGAAATATAAAGTCCTCCAGTGGATGGATAGCTCTAAATAGCATTTTGTATGAAGGTGAGTTATAAGTAAAAGTCCATTGAGACAGAGCTATGGTTGTAAGCATGAAAGATTCAATGGTGGCTTTTTAAGAATAAAGGAATTGTGGCTAAAGTCATATTCGTCATTCAGGTTCTATTAGTGATAATTAATTATGGACAGATTATATGGTGATAAAGTCATTTTGGGCTTCCCTGGTGGCGCAGTGCTGGAGAATCCACCTGCCAATGCAGGGGACACAGGTTCGAGCACTGGTCCGGGAAGATCTCACATGCTGTGGAGCAACTAATAAGCCCGTGCGCCACAACTACTGAGCCTGCGCTCTAGGGTCCGTGAGCCACAACTACTGAGCTCACACGCCTAGAGCCTGTGCTCCGCAACAGGAGAAGCTACTGCAGTGAGAAGCCTGCGCACCGCAGGAAAGAGTAGCCCCCGCTCACTGCAACTAGAGAAAGCCCACGCACAGCAATGAAGACCCAACACAGCCAAAAATAAATAAATAAAATAAATAAATAAATTTTAAAAAGTCATTTTTGTTTAATGTTGGAAGAGTTACTTTCCATGTGTTTGGAGGCCCTGCATACTCATTCTCTCCAGTTTTAGGTTCAGTGATTGTACTTTCTGTTGCAGTAGTAAATCTTCTCTGTACCAGTGTCTGTATCAACATTTTGCTGGTGAGAAAGGAGAACACGGGTATTAATTCATGCACTAATTTGAATCTCTGTTAGATAGGTAAGAGTATTTCTTTTTTATTTATATCCCTACTTTTTCCAGAAATGATTTAAGAGGGCCATTTAGGAATATATTTTTGGGCCGTTAATGTTTCTTAGAATGAACACCATTTATATTAAGAAACTTCTGACTGCAGGGTTTTTTTTTTTTTCCCCCTATAGGCCCAGTCTTCTTTGGGGAGGTTTAGAAATACACTTTACAGTATTATTTAGCAGACATAGAGCTTTCGTGTGTCTTGTTGCTCTGTCATCCCCTACCCCCCACCCCCAGTAATTGAGTATGAGACATTGTTCAAGGCACTTTACATATATCAACTTTATCAACACCACTTGCCAGTTAGGTATTATTAGCCCATATATTACAGATTTATTAATTTCTTTCAGTTACCAAATATTTGAGTGCCTAATGCTGATCAAGCACTCTTTCAGCTGGGACTCAGCTGAAAAGGATAAAACAAACTTCTCATTGAGAAGAATAAGGAAGGACAAAACAGGTAGAAGGAGATAGAGTGATAGTGTGCATTGGGGTGGGGTGGAGGGTTATGTTTTCTCTGTATTTATATAGGATAATCATGGAAGGCCTTTCCTGAGAAGATAACATTTGGGCAGAGAATAGACGGAAGTGAGGAAGCAAAGGAACCAATTCTGTGGTTCTCTAGGAGAAGAGCAGTCCAGGCATATGTGGCATGGAGTGTAAAAGTCCTGAGGTATGGGAGCTTGCTTAGTGAGTTGAAGGAATTGCAGGGAAACTGGTATGGCTGTAGTTGAGGGGTTGGTTAGGGAGGAGCAGAGAGCGTGGTGGGAGATGCAATAAGCAGAGGTTGTAGTAAGGACTTTGGATTGATTTTATTTTGGCTGCATTGGGTCTTTGTTGCTGCCGTGGGCTTTCTCTAGTTGCAACGAGCGGGGACTACTCTTCGTTGCAGTGCATGGGCTTCTCATTGCGGTGGCTTCTCTTGTTGTGGAGCACAGGCTCTAGGCGTGTGGGCTTCAGTAGTTGTGGCATGTGGGCTCAGTAGTTGTGGCTTGTGGGCTGTAGAGCACAGTCTCACTAGTTGTGGCACACAGGGTTAGTTGCTCCACGTTGCAAAGGTACATTGTCCAGGGTTATTGTAATAGGAAAACAGAAATTTAGAAGATGTGTCATTGTACTAGCTCATTACCATATGCTAACACATATATATGGAATTTAAGAAAAAAAATGTCATGAAGAACCTAGGGGTAAGACAGGAATAAAGACACAGACCTACTAGAGAATGGACTTGAGGATATGGGGAAGGGGAAGGGTAAGCTGTGACGGGGCGAGAGAGTGACATGGACATGTATGCACTACCAAATGTAGAATAGGTAGCTAGCGGGGAGCAGCCGCATAGCACAGGGAGATCAGCTCAGTGCTTTGTGACCACCTGGAGGGGTGGGATAGGGAGGGTGGGAGGGAGGGAGACGCAAGAGGGAAGAGATATGGGAACATATGTATATGTATAACTGATTCACTTTGTTGTAGGGCAGAAACGGACACACCATTGTGAAGCAATTATACTCCAATAAAGATGTAAAAAAAAAAACCCAAAAAACATCTTTTTACTGTTGATTCTTAATGATGTTGCAGATATCTGAGTTCTTTGAATCTTTGAGAAGTTATGAACTTTTTTGTTCTGTATATAAAAGACATTAAAAGAATGAGCTTTTTCTTCTTCCTTCTCTCTCTCCTTTCTTATTCTTTCTTCATCCTCTTCAGTTCTGAATCTCTCATGGAATGATACCATTTGGCAAAATTTGTAGCAGATGTTTGGGTTTAAGAAAAAGTGATGGCTGAAATTCATTGAGCATAGTTCTCATGACCCTCACAATGGTGGCATTGAATGAAGATGATAATGTGTTTTTTTTTAAATAAATAAATTTATTTATTTATGGCTGTGTTAGGTGTTTGTTGCTGCTCACGGGCTTTCTCTAGTTGTGGCAAGTGGGGGCTACTCTTCATTGCGGTGCGTGGGCTTCTCGTTGCGGTGGCTTCTCTTGTTGCGGAGCACAGACTCTAGGCGCGCGGGCTTCAGTAGTTGTGGCTTGCAGGCTCTAGAGTGCAGGCTCAGTAGTTGTGGCTTGCAGGCTCTAGAGTGCAGGCTCAGTAGTTGTGGCTCATGGGCTTAGTTGCTCCGCAGCATGTGGGATCTTCCCAGACCAGGGCTCGAACCCGTGTCCCCTGCATTGTCATGCGGATTCTTAACCACTGGGCCACGAGGGAAGTCCCTGATAATGTGTTTTTGAAGCTACTTGCTATTCATCAGAACTGGTCTAAGTTTCCCTTTCTTTTGTTCCTCTGCCTCCCAACAAGAAGCAAGAGTTTATATCGCAATCTAATATGTATATTTCATTCATAAGGACACAGCTTTTTTTAAATAAATTTATTTATTTTTGGCTGTGTTGGGTGTTCGTTGCTGCGTGTGGGCTTTTCCTAGTTGTGGCGAGTGGGGGCTACTCTTTGTTGCAGTGCACAGGCTTCTTATCACGGTTGCTTCTCTTGCTGTGGAGCATGGGCTCTAGGTGCGCCGGCTTCAATAGTTGCAGCATGCGGGCTCAGTAGTTGTGGCTCATGGGCTCTAGAGCACAGGCTCAGTAGTTGTGGCGCATGGGCTTAGTTGCTCCGCGGCCTGTGGGATCTTCTCGGACCAGGGCTTGAACCCGTGTCCTCTGCATTGGCAGGCAGATTCTCAACCACTGCATCACCAGGGAAGCCCAGGACAGAGCTTTTTGATAAACAATATTGCGAGAGTTTACTTGATGAGAAATGGCCGACCTCTGTAAACATATGTTATGTTATGTGATCAAGTGCTTACCTGAAATCTTGAGGTGGTGCTTAATCTGCATGTGATTTTATCCCAGTTATTCTCTCACTATTGTTTTATAAAAACATAAAAAATTGGAACTTTGTTGTTGCTTCTGTGTGAAATTGTTTCTTAACCCAGGGTCATGAAGATTTACTCCTATATTTTCTTCTAAGAATCTTTGTCTTTTCAAAATATAAATATTTTTAATATCTTCTCTGGTAACTCAGACCACCCCACAGATTTCTAAAAATTCCTCTAGAGTGAGTAATATCCCCAGTTCAATGCTGTTGTATAGGGGATAATATATGGGAGTAGAATTTCAGTGTCATACAATATGCAGATAATATTGCATTGTTTTTGAAAGTGGGGACCATTTATTATCGCCTTCACTAGCAGTATGTGATCGCTCTACATTCTCTTGCCAACACCTGATACTGTTAAAATTTCAAATAAAAATTCTAACCATTGTGGTAGATGTGAAGTATACTATTGTGTGTGTATTTATTTTAGTCAGGTTATTGAGGTGTAACCTATATACAGGAAGAGTCATCCTTTTTGGAGTATAGTCATAAGAATTTTGTGAATTTTGGCAAATGCATAATCTTGTAACCATTGCCACAATCTAGATATAGAACATTTTCACCACCCCCAAATATAACATCATGCTCCTTGTAGTCAAACTTCCCTCTCAACCCCTTTCTCTCAACCCTGGCAACCACTGATCTGTCCTTCTAGTTTTGTGTTTTCCAGAGTATCATATAAATGGAATCACACATTATATAGTGTCTGGCTTTTTTCACTTAGCATAATGCATTGGAAAGCCATTCATGTCATATGTATCTGTAGTGTGTTCTTCCTTAGCAGTATTTCATCATACAGGTTGAAATCACATTTTATTTATCTGTGCAGAAGTTGATGGACATTTGAATTGTTCTGTTTTTGATTGTTATGAATAAAGTTGTTATAAATAATGAGTATAGATTTTAGTGTAGGCTTTTTTTGTATTGGGAACATACCTAGGTGTGGGATTACATATAGTAAATGCGTTAAAAAAACAAGACTTTATTTTTTAGAGCAGTTTTAGACAAAATTAAGTGGAAAGTACAGAGAGTTCCTGTATACCCCCTGCCTTCACACATGTGCAGCCTCCCGCAATATCAACATCACTCACTAGAATGGGTACACTTGTTACAATTGATGAACCTACATTGACAAATCATTATCACCCAAAGTCCATAGTTTACATCAGAGTTCACTCTTGGCGTTGTACACACTATTGGTTTAGATAAATATATCATGACATGTAACTGCCACTATAGTATTATACAGAGTAGTTTTACTGCCCTAAAAATTCTCTTCACCTATTTATCCCTCCCTCCCTGCTAACCCTTGGCAACCATTGATCTTCTTACTGTCTCCATGGTTTTGCCTTTTCCAGATTGTCATATAGTTGGAATCATACACTGTGTGGCATTTTCATATTGGCTTTGTTCATTTAGTAATATGCATTTAAATATCTTCCATGTCCTTTTGTGGCTTGATAGCTCATTTTTTAAAAATCACTGGATAATATTCCAGTGTCTGGATGTACCACAGTTTTATTTATCTATTTACCTATTGAAGGTCATCTTCGTATCTTCTAAGTTTAAGCACTTATGAATAAAGCTGCTATAAACATCCATGTGCAGGTTTTTATGTGGACATAAGTGTTCAACTCATTTGAGCAAGTACCAAAGAGTGAGTCTGATGGATCTTGTGGTAAAAGTACATTTAGTTTTGTAAGAAATTGCCAAACTGTCTTTCAAAGTGGCTGTACCATTTTGGATTCCCATCAGCAATGAAAGTTCCTGTTGCTCCACATCCTCATCAGCATGTGGTGTTGTCAGTGTTTTGGATAGTGGCTATTCTAGTTGGTGTGCAGTGGTATCTCATTGTTTTAATTTGTAGTTCCTGAATCACATATGATGTTGAGCATCTTTTCACATGCTTATTTGCCAACTGTATATCTTCTTTGGAGAGGTATCTGTTCAGGTCTCTGCCCATTTGTTAATTGAGAACAAACTTGTAGTTACCAGTAGGGAGAGGGGAGGGGGGAAGGGCAATATAGGGGTAGGGGATTAAGAGGTACAAAGTATTAGGTATAAAATAAGGTACAAGGATATATTGTACAACACTGGGAGTATAGGCAATATTTTATAATTATAAATGGAGTATAACCTTAAAAATTTATTCTTATATGGAGTGTGCTTAAGAAATCTTTGTCTAGCCACAAGATCACAAAAATGGTCTCTTGTTGTCCTTGTATAAGTTTTACACTTTTAGATATATTTTGAGGTAATTTTGTTTATAGTGCAAGGTAGAGGTTGAGGTTCTTTTTTTCTTTTTGTATATGTATGTCTGATTGTTTCAGCACCATTTGTTGAAAGACTATCAATTCTCCATTGAAGTGCTTTTGTACCTTTGTCAAAAATCAATTGTTCGTTTATGTGTGGGTTAATTTCTGGATTTTACAATCTATTTCATTGATCTCTGTGTCTGTTCTTTAGCCAGTATTACACTTTCAATTATGGTAGGTTTATATTAAGTCTTAAAATCAGGTAGTGTGGGTCATTCAAGTTTTTTCTTTCTTCAAAATTGTTTTGACTATTATAGTAGTCATTTGTCTTTCCTTTTAAATTTTAGAACTTGTTAATACCCTACCAAAAATTTCTCTGGGATTTTGATTGGGATTGAATTGAATCTATAGATCATTTTAGGGATAATTGATATCTTAACAGTGCTAAGTTTTATAATTCGTGAAGATGGTAAACCTCTTCATTTATTTAGGTCTTCCTGCATTTCTTCTTTTCTGTCCTCTTCAGGGGCTGTTAGTTTTCTGGTTTTCCCTGTGAATGTGGGACTGGTTTTCAAGTTTAACATAGGGCTGTGGAGAGTGAGATGGGATAGGGCAAGTTAAGAGGGTTCTGACTGAGATTCAGATTTCTTGAATAAATACTCTTTGGAATATTTCAAGTCTTTAGTTTGCTTCTAGAGTTCTAAAAAAGTTGATATTGACAGTGTTTGCCAGTGTTATTATTGATTTTACTGCGGATAGGGTTTTTTTGGCAGTCCTTACTCTGCCATACCTGCTGATGTCATTCTTTATCCTGTTTAAGATATGGTAAAGTGTCACATTGGTAAGGTTATCACTTACCAAAAATAAAGATATTGAGACTCTCAAGTGTAAATTGAGTTATTCAAATTTATGATCTCATGTGTTGTACTAAACAGAAGTAAGGATATTATTTTATTGTTTGTTATGATTTCAGGGGAGAAAAAGTTGATTGTTTTCCTCATGGCTTTGTTGTGGGACTTAAAGGTTAATACATGGAACAACTCAATTTCAGAACATGGAATTAAGGATAGTAAGCTCTCAGTTAATATTAGCTATCATCAACAATCTCCTCTTTCTTTTTTCTTCATATTCCTCCTTTAAATATAACTCTTAGCTTCCTCTTCTACTCATTGGAGTTGTTTCCCCTTAAACCCAAGTAGAGAAACTATAGCAACCCTCTGAAAATAATAGATTGGATTTAAGAAAAGTTGGTAAAAAAATTTCCTTTCTCTGAAAATTGTTTTTATTGTGTAATTTTAACTTTCATTGTTATTGCTGTTTATGAATGGTGAGAGGGAATAAATGAAGCACTGATGTCAACTTCAGCAACTGGAAAGCCAAGAAATGAGGGTGGTGTAGTTTAGTGCATGGGAGAGTCAGTGAGACCAGGAAATAGAAAGTCTGGGCTGTACTCCCTATTTGCCACCAAAAAAGCTGTATGATTTTGGCATTTTCCTAACCCCTAACGGTTTCCTCTGGGAATTTTCAAGGAGTTGAATATATGTCCTCTGAAATCTTTTCTAATTTTTTTTTTTGTCTTATTCAGTTGAAAGGGATTTTGTACTTTTTGATGAAAATTGGGAATGTTGTATTTATTGTAAGATTATTTCTTTTGGAGTAAACTACGCTTAATAAAGGCATAAAGTGCCTAAAACTTACTAGAAAGTTTTGCATTAATTAATTATCCTAAAAATAATGTCTCTTACAGAAAGTGACAACAATATGATTTTAATATCTTTTGTATGCTTTGTTTTAGGTTGGTATAGAGGAGTTTCAACAAAGAAGCCAAATGTAAAGGTAATGAAAAGTTTATTGTTACCTTTTCTAATGTAGAAAGCAGCCTAAGTATATTTGTTTGATATAAAAACAATTCTTACTTGTCGGTCTTTGAATCTTTTACACTAACCACACTCATTCTTTCCTTTATAGAACTGTATCAGACTCTACTCTGTCTCAGCAGTATTAAAATGACCTTTTAAAAAGGACAGAAAAGTGTGTGTATGGTAATAGATGCGAAACTTATTTTGAAAAAGCCTATTTAGGACATTTAATATTTTTTCCTTAAAACAGTTGACAAAAGTACATTGACTTTTTCATAGGCCTAGTCCTGTATAGTCATGTGATTAGTTAGATGAGTTTATTTCTAAAATGGAAAAAACTTTAAAAATAATGTTCAGTTAGATACATCTCTGTTGATCATAATGTTCTTGTTAAAATATGAATTTAAATAAGACTTTTAAGTGCCAAATGCTTATTTTATGGACTAGATTTATGTGTTTATTCTATTACCAATTAATAGTAATTTGATCAAACAAAATATATTTTAATTGGTAGTTGTAATACATGTAGCAACATTTTTTTCCAGTAATGCATTTGCAAAAACGTCTTTCTGCTTTACTTTATATTATCAGTTTTTCTTATATATTTTTTGTAGGCTTAATATTTAGTGTATTATGCTTTTTCTTATGTAGAAAATACCAAAATTATCACATTACTTTTATTAAAAAATAAAAATTTTCAGAGTTGCAATCATCAATTTTGCCAGTAGAATCACTTGTCATTAGTTTTTAAGGTAGTGATCATAAGAAGACAATATCTTCATACTTTCATTCCTCATAGCTAGGGCTTCTTATCCTTGGCAATGTTGACATTTTGGGCCAGATAATTCTTTGTTATCTTGTACATTATAAGAAATTTAGCAGCGTATATGACCTCCAC
This sequence comes from Globicephala melas, assembly GCF_963455315.2. Lineage (NCBI taxonomy): Eukaryota > Metazoa > Chordata > Mammalia > Artiodactyla > Delphinidae > Globicephala > Globicephala melas. The sequence goes on along the minus strand of NC_083324.2, from coordinate 37,461,849 downwards.
TCACTAACATCTCCTCTCAAGTTGTGGCAGTGAAAAATGTCTCCAGACATTGCCAAAGGCCCTGGCCCTGGGGAGTGGGAGGTAGGTGGGGTGGTGGTGGTAACATTGACCCAGTTAAGAACCACTGCTCGTAGGTAATTTTTTACCTTGTGTCTCTAGTTTTAAGACACACTTTCAGGTGTTATTTCCATCTCAGGAAGGCTCATGTGGAAATAACTTCTATTTGTATTTTATGTTTGTTACCTTGATTTGAAATTGTCAAAAATTTAGAACTTGAATAAATGAGAAATCTTATAAATGATTGGAAAGCTGTAATTTGTGATATTACGTGCTATTTATTTATTTTTATTAATATTTGTGATCTTAGCCACCCCACCACCTTGCTTCAAATACTAGGGTTTGGGGATCAGTGTGGAGACAGTGGTCTTTGAAATTATTTTATTTTTGTCTTTAAAATATCAGTTGATGCACAGTATGTGGCTTGAAAACCTTGTTAAGTGGGACATTAATGATGATACCCTTACAATATTATCTATTGCTGTGTGGCAAAGCATCCCAAAATATAGTGGACTAAAACTAATCATCATTCTGTATAGGTGACACCACTTGTGGCTACAGTTATCTGTGGGCTCAGCTGGCTGGAATGTCCAAAAGGGTTTACTCACACATGTGGTATGTTGGCAGGGATGGCTGGAAGGCTGTCCTCAGCTGGATCACCAAAATAGCTACATGTTGTAACCTCAAGGTCTCTATCTTTCCATGTGGCTTCTCCAGCAGATTAATCAGAGTTCTATTTTAGAGTTAAGGAGAAGTGCTCAGAATCTCATACCTATTTTCCAAATTCTTTTTCCTGCAACAAAGGTGTTTAGCGCCTGTGGGAGAGGCCATTTTGTGATTAATCTTAGCAATGATTTGATAAACTAATCAAAATGAGGGAACCAGATGACACTAATCTAAAGTGTTAGAGGGAATTCCCTGGTGGTCCAGTGGTTACAACTTGGTGCTGTCACTGCGGTGGCCCGGGTTTAAACCCTGGTTGGGTAACTAAGATCCCACAAGCCGAGTGGCGCAGCCAAAAAATAAAAAGAAAAAAAGAAAAGAAATGTTAGAGCTCATTTTGTCTGATCAGACTCCTTTAACTTTTTTAGTTTAGGCTAATGTAGTACTTTTGAGGTTGTGTATTTTGGTAATACCAACTCCATTCTAGAATCTTAGATTACTGTAGCATTTATTAGCGACATGTATATATATACCTCGTGATAGCTAGTATTTATATTCTTAAACTTAAAAAAATTAACAGATGGAAATACAGTATTAACTAAATTTCACCCTGTGGCAGTGGTATTTTATGGAACTATGTTGAAAATTCTTTCATGTTTGTAAAAGATAATCATTTAGTGATTTTACACACATAGCATGATTAAAAAATGCATCCCTATATATCTTTTATTTATCTTAATATTATGATCATAATAATTAGAAATTTCAATAGGTTTTTCATAGCTATTAGTGGCTAAAGAAAAATGAAAAAGTTTACTTATTAAACTATGTCTTTAGTTATGTACAATTTATACTAATAATAAAACTTGAAATAGCCCAAATAAAATAGTGTCTGAACTAGATAGCATTCAGAAATAATTAGTAAATGGTAAAGCATTTCTTTGTATAGAAAGTTTTACTATAAAATGCCCTTTCAGTTATATATTTTTGTGACCATATATTAAAATTGTACAGTTTAAGAGAAGTATAATATGCAGGTAATATGTAATACTAAATTTTGTGAATTAAAAAGTAGGAGAATAAGATAAAATTAAGGAAAAGGAGAACATATATTTGATGATAATTTTGTGCATTTTATAAAGCATATGCCCAAGAGAAAAGGAATGAAATTCAAGAGAATTTATATTTACTTTCATTTTGTGGTTTCAGGATCAGTTCTTATACAGGAATTGTCAACTGGATACCTAGAATTCTGCCAGATAGGAACAGGACATTATTGAATGTTTTACACAGCAAAAACAGAGGTATAGAGGTGTGAAATTGCAAGGCATGTTCAGGGAATGGTAAATAGTCCAAACTGGCTAGGGCATAGTGCCTGGATGAAAGTGATGGATGGTAAGGCAGGAAAGGTACATCGGATCCATATTTACAGAGTCTTACATACCAAAGACTGTAAGGAATCCTAAGGAATTTGGATTATGTCTCTTTGGCAACAGGCGTGTAACAGAGGCACAGATTCACTCGTGCCATACAGTATAACCATGAAATAGAGTTTATTGGAGAAATAGTAAGCACCTGTTAAAGATACATATTTAAGTACTTATGAGTAATTTCTGAAATTTGCTCTAAAGTATGGCAGTGGGTAAGAATATGTACGTGGGTATTAATTAATCAAGGTTGGCAAAACATTGATCATTGTTGAAGCTGGGTGGTAGGTTTGTGGAGGTTCAATATACTATTCTCTCTTAATTTTGTATGTAATTTGAAATGAGTGTAACATTACTTGTAGAATTGTTAGAAATCAATGAGCTTATATGAAGCTCTTAACACAGCGCCTAGCATATGGTAACAGTACAGTAAATATTTGTTTCTGTTGCTATAACAACAACTGCTATGATAGCATAGGGCTGGAAATGAGACTTTAAAGACTGCCAGCGTCTTGGAGGACAGAAAAAGAGGTACTAGCTCATGGAGTTTGAGAACTGGAGGTCATAGCTGGCTAAGGAAAAGAAAGTTTTTAAAAAACAGAGTAATTAATGATTTCAAGTACTGTAGAGTAGTCTAGTAGAATAGAATGGGTACTGAGTAGGGGCCATTGTGTTTGACAGAAGGCCATTGGTGATGTTTTAGAGAATCCCATGTAGTCATAGGATGATAGTGGCAGAAAGCCAGAGTCTAGTGGGTTGAGTGATAGAGAGAAGGTAGAGTAGTTACCACAGTAGGTTATGGGTGAAAGGAAGGAAGTAGATGTAGATTCTTGGGAATATAAATAAGGCTGTAGTGGTGATTTTGTGAGTGGAGGACTGATGAACATTTCAAATTTGATTTAGGTAAAATTCTGGAAAATGCTAGTAATTTATAATGCCTTAAACCAGTTACATGGTTGCCTGCCAATCTATCCCTGAAGAGAGGGATAGATTACAAAAAGATATGAGGAAACTTTGGGGGGTGATTCAAATGTCGTTATTTTAATTGTGCCATGGTTTCACTGGTGTGTGTATATGCCAAAGCATCAAATTCTACACTTTAAATATGTGTAGTTTGTGGTACATTATCATTTCAGTCTCTCAACTTACTTTGTAGCTGTGATGGTTCATTTTAATACAGACTTGGTCATACACCAAGTCATAATGAGACCTAATCTAATGATTTTTTTTTAATGAAGGAAAGTGCTAATTATCATCAGTAGGAGCTCTCCTAACTGAAAACTTAAAAAAAAATTGACATTTTATCATGGTTATTCTGTACTGAAATGTGGGTTTGTGATCTGGAATTTACCTAATAGCTACATTTTAAGTGTTCTCCATTAATGGATCTTATTATTAGTGTGTTTGTGTTGTTGTCAGTGGGGGAGAAGATGGTGGGAGTTGAAGGAAGTGAAGGCTAGGTGATATTTTGTGTCATGCTTATTTGTTGTTGTGTTTGGAGGCCCTTAAGACCCAAAGACTTGAAGATTTGCTCTGGGGACCCAAAGGACTCATTATGTAATTGTACTCACAGCTGTGAATAATTACCGTGGAAGGATACAAATCAAAATAGCAAAGGTGCATGGGGTAAAGTCTGGGGAAACCAGGCACAAGCTTCTAAGAGTCCTTTCTCAGTGGAGTCATACAGGAGAAGCTTAATTCCCCCAGGAGTATTGTGACAACACATATGAAATGTTGCCAACCAGGCAAGCTTGCTTGAGACTCATAGCCAGAGTTTTTATCAGGCACTGGTCCTGTATGCAACCTCTGTGTAGCATGTAACAAAATTCCACATTCCTGGAAGGAAAGCAGGCGTTCAGCAGCATAAACCATGTTGTTTGTAGAAATAGTTGAGGCACAGTGAGTACTTCTTATCAGTTAATGGTGGGAACCCAACCAAAATTAAGTATAAATTTAAGTATCGGACTTTCAATTGGTCCACTTTTTCAGCAACACTTTTTATTTTCAGTCTTTTTAATTTTAGACATTCTAATGGATGAGCTAGTGGTCTCTTGCTTTGCTTTTAATTTTTATTTCCCTAACGACTAAAGAGGTTGAACACCTTTTCAAATGTTTATTGTCCTTTAACCTCTTTTTTTTTTTCTGTGAAGTGTCCATATCTTTCACCTATATTTTATTGGGTTGTTTTCTTATTGAGTTATATGAATACTCTACTCTGAATACAAGTCCTTGTAAATATATTCTTTCACTGTGTGGTTTGCCTTTTCATTTTCTTACTGTTGTGTCCTGAAGAATAGATTTTAATTTTGAGGAAGTCTAATTTGTCATTAAATTTTTTTTTGTTTTTGGTTGGGGCTTATAGTCTATCTTCAGTATCTTTGTCTAATGCATTCTCTCAGTTTTGATTAGTTGTATTTTGCAAGAGATTTTTCTATTTCAGTATATTTTTGAATTGTCCTAGATATTCATGCTATTTATTTTTTAACGTCTGTAAGACATTTAGTGATGATCCCTCTTTCATTCTAGGCTTTAGGGAGCTGTGTCCTCTATTTTTCTTGGTCAAATCTATTTAGATTTTTGTTGTTTTGATCCTCTCAACTTAACTTTTGACTTAAAAGGTTTTTTTTGGTCTGTTTCACAGATTTCTCCTCTATTCTATTCATTTTATTTGCTTTGGATTTACTCACCTTTATTTTTCAAAAATATTTTCATTGGGTATACAATTCCCTTTATTTATTTTCATTTTATTTTTAACATCTTTATTAGAGTATAATTGCTTTACAGTGGTGTGTCAGTTTCTGCTTTGTAACAAAGTGAATCAGTTATACATATACATATGTCCCCATATATCTTGCCCCCTGCATCTCCCTCCCTCCCACCCCTCCAGGTGGTCACAGAGCACCAAGCTGATCTCCCTGTGCTATGCGGCTGCTTCCCACCAGCTATCTACATTACGTTTGGTAGTGTATATATGTCCATGCCACTCTCTCACTTTGTCCCAGCTTACCCTTCCCCCTCCCCATATCCTAAAGTCCATTCTCTAGTAGGTCTGCGTCTTTATTCCCGTCTTGCCCCTAGGTTCTTCTGATCATTTTCTTTTTTTTTTCTTAGATTCCATATATATGTGTTAGCATAGGGTATTTGTTTTTCTCTTTCTGACTCACTTCACTCTGTATGACACACTCTAGGTCCATCCACCTCACTACAAATAACTCAGTTTCCTTCCTTTTTATGGCTGAGTAATATTCCATCGTATATATGTGCCACATCTTCTTTATCCATTCATCTGTCAGTGGACACTTAGGTTGCTTCCATGTCCTGGCTATTGTAAATAGGGCTGCAATGAACATTTTGTACATGACTCTTTTTGAGTTATGGTTTTCTCAGGGTATATGCCCAGTAGTGGGATTGCTGGGTCGTATGGTAGTTCTATTTTTAGTTTTTTAAGGAACCTCCATACTGTTCTCCATAGTGGCTGTATCAATTTACATTCCCACCAACAGTGCAAGAGGGTTCCCTTTTCTCCACACCCTCTCCAGCATTTATTGTTTGTAGATTTTTGTTGATGGCCATTCTGACTGGTGTGAGATGATATCTCATTGTAGTTTTGAGTTGCATTCCTCTAATGATTAGTGATGTTGAGCATTCTTTCATGTGTTTGTTGGCAATCTGTATATCTTCTTTGGAGAAATGTCCATTTAGGTCTTCTGCCCATTTTTGGATTGGGTTGTTTGTATTTTTGATTTTGAGCTGCATGAGTTGCTTGTATGCTTTGGAGATTAATCCTTTGTCAGTTGCTTCATTTGCAAATATTTTCTCCCATTCTGAGGGTTGTCTTTTGGTCTTGTTTATGGTTTCCTTTGCTGTGCAAAAGCTTTGAAGTTTCATTAGGTCCCACTTGTTTATTTTTGTTTTTATTTCCATTTCTCTAGGAGGTGGGTCAAAAAAGATCTTGCTGTGATTTATGACATAGAGTGTTCTGCCTATGTTTTCCTCTAAGAGTTTGATGGTGTCTGGCCTTACATTTAGGTCTTTAATCCATTTTGAGTTTATTTTTGTGTATGGTTTTAGGGAGTGTTCTAATTTCATACTTTTACATGTACCTGTCCAGTTTTCCCAGCACCACTTATTGAAGAGGCTGTCTTTTCTCCACTGTATATTCTTGCCTCCTTTATCAAAGATAAGGTGACAATATGTGCATGGGTTTATACAATTCCCTTTAAATATGTCAGTTCATTGTCTTCTGGCTTTATAGTATTTCTAATGAAAAGTCTTTATCAATTCTTTGTTTCTTGTACTATAGTGTTTTTAAATATTTGTTTTGATTTCTGGTTGCTTTTATGATTTATCTTTATCATTGTTTTGGGCAATTTGCTTATGATATATTTTGGTGTTGTGTGTGTGTGTGTGTGTTCATCCAAATTTATATCATGGAGTTTCCTATATCTGTGGGTTGTGTTTTTCATCTAATTTAGAAAAATTTTTAAATGATTTCCTGAAATATTGCTACTTCTCTTTGGTTCTCCAGTTCCACATATGTTACACTGTTTTATAATATTTCAAAGATTTCTACTTCTAATTTAATTTATTTTTCGGTCTTTTCCCCCAGGTCTGTTTGGATAGTTTTAATACTAGGTGTTAAAGTGTGCTACTCTTTCTTTCATGTATCTAATTTGCCATTAAACACCTCAAATGAACGTTTTCATTTAGATGTTCTGTTTTTCAGCTCTGTTATTTCCATTTTGTTCCATTTTGTATATTGATAGCACTTCCCTTATGTTTTCTTTTAAATCTTGGAGAAATTTTAATAGCACTGTAAACTTCTGCTAGTTCCCATTATATATCATTTTTGGTCTCTTGCTATTAACTGCTTTTTCTCCTGGTTATGGTTTAAATTTTTACATATCTGGAAATTGTTTTGTTTTCTAGAATTTTGAAGTTATATTGTTGAATTTCTTGATCTGAATTTTGTCATCTTTTAAAAAAAATTGAATTCATTTTTGCAGGCACTTAATTTACTTGTAATTCAGCTTGATCCTTAAGGTTTGTTAGAGTGTGCCTGTAGTAGCCCTTACTCTGGGGTTGTTTGACCTTACTTTTTTTTTTTTAAAGGATAATCAGCATATATACTTTTTAAAATTAATTAACCAATTAATTAATTTAAAATTAATTAATTTATAAATAATTAATTAATTAATTTATAAAAAATTAATTTAAAATTAATTAATCAATTACTTTGTTACTGCGCGCGGGCTTTCTCTAGTTGCGGTGAGTGGGGGGCTACTCTTCATTGCAGTGCACGGGCTTCTCATTGTTGTGGCTTCTCTTGTTGCGGAGCATGGGCTCTAGGCCTGCAGGCTTCAGTAGTTGTGGCACGTGGGCTCAGTAGTTGTGGCTTGTGGGCTCTAGAGCTCAGGCTTAGTAGCTGTGGCACACGGGCTTAGTTGCGCCGCAGCATATGGGATCTTCCCGGGTCAGGGCTTGAACCCGTGTCCCCTGCATTGGCAGGCGGATTCTTAACCACTGCACCACCAGGGAAGCCCCTGTTTGACCTTACTTCTAATATGCAGTGTTACTGGATCTTTATTTGAAGAACCATGTGTTCACTGAGCTCTTTCCATTGTGGTCGATTAGAACTTTAATGTGTACCAGTCTTAGGTATGCTCTAGGAATTGTTCAGCTTATAGCTGTCAATTATTAGTTACTCTTTCCTTGGCCACATAGAGTCTCACTCTCTGTAACTGCAGCTTAGTTTTCAGCTAAATACTCAATGGAATCTCTCTGAAGAATTCTGTACTTCTTTCTCTTCATGATTCCCTTCTGTTTTCTGCCCCACAAAATTCAGCTCTCTCAGCCTTCTCCTACTGGTGTTTGGCTTTTAATCTTAGTGACAGTGGCTTACTCTGTGCTGTCACTCTCTGATCAATAAAGGCCTCCAGGCAAAAAGCGTTGGAAAATTGTATGACTCATTTAATTTGTTTCTCTTCTCCCAAGATCACATTCCTGTGCTGCTGGTTGTCTAGTGTCTAAAAACATTTGGCATATATTTCAGACTTCTAGTTGTTTTTGATGGAGACAGATCCTGTTGTTGTTATTGTTGAGAAATATTAAGTAAGCATTCTATCATAAGGAATAGAAGAGAGTTTTATTCGAGCCAAGCTGAGGACCAGCCTGGAGTGCAGCCTCCACCAAAGCACTCCAGAGAAGCACGGTTTTCAGCACAGTTTTATATCTTGTAAGAACAAAGAACTGCATCAAACATGACAGGGCTCCATTCCTTCAAGGTTTCAAAAGAGACAGATTAGCTCGTACACAGTGAGTCAGTATGACCTTGGCATCTGGGAGGAAAACCTTATCTTCGAAGCAGTACTAGCATTGGTGTCATAAGAAGGGAGGCATTTATCCCTGTCTTCAAAGTGGACATTCTTTTTACTTCTAGATAATGCATTCTTTTCTTTAATGGTGAAAGCAGATATGCAATGTATGTTTGACAGACTGTAAGCCAGGCTCTTCTAGTTGACATAAATTTCAGGCCAAATCATGTATAAGCCAGAATGGCTTCCCCATACCCCAATATGCAAAAATTTCTTCCATTATTATACTTTATATTTTTGAGATGATTAAAGATTTATGTGCACTTATAATAAATAATATAAACAGATCCAGTGTACCCTTTGCCTGGTTTCCTTTATTGATAACATCTTAGAAAACTATAGTACCATATCAAAACTAGGATATCATTAACCAAGAATTCCAAGAATGGAGACCTGGTTGAGGCCAAAAAAAAAAAAAAAAGTTTATTTGGGGTTTGTTAGGACTGCAGCCCAGGAAGCATAAATCCAGGACAGCACTTGAATTGTATTCCACTGGACTACAAAATGGGGGAAACTTACAAAGGCAAGACCCACAAGGTTACAGAAATTGTTTATCAAGAATTAGGATTGGACTGAAAGCAGCAGAGTACACATTCTTTTCAAGTGCACATGGAACATTCTCCAGGATAGGTCACATGCTAGGCCACAAAACAAGCCTCAGTAAATTTAAGAAAATTGAAATCACATCGAGCATCTTTTCCGACCACAATGCTATGGGACTAGAAATCAGCTACAAAAAAAACTGCAGAAAAACACAAATGCAGGGAGGTTAAACAGTATGCTACTAAACAACCAGTGGATCACTGAAGAAATCAAAGAGGAAATAAAAAAATACATAGAGACAAATGAAAATGAAACAGGATGATCCAGAACCCATGGGCTGCAGCAAAAGCAGTTCTAAGAAGGAAGTTTATAGTGATACAAGCTTACCTTAGGAAATAAGAAAAATCTCAAATAAACAACCTAACCTTGCACCTAAAGCAACCAGAGAAAGCACCTAAAGCAACAAAACCCAGAGTTAATAGAAGGAAAGAAATCATAAAGATCAGAGCAGAAATAAATGAAATAGAGACTAAAAAAACAGTAGAAAACATCAGTGAACTAAAAGCTGGTTCTTTGAAAAGATAAACAAAATAAGTGAACCTTTAGCCAGACTCTCAGGAAAAAAAGGGAGAGGGCCCAAATCGATGAAATCAGAAATGAAAAAGACGAAGTTACAACTGACACCACAGAAATACAAAGGATCATAAGAGACTGCTATCAACTACTATATGCCAATAAAATGGACAACCTAGAAGTGGACAAATTCTTAGAAAGATACAATCTCCTAAGACTGAACGAGGAAGAAAAATTTCTATTTCATATTTTCTAATGAACAGACCAATTGCAAGTGATGAAATTGAATCAGTTATTTAAAAACTCCCAACGAACAAAAGTCCAGGACCGGATAGCTTCGCAGGTGAATTCTATCAAACATTTAGAGAAGAGTTAACACCCATCCTTCTGATACTTCAGAAAATTGCAGAGGAAGGAGCACTTCCAAACTCATTCTATGAGGTCTGCATCACCCTGATATCAAAACCAGACAAAGATATCATAAAAGAGGAAAATTACAGGCCAGTGTCATTGATGAACATGGATGCAAAAATCCTCAATAAAATATTAGCAAACTGACTCCAACAATACATTAAGAGGATATACACTATGATAAAGTGGGATTTATCCCAGGGATGCAGGCATTTTTCAGTATCTGCAAGTCAATCAGTGTGATGCACCACATTAACAGATTGAAGAATAAAAACCATATGATCATCTCAGTAGAGGCAGAAAAAGCTTTTGATAAAGGTCAATATCGTTTATGATAGAAACTCTCCATAAAGTGGGCATAGAGGGAATATACCTCAACATAATAAAGGCCATATATGACAGACCCACAGCTAACTTCGTACTTAATGGTGAAAAGCTGAAAGGATTTTCTCTAAGATCAGGAACAAGACAAAGATGTCCACTCTCACCACTTTTATTCAATGTAGTTTTGGATTCCTAGCCACAGCAGTCAGAGAAGAAAAAGAAATAAAAGGAGTTCAGATTGAAAAGGCAGAAGTAAAACTGTCACTATTTGCCAGTGACATGATACTATGCATAGAAAATCCTAAAGATGCCACCAGAAAACTACTAGAGCTCGTCAAAGAACTTTGTAAAGTTGCAGGATACAAAATTAATATACAGAAATGTGTTGCATTTCTATACTCTAACAATGAACTATCAGAAAGAGAAATTAAGGAGACAATCCCATTTATCATTGCTTCAAAAAGAATAAAACACCTAGGAATAAACCTACCCAAGGAGGTAAAAGACCCACGCTTGGAAAGCTGTAAGACACTGATGAAAGAAATTGAAGACGACAGAAACAGATGGAAAGATATATACCATGTTCTTGGATTGGGAGTATTAATATTGTTAAAATGACTATACTACCCAAGGCAGTCTAGAGATTGAGTGCAATCCCTATCAAAATACCAATGGCATTTTTTACAGACCTAGAACAGATAAATTTAAGCTTTATATGGAAACACAAAAGACCCTGAATAGCCAAAACAATCTCGAAAAAGAAGAATAGAGCTGGAGGGATCATGGTCCCTGACTTAAGGCTATACTACAAAGCTGCAGTAATCAAAATAATATGGTACTGGCACAAAAACAGACACATAGATCAGTGGAACAGAATAGAGAGCCCAGAAGTAAACCCACACACTTACGGTCTGTTAATCTAAGATAAAGAAGGCAAGAGTATACAATGGAGAAAACACAGTCTCTTCAGTAATTGGTGTATAGAAAACTGGACAGCTCCATGTAAAAAATGAAATAACATTCTCTAACATTATATACAAAAATAAACTCAAAATGGATTAAATGTTAGACTGGATACTATTAAAACTCCTAGAGGAAAACATAGGCAGAACACTCTTTGACATACATTGCAGCAATATTTTTTTGGATGTCTCCTAAAACAAAGGAAACAAAAGCAAAAATAAACAAATGGGACCTAATTAAACTTCAAAGCTTTTGCACAGCAAAGGAAACCATCAACAAAATGAAGATATCTTACTGAATAGGAGAAGATATTTGCAAGTGATATGACTGATAAGGGGTTAATATCTAACATATATAAATAGCTCATACAACTCAACATTATAAAAGAAGTCCAATTAAAAAATTGGCAGAAGAACTGAATAGACGTTTTTCCAAAGAGGAAATGCAGATGGCCAGCAGGCACAACATCACTAATAATCAGGGAAATGTTGAGTTTGTCAAATGGTTTTTCCTCATTTATTGAGATGATCATATGATTTTATCCTTCATTTTGTTAAACTGGTGTATCCTACTTATTGCTTTGCATATGTGGAACTATCATTGCATTTGACTGATAAATCCAACTTAATAACAGTGTATGATTCTTTGAATGTCACATTGAAATTTATTTGCTTATATTTTGTTGAGAATTTTTTTGCATCTATGTTCATCAGAATATTGACCTGTAATTTTCTTTTCTTGTGGTGTCCTTGTCCGGTTTTGATATCAAGGTAATGCTGGCTTTGTAAAATGAGTTGGAATTGTACCCTTTTTTTTTTTTTTGCGGTACGTGGGCCTCTCACTATTGTGGCCTCTCCCGTTTCGGAGGACAGGCTCCGGACGCGCAGGCTCAGTGGCCATGGCTCACGGGCCCAGCTGCTCCGCGGCATGTGGGATCTTCCCGGACCGGGGCACGAACCTGTGTCCCCTGCATTGGCAGGCGGACTCTCAACCACTGCGCCACCAGGGAAGCCCTGTACCCTTTTATTAAGTTATTTTGGTTGACTCTGAGAAGAATTGGTATTAATTCTTCTTTAAATCTTTGTAGAACTCACCAGTAAAACCATCTGGTACTGGACTTTTCTTTGTTGAGAGGTTTTAAATTACTGATTCACTCTCCTTATTTGTCATTGATTTGTTCAGATTTTTTCTGTCTTCATGATTCAGTCTTGGTAGGGTGTATGTTTCTAGGAATTTATCCATTTCTTCTAGGTCATCCAGTTTGTGGATGTATGATTGTTCATAGTAGTCTCTTACAATCCTTTGTATTTTTGTTGTATCAGTTGTAGTGTCTCCTCTTTTATTTTCAATTTTATTTATTTGATTCTTTTCTCTTTTTGTCTTTGTCTAGTTAAAGGTTTTTCAATTTTGTTTATTTTTTCAAAAAGCTAGGTCTTAATTTCTTTGATCTTTTCTGTTGTTTTAAGTTTATTTTATGTTTATTTTTATTATCATTTATTCTCCTCTGATCTTTTTTCCTAGCTTTGGGCTTAATTTGTTCTTTTTTTTTTATTTCCTTGAGATATAAAGTTAGGTTGTTTTTTGAGGTTTTTCTTTTTTTCTTAATGTAGGCATTTATCACTGTAAACTTTCATCTTAGGAATGCTTTTCATGCATCCCATAAATTTTCATATGTTGTGTTTCCACTTTTACTTGTGTAAAGTTATTTTTTGATTTCTCTTTTTTTCCACATTCTCAAAAATATTTAATGATACAGAAATTCACATTAAATGAAAAGAGCTGGATAGAAACCATACATACAGTTGGACACCTGTTTTAAAAAACACACACAAACACACATGTGCATTTTAGAAAAATACAGCATCACAGCATCAACAGTGATTACGTGGTGGTGGACTTCAGGATCGTTTCCTACATCGTTGAACTGGTCACACAATTTTAAAAGCAGTAAGTGGGGTTTACAAAAAACTCCCAGGAGCGGATGATCAGTGGAAGCCCTGGGACCTACGTCTCTGGAGCCCTGAGCAGGACGGGCAGCAAGAAGAACGATGTTAAGGTAAACCTGCCTGGGGGCTGCTGGGTAAGATGGTTTCAGATGCAAACAGTTAGTTTCTGCTTTGTCCCAATGTGACTGTGAGGAATACAGTCTTGGTCCTGCCTTCTGAATTTACAACCCAACCAGAGACAGGCCACATGCTAAGAGTTACTGCTACGCCTGCCATAGACATGTCTGTTGCCCTCCTCATGCATGGACGCTGAGGGAAGTGCTATCCGCCCATCTTAGAGGACACAGGCTGATTTCTCTTTTGATTCCTGCTTTGATACATTGATTTTTCAGGATGGTGTGGTTTCATTTCTACCTATTTGTTTATATTCCAGTTTTCTTCCTGTTAATTTATTTCTAGTTTCATATTATTGTTGTTAGAAAAGATACAATTTCAGTTTCTTGAGTTTGTTAAGACTTGAGCTTGCTTTGTGTCCTAACATGTTATCTCTCCTGGAGAATATTCCATGTGTGTAGGAGAAGAATGCTGCCTTTGAATAGAATGTTCTGTGTATTTCTGATCATTTGGTTTAAAGTATTATTTAAGTCTGATGATTTCTTGCTGATTTCCTGGTTTTAAAGTCCATCTGTTGTTGAAAGTGTGTATTGAAATCCCTTACTGTTTTTATATTGTTGTCTATTTCTCCCTTCAGCTCTGTTAGTATTTAATATATTTAGGTGCTGTGTTGTTTGGTGCATATGTATTTACAGTTTTTATATTCTCATGATGAATTAACCCCTTGGTCATTAAATAATCATTCTTTATGCTGTCTGGTTTTTGACTTGAAGTATATTTTGTCTGATATAGGTATAGCTACCCCTGCTCTCTTTTGATTTACATTTGCATGGAATATCATTTTCTATTTCTTCATTTTGAGCCTATGTTTATTCTTAATGGTGAGTTGAATTTCTTGTAGGCAGCATATAGGTGGGTTATATTTTTAAATTCTTTCAGTGACTGTATGCCTTTTGATTGGTGAATTTAATTCACTTACTAATGCCATCCTTTTGTGTATTACTGCAGATTTTTCTTTATGGTTACCATGAAGTTTACATAAGATGTCTTACAACAGTCTGTTTTATTACACTGATAACATCTTAATGTCAAACTCATATAAAAACTCTTCCCTTTTATTCCTCTTTTCCACATTTTATATTTATGTCACAATCTACATCTTCTTATGTATCTATTGACAAATTGTTGTAGGTATAGTTATTTTAAATTCTTTTGTCTTTTAACCTTTATAGTAAATTGATTAATTTAATTTTATTTTTGGCTGCATTGGGTCTTTGTTGCTGCACACGGGCTTTTCTCTGGTTGCGGTGAGCGGGGACTACTCTTTGTTGCAGTGCGCAGGCTTCTCACTGTGGTGGCTTCTCTTGTTGTGGAGCACAGGCTTTAGGCACGTGGGCTTCAGTAGTTGTGGCTCGCAGGCTCTAGAGCGCAGGCTCAGTAGTTGTGGCGCATGGGCTTAGTTGCTCCACGGCATGTGGGATCTTCCCGGACCAGGGCTCTAACCTATGTCCCCTGCATTCATAGGCGGATTCTTAACCACTGCACCACCAGGGAAACCCCCTAGTTAATTGATTAATGTGTTGCCATATTACAGTATTAGAGTATTCTGAATTTAACTATATATTTATCTTTATCACTGTGTTTTGTATTTTCACATGCTTTGGTGTTACTAATTATGTCCTTTCATTTCAGATGAAGAATTCCTTTCATCATTTCTTATAAGGCAGGTTTAGTGGTGATGAACTCTTTCAGTTTTTGTCTTGGAAAGTCATTTCTCCAATTTTGAAAGACATCTTTGCCAGTATTTTTAGTTGGCAATTTTTTTCTTTCAGTACTTTGAATGTATTATTCCACTGTTTCCTTGCCTGGCATATCTGCTGAGTACTACTGATAGCCTTATTGGGTTTACCTGATAAGTTACAAACCTTTTTTTCTCTTGCTGCTTTTGAAATTCTCTTTGTCTTGGATTTGAGTCAGTTTTATTATAATGTGTCTTGGAATTGACCTTTTTGGGTTGAATGTTGTTGGAGACCTAGCTTCATGAACTTGGATGTCCAAATCTCCCAAGATTTGGGAAGTTCTCAGCCCTTATTTCTTTAAATAAGCCCTCTAACCCTTCTCCCTCCGTTGTCTTTCTGGAACTACAATACTACATAGACTGTTTCCCCTTATGGTATTCTGTAATTCATATGGACTTTTTTTGCTCTTTCAAAATTTTTTCTTTTGTTCTCTTCTGACTGGATGACCTCAAGGTTCCTGTGTTCAGTCTCACTAAGTTTTTCTTCTTTTTGATCATGTCTGCTGTTGACATTCTCTGTTGCAGTTTTCATTAAATTCACTGTAATCTTCAGTTCCAGAATTTCTATTTGGTTCTTTTTTATGATTTCTGTACATCTTTTAAACTTCTTATTTGTGTATTGTTTCCTTGATTTCATTGAATGATCTTTCTGTGTTTTCTTGTAGTTTGTTGAGCTTTCTTTTTTTTTTTAACATCTGTATTGGAGTAGAGTTGCTTTACAATGGTGTGTTAGTTTCTGCTTTATGACAAAGTGAATCAGTTTTACATATACATATGTTCCCATATCTCTTCCCTCTTGCGTCTCCCTCCCTTGTTGAGCTTTCTTAAAACAACTATTTTGACTTTTTTTATTGGACACATCACAGATTCATTTCTTTGGAGTTGGTTACTGGAAAGTTGTTGTGTCCCCTTTTTATCATATCATGTTTGCTTTATTTTTCATGTTCCTTGAAGTCTTGCTTTGCTGTCTTTCCATTTGAAGAAGCAGTCACCTCCTTCATTTTTACTGACTCTCTTCGGTAGAGAAGTATCTTCTGTCAGCCCTGCTGGTTATTCTGAGGCTTTCTTAGACCTTTGCTATGTATGCACCTACTCCACACTTCTTGTTCTCTTTTTTGGGGTGGAATTTCTAAGATTGTATGCTTTTTCTCAATCCTGCAAAGTTAGGCTGGTTGCTGCCAGTCTCTTGTTTGCTTCACCTAGGGTGGTGCTGCATGCTTAAGTTTATGTGCTTTCTCCCAATTCTGCAGAATTGAATGGCTTTCTGCATGTGCTTAGTAGCCATGTACAAAGGCTTGCACTCATTACCACCCTTGGTGGTGTGCACAGGGAACTGGCCACAGAGTTAGGGAGTGTGATGGAGTGTGCAGAGCATTGGGGATGCTCATGGGCCAGTTGGGAAGATCTGCAGGTGTGAGGCATCTCCATTGGCTCATGGACAGGCTTCCTGATGGAGTCCATGAAGTAGTTAGTAGGATCCATGTCCCTTTGATGCCCTTTGATTCCTGGTTCTTGGTATGATGAGTGATTTTCAACTGAAGCCTGGACCTTTGGGTATTATGAGACTCTGTATTTTATTTAAACCTTCAATTTTACCTGGCTCTTTGTGACAGTGCTTCTGCAGACGGAAGAGGGGTTTTACCTCATTACTGCCAAGGGGGTTTGAATCCCATGTTTCCCACTCAGCCTCTGTTGACACCAAAGGGTGAAGGCTCCTTGTTTTTCCTTGTGTGGGAATTCCAGCTTCCTACTAGTGTTCCACTGATTATTCAGTGGTTGGAAGGCATTGTAGTACTTCCTTACTGCTCCCCATGTGGCCTTCAATGACACCAGGAGGAGGGTGGTGGTCTTGTTATTGCTGAGTGATGGTGAAAGTTTGAGCTCTCCCCTTGGCCTCTTCTTATACCAGCACAGCAGGGTGATGTAGGGAATCTCATTAATACTTGTTAGGGGTAGAAGTTCAGGTGCCCCCTAAACAGTAGTCTCCATTGCCAGAGTGCTGGTGGCTTATTATTGCCTACTGGCATAGAAGGTCTTGGCTCTCAACTTGGTTTTCTCTGATACTGTACCAGTTTGGGTGCCTCATTACAGCCTGATGAGGGTCAAAGTTCAGTCCCTCCAATTGACCTTGCTTGTGTGGGTGGGAGTTGGGCCATTGCTTTTTTTGGGTGGTATTTGGAAGCAATATAGTGGTTATTATTGAAAAGTTTTTTGTTTTGATAGGTGGATCCTTTCCTGGTTCTTAAACTAGAAAGAACAGGGTTTTTTAGGGTCTTTTTCTGTTTGTGCCTTTTGGTGTTTCCAGGTCTCCAGCTTTTTTAGCTTCAAGTAGTGGATACATAAGGTAAAAGAAAATCTAGAGAGTTCACCACTGTGCTGTTTCTTGCATCTCAACCCCAGTGGTTTGTCTTCTTCTCTTCACCTTTCAGAGTCTTCCAGTTTTCAAAAATACTTTTATGTCTATATATATATATATATATATATATATGACACACATGTTATATATATGACATATGATGTATATTTTGTGTATCCATATGCATGTTTTATATATATATATATATATATATATATATATATATATATATATATGATGTCCAGAGTTTTACATTGTACTTAGCAGGAGGAATAGTGAAAAATATGTCTTCTTCCATCTTCTTAGAAGTATATGCTAATTCTGTGTGTTTTAAACTTTTTACTATTAATTCTTCCCTTACAGATAACCAGTTGTCATCATTTAGGTTTGGTTATATGTGGTTGTGTGTTTTATCCTATTTTCAATCCCATAGTTTCACATATTAGATTTCTCTGTTGGCATAGGTTATAGTTTATTATGAGCCAATATATAAAATACATTACTGGTGGCCTTGATGTCCAAGGTAACCACAAAGCAAAAATCTACAGTAGATTCACAAAAGATAGAGTTATGGGAATCAAAGCATACCACAGTGGAAGAATCATCAATTCATAAAGGAAGGCAGCAAGAAAGGAAGAAAGGAATAAGGGAACCATAAAACAGCCAGAAACAATTAATAAGATGGCATTAGTAAGTCTTTACCTATCAATAATTACTCTAAATGTAAATGGATTGAATTCTCCAATCAAAAGGCCTAGAGTGGCTTGATGTATTAAAAAAAAACAGGACCCAGCTACATGCTGCCTACAAGAGACTTACTACAGCTTTAAGGACACATGTAGCTTGAAAGTTAAGGTATGGAAAAAGATATTTTGTGCAAGGGGAAACTAATAGAGAGCCCAGGGAGCTATACTTATATCAGATAAATAGACTTTAAGCCAAAAATTAACTAGAGACAAAGAAAGTCATTACATAATGATAAAGGGGTCAATTTATCAAGAAGTTATAACAGTCTTAAATATATGTTCACCCAAAATGGAGCCCCTAAATATAGTAAGCAAATACTAATAGATTTGAAGGGAGAAGTAGATAACAATACAATAATAATAGGAGCCTTCAGCACCCCATTTTCAGCACTGGATAGATCATCCAGACAGAAAATCAACAAGGAAATGTTGGACTTGAACTATATTTTAGACCAAATATAACTAAGAGACATATATAGAATATTCAATCCATCAGCAGCAGAGTACATGTTCTTCTCAGTTGTAAATGGAACATTCTTTAGAATAGGTCATATAACAAGGGTTTAGCAAATTTAAGAAGATTGAAATCATACCATGTATCTTTTCTGACCATAGTGGTATGAAACTAGAAATCAGTAACAGCAAGAAAACTGGAAAATTCACAAATATATGAAAATTAACACATTCTGAACAACCAATGGACCAGAGGAGAGATTAAAAAGAAATCTCGACACAAGTGAAAACAGAAACACAGTATGCCAGAACCTGTGGGATACTGCAAAAGCAGTTTGAAGAGGGAAGTTTATAGTGATAACTGCCTACAGTAAGAAAAAAAAAAAGATGTTAAATAAACAACCTTACTTTACATCTGAAGAAACTAGAAGAAAGAAGAAGAAACTATGCCCAAATTCAGCAGAATCAAGGAAATAACAAAGATCAGGGTGAAAATAAATGAAAAAGAGACCAAAAAACAAGAGAAAAGGTTAATGTAACTAAGAGCTGGTTCTTTTAAAAGATAAACAAAATTGACTGAGGAAATAAAAGACTCAAAATGAGAAATGAAAGAAGAGACATTGAAAATGATACCACAGAAATAGAGGATTATAGGAGACTACTATGACAATTGTATGCTAACAAATTGGACCACCTAGAAGAAATGGATAAATTCCTAGAAACTTACAACCTATCCAGAATGAATCACGAGGAAATAGAACATCTGAATAGTCCAGTAATCAGTAAGGAGATTGAATCAGTAATAAAAAACCTCCCAACGAAGAAAAGTTCAGGGCCAGATGACTTCACTGGTGAATTCTACTAAACTTTAAAGAAGAATTAATACCAGTCCTTCTCAAACTATTCCAAAAATTGAAGAGGAGGGAACACTTTCAGATTCATTTCATGAGGCTAGCATTACTCTGATACCAAAGCCACATAAGGACAGTGTAGGAAAAGAAAAATACGTGTCATTACTCCTGATGAATATAGATGCAAAAACTCTCAACAAAATATTAGCAGTTTTAATAGCACATGAAAAGGGTCATACACCATAATTAAGTGGGATTAATGCAAGGGATGCAAGGATGGTTCAACATTCACAAATCAGTGAATGTGCTATACTGCATCAATAGAATGAAAGATAAAAATCATATGATCATCTCAATATATGCAAAGTTTTTTGACAAAATACATCCTTAAATGAATAAAACTGAAAACAAATTGGGTTTAGAAGGAACACACCTCAATCTAATAAAGGCCATATGTGATAAGCCCACAGCTAATGTCATACTCAGTGGTGAAAGTTGAAAACTTTTCCTCTAAGATGAGGAACAAGACAAGGGTGCCCACTCTCACCACGCCTATTCAACATAGTACTGGAAGTCCTAGCTAGAGCAGTCAGGTAAGAAAAGGAAATAAAAGGCATCAAAATGAGTAAGGAAGTAAAATTTTATTTGTTTGCATATGATATATAGAAAATCCTAAAGATTCCCCCAAGAAACAGAACTAATCAATACATTCAGTAAAATTGCAGGATATAAAATGAACACAGAGAATTTAGTTGTGTTTTTATGCACTATCAATGAAATATCTGAAAAAGAAATAAAGGAAACAATCCCATTCACAGTAGCATCAGAATAATCAAATACTTGGGAATAAATTTAACCAAGGAGGTGAAAGATCTGTACACTGAAAACTGTAAAATGCATTACTGTAGTCCAGCTGCTGATGGGTTTGTGTGGTATAGATTGAGTTTATTACTGATAGTGGTGTGGGCCAAAGAGTATTTAAAAAATACGCCATCTTCTGCTCACCCGCCGGGGCGGGCGGGTCTGGGAGCTGAGGCTCAGGCTTCGGTCAGAGCGCAGGGAGAGGACTGGGGTTGGCGGCCTGAACACAGCCTGCAGGGGTTAGTGCACCACGGCTAGCCGGGAGGGAGTAGGGAGTATGGGGAAAAGTCTGTACCTGCCGAAGAGGCAAGAGACTTTTCCTTCCCATTTTGTTTCCTGGTGCGGGAGGAGAGGGGATTAAGAGCGCTGCTTAAAGGAGCTCCAGAGACGGGTGCGAGCCGTGGCTAAAAGTGCGGACCCCAGAGACGGGCATGAGACGCTAAGGCTGCTGCCACCACCAAGAAGCCTGTGTGCGAGCACAGGTCACTATCCACACCCCACTTCCGGGGAGCCTGTGCAGCCCGCTACTGCCAGGGTCCCGGGATCCAGGGACAACTTCCCCGGGAGAACGCACGGCGCGCCTTAGGCTGGTGCAACGTCACGCCGGCCTTTGCAGCCGCAGGATCGTCCCGCACTCCGTACCCCTCCCTCCTCCCCCCCGCTACCCCCGGCCTGAGTGAGCCAGAGTCCCCGAAGCACCTGCTCCCGTAACCCCGTCCTGTCTGAGCGAAGAACAGACGCCCTCCGGCGACCTACATGCAGAGGTGGGGCCAAATCCAAAGCTGAGCCCCGGGAGCTGTGAGAACAAAGAAGAGAAAGGGAAATCTCTCCTAGCAGCCTCAGAAGCAGCAGATTAAAGCTCCACAATCAAGTTGATGTACCCTGCATCTGTGGAATACATGAATAGACAATGAATCATCCCAAATTGAGGAGGTGGACTTTGAGAGCAAGATTTATGATTTTTTCCCCTTTTCCTCTTTTTGTGAGTGTGTATGTGTATGCTTCTGTGTGAGATTTTGTCTATATAGCTTTGCTTCCACCATTGTCCTGGGGTTCTATCTGTCCATTTTTTTCTTTAAAAAAATTTTTTTTCTTAATAATTATTTTTATTTTAATAACTTTATTTTATTTTATCTTACTTTATTTTATTTTATCTTCTTTCCTTCTTTCTTTCCTTCCTTCCCTCCTTCTTTCCTTCCTTCCTCTCTCCCTCCTTCCCTTCTTTCTTTCTTTCTTTCTTTCTTTCTTTCTTTCTTTCTTTCTTTCTTTCTTCTTTTTCTCCCTTTTATTCTGAGCCGTGTGGTTGAAGGGCTCTTGATGCTGCAGCCAGGAGTCAGTGCTGTGCCTCTGAGGTGGGAGAGCCAACTTCAGGACACTGGTCCACAAGAGACCTCCCAGCTCCACATAAGATCAAATGGCGAAAATCTCCCAGAGATCTCCATCTCAACACCAGCACCCAGCTTCACTCACCGACCAGCAAACTACAGTGCTGGACACCCTATGCCAAACAACTAGCAAGACAGGAACACAACCCCACCCATTAGCAGAGAGGCTGCCTAAAATCATAATAAGTCCACAGACACCCCAAAACACACCACCAGATGTGGACCTACCCACCAGAAAGACAAGATCCAGCCTTATCCACCAGAAGACAGGCACTAGTTCCCTCCACCAGGAAGCCTACACAACCCACTGAACCAACTTTAGCCACTGGGAGCAGACACCAAAAACAATGGGAACTACGAACCTGCAGTCTGCAAAAAGGAGACCCCAAACACAGTAAGATAGGCAAAATAGAAGACAGAAAGACAACAGCAGATGAAGGAGCAAGATAAAAACCCACCAGACCTAACAAATGAAGAGGAAATAGGCAGTCTACCTGAAAAAGAATTCAGAATAATGATAGTAAAGATGATCCAAAATCTTGGAAATAGAATAGACAAAATGCAAGAAACATTTAACAAGGACCTAGAAGAACTAAAGATGAAACATGCAACGATGAACAACACAATAAATGAAATTAAAAATACCTAGATGGGATCAATAGCAGAATAACTGAGGCAGACGAACGGATAAGTGACCTAGAAGATAAAATAGTGGAAATAACTACTGCAGAGCAGAATAAAGAAAAAAGAATGAAAAGAACTGGGTACAGTCTTAGAGACTTCTGGGACAACATCAAATGCACCAACATTTGAATTATAGGGGTTCCAGAAGAAGAAGAGAAAAAGAAAGGGACTGAGAAAATATTTGAAGAGATTATAGTTGAAAACTTCCCTAATATGGGAAAGGAAATAGTTAATCAAGTCCAGGAAGCACAGAGAGTCCCATACAGGATAAATCCAAGGAGAAATACGCCAAGACACATATTAATCAAACTGTCAAAAATTAAATACAAAGAAAACATATTAAAAGCAGCAAGGGAAAAACAACAAATAACACACAAGGGAATCCCCATAAGGTTAACAGCTGATCTTTCAGCAGAAACTCTGCAAGCCAGAAGGGAGTGGCAGGACATATTTAAAGTGATGAAGGAGAAAAACCTGCAACCAAGATTACTCTACCCAGCAAGGATCTCATTCAGATTTGATGGAGAAATTAAAACCTTTACAGACAAGCAAAAGCTGAGAGAGTTCAGCACCACCAAATCAGCTTTACAACAAATGCTAAAGGAACCTCTCTAGGCAAGAAACACAAGAGAAGGTAAAGACCTACAATAACGAACCCAAAACAATTAAGAAAATGGGAATAGGAACATACATATCGATAATTACCTTAAATGTAAATGGACTAAATGCTCCCACCAAAAGACACAGAGTGGCTGAATGGATACAAAAACAAGACCCATATATATGCTGTCTACAAGAGACCCACTTCAGACCTAGAGACGCATACAGACTGAAAGTAAGGGGATGGAAAAAGATACTCCATGCAAATGGAAACCAAAAAAAAGCTGGAGTAGCAGTTCTCATATCAGACAAAATAGACTTTAAAACAAAGACTATTAGAAGAGACAAAGAAGGACACTACATAATGATCAAGGGATCGATCCAAGAAGAAGATATAACAATTGTAAATATTTATGCACCCAACATAGGAGCACCTCAATACATAAGGCAAATACTAACAGCCATAAAATGGGAAATCGACAGTAACACATTCATAGTAGGGGACTTTAACACCCCACTTTCACCAATGGACAGATCATCCAAAATGAAAATAAATAAGGAAACACAAGCTTTAAATGATATATTAAACGAGATGGACTTAATTGATATTTATAGGACATTCCATCCAAAACCAACAGAATACACATTTTTCTCAAGTGCTCATGGAACATTCTCCAGGATAGATCATATCTTGGGTCACAAATCAAGCTGTGGTAAATTTAAGAAAATTGATATTATATCAAGTATGTTTTCCGACCACAACACCATGAGACTAGATATCAATTACAGGAAAAGATCTGTAAAAATTACAAACACATGGAGGCTAAACAATACACTACTTAATAACGAAGTGATCACTGAAGAAATCGAAGAGGAAATAAAAAAATACCTAGAAACAAATGACAATGGAGACACGATGACCCAAAACCTATGGGATGCAGCAAAAGCAGTTCTAAGAAGGAAGTTTCTAGCAATACAATCCTACCTTAAGAAGCAGGAAACATCTCGAATAAACAACCTAACCTTGCACCTAAAGCAATTAGAGAAAGAAGAACAAAAAATCCCCGAAGTTAGCAGAAGGAAAGAAATCATAAAAATCAGATCAGAAATAATTGAAAAAGAAATGAAGGAAATTATAACAAAGATCAATAAAACTAAAAGCTGGTTCTCTGAGAAGATAAGCAAAATTGATAAACCGTTAGCCAGACTCATCAAGAAAAAAAGGGAGAAGACTCAAATCAACAGAATTAGAAATGAAAAAGGAGAAGTAACAACTGGCACTGCAGAAATACAAAAGATCATGAGAGATTACTACAGTCAACTCTATGCCAATAAAATGGACAACCTGGAAGAAATGGAAAAATTCTTAGAAATGCACAACCTGCCAAGACTGAACCAGGAAGAAATAAAAAATATGAACAGACCAATCACAAGCACTGAAATTGAAACAGTGATTAAAAATCTTCCAACAAACAAAAGCCCAGGACCAGATGGCTTCACAGGCAAATTCTATCAAACATTTAGAGAAGAGCTAACACCTATCGTTCTCAAACTCTTCCAAAATATAGCAGAGGGAGGAACACTCCCAAACTCATTCTACGCGGCCACCAGACACCACCAGGTGGCCATCAGGCCACCCTGATACCAAACCAGACAAGGATGTCAGAAAGAAAGAAAACTACAGGCCAATATCACTGATGAACATAGATGCAAAAATCCTCAACAAAATACTAGCAAACAGAATCCAACAGCACATTAAACGGATCATACACCATGATCAAGTGGGGTTTATTACAGGAATGCAAGGATTCTTCAGTATATGCAAATCAATCAACGTGATACACCATATTAACAAATTAAAGGAGGTAAACCATATGATCATCTCAATAGATGCAGAAAAAGCTTTCGACAGAATTCAACACCCATTTATGATAAAAACCCTGCAGAAAGTAGGCATAGAGGGAACTTTCCTCAACATAATAAAGGCCATATATGACAAACCCACAGCCACCATCGTCCTTAATGGTGAAAAACTGAAAGCATTTCCACTAAGATCAGGAACAAGACAAGGTTGCCCACTCTCACCACTCTTATTCAACATAGTTTTGGAAGTTTTAGCCACAGCAATCAGAGAAGAAAAGGAAATAAAAGGAATCCAAATCGGCAAAAAAGAAGTAAAGCTGTCACTGTTTGCAGATAACATGATATTATACATAGAGAATCCTAAAGATGCAGCCAGAAAATTACTAGAGCTAATCAATGAATTTGGTAAAGTGGCAGGATACAAAATTAATGCATAGAAATCTCTAGCATTCTTATACACTAATGATGAAAAATCTGAAAGTGAAATTAAGAAAACACTCCCATTTACCATTTCAACAAAAAGAATAAAATATCTAGGAATAAACCTACCTAAGGAGACAAAAGACCTGTATGGAGAAAATTATAAGACACTGATGAAAGAATTTAAAGATGATACAGACAGATGGAGAGATACACCATGTTCTTGGATTGGAAGAATCAATATTGTGAAAATGATTCTACTACCCAAAGCAATCTACAGATTCAATGCAATCCCTATCAAACTACCACTGGCATTTTGCACAGAACTAGAACAAAAAATTTCACAATTTGTATGTAAACACAAAAGACCCAGAATAGTCAAAGCCATCTTGAGAAAGAAAAACGGAGCTGGAGGAATCAGACTCCCTGACTTCAGACTATACTACAAAGCTACAGTAATCAAGACAGTATGGTACTGGCACAAAAACAGAAAGATAGATCAATGGAACAGGATAGAAAGCCCAGAGGTAAACCCATGCACATATGGTCACCTTATCTTTGATAAAGGAGGTAGGAATGTACAGTGGAGAAAGGACAGCCTCTTCAATAAGTGGTGCTGGGAAAACTGGACAGGTACATGTAAAAGTATGAGATTAGATCACTCCGTAACACCATACACAAAAATAAGCTCAGAATGGATTAAAGACCTAAATGTAAGGCCAGAAACGATCAAACTCTTAGAGGAAAACATAGGCAGAACACTCTATGACATAAATCACAGCAAGATCCTTTTTGACCTACCTCCTAGAGAAATGGAAATAAAAACAAAAATAAACAAATGAGACCTAATGAAACTTCAAAGCTTTTGCACAGCAAAGGAAACCATAAACAAGACCAAAAGAGAACCCTCAGAATCGGAGAAAATGTTTGCAAATGAATCAATGGACAAAGGATTAATCTCCAAAATTTATAAGCAGCTCATTCAGCTCAATAACAAAAAAACAAACAACCCAATCCAAAAATGGGCAGAAGACCTAAATAGACATTTCTCCAAAAAAGATATACAGACTGCCAACAAACACATGAAAGAATGCTCAACATGATTAGTCATTAGAGAAATGCAAATCAAAACTACAATGAGATATCACCTCACACCAGTCAGAATGGCCATCATCAAAAAATCTAGAAAGAATAAATGCTGGAGAGTGTATGTAGAAAAGGGAACACTCTTGCACTGCTGGTGGGAATGTGAATTGGTACAGCCTCTATGGAGAACAGTATGGAGGTTCCTTAAAAAACTACAAATAGAACTACCATATGACCCAGCAATCCCACTACTGGGTATATACCCTGAGAAAACCATAATTCAAAAAGAGTCATGTACCAAAATTTTCTTTGTGGCTCTATTTACAATAGCCCGGAGATGGAAACAACCTAAGTGTCCATCATCGGGTGAATGGATAAAGAAGATGTGGCACATATATACAATGGAATGTTACTCAGCCATAAAAAGAAACGAAATTGAGGTATTTGTAATGAGGTGGATGGACCTGGAGTCTGTCATACAGAGTGAAGTAAGTCAGAAAGAGAGACAGGTACCGTATGCTAACACATATATATGGAATTTAAGAAAAAAAAATGTCATGGAGAACCTAGGGGTAAGACAGGAATAAAGACACAGACCTACTAGAGAACGGATTTCAGTATATGGGGAGGGGGAAGGGTAAGCTGTGACGAGGCGAGAGAGTGGCATGGACATATATACACTACCAAGCGTAAGATAGATAGCTAGTGGGAAGCAGCCGCATAGCACAGGGAGATCAGCTCTGTGCTTTGTGACCACCTGGAGGGGTGGGATAGGGAGGGTGGGAGGGAGGGAGATGCAAGAGGGAGGAGATATGGGAACATATGTATATGTATAACTGATTCACTTTGTTATAAAGTAGAAACTAACACACACACACACAAAAGAAATAAAAAATAAAAAATAGGCCATCTGTGTTTTATTTCAAGGGAGTTTTATACACCAGGAAAAAGAGTGAAACATTGATTGGAAAACTTATTTGTTTTCTAAAACAATACATTTTTTATCCCTTAGGAATTGAAATCAAATTATGGCAGATACCAAAGTGGAAACTGTTTGGAAAGAGTAAAAGAAGAAATATTTATAAAAGCTCCCAGATTGATTTATTCTTGTGAATACAAATGTTACCCAGAATGTGAGAATTCTTTCTCTAGCTCAGAGCTGGATAATCTGTAAATTGTTTGTTAGATGATGATGTCGTTTTGTAGATACATGTCAAGCTCTGTACGTTAAGTCTATATCCTAAGAGTGATTTGATGAATATTTCTAAAACTTAAAGAAAATTGATTTTTGGTGGTTGCTTAACATCACAGTTGTTTTTTCCCTGAGGATAGACTCTGATTGCAAATGACAGTGAAGTTCCTGTTGAATATAGTTTGTGCAACTTTGTATTCTTAATATGTAAAGTGGTTGCTACATTAAAAGATGTACTGTGTTTTTGATAGAGTAGTTCCATGCTGAAATCTGGCTGCTATTTTAGTCTATATGAGATGTTAATCACAAATTACTTTTTCTAATGGAAAACCTTTTCTCTTTTACAGGGGATCTTTCCTGCAAATTACATTCATTTGAAAAAAGCAATTGTCAGTAATAGGGGGTGAGTAGTTGGCTTTACTAAATTTATTTATAATTTTTATTGGTTGCAGAGGAAGGCTGTTTTCTTTTTGGTTCATAGTATAAAATATGTTATTGGCATGTTTTCCTGCAAAAAATATACCTGTTTTATCATATATAATTCTGAGGACATAATTTTATCTTAAAATACTGACAACTTTAACCTCTTTTCCTGTATACTGGAAAGGTAATTTGTTACAAATTTTAAAAACAATTATGCATGCAGCATGTTTTTTAAAAATGATGTACTATTTTGAGAATAGTCCTTGATGAGAGTTAGTGATAAATCTGTCATTTTGTTTCTGTATGTGAAAGTGAGGGAGACTTTTAAAATCTTTTCTTTCTGCAAATAGAAATTGAAAAAACTGTAAAGGCATACCTAAGGATAAAAGGACAGTGTAGAAAATGGGTATGTAGTTTGGTCACAAATTTGTGAAACATAAGCAATTTCTGAATAGAGGAGAGACGAATTGTAAATATATCAAAATGTTAACATTTGTTGTTTTTGCATGTTCAGATTTTGGGTGATTTAAAAAAATTCTTTACTGTCATGTCTTATTTTTAAAAGTAATAGGTATTATTATTAGATTGTGATTTTTTATTTTAAAATTCATCATTTTAAATATAAAATTTAAGGTACTGTCTAACTATGTAGCTTTTGGTACTAGAAATTATGTTTTTGACCAGAGGTTGAGTTAGCATCAGAGTATCCTTCTGGTAAGTTAGGGTTTAGTCAGGAAAAGAGAAACTTATGAGTCACTTTATGAAATAGAATCTAATATAGGGAATTTTAGACACATATTTGAAGAGTGAAAGAAAAAAAGGAGGAAATACTGATATAACCCAGAATAATCACTGCATTAAAGCATTCTATACTCTAATGTCTGGGAATACAAAAGATAATAGATTGGGGATACCGGAACCCAGGAACTGCTCAATATTTTAGTATATACATCTTAAGTAAAAGTACATTCTCTAACATAATCACAGTATAATTATTACACTCAGGAAATGTAACATTGATATAATAGTACTATAAAATATATAGTCCATATTCAGATGTCTCCCTAATTGTCCCATGAATGTCCTTACTAGCTGTTTTCGTTTTGTTGGTTTTTTGGGGGTCGGGGGTGTGTGGTCCAGGATCCAATCAAGAATTAAATATTACATTTTATCATTGTCATGTCATAAACTCTTTTAATTTAGAACAGTTCTCCAGCCTTGGTTTTCTTTTTTCTTTTCATGGCATTGACTTTGTTGAAGTGCCCAGGTCAGTTGTTTTGCAAAATGTCCCTCAATTTGTATTTGTCTGTTTCCTCATGGTTAGATTCAGCTTAAGCATCTTAGATAGCAATACTACATGGGTGGTGGTGTGCATTAAAATGGTCAAATTTCTCCTGGATATTTTCCCAATGCTTGGTTAGATCAGCAGGACTGGGACTTGGGGCTCTACCTTAGCAAATATCAACCAGGAGTTGAGGGCCTCTCAGTCAGAGAACATGCATTGTGTTTCTATCATGTACCTTCTTCATTGCATCCTGCCATACTCGGGAGCATAACTGTGCTCTCAGTGCTTCCTAGGGTATATCATCTGCTTCTTCAAAAACTTGTGCCATTTGTACTGAAGTACTTCTTGTTTTATTTGGTTGACATGGAGTGAAATTGCTTGAATAATCCATCTGTGGGAATGTTTTTACGGGAACTTTAAAATTTTTCATATTTTCAGTTATCTTTTTTTTTTTTTTTCTTCCATCCCCTCACTTTCAGTCTGTATGTGTCCCTAGGTCTAAAGTGGGTCTCTTGTAGACAGCATATATATGGGTCTTGTTTTTGTAGCCACTCAGGGAGCCTGTGTCTTTTGGTTAGAGCATTTAATCCATTCAGGTTTAAGGTAATTATTTTTTTTTTAAACATCTTTATTGCAGTATAATTGCTTTACAATGGTATGTTAGTTTCAGCTTCACAACAAAATGAATCAGTTATATATATACATATATTCCCATATCTCTTCCCGCTTGCGTCTCCCTCCCTCCCACCCTCCCTATCCCACCCCTCCAGGCGGTCACAAAGCACCGAGCTGATCTCCCTGTGCTATGCGGCTGCTTCCCACTAGCTATCTACCTTACGTTTGGTAGTGTATATATGTCCATGCCTCTTTATCGCTTTGTCACCATTTACCCTTCCCCCTCCCCATAGCCTCAAGTCCATTCTCTAGTAAGTCTGTGTCTTTATTCCTGTTTCAACCCTAGGTTTTTCATGACATTTTTTTTTTAAATTCCATATATATGTGTTAGCATACGGTATTTGTCTCTCTCTTTCTGACTTACTTCACTCTGTATGACAGACTCTAGGTCTATCCACCTCATTACAAATACCTCAATTTCGTCTCTTTTTATGGCTGAGTAATATTCCATTGTATATATGTGCCACATCTTCTTTATCCATTCATCCGATGATGGACACTTAGGTTGTTTCCATCTCTGGGCTATTGTAAATAGAGCTGCAATAAACATTTTGGTACATGACTCTTTTTGAATTATGGTTTTCTCAGGGTATATGCCCAGTAGTGGGATTGCTGGGTCATATGGTAGTTCTATTTGTAGCTTTTTAAGGAACCTCCATACTGTTCTCCACAGTGGCTGTATCAATTTACATTCCCACCAACAGTGTAAGAGGGTTCCCTTTTCTCCACACCCTCTCCAGCATTTATTGTTTCTAGATTTTTTGATGATGGCCATTCTGACTGGTGTGAGATGATATCTCATTGTAGTTTTGATTTGCATTTCTCTCATGATTAGTGATGTTGAGCATTCTTTCATGTGTTTGTTGGCACTCTGTATATCTTCCTTGGAGAAATGTCTATTTAGGTCTTCTGCCCATTTTTGGATTGGGTTGTTTGTTTTTTTGTTATTAAGCTGCATGAGCTGCTTATAAATTTTGGAGATCAATCCTTTGTCAGTTGCTTCATTTGCAAATATTTTCTCCCATTCTGAGGGTTGTCTTTTGGTCTTCTTTATGGTTTCCTTTGCTGCGCAAAAGCTTTTAAGTTTCATTAGGTCCCATTTGTTTACTCTTGTTTTTATTTCCATTTCTCTAGGAGGTGGGTCAAAAAGGACCTTGCTGTGATTTATGTCATAGAGTGTTCTGCCTATGTTTTCCTCTAAGAGTTTGATAGTTTCTGGCCTTA
Organism: Globicephala melas; assembly: GCF_963455315.2. Classification (NCBI taxonomy): domain Eukaryota; kingdom Metazoa; phylum Chordata; class Mammalia; order Artiodactyla; family Delphinidae; genus Globicephala; species Globicephala melas. The sequence continues at coordinate 37,430,552 of NC_083324.2, read as the reverse complement.
CATTTAGGTCTTTAATCCATTTTGAGCTTTTTTTTGTGTATGGTGTTAGGGAGTGATCTAATTTCATACTTTTACATGTACCTGTCCAGTTTTCCCAGCACCACTTATTGAAGAGGCTGTCCTTTCTCCACTGTACATTTCTGCCTCCTTTGTCAAAGATAAGGTGACCATATGTGCGTGGGTTTATCTCTGGGCTTTCTATCCTGTTCCATTGATCTATATTTCTGTTTTTGTGCCAGTACCATACCGTCTTGATAACTGTAGCTTTGTAGTATAGTCTGAAATCTGGGAGCCTGATTCCTCCAGTTCCTTCTTTCGTTCTCAAGATTGCTTTGGCTATTCGGGGTCTTTTGTGTTTCCATACAAATTGCAAAATTTTTTGTTCTAGTTCTGTGAAAAATGCCAGTGGTAGTTTGATAGGGATTGCATTGAATCTATAGATTGCTTTCGGTAGTAGAGTCATTTTCACAATGTTGATTCTTCCAATCCAAGAACATGGTATATCTCTCCATCTATTTGTATCATCTTTAATTTCTTTCATCAGTGTCTTATAATTTTCTGCATACAGATCTTTTGTCTCCTTAGGTAGGTTTATTCCTAGATATTTTATTCTTTTTGTTGCAATGGTAAATGGGAGTGTTTTCTTGATTTCACTTTCAGATTTTTCATCATTTGTATATAGGAATGCCAGAGATTTCTGTGCATTAATTTTGTATCCTGCCACTTTACCAAATTCATTGATTAGCTCTAGTAGTTTTCTGGTAGCATCTTTAGGGTTCTCTATGTATAGTATCATGTTATCTGCAAACAGTGACAGCTTTACTTCTTCTTTGCTGATTTGGATTCCTTTTATTTCCTTTTCTTCTCTGATTGCTGTGGCTAAAACTTCCAAAACTATGTTGAATAAGAGTGGTGAGAGTGGGCAACCTTGTCTTGTTCCTGATCTTAGTGGAAATGCTTTCAGTTTTTCACCATTGAGGATGATGTTTGCTGTGGGCTTGTCATATATGGCCTTTATTATGTTGAGGAAAGTTCCCTCTATGCCTACTTTCTGCAGGGTTTTTATCATAAATGGGTGTTGAATTTTGTCAAAAGCTTTCTCTGCATCTATTGAGATGATCATATGGTTTTTCTCCTTCAGTTTGTTAATATGGTTTATCACATTGATAGATTTGCGTATATTGAAGAATCCTTGCATTCCTGGAATAAACCCCACTTGATCATGGTGTATGATCCGTTTAATGTGCTGTTGGATTCTGTTTGCTAGTATTTTGTTGAGGATTTTTGCATCTATGTTCATCAGTGATATTGGCCTGTAGTTTTCTTTCTTTGTGACATCCTTGTCTGGTTTTGGTATCAAGGTGATGGTGGCCTCGTAGAATGAGTTTGGGAGTGTTCCTCCCTCTGCTATATTTTGGAAGAGTTTGAGAAGGATAGGTGTTAGCTCTTCTCTAAATGTTTGATAGAATTCGCCTGTGAAGCCATCTGGTCCTGGGCTTTTCTTTGTTGGAAGATTTTTAATCACAGTTTCAATTTCAGTGCTTGTGATTGGTCTGTTCATATTTTCTATTTCTTCCTGATTCAGTCTTGGCAGGTTGTGCATTTCTAAGAATTTGTCCATTTCTTCCAGATTGTCCATTTTATTGGCATAGAGTTGCTTGTAGTAATCTCTCATGATCTCTTTTATTTCTGCAGTGTCAGTTGTTACCTCTCCTTTTTCATTTCTAATTCTATTGATTTGAGTCTTCTCCCTTTTTTTCTTGATGAGTCTGGCTAGTGGTTTATCTATTTTGTTTATCTTCTCAGAGAACCAGCTTTTAGTTTTATTGATCTTTGCTATTGTTTCCTTCATTTCTTTTTCATTTATTTCTGATCTGATTTTTATTATTTCTTTCCTTCTGCTAGCTTTGGGGTTTTTTTGTTCTTCTTTCTCTAATTGCTTGAGGGGCAAGGTTAGGTTGTTTATTCGAGATGTTTCCTGCTTCTTAAGGTGGGCTTGTATTGCTATAAACTTCCCCCTTAGAACTGCTTTTGCTGCATCCCACAGGTTTTGGGTCGTTGTGTCTCCATTGTCATTTGTTTCTAGGTATTTTTTGATTTCCTCTTTGATTTCTTCAGTGATCACTTCATTATTAAGTAGTGTATTGTTTAGCCTCCATGTGTTTGTAATTTTTACAGATCTTTTCCTGTAATTGATATCTAGTCTCATGGCGTTGTGGTCAGAAAAGATACTTGATACAATTTCAATTTTCTTAAATTTACCAAGGCTTGATTTGTGACCCAAGATATGATCTATCCTGGAGAATGTTCCATGAGCACTTGAGAAAAATGTGTATTCTGTTGTTTTTGGATGGAATGTCCTATAAATATCAATTAAGTCCATCTCGTTTAATATATCATTTAAAGCTTGTGTTTCCTTATTTATTTTCATTTTGGATGATCTGTCCATTGGTGAAAGTGGGGTGTTAAAGTCCCCTACTATGAATGTGTTACTGTCGATTTCCCCTTTTATGGTTGTCAGTATTTGCCTTATGTATTGAGGTGCACCTATGTTGGGTGCATAAATATTTACAATTGTTATATCTTCTTCTTGGATCGATCCCTTGATCATTATGTAGTGTCCTTCTTTGTCTCTTCTAATAGTCTTTGTTTTAAAGTCTATTTTGTCTGATACGAGAATTGCTACTCCAGCTTTCTTTTGGTTTCCATTTGCATGAAATACCTTTTTCCATCCCCTTACTTTCAGTCTGTATGTGTCTCTAGGTCTGAAGTGGGTCTCTTGTAGACAGCAAATATATGGGTCTTGTTTTTGTATCCATTCAGCCACTCTGTGTCTTTTGGTGGGAGCATTTAGTCCATTTACATTTAAGGTAATTATCGATATGTGTGTTCCTATTCCCATTTTCTTAATTGTTTTGGGTTCGTTATTGTAGGTCCTTTCCTTCTTTTGTGTTTCTTGCCTAGAAAAGTTCCTTTAGGAGTTGTTGTAGAGCTGGTTTGGTGGTGCTGAACTCTCTCAGCTTTTGCTTGTCTGTAAAGGTTTTAATTTCTCCATCAAATCTGAATGAGATCCTTGCTGGGTAGAGTAATCTTGGTTGCAGGTTTTTCTCCTTCAACACTTTCAATATGTCCTCCCACTCCCTTCTGGCTTGCAGAGTTTCTGCTGAAAGATCAGCTGTTAACCTTATGGGGATTCCCTTGTGTGTTATTTGTTGTTTTTCCCTTGCTGCTTTTAATATGTTTTCTTTGTATTTAATTTTTGACAGTTTGATTAATATGTGTCTTGGCGTATTTCTCCTTGGATTTATCCTGTATGGGACTCTCTGTGCTTCCTGGACTTGATTAACTATTTCCTTTCCCATATTAGGGAAGTTTTCAACTATAATCTCTTCAAATATTTTCTCAGTCCCTTTCTTTTTCTCTTCTTCTTCTGAAACCCCTATAATTCGAATGTTGGTGCGTTTAATGTTGTCCCAGAGGTCTCTGAGACTGTCCTCAGTTCTTTTCATTCTTTTTTCTTTATTCTGCTCTGCAGTAGTTATTTCCACTATTTTATCTTCCAGGTCACTTATCCGTTCTTCTGCCTCAGTTATTCTGCTATTGATCCCATCTAGAGTACTTTTAATTTCATTTATTGTGTTGTTCATCGTTGCTTGTTTCATCTTTAGTTCTTCTAGGTCCTTGTTAACCGATTCTTGCAATTTGTCCATTCTATTGTCCATTCTATCTCCAAGATTTCGGATCAACCTTACTATCATTATTCTGAATTCTTTTTCAGGTAGACTGCCTATTTCCTCTTCATTTGTTAGGTCTGGTGGGTTTTTATCTTGCTCCTTCATCTGCTGTGTGATTTTCTGTCTTTTCATTTTGCTTATCTTACTGTGTTTGGGGTCTCCTTTTTTGCAGGCTGAAGGTTCATAGTTCCTGTTGTTTTTTGTGTCTGTCCCCAGTGGCTAAGGTTGGTTCAGTGGGTTGTGTAGGCTTCCTGGTGGAGGGTACTAGTGCCTGTGTTCTGGTGGATGAGGCTGGATCTTGTCTTTCTGGTGGGCAGGTCCACGTCTGGTGGTGTGTTTTGGGATGTCTGTAGATTTATTATGATTTTGGGCAGCCTCTCTGCTAATGGGTGCGGTTGTGTTCCTGTCTTGCTAGTTGTTTGGCATAGGATGTCCAGCACTGTAGCTTGCTGGTCGTTCAGTGAAGCTGGGTGCTGGCGTTGAGATGGAGATCTCTCGGAGATTTTTGCTGTTTGATATTATGTGCAGCTGGGAGGCCTCTTGTGGACCAGTGTCCTGAAGTTGGCTCTCCCACCTCAGAGGCACAGCACTGAGTCCTGGCTGCAGCACCAAGAGCCTTTCATCCACAGGGCTCCTTAATTTGGGATGATTCGTTGTCTATTCAGGTATTCCACAGATGCAGGGTATATCAAGTTGATTGTGGAGCTTTAATCCGCTGCTTCTGAGGCTGCTGGGAGAGATTTCCCTTTCTCTTCTTTGTTCTCACAGTTCCCAGGGGCTCAGCTTTGGATTTGGCCCCGCCTGTGCGTGTAGGTCGCCGGAGGGCATCTGTTCTTTGCTCAGACAGGACGGGGTTAAAGGAGCTGCTGATTCGGAGGCTCTGGCTCACCCAGGCCGGGGGGGTAGGGAGGGTCACGGAGTGCGGGGCGGGCCTGCAGCGGCAGAGGCCGGGCGCGTGATGCTGCAGCCTGAGGCGCGCCGTGCGCTCTCCCGGGGGAGCCGTCCCTGGATCCCGGGACCCTGGCAGTGGCGGGCTGCACAGGCTCCCCGGAAGGGCGTGTGGCTAGTGACCTGTGTTTGTACACAGGCCTCCTGGCGGCGGCAGCAGCGGCCTTAGCGTCCCATGTCCGTCTCTGGGCTCCGCACTCTTAGCCGCGGCTCGCGCCCGTCCCTGGAGCTCTCTCAAGCAGCGTTCTTAATCCCCTCTCCTCGTGCACCAGGAAACAAAGAGGGACGTAAAAGTCTCTTGCCTCTTCGGCAGGTCCAGACCCCTCCCCGGACTCTCTCCCGGCCAGCCGCGGCGCACCAACGCCCTGCAGGCTGTGTTCACGACGCCAACCTCAGTCCTCTCCCGGCGCTCCGACAAAAGCCGGAGCCTCAGCTCCCAGTCCCGCCCGCCCCGGCAGGCGAGCAGACAAGCCTCTCGGCTGGTGAGTGCCGGTCGGCCCGATCCTCTGTGCTGGAATCTGTCCGCTTTGCCCTCCGCACCCCTGTTGCTGTGCTCTCCTCCGCGGCTCCCAAGCTCCCCCACTCCGCCTCCTGAAGTCTCCACCCGCGAAGGGGCTTCCTAGTGTGTGGACACTTTTCCTCCTTCACAGCTCTCTCCCGCTGGTGCAGGACCCGTCCCTATCCTTTTGTCTCTGTTTAGTTTTTTCTTTTGCCCTAACCAGGTACGTGGGGGGTTCCTTGCCTTTTGGGAGGTCTGAGGTCTTCTGCCAGCGTTCAGTAGGTGCTCCGTAGGAGTTGTTCCACGCGTAGATGTATTTCTGGTGTATCTGTGGAGAGGAAGGTGATCTCCGTGTCTTACTCTTCCGCCATCTTCCCAAGGGCTTCTTCCACAACCCAAATGCCCCAGTTTTATGTCAGGTCCTAGGTTTACATCAGGTACCCGGTAATACATCAGGTGTCACGGTTTACATCCGGTACCCAGTTTTAGGTCAGGTGCAAAGTTAGGCGCCGGCTTTACGTCAGTCTCCCGACTTTCAGCCGTGGTTTTAAGTGAGGTTCAGTAGCAGTTTTTGCTGTGCTTCATGTTGGTCTTCTTTCAGGGAGCTTCAAGTAGTGAATCAGGCCTTCATCCTCTTCTCACTTGGAGCACTTTTCATCCCTGTTCTCCCTCTACATCACTAGTAGCTTTTGACTCCAGAGCCTAGAAGTGCTATGATTTCACCCTAGTTCACTGCTCTGTTTTTTTCTGTTCTGTTGCTGCTCTATTGAGGTGTTAATTTTATTTTGGAGTTCAGAAATACATTTGGTTTTCTATTTCATATTTCTCCGCTGGGTATTGGGAGGTTAGGAAATATGTCGAAGCATGAACTTATGGAGCTATTTGGACAAGAAGTCTTTGTGAAATATATTTTTAAAGTACAATATGAAACCTAACTCATTTTGACATTGTTTATTTTAGATATGCTTTGGCAATTTGTAAGTAATGAAAATTAAAAGATTAAGTAAGAGTGAACAATAGCTGCCATTTATTAAATATCCTGTATACTGGGCTTTGTAATTGACATTTTATACCCATTATATCACACTTGAGAATTCCAGATGAGAAAATAGGATTATTTGTTTACTTCACATGAGGTGGGCAAGGATTTGAGAGTTAAATACCTTTGCCAACACATGCCAAGGAAGTAGGGAAAGTAGGAATTGAGGCCAAGTTATCCTACCCTAATGATCATGCTCTCAGCTACATTTCTGTGCAATATACATTGAATTAAAGGATCGTCTCTTTTCACTACCAAATTTCATTTCTAACAAACTCTTGTTTTTTTTCAGGGTAACAGTAGTGTTTTATTTTTTATAAATTGCATGCACATCCATAAACCTAATAAATAGGTTTTGTCTATTTTTTTTTATACAGTAGGTTCTTATAGTCATCAGTTTTATACACATCAGTGTATACATGTCAATCCCAATCACCCAATTCATCACACCACCCCCCCACCCACCTGTGGCTTTCCCCCCTTGGTGTACATACGTTTGTTCTCTACATCTGTGTCTCAACTTCTGCCCTGCAAACCGGTTCATCTGTACCATTTTTCTAGGTTCCACATATATGCGTTAATATACGATATTTGTTTTTCCCTTTCTGACTTACTTCACTCTGTATGACAGTCTCTGGGTCCATCCACGTCTCTACAAATGACCCAATTTCGTTCCTTTTTATGGCTGAGTAATATCCCATTGTATATATGTACCAATCTTCTTTATCCATTCGTCTGTCGATGGGCATTTAGGTTGCTTCCATGACCTGGCTATTGTAAATAGTGCTGCAATGAACATTGGGGTGCATGTGTCTTTTTGAATTGTGGTTTTCTCAGGGTATATGCCCAGTAGTGGGATTGCTGGATCATATGGTAATTCTATTGTTAGTTTTTTAAGGAACCTCCATACTGTTCTCCATAGTAGCTGTATCAGTTTACATTCCCACCAACAGTGGAAGAGAGTTCCCTTTTCTCCACACCCTCTCCAGCATTTGTTGTTTGTAGATTTTCTGATGAAGCCCATTCTAACTGGTGTGAGGTGATACCTCATTGTAGTTTTGGTTTGCATTTCTCTAATAATTAGTGATGTTGAGCAGCTTTTCATGTGCTTCTTGACCATCTGTATGTCTTCTTTGGAGAAATGTCTATTTAGGTCTTCTGCCCATTTTTGGATTGGGTTGTTTGTTTTTTTAATATTGAGCTGCATGAGCTGTTTATATATTTTGGAGATTAATCCTTTGTCCATTGATTTGTTGGCAAATATTTTCTGCCATTCTGAGGGTTGTCTTTTCGTCTTGTTTATGGTTTCCTTTGCTGTGCAAAAGCTTTTAAGTTTCATTAGGTCCCATTTGTTTATTTTTGTTTTTATTTCCATTACTCTAGGAGGTGGATCAAAAAAGATCTTGCTGTGATTTATGTCAAAGAGTGTTCTGCCTATGTTTTTCTCTAAGAGTTTTATAGTGTCCGGTCTTACAGTTAGGTCTCTAATCCATTTTGAGTTTATTTTTGTGTATGGTGTTAGGGAGTGTTCTAATTTCATTCTTTTACATTTAGCTGTCCAGTTTTCCCAGCACCACTTATTGAAAAGACTGTCTTTTCTCCATTGTATATCCTTGCCTCCTTTGTCATAGATTAGTTGACCATAGGTGCGTGGGTTTACCTCTGGGCTTTCTGTCTTGTTCCATTGATCTCTGTTTCTGTTTTTGCACCAGTACCATCTTGTCTTGATTACTGTAGCTTTGTAGTATAGTCTGAAGTCAGGGAGTCTGATTCCTCTAGCTCCGTTTTTTTCCCTCAAGATTGCTTTGGCTATTTGGGGTCTTTTGTGTCTCCATACAAATTTTAAGATTTTTTGTTCTAGTTCCATAAAAAATGCCATTGGTAATTTGATAGGGATTGCATTGAATCTGTAGATTGCTTTGGGTAGTATAGTCGTTTCCACAATATTGATTCTTCCAATCCAAGAACATGGTGTATCTCTCCATCTGTTGGTATCACCTTTAATTTCTTTCATCAGTGTCTTATAGTTTTCTGCATACAGGTCTTTTGTCTCCCTAGGTAGGTTTATTCCTAAGTATTTTATTCTTTTTGTTGCAGTGGTAAATGGGAGTGTTTCCTTAATTTCTCTTTCAGATTTTTCATCATTAGTGTATAGGAATGCAAGAGATTTCTGTGCATTAATTTTGTATCCTGCAATTTTACCAGATTCATTGATTAGCTCTAGTAGTTTTCTGGTTGCATCTTTAGGATTCTCTATGTATAGTATCATGTCATCTGCAAACAGTGGCAGTTTTACTTCTTCTTTTCCAATTTGTATTCCTTTTATTTCTTTTTCTTTTCTGATTGCCGAGGCTAGGACTTCCAAAACTATGTTGAATAATAGCGGTGAGAGTGGACATCCTTGTCTTGTTCCTGATCTTTGAGGAAATGCTTTCAGTTTTTCACCATTGAGAATGATGTTTGCTGTGGGTTTGTCGTATATGGCCTTTATTATGTTGAGGTTGTTTCCCTCTATGCCCACTTTCTGGAGAGTTTTTATCATAACTGGGTGTTGAATTTTGTCAAAAGCTTTTTCCGCATCTATTGAGATGATCATATGGTTTTCATTCTTCAATTTGTTAATATGGTGTATCACATCGATTGATTTGCATATATTGAAGAATCCTTGCATCCCTGGGATAAGTCCCACTTGATCATGGTGTATGATCCTTTTAATGTGTTGTTGGATTCTGTTTGCTAGTATTTTGTTGAGGAGTTTTGCATCTATATTCATCAGTGATATTGGTCTGTAATTTTCTTTCTTTGCAGTATCTGTGTCTGGTTTTGGTATCAGGGTGATGGTGGCCTCATAGAATGAGTTTGGGAGTGTTCCTTCTTCTGCAATTTTTGGAAGAGTTTGAGAAGGATGGGTGTTAGCTCTTCTCTAAATGTCTGATAGAATTCACCTGTGAAGCCATCTGGTCCTGGGCTTTTGTTTGTTGGAAGATTTTTAATCACAGTTTCAATTTCATTACTTGTGATTGGCCTGTTCATATTTTCTATTTCTTCCTGGTTCAGTCTTGGGAGGTTATACTATACCTTTCTAAGAATTTTTCCATTTCTTCCAGGTTGTCCATTTTATTGGCATAGAGTTGCTTGTAGTAGTCTCTTAGGATGCTTTGTATTTCTGCGGTGTCTGTTGTAACTTCTACTTTTTCATTTGTAATTTTATTGATTTGAGTCCTCTCCCTCTTTTTCTTGATGAGTCTGCCTAATGGTTTATCAGTGTTGTTTATCTTCTCAAAGAACCAGCTTTTAGTTTTATTGATATTTGCTATTGTTTTCTTTGTTGCTATTTCATTTATTTCTGCTCTGATCTTTATGATTTCTTTCCTTCTGCTAAGTTTGGGTTTTGTTTGTTCTTCTTTCTCTAGTTCCTTTAGGTGTAAGGTTATATTATTTATTTGAGATTTTTCTTGTTCTTTTTTTAAAATTTATTAATTAATTAATTTATTTTTATATTTGGCTGTGTTGGGTCTTCGTTTCTTTGCGAGGGCTTTCTCTAGTTGCGGCAAGTGGGGGCCACTCTTCATCGCGGTGCACGGGCCTCTCACTATCGCGGCCTCTTTTGTTGCAGAGCACAGGCTTCAGATGCGCCGGCTCAGTCGTTGTGGCTCACGGGCCTAGTTGCTCTGCGGCATGTGGGATCTTCCCAGACCAGGGCTCGAACCCGTGTCCCCTGCATTGGCAGGCAGATTCTCAACCACTGCGCCACCCGGGAAGCCCTTTTCTTGTTTCTTGAGGTAGGCTTGTATAGCTATAAACTTCCCTCTTAGAACTGCTTTTGCTGCACCCATAGGTTTTGGATTGTCGTGTTTTCATTGTCATCTGTCTCTAGGTATTTTTTGATTTCCTTTTTGATTTCTTCAGTGATCTCTTGGTTATTTAGTAACATAGTGTTTAGCCTCCATGCGTTTGTGTTTTTTACGTTTTTTCCCCTATAGTTCATTTCTAATCTCATAACGTTGTGGTCAGAAAAGATGCTTGATATGATATCAGTTTTGTTAAATTTACTGAGGCTTGATTTGTGACCCAAGATGTGATCTATCCTGGAAAATGTTCCGTGCGCACTTGAGAAGAAAGTGTAATGTGCTGTTTTTGGATGGAATGTCCTATAAATATCAATTAAATCTGTCTGATCTATTGTGTCATTTAAAGCTTCTGTTTCCTTATTTATTTTCATTTTGGATGATCTGTCCATTGGTGTAAGTGAGGTGTTAAAGTCCCCCACTATTATTGTGTTACTGTCCATTTCCTCTTTTATAGCTGTTAGCAGTTGCCTTATGTATTGAGGGGCTCCTATGTTGGGTGCATATATATTTATAATTGTTATATCTTCTTCTTGGATTGATCCGTTGATCATCATGTAGTGTCCTTCCTTGTCTCTTGCAACATTCTTTATTTTAAAGTCTATTTTATCTGTTATGAGTATTGCTACTCCAGCTTTCTTTTGATTTCCATTTGCATGGAATATCTTTTTCCATCCCCTCACTTTCAGTCTGTATGTGTCCCTAGGTCTTAAATGGGTCTCCGGTAGACAGCATTTATATAGGTCTTGTTTTTGTATCCATTCAGCCAACCCGTGTCTTTTGGTTGGAGCATTTAATCCATTCACGTTTAAGGTAATTATTGATATGTATGTTCCTATTACCATTTTCTTAATTGTTTTGGGTTTGTTTTTGTAGGTCCTTTTCTTCTCTTGTGTTTCCCACTTAGAGAAGTTCCTTTAGCATTTGTTGTAGAGCTGGTTTGGTGGTGCTGAATTCTCTTAGCTTTTGCTCTTCTATAAAGCTTTTGATTTCTGCATTGAATCTGAGTGAGATCCTTTCCAGGTTGGGTAATCTTGGTTGTAGGTTCTTCCCTTTCATCACTCTAAGTATATCATGTCACTTCCTTCTGGCTTGTAGAGTTTCTGCTGAGAAATCAGCTGTTAACCTTATGGGAGTTCCGTTGTATGTTATTTGTCATTTTTCCCTTATTGCTTTTAATAATTTTTCTTTGTCTTTAATATTTGCCAATTTGATTAGTATGTGTCTTGGCGTGTTTCTCCTTGGGTTTATCCTGTATGGGACTCACTGCGCTTCCTGGACTTGGGTATATGTATATATTTTATATATATATATTTTTTCGACTATAATCTTTTCAAATATTTTCTCGGGTCTTTCTCTCTCTCTTCCGCTTCTGGGACCTCTATAATGCGAATGTTGTTGTGATTAATGTTGTCCCAGAGGTCTCTTAGGCTGTCTTCATTTCCTTTCATTCTGTTTTCTTTATTCTGTTCTGCAGCAGTGAATTCCACCATTCTGTCTTCCAGGTCACTTATCTGTTCCTCTCCCTCAGTTATTCTGCTACTGATTCCTTCTAGTGTAGTTTTCATTTCAGTTATTGTATTGTTCATCTCTGTTTGTTTGTTCTTTAATTCTTCTAGGTCTTTGTTAAACATTTCTTGCATCTTCTCGATCTTTGCCTCCATCGTTTTTCCGAGGTCCTGGATCATCTTCACTATCATTATTCTGAATTCTTTTTCTGGAAGGTTGCCTATCTCCACTTCATTTTGTTGTGTTCTGGGGTTTTATCTCGTTCCTTCATCTGGTACATAGCCCTCTGCCTTTTCATGTTGTCTATGTTTCTGTTTATGTGGTTTTCGTTCCACAGGCTGCCGGATTGTAATTCTTCTTGCTTATGCTGTCTGCCCTCTGGTGGATGAGGCTATCTAAGAGGCTTGTGCAGGTTTCCTGATGGGAGGGACTGGTGGTGGGTAGAGCTGGGTGTTGCTCTGGTGGGCAGAGCTCAGTCAGTAAAACTTTAATCCTCTTGACTGCTGATGGGTAGGGCTGGGTTCCTTCCCTGTTGGTTGTTTGGCCTGAGACAACCCAGCACTGGAGTGTACCTGGGCTCTTTGGTGGGGCTAATGGCAGACTCTGGGAGGGCTCACACCAAGGAGTACTTCCCAGAACTTCTGCTGCCAGTTATCTTGTCCCCACGGTGAGCCACAGACACCCCCCACCTCTGCAGGAGACCCTCCAACACTAGCAGGTAGGTGTGGTTCAGTCTCCCTGGATTCAGTGCTCCTTCCCCTGGGTCTCGATGCGCACACTACTTTGTGTGTGCCCTCCAAGAGTGGAGTCTCTGTTTCCCCCAGTCCTGTCGAAGTCCTGCAATCAAATCCCACTAGCCTTCAAAGTCTGATTCTCTAGGAATTCCTCCTCCCGTTGCTGGATCCCCAGGTTGGGAAGCCTGACGTGGGGCTCAGAACCTTCACTCCAGTGGGTGGACTTCTGTGGTATAAGTGTTCTCCAGTCTGTGAGTCACCCACCCAGCAGTTATGGGATTTGATTTTGCTGTGATTGCGCTCCTCCTACCATCTCACTGTGTCTTCTCCTTTGTCTTTGGATGTGGGGTATCTTTTTTGTTGAGTTCCAGTGTCTTCCTGTTGATGATTGTCCAGCAGCTAATTGTGATTCTGGTGTTCTCACAAGAGGGAGTGAGAGCACATCCTTCTACTCCGCCATCTTGGTTCAGGCCTCTAACAAACTCTTTACTCTGCATGAATCCAGAATTTCTTTGGAAATTTGCTTATTAATTCACTTTATTTGGTTATTTTTCTTAGTGTTCTGACTACATTCTGCTTGGTCTGTGGAACCGTGTATTTATAAATAACACTGTATCTGAATTTTAAGAATTTTCAGGATACTGATTATATATTATAGACTAAGAAAAATACGTCAGTATTAGTATATACTTGGGTTAGTATAAATTGAGGTAAGTCCAAAGTTTTAGAACTTTAAAATAGGAACAATGTAATTTTTCCATAGATCTCAGTGATTAAAGTAGCTGGAGACCCAGTAGGTGAAACTTTCAAGAAATTTTATTCCAGTTTATCCTATACAGCATTTCTGCTTTAATGTTACTAAAACACAACACTCTTACAGCATCTCCCATGTCTCTCTATTTCCATAGTGTCAAGTTTAAATCTCAGCCTTGCACTGAAAATTCACCTTATAAATTTGATGAATATGGATAGTGCTCTGGCATCATTCCAAGATGATTTTTTTTATCTGCTGGAATAAATCACAGAAAATAAAAAAGAAAGCCGTATAGCATAATCAAGTAACATATATTCATTGATGCTCCATATTAATACACGGTCACCTTTGAACACAGTGGTGGTTTGTCAGCTGTGTAGAGAAATGATACTTAATGCTAATTTGTGAAATGAATTTTCCTTTGTTGCTTGCAAGTGGATGATGTTCTCTTTGGCTAACAAATTGGAGTATAGGTTCCATCCACCTCAGCATATCAGTATATAAAATCTTTGGTCCCAGAAAATATTTCATTAACTCTCAAAAGTGGCATAGACATTATAAAAATATTATCAAGTCATGCCCTTACTTTGAACAACCTTTCAGTATCGTCTCATTCATTCTCAATGCCCTGTGGTGACCTAAATGGGAAGGAAACCCAAAAAAGAGGGGATATATGTATATGTATAGGTGATTCACTTTGCTGTACAGTGGAAACTAACACGACTTTGTAAAGCAACTATGCTCCAATAAAAATTAATTAAAAAAAAGGTCTGGTATCTTTAGTATCATTTGGAAAGGCCCTGTGAGAGCTGGCCTCAGTCATACCAGTCTTCTTTAAGTTCTTAGATATGTGAAATTCTTTACCATCTCAGTGACTTCTTGTATATTGTTTCCTCTGCAGGTGACACCACACCTGTCCCTCCCAACAAACTTTTCTGTCGTGACCTTTTTGCATCTTTTGGGCATTGCCATTTCTTCAGAGAAGACTTCACTTATCTTCTCTTCTTTAATTGTGTCCCCCAGCTAAAATCTCTGTTAGTACAATTTGGTTTCTTTCTTAGATTCATTGCTATCCATATCTGTTGTGATTATTTGTCTAATTCCCTATCCACAATAAGAGCTCTATGAAGATAGGGACCCTGTCCATTTTTGTTCACTGATAAATCCTTGGCAATTAGCACAGGGACTGGCACCGTAATGGATGTTGCTTACAAGGTAGTTGGAGAGAAACCTAGTACCTTTCTGTTTCCAGGATCACAGTTCCTCTACCAGACCCAGAACTCCTCAATGGACAAGTTGAGGAAACTTGTTTACATTAATTCAGTTCACTTATATTATTGCAGTATATTACTGCTAAACAATATGTATTCAATTAGATATACCTCTCTTTATATTTGCATGAATTTAAATTTGATTTACATGTGTTGAAAAGGTCAGTAGACAGTATTCTGGTATTTTATCAAAGATAATGGGACTGTTTGTTGTGGCTCTGGTTCTAGGCAGTATGAAACTGTGGTTCCACTTGAAGATTCTATTGTGACTGAAGTTACAGCAACTCTGCAAGAATGGGCCAGTCTGTGGAAACAACTCTATGTGGTAAGTAGTTTATAACTAGTTTACTAGATCATTAAAGTTAATTGTACCAAGTGAAAACATTATTGTACTTGTGCCAGTTGCAAATTTATAGATTTCTGAATATTGAGTTTTTCAAATGTATGTTCCTAATATTAACTGAAACACAGTAGACTTGAGTTTTGTCCAGCCTGAAGAGAACACATTACTCATATACCTGCAGTTCTCTCCATCCTATTCCAGTCAATAGAATGTAAGTTCCATAACGCCAAGGATTTTAGCTGTCTTACTCGTTGCTGTATCCCCAGAAGCTTTCACAAAACAGGTCTTTATTAAATGAATGAACAAACTTCAGAGTTACATTGTGAACCTAATGGTGGGTAAAGGCCAAGAAGCTGTATCAACACTTTCTTACAGCTAATAAGCTTAAAGGATATGTCATATATGATACTTTTTGCCAAGCCAACAATTACTAGGTTAATAAAACCTCAGTTCATATCCTCTGGAAACTTAGAGAGTAGAGGGTGATAGGACACAAAAAATATAGACTGAAAATAAGTGGCAGGGTTTGGGTTCTGAACAAGATGGAGTAAACACATTCTGTTTTTCTCCTACTAATCACAAAAATCCTGGACAAAACTCATGAAATACCCTACCAGAAAACTCTGAAAGTTAGGGAAAAGAAGGTGGACTATCTAAGGACCTTGAGACTCAAGGATTGAGTGAGTTCCCTGATTGTCTATTTTTCTTGCCTCCCATATATCTTGGTCTGGATTGTAGAGAAGTCTACAACCTGGAAATGCTAATGAGTGCAGACAAAAAAATAGTGCCAAGGAAAGCCTGTTCTCTCTAGCCAAAGGATGGCCCAGCAAGATAGAAACATCCTAACCTATCCCATCCGTTCTCTAGGAGAACATCACAATAAAATCTATACCCCCTCACACTCAAACAGGCATTACAGCAGCAGTATCCATGACCAGAGCTTTGTCTCACACACACCCTTCCCCCACCTGCAGTAACAAGGAGATGTCCCCCTCCAGTGGAGCCTGTGGGTCAAACTTTGACTTCTCCTCTTCCCTGCTAAGTAATGAGGCAGTCCCCTTCCTCAGCAGAGCCTGTAGGGAGGACTGTCTTCCACCCCACCAGAATTTACAAGGTGGCAACTCTCTTCAGCAGAGCCTGTGGGTGAGACCCTGGCTTTCACAACTACACAGCATTAACAAGATGGTGCCCTTACCCTGCAGAGTTTTGAGGCAGAACTCGACTTTCTTCCATGCTCTGAAGTAAGGAAGAAGCATTCCTCCACAGAGGAGCCTGTGGTTGGAGCTTTTGATTTCCACTCCCCTTGCAGTAATAAGGTGGTACCCTCCCCAGCTGAGCCTGTGGGTTCATTGACTTTCACAAATCCCCACTCCCCTGCATATTACCCTATTTTCTATGCCTGCTCTGCTGAAATGAGGCAGTGCTTCTCCCCACTCAAGCCCATGCTGAGGATAATGGGGAGTGGAGTTCTGTCGTATAGGTAACATGTAAATAGAGAAAACCGAGGAGTACTGGAGAGACTTTATAAACTAAATTGACATTTGAAACACAGTCCACAAAAGTGAGCCTGCGATCACATTCAGAATCTAAACAGGTTGACCATTCACTAAAATAAAAGATTTAAGTAGGAATTAGAGTATGATAGTATAGTACTTAAAATGTCCAGCCTACAACCCTAAATTACTCGTCATATGAAAAAATCAGGAAAAACTCAACTCTAACAAGAAAAGGCAATCAACAGAGGCTAACTTTGAAATGACACAAATGTTGGAATCATCAATAAGGATTTTAAAGCAGCTTTTGTAAAACTGCTCCAGTGAGCAATTATGAATTCTCTTGAAACAAATGAAAACATAAGAAACTGCAGCAAATAAGTAGAAAATATAAAGAATCAAATGAAAATCTTAGAACTGAAAAATACAATAACCAAAGTTTAAAAATTACTGGTTAGACTAAATAGCAGAACGGAAAGGACAGAGGAAAGAGTTAGTGAACTTCAGGATGGATCAGTAGAAATTATGTAGTCTGAATAATGGAGAGAAATTGAAAAAGTGAACTTAGACTCAGAGACCTGTGGGACAATAACAAAAGGTATAACATTTGAGGCATCAGAGTACTAGACAGAGAGGACAGGATGTGGAATTTAAAAAATATTTGAAGAAATATTGGCTTAAATCTTATCAAATTTGCAAAAGACATAATTCTACAGATTCAAGAAGCTGAGTGAACTCCCAGCACAATAAACCTAAAGATATCCATACCCGGACCCATTATAGTTAAACTTTTGAAAATTAAAGCCAAAGAAAAAATCTTGAAAGGGAAACCAAACATTGCTATTAGGGAAAGGGCAATTTGAAACAACAACAGATTTCCTATCAGAAATTGTGGAAAACAGAGGAAGTGCTAAAAAAAAAAAAAAACAACCTGATGTCACCCCAGAATTGTGTATCCAGGAAAAATATACTTAAGGAATGAAAGAGAAATCAACACATTGTCAGATGAAAGAAAGCTAGCAAAATTTGTTGCCAGCAAATTGGTTGTAAAATAATGACTATGAAGGAAGTTCTTCAGACACAAAGGAAGAGATAATGGAAGGACAGTTGGGATATTAGAAATGGAGAAAGCAGTGGAACGGATAAATAAATCCTCTTCAGTTTAAAAAATTGTCTGATGATACAAAGCAAAAATTACTACATTTACATGGTTCTCAATGTATATAGAGGTTATATTTAAGAAAACTGTATCGAAAGTGGGAAAGGAAAGGGACATAAAGTGTGGCAAGGTATTTGTGTTCCACTCAGGGTAGTAAAATGTTGATACTAGCAGGCTATAGTAAGTTACACACACACACACACACACACACACACACACACACACACACACACACACTGTAATCTCTAGAGCAGTCATTAAAAATATTATATGGTAATTCAAAAAGAGTCATGTACCACAGTGTTCATTGCAGCACTATTTATAATAGCCAGGACATGGAAGCAACCTATGTGTCCATCGACAGATGAATGGATAAAGAAGTTGTGGCACATATATACAGTGGAATATTACTCAGCCATAAAAAGAAATGAAATTGAGTTATTTGTAGTGAGGTAGATGGACCTAGAGTCTGTCATACAGAGTGAAGTAAGTCAGAAAGAGAAGAACAAATATCGTATGCTAGCACATATATATGGAATCAAAAAAACATGGTTCTGAAGAGCCTAGGGGCAGGACAGGAATAAGGACACAGACATAGAGAATGGACTGGAGGACACAGGGAGAGGGAAGGGTAAGCTGGGACGAAGTGAGAGAGTGACATGGACATATATACACTACCAAATGTAAAATAGATAGCTAGTGGGAAGCAGCCGCATAACACAGGGAGATCAGCTCGGTGCTTTGCAACCACATAGAGGGGTGGGATAAGGAGGGTGGGAGGGAGATGCAAGAGGGACAGGATATGGGGATATATGTATACATATAGCTGACTCACTTTGTTATACAGCAGAAAATAACACAACATTGTAAAGCAATTATACTCCAATAAAGATGTTAAAGAAAGTATTATATGGGGATATAATAAAACTATTGTAAATAAATGAAAATGGAGTACTAAAAATGTTCAAGTAACCTATAGGAACATAAGAAAGGGGAAACAGAGGAAGGTAAAATGGAGGGAACAAACAGAAGTACTAAAATGGCAGACTTAAGTCCTAACATATGAATAATTAAGAGGTAGGAAATGGTAGAATTGATCAAAAAAGACTGAACTGTGTTTTGTCTATAAGAAACTCACTTCATATGCAATGACACAGGGAGGTTAGGAGATAGAAAAATACATACCGTGCAAACACTAATCAGAAGAAAATTGGAATGGCTGTACTGAAAAGAGATAGTAATATTAAGTATGAATTATCTCTTCCTTAAATAAATGTAAATAAAAAAACTTACTTTAGTGGAAAAAATTGATGTCAGAATAAAGAAAACTACTAGGAAGAAAGGGACATTTCAAAATGATAAAAAGATCAAAAAGATCAAGTCTTAAGTACGCATGCACCAAAAAACAGAGTTGGGAAATAAATGAAGTAAAACCTTAAAGGACTGAGTGGAGAAAATAGTTGAAACTAGAGAAATCAGATATTATACTTGGGGATTTATAACCCCTCCACTTACTAAAGGATATAACTACTAAAAATTATCAAGGATAGGGAAGAACTGAACAGTGCCGTCAACCATCAGGATCGAATGGAAATTTTTAGAACATGGAGTGGTATTGGCAGAGAGATAGACACAGATTATAGATTAAGGGAACAGGATAGAGAGTTCAGACGTAGATTCAGTCAAGTAAGGGCAACTGATTTGTGGCAAAGGTGCAAAAGGAATTAAACAGAGGAAACATGCTTCTGTCAACAAATGGTTAGGTGGAGTAGTTGGACATTCAGAGGCAAAAACAAAAAACTTGACTTAAACCTCATTTCTTATACATCATAGACCTAAATGTTAAACATAAAACTATAAAAATTTTAGGAGAACATATAGGAGAAAATCTTCATGACCTGCAATTAGGTGAAGAGTTCTTAAGCATGACACTAAAGGAACAGTCCATAAAAGTAAAGGTTGATAAATTTGACTTCATCAAAATGAAAAATTTTGCTCTTGAATGACCCTGTTAAAGGATGAAAAGATAAGTCATAGACTGGAAGAAAATATTTTCAAATCACATATCTGTCAAAAAACTTGTATGTAGAATATATAAAGAACTTTCTAAACTGAACAGTAATTCTAGCAGTAATTTCTAACCAGTTAGAAAATGGGCAGATGACTTGAATAGACACTTCATCAAGGAGGATATATGGAGAGTCAATAAGAACATGAAAAGATTTTCCATATAATTAGCCATTAGGTTAATTGAAATTAATGCATCTTTTCTCCCATTCTGAGGGCTGTCTTTTTGTTTTGTTCATGGTTTCCCTTGCTGTGTAAAAACTTTTAAGTTTAATTAGATTCCATTTGTTTATTTTTGTTTTTATTTTCATTAATGTAGGAGGTGGATCAAAAAAGATCTTGCTGTGGGTTATGTCCAAGAGTGTTCTGCCTATATTTTCCTCTAAGAGTTTTATAGTGTCCAGCCTTACATTTAGGTCTTTAATCCATTTTGAGTTTATTTTTGTGTACAATGTTAGGGAGTGTTCTAGTTTCATTCTTTTACATATAGCTGTCCAGTTTTCCCAGCACCACTTATTTTGAGTGCTTACCTTGTGCCTGTGCTTCACTTTTTACATACATTACCTCATTTTAATTATCACTACAATTACAATTATTCTCATCATATTACTGATTAGAAACTGATCCTTAGAGAGGATAAGGAATGTGCCCAAAGTCATATAAATAGTAAATGTTCAGCCAGACCCCAAATCTAAGTTCATTAGACTCCAGGGCTCTTAATAACTCATTATTTATCTTCTGAATTAAATTCTTTTAATATTGATATATCTCTCATACAATTTATGGTGATTTTAGTAGTTACTTATTATCATCTTCTGAAATGGTAGTTTCATTTATTAGAATGAAGATTATGTGGCAACAGCACCCCCTCCAAAATTGTAAAATAATCGTCCCTTAAAAAAAATAGACATTTATTTCTTTTTCAAGTAGGCACAGGCAGTCTGGATTTGGTATGGCAGCTCTACCATCATAAAGGACTCAGGCTCATTCTGTTCTCCTGCTCTATCTTTCTCATTATAGTGCTTCAGCTTTGTAGCCCCAAATGCCTAGCTCTAGTAGCACATCTGCACACCAGCTGTAGGAAGGAGGAAGAGAAAGAAAAAAGACATGCTCTTTTCTTTAAAGGATAGTTCTTGGAAGTTGCTCAGAACATTTCTTGCCTACTTCCTGTTGGTCAAAACTCAATCACAGGGTAACCTCTAGCTGAAAAAAGAGGCTGAGAATTGGTCTTTATTTAAGATGGCCATATACTAGCCCCAAATCAGGCATTCTATGACTGTAGAAAAAGTGGAGAATGAATACTGAGGGACCACTAGCAATCTTGGCCACAGCAACTGTGAAAATTATTTTTCTGTAAACTTCTGTTGTGTTTTTCTTTTCTGCCAAATTTATTTGTGAAATAGTGGAATAATGCCTTCACCAACACTTTAATGTATGTGGAGAAGTGAATTTTAGGTAAAACATGAAAAAGTAATGAAGTTGTTGGTAAGAATCATTAGAATCACCCAAGCTTGCCTTTGATATGTTTTGGTAACTTGACATGCATTTGTGAGGGTAAATATATTGTACCTAAAAGTTAAAATCATACAGATAACGATGTCTTCTTTTACAACAGCTCATCTTATTCAGAAATGTTCTGGATAAATTAGAGCTGCTATTTGATGCAGTAGTTTAGAACACTTAACATTTGAAAAATCTTTTAGGTGTGCTTTAAGGCTTATATATTTGCTTACCAGTTTTCCAGAGATATGGAAAAACTTGAAAGTGAGAGGCTGTAGTGGAAAGAGGACTACTGCAAATCATGATTTTTATACTTTATACCCCAAATTTGAAATTTCCATTACAGTTTTTAAATTCACTTTTTGATGAATGGAATGTTGCCTTTCTTTGCCATTTTAACAAACTGCAGTGTTTCTGGTTAATTCTTTTTAATCTGTTGTTAATATCACAAGTGTCAAATGATTGTTCTTATTCTTTTATACAGATAGGAGGTCAGACATGTAGCCAGTTGAATTCAAAACAAATGAATACAAGTCTTTTCCAAATGACTTTCTACAAGAAGAGAATAAAAATCTGTAATGTTACCAAAATCAGAAAGCCAAACATTCTCCCTTTGTTTTCCCTACTTAATTTCAAACCTTATAGTTCCTTTCTTGATCTAACTTTACTAAGAGGCAGTTAATTACCTGGCTGTCCTCTGAGAAGTATACTTAAGAGCCCAAATGAATCTAGGTTAACAATGTCTAAAGTCTAATTTATCTGATTTTGAAAACAAAAGGAAAATAATTTAAATAAAAGACAGTAAACTATGAGAAACAAGTCTCAACATATGTGACTATAAAGATTAATATCTTAAGATGTTAAAAAAAAGATTAATATCTTTCTGTAAATAGAGTGTGTACAAGTCAATAAGAAAACCAGTAAAAACACTGCAGATATTCAGCAAAGGATAAAACAAGCCATTCATAAAGCATTACATTAGGGAGATATTCAGTCTTACAAACAATCAAGGACATGGAAAGTAAATCAATGAAGTAATAAATTCTCCTTCGAATTAACAAGTAAGAAAGTGGAAATTATCCTCTGCCATTGAATTTTTGCTGAAATGAATACCTCCATATCCACTTTGCTGGTTGATATCAAGTTTTTGTTGGCACATTTGAAAAATAGTTTGGGAAAAGCCTTCAGATTCTTCAGACCCTAGTAATTCTAATTCTGGGAATTTGTTTTAAGATAAAGTTAAATATGGGAGTGGGTTGAATTGCAGTCTCATAAATATTTCCATTAAAGCATTATTTGCAATAGCAAACATAAGTTTACTTTCCTGAATGTGCCAACTGTAGTCCAAGTAAGACACAGATAAGCTGGTGTTTACATCTAAAGAGCTGTTAGAAAAATTTAAATAGTATGTTACATACTGAAGTGAATTTATGCAAAATTATAAAGTATAACTTCATCTATATTCTGAAAACATATTTGGGGAAAAAATGAAAAAAATTCACCAGTATATTAATGGAGATTAATTGAGGGGTTAAGATGTTAGATGTCTTCTTTTTCTAATCTTTGTTTTCAACATCTTGAATTGTGAATATATATTATTTTGATTGTTAGGAAAAAATAACCTAAAGCTTTCATCAAAACAATAATGATATTGTGAAATAATACTACCAATGTTAAGTGAATAATATGTGTATACAAGAGCTTAAGGTAAGAGATGACACTACCTAATTTTCTACGTTTAACTTTTATCATAGCATCAGCAAGTGTATGTTAAATTCTAGGGAAGGGGCTTTGGACCTAGGCTCAGATCTTGGCTTTTTACCTTCTATGTTAGTCTTCTGGTTAGGTCTTAGCTTTATAATAGCCATTTATAGCACAGAGAATTATTTCAAAGGGTTGTAAGAGATTAAATAAAATTGCATATAAAGCTTCAAGCACTCAATCAGTGTTAATTGCATTATTCCGTTTTTGATATGAACTATATATCTCTCCAGATATGCATAACTGATGTTGCAATTTGTCACTTAAGAACTATCTATGCATAGAGAAATAAATAGACTCAATGAAATGGACTTCATTTGCATAATGGGGTATTTGGAAAAGAGTATATGTATACTTGAGCCAGGGTAGAAAAATCTTCATCTCTCTGAGGCAGTTAAAACCATAATCTCCTCATCCAGTAATCTTATTTTGATGTGAAAAAGATCATCTGAGAACCGTCATTTGTGGAAAACAATGACATCATTACTCACTCCTGTCAAAAGCAAGACTGCCAAATTTTAAATAGATATTTATGCTACAGTACTTTTTTTTTTTTAAACCAAAAGCACATTAGAAGTCGTATATAGAAGATACGTTTCTCCTTTTGCCAAGATAACAATTGAGGCCAGTAAAGCTAGAAAAGAAACTTACTACTCAGAATTATCCTTATTCTTCATCTCTAGAGTTACTACAGAAATGAGAAAAAGCGAAGTTTCCAACAACTAAGAAATCTTCATCAAAAAACTGTGTAGTTGTTTCTATTTTCCATGATAGGGTTTAACATCCAATTATAGTGTCTCTTAAGATGACAGTAAAAACTAAATAGAACAGGCATGTGTACTTGCATTAATCTTGGACTATGAATTTTCCTTCATGTGTGTAACTGAAGGATTTTATAATTGTAGCTAAGTAGGTTTAATCATTTGTACTATTTTAGGGTAACATTAGAAATTTTGCTTTTCTATTAAAAACTCACCTTTATTTAATTGGATATCTATGATGAAGCTTACCCTGTAGTTTACTTTTTCCTTTGTGATAGAATATAACTTAGTACAGCAATATTTTCATGTTATAGAAAGCTATTAAACATATTTCGACTAGAACGTAGTTACTTAAGATGATATGCTTTATAACAGTTCCACTTTGTATTGCTATAAGAGTTTAAAAAATTTTTTTCAGGAATCCTAAAAATGAATAATTTCTAGATTTTATTAGAAATAAGGCACAGTTCTCGAAATTCTGCTGAATAGTGTCTTTCTAATCTTTGGAAGATTATATCTGTAAATGGAAGGCAACATTTCATATTGAGGCCCCACCTAAAGAACAGAAGATATAAAATTCATTTTTATGTTTGTCTCAAGAATATTGATTTGACAAACGTTAAGAACATATGTGTTTACGTCATCATATGTTTAGGGTGCGTATAAGAGGAATTCAGCAGAGACTGAATGCATAGGCTCTGGAGAGAGACTTCCTGAGTTCAAATTCAGATGCCACAACTCGGTAGCTGTGTGATTTTGTGCCTGTTAGCTTCCTCCTAGGAGATGATAATGGTATCTGTTTCCTAGGGTTACCATGTTGTTTAAATGAAATAAAAAACTTAGAACACCTTTTAAGTGCTTGAACGCTTACTTGTTATTTCATTTTTGTTGTTAGTAAGAATGATACTTGCTATTGTAAGCGTCTATTCCTTAACCAAGTTTTCCACTTGCTTTAGTCCTACATTTTTTCAAATATATCCTAGCCCCCATCCCACCTTACTCTTAAAATTTCAGTCTTTAAAACTGGCAAGCTCTTTTTCTTGCTGCATTTAAAAATAATTTTGTATATAACAAAATGATATTTTTAAAGGGTTTTCTCTCAAAATATGTTGTAAATCAGTATTTTAATGACTTAAGGCTTTTTGTTTTCAACTGAGCATAACTTTTAGTGTATTTTATTTTAGCTAGGTTTAAAATCTGAAAGAATATTTTGGCAGGCACCGTGTGGCTATCCAGTAGCTGGATTCCTTTTCTTCCTTGTTAAAAGAGCCAGAACTGTTTAGGTTGGCATTGTGTACAGCTAAAGTATCCATCTTTCCAGACTCCCTTGAAGTTAGGGGACGCCATGTGATGCATTTCTGGCCATAAATTATATGCAAAAGTTTCTACAAGGGGTTTCTGGGTGAGCCATTGTTTTTCTTGTAATAAGTGACTTCCTGTATTGGCATATGGTAGAGTTGCCATCTTATTACCAAGAGATGACGGTTATGTTAAAAAGTACCTTCCAAGGATGGCAGAGCACAAAGATGGAAGGTATTTAAGATATTGCTGATATTGTAGGATCACTGTAGAAGCCCTGGACTGTTTACTTTTGAATTTTTTATGTGAAAAAATAATCCTTGTTTTTGTTAACTCCTTTTATTATATGTGTTAAATGCAGCCAAACACAAACCTCGTTGACTGATGAGATGTCACTGAAAGAATAGTGAACTTACTAATTAAATGATTGATTCCCACTACTTTTAATTTACTGATTTTATTTTTCTGTAAAATGGGGGCTTGCCTTCACTACTGTCTGTATCCATTGAAATGGAAAAATTGATTTCTGAATTGTTTATATAAAAATGCATATTTTAAAATGTACTTTTTCTTTCAAGTTGAAATTTCAGTCATTTGATCATTTTAATCTTAATACGAGACATATTCTATAGTTTGAAATCTTAATAGACTCCATGAAGACATAATAACTGTAGAAAAGATAACCTTAAGTAGTTGATATCATTTCATTTTATTTTACTGCCTTTTCCAGTCAGCTCAGTTTTCTTTGCGAAGTAAACTTTCATTTCAGTGTGCTTGAAAGTATTTGTTTGCAGGAGAAATGATTTATCACGGTTCTTAGATTACTTTTGTATCATCGTAGGGGAATTGTGTTAATAGAATAAGAATATTGGGATACTAGTATGGGAACAGAATGTTAAAACTGCACTGTTTCTGTCTTACATACACTCACATCCTATTATGAACAGAACTACCCTCCTGCCACCCACATGCAAGATATCCTTAGAAACTGTGAAGCATGTTTGGCTAGCATTAGGTCAATTTAATGAAATATGTGTAACACCTGTCCACTAAAACTACAAACCATTGTTGAAAGAAATTAAAGAAGACCTAAATAAATGGAGAGATAATCAGTGTATAGTGATCAAGATAGTGTGGTATTGGGGGCTTCCCTGGGGCGCAGTGGTTGAGAGTCCGCCTGCCGATGCAGGGGACACGGGTTCGTGCCCTGGTCCAGGAAGATCCCACATGCCTCAGAGCGGATGGGTCCGTGAGCCATGGCCAAAAAAAAAAAAAAAAAAGATAGTGTGGTATTGATGAAAGAAAAGACATGTACATCACTGGAACTGAACAAAGACAACAATTGACCACACAGATATGGTCAGTTTTTTCCATTTATTTATATATTTTAAATAAAGATTATATATAATTTAAGGTGTACAACATGATGATTTGATACACAATATGCATAGTGAAGTGAATGCTAGAGTTAAGCTAATTAACATGTCACCTTCTCCTCACATAGTTACCATTTTTGTGTGTGTGATGAGTGCCCCCAAAATCTACTCTCTTAAGTATATTTCCAGTAATCAATGTAGTAGTATTAAGTATAGTCATCATGCCTGTGTATTAGTTCTCTAGGCTTATTCATCCTAGAAAACTGCTACTTTGTACCCTTTGACCAACATCTCCCCATTTCCCCAGCCCCTGATAACTGTTGTTCTACTCTCTGCTTCTGTAAGTTCTACTTTCTTTTTTTTTAAGATTCCACATATAAATGAGGTCATACAGTATTTGTCTTTCTCTGTCTGGGGCTTATTTCATTTAGCATAATGCCCTCCACCTTTATCCACATTGTTGCAAGTGGCAGTATTTCCTTCTTTCTCATGGCTGAATAATATTCCATTATATATATATTACATAAGCATTAATATATATCCATTATATAATTATATATATCACATCTTTTTTTATCCATTCATCCATTGGTGGACACTTGGGTGTCACTATTGTGAATAATGCTGCAGTGAACAAGGGAGTGCAGCTATCTCTTTAAGGTCCTGATTTCATTTTCTTTGGGTATATACCCATAAATGGGATTGCTGGATCTTATGGTAGTTCTGTTTTTAGTTTTTTGAGGAATCTGCATGCTGTTTTCCATAATGACTTTACCAATTTGCATTCCCACCAACAGTGTACAAGGGTTCCCTTTTCTCCACATCCTCACCAACATTTGTTATCTTCTGACTTTGATAATAACCATTCTAGTTACATAACATTTGTAAGCCAACAGTTTAGACAACCTAGAAGAAATGGATAAGTTCCTAAAAGCATACACCCTTTCAAGACTGAATCATGAAGAAATAGATCTACAGGGACTTCCTGGTGGCACAGTGGATGAGAATCTGCCTGCCAATGCAGGGGACACAGGTTCGATCCCTGGTCCAGGAAGATTCTCCCTGCCTCGGAGCACCTAAGCCTGTGCTCCACAACTACTGAGCCTACAATCTAGAGCCTGCGAGCCACAACTACTGGGCCCGCATGCCTGGAGCCCATGCTCTGCAACAAGAGAAGCCACCGCAAGAAGCCCGTGCACTGCAACGAAGAGTAGCTCCTGTTCTCCACAACTAGAGAAAGCCCACGTGCAGCAACAAAGACCCAACACAGCAAAAAATAAATAAAAAATTTTTTTTAAAGAAATAGAACTATAGTTCAATGCATTGAATATCAATGAGGTGATATATCGTTGTTTTGACTCGCATTTCCCTGATGATTAGTGATGTTGAGCACCTTTTCATATATCTGTTGGCCATATTTATGTCTAATTTTGAGAAATGTCTATTCAAGTCTTGCCCATTTTAAAATCAGATTATTTCTTTTCTTACTATGAGTTGAGTTCCTTATATATTTTGGATATTAACCTGTTATCAGATGTATGGTTTGCAGATATTTTCTCCCATTGTGTAGATTGTCTCTTCATTCTGTTGATTGTTTCCTTTGCTGCAGAAGCTTTTTAGTTTTAGTCCCACGTATCTATTTTTGCTTTTGATGTCGTATATAAAAAAAGCATTACCCAGGCCAGTGTCAACAAGCTTTTCCCCCATGTTTTCTTCTAATAGTGTTATGGTTTCAGGTCTTAAATTTAAATCTTTAATCCATTTTAAGTTTATTTTTGTAGATGGAGTGAGATGAGGGTTCAATTCATTCTTTCTAGGTAGAAAAGCAGTTTTCTCAAATGCCATTTTTTTTTAAGAGACTGTATTTTCCCCATTGTGCATTCTTGACACCTTTGTGGAAGACCATAAATCTGTAGACTTATTTCTGGTCATCATAGACACTGGGCTGTATGTCTCTTTTTATGACAGTACCATGCTGTTTTGATTAAGGTTTATAGTATATTTTGAAATCAGATAGTGTGATGCCTACAACTTTGGTGGGGATTTTTTCCCCCTCTCTTCAGATTGCTCTGACTGTTCACCATCTTTTGTGGTTCCATATGAATTTTAGGATTTTTTTTCTATTTCTGTGAAAAATGAAAGAAGGCCATTAGTATTTTTAAAAAAATAAATTTATTTAGTTTTGGCTGTGTTGGGTCTTCGTTGCTGTGTGCAGGCTTTCTCTAGTTGCGGCAAGTGGGGGCTACTCTTTAATTGCGGTGTGCAGGCTTCTGATTGCAGTGGCTTCTCTTGTTGAGGAACATGGGCTCTATGCACACGGGCTTCAGTAGTTGTGGCACGCGGGCTCAGTAGTTGTGGCTCACGGGCTCTAGAGCACAGGCTCAGTAGTTGTGCATGGGCTTAGTTGCTCTGTGGCAAGTGGGATCTTCCTGGACCAGGGCTTGAACCCGTGTCTCCTGCATTGGCAGGCGGATTCTTAACCACTGTGCCACCAGGGAAGCCCCCCATTAGTATTTTGATAGGAATTGCATTGAATCTGTTGATCTGTTTCTTCATAATTCAGTCTTGGAAGGTTGTATGATTTTAGGAACTTATCCATTTCTTCTAGGTTTTCTAAATTGTTGGCTTACAAATGTTCACTATAGTCTCTTGTGATTCTCTGTTTCTTTGGTATCATTTGTAATGTCTCCTCTTTCCTGGATGCATGGGCACTGACCCAAGTGGGCCTTGAGCCTGAGTCTTCCCAGGCCCGTCTGGCACCGGGTTTAGCCCAGTGCCTGATTACACATGAATTGGCTTAATCCTGAGCCTGCAGGGACTAGCCTGGTACTGGGGTCCAGTATGGGCAGGCTTGATACCTGAGACCACAGAGTCATGCTCAGTGTCTGGGACTGTGGTGTTGGTGTGTGAGAGCTAGAGTGCTGTTATGATGAGCCTAGGGCCTTAATCAGTGGTGGCAGTCCTGGAGCCTGGGTCCAAGGATACTGGCCCAGTGCTAAGATCTACTGCGGCAGGCCAGGCCTGTGTGCTGGTTTCACTGGACCTGGGGCCACAGGGTCTGGTCTTTTCTGGTGCTGGAGGGGCCCCCAAGGCTGTAGGGTCTCTTGTGTTGGGGAAGCCCTAGAGCCTTGGCCGTGGGAGCTAGTCTGGAGGCTGGTGCCATGGGGGTTGCCTTGGTGCTACAGCAGACCAGGAGCCTGGGTCTGTGTGTGCTGGCTTCAAGGTTGGATCCATGGGGAGGCTGGGACCTGGCTTGGCACAGGGTTGGGCCTGGAAGTTAGGTCCGTAGGGGTCAGCTTGGCACAGATTGGGGCCGGAAGCCTGGCTGCATGGGGTAGGCCTAGAGGTCAGGTTGACAGGGGCTGGTGTGGCACAGGGCGGGAACTGGGACCATGGTCTGTGGTTGCCCACCTGGAGGCTGGATCCATGGAGGCTAGCCTGGCATTTGGTCCATGGGAACTAGCCTGGCACTACAGTGAGCCTGTGGCTGGTGATGGGGCAGGCCAGCATTTGGTTCCATGAGAGCTTGCCTGGGGCTGCAGGGGTTCACTTGGCACTGGCTGGTCTTGTGCTGGTGTCTGCAGTGAAGTAAGGTGCTCACTTCACTCTTCTTTCCCTATGGAGAAAGTGTATCTCTCTGCACTGGGCTGCTGAGGCTTTTAGAAGCAGTGACAGGGGTAACATGAAATTGTCTTTTCTGTTCTCTTCAATGTGTCTTTTCTTATTTCTGTGCTACACCCAGGAATCCTTAGCTCTCCTGAAGGTATTTTCGTGCATAGAAAGTTGTTCAGATTGAAATTTCTGTGAGAGGACAAGTGCTGGAAAGTCCTATACCACCATCTTGCTGATGTCACCTGTGGTCAATTAATTTTTGACAAAGATGACAAAGCACCTGAGTGGGGAAAAGGAAAGTCTTTTTAACAAATGAAAACAAATGAATATCCAACTGCAGGGGAAAATGAACATTGACCCTTGCTTCATACCATACTCTACACCCAAATATAAAGCTAAAACTCTGTCTAACACTTCACAGTGAAAACACAAGAGAAAATCTTAGCAACCCAGAGATAGTGTAGATTTCATAGGACATTAAAAGCACAAATCATAAAAGAAAAACCTGACAATATCAGACTTCATCAAAATTAAAAACTTCTGTTCCTTGGAATGCACTGTCAAGAAAATGAAAAATAAGCAAACTGGGAGAAAATATTCTGTTACATATATCTGACAAGTGAATCACATGCAGAAAGAAGAACTCGTACAATAAGACAACCCAACAAGAAGAGGCAAAGTATTTGAATAGACAATTTACAGATGAAGAAATACGAATGACCAGTAAACAATGAAAAGATGCTCAACATCATTAGTTACCGGGGAAATACAAATTAAAACTACAGTGTGATACCACTGTGCATCTATTAGAATGGCTAAAATTAAAAAGACTGACAGTATCAAGTGTGGATAAGGAAGCAGAGCAACTGGAACTCTCATACACTGTTGGTGGGAATGTAAAATGGTAGACCCATTTTGGAAAATGGTGTGACAGTTTCTTATGTAGTTAAATATACATCTCCCCGAGATATTTACAATGACATGGAGATTTGTATACAGATTTTTTTTTTTGGTGGCTTTATTTGTAACAACCAATACTGGAAATATCTTAAATATCCATCAGTAGAAGAATAATCAAATTTTTGTATGTCCATATAAGTGAATACTAAGCAATAAAAATAAATGAACTCCACTGGTAAATGCATCATTGATGGATCTTAAAAACATGCTGGGGCTTCCCTGGTGGTGCAGTGGTTGAGAGTCTGCCTGCCAATGCAGGGGACACGGGTTCGTGCCCCGGTCTGGGAAGATCCCACATGCCGCGGAGTGGCTGGGCCTGTGAGCCATGGCTGCTGACCCTGTGCGTCCGGAGCCTGTGCTCCGCAACGGGAGAGGCCACAACAGTGAGAGGCCCACGTACCGCAAAAAAACCAAAAAAACATGCTGAATAGAAGGAGGTAGACTCAAAAGAGTACGTGTACTATGTGATTTCATTAATAAGTTCTAGAACAGGTAGAATTAATGTGTATTCACAGAAAGCAAATCAGTGGTTGTCTGGGGCTGGAAGTGGAGTTGAGGCTTAAATGCAAACAGATAGGCTAAAAATGCAAAGAAAACTTTGGAGAGTGCAGAAGATATATGTCTTGATTGTTGTAAGAATTACATAGTATATACATTTTGTTAAACTCATTGAATTGTACACTTAGAATAGGTACAGTTTATTATATGTAAACTGAAATACTCCATTGAAATACTGTATTGTGAGAAATACAATTTCCAAAAAAATAGATGTTTGAGTTGGACACTTTTTCTAATCAGTATCTCTGTTTATTCAATCAATGCCACCAGTTAGGTACAACTGAATACAGTTCTAGTTAGGGAACCATTTTTAAAAGAATAAATTTGTATGTCATGTTCCAAACATTAAATATTTCTTTTACTGTTAGAAATTTTGAGAGTAATTGTATTTCTACCATTAGGGGATCATGAATTTTCATATTGCCCATCCCTAAACCTTTATCTGAGTCAAAAGCAACCTACTTACTTTGATGTCTTTGATTCTGAATGAGCATCCATTTTTCTGTTGTGGTCTTACATTTGTAATTTAGCATACATGAATATATATCTCACATATACAGCTTAAATAACAGCAACAACAATGGTCCAAGCACCTATGCACCTTAAGGAGTAGAACCAGTTTGGAAATCTTTCAAGACCATTTAATACTCCCCTACAATCACATTCCCTTCTTCTGCACAGTTAATGACTGTTTGGCATTTTGTGTTAAATTCCCCCTGCATTTCTTGATATATATATATATATAATATTTCATATATTATTGTATATAAATATATATATAAATCTTTATAGTATAATAAGTATGTCAAACCTAAATTATACACATTTGTTTGGGTGTTTATATGGATAAAATTACTGTGTACATACTTCTCTACAACTTCCTTTTTATTCCTCAGTAGTATGTTTTAGACTTATTCATGTTATTGTATTACTAATTGTCCATTTCATGATTATATAGTATTCCATATGATTATACTATATTTATTCATTCCATTGTTTGTTGACATTAAGGTTAATTCCATTTTTTTGCACGTGTTCTGTAGTGACACTGGTCTATAATTTGCCTTTTTCCAGTGGCCTTTGTTGGGTTTTAGTATGAAGATTGTACTAACTTCATAAAATGAGTTAGAGAGTTTTCTTCTCTTTCTGTTTTTTTAAAAGAGTTTGTGTAAGTTTGTCATTACCTGTTCCTTGAATATTTGGTAGAACTCAGTTGTAAACTATCTGTGATTGTGTTTTCTTCATGAGATGATTTTTTATATAACTGATTCCATTTCTGTAATGGTTTAGAAATCATTAAGGATTTTTAAAAACAATTTTTATAATTTCTTTGTCTAGGAATTTTTCTATCAAGTTTTTACTAGGAAAGACATAAATTTGCCTTCTGTAGAATCCATAGTTATTTCCCATTTTCATTCCTGGTATTGTTTATTCGTGCCATCTTATTCATCTCACTCAGACTTGCCAGAGGTTTGTCTGTTTTAATAACTTGTTCAGGTAATATCTTTTGGTTTTATAGTTTCATTCTCTGTTTAGTTAATTTGTGTTCTTGTTTTTATTTCCTTCTACATTTTTGTGGGTTTATTCAGGTTTACTTATACTTTATTTTATTTTTTATTGCTCACATTCACTTGTTTTAATCCTGATTTTGGCAGGTTTTTTATTTTGAACTGATATTCTTTGGAACTCTAACTGTAGGAGTTTTTTAAAGGGTTAAAGCATTTCTCAGAGAGGATTTGCATTTTGTTTTGCCAGGTTCTTGGGGTATTACCTACCTGGAAAGACGTTAAAATTTAGATTAAGTTTCCTTAGGCTATACCAGTAGTATGGATTCCTTCCTCATACCCTTGGGAGTGCTCATTTGCAGTTAGTATTCCTTTTTGTTCCTCCCCCATCCACAACCAAAGCTGAGAAAGATACCTAATCTCAGTATCTCTCTGTGCTTGGTGGGATTTTATTTTATTTTTTTTACCTAAGAGTACCTGCCTTCTAGAATTCTAGCCTTCTCGGGTTTGACCCCACCTCCCACCTAGCTCTGGCCTAAGATACTTGGCTAAAACCCAAGGATTGGCAGATGCTCACAGGGTAAGTGCTGATGCCATGACAGATTCTCCTTACTGTGATGTTTTAGTAGTTTATGGCCTTACTTTCCTACCCACTCAGCCATATATTAGGTGTTTTGATTTCATTTTAATGTCTATAATTTGTAGGTTTTATTTTATGTGAAGGGATTATCTCTGGTTTGTGATACTTCTATATTTTGTTCCATGCTCTTGAAAGCTTCTGTTTCTTTTTTAAAACAACTCTCTCCAAGGGTTATCTTCCCTTAGTAAAAAATGGCCATCATTTATTGATGTTATACTATGGACTCAACACTGTTTATACATTCCTAACCATTTTATACTGAAAGCAGCCTTGGGAGATGGCATTGATATTCTCACTTCATACTCTGGTGAATCACACAGTGAGGAAGTGACCAAGGTGACTTGATAACACACTGCCTCCCTCTTTCTTCCTCTCCCATGGACCAGATTTTGCTGGATAGGAGTTGATAGGTGAACAAATCTGAGTTATTCTTTTTGCTCTAAACCTTGTCTCCAACCAAATCCCAGAAAGATTCACCATATTACTACATTGACTAATCATCTTCACCTCTCCATATTTGTCTTCATGTGAGTTAACAAATCAAAAACCAGTATCTTTTTCTCATATGAACTCTTTATGGACTACATAATGGCTTTTCTTTAAACCCATTAAGGGTCAGTATCAGAATTAAATTTATATAAATATCATGATCTGGCAAGCATTTGGTCCTGATCTATGTCAATAGAACAATGGATGCAAAAGATTATTTAGAGATGTATGATTTTGTCTAATTTGCTGTTAGAGTTTTTCTTTCATTCATATTAGGATCACTAAGACTGTTTTGGGTTGTCAGATAATTCTCTAATGGTTATCCATAATTTTAGCAAGAGTGTTTTTAACTGTTGTCCTGGTGTAAAATAATCTCAAGAGAGAATACTGTTCATGAAAACTATAAGAGAAGATTATACAATACTAAAATAAAGTTGAAAAAAATGATACCTGGGACCTCACTACTGCTATGATGCCATAACACACTTGGGTTTCATTTTACTTACCATTATGAACTGTGGCAGTTATTCATTTTCAGTATTCTGTAAAAATGAATTTTCAGTGAGAAAGGACATCCTCCTGTTTAAATGTATTTTGAGCTGAGTTATTAGGCTTCTTTCAAACACACTTTCAATAGAAATGTATTTAATATTTCAGGCAGATACTGACAGATTGGCTGGGAAGCTTGAGTTCTCTCAGAGGCATCCTCAGCAGAGTTGCATGTCCTCTTACATTTGTGTGTAGAGCAATGGGCCAGCAAATTATACCCAAGGACATTCCTTCAATGAGACGTAACCAGCTCTGAAGCTTGCTTTGTAAATCTGAGTTATGAGAGCAGCGTATGTAAAAAGGTTAAAATATTACAGTACTTTCATAATTTCTGAGAAATGTTGTTTTTACCTAACAGGAACTGAAAGTGATTGTTTCAGATAGGAACTGTTCTAAAGCTGTGGATCAAAAACATGCAGGAACATAGCAATGTTTAGAGATGGCTCAAAAGGTATAAATCTTTGTTTCTTCCCCAAAAGACTAAACTAGGGGCTAAGAAATTCTGTTATTATTATTCACAGAAAAGAGTATTTCCAAGAAAGCAGATGTCTGCTTTTCTCAAAATTCTCTCCTACAGAAGGGCACATTTTTTTAGAAACCTGCTTTTAGAAGCTGCATATATTTTCTTGCTTAATACATCTACTTATTAATTTTTCCTTACATAGAATATTTAATAATGTTTCCCCAGATGGCCAGTTTCTTTTTGCTTCCAGGTCACAACTTCTACCTAGGAGAATCAGCCTCACTGGTTTCCATGACAGGTCCTAATTATCAAGTACAATACCAATTAGTTGCATATAGTAAGTGGTAGGAGTGGAAATTACATGGGCTTTGGCATTATACACCTGGACTTGAATCTCAGCCCCCCCAGGTTTCTAGCTTTGCGGCTTAGTAAAAGTTATTTAAACACTCTTGAGTCTTAGTTTTCTCATCTGTAAAACTGAGACAAGAGCTGGCACATGGGGTTATCATGAAGATAAGCAAAATAAATAATAGTATATACAGGCCCTTTATAAAGTATCTGCATGTAGGAGGTGGTAAAGGTTGATCATACTTAAGTGATTTTCTTAAAATGTTTGCTAATTGCTTATGAAAGTCTTCTTCCTTAGATGTCACACTTCCTAAAATCATTGTCTGGCCTAACTAGATATTTTTTAAAAGTTGATGCACATTCATTAATTGTTTCTTTGAAACTTGGTTACTCTTTCTTTGAGAAAACATTCTTTTGAAATAAACAGAATGAAGCAATCTGTAGTGTAAAGAAAAATCTAAAATCTAATCTTAAAATCTAATTTTAAAAATTCAGATTTCTTTCTGTTTAGAAAACAGCATTTGATTTCCAGGATGGTCCACAGATGAATCTGGTTAACCTACTAAATTGCCCAAAACCAAAAAAGTGGAGAAGACATTGTATCTACATTAGGTAGTATTCTGAAATTGGATATATCAGAGCTTGTGTCCTTCCTGGTTTCCTAGAGAATCCTAGAAGAGTAGTGTGAATGATCCTATTTCACTTGCCACCCCCAGTTATACAACCATCTACATTAGCACAGTGGCTTGCCAATTGACAGCTCATTTCATAGAAACAGGAAAGTTTCATTCCCTGAATGACTAGAAATTTCTATTTCTTGAATGTCTAAAAACCTCTGGAAAATTCATTACATTGAATGTAAAATGCATGGGGGCATCTCTCAAATAAAGAATGTATTTCTTAAGAAAGACGACAGACATAAATGTGTAAGCAGATGTATGCATACACAGATGGGCTCTTCCTGGAATGTTTTGGGAAGAATGAGAGAGGTTATATGTTAAAGTTCATTTGACTGTCTTTTTATTCTTTAGGTCTCAGCTCACATTTTACCTCCTCAAAGAGGCTTGCTTTCGTCACCCCATCTAAAGAGCCCTTGTCTTTTCTTCCTTGTATATTTCTTCTTGTTAGCACTTACCACTGTATGTTATTGTTTGTGTGTGTATTTATTACCTGTCTTTACCACTAGACTTTTTTTTTTGGCTGCGTTGGGTCTTTGTTGCTGCGCGCAGGCTTTCTCTCGTTGTGGCGGGCAGGGGCTACTCTTTGTTGGTGCGCAGACTTTTCATTGCGGTGGCTTCTCTTGTTGTGGAGCACAGGCTTTAGGCATGAGGGCTTCAGTAGTTGTAGCATGCGGGCTCAGTAGTTGTGGCACACAGGCTTAGTTGCTCTGTGGCATCTTCCCAGACCAGGGATCGAACCTGTGACCCCTGCATTGGCAGGTGGGTTCTTAACCACTGCGCCACCAGTGAAGTCCACCACTAGACTTTTAGATGTATCAAGGCAAGGGGCCTGAGTTTCTCTTGTTTAATCTTGATATCTAGCACTTAGCATTGTGTCTTCGCATCATCTGGGTTCATTCAGGATAAAGAAACCACATAGTAATTGGAATGGAGAAAGTGTAATATAAAGACTTACTCACTAAAACAGGGAATTGGAATAACAAGGGATTGATGATAAGAAGTAAAGAGATCTCTAAAGAATATAGGAGTAATAGAAGAATCAGCTACAACCCCTGGATTAGAGGATCCAAAGAAGAGGATCCCCTCTAGTGCAGAGATCCAGACTTTGTTGGGGGAGGGCATGGCCATGACTCGCTGGATTGCAGAGAAGTTACTGTGGCTGTTCTGACAGAAATTGTTAGAAATCCACCCTCTTGGAACTTTGTCTTTTAGGACAGGAATTGGCAAGCTATAGCACAGGCTAGACACCTGTTTTTGTCCTTAATCAAGGACATTTATAATCAAAGACTTGGAAGTAGCACAAGGTAACCAGTATTATCACACTCACTTGATGCAATCTGAATCACACACAAAGAAAAATACAATGCAGTGCAATTGTAACAAAAATTAATACATGAGACCATCATTACTACTTTGAAGTACCTGGACTCCCTAATTTCAGAAGCTTTGTAGCATAGTTTGAAATCAGGGAACATGATACCTCCAGCTTTGTTCTTCTTTCTTAAAATTGCTTTGGCTTTTCAAATTCTTTGCGGTTTCATACAAATTTTGTAATAATTTGTCCTAGTTCTTTGAAAAATGCCATCGGAATTTCAGTAGGGATTGCATTGAACTGGTAGATTGCTTTGGGCAGTATGGACATTATAACACAATGTTAGTTCTTCCAGTCCATGAGAATATCTTTTCATTTATTTGTATCTTCTTCTGTTTCTTTTATCAGTGTCTTGTAGTTTTCAGTATACAGGTCTTTTACCTCATTGACTAAATTTATTCCTAGGTATTGGAGGGGACAGAGGGAGATGGTAAAGATGGCAGCTGCTAGCCTTCTCTGTCCTTGGGGAGGATTACAGTCAGTCCCTAGATGTATACTAAATTAGCAGCCTGACTCTCAGGCTACAGCTTTCAAGATATGCAAGAGGACCTCTTTTAGGGAAAGGCTAGAAGATGGACATTTCTGTTTGTTCCCTCTGTACTGAGCCCTGTGTGTGAGGGGTGGTGATGGGTGGAGGGGAATAGCCACAACAAATTCTTGCAAGCTCGCTAAGAATTGTTTCTTTGTTTGCTATAGTCTGGTAGGTCTTGTGGACACAAGCCCTGTTGGCTTTCAGAGCTAGGTATTTTGGGGGTCCATCTATCAGGTAAAAGTCTTAGAAGGTGGGGTGCCAGATGTGCGGTCCAAACCTTTCACTCCTCAAGGAGGAGTTAAGAGTTGTGAGTTTCCTCTCCGTTTTGTGTCATTGTGCTAGGGGTGAGGTTTATGTGTCCTGGCCTTTCTTACTCATTTCAATGTGGGCTTTTTCTAATTCACTCAATGTGTAGGGGTCACTCATCTAATTTCTGGGTTTCTTTCAGAGGAAATTGTTCTCTGTGTAGCTGTAGATTTGGTGTGTCCATGGAGGTGAGTTCAGGAGCCTCCCATGTTGCCATCTTTTAACAGAACCCATGCACTTTTTTTTTTTTTTTTGCGGTTCGTGGGCCTCTCAGTGTTGTGGCCTCTCTGGTTGCGGAGCACAGGCTCCGGACGCACAGGCTCAGTGGCCATGGCTCACAGGCCTAGCCGCTCTGTGGCATGTGGGATCTTCCCGGACTGGGGCACGAACCTGTGTCCCCTGCATTGGCAGGCGGACTCTCAACCACTGCGCCACCAGGGAGGCCCACCCATGCACTTTTGATCCTGGGTAAAGTATTATGCCAAAGTTTATATGTCTCTGGTCCTTCAGGAGTTTATATTTTAAATGAAGTAGAAGATAGATGTAAACTTCACAGAGAGATAGTTTAAGCAAATATATTTCTGGCATGAAGTATTTTGTTTCACATGCTTGCTTTTTTGCAGGTTGCCTGTGTGTGTTCTGGTGGGTTTTGGTTGATTTGGAAGGAAAAACAGCTCCAATTATTTGTTTAGGTTGCTTCAAAAATCATGTCACTGCCACATATGAAAGAAAGGTCCTGTAACATTAAATGTGGGTAGATTCAGATGATCTTTATTAGCGTATTTGTCTATTGTGCATTTCTTAAGGAAGCTGAGTTTGTTATAAATGAATTAATCAATCCTCACTCTACCCCTAAGAGAGCTGGTTAATTTCTGTTTTAGTGGCAAGGGAGCTGACGTGTAGAGAAGTTAAATTACTTGTCCATAGTTATTTGCAGATGTGGAAATAGAATTTTGAGTTTATAACTCATCATGTAACATACAGACCAAACTGAACTTTCAAAAAATACATTTTTGCTTTTTGAATTCTGATAAAAATGCTTTTTGCATTCTAATAAAACACCTAGATTCTAGTCCTGGATAACGTCTAATCCCTGTGACCTATTTCTGAAAAATAACCCCTCTTGTGATGAACAAGCCTCAAACCATTCTTTTACCTGGCTCTTTGAAAGTAAATATTACAACCTTTTTATTTACAGATTAGCAGGTTGAGTTTAGGTTAAAAGCATTTTCAGATTCCTGCCTTCAAATGAATGAAACTAAATTTTTGAATGATCTTTTAAAAAATCATTCTCACTTTTGTGTCCATCTTATGGAATCATCCATTTTCCTTAAGAAGAATTTAAATGTTTAAAGACATTTTTATATGATTAATATTTAGAAAATTTGTTGAGAGTTTAAGAAATATAACTTAGGCTTGCTGATTTTCTTGTGGATAATTATTGAACCACCAATCTGAGTATGTTAGATGAGTAGATCTAAAGAATAAATAGTACCAAACAACATATTATGGCTGCCAGTGGCACTTGACATGTCTGTGTATGAAACTCATACCTTCCCATTAGGCTTGAGGAAGGTTTTACTGGCTTAATTAGAGATGACATGTCCTGCTAAGTAATTGGTTACATATAGTCACTGATTAAACATGCCAGCTATTGGCTTGATTTCTCTGGTGCTCTAAGTAAATTATAATAAAATTATAATAGATAATAGATAACTATTTAATCTATTAATGTTAGAGTGTGCTGTGATAATAGAGAGATAGACTCTGATTTCAAGATATTTTCACTAGGTATGAGTTAAGAAGGACTTTTAAAAAGCTTTTTATATAAATTATCTAATTTAATACCTCTTCCTCTTAGAGAGATGGTATTAACAATACTCTATATAAACAGAAGAAACAACTGCCTTTCAAAGAGGAAGAGTGCCTGACTCACAGTCATTTAGCTGGTTAATGGTAGAGTGAAGTCTTCAGCCTTGCAGACTACATAGACCCTCTG
Organism: Globicephala melas; assembly: GCF_963455315.2. Taxonomy (NCBI): domain Eukaryota; kingdom Metazoa; phylum Chordata; class Mammalia; order Artiodactyla; family Delphinidae; genus Globicephala; species Globicephala melas. Next base: position 37,390,444 of record NC_083324.2, on the reverse strand, counting down.
TCACATCATGAGACCAATGCCAGAAGTCAGGCCAAGCTGGTGGTTGGTTTAAGGTAACAGCGGCATGATACGCTTGAGATTTTGAAGGAGAAAGAGGTCATTTCTAAGAGGAGAAGAGCAGTGTGGCATTGGGGGAATTCCGGAAGACTCCAAATACATCTTAGCATTAAGATGGGTACTAGAGGATGGATGGAAGGGAGGTCAGCAGGTAGAACTGAGCTGTTCTCCTTGCTTCTGTTTTCAGTGGTTTTTATTAGTTGCCAAAAAGACCAAATGAACAACAGATTTGTGGGCAATGAGCAAAAATGGTACTTATTATCAAGTTGGTTGGTAAATACTCAAGTTTGAATGTTCTAGGTTAAAAGTTTATAAATAATTGGACAGCATAAAGGTCAAAGTTAATTGTTGATGTTTATTTTTTAAAGCTATTCAACAAATATTCTAAAGCTGAGGTGAGGGAGAATCTTTATTTTCCCGGTGCCCGGCACCCAGTAGGCACTGGTAAATGTATGTTGAATTATTGATAAAAATTGCTAATATCTTTCTTAATTCACACTGTGAGGTTACATCCTTTGATGCTTTTTTGACCGGATTTACCTTCTTTAAAGTTTGAGAATCAGTAGTGATCTGCTTGCTTATGGACCACATCTCAATTCTCACTGTCTTGTTTACTCAATGTTGTTGCTGTCTTAAACTTGGAGACTGTTCAGTCTTATTTAGAATGTCTTGGTTTGAAAAGCAGTTGTCATTTGGTTCACACTAGTTCAGAGGACACCTACTATCTGTAACTCAGAAATGTGTAAGGAAAAAGTACACATCAAAGAAATAATGAAGCCAGGGAAACTAAAATAAACATGTTTTAGAGTAGGTGATGGTAATGTTAAGTTTACAGTATAGTAAAATAAAAAAAAAACTCTAAGAGAGTATGTAGATCAAATAAAGATCTTTTTCAAGTCTTTAACTCAAAGTTAAAGATAAGGGAAAAAAAGTTAAATGACTGAGAAGGAGAGGGTAAGGCAGCAGATACCATGCAGGTCCATTTCTGAGGAAGATTGTCCACAGCCGCTTGTGATCAGGATCAGCTAATTACACAAACTGTGCATGTGACAAAGCAGAGAAACTTGGGGTTAGCATTGTGTGCGAGCACCAGGAGTGAAGTTTGTAATGTGGGAGCTTAGAAATAGATGAAGTAGGAGGATGCTACATGGAACAGTTGGGGAAATTGCTGAGATGTTTCATTATTTAAAGATGAAAGAAAGATTTGCCCCTCTTCCTTTTTTTTTTAAACATCTTTATTGGAATAAAATTGCTTTACAGTGTTGTGTTAGTTTCTGCTGTATAACAGAGTGAATCAGCTATATGCATACGTATATCCCTATATCCCCTCCCTCTTGCGTCTCCCTCCCACCCTCCTTATCCCACCCCTCTATTTGGTTGCAAAGCACTGAGCTGATCTCCCTGTGCCATGCAACTGCTTCCCACTAGCTATCTATTTTACATTTGGTAGTGTATATATCTCAGTGGTACTCTCACTTCATCCCTGCTTACCCTTCCCCCTCCTCATGTCCTCAAGTCCATTCTCTATGTCTGTGTCCTTATTCCTTTCCTGCCCCTAGGTTCATCAGAACCATGTTTTTTTAAGATTCCATATATATGTGTTAGCATACGGTATTTGTTTTTCTCTTTCTGACTTACTTCACTCTGTATGACACACTCTAGGTCCATCCACCTCACTACAAATAACTCAATTTTGTTTCATTTTATGGCTGAGTAATATTCCACTGTATATATGTGCTACATCTTCTTTATCCATTCATCTGTTGATGGACACTTAGGTTGCTTCCATGTCCTGGCTATTGTAAATAGTGCTGCAATGAACATTGTGGTACATGACTCTTTTTTTTTTTTTATGACTCTTTTTGAATTATGGTTTTCTCAGGGTATATACCCAGTAATGGGATTGCTGGGTCATATGGTAGTCCTATTTTTAGTTTTTTAAGGAACCTCCATACTGTTCTCTATAGTGGCTGTATCAATTTACATTCCCACCAGCAGTGTAAGAGGGTTCCCTTTTCTCCACACCCTCTCTAGCATTTATTGCTTGTAGATTTTTTGATGATGGCCATTCTGACTGGTGTGAGATGATACCTCATTGTAGTTTTGAGTTGCATTTTTCTAATGATTAGTGATGTTGAGCATCCTTTCATGTGTTTGTTGGCAATCTGTATATCTTCTTTGGAGAAATGTCTATTTAGGTCTTCTGCCCATTTTTGGATTGGGTTGTTTGTTGTTTTGATATTGAACCACATGAGCTGCTTGTATATTTTGGAGATTAATCTTTTGTCAGTTTCTTCATTTGCAAATATTTTCTCCCATTCTGAGAGTTCTCTTTTCGTCTATTTGTGGTTTCCTTTGCCATGCAAAAGCTTTTAAGTTTCACTAGGTCCCATTTGTTTATTTTTGTTTTTATTTCCGTTTCTCTAGGTGGATCAAAAAGGATCTTGCTGTGATTTATGTCATAGAGTGTTCTGTCTATGTTTTCCTCTATAGACATAGTGTGTTTGGCCTTACATTTAGGTCTTTAATCCATTTTGAGTTTATTTTTGTGTATGGTGTTAGGAAGTGTTCTAATTTCATTCTTTTACATGTAGATGTCCAGTTTTCCCAGCACCACTTATTGAAGAGACTGTCTTTTCTCCATTGTATATTCTTGCCTCCTTTATCAAAGGTGACCATATGTGAGTGGGTTTATCTCTCAGCTTTCTATCCTATTCCATTGATCTATATTTCTGTTTTTGTGCCAGTACCATACTGTCTTGATTACTGTAGCCTTTGTAGTATAGTCTGAAGTCCAGAAGCCTGATTCCTTCAGCTCCGTTTTTCTTTCTCAAGATTGTTTTGGCTATTCGGGGTCTTTTGTGTTTCCATACAAATTGTGAAATCTTTTGTTCTAGTTCTGTGAAAAATGCCATTGGTGGTTTGATAGGGATTGCATTGAATCTGTAGTTTGCTTTGGGAAGTATAGTCATTTTGACCATGTTGATTCTTCCAATTCAAGAACATAGTATATCTCTCCATCTGTTTGTATCATCTTTAAATTCTTTCATCAGTGTCTTATAGTTTTCTGCATACAGGTCTTTTGTCTCCTTAGGTAGGTTTATTCCTAGGTATTTTATTCTTTTTGTTGCAGTGGTAAATGGGAGTGTTTCCTTAATTTCTCTTTCAGATTTTTCATCATTAGTATATAGGAATGCAAGAGATTTCTATGCATTAATTTTGTATCCTGCTTCTCTACCAAATTCATTGCTTAGCTCTAGTAGTTTTCTGGTAGCATCTTTAGGATTCTCTGCGTATAGTATCATGTCATCTGCAAACAGTGACAGTTTTACTTCTTCTTTTCCAATTTGGATTCCTTTTATTTCTTTTTCATCTCTCATTGCTGTGGCTAAAACTTCCAAAACTATGTTGAATAATAGCAGTGAGAGTGGGCAACCTTGTCTTGTTCCTGATCGTAGTGGAAGTGGTTTCAGTTTTTCACCATTGAGAATGATGTTGGCTGTGGGTTTGTCATATATAGCCTTTATTATGTTGAGGTAGGTTCCCTCTATGCCTGCTTTCTGGAGAGATTTTATCATAAATATGTGTTGAATTTTGTCAAAAGCTTTTTCTGCATCTATTGAGATGATCATATGGTTTTTCTCCTTCAGTTTATCAATATGGTGTATCACATTGATTGATTTGTGTATATTGAAGAATCCTTGCATTCCTGGAATAAACCCCATGTGATCATGGTGTATGATCCTTTTAATGTGCTGTTGGATTCTGTTTGCTAGTATTTTGTTGAGGATTTTTGCATCTGTGTTCATCAGAGATATCGGCCTGTAGTTTTCTTTTTTTGTGACATCTTTGCCTGGTTTTGGTATCAGGGTGATGGTGGCCTCGTAGAATGAGTTTGGGAGTGTTCCTCCCTCTGCTATGTTTTGGAAGAGTTTGAGAAGGATAGGTGTTAGCTCTTCTCTAAATGTTTGATAGAATTTGCCTGTGAAGCCATCTGGTCCTGGGCTTTTGTTTGTTTGAAGATATTTAATCACAGTTTCAATTTCAGTGCTTGTGATTGGTCTGTTTATATTTTCTGTTTCTTCCTGGTTCAGTCTTGGAAGGTTGTGCTTTTCTAAGAATTTTTCCATTTCTTCCAGGTTGTCCATTTTATTGGCACAGAGTTGCTTGTAGTAATCTCTCATGATCCTTTGTATTTCTGCAGTGTCAGTCATTACTTCTCCTTTTTCATTTCTAATTCTGTTGATTTGAGTCTTCTCCCTTTTTTTCTTCATGAGTCTGGCTAATGGTTTATCAGTGTTGTTTATCTTCTCAAAGAACCAGCTTTTAGTTTTATTGATCTTTGCTATTGTGTTTCTTCATTTCTTTTTCATTTATTTCTGATCTGATCTTTATGATTTCTTTCCTTCTGCTAACCTTGGGGTTTTTTTGTTCTTCTTTCTCCACTTGCTTTAGGTGTAAGCTTAGGTTGTTTATTTGAGATTTTTCTTGTTTCTTGAGGTAGGATTGTATTGCTATAAACTTCTCTCTTAGAACTGCTTTTGCTGCATCCCATAGGTTTTGGGTTGTCGTGTTTTCACTGTCATTTGTTTCTAGGTATTTTTTGATTTCCACTTTGATTTCTTCAGTGATCTCTTGGTTATTTAGTAGTGTATTGTTTAACCTCCATGTGTTTGTATTTTTTACAGATTTTTTCCTGTAATTGATAGTCTCATAGCATTGTGGTCAGAAAAGATACTTGATACGATTTCAGTTTTCTTAAATTTACCAAGGCTTCATTTGTGACCCAAGATATGATCTATCCTGGAGAATGTTGCATGAGCACTTGAGAAGAAAGTGTATTCTGTTGTTTTTGGATGGAATATTCTATAAATATCAATTAAGTCCATCTTGTTTAACGTGTCATTTAAAGCTTGTGTTTCTTTTTTTATTTTCATTTTGGGTGATCTGTCCATTGGTGAAAGTGGGGTGTTAAAGTCCCCTACTATGATTGTGTTACTGTTGATTTCCCCTTTTATGGCTGTTAGCATTTGCCTTATGTATTGAGGTGCCCGTATGTTGGGTGCATAAATATTTGCAATTGTTATATCTTCTTCTTGCATTGATCCCTTGATCATTATGTAGTGTCCTTCTTTGTTTCTTGTAATAGTCTTTATTTTAAAGTCTATTTTGTCTGATATGAGAATTACTACTCCAGCTTCTTTTGATTTCCATTTGCATGGAATATCTTTTTCCATATCCTCACTTTCAGTCTGTAAGTGTCCCTAGGTCTGAAGTGGGTCGCTTGTAGTCAGCATATGTATGGGTCTTGTTTTTGTATCCATTCAGCCAGTCTATGTCTTCTGGTTGGAGCATTTAATCCATTTACATTTAAGGTAATTATCGATATGTATGTTCCTATTACCATTTTCTTAATTGTTTTGGGTTTGTTTTTGTAGGTCTTTTCCTTCTCCTGTGTTTTCTGCCTAGAGAAGTTCCTTTAGCATTTGTTGTGAAGCTGGTTTGGTGGTGCTGAATTCTCTTAACTTTTGCTTATCTGTAAAGGTTTTAATTTCTCCATCAAATCTGAATGAGATCCTTGCTGGGTAGAGTAATCTTGGCTGTAGGTTTTTCCCTTTCATCATTTTAAATGTGTCCTGCCACTCCCTTCTTGCTTGCAGAGTTTCTGCTGAAAAGTCAGCTGGTAACCTTATGGGGATTCCCTTGTATGTTATTTTTGCTTTTCCCTTGCTGCTTTTAATATTTTTTCTTTGTATTTAATTTTTGATAGTTTGATTAATATGTCTTGGCATGTTTCTCTGTAGGTTTATCCTGTATGGTACTCTCTGTGCTTCCTGGAGTTGATTGACTATTTCCTTTCCCATGTTAGGGAAGTTTTCAACGATAATCTCTTCAAATATTTTCTCAGACCCTTTCTTTTTCTCTTCTTCTTCTGGGACCCCTATAATTCGAATGTTCCTGCATTTAATGTTGCCCAGAGGTCTCTGAGACTGTCCTCAATTCTTTTCATTCTTTTTTCTTTATTCTGCTCCCTGGCAGTTATTTCCACCATTTTATCTTCCAGCTCACTTTTCCATTCTTTTGCCTCAGTTATTCTGTTATTGATTCCTTCTAGAGTATTTTTAATTTCAGTAATTGTGTCGTTCATCACTGTTTGTTTGCTCTTTAGTTCTTCTAGATCCGTGTTAAATGTTTCTTATATTTTCTCCATTCTGTTTCCGAGATTTTGGATCATCTTTACCATCATTAGTCCGAATTCTTTTTCCGGGAGGTTGCCTAGTTCTTCTTCATTTATTTGGTCTTGTAGGTTTTTACCTTGCTCCATCGTCTGTAACATATTTTTTACTGTTTCATTTATACTGTTTGTTTTTTGATGGGTAATGCTGTATTCCTGTCTTACTGGTTGTTTGGCCTGAGACGTCTACCACTGGAGCTCGCAGGCAGTTAGATACAGCTGGGTGCTGCTGCTGAGATGAGGACCTCCAGAAGGCCTCACTCCAATTGATATTTCCTGGTTTGGACTTTGAGCTCCTACCACAGGAGCTCGGCCCTGACCTCTGGCTCGGAACTAAGATCCTGCAAACTTCGTGGCACGGTAAAAAAAAAGGAAGCAAGAAAGAAAAAAAAGGGCAGTACAGTATCAATTAAAAACAAAATAAAATTAGAAAGATAAAAAATATATTAGGAAAAATAAAACTATAATTGAAACAACTGCAACAAGGTAAAATAAAACCACAGTAGAAAAAGGGGGGGGGGGGCGGCAACAAGCCAAAAGGAGAAATCACTAACAAAGTATAAAGCATAAAATAAAATTAGAAAAATAAAAGACTTATTAGGATAAATATAAAGGAATCCACAACAGTGAATCAACAAGGTAAAACAGAACCCCAATCTAAAAGAGGAAAAAAGAAAAGAAAAAAGGGGGCGTAGGAAAAAAAAGCCTTTTTTTTGGGCCTAAGTTCCATAGGGCAGGAACTTAAGCAGGGGCGGGGTTTAGGGTGGGGTGGGACCTAGGCGGGGCGAAGTTCAAGCATGGGGCGGGGCCTCTGCGGAAGGGGAGAGGCAGCAGGTGGAAATGAGGTTCTCTGGAGTGTGGGATTCTGGAGTTTGGAGGTAGGGCCCTGAGTGAGGGTGTGTGGGTGGGGTTTAGGCCCAGCTCATTGGAGGGGGTCTCCCAGTGTAGAGGTAGGGCCCTGCGTGGGGGTGTAAGGGCGGGGCTTGGGCTCTGCGGGGCAGGAGGGAGACTCTGAGGGCAGAGGATTAGGCCTGGAAGCCCAACGGACTTCCCGGTGCCTAAGTGGATAGGGAAAGCACTGGCCCCTGTTCTCTTTCGTTCCTTTGTGCCCCTCCCCAACCATCTCCCCCAGGGTTTCTCCCATCCGTGCTGGACCCATAAGCGTATGTGGGTCCCACTGGGTGTAGGAACTCCTCCCCTCCCCCAGCCACCCCTCAGGTGTGCCCGTCCCGGAGGTCTGGCCTTTACTTTTGCTCCCCCTTCCCTCCCTCCCACTCCCTCAGGACCCGCACGGCTGGAGGGAGTCTAGGTGAGCAGAAGATCAGGCCCGAGATCTCAACAGGTTCCTGGGGGCCCAAGTGGGCGGGGGAAATCTGACCACACTCCCTTTTGACCCTCTGCCCTCCCAGTGGTTCCCCAATTTCCCCCTTCGGGCGTGGGATCCCTTCCCCTCCCTCATCCGCCCCTCAGGGGTGCCAGGGCTGTCCCGCCTCCACTTCTCCTCCCCCTTCACTCCCCCCATGTCCCACATCCTACCCGGTCACTGGGGGTTCCTCCCGTCCCCTTAGGTGTCCGTGGTCCCCCACTGGGGCCTAGTAGGTGCCCTAGTTGTGAGGAGATGCGAATTCTGCGTCCTCCTAGTACGCCATCTTGACTCCACCTCAAGATTTGCCCTGCTTGCTGAACTTTGAAACTGTAGGCACGTGTTTGCTAACAGAATGCCAGGGCATTTTGGTTTGGTTTGTTGTTTACACATCATCATTTGTGGTTTCTCATCCACATTTGGATTGTTTGGATCAAGGGGACTGCTTCTTTTGATATAAACAAATATGTTTGTGTTATGAGAGCTGTGGAGATAAACTTGGAAGGCATTTACAGTATAGCACTTTTCCAACATGCTTTAAAGGGGGCATCAGATACTGCCTTTATTACATTTCCATTGTGTTGCAGTTTCTCCAGTTTGAGAATTCCAAACTCTAAAGCTTCACCAGTCTGTGCTCTGATTTTATTTGCTAATGATGAAGATACTTCTCCTAAGAAGCAGCTTCAGGGCCATTGGGTAATTTTCTAGCTCAACCATGATTTTAAATGTCCTTAGTTGTATCACCCCAGATCTTCATCTGAGATCTTAAAGGACAACTTAGGAATGATCTTCCCCACTTTTTCTTAAATAAAGTTATTATGCTGAAAAGAGTTGGACACAAATGTTCAAAAATGGCACTTGGCTATCTTTAAGTGTAATTCAGTGTTTGAAATTGGCAGCTTAAATCTTCAAGATGAGGGTATAAATGAATCTATGTTGGAATGATTGTGCTCACAGTGTGACCAGGTGGCAGCAGCAGACAGGATATCTTGCCATAGTAACTTCCCAGAGTGCACAGTGGAGGCGAATGTTGTCAAAAGCTCTGCTCATCAAGTGTGTCAGTATCTGCAAGAGGCTGCTCCCCTCTCCTTGAGCCCTTGGGGTTTATGTTTCACATTCAGTCTTTATCGGCTTTCTGACTAACGTTATAGACTTGGCTTTGTTTTGTCTCTTTGCATCAGATAAGTATAGTTCTTTTCTTGTATGGTGTAGTATTTTGTTTGTAATATTTTTTCCTTTTCTTAATTTTGCCTGGGATATCCAGAATCTGATGAATATCTGGAATCTGAGCTTCACATATATAACAATATTGGAAAGAACCTAGATTTTGGAGTTAAATATGCCTGGGTTCAAATCTTATTTAGGCCACTCACGTGCTCAGTGACCTTGATGTAGGTTTATAATTTCTCTGAGTCTCAGTCTCCCCACCTACAAAATAATGAAAACAAAACCTTTTTGATGGAGTTGCTGTACATATTACATTGTTTATATAAAGCACCCAATACAGTGATTGGCAGTCAGTGGTAGCAGTTGCTGTTATCCTTACTACCCACTGTAAGTGATGACTCTGATGTGTGTGTGCTGTTAGTTTCTCCAGGCCCTTTGAGGATGATGGCACTTGTGTTGCAAATTATTATCATTTTAAATCAGTATTTAGTCATTCCTGGGACTTCCCCTTCACCCACAGCAGAACCTGCCCTGACTGTGATCCTAACGTTTTACTAAGAACAACTGCTTCTTATTTGCTATGCATCACTTTTTTTTAAGCTGGTTAGTTCATCAGCCACTGTTCCATTTGTATTTCAGAATTTGTTAAGTTAACTGACTTTGCAGCATTCTGATGATATATCAAATCTATCTGAACTTCAAATTGCCTTTTATAGAAGGTGTTTTTGGGAATTATTTGAGAATAGGAAAAAGTCCATGATTGGAGAGCAACTCCAATTAAAAATAAAATGAGAAACTTTACTACTCATGGACTAGCTGTTAGAAGTTTCTATTGGTTAGCACAAGTATTTTAAGAGCCACAGATTGTCAAATCTATACTCCCTGCGTCTTCAGCATAACTCCCTGTATAATTAGATCTTTTATCTTTACCTTGTGAGTCACAGAATGAATTGAGTTTAATTCATTTTGGCTTTTTGTGATATGACATTGAATAAAAATAAGCATCCTGGTATTTAATTTTTGAAATACAGGTTGAATTTTGGTAAAGATTATACCACCACATATTTGGTTGGAATGTTGCAGCTTGAGTGCTTGGCATCCATTTTTCCATTTTATCTTTGCTACATCCTAGAAGTTCGGCAGGGAAGATTGCTTTTTCCCTCTCCGTTTGTTTTATAGGTTAAGAAACTGAGGATTAGAGAACTGGAGTATCATAACCAAGCTGAAGGAGATAGATTTTGTCTAGTCGAGGAGGCAAAGCGGGACTGGAATTTAGGTTTCTTGCTTTGACTGCAAGTTTTCCATTCTAAGACAGGGGTCCTCAACCCCCAGGCCACAGACCGGTAGCGGTGTGTGCGGCCTGTTAGAAACCGGGCCGCACAGAAGAAAGTGAGCAGCGGGCGAGCGGAGCAAAGCTTCATCTGCAGCTCCCCATTGCTCACGTTTCCTCCTGAACCATCCCCACCCCCCGGCCCCCGTCCGTGGAAAAATTGTCTCCCACAAAACCAGACCCTGGTGCCAAAAAGGTTGGGGACTGCTGTTCTAAGAGATTTAGACTCAATTAAATTGAACAAATTCGTAGTACTTGTTAACTACTAATTGTAAAGATTTTAAAATGGAAAAGTTGGTATCTTATATTAATCAATTTTTCATTGTAACATCTGGATAATGCTAATACACAGACAAATTGTAATATTGTCCTGAGCGTTTTTCTTTAATATTTATAAATTTGTTTCAAGTGTTTAAAATTTTAAGAAAATTTCGATACATGATATTCCAAGTAAATAGCTATTGTTTCAATATAGAAACAAACAGAAAGGAAATATCATTTAATGAACATTAGGTTTCATTTCCTCTTACTCTGTTAGCCTCCATAATCTAGAATTACCTAGTTGGCATTGCAAATCTTGGACGTCTTTAGGACTGCCTTACTCTGAAAATTACTCTGCTAATCTGTCAGAATTAGGGACACTTTTCTATTGGGTGCTACTATTATAAAAACAGAATGCCAGCTTCTTTTTGTTTCCTTATTCTGAGCATTTACGTAACAACACATTGTTAAAGTAGAACAATGTATTTCAGGCAAGGATTTTTTTTTTTTTTAGACAAATAACATTTCTGTTTACTAAATCTGTGGCTCTCAGGTATTTTAAGGAATGCTTACATGTTGAACAGTAGCCAAAGTACCAGAATACACCAGATGGATACTTTCAGGTTTTCATCCAAAAACCTTCTGATATGTGACAGATTGTTTGTATTATTCTTTAAATGTCTTTATTAAATTTTAAGTATTTGTATTAAAACATAAAACTGAGCAGTGCGTTAGAATAATTCTGGTTTTTTATTTGTTCATTGACTTCACTAGGTTAATTTAGAAGGAAGGGTTCCTAAATTACTTAAATTACCTAAAGCCAAATTATCCATTCCATAATTTCCTACCTTTATTCTCTTTTTGTCTGTTTGAAAGCTTATTTGCAATTTAGTAGGGTTTTTTATTTTTGTTTTATGGCCTCTAATTTTTATTTATTTAATTTTTTTTTGCGGTATGTGGGCCTCTCACCGTTGTGGCCTCACCCCTTGCGGAGCACAGCCTCCAGACGTGCAGGCTCAGTGGCCATGGCTCATGGGCCCAAATGCTCGGCGGCACGTGGGATCCTCCCGGACCGGGGCATGAACCGTGTCCCCTGCATCGGCAGGCGGACTCTCAATCACTGCACCACCAGGGAAGCCCTGGCGTCTAATTTTAAATTAATTTCTTAAAAATTGAAGTATAGTTGATTTACAATGTGTTAATTTCTGCTGTACAGCAAAGTGATTCAGTTATACATACATATATACATTCTTTTTTATATTCTTTTCCATTATGGTTTATCCCAGGACATTGAATATAGTTCCCTGTGCTATGCAGTAGGACCTTATTGTCCAACCATAAGAAATAGTTTGCATTTACTAACCCCAAACTCCCAATCCATCCCCCCCACCCCGCCCTTGGCAACCACAAGTCTGTTCTCTATGTCTGTAAGTCTGTTTCTGCTTTGTAGATTCATTTGTGTTATATTTTAGATTCCACATATAAGTGATATCATATGGTATTTGTCTTTCTCTTTCTGACTTCACGTAGTATGATAATCTCTAGTTGCATCCATGTTGCTACAAATGGCATTATTTTGTTCTTTTTTATGGCTGAGTAGTATTTCATTATATATGTGTACCACATGTTCTTTATCCATTCATCTGTCAATGAACATTTAAGTTGTTTCCATGTCTTGACTATTGTGAATAGTACTGTTATGAACATAGGGGTGCATGTATCTTATTGATTTATAGTTTTGTCTGGATATATGCCCAGGAGTGGGAGTGCTGGATCATATGGTAATTCTATTTTTAGTTTTCTGCAGAACTATCATAGTGTTTTCCATAGTGACTGCACCAACTTACATTCCTACCAATAGTGTAGGAGGGTTCCCTTTTCTCCAGAATTTGTTATTTGTAGACTTTTTGATGTTGGCCATTCTGACCGGTGTGAGGTGGTACCTCATTATTTTGATTTGCATTTCTCTAAAAATTAGTGATGTTGAGCATCTTTTCATGTGCTTATTGATGTCCTCTAATTTTTTTCCTGTAGATTTCTCTTCTCTTCTCTCTCTCTCTCCTGCCCTGCAGGCATCATATGTTTTCACACCTGTAGCAATCCTTCCTTTGATATATCTTGTAACTTCTCCTCTTTCTATCCAGTCCCTCTCCTGTCATCTGGAAATTCATCTTCTTTGATGAGATTTAGTTTGTTTCCTCCTCCAAACTATTCATCTCACTCTTATTTTGTTATTCCTCTACTTATAAGCTCTCCTTGACATAGTTGGCTTCTGTAGGAAGAATAGCTGCACATTCATTTCTTCTGTATATACTGCCTCTGCTCACTCATTTTCACGATTTCACAAAAATTATGATTCCCAAATTGTGATAAGCCAGATCACTCCACTAAACAGCATCCCCCTATTTCCAGCTGCCTATTGGCTTGTTAGTCATAGCTGCCCAGATGTACTGCAGGTGGCTCAAGGCCAACATGTTCATTCCAGTCCCTGTGCTCGCTCATCTTTTATGTGTCATCAGGCTCTTGTGAGGATCAACTAGGATAATACAGATGTAAGTCCTGGATAATCATTGTTCAGGATGCTCTTATAAAAGGGTGTATGATTAATGGTGGGCAGTGCTTAGCATAACACAAGTTTGAAATTTGTATTCTCATAGATAATAATTCATTCAGTCATTCATTCAACAAATACTGAATGCTTTCAGTATTCAGTACATTACTGTGCATGCCCCATATTGCTGCTGGGGATTCAGCATTTAACAGAAGGATAAAGTTCCTGTCCTTTTGGAGCTCACTTTCTAGTGTGGGAAAACAGATAATAAACAAGAAATGTATTTAATATATTCTGAGATACAGGGTATTTCATAGTTCTGATTTCTATCAGAAATTGGAAAGTATCTTTTTAAAAACAGCTCTGTAATTTACATACCTTCAAGTTCATTCATGTTAAATATACAGTTAAATGATTTTTAATAAATTTACAGACTAGTACAAACATTACCACATCCAGCTTTACACTATTTCCATCACCCCCAAAAGATCTCTTGTATCCATTTGCAGTCAATCCCCACTTCCACCAAGCCCAGGTGACCATTTATCTGCTTTTTGTCTTTGTAGATTTGCCTTTTCTGGGCATTTCACTTAAGTAGAATCATATAATGTGTAGTCTTTTGTATCTGTTTTCTTTTATTTAGCATAATGTTTTTGAGGTTTATCCATGTTGTAACATGCATCAGTAGTTCATTCCTTCTTATTGCTGAATTGTATTCCATTCTATGGGTATGCATTTTGTTTATCCTTTCAGTAGTTGGTGAACATCTGAATTGTTCATATTTTTTGGTTGTTATGAATAATACTGCCATGAACATTTGTGTACAAGTCTTTTTATAGACACATGTTTTCACTTGGAGTGGGGGTAGATACCCAGGAGGAAAATTTCTGGGTCATAGGGTAAATTAATATTTAACTTTTTAAGAAACTGCCAAACTGTTTTCCAAAGTGGCTGCACCATTTTCCATTACCACCAACAGTGTGTGAGGGCTCCATTTTCTCTATATTTCTGTTAACACTTGTTATTGTTACTGTCTGACTTCTTTATCATAGTTATTCTGGTGGGTAAGAAATAGTATCTTATTGTAGTTTTGACTTGCATTTTCCAAATGACAAATGTTGTTCAGCATCTTTTCAAATGTTTATTGGTCATTCAGGTTTTTTTTGTTTTTTGTTTTTGGTAAAATGTCTCTTCATATTTTTGGTCCAGTTTTTCATTGGGCTGTTTGCCTTCTTGTTGAGTTGTAAAAGTTCCTTATATATTCTGGATATAAGTTCTTTATCAGGTATATGATTTGCAGATATTTCCTTCCAGTATATGGCTGTTATTTTCATTTTCTTAATATGTATTTTGAAGTAGAGAAGTTTTTTAAAAATTAATTAATTGTTTGTTTATTTTTTTTACAGTAGGTTCTTGTAATCTTTTGATTTTGATGTCCAACTTATCCCTTTTTTATGGCTTTGTGCTTTTGTTGTCATACTTAAGAACTCTTTATCTAACCCAAGGTCACTCTGTGTTTTCTCCTAAGAGTTTTATAATTTTAGGCCTTACAGTTAGACCCATGGTCCATTTTGAGTTAATTTTGTGTATGATAAAACTCTAAATTAATCTTTTTGTATATAGTTGTGCAGTTGTTCCAAGATCATTTGTTGAAAAGAATATCATTTCCGGGCTTCCCTGGTGGCGCAGTGGTTGAGAGTCCGCCTGCCGATGCAGGGGACACGGGTTCGTGCCCCTGTCCAGGAAGATCCCACATGCCGCGGAGTGGCTGGGCCCGTGAGCCATGGCCGCTGAGCCTGCGCATCTGGAGCCTGTGCTCTGCAACGGGAGAGGCCACAACAGTGAGGGCCCGCGTACCCCCGCCCCCCCCAAAAAAAAGAATATCATTTCCTCCGTTGAATTGCCTTGGTATAATTGCCAAAAATCAATATAAGAAAAGTATAAGGGAAAACTTTTGGACTTTTAATCCTATTGCATTGATCTGTATTTCTTTCTTTATGCCAATACCACATTGTCTTGATTATTATAGTTTTACAGTAAATTTTACTGTTGGGAAGTTTGAGTCCTTTAACTTTGTTCTTCTTTTCCAAAATTGTTTTGGCTATTCTGGGTCCTTTGCATTTCTATAATTTTGAATTAGTTTGGCAAAGAAATTGGGGAACATCTTACAACTCATGACTTCTTACAATTATAATTGGCACTTTTTTTCTTTCATAGTGATGTTACTTACATTGAATCATATCGTATATTCAAGGAAACATGGTAAAATATAATGATATGTGCAAAGGAGAGAAATAAAGCAGTGAGAGAAATAGGAAGTTCTGGAGTTGGTGTTGCATTGCTATTTATAAAACAGTGGTGAAAGAAGGTCTTCCAGAGTAGGTGACTTTTGAAAGAGAGTTGAAGAAGGTGAGGAAATGAATCATGGTGATTTCTGGAAAGTGGTACTGTCAGAGGAAGAACAAGTTCAAAGGCTCTGAATTAGGAACACATTGGGTTTTTTTCCAGGAACAAATACGAGGTCATAGTATGTGTGGCTGTAGGGATTTGACGGGGGAGAGATTTGTAAATGGGCTAAGAACTACTTTAGATTTTAGGTATCTTATTTCTCTGAAGATTAAATGAAATGACATTCAGTGAATATTTAGGGAGAATATGATTATTTTCTTCCAAAGGCAGTGCAGGCATTACATGATATAATTTGTCACTTTATCCACCTTGTTCACTCCTTTGTCTTATTACATCTCTGATCTGTTCACTATGATATGTATGAAATGGCCCCACAATTGTAATTAATAGAAAGGAACTAGGATCTTTTAAATGTTCTCCCATCCTCATTTCTTATGGGGAAAAAATGCAAGCATAATCTTGCTTAGTCCATAGTGTACATCTACTAGAAGTCATTGAAATTATACATCTAACAAGAAGCATGTCCTTGTAACAAAAGACCTAAATGTATATTTTCTGAAAGTTATGGTTTATGGTGTATACTTGAGTGAAGTTTCCTCTGCTGATATCTAAAAAGTTGTTATTTAGTTTCCTGATCTTGGTATCAAAGTGACTCTTTCCACTTTTCACATATGCGTGAATCTTGTACTGAGGCATTCTTTTGTGTGAGGTTTTTTTTTCTCACTTCCTAGTTTCCATGCAGACTTAGAATAATATATGCCATGGGACACAGCTATATTCTTAGAAGGGGAAGAGCAAGAGTAACTGACACTACTTTTCTTTCCCACAGCTCAAATAAATCCATGTATGCTATCAATATTTAAACCAAATTATTTTAAAAACTCAGCAGGCTTGCAGGACAATACTATTACTATGCAAGGAGACAGTTAGATCCAGTGAAATCTGTAGCTCAGAGAACGTTGCTAACACCCTGGGTGAGCGTGAGCATACTGTTTTCCCCTCCTCCCCCCCCCATTCTCCTTCTCTTCTTATAACTATCTCTCTCATGAATATAGGAGATATAAGTGTTCACCTTATGATAATTCATTAAGCCATACATTTGGTTTGTGGGGTTTTCTGTATTTGTGTTTTAGTTAACAGTAAAAATATTTTTTAAAAAGTTCATTAGAACAGCTGAATTTCAGAATGGATATAGCCAAAGAAAAAATTAGGAATCTGCAAGCCAACATTAGGGAAAATCACTCAAAACATACAACAAAAATACAAATGGAAACTATGAGAGAATTGTTAGAAAATACAGAGGACATATTCAAAGGATGCAATATCTGCTTAGTAAGAAATAAAAGTAAAAATAGCTTAAAATAATAGAACAAAATAATTCCTGTGCTGTAAACTTCAGACTGAAAGAGCCCCCTGAATGTCAGACAGAATTACCAAAATTACCTACCTACCTGTCTGTATACATATACATACACACATATGTACATATATACATATAAATGTACAGGTCTTAAATATACATGTAAATATAATTACATTAAATAATTTTAATAAGACTTGCTTTTTTTCAATTTTGTGCTCCTCAAATGTCGGAATATTTATAAGCCTTGTTATTTATTTTTTTATGTATGTATGTATGTATTTATTTTGGCTGCGTTGGGTCTTCGTTGCTGTGCGCAGGCTTTCTCTGGTTGCGGTGAGCGGGGGCTACTCTTCATTGTGGTGCACAGGCTTCTCGTTGCAGTGGCTTCTCTTGTTGTGGAGCATGGGCTCTAGGCGCGTGGGCTTCAGTAGTTGCAGCATGCAGGCTCAGTAATTGTGGCTCTCAGGCTCTAGAGCACAGGCTCAGTAGTTGTGGTGCATGGGCTTAGTTGCTCTGCGACATGTGGGATCTTCCCGGACCAGGGCTTGAACCCGTGTACCCTGCATTGGCAGGTGGATTCTTAACCACTGCGCCACCAGGGAAGTCCCTAAGCCTTGTTATTTAAAATATCTTAAATGTAAATCTGGTGTTTCCTCAATCACTAAAAATTTTAAACTGAATGAACAGTCAAATGTTATAGGGTGCATGTTAATTTTTACTGTTTTGGACATGTGCTCTTAAATTTAGTGAGTATTAAGAGCCCTTATTGTATTGCGGACTAATTGAAAATTATTTGGTAATTTTCAACTGTGCCTTCAAAATTGTCCTTTTGAGTAGATTTGTTGAAGAGGAATTTTTGCTTTTCAACAGTATTCTTCCACGTATACGCTTACCAGTGTGTCATATGAATCTGATTTTCTTCCCATATTTTCACTGACATTAAATATTTTTTTGTTTTCCATTTAATAGATGAAAAAGGTCTCTGGTGATTTTAACAGGGGCAGTATAGAGATACTTCACTTAGTTCTGATTGTACAACTTATCACGTTCATGGACTTTGAGAGAGCATATTTATTTGTTGAACTGGTATACGTTGTGTTACCATTTAAAATGACAACTCTGCCTATAGTCTATACAACTGTGATATAGAAATTATCAAGACAGGCCTCTATCATACCTAAGATAACCATTTTTTCCAAGTATGAATGTATTTTCAGAGCCATTGAGACAGACTATTTTAAATTCATTTAGTAAATCAGGGATGTTTTATTCCCATAATATCCCACTGACCCTCCTCCAGTATTTTTTGCTTATCTTTTTTTTAATAATTCTTTTTGTCCTGTACCAGTGTAGCATGTTTTTGTTCTCTGTGCAGTCTGTCTTGTGCTTTCCTTTACTATATCTGTCTATTTTGTCTGTCTACTCCCCCAGTCCCCAAATATTTGGACTGTGAACCCATGATTCATTACTGCCAACAGCATACTTACTTGAAGAGTATTGGTCTGATTCAGTCTCTATCATTTGCAACTAACATTTATTAAGAACCTACTATATCTCAGACCCTCCCTATATCAGGACCTGGGAAAAGAAAGATAAATGGCCTATATAGTCTTTATCATTAAAGAGTTTAAAGAGTGGTACAAAAGGTAGATGAATAAACTGACTAAAAAAAACTATGTCCACACAATAAATTGCACATGGTTGTTTATAGCAACTTTATTCATAATTGCCATAACTTGGAAGCAATCAAGATGCCTTTCATTAGGTGAATGGATTAATAAGCTGTGGTAATCCAGATAATGGAATATTATTCAGTGCCAGAAAGAAATGAGGTATTGAACCATGAATCGACATGGAGGAACCTTAAGTGCACATTACTTTGTAAAAGAAGCCAGTCTGAAAAGACTACATACTGAGTGATTCCAACTATATGACATTCTGGAAAAGGCGAAACTATGGAGACAGTAAAAAGATAAGTGGTTCTCAGTGGTTATGGGGGAGGGAGAAATGAATAGGCAGGACACAGAGGATTTTGGGACAGTGACAACAGTCTGTATAATACTGGTAGATACCTGTCATTATACATTTGTCCAAACCTGTAGAATGTACAACACCAAGAGTGAACTGTTATGTAAACTGTGAACTCTGGATGATAATGATGTGCAAATGTAGGTTCATCGATTGTAACAAATGTACCACTTTGGTGGATGATTTGATTATCTGGGAGGCTGTGCATGTGTGGGAGCAGAGGGTATATGGGAAATCTCTACTTTCCTCTGAATTTTGCTGTGAACCTAAAACTGTTATTTTAAAAAATGGTCTTTATTTTAAAAAAATGCAAGTGTGGAGTAACAATCTAGAATAAAATCCAATTATATTATGTCCATTCATTCCTCCTTATCATAAACCCCTTTAATCCTGTTTGTCTGAGTTTGTCTGTGACATGTATCTCCAAATGACAAACTACATTCAACTGTGAAGATGTTTGGCTATTATAAATGCCATGTCCAATATGCAAATGTAACAGAATCACACACACAGACACACACACACACACAGACACACACACACACACACACACACACACACACACACACCACTGTATCCGCACTCATTACACAGTGATATGATCTTGGTACAGCCTGTCTTAGGCTGGCTCCCATTCTTACTAGAGTATCTTTTGGAATTTCCAAATAAACCTTATTACAGTTTGCATTGCCTTTCTGAGTGTTTTGAATAATCATATTCTTTTGGATTTTCTCTATTGAAAATCTAGATTTGTTCTTTCTACGTTACATCAGACATGTTTTATAGTTTAAAAGAATAGCATGAAAAATGTTTTTGAGAGACATTAAATTACGTAGCATAAAAACAGTATACATACACATAGAACTCTGTATGTCATCAGTCTAAGCTCAGGCTTGTATCTTACAAGAAAGGGTGTTACAGAAGGATCCTAAAGTTGTTCAAGCATAACACTTTGATTTGTTGAGAAAAGTATCATTTTTAGGAGTAGCACACTGCTGTGGTCCTAAGGTACTGGAGCCTGGAAACTCACTACCTTGAAACCTCATAATAACTTTGCCCATTCTCCAGGCAACATTCTGCAATCTCCAGTCCATTTTTATGTCTTGGTGTTTCATCTTTTTCAGCCATAGAAATTGTAATGTTTTAGCAAAGCTTGCTTCTTATCTTTGTGATTACCTCCCATAAGACCACATGATAAGGGTTATGTGCATTTTTAATTACTTTAGTTTCCTTGGTCTCTTTATCAAAATACTGATTTTCTGCTGTTGAACACACATTGGTGGGATTGATCAATTGAATCTGTAACGAGTGTTTCTTTTTACACTGATTAATATTTAGAAATTCTATTGATAAAAATAAAGAATGTATTCTAGGATTTATCATCCCTGATCTTTTAAAATTTAGTTTACTTTAATATATTAATAAAGGTAACTGGTAGTCATATTTTAAAATTGCCATGTATTGATTATTTACCTGATCTGATTTAACCCTTGCAACAGTCTTTGAGGAAATACAATTATTTTCATTTTATAGAGGAGGATACTGAGGCACAAAAAGGTTAGATAGGCTGTTCAGGTCACCTTTGATCACTAACATACATTATGGTTTACAGGAGTGACTTTGAAATTTTTTGCATGCATCCTACAGTAAGAAATACATTTTATACTGCAACCTAATCCACATATATAAATGCACATATATACATATACATGGACACACCCATAGGCATACTGAAACAAGTATTATTTGATAAAGCAATATTTACTCCATGCAATGTACTCTGTTATGTCTGTTCTGGTATAATTTAAAGTAGTTGATGATTCCAACCCTCTAAATAGATTTTATGACTTACTAATGGGATGCATCCCACAGTTTGAAGAGTACTAATTTGTTAAGTGCTGTTAATTACATTATTTTATTTAATTTTAGTAATAACCTTTTACAGGTAAAAGAAACATGGCTTCAGAGGAAAAGTCTTACTTCAAGCCCACATAGCAAGTACATTGTGAATCCAATATTTCCAACTCTAAGTCCTGTGTTCTTATTTTTCCTTTCTTTCTCTTACCCCACTATGTCTAGCAAAAGGGAAAATAATTTTAAGTAAACTGTCATATTGTGGCTTTTTTTTTTTTTTTTTTTTTTTGCGGTACGCGGGCCTCTCACTGTTGTGGCCTCTCCTGTTGTGGAGCACAGGCTCCGGACGTGCAGGCTCAGCGGCTATGGCTCATGGGCCCAGCCACTCCGCGGCATGTGGAATCCTCCCGGACCGGGGCACGAACCTGTGTCCCCTGCATCGGCAGGCGGACTCTCAACCACTGTGCTACCAGGGAAGCCCCGTATTGTGGCTTTTTTGTGCAAGAATAAGCCAGGAAAATGCTTAGAGTCTTGGTTTAAAATTAATTTTCATAACGGTTAAGGTTAAATAGAAGAAATACATTGATTTAAAGCTTGCTGTTGAATTTTCTAAGTAAGTGAACTAAAGTCTTAATGTTTCAAAATTCAGCTTTTTCAAAGTGATTTTTATTATCTTGCTTGTGTAGGAATAACCTCGTGGATTTATAGATTTAACTCTCATATTCAGAACTTAGAAACGAGCAATGAATTTTTTCACAGGCTTAATGTTACTAGAATCTTGTATTTAGGTGAGACATACTATCGTTTTCATACTCATGACCATCAAAGTAATGACATTTATTGACCGTTTATCCATAGATTTTTTTTTCTTAGACATTTTTGTAAGTTGAGATTTTCATTTTATCTAGGTGTAGCCACCAAATATTAGAATCAGAGATATATTTAGATGCAAAACAATAAAACCATACACATCATTATATGAATATATAATTTAATCTGTATGTTCATGTGATCATATTCAATGAAGATGAAAGGAAAATGATGATTTAAAGAAAAGTGAGAATGAAAATTAAAAGCAACTTTTATAAATGGAATTAATGTTAGTGTCATCTGGAAGTTTTCTGTTGTATTGCTGTTTACAACTGGTAAGCTCGCTACACATTTTATCCAACACTTGAGCACCCACTGTTTGCAGATAACTTATACATAGTCCCTGCCCATAGGAAGCCGACGCTCGTACTGGACGGACCAGCATGCAGCTAATAGTGCTATGAGATAAATGCTGTTTAAAAAGATATGAGGATAGGGCTTCCCTGGTGGCACAGTGGTTGAGAATCTGCCTGCTAATGCAGGGGACACGGGTTCGAGCCCTGGTCTCGGAAGATCCCACATGCCGCGGAGCACCTAGGCCCGTGAGCCACAACTACTGAGCCTGTGCGTCTGGAGCCTGTGCACCGCAACAAGAGAGGCCGCGTTAGTGAGAGGCCTGCGCACTGCAATGAAGAGTGGCCCCCGCTTGCCACAACTAGAGAAAGCCCTCGCACAGAAATGAAGACCCAACACAGCCATAAATAAATAAGTAAATAAATAAATAAGTCAAGCATTTGAAGCCCTTTTACAAAAAAGAAAAAGAAAAAGATATGAGGATAGTGTCTGGCCTTACATTTAGGTCTTTAATCCATTTTGAGTTTATTTTTGTGCATGGTGTTAGGGAATGTTCTAATTTCATACTTTTACATGTACCTGTCCAGTTTTCCCAGCACCACTTATTGAAGAGGCTGTCTTTTCTCCACTGTATATTCTTGCCCCCTTTATAAAAACATAAGGTGACCATATGTGCATGGGTTTATCTCTGGGCTTTCTATCCTGTTCCATTGATCTATGTTTCTGTTTTTGTGCCAGTACCATACTGTCTTGATTACTGTAGCATTGTGGTATAGTCTGAAGTCAGGGAGCCTGATTCCTCCAGCTCCATTTTTCGTTCTCAAGATTGCGTTGGCTGTTCGGGGTCTTTTGTGTTTCCATACAAATTGTGAAATTTTTTGTTCTAGTTCTGTGAAAAATGCCATTGGTAGTTTGATAGGGATTGCATTGAATCTGTAGATTGCTTTGGGTAGTAGAGTCTTTTTCACAGTGTTGATTCTTCCAACCCAAGAACATGGTATATCTCTCCATCTATTTGTATCATCTTTAATTTCTTTCATCAGTGTCTTATAATTTTCTGCATACAGGTCTTTTGTCTCCTTAGGTAGATTTATTCCTAGATATTTTATTCTTTTTGTTGAAATGGTAAATGGGAGTGTTTTCTTAATTTCTCTTTCAGATTTTTCAGCATTAGTGTATAAGAATGCCAGAGATTTCTGTGCATTAATTTTGTATCCTGCTACTTTACCAAATCCATTGATTAGCTCTAGTAGTTTTCTGGTGGCATCTTTAGGATTCTCTATGTATAGTATCATGTCATCTGCAAACAGTGACAGCTTTACTCCTTCTTTTCTGATTTGTATTCCTTTTATTTCTTTTTCTTCTCTGATTGCTGTGGCTAGAACTTCCAAAACTATGTTGAATAATAGTGGTGAGAGTGGGCAACCTTGTCTTGTTCCTGATCGTAGTGGAAATGGTTTCAGTTTTTCACCATTGAGGAAAACATAGGCAGAACACTCTATGACATAAATCACAGAAAGATCCTTTTTGACCTACCTCCTAGAGAAATGGAAATAAAAACAAAAATAAACAAATGAGACCTAATGAAACTTCAAAGCTTTTGCACAG
The DNA here is from genome assembly GCF_963455315.2 of Globicephala melas. NCBI lineage: Eukaryota > Metazoa > Chordata > Mammalia > Artiodactyla > Delphinidae > Globicephala > Globicephala melas. The sequence continues at coordinate 37,367,054 of NC_083324.2, read as the reverse complement.
CAAAGGAAACCATAAACAAGACCAAAAGACAACCCTCAGAATGGGAGAAAATATTTGCAAATGAAGCAACTGACAGAGGATTAATCTCCAAAATTTACAAGCAGCTCATGCAGCTCAATAACAAAAAAACAAACAACCCAATCCAACAATGGGCAGAAGACATAAATAGACATTTTGCCAATGAAGATGTACAGATTGCCAACAAACACATGAAAGAATGCTCAACATCATTAATCATTAGAGAAATGCAAATCAAAACTACAATGAGGTATCATCTCACACTGGTCAGAATGGCCATCATCAAAAATCTAGGAAAAATAAATGCTGGAGAGGGTGTGGAGAAAAGGGAACCCTCTTGCACTGTTGGTGGGAATGTAAATTGATACAGCCACTATGGAGAACAGTGTGGAGGTTCCTTAAAAAACTACAAATAGAACTACCATACGACCCAGAAATCCCACTACTGGGCATATAACCTGAGAAAACCATAATTCAAAGAGTCATGTACCAGAATGTTCATTGCAGCTCTATTTACAATAGCCGGGATATGAAAGCAGCATAAGTGTCCATCAACAGATGAATGGATAAAGAAGATGTGGCACATATATGCAATGGAATATTACTCAGCCATGAAAAGAAATGAAATTGAGTTATTTGTAATGAGGTGGATGCACCCAGAGTCTGTCATACAGAGTGAAGTAAGTCAGAATGAGAAAAACAAATACCATATGCTAACACATATATATGGAATCTAAGGAAAAAAAAAAAAAAAGGTCATGAAGATCCAGGGGTAAGACAGGAATAAGGACACAGACATACTAGAGCATGGACTTGAGGATATGGGGAGGGGGAAGGATAAGCTGTGACAAAGTGAGAGAGTGGCATGGACATATATACACTACCAAACGTAAAATAGATAGCTAGTGGGAAGCAGCCGCATAGCACAGGGAGATCAGCCAGGTGGTTTGTGACCACCTAGAGGGGTGGTATAGGGAGGGTGGGAGGGAGGGAGACGCAAGAGGGAAGAGATATGGGAACATATGTATATGTATAACTGATTAACTTTGTTATAAAGCAGAAATTAACACATCATTGTAAAGCAATTATAATCCAATAAAGATGTTAAAAAAAGATAAGATATGAGGAGAAGAGTCTGGGAAGGAGAGAGGTGGGGGGGTACTTAACTGGAGGTGATAAAGAATAATACTAGAAGGAGCAGAACCTTGAACTATTTCATAAATAATTAGTAGCATTCTGACTAGTGGAGAACACGGGGGTAGTTTTCCAAGCAGAAGGAACATGACATGAGAATGTGAAAAAATACATGAATATTCAGAAGATTGAGTTTTTGTATGGCATAATCCTTGATACGTGAAGGGAGAAAAAGGAAGTTCATCATTCTGTTTAGATTTTCTATTTGTCAGGAATAGACTCTCTCAGTTATTATTTTAAATAGTGGAAGTTCATTACACAGGAACCCAGTAAAATAAAAAATTCTCAGCCCTCAAAAAGATTGGGAGTTTGGGATTCCTTTTGCCTCCAGAGTGGTTCTAGATTGGCTTTAAATATTGGAGTTCCTGAAGGCTCTGACCCATACTCCCTTTTCTTCTCTTCACTCTTCCTAGGTCATACCCACAGCTTCAGTATCTATTTACCAGTGTCTCCCAGATCTGTATCTCTGGCCTTGACTTCTCTGTGACCTTCAGACTGATATATCCTGCTGCCTTCTTGCTACCTCTAAATGTAATAAGCATAGGTGTCTTATAATCTGTCTTATAACTCAAGTGCTTGTTCATTGTTTTGAAATTTTATTTGTGGAGATATTTTAAGGCATAGGATAAAAGAGCCTTCCTCTAGAGAAAAATTTCATTTACTTCTGTAAATTTACTTGGAACCATTTTCAACAAAACTAAAATTGAGGTTTTCTGGACTACATCAGTGATGCACACTGAACATCAAATTTACGGAAAGAAACTGCAGTGGTGGTTACAACCTTTAGAGAAAAGGCTCCCTAATCCATCCCTTTAGCACTAGACCATCTCCTCAGACCCTTGGGGTAACATGATTTACTTCTAATTTCCCTTTATCTAGAGTGTAGCCCTTTGAGGTCCTATTTTAATATGGGAGTATCTCCAATTAGATTCTCCACTTGGGTGAGCTCTCACATCTGTCCCCCGTTGTCCAAAGAGGCTGTCAAACTGTGGTTTTGCCTAGATTAGCAGTTGCCTTTAGGGAAAAAGCAGATTAGGTCATTTAGCTTTTTTCTCTGGGTTTTTGATTTGTTTGAAAATTTGGCTTAATAATTCCTTACCATATTGTTGGCTCTTTGATGCTTTTCAGAAACTGGGTTTTTGAAATATTTTGTGTAGTACTTTTTAGATATTTTCAGCAAGAAGATTTAAATAACTTGGCCTTGAATAACTGGAAATGGAAATCTTCCTACTTATCATCTCCCTTGGATTGTCTCAAGGCATCTCAAACTTGGCACTTCCAAAATAAGACTCTCCCAGCCTCCTTTGCTCTTCCAGCTTGGTCTTTTCCCAGTGCTTATCAGCTTATTTTTGCACATGAGAAATCCATATGAGTTCATCACTTTGTTCTCTATATTTTTATTATTAAATATTTCTTTAATCTCTCCACCTCCATTGCTTCCATCCTGATCCACCATCTCTCACCAATACAACTATAATAGAATCTACACCTCCATTTTTAGGCTTCTATATTCTGTTCTTCAAACTATAGCCAAAATGACCTTTTAAAATTGATTTGATCATGCCGTTGCTGTGCTTAAAATCTTTTAATGGCCTCCCATAACTTTCAGAAAAAACACCCATATCTTTATTATTGTTGACCAGGCCCTGTAGGGTCTGATCTGTGCTGCCTCAGCCACAAGGTCTTGGTAGTAGGTCTCTAAAATACATGACCAGAAATAGCTGTTGGTCCCAGGTTCTGAAGTTGCTTTTTATTTTTAAAGGCTGTGAGGAGCCAGAAGAATTTTTTTTAAGCAATGGAAGGATATAATTATCTGCTTTTGCAGCATTGATAGTGGAGTGGAGTGGCAAAGGTGAGGAACCTGTGAAGATGAGAAATAGTGTGAGCCTGAGCCCGGAGAATGGCAGAAGATGCAGGAGTTGCACATAAAAAAGCTTTTAGAAATAGAATTAGTGAGATAGCAACTAACTGTATGTGGTTGTTAAAGGAAAAGGAGAAATCAAAGAAAATTGTAATAAAATATTTCACATGTAAATTTATCAAGCAGTTACTGTATATTGGACACTGTTATAAAACTTAAGCATATTCTCTTTTATTCCTCACAATCATCTTATGAGATAGGTATTATTTATATCCTCAGTTTTTCAGTAAAGGAAACGCCAACATAGATTACTTACTGTTCCCATTTCGAACAGCCATTGTGTGATTGAGATAAGACTTCAAACCTGGGCAGTGTGATTTCAAACCTGTGCTATTTCTTACTCGAGAAATCCAGTGGGCAGTAGTTGTGTTATCTAAGGTATAAAACATAAGATGGGGGCAGACTTTGAGGAGCAAGTCTGTATATGTATGAAGATGAGGAAGAAAGTGGGAAAATAGAAGATGAGCATTTCTGAATCCAGGAGGAGATATCCACACCCAAATGGGAGTGTGGGTGTGGATTTCCAAAGGAGACTGGAGTTGGAGAACGAGGTTATGTAGTCATCAGTCAGTGATGTTTAGAGCCATGGAAGGGCCCAAGATTACCCAAGGAGTAAGTGTGACCTTGTATGAGGGTTCATAGGCCTTGTGTGAGGGTTTAATTGCATGACATGTAAAGAGCACTTAGCACAGTGCCTGGAGCACTTTAAGTGATCAGTAAGTGTTGTCTATTATAATTATTATTGTGTAACATAAATAGAGAATGCAACAAAATTTTTGACATTAAACATATAAAGCATGATTTTCTTAAACCAAATGATGATGGTATCAGGTGTGTTGTGAAAGATCAAGCATTCTATAGGAGATAAGTAACTCTGTATTCCTGAAACAGCAAAAAGGGTTTGGATTCTCATTGTTAGTGTTATTTTTTATATAGTGTTTTGCACTGATGTGCAGAACTGTTACTGTCACTTTAAAAAATATTCTCAGTAGGAAAAATATGTTTCTCAGGTGATTAAATTCATTTGGAAAAGTCAGCTGATTTAAATAACTTCTGACATCTGTAATAAAGAACGTAAGCTAGGACTTTCCTGGTGGCACAGTGGTTAAGAATCCGCCTGCCAATGCAGGGAACACAGGTTCCAGCCCTGGTCCGCGAAGATCCCACATACCGCTGAGCAACTAAGCCTGTGTGCCACAACTACTGAGCCTGCACTCTAGAGCCTGTGGTCCGCAACAGGAGAAGCCACCACAATGAGAAGCCCTTGCATTGCAACAAAGAGTAGCCCCACTCGCCGCAACTAGAGAAAAAACCTGCGCGCAGCAACAAAGACCCAATGCAGCCAAAAAAAAAAAAAAGAACCTAAGCTATAATTGTCTGCCAGAGGAGTGACTGCTGATAGTTTTTGTCTCTTTAAACAGATTCAGGTATGAATTTTTTTTAGCAGTTTAATCAATGCCACCTACAAAGCTTACTTAATATTTAATGAGGAGGCACAATCCTTAGCAATAAGGCTCTGAAATGTTGCTAGTGCACTGAAGTTCTGTTCATCTTTCACATAGCTGAAAAGGTGGAGGCCAGGTTACCAAAGAAACTACCAAAGAGCTACAGCATGAGATCTGCAGTTAGGGGATGTGGAAGGCATATTTTTAGGACTCAATGAAGCAAATAGGATGGCTAAGCCATTTATAACCATGAAGCAACAGCAGGAAACAAACCGTTAGGTCTGCAGCAAAAAATTTGTCATCAGCCATCATTTGAACTCTTACTCCTCCAGGGTCTTAGTTTTGCAATTGAGGGAAAGGAATAGGATGGTGTGTGGAGAATGAACTTAAGTATAAAGTTTGGTCCCAGATTTCCAAGTACTTATAGACTTTGGGGAAGGAAAGATTCATAAATGAGGTGATAAAGGACAATAAAAATGATTCCTACTCCCTAATGAGTAGTAAAGACCGTGAGTGCTATGGGTCTTGAATGTTAGAGATTAGAGAGATCAACCAATCTCTCCACCTGCAAGGATCAGTTCAGGAAGGATGCTCAGGAAGAGAAAGTACATTTTAAAAATAGAAAGATTTCAAGAAGGTAGGAGCTAATAGGAAGGAAGTGTTCTAACCTAGAGAAGTTGGACAGTCTCATAATGTCATGCATTGGTCCTGTGAATAGGACTAATGTGGTACATTTAAGAATTGTTGAATTCCTGTTTGTAAGTCATTATCTTGACTTTTGTGATAGTCATTTCCGTGTTCTTTTGCTCTACAATTTTCTTCCTATGTGAAGACCTTGTGAGCTTTTCATTCATTCATTTATTCCAGAAATATTAATCACTTATTACATATCATACTTTGTTATAGGTTCTAGAGATGCAGCAGTTAATGAAATAGACATAATACCTGCCTTCATGAACTTTGCAACCTAGTGATAGAACTTACATTTTATGATTAATTTTATTAAAATACCTCTCAGAACCTAGAAGATTTATTGGATAGCATCATATCTGTAGATCATTGAAAAAGTTTTTCTCCTATGTCTCATTCTTTTATTCATTTATCACATATTTATTGTGTACTTAAAGGAACTGTGTTAAACTTTAGAATTCAGTAGAGAGCAAAAACTGACAAGAGTCCCAGGCCTTATAAACATGTTGGTAAAGGAATCTGATTTTCTTTCTTGACGACAATTTACAGATTAGGAATGATTCCCCCAACTGTTTCAGCTTAGTTTAGCAGCATCAGATGAATTTGTCATATAAGTGTTAAGCTAAATCTTTATGTGCTATGGTCTAAATGTTTATGTCCTCCCAAAATTCATAGGTTGAACATCTGATATCTGATGTGATGGTATTAGGAGGCAGGGCCTTTGGGAAGTTCTTAGGTCTTGAGGGTAGAGGCCTTATGAATGGAATTAATGCTCTTATAAAAGACACCCCCAAAGAGCACCCTAGCCTCTTCCACTATATGAGGACACAACAAGAACTCTGCAGGTTGCACCTGGAAGAGGGCCTTCACCAGAACCTAACCAGGCTGGCACCCTGATCTTGTACTTACAGCCTCCAGAACTGTGAGAAGTAAATTACTATTGTTTGTAAGCCATACAGTTTATGATATTTTGTTATAGTAGCCCAAATGGTCTAAGACATTATCTTACCATGTAAAAGACACTGGCTTTTTTTTTTAAAGAGGTAGTTAATTTTATTTATTTATTTACTTTTTAAAAAACTGAAGTATAGTTGATTTACAGTGTTTCAGGTGTACACATATTTATTATACATATACCCATATTATTCTTTTTCAGATTCTTTTCCATTATAGGTTATTATAAGATACTGAATGCAGTTTCCTGTGCTATACAGTAGGTCCTTACTGTTTATCTCTTTTATATATAATAGTGTGTATCTGTCAATCATAAATTCCTAATTTATCCCTACCCTCCCTTTCCCCTTTGGTAACTATAAGTATGTTTTCTATGTCATTGAGTCTGTTTCTGTTTTGTAAATAAGTTCATTTGTATCATTTTTTTAGATTCCACAAAAAAAGTGATATCATATATTTGTCTTTCTCTGTCTGACTTTTTTCACTTAGTATGAATAATCTCTAGGTCCATCCATATTGCTGCAAATGACATTATTTCATTCTTTTTTTATGGCTGAGTAATATTCCATTATATATATATATATCTACAGATGAACAGATAAAGAAGGTGTGGTATGTATATATATATATTATATATATATATATACATACCACACCTTCTTTATCTGTTCATCTGTAGATGGACATTTAGGTTGCTTCCATGTCTTGGCTATTGTAGATAGTGCTGCTATGAAGAACATTGGGGTACATGTATCTTTTTGAGTTAGAGCTTTCACCTTTTCCAGGTATATGTCCAGGAGTGGGATTGCTGGATCATATGGTAACTCTATTTTTAGTTTTTAAAGGAACCTCCATACTATTTTCCATAGTGGCAAGACATTGACTTTTTATTATTCTTCCTTGTCTTTAACCACTGATGAACTTGCTGAAAGCAACAGTATTGAACCAACTATGTAAGTCAGTCATTTCTAAGACTGAATATTTATAAGGAAGGGAATTGGTCTAGGTAGGTGAAAAATAACTATAAGATTGCTAAAGAGAAGTAGTATTCTTTTTAATGTGAGAAGGAAGAGTAGCTCAGCATAGATCTCTTGAACTGTTGTTTCTCTTATCAAACCTGAAGGGAATTAAGAAGTTGGGCATATGTTGATTCATTGTTAATTATAGAGTATAGTGATAACAGGTTTGGGTATTAGTCACTGTTCTCCTAGTCTTTGACAGTAGCTCTTAATGCAGGAAGAAAAGGCTTTTCTTTCTTTCTTTTTTTTTTTAATAGAATTAAGAGCATTTCCAGTACCATTCCTTTGCATATGGCAGTGCCTTGGATTTGCGCCTTGAAATATTTAGCTTTAGCCAGGTATAATTCCAAAATAGACTTTTGTTTATTCTTCTTTGTATTTGAAAGTGATACTGCTGATGAATTAAACTTAGTTTTATGGATAATCATAACATGACATGGTTTCTTTAAGATGAATATAGATGGATTCTGTTATTAAAATAAGGACCAATAGTGATAATAATAATTCAAAGCTTATTATCATCTCTTGTACTGCTTCCTACCTAATAGAAATATAATTAAAATGACAACTTCATGACATTTAATATCATTTCATCTTACAAATTCCTGGTCCCTATTATTTCAGACTTTCAACTGAATGGGAACTCTTGATTTTCTGGCCATGACCCTTAAACTATGAATTAAAATTGCCATAAGCTTATCAAATGCTGATCAGACTTGAGGGTCCCATAAAAGATGTATACTGATTATTAAGAGAAAAGGCTTGAACTGGGGAGGAATTCATTACACTCGGCAAGTCAGTGACTAGGAAACGTCAGTAAGAGGCAATTCAGAGGCCATATCTAAGTTAAATGCTAGCTCTGGCCTTGTTACTGAACAAAGTTCGTATGCCCAACACACAGTGAGGCCAAACAAACTGAAATGTTGGAGTTTGGAGCAGAGAAAGGTTTATTGCAGGGCCTTGCGAGGAGATGGGTGGCTGGTACCCAAAAATCCCTGAACTCTCTGAAGGGTTTCAGCAAAGCATGTTTAAAGGCAAGCTGAGGGAGGGGCGTGGTTAGTTTCACACTTCTTGGTGTTGGAATCCTTTGTTCTTGCAGCTGTCCACTTAGGTCATGATGTCCTTGTAAACCTCCAACCAAAGAAATGTTATTCTCTGTTTTGCAACTTTTTATCTCTATATGAATGGACCATTAAAGGCCAGAGCCCTGGGACTTCCCCGGTGGTGCAATGGTTAAGAATCTGCCTGCCAGTGCAGGAGACACCAGTTCAAGCCTGGTCTGGGAAGATCCCACATGCCGTGGAGCAACTAAGCCCGTGCACCACAACTACTGAGCCTGCACACTAGAGCCCGTGAGCCAGAGCTACTGAGCCCACGTGCCACAACTACTGAATTCCATGCGCCTAGAGCCTGTGCTCCGCAACAAGAGAAGCCACTGCAATGAGAAGCCCACACATTGCAATGAAGAGCAGTCCCCGCTTGCCCCAACTAGAGAAAGCCAGCATGCAGCAATGAAGACCCAACACAGCCAAAAAAATAAAATAAATTTTGAAAAATTAAAAAAATATAAAGGTCAGAGCCCTAAGAATAGGCTATCCTGTATATTTCAGGCTATTGGCAACATTATTTGACAAAAGATGCAGAGCCAGCATAACCAAGCACAGGCAACAGAGCACAAAGGTTAAAGTAAAAGAAACAGATCTGATATGGAGTCAGATTTGTTCTTCCCTATTACAACCTTAAAGTCAATAAAAGAAGGTAAAAATGAGGTTATCATCCCTAAGAACTTTTGAACTACGGAAATAAGTTTTCCCTTTGGGAGTTAGTTACAAAGCCAATATATAATTGTTCACAGCATAGTTGTAATTGCCTTAGAAAAGGAATGCAGCATACTGGACTTTTTAGGAACTAGCATGAATTTATCTAAAGGAAAGTGTGTCAGCCAGAAGAGTGATTTGTAAATGATAGAAACATTAAAAAAAGAAGAATCACAGAGTCAGATGTTAGTACTGCCCATCCAGATACTTTATAGGGAAAAGGGAGTCTTTTTTTTTGATGTTGACCATTTTTGAAGTCTTTATTGAATTTGTTACAATATTGCTTCTGCTTTGTGTTTTGCTTTTTGGCTCCAAGGCATGTGGGATCTTAGCTTCCTGACCAGGGATGGAACCCCACACCCCCTGCATTGGAAGGCAGAGTCTTAACCAATGGACCGCCAGGGAAGTCCTGGAAAAGGGAGTCTTGTTAAACTGGCCCTACCCTTTCCATCTTGGGGGCACATCCCTCTGGTAAACTGGTGCATATATGTAATGGATAAGCAAGGTTCCAGGTTCTAGGCAGGAAAGAACTGGTTTTTCAGCAGTCAGCTATGAAGTAAAGTGGAATTTAAGATTTGAACCAGAAAAAGGTAAAAGCCAGGAACTGCAGCATAAATCACCTATTCAGAATAATCAGAGCCAGTGGAGATTTCATGAAGCCCAGTCTATAGAAGAAGAGGCATTTATACAGCAGAGAGAGATCTGGTTCCATTATGTTATAGAGATGCATGCATCAGACCATCTGACTGTCCTTTGAATATCCTTTGATGATTCATATGACACATCCATTTCCCCTTGTTAGAGTTCACTCCAAGTGTGCAGCCTTCTGATGTTTTGACTCTTTAGGTACAGTGTTGGTAAGGCCAGTGCCAACATCAGACTCTCTTACTATTTTTCACTGTAGAACGATAACTTGGCATATTGTTTTGTTTATTATATTTTCTTTTGGAACTTAAGGGACGGTTGAGATATTTTTATACTCCCTGGTTCATGGCACACTATAGTCATAAGTACATTTAAGCCTCCTCTCTTACACCTTATTTTCCCCTTTATTCTCTTACTGTTGCTCCTAGTTTGCCTCCAGCTTCCTGCTGCTAGAAATAGTACTGTGATAAACATCCTATAAATTTCCTCAGGGACCTATGTGAGAGTTTCTCTGGGATATCACTGGGAGTGGGATTGCAGCATTGTAGAGTATATGCCTATTTAACTTCACCAGATTACTCCCCCAAATTGCTGACTGGGCTGTACTTTCATGATTTTTACAATTCTGTTGGATATAAAAGTGGCATCTTATTGTCATCCTTTGCTTTTTTTCCTTTTTTAAGCTAGCAGTATTGGTGACCATTGCTTTATGTATTTCTTTTTAGGATTTCCCTTTTTGTTAATTATTATTCATATCACTTGCTATTTTTCATTTGGGATTTTTCTTTTTCTTGTTGATTTGTAGCAATTCCTTATAATTTTTTTATCTTTTTTGGTTGAAGTGTAGTTGATTTATTATATTAGTTTCAGGTGAAAAACATAGTGGCTCAGTATATTTATAGATTATACTCCATTCAAAGTTATTATAAAATATTGGTTATATTCCCTGTGTTGTATAATGTATCCTTGTAGCTTATTTATTTAGTACACAGTAGTTTGTACCCCTTAATTCCCTACCGTTATCTTGCCCTTCCCCACTTCCCCCTACCTACTAGTTACCACTCATTTCTTCTCTATATCTGTGAGTCTGTTTCTGTTTTGGTATATTCATTTGTGTGTTTATTTTTTTAGATTCCACATATAAGTGATATCATACAGTGTTTGTGTTTCTCTGTCTGACTTATTTTGTGAAGCATAATACCCTCCATATCCATCCATGTTGTTACAAATGGCAAAATTTCATTTTTTATGGGCAAGTAATATTCCATTGTATATGTACCACATCTTCTTTACCCATTCATCTGTTGATGGACACTTAGGTTGCTTCCATATCTTGCCTATTGCAAATAATGCTGCTGTGAACATTGGGGTGCATGTATCTTTTTGAATTAGTGTTTTCATTCTCTTTGGGTATATCGCCAGGAGTGGAATTGCTAGGTCGTATGGTAGTTCTACTTTTAGTTTTTTGAGGAAGCTCCATACTGTTTTCCATAGTGGCTGCACCAATTTTACATTCCCACCAGTGGTGTACTAGGGTTCCCTTTTCTCCATTCATTCTCTCCAGCGTTTATCATTTGTAGACTTTTTGATGATGGCCATTCTGACTGGTTGAAGTAGTACTGTGCAAAATATATAAACAGCTTATACAAATCAATAGCAAAAAAAAACAACCCAATTAAAAAATGGACAGAAGGGGCTTCCCTGGTGGCGCAGTGGTTGAGAGTCCACCTGCTGATGCAGGGGACCCGGGTTCATGACCCGGTCCGGGAAGATCCCACATGCCGCAGAGCAGCTGGGCCCGTGAGCCATGGCCTCTGAGCCTGCGCATCCAGAGCCTGTGCACCGCAATGGGAGAGGCCACAACAGTAAGAGGCCTGCGTACCGCAAAAAAAAAAAAAAAAAAAAAATGGACAGAAGGCATAAACACATTCTTCCAAAGAAAATATATAGGCACATGAAAAAATGTTCAATAGCATTAATTATTAGAGAAATGCAAATCAAAACCACAATGAGATACCACCTCACACCTGTCAGAATGGCTATCATCAAAAAGAACACAAATAGGGGCTTCCCTGGTGCTGCAGTGGTTAAAAATCCACCTACCAATGCAGGGGATATGGGTTTAAGACCTGGTCTGGAAAGCTCCCACATGCCGCAGAGCAACTAAGCCCGTGCGCCACAACTACTGAGCCTGTACTCTAGAGCTTGCGAGCCACAACTACTGAGCCTGTGAGCCACAACTACTGAAGCCCGCGTGCCTAGAGCCCATGCTCCACAACAAGAGAAGCCACCGCAATGAGAAGCCCGCACACTGCAATGAAGAGTAACCCTCACTCACCGCAACTAGAGAAAGCCTGCGCGCAGCAATGAAGACCCAACACAGCCAAAAAAAACAAAAAAACAAAACAAAACAAAACACAAATAAGCATTGGCGAGGATACTTTTTAAGGAATACATACATAGGTAGTTAAAACATGAAAGAATAAAAGGATACAAATCAAGACCATGGTTACCAGGAGGTTGACAAGGATTATTATTAGGGATGTGCACATAGTAAGATTCAAGGGCCAAGGCCAGACGTGGTGCCCTGGCAGGGGTGCCATGATCAGTTTGGAAGCACATTTAGATGACTTGGTGTTGTTTGGTAGCCTAGTCCAGAGAAGAATGTCTGTTGGAGGGAGGGCAAGGAATGTATTGTGGTAATAACTTTACTCAAGAGAACTTACTAGGTTCCAGGTGCAGTTAACCCCTGTAATAACCCTAGATAGATGCTCCTTTTTTTGTTGTTATTGTTAAAAGGATGAGGTAACCAAAGTCTCGCAGAGATTAGTAAATTTGCCTGAGGCACTGCAGTTCACAGAGTTGAGATAGAAAACAAGGCATTCTGACTCTAGAGCCAGTACCCTTATCACTATGCTGTATTGTCTTGATATTAAAGAATTATGAACCCCCCAGAGCAAGGGTCAGTAGTAGGAAGACAGGAGATTGTTTGGATAAGTTTCACAGATTGAATGTTTTTAATGGTGTTCAATATAAATTGTAAGAGTGGGGTGGTGGGGTGAAGTAAATTTGTGTTTTTATTTAAAGTTCCCAGCTGTTTTGTTTGTTTATTTCAATAGGTAAGACTAGAGCAGACAGGGTTAGGATTTGGCACAGCAAAATCCCTTTATGCCCTTGGAATTACGGCCTTGTGTGAAAGTACTGTTCATGAAGCATCTTAGATAACTTGGATGCAAATGTGCACCTTCTGCCTTTCCCATTCTTTGCTGAAGCTGGGTGACTCATATTCTGAAGGGGCTTGCTTGGCAGGGTAGCTGCTATCATTTCTGCCCTGTATATACTGTCACCAGAATGTGGAAGCTGTGAATGGACAGATGCTATGCTGCAGTCAAGAGACAAAGCTTTCTCAAGGGCATTTTTTCTGCTGTGGAATGTGTTTCATTTTTCATTCACTCTGGGAGTGAGATATATAAATGATCTAGCTTTTGTGGTGATTCAGCAGGGGATCATTGCACTTGTGCAGGTTTGGCTGCTTTCATTTGTTAATATTTAAAGTAATAAACGGCAGTGAAGGCTGAATTGAGACTGCTTAACTTTGTGACCCAGAGAAACACACTTCGTGTAGGGGATGGGGGAGGGGCTTTTATGTTAGGGGTTATTTAATTTCTTTTTTTAAAAAAAATCAAAGAAATATGTATATATGGGTTTTTAAATAATATATTAAAAATAACTAGGCCTTTAATGAAAAATAGTAGTTTTTGGCCCTATCTCTTCCATTCCTGATTTCTGTTCCATACTTATTTTATTCAGTTCTTTTAGCTATTTCTTCTAATATTTCATATTTCTAAATAATATTCTTTTAATGTACATCTTGATTTTTTCTATTTTAGATGTCATTTAATGATTTCTTATTATAGAAGATAAGAATTAAGCTCTGAATGTTCTTCTCCATACACGTATACTCTTTCCCTCTTCCAGTACTTCCAAAATAGTTATATCACCTTTTTTTTTTTGGTTAAGTCAATATGCAGTTGCTACTATGTCTGTGTAATTACTTTTACTTCTGAGCCATATAGTGAATTAAAGTTACATTGCCTTTCTTTCTTGTGTAACTTTGTTTTTTTATATTAATAATTGTTTCTCTTTTCATTTGTTTTGTTTTCTCAGTTTTCCTTCTCCTAGACTTCTGGCAGAAATGAAAATCTTCTTTGAGTATATTCAAATACTTTAGGTATTTTATAAGTTTAATTTTTTTTCCCAGTGACATCCTGTATGGAGCCCTCCAACCTCCTGTGTTGGCCAGACAATTTTCTTTGCCCCCTCCCATGTTCCTTTGTCTCCTGGGTTAAACCAGTGTCACCTTAATTCTTGGTTTACTTCCTCATTTGATTAATTACTTTCTCAATAATTTCCTGAGAAAAATGTGTAGGAGAAATTTTTTTGATATTTTGCATACTTGAAATGTCTTTAGACTACCATTACCTTGATAGTTAGTTTAGCTTGATATAAAATTCTTGGTTACAAATAAAGTACAGAAGTTTTAAAGTATTGCTTCATTATTTTCTAGCTTCCAGTGTTGTTATTGAGAAGTCCAATGTCATTCTAGTCTTTTATTGACACGTTGTTTTCATGAAAGATTTTAGGATGGTCTCTTTGTCCCCAGTGGTCTGCTGTTTTACAGCGATGTGTCTTACATGGGCTTTTTTTGTTTTTTCCTGTTGATTATGCTGGCTCCCCAGTGAGTTCTATCATCCTGAAAACTCATTTCCCTCAGTTCTGGGATATTTATTGTATTACTTTGTTTGCAGTTTCTTCCTCTCTGTTTTCACAGTTTTTTCTTCCTAGAACTCTTTTATTAGAATTGGACATCCTGGAATGATTCACCAGTTTTCTTATATTTTCTCACCCATTTATCCATTGTATTATGTTTTTTGTTTTACTCTCTAGCAGAATCCCTCAAAGTTCTATTCTATCATTATTACTGAATTTTGTTTTAAATTACAGCTATCCTCTTTTTGCCTTCTTTGGTCTTTTATTAGAATTGGACATCCTGGAATGATTCACCAGTTTTCTTATATTTTCTCACCCATTTATCCATTGTATTATGTTTTTTGTTTTACTCTCTAGCAGAATCCCTCAAAGTTCTATTCTATCATTATTACTGAATTTTGTTTTAAATTACAGCTATCCTCTTTTTGCCTTCTGAAAGCTTTTTTGGGCTCTGGATCTTTTTCTCCTGTGTTATATCCTGTTCTTTTTTTCAGGGATGTACTATAATGTTTATGCTCTCATGAATGTTAATTATTATTTCTTTGGAATCTTCTTTTATTCCTGGAATTGTTTCTATTTCCTCCAATTTCCATTTTTCTGATTGCTTTAAGTCTCATTCCTTCATGTTGGAAGCTTTATTCATTATATGGTATTCTTTTCCATTCATACTTAAGAATGATGCATTAAAAATTTGACAGAAAGCTCTGTGAATGGGGCTAGTTTTTACCAACTGGCAGATATTACTGTACAGTGATCAGAAGAGAGCCTGGCTTCTCATGGGAGAAGGAGAGCAACTGTCAGTATTTCTGGGTCTTTTCCCCTGGCTGAATTTTCCCAGTGAGGAATCCTTCATTCTCCTTCCTAGGAAGGCAAAAGTCTGGCTATCAACACTTCGCGAGCTCAGTGTGGGAAGGGCACCAAGGGCATCATTTATTACATAGTCTTTGACTTAATTTCCCTGTTTTAACATCATCAGCTCTGTTTGGTGCCCTGCAGTAGTTTAGACTCTGTTTTAACCTCTGTAGAGAGTAAAACTATCATGTGGAAAAAGCCTGGCAGAATAGAGTAGGAGTGATTATCTGAAGGTCTTAAAGCCTTTTAAAAGCCTTTTAACCAGTTCTCCTGTTTCCATTTCCCAAGCTCATGCACCAGACCTACCGCACTGGCACATGCACATATACATCTTCAGAGGTTCTTGGTACCTCCAGAGCCTGAGTCTTTCTGCACATAATGGGCTTCATTCTTATAGATTTCCTTCCTCTCCCCACCCCTCCGATCTCGGAGAGAGAGCAGTGAGTGGTCCTGAAGAGAGATCTTAGTTCCCTGCCCAGGAATTGAACCTGGGTAGCCTGGATGAAAACCAGGAATCCTAGCCATCAGATCACCAGGGGCTAGAGGCTAGAAGCAAAGTGGCCCTGGCTCTTACCCCGTTTGAAAAATGAATTTCTCAAGTAGGCAAAAACTGTAAAAAAAAGGTACAAAGTTTATTATCAGAGACACAGCATAACATGTGGGAGAGCACACAGACAGGCAGTTTGTTTATTTAAGGCAGAAGCAAGGCAGAAATACACGCCCGGAGAAAAAGTGTATGGGCCTCCTCTCTAATGAGGAGGAGTGCAGTAAAGAGGTGATTTAAATCACTTATATAGGACAGTTCTTCTGAGTCTTTGTTTACCTTTGGTCAGTTATCTTGTTTCTTTCTTCACACTTGACTGGTTTTAGGACCCTCCCCAACATGCGTGCACAACTTTTTGCTAAGATGGAGTCCACCGCAGAGGTCTGTGGGGGTATGTCCACACTTATTATGGGGTGGC
The DNA here is from genome assembly GCF_963455315.2 of Globicephala melas. Classification (NCBI taxonomy): domain Eukaryota; kingdom Metazoa; phylum Chordata; class Mammalia; order Artiodactyla; family Delphinidae; genus Globicephala; species Globicephala melas. The sequence continues at coordinate 37,350,767 of NC_083324.2, read as the reverse complement.
GCTCCCTCCCTTTTTGACCCCCAAGGAGCCTTCCTGCGCATTTGCAGACACGGAAGTTTTCCTTGACCTCAGGAGTGGTCATCTTATCTGTTTACTTCAGCAAGCTCAGCTCTTGCCACTAACTTTGTCCTTGGAGTGTCTAGGGAAAACAAAGCTTCAGTTTTACTCCACTTGACAAACACCAGCTGTTCAGCCCAGGGTGAACGGGTGTGTATTTCTACCTACTACTAAGCCACCGGGCTTAGTTTTCAGTCTTTTATTTTGGCCCAGTTATCTACTTTCCAGCTTTCAACTTTAACATTTGGAGGAGGGGGTAATTGGGGCTGGTTTCTTATTGGTCTCTGTATCTAAAAAGAGGTATCTAGGGGAGACATACTAAATGCTGCCTTTAAGTAGAGCTTTGTTCAGTCTTGTGTAGAAGGGCTCTGAGCCTGAGAATGCCTCAGCTGTCCACAGCCCACTGTTAGGTAAGTTCACTGTGTTCAGAATCGTGAATGGGTGCCCTTGACATCAGCAACTGGAGCTTCCATTTTTTATATCACTGATATTTTACTTACCTTTCAGTTAGCTTTGATCCCTTCTTAGCAAGATCCTTATCTGCTCTAGGGAAAGAATATGATAGGCTTACTTAAACTAAGACTTTTAAGTCTTAACTCTCCTGTAAATATTTGTGTTGTAAAAGAGGATTGAAGCTATAAGTGGTATTATTTTGGTTATCAACAAGCCTGTGAGGGAGGATGTGTTTGGGTTGAGACTGGAGTGAGGAAGACATGTAGGCCTGTGAGAGGTGGAGGAGTAAATATGTATGTCAAGCAAAGAGAGTATATAGACACACCTCCATATTAGTGAGGAGTTTTAAAAGAATTTCCACATTACTTACTTGCATTCTTATTTCTTGAAAATATATGCTTGAAGATCTGTGTGAAATAGGTTGGATTTACATCTCTTGTTTCACAGAAATTTCTCTTTTGAAAATCAGTTTCAAGCCTTGGCCAACTAAGTTGTTGAACAACCTAAAATGAAAGTTTAAATTCTTGGGCTTAAAGATATTTTTGGCAGAAAGTTCATTAAAATTGCAAGCACTGCAGTTTAGATATTTTTTGTATTATACTGGGATGAGTGCTAGAGCTTTGGTATATAATATAAATATTTCAAATAGGGTTAGTTTACTTCACAGTAAGACACTTGATTATTAATAGCAATTAAAGAAAGAAATACTGGAGAGGTTTGAATATATCTGGGTTCTTAATGGTTAATCTTTTAGCGAGAAATAAAAGGAGTAAATAAAAGAATGTTCAAAAGTAAAATGTAAAATGGAGAGAGATCTGGGAATCATCCCTTAACAACTTAAACTTGAGATGCAATGTTTAATTTCCATTAAATTGATTTTGACCCAAAGTTTTTAGTACTATGGCTCTCTTTGATGAGAGCCGTACTTTTGATGTAATTTTCTTTAAATTAGATTTTATAATCTTATATTAGCATATGTTAAACAATCTTTATGCATATATAGTTTTAAAATAAAGTTAGCATGTTTATGATGGATATTCTACAACTTTACTCATTTACTGACCCAGAGGCATCATTGCAGCACAATCTTTCTTGCAACACTGAGTTACAAGCAGTTTAGTAAAAATAATTTTTAAATCTGGCGTATTTCTGCAGAGCTCTGGAATTCTTTCACAATGATAAGGCAAATTCTACCTGGCTTGTGCTGGCAAAGTAATTTAATTATTCTAAATGTATCACTTCTACTGATTCTTTGGTATACTTTCCAAATTCTGTGACCATTCTTGACAAATATTAGAGCTTTTGGAGAGGCTAAATGTGTTGCTAAGATTTCTTTTTCCTCGTCTTTAAAAAAATTTTTTTAAATCTTTTTATTTTTTTTTAAATTTCTGACAGTGTTGGGTCTTTGGTGCATGCGGGCTTTCTCTAGTTGCGGCGAGCGGGGGCTACTCTTCGTTGCTGTGTGCGGGCTCCTCATTGTGGTGGCTTCCCTTGTTGCGGTGGACGAGCTCTAGGCGCATGGGCTTCAGTAGTTGTGGCGCACGGGCTTAGTTGCTCCACGGCATGTGGGATCTTTCTGGACCAGGGCTTGAACCCGTGTTCCCTGCATTGGCAGGCGGATTCCTAAAGCACTGTGCCACCAGGGAAGCCCAAACTTTTTCATTATTGTATTTGTTATGGTGATCTGTGATCAGTAATCTTTGTTACTACTGTTACTCACTGAAGGCTCAGATGATGGTTAGCATTTTTTTAGCAATAAAATATTTTTCATTGAGGTATATACATTGTTTCTTTAGACATAATGCTATTGCACATTTAATAGACTACAGAATAGTGTAAAGATAACTTTTATATGCACTGGGAAACCAAAAAATTTGTGCAGCTCTCTTTATTGCAGTATTCACTTTATTGTGGTCATCTGGAACCAAACCCGCAATATCTCTTAGGTATCCCTCATATACTGTTATTTTGATCGACTAAGGAGTAGGTTTCTCGGTAGAAAAGGATTTTTCAGCCTGAGTGGGGTATTTAGCTGTCCTGTGGCATCGAGTGCTCTTAGGTAAATTGTGTGCTCTGGAGCCAGTCTCCGATATTCTTCAGGTTGAATGGCGTGTGTTCTCTTCTGCTAACAAACCCAAGAGTACCATGTGGTGTCAGAGCAGTGCTGGTGGAGCCTCTAGGGCTAGGACCTCTGGTCAAAGAGGCCATTAGGTTGGTCTGGAAAAAGAAATTAGCACCACATTGATTATAATAGTAGTGCTGCTTTCTGATGGTATCCATTTCATTCTTAGTGCAGGGTTAGTATTCCCAGCTTTATATAATTAGGAACAGTAACTGATTTTCTATTGGAAAAAAATACTGTACAGTTGTTCTGGTTATCTACATAACAAACTACTCCAAAGCTTTGTGGCTTAAAACAACTGTTTAGGGCTTCCCTGGTGGTGCAGTGGTTGAGAGTCTGCCTGCCGATGCAGGGGACACGGGTTTGTGCCCTGGTCGGGGAAGATCCCACATGCCATGGAGAGGCTGGGCCTGTGAGCCATGGCCATGGAGCCTGTGCTCCGCAACGGGAGAGGCCACAGTGGTGAGAGGGCCGCGTACCGCAAAAAAACCCACTGTTTATTATATTTCATTCTTCTCTGGATAGAGTGAGCTCAGCTGGGCAGTTCCACATAGGGTTTCTCATTCTGTTGCAGTCAGATATTGGCAGAAGCTGTAGTCTTCTGACAGTGTGGCTTGGCTAGGTGTGGCATCTAACATGCATCACTCACACAGCTGGGACTGCTTAATGGAGTGTCTCCTTGTGGCCTCTCCACGTAGCTTGGGCTTTTCACCACAAGGCGGCTGGATTCTGAGAGGGAACCTCCCAAGAGCATGTATTCTAAGAGACAGGAAGCAGAAGCTGCCAGACTAGTTAAGGGCTATGCCTAGAACTAGCTCAGCTCACTACTGTAATGTTTGATTGGTCAGAGCAGTCTCAGGGCCTGCCCAGGTTTAAGGCTGTAAAGAAGTAGGTTCCAGGGAAGTCCCTGGTGGTCCAGTGGTTAGGACTCTTAAGCTTTCACTTTGGTGGGCTGGGTTCAGTCCCTGGTTGGGGAATTAAGATCCCCCTAGCTACAAGGCAGGGCAAAAAAAAAAAAAAGGAAAGAAAGAAAGAAATAGGTTCCAGTTCATACCAGGGGAGTGTCAGGTTCACATTTTTGCAGAAGAGCACTTGGGATGGGAGATATTGTTGTCATGTTTGGAAAATACAATCTGTTAGAAACTCTTGACTAAAAAAAATAAATAACCATATAATGCCTTAAAAGAGTATATTAGCATATTCTTGCATTGCTATTGTATGTGTGTGTGCATGTTATTACATAGATATTGTATGTATGTGAGTATATGTTATGTGTGTGCATGTATATATGCATACACACATGTATACACATACATATATATGTGATATTTCAGTATCAATATACTTCATTATATGTAGCTTTAAAAAAGACACAAAACTGCACTTTTAATTAGTGTTCACAAATCTCAAAACCATCTAACAGTTGAACTATCTTTCCCCTGATTTGTGTTACCACTCTCCATGAGACTTTTTAATGTCTTTTCCTCTGTTTTCAAACCTCTAACACCCTCTTCCACTCTACTCACTCTCAGCTGATGACTTTGCTTTTTATTTCCTTGACAATAAAGCAGCCAGAGGAAAAATTTAGTTCTATCACCAAGTCTCCCAACTATCTGTGTCATTACTCAGTTCTTTGCCCTTCCTCTCTGTGACAATAGAGTATCCTGGTTAAGCGAAACCTTACCCCCCCCCCCACCTTTTAACCTGGGACCCATCTCTTCTTGACTACTTAAGGATTTAACACCTGCATCATCAAATTTTCCCTTCTACTAGATTATTCTCTTCTGTATACAAATAGCCTAAAATTGTGTTTCATTAAAAAAAAACCCTCCCTCCATAGCACAACCCTGTTTTGCTACATTTCTCTGCTTCCAGTTACTGAAAGTTCTACAAAAGAGTTGTCTATGCTCTGTCTCCATTCCCTCCTTTCCCATTACTCTTGAACTCACTCCACCCATTCCATCAGTGCTCAGTGATGGCCACCACAGTGCCAAATCCAGTGGCCAGTTCTCAGTCTATATTTTATTTAACCTCTCAGTGCATTTAACAAAGTTCTCCTTAAACCCTGTTTTCAATACTCTCTTGCTTTTCCTCTCACTTCACTGCTTACTTCTCAATTTCCTTTGCTAGATTCTCCTCACTTTCCTGACCTCTAAATGTTGAAACTCGGTGTCAAACTTAGCATGTCCTAATTGAACCTTGTTTCCCTCTTCCAGACATGCTTCTCAGGTTAGGAAAAAGAATGATCCTTGATTCCATTCATATCTCACATCTAATCTATCAGCAGATCTTGACAGCTCTAACTACAAAACATGTCAAAATTCCAAACTCTGAAATGTTTACCTTTACCATTCTTACCTTTGTCCAGTCAACCATCATCATGTGGATTGTTGCAATAAATAGTTTCCTAACTGGAACCCCCACTGTCCTCTTTGCCTTTTCATGATTTATTTTCAACAGAGCACTCAGAGTAATGCTTTCAAGACTTATGTCATATCACATCACTCTTCTATTCCAAATCTCCAGTGGCTTCTCATCTTGCTGGGAGTAAAAGCTAAAGACCTTAACATAATTTACAAAGGCCCTGCCTAATCTGGTCTGTGTTGCCTCTCTGCATCATCACCACTTTCCCCCTTGTTCACTTTGCTCCAGGTGCGCTGACTTCTTTACTCTCTGTGAATATGCCAAGTTCACTTCCACATTGAGGCATTTGCTCTTGCTGTTTCTCATGCCTATAAAATTTCCCCAGTTTTCCTAAATGCTGTCACTTTATTTCATTCAGGTTTCTACTTAAAGTTCGGCTCACAAGGAAGCCTTTCCCTGACCATTCTACCTGAAGCAGTAACTTCTCCTACTCCCCAGCCAATGCACCGTTGGCCACCCACTGTCCCTATCCTGCTTTAATTTTTCTTCTTAGAATTTTCACCACCATTATGTATTTGTGTATGGTCTATCTCTGCTCTCTAGAATGAAAGCACCATGAGAGTAGGGACTTTTTTTTTTTTTTTTTTTTGCGGTACGCGGGCCTCTCACTGTTGTGGCCTCTCCTATTGTGGAGCACAGGCTCCAGACGTGCACGCTCAGCAGCCATGGCTCACGGGCCTAGCCGCTCCGCGGCATGTGGGATTCTCCTGGACCGGGGCACGAGCGCATGTCCCCTGCATCGGCAGGCGGACTCTCAACCACTGTGCCACCAGGGAAGCCCAAGAGAGTAGGGACTTTTGATCACAACGAAGTAATAGCACTCAGCAGGTGCTCCATAAGCATTTGTTAATTGAATGAATAAATCAATGCTTGTATATGTATGTAGTGGATTGTTGTGTATGGCTTGATGGGAAAATAATAATCCTAACTTTCTATTTTAAACTTAGACAGGTGGCCCTGATTTATCATAAAGAAATGCATGTGCTGGAAACAAACACCACATTGCCTTTATTGCTTATCTCAAGATCTCAATTTTGCAGATATAATTTGCTTAGGCTTTGTTGCATTTGAGCTGGCAAGAATTTGAGTTCTGCCCATCTGCCAGCATTGTGTACCATCAAGGTGCTTAAGTTTTCTTCATATGTTCATTGAGTGAAGAAAGAACAGCTTGATGTAGTTAGAGTGCATGATTTCTAATGTCTTCTAGTTAAAAATAATTTCTCTTGGGCTTCCCTGGTGGCGCAGTGGTTGAGAGTCCGCCTGCCGATGCAGGGGACACGAGTTCGTGCCCCAATCCGGGAGGATCCCACATGCCGCGGAGCGGCTGGGCCTGTGAGCCATGGCCAATGAGCCTGCACGACCGGAGCCTGTGCTCCGCAGCGGGAAAGGCCACAACAGTGAGAGGCCCGCGTACCGCCAAATATAATAATAATAATTTCTCTTTAAGATGGACCTTTAAAAATCTAATGCTCCAGTGCTCCATTAGATGATTTCTAAGTAGTATGATGTTCCAAACATTTTAATCATAAGCTCAGAGCCACTTAAAAACATTAGCTGATTCTACTGATTTGTAATTTACTTCATAATTATAATTTTATTTACAGTCACTTGAATCCAGCTTATTTTGACAAGTGTCTTTTTAGGGGAAATCCAGATAGAGATTTTACTAACACTATGGTAAAGATTGATCTGTCTTTAAAAGCATTCTTTATAGATTAGTTACATTCCAAGAATTTTAATTATCATATAAAATTGTGCTTCTCTATAATAAAAACAGAAACCGAAAGATTCCAAAATCAAGATTTCACTTGTGAGCAAATAGAACTTTAGTTCTTAAACCTATATTCTTTAGTAAAGATGCTTATTTTTGTTAAGCATCTACTGTCATGGCATTTACATTTTTTACTTGTTAAAACCACTGTGATGTCCATAATTAAGTTCATTAAGCTGTTTCCATTTAACTCTTATAAAGGTGACGCTTTTTTTTGTTTTTTTTTAACATCTTTATTGGAGTATAATTGCTTTACAATGGTGTGTTAGTTTCTGCTTTATAACAAAGTGAATCAGCTATACATATACATATATCTCTTCCCTCTTGCGTCTCCCTCCCTCCCACCCTCCCTATCCCACCCCTCTAGGTGGTCACAAACCACCGAGCTGTGACACTTTTCACTGAACTGAAAAGAGTAGAACTCTATGACACTAGGGACACATACTGTTTTCAAAAGCTAATTAAAGCTAGATGAGGCCTGGAAACCTGGAATGAATCTCACTCCAGAGACTGTAGCTTTATGTTGAAACAGTTCTTTAAAATAGGGCAAGTGATTCTCTCTCTGCCTACCCCAACTTGAGTATCCTTCCTGGAGAAACCAGGGATGTTGCTGGATGGTTGAAATCTTTGTCATACATAGTAGCTTCTGTCAGAGAAAACCACTCTAGGCTCCTGTGTTTCTTTTGGTTCTGATTAAGTTTAGTAACTTACTGGAAAATTAATAGTTCAGGATAGAGTAGAGATAGACAGATGGTACTTTGCATATGCCAGATCAATTATGTTGTTAGATGTCACTTTGTAGAGATTTTTAGACAGTAGGAACTAAGGACTTTGGTTTAAGATTCTTAAATAAGCCTCTCTTTACATTGCCTGTTTTTAGAGGTTCAGAGAAATGAGCACTTTTCATAGTTTAACTATTTCTCTTTTTTTTTTTTCATTCCCTTTCCATATCCCTTTTTTATTTCACCCAACACCAAAAATGCCCTTTCAGAAACATAAAGTAGATCTTTTCTACAAGCTACGCCATGTGATGAATGAACTTATTGACCTTCGAAGGCAGCTCCTGTCTGGTCACCTGACTCAGGATCAGGTGCGGGAGGTTAAGCGGCACATCACCGTGCGCCTGGACTGGGGCAATGAGTAAGTATGAATGTCATTTGGGCATCTCTCAGTTTCATTTATGATAACTTAGTCCTCATAGAGTTGTACCTGATCAAAGCTTATCTTTAGGGATTAAAGACGTTGTATTCTCCATTAAGCTTTGATCATTTTTACAATGAGTAGCCGTTTCTTTCAGTTTATAGCAAAGGACGTTCACTGGTTCTACTCATTGAAACTCTCTCAGCCTCTATTTTCACTTCCAGAAAATTAAATAATTGGACTACATTAGCCTCTGGGGTTTCTTCCATCTCAAATTCCTTGATTCTAAACCTCAGTAATCAGAATACTCTTTTTTTTTTTTTTTTTTTTTTTCGGTACGCGGGCCTCTCACTGTTGTGGCCTCTCCCGCTGCGGAGCACAGGCTCCGGACGCGGAGGCTAAGCGGCCATGGCTCATGGGCCCAGCCGCTCCGCGGCATGTGGGATCTTCCCGGACCGGGGCACGAACCCATGTCCCCTGCATCGGCAGGCGGACTCTCAACCACTGCGCCACCAGGGAAGCCCCAGAATACTCTTTAGTTTCATCTCTTAGTACCTTTGAATTTGGTGTCCTTTACATTTTATAGCCATATAATGAATCCGAATAAGTATATACTACAAATGGGAACTGTCTACATCTGTACATCAGAATATTCTTAACTAATTCATCATTCAGAAATAGTCCTGTATTTATGCAGTGGGTATGACTATTTACTATTGCCATACAAGTAAAATTATAAGACTTTGGCATGGGAAGCTGGAGTAGATAGTACTCAGATTTTATTTCTTCCTAGATTTAATAATTGATATGATTCTCAAATGCTTTTGCCTCATTCTCTTAAAATCGGGTCCATTGAACTTTGAAGTGACGAGGTTGCTTCCTATTTAAGATATACGTTTACCTTAAGTATATTTTAGAACAAGTCTTTAGCTCCTCTCCGCCTCAAGACATCATTGAAATGACAAAAAATAAAAAGAGTGGGAGGAGTGCAGCAATAAATGGGATATGTGAACCCATTTCCAGAAGCTGAAAAGTAGATGGAGGATTAGTAACAGAAGAAGAAGCCTGTAATGTATGGAGGAAACTTTAGCTAATGAAGGAGTTGGTCTGCCTTGCAGCTGCTAGAATCATGGGAGAAAGGGAGTGTGCCCTGGAGCTTAACAAAAGGAAGTGCTTAAAAGTATGTAAAGTAATAATTCACTACTTTTGCTACCATGAGTAGCAAACCTGGCAGCCAGGTGTTTCCCTTTCAGATAGACAAATACAAAGACCAATTGCCTAGGTGGAAACTGGGCAACAAAAGTTTGAACTGGGACTTTATTGCAAAGCCCTCCATATTGAGGCATTTAAGGGTTTCAAAGTGTAATGAACAAATCCCTTCCACTTACCAGAAAGAGAAGCTTGCTAGCCACCCACCCATGTACAAAAAACTCTTCACATTTCTAGTGCCTTTTAAATTTGAATGGACAATCAAGTATTACCAAGTATTTGAAGAAATCCTTTCACAGGGAAGAGAGGGAGACCAGGATAAACAAAATACCTGGCCCTAGAGAGAGTGAAGATTAGTAAAGAACTTTAAAAATCTCTGAGTATCCTCCAGGAGAATCAAGAAGATTCATTATGCATTATAAAATGCTACGAAAAAGGAATGGAGAGTAGGATTTCAAAAAAGAATTTAGGCGGAGAACAGGAAGATAATTTTATGTCATCTCTAGGAAAATAAAACAAAAAGATGGGAAATGGTTAACAACAGTACAGAGATTCAATCTAGGGGATCCAACATCAGACATTATATTTCCAGGAAAAGAACAAAGGCAATAAAGAGGAAATTCTAAAAAAATGATAGAAGAGAATTTCCTAGAGCCAAAGAGCAGGTGACTTAAGATTGGAAGAGTCCATCAAATACCTAGTATAATGAATGGAGAAGAAAAACCAAAACCTACAGTGAGGCACACTAAGATATTTCAATATTTGGGGCTGAAGAGAAGATCCTAAAAGGTTATCAGACAGAAAAACAGGTCTTCTTACAAAAGAATAAGATTCACACCAGCCTCAAAAGTTTTATCAGTAACACTGGATGCTAGAATATAATGAAGTAATATCTTCAAATTTCTGTTGGGAAATGATTTGCCACCCAGAATTTTATAAACAACCAAACTATATAATCAAGTGTATGGGCCAAATAAAGCCCTTTTAAAGTACTCAAGGATGCAGAAGTTAACCTGTCATGGCTCCTTTCTTCATAAGAGACTTGAGAATGTGTTCTTCCAGAAATAGAAGAGTAAATCAGGAAAGAGGAAACACGGGATCTAATAAACAGTGAATCCAACCCAGAGTGGTACTGTTCAGTAGAAAAGAAAAAAGAACAACTCTACATTAGTTATTTGTGACACCATCCTATCCTTGTTTGTTTCATTAAATTACAACCTCTCTTGACTGTTAATAGCATTGCTTGGCACACACCACAGACTCCTTGTATGATATAACATGAATTCAGATGTACGATAGATCAGGCAGTGTTCTTTAAATCTAACTTTGGACAGTAAAAATCTTAGCAAAATGTAGTATGTTAACTTACAGTATAGCTCCAAACAGTACTATATGGTATCATTGTACTTATTTTAAAAAATGAATAATGGTAGTAATTTGCAAACATAGCATCACTATGTGCCAAGCAAATTGTTACTTTTGAACTGATGACACTAATAGTTGCATAAATCATTATGTTGCAGTTTAACTGCACTATACATACCAGTAAATGAACAAGAGAAATATTTTATCAATACCTCTTTATGATAAAAGTTAGAAAACAGACCAATCAGATTTTGCAGTCAAATCTGAAAACTTAAAGATGATAGCTTGGAAAAAAGTTCAAATTATATTTGAAAAAGGCAAAGAACATTATAAATACCTGTCAGTAAAGTACAGAGCTGTTCCACCTACATTAGTAACTTTTTCTCAACAAAGTGTGTATGTGCTTGTGTGTGTGTAGGGAGAGTATTTATATGTTCATTTTGATAAACAATATAAACCAGAAACATAGTTCCATTTCCCCCCCACCCCACTTTTTTCCCTTCTCCCTCCTTTCTCGAAACCCTGATCCTTCTCTCCTGGTGCTTCTGTATCTTCTTTCCTCCTTTCTCCCTTCCCTTCCACTTCTTTCTTTCCCCATTTCTTCTTCTTTCCATTTTCCCCTTTACTCCCCTTGATGTATTGACACAAAATTATTCCTCAAACTATTATGACCAAATTGATTACAATCACTTATAGCCATTAGTATTTAACTTCATGGTTATTAGTAGAAAGGTGGCAGGTATAGTGGAATATCATGGGTTCAGAGTAAGACAGACCTAGCTTGAGACAAGCTCAACTGTACTCCCTTAATAGGCTACTTAGTAACCTCTCTGGGCTTCAGTTTCCTCAGTTATAAAATGGGTCTAATACTGTGTACTTCCCATAGTGCTTAGAGGGGATATACATAAAATGCCTATTCCAAGTAAATGTTCAGTAAAAGGTAGCTATTATTAGTTATATCTTCTATTTTATTACTATATAAATATACCATGCTCTCATTAGTATAGTTATATCTATATGCTCTCATAGTATAAGTATCAGAAAAGGGCACTGCCCACAAAAAATCTTAGTATCTCTAGCCTTTTTTAACTAATTCTGGGGGAGAACTAGATCTTAAATGCCTTAAAACATCCATCATATATAATTAATTAACTTCAAGTTATTTTCTATGTTCTGTGGTTCAGATGAGGAAACCCAGAAGAAAAAGATACAATAGAAAATAGAACAGAATATGGAACATTCAAAAGACATGTAAAATTCAAAGAATTTGATAGAGAGAGAGATTCACGGTCTTTAGAGTGGTGCACCTAAAAGAATGCAGGAACAGAAATATGTCTTTTATTCACTGCTGTGTCCCTAAGTTCATCATGAGCCTAGCATAGAGTAGGTGCTAATATTTATTGAATTATTGGAATGAATGAATGAGTGATTAGTGACAAGTGGTGAGAGAAGACTATTTTTGTGAAAACTATTCACCTAAGCAGTTGGTAAGACCATTTTAAAAACTCAGCTCTATACTACATCTGTATGTAGATGTATATGTAGTTGTATGCCTCCTGCTTGTTTAGGAGTCTTTTTTCAGACACAATTGTCTTTAATCACAATCCTTGTACTTTAAGTCATATTTTAGCTAACGATATAACACATAATGATAACAGCAGAAGCAGTTCACAATGCCTGGCAGTGTACTGAGTGCTTTACATGGATTAATCCTTACAATAGCCTGTGACAGTAGAGAAGACAGTATTCTTGGGGGGAGAGCCAAGATACAAACTAGGCAATCTGACATCAGAGCCCATGCTCCTAACTACTCTGATGCGCTGCCTTCCTTTGCTGTGACGATAAAGAGACTAAGTTGACCATTCCCTGCACTTACTGTTCACTGTTCTTAGAATATGCCATAGGAAGAAATAGCCAGGAGCCTCTTTTACAGAGTGAAATTTTAGTGAACATGTGTTGTTTCTCACTGTGCAGCACCTCTGCCTTCTTCCAATGAGGACAGTCCTTCAATTTAGCTTTTGGAAACTACTCTTCATCCATTGAAGATGATCTTAGTAGAAGGAAATCAGTCTTCGGTTTTATTAGATCACCTGTTAATCATTTTCTTATTTCCTAAGGTAACGAAATCAAGAAACTAAAAGGTACTGTGTTTTAACAGCTTCTAGGAGAGGGAAAACACTTTGCTCTTGGGAGAATTAGCATGAGGAATATGAACATTTGCTTGACTCAAAACTGCTCTATTTCCTATATCCAGTACCATTGGTGGTACATGATAGATCCTCAGAGAGTGTCTTTGGGGTGAGTGGATGGGTATATGGGTGGTTAATTGAATGGACAAGCAAGCTAAGTGTGGCATAGTGCCAAGGTAGAGTTTGCATAGATGCCATTCTCCGGACAAGCCGCATCATTGCGTGTAGTGCACTACTACAGAGCATATACTCTCAACCCTGGCCTTACTGACTTAGATCCATCTGGATTTTTTCTTAAGCTGTTGTACTGAAAACATCTATTTTGATTGGATTATTTGTACGGTCTTCTTTTTGTTAATTAATTGTAATATTTAGACTACCTCATATATTTTGTGACCATCAGTGGTTAAAGAATATGTTTGAAATTTTATCTCTTCATTTTTGTATTTAAAGAATTTTCAACAGCATGACTACAGAAAATTTGTAAAATATCTTAAATTGATAAATGGTTTAATTTCACTTTCCTTGTACAAATACTAATACCATTTTTGTGATCTTTCCACTGTTTTTCCACATATATGTAAAAGTATTCTAAATATTTGAGATCAAAACTGCAAAATTATCTTTCAGATGTAAATTGCTTTTTAAGATGAGAGAGGTGGAAAGGATGTGCTTCAGCTATATCTTGCTCTCCATGATACTACTGCCTTTACATGCTATAAGTATTAGAAGCCAGAGTCCTGAAATTATTTCAGGGAAATTAAGAATAATTAATAAGAGGTGATTGAATGGAGTACTTCTTTGATGTATGAAGACAGGAAATAAAATCTCTTATAGATTTAAGTGCATTAACATCAGTAATCAGATTTGATGTCATGGTTTTACCATTAAACTGTGAACTATTGTAGTTAAGGACAACAGTGTATTACTGATCTTCTCATCAGGCAAAACTACGAGGGTTTTTTTTTTTTCTGTATTTAATACCAAAAAATTATTTCCTCTTTAAAAATGCATATTTCTCTATTATAGAATAATACAAGTTATAGTAATAGGTAATAGAAAAATATGGGTTTTTATCCTTTAATAGAAAAATAGGTTTCTCCATTTTTTTTGCCTGTTAAAAAGTACACATCTAAATTTTAATTCTTAATCATATTAGTCTGTGTGATTAGCGTGTTTGCTTATAGCTTCTTCATGTAGGTTTGATTCCCCATTTTTATTTTATCAGTCTTATTACCATTTAACCTCTTCATATCTTTTCCTATAAAATAGGGTTAAATTGTAAGTAAAATAATTCTGCATTTTGGATGTATATGTGGCTTAGTTTTTTTAATTTTTGCGGTACGCAGCCCTCTCACTGTTGTGGCCTCTCCTGTTGCGGAGCACAGGCTCCGGACGCGCAGGCTCAGCAGCCATGGCTCACGGGCCCAGCCACTCCGCAGCATGTGGGATCTGCCCAGACCGGGGCACGAACCCGTGTCCCCTGCATCAGTAGGCGGACTCTCAACCACTGCGCCACCAGGGAAGCCCTACGTGGCTTATTTTAAATAAGTGGGAATTTTATTCACAGAAAGAGCCTAGAGAATTAGTTTTGCTAGCATATTCTAAATGTAGTTCATAATCTAGGTGAAGAAAAAAATATATACACTTTTCCTTCCATCATCTATGGCATACTTTTTGCCAGGTGCAATAATTCATAACACTCGCTTTAGAGTAGGGTGGTCACAGAGCAGCTCTGAAACCCTGATGAGAGTTATAGGCCCTCTCCTCAGAGAAAATGCATATATGAACACATGCACATACTTTTATATGTAGTTACAGGAGTCCACAACTCCTAATTCCACTGACTCCAGAGTCAGAGCTGTTGTTCTAGAGAGTGAGAAAGGGTGTAACATGTACTGAATATAAATTATGTACCATATTTGAACCCAAGAGTTCTGCCTGTCCAGAGTTATTTCCACTGTCTCATACTGCCTCCCAATCAACTATTAATCATTATCACTTATTCCTTCATGCCCAAGTTATACCAGATCTTCTAAGTATTGTTTTCTTTATTAATCGTGCTCCCTGGTTAAACTTCCATCTAAAGTGTCTTAAGGTATTGGCTAATGTGTGGTGAGGTCTTTACTATAACCCAGTGTCAGTATTAATTAAATTGAAAATGAGATAAAACTCAACCAAGACATAACTTTCTTTGAGTTTAATACCTTTAGGAGGTGATTTTTTTTTTTTGGCTGTGCCTTGCAGTATCTTAGTTTCCCAGCCAGGGATTGAACCCATGCCCGTGGCAGTAAAAGTGCAGAATCCTAACTAGTGGACCTCCTGGAATTCCCAGGAGGTGATTTTTATGTGTTTGACTTTGAATTACAAATCTACTTGGACACTGAATAATTTTTTTTATCCTAATGAAAGTAATGCATGGCTGAGCCTGTACATACTTGCAGGATGGGGGAAATTGAAAAATAAACACAACTTATTAATGATCTAAGAAAATCCATCCTTAGTGAACTCAAGCAATCTGTTATAAATGTGATACTGAATGAATCCTTTTTACCGTCACAGGGGGAACTACTTGATGACGAAAATTGTCACAGTCTTAAAATCCCTAGCCTCATTTATTTACCTGAAGGTGAACACAGTTAGGTTACTGGATAAAGGCATGTCCCTGCAGAGGCAGTGTCTGAACTTCTGTCCATAAGGTCATGGTTGGCATGGGCTCTCAGGCACATAAAGAGAGATGAGTAATTTGAGGACATGGCATGCTGAATGTGGTTTTTCTCTTTACTAGGCATTTGGGCCTGGACCTGGTGCCTCGAAAGGACTTTGAAGTAGTGGATGCGGACCAGATTAGTGTCTCAGATCTCTATAAAATGGTAAGAAATTATTACACAGTGTAGCTTGCTCCTGCACACTTAAGTTTTTCTCTTTTACTATCCCTAATTACATTATGAAACAATATTGCTAAAATCATTCCTTTGTCTTTGTTTCAATGTATTTAAGGGCTCTTCCTTATCTGGACAGTACCTATCACACTTGCTCTCTAAATGGAATTACTATGTAGGGCATTTGGGCCTACTGTAATGTCTAGCTGTCATTTCTCAGTTGGTTTTGCTGGTGAACAGAGCTCCTTCAGCCTGCAGCAGTTACTAAAATTTTGTCTCTCTCCACCTCTTAAGAAAAGCAGGTAGTTGAAGCTGAAAAGAGCCAGTTATTAATAATGTAATGATTAACCCTGGAAATAATGTACCAGCATTTCTTTCTTAAAACTTTTTTTATTGAACTATAGTTGATTTACAATGTTGTGTTAGTTTCTGGTGTATAGCAAAGTGATTCAGTTGTGTGTGTGTGTGTGTGTGTGTGTGTGTGTGTGTATTCTTTTTCAGATTCTTTTCCATGAGAGTTTATTACAAGATATTGAATATAGTTCCCTGTGTTGTACTGTAGGGCCTTTTGTTTATCAGTGTACCAGTATTTCTAAGATAAATCCTTAACTGTCTGTTGGTTATTATAAAAGTGTATTGAGTTGACTGATAACCAAGATTACATTTTGCAGGCTGAATAAGAAGAATTAACTAAAAGGTACAGAATTTTAAAGTAAAACAAATAAACATCAGAAACCTTCGGTGACTATTAAGCTTAGACTAAAGGACTGGGTAAAACCTCACTTTGAGGAGTATATATTCAAGGAGTGTATATTGGTGAGAATTACAAGTTTTAGAAAGAATTACAAATTTCTCTTTAAGAAAATGTAATATTTTTAGGAAACACAGAGGATGCAAAGTATGTTGCCTGGTCAAGAACCATAGGAAATTTGCCTAAATCATATACAAATAACATATCAGTTGCTTCTGTATATTTGGTTATGTATATTTACAAGTATACAAAAGCATTTGTGTCCAGTTGCCTTAACTATGCTCTGTGTGAAGTGATATGTGTGAGATATAGAAATTAAAGATGGAAACTTACTCCTTCCCTTAAGAATATCACCGTCTATGGCTCAGTGGTTACGAATCTGCCTGCCAATGCAGGGGACAAGGGTTCGAGCCCTGGTCTGGGAAGATCCCCCATGCCGCGGAGCAACTAAGCCTGTGTGCCACAACTACTGAGCCTGTGCTCTAGAGCCCGTGAGCCACAACTACTGAGCCCGCGTGCCACAACTACTGAAGCCCACGTGCCTAGAGCCTGTGCTCCGCAACAAGAGAAGCCACTGCAATGAGAAGCCCGCACACCGCAATGAAGAGTAGCCCCCACTCGCTGCAACCAGAGAAAGCCTGCACACAGCAACGAAGACCCAGCGCAGCCAAAAAAAAAAAATTTAAAAAAAAAAAAAAAGAATATTACCATCTAGGGTATTGGTTCCTAACTCTTTCTATATTATGGAGGATCAATAAAATTTCTCCCCAGGACGATACAAGTATGATTTTGCATACAAAATTTTATACTCAATTTTAGGGAATTGATAGTTGCCTCTGAACCCCATGCATGGTCCCCATGTTTAGAAACTACTCTAGTGGGATCAGATAGACCACAAACAAGAAGGTTTATGAGCTGCATGTCATAATTAAGATATACACTGATGCTGTTAGAGGGAGTAGCTGATCTCCTGGGGCTTTGAGCAATCAATGAAAGCCTCCAGAGGCAAGTAATGCTTAAGATGAGTCTTGAGAGATGTGCAGGGCTTCATCAGGAAGACAAGCCATAAGGAAGGACATTCCAAAAATAGCACAGAGCATAGGGAAGTAGTAATTCCAGGAAACTATAAGATATTTGGTAACTTTGGCATGTAAGTATGTGTTAGCAATTGGGAGATAAGGCCAAGAAGAAGGCAAGAGCCAGATCACAAAGAGCTTTGTAATCCCCAAATTAGTAGAACTGCTAGTCTGATAGAACCATGGAGTGACATGATTGGATGTGGGTTTTAAATGCTGAGAGAGTATAAAATGCAGAAGACTGGAATCAGGGAGGAAAGAGACCACGGAAGTGATTCAGGCAAGAAATAATGGCTAGGCAACAATAGGAATGGAGAAAAAATGCAATAGAGAATGTAGATGTTAATAAGTAAAAATGATGAATTTTGATGATCAATTAGATGTGGAAAGTGAAGGAAGAATGACAGTTTGAAGCTAAGAACTCCCCTCAGAATGGTGGCTTGGAGGATGATATTTTTGGTAAGGATTTTGCATTTTATTCTAAGTGTGACAGAAGGCCTGTGAAGGTATTTGAGCAGGGGAATTACATGATTTGGCTTACATTTTAAAAGGATTCCTCCAGCTGATGTGTGCAGAAGGACTGGAGTAGAGCAAGAATGGAAACAGGGAGCAGTCATTCAAACAAAAGATTTTGATTTCAGTATCTTGAGCTAGATAGGGTTGGAACAGTGGAAGTGGTAAGTTGTTGGATTCTGAATATGTGTTGAAGGATAGATCCAGTCAGAGTTGTTGATAGATTGAATAGATGTGCGTGTGTACAAAAAAGAGAAAGGTCAGAGAAGAATGACTCCTATGTTTTGACATGCCCAACTTTGACCTGGGTGGAAATGGAATAGGAAACATTGTGGGAGAAGAGAGTAGAGCAGTGGGGATCAATATTTCTGGTTTTTCCTTTCAAGGTTTAAATGTCTTCTAGACCTCCAGACTGAGATGTTGAAAGTCTGGAGTTCAGAAGTGAAGTTAAGATATAACAATTTTGGAGTCATCAGAGTATATATGGTATTAAAAGCTGTTGGATAAGATGACCACTGCTTTCCACAAACCTCCATACAGTGAAACCCAGTGGTCAGCAGGTCCTACACAGCAATTCCAGACAGTCAAGCATCAACAGCCATTGGAAGAAACCTCCCACATGAAAGTTAAAGACCAAAAGAAATACTTATGAAAGAAACTTGGAAAAAACTGACAACTCAGTGGAAGAAAATGGTGATTGCTGTCTGCAAAGGGAAGTGAGACAGCCAGGAAGCAGAGCGGAGCAATCTAAGAAGCAACCCAAGGAGCTCTAGAAAATTACAAATGAGATAACTGGAATAAACTTGGTATAAATACTGAGACATCTAGACATGGCTAGGAACAAGGAAGTAGGGCAGACAGAGGCTGCCAGTATCAGTCATGCATTGGGAGCTACCATGGCTCACAGTGGCCTGCTCTGCTTAGGATCCCAGCAGCCTTTGCTGCTGTGGACCTCAACAGCCCTTGTGGACACTGCAGAACCCCTCAGCTTTTATTACTGGGGACCTCATAATGGACCTCAGCAGACTGCTCCACGGAGGACCCCAGCATATTTCACCACTGAAGAAACCAGTAGCCACCACAGAACCCCTGCAGATTTTGCCATTAAGGTTTTCACCCCACAGGTATCTGCATTCACAGATGCCAGCCACCTGAGTCCTCCACCTCCCTCTGCATCTCTTGACAGAGCACGAGTTATGTAGCAGCCCTGGCCTCTGTGGTTGTGTGCATGTAAGACACCAGTCTAGACCCCTACAGCTGAACCCCACTGCTTTGTGTGTGCTCATGTCTAGCCTCTGCAGCTATGTACCTGCACGCCACCAGCCTGACTCCCAACACAGGCCTCCACTGCCATGCATACAACCACGGCAAGCCCCTGTAGCCATAGGAGTGTATGCCAACAGCCAAGGCCCCCACAGCTGCTTGTGGCCCATATCCAGCCTTGACTTGTCACTGGCCTGCAACCCTAGGCTCACCTAAAGGTAGCCCCTGCAGCTGTGCACCTGCACACTGGCCAGCCCAACTCCCATCCCTGCCTCCACTGCCATGCATGTGCTCATGGCTAGCCTCTACAACCTCATGAATATGTGCCAACAGCTAGGGTCCCTGCAGTTGCTTGTCAATCTGCAGTTGGCACCAGCCCTTTCTGCTAGTCCCAGCCCTTGCTATTATGTGTGTGTCTGCAGCTTCCCCCTCCCACTCTGCAGGTACCTGAAGCTGGACCCTGAAGCCGGACCCTGGAGCCATGTGTGTACACACTTCTGACTCTGCCCACCACTGCTGCCTGCCCTGGTCCCTAGCCACTGGACCTGGAAGATCCACTGAGGACCCCAACATCCCTTACAGCTACTGTGGACCCTCCACAGCTTTCCCTAAGAATCACAGAACTGTTGATATGTGGACCTGTGTGGCCTCAGCCAATGAGACCTGCACCCTGAGCCCAGAGCTACGATATGCCCTAACCTGGGCACCCTGCACCATTAGACCCAGAGTCATAGCATACTCTAGCATCCTCACATCCATAGGTGAAGATCTTTCCTTACCAAAGCCAGTCCATAAAGTCTTGAAGAGATAACAGCTCTTCAAATGTGCAGACAACTATGAAAGGCTACAGGGATCACAAAAAATCAGGGAAACATGACACCACCAAAGAACACAGTAAATTTTCAGTAACTGACCCTAAAGAAATGGAGATATACAAATTGCCTGACAGAGAATTCAAAGTAGTTATTTTAAAGATGCTCAGAGAGCTACAAGAGAACACCAGTAAACAGTTCAACAAAATCAGGTAAATAATACAAGACCAAAATGAGAAGTTCAACAAAAAGATAGAAAACATAAAAGAGAACCAAACGAATTTTGGAGCTGAAGAATACAATGACTGAACTGAAGAATTCAGTGGAGAGATTTAGTATTAGACTGGACCAAGCAGGAAAAAGAATTAGTGAACTTTGGGACTTCCCTGGTGGTGCACTGGTGAAGAATCCTCCTGCCAACTCAGGGGACACGGGTGTGAGCCCTGGTCTGGGAAGTTCCCGCGTACTGCGGAGCAACTAAGCCTGTGTGCCACAACTGCTGAGCCTGTGCTCTAGAGCCCATGAGCCACAACTACTGAGACTGCGTGCCGCAACTACTGAAGCCCACGTGCCTAGAGCCTGTGCTCCACAACAGGAGAAGCCCGTGTACCACAATGAAGAGCAGCCCCCGCTTGCCACAACTAGAGAAAGCCTGTGTGCAGCAACGAAGACCCAATGCAGCCAAAAAAGATTTTTAAAAACTCATAAAACAAAGAGTCCCTGGAATTCCCTGGCAGTCCAGTGGAGCCAAAAAAAAAAAAGAGAGAATTAGTGAACTTAGAGACAGATATATCAGAATTTTTCAGTCAAAGGAGAAAAAAGTAAAAAGAATGAAGAAACCCTATGATATTTAAAGATTACCATTAAGAGAATCAATCTATAGATTATTAGAGAACCAGGAAGAGAAGAGAGCAGAAAGGGGCAGAAAGCTTACTTAAAGTAATGCCTGAGAACTTACCAAATCTGGGGGGAGAGATTTGAACATCAAGTTCATGAAACTCATAGGTTACCAAACAATTTGAACCCACAGAGATCTTCTCCACGACATTATAATAAAACTATCAAAAATCAAAGACAGAGAAAAATACCATATGATATCACTTATATGTGGAATCTAAAAAAATGATACAAGTTAACTTATTTACAAAACAAATAGACTGACAGACATAGAAAACAAACTTATGGTTACCAAAGGGGAAAGGGGGGGAGACAAATTAGAAGTTTGGGATTAACAGATACACACTACTATATATAAAAACAAACAAGGGGCTTCCCTGGTGGTGCAGTGGTTGAAAGTCTGCCTGCCGATGCAGGGGATGCGGGTTCGTGCCCCGGTCCGGGAAGATCCCACATGCCGCAGAGCGGCTGGGCCCATGAGCCATGGCCCCTGAGCCTGCGTGTCCGGAGCCTGTGCTCTGCAACGGGAGAGGCCACAACAGTGAGAGGCCCGCATACTGCAAAAAACAAACAAACAAAAAAACAAACGAGCAGCAAGGAGACCCAATGCTGCCAAAAATAAAATAAATTAATTAAAAAAAAACATGAAGATATAAAACACTTAAGTATATAATCAAATTCAGATAAGTATATAGTCAAATTCAGAATACTCCAATACTATAATATGGCAGTATATTACTCTAGTATAAAGGTGAAAAGAAAGAAAAATTAAAAATAACTATAATTACAGTAATTTGTTAATGGATGCACAGTATAAAAAGATGTAAACTGTGATATCAAAAACATAAAGTGGTGGGAAGTGAGTAAAAGGGTAGAGATTTTGTATGGGATTGAAGTTAAGTTGTAATAGCTTTATCTATAAGATGTTTTATGTAAGTCTCACGTAACCAGAAAGCAAAAACCTACAGTAGATACATACAAGATAAAGAGAAGTGAATCAAAGCACACTACTATGGAAAATCATCAGTTCACAAAGACAGCAAGAGAAAAGAAAAGGAACTACAAAATGAGCTAGAAAACAATTTTTAAAATAGCAATAGAAATTTCTTACCTATCTATAATTACTTTACTTAAATGTAAATGGATTAAATTCTCAATCAGAAGACATAGAGCAGCCAAATGGATTAAAAAAAAAACAAAGAATATTCTGTTTATTAACAGACTCACTTTAGTGTTGAAAACATGCATAGGCTGAAAGCAAGAAACAGAAAAAGATAATCCATCCAAATGGCAACCAAAAGATGGCAGCAGTAGCTTTTTTTTTCTTTTTTTTTTTTGAGGTACGTGGGCCTCTCACTGTTGTGGCCTCTCCCGTTGCGGAGCATAGGCTCTGGATGCGCAGGCTCAGCGGCCATGGCTCACGGGCCTAGCCGCTCCGTGGCATGTGGGATCTTCCCGGACCGGGGCACAAACCCGTGTCCCCTGCATTGGCAGGCGGACTCTCAACCACTGCACCACCAGGGAAGCCCAGTAGCTATTTTTATACCAGACAAAATAGGCTATTTTTTTTAAATAAATTTATTTATTTATTTTTGGCTGTGTTGGGTCTTCATTGCTGTCCACGGGCTTTCTATAGTTGCAGTGAGTGGGGGCTACTCTTCGTTGTGGTGCATGGGCTTCTCATTGTGGTGGCTTCTCTTTGTTGTGGAGTATGGGCTCTAGGCACATGGGCTTCAGTAGTTATGGCACGTGGGCTCAGGAGTTGTGGCTCACAGGCTGTAGAGGGCAGGCTCAGTAGTTGTGGCACACGGGCTTAGTTGCTCCGTGGCATGTGGGATCTTCCCAGACCAGGGCTCAAACCTGTGTCCCCTGCATTGGCAGGAATATTCTTAACCCCTGCACCACAAAGGAAGTCCCAAAATAGGCTTTAATTAAAAAACTGTAACAAGTAAGAAAGAGGGTGATTATATAATGATAGAGGGGTCATTCATCAAGAGCATATAACAACTGTAAATATATATGCACCCAACTTCAGAGCACCTGAATCTATAGAGCAAATATTAACAGAACTGAAGTGAGAAATACACAAGAATACAACAATATTAGATTCTTTAGTACCCCACTTTCATCAAGTGATAGATCATTCAGACAGGAAATCAATGAGGACATGCTGGACTTGAACTACACTTAGTACCAAATGGACCTAACAGTCATATTTGGAATATTAAGAATATTCTGTCCAATAGCAGCAGGATACACATTCTTCTCAAGTGCACACGGAACAATCTCCAGGATAGATCACATTAGGCCACAAAATAAGTCTTAACAAATATAAGAAGATAGAAATCATATGAAATATCTTTTCTGACTACAGTGATTTGAAACTAGAATTCAATAACAGGAAGAAAACTGGAAACTCCAAAAATATGTTGCAGTTAAGCAACACAATCCTGAACGACCAATGAGTCAAAGAAGAAATCAAAAGGGAAATAAAAAAATATGTCCTGAGACAAGCAAAAATGGAAACAC
Organism: Globicephala melas; assembly: GCF_963455315.2. Lineage (NCBI taxonomy): Eukaryota > Metazoa > Chordata > Mammalia > Artiodactyla > Delphinidae > Globicephala > Globicephala melas. Next base: position 37,327,314 of record NC_083324.2, on the reverse strand, counting down.
AACATGCTAAAACTTAGGGATGCAGTGAAAGCAATTCTAGGAGGAAAGTTTATAGTGATAAATGCCTCCGTTAAGAAAAAAAGATCTCAAATAACCGAACTTTATACTTTGTAGAACCAGGAAAAGAACAAACTATTCCCAAAGTCAGCAGAAGGAAGGAGGTAACAAAGATCAGGACAAAAATAAATGAAATAAAGAATAGAAAAACAATAGAAAAGATCAATGAAGCTAAGAGTTGATTGTTGTTTTTTTTTTTGAAAAGACTAGTTGGCAAATGTTTAGCTAGATTTAGCAAGAAAAAAGAGAACTCAAGTAAATAAAATTATAAATGAAAGAAGAGACAGCTGATAAACAGAAATACAAATGATCATAAGAGACTGCTATGAACAATTATATGCCAACAAATTGGACACCCTAAATAGAAACATACGACCTACCAAGACTAAATTATGAAGAAATAGGAAAACCGAACAGACCAATAACAAGTAAGGAGATTGAATCAGTAATCAAAAACTTCCTAACAAAGAAAAGCCCAGGACCAGATGGCTTCATGGGTGAATTTTATCAAACATTTAAGAAGAATGAATGCCAATCCTTCTGAAACTCTTCCAAAGAAATTGAATAGGAGGAAACACTCTTCAAACTTATTTTACAAGGCCATCATTACCCTGATATCAGAGCCAGATAAGGACACTCCAAGAAAAGAAGGCCAATATCCCAGATGAATATAGATACAAAAATTCTCAACAAAATGCTAGCAAACCAAATTCAACAGCACATGATCAAGTGGGATTTATTTCAGGAATGCAAGAATGGTTCAGCATCTGCAAATCAATCAATGTAATGTGCCACATTAACAAAATAAAAGATAAAAATCGTATGATCAAAACCTATAATGGAAAAGAATCTGTAAAACATACACATGTATATGTATATATATGTGTATATATATATATAAACTGACTCACTTTGCTATATGCCTGAAAGTAACACAACATTGTGAATCAACTGTAGTTCAATTAAAAAATCATAAGATCATCTCAATAGATGCAGAAAGAGCAATTGACAAAATTTCAACATCCTTTATGATAAAAACTCTCAAGAAAGTGGGCATAGAAGAAGCACACCTCAATATAATGAAGCCATATATGAGAAGCCCACAGCTAACATCATACTCAACAATGAAAGGTTGAAAGCTTTTTCTCTAAGATCAAGAACAAGACAAGGGTGCCCACTCTCACCATTCCTATTCAACATAGTACTGGAGGGACTTCCCTGGTGGCGCAGTGGTTAAGAATCCACCTGCCAATAGGTTTGATCCCTGGTCCGGGAAGGTCCCATGTGCTGCGGAGCAGCTAAGCCCATGTGCCACAACTACTGAAGCCCACATGCCCTAGAGCCCATGCGCTGCAACTACTGAGCCCATGCGCCACAACTACTGAAGCCTGTGCGCCCTAGGGCCCATGTGCCACAACTACTGAGCCCACATGCTGCAACTACTAAAGTCCATGAGCCTAGAGCCCACGGTTCGCAACAAGAGAAGCCACCACAATGAGAAGCCCGCGCACCGCAATGAAGAGTAGCCCCCGCTTGTCGCAACTGGAGAAAGCCTGCACACAGCAACAAAGACCCAGCGCAGCCAGAAAAACCAAGACCAACAACAACAACAACAAAAATCCCATAGTACTGGAAGCCCTAGCCAGAACAATAAAACAGGCAAGAAGAAGAAAGAAAAAGCATCCAAATGGGAAAGAAAGAAAGAAACTGTCACTACTTGCAGATGACATGATCTTATACATATAAAATTTTTGAAGACTCCACCAAAAAACTGTTAGAATAAAAAAATTCAATAAAGTTTCAGGATACAAAATCAACATACATAAATCAATTACAAAAATCAGAATATCCTCTGAACTATCTGAAAAAAAAATAAAGCAAACAATCCTATTTACAATAGCATCAAAAACAATAAAATACTTAGAAATAACTTTTCACTAAGTAAGTGAAAGATCTATATACTGAAAACTATAAGATATTGATGAAATTAAAGAAGACAAAAATAAATGGAAAGATATCCCATGCTCAAGAATTAGAAGAGTTAATATTGTTAAAATATCCACCCCTACCCAAAGCCATCTATAGATTCAATGCAATCCCTATAAAAATTCCAGTGGTGTTTTCCACAGAAATAGAAAAACCAATCCTAAAATTTGTATGGAACCACAGTGGACTCTGAATAGCCAAAGCAATCTTGAGAAAGAAAAAAGCCTGAAAGCATCACACTTCCTGATTTTGAACTATATTATAAATCTATAGTAATTCAAAACAGTGAATGTTGTACTGGCATAAAAACAGACACATAGGGCTTCCCTGGTGGCGCAGTGGTTGAGAGTCCGCCTGCTGATGCAGGGGACACGGGTTTGTGCCCCGGTCCAGGAAGATCCCACATGCCGCGGAGCAGCTAGACCCATGAGCCATGGCGGCTGAACCTGCGCGTCCGGAGCCTGTGCTCCGCAATAGGAGAGGCCACAACAGTGAGAGGCCCGCGTACCGCAAAAAAAAAACAAAAACAAAAAAACAGACACATAGACCAATGGGACAGAATCAAATACCAGTAATAAACCCACACATATACAGTCAAGTAATATTTTAACAAGGGAGCCAGTAATTTTCACTGGGGAAAGGATAGTCTCTTCAATAAATGTTGGGAAAACTGGATATGCAGAAGAACGAAACTGTACTCCTGTTTTATCCCACGCACAAATATTAACTCCAAATGTATTAAGGACTTAAATGTTACACCTGAAACCATAAATCTCCTATAAGGAAACATAAGGGAAAAGCTGCTTGATGTTGGTGTTGGCAGTGATCTTTTGGATATGACATCAAGAGCACAAGCAACAAAAGGAAAAATCAGCAAGTGGGACTATATCAATCAGAAAAGTTTCTGTACAGCAAAATATAGTCAACAAAATGAAAATTCAACCTGCAGAATAGGAGAAAATGTTTACAAACCTTATATATGATAAAGGGTTAATATCCAAAATATGTAAGGAACTCTTAAAACTCAGTAGCAAAATATCAATTATTCTGAGTTTTTAAATGAGAGAAAGATGTGACTTTTTTCCAAAGAAGTCATACATACATGAAAAGGTGTTTGATAATCAATGATCATCAGGGAAATGCAAATCAAAACCACAATGAGGGCTTCCCTGGTGGCGCAGTGGTTAAGAATCCGCCTGCCAATGCAGGGGACATGGGTTCGATCCCTGGTCTGGGAAGATCCCACATGCCTCGGAGCAACTAAGCCCGTGTGCCACAACTACTGAGCCTGCACTCTAGAGCCCGCAAGCCACAACTACTGAGCCCACTCGCCACAGCTACTAGGCCCGCGCACCTAGAGCCAGTGCTCTGAAGCAAGAGAAGCACGGCAATGAGAAGCCCGCACACAGCAACGAAGGGTGGCCCCCGCTCGCCCCAACTAGAGAAAGCCAGCACATCAATGAAGACCCATTGCAGCCAAAAATAAATAAAATAAATAAATTAAAAAAAGAAAAAAAGAAAAAAAAAAAAACCACAATGAGATGCTACCTCACACCTGTTAGATATTACTTCACACCTATTTGCTTATCATTAAATAAATGCTGGCAAGAATATGGAGAAAAGAGAACCCTTATGCACTTTTGGTGGAAATGTACATTTGTACATTCCAAAATGCCAGTTCTGATGCCATTCTCTGGCTACCCATGTGGGGTGCTTTCAGACTAGGTTGAAGAGTTCTCCCCCAATTTTTTTTTTAATTTATTTTTTTGACTGCATTGGATCTTCTTTGCTGCCTGCAGGCTTTCTCTAGTTGCAGCAAGCAGGGGCTACTCTTCTTTGTGGTGCACGGGCTTCTCATTGTGGTAGCTTCTCTTGTTGCAGAACATGGGCTCTAGGCGCACGGGCTTCAGTAGTTGCAGCATGCTGGCTCAGTAGTTGTGGCTCTCGGGCTCTAGAGCGCAGGCTCAGTAGTTGTGGCACACAGGCTTAGTTGCTCTGCAGAATGTGGGATCTTCCCGGACCAGGGATTGAACCCGTGTCCGCTGCATTGCCATGCAGATTCGTAACCACTGCACCAGCAGGGAGGTCCCAAGTTCTCCCCAAATTTGATGCCTCTGAAGTCTAGAATGATGTCTGTTATTGTCATCCAGGATGATTTACACTGAAATTAGCTGTAAACTCCCATATATAGTTACAATTGAACATTAATGTTTATGATTGGTAGTCATTTTTAAGAGTTAGTCAGTAAATTCACTTGAGAAGAATGCCTTAGTGTAGACCCTAAAAATAAAACAATGGAAGGAGTTGTAGGCCAGTAACCTTCCCAGTGAGATATAGGTCAGTAAACCATAGAAAGCTTGCTTTTTGTTTTTTGAAAGCCTGATTTTTTTTAAAGCTTTTTTTTTTGTGAACTATTTTATTTATGAAGTTTTCTGTTGTACATAAGCCTTCTATGTGATGATTTCCCCAGCTGGTGGAGACCTGTTTTAATTATATTTAATATGTATCATGGGAACATATATTCCCATGGATGAACATTAATAGTCAATAATAATTAGCCAATATAGCTAATAATGCACATGAATATTTAATAATTAACTAATATAGCTAGTGAGATGCATTTAAATTAATATTTAATTGTACTTCAGTTTTATTTAGGGTTAAATGTGTATACTTGTTAAAAGAATGAAACCATTCTACTCAGCAACCAGTCGTCTTAGCCATGTGATGTGGAACAGTTCACCAAATGAGAGCTGTCTCACAACCTGTAGGGGCCAAAAGGAGGCAGGATAGAAACTCTCATTTTCAAGTCTCCTAAGACCAGGGACTTGAAGAATGGTGAACACACCTTTCTTCCTGGCCGGGGTTTACTTCTAAATGTGACTGACTTTTCTTTAATAACTAATTATAAAAATAGAACAGCAATAATAAGAATACTAATTATACATAACAATGATCAACCGCTTACAGTGTGTACTGTGCTGAGTTAATCTGCACAAAACCCTATGAGGTTCAGCATGAAATGTTATCCTCACTTTACAGATGAGGAAAGTGTGGGTCAAGATTTAAAATTTTGCACTTAGGTCCCTAACTACTATATCTTGCTGCTTCCCATTATGTTATTTGAACCTTGCATTAACCTTGTGAGGAAGACAACAAGAACTTTTATTTCATTTTTATAGTTGAGGGAAAATGTCCCTTGGAGAGAGTAAACAATTTGTCTGGAGTTTCACAACCCATTTGCATGCAGCTGGGATTGGAATCTGCTTCTTCTAACTTTAGCCAGCAGCAAAGGAACAGCATGGAGAGATGTTTGGGAAGGAGCCACTTGTGGTTAAAGGCTATACCTTCTCCAGCGTGGAGAGCCTGAGGAAGCTGTGTCACGCAGTGCAGGATGTGATACATTGTGTGGAAAGGACAGTGGCAAAACAAAAATCCAGTAACAAGCACCCACCTGTGACTTGGCTGGTACTCTAAGCTAGAAAGGCCTGGGTTTGAATCCAGACTTTGCCACCTTCTTGCTGTGTGGGACCTTCAGCATTTCACTTCCTTACACTAAACCTTAGCTGGCTCTGTCAAATACAAATAACATTTGTCTAACAAGGTTATTAGAATTAAATGAGATCATATATGTAAAATATATATCAGAATGCCTAGCATATAGAAGGTTCCTGATAAAAGTTAGTTTCCTTCCCAATTGACTGAGTTTTTCTTTCTTTCCATAGCATTTATCTAGCCGGCAGAGTGTACAGCAAAGCACATCTCAGGTAAGCAACTTAACCAGGCCTCCCTCTCTTTTCCCTCAATTCTTTCTTTTACACGATTATAAAATAGAGATGCACCAAGAAATTACTGACTTCTTTTTTTTCTTTTTGATAGTCTTTTATTTTTATTTATTTATTTATTTTTACCACTGACTTCTTGATTGTGACCTAAGGAGCCCTGACCTCCAAGCGGACTTGGCTACTCTCCACTCCTCTGTGCAAATTTACACAAGCACGGTTGAAACAAAGTAGACTGAGAGACTAAAATGAATCAGTCTGAGAAAATAAAAATGGTATTTAGAATGGTAACTATTACTATCTAACAGTGTAAACGAAATGCATCAGGGTCATGATAGCATCTCCAAGAAGTGACTTTGAAAATGGTTCTCTGGAGAATTTAGATGTTTGTGACCTGGTGGAGATTTTGAGTTCACTTATAAGTTGGAATTACTGTTCCCATATCTCCTTCACTCTGTTTACTTTTCCCAGCTGCATATTTGCCTACCTCAAATCAAGCATATTGACACAATATCTGCTACTAGCAAAGAAAACACTTTCAATCTCCCTTTCTCTCCCTTCAGCAGTATGAGAAGAGTTAGTCATTTAGTTTTAATTTTACTTATGATCAGTATAATGAATAACTAAAATATTAGCAATCACTGTTTTTTGCCTTCCTCATTAGGTAGATACAATGCGCCCACGACATGGGGAAACCTGTCGGATACCAGTGCCACATCACTTCTTTCTCAGCCTGAAGAGTTTCACCTACAATACCATTGGGGAAGATACCGATGTCTTCTTTTCCTTATATGATATGAGAGAAGGCAAGCAGATCAGGTAAAAGTTATTAGAAGCTCTGGTGAGGTTGAGACTCTGTATTAGAATGGTGTGTCCTAGATCATAGGCATCTCTGGACTTCAGAGAAGATAGATGCACAGAGGAGGCAAAACAAGATAAAGTGACCTCCTCTTATTTAGCTGAGAGTTTTGCTTCAAATCCCAGTGTACCCTGAAGTCACATATGGCCTCTTTTGTCCCTGTGCCTATTTCCACATGGAAGCTCAAACTCAATCTTGGCCATCACCACCTCAGGGAAAGCAAATGATGCGTCTATTCAATGCCAGAGGAAACACATAGGAGAAACATAGAACAAAGCAAATTCAGCAAAGCGACCCAGCTCTTGAATGCAGGAAGCCCTGGGCTCTGCTTTCCTGCATGTGGGATGGAGAGGGCTCACAAGGAAGTAGGCTTATGTTGTCCTGTTTGAGGGCAGCCCCGGCCCTCATTGTCCGCCTAGCCCCGTAAAAGGAAGAGCATATTCTGGACAAAAGGGAAAGTTGGCCTGACTCTATCATTCTTCTTTGACTTGGATTGAAGGAGAAGCCACAGAAAGGGGCTGACATGCAGTAGACTGTGTGTCTTAACAGAGCAATGAGACCCTTAAGCATGAGCAACTGCAGTAGTGTTTTTCCCCTTGAAAGGTAGGGAGAAATCAAGGAGACATTCTAGGCTTCTCTTCCTCTAGATGTCAGCAAGGCTCTAAAAGGGTGAGAAGACCTTTGTAGCCAACTTGGAATTTTAGGGAGCCCTGGCTTTTCTCTGTGATTATCTTCCAGGTGTGGCAGAGAGAAAATAAATCTTGGGATACTTTTATGTTGCATGGGAACTTTCTGTGTTAAGACTGCTTTATGGGTTGTTGTTGTTTTACTTAAGATTTGAAAATAACTTACTTTTCTAATTGCGTGCTACATGTGGGAAGATTTTAAATGGAAGTTGTAACAGAGTACAAAAAGAAAGCAGTTAATTTATATGTTCCACAGTGCCTCTAGTCTTGACTATCCCACCCTGCCCCCCCGCCAAATTAAAACACTGTGCTTCACTTTGGCATAGGAGTAAAATGATATATTCACTGATGAGGGCATGTGGGTTTTCCTTGTCACCAGTGGCTCACAGTATGTGCTTCTAGGAAAGCTGTGGTGGTGAAGGCAACTACAGCTGCTGCACATAGGCAAGACTATAGGCCAGGGCTGCATGGATGTAGATTCTGACTGCTCTTGTTTTTCTACTAGACCAGAGGTTTGTAAACTTTCTTATTTACATTTGTGTGTGGAAGAGTCCTTTTTCTTCAAGCTAAATTTTATAAGAAAGTTCAATAAATGAAACAGATAAAATAGAACTACTCTGCTGATGAAAGGGGAAATAACAGGAATCTCACAATGTCCCTGCCCCTACCTAGTAAGTACCCTGTGGAACCTCTGAAAGTACATGGGTTACAGTTTGAAAACCAGAGCACACTGTTTTGTCATCTCTGAGTGCCAGGGACTATGTCTTCTCTCTCCATGATCCTAGCACCACACACAGTGCCTGTGCCCAGTACATTCTTTATCGGACTTAATGCACAGAGAAGATGCAAGCCCAGTACAGGCACCCCATTGCTCTGGTTTGTAATTCATGCAGGATCATCAGTCCATGCAGTTGTTTTATCTTTGGACTTATTGTTTATAATTTAGTCTCAAGAAACAATAAAACATTTTAAAAGAAGAAATGTAAAAAAAAATTTTTATAGAGTTGCTGGAAATGATTAGGTCATTTAAAATCCCTACATATTAGAGAACTATACAACTTTCACATTCACATAATAAAACTGTAAGATTCTTAGTTGAAAATGTACACTTTCTTTAGTTTTAAGAGTGAATTAACAAGTAGAATTTTAGACATAGGTTTAACCAATAAATGTTCTTTCTTCTTTCCATTAGGATTTGTGTAGTGTGTAAGCCCTTAAAAATTTTAGGTCATTGAACTGGTATTATCAGATAATTATGCTTTCATTATGATTAATTATCAAATTGGTCGCATATTACTTTTTTGAAGCAGTTGTCAGAAGTCACAAAAGATTAGGGGGATGTATTACATCAGGTGCACAGAGAATAGATACAGAGCAATCGGTTTAATTGTTTCTTCTCCTCAAGATAACTCCTTGAGTGACTATTTTTCCAGTCAAATATTTGTAGTCTGGCCTCCAATCAAATGGTGCTAGTCTAGTGTTCAGTATTGCCAGGACACACTCAACCTCTGTGCCAAAGAACACATGTGAGCGGGGGAACAAGCTAAAGAGAAGACCAGCTATTTCTCTACTCTAAGTCTTATTGCTGATTCCACAGGCAAACCTAGAAGGGCTAAAGTGAATGACAAATTGCCAACCCACATCATGCATTCTGATATATTTTGACTGATGAGTATTAGATGATCTGCTGGAGGGCAGAAGCAGCAGCTGGCAGGGCCTTGGTAGCTCTATTTTTTTGTTTCATTTCATCATTCCAAACAGAAGCATAAATACTTAGCCTTGAAATCTAAATCTCTAATTAAGACCTCTCCCCTGAGCTTCAGGTCTCATTTCCTTTTTTCTACCAGACATATGCCCTTAGATGTCCTTCAGACATCCATCAACATTTCTAACCTGCATTCATTTTCTATCCTCACACATATACTTCCTCCTTAAATCAAGTGAAAGGCATTTGCTCAGAGATCCATATCAGAAACTTAGGCTCCTCCCTCTCTATCTCCATCCCTTCTCAGTTAATCACTATATCTTATTAACTTCTATCTCCTAATGCCAATCAAATCACTACCCTCACTTTATCCTCACTGTCACCCCAGATCCTTCACATTTCTCCCCAGATGTAGTTATCTTCCACACCACCACCGTACTTCTCTTTTAAAAATACAAACTGTTCATGTCAGCTCCCACTTAGGCTAAAAGCCCTTGTTACTTAGCATGGCATAAAAGGCCCAGCATGATATAATTCTGCCTGTTTCTCTAACCTTATTTCATGCATCCTATTTTACTCCTGATGACTTATTTGGCTTTTTCTAAACATGCCTTGCTCTTTCATGCCTCTCTACCTTTGTTGGCTTGGTAAACTCCTGTTCATTCTTTACAACTCAACTTTATGAAACCTTCCTCATTCTGTTTATGAGTAGAATCAGCCCTGGGGCTTCATTGTGCACATTATGTCACCCTGTACCTAGCTTTATCCCATTACCAGATATTATACTATAATTATACACATGCATATAGATTTCCCCCACTGGAATGGGAGCTTCCTCGTGTGTTTTTTGTACCATTTTCTCCCCAGTGCTAACCACAGGACTTTGGATATTGGAGCATTAAATAAATAGTTATTGAGTGAATGAATGAATAAATCCATCTATCAAATAAGTACCAGTCAGTCTCCTGTGAATCAAGAAATTTTCATTTAATTGAACAGTTTAGCAAGCATTTGCTGAGGTTTTCTTGTTTGTGGGCCCCTGTAATACCTGCTAGGGATTTAGAGTTAAAAAAAGAAATGTCCCTGCCCCTGAGGAGGTCTGAACAGGGTATTACAGAATTCCTAAAAGATGTGAAACATGTTATTCCCAATTTTAAGTACCAAACAAGCTGAGTGGAAAAGTAAGATGGGCAGATGTCTTATTGACATGTGGCAAGACTTTAAGCACAATAAGAAGTCAGGGAGGTAAATGTAAAATATTTGGCTGATGGGAAGCAGCAGCACAGCACAGGGAGATCGGCTCGGTGCTTTGCCATGACCTAAAAGGGTGGGATAGAGAGGATGGGAGGGAGGCTCAAGAGGGAGGGGATATGGGGACATGTGTATGCATATGGCTCATTCGCTTTGTTGTGCAACATTAACACGGTATTGTGAAGCAATTATACTCCAATAAAGATGTATTAAAAAAAAAAAAAAGTCAAGGAGGGACTTCCCTGGCGGTCCAGTGGTTAAGACTTTGCCTTCCAATGCAGGGGGTGCAGGTTCGATCCCTGGTTGGGGAGCTAAGATCCCACATGCCTCGCGGCCAAAAAACCAGAACATAAAACAGAAGCAGCATTGTAACAAACTCAGCAAAGACTTTCAAAATAGTCCACATCAAAAACAAAAAATCTTTTAAAAAAACTTCAGGGAAAAACAAACAAAAAATACAACCTATTAAGATAGAAACTTTTATAGAGCTTTTTAAGCTGAAAAAAATGAGAAGTCCTATCCAAATCCTGGTTGTTTTATATATTTTTTCTAATCAGTTACATTTCAGACTTTGCTTCATATTTAGGATTAAATTGTATGGTTTGGGAAAGAAAGACAGTCAGCTTTGCAATGATATACTGGGAGAGATGACTTATCCTGTCATGGTGAGCTGGATCAGTTGTCACCAGGGTTTTGAATTCAACATTTGAAGAAATATTTTTTTTAAGAGGAAAAGAAGTCAGGGAAGAAAAGGGTCATTGAGAGACTGAGAAGACCTCAAGGGCTGTTGGAGAAAATGAAAGTAGTTGAAAAACAGTGGCCAGGATCCAGATAAGGTATTAACTCATTTGTTCAACAGATATTTATTAAGCATCTACCAAGTATTGCGTTAGGTGCTAGGGACACTGAGGTGAGCAAGAGAGAGATCTGCTTGTCTTCCTGGAGCTTATGATCTAGTAGAGAAACTAACTGTTTCTAGTAGAGAGACCATTAGACACATGATCACATGAATAAGCACATAGTTTAAAAATTGTCATAAGTGCTATAAAGGAAAATCATGCAGTGTGCTGTGAAACCTCATGTAGATTGGAGTGCAGGGAAGGGAGCTCTTATGGCATCCAAACTAAGGCTTAAAGTATGAGTAAGAAAAAAAGAGTGGATAACATGATCTAGGCAGAAGAAGGTCTAGATGCAGGGAAAAACTTTGTACATTCAGAAAACTGGGAGGTAGTCATTGCTGGGGGAATATAGTGAGTGAGGGAAGGGAAGGATATCACAAGAGGCAGTCACAAGAAGAGATAGTCAGGGACCAGATTATGCGGGGCCTTACAGCCATAGAAAGATTTTGGATTTTATTTTAAGTTCAAGAAGAGGAGATATTCAAGTATGAAAAGTAGCAAAAGCAAAAGCTTGAGTTAGAAATAATAAAGACATGAATGCATGTGTGCAGGAAATTGGAAGAGGCTATTAGAGCTAGGAAAAAGTTTATGTTGACAGTAAACTCGAAGTCTTGAATCTGTTTCTTACCCATCTTTGTTCATAGCTCCTTGAACAAAGAAAGAGCTCAGTAAATGGTCAGAAAACAAGTACGAATACAAGATTGAATAGGTTGGAGATAGCCCTGAAAACCCTGTAGACTGATTGAGACTTGATGTATTAGATAAACTGTTCTCAATCCTTGAATGGGGGACTGCCATGTTGAACATGGTGATTTGGGATTATCCCAGTGGCAATATATAGGTTAAACTGGAAAATGGATGAGATGAGTTAGGAGCTGTTGCCGATATGAGTTGATAAGGCCTCAGGATAAGGGGACTAGTACTAAGATTAGAGAAGAAAGGGCATCTTACCATATAAGATGTGGTCCCAGACTCATCACCTCTATAATTTAATTTCCTATCATTTCCCACCTTGATCACTCTACTTTACAATGACCTCCTTGCTATGCCCTAAAATCATAACACGTGTTCCTACCTTAGGGCCTTTCTTTGCACATGCTGTCTCCTGGATAGCCTCATGGTTCTTGCATCCTGACCTTCTTCAGGTTTTTCCTCAAATATCACCCTCTCAGGCTTTTCCTGGCCACCCTGTCTAGAACTGAAACCATCATTACCATCATCTCCCACATACACATGCATACTCTCAATCCTTTCCTTGCTTTATATTTCCCAAGCATTTATTACCATCTAGCATACTAAATAGTTTAATTATTTACCTTTTTTATTGTCTGTGTCTCATCACTGGGCTGCAAGCACCGTGAGAACAGAGGTATTTTTCTCTTTTTTCTTTATTTTTTTAATTGAAGTATAGTTCATTTACAATATTTTTTTAGTTTCAAGTGTACAGCAAAGTGATTCAGTTAAACACACATATATATTCCTTTTTAGATTATTTTCCATTATAGGTTATTATAAGATGTTGAGTATAGTTCCCTGTGCTATATAGTAGGTCATTGTTATTTACCTATTTTATATGAGAACAGAAATTTTTTTATCTTATTCACTAGCAAATCCCTTGAACCTAAGAGAATATTAGCATTTGGTAGGTACTGAAGTTACTTATTGAATGAATAAGTAGTCAACTAGGTATAGCAACAAACTTAGTTATTCCTCTTATCTCTTTTCTCTCTCTCTCTTTTTAAAACATGTAACTCGATGTTTTTCTACCTTGGAGGCAAGGAGAGTGGAACTATAATTATTGAATCCAGCCAAGTGAAAGAAATGTTGAGTTCATTTTGGGCTATGTTGAGTTTGAAGTGATAGCTATACAAACCACATGCTGTATAGTGGGGGCATCTGGGATGCAGGTAAGGTGTCACAGATGAAGATAAGAATTTTCTTAGGGATAGTTCCTGTGTGCAGAAACAAAGCTATCCAAACCTATTTAAATAGCATGTGAGAAGAGCAGAGGGCAAAACACAGGGAATATTTCAGTCATTAGGAAAACATTTTATGCACCTAACATGCAGCATGCTGTCAGGTAATATAAGAGTTCATTAAAAAAGCAATTTGTTGAATCTGACCCTTGCTACAACCTAAGAAGGGGCACAGTGCCTAGTGGAAAAAAAAAAAAGAGTTCATTTAAGATTGGGGAAAAAATGCCAGTAAAGGAGAAAACACAATTGAACAAAGCTGAAGGTATACACTTTTTTATTTCAAAATATATTACAGAGCTACAGTAATTAAAATAGGATGGTACTGGCACAAAAACAGACACGTAGACCTATGGAACAGCACAGAGAACCCAGAAATAAACCCACACATGTCCAGTCAACTGATCTTTGACAAAGGTGCCAAGAATACACAATGAGGAAAGAATAGTGTCTGAAATAAATGGTGTTGGGAAAGCTGGATATCCATATGGAAAAGAGTGAAATTTTACCCTTACACTGTACACAAAAATCGACTCAAAATAGATTAAAGACTTAATGTAAGACCTGAAACCATAAAACTCCTAGAAGAAAACACAGGAAAAATGTTTATTGACATTGGCCTTGACAATGATTTTTTGGCTACAACACTGAAAGCATAAACAAAAGCAAAAATAGACAAGTGAGATTACATCAAACTAAAATACTTCATTCTGAACAGCAAAGGAAACAATCAACAAAATGAAGGCAGCCTATGAAATGGGAGAAAATTTTTGCAAACCAAAATAATATCCAAATCAGATAAGGAGTTAATACCCAAAATATATAGAGAACAAATAAAATTTAATAACATAAAAACAAATAATCCAATTTTATAACTGGCAGGAGAACTAAACAGACATTTTTCCAAAGAGGGCATCAAAGTGGCCAAGAGGAACATGAAACAATGCTCAACATCATTAATCATCAGGGAGAAGCAAATAAAAACCAAAATGAGATATCATCTCCCACCTGTTAGAATGGCTCAAGGATGTGGTGAAAAGGGAACCCTTAAATACTGTTGGTGGAAATGTAAATTAATCCAGCCACTATGGAAAACAATATAGAGGTTCCTCAAAAATTAAAAATAGATCTACCATATGATCCAGCAATTCCACTTCTGGGTATATACTCAAAGGAAATAAAAGTGGGATTTTTTTCAATAAAAGTTAATTTTTAAAAAAGTGGGATTTTGATAAGATATATGCATACCCATGTTTATCACAGCATTATTTACAGTAGTCAAGGTACGGAAACAACCCCAATGCCTATCAGTAGATGAATGGATAAAAAGATGTGTTGTATATACACAATGGAATATTATTCAGCCATGAGAAAGGAGAATATCCTGCCATTTTCAACAATAAGGATGAAACTTGAGCACATTATGCTAAGTGAGTTAAGTCAGACAGAGAAAGTATTATATCACTTGTATGTGGAATCTAAAAAAGTCAAACCTGTGAAAAAACAGAGTAAAATGGTGGTTACCAGGAGATGGAGGAGCAGGGGTGGGGGATAAAATTGGTGGTGTTTAAGGGTATGAACTTATAAGAAGTAGTAAATAAGCCATGGGGATTTAAACACAGTATAATTAATAAAGGACAATAATATTGCACCATAATGATATAATATGCTAAATATTTCTTCAGTGGTAATCATATTACAATATATAAATGTATCAAAGTAACACACTGTATACCTTAAGTTTATAAAATGTATCATGTCAAATTTATCTAATTTTTTAAAAAAGATAAATGTTGGGGAGTATGTGGAGAAAAGGAAACTTTTATTTTTACATCTTTATTAGAGTATAATTGCTTTACAATGGTGTGTTAGTTTCTGCTTTATAACAAAGTGAATCAGTTATACATATACATATGTTCCCATATCTCTTCCCTCTTGCGTCTCCCTCCCTCCCACCCTCCCTATCCCACCCCTCCACGCGGTCACAAAGCACCGAGCTGATCTCCCTGTGCTATGCGGCTGCTTCCCACTAGCTATCTACCTCACGTTTGGTAGTGTATATATATGTCCATGCGTACACTGTTGGTAATGTAAACTGATGCAGCCACTATGGAAAACAGTATGGAGGCTCCTCAAAAAAAAAAGAAAATAGATGTATCATATGATCCAGCAATCCCACTTCTGGGAATATATCCAAAGGAATTGAAATCAGGATCTCAAAGAGATAGCTGCAGTCCCATGTTCACTGCAGCATTATTTACAACAGCCAAACAAGGAAGCAACCTCAGTGTCTATTGGTGAGTGAATGCATAAATAAAATGTAGCATATACATAAAATGGGATATTGTTTAGCCTTTAAAAAGAGGGAAACTCTGCCATTTGCAACAAGATGGGTGAACTTTGAGGGTATTGTGCTTCATGAAACAAGCCAGACATAGAAGGACAAATAATACATAATACCGCTTATATGAGGAATCTAAAATAGTCAGACTCAAAGGAGGAGAGAGTAAAATGATGGTTGCCAGAGCCTAGGGAGAGGGGAAAATGGGGAGATATTAGTTAAGGGTAGTACAAACTTTCATTTATAGCAGGTGAATAAATTCTAGAGATCTACTATATGGCATGGTGCCTACAGTTAGCAATACTGTATTGCACACTTAAAAATTTGCTAAGAGTTTAGATCTTTTGTTAAGTATTCTCATTTCACACTATAAGTAGATGATGATAATAATAGAATGGGAAGAAACTTTTGGAGATGATGAATATGTTTATGACTTAGACATAACATTGTGGTGATGGGTTCAGAGGTGTATATTTATCTCCAAACTCATCCAGTTGTATACATTAAATATATATAGCTTTTTATTTGTCAATTGTACCTCAGTAAAGTGGTTTTAAAAAAAGAAATGCTGGGAGATGTGAATTTTCCTAGCAAGTGTTCACCTAATATAAATGCAAGACTTACTAAAATGTATATGTATTTTCTGTATCATCACATAACGAGTATGACAAACATTATGCAGATTTGCCCCACTTATGCTCTGAAACAGAATTTTCTAAGACAATCTATAATAACATTATAGGCAAATAAAATTGTCTTTTTTTGAAGTTAAAAAAAAAGAAGAAATTACTCTCCTGTTTGTTTTTTAATGACATTTATCACCTTCTACATTCTACATAGTTTAGTCATTTATTGTGCTTATCACTTATTATCTGTTTCCTCATTTTGTGTTTCCTGGACAGAGAGGGATGTATTTTGTTCACTAAGGTACTCAAGTGCCTGGAACAGTGCTTGTCACCTAGTAAGTGCTCAATAAGTGTTTGTTGAATAAATGAGTGTAACTATCCAGAATGTTGCAAAGAGATAAAAAGGAGATGAAAAATATGAAAGAGAAATTAAGGAACATGGAGGATAGAATGAGAGAGGGTAATAAACATCTAATTAGAATCACAGACAGAGAAAAGAAAAAAAAAGAGAAGATATACACCAAGAGATAATGGCTGATAATTTTTCATCACTGATGAAAGACAAGAAGATACAAATATAAAGCTACTTATTTGCTTTTGCTCTCACAGGATTCCTCTTTGGGAGCAATGTACTCTCTGACTGTTGTCAGAGGCAAGCCAAGGTTGTTAAATAGAACTTGTCCTCATTTCCATCACTTCACTCTATGGTAGTGGTAAATTTACGACATCCAAGGTGGGCCAAAATGCTTTACAATTTTTAAAAAAAATTTTTTTCCTTCTTAAAAAATAATTTTTCTGGCTGCTTTGGGTCTTCGTTGCTGTGCACGGGCTTTCTCTAGTTGTGGCGAGCAGTGCTTCTCAGTGCGGTGGCTTCTCTTGTTGCGGAGCACGGGCTCTAGGCCTGCGGGCTCAGTAGTTGTGGCTCATGGGCTTTAGAGTGCAGGCTCGGTAGTTGTGGCACACGGGCTTAGTTGCTCCGCGGCATGTGGGATCTTCCTGGACCAGGCTCAAACCCGTGTCCCCTGCATTGGCAGGCGGATTCTTAACCACTATGCCACCAGAGAAGTCCCCCAAAAGCTTGTATTCTTAACAAATATAGTATAACTTGGGAAAAGACATGAAGCCCACTGATGGTTTATGGTATCTTGATAAAAGAAGGTTTCACCACCAACAGCAACAAAAACACATTTAAACTATTTGACTTTTGAAAACACTATAGCACATAGATTCAGTTACATTTTGAATGAAAAAAAAATAAAGGTATTCACAGAATAAATCCTTAGATTCTCTAACCCAATTTAGAGTCACATGTGAATTTAAATACTGTCAAGGACTGCCATTGACAGAGCACCCTTATGGAAGAGTCATGGTATAGCTGTTCCTTTGGCTGCTTCCAAATACTGGCCTTTGTGGGCAGCTGCCCAAACATTGCCTGAGAGTTTGTCAGCAAACGGATGACTTCATGTGCCCCTTAATTTTTTGATTGAAGTATAGTAGATTTACGTTTCAGGTGTACAGCAAAGTGATTCAGTTGTATATATTTATATATATTCTTTTTTTTTATAAGATATTGGATATAGTTCCCTGTGCTGTACTTGTTTTTTTTTAATCTATTTTATATATAGTAGTGTGTATCTGTTAATCCCAAATCCTAATTTATCCCTCCCTTCCCTTGCTCCTTTGGTAACCATAAGTTTGTTTTCTGTGTCTGTGAGTCTATTTCTGTTTTGTACATCAGTTCATTTGTATCATTTTTCTAGGTTCCACAAAAAAGTGATACCATATGATATTTGTCTTTCTCTGACTTAGTTCACTTCATATTATCATCTCTAGGTCCATCCATGTTGCTGCAAATGGCATTATTTCATTCTTTTTTATGGCTGAGTAGTATTCCATTGTGTGTGTGTGTGCGTATATATGTGTGTGTGTGTATATATATATGTATATATATATATATATATACACATATATATATACACACCACACCTTCTTTATCCATTCATCTGTCAGTGGACATTTAGGTTGCTTCTATGTGCTGCTGTGCCCCTCAATTTTGCTGCACATCTCCTCCACGTTTACACTCTGGTTGTCAACAAACCAGGTCATTGGCAAATTGCCGGCCCCCAAATAAAGAAAAACAAATGAATTATGTTTTCAGTTTAGGATGCTAGAAAAAGAAGAAGTAAACTTAAAGAAAGTAGAAGAAGAAAAATAATATAATTATAGAACTTAAAGAAATAAACAGTAGATAGAGCAGAAACTAACACAACATTGTAAATCAACTATACTCCAATAAAAATTGAAATAAAAAAAGAAACAATAGAAAGGATCAATAAAATAAAAACTGATTCTGCTTTAAAAAAGTAGACACACCAGTAGCAAGAGTAATCGAGAAAAAAGATAAACTATAAATACTAAAAATTATATGGAAAACATTTTTAAATTGAGGTAAGATTCACGTAACATAAAATTAACCATTTTAAAGTAAACAGTTGAGTGGCATTTATTATATTCACAATGTTGTTCAACCACCACCTCTGTCTAGATCCAAAACATCATCACCCCAAAAGGAAGCCATGAACCTGATGAACAATTGTTCCTCATTCTCCTCCCCACCCCACCCCTCTCCCTAGCCCCTGACAGCAGCCATTCTCATTCCATCACTGTGGATATATCTATTCTGGATATTTCATGTAAATGGAATCATACAATGTGTGACCTTTTACATCTGAATTATTTCACTTGTCATAATGTTTTTAAGGTTTACTCATGTTGTAGCATGCATCAGTACCTCATTTCTTTATATGGCTGAATAATACTTCATCTTATGGACATGCCACAATTTGTTTATCCATCCATTCGTTGGTAGGCAGTTATGCTGTTTCTACCTTTTGGCTATAGTGAATAGTGCTACTATGAACATGTATGTATGTGTACTTGTTTGAATGCCTGTCTTCTATTTTTTTAGGTATATATCTAAGAGTGGAGCTGCTGAATTATACAGTAATTCTATGTTTAGCTTTTGAGGAACTGCCAAACTGTTTTCCATAGCAGCTGAACCATTTTACATTCCTGCCAGCAATATATGAGGGTTCCAGTTTATGCACATCCTCATCAGTGCTTGCTATTTTCTGGGGGTTTTCCCCATTGTGGTTTGATTTGCATTTTCATGACGACGAATGACGTGAGCATCTTGTCATGTGTTTGTTGACCATTTGTGTATCTTCCTTGGAGAAATGTGTAGTCAAGTTCTTTGCCCATTTTTAATTGGATTATTTGTTTGTCTTTTTGTTCAGTTGTAAAAGTTCTTTATATTTCCTAGATACTAAACCCTTATCAGAGATACGATTTCCAAATATTTTTTTCTTCCTGTAGGTTGTTTTTTTTCTCTTTCTTGGTGATGTTGATGCACAACACTTTTTAATTTTGATGAAGCCTACAGTATCAGTTTTTTCTTTTGTTGCTTGTGCTTTTGGTATCATAGAACACATTTTTAAAATTGTGTATGTATACTATGACCAATCTGATACCAATAAACTTGTGCTCATATGTATAAGAATGTTACTTTTGTAATAGCAAATATTTTAAGGCAGTCTAAGTGTTCATAAGAAGAGAAATGACTAGATAAATAATAGTGTAACCTTTGAAAAAATTGAGGTGAAAATAAGTGAGAGAGGGACTGAATTAGGTTTCTATTGTTGCATAACAAATTACAACAAATTTAATGGATTTTAAAATTTCCCATCTTTTAGTTCATAGTTCTGTAGGTTAGAAGGCATTTCTGGGTTCTTTGTTCACGATATCACAAGGCTGAAATCAAAGTGTCAACTGGGCTGTGTTTTAATTTAAAAGCTCTAGGGGAAAATTTGCTTCCAAGTTCATTGGTTGTTGTTGGCAGGATTCAGTTTCTTACAGTTGTGGGACTGAGGTTCAGTTTCCTTGCTGGCTGTCAGCTGAGAGCTGCTCTTATCTCCTAAAGGCCACCTGCCTTTCTTGCTATGTAGCCCCCTCCATCTTCAGGTTAGCAATAGTGCAGTGAATCCTTTCCATGCCGTGAATCTCTTACTTCCTTTTCTGCAATTAGTGGGAGAAAATTTGTCACTTTTAAAGGACTCATGGGGTTAGGTCAGGCTCACCCACATAATCTCCCTGTTTTATGGTCAACTGTGCCATATAACATAACCTAATTATGGGACTAAAAGTCACCATACTTACAGTCCCAGGGATTATACAGCCCTGGGATTATTGGGGGGGAAATTTAGGGGACCATTTTAGAATTCTGCCTACAACAGAGACTATTTCTAAATACATAAACATGTTCTATATATGAAAGAAAGTTAATGAGATATTGTTCAGTGAAAACAGCAAGTTTACAACTGTATGTATAGTATTATTCTGTGGGGAAAAACTACATACATCTATATGTGTATAATGTATATTTGTATTATAATTATTAATTTTTTAAAAGACTAAAATTTTTAAAAATAATCCTTGAACTGACAGATATTTGATGTTTTGGTAGTAATTCTTTTTTTAAAGTAGCTGGCAACAATCTTAAGGGAAAGACAGTTATAAAAAAATATAGCAGGGCTTCCCTGGTGGCGCAGTGGTTGAGAGTCCACCTGCCGATGCAGGGGACACGGGTTCGTGCCCCGGTTTGGGAAGATCCCACATGCCGCGGAGCGGCTGGGCCCGTGAGACATGGCCACTGAGCCTGTGAGTCCGGAGCCTGTGCTCCGCAACGGGAGAAGCCACAGCAGTGAGAGGCCCGCATACCGGGGGGGGGGGGGGGAAAAATATATATATATATATATATCTCAAATATTGGTTTTGCCGTATGAGGAGAAAAATAAGAAAAAAAATTTCTCAGTTATACTTCTCCCCTTCTTCAAGCCTTCTGGCTTGGCAATCCAGAATAAACATCTGCTTGCTTTTGAGTGATAATGGAGTAAGAAGAGGACAAAGCCTATAAATGGCTAGAATTTTAAATGTCCTTTATATTTTTTCCCTAATATCATGAATTCCCTTCTATAAGGAACTCATTGCCTTTGTTAAAAAATATTTTTCTATTAAGAAAAAGAAAGAAAATATTTTTCTGTATACACATTATGAGTGTTAACTGTTATCTTAATCTATTTAATAATTACCTCCTCAAAATCGTATAAAGAATATTCTTTTAGAAAAGAATTTGTGTTTTGATCTTTATTTGCTTCTATATGGATACTGTTATCTTTTATGTGAATTTCCTTTTTCACAGGAGGAGTATTATTGTTTAACTAATTTTCTCTATGCTACTGGTGTGCCTGTTAATATGCTTGATTCTCTCGCTGGCCCTCTACATATTTAGCAGAGTGCTCTAAAGCCTCTGGGTGCTAGTGATTGATTTTATCACTCAACCGGCTTTCCCTAAGGAGTCTTCAGTATGCCAGGTTTTTCTCCTAGGCCTTGGGAATACAAAGTTGCCCTCCGAAACTTAACCTCTCTTGATTATCATGTGAAAGCACTTACGTTAGCCATCTTTTCATGGATTCTGTGCAATGCAAGTCAAAAGCCTCATTTCTAATTCTCCTGGAGTTTAGTCAGCATTCAAAATACCCTTGCGTAGAATGAACTTTTTCTTGAAAATCTGCTGCCTCTGTAATTGAAATAGAGGGTTCTGCCTGAGAGGCAAGCTTTCTACCCAAAAGAGATAATCTGCCTCTGAAAATCTCAGGTACCCCTAGAGAGAAATTTTCTTTTAAAATGATGGCAGAGAACTTTGTTAATTAAATCAAACAATTTTTCTTTTCTCTGCAAAAGAGGTCATGTCTTACAATGCAACTGGAGCTTATTTGTGGGAGCTCAGGCAGCCAGTGAAGGACCTGCACATCAGTCTTGGTCCTTCCACTCAGGGCCCCAAAGTTACACAGGTATGGTCTAACCTGTCTTAACTTTGTCTGGGACATAGACTCCAGCCCACTACCCAACATTCCCCCAAGGATTTTCTGTCACTCCCAGCAGGAATAAGAGAAGCTAATACCCTGACTCTGGTGATTATCAACATCACTTTCTTTTCCTACCCTGCTCTCATTGTCAATATGCATACCTTCCCTGGAAATTACAAAGATCTAGAGAAATTAAAAATTAGCTCACTCTCTCACACAAAGAAAGCCCGGAACGTGTGCCCTATGGATAGAGAAGCCAACGCGTGAATATTTAAGTGAAACCGTTTATAATCTATTGTCTTATAAGTTTTCTCTTTTAAGAATATATCTTTCTAATATAACACAAAACTGAAAATATAGACAGAATGAATGCAAATGCAGTTTAAAGCTAAATATATTTCATTTCAGTGCCCAGGCTAACTCAACATGTTTCTACATACATGCCCAAGGTATCATATCTTGCTCTGAAACATTACAGTGAAAATCTGCTTAGAGATAGACAAGTTGAAACTTTCATTTTAGATATGTACCTTGGCCTGTGGTTAATGTGTCTTTTTTCATCTGAGAATAAGGTCAGAAATTGCTCTTCTGTATGTGCCATCGTTTCATTATGTTCAGAGTCTAAGTATCAGGCTGGGGAAATTTTTTAATACAATGTCCTACAGAGTCGGGACAAAAACAGTAAAAGAAGTGGTCAGGCTTCTTTAAGAAGTTCTTTGTTTACAAGAAATTTGCTTTCTACTCTGTCTAGACCATGACACACTGTGCAAAGTAGAATAGAATAACTAATGCTACTGACAGAAATTTGGAAAAATCCTCTGCCTAGAAAGGAGTGTGGAAAATTACGGGTATCAGAGGTAGAAGTTATAGTGGATTGATATAGTCAGATGTTTATTTTTCACCTATTATGTGCTCCCATTGGTATAGGCTCTAGAGACATGGCAGTGAGGAAAACACACAAAAATTCCTGTCCTTGTGAAACTTGTATTCTGGTAGGGGGAGTCAATCAATAAATATAACAAAGAGTAAATTGTAGAATGTATGGAGGGATAAATGATATAGAATAGAAAAAGTTAAAGTATGAAGGAGGATTTGCTATTTTGAATAAGGTGTTCAGGGTAGGCCTTACTGAGCAGGTGAACATACCATGGGGCTATCTTCCAGGGGAGAGACCTTTTTTCTACCATCTTCTCATCCTTGGATCTCAAAATGACTTCCAAATTAATGAGGTGGACCAAGGGATGAAATTACAACCAGCCTTCTCACCCCTGGTCACTTAAAGATAAATTAGGAAACTAGATAGGAGGCCTTTGCAGTAATCCAAATGGGAGATGATGATGGTTTGGACTTGGGCTTTTTTTTTTTTTTGAGGTAGAACTGTGCTGGTTTCATTTCTGGTATGGTGGAGTGACCTCCTAACAGGCCAGCCCTCCAACACTTAACTGTTAACAGTGGGTAAAATCCAGAAAAACAGCCATGTTAGGGTTCTGCTGAATGAACAGAAGCAGCAGATTTTGGAGGGGTAAAAACTTGGAGAAAGGGACCAACACAGGGTGAGTGTCCTGTTTTTGTGGTTTTGGTCAGAGCTGTACTCTCAACATAGCATGGGGTAGCTAAAACTCTAATAGAAACCTGCCATATTTTTAGCCTGAGGAACCAAGAGATGGAGCTTGGGGCTTGAAGGGAATCCTGGGAAAGATAGAGCAGGAGATGGAGAATCCCAGATGTTATATATCACCTCTGCCCATGTCACTGGCTGATCCCTGAATCACACATATGCAGGACAAACTCAAAGCAGCTAGCAACTAAGACTAAAAGAAAACTGAGGGACTTCCCTGGTGGCGCAGTGGATAGGACTCCACGCTCCCAATGCAGGGGGACTAGGTTTGATCCCTGGTCTGGGCACTGGATCCCACGTGCATGCTGCAACTGAGGAGCCTGCCTGCCGCAACTAAAGACAACTAAGACCTGGTGCAACCAAGTAAATAAATAAATATTTTAAAAAATAAAGAAAGAAAAGAAGAGAAAACTGAAGTTTAACCTGCCATCAGTCACAGGAGAAACAGATTACAGATTAAGTCTAACCAAGTTAATTTCCTATTAAAACAAAAATACTAACTGACCCTCTTCAGAAGACTGTAAGAGAATCCAGTGTCTCCACAGCATAACAACTACAATGTCCAGAGTACAATCCAAAATTATGGGACATACAAAGAACATGGAAAATATGACCCAATCTGAGGGGAAAAGACAGTCAACAGAAGCCAACCCTGAGGTAACTCAGATGTTGAAATTATCAGACAAGGATTTTAAAGGAGCTATTATAACATGTTCAGTGAATGAAAAGATAGTAAAAATCTCAACAGAAAAATAGGAAATACTTCTTAATACCAAATGAAATTTTAGAACTGAAAAATACAGCATCTATATTAGGGATTTCAGGAATAAAAATATCACCAGATGAGATTAATTGAACCATGAAATGATAGTAGAGAGAATCTTTGAATTTGAATATCAATATAAGTTATCCAATCTAAAGAAAGAAAAATATTAAAGCCAAACTTAATCAACAAAGCCTTAGGGTTACAGTTTCAAAAGGCCCATATTGGAATTTCAGAAGGAAAAGAGAGAAAGAATGGGGCAAAAAAAAAATTTAAAGAAATGATGGCATGTAACTTCCCAAATTTTGTGAAAGACATAAACTTACATATTCAAGAAGCCTGTCAAACACCAAACAGATTAAATATGACACATCGTAGTCTAACCAGAATTCTTAAAAGTAGCTAGTAAAAAATGACACATTGCATGCATGGGAACAACAGTCAAGTGATCATGGGCTTTTTATCAGAAACTGCGGAGTCCAGAACATAATAGGAGAATATCTTTAAACATCTTTAAAGTATCTTTAAAGAAGATACTTTGTTCATCTTTGTTCAAACAAACACAAAGTTACATATTTAATGAAAAAAATCTTTCAAGAATGAAGACAAAATAAAGACATTTTCAGATAAAGGAAAACTAAGAGAATTTGTCACCAGCAGAATTGCACTTTAAGACTTGCTAATGGAAGTTCTCCAGGCTAAAAAAAGAATCAGAGGGAAGCTCAGATCCTCAGAAATGAATGAAGAACATTGGAAATGGTAAATATATGGATAAATATAAAAGACTGTTTGTCTCTTTATTTAAAAAATACATGACTGTGTAAAATAAAAATACCATTTCCGGGCTTCCCTGGTGGCGCAGTGGTTGAGAGTCCGCCTGCCGATGCAGGGGACACAGGTTCGTGCCCTTGTCCGGGAAGATCCCACATGCCGCGGAGCAGCTAGGCCCGTGAGCCATGGCTGCTGAGCCTGCGCGTCCGGAGCCTGTGCTCCGCAATGGGAGAGGCCACAACAGTGAGAGGCCTGCGTACCGCAAAAAAACAAAACAAAACCATTTCCTTTTTAAAAAAATTTTATTTATTTTGACTGTGTTGGGTCTTCGTTGCTGCGCGCGGGCTTTCTCTAGTTGCAGCGATCGGGGGCTACTCTTCGTTGCGGTGCGCAGGCTTCTCATTGTGGTGACTTCTCCTGTTGCGGAGCACGGGCTCTAGGTGCGCGGGCTTCAGTAGTTGGGGCACGTGGCCTTAGTTGCTCCGCAGCATGTGGGATCTTCCCAGACCAGGGCTCGAACCCGTGTCCCCTGCATTGGCAGGTGGATTATTAACCACTGAGCTGCCAGGGAAGCCCCCAAAATACCATTTTCTTGAGGGTATTCTAACGTATATACATGTTGTACATATGACAACTATAGCAGAAAGGATGGGGAAGGTGTTAATTTAACCTCTGCAGTTGCAAGGTTTCTACATTTTTTGAAAAAATGGGAAAATATTAACTTGAAATTGACTGTGAGAAGTTAAGGATGTGTAAAATAATGCAAAGAGATACAGCTAAAAAGTCAGTAGATAAATGGAATTCTAAAATCTACCCAATAACAGAAGATTCCTGAACTGTTTTGGTTCTTTCTTTCCTCACATTCTAAAGTACATGTTCATAGTGTCTGAGGAGCCAAATCCACACTAAGAGAGTATGATTTCAGGTATCATTCAAAACGGTAATGAATTGCCTCAGTGGCTAAATTTAATTAGTCTTTCTTAGAAAATTGCTATACAGTAGAGATCAAAATTATCAAGACAGCAGAGAAGGGCTTCCCTGGTGGCGCAGTGGTTGGAAGGATTCATTCCAACCATCCTGATCCAACAGATCATTTAACTGCTTTTGTCTTCTCAAATACAACTACTGCAGATGGCAGTCTGCTAAAAACCAGTAGACAGTGTCTACCAGAGATGTCAGAGGCCAGGTTGGGATATCCACTGATCACCACTAAGGGCTTTAGTAGTGATCAAAATTATTCAGACACCTGTTAAAGACAGGCAGACTTTATTCAGGACCATTGCAATAGGTATAAGGACCACTACAGTACAGCCTGTCAGTAGAGGAGGGAGATTGGGCTCAACCGTGACTACAATAAGAGAAAGTCGGAATTTATAAACAAAGAGCAGGGTACGAGTTAGTGGGTTGACAGTTACTAAAAAGAAACATCGGGGTTGGGGGGATTCTGACTAGACCAACCTAACAGGATTCTTGCTGAAGGCAGGCCAAGGTGATCAGACGTCACTTGAGGGTGATGGGGAGAGTCTGACTGATAGAGGAGGGTCAGATATTGAAGGTGGAGGATTCTGGCTAAACCAATGTAGCAGCGTTCTTGCTAAAATTAGATAACGCAGAGAAGGACATTGGACTCTAAAAGTTCAGGTGTAGTTGAAAAACTCAGAGGAGCCTGACTAGAGTTTGGGCAAGGAGAGAATCTGTCAGCTTCCTTCTCAAAAATGTACAGTCTGATTTTGGCCAGAGAATGTCTGACCTAGTACCTGTTGTGTTCCTGATCAAGAGAATCCCTGCCCTCAGAGAAGCACAACTGGCAAATGTGTAAACAAGACAGCTTCAGGTACTACTACAGCTAAGGAGACTGCTTTGTAAGAGGAAATTCCATAGCCCTGAGTATTCTGTGAAGGCTTTTTGAGCCAGGTGATGAACAAAGCTTGGGGAAATAATCTGTCAGGAAGCATTTAAAGGTGTGAGAGTGGAAGTCCCATGATTCAGTGAACTGACAGTAGGCTAACAGCCCTTTCTTCCAGAGAGGTGCGTAGACTTTTCTGTGCAAGGGGACTTCTACTTTTCAGACACATGTAGTGCCAGCTAGGGCCTGCTCTTTTCTTAGGCTATTGAAGGTTCCCTTCTTCTTGCTGCTCTTGCCAACTCTGATACCAACACAAACTAACTTCTTTTATCATTCTAAATCTCAGATTTGCAAGTACAACTTAAGATGTTCCAGAATAGTGGATGAAAGAAAATATGAAAAGATGAAAGAAAATACTGGATTGAAGTTTGCTGTTCCTTTCAAAAAGCTTTATTGTTGTTAAAATATATTTAGCTGGGAGAGATTTTAACTAATATGTGTTTCTCTGGAAACCAGATGATTAGAGAAACAGCTTAACTGTAAGACCTGTGGCTGCTGTCCTTAGAGTCACAATCCTGATGGATCTCTGAGGCTACGTGTCCTGAGACACAACTTAGAGCGATTGGAAGTGTTTCTGTCAGAACTAGAGGCATTTCCTCACAAACTAGGGGTTATTTTCTCTGCCTTCACAAAGCAATGTAAAATATCTGCCTGGATTGATATCTGAAGTTATTAGAGATCATCTCAAGACAGACCAAGATTTTAAAAATGAAATCTTTGAATCCTCACATGGAAGTGGAAAAACACTAGGTGCTAGATTCTGTCAGCAGATCAGTCAGTGCATCAAGATTGTGTTTTGAAGGATGTGTTATGTGCTGTTTAAAAGCAAACAATTGAGACTCATGAGAGAGAATGGAAAACTGAGCATTGGATGTGTAGGCTTAGTGTCCATGGAGCAAGATGAATGGCTGTTGTTAGGGTAACTAGAAATCAGACACAAAGGAAGAGAAGAAATAGTGGAGAAATAGCACAAATGGGGAACTCTGAGACTGATTTGATCCTTTGCAGTATGTGGGAACCAGGAAAGTCCACACTTGGACTTACTAGACAAAGCTAAATGGTATGAGAGGAAAATGAAAATTTAGAATTTCAAATTCAAAATATAAACAGTTACAAGTTTTAAGAAAATCAGTTCTTTAGTAGAAAACAGTAGAGAATATTTTGTCACAACACTCCTGTGTAAACTTACTTTATCTTAATATGGCATCTAAAGATGTGGCTGCTGCTTTCTGAGGGAACACTGCAAGTAGCTTTCCCTCTGAGCACGTTTAGAGCAGAGACTCATGTGGAAATAGATCCTGCTAGTAGTTTACCTTGAACTCAATTATTATTAACACTCCTAGCACCTTCCCCCAAAAGCCATATTACACTTTATATGGACTCTTCAAATCAAAGTTGTAAAACTCTATTAAATATCTACCTGATTGTTACCCTTCAGTTTTGAACCTAAACACATTAAAAAGTAGGTTTTTCTTTCAAGGGCTTTTAATGGAAAATAGAAATATTTCGGTACCTCAAGACAGAATGGAGAGACACACCTAGCAGATTATTATATCAGTGATAATGAAGACCCAGGAACTGGAGCCTGGGCTGAGATGTCTGTAGAGTGAAGTGGATGAGATGCTCGTTCAGAAGAAGGGAACAGAACAGAGAAGAGAGATTCTAGCATCTGGAAAAATGAAAGCAAAGTTAGTTTATAAGTTTCACAGGAAAACAAGTCTTATAGTCATCCCTTGTTTATTGGACAAAAATATTATCCTCCTTTATTATCCACTTTTTCCAGACTTAGCTCTAATTACTTTTTGGAGTGACTGTTGAGTGTATGTTCAGGCCATTCACCACAGGAGGAAATACAAAAGGAGTGGACAGGTTTAAGGGAACTGGTTTTAGACCAGTAGTTCTTAACATTGGCGGCACATTAGAACTAAAGTTCCCAATGCCCAGGCCACTCCCCACATTAATTAAATCAGGAGTTCTCAAGTGATTCTAATGTGCTGGGAAGGTTAAGAACCAATGCCTGGGACAGCTGAGTTTAAGGAACCATCAGATTTTGGGTAGAGCTACTGTGTGCAGAAGGCAGTAGGAGAGTGTTAGAAATAATTTGTTAGTAATGTAGTTACATTACTGATTTGAAAATTATTTACTTTTTATAGAGTAGATTTGTGGTTATAATTATACCCCTCTTGTTAATTTATTCAACACACATTATATAACTACCATGTGTAAGATATTGTTCCAGGTGGCGGGGAATCAGCACAAAACAAGACAGAAAATCCCTCTCCTCTTGTAGTTTACATTCTAGAGGGGGAAACAGACAATAAATAAATGTATACTATAAAACCAGGAAGATATAAATACTTTGAAGAAATTGAGAATCACGGAAATGAGACATAGCACTTTTAAAATTAAGGTGCATAAGGAAGGTCCCTATAAAGAGATGACACTGACTCCTCAGGTTATTAAATCACAGAACCTCTCAGGCCCCCAGCGATTGACGCCCTGCCCCCCAACAAATCCCCTTCACTTTCTGAGCTCAGAAGACTTCCTCAACCATTGATCTTTTAAAAAACCCATAACACGTTTGTCTTGGGCCCCAAATACTGTCACTGGAAGCTTTACATCACTCAAACTCTTAAGCTTCTCAAACATTTATCTTCATACCCCAGTCACTAATCCTCCCAGACCCCAGAGCTGCTCACAACACCCCTTTGACTATAAGTCAGACAGACTCTCCCAGTAATGAGACATTCAGACACCACAGGACCCCAAGTAAATCACTTAATCCAC
Organism: Globicephala melas; assembly: GCF_963455315.2. NCBI lineage: Eukaryota > Metazoa > Chordata > Mammalia > Artiodactyla > Delphinidae > Globicephala > Globicephala melas. The sequence continues at coordinate 37,297,380 of NC_083324.2, read as the reverse complement.
ACAGAGGGCTGAAGGGAGGCTTTTAGAGGAGAGCATGAAGATAGAAGAGACTGCGATGGGGCATAGTCCTGCAGGGACTGGGGAGGAGGGATGGTAATGCCCGGAATCATAAATAGGTTGCATTAGGCTGTGGTAAATTGGAAGACATTCATATCCAGTGATTTTTATTTTCTTCTGAGGCTTAAGGGGAAAGGTAGAGGTTTGGCTTGGTCTCTGTGGGGAATGAGGGATAGAAAGAAACAGGAGTAAACACTCCTTGAGGGCATGTGATGTGCCAAGCCCCATGCCACGAGCTTTATATATGTCACTTAATTTAGTCCCTACATCAACTCTGAAGTCAAACAGATTGCTGGTTTCCAGTCCAGGATTCAAGTTCTGGTCTGCTCCCTGCTTTATTTCCATTACACCATATTGCCACAGGAATTCATGAGAGTATATCCATGCATATTGCAGAATCACAAGAGATAGAAATCAGAACCTTTCAAGGGGACCTAATGGTCATAGTCATGGATTCCTGCAGCCCAGGGATCTGTATTTGGTGACTGCTCACTGTTCCTTCCAAAAAACAACAGGCAGGTTTCCCTACTAGCAATACTCTGAGATACAGATTCTTGATTCCAGAATGTTATATCACTGGAAGCACAGCAGGAGCCCAAATTTAGGAGAAAAGCAGAGGAAAAACCTTACTGAGATCAAAGTTAAACATTTATCTGCTTCAGAAACCCTGAAATATAAGTTGTTTGACTTAAATAGTTTGCCTTGAATTTTTGCACTGAAATATCTTTTTATTTCCATTCCAAGAAATTTGTGGAATATGTTAAGGCTCATACTGATAAGGCTGAGCACCGTATGAATGGCTTCAGAGGAACAGTTAGCTTAGTTTATCTTCATTGGTTAGTGGCATTTGTGTAGGGTCAGAAGTCAAAAAGTACGGTAATAGAGGAAATGGAGGAATAAGCTTGCAGTCAGCTTCCCACTGCCTGGAAGAGCATCCTAGCCTCTGACATGGTCCTGCATGATTCATGGATGTATGAAGACACAGAAGTAAACCAATGAGAAGAAGCTGAGGACCTTCTGATACTCTTCCCTTGGAAGATTGCATGTGCCCAGAGACACATACATGCCCTCTTTACATCCTTCTTCTGAGGGTACACAGAGCTTCTAAAACCTGTCTGACCCCAGGCTGAGAACTCTCCTTTAAGTTATAAAAGACCCACTCTGGAAATAGTCCCTTTGCTATTTTGTGACCTATGCCTTGACATCCAACTCATCCCATCTACCTACTCTCGCTCCACACTCTGCCCCTCCACCAGGGTGTGGTCAGCCATGATCAGTCTGTGGCTTCATCCTCCTGCCCCTGAAGATAATTCAGTCCATCCATGGTCCATCCCCAATACCAGCCCTGCTTGAAATTCTTCAGCCTCAGCCCTGTAAGTCATGAGTACTCAGGATTCCTGGACTTGACCTTTGAGGTCTGTCCTTGCCCTTGTTGTAAGCTCCCTGAACTCACACTCCTGCTAGAACCTACCTGCCTTACCATGGTTAGTGCTGCCAAATAAGCTAGGCTGCTTAACCCCTCTGTGCTGCCATTTCCTCAACTGTGAAATAGTAGTGTTAGTGTCTACATCATCAAGGTCATAATACGTGTCAAGTCCTTAGATTAGGCCCTGGTAGATAGTAAATCTCAATAAATATTCATAATTATTGTTATGTTGTTATTGCTAATTGTTATTAATAACAATAACATAATTATTGTTATTGTTGTTATTATATGCATTGAAACTTTGCTCTCGAGTCCAAACATCAGTGGTTTGTTGTTTTTTTTTTTTTTGCGGTACACGGGCCTCTCACTGTTGTGGCCTCTCCCATTGCGGAGCACAGGCTCCGGACGCACAGGCTCAGTGGCCATGGCTCACGGGCCCAGCCACTCTGCAGCATATGGGATCTTCCCAGACCGGGGCACGAACCCGTGTCCCCTGCATCAGCAGGCGGACTCTCAACCACTGCGCCACCAGGGAAGCCCAAACATCAGTGTTCTTGTGTGCTTCCTTCTAAAAGACAGGAAGGGCAAATATAGGTATGTCGCCACTGCAGTGGTTCTTCCCACCACAGAGGCCCGGCTTTTGCTGCACATCTGGCAGGTAGCCTCCCCTAGGACCTCAAGTGACAGAGTCTCTGTTAGCTTTGTCTAGGTGGCGGGATAGCAGAGAGATTCCATCAAGCTAAAAAGTCATAAGAGCCCTGTGGCAGCAGCAGGCACATTCAGCATACTCATTTATTGCTGTGAAGCCCCTCGGAGCCTTTAAAGCAGGAAAAAGCTGTGTGTATATAAATAGGAACCTTCTTTGGGGAAAACTGCCCCTTTATTATTTTTCATTTTGCCCTCAGCTACCTTGGTATTTTAACTGTGTAGTCCTTATAAAGTTATTATAAGTCAGGCCTCTAGAAACTGTAAACTTCTGTGCTTGATTCTTTGAGGGTTGCAGAGATGTAGGAGGCACAGTCCCTGCTGCTTTACAGACAAGGACACTGGACTTAAAGGAGATCCTTTAAGGACAACCTTAAAGGAGATCCCCAGGACAACCCCTAGTGGTCATTCACTGGTAAGACTCATGGGACTCAGCATATAGTTGTACTCGTGGCTGAGATTTATTACTGCGAAGTAGTAAGGATACACCAGTGGCTCATAAAGAAGAAAGACACAGGTAGAGTCTGAAGGGGTCCACGCCCAGGCTTCCTTATGCTCTCTCCTTCCCATGAGGGGTCACACAGAGCACACATCTCCAGTTAAAATGCAGCAGCATGTGTGCGGTATTTTTGCTCTAGGAGGCCCATTAGAGATTCAGCAACCAACATTTATTGGGGCCTGTCACGTAGGGACCCTCTGCTTAGCATGTACAAAATGTCCAGAAGGGAAGCAAGTGTTTAGCGTAAACCATATTGTTCACACAAATAGTCTAGGCACAGTGAGCCACCCTTAACTGTTGGGAACACTCCAAGAGCCAATTCCCAGATGCCAGCCAAAGGCTAACCTTGCAAGCAGGCCTTTCTAAAGATAGCAGTCTCAGGCCTGCTACATTAACTCTTTTCTGTACAGAAAAGGTGCCACATATGTACACAACCAGCTCTAATGCTACCCTATCAGAGTCACTGCCATAAATGGTTCGATGTTAGAGAAGGAGCAGGTCCCTTCTGACTGATGGGTCATAGAAACCTTTCTGACACTGCACATTTGAGCTGGGCCTCAAAGGTTAGGCAGGGTTTGAGCAGCAGAGAGAAGTGGGGAGATAGGACGCAGTGGGCAAAAACAGAGTACTTTCAGGGAAAGACAGGCAGGCCCATCTGACCAGAAACAAGGTATGTTGATGGAAGTAGGGGAACCTAGGAAGGCAGAGAGAGGACAGATGCCACAGGGCCTGGACTACTAGGTGGAGGCTTGTGGGCTTTATCTACAGAGATAGAACACCACTGAATGTTTCTCTTTTAAGAAAGGAAGTCATATAGTTCAAGCCATGTTTGGAGGAGATGTATCTTGGGGTATAGATATATCTCGGGATAGGCTGAGCTGAAGGTCGGAGTCCTAGAGATGGAAGGCTACTGAAGATACCTGGATATATTCCCAAAAGGCCCAGGCTTCAGAAGATGCTCATTTGTTTATGGTCCACCTTAATATATAGGAAATATGTAAAATGAATGGGAAAGGCAAACTCTGACTATGTCTGTGTTGTAGATTACCCTTTAGTACCTTGGCAGGCAGGCCAGAGTTGACTAGGCCTGTCTTGACATGTGCAGTGAATTTGTGCCTACTGCTGCAATGTTCTAAATGCAGAGAAGAGATTGTATTTACTTAAAAATAATGTACAACCTGTACTGATTAGAGTACTCAGAAACTGCCAAATCCCCAATTCAGGTCTGCACAAATATCTGGCTGTCTTGTCCCAGCCCTAAGCACAGGTAGAGCAGATCTTTTGTGAAGCTGCAAGTTACTTTATGCACACATCTGGGTCTCAAGGCTGCCCCACTCTCAGCAAAAAGTTAAGAAGGGGCCAAAGGGCAGACCACATGGGACCTGCTCACTGGCAATTCTTTATATGCTATCTGACTTCCTGGATTCTTGTCCCAGATCCCTGGCCATTGACATGTGAGACTGCCTTACTTGGGCCCTATACTCCTGGCTCACAATTTTGATCCAGCTCATCTGTGTAGACTTCCTCATCTATGCTTTGATTGCTAGGTTTTCAGAAGTCTACTTGCCTATCACGTGCCCATTTCTAAGCCTTAGAGACCAGGAACGCTTGCCCGGAAGAGTACCATTCCTGAACCTGGCCCTCTGAACACCTTTCCTCCAATCCCCAAACCCCACCTGTGTATCCTGACCCTAGTGTTGACAGCATTATAATTTTGTGCTTTGGAACGATGCTGCTGAGCAGTAATACAGAACTCTTTGTCTCAGTGACCACTCCCTCCCCTGACCCTAGAGAGCTGTGCTGTCCAATAGAACTTTCTAGGATGATATAAATGTTCTATATATGGCAGAAGATTATGGTCTGCGTGGTAGCCACTAGCTACATGTGGCTGTTTGGCACTTGAAATGTGGCATGTGTGACTGAGAACTGAGTTACTAATTTTATTAATTTTAATTAAATTTAAATATAGATAACAACATGTGGCTAGTGGCTGCCATATTATAATGGCACGGCATAGAACCTGGTGGGAGAGATCTGGTGAACTAGTTGTGCAGGGCCATAGCAGAAAGGGTAGACTTAGTCTGTGTGCACAGGATATCAAGAGGAGGGAAAGACATGAAGCAAAAGAGGAAAATGAAGGAGAAAGTCCTTTGTAGTCTCAGATCTATCCATTTGTGCACATTTCTAGGTATATAATATTTAGAGACATACTATTTTTAAATTGGTTTATTTTTGATCAATATTAAATCTTACTTTCACTATTTAAATATGTATCATGAAAGACAATTGACTACAGGAACTAGTACAGGCTTAATATTACAACTTACAGACTTAAATTGAAGTCTTATCTCTATACCATGTTAGCTATGTTACTCTAATATTGTTTTTTAAATAATATCATCAATTTTTCAATATTAAGGGAAAGTAAGAAAGGTTTTTACATAGTGCAGTAGACACTGTTCCTATATCTTAAACTTTTAAAAAATTAGAATTCTTAAACCCTTCAAAGTTTTAGTACTTAGGAAATCTTTATTTGCTGTTTATTCCCTGAGATTTTTCCTGAGCTTCTCAGTCATACTTTAAAAGCCTAGGAAATATCTAGTAGAATGTCTGACAGATATAAATATTTTGAGTTTTCTAGCTTCTGTTCAGGAAACAATCAAGATTTTTCTATTCTGTGTGTGTTTATTTTGGCTTTTGTAAGCTCTGCTCTTCCCATCAGGACTCCCTCATGACCTATTAAACAGCAAGACTTTGCTTCACCGAGGCACAGAAACAGCAGCAGAAATAGTGACAAGAACAAGTTAATAAGTGTAAATAATATGTATTCTGGTATCCTTAATCAGAGGATTTATGCAGTTACAACAGGCCAGATCTGTAGGGTGTGGGGTATTATGCTAAACAGAGAAAAACGTGAGTAAAGGAATGAAATTAAAAAGAACAGTAATGTTCACATCATGAACAACTGGAAATCACAGAACTAAAGATTATCAATATAAGTGGTGAGTAATGAGGGAGGAGGGAAGCAAGATCAGAAAGATAGAATGAGAGCAGCCAAGATGGCAGCTGCTGTTCTAACATTGCTTTTTTGACCTCAAGGGCTAGCATGGTTACTTTTCTAGAATACTTAAGACTGCTTGACCTTCAGCTGAGCAGTGAAGAAGTGTAGCACTTCTTTAGTCCCCGTAGGCATGATTAGCAAATCATAAAGAAGGCAGGGTCAATCCCCCTGCCCCCACCTTCCTCACATGGAGGTACACCTTCCTCAGAAGCATTATGGTTTGATGTTGGAGATGGCAAAGATGAACTGACTTAGCATTGTGCTGTCCTGTCAGCGGAGTCTCAGCCTCACTTCACCCCCATTTATTCATTTACATGCTTTTTATTGTTAGAATTGGAAGCCTGATCCTGGGATGGGAGCATAAATCATTAGAGTAAAAACAACTGTTTGTAGCTCCCTGCATAACTGATCATTAAGTTACCATTTTGTTCATTTTCATGATAAGTACATGATTTCTAAAGACCTTGTAGGGGCTATATAATTATAGCAATGCTATTGTAATTTTCAGAATATGTGATAACAGATTTACTCATGTGTCTCTTTTGCTTTAGAGAAAATGGAAAGAATCTGTTTTCTGGGATCATTTGTCATTCAGACAATTTTCTGCTTGTTCCAAATCAGACAAAGTATTCCGCCTCCCCGATCTCTCAGCCTTTTGGGTGGAGAATGTCATGAACCTGAAAGAGACTAGGTGCCACCAGCAGAGCTGGAATGGGGCTTGGCATGGCCTTTCTAATCAGTAGGGTCAGGTGCCCCATGTGGGCGGTAGGGATCCTGGGGCTAGCTAGGTTTCATTCACAGACACTCAACTGTGCATATCTAGGGCAAGATGTGGTTTGCAGCATTTTCCAGATATATTTGCCCAGGGATCCCCTCCTCCCTTCCACCACACACTTTCTTTTCCCAATGCTTATTTCATAAGATGAAATACAGGTAAAGCATGGGCTTTGAAGTCAAACAGCTTCAGATTTGAATTCTAACTGTACCACTCTACCTTTTTATTTCAAGTCAGAATCTTTGACTCTCAGTTTCTTCAGAGGCGAAATAACCGTTATGAGGATTAAATGCAATTAGGCAAGAAAAGAAACGCTTTAAACAATGCCTGGTACACAGAAGACACTCATTAAGGGGCCGCTGTTGCTGCTGCTATAGCAAGCTGATGAGTACCAGGGCTCTATCCACCCCCCGCCCCCACATCTTCCCCTGAGCTTCAGGCTTGGGCTTCCAGCTAGCTGGTTTTTTGTTCACCTACATGTCCCAGAGACCTCAAATCCAGTATGCACTTCTGAACTTTATATCTTCCTCCTTGTATCTTCTCTGGTTGACACTATCACATTCAGTTAACTGCTAAATCTGGTCAGCTTTGTCCCCTAAATACATCTCGCATCCATTCACCTCTCTTCGGTCCCAAAACTGCATCATAGCTTGCTGGGGCTACTCTGCTTTGTCTTTGGAGTATTTTCTATGTTAACCAACCTGGCTTCCACACTGCAGCCCTAGTGATCATCCTAAAAACTTATGAGATCAACATTGCTTCTCATAGTTGAATTTTCAGATCTTCTGTAAGGCCCATAATGGGGTTTTCCAAACTTGCTAATCCTAAGAACCAATTCAGACCTTTTTAAAAATACAGATTCTTGGGCCCCCTACAGGAGTCCTCTCCTCTAGAGATTCTGATCCAGAAGATCTGGGATGGGACACAGGAATCTGTACTTTTAATAAGCTGGGAGGTACTCCTGGTGATAGCCAAGCTGGGACAACCCTCACATATAATGCACTCCATGGGTTTGTCCACTCTACATTGCACAACACACCCCAGCTCTCCAGTGCCCTCTTAACTCATGATCTGAGCTTCTCTACCCTCAAGCTGCCTCATACTTAAGAGGGTCTGTACTTGGCACACACTTCTCCTGGAACCCCCTTCTCTTCATCTCTAACTACCCCTTACCAAATGCTAAAAGTCTAGCAGAATTGCAAGAATTTGTCCCAATGTCTCATTTAGGCAGCCTACCTTCATCCCAGTGGAGCTTGTCAGCCCATTTCTGTGCAGTTAATTATAGCATTTTCACATTGTGTTGTAATTTTTGTTTTATCTGTGTCTCTTTCCCAGTAGACTCAGAACCTTTGAGGATAGGGACCATTTCATTTCTCCATTCCCAGCATCTTGCGTAGTTTCTGGAACATGATAGGTGTTCACAAATGCTTGTTGAAATAATAAAAAAGAGAGAGGAAGGCTAGAAAGAACTCTTTTTTTTTCTTTAATAAATTTATTTATTTATTTTTGGCCGCATTGGGTCTTCGTTGCTGCGCACGGGCTTTCTCTAGTTGCAGCGAGCAGGGGCTACTCTTCGTTGTGGTGCATGGAGTTCTCATTGCGGTGGCTTCTTTTGTTGCAGAGCACAGGCTCTAGGCACACGGGCTTCAGTAGTTGTGGCGCACGGGCTCAGTAGTTGTGGCGCACAGGCTTAGTTGCTCCGCAACATGTGGGATCTTCCCGGACCAGGGCTTGAACCCGTGTCCCCTGCATTGGCAGGCGGATTCTCAACCACTGCGCCACCAGGGAAGTCCAAGAACTCTTGAATTGTAGTAGGAGTCATAAAAATGTTTTTTGGAGCCCTGAAGTGTCTTAGGGACAGGTGGTGGTTAGGAGAGAGGCCTGAGTAGGGAAGATTCCTGCTCCTGTCCCTTCTCCCTGCCTCTCATTCAACCAAAGTAGCTGTATTTTTTTTCTTTTAAGCAAGGAGAACAGGTGTCTTTTTTTTTTTTAACATCTTTATTGGAGTATAATTGTTTTATAATGTTGTGTTAGTTTCTGCTGTATAACAAAGTGAATCAGCTATATGTGTATATATATCCCCATATTCCCTCCCTCTTGCATCTGCCTCCCACCCTCCCTATCCCACCCCTCTAGGTGGTCACAAAGCACCGAGCTGATCTCCCTGGACGATACAGCTGTTTCCACCTAGCTATCTGTTTTACATTTGGTAGTATATATATGTCAGTGCTACTCGCTCACTTCGTCCCAGCTTATGCTTCCCCATCCATGTGTCCTCAAGTCCATTCTCTATGTCTGCGCCTTTATTCCTGTCCTCCCCTAGGTTCATTAGAACCATTTTTTTTTAAGATTCCATATATATATGTGTTAGCATATGGTATTTGTTTTTCTCTTTCTGACTTACTTTACTTTGTATGACAGACTCTGGGTCCATCCACCTCACTACAAATAACTCAATTTCATTTCTTTTTATGGCTGAGTAATATTCCATTATGTATATGTGCCACATCTTCTTTATCCATTCATCTGTTGATGGACACTTAGGTTGCTTCCGTGTCCTGGCTATTATAAACAGTACTACAGTGAACATTCTGGTACATGACTCTTTTTGAATTATGGTTGTCTCAGGGTATATGCCCAGTAGTGGGATTACTGGGTCATATGGTAGTTTCATTTTTAGTTTTTTAAGGAACCTCCATAATGTTCTCCATAGTGGATGTATCAATTTACATTCCCACCAGCAGTGCAAGAGGGTTCCCTTTTCTCCATACCCTCGCCAGCATTTATTGTTTGTAGATTTTTTTTAATTGATTATTTATTTATTTATTTGCCTGTGTTGGTTCTTAGTTGCAGCACGTGGGATCTTCATTGCGGTGTGTGGGGTTTTTGTTTTTTTTGTGGCACGTGGGCTCTCTAGTTGTGGCTCGCGTGCTCAGTAGTTGCAGTGCGTGGGCTTAGTTGCCCCATGGCATGTGGGATCTTAGTTCCCAGACCAAGGATCGAACCCGTGTCCCCTGGATTGGAAGGCGGATTCTTAACCATTGGATCACCAGAGAAGTCCCTGTTTGTAGATTTTTTGATGATGGCCATTCTGACTGGTGTGAGGTGATACATCACTGTAGTGGAGTTTTTTTGTTTGTTTTTTTTGTTTTTTTTGCGGTACACGGGCCTCTCACTGCTGCGGCCTCTCCCGCTGCAGAGTACAGGCTCTGGATGCACAGGCCCAGCGGCCATGGCTCACGAGCCCAGCCACTCCATGGCATGCGGGATCTTCCAGGACCAGGGCACGAACCCATGTCCCCTGCATTGGCAGGCGGACTCCCAACCACTGTGCCACCAGGGAAGCCCTTCACTGTAGTTTTGATTTGCATTTCTCTAATGATTAGTGATGTTGAGCATCCTTTCATGTGTTTGTTGGCAATCTGTATATCTTCTTTGGAGAAATGTCTATTTAGGTCTTCTGCCCACTTTTGGATTGGGTGGTTTGTTTTTTTGATATTGAGCTGCATAAGCTGCTTGTATATTTTGGAGATTAATCCTTTGTCACTTGCTTCGTTTGCAAATATTTTCTCCCATTCTGAGGGTTGTCTTTTCATCTTCTTTATGGTTTCCTTTGCTGTGCAAAAGCTTTGAAGTTTCATTAGGTCCCATTTGTTTATTTTTGTTTTTATTTCCATTTCTCTAGGAGGTGGGTCAAAAAGGATCTTGCTGTGATTTATGTCATAGAGTGTTCTGCCTATGTTTTCCTCTAAGAGTTTTATAGTGTCTGGCCTTACATTTAGGTCTTAATCCATTTTGAGTTTACTTTTGTGTATGGTGTTAGAGAGTGTTCTAATTTCATTCTTTTACATGTAGCTGTCCAGTTTTCCCAGCACCACTTATTGAAGAGGCTGTCTTTTCTGCATTGTATACTCTTGCGTCCTTTATCAAAGATAAGGTGACCATATGTGTGTGGGTTTGTCTGTGGGCTTTCTATCCTGTTCCATTGATCCATATTTCTGTTTTTGTGCCAGTACCATACTGTCTTGATTACTGTAGCTTCGTAGTACAGTCTGAAGTAAGGGAGCCTGATACCTCCAGCTCCGTTTTTCGTTCTCAAGATTACTTTGGCTATTCGGGGTCTTTTGTGTTTCCATACAAATTGTCCAGTTTTTTGTTCTAGTTCTGTGAAAAGTGCCATTGGTAGTTTGATAGGGATTGCGTTGAATCTGTAGATTGCTGTGGGTAGTATAGTCATTTTCACAATATTCTTCCAATCCAAGAACATGGTATATCTCTTCATCTGTTTGTATTGTCTTTAATTTCTTTCATCAGTGTCTTATAGCTTTCTGCATACAGGTCTTTTGTCTCCTTAGGTAGGTTTATTCCTAGGTGTTTTATTCTTTTTGTTACAGTGGTAAATGGGAGTGTTTCCTTAATTTCTCTTTCAGATTTTTCATCATTAGTGTATAGGAATGCCAGAGATTTCTGTGCATTAACTTTGTATCCTGCTACTTTACCAAATTCATTGATTAGCTCTAGTAGTTTTCTGGTAGCATCTTTAGGATTGTCTATGTATAGTATCATGTCATCTGCAAACAGTGACAGTTTTACTTCTTCTTTTCCAATTTGGATTCCTTTTATTTCTTTTTCTTTTCTGATTGCTGCAGCTAAAACTTCCAAAACTATGTTGAATAAGAGTGGTGAGAGTGTGCAACCTTGTCTTGTTCCTGATCTTAGGGGAAATTGTTTCAGTTTTTCACGAACAATGTTGGCTGTGGGTTTGTCATATATGGCCTTTATTTTGTTGAGCTAGGTTCCCTCTGTGCCTGCTTTCTGGAGGGTTTTTATCATAAATGTGTGTTGAATTTTGTCAGTAGCTTTTTCTGCATCTACTGAGATTATCATATGGTTTTTATCCTTCAGTTTGTTAATATGGTGTATCACATTGATTGATTTGCATATATTGAAGAATCCTTGCATTCCTGGGATAAACTCCACTTGATCATGGTGTGTGATCCTTCTAATGGTGCTGTTGGATTATGTTTGCTAGTATTTTTTATTTATTTATTTATTTTTAGCTGTGTTGGGTCTTCCATGCTGCGTGCAGGACCTCTCTAGTTGTGGCGAGTGGGGGCCACTCTTCGTTGAGGTGCACAGGCTTCTCATTGCTGTGGCTTCTCTTGTTGTGGAACACAGGCTGTAGGCATGCAGGCTTCAGTTTTGTGGCATGTGGGTTCAGTAGTTGTGGCTCGCGGGCTCTAGAGTGCAGGCTCAGCAGTTGTGGAGCATGGGCTTAGTTGCTCCACAGCATGTGGGATCTTCCTGGACCAGTGCTCAAACCCATGTCCCCTGCATTGGCAGGCGTATTCTTAACCACTGCACCACCAGGGAGGCCCCCTGTTTGCTAGTATTTTGTTGAGGATTTTTGCATCTATGTTCATCAGTGATATTGGCCTCTGGTTTTCTTTTTTTGTGAAATCTATGTCAGGTTTTTGTATGAGGGTGTTGGTGGCCTCATAGAATGAGTTTGGGAGTGTTCCTCCCTCTGCTATATTTTGGAAGAGTTTGAGAAGGATAAGTATTAGCTCTTCTTTAAATGTTTGATAGAATTTGCCTGTGAAGCCATCTGGTCCTGGGCTTTTGTTTGTTGGAAGATTTTTAATCACAGTTTAAAATTCAGTGCTTGTGATTGGTCTGTTTATATTTTCTATTTCTTCCTGGTTCAGTCTCGGAAGGTTGTGCTTTTCTAAGAATTAGTCCATTTCTTCCAGGTTGTCAATTTTATTGGTATAGAGTTGCTTGTAGTAATCTCTCATGATCCTTTGTATTTTTGCAGTCAGTCGTTACTTCTTTTTCATTTCTAATTCTGTTGATTTGAGTCTTCTCCCTTTTTTTCTTCATGAGTCTGGCTAATGGTTTATCAATGTTGTTTATCTTCTCAAAGAACCAGCTTTTAGTTTTATTGATCTTTGCTATTGTTTCCTTCATTTCTTTTTCATTTATTTCTGATCTGATCTTTATGATTTCTTTCCTTCTGCTAACTTTGGGGTTTATTTGTTCTTCTTTCTCCACTTGCTTTAGGTGTAAGATTAGGTTGTTTATTTGAGATTTCTCTTTTTTCTTGAGGTAGGATTGTATTGCTATAAACTTCCCTCTTAGAACTGCTTTTGCTACATCCCACAGGTTTTGGGTCGTCGTGTTTTCATTGTCATTTGTTTCTAAGTATTTTTTGGTTTCCTCTTTGATTTCTTCAGTGATCTCTTGGTTATTTAGTAGTGTATTCTTTAGCCTCCACGTGTTTGTATTGTTTACAGTATTTTTCTGTAATTGACATCTAGTCTATAGTGTTGTGGTTGGAAAAGAATCTTGATACGATTTCAATTTTCTTAAATTTACCAAGGCTTGATTTGTGACCCAAGATATGATCTATCCTGGAGAATGTTCCATGAGCACTTGAAAAGAAAGTGTATTCTGTTGTTTTTGTTTGGAATGTCCTATATCTATTAATTAAGTTCATCTTGTTTAATGTGTCATTTAGAACTTGTGTTTCCTTATTTATTTTCATTTTGGATGATCTGTCCATTGGTGAAAGTGGGGTGTTAAAGTCCCCTACTATTTTGTTACTGTCGATTTCCCCTTTTATGGCTGTTAGCATTTGCCTTATGTATTGAGGTGCTCCTATGTTGGGTGCATAAAGATTTACAATTGTTATATCTTTCTTGGATTGATCCGTTAATCATTATGTAGTGTCCTTCTTTGTCTCTTGTAATAGTCTTTATTTTGAAGTCTATTTTGTCTGATATGAGAATTGCTACTCCAGCTTTCTTTTGATTTCCATTTGCATGGACTGTCTTTTTCCATCCCCTCACTTTCAGTCTGTATGTATCCCTAGGTCTGAAGTGGGTCTCTTGTAGACAGCATATATATGGGTCTTGTTTTTGTATCCATTCAGCCAGTCTATGTCTTTTGGTTGGAGCATTTAATCCATTTACATTTAAGGTAAATATCAATATGTATGTTCCTATTACTATTGTCTTAATTGTTTTGGGTTTGTTTTTGTAGGTCTTTCCCTTTTCTTGTGTTTCCTGCCTAGAGAAGTTCCTTTAGCATTTGTTGTACAGTTGGCTTTGTAGTGCTGAATTCTCTTAGTTTTTGCTTGTCTGTATAGGTTTTAATTTCTCCATCAAATCTGAATGAGATCCTTGCTGTGTAGAGTAATCTTGTTTGTAGGTTTTTCCCTTTCATCACTTTAAATATGTCCTGCCACTCCCTTCTGACTTGCAGAGTTTCTGCTGAAAGATCAGCTGTTAACTTTATGGGGATTCCCTTGTATATTATTTATTGCTTTTCTCTTGCTGCTTTTAATATTTTTTCTTTGTATTTAATTTTCATTAGTTTGATTAATATGTGTCTTGGCGTGTTTCTCCTTGGATTTATCCTATATCGGTCTCTCTGAGCTTCCTGGAGTTGATTGACTATTTCCTTTCCCGTGTTAGGGATGTTTTCAACTATAATCTCTTCAATATTTTCGCAGGCCCTTTCTTTGTCTCTTCTTCTGGGACCCCTATAATTGGAATGTTGGTGCGTTTAATGTTGTCCCAGAGGTCGCTGAGACTGTCCTCAATTCTTTTCATTTTTTTTTCTTTATTCTGCTCTGTGGTAGTTACTTCCACTACTTTAGGTTCCAGGTCACTTATCCATGCCTCTCCCTCAGTTATTCTGCTACTGATTCCTTTTGGAGAATTTTTAATTTCATTTATTGTGTTGTTCATCATTGTTTGTTTGCTCTTTCGTTCTTCTTGGTCCTTGTTAAAAGTTTCTTGTATTTTCTCCATTTTATTTCCAAGGTTTTGGATCATTTTTACTATCATTATTCTGAATTCTTTTTCAGGAAGGCTGCCTATTTCCTCTTCGTTTGTTAGTCTGTGGGTTTTTACCTTGCTCCTTCACGTGCTGCATATTTCTCTGTCTTCTTATTTTGTTTAACTTACTGTGTTCGGGGCCTCCTTTTTGCAGGCTGCAGATTTGTAGTTCCCATTGTTTTTGGTGTCTGCCCCCAGTGGGTGAGGTTGGTACAGTGGCTTGTGTAGGCTTCCTGGTGGAGGGGACTGGTGCCTCTGTTCTGGGGGGTGGGGCTGGATCTTGTCTTTCTATTGGGCAGGGCCACATCCGGTGGTGCGTTTTGTGATGTCTGTGAGCTTAGTATGATTTTAGGCAGCCTCTCTGCTAATTGGTGGGGTTGTGTTCCTGTCTTGCTAGTTGTTTGGCATGGGGCATCCAGCACTGGAGCTTGCTGACCATTGGGTTGAGCTGTGTCTTAGCGTTGAGACAGAGATCTGTGGGAGAGCTCTTGCCAATTGATATTACATGGGGCCAGGAGGTCTCTGGTGGTCCAGTGTCCTGAACTTGTCTCTCCTACCTCAGAGGCTCAGGCCTGACACCAGTCTGGAGCACCAAGACCCTGTCAGCCACATGGCTCAGAAGAAAAGTGAGAAAAAAGAAAGAAAAATAAGTAAATAAGTAAATAAAATTATTAAAATTTAAAAAAAAATTTTTTAAAGAGTGCAACCATACCAATAAACACAAATCCACCAGTGATAACAAGTGCTAAAAACTATACTAAGATAAACATAAAAATCAGAAACAAATCAGTCACAGACAGCAAACCCCAAGTCTACAGTTGCTTCCAAAGTCTACTGCCTCAATTTTGGGATGAATCATTTTCTAGTCCGATATTCCACAGATGTAGGGTACATCAAGTTAATTGTGGTAATTTAATCCACTGCTCCTGAGGCTGCACGGAGAAATTTCCGTTTCTCTCCTTTGCACAAAGTAGCTATATTTTTCAATTTTTCATGTGTTGGTGAATAGTGTAAGGTCTTGTTGTAAAAAAGGGAAAAGTTGATACTAAAAATAAATTTGAAAGCCACAGCACTGATTTGCCTTAATGAAACCCCTTTATGCATTTCTACTCTCTGTGATTTAAAATGAAGTGGGAAAACTTGAAGAACTTGAGAAATAAAGCCAAGGATCTAAATTGGAAAATGCATCTGTGAGGAAATTATAATAGAGATTTCCTAACCTGTTGGGTTGTACAGTGTAGTATGGCCTTGGGGCTACTTGCTGTTTTCAAGCACCTGAGGGTGATCATGAGAGAGATGCTAAGTAGTTGGCATGCATCTCCACAGAGGCCCAAATTAGAAACATGAAGATTAAATGGAAAGAGATGGGAGAATCCCTCTGCATTTATTTGAGGCGTGTGCTTATATTTCCAAACCAGAGTCTTCAGGAAATAACCTCCCTAAGGATTAAACACTTTGTCTTTGCCTCAGTGCCTGGCACCTCATTGTTGGTCACCAAACATTTGCTGTAGGCATGCATGAATTACCATCAGTGGAGAAGTGTATGAAATGCAGTACCACCCAGGAATTAGAACTCTCATAAAAGCAAGTGATCTTAAAATTAAGACTCTATTAGACTTGTCACAGCTTCAAATTATGGATTTCATTTGTAAGAACTTGCTCAATAATATGAAATTAATGTAACTTCATATACTGTTCATGCATAGCTCATCATAAAGACAAGTAAATGTAGAACAGTTCTCTCATAATGTTGCTTATTGAAGAATAAGAATTTAACCGTCTCTTTTTTCTCTTGAAATAATTAGAGTTTTCTTACCCAGAGTATTAGGAGAAAAACTGACCCGTTGCTCTCATATAGAGGTGTGGATGTTTGTAAAATCTCATAAATAAATTTTTTTCTTTGGCCACAGTTCCTTTCACACTTTTGGGATATATGAAAAGGAGTCGTGCCTCTAGTTGGCAAATAGATTCACTCAGCATTTATCAAATTGTATTTGTACAGATTCCATCGCCTTATGCAAAGGCAGGTTGTGGAGTCCAAAGTCACCTGTCCCATTGGTACTTAAACCCATAACAACATTTTAAGCCTCTGAGAAGTCCTAGAGGGTAGAAACCTCTCTGTGTTTAATGCAATATTTCCCAGCAATATTGACCACTTCTTTTGCAGAACAGCTGTTGCCAAATTAGGAAACATTGGGTAGATGTTTGCCTTCAGATAGTTTGAATGTTAACAGAAAGCAGCATTTATTTCATACCCATTGGTGAAGCCAGCAAAGCAGGAAGTAATTCAATTTGTACCTAGAGCCCTTTGAAATGAAACAAACAAACAGACAAAAAAAACCCAGTTATTTTCAGTCTCACAAACTGTGAAGAAAGCCAGGTGATATCGGGAGTGTGATAGGCTCTAGGAAATGTGAAGCTCAGCTGGGCACTGGGAGAACCACCTTAGGGGCCTCCTTTTACTGCTGAGGAGAAAGAGAAGTTCTTGGGTTCTCATAGGGCCAGCAATACTGTCTACCCTGGAATTTGTTTTATCTACCCTTTTTTCTTTGGACCAGAACTTGGTGTAGCCCCTCCGAATAGCACCCCTTTCTCTAGTTTGGTAACGAGAAGCTCCAAATGGCAGCCTGCTTGGTAGATGTCTGTGCTTGAGAGATTCACTGAGAGAGGTAATGTGAGGGTGAGAGCAGTTGTATGTCTTCCTTCCAAAGAAGAGAACAGAAATAATAATAAATTCTCTTGAAAAGGCATAAACTTCTTAAAATTGTTTTTATTTTCATCTATCAAGTTAACAACTAATTTGAGTGGTTATTATATGCATTTATATGTATTAAGATAGATCAACTTCTGTAACAGTTAGACAGAAAAATGCATAACAGCTCAAACACAATAGAAATGTATTTCTTGCTTGAATACTAATACCAGGTGGGTGAATTTGCAGTAACTAGGGTGGGACTCATCCGTACAATCATTCAGGGACTCAGACTAATAAATACTCTGTCAACGCCAGTACATGGCCCCAACGTTGCCTTGGGGGATCATCTCCACTCTAGGCATCTGAAAGGGGAAAGAGCATGAAGACAAACATGTAACCAGTGTTTAGGGCTAAGCCGAGAAGTGGTATACATCACTTCTATCTGCATTCAGTGTCTAGAGCTCATTATATGGCCACATCCAACTATAGGGGAGGCTGAGAAGTATAGTCTATCTGCCTGCCCAAGAAGAAACAGAGAACATGGATTTTAGTGAGTAGCTGGGAGACTCTGACTACCACAACATGCTTGATGTTTCTCAGTGTTTATCCACCAAGTTAGAAGGTTGGTTTGTCCTGACCATCTTGTTTGCTCACTGTTGGCTCATCAATGTTTCTGCATAGTGTGATGGTGATGCTACCCATCCAGTTTATGGTGACCTTTGTCAGCAGGCTTCCACACACCACACAGCAATTCTTCATGGAGCTTCCACCTTCTTTCATTCAACATGTATTGAGCACCTGTTGTAGGTTAGCCTCTTGGAAGTACTAGAGATACAGCAGTAAACAGCTCCCTTATTATTAGGGAGCTTATTCTCACATGTAAGAGAAGGATAATAAAGAAAGAAAATAATTAGTTTGTGCCAAGTGCTGAAAAGGAGAGAGAGGGTATGGGAGGGGAGGGGTATTGCTCTTGCTAACATCATTGTAGTTGGCTTCCCTGGGAAATTGGCATTTGAATGAGCCACTTGGGCTGAAAGAACAGTATTCCAGGCAGAGGTAACAGCATGTGCAAAGGTCCTAAGGCAAGAAGGAGCTTGGCTTGTTCAAGAAACTTGTATCTAGGAGAACAGTGTATATAGAGAATAGCAAGCAAGAAAGGCTCTTGTGAGATGGGGCTCTAAAGATACACTGAATGTTCCACACAAGGCCTTGGAGACCTTAGAGATCTGATTTTTTTTTAACATCTTTATTGGAGTATAATTGCTTTACAATGGTGTGTTAGTTTCTGCTTTATAACAAAGTGAATCAGCTATACATATACATATATCTCTTCCCTCTTGCGTCTCCCTCCCTCCCACCCTCCCTATCCCACTCCTCTAGGTGGTCACAAAGCACCGAGCTGATCTCCCTGTGCTATGTGGCTGCTTCCCACTAGCTATCGATTTTACATTTAGTAGTGTATATATGTCCATGCCACTCTCTCAATTTGTCCCAGCTTATTACCCTTTCCCCTCCCCGTGTCCTCAAGTCCATTCTGTAGTAGGTCTGCGTCTTTATTCCCGTCTTGCCCCTAGGTTCTTCATAACCATTTTTTTTTTGTTCTTAGATTCCATATATATGTATTAGCATATGGTATTTTTATTTTATCTGAGAGCAAGAGTAAGCCATGAAAAAGTTTGCTGTTGTTTGATTTTGCAACAACTTTATTATATACAATTCACACACTATAGAATTCATCCATTCAAAGGGTACAATTCAGTGGCTTTAAGTAGATTGGAGTTGTGCAAACTTTACCACAGTCAATTTTAAAACATTTTCATCACCCCCAAGAGAAATTCCATACCCTTTACAAGTCACCTCATTTTCTGCCAAATCCCCAGCCTTAGGCAACCACTAATCTATTTTCTGTTCCTATATATTTGCCTATTCTGGACATTTCATAGAAATGGGGTCATACAATATGTGGCCTTTTGTGTCTGACTTCTATCACTCAGCATGATGTTTTTGAAGTTCATCTACATTGTAGTGTATATCAATACATCATTCCTTTTATGGCTAAATAATAATCCATTGTATGGATATACCTACCATATTTTATTTATCCTTTCATTTGTTGTTGGATATTTTGGTGGTTTTCATCTTTTGGCTATTATGAAAAATGCTGCTATGAATGTTCATGTACTTTTTTGGGTGGCCATATATTTTCATTTCTCTGGGATATATACTTAAGGATAGAATTGGTGGGTCATATGTTAAACTATGTTTAACCTTTTGAGGAACCACCAGACTGTTTTCCAAAGTGGCTGCACCATTTTATATTCCCACCAACATTATATGGTGGTTCCAATTTCTCCACCTCCTTGTCTACACTTGTTATTATCTGTCTTTTTGATGAAAGTCATTCTAGTGGAAGTGAAGTAGTGCCCCCATTGTGGTTTTGATTTGCATTTCCCTAATGGCTAATGATGTTGAACACCTTTTCATATCCTTATTGGCCATTTGTTTATCTTCGATGTAGAAACGTCTATTCGTTATTTTATTATTGAGTTGTAAGAGTTCTCTATAATTTTAGCTACAAGTCCCTTATCAGATATATTATTTGAACATATTTTCTTCCATTCAGTGGATTACCTTCCCCTTTCTTTCTTTCTTTTTTTTTTTTTTTTGCGGTACGCAGGCCTCTCACTGTTGTGGCCTCTCCCGTTGCGGAGCACAGGCTCCGGACGTGCAGGCTCAGCGGCCATGGCTCACGGGCCCAGCCACTCCACGGCATGTGGGATCTTCCCGGACCGGGGCACGAACCCGTGTCCCCTGCATCAGCAGGCAGACTCTCAACCACTGCGCCACCAGGGAAGCCCAAAATTCACCCTTTTTAATGCATAGTTTGATGAGTTTTCACAAATTTATAGTTGTGAAACCACTACCATAGTCAAGAAACAGACATTTCATCACCCCAGAAAATTCCCTTATGTACCTTTGCAGTCAAACCCGTGCCCTCCTTCCTCAGTCTTGGCAACTTCTGATGTGATTTCTGTTCCTATAATTTTACGTTTCTAGAATGTACTATAAATGGAGACATATAGTATATTGTCTTTTGTGATTGACTTCTTTCACTTAGCATAATGCCTTTGAGATTCATCCATATTGTTATAAATCTTAGTAGTTTGCTTTTTTTATTGTGAAGTAATATTCCATTGTATGGGTATACCATACAATGGTATATCTGTCTGTTCATCTCCTGATGAACATTTGGGTTCTTTACAGTTTCTAGCAATTATGAATAAAGCTGCAATGAACATTCACAATCAGGTCTTTGTGTGGACATATGTTTTCATTTCTTCTGAGTCAATACCTAGGAGTAAAATTGTTGGGTCATATAGTAAGTGCATGTTTGACTTTAAAAGAAACTGTCAGGCTGTTTTCCAAAGTGGCTGTACCATCTCACATTCTCCTCAACAGATTATTAGAGTTCTAGTTGCTCTACATTCTTGCCAATCCTTGGTATATTCAGTCTTTAATTTTAGCCATTCTAGTACTTGTGTAGTGGTATCTCACTGTGCTTTTAATTTACGTTTCTCTAGTTACTAATAATGTTTTCTTGAGGTTGTTTTCCATCCCTGTATATTCTTTGGTGAAGGATCTGTTCAGATTTTTTGGTCCATTTTTTGAGTTGTTATTTATTATTACGTCTGAGCTTACTTTATATGTTGTCAATACAGTCCTTTCTTAGGTCAGTGTAAATATTTTCTTCCACTCTATAGCTTGCCTTTTCATTTGCTTATCAGTGTCTTTTGAAGAGAAGATGGTTTTAATTTTATAAAGTCCAATTTATCATTTTGTGTTTCATGTTATATGCTTAATAATCTGAGATCACAAAGATTTTTCTACTGTGTGCTAAATATGGAAAAACAAACGTGAACAAGATACACGAAGGTACTTGTCTCATTTTTCTTGTGTGTATTCTTACAGTTTTATAGTTTTAGCTCTTATATTTAGGTCTATGATAAATTCAAGTTCATTTTTTTTTTTTTTTTTTAAACGATACGCGGGCCTCTCACTGTTGTGGCCTCTCCCATTGCGGAGCTCAGGCTCAGTGGCCATGGCTCACGGGCCCAGCCGCTCTGCAGCATGTGGGATCTTCCCGGACCGGGGGACGAACCCGTGTACCCTGCATCGGCAGGTGGACTCTCAACCACTGCGCCACCAGGGAAGCCCCAAGTTCATTTCTTATAGGCAAGATCAAGGTTTAATTTTTTATATGGATTGTTCACCATTTGTTGAAACTGCTGTTCTCCCTTACTGAATTTTGATACTTTTATTGAAAATTAATTGAATATATGTGGGTTATCCCATCTTTAAACAAAGACCTCCCTCAACTCAACATGCCCATTTAACTAAAAGTTCATCACTTCCACATCTTCACCTCTTCAAAGAGGGGTCTAGACTCACTGTTTCTGCTTCCTTATTTCTTACTCCTCACACTAGCCTCTTTCACTATCATTCCACAAAAACGGTTCTTGCCAGAATCACCAATGATATCTGTTTTAACATCCGGTGGACACTGTTGTATTGTTGTCTCATGTGATTCTCAGTGCCCTTGGGCCTCCTTGACCCCTCCCTCCTCTTTCAGACACTTTTTTCCCTTAACTAACATAGCATCCCACCATTCTTCTTATTTCTTCTGTTTTTCTATTTGTCCCTACATGTCTACTTGGCTAGTTCTTCTTCTTTTACCTGTTTCTTAATTATCAATGTCTCTCAGGATTCTGACCAAAGCCCCTTTTTCTTCTTGTTCTGTTTATATTCCCTGCTTATTCCCATCTAATCTCCTGGCTGAAGCATCTCAAATTTATATTTGCCAGATTTATAAAAGCCAGATCTTTTCTGAGCTTCATTTCTGCACATTTAACTGCCTAGGAAGTTAAGCTCTAGGAAGGACCATGAGCTCTAGGAAGAAAAGTGCCCTATATATATTGTGTTCACATTTTTGTTCCTATGTTTAGCACAGACAACTTAGTAACTATCTGTTGACTAAATGAACAAATGAATATGTGAACAAACTAAGCAACCTGTGCAGCTGATATTATAACATATCTTATAATTCTAGTACAATATTTTAGTATTGGCCTTTTTACTGATACCTAATATGTGTAATGAGTACATGACTCTGGGCACAGGAGAAGCAAATTACTTTTAGAATCACATACTTTGTCTTTGCCATGGCTCAGTTTTCCTGTTACAATTGGTAGAGAACCTTGGGATGAGGAGATGGGAATGAGATCCTAGGCAGGGGCAGGAAGGAGATAAGAGAGAAAGGAGACATTTCTCCAGAATGTTGCAAACACTGTTTCTAAAGTTTTTCAGTCCAATAATTTCCTTCAAGAATTAACCTATATTGTTTGAGGAATAAAATATCTTAATGGCCCTATTAAATTCTGATTACAGCTTTAATTACAGTACATTATTTCTTTTTTACTTTTCACCCAAACTTTTGTAAGTCCCTGTAACATTTTTTCTTGGCTCTAAAATGATTCTCAAATATTGTATAGGAAGATGTAAACTGGGTAATGTAGACTCTTTCGGACCTAGTGTGATGAATATTTTTATGATGATCTGAGTGTTCACATCAAAGAATGTATATGCTGCTTATGGGCTTACTGTTATGCCCAGAGCTTTGAGGGTATTTGGGAAAAATACAAGACATAATCCTCATTGCTGCCCTCAGGGAGCACACAGCTTTAGGGAGGTAAGAGCCACAACTGGCAAGTAAACAGCAACACCTGTGAAGCAGTTTGTAGTCTCTATTGCATGTTGCTTGGCAAGAAAGATAGTCTCCTGCTACTAGACATGTACTTTTGGCCTTGCCTGTCACTATGGGCTGTCCTGAAAGTGTTTAGGGTTTCTCTATAAATGCCCTTTTTATTTGTTCTCGAGCATGCAGTCCCTTACATTTCTCTGTCTCTCTCTCCTACATTTCAGTGAGCGGTTTCTGGTGAGACTGAACAAGAATGGTGGGCCAAGGAACCCAGAGAAGATAGAACGAATGTGTGCCCTTTTTACAGTATGTGCAAATTCTATTTCCCTTCTCTGCTGTTGACTCTAACTAGGGCCCTGCTATGTGGATATTGTTGCCCTGGAAACAAGCATTTATTCTTATTTCCCCACACACTGGTGAGAATAGAACTTGATTTATGTGTCTATCAGGTTTTAATGAAATATTTAAGAAAACTGAAATTAGCTTCAGTTTTTAATTTAATTTATTAAAGAAATATAATCAAGTACCTTTTACTGATGTACATTTTAGAAGCTATTTGATATAATAGACACATAAAATTTGAGGAAAGTCTTTCTTACAATTCTTCTTCAAGGCCACTGGGAATTTCTCTGATGTGTAAGTATGGTTTCTCTAAAGGCACCCACCAAATTTACAGCTTTGCAGTTTTTTAATGAGTTTATATAAAGAGAGACAAACTAAATAGTCCTCCTCTTTCAAATACCGAACAGAGTCTTTTTGTGCCATGATTCATACTTAAGTTTTTTCTGAATAACCATGCTGTTATTCGTGGTCTCTGAGCTCATGGACTCATCAGCTCAGAGAAGGCTAGGTAACCTGCTTATTGAAAAGTGCTAAGCCTCACAATACCACATTGCCTTGTGTATTCTTCAAGCTGATTCTGATTTACTAAATTTTTTTTTTACCCAGTTATAAAACTTAACTGCCCAGCTTTATTTATTTCATTTAATTTATTTGCTGAAGAAGAAAATAAGACCGTGTCACAATTTTAAACCACTTTTGACTATCATGGATTCTTTGATGTGCTTCAGTGATACTGAGATACATCAAAACCTGTTGAGTGCAGGGAGGTATGATGGTGTCACAGTGCCACTGCCCTCGTTTGTGGTGCATGATTGATAGGTGACAGGTGTCTCAAACCTTATGGTGTGCCTCTTAAACACAAATGGGATTTATCTAGGGCTCTGATATGTGACTTTCTCTGAAAGATAAAATTGGATTTGTTTACCTGACCTTTTTTGTTCATTTACTACAACTTTATCGAAATCTCAAATGATGTTACTGCAGAATCAGAAGCCACTTTTACAGGAATAACTTTTATTGAAATTGCTTCAGGTATGAAGGATTTACAAATCTAGCTAAGCTAACATGAAGTTTCGTACATCTTTGAGCTCAGCATTCAAAGCTTAGGAGATAATACAGGAAGAAAAAGCAGGAAAAGCAGATCCAGGAAGACGGCTAAGGGAATTGAGATGGTTTAGTCTGGAAAGATCAATGCTCTCTCTTCAACAGGAGAACAAGGGAAAGAGTCCAAATTGCAGGTAATGGGATGTAGGTTAGAATATTGGGGGAGAGCATCTGAAGTGAGACTACCTGAACACTGAGCTGGTTCTCTGGGACCACCTTCCTGAAACAGGATTAGAATGAGATGAGACACGCATCTGTCTAGAATGTCTCAGTGACCTTAGGAGTCTTTTATAGATCCTCGTGCTCTGATATTGTTTGGTTAAAGCAGCAAAAGAAATTGTCGATTCCTTGTTCTTTGGCACTGTGGGAACAGAGCTGTGTGTGTGTGTGTGCGCGCGCGTGTGTGCGCGCGCACGTGTGCGTGCATGTGTGCTGTCCTTGAATGTGATGAGTGTAGTCCTTGTCTCTTGAAAAATGAACTTAATTATGATATTTGAATGTAATTATACAGTAAATCAAAATTTCATTTAACAGCATTTTAATTATCTATAGGGGCCCAGAGGCCTAGGCTGTAGCCCCAGCTTTATAAATCAGAGATGCACGTAACACTTATGACGTGCTCTTGTTCTGCCACAATGAGAAGGCACAAGGCTGCTAAAAATACCCACTTTTGTAGTTCCCTTTGCAGTACAGCCCTGGATCTTTTTTTAAAGATCCCCCAAAAAAATGATTTGAGGAATTTTTTTCAAAGCCTAGAAGATTTTTGAACAAGATTGTTCTAGCCAGGATTTTCATGTTTTACTTTAAGTTTATACGAAATGATAATTTTGGTGGAAACTATTTTCTGGCTATCTAAGACTTGAGTTCCTCCTGTGGGCCAAAGGAGTTTTCCAGATTGGCAAATGTGTTACAGAGTTTTCGAGTAAATGCAAGAAAATGCAGGTACAGCTGTGGTCAGTGCCAGCATGTTAGCTTACCTTAGCATCAAGAAAAGGGAACCATACAAATGGAGCAGTTTTGCAGGGTTACTCAAGCTGACTTCAGAGCCACATTACAGACAGTCACATTATCCATGCACAATCTTGCTCTTGGTAAATCCTGTTTTTTTCCGACTATGTTAGATTTCAGAGCTTCCTGTACAAGAAGAATTTTATCCAAGAAGGAGGTGTTTCATATTTATGTAAATGTCTAATACAGTGAGGATTTTGATGACTTTCATGATTAACAATGGCTGTGTGGTATGAGCATGAGAGAGCATGTCTGTGTATTTGCTCCTTACTAGATATCCAGTGCCTCACACACAGTGCCTGGCAAATACTAATGATTTGTTACATAAGTAAATGAATACATGTTTATTTTCTATTATAGTTGAGTGATCAGCTCAGAGAATGAACTTGTGTTGTTTTCCCTGCATTAATTGGCATCATATTTTTTACATTTACTTTTTCACATTTCAAAATAGAATTTTAGGTAGTGCTTTCTTGGAATTAAGAATGAATTTAATTATTAGTGCAATAACATCATTTATTAAAATACTGCCTCCTTTTCTACAGCATAAGAATGAATAAATTGGCTGTGTTTTATATTTGTAAATCCTATTATCTCTACAGAAAAAGCGTAGTCCAGGCACAGGAAAGTGAATTGACTTTTCCATGTTTCAGATGAAATATTAGTAACTGAGTCAAGATGCTGATCCCTGAGTCACTGTCTTTTCTACCCACCAGGTAGTTGGGAACCAGCTTCCTAGTTATGTAGGATTGGAGGATAAGGTCCAGTGAATAAATCTAAATTCAAACCCTGCTCACCAGATGAATGGTGGGTGAGTCACCTCTCTCCCCACCTTGGTTTTACAGGTCTTGTGACATAACTCTATGGTAACTGTGTTTAACCATGCTCATATCTAATAAGATAGCCTTTACACTGAATTTTGACACTGAAATTTTGTGGAACTCACAAATAATAATTTTACTTAAAATATTTTCTGGTACTGATTATTGTCATCTTATTTTTACTGATCTCAAATAAATGCCACAGAATGTTCTGGGTACCATGTATAACATGGTAAGAAAGAGCCCCTATCCAGCCATTTAGAAAATACTATAAATTACATTTTAGGCTTCTTCCTTTCATTCACCTGAACAGAACCAAAGGAGAGATCCCATGCTCTTGTGTACAGCCCATCTGGTTAGTGTTTGATCATCTTTGGTAACTGGCTTGAATTCTCTATGTATATTGGGATTTATAATTATACTGGTTATTTGATAGTTTGGATTAACACAATCTGAGCTATGTAGAAGACCATTTCACTTTGAAATGTGTCAAACATTTACATATCTTTTAGTAATAGACATGTTTCTATCCCAAAAATTACATAAAAATGGTAATCTGTTTTTTAATTTCTATTTTTTAGTAGTCATCTTAATATTTAGCAAAATGTAGTACTGTTTGGAGGATATCATTTTAAATTAAAGGAATTATTGAAATGGAGTCTAAAATATCATTTTTCAAGATCAAAAGACAACTTTCATGCAAAAATATATCTTTGTGATTCCAGAGATAACAATTTATGTTAAATTATTTTGTAACCCATTTCATTGTAAGTATATTTCATTATTCCATCAAGAATTTGGCAAAATATTATAACCATCTAGAATCTCAAAGCTTCAATTTCACCATTACAAATTACTTTTTAATGTCTCCTTTTCTTTCATATGTTCAGGACCACTCTACAGGGCAGAGCTGGGATTATGGTGAGGCAAGCAAAGCGCAGGATCCTGAGAATGAGACCTTAAATTTTATATCTTAGATGGCTTGCTTGCCTCACCCTAGACCTAACCCTGCTACAGGGTAAACATAAACATAAAGCAAACATGGGGATTCTGGATCCAAATCTCATTCAAAATCATGACTGCTGCTTGACTGTCCCTTTTCCTGCTTTATTGAAAAGAGATAAGTATCTGGGACAAATCAAAAGATGAAAGATGGGAAGGAAATGGAACTAAGGGACCGTTTCCTAGGAGCAAAAGGGAAATCACAGGAACCTGTCCCATTAAAGATAGAGGTTACTCCTTCAATCATCATTAATTCATAACAGTGGCTGGGAGTGAGCAGCAGTTGATGACCTGGTGAAAGTCTGAAACAATACATATTAAAGGAAGTTTTATTACTTCGAGTATAATGTGTTAAATAAAGTATAAATATATACTCAAACATTTTTTTTCAAAATGTGTTCTACACATAAATAATGTATAAAAGTATTTTTATAACTCTAGTTTTAAAAGTGATTCTGGATGAGATTTGTTTACTTAAAGGAAGCCCTTAAAATTTTCCAGATAAAATTATTTTCAGCTTTATACTTCAGCATAAATGATACATATCTAAATTTAGAAATGGGAGATCTAATTATTGAGGTGTCACTAAAACCAAAGTAATTGCTTTTCAAGGGAACATATCTAGTGTATAATAATCATTTGTGGACAGCAGAATAAATGTAAAATTAGTAGAGAGTAAACTTTCAGAATTTCAGTCATTAATGAGCCTTTTGGTGTTTTCCCTTTTTTTTTCTGCATTGGAAATTTCTTTTGTTATAGAATGTTTTTATATGATTTTGGAATAAACATGGATAAGTCAATGTCATGGAGATTTCTAATGTGAGAACTTTCGGAGATAGGTGGTCTAAATAAGAGCTGGAAAAATATTGTCAACAAAATAATCTTCCAAGGGCACATAAGATGTCCAGGCTTTCACTGCAGGAATCTTATAAACACTAAACTGCTATGTGCTTTAATCCCCTTCCCCCACCTATAGCATATGCTAAAAGCAGCAAAAGCAAACCATTATGAGGTTCAAAATGAAATTTTAATTATTTTCTATGTATTCATTGCCTTAATTTATTTTTTCTCTTTTCTTAGGATCTGAGCAGCAAAGATATGAAGAGAGATTTATATATAGTTGCCCATGTGATACGAATAGGTACGGTTCACTTTATCAATTCACATGACTAAGACCACCCCAACTTGGGATATCTACTGTGTATGACCTTTGTCTTCTGCCTAGCTCTTCAGGTTTTAGGATTAGAGTCCAGCTTGTACTGGAGCTGTACCTTAAGCTCAGCTGCTGCAATAGCTGAATTTGATAGAAATGAAAGCATTTTCTGCTTCCTATTTGTTTTTGGACCCATACTTTTTATTTCAAGTGGCCTGCTTTTTTACATTCTCTCCATCTAATGTTCTGCCTCTGTACCAGCCCTCTGCCTCAGAGATCTTATAACGGATTGCCAGGGTTGCCAGCTTAACAGGTAGTGAATGGCCTTTGCTGTGTTTTGTATCAAAAAGTATGTATCTATGCTATTTTACACAAAATTAGAGTTACTGTCATTACTGCACTAGATGGATGGTATCTCACTTCTACCCCACCCAAGATTTTTGCTACCTGTGGTTCGTTTGTCCAGTCTTATTTTAAGTTTATGACATAATTTGCGGGCCCATGACTAACCAAGTCGTCTTTCATAGTGGGTTCTGGCATATCCTGTACAGCAAAAGAGTTGTTTTGCCAACAACAAAACAACTCTTTTGCTGTACTTTTGGGTTTTTGTTTTGCTGTACTTGATAAAGCATTTGTTGAGGTTCCAGTTCTGCATTTGCAAGTCCTCTTGCCACTATAAGCACAGCCTTGGTAAGCAGGAAAATCAAGCTCCCATCTACTTTCTGAGACTCTTCTTGCTCCTACAGTGGTTCAGGAGCAGCTTTGGCT
The DNA here is from genome assembly GCF_963455315.2 of Globicephala melas. NCBI lineage: Eukaryota > Metazoa > Chordata > Mammalia > Artiodactyla > Delphinidae > Globicephala > Globicephala melas. The sequence continues at coordinate 37,268,365 of NC_083324.2, read as the reverse complement.
GGAAGAATTTGGTTGGAAGAATAGTACATTGTCCTCGTTATCTCTGTATACATAACTTTTACCTGTCAGCTAAAATACTCAACTAAGAAGTTAAAATATATTAGCACATTGGTTTTTCTAAGAAATTCATGAAACCACTGTTTCATTCACATATGATTAATAAATGGACTGTTGGTGTTGAGGTGGGTAGTAAGGATGATTAATTGAACGTGGTGCAGGGGAAGAGCCCTGGCCGAAGGCCTGTTTGGCATTCCTCTACATAAATAACCTTGCATCCTTGGATGGCTCCCTTCATCTTCAGTCTTCCAGTTTAGAAAATCTCTTAAGATACCTATAGCTCTGGCATCCTTGGATGACAATTCGGTGGTGCTATAGAGGAGCATGGAGTTCTCAGTCTGACTGGTGTTTCTGCTGTGCCCCAGGCCGGATGCTCCTGAATGACTCAAAGAAGGGCCCTGCTCATCTGCATTATCGGCGGCCGTATGGCTGTGCAGTCCTAAGCATCCTGGATGTCCTGCAGTCGCTCACAGAATTAAAGGAAGAGAAGGATTTCGTTCTTAAGGTTTACACGTGAGTAATGGACCTCAGAAATATTAATGATTTGCAACATAAGACATCCCAGCACTGCCCTTGAGAGCAGAAGTTATCAAGCTTTGCAGGACACAGACTCATCAGGTTATGTAGGATAGGGAATTTTTTGAAAATGCAAAGATTTCCTTCTAAAGGTTTGGGATGGGCCCAGGCAACTGTATTTTTAATAAGCTTCCCAGGTGATTCTGAAGCAGCTGAACTTGGAATGTTCTATTCTAAAGTAAAAGTCTGGTGATACACAATTCCTCTTCTCTCCAGGACTAGCCAACCTTATTACGTATTTACAGGAAAGCTAATAATCTAATTTCTCCTGTATTTTGGCTGTAAAAGAGTCATCTGTGTCTAATACTTGCCCACCAGCTGTTGTAACTGAGCTGGCTACTGATGTAAATTGCTTCAAAGAATGATCACAAGTCAGGTTGCCCTGTCTTTGAAGAAAAGCCAGTTTTTCTGAGGAGCTAAGGTTTTACTCTTCATTTCTGCCACCACTGATCTATGTCACCAGCCAAGTATGGCATTATTTTTAGTGTTCATCATCCAAGGACTCTGCCTTACAGAAGCAGTGCATCTCCTCCTGACTCTTGTTAAACAACAGAAAAAGAAAAGTAACACAGAATCCAGGTATATCGTCTGTCTTTGCTTGTAGAGACTTAGGCATGAATCATAATGCTGAAAATATGATCAGTGGTGAGTTTAGTGAGTTTTTAAAGCAAGTGTATTTCTAACTGTGAGAATTAAAAAAAGAAATCTCTCCCCTTTTGGTTTTAACCCAATATTGTTTTTTCAAATTAAATCTAATGCTGTCAATCACCAGGTTAATATATCTTTACCGTAATATTTGTGTGTATTTTTCTAAATTATCTGTTCTATCTGATTCAGGCATGAAGTAAACGTAATTCACAATTATGCTTAATTTGGACCTTTGTATAATCAACCACATTTTATTAATTTCAAAATAAAAGCCCAGGTATCCTTATTACCTATTTTGCCTTAAGCTCTGTTTTGTTCAGAGTTGTGTACTTGATGTGATGAGGATCTTCCTTTGAAATAATAACTTACAAAGGAAATTTTAGCAGGTTTCCTCTTCCTTTCATGCATCAGTCACAGCCTTTCTCCATTTACGAAATCTCTTCAATGGTGGGTGGTGGTACCTGCTTCTTTTTTTTTTCCTTAATAAATTTACTTATTTATTTATTTTTATCTTTTTGGCTGCGTTGGGTCTTCGTTGCGGTGTGCGGGCTTCTCATTGTGGTGGCTTCTCTTGTTGCGGAGCACGGGCTGTAGGTTCACGGGCTTCAGTAGTTGTGGCTCGCGGGCTCTAGAGCACAGGCTCAGTAGTTGTGGTGCACGGGCTTAGTTGCTCCGCGGCATGTGGGATCTTCCCGGACCAGGGCTCGAACCCATGTCCCCTGCATTGGCAGGTGGATTCTTAACCACTGCACCACCAGGGAAGTCGCGGGACCTGCTTCTTGATACAAGGTCCTTTCCTCCCTTTGAAAAGGACTAAATGTTAATCCAAAATCATCATCATTATCATCTTACTCCACTCTATCCTTTCTAAGGGCATGGAGTTTATAGATAGCACTCCAGAGTTGCATCTCTGCACATATCAGCTGTTCCTTGCTTCAGTGCAAATTCTCATTGTGGATAGGGGCTTGCACAGCATCTCTCTTGAAATCATGCTATCAAGCTTAATTAGCCTAATTGCTTCTAAAACAACAGTTTTCAGTACTAACATGTCACTTTTCAAGAAGTGGGATTCATGTGTAGCTTTTTCTTAGCTCCTTTCTCTGAGCTGTGCCTAATATATCAGTTCTAAAAAGCCAAAGAAAGATATTGTTTTCAACAGAGAAGATAGGTTTTTTTTTTAAGTTTTTTGAAGGACTAATAGAGTTAAAATGTAGGATAATTTTTCCACTTGATAGTATTAACAGACTTTCAAAGACACTTCCATGTTTGTGAAATTGATTTTGTGCACAGTACGGAATTCCTCTAGGGTTAGTGTTTTAAATCCACATCAGCACAGTAAATTCAGCCCTACGGAGAAGTAATACTTTCCAATAAATTTTAGGGGACATGTTTGTTAGGTTTAATTGGAAGCTTAAAGGTTTTACTAATAGCTACTGATAGTGTTTTAGCCTTTGCTAGGACAGAATTTTGCAAGGATAAAAAAATCTCTTGTATAGTTTTAATCAGTGAATTAGCAAAATATCTCATTAGTTGTTGATCTTCTCATTGTTTCTTCTGTTATTCAGAGTCAGCCTCAGGCCTCAAGCCCCTGTATGTCTCTTGTCATGACCACTGCTCTGGCTTTATAGATATTTAATATCATGTGTGTTGGGAAGGCACCACATCCTTTTTAAAAAAAATCACAACAAGAAGCTGAGGTGTAAAAACTAGGTCGCTTTTTAGTGAGCCAGAAACCTTAAAAATCACAAACGAATAACCACTATGTGAAGTTCATTCTGATATAGATATCATGTTTGTTCTTGGCCAGAGGGACTGGACTCTCAGGCAGGCACAAGGCTTGCTGAATCTGGAGCCTAGGATGTGAAAGGAGAGGAATGCCAAGGAGCTAAAGCCAGCATTGGGATGGGTGGAGTGTGACCATAAATAGTACATATGACCAAATACAAGATGCCTCTGAATACGTGATGACCACTCTCCAACTTCACATTGAAAAAAGTCCAAACACTTGTAGGCCAACTTTAATGAAATAAATAACTACTTAGAATATTAAATTTATCATTTTAGTTATATTTTAAATCATATTATATAAAATGTGTATTACACACTATGTACTCAATCACATATTATGTAAAATTGAGAAGTATTGCTTTTTCCCCACTTCCACATTTTATGAGAAGATTTTATTTGAATTCTTTATGTGCAACCATGCCATTAGGTCTTTGTCATCACTATAGCCATATTCTGAGTCATCTGACAGTTTTCCAAGGCACATTATCAGGTTTGGTTTTGATACGTCACTCTTTGAATCCTTAATGATGCTTTCACTGGAGATTTATCTTGAGGCCCAATAACATATTTGCTGAATAGTTGGACGCTTGATGTTTTTATGTTTTCATTTGTCATGTAGGCCTATGTGTATGACCTTAATGATACAGCCACTTACTATGCTGCTTTTAAGGTGAGTTTTACAGTAGCATCCAATACTTCAATTTGGAGGTCATATCCAAGGATGATTACTAAATCTGTGTAGTTTTGCTCTTAAAATTTTTTTTAACCAAGATAAAATTTATAAGCATATAAAACTTGCATTGGTAATAATGTATCTTATCCAAAGGATAATGTAACGTATCCAAACAGTGCTGTGACGTTAAAAATAAAGGGGTTCAGAGAATGCCCTATAACATGAAAGGCTTTGTGAGGGTGGAAATACAAGGTGGCAGCCTCTTCTGTGAGTGATGCCTGGAAGGGAACCTCTCCTTGTATTTGGAATAGACACAGGCATTTCCTCAGAACACCACCTTTGGGTTCTTTGTTTCATCACTACCTTATCTATGAAACTGCCTTAAGTTGAGGGGACTTGTTTAGGAGCCATTCTTAAATGGAAGCTCATTCTTAAATGGGTAAAGGACTATTGGGTCACTCTCATTTTGGTACAGATTAAAGGAGTCTGATGTCTTTATATGTAATAACTCTAAATGAAAAATTCTGCTTCTCACTTGCAAGTCAGGTAAAGAAATAGCTCATATTTCTCTTTCTCCTAGCCTAGGCCTTCTCAATTTTCAGTGGATCATCATCCACCCAGGACCATTATATGCTGGGTCCATTATCAGTGTTCAGACATGCGTTGTTTGAGCATCTGCACCAAATGTCTTTTCAGGCCATACAAGGAAGACTCAAATCCAGTAGGTCTCTGTCCATGGAACTGCTCTATTTTGACTTCTAGTGCCCACTGTCTCTAGCCTCAGTGTCTAACTGGGTTTTTGTGTGTGTTAGTGCTGCTGCAAAACAGAACACGTTAAATAATGAACCAAAATAAAGAAAGTTAGCTCAGGATGACTCCCTGCTCATGCAGAGGTGAGAGGTTCACAACAGGAGTCTCTAACATGGATTTAGTGTTGGCACATGAGGTCCCAAGTATTCTCTGCCACAGGATTGAAAAAACAAATGTGCTTTCTCTTCCCTTCCTTTTCTGTTCTGCTGCTACTCTAGAAAGAGTGATATGAAAGAACAGTGGCTCTACAAGTATACAAACATAGAGCTAGCTTTGTATAACAACTTTAACTGACTTAAAAGTATGTCAGTAGTATGTATGATCCCAGATTGGTTTTTAAAAACATAGATATAATACTTTCATCTATTAGATAGATTAGGTAGATGAGATGATAGATAGAAGCTGTGAGATTTGGAAAAGTCATCCTAATTCCCAGAACTTTAGTTTCCTCCTCTAAAAAATTGGGGGTGGGAGGATGGAATAAGGTAATATAAGAGAGACAGAAGAAAAAAGAACCCATTTGAACTAGTGAATCAAACAGGAAAGAGGTGGAAAAATAAATGAGAGGATTGGTGGTTCAGGAAATGAGATATACCCAAATGATAGGTGTGTTACATGCCATCTAAAAGGAGTTTCCTGTCTTTTTTTTTTGCTAGTGACTCTTGTTTATTGGCAAGTTCCACTTTCACATCTAAACTACAAATCCTACATAATTCCATCCATAGTATCTTAATTACTTCATGGTGGCCACATAAAATGTCACCTGTTTTCAATGGTAATATCAGTGTACATTTGTTTAGCGCTCTGTACTCTCTCAGAGCCCTTCTGGCTATATAATCACATTGAAACTTCATAACAAGCCTGTGCACTGAGTGGAGCTTCACCATCTTACAGAGGTAGAGGTGGTCAACACCAGTTAAGTAAGTGACTAAGCAAATTAATGACATTTCTTGGAAGAACAAAAGAATGGTAGTAATCATACTTTGATTTTAAATTAATTTTTCATTTAACCTATAATGATTCAAAAACAGCACCAATAACAAAAAATGCTAGGCATAGAATCATATCATGGGCTTTATAGAACGTGTTATTTTCTTTTTAAATTTTTAAAAATATTTTTATTTATTTTATTTTATTTTATTTTTGGCTGCGTTGGGTCTTTTGTTGCTGCACGCGGGCTTTTCTCTAGTTGCGGCAAGCGGGGGCCACTCCTTGTTGCAGTGTGCAGGCTTCTCACTGTGGTGGCTTCTCTTGTTGCGGAGCATGGGCTCTAGGTGCGTGGGCCTCAGTAGTTGCGGCACGCGGGCTCAGTCGTTGTGGCTCGCGGGCTCTAGAGTGCAGGCTCCGCGGCATGTGGGATCTTCCCAGACCAGGGCTTGAACCCATGTACCCTGCATTGGCAGGCAGATTCTTAGCCACTGCACCACCAGGAAAGCCCTAACTTTTTATTTTAAATTGAAGTATAGCCGATTAACAGTGTTGTGATAGTTTCAGGTGCACAGCAGAGCGACTCAGCCATACATATACATGTAACCATTCTCCCCCAAACTCCCCTCCCATCCAGGCTGCCACATAACATTGAGCAGAGCTCCCTGTGCTATACAGTAGGTCCTTGTTAGTTATCCATTTTAAATATAGCAGTGTGTACATGTCAGTCCCAAACTCCCTAACTATCCCTTGCCCCCATCCTTCCTAGAACGTGTTATTTTTTAAGTGTTTATTCTTCTTTATGGTCAACATTTAGTTTTTATGGCTGTTGGGTTGTCATACCTTTTATTAACCAGTAATAAAGGCACAAATTAGATTTAAAAGCTGTATTAATATTTCTGTTAGTAAAAATTTAGACATTTCTATCCTAAAGGAAACCCTAATATAAATAAATGCAGGATGTATAATCATTCAGCACAAAGATGCATGTAAGAATATATATCAAACAGTACAAAAGCTGCTGTAAGAGAGCATTAAAAAATCAGAAAGCCTAGAGCAAAGGACAGTAGAAAGCCCATATCAGTTATGACAATAAATGTAATTGAGATGAAAGAAAATCCTATTAGGTAAAAATTCTTAAAATAGAGGCAAAGGGCTTCCCTGGTGGCGCAGTGGTTGAGAGTCCGCCTGCCGATGCAGGGGACACGGGTTCGTGCCCCAGTCCAGGAGGATCCCACATGCCACGGAGAGGCTGGGCCCGTGAGCCATGGCCGCTGAGCCTGCGCGTCCGGAGCCTGTGCTCCGCAACGGGAGAGGCCACAACAGTGAGAGGCCCGCGTACCGCAAAAAAAAAAAAAAAAAAAAATGCAAAAAACAAAATTCATCTATATATTAGTGAGAGACTCACAAATATAATAAGAGAAACAAAAAGATTAATAACAAATAAGCTAAGTATAATAATAAAATACGGACAAAATGAAATGTCGTAATATTAATGATAAAAAATAAATTCTAATGTAAAAGGTATGAAATGAATGTGCTGTGTAAGGAGTATCAGGGATTGACAGAAAAAGAAAACACACACACAATAAAGTTAAATTTGGTTTCCTCTTTCATCCTCCAAGAATACATATCTCACGGGAAGCAAAATGGCTTCTCAGGGTAGGCACACACATAACATGTAATGCACCACTCACTCCCTCAGCCCTAGAATCCCCAGCAGAAGCAGCCCCTGATATTTGGACTCTGCAAAGTAGAGGGTGACTACTCTACTACCGTTAAATTAAGGGTTCACACTTCATTCCGGAGATATTTACTCAACAGTTCATGTTCTTCAGTTTAAAGAAACATTGACCAAACATAGCCTTAACACACTCACCTTCTTAACTGGGGAAAGAAAGCAGAGTGAGAAGCCCAGGTGTCCTTGCCAGCATCTCTGCCTCCAGCTCACCAGTGTTCCAGAAAGCCCTTTTTTTTCCTTTACAGGGATAGAAAGAGCTGATATACTGATACATGGTGAAATTTATAGTGAAGGTCTAATTGTTGTGACCTTTGAATATAATAATGACTCAAAATTATTATGTCCAATTTATTATAAATATAAAGATAAAAGTACAGTAAAATCAAGAGATTTGTTAACATCCCTTTTGACATATAAGAAGACAAAAATAAGGATGGAGATAAATATCTAAATCAGATAAATAAATCTGACTTAGGAGAGAATCTGAATAAGGTTGATGTGACAGAGAATAACAGCATCATTGAGCACTCACCTGGGCTGTTATCTCTTTTTTACATATGAGGGAGACAGGACACAGAGTGGTGAGGCACGTGCCTGAGCAGCCTTGTTAAGAGACCATACTCTTAGCTACTTGCTCTCCTACCTCTACACAGGGTGGCATAATTTATCATGTAAATCAGTACGTGCTGATAGTCAAATGGAGTGCTATTGCTTGCCAGGACAGCAGATGTAACTGGAGAATCCCAGCTCACCAGGCTGTATGATTCTTCCAGTGCTAAAAAAAAAAAAAAAAAAAAAAGATTTGTCCAACAAACAGAATACATCTTTTCCAGGGCCCATGGAACATTTTACAAAAATTATTCATAGAAAAAAATTTCATAAATTCCACATGGCACAAGCCACACTCTGATCACAGTGCAGTTAGCATATTAGTCATCCAGAGGGGAAAGACCTTACAATAAGTCTGATATCAAAAAACATAACTTGACAAAGGTCAACCTTCATTCCCAATTATTTAACAATTTTGGCTTAGTAAACTAAGAATAAAAATGCTGTTTGTTGCAGTTTGAGGGGGCTAATGGATATCAGTAGATTGGTTTTGAGATCAGAATGTTAAGTGGGTGTAGATTAAAATGGATGTACCAATGTAGAGTCACATAGGTACATGTGGCATATTTTTTTTAATTTATAGTATGTATGTCTACTATAAATTTATAGTGTGTATATATATATATAGCAGTATGGATAAATGTGACACCTTTATTAGCAACAAAGACAACCCTCAGAATGGGAGAAAATATTTGCAAATAAAGCAACTGACAAGGGATTAATCTCTACAATATACAAATAGCTCATGCAGCTCAATCAAAAACACAAATAACCCAATCAGAAAATGGGCAGATCTAACTAGACATTTCTCCAAAGAAGACATACAGATGGCTAAAAAGCACATGAAAAGATGCTCAACATCAATAATTAGAGAAATGCAAATCAAAACTACAATGAGGTGTCACCTCACACTGGTCAGAACGGCCATCATCAAAATATCTACAAACAGTAAATGCTGGAAAGGGTGTGGAGGAAAGGGAACCTTCCTGCACTGTTGGTGGGAGTGTAAATTGGTACAGCCACTATGGAGAGCAATATGGAGGTTCCTTTAAAAACTAAAAATAGAACTACCATTTTTAGTATGAACTTGGACTTGTGCACATAATCCAGGATAATTTCATCTCAAGATCCTCAACTTAATTACAACTGCAAAGACACTTTTTCCAAATAAGGAAACATGCACATTTCTAGGGATTAGGATATGGACATATCTTTTTAGGGACCACCATTCAACGCATTCTAACTTTTGATTAACATTAACTCTGAATTAGAAAGACTTTTAAAGTCACAGTCAATGTGGGGCCTGTTGGTGCAGAGATTGTGTACTGTCTGCAAACAGGTTGCTCCCAAAAGAGGGAAGAGGCAGATCTGAAATGTTCATGTGTGGGTCCTTCTCTTAGAAGCACTGGCCAAAGAAGTCACTCCTTTTCGCAGGAAAGTGATGGAAGGGGTGGAAGTGTTACTCACATAAGGGTTTTCACCACCTGGAAAGAGGAATAAAAATAAGTATTCTTGCTAAAGCACTATATATATATATATATATATATATATTTTTTTTTTTTTTTTTTTTTTTTTTTGCGGTACGCGGGCCCCTGACTGTTGTGGCCTCTCCCATTGCGGAGCACAGGCTCCGGACGCACAGGCTCAGCGGCCATGGCTCACGGGCCCAGCCGCTCTGCGGCATGTGGGATCTTCCTAGACCGGGGCACGAACCCGTGTCCCCTGCATCAGCAGGCGGACTCTCAACCACTGCGCCACCAGGGAAGCCCCCCTTTAATCCATTTTGAATTTATTTTTGTTTATGATGTTAGAGAATGTTCTAATTCCATTCTTTTACATGTACCTGTCCAGTTTTCCCAGCACCACTTACTGAAGAGACCATCTTTTCTCCATTGTATTGGTATATTCTTGCCTCCTTTGTTGAAAACTAATTGACTGTAAGTGTACGGGTTTATTTCTGGGCTCTCTATCCTGATCCATTGATCTCTATGTCTGTTTTTGTGACAGTAACATACTATTTTGATAAATTCAGCTTTGTAGTATAGTCTGAAATCCTCCAGCTCCGTTCTTCTTAAGATTTTTCTGGCTATCCAGGGTCTTTTGTGTTTCCATACAAATTTTTAAATTTTTTGCTCCAGTTCTGTGAAAAATGCCATTGGTAGTTTGGTAGGGATTGCGCTGAATCAGTAGATTGCCTTGGGTAGTATAGTCATTTTAACAGTATTCATCCTCCCAATCCAAGAATACGGTATATTTTTCCATCTGTTTGTGTGGTCTTCAATTTTTTTCATCAGCATCTTACAGTTTTCAGAGGACACGTCTTTTGCCTCCTTAGGTAGGTTTATTCCTAGGTATTTCATTATTTTTGATGTCATGGTAAATGAGGTTATTTCCTTAATTCTGCTTTCTAGTAGTTCATTGCTATTGTATAGAAATGCAGCAGATTTCTGTATATTAATTTTGCATCCAGCAACTTTACCGAATTCATTGATGAGCTCTAGTAGCTTTCTGGTAGCATCTTTAGGATTTTCTATGTATAGTATCATGACACTGGCAAACAGTGACAATTTTACTTTTTGTTTTCCAATTTGGATTCCTTTTATTTCTTTTTCTTCTCTCATTGCTGTGGCTAGGATTTCCAAAATTATGTTGAATAAAAGTGGCAAGAGTGGACATCTTTGTCTTGTTCCTGATCTTAGAGGGAATACTTTCGGCTTTTCACTGTTGTGTATGATAGTAGTGGGTTTGTAATTTATGACCTTTATTATATTGAGGTGTGTTCCCTCTATGCCAGCTTCCTGAAGAGTTTTTATCATAAATGATGTTGAATTTCATCAAAAGCTTTTTCTGTATCTACTGAGATGATCATGTGGTTTTTATTCTTCAGTATGTTAGTGTGGTGTATCACATTGATTGATTTGTGGATATTGAAAAATCCTTGCATTTCTAGGATAAATTCCACTTGACCATGGTGTATGATCCTTTTAATATATTGTTGGAGTCAGTTTGCTAGTATTTTGTTGAGGATTTTGGTGTCTTTGTTCATCAGTGATATTGGCCTGTAATTTTCTTTTTTTTATGATATTTTTGTCTGGTTTTCATATCAGGGTGATCGTGGCCTCATAGGATGAATTTGGAAGTGTTGTTTTCTCTGCAGTTTTTTTGGAATAGTTTCAGAAGGATGGGTGTTAACTCTTCTCTAAATTTTTGGTGGAATTTACCTATGAAGCCATCTAGTCCTGGACTTTTGTTTATCGGGAGTTTTTAAATTACTGATTCATTTTCAGTACTGATAATTGGTCTATTCATATTTTCTATTTCTTCCTAGTTAAGTTTTGGAAGATTGTACCTTTCTAAGAATTTGTCCATTTCTTCTAGGTTGTCCATTTTATTGGCATATAATTGCTCATAGTAGTCTCTTATGATCCTTTGTATTTCTGTGGTGCTGGTTGTAACTTCTCCTTTTCCATTTCTGATATCATTGATTTGGGCCCTCTCCCTTTTTTTTCTTGATGACTCTGGCTAAAGGTTTATCCATTTTGTTTATATTTGCCAAGAACCAGCTTTTAGTTTCATCGATCTTTTCTATTTTTTTTTTTAGTCTCTATTTCATTTATTTTTGCTCTGATTTTATGATTTCTTTCCTTCTACTAACTTTGGGTTTTGTTTGTTCTTTTTTCTCTAGTTGCTTTAGGTGTAGGATTAGGTTGTTTATTTGAGATTTTTCTTGTTTCCTGAGGTAAGCTTGTATCGCTCTAAACTTCCTTCTTAGAACTGCTTTTGCTGCACCCCATAGGTTTTGGATCATCTTGTTTTCATTTGTGTCTAGGTATTTTTTAATTTCCTCTTCGATTTCTTCAGTGATCCACTGGTTGTTTAGTAGCATATTGTTTAGCCTCCACATGTTTGTGTTTTTTGCAGTTCTTTTCTTGTGGTTGATTTCTAGCCTCATTGCATTGTGGTTGGAAAAGATGCTTGATATGATTTTAGTTTTCTTAAATTTACTGAGGCTTGCCTTGTGGCCCAGCATGTGTTCTGTCCTGGAGAGTGTTCCACATGCACTTGAAAAGAATGTGTATTCTGCTGCTTTTGGATGGAATGCTCTGTAAATATTAATTAAATCCATCTGGTCTAACATGTCATTTAAGGCCTGTGTTTCCTTTTTGATTTTCTGTCTGGATAACGTGTCCATTGATGTAAGTGGGGTATTTTTAAAATAAATTAATTTATTTATTTTTGGCTCCATTGGGTCTTTGTTGCTGCTCGCGCGGGCTCTCTCGAGTTGCGGCTAGTGGGGGCTACTCTTCGTTGTGGTGCGCAGGCTTCTCATTGCGGTGGCTTCTCTAGGCGCGTGGGCTTCGGTAGTTGCAGCACACAGGCTTAGTAGTTGTGGCTCGTGGGCTTTAGAATGCAGCCTCAGTAGTTGTGGCGCACAGGCTTAGTTGCTCCACAGCATGTGGAATCTTCCCAGACCAGGGCTTGAACCCGTGTCCCCTGCTTTGGCAGATGGATTCTTAGCCACTGCACCAGCAGGGATGTCCCCTAAGTGGGGTATTAAAGTCCGCTACTATTATTGTGTTACCATTGATTCTTTCTTTTATATTTGTTAATATTTGCCTTATATATTGAGGTGCTCCTATGTTGGGTGCATATATATTTACAGTTGTTTCATCTTTTTCTTGGATTGATCCCTTGATCATTGTGTAGTGTCTTTCTTTATTTCTTATAACAATCTTTATTTTAAAGTCTATTTTGTCTGATATAAGTATTGCTACTCTGGCTTTCTTTTGATTTGCATTTGCATGGACTGTGTTTTTCCATCCCCTCACTTTCAGTCTGTATGTGTCTCTAGATCTGATATGAGTCTCTTGTAGGCAGCATATATGGGTCCTGTTTTTGTATCCATTCAGCCAGTGTGTGTCTTTTGGTTGGAGCATTTAGCCCATTTACATTTAAAGTAATTATTGATATGTATGTTCCTATTGCCATTTTAATTGTTTTCGATTTGTTTTTATAGGTCTTATTTTCCCCTTTTTCTTTTGCTCTCTCTATCTTTAGTGTTACCTTTGGATTCCTTTTTCTTTTTTGTGTGTATATCTGTTATAAATTTTGGTTTGCAATTACGTCAGGTGTTTGTATAGCTGTCTTTGTATATACATGGTTGTTGTAAGTTGCTGATCTCTTAATTTCAGATGCATTTTAGATACCTTGCATTTGTACTCTCCTCCTCTCATGATTACTGTTTTTGATATCATATTTTACATCTAATAGTTTTGTGTATCTCTTTAACTGCTTATTGTGGATACAGGTGATTTTATCACTCTTGTGTTTTAACCTCCCTATGAGCTTTGTTTGTGGATATTTTCTACCTTTACTGTATGTTTCCCTTTACCAATGAGCTTTTTCATTCTGTAATTTTCTTGTTTCTAGTTGTGGCCTTTTCTTTTTTACCTAGAGAAGTTCCTTTAACATTTGTTGTAAAGCTGGTTTGGTGGTGCTGAATTCTTTAGCTTTTGCTTGTCTGTAAAGCTTTTGATTTCTCCTTCTAATCTGAGAGCCTTGCTGGGTAGAGTATTCTTGGTTGTAGGTTCTTCTCTTTCATCACTTTAAATATATCATACCATTCCCTTCTAGCCTGCTGAGTTTCTGCTGAAAAATTGACTGATAGTATTATGGGAGTTCCCTTGTATGTTATTTGTTGCTTTCCCCTAGCTGCTTTTAGTTTTCTCTATCTTTAATTTTTGTCATTTTGATTACAATGTATCTTGTCTTTTCCTCTTTGGGTTAATCCTGTATGGGACTCTGTGCTTCTTGGACTTGGGTGACTGTTTCCTTTCCCAGATGAAGGAGGTTTTCAGCTGTTATCTCTTCAGATATTTTCTTGGGCCCTTTCTCTCTTCTGGGACCCCTGTAATGTGAATATTAGCAGACTTGATGTTGTCCCAGAGGTCTCTTAATCTGTCCTGACTTCTGTTCATTCTTCTTTCTTTTGTCTGTTCAGCAGCAGTGATTTCCACTACTCTGTCTTCCCAGCTCACTGATCCATTCTTCTGGTTCATTTAGTCTACTGTTGATTCCTTCCAGTGCATTTTTCATTTCAGTTATTGTATTCTTCACCTCTGTTTGGTTGTTCTTTATATTTTCTAACTCTGTTAAAAAATTTCTGACTTCTTTTTCTGTGCATCCATTCTTCTCTCGAGTTCTTTGATTATCTTTACGATCATTACTCTGAACGCCTTGGGTAGATTGCCTGTCTCCACTTCACTTAGTTGTTCTTCTGGGGTTTTATCTTGTTCTTTCGTCTGAAACATATTTCTTGTTTTGTCTCAGTTGCTATTTGTATTTTTATGTATGTGGTAGGTTAGTTACTTTTCTTGACCTCGGAGAAGCAGCCCTCTGTAGAAGCGTCCTATGCATCCCAGCAGTTCCGCACTCCCGTCACCCAAGCTGTGTGCTCTAAGGGTTCACTCGAAGAGGGCTATGTGGGTCCTTCTGTGTGGTGGGCTAACTGTGTGGATGGTCTGATAGGCCCCTAGTCTGGTTGATTGCCAGAACCTGCTTTGTGTGGATGCTACTGGCTGCTATTTAGCAGGGCCTGGTCATGAGGTGGCTGGTTGCACAATCCTACATCACCCCCAGGGCTAGTGCTGGCTTACTGGTGGGTGGAGTCAGAGTCCTGAAGACTGGGGCTGTTGCCCTCCTACTGGCAGGTGAAGCCAGATCCTGGGGTTAATGCCAGTCTACTAGCAAGCAGAGCTTGTTCCTGGAGTCTGGCTGCAGCCCAGGGATCCCAGAGCTCATTTCAGGTTGTTTTGTGGGGGGGGATGTTGGTTCCTGACACAGTTGGGTATGGGTTCTGGGGTGTCCTGAAGGTTGCATTGGCCTGCTAGTGGGCCAGGCCAGGGCCCAGCTGATCCCAGGGTAGGGTCTGCCCTGTATTGAGGGGTCGTAGTTTTCTTGCTTCTGGCGTCTGCCCCCTTGTGGATGAGGTTGGTCTAGAGGCTTGGTCTGGCTTCCTGGTGGGAGGGGCTCGTGCCTGTCCACTGGTGGGTACGGCTCCATCTTGGCCCTCGGGTGGGCTGGGCCATGTCTAGGGGCAAGCCCAGAGGTAGCTATGGGCTCTTTAGTCTTTAGGCAGCCTGTCTGCTGATTGTTGGCACTGTGTCCCCACCCAGTTAGTTGTTTGGCCTAAAGTGTCCCAGCAGTGCTGCCTAGAGGCTGTTGGATAGGGCCAGGTCTTGGAACTAAAGAGCCAAGATGTCAGCCGTCAACAGTGTTCCCCAGTATGTTTGCCACCAGTGTCTGTGTTCCCAGGGTGAGCTTCATCCATGCCTCACCTCTCCAGGAGACGCTCCAAAACCAGCAGGAAGGTCTGGCCCAGGCTCCTGTCAAATTATATTTTTTTCCCTATGTGCTGGTGTGCATGAGCTTTTGTGTGAAAAAAAAAAAGGGAGCTTTTTTCACTCCCTTTAAGAGTGAAGTCTCTATTTTAAGTAAGCCCCACTGGTCTTCAAAACCAAATGCTCTGGGGGCTCATCTTGCCAGTGCTGGGCTGGGGAGCCTGACGTGGGGCTCAGAACTCTCACTCCTATGGTAGAACTTCTGCAATATATTCTCCAGTTTGTGGGTCACCCATCTGGAGATATGGGGTTTGATTATGAGTCTTCCCCTTCTTCTGGTCTCGTTGTGGTTCCTTCTTTATGTCTTTGGCTGTAGAAGATCTTTTCTGGTAGGTTCCAGTATTTTTTAACAATGGTTCTGCAAATAGTTGTGATTTTGGTGTGAGAAGAGGTGAGCTCAGAGTGTTTTTATTCTGCCATCTTGGCCACTCTCCAAGAAAGAATTTTAATATGGATTATTTGCACTAAATTAAGTTTTAAGCCATAGTCAAAACTGAATAGTTGCAGTTAGATGAAGGTAGACAGAATGGGAATTCTGACTGGTGTCAGGGAGACAAGTACACTGAAGCCTGGTGTGGGAGTAAGGTTTTCAGGGTCACAGAACTCTGCAGCTTCTTTCTCTCTGCCCCTCCACCCTCACCCCTGCCCTGCTTTGGGTCCAGACAGACCTGTGTCTAGACTACAGCTTCACCTCACTCTCCTCATCTGTAAGATGAACATGAGAATACCTATCTTAGTGAAATAAAATATGGGAGAATATCCTGATCATTACCTACCTATATTAGGCATCCTAAAAAAGCAGACTTAAAGGTCTTACAAACAACTCTTTAAAACTTCTTGAATACTTTTTTGGGTTGCCCACCTTGGGGAAAGATGAGAAGAAAGTTGGGTGAATACCCACAGAAATCAAGAAGATAAGGAGGTAGTAGGGAAGAGGCAAATGGTAAAGTGTGCTCTAGTACATGAGTGAATAAGAACAGTATTCTGAACACTCTTTGCTGAGCAGAATCTGCACACCTGCTCTGATGCTTTGGAATGCTTAGTGATCCCATGTAGAAAACCAAAAACCTCTCACCCCTCTGTGTTAAACCTTGAGTAAAATCCCTGGACATGTAGTGGTTGAAGTGCTACTTCATTGCCTGTGCTGGTTACCTCCTCCGTGAGGAAGGTGTGCCACAGAGGCACACAGACCTGTTTTAGATACAATCCCTTGTGAGTCTTATGATTGAGGGCAAACTATCAACATCAGTAATCATGCTCTAAATACTAATTTGATTGGATACAACATAATCATGCTTCATTCTAATCATAACTCATTTGGTTAATAAATGCTTATTACATTTATATTTTTTCCTTACGAAATATCCTAGTGATTGGTTAAAATATGCTAATGATACCACATCCATTTAGTTTCAGATGATTTGAGTAGCTCCCTTGGCATCCTAGAAAGGGAGATAATTGAAAGGCCAGTTAAGAGGTGATTACACTGGTTTGGAAGAGAGGTGGTAATGGCTGAACCAAGGCCATGAAGAGGAGAGGTCAGATGTGACAGATTTTAAGATAACAAAATCTACAGGATGTGATGACAGCTGGAAGAGTTCTGGTTTAGTGAACTAGTGGGTTCTACTCAGAAGGAGTTTCTAGGAGCAGACGGGTGGGTAGGAAATGATAAGCTGTCTTGTGGCCATGCAGGTCAGAAACTTAGGGGTGAGTCTGGGCTGGAGACACTGCTTTGGGTCTTATCTGCTTTTGGTGGTGGTTGAAACCATGGGAGCAGGTGAGATTGCCCAGAAAGCTTATATGGTAGGAAAGAAATGGGCTTCAAATGCAGATCTCTGAATGCCAATGATAGTTAAGGGGCATACAAAGGGAGAGGAGTACAGGGGACAAGTCATCAGGTGTCTGGCATCTGAATTGTATGTGTCGGGTGGAAAAGTACATGTCAGTGAAATAATACACATTGTCACTGTTGATGTGGTTGATAAAGCACCAGCTCACTGATTCTATACTGCCAAAGAACCAGTGAGTGTTTTATTGGAGAAATACTGAAATTATACTACCCATTGGAGAGAGGGAATTAATTTTCAAGACTCTTTTTTTTTTCCTTTTGGTTTTATTTATTTATTTATTTGGATTCTTTGTGTATGTATTTTATATATATATATATGTATATATATACTTGAGATGTATAGCGTGTTACCTTGATATATTTATATATTGTATTATGATTGCCAGTCAAGCAATATTTATCACATTGCATCATTATAGTACAATATTATTGTCTGTATTCTTTATACTGTGCATTAGTCAAGACTCTTATTTTGAAGTGGGGGGGAATACACTATAACAAACTATAGTCAGATTTCTATTAAAGAATGTAACTACTGATTTTGTAAACCTAGAAAGTGACAAAAATCTGACAGCAAGACAAGTCTCAGTCCTCACCAGCTGGGCACTTCTCTGATGTATTGACTGATTGGAAGAGCTGAGACAGTGTGCATGTCAGACAGGAAGGGCTAGACGTGCTGCTGCCAGCACCTCTCACTTTTGATTTCCAACTGAGTTGCTAATCACAAGTGATCATTTTAAAGAACACTCTCCCCCTTCCTTTCCTTGGAAGGATTTCTGTAAGCAGAAGTTATCCTCACAGCTCTGGACTTTGAGAACCTTATCTTTGACAATTCTTTGTAACATCTCTAAGTGAGGCTTATTTCTACTAAGGAGTCCGAAGAGCCACTGATTAAGAAAAATTTGTCCAGTGGCCAACCTCCTTTATCTCTGAATGATCTCTATACAAACTCTTTTATTTAGAAACCTGTTGTGCTTCACGCTGCTGGATGGCACCTGATATAACTCTTGCTGGAGTTTCCTCTTGCTGTGGCTGGACTACACACTTCTAAGTTACCATGGAAAGATCCTGTGTGGTTTCCTTTGTACATGGACTCTGTTTTCTGGGGTCAGTGGGTTCTCCCTATCCAACAGGGGAAGGGAGGGGCCGAGGCTGTGGAGACTCTGGGTGTGACATGGAATTTTCAAGAGATGATTCTAATCTCATTTCAGTTGTTTCATCAAGATGTCTACATTAGGATGAGGAATTCCTTCCTAGTCTCTGTTCCTAAACCATACCAAGTGGTTGTATGACTGCAGCTTTCTTGGAATTTTCCTTTAGTGGGGAAGACTCTAAAAATGTCAGAAATTAATAGAGGTGCAGTGTTGTTCCTCCATTCTCTCTTTTCTCCCAATCCTGAAGTCCCTAGGAAAGAACTTTATCCTTACATATTTAGGCATCCAGCCTTCTCTACTAAGCCCTCCTTATCCTTGACTACAGAGGATTTCACAGTGAACCAAGCCCACTACTCTCCCAAACTTTTCTTCTTATCGTGGTCTGGCTGAAATACAGCCACAGGCAAATATCAACATTGCCCTGAGCTTAGCAGGATTTTTCTCTGGGGCCATTACAGCAACAGTTGAATGACTTCGTAGAGCAAGTGTGACATGGAAGTTTGTAAACAGCAGTACTTGTTGAAAGGAACTGTTTTTTCCTCTATCAGGAGCTTTCCTCTAGCGCCTAGTTTTAAGGGTGTATAAGGAACTAAAAATGAAAAAAACTTGTCATGTGGGAAAGTGTTACTTCAGAGAATAGGTTATTTTGCCACTCAAAAATATTTGCAGAGGTTCATTTTAGAGTTTCTACTATTTCCTCAAATATGAATCTTCTGTGTGCCTTACCAGAAAATGAGCCTTGTCTAATTTAGTAAAATATATGTTCATTTCTTTAGGAAAGTGAGTTTGAAGTATCCCTTCAAACTTAGTGTTACACATTGAACGTCAGACCAGATGTTTAAAACTGTTGAGGATCATAATGCCTGTCCTTCTGTTGCAGGTGCAACAACGAGAGTGAGTGGTCCCAGATCCACGAGAATATCATCCGCAAGTCCAGCGCCAAGTACTCTGCCCCCAGCGCCAGTCATGGTAACGTGCTTCTTTGGCTAGGAGACTTTGTGTTGCATTTGCAGTTGCTGATCATACACACCTTAGTTGATTTGTGCTGATCAGTTGCCAGATGTAAAGTTCAGTCTCCTACAGACATTTTTTCTCCTGTTCAGGCAATTTCTCTTTCTTTTTGTGATAATTTGAGACCTTCCCTAATTACTTTTTTAAAAAAATTTTATTGGAGTATAGTTGATTTACAATGTGTGTTAGTTTCTGCTGTACAGCAAAGTGAATCAGTTATACCTATACATATATCCACTCTTTTTTAGATTCTTTTCCCATATAGGTCATCACAGAGCATTGAGTAGAGTTCCCTGTGCTATATAGTAGGTCCTTGTTAGTTATCTATTTTACATATAGTAGTGTGTATGCATCAATCCTAATCTCCCAATTTATCCCTCCCCCCAACCCCCCCTAGTAACCATAAGTTTGTTTTCTACATCTGTGACTATTTCTGTTTTGTAAATACATTCATTTGTACCATTTTTTTTTTAGATTCCACATGTAAGTGATATCACATGATATTTTTGTCTTTCTCTGTCTGACTTACTTCACTTAGTATGATAATCTCTGGGTCCATCCATGTTGCAGCAAAGGGCATTATTTCATTCTTTTTTATGGCTGAGTAATATTCCATTGTATGTATGTACCACATTTTCTTTATCCACTCCTCTGTCGATGGATATTTAGGTTGCTTCCACGTCTTGGCTGTTGTAAACAGTACTGCAGTGAACATTAGAGTGCACCTGTCCTTTTGGATTTTGGTTTTCTCCAGATATATGCCCAGGAGTGGGATTGCTGGACCATATGGTAGTTCTATTTTTAGTTTTTTAAGGAACCTCCATACTGTTCTCCACAACGACTGTACCAGTTTACATTCCCACCAACAATATAGGAGGGCTCCCTTTTCTCCACACTATCTCTAGTATTTATTTGTAGACTTTTTGATGGTGGCCATTCTGACCAGTGTGAAGTGAGACCTCATTGTGGTTTTGATTTGCATTTCTCTGATAATTAGTGATGTTGAGCATCTTTTCATGTGTGCTTTTTGGCCATTTCTTCTGACCAAAATACATTTTCTGCTCTTTCCATGGTGGATTCCTTATGCTTTGATAAGTAACTTGAGTTCCAGTTTGAATCCAGAGTGAACAAAAGTGTTGCCGGGTTTGTCACATTGTGAAGTCTGTTTTTTGCTGAACAAAGGTTACACACCCAGCCCCCAAAAAAGACACACATAAATGTCACTTTTTCTATTCCTGTTCAGTGTTAGCATCACCAAGAAAGCCTGACGCTAATGAGAGTCAATGATTAGTCTGCCAGTATCAGTCATTCTGGAACTAAAATAGAAGATCTTTATTTCAAAACAGCTTTCATCTTAGCTCAACTTCTCCTTTTCTTTTTCCCTCATTTTAAAACTCTGTTTAGGGCTTCCCTGGTGGCGCAGTGGTTGAGAGTCCGCCTGCCGATGCAGGGGACACAGGTTCGTGCCCCGGTCCGGGAAGATCCCACATGCCGCGGAGCGGCTGGGCCCGTGAGCCGTGGCCGCTGAGCCTGCGCCTCCGGAGCCTGTGCTCCACAACGGGAGAGGCCACAACAGTGAGAGGCCTGCATACCGCAAAAAAAAAAAAAAAAAAAACTCTTTAATTTCTATCTAAATCTTGATTAAGATTAATTTGATTACTGATTAAGAAAAATTTGTCCAGTGGCCAACCTCCTTTATCTCTGAATGGTCTCTGTGCAAACTCTTTTATTTAGAAACCTGTTGTGCTTCACAGCACATAGTACAACTGTACATGTTATATCATGTACAGTTGTACATATTAACATTAATTCTAAACTGAATATTGCTTGATTAAATTAGAAGCACTATTTAAAAGCCTATAAGATCTGAATAGACGTTTTTCCAAAGAAGACGTACAGATGGCCAGCAGGCACATGAAAAGATGTTCAACATCATTAATCATCAGAGAAATGCAAATTAAAACCACAACGATATATCACCTCAAACCTGTCAGAATGGCTATCATGAAAAAGGACGCAAATAACAAATGTTGGTGAGGCTGTGGAGAAAAGGGAACCCTCACATACCGTTGGTGGGAATGTAAATTGGTGTAGCGACTGTGAAAAACAGTATGGAGGATTCTCAAAAAACTGAAAATAGAACTACCATGTGACCCAACAATTCCACTCCTGGGTATATATCCGAAAAAAAAAAACCACTAATTCAAAAAGATGTATAGATGTATACACCCCAGTGTTCATAGAAGCATTATTTACAGTTGCCAAGATATGGAAGCAACCTAAGTGTCCATCAAAAGATGAACGGATAAAGAAGATGTAGTGTATATATATGTACAATGGAATACTACTCAGCCTTAAAAAAGAATGAAATTTTGCCATTTGCAAAAACATAGATGGAGTTGGAGGGTATTATGCTAAGTGACATAAGTTAGAGAAAGACAAATACTGTATGATATCACTTATATGTGGAATCTAAAACGTAAAACAAACTAGTGAATATAACGAGAAAGAAACAGACTTGCAGATATAGAGAACAAACTGTTGGTTTCCAGTGAGGGGAGGGACATGGGAAGGGGTAGAAGATTAAGAGGTACAAACTACTATGTATAAAATAAATAAGCTGCAAGGATATAACAACACAGAGAATATAGCCAATATTTTATAATATATATAAATGGAACATAACCTTTAAAAGTTGTGAATCACTGTTGTACAGCTGAAACTTATATAATATTGTACATCAACTACACCTCGATGAAATATATAGAATATATAAATAAAAGTAAAAGCCTATGAGCTTTTATATACCCTTGAAGATAGCTATCAAATTTACATAGAACTGTGTTTCTCCAGATAGTTTTTATTGAGTTGGCCAAAAAGTTCGTTTGGTTTTCCGTAAGGTGGCTCTAGTAGCGCTTAGTTGTCTTCAACTTCATTCGAAACAGTTTTGTTAGATTATATTGTGACAGCTGTCATATCAGCATGCATTTTAAAAAAACTTATCAAAATTGGTGATTTTTGTGTAGCCATTTTAATATAGAAGATGGAAGAAAAAAAGCAACATTTTCGGCATATTATGCTTTATTATTTCTAGAAAGGTAAAAATGTAACTGAAATGCAAAAAAAGATTTGTGCAGTGTATGGAGAAGGTGCTGTGACTGATCGAACGTGTCAAAGGTGATTTGTGTATTTTCATGCTGGAGATTTCTAGCTGGATGATGCTCCATGGTCAGGTAGACCATGTGAAGTTGATAGCGATCAAATCAAGACATTAATTGAGAATAGTCAACGTTATACCATGTGGGAGATAGCCAACATACTCAAAATATCCAAATAAAGCATTGAAAATCATTTGCACCAGCTTGGTTATGTTAATCTCTTTGATGTTTGGGTTCCACATAAGTTAAACGAAAAAAACCTTCTTGACCATATTTCCGCATGCAATTCTCTACTTAAACGTAACAAAAACATTCTGTTTTTAAAACAAACTGTGACGGGTGATGAAAAGTGGATACTGTACAATAATGTGGAATGGAAGAGATCGTGGGGCAAGCGAAATGAACCACCACCAACCACACCAAAGGCCGGTCTTCATCCAAAGAAGGTGATGTTGTATACATGGTGGGATTGGAAGGGAGTCGTCTATTATGAGCTGCTTCTGGAAAACCAAACAATTAATTTCAACAAGTACTGCTCCCAGTTAGACCAACTGAAAGCAGCACTCGATGAAAAGCATCCGGAATTAGTCAACAGAAAACGCATAATCTTCCATCAAGATAACGCAAGACCGCGTGTTTCTTTGATGACCAGGCAAAAACTGTTACAGCTTGGCTGGGAAGTTCTGATTTATCTGCTATATTCACCAGACATTGCACCTTCAGATTCCCATTTATTTCAGTCTTTACAAAATTCTCTTAATGGAAAAAAATTTCAATTCCCTGGAAGACTGTAAAAGGCACCTGGAACAGTTCTTTGCTCAAAAAGATAAAAAATTTTGGGAAGTTGGAAGTATGAAATTGCATGAAAAATGGCAGAAGGTAGTGGAACAAAACTGTGAATATATTCAATAAAGGTCTTGGTAAAAGTGAAAAAATGCATGTTTGGGACTTCCCTGGTGGTCCAGTGGCTAGGTCTCTGTGCTCTTAATTGGGGGGGGGGTGCAGGGAGGAGGGTTCGAGCCCTGGTCGGGGAACTGGATCCCACATGGCGCAACTGGGAGTTCGCATGACGCAACTGAAGATCCCGCATGCCAAAACTGGAAGACCCCCCCACCCACATGCTGCAACTAAAGATCCACGTGCTGCAATTAAAAGATCCTGCATGCTGCAACTAAAAAGTCCCGCATGCCTCAGCGAAGATCCCGTGTGCCACAACTAAGACCCGGTGCAGCCAAATAAATAAATAAATAATAATAATTTTTTTTTTTAAAAGGAAAGAAAAGTGTGTCTTTTATTTTTACTTAAAAACTGAAGGAACTTTTTGGCCAACCCAATACCGCTAAATTGTTTCATAATCTCTTTTATATAGCCTTCTTTGTTTTAACTTCCATAGACCTGTTGTAAATAAAAAGTTGCCCTTAAATGACAGTGTAAAGCCACTTCAGGGCATGGCAGTTCCCAAAGTTGTTGAAAAGAACTTTTTTTTTCTTTATCAGGGTCAACATATATTGAACTAGGAGGGTCCTCAGAGCAGCTCCAAATCAGAGGCTTCAAAGTTTGAGACTTCTCTAAAACTCTGTAGCGTGGGGTTCCTCAGGGCCTTTTCCACTGTTTTTAAGTGCCTGTTTCCCCTTATATGTGCCTGGATGCCAAGGAGCTACACGCAGTGTGCTGGAAGGGGAAGGGAGTTCATATTCCTCACCTAAAACTAGGCTAAAGCAAGAGACACATCTTGTTTTTAAAATACAGAGAAGTTACTACAATTTGGAAAACTGTTCACACCAATATTTATAGTGTTCTTTGCTTTATTTCCTTATTTTATTTATAAAAAGCTACCCTTGGCTACAAGTTCTTGGGATATGATGTGATTAAAACATGGAGAGGGGCTTTCCTGGTGAACAGTGGTTAAGAACCCGCCTGCCAATGCAGGGGACACAGGTTCCATTCCTGGTCCAGGAAGATCCCACCTGTCGCAGAGCAACTAAGCCCATGCGCCACAACTACTGAGCCTGCGCTCTAGAGCCTGCAAACCACAACTGCTGATCCCGAGTGCCACAACTACTGAGGCCCGCACGCCTAGCGCCCATGTACTGCAACGAAGAGTAGCCCCCGCTTGCCACAACTAGAGGAAGCTCATGCACAGCAACAAAGACCCAATGCAGCCAAAATTATATAAATAAAATAAATAACTTTTTAAAATAAATTAATTTAAAAAGGGTTTTTTTTTTTTTTAAAAAAGAAACAACCAAAGTGCAGTTTCCACCATCACTTCACCAGGTTAAAATGCTGAATTTTGTCTCACCTCCCAGAGTGAGCAAGAAACCATGCCATCATCAGTGTCCGTGATTTTTGTCCAGAACTCACAGACACTGGCCACTTAAACAGTGTTAGAAAAGCACCCCATCCTCTGTGCTGGGGCAGCATAGACTTCAGAGAGCCTCAGGATGGCCGTAGTGAGAGGAGGTCTTCATGCTGTTGAGGGAAATCCAGGAGGAGAAATAGGCTGCTTTTCTTTGAAGCGTGTGTCTGACTGCTTCTTGGCAAGGCTTAACTTGGAAGCTGGTTGAGATCTTGGAAATCACGTGTTTCAACTCCCTCATTAAATAAATGAAGAAACTGAAGCTCAGTGAAATGATTTAGTGGCTTAACCAGGGAGCCCAGGTTTCCATACTGCAGGCACTGGCCTTTCCACTCTGTTGTCAAAGCTTCTGAGCATGGGTTTTCCACTGCTGGTCTTCGTGTCAGAGAATTTCATAATTGCTCAAAGAATATTTCAGGTCTTTGTTAATCTCCTTAATTAAAGATACTTCTTTATAAAAAGTTAATTTACTTTACTGTAAACTCTCACCCATCTTTGTTAAACATCATGAACAGTTCATTGCCTTGGCAGTCTGTTTCAGAAGTCATTAGTGCTTTCCTGTCAAGTCAAATCATACAAAAATGCAGAAGGAGTTGCTATGTTGGTTTTTTCTTTTTAAGATTTTTTTCGATGTGGACCATTTTTAAAGTCTTTATTGAATTTGTTACAATATTGCTTCTGTTTTATGTTTTGGTTTTTTGTCCGTGAGGCATGTGGGATCTTAGCTCCCCAACCAGGGATTGAACCTGCAGACCCTGCATTGGAAGGTGGAGTCTTAACCACTGGACCGCCAGGGAAGTCCTACTATATTGGTTTTGAGTGCTGAGAGTAAATGTGTCATCCAGCAGTAAATCTCTTAGGTGCAGCTTTAATATATGTGGCTCTTCATTTTTGTTATTGGCCTCTTAGATATGTAGCCACAAACCCAACTTTTAGCAAATAAAACAGTTGATGCCGTGGTTTTCTATGTATTTTATTTATTTATTTATTTTTATAAATTTATTTCTTTTTGGCTGCATTGGGTCTTTGTTGCTGCACGTGGGCTTTCTCTAGTTGCGGTGAGCGGGGGCTACTCTTCATTGTGGTGCATGGACTTGTCATTGTGGTGGCTTCTGTTGTTGCAGAACATGGGCTCTAGGTGTGCGGGCTTCAGTAGTTGTGGCACGCGGGCTTCATTAGTTGTGGTTCATGGGCTCTAGAGTGCAGGCTCAGTAGTTGTGGCGCACAGGCTTAGTTGCTACATGGGATGTGGGATCTTACCAGACCAGGAATCGAACCTGTGTCCCTTGCATTGGCAGGCGGATTCTTAACCACTGTGTCACCAGGGAAGCCCTCTATGTATTTTTATTTTATTTTATTTTTTAACATCTTTTCTATGTATTTTTAAATGGCTATTAAGTACAGCTTTATTTACAAATCTTGGGCTAAGGTTAATTTGCATTATTAATCCTCATCTAGTTCTTCCACAAGGGATGCGGATGGTGAGGGGCCAGGGCCAGATTGCTGGCCCTCCAGTATTCCAAATAGGTGTCAGTTGTGTCCAGTAATGTTTTTATGGGGACAGCGTTTAACTTGAGGTTAAAAAGGCAGTTTTCTTGTGTCAGGGATCAGATTAACAGAGAACTTGTATAGACGTATTTACTGTCAAGTTCTTTGGCTTGAGAGCCAGATGATTGGTAGGTAGAATACCCAGAATTGCTAAAGGACTGGTTGTGTACTGGGTAGGTGAGTTGTCGTTTTTCTGAGTTATTCACAGAGGCTTTTCGGTCCTAAGGACCATGCCTTACCATTATTTGGCATGTGCCTCAATCACTCAGGGTTTCAGAACCAGAAAAGTGATCCAGAAGTTCTGGGATTCCAGCCCCTACAAAAGGGGATGGAGTTTTCCTCTATTTTCTTATTTCTTACTTGAAGTATTGTTGATTTACAATTTATATTAGTTTCATGTACACTATGAATCGCTATTTTCATAGCAATTCAACATTTTTATAGATGATACTCCATTTAAAGTTATTATAAAATAATGGCTGTATTTCCTTGTACTGCACACTATATGTTTATTGCTTATATATTTTACACATAGTAGTTTGTATCTCTTAATCTGAGTGATGGAATTTTTATAGCCTCCATTGGTGGTTTCTTTCATTCTTCATGTGCCTTTTCACTTGCTCTCTTGCATAAACTGAAGGCCTCTTAAATGTCATGTTTGGAAGAGGAGAGCAGCTACTCAGGATCTTTTTGAGTAGCTTGAAAGCTAGATGTGATTCTCCCAGCACCTTTAGTCTACATCCTCACAGGTTGCACTTCGCATATATAGGCCAATTTGATAGCTCAAAAAATGAGGAGATGAAAGGCAGTCAGTGGGTATTGGAATAAATCCTTGCCAATGCAGAACGGTAAGAGTGCACTCACTGATTTTTTTTTTTTTTCCTTTGCCCTCCATCCACTATCTCAGATTCTGGAAACTGTTTCATTCTTAGCTATCTGCTCCAGGCTAGGCCATCTCCTAAGTCAGTGGATTTTTGTTCACCCAGAGGATGAGATGTAATGATAGCTGTGTAAAGATACTGCAGATAGGTCTTCCCTGGTGGCACAGTGGTTGAGAGTCCGCCTGCCGATGCAGGGGACACGGGTTCGTGCCCCGATCCGGGAAGATCCCACGTGCCGCGGAGCAGCTGGGCCCGTGAGCCATGGCCGCTGAGCCTGCGCGTCCAGAGCCTGCGCGTCCAGAGCCTGTGCTCTGCAACGGGAGAGGCCACAGCAGTGAGAGGCCCGCGTACCACAAAAAAAAAAAAAAAAAAAAAAAAAGATACTGCAGATAAATAAGCTGAGGTTGTGGGGGAGGGTGAGTACCTCACCAACCTGCTGTCTTCTATAGAAATCAAAGGCCTTCAGCCTTTCAGGGTCATAAACTAATGGTAACTGAGTCCATCAAGTGATTAGGCTATAAAAAATTAATTTAGGGTGGCCGAATCTCAAACACTGATTATCTAACCAGAACGCCAACTGGAATATCATATGTCTGCTTTTCAGGGCACTGTGATCCTGGTGTTAATGACACCTGCGACTTCATATGTGTAATCCCAGGGTTTCTTGAGGGATATGCGCTTAGCTGAAGCAATGAGATCATCTTGAGGTTCTGTCTGGGCGGCAGTAGAACTGTATTTCCTCCACTGACCCAGCAGTGAGAGTACATATTCCTAGTTCCTAGAATACTTTGACCTGCTAGGTACAGTATCTGTGACTCTCCTGACTTCTCTTTCTCCACTTCTCCATTTCCTCTCCCTTCTCCCTTCCCAGACCGTTCTTATTCTACATCTCCACTTGTTACTGTTACTGTCTCCATTCTAACCACCACTCTTTTGATTGTCCTGATTATCATAACATCTTCCCTCATTTCTAGATATTCATCTTCTGCTCAACTCCCAAGTTTCCAGATTGACGAGGGTGCTTCCTGCTGACCCATAGATCAGCACCTAAACTCATCCTCCTACCAGCTAATCTCATTCACAGTGTCTCAGAGGCACTCCAAACTCCATCTAGGCTTGACTTCACAGACTCCTAGTCAGTGGCTGCAGTGAGGATCCTTGAGGACAGGGGAGGAGAGTGATTTCCAGGAGACTTTCTTTGTGCAAAACTCCTAAGTTACAAGTAATGAGCAAAAGCCAGATCACTTTAGGGGACATTGCACATTCTCCCAAGTTCTGAATAAAGCCCCTGGGATCATCTGGAGGATCTGAAATTCTTAGAGTCTGAAGCAAGGCTCAGTTAGCCCCACAAAATATTCTTTCCTTTCCTTGCAGTGCATTGGTTCCCTGCAGGAAGAATGTGATGTCTGCTCTGCTGCCCTCTGTACAAGCCATTGCAAGGTTGAACCAGAAAATTGCATCCCGCACTTTGGCATAAAACACAGCATCTCTTAACCTAGTCGTTTCCAAATGGTGGGACACCCTCACACAAGGTCTTCTTTGGTTACACTTGTTTCTAGTCTGCCATTGTTTCTATAGACTTCTCTGGGTTCCTAAACTTACAGTTTATGTGAATCAACCCCCTCATTCAATATTCACTAAGACCCAGTCCGGCCCTGGGCTGGATGCTGGGGAACAAAGAGGAAGGCAACTTAATCTCCCAGACCTCAGTTTGTATTTAATAGAATAGTTCTCTGGATTTTTGAGATTATCTTGACTTAGATTCTTTTAGCTTTCTAGCATGTTTCTTCAGAATAATGTGTACTTTCTGCATCAAAACTTTTCTCAAGAAAAATGCTGAATTTTGCACATTTTTGCCTGAAAAAATGTGACTGTGTTTTCTAGGGTAGAAGTATGATACTGAGTAAAAACAATGCTTTTGTTTTTGCAGGTCTTATCATTTCTCTGCAGCTTCTTCGTGGAGACATGGAACAGATTAGGAGAGAAAATCCTATGATATTTAATAGGGGATTGGCAATTACAAGAAAATTGGGATTTCCTGATGTCATCATGCCAGGTAGGCAGAACTTCTTGGGGCTGGGGTGGGAGAAGGGTTAGGAGGATTGAGTCCAGTGCTCCCCTTGTTAGCAGGTGGTGAACTATGCTGTGGAGGAGACCTGCAACCATTAAAATCCTCTACAGCCGAAGTCAGGTTGCTGACTGCAGTCTGCAGCCAGTTGCTCCTTTGACTCTTGTTGGCATCTGTTCTTTTCCAGAAGCCCCCACATATGTTCACCAGTGCAGCACAGCAATGCAGCAGATGAGCTTTTTTGTCTCCTATGGAGACCGGATGGTAGGAATCAATACAGAACTTCTCATGAGGATGGATTTTTATACTCTTCTCTTCAATTACATTTCCTAGAGGAGAATCCCCTCATAGGAACATCCTCTTTAAGGAAAATAGTGCCTATAGTGTCAATGAATCCCAGTTCAGTTCATGTAGGAATAGCAGATATATTTGTATCAGAAAAATGAATCATAATGAAAATACCATAATGTATCAGAAAAATGGGTCAGGCAAATGGTATAAGTTAGGCACTGTGAATAGTACTATCTGGCCAGTTTCTCAGAAATTGTCTAACTCCTTTCATCTAATTCCTGATGGAGAGCCAGGGCAGAAAGTGGGAATGCATTGACTCTCAAGTGTGGTTCCAGCAGGTCAATCTCAGGTTCATGCTTCCTGGCCAGGGGGATGCAGACCAAGCTAGAGAAGTGGATCCAAACAGGCCATCAGAACCAAGGGGGCTGTAGGGAGTGAGGGAAGAAGGGTAGAGGCATGGCTCCGATGGATGGCAGGTGGTCTGATAACCAGAGAAGATGGGAACAAGGAGAGGGAAAGCAGACAGACTGTTTGTCTGGATGAATTATGGGAGGAGTAGTAGCCCTACCTTTTCCAGTGATTTTTTTTTTTTTTTTAGTGATGTGATTTTATTTTATTTTATTTTTTTAACATCTTTATTGGAGTATAATTGCTTTACAATGGTGTGTTAGTTTCTGCTTTGTAACAAAGTGAATCAGCTATCCATATACATATATCCCCATATCTCCTCCCTCCCACCCTCCCTGAGTTTTAATGTTCTGTTAAAAGTTTATTTGCCTTTGTTTAAAGGAGCCAAGCCAGGCTAGACTAAACTGATTGTGACCACTCTAAATATCACCTATTTGGAGTTCTTCATGGTGCTGTAAAATCCTCTTGTTGGAAATATTTGCCAGCACATACCCAGAGGAGAGTATGGCCTGAGTATAGAGAAGGCCTGTGTGATGGATCCCAGCTGCCCTCCAACTTCCCACATTATGCCCAGACTTGTTTTCTGTTGCCTTCGTTCTCTGTCCATAGACACTGTGAATGCAGAGCAAGCTGCTGTGACAGCCTTTGTCTCCTGCTCATGCACACAGGAGGGTCTTTTGTATGAGAGTCCTAGGCCATTTAATCAATTCCTAATCAATTCTGTGTTTATCTTTAAATACTTAGGAGACTTCATGCTTATGAAAGGCCCCCATCTGACTATTGTAGAGGTGATGTCCTCCACAGGATGTTTCTTTCATCCTGTCCCGACACGTTCCTCAGCCCTCGATGACCCTGGTAATCAGGAAAAGAAGAGCCCGGGCATAGTTCCTGGCTTCTTGGCAACATGTCACTGAAGAAATAATTAGTAGTTACCAAAATTGTTCTGGTGATCTTATTTTCATTAGGTATCCGGGCTCATGATGTAGAGTCATATATTCTAAAAAATGTACTTAAAGTTCTTTCTCTCTTTTAAGAACTTGTTTGTCTAAGATTTGGACATATCCTTCCTCTTAGCCTTCACACAGTCACAGAATCAAAACAAAGTGAGCAGAGACTAGAAAGGAGCAAGCTTCAGTCAAAAATTTTTAAGCAAACTTTAATTTCAGGAGTTGCAGTATCCAGACCTCATCTATGGAAAGAGATCTTTTTGTGGAGCACTCTGCATCTCTTTGTGTCATTGGCACACAGGTTTATAAAGGATTTCTGAGAATGTTAGACATGACCATGGAAATAAGCAGTATCAGTATCATTGGTGAGGCAAGCTGAGTTTAAGGGGAGTTTCCCTCCTTTGGGCAGCTAAGGAATCATCGTATGATGTGCCCTATAAGGCAGAGACGCTGACAATCCTGGGATGTCCAAACTGGGGCTGTGAGTGTGCTCTTCGCTGTGTTGTCTGCCCTTGAAGTACTGAGTGCTGGAGCTGAAAGTAAGGATTGATTCACAGGCAGGAAACAGTCCTTTATGCATCTGTCCTCTCCTTTACCTTTCCTTCCCCCTGAGGAAAGAATTTTTTGCATAGATGGCCACTCTCAGGACTGTGCACTAACAACTGACAGCCACCTTAATGCACCCCAAGGTATCATCAGAGTAGGTTTGCCATCCTTGGGCAAGGGGATAGGGCTAGCCCTGCAGGTCCTGCTGGAGCAGCAGGAAAAGTGTGCAGCAGTGTCTTAAATTGTGGTCAGCCTGTCTTGGGAAACCATGTCTGTGGCAAGAAGTCCCTAAGTGAGGTCACCCCTCCACCTGCAGCTGGTCCACTCTTCACCTGGGCTGCAGCAATCCCACACCTTACAGTCCTGGTGTGACCGAGTTACAAGAAGTTGCGACTTCTTGATACATGGTCATATGGGAAATGAAATAAATTATGTTAGTAACTGTGAGCATTTGAACACTTAAGTCTGAGAAATTAGAGTAACTGGGGAAATTAGAATTATTCGTATACTGTGATTCTTATTTTGAAACTACCAGCATATGGCAGAAACCACCAGATACTAATCTGGAGAGGTCCTTTTTATCAGATGGCCCAGATAGGTCCTTGTCAAAGCATACTGACAGAGCTTACAGCTCTGAGTTTCAGCATTTAGACAAGTTACAACCACACCAGTATCTAACATACCATTTCAAAAAAGGTCTTTCTGATGGTCTCCTGTTGCTTTCCATGAGTGTGTACACATACACCATGTGACTGGTGTGAACAGGAGATGTCCTACTCTTTGCCACAGCTGAGGCCCTGACTACACAGCCATCCAGCTGTGCTCATGACCCATGGTGGTGAGTAGGAGGCAAGTCTGCCATTGCTGGTGTTCTGGGAGGTCACAGAGAAGGCACATCAACCCAGGAAACGTCATCCAAGATTATAGAAGGATAAACAGATGCGGGAATTTAAACCTTACTTTGAAACTGAGCACTTAACAGACTTTTGTTGGTTTGTCACCATATTTCTATGGGTATTTCCTCCTTTCCTCCAAACTCATTTTAGTTGCATATGAAAGCTAATAACTCTATAGCACACTTTTACTCCTTTCTTAGATTTTTTTTTTTTTTTTTTTTTTTTTGCGGTACGCGGGCCTCTCACTGTTGTGGCCTCTCCCGTTGCGGAGCACAGGCTCCGGACGCGCAGGCCCAGTGGCCATGGCTCACGGGCCCAGCCGCTCCGCGGCATGTGGGATCCTCCTGGACCGGGGCACGAACCCGTGTCCCCCACATCAGCAGGCGGACTCTCAACCACTGTGCCACCAGGGAAGCCCTCTTAGATTTTTTTCAAGAAACTGGAGAGGAAATATTGGAGCAGGGCAGGTGTTTCAGGTGAATGAGGTGAATGTTGAAGTTAACATTGTTTTCTGTGTCTCATTTGTCAGAATTAGCCAAAATAAAACTTTAAAGAAAACTGTCTGCCAGAAGACTGTAAACTGAAAGGAATGATTTAAAACCACTTGCTCAAGAATGGTCTGTACCCTTCTCCAGACCACATCTAAGCCAGCAGAGATGTGCCACCAGCTTCTGTGTAGTTCTCTAACTGTTAGCTTTCCTGGAGAGTCTGTTCCCTGGAGTCAGTAGGAATACAGAGCTCTGTCATGCCTCTGTGGGAAATAAATATTTTAACTTGTTTTATAAACCTTGAATTTTTAAGGTTATCATTTACTGTGGACGTTATGGGCCAAGTTTCATGTTAGTTAAATGAGCTTCTCTCTTGTCAGAAGAAATCTGCCCTTTGATTTAGTATGTTCTAGCTGATGGCCAAGTTTTTCCTAAAGCAGTAGTTCTCTAACTTTAGTATGTATCAGAATCACCTGCAGTGCTTGGAAAAACACAGATTGCTAAGCCTCTAACCCAAGAGTTTCTGAGATAGTAGGATTGGGGTGGGACCTGAGAATTTGTATCCCTCACAGGCTCTCAAATGACGGCGATGCTGCTGGTTTAGGACCCCCTTTGAGAACTATGCCCTAGAGAGTACTCTGCTTTAGGGATGCTTTGCCCTTCCCTGAGTCAGACCTGGCACAAGCTCGTCTCTGGGTTGCCCTGACCTTGCCCTTTAGAAGGCAGCTATGCTGGCATGGCAGCCCTCTAGGGGGCCCCCTGACTCTTGCCCTTGTGCTCAAAAATACACTCTGTCCTTTGCTTTGACCCCTGATAAAACGTGCATGCTTCATCACCAACCTGCAAGTGATGTTTTTTTTTCTCTTTTCCTGTTTGTCTTAATTGTTCTTGTTTTTCTCTGTGCTGTCCCCTCATTCTTGCCCCTTTGTTTCTGGTGCAGAGATGAAGATAGTTGGGTGTAAGTTCCTGCTTTTGTGTGTCCTGTCTGCTTTTGCCTGCTTTGTTTCCATCTTCATTTGTTTCACGGAATGTTATGCTGCAATACTGGGGTGGGGTGTCATTTACATTATTAATCCTTCATCAGCCTCACCTTTTGGGATAACTGACAAGACATTGGAGAAGCTACCAGCCCAGCCTAGAGACTGTGTATTACTTAGGGTATTCATTAAGATCAGAGAAAACTAAGGACTTGTTGGAATGTTTAGAAAACCTTTAAAAGCCCTAGGTGAATAGATACAGGAAAGGATTTTTGTGAGACGGATCAGCTACTCCCATTGAAAAGAAAATGAGTAGTGCTTATCCCAAGCTACAAAGAATCAGAAAGGCAGAAAGATGCTCTTTTCAGCTCTGCTGGACACATCTCATGACTTTTGAAAGAGACACGACTTTTGAAAGAAAAGCTATTCTCAGCAGAGTGATGAAAGTATTTACCAGAAGTAGATTCATAGGACTGTGGTCAGTCTGAGTGTCAAATGAAGCTTTGGCAGTATCTCTAAGGGAGGGTTTAGGAATAATCACATCTGGTCCCACGACAGGTTGGAAGATCATCACATCCCTGATCCAAGAAGGGAATAATCGTATATAGTGATGTCACACTATGCCCATTCCTGTCATCCTGTTAGAGCAGAGAACATCACTGACTTCATAGCAAAAGAAACCAGAAGTGTTGACACTGAAGACATGGTTAGAAGAATAAGGAAGCTGTCTTTCCTGGATACTAAAGAAATCCTCCCGAGAGCCTTTTTTTAGTCTCTTCCTCAGAATAAGAATTACTACAACATAAAGCATTGGTCATGTGTCTGAAGGTGTCCATATTAAATGGTAGTTAACATCTCCACATCTCCATGAATGCTGTCAGGAGACTCCTATTCTGCCAAGAGACAGGATTGGCACCATCCCAAGCAGGCTGCTGTGTCTGCTGGGAGAAAGTTCTAGTTTTACATGGTCTTAAGGGAAAGAAAGCACTATCCACAGAAGCTCTTCCTAATCCTATCTAGAATTAGACAAGGTCTAAATAATGTATTTAATACTGTTATCCTTGAACCTAGAGCCTCCACACATGTGGTGTGAGTAACTTATACAGAAGGAACATGAATGTAATAAAGAATCCAAGCAAGTCTTAGTGCCCAGGGACTTCCCTGGTGGCACAGTGGTTTAGAATCCGCCTGCCAGTGCAGGGGACACGGGTTCGAGCCCTGGTCTGGGAAGATCCCACATGCCGCGGAACAGCTGAGCCCATGCGCCACAGCTACTGAGCCTGCGCTCTAGAGCCTGCGAACCACAACTACTGAAGCCCGCGAGCTGCAACTACTGAAGCCCGTGCTTCATGCCACAACAAGAGAAGCCACCCGCAATGAGAAGCCTGCACACCACAACGAAGAGTAGTCCCCACTCACCACAACCAAGACACTGCTGCAAACCTGTGTAGGCTGTCCTGGACCATTTCTCCTGGCATAGAATTCTACACAGGTTGGAACTATGTGGCCCCAAAACTTCAAGTAAGGCTGGAGTGTCTGGCAAGAGACTATCTTGCTAACAGATGCTCTGGTACCTGAGCTGGACCTTGAAGATTCTGACACCTCTACGGAGACTGCTTTCAGAAGAGACCTGCAAACACGTTGTGAGCTGTTTCTCCAAAGTCATGCTAGGATTCAGGTCTTTGGATGATCAGACCTGGCCACTGAAGCATGCACTTTTCTCTCTGCTGGATGCAGCTCTGTCACAGTGCTCCTCAGCCCTCTGAGATTACTGGCAGCTGAAAAGCACTGTTTCCTTCTAAGACCTATCACTCTCTAAGGACCCCAGAATGTTTCACGCCAATCCCTGACACAATAAGATGGCCTCAAATTCATTACCTTCCTCCTTCCCAGCAGCTGTTTATTGTAGACTTCTAGGAATCTGGATTTTTGATGTGTAGTTGCAGCATAGTGATGCTGCTCTTGACCCTTGAACACTCCAATTCAGGTATCAGCAAACTATAGCCCATAGGCCAAATCCAGCAGCCTGTTTTTGTACTACCTACCAGCTAAGAATGGTTTTTTACATTTTAAAAGGGTTGTGAAAACAAAGAACATGTGACAGAGACCTATGTGACCTACAAAGCCTAAGATACTTACTATCTGACCTCTTAGAGAAAAAGTTTGCCAGCCTCTGCCTACTCTTAAGTCCCTAGTTCTCTGACATGCAGTTATACCAACAGCTGTCACTGGCTGCTGTGTGAAACTGTGAAAGGGACAAAGATTATTTATTCTGAAGCCCTCTTACAAGAACAACCTCATTCATTCATCTTCCCATTCAAGAAACTCTGTTGCATGTCAACTGAGCACTAAGCATTCAGAGATGTAAGGCATTGCTGATGTTGTTAGAGGCTCTGCCAACCTTAGGAAGCAGAGGACACCGAACAAATGGAGTCAGGGCTGCCCTCAACAATACGCACTCCCACTCCCCGTGGAAAAGCCTCCCCCTTCCATACCCGTCCCAGCATTCCTCCATGCTGCCTAAGAGGTGCCCAGTCCCCCACCCTCAGCCAGACTTCACTAGTATCTTCCAAGCAGACCCCCACTTTATAGTCCCCTGATGTTAAACCCTGGAGAGCATCAGAATTACCTGATGATTTTTTTTTAAATACAAGTACACAAGCCCACCCAAGACCCACTAGAATCTCAAAGGGTGAATATTAGAAATCTAATTTTAACAAGCTCCCTAGGTGATTCAAATACAGTCAGCCAGGCAGTGGTCTTCAGACTACCTCAGAAACCACTGTTCAGGACTTCTCTTTCCCATTCTTATGATAAGGTGCCTGTCCTCATCCCTCTCTTGGTAATATTTCTTGGCCATTGGTGCTAAAGTTTACATGAGCCTCCTGGAGACAGTACCTTAACCCAGAGGCATGATTCCACTTGTAGGCTTTGTGAACATGTAACATACAATAAGGATAGCTGAAGAGCAGGGACCCTGGGAAGCTCTCTGTAAGGCAGGCCTGGGTCATTACATTCTGGAGCTTTTCACATTTGTTTCTTCTAGTTCCTTGAGAATTAGTGGAGAGCTCAATTTAAATGATCCTCCAGAGAGCTTTTGACAAGAAGGCCCCAGCACCATTAACTATTAAAAAGTGCTGCTTTCAAAACTGAGGCCATAATTTGCAAAAACTGCAACCCGTAAGGCAGCCTGATACCTATTCTGACTGAGAACAACCTTGGTCTAGGCAGGTCTGTTCTCTAAATAAAGAGCAAAGATCTGATGAAATCAAGCTGTTTCAGTGTGTAACCCAGAAGGTACAGTTGCTTGTATTTATAAATTTTCTCAGCTAGACGATCACCAAAGCATTCTGTT
Source organism: Globicephala melas (assembly GCF_963455315.2). Classification (NCBI taxonomy): domain Eukaryota; kingdom Metazoa; phylum Chordata; class Mammalia; order Artiodactyla; family Delphinidae; genus Globicephala; species Globicephala melas. Next base: position 37,231,200 of record NC_083324.2, on the reverse strand, counting down.
TAAATAGAAAATTTTAAAAGAATGAAAACTGTAGGAATGTCTAGCTCAGTCCTTCCATTTGAAATTGGCATTTTGGTTTAAAATACCCTGGAGGAGCTGCCCAGGAGCTATGAGCTCACTCTATAAAACCAAAATAGACCAAATTCTGTCATTGTCAATCTCCAAGACAATACCCAATTTAGTATTAGTATTTTATATCATATATTGCTAGGAAAAGTTTGAAATGTTCCATTTAAGGACATACTTATTATAATATGGTTAACTTTTGTATAGAGCCACAGAAATTTATATGTTTGTACAAGCTAGACTACTATTGCTAGTAGCCAACATCTGCTTTTAAAAGTCACGTGAATTATCTTGAGAATAACTGCCAGAGAGTGCTGACTTATACCACGGTGATTTTAAACAAAGCACCTATTCTTCAGATATTAAAATTCTCTAGACTATTCACTTTATGCCAAATCGTCCTCGAAATTGAATAATTACTTAAATTCCATAGAAAAGCTAATGTGTAACTGAAAAGCTTTTATCAGGAGAAAGCTCTGAGATGTCTGTTCCAGTTGTTAAAAATTTAAGGTGTAACCAACTCTGATTTATCCCATTATAATGGCAATAACCCATAGTAAAGTTCCCAGTTAATTTTGAATTTTACTTTCAAGGCTGATTTTATTCAGCCTCTGTTCTGATGGTAGCAAAGTAATGAATTTGAGTTTTCCTTCTCCTTCTGCTAGTCTTCCCCACCCTACCTACACACCTATTAAAATAGGTGACCTGCTAGGAGGGCCCAAGCAGGGATGTTCAAAAGAGGAAGATTAAAGTGTCAAACTCATCAAACTTCAAAGGAGAGGTTCTACTCAACCCAGGAGGAAAGTCTATATGGACTGCAAGGATGGACACCCTGAAGTCTGTCCCACCTACCCAGCAGTTGCATTTGTGTGTGATTTTCAAGAACACATTTTCCTCTTCCCTTCATGGTATCCTCAGGGCTATTTGTTTGGGGAAATAGCTTTCACACATTAGAGGAAGTTCTCTGCGCTTTCAGAGAATAATTGTTTCTCAGGGACTGCTCTTCCCCACTTGGGTCAAAGTGTTTTGAGAGTATTATGTGACCAAATAACCATGATTGCACTCCTACAGTAGGAAGGCAACCTGAATAATAGAAGGTCTGGTCATGAAGACCCCCAAAGCCCAGGATATATGCCAGTCCTGGTCTATCACTGTTTCATATGTAAGAGACACTCAGACACTTCCACAGTTAGAGAGGTGGACAGTGCAGAAAAGGAGCTGTCAGTCATCATGTATCTGACCAAACCAGAAAGCTCAGTTGCTAACCAAAAACAAAGACTTATGTCATTGTGATTCCAAGTAATGAACAGATTTAGATGTGCCAGTTTTTCTAAAAACTGAAGGAGAAAGTATTTCTGGCTTCTGAATTGGCTTGCTTTGCAAGTTAATTAATTGTTCCGTTAACTTTTAGTTGATTTCTTCAGGCTCCTAACACATCTTCACTTTGGCCTTACCTGGTTTCCTTTGTCATTTCATTCCTTTGAAGATTTTTTTTCCCACAGCCTTTACTATTTTTTTGAAAGTCAAAAGCCCTTCTTTAGTTTGTGTTAAGTAAAATTCGTCATTTTATGGGTTTAGAAGCTTAGAGCAGCCTAAATAAGCTCCTTTTATGCATGAACAGACAATTCCTTCCCCCCTAAAAAAAGGCATTTGAGACTTAGGTCATTTCAGACTTGCAGTTTGAGCTACTGCTGCCCAGTCTCAAGCAGCAGGTATGGGCTAGAGTCAGAGCACGCAGAAGCAACAAGAGCACAACAGACTGTCGCCCCAGTCCTTTGGCACCTGGAGAGTCACCTGCTCCCAGAGCACTTGCTACAAAAAGAAGACAAACTGACAGTCCAGTGACCTCTGCCTGACACTCCAGCAGGGAATGGGATTTGGAGGTAAGCCTCCAGAAGGAAGTAGTAGTTTATCCTCTAGTCAGACTCAGAAGGATTGAGGGTTGCAAAAAGAAAGCAAAGAAAAAAAAAGAGAAATGATTTTTTTGTTTTTTGTTTTTTTTTTGAGGGAAAGGAGGAGGGATTAGTAGTTAAGACATAGACATGATTAAAATAAGTGTTATTCCTGTTGATTCTAAAATCTTTCCTGACTGGGGGACTTAGATTACAGCTATTCTCCTGGAGGGGAGAGAGACTGAGCAGACACCTGCAATCTGCCTTTTCCCACCCTAGACAAGCTGTGGTGAACACCTGTAAGATTCAGACTTAGAGAGCACATGACTAACCAACCTGAGTACTGCTGCACTGATATTGGTAGAATGTCCATTGTTATTAACCAAGCTTGGAATGCCCTGAGCACCCACCTGAACCCTGGAGGATCCAGATGCTAGCTTTGTCCTCCATGCACATGGGGCAGAGTGGCTTCTGTGGTCATGAAGACATGACATTTCTTTCCCCACAGGTGATATCCGCAATGACCTGTACCTAACCCTGGAGAAGGGGGACTTCGAGAGAGGGGGAAAGAGTGTACAGAAGAATATTGAAGTGACCATGTATGTGCTTTATGCAGATGGAGAAATCTTGAAGGTAAAGTTTGCCAGTCAGTTTGGAATGGAGGCTAATCCTGTAATAATTTTAGTGCTTTTGTGGACTTTGTCCAGAGACCCATCCTCTTCAGGAAGAGCTGAACTCAAATCACCCCATATGCATTCTTCTCCGCCTTAGCCTTTCTTCAAGGAAATTCTACAGTATGCTCTGATGACTTGCAGTGTCATACAGCCTTTTTAGAAATTCTTCCTAGTGTCTGACCTGAATCCTTCCTGTTCTAATTTAGACCTATTCCCTCTAGTTCTGTCCTACATGTTACTTTTTCAGCCACCTGTCTAGCATCGAGCTGCCTAGTTTTGGTAACTGTTATTAGGTCCCACGCTTTTTGTTCCTTGAGCTAATATGGAAAGTTATACTTTCCCTTTAGTAAAGGGTGGAACTTAGGTACCCACTTGCTGTTACCAAGTTATGTGGCAAGGAACAGCAGACTCAGGCCGTAAAAGATGATTTCTAGCCAGTGCAGTACAAGGATCCTCTGTCACTCTTCATTAAAAGAGAAGACCTGGAATGCTGTTTTTCTACTGTCATTATGTCAGTTTTTCCCTCAGTCAGTCATGGTCAAGTCCCTGGCAAATAAAAAGGCATTATTTTCATGTCTCTTGGTAGAAGGCAAATCACTCTTTTACAAACCTTGCTTCTGTGTGTTGACATCAGCCTTATGAGGTAGGCAGACCAGGAGTGATCGTCCATATTTTACAGAAGGAAAAAGGTGAAGTTAGTCAGAGTCATCTCCCAAACCTAGAAAGAAATGGAGGGTAATGTTGAAATGGTGGTAGAAACAATGATTTGTGTGTCATTTTAAAAACCCACCTCAAGGACTAAGGCATGTTCATTGTTTGTATGAATAATGCTGAGGTCAGCAGAGCTGTCAGCTGTTCACACCACCCTGTGTGGACAAGGAGCTGCTCCTGATTGTATTGTCCACAGCTTCCTGGCGGGCCTGGGACTGGGTTTTCACATCAATATTTGGGAACTGGGGTCAAGTTAAATCTGGTCTACCTTGTTTATATCCAAGGACAGTCAGCCATGGGCAACCTAAAATGCCAGTGCAACATTAGGCCAAAGATTAGAAAACAAGCTCCACTTTATTTTATTTAATTAATTATTTAATTTTTAAAATTTAATTTTATTATTTAATTATTTTTCTGATCTGGAAAGTGCCATATACGGTTGACTTCTCCTATGAATTCGTTGTTTCCTTTCTTAATGAGGATGAAGAGCCTACCTTAGTGATTCAGATGCACCACTCAGCTTCTCTCATGTTTATTAAGCAATGAGTGTGGTTACCTCTGCCCCAAGGAAAACAAGGAGCATTGTGACTGCTCATTTCTTATACCATCTAGACAGTTGTTTCCAAAAGTACTGAATTTAAGTCATCTTATAGATTTGGCCTGATGGGAAAATGAGACCTGCACAAAGGAGAAAATGAAATGTCCTAGGTGACATGGAAATCCAAGGGATCCCTCCAGGAAGATGGCACCTTACTTTGCTTCTCTCTTCCAGGATTGCATCAGCTTGGGTTCAGGAGAGCCGAATAGGAGTTCGTACCACTCCTTCGTCCTCTACCACAGTAATAGTCCTCGCTGGGGAGAAATTATCAAATTGCCCATCCCCATTGATCGGTTCCGGGGCTCCCACCTGCGCTTCGAGTTCAGACACTGTTCCAGTGAGTGAGACTTCTCTCCACATTCCTTTGAGGATATGAATATAACTCTTTCCTCTCTGGAACAGAAGTAAGAGAGTTCTTACTATTGGGGGAAGAAAATTAGGAGTTGTGTACTTAGAGATGGGATATCATCAGAGGCTGTCCTTTGGACAGTGATTCAGAAACATGGGATCTGGTATTGTCCTGTTGTAGTGTCTGACCTGGATGCTGGATAATTGCCAGGGTCATTCCTCTTTGGGGGTTTCCTTTGTATGTATTAAACTCCTTCTTAAAGAGCCCCTGGTTTATCAAGACTAGCAATTTAGTTTCTATTTGAGTCTAGGTTGCCTGTGTACCTTGGGATATGAATGGAAACTCAGTCTAGTACATTTCTCATCATTCTTGCCGTCAGGTTGCTACCTAATTAATGAACAAAGTAAGGGACAAAGAAGTAAAGAGCATCGGTGATAAGCCAAAAGGGAATTGCTGTTGAAAAGCAAAGTGTGTGGCAAAACAACTAATGCTTGGCTCTGATTTGCAGCAAAGGACAAAGGGGAAAAGAAACTCTTTGGCTTTGCATTCTCACCCCTGATGCGGGATGACGGCACCACCCTCTCAGATGATATCCACGAGCTCTATGTGTACAAGGTACAGAGCCTGGCTGTCTCTCACCCTGCTGAGACCACTCTCACACATGGTTCTCAGTTAGGTGGTTTTCACTGAGCGGGCCAGACGATCCAGGGTAATGCGCTGGTTGAGACAGCAGGACAGCTGTGGGCAGTCTTTTGTCTTCTAAATGAAGTGAGCTTCCTCCCATAAGTAATGCCAGCAGGGCCTTTGTTTTCCACCTCCCACTCCACTAGTCATGGAAATCTGTTACCAACCCCTCTGTGCTCTTATGGCCTTGGCTTGTTCATTCCGCGACCTGCTATTTGAGATTGGGGTTCTGTCAGCTGTCACAGCATAGCTGGCACTCAAGGTTGCCTGCATACCAGGTAGAGGCCACGAGCCCCACCATGTTCTCTTTAAAAGGCATGTGAGCCGTTCTGGAGAAAGAAATGAAAAGCACTTTTAAAGTGCTTAGAAAGCACTCTTCTAAGAGGACCTGAGGTCCAAGGTCCAGCCTCAGGAAGATGAGAGTAAACATCAACTCAGAAATTCCCTGGGACCTGATTTTTTACAGGTGGCATGGTTCAAGAAACATTCTGTATTCTCTACTTTTGCCTATAGTGTGATGAGAATAGCACGTTTAACAACCATGCTCTGTACTTGGGCCTGCCCTGCTGCAAAGAGGACTATAACGGCTGCCCTAACATCCCCTCCAGCCTCATCTTCCAACGCAGCACCAAAGAGTCTTTCTTCATTTCCACACAGCTCTCCTCCACCAAACTCACCCAGAATGGTAGGTGATGGTGCCTGCAGCATGGTGCCCTCCACTGTTCTCACTTGCTGGTCCATGTTGCTGATACATGTTAAAAGAGACAAATTATTGCTTTTTCATGCCACAGTGAGGGAATTCTTTTCATATGTAATTGAAGAAATCATTCGGCAATAGCAGCCTATGAGATTTTCCATGGTTTTAGCAGCTCCTGAGTGACATTCAGACTTTACAGATGTGTCTTTAGCCTTTATCTCAGCACTCCAGAGGCTGTTATACTGCTCGTAGCTATTTCTGTCCTTCTAGGTCTCACCTGTCCTTGGCAGGGAGAGTCTGGGCTTTGCTTGTCCATGACGAAGCCAGGGTTCACTGTCTTTTGGGCTTGCTTCCTAGTGGACCTCCTTGCTCTGCTGAAATGGAAGGCCTTTCCAGACCGGATCATGGACATCCTAGGGCGTCTGCGGCATGTCAGTGGGGAGGAAATTGTTAAGGTATGGCTTCACACAATTCACACATGCTACCTGAGCAAGAATCTGGGCAGAAGGCCCCACTTCCCCTTGATTTCTGCCAGTAAGCCTCTAAGACCATTTCTCGAGGTATATAATTAGGTGAGTAGAAATACAGGTATTTTTCTTTCTTAACTTCTTTTTTTTAAGTAGGTATCACATCAGGTTTATTACCTTTTAGAAACTACCTTTAAGTTTTAAGCCCTATTTTCTGCCTTGTTTTTCTTCCTAGAAAGCAAACTGGTAATTAAAGGGCAGTGATAAAAACACCCTCTCAGAAACAATCCCAGTGTGTGCTGCTGCCCACATGCCTTTAGGTCTCCTCTCCCTTCCTCTCTCTTCCCTTACTTTGTAAACCTTTACCACAAATCCAGCCTGATGTCTTCTTGGCTCTACTCTCTTGATTATCTACAGGAACTCTGAATACTCTCCATTAACTGTAACTGTTGATTTTGCCCAGACTCTCACTAGAGTCCGTAATAGGGGACCCTTCCTTACTCCCTTCCTCAATTGCTTTTTCAAGTACTTTTGTGACATTTCCTATCTAATGGTCTGAGCAGGCTGACAGCAACACTACCAGACCCCAGTTGTTTTCCATAGGGCTTCTCCGCAGTGTGTAGAAGCCAGGTGTTTGCCCACCTGACTTTAGCTCAAGAAAACTCCCAGGCACTTCCTGATGGTGAAAGCCCAGTAGGTGGATTCTGCACAATGGACTGAACTCAGCTGAGGAAAATGGAAGTACTTTTGGTGATCAGCAAGGGCAATGGAATGTAGGATAGAGATTAAATGTCAAGAAGGCAACTTGTCTATCAGTGAGCATTCTTGGCTTTATCATTGCAAGTGTCAAATCTATTAGCATTGCACTGTCTGTACTTTCATTTTACAGCTTCCATTGACTCAATAATACACAACATGGTGTCTCCAAACAAGGAATAATTTTAAAGTCTGTGTATGGCTTTGTACTTTTTTGAAGTCTTTTATGAATTTTGTCTTAATCAATTGATCAGAATATTATACATTTTTAAAAGAACATTTTGAAAAGAACAAAGAACATTTGTACTTTTTTGAAGTCTTGTATGAATTTTGTGTTAATCAATTGATCAGAATATTATACATTTTTAAAAGAACTCTTTATACAAACAAGCTAATACTAGTTTTTGAAACTTAAGATAAATGCCCTTATACTCAGGGCATTTTTTGCCTTCTAAATATATGAAAAATTTAACCAGTAAAACAGACCAGGTATTAAGAAAAGTCTGTGATCCTTTTAAGGCTGAGTTGTTACATTCCCGACAAAAGAACATCCTACCAGCATTTCTGGTTTTAGCAACAGTATTTGTCTCAAGCCAGCCGGAGAGAATTAAAGAGATTATGCTAGCATTTTAATTAATTTTTACTTTTTATTGTAAGATTTCAAACATACCATAAAAAGTTGACAGAATAGAATAAATAACCATACATGTACCTATCCTATCAGTTACCCCTGACATCAGCCCATGGTCAGTCCTGCCCATAAACTCCTCAGCCATGCCTTCTACCTTCTATTGTTTTGAAATAAGTTGTAAACATTATATCATTAAATTGCATTTTGACCAACAGAATATTAGATTTGATTTTTTAAGACTGGGAGCATCCGTGAGTATTTATTATTCTCTCTCTTGGTTTTTGCATCTTAGAAAGAAAAAGGCACGTGTTCAAAAAACAATGGTGATTCCAGATATTTTACCCTCTTTGACAGCCCTCATCAGCTGCATTTTCCCTTCTCCTGGAATAGTAATTTCTAGACCAAAGAATAGTTTCTATAGTTAAGGCCTAGCTTGCCACAGCCTCATCCAAATGTCCTCTACAGAGTTAGGCCATAGAGGAGAACAAGGGACTATCAAATTTTGGGGGACCCAGGAAAGTAAGCCCTTTTTCTCAACATGGATTTGGCATCAGAATCAGTTAGATTGGGACTTCCCTGGTGGTGCAGTGATTAAGAATCCACCTGCCAAGGCAGGGGACACAGGTTCAAGCCCTGCTCCAGGAAGATCCCACATGCCGCAGAGCAGCTAAGCCCGTGAGCCACAACTACTGAGCCTAAGCTCTAGAGCCCGTGAGCCACAACTACTGAAGCCCACACGCCTAGAGCCTCTGCTCCACAACAGGAGAAGCCACTGCAATGAGAAGCCCGCGCACTGCAACAAAGAGTAGCCCCCCCTGCTCTGAGGCGGGAGTGCGAGCGGGGGCGTCAGCGTCGGGCCCAGCGGCTGGAGGCCAGACTCACCACACACACCGGTCTCTTTGGAAAGGGTAAGAAAAAGAAGAGGAAGAGAGAGAAACTACAGGAATCTACATCAGCTGTGTGGATGAAAGGCTCTTGGTGATGCAGCCAGGAGTCAGTGCTGTGCCTCTGAGGTGGGAGAGCCAACTTCAGGACACTGGTCCACAAGAGACCTCCCACATAATATCAAACGGCGAATATCTCCCAGAGATCTCCATCTCAACACCAGCACCCAGCTTCACTCAATGACCAGCAAGCTACAGTGTGGGACACCCTATGCCAAACAACTAGCAAGACAGGAGCACAACCCCACCCATTAGCAGAGAGGCTGCCTAAAATCATAATAAGTCCACAGACACCCCAAAACACACCACCAGACGTGGACCTAACCACCAGAAAGACAAGATCCAGCTTCATCCACCAGAACACAGGCACTAGTCCCCTCCACCAGGAAGCCTACACAGCCCACTGAACCAACTCTAGCCACTGGGGACAGACACCAAAAGCAACGGGAACTACGAACCTGCAGCGTGCAAAAAGGAGACCCCAAACACAGTAAGATAAGCAAAATGAGAAGACAGAAAAACACACAGCAGATGAAGGAGCAAGATAAAAACCCACCAGACCTAACAAATGAAGAGGAAATAGGCAGTCTACCTGAAAAAGAATTCAGAATAATGATAGTAAAGATGATCCAAAATCTTGGAAATAGAATAGACAAAATGCAAGAAACATTTAACAAGAACCTAGAAGAACTAAAGATGAAACAAGCAATGATGAACAACACAATAAATGAAATTTAAAATACTCTAGATGGGATCAATAGCAGAATAACTGAGGCAGAGGAATGGATAAGTGACCTGGAAGATAAAATAGTGGAAATAACTACAGCAGAGCAGAATAAAGAAAAAAGAATGAAAAGAACCGAGTACAGTCTCAGAGACCTCTGGGACAACATCAAATGCACCAACATTCGAATTATAGGGGTTCCAGAAGAAGAAGAGAAAAAGAAAGGGACTGAGAAAATATTTGAAGAGATTATAGTTGAAAACTTCCCTAATATGGGTAAGGAAATAGTTAATCAAGTCCAGGAAGCACAGAGAGTCCCATACAGGATAAATCCAAGGAGAAATACGCCAAGACACATATTAATCAAACTGTCAAAAATTAAATACAAAGCAAACATATTAAAAACAGCAAGGGAAAAACAACAAATAACACACAAGGGAATCCCCATAAGGTTAACAGCTGATCTTTCAGCAGAAACTCTGCAAGCCAGAAGGAGTGGCAGGGCATATTTAAAGTGATGAAGGAGAAAAACCTTCAGCCAAGATTACTCTACCCAGCAAGGATCTTATTCAGATTTGATGGAGAAATTAAAACCTTTACAGACAAGTGAAAGCTGAGAGAGTTCAGCACCACCAAACCAGCTTTACAGCAAATGCTAAAGGAACTTCTCTAGGCAAGAAACACAAGAGAAGGAAAAGACCTACAATAACAAACCCAAAACAATTAAGAAAATGGAAATAGGAACATACATATTGATAATTACCTTAAATGTAAGTGGACAAAATGCTCCCACCAAAAGACACAGACTGGCTGAATGGACACAAAAACAAGACCCACATATATGCTGTCTACAAGAGACCCACTTCTGACCTAGAGACACATACAGACTGAAAGTAAGGGGATGGAAAAAGATACTCCATGCAAATGGAAACCAAAAGAAAGCTGGAGTAGCAATTCTCATATCAGACAAAATAGACTTTAAAATAAAGACTATTAGAAGACACAAAGAAGGACACTACATAATGATCAAGGGATCAATCCAAGAAGAAGAGATAACCATTGTAAATATTTATGCACCCAACATAGGAGCACCTCAGTACATAAGGCAAATACTAACAGCCATAAAAGGGGAAATCGACAGTAACACATTCATAGTAGGAGACTTTAACACCCCACTTTCACCAATGGACAGATCATCCAAAATGAAAATAAATAAGGAAACACAAGCTTTAAATGATACATTAAACAAGATGGACTTAATTGATATTTATAGGACATTCCATCCAAAAACAACAGAATACACATTTTTCTCAAGTGCTCATATAACATTCTCCAGGATAGATCATAGCTTGGGACACAAATCAAGCCTTGATAAATTTAAGAAAATTGAAATTGTATCAAGTATCTTTTCCGACCACAACACTATGAGACTAGATATCAATTACAGGAAAAGATCTGTAAAAAATACAAATACATGGAGGCTAAACAATACACTACTTAATAACGAAGTGATCACTGAAGAAACCAAAGAGGAAATCAAAAAATACCTAGAAACAAATGACAATGGAGACATGACGACCCAAAACCTATGGGATGCAGCAAAAGCAGTTCTAAGAGGGAAGTTAATAGCAATACAATCCTACCTTAAGAAACAGGAAACATCTCGAATAAACAACCTAACCTTGCACCTAAAGCAATTAGAGAAGGAAGAACAAAAGAACCCCAAAGTTAGCAGAAGGAAAGAAATCATAAAAATCAGATCAGAAATAAATGAAAAAGAAATGAAGGAAACGATAGCAAAGATCAATAAAACTAAAAGCTGGTTCTTTGAGAAGATAAACAAAATTGATAAACCGTTAGCTAGACTCATCAAGAAAAAAAGGGAGAAGACTCAAATCAATAGAATTAGAAATAAAAAAGGAGAAGTAACAACTGACACTGCAGAAATACAAAGGATCATGAGAGATTACTACAAGCAACTCTATGCCATTAAAATTGACAACCTGAAAGAAATGGACTAATTCTTAGAAAAGCACAACCTTCCGAGACTGAAACAGGAAGAAATAGAAAATATAAACAGACCAATCACAAACCCTGAATTTTAAACTGTGATTAAAAATCTTCCAACAAACAAAAGCCCAGGACCAGATGGCTTCACAGGTGATTCTATACATAGAGAATCCTAAAGATGCTACCAGAAAACTACTAGAGCTAATCAATGAATTTGGTAAAGTAGCAGGATACAAAATTAATGCACAGAAATCTCTCGCATTCCTATACACTAATGGTGAAAAATCTGAAAGTGAAATCAAGAAAATACTCCCATTTACCATTGCAACAAAAAGAATAAAATATCTAGAAATAAACCTACCTAAGGAGACAAAAGACCTGTATGCAGAAAATTATAAGACACTGATGAAAGAAATTAAAGATGATACAAATAGATGGAGAGAAATACCATGTTATTGGATTGGAAGAATCAACATTGTGAAAATGACTCTACTACCCAAAGCAATCTACAGATTCAATGCAATCCCTATCAAACTACCACTGGTATTTTTCACAGAACTAGAACAAAAAGTTTCACAATTTGTATGGAACACAAAAGACCCCAAATAGCCAAAGCAATCTTGAGAACGAAAAACGGAGCTGGAGGAATCAGGCTCCCTGACTTCAGACTATACTACAAAGCTACAGTAATCAAGACAGTATAGTACTGGCACAAAAACAGAAAGATAGATCAATGGAACAGGATAGAAAGCCCAGAGATAAACCCACGCACATATGGTCACCTTATCTTTGATAAAGGAGGCAGGAATGTACAGTGGAGAAAGGACAGCCTCTTCAATAGTGGTGCTGGGAAAACTGGACAGGTACATGTAAAAGTATGAGATTAGATCACTCCGTAACACCATACACAAAAATAAGCTCAAAATGGATTAAGGACCTAAATGTAAGGCCAGAAACTATCAAACTCTTAGAGGAAAACATAGGCAGAACACTCTATGACATAAATCACAGCAAGATCCTTTTTGACCCACCTCCTAGAGAAATGGAAATAAAAACAAAAATAAACAAATGGGACCTAATGAAACTTCAAAGCTTTTGCACAGCAAAGGAAACCATAAACAAGACCAAAAGACAACCCTCAGAATGGGAGAAAATATTTGCAAATGAAGCTACTGACAAAGGATTAATCTCCAAAATTTACAAGCAGCTCACGCAGCTCAATAACAAAAAAACAAACAACCCAATCCAAAAATGGGCAGAAGACCTAAATAGACATTTCTCCAAAGAAGATATACAGACTGCCAACAAACACATGAAAGAATGCTCAACATCATTAATCATTAGAGAAATGCAAATCAAAACTACCATGAGATATCATCTTGCACCAGTCAGAACGGCCATCATCAAAAAATCTAGAAAGAATAGATGCTGGAGAGGGTGTGGAGAAAAGGGAACACTCTTGCACTGCTGGTGGGAATGTGAATTGGTACAGCCACTATGGAGAACATTATGGAGGTTCCTTAAAAAACTACAAATAGAACCACCATATGACCCAGCAATCCCACTACTGGGCATATACCCTGAGAAAACCATGATTCAGAAAGAGTCATGTACCAAAATGTTCATTGCAGCTCTACTTACAATAGCCCGGAGATGGAAACAACCTAAGTGTCCATCATCGGATGAGTGGATAAAGAAGATGTGGCACATATATACAATGGAATATTACTCAACCATAAAAAGAAACAAAATTGAGCTATTTGTAATGAGGTGGATAGACCTAGAGTCTGTGATACAGAGTGAAGTAAGTCAGAAAGAGAAAGACAGATACCGTATGCTAACACATATATATGGAATTTAAGAAAAAAAATGTCACGAATAGGGGTAAGACAGGAATAAAGACACAGACCTGCTAGAGAACGGACTTGAGGATATGGGGAGGGGGAAGGGTAAGCTGTGACAAAGCGAGAGAGAGGCATGGACCTATATACACTACCAAACGTAAGGTAGATAGCTAGTGGGAAGCAGCCGCATAGCACAGGGAGATCAGCTCGGTGCTTTGTGACCGCCTGGAGGGGTGGGATAGGGAGGGTGGGAGGGAGGGAGACTCAAGAGGGAAGAGATATGGGAACATATGTATATGTATAACTGATTCACTTTGTTATAAAGCAGAAACTAACACACCATTATAAAGCAATTATACTTCAATAAAGATGTAATAATAAATAAATACTTAAAAAAAGATGTGGCACATATATACAATGGAATATTACTCAGCCATAAAAAGAAATGAAATTGAGCTATTTGTAATGAGGTGGATGGACCTAGAGTCTGTCATACAGAGTGAAGTAAGTCAGAAAGGGAAAGACAAATACCGTATGGTAACACATATATATGGAATTTAAGAAAAGAAAAATGTCATGAAGAACCTAGAGGTAAGACAGGAATAAAGACACAGACCTACTAGAGAATGGACTTGAGGATATGGGGAGGGGGAAGGGTAAGCTGTGACAAAGTGAGAGAGTGGCATGGATATATATACGCTACCAAACGTAAAATAGATAGCTAGTGGGAAGCAGCCGCATAGCACAGGGATATCAGCTGGGGGCCTTGTGACCACCTGGAGGGGTGGGATAGGGAGGGTGGGAGGGAGGGAGACACAAGAGGGAAGAGGTATGGGAACATATGTATATGTATAACTGATTCACTTTGTTATAAAGCAGAAATGAACACACCATTGTAGAGCAATTATACTCCAATAAAGAGGGGGAAAAAAAAAAAGAGTAGCCCCCACTCACTGCAACTAGAGAAAGCCCGCACACAGCAACGAAGACCCAATGCAGCCGATAAATAAATAGTTTATTTTTTTAAAAAAAAGAATCACTTAGATTGTCTTTATTTCAAAATTACTGTTCTACATGGATGTCCTATGTTTTTTAGGTAATTGCTCTTTCCTTATAAGTTTATCACTTACCCAAGAGGAAGAGCCTCTTTAAGTCTCTCTTAGGGCCCTTTGGGCTGTAAGCAAACACCCCCAAGTCCACCTAGTTATTTCTTGGCTAGGCGGAGGTGGGATACTAGGTTATTTTTAAGTGGTGGTTTGAGATATTAGGGGATCTTTGACTTTGTTTACTGGGAAATAAATTCATTGGTGTATGGAAGTTTGAACATGTGTCCAAGGTCCAAAGACCTGAGCCCTCTGATTTTTATGCTGTTGCAGTTTCTACAGGACATCTTAGATACGCTGTTTGTGATTTTGGATGATAATACAGAGAAATATGGCCTGTTGGTGTTTCAGTCTTTGGTAAGTCTCACCCTTCCTGATTTTTATTAATTATTCCCGTCACATATTTTTTAAAAATCTAAGGAAAGCAACTTATTATAACGAGTCAGCACAAGATGTAGATGTTTCCAATAGAAAAGGAACTGAGGAGTGTCACCCAAGGAAGACCAACAATCACCCTACCAGGCAGAGCCCTACAAGATCAAATCTGGACTTCAACTTTGTAGTTTTGATACTCAGTCTCACCACTGTTGCAGGGTTTCCTAGCCCCTGAAATAGTGACCTACACCAACAAAAGGCCCAGAGACTAATATAGGAAACAAGACAGCCTGTTTTTCCACTTACAAAAGTAGGATACAACCACCAGGAAAAGCAGAGACTCACTTGTGCTGGTGGAGCACCACACTCTCTTTCTCTATGCAGTGGTTTGGGAGCCAGAGTCTCAGAAGGTTGCTTAGTGTGCAAGGACAGTGATTTGGATGTTCAGTGCGTTTTGTTGAATATATCCAGTCCTACAGGAGGGCTGTATGTTCAAGGAGAACCAGATACTCTGAGTCTACCTGATAGATGAGGAGCAGAGGCAAGAGTTAGAATGGTACTTGCAAAGTTTGCTTCTCTGGCTTTTCTTCTTCCTTGTTTCCCTGGCCAGCCAACCCCATTTCCGAAGGGTACAGCCTTTCATAGGCTGGTTTGGCTTAGAGGACAATATTTTTCTCTCTCTCTTTTCCAAGTTTTTTGAGACAACTTAGTGTTTATGCCACCTACACAGGTATTGTTTTGTATTCCCTAGGTCCATATTGAACCACCTAGCACTCGTGAAGAGAGAAGCTCAAAGTAACACTGGCATTGACAAATGAGTCCCAAGTTTGGAATGGGAGGCCAGGGATGTTAGGAATAGAACAAATATGACAGAAATACAGACACAGAATGGAAATCCTACATTCACTGGGAACACTGGAGAAAACACTAGCAGTTTGCCATTCCTTGAAGAATCAAGAGTTGTTTCCTGCTGGGGATAGGTTTGAGGCCTCCAATTAATTCTGCTACCCTCCATCTCTCCCAGGTATTCATCATCAACCTGCTCCGAGACATCAAATATTTCCATTTCCGACCTGTAATGGACACATACATCCAGAAGCACTTTGCTGGAGCCCTGGCATACAAGTAAGTTGCATTTGGCACCATCATTAGGACTTGTGTTTGACTAGAAAAACGGGCTTTTAAAAAGTTCAGTGGCACCAACATTTGTTCAGCAGACCTTTTTTTTTTAAACTTAATTTACTTATTTTTTAACCCTGGTAAAATACACAGCATAAAACGTATCATCTTAACCAATTTTTTTTATAAGGGTAACCTCTCTTTTTTTCTTTTTTTTTAAAGAATCAATTTTATTTATTTGCTTATTTTTGGTTACATTGGGTCTTCATTGCTGCACGTGGGCTTTCTGTAGCTGTGGTGAGCGGGGGCTACTCTCTGTGGTGGTGTGCGGCTTCTCATTGCGGTGGCTTCTCTTATTGCGAAGCACAAGCTCTAGGCACACAGGCTCAGTCGTTGTGGCACTCGGGCTTAGTTGCTCTGCAGCATGTGGGATCTTCCCAGACCAGGGATTGAACCCGTGTCCCCTGCATTGGCAGGCGGATTCTTAACCACTGGGTCACCAGAGAATTCCCTTAACCATTTTTAAGTGTACAGCTCAGTGGCATTAAGTATATCTACATTTTTGTACAACCATCACCACCATTCATCTCCAGAACTGTTTTCATCTTGCAAAACTGAAGCTCTGTACCCATTAACCAATAACTTCCCATTCCCCCCCCCCACCAGCCCTCGTGTAATCACCATTATACTTTTTGTCTATGGATTTGCTAATCTGGGACCTCATATAAATTGAATCATACAATATTTGTCTCTTTGTGACTGGCTTATTTCACTTACCATAATGTCCTCAGTGCTCATCCATGTCATAGCATGTGTCAGAATTTCCTTCCTTTTATTCTAAATAATGTTCCACTGTATATACCACATTTTGTTTATCCATTCATCTGTTGATGAATACTTGGCTATATTTATCCACCTTTCAGCAATTGTGAATAATGCTACTATGAACATGGGCATACAAATATCTCTTAGAGACCCTGCTTTCAAGTCTTTTGGGTATATACCCAGAAATGGAATGGGTAGATCATATGATAATCCTATTTTTAATTTTTTAAGGAACCACCATACTATTTTCCACAGCAGCTGCACCATTTTACATTCCCACCAATAATGCACAAGTGTTCCAATATCTCCACATTCTCGCCAATACTTGTTACTTTCTGGTTTTTTTGTATTTTTTTTAATAGTAGCCTTTCTAATGGGTATGAGATGGTATCTTGTGGTTTTGATTTGCATTTCCCTAATGATTAGTGATGTTGAGCATCTCTTCATGTGCTTATTGACCATTTATATATCTTCTTTGGAGAAAAATCTGTAAGTCCTTTGCCTATTTTTGAATCAGGTTGTTTGGTTGGTTGTTGCTGAGCTGTAATTCTGGATATTAACCCATTTTCAGGGATATGATTTGCAAATATTTTCTCCCATTGCCTTTTTAATCTGTTGATTGTGTCTTTTGATGCACAGAAGTCTTCAATTTTGATATAGTTTAATTTATCTAATTTTTCTTTCATTGCCTATGTTTTGATGTCTTATCCAAGAAATGATTGCTTAATCCAATGTCATGAAACTTTTCTCCTATGTTTTTGTATAAGAGTTTTATCTCTTACATTTAGGTATTTGATTAATTTTAAATTAATTTTTGTTTATTGTGCAACATAAGGGTCCAATTTTATTCTTTTGTGTGTGGATATTTAGTTTTTCCAATACAACTTGTAGAAAAAGAATATCCTTTTCCCATTTAATGATGAAAATCATTTGGCCGTATACGTGAGGGTTTATTTCTGGGCTGTTTTATTCTATTGATGTATGTATCTGTCTTTATGCCAGTCCCACCCTGTTTTGACTAGTCTTTATAATCAAAGTTAAAGTTACTCTTTGTAGCTTTGTAGGATGTTTGAAATCAGGAAGTGTGCATCCTCTAACTTTGTTCTTTTTCAAGATTGTTTTGGCTGTTTGGGGTCCCTAGAGATTCCATATGAACTTTAGGATGGATTTTTCTATTTCTGCAAAAAATGTCATTGGGATTTTGATAGAGATTGCATTGAATTTGTAGATCACTTTGGATAGTGTTGACATCTTAACCAAATTAAGTCTCCCAATCCATGAATGTGGATGTCTTTCCATTTATTATTAACTTCTTTAATTTCTTTCTCTTTTTTTTTCAGCAACATTTTGTTTTCAAAGTATAAGTCTTTCACCCCCTTGGTTAACGTTATTCCTAAGTATTTTATTCTTTTTTGATGCTACTGTAAATGGATTGTTTTCTTAATTTTCTTTTTTGATTGTTCATTGTTGGTATATAGAAAAGCAAATGATTTATATATGTTGATTTTGTTGCAGTGTTGCTGAATTCATTTATTAGTTCTAACAGAGTTTTTTGTGGATTCTTTAGATTTTTCTATATACAAGATCATGTTAGCTACAAACAAAGATAATCTTATTTCTTCCTTTCCAATTTGGATGCCTTTTTTTTTTTTTTTTTTTTTTGGCAGTACGCGGGCCTCTCACCGTTGTGGCCTCTCCCGTTGTGGAGCACAGGCTCCGGACGCACAGGCTCAGCGGCCATGGCTCACGGGCCCAGCCACTCTGTGGCATGAGGGATCCTCCCGGACCGGGGCATGAACCCGTGTCCCCTGCATTGGCAGGTGGACTCTCAACCACTGTGCCACCAGGGAGGCCCCAATTTGGATGCCTTTTATTGCTTTTCCTTGCCCAATTGCTCTTTCACTACTAATATGTTGAATAGAAGTGGCAAAAGCAGGCATCCTTGCCTTGTTTCTGATCTTAGAGGAACGCATTTCAGTCTTTTACCGTTGAGTATGATGTTAGATGTTAGCTTTCCGCTGATGTTTTAAACTAGAGTTTATTACATAGTTGTCATATTTTCCTTCTAAGAAATGATGGCAGAGCTGCTAAAAATATGTCTTGCTTTTTCAGTGAGAAACATGTGAATAGCTAACTATAGTACTGACAAATAAATATCAAAGAAAAGAAAAAGATAGTCAATAAAAGAGATAATATGAATAATAAACATGGGAAACACTCACAGCTTATCTAAAACCATTAAAGCAATTTTTAAAGTCACCATATTATTCTATGGAATGAGTACAAGTTGTTTTTTGTTTTTTGTTTTTTAATTTATTTGGTTGCACCAGGTCTTAGTTGCAACAGGCGGGCTCCTTAGTTGCGGCACATAGACTCCTTAGTTGTGGCATGCACGTGGGATCTAGTTCCCTGACCAGGGATCGAACCCAGGCCCTGCATTGGGAGCACAGAGTCTTATCCACTGTGCCACCAGGGTAGTCCCAGAACAAGTTTAGAAAACAAAACCGAAGGGTTCTGAGGCTGTGGAATCACTGGAACTCTGACACTTTGATGTCACTTTGGAGAGCAGGCACTGCGCTGTGTACTTTACATGTGTCATCTCATTAGAATTCACAGTTTGAGATGTACTATTGTTTCCTCTACATTTTAAATGAAAAGAATGAGGACAGAGGACCCAAATAACTTGCCCAAGGATGCAAAGCTAGAAACTGATAGGCCTAAGATGCGAACTGTTATCTGACGAGGGCCTGCACTCTTGCCCTGTGTACTCTTTTGCCATGTAAATGTGAAGGCCTTCTGACCCTGTAATCCCATTCCACTCAGATGACTTGGTCCTAAGGAAATAAGATCATTGGGATGGCAAGGAGAGGCACACCGGACTATATACCTTTATTCAGAGTGTGTTGTATGTTCGGGAGACTTAGCAGTTTTAAACAAAACAAAACAAAACACACATCCAGTCCCAGACTTCGGGAAAACTTTCTTGTAATCAGAAAAAATGTGTGTCAGGGAAAGTGGGAAAGAATGATTATAATTGCTGATTGAAATGTGGCAACTCTTTTTGGACAGGGAGTGTTGTCTGGTCTTGGATGATCTAAAGATTCCACAGCTGTATTGGATCCATCACTCTATTCTAGCTCATTAGCAGTATATTATTTCCTATATGGCTAATTCAGGACTGCAAATATTTTAGGCTGCATTGCTCTTGGATTAACGTGAGGTTTCTGAAACTGTTCTTTTTCCTAGGGAGCTAATCCGCTGTTTGAAGTGGTACATGGACTGCTCGGCAGAACTGATTCGGCAGGATCACATTCAGGAAGCCATGAGGGTAATGTACTGAGCTTGCTGTACAAAAAGGGCCCACCCCTGCAGAACTTTGCAAGTAGCCTCAATGGAGTAGTGTGCAGGACAAGTGTAGACAGCCAGTACACTGCTCTGCTTTCAGGAATGACTGCCTTGATCCACATAACTGCCTTTTCCTCACTTTGATTTTGCCCTAAAAGGTCTTTATTCCTCATAATTTTATCTTAAAGCAGGAGGGAGGGATGATGTGCATGTGGCTCTGAGCCATCCTCCCTGCCTGGTTTCTACCAACAATGTCAGTCTTTGCTTCCACTGGCTAAAATATCATATCTCCTTCTAAGCCAGTGTTGGTGGCAACATTGATGAGAAATAAGATCTTCCAATACTTTTCCCTTCTTCAGTAGTTACTAAACATTGTTTTCTTTAACTGTTTTAAGAATGCACTGTATGCAGATATGTTGAGAAGAAGATAATCTAAAAACCATGACCAGGCAGCCCTTTGCCTTGCTGGACAGCTCCACTTTACAGGGGACTGTCCTCATTGTTAGTTAACTATACTTTCTGGTAACTTCTTTTCATGGCTACTGCTTCTACTGTAGAGAACAGCCTATGAGAATGTTGATCCCTCTTTTGCTCAACAGTTCTCCATATAGCTGTTTGAAGAAAACTGTCGTATCCTCTGAGAACTCATTTAAAGCAAGTTCATGCTTGCTTGCTTGCTTTTTTGTCCCTGTCTTTTCTTGTTCTTGAGTTACTCTCATTTTTTGGTTGCTTTTTAACCATGTCTTTCCCATGCTTTCTAGTTAGTAATAAAAGAAGAATGGCAGCAAAGTAGTTCTGCTTTCTCTTTGTCCTCTTTTAATATCCCATCATCTGCTCTAAGTACTTCTGGGCCTATGATTTTGTTATTCTTGTGTACGTGGTAACAGGTAAAACAGATGTTCCCCCAAGCATCATCAGATTAAAGAGGCAAAATCAAATCATAAATCCATATTTTCCCTGCCTCTTCTCTGCACATTCTTTAAAAATCTAAGGCCACAAGTCTCACTTCTGTCTTTCTTCACGCAATACATGTCAGCTGAGCAATCAGCATGTCATGGGTGCTAAGATGCAAAGAGTAAGACTGACCTCTCCCCTTGAAGAACACATCCCCTGTGTCCTAAGGGGAATCAGGTTCAAACACAAGTGTAGAGCAGGGTTCTGAGTGTAATGTGAGGGCAAGCACTGGGTTCTGTTCTTCTCTGAACCCCAGCACCTGTGAAGTGCCCTGCATAGTATTTGAGGGGATACAAGTTGAGTTAAATACAAAAGATTCTATGTGAGTTCATAAATTAATTGCTTAAGGTTACTGGAGATGCTATCTCAGAAGTTTTCCCCTAAGAGTCGTTCATTCAGCCATTCATTCAGTCAGTATTGCTTGATACCTGCCATATGTCAGACACTGTGTTAACCACTGGGGATTCAGCAGGAGCCCAAGTAGAAAGGCTAGGCCTTCATAGCACTTCCATTCAAGTGGGGAAAAGGCAGATAATAAACATGTCAAACAGATAAATACACAAAGTAAGTGAGAAAAGAACATTGATGATGCTATGAGGGAAATAAACAGGATCTTGGGATGGAATGGCTGGAGAGGAGGGTTTACTTCAGATCAAGAGTTTAGGGAAAGCTTCTCTGACGAGGTGACCTGAGCTGAAATCAGTGTTAAGAACTGGGGGACACACATTTCAGACTGAGGAAGCAGAATGTTTAAAAGCCTGGATGGGAAAGAGCTAGAGTTTTCAAGCAACCATAAAGTGGCTGATGTGACCAAAGCAGAAGCTTTCAAATGTTAGGTTGGATGTGAGAGGTGGCAGAAAGGAAGACCTGAGGGTGGTTCCAGGGGTCTGGCTAGATGAGCTGGGTTGATGGCAGGGTCACCTATGGAGGTACAAAATTCCTGGAGAATATCAGGCTTGGGTGGGGAAAAGGAAGAGTTCCATTGTGGGGGAGCACTTTTCTGGGGGTACTTTCATACTTGTTCTTACCATATCAAATGTATTTGAGTGGCGTCTGATACTAATGCATCTAGCCCAACGGTTTTATCAGGCCATTTCCACTTCTTCATCAAATTTCAGTTTACAAGTCCTCTTGACCAAATGTGTAAGTCTCTATCTGATCCTAATTTCATCCTTATTCACAGAATGCATATGCTTCTGACCTGGCATTTCTTATTCCGGTATCATAATCTGTGGACCAGGAAACCTCCTCTTCTTTATTGCTCTTGATTCAATACATCTTGCTACTTACACATCATCTCTTCCTTTCCCTTTCAGAGTCATGACCTTCCAAAGTTATGCCACTAAAGATGAAAATAAAGAGTCTTTTATTTTCTTACTTGGTTACATTATTCCTGTGTGAATGACTTACAAGGGGGTATCCTTGGTGGGTCTGAGGATGGCTTTTGGCAGGGCGTTCCAAAAAGGCAGCATACTTTTCACTGCTGAGCTGCATCAGGTTCTTACCAGGGAGCCAGGAAAGAGAAAGCACAATGATCTCCTTAGTGACAGAAAGGTTGTAATAACTTTTAGGATCTCTTTTCCCTTCAGGTTTATTAACTTAAGTAGAAAAAGACAGAGAAGCTGCTTCAGCCGTAGTTAAGGGTTCCATTGTCTCCACACAGGGTTGGGAACACCTGTAAACTTCAAACAACTTCCATAGGATCCACCCTCACCTTTTATCCCACTCTTCTGCTCTCCTCTCTTTACCCAGTTGCATCTGTCACAGGTGGCCAGCTTTACCTGGTCCTGGCCATCAGCTGGTGCTGATGGTAAAAATCAAGAGGAGTAGGGAAAGGGGAAGTCAGGTAATGATGGATGACTAGAAGTGAGCTTGTTTTCCTTGCCCTCATCCAGGTTTTCACAGGCTGTCTTCGACAACAGCCTTGTACTCCTCTGCAAAGTGTTTTATATTTTAGGACTTAATGGAGGAACTGATCTCTCGTACCCAGGAAGTGCAAGCGACTTTGCTGTCTGGTTCTGCCTCTCACTCTGAAACTAGTGGATGTTTTAAGCCACTCAGTACATCTCTTGTGGTAGTTGTTTCAAACTGAGAAAAAAAACACTTTCCTTTTTAAATTTAGCAGAGACTTTCCAGGTTCTTTACAGACCAGGCATTAAATTTCCAGATTATTTGTAGACCAGGCATTAAAAGGCTACTGAAACAGAGACTGTAGCGTTTACGGAGATGAGGCCAAACACTGTAACTTATTCTGCAGAATCCTCTGGTGCAGGCCTTGGAACACACATTTTTCTGAACTAGCCATTTTCCAGTGCCAACTGAGTTCAGTGTGGAGCACATAAACACACACACACACACACACACACACACTCACACACGCAAAGTTTTGCTTTGCTGAACCTGAGAGATGAATAGATCATGAAAGTAGCTTGGGAATTGTTTCCTGTCATATAGTTCAAGTAACTGAGCTCCATATTTCATCCTTGGATAAGTTTCTCCTCAGTTTTCAATGTCTCTGCCTTTCCAGTGTCTGGGAAATCGTTAGCCTTTCTTTGATTAGAAAGTATAGTCTTGGATCTTGAATTCTCTTAAAAGAGAATTATTCAGCTCATAAGCATGGGCCAAGCTGCAGGGACTCCTCAGAATCAGATTCTGCTCCCAAAACATGTTATGGGAGCTTTGTCTTCTGTATTGTTCATGAACTATTGATGGCAGGTGTCCTTGTCTGGAAGAGGATGGAAAATGGGTGGGTTAGGTCCACCAGCTCCTGTGCAACTAGGGACAAGTTCTTCAGACTTGACCCCTGGTGGGAAGGCTGGCACCGTGTCCAGCTGTTTCTTGAAGATGCAGAAGACTCTTTAAAGGACTCTTCCTTCTTGGAATAAATTTAAGAGAGGTTCTTATATCATTGCCTTTGTAGCCTTTTATTTCCAGACCTGAGAAAAATGAGAGAAATTTAATTTTCTTTTGATTCTATATGGTCTTGAATTCAACGGCTTCCATAACAGTCTGTGGTTATACACTTCCATAACCGCATGAAATAATTTGATGATTCTCTCAGTACATAGACAGTTGCTGCTCAGTGACCATTGGAGTTTTGAGAAAAGGTTTAAAAACTTAAAGTGCTTCACTACTAAATATAAAGTAGATTAATAATAACCTGCTATATAGCACAGGGAATTCTACTGAATACTCTGTAATGACCTATACAGGAAAAGAATCTAAAACAGAGTGGATATATGTATATGTATAACTGATTCACTTTGCTGTACAGCAGAAACTAACACAACATTGTAAATCAACTCTACTCCAATAAAAATTTTTTAAAAATTAAACTACTTGTCTCCATAGTTGGAATTGTCCCCCTCCCAAGCTTGGTGTATAATTTTCTGGTACTCCACCCTTCATTCCCTCATATGTTAGTTTCTGGACATCTTTAACACCTCTCTATCCCTTTTTCCTCCTACACCTCCAGGCCTTGGAGTACCTTTTCAAGTTTATTGTGCAGTCAAGGATCCTCTACTCACGTGCCACCTGTGGGATGGAAGAGGAGCAATTCCGGTCCAGCATCCAAGAACTTTTCCAGTCCATCCGGTTTGTGCTCAGTTTGGACAGCAGAAACTCAGAAACACTCCTTTTCACTCAGGTCTGTGAGCTACAGCAAAGTTTTGCTGCTGGATTCTTGTCTGTCTTAGCAGGTGATTTCTTTGTCCTCTGGCTTCCAGAGTCAAAGAAGCCCTGCCAAGCTCCTATGTTTTGGGTAAGGGATGAGTTATAAGGAAATACCTAATAGAATAAAATGCTGCTTTTACTTCAAAGCCAGCTATGCCCCAGCTTCCAAATATAAGACAGCCCAGTGGCTTTATGGTGGAGAAGAAGCACAACTTTGCCCTCTTTAGACCAAATTTATTTAGCTACCATGCTATTAGTTGTTTGTGAACATCTTATTTATAGAGGATATTCAGAATGTATAGAGAATTTTATTTCCTAGCCACTGTATTAATTTTGAAAACCTCAGGTTAGTATTGGTCCATCCTAGCAGTTAAGAATGAAATAGGTTGAAAAACAGCAGAAATAACTAGAAAACTTTGGCTAAGAATTAGGATTAGATTCCATTAGAAATACCAGTGTGGGAAGCAAGTTGCCTCCTTATGTTAAAAATGTCTGTCCAGCTAATCAGTCACCTTTTACATGCAACCTTACCCTAGAAGAATTTTATCTAATGAATTTCACTTCTTTGATTTTTCTGAAGCCAATTATTACAGCAAAACCTATGAGCAAAGACCAGACAGCCTTTCTCATGTCCATTCATTCAGTCACTGCCAGGTCTGTCAGAGCAAATGTATGTTTAAATACCTCATTTAAGATTAGAATAGTCTGCTTTTTTTGTTTTCCACTTGCTTCTATGTTGCCCCTTGATGCCAGTTGCCCATAAGCCCCTTGGCCCAGAGAACAGGTGAGCAACTGGGGGATAGCCTCTATAAAACAGTGGAATACATCAAGGTCACCAGGTATCTCTATAAGAAAGGCTCCTTCCATGGTCTCCCCTCCTGAACACCCCAAGCCAGTCATCTTTCTCCTTCCTTCCTCTCCCCCAGCCTATCTGTTCCTGCCAACCAGGGCCCGGGACACCTACTCCTCCCTCAGCATGTGGAGATGTGGGGAGCTAGCAGAGCAAGCCAGATACACTTTCTGAGAACTCAGCAGTGCCCTGTACTCAATGGCATGTTCCTATCACATCAGGATAAATAGCTTAGATGTAGTCTTATCTTAGACCTGAGTCAGAATCAGACCTGCTTCTTTGGTGCCAGGCTCATGTTTCACAGTTTCAGAACTTTCAGCAAGTATGCTCTTCAGTCAGACTTTATATCTTTGATTCTGACCACTAGGAGATGTTATGGTGCAAGTGTCCTTCTGTTCCGATGCCATAAGTATAGGAAATTTCACCATTTAAGAGAGCAAATCAGCTACTGTTTGTTGTTGATTATGAAATACCTGCTTTTCTGGGAATTTCCTAGCAGTCCAGTGGTTAGGACTCGGCACTTTCACTGCCGTGGCCCCAGGTTCAAGCCTTGGTTGGGGAACTAAGATCCTGCAAGCCACACAGCACAGCCAAAAGGAAAGGAAAAAAAAAAGAAATACCTGCTTTTCCCCCTTTGTCTTTTGTATCTAGTTGCTTATGATGATAGTTTTTGTGCTGGTTCTAATTACTGCAAAATGATCTCCTTGATATCCCAGGGAGTTATAAATCTGCCGATAGAATTCATAAAAGTTCAGTCCTTGGTCCTGGCCTGAACATAGACTGCAGTATGACAGACCCATTTCCCCAGGTCATAAATTTTCACTCACTCTAGGCCAGTGTCTTACTGCCTGTTGAAGCAATCAGGAAAAACAGCTCCCCACCCTGCCCCCCAAACTGTCACTTAGGAAGAGCGCACTCTCACCTCGTCTCAAGGTGACACTCCATTTCCCTTTGTAAATCTTGGCTTAATAGTGTAAGAGGACTGAGAAGTACGAAGAGCCTCCTTCATGCTGCTTCCGTTTAGACAAGAGAAATGAACAAGAGCCAGCATTTATTGAAGGCCTATTGTGTGCCAGGCAGTCTACTGGAAATTAATTTTATGCACCTAAACTTTTTCCTCATACCAATACGAGGAGATAAGTAATAGCATCATCCCCATTTTATAGATGAGAAAAGTGAGAATTAGGTAGTAACTCACCCAAGGTTATGTGGCAGATAAGTGGTAACGCTGGGATTTAAACTCATGTCTGTCCAATTCCAAAACCCATTCTCTTTCTCCTAAACTATTCTGCCTCCCAAAGGCTCAGATTCTCAAGAGAATATTGAGACTCAGTTCTCAAGAGGTTACCATATGGGTCTGCCAGAGCTAAGATCCTAGGAGAGAATTCTCCAAACACACACATACTCCACTTGTCCAGGCCATCTAGGTCTCTGAACTCTATGCCAACATTATCCCCAGTCCTCAAGAGTTCATGGCTGACTAAATCCACACATTCTCCATCCTTTTGGATTTACACTTGAAACTGCCAGGCATCACACGTGAAGGAACTAATTTACAAAGTCTTTAGATTTCATGGTTTCAAATAAATGACACTATTCTGGGGAAATGGTCCAGTTTTCAGAGCTGGATTGCTAGCTGAAGGACTGTGAATGGAGTTCACCTAGTGCTGCTTGATGGTGCTCAGTTATCTTTGCCTACGTTCTTTGAGAGCTTCCTGGCTTGAATTTGGGACTGAAACTGGAAAATCAAGAGCTTGATCGTAGAGACAGACAAAAAAATTTAAATCCATTTTATGAGCAAAAACAGCTATAGATGTTAAGCCCTAGAGTTAATTTCTGTATATATTCCCTTCTCTTGCCAGCAAATGCCTTGGCAAGTTCTGAAAGCTTCAAGCGGCCTGAGCCCCAGTAAATTCTCTTGTTTTGGTTACCTTTTTGGTTCTTCCTGCTGCATGCCCTAAGAGTGCTGCAGGGTGGAGTCCAAGGCCAGGGAGGAGCACATTCGAGGCAGGGGTGCTGCAATGACTTCTCAACCTCTCACCACCATGTATCATTGTCTAAGCATGCAAGATAGATGCATACCTAACTCTGAGCTAACCAGACCTTCACTTGCTTCCGCAGGCTGCACTTCTCAATTCCTTCCCAACAATCTTTGATGAGCTGCTGCAAATGTTCACTGTGCAGGAGGTAGCAGAGTTTGTGAGAGGGACTCTGGGGAGCATGCCCAGCACTGTGCACATTGGGCAGTCAATGGATGTGGTCAAGCTGCAGTCCATTGCCAGAACTGTGGATAGCCGCCTATTTTCTTTCTCAGGTAAATCAAGTTGGGATGAGAGTCACACTCACCTTTCTTCCTTATCAGGGTGTTGACCAAGTGGGAAGCAAAGGATCAGGTTCATCAGCCATCATGCAAGACACCAGTGGCCCTTCAAGGGCAGAGTTTTTGGTAAACTCTGTTAGAGAATGCAGCCAGAACCTAGGCCTACTGCCTTACTCACAATTTATTCCTAGGGACCCACATGGGGTGGCCTGCCTCCAGGCCCACAAGTCAAGCCGGCTGCCAAGAATGGGGCCTGCCATAGCCCCAGCAGGATGAAAAAGCAGAAGGAAAGGAAGGGGAACAAGAGAGAAAGGTCTAGCCCAAGGGGATAGGATAAGTCAAGGAAATAAAAGAGACCCTGAAAGGGGGGCCCTGAGGACCCACTATGCTTTCTTGGTTCCTGTCCTCACCAGTCAGATAGATTCCTCTCTCTGAAGGAGCTTCTAAAGATTAGACAAAGTGATGGAGAGGAGCCCTCCACACTCCAAAAGAGGTCAGGACAGCCTAACACATACCGTCAGCAGGCCAGACTGTCTTTCAGAAGGAACCCCTGGATTCATACCTGAAACCACGTTGAATGTGATCAAGTACTCAATAGTCAGATGTTAAGATCAATGTGAGCCTGATCCTTTAAGCAGAATATCACTATTGTGGAATAAATTTCTAGGGCACAGGAATAAATCTGAAATGCTAGTAAAGCAATTATTATTAGAATTTTTATAATTAGAATTTTTTGGTAGTAAAATTTTTTAAGTTTGACTTTTAAAGTATAGGAACAATAATTTCTCAGCCCAGAGCTACACACATTTGCAGTACTAAATAAATACTCTCTTTAACTTAACTCTACCTGTGTAAAGTATTGCTGATGGTAAAGCTGCCACCAAGAAATTCAGATTTTCTCCACCTGTAACTTTTTATGGTAAACACTTTGCATCAGTTCCTGGATTGAAGGTAAAATCAATGGTTTGGACATACTTTCATTGAAGCCACTGCATACACTCAAGCTTTGAGCACTGCTTAAAGCAGATGCTTTCTGAATATATGGGAAGACGGACAGCAGACTGCCCTCATTGACATACGTTATTTCTAATACTTTTGCATGTACTTGCTGCTTCCCATAATCACTTAAGAAAAATTGTTCTTATCTGGCTGGAACTATGTAACTGGATATTGAGATAAAAAGCCACGACCAAATTTTCACTTGCATCTCACTTTCATTGAATGCCTGAGTTGAAGCATCTTCCCTGAAGCAGGAAGACTTTTACCAGTGGTGTCATTAACCAACACATATCCTCAGAGCATATCAGTTTGGTTTCTTCATTAGCAGGTTCCAATAAAAAACTACTATTTTGTCTGCAGGCAGCTGTTGGTTGTTACAAATCTTGCTCTGTTGGTATTTTGGTCTACAAAATACAGTATGAACTTCTCTTTTATCCAAGCATCCTTTTAAACATAGAATAGCTGTCATTCCATTTTTTTGAACATATTCTAAGTATTTGACAAGGCAGTCCCCAAAACCTCTTGTATGTCATGTAGTTTGTCTTTTGCTGAAAAAGATTTTCATTCTGAATTTCATCTGGAATACTTAATTATGGTCAAATATGAATAATAAATCCCAAATGCCTTGGCTTGTTTGTGTTACTGGTAGTCTGACCGAATCATGCTGGCCGGGTGTCGTGGTACTTTTATCACACAGTCATTGACTACATTGGAGTGCAAGATACCAGAATCATGTTCACACTTGTATTTCACCTTCTCACCACACCTGTGAAGTCATAGATGGGGGAAATTAAGCCCACAGGAGGAGTCAACCTGCCTAAAATCTTAGAGTGAATTAATAAAAGAGCTTGATTTAGGATTTAGCCTTCTTGAATTTGGAGTTCTAAATATAGTCAGCCCCTGATGAAAATATTATTCAGGTAGCATTGAAGAGAAAAGAAAAGAAAAACATTTTAATGTATGCAGTAGGATTGACAATGAGGTTTAGCTGATTATTGCAGGCTTATGACAAGATAAAAGTCCTGCTTCTATTCCTTTCATTGCTGTGGATACATGTAGCATCCCACAAGCCTGAGGGGAAAAGGAGGCAGGCCTGATGGCTGACGCAAAGTGCGTAACTTATGGGGGTGCAAGTGCCAGGCCGCCATCCAGGGCATTGTGAAGAGGGACCATTTATAATCCATACCAAGTCTGCAAGTTCAATCAGTGTAGTTCAGGGCTTCCCTGGTGATGCAGTGGTTAAGAATCCTCCCGCCAATGCAGGGGACACGGGTTCGAGCCCTGTTCTGGGAAGATCCCGCATGCCGCAGAGCAACTAAGCCCGTGCGCTACAACTACTGAGCCTGCGCTCTAGAGCCCACGAACCACAACTGCTGAGCCCACGTGCCACAGCTACTGAAGCCTGTGTGCCTAGAGCCCATGCTCTGCAACAAGAGAAGCCACCGCAATGAGAAGCCCGTGCACCACAATGAAGAGTAGCCCCTGCTCATTGCAACTAGAGAAAGCCTGCACGCAGCGACGAAGGCCCAACACAGCCAAAAATAAATAAATTTAT
Organism: Globicephala melas; assembly: GCF_963455315.2. Taxonomy (NCBI): domain Eukaryota; kingdom Metazoa; phylum Chordata; class Mammalia; order Artiodactyla; family Delphinidae; genus Globicephala; species Globicephala melas. The sequence goes on along the minus strand of NC_083324.2, from coordinate 37,201,036 downwards.
TTATTTTTTAAAAAAATCAATGTAGTTCATAGAACTGTGTCACTTAAATGGGGTTTTCACTGTAATCTGTGCTTTTAATTTGGAGTCTAGTCAGTAAAGAGATTTCATTTGGAAGCAGTCTCCTAACATTATCCTGAATAACATGCCCTAGATATTTAGGCCTGAAATGAGAAAGAAGGAACAATAGATAGAAGGATAATGCTGTGCAATGTCTTAAAATGTCCAGGAAGTGGGCTGTTAGGCCTACATAAGGGAAGGGGGTGATTTGCAGCTTGGCTCCAGTCTCAGCCCCACCTACTTTGAGACCAGCTGCATCCCACATTGCCACTTGCTTCCAAAGGTAGCTGGTTCTCCTCTGAAGGGCTTCTTCACCTTTGTGTTTTCTCTCTCAGAATCCCGTCGCATCCTGCTTCCTGTGGTTCTCCATCACATTCACCTTCACCTGAGGCAGCAGAAAGAGCTGCTAATCTGCTCAGGGATTCTTGGCAGCATCTTCTCCATCGTCAAGACCAGCTCTCTGGTAGTGGCCCTAGACCCACTCCACTCCCCACCCAAAGCTCTGTCCCTCTCTTGTGTTACTTTAGCCAGAGGCAGACCAACAAAGATCACTCTGTACACTTCCCAGTCAGAGAAGCTTTCATCAGTGATGGGGGTGCCCAAGTGAATGGAGGCCTCCCTGTGTGTGCCCAGCAGGCTTCTCAACACAGCAGTCTTGCTATGTTAAAAAATTGTACTGCCATAAATACACCCAGAAACATAGTTATCTGTAGTACCAAAAAGCCCAATCCTGTGCATGCTCTATTTCTGTCAAAAGGTATTACTTCTGTATTCCTGGGAGTGTTCTAAGGATACTCACGCACAAGCACAGGGAGGCAGGCCCAGGCTGAGAGGCAGCTTGCTCATTCAGACTTTTCTGGCAGCTTCCTGGCAGCTTGATTCTACCCATATGGCATTCCTATACCATGCCAGATGAGAGCAGGGTGTACGAGAGATAAATGTTGTCCACAAGAGTTCTGAGCCTCATGGGATGGTAGGGTTGTACTTTAGGGGTCAGGTTTCAACTACTAGTGCTTTTGCCTATTTTCTTTCTTCTTTATTTTTATTTTTTAGAAGAGATCTGTGGTAGGGAAGGGAGGTAGGAAAGGAGGGAAAACGTATCAGGCATGAATAAGGGTAGGAATTTATTTTAATTATATTTATTTTATATATTTATGATAATGGAAGAAACGCATATTTCTTTTAGAAAATTTGGAAACTTATAGGAAAATATAAAGAAACTTAAAACAAGAATGAGTTTTAATTATGCTATCTTATTAAGTTGAGGTAAGGTTTTTGGAGAATAAAATTTCAAGTGCATTTAAAATGAATGCCAGTAGCCAAGTGATAGGAACATACGAGGTTAGGTTATCCAGGAAGATAGAGCAGGAGAGGTGCTGAAAAGAAAGAGTGTGCTTGGTTTGAATAGGATACAAGGACTCAATAGGGGGCTCTGGTATCCAGACTTAAAGTACCACCTGGTGGTGGGGGCCCAGCTTGGCAGAGTGACTGTGATGGTTGTAGTGGCCCTTTTGTTTGATCTTGGCTCCAGGCAACGCCTAGCAGCTCTCTTTCCCATCAGGCCTCAGAGAAGCAACATCAGGCACATAAGGTGTACTGGTAACCCAGGGTCAGACTTGGGATGGGAGGCTTACTGCTAAAGAAAAAGAGAAATTGAAGGGGAAAAGAAAGGGTAGGGGAGGAATGGCAGAGGAATGGGAACAGGTAAAAACCTGAAGATGATCTGGTTGTGTTTGTGGGGCTAGAGAGTCAAGTGCAATTAGTTGCTTACAACTACTCAAAGAGCCATCACAGGTTTTAAGAGTGTTATGATCAGTTCAGCAAATGAGAAAGAAGACTTTGGTCCCAAGAGCTGCTCAAATTTTTCATGTGGAATGGGGCTCAGTGTAACTATATTGAATGGATGGAGGGTGGGTGAAATTTAAGCTCCATGAAAGCAGAGATATTACCTTTCCTGTTCACTTCTGTATACTCAGTTCTCAAACAGTGACTGGCACATGGTAAATACTTACTGAATGGTGGGTTGATGGATGGATGGACATTTGGACCAGTAATAATATAAAGAGACTGGAGAAGAGGCAATGGGAATCTCTTTGTGAGATAATGAAAATCAAGTTATAGGGTTTAAGATTGCATGTGAGAGGTCTATAAAAAGATAGCACAGACTCTGCCTATATTCAGAACCTGGTGACTGGGAAGCAGCCCTTAGTGAGGAGGCGTGCTCCGTTGTTTTTGTGAGGCTGCCTGAAAAAGATGCACTGAGACCAGAGTCCTTCTGGTGGACCAGGGAATGTGAGCAAGAATGCCAAGGAGCTAGAAGTGGCATGTCTGGGCAGCAGTCAGGCCTGGCAAAAATTGAGGTCACTCAAGGAGAAAATGGTTCTCAGAAAGACTGAGATACTTCTGTGTGCATTAGCAATAGTAAAGGTGCTGCCACCACACCCCCTGGTGTGAATTCTTTACCATTTTCTCAAAATGTTAGTCAGCAGTGCTGTGCTTCCTCCTGACTTTCGTAGGAAAATCAAAGAAAACATTTAACTTAGAACCTTCACTTCTGCCCTGTATATTGAAATTAATGTATTTGTCTGAGGTTCAGAACTATAGGTGTCAGAGTGGTGCTGCGTTGGGGTAAGGCCCCAGCCACCAAACCAGTGCAACAGTGGCAGGTGTGCCTCACCTCCTTTCAGAGCCATTGTTCCAGGTTCCTTGACACTGCATACCAGTGAGGCCAGGAGCTCAGTGTTGAGAATTAAGTCAGAAGACCACTCCTGATGTGGCTGACTTAGTAAGTACTGCCAGCTGCACGTCAGCAGGTCTGGCACTAACTGTGTGCTCTCTCGCTGCTCACTCCAGGAGGCAGATGTCATGGAGGAGGTAGAAATGATGGTGGAGAGCCTCTTGGACGTGCTCTTACAGACTCTGCTCACCATCATGAGCAAATCGCACGCTCAGGAGGCGGTAAGAGGGCAGCGGTGCCCGCAGTGCACAGCGGAGATCACTGTTAGTAACTAACATTCAGGTTTTCTTGCTTTCTTTTCTAACCTGGGGTTCCTCCACACCAAACCTCATCTCACCATCACACCACCTTCATCTCAGCTTCCCTTCCTGCCTGGTTGTCAGCATGCTGCCCTTTTTCCTTCTCGAGTCGTACTCCATCTCCACTCTGAAAGCTCTAAGTTCATACTCACAGGAGTCTACTTAGGGGCAGATCCAGTGATGCTTCCTGTCCTGTTTTCCTGCACACCACCTCCATTGGCCTTTGCATTTGAGCCGAGTCATTTTCTATAATGTGGAATAAAGCAGAGACATAGTAAGAGGTTGAAGGTGAAAAATATAGACTATTCCTTTTAGGAGCAGGCTCTTGTAAATGACGTGCATGACAGTTATTTTCTCACGATTTGCTTGTACCTACAAATTAGTCACTTTTGTCCATAGTGTTTGTATCTAAATGTCTAGCATCAGGAAAAATGTGATGAGGTAGAATTGGACTGGCATTACTGAACAATGATATCCTATGATCGAATTAGAAGAGAAACAGACTGGGAAAGCTTCTCAGGTGTGGCAAAGAGACACCCCCCAGGGCCCCCACCCCTATACAGAGTGGACTTCTTAGACCTGATGTTGGAACATGATAAACAGATTGCTTGGAATCTTCTAGTTGGCAGGTGGAAGACTACAATGATCCCTTTGTAGAAAACCTTCTATGGGAGCAAGCCAAGCTCCAGCATGTTAGGGAGAGCAAAGAGTAGACATGAGTTCTGGAGCATTGGGCTTGGAAGGAATATCTGCTCTCTTAGGAACCCCTATTCAGGACACCCTCACTATAGGTAAAAACATACGCACCCTGCCATGTCCTGGCAGCCCATCCTTCTAACCAGCAATGACACAGTGCTGGCTGTGGGCCAGATTCTGCTTTATGCACTCTACAAATATTAACTCATTAGCAATACTAAAGAAGTGATCTGTTTTATATGGATTTAATGAAGATGATAGCAACAATTTATTGAGCACGGCTTTATGTAGTGAACTGTTTACTTAAATGCTTTATGTACATTAATGCATCTGATCCTCACAACAAATCTATAAATTATGGCTTATGTCCATTTTTTCAGATAAAGCTGAGGTTCATGCACCTGTATGTATTTTAAATACATGTGTGTATAATAATTTCATGAGTCTAAAAAGGATCTGAGAGACTAAAAAACTGTTGTCAAATTCCCATGAGTTTAAAAACATTTGAAAACTGCCCAAATGAAGTAATTTTTCCTCCATCCCTTCTAAGGAGGCAACCTTGTAAGAGGAAGCCATGCTCAGCTGCCCTGTGCCAAAAATTTCCATGAGATGAGTCTTTGGAGTCCTTAACGTGGGGTTTTCATCCATGTACCCCAGTTAGAACTTGAAGAAATTTTAAAGACTCATTTTTTTATCTTTAAATTTTTACTTAAAGCCATTAGCTCATCTTCTCATAAAGTTCAGTTTTGACTCTTCTGCTTTCCAGAGAGTTATGTTGATCTACTATGTTCCATCTGCCTGGTCCGGTAATCACATGTAAGCTCTGGGAGGTCCCCAAGGAGATCCTTGTAGAAGGGCTTCTCCAGCCCAGCAGGATAGGCAGAGTCCAGATTCTGTCCAGAGAAGGCTGAGAGCCCTGTTCCCAGTAGCCCCTCCAGACTTCTGTATGGTACCCTGGCAACATATAATGACAAAGGACTGTGAAGCCAAAACTTTCCTAGGAAAAAAGCTAGAATATCTGTCTTACTTGGCAGTACTTCTTTGTTATAGGTTAAGGTTTTTCAATTAGCCCCATGCTGCAGAGGTCTTATTAAAATTCCCAACCCTTCAGGCCCCCCTTAGCTGAAAAGAAAATTCATTTTCAGGGCCAGAGTTGTCACCTTCCCTTTCATGATCATTGGGGCCATCTCAGACCCTTCCTTCTCTCCTTGCCCTCTGTGGATTGGGGGAACACAGCTCTTGTCATTGGCTTTGCTAAGTGTTTTTTGGGTTGGTCCCCAGGGCGAGTATGTGTCCTGCCTTCTCTCATTGCTCCGCCAGATGTGTGACACCCATTACCAGCACCTCCTGGACAACTTCCAGAGCAAAGATGAGCTCAAGGTAGGCAGAAAAACATTGATCTTTCACCTGGGAAAGGAAGCATGCAGCTAAGACTGCCCAGGAGTCTTTCCCCTGCCAGAGGGTGAGTGCAAGTGGCCAGTGTTGCCAAAGTATAAGATGTACCAGCCTCACTTTACATCTGACTGCATGGCTTCCAGAAGCTGAAAGCCAGCAATATTCCCGTAGATCCAGACCCCAGTAACATTGGCAAGTTTTCCCTGACTGATAGCAGCCCCGTGACCATGTGCCTCTTTGAGAGGCTACTCTGGGCCACACTGGTTGTCAGCAAACCAGGACTCTTCCCTTTCTTATGAGCTCAACAGATGATTTGTAGATTGCTCATGAAACAGGCTTCACAAGACCTATCAATGTTCCAGCTGTCTTTTTGCAGAGAGTGATAATCTGATCTATAATTTATATGGAAATGTGAGGAACTCAGAATAGCCAAATGGTCTTGAAAAAGAAAACAAAATTGGAGGATTCACACTTCCCAGTTTCAAAACTTACAACAAAATAACAGTAATCAAGATTGGTACTGGCCTAAAGTTAGACAGATAACAGTGGAATTGGATTGAGAGTCCAGAAATAAACCTTTATATTTACAGTCAATTGATATTCAATAATGGTGCCAAGACAGTTTCAATGAGGAAAGAAGAGTCTTTTCAACAAATTGTGCTGGGACAACTTGATACCTACATGCAGAAGAATGAAATTGTACCCCTACTTCACACCATATAAAAAATTAACTCAGAAGGGATCGTAGACCTATTTGTAAAAGCTAAACTGTAAAACTCTTAGAAGGAAACATAGAAGTATATCTTTAAATCCTTGGGTTTAGCTGTGGTTTCTGAGATTTGACACCAAAAGTAGGAACAACAAAAGATAAAATAGGTAAGTTAGACTTTACCAAAATTAAAAACTTGTGTATTTCAAAGGACACCATCAAGAAAGTTAAAGACAACCCACAAATGAAAGAAAATATTGGCAAAGCATGAATGTAATAAAGGACTTGTATCTCTTATATAAAGAACTCTTACAACTCAACAATAAAAAGACAAATAACCCAATTTAATAATGAGCCAAGGATTTTAATAGACATGTCCCCAAAGAATATATGCAAATGGTCAATACACAGTTGAAAAGATGTTCAACATCATTAGTCATTAGGGAAATGCAGATCAAAACCACAGTAAGATACTGCTTCACTTTCAAAGTGGATATAATTAAAAAGACAAGTATTGGTATTAATTCTAACTTAAACATTTGGTAGAATTCACCAGTGAAGCCATCTGGTCCTGTGCTTTTCTTTGTGTGAAGCTTTTCAGTTATTAATTTGATCTCTTCATTTATGATAGGTCTACTCAAATTTTCTGTTTCTTCTTTAAATGAATTTTAGTAGTTTGTATCTTTCTAAGAATTTGTCCATTTCATCTAGATTATATTATTTGTTGGCATGCATTTGGTCCATAGTAGTCCCTTATAAACCTTTCTAGTTCTGTAACATTAGTAATGATATCCCTTCTTTCATCCCTAATTTTTATTTATTTATTTATTATTTAGTTATTTTTAATTTATTGGCTGCATTGGGTCTTCATTGCTGCAAGCGGGCTTTTTCTAGTTATGGCAAGCAGGGGCTACTCTTCATTGTGGTACGCAGGCTTCTCATTGCAGTGGCTTCTCTTTGTTGCAGAGCACGGGCTCTAGGCACGCAGGCTTCAGTAATTGCAGCATGCGGGCTCAGTAGTTGTGTTTTGCGGGCTCTAGAGTGTAGGTTCAGTAGTTGTGGTGCACAGGCTTAGTTGCTCCGCGGCATGTGGGATCTTCCCGGACCAGAGTTCGAACCCATGTCCCCTGCATTGGCAGGTGGATTCTTAACCACTGCGCCACCAGGGAAGTCCTATCCTTAATTTTAGTAATTTGAGTCTTCTCTCTCCTTTTTTTTCTTGGTCAGACTAGCTAAAATTTGTCAATTTTGTTATCTTTTCAAAGAACCAGCTTTTGGTTTCATTTTCTCCTCTGTTTTCCTCTTCTCTATTTCATTTATTTCTGTTCTAATTTTTATTATTCCCTTCCTTCTGCTTACTTTAGTTTGTTCTTCTTTTTCTAGTTTCATAAGGTATAATGTAGTTTATTGATTTGGGATCTTTCTTCTTTTTAATATAGGCACTACAGCTATAATCTTTAGCTTCATCCCTTAAGTTTTGTTTTGTTTTGTTTTTTCATCCCTTAAGTTTTGATTTGATATGTTTTCCCTTTTATTCATGTCAAAGCTGTTCCTAATTTCCTTGTGGTTCCTTCTTTGGTGCATTGGTTATTTGGGAGTGTACTGTTTCATTCCACATTTAAAAAAATTTTCCTATATTTCCTTCTTGATTCCTTCTTTCCTTATTGATTTCTAACTCCCTTTCATGATGGTTGGAGAGCATGATGTGTGTGATTTCAGTTCTTTTAAATTTACTGAGGCTTTCTTTATGGTCTAACATGGTCTACCCCAAAGAAGAGAATGCACATGTCCTTCTGTGTGCATTTTAGAAAAATGTGTGTATTCTGCTCTTGTTGGATGGGGTGTTGTATAGATGTCAGTTAGGTCTAGTTAGTATATAGTATTGTTCAAGATTTCTTTTTAAATATTTATTTATTTATTTGGCTACGTCACGTCTTAGTTGTGACACGCAGGATCTTAGTTGCAGCATGCAGGATCTTTCATTGCGGCATGCGGACTTCTCTATAGTTGCGATGCACAGGCTCTAGAGCGTGTGGGCTCAGTAGTTGCAGCACACGGGCTCTCTAGTTGTGGCACGCGGGCTCCAGAGCACACGGGCTCAGTAGTTGCGGTGCGCAGGCTTTCTAGTTGTGGTGCATGGGCTCTAGAGCACGCAGGCTTAGTTGCCCCATGGCATGTGAGATCTTAGTTCCCTGACCAGGGATTGAACTCACATCCCCTGCATTGGAAGGCAGATTCTTAACCACTGGACCACCAGGGAAGTCCCATTCAAGATTTCTTTTTCCTTGATGATCTTCTATTTAGTTGTTCTATACATTATTGAAAATGGTACATTAAAGCCTCCAACTGTCATTGTTGAATTGTCTGTTTTTCCCTTCAGTTTTGTTAGGTTTTGCTTCCTGTATTTTGAGGCTCTCTTTTAAGTGCATTTATGTTTATGTCTTCCATATCAACTGACTCCTTTATCACTATAAAATGTTCTTTTTAATCTCTATTAACAATTTTTGTTAAAGTCTATATTGTTTGGTGTTAACATAGCCACACCAGTTTTCTTTTGGGTACTATTTTCATTGTATATATTTGTCTATCCTTTTACATTCAATATATTTGTGTCTTTGAATCTGAAGTATTTATGTATCTTGTAGATAACATACAATTGGATCATGTTCATTTTTTAATCCATTCTTCCTGTCTCTGCCTTTTGATTGGAATGCTTAACCCATTTACATTTGTTGTAATTACCAGTAAGAGGATTTACACCTGCCATTTTGCTATTTGTTTTATATCTGTCTTATGTATGTTTCCATAATTTCCTGTTTCATTTCACATCTTATAATTTCTTTGTTGAAAACTGGACAATTTAAATAATGTAGCAAGTCTGGTAATCAGATTCCCTTCCCCCTGCCCACATCCCCAGGGTTTGTTGTTGTTTCATTTTTGTTGTTGATATTTGTTTGTTTAGTGACTTTCCTGGACTAATTCTTTAATGTCTGCATCTTTTGTTGTGTGCAGCCCCTGAAGTTTTCATTCAGTTAGCTTAATGATAAGCTAATAACTAGACAGAGATTTCCTTAAACACCTTAAATCAATGAGTCTTCCACTTCACTAAGTGTCTCTGTGTGGGGTTGGGGCTCACCTTCAGTGCTTCAGCAGTTTACGTTGCTGCCTTAGCCTTCACTTCTTGCTTGCATAGAGCCTCAAAGTCAGCCAGAGGTGACAGATTAGGCTTCTTAGGTCTTTTCTGGGGATGTGTACAGCCCTGCACACATATGTGGCCTTCTAGATTCCTAGGAATATGTCAGAGCTTTTCAAAGCCCCAAGTGTAGGTCTCATTACCCATATTTTTCTTTTAAGTGTTTTGGCCACTCTCTTGTTTGTCCCAATTGATATGATTGCTTCTTGCAGCTGGGATGTTAAATTATTATGGATGATGTTTTCAACAGCTGCACTACGGATAAGGCTTTTCTCACTTAGTGAACTCTGAGTCCAGTCAATTAAGCCCTCTGAATGGGGCTTTCCCAGGTTGCTGCCTAACAGATCAAACAGTAACAATTCTCTTGGGATGGCACTTTTTGGGGAGCTCCAAAACCATTTTGTCCCTTCTAGTGACTGCTAGGGTGCTGGGTTTTACTACTACCATGGTTCTACAGCTGCTTGTTTTCAAGGATACCCTGAAGATAGGGAGAGAGAGGGGATGGGAATGGGGAAAGTTAAAACACAATAAAGCTCACTTTTCCTACTGAGATTCAACCATTTTTCTTAAATAACATTTCTTATTGTTGCAAGCCTTTCATTAACCAGTCTTTGTGACTGTTCTCATTGCTTTCATGGAGGAGCATATTTTCGGAGGTACTTACTCTGCTATCCCTAAAGTGCTTCTGTTGTCAATGCGTTCTTAACATCCAGGAAAGCAAGTTCTTACAGTCAAGTGCTCAGGGGTCATGCCCCAAAGATTGAGAACGATGGACTCTGGTGGATATCATTTCTGCTGGACCCCCTGTGCTTTGGTCGTTAGGCACTGGGCTGAGTGGGTATAGTGCATCTCTTCTACCCAGTTTGGCACTGACCTATGAGAGTGCCCAGACCTCACTCTCATGCAGCCCTCTAAGAGAAAAGCAGCTCACAAAGGGAACCAGAGTATCACCTACTGGTCCCATACATTTTCATGGTCTAGAGGTCTGGAGAGCCCTGTTGAGGAAATGTCTGCTGCAGTGGTAGAGGTATGGTGTCTCACATCAGATTTTCCTCTTGGACCAGGAATTTCTGCTGAAGATTTTCTGTGTGTTCCGGAACCTGATGAAGATGAGTGTCTTTCCTCGGGACTGGATGGTGATGAGACTTCTCACAAGCAAGTGAGTGTGGAAGGGCCCTGCACCAGCATCCACAGAACTGTTCCCAGACAAAGGAGAGTGTGTATATGTGTGAGAGAAAAAGCAAGTCAGAAATCAAGGTCAAAGCCATGGGGACAGAGAGGAGAGGGCAAATGTGAAAATGTTTGGAGGCACAATCAGCAGGACTTGGCCATTTACCAAAGTTCACGGAGAAGGAATAGTCAAAGATAATTTAAAACTGGAATCTAAGTGCCTGGCAGACGATGTCATGGTAAGGATAGAAAAGGAACTTTTAAGAATGAGAAATATAATACCCAGAGAAGGGTTCCTCCTTGAGGAGGGCCTGTTCATTGGCCTCTGTTGCTCTGTAATTTCAGGCAGTATCCCAAGGCCTCCTCTTGATTTGATTTGTGTTGTCTGCCAGACACTGCTTGCCTCCCACAACAAGTGCTAATTACCCACCTGAGACCTGGCTGTGAGGCTGTTTGACCACTTCTAATGCTGGCCACAGAATTCACACTCAGGCTGACCCCAAATTGTCTGCCCCATTCATATTTCTACGCTGTGCTTCTAACTGACAAACCAGACAAGTAATGTGGGTGGTAAGGTGCTTGTGGGAGAAGGCCACTTGGCCTCCACTCTCTAGTCTACTGCCTGCTCCCTCTGATCTGCCTTTCATGTTGACCTTATGCAGTGTGGTGAAATTATTTATGTTAGCTATATTACCAAGGTGTCAGCATGGTCTTTCTACTTTGTACCTTTTATAGCACTCTTTTTTCTTTTTTCAAAACTGCAAACATTTTATACAGAACAGAAGAAGGGTTTTAAACAGAGTTGCACAGATTTTCCTTAAATAGTGGATTTTCCATTTGATCCCCTCTTGTTTCTCTTAGCTCTAGTCAGGCCCTCTCCAGCCCATTCTGCAGGAGCAGCCTCTTCCTTCAAAGCTTTTACTTTTCAAATTTGTTTGCTGGTAACTAGTCTCTCTAATGCACTGTTTTTGCCTTGCCCCTCTTCTGCACCAAGGCTTCGGATGTAAGCTCCTTTGCCAGGCATCCAACACCCTCTGTAATCAAACCCTTACCTGCCTGTCCCACCTCACTTTCTCCCTCCCTTGACCTGTGCCCTTGGTTCTAGCAAATCAGCCTCCCATTGCCCCTTAAATGTGCCCAGGTGAAAAGTGAAAGTGATATTCTAGATCAAAGGCTGAAATCAAATGACTTATACATGAAAATAATAGTATATGTTAAAAGTAGAGGTTTAATAACTATAAACCATTATTATCAAGTAAAATAATAGAATGCTACTCTAAGTCCTCTGGTGGTCATAATATATGTTCATTATCCAAGGTCCCCAAAATACTAGAATCACTCTTTGAACTGGAAGAAACCTTGAAGAACCATTAAACCTCACTCCCCTCCTTTTATAGGCAGGGAAACTGGGGCCCAGAGAGAAGTAGTACCAAGGCCAGGTAATGGCAGAGCTAGGTCTAGAACCAACTGGTGGGGCATTTCTCCAAGATGGGTTTTTTGTGGGGTTTGTGCCATCTCTCTCTCTCCTTTAAAGTCACATCTTACACGAGAGCTAGTTGTACTCTAGAAGTTTGCACACGGGCCATAGACGGTTGATGCTAAGCCATAGGATGCCATCATTAGTCTTTTAACTCTGCCAACACCTTGTTCCCTTACTGCAGTATTATAGTCACTACAGTCCAGTACCTGTCTTCTGCACTGCACAAGAATTTCACAGAGACAGACTTCGACTTTAAGGTAGGAGCTCCTAAAATCCATCACTGTCTTTGTAATAACCCTAGAAAGCCAGAAACCAAGCTCACTGTTTCGTTTTTGTTTTACTTAAAACAACCATTTTATTTTGCTCACAAGTTTGTAGGTCAGGAATTTGAGAAGGATTCAGCTAGGTGTCTGCTAGGTGGCTGGGGGCTTTCTTAATATGTTCATAGTATCAAACAGTTTCCAAGCTTGCTAGTAATTAGAGTATGACCTAGAAGACCCCTGTTGGAGGTGTTGGGAGCCAGACATCCATGAGTTTGTTTTCTAGTCCAGAATCAACACTACTGGTTTCAGGGAAGTCAAGAAAGCGGTGGGGGGGAGTCCTGTTTGCAAAGATATTTTTTTAAAAATCAAGATCTTAACACTGTAAAATGAATTCTGTGCTACATGCATATATTTAGAATCTCTCCTTGCAAGGTTAAGGACTCAGGCTTTCACATATTTCCTCTCTCTCTCTCTCTCTCTCTAGGTGTGGAATTCTTATTTTAGCCTGGCAGTTCTGTTCATAAATCAGCCAAGCCTTCAGCTAGAAATCATTACTTCCACCAAGAGGAAGAAGATTCTAGATAAGTAAGCCATATGTCTCTTATTCATCTTCCTACCATGTGCCCAGATGGGGTTATGTTTCCATAAGGGGCTTCTTAAGAAGTCCACATGGTTCTCACTGAGGTAGCCTCCCAAGGAGCCAAGTATAAGAATTCAGCTGAGAGCCAAAAAACTTAGTATTTTGGGAAGCTTTAGAAACAGTGCTGAAGTACTGGCCTCCTGGGGTTTGTAGCCCCATCTTCCTGAACCTTCTCCCACTAATAGCTGGTTCCTGTGTTCTATTCCCAGGTATGGGGACATGCGTGTGATGATGGCTTATGAACTGTTCAGCATGTGGCAGAATTTGGGTAGGTCTTTTCTCCATATTTTTCCCTTACACATATTGCATAGCCAAATAAAAAGTGACAAGACTAATTACTTCCCCCAGGTTTTGTGAATGTTAATTCAGACCCAAGAGATCTTTACATATCTTTAACATAACACCTCAGATGGATGGTATAGTGTAGCACATGTGCACAAAGCCCTTGGCAGGGAAAGTTAAGCTGAGAAATAAGACCCCAGTAATACATATGCACAATCCCTTTTTTGAGAACAAAAGTCAAAAGGAAAAAAAGAAGATGAGGCTATAAGACTATAAGATCCTCTGTGCTCTTCATGTCCCAGTCCAGATGATACAGGCCCACAAGCATAGATCTTGGAGATAGTCAGCACATGAGCAAGGGCAGCTATTCATTTTAATAAAGATTGAAACACTTCTTGGGTCTCTGGTATTCAGGCATCCAGACGAGGTTCCTGCTGCCAATTGCGTGTAAGAAAGGAATTGCAGCCTCGGTGAGATTGATCTTCATCTCCTTTCTTTACAGCTTCTCTAAGATCCACTGGTTTGGATCTCAGATTGTCAGGTTTTGGTAGAATCCTTGGATTGCCCTGGTGACTAGGTGGGCCATCCTCTGATACTATAGGCTTCTTAATGGCCTGTCAGGATGATTGAGAAGCTGCTGCTCTTCTTCCTAGTGAAGGCTGCTTTCAACTAAGCTCATGGCTCTGAAGTCTTAGGAATGATGGCCATAAAATCTTATCGTTCTCCATTAACCATCCCAGTCACAGCTCTAGAGGCAGCAGGCAAGGTGCAAGGCATTCCTGCCCACACTAGGGCCTTCCGTCCATGAATGGAGATGCGTTTCCCCAAACCAGCTTTCTAGCTTCAGTACTCTTACTCCCTGCATCCAGCATGGTCCAGGTATAGATTTTAACCCCGAAGATGACTCTGAAATTCCCAGGAACACATGGGACTAGCAACTGTACCATATACCAAGATTGGAATATGCAGAATCTGCCTCAGAGCTAACAGTTGCTCTTTAAATAGGCTTTTAACATGGAAGAAATCAAAAAACATGTCAAACTTGCCTGATAAAGCCATTCCTGCTTCATTGTTTTGGGTGGAAATGACATTTTCTAGTTCTGCTTGACCATAACAGTCACTGCAGAGGTCCACAGTTTGTCCCCTTAGTCTCTGAAGGACAGAAAGCAGAGCTCTGGAAGATGGTTCACTCGCTTTACCATTACAAAGAAAAGTTCTCCCATGGTCTTCAAGACTGGCCTTGGCTTCTGGGAGCATGCCCCAAATGACAAGCTAATCACAGGAAGAGTCACACCACACACTTCCCATGGAAAGGCCTCATTAAGAAAACTGAGGGATGAGCCAAGCTGGTCTGAATAAATGTAACGCTACCATCAAAAATGCAGTGTGAAGACAAGGGGTGGGGGTTGGAGGGTGCACAGAGAGTCTCTCAGCCAGTCTGTCAGGGTAGGGCTGTGTAGGAGGCTCCTGGTAACTCAGGAGGGGGCCTCTTGGGCACACTTGAGCACAGGCAGTGAAGAGGCCTATGGATTTCAGATCACTAGTGGCTGGACCTGGGACTGAACATCCTTATCACTTAAATGCCCCTGGGCTAGAGGCAGAAACCCCAGGGATAGTGCATTGTGTTTAAGCAGAAATAGATGAATTTTCCTTGCTAAATAAACACTATGAACAGATTATCTGAAACTATTACAGGGTACTCAGAAATCCTATTCTGTCTAGAGTAGTGAACTCTGTTGCTTGACCTCAGAATGATTTTCAGATAGTTTGTAGAACCTCCCAGTAAATTCTTTGGAAAGAATTTGTGCCTGTTGAAAGTTTGTTTTAACTGTACTGGGCCAGTTTAATCCATGAACTCTAAAAAGCCAAGAGAAGCGGGTATCTCAGAAATCTATAGGGGAGAGCTTGCTATGCTCTCAGATGCTTCCAGTGAAGATCAAATCATGTGTTGTGGCCCCACTTGGGAAGCTTCTATGGAAGGAGCAAAGCAAGCATAAACTAATATCTGTTGGGTTTTGCTGTTCAGGTGAACATAAGATCCACTTTATTCCGGGAATGATTGGTCCTTTTCTGGGTGTGACACTGGTCCCACAGCCAGAAGTGCGGAATATCATGATTCCAATCTTTCATGACATGATGGACTGGGAGCAAAGGAAAAATGGCAACTTCAAACAGGTAAGACAACACCTGGCAGTGTTAAGGGTGCTCTCCCCTGGAATGGACCCCTTTTGCCCAGGCACGTGATCCAGATGCCTGGCTATAGTTCCAGCGGAAGTAGGCTGTAACTTGGCCGTCCTGTTCAAGGGTTTCCTTTACTTACTGGCCAGAATTGATTTGTGGATTTTCTTCATGAAGTTAGAGGCCAGAAAAGAATCAGAGGAAAGGAATTGAACATCATGTGAAAGGAACTTTCTGATCAAGGAGAGAATGACAGACTGTAACCTCCCAGCTTCATTCAGGACGAGGTCCTGGGAGTGTTGTCTCTTCTCTCTGGAGGTTCCCCAGTGTGTGTGGTCTGGGCATTTCTAAGGCTAGAGCCCAGACCAGATGACTTCTCATAGCCTAGAATTTCACAGACTCCTGCACAGAGGGGTGGGTCCATGAGGTGTAAGCCCTTGGCTTCTGACTGACTTCAGGTTGTCCCTCTGTGCAGTTCTTCTGCCACCCCTAAGGTGGAGGAGATGGCCCCTGCCCTTTTATCTAGAGCTCCAGGGAATAGGATTAGGAACAATAGGTAGAAAACAGTGGTAGAAAAGCCAATTTTAGCTAATAAAAGAAATAATTTGCTAGTAACAAGTTATTTACTGTAAGCTGGCCTGCTTTCAGAGATGGGGAGTTCCTCTTTGCTGGTGGTTCTCAAACAGAAGCTCCCTGTAGGCCTCGAGGAGAAATTTCTACTTTGGCTTGGGGACTATAACCAGTTCCCCACTAAGCTCCCTCCCAACCCTGTGATTCTGGGATGAACCAGTGCTCTTAGAGTGAGTGACTGTAACAGTGAGGAACAGACCAGGCAAACAGTAATTTTTAAATTTACAAAGAGTAAAATTCAGTCTTTGGGACTTACAACTCTGTAAATTTTGGTAAACACATAAAGTCATGTAACCACTACCACAGTCAAGATTTTTTTAATTCCTAAAAATTCCATCTTGCTGCCCCTTTGTAGTCAAACCCTTCCCTTCCCTTTAACCATGGCAGGCATTGATCTATTCTCCTTCACTATGTGT
This sequence comes from Globicephala melas, assembly GCF_963455315.2. NCBI lineage: Eukaryota > Metazoa > Chordata > Mammalia > Artiodactyla > Delphinidae > Globicephala > Globicephala melas. The sequence goes on along the minus strand of NC_083324.2, from coordinate 37,184,891 downwards.
GCCTTTTCCAGAATGTCATGTAAAGGGAATCATGTAGACTGTAGCCTTTTGAGACTGACTTCTTTCACTTAACATAATGCCTTTGAGAGATTTATCCATTTTGTTAAATGTATCAGTTTTTCTATTGCTGAGTAGTATGCCATTGCAGTTTATTCATTCACCATTTGAAAGACATTTGGGTTATTTACACTTTTTGGTGATTATGAATAAAGCTTCTGAAAAACTTTTCTTTACAGGTTTTGTATGAATATATAGACTTCCATTTTTCTTAGGTAAATACCTAGGAGTAGGATTGTTGGATATTGTGGTAAATGTATATTTAACTTTATAAGCTATCAAACTGTTTTCCAAAGTGACTATACCATTTTGAAATCCCTACAGCAGTGTGTGAAAGTTCCAGTTGATCCATATACTCATCAGAATTTGATATTATCTCTTTGTTTATTTTAGCCATTCTAATAGGTGTGTAGTTGTATATCACTGTGGTTTTAATTTTCACCTCCCTAATGACTAATGATGCCGAACGTCTTTTAATGTGCTTATTTGCTATCTTTGTATCTTCTTTGGTGAAATGATTTTATTCAAAACTTGTGTTCATTTTTAATTGGGCTGTTTGTTTTCTTATTGTTGAGTTTTTAGGGTTCTTTATACATTCTGAACATAAGTCCTTTGTTGAATATATGATTTACCAATATTTTCTCTTAGCTTGTCTTTTCATTTGCTAAACAATGTTTTTCACAGAACAAAAGTTTTTAATTTTTATGCAGTCCAATTGATCATTATTTTTCTTGTATGGATCGTGCTTTTGGGATCATATATGAGAACTCTTTGCCTAACCCAGGACCATAAAATTTTTCTCTTTTGTTTCTTCTAGAAGGTTTATAATTTTACATTTAGATCTATGATCTGTTTTGAGGTAATGTTTGTATAGGTGTGAAGTATGGGTCAAGGCTTTTTATTTTTCCTTTTTCCATGTGGATGTCCAGCACCTTTCGTTGAAAAGACTATATTCTTTGTTGAAAATCAATTGACCATAGGCATGTGGTTCTCTTCCTGGACTCACTAGTCTTTCCATTGATCTATATGTCTAATCTGTCACCATACCACGTAGTCTTTATTATGGTAGCTTTATAGTCTTAAAATTAGGTTGTGTGAATCCTCTAACTTTGTTTTTTTTTTCAATATTGTATTAGCTATTCCAGTTCCTTTTCTTATAAATCTTAGAATCAGCATGTCAGTATCTATAAAAATTCCTGCTTGGATTTTGATTGGGATCGCATTGTAATCTATAGATAGATCAAATTGGGAAAACTGATATCTTAATAGTACTTAATAAATACTTCTAGTCCTTGAAGACAGTATATCTCTCCATTTATTTAGGTGTTCTTTGATTTCTTTCATTAATGTTTTGTAGTTTCAGCATACAGATCTTGCACATGTTGTTAGATTTATATGTAAGTATTTTCTGGGCTTTTTGGTGCTATTATAAATTATTCTGATTTAAAATTTTAAATTTTCAGTTGTTTGTTGCTATTATATAGAAATACAATTGCTTTGTACATTAACATAGTATCCTCCACCCTTGCTAAACTCACTTATTAGTTCTAGAAGCTTTTTTGTAGATTCCTTGTGATTTTATATTTAGATAATCCTATCACCTGTGAAAAGACACAGTTTTATTCCTTCCTTTCTAATCTGTAAGCCTCTTATTTCTTTTTCTTGCCTCATTGCACTGACTAGGACCTCTGGTCTGATGTTAAATAAGAGTGATAAAAGTAGACATCCTTGCCTTGTTCTTCTTTTTTTTTTTTTTTTTTCCTTGCCTTGTTCTTAACCTTAGGGGAGAGCATTCAGTGTTTCACTGAAGTATGATGCTAGTTCTAGGTTTTTCATAGATGCTCTCTATCTTGAGTAAATAGTATTTAAGATAAGAATCCATTTTTAGAGTGTGAAGCTCTATTGCCTTCAGAACTTCAGGAAATAATAACTTCAAACAGAAAAGAACTGTTGCTTTTCTATGTTGGCACAACATGTGCCTTCTAATTGTGCAAAATGCACAACTGCCTGATGAGAGAACCTGGTTACCAAGAAGTAGATGACATTGTGCAACTGCACCATGGGTCATCTGAGTCTACTTAAAGAAGAGCTGGGCTGTACTTAACCATCACTAACACTGAATAAGGAAGGTTAGCTTTGTGGAAGACTAAGTTGGAGCTCATTTGGCTCACACTTCAAGACTCAGCTGATGGGTAGCATTTTTTCCTCCAATAAGACTGTCATGAATAACTGATATCCAGCAAGCCATGTAAACCTCGTTGTCCCTGGTTAAAAAAATCTTGCTGCTGCTTCCCTTTGCCATTACATATTTTAAAAGAGTAGTCTACTCTTTTCATCCCCACATTTCCACTTCCCACCCTCCTATCAGTTCAGTCTAATGTATATTGTGCACCCACTTTTGTTGACATTGCTCTCTCGAATAACTTTTTAATCATTAAAGTCCAATTGACTTTTTGGTCTTGGTTCTAGTTGTGCTTTCCACAGCTTTGGCTCTATTAACTCCTCCCCTACTTCTTACCACCTACTATAAATACTTCTTCTAATTATAAAAACAATACTTATTTAATATAGAAAAATTAAAATGCAAATAAGCTATAGTGAAAAGATATAACTCATAATTGTACTGTTAGTAACTTGTGGGGGAGAGGGGCTAGGCACGTCTTTTTTTCCCAATGCATAGAGTTTTTTAAGTTAAAAAATGGAATCATTGTGTACATTGGTTTTTTTGGAACCATTGTGTATATTGGTTTTTAATCTCCCTTTTTTAGTAGCACCTTGTCATCACTATCCTTCATGTCAGTTAATGCTTCTCTGCACCACACTGTCAGTTTAGAGGCTACGTGGTATTCCACTGCATAGCTTGGACCACAGTGTATTTAATCAGACTCCTAGGTTTTGTGGGGCTTTGGTTTTTTTGTTTGTTTATTTGTTTTTTGGCTGTGCCCTGTAGCTTGAGGGATCTTAGTTCCCCAACCAGGGATCGAACTGGGGCCCATGGCAGTGAAAGCACCAAGTCTGCCAACTCCTAACCACTGGACCACCAGGGAATTCCCAGTCTCATAGTTTTAGGAACTTAGGTTCATTCCAGATTTTTGCTGTTAACATTACAAAAAACATATCCATTTTAAGTTACTTTTTTAGGTAAATCTCTCACCTGTAATTGTTGTATCAAAGAGTAAAAACGTTTCTTAAGTTTTTACAGCACTATGTCTCTCTAACAACCTCTGTTGTCTGTAGACTACTCAGACCCCAGGCCACTTTCTGTGTGTGCCCCATCTAAGCACTGCCCATGCTGAGCTGTGTTAGCTGTTATCCCTGCCTCCTCTACCAGATGATGAGTTATTGGGGCCAGGACCATTTCTTGTGCTTTTATTTCTTAGAACCCATGCCTGAGACATGGTGGGTTCATGAAGATGAAAATCAAAACTAACATTCATTGAGCACTTCCCAAGAGCTAGGGCACAGTGACACTGAAGAGGAATGTTAACCACCATTACCATTTCATAAATGCAGAAATTTAGGCATAGATAAATATTTTGTACAGAAGTAGGCAGCTGGTTATGTCACAGGACAAATGTTTGTTGAATGAATAACAAGGTGTCACTTCAGGAATATTGGTTTTATAAAATAAAAGTAACTCCGCAGACCTGAAATCATCAGTATTACCAATTACGACATGATATATCTGAAGAACTTAGCATTTGTTTAACTTAGAGACATTGATTTTGCATACATTGATCTTCAGTGTCCCATTTTGGATTTCTCAATTTTTCTTAGTAACTTCTTCCTTTATCAGCACTGCAGGGAGTGAGGAAGTAATGTCCCTGAATCCTTCCATCACCAGCTCCTTTGCCTAATACGGAAGTTCTAACACTTGAATAGGCATCAGAACAACCCGGAGGGCTTATTAAAACACAGACTGCTGCCCCCCAACCCCTGAGTTTTTAATCCAGTGGAGCCTGAGAATTTGTATTTCTAACAAGATTTCTGGTGACTTGATGCTTTTGGCCCAGGGACCCATTTTGAGAACTCCAGGGAACTGCTGCACCCACATTTGCGCTGTTGTACTCTCTGCTGCTCCAGGTCCCTTCCCCAACTTTGCCCTGTTCTGGAAAGCACAACCTGTACCTGCGTGTGTGATGAGAAATCCCAACCTGACTTTACATGACCCCAGCAGGCAAGTCCCTGCTGGTGCCTTTTCTCCACACGGAGAAAGGCAGATGGCCTCGATCCCTAAGGACCTCTGATCTCAGACTTTGTATTTCCTCTGGAAAGTATATTCAAGCAGCTGACTGATTAGGCCAAACATAAATGTACAACAGTCTCCACCTGGCCATACCAGACCACTATAAAAGGGCCATATTTATTCATCCATTCTCATTTTCTGCTGATAGGGTTTCAGAAACCGTAACTGCCTTTGATGAATTTCCTAATTCAATTATTAATTTAATATTTCACCGTCTTAGGACTCTGGCCCTATGTGGAGTGAGAAAATGCTTTTGTTATAGCTCATTATTAAATGCAACCATGCCACTTTTTGTTTATATAAAAATCTGTATAAATAATTGCACAATACCACATTTTAAAGGCTAATGAACAGCTTAAAAGATTTTTATCTCACATCACTTACAACTAATTTCTCGCCTCAGAGTGTATGCATTGAGGCCTGATAGAGAAGTGGCTTAGCACTGTTGAATGCCTTGCAGATTAGTGAGGTAGGAATGAATGCAGTATTGCTCCTTATGGTTTAAGAATCCAATAACAAGTGCAGGGGGCCCCAGTGACGAGGCAGCGGCAGGGGCGGCAGCTCCAAGGGCTTTAGGTCCTGTGAGGACAAAGAATAGAGCCTTTTATCCTGAAGGGGACTCTCTGAAGGAAACACATCTCCCTCAGCCCAGACTAATGCCAGCCATTAAAGTGAGGACCAGCCTCCCAAAGCAAGCTTTCTTTGTGGCTGGCTGATAGAGGGTAAAGTTCTAACCAAATGTATTTTATACATACCAATTCCTTTGAATGAACATTTTTTAAGAAAGAAAAACACTTGACAAAGGCCTCTTTTGGATCCGAAATACTTCTCTCACCAGAGAGTCCTTGCCTTTTGCCCCTAGGGAAAAGAGTATCTGAGACGTATGTGTAAGTTCCAACTCATTTAAACCACTGGAGTGGGAGCCCTTCCTGATTGGGGAGGCAGGGTGGTTTCTCAGTGCTGTAGATGAGATCCTGCATTCTCTAGGATTTATTTGGTGCAAGGAAAAAATCAGGAAGCAGTTCCCCACCATCCTCACCTATCACAGGGGCTGGATTTCCCATCCTTCCTCTGAGGTCACTTCGGGTTTACAAAATCTCTGCTTCCCTCTAGGTGGAGGCCGAGCTGATTGACAAGCTGGACAGCATGGTGTCAGAAGGGAAAGGCGATGAGAGCTACAGGGAGCTCTTCGGCCTGCTGTAAGCTGCTTCAGCCCCAAGTACCTCACGTTGGGGGAGGGGGTGAAGTGGGCTAATGAAGGGTAGCGGTGCAACCTGCACTGGGCAGGCTTCAGAGTGTGGGTATCCGGAGAGACCAGGGTTGTTCCTGGTGGTAGCAGTGCTCACCTTCTGTCAACAAGAAAGTGACATCATGACAGCAAGCTCTCTCAGGGATTGCCATAGTTGACTAAAGATGTAGGGACGGGTGATAACTCTGAGCTCCTGGATTTGCTGATAGCAAAAGGATCATCGTATATCTTCATACCATGTACTGTATCTAGTTGGGCAAACAGTTCATGGGGACTCAATGAGGGCTCAAGGCTGACATTTCGGGGTGGGGGGAGGGAGGGAATTAAATCTCTGCTTTGTAAGAATGTACGATCAGCTTGAGAAACACTGCCATGAATTTTGTGACTTGAACAAATTATACCCCCTTCCAAACCAGTTTCCATTTGTGAAACAGGGTGGTTGTGCTGACTGATGTCAAGGGTCCCAGATCCACCAGTTGTGGCTTCTGTCTTGAGTTGATGGAGGCCAAGAGACCTTACAGGACTAGCCACAGGGCTAAGCCCAAAGGAAGGACTCAGGAGAGCCGTGGTCCTCCCAGAGAGATAGTAAAGTTGGGTATTTTATCTTCCTAAAAAACAAAATTTTAAGACATTTACAGCTCTAGAGCCCTCTCCTATCTCACTCATTATCTCTAGCTTTGAGATTTTCTTTATTTTAGTGACAATTTTTAAGATAGGCCTGTAATATATTTTCTAATAATAATACTGTACATTTGCTTAGAACTTTACAGTGTACAAAATTTGTTGACATATCTGATTTAATCCTCACAACACACCTGTGAGGTGGGCAAGGCAGATATTATCCTGAGGAGTAGGGGTGATGACACTGAGCTCAGAGAAGTGGTAGCATGGCCTCAGTTGCATGGCCAGTAAGAAGCAGCTCTGGGGGTACAGCCCAGATATTCCAGTTTCAAGAGGGGAAATCTTCCTGCTACACCCTGCCTACTTTGTTCCTTGATGAGTCATGCAATAAAATGTGAATTCATTTGAAATTTAAGTAATTTTAATTTGTGAAAATGAATCCATCCTTTAGTACTTCTCTTTTAGCTGAAGATGTTTCTAATTGTGGAAATAAGGAAGAGAAATCTCTTCCTAAGCCACTAACTGATGATTTTACTATGAAGGAAAAAGCACAAAAATAACTTACTATTAATAATTACCTGACCAAATAGTGTTACATAAACACTGTTCACGTCTGAGAACTGAAAGCCACTGATAACCAAGGAGCAGCATTTCCCAATTTGTGTTTGGGGAAGATGTTTGTAGGTATGCTGGGGGGAGGTGGGAGTGGATCATGGGCTAATCAATTTAGAAAAGACTCAGTTAAATAAAATCAAACAGGCCTCTGTATTATAGGACTTCTCAAAGCCTTTAATATTTAGAAAGATGTGAAAACTCTCTAAAAGGAAGGTGTGGTGATCAGCATCTTCCATGCTTTTTTGCTCACAGAACACCTCTCTCTGTCCTCCAGGACAGCAGAGCTCTGTAGAACAGAGTTTGGGAAATGTGAACACAGTGGTTTTTTCCACGCAGCTCAGAGGTGAAAGACAATGGTCCTACCTTCTCGCTCTAGTAAATGGGTCACATGGAAACCCTCACTTTCCCAGAAGCCTCAGCTCAAGTTAGATGCTGTGTGCAAGGAAGACAGTTGTCATCATTGCAGTGTTAACGGCAGTCAGGCTGTGGGTGTGAGTTCCCAGTGCTGGGTCCCTGGCTGAGCCTTCCACTCTAGGTGACTTTCATGACCTTAGGGAGCTAGGGACAGTGTACAAAAGGATCAGGAGTGAGACCTTGACCTGAGATAATCACTAGAGCAAACAGAAAGAGTCCATCTAGGTCATCATCCCCTAGGAGAGAACTGTGAAAAGGCAGAGGATCTCAGAAGCCAGGCTCTTTGGAGAAGTCAGAGGCTACCTGGAGGTGACAGGAGCCTGGGCTGGCAAGTGAGAAAAGCACCTGGGCATTTAGCTCTTGGCTCTGGCACATTTCACATGGGAGTATCCCATGACAGTGAAGATGACAGTGTAACTCCTGGACTCACTGTCCTTCACGCTGGGCCCTCAAGACTGGTTGGAATCTTTCCCTTGGTTTACATGAAAACGTTGGTTAGTATGTTTGCTGAGGATGGTTCTAAGCAGTGATAGAGGCAGCCAGCCAATTGGCAAAGCCAGGTCTATCCCTCAGTGGACTCTTACTCCGCTGCTTCTTCAGAACAGATCTCACAGTGTGTACACCTAAAGGGGCTGGGGCTTTGAAACCGCTCCCTCAGTTCGGAACTTGCACAGGAGAATGGAAAACGTGTTCATTGGTTGCTGGCCAGTTCAGTAATTGCTTTGTCTTTGCTTTCTGCTGCATGGAGTAGAACCCAGCTGTTTGGGCCCTACCCCAGGTAAGACTGCAGTGTGGTAAGTCTGCCGTCTCCAGATCCATCACAGGCCCCACGGGCTCTGGGACCTTACTCTGGTGCCCAAGGAAGGCTCATGCATTGTGCATTGTGTTTGCTTCCACCAATAGCCTGCTGGAGAAAGTTGAACAGGAAACATGGCGCGAGACCGGCATTTCCTTTGTAACCTCGGTCACCCGCCTCATGGAACGCCTTCTTGACTACAGGTATCTTCTCAGGAACCTACCTGACCTCTTCTCTGGTCAGATGCTCTCCCCAGCAGGAGGATCCCCTGACCTTAAAATTGAGACCTCGTGGCCATGAGAGGTAGGACTGTTCTGGTGTTGTGTGCCATCACCAGTCATTAGAAATCTCCTGATGGCCAAGGAGAAAGAGGAAGAAAGCCTTCTCCCAAGGGTAGGCCAGGGCTTCCTGGGCTTACCCCCGATACGTGGGCACGTGTATCCAGGAGGTATCCCAGGGACATGTAGCCTTCTGGCTTTTCATCCAGAAAAGTCAAGGCTCAGAGGAATGGGCACAGCAGAGAGGAAGAGAAAGGCTGTCTCCAGAGCAAGTTAGGTCCTTAGCGCAGACCTTCCTCAGAGCCATGTGGCAGATGGGCAGGAAAATATCACCTGGTACAGAAGTGTGACCCAGGAGGACTTTCATTTGGTTTTTCCAGGGAAGGGGGACCCAACTTTTCCATGCCTCCATTCTTTGTGTAAAATCTGTTTATTTCTGTCCCTTGATCCTGGCCATGCGCAGATTAGAGGAGGCAGCCTGTGAGCTCAGAGATCTTTATGATACATTCAGTCTGGGAGTTCATGTGAAATTCATTTTTTCGTGAAAGCCTGCCTTCTCAGTCATATCATGGCTTTTGACTTTGCCTAAAAGTAACAATAATGCTACCATTGCAGCCTTAGTTATTCTGTCAGTAGAGTTCAGGTGATAGCTAAGAGTGCCTTTTGGGAACCTAGAGGAAGGTGATAAGGAATGAGGAGGAATGATAGAGGAAACCCAGACCCAAGCAATAGTTGTCTTCTCTGTGCTACATGTCATGCAGATGCCAAGGGAGAGCATCTGGGACTCCAGCTAGCTGCGTGTACAGGAAGCTTCTTGCTGGATTCACCAGTCTGGTTCTCATTCTCTTTCATCCCCTTGTGCTAGGCCTTTCTCCTCCCCAGAGGAGCTTGGCTTTGACCAGTCCCTGCCCTCCCTAGGCAAGGATTCATTCTCAGTGTTCCTGCTGTTCTGTGTCTGGAAGGCCAGCCATGACCCCTCCTAAACCCAGCGCTACTCAGCATGAATGCAGCTCAGCTCTGGCCGAAGCTACCCCTAAATCAGAAAAAAAGCTCCAAAGCAACTGCTCCTAGTTAGAGGGGATTCCAAAGACTAGTGCACAGGAAGGACACTATAGGGAGAAAAGCGAATGAGATTATGTACATGGCAGTTATGCCGTGGTTGCTGTGGCCACAGGGTCCTGAAGGTAGGTCCCTAGAGTAGAGTGTCTTGGCTTCTATGAAACACTGTCCTACAAAATGAAAACTGCCCTTTAAGGAAAGCTCTGTGCCTCCCCTTTTGGAAACTTGAGGACTTAACCTTCTACTTTACTGACATACTCTTTTGTGCTGAAGGCATTGGTAGGTGTTACTTAATGCCCTGATATAGCATCTGGGCTCTACACTCTGCCACCAGAGCAAGGGGTCCAGTTGAACAGAGATCTTTGAACCCTAAGAGTGGGTCCAAAGCTTAGAGGGAGCTCACAGTACAGTCTCATCTGTGGAAGAAGTTTCTGTTGGAGAGCATCCTCATCTGGGGTTTGGACATACTAATGCCTCAGTGACACTGCAGGTCTCTGTGTTGTCCCAGAGGCACCACTTTGTGCATTCATCTGTGCTCTCCCTTCCAGGGATTGCATGAAAGGAGAGGAGACAGAGAATAAGAAGATCGGCTGCACTGTTAACCTGATGGTGAGAGAATATGGGCTCTTCCTCCTCTCTGCCTCGTAGTGTGGCTTCTGTCCTGCCCTGTGATTGGCCTGTCCTTTCTACAATACATGGCTATAAGCCTAAGGGGTTTTTTTGGTTTTTTGTTTTTTATTTGGTTGCTCTGGGTCTTAGGTGTGGCAGGCGGGCTCCTTAGTTGCAGCAGGCAGGCTCTTTAGTTGTGGCATGTGAACTCTTAGTTGCAGCATGCATGTAGGATCTAGTTCCCTGACCAGGGATCAAACCCGGGTCCCCTGCATTGGGAGCACGGAGTCTTAACCACTGTGCCACCAGGGAAGTTCCAAGCCTAAGGGTTTGAGTCAGGACATCAGCTCTGTTACTGGTATCTTGGAAACTTGCACCTCATCACTCACATTCCTACTTGGGAAAGGAATGAAATGAGCTTCTCTTTGGACAGAGCTCTAGCCCGGCCTCTTGGCAAGGTCCCGCCAACCCTGACATACTCTAATTTCCAGTCTTCCCTGGTATTCTTCCTCTGTCTCATCACTCAGGGCTCCTGCAGATCTGCCAGAGGTTTCACCCCCAGCAGGCGTACCTTCTGGCTGGTCCCTTCTCTTCCTGGTGCTGGCTACCTCCACGGCCTGTCTTCTCCCTCCTGTCCAGCACACCCAGGGTTTTGGGCAGCTGCCTGGAGTTCAGAGATGGCCTCCACAGGCAGCAGCCTCTCCCATCTTCATTTATATTTCCTTCTCTCTTACAGAACTTTTACAAATCTGAGATTAACAAAGAAGAGATGTATATCCGCTATATCCATAAGCTTTGTGACATGCATTTGCAGGCCGAAAACTACACAGGTAAGTGGGAAGGGGAAGCTACGCCTCCCCATGAGGACAGACTGGACATACATGCACAGCTGGCAGAGAAAGGCTCTGAGCTGGTGCCTCCCAGATTTTAGCAGAGTGTCAGGACCCATGATGCCCATCACCTCACTCCTTTCCCTCAACTCCTTTGTAACGTGGTGGAGAAAAAGCAGGTGGAACTTCCACTTGTGCCTTGCTGCCCAAAGCTCTTCCATTCTCCTTGCCTCCTATTCACCTGCTTTGAGGCCTCAAGGGTGACCTCCAAATTCTGGTGTGCCAGGTTCAGAGCATCCTGAGCTCACTGTCCCTCTTCATGAGCAGAACTTCTCTGAGGACCTTCACAGCTGGAACTAAGTGAGGCCATAACACAGGAACATCAGCCTAACCCTGGGACTTCCAGAACTTGCTGGCAGACCTGCCTTGCAGTCTGGGCTCCTCCCCTGCAAGTACACAACAGCCCCACATTGAGCTCCCAGTGGAGAGTATGGAGAATGTTCACCTTACTTTCTGACAGACCAGACAGGGACCCTTTCACTGTATCTACAATTTAATCCATTACTACGGCCTTTTCTAAAAGAACAAATTTAAAAGCATTTCAACATACCTGTCACACTCTGTTTACTGAGCGCCACTTTGAGTCAGGAAGATATGTGTACCCATGTGTGTCCTGCCTGATTACCTTGTATCATAGTTCCCCCAAAATAGCCACTTCTTCACTGTGGTGACCAGCCATCACATCTTAGCCCTTGAGCCATAGGACTTGAATTTGTGTGATAGACCAGGAAATTCAAGCTATTCTTGTCCACAGCATTACGAGAATTAGATGAATTTGTAGAAACACAGAATCCTCCTTCCTTATTTTATGTTAGATGTTAAAGAGTGTTTTGCACAGATTCCACCTTTCCTGACACAGCTTGGCAAGAATTAAATCTGAAATGACTGGGATGAACCTGCCATTCTCTGCAGTCACTTCCACCCATGATCCCAGCAGCCCTTTGAGAGGGCAGTGAAGTGATAGACTGAAAAGTTCCATGTATCAATAGAGGCATTTACTAAACTCCTGGAGGACTGGGCCATCACTGAGAGGCTATGTCAGGAATTTAGACAGAGAGAGGGTGCTGAGCCTTGCCTCTGGTGGCCTCAGGAATAACATCTGAAAAGAAAATTGGCAGGGAAGGAAAGGATTTCACATGGTTTTCTGAGTTCTAGAGGGAGGCCTTGAGGGCCTCATGGGCTTGTTCCCAGTGAGAAGGGGCTTCACAGCTCCAGTGAGGAGGCACGTATATCCCTGGGCAGGAGGGTCCAGTAGCCAGAGCATAGGCAGAGCGCAAACGTGAGCAGGAGCCTGGAAAGTGGCTGCAGGCAATATACCTGGCTAAAACTGGAAGTGGGTCACTAGATAATTTGAAAAGAGATTCTTCATAGTCATGGGGAGCAGATTTGAATAGGGCCTTGAAGGCCAGGCAGAAGCTAGAACTAATTAACTTGCTAGTAGGAGATGCCCACTAAAACTGAGCAGATAGAACAGGAAAGAGCAGACTGTGTCATGGGACCATGAGCCGCTGCTGTAACTCAGTCTGACTGACTCTTTGGGATTTAGGAAGCTACAGCATTTAGCTGCGGTTGTTTTGTAAACCCTCTCCAACTGTTCCACATGTATGGGAGGTGTCACAGGGCCCCGCCCTGGGCCCAGCATCCACTTTAGCTTCCTCCAGGAATGGAGCCCATCACACAGTTATCACCGTACACACTCCTTCTCTCTGGTCCTTTTAGAAACGGTCAAGATAAGGAGAAAGGGTCATTCCCAGGGCCATGCTGAGCTCAGAAAATGGAGCTGGAGGCATTGAGGCTGGCTTCGGGAGGGCTGAGAAAAGCCTTAGTCAGTGCTTACCCCTCAGAGCCAGTTCTGAAAAGGTTGGAAAAGAAGCTCTAGTCAGTTGAGCAAAAAGGAACCCAAGAACTCTCTCTGACATGTCAGTGTGTCCCAGAGCAAAGCAACCTGTACACAGGCCCCTAGGTACCTGAGCCATACTTTATCTAGCGCCCAGAGCAGGTGACCAGGCTAAGGGAGGAAGGTGTCTACTAGGATCTTTGGTTCCTTCGTGCTGTGTTCACGGGCTATTCACTGGCTGGACAGCCCCTCTATCTCAGCTTTGGTATCCAGCAACCCTGATCTGGGCTGCACATGCCTTGCGCTGGCATGCTGCTTAGCCTGGTCCCTTGGCACCCGGCTGCCCCTGGACCTCCATAGCCCTTGTCCCCACAGAAGCTGCGTTCACTCTGCTCCTCTACTGTGAGCTGCTACAGTGGGAGGAAAGGCCACTGCGGGAATTCCTCCATTACCCATCCCAGACAGAGTGGCAGCGGAAAGAGGGACTGTGCCGCAAGATCATCCACTACTTCAACAAAGGCAAGGTGGGTGTTATTAGGCAAGGCTTTGAGCGTCTCTGCTTCTACTGTACTACATGGCATCTTAACGCTACAGGGATGGCAGCAGCTGCAGAGGGTACTGTGTGGGGTGGTGAGGGGGTGGAGGCCCATATGTGTGCGTTAGATATGGAGGCAGCATGACTTTCTCTGGGGAAAAAAAAATAACAGCTTAATTCTGTGGCTTGGAAGCCAATTCCAGATTGGGGATGTAAGAGACAACCCCACATACCAGCTTTGCACATCTGTAAATACTAATGCTCCAACAGCAAGGGCTTTGGGCCCCCTGCTTATATTTATTAGATTTACTTAAATTATTGTAGCTTTCTGCTCTGCTATAGAAAATGTGAGCTATAAAAATTAATGGATTCTAACCACAGCCAACGGAGGCCTGTACTGCCTCTTACGGGTACGTGTTCTTGTCTTGGATTTCGCTTCCTTACAGCATAGTCTGGGCTCCTCTCATTGGGGTTATTCTCTATTAAACTTGATTCTGTGGAATTAGCAGGCATTGTCAGCATTGGTTCAGACTTCCTTGGGACTTCCCAGCCATTCTGCTCCAATCTCTGGGAGAGCTCCTTGTGGGGCCCTCTGACCCACCTATGGCCCATACACTGGAAAGGCTGGACTTGTGTAACTTGTTGAAGCTGTTCTCTCATTACTCAGCTTTGAGCATGTTAAAAAGCTGAAACAGGATTGTTCAGGGAACTATAGTGGCTGAACTCCAGACTTAAATGGAAATTGGTTTTTTAAAATAAGCTTTTTTATCATAAAAAAGAAAGATTTAAACATTAATAACTTCTGCCCATAAATCAGAAAACATTCATCAGTTTTACACAACATGAGAGACTTTTGTTTGTCAAAAACATTCACCCATGTAGGGAACACACTGGTAAGCAGGAACCTTTCCAAAACCTCAGGAGCTCTCATTTCACCTGGCCCAGAAAGGAGACCCATGCTTAGCTGTCAGCCAGCCACACATGACTGAGCCACAGTGCCAGCCCAAAGCCTCCTCTCCTTGCTGGTCCAGAGACGGACAGAGGGCCCCATGCCAGTACACTTTTAGGTCTGTCTTCCTGGCACCCAGCCCACCTGGAGCTGCCACCTACCCATATGCCCAGCAAGCCCTCCCAGCTCTGAGGGAATGGCATAAGCATGGTGTGAGTGTGCATAAGTGTTGTTAGTATATTAGCTTATTTTTCTTTCCATGGGCATAGAGTACAGAGTAGAGTTATGCTTATCTGATTGAGCCCAGCAGTGGGACACGTGAGCATTAATGGTCCCCTTTTCACCCCACACTACAGTAGTGTCAAGAAAGCAGGTTTAAAGGTTAGTATGAACAAGGGAAGGTAATGCAAAACCTGCCTGAGTATTGTGGATAAGCAGGAAGGGGAGAAGGACTGGGAGGCTCCGTAGGCTACCTTGTCAGGGATCTCCCCCTCCTTCTAGCAGCCCTGACTTTGGTGTGAATTGCTGGGGGAGCAGCTTCTGTACTGAGAACAGATGACTCAGTGAGCCCTTTCATGAGCTCATCCTCAAAGGGGTATTTATCACAACCATTCTCTTGGGCTCATACAGAAGGTCCAACTTTTCTGTTTCTGTACCTTCATACCTGACAGAACCAGTGGATAGGGCTAACCAGTTCTCTTAAAAGCATTCAGGGTTTTTTTTCTAATGGCTCCAGAAAAGCAAAACCTGTCTGATGCAAGAAAAGTGCTCCTGGGCTTCCCTGGTAGCGCAGTGGTTAAGAATCTGCCTGCCAATGCAGGAGACACGGGTTCGAGCCCTGGTCCGGGTAGATCCCACATGCCACGGAGCAACTAAGCCCATGCACCACAACTACTGAAGTCCACGTGCCCTAGAGCCCATGCTCTGCAACAAGAGAAGCCACCGCTATGAGAAGCCCGCGCACCACAACGAAGAGTAGCCCCCGCTCTCCACAACTAGAGAAAAGCTGGTGCGCAACAATGAAGACCCAGCGCAGCCAAAAATAAAATAAATAAATAAATTTTAAAAAAAAGAAGGAAGGGGAGGCATGAAGATGGGAGCTGGTCCTTCATTTCAGGGAAGAGGGAGCAGACAGTAAGGGAAGCTGGGAGGAGGCCTCTGACCCCTAAAGCATACAGACCATCAGGACCGAACCAACCCTCCATGTGGGGGTGGGCTTGGGCTCTACTGCTGAGGGCTGCTATTGTCCACATTCCTTTGAAGGAATGAGTCTGTTGCTTCTAAAATGTTGTGTGTAGACAGAAGTACAAAGACTGACAGTCTGGAGTCCCAGGCTTTTGCCTTCCTTTCCAGTTTGAGTAGAGTGAGCCAAGTCAGTGCAACTTTTGTGCCATCCCTGTCAGTGGGGGCAACAAGGATGTATAAACACACATCTGCCCAAGCTGGTAGAAGTGATTGGATTTCAGACACTGGTTAGTAGTTGTGTAGTTGGCTTTGCCTCCTGCCAGAAGGAAGGAAACCAAGAGAGAAGATGTAGATGGGATGCATTGTATCTGCAGGGCGTTCCCTCCCTGTGTTCCGAGGTAGCTCTCAAAACCCCCAGCATTCCAGCACAATCCTCAAGGCTGACAGAGTGTCCTGGCTCACCCTTGGGGGTTGGGGGGGCAGGCTTGGAGCAGCAGGGCTACAAATTAGGGCAGAGATGCCAGCGAGGCAGATAAGCATTGATCCTAATAGAGTAGAACTGCTTTACTGGGAGCTACCGTCAGCAGACAAAGCGCCTTTAGCCTCACATGGGTTCCTCATCACCTAAATGAGCAGTTCCCCATGGGGCGCTCCTTACAGGCTGGCTAGCAGTCTGCACACAGCTCAGCTGCTTCGCCAGCCCCCTTGGATCTTCCTGCCAAGCAGACCCTCCTGTGGGCCCTTCACTGAAACCTGCCCAAGCAGCACTTGGAGCCAGAGACAGGACAGACACGTGCCCCCTTAAAAGCTGTGATGTGGGGGTACAAGAGGCTTTCTAGCTCACTGAGGCAGAGGCATTGTATCGGAGCAGGGAGTCAGGGTCTATTTAAAATTCTCTTTGGTTTGTTTCAACATTTTTAATTGGTCCTGCAGTTCAATCCATATGGCGGTAATTTCTTCAAAGGATAAGAAACACAGTCCTGGGCTTCCCTGGTGGCGCAGTGGTTGAGAATCCGCTTGCCAATGCAGAGGACACGGGTTCGAGCCCTGGTCCAGGAAGATCCCACGTGGCGCAGAGCAGCTAAGCGCGTGTGTTACAACTGCTGAGCCTGCGCTCTGCAGCCTGCGAGTCACAACTGCTGAGGCCCACGCGCCTAGAGCCCGTGCTCCGCAACAAGAGAAGCCACTGCAATGAGAAGTCTGCGTACCACAGCGAAGAGTAGCCCCGCTCACAGCAACTAGAGAAAAAGCCAGTGCACAGCAACGAAGACTCAACGCAGCCAAAAATAAATTAATTAATTAATTAATTAATTAATTATTTAAAAAAAAGAAACACAGTCATGAATAAAACATGGAGAGTATTGTCCTTCTCCCTGATGTTATTTCAAATCTATTTTTTTAATATAGTCCTTATTAAACATTCATACTGAAATACTGATGGGTGAAATTATAGTATATCTGATATTTGCTTCCAAAACTATGGGGAGGAGTAAGTGGATGAGATATTTAATGATACAAGACTGGCCATGAGTTGGTCATTGTTGAGGTTGGGTGATGAGTACCTAGGGGTTCATACTTCCATGTTTCTATATGTTTAAAATTTTCCTATAATAAAAATTTTAATTAGTACTTAGAAGTTGGGGAGAAGAGCCTGGCTAAAATGTCAAGTAAACCTTTGATTCCCAATCTCGCCAAGAGAGAAAGCACTGTATTAAAAAGAGGAGGAAATGGACAATATTGCCCCTTAGTGAAGGCCACTGTTAGATGAGCCTGTCACCATAATAGGAGCCACACCACGGAAACAGCCCGAGACGTGATTAGGCAAGGATTATCTGAAGACTGCTCTAAGATTTGAACATTTCTGTAAAGGAAATTATCAGACCTACTACCAAGCCCTTGGGTAGCTACTTCCTACTTAGCTTCCAGACTTGTTTCTAAGCTTAAATGATCTTAATTTAAAAGTCATTGTTTCCTTCATTAACTCATTAAATAAATCTTTATTGAGTACCTGCTCATGGCTGGCACTGTTCTAGGCTCTGAGGATGTAGGATATAAACAGGATCCCTGCCCTCATGCAGCTTATCATCTAATTGAGACTAATACAACATAAAAGTAAATACTTTTTAGCCCAGAAATAAACCCACACACCTATGGTCAATTAATCTTCAGGCAAGAATATACAGTGGAGAAAAGACAGTCTCTTTAGCAATTGGTGCTGGGAAAGCTCGACGGCCACATGTAAATCAGTGAAGTTAGAAAACTCCCTCACACCATACACAAAAATAAACTCAAAATGGCTTAAAGGTTTAAATATAAGACATGACAGCTTAAAGCTCCTAGAAGAGAATATAGGCAAAACAATCTCTGACATAAATTGTAGCAATATTTTCTTAAATCAGTCTCCCAAGGCAAAAGAAATAAAAGCAAAAATAAACGGGACCTAATCGAACATACAAGCTTTTGCACAGCAAAGGAAACCATAAACAAAATGAAAAGACAGCCTACGGACTGGGAGAAAGTATTTCAAATGATGCAACCGACAAGGGCTTAATTTCCAAAATATACAAACAGCTCATATAGCTCAATATCAGAAACAAACAAACAACCCAATCAAAAAATGGGCAGAGGGACTTCCCTGATGGTCCAGTGGGTAAGACTCCATGCTCCTAATGCAGGGGGCCCGGGTTCGATCCCTGGTCGGGGAAATAGATCCCGCATGCATGCCGCAACTAAAGATCCCATGTGCTGCCAATAAGACCTGGCACAGCCAAAATTAATTAATTAATTAATTAATTGTTAAAGAAAAGAAAAAACATTAAAACAAAACAAAACAAAAAACGTGGTTGCACCATTTTTAAAAAAAAGGGCGGAAAACCAAGTAGACATTTCTCCAAAAGAGACATAAAGATGGCCAACAGGCACATGAAAAGATGGTCAGCATCACTAATTACTAAAGAAATGTAAATCAAAACTACAGTGAGACATCACCTCAAACTAGTCAGAATGGCCAGCATCAAAAAGTCTACAAATAATAAATGCTGGACAGGGTGTGGAGAAAGGGAACCTCCTACACTGTTGGGGGCAATGTAAATTGGTACAGCCACTATGGAGAGCAGTATGGAGGTTCCTTAAAAAACTAAAAATAGAGTTAGTTTTAGTTACATGATTCAGCAATCCCACTCCTGGGCAAATATCCAGAAAAGACAAAAACTCTAATTCAAAAAGATACATGCACCTAATGTTCATGCCAGCACTATTTACAACAGCCAAGGCATGGAAGCAACCTGTGTTCGTCAACATATGAATGGATAAAGAAGATGGCAAAGGGTGTATGTGTGTGTATGTATATATATTATATATATAATGTAATATTACTCAGTCATTAAAAAGAATGAAATACTGCCATTTGCAGCAACATGGATGGACCTAGAGATTATCATACTAAGTGAAGTAAGTCAGACAGAGAAGACAAATATTATATATCCATGTGGAATCTAAAAAAATTATACAAATGAACTTATTTACCAAACAGAAACAGACTCACAGACATAGAAAACAAACTTCTTGCTACCAAAGGGGAAAGGGTGGAGGAGGGATAAAGTAGGAGTTTGGGATTAACAGATACACACTACTATATATAAAATAGATAAACAACAAGGATGTACTGTATAGCACAGGGAACTACATTCAATATCTTGTAATAACTACATTCAATATCTAGTAATATTGGAATCTGAAAAGAATATATGTATGCGTGTGTGTGTGTGTGTGTATATATATATATATATATATATAACTGGATCACTTTTGTGTACCTGAAACTAACACAATATTGTAAATCAACCGCACTTCAATTTGAAAAAGTAAATACCTTTTTTATACAAGATAACTTCAGAGTAATGAAAGAGAATGGTTGGGGTAGTGCCTGTCCTTGACAAGGTAGTTAGGGAAAGGCCTCTTGGAAGTGGAAACATTTGAGTAGAAACCTGAAAACTATGCCTCAAGCCAGAAAACCAGTGCTATGTGTTCTCCACAAATTGGTTTTGAGCATATGTTCTTTGTGACATGCGATTTGCAGAAGGCCTTTGGTTGTGCCCTCTGATATGTTTGATGTGGGCTTGGGCCATTCCAAGGCTGCCTGAGGTGCTGAAGCCTTTTTCCTATTTCTGATGCAGAGTTGGGAGTTTGGGATCCCACTGTGCAGGGAGCTGGCGTGTCAGTATGAGAGCCTCTACGATTATCAGAGCCTCAGCTGGATTCGGGTGAGCTTTGCCCCTTCCCCCGCCCCAACCCTGAGTGGAGGTGCTAGCACTTTTCTGGCATCAACTTCTAAGGGAGCGTTTACTGTGGACCCAGCCCTTGGTTTAGTGCTGTGGACAGTACAGGAGAAGCAAAAGCCAAGGTTCCTGCTCTCAAGATGCTTGCATTATGGCTGGGGAACCAAAACAAACACATGACAAATGATTGTATGATCCAGACCCCAAGGGCCACTGGTGCTCAAGGAAGGGAGAAGCAGCATACACAGGATAGGATGGGGGTTTCAAGGAGGAGGTGGCAGCTCGACTTCATGAAGAAGCTTTTCCTGAAATGATTTTGTTCAGGTATGCTTCATCTGAAAACATTATAAGATCTTTCACTGCCTTGGCTTATGGTCAATACTGAGCACCCAAGTAAAGGAAGTTCTTCTTCCCTTCTTTGATGAAAAATATTCAAAACTAAGTGAAATGGACTTTGACAGTCTCCCAAATTTTTCCTAGTTGCCGGTGCTGGGTATTAAATCATAACAGGTCATTGGCAAAGAGAAGTCAGGAATCTCAGTTCATCCTCCTCCTGCACCCTTTTCAGCATAGCTAGCTCTTCCGTGTTCCCTGATCCTGATCAGGATTTGGGCCTATATAATAGATGTGGTTCTCTAGCAATAGCATTTTGACTGGTCTTTGAAGGCCGCTGCCCCCTGGCAGGCTGGCTTGATTGAGCGCATTAGGGCTGTCTTCCCAGTCAGATTTCAGTGAGTTTTTCTGAACCTGAAGCCAGGCCAGCCAAGACTAAAAAACTTATCGACCTTGGTAATACCAGACGTCATGGATGTTAGTTCAACTTTTAAAGTTTAAAATCTCCTAAATTGGGACCAGTACGAGTGATGCTGGCAACTAAGCCTTCCTCATTCTGTTAGCATCGAGTCAGATGATAAATGAACAAGAGCAATGCAGATGGACTGATGGAAAATGGTGCCACCTATAAGCAACACTAGCTTATACTCAATTGGTGTAGTGAGTATCAGTCAAAACCAGGAATTCCTGAGCAAAAAAAGGAAGTCCATGTTAAATGTGTATCCCTGAAAGTACAGGAAGCCTGAGCCTCTGTGGGGCTGAGTCCACTCATTGGGAAGGACACTCCAAGCAGCCTCTCAGGGCTGCTTCACCATCAGGTGACAATGGAGAGTGAAGACTTCCTCTCCATCAGGCAGTTCCCCAGGGAGAGGTTGATCAGGGCTAGGGGCTCACTTTTTATCTAGACCAAGTCACCATGTTCTCTTTCCAAAAGACAGTGTCTACTTAGGCCTGGGAGAACTTGCTTTGGACACCACTAGCAGTCAAGCCAACTGCCTTTCTCGTTCACAGAAAATGGAGGCCAGCTACTATGACAACATCACGGAGCAGCAACGCCTGGAGCCTGAGTTCTTTCGGGTCGGCTTCTATGGCAGGAAGTTTCCTTTTTTCCTTCGGGTGAGTCCATTCAGGTAGTCACAAGAACTTCTATCATATTTTACACGTAAGTTATTTATAACCTGTTTTTTTTTAACCTTTTTCCTATTCTATTGAATACTTCTTTTTGAAGGAATGACCAGCCAACAAAAAGCATTTGACTTAATTTGACTGGACTGGCTACCAACTTTAGACTCTGTTTCTCTCTGCAGTACTGTTTTGTAGCTACCTGGAATGTATGAGGGTGGTTTTCTTACCAAATCAACCAAGTTCCTGCAGGAAATGACCAGGGTGTGAGAATGTCCCATAGGTATGTTTAGAAACCTTCCAACTTCTGTTTCCAGTGCCTGGAATTCTCCAGTGTGACTGTTCTCAGCCAGACAGGACCTCAGTACAGCCCTGACCTCAACAGTAGGCGGTACAGCCAGGGTGGAGAATTATTGATTTGAGAGATTTCAGAGGATAGTCCCCTTGCTCCTGGGGTTTGTGGGAGCTGCCAAACATTGGATTTGGCTGTGGAAGGCCTTTCCTAGGCAGCCAGTTCTCTGGCCCATGATGATTACAGCCATTTTCCTCCACCATTGCTGGAAAGGCTGAGCTGGTATATAAACAGAGTGGAAGGAATGACTGAGCATAGACATACTGACACCAGTTAAACAGTTGCGATTTTTTTTCTCTTTAATCAGCACAACCCAGAGGCTCCAGGAGAAGTCAGCCTGGGCTTATAGGCTGTAGCCCACACGGATTTGCTGTTCCCAAATGACCTAAACGAAGCTGTGCTGATGCAAGAGCCCCAGGGCTGCAGTTGAGACCTAAGAGTAGCTCCGATTGTCCCCAGTTCCAGTATCATACTAAGGTTCAGTGTCCAGGAAGCAGCTGGGAAAATTCATAGGATTCCCTTGATGTGTTTGGGATCCTATCTTACTGGGGAAATTGCTTTAGCCAGTGAGCAATAAGCTTGGTATCTCATCAAAGGTCAACTGAGCTTAATGGCTCCTTACAAAAAGCCAGTCTGCTAAGCAACAAAGTCCAGGCTGACTACATTTCAGATGTAAGGCAGGTCAACATGCACATTTCTTGGGCAGTAATCATTATAGGTTAAAATGAAAGTGATTTCTGCAGGAACTAGCAATAGTGATAGGGACAGCAAGCACACTCTGCCTGATCATGATCCCCAGAAGGCTCTAAGTCTATTGCACAGGAGTGTTTATAGTAGCAGAATGTGAATAAGTAGAGGATCTCCTCAGGAGACTGGACCTCCTTCATTCTCTAGGGACCATCCAGTCCAGGCATATCCGAAGTGGCATGTTTGTTGCCCCCATCAGCATAGATCGTACAACAGCAGTGGGGGTAAAGGTCAACAGAAGAGAAAGAAGGAAAAAAAAGAAAGAAAGAAGGAATAGTACAAGAATTAGAAACCAAAAGCATCTCTAGAAAGCCCTTTGATAAGCTAATGATTATAGCCCTGTAAGTTATTTCTTTCGCTTTTTATCTTTGCAAATTATGCTTGTCATTTTATTCTCCTTGTTTAGTCCCACAATTTGTATGTCATCAACCAGATTTTACTCCAAAACATCATTATTTTGAGTATTACAAAATCAGGCCCTGATGTTCCCCATTTCTGTCTTTGTCAAGCAGGAGGTCTCCATCACGGTTCCACCTGGCTCCCACCCCTCATGCTCATGTCACAGGGAACATCAGTATCTCAGGGCTCTCAGAGCTTTCTGACAAGTAGGACCTGGCATAGTACCTGCATCTGAGCCATTCATACAGTGTTCTCAAGTGACAGTCTAAATGTTCAAACATGGTTTCAAGGGTGCCAGTAATGGAGGAAAAATAACAAGAGGTGTTAGGAAATATCATCCATCAGTCCGTCCTCATTTCCACACTAGGAGCTATGTTTCATGCATACAAATCTGCCTGGCCTGGCTACATGCTGCCTTCCCTTCCCTCAGCTGCTCAGTTCATCTGTGGCAAGTGGAATAAGTCCAGTGGAGGTAGCCGTTTGCCTTGTAAATGGCAAGGGCAAAATGGAAAGCAGTGGCAGCCAGATCTGTCTCATGTAGGGATGCTGGGGCTCTCGCCTGAGCAGACTTGAAAGCAGCAACCAGCCTCAAGGTCAATGCTCTGTGCCTTCCTCCTGCTGGGTCTTCCCCAGCACACTAGGCTACTCTTTCACCTTCCCACATAGGCCATCTATTACTCTAGCTCTGTCAGCTTGAGTTCTCTGGACCATCTGCCCGTCTTGCCTCACAAATGTGATTATCTGCTAATCTGCATGGAGACAGGAAAACATCCAGCCCTCCCTCCTTGGGGGAATTTCTGTTTCTCTTCATTTGACTCATGAACAGACACTGGAGAGGATTGTACGTTTGTGAGTGGATATGAAAAGGCCAGTTCTAAACAGTTACCTTCTTTGTCAATTCTCCTTATCAAGCAAGGGACTTAGAAATGTCTCTGTCCTCTGTCTGTTCCACTGGAGAGGCCAGCCTGCTCCTCCTGACCTTGACTTCCCTTCCAGTGTTGCCTTTCATTCTGATCCATCTGGACATGTGGCCTAGCCTTAGCTGAGTTCTCCCATAGTAAGAGAAGAAGTGAAAAGTGGGCAAAAATCCTATTCCAAAAAGGCTGAGGTCATCCACAGCCTGGCCTGTGATTATCCCTGTACTGGGAAACGTAGGGCTGGCCCTGTGGAACCTCTCTCTCCCCCTTCCTCTGAAGACGTGCCAAGAGGGGCTGCCAGTGCCTGACACCATTTGTCAAAGTGAATCTAGTGAGGCAGCTAGGCAGGCAGACAGATGTCACCAGAGAGCTTCAGAGGAGCCTCCTCCAGCCACTCACTCTTGAACAGCTGTGAGGTAGGCAGAGCAGCAGGGTTGAAGGTGCCTTGTCATGCCTTCCGTACACAAAGAGAAAAACTGAGTCCTAACCTGTACCAAATATGATGTAACATGAGGTTTTAAGAAATCTGTAATTGGGGACTTCCCTGGTGGCACAGTAGTTAAAAATCCACCTGCCAATGTGGGGGACACAGGTTCGATCCCTGGTCCAGGAAGATCCCACATGTCGTGGAGCAGCTAAGCTCGTGCACCACAACTACTGAGCCTGCACTCTAGAGCCCGCGAGCCACAACTACTGAGCCCACGTGCCACAACTACTGAAGCCTGCGCGCCGAGAGCCCGTGCTCCACAACAAGAGAAGCCACTGCAATGAGAAGCCCGTGCACCGCAACAAAGAGTAGCCCCCACTCGCCGCAACTAGAGAAAGCCCATGTGCAGCAATGAAGACCCAACGCAGCCAAAACTAAATAAATTTATTTTTTTAAAAAAAAAGAAAAAGGGCTTCCCTGGTGGCGCAGTGGTTGAGAGTCCGCCTGCCGATGCAGGGGACACGGGTTCGTGCCCCGGTCCGGGAAGATCCCACATGCTGCGGAGCGGCTGGGCCCGTGAGCCATGGCCGCTGAGCCTGTGCATCCGGAGCCTGTGCTCCACAACGGGAGAGGCCACAACAGTGAGAGGCCCGCGTACCGCAAAAAAAAAAAAAAAAAAAAGTGACCCTACGAAAGCACACACCTGATCACCCCCTTTTCTAAATTATTTGGTGGCACCCATAGTGATACTCCTTGGCACACACCTGCAGGCATGTTCAGTCACCCTCCCACCAGTTTTCCACAAGCACCTTCCTTCTAGCTGTGCCTTTTCCTGTCTTGGCTTGTGGCCCTGGTTGTCATTGTACCCACATAGATTGCCCCCCACTCTTCTCTACTGCGCTAACCCAGGTGGACCTTCCAAGGACTCTTTTCAGGCATGGCTATTTCCAAAATCTCACCCCGCCTCCCCGCTTGCATCCCTTCCTGTGTGAGGAGCCCTCCCTCCCTCAAGCTTCCTGCAGCCTTTGCCGTACCTCCCACCCCGGGCTGTCACACCACAGTGCAGTTCTCCCTTCTGCTGTCCCTTACCCTTCTTGACCATCATTTCCCTTAAGGCAGAGACTTAGTGCTGTGTCCATGCCTACCACAGGGGTTCCTAGGACACGTCTGTGGGATGAGGATGCAGGGGATGGGTGGCAGCAGGCGAGGCATTGAGTGTGCTCTCCCATTTGTGGCAGAACAAAGAATATGTGTGCCGTGGCCACGACTACGAGAGGCTGGAGGCCTTCCAGCAGAGGATGCTCAGTGAGTTCCCACAGGCTGTCGCCATGCAGCACCCTAACCACCCTGATGACACCATCCTGCAGTGTGATGCCCAGTGTATCTTTTGACACTTAGTAGGGGAAGGAGGGCTGGGATCCTGGGAGGTGAGGCCCACCCACTCAGCTACCCCTCTGCCATGTCCTTGGCCATACAGGCCAGGTTACCTGTAAGTCCTGAAGCAGAGTGTGTTCTCGTTACTGACTGACACTTAGCAGGGCACTCGTGCTTCACAGAGGGGCCGTGGCATGCCCTTAGCCATGGGGGCCTGGTCATCAGCTGAACTTCAGGGGGACCTTTATCCCTCTGGTTGGCTGCTGCCAGCACCTGAGTCCCCACCCTGCCATATGAAGGGTCTGCCTAGGCAGCCAGCAGCAATCACTGTGGACTCTTGCTGCAGGGATACTCCACTTCTGTGTCCTGCTCTACTCCCACGTGCATCTGTTGTTACCCAGAGCCTTTGCCAGCAGGACGGAGGCACAGCTCTGTGGATGGGGGCGGAGACGGGGGGTCTGAGGCACTTGGAAGTCTGAATGCAAACACTGGCCTGCCCCTCATTCCCCACACACAGCTTCCTTGAACACCTCATGACGGTTGCCATGACTGTAACAAGCTTGTTCCAGAGAGAGGAGGGCAGGTAGACTCCCATATGTTATCTCACCACAGAGATCCCAAAGAGTACTTTGTTAAAATGTTGTTTTGCAGTAAATACAGTTTACCCACAGTGGGCAGACCCAGGCTCTTGCAGCTTTTTCATTCTGTGGGATGGGCACCTGCATTCTCCTGACCCCTTTCCCTTCTTTCTTAAAGGGGCACTGGAAAACACCTAGCTGTTGACATCTCACCTTGGCTGCGTGCTCAGGAGACTGACTGCTGGAGCAGGGAGAGGGGCAGTTAGGGAGATTCGGTCTGTGTTTGGGTCTGATCTGCCTCTTGAAATGCTGCTGCTGCCAGTAGGGAACAGGGGCTGTGGTGTTCCTCTCTCCTTTGGGGGGATGACAGGGGTCAGCCACTCAGGTCCATCTCTCTTTCAGTCTCTCTGGGTTTCTCCTTCACTTCCTGCCCAGACTTGCAGATCTATGCAGTGACGCCCATTCCAGATTATGTGGACGTCCTGCAGATGGACAGGGTCCCAGATCGCGTCAAGAGCTTCTACCGCGTCAACAATGTGAGGAAGTTCCGGTACGACAGGCCTTTTCACAAAGGCCCCAAGGACAAGGAGAATGAATTCAAGGTGAACAAATCTAGGGAAGTGGGGGCAGTGCTTATAGCGAGGCCGGGGCAAGCCCCACATTCTCAGGAGCTCATCAGTGTCTCACCCTTCGGGCAGGCAGGGCATGGTAAAAATCACTTAATGGCCTAAACCTACCTGTGCCTTCCCTGCAGAGCCTGTGGATCGAGCGTACCACGCTGACCCTGACCCACAGCTTGCCTGGCATCTCTCGGTGGTTCGAAGTGGAGAGGAGGGAGCTGGTGAGACACATTTCAGATGGGGCTCATTTTCACAGCTGCTTCCTCAGTTCTTGCTTTGGGGGCCTTTCTCTAAGGACTGAAGAGAGAGAAAGAGTGCTTAGGCCGCCTGCCTGGCCTAGGCTGCTACAGGCAGTCCTTTGCTGGAGGCTTTGTGCACCTTCGTTCTCTCATTTAATATTCACAACACCCTTAGGCACCAGGTATTTTTTTTCTCACAATTTGTGAATGCAGAAACTATTCTCTGAAGTTCAGGAAGCCAGAGACCTCTGACTTCAGAACTGGTGCTCTTCTCTGTTTACTGTACTTCTAAGTGCCTACAGGTTAGAAGAGGAAATTAGAAAGGGCTCAGGGAGTCCCAACTCCACAGGAACAAGGGCGGGGAATCAGAATCACAGGTCACAGATCCCTGCTGTCAGGACTGTGATGAGGGAGGGGTTGACATTGTGCCTGGGATGACACCATTGCTGTGTGCCCCCAGGTGGAGGTGAGCCCCCTGGAGAATGCCATCCAAGTGGTTGAGAATAAGAACCAGGAGCTGCGGGCCCTGATCAGCCAGTATCAGCACAAGCAGGTGCATGGCAACATCAACCTGCTCAGCATGTGCCTGAATGGCGTCATTGACGCCGCTGTCAACGGAGGCATTGCACGCTACCAAGAGGTGAGCTGGGGTCCCAGACTAAACCCTGGCTGGGAAAGCAGTTCTCAGGCGCCTCTCCTTGAGATTCCAGCCTCTTAGGGAAGCCTTCTCAACAAGCCCTCTCCTGGCTGTGCCTCAGCTGACCAAGGATGGTCCTGGGATGAAGCTTTAAGCTCCCTGCCACTCCCTGTTTCCATTGTTCCCCCTCTCTGATGGGGCCTTTTCTTCCTTTTCATTCTCTGAACTCTGACAGATGGGTAATCCATCTGATGATGGAAGGATATTAAGTGGCCTCCAAGAGGAGCCTGAGAGCCCAGCCCTTCACGAGAAGTGAGTTGTGGGCTCGCTAAGAGACTAGTCCCCTCACCCTGGCCACCAGCCCTGCCTGCCCTACCCAAGCCAGCAAGGCTCCATGAGGGGCTGAGACCAGCATTCAGGCTTAGATTACTTGGTCACCTTTGGTCCTTCTTAAGACACAAAAAAACACATCTGTGATTGCTGGAGGTTCAAGCAGGCCAAGCTAGAGGTACGTTGGTGTGTGTACCTGCTAGGAGGCAGCCCGGCTACCTTTCAGGTGGCACCTTCAGACTCTTAGTAGTAGCCCTGGGAAGAGTCTTCCTGACTTGGCCTTTTCTTTCACAGGCCTTCTTTGATAACGATTACATCACCAAGCACCCAGGAGATGCTGAGAAGATCACTCAGCTCAAGGAACTCATGCAAGAGCAGGTATGTCTTGCCAGGGTTGGAGGCCAGTGTCTAGGAGGGAAAGGCTAGGCACCACACGATAGCTGGATAGCTGCAGCACCCAAGGTCTGCTCCTTGGCTAACGGAGTAGTGTTGTCTATCACCCTACTAGGTTCATGTTCTTGGAGTCGGGCTGGCAGTTCATGAGAAGTTCGTGCACCCAGAAATGCGCCCTCTGCATAAGAAGCTGATTGATCAGTTCCAGATGATGCGGGCCAGTCTCTACCATGTAAGCTGATCCCTGTCCTGTTCCTGCTGCAGTATCACAGGTGTCACTTCCTCCAGACCTGTGCAGCAAGCTAAAGGAAGTGGGGTGGGAAGAGAGGCTGGAGAGGCGAACATGAAGGAAAAGCTGTTCCCACCCCAGGATAGCAGGAGGCAGAGGTGGGTGCTCTAGCCAGGGGAAGGACACCCAGTATCCTCTTATTCACTTCCTCCCTAAGAAGGAGTCATATTCAAGGACAGAGAATGTCCTTGAATGCACTGTGCTGGTGAAGAGAGGTTTTCATATGAGGAGGAAAAGTTTACGGCCCACATGCAGGGATCTCTTTGGAGATATTTTTCATCCCAAGAACCTACAGAGGTAAGGCATAGCCTGAGCCAGTCTTCTCTCCTCCCTCTCCCTCTTTCCCCTCTCTTTCCCCTGCCTCTTTAACCCCCTGCCTCCCTTCCCTCCCTCTTCCTCCATCATGTCTGATGACCCAGGCTTACATCTGAGAAAGCCTAGGCTGGGCAGTACTTTTGTACTGGCCTCTCTTAGAAGGGTCAGGCAGGTTCTGGGGCTGGCCCAGGCCCCAGAAGATCTCCCTGACTCTGACCTGCCTCCTAGGTCTCCATGGCAGGGCTTGACCCAAGGACTGATGCACACAAGCAGAAGCAGGGCCTGTATTCCGGGGCTAGTTTCCCTCCAGGGGTCTTACAGGGAATGCTGTCTGGCTGAGAGCAGGCTTCAGGTGGTATTGAGCACAAACTTCTGGTCTCTCTGTGTGTGAACTTCCCCATCACAGCAGGTGAGCCAGGCAAGCTAGAGCCTGGCCACTGGGGGAGCTCTCTAGCATGCAGGCTGTCAGGTCACTGCAGGAAAAGGCACAAAATGCTCACCCACATACCTCAGGGTCTCCAGGGCATACATGGAGGTGTCCTCTCCAGCTGCAGAAGCACATTTCAGCCTTCTGCTTGCTTTGGAAGAAGGGAGTGGAAAACCTCCTGCTTCTTCAGGGCAAGCTCAGAAACATTCCCAGTGCACCTAAGGCCCACAGATTGTGAAGGACTTCAGGAAACCTGGACAGTTGTGCTTTGTTTCCTCAGAGTCACAAATAGGGACTCAAACCAATGTGCTGTCACCCAGGAGGATTTGGGATCAAAAGTTTCTGCCAAGATGTCTACATACTTAATTATGCAAAAATAGAACTGTACTGTTTTCTAATTACTTGCATCAGGATTTTGTGTCCTGTCTCCCCATAGACTGTGTCACAGACAACTTAACCGAGGTCACTGAGAGCTGGGCCATTTAGCAATCCAATAAAACCCAACTCCAGTTCTTATGTAAGAGGTGTCCACTGTCTGACAGATGATAATCAGCTCTTCCTCTCCTGTTTCCCAGCTCTTGTTCTACTTTTTCTATAGTGATAAATGCCTGTTAACACACTCTTGTGAACTCAGACCAACCTCAGCCTACTCCAGATGTGCTCTTAGTGGGTTGACCTAGGCCTCACAGCCTCTTCCCCAGGCTGTGGTGTGGTTAGGAGGGTGCTTTGGTCGTGAAGGGGTCACTGCCCAAAAGAAGCCAGTAGTAGTTCAGGTTCAGCCAACAGTATATGATTTTTTTTTCATTTACATTCCTGCCACCAGCCTGCTTTTCCCTCTCACCTCTTAATTACTTTTTTATTCTTAATTATTTATTATGAAGGGGCATTCGTTTCTCAACAGGAGTTTCCGGGTTTGGACAAGCTAAGTCCTGCATGTTCAGGCACCAGCACCCCACGGGGAAATGTCCTAGCATCCCATAGCCCCATGAGCCCAGAGAACATCAAGATGACCCACCGGCACAGGTATGGCTTTAGGGCTGAGGAGGGTCCCCTCCACAAAGGTAAGTCTGAATGTCAAAGATCAGAGCAAGGAAGTCCAAAATAGTGCTTGTGTGTACGCACATGCCCTCTTACCCATGTGCACAGCAAACACACAGCTCCTGCTACAGGATCTACACTCTGCATCCAGTCATCCTGGGTGACAGAGGAGTATACATGGTATTGTGGGAACACGGAGGAGGGGGCATTTGGGGTAAGTCTTGAAGGGTAAGTAGAAGTTTGCTGCGCAGAAAAGAGTTGGTGTTAGGAAGGTGATGGAGCAAGATCCGGGCAAACTCACTAACATGTGCAGACACCTCAAGATATGAGCAAGCCAGTCTGCTCAGCACTACAGGGAGAGCCAAGTGGCTGGAATGCAGGATTCCAGGGCATGGAAGAGGGCCAGGACCAGCTCTGGATGGGCTCGCTTCATTCAGGCCTTTGGACTTGATCCCAGGGTGAATGAGGATCACCAGTTGGTTTTAAGGAAGAGGACAACATGGTGATGTGAACATCAAGGCGTCCCTGCTCTGCACTCAGGAGTCCTGGTCGCCAGGGCTCCACTGGGGAGACTTCAAGTCTCCAGGGCAGGAAGCCCAGGCCAGGGGATGACCCTGGAGAGGAGCCCTCACTTGGCTTTGTTTTCCAATGTGAGCAGCAAGTCAGCACAGAGGGTACTCAGCAAATAAGAAGGAATGAATGAATGGGGGGCTGCCTAGAACTGATAGAAGAGAACTGTTGGCAAGCCTGTGGCCACAGAGATGGAAGGAGGCCAGCAGATGGTTCACAGCCAGCTATTTCGATAGCTTCCCCAAACCAGGAAGATACCCTGACCTAGGAGCAGATCCTATCCGGGTGTAGGTACTGGCTCAGGTAAACACCCCATAGCAAGGAGGACCTGGGATCCTTGACCTGATTCAGCATATCTCTCATTCCTCCTGCGACACTGGTGATGTCATCAGACTGAGTGGCCATAAACCATTTAACTCTAGGTCAAGGCTATGCCAAGCTACCGTTGGCCCTCCCAGACTAGGGGCCTCTGGTGGGGTTCAAGACTGCTGCAGGCCTCAGATGGGTATGAGCATTGGCTATGGAACCATCCAAACCAGTGATGGCTAAGGCTTGGGGATGGCTGTTTTATACACATCCATGACTCTCCCTCTCACCACCTAGCAAAATGTCTCAGCTCCAGACCTGACTCCTCCCTATCTCCCACTCTTGTTCACAGCCCCATGAACTTGATGGGGACCGGCCGCCATTCATCATCCTCTCTCTCCTCACACACATCTAGCGAAGCTGGAAACGTGGTGATGTTGGGTGACAGCTCCATGGGCGAGGCTCCTGAGGACCTGTACCATCACATGCAGGTACAAGAACTGTCCAGGGAGAATGGGCCAGGGCACCATACCTAGAGGATTCACCTCTCTGCTGGCCTGAGGACTGGCATCCCTGCCTAGTTCTCTTGTTCCTGAATTCAGAACACCCAGAGCTATGGCAAAACTGCCTTCCCTCCACACCATCCCATGTTGCACTTCCCAGGCCTTCTTTCCCAAGAAGGAAATCTAGCTTCAGTCCTGGCTACTCTTAGAGATCCCATGGGAAAGCTCCTCTGACAGATTGCCTTCCTTCCTGGCATTCCTGATGGCTAAGTCCTGCTTCCTCCATGGGCACCATCACTAGAGTCTACCCAGCAGCCCTGCTTCTTTGGGGTTATAGGTGACCCTTAGTGCTGGCCATCAGCCGGTCCTCCATCAGGGCAAGGGTACAGTATCAGACACTGGGTCTGGGCACCTCATGGCATGAAGAAGCCAACTCTGGGCCAGTCTACAATCCTGGCCATTCAGACCTCTATCCTGCTAATTTTTCTCCCTTTGCAGCTCGCGTATCCCAACCCCAGGTACCAGGGCTCAGTCACCAACGTCTCTGTTCTGTCCTCGTCCCAGGCAAGCCCTTCTTCCTCCAGCCTGAGTTCCACTCACTCAGCACCATCCCAGATGATTACCTCTGCCCCTTCCAGTGCCCGAGGTAAGGATGGCAGGGCGCTGCTTGCAGAAGGGAGAGGAGAGAGACTCATGGGCCCCACTTGTCCTCCTCTCATCTGTGGCTATGTCTTTGAAAGTGGCCCTGTGACTTAGAGAATGCTCACCTGCGCTTTTAGTACCAAGGACTCGAGGGGTCCTACCTCCAAATCTTTTTCTCTTGCTGGCCTCAGACCCTGCTCGGAGCAGTGGTTGCAGCTATGCTGCCACCAAGGTAGCTAGCCATCGCATCTCCACCTCAGTAAGAGGACACACAGCCTAGGGGAAAGCTCAGTTCTTTTCCATTGAAGTGTTTGCAAGAATAAAGCTCAAAGTTAAGGCAAAAGTGAGTTTTGTCTTGAATAATCAAACATGATGAAAAAGTATGAAAATTAAATTTGAAGACTAAAATTAACCCTGGAAAATATTATTATAAACGGTAACAACAGCCAAAAAATCTTTGTTCAGTTGGGAAAGTGTTAATCAGGAGAGATGGCTCTGTAAAAAGCTATTAACTTTGCCAATTATTGCTTGATTTCTTCTTCAGTTGAATAAATATTGTTCTGAGCCAGCATCTTTTTCACATTCTGATTCTAATTCCTGCAGTAAAATTTGATTCTCTGTCCTTTTAGATAGAAGCATTCACAGTGGAATGGAAATTAGCTATGGTGACTAAAACCTAGCACTTCCCAGGGTTGGCTGTGCAGAATAGTAGCAGAAGAGAGTGGTGAGCTGGTCACTGGCTGTTGCTTCCAGGCTTCAGAGGGGTGGAGTCTCTTTGTTCTTCTCATTATTATGAAGATAAACAGAAATAGCACAAATGTATGACATAGAGGGTCGTTGAGGGAAAAAAAAAAAACCTTTTCTTTCATAGCACGCAAACCTGAAAGGCCCACAGTAGCAGTGATGGAGAGAGAGATGCAGTGGCCAACTGGGAAAAGCCTCAGCAGACAGCAGAAGGGGGGTAAGGCTGCAACAGGCAGAGTACAGACTTTCACCTGAAGCATCCAGCCCAACCCCTCATTCCCTGTGGAGGAAACAGGTCCAGTGAGAGGGGCTTAAGGCCATCCAACCAGTTTGTGGCCAAGCTGATTTTGGAGTTTGAGTCTTTACACTTGCCAGCCATCAGTCTGATGCCCATTCCACTTCCATGATTGCCTCCCTAACATGGACCAAGGCACTCAAAAAAGGGGAGCCAGCATTTGGAAGCAGGTATTTCTAGTGTTAAAGAAGAAAAATGATCCAACAAATGGGTGCATGTTGAAGATTTGTCAGTATGTGAGGGCTGCAAACATAGAGAAGCAACAGTGATTTGTGCTATAAAGAAGGTATGTCAAAAGATGGTTTGGAGAATAAAAAGGAAGGAAACCCTGATAAGTCAGCCATGACTTCTGTAGTGGAGGTTAGCATTTGCAGTGTCTTAAGGTAATGCTCCTGAATAGAGCTGCAGAAACAGATTTTGTAATCTAATCTGTTGTGTGGGTTTTTTCCTAACCTGAACACTCTCTAAGATATACTCAGCCATATCTAAGTCTGTAGCTGGGTATTCTTGCTGAAGTCAGATCTCTGAACCATGATTATCGATAAAAACAGAGGCAGCAAAGGATGGACATTTTAACTCACTTCACTCTGACATTGCTCAGACACTTCCCCTAGGCAGTGCCTGGTACTCGGTGCCCTAAAGAGGACAAAGACGCCATCAGGGACCTCACAGTCTTTCTGGTACCACGTTTGTCCTTCCAGCTAACGATATACTAATCTATTCCCTCATCAAGCTTTTACGAGTGCTCAGTAAGAAGTCTGCGTTGCTCTTACACCCTCAGAGTTGAATAGAGAGAAGTTATGTTCTCCCTGTTTGGAAGTGATCTCTTTTTATTTCAAATGGCTTGGTTATCAATTGCTGCATAATAAACCACCCACCAAAACTTAGCGACTTAAAACCACAATTTATTATCATCTTGCGTGATTCTGTGGGTTAACAGGGCTCACTGAGCAATTCTCAGTTTGCAGTCTCTCATGAGCTTGCAGTCAGATGTCACTGGGGGCTGGAATCATCTCAAGACTCAACTAGGCTGGACATCCAAGATGCCTCGCTCACGTGGCTGGCAGGTGATAGTACCTGTCAGCCGGGAGCTCAGCTGGGGCTGTCAACCTGAGTTCCTACGTATGACCTCTCTCTGTAGCTTGAGCTTCTCACAGCATGCAACCGATTTTCCCCAGAGCAAGCATTCCAAGACACCCAGGCAAAAGCTGCAAGACTTCTTATTACCCAGCCTTGGAAGTCCCAGAACATCCCTTTTGCCACATTCTGTTGGTTAATCAAGTCACTAAGGCCAACCCAAATACCAGGGTGTGGAATAAGACTGCACCTCATGATGTGAGGAGTGGCATGTGCGTTTTGGGAGGGAAGGCATTGATGGTCGCCATCTCTGGAGGTAAGCTATCATGATGGTCAAACTCTAGAGTATCATATAATGAAAGGCTGATAGGAGCTCCCTCCTTTTCTGGAGTAGATATGAAGTATAAAAGTGAACAAAATGGTTAAATAGAACTGGGCCCAAAGCGGGGAATCGTGATAAGAGCAGAGGCTATTAAGAAAGAGCAGGAAGTCACTTCTAGGCTACAACATCCATGCAATCCATGTGTAGGCCCATCTGGAGAAAACCATGGGCCCAGCATGTGTCAGGCCCACATGTGAGAGAAGATACAGACTGTGACCTGGTGTCATACAGGAAGACTGATATTTTTAGATAAATGTGGGAGGTGAAGTAGTAGATGCACTGGGGTCACCGAAGAAACAGAATGGCCCACTCTGGGGTTTGTGTCTGATGTTACGGATGAGGGGAAGGCTTTCATGGAGAGTGTTCTGGAGACTCCTTTGCATTGGAGTCACTTTCCCCACTCCCAGGAGTGGTCATGTCACCAATAGCCTTCCTTGCCGTGCCCATTGACACTCTGCTGTGGTTCTTGTTGCTTTGGAAACCTTCAAGTTGAATGGCCTGCAAGGCATAGTCTAAACTCTTTACGTCCGCAGCGCCCCCTGGTGGTCAAAAGGCTGAGTGGGGCTAGGAAACATGGAGATTTTGATTGATCCTCCTTGAATAACTCAGTCATGCTGGGACTTAGCCCCCCTGGGGTTTACCAGACTACAACTGAAGTAGTTCAAAAGTCCTGTGACACAAAAGCCCTTGTGGTGTTTAAATGTTTTCATGAAAAGTAGCCATCACTCTCTCCTACAATGGCTGCCCTGGCTGCCCAGGGAAGACAACAGTGGGCAGGAAGTAAGATGAAAGAGTTAGAAAATCTCGTGGTAGCACAGAGCACTCTTTTGTTTTCGCACCAGAGAGGCCTCCATAACATGGGTACAAATCCTCAGCATAGCCCCTGGGGCCTGCAGGCTGCTGTCCCTCCATCCTAGCCCTGCAACATGTATCAGGATATTGAGTGTGCAGATCTGGGGTTGGCCTGGTGAGCCAGACTGTGAGCTCCATGAGGTGAGGGACCATGGCCAAGCTGAGCAAGGCGGTACACCATGTTCCAACCACATGCCTGGTGCGGGATGGGTATTAGATATGAGTTTGATGTAACTGAGTTGGTATAAAGGGGCTATGTCTCTGTGCACACCAAGCTGGGGGTACCCCTGTCCAGAGATGTGGCCAGCAGGACCCAGGGAGCATTCAGAGTTTCTTGCTGGAAAGGCACGATAGAAACCAGTGGGATTAGGAGCCCTTTTCCTTTTTTCTTTACACAGCCATCTTTTTGAGGTTGCCTCAGAGCATAAGTTCTAAAAGGAAATATTGATGTAAGTGAAAAAATCACCAAATAGTAGCAATTCAGGCCTAGTTTTTTAAAAAAGCATACTTTACTCATTCCCTTATCAGTGAAGGATATTTTTAAAACTAGGTCTTAGAGCCAGCCCTGAGGTTCTATAAACAGTATCGCTCAGACCAGCTGTGGAAGAAGTTTACTTAAATAATAATTGCCTTACTTGTTTTTAATATACTGACTTCTTCAACATATTTAAGCCTCATCTCCTTGGACTAAAATTAGTACAAGAGGCATATCTCAAGAACGCCTGGCTGCAGAAGACCTTTTTTAGTTGTACCCTGACAGTGCTTGGACGGCACACTCACAGGAAGGTTCAGAGACCCTGTTTTTCAGGGACACACAGCCTCCTGAGCTGCAGGTTCACCTCTCAGATGGAGCCTCACTAAGAAAACACCACGGAGAGGGGTTTCAACCACTTGAATCAGCCAGAGGCTGCCAAGCTGCCAGTGGGCAAGTAGGGGGCACTGGGATCCAGGTGACCCTCCCACTAGTTTGACATGGATGTGCTGGTGTTTGGCACAATGAGTGATACACGTTTGGAGGGCCTTCTAAATTATATCTTCCCAAGGGAAGCCTGCAAGTTTATTCTCACTACTTCTGTGGAAGGTCCCCTTGAGGACCATTGGTTGACAGGTTCCTGGGCCCATAGCTGTGGCCTGCATCAATGGGGACTAAGCCACACCACATCTGGTCTCCATAACAGCCCCTCAGGCCAGAGGAGGTCTCACAAGAGAAGGGCAAGAACCAAGTCAACTCAAGAGCCTGGGTTAAAGACCCACATAGCTCCATGACTCCCGAGTTCACTGAAGGGCAAGTCTTAGAAACCCTGGAGAGCCCCCTGTGTGCAGGGCCCTGGGCCCCCAGCCAGTCTGGCTGGGTCTGCAGTAGGATGGCCAGGAAGGCAGAGGCCAGGCACTGGAGGCTTGGAATCTGGGAAAAGGTGGTAGGGAGCCATCTGGGAACAGGGCCAGTGGTGTCTGGAGAAGGTAAGTGTGTAGAAACAGTGTGTCAAGTAAGAACTGTGCTGCTGTGTTATCTGAGTGTGTCTGTTTCTGTGTGATGGCTCCATTGCAAGCTGGCCTGGGCCCATTCCTGGGCCCCCTGAGAGAGCTCAGCATCCAGGCCACACCCATCTCCCAAGAGTGCTGGATGCAGAGGGCCCCTAGGGCCCCAGCTCCAGTCCCCAGCTCTCCTCATGATCTGCCTCTGAGCATGGTGAGGGCGCTGTCGGGAGTCTGCATTGCCCCAGGTTGTAGTATGTGTGCCTTGGCTGGGATGCCAGGTGCAGCCCCCGCCACCATCTAACCACCAGGCTCTGCTTCATTCCTCCTGTGCTTGCTGAGTTCATCCTCACCCCAACGGCAAGGGGACACCACCCTGGTTCCTTGGCCCCAAGGATGCCTGCCCTCTGGGCCCTCCATCTGTGGCTTGTCATCTGTGCGTGATTGTTCTCACTTGGTTACAGGCTCTCCCTCTCTGCCAGATAAGTACCGCCATGCCCGGGAAATGATGTTGCTGCTGCCCACACACCGGGATCGCCCAAGCAGTGCCATGTATCCAGCAGCCATCCTGGAGAACGGACAGGTAATGGAGCCAGCCTACTGACTGCCCTTTGCTGCAAGTGTGTTGGCCTGGGCTTCCCTCGTTGCACTTGCTAGGCTTTCTGCACTGTCCTTCGTGCCTCCCTCATTCTGCCATAAGACCCTCAGAAGGCTGCTGGGCTCCTAGATGGGAACTGCAGCGAATGTGAGGACCAGCAGTCCAGATGGAGTACAGCTGTGGGTAGAGTGGTGGCAGGGTTGGAACCACCATTGTTTGTGTGGCTCTCTATCCTTCTGGCCAGCCTCCTGGACTCCTCATCTATAAACAGTCTGGCAGAGAAAATTGGTTATTTTCTGTCCCAAGAAGGCAGTGGTGGACGTGGGTCTAGAAAATGGCCTTCTTCCCTGTGTGTGTGAAGGACATCCTCACTGGGGCAAACTCTGCCTCTTTCATCCATCCATCCATCCATCCATCCACCTGAAGCCCCTCTCTACCCGCTGGGACTACTCTCCACACCATTTGCACAGCTCTCCAAATATCCTATATGGGGCCCTTGAACAAGAAGCTGCAGGGATTAGCTCCTTCCCCTCCTATCCAGTCTTCCCTGCCCTTCTGTCAGGGTCCATGAAAGTCACCTCCAAACAACTGTTACCTAGTCCCAGAGTGCCAGGACTTTCCCAGCAGTACCTCTCTGTGCCTGGTCAGCCCTGCCAGGTGGAAGGAGCAGGTCTGCCTGGCAGCTGCCCATCAGAACAGTAGGTCCTGTCTGTGACTTTGGGCTTGAGTGCTTCCCTTTCCCTACCCTCAGTGCTCACATGGGCCTGTGCATGTGGGGCATCTCCAGGAGACTAAACCTGCCAGTGCTCAGGGGTGAAAGGGGTCCCTAAATCCTTTCTACCAGTGGGTCTCCTTGGCAGGACAGAAGGCTACAGTTAGATACCCTCGGGTGCCTGTGTCCTTTTTCTTGGCCATGTACAGGACAACCTGGAGCCCAGGGAGACACTGGAGGGTGGACCCTCAAACACTGCACATGGCAGGACTCAGAGCCAGATAGCGTGGATAGTTTTCCAGCTGGCCTGATGTTCTCAACACATCTCAAGCATGAGCTGTACCACTGCTTTGATTTTTCCATCTGATCCTGGAATATCCTGGCTCCCGTGGCCCACAACACTGCCCCCAAGGTGTAACTGGTTGTTTTCACTCTTTGATGTTTTTCTCCTTCCCTCAGCTGCCAAACTTCCAGCGGGCCCTGTTCCAGCAAGTGGTTGGAGCCTGCAAACCCTGCAGTGATCCCAATCTGTCTGTGGCTGAAAAAGGTATAATTCCCTTTCCCAGGTGGCCTCATCCCATGTTTATCCCCATCCTGAGCGTCTGACTCTTGTCCCTGAGCACCAGCTGGCCAAGGCTGAGCCACACTGTAACGCCCAGGCCAGTCTATCTGTCCAGAGTCCTGACCAGTTCCTGTGTTCACTATTTAACCCACGTCTGGCTTGATGCTAAGGTTTGGATCCTGTTTGTTTGTATCTCTCCCTCCCCAGGACCCACCCTCTGAGAAGCCCCAGCTGCCACCTGCCCTGAGCCCACCTTTACGAAAACTTGGGCTGCCGTATGCAAATGGTGGGCAGCCACTCCCCGGGGCTCCTCCCGACCAGCCCCAGAATTCAGCAGGCCCTGTGGCCCCTTTGGTCCCTCTCAACTTGGGCCCACGAGGACCTCTCCTTGTTGCTCAGAACAGGCCTGTGGCCAAGCATGTACCCCAGAATAATGGGAAGGACAGGCCATGGCAAAGTGAGTTTCCCAGAGACAGTCCTGTCCAAGGGACTTCAGTTCCTCCTATAGCCGCTCTGGCCTGCAGCTGCTGTGAGTCCATTTTTTACACATTGCAAGTCCAACAACTATACTATGAGACTAGGCAATACTTAGAACAGAGGCTGTTTATAGATAGTGGAGTTTTACCCTATGTTCTGCTCTAGCAAGCTGAAGGAAGAACCAGACTTGGACCCATATGACCCCGGCCCAAACATGGAGACCTGAGTTCATTTAACATAGAACAGTACCTGTGTGGGGACTATGCTAAGCCTACCTGCCACACAGAACCGGCCCATGTCAGCCCGCTCCCTGTAGGTTCCCCTCCCCTCTCCTCCATCTGTTGGAGTTTAGGGCACACTTAGTCCCCAGCAATACAACCTGCTGTCCCATCAGAACATGTCCCTCCAAAGCTGTTGTCATGTCATCATTGCACCTCTTCACCAAGTACTGTCTGCTGTTCTCACTGTCATTGTTCCTCCCTTGCTCATCATGGAGGATATGCCTCTCTGTCCTCTTTAAGGAGACCACGCACGGGGTCCATGACCTCAGTGCCTGGTAGGCATCGGCACCGGGTACTCAACCACAAAGGGCATGGAGATTCTGGCTGAAGATGCCTTCCTAGCCTCAAGGTTGCACATCCCTAAAACATGCGGCTTACCTGGACCCCTGCACCTGTGCCCCAAAACAGAGTGCCCTTTTGGCCTTGAGGGCCAGAATCCACAGTGGCTTCTCTTTACCTGAGTTGTGGAGCAATCACAGATCTAGCCAAAAGCACAGGTGGGCTCAGAGCTCAATTGGGTGCTGGTGGCCAGACCAGGACCTTAACGCCAACTGGACCCAGAAGAGCTTCAGGCTTCAGACCAAGCTGCAGCAAGAAGCTGGATATGCCCACCTCCCAGGTGTGGGAAGGAAAGAGGGTTGTCTCAGAACAAAGGCTGAGCCCAGAGCAAGCCCATTTAAGCCACAAAGCCAGTGCTCAGTGTGTAGCAAACTAGACATTTGCCTAGGGGGAACACATAGGCCAGAGTAATAACTCCCTAAGTCTCTACCTGGGTCCTCCAGGGCAGGAACTGTGCATACTTGTCACCATTCTCTTGTCATCGGGATCTTGAGTCCCATGAGAACTCCACTTCTCACTTACATGTGTCTCTCTTTGCCAGGCAGTGACTCCCAGACCAGGCAAGCCTGCCCTCGAGGCTGTGGGCTGTGCACAGGGGACCTCAGGCCAGTGGTGGCCCATAACAGAGAGAGAGAGAAATGACCAGGACACAGTGGGGATTGCCCCTCTTCTCCTAGGATAGGTCTGTGCATCTTAGATTTTCCACTAACCCCAACGCACTTGTGCTGTATGGCACAAGTTCACTGGTCACCAACAGCAGGCTACAGGGCGAGCTTGATGATTTCTGGTTCACACAGAGGGGCTCAGGCAGGTACCCTTTGTACACCATTGCAGCCTTGCCAGCTTTCTTCCCTCATAGCGTTCCTACCTGCAAGATCCTTTGGGCCCTTGTGGGTAAACTTTTGCAGTCCCACAGTTCTTCCGGGGTCTAGATGTGCACATGAGATCTTGGGCTGTCAGAGCCCCTTTGGGGAAGCTGCCCAGACCCACCTCCAAGCTTCTTATTCAGTGAGGTTTGGTGGCTTTTTATGGAGATGGAACTTCTCCTTTTCGGGAGAGGGAGGCTTAGTGCTGAGGACCAGAAAGCTTATGCTGCGTCTTGAGGAAAGCCTACATGAGAATAGGCCTGTTCAGTTCTTAGGGTGGCTCAGGCTCTCTGAGGAGGCCTTCTGGTGGAATCCACCTGGTGTTCACCAGAGTCAGAATCCTTTCCTCCTTTCAGTGGACAGTTGAGTGTCTGTCTACCCAATCACTGCCACGCCCTCCCTTCTGCCACCAGCCGTCAGCCATCCCATGAGACTGAGCCATGCTCCTCAGAGCTGAAGCTGTTGAGGTCATTGAGTTCTACCCTGTGTTCTGCTGCAAGCCCACAGCAGTTCTTGACCAGTGAGGAGGACTAGGGTGGACATCACCCATCACCTTATCCCTGGACCACCCGGGGCCCAACCCCTCCTGGCCACATCCTCCTCAACGGCTAAGCTCTAGCTCCTTCCCTCCCAGAGCCTCTCAGGTCCCATTAGGCCCTGGCATTCCCCACTCAGGACCTGGAGTGGGAAGAACCCAGACCCCAGCCTTGTCAGGCTCACTTTAGCTATGACTGCCTCAGAACAAAGCCAGTGGGTAGGCCGCTTCTCTCTCTAGGAGAGCCCAAAAGGGAATTGGTGCCTGTCTGGCTTTGTCAGAGAAAGGGCGTATTTCTTGTCAGTGTTATTTGTTCTCCAGGAGGAGTTGGCCAGTAGCATTCACATGCCCCCCTCCTGCTCCTGAGACCCCAAGGTCCAGCCATTCCTTCTCTCCTCTCCCCTCCTACAAAGTCACTCACCCCAGCTGTGGCTGAAGGGCCAGTATTCTGGCACTGGACTTCTTCCTTACCATAGGTGGACACCCTGTGTTTTCCCTTTGTCCAGGGCCCACTCTACCCTGCATCCATAGCATGTGGGTGCCAGGAACTGGGCCTCTCTACATGCCCCAAAGCACCCATGGGCTCCACAGCCCTCCCTCCTCTCTGGAAGCAGTGGTCCCTGCTGGACCTGGGCCATGACTCACGGGCTTTAGACTCTCCTCCAGCAGGCACAGTGAATACCAGTCCTTACCTAGAAAACCCCTGTGCCTCCCAAGCCCAGCCAGTGGGCACAGAAGCAACAGGGATGGGCAAAGCTTGTACTTACCACAGGCTCTTTGTGGGGCCAGCTTGGGGGCAGGACCCACTCCCTGGCCGTGCACCAGCTGTGGACGGAGGCAGTCTCTGCTGCCCGTCCATCCTGCTCCCTGCTTTTCCCATTGGGCCAGGGCTATGGGAGATCCCTGAATCCTGACCTTGGTAAGACTCTCCATAGGTGCGCGCTCGCACTCTCTCTCTCTCTCTCTCTCTCTTTTTGCAGTCCCATCAGCCTGTTTGACTCTCCTCTTCTCACCTCTTCTGTTGTCTCTTCTCCTCCTGGCAAGTCCTGGAGGCTGCAGACGCTCACTCCTTGCTGCACTTTCTCTCCGCTTACCGTATCCTGAGTACTCTTCAGACACCAGTTCACTCTGTTGCTATCCTCTTAAGTGGCTTCTGTCCTGACCACGGTCCCCTGTGGGCCACAGTGTCTTGCTTGGCCAGTGTTTTGTGTCTTAGGAGCTGGCGTGCCACTCCCACGTGTGCTGAGTACATAGTATGCACCTGCAGAAGCCATAGGCTGTAGAACAGGCTTCTCTCAGAGGGTGGCTCAAGAAGTAACCTCCCTTCATGCCATCTGTTTTCACCCTTCAGCGGTGCCAGCAGCCCCCAGCAGCTGGAGCCTGGATAGCGGAGCCCGAGAGGCCCAGCCCTTCCTGTCTGCCCACACGGGGTGCATCCTGGCCCCCCCAGTGCCTCCCCGAAGCCTGCTGCATGGTAAGAAGACTTCCAGCGGGTCCCCCAGATAGTCCCCAGTCTCAGATTCTACTCACGGGCAAGGGCAACAGCCCTCCAGGCTGAGAAGATGAGCCGACTCCGCCAAGGAAAAAACATCTCCACCGCAGGAAGGATCCTGCTGGGCTTTGGGGTCAGTGAGGTTTCCAAGCACAGCAGGTGAGCTCAGTGAGGCCTTTCCAACCATGGAGGCTGAAGACATCAGAACTGACCATGCCAAGCATGATACTCACCAGCCTGTCGTCGCCAAGCAGCAGGCTGAGAGCTGCCACTGTCTGCAGTCTGTTGTTCCATGGGCTCTGATGCACTCGACCTCTTGACCTCCTGTGTGGCATGGGTGTCTTTACTCCAGCAGCTTGTGTTTTGGAGAACTTCAGTGAAAAGAGAGGTTTTCCTGTGGCCTTCAATGCTGAGGGGTTGCAGGAGACTCACATCTGTCCAGTTGGCCCTGCAAGATATGCTGACGTGCAGTGCAAGAAGGGCCCAGCTGAGGCTCTGGTTCTGTTTCCTTTGCAGGTCATTACTCCCTACACTTTGACGCCTTCCACCACCCCCTGGGTGACACCCCCCCGGCCCTCCCAGCCCGGACCCTGCGCAAGGTAATGCACTAAGGTGACAGCCCCAGCTGAGAGGAGCCATCTCAGCTGCTAGAATCACCCCTGAGACACCTGAGGTCTACCTCTCCTGCTCCTGTCCCTGAGATCCCAGCCTGGCTGAAGCTGGGGGTGGCCGGAGCCACACTTGGGATGCAGATGACCAATGTGTCCTGCAACAAACGTGATGGGGGCAGGGAAGTCAGAGGGTCCTGGAGACAGCAACACATGGTACCCAGAGTATGTGAGCAACGAGCAGTGAGAAGCCAGGGGGTTCCCTGCCAACACCCAACTTATCAACACACCACAGTTCAAGACATAAAGAAACATTCCTGTGGTGGATCATAGAGCACTTTAAACTGGAGTCCACTCAAAGCAAGAAGCATCAGATACCAGACCTTTACGAAAAACTCATTAACTTTTCTGCAAATTGGAAAAGACTGTCACAGATTTTAGCAGCAGAATGCACTCATCTGGTCCATGGCCCACTAGGGTTCTTTCTACCCTCGCCAACTGGCCTGATGACCCAGTCCTTCTGTCTGTACCCCAGAGCCACAGCCAGCAGCCTGGGACATGGCTTCAGGGGGCACAACTGCCCAGCAGCCAAGACAGGGCCATTTTTTAGCCACAGAAATGCAGGTGATTCTGGGGCTCCACTGGCTTGGGGGCAGGGAAGAGCTAGGGGGTGATTGATGATGAAACAAGAAACATGCTGTTGATGAGGATTATTTTAAAGTTCATTAATAAGCAGACTCTTGGTCTTCTCTTCCCATGGTGGGCCAGCCAGCCTGTTTGGAAAGAGGGATTCTAACATTTTTACCTTTTCTTTTGCAGTCTCCTCTCCACCCTATCCCAGCCTCCCCCACAAGCCCCCAGTCGGGCCTGGATGGCAGCAACTCTACGCTGTCTGGCAGTGCCAGCAGCGGTGTGTCTTCCCTAAGCGAGAGTAACTTTGGGCACTCCTCGGAGGCCCCTCCTCGAACCGACACCATGGACTCCGTGCCGAGCCAGGCCTGGAATGCTGACGAAGATCTTGAGCCACCCTACCTCCCCGTCCACTACAGCCTCTCTGAGTCCGCTGTTCTGGACTCCATCAAGGCCCAGCCGTGCCGAAGCCACTCAGCCCCGGGATGTGTCATCCCTCAGGACCCCATGGACCCACCTGCGCTGCCACCCAAGCCCTACCACCCCCGCCTGCCGGCCCTGGAGCACGACGAGGGTGTGCTGCTGCGTGAGGAGGCCGAGAGGCCTCGGGGCCTGCATCGCAAGGCCTCGCTGCCTCCTGGGAGCACCAAGGAAGAGCAGGCTCGCATGGCCTGGGAGCACAG
Source organism: Globicephala melas (assembly GCF_963455315.2). NCBI lineage: Eukaryota > Metazoa > Chordata > Mammalia > Artiodactyla > Delphinidae > Globicephala > Globicephala melas. The sequence continues at coordinate 37,140,107 of NC_083324.2, read as the reverse complement.
CCGAGGGGAACAATGAGGGGTAGGGAGGCAGCTAGGACACCACCCTCAGTGAGCAGCTTGCCCCACCACTCCAGGTCTGAAAAGCAAGTCCCCCCGCAGGGAGCCAGAGAGGCCTGGCACTCAGGAGAGAACCACCCCGAGTCTACATTCTACTGCCGTGAACTCGTGTGTTGCCATGTACAGAGGCCACAGCAGCATGAAGGGTTGTGGCTTCTCTTTTTATTTCATTTTCTACATTCCATTTCTATGGGTTTTCCTTTTTCCTTTGTGGAGTAGATGCTTTCTTCCTCCTGCAGTTCCAGACCATGTGGAGCTATATGGAGATATTGCATAGACAGAATCAATTGCTTTGCAGGGCCCAGCGGGGTAGGAGCCCAGGCCCTCCCTCCAGGGAAGAGATGCACAGAAGAATGGGAATTGCACTAGGGACCTCTTCCTTTGCTGTGTGGACAGAAGAGCTCACGGTTGTATTCAGGGATTGCAAGGACCACATTGACTACGTCACCGGTGGACAAGGGGGCTACAAGCCATTTTGCACAAATGTCTGCCCACTTGCTCCCTCTTCCATCCAGGAGTGTGCAACTGAGAGGCTGGCTAGGCCAACCTGCCAGCTCAGGCATGTGACCTGGCCTAACTGCATGCCCAGGGCATACTGCCAGGCTTCCATGGGCCAGCCCTGCCTCCTACTCTACCTTGGATTTTTCCCTCCATCGTTTTTATTTCTGACCCTTTGCCCCTCTCCACTCTTAATACACCCCGTGCCCTGCAGGAGCCCCCTTGGTGCATGGATCTGCAGTGGTTATCTCCTATCCTCTGGAGCTTGAGTGGGGGTATAGCGCCAGAGGGACTACCCTCGCCACCTTCCTCCCCAGGGCCCGGGCAGCCACGTGTTGAGAAACAAGCTGATACAGGAGTGAGGCTGGGTGTGGCAGGGGCCGGAAATCCTCAAAGCTTTCAGAAGTGGCCAGAGTGCCTGTCATCAGCTCCTGAATCAGGGATTTTCAGCACTACCTCCAAGCAGTGGGGTTGGCTGCCCAGCCAGGCTTCTAAGGCCCGAGGACTTGTGGTCAGGCTCAGCAAGCTCCTGGGTAAAAAGGGTGGGAGGGATTCTCCTCTTAGAAGCAGAGAGCCACACAGGTTGAATTATCCTCTCCCAGTAGCCAAGTGCAGGGCCTCAGCTCCAGGCCCGTGGGGACCACCACTCAGGGTTCAGGGCGGGCAGGAGGGCAGTTTCTCCAGCCTCCCCAGTCTGTTGGGCAGAAGGTAGTGGTGTCTTTATAGAAAACTCTTTCAGGTCAGGGCACCGATTTTCCTCTTGGTTTATTATTTGGGGGAATAGGGTGGGGTGGTAATAGTATTTTACCAGGGTGCTTCTAAGTTACTTTAAAAAAGTCTACGAAACATTTATTTGCTTGCATTCACAACTGTGATGGTCCCACGGCTGCCTTCTCCTTGTTGAGCAGGTATGTTCTCCCCTAGTTCCTCTTCTGCTGGCCCATCTGACCTCCATGGTTAGGGTATTTTTCACTTGTAAACAAATGCCAGGTTGTTTAATAGGAATGCCAGCAAGTAACCTATGAGGAAAGATTGGGGGGCTGCATTAGCTTCAGGGCGTCTGGGAGTGTTTATCACCATTGTGGGTCCTTTCTGATACTTCAAGGGTGACTCCAAGCAGAGTGGGTCAGTCCTGGCAGGCCTGGACCATCTGGTGTTCACAAGTGTGACAGTCGGGGATTAGCTCTGGATTTCTTAGGTAGGAGGACATATTTAGGTTTTAGGGCACTTCTGAACCTCAATCCCTGGACAAGGCAGTCCTCACATAAGAACATCTACCTTCTCCACCTGGTGGCATGGGAGGGTAGAGAGTGGAATGTGGGTTCATTTGGCCTTGCCTTATACAGGGTGAGCCCAGTTTGTTTTCCCTCTCCATTTTCCCTAATTCCATGAAAAGGACATGATCCAAATTCCTTTCACTGGAGAATCAGCCAGTCTGAAGGGAAGTGGGAGGCAAGAGATGAGAATCCTCTGAAAAGATTGTGAAATACTGATTTTCATTCTTTCAAGCTTATTTGTAAATACCTATTTGAATGCTGTGTATTTGTACAGGAATTTGAGCAAAAAATGTATAGAGTGTGATGTCCAATTGGTATTCAGCCCTATATAAATGTGTTTTTAACCTCTGGCATTCTGTGCTTATTTAAAATAAGAAAACTTCTAACCATTTCTTTTGTGTATTTATGTTTAAAATAAGAAGCGACTTAAAAATGGTCTTACCTGTACCAGAAAGCAAAGTTAAAGAAAAAAAAATTTGTACTGGTGTCCCAAAAGGTATTTTACTGTATATATTGTGGTAGCATGTTCTAAATCCAACAAGTAATGTGAATTTTAAATGTAAATATCTGCCACCTTATTTCCCCCCTTTCCCCACTCCTTTGACTGCTGTGATGTGAATTAAAGATGAATACCTGACACTGAGCCGCTGAATTCACTGAATTGGGAGCAGCGCAAGTGCCTCTCTCCAACCCTTGCCGCTGGGCTCCAAGCCCTTTTAGCCCCATAGAAATCTCCTTTCTGCCCTGAGCGCAAAGCCAACCTTTCCCACGTCCTGCCTTCAAAGACAGGGAGCCAAACCCTGCCCTGGATATGAGGGCAGCCAAGGGCCCTGAGCGCTCAGTGGGAAGCAGGAGGCGGCGTGCCAGCCACCTCGGCCAGGCTTCCGAGGCTTGTGAGGAAAAGGGGGGCACCTCTTACCAGCGTGCGGGACAAGCCTCCGAACCCCCGACCTCCCCACTCTGAGGCGGGATGCTTCTGATCCCAAAGCCACGCAACCAACCCTGGCCCGGGTGCCTCTCTGAGTTCTGGGAAGGCAGCCCGGAGGAGAGCCTTTCCTACGGGCGCCCCTCCAGCCCAGAGTCTGTCCACCCCGGCCCGGGTACCCCTGACAGCCCGCGCGAGGCGGGCTCCGGCTACCCGGGGCTCAAGCGGGTGGGTGCCTGAGCTGCTGAGGCAATTCGGACGCGGTCCGCCGGCCTCGCAGGCGCCAGAGCCTCCGCAGGGGCTCCCCAAAGTCTGGTTCCCCCCGCCTACGTGATCCTTTAAAAAAAGGTAAAAGGGGAAAAAAACCTCTTCGGAGCCTCGCCTGCGGCCCCCCGCCGTCCCTGCCTTGTTGGGTTACGGCTGGCCCCAGAGCCCCTGACCTGCGCCACAATTCGGAGCCTGGGCGGGGAGGTCCGTGGGTTTTTCGGGCCAGCTTGGGGCCCAGAACAGAGGGTACGCAAGCCAACTCAGCACGCGCGGTACAGCGCCCAACCCGACTTCAGCCAGCAACACTCCACCTCAGCCACTGCCGGGTCACCTACCCAAGATGGCGGCCCGAGCCGCTTCCGCCGCCTCCACGGCCGCTTCCTGCCGGCCGCCCTGGTTCAATCAGCAGCCGACAACTGTCTAGGGCCGAGGGCGGGCGACGCCACCAGCCAATGGGGAAGGGCAGCGTGGAGCCGCCCGTCTGGGCTCCGAGGCGCGTGGACCAATGGAGGCATGGTGTGTGGGAGGGCGCGGAGAGCACCCACCAATGGGGAGCCACGGCGCGCGGCCCGGACCTGGAGGAAGCGGGGCTCTGCGGGCGCGGTGTAGTCGGGCGGTGGCGGCGGCGGCGGCGGCGGCGGGTGGAGGAGGATGTGGGCCACGCACGGGCTGGCGGTGGCGCTGGCTCTGAGCGTGCTGCCGGGCAGCCGGGCGCTGCGGCCGGGCGACTGCGAAGGTGCTGCGGGGTTGGGGGTCCGTGCGCTGTGGCCCGCCTGGCGGCGGCGCTGCCAAACCTAACCAAACCACTGAGCGGCCCAGTGGCAGGGGCTGATACGGGCGGGGGCGGCGGGGGCGGCCGGCCCCAGAGGGGTCCGCCAGAGGAAGGGCCGACGCCGGGCCTCTTAGAAAACATTTCCTGGGCCTACAAAACATTGGTCCGACGAGAAGAAGCTGGGACTAGATCGTGCAGAAAACTTGGCCTGAAATTGAGATAACGCTGGAGTTTTGGTCCTTTCCCATCACTGGGCAGAGGCTCCCGGCCAGGGGGCTCCCGGCTCCATGCCGGCCGTGGGCACCGCGCCTTGTCTGATGGGGTTGCGAAGCCGCACCTCGGAGTTCGGTGTTGTATTTGGAAATGAGCAGCATTTGGATCGCTGTTTTCTTCGGCCTCCAGTTTGTCCATTTATGAGGTCACAGTGAGTCCATTTCAAGGACACGTGTTCAGTCTCGGCTTAAACTTTATGGAAAAAGTAGGGAGGAGCCTTTTTTGGGTCATTGGGTGATGCTCGTTCCCCGTATGCCCTGGGTGAACCAGGGGGCCCAGCAACCCGGAGCGCGGTTCTGTCTACCTGTGGGCACCTGAGAAAATCGGTGATGGAAAAACTCACCTTTCTCCGTGTCTCCTATTAAAATTGCTGACGGAGTTCCCTCCTGGCGAATTGCGGTGCAACTTGGTGATTGCTGAGCATCTCCCTTCCCTCTCTTTTCCAGTTTGTATTTCTTATCTGGGAAGATTTTACCAGGACCTCAAAGACAGAGATGTCACGTTCTCACCAGCCTCTATTGAAAAAGAACTTATAAAGTTCTGCCGTGAAGCAAGAGGCAAAGAGAATCGGTTGGTGAGTAGCTGTCTGACCCTCCCCAAGCTGGCCCTGGCCAGTGTTTGACCCTCTGCTTCACAGGCCTCTCAGTAAAAGGCCCTGCCCACTTGTCTATTCAGGAGGCCAGATGTTCTGTCAGTTAACTAATGTGGGACTGAAGGGCTTTCTGTATTCTGCAGTTGTGATGTTACCCTCTTAGTACTGATTAAGCACCTACTGTGTGCTGGGCACTGGAAATACCAGGGGAGAGCAATGACAGGCAAATGATGCAGTGGGATGGGTGTCATGCAGAAAATGGACCAGGATGGAATGAGTGGGTGCTGATTTAGACAGTAGTTAAGAATTCTTCTGAGGGCTCCCCTGGTGGCGCAGTGGTTGAGAGTCCGCCTGCCGATGCAGGGGACACGGGTTCGTGCCCCGGTCTGGGAAGATCCCACATGCCGCAGAGCGGCTGGGCCCGTGAGCCACGGCCGCTGAGCCTGCGAGTCCGGAGCCTGTGCTCCGCAACGGGCGAGCCACAACAGTGAGAGGCCCGCGTACCGAAAAAAAAAAAAAAAAAAAGAATTTTTCTGAGAAAGGGTCATCATTGTGAAGGGGGAAGAGCATCCCAGGCAGAGGGAATAGCCAGTGTGAATGCCCAGAGGCCAGAGTAATCTTGGCATGTGTGAGGGTAGTAGAAGATTACAAAGTGTGCCCAGGGTAGGCCAAGGCTGAATTGAGGACAAGAGCCCTAATGAAACGATGGCTTTTGTAGCTTTAACTTCCCTGGCAGTCTCTGGTTTGTCTGTCTTTCTGTTTAAAGGTTTGAACCGTGGTGACTTTTAAATTCATCTGGTGTCTGTCGTCAGCTCTGGGACCAAGCGTGTATTAAGAGCCTGGGGTTTACACTGACTGAATCTGACTGCCAGTACAGGCGGGGCATGGGAAAATGAGGCCCTGGCAGAGAAAGAAGATGTTTTCAGATGTCAGTATGCTTTGGAGGAGACAGCTCTCAAGTGGCACCTCCTGAAGGCCATTGTCCTTTCTTGCTGCAGTGCTACTACATTGGGGCCACAGATGATGCAGCCACCAAGATCATCAACGAGGTGTCGAAGCCCCTGGCCCACCACATCCCTGTGGAGAAGATCTGTGAGAAGCTCAAGAAGAAGGACAGCCAGATCTGTGAGCTAAAATACGGTGAGTGTGGCCTTATTTAACCAACACCGAACCCACTCCTTGCTCAGGCATTAATGAAGTTTACTTTCTAGCTGGGGAAGGCACGTGATAAACTAGAGCCTTCACGAGTGAGTTATACAGCATGGTTGGTGGTGTTAAATGGTGGGGGCGGGGGGCAGTGCACAGACTCACCTTGCATCATGGTGGGTGGAGGTTAGAATAGGCCTCATCGAGGAGGTGACATTTCAGCAAACTTTGAAGGAGGTGGGGGATTAGCCAAGGGCATAACTAATGGAAGAGCATTTCAGGCAGAGGAAACAGGCAGTGCAAAAGCAACCAGTGGCATGACAGATGGGTGGGCAGGTCACAGAGGGCCTTGCAAGTTGGTGAAGATTTGGCTTTTAGTCTGAGGGAAGATGAGAATGTTGGTTTTCGGCCAGAGAAGGGATGTAGTCTGACTTGCCTTTAACAGGCTTGTCCTGGGCTTCCCTGGTGGCGCAGTGGTTGAGAGTCCGCCTGCTGATGCAGGGGACACGGGTTCGTGCCCCGGTCAGGGAAGATCCCACATGCTGCGGAGCAGCTAGGCCCGTGAGCCATGGCCACTGAGCCTGCATGTCTGGAGCCTGTGCTCCGCAGCGGGAGAGGCCCGCGTACCGCAAAAAAAAAAAAAAAAAAACAGGCTTGTCCTGACTGCAAGCTCTGAAGGTCCAGCGATCTTTATTATTTTAAAAAAGAATGGCTGTGTCCCAACGAGAAGGCCCAAGATTATGGGCGCACAGCATCTCTTTTGCTGAATAAGTCTCTGGTGGGAAAAACAGTTCAGGTCTTCAGAAAGAGTCAGGGCCAGGAATCATTGTCCTCTTCTGTAAAATTTAAACAGCACCAACATATTTTATTGTGAATTGAGTGTCCAAGGGCTGTGTTCGCCCACTTGTGTCAAGGATAACTGGTCTTCTGAGAGTGATCCTGGTTCAGTCCTGATGACTCAGGGTCTCTCTTTGGGCATAAGTGGTCATGGAAGAGTAAGCTTCTAACTCAAGGGCCCGACCATGGTCTGTGTTGGGCAGTTGAGGCTAGGGGATCTATCTGCTCTGTCACCCTGGAGCTCTTATTCTACAGTGGTGTGGGCTGCACTGTGACTGTTTAAGAGGCACTTGGAGTGGGAGCCACATTCCTCCTATAAGGTTCCTCCTGTAAGGACCACAGGGCCTCCATCCCTGTCCCTGGTGACACCTGCATGTCTGTGGTGGACATTGCCAGCATGAGACCCACCTTCCTGGTGAAGGGGCCTGGGCTAGTTCTCCCTCTTGGGGGCAGTGGGCACTGACACACTTGCATGTGTCTCCCTGCGATCAGTAGGGCTGCTTGTTTTAAGGGATGGTTTGGATGTGCGGGACTATTGGGGTCTGCTGTTCTCCCACCTAGCTGGTTATTCTCGCTGCTCTCTCCAGACAAGCAGATCGACCTGAGCACAGTAGACCTGAAGAAGCTTCGAGTTAAAGAGCTAAAGAAGATCCTGGACGACTGGGGAGAGACGTGCAAAGGCTGTGCAGAAAAGTCTGACTACATCCGGAAGATTAATGAACTGATGCCTAAATACGCCCCCAAGGCAGCCAGTTCACGGACTGATTTGTAGTCTACCCGATGCCTGCTGCACCTGAGGGGAAAAACACTTCATCTGTGTCTGTCCCAAACAGCCTTTTTGTAATTTATTTTTTAGGCAGGCTCCTGACAAAGTCAGGCTTGAAGCCTGGAGCTTTCCTGATGATGCTGGGTCCACAGCGCCCCCTTGGGGGGGATTCACTTTGTTCTGTTGCCGATTTACTCTAGGACTTCAAAGTATGTCTGGGATTTTTTTATTAAAGGAAGAAAATTTCTAGCTGTCTTTGAAGAATTAAAGTGAATACTGAAATTGGGTTTTACCCATAATGAAGATTTCACCGGTTTATGCTTTCCAGTTTATAAAGAGTTTTCAGGTATATTCACATTTGTCCCTCGACCACCAGTCAGTGCTGGAGATGCCAGGGGGACTGAGGCACGTGGGGTTGTGCAGGACCGGAGGGTCGCTCAAGGAGAATGTTGGGCTTGATACCCCCAGCCCACAGGGACTATCTTACCTACATGAGAGGGGCTGACATGGGGCTTGGCTGTGAGCAGGACTGAGGTTTAGTGCACTTTTCTGTGACGATGACTTCAATAACTGCCTATGTTCAGTACTGTCACATTTCTAAAGATGCTGATGGCCTGGCTACCTCCACCAGTCAGTGTCCAGATCTGGCCATCTACTTGCTCATCTGAGTTTGTGGTCTAGTGTCAGTCCTAAGTCTTTGGTGCCTAATTGGGAATTTGCAAGACTGGCAGGAGTTGGTTTGTACAAAGAGCCGATGAGAGGCTGCCTTTTGCCTTTGTTTACCCAAGATAAGCCTAACAGTTGAGGTCCCGAGAGCATGTCCCTGGAGTCTGGTTTTTTAGTTGCTCTCTTTGGGGTTGGTGCTTGGGAAACCCAGTTATCAGCATGAACTGTGACTCAGTGGAGACACCTCTGCTCCTCATGCCTGCAGAGACCACCTGAAGGGAAGGACTAAGAAGCAGTGCTTTCTAAGGAATTGCTCTGACTTTGGGTCACATCATTTGTACAGTTCCTAAATTCAGTTTACCTACGTAAAGGGCCCTCTCAGCTTGCTGTGGGGGTCCACTAATGCCTGGAAGGAGCAAGCAGGCCCAGGCCCACATTTTTCACCTCTACAGCACCATGTCTGAGAGGAAAGTGAGGTCGTCTCTTAGGCCAAGTGTTCCCTGTTTGGAGGAATTAGATGGGCTGTTAAGATCTGACAAGCAAAAAAAAAAAAAAAGATCTGACAAGCACAAAGTATCCTGAGCCCCCCTGAACGGTGCTGAGACAATCCATGGCTGGAGCCAGAAGTCTTAGGAGATGGAGCTGTTTCAGCCTAGCACCCTAGGTCTCTGTTCCTGTGGCCTTTGTGCCCTCCAGGCCACAGTGAGCAGGGAAAACAGCCCAACTACTACTACCCTAGAGCTGATCCCCAAGATTATCTGTGAAAGGAGACGTGGAATGTTAACAGGTGTTTCTTCTAAGACTTTCCTCTTGCACCTGCCTTCGCTGTTGCAGGAGCTCCTCCCACAGCGTTCTGGCCGTGGGAGGAGGGAAGAGCTGTGGTCCGCTCTTCCCCACTCCACGGTTTCTGTGGCCGAAGTTGGGTCCGGTTCTGCGAAGCCTCCAGCAACTCTCCATGGAGAATGAAAGCTTCCCCAAGGGGTTTGGCTCCTTGTCAGGATTCCCTCTCACCTCACCACCACGGAGGTGGACAGAAGGGCACTGGCCAGGGAGAGGTAAGCGTGGCAAACTGGGTAACCGCCGGGTTTGGTATTCTCTTCGCCCTTGGCTTCACGGCCCTACCCTTATAGCCCTCTGTGTGCTCTAATGCCCAGAGCAGAGGGTGGGGCCCTGTGGCGCCAAGGAGACTATTCCCACTCTGGAAACCGCAGGTTTGTTTCGGATTTCTGTGCCCAGGGCCCAGACAGGTCGCGCCTTCTGCATGCATAGCCATAGTCCTCATGACCTTTCGGGGCGGGGGAGAGGGGGAGCGCCGCTGTTGCAAGTGAACCTGAACGCAGGGGATGCTCGGGATATGGGGCATGGGTACTAGGGAGCGGCGTGTTTCGGTCCTTGGGGTTGTCCATGCTGGACCCCAGTCAGGAGATGCCGTGGCAGGGCACGGGGATCACCCAAGCCTAGTCCTGGAGTTGGGAATACCACGTAAAGAAGCCGCTGGGTCAAGGCCTGGGACCCACGCGCCGACAGAGGCTGCCACAGCCGCTGCCATCAGCGCGGGCCCCGTAGCCGGGAGCCAGAGGCCTACGTCCTGCAGCCTCCTGGGCTGGCTCTTTCGAGGTCTCCAATCACCGTGGAGCCCCGAGCCTCGTCCACGTCGGCCGCGCCGTGGCGCCAGAGCTCACAGCCTGGCCGCGCTCGCCCACTTTGCCCCGGGGTCACGTGGAACGGGGGGGCGCAACCTGATGACGCACGCCCGGCGCAGCTCTCGCCCCGCCCACCACGGGGTCACGTGGCACGGCCGGCGCAGCTTGATAACGCGACGCCCAGGCCCTGGGCGCAGCTCCCGCCCCGCCGCCGCGCCGAGTCCTTTTGTCCAAAATGGCGGTGCCGGGGGCGCTGCCTCTTCGGCAGCCGCCGCCGCTGCCGCCGCTGTGAGGGGCCTGCGGGCCGCCCGCCCGCCCGCCGCGCCGGCGCCATGAAGAGGCAGAGCGAGCGAGACTCGAGCCCGAGCGGGCGCGGCTCGTCATCGTCGGCCAAGCGGCCGCGGGAGCGCGAACGGGAGGCGGAGGCGGGCGGGCGGCGGGCGGCGCACAAGGCCTCGGGCGGCGTCAAGCACCCCGTTCCAACGCGGGCCCGCGACAAACCCCGTGGTAGCGGGGGCGGCGGCGGCGGCGGCGGACATCGCGACGGCCGCGGCGCCGGGGACGCGAATCACCGTGCGAGCAGCGGCCGCTCCTCAGGCTCGGGCGCCGGCGGCGGCGGACGCGGTGCCAAGGCCTCGGGAGACCCGAGCGCTTCGGGCACTTCGCCCCGCGCGTCTCCACTACCGCCACCTCCGCCGCCTCCCGGGGCCGAGCCCGCGGGTCCCGGCTCATCAGCAGCCGCACCCGAATACAAGACGCTGCTCATCAGCAGCCTGAGTCCCGCGTTGCCCGCCGAGCACCTCGAGGACCGGCTCTTCCACCAGTTCAAGCGCTTCGGCGAGATCAGTCTGCGCCTGTCGCACACGCCTGAGCTGGGCCGCGTGGCCTACGTGAACTTCCGGCACCCGCAGGACGCGCGCGAGGCCCGCCAGCACGCCCTGGCCCGCCAGCTGCTGCTCTACGATCGTCCGCTCAAGGTGGAGCCCGTGTACCTGCGCGGCGGCGGCGGCGGGAGCAGCCGGCGAAGCAGCAGCAGCAGCGCGGCCGCCTCCACGCCGCCCCCGGGGCCACCCGCGCCCGCTGACCCGCTCGGCTACCTCCCGCTGCACGGCGGCTACCAGTACAAGCAGCGTTCGCTGTCCCCGGTTGCCGCCCCGCCACTGCGGGAGCCCCGCGCCCGCCACGCCGCTGCAGCCTTTGCCCTGGATGCTGCCGCCGCCGCCGCCGCCGTAGGACTATCCCGTGAGCGGGCCCTGGACTACTATGGGCTGTACGACGACCGCGGGCGACCCTATGGCTACCCGGCGGTGTGCGAGGAGGACCTGATGCCTGAGGACGACCAGCGGGCTACGCGCAACCTCTTCATCGGGAACCTGGACCACAGCGTGTCAGAGGTGGAGCTGCGACGGGCTTTCGAGAAGTACGGCATCATTGAGGAGGTGGTCATCAAGAGACCCGCTCGTGGTCAGGGCGGTGCGTATGCCTTCCTCAAATTCCAGAACCTGGACATGGCCCACAGGGCCAAAGTGGCCATGTCGGGTCGGGTGATTGGCCGCAACCCCATTAAGATAGGATATGGCAAGGCCAACCCCACTACTCGCCTCTGGGTGGGTGGCCTGGGACCTAACACCTCACTGGCGGCTCTGGCCCGGGAGTTTGACCGCTTTGGGAGCATTCGGACCATTGATCATGTCAAAGGAGATAGCTTTGCCTACATCCAGTACGAAAGCTTGGACGCAGCCCAGGCCGCCTGTGCTAAAATGAGGGGCTTTCCCTTGGGAGGTCCAGACCGCAGGCTGCGGGTGGATTTTGCCAAAGCAGAGGAGACTCGGTATCCCCAGCAGTACCAGCCCTCACCCCTCCCTGTGCATTACGAGCTGCTCCCAGATGGATACACCCGGCACCGAAACCTGGATGCCGACCTGCGGGTGAGGGATAGGACCCCCCCACACCTCCTTTACTCAGACCGAGACCGGACCTTTTTGGAAGGGGACTGGACCAGCCCCAGTAAAAGCTCTGACCGCCGAAACAGCCTCGAGGGCTACAGCCGCTCAGTGCGCAGCCGGAGTGGTGAGCGCTGGGGAGGAGATGGGGACCGGGGCCTGCCCAAGCCCTGGGAGGACAGGCGGAAGCGCCGGAGCCTTTCCAGTGATCGTGGGAGGACAACTCACTCCCCTTATGAGGAACGGAGCAGGACCAAGGGTGCTGGGCAGCTTGTGGACCGAGGCTCTGACCGCACCCCTGAGCGCAGCCGCAAGGAAAACCATTCCAGTGAAGGGACCAAGGAATCGAGCAGCAACTCCCTCAGCAACAGCAGACACGGGGCTGAGGAGCGGAGCCACCACCACCATCATGAGGCTCCAGACTCTTCCCACGGGAAGAAGACTCGGGAGAGCGAGCGCAATCATCGGACCACTGAGGCTGAGCCCAAGCCTCTTGAAGAGCCAAAACACGAGACCAAAAAGCTCAAGAATCTTTCAGAGTATGCCCAGACACTGCAGCTAGGTTGGAATGGGCTTCTAGTGTTGAAAAACAGCTGCTTCCCGACATCTATGCACATCCTAGAGGGGGACCAGGGGGTTATCAGCAGTCTCCTCAAAGACCACACTTCTGGGAGTAAGCTGACCCAGCTGAAGATTGCCCAGCGCCTTCGACTGGACCAGCCCAAGCTCGATGAGGTCACACGACGCATCAAGCAGGGGAGCCCCAATGGCTACGCAGTGCTCCTAGCCACACAGGCGACCCCCAGTGGGCCTGGCACTGAGGGGATGCCCACGGTGGAGCCAGGCCTACAGAGGCGGCTTCTCAGGAACCTGGTCTCCTACTTGAAACAGAAGCAGGCTGCAGGGGTGATCAGCCTGCCAGTGGGTGGGTCCAAGGGCAGAGACAGCACGGGCATGCTCTATGCCTTCCCTCCCTGCGACTTTTCACAGCAGTACCTCCAGTCAGCACTGAGGACATTGGGAAAGCTAGAGGAAGAACACATGGTGATAGTTATAGTAAGAGACACAGCCTAGCCTGAACCTGTCTTTTCCACAAAAGCAGTTATTTTAAGATCTAACCCCCACCCCCCGCCTTCCCCCCCACTCCAAAACTTACCCCCTTGGTTTGAATTCTCTGCTGCTTTATTTCGGTTCATTTGGTAGGGGACCAAAGTCCTCCCCCACCAAAACTAAATTCTTAGGTTTTGGGGTTTTTTTTTTTGTTTTTTTTGTTTTTTTACAGTGATGAGAAAAATGAGAAGGGACTCCTGTCATGTTGGTTTCTAGTGTATGAGATAATGTCTGCTGTGTTCTGTATTTTTTTATTTTTTGACTAACTGTATGGAAAGTTGTCAGTAAAGCCTTTGTCAGAGGATGGATTTTTAATCCTGTTCAGAGTCCTGGTTTAATCAAGTTTTTTTTCTCAAAGGATGGAAGACTTCCCTGCTGCATGCACACAAATGCCCTACGTCATCTTTCCACCACTGGGGTATCTCACAGTCCTCCTGCATTGGTGGCTCTCAGCCCCTCAGCTCTTAGGGCTGAATCAGGACTTTACTCACATTTGTTTTTTATCTTGGCTGAGAGCAGGTGGGTTTCATTTTGGACCCTGCCATGCCAGATTGAGCAGAGCCCATGCACAGGAAGGGGTTGAGCCTAAGTCTAGCCAGCAGCTGTGGTAGTTTTTTGTTTTCTTGCCCTGAACAATGTGTGTGTCCATCAGTTTGAGCTGTAGCTGTTGAACAAAGCACCTAGTCTTCAGGCCTTTTTGAAAGCACGTAGACCTTAGCAGTTGTGTGGTCTTGTAGTCATGGGAGGAGCAGTGCAATATTGGGGTCTTGGTACCATGGATCCGTGGGGCCTCCTTTTCTTGTTCAGCCTCCCTTCTAGCCTTAATGCAGCAGCCCAGGGATACCCGGTTGGAGACAGCTGCCTCGGACTCCAAGGGACAGTGGAGGCCAAATGCTGGAATGGAGAGTGGGAGGCAGCTTTCCTTGGTTAATTCTTGAAACTTTCCCGGTGTTTGTGAATTCTGGCTTTTCCTTTGATTGTTTGGGGCTGATGTGTCAGTGGAGTGGGCCTCTGCCCAGTCACTAGAGCTTTGTGAGAGACACTGAATCCCTGGCCTGAAGAGTTTTTGAGGTAGTACAGTGGGTTAGGAAAATGCTCTTGTTAACTGACATAACTTTCCCAGATACAAGTAGGCACTTAGGCCTAGGCCTCTTGCCCTGATGTTGCAGAGGTGGGGACCACTGGGAGAGAGGTGCTTCTGTGGGGAAATGTCACAGTTGCCGAGGTGTTGGGCAGTGCTAGAGCTCTCAGCCATTCAAGCTGAGCTGCGGAGGAATGTGGAGGCATCAAGCTGGGAGGGAAAGATGGCTTGAAGTTCTGTGGCCACGCATCTCTACTAAGACAGTATGGCCAGCACTGTCAGGGACCAGGGAGGGAAATCAGTCACACAGCAGTTGTCACCATAGAGCACAGCCCAAACACTATTTTTCACAATGTTTGTGGCAGTTTAGATGTTTTAAAAGGATCATTGTCAAGGCTGAGGGAGAACAGAAGCTCCAGTAAGGGAAATGAGCCCCCAAATGACCAGGAACTCCGGATTCTGTTGACCGTGCTGTCCTCTCTCTAGGTCTGGTCCACTACCCTGGCTGGCACGAGGCAGCACAGGTGACAGCTGGGATGTGTTGAGAGAGACAGTTCGTGAGATGGAGGCGGGGGCTCAGTGCGGACCTCATGGACAATACATGCCTCTCCACAAGGACAGTGAAAGAGGTGACTTTTTGAGACCTTAGAGATTTAAAATAAACAGGGCAAGGAAGGCGCCTGGGGAAGTACTGCACTAGGCTTCAGCTGGTACTCGTGAGAGAAAATGCATGTTCATAACAAACACAAGAAGTGTTAAATGTGTTTATTTGCCTGTTTGTACTTGAGCTTTGGCCACAACTGCCAGGTATCTGAGCAAAGCAGTGCGAGGCACTGTAGGCCACAGCTGCACCATTCCAGGCAGTTGGAACCACCAGAAGGAGGAATGGGCCTCATCTTGTTTAGAGCAGATGAGGTAGGGACGAATGCCTGGGTCACAGGCCAGAGCCGCCTTGCTGTATTAAGCCCAAAACTTCTCTGGGCTGTTCCTTCATAGAGTGGGTGCTCAGGACCCAGAATACTACACCTCCTAGTTTTCCCAGACAGAAACCTAGAAAGTCTGGCTGGAGAGGACACTTATCCCTTGCTTTGTTCACCTGTCTTGAGGGATAGGTGCTTTCTGGCCCCAAATTGAACTACAGAGTTTTCCTGCTGTGTGACCATCCTCCTCCTCTTTCTTGGACCCTCTTCTCAACTCCTTCCTTCCTCTCTTAAGACAGCAGCTTCTGTAACGTTTCTCAGAAAGGCCTTGGCCAGCACTAGCAAGGGTAGGTCAGGTGGTCGAGCCCCTGGCTGATTTATGATGCTGCCCCCAGAGAGAGAACTATTTAACTGCAGGCAACCTGTGCCTCCACCTGGGGTTCAGGTTCTATCTGAGGTGTGGCTTAAAGGCAAAAATCAACCTAAGGCGAAATTTGCCTCATTGGCGGTTTGCTACTATTCCGCGTGTTTCTTCCTAAGTGACTGAGATCATGAGCCCTGCCTGGCAGATAAAGAGAGCTGATGTTTCCTTAGCCTCTTAGGGCACTTCCCTAAGAGAGTGTTGTCAAGTTGAACAGGAGTGTGCTTTCTTATTGCAGGTCCCCATCTCCACCCAAGAGACCTGTGGGTGTTCCCAAGAGCTGCTGGCAGAGTTCAGGGAGACTGGCTCTGCTCAGTTAATGACTAGAATACAATGCGTTTAATGCTTCTTGACTTTTAACCTGTTTTCTTCTAATGCACCAGCAAACTAGTCCACTGGTTAGGTGTTAGCAGTCCATTTAAGCTGAGGCATGAAGCAACCTAAGAGCTGAGACCTCTGCTCTCTAGAGGACCAAGAGGTGCCTGTGTGTGACACAGGACCAACCACTTCAGTGTGTGTGATGAACTGTATGGTGCTCCGAAGCCCAGCAGGGCTTCACCAGCCCCTGGTGAGTTTTAGCCGTCTTGTCTTGCTTATTTACTTCACAAATTTGTCCTCTTAGTAAAGGGAGAAAAGTCTCTTTAGCTATAAATACCTATATGATATGATAGGAACCGGGCAAACTCAAAGGAAGAAAGAGACTAGGGTCTCCTATTTATTGTGGGTAAGAAGGGGGTGGGGTGGGGTGAGTGAAAAGGTAAAAGCATCTGGTACTTTCCCTGGTGGTAGCACAGTTTAACCATAGGCCAGTTGTAGAGGCCTGTGAAATACCTGCAAACCCAGCCTGACCAAGCCCTAGCTGCCCCTAAACTGCCAAAACTGAAGAACTGCCCAGGTCTACTGTTGTACTCCCTTCAGAAAACAGTAATGACAGTCAGTCACCCAACTACAGGGATGGCCAAAATGCTTTCACTCCCTAGCTTTGCCAGCTCATTGCTCCACAAACTCCCAGGACCCCTAACGTTCCAGCTCCACCAAATCTACTCTGGAGCTGCCTTCTTGCTTTAGAACCCAGGATAGAGAGAGGCGTGCGGAGTGGACAGTGCCCTGAGCACCTCCCTCTGCCCCCTGCCCAGTCCTCCTCGGGGCGAGCAGCAGACCAGGGTTAGATGCTGTGACTAAGCTGCTTTTCTCCCCAGAGTGCTTTATTTGGGCAGAACGTGTTCTCACCCCGTCCTGGGCTGCCTCTCTTGGAAGGCGTCTTTATTGCCT
Source organism: Globicephala melas (assembly GCF_963455315.2). NCBI lineage: Eukaryota > Metazoa > Chordata > Mammalia > Artiodactyla > Delphinidae > Globicephala > Globicephala melas. The sequence goes on along the minus strand of NC_083324.2, from coordinate 37,123,641 downwards.
GGCTAGAGCTACAAGGAAAGGGACAGACCCCACTTTGGTAAAAGAGAACAGGGAAAGGCCATAAACAAAGACAGACTTGTAGTTTATTTTGTATTTTTTTTTAAATAAATACACTTTACATTAAAAGGCCTTTGATTTGTACTTTCCACATTGGGGAGAAAGGGAAGAAAAAAAGATTTTTGAAAAACTGAATCACAAAGAAAAATAGAGGGAGTGAACTTATATCCTAAGTTCCCTCAACTCCACAAAACCAATATCCACAATGACCTTGCTGCCCCACCCCCCATCAAACCATGAAGGTGGGTAAGCCTAGGCATTTACTCAGCAAACAAGCAGCACCTCCTCCCCACCTCTGGCACAAAGGAAAACAAATTAACCTGACAGCATATGAGGCAACAAAACAGGTTAAAAAAATCATATATTATATTTATAATAAAATATTCTTAATCCTTATCAATTTAAGAAACCACGGTTTTCCTTTTCATTTAAATACGTATGTAAAAATGCCTCTATTGTTATTTAGACATCATTTTCTTCCATAGAAAATGAACTGCAGGGACAAGAGACCTGGTGGATATAAGTTCATACCCTCAGTTATAAATGCCTTTTTTTTTTCTTTTTAAGTTTTATAAAAAACTATTTCTTGTTCTTTAAGTAAAGAACATTATACAAAGAAAATATATTGTGAAATAACCCCAGAGACGTGTTGGGTTTTTTTTCCCCCCCTTGAGGAAAGATATGTCCATCCTAGGAGAAGGGGGAAGCAGAATAGGGCCTAACCCCTGTTGTCTTTTTTTTGTGTGGTTATTGTTTTTAGAAGGACTCAGATTCCAGTGAGACTCTAAATCATAATCCTCTGAATGCAGGGCATGCAGTTCCTTAAAAGAGCCCTGGGAGAAAGGGAAGGGAAGATGTTTTGAATTCATTTGACTCAGTTTCTCGCCTGCCAAGAATCTCTTCCACGTGGTGATGGCTCCTCACTCATTTAGAGATAAGATGATGTCATCTTCCAAATCAGAGTTGTCAGAGCTGTCGGCTGAAAGGTAAGGAAAGGGAGAGACTAGATTACGCACTAGGCTTGTAGGAAGCTTTCAGGGAGAAAGCACCTGCATACACATAAATTTATGCCTGAGCATGGTTAATTACCAGTTTCCTGAAAGAAGAAAACATGTCAATTAACTCCTCAGAGCTGACTCTGGAAAATATACTGTTTGGGCAATGATGGGTACTCCTGGGACCTCTTGCTTGCTTACCTTTCAAAGGACCTGGACATGGTACCCTCTTGCTTCCTAGAGGTTCTTCCTCCTGCCTGAAAGGCCCTAAAGGGACCAGGCAAGCCCCCTCTGAAGCTTTCGCCCATGGTGCTTTGAGTGGCTGCAAAGGGGCAGGGCTGATAGGTCAGTGAGTGAGCCTGTGTAGTCCTTTGGCCTCTGGAGTCCCTCCGGTGGGCACAGGCCTGCCTGACCCCCACGACCACTAAAAAGGCAGGCTGAGCCCAAGCAAGGATGAGACTTCTCTTAAACTCGTCAGCCATTCTCTTCTCAGAAGACCTCATAAAGGCAGAGGTAGTCAGCCTGGGATTCATTCCTCTGAAATTTCTAAATATAATCTGAAGGGAACAAATTCCCAAAAGATACAAGCCAGAGGTTGCAGCAATACGAGAAAAACTGGGCTGGAGGCCAGCAGGGAGTAGCTGTGGCACCCTGGAAGGTGGCACTGTGTCTGACCCTCTGCTTGACCATCTGCCTTCCAGGCAGTGAATAGACCACATGAACACCTCTGGAAGGATCCATTAAGAGGTGAAACTAGGTGGTAACAGAACCCTCAAAGTGAGGTAGATGCACCTGTCTGGATGACAGAAATCGGAGAGAAACATAGTACCTAGCTCTAGTATTTGCTGAGTGAAGGTAAAGGAAAAATTCTAGTGCCCATTTTGATCACTCTCAGCTTAGGAAGCTGTGAAACAATTTTAACAAGGTCCCCAGGGAAATGGGCCAGCAGGTCCTGAGCTGGAGCCCTGAAAACGCCCATAGGCCCTGGGGTTCCCATGAGGAGAGGGACAGCCACTGGTTCCAAAGAATCCCTCATCAGCCCTTTCCCACGTACCTGAGAGACTCCACTCGGGGAAAGCTGATGAAGAACTGCATGTTCCCAAACCTTCCATTCACTACAATCTCCTTTAGGAAGAAAACTGAAGTGGATAAAGTAAAACCAAGAAAAGCATGGCCGTGATAAAATGAAGTCCTGAAGGTAAGCAAAAGTGATGGCTGGAAAAACCACTGTTCCTGGGTCTAACAGGGCACAAGCATGGCTTGACTTTATTGGTGAGGAGTAGGGAAAACAAGATGGAGATCAAACTAATACCTGACACCGCTAAACCACAAACTAAGCCTCATCAGCTTCCTTGCTGAAAGAACTCCAGGAGGAAGTGAGCAGGGAAGGGGGTGACTCAGGCACAGCACTGTGTCCAAGGCCCGTGGCAGACTGCGGAGAATCCCCTCATGCTCATGCGATCTATGAACCAACATTGCCACACCCACCTGCCTGAGACCTATTCTAACCATCAGCTGTAGAGCTACTAAGAATTAAGAATCTTAACAACTTTGCATCACACCCAAGGACTGTAAATGCAGCTGGAGGAGGAGAACACAATCTTCCATAAGCAAATAATTGTCAGGCACAGGGTTTAACAGAACTTTCAGGGGTCAGGGGTGGTCAGGTGGCAGGACTCCCTTTCTCTACCTTCCTTAGCCTTTTCTCATCCTCCAAATGTTGAAGAGACCCGAACTCAGACCCTGGTGGGTCTCTCCCTCTGAAAGGCCCTGGAAGCAAAGGCAGTCAGTGTTAGTCCCTACCATGTTTATTTAACCTGTTGTTCTACAACATACAGGCTTTTGGCGGGGGGGGGGGGGGGGGGGGGATCAGAACTGACTGGAAAGAGAAACAAAGACCTCAGAGTCAAGGTGTCTCTCTTCCTAGGGCTGGGGTTCTGTATATGAAATCAGTCATTGGATCTCTGGGATCTGGGGCTTATGCAAGGTTACATGGGGGGCATGTGGGTGTAGTTTTCTATAGTTACAACAGCTTTCATCATATCCTAAAAGGGCTCCATAAACCCCGAAAGGTTAACAGCTAATACACCAGATGATTAGTGTAAGGCAGAATATCAGCAAACCAAGGATACGGAGGGTGGTCCTTGTGTCTGCTCTGTTTCGAGCCGCTATCAGTCTCTGTAAAACAGAGAAAGCAATAGAGTACATATGCTGCACATGCCACCACCTCAGTTCTAGAGCCCAAACTGACATGTCCTCAACTTGTCATCTATAATGGCACTTTTACATCATAAATATTCCCACCAAGTTAAAGTAACATTATTCTCTGATAGAATTAGGGTTTTCCAGATTACCTCTTGGGCTTAAAAGAATGAATTTCCTAGAATAACCAGTAAAAGGCTATAAAGGAAGCAGTAATTTTACAGGCCAAATACAAAATTAATTTATATTCAAACTGAGAATGGAAAAATTAGTGATACTCTTAGGTCGGGGGTACCAGCTGCTCCCCTAACCTACCTTATTATTACTTACAATTGAAGGGAAACAGAACTTGTGCCCACGTGTCACAGGTGACAAAGAAGTTTAGTAAAACTTTTCTTTTTATTCCCATCAATGTTGTCATGTTTCCCTTGCCCCTGAGTCCCTCTTACCCGGCTCTCTGACCATCGCTAGGGACAAAGGAAATCCTCCTTCAATGAATCATCTCAACCTCCAAGTACCAAAAAATGGAAGTTGGCAAACAGCAGATGGGCAGATACAAGGCAATCCCTCCCACCCCACAGAGCTTCCTCAAAATGCAACTTTGGCAAGAGGACTTAGGTAAGAAAGTCAGTCTCCCCTAAGCCAACTACCTTCAATCTTGAGCTCTAGAAGCATGTATAAGATTTATCCCAAAGAAAATGGATTTAGGTCACTGTGGAACAGGAGAATCTTATACATATATGCTTAAATATATATACTGCCACCCACCCTCTCCTCTCCTACCATACATACACACTCCCTCCCTCCCACTGCCCCCAACACCAAACACCAATGACTAAAAACCAAGCATCTACTCTGAAGAGGCTTGGAGTTTGCTGAGCTTAGGCCAATACAATAACATTTTCTGTAATGATGTAAATGTTCTATATCTGTGCTGTTCAATATGGTAGCCACATGTGGCTACTGAGCACTTGAAATGTAGACATGAAAATGAGGGACTGAATTTTAAATTTAATTAAAATTCTAATGGCCACAGGTGGTTACTGGCTACCATATTAGGCATAATACCTACCTTGGCTGTGAGAATGCTGGCCAGGTTAGCTACATGAAAAATGACTGAATATCACAGTGATTACTCCCCAGTCAGGCAGGGCAGCACTAGGAAGAACCAGGACCACAGCAAGCATGAGTCTGTCAACAGTGACACAGGTCACAGTGATGCTGCCATATATGTCCTCTTAAAACATGCAGAGTATAGCAGCAGAGCTCGCAGACTCTTAGAACTATTAGGTGATTTACTCAGGGTCCATTAGTATAGGCAGGGGACAACCTGACTTCAGAAACCTGTTCTAATGAGAAGGTACTGGAAAAACTGGAGCTTGTTCTTCAAAACTTGGAATAGGAAAGGGGGGTGGGGGGGAAGGAACAAAACAGAAGCCAAAGAGAAACATCTGTTCCCTGGCCTTTAAGAGGGATTAAGCAAAAGCAGGCAGGAAGGGGCTGCAACCCACAAGAGGGCTTTTATTTCTTTACAACTTTAGAAAAGAGCAGGTACAGCACCCCCATGAGCAGCTGCATCTGATGATGTCAGCTCTGCCTCTTGGGAGAACTACACTTTTGCCCTCCAGTCTAAGGCTAATCCTCTGAAGCAGGGGTCGACAAACCTATGGGCCAAACCAAGACCCATGGGCCAAACCAAGACCACCAGCTATTTTTGTAAATAAAGTTTATTAGAACACAGCCACATCATTAATTTATGTCTTGTCTCTGGCCGCTCTCACACTACAAGAGCAAAGCTGAGTAGCTGCAAAAGAGACCATTCAGCCCAAAAGCCAAAATTATTTACTGTCCAGCCTTTGTAGAAGTGTGCCAACCCCTGTTTTAAAGAGATAATAGCCATTTGGTTACAGAGTCGTCATGACAGGAGCACTGAGGATGAGAGATGTGAAACTGCTTTTCCTCAAGGGCCCAGGTGGTGACTCTAGTTAATGGGGCACAGAACCCTGGTGTGGCTTGCCCGCTGGGCTGGCACAGGGAAGGGCCCTTTCCCTAGGTACCCAAGCCCAGCCTCGTGGTCAGCCCTAGACTTACTGTCCCCAAGGATCAGTTCCACTTCCTCATCTGCATCAGAGTCTTCATCTTCTCCGTCCTCTCCCTCCTCTAGCAGGTTTGCTAGCTCCTCATCAGAGGGAGAAAAGTCATTGTCGCCATCCTCCCCTGCGTTCTCATTGTTGTCATCCTCCTCCAACTCCGCCTCCAGCAACTGGTCAGTGTCAAGCTCATCTAAATCATCAGTGTCGTCATCATCTTCATCGTCATCTTCTTCCTCCTGTTCTTCCTCTTCCTGGTAAGAGAGCATGAGGTCCATTAGGACAAACACAGAGACCCAGCCCATGTGGGCCACATGGGCAGTCTCTCTCCTCCTTCCCAAAGGACAGAGGAGGTAACAGTCAGTAGAGAGCATGGTAATCTAGGTTAGCACACACTTCATGGGCCAGCTTGACTCGTCAGTGGAGGCTGAGACAGGCACATACATGTCCCCCAAGACACTCAAGCACTCCTCAGACAAGGACTACTGGTCACTCCACGAAGGCATTACTGGTCATGCAGCCCTTATCTAAGGAAATGGATAACACACTTCACAGAGGTCTCTGCCATCAACATTCTGTGTTTCTAACTAATAATAAACCCCAAAGGGCTCTTCTCTCTATCCTCTATCAACCAAACCAAATGAAATCACTTGAGGCACCGGAACTAAAGCTTCTACCTGGAATCTAAAAAGCAGTGCTTTAATAAAACAGGAAGAACACAGCTGCTGAGTCACCAGCTCCTAAGCCCTTCAAATTCTTGTCCTTGATCTTATTTATAACCATGTATGTGGGTCAGCACCTCTGACGGTGCTATCACAAGCATCCAATGATCTGAATGTCCAACAAAATAGACTTTTACCACTAAAGAGATACTTGCATTTTCTGTTACAAGCCACACACACCCAAAAAAGTATGCTAGAGAAATTGTCCAGCCTTCTGTTCCCTCCAAACTGTTTCCCTTCAAGCAAGAGAGGACACGACGACATCTCTTTGCTTTCCTAAGAACGACAGGTGTTGCCAAGTTAAAGTGACCAACATTCAGTCACTAATCCTTCTGCTCAAACATCAACTGTCAGCACTGCCAGTAGCAAAAGGATTCTAATTCCTGCAATAATAAAATATAAAATTCATTTAACACACCAGCCTAATAAAAGTCAAGACAAAACAAGCCCTACATTAGCAGAAAAAATCTTTAAAAACATTTTGGAAGTGCTTTAAAAAAAAAAGGGGGGGGGGATATCCCCAGTGGAACAGTGGTTAAGAATCTGCCTGCCAATGCAGGGGACACAAGTTCGATCCCTGGTCCGAGAAGATCCCACATGCCACGGAGCAACTCGTGCACCACAACTACTGAAGCCTGTGTGCCTAGAGCCCATGCTCCGCAACAACAGAAGCCACCACAATGAGAAGCCCGCGCTCACCACAACTAGCAAAAGCCTTGGCGCAGCAACAAAGACCCAACACAGCCAAAAAAAAAAGTGCTGCCGCGTGCCAATCACTTAAAAACCAAACACTGCTTATCCAGCCACTAGTGTTCATCAGCTGTAAAGTAAACTAGGCTCATATTCATCAGGGTAGCTCTGCTTTATGAACTTTTGATAATTTTGGAACCACCATTTAGAGGCTTTTTGATTTGCTGTTTGACCCACTGATTTAGACTTTCCAACAATTTCTGGCAGCTACGTGGGAATAACTGGCCCCTTTAAATACCCAGTATTCCTAATGCCTGTAAAAGTATGTGTCCACACCAGAGTTTATATGTGCGCGTGTGTGTGAACGTACCGCCATGATAACCTGAGACCACTGTTCCACAGCCTGGCCACACATGACCTCCATGTGGACAGCTACTAAGCATCTGCCCACTGGAAAGGAACTGAGAATGCCTGAAGGCAGTAACAATAAACTGACGCACAGACAAGCTTCTGGCCCTACAAATACATCAGCTCATACAAATAACAAGGGAAAAGAGAGAGGAGTCAAAATTCAGGGAAATAATTCAAAGTATTTACCAGATTACAACTTTTGCCTCTTTTTTCCACACGTTTTCAGGGATCTGACCAAAATTAGTTCTAATTAATAAAGTTCCTTCAGTTAAAAAGAAGCACATTAAAAAGAGTATCCAGGGCTTCCCTGGTGGCGCAGTGGTTGAGAGTCCGCCTGCCGATGCAGGGGACAGGGGTTTGTGCCCCAGTCTGGGAAGATCCTACATGCCACGGAGCGGCTGGGCCCGTGAGCCATGGCCGCTGAGCCTGCGCGTCGGGAGCCTGTGCTCCGCAACAGGAGAGGTCACAACAGTGAGAGGCCCACGTACCGCAAAAAAATAAAATAAAATAAAAAAGAGTATCAGCAAATTTAAGGAAGATTGTTCTTCATTTCTAAAAACATCAAAACTTAGCTGATCCAGGAGAACTAAGAAAAAGCTCCAAAGTCAAGAGCAATCCTAGAAAACAGGTCAACCAGGGTCTAAGGTTTGAACTACAGGTACCATTCCAAATTCTTCCAGAAGCCTACTTTTACTTAATCTTGTAGCAGAAGAAATAATTTATATTTATTCATCCTAGAAGGCCATGATGACATATGTGACAACAGGAGAAGGGAAATGAATAGGAAGGGGAGACCTACCTGAATCTCAAACACATCACTTCATCATTTATCCTCTGGATTTAATGACCAGTGGTTTAACATGTATTTTGTTACACATGGATATGGCCATAAACTCACTTTCTAAATTTTAAATCTGAAACGTGGAGCATGAAACAGAACAGAGGCTCACAAGATCTATCCAAAGTGCTGTGGTAGAATCTAATTCTGTGGTTGAACCCAAAAGAGTCTAGGAAGCAATTTTAAGAGCATTCTTGCAGGTTTAAGTACCTGGTTAGTAACATGAGGCCCTCTCCTTCATATCTAGAGAATAAAGCTTCCACTAATGAGTGGTCAAAAAAGTGGTCCAAAAAACCAAAAATTATTACTTAATGAAAAAAGCAAATCTTGCTAGAATCCCGATTCAAGTCCAGCAACATTTAGATGTTTTGGATCCAGGAATATTGATTTTTTAAAAATTCTCTAAGACCTCTCTTTTAGAGCTTAGAAACAGGAATTCAGGGCCACGCTGTTTTAAACTAATAAATTCTCCTACAGAAAAAATTCTAAAATTCTTCCCTTCTTGGTTCCATCTTAAGTCAATTTCATGGTTAGCCAAAGGCCCAAACCCCTGCAGATAAATCAACCCACTCCTCTCCTGTACAGAGAACAGGTCAACTGGCATAAGCTCCCTCAGCTGCCCTCTGGTCCCTCACCACATCTAAACCTGACTTCAACCATAGTCTGAGGAAGAAGAAAGCCTTCCACTTCCGCTCTGGACCTCAGTCCACCCCCGGTCCTTATTACCATGCTGCACCTTCCTCATGCTCACTCACTCACAACCACCCTCACACTTGGCTCCACTAGCTTTCTTACCTTCTCTGAAGAAAGTCAGCTTCCCCAAACCTAACAACTTCTCAATCTACACAGGCTTTAAACTCCTTCCATCTATAGACTTTTGGGTAACCTGACCCTACTCCTGGCCTCCAAGTCCTCAGCCACCACTTGCTCATTCATCCACTCACTCTGTCTTCTATTCCTCTAACACTTGACGGTCCGGCTTCTGCCCACAGCACTCCACAGTGTAGCAGGTAATGGTATGTGCTCTGGAACCAGGCTGCCTTACAGGATCCAAACTCTGCTGACACTATGTTTACTTAGCCTCATAGGGTTGTTGATAGGATTTAATGGGGGGAAAAATGTGTATACATGTATGTATATAATCTCTTTGGAAAGTGCCTGGCATATACTAAGTGGTCAGATAGTCTGTTGCTCCTAATAACTGGAAGCTTCCTAAAGGAATATGAAGGCCTGAATGGCTAACCATGGGGCTTCTCTACAATGACTGACACTAACCAATCCTGGCTCCCACACTGGGCTGCTGATCTTTACCTGATCCCTTCCAGATCTCCTAGGCATAAAGATTCCTACAACTTAAAATTTATTTCTGCCTTTACATTTCCTCTCATTCATAAATCCTGAACTCACATTAGATAACTCTACCCATCTGTACCACAGAAACTTCTAAAACTGAACTCAAAGCACCCCCTAAACCTAGCACCTTTCCCACACTTCTCCCAGTTACCAGATGAAACCTCAAACATCTTTCACTTCTCCCACTTTCACGGCTTCACACCCAGTTAGTTAATGTCACTCACAGACCTGGGGTGCCCAGCACTCCCCTCTCATTCCACTCACCTACTGCATTCTCCCTCCTCCTGTCTACCTCCAGTCTCTCCAACTGTCTATGGTCTTATCCCTTCCCAGATCAAAAAACCCAGGCACTCCATAATGCTGCCCACATTACAGAATTACAACAGAAGCAATGATTACTAAACAACCATTTAATGCCAACTTCTCTAAATCTTAATTTCTTGTTAAATGAGAGGATTTAATTACATCACTGGTTCCTACTCAGGTATGGCCATCAGAATGTGTATTTTGGAGCACTGGGAAAGTTCTCCAAAATACACATGCCTAAACCCCACCCAGGGTCCAGGCTGACAGAACCAATCTTTACAAATTAAGCTCCAACAGGAGGATTTTGGAAAGGTGCCCCAGGAATTGTGGAGTGCACCGTAATGAAGAACCACTGTACAAGATGACCTCTGGTTCTAAAATTCTACTCTCCTGTAATAATGTACCCTATCCAAAGACTCCCAATGACAGAACCAAAAAAGTGAATACAGGCACCCCTTGTTTTACTGCAATTACACTTTGCAGATACTGCGGGGTTTTTTGTTTTTGTTTTTGTTTTACAAATTGAAGGTTTGAAGCAACCCTGCATCGAGCAAATCTATCAGCACTATTTTTCCAACAGCATTTGCTCACTTCATGTCTCATGTCACATTTTGTAATTCTCAGAATTTCAAACTTTTTCATTATTATTATATTTGTTATGGTGATCTGTGATCAGTGATCTTTGATGTTATTATTACAACTCCCTGAAGGCTCAGATGATGGTTAGCATTTTTGGCTATAAAGTATATTTTAATTAAGGTATGTACACCTAATAAACTACAGTACAGTGTAAACATAACTTTTATATGCACTGGGAAACCAAAAAAATTCATGTGACTTGCTATATTGCAATATTCGCTTTAATGCAGTAGTATGGAACTGAACCCACAATATCTCCAAGGTATTCCTGAATAGTTATTACCACTGACCTTCCCTCCTATCAAACTGTCTTGCTCTCTAGGACTTAATTTGATTTTCTTTTAACTAGTGCACCATTTGTTTCTAGACCATTCAAAATTCTTCTTGAATACATGTCTATTTTTCAAGAGAAACAGCTTTTAGCTTACACTGCCTTCAAAAATATAACCAATCTCTTAGAAAAACACCAAACCTCTCATCATACTTTAAAAACAGTTAATCTAAAAACTAGTATAGGGCTTCCCTGGTGGCACAGTGGTTGAGAGTCCACCTGCTGATGCAGGGGACACGGGTTTGTGCCCCGGTCTGGGAAGATCCCACATGCCGCGGAGCGGCTGGGCCTGTGAGCCATGGCCGCTAAGCCTGTGCGTCCTGAGCCTGTGCTCCGCAACGGGAGAGGCCACAACAGTGAGAGGCCCGCGTACCGCAAAAAAAAAAGAAAAAAAAAACTAGTATAGCTTTTTTTAAAATGCAATTAAAACCTGAGCCTACTGCCTTGACATTTCAACGTCATATTTGCAAAATTTAAACTCTTGCTTCTCCTCCTGACACTTGTTCCTGTTGTTAACTATCCTTAAAAGCTATAGATTCATTTCAGGGTCATAAACACTTGTGCTTTTCTCTCCTCATCAGCAGAATCTAATTCACATATATTTTAAATTTCTTAGTTGGGAAAAAAAGGCTTTTCAGGAATCACTGACCAAGCTTACAGCAGGTGTGTAATCAGTAAAGACTCTTACCATCCGCTTCTAGGCAGTGGAGAACACACAGGAAGCACAGCACACAGTGTGTGCCAGATTCCAAAGTGGAGTGGAGAAAAGAAAGATTATTCCCTTGTTTTGCTTTTGGTTTTAAAAGAAACTTAAGATTAACTATAATTAGTTGAAATATATTGGCTTTTCAAAATCTAAGAATAATGATCAATTACTAATCTTTCGTTTTATAATTTTCCTAAAAGTTAACATCAAAGTTGACTGAATTGATTTTTAAAAACAACACATATACCAAAATTCCAATGGATAATGAGTTTTGATAAGTGCCTAGCTTTATCTCTGCTTTCACCAAATGCCTGAAGGCTGGCAGGAATCAAATATTATAGCTGTCAAATACATTGTATTATGTTTTCATTCAACAATACAGTGGTACAGTTCATCCCTTCTTGTTAATCTCCAAGCTTATTTAAACAGAAGGGCAAAAGACAACCGTTTTTATGTATGTAAATTATATCTCAATAAAGCTTTTTCAATCAATAAAAACCATTTATATAGGCACTTTATGCTAGACCATCTTATCAGATGGCAGCTGACCATTCAGGATTCTGAGTTTATTTTGCTAAGGTGAAAAGGCAAATTCAAAGGTGTTGGTCACAGGTGCCTGCATCCCTGAGCCATGCAAGTCATACCTGGAACATCTGAGAAGACCTGACAGCAGATATCTGGACTAGGACAAAACTCTGACTAGCAAATGACTCAAATGAAAATGAAGTCTCCAGTTTTAAAATCAGGTGAAGCAAACAAAGGAAAGTAAGTTAAAAAAAAAATCAAGCTGATACAGGGAAGAGGTGATGAGGAGAAATCTGATGAAGATAGTAAATACAGGAAAACACCACTGCAAGATACTAAGAGGACATGTGAATCAACAGAATTAAGGTTACAAAGGAAGCCTGCTTAAATAGATACAGTATTATCACACTGAAACATATCTGAATCAAAAACCAAAATGTCAAGGGCTTAGGGGGAAAAAACTTCTCTAACAGATGTCCTTCGAACATGAAATGCACCAGCTGATCCCTAAGGACAGTGGTATCAGTATGTGCCATGCAATGTGCCTTGACCCTAAGAAATCCAGAAACAGTGCTAAGTCACTCACAGTGCACACCTACACAGACACCTACTCCTCTTCCAACTAGAAACCTTTCAGGCCCTTCCACAGACTGAGCCCTAGGGCCACTCATTAGGGCCCTCTTGAGTCTGTCCCTCTTGGCCTTGGCCGTCCATGCCTCTATTTTTCCTTCCTGAACCAGAGTCAGAAGTCCTAAACACCACCCTACCTCTCTCTAGTATCTTTCTCCCTTAACCTCTCAAAATGAAAGTTAAATAGAACCACAGAAGAATGAACCAGTCTCTTCTCTGACCCAAGCCTCCCTGTAGAGGGTGGAATGAGAAGAGAAGAACACTTAGGGTGTTCCTTTATGGTGGTCTCTTGCTTCCACAGCCAGCCACCCAAGATTCACTTCTCACCCATCACTCCAAATCTGCAAGAAGAATGAGGCCAAACCCAATAATAGCCCCCCAGCATCCAAAATATCTAGCTTCTCTTTTCTTGACCTCCTCAAAGACAGACACCAGGTATCACATGGACCCATGTGACAGCTCCCAGAGAAGACTGTTGCCCACTGCTTTGTAAACTGCAAGCATGTGGGAGAGTAGGAATAATGGTGTTGATAAATAACTTTAAATAAACCCAGTTTCTGCTTCAGATTTACAGTTCAACAAGTAACATCCAAGAAGCTTGAGACAAAACTGATATCTTGTAGTGATCTATAATGAGAGGGGTAGTGATGAATGAACCCATGGAGGATGAGACAGTCTGCAGCCACCTGTACCACTATAATATACCAACAAACAGCTTGACAACATCACCTTCTATACCTACTCAAGGATAAACTACATCTTGATTCACGACAGCTAAAGTGGAAAAGAGTATGCATTAAGGGAAGGTGGTGTCTAAGGAAGCCAAAGGCCACAAGAATAAAAGACCAGACACTATTAAGAAACTGACTCAAAGCAACTACATGATGTTTGGAGGATCTAATACCACTTGCAAGCTCTGGTATGAAGAAATACTAGCAACACATAGGAGTTAAACACTGCTGCATTCAAGAAAACATGAAGATCCATGTCACAAATAAATCAAAGATCTCAAGTATCCATCTGAAGACCTCTTCCTTTTACCCAGATCTCACAACTCATATGAGGTTTAAATACTGTGGGATCCTCTCACCCATGAAACCAAGGAAATCACTGAGGACTCTATGGGCCAAGCAGCCGGGAAGCATTAAAGGAAATCCCTTCTATAATAGGGATTTCCTAGCTGTATCTGGTGAAGTGGTTTAAACTCTGGAACCTAACCGTCCTTTATAATAAATACGGTATTTAAAAACCTATGGTACTGCTTCTGGTTTCTAGGCACATAAGAAGCTAGAAGTTGCCACTCCACCTTAACAAGTAAAAAGCTGAACAAACTAAAAAGATCAGTAACTCTTCTTAGATTCGACAGAGAAGTGGGGTGACAGGGCAAACCACTGCCCCAAAATTGGAGAAATACAGAGAATTGCAACTTGCCAGAGCATAAACCCAGAAACACAAACCTCTACAGGAACCAGTACCAAGGAGGAAAACCTGAACTGTAACTGACCAGTGGCTGGAGACAATTCTGAGCAAAGTCTGAGAGATAAAAACTTCTGAGGCCAGTCATCAGGGCCCCCACACATTTGTGAGTTTTACCTCTGGAACTTGACCTGGTTCTGGTGGTGAATATTGGAGAAAAATCCCCTAGTGCTTCTGGCAGGGGGAAGGGAAAAGGTAACATTTTGAAATACATCACAGCATTCTGTTCTTAACAAGGGCTACCCTAAGGAGAAACTACTTAACCAGAGCTTGAACTGCTGAAGGAAGGGAAATACCCAATTCCAGCCCACTCTAGCCATCTATACCATCAAAAGGAGGTGGAAAAAAATGAGAAGATGTGTGAAGTTCACAGTACAGAGGTACAGACTCATTAAAAGACTAAGACCTAGTTATAAGACTAAAAAATGCTTCCCCTTCCTCCACATCTTACCACCACATTCTAAGGCCTACAACAGTTCCTTTTATCCAGCACATAATGTCCGGCTATCAAGAAAAATTACAAGGGACTTCCCTGGTGGCACAGTGGTTAAGAATCCACCTGCCAATGCAGGGGGCATGGATTCATCACTGGTCTGGGAGGATCCCATATGTCACAGAGCAACTAAGCCTGTGTGCCACAGTTACTGAGCCTGCACTCTAGAGCCCGTGAGCCACAACTACTAGAGCCCACGCACCTAGAGCCCGTGCTCCGCAACAAGAGAAGCTACCACAGTGAGAAGCCCACACACTGCAATGAAGAGTAGCCCCCGTTCACCGCAACTAGAGAAAGCCCATGCACAGCAACGAAGACCCAAGGCAGCCAAAAAGAAAGGAAGGGAGGAGAGGGGAGGCAAGGCAAGGGGAAGGGAGGGGAGGAAAAATTACAAGACATACTAAAAGGAAAAGAAAAACACAGTCTGAAAAGACAATGTAAGCATCAGAACCAGACTCAGATATGGGAAGGATTAACAGACCAGGAATTTAAAACATCTATGATTAAGATGCTAAGGGCAGGGCTTCCCTGGTGGCGCAGTGGTTGAGAGTCCGCCTGCCGATGCAGGGGACACGGGTTCGTGCCCCAGTCCGGGAAGATCCCACATGCCGCGGAGTGGCTGGGCCCATGAGCCACGGCCGCTGAGCCTGTGCGTCCGGAGCCTGTGTTCCGCAACGGGAAAGGCCCGCGTACCGCAAAAAAAAAAAAAAAAGATGCTAAGGGCTCTCTAATGGATTAAGTAGACAGCATGCAAGAATAGATGGACAACAGAAGCAGAGAGATGGAAGTTCTAAGAACCAAAAAGAAATGCTAGCAATCAAAAATACTGTGACAGAAATGAAGAATGCTTTTGATGGGATTTCTTAGTGGATGGACACTGCTAAGGAAAGAATCTCTGAGCATGAGGATATCTCAATAGACACCACCAAAACTAAAAAGCAAAGAGAACAAAGACTGAAAGACACAGAACAGAATATCCAATAACAACTGTGGGATAACTACAAAAGGCATAACATACATGTAGTGGAAATTCTAGAAGCAGAAGAAAAAAAAAGAACAGAAGAGATACTTGAAACAATAATGACTGAAAATGTCCCCCAAATTAATGTCAGATACCAAACCACAGATCCAGGAAGCTCTGAGAAAACTGAGCAGGATAAATGCCCAAAAAGACCCCACACCTAGTGACATCATTTTTTAAACTACAGAAAATCAAAGATAAAGAATAAATCCTGAAAGAAACCAGAGGGGAAAAACATCTTACCTATAGAGGAACAAAGAAAAAAATTACACCCAATGTGTCCTCCAAAACCAGGAAAGCAAGAAGAAAGTGGAATGGAGTATTAAAAATGTTGAGAGGGCTTCCCTGGTGGCGCAGTGGTTGAGAATCTGCCTGCTAATGCAGGGGACAGGGGTTCGAACACTGGTCTGGGAAGATCCCACATGCCGCGGAGCAACTAGGCCCATGAGCCACAACTGCTGAGCCTGCACGTCTGGAGCCTGTGCTCCGCAACAAGAGAGGCCGTGATAGTGAGAGGCCCGCGCACCGCGATGAAGAGTGGCCACCGCTTGCCACAACTAGAGAAAGCCCTCGCACAGAAACGAAGACCCAACAGAGCCAAAAATAAATAAATTTTTTTTAAAAAAACCTCTATCAAAAAAAAAAATTGTTGAGAGACCAAAACCACCAACCTATAATTCCATACCATGTGAAAGTATCCTTCAAAAGTGAAGGAGAGCAACTTCCCTGGTGGTCCAGTGGGTAAGACTCTGCGCTCCCAATGCAGGGGGCCCGGGTTTGATCCCTGGTCGGGGAACTAGATCCCGCATGTTGCAACTAAGAGTCCGCATGCCTCAACTAAGAAGTCTGTGTGCCACAACTAAGAAGAAGTCTGCACGCCGCAGAGAAGATCCCACATGCCACAACTAAGACCTAGCACAGCCTAAATAAATTTTTAAAAAGTGAAGGAAAAATACTTTTTCAGACAAACAAAAACTGAGAGAATTTGTTGCCAGTAAACCTGTTTTGCAAGAAATGTTAAAAGAGGGCTTCCCTGGTGGCTCAGTGGTTAAGAATCCACCTGCCAATGCAGGGGACATGGGTTCGAGCCCTGGTCTGGGAAGATCCCGCATGCCACAGAGCAACTAAGCCCATGCACCACAACTACTGAGCCTATGTGCCACAACTACTGAAACCCACGTGCTTAGAGCCCGTGCTCTGCAACGAGAAGCCACAACGAGAAGCCCGCACACCACAATTAAAAGTAGCCCCCACTTGCCACAACTAGAGAAAGCCCGCGTGCAGCAAAGAAGACCCAACACAGCCATAAATAAATAAATATAGATAGATAGAAATGTTAAAAGAAATTCTTCAGAGAGAAGGAAAAAAGTTAGAAACTTTGAATATATTAAGGAAGAGCACTGGAGAAGGAATAAGTGAAGGTAGAATAAACATTTTATTTTTCTTATTCTTAACTGATCTTTGTTCAAAATAATAGTAGTTTAAAATAATACTACCAACAATGTATTCAATTATGTTTGCTTTTATATAAGTAAAATGAATGACAGCAATGAAACAAGGGATAGGAGGAAAGAATTAGGACTACAGATTTTGTTATGTTACTTGCACTATTCATGAAGAGATACAGTGCTATTTGAAAGTGGACTTGGATTACTTGTAAATGTACACTGCAACCTCTAGGGTAACCACTAAAGAAAGTTTAAAAAAAAGGTATAACTAATATGCTAACAAAGAAGAGAGGGGAATCCTATAAAATACTCAATTAAAACCACAAAAAGGAATTCCCTGGCAGTCCAGTGGTTAGTACTCTGTGCTTTCAGTGCCCTGAGCCAGGGTTCAATACCCGGTTGGGGAACTAAGATCCCGTGAGCTGCACAGCGTGTCCAAACAAACAAACAAAAAAACACAAAACGCAGAAGAAGAATGGAAGACAAAAACAGGAGCAAAGAACAAATAGAAAAAGTAACAAATATGGTAGATGTTAATCCTACTATATCAATAATTACTTTGAATGTCAATGTTCCAAATGCATCAATTAAAAGAGAGACATAATCAGAGTGGATCAATAAATAAGACTCAACTACATGTTGTCTATAAGAAACCCACTTTATATATAGATTAAAACTAAATGGCCATGGGACTTCCCTGGCAGTCCAGTGGTTAAGACTTAACATTCCAATGTAGGGTGTGTGGGTTCGATCCCTGGTCGGGATGCTAAAATCCCACATGCCTCACGGCCAAAAAACCAAAACATAAAACAGGAGATATTCTAACAAATTCAATAAAGAATTTAAAAATGGTCCACATCAAAAAAAAATCTTAAAAAAAAAAACTAACTGGACAGAGAAATCTATACCATGCTAACATGAATCAAAAGCAAGCCAGGGTAGGGACCTTCCTAGTGGTCCAGTAGTTAGGACTTCACAGTTTTACTGCTGAGGCGCCGGGTTCGATCCCTGGTCGGGGAACTAAGATCCCACTAGGCATGTGGTGCCACCGAAAAACAAAACAAAAAAGAGAGAAAGAGAAAGAAAGAAAGCCAGGGTAGCTATATTAATTTCAGACAAAGCACCTCACACCAAGGAAAGTTACTAGAGATAAAGAAAGGCATTAGGGCCTCCCTGGTGGCGCAGTGGTTAAGAATCCACCTGCCAACGCGGGGGATACAGGTTTAAGCCCTGGTCCAGGAAGATCCCACATGCTGTGGAGCAACTAAGCCCGTGCGCCACAACTACTGAGCCTGCGCTCTAGAGCCCGTGAGCCACAACTACTGAGCCCACGTGCCACAACTACTGAAGCCCTCACACCTAGAGCCCATGCTCCACAAGGGAAGCCACTGCAGTGAGAAGCCTGCGCACCACAACGAAGGGTAGTCCCCACTCGCCGCAACTAGAGAAAGCCTGCGCGCAGCAACGAAGACCCAACGCACCCAAAAATAATAAATAAACACTAAATGTTAGTTCTTTTAAAAAAGAAAAAAAGGCATTATATGGGAAACAAAATGAAAAGACAAGCTACAGACTAGGAGAAAATATTTGCAAATGATGCAACAAACAAGGGCTTCATTTCCAAAATATACATACAACTCAATATCAAAAAAACAAACAACCCAATCAAAAAATGGGCAGAAGACCTAAACAGACATCTCTGCAAAGACATACAGATGGCCAACAGGCACATGAAATGATGCTCAACATCACTAATTATTAGAGAAATGAAAATCAAAACTACAATGAGGTATCACCTCACACCGGTCAGAATGGCCATCATCAAAAAGTCTACAAAGAATAAATGCTGGCGAGGATGTAGAGAAAAGGGAACCCTCCTGCACTGTTGGTGCAGCCACTATGGAGAAGAGTATGAAGGTTCCTTAAAAAACTAAAAACAGGGACTTCCCTGGTGGTCCAGTGGTAAAGAATCCGCCTTACAATGCAGGGGACGCAGGTTTGATCCCTAGTTGGAGAACTAGGATCCCACATGCTGCGAGGCAACTAAGCCTGCATGCCACAACTACTGAGCTCGTGCACCTCAACGAGAGAGCCCACATGCTGCAAACTACAGAGCCCACACGCTCTAGAGCCCGTGTGCCACAACTACAGAGCCCATGCACCCTGTAGCCTGCACACCACAACTAGAGAAAACCCACACACCAACTAGAGAGAAGTCCACGCACCACAACAAAAGATCCTGTATGCCTCAACGAAGACCCGATGCAGCCAAAAATAAATTAAATACATAAATAAAAAATAAATCTTGGGCTTCCCTGGTGGCGCAGTGGTTGAGTCCGCCTGCCGATGCAGGGGACACGGGTTCATGCCCTGGTCCGCGAAGATCCCATATGCCGCGGAGCGGCTGGGCCCATGAGCCATGGCCACTGAGCCTGCATGTCCGGAGCCTGTGCTCCGCAACGGGAGAGGCCACAACAGTGAGAGGCCTGCGTACCGCCAAAAAAAAAAAAATGAATCTTAAAAAAGAAGAAAAACACCCTAAAAACAGAGTCACCGTGTGATCCAACAATCCCACTCCTGGGCATATTCAGAAAAGATGAAAATTCTAATTCAAAAAGATACATGTGCCCCGATATTCATTCATAGCAACACTATTTACAACAGCCAAGACATGGAAGCAACCTAAGTATGGCCATCAAAAGATGAATGGATAAAGAAGATGTGGTACACATTTACAATGGAATATTACTGAGCCATAAAAAAGAACAAAATCCCATTTGCAGCAACACAGATGGACCTAGAGATTATCATACTAAGTGAAGTAAGTCAGAAAAAGACAAATATCATGACCTATCATATCACTTACATGTGGAATCTAAAAAAAGGATAAAAATGAACTTATTTACAAAACAGAAACAGACTCACAGACATAGAAAACAAACTTATGGTTACCAAAGGGGAAAGGGTGGAGGATAAATTAGGAGTTTGGGATTAATAGATATACACTACTATATAGAAAACAGATAAACAATAAGGAACTACTGTATAAGCAAAGGGAATTATATTCAATATCTTGTAATAACCTATAATAGAAAAGAATCTGAAAAAGAATATATATATAAAATATATATCACTAAATATCAATGAATCACTTTACTGTCCACCTGAAACTAACACAACATTTTAAATCAACTATACTTCAAAAATCCAAAGCAAAACTGCAAGACCTAAATTCCTTTCCACTCAAAAAAATCTTAAACCACACATTTTGATTGTTCAACTAAAGGAATAAATGTCTATTAATTTTTTAATTAAATAGTGAGACCACTACATATCTATTAAAATGACCAAAATTTGCAAAACACCAACAGCACCTAATGCAGGTGAGTACATAGAGCGACAGGAACTTTCATTCATTGATGACAAATGCAAAATGGTACAGCCACTCTGGTAGACAGTTTTGCAGTTTCTTATAAAACTAAACATACTTTTACTATATGATCCAACAATAACACTTCTTGGTATTTACACAAAGGAGTTGAAAACTGACGTCCACGCAAAAACCTGCACACGGTACACAATATGTTGATTTTTTTTTTTTGAGGTATTTTTTTGAATTGATACAGGAGCTTTATTCTGAATTGCCAAAACTTTATTCAAATTACTCCAGAATATAATTGCCAAAACTATTCAACACTGCGATGAAGATGTCCTTCAGTAGGTAAATGAATAAATAAACTGTGGTACACCCAAACAATGGAATAGTATTCAGCATTAAAATGAAATGAGCTACCAAGTCATGAGAAGATATGGAACAAACTTAAATATATATTACTCAATGAAAGAAGCCCATCTGAAAAGGCTACATTCTGTATGATTCCAATTATATGACACTCTGGAAAAGGCAAAACTATAGAGACAGTAAAAAGATCAGTGGTTGTCAGGGGCTGAGGGGAGGGAGGAATGAATCTGTGGAGCACAGAGGATTTTTAGCGCAGTGAAACTACTATGTACAATACTACAATGGTGGATACACTTCATGTTTGTCCAAACCACAGAATGTGTAACACCAAGAATGAACCTTAATGTAAACTATGGACTCTGAGCAATAATGATGTGTCAATGTAGGTTCATCATTTGTAACAAATGTACCACTGTGCTGTGGGATGTTGATAATGCGGGAGGCTATGCATACAGGGACAGTGCATTTATGGGAAATCTCTGTACCTTCTGCTCAATTTTGCTGTGAACCTAAACCTGCTCTAAAAAATAAAGTCTATCCAAGAAAAAACAAAAACTATTGTACTGAGGATGTCATTTTCAGTAAAGTGCTTTATAAAATAATATCCCCATGGTATCCAACAAGGATCATGACTATCTTCATCTGTGTGTGAGGAGAGAGGGAAGACAGAGCTGGGAAACTGCCCCCTAAGAGGGCATCCCACGAGGGAAGCACTGGCACAGGATGCCTCTGGGTCAAGAAGTAAGCCCTGCTGAAGGCTCTGCTCTGATCCCACAGTGACCACTAACCCCAAATACATACAAGTCTCCTCTCCTCACTCTGCTCAGAAACCCATTTCCTGGGATTATGAATTATCTCTGAGCTCTAATAAAATGCATACTTAGCCAGTTAGAACATTCTACCAGAGACAGTGGCGATCAAGAGAGTATACACAGAGGACTGTAAGGTGAGTCTGTTTTAGCTTGTTGATTCCAGGTGACAGGGTTTACTCAAGGATTCAATTTAGAGGAGAAAGTAGAGGTTCATAACCTATAAAGCCCGATAGTGGAACACATACCTAAATCTCAAACTGGCAAAACAAATCACCCTTGCTTAGTCAGTACTAAGTCCTGTCAGAAAAAAACATGAGTCACTGGCCCATAGTATTAGACTTGCACAAAAAAAATACTTTTAAAATTATCACTTTCAAAAATTTTGCTCTTAAAAATTATTTTAAGTCTTAAGTACAAGCTGCTGGGGAAGAATGCTAACAGAAAGCTATTCCATTAGCCCTAACCACTGAGCATGATTTACCAAAGAATAGGGGAGAGGTGAGGATGAGAGAGCAATGGCAGGGCAAAAAGAAGAAAAGTGTGCTTCCTCTTGTCCTATGGTGGCCCCTGCCCTCACTCAGGGCACTTCTGTGCCCTTTAAGAGGATATAGAGCACCAAGACCAAGCAACACCATAGTGGAAGAAAAAACAGAAATGAATCCAAGATCTGGAAAAAAAATATTTTATCTGCTTTATTATCTACAACAAAAATGTAAAAACCTAGTCATTTGTTTTCAACTTTATATTACTCAGCAATAAACATTTCTCAGATTTGTCTAGAGAATTGGGCCAAGAGAGTATATGCTTAGAAAAAGAATGTGGTGTGAGCCTAGCAGACAGGAAAGATCTGCTGAAACTCAGAAGTTTAAGAACTCTTCATAACTGACATCAACTGACACACCACACAGACAAGCACCTAGCATAATGTGACCATAAATTAAAATCCCCTATAAAAAAGAAAAAGCTGGGGCTTCCCTGGTGGCACAGTGGTTGAGAGTCCGCCTGCCGATGCAGGGGACGCAGGTTCGTGCCCCGGTCCGGGAAGATCCCACATGTCGTGGAGCGGCTGGGCCCGTTAGCCATGGCCGCTGAGCCTGCGTGTCCGGAGCCTGTGCTCCGCAACAGGAGAGGCCACAACAGTGAGAGGCCCGCGTACCACAAAAAAAAAAAAAAGGAAAAGCTAAGATTCTGAGACATGATACCATCTACCCACATTTTATAAATGTTTAATTTCTCAAAAGCATCAATATCTTCTCTTTCCCTGTAAGCTCCATTCTATACTCTGAAAATAGACTATGCCATAAAACTGAGAAAATGCAAACCGGAATTTTATAGAAGTTAAGCCATTTCTATGATCCAGCTCAGCAGAGTGACTTTTTGGTTTTGTACTGACATTGAGAAAATGGCGGCCTGCTTATCCTGAAGCCAGACAGGGCACTGGTTCTGAGGGTGAGTACAAGGAAATCTCTAAAACAAAATCAGAGATTGCTGACCTGCAAATTAATCTATAAATGGAACTCACAGGACTATCAGATACTGCTTAAAGTTTTGTAATAATAAAAATCTGCTTTCTTCTGATCAGTTTCAGTGATCAAGGACACATGACAGGCCTTCAGAATATGCTAACAGGTAGCAAACACCCCTATAGCAAAAATCTTTAAAAAAAAGAAAAGAAAAGAAAAGAAAAACCCTGTAACTAAAAGCAGAAATGCATAATTTCTAATAAAGCATTATTCAGCAGAAAGAAATTTCAAAGACCACTAACCTGGTCCTCCTCTTCATCCTCATCCTCTGCCAGACGCTGCCTGCCTACTTCATACAGCCTGCACACCGTGTCCATGTTCAGAGAATCCATGCTGCCTTGGTTCTGAAATAGAACACCCAGTCCACAAGAAGTTAGTTTTTAGAAGGCCCATATCCACACCTCAGCTATGACTGGCACTCACACACCTTGACCCTGTAACTATCAAAGCTTCCAATACCCAAAATTCTTGAACTGATTCTGAAAATGTTTATGTCTAGGACACAGAGAGGGAAAGAAAAACAGGATGAGAAGGCCTGGACAGCAAGGGAGAGACCACCATCCCTGGGAACAACACTGTTCCGAGGATGCTCTAGAGAGAGACTGACTCCTCTAAGAAAGGGCTGACAGTGTGAGTTCAGGATAATAGGAGATGGGACGCTCCACAATGCTCTATATCAGGATTTTCCTACTTCTCTTATACTGTGTATCTCCCCATCAGATGAGTAGATTACCCTAATCTATCACCAGAAATGCATCATCTTTAGAACACATAACAGACAAAAATGTCTGGAGTATAAGTTGAAAATGATCTTAAATATCAGAATAAAACAGTAGGATTTCTTCTTGCTCCCTTTACCTCGATGACAGCAAGATAGCAGTCTTTGGTGTCTGTACATAGGTCAAAAATGTTCCGTTTCACATCAATGGTCGCTGGAAAACAGAATGTGACAAGACTCAGGACTAGACTACTACCGTGATCTTAAAACCAGCCTTTCTGTTAAAGGAATTCAAGGTGACTGTTCATAAATATTTCCCTAACTCCTCTGCTTTTCAAAAGCAGAAAAATTATAATTCTCTCAGAAAATGGAGGATCTTAAATAAGGATCACCAAAACAAGGCAAAATCATCAATACCTGACCTTCACACTTACCTATAGGTTTGTAATCAGTTGCATTAAACGTTCGGAAGGATGATCCAAAAGGGCTTTTCATCCTCTCTTCCAGTAAGTCATCTTCATCATCTGCCTGCAACATAGCTAGTTGGGACAGAAAGGGGAAATAGGAAAGGGAAGCAAAATACTATTAGAATCAGAAACATCCCCTATTCACAACTGCAGAAAATATTAATGGACAATCAAGACTTCAGAGAGTTTCCCTGTAGTAAATTCCTCTCAAAGCATCCTCCTTGCACATCCAAACAATATCCTCAACCTCTCATCTAGCTTCCAACAACTGTTACAGCTGAAAGCGTACAAAAATCACAAGACAAAAAAGGTTTTTCTTGAAGTTCATAATGATACGCATGGTAAATTACTCATGAAATTTCTTTCTATACAAGATTTACTTGTTATCTTCAAAGCCAGTGGCCCTCCACTCTAAATCGACATTATTCTCATCAACAAATTTTGTCACCATTTGTACTATTATTTTATCTCTTATGTTACAACTTTGAAATGTTTTTCAATTCACATTTGACAGATATTTCTAAATAGGAAGTATCAAATTAAGTGAGTGGGGAGAGGAGGGAGAAAGAGAATAATGAAAAGTGAAAAGTTTATTACCTCCATACATCACTGTCCCCGTGTGGTTGAACACCACTCGACACTGATCTAGAGCAGGAACTGTGTGTAAAAGATGGAAAGTACGAAGGTCCCACTAGGAGGGGAAAGGTCAAGGAAAACTCTTTTCCCCAAAACTTCTTATTTAACCTCATGAGGGAAATTCTGAAATACCACTTTCTTTTCCCCTCCTTCTAGGTATTAATGCTTTAGAAGTCAACAAGATCAAGATAAAGCAAAAGCATTCAGAATGCATATTACTGAATAATGACCCTGAAAATCTCCTATAATATCCTCATATACATAAAAACTACATGAGCTCCCTCTCTCCCAACAGTAGCACTTCTTTTTACTCTTATGTGTCATTTCTATAGAGCAAAAGTAAAATCCTTCTGAAGACAGATAAAAGTCAATCTGACACCTGGGGAAGTGGGAGGGAGTAATCTGGTCACTTCCCAATACAAAGAAAACATGCTAGTAAAAGTCATCGATAATTACCAGTATCAATTGAATCCCCTACAGATTCAATAATACTTCAAACCAAAGGAAAAAAAACAGGTTATTTACCTGTGTGGATACTTCGACCAGGTATTGGTAGAAAGATAAATAATTTCTGCATTACAAACTAGGTAACAAATGGCAATTAAGACATGGGCATAAAGGATACAATCTCAGTATTAATGATGACCTCCAGCCCATTCGGATGGAAAACGCCACTGATGTTCATGTTGAACTTGTCAAACTTGTGGATGGCCTGTGCAGAGCGGACATCCCAGAGGACGCCATCATTTAAGACAAGATCATCTGTAGGATTAAAGGTGGCACAGTTCCTCTTGTAGTTGTTGGCAAGATCTGGGTTAAACAGAGTCAACAGCTTGTTGCCAGTCTGAATATCATAAATCTTTAGAGAAGAAGGGGTGGGAAGAGAAAAATCAGACCAATCCATCCACTGACGAATTCAAACAGAAGCTGCATAAAATATCTCTCTCATGCTTTCCAAAGCCCATCAAAATTATAAAAGGCTTAACATTGAAAATAACTGGAAAATAGGAAGACCACACCCATACAAGCAAAGTTTATGTACTCTGGTTCCCATTCAAGGTTTGAAAAGTCTCTTTGCCACAAGTAAGAAAATGAGAAGTGAGACTGCAATAGGGATAAGAAAACCCTCTTCTTTCCCATCCCACTTTCAAGAAACAGAAAATGTTTCTAAGACTGAAACTGAGAAACTCTCCATGTGGACTAACCAACATTACTCACAGAATACTCTGACAGGTTACTTTTTGGAGAAAGGCATCAACGAAATGCCCTTTTCTCCTTAAAATATCCCAATATACTATCCAAAGTCTACAATGTGCAACCCATGCAGAGACCAGATCTTTCCCATCAGCTTACAGACATGCTGTAATATATCCAATCTTTTTAAAAAATCCTCCTTTAATAGAGGAACAAATAGGGAGACACCACAAGGAAACAAACAAATCCAGATCGTGGGACAAGACAACTAGCCTGGTCTCTTCAAAAGTCAATGTCATGAAAACTGGAGAAATGGTTCTTGGCTTTAAAACATTAGTGAGACATAACAACCAAATGCAATATGTGAATCTTGGCTGGATCCTGGTTCAAAAAAAAAAAAAAAAACATTTGAAACCAAACACATCAGGAACAATCGGGAAAACTGAGTATGAGATGGATATTAGTTGATATTTGGGAATTACTATAAATTTTCTTATATTTGGTAACTGTGATTATGTAATAAAATGTCACTATTGCTAGGATATACATGTTATAAGAGTTAGGGATAAAATGTTTGCAACTTACTTTCTATAATTCAGAAAAACACACATATTTACACAGAAAGAAACTATGGCAAAATACTAAACTGATGAATCTAGGTGGTAGGTATGTGTACTACTATTTCAACTCTTCTATATATTTTAACACTTTCAAATTAAGTTTGGGAGAAACCCTCTCTTCACCACTCCATATCCCCCACCTCAAGCTACTATCCCCTCTTCTTTTCATTTTTCAGCAAAATACTACAAAAGACTTGTCTATACTCAGTGTCTCCACTTCTCTCCCGTTCTCTCGTGAACCCACTCTAATCAGATTTTTCATCCCAGTGCACAGAACTAGCTCCTGACATGGTTAACACTGACCTCCACATGGTTAGTCAAAGGTCACTTCTCAATTCTCATCCTTTTTTTTTTTTGGCCATGCCACACAGCTTGCAGAATCTTAGTTCCCCGACCAGTGATTGAACCCCAGCCCTCAGCAGTGAAAGCCCAGAGTCCTAACCAATGAATCCCCGGGGAATTCCCTCAATTCTCAACTTATGTAACCTATCAGCAGTTTCTGACCCAGGAGATCAATCCTTCTTCAAAAGAGTCTTCCCTTGCCTTCTAGAGCACATCTTTTTCCTGAGGTCTCCTGCTACCTAACTGGCCACACACTTTGTTCTCCTTCCCAAGTTCCTTCTCACATGGGCAACTTCTAAATACTAGCACATGCCAGGACTCTGTCTTTACACCACTCTTCTCTAGCCTCCTTAATGATCTCATCCAAGTTCACAGTTCATACTGTCGACAAGTGAACAACTCCCATATTTATATCTCCCACCCCAGACTTTTCTCCTGAACCCCCAATTTGTATATTCAACTGCCCATTCCCTATTTGAGTGGCTAAGAGAATCACAAACTCCATGTATCCAAAACCCCAGGGCCCAGGTGCATCACTTCTCATTGCCTCCACCACGCCCACCTAGGCACAGCCCCACTGCGCTCTCACATATTAGCTGGCACAACACCCTCCTAACTGGAAAGCCTCCTCTTGCTTCTCTCACAGAAACCAGACTCACACTTTAGGAATTTTACATCCAGTCATGTGCTTTCTTGCTCACCCTCCAGTGTCTTCATCTCACTCAGAGGAAAAACCAAAGGTCTTAAACAACACATTGCAAGAGGCTACATGCTATGCCCCACCACTGACCTCAGCCTTCTTCCTCCCACCTCCCAAGTAAGGGCTTTTCCCTTGCCATCCCCCGTCTTAGATCACTTTTCCCCACACATCTGCATGATGCCCACACTTCCTTCAAGACGCTGCTTAAACATTACCCAATCAGTGACACTGATTTCCTAGATAAAAAGGAAGTCCCCCACACCACCACCAAGCACTTCCTACCTCTTACCCTGCTTTCTTTTCCCTGGCAGCACTTACCATCTGACATACTATATATTTGCTTCTTTATTCACTGTCTCCCCAGTGAGGCTCCATAAAGGCAGGGACTTTATTTCATCTAAAACTTAGTGTTTGAAAATATCTGCTCTGCTAATGAAATAGTTCTCAAATTGTCAGATAAAGTTCTCTTCACATTTTCCCATATAACTCAGAATTACTTCATTACACTTACAGATTCTATCTGGAAAGAATATCACTGAGTAATTTTTTTTTGTCACCCACAGGACTTAAGTCCTCACACTCAGTCCAGAAGATCTCAGTATAAACAAATAGACAAATCACTTGAAAGAAGTGGATTCTAAAGTACTTACATGGGCAATGTCTCCTTTTGTGCCTATGACTCGATCCTGAGAGTGCTTACTGAACTCAACATAGTGATCTTCTGTGAAGGAATGCCTATGAACAAACAACAGAAGTACTGATATAACTAACCTTTGGGACATAATTATTCAACTGACTGAAAACAAGGTGATCCTCAGCCTCTTGCCTGACTATACTCACCTAAAGATTCTAAGCTCCCAAAGAGGAAAAACTTGTACACCTAAGATTAAAAAGAAAATTCCCTCCACCAGTTTGTCCAAGCAGATCCAAAATAATTAATGGAAACTACCTGGTTAAAGAAATGGCTAACTGGGTACACGTGCCTTTGAAATATGCTCCAGCTAAGATAGCAATGTACGCATGTGAACATGAGAAAATACGTAGATGTGCCATTTTGGATTAGTGAAGGGTCTGCTGTGTGATGGGAATGTATATACCTACCCAGTAAGAAAACCCAGCAATTAAGAAAAATAAAATCTTATTAAACATGTACCACAGATGAGGAAGAGAGAAGTCAGCAATATGACTTATAGCATTCCTCTTTTTCCCAAAAGCCTTTAAGTCAAAGAATCAGATGAAGGGGATGAACTGTAAAACAGAGAGACTAGGTTATAAAAGTAGATACATACTTCATATCAAATACTGATTTCATTCCCCAAAGTGCAGACAGAGGCTGGCTCCAAGTAGCAGATGTCAGCAACAAGGACCCGTCCTAAAAGAAGATGGGAGGCCCAAGGTGGGTAATCATGTGTTTATATAAATGCCATCTTCCATTAGCATTCTAAAATATAAAATATACTCTTGGATTATAAAGAAAACAGAAAAACTTTTAGGAACCAAGAAATGGTCAGAAGCTGCTAGGACTTAAGTAACATGTACCTCCTATGTCCTAAAAAATAACTAAATTTAAGAATATTAAATCCTCCTAAAATATAATAGTTCCAAGGCAGGGGGTGGGGGGATGTGACACTTGGAAAGATGTCAAAGATGGTTCCTCCTTTCTTAATATTTGGCCGTATTTCTCCATCTATCTCATCTGAATTATCAGTCAACTGGAAACAGTTGTTAGACTTCCTAGCTAAGAATTCTTAAAGGTTTTTCAAAGAGAAAGCCCAATAAAAAGGTCAACCTCTTTTACTTTAAAATCAGGAAAATTATTCTTGTCATCTTAACAGTCTTGACTTTTAGAAACAGCAAAGGCATGAATTTCATCCATAGAATAGTGTTAATAAACTGTGAACTACCAGTGGAATCATATGCTTGTTTTCCTAAAAATTCACAGTACTCTGAGATTTCCTTCCAACACTAAAAGAAAACTTTAGTGGTCATAGTTGATAATCTCCATTTCCAAATGAAGCAAATTAAAAATCTATCTATGTTCAGGTCTTAGAACAAGGGTTGGCAAACATAGGGCCAGATAGTAAATACTTCAGGTTTATGCAGGCCATATGATCTGTGTTGCATGCAACTACAGTACTCAACTCTGTCATGGTAGCATAAAAGTAGCCATGACAATACATAAACGTACGAGCATGGCTGTGTTCCAATAAAACTTTATGCACAAATACAGGAAACCAGTCAGACCACAAGCCCACAGTTCACCAACCTATCCTAGAACAATGATTGAGAATAACCTAGGAAGGGACCTTTACCCTGGAAGGTTCAAGGTGTGTGATAGCTGAGTTGTGACAGTTATAGCTGGCCTCCTCCTGTCCACTAAACACATTATAGAGCTTCAATTGCCCAGTGCAGGTGCCAAGCATCAGGAACCGCTCTCGTGCTGAGAATGCACAACAGGTGAAGCCACTCTCATCCTCATTGGCTTCCCGGAACACTGAAATAGGACGGAACCTAAGCAAACAAAAGAGAATCAGAGACAAAGAACAGGCAAGGACTCAGAAAAAGAAAACTGTTAGAAGGACAGAAGGAAAAACAAAACATTTATGTTTCAAATGGGTTCTTCCAAAATATCAGTGACCTTCAGTGGTTCATCTTCATTTTAAAAGAGAGAAAATGACCTTCACTTAAAAATTTTAACAATAACAAAAATTCCCATGTGTAAAACCTGGGATACCATGACCTTCACTTAAGATTTTTAAGGAATAAGAGGAGACAACTTGCACCAGCACAAAAACAAACTTGAGAGCCTAGTTAGGGACACAGTGTTGCATGGGTTCTAGAAAACATACTAGTTATAGCAAGAACACAGAGTACCTTATCAATATATTGCCAATAATCACACGAGGAACCCATGGTTGACAAAAGGGGGTATAGTCACATTGCTCATGTATTCACACAGTGATAATTCCTAGTATTTCAGGCCAACAGATGGTTTTCTGGACTAATTACTTTATGCTGATATTACCCACATACTTTGACTTAAATAGAAAAATCATTCCAATTCCCAGGAAGTGAGGTAACCTCTCCTTACCTGCTAAAGATAAGGTGCCTATCAAAGCATCCGCCATCCACCCCTCCATACTTTGGAAATGATGCCCTGCGGTTTAGCCTTGAGGTAAAGTTTATTGGCGCTTGCCGCCTCTGTTTTGGCTCAGGACATTGGTGAGGAGTAAAGAGAGAGAAAGGTGGGCAGGTGGCAACTGGGTTCTTGCAGCGAGCATGCTGCTCTCTAAGATATTCTGTGATGATACTGTCCAGCGTAGGTGGGGAAGGAAGATGTCTGTCCAACTGCTTTTTTATGGCTGGGCTTTGGCTGTAGGCGCCATGGTCCGACTTCTGCCGCAACACTCTGATTTTCCTGCCATTGCAGGGTGATGGCCTCTCTCTGATAAAACTGATCCTACCAATCAAAGGAGAGTTGCCTGCATAAGACGGGCCAGGCAGAGCTAGTGAACCCTGGGAGGCCCGTGGCTGAGGATGAGCAGTGGGGGCAGAAGGGGCAGAGGCACCCACAGCAGCATGGCTGCCCAGTCGAGTTGCAATGCCATTGGCAATGCGAGGGGTACGGGGAAGAGAAACAGGAGAAGCAGCAGCAGTGACTGGGGTGAAGGCAGAAGAATGGGAGGCAGCAGTCATGGGCAGGTCAGCCTCTTTAGTCAGCACAGTTGCTGTCTCCCCAAGCCCTTTAGAAATGAGATGGTTTCGTATCAGCAGAAGCAGCTCTTTCTCAGGAAAGGAGATCCTTGACTGGGCAACAACATCTGCTTTCTGCAGTCGTGCCAGTGACACATCAGTGCCAATGAGAAGTGGCTTTCCTGACACCCGTTCAATGAGCTCAGCAGCATATTTGCAGAACTTGACATGGTCACTGCGTTTGTCCTGCAGCACAGGCTCTTTCATCAGTTGCTGGATTTGACAGCTGCTGAAAAGGGGCAGTTTGCTGATGATCTGCCGGACAGTGCTACTGCGAGACAGGCCCACCAGGGCCTTGCAGGCCAGGGCCCGGATCTGGTCTGCATCTGTGATGGGCATCTTGATGGAGAGTAAGGACAGAAGCACCTTGATGCCATTGTTGGACTGGACCACATTCCACATCTTGGCCAGAGTGTGCTCACTGCTTTTGGGAGTCTGAGGCAGCTTTCTCCGAGGAGTTCCAGAGATAAATTTGCCAATACTAGAAATTCTGTTATCCGGGCCACACACACAATTGATGATAATCTGAAGTGCTGACTTCTGAATTTCAGCATCATGAATAAAGAACTCACCCTCAGCCACTCCCAAAATAATGCTGATACCTATTGGGGAAAAAATAAACATTTTATATTATTCCTCATAAAACTAATGGCCAACTTCAACGGTTATTCCAGAGTCAGAATTTAGAGTTCTATTCATTTTGTTCCACTTAAAAGAAAACTAGGGCTTCCCTGGTGGCGCTGTGGTTGAGAGTCCACCTGCCGATGCAGGGGACGCGGGTTTGTGCCCCTGGCCGGGAAGATCCCACACGCCACGGAGCGGCTGGGCCCATGAGCCATGGCCGCTGACCCTGCACGTCCGGAGCCTGTGCTCCGCAACGGGAGAGGCCACAACACTGAGAGGCCCGCATACCACAAAAAAAAAAAAAAAAAAACTACACTTTTTTAAAAAAAAGTATAAGGAGGGTTTCCCTGGTGGCGCAGTGGTTGAGAATCTGCCTGCCAATGCAGGGGACACGGGTTCGAGCCCTGGTCTGGGAAGATCCCACATGCCACGGAGCAACTAGGCCCATGAGCCACAATACTGAGCCTGCGCGTCTGGAGCCTGTGCTCTGCAACAAGAGAGGCCGCGATAGTGAGAGGCCCGCGCACAGCGATGAAGAGTGGCCCCCGCTTGCCGCAACTAGAGAAAGCCCTCGCACAGAAACGAAGACCCAACACAGCCAAAAATAATTAATTAATTTTTTTAAAAAAGTATAAGGAATAGTTTGTATAAAATGAAATCAGTTCTATTACAGTGCATCTTTATGACATAATACCTTATATGTTAAATAGGGGAATGACGTCAGCATTATGTGGAAGTCACCCAGGGTCATGTACAAACTTTCCTGGGTAAGTAGAACAAAAATAGTGGGAATAAATAAAAACCTTCAGCAGGAAAGGAAAAAGCCCTCAGCCCGGCTGCTATAGTGGCAGCAAGTTAAAAACAAGTGGCTATGCCTTGGGCTTTCTCCCCAGAGTGGTACACCCTAGGGCCCACAGCCAGTCACACAACTTGCCATGCTCACCTTAGCAGTAGCCCTCATCAGCCCTGCTCTTAATAAAGGGTATTTTCAAACAAAGTGTATTTTCCTTTTGTTTTTGTGTATAATAGCTTCTATCCATTCTGCACTGCTTGGCAATTACTAATTTTGTTAGGGCTCAGATTACAAAGTTGCTAAACTTTTTTACTGTCTGCCCCAATCTATTTTTCTCATAAATTCTATTTTTAGCACAACACTCTGCAGAGTACAAGGTTTCCAGGAATGCACATGTACAATTATGTATATGTATAGGAAATGCCTATACCACCCAGAAAACCTGAATTCACTACCATGACTCCCTTATATGAAACTGATGGCATGACTTATAAGACTTACAAGGTACCCTCCTCTACTACCTTCTGTTCTAATACTGTAAAATTAGGTCAGGTAAGTAACAACCAGAATAGCAAAGGAAAACAAAGACCACGTAATAACAAAAATGGCAAGGTACAACCTACCTACAGTGGAGACGGTGGAGCCAGCCTCATCCAGCACATCCACTGATTCTGCCAACTGGAGCTGAATTTTTGGCACAACAGTGAGAATAGCCAAGACATCCAAAGCAAAGCGCACAGTGTCATTCCTGGACAGGAAGAAGAATTAGTCAAAGGGAAACTAGGATACAGCCACAAGAAACAACAACAGCTAAAAGAGAGAGACAATGGATCAGAACTACTACTGATATAGTAGGGACTATGGCTCTGTCCCTAGCCATGGCATCAGGAGAGGGCCTGTAAGTCACCACAACTTTAATTTCAAAAAACACAGGGATGGAATTTTCACCTATCAGACTGCTAAGATTAAAAACAAGGGATAATCCCCAATGCTGATGAAGATGTACAGAGACAAATGCTCTCAAACTTTTGGTGGGAGTAGAAATAAGTATACTCTTTTCAGAAAATAATTTGGAAATATGAAACAAAGTTCTTAAAACGTTCATAACCTTTGGCCCAGGAATTTCACCTCTAGGAATCTGTCCTAAGGAAATAATCAGAAGTATTCAATACAAACAAGTATTTATGCATTAAGATGTCCATTAACACATCATGGACAGCAAAAGAATTAAGAAAACTTACACAGACAAAAGGAATATATGTGTTAAATTATGGTACACTCATATGATGAACTACTTTGCAGCTACTGACAATTATTTTCAAAGAACTCTAAAGGACAAATGACAGCTCTATTTACAATAGCCCGGAGATGGAAACAACCTAAGTGTCCATCGTCGGATGAATGGATAAAGAAGATGTGGCACATATATACAATGGAATATTACTCAGCCATAAAAAGAAACGAAATTGAGCTATTGGTAATGAGGTGGATGGTCCTAGAGTCTGTCATACAGAGTGAAGTAAGTCAGAAAGAGAAAGACAAATACCGTATGCTAACACATATATATGGAATTAAAAAAAAATGTCATGAAGAACCTAGGGGTAAGACAGGAATAAAGACACAGACCTACTAGAGAATGGACTTGAGGATATGGGGAGGGGGAAGGGTAAGCTGTGACAAAGCGAGAGAGAGGCATGGACATATATACACTACCAAACGTAAGGCAGATAGCTAGTGGGAAGCAGCTGCATAGCACAAGGAGATCAGCTCAGTGCTTTGTGACCGCCTGGAGGGGTGGGATAGGGACGGTGGGGAGGGAGGAGATATGGGAACATATGTATATGTATGACTGATTCACTTTGTTGTAAAGCAGAAACTAACACACCATTGTAAAGCAATTATACTCCAATAAAGATGTAAAAAATAAATAAATAAAGGACAAATGAAAAGGCTCAAAATACAACATCAATGAAATAGAAAACTAAGATATAAAATTTTAAGTCTGACAATACCGAGTATTGGCAAGAAGGAATAAAAATGAAAACTCCCATAGACTGCAGTGGGAGAAGAAGATAGTATGAGCATTTTCCAAGCAACTTGGCAACATCCACTACAGATGAAATGAAGACACACTACAACCCAGGTTATACACAACATATCCTCAAGAGAGACTCCAAAAAGAGGTTTGTGGTACCATTCATTTAACAGGAAAAAAAGAAACAAAAGACACTAAATGTTCATCAATAGGAGAATAAACTACAGTACAGAAATACAAGAGTTCAAATATCAACACATAAATCTCAAACACGTAAGGGTGGCTATATACCTGAAACTTACATTAAAAGAGTAAATAAATAAGGGTGAAAAAAGCAAGCTGCAAAAGACGTACACAGGATAATATTTTATATAACTTTAAAACATACAAAAGAATAATATATTATTGTTTACACACCCACACATATGTATAGCATAAAAAAATGGAGAGAATGCACACCAAGTTCAGAAGACTGGTCACTCTCAGGAGGCAGAAAATGGAAAGGAACTGAAACAGAAGCAAATACAGCAACATGCCAACCCTGGGTATGGAGTAGTTGTTATATTATTCTCTGTGTCTTTATGTATTTTGAGATATTTCATCTAAAAGATGAGTTTGATTAAATACTATAATCTCAAATATGTATATTTACATACATTATGGAAAAAAAACTATTAAAAAAGAAATTAACAGTGGCTAAGAATAATTTTCATTTCTAAGGTTTTATATATTCTAAGCAAAACAAGTATTTTATTTTTAAAGTTAAGCTTTTAAAGGACATATTTATATTTTCTTATGTAATCAAATATGAATTTACCCCTCAAAAAATGTATTTATAACCTTCCTCATTATCGTCTGAGTTTCCATCATCTTTAAAGCAATGTTCTCCAAGTAAATATAACCTACTTTAATACTCTAAAACAGTGGTTCTTGAAGTGTGGTTAGGGGACCCTAGGAGTCTCTGAGCCTCTTTCAAAAGGTGCTGATATAAAAACTATTTTTATAATAACACTAAGATGTTACTTTCCTTCGTCACTCTCATTCTCTCAAGAGTGTATAGTAGAGCTTTCCAGAGGCTTGTCATGTGTGATGTCACAAAAGGTTGAATATAGAAGCAGATATGAGATATTAAACCAGAACATTTTAAAAACTTGCTGAAATCACCTGGTTTTATTTTGGAAACTTTTCATAAAAAATGCTAGTAAGTAATGGATTCAGATTATTTTTAAATAAATAAATATTTTTATATTTTCTCAGTTTTAATTTCCAATATGTTAAATATCAAGATGTAAAAACGAAAGTTTTTTTGGGTTCTAATAATTTTTAATACAGTAAAGGGATCTTGAGACCAAAAAGGTTGAAAACGGCCACTCCAAAGGTATTCCTCTAGATTTAATTACCCTGGGATTTAGCAAACAATCTATATGCACCCTAAATAAGCACCTCTTGTCTTTATGGCAGTGGGTGGATAGGGAAAGGAGGTCAAGAACCACTGTTTATAAATTTTGTTACTATCTTCCCTTCAGACTCCATCTTTTCCAAAATATAGTTTTAATTCTTTTTACATCATCCTCAAATAGAACCTACCCAACCTCCTGATTCCATTACCTGTTTTTCCCTGAGCCTTGTCCCGCTTTGCTGTTTTCAACTGAATGGTGAAAATCATAACAAGAGCAAAAAATACAGTTTTATGTGAAGGTAAGATAAATATTATATATGGTTGTCAAGCAACAGAGAGATGTTTAAAGTCTAAGTACCACAGAATACTGGACTCCAGTGTCCAGACAGGATTTCAACCCCACCTCTGCAGCTGTAGCCATGTAGATTATGTAACTTCTCTAAGAGTACAGATAATGATCCTTGCCTATTTTGCAGTATTTATAATCACCATGACCAAACACTCTATAAATTTAAAATGATATTATCATGCTTAATTATCATGCTTAATCTAGTTTCTCAGATTCAAGTCCAAAATTTCAATTCAATTCAACAAATGTTTGTTAAGCATACACTATTGTGAAAACCAACATTAACTTTAGCAAAAAGCAGACTTTTAACTTCATGGTCCCACCTTGCATAATAGGTCTTCCAATTACAAGCAATAGAAATAAGCTGCAACAAGAGTTGGACACAAGAAAGTTTGAGGAAGACTTCAGCTGGCTCCCAATATAGCTGCGCTGGGCCATATTCTATCAAAAACTCCATCATTTCCACAATCTGTTCATGAGTATATGAACATGCCTAAAAGGAGAGATACATATTATTATTTTTTTTAATTAATTAATTTATTTTCGGCTGCACTGGGTCTTTGTTGCTGCGCGAGGGCTTTCTCTAGTTGCGGTGAGTGGGGGCTACTCTTCGTTGCGGTGCGCAGGTTTCTCATTGCAGTGGCTTCTCTTGTTGCAGAGCATGGGCTCTAGGCTCGTGCACTCAGTAGTTGTGACTTGCAGCCTCAGTAGTTGTGGCACACGGGCTTAGCTGCTCTGCGGCATGTGGGATCTTCCCGGACCAGGGCTCAAACCCGTGTCCCCTGCATTGGCAGGCAGCTTCTTAACCACTGCACCACCAGGGAAGCCCAGAGATACATATTATTAAAGAACTCAATCTGCCTGCTATCTTCTCCAGCACAGCTCAGTGGTCAACAGATTTTAATAATAAAGCTAAGTAATAATAGCTTTCAAATCCCACACTTCTTGAGTCCACAGCCCACATGTGAAACAATGAATATATATAAATGTTTAATCTTTTATTTTATTTATAACTAGACTCATAATACATTTTGCCCAAAAAGGTAACAAAATGTTCAAATCATTGGTGCATATATTTCACAGCTTAAAAAGAAGCACCACGTAAAATAATTGGTTTCTTTTCAATTTGTGATTTTTAAAACACGCAGATACCAATCTTTGTTACAAAACATACTAAGTTCAAAAATGATAGTGAAGTGGAATTATAGATGCACCCTTTCAGAAAAAAAATTCCACACAGAAGAAGGTAGAATATCTAGTACTTTCCATAAAAGAAAGCCCTTTTACAGACCTCTCAGTTCATCTTTTAGTTCTAGTATTCCAGAGATAGAAACTTACAACTGGGAGCAAAATAAGTCCTCAATATACCCATTTTTTGTTTGTTTGTTTGTTTGTGGGTTTTTTTGGCCACACTGTGTGACTTGCAGGATCTTAGTTCCCCAACCAGAGATCAAACCCAAGCCACTGCAGTGAAAATGTCAAGTCCTACCGCTGGACCACCAGGGAATTCCCTACATCCCTTTTCAAGTATTCTGCCTCCACACAGTGCAAGTATAATCCAACAATGTACATCCCACGTGGACTCCACCGATATGAATGTGCATTTCAGGCCCAAGATGCTACAGACAGTGCTAACAACGTTTCCTTTTTAGACAAGGTTCTCTCACCTTGTAAGGGGGTT
The DNA here is from genome assembly GCF_963455315.2 of Globicephala melas. NCBI lineage: Eukaryota > Metazoa > Chordata > Mammalia > Artiodactyla > Delphinidae > Globicephala > Globicephala melas. The sequence continues at coordinate 37,085,320 of NC_083324.2, read as the reverse complement.
GAGGATGAACAAGAATGCCACCCTCAGTCCTCTGAAGTGACTGCTTCACTTGTTCCAATTTAATGGCCAGGTGAGCCTCAAAGTACTTGCGCAAGGCCATGCACGTATGTTTCCCAGTTTGGCGGCTAGCAAATATTTCATCATCACTCAGAAGTGCACCCTGATCTTCCAAATTTAGAATCTCCAAAGTACTGATCTATTAAGAAAGAGGCAAAAGAATGGGGCAAAAGAGGAGGAAGAACAAAGAGGAAGAGAAAAGTAAAAGGAGAGGAGAAAGACTTCAATCAACTTTTGTGCTCATGAAGATTGACAAACATCAAAGTACATCTGTCCATACAACATGCTAAGAGTAGCCATATGAAAGCAAAACATTAAACCTATATTGAAAAATTATATAGTTTTCAATCATGCTGAAAGACACAGAGGCACAAAACTTGCTTTTTAGAAGGATCAAGCAATTCCCCCTGTAAGATTACTATATTCAAGGCAAGTCTACAATGGTATAGTCCTCTTAAGAGGAAAAGAAACTTGTAAATGAAGGAGGAAAAAAGACTTCATCCATAAAAATGATAGCAAAATTCCTCCAGTCAGAAGCTTCCTCTCTTCAATGCCACTGACGGGCAGCCCAGACAAGCAGAACCCCTGCTCCTCACAAAGAGAAGCCACTGAAGAACCTCACCAAGTTCACCAGACGACGAAGACCATCATAGCGGTCAAAGAGTTCCAATACAGCCCGGAAGGAGAAGCAGATTGAGAAAAACATGGTAGCGTGGCAGCATCCTGAAGCATGAGAACATTCCATTAACCACAGTGTGTAGTTCACCACATCAGACAGAACATTGTGGGGATGCATGCAAACCTGCAAAAAATAAAAATAAAACGTAATTTTTAAAAATTTGGGGGAAAGGAACCTTCACAAAAGGGAAGAAAAATTCACAAGTGTAGATAGATATCTTTGCAAAATACAATAATCACTCCTGGGCAAGTCATTCTGAGTTTAAAGCTTAAGTTACAAATGAAATTTTATAACAATCTATTCCAAGCCTGAAAACAACCTAAATTTAAAGAAATATTTAAATTCCACCTAAACATACTGAGTGCTAAATTCTGCAAATATTTATATCCTTTAATGCTCACAATGCTCTGTTACACACATATTAGTATTCCCACCTAACAGGTGAAGAAGTGGCTCACAGACATAAGGGACTTCCCCAGGCTCATAAAAGTGACTGAGCCTTCTGATACTAAAGTCTACAAGTTTAATATCCATTCACTCACTGATTCATTCACACACATTTTGTTGTCTCCTGTAAGTCAGACAATGAATTATGAAGCATTACCCAGGTTTGTTTGATACTTTTTTATCTTAACCACAATTAATTTTGTACATACACACACAGATTAGGTTACTACTCTCAAAAGATTACATATCCTTGCATAATGCTGAATCTTAAGGAGTTAAAAAAATTAAAATCAAAATATTACCCTATTAGTACATATACAAAGATGAATAAAGACACCACCCAAGAAGAATTTACCAACTTCTCTCTACCAGAAAAGCCACACCACATAGAATATTAGAAAAATATTCCAGGCATAGAAATGACAAGAGCTTCCCTAGTGGTATCTAAGGACCCATTTCTTTTCAAATGTACAACCCACTTAGACTTTTTTAAAAAATCACTAAATAAAAAGTCTTAGCTGGAAAAACCCAGAAAACCAGCTACCAGAGGGTAGCTGCCACGCTACCATGTTTTTCTCTGGAGCCCTGAGAACAACTGGAATGATTTTACTGTCTCTACCACGAACTATTTGTTAACACAAATACACAAAGCATCATCTGTTGTTTTTATAATAGACTGACTCAAAAATGCAAAATATAACTCCACTGAGGGACATCTGAAAAGAGCCTGAAAATAATTCTAATGCAGTAAAATGGCAAAAACTAAAAAAAAGTTCTGTGACCCCAATCCATCTTGGGTTTTTTGTTGGATCTTTTTCTTTCAGAGAGTCAGGAAAAAAAGGACTACAAAATTTTACATTTTGGACCTTTTCTAAAGAATTTTACATTTTTGGAATGCTCTGTAAAGATTCATGCTCCTTGCTTCTTCCATTAAAACCTAATCCACCTATTCATTTTTTCTTATCCAAAAGTTTTCCTGTGAATGTACTAGAATATTCCCCACCCTATCCCATTCCCATACATCTGAATGGACTGGACTTACTCTTTCCATGGCATCCTGGTTGTAGGACAGGTAATACAAGCACATGGATACACCAGTTGCAGCCATAGAAGGACGAGGAATTTCCAGTAATTTCTGTACTCCACCATGTGCAACAAATTCTGTGGCAAACTTGTTATGGAGCAGGAGAGATGCTAGGTGCTAAACAAAGAGGACACATATCACCGTGGAAAAATCTAGAACAAATATCTCTTCACAGTTGCTAAACACAAAGACTCCTCTGAAGCAGACAACCACTCCCTCAAAACAGAAGTAAAACCAATACTGCTTAAGGGAAACAAAAAACAAAACAAAAAAACTCTAGGATTCCATAATATTCCCTCCTAATACCAAAGGTTTTCATGAGGGTGAAAAATAAGAAATGAAGAATATTGCTGTACATAACGACATAATCCTACACCATTTTATTATTACATAGCTTCCCTAAAGGATTTTTGTTACCCTTCCCATTTTAATCCTTTAAACATCATCAGCTCTATGTTTTAGCTTTGGCTCAGTCACTGACTCATCATCTAATAAAATCCAAAACTCTGCTTTCCTTTAAATTTATCCTCAATATATCCCCAAAGAAAAGTCTTCAGTAAATTATCAAAATTTGTAAATTTTTAGAACTAATCAGAATGCACTTTAAAAAGACCTTTATTAATGAACTATTTTATTAAGTCTCTATTAGACAGGCCTTTGTTATCAAGTTTTGTTAACTTGCTGTTCAATTCTTACTAGCCTCTCTGGGTGGACCTGATCTTCTGGGCAATTTTAAGGGCAAGGAGTGTAATGCAAGCAGCAGGCTACTCAATGACTTTGAACCCAGGCCAACGTGGATGGGGCCTCAGGAGAACTGGAGCCTCCTGTTTCCGTTGGCCTCCTGTTTCTCATGTCAAGGTGTCTTCTGGGTGGTGATACAGGCAGCAGGTACATACAAGACAACACAGATTTGTAATTACATGATTTGATACCTGTATAAATTTCACCAAGGTCAATGGCAAAAACAACATGTATGTACCCTCTTCAGAAGTTCTCTTAACACAGAAACTCAGACTAACCCTTATATATAATTCAAATCCCTTCACTCTTTACTTGGCTGATACACAAACCTCTACCACATTCCCACCAAGTCTTTCCCCAAGAAACTAAACTATGTATGGTTCCCTCCCCAATACTTAGGCCACTGCACGTGCTTTTTCCAATAATGTCACTATCATAAAGTGGCAGTTCCACTGCCAGATCAGTAGGTAGGGAAACAGAGAACAAACAGGCTCAATCTTTACCAAGAACCTTAATTCTACTTGGCTCAACATAGCCCATAACCTGGCTCACCTCACTCATGTGGGCAAAGATTCTATTTTCTCTTCTTGTATTGTACCTCCATATAAGGTTCTAGTTCTTTTTGTTTGTTTGTTTTTGTTTTTGTTTTTTTGCAGTACGCGGGCCTCTCACTGTTGTGGCCTCTCCCGTTGCGGAGCACAGGCTCCGGGCGCGCAGGCTCAGCGGCCATGGCTCACGGGCCCAGCCACTCCGCGGCATGTGGGATCCTCCCAGATTGAGGCACGAACCCGTGTCCCCTGCATCGGCAGGCGGACTCCCAACCACTGCGCCACCAGGGAAGCCCTCTAGTTCTTAATTTACTATTTTATCCCATTTTGTTTCTATTGATCTATACGATCTTACAGAAAAACCAGAACATTTTGGCCAACCCAATACTAACTTCAACACCTGTTCCTTCTCCTACACAACTGAGACTTCCTTTTGAACAAAACAGTACACATAACTTTCTATACTTTTTATTTCCCTATAAGAAGGATCTCTTGTCTGATTTTTCCCTGTTCATCCTTATTTCATTTTCTTTAATCCCTTATATGAGTCTGCACAGAAAACAGCTGAATAATGACACCCATTACAGTTCCTCATACAAAGACCTACAGAAATAGCAACTGCCCAAATCCCTTCTTCACTATTTCCTTTTCAGGACAGGATGCTGCATCTGAGAGCAATCCCTTTGGGTCACTGGAGACAACTCTGACCTCCAGCTTCATCTCACTGTTCAAAGTATAATCATGAGTTTACACACTTTATACACACACACACACACACACACACACAGACACACACACACACACACACACACTGCATCCCATACATAGGAATACATGTTACTCCAATTTATGTCTGACCTCCTCCAAACTTAAAATTTCTGGGGTCTGAAAGGCAAATTTCCTTATTTCTATTTAATTTCAATATACTCTGGAACTGTGCTGTCCAATGCACTAGTCACTGGCCACATGTGGCTAATTTAATTAAAATTTAGTTAAAAATTCAATGCCTCAGAAGCACTAGCTACATTTTAAGTGCTCACATATGGCTAGTAGCCACTGTTTTCAACAGCACAAAGAACATCTCCATCGCACAGAAAGTTCTATTGGACAGCATGGCTCTGGAATATCAGGAATGAAATTGTAACTTTGAATAGCCAGTGAGAACATTACCTCTTTTTCAGAGGTCTTGTCTAGAAGCTACTAATTCTCAAGGAGAACAGACCATTCCTTCCTTTGTGCCCCATACTTTTTTCACAACATCTATAATATCTAAAAGAAATCATAGGCTTACATGCCTGTCTCTCTTAACCAAACAATAAACAGCAGAGACTTAATTTATTTGTCTAATATTGTAAACATCACAGAATAGTACTGTGTTCATTTAGTTACCTGTTGGGTAGAACTATAATAGCCACAAAATTATTCATTCCACTTAACCTCTCTCCCTTCAGATTACCTAAATTATCATGAAAAGGTATGGATTTGGTGGGCTAGACATACTTGCCCTCTTACATTTAGCCCCTTTGCAACCTACAAAATCATTTACCTTTACTGAATTTGAGTATGCCTCTATTTCTTCACTCATTTTCTGCTTTATATTTTGTCCACTCTAAATAATCTAACATCATACAATATGTATATAGTTAATAACTGAGAAGAAGTGTTGTTGGCTGACAGAATACTTAAAAGGTAGTATGACCTAAGGTACTATACACTTAGTTTCTCTTCCTATCCAGTAACAATAACTGAGGCCACTCTCAGGTTTAGACCCACTTTCTCCTTTAACATTCAATCCTCTAGGACTGACCCCTGAATTTCTGTGGAGGCACTTGGTAAGCCTCATTTCTTCTATCTAAAAAAGAAATTTTCATTTGTCACGACTGACACATCTGGCAATAGAAACACCCTGGGGACTTCCCTGGTGGCATAGTGGATAAGAATCTGCCTGCTGGGACTTCCCTGGTGGCACAGTCGTTTAGAATCCGCCTGCCAATGCAGAGAACACAGGTTCGATCCCTATTCCAGCAAGATCCCACATGCCATGGAGCAACTAAGCTCATGCGCCACAACTACTGAGCCCACGTGCCACAACTACTGAAGCCCACGCGCCTAGAGCCCATGCTCCACAACAAGAGAAGCCACCACAAGAAGCCCACGTGCTGCAAAGAAGAGTAGTCCCCACTCACCGCAACTAGAGAAAGCCCGCATGCAGCAACGAAGACCCAACACAGCCAAAATATAATTAATTAATGTAAAAACAAAAACAAAAGAATACACCTGCCAATGCAGGGGACACGGGTTCTATTCCTGGTCCAGGAAGATCCTACATGCCACGGAGCAACTAAGCCCATGCACCACAACTACTGAGCACGCACTCTAGAGCCCGTGAGCCACAACTTCTGAAGCCTGCACACCTAGAGCCTGTGCTCCGCAACAAGAGAAGCCACCGCAATGAGAAGCCCACGCACCGCAACGGAGAGTAGCCCCCACTCGCTGCAACTAGAGAAAGCCCGCATGCAGCAACGAAGACCGAATGCAGCCAAAAATAAATAAATAAATAAAATAAATTTATTTTTAAAAAAAGCACCACCCTGAACAATAAAATCCAGAGATGCTACATACCAAAACATATAGGCACCTCCATGTCAATAAAATGCTCAGTGACCTAACATTTTTAAGAACTTTACCTTGAGTGCCTCAAATGTAAGTAGGACATCGTTAGTCTGTTTCAAGTCAACATAGAACATCATCAAATCCCGTGATCCAAGTTGCATGAATATGGGAAGTAACTGAAATCAACACCAAAAACAAGTCTTAACATTTGAATTTATTTTCACATATTTCCTATTCCTTTATGAAGATAGAAGATTAAAGAAATGAGGTGCCTCTTCCCCCCGCTTTATGAAGATAAACATACAAACACACTTCGATCGAAAAGGCCTTATCAGGAGTGACCTCCATAAGACTTTACCAGTTTGAGGCAAAGACTTTTCTATATTAGTGTAAAAACACATCAATGTATAAAATGACACCACAAAATATCCCAGAAATAAACACAGTGGTCCCAAAATGTGAACACTACTCTTCCCAATAAGCTTACCTCCTGATATTCTCCTAAAGGGGTCAGATACTGGAGAATGAGTCGCTGCTCGATAGCAGGAGTCATAGGATAAAGGGTATAATTGGTGCCAATCACCCAGGGGGACATTTCTGACCAGCTGCTGTTAGACAGCTCAACAAACATGCGATCTGGATCAGATGATGAGAAACCCAACTTTTGCTTGGCTTTCCTAAAGCTCTCTCTGTCACCCTGTTTTGCTGACTTGTTTTTCCTCAATCCTCCTTCCTCAGGTTTAGTTGCTGAGTTCACTCTGCTACTGGTCTTGTGGGCTGAATCAAGATGAAAGGAGATCTCCATGTCTCCAGAAGCTTCCTCTTGTTCGCCATCCACTACATCTACAGCCATGTCGCCATAGTCCATATCCACAGCTTCTTCATCCAGAGGCAAAAGGGGTTCAGAGGAGAGCTTTCGTGGGCTAGGACGCTTGCTTTCTTGCCTCAAAGCTACTTCCTGAAGCTGTAGCTCCCTCAGTCTTCGAAGTACTATTGCCACCTATCAACAGATATTGGAATAAAAGGGGTTGTCTCTTCTGCATCTTAATTTAAATGATTCAAATAATTCTTACTTCCACTTAAGGATAATCATGCAATTATTTCAATGCCTGGTAATAGTAAAGATTTGATAAATATGTTGACTTGATTCCTACAGCTTGATGAAATAAATAATGGCTAAAAGTCTCATTCCCCATAAAATTTCCCAGAGAACCCAAACCAGAAGATCTGCACATAAAACACCTAATTCACAACATATCTGGCTGGATCAAACTGGGGTGGACCATCACACCTGAAGAGGCAGACACTAGATATATTCACAATTTTTAAAAGTGTCTGAAAATCAAACATGAATGTTTCTGAAACTTTTATCTGCCATAAGTTATATTCTGTTAAATACTGTCATCCACATTATACATAATTACATAATCTAATTTTCAAGTTCACCATTTATGTTTTACCTTTTCCTTGAAGTACTCATTTTTTGGGTCAAGCCTAAACTGTAGTATTATGCTTAGTTTTAAAAAGAGAGAGTGATTAGGTCTGCAATTTATTTTAATTTGCATTAAAAAAAAAAGAATGGTGGATGGATATAATGAGGGGTGAATGGATGGATGGGTATTCATGAATATAAGTTTAGTAAAATATTCACAATCAATGTAAGTGGTGTGTATACAGGTGTTCACTGTAAAATTATATTTTGCTAAACGTTTGAAATTTTTCATAATCCAGATGTTGGGAAGGGAAAGGGAGTGGTACTATTTATCTGGTACAAAATATCATGATCCTTGACAAGATGAAAAACAGCTATTTTCTAGTAAAAAAAAAAAAAGGTCCAATCAAAACTCTTATGAAAAGTAGTCTTGAAATACTGAAATTACAGTTATACTCTAGTACAAGGTAACAAATAAGATCTACCTATTCAAGTTCAGTAGCAAGAAAGAACGAGTGAATACACTCCCATCTTATGCAAAAAAAATCATTCTAACGTGGTCCTTACCAGCTGTGAATTTTCATCCCTGTAGTTGGCAGCAATGTCTTGATTTTCCATAGCACCTCCTAACAGACCAGTAGAATATGTCCTCAGTGGCTGATCAGCCTCTCGGGCCCATTTGAAAAGATTCTCAACAATTCCTTCCTATAGTAAAGGAAATGAAATAGCACAATTCAGGGGAAAAAAATTCATAATTAAAGATATAAGCAAAGACTTCAGTCTTATAAAAAAATTTTTTTAATAAAACATTTCAATATTGCTCATAAGATTAAAAAATCCAAGTGAACTCAACGTACAATAGTAGGTGGTTTAGTTAAAATATCTGTGCACTGTGAAACAGAATTCTATTTATCCACTAAAACTCAGGCTAAAGATCAACAATCACATAATGCAGTCCTACTTTAGCTGTTAAGACCCAAAAGGCTCCATGACCAAGTGGGGAGCCCTAAAAATTCTATATCTCTCTTTGAAGTTCACAATGTACAATTAACATTATCAGTGCTCTGAGAAGTCCTCCATCAAACAAGTATTTAACTCCACATATCCTACCCTTATTTTTAGTTTTTACTATGAAATAAAATATATAAACATGTACAGTCCAAAGAAAATGAAAATCACCTCTGTGATTTACCACTGAGTTTAAGAAACAGAAACCTCCCATGTGTCCCCCCTCCCTATACCACCCGCGTCCTCCCTCTCCAAAGGGTACCTGCATTACTAAATTTTAATAATTTTCTTATAAGGCTTTTGTTAAACGTTATATGCTTTGAACTGTGTAAATTGTGTGGTGCCATATGTATTTTTCTGCAACTTGTTTCTTTTACACATTATGTTTTTTACATTCATCTATATGGTTACATGTAATTGTCACAAATAGCACTCAATATAAGACAGGCTTTACACATAACATTTAATCCTCATATCAACCCTATATGATTAGGTAAGTACTATATTTACAGAAGAGAAAACTGTCACAATGAGGTTAAGTAACTTACCAAAAGTCACAAAACTAGTAAGTGGCAAAGCTGGGATCTTATCCTAGGCAGTGTACCTCCAAATGCTCTTCGTCTCCATATTCTGCTGCTGCTATTCTGTTGGCTTAACTATACTTATTTTTGTGCAAGCATGTCCCTAAAGTAGACACCTAGGAACAGTACTAAGTCACAGGCGTGTTTGCTCAACTTTACTAGAGGAGGCCAAACTATTTTCCAAAATGACAATTCACATTTCCTACAGGCAAATAGTTCTTTTTTCCTACATCTTTACCAACACTTGGCTACTATCAGACTTTTAATTTTTTGCAGTCTGGTGGGTATAAAAAATTAACATTTCATTTAACTTGAATTTTCTCATTTACTAATGAAGTTCAGCATTTTTTTTGTGCCTTCTGACCATTCATACTTCCACTTTCTCTGAAATACTCATCTCTTTTACCAGTGTTTCATGATAAGCACAAGTTCTTAATTTTTATATAATCATACTTAGCAATATTTTCTTTTAAACGTTGTGCACTTTATCTTAAGAAACTCTTCCCTAGGGTCATGGTGTCATTCTCCTATATATTTCAAGTTTTAAAGTTTTTTTTTTAAAAAACTAACACTCTAAAAACACATTTTGAGAAATTTTGTTTTAAAATACTTATTGAGGGGCTTCCCTGGTGGTGCAATGGTTAAGAATCTCCCTGCCAATGCAAAGGACACGGGTTCAATCCCTGGTCCAGAAAGATCCCACATGCTGCGGAGCAACTAAGCCCCTTGCACCACAACTACTAAGCCTGTGCTCTAGAGCCCATGTGCCACAACTACTGAAGCCCGCGCACCTAGAGCCCGTGCTCTGCAGCAAGAGAAGCCATGACAATGAGAAGCCCAGGGCTTCCCTGGTGGCGCAGTGGTTGAGAGTCCGCCTGCCGATGCAGGGGACACGGGTTCGTGCCCCGGTTCGGGAAGATCCCACATGCCGTGGAGCCGGTGGGCCTGTGAGCCATGGCTGCTGAGCCTGCGCGTCCGGAGCCTGTGCTCCGCAACGGGAGAAGGCCACAACAGTGAGAGGCCCGCATACCGCAAAACAAAACAAAACAAACAATGAGAAGCCCACGCACAGCAACGAAGAGTAGCCCCTGCTCGCAGCAACTAGAGAAAGCCTGCACACAGCAACGAACACCCAGCACAACCCAAAAAAATTAATTTAAAATAATAATAATAAAATACTTATTGATATGAAAATATATGTACCATCAATTTTAAGTCTATCATCCTTCCCTATTTCCAAACAGTATAAGAAACTTAAAATACTAACTTCAATTATTGCCTTCCATCTACATGTTACCAAGAATTTCTGTTTGCCCTTTTGCCCTCCAAAATTGTTTATTTTGGTCAATATTTCTAGGTTTACAGAAGTTCTCTGAAGACATTTTCTACTATTATCTGGTCTCTACTGATGCTGTGGCAAAGCATGCTATGTTAATTTGAAGGAATCTTTTATACTCTAGTTGCTTTTTATTACTATTTTTTGAGTGGTTTTGTTTATTTATTTATTTAGGCTGCGTTAGGTCTTCGTTGCTGCACGCGGGCTTTCTCTAGTTGCGGCAAGCTGGGGCTACTCTTCATTTTGTGGTGCATAGGCTTCTCACTGTGGTGGCTTCTCTTGTTGTGGAGCATGGGCTCTAGGCACAGGGGCTTCAGTAGTTGTGGCACACGGGCGCAGTAGTTGTGGCTCGCAGGCTCTAGAGCGCAGGCTCAGCAGTTGTGGCGCACAGGCTCAGTTGCTCCGTGGCATGTGGGATCTTCCCGGACCAGGGCTCGAACCCATGTCCCCTGCATTGGCAGGCGGATTCTCGACCACTGCGCCACCAGGGAAGTCCCACTCTAGTTGCTTTTAAAATCTTTTGGTCTTTGGTATTCTTCATTGGGCTTTCTGAATCTGAGTGGTCATGTCTTTCATTTATTTGTAAGATCCTAGCCTCATCCCTCTGAATATTACCTTTCTATTTTCTTTTTCTTTTATATATACGTGTGTGTGTATATATACACACATACACATTTTTTTTTCTTTTTTGGCTGCACTGCATGCCATGCAGGATCCTAGTTCCCTGACCAGCGGTTGAACCCACACCTCTTGCAGTGGAAGTGCAGAATGTTAACCACTGGACCACCAGGGAAGTCCCTTCTATTCTCTTTTATTGAAATTCCTTTTAGATACATGTAAAATTTTCTAATTCTAGTCTTATTTCTAAGAGCTTCATTAAGGATTATCCTGTCAGATATTCCAGTTTATTAATTCTATCTTTAGCTGTGTCTAAATTTCACTCTATCTCATCTACTAAGTTTTAAAATTCAATAACTGTAATTTTTATTTCCAGTAGTTCCTTTGTTCATTTTCCAAATGGCCATTTTTTTTTCATAGTCTTAGACTTTTCTTGGAGTTCTGATTCTTTCACATTCATAATTTTTAACTATTTTAACCATTTTTCAGTGTAAAATTCGGTGGGATTCAGTACATTCACAATGTTGTGTAACCATCAACACTATCTATTTCCAGAATTTCATTATCCTAAACAGAGACTCTTTACCAGAACTTTCAATAATGGATAGAACAACCGAAAAGAAAATCAATAAGGAAACAGAGGAGTTGAACAACACTACAAACCAATTAGATCTAAAAGACATATAGAGAACACTCCATCCAACAAGAGCAGAATATACATTCTTTTCAAGTACGCATGGAACATTTCACAGAAGAGACTATATGTAAGGCCACAAAACAAGTCTTAATAATTTAATAAGAACTGACCTCTTACAAATAATTTTTTCCAATCACAATGAAATGAGAAATCAACATCCCAAGAGAAAACTGGAAAATTCATATGTGGAAATCAACAGGCTTAACCAACAAAAGTGTCAAAGAAGAAATCACAGGGAAATTAGAAAATACCTTGAGATGAATGAAAACAGAAACACAACATACCAAAATTTATGGGATACCACAAAAGCAATGCAAAGAGGGAAATTTACAGCTGCAAGCACATAAAATTAAAAAGAAAAAAAGGTCAAATTAATAACCTAACTGTACACTTTAAGGAACAAGAAAGAGCAAATAAAACCCAAAGATAGCAGGAGTAAAAAATAATAATAATAAAGATTAGAATAGAGATAAACAAAATAGCAAATAGAAAAATACAGAAAATTAATGAAACCAAAAGTTGTTGCTTTGAAAAGATCAACAAAATTGACAAACCTTTAGCTAAACTGACCAAGAAAAAAAAAAAAAGGAGAGAAAACAAATTACTACAATCAAAAATGAAAAGGGAAAACTTCCCCAGTGGTGCAGTGGTTAAGAATCCACCTGCCAATGCAGGGGACACAGGTTCAAGCCCTGGTCCAGGAAGATCCCACATGCCGCAAAGCAACTAAGCCCATGCACCACAACTACTGAGCCTGTGCTCTAGAGCCCGCGAGCCACGACTACTGAGCCCATGAGCCATAACTACTGTGCCCACGTGCCCTAGAGCCCTCCCACAACTACAGAGCCCACGTGCTGCAACTACTGAAGCCCACTGCCTAGAGTCCGTGCTCTGCAACAAGAAAAGCCACCACAGTGAGAAGCCCACGTACCACAACAAAGACCCAATGCAGCCAAAAAAATAAATAAATTTTAAATTTTTTTTAAAAAAGAAAGGGGGAACATTACTACCAATTTTACATGAATAAAAAGGATTATAAGGGAATTCCCCGGTGGTCCAGTGGGTAGGACTCCACACTTTCATGGCCGAGGGCCTAGGTTCAACCCCTGGTCAGGGAACTAAGATCCCAAAAGCCACATGTGGCATGACCAAAAAAAAAAGTGGGGGGTGGATTACAGGAGAACACTATAAACAACTGTACACCAACAAACTGAGTAACTTAGATTAAACGGACAAATTCCTAGAAACACAATCTACCAAAATGGACTAATGAAGAAACAGAATAACTGAACAGACTTATAACCAGTAAGGAGACTGAATCAGTTGTCAAAACCCTCCCAAAACAGAAAAACCTAGGACCAGATCGCTTAACTGGTAAATTCTACCATTTAAGGAATTAATACCAAGCCTTCTCAAACTCTTCCAAAAAATTAATGAGAAGGAGCACTTCCTAACTCATTCTATGAATCCAGCATTACCCTGACACCAAAGCAAGACACAAAGATAGTACAAGAAAACTACAGATATTCCTTATGAATACTGATGCAAAAATTCTCAAAAAATACTTGCAAACTCAATTCAGCAGCATACTAAGAGGATTACTGTATATACCACGACCAGGTGGATTTACCCAGGTACATACGGTTCAAAATACAAAAAGCAATCTATGTAACACACCACATTAATAGAATCAGTGTGAATTAATTTTTGTGAATTAGTAGAAAACCACATGACCATGTCAACTGAGGCAAAAAGAATTTGACAAAAGTAAAATCTCTTTCATTAAAAAACACTTAATAAACTAGAAATAGAAGGAAACTTCCTCAACATAATAAATGCCAGTCATGAAAAAAATTACAGCTAACACTACACTCAACCGTAAAAGTCTGACAGACTTTCTCCAAAGATTAAAAACAGGACAAGGATGTCTGCTTTCACCACTTGTATTCAACATAGTACTGGCAAGAAAAAGAAATTAAAGGCGTCTGTGTTGGAAAGGAAGAAATAAAATTATCTCTGTTCACAAATGACATGATCTTATACATAAAAAACTCTAAAGTTTCCACACACACAGACACAGACACACACACACACACACACAAACACACACACAAAACAACCTGTTAGAATAAATGAATTCTGCAAAGTTGCAGAATAATCAATACACAGAAATCAGTTGCATTTCTATACACTAGTAATGAAAAATCTGAAAAGGAAACATATCCAGTCATTGTTTAATTGTTGACTCCTAATCATGGAGGATTATTTGCTGGGATACTTTGGAATTTTTTTGTGAGCTCACTTTTTGTGGAAATTGTTTTTTCTGTGAAAATCCCTTGTGGCCCGGATTGTGAAAGCTTCTCCTCCACTGGAGTTCTGTATTTGCTTTTGCCAGACAACCAAAGAATATCACTGGTCCAAAACAATTTTGTTTGTTGTTAATATCTTGACTTTGGGGTTCCCAATCAAAATAGAAATTTCAAACATTTACCCAAATAAGGCCCATGCCCAGATATTCTCAGGGGAGACTTACATGCCCATGCCCCTGCCCCTCAGAGTGGAGTCAGAGAATGAGAAATCTATCATCTCCCCACAGCATAAAGCAGATATTTTCCTTTTCCATTGTTTCAATGAAGGTCCTTAGGGAATCCCAGTTTTACATGGAGGTCAGGGTCCCCATTCTAAACTCCTCACCCAAGATTTTGTCCCTGTCCTCAATTACCACTTTACTTTTATAGTTCCATATTTCTGGCACCTAGGGATTTCTCTAAGAGTTTATTATAGTTTACCCAAAATTTGTATTTCTGTGCAACGGGAGAGTTTGTAAGTTATCCTGGTTAGTCATCTTGATAGATCTGGGTCTTGTCCCTTCTGTATTAAAACCATTTGTTTTCTCTCTGATTCTGAAATACCATAGACTCATGGTTTTCTTCCTACCTCATGGGATGCTGTGAGAGTTAAATGATACGATGCAAATCAAATGCTTAGCACAGGCCTGGCACTCAATAAACAGTAGCCATCTACCTAACTGACCACATGGACATTTTCATCATAAAACACCTATTAACATTTTAGGGGAATCTTAATGTTCCAGAGTATAAAATCTTGAAAATGCTGGCTTGAAGGTTACACTTTCTGAGATTTCATTCTCTCCGATTTTATCCCTCTGACCTCCAATAATCTGAGACAACCTCAAAGAAAAAAAATGTTAAAACAGTACTCTTAAAGAATTAAGTCCCTAAAGGTCCTGTTCTCACTGGATTAAGAGCATACACTGATAAACGTAAACAGTATGAGAAACCTGGTACGTAAATATAAAAGTACTCCATTTTATAACACACTTAATATAATGAAAAAACTATACAGCCAAATAATTTTAAATAAAAGTAAAATTTAAAAGAATGATTAAGATGGCAGAGGAGTAGGATATGGAGCTCATCTTCTCCCACAAATACATCAAAAATACATCTACATGTGGAACAATTCTCACAGAACACCTACTGGATGATGGCAGAAGACCTCAGACTTCAAAAAGGACTAGAAAATCTCCATGTAACTGGGTAGGACAAAAGAAAAAAAAAGCGCGAAAGGAAATGGGACAGGACCTACATACCTGGGAGAGAAATGTGAAAAAGGAAAGGTTTCCACACACTGGGAAGTCCCCTCACTGGCAGAGAGAACAGCCGGAATGGAGGGGGAGCTCCGGAGCCTCAGGGGAGAGCGCAGCGACTAGTTTGCAGAGGGCAAAGAGGAGAGACACCTGCACAGACAGTCAGTGGTGCCACCTGGCACTCCCCAGCCCAAGATGCTCACTCTTCCACTGAGGGGGTCAGGGGCTGAGTGCTGAGGCTTGTGCTTTGAAGGTGAGAACCGGGAAGAGGACTGGGGCTGGATGCATGGTGACAGCCTGAGGGGGCTACGGTGTGGTGTGCTATAACCGAGGGACTACGGGAGGAAGCCTGGGCCCCCAGAGGGGCAAGGCATCATTGCTGGGGGGCCCACGAGGAGATGGGTGGGCCTGCCACAGGAGCTTCTTTCTCCACGCCCTCTCTCAGGCGGCAGGGCACCACCTACACAAGCTCCAGGGGTGGGCAATAGCTGCCGCTGCCATCTTGGACTCCAGAGTCAGGCATGGATAGTTGGCCAATGGTCCCAAAACCTGGCACCAACCAATGCCCCCGCTTCCCCGGGAGCACACGCAGCACACTGGCACCAAGGGTCCCATGAGCGGGCTGCACGCCTGCATACCCCCTAACAAGGGGCTAACTGACCAGCACATGCTGAGGAAAGAAACAGCAAGCACCCAAACCAAAAACAGCCCTCAGACCAAAAAAATATTAAACCCACACAAGCTATGCAGGGACGCTCCCATACATAAAAAGCCCTCCAAGACTACTATAGGTATTTGTATCTCTTAAACTCACAAAGAGAAATATAAGCAAAATGAAGAAGCTGAGGAACCACTCCCAATTAAAAGAGCAAGAGAATTCCCCTGAAGGAACAATGAAACAGACCTCTTCAGTCTAACAGACACCGAGTTCAAAAAGGAGGTAATGAAAATACTGAAGGAACTAAGAAAGGTTTTCGACAGAAATGCAGCATTACTGTAAAAAGGAACTAGAAACTATAAGGAGGAGACAAGAAAAATTAAAATCTTCATTTGCTGAGGAGATATCTAAGCTAAATGCAACGAATAGCAAAATAAATAATGCAGAAGAAAGAATAAGTAATCTGCAAGACAGAATAATAGAAATTACCCAGAGGCTTTCGGAAAGATGGCGGAAGAGTAAGACACGGAGATCACCTTCCTCCCCACAGATACACCAGAAATAAATCTACAAATGGAACAACTGCTACAGAACACCTACTGAACGCTGGCAGAAGACCTCAGACCTCCCAAAAGGCAAGAAACCCCCCACGAACCTGGGTAGGGCAAAAGAAAAAAGAATAAACAGAGACAAAAGAATAGGGACGGGACCTGCACCAGTGGGAGGGAGCTGTGAAGGAGGAAAGGTTTCCACCCAGTAGGAAGCCCCTTCGCGGGCGGAGACTGCGGGTGGCGGAGGGGGAAGCTTCGGGACCGCGGAGGACAGCGCAGCCACAGGGGTGCGGAGGGCAAAGCGGAGAGATTCCCGAACAGAGGATCAGGGCTGGCCGGCACTCACCAGCCCGAGAGGCTTGTCTGCTCACCCGCCGGGGCGGGCGGGGCTGGGAGTTGAGGCTCGGGCTTCGGTCAGAGCACGGGAAAGGACTGGGGTTGGTGGCGTGAACACAGCCTGCAGGGGGTTAGTGCGCCACGGCTAGCCAGGAGGGAGTCCGGGGAAAAGTCTGGACCTGCTGAAGAGGCAAGAGACTTTTTCTTCCCTCTTTGTTTCCTGTTGCGCGAGGAAAGGGGATTAAGAGCGCTGCTTAAAGGAGCTCCAGATACGGGCGCGAGCCGCGGCTAAAAGCGCCAACCCCAGAGACGGGCATGGGACGCTAAGGCTGCTGCTGCCGCCACCAAGAAGCCTGTGTGCGAGCACAGGTCACTGTCCACACCCCACTTCCGGGGAGCCTGTGCAGCCCGCCACTGCCAGGGTCCCGGGATCCAGGGTCAACTCCTCCAGGAGAATGCACGTCACGCCTCGGGCTGGTGCGGCATCGCGCTGGCCTCTGCCGCTGCAGGCTCACCCCGCACTCCGTGCCCCTCCCTCCCCCCCCGCCTGAGTGAGCCAGAGCCCCCGAATCAGCGGCTCCTTTAACCCCGTCCTGTCTGAGCGAAGAACAGACGCCCTCCGGCAACCTACACGAAGAGGCAGGGCCAAATCCAAAGCTGAGCCCCTGGGAGCTGTGAGAACAAAGAAGAGAACGGGAAATCTCTCCCAGCAGCCTCAGAAGCAGCGGATTAAAGCTCCACAATCAACTTGATGTACCCTGCACCTGTGGAATACGTGAATAGACAACAAAACATCCCAAATTGAGGAGGTGGACTCTGAGAGCAAGATTTATGATTTTTTCCCCTTTTTCTCTTTCTGTGAGTGCGTATGTGTATGCTTCTGTATGAGATTTTTGTCTGTATAGCTTTGCTTCCACCATTTGTCCTAGGGTTCTATCCGTCCATTTTATTTTTGTTTTTTTAATTTTTTTCTTTTTTTCCTCTTAATTATTTTTTTATTTTAATAACTTTATTATATTTTCTTACTTTATTTTATTTTACTTTATCTCCTTTCTTTTTTTCCTTCCTTCTCTCCCTCCTTCCTTCCTTCCTCCCTCCCTCCTTTCTTCCTTTCCTTCTTTCTTTCTTTCTACTTCTACTACTTCTTTCTTTCTAATTTTTCTCCCTTTTATTCTGAGCCATGTGGATGAAAGGCTCTTGGTGCTGCAGCCAGGAGTCAGTGCTGTGCCTCTGAGGAGGGAGAGCCAACTTCAGGACACTGGTTCACAAGAGACCTTCCAGCTCCACATACTATCAAACGGCGAAAATCTCCCAGAGATCTCCATCTCAACACCAGCACCCAGCTTCACTCAACAACCAGCAAACTACAGTGCTGAAAATCCTACGCCAAACAACTAGCAAGACAGGAACACAACCCCACCCATTAGCAGAGAGGCTGCCTAAAATCATAATAAGTCCACAGACACCCCAAAACACACCACCAGACGTGGACGTGTCCACCAGAAAGACAAGATCCAGCCTCATCCACCAGAACACAGGCACTAGTCCCCTCCACCAGGAAGCCTACACAACCCACTGAACCAACCTTAGCCACTGGGGACAGACACCAAAAGCAACGGGAACTACGAACCTGCAGCCTGCAAAACAGAGACCCCAACACAGTAAGATAAGCAAAATGGGAAGACAGAAAAACACACAGCAGATGAAGGAGCAAGATAAAAACCCACCAGACCTAACAAATGAAGAGGAAATAGGCAGTCTACCTGAAAAAGAATTCAGAATAATGATAGTAAAGATGATCCAAAATCTTGGAAATAGAATAGACAAAATGCAAGAAACATTTAACAAGGACCTAGAAGAACTAAAGATGAAACAAGCAATGATGAACAACACAATAAATGAAATTTAAAATACTCTAGATGGGACCAATAGCAGAATAACTGAGGCAGAGGAATGGATAAGTGACCTGGAAGATAAAATAGTGGAAATAACTACGGCAGAGCAGAATAAAGAAAAAAGAATGAAAAGAACTGAGTACAGTCTCAGAGACCTCTGGGACAACATCAAACGCACCAACATTCGAATTATAGAGGTTCCAGAAGAAGAAGAGAAAAAGAAAAGGACTGAGAAAATATTTGAAGAGATTATAGTTGAAAACTTCCCTAATAAGGGAAAGGAAATAGTTAATCAACTCCAGGAAGCACAGGGAGTCCAATACAGGATAAATCCAAGGAAAAATACGCCAAGACACATATTAATCACACTGTCAAAAATTAAATACAAAGAAAACATATTAAAAGCAGCAAGGGAAAAACAACAAATAACACACAAGGGAATCCCCATAAGGTTAACAGCTGATCTTTCAGCAGAAACTCTGCAAGCCAGAAGGGACTGGCAGGACATATTTAAAGTGATGATGGAGAAAAACCTGCAGCCAAGATTACTCTACCCAGCAAGGATCTCATTCAGATTTAATGGAGAAATTAAAACCTTTACAGACAAGCGAAAGCTGAGAGAGTTCAGCACCACCAAACCAGCTTTACAACAAATGCTAAAGGAACTTCTCTAGGCAAGAAGCACAAGAGAAGGTAAAGACCTACAATAACAAACCCAAGACAATTAAGAAAATGGGAATAGGAACATACATATCGATAATTACCTTAAATGTAAATGGACTAAATGCTCCCACCAAAAGACACAGACTGGCTGAATGGATATAAAAACAAGACCCATATATCTGCTGTCTACAAGAGACCCACTTCAGATCTAGAGACACATACAGACTGAAAGTAAGGGGATGGAAAAAGATACTCCATGCAAATGGAAACCAAAAGAAAGCTGGAGTAGCAATTCTCATATCAGACAAAATAGACTTTAAAATAAAGACTATTAGAAGAAACAAAGAAGGGCACTACATAATGATCAAGGGATTGATCCAAGAAGAAGATATAACCATTGTAAATATTTATGCACCCAACATAGGAGCACCTCAATACATAAGGCAAATACTAACAGCCATAAAAGGGGAAATCGACAGTAACACATTCATAGTAGGGGACTTTAACACCCCACTTTCACCCATGGACAGATCATCCAAAATGAAAATAAATAAGAAGACACACGCTTTAAATGATACATTAAACAAGATGGACTTAATTGATGTTTATAGGACATTCCATCCAAAAACAACAGAATACACATTTTTCTCAAGTGCTCATGGAACATTCTCCAGCATAGATCATATCTTGGGTCACAGATCAAGCCTTGGTAAATTTAAGAAAACTGAAATTCTATCAAGTATCTTTTCCGACCACAACGCTATGAGACTAGATATGAATTACAGGAAAAGATCTGTAAAAAATACAAACACATGGAGGCTAAACAATACACTACTTAATAACGAGTGATCACTGAAGAAGTCAAACAGGAAATTAAAAAATACCTAGAAACAAATGACAGTGGAGACACAATGACCCAAAATCTATGGGATGCAGCAAAAGCAGTTAGTTCTAAGAGGGAAGTTTATAGCAATACAATCCTACCTTACGAAACAGGAAACATCTCGAATAAACAAACTAACCTTGCACCTAAAGCAATTAGAGAAAGAAGAACAAAAAAAACCCAAAGTTAGCAGAAAGAAAGAAATCATAAAAATCAGATCAGAAATAAATGAAAACGAAATCAAGGAAACGATAGCAAAGATCAATAAAACTAAAAGCTGGTTCTTTGAGAAGATAAACAAAATTGATAAACCACTAGCCAGACTCATCAAAAAAAAAAGGGAGAAGACTCAAATCAATAGAATTAGAAATGAAAAAGGAGAAGTAACAACTGACACTGCAGAATACAAAAGATCATGAGATTACTACAAGCAACTCTATGCCAATAAGATGGACAACCTGGAAGAAATGGACAAATTCTTAGCAATGCACAACCTGCCAAGATTGAATCAGGAAGAAATAGAAAATATGAACAGACCAATCACAAGCACTGAAATTGAAACTGTGATTTAAAATCTTCCAACAAACAAAAGCCCAGGACCAGATGGCTTCACAGGTGAATTCTATCAAACATTTAGAGAAGAGCTAACACCTATCCTTCTCAAACTCTTCCAAAATATAGCAGAGGGAGGAACACTCCCAAACTCATTCTACAAGGCCACCATCACCCTGATACGAAAACCAGACAAGGATGTCAGAAAGAGAAAACTACAGGTCAGTATCACTGATGAACACAGATGCAAAAATCCTCAACAAAATACTAGCAAACAGAATCCAACAGCACATTAAAAGGATCATACACCATGATCAAGTGGGGTTTATTCCAGGAATGCAAGGAATCTTCAATATACGCAAATCAATGAACGTGATAAACCATATTAACAAACTGAAGGAGAAAAACCATATGATCATCTCAATAGATGCAGAGAAAGCTTTTGACAAAATTCAACACCCATTTATGATAAAAACCCTCCAGAAAGTAGGCATAGAGGGAACTTTCCTCAACATAATAAAGGCCATATATGACAAACCCACAGCCAACATCGTCCTCAATGGTGAGAAACTGAAAGCATTTCCACTAAGATCAGGAACAAGACAAGGTTGCCCACTCTCACCACTCTTATTCAACATAGTTTTGGAAGTTTTAGCCACAGCAATCAGAGAAGAAAAGGAAATAAAAGGAATCCAAATCGGAAAAGAAGAAGTAAAGCTGTCACTGTTTGCAGATGATGTGATACTATACATAGAGAATCCTAAAGATGCTACCAGAAAACCACTAGAGCTAATCAATGAATTTGGTAAAGTAACAAGATACAAAATTAATGCACAGAAATCTCTTGCATTCCTATACACTAATGATGAAAAATCTGAAAGTGAAATCAAGAAAACACTCCCATTTACCATTGCAACAAAAAGAATAAAATATCTAGGAATAAACCTACCTAAGGAGACAAAAGACCTATATGCAGAAAATTATAAGACACTGATGAAAGAAATTAAAGATGATACAAATAGATGGAGAGATATACCATGTTCTTGGATTGGAAGAATCAACATTGTGAAAATGACTCTACTACCCAAAGCAATCTACAGATTCAATGCAATCCCTATCAAACTACCACTGGTATTTTTCACAGAACTAGAACAAAAAATTTCACAATCTGTATGAAAACACAAAAGACCCGGAATAGCCAAAGCAATCTTGAGAATGAAAAACGGAGCTGGAGGAATCAGGCTCCCTGACTTCAGACTATATACTACAAAGCTACAGTAATCAAGACAGTATGGTACTGGCACAAAAACAGAAAGATAAATCAGTGGAACAAAATAGAAAGCCCAGAGATAAACCCACGCACATATGGTCACCTTATCTTTGATAAAGGAGGCAGGAATGTACAGTGGAGAAAGGACAGCCTCTTCAATAGTGGTGCTGGGAAAACTGGACAGGTACATGTAAAAGTATGAGATTAGATCACTCCCTAACACCATACACAAAAATAAGCTCAAAATGGATTAAAGACCTAAATGTAAGGCCAGAAACTATCAAACTCTTAGAGGAAAACATAGGCAGAACACTCTATGACATAAATCACAACAAGATCCTTTTTGACCCACCTCCTAGAGGAATGGAAATAAAAACAAAAATAAATGGGACCTAATGAAACTGCAAAGCTTTTGTACAGCAAAGGAAACCATAAACAAGACCAACAGACAACCCTCAGAATGGGAGAAAATATTTGCAAATGAAACAACTGACAAAGGATTAATCTCCAAAATTTACAAGCAGCTCATGCAGCTCAATAACAGAAAAACAAACAACCCAATCCAAAAGTGGGCAGAAGACCTAAACAGACATTTCTCCAAAGAAGATATACAGACTGCCAACAAACACATGAAAGAACGCTCAACATCATTAATCATCAGAGAAATGCAAATCAAAACTACAATGAGATATCTCACACCAGTCAGAATGGCCATCATCAAACAATCTAGAAACAATAAATGCTGGAGAGGGTGTGGAGACAAGGGAACACTCTTGCACTGCTGGTGGGAATGTGAATTGGTACAGCCACTATGGAGAACAGTATGGAGGTTCCTTAAAAAACTACAAATAGAACTACTATATGACCCAGCAATCCCACTACTGGGCATATACCCTGAGAAAACCATAATTCAAAAAGAATCATGTACCAAAATGTTCATTGCAGCTCTATTTACAATAGCCCGGAGATGGAAACAACCTAAGTGCCCATCATCAGATGAATGGATACAGAAGATGTGGCACATATATACAATGGAACATTACTCAGCCATAAAAATAAACGAAATTGAGCTGTTTGTAATGAGGTGGATAGACCTAGAGTCTGTTATAAAGAGTGAATTAAGTCAGAAAGAGAAAGACAAATACCATATGCTAACACATATATATGGAAATTAAAAAAAAAATGTCATGAAGAACCTAGGGGTAAGACAGGAATAAAGACACAGACCTACTAGAGAATGGACTTGAGGATATGGGGAGGGGGAAGGGTGAGTTGTGACAAAGCGAGAGAGAGGCATGGATATATATACACTACCAAATGTAAGGTAGATAGCTAGTGGGAAGCAGCCACATAGCACAGGGAGATCAGCTCGGTGCTTTGTGACCACCTGGATGGGTGGGATAGGGAGGATGGGAGGGAGGGAGACTCAAGAGGGAAGAGATATGGGAACATATGTGTATGTATAACTGATTCACTCTGTTATAAAGCAGAAACTAACACACCATTGTAAAGCAATTATACCCCAATAAAGATGTTAAAAAAAAAAAAAAAAGAAATTACCCAAACAAAAGAGTAGACAGAAAACCAAATGAGGGATATCCCTGGTGGTCCAGCAGTTAAGACTCCATGCTCCCAACGCAGGGGGCCCGGGTTTGATCCTCAGTCAGGGAACTAGATCCCACATGCCGCAACTAGGAGCTGCATGCCGCAACTAAAATATCCTGCATGGCGCAACTAAAAATCCCATGTGCCGCAACTAAAAAAAAATATCCTGGATGCCGCAACTAACACCCGCATGCCACAACCAAAATGAAGATCCCGCACATGGCAACAAAGATCCCACTTGCCACAACTAAGACCCAGCGCATCCAAATTAATTAATTAATTAATTTTTAAAAAAGAAAGCAACATTAACAGACCTATGGGATAATATAAACCATGCCAAAATACACATAACAGGGATTCCAGAGGGAGAAAAAAGAGAATGGGGATTGAAAATGTATCTGAAGAAATTATGGCTGAAAACTTCCCAATCTAAAGAAGGAAACAGATATCCACATATAGGAAGCACGGAGGGTCCCAATCAAGATGAACCCAGACAGACCTACACACCAAGATATATGATAATAAAAATGGCAAAAGTCAAAGAGAGAATACTAAAGGCAGCAAGAGAAAAACAAAGAGTTAATTACAAGGGAAGGCCCAATAAGGCTATCAGCTGATTTCTCTAAAGATATGCTGCAAGCCAGAAGGGAGTGACAAAATATATTCAAAGTCTTGAAAGGGAAAAATCTGCAACCTAGAATACTCTACCCAGCAAAATTATCATTTAGAATAGGAGGAAAAATAATTTCTCTGACAAGGAAAAAATAAAAGAATACAGCAATACTAAATCCATCCTAAAAGAAATATTGAAAGGTCTTCTCTAAAAGAAGCAGGAAGATACAGGGAGATAGCAATTGGAGAGTAAATCACTTAAATTAGCTAGTATACAAATCAAAAAGGAAAAAAAAACCACCACCTATTTGTGAAAGCGATCATAAATGCAAGGAACAGCAAAAGGATAAAGATGAAGATATAAAAAAAGGACATCAAAATCATAAAATTTGGGGAAGGACTAAGAAAATGTAGATTTTTTGTTTTTAGAATGTTTTTGGCCCTATATGACTATCAGTCTAAAGCAAGCAGAACTAGGAAGGGGTTAACATACTTGAAAAACAGGGCAACCACAAATCAAAAACATACAATAGATTCACAAAAACCAAAAACAACACAAGCATAAAATAAAATCATCAACCCCCAAAAAGAAAAAGAAAAAGGAACAAACAAGGAATATAGAAACAGCTGAAAACAAGGTTTAAAATGGCAATAAATATATATGTATCAATATTACCTTAAATGTCAATGGACCAAATGCTCCAATCAAAAACAAAGAGTGGCAGACTGGATAAAAAAAACAAGAGTCTACAAGATTCAACCTACAAGAGATCCATCTTAGGGCAAAGGACACACATAGACTGAAAGTGAGGGAATGGAAAAAGGTATTTCATTTCATGCAAACAGAAATGACAAGAAAGCAGGAGCTACAATATTCCTAGCAGACAAAACAGACTTTAAAACAAAGGCCAAGGACTTCCCTGGTGGTCCAATGTGTAAGACTCTGTGCTCCCAATGCAGGGAGCCCAGGTTCGATCCCTGGTCAGGGAAATAGATACCACATGCATGCTGCAACTAAACAGTCCACATGCCGCAACTAAGAGTCCTCATGCCACAACTAAGAGTCCAGTCCGCATGTCACAACCAAGAAGTCCACGTGCTGCAACTAAGATCCCACGTGCTGCAACTAACACCCAGTGCCACCAAAATAAATAAATATTTTAAAAATTAAAAAAAGGCCATAAGAAAGATAAAGGACACTATATAACAGTAAAAGGATCAATACAAGAAGATGATTTAACACTTCGTCAACATATGTGCGACTGATACAGGAGCAATCAAATACATAAAACAAATACTAACAGACATAACAGGAGGAATTGATGGGAATACAATAGGAGACTTTCAACACCCCACTCACATCAATGAAGAGATCTTCTAGACAGAAAATCAATAAGGCAACAGAGATCCTAAATGATACAACGCTTAGATTTAAATGATATTTTCAGGATATTACATAAAAAAAAAAAAACCAGAATACACATTCTTTTCAAGTGCACATGGAACACTCTCTCTAGGACTGACCACATACTAAGGCACAAAACTAACCTCAACAAATTTAATAAGAGTACAGAAATTATTTCAAGCATCTCCTCTGAACACAATGGCATGAAACTAGAAATCAACCATAGGAAAAGAAATGAGAAAAAAATGATTACATGGAGACTAAACAACATGCTACTACAAAGCCAATGGGTCAACAAGGAAATCAAAAAGGAAATTTAAAAAATACCTTGAGAAAAGCGACAACGAAAACACAATCATACAAAATCCATGGGATGCAGCAAAAGCAGTTCTTAGAGAGAAGTTCATAGTGACACGGGCCTTCTTCAAAAAACAAGAAAAGTCTCAAATAAACAACCTAACCTACCACTTCAAAGAATCAGAAAAAGGACAAACGAAACCCATAGTCAGCAGAAGGAAGAAAACAATAAAGATCAGGGTGGAAATAAATAAAACAGAGGTTTAAAAAACAAAAGAAAGGGAATTCCCTAGTGGTCCAGCGGTTAGGACTCCGCACTTTCACTGCCAAGGGCCCAGGTTCAATCGCTGGTCAGGGAACTAGGATCCCACAAACCACGCAGCGTGACCCCCCCCCCAAAAAAGAAACCGAGAACTGGTTCTTTGAAAGGGTAAACAAAGTTGACAAACCTCTGGCCAGGCTCACCAAGAAGAAAAGAGCGAGAACCCAAATAAAATAAGAAATGAAAAAGGAGAAATCTCAGCTGGTACCATAGAAATACAAAAAAAAACATAAAAGAGTACTGTGAACAATTATATGCCAACAAATTTGACAACCTACAAGAAATAGACAACTTTCTACAAACATACAGCCCACCAAAATTGAATCAAGAAGAAACAGATGATCTGAACAGACTGATCACTAGAAGTGAAGTAGAATCTGTAATTTTTAAAACTCCCTACAAACAAAAGTCCAGGACCAGGTGCCTTCACAGGCAAATTCTACCAAACATACAAAGAAGAACTTACACTGATTCTTCTAAAACTGTTCCAAAAGACTGAAGAGGAGGAAACACTCCCAAAGACATTCTATGAAGTCACCATCACCCTGATACCAAAATCAGACAAAGATACCACCAAAAAAGAAAATTACAGGCCAATATCTTTGATGAATATAGATGCAAAAATTCTCACCAAATTTTAGCAAACTGAATCCAACACCACATAAAAAAGATCATACACCACAACCAAGTGGGATTCATCCCAAGTTCACAAGAATGGTTCAACATCTGCAAAGCAATCAATGTAATATACCACATAAACAAAAGAAAAGTCAAAAACCATGTGATTATCTCAATAGATGCAGAAAAAGCATTTGGCAAAATTCAACATCATCCATGACAAAAACTTTTACCGAAGTGAGTATAGAGGGAACATACCTCAACATAATAAAAGCCATTTATGACAAACCCAAAGCCAATAAAATACTCAGTGGTGAAAAGCTGAAAGCCTTCCCACTAAAACCTGGAACAAGACAAGGATGCCCACTCTTACCACTTCTATTCAACATAGTATTGGAAGTCCTAGCCACAGCAATCTGACAAGAAAAATAAAAGGTATTCAAATTGAAAGGGAAGAGGTAAAATTGTCACTAAATGCAGAAGACATGATACTATATATAGAAAACCCTAAGGATTCCACACTAAAACTACTAGATCCTATAAAGGAATTCAGAAAAGTAGCAAGATACAAGATTAACATTCAGAAATCAGTTGCATAAATTTCTTGACACTAATGATGAAATATCAGGGACTTCTCTGGTGGTCCAGTGCTTAAGAATCCACCGTCCAATGCAGGGGACGCAGGTGCGATCCCTGGTCAGGGAACTAAGATCCCACATGCCGCGGGGCAACTAAGCCTGTGTGCTGTCAACTACTGAGCCTGCATGCCCTAGAGCCCATGTACCACAACTACTAAGCCCGCACGGTCTGGAACCCATGTGCCACAAGTAGAGAGCTTGCTCACCACAACTACTGAGCCCATGCTCTCTAGAGTCCGTGCACCACAATGAAGAGCCCATGCGCCACAATGAAAGATCCTGCATGCCACAATGAAGATCCGGAGTGCCACAACTAAGACCCGACACAGCTAAATAAATAAATATTTTTTAAAAACCAATGAAATATCAGAAAGAGAATGTATAAAAACAATACTTTTTAAAATCACACCAAAAAACATAAAATACCTAGGAATAAACCTGACCAAGGAAGTGAAAGACTTATATGCTAAGAACTATAAAACATTACTAAAAGAAAGTAAAGAGAATGCAAAGAAATGGAAAGATATCCCATGCTCTTGGATTGGAAGAATTAATATTATTAAAATAGCAATACTACCCAAAGCAATCCACAGATTTAATGCAATCCCTATCAAATTACCCATGACATTTTTTGCAGAACTAGAACAAATAATGCAAAAATTCATATGGAGCCATAAAAGACCCAGAATTGCCAAAGCAATCCTGAGGAAAAAATTCAAAGCAGGAGGCATAACTCCCCCAGGCTTCAGACAATACTACAAAGGTAATCAAAACAGTGTGGTATCAGTACAAAAACAGACATATGGATCAATGGAAGAGAATAGAGAGCCCAAAAATAAACCTACACACCTACATTCAATTAATCATGGACAAAGGAAGCAAGACTATAAAATGGGAAAAAGACAGTCTCTTCAGCAAGTGGTACTGGGAAAGATGGACAGCCACATGTAAATCAGTGAAGTTGCGACACACACTCACACCATGCACAAAAATACTCAAAATGGCTTAAAGACTTGAACATAAGACATAACACCATAAACTCCTAGAAGAAAGCACAGGCTAAACATTCTCTGACATAAATCGTACCAATGGTTTCTTAGGTCAGTCTCCCAAGGCAACAGAAATAAAAACAAAAATAAAATGGGACCTAATCAAACTTAAAAGGTTTTGCACAGCAAAGGAAATCATTTAAAAGAAACGAGGGACTTTCCTGGTGGTCCAGTGGCTAAGACTCCACACTCCCAATGCTGGGGGCCCACGTTCAATCCCTGGTCAGGAAACTAGATCCCACATGCTGCAACTAAGAGTTCACATGCCGCAACTAAAAGATCCCACATGTTGCAACTGAAGATCCTGTACACAGCAACAAGGATCCCACATGTGGCAAGGAAGATCCCACACGCGGCAACGAAGATCCCGCACATGGCAACTAAGAACCGGCACAGCGAAATAAATAAATAAATGTTAAAAAAAAAAAAAAAAACCTACAGAAGGGGAGAAAATATTTGAAATGATGAGACCAAAAATGCTTACTCTCCAAAATATACAAACAGCTCATACAACTCAACAACAAAAAAAAACAAACAACCCAATTGAAAAATCAAAAGAAGATCTTAATAGACATTTCTCCAAAGAAGACATGCAGATGGCCAGTAGGCACATGAAAAGATGCTCAACATCACTGATTATTAGAGAAATGTAAAACAAAACTAAAATGAGGTACCACCTCACACCAGTCAGAACTGCCATCATTAAAAAGTCTACAAATAACAGGGACTTCCCTGATGGCACAGTGGTTAAGAATCCGCCTGCCAATGCAGGGGACACGGGTTCAAGCCCTGGTCCGGGAAGATCCCACATGCCGTGGAGCAACTAAGCCCGTGCACCACAACTACTGAGCCTGCGCTCTAGAGGCTGCATGCCACAACTACTGAAGCCCATGTGCCTAGAGCTCCACAACAAGAGAAGCCTGCGCACTGCAATGAAGAGAAGCCCCTGCTCGCCGCAACTACAGAAAGCCTGCGTGCAGTAATGAAGACTCAACACAGCCATTTATTTATTCATTTATCTTTTTTTTTTTTTTTTTTTTTTTTTTTTTTTTTTTTTTTGCGTTACACGGGCCTCTCACTGTTCTGGCCTCTCCCGTTGCAGAGCACAGCCTCCGGACATGCAGGCTCAGCGGCCATGGCTCACAGGCCCAGCCGCTCCGCCACATTTGGGATCTTCCCAGACCGGGGCACGAACCCGTGTCCCCTGCATCGGCAGGCGGACTCTCAACCACTGCACCACCAGGGAAACCCTTTTTTTTTTTTCTAAAGTCTACAAATAACAAATGCTGGAGTGGGTGTGGAGAAAAGGGCACCCTCCTACAATGTTGGTGGGAATGCAAGTTGGTGCAGCCACTATACTGGAAAATAGTATGGAGGTTCCTCAGAAAAGTAAAAATACAGTTACCATATGATCCAGCAATCCCACTCCTGGGCATATACCCAGACAAAACTATAATTCAAAAAGACAGGGGTTTCCCTGGTGGCACAGTGGTTAAGAATCCGCCTGCCAATACAAGGGACACAGGTTTGAGCCCTGCTCCGGGACGATCCCACATGCCGTGGAGCAACTAAGCCCATGAGCCACAACTACTGCGCCTGCACTCTACAGCCTGCGACCCACAACCACTGAGCCCACGTGCCACAACTACCGAAGCCCACGCGCCTAGAGCCCGTGCTCTGCAGCAAGAGAAGCCACCACAATGAGAAGCCCGCACACCGCAACAAAGGGTAGCCCCCACTCGTCGCAACTAGAGAAAGCCCACACGCAGCAACAAAGACCCAACACAGCCAAAAATAAATAAATAAAAAGATACAGGTACCCCTATGTTCATAGCAGCACTATTCACAATAGCCAAAACATGGAAACAACCTAAAGGTCCGTCGACAGATGAATGGATAAAAAAAAGACGTGGTACATATATATAATGAAATACGACCCAGCCATAAAACAGAACGAAATAATGGCATTTGCAGCAACATGGATACAACCTGAGATTATCATACTAAGTAAAATCAGACAGAGAAAGACAAATACCACGTGATATCACTTATATGTGGAATCTAAAATATGGCACAAATGAGCCTATCTACAAAACAGAAACAGACTCACAGACATAGAGAACAGACTTGTGGTTACCAAGGAGGATGGAGGGAGGCAGAGGGATGGACTGGGAGTTTGGGGTTAGTAGATGCAAACTATTACATTTAGAACAGACGAACAACAAGGTCCTACTGTATAACACAGGGAACTATATCCAGTCTCCTGGGATAAACCATAATGGAAAAGAATATTAAAAAAAAAATGTATATATATATACAAATGAGCCACCTTGCTGTACAGCAGAAATTAACACAGCATTGTAAATCAACTATACTTAAAAAAAAAAGAGCAGCAAGCATAAACAGAAAATAAAACAAAATAAAATTTAAAGCTATTTCAACATCTGTGAAAGTACAATCCAGCAACTTTTTTAAACAGCAGCTAGAATACAATCAATTTAGTAACTTACAACCAGCTCTTAAAAAGAAATGAAATAGAAACTATAAGGATGCACTGCACAAAGGGTAAACAATGTTCAAGAAAACTCTGATACATATAATGTATGGGTTGCAACGTAAAACAAAATGTACCCAGCTTTTGGAAAAAGTAAAATGTGTAACTATCGGTTCAGAAAGTTTGAGAAACACTGCTCTAAAGCAGTGAATCTTTTTTTTAAATAAATTTATTAATTTTATTTTATTTATTTTTGGCTACACTGGGTCTGCATTGTTGCACGTGGGTTTTTTCTAGTTGCGGCGAGTGGGGGCTACTCTTCGTTGCAGTGTGCAGGCCTCTCACTGCGGTGGCATCTCTTGTTGCAGAGCACAGGCTCTAGAGCCCAGGCTCAGTAGCTGTGGCACACGGGCTTAGCTGCTCCGTGGCATGTGGGATCTTCCCAGACCAGGGCTCTAAACCCATGTCCCCTGCACTGGCAGGCGGATTCTTAACCACTGTGCCACCAGGGAAGCCCTAAAGCAATGAGTCTTAACTGTAGCTTTGTGAAACACCAGTTGCCAATCTGTCTAAAAATAATGATTTTGTTTTTTCTTTTTTTTTTTTTTTGAGTGGGGGGGCAGTCTGCACTGCGCAGAATGCAGAATCTAAGTTCCCTGACCAGGGATCGAACCTGTGCAGTGGAAGTGTGGAGTCTTAACCACTGGACCGCCAGGGAAGTCCCCAAAAATTATGATTTCTGACTCATTAATTTACACACTATAATTAAATGTTTTTAAAGAAGTAAAACATTGATCCACACCAAAAAATGTGCATAGGATATTTCTGAAAGGTAAAGAACATCATATGATCCAGTGGTAAGGTCTCACAAGGTTAAAGAGGTTTATAATCTACACTCTAGGACATTGGATTCAAGGCAATGTTATTTCCAACCTAATTATGATTATCTTTGAATAATTTATTTCTCTCGACCTAATAAAAATCAGTTATTAAGAAACAAAACTGTTCTAGGACTTCCCTGGTGGTGCGGTGGTTAACAATCTGCCTGTCAATGCAGGGGACATGGGTTCAAGCCCTGGTCAAGGAAGATCCCACATAATATATAAATCTTGCATATAACAAATACACTGCTGTAAGTGCTTCATTTTCACCATGCTTTTCAAAAGAACTCACATTAAAAAAAAAAAGAATTCACATTAAAACATTTTTGACAGGAGACAGATTTTTTTGGTCTCCCACAGTGGGAGCTAATTAGAGATTTTTAAATCTAGTCTACATAATACTGCAAACTATAGCATTAATAACAATGTTATTCTCTAAAATACATTATGTGGTACAATTCTGTAATAAAATTTTCTTAAAAGTTAAGAAAATCTGTTTCCAGATCTTTCACTTGGCTTATGCATTTAACTATACTGAGACTTCCAGATTTTTTCAGATTAAATTTTTAGTGTCTTTAAAAGCAAAGAAAGCTATATAGCATACACAATTCACACTGCAAATTCTTAATGCTAAGAGACAAAATATCAACATTACTTCTAAAAACACAGCAACTAATTTTTGACAACTGAAATATACACAGTCACTAACAAATTACCATTCTCTGGTCTTCAAAGCACTTATCCTTACTTGAAATTATCAGTTTGTCTCTGTTCTTCCAAATATATATATAAATATAAGCTCCTATCTTGCTGACAAAATATTCCCAGCACATAGCATAAAACACAGCCCAGCACAGCCTTCAAACATTAACTAAGTGAATATTAAATACTGTCAAGAATAGGACAGCCTTCCTCAGAACAGAATGTCCTCATCACTGGGGAAGACTACTCATCATTAAGAATAAGAGTCTTAATTATTAGAGAAATGCAAATCAAAATTACAATGAGGTAACCTCACATCAGTCAGAATCACCAACATTAAAAAATCTACAAAGAATAAATGCTGAAGAGGGTGTGGAGAAAAGGGAACCCTCCTACACCGTTGGTGGGAATGTAAATTGGTATAGCCACTATGGAGAACAGTATGGAAGTTCCTTAAAAAAAAAACTAAAAATAGAACTACCATGTGACCCAGCAATCCCACTATGGGCATACACACAGAAAAAACCATAATTCAAAAAGATACATGCACCCCAATGTTCCCTGCAGCACTATTTACAACTGCCAGGACATGGAAGCAAGCTAAATGTCCACTGACAGAAGAATGGATAAAGAAGATGTGATACATATATGCAATGGAATATTACTCAGCCATAAAAAGGAACGAAATGTCATTTGCAGTGACGTGGATGGACCTAGAGACTGTCATACAGAGTGAAGTCACAAAGAGAAAGACAAATATCGTATAGTATCACTTATATGTGGAATCTACAAAAATGGTATACAGATGAACTTATTAGCAAAGCAGAAATAGAGTCACAGATGTAGAAAACAAACTTATCGTTACCAAGGGGGAAGGGAGGGTGGGATGAATTGGGAGAATGGTAATGACATATATATGCTACTACATACAAAACAGATAACTAATGAGAACCTACTGTATAGCACAGGGAACTATACTCAGTGCTCTTGTGGTGACCTAAATGGGAAGGAAATCTAAAAAAGAGTGGATATACATATATGTATAACTGACTCACTCTGCTGTACAGCACCCTAACACAACATTGTAAAGCACCTACTTTCCAATTAAAAAAAAAAGGAATAAGAGTTTGAATAAGATCATAAATCGTTAAATCCACAAATCCATATCTAAAAACATGATCTTAAGATTTTAAAAAAGACTACAGCACCCAAGCAGCAAGTACTCACTAAAATAGTTATTTAAAAATTTTTCTTATTGTTTGTCTTAATTTCTTAAGATTCTATAATATAGATTACGACTATAATAAGAAAAAACTATAACAATTACTTTAACAAAGAAAAACAGATCAGCATTCAACTAAAAAATAAAATGTTGACTTTTCTTTTTAGTAAGTACCTTTTCTTGAAAGACGACAGCAGTTTCTAGCCCTGGCATGATGTCCAGTAGGAGTCTGCAAGCAGCAGTGTTTAAAGGGGGCTCTCGGCTTGTCATCACATATGCATTCACCAGCTGTAAAGAAAAGGAGTACATCTCATCTGAAATTCAAGCCAATCAAATTAATAACGACTAATAAATCCTTAATACATTCCCATAGCTTGCCTAAAGGGTATTAAAGAAGACTATACCTAACATTAATTAAACCTGTAATTATTAGAAATAGTTATGATCCTGCTGAGCCATGATAATACCATATAATTTCTTCTGCCACTTTAAAGTCAAATCCCCCTAAAACAACTCAGCAACCATAGAAATTCAAGCTCAAGGGATATCACAAAGAAAACACTCCCATCCTCATATACACTTTTTCAGAAGGATAAAACAGGGCAAGATAAGCCTCCCTTCACCCCTCCCTGATTCTTGACAACAGTTAATGAAAAAATTTGAGTTTTATATTTTATATATATAAATGTATCAATAAAACTTTCCTTTTGGCACTCATCAAATAAATACTGGATCTCTAAGTGGCACTGTGTTCTATTGCTGGGTATACAACAGTGAATAAGACACAGTCCCACCATCAAAGGGTTCATAATACAAAAGAGGTGACAGTTGGAAAAACAAATATCATAAGTACAGGATGCTACAGAAACCTGTAGGAAGCCATACAACTCTGCAAGGGAATCAGAGAAGGCTTTAGAGAGGAAGGGATTCCAAGCGAGAACATGAAGGACAAGCAGGAATAGCTAAGGAGGAGTGGGAAAGAGAGGAGGGCCAAAGGTCAGGAACAGAAAATGAGAGAACAGAGGCCATGAGATTGGGTTTATAAACCAAAATAAAAAATTTAAAATTTATCTTGAGAGCAATGGGAAAGCACTAATGGATTTTAAGCAAGAGAATGCCATGATCATTTTTTGCATTTGATAAAGATTTTCGGGATATAAGTAAAGAATGGGTTGGGACAAGATAAGAAGAGAAACCAATTAAGAGGCTATTGCAGTATCGAGAGATGGTGGTAGCTAACCTAAGGTCTGACAACAAGGGCAGAAAGAAGCGGAGGGATTTGTGAAGGTTAAGGGGGAGGGCACAATAAGACCTGTAAGTTCACTGAATAAGAAAGCTTAGAGGAATAAAGGATAACTTCCAGCTGGCTAGGAAAGGACACCATTACTGAGCTAGAGCATAAGAGAAACAGATTGTGGGGCAAACAATGAGACATGCAGAATTCAAGGTGCCTGTGGGAAATATCCATGTGGGAACGTCTAGAAGGCAGCTGCAAGTGATCTGAAGCAGAGAAGAGACACCAGTGATAAATAAAATTGGGAATTAATATAATACAGATAAAAATAATAGCTAATAATTACTGAGCCCTCATGTGCCAGGTTCTGAACTAAGTACTTTTCATGTTTAATTTCATTCAAGGATTACAAAAACATTTTAAGGTAAGAACTATCATCCCTATTTCATAGATTAGGGAAATAAAGCTTTGAGAAAATAAAGCTTGGAGAGGCTTAAGTTGCCTAAAGATCAAAATGTCAATGAAGAGTGGAGCTGCACTTAAACCCAAAACATGGACCCCAAAGCCCATGCTCTCAGCATCATGCTATTCCACCTCCAAAATCAAACCTAACAGCCACAATTTATTAAATAATTACTATGTTCAGGAGCTGTGAGTAATACATACTTTTTTTTTTTTTTTACCCTCATTTACTCCTCAACAGACCAGAGTTAAATAAGGCACTTTCTCTCCCTCCACATGCCCAATGCACACACCCATAGTGTCAGTGCAGAGTCATACGGTACATATCACTCTTACTTTTCTATTCAAGAACCCAAGAGAACTCCTATATTCCCAAACTCAAAATCATCTCACCCCAGAATGAGCACAGATGCCTTGGGAACCCTCACCAATATTCAACTGAACAAAGTACACACCAAATAGAAAACACCTTGGCCACAACCAGGACTTTGGTAATAAAGAAGTCCATTTCATTGAACCAATACCAAATTTAAAAAGCTACCCACTCTATTCCCAACTTTGTCAAGGCCTCAGGAAAAAACAGACTATTTACGGAAAAAAACAATAAAGGTACAGCATCTGCTGATGATAATCTCTAGAGAAAAGTAAGAAGCAAACCTACTGCATTCATGAAATCATCATTCTTGAAGAGTATTCTCAGCAAGTGGCCCAGCATACACTCTGGATCAGCTCGACCTACCAAAAGAAGAGGGGAGGAACAAACAAAGGAATGAGTAAGTCATCCCAGTCAAGCAACTCAAACCTCTGGAAAGGCACCTGGGTTGTTTTAAGTACTATTAAAAGGCCAGCAAAAATTAACAGAAACAAAGAAAAGATTCTTTTGATGAATCAGATTTCATAAGGAGCATTCTTTAAAATTAAAAATGACAATAAAAAATTTGAGACACTGCTCTCTAACATTCCCATCTCCCAGCATATTGCCTACACATCAATGCTGAATTAAATAAATGAGCACTAGACCCAGACCAGCATCACTAAGAGTATACAAGGGTCTACAAAAGAATCATAAAGGAGCCTAAAAGAATGAAAACCCATGACTTCCCAGACAAAGAAAGGAAGGAAGCACAACTTCTTTTGATGAGTGGCCTGGAGAAGATAGGCTCCAAGTCCAATCTCTCAACTATAATGCCAACAGCAGTACAAATGTGTCCTCAAACCTGTAATGAACACTCCAGGTTTGGGGGACAGGGGGAATCCCGCCAAGCAATCACCAATTCTAAAGATAAAATAAACGTGGTCATCTTAACTTCTGAGCTCCTGGGGAAAGAAAGGAGGCCAGGAACCCAGGATTTACTCAACAGACAGCCTAAATGTAAAAGAATTACTTAATGGTTGGGAAAATTACTGGTTCGCTTTTAAAAGAGATATCATCAATTTAATTTTCCTTTCAGAGTGGCAAATTTAGTCAAAGGATACAATTTAGGATGAAGAAAAGATGTAAGCTGCTGATATAAAGTTTTTACCAAGCTGTAATTAATATCCCAAAGTAATTCACAAAAACAGAAGTTAGAGAATGGTACTATAAAAACAAACGTGGACCTCAGATTACTTAACTTTCTCTCTTTATAAAAGATGAAACTGTGACCCTTATTTTTATTAATAGAAATTATGCCTAATGACAAATATGACTTAACATAAGAGTTAGGAAGGAAAAAAACTGTCTTTAAATTTCTACTGAAAAAAAAGGCATTCTTCTCTCCCTTCTTCCTCGTTACCATTTCATCCTTCCCAAGGCAATGTCACTAAGCATGATCACCTCTTGAATTCTTTTCACAATCCCATGAATTAACTTAGTTTCTTTTCACTTTCCTACTATTTCATGCTCTGATTGCCTTACTGCAGATGTTAGCCCAATAGCCGTTCTCAAAGTCACAAGTGGAGATGTCTACAACAAGAGCAGCAGGTAACATCACATAAACAACTGGGTACTCAATTTGAAATGCTTAGCTTACTTACATTTGGGAATAAAAGTCTAAGAAACAGAAATAAACCCTGGAACATTTGGGTGGATATACAATGTTCTTATTTTTGTAAGTCCCATTCATTCTCACTATCTCTCCACATACAAAATGTCAGACTCTTCTCTCCAAAAGGAACTCCTGGTTTTATAAAGAGAAAATTTATATGCAGTGTGGGCCCACATGACATAAGCTTTGCCCACTGGTAAGCTACCTTAGAGAGAACATAAAATAGCAGTCTCAAGTCCCATACAGTTCTGTATTATAGCAAATTCCATGCCAAAGCAGGCTGGTTTGTCATGGCTCTAATTAAATTGGCCCAAAAGAAAACCACATTAACATGAGATGGCATATTTTAGCTGTTGGAACACTAAAGTAGACATCAAGAAATCCATTCATTCATTATTCAAGGTTCCAAGCATCAATTTCATAACTAAAAGCAAGGCACTGAACGCATTCTCAACCACATCTCCCCGTTAATAAAAGGATAATTATTGTTGTTAGAAAAATGAAGGCACAGAGGATAACATCTTTTGGTTTAAAAGTCAGAAAGACAGAACATTTTTCTCTTTTAAAATCTTTGTAATCATATCAACTGAGTCAATAAGGTATATCTATATAATTTAGTTCCTTTAAGTTAGCTTCTAGTAATAGTAATCTTCCATTTAATAGGTAAATATTAAAAGTATTTCCATTTTGCCAGGAATTTATTTTTCCTCTCTGCCCCCACCTTGAGCAATATTTTAACAAATAAATTCTATTTCAATTGAAAAATATTCCTTATATTAAGCAGTTTTCTTTTTTTTTTTGCGGTACACGGGCCTCTCACTGTTGTGGCCTCTCCCGTTGCGGAACACAGGCTACGGAGGACGCACAGGCTCAGCGGCCATGGCTCACAGGCCCAGTCGCTCCACGGCATGTGGGATCTTCCCGGACCGGGGCACGAACCCGTGTCCCCTGCATCGGCAGGTGGACTCTCAACCACTGTGCCACCAGGGAAGCCCTAAGCAGTTTAGAGCCAGGCTTAAGAGAACACAGTCTCACCAGGATGTCGATCATCAAATGGGTCTGGATCCCCCTTACGATATTCTTCAGTTTCTTTTTCAATCAATTCAGACATCCTAGCACAAAGAGAAGACAGGGTCAATTCTAGACAAGCATACAAAAAAAAATGTATCACTACCTACAATAGTCAAACAATCAAGGTACAAAATAAAAGCAAAAAATTAGAAAAAGGGTATTTTCCTAACAAACATAAAGACCTAAACAACTATCTCATAAAAGTTTCCACTCCCAAATCCATTCTTCTCTCCAACTCTCCTGTCTCAAATAATAGCACTATCCCCTCAGAAGCCAAAAACAAGGAGTCATCATTAAAACTGTCCTTTTCTCCCCATCCCCCACAGCAATAATTCCTATAAGCTCTACCTACAAAATATCTCCTGACTTCAATCATTTCCTTAAATTTTGACCACTCCTACCCTTGTCCAGACCACCTTTATCAACTTCTGGACTACCTGCAATAGACTTTTCCCTGGTCTCCTTGTTTCTTGCTTCCATGCTTGACCTGACACAATACACCTCCAACTTTCAATGACTTACCCTCAACTTAAATTAAACCCAAGCACTGCAAGGTTTACAGTAACCTGGCTTTTGTCTGCATCTATGACCACTTCTTGTACTCCTCCACCCCTCCTTTATTAAGCTACGGTCACATGGCCTTCCCTGCTCTTCAGAGTCCAAACTCGTAACTGCTCCAGGACCTTTCTAGGTGCTGTTACCTCAGCCTGTAACATTCTTCCACCCACCCAGGATCCCACCCCTGCCCTAAGCAACCACTCACCTACTTTTTCTCACTAAAGATTAGTTTTGCCTGTTCTACAATTTCATATAAATGAAATCACACTCTTTTTTTTTTAATTTTATTTTATTTATTTATTTACTTTTGGCTGCGTTGGGTCTTCGTTGCTGCGTGCGGGCTTTCTCTAGTTGCAGCGAGCGGGGGCTACTCTTCGTTGTGGTGCGTGGGCTTCTCTTGCTGCGGAGCACGGGCTCTAGGCATGCAGGCTTCAGTAGTTGTGGCTCGTGGGCTCTAGAGCGCAGGCTCAGTAGTTGTGGCGCACGGGCTTAGTTGCTCCACGGCATGTGGGATCTTCCCGGAACAGGGATGGAACCCGTGTCCCCTGCATTGGCAAGCGGATTCTTAACCACTGCACGACCAGGGAAGCTCCACATATACTCTTTTTATGTTTGACTTCTTTCACTCAGCACGTTGAGTCATCCATGTTGTTGCACGTTATCAACTGTTCTTTTTTATTCACACTTTTTTTTTTGAAATAAGAAAAATCACTTTCTGAGTACCCTAAGGACTGACATTTTAACCTATTATAATGACAATCAAATAAAAGGCTTTCATGCTCTCCAGTATCTAGGATGCTCTATCCTAACTCAAATTTTCCTGCATGCTTTATTTCCACAAAACCATACTTCTAGTCTTAAGGGTTAAGCTCCCTGCAAAAATTCTTGCCCACTCTGGTATATT
Organism: Globicephala melas; assembly: GCF_963455315.2. NCBI lineage: Eukaryota > Metazoa > Chordata > Mammalia > Artiodactyla > Delphinidae > Globicephala > Globicephala melas. The sequence goes on along the minus strand of NC_083324.2, from coordinate 37,044,960 downwards.
TTTCCCCATCAAGCCTTAAAAGTATTTCTACCTTTTCTACCTTTCCCCCTAAACTCTGAAAACTCTCTTTGCCACAAAGGATGATCACATAAAATGTATTTTAAATTACATATTATAAGATCTACTAGTATCTTCAGTGGAAACTAAGCAATATAGCACAGCAGAAGTTAAAAACATGGATTCTGGAGCCAGATGGCCAGTGTTCAAATCATATCTCTTCCCCTGTTTGTGACTTCGGTCAAGTTATTTAACCTCTCTGCGCCTAATCTGTAAAATGAGGATAACAGTCCCTATCTTACAGAGTTTCCCTGAAGTAAAAGTTAATATATGTAGTCTGCTTAAAACAGAACTTAAGTCAGAGCTATTTAGGTGGTGTTCCTATGGAAACTGGGAATCAATAACAAATAGAAAACGAATTAATCTAAGGTAGATATTGATGCAATGGGGCAGGAGGGAGCCTTCTGGAGGTAGTACTCAAGTTCTATAATTTGATCTAGGTGATGATTTTGTAAGTAAACAATCCATCCCTCAGTATCCACAGAGAATTGGTTCCAGGACCTCCCAGGGATACTAAAATCCTCTAATGCTCAAGTCCTTTGTATAAAATGGCATAGTACAGTTGGCCCTCCACATCCACAGAGTCAAGCAACCGTGGGTGGACTATAAATTATATCTCAATAATATAAAAAAAAAAACACAAAACCTGGGTTAAGCTCATACAGCTTGGCTCAATGCCAGTCCTTTTTCACAGAATTAAGTCGAAGTCTTGATTATAATAAATAAAACAACATAAAAAATAAAAAGTCAATCAAGTTATAGAGTTGTACATTCTTCTTAGGAAAATAGCCAAAAGATCATTTTAAAAAATAGTCAGTAAAGGAGCATGTAGGCCTGAAATTCATTTGCTTTTCATGCAATATACCCAAACTGAAGCCAGTTTGCAGGGTGAGAGGGATGACAGATGTGAAGATACTTTAGGAAATAGCCAGTGAACTAACAGACCCACAATTTGAAGGATGGTAAGAGTTTTGCCCCTATCTAAAATAAACTATACTCTGAATTCATCCTACTGTCTCTTAAAGTCCCAGTCTAACCTTAAAGACCTTTTTAAGCTCTTGCTCCATATAACTTTATCTTCCATTCCTACCTTATATTCACCCTCCACTCTGGCGGGGCCCATTTCCTCACTGCCACAAAAACATGCCCCAGTTCATTCTCCCCTAGATACATTTTTCAGTCACATTTGAACTTTTCCTAGAAAACCTTGTCTCTGCTTTCAATCAAGGTATATTCTACCAACTTTCAAGTCCCTGTTCCAAGGAACCTTTACCTCATCCTACACTGGAAAGCCCACTGGAATTGGAGTTAAAACCCAGTATTTTAACCTTAGCTTTCTACTGCCTGGCTATAGTCTTTTGGGTTTTTTTGTTTTGTTTTTTTGTTTGTTTTGGCCACGCTGGGTCTTTGTTGCTGCACGCAGGCTTTCTCTAGCTGCGGCAAGCAGGGGGGTACTCTTTGTTGTGGTGCACGGGCTCCTCGTTGCAGTGGCTTCTCTCTTGTTGTGGAGCACGGGCTCTAGGTACACGGGCTTCAGTAGTTGCAGCACACGGGCCCTAGAGCGCAGGCTCAGTAGTTGTGGTGCATGGGTTTAGTTGCTCCGCAGCATGTGGGATCTTCCCAGACCTGGGATCAAACCCGTGGTCCCTGCATTGCAGGCGGATTCTTAACTACTGCACCACCAGGGAAGTCCTATAGTCTTTTGCAAGCAGCTCAGAGGATGGCGGCTATCTTTTAACAATGTAGCTCTCACACTTTTAGTGACAAATGAAGAAGCTGAGGTTCAGAGAAGTGTCTCCTACAGTTCTGACACACAAAAGGTCCTCAAACATTTGTTGAATGAATAGAAGAAATGGACTCATTCAAATTCTTTCCATTCTCCTAACCCCTAGAATATTTACAAACCACACTGCCAATCTAGCACTTCATTATATGCTATTTTGTACTACTATGCATTTTTTGGAGCCATTAGTTGCCTCCCAGATGGTTATCTCCTTGAAGATAGGGTCCCTCCATTTAGGCTTTGCACTGCTGAATACCATAGCATAATGACAAAGTTCAGGGTCAAATATGATAATTAATATGAAATAATCCTGAAAATAAAGTTTTTTGGTTTTGGGGTTTTTTTTGGCCTCACCACGCAGCTTGCAGGATCTTAGTTCCCTGCCCAGGGATTGAACACGGGCCCCGGGAGTGGAAGCACCGAGTCCTAACCACTGGACCGCCAGGGAATTCCCGAAAATAAAGTATTAAAAAATACCTTATATTTTATATCTTTTGAACAATTAAATGAATCTACCACTAACACTATCATCCCCATTCATGACTCTCTCCTCCTTTCAAAGGTACATCAATCAATAATCCACACACGTTAAATGCACAATACTTAAGATTCTTTAATTCACTGTGGCTGCACTTCAAGTAGCTTGTGATTAATAGTTCTTAATGTCCAATGTCTCTACAAATGAAAATCCACTTTCCACCAGTCAGCAATAATCCTTTCCCTAAAAAAAAACTGTACTTTCACATGTTCCCCATCTATCAAGAGCAATTAAGAACAAAGCATTTATCCCTGTTTAAACTGTCATAAGATCATAGTTCTCTTTATCCCTAGAGAATAGATCATTGCATAAACAAAGTTTTTTTTCTCTGCTATGATATTACAGATTAGATGTTAAAGAGCCCCATGTTCCAGAGGCTTCCTGCTCAGAAAAACCATGGGCATCCCAACCCAGCCTTTTTTTTTTCACTTTCTCTTCTTCCTTAACACATTCATTCAATAAAATTATGTCCCACACAGTTTACTATGTACCAAGCATTGGGCAAGTCAGTGTCTGAGGCAACACAAGGAGACACCAATAAAAATGAGTAGTACCTGACTTCAAAAAAGACTTACAATTTAGTGAGGAGACACATGTAAAAAGATAATTATAATACAAGTGGTAATTAAAATGGGGGAAAGATTTTTTTTAATTGAAGTATAGCTGATTTACAATGTTGTGTTAATTACTGCTGTACAGCAAAGTGATTAAGTTATACATATATATACATATACATACATTCTTTTTTCAAATATTCCTTTCCATTATGGCTTATCATAGGATATTAAATATAATTCTCTGTGCTATACAGTAGGACCTGGTTGTTTATCCATTCTATATATAAAAGCTTACATCTGCTAATCCCAACCTCTCACTCCATCCCTCCCCCAACCCCCTTGGTAACCTCTATGTCCATGATTCCATTTCTGTTTCATAGATAGGTTCATTTGTGTCATATTTCAGATTTCACATATAAGTGATATCATATGATATTTACAGACATGATTTTTTTTTTCGGTATGTGGGCCTCTCACTGTTGTGGCCTCTCCTGTTGCGGAGCACAGGCTCCGGACGCACAGGCTCAGCAGCCATGGCTCACGGGCCCAGCCACTCTGCGGCATGTGGGATCCTCCCCGACCGGGTCACGAACCTGTGTCCCCTGCATCGGCAGGCGGACTCTCAACCACTGCGCCACCAGGGACGCCCCAAGACATGATTCTTGAACTGCTTCCTGAAAGGACTAGAGCTTGCCAGGCAGATATACCAAGGAAAGGCATTTCAGGCCAAAGAAACAGCAAGTGTAAAGGCACACAGACACTGGAAAATATGGTTCTATTCCTCTCTGAAGAACAACACTATGAGGCAGAAAAAGGAAGTACAGACTAAATCATAAATGGCCTCATAGGCCACTCTAAATTACATTTCATTCTGAAGGAAAAGGGTGCCAGGGAAGAATTATGAGCTGAGGTATGATATATTAGAAGAGGGTAAACTGCAGACAGAGGAATAATGCACACTGCCTAATGAGCCAGTCAAGACACGATCAATACCTAATAAAGGAAGTGCGAATGGGGAAGAAGAGGAAGCAGAAACCCTCAGGGCTTGGTGACTAAGTTGTGCTAGTAAAGGAATACACTAGGGAGAATGGTTTTCAGTTTTTAGTTTATAACTATTTACACCAAGGCAGGGAGCACAAAAGCACAAACTGTGAATGAAGAGGGAGGTAGGATGAAGATGATAAGCTCTATTTTGAACACAGTATGTTTCAGGTGTCTGTGGTATAACCAGGTAAACATGTATACACCAATCAGCTGAGAAATGGGTCTGAAATTTTTAAAAAGAGGAGTCTGCAGTGAAAATAGAAATTTGAAAGTTAACATGAGAATAATTTTTTAAATCATGGACAGAGATGAAACTATCTAGGTAGAATACTTAGGGTGAAGAGAGAAGAGAACCACAAACAAAACCTTGGTGCTAAAACATTGGCAGGAGAAGAACCTTGGAAAGAGAATGACAACAAAAGGGCCTGAGAGGAAAGGGAAGAAATTTTTACAAGGTTCAAGAAGTAGAGAGATAAAAGACTAGTTCCGACAGGGAAAAAAAATGGATTGAGAATTCATGAAGTGAGCCTTCCTTCCTTCCTTCTGTCTTTCTGTCTCTCTCTCTTTCCCTCCCTCTCTCCCTTCCTTCCTTCCTTCCTCTCTCTCACTTTGCTTCATCTGGGTAGCCAGAAATTATTTTGCTCTGAGAAGTGAGAATAAACTAGAGAAAGTGAAAAGAGAAGAAAGAGAAGTACTGAAGGCCCATTCTATTCTCCTGAGAAACTATTTAATGGCCTACATTATGTCAATGCTTATGCAGGGTCTGAATGAGTGTTGTAAGGTCAGACCCAATGACCCCATTGATTTTCTGGCAGAGTATCTTTTCCAAGAACAATCCTGAAATGCAGTGAAACTTTAAAGATCTCGTGTCATATACTTTTACAGAGCTGGAGATGAGTTTAACATTGTAATTTGGAAAATTGCTTCAAAAATGCTTTTCTAGTTTTGGGGAAATTTTTTTCTTCCTGCAAACAAATATTTTATTAAGTAGAACCATTAAAAAAACTTCTATGGAAAAAAAACCAAAAAGAATTCACAAAGTGAAAATGTTCTATAACATTCTCCAATTTTTCCTTTTTTTTTTTTTTGGCCACGCTGTGTGGCTTGCAGGATCTTAGTTCCCCAACCAGGAATTGAACCTGGGCCCACGGCAGTGGACTGCCAGGGAATTCCCAATTTTTCCTTTTTTTAAAAAAGAAAAACTTAATTGTTCATACCTGGTAAGGATAGGTACCATGTCCTGCCCACTGCCATGTTCCTTTTCCCACTGCTCCAGCAGGGTAGTGAGCTCAGCTTTGGAGTCCACATGTACCGCTACTGTAGTCATGACTTGGCCTAAGGAAGCAAAAAAAAAAAAAAAAGAAAAACACACACACACAAATGAACACAGGCAAATAAACTTGACATACTTCCTATGAAAAGAAAAGTGAGGAGGGAGGAAAAAAGGGATGCACAAGCAAGGGAAATAACTAAAAGCATGGGAAATTTAACCATTGGACCCTGTAGATAATTTTATTTGTGGTACAGTGGGAAACCCAGGATTGGGAGCCTGGATACTCATCAAGTCATGACAAGTCTTTTCTTCTCTCTCAACCTCAGTTTGCTAGACTGTCAAATGAGACAGGGTACTGGATCAAAATCATGATTCTTAACCTTTCTAGGATCAGGAATTCCTGAGAATCAGACAAAACCTATGGTTCCTTTCTCCCCTCAGAAACACACATACAGGTATCCCTGCTTTTCAGAGAAGTTCGCTTTATTCCATTTCGTTTTTATGAAAGAACTACATTAGTATCTGGTTTCGTTAACGCAAAGAAATCTGAAGAGGACTTCTGCTTTTACGAAAAAAGGCTAAAAGCAAAAACAGCGTTGTTTGCTTTGCAGCGCCATTATAAATGCAGTGTGCACCCCAAGCAGTGAGAGTGGCCCCGCCAAGCTCCTTCCATGGGAACTACACTCAACAGCAAGCTGCTACAGCTTTGAATTGTGCCTGTGAGCATCTGTGCTTTATCTCAATTTCTGTACATCCGTTGAGCAAGATGTGTCCTAAGGTAATTGCCTCTTCAAGTCATTTCAGTTTACGAAAGGTTTCACAGGAACACTCTACAATCTGTACCCATACACCACATGTATAATAATCCCAAGTCTAGATCTCTGAGGTACAAAGCTTTGAGGCTTTTTTTTTTTTAATACAGAATACAGCAAAAACTACTCCCAGAAATATTTTGCTCTTGTAAGTCTTCAGGGAAAGTTCTATGACAGATAAGCAACACATTCCTGTTGATTCTTAACAACAGATCAAGAACTGAAGTGGATATCATTACCAACATGAAAGCTGAGAAAGAATATTATAAACCCATTTGTCCTTCAGCCTTCCTAATCTGTCTCACAGCTAGCTGATCTTCTGGAAGGATAAGAGGCTGGAGAAAGGCATAAAAAGTTGCTGGGTTGAGTGATCAGCCCAGGGGTACAAAAGGACAGGGACGTGAGACAGGCTCTGAAGGAGCCGCATGTGACATCCACACGGGGAAGAGAGGTTTATAAGGAACTCCAAAAGGAATAAATGAGACCCAAACGTTTAGATGGTTTACAGATCAACTTCTTTGCCAAAGCAGTCTTAGGATCAAAATGTCAAATCCTGCCATGCAAAATGTGTATTTTCACAGAAATAGCAACTGTTCTGTAAAAAGTTTCAGTCCACAAAGGCATTACTAGCTCATCTAGGATTATTGTTCACTCTTCTACCATAAGACCAAAAGATATATATTTACCACCAACTCTCAAAATTTTAAACGTTTATGTTTTAATCAAGTTGATGCAATTCTAATAGAAGAGTGATTCATGTCACCTGAGCTACCCCTTACTCCAAAGGATATTTCCAAAAAAGAAAAGAAAAAAAAGTTAAAATGCTTTTCTACAAAGAATCCACATTTTCAGTCTTTCTAGCCAAAGATATACTACAGATGTGACCAACTAATATGGATTTCTGACCTTAACTTGAAAGACCTAGGCTGTATTTCTGACTGCAATCTACTAACTATATATGCATTTTTTAAAATAAATTTAATACGAATAATTATAGATTTGTAAAAAAAAAAAAAAAGTTGCAAAGATAGTAGGGAGAATTCCCATATACCCCTAACTCAGTTCAGGTTTCCCTAATGTTATCTTATTTTATAGTGATATGCTGTCAAAATTAAGAAACCAAAAACTGGTACATTATCTTAACTAAACTCCAGACTTGATTCAGATTTCACCAGTTTTTCCATTCATGTCCTTTTTCTGTTCCAATATCTCATCCAGGATACTACATGACATTTAGTTGTCATGTCTCCCTAGTGTCCTCTGGTCTCTGACAGTTTTTGAGTCTTTCCTCATTTTTATGACCTTGCCAATCTGGAGGAGTATTAGCCAGGGGGTAGAGAGGGGCAATAATTTAACCAATTTTTTTCAACAGTAAAATTTTATGCTAAGGTAAGAGACCTAGAGACTGGGCAAAGTAGTTATATGTGGTAACAACAAAATTAATCTCTTAAGACACATCCTAAAAGTGCAGGAAAGAGATGGCTTTACTGGTGCATTCTACCAAACATTTAAAGAAGAATTAAGATCAATCCTCAAATTCTTCCAAAAATTGAAGAGGAGGGACACTTCCTAATTTTTTACATAAAGCCAGCATTGCCCTGACACCAAATACAGATTAAAACATCACAAGAAAACTATAGACCAACATCTTTTATGAAAATAGATGCAAAACTCCTTAACAAAATACTAGAAAGATGAATGCAGCAGCATATTAAGAGGATTAGATATCATGACCAAGTGGGATTTAACCCAGGAATACAAGGGTGGTTTGACATATGAAAATCAATTAAAGTGGGCTTCCCTGGTGGCGCAGTGGTTGGGAGTCTGCCTGCCGATGCAGGGGACACCAGTTCGTGCCCCGGTCCGAGAGGATCCCACATGCTGCGGAGCGGCTAGGCCCATGAGCCACGGCCGCTGAGCCTGCACGTCCGGAGCCTGTGCTCCACAATGGGAGAGGCCACAACAGTGAGAGGCCCGCATACCGCAAAAAAAAAAAAAAAAAAAAAAAAAAAAACCCAACAGCTAACATTATACACAATAGTGAAAGACCGAAAGCTTTCCCCCTAAAATCAGAAATAAGACAAAGATGCCTGCTTTCACCACTTAAACACTGTACTGGTGTTCTAGCCAGAGCAATTGGACAAGAAAAATAAAAGCCATCCAAGTTGGAAAGGAAGAAGTAAAATTATCTTTATTCACAGATGACATGACCCTATATATAGTAAATCCTAAAGAATCTATAAATAAAAACTATAGTTAATAAACAAGTTAGCAAAGTTACAGGATATAAGATTAACACACAAAAATTAGTTGTATTGCTATGTACGAGCAATAAACAATCCAATATGAAATTAAGAAAACAATTTCACTTAAAATAGCACTAAAAAGAACAAAATGCTAAGGAATCAATTTAAGCCAAAAAGGCACAAGACTTCCACAAGGAAAACTACAAAACATTGCTAGAATAACTTAGAGAAGACCTAAATAAATGGAAAGACAGCCTGTGTTCATGGATTAGAAGACTTAATATTGTTAAGAAGGCAATACTCTCCAAAGTGGTCAACCGTCAGTACAATCCCTACCAAAATCCCAATGACCTTTCTTGCATTAGTGCAAACATCAATCCTAAATTTATATGTAATTGCAAGGGATCCTGAATAACCAAAGCAATCTTGAAAAAGAAGAAAGTTAGAGAATTCATACTTCCGACTTCAAAACTACAAAGTTTGATCATCAAAATAGTATGGTACTGTCATAAGGAAAGACATACATACCAATGCAATAGAATTGAGAGTCCAGAAATAAAATCTCACATTTATGGTCAATTGATATTCAACAAGTGGGCCAAAACCAGTCAACAGGGAAAGAATTTGTTGAAACACCATTAGACCATTACTAGAAAGACCAATGTTCTTTCAACAAATTGTGCTGAGACAACTGGATATCCACATACAAAGGAATGAAGTCGGACCCTTGCCTCACACCATGTACAAAAACTACCTCAAAATGAATCAAAGACTTAAATATAAGAGCTTAAACTATAAAACTCTTAGAGGTAAATCTTCATGACTTTGAAATTGGCAAGGGATTTTCATCTGACATCAAAAGTATAAGCAACAAGGGAATAGATAAATTGGACCTCAACATTTAAAACTTTTGTGCGTCAAAGTACATTATCAAGAAAGTGAAAAGACAACCCACAGAATGGAAGAAAATCTTTGCAAATCATATATCTGATAAGGATCTAGTATCCATAATATATAAAGAACTCCTACAACTCAACAATGACCAAAAAAACCTGATTCAAAAATGGGCAAAGGACTTGAACAGATATTTCTCCAAAGAAGATATACAAATGGCCAACAAGTACATGAAAAGATGTTCAACATCATTAGCCATTAGGGAAATGAAAAACAAAACCACAATGAGATACCAATCATACAACTAGGATGACCAAATGCAAAAAATTAGAAAATAAGCACTGGCAAGGGTGTGGAGAAACTAGAATGTACACTTCTGATAGGAATGTAAAATGGTATAGCAGCTACAGAAAACAGTTTGGTGGCTCCTCAAAAAGTTTAAAAAAAAAAGTTAAACACAGAATTACCATATGACCCAGCAGTTCCACTCCAAGTTACATACCCCAAAAAATTGAAAACAGATATTCAAACACTTGTACACAAATGTTCAAAGCATATTCACAAGAGCCAAAAGGTGGAAACAACCCCAAATGTTCACCAACAGATAAATGGATAAACAAAATGTGGTTATATTCATACAATGCAGTATTATTCAGCCGTAGAAAGGAATGAAGTACTGAGTCATGTTACAGCTGTGGATGAACCTTTAAAACAATACACTAGGCAAAAAATGTCAGACACAAAAGGTCACATAGTCTATGATTTTATTTATATGAAACATTCAGAATAGGTAAATCCATATACAGAAAGCTACCTAGTGGTTGCCAGGGACTTGGGGGAGGGGGAAATAGGGAGTGACTACTTAATGAATGTAGGGTTTCCTTTTGGGGTAATGAAAATGTCTTGGAACTAAGGTAATGGTTGCACAACATTGTTAATCTACTAAATGCAACTGAATTGTGCACTTTAAAATGGTTAATTGTTAATTTATGGTATGTCAATTTTACCAAAAATTTTTTTTTAAATGGGGGAAAAAAGGTCCAGGAGGGAATGCCTCCTGGATAACTTAAGCAATCAGCCTAGTAGGGCTTATAAAGGCAAAGTTTAAAAGAAATACTACCTCTAACAAAGGTCAACTCAAGGGCATTAAAATAGTAAAATTTTAGGGCTTCCCTGATGGCGCAGTGGTTGAGAGTCCACCTGCCGATGCAGGGGACACGGGTTCGTGCCCCGGTCCGGGAAGATCCCACATGCCGCGGAGCGGCTAGGCCCGTGAGCCATGGCCACTGGGCCTGCGCGACCAGAGCCTGTGCTCCGCAACGGGAGAGGCCACAACAGTGAGAGGCCCGCGTACCAAAAAAAAAAAAGTAAAATTTTAGAGTTCAATTTAGAAACACACATGTACTTCTGGTATCATTTTCAAAATTTCCAATTAACTATGCCTAAAAATAATTATAACTTTGGGAATATTCACTTGCCCAGGGAAAATATAAATTTAAAATAAGCTAAAATAATAGTATCAATGATAATTCATTTTACTCTCAATGAAAGATTAACAAAATGCAAAACGTGCAGTAATCTTGTTATAGACAAGACAGTGAAGGTACATTACTCAATTCACCATGTTCCAAAGTGAGTTCTTTAGGTGGTATGCAGAATTTATGGCCTGTCTAATAGTGATACAATAGTTACCAATTACTGAATATCTGTATGAGATAGACATTTGGTTTAAGTAATTTATTTACATTATTCTGAATTTTCACAACCACCCTGCCCTTATTTTACAGATGAGGAAAAGGGCTCAGAGAAGTCCCCAAGACCACTCAATTGGTACTTGGTAGAAAAGGGGTTCAAGCATTCAAATTCCAACTCTGTCAACATACCTGTGAGATCTTGGTCAAGTTATTTAACTTCTCCAAATCTCAATTTCCTTATCTGTAAAATGGAAATAGTTGTTGCGAGGGTTAAATGATAACACTGTCCATACAATGGAATAATATAAAGCCCTACAAAAAATATGTAGAGGGAATTCCCCGATGGTCCAGTGGTTAGGACTTGGCGCTCTCACTGCTGGGGCCCCGGGTTTGATCCCTGGTAGGGGAGCTAAGATCCCGCAAGCCACGCACTGCGGTCAAAAAAAGTCTTTATCCTGAAAGATGCCTGCCAAAGTATTTAGGGGTGCTGTGTCTGCAACTTATTTTCAAATGGTTCCACAAAATAAATATATACCACATCTACCTACTAAGAGAAAGCATGGCAAAATATTAATAACAAGTGTTGAATCTAGATGGATAAGTATTCATTTTCCATTCAATTTCATTTTACACGCAGAATTTATGGTCTAATAGTGATACAATAGTTACCAATTACTGAATATCTGTATGAGATAGACACCTGGTTAAGTAATTTACTTACATTATTCTGAATTTTCATCACCTGGGCTTCCCTGGTGGCACAGTGGTTAAGAATCCGCCTGCCAATGCAGGGGACCCAGGTTCAAGCCCTGGTCCGGGAAGATTCCACATGCCGCGGAGCAACTAAGCCCATGCACCACAACTACTAAGCCCGAGTGCCACAACTACTGAACCCCGTGCACCTAGAGCCCATGCTCCGCAACAAGAGAAGCCACTGCAATGAGAAGCCCACGCACCGCAACAAAGAGTAGCGCCCCCTTGCTGCAACTAGAGAAAGCCCACGCGCAGCAACAAAGACCCAACCCAGCCAAAACTAAATAAAGTAGGAGAAAACTAAAAAGAATTTCCTTTCCTAATTTGGACCAACTCTCAGTACACTGTCAAGTGAGAAAAGCAAAGAACACTCTTTGCTTTTGCGTGTGTGTGTGTGTGTGTCTGTGTGTGTCCCTGGAAGAATATATAAGAAACGGATAATAACTATTACTTCTGTGGCAAGTAACTGATCTTCTGAAGGATAAAGGTAAAAGATTTTTTTCACTATATGTTACTATCCTAGCTCTACCATTTTCCACTATTTTGTTACCTTTTGTAACTTCTGAGTTAATCCATAAAGCCTGTTCTCTTCTAATACACAATACTATATGGCCTATTTGGCAAAAACTATCCCAAAGCCTAAAAAAAAAGTTCACGCGGGGCTTCCCTGGTGGCGCAGTGGTTGAGAGTCCGCCTGCCGATGCAAGGGACACGGGTTCGTGCCCCGGTCCGGGAAGATCCCACATGCCGCGGAGCGGCTGGGCCCGTGAGCTATGGTCGCTGAGCCTGCGCGTCCGGAGCCTGCGCTCCGCAACGGGAGAGGCCACAACAGTGAGAGGCCCGTGTACCGCAAAAAAAAAAAAAAAAAAAAAAGTTCACGTTAATGATTCCCATAAGGTTAAATTCTGAAACAAATGCCTGTAAGCACTCTTCTTTTAAAAAAAAGAAAGGGGGGCTTCCCTGGTGGCGCAGTGGTTGAGAGTCCGCCTGCCGATGCAGGGGACGCGGGTTCGTGCCCCGGTCCGGGAGGATCCCACATGCCGCGGAGAGGCTGGGCCCGTGAGCCATGGCCGCTGGGCCTGCGCGTCCGGAGCCTGTGCTCCACAGCGGGAGAGGCCACAGCAGTGAGAGGCCCGCGTACCGCAAAAAAAAAAAAAAAAAAGAAAAGGGCTTCCCTGGTGGCGCAGTAGTTGAGAGTCCGCCTGCCGATGCAGGGAACACGGGTTCATGCCCCGGTCCGAGAGGATCCCACATGCCGCGGAGCGGCTGGGCCCGTGAGCCATGGCCGCTGGGCCTGCGTGTCCGGAAGCCTGTGCTCCGCAGCGGGAGAGGCCCCAGCAGTGAGAGGCCCGCGTACCACAAAAAAAAAAAAAAGAAAGAAAGAAAGAAAAAAACCCACTGGGAAAAAAACCCAAGTTTGGAGCTTCAAGTAAAATTTACCTAATAATTAGTATAACATATTAGATCATGTATAACAATACTCTATTACTGTCCATGACCATGACAGAAACAACATTGGTAACAAACCAACTTCAATCACTTCAAACCAACACGTGGTTCATTCCACCAGATTCCTCCTCAATAAAGTTTAACTACTGTACAGCAGATAACATAGTAAAACACTGTGCTCAGCAACTACTCAAGAAACGTTGATCATAAAAGGATTTCCTTCATAGTTCCCAAATTCTGTATCTATTATTTCCTTTACATCCAAAAATATATCACCACTCGAAAATGGATAAGTGTAATATACAAAACCCAAATCTTGACAGCGTCAAGAAGAATAGCAAGTCGATTCCTAAAAAGTCTAATTATGCAAGCTTACAAAAACCTTAAAAGTAAACTGAGACAAGATTACAGGACAACACTGCCAATGAACCCCTCACTCTGTACATTAACAAAGCGTTTAGAACAGGAAGATGCTGTTAATAATTAAAACTTGTAGACTAATTAAAAGGCTTCATTGAAAAGACAGTAAGGAAAAACTGAGGCCAACGTGACATAGTCAAGGACGAGTCATCTGGGACTCAAAAAGACCAAAACTACTTCTTCAGCACAAGCAAAAGCCAAGCGCTAACAGTGCAATAAGAGGAAGTGAGACGCAAACCGTCTAGGAAGAGGGAGTTAAGCAAATGCCTGACATCCAGTTAAAAACGACTGTAACCCCCGGAAATAGGATCCCGGGAAGCTTGGCGGGCACTCCAAGGTTTGGCTCTAAGCTGCAGGACCCGGACACCTCTCCTTCCACCCCTCCCCTCCATCATGGGGGCGGGGGGGGGTGTGTGGGAGGAGTGCCCAGAGAGCCCGTCCCCCCTCGCCGGACGAAGAGCCGGGTGGGTGCAAGGGGAGGTGGCACGCGGCCGAGGGAGGAGAGAGCCGGCCCAGGTGACTGGAGCTAGAGGCGGAGACACAGTATGGGAAGGGGGCCGCCATACGACATGGAAGATGGAGCCACCCACCCCCACCCCCCGGCCCGTACGTAACGAAGACTGGGAGGACTGAGAGATAAAAGGTGATGAGAGGAATGAAAGGCGCCCCTCCCCAAGACAGGGGTGGGCACACCCTTGCCCCCCAATCCGGGCGGAAGAGTTACTCTTGGAAAGCTTCTTTTGCGGACTATAGGAAGAACGTGGAGGCCCCGCCCCTGAGCCAAGAATCTGGAGGATGAAAAGTACTGTCAGGCCCCGGACCAAGCCTCCCGGGAGGCCCGGCCCGCCCCCTCCCAGCCAGCGGCCCAGGCAGGTGCCGCCCCTCCCCCAGCCCGGCGCCCACTCTCCCGCCCGACCATGCACCCTGTCTCCTCGCGTCCCTGCCACAGAGCCGTCTCCCTCCCTTCCCCACTCACCTTCCCGGGCGGCTCCGCCGCTCCCCGCTGACCCCGCCAGCCGCCACAGCTCACACACGCCGCTTCAGGTCCCGCACTCTCTCCCCCTCACTCACACACAACGCGACCGCGACTCCGGAGCGGCCCACATATTATGCGTCACTCGTTCGCTACGTACGCTGCGCGCGCGCGCGCATCACCCGACTTGGCGCGAGGCTTGCTGGCAGGAGGCGGGAGGAGAACGCTAGGGCGAGCGGAGGAATATCTACGAGCGCCGAAGTCGCGTGGAAAATGAAGTTCCGCCTCTAGGGGCGGAGCCCACCAAGTCTTGATTGGCGCGTGAGCAGTTTTGCCCCGCGCGTTGACTTCTGGGGTTTGTAGTTTTTAGTGTAAACGAGAACTGCTACGTACTCATTGGCTGCTCAGGAAGGCGGAAGCGAAAAGCGAGAGACGCGATTCTGCCAGCCCAAAGCTAGAACGGCTGGATACCTTCCCAGTACTTTATTCGGCCCTGTGTGACAGGGAAGAGCCGTTGATTTATTCTCCCATTGGCCCCGTTATACCTAGAACCTACCAGGATCTAAGAAAATATTTCCCGAAGTGTATGAGAAATCACATCAGTCATTAAGCAGAAGGCTCTGGTCTTCCTGTTCAAGACCTAGCCTGTAGGATCAATAAATATTTATCCTAGGTATTACATGTGAGGCAGAGAAAAGGAAAAAATTAAAAAGACATAGATTAAGGCAGAGCTGACCTCAGAGGTAATCTAATTCCTTTATTTTGCAGCTGGGAAAAGTGAGACCCGGAGAGAGTGACTTGACTCACATCACACAACCAATTAGCAGCAGAACCAGAACGACTCCTGACTCTGACTTGGGGATCCCTTTTTGGAGACGTGAAAGGTAAACTCCACAACTGAGCAGAATCTCTCCCTGACAAGATCCTATCGAGCCTTTATCTCTGGGAGTCCTGAGCAAGTTTCTGTGCATTTTTACAGAGTCCTCACAGTCAGCACTTTCACATGGGGAACATGGGACACAGCAAACCGTCTGCCATGCTCAGGTTCCATAGCTAGATTAAGAAGTTAGCCAGAGCCTGGGTGCTGGGTCTCTTGATTCTGTTCCCCACCGGACCCCATTCCCCGCTTTCCAGAAAAGAGACTTCCCTCCTCTTAAGTATATAACTTGAAACAGGTGATACTCAGGCACAAAATTCTAGAATGTAGGGTGGCAGTGTGGCAGATGTGCCACCTCTCTGCAACGCTTTCACCTGCCACAACACATAGCTCTCTTCTCTGTGCTTCTGGGACTTTGCCTATAATGGCCACTACCATTACCTCTGACTTTATATAGCTCTGAGCCAAGTGTTTTAACCACACTTTTTCATATAACCCTCACTACCACCCCACAGGGTAGGCACAGTTTGCCGCCTACACAGATGAGAAATCTGAGCCCAGATTGGTGGCCCAAGGAATGGGGCCCAGGTTCATGGGTCCACAGGGCTGGCCTGATAGATAACTTTCCTACATCGGTGCTACAGCAATCCTTCACCTGACTTTCCTGCCATGCCTCCCTGGGTCATGAACCCAAAATGCATGAGAATGGAGCACTCAAGCCTTAGATAGCCTCCCTTTTTCCATGATCTAGCCAGTGTGGTGGTGACTTCCCCACTGACTGAGGTCCTGAAATGCAGATCCCTTGCGGGAACCCAGGTTCCAGCTTGCCTCCCCCGGCACAGCCTCAGCCTGCCACCAGATGGCACTGCTCCCCTTCAGAAAATCAGCCTGGGGCCCTGGGTAAATGATGGGAATAAGGGGCATGCCAGAGGGCCTTTGGAGAAGCCAGGGCCCAGGAGGCTAGGGAAGCAGAACAGGAGCTATATAAGACCTGTCTAGCAACTGCTTCCTCCATAATCTCTGTTCTATAATGCCTGTGCCCCCCATACCTCTGCCAAAAGCCCCCCCACATACCTGCAGCCGCAGACCTGCAGGCACTTCCAGACTCCCGCTCTGGGAAGGGGAAAAGACTGCACTCAGATTTTCTGGGCTGCAGACACATTTCAAGCACACTCACTGTCACATTTCGTAGGCCAAGGTAACGTGTGCCAGAGACACAAGCATGCACTCCCATGCACTGGCACCAGTCCTCACAGCCAACACTTTCACATCTAAGTACGTGCAAGTACAAAGCTACAGATAAATCAGGCCCCCACACCCATCTTGACCTGGCACATCACACCTGAATCATTGGATAAAGAGATTCCTTGGCCTCTTTAGAAGAACATTTCTGGACTCTGTCTCCCTCTGCTCTGCGTGTGCCCATCTCCCCTTATGGTATGCCTCAAAAAGCAGCAGCCACCATCCAAAAGGGCAAGAAGTCATGCTTGCAGGGCTGCCCAGTGGCAAAGGGAGAGCAAGAGCAGCCCAGCCCTGGTCCCAGCATGAAGGGCTACAGACTTAGGTATGCTCCAACCTGCCCTCATCCCCACACATGCCCATGCACTGGGGTAGGAAAATCAATAGCACCACGTCCTCTGAGCTTCAGGATGCTCCTCCTCTTTCCCCTATCCTCTGTCTCCCCCATCTCCCCCTCTTCCCTTTTCCACCACCCTTTCTTTCCCTTCACTTACTTCCAGGTTCACCGGACCCAGGTGCTCCCATTAGCCCTTCGCCACCCTGGTGCCACCACAACTCCTGTGCCTCCTCCTGTCCCACATCTATTCCCACTCTGTTTGCTGAGCAAGACTGCTACTGCAAGTGTCCGGGAGTCACAGGAGCCACCGAGGAGAGGCTCGGGGCTTCCAGGCTCTGGGGACCCCAACCTGGACAAAAAAGGGAATTCAATCATTCACTTGGTGCCCTTCCCCTTCCTGGGAGCCCCTACAGCCTCCTAGAAAGATGGAACACTACCCCTGTTGCCCAAGAGGTGTGCAAAGCAACCACCCCGTATGACTGCATCCACATCCACCATTCTCATTTCACAGAGTGAGAAACTGAGGCTCCACCTCGTCCAGTGGCCACAGATGCTGCAGTCTCCAGAAGTCAGTACCCTCTCCTGCTCCCACAGGCACAAGTTCATAGAGGGGCCTAAGACTCAGGTGAGAAATGAAGCAGCGACCCCCCAGCCCCGCCCCAATTCCCACGTACCAGGATCCCAGCCAGAGTGAGGAGCCCCCAGAAGAGCCCCATGCAATACTGAGGACATACTTATATATTTTAAATTATTCTTTATCTGAAATTAAAATTGAACCGGACATTCTATATATTATCTAGCAGCCCCACCTCAGAACCACTGCTCAGCCACAGACCCCAAGGACTCCCCTTGATGGCCCCCATGGCCTCACTTAAATCACCTGCAAAATAGTTAGAAGTAAATCAGAACAGCTGCCTCCCAATGGGTCTCATTAAAGATTAGACGGGCCAAGCAGTCAAGGTTGCCTTATCCGAAAGCTGATCTGGGTAATATCAGGCTCAAAGTCCTCCCTTCTCCCCGTTCTCTCTTTAACCCTATCACCGATGGTGACAGATAAGAAAATAGTTTCTTTGCCTCTTTATTGGGAAGAGTTTGCAGAAGGAGATAGGTCAGCAGTTGAGTCTAGCTTTGGAGGTGGACAGATCTGCATCCTAACACTAGTGCTCCCGTAGTTGGCCTAATTACTTCACCTCTCGAGCTTCAGTTTCTCCAGCTGGAAAATGGGAATAATACCTCCTTTCTAGAATTGTTATGAGGACTAAGTGGAACCATGCCTGTAAAGTGCTTAGCTTGGGGTCTGGCACACAGGAGGTGCTAGCTAAGTGGTGGTTATTTCTATTGTGATTACTCTTGGTCTGTGGCTGACCCTATTGCTGTTCTTCAGGACTACCTCAGCCCTGGCTGATTTCTCTTTGCCCCCGGTACTACTGCCTGCTGGAAGAGCTCAAGCTTTCCTCATCAAAATGAGAAATGAGCTCCTTACCAGAAAAATCCTGGGGCACATTTTCAGACACACTGGGAAGTAGTGGAGTAACCACTCTTAGGGATCACTGTCTACTCTCTGTCCCAGCACAGAACTAAAAACTGAGTGGGTCAGAGGGTGGATTTTTTTTTTAAACATCTTTATTGGCGTATAATTTCTTTACAATGGTGTGTTAATTTCTGCTTTATAACAAAGTGAATCAGCTATACATATACATATATCCCCATATCAGAGGGTGGATTTAAGAGGATCTGCTCCTAGGCCTCCTCATGCCTGAAAAGGCTGCCGTCAATCAAGGGTGAGGGCAGTCAAGGCCAAGGAGCTCCTTAGATGTGAATTCAGACATGTCACCCTCCCCAAACCAGCCTGTCGACCCTGCCTCCCTGCTGAGATGAAGCCTGCATCTGGAACCCTGCCCAGAGTGCATTCACTGTTTTCCCTGGGGTCCTCTGGCAGGATGGCGATGTCACAATCAAAGTAGAGTCCAGAGAGGATGGCCAGAGATGGTGTCCCCTGGGCCACCCTCACAATGGACCCGCCCAGCACAAACGGGCTGGAGCATGAAAAGGCCCAAATTCTGCCCTCCATCTACTCCCAGGACCTGTCAGATCCCCGAGCCTGGCTGCCAGTTATCATCCTTGCTGACTCCTGGGGCCCTGCTCTTCCCAGAGGCTATGCTCCAGGTAAGAGTTGGAGGTTGGGGAACAGGTACAGAGGAGGTAAGGAACCTCTTTTGCCTCAGGTTTTTAGAATTGTAAATCCTTCCTGGAAGAAACAACAGTGGAGTCAGCATTGGAGAGAGAAGCCCTTGGATTTTGACAATGCCTGTTTGTACGCACAAAACTTTTCTATAGGACTCAGGAATCTCTGGCCTGACCCACCTGAAGGTACTCTGGGGACTGCTGGAGTAGACCCTGAGGAAGACTCAGGTCAGATAAAGCTTCCCACCCTATCAGTTCTTTCACTTTGAAAGGCCTGGAGCAGAATGACTTTGATGGAAGGAAGCTGATCTGACCGTCAATTCAGATGTCAGAGATCCACCACCACCACCTGAAGTAATCACCTACTGCCCCACCCCCAAACCTGGCCACGTTGGACCTGGACCCCAAAGAGATATTGCCAGATATAGCCAGGAGTATCCAGTTAGGCCTGGGAGCCGAAGTTATCAAGGGGAGGTGTTTCTAGGTGCAGAGGGTGTCCTGGGCTCTTACTATGAGGCAGTTCCTCTTCATTCCCTCAGAGGTAGGGGTGTCTCTCCATGAAAAGTCACATGATGTTCCTGGGGGGAGCCCCTCTGCCCAGCTCCTGCTTCACCAGGCCCAAACTTGTCACAGGATAGCCTTTTGTGAAGTCACAAAGCTGGCTGCTTCCCACAGGACCAGGGACCGGGACAATCAGGGACTACTGGGCATGACTTGGGGAGATGGAAGGCTTCAGAAGTGGCCTTTGGACTCTGGAGAGGGGTCTTGAAGGGCTTAGGTTGTAGGGGGTGAAGGGATCTGTTGGAGACCTGGGGAAGAAGACAGTTTCTCAGATTCTGGTCATTGCCAGGAGGTGAGAACAGCTGGGGCTTGGGGCTGTGGTCTTTGGCTATGGATTTGTCCCTCAAGACCCAGGGGGAGGGTGGGAAAGGAGGGCCCTGCCCCAAATGAGTACATATAAAGGTCCTTTTCACTGGTGTTCTGGATGTTCCATGGCAAAAAGAGGTTAAGACCTCTGTCTGAGCTAGGGACCAGATCTTCCCCTCAGCGCAATCCATCCATGATCATCTACTTATTGAATATTCCACCTGCTTCTTGGGCAAGCACATGCGGCCAAATTCTGTTGCATTAATAAGCAGCCCTGATGGCCTTGGGACACCTTCACCTGTTGGACTGCTCAGAGGAAGAAGGGATAAAAGACTATCAAGGAGAAGAAATGCAAGTCCCCAGCGTTCACTCTCTCCGGAGTGTTGAGATTCTCACCACCAAAGGAGCAAACCCAGGGGAGAAAACAGGAGGGAGGAGAAAGCTTCACTACAGAAAGTGTGGAAAGTCATCCACTGTTGTCAAAGGTCACAGCTGGTATGTGGAGGATGAGGAGAGCCACTTGACGGGAGCCCTGTTCTAAAAACCAATGAACAAAACTGTTTTCCGTGAAGTTGAGGATTCCTGTGCCTAGCCCTGTACCTGAATCCCTTGGACTGAGGAGGATGCAGCACACAGTGGAGATGACAGGTCCTGTCCTCAAGGGCCCATAGTCTAGGGACTGAGTGAGCGTGCCCAGCTTCCTCCCTTAAAGAGAAGGCTAATGTCCCAGGAATGTGGCCCAAAGTCCCAGGAAATGGTGGGGCAGCCTAGAATCCAGGGACCCCACCTCCCAGGCCAAGGCCTTACATTTCCCTGAAGGTAAGAACAGACTAGAATCTTGAGGGCTTTTGACAATTGACCAAGGCAGCTTCACACTGCCCTTCAGGGTCTGCAGGTCTGGGTCTTGGGGTCACTCATTCTTTTGAGAGTGACTCTTCCTCACGTGGCTCCTCTCTTGGCCATTTTTGTTGCTGCATTCAAGAAGGCCTCCAGAGAGAACCTCCTGCTGTCTGCTCCATAAAGCCAGTGGTTATGCTGTGGGGATAGACCTGGCCTGAGGGGTAAGTGACTAGAGGGTGACTCTGGGTAAGTTTCCCCATCCATCCCTCATAAGTTTACTAGATCCATGGTTTTCAATTTTTGATAGCATTATTTTAGCACAGAATCTTTTTATTTTAACGCAGTGAAATCTTGTACACCTGTTCATTAAGTAAATAAGAGAGCCATGTTGGTAGTTGCAGGGCATGGTGTGTCAGAGTCCCTACCAATTCTGAAGAACCCCCTATAGTTCCAATAAACTCAGTTTGAAAACCACATGCCACATGGCTTCCAGACACTTCCAGGTTTGACCTGCCATGAATTTGTGGCTTCAAAGCCCAGGCTTCATGGAGGATGAGAACAGGCCAAGGAATGGCATGTTTAGTGGCCCCCTCAGAGCACTGCCATGAGTACCTTCCCCCACTACCACTTCCAGTTCCTGGTTCTGACTCAGCTTATTTACAACTGCCAATGCATCCCCAAGCCCACCTCTCACCTGATCTTCTGCTGCCAACTTTGCTTCTCTCTTGCGGGCTCTAAAATCAGCATCTAAGCTGCTGTGGCCCGAAGCCCACATAGGAGTCCTAAGTCAGGAGCACATCAGGCACCTTTCTGTAGCTGAGTTCAGTAGGCAGAAAACAGGAGACTCCCTTCCTTCAGGTAGCATTCAGCTTTGCTTGACTCTCTTCTGAGACCCTTGTAGCTTCCAGAATTGTCCTTGTCCTTTTTTTTAATACGGAACATTTTTGGTTTTGTGAGGCTGATAGCCTCACCTAGGAGCCAGAAAAGGCCCAGGGCAGCCTGGGTGGGGGACAAACCCTGTCCTCCCCAGTTCTTTTCCCCTAAGATGCAGAGCAGAGAGGACCCAGGCAAGGTGGGCTCTCCACACCACAAGCCAGGGCAAGCCTGGATTCCAGGGGCTTTTGTTCCAGAGAATCTCTGAGAAGCATCATGGCCTTGGCTACTTTCAGGAGGACAATGAATTCAGGAGAGCAGAGTAATGATGCTGTAGAGCTTGTTACAGAGAAAGGCAGCTACATTGCAGCTGAGAACAGAGGCTGCTCTGCCTTTATGGCAGGGGAGGCATGGCAAAGAGCAGACACTCCCCACCGCCAGGTGAGCCGTGGTGAGGGAATGAACAAGGATCCTCAGTAAGCTGACAGGCTAATGTGAGGTTCCCAGGCTTGGCTGCACATTTGAATCACCTGTGGTGCTCTTCTGACAGGTGAGGCGCAGCCATCTTTGTTTTCCGAAGCTCCCCAGGTGATTAATTTACAGCCAAGGCAGAGAACCAGTGGCCTAGGAGGAGAGATTAGCATTAAACAGGATGTGCGCATAATGGTCTTCACCATGAGGTGGGACCTAGAGGCTTGAAATCCTGGAGGCCAAGTAAGCTGGGCCCTGCTGTCACTGGAAGCCATGGGACCCCCTCTTACCCACCTACCTACACAACCACCCACCCGCCACACACAAACTAGAGCATCTATTTTGGGGAAAACAGGACAGAAGTCTCAGGGATCCAGCTCCAGGGAAGGAGAGTGTGCACTCTGGTTTAGAATCTTGACCCTGCCCCTCTCTAGCTGTGTGGCCCTGACAGCCCTTCTGAGTCTCAATCCTCATCTGTAAAATGAGGCAATATTGCCTGTTTTGAGGGTGGTTGCAAGGAAGCACCCGGCTCACAGGAAGAGCTCCAGAGATGGGGCTGTTAGCAGCAGTAGCAGCCCAAACTCAATCTGTCAGCACAGGCAGGGCCCTAGTGATCACCTGTCCAATCCCTTGGTTTTTTACACAAAGACCTCAAAGTCCAGAGGGGAGAAATTTTCACAGGCCATGCAGCCAGCCAGAACCATAATCTCCCTCCACCCAGGCAGCTTTGCATCATAGTGCCCTTCCTGTGTGTGGCTTTAGCTCCCCTCATCCAGCAAAACCCTGAAAATGAGTACTGGGGCTTCTGAAGAAGCAAGCAAAGATTTTAAAATACCTCTAGAATGTCATTTGACATGCCTGGTTGATCCTCTTAGGGCAGAGGGTGTGCTCAGCCTATCTGGCTACTTGGCCCTAATGTGCTGTTTGTCTCCAGTCCCTTTTGACGTTCTTGGTACTTTGGTACCAACTGTGTGGCCCCCTGGGTATATAAGGATGCCACCCTGCCCCTGGAGCCTGGGCCTGGGGTTAGGAAGGGCAGAGAGGGCAGGGAAGAGGCATGGTTGGTTTTCAATATAAGCCTTTTTTGTACTCTGACTTTGAAGCCAAAGCATTACACTGAGCATGTACTACTTTGATAAAAAATAAAATTGGTATTGAAAAGTAAAACTCTGCATGTCATTATACATTTCTCAAAACCTGTAGAATGTACAAGCACCAAGAGTGAACCCTAACGTAAACTGTGGACTTTGGGTGACAATGATGTGTCAACATAGGTTCATTGATTGAGAAAAAACGTACCTCTGTGTTGGGGGATGCTGATGGCAGGGAGGCTGTGCATGTGTCGGGAAAGGGGGTTTTAGGGAACTCTACTTTCCGCTCAATTTTGCTATGAACCTAAAACAGCTCTAAAAAGAGTCTATTTATAAACAAACATAAATAAATAAAAGTAAGACTGACAAATGCAGAGAATAGTACCCTCCTCGTGGTGTTTGCAAGGATTACATGATCTAATGGACATAAAGGGCTTAGCCTGACCCCGGTGATTGCTCAGTATGTGTTGGCTTTCGTGTTTTATTCTAAAGCCATCTCCGTCCCGTGGTTCCCTCTCAGGTGCCACTCATGGGAGGAAGATGGGAGAAACAGGCCCTTCCCATCCTTTATCTCAGGATGCTGAGGCACCAAAGCCTTTGTCACTAGCTCAATCACATGGTTTAACTGGTGATGCAACAGCCAGGCCTCTGGGGACAGTTTCTAACCTCTGTTGGGGCTGAAGTTTACACTCAGTCCAGACTCCTGACAGGTACTGAGCACCTACTTTGTGCAAGGTCCTATGCTCAGCCCTTTGAAGCTTTCCCTCATCAGTCCTATGAGGTAGGCATCATGCTCCATTTTGACAGGTAAGTAAACTATGGCTCAGAGAAGTTGACTAGTGCAAGGCTGCTCAGCTCTAAGGACAAAGAGAACAGAGCTGTTTTCTCATCCATTAGGAAAGGAGACACAGGAGGTGAGCATTCAGCCAACACACCAGGGACTTCTTGGCCTGTGGCACTCAACCGTGCCCTTCAGCAGCCTCACGAAGATGCCACCTTGGAGAACAACATCTTCTTCCCAGAGGGGCTGGAGCAGCCCAGTGGCCTCCACCAGGTGTTGGGACACCTGCCCTGAGGAGGGATGAGGAAGCATGCCAGTTCCCCCTCTTAGAGGGCCTGGGGTTGGAGGTGCTGGAGCAGAAAGCCTGATTCCCCCTGGCCTACCACATCCTTTTTAGGCAGCTCATGCCTCCCTTTGTGAAGCCCTTGCCTGCTGCCTCCTCCAGGTGAAGGGCAGATGAGGAGGAGGAACTCTCCTGGAGGTCCAGACCTTCAGTGTGGTAGCTGGGCACAATCTGGGAAGGCCTCCTGCAGGTGGTATGAGAAATAGGCTGCAAAGGAGGTTAAGAGAAATAGATGAAGGGAACCACAGGAAGAACCCAAACTCTGATTTCCCTCGGCCTCCTTAGAACTGCAGATGCATCTCTCTCTCCTGCTGCTCACTCGTTTGCTCATTCCTTCATTTATTCATTGAGCATCATGTGCTGGGCAGGAAACAGGGTCCTGCCTCATGTTCATAGGCTCTTAGGAGAGACAGCCACACAAAAAGCCTTACAATGTGACAAAGGCTACAATGAACATGTTCTGGGACCCCCAAAGGCTGCTTAAGAGGTTAGAGAATCCAGGACAGTTGACATGTAGCTCTTGAAAGTCCAGACTTATGTTTCTTAACTCCCAAATATGCTTACAAAGCAAATGAATGCTTTTTATAGGAAAAAGATGTTACTTTGATCTTAAACAATATTGAGTTCCCCAGTGTTGTGTTTGTAAGCCCCACATCCAACTATGGAACATTTTTTTCTGGATCCTAGTGGATCTTAGCTCTTTTTTTTTCATTTTAAAATTGTGATAAAGTATACACAACATAAAATTGACCATCTTAATCATTATAAGTGTACAGTTAAGTGGTATTAAATACATTCATAACGTGTAACCATCACCACCATCTGTCTCCATACCTTAAGTCTTTTCATCTTGCAAAACTGAAACTCTATACCTGTTAAACAATACCTCCCCATTCTCTACTCCCCCCACCTCCTGGCAACCACCATTCTACTTTTATGTTCTATGAATTTGACTAGATACTTCATAAAGTAGAATCATACAGTGTTTGTCTTTCTGTGACTGGCTTATTTCACTTAGCATAATGTCCTCAAGTTTCATTCATGCTGTAGCATATGTCAGGATTTCCTTCCTTTGTAAAGTTGAATAGTATTCCAGTATATCTAAATACCATTTTTTGTTTATCTGTCTAGCTGTTGATGGATACTTGGGTTGCTTCCACATTTTATCTATTGTAAATAATGCTGCTATGAACATGGATGTGTAAATATCTGCTTTTACTTCTTTTGGGTACATACTCAGCAGTGGAACTGCTGAATCATATGATAATTCCATTTTTAATTTTTTGAGCAACTGCTATACTGTGTTCCATAGTAGCAGTACCATTTTACATTCCCACCAACAGTGCACAAGGATTGCAGTTTCTCCACATCCTTGCCAACATTTCTTATTCTTGTTTATTTCATTGCTAGCATATAGAAGTACACAGTTGTGTATTGAGTTTGTATCTAATTTTCTGAATTCATTTATTAGTTCTGACAGTTTTTTGTGTGGAATCTTTAGTGTTTATCACATAAGGTCCTACCATCTGCAAACAGATTATTTTACTTCTTCCTTTCCAATCTGGATGCCTTTAATTTATTTTTCTTGCCGAATTGCTCTGGTTATCAATTTCAATACTGAAGTGGCAAAAGCAGCCATCATTGACCTGTTTCTGTTGTTAGAAGAAAAGCTTTCAGATTTTCACCATTGAGTATGATTTTTGCTGTGGGTTTTTCATTTATGTTTTTTATTATGTTGAAGTAGTTTCCATCTGTTCCTAGTTTGTTGAACATTTTAATCATGAAAAGGTGTTGAATTTTGTCAAATGCCTTTTCTGCATCAATTGAGATGATCATGTGCTTTCCCCCCTTCATTCCATTAATGTGCAGTGTTACATTGATCGATTTTAGAATGATGAAACATCCTTGCATTCCAGGAAGAAATTGCACTCGGTTGTGGTGTGTAATCCTCTCAATACGCTGCTAAATTTAGTTTGCTAGTATTTTGTAGAGGATTTTTACATCAGTGTTTATAAGGGATAGTGGTATGCAGTTTTCTTGTAGTGTCTTTATCTGGCTTTTGTATCAGGGCCTCATAGAATGAGTTAGCAGGTGTTCCTGCCTCTTCAATTTTTTGGAAAAGTTTAAGAAGGATTGGTATTAGTTCTTCTTTAAATGTTTGGTAGAATTCACCAGCGAAACCATCAGGTCCAGGGCTTTTCTTTGCTGGAGATTTTTGATGACTGATTCAATCTCCTTACTAGTTATAGGTCTATTCAGATTTTCTATTTCTTCATTATTTAGTCTTGGTAGGTTTTATGTTTCTAAGGAATGTATCCATTTCATCTAGGTTATCCAAGTTGTTGGCATATAATTATTCGTAGTAATCTCTTACAATCCTTTTTATTTCTATAGAATCGGTAGTAATATTCCCACTTTCATTTCTTTTTTCTTTTTTAAGTACCAAAGATCTTTATTCTCGGGTCTGATACTGAATCTGTGGCTGCAGATAATGTCACTATTTTGAGAATTATCTTCATTCTTTGCAAGTCTTCAGCCACAAAGTTACACCTTATTCTCATAACAAGATAAGTGAATCAGGCTGGAAGGGGATTAAGGAGGTACACTGATGATAAAAGCAAAGGGGAACGCACACTTTTACAAGCATATTGTCCCAGTTACCTTGAAAGTTAAATTTCAGATTAATTTACAAAAGTAGTGACAGTACCATGATTTAAGTGAAAATCAACACAAGTTATACCTTAAAAAATAAAAAAAATCAATTCAGAAATGCTAAGTCAGGCAAGCATGCAAAATTCAGAGTATTAAAAAATGCAACGGGTTGCCCAAACAGATAATATCCCTCAGAAAAAGGGATATGAAAATGCTAAACAGAACTAAAGGAATTAGAAGCTGAATTAGCAGACCAATTCCCTCGTTTTATAAATGAGGGCAGACATTAACTGGCGAAGCTTACTCAGCTAGATTAAGGATGTATACAGATCTAATTCCTGGTGCTATTTGCAACTACACATATCTAAAATACAAGGAGATAAATATCCGGAACACATTAGGCCCACTGATTTAAACAAAACAGTTCAAAAGTGGGGGTGAAGTTGTTATTATAGCATAGCAGCACATTATACATATGTAAGATATTAAATGGCAAGAAAGAATCTCTTAAGATTTTAATGCTCAGTTAATACACAATCAAGTTTCCATCCAATTTTCTGATGTATAGCGAACTGTACTAGCTTAAAAAAAAAATACATTCTTCAGTGTTCTTCTACACTTTTTTTGGCCTATCTTTCAAAACTGAGCACTGGGTATTTTTTTTGTTTGTTTTTTGTTTTGTTTTTTGTGTGGTACGCGGGCCTCTCACTGTTGTGGCCTCTCCCGTTGCGGAGCACAGGCTCCGGACGCACAGGCTCAGCAGCCATGGCTCACGGGACCAGCCGCTCCGCGGCATGTGGGATCTTCCCAGACCGGGGCACGAACCCGTGTCCGCTGCATCAGCAGGCAGACTCTCAACCTCTGCGCCACCAGGGAAGCCCAACTGGGTATTTTTAATGTAAGTAATGTGATGTTTTATATGTACATTCTAATTGCACGTTTTAGGAATAAATAAAATCCATATTTCAGTAACTGATAGTGTATTTATAAAATGAAAACCTCTATCAAAATACACTTTTCACTGGGAAAAATAAATAAAACAGACAAATGGATCTACGCAAAGTAAAAATTAACTTTGGTAAATTTCAGTGGAGGACAGTCCATAACAAGCTTATTTGCCCTTACTCCCCCAGAGCTGATCATCTTCCAAGTTAAGATTTTAAAAATATTTTTAAATTGAGATTATTATGTTGACATTTGTTTCTCATTCCACATCATCTTCAGCCAAGCTCTGAGCACTTACAATTCTCTGACTAATTGTTGGGAGCTTAGTCAGAAGCCTCTGGAACACTGGTGGTGGAAGAGTTTGCTGCCACACTTGCAGTAACTACTGTGGCTGTCCACACGCAGCAATTGCATTTGTCAAATGGTCCACACTCTTCTCATATTCACCTTGAGCTAGTAGCTCTTCACAAAGCTGTATTTCTTCAAGGAAGAATTTCGGAACGGCTTCAGCATCTTTAAGGTCAGGTAACTTGGAAAGTCCAGCTCTCTCTTTGGCAAGCTTCTGTTTCTTTCTTCGTTCTCGAAGCCTGTTCTTGAAGTTGGGGTCACTCCGTCTCCTGCGGTCGAAGTAAATGCAGTACCCAATGAAAAGGGCCCTGCACACGCCGGCGGAGATGGCGCTGTTCCGGCCCTCCATCTTCTCTCAAACGAGGCTTCTTTTCTTCCCGCAAAGAAGCTGTTGGCTCAGAACCCTCAGAGCAGACTCCCACTTTCATTTCTGATTTTAATAACTAGAATATTTTTTTTCTTGGTCAATCTAGCTAAAGGTTTGTCAGTCTTATTGATCTCTCAAAGAACCAACTTTTCATTTCATTGACTTTCTCTATTTTTCTGTTCTCTATCTTCTAGGTCCTTACCTTGCTGTGGGTCCTTTCCCCAGAAAACTGTCCATACATATCAGAGTCTGCATACACATTCAGTCTTCACAGACCCCTGAAACCCAAGGAACTCCATTTACAAATTTTGGTGCTGAAGGGCTTAAAATTCCAGTGGTCCCTGAAAGATTAAACTGGGTAAAGAACGAGGCATAAGACAAGCAAAGGGACCAGCACTGACAACTCATCAGGCACTGAATCAGTGAGAGCCTCTTGAACTTTATTGTGGTAGGTTGGGTTGGGACCTGAGCATCTGCATTTATCAAAAGCTCCCAGGGAGGCCAGGCTGTTTGTTCTGGTCATGGTTTGAGCAATGAGACTCTAAACAACCACACCCCCTCTAGCTCTGCTTCTCAGGTAAGTTCCCCTCTCCATAAAAGGCATCCCCAGGTAGGCAGGTGTCAACCTTGACTCCTCCCTTCTCTTAACCCCATTTTCAGTTACCAAGACCTGAGATGCCATTTCCTAAACATCTCTGACTCCATTTGTCCATTTGTACCCCCCTCTTCAGTTTAGTTCACCAACGTCTCCTGCTTGGACCGTTGTAGAGGTTCTGTTACCCCCAGGTGTGATCCCCAACCTCCACCTGTGGTGCAATTTCAAATGTAAGTTGTCTTAAATTTTTCTTTTTTCCAAAACAAAAACCAAATTTATTCAGCAGACATTTTAATTAAGAAATCCTATAAATTAGGACCACCACAATTTCAGACACTCCAGTGTGAAGTGTATGTCAATAGCTACATCAGGAGAATGAACAAGACATCGAATCTTTTTAAAAAATTAGTTTAACTCCCTTAAAGTTTGGGGGTGGCACCTTATTTAAAGTGCTTTCAAGTTTCATATGGGTAAAGCCAGAGGTTTCTCCTCTTGGAGAGTCACATTTAAGAAAACGGTTTCGGTCACTCACAAAGAGCTGGTGGCAGGAGGAAACTGAGGGGAGAGAACTCACGAAAGCTCAGGCCCAAAGCTCCATGGAGAGCCAGAACAGAGCAGAAAAACAGCCAGGGTCTCATCCATGCAGTGCAGACATGAGAAAGGGTGGAATACAAAAGGCCGGCCAGGAGGACAGAAGAGAGACTCAAGACTGTTTATGCCTGTTTCTGAGAAAGCTCATGGAACAGCCAAGAGTGGCCTCACAGGAAGAGGAGAAGTTCTGGATAGAAGGAAAGCACAGAAAAAAACAAATAACTCTCCTCACACAACCTTCTCCACCTATGTGTCCTCTGGAGACTCCAAGAGGTAGCAAAGTGCAGACAGGGCTCTTCTTGGAGCAAGAGAAAGAAAAGACACAGGGGTGAGTTAGCTCTCCCAGGAAGCCCACAGCCTTCCACCTAAGCATGTCTTAAACTTTTAATGTGACTTACAAGAGCCTGTGTGACCCTACCCCTGGTCATATTTCTAGCCTTGTTTCTTTGTATCTTACTCATGCATTTCCCTCCTCTTGGCCTTTACCTATCCTGTTCCCCCTACTCAGAATCCTCTTATCCATCTTTCACCCAACTCCCACTTCTGCTCCTGATCTAGCTTGCCTATTCCCTCCCTCCTTTCACCCCAATCTAGGTTGGGAGCCTGCCTGGCCAATCCTGTCTGAATTAGGGCTGTTGTGATGATACCCAAAGCCCCTGAAGCTCCTTTAAGCAAAACAAGGACCTGATTGTAAGGAGAGAAAGGAGGTGGGTATTTTTTGGACTCCACAGCTGGGAACCCTGGTCCTTTCTTCCCTTTCTCCTTTGGGACTCTCAGCCCAGTGCCCTCTGAGTGTTTACTTCATAGCTCTCTGCATCTTTGAAACTTGACTCCAAGTTCTGGGGCCATAAAATCCAATTGTAATTAGGTATTCTCCCTGGGCCAATCAGCTACTGCTAGGGAATTGACGCATAGTACAAACATACTCTATGAGCCTCATTCCTGAGTGGGTGGGTGGTTTTGGAAAGGGGAGTAATGGCTTAGTAGACACCAAAGGTGTCTCCTGCGACCCTTAGGGTATTTACCCTGTGTTTCCCTTTTGCAGTGGTGTAACTGCCTTCTATTGGTCTGCCTCCCCCAGTGGGCACAAGCTCTTAGGGCAGAGGTCAAGTTGTATAACTCTGTCTACAGGGCTGAAACAGAATGACCTAATAAGCATTTGTGGAATGAAGTGCCAAGAAAGCCCAAAGAAAGGACTGGCCTTCAGGTTCATGGAGGCATCACAGAAGAGGTGACTTTGGGCCAGGCCTTAAGCAGAGTAAGTTTACTAACTGGGAGTAGAGGTTGAGCAAGAGGGAATGGTGGCCCTGAGGCCTGAATTGGTGCAACCACATGTTACTGAGCACCCAGTGATGAACAATACATTGAGTGATGTTATGGGAATAGAGTTAGGCCTAGAAATGTGTAAGAAGTAGCTGAAGGGGAGATTAGACTCCTGGAATGTCGAACAAAATGTTTCCTCCTTTGAACCTCTGCTGATAGTTGGTTCTCACAGGAGTTAAGAGTGTACTATAGGGCTTCCCTGGTGGTGCAGTGGTTAAGAATCCGTCTGCCAATGCAAGGGACACGGGTTCGAACCCTGGTCTGGGAATATCCCACATACCGCGGAGCAACCAGGCCCGTGCGCCACAACTACTGAGCCTGCTCTCTAGAGCCCGTGAGCCAAAACTACTGAGCCCACACGCCTAGAGCCTGTGCTCCACAACAAGAGAAGCCACCACAATGAGAAGCCCGCACACCACAATGAAGAGTAGCGCTACCCCGCTTGCCACAACTAGAGCAAGCCCGCGCGCAGCAACAAAGACCCAATGCAGCCAAAACTTAATTAATTAATTAATTTAAAAAATATATATGGTAATTTAAAAAAAAGACAGTATTATAATTATGTTTGTGTGTCTGTATCCTCCAGGAGCCTCAGGGCCTGTGTGCTTTTCATCTTTCTATAACAAATCCCCAGGGTTTTGTTTTGTTTTGTTTTGTTTTAATTGAAACTGAATCCCCTCATGGCAAATGGGGGCTGTGGACAACTCTTAATATTCTGTTCAATACATGTTCATGGAACCCACTCCTGTACCAGACTCTGAGGCTACTGAGATGGACCAATCTGGTCCCATCTGGAAGAGTCAAACACAATTCCAATAAGCATGAGGTAGGTACTATCACCAAGATAATTGCAAAAGTGCAGCTGAGTCTGGGGAATCCCAGCCGATCTCATGTAGAAGTAAGAGCTAATAATTCCTCTAGAAGGAGATGGTGGAATTGACTTAAAACAGCAAAGATGTTGGCCAAAATTTCTCTGAACTAAATAAACCTGCACATAGGTTTAGCACTTTGAAAGTTTGTTTATAGCCATTTTTCTCATTTCTTTCTCACCATTGCAAGCATGTTATTCCCATTTTACAGATGAAGAACCCATCTCAGGGAGGTTAAGTGATTTGTCCAAGGTCATACAGAATGTGAGAGGAGCTGCCTCTGCCTCCCTACCACCAACCCTAAGGAAGAACCCCTCACTGCTTAGAGGAAGTTTCAGCCCCTCCCAGATACTTCCAAGGTCTCTACAGACCTCGGAGTCTGTAAGTGGGGACCATTCTTCCCACCCTATTCAGAAAAATGTGTATTGATCACCTACTACTTGGAAGGCATCATCCCTTCTCCCTTGCTGGAACCTACTCTCAGAAAAGCACCAGCATAACAGTCATTTACCTATAGATTAGTAAACACTTTGTCTTCTCACTGTGCAACGTGAGTATATATATGTATATATATATATATATATATATATATATATACATTCTTAGATCTGTGAATGTATATATTCTTGGATCTGTGTTCAAATTCTAACTCCACCAGTTACCAGCTATGAGATCTCATGTAACTCAACCTCTTTGAGCTTTAGTTTCTTTTATTTATTTATTTTTTTAAATCTTTTTTTAAAAATTTATTTATTTATTTTTGACTGTGTTGGGTCTTAATTGCTGCGCGCCAGCTTTCTCTAGTTCTGGCGAGCAGGAGCTACTCTTCGTTGCAGTGTGCAGGCTTGTTTTTAAAAAATTTATTCATTATTTTTCCTTCGTTGCTGTGTGCGGGCTTTCTCTAGTTGTGGCGAGCGGGGGCTAACTCTTCCATGCGGTGCGCGGGCTTCTCATTGTGGTGGCTTCTCTTGTTGCAGAGCACGGGCTCTAGGCGTGCAGGCTTCAGTAGTTGTGGCACGTGGGCTCAGTAGTTGTGGTACACAGGCTTAGTTGCTCCGAGGCATGTGGGATCTTCCCTTCCCCAGACCCGAACCCGTGTCCCCTGCATTAGCAGACGGATTCTTAACCACTGCACCACCAGGGAAGTCCTGGTGTGCAGACTTCTCGTTGCGGTAGCTTCTCTCGTTGCAGAGCACGGGCTCTAGGCACGTGGCCTTCAGTAGTTGCGGCACGTGGGCTCAGTAGCTGTGTCTAGCGGGCTCTAGAGTGCAGGCTCAGTAGTTGTGGCGCATGGGCTTAGTTGCTCTGCGGCGTGTGGGATCTTCCCAGACCAGGGATCGAACTCGTGTCCCCTGAATTGGCAGATGGATTCTTAACCACTGCGCCACCAGAGAAGTCTCTAGTTTCTTTTAAATTGAGGTAAAATTCATGTAACAAAAAATTCACCATTTTAAGTGAACTACTTAAAAAGAATGTATGTATATATATATATATATACACATATATATATACATATATGTATAACTGAATCACTTTGCTGTACAGCAGAAATTAACACAACATTGTAGTCAACTATATTTCAATAAAATAAACAACACAGTGGCATTTAGTACATTCACAATGTTATGAAATCACATATCTAATTTCAAAACATTTTCGTCACCCCAAAATGAAACCTCATACCCATTAAGTACTTATTCTCCATTGTTCTCCCCCCCACCCCTTTTAGCTCCTGGCAACCACCAATCTGCCCTCTGTCTCTATGGATTTGCCTGTTCTGAATATTTCATATAAATGGAATCATACAATATGTGACCTTTTGTTTCTGGCTTCTTTCGCTTAGCATATTGTTTTCAATATGTTGTAGTATGTATCAGTATTTCTTTCCTTTGTATGGGTAAATACCATTTCACTGTATGGATATAACACATTTTGTTTATCCATTCATCTGTTGATGAACACTTGGGTTTTTTCCACCTTTTGGCTATTGTGAATAATGCTACAATGAACACTGGCATACAAGTATCTGTTTGAGTCCATAGTTTCAATTATTTGGGGTATATACCTAGAAGTGAAATTTCTGGATCATTTTGTAATCCTATGTTTAACTTTTTGAGAAACCATTAGTTTTCCACTGTGGCTGTGCCATTTTACATTCCCGTCAGCAACACACAAGGGTTCCAATTTCCCCATATCCTCACTAACGCTAGTAACTTTCTGGGGGTTTTTTTTTACATTATTATTTTATAATAGCTGTCCTAATGGGTATGAAGTGGTGTATCATTGTGGTTTTGATTTGCATTTTCCAAATGATTAGTGATGTTAAGCATCTTTCTATGTGCTTATTGACCATTTGTATATCTCCTTTGTATATCTTCTTCAAGTTCTTTGCCCATTTTTGAAGTGCCTTGCTTGTTTTTGTTGTTGTTGAATTGTAGGAGTTCTTTATATATTCTGGATATCAATTCCTTATCAGATACATGATTTGCAAATATTACTTCCATTCCGTGGGTTGCCTTTTCACTTTGTTGATAGTGACTTTTGATGTACAGTGGTGTTTCGTGAAGTCCAATTTGTCTATTTTTTCTTTTGTTGTCTGTGCCTTTAGTGTCATATCCAAGAAATCATTGCCAAATCCAAAATCATGAAGCTTTTCCCCTTTGTTTTCTTCTAAGAGTTTTACAGTTTTAGATTTTACATTAGGTCTTTGATCCACTTTGAGCTAATTTTTGTATATAGTGTAAGGAAAGGGTCTAATTTCAATCTTTTGGATGTGGATATCCAGTTTTCCCAGCATCATTTGTTGAAAAGACTGTCCTTTCCCCCACTGAATGATCTTGGCATCCTTATCAAAAATCATTTGACTAGGGCTTCCCTGGGCGCACAGTCGTTAAGAATCTGCCTGCCAACACAGGGAACATGGGTTCAAGCCCTGGTCCGGGAAGATCCCACATGCCATGGAGCAACAAAGCCCATGTGCCACAAGTACTGAGCCTGCACTCTAGAGCCCGTGAGCCACAACTGCTGAACCCGTGAGCCTAGAGCCCATGCTCCACAACAAGAGAAGCCACTGCAATGAGAAGCCTGCCCATAGCAATGAACAGTAGCCCCTACTCGCCACAGCTAGAGAAAGCCTGCACACAGCAACAAAGACCCAACTCAGCCCAAAATAAATAAATAAATAAATTTATTTTAAAAAATCATTTGACTATATGTGAGAGTTTATTTCTGGACTCTATACTATTCCATGACTGTCTTTATGCCAGTACCATACTGTTTTGATTACTGTAGTTTTGTGTAGTAAGTTTTAAAATCAGCTTTGTTTTTTTTTTTCAAGACAGTTTTAGCTATACAGTCTCCCTTGAGATTCCATACAAACTTTGTGATGGATTTTTATATTTCTGCAAAAAATGTTGGGATTTGATAGGGACTGCATTAAATTTGTATATTGCTTTGGGTAGTACTAAAAATCCATGAGCACAGAATGACTTTCTGCTTATTTGTATCTTTAATTTCTTTTAGCAACACTTTAGAGTTTTTTTTGTGTGTGTGTGTACTAGTTTTTTCTCTCTTTAAGTTTATTACCAAGTATTTTATTCTTTTTGATGCTAGTGTAAGTGGAATTGTTTTCTTAATTTCTTTTCATATTGTTCAGTGTTAGTGTATGAATACATAACTGATTTTTGTGTGTGGGTTTTGTATCCTGCAACTTTGCTGAATTCATTTATTAGTTATCACTTTTTTTAATTTTTTGGTGTGGACTCTTTAGAGTTTTCTACATATAAGATCATATCATCTGTGAACAGAAATAATTTTATTTCTTTTTCAGTTTGGATGTCTTTCTTTTTCTTGGAGAGAATGGAATTATTCTCTGTAGAAATTTTTAAAAGCATCTGTTTCTATGACATCTGTCTATTGTCTTGGCAAATGTACATGGTCATTTATCAGGTACTACAGTAAATCTGTGCTGCTTCCCTAGAAGTTGATCAGCAGTATCCTTCACACCCTCCCAGGACCACCCCTGAAATTGATCCCTTCAAGACCATGAAATCTGGGAGCAGAGCTACAGGCTACTTTTCCACTCTCCAGAGCAGTCATCTGGTGGTTCTTACCCAACCTTATGCTTCTCCTGAGCTCTGGTCCTTCTGCCTAGAATTGTCCTTCCCTGAGTCTTCACATGCTTCTCTCTAGCATTCTTGGCATTCAGATTTCAGCTCACAGGTCGCCTCATCAGGGTGGTCTTACCCAATTCTTCCCTCCCTAGACAGCCTCTCTCCCATACAGGTCTCTGGTTTTATGTTCTTTTCAGCACTTATTACAATTTGAAATTATTTTTTACTATTTGTCTCCCCTATTTAGAAGGTAAGCTACTTTAGGGCAGAGACCTGTAATCTCTTGTTCAGTGCTAGATTAGCATCTGAAATACAGTTCGGGGACAACAAATGTCTGAATGAACATCCAGATGGGATGGGTTTTTATTAGTTTCACTTTACAGACCAGAGTACTCCAAGCTCAACTTTGAGTATAGTTCTTCACTTCAGTGCATGGTTATAAGAGTGTCCTGTACTCAAACCCCACCCGTTATGTCCCAGCTTCAGTTTTTCCATCTTTGAAGTGGGGTGACACTTACACATGCCTCATTATGTCGATGTGAGGATCAAATGCATTAATAGCTCTAAAATGCTTACATTTATGCTTGGCACGTCTTATTAGTATTCCCCAGCATCCAGCACAGTGCCTGGTACAAGGTAGGTACCCAATAGGTAATTGCTGAATGGGGAATTTTATGATGCAGCAGCTTTGTCAGGTCTTCAATAGATGCTGGGGTGGATTTTTTTTTCAACCCTCCCAGAGATTATAATCTAGTATAAGAGAAGCAGTGTACAAGGTGAAATTTAAAAAACATCCCAAGAATAGGATGGCCGGGCTTCCCTGGTGGTGCAGTGGTTACGAATCTGCCTGCCAATGCAGGGGACACGGGTTTGAGCTCTGGTCAGGGAAGATCTCACATGCTGTGGAGCAACTAAACCTATGCACCACAACTACAGAGCCTGTGCTCTGGAGTCTGCGAGTCACAACTACTGAGTGTGTGCACTACAACTACTGAAGCCCGCATGGCTAGAGCCCGTGCTCCACAACAAGAGAAGCCACTGCAATGAGAAGCCCGTGCACCGCAAGGAAGAGTAGCCCCTGCTCGTAACAACTAGAGAAAGCCTGCACGCAGCAACAAAGATGCAACGCAGCCAAAAATTAAAAAATAAAGAATAGGATGGCTGTCAAAGAAAGTGAAACAACTATCTGTCACCTTGGAACCTGGTTCAGAGTGATCATGTTTTTTGACATCCAGAAGTGGGAGTGGGTTGGAAATGTGGCTGGTGGAAGAAGGACTGGGCTGGTTTTCATGGAATGAGGAGGAGGTTAAACAGGTGAAAGGAAGAGGGTGTTTTTCCAGGTGTGGGTTCACAGTGATGAAGAAGGCCGAGCTATAGTTTCTGATTAACAAGTCACTGGTGAGTCTTCTCTAATCCCAGCAGGAAGACCCCAGATTTTTAAACCGCACTTGAAGGCAGAGCCATCAATAGGCAGCTATGCATGTAAATCACTCTAAGGATTCCTCCCTAATATAACCCACTTTCCTACTAGTGAATTGGGGGGTAGCATGATTCCCAAAGGTGATTGTGAGGGCATAACATCATTCAAGTTGTCAGAGAAGCTCTCAGAGGGCAAGGAAGCAGTGATGTCACAGAAGGGCAATGGCATCTTGGGAGGCTTCCATCATCAGGGGAGCCAGCCCTGGCCCTTGTTGCTCAACCTCAGTAACAGAGGAGGCAGATAAGTGTGGGTGTCTCTGATAGTTGTGTATTGGGTCTTTTGGGAGAGAGGAGGGAGATAAACAATAAGACTGCTCTCTCAAGTTTCTGCCCAGCTTCACTGGTCTCTTTCTCCTCACTTTGGTCATCTTTAGGACTCTCACCTGAACTTACTTCGACACTTGAGACCAAATCTGCTTTATGTGTCACATGGGTAGTCCAAGCTAAGAGGCCAACTGGTGAAAATGTGGAGCAGGGAGGGGTCGGACCTCAGGTGATCTCAGGATTCTGAGAAAAGTGAACCAGCTTTTGAGGCATCCTTTGTCCTTTAAGATCATAGGATGAAGTTCCCTTACTTGAGGGAGCAGAGAGCCTCCAGAGGTTTTGAGCATGCTGCTTTCTATCTATGAACCTGCTGTTTCCAAATGGTTACCGAAATGTCTTTAGCCAGCTGAGCCCTTTCCTTCCAGAGGATAATGTAAATGGAAATCCATGTGTATACATGTGTGACACAGTGACAAAATTTAATTTAGGTTCAAGTGACTGATCTCAGAGCTTTTCTGGAAAGTCTCTTCAGACAAGGGAGAAAGGTATCAAGGTAAAATTTCCTGAGTCTCAAAAGCCAAGGGGCTAAGTGAGAATGGAAAATCTAAGGACATGTGAAAGCTGTGATACTTTTGGAGCACCTTCTGCAGATCTAAATTCCCATGGATAGTTTGGGAACACACACTTGTATTTGTATAACTTAATTTGTTCCAAAAAATAACTGATATCTAGAGGTGTGAAGGCCCAGAAGAAAAAGGAAGTGGGAAGGAGAAAGGATTTTAAAAATTCATTAATTAACTTATTTTTGTCTGCATTGGGTCTCCTTTGCTGCCCGCGGGCTTTCTCTAGTTGCGGCGAGCGGGGTAGCGCTACTCTTTGTTGCGGGGCGCGGGCTTCTCATTGTGGTAGCTTCTCTTGCTGCGGAGCACGGGCTCTAGGCACGTGGGCTTCAGTAGTTGTGGCACGCTGGCTCAGTAGTTGTGGCTCGCGGGCTCTAGAGAGCAGGCTCAGTAGTTGTGGCGCACAGGCTTAGTTGCTCCGAGGCATGTGGGATCTTCCCGTAACAGGGATCGAACCCGTGTCCCCTGCATTGGCAGGCGGATTCTTAACCACTGAGCCACGAGGGAAGTCTGAGAAACGATTTTTTTATCCTCTTGATTTTATGAGGAAAACAGAACCCACTTTCAGAATTTTTTCATCATCTCGTCAATGTTCACTTCTTGGGATAAGGAGGAGGAGGAGGAAGGGAACCTGGGGCTGTAGTGAAGAAAGCTGACACAGTTCACTCTTCTCGTTAACAGGAGCCCACATGGCAGTAATTCCCAACTTGAGGGAGGAGAACCTGCATCCTTAACTTCCCCCTGAGTGTCAGTGATCAGGAAAGCCCTTTCTTGTCTCCACTTTTTTTCCAGCTTCAGTTAACAGGAAACCGGACGGGAGGGGGTAAAACCTAGAGTTACATGGTGCGCATCAATTTCAGGGGTCCCTGAGAGCTGCGCCTAACCTCTGTAGGAGGCGATAGCAGTAGTAGCAGTCATCATTGGCAGCATCAGCAATGACCGATCCCCAGTGTTGAGCCCCATATCTCCGCACCGGGCACTTCCATCATCTCATCCAATCCTAACAAGCCTCCAGGGTTATCCCCCGGTGAGGATGAGGAGGAACCGAGGCTCAATTGAAGCACTGACTGGTCAACGTGCCTCTCTGGTGGCTAGCGGGGTGCAAACCCATTCTGTCGGACCCACCACTAAAACCATTCCTAGGTTTCCGGCCTGAGATTTCCGTGCCTCATTCATGCCTGAAAAAAGTTATCTGTAGCATAGACGGCTCTGCAGAGGGAGGAGGAATCGCTGTCCACCCGGCGCGGGTCAACAGCGGCCTCCGCTAGGCTCTCAGCGGAACTTTCCTGTCGGCGGCGCATGTTCCCGTCCGGGCGGCCGGGCGCGCGGGCCGAGAGGGGGACGCTTTCTGGCGCGGACCGCCAGCGGAGGCTGCGAGCGCCGCCGCAGGAGAAGACCGACGCTCAGCCGGAGCCAGCCCGCGGCGCCCGGGCCTGGCCGGCTGCTTCCCTCCACCCCAGACGCCGCTGCCGCAGGCACTGCCAAGGCGGGCGCAGAGGAACGCTCGGCCACTCGGCCCTGCCCGGCCCGGCGCGGCCCGGAGCCGCGGCGCGGGAGGTGAGTGCGGGTGCCGGCCCCCGGCTCCCTGCTCGGGCCGCCGGGACCCGCAACAATGGGGGCGGAGTGGAGACGCGGCCCGGGCCCCTGGCGCTCAGCGGCCTGGGTCAGCAAGCGGGTCCCGGCAGCCCAGGCCTTGGGGCGCTGGATCCGACCTAGGGAACTCCAGTGGCCGGAGGCTTGGCGGGGGTCTTCGCCTCCACCCGGGGCCGTGTTGGCTTGGTATTTAGAATTTTTGTAGCCGGGAAAGGGAGTTATAGGGGCACGGAGACTTAACTCTAGAGGCGTGCGCTCTTAGCGCCTGATGCAGACGCCCTGGAGGCTGGCCATAGCGGGTGGATTGGGGGGAGGATGCGTTTGGAATTCTAGGGGCCTTGATGTGCCTGGTCCCTAAGGCGAATCGAGATGCGTCTCTCCCTGCCCTCCTCCCCAACCCCTCCACGCCCCCAGGTCCGTGAACTTGGCAGACTGGGATCAGACAGGGGAGAAAGAGTATTGAGTATTTAGCTTCTCTGAGGTAATCGGTGATTAGTTCCTGGAAAGGCAGGAGCTCAGCTGGGCACAGGGGAGTTGAGCAAAGGGCTGGATTCTCCAGGGCCCAGCATTCTGGAGTTGAGTGGTTCTCAGGTAGGGAACTTGTCGCAAGAATGTCTCGGTGAGTAGTGTTGGCTACCTTGGAGTTAGGGTGAAGCCGGAGTTGTGAATTGGAGAGTATAGAGTAGGGTTGGTAGGCTGCTGAAGTTGGAGAATTAGCTTTTTGTGGGCCATGGTGGTAGCAGCCTGTGAGACGAACAAGGGGCCTTTGCAGAGTGGGCTTTCTGATAGAGAATGACCTCTTACTGAGGGGGAGGGG
The DNA here is from genome assembly GCF_963455315.2 of Globicephala melas. Lineage (NCBI taxonomy): Eukaryota > Metazoa > Chordata > Mammalia > Artiodactyla > Delphinidae > Globicephala > Globicephala melas. Next base: position 37,003,989 of record NC_083324.2, on the reverse strand, counting down.
TGACTCAGATCTTAGAATTCCTGTCCCTTGCTAGTGGATGTGGCTGACTGTGTTGGTGGCTGGGCACTGAGGTAGATGGTGCTGGAAGGAGCGTTTGGGGGCTGAATTGAGTTTCTTCCTGAATAGAAGACAGTGTGGACCATTCCTTCTTACTCAAAGTCAGAATGGTAGCTGTCATTGACGGTGTTTTAAGTAAAGAATTTCTTTGTGGTATTTGGATCCAAAGCTTTCCTCTGTTCATTTATTTTCTCCTTTGTTTTTGAATTGTGACTCATACTTTCTTTTCAGCACTATGGCTGTTGTTTATGATGATAGACAAACTTAGACAGTATAATATATATAAATTCTAGGGATTTTTCAGTCCAATTCTAAATCTACATTAAGAGCCTCTTTTCACTAATTTATGTGTCATTGTTTAATGTATGCAACTCTAGAGAGGGATGTGAAAACTCTAACAGTTTATGTTGTTAAAAGTTCTTTATATCCCTAAACTTCATTTTCTCCTACTACCGTGAAGTCATTACGTTAAATCTGTTAAATCTTAGTGACCGTCATTTTAACTCTCCCAGGACATTATCTTCACTAGAAGTGTTGTCTGTCTGGTCTGTACACTGTGTCTCATCTGTATCATTGAAAGGCAATGTGCAAACTCCAAATAGCTGAGGCCTGCATCTGTGCACCAGAGCTCTCTCTATGTAGTATTCAGGCAAAAGTTGGTGTGTTGTCTATAGATGAGATATCAAATCTCATATGAAAAAAAAGTGTCAGAATCATTGCACTTTCAGAGTTTGTTTAGAGTGTTAGGAGTTGTATTGCCTCATTGGAGTATATTAGAGTATAAATTTTCGGGTGAGATGTGAGGTAATTCTGACTATTTGTAGTTGTACTGATGGTTCTGGGGATTGTTTTTCCCCTTAATCTTTAAAAAATCATATATTTCCCTTGCACTGTATTATTTCTGTCTGTCTCTTTCTCTTAAGTTTTCTATCTTAAGTAACTCATTCTTTCATAAACCAATATCTATTGAATTATGCCAGGCACTGTGTTGGGCACCTCTACAATGGTGATGTTTTTCATGTTTTAATAGTAATAGTTCATATTTCAGAAGTGGCTATAGGTCTATGAAGGAAGAAGTGATTCAGGCATATCAAGCTTTTAATCAGTAAAACCATTGAATAAAGTTTTTAAAAAGTATTGATTTTGACTAGTGACAATTGATTATCCTCATATATTTCCATGGGAAAAGTTCACAATGGTATGGGGTTGTTTTTGCTTTGTTTTATTTACATACACCTGTTAACTTTAAGTATGCCTGTAGACAAGCCACAAGGTAAACATTTTGTTGCTGTGTGTGTCTTGATGAGCTATGATTTACAAATACTGTATATGTGCTTAGGTTCCCCAGGAAGCCATCACACTTTCCTTCCCACTGTGGTTTTGGGAGCATGAAGGCGTTGCTTACTCCCTTTGTCTGGTTCACTGTATGTAGGCTGGGAGTGTCTGCTGATGTCTTGGAGTGCTGTCTCCTAGAACAGGAGGAATAAGATTGAGGTAAGGCTCAGCCTGTTTGAAATTCCTTGCCTCTTAATTATTACTGCATAAATTATATTTGAATGCTTTTTTGCTTTAATTGTTAATCTCCATTCCTATCTAGTTAAATGAACTTCTGTCCTTTGCTCTATTCTCTATTTCTCTGTATGTATTTTGGCCAAAAATAAATGAAGAGGTTTAAAATCAAGACACTTAGATAATAAATAAATTCTTTGAAGTCTCTTTCATTTTTCCATCTGGAATATTCACTTGATCAAATAAAATGAAAACTTTATTTTGTTGCTTTGAAGGCAAACTGACTGCTGAAAAATGTTTTGACTACCTCTTAGTCAGATGGATAACCTCAGAAACTCTTGGAAAGAAAGCTTAGAGTGTTTGATTTCTTTGGAAAGATTCTGAGGTGTCTAGTACAATGGAAAGAGCATGATCTTTGGGGTCATCCCATCTCTACCTCTTGCTTGCTTTTTGACCTGCGTAAGCTGTTAACCTTTCTGAGCCTTGTTTTTTAATTTAATTTTTTTCAGTCTGTGAAATGGGGTTAAAATAACCTCTGCAGGTTGTAGTGAGGACTGGAGATGAGGGCCTGGTGCTTAATGGGTGGTCAGTGCTTGCTGTTAGTAGTAGGTTGTGTATATCATTATGTGGGAGTTACTGTTCTCAGTAGTATTAGTAATAGGCGTGTGGCTGGGTGCTATGCATGGATGAGAGGTTCAGTTTCCTTGTCTGGTGAGGAAGGCAGCCTTCTGTCTACACCTGTTGGCACCCTGGACAGGTGAGAGAATTGTTGAGGTAGTCTTTATCCAGTACTGGTGGCCGGGAGTCAACACTATAAAGTCCAAGGTCATTCCTGGCACTGGTAGGTTTTTTCCTGGCAGTTTCTATGCAGAAGCCAGGAGGTAACTGTTTGGCATGTCCTTGTTTTGGGAACAGTGGGCATCCCCAGTGACAGAGTGCTGGAGTATGCCAGGCAGCATATTCTGTGTGGCCCCTGATCAGAATATTTCTCTAGCTTTCTTCTGTTGGCATCATATACCTGACTTTGGTCTTTTTGCCTGGAAGGCTCCAGATGCTGGAGAGATTTGTCGTCTTTCTCTAATTTGGGCTAGTTTGATAGAATCTAGCACTCTGTTCAGAAATGTTTTTGATGAACAGAAGGTTCACAGGCTTTGTTATAGAATTGTTCAGTTTTATTTTTTCCCTGTGAGAGGGGGAAAAAAAAGTAGAGAGAAAAATAAGTATGAGCCAGACAGAAATGATTCAAAATAACTGGCCCTAAATCTCTTCCAGTCTTCCATAGTCAAATTCCCCCTCCATTTGGGGTGGTCTTTAACTTCAGTTAAAAGTAAATAATACTCCCCTGGCCTCAAAATACACGAACATCTAGATCCTGATATATCTCTACTTCAACATCTCACAAAGACCTTTATGACCTGGCCTCTTTGGTATCTTCCTTTCTAGTCCTCTTCTGCCACAATTCCTCTGTCACTTTATTTTTTTATTTTTTTATTTTTTTTTTTGTACAGTACGCGGGCCTCTCACTGTTGTGACCTCTCCCGTTGCGGAGCACAGGCTCCGGATGCGCAGGCTCAGTGGCCATGGCTCACGGGCCCAGCTGCTCCACGGCATGTGGGATCTTCCCGGACCGGGGCACGAACCCGTGTCCCCTGCATCGGCAGGCGGACTCTCAACCACTGCGTCACCAGGGAAGCCCTCCTCTGTCACTTTAGGCTCCAGTTATAGTGAGCTCCTTGAATGTCCCAGCATTCTCAGGCTATTTCTCCTACTAATTTTCCCCCTGTTCTAGTGCTTGTTTGACTCTTAGGCTTGAATTTACTAGGAATTCAGGCACCATCACTTAAAACTCTTCCTTGATTCTTCCCAGATTAGGCTGAATGCCTTTCCTTTGTATGGCATTGCAATCTGTGAAAGCTTCTTTCATAATCACTGTACTCTTAACTTTGGGTATTTTTGTGTGTTTTCTGTGCCTATGTTGTGACCTACGTGAGGGCAGGACCTCGTCTTGTTTAACTCTATATCCCAGTATCTAAACATTTCTGATACAGAAGTAGCTACTCAATAAATGTTTAGTGAAGAAATGAATGACCTCTGCATGTAAAATATCATGAAATCATTCCTTGTGGAGCTGGTGATGTGATGAGAGTTCTGATTTCATGGGTGCCTCAGACCCTGGCTGAAGCAGTGCTTCTGCCTTTGTATTTCCAGGTTGCTAAAATACATAATACGTAATTTTGCTGTGAAAATGTGTTCCTTATTCCATATGTTTATGGTTTTGATGCTGGGGAGCTATTACTTGCTCTCTTTGGGTCTTGGCAAAAGTTTCCCTTGGAAGAGAATGTGACAGTTCTTTATGGGTATTATCTAGATCTTCCACTGGCCATTTACTGCTCTGAGCAATTTGTCCTCGTGTGAAGAACAGTGACTAGTCAGCTTGGGCTGCAAGGTCTCTAGACAGCTACTTCCAGCCTGGGTGTAGGTAATGGATTTAACACTAGGATGTTGTGACTTTTGTCAGCTGATGGACTTTTTGAAGATCCAGCTGAGCTCAATGTGGCCATATTCAGGATATAAGATCATTTGCCCAAACTTTATTTAGGAATTTGAACTCAGTGATTATGAAATTATCTGTATTAGTCCTTTGTTCAGCCTAATACTGTACTAACACTGAAATTGATATATTAGTTCTTTGTTAGGAAGCTCTGTGTTCTGAGTTATTAACCTAGAAGTAATGGAATTGTGCCAATTCATTTAATCACCCTCTTGGTTCTTCTTAGTGGTAAAATAACTTGAGAATATACTACCTAAATTACTTTGAATTAATTTTCATGGTTGATCAGACCACATAGGAATCCCACTGTCCAGGTATAAGGAACTCTATTGAAGCCTACCTAATGCGGTTATTCTTTCATGTAGGTGACAAACATAACAGACTGAAGAAAAGGGAAGCATGAAAAGTAACTGTAGTTAAAGATAAAAATTGACATGAGATAAAAAGGAAAACTGAGACAAAGCATAAGGCACTTTAAATGTGGCAAGCAACTGTTAAATTGAAGAAATTTGTGAGCAGTGTTGAAATCTTGTGAAGAAAATTGTTATATAGGTTAAAAGCAATAAAAACATGGACAATTTCAGCCAGCATAGGCACATTGAAGGTGCTAGCACCCATTTATGGTTTTATAGCACCATTGATGAAAGTGATATATAGGTAGAATTGAAAAATGTTTGCTTTACTATGATAAGTATACGTATACCTTTCATATGTATGATATTATTGTTTCATAAAACACTTTGATGTACATTTTACTTTACTACATCCTCCCAGCAACACTGTTAGGCAGATATCCCCATTTTATAGATAAAGAAGCAAACACAAAGAGGTGAAGTGGCTTGCTTTCAAGTTCACAAAGACAATAAGAAAAAAAGGTGGGACTTGATGCCAGGTTTTCTAAGTTTAGGGCCTTTTTTAACGTCCTCATGAGATATTGTTAGGGCTTCGGTTTGGGGGTGACAGTCACTCCTTATTCCAGGCTTCTGGCCAGTAGAGGATACACACAAAGAAGGTAGTGCCACACAGGGAGTAGAGCTTCTGCTCTATTAACAGCAGCCTAGTAACTCTGCAAGAGCTGGGTGTGGGGGGAACCTAGATGGAGCCTCCACCTTCCTCACAGATCCCTTACGGGTTATGAGAAACACCCAAAACCAGGTGGAGAGTTTTTGCCCTTGAAGCCCAGTGACACAAATTGGGATCTTCCTCCTAATGTGATGATGTTTAGAAATTGGAAGAAAAATGGAAATTTGGGAAAGAATCCTTTAAGTGTGATTCTGGATTGAGCTTAGTCTCTTTGTTCTCATTGTGCCATCCACTCTCACTGTCTTCCCCCACCCTATCTCTCTACCTTTCTCTTCTCTACTGTTTCACCCACCTCCCACCTTAGTTTGGATGCTGGTTTGCCATGGTCCACAGTTACATTGCTGCCCTCCCCAGGTCTGAGAACCTGCTTGAGCCTTTGCACTCTGCCAGTTGCCAACCCTGAATTCTCTCCCCTGGCTTCTTTCGCTGCCCCTAGGCTGCCCAGTGTTTCTGGGGAGTCAGGAAAATGGGCTGCTTTGGTTGTCAGCAGTTCCCACTGCCTCACTTCAGTTGAGCTGCCTCTGCCCCTCCGGGTGCTCTTGTGCTGCATTCTCAGGGTCCCAGTTCCCACAGCAGCTGCTTGCACGTTTTGCAAGGCTGTTTTTCCCTCAGGCCCTAGACCTGCTCTCTGTCTGCCTCATTCTTGACCTGTGACTTCACTTTAGGGCTTGTGCTCACTAATTTTTTCCCCTTTCCTTTCTATTATGGCACTTTCATTACTCTTGCTTTTGGAAATTCCTTGACTTTTTTCCTGATTATGCAAGTAATATATGAGCACAGTAAAATTAAGGCATTTTTATTTTTTTAAAGTTTTTTCAGTTTACCCTTCCCCCTCCCCGGAGGCATTTTTAAGTAAGGAAAGGAACCCATAATCCCATGTCTCAATGTTAACCACTATCATGAATTTGGTTTATATATATCCACACTTTTTTCCACCGTGTATGCTGACATGGATGTATTTGTGCTTCTGTATGTGTGTGAGATAAAGTAATTCCTTTTTACAGAAATGGAATAACAGTATATCTACTTTTCTATAATTTGCTTTCTGTCTTCATGTAATGCCTTTATTTTGGGCATTTTCCCATGTTTCGGACACATATCTATCTTTTAATAGTTACGTAGTTAATTTCTATCAATTTTCCTAGTCCCCTGGTGATAGCCATTTGTTTCTTTTTCTCTGCAGTTACAAGCATCCTTGTAAATATATCTTCGTATTTTCTGTACTCTGTATACTTCTTAGGATAAATTCCTACAAGTGGAGTTTCTGTGTCAAAAGTTATGCATGTTTAAAATTTTACTAGATATTATCACATAACTTTTTTTTTTTTTTTTTTTTTTTTTTGCGGTATGTGGGCCTCTCACTGTTGTGGCCTCTCCTGTTGCGGAGCACAGGCTCCCGGCGCGCAGGCCATGGCTCACAGGCCCAGCCGCTCCGCGGCATGTGGGATCTTCCCGGACCAGCCCGTGTCCCCTGCATCGGCAGGCGGACTCTCAACCACCGCGCCACCAGGGAAGCCCTGTCACATAACTTTTGAAAGATTATATCAATTTATATTTCTCCTCTAACACTGAACATTGTCAATAAGTTTAATCTTTGACAATTAAAACCTAGATAACTTTTATTTACATTTCCTTAAATGTAAGTGATGAGCATCTTTTCATGTTTTTGTTTCATATATAGATTGATTGATCAATTAATTGATTACTCAGTTATCTTCTTTCTATCATCTTCCTATCCTCCCTCCCTCCCCTTTTTGTTTTTACCTACATACAAGGTAGAACCATGTAACTTGACCTCTCATGCCATCCTAGCCCTCTCCTTCCTGTCCCTTTTATCTAAAATGCAGTTTTACTGCCATTTCCTCACTACTTGCTTTATCTATATCTCTTAATCCTTTGTGGTCTGGCTTCTGGTCCTGTTTTTCTCCTGAATACTATCTCTGAGTGAATTCCTTGTTGCCCAGACAAAAATTTTTTTTTTGATGTTTGTTCTCCCTTGTTTTGACTAATTCCCCATTCCCTACCATCTTTGCAGGGAGGGAAGCTGCATATGAGTGGACTTTTTATTATGGAAAATTTCAAACATACAACAGCAGGGAGTATAGTATAATGAACCCCATGGACCCATCACTCAATTTCAATAGTGACCAATATTTCCCCAATTTTTTCTTTCAATTGTCCTTCCCACCTTTTTTTGCTGTTATTGGCATATTTTAAAGCTAAATCTCAGACTTTGTCACTGAGTATGTGTCTCTAACTAATAAGAATATTTTTTTCTTAAACACCATTACCTTGCCATTTTCTACCCTGATAAAAATTAACGTTTCCTTAATAGTGAGGACTTGATATATAATCCTGGCTCTGATACTTGCTGTTTAACTTGGGCAATTTTTAAACTTGTTTTCTCATCTTGAAATGCAGTGAGATAATGATGATAATGCTGCCTAATAGGGTGGTTGTGAGGTTACCTCATTTATTCTCATATGAAGTGCTTAGCACTGTGCTTTACCTACGTGGGGGCTCAAACATTTTTTGCATTTACTCTGTCTTCATCTATCCATTCATTCAGCAGATATTTATGGAACACATATCTGTCAGCTGAAGAGGAGACAGTGACCTTGGCTTCTAAGATTCTGCACTATCCTGATTCTCTGCCTGCCTCTCAGATGTTTAAAAACCCCTTCCTTTTTCCTCCTGGATGTGGATGTAACCCAGGTTTGTTGTTTTTCCTTTTCTATTCCCTCTGTAGCCTGACCCTCAGAAATCTAGCTCTTTCACTCCCACCACTTCAGGCTATCCAAGTGACTCAATTCTATAACCCTGGTTTCTTTACCAAGCAACAAACCCACATTTCATCCTGGCTTTTAGACATGTCTTTCTGGTCATGGGAATGAGTGTAAAGTGCCCTGAACTGAGTCTGCCCACCAGGGCTTCACTCAATCTTGCCACTAACTCCATGGCTTGGGCAGTTCAGTCACCTCTCTTGATCTTGGTGTCCTCAGTCAGAAGGATGGTAGGGCTGGATTAGAGTCTGAAGTCCTGTGCAGCTTTAAAATCCTCTCAGCTGTGAGAAGGTGGTTTCAGAAATGTCTTGCTCAGCATATGTGGGACCACATGCATCATTCTACTCCCCAAACAAGTTTCTGGCCTTTCCCATCTGGCCTCTCTCAGGATATCCAGGCTTCATCCTATGGCTTTTCCCTTTCATTTGTCTTCAACATAGGGCCAGTTATCTTGTGGCTAGTTCTTCAGTTAATCCTGACTCCTGGCTCTTCCAGAAACATACATTTAGCACTTTTCAGCTTTGTGTCTGCATTCACATTGTTTTCTTTGGCTGTTCTATTCACATTGTTTCTCCTGAACCTGTGTTCTGGCCGATTGAATTTCTGACCATCTTTCTAGACTAAGTTCAGGTGACAGCTTCATCCACATTGGAAGTGAGTCCTCCCTCTTCTGACTCTCATGACTGGCAGTGCATCAGTAACATTTCACAGTATGCCTGGTGCTTCAGCTATTTGTGTGTGTAAGCTTTTCTTCCCTCCTAGTGTAATCTTCTTGAGGATGGGTACCACGTTTACACTGCGTGTAATTTTGCATCCTACAGTGTCCAGCACAATTCTTTGTACTAAGAGTTTGCAATAAATACTGATTGAATAAGTGACTGAGCTAAAGTAGACTTTGCTTCAAGTTAAGAACACTTAAGGAAATGTTTTTATTTTATTTATTTTTTATTTTTTTGCAGTACGTGGGCCTCTCACTGTTGTGGCCTCTCCCGTTGCGGAGCACAGGCTCCGGACGCGCAGGCCCAGCGGCCATGGCTCACGGGTCTAGCCGCTCCTCAGCATGTGAGATCTTCCCGGACTGGGGCACGAACCCGTGTCCCCTGCATCGGCAGGCGGACTCTCAACCACTGCACCCCAGGGAAGCCCTTTATTTATTTTTTAATAAATTTATTTATTTTTGGCTGCATTGGGTCTTCGTTGCTGCACGCAGGCTTTCTCTAGTTGCAGTGAGTGGGGGCTACTCTTCATTGCAGTGCGTGGGCTTCTCGTTGCGGTGGCTTCTTTTGTGGCGGAGCACGGGCTCTAGGCGCATGGGCTTCAGTAGTTGAGGCACGCAGGCTCTAGAGCGCAGACTAAGTAGTTGTGGCACAAGGGCTTAGTTGCTCCACGGCATGTGGGATCTTCCCGGACCAGGGCTGGAACCCATGTCCCCTGCATTGGTAGGTGGATTTTTAACCACTGCGCCACCAGGGAAGCCCAAGGAAATGTTTTTAAACCTAAAAGGCCGAGCTTTTGAAATGGTACTAATTCCTTGACCTCAAAATTCAAAGAATCCTCTGCTTTCCTGTCCTATCTCAGAGTTGGGAAGATTTTCCAACTCTTGGGGTAATACAGTTTAGCTTCTCCAAAGCATAGCTGGTCATACTACATACTGTCATCATGGAGTAGCTAAAGGTAATCACCAACATTAATTGAAAGCTAACTTACTGTGTGCTAGGCAATATGCTAATTATTTTTTTCACTTAATTAAAAAAAAAATCTTACATATGTACTGTTATTCTTCTCATTTTATAAATAAAGAAATCTAGGTTTAGAGAAATTAAGTAACTTCTTTAGTATTCCTTAGATACAAAGTGGCAGTGCTGGGACTCTGACCCAGGCCATCTCGTCCCAGAGCCTTTATTCTTCCCTGGTGTGCTGCTTTCCTGTCCAAAGCATGTTTACTACCAGTTGGCTCTTTTATGTTTATTTTCTAGCACTTATCAAATATCTTGCATGGATTTTTTCATTTCTCCCCACCAAACCAGCTATCCCTCTACTGTTCTTTCTGATTTTGGTGAAGGGTATGACAGACTTCAAGCCTCAGATTCATATATAAGTTTTCCTTTTCCTTCCTGTGACTTTTCCTTGCTAATGCCTTACCCCTTCTCCACTCTTTCTGGTTTCTTTCCTCTTAACCCAGGGCCTTCTCTCATTTTTATAGTCCTTCTGAAAGCGTTGTCTATCACCCATTTCTCTCCAGTTAAAAATCCTTCTGCTTTTCCTGTAGCTGGGGTTCCTAAAGCCAGTTTTCAAATAGTGCTCCACATAGTTACCAGTGTTCTTTTTTTTTTTTTTAATATTTATTTATTTGGTTGCATCAGGTCTTAGTTGAGGCAGGCAGGCTCCTTAGTTGTGGCATGCATGTGGGATCTAGTTCCCTGACCAGGGATCGAACCCGGGCCCCCTGCATTGGAAGTGTGGAATCTTAACCGCTGCACCACTAGGGAAGTCCCACCAGTGTTCTTTTTAAATTGGGAATTCAGATGATGCCACTTCCCTGCTTGAGACCCTTTAGTGGCTCCCACTGGGGGCACATGGACTGTGGGAAGGATTGCATGGAGACAGATACTGAGGCCACTTCTGAGCTCAGCAGAGAAGGGCTCGATGGCATAATAGTTATGTCTGCCAGAGGTGCAGACAGGAGAGTGGTGCCAAGTGCCACATATTTGCCAATTTTTATATAGGACGAAGTTCAGACTCCTAAACAAAGTCCTCCGGAGACTGCTGGATCAAGATCTGGCCTGTCTACTTCTCACAGTTTCCCCATTTACTCCCCCAGCCTCTATTCCTATGGAACTGTACTTCTGCATATGTCATTTCCTCTCTCTGAATGACTTCATCAGTCTCTTCTTTTTTTTTTTGAATTTTATACAGCAGGTTCTTATTAGTTATACATTTTATACGTATTAGTGTATACATGTCAATCCCAATCTCCCAATTCATCACACCACTGCCCCACCACCCCCGCCACTTTCCCCCCTTGGTGTCCATACGTTTGTTCTCTACATCTGTGTCTCTATTTCCATCCGTCTCTTTTTAAGGAAAGAAGAGATTGTCCTTTGACGTTCAGATCTGTTGCCTCCTCTGAGAAGTCTTCACCAGCCTTTCCAGGCAAAATTATTTCCTTCTCTGTCCTGTAGAACCTTTTCCTTCCTCCCTCCCTCCCTTCCTTTGAAATATAATTCACATACCATAAATTTCCACCATTTTAAAGTGTTTTAATTCAGTGATTTTTAGTATATTCACAAGGTTATGCAACCATCACCACTATATAATTCCAGAACATTTCCTTTCTTTTTTTTGTTTTTGTTTTTTGATTAATTATTTTATTTATTTATTTTTGGCTGCGTTGGGTCTTCGTTGCTGCGCGCAGGCTTTCTCTAGTTGCGGCAAGCGGGGGTTACTGTTCGTTGTGGTGTGCGGGCTTCTCATTGTGGTGGCTTCTCGTGTTGTGAGCATGCGCTCTAGGCGCACAGGCTTCAGTAGTTGTGGCACGTGGACTCTAGAGCGCAGGCTCAGAAGTTGTCACCCATGGGCTTAGTTGCTCCGCGGCATGTGGGATCTTCCCAGACCAGGGTTCGAACACTGTGGCCCCTGCATTGGCAGACAGATTCTTAATCATTGTGCCTCCAGGCAAGTCCCAAAACATTTCTTTTCTGCAAAAAGAAACTTGCGCTCATTAAGTGGCCACTCCCTAATTCTTCCTTCCCCCTACCCACTGGTAACCACTAATCTACTTTCTGTTTCAATGGTTTTGCCTATTCTGGGCATTTCAGATAAATGGAATCATATAGTATGTGGCCTTCTGTGACTGGTTTGTTTCACTTAGCATAATGTTTTCAAAGTTTGCCCATGCTGTAGAATGCGTTAGTACTTCCTTCCCTTTTATTGCTTGATAATATTCCACTCTATGGATATGCTACATTCTGTTTATCTAGTCATCAACTTTAGTCATATGTTATACTTACCAGATTGCTCATCTTATGTGTTTATGTATCTGTGTCAGTTGACTGGATGATTCCTGGAGGGCTCCAATCATCACTCTGTGACCAGGGTTCTCTCATCTCTGTATCTTTAGTACCTACCAGTACTGGTCAATACTAGGTGCTTAGTCAGTACTTATTTATTTTATTTTATTTTTTAATAAATTTATTTATTTATTTTTGGCTGCATTGGGTTTTTGTTGCCGTGAGCGGCTTTCTCTACTTGTGGCACGTGGGCTTCTCATTGCGTGGCTTCTCTTGTTGCGGAGCACAGGCTCTAGGCATGCGGGCAACAGTAATTGTGGCATGCAGGCTCAGTAGTTGTGGCTCGTGGGCTCTAGAGCACAGGCTTAGTAGTTGTGGCACATGGGCTTAGTTGCTCCATGGCATGTGGGATCTTCACGGACCAGGGCTCGAACCTGTGTCTCCTGCATTGGCAGGTGGATTCTTAACACTGTGCCACCAGGGAAGTCCCAATCAGTACTTATTGATGAATCATTTTATCTCCCTTTCCAGAAAACCAGACACTTTCTGCCTTTTCAGTGCACCTCAGATCCAAGTCATGACTCCTGTGTGGAATGTCTTCTCCTCCCCCCCTCACTTGTCTAATTCTGCCTTGCTTCAGGGGTTGCCTCAAGATTTGCCTCCTCCGGGCTTCTCATTGTGGTGGCTTCTCTTGTTGTGAGCACACGCTCTAGGCGCGCAGGCTTCAGTAGTTGTGGCGCGTGGGCTCTAGAGCGCAGGCTCAGTAGTTGTCGCCCATGGGCTTAGTTGCTTTATTAAGTGCTTAATGCACTTAATAAAGTGCATTTATTAAGGCACTCAATAAATGTAATCTTACCTATGTCCTTAAGTAGATTGACACTAAGCCTAACAACACTAAGATTCCCTTTTTTCACTCCCAATAAAAAAGTGCTTTAATTTTTTAATGGAATTATAGCTAACATTTTACCTTGCTTAAATTGCAGAAGGAAGAAAAAGAGAGAGTAAGAAAAAATGATTGATTGATTGATTTTAATATTTATTTATTTGGCTGCACCGGGTTGTTTTTGCGGCATGTGGGATCTTCATTGCTGCTTGCGGGATCTTTAGTTGCGGCATGTGGGATCTAGTTCCCTGACCAGGGATCGAACCTGGGCCCCTGCATTGGGGGTGCAGAGTCTTAACCACTGGACCACTGGGGAAGTCCCCAGAAATAATGATTTAAATAGTGGGGTAATTTATACTCACCATTTTACTCCGTGAGTACCCAAAGGCAGTGGATGTAGTCAGTGCTGTTAGTTAATAAGATTGACAAAACTTATAAATGTAAAGAATTCTTGACCATTGGCAGAACAGAAATTGTTTAGGTGGTGTGGTGATGAGTTGGTAAGTATTCACCGGTGAGGGGATGGGGAGGAAAAATTGAGGACCAATGAAGAATTGCTGAACTGGTCCAAGCAGCAAGATACATGAGAGGTTTAATTTCTGAATATTATATGCTTTTGGAAATATTTTTGGTATATTCATCTACAGGAATGCATACATAAAACTATTCATACTGTATTTATATGTGGACAATAGAAAAGACTTTTCAAGGGTGACTTTAACTATTGATGATCTTTTCTTTTTTTTTTTTTTTTTTGTGGTACGTGGGCCTCTCACTGTTGTGGCCTCTCCCGTTGTGGAGCACAGGCTCTGGACGTGCAGGCTCAGTGGCCATGGCTCACGGGCCCAGCCGCTCCGCAGCATGTGGGATCTTCCCAGACCAGGGCACAAACCCATGTTCCCTGCATCGGCAGGCGGACTCTCAACGACTGTGCCACCAGGGAAGCCCTGATGATCTTTTTTACGTGCTGCTTTAGGCCCTCATGTGAGCCCTGCCTAAGATGGGGTCCTTGTAATAGATACCCAGTGAACTTTTGTTGGCAGTGTGAGAGCTTGCCCTGTTGGTCACTGGATATGGCTATGGATAAAAGCAGTCACAGCCTGAAAAATACGATGCAGCTCAGGAGGGGGATGAGGTCAAACAGGATTTGTTCACTGATGGTTTGACTTTGTGGAGAGAGAATACATGTATAAAGATACTGATTTTACAGTTATCAAGTCCTATCTATTACTGTAAAACAAAAGAATAAAGAAGAAAGTAATAAGTTTTTTGGTAAAACTGTCACTCAGATAAAAATGGTTAACCTTTTGGTGCATTTCTTTCTTGTCTTTTTTTTCCCCTATGCATATATAAATACTTGCACATGTGTAATTCTATTTTTAAAATTGGGATCTAAATATTTATAAGTTTTTTGCACTTTTTATACAACATTATATTGTAAAAATGGTCTTGAAAATCTTCCCCTGAATTGCTCTACTGTATCTATTTTATGTTCTCAGAAAGACTTTTCCTCTAATAGGTCAGAAACCTCTTTGGCAGAGCCATCTGTTTCATATATTAATAGATTTTTTCAGGAACCTCACCAGGTCTGTCTTACAAGCTCTGGTTAGGGCAAATTAGAATTCACTGATTGACCCAATCGGTGCTCTCAGTACAGATTCCTCTATCAGAGACTTGTGACCTGGTCTCATCTGTCAGCTGGGCCCTGTTAGACTTGCCCTTCATCTACTGACTCTGCAGTCAATATTTCAGATTAAACGTTTTTAAAAAAAAAAACATTTTAGATGTTTAGAGGACGGCTTGTGGGGTTTTTTTTGTTGTTTGTTTTGTTTTTAATCAAAACCATGTGCTCTGGCAGCATCTTAAAGAACAATTCCATGTCAAGGGCATTTTGGCAAGTTTTTCTCCTTTGAAGATTCTTTTCTGTTAATATTTCATAAGTGAAAGTAGGAAGTAATACCTTGTGACATGTATAATCAGTACAGTCCTTATAAGAAATCAAATGTGTGAAACAATAGCAGCATCAATAAATTAGCCTGTTGAAGTGGAAACTCTTTTTCACATTTACTGTGTTTGAATTTTGTCTCCATTGATATTCTTCCTTCCCCAGGTTATATCTCTCCAGCTGCCTAACCTCTCATAAGGAATCTTGAATCTTAAGCTGAATAGAGCATTTAGTTCATACTGCTTACATAAATCTTACCTTTGGCATAGCAGGGAGAATATCTATGTTCCAGATACTTTTCATTTAGTAACTTTGGTGTCTTACACTTGGTAACTTTTGCCTCACCTGACTGCTTCAGAACTGGTACATTCTAAAGCCTTCCTTGGTTCCCTTCTTGAGCTATGGGTTGGCCTTTTGGTGTGGGTTATTCCGGCTCTCTCCATGTCTTTACTTCCCTACTATTTTATCCACTCATTGTTTGTAGACTTGGTTTATCCAGTTTTGTCTGGGAGGAATGCCTGTTTTCTGGGCTTGGGGCCAATTTTTACTTAACTTTTGGGTAAAACTACAGTATCCCAGCTGCTATTTCCAGAGATGAGCTCTCTGAAACCAGTTTTATTTGTTTAGAAACCAGATAGCACATATTATGGTGGAAGATGTTACACACATTTTAGAAATAAAAATAGGCTCTCCCTAAATGGGGCATCGGTTGCCTGTATGGTAACCAACACACGGATGTGTATTGTACAATTTCAGCTACCAGGACTTCCAGGTGGGCTGGAGCTGTGATAAGGCTATAGTGTTTTCATGAGAGACACTGTAAACTAAGCTTCACATCTACATAGGATTTGTTTGTGTTGTGTTAAGTTATTGAGTCCTTATTATGTTACTGTTTTATATGCTGCATGAATACTTGCAGCACCTGAAGTATAGGTGTCATTACCCCAAATGAGGAAAAGGTAAATTTGCTCTGGTTAAATGGCACCGTTAACTAGGGTCTCTCTTGACATCTAAGAGTTCCCACTCCATGATATATTTGTTGCCTTTTCAGCAGTGCTGATAGTAAAAGCTGGGCTATATTGTAGCATCTGGCCTCCAGTCTGGGTTGGTGTCTGAGGAGGAACTGACAGCAGCACCATAGGCCCTGGTTAGGGAAACCTGGAAGAGAAGTCTTATGTGTCTTTTTCACCTGAAGAATAGTAACCCACTAGCCCTGTTTATTTTACCTCCTAAATAGTTCTCAAATCTGACCTTTCCTCTGGCTTTTTTACTGGCTATTTCCTGTCTTCTCTTATTCCATCTTACAATTTCTTCCAGCAAATATCTCTTCCAGACCATGTTTTGGATACTTACAATGTGCTAAATACTGAACTGTGTAATTTCACAGTACAATTTACATTTATATTATATTCTTTCACCACCTCATTCTCTTAATAATCCTTGAAGGTAAGGGGTACCTCCAATTTACAGGTGAGGAATCAGTGGCCCAGAGAGATTGACTTGCCTAAGGTCACACTGAAAAAATGAGTTGGGATTTCAGTTTGAAACTGCATATACCTATGCTTTTATATTCTATAACATTCTATGGTGCAGAGTGATCTTTATAAAAGACAGAGCTCGGGCTTCCCTGGTGGTACAGTGGTTGAGAGTCCACCTGCTGATGCAGGGGACATGGGTTCGTGCCCTGGTCCAGGAAGATCCCACATGCCGTGGAGCGGCTAGGCCTGTAAGCCACGGCCTCTGAGCGTGCGCGTCTGGAGCCAGTGCTCCGCAACGGGAGAGGCCACGACAGTGAGAGGCCCGCGTACCGCAAAAAAAAAAAAAGACAGAGCTTATCATGTTATTTTGATCTTCCTTGTAGGATAATATCCAATCTCCTTAACATACACAGGGTGCTCCGTGATCTTTGCCCTGTTGCTTTTCCAGGTTCATTTTCTACTCTTCCCCCATACTCCCTACTTTACGCTCTAGTAACACAACCTTCTTGGATTTAATTTCACATTCTGCTCTTTCTTGTCTCTCAATTATTGTTCATAGAGTTCCCTATCTTTGAACTCTTCCCTCCTCTTCTCTATTCATCTCCATTATCTTGTCCCCTCTATCCCCTACCCAACTCCCCACCCCCCCACCCACCCTGCCATTACCTAACTCCGTCCAACTCTTTCTTCAAAACTCGCTTTGGGCCTCATTCCTCCTAATGCTTGATCTGACCTGACCTGTGTTTGCTCTTTATCTTTGTGTCCCCAGTAGATGGTAGTTGTTTAATATGTTTTTGTTCAGCTGAGCAGAAGTTTTGGAGGTATCACTCTCTAGAAAGAGACATTCTAGAGACCACCAAACTTTCTTCTTGGTGAGCTGTTTTGTCAATTTTAATAACTTAGAGTAGGTAATGGTCAATTTCTGACATGAGGGATGTAACCTGTTATTAAAAACGTTTTTCTGATTTTAGTACTTGAATGTATTAGAACTATCTTTGTGGAACCATCTTTTTTCTCCCTTTCTTAAAAAAAAAAAAATTTATTTATTTAGGCTGTGCCGGGTCTTAGTTGTGGCACACAGGATCTTCGTTGCAGCATGTGGCATCTTTTAGTTGCAGCACGCGGGATCTTTTCAATTGTAGCATGCAGGGTCCTAATTGCAGTACTCATGCAGGATCTAATCCCCTGACCAGGGATCGAACCTAGGCCCCCTGCATTGGGAGCGCAGAGTCTTACCCACTGGACCACCAGGGAAGTCCTCTTTCTCCTGTTTTAAAGTGGACTTCTATTGCTGTTCACTATTCTTTGTTGGCTAGTACCCTGGCTAGAAGGCTGAATCCTTAGGTAATGGATTTGGTTTCATATGGTGTATGTGCTTTCCAACTATTGGTTCTGTCATCATCTCTTCTGTTCTTTCTCTGAAGCTTTATAGAACAGCCTGATTCAAGATCTCAGAGCCTCTTTATGTGCGGGTACAGAGAATATGCATTTTAGTAAAAGAACTTCTTGATTTCTAAGTCATGGTTTTTACACATCACCACTCCCCTGCCCCCTTGTGTTTATCAAAAATCACCAGAGTCAGCAGTTCGAATGTAGAATACCATGACATTTGCTTCATCACTTCACTGAGAAGCGTTTATTCCTTTTAAACTCTTTTCTGTTTGTAAGCATTCAGTAGTATCTTTAGTGAGTTTTAACTGATTGTTAAGTCTGCACATAATGAAAGTATTGACTTTCCCTGACATTGGAAAAGGCCCAGATATGGGAGGATTAGTTATTAGGTGGCAGAGTATCAGCTTGTCCTCTACAGATCATGAAGTTCTGTTCACATAATTCTTTAGACATGCTATGGTTATTTTCAAATCTTCCTTAAAAATCAGTTACTTCCTGTTGTTTAGAGTCAGCTCAGAGGGAGACAGCTTTTGGAAAGCAAAATTAAATAATTGATTCAGTTACTGATGGGCTTTTCAGAGTTTGTCCACTGGCTATAGCATCTTTATCCCAGTGTTAATGCGTTATATAGATACAAGCCTTCTGAAGTAGTTGAAACTGCTACGAGGACCCGGTAAGAACTCAGGTTCTTACCACAGGTCAGGAGTATCTTCCCCAAAGCAGTGAAGCAATTTGTCTGTCTGCGTTACACAGGAAAACAACAAATGCCCACTGTGGTGTGGGCCCCAGTTAGCAGAATGCAGTAGATTTGGGGTCCTCCTTTATATGTAACTGAAGATATTGATTTGTTATCTAGGATGCCTAACCAAATATAGAGTAAGGACTTAGAAATAGAGGGATTACCTCAGAAGTATAAGTGGGGCTCTTGGTGTCTGCCCTTTCCTTTAATCCTCTAAAAAAGAGGCCAATTAATTTTATTAGGATTCAGTAAATCATAGATATATATGGCTTCTTGGGTAAACCAGATATAGCCTGTTGAAGAAACTAGGCCAGATGTGATGTTATAATAGGGAGAAAAAAGAATTTAAAGGGTACAGTCACAGCTTTGTGGGAGCATGTAGTATATGTTATTTGTATGTTTATAATAGGATGCTATTAAGAAACACATGAGGATCATGTGTTTGATTCCTTTTTACAAATCTAAATGAGGGAAGCTTTTTTTTAAATATTTATTTATTTGGCTGCACCGGATCTTCGTTGTTGGCATGTAGGATCTTTAGTTGTGGCATGAGGGATCTTTTTAGTTGAGGTGTGCAGGATCTAGTTCCCTGACCCAGGATGAAACCCGGGCCCCCTGCATTGGGAGTGTGGAGTCTTAACCACTGGACCACCAGGGAAGTCCAGCGGGAAGCTTTATTTCTTCCCATTTTGTTGATGATAATGGAGGGTGTGGGACACCTGAAGGCAGTGTCTAGAGATGAGAACAAAGAGGACTTTTCAGTCCTGTACAGCACAGTCTGATTGCCAGTCTCAGATGCTTTGGGAAGCCTACATAAGTTGCCAGGATTGAGCTTCATGAACATGTATAAAGATTGAGCCTCCTCAGTCTCAGATTCTTTTCTGTTGAGATTCAGACCTTTTGTCTATAGGGTTGCTTAACACCAGTGCCCATGGGCCCCCCGTCTCTTGTTTTTAAGGAAAGGAGGCTTTTTTTTTTTTTTTTTGGCTGCTGTGGGTCTTCATTGCTGCACTTGGGCTTTCTCTAGTTGCGGCGAGCGGAGGCTACTCTTCATTGCAGTGCACAGGCTTCTCATTGCGGTGGCTTCTTGTTGCGGAGCACGGGCTCTAGGCACGTGGACTTCAGTAGTTGTGGCACATGGGCTCAGTAGTTGTTGCTCGCGGGCACTAGAGCGCAGGCTCAGTAGTTGTGGTGCACTGGCTTAGTTGCTCCACGGCATGTGAGATCTTCCCGGACCAGAACTCGAACCCGTGTTCCCTGCATTGGCAGGCAGATTCTTAACCACTGTGCCACCAGGGAAGTCCCAAAGAAAGGAGGCTTTGAGGCAGCAGTACCATCAGTTTCCTGCAGCTGACTGGCCTTTCCCAGGAATAGTCCCCTTGTTGAGCACAGGCTACCGAGCAGAGAATAGCCTGATGTCCTTCTGTTGCATTCCTGCAAGGATGTTCTCCCTTCACAGTATAGGTAGATTTTTAGGAATCTGACCCTCTTGGCTCTTGCTTTTGTATGATTAGTCCCTCCTCTGTTTATACTTTTGAATTGTGAGCTCATCTTCAGTAAGGCTTTATCTTGGTGGTCCAGGTTGAGGTATATGCAAGAGATGTTTTACATTTATTTCTAGGCAACTAGGATGTATCACTTGCTTGGGGCCTCAGTTAGTTTTGGTTAATTTCTTGAACCACCTAGGTAAGTATGTATTTCAACCTCAAATTGGTTTGAGGGCAGACTTCTGGTTACAGACTCCCATTGGATGGATACCTTTTTTCTCCCCTCTGACCTAGATTGACACAAGATTTTATGTTGTCTTCTGTGTTGGTGGTTAGATTTTTTTCTAGACCACTCTTTCATAAGAGTATAACTCTTCAACGTCCTGGCCTTATGTAGAGGTCGCTGTCCCTTCTTTTTGCTTCTTTGAGCCCAGGGTGTTATCTCTTTATCCCCCTGTCCCCCATCCCATCCCCTGCAAGGCTGGCACCCTCCTCTTCTCCTAGGACTGCTGTAGTGTCAGCAGTATTTGTTTGTGTTTTCAGTTTGCCTTTCATCATTGCTCCTTGGGGATTTCTCTTACTTTTTTTTGTGAAAGCAGTTGTGCATTTCAAATGGATACTTATATAATTTTATCCATATTTCTAGGTGTTTTTGCAGTGGGAGAATTTGCGGGGTCTCCCCCATTGCCAAGGGGCCAAGCAGGACACTCTTGTCCAACTTGTTAGATGTACTTTGTTCATTGTGGTGCTGTCTTGTTGGTTTCCACCAGATAGTTTCTAGAGCTGTTGATCTGAAATCTTAACTCTGGTGCTGTCCTGCCTTCATGACTCTGGTATACCCAGTATTCAAGTACTCACTCTCAGTTGATAATTTCTTTTGCAGATAATTTTATAGGCTTTTGCTACAAAAGTGGAATCAGTGGGGAAGCTATAAGTGGTGCACTTAATCTTGGTTTGTGTTCATTCTGAAATTTGAAATGGAGTGCATTTCATAGTTCTTGATCAAGATAACAGCAGTGCTAACAGCATTTGTAAAATTGCATGGGTTGTGTCTACCTAGAGGGGTGGGATAGGGAGGGTGGGAGGGAGACGCAAGAGGGAAGAGATATGGGGATATATGTATATGTATAGCTGATTCACTTTGTTATAAAGCAGAAACTAGCACACCATTGTAAAGCAATTATACTCCAATAAAGATGTTAAAAAAAAAACAAACTGCATGGGTTCTTTCCATCCTTCTATGTGAGTGGCATTTTTTAGAAGCCTGTCCAAGTTCGAAATGTATAATTATTTTTAAAATATCAGTATTTTATTTATTATAAAGAGTAAAATACAGCTTGTATAATACTAATATCAAGTCAAAAATCTAAGTAGAGGCCTGCCTACTATATCTTATCTACACTGGTGCAAAAATAATGTATGAACTTCATTAAGAGCAGAACTATCTTAAAACAGAGACTTTTGAATGTGAAGAGGCCCACCTGTCAGAATTGTTTGTTATGGAAGGCAATATTTTTGTTTTTAGTTAATGGGAGAGATGATAAGGAGAGTCTGGAAATAGCTGTGTTGTGGGGGTGTTCAGTAGTTTATCTATTAGCATGGCTGAGTGGCATCCTCTAGCCCTGGGTTTATAACATTCTGCAGATGCCACCATTGACTTAGCTGGGCCTTTTGTTCAGCCTTACTCTTATATAACAATGAGTTGCACTCCTTATTCTTGTATGCTGTGGTGAGCAGGAGGGAGGATTAGCTCCTCGTCCTGTCATTTTTCTATTACTCACTCTCCTTCTCTTTGGGGGGCATTTTTATTTTGCCTGCAGTGCTGGGGCAATGTCCACTTGAGAATAGGTCACAAGAATATTTAATGACTACTTGTTGACTGAATGACTAGAAGATTGGAACTTTATTAGCCCTCTTTCCCAAATGCAGGCCTGGAATGTCTGTCTTTGAGATTTGGCAGTTGTCTCTAGGTGTTCCACTTTTATTCTTCACTCTCAGTCAACTAGATTGTTCTTGGATGGTGGTTGCCAGCTGTTTTAGGTTGGCATAGTGAGTGCTGATGAGGCAAAGGTTTGGGGTTTAATTCCAGGGTACAGCCTCGCCCTGGTTAAAGAGAAACCATGCTGCCCCAGACTATACTGTTAACTGCACTAGGGTGAATGAGTATCCTTGGGCACCAAGGGACCATGTAAGAGAGTATAGATGTGTTTAAGGCATAAGGTTATGTAGGGGAGAAAAATGCATCATAAATTTCCTAGTGGGACAATAATGTCATTTTTCATTTTTGTATTAGGGATATAATTTTAAATTATGATTCGATTTGATTTGGCATTTGGTATTTATTCAAATGCTACCGACATCTTTGGTGTCCAAAGATGACTTTTGTTGTTTCTGTTTTGGAGACTTATGGCTTCTTGCTCTACATCTGAGTTTTCTTTCTTGAGGCATATATTTATATCACCCCCACAGTGCCTGGCACAGTGTCTTTATCACAGAAGGTACCTAAGCTTGGCCTGAATAAAATGCTAGCCCTTCTGCCTTTCCCTTTGACCATTCTTTCTCCAAATAACTTTCTTTTTTTAAAATTAATTAATTAATTTTTACTTTTGGCTGCGTTGGGTCTTCGTTGCTGTGCGTGGGCTTTCTCTAGTTGCGGTGAGCAGGGGCTACTCTTCATTGTGGTGCACAGGCTTCTCATTGTGGTGGCTTCTCTTGTTGCAGAGCACGGGCTCTAGGGCCTATGGGCTTCAGTAGTTGTGGCACATGGGCTCAGTAGTTGTGGCTCTTGGGCTCTAGAGTGCACGCTTAATAGTTGTGGCACATGGGCCTAGTTGCTCCATGGCATGTGGGATCTTCCCAGACCAGGGCTTGAACCTGTGTCTCCTGCATTGGCAGGCAGATTCTTAACCACTGCACCACCAGGGAAGCCCATCTCCAAATAACTTTCAGCCACTTTTTTCTTTAAAATATTTCCTCAAGCTTTTATTTCATCTCAGCCTTTGCCCTTCATCCCCACTATCATGACAATATCTCCTGGCCATAAAACCCCTGTGTGAATTATTTTGGTCTCTTCATTATATCACGTCTCATTTGGTATATTGAAGTTTGGCTTTGTCTCTATGGAATAGCATCTTTATCTGAAGAGTGATGGGATGTACCCGACTGGGTATGCACACACACACAGGTCATCTTCCAGTCTTTGACAGATGGCCCTTTTTCCCAAAGGTTAGCATCCGTTATTTTCTGGTTACAGAAATGAGGTTTTCCTGCCGATCCTCTTCTTACTTGCAAAATCTATAGCCTGAGTTTTGTCCAGACTCCATATGCTTTTTCCCCAGAGACATTATAGGAGTATTAATTTGAAAGAAGAAGCCTTTTTTCTACTTTATTTGCTTTAGGTCAGGTGCACACATTCTTTCCCACTTATCTTTGCTAATATTCAGATGTCACTGGTTTCTTCAGTGTTTATGTCCAGTGATAGACTAGAGAGAGACTTACAGTGCAACTTTTAAGTTAACTCTCATGATTGGTTCAGCGGTATGAATCTTAAACTACATATTTTTACTATGTTGGAGAGAGAGAGAGTGTGTGTGTGTGTGTGTGTGTGTGTAAGAGCCTAAGAACTGGGCACAGGTTGAATAACCTTGGCCATAAAGTAACAGTGAAACACATAATCTAGATTGCTTACATAAGTTTCCTTGGAAGACTGTTCTAAACTGGGCCACATCTACACAAAGAGGGAGGGCAAGCCAGTGAGTCCACTTTCTACCTGGCTGTGGCGTGCTATTTGTTTATGACATTGATCAGACCTAGAGCCTTCCAGAAGGAACCCAGGTGAGATTTGCCTCAGAGATGGATCCAGTTCTTGCTGGGCTCAGGGGAAGAGGGAGAGAAGTCTACTCCCTAGCAGGAGTAGACTGCCTGTTCATGGGGATGCTGGGAGGCTTAATTAGCCTTTTTAACCCTAAGTTATTGTGTCTTAAAGGAAAGGAATTTTGTTACTTATTTGTTACTGATTAACTAGGGAGAATAGTTAGCTAGGTAATCTTTCAAATCTGTACTTTGAAATAAGATATTTTTGTACTCGTTAAGTGTTTAAATCTTTGGAGAACCAGAAACATGATTTTATTCTAGTCCTTGTTAACTGTCTTTTAGAAGGTTATATTTTTATTTTTACCCCTAAATACTTCATGTATATCCTAAAGACATTTCCTTACATAACCGCAGAACAGTTCTCAAAATCAGGAAATAAAATACTGATACAATACTATTATCTAATCTATAGTCCATATTCAGTTGCATCAACTATTGTCTTCAGTACTGGCTTTTATAGCTATTTTCTTCCCCAGGTCCAGGACCTAATCCAGGATCCCACATTGCATTTAGTCTCCTTTAATCTGAAACAGTTCTTAGAGAATTGTTTTACATATGTGGTAGGATGTGCACAGTTAGTCCTAGGATTATTCCAATTCTCATTCTGATCCTGACTTCCTCATGCATTCTAGAGAAGGATGATGCCACCTTGAGAGTCAAGGCATTGTGTTTGAATGGAACTCATTAGTGTAATTCAATTCTTCCACATTTTAGTAGCTACTAATAGGTTTGGTTGTCGGAGGGGGTGTGTTGGCCAAGGGAGGGGGAGGTATCTAATAGACAGGTGATGGTTAGACTCTACGTATTTTATTAATTTTTAATTATTTTTTTCTATACGCATTTTAAATTGCTTAGGTCACTAAATGATCCTCCTTGGTTCTGCTAGTTTTTTCCTAAATTTCATAATCAGTTTTTATTTTTCATTGAAAATGTGGAAAGCGGTGTTAGAAACAGATTTGGTTTATCTGTGATTCTTTTCTTCCTTTGTGATTTGATGAGGTGAACCCATTGTGGATTCCCATTTACAAATTTGTGTATCATGTAATTACTAATATAAGTCAACTGGAAATGTGACATTTAGTAGTTTAAAGGTACAGGTTACCTGTTGCATTGAAGTAAGTGCCACAATTTATTTTTGCATGTGGGAAGTCAAGAAATAATGGATCTTTAAATTTTCTATTCTTTGCAGATATAAATTTTTCCTGTGATTTGTCACTTGTAAATCCTTGTGGCATTGGGATGTTTTCCAGCATCAATAACCAATTCTCTGATTCTCTGTATACCAACTGTGTGTTCAACAATTTAATTCTGATACTAACTACCCAGAGTTAGTACAGACTCCACAGGTTAAGGACTCAGTCCTGCAAGACTGCCCTGACTTCACATACCAGTCACAAGTCCTTGACTACCCATACTTCTCACTGACAGACTATAAATCAGGGGTTCCTATGAACCTCTCTTTAGGTTCAAAAATTTGCAAGAATGACTCATAGAACCCAGGAATATACTTATGTTTACTGGTTTATTTTAAAGGATACAACTGAAGAACAGCCAAATGGAAGAGATGCATAGGGCAAGGTATGGGGTGGCAGGGGTTGTTGTGGAGCTTCAGTGCCCTTTCCAGGTTCCACCCTCCCAGCATCTCGATGTATTCACCGACCCAGAAGCCCTCTGAATCTCAGTGTTCAGGAGTTTTTATAAAATTTAATCTCCAGTTCCCTGCCCCCATCTTGGAGGCTGGTGGGTAGGACTGAAAGTTCCTTCTAGTCATTTGGTCTTACTGGTGACCAGTCCCATCCTGAGGCTTTCTAGGGACCCCACCCTAAATTACTTCATTAACATAAATTCAGGTCTGGTCAAAAGGGGCTTGGTACGAATAACAAAAGACACTCCTATCACTCAGAAAATTCCAAGGGTTTTGGGAGCTCTGTGCCAGGAACTAGGGGCAAAGACCAGATATATTTTTGTATTGTGCCATAGGCACCATAAGGGGTCTACACCTGACTAGCATTACCATTCATTTTAGAACCGTGAGAAGTGGAGCCATAAGAGTTTACCTATGTCGTTAAGGAGCTAAGTGCACAGAGTACCCATGTCACTGACAAAGCCAAAGTGAGAAACTTGAGTAGCCATAGAAATACAATTATGTGAATATATATTGCAAAATAGTAGTCATCCATTATTACTTTTATTTATAGTAGATACCAATTTAGGAAAAACCCACAGTATACAGCCTCTATATGATGTAGGTATAATTATTTTAAAAGAAATAATAACTGAAAATCTAAAGTGATCAGCAACAATTCAGAAAGTTAGTGGCTAGTTATAGTATAGAAGGATTCATGTCAGGGTCCCTGCTATAGTCTTATTTTTAAAAGCTCTGATTTGATGAAATGCTACTTGCATAGAGCTTTTTAGGATTGTGTCTCGTGGGTAGGTTGACTAGATACAGCGAAGTCTTTACCAAAGTTCATGCTGAATGTTTGCAGGGCTGTGAAGGGTAAACCATCCTCTCTGTGCACAACTTGTAGTTGTCTGGGTTTGAAGCATCCAGACTGAACTCCGTAGTTTTATGATAGAACTCTTAGGAGAGGGAGGGGTCTCAGAGGGCTAGGGGAAGAGACTGGTGAGGGAAGTGGAGATGGTTGTGGTGGGGGAGTCGGATGGGACACCAAGCATGATTTGGCTTCTCTCCAAGCCTCTTCAGTCTCGCCATGTAGTAGATAAACCTGACCTGCTTTTAGGGTGATCTGGACTCAGGGCTGGCTTAGGCTCCAGGAAGCCTAGGGAAAGTGGGCCATCCATGCCCCTGCCAAGTTGGCCCTTATCTCTGAAATCCCTGTTTTAAGAAGTTAGAGCTGTGTGGAAAGAGATACAGGACTCACAAGTTGAATGGTAACATATTTAGCCAGAATTGCTTTTACTCTTGCCTCATCCCCTGTATTTAGAGATCCAGGGATCTTACTTTTTTTTTTTTTAACCACTCTCATATTACACAGATCTGATGTTTTAACATATGTGGTGTATGTGTGTGTGAGAGAGAAAGAGAGAGAGAGAGAGAGAGAGAGAGATTTTTTCAGAGCCCAGATTTCTCTGGGGAGCAGTGGCTATGTCGCACAGGCTTCTCATAGCCAAAGCTGTCATCCCTGCTTTAGCTCCTATCTTCCCAGCTCAATTGTTTATTCTCTCCCTCCCCCCGCCTCCTTCCCTCTTCTCACCCCTCCCTCTTCTTTTTTTTCAGCTGCCTCCATAGAGAATGAAATGAATCTTTCATTTGCTCCCCTCAGTAGTGGCCTTCTAGGGCTTTACTCCTACTTATTCAAAACTCCTGGGACTGGCTCTGCAGGGATGTGCTTCTCAGAGACCTCTTGGATGAAGGGCATAAGCCAGGGAAGCTTTACGAGGGGGGCAGTGTACACAAGGAACCTCAGCCCTTGGCTATTTTAAACAGGATGTGGATAGCAGAGATTCAGTGGTAAAAGTGAAAATTTGACTTTGCAAATGTAGTATTAACTTCAGTTATTGAGAAAATTTGCCCTTGATGGTTAATTACATTTATAAAATAACCTGTGTATATCATTTATATATCAGATTAATTTTGTGTTTTTTTATTTGAATATGGTATGGAGTATTTTATGATATTCATGTAAAGTGGTCCTCTGCTCGTTACATTAAAAAAAAAAAACGCCAATTTTTCTTTCTTTGTGATACCTGAAAATTTGGGGGAAAAGACCATTGATCTTAGAGTTTTGTTGTCTTAGGAGAGCAAGTTCTCAAACTTACTCTTAAAAATTATTGAAGACCCCAAAGAACTTTTGTTTATATTGGTTATATTGGTCAATATATGCTGTATTAGAAATTAAAACTGAGAAATAAAAAAATATTAATTCATTTAAAAATAATAAAATAATTATGTTAGCATAAATAACCTTTTAAATGAAAAATAACTATATTTTCCAAAACAAAAAAATTAGAAGGGTATCATTGTTTTACACATTCGAAAATTTGAAAATGTCTGAATAGAGGCAGCTGGATTCTCAGATCTGGTTCTGCATTTAGCCTGTTGTGACTTACTGTTTTGTTGTTGACTTATTGTATTGTTAAAGTACATGAAGAATGTAGTTGGAGAAGGGAGGAGTGTTTTAATATCCTTTTCAGATAACTGTGGGTATTCTTTGTTTTATTTATTTTTTATTTTTGGCTGCTTTTGGGTCTTCGTTGCTGCATGCGGGCTTTCTCTAGTTGCAGTGAGCGGGGGCTACTCTTCGTTGCGGTGCATGGGCTTCTCGTTGCGGTGGCTTCTCTTGTTGCGGAGCATGGGCTCTAGAGATGCGGGCTCAGTAGTTGTGGCTCACGGGCTCTAGAGCGCAGGCTCAGTAGTTGTGGCGCATGGGCTTAGTTGCTCTGCAGCATGTGGGATCTTCCCGGACCAGGGCTCGAACCCGTGTCCCCTGCATTGGCAGGCAGATTCTCAACCACTGCGCCACCACGGAAGCCCCACTGTGGGTATTCTTTGGTACTATACCGAAACGCCGAAAAATGGTAGTTTCTTCAAGGTTAATTGTTACAGAGACTTTGAAACCATATCAAGGAACTTTTTGTATTCTGTTACATTAAAATCCATTGGTCTATCTTGCACTTTGAATGGCTCTTTAACCCATGCATGATTTTGACTTTCTGGCTCCCTTGAAAGGGTCTTGAGGACCCTCAGGACCTGAGGGAACCACCCTTTAAAAACTGCTGTCATAGAATCTGGAAGGGGTCTTAAAGATGAACTCAGGCCCATCTTTCTTCTAGGCTGGAGTAAGAGGGGTAATGGAAGTTGTGGGAGAACTGATATGCCCAAGGTAATGCAGCTAGTTTCCCATTGAGCTGTGACTATAATTTAGGTTTCTTGACTGATTCTTTAAACTTGGCTTCAGTACCTCTGCTGTGCTTGGTGCTGGCCTCACTGCATTGCCTTTTGGGAGTTGTCTCCTGTGGCCCTGCTCCTTGGAGTCTTGAATGTTTGTTCACCTTTCCTTCCTTATTTTGTCTTAATTTTCTAATTGCCAAAAGTCTCTTTAGGTTTCTGAATAAAATATTTTGATCTCTTGTCAGTTTAGCTCTGTGGCTGCTTATGTGTATTAAATGTGTTTTTAAGTAACTGAAAGATAGTCAAAAGGCATTTAGGCTACGTGGAAGTTTGAAGTACACATCAGGTCTTTATCTTGCACAAGAAAGGTGTTTTGAAATAACTTTAGAGCTCCACAGTCGATCTCTCACAGCAGATTGGAAGAATCTTGTAGATACCCAGGCAGTACTAATATATATGAACTGAACTCTTTTTCCCCTTTGAATTATGTAAATTCTTTGACTAATGGGTTTCTTTGAAGGGGTGTTGCTTAAAGTTTTGGGCTGAATGTTTTCATGCTCTGAAAACTTTCCTCCCCTTGTAAATTAGCATAAGTGCATGGTTTTGTTTATATTCTTAATGGAAAAAAGGTGTGAGTGGCACTTGCTGTTGAATTGCTTTGAGATCATTTGAGGAAATTTAGTATTACTCAAGGTCACCAAAATTAATGAGGACATGGCAGTTTGGAATGGATTGTTTTTATCAAAGGCAGGATCAGGATGCTGCTGAGGAACACAAAGACATCTCTGAAATTTCACAGGCTGCCCTGCAATGGTGAAGCAGTGTGTGATTGCATTTTTCAGTGTGGACTCTCCAGGCTTGGGCTGCTTTGTGAACAAAGGCTTTGTGTGTGTGTGTGTGTGTGTGTGTGTGTGTGTGTGTGTGTGTGTGTGTGTGTGTGTGTGTGTGTGTGTGTGTGTGTGTGTGTGTTAATTTTTTAGTATTAGTTGTTTTATTTGTTTTTTTATACTGCAGGTTCTTATTAGTCATCAATTTTATGCATATCAATGTATACATGTCAATCCCAGTCGCCCAATTCAGCACCCCACCATTCCCACCCCACCGCAGTTTTCCCCCCTTGGTGTGCATACATTTGTTCTCTACATCTGTGTCTCAATTTCTGCCCTGCAAACTGGTTCATCTGTACCATTTTTCTAGGTTCCACATACATGTGTTAATATACAATATTTGTTTTTCTCTTTCTGACTTACTTCACTCTGTATGACAGTCTCTAGATCCATCCATGGCTCAACAAATGACTCAATTTCGTTCCTTTTTTGGCTGAGTAATATTCCATTGTATATATGTACCACATCTTCTTTATCCTTTCGTCTGTCGATGGGCATTTAGGTTGCTTCCATGACCTGGCTATTGTAAATAGTGCTGCAATGAACATAAGGGTGCATGTGTCTTTCTGAATTATGGTTTTCTCTGGGTATATGCCCAGTAGTCGGATTGCTGGATCATATGGTAATTCTGTTTTTAGTTTTTAAGGAACCTCCATACTGTTCTCCATAATGGCTGTATCAATTTACATTCTGACCAACAGTGCAAGAGGGTTCCCTTTTCTCCACACCCTCTCCAGCATTTGTCGTTTGTAGATTTTCTGATGATGCCTTTTTTTTTTTTTTTTTTGCGGTACGCGGGCCTCTCACTGCTGTGGCCTCTCCCGTTGAGGAGCACAGGCTCTGGACGTGCAAGCTCAGCAGCCATGGTTCATGGGCCCAGCCGCTCTGTGGCACATGGGATCTTCCCAGACCGGGGCACGAACCCATGTCCCCTGCATCGGCAGGCGGACTCTCAACCACTGCGCCACCAGGGAAGCCCCCTCATTGTAGTTTTGATTTGCATTTCTCTAATAATTAGTGATGTTGAGCAGCTTTTCATGGGCTTTTTGGCCATCTGTATGTCTTCTTTGGAGAAATGTCTATTTAGATCTTCTGCCCATTTTTTGGATTGGGTTGTTTGTTTCTTTAATATTGAGCTGCATGAGCTGTTTATATATTTTGGAGATTAATCCTTTGTCCCTTGATTCGTTTGCAAATATTTTCTCCCATTCTGAGGGTTGTCTTTTCGTCTTGTTTATGGTTTCCTTTGCTGTGCAAAAGCTTTGAAGTTTCATTAGGTCCCATTTGTTTATTTTTGTTTTTATTTCCATTACTCTAGGAGGTGGATCAAAAAAGGTCTTGCTGTGATTTATGTCAAAGAGTGTTCTTCCTATGTTTTCCTCTAAGAGTTTTATAGTGTCCGGTCTCACATTTCGGTCTCGAATCCATTTTGAGTTTATTTTTGTGTATGGTGTTAGGGAGTGTTCTAATTTCATTCTTTTACATGTAGCTCTCCAGTTTTCCCAGCACCACTTATTGAAGAGACTGCCTTTTCTCCATTGTATATGCTTGCCTCCTTTGTCATAGATTAGTTGACCATAGGTGCATGGGTTTATCTCTGGGCTTTCTATCTTGTTCTATTGATCTATGTTTCTGTTTTTGTGCCAGTACCATATTGTCTTGATTACTGTAGCTTTGTAGTATAGTCTGAAGTCAGGGAGTCTGATGTAAGGTTAGATTGTTTATTTGAGAGTTTTCTTGTTTCTTGAAGTAGACTTGTATAGCTATAAACTTCCCTCTTAGAACTGCTTTTGCTGCATCCCGTAGGTTTTGGATCGTCGTGTTTTCATTGTAATTTGTCTCTAGGTATTTTTTGATTTCCTCTTTGATTTCTTCAGTGATCTCTTGGTTATTTAGTAACGTACTGTTTAGCCTCCATGTGTTTGTGTTTTTTATGTTTTTTTCCCTGTAATTCATTTCTAATCTCATAGCGTTGTGGTCAGAAAGGTTGCTTGATATGATTTCAATTTTCTTAAATTTACTGAGGCTTGATTTGTGACCCAAGATGTGATCTATCCTGGAGAATGTTCTGTGCGCACTTGAGAAGAAAGTGTAATCTGCTGTTTTTGGATGGACTGTCCTATAAATATCAATTAAATCTATCTGGTCTCTTGTGCCATTTAAAGCTTGTATTTCCTTATTTATTGTCATTTTGGATGATCTGCCCATTGGTGTAAGTGAGGTGTTAAAGTCCCACACTATTGTGTTACTGTTGATTTTCTCTTTTATAGCTGTTAGCAGTTGCGTTATGTATTGAGGTGCTCCTATGTTGGGTGCCTATATATTTATAATTGTTATATCTTCTTCTTGGATTGATCCCTTGATCATTATGTAGTGTCCTTCCTTGTCTCTTGTAACATTGTTTATTTTAAAGTCTATTTTATCTGATATGAGTATAACTACTCCAGCTTTCTTTTGATTTCCATTTGCATGGAATATCTTTTTCCATCCCCTCACTTTCAGTCTGTATGTGTCCCTAGTTCTGAAGTGGGTCTCTTGTAGACAGCATATATATGTGTCTTGTTTTTGTATCCATTCAGCAAGCCTGTGTCTTTTGGTTGGAGCATTTAATCCATTCACATTTAAGGTAATTATCGATATGTATGTTCCTATGACCATTTTCTTAATTGTTTTGGGTTTGTTTTTGTAGGTCCTTTTCTTCTCTTGTGTTTCCCACTTAGAGAAGTTCCTTTAGCATTTGTTGTAGAGCAACTGGTTTGATGGTGCTGAATTCTCTTAGCTTTTGCTTGTCTGTAAAGCTTTTGATTTCTCCATCAAATCTGAATGAGATCCTTGCCGGGTAAAGTAATCTTGGTTGTAGGTTCTTCCCTTTCATCACGTTAAGTATATCATGCCACTCCCTTCTGGCTTGTAGAGTTTCTGCTGAGAAGCCAGCTGTTAACCTTATGGGAGTTCCCTTGTATGTTATTTGTCATTTTTCCCTTGCTGCTTTCAATAATTTTTCTTTGTCTTTAATTTTTGCCTATTTGATTACTATGTGTCTCGGCATGTTTCTCCTTGGGTTTATCCTGTATGGGACTCGCTGCACTTCCTGGACTTGGGTGGCTATTTCCTTTCCCATGTAAGGGAAGTTTTCGACTCTAATCTCTTCAAATATTTTCTCTGGTTCTTTGTCTCTCTCTTCTCCTTCTGGGACCCCTATAATGTGAATGTTGTTGCGTTTAATGTTGTCCCAGAGGTCTCTGAGGCTGTCTTCATTTCTTTTCATTCTTTTTTCTTTAGTCTGTTCTGCAGCAGTGAATTCCACCATTCTGTCTTCCAGGTCACTTATCCGTTCTTCTGCCTCAGTTATCCTGCTATTGATTCCTTCTAGTGTAGTTTTCATTTCAGATATTGTATTGTTCTTCTCTGTTTGTTCTTTAATTCTTCTGGGCCTTTGTTAAACATTTCTTGCATCTTCTCGATCTTTGCCTCCATTCTTTTTCCAAGGTTCTGGATCACCTTCAGTATCATTGTTCTGAATTATTTTTCTGGACGGTTGCCTATCTCCACTTCATTTAGTTGTTTTTCTGAGGTTTTATCTTGTTCCTTCATCTAGTATATAGCCCTTTGCCTTTTCATCTTGTCTATCTTTCTGTGAATGTGGTTTTTGTTCCACAGGCTGCAGGATTGTAGTTCTTCTTGCTTCTGCTGTCTCCCCTCTGGTGTGTGTGTGTGTGTCTTTGTGTGTTTATTTCCTCCTGTGTGGCTCCCTGCCAGGGGTTAGTCTAAGGACCGTGCCCACATGATTAATTCTGCTGATTCTTGGTCAGGCAACACTTTACAGACGTGTGGTCTTTTAATTTAGCAGGGCAGAAGACCCTTTCTTTCACTCTCAAGATTGCTTTGAGAGGCTTGACTGGGATTGGCTGTGTGTTTCTTCGTAATTATAGCCTCCTTTTAGTAATCCCAATATATTAAACTGTAGAAATTAACATATTACTTAGGGGTTGAATATTTACCTTTCAGAGTGGTTCTGTTTGGAGTTCCTTTAAATAGCTAGTTCTCCCATTTCATTAAAATAGAATTTGAGTCCCAGAATTTGCTTTGTAGGAATATAGGTCCTTATTAAGGTGCAACACACCCATGATCACTCTCCTAGTATCTCTGTGTCTTAGAGGCAGAGCTTCTCTTCACTGGAGGTTGAAGCAGTGTTTCACATGGGATGAGGAGCAAATGGGGAGATGCATTTTCTTCCTTATCAACTTTTTTCTCACGTCTGTCTATCAGTTATGCTAAGAGCTAATTTTTTGAATCAGGGCTGCCTTCCCTGTGTTCTGAAAGGCTGTGCCCACATGGAAGTGTCTGTGTGGGTGGGTGGAACCCCTTAGAGACAAAGTTTAATTGACTGTGCTGCTGCCCCCCAAGATCAGCTTTTCCTCTGCCATTTTCCCTTTGTTGCTTTTCTGAAGGTGATCAGTAACAGCAAAACCTGCCCCTTAAGTAGTTTGTATGGTTCTAAAGAGCTGAGAAAAGAATTCATTGTGTCCTCTATGTAAAGAAATTTAGTGGCTCATGGAAGGGAAGGAAAGAGAAAAACCAAATTTGATGGGACTTAAGAAATCCATTACTTTCCAGTTTCTTCTCTGTTATGGGCATCTGATGGCCTGGGTACTATTTTAAAGTTTCCTCTGTTTTTAAAATGTTTTGAGAAGGGGGCTGGATCAGTGTCTTTCATAGTGTAATATATGTGGTTGTTGAATGTTTAATTGATGTTTGCTTCTGTCTGTCAGGAGCTTGGGACTGAGGTTGTTTTGAAGATGTTTGTTAACTGGGGGTTTACAGGCTTTTCATTGTTATTGCTGACCTTTCAGTGATTGTTATTCTTCCATCACCACACAATTTCTTCTCTAAAATGACAGGAATTCAGATTACCTAAAGGTACTTGCTAATTAAAAATTGTTCTCTAAAAGCCACTCCATAATCAGCCAGGCTCACTGTAAGCAAAACACTTATTAAGCAGTCGAGAATGAAACAGGGGGTTTATGCTGATTATGAACATTGACTTCCAAACACAGAGTAGTTGCTGATGAATTTTCATTATACTAATATTTAGAAATAAATTTCACTTCTAAACCTGCTGATATTTAATTGGTTTATTACTTCCTTTCTAAAGCCTAATGAACTAAAGATATAGGTTTCCTTCAGAGACTTGGAATCTGCTTTGTCAGTGAATGGTAGCTCAGCATTAGTTATATTTTTATATATATATATATATATTTTTTTTACTACTTATTTTATTTTATTTTATTTTTGGCTGCATTGGGTCTTCGTTGCTGCATGCGGGCTTTTTCTCTGGTTGTGGCAAGCGGGGGCTACTCTTCGTTGCGGTGCACGGGCTTCTCATTGCAGTGGCTTCTCTTGTTGCGGAGCACAGGCTCTAGGCGTGCGGGCTTCAGTAGTGTGGCACATGGGCTCAGTAGTTGTGGCTCACAGGCTCTAGAGCACAGGCTCAGTAGTTTTGGTGCATGGGCTTAGTTGCTCCACGGCATGTGGGATCTTCCCGGACCAGGGCTCGAACCCGTGTCCCCTGCATTGGCAGGCGGTCTTAACCACTGCGACACCAGGGAAATCCAGCATTATTTATATTAATATTTATTTGTGGATCACTTTTCTTCCCTGTACCTTAATGCCGTTTGTAAATGTTTTTGGAAGTGTGTTATTAATGCAAAAATTTGAATTTTATTTCAGCGGCCATGGCTCACAGGCCCAGACACTCTGCGGCATGTGGGATCTTCCCAGACTGGGGTGGTACAAACCCGTGTCCCCTGCATCGGCAGGCGGACTCTCAACCACTGTGCCACCAGGGAAGCCCTAACTGAGCAGTCTTAAACTTAAATTACAGTTTTCCAAAATTCTAAAGGATCCAGTTTGCTTTGTTTTGTTTCTGTTTCTGTTCGGAAGAACATAGAAATTCTGTTTCAAATTGTGTCTGGACCTTAATAAGAGATTCCAGTTCTGGAATAGTATTTGTGTTGAATAATTAGAGACTTGTGTTTCCTTCTTTTTTTTAATTTTGGGAGATGAGAGGAATTTTAGGATGACCTGATTCTGGATGTGGTTGTCTACAACAGTTTGTCTTATAAAGGATTATTTATCTTGTGCCCTTCTCCCCCACATTTTATTATTAAAATGAAACAAGTATACCAAAAAATTGAAAGAATTGTTGAATCTTCATGTTAATATTTTGCAATATTTGCTTTGTCACAAAACAGTCCGTCTAACTTTCTTTGTCTTGTTTTTTCTTTCCACTCAAGAAGAAATGATCTTGCTAATATAGTAAAGTGGAGAGAGAAACAGACAGACATGCATAGTGCCTGACACATAGTAAATGTAATAGAGCTGGTTGGCAAGAGAGAGAGCGAATATGAATGAATGAATAGGACATGCTTCTAGGTTTAAGATACAAAGAAGCAATTCCCAGCTAAATCCCTGCCATTAGGGCCTTACTGTTGGGTCAGGAGGTGAGAAACCAAAGAAGGCAAACACTTTGCCAGGTAGCTCATATGAAGCCTTTGGTGAAGGTCAGCATGGGTAGCGTGGCTACTGGAGTTCAGAAGAGGGAATATGATCCCAGAAGACCGGGGCAGTTGACAAAGGCTTCTTGGAAGAAATGGAGGTGGAACTGGGCCAAGAGGTAGGGCAGAGCCTGAGAACAGAGATGTGGGCACAGGGGTATTCTTGAGCCACGGGGAGCCTGAGGCTACCTATGTATTTGGGAGGAGTGACAGTGTGATAAATAGCCAGTTGCCTGTAAGCGCTTTATTCAGGTGATTGGAGAGTGGACCATCTTCCTTGTAGTGCTCCAAGGCAGGGCCCACTTCTTATTCCCTGAGCACTCCCAGTTACTCCTGCTCCAGGGCTCCGCCTTTGCTGCTCACTCTGCCTGGACTCAGTCCCTCCAGATGTCTGTGTGGCTCCCTCTTCCTTCTGGCCTCTGCTCAGTGAGAACTTCCCTGTTCCCCCTCTATAAAATAACAGCTCCTTCTGGCACACACTAGCCAACTAACACCCTCTAACATACTTTTTTCTTCTTTCTACTGTGTCCCCAAAGCCTAGTACAGTGCCTGTGATTATATATACATGTATATGTATATATAGAGATATAAAGAGTTGGTGCTCAGGGAACAGTTGATGCATGAAGGAACGAACAAATGGGAATTCTGAGGTGTATAGGGCGTTTGGGCAAGAAAATATCTTAAAGGGACCAAAGAAGCAGCTAAGAGAAGCTTGAGCTGGGCAGAGAGTCACCAAAATATGTCTTACGGCCAGTGCCCTTGTGGGGAAGGTTGAGATTTGGGTGACCTGCTTAGAAAAGCTCCCAGGGAATTCATCCTTGACATTTTCTCTTTGAAAAATTCATGCTCCTAAGTGAAGCCTTTGGTGATTCTGATGCCTCTTATGCTCCTCCTAGGATCCCTGCAGTGGACCATGAGACGGTAATGTCCACTGAGGACCTCTGGGAGCCATGTCAGACGAATCCGCCTCAGGGAGCGATCCAGACCTGGACCCAGACGTGGAGCTGGAGGATGCGGAAGAGGAGGAGGAGGAGGAGGAGGAGGTGGCAGTGGAGGAGCATGGCAGGGGTGACGAGGAAGACCTGCTGGATGGTGAGTGACTCTAGTGAGTGACAGAGGTTGCCTTATCTTTATTCTAATAGAATTTTTGCTGAGACAACTTGGTGTTGGCAGTTGGATTTCTTAGGTCATCATCCATCATGAGAAGGCAAAGACTGGAACATAGCAACAATGAACTCATATGCTCTTCCCCAGGAAATAATTTGTTGTTCCTCTATATAAGCCTCACTTTAGTGCTGGAAGGACCTTTAGTATTCACCTTGTCTTTGATGATGTGCAAACTTAGGTCTAAAGATTTGAGACTGGAGCATGCTTGTTCAAGTCATGGAGGGAGTCAGTGGCAGAGTTCCTGTGGTGAGACAAAGAGGTGGTCTGGTGGTCACGGACCCATCAGGTGGCCACAGATGGGTGTGAGGATAACCGTGAGTGGTCTGTGAGTTTCCTAAGTTACATTCACAATCTTGCTTCTGTGAAGATGAGGAAGTTATCTGAGGAGAGATTATTAGAGGGGTTCACAACTCCAGAAAGCTTATTGCATCTCCTGCAGGGCTGCTCTGCCTCCTAGCTACTTCAAGTGACTATAAATTGCTCCTACTGGGAGAGAACTGCCCCTCTGTAGCTGGTGGACCCCTTCTGGGCTCCTATTTGGTTTGCTTGGCTCACCCTTCCTTTGTCCCCAACTTGCTGAAGTGGCATTGGACTTTTCCTTTTCATCATTAGTCTAATGTTAGGTCATCTGGCCAGCCACACAGCTTCTCAATTAATTCTAACCTTTCATGGCATAGGATTTGGTTGTTTGTAAGCTTCCTGTTGACCTAGGAATAAAGTTTTTGTCTTTTTATAACACACCAGTATTCAGTTTTATACCTGAACATTGCACTAGATCGTCGTTGCTTGGATCTTCAGGAGCCTAGGAAGATGCATTCCTGCCATTCTCCAGATTCCAGGAGAATGAGCATCTGTCCTCTTCGTTTGCTGATGTTACTGTCTTCAGTTCTCATTCATCCTAACAGCTGCCATATGGTTCAGGGATCAATTTTCTGTCATTTAAACTGTCTAGAGGTCTCTGCCCCATTTCCAGTTTACCTCTGGCAGGAAATTACCATTTCACTCCCCCACCCCCCACAACAGCATCTTCTGCTATCCACTGCCAGCTTGTTCAGCTGGAGTCTCCCCACAGCTAGTTCTGCAGTTCCCGTCTATATAGTAGAATGAGTAGAAATAACAGAAGATAGTGATGTGAGGGTATATCATCAGACTGTCTTGCTTGCCTCTCATGGTTCTTTTTTTTAAAAATAAATTTATTTATTTTATTTATTTTTGTCTGCGTTGGGTCTTTGTTACTGCGTACGGGCTTTCTCTAGTTGTGGCGAGCGGGGGCTACTCTGCGTTGCGGTGCGCGGGCTTCTCATTGTGGTGGCTTTCTTGTTGCGGAGCACGGACTCTAGGCGTGCGGGCTTCAGTAGTTGTGGCATGCAGGCTCTAGAGCACAGGCTTAGTAGTTGTGGTGCACCGACTTAGTTGCTCCCTGGCATGTGGGATCTTCCCGGACCAGGGATTGAGCCTGTGTTCCCTGTATTCGCGGATGGATTCTTAACCACTACGCCACCAGGGAAGTCTGCTACCCTTATTCTTATGGAGTTTGCAAGGAAAAGCCAGATGTCCCACTTCTTTTCCTCTGGTATTTTTTTACTTCATTACCTATGCTGATTTCTCTGCTGTTTTCCCGGTTCTCCAGTAGGGGACTGTCCCTAGGAAATCACTGTTCTGCTTTCTGCCCTTGATTAGTTTATGTCTTTTAGAATTTTTATATAAATGGAGCCATATAGTATATTCATTCTCTTTCTGGGAGTCTGACTTCTTTCACTCGGCATAATTATTTTAAGATTCATCCATGTGTGGGACTTCCCTGGTGGCACAGTGGTTAAGAATCCGCCTGCCAATGCAGGGGACACAGGTTCGAGCCCTGGTCCAGGAAGGTCCCACATGCCATGGAGCAACTAAGCCCGTGCACCACAACTACTGAGCCTGTGCTCTAGAGCCCGTACACCACAACTACTGAAGCCCGCGTGCCTAGAGTCCGTGCTCCGCAACAAGAGAAGCCACCACAATGAGAAGCACGCGCACCGCAATGAAGAGTAGCCCCTGCTCGCCACAACTAGAGAAAGCCTGCAAGCAGCAATGAAGACCCAATGAAGCCCAAAATAAATAAATCTATAAAAAAAAAAGATTCATCCACATGTATATATCAATTGTTCATTCGTCTTCATTGCTGAGTAGTATTCTATTGTATAGGTATACCCCAATTTGTTTATCCATTCCCTGGGTTTCTTTCTTTTGGGGGGGAGTTCCTTTTTTTCTTTTGTTTTGTTAATACAAATAAAACCACTATGAACATTCATGTATAAGCCTTTGTATTGACATGTGCTTTTATTTTGCTTGGATAACAGATTCTGTCATCTCTATTGGCTATCCAAGTCATGGGGGACAATGGAATCAGAACTAAGAATAGAACCTGTTTATGTTTTGCTAGAGACCTCCCTTTAGATGAACCATTAACATCCAGCAAATCAGATTATTCATCTATCCGTGAATCCAAGTGACTATTCTCCAGCCCATAGACCACCGTTTATTTACAAGACTATCAGAGTAGACTTGGTCACATTCATTATCTGAAATCAAGGTCTTGTTAGAAAGGTACCTAACAGAGTCTGTTAGGAGTCAAATTTGCATAAAAAGCTATGTAGCCCAGTATTAGTGCCTAAAAGAATGGCAGGTCTCAAAAGAGCATGGGGCACCAGGAGAACAATACAGTATGTGAGAGTGGCAAGGGAAAGGAATGCATTCAGTAATTCAGTAATATTTATTGAGCTTCTACTCTTTGACTAGGCATGGTCATGGGCATTGGGAATACAGCAGGGGATAAAAATGCCTCTCCTCATGGGATTTTCATTTTAGTAGGTTGAGACATGATAAATAAGTACATAAACAGTATGTCAGAAGGTGTTAAGTGCTATGAAGAAAGGGGAGCTGGGTAAGGTATGAATGTGGGATGATGCTTTTTTATGTCGACTGGTCAAGAAAGACTTTACTTGATTAGGTGACTTTTGAGTTGAGCCATGGAGGAAATAAGGGAGCTAGCCTGGTGGTTGTCTAGAGAAAGAGCATTCCAGGCAGATAGGATAACAAGAGCAAATATCCAAAGGCAGGAGCTTTCTTGGTGTGTGGAGAAAACAGCAAGGAGCCAGGGTAGCTGAAGCAGAGTGTACCAGGCTGAGGGTGGTAGAAGAGAGGCCGTGGGGTCAGACTGTGTGGGGTCTTATTCTGTGAGGTGGGAGCCATTAGAGGGTTTAAACGGAGGAAAGATCTCACTGGATGATATGTAAGGAACAGGCTGTGAAGGAGCTGAGGGCAAAAGCAGGCAGGTCAATTAGGAGGATACTGCAAAATTCCAGGCAGGAGGGATGGAGGCTTGGTGGAGGTGGTAGAAGTAGTTGGATTCTGGATATGTTTTGAAGATGGAGCCAATAGAATTTGTTAATGAAAGAGATATAGATTGTGTCAGAGTAAGAGGGAAGGTAAGGATGGATTCCAAGTTTTTATTGAACAACTTGAAGATGCCATTTTCTAAGCTTAGGAAGATGAGGGGAGAGGTACAGATTGGGGACAGAGAGGAGTTCGGTTTTGAAGACATGTTAAGTTTGACATGTCTTATGCCTCCAAGTTGAGATGTCCAGAGGGCAGTTGACTATCAAATTGAAGTTCACGGGAGAACTCTACATTGGAGGTTAAAAAGTGGGATATATCTGTATATGAATGGTACTTAAATCACAGGACAGGATAAGATTATTCCAGGAATAAGAGAAATTAAAGAGAAGTGGTCTGAACAACTAAGCACTTGGCAGCAGAGGCAGGGAAGGAATGAGGATGATCTAGGAAAGAAGATTGAGAAGAAATGGTCACTGAGGTAATAGGAGACCCAAGAGAAAAGTGTTATGGAAGCCAGGTAGGAAAAAAAAATCATTTCAAGGAGGAAGTGATCAACCGTGTTAGTTAAAGGCAACCAGTAGTCCTGGTAGTATGAGGACTAAGAATTGACCGTTGGATTTAGCAGTGTGGGGGTCCTTGGTGGCCTTGATCAATTTCAGTGCAATGATAGGGACTCAAAGAACAGGTGGAAAACAGGTTTTATCTTTTTAACTTTTTGCCAGTGGGACTGATCAGGTAGGGAGGGAGAAATTGATGGTGCAGGAGAGATTGGGGGCAGTCCACACTGGCTAAAGCCAAGCTGTTAACTGTGGTCTGGGAAAGCCTTTGCCTAAGCACTTTAGTGTATGATAGAGAGAGGAACACCCCACAAGACAAGGCAACCATCTTCATCTAAATTTTGTGATCTTGGGCAAGTCCTTGATGAGCCTTTAGGTTCTTTTCCACAAAATGAAAAGTCTGCAACCTGAATTCTAGATCTGTTGTTCTCTTGTTCTGGATGAAGACAGGGAAGAATGGGCATGTTTTTAGGAACAAAAAGGAATCACCAAAACAAAAGGGCTATGAATCAGCGGGGGAAGCAGTTAGACCTGTGACCGAATGCACTAAGACAGGCAAGACAGTGTTAATAGCATTCTATTGCATTTCAGCATTTTGTTCTCAACATAGAGGAAAAGCAGCATTCCTTAAATTACAGATTCAAGCCAGATCTTTTTTTTTTTTTTCGGCTGCGCCACACAGCATGCGGGATCTTAGTTCCCAGATCAAACCCATGCCCCCTGCAGTGGAAGTGTGGAGTCCCAACCACTGGACTGCAGGAACTCCCTCAAGCCAAATCTTTTTCTTTTTATTCTGTATTTCTCTCTTCCTTCTCCTCTTCCCCAGAAACTTGTGTCACTTTTTCCTGAGACAACTTGAATATCTGTTGTTGGACTGATTTTTCAGAATAGTGTATGTCAGAGTTTAGGGTGACCTCCATGTTAGAAATGAAGTAGTGCTGATTTTGATAATTGTTCCTGTCCTCCTTTTCTGTGTGCTAGGGTTAGGGAAACAAAGGGGCAGAGAGTTTGGGTGCGCTGGGGGCCGAAGATTGTTTTATAAACCTGCATCAGAAGAGCATGTCAGACATTGACCCAGTTGTTCAGAGTGACTTTTTTTTTTTAATACATGTTACATTTTATTTTATTTATCTTTTTTGGCTGCATCGGGTCTTAGTTGCGGCACGTGGGATCTTTGTTGCAGCATGCAGGATCTTTCGTTGTGGTACGCGGGCTCTTAATTGCAGTGTGCAGGCCTCTCTCTAGTTGTGGCGCGTGCACTCCAGAGCACGTGGGCTCTGTAGTTTGCAGGATGCAGCCTCTTTAGTTGAGGCATGCGGGCTCAGTAGTTGCAGTGCACGGGCTTAGTTGCCCCGTGGCATGTGGGATCTTAGTTCCCCAACCAGGGATGGAACCTGCGTCCCCTGCATTGGAACGCGGATTTTTAATCACTGGAACACCAGGGAAGTCCCCAGAGTGAATTGTAGGGCCTTTAACATTCCTTCCCAACAATCCAGGGAGTGGGAGTATCTGATTGTGGTTTTAATTCGTATTTCCCTAATTACTTAAGGTGAGCTCTTTTCCACATGTTTATGATCATTTTCACTTTTGTGAAGTGCCTGAACTCATGTTTTTGACCATTTTTCTTTCTTCCACAAATTTCTTATTGATTTATAGGAATTCTGTATATCTGGATGTGAGTCTTTTTAATACACACACACACACACACACACACACACACACACACACAGCTTTCCCATTTATATTGCTTGATTTTTCACTCTCTTAGTTGTGTATTTTTTGCAGTTTTATAATCTTTTTTAGATTGTATTTTTGATGATCTATAGATGTTTTAATTTTAATGAAGTCAAATTTATCATTTTTTTTCCCTTTATGTTTAGTGCTTTTTGGGCTTTGTTTAAGAAATATTTGTCTACCTCAAGGTCATGAAGATATTCTCCTGTTATCTTCTAGAAGCTTTAATGTTTTACCTTCACATTTAGGTCTAGGATCCATCTGGAATTGATTTTTTTTTTTTTTTTTTTGCGGTACGCGGGCCTCTCACTGCTGTGGCCTCTCCCGCTGCGGAGCACAGGCTCCGGACGCGCAGGCTCAGCGGCCGTGGCTCACGGGCCCATCTGCTCCATGGCATGTGGAATCCTCCCGGACCAGGGCACAAACCCGTGTCCCCTGCATCGGCAGGCGGACTCTCAACCACTGCACCACCAGGGAAGCCCTGGAATTGATTTTTGTGTGGTGTGAGGTAGGGGTCAAGCTTCATCACCCCCCCACCTCCACCGATATGATTATCTAATTGATCCAGTATTCTGCATTACCTTTTTGTTTTACCCTTTGTTGTAAACGAAGGCACAGTACATATGTGGTTCTGTTTCTGAACTCTATTTTCTTCCCTCATAACTTTCAGCGAAATGGGAGTAGAGGAGAGATTGTGCAGGGTGGTGGCTAAGAGCATGGACTCTGGAGCCAGATCAACCACCTGAGTTCAAATCCTGTCTTTACTGCTTATAGCTTTGTGAAACAAGTTTTTTCATCTGTAAAATGGGAATATATGTAGTATCATCTACTTAATAGGGCTGTTTCGAGGACTGAATGGGTAATATTTGTAACATGAATAAATCTAGCTGAAGGATAACAAGCATTGCTGGTGAGCTGGGCCCCAGTGCTTTTGGGAGCAGAGCTAGTGACTAGAGCAGTTTTGGATGGTCTTGGGCATGACTGGGCATGGGGT
Organism: Globicephala melas; assembly: GCF_963455315.2. NCBI lineage: Eukaryota > Metazoa > Chordata > Mammalia > Artiodactyla > Delphinidae > Globicephala > Globicephala melas. The sequence goes on along the minus strand of NC_083324.2, from coordinate 36,960,067 downwards.
AGGGTCCATATCTAGCAGGGCTCACCACAGACCTGTGCTGGGACTACAGCTATTCCCCAATTGCTGTGCCTGCCCTGACTTCGGAGTTACCCAGCAACCCTCCTGAAGAGAAGGTTTTTCAGTATTGTTTTAATCATCTTCTGAAGTCTTCAAATAATCTTTGGTCCAATATAGAATACAGAAGCATAATGTGCCAGGTTTGAATGAAGTTCCGTAAACAGCATACCAAGAGAGACAGCAGCAGCTATTAATTTTCTCTCTGCAGCTATATTGATAGGCACTACAGCTTAGCAGTTGGGCACATACTAAAATAAAAAGGAAGAAACCTAGAGAGGGCTTTCTGGACGCTAACCTTTAAGCAGAGACCCAAAAGAGAGTATAGGTTAGAATTGTCATTAGAATCTAAAACATAACTGTTAGATGAAGAAATGGGGAAAGACGGACACAGCCTCAGCCAAGGCCTAGAGACCTTGAGAGCACTGTGCTTTTGAGGCTAGAGAGCAGGGAGTGGAAGGTGTGTCGGTGCAGGTGGTTGGAGGGAGGTACTTGCTGGTCAGAAAGAAGGCTGGATACTAGCAATCAGAAAAAGCCTTAAGCATTTTAGATTTTATCCTAAGGGTAGAAGGAACATTTTAAGGTATTTTAGAAGATCCTGGGTGGGTGGAGACTGTGACATGATCAGATTCAGAAAGCTCTCTTTCTGCAGCAAGCAGCATGGATTGGAGGGGGAGTCATCAGAAGGCGGCAGGGTGACCCTTTGGAGGCTTGTGCCAGAATCCAGACCAGGTAGTACAGTGGTATGGAGAGAAGTAGAGTGGGATATTTAGGTAATTTCTTCAGGCACAGAATTTGTGATTGAACATGAGGAGATGAGAGGTTTTCTCCTTGATGGTGATCATATATGGTAGAGGTCTATAAAGTTTCCTTGTGGGATGTAAGGTCCTGGTAGAGCCACTGCTGAATGCTCTTCCAGCTTAGAAATGTTGTACTTACGTTCCAGCCACTCTTTTAATCCAGAAGCAAAGACGCAGTGTGCTCTCAGATAGATGCATATTTTCTTTGCATTTTCTGTGGCCCTAAGGAAAAGATTTGTTTTATATCTAATGTGGTCAGTCAGAAAGGGCTTTACCTGTCTTTCTCTGACCAGAATTTACTCTCCAGCCTTTTGCATTCATAGAGTTAACATTTAAGGTTTCAATTAATGAGACAATTCAGGAGGTCGGTGACATGCAATCGTTTATTATTTTGCCAAGGCATGACTTTAAATGATGCTCTCTGGGGTATGGGAACTGATAATTGAGCCCTGCCCTCCACGGCATCTGCTCCTCAACCTACCTTGTTTTCTGCTCTCAAATCAGAAATTCTTATCCTCAGTAAAAGTCTGAAGGGATCATTTAACTGTTTCAGTTATATGTGAATGCATTTTGTGGAGGAAATGTTGTGCTGGAGGTATCTTTCTTCTCTCTTGCCTCCTGTGCTTTCCCAAAATGATATCTGATGCTCTGCTTGTGAAACCCTAGTCTTTGTGTACAGCCCTTTCTCAACTACTGAATCCTCCTGGGAATTGTGTGTGTGTGTGTGTGTGTGTGTGTGTGTGTGTGTGTGTGTGTGTGTGTTTTGTGGTCGTAGCCTCAGTGCTTCAAAGCGTTCATCAGAAAAAATAAACTGAGTTGTGTTGATTTCCCCCCCCCCATACAGGTTACTAGCATGCTTTTGTTTGTTCATAGGACCAGTGTTACTGTCTTCTACTCTCTTAGGTTAACAGATACAACAGTAACCAATTTTGGAAGACTATCACCTTAGTGTGTGTACCCAAGTCCTTTCTTAAATAAAAGCAGCAGAATTTGAGCTGTTGGTGTTACTCTTTCCCCATCCCCTCTTAAAAGGGACAGCATTTGTGCCCTCCTAGTTTCCTCTTGCTTGTTGTGGACACCCTTACATGGGGCCCTAGTGAAGTTTGCGTGTTTTGCAAAGAGTTGTATGTTATTCTGTGCTTCCATCACCATTTAAAATGGATTTTCAGGTGGGAGAGTATGGAGCTTTACTTGCCTGAGCTCCAGAGGGAAGGGCTACAATCCCCCGAAGCTGCAAGCAGGCTTGTTCTCTTCATTCCTCTCTTAAAATCTTCCCTTTGCGGGTGCAGAGGTCCTGTTAATTCTAGCCTCCTTGAGAGAGGCTGCCAGTTGGAGCCCTCAAGAAGAGCAGGAAGCCCAGCATAGATTGACATGGCCCTTGAACTAGCGCCAGCCCCGACACCTCTCTCAAGCAGTTGCAGCATCCGGTACCACTTTACTCCCTGTAGTGCTGAATGGCAGGTGGTGAAAGCACTAGCTCTTTAGTGATTCTGAAGTTTCTAGGAATAATTTGCTTGAGTTTTTAATCTATTTTTATTTCTCCCATATTTGGATCACTCATACTTTGGGAAACAAGCAAAAAATATTTCATTGCTTCTGTCTTCCCATTCATATCCCTAGCCTATTTCTTTTTTTTAATAGAGATGTAGTTGATTTGCAGTATTATATTAGTTTCAGGTATACAACACAGTGACTCAAAAATTTTATAGATTATACTCCATTTATAGTTATTATAAAATATTGGCTATATTTCCTGTACTGTACAATATATTCTTGTAGCTTATTTATTTTATTTAAGAGGCTTGTACCTCTTAATCCCCTACCCCTATCTTGCCCCTCCCTTCTTGTCTCGCCCTCCTAGTAACCACTAGTTAGTTCTCTATATCTGTTTTTGTTTCTTTTTTGTTATATTCAGTAGTTTCTTTTATTTTTTATATTCCACATATAAGTGATAATATATAGTGTTAGTCTTTCTCTGTCTGACTTATTTCACTAAGCATTATACCTTCCAGGTGCATCCATGTTGTTGCAAATAGCAAAATTTCATTCTTTTTTATGCCTAGCCCAGTTTTTTTAAAAGATCTGTTTATTTATTTATTTTTAAATTTTTATTTATTTATTTTTATTTTTTGCTGTGTTGGGTCTTTGTTGCTGCACGCAGGCTTTCTCTAGTTGCAGCGAGCAAGGGCTACTCTTCGTTGTGGTGCGCGGGCTTCTCATTGTGGTGGCTTCTCTTGTTGCAGAGCACGGGCTCTAGGTGTGCAGGCTTTAGTAGTTGTGGCTCATGGGCTCTAGAGCATAGGCTTAGTAGTTGTGGTGCACGGGCTTAGTTGCTCCGCAGCATGTGGGATCTTCCCAGACCAGGGCTCGAACCTGTGTCCCCTGCATTGGCAGGCAGATTCTTAACCACTGTGCCACCAGGGAAATCCCCTAGCCCATTTCTTTAAAAAAAAAACACACATTACTAGGGAGTTGAGAGACCCTTGGAGAACTCTTGAGGAAACAGTGACCAGCCTGTTGTCTCTTTAGTTCCTTGGCAGAGTGTAGAAGGAAGGGCTCTCCCCACCAGGAAGCTGGCTGCAGGTTGCCAGGTGCCACAGTCACCAGGTGCCTTGGGTGGTGTGTTGTTTCTCAGTGAACTGCAGTCATTTCCAGATAGGAGTTGGCTCTTTCTCCACCTTCTGTTCCTTGGGCAGCAGTAAGATTTCTCTTCCTTAATGCATGATGATGGCTAGGTGTGGGGTTGCTTGTGGAATTCTGGGGGATAGAAGGAATGGGGGAAATCAAGCTGAGTAGGTGATTCAGTATTCATGTTTGGCATAAAACCATAAAACCATTCATGTTTGGCATAAAACCATGGCATAAAACCATGTTAAGGATGATAGTGGATGTTTTCTTATGACTGATGGAATAATAAAGTTGAGTGATTAGAGAAAGCTGGGAAACACTTCAAGAACCAGCTCAAATTTCTCAAGTAATGATGTCAGTTTTGGCTATTTGTGGTGATGATGTTTTTCATATTTAAGTGTTCATATTTGTAAGTGTTCATATTCTGGATATACTAATCCTTTACTATTTATATTGTTAATAGCATCTAGTCTGTAGCTTATTTCTTAACGTTGCTCACAGTGCTCTTTAATGTAAAAAAAAATCTGTAATTTCATTTTAGTCAGTTTAAGCAATCTTTCACATTGTTTGATAGTCTTTTATTTCATGAGTGAAAAAGTGAGAGGACATAGGAAAGGCATATTTTAAAGATTGGGGTGTGGTTTTCATCAGCATCTTTGGGCTTAATTTGGATTTTTAAAATTTTGATTTTGTGAAATTATTCTAGACATTACCTTGTCTGTAAGATTTTAGTGAAGCCAAGTATTCACTTTACATTTTCTCTCATTTCTTTATATCTTATTCAGAAATTAAACTAGAATCTTTCAACATTTCAGCCTTAGTCTGTCTTTTTTCCTTTGCTCAGAAGTTCCTACCTTGTGGCTGATTTGCTGAGAACTTGGTAATTCTTGCCTGTTGTTGCAGAGATGGCCAGAAATCTTCATCATCATGCTGAGCAGAGTCAAAATTAAATCTGTCTGCAGCAGAGGGCTAGAATTTCAGATGGGCTGAAAAGAGGTGTAGTTGTGTTTACAAATGACTGTTTCTTTAGTATTTTGGCCTTGATTGTGCTATAAGCAGTGGTTCTCTACAGGGATTGATTTTGCCCCCAGGGAGACCTTTGGCAATGTATAGAGACATTTTTGGTTGTCACAACTGGGAAGATGCTACTAGAATCTAGTAGATGGGGGGGGGGGGCTGGGATGCTGCTGAACACCCTACGATATACAGGAGAGCCTCCGACAACAAAGGATTACCCAATCCCAAATGTCCGCAGGGCCAAGATTGAGAACCCCTGTGCAGTCTTGGTATCTTTTACAAATGATTTGCAGTTGTTCCCCAGCCCTGTGAGAGCTAAGTGGAAAGCCTGGCCCTTTCTTTTCTTCATGTCTTAGGTTGTTTAATAAGTTAGTTAGAGTGATATCGGTCCCCTTGCTCTCAGATCTCACTTTAAAAGATGTGTTTAATTTAGAATTCTCTAGTGACTTTTAGCATTAATGCTGTGAAGAGTTATTTCTTCCCAAGGAGCAACTATGATGAGAATTTTTTTCCCTCTCAAACTGGCTTCTATGACTATTTTGAAGGTGAATCACATTTTGGTTTGTGTGAGTTTTTAACTTTTTAAGGCTTATTGGCAAATATATTGGCTTGTCATGACATATATTGAGTCAGGGAAAGCTCGGTCCACAGAGAACATCAATATGCGCTCATAAATGATGATATATTGAAGATATTGAACATAAACATACTGAATAGGAACTGGTATACTTCGGTGGATTTTTTATTCATATGTGTTTTTCTCTAGTGGCAGTTTTTTTTAATAGAAACAAGCTCATTTTGAAAAATTCAACGTATATTTATTGAGCATCTGTTAGACAGCTGGCATTTTTGTTAGGCTTGAGGGATATAGTGGAGAATGAGATGGAAAGAATCCCTGCCTTCAAGGAGCTACAGTCTAAAAGGAGAGGTTCTTGATAAGAACCCTGTAAATAATAAAGAAAGGGAATAAGCCCCAGGGGTTGGGAGGAAGGGCCTATTTTAGCCAGTGTGTTGGTTGTGGCAGTGGTGGTAAGGCTGTCTGAGGATGTAGCATCTATGCTTCAAAGAATCAACTTATGGTTTTGCTTTTGCTCTTTAAAGTATGTTTTCCTCTGCTTTTTATTGTTTTCTTCCTACTGCTTTCTTTGGGTTTAGTTTCCTGTTCTTTTTCTAATTTTTTGAAAAGAAAATTTATTTACATCATTGATTTTCACTCTCTGTTTTTTTGGTTTTTTTTTTTGCGGTACGCGGGCCTCTCCTGTTGGGGAGCACAGGCTCTGGACGCGCAGGCTCAGCGGCCATGGCTCACGGGCCCAGCCGCTCCGCGGCATGTGGGATCTTCCCGGACCGGAGCACGAACCCGTGTCCCCTGCATCGGCAGGCGGACTCTCAACCACTGCGCCACCAGGGAAGCCCTACTGTCTGGTTTTTTTTGCTTTTGTTTTTTTGCTGCCCTTTGCCTCATGCGGGATCTTAGTTCCCCGAACAGGGATTGAACCTGTGCCCCCTATATTGGGATCATGGAGTCTTAACCTCTGGACCACTCTCTGTTACTTTTTGACATTAATTTAAGGCTATGAATTTCTTTTTAAGAATAACTTAGAAATATCACACGATTTTTAAAAATCAACTTTATTATATAATTTACGTAAAGTTCACATTTTTTTACCAGTGCAGGTCGATGATTGTTGACAAATGTATGTACCCATGTTATCATCACCCTAATCAAGATACAGAAAATATCCATTTTCCCAGGAAGTTCTCTCATGCCCGTTTGTAGTCAATTTTCCAGGCAACCACTGAACTGATTTCTGTCATTATAGGTTAGCTTTGCCTAGAACTAGCTAGCTAGAACTAGCATTTTATATACATGGAATTATACAATACATATTCTTTTGTCTTTGGCCTCTTGCTCAGCATAATGTCTGTGAGATTCGTATGTATTGTTGCATATGATCATAGTTTGTTCTTTTTTATTGCTGAGTAGTATTCCAATTGCATGAATATATTACCCCTTGTTTATACATTTATCTGTTGGTGGACATTTAATCTTATGAATGAACCTGCTCTGAACATTCCTGTAAAGTTGATTTTTTAAAAAAATTAAAGATATGTTTTTCATTTATTTTATTTTATTTTTATTTATTTTATTTTTTTGGCTGCATCAGGTCTTTGTTGCTGTGCACAGGCTTCTCTCTTGTTGTGGCATGCAGGCTTCTCTCTAGCTGTGATGTGCGGGCTCCAGGGCACGTGAGTTCTGTAGTTGTGGTGCACAGGGTCCAGAGCACTCTCTCGTTGAGGCACGCAAGCTCAGTAGTTGTGGCATGTGGACTTAGTTGCCCCGTGGCATGTGGGATCTTAGTTCCCCAACCAGAGATCGAATCCGTGTCCCCTGCATTGGAAGGTGGATTCTTTACCGCTGGACCACCAGGGAAGTCCCTGTTTTCATTTCTTTTAGATAAAATATCAATAAGTGAATTACTGGGTCATATGGTAGGTGTATGTTTAACTTTATAAGAAACTGCCAAAATGTTTTCCAACATGACTGTACCTCTTCACACTCCTGTCAGTAGTACGTGAGAGTTCCAGGTGCCCCTCACCACAGTGAGACCAGCTACCATCCATCACCATACAAAATTGTTACAGTATTATTGACTATATTCCCTATACATGTACATTACATCCCCATGACTTATTTATTTTATAGCTGGAAGTTTGTACCTCTTAATCCCCTTCGCCTATTTCCTCTGTCTCCCCATACCCCCTCTGACAACCACCAGTTTGTTCTCTGTATCTATGAGTCTATTTCTGTTTCATTTTGTTTGTTCCTGTTTTGTTTTTTAGATTCCACATACAAGTGAAATATGGTATTTGTTTTTCTCTGACTTATTTCACTTATACCCGCCAGGTCGATCCATGTTGCAACAAATGGCAAGATTTCATTCTTTTTCATGGTTGCGCAGCATTCTCCGCCTCTGGAATCTTGTCCCTTCAACTCCTGGTTGTCTCAGCATCTCTTCAATGCCTTCAAAAGAGTTTTGTTGTTGTTTGTTTGTTTAAATTTGCTAACATATTCCTAGCTGTTCTTGGTGCCACCTTTGGTTTGCCTCACGCTATTCCGTCTTAGCTGGAAGCAGAAGCACCAAACCAACATTAAAAAAAAAAAAGTGTGTGTGTTTTTTTGAGATATAATTCACCACTTTAAAGTATACAATTCAGTGGGTTTTAGTATATTCACAAGGTTGTGCAACCATCTCCACTTTCTAATATCAGAACATCCTCACCACCCCAAAAAGAAACCCTGTTACCTGTAAACAGACACTCCTATTATCCTCTCCCTCAGCCCTTGGCAACCACTGTCCTACTTTCTGTCTGTATAGATGTACCTGTTCTGTGCATTTCTGTAAATGGAATCATACAATATGCTGCCTTTTGTGTCTAACTTTAACTTAGCATAACAACTAAGTCAACTCTGCGTGTGTGGTAAAATATATGTAACGTAAAATTTAGCATTTTAGCTATTTTTAAGTGTACAATACTGTGGCATTAAGTACATTCACATTGTTGTTGCAACCATCACCACTGTCTATCACCAAAATGTTTTCATCATCCCATTCTGAAACTCTGTACCCATTAAACAATTACTCCCCATTCCCTTCTCCCCCCAGCCCTTGCGAACCTTGAGAACCACGATTCTACATTCTGTCTCTATGATTTTAACTACTGTAAGTACCTCATATAAGTGGAGTCATATAGTATTTGTCTTTTTGTGACTGGCTTATTTCACTTAACATAATGTCCTGATTTATCCATGTGGTAGCATGTGTCAGAATTTCCTTCCTTTTGTAAGGAATAATATTCCATTGTATGTATATATCACATTTTGCTTGTCCTTTCCTCTGTCTGTGGGTACTTGGGCTGCTGTGAACGTGAATGTATAAATATTTCTTTGAGATCCTACTTTCAGTTCTTTTGAGTGTATATCTAGGAGTGGAATGGCTAGATCATATGGTAATTCTATGTTTAATTTTTTGAGGAATTGCCATACTGTTTTCCACAGCAGCTGTACCATTTTACATTCCCATCAACAGTGCATAAGGTTTCTAATTTCTCCACATCCTTGCTAACACTTGTGTTTTTAATAGTAGCTATCCTAATGGGTGTGAGATGGTATGTTATTGTAGTTTTGATTTACAGTTCACTAATGATTAGTGATGCCGAACATCTTGTCATGTGCTTTTTGGCCATTCGTATATCTTCTTTGGGGAAATGACTGTTCATATCCTTTGCCCATTTTTTAATCAGTTTTTTCTTTTGTTATTGAGTTTTAAGAGGTCTCTTTGTGTTCTGGGTATTAATCTCTTAATAAATATATAATTTGCAAATTCTATGTGTTGCCATTTCACTCTGTTCACAGTGTCTTTTTTTTTTTAATTTATTTAATTTTGGCTGCATTGGGTCTTCATGCTGCACAGGCTTTCTCTAGTTGCGGCGAGTGGGGGCTACTCTTTGTTGCGTGGCGCAGGCTTCTCATTGTGGTGGCTTCTTTTGTTGCAGAGCATGGGCTCTAGGTGCACGGGCTTCAGTAGATGTGGCCTGCAGGCTCTAGAGTGCAGGCTCAGTAGTTGTGGCACATGGGCTTAATTGCTCCATGGCATGTGGGATCTTCCTGGACCAGGGCTTGAACCTGGCAGGCGGATTCTTAACTACTGCACCACCAGGGAAGCCCTGTTCATAGTGTCTTTTGATGTGCAAAATTTTAAAGTTTTCATGAAGTGCAGTTTGTTTGTTTGTTTGTTTGTTTCTCTTTTATTGCCTATGCCTTTGGTGTCATATCTAAGAAATCATTGCCAAATCCAATGTCATGAAGTTTTCCCCCTATGTTTTTCTTCTAAGAGTTTCGTAGTTTTAGGCTTTACAGTTAGGTCTTTGATCCATTTTAGTTAATTTTTGTATATGGTAAGGGTCCAGTTTCATTTTTCTGCATGTGGATATCCAGCTTCCTAGTACCATTTGGCAAAGTAACTGCCCTTTTCCTATAGAATGGTATTGGCAGTTTTGTTGAAAATCATTTTGGCCATATATGTGAGAGTTTATTTCTGGGCTCTATTCTATTGCATTGATCTATATATCTCTATTTATGCCAGTATCACACTGTTTTGATTACTGTAGCTTTGTTGCAAGTTTTGAAATCAGGAATTGTGAGTCCTCCACCTTTGTTCGTTTTCAGGATTGTTTCTGCCTGTTTTTGTAAATAAAGTTTTACTGGAACAGAGCTGCACTCATTCACTCATTTGTTTACGTATGGTTGCTTTTGAGCTACAAGAGCACAGTTAAGTAGTTGCAACAGAGACCTTATGGCCCACAAAATCTAAAGTATTTACTCTCTGACTCTTTATAGAAAAAGCTTGCCAATCCCTGAACATTAATACTCTTTGCTCATTTCCCCAGCTGTAGTGGATTATACCACAGATATGTAAATCAAAAGGAAAAATAATTCGTACAAGGGTGCTTATGCCAGTATAGATGTGAATGAAAAATAAAGTACAGCCCAAATGCCCAGCTGCAGGGGAATGACAAAATATTCTGTGGTATGCTGTTAGCTTGCATTAAAATGACATGTGGACTATATCAAAGAAATATTTATATATAAAACAAGTGATTAAAAGTAGAACACAAGGGCTTCCCTGGTGGCGCAGTGGTTGAGAGTCCGCCTGCCAATGCAGGGAACACGGGTTCGTGCCCCGGTCTGGGAAGATCCCACATGCCGCGGAGCGGCTAGACCCGTGAGCCATGGCCGCTGAGCCTGTGCTTCCGGAGCGTGTGCTCCACAACGGGAGAGGCCACAACAGGGAAAAAAAAAAAAAGTAGAACACAAAATGATGTGTACCGCAAAAAAAAAAAAAAAAAGTAGAACACAAAATGATGTGTATTTGTTGATTACCAGTATAAAATAAATGTATATTACCAAATGTGGAAAAGTTGAGACCTAAATAGTTTAGAGGTTAGTGCCTGTTACATTTTATTTTCCATTAAAACTTTAAAGTTAAAAAAACTGTAAATTTTTTATTCTGGAAAATCTCAAACATAATAAAAAAATAGACATAGTTTTGTTGTTTTGTTTTGGTTTTTTTTTGCGTTATGCAGGCCTCTCACTGTTTGTGGCCTGTCCCGTTGCAGAGCACAGGCTCTTTATCATACCTAATTTTTTAAAATCAATAATTCCTTATATCATAAAATATCCAGATAATCCCTGATTATCTTTAAAAAATATTTTTACTGTTAATTTATTAAAATCCCTACAATGTCTACATTTAGTTGATTTGTCTTTTAAATCTCTTTAGCATATAAACTTTTTAAGTACAGCTAAGATATAACCTACCTCTTTTTTGTTTTCTTTTTCTCCTTGCAACTTATTTATAGAAGAAAAGGATTCACTTGTTCTGCAGTTGCACACATTTCTAGACTTTGCTGATTGTACCCCTATGGTCTTGTTTATCAAGTTTAACATAGTCCTTTGTTCCCTGTATTTTTGCAAACTGGGAATGAGATATCAAGGTGTGTTCAGGTTCAGGTTCAGTGTTTATTTTATTTTATTTTATTTTTTTATTTTTTGCTGTACACGGGCCTCTCAGTGCTGTGGCCTCTCCCGTTGCGGAGCACAGGCTCCGGATGCGCAGGCTCAGCGGCCATGGCTCACGGGCCTAGCCGTTCCACGGCATGTGGAATCCTCCTGGACCGGGGCACAAACCCATGTCCCCTGCATCGGCAGGCGGACTCTCAACCACTGCGCCACCAGGGAAGCCCAGGTTGAGTGTTTTGACACACATACATCATAGGTTGTCGTGCACATATTCTACCACATCACGTCGGGAGGTACATGGTAAGACTTGGAATCCACTGATCTTTGTTTATATAGATGAGATTGAGGAGGAAGAAGAAATGGAATAGCTGGAGAAAGGGCCCTGGAAGTGTTTGTACCTTATACCCCTAATGAATGAAATGTAGGTTTTTTTTTTCAAAGCTACTCATTTGACTATCATATTTGTTGTGATGGTGTTCATAACTTGTTCCTGAGAAGCTTATGTAAGTGTTCATTGGTGTTTATATAACTCTGGTGATCACTGCTCACAGCTGGCTTGCATGAGGGAGAAAGTTCAGAGGTATCTGCCACCAGGTCTGATTCCATGATCCTGAACTTGGGTGGTAGTAGTCACTGACTTTTAAACCATGAAGACACTAATTTTCCTTTGTCAAAGCACATGTCTCTACCTCCTTGTTGAATCTTTAATCTTTTTTCCTCAGTGACTTTTGGTGGATTATACTCTAGAATTTTGGGGTGAGCTATTTTTTGAAAGTTAAATTAATTATTTCGGTTAGGTTGTAAATTCACATGGTTCAATATTCAGAAGGTACAAAAGAGCACAGTGAAAAGTTATATTTTGACTTAGGGAAATAGCAGTTGTATTATTAAGAATAGTTTAAGATGTAGTGTATATTATAATGTTATGTAGAAACCAGAAACTTCACCGTAAGCATTATGAAGCAGTAATGAAGCACTTGTAAAACACTGACTTACATGACAACAAATTTTAAATATTAGCACATCCATAAACTAAAGCCCCTTTAACAAGCAAATAGTAGTTGTTGAACACAGAAGCTAAGGATTCAAAGAATGCTAGGTGGTAAGGAGCTGATTTAGACCTGTATCCTGTATATAAAGGAAAGGGGAAACCTGTGTCTGAACTCAGTGTGCATGAGAATTGTATATACTGTTTGATCATTTAAAAATTACTACTGTGCTTGGCTACATTCAACCCATGCCAGACAGAAATTCACAGCCAAGCCTCACAAGTTGGAATGTCTGATAGTGAATTTGTGACATTCAAAGACTATCAGGTTTTGTTCTTCCTCCTCCCAGGAACAGCCCACTCTGCAAGGTAGAAACCAGAAGAAATAAATACAATAGTTGGCAACAAGTTCCCACTGCCCAACAGATCAAGTTCAAACCCTTTAGACCGACATTCAAGGCCTGCCGTCTATACTCTGACTCTGTTCTGCCTACTCTGTAGCCTTGCCTCCAGGTGTTCCTCCAAGTGGTTACTCAATAAATTTGCTTGTGAAATAGAAACAAAACAAAAGGCCTTAAGGCCAGGAGACCATCAAAGGTCATTATCTAACCAGGTCAAGGGACCCAGCAAAACACCAAGTTGAAGTGTGCCAACACAGCCCTGAGCCTGCTGTCTAGCCATCTATTCCTTTGGGAGGAAAAATTTGATGGCCTCCCAATTAGGAGGGAAGAATTCAGGGCTGTGAGTTAGGAGGAAGGTGACAATAGTACTATATGACAATGCTATGGAAGTATTAGCTCTTTGGAGGAGTGGGAGGCCTGAAGGAATGATAGTCTTTAAGGAAGACCAAGAGTTGCTGAGCTTTCCTCCTGTAGGGCTTCAGATGGAAATGAGAGAGGACTGTTTAAGGAGGGAGGGTAGTGAATTTGGGAAGACAACTAGCCAGACTTGCAGTTCTACTTTGGAGCTTCTCTTTTAGTTCTCATGTTTGACTGGACACAGGAGTGATGGCACCTTGTCTCCTCAGCAGGTGGAACACGTCCATGAGCCAAGGCCACTTAACCACCCTGGACTCTGCTGTCTTTAGGAGGCCTTTTTATAAAATGCCTGCTGTGGACTTAGTGGTAATGGAGAGGGGATTGTTTTAACCTCTTGCTCCTGTTAATGATATTGCAGTGTCCCGTCATGAACATTCTTTGGTGCCTCCCTTGACCATTTCCCCTTTGCTGTTCAAAAGCAAAGGTTATCTACCTGAAATCTTTAGTGGTCTCTCCGTGTAAGAGTCAAGGAAGATGCTTCCAGTGCTGCTTCAGGGGAGTGAATCAACCTGGGCATTCACATGTGAGTGTGTGTGTGTGCATGCACACAGGTCCACACCCACCATCTCCCTCCACCCAGTTTTTACAATGGCCACATTAGCTTCCCCTCCCTACCCAAACACCAGGCAATGGGATATAGAATGCTAGGAATAAAAGGCCTTGGAATTAGTCTTCCCTGGAACAGGGATTGACTTCTGTGCCAGCATCCAAGAAACTTGGCCTGTACCTCTGGTCTGTACCTAAGTTATCCTTGGACAAGGGGCTCCTGGGAAGAGACAGGGAAGTGGTTGTTGGGTTGGAAGGCCACTCGTGCTGCTATTTTGCTTAGTTCATTTTAGCCAATATTGAACTGCATGTACTTTCCTAACCATTCCACCTTGTTTAGAGTATTCCTTTTGCTTATGCTCCTCTACCTGTCTAGAATGTTCTTTTTTTCCTTCCTTTTCTAGCTGGTGCCTACCCATTCTGTTAGATTAAACCCAAGTCTCACCTTTCCCGAGGAAGCGCCCCCATAACCAGTGATAGGCAAGACTAGATTGTGTCCTTTCCCCAAGTGTTATTGCTGTTAGGCATTCCACTGTATACGTATACACATGTTTCCCCACGTGGACCATTCCATTGTGCCTTGGCACAGGGCCTGATACATAGCAGATGCTCAAATGTATGTTAGGCTAAACTAAAAGCAGGGGATGGGAGAGGGAACAGTGTCTGGTTTGCGGCAGTCTCAAGTGGAAAGGTTTAGAATGTGGAGGGGTGTGTGCGTGTAAGAAACACTCATTTTGTAACAACAAAATGCTGTTTTCATATGTCATTTCTGCTTCTCCCTTTGCTTTCTTATTTCTGATCTTTGGTTAGGATATATAACTGAAGTTTGAGTTCTCCATACAAATAAATACTGCTACCTGGCATGGCTGACCAAGCTCCAGAGCTTTGTGCGCTGCCAGACTGTTGAATGTGGTTGTGGGAGTATGGAGTTTGGCAGACCAGGGTTTAAAGAATAATATTTTCCATGAGAGAGCTATTTACATCCTCATTTACACACGTAGGAACTATGGCTCAGAGAAGTTGAACCCATGAACATAGAGCTAGTAAATGACAAAGCCAGGATTTAACACCAGGATTGCCTGACTACAAAGCTTATTCTCATAACTGTCTGCTCCTGTTTTCCTGCTTATTTCCTGTATACCCATAGGCAAATCTTTTTAACTTTTTAGGGCTTCAGTTTATCATATTTATTTATTTTTAAAATTTATTTATTTATTTTTGGCTGCTTTGGGTCTTCGTTGCTGTGCACAGGCTTTCTTTAGTTGCAGCGAGCGAGGCTACTCTTCGTTGTGGTACATGGGCTTCTCATTGCGGTGGCTTCTCTTGTTGTGGAGCACGGCCTCTAGGCGCACGGGCTTCAGTAGTTGTGGCACGCGGGCTTCAGTAGTTGTGGTGCATGGGCTTAGTTGTTCCACGGCATGTGGGATCTTCCCGGACCAGGGCTCGAACCCGTGTCACCTGTATTGGCAGGCAGATTCTTAACCACTGAGCCACCAGGGAAGCCCCAGTTTATCATATTTAGAATGAAGGGAGCAAAACTTACCTTGTAGAGTTATTGTAGGAAAGAAAGAAGAAAAGAAACCAAACCCATTCTTTGTACCTGGAATAGTGGTAGTCATAGTAAAAGCAGCAGCTGTTTTATACAATGTTTACTGTGTGCCAGGCATTGTCTTAGCGCTTTATCTAGGCTATCTCATGTAATCATCACTACAACCCTCTGAGACTGAAGAATAACACTACAGTTGTTATTCCTTTTTTATAATTGAGGAACAGAAAGGTTATAATAAGGGGTAGAGTTGGTGTTCACACCCCAGCAGTCTGGCTTCAGTGTCTATACTGAACCCCTGTGCTCTGTTATCTCTTGCGAAACATTAGTTTCCAGCTCCATGTTGTTCTAGAATCTGACATTAATATGAAATAGACCATAGGGAACCCAGAATGGTAATAGGGCCAGGAGGGGCTACACCAAGCCATGGAAGGTGAGCAGTAACAGAATGTCTGGGACACTCATGATTCTCTGACTCAGCCACTGACTGGTGAGACGGCCCTTTGGTATTTTTTGGTGGTTGAGTGCATAGGATGATGACCCATGGTAAGTCTTTTTTTCAGCTTGGGGACATCAGCTTACTGGTTCACTCATTGAGGTCTGTGGCAGCCCTGGCCTCCCTTTACCAAAGTCTACAGGGTTGCATGTTTCTTCTTGAGTCCATACTGACATGTGTTTTTTGTTTTGTTTTGTTTTTTGCGGCACGCGGGCCTCTCACTGTTGTGGCCTCGCCCGTTGCGGAGCACAGCCTCCGGACGCGCAGGCTCAGCGGCCATGGCTCACGGGCCCAGCCGCTCTGCGGCATGTGGGATCCTCCTGGACCGGGGCACGAACCCGTGTCCCCTGCATCGGCAGGCGGACTCTCAACCACTGCGCCACCAGGGAAGCCCTGACATGTTTTTTTAAATGTTGAATATATAAATGAGGGAGAAGGGACAAATCTCCCTTACAGAAAAATTGCAGATAATAAATGTAGATGGAAAGAGGGAAATAGAAAACCACCATTAGAACACCACAGTAATAATTGCTCTAGGTAAGATCCACTGATGAATGTTATAATTAGTGGATGAAACTTTTAAGGATATTTGTGTTCTGAAAGCCTCAAATAACGCCCCCCCAAGCTTTTTTGTATGTGGTTTTAATATATGTCCAGAAATTCTTTGATGCCCCTCCCTCCAGGAAATGGAGCTTAATTCTCTTCCCCCTGAATGTGGGCCAGGCTTAGTGATTGGCCTCTTAAGAATAAAATATGGAAAGGGAAACATAGTAATTTTACAGTGGAGAAATCTGGCAGACACCACTTCAAGGTTAATGTCACCAGTAATAAGTCATGTTGATATCATGTACCCTGATAAGATGTGATGAGAAGAGCACTTCACCTCTGTGGTATTCTTTCCTAAAAGTCATAACCCCAATCTAATCATCAGACAAACCCAAATTGGGGGACAGTCTACAAAACACCTGACCAGTACTCTTCAAAAAAGTATCAAGGTTGGGAGTTCCCTGGTGGTCCAGTGGTTTGGACTTGGCGCTGTCACTGCCGGAGCCTGGGTTCAAACTTAGGGAACTAAGATTGCACAAGTCCCTTGGTAGGGACAAAAAAAAAAAACGTCATGAAAGACAAGAATAGGCTGAGAAACTGCTGCAGTTTAGGGAAGACTAAAAAGACATGAAAGCTAAACACAATATAGTATCCTAGATAGGATCCTATAACAGAAAAAGACACTAGTGGAAAACTGGAAAATCCAAAAATAATACCAACAAAAAACAAAACTTCCTGAGTCCTTCCTGCCTGAGAGCCAAGTGGCATGGACTAGAGCACCTCAGTTTCAGCATTTCTGTTCTTATTCTGAATTCCTCTTACCTTTGGGAAAGACCTTTTGGTTGTGTAGTGCTTGTATCTGGGAGGCTGTGGCAGACTTGGGGACAGGTCTTTGTGATTGTCAAAGCCTGCCCATCCAGTGAACAGAATGCAGCTCAGCAAATGAGGAGAGGGATGTGCACATAGACCCCAGTTCTTGCTGGTGGTTGATACCACAAACGACATTCCCTCTGTCAGGAATTTCTTCCCCTTTTTCCCCTGTCCCCAAGGCAATAATACCATTAGACATTCTGTTCATCTTTTAAATTCTCACTTACATTTTACCTCCCATATAATTCCTTGTGTGATCATACCATGAAATAGTACCTTTCATAGCCCAATTATTCTTGGTTTAGCTAATTACCTTTGGCTGAAAAATGGTACCTTAAACTTTGAAGGTCTTTAGGTCAGTTTCCCTGCCCCTCTTGTATTTAGCACACCTTGCCTTATTATGTCTAGAAAACAAACTCCTTAAAGGGAAGGAATTTAGAAATATTCCTTGAAGCATCTAGGACAGTGCTTGCCATGTTGTAATCCCTCATTAAATGGTTGGTAAATTGAATGAATCCTTTAATACACTGAAGGGAGGAGTGGTCTCCCTGTTGGCAGATGAGACTTGCTTAGAGTCATACAAATGAGTGTGAGCTGTATTGGGAACTCAGTTGTCCCTTTCTGAGTAGTCTGAGACCATGACACTTCCTCACTCTGATCATAGTGCTAAATTATATCAAGAGTGATGGCTATCATTTGTTGTGAGCCTACTCTGGGGGCCAGGCCTGGTTCTAAGCATGCACACTATTTAGTCCTCACAACAGGTCTGCAGTGTGGACATTACTATACTCATTTTATAGATAAGTCCATTGAGGTTCAGAGAGATGTAACTTGCTTTATTGGATCACCAGCTAATAAGTTTCTGAGTTGAGATTTGAACCCTGGTGTGTCTGGCATCAAAACCCACTCTTCCTCCAGTAAAGGTTGGTCCCTGGCACCTCTTTCCCTTTGTCTCTTCAGACCCATCCCTGGAAGACATGTGTGGCACTGAGTCTGCCCAGCTGGGGGAAGATGGGCAGCGGCCACCGCGGTGCACTTCAACTACCTCATCTCAGTCTGAGCCTTCAGAGCAGCTTAGGCGCCACCAAGGCAAGAGCCTTGCCTCCGAGGACCCCAAAAAGAAGAGAGCTCAGAAGCCCTCCCACATGAGGAGAAACATACGGTGAGCTATGCTCTGGGTAAGAGGGGAAGAGAGGGAATAGAAGTATTACCTTCATTTGAAGGCTGTCAGTAGCAAAAGGACTGGTTTGAGCAGGAGAGTCCGATTTCCCAAGGAGAAAAGTATAAGTTGTGTGCCCCAATTAATAGTGAAGATGCAGCTCAGGACCACTGGGTCTGGGCTGTCAGAGGATACAGGGCTGAAGTGGATGGCACTCGAGCACCCCTGGAGAGTGTCCCACTCTTTGGAGGCCCGGGAAGCAGCCATAGCATGCTCTGGTTGGACTCTGGTTTCTTCCTTTATTTTTTCCTTATGTCTCAAAATAAGAGGAGATAAAAGAAGTTGAGTTCTTATTTTCTTAGAACTCAACATCAGTTGGAAGACAACTGTCTGGTCCAAAGCAGGGCTTCTTCCTTGAGCTAAGAGATCAGCAGATGTGAACTTCCTTAACTATCCAAATCCCCAATAGTCCTTTCTTCTACCAATGACAATTTTGCTGTTGAAAGGAGATAAATATTTTTTTCCTCCTACCCTCATTTTTTTTTTAAACATAATGATGACTTGAAAATTTACTTTAAGTTTGGGAAATAAGGATGTAGAATCATCCATAATCCTACTTTCCCATATAACACCTCTGTTTTTTATACTGCTTTCCAGCTTTATGAATTACATATTACTCTATTTCACTCTTGATCTGTTATGTGCAGAGATGATTCAGCAGGGGCACCTGTCAGGAAGTTAAATAATATGAAAAACATATTAGCCCAGAACCACCTGAGCCTTGAAGTCCCACTTATTTTTTTACCTTGCCCATTTCATGGGTGTAGTGGGACTGATATGGCTTCTCCCACCTCAGCTCTCTGAGCCCAGCAATGATGGTTTCCCTCTTTATCTTGACATTACATTGCCCAAATCTCAAGTGAACCCAAGTACTCTCTCTTATTTAAATGTTTAGCAAGCTGCTCCGGGAGGATCAGTTGGAGCCAGTTACCAAAGCAGCACAACAGGAAGAATTGGAAAGAAGAAAACGCCTGGAACAGCAGAGGAAGGATTACGCAGCCCCCATTCCCACCGTTCCCCTGGAGTTCCTTCCCGGTAAGCAGTGGAGGTGGCAGGAAAGGCCCCGCGCTGCAGGGAGAAGAGACCCTCAGTGCACACTGTGGTCAAGGACAGAGCTGGAATAAGATGGTGGCCTCTCAGGAATCCTTTCAATCCATTCAGTTTCTTAGAAGCACATGATCAGAAGGATCTCATTTGAAAAGTAAGATGGATAAAAATGTACCTCCTCAAATTGATGTTATTTAGATTTTCATCCATAACTTTGGATGTTAACATGCCAAGGGATTAGGACATTTTCTAGTGGTCAGGTGAATACTAGGAAGTAAGAGCCAGTAGAGAAAAGGGAATTTGGGAAGAAGACTGGGGTTTTTCAGATGCCCTCTACTTGTCTTCTCAGGGGATAGTTCCCCAGAGAGCAACAAAGGAGGAGGATGGCAAATCATTTGGGAAAATATGTTTGAGCTAAATGTGGTTTTGACATTCCCTTCCATCTTTTTTTCCCCAGAGGAAATTGTCTTAAGAGCAAGTGATGGACCCCAACTGCCTCCTCGGGTCTTGACCCAGGAAGTGATTTGTTTGGACAGTAGCAGTGGCAGTGAGGATGAAAAAAGCAGTCGAGATGGTAAGATTGAGCCAGAGGTGCCCCTCCTTCCTCCTGACCCAGTGTTTGCCCTGAGAGATTGGCTGTACCTTTGAATAGAAGATTGTTCAGTCCTTCCTCATTCAGTCTGGGGTCTGACTGTGACAAATTTCCCTGAGTCTCCTTGGTAAATATAAGTTTTCCCCTTGTCTTAACATGAAGCTAAAAGAGAGAAATAATAGAAACAAAAATTTTTACAAGTGATAACAAGTTCTAACTTTGTTTCCATGCTCTCCTGTTTTAACAACGAGCAGTAAATTATCTCTGCTTCCTGAGTTTTTGTTTTGTTTTGTTGGCTGCCTCAGAGGTGATTGAATTGAGCTCTGGAGAGGAGGACACTCTGCACATTGTGGACAGCAGTGAGTCAGTCAGTGAGGAGGATGAGGAAGAGGAGAAAGGAGGCACCCATGTGAATGACGTCTTAAACCAGCGCGATGGTCTGGGGCGGGTCCTTGTCAACTTGAACCACCCTCCGGAGGAGGAGAATGTCTTCCTGGCCCCGCAGTTGGCACGGGCAGTGAAACCGCATCAGGTACAGCAAATCTGGACTCTTCTCTTGGTCTCCTTTCAGCTTCCTTGCTGTGGACGTCACCCGCATCACAGCCTGTGAAGTACTTGTTTGGTACCATGAGCAGCTATTGGAAAGGCCTGATTCTTCCTCCTAGCAGTTGATGCTTCAGGATTCCTGATGAATGGGAAGGGACAAGCCTGAGAGATGCCCTATCATGTAGAAGGTGCTAATCTTTTGGCTGAATAATCTTGAGCCTCCTTCTGTGAGATCTGAAAGACTGATTGAGATACTCTCTGGAGAGCAGTGCTTTGATTAGGGAGTTGTGGCTCTGGAAGAGATGTGAGAACTCAGAAGTCTGAGGGACTTTCTGATAGGAAGGATCAGAGTAGTTTGTGTTGACCCAGAACCTGGAACCAGGACCAGTGAGTGAAAGCTCTGTGAAGGCAGAGGTTGACTCAACGTAAGAACTCTTAACAGTGAGAATAGCTCCTCGTGAAATGGGCTGCCTTGAGGTGAGCAGCCAAGGTCAGCCAGACCAAGCCTAAGTGAAGGACCCAGTCAGGAATTTGGTACTCAAGATTCTTGCCTCAGATGGGCCACTATACCAGGGGAATGCTTTTCTGTGTTTTCTCCGAGAAGAACGTCACCAGCCAATAAACTAGTCAGGGTTCAGGGAAACTTCTGCAGCCATCCACACCAGCTCTCTGGTATAATGTCTGCTCATTTACTTAATTCTGACTACTTCCAAAGTAAGTAAACTAGACCCCTGGTCTTTGCCAGCCAAAGATATTTGTTTGTGTTTGTTCCCTGTCAGATTGGTGGGATCCGGTTCCTGTATGATAACCTGGTTGAGTCCTTGGAGCGATTTAAGACCAGTAGTGGCTTTGGCTGTATCCTGGCCCACAGCATGGGACTGGGGAAAACTTTGCAAGTGATCTCCTTCATCGATGTCCTCTTCCGCCACACGCCAGCCAAAACCGTCCTTGCCATTGTGCCGGTAAGTGGGAAGGCACCACTTGGTCACCCCTCTGCAGAGCTCTGGAGTAATGCCTTACTGGGCACTAAAAAGCCTTATGAGCTCAGCTCTGAGCTTGTTCCCTAAAACTCTCTTTTTGGACTTGACTTTCTGATAGGTTAATACTCTTCAGAACTGGCTGGCAGAGTTCAACATGTGGCTCCCAGCTCCTGAAGCCCTTCCAGCTGACAACAAGCCTGAGGAAGTCCAGCCTCGGTTCTTTAAAGTTCACATCTTGAATGATGAGCACAAGTAGGTGGCCTGCCCTCTCCTCTCTGCCCCTTTCCTTTTATTTTTTTTATTATTATTTTAAAATTTTTATTTATTTTATTTATTTACTTTTGGCTGGCTTGGGTCTTCGTTGCTGTGCGCAGGCCTTCTCTAGTTGCGGTGAGCAAGGGCTACTCTTTGTTGCAGTGTGCGGGCTTCTCGTTGCGGTGGCTTCTCTTGTTGCAGAGTGTGGGCTTCAGTAGTTGCGGCACATGGGCTCAGTAGTTGTGGCTCACGGGCTCTAGAGCGCAGGCTCAGTAGTTGTGGTGCACGGGCTTAATTGCTCCATGGCATGTGGGACCTTCCCGGATCAGGGCTTGAATCTGTGTCCCCTGCATTGGCAGGCAGATTCTTAACCACTGCACCACCAGGGAAGGTCCCCCCCTTTCCTTTTAGACTTCTTTCCAGGATCTGGATGTCAAGGCAGTCTATCTGGGTATGTGCCTGTCCTCCCAGATTCCTTTTGGTTTCTTGATGTATCCCCCTCTCTCTTCTTGCTACTCATTTTTTCTCTGCCTAGTTTTTCAGTAAAGTCAGAGTCATGTAGCCTGGAAAATTTCTTGTATTCTGCTTGAAGATGTTTTTATATCCTGAAAAATCTGTGTACATGGTCACGTTTTCCCACGTGTATAGTAATAAAATTCAACATGATAAAATGAAACTTTCCATCTCCTAACTTTTCACCTCTTACATTTATCTTTTATTAGAAACCTAATCACCAGTCTCTTCTTTTAAGCACCAATCTATATTTGACCTTTAACAGTACAACTTCCAGGCTTTGAAAGGTGCAAACCTTTTTTTGTTTCAGATTTAAAGAAAATTATTTATATTTCCATTCCGTAAATTCAACCTGGTTTCCAAAAATCTAAAGCTATTTCTTGATCCAAGCCAGCAATCCATGCTACCCTTTCCCCTCGTTGATATGGATAATTGAGAAGGTAGACTTTCTTTTCTGCAGAGACCACCTTTTGTGATGTTTGGTCACACACATCAAAATGAGGAGACTATGAGTGGCCCCACTGGTGGCTGATCACCTGCTCTTTCCTAGATTTCAGGACTGTCAGTCCACACAGCAGTCAATGAAATACAGCCAGGGCTCAATTGTTTAGGAGTAGAGGGACTGTGCTGAGTGGCATCCGGTCTCTGCTGTTCTTTTTCCTTTACTGTGCGTCCTTGGCTCTTTATTCACGAGGACCTGGGCAGGTGAAAGGCAGAATGTTGCCCTTGCTTTTACTACTTAGTATTCATTGTGGGAATAACTTGAAATTCTCCCTCAAATGTAGAATTGTAGTCATGAATGTACATCCAGGGAGGTTGTCACTTTTGCTTGTCTTGTGCCATTGAATTTTCTGTTTTTTGTTATTTAACCATCATCAGTGAACCAGTCCATCCTTAGTGCAATTAGTGTCTCTAGAATGGTGGGAAAGTCCTTGGGCAGCTGGCCAGCCCTGTGATGCTGCCACATGAAGTCTTTGGCAATAAGGACTTCTGAATGTACATGAACACAGCTTTGACTGTGAGGAATTTTTCCTGGGGAGCAGGGGAAGCAATAATACTTTCTTTCTGTTCACTCTTGCAGGACAATGGCAGCTCGTGCTAAAGTGATGGCTGATTGGGTGTCAGAGGGTGGGGTGCTGCTGATGGGGTACGAAATGTACAGACTCCTCACCCTGAAGAAATCCTTTGCCACAGGTAGACCGAAGAAAACCAAGAAACGTTCTCACCCGGTCATCATTGATCTGGATGAGGAAGATCGACAGCAGGAGTTTCGAAGAGGTGGGCAGCCTCTCTGGGAATACTCTAAAGGGTGATCCAGGGGAAAAGAAATAGTGTCTGCTCTAGCACCTAGTCAAATGGGAAGCATTATTGATGTGAGTTGTATTGACATGAACCAGAAATCCTGGTCCCCGAGGTAGGTGGGATGACCTGCACTGGCTCTCAGAAGGTATTGCTTTCTCTGCAGGCAGTGGAATTCTGGGTAGGCCAGGCCACAGGCTGGCATGGGGGAGACTCCCCTGTGTCTTTCATAGAATAGTTAGAAGAGTAACTGCTCCCTTCACCACTTCCCAGAGATGTTGTGAGATAGCATTAAGAAAATATAAAGTATTTAAATCGCTAATATACAGAGTAGTAATAATGTTGTTTGTGGATTTATAAAAGAAGAATTTATCCCAATTTTCTTGTTTTTTGGTGAAAGCCATTTTTCTCATAGTTCTAGTTCTGTTCCCTCTTCTATGGGGCCTTGGTCTATTTGGGGAAGAAAATTTTTTTTAAGGTTCAGAGGCTGTTTCATTTTATAGATCTCTTCATCTATGAGATTCTGTTTTTTGGGTTTGCTTCTGTGGCTGAATTTGCCATTTAGCGTTGACTGGCGAGTAACTCCAGGAAGACCTTGTCCTTTAGTTAGTTCCCACCAGCCAGCTCTCAGATGGCACCAAGACAATGGTGAGAGCCAGTGGAAGTGTCTGGATTATTCCCATCAAAATCACCCAGACTCATTTTTAATCCTAGGCTGGTACTCTGTAAAGTCATGCTGTCTGCTACCTAGTTGGTATAAGCCCTAGGAATGCCAGTCAGTTTTACTCTTAGCCTAAAGGGAAAAAAATTAAGGAAAGGAAAGAGGGAAAAGGGATATTTACTGCAAGAGTCAATAGGCCAGGTTAATGTGTCACACCAAATGCACAGGAGCTTGAATGGCTGGCTCCCTTTCACCAATGGGGGCTGACTCTTGCTTTCCTGCTTCCTTCATTTCTTCTGTCTCCTCCAGGGTGCACCCCTACTTCTCATATTGTTGACTAAGAGCAGACCCTCTCACCCTCTTACTCCGGATCCTCTTCCCTCCCTAGAGTTTGAGAAGGCCTTATGCCGCCCTGGCCCTGATGTGGTAATCTGTGACGAGGGACACCGCATCAAAAACTGCCAGGCCAGCACCTCACAGGCCCTGAAGAACATTCGCTCTCGCCGCCGGGTGGTGCTGACTGGATACCCCCTGCAGAACAACCTCATCGAGTACTGGTGCATGGTGGACTTTGTGCGCCCAGACTTCCTTGGCACCCGGCAGGAGTTCAGCAACATGTTTGAGCGCCCCATCCTGAATGGACAGTGTATTGACAGCACGCCTCAGGATGTCCGCCTCATGCGGTACCGGAGCCATGTCCTGCACAGCCTCCTGGAGGGCTTTGTGCAGAGGTGAGCCATCTTCAGGGCTCTGTTTTCTAAATCCTTGGAGAGCCCTGGTGGAATAGACATGACAAGGCTTTCCTGAAGGGGAAAGGTGGTAACAGTGGGAGGGCCCCTTTCTAGTAGGGCAATAGTACAACTTTCCTTTTACTGAATAGCTTTTCCTGAATAGCTAGCAGACGGTGGATATCCAATATTTCAATCTCTGAGTCTGGTCCAGAAGTGCTTTTCTCAGAAGTTAATCTTTGAGGTTACTAGGGATATCTGCCTTACTTGCTGAGAGAAGCAGGAGACAGCTACCATTCTAATGACTTGAGTGAAAGAATAAAGTGGTGGTTCTCAGGGGTATGGCTTCACCAGTTTCAGCATCTTAGAAGATGTAGGTTAGGCCAGTCTGAAGCATCTCCTTGTTTTTCCTTGTTAAGATGGCATGTGTGGAGAAAGCTTAGAGAAGCAGCCCTAGATTAGGGTAAGAACCTGGAGTTCCCAGGTCACTCTGCCTCTTTGCTTTAGTTTTTATACTCAAAATAAGTTTCTTGATGGTTGCTGAGCCAATCCGCATTATGGTAAGGCTGTTGTGAATGTTGAGATCCTAAAGAAGGCGGTGTGGCAGAAATGCAGGGTTCTGTTTTTATCCTGCACTGACCCCTCCTGGGCACACTGCCTTGTCAATTCTGATCTGTACCTTTGTAGGAGAGGCCACACTGTGCTGAAGATTCATCTCCCTGCCAAGGAAGAAAATGTGATCCTGGTGCGACTCTCTAAGATCCAGCGAGATTTGTATACACAGTTCATGGACCGCTTCCGGGACTGTGGTAGCAGCGGCTGGCTGGGGCTGAACCCTCTCAAGGCTTTCTGTGTCTGCTGCAAGGTGTGTTGAGGCCTCAGGGAATACTAAGACACAGACTAAGGATGCTCACGGTCCCAAGGGGGTTGTTCCTGCTGGGAGTCCTTGATAAAGGAAGAAGTTCACTGAATTGAGGGCTCCAAGGCAAGACAGTTCCCGGGAGTGCCACTCATAGACTATAATGTAAATGGTGCCCCTTGCAAATGTGCAACTTGTTATACCAAACTTGAGAAGTCACTTCCTTTCTCACTGATTTTTTTCACCTGAGAAATGGAGTGATGGTGGAACATCGTGGGACAAAATTTTTGACTGCTAGCGTAATCAGGATTCAAGAAATACATAGCATAGACACATTATTAGGGATACCTTCCATTTGATTCTGTATTTAATCAGATGAAGATCTCTTTCATTCTGATAATGCTTAAGATGGTTTGGGGACAGCAAGGCCTAGGTGTCTTTAGCACTGAGCCTCGTGAACAGGTTGATGGACCCTGACTTGTCTTTGACCTGGCCAGATGCTCTCTGTTGCCTCACAAAGGATCTGTTTCTTTGACAGCTCTCAACCAACCTGTTGGATATTATTTCCAATTGAGCACTGCTTTAATAAGTCAGCTGAAGGTGTGTGTCTGGGGACAGATGGGTTTCAAAATATTTCTTTTGTACCCACAGTCCTAGACCAGGGCAAGCAAGCTAAAGCAGACATGGTCTTGAGGATGCTGCGGTGCATACATACCCTTCCCACGCCCCCCCTCTCTTTCCCCTGGAATTCTCAACTCCTGCCACGAATAGTCCCTGAAATGACTTACGGTTGATCATCTGTAAGTTAGATACATTTGTCCATAGGGAGAGATTGGTCTTGTTTCATAGTTTCATACAGTAGTTGGCTGTAGCCACATGGTGAAACAGGAATGTTCTTGTTGTTGCTTAAATAAGAATGCAAGACTTGTGACACAGCCTTTTTGGTTGTGTACCAATCATACTGGCATGCCTCCTGGTGTGAATTCTCCCATTCATGTATCATAGCAATCAGAGTTGGTTACTGAAAATGAATGTGCAGGCTCTTTGACCATGAGGGGGTTGGGGAGACATTAATTTTTGGTGTGACTATGTGCTGTGGGAGGTGTGTGTTTGAATAACTGCATGTTTCCAGACTCCCTGGGACACCCTTAGATTGTTCTCTGCCCTATGCTTCCTCCCCTTTAACTTGAACCTCAGATCTGGAATCACCCCGACGTGCTGTACGAAGCCCTTCAGAAGGAGAACCTGGCCAATGAGCAAGACTTAGACGTGGAAGAGCTTGGTTCATCAGCGACTAGTGCCCGCTGCCCTTCACAGGGAACAAAAGGCAAGAGTGAGGACAGCGCCTCAATGGGAGAGGCGACCAATAGCAAGTTCCTACAAGGGGTCGGCTTTAACCCTTTCCAGGAGCGAGGCAACAACATTGTCACATATGAATGGGTGAGTCAAGCAGATACTTTTGTGGCCATAAACCACTGCTGAGAAGGGATTGTGCAAAGCTTTCGTGGGGAGAGGGTGGGTCTTGCGCAGTGCACTGTACTGCTAAGGTCTGCAGGGAACTATTAAGGTTGTCCGTGAGCTGCTGCCTTTGAGGGAGAGAATTGTATTTCTAGTAATCTGGCCATGGACCTGCTCCAAGCTGCCTCATTTCCTCTCCTATAGGCCAAGGACCTTTTGACTAATTACCAGACTGGTGTCTTAGAGAACTCTCCCAAGATGGTACTGCTTTTCCACCTGATTGAGGAAAGTGTGAAGCTTGGAGACAAGATCCTTGTGTTCAGGTAGGAAGAGAAAGTGCCGAGTGTGTGTCTTTGGTAAAGAGTGATACAACCCCTGCAGAGTGAGACCATCCGGGGTTGCACCAGCCCCCTTTTATCTCCATGCCTCTGCAACCAGTGCTTCTTGTGAGGACCTTCTTGCATTTCTTCTCTTTCTTAGAGTTTCTTTTTTTATCCAATGCAATTTCTCTGCAAAGAACAATTTGAAACCTTAGGCTAACATTGGAGATCACAGTCTAATCCTTCAAATTGTGACGCAGGCCAAATATGACCTGTGGCCTGTTTTTGTACAGCCTGAGAGCTAGTTTTTACATTTGAAAAGAGTTTTTTTTGTTTTTGTTTTTTTAAAGAAGCATATGCAGGGAATTCCTTGGTGGTCCAGTGGTTAGGACTCTTGCGATCCCACTGCGGGGCACACGGGTTCGATCCCTGGTCAGGGAACTAAGATCCTGTAAGCCACAGGGTGCGGCCAAAAAAAATATAATAAAAAATTAAAATTAAAAAAAGAGAAGCATATGCAGCAGAGACTGTGTGTGGTCTGCAAAGCCGAAAAATATTTACTCTCTGGTCCTGTACAGAAAACGTTTGCTGACCCCTGGTCTAAACTGCGTCTGTGCCTCCCCAGCCTTTTTTTTTTCTTTCTAAGCTTTGTATATAAGGCCAAGTAAATGATGTTTTTTGTTCCAAGTCACATTCTCAGTCTTGCCAGAGCTTTGAGTCCCATCAAGGCCTCACTCCTCAGGGAAACAGACGTAAAGTAGATTGCTTCTCCTTTGTTCCGACTAGATTATGCTCCAGTGAGAGCTAAGTGGCAGGAGCCTGGCTTGGGAGTCTCAGACTGAGGGTTCCCATGTGTAAAATACTTTGAGAGGAAAGCGGTGATTGTAACTTAGGGAGAGCCTAGTGTTACACTGCTTTTATGGACTGGCTCTCTGGATAACTTGGAAGCAACTTAAATGATCTATCTCCTTAGTAAGATCCATAATATTGCCTGTGGCCTATAATTAGATCTAAGGCATATTCATGCAGTGTTGGTTTTTAATGCTGATGCTATTTGTTACTCTGCACTGAGCTAAATCTCAGAATTTTTCAATCGAGGAAGTAATAGGATAGAGAATTTTTTAGTAGGGTGGTGGTAATAATTGTGTGGATGACTCTACTCCCTTATGAGCTAGGGTGGTTCTTTGTGGGGAGTAGGATGTGGGAGCTCCCACTGTCAGAGGGGAGCCTGCTGAGGTGGGCCTATTGGGGAACAAGATTCCCTTAGGTCCAGGAGCCTTCTGAACCAAATGTGTCCCTTTCAGCCAGAGCCTTTCCACCTTGGCTTTAATCGAGGAGTTCCTAGGCAAACGAGAAGCGCCCTGTCTACCTGGTGCTGAGGGGCAAGGAGTACAGAAGTGGGTTCGAAACGTCAGCTACTTCCGTGAGTTCATTGCTGCTTTCTTCCTGGAGCCTTGGCAAGGTCTGCCTAAGAGTTTCCTTCCCCTCTCTCTCTTCCTTTCTTCTCCTACTCCATTCACCATCACATGAACAAGAATATCTGTGATTGACTAAGGAGCAGAGAGACACTAAGAGCGAGCTGCTTTGTGTGAGGCACTGTCCTGGGCTGGGGAGCTTAAGCCAGATAGGGGGAGCGCAGAGATGTAGAAGACATATTCCTTGTCATCATCTGAGGTGCAGCAACTCAAGGACAGATTCAAAGTAGCACTGATTGATTGCCCTCATGGGGGTTCTAAGGAGGACAGAATCATCATGGTGAGGATGGTTGGAGAAGGCTTCCTGGAGGAGGTGGGACTTGCACTAGACTTGCAGAGATGGGGAGAATTTGAATATACAGAGCTGGTGTGGCCCAAAGATCATCTTAGGCAGAAGGAACAAAGTGAACACAGCCTAGATCATGTATTCAAATTGGGGGAGATGATGTCCCTAAGGGGGTGAAAATTGGTTCTCGAGGAGACAAAAAATCTTAACTTTTTAAGAGTATAAAGCACAAATATGTATATAATGAATAAACATATACAGTATATCTGTGGTGTTAAAATTTTATGGAGGGCATGGTGATTGGGAAAAAATGTGTAAAAAGCCTCCTTAGTGGGGTGGTAATGAAAAAAAAAGTTGAGAAATATTGACTTCAGAGACTTATTGACCAGATATTGACATTTGGGCCAGTTAACTCTTTGTTGTAGGGGGCTGTCCTTTGCATTGTAGGATGTTTAGCAGCATCTCTGTTCTCTACTCACTAGATGGCAGTAGCATCCACAGCGTTATAACAACCCAAACTGTCTCCAAACATTGCCAAATGTTCCCTGTGGGGTAGCAGGGTGGGGAAATCTTCTTGTTGAGAAGCCCTGGCCTAAAGGAAAGATTTAGAGAAATGGAGGTTCAGGGGGTGGTGATGAGACTCCAGCACAGGAGCTAGCCTGGATCCTTGTGTTGACTATAGGCTTGCCCAGTGAGTCAGTGCTGAGCTTTTTTGTGCTTGGAAATTGTGGGAACTCAAGTTGAAAGGTAGATTGGGGTGTTGATTGAGGGAGCCTCTAATACCAGGCAATTAAACTAATGCTTCCTACATTGGTAGTGATTCAGTTCTCCATGTAGTATTTCATACCCTTAGCTTTGCCCTTTTCTCTGCTTTACTATAGGTGGCAAATGTCACCCCTCTCTTCCCTTATTCATGCTTCTTAACTGAAGCTTACCTTTTCTCTTTCTTTTGAGCTTCCCTCTTTTCACTCATATGTCCCATCCCACTGCTCCAGTTCTATTTTTTTTATGTCTCCTTCGAGCAACTTCTTAGCCTTAGGAGCTTGTTAACAATGTGGATTCCTGCATGGGGGAGGAACATCATCCATATCAAAACACAAAACCCTTGGTCCTTTTGCAGTCACTAGGATTCACAGGACTGAGGCAGAGCAGTTACCTTAAGCCAGTGTTTGCCAGGCTTCCTTAACTAGGGTGATTCTTTTGCACTCTGAAGTCTAGGAACCTTGGCCTTAGAATTGACCCAAGATACTAAAGGGAAAAACACAGTTTATAGTCTTTGTTGCACATGTGAATCACTTGGGGGTATTTTAAAATTATAGATGCCTGGGTCTCATGGTAGATCCCCACGGAATGTCCAGGGTGTGGAAGCTGAGCACTGTAGTGTGTGTTTGTTTTGTTTTAAACACATTTGCCCATTGATTTTGCTGTATACCACTGCCCTCATCTGTCCATTTCTTGTGTATTTCCTTCTGTCCTAGGGCTAGATGGTAGCACCCCTGCCTTTGAGAGGGAGCGGCTCATTAATCAGTTCAATGATCCCAGCAACCTCACCACCTGGCTGTTCCTTCTCTCCACAAGGTGAGTGGATCCTGAGAGGGGAGGTCAGAGGACTGCATTCAGGGCATTTGACTGCATGGGCAGGTACCACAAAGGCTTGTCCAAGTTCTGTCAGAAGAAATCTCCTCAGGTTTGTGACTTGTTCTTGAGGTCAGAGAGGGGACCCCAGAAAGAAATTGTGTTAGAAGGGCAATTATGATAGTGTCATGAATTTCTTTGAGACCTTCATTCACAATGGTCATAATTATCTTTTCTCTCAGGACGGTTCTGAGGCTTAGATGATGTGATGAATGTGAAAGTGCTTTAATGAGTAGAAAGTGTAATATAACTGTAAAAGGCTGATGGCATTATTTGTCTCATGCCAAGCGACTTGCAGGCTGTGCTGCCTTCTGCCATCAGAATGCCCTCGATAGGGTATGAACCAGTCATTCTCCTAAGCTGTTAGACTAAACACATCAGAAACATTGGTACGCAGACATTTCCCCTCAGCCAGTGACATCACTCTGGGGCCAAGATATGAGCCTTTACTCATCACAGAGGGATGGGAGGGTGGGTTTTCTTTCTGAGCTGGTAGGTACTTCCATGTTGGACTTTCAGGGCATACTTTTCAGTGCTTGAGGAATGCACTGTTCATTAGCAGAATCATTCAGTATATTCTGCTTAGGATAAAGAGGATAATATCGGGGTAGGAGTCACAGAGGGTAAAACCAATTTGAAACTATCTTTAAAACTAAAGGTTCTGTGATTATTGGCTTGTGTTTTAAAGGGCTGGGTGCTTGGGCGTGAATCTGATTGGTGCCAACCGAGTGGTGGTGTTTGATGCTTCCTGGAACCCTTGCCATGATGCTCAGGCAGTATGTCGGGTATACCGTTACGGCCAGAAAAAGCCCTGTCACATCTATCGCCTTGTGGCTGATTTCACCCTCGAAAAGAAGATCTATGACCGTCAGATTTCCAAGCAGGGCATGTCAGGTGGGCCATCTTCCAGGCTCAGAAGAGGCACATTTATACAGGCTACCACTCTAATTGTATCAAGAGTGGGAGGGGAGGGGGGCAGGATGTGGAAACACAGGCTTTCAGTCATAGAAGGTTAGCAGTTCCTTCCATCTCATTCTGATTCAAATAATTGCTTAAGAGGGAATTTACCTCAGATTGTTGAAGATGGGTTTAATGATAAGAGCTGAGCTGGTTATGCAATTTTCTCTTAACATATTTCTGTTTCATGAGGGTCTCAGACCTGCTGTTTGACTTTCAGATATGGGGTGGCCTGAGATGGTTTAGATATTGGTAACAATTATGCCACCCACAACCTTTCTTCCAATATTTGTAGCTATGCTTTTGCAATTTTCTTTGCTGTGAACTGACTTTCTCCATGTCTTCTCCCTTCTAGATAGGGTCGTGGACGATCTCAATCCAATGCTGAACTTTACTCGAAAGGAGGTGGAGAACCTACTGCACTTTGTTGAGAAGGAGCCAGCTCCCCAAGCATCCTTGAACATAAAGGGGATCAAGGAGCCAGTCCTGCAACTTGCCTGTCTGAAATACCCTCACCTCATCACCAAGGTAAGACCCTGGTATGCATGTGTCCCAGTACTGCACTCTCCACTGAGGGAGGCTTGTCTGGCAAGCTAGTTTCCTTCATCCAAAGTTTTGTTTCATGCAGACAACTTGAATTCATCTGCTTCTTTTCCTTGCCCCAGACAGTCCCCCTCCCCTCTCCAAACCACCTATCCTATCCTAGTCTCATCCTAGGAGTGTGTGCTCAGTCATGAGAATAATTTGGCCGTTGTGAGTTTTCCTAGCAGAAAGAGAGGGGGAAAAGTTCTGAAAATATAGTCTGGTAATTCTCTGAACTCTCCCATTCTTTTGATATGGAAGGCAGACTTAGGTTGTCCAAAGCTGGTGCTAGGTTAGAGTTGAGAATTTATGCTGCTGACAGGAAGACAGTAAACCCACCTGTGTGTCTGTGAGCAGGCTCTTTGCTAAGTACTGGAGACAGCCAGCCATTTCTTGGTTTCAAAGTAAGGCTTATTGTATGTCACAAAGACTGGTAATTAAATCAACATCCTCCTGTGTCCCCAGGAGCCTTTTGAGCATGAGTCATTGCTCCTTAACCGAAAGGATCACAAGCTGACCAAAGCTGAGAAAAAAGCAGCAAAGAAAAGCTACGAGGAAGACAAACGTACATCGGTCCCCTACACCCGCCCATCATATGCTCAGTATTACCCCGCCAGTGACCAGAGCCTGACCAGCATCCCTGCCTTCAGTCAGAGAAACTGGTGAGTCACTGAAAAGGGAGGAAGATTTGCTGCTGGGCCAGGGTCAAGCCTTTCAACTGGTTCCTTTTTTAAATAAAGGGAGACCCTACAACTTGCTCTTTGGCTGCTGTGAACTGAGAGGTTCTGCTCTTGGATGAGGTGCTGAAGCAGTTCAGCAGCCCTGGTGTTTTAAGCAGCTCTGGCTGGAAGAGTGAGCTGCTGGGCTTGTGACTCAGGAGAGTCCCTCTGGACTCCCGAGGAGATGCAGCTTCCCATAACACAAATGCCCAGCCCTCCCACACAGCTGCTTCCTATCTGCAGCACCTTGGTGCTAGCCCTCACTTAGCCGCGAAGTTCAAGAGTGAAAGCCAGGTCTTCTGTGGGTCTTGGATTGCAGTCAGGGAATCCTGCTGTTCCTAATGGGATTTCACTCTGTGTCCGCCTTATTCCTGAGCAAAAAATCTTTTTCTTGAGTACAGCTTCCAGAACTATTAAGAATAGGAACAGCATGGAAGCCAATTGCTAGGTGGGAGAAAAGCTCTTTGTAGGAAATTATAGAATAGTTATCTCTGTTTTTTTTCCTCATTACAAGACAAAGTGCCTCATAGCCTTTATCAGATCAGCTTCCTGATTGCCTGGTTTGCATTTTTACATTATTTGATTATCTTGAATTAAAGATAATTATTTTGAGAGGGATAGATTTAAGAATTGTTTCTTTTGACTATTCCATGTTTACAAAAAAATAAACTTGTCAAATGAGTTTCTAAAGGAACTGAAGCCATGTAAGATTTTATGTAAGACTAAATTTTGGTGAGTAAATTTGCTACTTTTTATGTATAAGATGCTTTCAAGTAGAAAATTGCCATGTTTCAAAGCCTTCAAACTTTATTTCTGTGTCATTTTCCAAGATACTGTTGCCTGAGTATGTTCTTCTCTGGTCCTCCACCCCTTTTATCTCTTTTCTGGGCTTTTCCTTGTAATAGCAGGAATGGACTAAGTCTGAACCCAGTAGGAGAAAAGCCATATGGAGGGAAGATGTGACAAATGAGCTGGGCTCTGAGGAGATTTCAGCTCCTTTTCTGGCCCAACTCTGGCCCTGTGGGAGGCATTGGCCTCTCACAGCATTTGATGAGCCATCCCATGATCCTGCTGATTCCTTATCCTGTCTGGGTACATGTGAGGAGGGCTTTCCACCCAAATTCCTAGCCTTAGCCCCTGCAGAGTATGGGGCTTAGGCTAGATTCCTGTTACCCTTCTGACTTCTTATCCTGAGAAGAGTCCCATTGACATCTGAGCAGGGCCCCCAGCTCCTGCATAGCCACCTTGGGCAGGCATTGCGGAAGTGGGTCCCAGATCCTGGTGAGCTTGCTGTGCTACCTGGCCTATCTCGGAATGATGGCATCCACAGGGCCCCAGGGGTTGCCCAAAGGCAACCTGAGAGCAGTGTGACTGAGGAGACATGCAGACCTACTCCAACAGCAGTGGTGTGTTCTTTTATGTGCCAGTCTTCAGTCAGATGAGGAAGAGCATACCAGTCCAAGAGGCTCTCTTTCTCTGAACTAAAGACCAAAGATGCAGACTTCAGAAATCTTAGAGACAGGGGCTTTATTTCAGAAACATTAAATAAGGAGTAGCTTTCTCAAGGTACCAACATCCAGTTGAAAGGAAGGTGAAAAGTGAGGAATGCATCATTGACCACAGGATAACATTTTGGCACTTTGGTAGTAAGAGATGCACAACCGGTACTCAGGCTGGCCATGGCTCTGTGCCATGTAGAAGTCCAACTTCTGTGCACGGCGTTTTGCCTGCTGCTGCTTTTGTGGTGGCTGTGACTTTAGGGGCACTTTGGGGATTGGCCCTGGGAGAAGTCCATTGAAAAGTAATTCAGAAGAGAGAGGTGTCTGCATTACTTATTGAAACTTGAGATTTCAGAGGGTAATGATGGTTAAAGTTGGATAGATAGTCTCAAGACCACCAGAACATGTGACGTCACATGGCCCTATTTTCTTGGGTTAGTGGGAAGATTCCACCCATCTATCTTCAAATTAGTATGCACCGTGTTCTGAAGAACTTCCCCCCCACTTAATGCCTCTTTGCCTCTACCTGACTTCCAAGGACGAATTCCTTCCAAGGACGAATTCCTAATTTATGTAGACAGTCCAAATTCTAGAGGAGCAGATGTCACCTCACATTTCCAAAAAGGCATTATTCCACTGACATTGATTCTTCTTAGACTCTGAGAGGCGTTATCCCTTGCTGTCTCTGTCTCCTCTCTGTCTCAGCCCTGCCTCTAGTCTCCTTTTGAATTTACCATACCCTGCAGGTTCTTTTGATCCTTCTCTCAGCAGCATCTGAGGCTGTAGAATGGGGAAGTCTGGAGAGGCTCAGCAGTCTTTGCAGAAAGATAAGTAAGGGCTGTTCTGCCAAACTTCCTTAGTGTGCTTCTCTTTCTCTCCTAGGCAGCCAACACTGAAGAGTGATGAGAAGCCTGTGGCCAGTGTTCGTCCTGTACAGTCCACCCCAATCCCCATGATGCCACGGCATGTCCCACTGGGAGGTAGTGTAAGCTCTGCCTCCAGCACAAATCCAGCTATGAACTTCCCAATCAACTACCTGCAACGTGCGGGAGTCCTTGTGCAGAAGGTGGTCACCACAACAGGTTGGGAGCTCCTGAGTTCTCTTCCAGGGTGCTGTCCCTTTTAAAATTACTTTGTTCATTCAGGAAGTATTTATTAAACAATGTTTGCATTCTAGGCCATACTACATTGGCACTCTAGGTAAAAATAGAGAAGGCAGCAGTCCCTGATCTTGAAGAATTTGCATTCTAATGAAATGTCTTAAGAAGAGCAACACGGAACTGGGTTTTCTTGAATGTGGTGGGTGGGATGGACTCTGAACACTGCAGAGATTGTGGAAATGTCACTGGACATAGGGTTGGTCTTCAGAGAGAGGTGTGAATGTGTTGAGTCCTGCCTGACTTGTAGGGTCAGGTGGGTATGAAGGACAGCTCTCAACCTCTTTAGTTAAAAGACCTAAATGTCGCTTGCTTCTTTCTTTGTAAGTTTAATGTAGATCGAGCATGATGGGCCAGTGGTAGGAGTTGGGCAGCCCATCCGTCCCTGCAATTGATTCTGTGGTTCAGGGTAATTGGGAAGGAAAGCATTTCATGATGCTGTTTTTCATCTTGTTATCTAGAAATACTCATAATACATTTTCATGAAAACATCTTAATTGGTTTTTTTGAGTATGAAAATAATAGCTGTTCATTGTAAAAAAAAGAAAAAAATTTGAAACAAATTAAAAACAAAGAGAGAGGCTCTCAGGACTTCCCTGGTGGTCCAGTGGTTAAAACTCCACGCTTCCACTGCAGGGGGTGTGGTTTCAATCCCTGGTTGGGGAACTAAGATCCCACATGCCCTGCGGCACAGCCAAAAAAAAGAGAGAGCCTCTCATAATCCTGTTTCTCTGCTGATTCTTGAAAATGCTCTTTCTCTTCATAGTGACAGGAGCAGCAGATACATGCAAATAGCTTAGGGAGGGAGAAACAAAAATAGAAATAAACATTTGAACTGAAACTTTTTCTAAACCAAAAACTCTATGATTTTTAAATTAAATCAAGGAAAATTGATCAGAAAGATGATCAGATTTCTAAAAAGTTTCTTGTTTTCACAGTATTCTTTGTTTAGACAGTTGTGAGAGGCCCTGCTGGTTTCAAAACTTCCTTGGTTCTGACCTCTGCTCCACTGAGACGCTTTAGGGAAACCATTGAGGAACAGGGGTGGATGTGGACTTTGCATTTTATTTCCCTCCTTCAGTCAGGCCCCATGTAATCTAAATCTGAGGTCTGTTGTCTCCACTAGATATTGTTATTCCTGGACTCAACAGCTCCACAGACGTACAGGCAAGAATTAATGCTGGTGAGAGCATCCACATCATCCGTGGGACAAAAGGTGAGAGCCTGACCAAAGGGCTTATTCCCTACCTTTGGTTGAGAGTGGTGGGCTGGCAAGCAAAATAAATACATATGGTTTGAGCTAGAGAGAAGATAGGAATCATCCTATAGGAGTGTAACACGTGGGGGAAACATGAGAAAATGACATTTCTAGGAGCTTAGCCGAGTTGGGGTGGGCTCAAAGGATATCTGTCAGTGGCTTAAAAGAAAGGAGTTAGGGTCCCTGCATTCCTATATTTTGCCATCGTTTTTATGGAGAATCTTGGAGTGGGTTTGGATACACACAGTGTTTTGTATTGGTGTCAGCCTATCGATAGTATCGGCTAGGAATGCCTGGGGCACTCATCCAGTCCTGTAGTACTTGTGGCAAGCCCCCACATACATTTCCCCAGAGCCAGTGTTGTGGCTAGACCAGCCCTTGTTGTTCTTATTATGATTGCAAGATGCACCTCAGCAACAATCATCAAGGAACTTTGAAAAAACAAGGTTTACTACTCACAGGTCCTGTAGGGTACATGGCACACTCAAGGGCCACACAGGAAGGTTGTGGGGAGAGAGAGAGAGAAAGAGATTGTAGACCTGGGTCTCTGTCTTTATTAGGGTCCAAGAGTGGGGTGGCTAGGGTTTCGCAGGTTCAATCTTTATTGGTGAATTTATTTATATTTTTGGCCACGCCGTGCAGCTCGTGGGATCTTAATTCCACAACCAGGGATCAAACTTGTTCCCCTGCAGTGGAAGCACAGAGTCCTAACCACTGAACCACCAGGGAAGTCCCTTTATTGGTGAATTTAAAACATAAGAATGGGAATTAGTGTGTGGGAAGGGAAGAGCGAGCTCACTCAAGGGTTAGTTACCTAGGTTACCTCAGGCTTTCTAAAAAGGAACTTTTCAAGGGAGGGAGCAGCCTGGTTCCTTACCTAGTAGTTTAGCTAGTAGCTGTGCCGTACGGCTGGCAGTTTGTTTACCCAAGGTGGATGTCTTTGAAATGGATGTCTGAGCAGTCAAAAGCTTAATGTCTAGCACTTACACTACACACAGGGAGGCCAGAATCAGAGGGAATGAGCTGTGGAATGGGTTATAAGCCAACCTGTTTATTGTTGTGCCGTCTTACCTACTTGCTTAGAGTGGGGTGGATGTCTCTGATTAGAAAATATAGTGGGTGGATGAATAAGTATACCTGGGTTGCATGACAGAATTTTCCAGTGTGGCCATTTGAAAAGTCCACTGCCTCTGGCCTCCTTATGGAGTTCTCCAGATGAGATTGCTGGAGAAATCTGGGCTGGATGGTGTTAGGACACAGCTGAAGCCTATCTTTCATGTCAGCCTCTGCTGTGTGAGGCTCCCCGAGGGTCTTTGTTTAGTAAGGAGATTTTGCCCTAGCCTCTGTTGGGTTAAAGTACTTTTAGTTTCAGGGAAAAGATGCCATGAAATACATGACACCCAGAGAAGGTCATATGTAGCCCCCTTACTGGGTTCTTCCTGGCCTAGAGCAGGGGTATGCAAACTGTGGCCCACGGACCAGATCATGCCTGCTTCCTGTTACTGTACCTCTGAGCCACGAATGGGTTTTACATTTTCAACCATTTTCAATTGGTTGAAAAAAAAAAAAAATCAAAAGTATAGTATTCTGTGACGTGAAAGCGATATGAAATTCACATTTCAGTGTCCATAAATAAAGACCTTTGGAGCACAGCCACACCCAGCTGTCATGTTACAGCAGCAGAGTAGTTGCAACAGAGACCTTATGGCTCACAGAGCCAAAAATATTTACTCACTGACCCTTTAAGAAAAAGTTTTTTGACCTCTGGCCAAGAGGCAGCCCTACCAAGAGATAGATCAAATGACGTGCTCAAGACCAAGGAAAGGTTGACTAGTGCTGTGTGGGAATAGAATAGCCATCTTGAATTATTCCTGCCAAGGGAGGGGTGTTATTGAGGAAATAAGGCTCCTTCCAGATCAAGAGGACCTGGGCCAGAACAGAAGGAGCCAATTTACTCTCTTTCACAGCACCCTATTTATTTCCTCCATTGCATTTAACCTTTCCTGATATTTTCTAGTATAATTGTCTATCTCCCCCTCTAGAGTTAAGCTCCGTGAGACAGGGCCCTTTTCTGTCTTGTGTACTTCAGCGTCTAGAACAGTGTCTGGTATATGGTAGTCACGCAGTCAGTGTTTGTGGAATAAGTGAGTAATATTGGGTCCACAGCTCAGTCATCCCACTCCTCATTTCAGGGATATTGAGAGAGGATGTGACACCAGTTTTACAGCTGTTTCTGAGCCCACAGTGCCCAGGCCTGGAGTTTCCCAGGGTTGGCTGTATTGCATGTCTGCTCCTAACAGTCTTCCTCATGTTTCTTCTTAGGGACATACATCCGTACCAGTGATGGGCGAATCTTTGCTGTCCGGGCAACTGGCAAACCAAAGGCCCCTGAAGATGGTCAGATGGCTGCCTCAGGTATAGTGGCTTCTACTTTCCGTTGACCTACATGGCATTTTTGCGGGGGCGGGGGTGGTTTGTAATTAATTTACTTTTTGAATAGATAATGTGTGCATGGTTCACAATTCAAAGGGTACAAGAAGGGGTAAAGTGAAAAGTAAGTTTTTCTTCCCTCATACTTCCAGTCATCCATTGCTCCTTCCTGGAGGTGCTACTCCTGTTTTGTTTGGTTGGTTTGTTTGTTTTATAGATTTATTTATTTTTATTTATTTATTTTTGGCTGCGTTGGGTCTTTGTTTCTGCTCGCGGGCTTTCTCTAGTTGCAGCAAGCGGGAGCCACTCCTTGCCACGGTGCATGGGCCCCTCATTGCAGTGGCCTCTCCCGTTGCAGAGCGCGGGCTCGGTGCGCAGGCCCCAGGAGTTGTGGCATGCAGGCTCAGCAGTTGTGGCCCTCGGGCTCCAGAGCACAGGCTCAGCAGTTGTGGCACACAGGCCTAGCTGCTCTGTGGCATGTGGAATCCTCCCAGAGCAGGGCTCGAACCCGTGTTCCCTGCATTGGCAGGCGGATTCCCAACCACTGCGCCACCAGGGAAGTCCCTCCTGTTGTTGTTTTGTTTTGTTTTGTTTTGTTTTAAAAGATATTCTATACATATACATGGTACAGGGATATGTATGTGTGCACGTGTGTATCTGTGTATGTTAAAAAAATGTATATATGTATATAACTTTTCTTTGCATTTTTAAAACAAATGCTAATTTACTGTAATATACTATTTGATCTTTTCTTCATTCACTAGTGTATCTCAGTGCTTGTTCCTTATCCTTTCTGTAAATGTTCCTCAGTGAAGGTTTGCACAAGATGCAGTTAGATGGGTGTAATACAGTGCATTACCGAGTTCCCTGTCCCTGGACATCTAGATTGTTGTGCTCCACCATTACAGTACTGGTTCACAGTCATATGGGTGTATCTATAGGAAAAATTCCTAGAAGTGGGATTGCCAGATCAAAGAGTATATGTGTGGCACATTAACAATGTTAGGAACTCTTGCAAAAGTCCCCTCTGTGGGAGTGGTTCTCACTTATCCTCCCACCATGAGGTATGAGGGTATGAGAGCTAGATTGCTCTTGTTCCCAGCTTTTATCATGGAAATTGAGAGACATGCAGACAAGTTGAAAGAACAGCACTGTGAGCACCCATGTATCCTACAGCTAGATCCAATGACTGTTACCATTTTCATAAACTTTCTTCTCTCTCTTCCTTCCTATTATTTGAACTATTTGTAAGTTGAAGACATCATGTCATTTCATCCCTAAATATTTCAGCACACATTTGCTAAGATTAAGGACATACTCCTCCTAGTCACAAAACCATTATCGCACTAAAAAAAGTTAATAATCCCATAATATTCCCTACTAGTCAGGCCATTTTCAGATTTTCCAGTTGCCCCATTCACTTTCATGGCCATGGATTTTGTTTTGTTTTTAACCAGGATGGACTGCTTTTTGAACTTCATTTTCCTCTTTTCTCCCATCCTGGTCACTGACCATCTTTGCCCCCAGAAGGAGTGTGACTAAAAGAATATCTTTCAGCATTTCATATCCTTTATTTCATAGGATCCACCTTGGTGGAGTTTTACAGGAAACTGGGGTACAGAGAAGTTACATGTCTTTGCATGGATAGACTTGTTTCCTAGATCAAAGGACTTCTTTCTTTGTGATTGGGAAAAATTGACTGGGTGATGTTGTTTGCACATCAAACTATTTGAATTTGGGGGACCACAGGACAGGATTTTTTTTTTTAATGGAATCTTGTCTTACACCCGCCTTCTCTCCCTGACCATTCTGGTTCTCAGTTACCTACATTTCGTCCCCAGGTTCCCAGGGGCCTTCTCTCGAGTCTACAAGCAACGGCAGACACAGTGCCTCATCACCCAAAGCCCCCGACCCTGAGGGGCTGGCCAGGCCTGTCTCTCCAGACAGCCCGGAGATCATCAGTGAGCTCCAGCAGTATGCAGATGTGGCTGCTGCCCGGGAATCCCGTCAGAGCTCCCCAAGCTCCAATGCTGCCCTGCCTGGCCCCCCAGCTCAACTTGTGGACAGCAGTGCTGTTCCTGGGACAGCTCTTGGGACTGAACCTAGACATGGGGGTCATTGCCTCAATAGTTCCCTCTTGGTGACCGGCCAGCCCTGTGGTGACAGGCACCCAGTGTTGGACTTAAGGGGCCACAAGCGAAAGTTGGCCACACCACCTGCTGCCCAGGAGTCAGCCCGCCGGCGGTCCAGGAAGGGCCATCTGCCAGCCCCCGTGCAGCCGTATGAACACGGGTATCCAGTTTCTGGCGGGTTTGCCATGCCACCCGTCTCCTTAAACCATAACCTCACCCCACCCTTCACCTCCCAGGCTGGGGAGAATTCCCTGTTTATGGGCAGTACCCCCTCCTACTACCAGCTGTCCAATTTGCTGGCAGATGCCCGCCTGGTGTTTCCAGTGACTACTGACCCTCTGGTGCCAGCAGGCCCCGTCAGTTCCTCTTCCACGGCTACCTCAGTCACTGCCAGCAACCCCTCCTTCATGCTCAACCCCTCTGTACCAGGGATACTACCCAGCTACTCACTCCCATTCTCACAGCCACTCCTGTCCGAGCCGAGGATGTTTGCGCCTTTTCCTTCCCCTGTCTTGCCCAGCAACCTTTCACGGGGCATGTCTGTCTACCCAGGCTACATATCCCCACATGCAGGCTACCCAGCTGGCGGCCTTCTCCGGTCCCAGGTGCCTCCATTTGACTCTCATGAGGTTGCTGAGGTGGGGTTCAGCTCCAATGATGATGAGGATAAGGACGATGATGTAATAGAGGTCACTGGGAAATAGCTGGGGAGCCCCTCTGCAGCTCACTCGGGGCCCCAGCAGGTTGCCCACCAAGATGGAAGGCAGCAATCTGGGCTTTCTGAGAATAGGGCACTTGGCAGGAGGGAAAAGGAAGAGGACAAAGAAGGGTGGTTGACCATAGGTGGCAGGGCTCTGTTGCTGTTTAACAAAAGAGGCAAAAATAATCCAACAGAGCAGCAATAGTGGGAAATCAGGGACCTAAAACAGGAATGGAGAGGCAGGGCAGTCTGCCTCTCTTCCTGCCTGCCTTGCTTATGCTGTCTGCTTGCTTGCTTGCCCATCTGAGGGTAGATGCTCACATCCCATTTCTGTCTTTGGGAACATTCTCTCCCGAGAGAGCTGCCTTACTGGGTGATTTAGCTTGGCCTGGAGAGGGAAGGGGAGGGAGGGAGGGTAAGAGAAGAAGGGTAGGCAGACTGAGATTCCATGTGAAGTGGAATCCTTTTAGGGGGTGGGAAAGAAGCAGACCAGGTATG
The DNA here is from genome assembly GCF_963455315.2 of Globicephala melas. Classification (NCBI taxonomy): domain Eukaryota; kingdom Metazoa; phylum Chordata; class Mammalia; order Artiodactyla; family Delphinidae; genus Globicephala; species Globicephala melas. Next base: position 36,917,370 of record NC_083324.2, on the reverse strand, counting down.
TGTGTGTGTGCCTGTGTGTGTGTTTATGTTTGTACTTACATGTATGTAACAGAGCAGGGGTGAAGGCGGGTGGGAAGGGAGGGAGGGAGGGACTAAAGGGGAAACTAAGAAATGAATTTATCTTTTGTAAAATGGAAATCAGAGTGTGGTGGTTCATGGCAACTATTAGTATGAACATCAGGGTGAGCCCAGGAGAAGAGCCATGGAAACCACAAGTTTCCTTCTACTTGGGTGAAGACAAGGCCCAGCTAACCCACGTCCCTGGTTATCAGAGCCAGACTTGTTTTAAAATTTGGGGGAAATTATTAGAGAAAATGGGCATTACCAATCTGTGTCTCTTTCCCCAGTGGCTGTCTCTGAGCAGATCTCCCTTTCTGGGGTGTGAGATTGTCTGTGTGCAGAGACTGGGAGGGAGAAGCATTGCAGTGTGTGAGTGGGAGGTCATGGAGTTGTGGCCAGAAAAAACATTCTTCACAAGGTTGGAACTGAGCCCTCAGCTGCCTGTTCTGGTGGCCTTTCCTTTTCCTTCTCCATTAGAGAGCTCCATGTTAATTTATTTCTTAAGGGCAATTATTTATTATTTGGACTTTTCATGTGTCTTGGTTCTTTTTTGGGGGGGTGGGAGGGGAGGTTAGGGTAAGGAGGGTAGGAGATGGGAAGGGAAATTTTAAGATATCTCAGACCCCGTAGCTGCTGGTGAATAAATCCTGGGTAGATGGTGAATTGACCAAGGAAAGAAAGTTAGGCTTGACCAAGGTTTACACTAAACAACTATGTTTTCAGGAAATGGCCCCTCAGGAAGATCAGGGAATCCTGTGACGGATAGTTAGTGATGGTGAGACTCATTCCACAGTGCTTGAAATTTAGGATCATGGAGTTTGCAATTGGGAAGTAAGTGACCCCAAATTTGGAGCTGTGTCCTCCTGGGATGACCTTAGGGACAGGCTCTCTATGCTGACTAGTGAAGCTGTGTATAGGTGGCTGCTGGGTTGAGGGAACAGACTGTTGATTTCCTATTGGGAAATGTCTTGGCTTCCTCAACCTATCGGATGATCATTGTGGGCCTGGTGTCTGCTACCTCCATCCTCTTTGAAGGAACATGGAGGAGCCCTTCCTCTGTAGGAGACTTAAATCGTCTTAAAAGAATACATCAGTCATTCTGGGTCTCCGCCAGGGGCGAGGGGGCATCTAGGCGTTAAGCATAAACACTGGTTGTCTTCATATTGCCTTTTTCCCCCCTGCTGCTAAGACCTTGCTGGGCAGTTCTTTATGATGAACAAACCCTGTCTGGCTTTAGAGCTTTACCACCTACCCATGGGTCCCTCCTCACTGGGCAGCTGCTGCACCTGCCTCTGCCAAGCCCTGGAGGCAACTTAGCCAGCTCACCCCTAGTAGTATCTGCTTGCTTCTGCAACTCTTCTGACCAGCCTGTTTCCATTGTTGGGGAGTCTTAGCACACTCTGGCATATTATCCCCAGAGAAGAGACAAGGAGATGGCTGATGGATGGGTGTGTGTGTGTGTGTGTGTGTGTGTGTGTGTGTGTGTGTGCACTGTTCAGTTACACCAAAAGTGGAACTTAGGGAGCTTGCTTTCTGTATTTTCATAAGCACCCTGTCAGACATTTAACTCTCCTACTTATAGAAGCCTTAGACCTACAATTTAGCTATGCAAATTATTTTAATAATTTAAAAACAGCAGTTCCAACCAGTGCTTTCTCTTTCAGATGCATCCCAAGAATGAATGATGAAGGGACTCAGTTAGAGTGGGCTCTCAGGTTGAGGCTGGTTAATGGGAGTAAGCTAGCCTGGATCTCTGATTTGCAGAGCACACTCACAACCTGGGTTACAACTGATGCCTCTAAGGCTCCGGAGCACTGGGATCCCAGAAATTGTGTGTGTGTGTGTGTGTGTGTGTGTGTGTGTGTGTGTGTGTGTGTGGAAGGAGGGATATTTCTATGTTCACCTCTAGGAAATCACAGCAGCAAGCTCTGAGAATCCAGAAACTATCCCAGCAAGGAACCAAAACCAGTCACTGGAGGGATGGGCTTTTGAAGGTACCGGGAAGTAATGGGTGTTCTGAGTGGCAGCATGTGCCTGCTCTCTACCCAGTGGTTCCATGGGCTGGGTCTTGCTTCAACTCAGGAGAGGCCATAGTTTTGGGAGGCTGACCTGGCTAGACAAGATTTTCTTTGATATGTGCAGCTTATATTGTGTAAGGGGGTAGGGCTGGGATCATGGGAAATTAAGAGTGCTACTGGTTCCATGGTTTGTTTCGTTGTTGTTTTTTTTTATTGAACCTGAAAATACTTTGACTTTTCTGTCGTCTCTTTCTGTGTGCTGGTAGGCAAGCGTGCATGCACACCAAACATAAGCATATGTGTGAGGGTAGCAGGAAATGTCTCAGAGCCCAAGAACCATGTTTTACAGTTCCTTTGATCAGAAACACTTGGTGTTGATGTCCACGCACCGTCCAGGCCTGAGTAAGGGAAGGATGGTGATAAGGGGGAGGGCAGAAGATCAGGTCTAGGTATCTTGCCTCGCTACTGTCTTCCATAGAATGTTTTCAAGGGCCTTTCAAGCCCCATCTGTCTGGTTTAGCCTAAATCCTCAGCCTAGGGAATATAGTACAATTTAATAATTCAGGATTACCATTTGTAATAATGCTTTATTCCCTTTTCTCAGTACCTTTGTAGATAAAAATTCAACAGAGACAGATTAGCCATTTAATTGAGAAAGTAAGTGAACCATGTTGGATCCAGATTTTTTCTTCAGATTAGATATCTGCAAAGTTTTCACCCCCTTGAGTTATGCTTCTTAAGCATCTTTTGACTTAAGGATGTCTCTGGTCCTTGGAACTCTATTCCCTAGGAATTAGTGTGTGGAATCACTATATACTTGTGATTCACAACTAAATATGAAAATTTCCCACTCCAGGACATGAAGCAAATCGTTGGGGTAATATTTTGCCGATAGGTTGAAACACTCAACCAAACTTTAGCCGTCTGGGTAGGACTGTCACTCCCAAAGTACTCAGCAGAGCAAGGCTCTCTGCTTGTCTGTTCATGCCTGGCATTGCTCTGGAACTGAGTCCTCATCCCAGTTGAGGTCTTCTGGGGCTTTACATTCCTTGTTCCTAGTGTTCCTGGCCATGACCCCCTTGTGCTTCCCAGTTCCCTGTGATTCCACAGAAGACCAGTCTCTCCTTTCTGAGCCATGGCCTCCTATGCACCCAACTCAGTGACTCTTCCCCAATCAAAACTCCTGAGAGAAGAGCTCCTTCCCCCATTAGTTCCCCAAGAGACTTTCTGGCCCTCTGCTGACTGTTCCCAAGAAATCCACACCTCAAGGTCTGCCTGAGAAGGTTATGCTCTCCATCAGTCACCTTCAGACTCTATTTCCCTCCTACTGACTCTTCTCTGCTGTCCTGTGTATTCCACTGTGACCCCTTAATGTCTGTTCTGTGCCACTGGCTTGGCCCTAGGCCTTTTATGAATACCCGAGTCTTACGATGAACTTCCTGAGCAGGCAGTGTCCAACTTCTTTGCTCTTCAGGGACCTTAGTCTGCTCCTTTCCTCTCTCAGAGGTCTATTTGATATAGTAATCTAGTGCATTGGAGAGAGGTAGCTAGACAGGCTGCAGAGTCTGTAAGGCTGGGGGCTGGGAGTGATTTGGGTACTCTCTGTTACCACTACTGGGATAATAATCAGAAAAGAGGGGACCTCATACTGTGACCTGACCCAGGGCCCTCCCCTGGAAGAGAGCTCAGCCCAGGTTTGTGTGTGTGTGTGTGTGTGTGTGTGTGTGAGAGAGAGAGAGACAGAGTGTATGTGTGCACACGCATGCCCTTGTGCACGTGGGTGTAAATTGTTATCTGGTTGTGTTACTCAGGGTGGGCTGGGGACTCACCAGAAGAATCCCCTCAGCCCGCCCAAGACTGTTTTTTTCCTGTACCCTCTCCAGAGGGGTCGGGGAAGGGGGTCCAGGTGGGTTGAGGGGGTCACAATGGATAACCACTAAGGCCACACTGCTGCCAGGAGGAGTGGGGTGGGGGAGAGATGAGGTGGCCCCAGGGACCTGGCACCTGGCTTTGGTTTTCCATCTTCTTTCTTCAGGACACCCCCTGAGGCCTGGGACCTGCGCCTGGCTTTGAGGAACATCTGTAGCTGGGTGTTCCAGCTGCTGGTGTGATCATGGGCTTCCCTCCTCTCTCAGCAGGGCAGGTGCTCCTGCCCCAGAGACTGGGCAACTGGCTGTTTCTATGACGTATTTATTTTTACTTGTGTTTCATGTCACTTTTTTAAAAAAGCAAACAGAACAATTGTAAGTCAGTATAACTGCCTATCAGTTTATTTCTCTTTTTGTAAAATAAAATTTAAACTGAAGAAGGCAGTGTTGTTTGATCAGGGAATTGTCTGAACAGCTGTTTGGCTGGGTGGTGGTGAAAGGGATATAACTTAGAGCATATTGGATGCTGAGATGGCACCTGTGAAGGTGGGGGGTGGGAACAGAGGGCAGACTGCTGGCAGGCTCTTTTTATGCAGTGGGGTTCATTAGGCATTTTCTGCCTTTGCTCACCTGAAGAGGACCGCATTTCCTGGCTCTAGAGGAAACAGCGAAGCTGACTCAGGGTGGCTTGAGGCTAGCTGGTCCCTCAGTCATGGCAAGTCCTGCAGGGGCAGCCCTAACTAGGCTGTGAGTGGCCAGGGATTGGGCACAGCATCAGTGCCTTCAGAGGGGGGGAGATGGCTGGTGGCAGGGTTTGCAGAGCATCTTACATTGCATGTGTGTTCTCCATTTGTCATCTGAATTAGAGGATCTAACCACTGCCTCAGAGAACTAACAAGGGCTTTGAAGCATGAAGAGGTAGGGAAGGAGGGGATGGTCTATGCTTTAGTTTCCCAAGTTTGGGGAAACATTCTCTGGAATTTACTAAGGGAGAGTTAAAGTGCTTCTGTAGGAATTCTTTGGACAGAGGAAGGCAGGAGGAGACAAAGGCCAAGTCTGGGCTCATGAGAGAAGAATATGTGCTATTGGGAGATAGGACTGGGAGTGGGGCATGGGTGAGGCAGACGGCTAGGTGATCAGCTCTGCTCAGACTTGCTGCAAGGGGTAGTGGAAAGTGCCTGGGCTACTGCCTCCTGGTGGCTAGTGGAGGCCTTGCAGGGATCCGGTGGAGATCAGGGCTTGCTTTGTTGGGAACAGCCTGCAATGAAGCCTGGGAAGCTGATGGCCTGCAGCCCCAGTCACAGGCCAACTCTACTTTCACCACAGAGGTGCTGAAGCTCCTAAGGCACACCCTGAACTCTGACGTGGGGCTCTGGAGTTCCCCAACCAAGCTAAAGGAAGTGAGCAGACAGGACAAGTTATGAAAGGGCAGCTCCAGACAACAGTTTCGTGGGAGAAGCTCATAGCTTCTGAGAAGCAGAACTGACCATACAGAGGCTGTCTGTCTCTGAGGGTACTGGCCCTTCCTCGTCTCACAGGAAATGCTTCCAAGTGTATAGTCCTCTTGCCTGGGGCACCCAAAGGGTTTGATCACGTGCCTGATGTTCATCAGCAAAACAACTGCCACGACCCTGCTAGCCCAGCCCTGAGTGCCTCTGAGGAGTCAGCTACCCATTCCGCTAGTTGGCCCAGAGCCCTGTGGGTGAGGTTCAATCTTCCCTGCCTGTGGGCAGAACAAATGTGAAGCAGAAGGAAAGGAAACCAGCTATAAGTGCCTGTGTGTGTCCAGTCTGCCCTTTGCTAGTACAGTAATGGGATCCACAAAAAGATGATTCACCTCCCAAACATCAATCCTCTATGTGAGGAGCACCAAAGTAGCACTTGGCCCCGCCTGTCTTGTAGCCAATCTTAACGAGCATAGTTGTCACCTCCCCCAGCCCCTCCACTGCAAGACTGGGCCTCTCAAGAGGGCGAGCTTTTATCTTTGGGGCCCGAGAAGAGTGCTTTGCTGTTTCTAGATCCTCAGAAATACGAGCTGAAGATTGAACCTGTCTTCAACGAACTTACAGTTGACTTGGGGGGTTATCTAGAATACTTAAGCTAGAAGGGCAGACCTGCCTCCCCCAGCTGCGTCTAGGGCACTGAGGGAGGAGCCTGGAAGGGGGGCGTTTCCCCGGTGAGCTCCAGGAGGGCGGGGCCTTGGTTTTGTTCACTTGGTATCCGCAGCCCCTAGAACTGTACTAGCAGGGAGCGGTACTCAATAAATGTTGGATGGATGAATGATCACCCCTGTGCTCCGTTTGAGGGGGGGGGAAGGGGGAGGTAAGGGTGGAGTGTTGGAGGTAGGAAGCTGATATTTGTGCTGTCCGGAGATTGGATCCCGCTTCTTCCCTGAGCCTCAGCTGTAAAACGGGAGCAAGTGGCCATGCCTTGCCCGGTTCCCAGGTCTGTCGCGAAGCCTCAGTGAGAGAAAGTAGCAGTAACTAGGGTGGTACAAATGCCAGGCTTTTACTGCCGTGCTGCACTTCCCAAGCCTCTTCAAACGATCCTCTCCGGTGCCGCCTTCCGGGACCCCACACTGCCTCTCTACTTCCCCTCATGCCTGGGGTGCTCTCGACAACCCAGAAGTTAAGAGGTTGTTCCTAAATCACCATCTGCAACCCAGTAGTTTGTGGGAGGCACGAAGGTACGGGGCGGGCTCGGCCCCTGACAGGCTCGGCCCCTAACAGGCTCACGTTTGTTGCCCTGGATACGGGGCGGGGCAGGCCTCTGCCCATCGGGTCCCGCGCGCACGCGCCCACGGCCACGGCCACGTCCTGCCGCGAGAGGGGGCGGAGCGAGCGTGTGCGGCGGGCGCGCGCAGGCTCCGCCGCTGAGCCCGGAGCCGCGTGCGCTGATCGGCGTCCGCGGCGGGCGGCAGCTGAGGTGAGGGCCGGGCCGGGGAGGTGTTCACGCTGGGGCGGCTCCACGCGCGCCGAGCTCCTGGGACCTCCGTCCGCCCGGGCGCAACCTCAGGGCCTCCCGCGTCCCCACCGTCACCCCCCGCGGCCCAGCCGCTCTTTGCATCTCGTCTCGGCCACAGCTCGCCCCGGCCGGTCCAAGGGCCCGAACGCGACCTTGGACCAGCCTACTATCCCGGATCACCCTCTGCCTCGGTCACGGGTGCAGGGCACGCCCGGAGGCAAGGGAGCCAGGGAGGGCGAGGGGGTGGGGAGCACGAAGACTGAGGCTAGAACCGTACTTTAACTCCGCCCCCGTCTCCTGAGGCCGCGCCTCGAAGCGTTGGCTGCAAACTTTTAACTTCCTTTAAGTTGCAGAGGTGCCTAGGACCCCGTGAGGTCGTGGCTGAAAAGAAAAGGGCTGGGTAAATAGGCGAGGAGAGGGTGAGCAGGGGCTGGAAGCCGAGAGTGGAGGTAGCGTCCCGTCCTTCCCGCGCAGGCCCCTCAGACTCCACGTCTTCCCGCGCCCCCCGAGTGCCAAAGTTTTGCTTGCAGCGGGCGCTTTAAGGGCGAGGCCAGCCGCCGCGGCGCACGTGAGCAGCCTCGGGAAGCCAGCGCGGAGCAGCCCGCCCAGACGCTCCGCCTGGGCCTCTAACCTGAGGAGAAACCGAGGCCCGAGAGGGGTCACAACCTGCCCGGGGTCAGCGGCAGGGGTTGTGTCACGGCCAGGTGCGGTGGCTGGAGCCCTCCAGGAAGAGGGCTCTCCAAGAACAGGGATATGTGAGCAGGGGTCTAGTGAAGAGCTGACATTTTTGAGGCGGAATTTGGCTTCTGATTTCCCTAAGGGGTCTGAGGGCATGGTGGAGGGTGCAACCTTGTGGCGGGGAGAGAGTTCTTGTAGAGACCCCTGTGGACTTTCCCTGAAAAGAGATCAGTCAGGGCAGGGTGCCCGGCTCAGTGGTTATTTTCTTTCTGCCCCCAGCCCTGGAGCACTTGGAGCGTTTGGTCCCTGCCGTGCTGGATGCCATGAGTTGCTAAAATTGAGTCTGGCTTTAGAGGTGAGCTTCCCCAGCCCTTCTCCTTCCCTTTATCTTGAGAAAAGGGGAAATTTCCATTGCCCTGCCTCCTTCCTGGGCTGACCAAAGCTCTGCGGCCCCCAGGTACCTTTCACCCCTCTTTTGGGCAGTTTAGGAGGTGAGAGAGAAATGTGGGAACTAAGCTCCTTTCAGGAGACAGGGAGTGTGCAGCTGAGAGGATGGGGGTAGGTCACAGTGAGGGCTGATCACTCCCAAGATGAGTGGGAGCCTTAGATGCTGAGAGCTTCCAGCTGAGAGCCTTGGGTTCAGAGATGTCCAACGTGGATTAAATGCTTGGGCTTTTCTGGAAGTCTTGTTCCCAGGGAGGAGAGAGAAAGTGGAAGTGGGGGCCTAGAATCAGACTACCTGGATTCCCATTGCCTGCATTTTGTCCAGGTGGCTCTATTTAGTACCTTTGTGACCTTGGGCAAGGCTCTTAATCTCTAACCACTTGTTTTCTGATCCATATCCACTTGGTTTTGAGGATTAATGAACTATCTGTGTTTCAACGTTTAGACAGTGCCTAGCATATAGTAAGTACTAAGTGGAAGATTCATCATCATTATCATCAAAGAAAACAGGAGTGAAACTAGCTGGGGGCCAGGAACAGGGGTCAATGAGAAGACCAGTGTGAGACACCTCAAGGTCATGATGCCAAAGGTTTAGAAGTTTACTTTGCGTTTTTTGTGAGACAAACACGGTGTGCACATTGACTCCAAAGACAGTTTTTCAGCAAAAAATGTTGATACCCAGAACCCACAGGGAACAAATTATTCCATACAGCTGTTTTCCATAGGGTCAACATGTTGATTTTCAGCTCCTAAAGCTTTTAAAATTTTAAGTACTTGGGGTGAGAATGTTCTTCCAATGGGTCAGATGCTTCCATTCCTCTTTAAATAGTCTTCTCTGTGGTGCGATTTTTTTCCCCCCCTGGGTGACGCAGGTCAAGCCCTCTGTGTAAGAGGGTTAGTTTTCTGGCCCCAAGTTTCATGGAGTTCCGGGCGGTCTGTCTTGAATGGCTCATACACCAACCTATGTGTTGTGTCGCTAGGCCTGCTCTTTGATAGCTTCTCTGCTTTTTATTTTTTTCTCCCCTGAAACAAGTATCTTTATTGCTTGTACCATGCAAATAGCAAATACGGGAAACAGGGAAAGGCCATTGAGGAAGAGGGAGAATTGTCAGATAAATGACATACACAAAAAGGAAAAAAGACACCCCTGCCCTGCCCCAGCATACCCACCCCAGGATGGCTTCCTGTAAACTACCTAGTACAGGAGGTCAGGTGGGGAGATCAGAACCACAGAAACTGAATTCCAAATATCTGGAGATGTTGGGGAGAAGGGAAGGAAGGGGGAGGGACAGGGCAGCAAGTGGACCCCAGGTGTGGCTCCCTGCCAGGCTAGCACCCCTCCACCATAGGATGAAATGCTCCAGCCGTGGGTAACTTTC